>NW_028274814.1:8125000-13485000 GCF_037043125.1 Eumetopias jubatus | reverse complement strand
GGTTCTTACTCCTGTTGCACTCATGACAAAACTAAGGCACAGAGAAGTTGTGTGATTGCCCAAGATCACACAGCTTATAAGTGGGAGGACTGGAATTCAACCTGTGTTCTGAGCCCTGCTCCTAACCTGGGTGCACGTTGTTTTAAAGAGATGAATCAGTGAATAAAGAGGCAGATTCATCGAATTATTTATCCCAGGAGGAATTTATTGTCCATCTACTTTTCTAGGCATTTGGAAAAAGGTGAAATAATTCCTTTCTGTCACATAGCTCAGAGCAGTGTGTGTGCGTGGGCGCACGTGCATATGCCCGTGTGTGTGTGTGTGCGCGCGCACGCGCATGTGCGCAGCTACTCACAAGATAATTGACAAGTGCACGTGTAACCTGCCAGGTGATATGTGCTGTGAAGAGTAAAGCAGGCTAGAGGAATGGAGAACGAGGAGAGCTTCTGCTGTTTCTGCTAGTGTGGCCAGGGAAGGCTTCTCCAGAAAAGTGATTTGCGACAGCTGAGGATTAAGTCAAACAATACATACAGATGATTTGAGGAAAGTTTTCCCATTAACAAATGATTCAATTAAAATTATATGAACAGAAAAATTTAGAGCAAATATTTATTAAGGCTTCCTGGGAGCCCAGACCTGGGTAAAAACAGCAAAATATCCTGGGAGGTCATTTTACACAGCATAGGAGTTGTTGCTCTAAACACCAGGGTAAGTTAGCCTGGAAGTACCTCTGCTCTGTCTTTGGCTGGTTTGCTGCGTGGTCCGGGGCGGGCTCCCCGTGGGGAGCAGCACTAATCAAAGCACACGATGTCACCAACTAAATGCACCTGTGACTCATAAAAAAATAGAACACAGTCTTCGATGCATCCCTAGATCGGATCAGGTGCTGGCTTCCCTGTGACTTTGCAAGGGAAATGTGCTTTTTTAAGTGTCTGGTGCTGAGGCCCACTGAGTCGGCACTTTGTCTGAAAGAGCCATGCATTTCCTTCAGATGTTCGAGTGACACCCAGGTGTAGGTGAAGCATTTAAACCATCTGACTCAGTGTCATCTAGGAGAAAATCTAACCAGATCTTTTGTTACTAAATCCTTGTGAGAAAATGCACTGAGGGAGATGCACAGGACACAGTTTTGATAATAATGATTAGGTATTTTGATTCCTGAAGCAAAGGAGTTCTAAGAGAAAAAAAATCAAGCAGGTATTGAGTGGCATCTACTATCACTAGAGTTTCTAAATAAGAACAAAATTCACGCATTGGTGCTTTGCATGTATTTATTTACTAGGATCATTTCTCTCCACACCTTGTGTTTTCTTTTTCTTTCTTTCTTTCTTTCTTTCTTTCTTTCTTTCTTTCTTTCTTTCTTTCTTTCTTTCTTTCTTTCTTTCTCTCTCTCTCTCTCTCTCTCTCTCTCTCTCTCTCTCTCTTTCTTTCTTTTCTTTTCTTTCTCCCTTTTATAATTCATTCTGTAGCAGTACACAAACCAGCAAAGCCACATTCAGGACAGTTGGTTAACTGATACACCTTGAGGTTTTTGAAAACAAAGCAGCTGAACATTTCCTTTGTGTCAAAGGAGAGGAAGTAGAGATAGGTTAGGGAGCTGGATTCTATTAAGAAACCCATTTAGTCAGAATGCTTTTCTGACTGGGAGGTAAATTATCCATTTGGGCTTTCCCTCATTGATCTGCTCAAAGTCCATTAAAATATAGATTATATCTCAGGAAAGTAGATGCAGCGATAAAAGTTAATTAAACTAACATTTAATTAGCAATGCAACAGTAATGTCTAGAACCACTACCTCTGAGAAGGCACCCCTATTCCTGTCTTTGAGGTGACACTATTCACAGCTCTTACGATGTTTGGATAAACTCCCGGATGTTGCTATTGAGATTGTTGAAGGTTAGTTCTTGAACTCTATGGTCTGACTCGAGGAGAAGGAAATGGTCAAGACTTTTTCTCCCTCAGCCTGGGTTTGGTACCTGTGTCATTTAGGAGACTTTCAGCAGCAGGTAACTGAACATCCCAATTAAACAATAAATGTATTGGCTCGTGAACTTGGGAGTCGAGAGATAAAAGAAAAAGTTTTCCCAAGGATTCACTCAGGCTAGTAGCTCCAAGTCCATGTCTCTGCAATTCCCTCAGCTCATTCTCAGGCCAGTAGCAAGATGTCTGCCGCCACTTGGAGCCTCGGTTAACATCGAGATGCATAGGGAGAGGGGGTCACGTGCAAGAGTTCTCTTAAAAGGGCATGAACAACCCACAGGAGAGGGCAGAATATTTGCAAATCATATAGCTGATCAGGTCTGGTATTCAGAATATATAAAGAACTCTGACAACTTAAAAATTAAAAGACAAATAACCCAATTTAAAAATGGAAAAAGAATTTGAATAGACATTTCTCCAAAGATATACAAATGGCCAATAAGCACAGAGAAAGGTCAACACCATTAGTCATTAAGGGAATGCAAATTAAAATCATAATGAGATACTGCTTCACACACACTGGGTGAGCTGTATCCAAAAAGACAAACAATAGCAAACGTTGGCGAAGATGTGGAGAAATGTACATTGCTGTTGGCGATGGAGAATGGTACAATCTGGTAGTTCCTCAAATAGTTGAATCTAAATTGACCATCCGATCCAGCAATTCCACTCCTCGGTATCTTCCCAAAAGAACTGGAAACATGTGAACACAAAAAAACTTAGGCAAAAATGTTTGTAGCAGCATTATTCATTATAGCCAACAAGTGAAGAAAAAAAAAAAAAAAACCCATCAACTGATGAATGGATAAACCAAATGTGGTTGGGATACCTGCACAATGGAATATTCCATCATAAAAAGGAATGAAGCACTGATACACACTGCAGTGTGGATGAACCCTGCATGCATTATGCTCAGCAAAAGAGGCCAGACACAAAAAGCCACATATTATATGATTCCACTTATATGAAATATTCAGAATCATCTAAAGGCACAGAGAATAGGTTAATGGTTGCCAGGAGCTGCAGGGAAACAAGAATGAGTATGAAGGTTCTTTGGGGGTGATGAAAATATTCTGGAATTAGATAGTGGTGATGGTTGCACAACTTTGTGAATATACTCAAACTACTGAATTGTACACTGTAAAAGGGTTAATTGAGTATTACGGTGTGCACATTATATCTCAATTAATAGCAACATAAGAGCATGAACACTTGTTTCCCAAAGTTCTCAGAAAAGCTCTGGATGGCCTGAACTGTGACACATGAACCCAGACCAGTGTCCCAGGCGACGACTTGCATGTAGTGTGAGGCCTGTGGCTTCTGAGTGACTTAGGTTCCTCAGCCCCCATCCCATGCCCGGCACCCCACACCCCCAGCTGGGATCAGCCCTCTGACCTCTGACCTTACGACTGCTACCCAAAGAGAAAAAGGTGTAGAGGATGTCTGGCAAACACAATTTCTGTTCTTGTGTTTCTCTCCTGACATCCCACATGGTGGGCATGTCTGTGTACTTGCTCTTAGGCTACTATAACGTTTTATAACTGTCTTTTTGCTGTCTCTGCTACCAAATCACAAGCTCTTTGAAAGCAAAAGCTTCTGAGTATCCGCAACAGCTACGGCAGTCTAGCTATGGAAAGTAATCAGTAAATAGTTATAGAATAAATAACTGATGTGAAACTTGGAAACGTCTCCTATTCTGGCTGATGGCCAAATTTCTCAGTATCAGCAGTTCATTGTTTGTATGAAGTCATGCCTTCTGATACAGCCTCCTAAGCACTGAATCACTCGGCTTTGTGTGAGTTTGTTTATTACCTCCTCTCTGACCCAGGGAACAGAGCTAACCCGAGCTTCCCAGAAATAGAAAAACTTGAAGAAGAGCTTGTCTACCTGACCTTTTAGTTTGGAGTCAGCTCACACGACAAAATCATGGCATATTTTTTTTTTTTGGTGTTTAAAATATGAACTTCCAATTACTTAAGAAATACCAAAGCTTTATCTGACCTGTTGTATCACAAGCACACACATACAATGACATTCTCAGAAATAATTGGCTCCAATTTCTGAAATGAGAAAGAAACATTTTAACATAAGGGGAAATAAAGTCTTAATTTAAAAGTTATTTTTTTTTAAAGATTTTATTAATTGATTTTTCAGAGAGAGAGAGAGCACAAGCAGAGGGAGTGGGAGAGGGAGAAGCAGGCTCCCAGGACCTTGGGATCATGACCTGAGCCGACGGCAGATGCTTAACCGACTGAGCCACCCTGATGTCCCTAAAAGTTATTTGAGATGGTAAATAAATATGGACAAAGGGGAAATGACAGAAATCATTTATGTTTTGTTTGAATCCCAGGGTCCTCTGGTAAGGAGCTTTTTTTCTTAGGATTCTATGTATTTATTTGAGAGAGAGAGGGAGTGGGAGGGAGAGGGAGAGGGAATCTGAAGCCGACTCCAAGCTGAGCTCAGAGCTTGATCCTACCACCGCAGGATCATGACCTGAGCCAAAACCAAGGGTCAGATGCTCAACTAACTGACTGAGCCACCCAGGCACCCCTGGTAAGGAGCTTTTGATGAGATCTATAAGGATCCCTTCAGCTCTGATGCCTTATACTTGTAGGGTTTCATCACAGAATAGTTTGTTTCAAAAAGCTTTTAAGGAGAGGCCACAGAAGAACCACAAAAGATGCCAGTAGCCCAAATAATCTTGAGAAAGACGAACAAAGCTGGGGTATCAGGCTTCATGGAACAAAATAGAGACTCCGGAAATAAGCCCATGTGTATATGGTCAATTAACTTATGATGAAGGAGGCAAGAATATCCAGTGGGAAAGTATGGTCTCTTCAATAAAAGGTGTTGGGAAAACTGGACAGCAACATGCAAAAGTATGAAACTAGGCCACTATCTTACACCACATATAAAAATTAACTCAAAATGGATTAAAGACTTGAATGTAAGACCTGAAACCATAAAACTGCCAGAAGAAAACATAGGGCGGTAAGCTCCTCAACACCAGTCTTACTGATTTTTTTTTTTAAATCTGATTCCAGAAGCAAGGAAAACAAAAGAAAAAATAAACAGCTGGCACTCCATCAAAGTAAAAAGCTTCCACACAGTGAAGGAAACCATCAACAAAATGAAAAGGTAACCTACTGAATGGGAAAAATATTTGCAAATCATATATCCAATAAGGGGTTAATATCCAGAATACAGCATACAAGTCAACACAACTCAATAACAAAAGACCAAATAATCCAATTTAAAAATGAGTAGAGGTTCTGAATAGGCATTTTTCTAACAAAGACATACAGGTGACCAACAGGCACATGAAAAGATGCTGAACATCACTCATCGTCATGCAAATCACAATGATGTATCACCTTGTACCCGTCATAACGGCTATTACCAAAAAGCTAAGAAATAAGAAGCATTGGCAAAGATGTAGAGAAAAGGGAACCCTCATGCACTGTTGGTGGGAATGTAAATTGGTGCAGCTGCTATGGAAAACAGTATGGAAGAGTCTCAAAAAATTAAAAATAGAAACACCGTATAATCCGGCAAATTCTATGTGTATTTATCTGAAGGAAACAAAATCATTAATTCAAAAAGGTATCTGCACATGCTCTCTCTCCATGTTCATTGCAGAATGATTTATAATAACCAAGGCATGGAAACAACCTAAATGTCCACTGATGGATGAATGGATAAAGAAAATGTGATATATATGTGTGTATACACGTGTATATACATATATATATGAATATATGAATACTATTCAGTCATGAGAAAGAATAAAATTGACGATAACATGGATAGATCTTGAGGCATTATGGTTAAGTGAAATAAATGAGAGAAAGATGAATATGGTATGATCTCATTTATATTGGAACCTTAGAAAAAGATTCCAAGTGCTCTACGTATAGGGATTCTTTTAATCCTCACAAGAACCCTATGTGGTAAGGACTATTAGTACTCCCATTTTACAGATGAGGAAACTGAGGCATACATTTGTGTAAGCAAATGGTGGAAATGGGATTCAAATCTGGGCAGCCTGGCACCAGAGCCTGGGCTCTTAGTTTTCATAACTATTGAAAGAAAGATGAGAAAGTGTGCAGCATCCATCCACAAAGTATATGGAATAGCACACATAGCACTGATTTTCGACCCTGTGCTTAAGCCAGATGCCCCTGTCTAGCAGACAGTGTGCTCCTACCTTCACGGCATCTGGAGAAAAATAAAGTGAAGCTGGAGAAGTTCCAGCAAGAGACCACTGAAAAGCATTGGAGATATCACAAGCGCTTCCCATTTAAATACAGGCTGACACAATTCAGATTCTTCATTGGGAAAAACGAAGGCCACTATGTGAACATTATATTCATTAAGAGTTTTGGGTGTGAGCTATACAACCAGCTCCGGTCCATCTTGAATCTGTCCCCTGGAACAGGTGTCCCAAGGAACTGATGGGGAGGAATGCGTGTGCCCCACCCAGGATGAGGATTTGGGACTAGGGTCTGGAAAACATCACATCTCCTTCCGTTTCCCATCCCGGGAGGCTTTATGGACATGAGATCTGCAAGGAGCACACGACTTCATGCTTAGGAGAACCCATGTTTGGTTTAATGCTCTACTGTCTTAATCGTATCTCCTAACCCGTGTTTTGTGAGTGAAATCTGATGGACAAAGGAACACGTGTGTGGAGCAGAGGAGATACACACAATATGCACATCCACTACAGATTTTTGTCTATCTCCCAGTTCACATATAGTGTTGGTGGTGTCCCATAAATACAGAGTTTCAGTAAACCCACAATGCATGGGAGTTCAGTGAGACTCAAAGCGGGTTATGGCTAGGACTGAGTAAGCAGGAGCGCAGACAACATTGATAGACCATGTTTTCCTAGAACCAGAATTTGCTTCCAACACAGGTAGAACGCAATAGCATTCTAAGAAACACACGTGACCAAGGAATCACCGGGCCAGGGGCAAAGTGACACGGTAAAAACAAGGGCAACATCCAGAAAGGGACTCACGTGGGAGTTGTCGGCACCAACATTTCCAGCAGCTGGAGGAACGAGTCCGTCAGTCCTGAAATGGTTGGCAGGATCTAAGCAGGGTACCTTAGCATCAGTATACCTCATTGCCTGGAAATGATACATTTTTTAAATGGAATTCTTTTCATAGGGACTGAACAGTCCTAGTAATAAGTAATAAGAATAAGCACTGTTTCAATAATTACCTGGAGGTGCTCTGGGAAATTGGTGAATCACTTTTATGTGTGAAACTGTTGGCATATGACTCCTCGAAGTTAGTCCAAGTGACAGTATTATTAAAAAAATAACAGTAGTAAAATTTTAAAATATGTTCGGTTACTGGAGAAAGTTTTAATAGATTGTCTGGGGGCACCTGGGTGGCTCAGTTGGTGAAGCGTCTGCCTTTGGCTCAGGTCATGATCCCAAGGTCCTGGGATTGAGCCCCGCATTGGGCTCCCTGCTCGGCAGGGAGTCTGCTTCTCCCTCTGCCCCTCCTCCCTGCTCATGCTCTCTCTCTCAAATAAATAAATAAATAAATAAATAAATAAATAAATAAATAATCTTAAAAAAAATTAGATTGTCTGAGCTCAGTAATGATAGGGCTAGGGGACTCGTTGGGGACACAGAAGAAGGTCTCTTGCAAAACCACATGACGGATGAAGGACTAGTGGGGAGGAGATGGTTTTTTATTTCTTCTTCGGGAAGCCTCCAAACTTCACAAGGAAATGGGCCAGAGGACCAGAGCTGACCCTCGGAAAACCCCTCTGGACCAGCGACCCTGAGTTGGCGGCACTGCGTTAGCAGGAGCAATCCAGCCCAGAGTTTCTCTAAACCCACGTTAGAAGATAGAGTGAAGTAGAAAACAACTTATTTTAAAGAACGTAGATAAAAAGTACTTCTTCCAGAGGGGGCCCACTTGGCTTACAAGTTGAGTCCCTTCCCAGTATTTCCTGCAGCCCCAGAAATGCACTGCTTCCCGGAATACAAAGCTCAAAAGTTCTGGGAGGCAGAAGAGAGAAGAGTGAAAGGACACTGAAGGGCCATTTTCACTCGCTCATAAAGAACCCGAAGGAAAGGAAAGCTACTCCAAGTGGTACCAGAATGATGTGATCTTGCTCCATCTTTGTCTCAGCGGGCCAGGAAACATATTTTATTTGGAATCTAATTATCCTTCACTTTCTCATTTTTTTCTCTTCCCGATCAATTACTAATAAACATTTATTGAGACATTCCCATATGCAAGGCAGTGTATAAGGTACTCTGACAAAGACAATATTGAATAAAACATGACAAGGAGATGTCTGTTCTGTTTTGGAAAGTATGTTTATTGTGACTCCTTCTGAGTTGTTCTTAACCCACTAATGTCAAAATGACCCACGGGGGGAAATGATGTTCGATTAATGAAACTCTTCTCTGTGACCTTTGAATGTGATACCAAAACCCTATGTGGGCAAGAGTGGACCTTTCTGAACACATTTCTGTGCAAAATCGTTATTCCTCAGATCTTGTCCATATTGTGTTATATAACACAGGATTAGCTGTAAATGTATCCACGACACAAACCTTCTTGATTTTACCCAGAAAGACAGTATGCTGTAATTACTAAGGTTTCTCTTTGGTGATTAATCAGAGAACTTTGAACCTGCCTTCCACAAAGCATAGAGGGAAGGGATACTTCCAGGCCATCGTAGAATGTTTCCCCTCTTGCTGCAAGAATGGATTGCATGTTCCCAGAAATACTTTAATGGACTCCAACTCTCCCGAATTGTTTGGTACCTATATGATAACACAAAAGAATTTCAATATTGCTTCAATAATAAATGCTTCAAAGGAAATCTTGTAACATGAAGATCACAAGAAAAAAAATCCACAGACCCTTTACTGAACCTGATGTGAAATGAGCCCACCATGAGCACAGTGGCTCTGACTCATGCCTCAAGCCTGTTCTGCTTCAGCAGGCTCTCAAGATCCAACAAGTCATCTGGTGACTCAGAACAGAAAACAAAATGCTCTGTCCTACTTGTGTTTCTGAAGCATTTACTGGGTGGAGCCCTTTACGATCCAGCTGAATCCTTTTTTTGCAAGACATGCAACAAAGAATTCAATGAACAAAGCAAAACAAGTCTGTAGCATTCCAGAAGGATTCCCTAATCTAAATATAAAATATGCAAGTTACAACTAATCTGGCAGATCACACATGAACATAGGGAGGGTTGTGATGGACCGAGACAATGAAAAGGCTAATGCTGGCAAATTGAATTGAATTTGGTACAGTTCATCGATTATTTACACTCGAGGACATCAGGACATAAAAACATTTTAAAATTGTGACAGTTTGGATTAATGGGATCAGTTCAGTGGGCAATCTGCTTAAATAAACTTCATGTACTATTAAGGTTCTTACTAAAATTATAGCCTAGGGGCTATATTCTGGCAACTTAAAGAATATGAACTCAAAGCATTTTTATAACTAAGCCCCTAATTTTTATTCACTTTTCCACTATTAGATATGATCACACAGGCAAACACAGATGGGGGGTCTGAAAACTCAGGGATAAAGGGAATTGTGAATCACGAGACAACGGCTATATATTTGAATTTCTATAGGACTTATTTTTTTTTTCCAGTTTTATTAACATACAGCTCTGTATAAAATTAAGGTAAATCACATAATGACTTGACATACATACACGGAGAATGACTTAGGTTTTGTTTGTTTGCTTCCTTTGAATTTCCACAGCCCTTAATTTCTTAGCTTTGGAAGTTTTTGTATTTAAAGCAAATACTTCTTGAATGGCAAGTATTAATTTGAGAGTAAGAGAGGCTGCAAGAAAATAAAGACCACAAAAAGAAGCTCACTTCTTTTGTTACTTCAAATACTTTACGGGTTTTTCATCATATACTGGGGTTTGCTAACTGCACTGTTTTAAAACAATTCTATACCTTCTCCATTTTTACTTTGAAAATTAAAAAACTATAGGAAAGTTGAAAGAACAGTACAATGAACACATACTCTTTACCCAATTTCACCACTTTTTTATATTTTGTCACATCTGCTTTATCTATGCACATGTGTATATTGATTAAATTCTTTGTTCTTTGTTTAACAACAAAAAAAGGAATTCAGCTGGCTATTCATACATATATACATACAAATATGGAGGGAAAGAGAGGAAGAATCATCTGAGAACAAAGAACATCTTTTACATAACCAATCGGAATAGAATGACCACATTTAAGAACATTAACTTTAATTGTATTATACCATTTAATATATAGTCTGTATTTGAATTTCCTCAGTTGTTCCAAAAAAATGTCTTATAGCTGGGTTTTTGTTCTTTTTCTCTTTCTTTTTTTCCTAATCTGGGTTTCAACCAAGGTTTGTACACTCCATTTGGTTATTATTTAGTTCTTACTTAAAACAGTTTCCCTGCCTTAAAAAAATATTCTACACTAATGACTTTTTTCCCTAAGAATCTTGACCAGTGTCTCCCATTCTGGATTTCTCCACTTGTTTCTTCATTATTGGATTTAGACTAATCAGGTTTGGCAAATATACTTATGTTGCTGTCAAAGCAACATTTAAAGTCAAATTTTGAATTTTCTTTGTTTGATATTATGGCTTCTTCCAAATTCTGGTGTATCAAGACTTTAAACCAGTTTGATTTAAAAAATTATTTTATATTATAAATAGCTTGGTCCTACTAGTAAATACAACATGTTTCTTTAGCATGTTTGTTTTTGTAAGGACAGGGGATGTGTTCTGTAGACTTTTATTTTAAACCTTCCTAATACCAAGGAAATGCTCACCATACATAGTTTTTTACTCTGGCTCACATAGTGATCACTTATGGCCATGTTTGTACAGCTTATCATCCGTACCTCAGTGAGTCTACAAAGTTGTTAAGAGGGACATGATCAAAATAAATAACAAGTAAAGAACTATAGATAAAGGTATGGGTTGCCTGGGTGGCTCAGTCAGTTAAGTGTCTACCTTCAGCTCAGGTCATGATCCCAGGACCCTGGGATCAAGTCCTGCATTGGGCTCCTTGCTCAGCAGGAGCCTGATTCTCCCTCTGCCTGCTACTCCCCATTTGTGTTCTCTCTCTCTCTGGCAAATAAATAAATAAATAAATAAAATAAAAAAAACGAACTATAGGTACAGGTACATGTTAGCTTATGACATTCCAAACTTAACCACTTTTTCTTGATTATTAAAACTGCCAGGTACCTGTATTGGAGTTATCGATCTTTGCAATTAAACCTATAAAATAAACACAATTCCCTATGATTTCTCCCTAATTTTCTAGAGTTATCAGTGGAGCAGGGCTGTGACTGGGAAGGTTAAATCTTCCAATAATTAATGAATTGGTCTAAACCTCAACAGAACTGGATTCTTACCTTCATCGATATGGTCATTACCATTTTTGAGTCACATTCACTGAATTACCACAAGGTATAGTGTTCATCTGGATCATCAGAACTTAAACACAACCGAGGTTGGGATCTCACCATTTGCACCTTAACATCGGCTAGTCACTTACAGAAACAGAAACAAGCCTAGGATCATGAGACTGAAAAGAAATTTCAAAAGGACTTCGTGGGTATTTCTTACCATCAGGTGGGCCCCAACTCTCCTTCCTGGCAGCTGCAAATCTACCCTATTTGTAATATCCTTTTGCACCATGGCCTTCTGGGTAAAGTACTCCCCATGGTCAAGATATTTCATATTTAACTTAAATTGTTTTCTGTGGGTAGCTTAGACATGAGAGCTGTCCTCCAGTTGAAAGCTTTTCTCCAGTTTGGGCTCCAGTGATGTGCTGTAGGCAGAAGCAGCGCCCTCTCTTTTGCTTTTCCTCATCGGTCTTGTTTCCTAAACCTTTAATCATTTTTATGGCTTTCCTTTAAACTCTCTCCAAGTTCTTTGTCTCCTTTTAGATACAAAACCCAGAATTAAATACAGTATTTGAAAGGATATGATTAGTACCAACAATTGCTACGTGGTCCCTACATGCTGCGCTCTAAGATTTGTTAATGGTTTTCAAAAACTCTCAGAATTTCCAACAGCAGCAACAGCAACAAGGCTTCCAAGGGGCAGTCTTGAATATTATATCATGTTTTAGAACTCTTTTTCACCATGGTCCACTTTAGTGGGACAAAACGCCTGTTACTGGGAAAAGCTCCTCCAAATTGCAGAAACCGATCCTAGAAAGAAGTGTCAGGAGAACTCATAATTCGAGCCATAATGCGTTCATGTCGTAAGGTCTAGTTATTGCAACATGACAGGCCCAAAGTGCTGATGCAAATTCACACCACCGCTCACTCTAGGGTTAACCCAACCACCCACGACAGTGGCACTGCACTCATTCTGAAGAAGCCACATTGGAGCGTTTTACGCTTAAAAGGAAGATGATAGAAATTAAAAATCACAAGGATGTCAAAACCCTGTTGACCCTGGCCTGAAGAAAAAGTAATTTCCTGGAAAACTGTGGAAAGCCTAAGCATCTGTGAGTGTATGTTTACAGTGGGAGCTTTGACATCATTGCTTCACACTTCTGAGCAGGCAAAATTCCTGGTGGACTACCTAGGACTTTCCTTGGTAGACTCAAACAAGATGTCCATTTTTCTTTCTAGTAATATTAGCCAAGCTTCATTTATTGAATGCTTACTCTGTGTCAGGCAATCTATTGAGCCCTTCTACACATCTTCTCTTTTGAATCATATCACCCCTGTGAGGGATGTATTATTATTATTATACCCTATTTATAGATGAGTCAATTGAGGCCCAAAGACACATGGTTAGCAAATGTCATGGTGGGGATTCCTCCCCAAATATTTCCCACCCATTATAACTACTATGTTATATGCCTTGTGAATTTTAAAATATCAGCACTCCAATAGTGTACTAAAAGTAGAACTCATTCAAAAAAATGAAAAGGGTAGAATGCATTCTTCTTCTAAAATGAAGTTCTCTGGGGACGCCTGGGTGGCTCAGTCAGTTGAGCGACTGACTCTTGGTTTCTGCTCAGGTCATGATCTCAGGGTCATGAGATCAAGCCCTGGGTCAGGCTTTGTGGTCAGAGGGGAGTCTCCCTCTGCCCCTCCTCCCATTCTCTCTCTCTCCCACTTGCTAAAAAAATAAATTAAATAAATCTTAAAAAAATAAAATCTGAAGATGTACAATGTTCATGCACAAAATCAGAAGAAGGGACCACCATTTTTAGATGAGTTCCTGGCCCCAGGAGAACCCTTTAAAAACCACTGCTCTACAGCAGTCAGAATGATATAGAATGCTCCATAATGACATGGCACGGGAGAGACATCAACTGACCACATGCCTCCTCCCCTTTTCTCTAGGCTTGCGTTTGGCTGCCTTTCCCACAGTTAACTCTGGCTGTAGGAGGAAGTTCTCCCTGGTGGCCCGGGGGCTGAGGTGATATTTTTGCCCTTCACCTGCCCATGCACAGACCTCCAAGCTCTTCTCCTGGCTGACTGGGGTGACGCACAGAGTGACCTTGAAATTCAATTGTTGGAACTGCCATCAGCCTAAGTTTTTAAATGACTTCATGATGACCGAAGCCAACTCCTTCCTCCCTTCCCCTGAAAACTGGAACTCTTAAGTGAGCAAGAATAAAATAAATTCTTTAAGCCACTGTATTTAGGCTCTATCTTTTGAGGCAATTTGGCACACTCCAACTACCATGCATATATGCGTGGTAAGATGTCAATACACATTTGACATGAATATAATAAGTTGTAAAACAATGGTTAGAACAGGATCCATTTCTATTTGCCAAAGTATTCAAATCTGGAGGAATGGGTACCAAAATATTCACAGTGACTGTTCTGGGAAGAACTGCAGGGTTTTCAGTTTCTATCGAATATAAATTTACAACGTTTAATGCTAAAAAATAATAAGTGTGTTTCATTTGTAAAAAGAAAATAAGTCATAGTGAAAAATCTTGCCTTTGGCTTCACTTTATAGGAGGCAGATGTCCCCTTTTTAGCAATGTTTTGTAAGAAACCTACAACAGATACATAAATCTCTCCTCAGAACACAGATTAAAAACTTTAAAAGAAGACAGGTATACCTTATTTTATACTACTAATGTATTCTTAAAATATTATCTATAAAACATACTCCTATTCATCAATCCTTATCTTCTCAGTGTCATTCAAAATGAAATTCAAGAGATGTTTGCCAGGAAGAAAAACATAACTCTCAGTAAGAGAGCAAGCTCACCTACTAATGTGTCAACTTTGAAAGCATATGCTTTAAGGAAAATGATATTTGTTAGTTAAAATATTAACATTCATACAAGCTAAGTGCCAATGCAAATAGTTTTGTATTATTTAGCATTTAGAAAAATATTCAAGACATAAAAGGAAAACCACCATTGATAACTCCTTTGAACTGAACAAAATGAAGCTTTGTTAATCCTCTCTCCCTCCAGTGTCATGTAGCTAGTAATATATACTGGAGAGCTCGAGCTGTGCATCATGAAGAATTAGTGGTGCATCTGACTTCTAAAAATGATTTTTCTATTGTTATTTAAAAAACAAAACATAGATACAAAAACACACAGTAGGCAAGATATCAAAGTAATCAGTAAAAAAATAATATTACTTGAATGTCATCATACATATTTAATAATTTTCTTGAATTTTAAAGCTGTAAGTCAGATTTTCAGTGTACACATGAGGGATTTTCCCCCAAAAGAAAGGACAAAATATATTTGATAGAGTAGGCAGTTAGCTAGATATGAGCAGGGAACAAGTGCTTTCTGACTGATAAGAGGATGGAGGCCAAGTTCCAAACAGTCGGGTGTTGGGCAGGGAGGGGTTTGTCTTCCTTTCTTTCTTTCTTGTGTGGTTGGTGGGGCTTTGGAGCCTTTCGAGGTGGTATACAATTGTATACATGAGAAAAGAGGTTTTAAGAATTATTGCTGGGATTATGCAGTGGATGGCCTTTGATGTTTTAGAACTTAGGCAAGGTTAGAAGACTAGAAATTGTTGTAAAAAGTAATGTTGGCCGTTTGAAGGATGCTTCTTTGAAAGTCTCTGGGACTGTAAGGAGTACCTCCTACCCATAAGGAGGCCCCTGGGGGAGCCTTACTCTCATCTCATGCAGCGGTAACCTGTAGATGAAGAGACGGGGCCAATGAGATGTGTTCACCCAATACCCTTGACTCCTCCTTCTAGATCATGCACCAAAGCACCCAGGACCCCAGATTTTCCTGCCCAAATGACCTCAGGTTGATTTACAGGGCTTGTCCTTGATTTATTTTTGGGCCCTTCTTCCCAAGAGCAGATTCAGCAGCTAGATGTGCACCCAGGACCCTGCAGGTGATGCAGGGCACAGAGTTCCAGTGGACTGGGAGGAGCCCAGCACAAGACCTTTCACTATGTGGGAAGGGTAAGACAAGCTTGGGCCCTGGGCAGTCGGCTTCTGGCTTGCAATTCCAAGGAGTCAGAGAATCCGAAATTGAAATCTGGCCTTCCAGATCATCATAAGGGTATATTCATCTAGGTAGGAAGATCAAACATAATGTATTTAACAAATGTTAATTTGATTTATATTTAAATACTTCGTCATATGGTATGTGAACCTCCATTTGTACTCAAGCCCTTAGCTCACAAGTAACAGGGGCAGCCTCAGGTTAGACTATAGAGAACCATGCCTCTCCCAGGTTCATCAGGATCACCCCTGTAAAAAAGGTACACAAGTCTGAGTGTGACTTTTCTGATGTGCTTCACCTGCATAGAAATCTGGAGTCAGACTGATGGACCTGGTTCAAACCCCACCACCACACCCCTTACCTCCTTGACTGTGGGCAAGCTTCTGACCCTCGCTGAGGCTCATCTAGAAGCTGATTGATGAAGACCTTTCATCATCATATCTGGTACGTAAACTGGTGCTCAATGACAGTGATGGGGACAAGTGACTTGTAAGTCAACAATCTTTGTCTTTGAGCCATTTCCATATTGCCATTCACATCTTGGGCCAAGATTTTAGAATGCCTGAGCTGAAAGAATATTTAGTCATTTTGTAGAACATAACATTTAGAAGAACCTTTGGTATCAAAATAGTCCTGAGTTCTGGTTTCTTTTTATCCCCTACTAGGTATATACCTGAGTATGAGTCACTAAACCTCTTTGACACTCAGTGTCCTCAATTATAAGACAGCAATACTAATAGTAACTAATCCATTGCACCATTATGAGGATTAAATGAGAAAAATATGCAAAAATGTTTGTCATGCAGGAAGGGGATTATCTTCAAGTGTCATACTTCAAACTTATATTGAGTTTTATTCAGTGTAATATTATTCTATTGAATTTCATTCAAGTGACAATTTCTCTAACTTACTGGGATATTTTGAATGTCCTTGGAGTCTGCCGAATGAAAATCAAATCTGTGTGTAATTATTTGGTACATCCGGGACAGTTATTTTTCTCATTTTTTTTTTTATTGTTGTGTGACTGGTTTTGTTTTTAATTGGAGAGTTATATTAGCTTCTGCTTTGATTCCATTTATGCTGCTGACAGATGCTTACCTTTCATCCTTGGGCCTTCAAATGTAAGATAGTTATTGCCCAAACAAACTCATAAAATACCATGTCAATTCTGGCTCTTTTTAAAAGCCAAAGAAAATAGTGATCCTACTCGAAGTCAAAGTAAAATATGACAGAAGATCTGAGGAAGAGAAATATATGTGCTGACTGAAGTGTCTGGAAGGAAGAGCAGTGACCTTGAGTCTACTCAGAGGGACAAGCAGACACATGGAGCTTGGCTGTGCCCATAGGAATTCTGCAACAGACATGCAGAGTCCAAGAATTTGAGCTACTCCAATCCTGGCTGACATGACATTTGGATTGTGACTAGTACAGTGTGGAGACACCAAGTGCCAGGGACTCAGATTCACTTTTCCTTTTCTCCTTCCTCTTCCAAGAGGGATTATTTAATAGCCTGTTTACACATACAACACTTGCTTACTCTAATAATAGCCTGTGGACCTGAATCATCCTGCGTCATTGTGCTGTCATACAGAATCCTCAGCTGTTTCCACGACTTGTGTGGTTGGCTTTCAACACGATCTGGAAACCGCTAAGAATGTGCAGGGTAATCAGTGCTTTTAATTTTAGCTACGCATGACGTGAGGGATCTTCTATGTATCTCCACTGACCTGTCTTTAAAATATGGAGTGTAACGATGAAGGAAATTCAGGAGAAAACTTTGGCATGAACCCCTTTGCAATAATATATGTAAGTACATACAAATGTATTTTAAATATAGTAATGTAAATGCATCTTACTGCTATGATTACTACACATACAATCAATTTCTTGACATAATAGAGACAAGTGCCTGTATAGATTAACACTGTTACGTGAGGGGCTGCTGGGGCGCTGATCGCGTTCAGTTTCTTGATCTGGGAGCTAGTTAGTGAGTGTGTTCAGTTTGTGAAAATCCAGTAAGCCAAAGACTTATGATATGTGCACTTTTTTGTATTAAATTTCAATATACAGTTTGAAACACAATTTAGTCTCACTTTTTTGAAGAAAAATTGAGCAACTGCAATAGTGTACCATACACACACACGCGAAAATACATATTAGAGGTGTTGCAAAGGTCAAATAATGTTTGAAAATTTTACAAAATTTGATAGACCTAGATCTCTCATTTAAATGGGACTCTATTTTATCTTTTTAAAATTCAAACCCGTACGAAAAATAACATTTCTCATCTCACAATAGAGGCATAATACATTGAATTTTAAAATAACTCCTCTCTTCGATCTTACATCTCTTTGTTGTAAAGATCTTAAAAACTAAGTTGGTATACACTTTCTGGAGGCAATATCTATAAAAATACAAAATGTTCACGATTTTGATCAAGCAACTCTGCTGTAAGAATTATCCCACGGGGACGCCTGGGTGGCTCAGGTGGTTAAAAGTCTGACTCTTGATTTCAGCTCATATCATGATCTCAGGGTTGTGAGATCAATGAGCCCTGAGTCAGGTTCCTCACTCAGTGGGGAGTCTGCTTGAGATTCTCTCTCTCCCTCTGCCCTTCCCCAACCCCCATTCCTGTGCACAGGTGTGCTCTCTCTCTCTTTAAAAAAAAAAGAGTTATCCCAGAAATACACTGAGAAGTCTAAGTCATTTTTGATATTTAGTCATTCATACACTCAACTTTCAGTTGACATGTATTTATTGAGATCTACTCTGTAGTAGGTACAAGGCTAGGTTTTGGGATATATTAGTGAACAAGAGAGGTGTAGTTCAACTTTAATGGGGGACTCTCACAAAGTTTCTATGCCAGAAGAGAGCGTAGATATGAAACAAGTCACAGAATTCATGATTTTGTTACACATTTAATTTACAAGAAAAAAAAAACAGTGACAAATTATTCAAATTATTTAAATCAATACAGTTTAATGCCAAATAAAAGAGAATGGGCCACTATGAGAACATGTAATTAAAGGTTGTAGACCAGCTTGGAGAAGTGAAATAGAAAAAAATTTGAAACAACATAAAGTTCATGAGAGGTTAAAAGTTCAGAGATAGGTTAACATATTATAGTAAATCTATACACAGAATCACATATAACTGTCATAAAGAATTAGGCAGCTGAAAAACATGTACATATGTCCAAAATAAATTATAATTATTATTTATAATTTGAAAAAACAAGTTGCAAAGTAGTATGTGCTGTAGTATTATCCTAGTTCTGTAAATGAAAATAATTACAATAGGTAGTTATATATATAAAATGCATAATGAAACAAAATATGAGTGTGTGTGTGTGTGTGTGTGTGTGTGTGTGTGTGTGTGTCTGTCTGTCTATTCACCATAATTTCTTCTTACCTTCTTCCTGGGCATCTCTATAGACATTTCCCAGCTCTTCTTGTGTTTAGGTGTGGCCAATGACTAAATTCTCAAAATAGAACATGGCTTAGGGGAGTGTGTAGGTCCAGGCTCTTGGAGAGTGGACATACTTCCACTTTCTCTTCTTCTTCCCCACCAACTGGAAGCTGGATTCGATGGGGACCTATCTCTTAACATTCAGACAATGACAATGTTTCAAGGATGGCAGAGCAGTGACTAGGAACCTGGGTCCTTGAATGACCATATGGAGCAGAATTTCCCTAACAGCCTGGAATTCTTACCTTAACATTTAAAACAAACAAACAAACAAAGAAACCCCAACACTTTATTTTCTTCAGCAGTTTTAAGTTTACAGAAAAAGTGAACAGAAAGTACAGAGATTGCCTGTAAGCCCTCCCCCTCGCCTCCAGTTTCCTCTATTAGTAACATCATGCATTAGCGTGGTATATGTATCACAGTGGGTGATGATCCTGAAGTCTATAGGATACATTCGGTTTCACTCTTTATATTATAGATTGTATGTGTTTTGACAAACGTATAATGACATATGCTACCATTACAGTATCATACGGAATAGCTTCGTTTCCCTAAAAATGTCCACCTCTTCATCCCTCTCCCTGCCCCACAGCAACTCCTGGCAACCACTGATCTTTTTCTGTCTCCATAGTTTTGCCTTTTCCAAAATGTCATATATTTGGAATCGTGCAGTTTATGGCTTTTTTCTCACGTTGGTATTTTTAGGTGAAAGAGAAATAAGCCTCAGTGCTTTTAAAGTCACTTAGTTCCTTTGTAATTACAGCGGCTTAATCTTTATCCTAATAAAGTGAGTACAGGCAGAGAACAGGTTTAGAGGACCGTGACCTACATGAATAGAGACTGTCTCTGGGTGGGGTTATGGGAGACTAGCCTTTTAGGATATTTATTTCTACTGACAAAGATTCTCTCCTGGACCTAACTGTAATCTGGTGCCTCTAAACCCTCTGCTCGACTAAGCCTGATCTGGGGCTTCTCTCTCCTGGATTGCACAATCCAGTTTCAAGCAAGAACCTTGCTAAGTCAGTTTAAAGAAAACCCCTCACCCTTGGCATCTGACAAAATTCCTCATCTGCCCCCCCCCCGCCATTTTATCATTGTGGCTTGCCTTCAGTGGAAATTCTACTAGGTCTGGTAAGAATCCCTTTACCTTTGAGATTTCCTCTTTTCCATCCACTGACCTCCAGCCTGCTCCTTGCATATAATGCCCCACTTGTCCTTTTTGGAGTAGAGTCTCCCCTACTACAAAGCTCCACTGTAGTGGCCCGCCCCCCCCTTGAAAAGAGTCTGCCTTACCATCTTCGATAAGTGTCACAAAACATTTTTTCTTTAACACTACAATGTTTGAATCTTTAATGTGACCTATAATTTTGTGACTCGATAAGTCATATACACACAAGTAGGTTTGTATTTTTTAAAATTTTATTTATTTATTTTTTTAAAAGATTTTATTTATTTGAGAGAGAGCACACGTGCATGAACAGAAGGAGGGGGAGGGGAAGGAGGGAGGAACCAGACTCCCCATTGAACAGGGAGCCCGATTTGGGGCTTGATCCCAGAACCTTGGGATCATGACCTGAACTGAAGGCAGACGCTTAACCAACTGAGCCACCCAGGCGCCCCAACAGGTAGGTTTGTAATCGTCTTCTTAAACTAAATTCAGAGGGATGGGAAGGAATCACAATATTAATATGAGTTTAATATATAGTGCTATTATATATTACTACAACTGACCAGTGGTATACACCTGATTGACAGGCTGTATACACCTGAGGTCAAACCGTGCAGATATGAGTCCACCCATGTGTGCAGGTCACAGTGCCCGAAAAAGAGATACATGATATAAAAGAGATAAATGATATAAAGATAACAAGCCTGCTTTTAGGGAAAGTAAACATTCTGATTAAGAGATTAAGGTAAAAGCTGACAGGTAAACCTTTACTGGCTAGAAATTATCAAATTATCTTGACCGGGCATACACCTGGGACACAATCACAGAGTCATTTGTTTAGATGGCGATGCAAAGAGTGATTTGTTCTGGAACCCAGGCCTGACTGATCCCAAGGGTGAGGTTCTGTGGCAAGAACCAATTAACTTTAGGCAATGGATGTTAAATTATTTCAAGGCAGTTCAAGAAATGTAAAAATTTTGCAAATACTTGGTATCTCAAGATTTTCTTTATCTTAGAGGGTTTATGGCTGGCTGACTGTGCCATTAAGGGCACTCGAAAGGGAAAGATGCCTTTTCAGTTTGTTAATACTTGCTAATGTTTGTTGCTTGCTTTGGATGGGTCCAGCACAGAGCTAAGTCAGTTTCATGTGTATTGTCTCATGTAATCCACATAATATATGAGGTAGGTGCTAATATTAAACTCATGTCTATCCACCCAACACCCCTATGAGGTGGTTACTATTATAAGATGCATTTCACAAATGAAGAACCTCTCAAGAACATGGGCACAACAAGTAAGGGGACTGGGCCAGGGTTTAAACCGGGCTTGTTTACATTCCAAGCTTGAACTCTTAACTGTGCTGCATTATCTCTAAAGACATAGGAGGAAAGGTCTTGAGAGCAGGGCCTCAAGAAAGAAAACCCCACTTCTTTTTTTGTTTTTAAAGATTTTATTTATTTATTCATTTATTGAGAGAGAGAGAATGGTAGAGAGAGAGCACGAGAGGGAAGAGGGTCAGAGGGAGAAGCAGACTCCCTGCTGAGCAGGGAGCCCGATGCGGGACTCGATCCCGGGACTCCGGAATCATGACCTGAGCCGAAGGCAGTCGCTTAACCAACTGAGCCACCCAGGAGCCCCTGAGACTTTCTTGATCAAGAGATTTTGTGAGAGAATTTCTCTTTCGAGACTTCTAGTGTACAAGTGTCATTTTTCTTGGTTTTGCTGCTGATGTCAACCTCCACCAGGAGTCGGCACAGTTCTTCAGGAGTTCTTCTGAGGCACTTTGACCGTGACGGTTTTCACTTTGGTGTATGCCTGCAGCCCATACTCTCCTAGCTCCCGGCCGCTCCCGGACATCTTGTAGCCACCGAATGGGGACTGGGCCCCAAACACATCATAGCAGTTGACCCACACAGTGCCAGCCTGGAGGGCTTGGGACAGATAATTGGCCTTGTCCAAGTCCTTGGTGAAGACAGCTGCAGCCAGCCCATAGTTGGAATTGTTGGCTCTCCCAGTGATTTCCTCTATGGTCTTGAACTTCAGGATCTGCATCACTGGCCCAAAGATCTCCTCCCTGGCGATAGTCATGCTGTCTTGCACATCTCCGAACACGGTGGGCTGGATGAAGTAGCCACGGTCAGCAGCCGCCCCTCCACCACACAGCAGCTTCGCCCCCTCCTCCTTCCCAGATTTGATATAACCAAGGATCTTCTTAAACTGAGTTTCATCTACCTGTGGCCCCTGCTCAGTCTGGCTGTCAAAGGGGTTCCCGACCACACGAGACTTGGCCCGGGGAACGCTCCTCTCCACAAACTCGGCGTACACATCTTCTTGCCCAAAGGTCCGGGAGCCCGCACAGCAGCACTGGCCCTGGTTGAAGAACAGGGCGAAGTGGGCCTGCTCCACAGCGCAGTTCATATCTGCATCTGACATGATGATATTGGGGCTCTTTCCCCCCAGCTCCAGGGTCACTCTCTTGAGGTTACTGCTCCCTGCGGCAACCTGGACTAGGCGGCCAACCTCGGTGGAGCCTGTGAAGGCCACTTTGTCCACATCCTCATGGGAGGTGATGGCGGCCCCAGCTGTGGGGCCAAATCCAGGAATAATATTGACCACGCCAGGGGGAAAGCCAGCCTCCTTAATCAGGTTGGCCACATAGAGGGCAGTCAGTGGAGTCTGCTCAGCTACCTTCATCACAACCACATTTCCGGTCGCCAGGGCTGGGCCGAGTTTCCAGGCTTGCATCAGGAGCGGGAAGTTCCACGGAATGATCTGCCCGCACACCCCGACGGGTTCATGGCGGGTAGAGCTGAAGAAGTCCCCATCGATGGGAATAGTTTTCCCGTGGTACTTATCAGCCCAGCCAGCGTAATAACGGAAGCATTTGAGAACCATGTCCAGATCCACCAGGTAGGAGATGACATAGGGCTTGCTGTTATCCAGGGTCTCCAAGGCTGCTAGGTAGGTCTGGTCCCGCTCAATCAGATCAGCCAGGCGGTTCAGCAGGCGGCCCCTGTCAGACGCATCCATGCGGCGCCAGGGTGAGCCCAGCTGGAAGGCGGCCCGGGCAGCCTTTACTGCCCTGTCCACGTCTTCCTTGTCTCCTTCGGCTACCTGACAGATGACTTCTCCGGTGGATGGATTGATGGTGGGGAATGTTTTCTTGCTGACAGCATCATGCCACTCATTGTTTATGAAGATCTGGTTGTAGAAGACTTCAGGCTGCTGGTTGGGGGCCGGCACCGCCTGGGTGGTGGCGGCCGACAGGAGACGGCGGCCCAGGCGGGGCCCGAGGCCAGTGGCGGCAAGCGCAGCGGCGCGCAACATGTTGCAGAGGGCGCGGGCGTGCAGGGCGGTCGAAAACCCCACTTCTAGACCAACCTCTTCCCTGTCCAGATAGGGCAGGTGAGTCACACAGCTCTTGGTCACGTGCTCGGTAGCAGAGCCAGGGTGTGGAACCCATGTTTCCAGACTCAAAGCCAGTCATTTACCACTTGTCTGGATACTTGCAGACATTTGTGTGGTGGTGGTGGAAGGGGTATCTGCCAATAGTAGAATGTGTGGAGGCTTCTGTTGTTGGTAAAAGACACTAAGCTTCTCTCCAGAAGCATCATCAATTCCTCATCTCCCACCCTGCTGCCACTTATGTTTAACTGTGTGGTGCTCTGAGCAAGAGAATTCCACATGTAAAGTTATTACTGAGATGTACCCAGCGTTTTCAGCATCATTTAAACATTTTCGAAATGTATGATCTGGACATAGAACGCCTGACTAAGAGCAAGTTGTTGCCATAGCACTCCAGACGGCGTTCATGGTGCACAAACCTATTCCTAATATAGTTTCTCTAAGAAAAATAGAAAGCTGAGAGAGCACTGACTTTAAGTCAGCTGAGGGGAGTGGGCAAATAAAACATACTTTGTTGTATTTCTTACCGTTTTCGATGCCGTTATTTTAACTGCAGCCAACAGGACAGCTGCCATCATAGGTCGTCACTGTACTTATTTACCTCTGTTTCTTAGGCCTGTTTTCCTGTTAGCTGTAGATAGAGGACCCTCAAAACTCCCTACTGATCAGTTAGACAGTCACTCAGTCACTACACAAGCGTGAATGGTCTTGTCAGGGGCACGGACTGAGCTACAAGGACTTTAAAATCACCTAGCCCAGATCCTTCAACACAACACTTTCTCTCTCCCTTTTACACACACACACACACACACACACACACACACTACCTCTTCTACATGAGATGAAGAGATACTGTCTTATACCACCAAGCATGTGCCTTTTTGGAAGCCCTTCCAAGGATTCCTCACGTACCATTCTGGGGGAGATAATAGCAATTTCTGATCACTCCCCAGTGAACATAGATTTCTCCCTGTTGTTTGCTGCTGCAGTTCCTCATTTATTTACTTTGGGGAGAAAAAAGGGGCAGCTGATATTCGGAAGCTCTCCTGACATTCACAGCTAGGCCGTGTTATTCTGCTTGGAGACATAAACAATCTCACCGACTATCAGATTCAGACAAGGTTACTCTGAGACCAGGGTAAGATGAGACAAGGCAAGGCCACTTTATCATTTTGGCTAAGCACAGACAAAACCAGACCACCGTAAGTAAAACTCCCCAAATACCAAACTTTCCCGTCTCTTACTAAATGAGTGTCTGCTGCTTCTGTACCCAATCACAGACTTGCTCCCCACTTTCTGACAGCATCCTATGTGGGACAAACCCTACTTCTTTAGGCCCTCCCCCAAATCACCCAACCAGGTTATCCCAACTCAGTTCTACACTCTGTCACTGAGACACCCCACGATTCCACATGGTATGTTCTCCTCACTGCGATGAGTAATAAACCAACTTATTCAACTCTAAGTGTGTTCTGGATGGTCTTTGGCTGGGTAGAATTGACCCCCATAGCGTGGACTAAATGTTTCAATTATTTTATGTTTACTTTTTTCCCTCTCTCCTCAAATAGAAGATAGATTTCCAGAAGACAGAGACCAAGTCTATCCTGTCTCCTATTATATTCAAAATACCTGGTCTTTATTTGGAATATAGTTCAATATTTGCTGAATAAATGAATGAATACGGGGGAAATTGAGACTAGATTCATATTCCTTGGATTCTTCACATCTCTCCTATACGGCAAGGAAACCAGCACTTAGGTAGTAATCAGCCTCTTGCTAGGAACTACTAACATACACTGGAAAATGGACATACAAACACTTTGTAAACTGTACTCACTCTTATCATAACATTTGACTTAGTGGTAATAAAAATTTTCCTCCAGAGTTTGGATTTCAATGAATCCCAACAACTGCTGTGAAGATGTTTGCTTATGTCCCCCACCCATAGTCTCTTTCTTTCTAATGTTTCATTGGTTTTCTCTCTGATTACAAAAGCAACTGTTTATTTTGGTATTTGGAACTTGGTATTTGGAAATGTTAAAGAATATAGACAAATGTAAAGAAGAAAATAAAGCCATGTCCTGTTCTTAAAGCAGGCTCCTTTTCCCCAGGTTCAAGTTGATGTCACCTCATGGTTTGCAGAAGGAGACTCAATGTTTAAATATTTAGAGTTTGAAAGAGCAATGAAAATTACGTTGTATTAAGTGGTGAAGAAAGGAACTTGGAAGGTGTTCATGAGAAGACTCAGGAACGCCAGAATCCTGCTCTGTTGAAGAACCAATTGCCTTTTCTGCCTCTTAGGCCTGCGCAACCCGCCTTGAAAAATGGCCACAGAAAACAATTTCTCTTTATTATTTGTGCCTGAGCTTCTGAGAGCCTGGGGGAAAGATGGTTTGAGTTTGCTCTGAGGACAGAGCAGTGGGACAGAGAGGGGTAGAGAGCCAGAGGGGACAGGAATGGAGGTGGAGGGGTGGAGGGGTGGAGGGGTGGAGGGGGATGGGGGGTGCTTCCTGTCTCTCTGACAACAAACAGTCCAAGTCTTGAGCTCCAACCACTCTGTGGATGGCTTTACAATTCAAGACTTCATAGCCAGGACCAGCAGGCTCAGAAATATATACATAGTCCTACCCCAGGATTTTTACCATCACCACCAAAAACACCTTTTCCACCCTTGGTTATTCCTTTTATTATCTTCTCCAATAAACTGCAGTCCTTTGAATGAATACCTCTGGCCCAATGCATATAATGGGGGAGCACTGGTTTCAATAGTGTATCTCTTTTTTTTTTCCCTTGCAAAATCGAGCCACATATTTATCAGATAAAAATCATCACAAATTTTAAAACATGAAGAAGGCACAGATCAGTGCTGTGGTTCTGATGCTAATAAACAGAAATGTTAGTTGACACCAACAAGCAATAATGTAAGTAACATCCAGACACTTCAGCGCTCTTCATGGATATTATTGCTCACTAAAATTTATTTATGCATGACATTAATTATGTGTTAGATTGATAAAATTGGGGTTGTTAAAAAAAAGTCTCTAGCATGTTGAAACACTCTGGTAACCGTCTGCACCATTTAATAAATCCCCGGAATCTCTATGATGTCATCAGCAGCCAATCAGAGCTTTTGTTGGCATGTAGTCACCTCACTAGATAACTGTTTACTTCCTGCCATGTGCCAGGCATGTTCTGAGCACTGTCCCAAGAAAGATGAAAGAAACAGGCCCTTTCTGAAGAGCTCATAGTGAATTACCATTGATATAGTCCAATAAAAAATAGAGACATTGATATTTAACTGGCTTGTGTAACTTTACAGAATTATGATTTTACGCATCTTTTAAGAATACTAAAAGTAGCTCTAACTCCTTATTATTATATCCCTGGACTCCTGGTGGAAACCACCGGTTATGTCATAAATTTCAGCAAATATCACCAATGTCCCAAGAGATCAGAATCTCTATTCCCAGTTTTATTATGACTTGCCTGTGGTTTTTAAAAAATGTCTTAAATATGTAAGGGTTTTAGTAATCAGTTCTAAAATGAGGAAAAACATAACAAACTAGTTTGAAGTTGGGAAACATCTGAGTTAAGCGATACTGCGTGTACACCTGCAGTGAGGCAAGCCCTCATCAGCCTTGAGCCCCGGATGCTGAAGTCCTTTCAGTTTCCTTTTGGATGATCGCGAATGCAAAGTTCCAATTATCACTGGAATTAATTTAAAGTCACTCTTTATTTACCTATTTATTTTTAAAAGATTTTATTTATTTATTTGACAGAGAGAGAGATAGCAAGAGACAGAACACAAGCAGGGGGAGCGGGAGAGGGAGAAGCAGGCTTCCTACGGAGCAGGGAGCCCGATGCGGGGCTGGATCCCCCGACCCTGGGATCATGACCTGAGCTGAAGGCAGATGCATAACGACTGAGCCACCCAGGCGCCTCTGAAGTCACTCTTCAAAAGAAGATACTCTCTAAGAACTATGTATTAAGAGCCTGTTCTTTATTCCTGACAGATGTTGTTACTCCATCTACTTGGGTATCCCAGCAATGAACAATCGATCCGAGTCAACTAGATAAACACATTTACCGAGCCACACATTCTCCTTTTGATGCACAAGATTTCAGTTGGATCCCAGAAATTTCACTCAAAAAAAGGGCCAAAAGACCCTCAGAATGAACACTAACTGGACTCAGCTTCACCGCAAAGATCCATTTGTGAGACTAAAATGGAATTTCCTTTCTTCCCATGAAAGACCAGAACCTGAAAAAACAGTATGGCACAGCAATGAAGAACGTTTGCACTGGAGGGGGACTGCCTTGAGTTCAAGGCCCTGCCCTGCCACTTCCTTTATCTTCTGTAAAGTGGCCGTAATAATAGTACCTATCTCGTGCAGGGACTGTGAGGTTGAACTGAGCTAATATATGCAAAATTCTTAAACAGTGCCTAGAACATACTAAGGTTGTTAGTCATTATTCTGTGGTTTTATCCAAAAGTATTCTGTTAAAAAGATATTTCCTGAAATAGCGATAATCAGATAATTTCTCAAGTAGTGGCTTCGGAAGAAATAGGCTCCCCCCTAAATTTAAAAAAATTTTTTTTTTTTTTAATAAAGATCACTTGATCTTTGCATGTTATTGAGTAAGCAGAGATCCAACTGAGAGTGCCTTGCTTCTTAGAGGGTTTTCCAGTAATGCAAAAATTGCCATGTGGTTGAACTTTGCTTCCTGAGTCTAGTATTTTTTTCCAAGTATCAAAAAAACGACTGATAGAATTTATTGGTGTACTAAAGAACCTTCCGCCTATGTCTTCATTACCATACTCAGAAGGAATCCATTAAACTAATCAATATATGTTTGTGGTTGCCAAGCTGCAAAGAAATCCAATATCCCTAAGGTTGTAGTGAAGAGGCCACAGTTTTAGCAATGCTCGGTGACTCATCTTTTATCATTCGGAGTCATTTGTAACCGCCTAAATTCTTCCCAAAGTTAATCCTGTTCTAAGAAAATGTCCAAGTAAATGATACAGTATGGTATTTTTGAGGCTCTGACCTCACTTCAAGAGCCAGAGGGAGGGGAAATTTCTCTCTTGAAAATAAAAGAGGAAGAAAAGAAAAAAAAAGTCAAAACCAAGCCCTTTGGAAAAAGAGAAGTCCCTATCTTCCACCAACAATTTTGAGATTGTTTCCCCACTCCTGTGATCTTTTGTTTGCTCTGCTTAACGTTGGAGGAGTGTGAGTGCCTGAAATAGAAAGGAGAGATCACATTCAGATTAAAAAAAAGAAGAAGAAGAAAAGAAAAAAGATTTCGCAATCCCAAAATGTCCAACCGGAAGCTCTTTTAACGAATGACAAATCCTTACATTAGGGAGATTTACAGAGCGACAGCAGAAATTTTGCAGCGCAAGCAAATTCAGTGCAGTGTAGGTTAGAAAGTCTCGTGGAACGGTAAGAATGACTTGCCTATTCTCGCAGGATTACTCAAATATCTCTCTGGAGATTGCTTCATTTCGACTCTAAATTGTAGAACCGTAATCCCTGACACCAGAAAGAGGAAGAAGCAACATGCCAACTGAGTTATTTGGTTTTTATGCAAAAAATAGAACATGTTCAACTTCGTTCCCTAGGTGCAAGGAACATAACATCCTACTGGAGAAGGATAACCAGTGAAGGGAATAAGCCACACTTTAAGGAGATAAGAGGTTGAAAACTGAGTGTTGATAATTATGCCTAGCAATTGATTCTTTTTTAGCAGCTTTATTGAGATATAATTCACATACCATGGAGTACACCCATTTAAAGTGTATGTTCCATGTTTTTAAATATATTTACAGAGTTGTGCAACCATCAGCATACACTAATTTTAGAACATTTGCACCATCCTCCAAGGAAATCTTGTACCCAGTAGCAATCACTCCCCACTGGCGTCCTTACTCACCCCACCTCTCAGTCCTGGGTGACCACTAATCTACTTTCTGTCTCTATAAATTTGCCTATGCTGAACATTTCATATCAATGGGATTCCACAAATGTGGTCGTTTGTGCCTGACTTCTTTCACTTAGCTTAATGTTTTTGAAGTTCATCCATGTCGTAACAGGTATCAGTACTTAATTCTTGTTTATTGCTGATACTCCGTTGTGCTGGTATACTCTGCTTTATTTATCCATTCATGGTTGATTTTGTTTGTTGCCACTTTCAAGCTGTTATGAATAATGCTGCTGTGAACATTCATTTCCAAGTTTCTGTGGGAACATATGTTTTCAATTCTCTTGCAGAGATCTCTGGGACTAGAATTGCTGGGTCATCTGATAACTATATTTAACCTTTTAAGGAACTGCCAAATTGTTTTCCAAAGTGGCTTCACCACTATATATTGTCACCTGTGATGTATGAGGGTTTTAATTTCTCCAAATACTTGCTAACATGTGTTATTGTCTTTTTTTCTCGTTTTATTGAGATATAATTCATGTACAGTACAATTCACCTACTCCAAGTGTATGATTCAATGGTTTTTAGCATACTCACAGTTGTCAACCATTAGCACAGCCAATTTTAGAACATTTGATCACCCCAGAAGAAAGCCTCATCCAGTAGCTGTGACTCTCCAACTCCTCGCTCCTCCAACCCTTCACTCATCTGCTTCCCGTCTCCATGTATTTGTGCTCATTTTCTTTAAAGACAGTCCAGTAAGAAGTTTTAATTGTGGCTTTCGATGTACATTTCTGTATAGACTAATGGTGTTAAACATCTTTTCATGTGCTTATTAATCATGCCACATTTCTTTTGGAGAAATGTTTATTTAAACACGGCCTATTTTTAAAATTGGATTGGCTTGTCATTGTTGAGTTATAAGAGTTCTTTAGACATTCTGGGTTAGTCTCTTATCACAGATGTGATTTGCAAATATTTTTCTCCCATCCCCCGGTTGTTGTTTCACTTGGTAATTTATTTCTTTAGACCACTCCTTATTCCTGGAAACTCCACATCTTCCATCGAGCTTGAGGCTGCATCTACAGATCTGACTGCCCTCTCCTTCCTTCAACTTGGTTGAGCATCTTGACCTGCAAATCTTTTCCCATTTTTTTTTCCATGCAGACAGTCTTAAAAATCCATTTCCACTTCTCTATACCTCTTTTTCCCTAAAAACAAGTAGTTCTGGTAAACTTGTCTGCCCTAAAGCTTTGGCTTCCATCAGAAAATGCAACCTCCGATTGCGGCATGAAAGCCAGTCATCGAAAAGCAACAACGCTTCTTTATTTGTAACAAGGAATTTATTTAATTTTCTGCTTGAGAAAGGGTTCTAGACATTTGGTTCAATTTTTTTTTTTTTTCTTCAGAAGGCTGATGGCCCTCTCTCCTTTTCGGGCTTTAGTTTTGAAGTAAGTCATTATTTGAGTGCTTATAACATTGTTTTCATCAAGAATACAGAATGATTTTTACCACTCAAGAGTAGAAATATCGCCAGGTATGTATGGTGTATATAAGTTCATTCAAAAAAGATTCCTAATTAAATATGACATAATTATACTAGTTCTTTGTACTTATTTGAAGGTTTAAGATTCATCCTCCCCTTTTAGTTCTAAAGGTAAATAGGAATATTTGTCTTTATCTTGTGACAAGATAGATTTGATTACAGGTTGCTTGGATTTAAAAAATACCATATAGCAAAATTAATTAAGGACACTATAATCATGAGATTTAAGAAAGAGATAAATTAAATATAGATTATATTTTTAAAATATAACTCAGTCTATTCTGGGCACTTTATTAATCTCAAAAATATTTATTGAGGATGTGTTTAAGGAGAAAGAATGTAAAATGTATACAAGATGAGCATTAGCTTGCTACTAAAAATTAATAATTTATAATACACAGCATTTTTAATCTCCTCTGCTCCACAGTCCTCAAAGTTCAATTTCAATTGAGTAAATATTCTTACCCCATTTTATAGGCCATGAAATGAAAGCATGGGTTGCCGTCTAAAACATAAGAGGCATATTGATATATTTACACGTAGTAATTAAATATAAATACAGATTTCTGTTTTCAGTCTTTGTAGTTATATGTGAACTTCCTCAAAGTGAAAGGGTTTATTGTCATTATGGGAGAAGCACATATTCCTCTTTAAACATTGACTTATTCAACAATTATGGTATTAATGCACAGTCCGAATAGAGACGCAACGGGGAAAAGGGAGCGTTTTTTTCCTGATGTTCACAAAGCTTGTGATGTAGGAAATGGGCAAGTAACCACATGGTATACCAGTGGATGAGGCCCAGGCTGCTGTGAAAGTATCGACACGAGGCATCTAACCTGAACTTGCAAGGAAGAAGCATCATCTAAATTGAGACCTTATGGATGAATAAGAGTTACCCAGGTGAAGTGTTCGAGCAAAAGAAGCAGCATATGACAAAGCCTACTGATAAGAGAGACAGAGTCCAATTAGGGGACTTAATGAAGTTTCCTATGATTAGAAGGTAAAGGGGAAACAGAGCATGAATTTTGAGAGATGAGAGCTGAAAAGAAAGCCACCAACCCCACTAATCTGTGTTGAGAAAAGCAATGGGGAGATATGGGAGGATAACAGGATGAGATTTGCAGTTTAGAGATAGCATCGTCATCATCATCCTCATGACTAATATTTATTGTGTTGATCACATGTCCGACACTATGCTAAATGTTTTGTATCAAACACTACCTAATACATTTTTCAAGTACAATTACTGTAGCTGACAATAAAATTATAATATATATTATGCTATAATTGCATATATATGTAATATATATATTATGCTATAATTGTCAGAAAGTGGAAAGGAGAAACATTGTACTTTATTTAAATAGGGCTTTGTTCCATGATTACAAGCACAAGTGAGGCTTTATGTGATGTGTGGACCCCAGCTTTAAAGAGTATCATTTGACAGTGTAAACAAACAGGATACTTTTCATTTTGAGAACATAGAATTATTTGGGAAAAATGGTTAAACTACGAAGTAGTTTTGAATAAGTTTGGATTATGTTTAATTTATTTCCCCATAGTGCCATTTCGTGTTAGCTTAATGACGTGTGTGTGTGTGTGTGTGTGTATGCGTAGTAAGGTAAGTGGGGATTTGGTGGGAAGGCCTTGGAAGAATGTTACAAATGTACACCTTGAATTATGGAAATATACATAAAGTCTTTGAGAAGACATAAAATTATCAGCAGAATAGTATCTTTATACTGATAGTTTTCTCAAAGGCATTGTTGAAACGAAGAGCTTTAGAAATTATCATAAAGTTACTTTGCAAGCCATAGGCTGGACATGCTTCCAAAAGTGCCATTAAAAATATTTAGTAACCAAAAGGATACAAGCACCAACTAATCCAAAAAGACTCAGGCCACGGAGCTGGAGGCTCCCTGTTGGTTTCTGGGTGCTGGAATATCTAGGGGTGCTGAAGGAGAGACCATAGATGCTAGAGCAGCTGGGAAACCTCACAGGTCATAGGGCGTTGGCTGTTTACCAAGGAATATGGAACTATTTCAATATTTTCTTAGCAACCAGTATGATCACACCAGTAGGTATTGATTGGCTTAATATTAGCTGTACATGTTCTTATTTTTAGTATGAATAGGAAGAGCTATATAAAGATGGCAAGATGGTAGGCATCTGTATAAGCTACAGAAAAATGTGCTCAGAGAACACTGCATTTGAAAACAATCAGTAAATTTAACATCCTTCAAATAGACTTCTGTTCCAAAGAAAAATGAGTCAGAACCCCAAAACAGAACATAAGCAGAGCCCAAATTCTAAAAAGTGTAACATTCATCATAATGGAGATAGATTGTGCTCAACATTGAAGGAAACATAGTTTTGGTTCTTCACTAAATAAGGACATAAAATTGTCCAAATGGACTCTCCCATTTTCAAATATTTATTGAGCTCTTAGAATACCCTAGAGCATCAAGAGCAAAAGTAACATTCTCCTGGGGTGCCTGGCTGGCTCAGTCGGTAGAGCATGCAACTCTTGACCTCAGGGTTGTGAGTTCAAGCCCCATGTTGGGCGTAGAGATTACTTAAAGAAAGAAGTAACATTCTCCTTGACAAGGACACCTTCTCTGTTAAAGTGTGATAGAGTAGAAGCTTGAAAGCAAACATGTCTCTCGAATCTGCCACTTGTGGCTGGATGATCTCTGACAAGTTCAAGTGTTGGTTAGAAGTACTGGTTTAATTGCTTTCATAGAGATCAAGATAACAGTGGCTTACATAAAATGTATTACTTTATTTCTCTTTCACTTAAAAGTCCAAGATGGCAGGCAGTCCGAGCTGATAGGCAGCTTCATGTGGTCATCTGAGAACTTGGGTCTTGCCATGCCATAATAAGGTTGTGGTCTTATCTGCATGGTGGAAGCTGACTCAGCTCCACATCTATGTTTCTGCCTGCTGGGAATGGGGGAAATATAGGTCAGTGGAAGGCACTCCTTCAAAAGGCATGACCTACAAGTTACATACATCTATTCTGGTCACATTCCATTGATTATTAATGAATCACTTGGCTACTACCTAGCTGCAAGGGAGGTTGAGAATTGTAGTCTCTAGCTGGCCAGCTATGTACCTAGCTGAAACCATGGAGGTTCTCTGATCCTTAGTTTCACCTTTGTGAAATGCAGAGAATTGTATTAAACAATCAGTGTGTAGAAAACCCCTGGCCTGGTGCCCAGCACATGTTGGAATGCTCAACAGTAATTAGTTTCTTCCCTACCCGTCTTCATGCAATGGTGGCCTGGTAGTGTTCATGGGATTCATGCTTACAGAGTGCCCAGCTAGGTAACAATGCAGATCTCGTGTAAGAACAGTCATGTGGTGCCAATCTAGTTATTGTTCTTCATTCTGTGCCACATCCATGAAGATGTGTTCATGAGGTTTACTAAGGCACGGGGTTGACTGGTTTACTACTTTTATTATTTCACAAGTTTTATTATTAAATAGTTTCTTCCTTGAGCCCCAGGATCCCTTTGTATTTTGATGAAATGAGTTTAATGACCTAAAGGAAGCTTCTCTAGGAAATGCGAAGGATCCCTTTGGGATCTAAGCTCTGAGGAAGAGTCTGGTACAAATCCCACATTGCCAGGTGTTCTGCTCTTTCTCCCCCAAATTCTACTTTCCTAAACATATCCCTAGGAACTAGGCTTCCCTGGGGACCAGGCTCCTTTCTCTTCTATCCTGGTCCTAGGTTCCGGAGACCCTTTCTAGTTCTTTCTCCACTCTTCCTGACAGTTTCAATATGCCAGTCTTAAGATATCTTTCATCTCTTATTACCTAAAGGGGAAGCACGGCTCTTTTCCTAATCCTATTTCCCTTATTTCTATAATATGTTGTCCCCAAGATGGCCCCCAACAATCCTCACCTCACAGTATTCACTTTTCTGTATAGTCTATTTTCACACTGAGTCAGAACTGATGCATGTGATTCACAGATTACGGTGAAGATAATGGTGTGTGACATCAAGGCTAGGTCATAAAGGCCACAGAAGCTTTTGCTTTCCTCCTTTTTTGATTCCTTTCCCCATGCCATAAAGACATGAGAAACCTTTTGGGAAAAGCCCATGTGCCAACAGCCAGCAACAATTATTCATGTGAATGAGCCAGCTTGGAAACAGATCCCCCAGCCCCAGACAAGTCTTCTTGAACTTGCCTCCACCACAATTTGACTCTGATTTTAAGAACTACCAACTGCATTTATTATGTTCTATCCACCCTGTAAGAGATAATAAATGTGTGCTGCTGTTTTAAACTCTTATATTTTGGGCTCATTTATTACACAGAAATAGATAACTAATATACTATTAATCTTTGTATTTGGGGGGATAGTCATGCATTTCTTTCCTCATATCTTCCACTGTATTTGTTGTGCATTTTCCTGGGTGAATCATTACAATTCTTTAGTCAGGATGAGTGGAGTGCAAAGTAGTTCTCTCCAGACAGATGATACTGATGCAATTGCAATCAGCTGTTAATAATATTAAGTTTCTTTAGGAATTATTTCTTTTGAATATATAAATTAGAGTGGATTCAAAGTTATCCACAGAATTTTCTTGTTTAATTTATCCCAGTTTGTTTTCATAAATGGGAGGGAAAGGACCCCTGTTGCAGGCTGCAAGACAGAAGTACTCATGGCTCATAGCTTGCCTCGCCTACGAGAAACAGCTGCAATGCATCCTTAATAGTTATAGGGATAGGGGCGCTTGGCTGGCTCAGTTGGTAGAGCATGTGACTCTTGAGTTGTGAGTTCGAGCCCCACGTTGGGTATAGAGATTCCTTAAAAAATAAAATAGCTGTCGGGGGCTGCCTGGGTGGCTCAGTCAGTTAAGCATCCAACTCTTGATTTTGGCTCAGGTCATGATCTCAGGTTTGTGTGATTGAGCCCCAAGTTGGGCTCCGAGCTGGGTGCAGACCCTGCTTAAGATTCTCTCTCTCCCTTTCCCTCTGCCCCTCCCCCCCTAAAAAAATAGCTGTAGGGATTAAAAAATTTACTTCCATATTTTACTTCCTCATACCCACACCCTCCCACCGCCAAATCTCAGTATATACATGGGAGTATAACACTTGTAAAAGTTATATATTCCAAAAGAGAGAGAGATTGAGAATCCATTCTCAGAACACATGGATTAAACTTCACATACAAAACATACTTTCTCCTGTATCGTCTCCATCTTTCCCATCCATAGTGACAGTCATAGCATGGACAGTATATATGTGAGATCACTAAACAGACTGTGGGATGCCTAACCAAGGAATCCTGGTAATATTACAAGCATCATTTATATAGTTGAAACCATCATGTGATGATACATGTTGATCATTAATGCAGCCAAATCATCAGCTTGGCCATGACAGTTTACATGCACAGATTCTGATTCCGCAATACAGTTGCCCATCTTTAGGATCTAAAAATCCTTTTTTTTTTTTTTAAATCACTTTTCTTCCCAACTTTCTCTTTGTTCCCAAGATATTGTTATTTCTTCTTTTGAGTTTTCTTCCAGATGCATCTTTCTGGAATTCTAATGGAATGATAATATTGAGACCACTGAAGTGAAGTGTTTAAACTTAATTGTGAACGTGTGCATGTCTTTGTTGCCAACATCAGTTCTAATCACTTCACATGGGAGGAAATCTCTACAATGACTACCTTTTGCTCTCCAAATTGTAAACACATATGTTGGCTTAGGTTTCAAGAGTCTTCTATCAGCTGTGTGTTGACTTCCCCAGAACCAGCCTTATTATTCTCCCACCCCAGCATATTCCTTGTCCAGAACAGGGTCTTCATTGTCTCATCCCAGACTTCTGTCCTTTAGGACAAAACTAATCTCTTATCTCCTTAGTAAATCTTTGTTAGACCAAACAGACTCGAGTTACAATATTCCTCAGTGTTGCTAGTGGTACAACAGCATTTACTCTAAGTAGCTTTGAATACATTGCATAACTTCAGGAGGTTCAGAGACTCCCCCAGGCAAGTCAGAGGGGGGCTGGAACCAGCCCACATTTTAAAAGGGGCCGCTCCTGGGAAGGCCTCCATCGCCCTGTGAGCGTTCACATGGGCGCTACACTTGCACAGATGATGCCGGCAACCCTGGCAAGAGATGCTTTCCCCCATGCACCTGTTTGTTCCTGTTACTCTCTTCTGAATTTAAGTCCTGGGCCTGTGGTGTGTTTGATGGCTGGCTGGAACCTTGGTCAAATCCTGGACCTCATTTCATGGGAGCTGGGAGAATGAATCCAGCCTTCTGGCTGGGGAGGAAGGGCTCTTAACCAGATAAAAAGGATGTTTCAAAAGATGTTGGGCAGTGACAAACATGACAAATGCCCTCTTGTCGTCAGTAACTCTTAAAACCATATGTGTTGTGTTTCCTTTAATTTCCATAAAATTATGAGGATTAACTTGTGCAGCAACCATGATTTTATCTTATTATTTATTTATTTTTTTAAAGATTTTACTGATTTATTTGAGAGAGAGAGAATGAGAGAGTCGCGAGCATGACGGGGGGAGGGTCAGAGGGAGAAGCAGGGAGCCCGATGGGGCTCGATCCCGGGACTCCAGGATCATGACCTGAGCTGAAGGCAGTTGTTTAACCAACTGAGCCACCCAGGTGCCCTATTTATTTATTTTTAAATGATAGTTGACACACAATGTTGTAACCAAGATTTTAAATAGGATCTACTCTTAAGAAAATTGTGACATCAATAATGTTAACTCTCATTTAACTTCTTAGCATGGTTTTCTTCAATCCCAGACTCTGTTTCTTCCTACATGTTTTTCTGTGTTTCATCTGAGAAACTTATTCTAACCTAATCATCTTGTCTTTTTTTGGAATTGTGGCTGGGTGGATAAAAGAAGGGACACCCTTGAGGCCTCCAATTCTGTTACATATCTGGCTGCTAATTCTTTGAGCCCAGCCCAGCTATTCTTATTCAGGCATTTATATTGAAACATTCTAAGAAACACTGTTTTGGGGGAAGGCTAGGGTACTACATGACTTAGTTACCTCATTTATACTGTAGGCTTTTTAAGGCTGTTTTCGTATAATTTCCTGTGGCATAAAGTCATTTAATGTCTTGTACACTTTATTTTTTTGATAATTTCTACCCCCAACGTGGGGCTGGAACTCACCACCCCATGATTAAGAGTCACATGCTTTTCTCACTGAGCCAGCCGGGTGCCCCAAAGTCATTTAATTTTAAGGTTAAGGGGGGGGGTCTGGGTGGCTCAATCGGTTAAGTCTCTCCCTCCGGCTTGGGTCATGATCCCAGGGTCCTGGGATCAAGCCCCATGTGGGCTCTCTGCTTGGCGGGAAGCCTGCTTCTCCCTCTCCCTCTGCCTGCAACTCCCCCTGCTTGTGCTTGCTCTCTCTCTCTGTCAAATAAATAAATAAAATCTTTAAAAAAATTAAGGTTGAAAGGAATCGTAGAGATCACTAAACCCTCATTTTATACATGAAATAATTAAGGGCCAGGGAGATATAAAGATTTGTTCAAAGCCAATCATTTAGTTTTGAAGTTGAGAGTAGAAACCAAAGCTCCTGGTTCTAGCATATACTAGCAAATTTTAAGACTCATACACCAAACATCAGAGATCCTAGATTTTCATGGGTATGACAGAGGAATGGGTACTGTAGGAGAAAATAGGGAAAAATATGAAAATAACTATTTTCTCTTCTGTCAGTTATTGATAGGATGACCCCTCCTGCTATTTTGTCTGGGACACTTTTAGTTTATCCCTGACGACTGGAATAATTCTGAAGAGGAACCCCTTTCACTCTTAAAAATGTGCTGGAACATAAATTATAGGTTAGTTAACTTAATGAAAAATTGTATTGTTTTTCAATGATTCCGTCTGCTCAACAAATCTATCAAGGTAAAAGGGTCAGAATATACACTGTAAATACAATGATTAATCAGAGTAAAACTGAGGCCATAATTGTTTTCAAATTCCAAGCCACCACCATTGGTGGGCCATGAAATGAATTTAGGGTTATAATCAACATTTAAAAGGAATAGGGGTGCCTGGGTGGCTCAGTTGGTTAAGTGTCTGACTTTGGCTAAGGTCATGGTCTCAGGGTCCTGGGTACGAGCCCCACGTCAGTCTCCCTGCTCAGTGGGGAGTCTGCTTCTCCCTCTGCCTCTCCCCCACTTGTGTGTGCACTCTCTCTCAAATAAATAAAATCTTTAAATAAATTAAAGAAGGAATATAAGAGAATGCATGTATATAGTAAAGGTAAGCATTATTTTATGAGACTTGTTTCAATTATATGTACATACACAGTAGAATATGTGGTCTCAACGTAACACCTGTTTCTTATTGTAGTTTGTAGTAAAAAAATGAATGGGAAAGCCACTGCATAAAGAAATCCAAAACTTTAACAACTCTGAAAAAGAATATGGAAGCTCATGATAGTTTATACCACTTTGCAGTGAGCTACTAGATGAATTGGCTGTATCAATAAGGTAACCAAAATTGACAGGCTTTGAGACATGGTAAAGAATAAATATTAAAGTTTTCACTATAATTATAGAGTCAGAGGAAGCAATAATCACCTTAAAGGGTATATTCTTTAGTTATCGTCATATTTCAAGGTATAATTAAGCAGATAACACAATGCAGATCCACCGGATGCAAAAACTATTTGGCACTTACAGACATCTTTACGTAAAGATGTGACAAGACTTCTAAGAGACTTAAGGATAACTGATTTATTAAAATGCTCTCAGAGAAAAATGCTATAGAAGTATATATATATCACATATATATATATATAAAAGGTTTTATTTATTTATTTGAGAGAGCATGAGCAAGAGAGGGCATGAGCAGAAGGGGCAGAGGGAGAGGGAGAAGCAGACTCCCCACTGAGCAGGGAGCCTGATGTAGGGCTTGATCTCAGGTTCCTGGCATCATGACCCAAGCTGAAGGCAAACACTTAACTGAGACACCAGGCGTTCCTTTTATAACACACTTGTTTTTTTAAAAGCACTTTTGAAGTAGCTTAATGTCTATCCTCCATCTTTTCCTTTTCTTAAATTTTGGCAATAGAGTTCTATAACGGCTGGGCATTTTCACAAGTGACCTCTTAGTCAATAAGGGTGCGTCTCCCATCCTGACCTTCAACCTATGTAGAGGCACACGTGAAGGTGCCTCCTTGCTCCCCATTGGTCCCTAGGAGGGGTGAGCCAGTGAGCCATATTGCTATCATGTTCACTTATTTACAGATATTTAGCTGTAAACAATGGAGACTGTGGATATTTAAAGTGTGGGCATACAACCAGATGACTGAGTAATGTTAGAACCACCCTTGGCAACAGATCACAGCACTTAGTGCATTGTTAATTATGTGTGTGTGTGTGTGTGTGTGTGTGTGTGTGTGTGTGTGTGAGCGCGCGCGCGCATGCGCCTGTGTGTAATGCCTTGTTTTTGCTACTTTATGTAAAACCCTTTATAAACAGGGGCTATCTTAATCTGTCCGGGCTTTTATAACAAAATACCGTAGACTAGTGAGGATAGCTTGCTTGTAAACAACAGAAATTTATTTCTCATGGGTGGGGTTAAAGGGGAGGGCAGGTTAAAAAAGGGGATGCGGTAAAAAAAAAAAAAGATTATTTCTCACAGTTCTGGAGGCTGGAAGTCTGAGATCAGGGTGCCAGCACGGTCAGACCTGGTGAGAGCCTCTTCCCGGGTCACAGACCTCTTATTGTGTCCTCACATGGTGGGAGGGGCCAGGGACCGCTGGACCCTCTTTTGTAAGGCACTAATCCCATTCATGACAGCTCCACCCTTGCGATTTAAATTCTCCCCCAAGTCCCCACCTCCTAATACCATCATCTTTGCAGGTTAGGATGTTAGGATTTCAACATAAGAATTTCCGGGGGGGCACAGATATCAAGACCATATTAGGAGCCGTATCTTATATTTTCATTTCTCCCTCTCCAACTAGCAGGCCTAGTTATTGTTAGTAGACCTGATCATCATATCGGTGAAGGCAATCAGAAGCAGGTAACAGAGCACAGAACAAGATATTTCTGGTCTAACCGCTCCTTTGCTAATATAATACCGGATCTGATGAACAGAGTTCAGGGAACACCTGAAGTGTTTGGGTTCCTCCCCTTTGTGCTGGAATGATTCAAAGCTGTGTGTGGGAACGTATTATTCTGTTCAGATTATGTCATCTGAACCTCCCTGTGAATACCAGACCTGGCTTTCCTTCTGTTCTCTCAATAGTCCATTGAATCCACAAGAAAAATGCCATTGCATGAGGAGGGACCTGAGCCATATTGCTAGTCACTAGGGGAACTGTTGGACTATTTATCAAAAGGGTCTGCACAGTTTCCACGCCTAAGCTTAGGAAATGATTACACATATTTCCCAGCCTTCTCTCCATTCCTTATCCTCTTTTTTTCCTATAAAAAGCAAAAATCTGCTGATTACTTGATCTAGTTATCCTAAATTAATTTAGATTTCCTGGAGTTATGAGATCGTTAGATAATGGGATTTTCAGTGATACTAATAAATACAATTTCAGAAGAGCTATAAGGTGTAAATAATTAAAACGAGCTTTCACTGCTGCCTGGAAATTTCACTTCCAGCCAGGGGCATGTCAGCAGTGCTAAATGTGCTGGGGAAAGAACACTGAGGTGGTTTGCATGCTATCGTGCCCTTTATTTATTTATTTGTTCACTTTAAATTGTCATATAATAGAATGAGTATATGTCAACCCACACAATACTTCCCAAGATGCCTGCCATTATTTCTTAAGTTCCATTTTTCCTTGACAATATTTAGAAAATATTTATTGAGAGCCTCCTATGTCTCAGGTACTTTTCAGAATCTTTTTCCACAGCATGCTACATATTTTAAGTTTGGTTGTTTCTATATATGGTTGAGTTGGGACATACTTCCATATGCCTTGTGCATATTAGTTCTCAATAACTGCTTGTTGAACAGAATGTAAAATTATTTTTTATACTATGATGATTACACAAAAAGTTTAAGACCAAAACAAAATTATAAATTCAAATAGCCCAGCTTTCCAAATATCCTTTCACCTGGCCCTAAATAATTTGATTTCAGTAAGCTTCAACTCCTTGATATAATTTTAACAATTACATTTAAGCTGCTATACAAGTACCATGTACCACTATACAAGTACCATGAATTTGTCAGAAAAATCACATAAAATGTGTGACTCATAGTAGGCTTTTTAAAAACAGCTTTATTTAGATGTAATTCACGTACCATAAAATTCACCCTTTTAAAATGTTCAACTCACTGTTTTTTAGTATATTCCCAGAGTTGTGCAACCCTCACCATAATCTAATTTGAAGCATTTACAATACTCCAAGAAGAAATCCACTGCCATTGGTACTCCCTCCCGATTCACCCTTCTCCCTAGTCCTCGGCAACAACTAATCTATTTTCTATCTCTATGGATTTGCCTATTCTGGATATTTCATATAAGTGGAATTAGGCAACACATGTGGCTTTTCATGTCTGGCTTCCTTCACTTAGAATGTTGTCAAGGTTCACCAATGTTGTATCATATATCAGTACATCATTCTTTTTATGGTTGAATATTTCACTGTGGACATCCCACATTTTATCTATTCATCAGTTGATGGATACTGGGTCCTTTGCACTTTTTGGGTATTACGAATAATGCTACCATGACAAAGATGACTTACAAGTTTTTGTGTGGACGTATGCTTTCATTTCTCTTGGTTATACATCTAGGATCTGGAATTGCTGGATCATGTGATAATTCTATGTGTATGTCACCTTTTGAGGAAGCGTTGTTTTACAGAGTGTCTGCACTTTATAAAATCCCACAAGCAATGTATAAGGGTTCTGTTTCCTCCACATTTTCGTCAACACTTGATATTATCCGATTTTTTTTTATTAGAGCCATCCTCATGGGTGTGAAGTATATCTCACTGTGGTTTTTGATTTGCGTTTGCCTAATGGATAATGATTTGGGTTTTTTGTTTCTCATTGCTGTCTGAATATCTTCTTTGGAGAAATGTCTATTCAAATTATTTGACTATTTAAAGGACTGGGTTGTCTTTTAATTACTGGGTTCTAAGACTTTGTTATCTATTCTCTATATATTTTAAAGTCCCTTGTCAGATACATGATTTGTAAATAGAGTCTCTCATTCTTCAGTTTCTCTTCTCACTTTCTCTATGGTGTCCTCTGAAGCACAAAGCTTTTAGTTTTGATGAAGTCCAATTTACTTTTTCTTTTGTCATTTGTGCTTTTTATTTTTTAAGATTTTATTTATTTATTCATGAGAGACAGAGAGAGAGAGAAAAGCAGAGGGAGAAGCAGGCTCCCCACTGAGCAGGGAGCCCGATGCGGGACTCGATCCCAGGACCCTGGGATCATGACTTGAGCCGAAGGCAGACGCTTAACCATCTGAGCCACCCAGGCGCCCTGTCATTTGTGCTTTTGTGTCACATCTAACAAATCACTGCCTGATACTCAGGCACTGAGATTTCCTAATTTCATCTAAGGATTTGATAGTTTTAGCTCTTACATTCATCCATTTTGAATAAACTTTTATATATGTTGTGCGGTAAGGGTCCAGCTTTATTGTTTTGTATGCAGATATCCAGTTGTCCCAGCACCATCTGCTGAAAAGACTATTCTTTCTCCCACTGAATTGTCTTGGCAGCCTGCAAAGTCAATTGACCACGAACATATGGATTTATTTCCGGGCTCTGTTCCACTGATCTTTATGTTAATCTTTATGCCAGTACCACATGGTCTTGATGTCTATAGCTTTGTAGTAATTTCTTTTTTAAGATTTTATTTATTATTTTAGAAAGAGTGGATGCAGAGGGAGGGATGCAGGGGAGAGGGAGAGAGAATCTCAAGCAGACTCCTCACTGAGCATGGAGCCCCCCTCCCTACTGCTCATCTTGTTGCTACCCTTTGGTTGCTAGTTGCTAAAATTTCCTGTTTTTCTTGCCTATTCAATAACTGTAATTTTGGTTTAGAATCCTATTTTCCCAAACTTCTGCCAGTTTTCGTCACAGCACCAAAACACGCTAGACAGATGATTTTCCAGGATGGAATCATTAGGAATTCTTTTCAGATGGAGTATCAAGGAATTGGATTTGCCCTTCTCTTTCCTACCCTAATCTCTTTGCTATCACTTGCAAGGAGTTGCAAGTTCTCTGGACTCCGTAGGGCAGAAAACAATTCCCATTTCCAAGGCTGGCAATCATTTCTGCTTTGAGTTTCCTGAAGTATCATTTCACCCGGGGAAGACTTTCCAGATTAAGATATAGAGTGGACAGAGTTACACAGCCCACCACTTCCTCCCCGCAATCCCACAACATAAAATGGGGAAAAAAAGAGCCTTCGTGTATGTTAAAATTTTGTATTTTCACATGTTTGTTTATATCTGTCTGTTCCTAACTTGGTACATTTTTCCTGTGTTTACCCCAACCTGTTAAAATTCATCTTGTTTTAGGATTTAAATGGAAGTTTCCTTATCTCCCTCCAGGTTCCTGTTATGCTAGCTGTGCTAGGCACATAATGGGTACTTAGTAAATATTATTTGAGATTTATTTTATTAATTGTCTTGTCTTCTGTTTCAGAACACCAGCTACCGAAAGGCTAAAGGTAGAGCTCAGTGTGGTGTTTAAGACACAGAGCAACAGATACCCCTCAAAAGCAGTGATGAAATCTAAGTAGTCTCCCTTTTCTAGTTAGCCATGGGGGCTACCAGATCCCAACTGGGGAGTGACCAGAAGTTTTTATTTCCTCCTGAGTTGATTTAAGGAACAGGTTGGAACGACCTAAGCAAAAGGCTAACTGCTGGGATCCTGCCAGTTACCGATGTCCCACCTCCGCCATGGCAAATTAAAAGCCCTGGCCAGCGTCAGGAGACCGGGATCCCAATTCTGATTTCTCCAAACTGAAAAACCTTGGGCACTCATTCTCCGTTAACTACTTCATTCAGTAAATATTAGCTCTAACTCTACGCCAGGTAGAGTGCTGGGGGGGTTGTCACCAAAAGAGCAAACAGGACAAAGTATTTTCATTCAGGGAATTTACATGTCAACGGAAGGTTTAGGGAAGGGGGGCGGGGGGAAGCGTACACCATAGCCTACAGCTATTTCCCCATTTCTTACGAAAGGTGGGATAGCTTCCAGGTTGAATTTGAACGTTTAGGGCCTGTTACTGGTCAAAGTTCAGAATACAGCAAAAGCTGCCCGCTACTGTAAAGTCAGTACATGGTTGATCATATGAATACTTTGGCTTTCCTTTACGGAGAGGGTACAACACACACAGTTGCCCATAACTCTTTTCAATATTCTACTCGGCCTCGGTGTGCATCACCTGACTCGGACCCCTGGTTAGCAGCTGCAACCTATCTTCCAAAGGCCCGAGGTGTTAGGCATCCGGCATTTCGAAAGGCTGGCTGAAGGGCTTCCTTCGCCCAAGTCACGTATTTGCCAGTCGACATGGGATAGGGGTGCAGAAAAGTTGCTTTCGGTTGAGTAGGGTAGCAAGGTCCTGGGCAGGACGCGAGGCGTCACGCTATTTTAACATTTTAATCCGAAGAACTGAATCAAAAGTCGGCAGTGGTGCCACGGCCCTGCAGAGGGCATGGAGGTTTTAAGGCAGCGCTCCGTACTGCAACCGAGCCCGGAAGCTTCCTTCGGAACGCACGCTGTCAAGGCGTGCGTTCCCTACACAGCGCTTCCCTAGCTTCCCCCAGTAGCTTCCCTACACAGCGCCCAACCCGCCACCATTCGCAGCAGCAGCAGCGCACAATGGCGCAGCACCGAAACCCGCCGCGGAGGAGCGGGGAGCGCGGGACGGCCGCCGCCTCCTCGCCCGCAGCTGCCAGGAACGCCTTGCCCCCGCAGGCCGCCCGCGCCGCAGCGTTCTCCCGCCCGCGCCCCACCCGCGCGCCCGCCCCCAGCGCCGCGGGCCACGCCCGTGACGTCCGCCGAACGGGGCGGGGCGCGGGCCGGGGGGGGCGGGGCGAGCCCGCGCTGTTGAATGGGGCGCCGCGACGAGCCGCACATTCCAGCGGGCCCACGTGACGCGGCCGCGCGGCCTGAGGTAAACAACCGCGGCCCCGCCTCCCGGCCCCTCCGCGCTCCCTGCACTGCTCCTCGCCGGCGGGACGCGCTCCAGCGGGGCTGGCGGCTTTCTCCGAGAGTCCCCAGCGGCCGCCGTGGCCGGAGCAGCGGCAGCGGGCGCAGCGCCCCGGGTCTGCGGGCCGAGCGCGCCGGCCGGGGTCGAGCGCGCGTCCCCTCCCCGCCCCCACCGCGCGTTGTGGCGCAGCAGGAATTTGGCGGGGACCCGGGCGCTATTTGCGGCTCTTGACGCGCCGGCGGCCGGTGGCCCTTCGATCATTTCTATTCTAGGGGCACTGGGTCATCGCGCCCGGCCGGCCCCCTCCGCCGGGCCCGGAGGGTGTGTCCCCCTCAGCCGGGCTCGCCGCGCCTATAAGGGGCCCGAGCGGCGGGCAGGGACATGCAGCTCTACAGCAGCGTCTGCACCCACTACCCAGCCGGGGGACCGGGTCCCACGGCCGCAGCCCCCGCTCCCCCCGCCGCCGCCGCAGCCACCGCCCCCTTCAAGGTCTCTCTGCAGCCTCCGGGACCCGCCAGCGGCGAGCCAGAGCCCGAGACCGGTGAGTGCCAGCCTGCCGCGGCCGCCGAGCCCCGAGAAGCCGCCGCCGCCCCCGCCGCCAAGATGCCCGCCTTCTCCTCCTGCTTCGAGATGGTGTCCGGGGCCGCCGCCCCCGCCTCGGCCGCCGCCTGCCCTCCCGGCGGGTCCTGTAAGCCGCCGCTGCCGCCGCACTACACGTCCACGGCGCAGATCACCGTGCGGGCCCTGGGCGCCGACCGGCTTCTGCTGCACGGGCCCGAGCCCGGCGCCGCGGCGCCCGCCGCCCAGCGCAGCCGCTGCCTCCTGCTGGCCCCGGCGCCCGGCGCCCCGGTCCCGCCGCGCCGGGGCTCCTCGGCCTGGCTCCTGGAGGAGCTGCTGAGGCCCGACTGCCCCGAGCCCGCGGGCCTGGACGCGGCCCGGGAGGGTCCCGACAGAAACTTCCGACTGAGCGAGCACCGCCAGGCCCTGGCCGCCGCCAAGCATCGAGGCCCCGCGCCGCCCCCGGGGAGCCCGGAGCCCAGCCCTGGGCCGTGGGGCGAGGAGCACCCGGCGGAGAGGAGCCTCCGGGGCTGGGAGAGGGCGGGCGACCGCAGCGACCCTCCCGGCGCGGACGAGGCACGGCGGCCCGACCCGGAGGCGGAGGCGCCCCCGGCGCGGAGCGGCGACGCGGCCCCGAGCGGCGCGGCCGAGGCGGTGATCGTCTCCAGGTCGGATCCCAGAGACGAGAAACTGGCCCTGTACCTGGCGGAGGTGGAGAGGCAGGACAAGTACCTGCGACAGAGGAGTAAGTACCGATTTCACATCATTCCCGACGGCAACTGCCTCTACCGAGCGGTCAGCAAGACGGTGTACGGAGACCAGAGCCTGCACCGGGAGCTGAGGGAACAGACCGTGCATTACATCGCCGATCATCTCGACCACTTTAGCCCCCTGATTGAGGGCGACGTGGGGGAGTTCATCATCGCTGCTGCTCAAGACGGGGCGTGGGCCGGCTACCCGGAATTGCTGGCCATGGGGCAGATGTTGAATGTGAATATACATTTAACTACTGGAGGGAGGTTGGAGAGCCCCACGGTGTCTACCATGATTCACTATTTGGGCCCAGAGGATTCCCTAAGGCCTAGCATTTGGCTCAGTTGGCTCAGTAATGGACATTACGATGCGGTGTTTGATCACTCCTATCCCAACCCAGAGTATGACAATTGGTGCAAACAGACTCAAGTGCAAAGAAAACGCGATGAAGAACTTGCCAAATCCATGGCCATATCCCTATCCAAGATGTATATTGAACAAAATGCATGCTCTTGAAGTGTCTGAAAACCTACACCCTGGGAGAATTGCATACATAATTTGTGTTGGGAGAATTATGAACTCTAATCAGGGTAATAGCACTTTTAAACTTCCTAGTAGATTTACCGTAGGTGTAATGCCTTAATCATTTTTTTGAATGTTTTCTCCTCAGAGCTGAAGGTTGCTGGGCACCTAAATGATGTTTCATGATGGCTTTGGGTGATCCTACTGCTATTTATAATTTGCTGTATAAAGTTAGCCACGACTTAATTTGCAAGCTAGTTTCTCATGGTGTAAATTTGTTCATTCCTGGTAATCTGTTTTCTATAAAAATGTATTTTTGCACATTTTTAAAAATTGGTGTACCTTCATCTATGACGTGTTCCATTTTGACAAACAGCTTTCCAGCATAAATCCAGAGAAGTGCTTTATATGAAATTTATTACTTTGAACAGAGTTTGTGATTTAGTAGTTATTTTATGTTGTTCGATTTGAATTTTACGATTCTTAGGTAATTACTTCAAATGGATATTGATGCATTTGTGTTACCAGATGATTGGCCCATTCCATTTTAATGAAAAAAATTTGTTGTTTTGGAAATAATTATTTTTCTAGAAATGCTCAACCTTTTAAAGAGAAATACTTAAGGGAAGGTTGTGGGAAGAATTTTCTTTAAGGGATAGTACCAGGTCTTACTTGAATGAAAGTCTGATATTTGCTGATGGCAGAGTGATGACTATTCTGTACTTTGGTTGGCATTTAGAGTAGATTGTCTGGTGCTCTGATTGTTTTTATTTATATTTGTCATTTTGTTATAAAAGCATTTTAACCTTGTGACAAGATAAGCCTCCTGCTTTATATAGCTTCTTGAATTCAACTAAGAGATTTAAGAAACTACTAGCATAAATGCCTCGAATCAGCGTTGGCAGTTGTTTTATAGCAGGAGAATGTGGTCTGAATATTTTATTCCTTTTAAATTCTTTGAAAAGGCAAGATAGGATTGCCCTGTATTATGTACAAATAAAAATGTCTGTAAGAACAGATCTTGTATGGTTTGCTGGGTCAAACAATGTTCTCAACCTAAAATCTATCTCATTTCCACTTTTAGTCATATTTATTAAGTACTGCAGTTTGTACTTTTTTTTATTTTGTAACATTTTGTGATTTTTTGGTACAATACTGTATTTGTACAATAGAGCGATTCTAAGCTGATGGAATGAATGAATAAAATGCGTAATTTTACTTTTACAACGTCTTTTTGGCCAAGGTGGTTTTTCAATTAAGACGTGACACTTGCAGGAGCGTCTCTTACATGTATACCATTTTTTCTCATGTGTAAAGATGTCACAGAATTAAGAGGGAAATTTCTTAAGTTCTCACATGAACAGGGTAGGATAATCATTAGTAATTTCAAAGGATGAGTCTTAGTTAAATATACTTTTAAAGATGGAGTAACTCAGGACATTGCTCTTATTATTTCTAGTTATAATTCCTGTCTAAAACTATAGAGGTACCTGTTGGCTAATAAACAAGGAAGAGCAAGTACTGTGTTAACCAGCACAGCGTTTAATTATCATAGTTTCGTGTTTCACTTACTCTCAGCACAGATTTAAATGTTTCAGGGAGTAACCAAAACAGTGTCCTAATTTTTATCCAGTCTGGCATCTTGAGACCACGGGAATCTCTTATTTTTAGGGATGTGTTAGTGGATTTAGTGGATAAGTACACCTGTAGACATAATCTGGGTGTGTTGTTTATTGCAGAATAAAAACAGCTAGTTTGGATGTTTTACTTTACAGTTGATAGTTCGTATGTTTATATTTCACGGTTATAGACACATTTGAGCTTGAGTTCATTGCTTAACCACATTTTTGGAAGAATGCCATATTGGTTATCAGGACAATTTCCTTTAAACGTTAACTAATGAATTTATTTTAAATGTTAGCTAATCATGCATCTCTGGTTTTTGGGTAAGAAGAGGTTTGCTTCATGGCCTCACCGATTAACTTGGGAAAGAAATTATTTGGAATTACCTGTCTAAATATGCCTCTTTCCCTCTTCTCCCTTTAATTTAGACATGTATAAAATTTGGGTATGCTTAAAACTTAACATAAATGAATAGACAAATTAGATAGAATTTCCTAAAAAGCCATCTGTAACCTCATTACTGTTTTTGAAGAAACAAATTCTTCTGGGTTCTGTTTCATTTTCCAATTAGAATCCCAAGTCCTTCATTTAGATTCTCAAGGGTGATGTGTTTGAAAAATTTTAATGAATCTTAAGATTGTATTGCATGGCAGCATGTGTTTTTTTTTGTTTTGTTTTTTGTTTTTTTTTTTAGTTGTCTTGCCTAAAAGGTTTGTTATGTCTTTCCTGTCCTCTTTCTATGGTTTGGTTTTTTGAAGAAGAAATGTAGTATTGGCCTCTCCCTTAGGTTCAGTGTGTATTCTCTACGGCCGAACCAATTCTATGTATTAGCAGCCATCCTGGATCCCTGAAGACGAGCAGCTGAAGAGGTGGAAATGTGGTTGACTCTTAATTTCCTTTTCAGGAAACAGATTTTATTAAAGTTTATTCCTTCAGATACTCTTTATAGCAGCTGAGAGGCTCAAACACTTGATGGCTGTGAGCTAAAGTTTCTTTAGAGTCTGCAGGAGGAAGATAAAATCAAGTCAGTCCAACTGGTTTCAGGTAAATTCGTGTGAAAATCATACTGTTAACTTGAAAATTTTACTAGGGTGGTCCATGGATAAAAACTGATACAAATCACTATTAGTGTGATTTTTTTTTTTAAAAATTACTGTTTTTTTTTTTTTTTTTAAGAATTAAATGGCGTAATACAACATTTTGGCAAAAACCTAATTTCTTGAATCTTTGGTTCATTTTCCATTCATATTTCTGTAAGATAAGATGTACTCATTTTAATTGGACTAAGCAGTAAACCTATTGATAAGTGCCAGAAGGACATGTACATACGATTCTTTTTTTTTTTTTACATGTGATTCTTTAATTATATTTTTCTGAACTTGTAGCCCATGTGCTTTATATGCAAAATTTTCATTAGGCACAAAGCCTTTCTTCAGATACCACATTCTGTGAAGGAGAGGAGATGCCTTAGGATTCCTTGAACATCAGAATTGGTTAGCCTCAGCTTGGGTAAATAGTCCTTATGTTGCACTGTTTTCTTCATAACTTTGGTATTTAAAAAAAATGGATCTTGAGCTAATCTCACTATTTCATTAAAACTTGTTTTATGTGTTTTCCCTCTTTCCCTAAAAGGTGAGAAAGCTGAACTCTTAAAATTTTACCATGGTATTCGGTGTGCTCATGTGGAGGAAAAGTGTTACAGAATAAAAACAGATTTAAACCTTTGGACATCTGATAATTTAATATGCAGGTAAACATACTGGATAAATTCAAGTGTATATTTCAAATTTGTAACATGTTCACACTTAACACTTACTTGTCACATGAAATCTTAAGCCCAGACCTTATTACTATTTTTGACATTCCTGGAGTGTCTATAACCATCTCAAAGAGGCACCAAGGAACTTGATGGCATCTAATTCGGTTTCATTCCCTAAATGTACTAAGTGCAATAGACAAGGACTATATATTAGTTTCCTGCTGAATCCCTTGGTTCCAACCCAGTAACTAGCAGAGCAAACACTCAGTATTTGTTGAATGAAAGAATAACTTGAAGGAAAGCAGGAGCTTTGGGAAATATTTGGTGGATGTGAAATTAAATAAAAGTGATTGTGGAGTCGACAATTAATTGGGAGTTACCACCAACAAAGTAATCCCAAGCATTTTAAAGAGAAGTGGTGTTAAAGACAGTAAAGTCTGTAATGGAAAAAATAGATTTTGAAACCCCAAAAGTAGAATTTGATGCTATCTTTGTGTCATCTTCCAAACATCTTGAGAACTAAACTAAGAAAACTTATTTAAAAATAGAACTTCCATTAACCTGAAGCGACTGTGAAGGTGTGGCCTTGTCTGACTTGCTCTGACTTGCTTTAGGGGTTACACCTACCTCAAGGCCAGTGTACAGCGATCCCTAGTTCTGCTGTGTGTTCTTTCTATAGCCTGGTTGGGAAGGAAATGCTGGACCAATTTCAAGCATGCTTAGGATTGTTGTGTTCAACAGGACGGGCTGCAGCCTTATGACATTGGTCAGTGGGGCCTGGGCAAGTCGCACAAATCAAATCCAAATAGATCTATTGGGGGAAAAGGAGCAGCATTATTTCCTCATGGTGTAAATTAGGTCAGCGACAGTTACTCCATGAGGAGAGGTCAGAGAGAGAGTTCGCTGTCATCAGATAAAACCGTATCTAGCCTGGTTTTCACAAGTGAATTTTCTAATTGAACAGTCATTTCTGTGTAAAATATAAAACAAAACTGCTTTTGATAAAATTCTTTAAGAAACAATCTGTGGTGCACTGATTTGCCTTTGTAAAATAACTGAATACAGTTTAATCTTCCTTCTTTCATGACCAAGGGCTTTCGCGATGGGCATGGCTGGATGGCCCGGAAGCCTTGGCGGAGTGCTGAAGTGTGACAGTCCCTTTGTACTTTAAAGGACCTCAGAGCGCTAGGACTGTTAGCATCGTGTTTTATACTTTTCCCGTCTCCTCCCTCCAGCCCATCACGATTTCCTACGTTGACTTAAACACACCAACAAGTGTGCTTGTCAGAATTGACTCTAAGATCATAGGAAATGGGTTTCTAATTTGAGACTAGGATGCTCGGCTATGAGTAACATGCTTAAGCTTTAGTTTTTGGTCAACCAGAGAGCTTTCTTTGCTTTCGTCTTTGTCTTCTTTTTTGCATTCTGTGGTGGTATCCTGAAATGCTGCATTTGTCCCCTTAAGGGACCTCTGAATGCGTTGCCGTATTAAAACAAAACAAGACGAGACAACTTGAGGTTAGCTATCTTAGTCCTTTGAATTGCAGTTGATTTGTCATTGCCTGGTTAATAGTTTGCTTCCTCTCTGCCGTATGTAATGCTTTTGAGTAGGTACTGGCCAGTGTCTTCCTTTTGCTTTTCCTATTTAGTTTTCTGGTTCACCAAGATGTGCTAATTATGAAGTCATTCAAGTATCAGTTCTTCACTGAAGACCCCAAATTCCAGTACACATAGGTAGGTCTAGTACAAACGTGACAGCTGTCTTTTGGACTCCCTCTCTTGTATTCTCCTGTAATGAATGTGTGTTATGTCTCCACTGGGTAAATGTAGACTCTGTGGTTGTGTGGTGTGCAAAGTAGGTAATTGTGAAGGAAATTTATACCAATGGGTCGCGTAACACCTGTGCAGCCAATTTGTAAAATAAACTCAAATAAAGCCTTCAGTTCTAATGACCAACAGGAGACATTCACACCTTTTGTTTCTTACAGTGAAATTTGACCTGTCCTGGTGATGTAATAGGAATGAAGAACTGGGAGAACACCGTGAGGAAATTCTTAGCTGTCACTTCACTGTCTCTTTGTTGTCTTGCCGAAAAGTGCCAGACCTAGGGGGACTTAACAGATTTTTTACTTAAAATCTAAACAACACTCCTATCTCAATAAACACGAGAGGCCTGAAATGGAAACCTCGGTCACTGCTTATTCCACAGAATTCTAGGACGGAATTAGAAGAGAGATTGAAGGTGTGCGTCAAACGTTTCAATATAAAGTCGTTTCCCCTGACAGATTTTTCGTTACCTTTCCACATTATCAATCGTGGCTGTTGGCAGAAGCCAGTGCTGCTCAGAATTGCGGCCATTTGCAGAGAGATGATTAGACGGGTTTAGAAAGCACTGGGAACCTACAGGAATAGACAGTGCGATTTTCATAGTTTAGCTAAGCTTGTAACAGAAGCTGATTTCTCTCTCACTTGACTGTTCCAAAGGGAGCAGGCCAGGCTGTCAGGGCAGCTGTGGTCCGGAGAAGACACATTCCCCAGGACACTGTCATCGTGTGCGAGATCGAAGCCGGGGCCACCACCCTGCCTGCCCCGTAGCTCCTACAAAGAGCACACACACCCTGAGGTGGCACACTTCGCTTCTGCTCTTGTCTCTTGGCCCGAATTTTGTCAGATGGCCTTATCTAACTGGGGAATATCATCCAGACTGTTCCCAGGAAGAAGGGTAAATGGATTTTTGGCAGGAAAATAGCAATCTTCTCCAAATCTTTATTCGTCAGGAATGGTTTAGGGTGAAAATATCTCTAAGAAGAAAATGATAGTATGAAAGTATCTGGGAATAAAATCGGCCTGAACTTGTTTCACATTACGAAGCCGCAAAAGTGGGATTAATCGTTTCCACAACTTAGGGTTCCTTATCAGCTCCTCAACAAAGTGTTTGTCGCAGGCTAAATATATACATGTGCAAAGCCTTCCACGTTTTGAGAAGGCTGCTATTTTTCTAGTTCCTTTCCATTCTTAATTGTTTCTTAGTATATAGAAATATCCTGAAAATCTGGCCTTCAACGCAAGCCCTGGTTTTCTTCAGAAAGAACAATATAAAACTTTTTCCGCTTATGTTTTTATAGATCTTGCTTCTTTCGGATACTGCTGGTTTTACTTCTCTCCCTTTCTCTGTTTTCCAGTTATTTTTTTATTTACATTGTCCTGCTTGGTTTTCTTTTAGAAAAGTTGTATGGGGTCTACTGTGCTTAAAATAAGGTGGTCTTTACTAAGTTTTACTAATTTGCTGATTTTATTAATTTACTCAGTCTTTTAAAGAAAATGTCTAAAGCTCACCTCATCCTGTAAGATGAGGCTTACCAGGGCGCCCGGGTGGCTCAGTCAGTTAAGTGTCTGACTTTAGCTCAGCTCATGATTTCGGGGTCCTGGAATCGAGCCCCACGTCTGGCTCCTGGCTAGCGGGGAGCCTGCTTCTCCCTCTTCCTCTCTCCCCCCCCCCCCCATGCTCTTTCTCTCTCTCTCTCTGTCTCTCAAATAAAATCTGTAAAACAAAAAAAAAAAGATGAGGCTTACCTTCAGTATAACTCTTGTAACTCATATTCACTTTCTTAAGGTTAATAAGAATCCCTATAAATGGGTCAGAGCAGCCAACTGTAAGCATAACCCACCCCAAGAGATGGTCACTAAGGTTCTCGTTGAGAAGGGGGCCCTCCCAGTTGAATCAGGGCAGCTATATTACAAGCATAGCCTTGGCAGGAGTTAATCAAAGTAATTGATGATGTAGGGGCACCTGGGTGGCTTACTCGGTTAAATGACCGACTCTTGATTTCGGCTCAGATCATGATCTCAGGGGTGTGAGATCAAGGCCTGCATAAGGCTCTGCCCTGGGCGTGGAGTCTGCTTCAGATTCTCTCTCTCCCTCTCCCTCTACCCCTCCCCCCCTCTAAAAAAAACAGATGTAAGGAAAGCCATAACTGACTTAAGTGTCCATACCCAAATTATCTATCTGTCTGTCTGTCTTGCTGCAGAAATGTATTGTCACAAGAGAAGGATAGTGGTCTGTACAATGACTGGAGAAAAGAGCCAAAGAATACATTAGTCAATGTGGCTGCATTTATCTAGGTGAGAAGGTGTTCTGGGCAAGTCACACTAGTATACCGAATAGATAAGAAAAATAAAGGAAAATACTTCTTGGAAATACGCAGTAAATATTCATTCAACAAATATTGAGTGCCTTGCGAGTAAGTACTGTGCTAAGTAGTAGGTAAACTCACAGGCTATATGGTAATAGATCTTTAAAAACTGGAGGCTATCATAATCATATCTTATGTAAATTATTTTGCTCCTGAGAGGTCTTTGGAGTCAAGCTAGCTGGGGTTCAGTTTGAGGGTGAACCACTTACTGTAGGCATGACTTTGGGTGAGTTAGTTAACCTCTTTAACCTTGCGTCCATTTGTGTAATGGAAAGAGTTACTATATTTATTTCAGAAGGTTGAGTAAGGATTAAATTAGAAATAATGTATAATGTATATATCTCAAGCATAGAGTTAGCACTCAGTAAATGTTAGCTACTTCTAGAATTACTACCTTTAGAATCACAGGACAGGTTCATTATGTGCATTGAACCTGGCTTCTAGCTTTCCTTTCAGGTTTAATCTTGATTTTCTATTTTATGCTTATTCTGATTTAAATGATTTTTTAGTATTGATTGCTGACTGCTATTATGCTTCATTATTATTTATGAACAGGGTTTTGCTTTTCTTTATTCATGCAAATACCTTCTTTTAATATTTTTGCATTGGCATATTTAATATCCAAATTCTATTTCAAAACTTGAAGAGTGCTTTCGAAAACAGTGATTATTGTACAGCTCCATATTTGTGACATTTATATTTTCCGTTCGTCAATACTTGTTGATAGCTTCCATTTGCCTGAAAAATATCAAAACTGTGTTTGAAATGGATACACTTTTTTTCCTTGGACTACGGAGTTTTAAGTGAAATTTTGACCATCTTGGTACATGTGCTTAAGAATTGTGGGATTCTTGGGGCGCCTGGGTGGCTCAGTCAGTTAAGTGTCTGCCTTCGGCTCAGGTCATGATCCCAGGGTCCTGGGATCGAGCCCCGCATCGGGCTCCCTGCTCAGCGGGAAGCCTGCTTCTCCTTCTCCTACTCCCCCTGCTTGTGCTCACGCTTTCTCTCTCTCAAAAATAAATAAACAAAAACTTTAATGGGGCGCCTGGGTGGCTCAGTCGTTAAGCGTCTGCCTGCGGCTCAGGTCATGATCCCAGGGTCCTGGGATCGAGCCCCGCATTGGGCTCCCTGCTCGGCGGGGAGTCTGTTTCTCCCTCTCCCTCTGCACCTCTGCTCTCGTTCTCTCTCTCTCAATTAAATAAATAAAATCTTAAAAAAAAAAAGACGAACTGTGGGATCCTTTCCTTTGATACAACATTCTGCTTTGCTTGCATCCTGTTTAGTATAATGTCTCACCCACCAAATTCGATCTCATGTTTGGGGGGTACGATTTTGAATTTCCTAGATTTGCAAATCTCATTTTATCCTCCCCACCTTTTGAACAGGAAGGAAAAAGAGGGATAATCTCTGTTCTAAAAAAGATGAAGTCAAAAGAGAGAAGTTGCTTTTCATAGCCAGTGGAAGTGTTCAGTCTAGGACCAAGGCCTCTTTACTTTAAACCCGAAGTTTTTGGTGACAGCCTATGTGTTTTCCCCAATGGACTGGCAGTGGCTGCCAGGGGCCCTGTATTGAGTAAAGGCCACGCTCAGGCTCGGTAGGGGAGAGTCCACAGTTCATGAGAGCAGAAGGAAATGGCAGCCCACACGACAGATATTTGCTCTTCCCACGTTAGACCATGTGGCCTAGTGCCCTTTCTTGCGGCTACCTTGCAGAGTAGGGGAGGAAAGCTTCAGTTATAATGATTCTCTATGAAGAATTAGCTGTGTTTAATTTTGTAACTCTCAGAAAAAATAAATATTCATGCTTCAAATTTCACTGTTCCATTGTTAAGGAAGCAGACAATGAAATTGTTGGTATTAAGAAAACATAATTTTCAGGGCAATGCAAACAGCCACACAGATGGGGATCTTTAGTTTCGCCAAGAGATGGATGTATGTGTCTCTATTTATATATCTTTATTATAATATCTATATGTGTATGTGTGTGTATTTTAATATGTAGGTATATATGTATTATATGTTTATTGTATTTGTGTGTGTGTGTGTGTGTGTGCATGCACAGAATATGGCTCAGAGTGGTGTGCTGGGTCTGGAGTGGGGCATGGGGATTATTATAGGTTATAAATCTCCCAGGTGATTTTGATGTTCAGCTAGGTTTAGGGACCCTTGAACTACAGGCAGATCTTATGAATCTTACTCCATGACTGAGCAAGTGCTCTGTGAAGTTGGGAAAGATCAAGCGAGATAAGAGGAAGAATAAGGAGTCTGATGAAAATTCATAAACTCATGAATGTTATGAACAGGATGAGTATGGAGGCGCTCACAAATCTTGAAATACCAAGATGATGTAAATTGATTCAATTTGATTCTTGCGTGTGTAATTATGTCCATATTTGTCCATGTTATGTAAGCAGAGGAAACACGGAATTCAGAGCGTTGTGAAACCTGTCAGGGCCAGAGCCCGTTGGCAGGCTCTTCTAGCTGGCCTGCCTTGGGGAGCTGCCCTTTGCCACAGCTCCTATGACACTGTAAATGGTCAAACTGGGAAGATCAGGTTCATTCTGCTTCTTAAAAGGAAGGGTCTGATATTAGTCAGGATTCTTTGGATTGCAAATGCCGGACACTTGATTCCAACTGGCTTCAGCAAAACAAACAAGGGGAGGGGGGCCCTACCGACCTATGTTGCTGGGCAGGATCCTGGTGTAGCTCACAGAGCTGAAGACGCAGCTGCAAGACCAGGTCCTCGGGGCCTGGAATGAGGTCTTCCCTGTACAAGTCTGTCTCTTCTCTGGCTTTCATCTCACAAACCTCTGCTGGCCTCATGCTTCCTTAGTACATGAGACATATCCAGTGACTGAAGGGGGTCCCCAGATAGCACCTCCAGTGAAAGGGAGTCCATTTCCTTGTCTCCAGATCAGTGGGTCCCAAACTGCAGTGGGCATCAGAATCATCTGACTTTTTTGCTACAGGACAGATTTCGGAGCCACCTGCAGAGTTTCTGTTTTTGTCTGTCTGGGGTGGGGACCAAGCATTTGAATTGCCAATGTGTTTCCAAGTGCTGCTGATGCTGCTGGTCGTCCCAGGACCACAGGGAAGAACTTTCCTTTTCCTCTGGGCTTGGTGCATGCTGTTTGCTATGCATTGCTTGGTCCCCATTGTTGTCACAATTATCATAGTCGAATTCAGTGCTTTACCTGCTGTTCTCATTTACTCCCCAGGATAATCCCATGCAGTAGTACTATGTTGTTATGTATAAGTGAGGAAGAGAAGAGATGCGTGCCTGGCATACATTTGGCCTTACATAAGTTTTTCAAAGTATAGAGGGAATATTAGGTTTTTTAAAAATGGCATTTTCTACATATTTTCCACCTTTCCCTCTCAAAATGCTTCCTGAAAAATGATGGGGGAAAAAAATAATCTCACAAGGACAAAGAACCTGGAAAAAGAGATGACAATAATAAAAGTGTGGACACTGGAAAGAGGGGTGGTAAATAATTTAGCAGATAGGAGAGTCAAAAACCTTACCAGACTCAGGGGGAAAAGTCCAGAAGCAGCCCCGCTCTGCAGAGGAGAGCAAAGACTAGAGACACTGGTTACCTCTGCTGGTGACAGTGCAGGTGGGGCCAAAACCAGTGAACATGGAGAGACAGCACAGCCCCTGCCTGCGCTCAGACCTGAGAGTCCCGGCTGACCAGGCTGAGACCTTTCCCTACCTGCCACACCCAACCGTAGGCAGATTTCTTCCCGGGAGAATAGATTAGACCAGAGAAAAGACCTCCAGAGTCTCTCAGTTGGGACCCTCAGGAAAACAGGCACGCCAGGTCATTTAGAAGGAAGCCACCACGGGGAGCCACCCTGCACACACATTCCAAACAGCTTTTCTCCCGGAAATATCAGTGCCATTGATCACAAGGCATTTAATATCATCTTGAAAATAAAAGCGAGATGCCAATAAGTGAAAAAGAAACAGTAAGTGAGAAGGAAAGAGAAAGGCAACCGAATACAGTGAATACAAGAAAATCTAAAAGGAGAAAAAAAGTGAATAAATCCTTAATTTATATCCTCCGAGAAATAAGACAAGATCTTGGATCCAGGAGAACAGAGAGCTGCTATTTTTAAAAAGGATTCTTGTAAATTAAAAATAGCATAGCTGAAGTTAAATATTCAGTAGAAGTTTGGAAGATAAAGTGGAGGAAATCTCTCAGAAAGTGGAATAAGGACACATGGAATGAATAATAAAAACCAAATAAGAAAATGAGGAGACTAATCTGCGAAGCCCAGTATTTGACAAATAGGTATTTGAGAGTTAGAATGAAGACAGTGGTTGAGAAGAAAGATTATACAACTGAATTCCTAGAACTCAAGGATAGCAGTCTCTTGACTCTAAGGCCCCACAGGATGTCCACAGTGTCATCAGGGACAGGCACATAGGTTGTGTCCATGGCTTAAGATGGGAATAGTACGCCCCAGAGTGGTGCAGCGCACAACATGTACAACTGTGTGTGGCAACCCAATGAATGCAACCCACACCGTATCATTTTGAATAGATATTTCACAAAGTATTAGGGATTAAAAAAATAGCCTCAATGCTTTCAGAGAGGAAAAATAAGTTATATCCAGAACCTTAAGAACAAGAATGGTATCAGACTTCTCAACAGAAACGTTGTAACTTGGACGCTTTGCAAATTCTGAAGGAAAATGATTTCCAAGCTACAATTCTATACCCAGCCATATCAGTACTCTTAATTGTAAACAGCAGAATCTATATCATTAGTTGAAGCAGATAAGACATTTACTGACCTTACATTGTTTCGTGTGTTTATGGACTGCTCTGGTGAGCAAGAGAATGCAGGCTTACCTGCCATATTGGCAGGATCCACACCCAGCGTCTATCGTGGGGGCTGCACACCAGGTCCAGACACCACAACGCCACGGCTAGCAGCAATAATGAGTAAGCTCTGCTATGAGCCTTCCCTCCCCTATGGAGCAGATGTCTCTGTTTCCACAGTTTACCAAAAAAAAAAAAAAAAAAAGGAAACAGCCACTGTCTCATGTTGTTGACTTCTGAGCTGAAATTACACAGGTGTGTGTCCTTGGAAGAGTTTAGGTTACATAGCTCCTTCCCTAACCCCACCAGCCAAATGCACGTTCTAGATTTTACCTTGGAAAAGTGAGACTCAAGATGTGCGACCTTTACCAAGGGTGAAGGTGACCAGAAGATCTTGGGTAGCACCGAAATAAATAAGATTTACTATACCAGCCAAACTATTAAGAATGAGGGTAGAATAAATGTATTTTCGGACACTGAAGTCTCAACAAACATACCAGCCCCTTGGCCTTTCTTAGAAATCTCCTGGCATGCGTCCTACCTCCATGAGGGTGTAAACCAAGGAAAATGAAGACATAGGGTCTAGGAAACAGGCCTCCATCTCAGATGAGATAAAGGGACCCCGCATAATGGTGGTGGAAGGAACTTCAAGTTGACATCTGGGCAGCTGGTCTACAGAGAAGCTGGGGCAGGGGGCTCTGGGCTTTGGGCGGGCTGCCTCTGAGAACTGCCTGAGTATCAAGAGGGGAATTGACACTGCTGTTGAATAGTTTGGGGATAGATCAGTGACAGGAACACAGAAAACGAAGATATGTAAGATATATAAGATATCTCCTTATTTTTAGGGAGAACAAAAAGTTGTACGAGAAAAGGAAATATAACCAAAATATGAAATGTTTATACTCAACTGTGAGACATAATTACATAATCATAAGATGTATGGCCTGGATATTGATTTGGCAAAAATGAAATATATAATTGGGAAGATGAGGTGGAGGGGAAGTATGTGTATGTGTGTAGGAGAGTTAAAATCTTATTTTTTTTCCATAATAGAAAATCAGTATTTACTATCTAAAAATAAAAACCAAGAAGTTTAAAAATATTTTTATTAAATATAACTACATTATATATTTATTGTGTATTAATTACATTTATATTAAAAATTCACATAATAATGTAAGCACATTATTTTTAAATATGAGGCATAGGCCAGAATAAAGATTAAAGGAAGAAACAGCTACGTCTGTGGAGGGGGGAGGTTGTGGCAGGGAACTATTGTTTTTCATTTTAAACTGGGTTGATCTATTTGACTTTCAAAAGTCTGAATATATAGAACCAATAAAAATAATGATTCCAGAGTAAATTCAATATATTACAGGTTCTTGCAAGCTCTGTGTTCCACGTTTGAGTTGTTCAGCACCGTTTTTAATGCTATATTATGATGATCAAGCCCGAGTTCTTGTACTAGTGTCTGATACTGGAAATGGCATAAATGAGAGATCTGTGTGTAATGGGAGAGAAAGCAATGAATAAAGTTATGTTTAGTCTATATTTAAATGAAGCTAGATTCAGGTCTCGTCAACACAAATCAAAACATACGCTCAGGGCATACAAGTAACTGAAATTTCAAGAGAAATGGCAGAGAAAAGAAACCAGCATGTCCAGCAGACTGTGGATTCCATGCTGGAGTAATTAAGCCCCTGCAATGGTCATCACTGGTTAGTCCCTGAGGCATCTGAGAGCTGGTGGTTGGAAAATTCATACCTCCTCACGCAGATCTTGTATTCACATAGCCAGAAACTTTCAGTGACCCCCTGGAGATGCAAACCAAGACATCATCCCCTACTTAAAGAATTAATAGTCTAGTGGGGACACTATAATAAGATACTAAAATAAGAAAAATTTTAGGGGCACCTGGGTGGCTCAGTCGGTTAAACATCCGACTCCTGATTTCAGCTCAGGTCATGATCTCAGGGCCCTGGGATCGAGCCCCGCATTGGGCTTCACACTCAGTAAGGCATCTGCTTGGGATTCTCCCTCTCCCTCTGCCCCTCAACCTGCTCATTCTCTCTCTCTCTAAAATAAAAAATAAAGAAATTTTAAGAACACAAATATAAATTTTTTTTGTTGAGTAAGTTGATGCTTGGTGTTCAGAAAAGTGGAAAATCAGCAAGATTTGGGTTGTCAAAAGAGGTTCACAGAGGAGGCTGGACTCAGAGCAGACCGGGAAGGGAGAAAGGATTCGAGTGGTAAAGAGGGAGGAGGGGAGGGCATCTCTGGGACCACACACCCCTGAACACCGGACGTTACAAAGACTGTGGTGCGTTCAGATCAGTAGAAAAACAGTTCTATGTCACCTTGAGGAGTTCCTGTGGAGCACTGGGGAAATGGTTGGATAGGTGGGGTGGGGCAACATTACGGAAGATAATGACAGTCTGGAAGAAGAGGTTAAAATTGATGCATTAAAGATGGTCAACTTTAAAACAAGGGAGTGATTTTTCTTGATGTATCTTGGCTTAATATAGAAGTTTGCTTTTTTCTTATTATAGAATTAAACATGCTAATTATAGAAAATACATGTATCTTAGGTATTTTTTGATAGAGTCTCATGGGACAGTTGTGTTAGAAGTAGAAAAGCTTGAGGTTTGAAATGAGATCTGGGCTAAGGTCATGACATTGCCCCGGTAGTCTGTGACCTTAGGGAGAGTTCCTTATCCTTCCTGAACTTTGGTTGGTTTCTTCATCTTTTAAGTTGGGCAAATGTGGTAGACACCTTTTGATTTTCTCAGTTCCCTCCCCCTTTCTCTGGAAATTTTCCTGTGCCCCCATTTGCAGGGATCAATTCTTGGGAAGCCTTATACTCCCACTGCTCTGGGGTACACATCTGGCTGAGGTTGCACTTATCAGTTCTGTTCTTTTGGAAATTTGGCATATTTGTGGGCCTGGGATGGTAACGTTTGAATTTAGGAGGCCCTGGGTATAACCTCTTCCATAGATTCCTGGGGAAGCAGAAGAGATAGCTGGTTTGCAGAAAGAAGAAGAATGAAATAAAGCGGTGAGAGATCTGGGTGATGGAGTGAGAATCTCCAGATCTTCATTTCCAGCACTGACCTCTTTCGAAGGCTCTGCTGCCTTCCTGCATCCTCGTCATAAGTTAACTTTTTCCCTTAAGCTAATTCAAGTTAGTTTTCAATGACTTAAAAACAAGAGTCTTAACTCACACAAGATAAAAATAGCTCTTTGTATAGCTTACGCACTTCCCCATATTGCTTGGCTTTACCTGCAAATTTTGACGTTGGTCCCTTCCGGGGCGGGAGATCCCAGTCACCATCTCTTCTCCTGGTACCATTGGCTGCCTCTGCTGCCCCCCGTCGTGCAGCTTCAGCATGGCACCCATCACACCCATTATGGGGGGCACTGTCATGGTTTCAGTGACGCTGGATCGGAGCCCCAGAAGCCACAGCTCCTCCCACCCCTTCTGGACTCCAAGGAAACACTGAACCATGGATCACAGGATCTCGCTTCTCCAGCAGGAGCCCAAAGGGCCAGCTAATCCAATCTCTACTGTGGTCAAGTCCATCAGATGGCTTTTGCTATGCACCCCAAAATGTAACATCTTTACACAACAAATCCTTTTTTTTCTCACAATTCCGAGGGTGGCTGGGCTGTTCTGGTCTACACTGGCTCCTCTGGCTGGAGAGTATAGAATGGAGCTACAGGCCTGTCAATTGGCAGCTGGTCAGTCTGTGGGGCCTCACCCACATGTCTGGCAGTTGGTTCAGTGTTAGCTGGGACAATTGCATGTAGCTTCCGTCTGTGGCAACAGACTAGCCTAGGGTTATGTACATGGTGGCTAGGTTCTGAGCTGCAAGAGAGGGCATGCCCCAGTGCATGTGAGCTTTTCAATCTCTGCTCAGCATCATATGTGCTAATGTCCCATTGGCCAAAGAAAGTCATATGGCCAAAACTAGATTCAAGGGGTGGAGAAATAGACCTGTGCTCTTGATAGGAGTTGCTGCAAAGCCGCATTACAAAGGGATACGGACAAGGATGTATACAAGAATGGTAGGAATTATTGTGGCCATTTTTGCAAACTCTACCACAGAGCTTTAATGCCTACTGGGGTGAACTTGGATGATTAGAAGATAGAACAGAAAGATCATACAATCACTTTGTCTTCTTTCTCCCCGTTGGACTGTTCTGAGGTGCACTGATTGCACATGCTCTCCCTGGAGGTATCTATCCTGTGGGACTGTGTGATTGTCATAATAGCTTTCCTTCCTTCCCTATTCCTCAGTCCCCAGTCTTGCTGCCCAGGGCTGGTACCCACCAACAAAGCATGCATATAGGCTCTGCCTCGGGTTTATTTCATGTATATTCTGAGCTAAGATACTATTAGGTCAGATTCTCAAGGGGATTAAAGAGGATATAATGTTTCTGGGTTATACTCCATAAGTTGGTATTACTAACAAAGGTATTTCATAATAATAAAATCTTAATGGACTTTAAAAGGATAGGAATATCTTGCTTTACTGCACTTCCTTTATTGTGCCTTGCAAATATTATGTTTTTTACAAATTGAAGGTTTGTGGCAACCCTGCATCGAGCAGGTCTACAGGGGCCGTTTTTCTGATAGCATTGGCTCATTTCATGTCTCTTTGTCAATTTGGTAATTCTTGCAAAATTTTGAATTTTTTCATTATTATTATATTTGTTATGGTGATCTGTGCTCTTTGATGTTACCACTGTAATTGTTTTGGGGTGCCATGAACCACACTCATATAAGATGATGAACTTAATTGATAAATGTGGGTGTCCTGACTGCTCCACGGACCATCCATTCCCCTGTCTTTCTCCCTCTACTTGGGCCTTCCTATTTCCTGAGACACAACAATATTGAAATTAGGCCAATTCATAACTGTACACTGGCTTCTAAGTGTTCAAGTGAAAAGGAAGAGTCTCATGTCTCCACTTTAAATCAAAAGCTAGAAATTATTAAGCCTAGTGAGGAAGGCATGTCAGAAGCTGAGATAGGCCAAAAGCTAGGTCTTTTGAGCCAAACGGTTAGCCAAGTTGTGAACGCAAAGGAAAAGTTCTTGAAGGAAATTGAAAATGCTACTCCAGTGAACATATGAATGATAAGAAAGGGGAAACAGCCTTATTGCCGGTATGGAGAAAGTTTGAGTGGTCTGGAGAGAAGATCAAACCAGCCCCAACATTCCCCTGAGCCAAAGCGTCATCCAGAGCGAGGTCCTGACTCTCTTCAATTCCATGAAGGCTGAGAGAGGTGGGGAAGCTGCAGAAGAAAAGTCTGAAGCCAGCAGAGGTTGGTTCATGAGGTTTAAGGAAAGAAGCCATCTCCATAAGACAAAAATGCAAGGTGAAACAGCAAATGCTGATGTAGAAGCCACAGCAAATTATCCAGAAGATCTAGCCAAGATCATTCATGAAAGTGGCTATGCTAAATAACAGATTTTTAATATAGATGAAACCATCTTCTATTGGTAGAAGTTGCCACCTAGGACTTTCATAGCTAGAGAGGAGAAGTCAAAGCCTGGCTTCAAAGCTTTGGAGGACAGCCTGACTCTCTTTTCAGGGGCTAATGCAGCTGGTTACTTGAAGTCAAAGCCAATGCTCACTTACCATTCTGAAAATCCGAGGGCCCTTAAGAATTATGCTAAATCTACTCTGCCTTGCTCTATAAATGGAACTACAAAGCCTGGATGACAGCACATTTGTTTACAACATGGTTTACTGGATATTTTAAGCTCACTGTTGAGAACTGCTGCTCAGGGAAAAAAGATTCCTTTCAAAATGGTACTGTTCATTGACAATGTACTGGTCATCCAAGAACTCTGATGGAGATGTACAGGATTAATGTTTTCATGCTTGCTAATACAACATCCATTCTGCAGTCCATGGATCAAGGAGTCATTTTGATTTTCAAGTCGTATTGTTTAAGAAATACATTTCATAAGGCTATATATAGCTGCCATAGACTCTGATTCCTCTGATGGATCTCAGCAAAATAAATTGAAAACCTTCTGGAAAGGATTCGTCATGCTATATACCATTAAGGACATTCACGATTCATGGGAAGAGGTCAAAATATCAACATTTATAGTTTGGAAGAAGTTGATTCCAACCCTCACAGATGACTTTGAGGGGCTTAAGACTTGAGTGGAGAAAGTAACTACAGACGGGGTGGAACAGCAGGAGAATCAGAATTGGAGGTGGAGCCTGAAGATGTAAGTTGCTGCAATCTCGTGATCCAACTTGAGTGGACAAGGAATTGCTTCTTCTGGATGAGCAAAGAAAGCAATTTCTTGAGATGTGATCTACTCCCAGTGAAGATGCTGTGAAGATTGTTCACCTGACAACAAAAGATTTAGAATATTACATAAACTTAGTTGATAAAGAAGCAGCCGGGTTTGAGGGGACTGACTCCCATTTTGAAAGAAGTTCTACTGTGAGTCGGATGCTATCATATAGCTCTGCATGCTACAGAGAAATCATTTGTGAAAGGAAGAGTCTATTTATGCAGCAAACTTCATTGTTGCCTTATTTTAAGAAATTGCCACAACCACCCCAACGGTCCATAACCACCACCATGATCAGTCAGCAGCCATTCACATCAAGGCTAGATCCTCCATCAGTAGAAAGATTATGACTTGTTCAAAGCTCAGATGATGGTCAGCACTTTTTAACAATATAACATTTTTAAATTAAGGTAGGTCCGTTGGTTTTTTTTTAGACATAATGCTCTTACACATTTAATGTAAACATAAATTTTATATGCACTAGGAAACCAAAAAATTCATTTGACTCATTTTATTATAATATTTGCTTTATTGTAGTGGTCTAGAACATATGTCTGAGGTATGCCTTAGAAATTATACAGGCCACATTCTCAAGTCACACTGCAGTAAAACTAGAAATTAATACTTTTAAAGAAAACACTCTAACTTGATGGATAAAAAAACAAAAACAAAAACCACAAATGTTCCTAAGAAGCATTTGGTCAATAATACAAACAACAGACTATTTACAAAGTAAGAGAAAAGGGAAAATTAATGTTTAGAAATCTGCATGGTATGCAGCCAAAACTTCCTTCCAAAAACTAATTAAATTCCTTAATGGTCTTGATAAACAAAAAAAGAAAGTAAAAAGACCTAAAGTGAGTATTCTACTTAAGAGATTAGAAAAAAGAACATAAAACACACCCAAGGAAAGAGGTTACCAAAATAGCAGAGGTGTGCTGGAGTCCACCCTTCCTGGCTGCTCAGTTGATTTTCAGGAATTTGGGGAGGTTGTTAAATAGCCATGATTAAAGAATCACATTAGATAAACTTTAATAACTTGTGCTAAAAACAAAAGTGATATCTACTCAAGTCATCATTTCTTAACTAATTTAGTTCATTTTACTACTATATACGCTCTTGAGTTTATTTATGTCAATTGCATCTGTAGAGTGGAAATACCATGCATCTATTCGCAACTCTGCATTTGCCAACGTCAAATTGGCAGCAGGAAATCAGCCACGGTGGGAGTATTTACATCATGGCATTTGGCAGGGCTACAAATTAGAGCCATTGTCCCCTCCTTCTTTTCTACAGAGCTGTTGTTAATGAGCATACCACTGGCTATCAATAGATAATCTTTTTTAAGGACTATGAATTTTCCAGGTTGAGATTAGAACAAAAATAAAGCATGAAGATGTTTTATAAAGTTCCAACTTATTTCAAGGTGGTGGAATGCTCCAACTTTCAGGGATACATTTATTTTGTTGTGATGCTTGGAGTTAAATCAGTTCTAATTAATGCAAGATGGACCTTAACATTCAAGAGTGAGCCAGGTCTCCTAATGCTTCTCTGGATTGGTAATAAGTAAGGACTGGACTTTACAGAAGTTTTCTGGCCAAGTCGCTGACTACTTCTAGGTTATCTAGAATCTAGAGATGGGGGAAATGTAAGTAGGTTGGTGAGTATTAATTGAAAAAATAATGATGACTAAATCCTTTTCCCACAGTGGGGGTTATTTTCTTTGGTTTTGAAATAATTCTTAGTAAAAAATTCTTTGTAAGGGTGCCTGGGTGGCTCACTTGGTTAAGTGTTAGGGTTAACCTGCCTTCGGCTCAGGTCATGGTCCCAGGGTCCTGGTATCGAGTCCCACATGGGGCTCCTCGCTCAGTGGGAAGCCTGCTTCTCCCCCTGCCTGCCACTCCCCATGCTTATGTTTTTTCCCCTCTCTCTCTCTGTCAAATAAATAAATAAATTTGACAGAGAGAGAGAGAGAGAGAGAGAGAGAGCGCACAAGTAGGAAGAGTGGAAGGCAGAGGGAGAGGGAGAAGCAGGCTCTCTGCTGAGCAGGGAGCCGGACATGGGGCTCGATCCCAGGACCCTGGGATCATGACCTGAGCCGAAAGCAGCTGCTTAACCGACTGAGCCACCCAGGCACCTCATAAATAATATCTTTAAAAAAAATTCTTTGTAGCAATTTGCATTAAAGACATTTTAAACTGTAAGCTTATTTTAAAAAATAAATTAATGCTCATTTAAAATGCAGAATTACCTTAAATACGTTGGCTTGAGGAAAAAGTGGGAGCCAGCATACAGCTCCTTTAGGTATCAGTAGTTTATTCCTGCTTGGTTTTTCAAATTCACTAAATTGACTTTGGGAAGAAAAGTTTGTCTTAATTCACTCTGTATACCTACTTAAGTTTTTTTTTCATGTTTCACCGTATTAACATTTTTGCATAATGCAGAATGGATTTTGGAAGAAGAGAAATTGTAGTGTGATGAAAGTTTGCTGACACAGTTTTCCCCTTTATGCCCAAGCTGTGTTGTGGCCCTCTGAAGGAAAAGAAATATAGTGGGCCACTTTACCCCTAGAGCAGAGAGTATCATCGTTGAGCAGTCTATGCCTCAATTTTTAAGAATGCTTAATTTGTGCCCAAGGTCCTTATGGCCTATAGAATATATTCCATCTTTTTATTTCTTCATTTGATTTTTTCAAAAAAAGAGTTACATCAGACTTTAGCTTTTTTTTTTAAACCAAGACCTTTCCTTGTGCTAACGATTATTTTTACAAATTCTCTTTAAATAATGGTAAGATTTATTTTCAAGTCAGAAAATTTTCAACTTGAAAACAAACCATTTCCAAAGATGTCTTTGAACTCAGTCTGACATCTGAACTTTTTAATTTGTTCTTGGCATTGTTAGCTCTTGTGCATTCCCTGGGCTTATTAGAGCATGTGAAGCTCTTATGACTTTCAGTTAATATAATAAAATCTGTTAATGTAAATTTATCTTAGTGTTCTGCATGTGTTTGCTGATTCTGCACACTTGAGTCATTCAGATCTAAATATAAAAAATCATATCGTGAAAGTAAGGAACTAAATGATCCTTTCCAATTATGTTAAAATACTTAAGCCTTTGGATTTAGTTTTAGTCTAGATTAAAGATCTCTGAGAAATATGACACTGCATGCTTTTCATTTTCCTTTGAGAGATAACCTAGCTGGTTTATAACATATGTGAAAGTGGATTTTCTAGCTGAATGGGCTATCGTGAGATTTGGGCAACTCTAGTAAACAAAATGGGATGAAGGACAGATATTGTGGACCATACCTCTTACTGGGCCTGAAAATATATCCCTGGTCTGTTTAAGTAAGTACTCAGCTTGAGCCTTTAAGCATGATTTGGAGAGTCTACTGTTAGAATCCTGATAGTTCTTTTACCTGCCTAACCCAGTGTAAGTAAATATTTATTAAGTGATAGGTACGAAAATCATAATCTAGAAAAATAGTCCATGTTTTCCAGCTAATTTTGTATTTTTACTTGAAATCTCTTACCTCTTTAAATATAAGTTTAAGTAACAAACTGGGTTACTTTATTCGTGGATTTGCCCAAGTAAAATTGAGGGCTTTATCTGCAATCTATTTTTGTATCATGATAATTCATCCATTGGAAGCAAGTTTGACATGCTGAGGATGAAGTGGTGTCTTCTAACGAGGACTCCCAGAATAGAATCAGCATATTAATAAACCCACCCATGAAATCCATTAATTGAGCGTTGTCAACTAGTCACAGATCATGCCTGTGTTGACACTTCTCAGTCTTTAAATTTCACTAATTCCTGGCTATTGAGCTCATTAGGTGTTGTTAGTAGAACAAAAGGGTAGTAAGCTTTGAAAAATGATAAATGATGGTTGTTTACTTAAATTCCAAAAGCACAGTCTTTAAAAAATACCTTTATATGAATTTTAAAGACCCTCTAATTGATATAATAATCAATTAACAATCAAATCTGTCATTACCAGAACAGCTACTACTACTTGATTGATTTTAGCTAATAGGTATCAAGCAACTGAGGGCCCTTAGTACAAATCGGATGCCCCTACAGAATAGACCGTTTGGCTAACATATTATGGATATTATTGCAAGATTTTGTCTTATTAGTTGTCAGTCAAAAAGAAAAAAAGTGGGGCGCCTGGGTGGCTCAGTCGTTAAGCTCAGGCTCAGAACCTGATCCCAGGGTCCTGGGATCGAGCCCCGCATCAGGCTCCCTGCTCCGCGGGGAGCCTGCTTCTCCCTCTCCCCCTCCCTCTGCTTGTGTTCCCTCTCTCGCTGTGTCTCTCTCGGTCAAATAAATAAATAAAAACTTTAAAAGAGAAAAAAAAAAAAGTAAGAGTCTTTCACAAAATACCTACGAGGGTAGGGTTGGAGTGGAGCTGAATTTTTTTTCTTTTTCTTTTTGCAAGAGGTTAAGCTTTATTTCTACTCTCAAACTCTTACAACTTTGCATAAAGTCCTCATCCTTACCTCAGAGATGGCAGAAACTGTACTAAGCAATCCGCCCCCCCCCACAACACATGAATTTTAATGTCCCCCCCTTTGGGGGACGGGAGGTCACACCACACACTTTTTTTTTTTTGAGAGACATCCCAAAGATTGTCTGGCACTTTAGTACAGAAAGGGTTTGGTCTCCTCTCTTGCTGACTGAGGATACTCAAAGGAACATAAAGTTGGTTGCTCAACCCCTCCGGGCTGGGGTGGGGCAGGAAGCGGACAGGGAAGTGGTCTGGGACAGAGGGGCAGACCATGGGAGTAGGCTCAAGTTCTTGTGACACAGGTAGTTGATCCTGGGTGCCTATAGATGCTCTGGTGGCCTTCGTCTGCCTACTCCACCAGCTTACTGCTCTGGAACCACAGCTGGTCTCCCTCCGGGCCCCCTCCATGGAGTCACTGGCATGGTCCTTGAGGTGCAGACCACGTTGGGGCCTTTCCAGACCATGGCCAGCACAGGGCCGGGGCTCATGTAGCTGACGAGGCTGGGTAGAAGGGCTTCCTCTGCAGCTCAAGACGGTGCTCGGCAAGGATGTTCTCTGGTGCCTGAGAACCAGAGCATCTTCATTTCCATCAGCTTGAAGCCCCTTTTCTCAAAGCTCAGAATAATGTCTACAAGGAGTCACTGCCGCAGGCACCAGGGGCCCCGTGGGCTGCTCAGCAGTGCTGGCAGTGAGGCGCACCCCAAGAGGCCACCCATGACCCCTTGCCTGTGGGCTACTGGCTCTGAACTTTTTTTGTGAACACAGCAGAGATAAAATTGGTAATAGACATATTTGCCTGTAACATTTACCAATTAGTTGCTGTCCAAATGAATACATGAAAATAAACTTGTTATATTCCAGCACTATGATTTTTGTGAATTGGCATATACCTGAAAATTTAAGAGAAGTATTCATTTATTCAACAGATATTTATGTAACGAAGTAGGAGATGAGGTTGGAGATGGCGGCAGGAGCCAGGCCTTGTAGTGTCTTGTAGGCAACCGCAAGGAGTTTGGGCTTTAATTCTAAGCAAGCTGGAAAGAAATTGAAGGGTTTTAAACAGGAGAGTAAACAAAGAAAATATTTGATTTACTGTGTAAAAATATCTCTGGGCTGAGTAGAGAATAAACTGCAGTAAGGCAAGAGTTAAGGGCTTATGGCAATAGTCAAGGCCAGAAAGGATGGCAGTGTAAATTGGGGATGGGTCAAAGGCAATGGAGAGAAGTTGGCAGCCTCAGGTTGTATAGTCTAGAAGCTGGTAGTTGAGCAAACAGAGAATTTAAACTCCACTTAATACCTAGACCTTCCTTTCTTAGATGGAAGATGATCTTGCCTCTCTTTTTATTCTTCAACCTGAAGTTTTGGAAAAAGATCTACAAATTACGCCATCTCATCCATTCTACAGTTAAGTGTCTGAACAGAACTGTATGACTGGGCATGCAAAACAGAACAGAACATACACACAACTAAATATTTAAAAATGGTGTCCTGACAGAACTATTTAAAGTTTCAGGGGAGTGGTTTTCAATGGAGAGAGTTAGGTAAAGCTTTCTCCCTGTTGAATGACCCAAGATAATTGGTGAGAACACAATTCCTGTATTGCTGAAGCCAATTTTCTCCTGAGTGGGGATGCAGTGGGCAAGGAGGTCACACAGGGTATGGGAAGGCCAACAGGTGACATTGAGATTGTCTAAGCAGCAGTACAATATTTGGGCCTGTCACCAAATGATTTGTGATTCTAATATACATCCTGAAAGTTCAGTTTGGTTGAGGAGATTTTTGATTTGAAGCTTTCAGGAAATGATTTAGTGAGGGTGATTTGGCTGAGGAGAGAAGCCATCTTTTTTTTTCTCTCTTTTTTTATTTCTCTCTCTCTTTTTTTTTATGTTATGTTAGTCACCATACATTACATCATTAGTTTTTGATGTAATGTTCCATGATTCATTGTTTGCGTGTAACACCCAGTGCTCCATGCAGAACGTGCCCTCTTTAATACCCATCACCGGGCTCACCCATCCCCCCACCCGCCTCCTTCTTATGTGTTATTCCTACTGACTGTTTAGCACCACACCAGTACAAGGAGGCACTGCGTTTTCTGTGAACATGTTTTTTTTCATCTATTTGATGATATAACAGATAAACATGCAAAAGCGATGAACAAAATAGCTTGAACACTGAGAATTCCAATATGGTGGAACGAGCATAGACTTTGAAATTAGCCATAACTTCAAACCCTGCTTCTTGCTCCTACCAACTGCATGATTTCAGGCAAATTACTAACCCTATCGTCTTTTTTAGTTTTATGTGAAGAAAAAAAAAATGGAGTTGTTTTTTTTTTTCCTTCCAGTTTGCTAGGATTAAATAACAAAACCTGAATGGATTTTTTTTGTTTTGTTTTGTTTTGTTTTGTAAAGAAAGAAAAAAGAAAACTGTGAACAGTAATAGGTACTTAATGCATATTTTGAGATTCAAGAAAGAAATTTTGAATTCAGAGGAAAAAACAACAACAACAACAAAAACCGAGCATCCTCGTGTTGAAGGAGTTAGGATAACCATTGATAAGAAAAGATAAGAAAACAGTTAGCATATCCATTTGTTGTAATTGTCTCAAGGTTGGAGATGAATGGGAGTGTTGGCTTTCCTGCTTTTGAATAATCAGACTAGAGAAGCCTAAAATGGGCAAATTGTGCGGTACAGGCAAGTGTAAAAGGAATTAGAGAGGGAAAGAGGAATGTAGGCTTTTAGTAAAGCTGGAAACTATTAGTCTTAGAAGGCTGATCAGAATGTGGATAAGCTTGCGGGAGAAGGGTGTGACAGGAAACTGGAAATATCTATTACCTTTCTCCAGCACTGAAATTCTCTTCCCTGGCCAGCATCCGGGCTCATAGGGCCAGCCAAACCAGATGATCTTTCTGTGTTCCTTTTCCTGGTTGAATTTCTGCAGGACTCTGACTCTCAGCCAGAGTAACTCAAAAGGTCTCTGCTTTCAGAGCAGGTTTCCTGCCAACTCCTGTCTCCACATCTTCAAAATCAAGGTAGACTCTTAAATGCTGCCAAATGCACTGGGACAAAAAGCAGAATGACTCCGATTTCTTAGAAGCAACAATACGTACGGAGCTCCTCTCTTCCCCAGTGAAGCATATGGCACACTTTGTAAAATAGATCTGGAAATCGGTGCTTCGTCTTTAAGGACTGAGAGAACTCAGATTCTAGGCTACGTGGCTGTGGATATGTGAAATGAGATTACCCTGAGATTCAAGTGGAAAAAATCCACCCATTGCGGGTTGGTGAAGAGGGACGGGTGGTCTGTGAAGGAAGGACAACGCTAGCAGACAGTTGCGGTCAGGAAATGAGCAAAGTAAATGAGTAAATGGCAATGAACAAAGTAGCTTCAACACTGAGAATTCCAATATGGCTGAATGAGCAAAGTAAATGAGCAAAGGTGGAACCTTGTGCATAGTGTGCATTCAGTGAATGTGAATTATTGTCTCCAAACATGTTTCCTAATTTGCCTAGTGATAAAAAAAACAAAAACAAAAACAAAAACACGTGGAGGGCCCTGTTGAATTTGAAGATTTCCGGGCCCCTCGCCGAAGATTCTATTTCAATTGGCCTAAAGAAGGGTAGGGAAAGTGGACTTTGTATGCTTAGCGAATGTCCCAGAATTCTTTCAGTTTCTCTTAGTTTAGAAAACGCCACCTTAAAGCAATGGTTCTCAGGGTTTGGGTGCTCCCCTAGGTACTCCACCCTTAGAGTCCTGGGTGGGAGTGAAGAATCTGCATTTTTATGATTCCAGGGTAATTCTGATACCCATGGTGAGGGAAAGGGGCTTGCCTCCCTCCCCTTAAAATAAATATCTCCTTAAAGAGACTCACAGACTTCTTGTCAGCTATTCCCAAACTTTGGTTCTTGGCCCAAATATCAAAATTATTGGGGTCTGGAAGGGGAGCCCGGTGAGTATCTTTCAATTCCGATTCCTACGCTTATCCTGCTGAAATTCTTTATCAGTATGTTTGGGGTAGGGCCTGTGCCTCTGTGTATTTTCAGTTTCCTTAGGCAAGTCTGTGGTGTACCCTGGTTTAAGACCTATTAGACCTTACCCCAGAGCAAGGCAGCTTGATTGGTATTTACATACCTTAGGAAAAAATGTGTCAATTCAGAGCAGGATTGGTCCCTGGAGAAACACAAGGTTCAAAAAAAAGAGAGGCCCAAAGCAAGTGAAGAGCCTCAGTCAGAGCTCCGGCTGGCTCATTCCGGCTTCTAGGTTTCTGACCTGCCCCCTCTCTGGGGCTGCCTACATCAGCCAGCCCAGATAAAGGAAACTGCCATTCAGGGCCTCACTAGGGCTTTCTTCCAGGTGGGCCTAAGAAGTCCCTCCTGTAGGGGCCCTCGTTGGGGCATATACCCACGGGCTTCACAGCCTGTTCCTATTGGCCTTAGCCTGGGATGTAGCTCTTGGATTCCCTGATCTCTGCCAGTTCCCTGCCTGTTCCTATTGGCCTTAGCCTGGGATGTAGCTCCTGGATTCCCTGATCTCTGCCAGTTCCCTCCTGTCCCCAGGAGGGAACTGACATTGCCCCAAACAGCTTCCTGATCCAGCTGTCTTCCGGTGAGCCTGCTAGCCCTCCCTGCCCCCGCCAGAGCTCCTGTTCTGTGATCAACACATCGCTTTCAGCCTCCAACTATCTTGGACTGTTTTCTTCACTTTCTTCACTCTACTGCGACTTTCCCCTTTTGGGGCTATTTATTCCCTCTTTCCCTAAATATCTCACAGTCAGGATGAGGGGAACAGTATCCTTTGTGGTCCTCTCCAAGGCCTTTTCAAGATCATGGGTCCACAGTGGGGGAGGGGGGATCTGTCTTTCTCCTGGTTCTCACCTGTCACCTCAGCTCCTGATTGTCTTAGGAGATGGCAGAATAAAAAAAAAAAATTCTAAAAAAGAAAAAGAGAAAGAGAAAGAAAAGAAAAAAAAGAGAAAGAAAAAAAATTAATCATAAATTATCTGTTTTACAACTAAAGACCAAATCAAGAAAACAGTGATTATTACCAATTATTGCACAATTATTATTTTTTGGCATATGGAAGGGGATGTTAAAACTGATACACTCTGGGGCATCTGGGTGGCTCAGTCGGTGAGTCTCTTTAAGGAGACACTTATTTTAAGGGGAGCTCAGGCAGGTAGGCATCTGCCTTCGTCTCAGGTTATGATCCCAGTCAGGGTCATGCATCTCCCTCTCCCTCTGCTGTTCACCTCCCCCCCTTATGCGGTCTCTCGCCCTTTCTCTCTCTCTCTCAAATAAATAAATTTAAAAATATTTAAAAAAAAAAAGGAGATGGCAGGATCGCCTCACCTCCTGAGCCACTTGATTCCTTGATGGTGTGAAGGATGTTGCATGTGTCTGAGCACATCGAGTGTCCCTAATGTGTCCAACAGGAGAACAGAAGTCGCCTGAGGCAGAGGGATTATTAGGCCAGGTTGAATAAGCAGTACTGAAAAATGCAGAGCAGGGCATGGGGAGGCCTGTCTGAAACATTTCTCAGGGGCTACTTATTTATATTAAAAAGCAAGCAGATGGGAGGCCTAGGTGAGTCAGTTAAGCATCTGCCTTCTGCAGCTCAGGTCATGATCCTAGAGTCCTGGGATGGAGTCCTGCATCGGGCTCCTTGCTCAGCAGGGAGCCTGCTTCTCCCTCTGCCTGCCACTCCCCCTGCTTGTGCCCTTTCTCTCTGACAAATAAATAAATAAATAAAATCTTAAAAAAAAAAAAAAGCAAGCAGGCATACCTCATATTCAGCTTATGAATTACCATAAAATTTACCTATTAGGTTGTGAAAAAATTTAAGTTTTTAGATATAGGGTAATCCTCAGAGTTGGGGACCAAGGGAGAGAAGTTCAGGGTGATCAGCCCTGGATGCAGTCAATAAAGGAATCCATTGATGTAGAGAATTCACAAACAGTGATCAAATGAACCAAAAATTGATGTGATTAAAAAAAATCATCACATGCTGGCAATTCTAAATAATATTAGTAATAAAATGCGCCTCCCCTAAAAAATCAATTCTGAACAATTGCTGTGGTTCTTGCTGAGTTAACTGTGGCATGAGCTTCCAATGAGCACATTTTCATTACATACCCTTCAATCGCCATTGCACTATACCCGGAAGTTAATTTGGAGAACTTCCGGTTACTCAGTGGGCGCTCTATGTGTTTTTATTCACAGAACACACTTGTGGAGGTTTGGCATCTCTGGAGCTATCTTGAATGGCTTTTTCCAAGCCCTGTGGTATTCCATATTCCTTCATTTGACAGTAGGCTTAAAATAAAGAGTGATAACACAGGCATTGTGAGGACAAGAAATGACTTACTTCAGATCTGTCATTCTCTGTGACCCCTTGGGGTTTCTACTTGCATTAAAATTTTGAAATTGTGGAAAAGAGCATGAACTGCAAGGTGCAGTATTTTTGTTTGGTAAGCGCAAGTTTCAGTGTCACACGTGAAATATTTTGTTGAATTTGAATATTATCTTTAAATTTGAAATGTTAAAAAATTTAATCATAAATTATCTGTTTTACAACTAAAGAACAAATCAAGAAAACAGTGATTATTACCGATTATTGCACAATTATTACTTTTTGGCATATAGAAGAAGGGGATGTTAAAACCGATACACTCTGGGGCGTCTGGGTGGCTCATTCGGTTAAGCGTCTGCCTTCAGCTCAGGTCATGATTCCAGGGTCCTGGGATGGAGCCGAGCATCGGGCTCCCTGCTCAGCAGGGAGTCTGCTTCTCCCTTTGCCCCTCCCCCCGACTCGTGCTCTCTCTCTCTCTCTCTCAAATAAATAATTAAAATCTTAAAAAAAAAAAAAACAACCTAATCCACTCTGACTGTCCAATATGGATAATATACTAGATGTGCCACTGGTTCCTCAAAATACCACTGTTGGCTTCAACTAAAATATAACATGTTAATCAGGGTAGAGAGAAAATAGACATTATAACCAGCTTTTTGTCTCCCTCCTCCCATAATAATTCAAGACAAAGCAAAGGACCAATGAAGACCTCCAAGTGTGCTTTGATTTGGGACCTATGAGTGTGTTTCACACACCAAAGGAGTTTGTTTCTTGACCTTTTGGCATTCCAAAATTTGCATATGTCTGTACAATGGTAATTTCAGGGGGAGTTGCCTTTTTTTTTTTAAGATTTTATTTATTTATTTGAGAGAGAGAATGAGATAGAGAGCATGCGAAGGGGGAGGGTCAGAGGGAGAAGCAGACTCCCCACTGAGCAGGGAGCCCAATGTGGGACTCGATCCCGGGACTCCAGGATCATGACCTGAGCTGAAGGCAGCCGCTTAACCAACTGAGCCACCCAGGCGCCCAGGAGGAGTTGCCTTTTAAATATGGTGTACACTTTGAGGGTTATTTTAAATTTGTTGATTATTCATTTTGTGGCTAAAAGGTTCCTAATAATTTAAAAATAGGCATATATTCTTGGCACTGAGTGGTACAATTTAGGAAGTAGTGCCAGATACTACCACCAAGTTTAATTTCAATAGTGAGGTGTTTTGCATGTTCTAATGGCAACACTTAGTGAAAGTTACTTTTGGAAAATTTAGCTCTTGGATGAGCTATTTGTGAATCCCTGGATGTCCTGCTGGCCAGGACTACTGTCTCAGATGGGTCAAGTTCTCACTCCTTAGGTGCCATTTGACCTCCCCTCCATGCATTCATGCAGCCACTGGGAGTGATCATCTGTGCTACTTACATCATTTCCTTTCCCTTCTCCTCCTCTCCCCTCCCCGTTCTCCTTCTCCTCATCACCCATCTGCTTTTTTGTCTTCCTCTTCCCATTTTTTTACCCCATACCAAAGGCTTATGTTTCAATTCCCTTGATACAGTCTCCTAAATTAATTTGTATATGATGTAATTCCATGGTATTTGGCAAGTCACAATATTTTGTTTTCTATTTTCATTTTACTTGCACAGTTCGAGAAACACAGAATGTAGGATTAAGATCAATGCATGTAACATGTATTGATTATGAGCATGCTTTTGCAGAGTAGCCTGACCTTAAAAGGTATTTGCTTTGGGATCTTGCCAAAAGCATACTTCTGATTCTCTAGGGTTAACGAGGAGTGCAACTGTCAGAGCACCAAAAGTCAAAGGGTTTTTCTACTGTCCCCTTTGTTTTCTACCCAAAACCATGTTAAGCAATATCTAGATATTACTCTCATTGGTTTGGGGGCATCGACAAATGAGATATTTCTTCATAAAATCTTGGAACAATCCCGAACTCTTATTTACTCGGTCAAAAGTGGATACAAAGGAATTTGCCTGCAACACACAGCTGAGCTCTATGACCCTGAGTGCATTTCTACTCCGAAGGGCAGCAGTGTTCTACCCCTTACGACCTCCTCTAGAATGGAAGATGTTGTTGAGAAGACATTCAACCATGGCTCTCTTCCCTTTGGAGGCATGTCTGCCGGGCAGATTTTCTCTAATAACTACCTTAATTGGCAAAGGTGCACACATTTTATGTGACAGAAAAATTCTTACGGGCATTTTGCAAACATAACATGTTCTTCCCTTGCTGCAATATTTGTCTTTTGGGAAACAACTTGCAGAGCCTTGTGGTAAGTTGCTTAAGAGTATTAAAGTTTGTTAATTCCATTTTTTTCTCCCTATGATGGGGGGGGAGGTCTGCTGAATATCAGGGTCCCTAGGCTCATACAGGGGCATTGGACCAAAGGTCTTCCAGAAGAGCAGTATTTTATTCTAAAATAAAAAGATTGGCTTACCAGAACTGGATCTTGACCAGAGTCCATGACAATTTAGAGACCAGAGTCCAAGGGGCATCTTTGGCTGGGCTGCAGGATTCTGGAGAGCCCTCTAAAAAAAAAAGACTACACTGTGTTTTGTTTTGTTTTGTTTTTGTATGTATATTTCATCAGTTTTTCAAATATGTTTCTCTGACTTTCTAAAATGATCTTCCGCAGCGTTCCAGAAGCCAAGGTTTGCTTCTCAAATTATATTAGAATTAATTCTTTTTTTTTTTTTTTTTTGAGAGAGAGAGAGAGTGTTGGTGGTGGGGAAGAGCAGAGGGAGAGAGAGAGAATCTCAAGTAGACTCTATGCTCAGCCTGGGGCCTGACTCAGGGCTTGATCCCAGTACCCTGAGATTGTGATCTGAGCTGAAATCAAGAGTCAGATGCCTAACCGACTGATCCACCCAGGCACCCCTAAAATTAATTCTTAATAGGTATCCCATTGCCTAATTCCATCTTTCAGGATAGAATTTGTCAGAGCCCATATGTATCTATCACCCAGCGCTGACAAGCATGTGGCCAGCCCTCTTCCTCTCTTATCCAATACCTCCTGCCCCATCTCTGTTATAAAGCAAGTCCCAGACAGCACATTAATTTATTGAAGGGAATGTTTAAAGAAATAAAAATACAGGGGCCTGGGTGGCTCAGTCAGTTGAGTGTCTGCCTTCGGCTCGGGTCGTGTCCTGGGATCGAGTCCGGCACCGGGCTCCCAGTTCAGCCAGGAGTCTGCTTCTCCCTCTCCCTCTGCCTCTCCCCCCAACTCGTGCTCTCTTTCTCTCTCTCTCAAATACCTAAATAAAATCTTAAAAAAATACACTTCTCTGGATGAGAATTATGATCCCATGTTACATATATATTAACAGTATCTTGGAATTTTTGGAAAGCACATCCATGTGTGCCATGTCATTTCATTCTTACGGTAATCTTTGACATGCAAATCTTTATTCCCATGTTAGTAATGAGAAAACTATGGCTTTGACAGAGATTGTCATTTCTACCCCGTTACAAAACAAATGCTACATAGGTGGGGCTGTCAGATTCCAAGTCTTGGCCTCTTTCCTGCACACCACTACCACCTCACAGACTGGTAGTTGTTAATGAACTTCAGCCACATCCTTATGTGAGAGAGAGAAAGGGAATTTCAAGTGTTTCATGCATTTTACAACCTAATCTTCCATTAGTTTGGAGATTTTTGGAGCTCAACATCCTTAGATCAGTAATTGCGTTTAGTCCTGTGTTGTGTAATTGGACTATCAGGACCTTGTAGGAAATTATTCTTAGTATGGATGAGACACTAAGTTTGAATCAGGTTAATATGTAACTAGCACATTTTCTGTCCTGGGGAACTTGGTTCCCTTCTGTGTGCTACAGAGAATTGATACTCTGACAGTTCCTAAGTGCGGTGTTTATGCATTTATTTTGTGCTTAAACTTGCTATGTGTTAAGGGGACACCAAGATGAGCAAAGCAGATCCTGCCCTCAGGAAACTTCCAATCTAATGGGAGGGACAAATAAATAAATATTTGTAATACTTGTCAAAATAATTATAGATAAATTTAGAAGCTCAGAAGATAATAAAAACTTGGGGCGCCTGGGTGGTTCAGTCATTAAGTGTCTGCCTTCAGCTCAGGTCATGACCCCAGGGTCCTGGGATCAAGCCCCGCGTCAGGCTCTCTGCTCGGCGGGAAGCCTGCTTCTCCCTCTCCCACTCCCCCTGCTTGTGTTCCCTCTCTCGCTGTCTCTCTCTCTCTGTCAAATAAATAAATAAAAATCTTAAAAAAAAAAAGAAATAGGGATGTGTGTTGTTTATTTTAATGCTCCAACACACACCTTTAAAGGCAAATATTATTAACCTGAGTTACAGCTGATGAAGTGGAGGTTTGTATATCTGGTGATTTGGGCATCTCGGGTGAAGGGAGTAACCTCAGAGAAGCGCTGAATGAGCAAGGGGTCTGGGAGGCAGAGAAACTTCTCGGGTTCAGGGATCAGGAAACAGTGAATGAAAAGGTCAAAAGCATTTTCAAGGCCTCTAACCCATAATGATCAGGAAAGACACTGAGTGGAGACGTATTGTCAAGTGTAAGCGGAACAGGGAAAGTGTGGTTTCAGTGGTGTCTACTGATCAGTGAAGTTCGTATAGACCTTCTCAGTGATGATGTGATTATTTTAGGGGAGGCCATGGCCTTAGAATGCATGAAACTCTGATTCGTGCTTTTTATTTTCACCCATGGTTCTTTCTTTTTTTCATTCTAGACTGCAATCAGCTCTCTGCTATGAGCAATTTGCTAGCAGCTGAACTTTAGTTAAGACCTTGTAAATCCCCTATACAATTATATTACCTACAAAGAATAATTTGATAGTGAGGTAAGCCAATGGGCTTTTTCTGATTTCATATTGTTTAATCATCTCTGTTCCAGGTGGCAGTGGCTTAAGCAATTTGTTTTTATTATTCAGGTGTCTTTCGATTACTTAAATTTGATTGGTAGGTTTTCTAACTTAAAAATTAATCAAAATGAAGGCAGTGAATCTATTCTGTAATAGTGGGTCCATGCCATTATATATTTGTCAAAACCTATAGAATGTACAACACCAAGAGTGAACCCCAGTGCAAACTATGAACTTTGAGGGATAATGATGTAACGATGGAGGTCCATCAGCTGTAACAAATATACCACCCTGGTGTAGGATGCTGACAGTGGGGGAGCGTATGCATGTGTGGGGGTAGGAAAATCTCAGTAGTTTCTGTTCAGATTTTCTGTGAACCTAAAACTGCTCTAAAAAAGAAAGTCTATTAAAAAATTAATACAAGTAGAGAACCGATGAAAGCCAGAAGCCTTCTGTCTAGGTAGTTTCATATGGGAGTTCAGAAGCTGGTGGTAAAGTGGGGGTTACTATGTCATAGTGCAATGGGGGGCAGCAGGGAGCCAGGGTTCTTTCAGCTGCACCAAGGTGGCAAGAGGTTTCTCAGAACTAATAAATTCTCTTGGGGTGTGAGAAGAGTCAGCCAAGAAGAACATGACAGAGGAGAGATCTTAGAGTCAGAAAGAATGTTATAGAATTCTAGAAGTATGGCATTCATTGTCCTGTTTCATCCAGAATTGATGCAGAATGAACCCTCACTTTCCAAAAAGCCCTGTAGTGATGTCTTCCCTTAAGAGTACATCTTGATTTTGTCATGAAAGTTGGCTCCTAGGCCATTTAAAATTTTTACTTTGAAATTCAAAACGCAAACAAAAACATGTATATCTAATCTAATCTAATCTGTCAGATTCTGCCAAGTATCTCTCAATATTTTGTGAAAAGTCATGGCAGCTAGACGTCTATCTCTATCTCTAGATGGATAGATGTACAGATAGATAGATAGATAGATAGATAGATAGATAGATAGATAGATAGATATCTCCCTGGCATAAATGTGTCCTTTTGCTCTTGCAAGACTGAGTAAGTACTCTCTACCATCACTTATTCTTTCTTCCCTTCACTTGTTTTGAGTTTGCTTTTTTATTTTCACTGAATACTTTTGACTCTTCGTATTAAAAGCCATAACACACACACACACACACACACACACACACAGATTTTGAAAAAAAGCAATAACACTGTATCAAGAATTGGAACCAATTTCTTTGGTATTCCTATATCGCTGGTTTCTGGAGACCTCGTGGTCCCTGATCTTGTATATCTTCATTAACCACAACATAGTTATATTTGTTTAGGGTCCTGATTCCTGGGTCAGTCATTTTATTTCTTTAAAGAACTATATGACTTGCAGTTACAGGAAGGGACTAAGTGAGTCAGGAAATGAGGATTCCTGATCAGTTCTTCAGTCACTTTCCTGGAGTGTTGGCGAAGTCTGTGAAATCTTCCTTGCATAATTCTTATCATAAATCTGGAGTTGCCCAGATCAATCTTACCAAGTAGGAAAGAAAACTGGTATGATTCTGTTTGAGGGGATAAAATAATTAAGTATCTTGGATTCAGCTACTGTACTTCTGTACACTTGTATCGTATGTTGAAATTTACTATCTCCTTATTTTTTTAAAGATTTATTTATTTGTTTATTTTGCAGAGGGGGAGAGGCAGAGGGAGAGAAAGTCTCAGACAGACTCCGTACTGAGTGCAGGGCTGCACGTGGGGCTCTACTGCGGGGCTCAATCTCACAACCCTGAGATTAGGACCTGAGCCAAAACCAAGAGTCGGGCACTTAACTGACTGTACCACCCATGCACCCAAAATTTACTGTCTTAAGAGAAATATGGCTTCAGAATTTTTTTCTTGCATCTCAATCTACCAATCACAGAGAAATTCAGTAAACGTTTAAGAAACTAGGTATGATCACCTGTGTCCTTGAATTTTTTTTTTACTTCCACCATAATATTTTATTAAATTTTTTCCACGCTCCATAAGATATTTATGATGTCTATGTCTTGGCTGTTTTACATTGCAGAACTGTATGATTTCTAACTGGTGCTCTCTTGTTAATCCATTAGCAAATATTTACCTCTATTCTGTCCAAATGGAACATCCTGGAATTACTTGATACCTCAAAATATTACATATTTCTTTGGCTGTTTAAAAGATTATTAATGATCTCTAAAATTGTTTGTAATTTAATCTTTCAATTAGTTTTACTTGTTAAGTCAGAAAGTAAAGCTACTTTCTTCAAAAAATAAATTTTTGGGGAAATCAGAGATGTGCCCTATGATATATGAGTGTATATCTGTAAATGTTACCTAGCTCCCTCAGTTATTTGCAGCAGTAATATACAACACACTTGACAATCTATAGGGTATGAGTACCAACCAAGGAGAACAAAGCATTGGTCTTAGAACGAGAGAAAATTACGGGATATCAAAGAGAGGGCTCCTGAGGTAGTGGATGTAGCTGTACCAAGAAGACCCAGCTAGCCATCTGTTCTATTGTTGAAGAACAATAGAAGAAGAACTCCTGTTGGCAGGAGTCTAGATTCCATCTTGATACAGGTCAGCTGAAGGAAGGATTTACAATGCATTCCAATAGAGCAGCATGACACTGAGGAAAGTCTTCAAAATCAGAAAGGCCAGTTTGGATTCTGCCTTTATGGCTTGTGTGGCCCTGGCTTTGAAATTTCTTTTCTTCTGGGTGTGAGAGTTTCCTTCATCTTAAAGAAGCATGGCGACATCCTCCCTGTAGGGTTGCCAGATGGTTATAGCTAACATGGGTTAAACTCAGTCGCCAGCCCACAGGAAATGAGCAGTCACTGAGAGGGGTTGTCACCATTCCCTTCATTTCCGTAGCCTCATTCTTCTGGGTTGCTCTTTCGTTCTTGGAAAGCCTCTCCTTGGGCTCTTCATCTTCTGTTCATGTCTTGAACACGAATGCTTCCCAGCTGCCTTCTGTTCTCTTTGTGCTCACTCTTTGCACTGATCTCATCCAGAACCCTGACTTTTGCCCTAACCTCAGGAACAACTTCCCAGCCTGAACCACCCTTTAGCATTTCTCTTGGGCTCCAAATCCAATTTGTTGCTAGGAATTTCTGCTTGAATATACCCCAGCTATCTCAGACTCCACATGTCCGCAACTGAACTCACTATCTTTCCCGACACACACACTCTAGTTGCCTCTCCTACCTGGGTTAAAGTAGTGCCATTTACTTACTCTCATAAGCTAGAAAACTGAGGGTCACTTTGAATATTCACCACCATTTTTATACCCAAATATGTCATCGATTCCTGTCAATATTGCCACTTAAATATTTTTTCATCTCTACCATCCTAGTTCGGGCCCCATTCTTTTCCTGCTATTAACTAGCTTTCCCCGTTTCCAGCATCAACCCTCTCCAGACTATTCTATGCAAAGACAAGATAATAATTTTCTTTTTGATACTACTTTCTTTTAAACTTTTAAATAGTACACTGGACTGTGCTGTAAGGTTAAACCCTAGTAGTTTTTGAATGCTTGATATAGTGAGATTGAAAATAAGCAGCTAATGGGGTGCCTGAGTGGCTCGGGGATTAAGCCTCTGGCTCTTGATGTTGGCTCAGGTCATGATCTCAGGCTCCTGGGACCCCTGTGTTGGGCTCCCAGATCAGTAAGGCGTCTGCTTGCTTAAGACTCTCTCTTCCTCTCCCTCTACCCCTCCCCCTGCTCGCTCATTCTCTCTCTCAAATAAATAATTTATAAATCTTAAAAAAAAAAAAAAGAAAAAAGAAACAGCTAAGATCTGCCTTCTGACCTGCACTGGGCAATGGATGGTCCCTACACTGTGCTGATATAACAAGAGGCCGACCAGTCGTTGCTGATTGAGTTTTGGTTGATTTCATTTTAGAGGGCATATGGTCAAATCACGTACTTCGTTGAAGTTATAGTTTCTCCTGAAATAGATAGATGTCATCCTAGGAGTGATCAATCCCAGAGCATGAAACTTGGACAGTAAGCTGAGGAGAGGTGAAAGGCTTTTTTCTCTTTAATACCAGAATTTCCTTCAGTCTATACTCTGAGGATTTCAGGGCATTTCCAGTGAAGTAACAACAATGGCTACACCGGGGCAGCTGGGAGCAAACCAGCCTTATTAGAGACCGAGGATATGCCCTGGGCATGCGCAGTAGAAATTCTGCCTGTGGTTCTTCCTTTCCGGTGTTCCCAAAACCACAGCGAGACTCGAAGTTATAGCCTGCTTTCTGTTGACCTGTGGTGAAACAAGGGAAAGGGTCCGTTTGATACTTGCGACAAAATTAAATTAAATTAAATACATGCAACTAGAAAGGCTAGACAGGGCTAAAATAACCAGGAAGTAGATATTGTTGAAATATATTCACTGCTTGGTGAATTGAAGTCAGCAGTAATGGAAGGCGAGTACATTGTAGCAGACATGGGCCTTCATTTACTTGCACTACGTGTTTTATAATCCTGTGTGTGGAAATAATTGAATGACCTTTAAAAGGTAAAATCTTCTCTAGTTGTTTGATTTTCAGCTAGATAACAATCCTCTCAGAAAACAAGCTTTCATAAACAGTAGGTGGCCATGTTTCTTTGTTTGATTTCATTGTACTGAAGCCTTTCACCGTTGACTGTCATTCACAGGTTTTGTCGACTGGGGGCACTTTTTGTGGTTAGCAGCGCCCCCTGTCCCCTTCCCGCCAAGATATTTCAATGTTGCCTTGGGTGGTGGTGTTGCTTTGGCACTTGCTGTATGATCCATTATCTTGTGTAGGAACTTGCAGCTCTCCATTTTAAATCTATCTTGTCAATACTTCCTTGTTCTACTCTTGGAAAGTAGATCTGAGATTTACCGAGTCTCAAAAGGCATTTTTATGTACCAATTATTTTAGCCTAATATCTTTGAGACAGCAATTAACATAGTATATTTAAGTAGCTAAGTTAAAAAAAAGATAGCTCAGTTTTTCCTCTGCATATCCAGGCCTCTGAAATGTCACTGATCATGTGTATCCCATGCTATTTAGATCATGGGGAGGAGGTGTTTCAAATTAAAGTAAAAACAAATTCAGACTTTCCATTCCAAAAGTTAATTTTATTTTATTGCTGTATAACAGATTCAAGTGGGAATCTGCTTCTGTAAGTTACCTTTAGTTTCTTAAGAATACTCTTCTCACAGAGTTAAGCTAAGTATCTTTTCAATCTTTTTCTAAATATTTGCATTTATGGATAGGAAATGGAAATATTTTTAGTTTTTGTAGCACCAAGATTATATCTGAGCTTTTTATGATGGAATAAAATAGACCAAGATAATGTCTGTTTTATAAATTCTTATACAATTATAAATGGTTTTATACTGATTGAATTAAATGTACACTAATGTTTAAATATTCATGTACTCCAATATTTAAATACTTGTTTTCTTCTACTGCCCAAGATAATGGGTTGTTTACACCACTAGATCTCCAACTTTAGTTTGTACCTTGATTGTCTGGAAAATCCTGGGTCTTATCCTGATAGAGCTCAGGGCCCTCAGGAGGGCCAAGAATTCACCTTCTTAACAAGTTTTTAGGTGATGCTGATTCTTCTGGCCTGGGGAACCCCACCTGGAAAACCACTAGTTTAAACATTCAGAGGGATGCTTTTCATAGGGCTTGTCTGGGTACTGGAATGTTTCTGTGGCTGATAGACACAGACAGGGACTTCTCATAGGTGTTCCAAATCTAAGTCCTTTGGTCTTACATCTCCACTTAATTTCATGATCTTTGGAATTCTGGCCCTAGGGATGGGAAGAGGGCTGATGCCATTAGCCCCAAATCAGCTATGGGAGAGTAGGCAGGAGTAGAAGAATGTGTTAGTTTAGATTTGTACGAGTTAAGTTGGACATCCAGGTAGAAGTGTGCTAAAGGCAAGTAGAAATTATGGACCAGCACTCAGGAGCAAGAACAGGGCTGTAGAGAGTAGGAAACTGGTAACTTACTGATGACCTAGTGGTCGATGCCTTCACTGCCTTGTTTCACTTAATCCCCACAGGTCTCCCGAGGGTAGTCAAAAAGTATTCATATGTTTATCAATGGGGAAGGAAACTGAGATTTGGAAATTAAATAATTTGTAATTAATTACAAATTAATACCTTGTTGAGGATCCAAATTTGAACCCCAGTTGGTCAGTTTCTAAACTCTATTATATTTGTGGATGAGAGTGTTTGAGAAGGGAGGGTAGGCTTTAGTGTCCTATCCTGCAAAAGGATCAGGTAGCAAGAAGGCTGAGAAAGGTCATTTAGAGTTGCTGTCTGAAAAGAAAGCCTCTAGTATTTTGGTTGATGGTGTAAGTCCCTCAACTGCGGAGGGCAAGGAAGAAGAGGCAATGAGTGAAGACCTGCTTTTTGAAGATTGGTTTTAAAAGGAAAAAGACAAGAGAATCATATTTTGAGGATTAGGGTCTTCCCTAATATATATAGGCACCTGTTATGGACTGAATTTTGTGTCCCACCCAAGTTCATAAGTTGTGGTCCTAACCTCCAGTGTGATGATATTTGGAGGTGAGACCTTTGGAAGGTAATTAGGTTTTGATTAGGTTATGAATATGGGAACTCCATGAGGGAATTGGTGCCGCTGTAAGAAGAGGAAGAGAGAGATGTCTGTTTCTCCATGTACACGGACCCAGAAAAGTCCATGTGAGCACACAATAAGAAGGTGGCCATCTACAAGCCAGGAGAAAGACCCTCACCAGAACTGGACGATCCTGACGCCCCATCCTGAGACTTCCAGCTTCCAGAACTGTGAGGAAGTAAATGTCTGTTGTTTAAGCCACCCAGACTTTAGTATTTTATTAGCGCAGCCCCAGCTAAGACTGCGCCCATGCAAATTGGTGGGTTGTTTATTCAGACGTGGTCCATTAAAAGGTGGCTCCGAGGGTTTTGAATATATGAAATTGGTGTCTCTTGATGTCTGTTCCCATCCCTACTTCTGTTGGAACACCTACAAACAAGCAGGGTATTCCAGTCCTGTCAGCGTTCTCCTGCCAAATATGCTTAATTATGTAACTGGGTGAGGTGTGCATTGCCTCTTACATAAGAACCGGTTTTTCTGTCGTTTATCAAGCTAGATTGGGCTACTTCTCTTTTGCTCGTGTGCATGTGATATGTGAGGTGGTGAAGGTGGTGTTAAAAGCATTCCTTGAATGGCTTTCAGTTTTAGTTTGAGCTTCAGTGCTGAGGAGCTAAAGTTCTTAACACTTCACACTAAGGAAATCAACTCTATTATATTTAGGTGTCTGAAGTGTTTAGAGAGCTGTCCAAAATAAATGAAATATCCAGTTATTGATTCATATGGGTCAGTTCCTTCATAGAAAAGATAGTGTAAAATGTTATTTCCTTTCTGCTCTGAACTCATTTTATCTTTTGGTTTTGAAGTGACAGCAGAGATGACTTATAAATGACTACAGATTTTTTTTTTTCTGCAGCAGGACTAAAAAGATTCCTAGCTGATTTATTACTGATCTCCCGAATATGTAACAGGTAGAGCCAAGAGGATGAAAAGCATATTAAACATGAAGCTAGTGGGGCTGAACTTCTTTTTCAACCAGACAGAATATAAAATGACTAATACATCACCAAGATACTAATTAGTATCTAAGATAAAATGATCTTGCTGATATCACATAATTTCTATGAATTGGAATACGTTTTGGAAATGATTTATGGGTTTTTCTTTTGTCTGAAGAATATTCTAGCTGAGGTTTTTAAATGGCTAGCAATTCTCCCTGAGGGTAAACATGAAGACTGGGTGAAGCTATGCTCTTCTTATTCTTTAGCCGTTTGAGGTCTCAAGAGTAGACAGACACTCAGATTTCCCCCAAAGTCAGCCCTGTGTGTAGGTGAAATTTAATAGCTATCCACAGAAGATGAGAGAACCATCAGCAGCTTCCAAGACAGATATAGATACAGTCTTTTACAGCCTAATGGTGGCACTATCCTTCTTCTAAGTCACCTGGAACAAAAAGGTTTATAAAACTATAATCTTTTTGTGTCTCATCTGTAAAATGGGGATAATAGTAGTACGCACTTTATAGAGTTGTTATGAAGATTAACTATCAATGCGTGTAAAGCCCTTAGAACTATACCCACCAGAGAATAAGCCCCCAATTAAAGTAATATATTTATTACCTAGCAGGGAAAATGGAGTAAGTCCTCTTCCCACAGCTGTCAGCAAAGAGTTTAAAAGAAAAAAAAAAAAAAGGCTGAGACAACTCAGCCAGGTAAACTCAGCAGTGAAGGGGCAGATTGGAGAACACTGGTGCAGAGGAGGCCACCCATGATGTGAAGGGCATACCATGACTGAGATCTATCTTGCTTGCTTGGAGGGCCCTTCTTGTGGGGACAGTGTCTCCCACTGGGTGGCCAGGGTAGACAGGGACAACCCTCTTAATTCCCTTTCCTTGAACTAGGTGTTTGCTTTTGGATTATTGTCATCTCTGAGCACAAGCTCCAACTTGAGCAGCCTTTGAAGGAAGCTACTTTCTCCCATCCAAAACTCAGGGTTCACTTCGAAGTAGAAGGGACTCTACTTCTTGCGCATTCTCTCAATTCTTGCCTTCGTTTGGGAAGACGGCATGCTGTTGGCCTCTTTAAGCATGTATGGACAGATCCTTTTCTGAATGGACCTCTTTAATCAAAGAATCACAAAGCCTCCTCCAGATATATATTTAGAAATGTTGCCATGGTCACTGTTTCCCGTTTGGGTGTCTGTCATCTGGCTATTGCAGCCTGCAGGTGAGACTCTTCCAACAGCTCATCACATATGTCTGCACCAGTACGGTGGGGGGACGAAGACTCAGGAAGAATCCCTTGTTGCCATCAACAGTCTTGCTAATTGCTTTACAATTTTACTGTAATTGGACAAGTCCCTTGGCCTCCATGGACCTCCATTCCCCCCTTATGTAAAATGAGGGTGCTGGGTGAGCCTCTAAACTCCTTCAAAGTGTGATGTCACATTTAATACACATGACCCCAGTCACGAAGAAGTTAACTAACTCTAGGGCTGCTAACATATTTCTTACGTACTGATCACAAAAGTGATTTGACAGAAATCCTTTCCACTCAACAATCTCAAGGAGATTGGATCTAGTGACCCGGAAGCCACTATCACAGTTGACTTCCCCTTGGGCTCCATGCCGTCTAGGCTGACCTATCCCCACCCTCACTTTACTTGAAGCAGGCTTTGCTGTTATTTACTTCTTGGAGACTCCCAACATTCAAACCAGTTCATCAGAAAGATTCCTGGGCTCGTAATACTTCATGGAAGGGAAAGGTTTTAATTCTAGCCTGGGCAGGATCAGACTGATCTGGGTAAGACTGGTCGGCGTATTGTCTGGGATTCTTCTGTCATTGTCCATTGCGAATGTAGGGACAGTTTGATAATACTTTGAATAGGGTTGTTTTCCAGACATGATCATGACAGCATTTTTCTGGGTGGTTAGCAACCGTGGAGAGAGGGCATGCAAAGAAAATTACTAATATGGACTATGAGGTGGCTGTGAAATTGGGAAATTGGATTTTTTTATGTATTCTAGGGCTGACAAAATGATCAGCAAGAAAGGGTAATTCTGACTCCATCAGTAACTGGGAAACTCTGGAGAATAAATGAGCCCACGGATATTACATCTGAAGATGAGATTTTCTCCCTGTATATTTCCAGCAGCCAGCCATTTAAGTGTGCACATAGTCTACACATGCAGAGCATGAACTTGGAGTGTTTGGATCAAAGGTTTTGTAAATTATTTCATAAACTTCTCGGGGTAAGCATTGTCTAATACATGTTGTCTTAGCCCAAGTACCTGAGTTCATTACACTCAAAATAAAGGTTTAGCTGCTTCAGATACTCTTTGAGATGAAGAGAGGAGATACCTATATACATAAATAAATTGCATAGTGTGTTCAATAAATATTTTAAGTGAAAATGTGGCCCTCTTGTCTGTGAGAGAAGCTCATAGGTACTCTCGAGCAAATGACTTCTTTAAAGTGTTCTATTTTCATTTTATCATTATGGTTTGGGGACCTAGAAGATTTAAGTCCTATCAGAATGCAAAAACCAAGAAATTTTCTTAGTACAGTTATCTCCCCCCTGGTTTGTTAGGCTTGAATGCTGTCAGGGAGCTTTAATGGGGATGCTAAAATCTAAAATATTTTATGAAACAGGTAAAATGATTTAAAGCACTAAGGGTTCATTTACTAATAAGCCAAGCTGTTCCCGATATGTCTCCTTCACTTTTCCCGAGGGCTTCACAAGGCCCAGGAGTACACACCCACTCATTCAGCACAGTTCAGAAATTGTTTCAGGGCTTCATCTGAAAGAGTGAGGGTGTTCACATCCCTTTTCAGTTACTTTTTTAAATTACCAACTATTGTAGACCTGTAAGAAGTATAGATGACAGGATAATTAATACTCAACGTACTGGTCACCTGGTTTAAGAAGATCACAAATACAATTGAGGTCCCCATGAAACCCTGTCAAAAGTTTTCATACTTTTACTATATACATAAATAGCCTTAAAATTCTGATATTTTTGGCATATCTTTAAATTTATATGTACCATACTACATATGTCCTTCTTCAAAAACTGTTTATCTGTATATTTTTGACATTTAACCATGTTGGCAGATGTAAATTCCATTTTGTTCACTTTTGCTGATGTTTGGTATTTTATTAGGTGCATAGACCAAAGCTTTTTTTCATCTGTTCTGCTGCTGTTCGGTTGTTTCAAATTTTTCTATTTCAAAAGATATCATGTTAAACATTCTTTAACATTTCTCCATATCTCTTATGGAAGAATCTCTTTAGGGATAAATATGTAGGAGTGGAACGGCTGGGACATAAAGTATGCACACCTTTATCCAGATTAGCTAGGACCAAATTGTTCTTTAAAGTGGTTGTGCCCATTTATGGTTTTCCTGAATAGTGTCACTATTGCTCTGCATTTTTGCTGACACTGAACAGAATTTTTTATTTTGACCAATCTGATGAGTATGAAATCATATTCCTTATTGTTTAGTAGGCATTTCCCTGATTGCTCGTTAAAGCAGAGCAATCTGCTTTATGTTTATTGTCTATTCACATTTCCTGTTCTGAGAATTACATTGTTACATTGTTTTGCTCATTTTAAAAAATTGTTTATCTTCTTAGTGATTTATAGGAGTTCTTTTTTTAAAAATATTTTATTTATTTATTTGAGAGAGAGAGAATGAGAGAGAGAGCATGATGGGGGGAGGGCCAGAGGGAGAAGCAGAGTCCCTGCCAAGCAGGGACCCTGATGCGGGACTTGATCCTGGGACTCCAGGATCATGACCTGAGCCGAAGGCAGTCGCCCAAGCAACTGAGCCACCCAGGTGCCCCAGGAGTTCTTTATAATAAAGGATTCCCCTCCCTCCATTTAGCTTTTAATTTATCTTTTTTTTTTTTAAAGATGTTATTTATTTGACAGAGAGAGAGAGACAGCGAGAGAGGGAATACAAGCAGGGGGAATGAGGGAGGGGGAAGCAGGCTTCCCGCAGAGCAAGGAGCCCGATGTGGGGCTTGATCCCACGACCCTGGGATCATGACCTGAGCCAAAGGCAGACACTTAACGACCGAGCCACCCAGGGGCCCCAGCTTTTAATTTATCTTGTAAATCATGTGGTATAGGGATCTAATTTTATTTTGTTTTTTCATGCAAATAACCAATTATTCTAGTAGAACATTTTCTGAGAGAAAGAGAGAGAAAATGAGTGGGGGGAGGAACGGGCGGAGGGAGAGGGAGAGAGAATCTTAAGCAGGCTCCATGCCCAATGCTGGGTTCGATCTCAGGACCCTGAGATCATGACCCGAGCAGAAATCAAGAGTCTGAGGCTTAACCGACTGAGCCACCCAGGCGCCCCTCAAGTAGAACTTATTGAATGGAATTGGCTATGTTAGGAATAGGTGATTTTTTATTAATCTTATTTAGGTTTGTTTTGCTTCTTGAAACTAAGGGATCAGATTATTGTCAATTCTGGGAAAACATAAGACATTATCTCTTTGAATATTTTCTTTCCTGCATTCTCTTTATTTTCTTTTTCTGGAACTCATATTAGAACTATGTTCAAACTTCTGTCTTCTAAGTTTCTTGACTTCTTTTTCCTCTTTTTCACATTCTTGATTCCCTGTTTTGCCTTCTGTGCAATTTCTTCTGAGTTAAGTTCTCTCTTACTAATTTTTTCTTCAGCCGTGTCTAATGTGCTCCCTAACATTTCTAAGTTTTAATATCAATGATTATATTTTTCATTTGTATGACTTGTAATTTAGTCTTTTTCAAATATATCTTATCTTTTTAAATAGTGTTTTTTCATGTGTTCAATTTTTCTTTTGCCTTTATTTTGGCATACTTGTTTTATGTCTCTGATACTTTTGTTATCTGAAGTTCTTCCACCATGTGTTGATTTTAGGTTGGTCCTTCAGTGTGGTTTCTTTGATTATTTGTGAGTTTGGGATTGTGAAATCATCTCAAGTGGGACTTCTTGGTGGGAATCTTGCACAGCCTCCAGAGCAATTTTTAATCTCCTCCTGCCAAGGATATTTCTAGCTTGGTGGGACTTTTTTTGTTTATTTGGTACCTTTTTTGGTTCAGACATCTCTAGACAATGGAACAGGTGCATGATTATACATTTTGGGGGGAAATAATTATTTTTTCCACCCAAAGCCTAGGCCAAGATAAGCAGTCTTCTTTTCTAGGGTGGCTTTTTTGTTTTTTGTTTTTTCAGTCTACCTTATAGGGGGGTAAAACCTTCTGGAAGCTTTTTTGATTCAGGTTCCTCAGTTCTACCTTCTTTGCCTCAGAAAGGCACCAGACATTATCTGTTACTCCTGTGGTGATTAAGAACCTCAAGTTCTGGTTACAAAGACATGCAAAACAGACTTCCCTTCCTGGCAGTTTGGGAGTTGAAGTGCTCCTGCTATAAAACTAAAGGTAATTAATTACGCAAGAGAAATCTACAGTGGCCAAAAATGACTGAAACACTTAAACTAGAAAGTAAGAAGAGACTGATAATACTAAACAGGGTTTTGCATGTCTTTGTAACCAGAACTTGAGGTTCTTAATGATTTAACCAGTGATAGAGCCAAATAATCATAGAGTGTAATATAAATGTGTTTACTTTAAAAATTGGTATTGTGATTTTGCCTGCATTAGACTGTATCTTCAGGAAAATAACTTGCTCTTGACTGAACATGGTTTTATTCTTTCAACAGGCTAGTACTAAGTGTTTGTGATCTGCATGACAGCATGGGATGCACCTCAGTGTATTGACTACTGACCTATTTCTCTCTTGGCCAAGAGATAAACAAACCCATGTGTGAATTGGAAAAAATGACAACCAATGTAGTGCAGCTCTTCTATAAGAAAAATGTTTCCTTAAAACAAAACAAAAAGAAATTAAGTGGTGCTGGAATTTTGACAATGTTGTCATGAACTGCTGCCAATTAAAAGAAATTAGCCCCATTGTTCTTTATTAACTGGACATGCAGCTTAATGGAACTCAAAGGGCTCACAGTCTGAATCTGATCTGATCTCTTTTTGCAAGTAATTATAACTCAAGGGAAGACTCAATAGACTTATCTACAATCATACATATGTGTATGTCCATTTTGTTCCCTTAAAAACAGTATCCTGTTATTTGTACCAGTTTTCTAGAAAATTAACTTTTCCAGTTGGGCAAGCTTGGCTTGGCAAGAGAATGCATAAAAGCACCCATTTACATCTATTGATTTGGCTGAGACATAAAGAGTATGGTGAGTAATGTCCTTCATTTGGGTATACCTCTCCTGAAAGATTGCTGCAAGGGATTTTGAAATGAAGTGTTCTTTTGAGAAAAAAATAACCAAAACTTAGAAAATAATTTTATTATTATATTAATAAACGATTTTCATTATTACTTTATCTTATGCCTATACCAGAAAGTTTCTCTGCCCCTAATGGCTACAGGACCTCTAGGTATAAGGATTAAGTAACAATAACTATTTCTTGGGGCAAACGAGATCTTAGGAAATCTCTTCCCAGGTCTTTGTGACCTTAAAGCAAACCAGAGCACAAGCAATCTCCACATTGCTCTTTCCATGGCCTTAAGCGCTTGGGAAGTGGCTCTGAAGCCACAAATGACATCTCTTGAGTATGAAGACAGAAGAGCAAATATCCATTAATGCATTGTCATGGCTTCTTTGACATTTCTCTCACCAATGCCTGAGAGGTCCATGGGATCCCAACAGCCAAGGGTGATAGAAAAGTCTCTGGGACCACTTTGCTTCTCTCATAGGTGAGTTGACTAGCAAGACTGCAAAGCTGCCAGGTTCCCTAGGATTGAATTCGTGATTTCTTTGACTCCATAAATCATCAAGGAATGAATGATGAATTTAAAAACACTTAATGAGAGTCTACCAGGTGCTGGGGTTGAAGTGACAGAGGCAATTAAGAAATAGTTTCTGCCCTGAAGGAATTCACAGGGTGGTGTTGGAGGTCAGTACAATAGGTGAGTGTGATGTGGATGGAGTAGGGGCATGGATCCAACTGTGGAAACGTCGGGGAGAAGGTCAGGAAGGGGTCCTGAATGAGGGAACTCTGACTTGAGTAAAGAGGGAATTGCAGGGTGCAGCTGAGGCATGATGGGAATCATATTGCAATAAATAAGTATATTAAATCAACACATTGTATACCTTAAAGTTACACAATGTTATATGTCGACCTTGTCTCCATTAAAAAAAAGAAGGGAATTACATGTGTGTTAGCCAAGTGAGGTGTTCTCAATCATCAGAGAAAAGCAAAATTTAGGAACACAGCAGGCATGGCTATTTTTTGTAATAAACTGTTCCATTTAATTATCCTAAGTTTTTGTTTAAGTAATCTCTACACCGAACGTGGGGCTTAATCCCACAACCCCAGGATCAAGAGTTGCACGCTCCACCAACTGATCCAGCCAGGCACCCCTGTTTAATTTTTATTCCCTTGACAACAGCCTCTCCTATTATGTACAGTGTCATTTTTAGAAGCAAAAGCCTCTTACCTTCTGAATAACTTAGATGTTACCCATCACAATGGACACCTAGTGAGTGCATGCTCCATCATCCACTCCCGACCTGGGCCTGACTTGCCAGGAAAAGATGCCATGAGAAGATGACAATGGACATTTCCTGTGCTCAGGAAGCACACCAACTGGGAGAGACTTAGAGTGGCTGTAGCTTGATTTTCAGTGTGACGCCGGCATGAAACCAAATGCACCTTATAACTGCCTTGTGAAGCTTTGACCATTCGTTTTGGGCTCCGAACTGGTGAGTGGTAGAATGCAAAAGTGGATTGAAATGAAGGAATGTAGCTTTAGGGTGAAGGCATGGCAAATCAGTGGCAAACACTCAGAGATTCCCAGGACAGAGCGTTCTCCATCCGCATGCCAATGAACTGACGATTTCTTACAAGAAATGTAGGAAATTCTCTTGGTGTTATTATGGAAAGGAAACAATTTAATTCAACACGAATTCATTGAGTGCTAATTTTTGGACAGCTACTACAATGAATGCTGGGTTTATGATGGTGAAAAAAGACTTATTTCTGCCTCAAGTTACTCACAATGCAGACAGACTCTGAAATAGGTATTCACAATGCAATGATAGAGTGGATTTGGCTAATTTACGAAAAGATTATATTCCTGTGACCTTATGACCACTGATTCCCTGACAGGCCTGATAAAGTGCAGGCGAGATCATCAGGCCCTGGTTTTCTCTCCAAGATCTTTCCAGAACTGTCTGTCATGCCACCATTTGGTTTGCATTTCACACCTCCAGATCTGAGGTTCTAATTAATAGTTTGTCATTTTACCACGCCACGTTTGTGGAACTGCCCGGCGGCATGCAACCCCGGTTCTTTAATTTCTAGACTTAGGCTCTGTCTGCAAACTACCTCTGCCTCCATCCCCCACCTCTGCTCAGTGTCTCCCCCACCCCGGTGTTAACCTAGGCCCCTAGTTATCCTCAGTCTCTGATCCTGTCCTCTCCCCCTCCCGCACCCTGCCCATTCAAAACATCCCTGACTCGAGTCTTGCCATTTTTGAACCCCTGTGAGTTTCAGCAACATAATCACTCATCAGAGTTGCGTCCTGGGTGGTTTAACCCCGTGGGTGGGACTTGCAAAACCAAAACCAGGATCCTGAAAGAGCTGAAGGTGGCAGTAGAAGAGCAAGCATATTCTCTGGTCCTGCTGCTGGGAGAAAAAAAACCCCAAACAGCGAATACAGGAATTCTAGCTAGTTTCCTTTTCTCTTCTCTTTATTCTTAATTCATCAGATTCTCTCTCCTTTCTGATTTTTTCTGAGTCTTCCCAATTGCTTTCAAAGACTGCGCAAGCAGAGATAGCATTTCTTCTTGTTCTTTTTTCCCCCCCATCCAGAAATATTAAAGCTGCTATCCTTTGCCTTTTCACCCATTTTGAGTCTTAGTAAATGGGCTCTGGGGACTGTTAAAAGGAAAAACCACAGGCCCCAAACGGCATCGCTTAGGTGAAGGCCCAAGTCAGTAAACCGGGGCTCAATGCCTAATCTCATTGTACCCCAGAAACAGAAGTCTTAACCAATCAGTCGGGAATTTCCTGCTACTCACCAAAGAGGTTTCTGTCTCTGGGCCTTCTCCATTCAGAGAAGAAGAGGAGATAATCTATATAATAAAACTCTCTGCCCTTTCCCCTAAGGGAAGGTGATCTTGCCTGAACAACATTTTCTTTCCTTTTTTTTTTTTTTTTTTGTTAATAACTTTCTTGCCCCACCTTCCTTCCTTATAAAAACCTTCCATTTTATACCACTCCTCAGGGCTCCCCTCTATTTGCTAGCTGGGGTGCTACCCAATTCACGAAATTGTTTAATAGAGCCAGTGGGATCTTCAAATTTACCCTGTTGAATTTTTGCTTTTTAACAGAACTAATACAACAAAGAACGTTCTCCTGTCTTCTTGAATACAAAACTTACCAAAAGAATACAGGTTGGGTAAGATTAACATGTGATTTTAGGCGATTGCCTGTAGAATTTTTTAGCCATTGGCTAAATTACTAGAGGAACCTCCTCAGGATTATCTATCCAACCGTCCCTGAGGGTCAGATCAGGTCTGCGGTTTGTTTTTGTAAAGAAAGTTTTATTGGGACAGTTCCATGGTCATTTGTTTGCCTATAACCTCTGGGTGCTTTTGAATGATAATGGCGGAGTTCAACAGTCTGTTGGGCCTGCAAAGCCTAAAATAGTTACTTTCTAGTTCTTTACGGAGTTTGCAGACCCGGCTCTAGGTGTTTGCACTAATTCACTGGAGCTACATTATGCTGCAAGTGGCAAATGATGGAAAACCTCAGTGGCTTACCACAAAGGGCCACTTTTTATTCACCTGAGGCCATTTTTGAGGGTTAAGCTTTGATGTTTCACTCCAGGATTGGGGCTGAAGGAGCAGCCCCCATAAGGGGTAGTGCTGATTTAGGAAAAAGGGAAAAGAGAGAAGGCAGAATCATGATCGTTCCTAAAACTGATGCTGTCTGGGGACCCAGAGGGTGTCCCACAGGATCAGCCAAGAAGGTCCTTGGCTTCACACAGGGTGGAAATCAAATGGGAGCCAGCAGCAGGTGAGCGCAGAGTTTACTGAAGATGGAGAGACAGCAGATACAGATGGGCCATTTGGGAGACTCCGAAAGGAAAAGGAGCATAAGCCTCCTCTTTGCCTGGGGTCTGGGGTTTTTATTGGTAATTGTGGTCTAATGCAAGCATCCTCTCAGGCAAGGCATTCAGGAACTCGTCAGAACAAGGACAGGGGCCAGGTGTCCTTCATAAGTCACTCATTACCCAAAGCCAGGGGTCTTGGCGTCAAGGTATTTATAGCCAGTGGTCTTAGAGAACATTTCCGATGACCTGCTTGGTCACTCCTCAGATATTATCTATTGTGCTGGAAGACTCCACAGAGAAATCATTAACTCTTTGACCTTTACGAGGAGGACATCCATCAAGGCCTGAGTTAGGTGGGGGTGCAGGTCCTAGCAAGAATAGAAGCAGAAGAATGGGGAAAAAACCCCCTTTTTCTTTCATGGGGTCCCCTTGGTTGCCCTGTCTCAAACTCTGATGGCACCTGTCACTTTGACTCATGTTTCCCTCACGTTTCATTGGCCAAGCAAGTCACGAGGCCAAATCTGGGGAAGGAAGTATATTCCTCTGGCAGAGACTTGTGGGAGGGAAAGGCCTGGTTAGGAATCCAGAGAACAACACTGTGACAAAAATACGGTCTATTACCGTGGCTATTCGGCTTTTGTTAAGGGTTCAATATCAAAATGGAGACTTACACAAGGTCTTAGGGGAGAAAAGCTAATCATATTTGTCTTCTCTTCCCTTAAAGCATATCAAAGAGTCTACAGGAAGTACAGCCTCAGCTTTCTATGTGTCCTGGGGTTGAAAAGGGCATCTCAGAGCCTGTGAATTCCTGGCAAGACTCCCCCACCTGGCCCTTCTCCTTCGGGACACCCCCAGGCTCCCCTTGCTCTTCGTTTCAAGAATCTCGGGCTTCATGTCACCATTGCCCTTGGCGTCACAGATGGAGTTCCGTGAGGAGATCTGAGCACAGGTGGTTCACGCAGGGCCTTCCTTCAGCGTTGGGGGCGGTGGGAAGGGGCAGGGAAGGCCGCAGAATGGGGCCCAGGAAGTGCGGGTGCAGCAGAGGCCCGGGCAGATCCTGCCATGTCAGGGACAGCTCCATGCAGCTCTGAACACGCCCTTCTTGGTCCCCGTTGTGACTGAACTAACAGGAGTTTGCTCCTTGGGGAGTGACAGGCAGACACTGAATTCACCAGGTAGAGTTGTCTCGCAAAGGAAATTCTATTTGCAGCAAAGAAGGAGATCATGGGGAATAACTTCCAAAGCCATGACTCCCTGAGTGGGCGGTGAGTGGGTTTCTTGTATTTGGGGTTAGAACGAACATTCGGAAAGGGGAGTTTGTGGTGGCAGGTAAAGGAGGGCACCAGGTTGCACAGGTGTGCTTAGAAAACATGCCTCTGCATATAGCCTATAGGCTTGTGCTCCTCCTTGGGTGGAGACTGTGACGTTATAGCGAGGTGGAGGTAACTGTCGGGCACTCCGTGGTCCGTCTGCACAGGTGCCAGTCAGTGGTTGAGCTCAAATGGGTCCAGAGCTCTTCCCCTTGTTTGCCTCCAAAAGAGAAGGGTCACATTCCTATGAAGAAGGGGCTGGGGGTCAGCGACGGTCCCAAGGTCTCGCTGGTGAGTTTTAACCTCATTAACCCTATGGGGCATGGTTTCCCAATTACCTGCCCCTCCCCCAACCCCTGACACTTGGGCTTTTTGGAATTCACTATGTTCATGTCTCCATATCTGCAAATTCTTCTCTAACCATTCCTCATGTCTTCCTGCTCTGAGGGAAACCTCGCTCTTCCCTGAGGCCACTGTTTCCTGGGCAGACCTTCCAAAGGATGCTCTTTTCCTGCCTACACCCTGTATCCCTTTGGGCACAAAGAGTGGGTGGGTATCCTCCTTTTCCCGACACTGCCACTTCTAGACCTTTCTTCTCCCCTCTGCCCTAATACTCCGAGCCCTGATTCTCCTATCCAGAGACACAGCCTTCCCCGACTGCTCCTTGATGCAGACCATGGGTCATTCCTGCCCATTCCTTGAGGACTTTAGTTTCTGGCACACTAACTCCGTTAATACAAGTTCACAACTTTAACACAACATCATTTTTGTGATATAAATGTCCATGCTTTTAACTCGTTGATCTCCCAGTTTGTTACCATTTTAAGCATCTCCACTCTCTAGCCATCATCTTGTATCTGTCCAACTCATTTCCTCTGGGATTCTAACTCCAGTAATTCTTTGATCTTGTTGGGACCTCAAATCGCACTTTCTCTCTGTCTGCTCTCGGTCCAGCTGAGAATCCAGGCGTGCACCCATCATCCATTGCATTGCTTCTCCCTGGTGAAAAGTTCAACTCTTCACCCACTGCAGCTGGACAGGGCTTGAGAAAAACATGCTTGTTAAATTCATGGACTGTTTTAGCCCATTCCAGCAGCTAAAACAAAATACCACAGACTGGCTGGTGTATAAACCAGAAATTTCTTTCTTACAGTTCTAGAGGCTGGAGGGTCTGAGATCAAGGTACCAGCACGGTCATGCTCTGATGAGAGCTCTCTCCCTGGCTTGTAGCTGGTGCCTTCTGGCTGTGGCCTCACATGGTGGAAGGAGAGCAAGAGGGGCTCCACCCTCATTACCTAAGCACCTCCACAAGCCCTACCTCCTGATACTATCACGTCCTATCAATTTGGGGGACATTCATACCATAGCATGAAACTTCAGTGAGGTCTGTCGGTCATGACCACCATAGTTACGGAGTCTGTTTCCTTCCCACCTGTTCCAGATAACTCTTCCACACTTTCTCCTTTCCCTTCAAACTCCCAACATCTCCTTCTCCCTTTCAGCTGACTTAGTATTTTATTGAGGAGGTAGGAGAAAAGAGAAGACTTTTCGCATGTTCCCATTTCCATCTGTGCCCATGTAGTCCTCTTGATTCTCTGGAAGAACTGTCTTGGTTTCTATCCAAAGTCATACCCCACACCCCCTCTTACGTAGCAGATCCTTTCCCTTCCTACACGTACTCAAGAAACTGTTCAGTGTTTGCCCTCTCTTATACATGATCAAATGATTCTTGTTTGATACATTAATACTATCAGCAAAGAAACATGTTGTCCTTTCTTCCATCCTAAAATGCCTCTCTTGACCCCACATCTCCCTCTAGGTACTGCCACATTTCTCTGTACCACTCACAAACAAAACACAGAAGAGTTGTCTGCATTCATTTTCTTCTTTTCCTGTCCTTCCGGCCACTGCAATTCATCTTTCATTCCTTTCCCCCCACCAGCCCACCAAAAAGGCTTTCACATTGTAGGTCTAATGATCCGTTCTCTGTCTTCATCTAACTTCACCTCTTAGCAGCATTTGACACAGTTGATCACTTTCTCCTTGAAATATATTCTTTCAGCTCCCAAGACACTGTAAGCTCCTGGTTTTCTTTCTACTTTGCTGGCGAGTGCTTCTCAGTCTCCTTTGCTTACCCCTCCCTATCCTCTGGGGTTGCTAAATATTACAGTTCTTCAGTGATTCTCCAGCGAACATTTTCTCTTCTCTAACCATGCTTCCTCCCGAGGGAGTTTATTCAGTTCCATGACTTTAAATGCCATCTAATGTTTTTGTAACTCCCAAGTTTATTTCCACACCCTGGGTCTCTGCCTTGATTCCAGACTCATAATACAGTTGCCCACTTGACCTTTCCACTTGGATGTCTCACGGGCAGCTCAAACTTAGTATGTACGACATTAGACCCTTGATAATATCTGTCATGAGGTTGTTTTGAGAATCAAGTGAAGCAATGCATATATTGTATTTGGATTATCTGTCATGGTAAGCACTCAAGTAATATTACCTATTATTATAACTGCATTCGGTAAATATTTGTTAAATAAATGGTTATTATAGTAAGTCACTGGGTAATAATATGCTGTCTTAAGTAGTCAGCAATAATAAATACACGTTGATGATAAAGAGAATGAGTAATATGGTTTATTTAATTTAGTGTTTACTATGTACCAGGCACAGTTATAGGCACTGAGAATGTAACAGTGAAAAATACAGACAAAATCCTTTTTCTTTTGAAGTTTACATTCCAGAGGGCAGAAGGGGAAGGAGACAAATAAAATATATACTGTGTCAGATAGTGATAAACGCAATGGAGAAAAATACAGTAGGGGAGAGAGATTAAGAGTGCTGGGGGGTGGGCGCCTGGGTGGCTCAGTCGGTTAAGTGTCTGCCTTTGGCTCAGGTCATGATCCCGGGGTCCTGGGATGGAGCCCCCCGTCAGCTCCCTGCTCAGTGGGGAGTCTGCTTCTCATTCTTCCTCTTCCTCTGCCCCTCTCCCCCTGCTCGTGTTCTCTTTCTCTCTCTCTGTCTCACATAAATAAATAAATAAATAATATCTTCAAAAAAAAAAGAGAGTACTAGGGGTTTGGTAGGGGAGGCTCTTTTAGATAGCATGGTGTGTTGGTAAATTATTGCTATTGCTATGTAACAAACCTCTCCTGAACTTAAAACAATATTATTGTTAATGTTTACTGTTTACTGTTATCTCACACAATTTCTGTGGGTGAGGAATTCCAGAGTACCTTAGCCCGGTGGTTCTGGCTCAGAGCCTCTTATGAGCACGCAGCCAAGATGTTAGCTGAGGCGACTGCCATCTGAAAGGGGGGGCTAGGTCTGGAGTTGGCAGGGGGCCTTAGTCCTCACCATGTGGACTTTCCCATAGGGCTGCTTCATGTCCTTACAGCATGGCAGTTTGCTTCCCTCAGAGAAGATGATCCAAAACAGATCAAAGCATGAGCCCCATGTTCTTTATGACCCAGTGTCCAAACCACACACTGTCATTTCCACAGTATTCTGTTGGTTATACAGGTCAGTCAGGCTCAGTGTGGGAGGGGCCCACACAAGGCTGTTGGTACTAGGAGGAGAGGCTCATGGACAGCTATCTTGGAGGCTGGTTACCACATGGCTGCACAGTTTCTGACCCTCCTTCTATCAACAAATGGGATCTGTATCACCTTCTCTTCTGTCCTGGGAAGTGAGGGGTGCTCTGAGACTGCTCAGGCCGACAGAATATAACAGAAGTGACACTATGTTAGTTTCTGAGCCCAGCCTTTAAGAGACTGGGAGCTTTCCCTTACTGTTTCTTGAAATGGAATACCTGCCCCACCGTGTTGAATTCTGACTACTCTGAGACCCCCGTGCTGTGGGGAAGCCCAAGTTAGCTCCAGGAGAGACACCAGACCTCTGAATGAAGAAGCCTTCAGATGATTCCAGCTTCAGCCTCCATTTGACTGCGACTGCATGAGTGCTCCAAGTGAGAACCTCCCAGCTGAGACCTTCCACCCCCAGGGTCATAAGAGATAATAGTAATTTGTGTAAATCACCAGTTAGGGGACAGTTCCCACAGCAGATGATGGGAAGTCAGGGATAGCTACTCTGGGAAGATAACATTCCACCAGGGATCTGGCTATTTGAGGAAAGGGCTGTCCAGGCAACAGAAAAAAAAAAAAAAAAATTTGAGAGGCCCAAGAAGAGGAGCAGGCTTGGTGAATTCGAAGAACAGCAAGGCAGCCCATGATGAATCAGAGTACGTGAACCAGAGAAATGTAGGTGATGAAGTCAGATTATGTTGGTTGGGGCTTAGAAGTCATTATAAAAACTTTCAATTTTACTTTGAGAGATACAGAAGTTGTTGAAAGGGTTTATTGAAACAGAGAAGTGACATAATTCATTAAACTTATGTTTTATTTTATTTTATTTTACTTTCTTTTATTTATTTTTTTTAAGTAGGGACTGAACTCATGACCCTGAGATCAAGACCTGAGCTGAGATCAAGAGTCAGACACCTAACAGGCTAAACCATCTAGGTGCCCCCTAAACTTTATTTTAAATGGCTCAGTCTGGTTGTTCTGTGGGGAAAAAAAATTTTCGGAAGACAAGAGTGAAAGAAGAGCCTCTAAGAGACTGCTCTTATATAGTCCAGGGGGTAAGCTGGAGGTGATGGGGATTGATAGAATTCTGGAAATGGATTGAAAGTAGAGTCAACAAGATCTACTTATAGACTGGATGTGAGCTGCAATGACAGAAAAAAATACATCAAGAAGGAGTCCTGGGGATTAGCCCAAACAGCTAAATGAACCAAGTTGGTATTTCCTAAGATGGGGAAGAAAATGAGAATTCATGGCTTATTTTGGGGGACGGCTAAAGTTCTGTTTTGGAAAGCTTAATCTAACTTCCAAGTAGAAATATAGGTTAGATGGATATGTCTGGGGTTCAGGGTAGGACTAGATATATAAATTAATGAGTCATGAGCATTTAGATGGCATTTGAAGCCAGCAGACTGAGATAATCACAGAAGTGGTCGAAGAGGTCCAAGAAGAAAGCCCCAGGACATTTCAGCATTTATAAGTTGGCAAGAAGAGGATCCATCAGAGAAGTTGAGACTGAGTGGCCAGCGATGAAGGAGGAAAGCAACAGTGTGTTGTCCAGAAACCAAGAGAAGAAATATCTCAAGAAGGAAACATGGTCATATGTGTCAAATCCTGCTGAGAAGGAGGAAAACGAATAAAAATTGATGATTGGATTTGATCATGTAGAGGTCATAGGTGACTTTGATGAAAGCAAAGAGGTGATATAGTACCTAGAGGGAAACGTGGGGACAGTAGAGATACTCTAAGATGGAACCATGGGTAAATGCTGACAGAGATGATTGAGTAGAGAAAGAAGAGTTGGTGATACAGGAGAAAGGAGATATTTGCAGAGTTGAAGTTGCTGAGTGGGATAGAGGGCGTGGGATCTAAAACACAAAGACCAGGTTCATTGTTACAAAAGGGAAGACAAGGAATATGCCTGCTACAGGTGCAAAAAGTTAGTGGATTTGTGGACAGAGATTTTATTTTTTCTCATTGAAATAAGAAGCAGTCAGCTGATCTTGCAGAGAGTAAGGGGTTTGGGAGGTTTGAGAAGAGAGAAGAAGTTGTGGAATATTTGTTTAGGAGAGAAGACTTTCTAAAAGCACCCAAGAATTGGCAGGCAACACGAGGACCAACCTGTTGCTTGTGGTTGTGATTTTAGAGAACGAGCAGTCAGCATGATTGTGTCTTCCTTAGTTGCACGGGCGCAGGTGAGGAGTGGGGAGAGAGAGGCAGATGTGGTCAAGGTTGGAATTTTTTAGGCAGTTACGGGTAAAGGAGTGATGGAAACTGACATTGGGGGTGTCTGCAAGGAGTGCTTACACCGTTGATCATAAAGTTTGACCTGAGTGTGAAGAGAAGTGAGGATGGGGGAGAGGAATGAACAATGAAAATGAGGTGCCAGTAGGGCCAAACACTGTTGGAGTTGGGGTTTAAGAGAGGGTGAGCCGGTGGGAGGAAAGAAAGTGGGCTTTTGGATGGGATGCACTTGTTGGCAATGATGGGGACTAGGGTGTGAGCATGGAGAGGGGTGGGGCTGAGGTGAGAGGGAAGCAGATCCCTGCTGGTGAAGAGTCAAAGATTGGTAGGCTGATGAGTTAAATGTGTCTTCCATAGGGGGTATGGAAATCCCCAAGAATGATGACAGGAGTATTGTTGGCCGTGTGTGGGCTCTAAAACCTTGAGTGAATGAGAAGCAGTGACCCAGAGTTCTGTCAACCCTGACAATAATTAAAGGTTGCAAGTACCTTCTAATGCTAATTTTATGAGATTGTCTGTTTCATTCAGTCAGTATTGGTCCCACTTTACTGGACTAAAAATGGGGAAGTCGGTCTATGAGATCTCCAAATTCCCCCTGTTCTAAGATTTGACAAAGAGTTTATTTATTCATTAATTTTTTAAAAAGGTTTATTTATTGGGGCACCTGGATAGCTCAGTCGGTTAAGCATCTGACTCTTGATTTTGGCTCGGGTCACGATCTCAGGGTCGTAGATGCTTGGCAGCCTGCTTGAGATTCTCTCTCTCTTTCTCCCTCCCCCCACCCAAAAAAAGAAAAGTTTTATTTATTTAAGTAATCTCTATATTCCACATGGGGCTAGAACTCATGAGCCTGAGATCAAGAGTCCCATCCATGCTCCTCCAGGTGAGCCCAGCCAGGTGCCTCTTGACAAAAAATTTAAAATATATATATAACCATCTTTGGAAACTCTTCTGATTACTAGAGAACAGTTGAACTATAAGTATTTCCAGTTTTCTGACCATATAAGGAAATCTATTTATTTCAGGCTATAATGTATAATTGTGCTAATTTATAAGGGCATTTTCTTATGGCTAACAAGATAAACAAGGGTCTTGTTGGGTTAAAAGAGGTGGAGAGAAGGAGGGAAAGGCAAAATTCAATTCTACAAGTGTTTATTAAGTAGTAACTAGGGAAATTTGGAATTAATGTTGTTGGAAGTTTTACCATTAAAGAGAAAATCGCCCTGCTTTTTAGTTTATGAAATGAGTCAACAGGGAGTCCTTGGCGCCAGAACTCTGATTGAATGAACACCCCCAGATATCCAGAGAGGATTCTCTCACCCCCCTGCCCCCCTCCCCCCTGACCCCACCGCCATCCTCCTGCTAAAGCACTTTCTCATTGCAACGTAGTAATTCGATTTCTTCTCTACCATCCTGTCTGGAATTGGAGGTCGGGGAGGAAAGGATTGTTTCTTATTCATGTTATTACAAGTGCAGTGCCTGATACGCTAATGGGAGCTGTAGCCACACATTTATGTGCTTCACGGTATATTAAAAATGATCATTGTTGGTCCTGTACAATTTAGGAGTTTGTAGGTATTTAATATATTGGAACTAGAATGTGAGAAAAATCCCATGACTAGGTGGTTTGACAGGATTGCTGGTTTCTGCTGCATGTCATCCCTTATGTTGAATCTCATACCTGTGTGTGGCAATATGTTCTTTCCTCGTTCAGATGCCTTCTGATTTAAACTTTCATTACACCAGGAAAGTATTTCTAATGATCCAGGTCTTTTAGAAACACTGGGGCCAAGAGTCCTCAAAACACCTAAAGGAAGAATTTTGAGAAGCTAGGCCCTCTCTTGGCCTTGCTCTGTAGGGGCTTTGGACATGGTCTCCCACATTGGACTTTGGTGCGTCAGGGCAAAGTGTGAATGGGAAGAGTCTCACCGGTTCCTTATTTCTAACGGATATTTTATTTATTTATTTATTTATTTATTTATTTATTTATTTATTGTACTCTATTTCTAACTGGACATCGTGCCATTTGCCCCAGTCCTGAAAATACTCAACGAGGCTCTGACATGAACTCTGAGGTGGTGCTTGGTTTTTCAAGAACCCTCTCTTCTGACAAACCAGGCATATTCCCGATGCCTGGGCCATCCCGGTGGCCACTGGTACAGGGAGCAGTTGGGACTCATGGTGTGTGTGTGTGTGTGTGTGTATGTATGTAGGTGTGTGTGTGTGTGCATGTGTGGGAGTGTGTGTGTGGGGGGTGGGTAAATCATTCACTGTCTCACCTTCGCCCCTAATCAGCTAAGAGACAGTAGGCAAGTTGCTTCCCTCTATGGACATCTCCTCTCACCTGTAAAATCAAGGGTCAACCCAAGAGGACCCAGTCGGTCTTTTGCAACTCTCATTTCTGAAGTGCTGTGAACTTTTTCTTTTTCCAGTACGGGTTGTGCTTGGAGCTCTACGTAAGCCCTGCCTAGCCACTCCCTTCTTGAGAGACTGTTTCAGTCGCAGTTTTCTCCCATCTCCACCTCAGTCTTCTGGGTTTTATCTCTCATATCATCTCATATCTAATCTGGGTTGGTTTACAAACCTTCTGGAAACATTGAAATCGACTCAGCATGCACTTATTGAGGTATTCATCTGAGCCACACCCTGGGGACACGGACAGACTGGAAAAGCTCTGTCCCCCAGGCTCACACAGCTCAGCAGAAAGGCCAGTTACCTCGATTGCTGCAGATAACACTTTAAAGACCCTACGTGTTCATGAACATTACCTCTCTCTCCCACCCCGCAAATTTCATTTATGGATTTCCAAAAGGATATAAGGAAGTTACCAGTAGGATCAGTGAATACGCATGGTGATGAAAATTTTTCTCTGCTTTTTTGGAGCAAAGATAATACGGACCTTCCATCTGGTATTAATTCAGCTGGGCTATTCCGTTTGGCAGAACTGTTATCTTACTGTGGCTATATTTTTTTTAACAATGGGGAAAACATTAAGTAAAAAGTAGGGTGTTTACAATTCTGAGGGCTTGGAGTTGGAACGAAAGCAGTGCCTGCGAGGTCTGTGAGCCCTGGAGCCACCCTGAAATGAAAGGAGAGAGGTCAACGTCAGCGGAGTGAAAGGCGCAGTAGCGCCCCCTGATGGTGATGTTATTGAATTACTTTGCTGACACACTGTTGACCCGTTAAGGGTGTTTGAAAAGCAAAATTTTAGCTTCACTTCTGCTCCAAGAGAAGAAACTCTATTTAGGACAAAGGAAATCTGTCCATTCCCACTCCAGGAAAGAGCTGAGCCAGAGTGGGGGCCGGGAAATGGCAGCTTCCTAGATTTCTATAGTGAGCTTCGTTTTGTGACCTCATAGCCACAGACTTCCTGTAAGCACAAAAATACTTCCAAGGAAAAATTCCAGTGAGTTTTGAACTGTCCTCACTTCTGCTCCTCTCCATTATCTTAAATATTAGAGAATTTAAAACATTATATTTTATACACTTTATAGTTGATTTGTTTGGTAATTCTTGTTGTTTTCGTTGTTTGGTAGTTTTATTGTCTGATTAATTGTTGTTGACATTTACCGTGAATGAATGACTATCTAGAAAAAATTATATCAGTTTCATAAAGGATTTGTAAAACACTGGAAAACATGCGTGCTGTTACAAAATACTTAATTAGAAAAAAATGCATTTTAAGAAACACATCTTTTAAATGTAATTTATCTCATCTTTAACCACCACTTCTGGGCAATTATGTCCTCTCCTGAATTGCTAGCTCTTTGAAGTAGAACATCATCTTGCTCACTTTTATGTTCTTTACAATTCTAAGTGCCTATCACAAAGGAAGAAGATGATGAATGTGTGGTTTAATGGTCATGGATTTTAGAAAAACTCTGTGATATAAGCAATGAAGCAAATCCTTGACCCACCTTGACAAGAAAGGACAAGTGGCTTGCCCATGGTCATATGGCTAACAGGTGGAAGGGCCGGGATTCAAACTCAAGCAGTTTGGTTCCAGAGTTCCCCACATATAGTCAGGTAGGTGTAAGAGTTCGCATACACACCTTCTTCTGCCCTCCCACTGCAACTGGTATGGTCTCCCTTTCCCTTAAGAGCCCTGCTTTTACACTGGTATCCGTACCCCTGCATGTGGCTCATTTACTTGGGGGTGGGGTGGGGCATGTAGCTTGGGTCGAAAGTACCAGTGGGGTTCCATTCCCTGGCCAGACTTATTGCATCGGGGGTGGGCAGTAAGCCTACAGACCATGCTTGCTGAGGAACTTCTGGGAGAGAAGTGTCCTCTCTCTTCTGGAAAAACTTTGGATTACCATCTTCTTTCTCTCTCCTTAGATATGAATGGGAGCAGGCAGCTGGGGATAGCCAAAGGAGGGCCACTGGAAGTGAAGTTGACATGGTCAAGGGCAGACAGATGCAGAAGTACACCTGGTCTTGGATGACATTGGTAACTGAGTCAAATCACCCCTGAAACCAGCCCTACATCTAGCATTCGGTCATGTAAGCCATTAAGTCTCTTTTATTGTTTCAGTCACTTTGGTGTTTTTTTTTTTTTTTAATTTATTATTTTTTTTAATCGCTCAGTGGAAACCATTCATGGCCATAATTTGGGAAGATAGGATTCTCTTTCTCCAAAAGCTAACTGGTTAGAATTTTGACCAAGAGTAGTTGTTACACTTGGAAAGAAGTAATTAGATCTCAGTGTTTAAGAGCTATGTGATAACTAGTTCATGTTATATTTAAAACTCTGTATTCAAATAAAACCTAAATGCCAGGTGCCTGAGTACAAATATAAAAATATCAAGACCTGCTGTTACTGCAGCTGAACCTAAATGATGGCTCCCTCAGGGAGAATCAGTACTTTTCTTTTAAGCCAAGCTCAGATTCCTCTATGTATTTCCAAATGACAAATAATAAATGCCCAAGGAAAATATTTTTAAAATACCTCCCCAGAGGCTAAAAATTTAGGAAAAAATGCTACTTGCCTCTTACAAGAGCTAGAAAAATCACCCCTTAAGCTCCTCCCGTATAGAGGATTTTATTTCTCTCCTGAAGTAGAGTCAACCAAATAACTTTTAGAATGGAAGTTTTGATTGTTGGTGATTATAATGACAAGTAAGTCAAAGATAGAGACAAATAATCCAAAGATAAAACCAATACCTTGAAAGAGCATTTCTTTAAGATTTCAGTGGCCCTAAAATTTTAAACTAGAAGGGAAGAGCTTCTGTTGGTATGAAGAAAGCCTAGAGAACCAGGTACAGAATCTATAGGCTAAATACTTTCCTTTGCAGCTTGTAGACAACCTCCTTTTTCTTCACCTCCTGGCACTCTATCTTGAACAAACAGAATTATAAGATGCTTATTAAAGTTGAGGGAAAAAATAACCATTTTCTGCTCTTGTTTTATGTGTATCAGAAGGAGTAGAGGGTCCCAAGCCATCTGATATAATGGACGCTGTATCCTTTATTTCAATAACTAATTATTAAGGAAGAATGGTTTGATTTTCAAGGTCCCTGGACTACAGAGAGCTCAAGCACTTGGCTGCAAGTTGTTTGCCTCGAAGAGACATAAATAACCACAGCTGCCAGGAAATAGAGCAGGTAATCTCTAGAAATGCCTATTCTGAATAAATTAAAATGAAATACAACCCAAGACTGCAGCCCTTCAGACCCCATCGAATACTGTGTTCCCAGTCAACTGGTAAGATTTTAATTTATTTTATTATTACATTTTTATGACAAAATGTTAACAGAACTCATTCATTTTGTCCATTAATCCTCTCTCTCCTTCATAAAAATGACATACATGATGATGACCTATATTCAAGTAATTGTCTACCATGTGTAGTGTTATAGTGATAATCTACAAATAGAGTAAAAGTTTGTAGAAAATTAAAGTTTCATACGAAGCATATAACTGCAGAAAGAGATATAAATCTTTAAGTATTTGGTTTTTTCTGCACGTATATTATTTTAGCCACTTGAGCCACCTAGTGGTAATATCTGTAAGATATGATTCCTTATACTGAAAACTAATATAAAAGCTTTTAACTGTTTCCAACTTAATAGGACTGAAGTAAATAAAGTGAATTATCACCATTGTATAATTCAGATTTCCAAATTAATATGTATTTATTAATAGACAAATACATTTATAATTAATTAGCAAAGTAAGCAAAGTGTTACGTTTTTATAATTATTTTATGATATTCAATCTACATATTTAGCATCAATATTTGTTAATAAATGCATTTATTATTAATTTATAAATTAAACAAAGAAATTATTAAAACATAACTCTTTGCTTATTTTGTTTCTTCTAGTAAAGAAAAACATAGCCAAGAAAATAAAAATTATATGAAATAATTGATGAAGGGGAAGTTTTCAACATGTATAACAAAGAACTAGTTATCAAACATTTAATGAACTAAAATGACTAATACATTTTAGAACTTGTTGTATTTAAATGTAACCTTGGACAAATGGTCTTGGATATAGCCATGTTTTCCAAGTCTGTCTTCTGGCATATCATTAGTCTCATGTCTTACATTCAAAGAACAAGAGTTCATTATCAGTTTGCTTCGTGATTCATTAGAAATACTCCATACCCAGATTGCACAGTGACTAATTTTAGATTTCTTTAACTGGGAATCGCAGCTCAAACTAAGTTTCCACGTTGGCTCTGTTCTGGTGCAATAACTTCCAGCAGAGCCAAATCACAAAATACTTGCTAACTTCACGTGTTAGAATCCACATTCGTCTTTGCCTTGTTAACTATTAAGGAGCTTTTTATCTGTTGTTCCAAGAATGTCAGGTTCTTTGGTTTCTTGCTTTCTTAAATTGCCATATGTCTCTAAAGAGAGAGAGAGAGAGAGAGAGAGAGAGAGAGAGTGTGTGTGTGTGTGTGTGTGTGTGTGTGTGTGTGTGTGTTTAAAAATCAGAATTAGCACAGGGATGTCTGGGTGGCTGTCAGTTAAGGGTCGGCCTTCGGCTCAAGTCATGATCCCAGGGTCCTGGGATCGAGTCCCACATCGGGCTCCTTGCTCAGTGAGGAGCCTGCTTCTCCCTCTGCCTGTTGCACCCCCTGCTGTGCCCCTCCCCGCCCTCACTCTTTCTCTGACAAATAAATAAAATCCTTAAAAAAAAACGTAAAAATCAGAATTAACACAACGAAATGATAGATTTGTCCTCTTTGAATTCACCAAGCTTCCTACTTAGTAGGATTGCAAAGTCATAATATGAAACCAGTAGGGCAAATATTCTCTCTTTTGGATGATCCAGCTTTATGTAAACTCTGCTCCCCCCCCCATCTCATTTGGTTGGCATTAGGTGAGCAGAAGACAGGTAGTTTTCATGAGTGGTTCCTAGAAGCAAAGGTGCCTACAGAAGTATAGAGGAGTGAAGAGGGTCAGACTGAGAGCCAATAAGACCTTTAAGGAGTGAATGAGCAGAATAAAAATGAAATCGGCTCTAAAGGAGGAGCAGCTTCCCTGATATATAAGGCCCCCGGGCAGATCTGATGGGGGGAATGAGGTGCCAGAGGGAGGATTCTGCTGTAAGCATATGGGGAATGTCTATTCTTTTGCCCTTCTGGGAATGCCATCTTTCTGGACAGAACGTGTGGTCGTGGGGTAGACATGTTGCGTAAGCTGGGCCAACCAGAGAATTTCCTCAGGCATTTTGAACTTGGGACCAGTGCAGATGAGTCTGAAATGGTCTTTGGGGGAAACCTGGGTGGTTTAGGGTACTTCTTTTTGCTCTTTTGAGAAAATCAGCCCGAGAGAGGAGAGACAGAAGCCAAGCTATGGAGACACAGGAGAGGAAGAGTGTCTGAACCTCACTTAGTTTGACTTGGGTTTCTGTCACTTGCAACCTGAAGAGCTCTGCTTAATTCAGAGTAGATGCTGCCTGCACACTGACAAGTGACTTGTTCAAGTATTTCAGCGAATAGTATGTGCTGTAAGGTAAGGGACCAGGTTCCAGAGCCCTGAGAATCAGATAGATAATGACCAGAAGAGCCCGCCCAGACTGGTGTTGAACAACACAGGGTCAGTCACCTCATGCGATATTCATAAAACACTGACATAAGGTGTGCACGTATCGGTGTTTGAAGGATTGCTGGAGCATATGGAATTTTCATCAACCCTGAAATGCTCATTACAGACCGTATGTTTCCTCAGTTTCTTTTTTCACCATTGACATTTCTACCAATACATTGTGATGATGACTAACTTTTACAAGTAGCAAAGTACCAAGGTACTTAATACTAGTTCTGGATTGGGATTGATGCTAGCTATTATCAGTATTGGTGCATGTTATGACCACAGCCGCATTGAGTAAAATGGCCCAATAGCTCCTTTCCTAAAACCATTAGGTCCCGTGCAGCCACGTTTGGTCTCAGGTGACCTATGCATCTGCATCCTCATCGAAACTCCCACTCTTAGCTCCTTAGACAAATTCAAATTTGAAAATGTAGTGTTCATGAAATAACACAAATCCCCAAATGAACTTTAGAACAGCGAGTAAACCCATCCAGAGAATATGGAGGAAGAGGACTTTCCTTTGTTCTAGGTGCGTTGTTAACGTAGGGTGGGAGACATCAGCTAGAGCTAGGGTCTGCTCATGTCCGATCTGGCCTTGATCCCCCACCCACTTCTCATTCTTCATGGGCTCTCTGAATGAACTTCTTTACTCTCACGATTTTAGCCCCCACCAATGTGCTTGCTAATGGCTCCTGAATTTGTATCTCTACTATTGAATTCTTTCTTGAACTCACGCTATGTATATCTAATTGTGTATCAGACATTTCTTCTTAGTTCTATGGAAATGTCCAAGTCAAGGCATCTAACAAGTAAACTCTTCCTGAATTCTTCATATTCCCTGGGACGGAGAGTTGGTATCACTATCTACCTGGGTGCTTAAGCCGGAAACATATGCATTGTTGGTGATTCTTTCAGTTTTTGACCCCTATATCTTATTGTATGTATGATTTTTTCCACACCATCTCTTTATTATTCCTCAGATGCATCTCTTTCTTTCCACCCCCACCATTATGTCCTTAGTCAAGATCCTTATTATTTCTTGTGTGGCTTATGATAACAGCCTCTTAACTTTTGTCCCAGGCTTGACTTATTCACCACTTTAAAAAATATTTTAGGGCACCTGGGTGGCTCAGTTGGTTAAGTGACTGCCTTCGGCTCAGGTCATGATCCTGGAGTCCCGGGATCGAGTCCCACATCGGGCTCCCTGCTCAGCGGGGGGGGGTCTGCTTCTCCCTCTGACCCTCTTCCCTCTCGTGCTCTCTGTCTCTCATTCTCTCTCTCTCTCAGATAAATAAATAAAATCTTAAAAAAATAAATATTTTATTTATTTCAGAGAGAGAGAGACAGCAAGAGGTGGGGAGGGGCAGAGGGAGAGAGAGAGAAGCGGACTCCCCACTGAGCAGGGAGCCTGAGCCACCCAGGTGCCCCTGAGTTATTCACCACTCAATATCATTCTCCTTTCTGGAATTAACTTCCTCAATTGAAGATCTCATAGTGTCATTTAAAAAATCTTGCATGACCCCCCAGCCAAAGGACTGTAAGTCCTTCTGTATGACTTTTCCTCTTCCTCCCACGTGATCATTAGCCAGCCCCTTCCTACTCTTCTACTTCCCAGCTGTGCGAGTTGTACCCTGAATGGGCTGTGCACTTGCTTGCCTCTGTATTCACAGCTCCTTCTGTGAATACTGCTTCCCAGTTCAGCCCCACCACTCCCTTCTTCGGAAAGGCTTTCTTAACCTTCTTACTCTGTGGATAGTCCTACCACAGACTTATCACAGTGTCGTGCTATCATCTGCTCACTCCCATGTCTTCCCAAATGTGCTGTGAAACTCCTCGAAGCTAAAACCAGCACCTGGCCATTGAATGAATAAACAAATAGAGTCTTGTATCCAATCGATGAGTTCAAAGATGAATAAAACCATGACCCATTTACTAATTATTCTGTTTGGAGTTTACCCTCAGGGCAGCATCAATTCTGAAGCAATCAATAAGAAAAATGAAGATGGCCGTGCTATATTAGTATTGACAAAAGACTGCAAAGGAGGATCCTCCTGCCATTATCTCTGCCCACTTCTAGCAGAACAGACTGGTGCGTGAGAAAGATGAAATTTGGTAACTTGAACTGACATAAGTTAGGGTGGGAGGAAGGCAGTCATTTCATTCTGATAGAGTAAAACCTGCATAGAGACTCTGCTCCATTGTTAACTTTTAAGCAGCTCCAATGAACATTGGCAGGTGTCTGAATGAAGAACTTTGAAAGCTTCTGATTCTCCTCCCAAAAAGACTGGAAAAGGCTTCTCTTTTTTCTTTTTAAAAGATTTTTTTTATTTATTTGACACATACAGAGAGAGCACACACAAGCCGGGGGAACAGGAGAGGGAGAAGCAGACTCCCCGCTGAGCAGAGAGCCCGGCAAGGGGCCCGATCCCAGGACCCTGGGATCATGACCTGAGCTGAAGGCCGATGCTTAGTCGACTGAGCCACCCAGGTTCCTCTGGAAAAAGCTTTTCTAGAAGCAAGACAGAAGAGGAGCTATGTGGAGTCCTATGAGGACTCAAAGAGAAGAACAGATTTTTGGATTTTTATGCTCCCAACTCAAAGGAATTGGCCAGGTAGTTGTTTTCAGTCTGTTTCCTGTTGTTTTATCTATTTAGGCTTTTTCTGTCTTGATAACATTTAGCAAAATAGCATTTGCTTTTCTTTGTAGGTCAACTAAATTATTTGTAGGAATTTTGCCCCTTTTCTCCTGGGACCCCAAGCCAGCTCAACTACCTGTTGGAGATACCATGGTCTTTACCCTCCACAAAGGGGAGCTAGAGACACACTTGAGGGACATAAAGCAAGGGATTTATCATACTGGTCAAACAGAAAATTTCAGGAACATTTATTTGGAGCCAACTCAAAAGTTTCTTCAGAATTTCTATAAAAAAGAGGATTGGGGCACAGTTTGTTAGTAAAGGGGAGTAAGAAGGGGTTGAGGAAGATATGGAGATTATGAAGATATGGTAGGGTGAAGCTAAATCCCTTCAGAGCCCCCTGTTAGTGTTACTATGGTAAGTGTTTCCTTAGTAAATTGTGCCGGACATTGTGGGGAGTTTAAAAAAAAAAAAGAAAAACTTGATTAAAATGAACCCTGCCCGGGTGCCTGGGTGGCTCAGTTGGTTAAGCGACTGCCTTCGGCTCAGGTCATGATCCCGGAGTCCCGGGATCGAGTCCCACCTCAGGCTCCTGCCTCAGCGGGGAGCCTGCTTCTCCCTCTGACCTTCTCCCCTCTCATGCTGTTTCTCTCTCTCTCTCTCTCTCAAATAAATAAATAAAATCTTAAAAAAAAAAAAAAAGAACCCTGCCCTGAAGGAAATTAGAGTTCAGCCAAGAGAGACAGAAAAACTAACAGGTTTAAGAGGCTATTAATCAGGGACACCTGGCTGGCTCAGTCGACTGGTAGAGCATGCAACTCTTAATCTCTGGGTCGTGAGTTCAAGCCCCACATTGGGTGTGGAGCCTACCTTAAAAAAATAATTTAAATAAAAGAAAGGCTATTAACCCAGAACAATTTTCTGGAGGCCAGTCAGTGCAGCTAATTGACTGGGAATTCTGGGCTTGATGACACCATTTAAATCCCTCCGGGTCCCAAACTCAATTTGGTACCACTCGGTGGTCATTGTGTCTGTCCTCTGGTTAAGTATCAATAGGGATGATTCTGGGTGGTGGGCGTGGCTGGGTTTTCAGGCAGCAGTGGGGATTCGAAGATCTCTGGGTCACTTGTACCCCTTTCTTCAGCCCAGTGAGGGGAAATTGGGCTGAGCGATTACTGGGGATACCGACATGCTCCCCTCACAGCCTTATTTCCTAAAACAAGGTTGCTACAGTCTCTCCACCCAGTTTTACCTCCTTGTCCCTTCTGTTTTCCTTTCAGAAAGGGAGAGTTTTGCCTGCTCTGTTTGAAAAGTGGTATTGGGCACAGGTGAAGACACTTGCCAATTTTCAATTGCATTGTATCTGAATTTACATTATCCTGGGGCATGATTATCAAGGGAATTTTCTACAATAATGTTCTCTCGGAGTTGAAGGAAATCAGAGTTCTGCCCTGAGGAGAAAGAATTAATATATAATTAGTGTATAAGGTGGATATGTGTGAATAATAATAACCAAGGATTATTGAATCTTTACTATATGTCGGGCATTGTTCTAAGCAATTTATTCATGTTGTCTCATTTATTCCTCACAGTGGCCCAGTGAAGTCTCTCCTGTTTATCATCTCCATTTTAGAGATGTGGAAATTTGGGTATAGATAAACTAATTTGCCCAAGAGCACATAGCCACTCAGTGGCGAAGTTGGAGGTATAAACTCAGCCAGTCTTACTCTGGATACTGTGTTTTTAACCACAAAGTGATTTGGAAATGAAACAGTATAGGTTGTCTTATCTTGTTCGTTTTGCTTTAAAACTAGCTCAGACTCACAGCTTAGCTCAAATTCACAGCTGGACAATAATAATTAAAATCTGAGCAGCGAGCTTTGTTATAAATGGGAAGAGTACCACTGGAGTAGGAAAACCCTGCAAACACTTGGAATGTTAATTTCCCATTTCCAAAGAAATTCTGATTTGATTTTTAAACCTAGCCTCTTATCTCTTCACAGAAACATTTTGCAGCCTTACTTGTTTTTGTCTTTCCCTAAAGATTGAAGCTTTTCTCTCCTAATTTCTTCTTCTTTCCATTAGGGATGCCCATGTCTACTGCATCATGGGGAAATAAACCTTGGCTGCTTCCTCTAGCTTTTTAGAAAGATCTGCTTCTTCCTTCCACTTCCACTTCACTTCCTCAAGGTTTGTCTCCTGAAGCTCCAGGTAATCTCTTTTTGAAGTTCAAAGGCATTTGTCATTTTCATTGCTTCTGGCTCTTTTAGTTTCTGTATTACTGTGAGATCCAGCTCTTCTGCTTTTTTCATCTCTCATCTTCCTCCTACCCACTCTCTGTGGGCTTGTCCAATGGGTATTTCTTAGAATGATGCTTCTCTTTCCATGAGTTCTTCCTTTGGAAACGTCAAGGTCATCTGTTTTTAAAGTTTCACCTTTTCCTTTCTTACTGGCTACTTTATATCTATCTTTACCTCAGTCATTTCCTCTTGCCCAAATGTATTTATTTCCAAGTGCTTCCTGGAAATGCCCACTTAAGGATTCCACTGCCACCATTAGGCTCAAAGTGAATAGGCCTTAGTTCATAATCAATATTTCCCATGTGAGTTCTCATGAGAACAATAATAATAGAAAACACTTATGCTGCATGTACACTAAGCCGGGTACCATTCCAGTTATCATCCTGACTTTACAGATGAAGGAACTCAGGCTTCGAGATCTAAAGCAATATTTCCCCAATTGACATCACATAGCCAAAAAGTGGAGGAGCCCAGATTCAACCCAGGCAGTTCTTATTTTTTTAAATTTTTTATTGTTATGTTAATCACCATACATTATATCATTAGTTTTTCATGTAGTGTTCCATGATTCATTGTTTGTGCATAACACCCAGTGCTCCATGCAGAATGTGCCCTCTTTAATACCCATCACCAGACTAACCCATCCCCCCACCCCCCTCCCCTCTAGAACCCTCAGTTTGTTTTTCAGAGTCCGTCGTCTCTCATGGTTCCTCTCCCCCTCTGACTTACTCCCCTTTGTTCTTCCCCTCCTGCTATCTTCTTCTTTTTTTTTCTTAACATATATTGCATTATTTGTTTCAGAGGTACAGATCTGTGATTCAACAGTCTTGCACAATTCACAGTGCTCACCGTAGCACATACCCTCCCCAATGTCTATCACCCAGCCACCCCATCCCTCCCACCCCCCAGCCCTCCAGCAACCCTCACTTTGTTTCCTGAGATTAAGAATTCCTCATATCAGTGAAGTCATATGATACATGTCTTTCTCTGATTGACTTATTTCACTCAGCATAACACCCTCCAGTTCCATCCACGTCGTTGCAAATGGCAAGATCTCATTCCTTTTGATGGCTGCATAATATTCCATTGTGTATATATACCACCTCTTCTTTATCCATTCATCTGTCGATGGACACCTTGGCTCTTTCCACTTGGCTATTGTGGACATTGCTGCTATAAACATTGGGGTGCATGTACCCCTTCAGATCACTACATTTATATCTTTGTGGTAAATACCCAGTAGTGCAGTTGCTGGGTCATAGGGCAGCTCTAGTCTCAACTTTTTGAAGAACCCCCATACGGTTTTCCAGAGTGGCTGCACCAGCTTGCATTCCCACCAACAGTGTAGGAGGGTTCCCCTTTCTCCACATCCCTGCCAACATCTGTCGTTTCCTGACTTGTTCATTTTAGCCATTCTGACGGGTGTGAGGTGGTATCTCATTGAGGTTTTGATTTGGATTTCTCTGATGCTGAGCAATGTTGAGCACTTTTTCATGTGTCTGTTGGCCATCTGAATGTCTTCTTTGGAAAAATGTCTGTTCATGTCTTCTGCCCATTTCCTGATTGGATTATTTGTTCTTTGGGTGTTGAGTTTGATAAGTTCTTTATAGATTTTGGATACTAGCCCTTTATCTGATATGTCATTTGCAAATATTTTCTCCCATTCTGTCAGTTGTCTTTTGGTTTTGTGGACTGTTTCTTTTGCTGTGCAAAAGCTTTTCATCTTGGTGAAATCCCAATAGTTCATTTTTGCCCTTGCTTCCCTTGCCTTTGGCGATGTTTCTAGGAAGAAGTTGCTGCGGCTGAGGTCAAAGAGGTTGCTACCTGTGTTCTCCTTTAGGATTTTGATGGACTCCTGTCTCACGTTTAGGTCTTTCAACCATTTGGAGTCTATTTTTGTGTGTGGTGTAAGGAAATGGTCCAATTTCATTCTTCTGCAGTGTGGCTGTCCAATTTTCCCAACACCATTTGTTGAACAGACTGTCTTTTTTCCATTGGACATTCTTTCCTGCTTTGTCAAAGATCAGTTGACCATAGAGTTGAGGGTCCATTTCTGGGCTCTCTATTCTGTTCCATTGATCGATGTGTCTGTTTTTGTGCCAGTACCATACTGTCTTGATGATGACAGCTTTGTGAGAGAGCTGGAAGTCCAGAATTGTGATGCCTCCAGCTTTGCTTTTGTTTTTCAATATTCCCCTGGCTATTTGGGGTCTCTTCTGGTTCCATACAAATTTTAGGATTATTTGTTCCATTTCTTTGAAAAAAGTGGATGGTATTTTGATGGGGATTGCATTGAATGTGTAGATTGCTCTAGGTAGCATTGACATCTTCACAATGTTTTTTCTTCTGATCCATGAGCATGGAACGTTTTTCCATTTCTTTGTGTCTTCTTCAATTTCTTTCATGAGTATTTTATAGTTTTCTGAGTACAGATCCTTTGCCTCTTTGGTTAGATTTATTCCTAGGTATCTTATGGTTTTGGGTGCAGTTGTAAATGGGATTGACTCCTTGATTTGTCTCTCTTCTGTCTTGTTGTTGGTGTATAGGAATGCCACTGATTTCTGTGCATTGATTTTATATCCTGCTACTTTACTGAATTCCTGTATGAGTTCTAGCAGTTTTGGGGTGGAGTCTTTTGGGTTTTCCACATATCATATCATCAGTTTTCCAGTATCATATCATCTGTTTTCCAGTATTATGTCATCTGCAAAGAGTGAGAGTTTGACTTCCTCTTTGCCGATTTGGATGCCTTTGATTTCTTTTTGTTGTCTAATTGCTGTGGCTAGGACTTCTAATACTATGTTGAACAGCAGTGGTGAAAGTGGACATCCCTGCCGCGTTCCTGACCTTAGGGGAAAAGCTCTCAGCCTTTCCCCATTGAGAATGATATTCGCTGTAGGTTTTTCATAGATGGCTTTTATGATATTGAGGTATGTACCCTCTATCCCTATACTCTGAAGAGTTTTGATCAAGAAAGGATGCTGTACTTTGTCAAATGCTTTTTCTGCATCTATTGAGAGGATCATATGATTCTTGTTCTTTCTTTAGTTAATGTATTGTATCACGTTGATTGATTTGCGGATGTTGAACCAGCCTTGCAGCCCAGGGATAAATCCCACTTGGTCGTGGTGAATAATCCTTTTAATGTACTGTTGGATCCTATTGGCTAGTATTTTGGTGAGAATTTTTGCATCCATGTTCATCAAGGATATTGGTCTGTAATTCTCTTTTTTGATGGGGTCTTTGTCTGGTTTTGGGATCAAGGTAATGCTGGCCTCATAAAATGAGTTTGGAAGTTTCCCTTCCATTTCTATTTTTTGGAACAGTTTCAGGAGAATAGGTATTAATTCTTCTTGAAATGTCTGATAGAATTCCCCTGGGAAGCCATCTGGCCCTGGGCTTTTGTTTCTTGGGAGATTTTTGATGACTGTTTCAATTTCCTTAGTGGTTATAGGTCTGTTCAGGTTTTCTATTTCTTCCTGGTTCAATTTTGGTAGTTAATACATCTCTAGGAATGCACCCATTTCTTCCAGGTTATCTAATTTGCTGGCATAGAGTTGCTCATAATATGTTCTTATAATTGTTTGTATTTCTTTGGTGTTGGTTGTGATCTCTCCTCTTTCATTCATGATTTTGTTGATTTGGGTCATTTCTCTTTTCTTTTTGATAAGTCTGGCCAGGGGTTTATCAATCTTGTTAATTCTTTCAAAGAACCACCTCCTAGTTTCGTTGATCTGTTCTACTGTTCTTTTGGTTTCTAGTTCATTGATTTCTGCTCTGATCTTTATTACTTCTCTTCTCCTGCTGGGTTTAGGCTTTATTTGCTGTTTTTTCTCTAACTCTTTTAGGTATAGGGTTAGGTTGTGTATTTGAGACCTTTCTTGTTTCTTGAGAAAGGCTTGTATTGCTATATACTTTCCTCTTAGGGCTGCCTTTGCTGTATCCCAAAGATTTTGAACAGTTGTGTTTTCATTTTCATTGCTTTCCATGAATTTTTTAAATTCTTCTTTAATTTCCTGGTTGACCCATTCATTCTTTAGTAGGATGCTCTTTAGCCTCCATGTGTTTGAGTTCGCTCCGACTTTCCTCTTGTGATTGAGTTCTAGTTTCAAAGCATTGTGGTCTGAAAACATGCAGGGAATAATCCCAATCTTTTGGTACCGGTGGAGACCTGATTTGTGACCTAGGATGTGATCAATTCTGGAGAATGTTCCATGGGCACTAGAGAAGAATGTGTATTCCGTTGCTTTGGGATGGAATGTTCTGAATATGTCTGTGAAGTCCATTTGGTCCAGTGTGTCATTTAAAGTCTTTATTTCCTTGTTGATCTTTTGCTTAGATGATCTGTCCATTTCAGTCAGGGGGGTGTTAAAGTCCCCCACTATTATTGTATTGTTGTCAATGTGTGTCTTTGCTTTTGTTATTAATTGCCTTATATAATTGGCTGCTCCCATGTTAGGGGCATAGATATTTACAATTGTTAGATCTTCTTGTTGGATAGACCCTTTAAGTAGGATACAGTGTCCTTCTTCATCTCTTATTACAGTCTTTGGTTTAAAATCTAATTTGTCTGATATAAGGAATGCCACCCCAGCTTTCTTTTGGTGTCCATTAGCATGGTAAATTGTTTTCCACCCCCTCACTTTCAATGTGGGGGTGTCTTTGGGTCTAAAATGAGTCTCTTGCAGACAGTATATTGATGGGTCTTGTTTTTTAATCCCACCTGATAGCCTGTGTCTTTTGATTGGGGCATTGAGCCCATTTACATTCAGGATAACTATTGAAAGATATGAATTTAGTGCCATTGTATTGCCTGTAAGGTGACTGTTACTGTATATTGTCAGTGTTCCTTTCTGATCTATGCTGCTTTTAGGCTCTCTCTTTGCTTAGAGGACCCCTTTCAATATTTCTTGTAGGGCTGGTTTCGTGTTTGCAAATTCCTTTAGTTTTTTTTTGTCCTGGAAGCTTTTTATCTCTCCTTCTATTTTCAATGAGAGACTCGCTGGATATAGTATTCTTGGCTGCATATTTTTCTCGTTTAGTGTTCTGAAGATATCATGCCAGTCCTTTCTGGCCTGCCAGGTCTCTGTGGATAGGTCTGTTGCCAATCTAATATTTCTACCATTGTAGGTTACATATCTCTTCTCCCGAGCTGCTTTCAGGATTTTCTCTTTGTCTCTGAGACTTGTAAGTTTTACTATTAGATGTCGGGGTGTTGACCTATTTTATTTATTTTGAGAGGGGTTCTCTGTGCCTCCTGGATTTTGATGCCTGTTTCCTTCCCCACATTAGGGAAGTTCTCTGGTATTATTTGCTCCAATATACCTTCTGCCTCTCTCTCTCTTTTTCTTCTGGGATCCCAATTATTTTAATGTTGTTTCATCTTATGGTATCCCTTATCTCTCGAATTCTGCCCTCGTGATCCTGTGGTTGTTTCTCTCTCTTTTTCTCAACTCCTTTATCTTCCATCATTTGGTCTTCTATATCGCTGATCCTCTCTTCTGCCTCATTTAGGCTAGCAGTTAGTGCCCCCATTTTTTATTGCACCTCATTAATAGCCTTTTTGATTTCAACTTGGTTAGATTTTAGTTCTTTTATTTCTCCAGAAAGGGTTTCTCTAATAACTCCCACGCTTTTTTCAAGCCCAGCTAGTACCTTTAAAGTCATGATTCTGAACTCTAGGTCCGACATCGTACTAATGTCCGTATTGAGTAGGTCCCTGGCAGACGGTACTACCTCTTGTTCCTTTTGCTGAGGTGATTTTTTTCATCTTGTCATTTTGTCCAGAGGAGAATAGATGAATGAGAGAACAAAATGCTAACAGGTTAACAATGTCCCCAGGAAATATACTCCATACAAATCAGAAAAGACCTGAAACCAGGGGAAAAGAAAGGGAAAGAAAGAAAAAAGAAAGAAAAAGAAAAAGATAAAAACAAACAAAAACAGAACAAAACAAAAAAGCAGAATATGATCAAATATGATCAGGCTAGTGCATAGATCAGTGCCACAGACTAGATTTTGGGCGTATTTTGGTCTGTTAGAAGAAAGCGCTTCCCAAAATTTTAAAGGAAGAAAGACTTATATATGTACAAAATAAGGGTTGATAAAATGAAGGGATGGAAGATGACTGTAAAGATGAAAATTATAAAAGATTTTATAAAGGAATTGATAAGTAGTTGTTTGAAAAAAGAAAGAAGAAGATTTAAAAAAAAGAAAAAAAAAGGGAGAGAATGATCAGGCAGGAGACTACAACAAAGCCATACACTAGTGATTTAGGGTATATTTTGATCTGTTAGAAGAAACTGTATCTCAAAATTTTAAAGAGAGAACAACTTATATATATATATGCCAAAAATAAGGGTAACTACTATGAAGGGATAAAATATGACTCTAAAAATGAAAAATAAAAATGTTTTTTTAAAAAAGGGATTGATAAGTTGTTGGTTGAAAAAGGAAAAAAGAAAAATTAAAAAAAAAACAGTTAAAAAAATTAACTTTGAAAGACAACTGAATCATGGTAAAAAAGCCATGAATTCTATGTGCAGTATTCCCCTAGTGCTGGAGTTCTCCCGTTCTCCTTGATCGGTAAACTTGGTCTTGGCTTGCTGGCTGTTCGTGCTGATCTTCTGGGGGAGGGGCCTGTTGCCCTGGTTCCCAAATGTCTTTGCCGGAGGCGGAATTGCCCCGCCCTTGTGGGTCCGGGCTAAGCAAGCTGCTCGGGTTTGCTCTCAGGAGCTTTTGTTCCCTGCAAGCTCTCAGTACAGCTTTGGAGGACCAGGGTGAAAATGGTGGCCTCCCAATCTCCGCCCGGAGAAGCTGAGAACTCGGGGCCCCGCTCCTCAGTGCGCCCCCAGAGAAAAGCAGTCACTCCCGTCTCCCTGGTCTCCGGCCGCATTCCGTGCTCACCCGGCCTGTGACCAAGCGTTTCTATCTCTGGCTCCCGACCCCGTGTGGAGTCTCCAAACCCAGCAGATACCTGCGGTGCGCTCCCGCTCCGCTCCTCCCGGGGGAGGAAGGGGAGTCTCCCCAGCTCTGCCGCTTGTTGGGTCCCTGCTGGAGGAGCAGTGGCCCGACTGGGCCGCGGATCACAGTTTATGGCAACCCCGAGCTGAGAGCCCGCGCCTCAGCTCCGTCTCTGCAGCCGGCTTCCCTGCTCCGATACCTGGGAGCTCTGCCGCACTCAGGCACCCCCGGTCTTTCTGTGACCCCAAGGGTCCTGAGACCACACTGTCCTGCGAGGGTTCCACTCCCCGCTTAGCCACTGGAACGATGTCCTTCAGCGAGTCGGCTTTTAAAAGTTCCGATTTTGTGCTCCGCGGCTCTAGCACTTGCCAGAAGCGGCTGACGGAGGCCCCCTCCGCCGCTGTCTGTCCTCCCGAATATCGCCTCGGATTCACTTCTCCGCACGTCCTACCTTCCAGAAAGTGGTCGCTTTTTTGTTCAGAGAGTTGTTGCTGTTCTTCTCTTCGATCTCCTGTTGAGTTCGTAGGTGTTCAGAATGGTTTGATCCCTATTCAGCTGAATTTCTGAGACCAGACGAAATCCAGGTCTCCTACTCCTCTGCCATCTTGCTCCGCACCCCCCACCCCAGGCAGTTCTAAGAATCTTTACTCCTGGACAACACTTGATATTTCTATGCCATGTTTTCTGATTTCTCACAGTCAAATTTGTATTCATCAATGTTCTTTTCTTCCAGCCCAATTCATAGCTTTTTACTTTCAAGATGTTTTTGGTGTCTTTGTAAGTCAGGGTCTGCAAAGGCACAAATGGCCTATTCAAAAACCAACAAAACCCAGTGGTATGGTTAAGGAAACCAGCAAGGGATGGCAGAGCTCCCAGGTGCTAACACACTGGGATGCTGTCATCACCCTTAGTCTTGAAAGGGCAAGAGGGGTGAACAATGCTATGGGAGTCCAGAGAAAGCTGGGTCTATGGAAGTGGGATCACGTGCCAGTAAGGCATGGGGATGAAGAGAATAAATACCCCAACTCCCTCTCTTCATGGCTTCTGATTTCCTACCTGTGCTTCACTGCCTCATGCCTGGATCATTGTGGCTGCCTCCTCAATGATCTAACCTCATTTCCCTCCACTTCATCCTGCTACCCTATCACCAGACCAGACTCTCTAAGATGCCACATTCTCTCTGTGAGTTTTCTTCTCACAACCTTCAAAGGCTTGTCATTGCTTCTCATTCTATTATCAATGGTCCTCCAAATCCTGAGTCTAATCCCTCTTTCAAATGTTCTGTTCTGCAGCTCTCCTAGCCCTTCACTCCAATTGGCCTCCTCCTTCTTGTTCCCTTTTCTATAAACATACCACTCATCTTTGCAGCAAATGCTGTGGTTCATATCCTTCCCCAGGCCTGAAATGCCTTCTTTGGTCTTCTATCCAAATGCTATACATCCTTCAAGACTCATCTCTTTGGTAAAAATTTATCTGACCATGCCTATGTACATGGTCCCTCTATCTTCCCAAGTTTCTACTGAACTGTGGATAACACCTTACCAATTAAGTCTTTTCTAGATCTTTCATAAACATGTGCCTTGTCTCCTTTAACTGATAGGTAAAGATCCCCAAATCAAGAGTATGCTTTTTAAAACTTTTTAATATATATATATTTTAAAGATTTTATTTATTTGAGAGAGAGAGAGAAAGAAAGAGACAGAGCAAGAGGAGGGGGGAGGGTTAGAGTGAGAGGGAGAAGCAGACTCCCCACTGAACAGGGAGCCCAATGCGGGACTTGATCCCAGGACCCTGGGATCATGACCTGAGCTGAAGGCACCCGCTGAACCTTCTGAGCCACCCAGGTGCCCTCAAGAGTATGGTTAATGATTCATCAGTGTGACTCCCATTTTCTTTTTCTTTTTTTTAATTTCATTATGTTATGTTAGTCACCATACAATACATCATTAGTTTTTGATGTGGTGATTCATGATCCATTGTTTTCTTATAACACCCAGTGCTCCATGCAGTACGTGCCCTCCTTAATACGCATCACCGGGCTAACCCATCCCCACCCCCTCCCCTCTAGAACCCTCAGTTTGTTTCTCAGAGTCCATAGGCTCTCATGGATCATCTCCCCTCCGATTTCCCGCCCTTCCTTTTTCCCTTCCTTCTCCTAATGTCCTCCCTGCTATTCCTTATGTTCGACAAATAAGTGAAACCGTATGATAATTGACTTTCTCTGCTTGACTTATTTCACTTAGCATAATCCCCTCCAGTTCCATCCATGTCGATGCAAATAGTGGGTATTCATCCTCTCTGATGGCGGAGTAATATTCCATTGTATATATGGACCACATCTTCTTTATCCATTCATCTGTTGAAGGGCATCTCGGCTCTTTCCACAGTTTGGCTATTGCAGACATTGCTGCTATGAACATTGAGGTGCATATGGCCCTTCTTTTCACTACATCTGTGTCTTTGGGGTAAATACCCAGTAGTGAAATTGCTGGGTCATAGGGTAGCTCTATTTTTAAATTTTTGAGGAACCTCCACACTGTTTTCAAAGTGGCTGTACCAACTTGCATTCCCACCAACAGTGTAAAAGGGTTCCCCTTTCTCCACAACCTCTCCAACATTTGTTGTTTCTTTCCCTGTCCATTTTTGCCATTCTAACTGGTGTAAGGTGGTATCTCAATGTGGTTTTGATTTGAATTTCCCTGATGGCTAATGATGATGAACGTTTTTTCATGTGTCTGTTAGCCATTTGTATGTCTTCTTCAGAGAATTGTCTTTTCATATCTTCTGTCCACTTTTTCACTTGATTATTTGTTTTTTTGGTGTTGAGTTTGAGAAGTTCTTTATAGATCTTGGATACCAGCCCTTTATCTGTAGTGTCATTTGCAAATATCTTCTCCCATTCTGTGGGTTGCCTCTTTGTTTTGTTGACTGTTTCCTTTGCTGTGCAGAAGCTTTTTATCTTGATGAAGTCCCCAAAGTTCATTTTTGCTTTTGTTTCACTAGCTTTTGGAGATGTATCTTGAAAGAAGTTGCTGTGGGCAATGTCAAAGAGGTGACTGCCTATGTTTTCTTCTAGGATTTTGATGGATTCCTGTCTCACATTGAGATCTTTCATCCACTTTGAGTTTATCTTTGTGATGGTGTTAGAGAATGGTCGAGTTTCATTCTTCTGCATGTGGCTGTCCAATTTTCCCAGCACCATTTTTCAAAGAGACTGTCTTTTTTCCATTGCATGTTTTTTCCTGCTTTGTCAAAGATTATTTGACCACAGAGTTGAGGGTCCATTTCTGGGTTCTCTATTCTGTTCCATTGGTCTATGTGTCTGTTTTTGTGCCAGTACCATGCTGTCTTGGTGATCACAACTTTGTAATATAGCTTGAAATCGGGCAACGTGGTGCCCCCGCTTTGTTTTTCTTTTTCAACATTTCCTTGGCGATTCGGGGTCTTTTCTGATTCCATACAAATTTTAGGATTGTTTGTTCCAGCACTTTGAGAAATGTCATTGGAATTTTGATTGGGATGGCATTGAAGGTATAGATTGTTCTGGGTAGCATAGACATTTTAACAATGTTTATTCTTCCGATCCATGAGCATGGAATATTTTTCCATCTTTTTGTGTCTTCTTCAATTTCTTTCATGAGTGTTCTGTAGTTCCTAGAGTATAGATCCTTTACCTCTTGTGTTAGGTTTATTCCAAGGTATCTTATGGTTTTTGGTGCTATTGTAAATGGAATCGTTTCTCTAATTTCTCTTTCTACAGTTGCATTGTTAGTGTATAAGAAAGCAACTGATTTCTGTGCATTGATTTTGTATCCTGCCACATTACTGAATTGCTGTATGAGTTCTAGTAATTTGGGGGTGGTGACTCCCATTTTCTAAGCTATAACAATTTGGAGGGGTACAATTAAAGCAGTGTGGGGGATGGTTAACATGCCAACAAAAAGTAATCTATTCTCTAAGCCCCCTACTGTACAATCGGGGCAACCCCAACTTTCAAGTCCCTCCCTCTCCTGGCAGGGCCCCCGTGCTCTCCTTTGCTGCTAGAAGCACTTCAGATGAAGTGCCCAGGAGCATCTCTGTTGTGCTTCTTCTTTGATAAAAGAATAAATAAATAAAATTGATCTGTGCTCTGTAGGCATCTTTCAACTTTCCTTCTGGTGAGTTTTCGTTTCCATATGATCGGCATTCTTCTTGTTCTTTTTGGTATAAACCATCCTGTTTGCCAACAATTGCCTGTTGGGTGGGGTAATTTGGTTCATGTGCCAAGGGAATTCCAATCTACTGACCCCTAGCTAGTATTTCTGGCTTAACCTGGGCCACGTCAACTCTTCCAACGTGTAGGGCGATGCCTGAAAGATGATCTTCATTCCTATTCTTTGTTCAGGAATCTCAGTGCTGGAGCTGTGAGCTCCTTCCGGCCGAGAACCCTCCTTAGAACACTGTGACATGTTTGGACATAGCTGAGTTCCCTTAACATAGCTGAGTTCCCTTAACAACAATTAACAACTTGTTCTCACAGGACCCAATCCATCTGTCATCTCCTGCGATGTCTACATATTGATTTTTTTCTCTTTGCTTTTCCAATCTCATAATGTAAAGACCCTAGAATTTCCTTTGCTGCTACTAGGAAGGCTTAAAACTCAACCTTTTAATAGTTAAGTAGAGGCAGGATGAGTTGGTGAATATAAATGGACTCATTCCATTGGTCATTTGGATGGATTCTCTGACCTTATAATAGAAGACTTTCTCATTTTTTAGATTTCTCTTCCCCATCTTTTTCAACGAATGTTCCCAAGATGACAGGTTCTCTGATAGCTTAATCGGAACTAGAGTAATTTAAAAAACCAATCCTAAGAAAGGCCAGTGTATTTCAGAGGGAGGAAGAATTTGCATTGTGAAATCTATTTATAACAGATATACTGGGTTCATCTGAATGACATATGTACAGTTAAAAAAAGTATTCATTGTGCCCATTAATTTTGGAGCAAGGAAACGAATGCGACATTCAACCTTTTCTAATCTACTGTGGTTTGTAATTAGGTGATGAAAAGCAGGCTTCTCCAGATTCAGCAGCTGTTAGCTATCTAGATGTTTCTTCCCATCAAGTAAAAGCTATATTGCTTTTTTAGAGATGATCACAGAAATGAAAAACATCACCAGACTAGCTAAATCAAGACAGGGAATGGAGGAGAAAAAAAGACAACTATTAAAAAAAGCATTCCTTCTGAAGATTTTGACATCCTAAAGGTACTTATCTGTCTACCTCAACTCTTATAAAATTGTATGATGTGAAAGAGGAAGCTAGAGCTAGATGGGGACAGAGGAGGGGATCTGGGCCATTCCCTTTTGCAAACACAAAGACCTTCTTTTGTTAGAATGGAAACGGGGCGGTGGCGGGGGGGGGGGGGGACAACAGAAGCTGAACTTAGTGGGTTTGAGGGCTTGCAAATGCAACCAGCTGAAACTTTGTAAACATTTAGCATAAAACTCATTTTTAATCTCATAAACTTAATTTTTCCCCCTAGCATATGGGATGCATAAAAAGGAAATAAAACTTTAGTAAATTGAGCCTTACTTGTGCTTTATAAAAAAGAAATTGAATTGCTCTAATGGCAACTGTAGCCGGCATTCAGCTTCGAACAACCAGTGTAAATCTAGTTTTTAGTGCTTGATTTAGTAAACACTCAGCTGCAGACAGGCTTCCAAAACAACTCTGAATGCAGGATTTTCCGTAAAGGCAGTTATGTAACCTCTGTGTGTTATGCCTTTAAAATATGTGAAGAATAGCAGAAACCCTGATTGAGATCTCTGACGATTATCCTTTACTCTATATTTAAATCTGCATAGAGTTCGCTCCTCATTCTACACGGCGCTCGCACAAATGGATTCTAATAGGCCATAAATTTCAATGTGTGTGTAATACTCATTAATAATGTAAAAAAAGTAGCGTGCTAATAACCAGCTTGGACGCCAGAGTGGAGCTGGCCCGTGGTTCGGTTATCATATCTCCAAGTGATAATCGCAGCCTGTGCGTGATTCTGCCCTTCTCTGAGCCTTGTCCTGCTCGCCCACCGTGAGGCTCTGGAAGAAACCCCGCTTCGGATTCTGTTTAGCAAAGGCGGCACGTGCTGGGCTCACAATTTTGGCTAAAAATAGAGAGAAAATCTTGTCCCTGACAAACAAGATGAAACGTCCAACTGGTTTTAAATTGATGCACAAATAACTGTTAGGATTCTAAGGCCAGTTTATCCTAAACATTTCTTAGTGACCTGGGGTTAGTGGGGATTTTTATGTTTCACTTGTTTTTCCAATCACTCCATATATTCACCGGTAGACAAAACAAGGGTTGGCACCTTATGGCGTTTCAGCCAATCTAGTCTTTTATAATAATTCTGGCTCGGATAGCCAAGGTTAACCCTGGGAACAATTTGGAATTAGGATAAATTGGTGCCTTTCTCTTCCTCCATAAACGTCTTACATTATCTCAGGCTTATGTTTAGCTGGCTGCCAACCAACCCTGTCTAAGGATTTCTCTATTTCTCAGGGGCATTTCCAATTTGGAAAGAGACCCTCAGCTGTGGAAAAGTCCTCAGACCCCAAATTTGTGTTGTTTGTAAGCCAGGACCTGGGGTTAATCTTCTGGGCAGAGGGCAATTTGTTCTAAAGCTGGCTCTGGGCAGAGTGGCTGGGCTTTCAAGAAGGAAATTCACATACTCCCTCTTTCTTTTTCCCACCATCTGGTCGTTCGGCTGCCTGCAACTGGAGCTATTAAACAAATGGAGATTTTATGAAATTTGAAAACAAGACTGCTGCACAGCATGGTAGGTGGAGAGAGTCACGAGCTGATGTTTCTATTCATGGCTTGGCTGTTACCAGCTGAGCGACCTTAGGGAAGTCACTCAAACTCTCTGAGCTTCTGTCCTTCCTACCTTTCAGGATGGTGGCAGGGCTTTATAGAAACACGAGAAAGTAATTTGAAAACTCCGGAGTACTACACAACTCCGAGGGACTTGGATTATTCAAGGCAGTGAGGGTTACATATACAATGAGGAGTATCTTCTTATTCCCCAGGAAAGGCTGATGATCATCACTGGTACCATTGTGTTTCAGAGAAATTATGTGAGCACACACAGCAGATCCTGTTATGCTTGTGGATGAAATTCGGGATCCTGGAGAAGATTGGATCCCTGACTACTCAAACAACTAAAAAGAATAAAAGCACTACTGAAGTCAAGTGAAAGTATTAAGGGGAAAACAGATGGGCTGTTCCGGATGTAATCTATTTTACACCTCTCCCCAGCCAGGAGACACACTCAAATAATATCACATTTCCTTTTAATGTTCAAAATAAATCACCTGAGACACCACCTGTTTATGTTGGAAGTACAGCATTTTCGTGTTTTTTTTTTAATTTTTAATTTTTTGAATTTAAAATCATTCACAGGCATATAGTTTAAAAATCTGAATAGTAATAAAAGAGCTATTACAAAATTTACTTTCCTGACTTGCCCCTTCTCATTTCCCTGGTCCCCAGCCACAAGGCCAGCAGCTTTCAGCTCTTTTATTTTATTTTTTATATATATATTTTAAAGATTTTATTTATTTGACAGAGAGAGACAGCAAGAGAGGGACCACAAGCAGGGGAAGTCGGAGAAGGAGAGCAGGCTTCCCGCTGAGCCGGGAGCCCGATGCGGGGCAGGCAGACGCTTAACCGATTAAGCCACCCAGGCGTCCCAACCCATTTTAAATTTTATTTTTTTGTTTTTATTTTTTTTTTAAGATTTTATTTATTTGACAGAGAAAGACACAGCGAGAGAGGGAATGCAAGCAGGGGGAGTGGGAGAGGGAGAAGCAGGCTCCCTACCAAGCAGGAAGCCTGACACGGGGCTCGATCCCAGGACCCTGAGATCATGACCTGAGCGGAAGGCAGACACTTAACGACTGAGCCACCCAGACGCCCCTCAACTCTTTTAAAGCTCCTCCTGGCCTTTACAACTCTCCCAAGTTTTACAAACGATGTATATATTGCTATTTCTTTAATCGTCAATTTTAGACATTCTCTATTGAATTCCTATCATGGAAGAGAGAGGTCGCTCTTTATGCTGCTGTCATTTTTGCTTCTCCTTTCTCAACTTCCGAATATAATTCTATTACAATTTTGGTGAAATTAATATTAGGATTATTCTCATATTCTTTATAACTGAGCATGGTCACAAGCCATGGTTATTTTTCCTTCCTTTGTATTTTCCATAAAGTTAATAATGCTTGTCTTTCCTTTGCTGAGTTTTCTTTGTATCTATTTTCAATTATTTCAATTTCTTCTAATGGCCTTTCAGTGAAACACTCCACAAAGATCAATCACAACACACACAGTAACTATCAGTTCCTGCTTTTGAGACTCTGACCGTCTGCGCCTCCCATCTGGCTGGACTGTGGTCTTCTCTGGATTACCTTTGCTCCCATTCCAGGCCTGGAACCCCTATCTTGCTCTATTTTTTTCACCTCTCTTATTTTTTATTGAAGAACATTCTCTAGTAGTTTCATCTAGTAGGTGTTAGAGTAGCAGAGGGAATCAGGATAGCAGCCTTTGCCATGCCAATCTCTCCAATCACACTATTTCATTCATTCCTTATACTTGTGCCCAGTTAGCATTAGAAATCTCTCTACCGCCATCTTGAAAATTTTTTGAGAGCTTACATTTCTAAAACAGTTCGAATTTCACCTCATCTCTAATTTATGGCTGGGTACTGAATTCTAAGTGGGAAGTTATTTTCCTTTGGAATTTTGGAGGCCTTGCTCCATTGTCTTCTAGATTCTGGTGCTGGTGTTGGGAAGTACCAAGCCCGTGCAGAGGCTTTTCTTTGTCCACAGTGTTCTGAACTGATGTGCCTTAGGGTGGCTCTATTTCTGTCCCCGTGCTGGGTGCTTAGTGGGCTTCTCAGTGTGGAAACTGATGTCTTTAGTTCTAGGAAATTTGGCTTCTAACTTCCTCCCCTCCGTTTTCTCTGTTCTTTCTGGTAAACAGATAATTCTGATATTGGAGTTCCTGGAATTGTTTTCTAATTGTCATGTCTCTAGTTGTCCTTCTGTTTATCTTTTCCCCCGTTTTCTAACTCATTAAGGTTTTTTTTAAATTTCTGTTACCATGTTTTTAATTTTCAAGAACACTTTTTGTTTTCTGAAAGCTCCTTTTTACAGGATTCTGTTCTGGCTTCAGGAATGCAGTATCTTTTCTTGTGCTTCAGAGGATGCTAGTTGCAGTTTTGTTGCTAAAGCCTTCCTTTTCTTGGATTGTTTCAGCTTTCTCCAAGTTGCTCTTTTCTGTTTGCTCTGATCTTTATCTTCTACCTTTGAGGGTTTCCCCATATGTCTGCCCTTGTTTGTCTGCTCATAATCAAGAGGAGGGAACTAGAACTCTGATTAGAGTCTCTGCAAATGTGCTTGGGGCTTGTGAACTTTGACACTCACCATGGGGTCATCGTCACCTGGGTCATTTGTAGGGGAGCTCTCAGTGTTAATATTTTGAAGTCTTTCTCCTTTTCTCTCTTATTATTTTGCTAGTCATTTTTTAAAATACCTTTTTTATTATTAATTATTAATTTTAAAGATTTTGTTTATTTGAGAGAGAAAGAGAGAGAGAACATGAGAGGGGAGATGGTCAGAGGGAGAAGCAGACTCCCTGCTGAGCAGGGAGCCTCATGCGGGGTTGGATCCTGGGACTCTGGGATCTTGACCTGAGCCAAAGGCAGATGCTTAACTGACTGAGCCACCCAGGTGCCCCTGTTTTGCTAGTCTTTTTTTTTTTTAAAGAGTTTATTTATTTATTTGAGAGAGAGAGAATGAGAGATAGAGAGCACGAGAGGGAAGAGGGTCAATGGGAGAAGCAGACTCCCTGCTGAGCAGGGAGCCCGATGCGGGACTCGATCCTGGGACTCCAGGATCATGACCTGAGCCAAAGGCAGTCGCTTAACCAACTGAGCCACCCAGGTGCCCCTGTTTTGCTAGTCTTAATGAATTTATTTTCCTGAAGTTTCTAGCTCTTCATAGCATCATGCACTGCAGCATCTTGTTATGATGCTGTGCCTTTGAATAACTTTTGTTGTTAACTAAGACATTGTGAATTTCGTTTCTTTTGTCTTTTACTGACCTTGTGAGCTACGTAACTATAAAATGTGGTTTATTACATAGTGCCTCTTGGTATTATATTCTTTTTGAAAAAGAGATTTTTCCACTGCAAATAAGACAAACGATGATGTCTTTAAAACAAAAGAAGTATTTGCCGGTCTCCTTACTTGAAACACATGCTTTTCATGAGCTGTTTTTCTCTTGTTGGCAGCAACCATTTGGAAAATGACAGACTCGACTCACACCATCCACATCCACTCTTCTCGCCGTCTGCCTTCCTCCAAGCCAACAGACGCACACTCCTACCTGCAAAGCAAATCCAATCAAAGATCATCCTCCAACTGCCAGACCCTACTAGTGGCTCATTCATCAGCATATGCATTACAGATGTCGTAGGGGCTACCCAAATTGAGATAGGGCCTTGTCTCTCTAGCTATTAAGTAAGAGGAATTCTGATATTAGACCTTGGGCTGCCCCATCTCTCCTAACCTCCCTTTCCCCATCTTTAAAAAGCGAATAATGGCATTAATTTTCAGGGTGGTCATGAGTGTTAAAACAAATTATTAGGTGGAAGGGTTTGTTTTTGTTTTTGTTTTTTTTGGTCACTGCTTTAGAACAATCTCAGCACCTGGGGCTTTTCAAGGAGGGTTTTGAGGGCCTTAAAGCATGCTTACTCTGCCGGAGGATGCGGGTACCACCCAGCGCCCTAATACACAGCTTTCAGGGCATATGTTCTTTCAATAATTACTCACTTCAAGGTATTTCCTTATGAGGTTGATTTTGTTCCTTATAAAAATTTTATTACGGAAAAGAAAGCCAAGTTATGAGAAATAATTGCATTTGATTTTTCATATTGTTGTAAGGGACAAATGGAAACAAAGTGCTGTCTTCATGCTCTTCCTTCTTTTCAACTACAGGTTCTGTTAGATGGACTCCAATGAGTGGTTTTACATTAGTACCTGCTACAACTACACTGATATACATTAAACATGTCTATTCATCAGGAAAATTAGGCCTGATCTGAGGACATGATGCCAGAGCATGAAAAAAAACATGGATTCTAGAGCCAGATTGGCCTGGGTTGGGGTTCTTTCTCTGTCTCCTGCCCTTTTCCCTTTGTGTGAGTCACTTATCTGGACCACAGTTTCCTTGTCTGCAAGATGAGGTTAATGACACTTCACAGTGCTGATGAGAATATTCAGTGAAACTATGGTCATAAAGTGTCTGGTACATAGTTGGTGCTCGGTTAATATTATTCCCTTCTCCTCTGTTTAAATGTTTTTTTTTTGTCTTATATTTATTTTAAAATATACGTACTATATTTAAACATGGGTTTATTTCAAAATAATATCAAATAATTGTTTTTCCTAGTATTCTATATTTCCTTGTGGGCTTTTTATACCTCGGCCTGAGTTCATCTTTCAAGCAGGGTGCAAGCTACAGGCTTCCCTGGGTAACCACCCACCATGACTCAGAATGGTTGCTCACTGACCCTGAGGGGAACATTGTGTGGGGACAGAGAGCCCTTGGCCTCGCTTTCCTTGTCTGATGCTGCTATGCCTCCATGACCCCCAAAGTCATCAGTGTAGCAACAAGAGGTCTCTGCTATGAACAGTTTTTTCCTACCCTGGGATCAGATGGGCACAAAGGAAAGAAATACCTGTACTGTTACGAATGCATACATCTTAATTTCAACTACTCTTCCCAAGATAACATCTGTCCACTTAGTGCTTTAGTCAAAATGAACCTCATAGTCCTTCTGGCAGCAGTCACTTTATTATTCCATCTCTCCGTGTATTTGTATTTTCCATTATTCTCTCTTGCCATACATTTTTTCCTAACTTCAGATATTTACCATCATTCTTCTTGGGAAAGGGTGGAGGAGAGGATTTCAATTCATTTTGAACTTTTGAGAAACCATTTGTATTAAATGTCTAATTATTTGAGCTTTTAAGTGAGATGTTTTATTAAAATCCAGCTATATTACATCCATAGGATCCATGCTAGCCATGGGAAATCCAGCCAACTTGCTATGCATTTATCCAACAGGACTGGGGTGGATGGGCAATACAGTTGTAAGGATTATGTTAAGTTGCAATTTGAATTTTTAAGTGGACCCCCAAACACATTCTTAATGTCTGCTAACTGTTAGGCTTAGAAATAACATAGTAACCACCAATCCATAAAGTACTTGTTAAATACCAGGAGGAAAATGTCCGGAACAGAGAAGTAGAGTAGCTAATGTTTAAAAAGCAAGAGTCTCAGGGTTAGAAAGACAGATTTCAGTCCCATCACTTACTAGTTGGGGACATCTTGCATAAATTTTTTTACCCTCATTTTTTAACCTAAAAAATGAAGATAATAGTTTTCAATTTACAGGGTAATGAATATCAAGTGGAATAATGATTTCACATTACTTAACATAGTTTCAATATACATTACATTTTAAATGAAAGTTCAAATAAATGTTTTTTATAATTTTAATTATCATATAAACATTTCATTAGACAACCATTCAGATACCTGTCTATGTATGTAAATTCATGAAGACATGGAAACCATTTTTTTCACATAAATGGGATTAAACTATACATGTTATCCCATTATCTGATTTATTCACTTGACTGTATGTTGTAAGATTTTCCAGGTCAAAAATAAAGATCTCTATCATCTTTTAAAATGAGTATAGTGCATTTTATTTAATGTATTTATCATAGTTTATATAATCATCTCCTTACATGTAGACTCAATTTGTGTCCATTTTTCTAATTAAAAATTCTGGAATGGAAATCCTTATGGGTGCATTTTTTTTTTTTTAAATACACATTCATTTTTCTCTACAGGGTAAGTTCCAAAAAGCAGGATCACAGGATCCTTCAATACTCCTATTCTAATTAAACTGGGTCCACTTTGAAAAAGTTGGTCATCTATACTTGAGACCAATACAAATTGTGGTTTTGATTATTTTCTCAGAGTATTCCTCCCTAATATATCACACATTCTTGTTTTCATTTATTTTTAATTATATAAGTAATACATAATTTTTTGGTAAAAATCTATACAGATACAGCAAAACTATTCACCACACCAATCCCCTCAAAAACAAACAACTGCTATTAGTTTCTACATCAGTAAATGAAGCTACTGTATGTAGACATATCATGATTTAACCATGTCTCAAATTATGGACACGTAAAACATTTCTGAAATTTTCACTTTTGCAAGTAAGATGCTAGTCCAAAATCTTTATACATGCTTGTTACGTATATGTATGACTATGTCTTTAAAACAGATAACAAGAGTGGAGTTACAGGGCCAAATAGTACACACAAATAAAGCTTTAATAAAATGCTGCAAAATAACCTTCCAATGAGTTTTACAAGTCCCTATTCCTACAATAATATAGGAAAATAGTCATCTCGCCACACCTTTGCCAACAGGGTGGTATCAGTCTAAAATAATTTTTACCAATTTGATAGGTGAAAAAAAATGCCATTTTTAATTCATATTATAATTAATAATGAAATGATCTTCAAACTTCAATGTTTCATCCACAGCTATTATTAATTTTCTATTGGGTTCCTTATTGACTGTAGCTTATTTTATATGTGTTTTTGTATACGGTGAAGATGAGTGTGCCTATATAGCAATTCCTGTTCTTTTATATACATTGCAAATATTTTTTCTAGTTTACAGTTTGATTTTTATCTTCGTTTATATGGACTTTTCTTGTGTAGTGTGTGTGTGTGTGTGTGTGTGTGTGTGTGTGTATGAATGCATTGTCTAGTACAAGATAATAAGCACATTTTCATGGGCTCCTGGGTGGCTCAGTCGTTAAGCGTCTGCCTTCGGCTCAGGTCATGATCCCAGGGTCCTGGGATCGAGCCCCGCATTGAGCCCTGCTTCGGGCTCCGTGCTCCACGGGAAGCCTGCTTCTCCCTCTCACACTCCCCCTGCTTGTGTTCCCTCTCTCGCTGTCTCTCTCTCTGTGTCAAATAAATAAATAAAAATCTTTAAAAAAATAAGCACATTTTCCTTGAATTTTTAACTTTATATATTTGTAATAGCTTAGGTATAAATTACATATCATAAATTCCCCTATTTAAAGTGCACCATTCAGGGGTGCCTGGATGGCTCAGTTGGAAGAGCATGTGACTCCTGATCTTGGGGCCGTGAGTTCAAGCCTATGTTGAGCGTAGAGATTACTTAAATAAAAACTTAAAAAAAAAGTAAAGTATACCATTCAGTATTTCTCAGCATACTCACAGAATTGTGTATCCATTACCACAACCAGTTTTAGAACATTTTCATCAACCCAAAAAGAAACCCCCATATCCATTTGTAGTCACTCTCCATTTCCCCTCCACACTCCCTTGTCCTCCCCCCGGAGGCAACCATTAATTTGTTTTTTGGTTCTGTAGTGTTACCTATTCTGGACTTGTATAAATGGAGTCATGTTATATGTGGTCTTTCATGACTGGCTTCTTTCATTTAACATAAAGTTCTCAAGTTCTATCCATGTTGTAGCTTCATATTTTTAGAATTAGATCCCAAGTCCATCTGGAATTTACTGATTTGTATGAATTGGGTAAATAATCATATATATCTTATCTAAATATATGTATTTTAAAAAGCATAGCCAGTTGTGACAATATCATTTAAGATTCAGTCCATATTTTCCCCGCTAGCCCAATGTCTCCCCACTCATATGTGGACTTGTGTCTGAACTCTATTTGTTTATTCTTGTGCCTTGATCACATGGCTTTAAGGGCTGTAGCTTTGCAGTATAGTTTTGCTACCTAGTAGGCCAACTCTCCCCTCATTTTCCTTTTCCCAAAATTTTCTTGGTTATGCTTCCACATTTTCCCTTCCCTTGAAATTTTGGAATCAGCTTGTTGCGTTTCATTAAAATCCTGCTTAAATTGTCATTGGTATAGTAGATCAATCTTTGAAGAAATTTCATGTTTATAATATTGGGTTTTCCTATATTCTTATGGAATTTATAGCTGTATTTTTTATTCATTAGAGGGAGTGTAGAGATTCCACCTGGAATTAACTTTTTAATTGGTTATTGATGTATAAGAAGGTCACTTACCGTGGTAGGAGCTGCAGAGGGAGGAGGAGAGTTTGATAAGAAGATAATGAGATCTGCTTCGATACATTCTGCCTGAAATTGTCAATGAGAAATGAAGATGAAGATGCACACACCGAATGCTGCACCATTTATTTTGGTGACTTTTTAGGAATGGCAACGGGAAGTCAGATGATCCATGAGGTCTTTTGAAGGAGAATATGGTGTTTGGACAAAGAATGTTTGAAAACCTTAGATTTGAAAAGAGCAGAGCTTCTATCCTATAGTTGCAAATTTCTTTTTTAATAAAGGGGAAACAAAATACAATTAACTGTTTAATTTGACTTAGCTCATGTTGAATGGCTACTGGAATAAATAATTCTTGAGCTCATGGCTGGCCATGCTCTCTACAGCCCGCCTTACTCTAAGATCTGGTTGCAGCTGTATCCTTCCATTATCCCAGGTTTCAGCATGGCCCATGGTAACCTGAATTTCCCAGGCAACCTATGTGGTTAAAATGAAGGTGAAGATAATGATGGCCAGTTTCTCTTCTCTGTACACATGAACTCTTGTAAGATACCTAACTTCCCAGTGTGCAGTCCTCCAATATCTCAGGAAACCCTCAGGGGTATCTTGGTGGATTTCCAAGCATTGTCCTCTTAGGTTCTTTGCAGAACCTGACATCTCTCCCTCTCTGCCATGGTGACCCAATGCACTGTTCTCTGATGTCCACCAAGACTCTTGACTGGTAACTCATGGCCATGTCCTGTTTTGTGTCCAGCATAGGGTCATGTTGCCTTTTAGTTGAGCCACACTGATTTTCAACATGGTGTGTCAAAGATGCTGCAGCAGATGCACCAAAGCCCTGCTGCATTTTCTACCAAAATGGCCATATGCTTTCCTCTTTCTCTAAATACCATGTAACATTTCTTATCGGGCCAGAGGAGAGCTGTCCTGGGCTCTCAACAAACACCTGTCTGCACTGGATTGGGTAGCTGGATGTGCTAAGTGACTGCACTGCACGCAACATCTTCTTCCTCTCCAATTGTCCAACTGTGTGTGGGGCCCTGACCTTGAACCAAGCTTGTGTATCAACATCTTCAGTCTTGGTCCCATACATCCACGGACCTCTGGTGTCCCACCACCGGGACCTTCCAGATATGACCAGACGGTCTGAATCCTAGGATGACTACAGTTTAGGTTCAAGCTGGAACCCTTTCTGCTCATCTAAGGAAATGATTCAGAATCATGCATTAAGTTTGAATCATCCTAGTAGGTTTGTGTCCATCTGCTCATACTTGCAAGGAAAGAGACAAACTTGTTTTGGGTATATGGCTTTTGCTACTAAACTTTATTGTTTTCTCTTAATGGTGAAAATGATACATTGTTTAAAACTAAGGAATTATTATAGCATGTGACTAAATGTATAATAAAATACTATATAAATTATATTGATAATTTGATGCTCAAACTAATGGAATGTGTGAAGGCAGGAATGGATAGAACATGGAGAAAATTATGGCCATAGGCCAAAAAAGCCCAGATTATTTCTTGGCTCATCCTTTTTTTTTTTTTTTTTTTTAATTAGGAGTGGTAGGAAGTTGTTGGAGAGGTTGCCTGGATGGTCATTCCTCTTCTCATCCAGTAGCTAGCCTTTTGGTAACTACCTTCCCTGTATTTGTCTTTCTCTTTACTTCAAAAGGATGAAGAGGTTTGGTGCCCTCAGCTGCCCAAGCCTGCAGGACCTGCTGTGGATGACATTTATTATGACTTCTCTGGTTTAGATTTATCTCAGCCACTGAGAACATAAGACATAATTTTAGAGAGTACCACCTTGATGATTTTAAAGAGTCGCACAGTAGTAGGAAGAGATAGAAAGGTGAGTATCAGACATGAACTTGAGAAGCATGCTGCTCTAAGTCAACCTCAGCTTTCAGAGAGGACCTCCAGTCAGTTGTCCATTCCAATCTAATGCCTATCTCAAAGATTCCTGTGGTTACATAGCCCCGTGTCTCACAGGCATTATTATTTAGGAAGAGTTTTCTGAGTTTTGAAACCTAAGTCATTTATTCCTGTTCCATCTGCAGTGAAAATGACAAATAGTTGAATCCTCCCTGCTCCAAATTGCATGTGGAATGGAATGTAAAGGAAAGTATAGAAGCTCTGATGTCAGACAGACCTGAGTTTAAACCCTGGCTTCACCACTTATCAGCTGTGTGACCTTGGGCAAGTCATTTAACCTCTCCAAATCCTACTTTTTGTAGCTCTAAGTGGAGTTCTAACGCCCATCTCAGCGGGTAGTTAAATGAATTGAATGAAATAATAGATGTGAACATGGCTGGCATGCATTACGTGTTCAACAAATGCCCTTGACCTTTATGCTATTTTCAGATATGCCTTATGTCCAAGTAATTATTTTGCATCGATTCTGTTGTTTATGTAGCAGGTGACATCAGCAAGGAAAGAGTTCGTTACAATTAAGGAAGTCTTTGGAAATGGAGTTACAGCCTGAAGATCGGACTGATACCCAGGAGATGGAATTATTTTGCAACCTAAGATTAGTTCAGTGAAAAAGATTAATGAGTCACATTATAGAATCAGCTCAAGCTAATGACAAATGAAAATGTTCTGGTTTTTAGCTAGAGTTGATTTAATAATATTTGTGCAATAACAGCATTAAATTCAAAGTCTGTTCTAGTGAATTGGCCTTTACCCAGAGCTTTTCTCTCAGAGGTAAGGTCATTCTCATCTTCTGATTAACTGTGTTGGGGGCAGCCCCCTCGATGGTGCAATTTCAGGGCTGGCAAGAAACCCTCCAATTCTCAAACACCCTGCTCTTTCTCCTCCCTCCTGTGATGTAACTATGAGGTGATCGAAGCTTCATCTACCTATTTCCATGAATGAAGTCATCTGGAAAAGTCCTAGATGAAGCGAGAATCAGGCATTCGTACCTTAATTGGCATTAATTTATCTGACTAACACTGGCAGAACGTACAGTCCCCCGGTAAGTTGTTTGGGGAAGAACCAGTCAGAGCGGGAGACCAGAACCCTTGGGAAGAAGTGGGTAATGTACAGGGGCTGAGCAACTACTGGTGAGGGGTTATTTATTACCCCAAGCTGCCAGAACATTGTTTATATTTCAGTTGGTGTTTGGGTCAATTATGCCTTCTTCTGACATTACTGTTTTCAAACTTCTGCCATTCCCACTAGGCTATAAAATCTTCAAGGGAAGGGAGCTTCCCTTTCATATCTCTGACTTTTCCTCAGAGTGCCTTCCTTGTGTCTAGCAGGCGTTCAATAAATGCTTGTTGAATGAACAAGTAAGTCAGTGGAAGGAAAGGGGATATTCAAAGTGAAATGAAGAGGCGCTGAAGAAAATCTGTTTTTTTTTCTTTTTTTAACGTAGGACTGAATTTCATAATTTTATGTTCATTTGTTGCTCCAGGTAAACTACCCTTTTGTGAAGTCCTTTCTATTTTCTGCCTAGATTTGGGTCTCTCTGCCCCTTCCTTTTGATCTTCCTGCCCGTCACCTCCAATATATCTGAGCAGGCTCACCTTGCACGTGAACTTGATGGCTGTCTCTGCTTCTTTCTTCTCATTGGAATCCTGGAGTCCACTCTGATGGTGTTCAGGGTGGCCAGGAGGAAATCCACCATTTGATTCTAATATCACACAAGCAAGAAACAATCAGGGATCACCATGCTTATGAAGTGCTTTATTTTTAAGTTCAAATTACCATACGAAAATCAATTAGTTCACTAATAGAAGCAAAGAAATATTGAACAAACCAACTATATGCCAAGACTGGAAATAGAGTGTTGCACACAATATATACTGCCGGGGACTACTTTAAGATTGATTTATTTATTTATTTGACAGAGACAGAGATGGCAAGAGCAGAAACACAAGCAGCAGGAGTGGGAGAGGGAGAGCAGGCTTTCCTCCGAGGAGGGAGCCTGATGTGGGACTCGATCCCAGGACCCTGGGATCATGACCTGAGCCTAAGGCAGACACTTAACGACTGAGCCACCCAGGCGCCCAATACTGCCAGGGACTACTGAAAGCTCTTGGATGCATAAAAATTTTGTTGCCTTGAACAATTTTTTAAAATTTGTTCTGGAACATTGGAATGGTTTTCTATTATAGAAAAATTCATTTCAATGTTTTTTTTATTGAAATGGATTGTGTTGGTTATTTCTCCTTTTTTTCCCCCCTAGGGGAGAACGATATATTCAGATATTTTTTTATAATTAAAATGTTTATCTTGAGGTAATTGTATATTCTCATGCACTTTGTAAGAAATAATACACAGAGATCCACGTACTCTTCATGCGGTTTCACCCAATGGTAATATTTTTGCAAAACTACAATACACTATCACAAAAGGGGATTGACATCGATGCAGTCAAGAGAGAGAACATTTCCATCACCACCAAGATCCTTCCTATTGCTCTTTATAGCTACGTCCAAATCCCACCCCATGCACCCCCTTTTTAATCCCTGGCAACAACTTAAACTGCTCACCAGTTCTATACTTTTGTCAATTTCAAGATGGTTATATAAATGGAATCACATAGTCTGTAACCTTTGGGAACTGGTGTTTTTCACTCAACATAATTCTCCGGAGATTCACCCAGGTTGCTATGTGTATCAGTAGTTCATTCCTTTTTAGTGCTGTGGTATGGTTGTACTGCAGTTTGTTTAACCATCCATTTCTAGTTTGGGGCTATTATAAATAAATCGACTATAAACATTTGTGTATAGGTTTTGCAGTGAACCTGAGTCTTCATTTCTTTGGGATAAATACCCAGGAATGTTGATTGCTGGCTTATATGGTAGTTGCATGTTTAGTTTTGTTTGTTTGTGTGTTTTTTAAAGAAACTACCAAACCATTTTCCAAAATGGCTGTACCATTTTACATTCCCACTAACAATGTGTGAATGATTAAATTTCTTAGCTTTTGTGGCAGCATTTGGTGTTACTATTTTTTATTTTAGCCATTCTGATATGTGTGTAGAGGTATCTCATTATGGCTTTAATTTGCATTTCTGTAATGGCTAATGATGTTGAACATCTTTTTATATGCTTATTTGTCATTTTTATACCTTCTTTGGTGAAATATTTCTTCATGTCTTTTGCTCATGTTCTACTAGGATTTTTAAGTTTTTTTACCGTTGAGTTTTAAAAATTCCTTACATGGTCTAGATATTAGTCGCTTGTCAAATATATCACTTGCAAATATTTTCCCCCCAGTCTGAAGCTTGTCTTTTAATACTCTTAGCAGAGTCTTTTATTGAACAAAAGTTTTTAAATTTTATGAAGCTCCATTCATCAATTTTTACCTTATGGATTGTGCTTCTGGTGTCAAGTCTAAGAAATCTTTACTTCAGTCCTGAAGAATTTTTCCAATTTTTTTCTAAAAATTTTACAGTTTTACATTTTAAGTTTGTGATGCATTTTTAGTTCGGTTTTCTATAAAGTATGAGACAGATTGAAATTTATTTTTTTTGCTTGTGGATGTCCAATTGCTCCAGCACCAATTTTTGAAAACTTTATCTTTTCTCCATTGAACTGCTTTTGCACCTTTGGCGAATTTAGTTGGGCGGCATATTTGTGTGGGTCTATTTCTGGTTTCGCTAGTCTGTTACATTGATCTATGTGTATGTTCCTTCACCAGTATCACCCAGTTTTGATTACAATACCTGTATAATATGTCCTGAAATCAGGAAGACCCATTCCTCTTACTTTATTCCTTATTTAAAAAATTATTTGAGCTATTCCAGTTCCTTTGTCTTTATATATAAGGTTTGGTATAATCTTGTATAATGTTTGCAAAAGAATCTTGCTGGGATTTTGATAGAAATTATATTAAATCAATCTGGGGAGAACTGACACTTTCACTCTGTTGAGTCTTTCAATCCATGAACACTGTATATCTCTCCATTTATCTGGATCGTCTCTGATTTCTTTCATCAGTGTTGTGTAGTTGTTATTGTAAAAGTCCCATACATGTTTTGTTAGATTTACTCTTAGTGTTTAGGGGAGGTTGTGAATGATATTACATTTTTATATTAGGTGTTTATGTGTTCATTGCTTATATGTACAAATACACTTGATTTTTTTTCCCACCATTATCGAGAAATAATTGAGATACATCACTGTTTAGGTTTACGGCATACAGCATGATGGTTTGATTTACATATGTCATGAAATGACTACCACAATAAGTTCAGCTAACATCCATCTTCTCATATAGATGCAATTAACAAAAGAAATAAGAAAAGAGAAAAGATTTACCTTCTTAACAAGTGTCCTATATGTAACACAGCAGTATTAGCTATAGTCATCATGTTGCACATTACATACTTCGTGCTTATTTATCTTATAACTGGAAGTTTGTACCTTTTGACCCCCTTCCTCCAATTTCCCCTCCTGCCACCTTCTGCCTCTGCTAACTGGAAGTCCGATCTATTTTTCTATAAATTTGTTTTGTTCTTTTTTTATAATTAATTTCCATATATTTACCTTACATCCACTTTTTGCTAAACTCACTTTTTAGTTCTAGGAGTCATTTTTGTAGATTCTTGTGACATTTATATATAGAAATAATGTCATCTGAAAATATAGACAGCTTTATTTCTTCATTTCTGATCTCTATGTCTTTTTATTTTTTTCATTTTTCTTGTCTGAATGCACTGGCTAGAACTTCTAGCACTATGTTGAATAAGATTGGTGAAAGTGAACACCCTCCTCTTTTTCTCAGTCTTAGGAAAACTTTCAGTCTTTTACCATTAAGTATAAGGCTGGCTCTGGATTATTTTTAGATGTTCTTTCTTTTTTTTTTTTAAAGATTTATTTATTATTTATTTTGAGAGAGTGAGAATGAGAGAGAGAGAGAGAGAGAGAGTACACGAGAGGGGGGAGGGTCAGAGGGAGAAGCAGACTCCCTGCTGAGCAGGGATCCCGATGTAGGACTCGATCCCAGGACTCCAGGATCATGACCCGAGCTGAAGGCAGTCGCTTAACCAACTGAGCCACCCAGGCGCCCCAGATGTTCTTTCTTAAGTAGAGGAAGTTTCCCTCTATTCCCAGTATTCTGAGGGCTTTTACCATGAACATATGTTAAATTTTGGCAAAGCCTTTTATTCATCAATTGATGATCATGTAACTTTTTTCTTTAGTCTGTTAATATTATGAAATATGTAGATTGATTTAAAATATTGAACTAGCCCTACATTTCTAGAATAAAACCCACTTGGTTATGGTAGCTAATTCTTTTTATATATTACTATTTACTAATATTTTGCATCTATATTAATGCAGTATATTATTCTGTAGTTTTATTTGTACTATCTTTGTCTGGTTATGGTGTTAGGGTAATGCTAGCTTCATAAATAAATTAAGAAGTGTTCTGACCTTTTCTATTATCTGAAAGATTGTGATACAATTGGTGTTAATTCTTCTTTAAAAGTTTGGTAGCATTCTTCAGTGAAGTTTCTAGGCCTGAAAATTTCTTTTTTGGAGACTTAATATTGTGAATTCAATTTCCTTAATTGTTAGAGGACTGTTCAAAAATTACGTATATCTTATTGAGTGAGTTCTGATAGTTTGTGTTTTTCAAGGAAGTAATTAATGTCATCTAAGTTGTCAGATTTATGTGTGAAGAGTTGATAGTGTCCCCTATTACTTTTTTACTGTCTGCAGGGTCTGTAGTTATAGTCCATGTTCCATTCCTACATATATTGGTATTTTGTGTCTCTCTCTCAGTCTTGCTACAAGTTTGCCAATTTTTTTCAACAAGCTTTTTGTTTTACTATTTTCTCTATTTTTTTTTTGTTGTTTTCAATTCATTGATTTCTGCTATCTTTATAGTCCCTTCCTTCTGCTTGCTTTGGATTTATTTTTGCTTTTCTTTGTCTATGTTTTGAGGTGGGAGCTTAGGTTATTACTTTGAGACTTTTCTTTTTTTCTGATGTCTATATTTAGTACTATAAATTTTCCCCTCCACATTGCTTTAGTTATGTCCTATAAATTTTGATACATTGCATTTTCATTTTTATTTAGTGCAATGTATTTTTTAATTTACCTTGAAACTTTCTCTGACCCATAGAATACTTAGAAATGTGTTGTTCAGTGTCCAAGTGTTAGAGATTTTCTTGTTATCTTTCTGCTATTGATTTCTAGTTTGATTTCATTGTGGTTGGAGAAAACACTGTAAAACTTTAATTCTTTTAAGTTTTTTTGAGGTTTGTTTTATTGCCCAGGATTTGGTCTATTTTTCATTTATCTTTCATGGGGACTTGAAAAGAATGTACATTTGGCTGCTATGGATGGAGTGTTCTATAAATGTCTGTTAGATCCTATTGGTTGATGGTGTTGTTAAGTTCTTTGATATCCTTGCTGGTTTTCTGTCTAGTTGTTCTATTAATTGTTGAAAGTGAGATATTGAAGTTTCTGACTATAAATTGAATTTGTCTTTCTCTTTTCAGCTTTGTCAGTTTTTGCTTCACATTTTGCAGCTTTGTTGTTTGGTGCATGCACATTTAGGCTTACTGTGTCCTTTTGGTGAAATGACCCTTTTGTCATTATATAATGTTCCCCATCTGTCTTTGGTAATTTTCTTTGTTAAATCTATTTAGTCTGATTTAATGTATATATGACATTTCTTTTCTATCTTTTTACTTTCAACCTACTTATACTCTTACATGTGAAGTGAATTTCTTTTCTTTTTTAAAAATATTTTATTTATTTATTTGAGAGAGAGAGAGAGAGAGAGAATGAGTAAGAGAGAGAGAGCACAAGCGGGGGTGGTTGGGGGAAGAGGCAGAGGGAGAAGCAAACTCCCTGCTGAGCAGGGAGCCCAATTTGGGGCTCAATCCCAGGACCCTGGAATCATAACCTGAGCCAAAGGCAGACACTTAACCAACTGAGCCACCCAGGCACCCCTTGAAGTGAGTTTTTTATAGATAGCAAATAGTTGGGTCATTTATTAATTCACTCTGCCAATCTCTGTTTTTTAATTGTTTTTAAAAGACCATTTACATTTAATGTAACTAATTGCTATGTTAGGGATTAAGACTTCTATTTTATTTTTTGTTTTCTGTTTGTTCTCTGTTTTCCATTTCTCAAATTTTTCCCATGTGGGATACTTGAAAAAAATTTTTAAATTTCATTTTTGTTTTTCTGTATAGTGTTTTTGAGTATATCTTCTTGTGTAGTTTCTTGTTATTCTCTAGGCATTACATTTAATAATTAGGTGTCATCATTTTACCAGTCCAAGTGAAGTACAGAAATTTTACCTCTCTTCACATTCCTTCACCTTCCCTTATCTATAACATACAGTTGATTTTCATCATCACAGTAGTTTTGTTTTATAAGGTTTCTGTGAACACTGAATTAGCAAATACTGAATCACTTCTCCTAGGGGAAATACAGAGTTAAGTTCCTTCAAGCCTAGGTTAAGTTTTCATCAACTAATCAATACATAACTGTTTCATGTATGTTTCCATTTAAAGACACCCTTATTTAATATATATTGTTGATTCAGTAACATTGAACTCATGGCTGACAGCACTATAACTCATGCCTGAATGAAGCTTATCTAACACATATATTTTCTCCATAAAGCACATTACAACCTTCTTGCACTTTGGAACACAAGACAAAACTTCAGCATCGCACTTGGAAGCCACTTTAAACAGCATTTATTCATAAATAAAAAGCATAAAAAATGTCACACTAGGTAGATGGAGAAAGCATTTGTTTACAGTATGAAACAAGAAGAGAGAATGTCACCTTGTTTGACCTCAGCTTGGAACACATATGTCAATGACTCAAATTTTCTGCTAGTCAGCACTTGTCTGAAAATACTGTAAAAATTAATTAAATTTTAATGAGCCAATGAATTTGCAAATATAGAATCTGTAAACAATGAGGATAGACTATAATTGCTTTAAATATTTTTTCTACATACATTTAGGACCACATCAGACAGTGTTATGATTTTTGCTAAAATCATAAAGCAATTTGGAAACCTCAAGGAGATAAGAAAAGCTTATTATATTTATTTATATTTTTGCTTACTTTGTTCTTTCTCCCTTACTGATGTTCCAAGTCTCCTTCTTTAAGCATTTCTTTTTTGTTTAGAGAATTTTTTTCTCTCCATCCTTCTAGGGCAGGTCAGCTGGTGACAAATTCTTTTTGTTTTTTTTAATCTGAGAATGTCTTGATTTCCTCTTCATTCTTCAGGGATATCTTTGCTGGGTGTAGGATTTGAGGTTGTCAATTCTTTTCTTTCAGCACTTGAAAAATGTGTCACTTCCTTCATACTTCCATAGTGTCTGATAAGAAATTTGCTGTTGTTCGAATAGTTTTCCCCTAACTGTAAAATGTTATTTTTCTTTGGCTATTTTCAAGACTTTTCTCTGCCTTAGTTTTTGGAAGTTTAATTATCAAACGTCTTGGCATGAATTTCTTTGAGTTTATCTCTTTTGGGGTTGACTCAGCTTCTTGAATTTGTAGCTTTATGTTTCCTGTTGGATTTGGGAAGTTTTCAGCCATTATTTCTACAAGGGCATTTTTAGCCCAAACTTCTTTCTCTTTTCCTTCTGAGATTCAATGACATGAATATTGGATATTTCCTTACAGTCCTACAGGTCTGAGTCTCTCCAGTTTTTTTCTGTTGTTCAGACTGGAAATTTTAAGTTTACTAATTCTTTCCTCTGTCCTCTTCATCTTGTTGTTGAGTCCATCCACTGGGCTTATTATTTAGTTATTGTATAAATTTCAGTTCTAAAATTTCCATTTGGCTCTTCTTTATTATCTTCTAATTCTCTTCTGAGACTTTCAATATTTTTTTGCTAAGGCTTTCTGTTTTTTCATTTCAGTGTGTACATAACTGCCTTTTGAAGGATTTTTTTTTTTTAAATCGTGGCTGCTTTAAAATATTTGTTAAATAATTCCAACATCTCTGTCACTTGGTGGTGGTAATCATTGAATGCCTTTTTGCATTTGGTTTGTGATCTTTGCATTTGGTTCTTTGTATGATGGGTGATTTCTGATTGGAATGTGGACATTTTCATATAATGTTAGGAGTCTCTGGATCTTATTTAAATCTTCTGTTTTAATTGACAGTTTCTGACAGTTCTCTGGAAGGAAGAGGGGAAGCACTACTATATTATTGCTAGGTGGAGATAGCAGCCCAGATTCTCTGTTGGGTCCCTGCTGATACCAGCGCCGGGAGGCTGCCTGTTACAACTGAGCCGGGATGGGAGTTCTGGCTCCCCATGTGGACTGCACGGGTACTGCAATGGGGCTGGACTCCTTACCGTTGGGTAGGGGTGAAATTTCTGACCCTCCATTAGGCCTCTGATACTCACCTCAGTGGGGTATATTCATATGTTTAAATATATATAGTCCTTGTCTCTAGAGAAAAGATACGACTAAGTTTCCTTGATGAACTTCTGAATTTTTCATTTCTATCTTCTCCCTGCTGATGATTTTTTTTATTTAACGTAAGTCTTCACCTGTCTGGGCCTGGCAACTGCCTAGATGCTCTATCTTCACTCATGGTGAGTTTTCATATGCACACTTACTGTTTTTCCGATTTTTTTATTCCAGTATTTTCTGCTTCTCTTGCCCCTCCTCTATTCCTTGGCTTCTCATTGTTTACTCCTCTGAATGTTTGTCTGTCTTTTCAGAGCATGTTGCTTTTAAGATAAGCAACAACCAAGGAGGGGGTTAAGTTAAAGTGCTGAAATTGTAAGTCAGTGCCTCTTGACCTGAGGCATCTCCCCCTGGGTGCAGGGGGGCATCTCAAGTTGACTGTGGAAGGGTCAATAGGAGAGACTGGCTGAGGAGCTGATGTTGAAGACTGAAACCCATTTCCTTTGAGGAAAGGAAATAGTGCAAAACTATTTGAGGTCATATTTCCCTGTCTTAAGCCACTTGAATGGTGTTGTGGCAATCATAAGCTATAAATAGATAAACTTTGCCAGAAGCATCTTAAAGAACCATCGGGAAAGGTCTGGCCTTGTTCATGATATTTTAGAAACCAGCATGTTAGCAGCTGATAGCATTGTCTCTAATTTCACTTTTGCAAATATTATTCATGGACATTGTCACCCCTTTGTCAATCTCTGGGATTCTCAGAAGTATCTTTTTATTTAATGTCCCATCCCGCCTGCTCTGCACATTCTTGGGATTCTGGATGGCCAAATAGGTTTGAGTGATTGATTAGCAGGTTTTACTAATGATTTCGATTAGCTTTGTTTGTTTAGCATATAATTACCTTTTCCTGGTAATTAGGATTTAGTCACGGTATTCATACTTGATATAATTTTGGATGAAGATTACCCCGGTTAAATTCAACTATATTTATAATTTCCAAGCAATTTTAGAACGATTTATCTAAACCTACAGTGCTTCTATCTTCTGAGGGGGAAAAAAAGGCTGTTTTGTTTTGTTTTAAAAGATGAAGTAGTTTTTGCTTATGAAAGATGATTGACAACACAGGTCGTGGTTCTAAAAAAAATAATGGTATCCAACAAAAGTTCATTGGATAAAATTGGTATCAATCTAGGATATAGTAACCTTTTCTTTGGAGAGGGATTTGAATGAGTTGGCCTTTTGGATCCATTTATTAGATTAATCTCTTTTTAGAATCCTAATTATTCCATATTTGACATCTGGACAAAAAGAGCATAGTGTCCCTTTCCATCTATGTTCACGGACCCCAGTAATACCTGCTTGTGGGCTACGGCATTCAGCTGGTGTCTGAGCAGGTCTCCTTTTATCCCCTTAGTGAAAATGAAGTGGTTATCTGGATTTATCCAGGTCAACAGAAGAGCGCGGCTGAGCAGGCCTTTAGCTGATCCTTCTTTGAGTACGTGGGCAGCTGTGTGGCTCCCTGAGCCCTTGCTGAGGAGAGCAGAAGCGCCAGGGCACCTTGCTGGGGTGTTGTAGTGATGGCTCCTTCCCTGGCCTTCAGGTAAGGCTGTGGGGATGAAATGGAGCCGCTGCCCTATGGACAGTATGCTTCTGTCAGCCATGTTTTTCTGCCAGCTCGCTCTTGGAGGCACTAATGAGGAGTGTGAACTGCTTTCTAGAACTACTTTAAGGTCACCCTAATTGGCTACTTTGTGTTATAAAGCCTTTCAAAGAGACTAACTACATATTCTTTTGCTCACACTGCATATTAATAATACTTCCTCTGGAATTTGATTAAAGCGGCATCAACTCTGGTATTTGTATGATTTGATGGTGGTTACAGAGTGATCTCAACTGAAGCTCCCAACGTGACACAGTTCCTCCAGCCACCCTGGGGGGACTTTGGCACCGAGGAATTCCCATGCATATGCTTTCCCAGCCACCTGGCTGTTGTGAATGGCAGCTCATCAGCAGGTGAAGAAGCCACAGGCCAGGGAATGCGTCACAGTCAGCACTAATGCTGCTGCCTAAACAGTTTCAGTTCCTTCGGCTTGGTTTTCCCACAGACACTGCTGACTGGGGCTGCTGATAAGCTGAATAAGGCTGGAGGTCAACAATCCGGAGACTGCTCTTGATTATTAAAGGATCACCACGTCTTAAGGCACATGTCCTCTGGGGTCCAAAGACCTGGGTCTCAGGGAGAGAAGTTTTCTCCTTCTCTTTAAATTAGCAAAGACAGGGGTGCCTGCGTGGCTCGGTCGGTTAGGCAACTGCCTTCGGCTCGGGTCATGATCCCAGGGTCCTGGGATCCAGCCCCGCATAAGGCTCTTGCTCAGCAGGGAGCCCGCTTCTCCCTCTCCTCCCCGCTTGTACTCTCTCACTGTCTCTCCTTCTCGCTCTCTCAAATAAATAAATAAAATCTTTAAAAATAAAAAAATATATATATATTAGCAAAGACAAACACAGAGCAGTTGTGGGCCGGGGGGGGGGGGGTAGTTAACGGTCATTCTTACATTCTAACTCTAAATTTGGAATGGAAAATACTGAATAAGGAAGCACTTCTTGCTCTCCCGACTCAAGCTTCTGGGTAATCGAGGAGTCTGTTTGCAGACATGATCTACACTTAATGAACTGGTCCTTGACTCGGCCGCACACCATGGAGCATTTGGACCCAATAGCACAGAGCCTCAGCAGGGCGCTGCGACTACCAAGACTTAGGGCTTCTCTTATCCTAAATTAAGCTCCTCAATATATAATTATCCATCCCACACACTGAACCTATCTCCAAGGTAAACGTTTCTGCACAGCTGACGCTGGTTCACAGTATAAAAACAATCCTCCTCTCTCTGCTCCCTGTCGGCCACCAGGGACCCGGGGAGTCCTTGCTGGGTGGTGTGTGCTTGGGCCTGGGTGGCCCTCACATTTTTCCTGCAATGATCACAGGACGCTAACGGTGAGCCTGAAGAAAGGTTAGCTGTGACTTCTCTCCCCCCTTTTTTCTTTCCTTCCACAATTGGAGGGAAAGGTGTCAGGATTTTGTTAAGTGCAATACAATTGGATTTAATAAGAAAAAATTTAGGAAATCACTCAATTGAAATACCTTACAATGTTAGCCATGGAAAATGGCGAAAAATTGGGGCGCTTGGGTGCCTCAATCGGTTACATGTCTGCCTTCGCCTCAGGTCATGATCCCAGGGTCCTGGGATAGAGCCCTGCATGGGGCTCCCTGCTCAGTGAGGAGTCTGCTTCTCCCCCTGACCCTCCCCCCTCTCATGCTCTCTCTTTCTCCCTCACTCTCCTGCAAATAAATAAATAAAACCTTTTTAAAAAGGATAAAATAAAATTAGTGGCTGGCGGGTTATCTCCAAATGCATATTGCTGACGAGATGATGAGACTCTCTTGAAAATTTGACTGCAATGACTAATCAGAAGTATCTGTTCCAAATCTGAACAAGATTAGGTTTCTGGGAGTCTGCAGGAATGTCATGAGTACATGGCAACTTCCCCTTTTAGTTGCTGTGGTGTCGCACATCGATAGCAGAGAAAGCGAAGAACAGAGACAGACAATTCACTCTGAAAAACAATAAAATAATGAACATAGAAAAATGGGTTCAAGCGCATTCATAAGCCTAAAATTCAAATGAAAGCAATCTATTTTTGTCTATCAAGTTTGCAGAGGTAAGAGAAACAGTAATTCCCTGTGTTGGCAAAAGGTGCTAGGGAGCTCCCAGAATCAGATAGACTGGTTTTGCTTCTTAGCTCTTCCTCTTTCTAGGGAAGGGGACTCGGGCATGTCATTTATTTTCTCCAAGACTACTTCCTGTTCTGTAAGATGCAGATAATATTAGTAACCACCCCACAAGGGTTTTGAGAGATTTCAGTGAAGTAATGCTTATAAAGTGCTTAGTATATCATCTGACACAGAGTAAATGTTCAGTTGATATTAGAATTACAATAATTACTGTTGGAAGCTAGAAACCCAACACTCTAATGGGGGAGTATGAACTGGCAAAACCCTACATAATAAAAACTTGACATATATGTTAAAACCTTAATAATAAGTATACATCTGACTTAGGCATTCCATTTCTAGAAATCTACTGGGAGGAAACAGGGCACAATAATATGTTTTACAAGGATATCTTTCATGGTATTTTTTATAATGACAGAAATGGAAACAATTTAAATACCTAATAGTAAGGAAGTAGTTAAAAATTATGGTTTGTCTGCCTACTAGAGTTTCAGTCAGGTGTCTCCAAGAGATGCAGAGCATGTTTTTGAGGAATATTTAATGGCTGAGAGGAAACAATACTATGTGAAAATAATGGTTTTAAATTTGTCTGTAACCAGTCAACAAATACTTCTGGGGCCTCAGCTGCATAGGGTGGGTACCACGGATACCCAGGGTCCCAGGGTGGGCACCACGGATAAGGTTGTGAATAAAGCAGACAGAGTACTGCCCTCGCAGAGCATCTGGTCTCTCCACTGAAAATGTGTTCTTTTTATAACAAAGAGGACTCTTAGTGAAACAAAAGGGGAAACTATATTAGTTTGTTAGGGTTGCCATAACGAAGTGCCATGGGTTAGGTGGTTTAGACAACAGAAATTATTTTTCTTACGGTCATATTCTGAGGTACTGGTGGTTAGGACTCCAACATCCGAACTTGGGGGGAGGAGACAATTCAGCTCATAATAGAAACCATCTGATAATATGTCTTGTCTGACAATTACTCTTTTGAGCCATATGGTAAAGAAACCATGTACCTCTTCCTTTTCCTTTCAGTGGGGGCATTTTTAGCCCCTTTGGAGAGACCTTTTAGGAAGACTAAGAATAGGTACCTCTCTTTGAAAGCCTGTTCATTGGCCCTAGCATGGGCGGCTGTGGAGATTTTAGTTTAGGAGAAGGTGATCTCAGATGGGAAGTCCTAAATCACCTGTAGATGATTATGATGCTATGGTGACATTCACAGGTTTCCCTGGCACTTCAAGTCTGAGTGAACTTCACGTATGAACTTAAAGCTTCTAGTAAGTCCAAGGTCCCCAACTCAGCCCAGAACTAAGGATTCCACGTGGACCTCCCAGGGTTAGGGAGGACTTCCTGAGGGTGGTGTCCCAAGGTCTAACCAGATTCAGATGCATACTCTGAAAATGAAATCTTCTGGGTGTGGCAAGGGCCATCCAAGAAGAAGGAGTCACTGATGAAGAACAGTAAAACCAGAAGCTTCTTTTATGATATAAATCCAAATTTACTTTCATTAAAAGAGAGATACACAAAAGAGGGGATAGATGACTGTTTACAGTTGGACGATTACCACAGGATCAGATTAATGTAGATGTGGATAGGAACCTACAGACCTCAAGTCCATCCCCTTGTTTTTTTTTTTTTTTTTTGAAGATTTTATTTATTTATTTGAGAGAGAGAGAATGAGAGATAGAGAGCAGGAGAGGGAAGAGGGTCAGAGGGAGAAGCAGACTCCCTGCTGAGCAGGGAGCGCGATGCAGGACTCAATCCCGGGACTCCAGGATCATGACCTGAGCCGAAGGCAGTCGCTTAACCAACTGAGCCACCCAGGCGCCCTCCCCTTGTTTTAAAGGTTGGGTTGTAACTGGCCCACCAGAGCCACCTACAAATTGCCCAAATTTCACATGTGGTGAGCAGCAAAGACTGATCTCAAGTCCAGGGATCTCGATCTTGATCCAGGGTCATTTCTGTGCTATACTATGAGGGATGGTGGGAGCACATGTGCTGGAGGAAACAGGGGACCCGTCCCCAGCTGCAGACTGATGGGCACTCCGGGCTCTCTCTTTGGTCTCCTGTTGTTGGTGGTGGTACTTTTTACCTTCAAAACAAAAGTTAGGTAATACAGTCCCTTTTAACACTAATGTTCCATGAGTCTTTCATGGGCGCCACTCATTCTACGAATGATTTCCAGCATACTAACGAAGAGAGCCATGGCGTCATGTCTCGTCTAAGGAAGACTGAGAGTCAGGAGGTTAAAAAAAAAAAAAGTGGGAAACGAACGATAAAACAGTTTGCAATCTTGTGTTTGCCTCCACTTACATTAAAGAGTGAGCTTCTACCTCCCTACTCATAGAGTGATTACGAGCTGATACATTTTGTTTTTTCAGATTCCTGCAATGTCATTTTTTTAAAAAAGATTTTTATTTGTTTGAGAGAAAGAGAGCACACAAGCAGAGGAAGGGACAGAGGAAGAGGGAGAAGCAGACTCCCTGCTGAGCAGGGAGCCCAGCTTGGGGCTGGATCCCAGGACCCTGAGATTATGACCTGAGCCGAAGGCAGACACTTTACCGACTGAGCCGCCCAGGTGCCCCATCCTGCAATGTCATTCTTACCTCTGTTTTTATTAGCAAGTGAAACATCTTCATCTCATTTTCTTCTCCTCTTGAAATGCTAAGCTATAGTTTTCAGGGTGCCAAATGTCAAGGGATTGATGAAAGTTTTTTTTAGCCTTTCTTTTTGATTAGCTTAAAAATTTTTTTTTCTTTTCTTCCTTCTCTCTTTGTGTTCTCTTCAGTGTGTGATTAGGTTTGTTTTCAAAAGGTGTTGTAACCTTAGCAAAATTTTCATTAGCATTCCCCATGCACACTTTAATTAAAGGAAACTCATGCTTTGCTCAAGCCATCAGAGAAATGAAAAGTATAGTCTAATGCTAAACATTTTTGTACTTTGCATTAAATTAACTGGACCCCCTTCTCAGATGTAAGAACAGAAAGAAGGCCAGAGACCAACACCCACTCACAGAAAAATTCATAAGTAGCCGGGTTCCAAGACTGTTTCCAGTTATCTCATGTCCTTTTTGCTTTTAAAGGACAAAGATCTAAATGAGGAGTTGTACCTTCCTGGATGAAACAGAGCATTAATTGCTGACATTTTTATATGCTGCTGAAGAGTGTACGTGAGATGTAATGCATATATTTCTACAAGGTTCCTGTGTCAATTGTACAATTTTTTAATTGGGTTTCTTGCATTAGTCCTTTTACCAAATTGATGATGCTAATTTCATTTCTTTTACAAAAATTGAAATTTAAACCATTAGGCTTTCCTTCAAATATACGGAAACCTAATAAACTGTATTTTACTTGTCAAATAATCTTTATCATACATAGTGATTATGGAAATAAGGGTTCTTAGAATTTTCTGCTTCTTTTTTCTTTCAGCAACAAGGGAAGACCATCTATTTTATTTTGATATGAGCTCTCATTTTCTGTGATTTTTAAATGAACCTAAAACATTGCTCTGGAGTATCAGATCCAAGAGTCTTTATTTTTAGCTACCTTCACATGGTTACTTCAAAAAATTGCTTTTAAAAAATCTTTCATTTTGGTGTTCTCTTGGTCAGTGTGACTTCGAAATTACTCAGGTTGAGGAGCAAATTTTAAGATAACTCTCTCCATGTGCCAAAGAACAAAATGTTACAAGAACTGCCTGTTGATTTGCTGTGGTTCTTTGACAAAGAATCCTGAGCTAGCCAGGAGTCCACTGAGGCCTGGAAAGAATTGACAGTTACGGTGCATGACCCCTGCCCCTGGTCCTAACTCTTTTCACTTTCTGTTGCGGGCCTCTAGCTCCTTGTTCCTGAAAGTGTTGGCCATGGAACCTGAGAAGTGAAGTAAGAGCAGTTGAAATGTCCACAGAGCAAAGAGTGGATGGGACTCCATCCATCTCAGTTCATGATCAGTGCACGCTATGACCCGAAGGTAATTCATTAATTCATAATGAGGAATCACTGTCACAGAGATTTGAAATACTTAGAATCTACATGTCCTTCTCCTCGTGGACAGACTGACATGGGAAGTCAAATAATCATTACAAAATTGCTATATGAGAATGGAATTAGAACCTAAGGAGTTAATGGCATCTGGCTAAAAGAGTTGAATGTATCCATTTCATAAAAGGGATGTTCTTACTAATGGGACCACAATACTTGAAGTCCATTAGCTAACTCTCCTTCATCCCTGGATGTGCTTGGATAGGCATTCTACCATTTACCTCAGTGACTCACCTTCTTCTACGTTTCCTAACTGACCAGCTCCTTTAATGATTTATACATTCTTTATTTAGACATATCAATATATTTAATCATATCATTGTGAAATTAGCCCTGCCTGGGAGCCATGCTATCTCTTTAAAATGACGGTCATTCATCCATCAAATATTTATAGTGTCTCCTGTGTGTCAGGCCTTGTATTTTGCATTAGGCACACAGCAGTAAGTGAAGACAAACAAGTTATACAGTCTGGTGGGGGAAATGATTAAACAAGCAATTATAATCACATGTGACAGGTGTTACAGAAGGAAAAGAGTGGGGAGTTATGGATCACATCATCCCTAGCCTAAGGGACTCAAGAGGGTTTCTGGGAGAAAATGATGCCAAATTTGAGAACTGAAGGATGGGGTTGGGAAGGGCAGAGATGAGAAAAGTACTCTTGGGAACTTCCTGTGTGAAGGCCCACAGGGGAGAGAGTACAAGTGACCTTCAAGGCACAGAAAGAATTTCATTAGAGCAATAACAAAATGTGGAGACGATAATGGCTGGTGAGCTCAGCAGAGACCAGATCAGAAAGGATCTTGTTAGACCTACCGAGAAGACTGGACTCTCTCCACACTTGCTGCATTTCATAATGAGCAGAAATAAACCCAGGAGGTTGGCACAAAGGACGTCCACACAGGCTTCTTGGATGGGCTGCAGCACAGCAATATGCCTTGGAATAGTCTGTGGGAAAAGTGGAGGGAAGTGGAGGGATTCATTTGCCTGTTCTTTCCCATCTCCTGTTCTCCATTAGTAAGGGTTACCCCAGGTATATCAGTTACAGGTAGCCAGAGAGGCAGAACCAATGGGAGCCTCTACCCATGGGTTTGTTACAGGAATTGGCTGATGCCATTGTGGGGGCTTGCTTGACAGTCCCGGAAAGCTGTCTCCATATCTGATGCTGGAGCTTGAAGTCCACAGGGCAGGTGGTCTGGAAGAGATGATCATGAGCAGGCTGAAAGTCCGTGAGGACGGACTAAAGCCTACATCTGTTCTTGCTTCCTTTGACCTCTGTGAAGAAGGTGGTCTGGCAGAAGCTGGCGCTTTTTGTCATCGAGCTTAACACACACCCATGGCCTAGGATTCACAAACACTGAAGGTGAATTGAGAAAGTAGGACGATTGCAGGCCCAGCTGCTGCTTCATGCCAATGCAGTACATGTCAGCTACAATTAGCAATACATGTCAGCTACAAAGTAGCATCTTCCTTTTGTCCACCTAACAAATCTCCCTAGAATCCCCCTGTGGTCCATCTTGGGGCATGGCTTTCACACCAGAATGCCACTTACTTCTCCTCCAAACCTCATTCTCGGGCCAGTTCTTGAAAGCACAAAACCTGATGGGAAATTAATTCTAGGTAGCATCATCTGGCCTCTGTAATGTGGGGCTTCTCCAAGTGTAGAAGTTCTAGGAGAAGCCAAAAACTTTGAGCAGCTGCTGTTCAGGCCTGGCATGTGTAGAACAAGTGTTGGTTGACCCCTAGCAACCAACACTTGGTAGCAGAATGGGCTGGGAGACAGTATATCTAGAGAATCTGAGGTGCCTCATAAAATAGAGCTATCTGTTGTGAAATTTCAATAAAATTATACATAAGAGGACGTTTAAGCCTGAATGGAAAATGTTTTAAAACTGAGTCAGAAGACTTTGAAAAGTTTATTTTTGTTGGGCAAAGAAACATAACACTTCAGAAGCCTGTCAACTGAAGCTTATAGTTCTTATGTTTTGACTCTCAAACCTTTTGCATGATAAATAATTTGCAACTTCGGGTACTTTACCACTAAAGTTTTTAATATACATGTATATCATTATGCATTACCCATGTTTATAACATGGGACGGTGGCTCACTAAGATTGAGAACTACAATTCTAAAAGCTGGTTCTGAATGAGAATAACCTTTCATTCAGCTTCTTAAATGTTTTTATCAATAAAACTTAATGATAGGATTATTCCCTTTGATTTTAGTGCCTGGTTGTAGGAGGGGGAGGGATTAAACTTGGTCCTGATGCTCCTTTGTGGTTTGAAATAGTACCTTATATTATTTTTTAAGTAATTGAATTATCAATTGATCAATTATCATGACTTTCTTGTGGGGTATAGATCAATTTGAATTTCTTAGTTAACTTCAAGTAAAAACAAACCATGGGGTACTTTTAGAAAACTAGACAGTAGGAATTATCATGGACAGCTTCACAAAGGATGTCGAGATGGTCTGTAGCCATCCTTTGTCTCCATTTCAACACTCACAAAAATTTTTCAAATATTAGACAAGACTCTTTAGACTGTGACAGAAAACTGACTTGAAGTAGCTTAAGCCAAAAAAAAAAAAAAAAGGTATCTATCAGCTCTTGTAACTGAAGTCTAGAAGATCTCCCATGTGGCTGAATTCAGAGACTCAAATATCTCTGTCTGTCTCTACATCTCATGCACACATGCACAATTCCTACCAAATCCAGTCTGAGGTATGCTCAACCCTGAATCACTCACTGAGCATTGTCAGAGGATGGGATGTTCCAGTTGACCAATGTGAGTAAGGTGGTTGGCAATCCCACTGTGTAATAATGAATTAACTTTACCCAAAGAGAGATCTGGCCTTGGTCCTGGCTCTTGCGACATAATCCCTAAACCCTTAGAATTTCCAAAGTGATGGGAGTGTCTTTGTTATCCGTGGTTGGCCCCTTGGACCACATCTGATGGTTTATTCTAACGAGGTGATTCAAAGTGAGGGTACGGCCACGCCAGAAAGATTAGCCATTTGATGAGAAAGGTGTGACTTGAAGCCATGAGATATCAGCTTAAAATCAGGGGAAGGGTGGTGGTTAGAAATTGAATTCAGCCATATGGGCAGTGATTCAATGAGGCATGCCTAAGTAATGAAATCCCACTGAAACTCTGGAGACCAAAGTCTGGGTGAGTTTCCCTTGATGACAATTTCTTTCATTGTTGTAACAGTTTGATGCTGGGAGCATAATGCCTCCCTGAGTATGATAGAGCCTTCATATTTAGAACCCTCTCACGCTTTACCTTCTGCATCTCTGGTTCTAATTTGTACCATTTTGTTATAATAAAACCATACTTCTAGTAAACTGGGGGTGGTCATGGGAGCCCTTAAATCTGTAGCCAGCTGGTCTGTTGTGAGGATGACCCAGGGAAACTCTGAGCTTCTGGTTGGCGTCTGAGGTGAGGGTAAGCTTGTGGGAACTATTCCTTCAGACTTTGAAGTTTGGCATACTCATGATAGTTGGTGTCTGAAGTTTTGAGGAGACTTGGTAGTCTAGAGGACTGTGCCCTTAACCTTAACTTTGTCTAACTCTGGTACCCACCACTAAGGAGCAGCAGTTTCTGAAAGGAAAAATGATGGGTAAACAAAAAAAGAAACCAAACAAAATAAATAAACAAAACAAAAACAAATGCCCAATTAACTCCTTTTTCAATGTGCTCCATCACTCTCAAAAATATGGTACCTATAACAATGCCCCATGGCTACTGTTACAGACTGAATGTTTGTATTCCCCCCAAATCCATATGTTGAAGCCCTAAACCTCAGTGTGATGGTAGTTCGAGGTTGGCTTTTTGGAGGCAATTCGGTTTAGATGAGGTCATGAGGATGGGCCTCCCAATATGGGAGTAATGTTCTTTTAAGAAGAGATCAGTATCCCTCCCATGTAAGGTCACAGAAAGAAGGTGGCTGTCTACAATCCAGGAAACAGGTCTTTATCAGGAATTGAATCTTGATCTTGAACTTCCAGCCTTCAGAACTGTGAGAAATAAATGTCTGTTGTTTAAGCCACCCCGCCTGTGGTATTTTGTTATAGCAGCCCAAGGCAACTAAGACACTACTAAGACCTTTCAGGACATGCTTACCCAAAGCTGTAAACTTGGACAACATTTTTTGTTTGGTACCTTCTCTAACGACCAGTCCTGAAATAAAAACTTGAGTTATGTTGTTAGTTATTGATAATAAATTAGTGTGCTACCTTTCTTCTAACATTTACTTTTGAAAGTCACCGAGTTTTTAACCCAAATCACAGAGTCATCTAGAATGTAAACTTCAGGAGGGCAAGGACTAATTAGAAAGCTGCCTGGTGTCAAAATGGTCAATTAAGACAATGAGCCAAACACTCAAGGCTTTATTCACTTCCTGCAGTAGTGTCAGCAAATGGCCACAAAGAGGAAGAAGGTGCTAGCTTCCCCACTGTTCCATGTACTCATAAATGGAGCTGAGTGAGGACAGGGTAGACCAGCACACTGCTGAGGGAGCACTAAACCACAGGCTCCTGCCATTTTGTGGAAGGGGGAATTGGGGGCAAGAGAAGGAGAAGGGCAAGGAGTGGAAAAGTACTGAGTATGAGTCAGAGCGGAGGAAGAGGTCTTCCAGCACCCTCCCGGCTACCAGGAGGTTCCCTGGGAAGCCCGCCAGGCTAAAACCTTAAAATTAGCTATGGTCAGGCCTGAAAGATCACACATAGAATTTTGGCCTGGGATGGACTCCTCAGGACCCTTGTCTGTTTGTTCCCTAATGCATTGTAAGTGCCTGCGACAGTGAGAAGCACAGAGTAGGCACTCAGTAAATTATTTTTATAGCTGGCAACACAGAGCCACTGAAGATGCTCCAGGAGCCATTCCATTGGCCTTAATAATGTCACTGAATGTTAGAGCACCTGTCTCTAAAATTGATGAGCTCCAGCAACACGTCAGATGCCCAGTGCAACCAGGTCTCCAACAGAGCAGTGAACACTGGAATCGTGGCGTGGGTTGGGAGGTAGAAGAAAGACAAGGGCTGGTGTGGGGAGCAAGATGGCGGAGGAGTAGGAGACCTGGATTTTGTCTGGTCTCAGGAATTCAGCTGAATAGGGATCAAACCATTCTGAACACCTACGAACTCAACAGGGAATCGAAGAAAGAATAGCAACAACTCTCTGAATACAAAAGCGACCACTTACTGGAAGGTAGGACGTGCGGAGAAGTGAATCCGAGGCGATATTCGGGAGGATAGACGGCGGGGGAGGGGGCCTCCGTCGGCCGCTTCTGGCAAGTGCTAGAGCCGCGGAGCACAAAATCGGAACTTTGAGAAGTCGGCTCCGCTGAGGGACGTCGCTCCAGTGGCTAAGCGGGGGGTGGAAACCTCGTGGGACAGTGTGGTCTCAGGACCCTCGGGGTTATAGAAAGACTGGGGGTGCCTGAGTGCGGCAGAGCTCCCAGGTATTGGAGCAGGGAAGCCGGCTGCAGAGACGGAGCCGAGGCACGGGCTCTCAGCTCGGGGTTGCCAAAAACTGTGATCCGTGGCCCAGTCGGGCCACTGCTCCTCCAGCAGGGACCCAACAAGCGGCAGAGCTGGGGAGACTCCCCTTCCTCCCCCGGGAGGAGCGGTGCGGGAGCGCACCACAGGGATCTGCTGGGTTTGGAGACTCCACACGGGGTCGGGTGCCAGACATAGAAATGCTCGGTCACAGGCCGGGTGAGCACGGAGTGCGGCCGGAGACCGGGGAGACGGGAGTGACTGACTGCTTTTCTCTGGGGGCGCACTGAGGAGCGGGGCCCTGAGTTCTCAGCTCCTCCGGGTGGAGATTGGGAGGCCACCATTTTCACCCTGGTCCTCCAAAGCTGTACCAAGAGCTTGCAGGGAACAAAAGCTCCTGAGAGCAAACCCGAGCAGCTTGCTTAGCCCGGACCCACAAGGGCGGGGCAATTCCGCCTCCGGCAAAGACATTTGGGAACCACGGCAACAGGCCCCTCCCCCAGAAGATCAGCACGAACAGCCAGCAAGCCAAGACCAAGTTTACCGATCAAGGAGAACGGGAGAACTCCAGCACTAGGGGAATACTGCACATAGAATTCATGGCTTTTTTACCATAATTCATTAGTTTTTCAAGGTTAATTTTTTAACTGTTTTTTTTAATTTTTCTTTTTCCCTTTCTCAACCAACATCTTATCAATCCCTTTTTTATAAAAACATTTTTTATTTTTCATTTTTAGAATCATATTTTATCCCTTCATAGTAGTTACCCTTATTTTTGGCATATATATATAAGTTGTTCTCTCTTTAAAATTTTGAGATACAGTTTCTTCTAACAGAACAAAATATACCCTAAATCACTAGTGTATGGCTTTGTTGTAGTCTCCTGCCTGATCACATTCTCTCCCTTTTTTTTTCTTTTCTTTTTTTTTTAAATCTTCTTTCTTTTTTCAAACAACTTCTTATCTTATCAATTCCTTTTATAAAAACTTTTATAATTTTCATCTTTACAGTCATCTTCCATCCCTTCATTGTACCAACCCTTATTCTGGACATATATAAGTCTTTCTTCCTTTAAAATTTTAGGAGGCGCTTTCTTCTTCCTTTTTTTTTTTTTTTTTTTTTGTAGTTTACCTGAGAGTTCACTCTTGGTGTTTATATTCTTTTTATTTTTTATTTTTTTATTTTTTTATTGTTATGTTAATCACCATATATTACATCATTAGTTTTTGATGTAGTGTTCCATGATTCATTGTTTGTGCATAACACCCAGTGCTCCATGCAAAACATGCCCCCTTGAATACCTATCACCAGGCTAACCCATCCCCCCACCGTCCTCCCCTCTAGAACCCTCAGTTTGTCTTTCAGAGTCCATCGTCTCTCATGGTTCGTCTCCCCCAGAGGCACTTACTTCTAACAGACCAAAATACGCCCAAAATCTAGTCTGTGGCACTGATCTATGCACTAGCCTGATCATATTTGATCATATTCTGTTCTTTTTGTTTTGTTCTGTTTTTGTTTGTTTTTATCTTTTTCTTTTTCTTTTTTTTTCTCTCTTTTTTCTTTCTTTCCCTTTCTTTTCCCCTGGTTTCAGGTCTTTTCTGATTTGTATAGAATATATTTCCTGGGGACATTGTTAACCTGTTAGCATTTTGTTCTCTCACTCATCTATTGTCCTCTGGACAAAATGACAAGACGAAAAAGATCACCTCAGCAAAAAGAACAAGAGGTAGTACTGTCTGCCAGGGACCTACTCAATAAGGACATTAGTATGATGTCAGACCTAGAGTTCAGAATCATGACTTTAAAGATACTAGCTGGGCTTGAAAAAAGTGTGGAAGTTATTAGAGAAACCCTTTCTGGAGAAATAAAAGAACTAAAATCTAACCAAGTTGAAATCAAAAAGGCTATTAATGAGGTGCAATCAAAAATGGGGGCGCTAACTGCTAGGATAAATGAGGCAGAGGAGAGAATTAGTGATATAGAAGACCAAATGATGGAAAATAAAGAGGCTGAGAAAAAGAGAGAGAAACAACTACAGGATCATGAGGGCAGAATTTGAGAGATAAGCAATACGATAAGACGAAACAACTTTAGAATAATTGGGATCCCAGAAGAAGAAGAGAGAGGGGGGCAGAAGGTATATTGGAGCAAATAATACCAGAGAACTTCCCTAATGTGGGGAAGGAAACAGGCATCAAAATCCAGGAGGCACAGAGAACCCCTCTCAAAATCAATAAAAATAGGTCAACAACCTGACATCTAATAGTAAAACTTCCGAGTCTCAGAGACAAAGAGAAAATCCTGAAAGCAGCTCTGGAGAAGAGATATGTAACCTACAATGGTAGAAACATTAGATTGGCAACAGATCTATCCACAGAGACCTGGCAGGCCAGAAAGGACTGGCATGATATCTTCAGAGCACTAAACGAGAAAAATATGCAGCCAAGAATACTATATCCAGCGAGGCTCTCATTGAAAATAGAAGGAGAGATAAAAAGCTTCCAGGACAAACAAAAACGAAAGGAATTTGCAAACACGAAACCAGCCCTACAAGAAAGATTCAAAGGGGTCCTCTAAGCAAAGAGGAGCCTAAAAACAGCATAGATCAGAAAGGAACACAGACAATATACAGTAACAGTCACCTTACAGGCAATACAGTGGCACTAAATTCATACCCTTCAGTAGTTATCCTGAATGTAAATGGGCTAAATGCCCCAATCAAAAGACAAAGGCTATCAGGTTGGATTAAAAAACAAGACCCATCAATATGCTGTCTGCAAGAGACTCATTTTAGACCCAAAGACACCCCCAGATTGAAAGTGAGGGGGTGGAAAACCATTTACCCTGCTAATGGACACCAAAAGAAAGCTGGGGTGGCATTCCTTATATCAGACAAATTAGATTTTAAACCAAAGACTGTAATAAGAGATGAAGAAGGACACTGTATCCTACTTAAAGGGTCTATCCAACAAGAAGATCTAACAATTGTAAATATCTATGCCCCTAACATGGGAGCAGCCAATTATATAAGGCAATTAATAACAAAAGCAAAGACACACATTGACAACAATACAATAATAGTGGGGGAATTTAACACCCCCTGACTGAAATGGACAGATCATCTAAGCAAAAGATCAACAAGGAAATAAAGACTTTAAATGAAACACTGGACCAAATGGACTTCACAGACATATTCAGAACATTCCATCCCAAAGCAACGGAATGCACATTCTTCTCTAGTGCCCATGGAACATTCTCCAGAATTGATCACATCCTAGGTCACAAATCAGGTCTCCACCGGTACCAAAAGATTGGGATTATTCCCTGCATGTTTTCAGACCACAGTGCTTTGAAACTAGAACTCAATCACAAGAAGAAAGTCGGAAAGAACTCAAACACATGGAGGCTAAAGAGCATCCTACTAAAGAATGAATGGGTCAACCAGGAAATTAAAGAAGAATTTAAAAAACTCATGGAAACCAATGAAAATGAAAACACAACTGTTCAAAATCTTTGGGATACAGCAAAGGCAGTCCTGAGAGGAAAGTATATAGCAATACAAGCCTTTCTCAAGAAACAAGAAAGGTCTCAAATACACAACCTAACCCTACACCTAAAGGAGCTAGAGAAAAAACAGCAAATAAAGCCTAAACCCCGCAGGAGAAGAGAAATAATAAAAATCAGAGCAGAAATCAATGAAATAGAAACCAAAAGAACAGTAGAACAGATCAACAAAACTAGGAGCTGGTTCTTTGAAAGAATTAACAAGATTGATAAACCCCTGGCCAGACTTATCAAAAAGAAAAGAGAAATGACCCAAATCAACAAAATCATGAATGAAAGAGGAGAGATCACAACCAACACCAAAGAAATACAAACAATTATAAGAACATAGTATGAGTAACTCTATGCCAGCAAATTAGATAACCTGGAAGAAATGGGTGCATTCCTAGAGGTGTATCAACTACCAAAATTGAACCAGGAAGAAATAGAAAACCTGAACACACCTATAACCACTAAGGAAATTGAAGCAGTCATCAAAAATCTCCCAACAAATAAAAGCCCAGAGCCAGATGGCTTCCCAGGGGAATTCTACCAAACATTTCAAGAAGAATTAATACCTATTCTCCTGAAACTGTTCCAAAACATAGAAATGGAAGGAAAACTTCCAAACTCATTTTATGAGGCCACCATTACCTTGATCCCCAAACCAGACAAAGACCCCATCAAAAAGGAGAATTGCAGACCAATATCCTTGATGAACATGGATGCAAAAATTCTCACCAAAATACTAGTCAGTAGGATCCAACAGTACAGTGAAAGGATTATTCACCATGACCAAGTGGGATTTATCCCTGGGCTGCAAGGTTGGTTCAACATCTCCAAATCAATCAACATGATACAATACATTAACAAAAGAAAGAACAAGAATCTTCAGATCCTCTCAATAGATGCAGAAAAAGCATTTGACAAAGTACAGCATCCTTTCTTGATCAAAACTCTTCAGAGTATAGGGATAGAGGGTACATACCTCAATATCATAAAAGCCATCTATGAGAAACCTACAGCAAATATCATTCTCAATGGGGAAAAGCTGAGAGCTTTTCCCCTAAGGTCAGGAACGCGGCAGGGATGTCCACTCTCACCACTGCTATTCAACATAGTATTAGAAGTCCTAGCCATAGCAATCAGGCAACAAAAAGAAATCAAAGGCATCCAAATCGGCAAAGAGGAAGTCAAACTCTCACTCTTTGCAGATGATATGATACTGTATGTGGAAAACCCAAAAGACTCCACCCCAAAACTGCTAGAACTCATACAGGAATTCAGTAAAGTGGCAGGATATAAAATCAATGCACAGAAATCAGTGGCATTCCTATATACCAACAACAAGACAGAAGAGAGACAAATCAAGGAGTCAATCCCATTTACAACTGCACCCAAAACCATAAGATACCTAGGAATAAAATTAACCAAAGAGGCAAAGGATCTGTACTCAGAAAACTATAAAATACTCATGAAAGAAATTGAAGAAGACACAAAGAAATGGAAAAACGTTCCATGCTCATGGATCGGAAGAAAAAACATTGTGAAGATGTCAATGCTACCTAGAGCAATCTACACATTCAATGCAATCCCCATCAAAATACCATCCACTTTTTTCAAAGAAATGGAACAAATAATCCTAAAATTCGTATGGAACCAGAAGAGACCCCGAATAGCCAGGGGAATATTGAAAAAGAAAAGCAAAGCTGGAGGCATCACAATTCTGGACTTCCAGCTCTCTCACAAAGCTGTCATCATCAAGACAGTATGGTACTGGCACAAAAACAGACACATCGATCAATGGAACAGAATAGAGAGCCCAGAAATGGACCCTCAACTCTATGGTCAACTGATCTTTGACAAAGCAGGAAAGAATGTCCAATGGAAAAAAGACAGTCTGTTCAACAAATGGTGTTGGGAAAATTGGACAGCCACACTGCAGAAGAATGAAATTGGACCATTTCCTTACACCACACACAAAAATAGACTCCAAATGGTTGAAAGACCTAAACGTGAGACAGGAGTCCATCAAAATCCTAAAGGAGAACACAGGTAGCAACCTCTTTGACCTCAGCCGCAGCAACTTCTTCCTAGAAACATCGCCAAAGGCAAGGGAAGCAAGGGCAAAAATGAACTATTGGGATTTCACCAAGATGAAAAGCTTTTGCACAGCAAAAGAAACAGTCCACAAAACCAAAAGACAACTGACAGAATGGGAGAAAATATTTGCAAATGACATATCAGATAAAGGGCTAGTATCCAAAATCTATAAAGAACTTATCAAACTCAACACCCAAAGAACAAATAATCCAATCAGGAAATGGGCAGAAGACATGAACAGACATTTTTCCAAAGAAGACATTCAGATGGCCAACAGACACATGAAAAAGTGCTCAATATCGCTTGGCATCTGGGAAATCCAAATCAAAACCTCAATGAGATACCACCTCACACCCGTCAGAATGGCTAAAATGAACAAGTCAGGAAACGACAGATGTTGGCGGGGATGCGGAGAAAGGGGAACCCTCCTACACTGTTGGTGGGAATGCAAGCTGGTGCAGCCACTCTGGAAAACAGTATGGAGGTTCCTCAAACAGTTGAAAATAGAGCTACCATAGGATCCAGCCATTGCACTACTGGGTATTTACCCCAAAGATACAAATGTAGGGATCCGAAGGGGTACATGCACCCCAATGTTTATAGCAGCAATGTCCACAATAGCCAAACTGTGGAAAGAGCCAAGATGTCCATCGACAGATGAATGGATAAAGAAGAGGTGTTATATATACACAATGGAATATTATGCAGCCATCCAAAGGAATGAGATCTTGCCATTTGCAACGACGTGGATGGAACTGGAGGTTGTTATGCTGAGTGAAATAAGTCAATCAGAGAAAGACATGTATCATATGACCTCACTGATATGAGGAATTCTTAATCTCAGGAAACAAAGTGAGGGTTGCTGGAGGGCTGGCGGGTGGGAGGGAGGGGGTGGCTGGGTGATAGACATTGGGGAGGGTATGTGCTATGGTGAGCGCTGTGAATTGTGCAAGACTGTTGAATCACAGATCTGTACTTCTGAAACAAATAATGCAATATATGTTAAGGGGAAAAAAAAGAAGAAGAAGAAGGTAGCAGGAGGGGAAGAATGAAGTGGAGTAAGTCAGAGGGGGAGACGAACCATGAGGGACGATGGACTCTGAAAAACAAACTGAGCGTTCTAGAGGGGAGGGGGGTGGGGGGATGGGTTAGCCCTGTGAATAGTATTAAAGAGGGCACATTCTGCGTGGAGCACTGGGTGTTATGCATGAACAATGACTCATGGAACACTACATCAAAAACTAATGATGTAATGTATGGTGATTAACATAACAATAAAAATTATATAAAAAAAGAAGAAAGACAAGGGCTGGCAAAAGACAAAAAAATGTGAAGAAATGAATAGATGATTACTGAAGGTTTGGGGAAATGCCCTTTTGTGCACATTGCATGAAAATATAGCTTTATAATTCTAAACTCTCATGTGAGGAAAGCAGATTAGGTTGTAAATTTATAACAACTCCCTGCACCTTCTGCCATTTGGCCTTTGGGCTCATTGACAATGTAATGGTCACGATGCAATTTGTTCCCAGAGGTCAGCAGAAGAATGCTCTTCCCATCTCTGATTATAGCGTGTTCTCATTTAAGAGGGGCCTCTCCTGATCTTTGCATGCTGCTCCCCCATCTGTCCTTCCCATTTGTGCATTTGCCCAAATCCAGAGCCATAACTCACAGTTCACTCCGTAATGTGGGATGTCTTTGGTGCTCAGCATTAACTCACCGGATTGAAAGGGTCAAAGAACCTAAACTTCTAAACAAGAAAAGCCTGCTCTGTTGAATGCTTCTTGGAAATTTGCATATTTTTATTTCATTGCCTTAGAAATTATTACCAGGAAGTTAAATCTTTGTAGTCTATAAACAATATGATGAAGTGTGATTTCCCCCCCTCTAATGGATTTGTTTTTAAAGAAACAAAACTTGGATTCAAATATTTTAAAGATGTTTCCTATGATCCCGTGTTATTTAAAACTCATTCATTAAACATCTGATGAATAGGTCTATTACATTTTTTTTAAAGTTGATTGAATGTTCATTTTGGAAGGATGGAATGAATTATCACACAATGATTTCATTTCAATACCTCTTTGTAGGTGGCCAGTGTTATATGGAATTGAATCACAATGTGCTCTACAAATTGACAGGCTAGCAATCATTATTTTTCATGTAAAAGCAGGAGTCTATCTTTAATCTCATCATATTTTCAGTGGTAGAAGAGATGGAGGTGGTGAAGCATTATTTGTCCCGCACAGAAAATTACGCCACAAAATAAGTCATGTGCAGGGCTGTCATAATGGTTCAACGGTTATAGTGACAGAAAAAAAAAAAAAAAGAGTAGTGATGGCTAGCCTTCAGTGCACAGTGAAATAGTGAACAATTTGTTAAATATCCCTGGAGTCAATTAAAATGGCATATGATCAGTTTGGTGGCTGCCAAGCCTCAGTGGGAGCCAATTAGAATTCACCAAAAATGAAAGTGGATGAATCTGGAGAAACAGTGTTGGATTTATGGGGGAAAGCAAACAAGTCATTGAGCCAAGAATAATGTTGGTGGGCATTCTCTAAAGGAGATTGGTAAACAGGACTGTAGAGCTGTTCACGTTCACAGTGGTTTGAATGTTTCTTCTGCAATATTTTAAGCCATTACTGCAGAGGAATTAAATTAGTTGGATTTAGCCTACACAACATGAGAGAACCATTCTGCAAATTGCAGTCATTATTAATTTTGTTCCAGAAGCTGCCTTGCATGAAACATTAGAGTGATTTTTCTTTTCTTTTTGCATTTAAACTACAGATAAACACTGCAGATTGCTCCAGATGAATGCTATGGAGACGCTGAAGACTGTCCGACAATTTCTTTTAAAGTCAGATATTCCATTGTGAAAATGTTCGAACAATCTAATGATGGATGTTCATTAGTTCACTGCTGTCAAGACGAGTTACTACTCCACGTCTCTGATACTGATTGTGTTTTGGCAGTCATGATTGAGTTGTTGAAGAAAAAACACTCCACAGAGCTCTCTCGACTGTGTCCAAACCAGCACCAACTTGAAATATCATTGGCTTACTCAGCAGCATTAAAACCCACAAAGCGAATTGGTTAGATCCATCCCAGAGACTTTTCCACAGCAGTAAATGGATTTGCCCTCTTTACAGCAGGGAGCAGAGTTCCAACGCAATTATTCTTATTGGAACAGACTAAGGAATTTACTTCAAATGAGGTTGCTGGTTGTCCTGTGGAGGAAGCTGTGTCAGAATAAATATCCAGCTACTCTTCAGAGACATAATTTGTTCATTCTCCCATGAAACACTTGTGCCACATGAGCAGTAGATAGCCAACTTTGCTTGGATGGAGGAAACAGTCTTTCACTGTAGCAAAACTTGTATGTGGCTCAGGTAGGGTCCCATTTTAATGAAAACAGTTTAACATTTGGTTCTTTGCAAGGAGCCACTTCCATATGCCAGATGTCCTGAAGCAATAAGCCTTTGTTACTTGTTCACAATCAATTTTATTAAGGGAAAAATTCCAAGTGACAGATGTCACCAGTGAATGTTCACATCAGTTTAATGAAGACCTGGCTTTGGAATGTATCATTGCAGGGCAACTCTTTAAATGCAAAACCTATACTGTTACAATTTGACAAGATAGGGTGCTTTGAGGATTTATGGGACAGGCACAGACAGTTTCTCATGTGGCAGAGCATATACTTTATCCTTCTTCGACTACAAACCTCCCTAAACTTAAGATAGTGCTTGAATATAGTGAATACTCAGGAGGTACTTGGTAATGAAAGAGATGATGACTATGGCCCAGAAGTAGGCACAGGATGGGATGTGCTATCAAGAACAAACAGAACTTTATGAAAATTCATTCTTTCTTTTCAAATACAGTGTGTCCCTACTAGGTATAAACTATGAGGAGAGAAATTCCAAGTGATATAAGTTTACTCTGTGATAACTTGATGTGGCTTGAGTTGTAGATGGTGGCATCTCCTTTCTTCATATTGCATTTTAAGGTCTACCAACTATGAGCTTCCCGGTTTTTAAATTTATTTTTATTTATTTAAGAAAGAGAGAGAGGGAGGGAGGGAAAGTACAGAGGGAGAGGGAGAAGCAGGCTCCCCTCTAAGTAGAGAGCCCAATGTGGGGCTCGATCCCAGGACCCTGAGATCATGACCTGAGCTGAAGGCAAACGATGAACAAACTGAGCCACGCAGGTGCCCCCTATGAGCTTCCAGTTAACAGAAGGTCTTAATATTAGCTTATAACAATCTGGAAATGAGGTAGTTAGTTCTGTCCCTAAAGTGGAGCCCTTTGGCAGGGCTTCTTCCATTGGAGAAGTTAGATAATAGGAGACCTGAGGATACTAAAAATGACCTTGGGAGCATTTACATAGGTCATTCCTAACAGCAACACCACTATGCATATTTAAAACAGCCATCAAGGGCACTTAATGCTTGTATCTTATTCCTCATTCATTGACTCTGTTTGGAAATGTCAACACCATTTTGTATTTGTCTGAGATAGCCTCCATTTGTATGTCAAGCTGGGAGACACACTTCAGTTGACCTCATAAAGTAATGCTCCTTGCCAGAGACATGCCCCCTAGTATCCTAGACTTGACCATTCCCTGTCCTCACTGTAAAGTGGTCATTGAGAAACATGTCCAATCTTTTTCCTCTTTGTGTGCCTTGCCGGGGTGACACGGGTATTACTATCTTTTGGTAGAGACTACTCTTTCTCCTTAGACTTTCTAATCTTTTAAACATTTAACATATTAAACTGAAGGCTACAGCTGAGCCTGATCTTTCATTGGTACCAGGGATAATAGTGGGACAGACAGTGTTGGAAATATCTCCTTTTCAAAGGTATGGCTCCTTTTGCTTTTCTCCCCCATTTGGTATTTGATTAAATCAGTGCTTCTAATTTATCAGCATGTTGGTAACAAAACCAGTCAATTTTTGCCAGGGCCACTCCAACTTCTAGTAAAGTCTCTAGGACACAAAGAGTACATTTATCATGAAGAGATTACAAAGGTTCACTTTGACATTTCAAGGAAGACTGATTATATGTATTCTTTTCATGAGATGCTGAAAGTCTATGTGAATATCAGTTATGCCCAAGGAACTACCAGATCTTGATGACTTTCCTACCTCCAAAGTTTGGCTCTTGGATCCCACAGTTAGGGGAAAGTTTTACTTTTCAGCTTGCTCTGAACTGAATATTTGCCCCCCTCCCATTCATATGTTGAAACCTAACCCCCAAGGTGATGATAGTGGGCGGTGGGGCCTTTGGGAAGTGCTTAGGTCATGAGGTCTCTTATCAAAGTGACCCAAGAGAGAGCTAGCTTGTCCCTTCCACTGTGTGAGCTGACAGGGAAAAGGTGTCATCTGTGAACCAGGAAGTGGGCTCTTGCCAGACACCAAATCTGCCGGCACTGTGGTCTTGGACTTCCCACCTTTGAGAACTGCGAGAACTGAATCTTTGTTGTTTAAAAGCCACCCAGTGTATAGTGCTTTTGTTATAGCTACCCAAACTGACTAAGATGCTTAAATATGATTTCCAGTATGTTGTAAACAAACAGAATTTTTAAAAAAGATTTTATTTATTTATTTGAGAGAGAGAGAGAGAGAGAATGAGCAGGGTTGGGGCAGAGGGAGAGGGAGAGGGAGAAGCAGACTCCCCGCTGAGCAGGAATCCTGACGTGGGTTCAATCCCAGGGCCCAGAGATCATGACCTGAGCTAAAAGCAAATGCTTAACCAACTGAGCCACCCAGGCATCCCAATAAATGGAATTTTAAAAGCTTTAAGTACATTTCTAAATATACCGATAATTGGGAAAGTAAACACTTTTTACAGTTTTGTTTGTTTGGTTTTTTTAGAGAGAGAGACTGTGTGTGCACACAAGTGGAAGGGGAGGGCCAGAGGGAGAGAGAGAGAGAGAGAATCCCAAGCAGACTCCACACCCAGTGTGGAGCCCAACTGGGGGCATGACCTCATGATCTGAGGGGAAATCAAGAGTCAGACAGTTAATCAACTGGGCCACACAGGTGCCCCCCAAACCCTTTTTCTTAATGATTTTCTGAATCTACCCTAAATTTCTTCCTATGCAAAGAAATCATTTGCTTTCAAGACTGGGGCTCCATGGGTTATATAAGAATATATGCTATTTACTATTTGTTTACTACGTGAACAATGGGCATGTGAAAATTCATGTGTAATTAATTAATTAGAAATAATTTATTTAATAGCATTCATCACCTGGAAGATTCTAGGTGCTTACCAGGTCACTGACAAATCACTGAAGTTTCTCCAAGTAGCCTATGTGAATCCACAAGACCTTGCAGATGAAGGCCCAGCAGGCCTATCAAGTAGATGATGCCGCATTGTAATTGTGCAATCTTGCAGTGGAGAGCAAGTTAAAGAGCGTCCTGAACCTTACTAAGAGATCTGTTTCTAAAACACAGACAAATCTGCATTTGGTAGGGAGAGGGGGGAGGTGGTGAAGAAAACTATCTGTTGGGGCAACTGGGTGGCTCAGTTGGTTATGTGTCTGCCTTCGGCTCAGGTCACGATCCCAGGGTCCTGGGATCGAGCCCCACATCTGGCTCTCTGCTCCCTCTCCTCCTTACTAGTGCTCTCTCTCTCTAAAAGAAATAAATAAAATCTTAAAAAAAAAAATCCATCTGTCAACTTAAAAAAAAGGGGTTGGGTAAGCATATTGGGGGAAATGGAGAGTTAAGAACATTGTCAAGGGAAGTGCCATTTTTTTTTTTTTTGAAGCATAAAACTGTTGTCCAAACTAGGAATAAGGAGTGGCGTGGGAACCAGGGATGCATCTGAAATAAGCATGGGTCAAGAAGTCTTGAGTACATTACTCATTGACAATAAATCTCCTGTCATTAAACATGTAATGAGAAGGTGCTCATTTGGAGGAAAGTTGACAGCAAACTTCATAATGGAGACATTAAATTCATACCATGTGGACACACTGCCCAGTATTAGCATCACTAAAAGAACAGGTACAACCAGGTGCTACACACCTCGTGATATGATGGAATAGGACTTTGCATCATCCTTGAAGTAATCTTGTCTTCAAAATGCAACCTGAATCTAATCATTTTTCTAGATCTGAAGTTCTGTTACAGGAAATATGGAGGAGAGAAGAAACAGTTGACTTGATGAGGAAGCGACTGGCCAAGTTCAGAATGTGTGACATTCCGAGAATATGACTCAGTTTCTCTATCAAACTAATGGTACAAATAAAGGGAGGGAGAGAGGGGTGTGGTTGTAAGATAGAGAACACCCAACATATTAATTAAATGCTGTGTGTGGACATTGTGTGGAACGTAGTAAAAAGAGAAGCTAACTGTAAAAAGACATTTTTGAGACAATTAGGGAAATCTAAATATTATTTGGGTTTAAATGCAATTAAAGAAATTATTGTTAGTGTTATTATCTGTGATAATGGCAAGGTAGGCATGTTTCCTTTTTAAAAATGGAGGGGGAGACCTTGTTAGTTAGAAATACATACTGAAGTGTTAGATATAAAATAACACAATGTCTGGGGTTTACTTTAACATATTGCAGCAAAAAAAAAAAACACAAGGGTGGAGGGAATGAAGCATAAACAGCAGAATGTTGACAATGGTTGAAGTTAGGTATATGTAGGTTTATTATACCATACTCTCTCTGTTTTTGACTATTCACAAATTTCCATAATAAAAACTATAAAAGGGGTGCCTGGGTGGCTCAGTTGGTTAAGCATCCAACTTTTGATTTTGGATCATGTCATGATCTCAGGGTCATGGGATTGAGCCCTGTGTGGGGCTCCACACTGGGCATGGAACCTGCTTCGAATTTGCTCTCTCCCTCTCCTTAGGCCCCTCCCTCCCACCCCCCACTCAGGTGCGCGCTCTCTCTCTCTCTCTCTCCTAAAAAAAGAAAAGAAAAGAAAGGGGAAGAAAAGGAAAGAAAAAAGAAAAAAAAGAAATGAAAAGAAAAAGGGTTTGGAGTAATAGGAAATATTCTATAGGCAGCAATTTATCTGGGCAATATTTATTTTTCAACTAAGCCCTTACATCTCCATTAACTTATTCCCACATCTGCATGAGCAGACATTCTGCTGAAATAATAGTAACAGCTATCATTTCATGGGTGCCAATCACAGTAACAGACTTCACATTCCTGAGGCTCTGAGAGATCATATAATTTGTCTGAAACCAAAGACTCTTAAGTGTGACACTGCATTGCTCTCTTGTCTGAAAGTTCTAAGAAAAGCCATAGTCTCTGCAGTTGGTACATTGTACAGGTTTGTGGAACAGCCATTAGTAATATGAAGAATGCTCAAGACAAAAGATGGTACTCTAAGTGCTGGACTTTGGGCAATTGCCGATAAGACAGAACTCTTTGCATTGACATCTTAATGACAGTGCCTGAAAAGCCAACAAACCAGCACTCCCCAGTGAGGAGCACATGATTAAAGAATGTGAGTTGAAGATGGAGAGGGGGAAATAGACAATGAGATGGGGCAGTGAGGACATCATTCTGGCTCCATTGTTCTTGGCCAAGGTCTTTACCAAGACAGAACAGATGGGTAGCCCATCTAATCCCACAACCAGGCTTGACTTGACATAAATTATTTGTAATTTGCTGCCTATATTTGTAACAAAGTAATAAGGTCTAATTATTTTCAACCAAAAGTTATGTTATATATTTTTAAATTTGAAGATTCTAGTCAGTTTTTATTAAGGACGGTACCTAGATCAGGTGGACTTGACCCATAGGTGTAGTCAAATTCTGGGTGCTGTAATGCATAGATTAAGTGACAACCGCACTTCAAAAAAAGCTCCCAAATTGGGACAATGTTTGAAAGAACCAACAGTTAACACCTGCATTAGAGCAACACACACGGACTTATCAGATTGCTTATTCTTATCATCAATAATGAATACAACCATCACAAAATGGGCAATTCATACAGATTTTCCTTACTTAACTACTGCAAAAACAATCTAAACTATGTAACTCTTACCATTTAAAAACCAGTGTTTTGTATGGTGACTAACATAACAATAAAATAAAATAAAATAAACAAAGTTTATCTTTGCTTATTATTTCGCTCAGCATAATACCCTCCAGTTCCATCCACGTAGATGTAAATGGTTAAGACTTCATCTTTTTTGATGGCTGAGTAATATTCCATTGTGTGTATGTGTATATATATATATATATATATATATATATACACATACATATATCATCTTCTTTTCCATTCAACTGTTGATGGACATCTGGACTCTTTCCACAGTTTGGCTATTGTGGACATTGCTGCTATACACATCGGGGTGCATGTGCCCCTTCGAATCACAGTGTTTGTATCCTTTGGGTAAATACCTAGTAGTGCAATTGCGGGGTCATAGGGTAGCTCTATTTTTAACTTCTTGAGGAACTTCCATACTGTGTTCCAGAGTGGCTGCACCAGCTTGCATTGCCACCAACAATGTAAGAGGGTTCCCCTTTCTCCGCATCCTCACCAACTTCTGTTTTCTGACTTCTTAATTTTAGCCATTCTGACTGGTATGAGGTGGTATCTCATTGTGGTTTTGATTTGTATTTCCCTGATGACAGGAGATGTTGAGCACTTTTTCATGTGTCTGTTGCCCATTTGGATGTCTTCTTTGAAGAAATGTCTTTTCATGTCTTCTGCCCATTTTTTGACTGGATTTTTTTTGTTTTTTGGAGGCGGGTGTTGAGTTTGATAAGTTCTTTATAGATCTTGGCTATTAGCCCTTTATCTGATAGGACATTTGCAAAAATCTTCTCCCATTTTGTAGGTCATCTTTTGGTTTTGTCGACAATTTCTTTTGCTGTGCAAAAGCATTTTATCCTGATGAAGTCCCAATAGTTCATTTTTACTTTTGTTTCCCTTGCCCGTGGAGACATGTCTAGCAAAAAATTGCTGCAGTTGAGGTCAAAGAGGTTGCTGCCTGTGTTCTCCTCTAGGATCTTGATGGATTCCTGTCTCACATTTAGGTCTTTCATCCATTTTAAGTCAAAAAAAATTGAAAGGTAAAAAAAGTAAATAAAAACCAGTGTTTAATTACACTTGTGATACATGAGTATATTCTCCCTCCAAAAATCCAAAACATTACTACTGGCAAAGCAAAAATCCAATATTTATCCTGGGGTTATAAAGTAATTCTTCATGAATAGATTTCCACAAGTAAAGAAAAGCAATTAATTCAAATGAGCTTACTTTTTACAGCCATGGAAGGGGAAGTGCTGAGGATGAATCCTCTGGAATTTGCCCAATTTTTTGTTTGTTTCCGCAGGGGAGCCTGGCCATGTGTTGCATTAGTTAACAACTCATGTCTGAGGCTCACTAAAAAGAATTTCAGGGGTCATGTAGTTTATCGCCCATCTGGAAGCAAAACCAGCAGGGATTTCATTTCTCAGGGGATTTGGCAATGACATACACTCAAAAAAAGACCATGGAGATATTTTCTGTTTTGTTTTTCTAAGATTATTTCTCTTTATGCAGATTCTATAATCAGAATAGTATCCATCCTACTACTTAAAAAAAAGAAGGGTAACATTTTCTGTGTCATGGTTCCAAAACATATTTTTAGCTTTGTTTTTGTTATCTTTTCCTGTTGGGCTCCCATTAAAGTATGCCAATGAGAAGAAAAACAAAATTAAAAGCTGTTCTGAGAAATGAGAAATTAAGATTCTTAGAGGCATTTTTTTTTCATGTAGAAGGAAAATTGGAGATTTGAGGTTACTTTCATTACTGCTCTTCAAAAATCACGAATAGCTTTTACTTTTTTCCTCTTTCTTCTTCTTTTTTAAGCAATTCAGACAGTTTTATTTTAAAATAACCTTCAGCTTAGAAAAAAGGCAATGTAAAACTTTAGTACGGCAGAAGAATCTGGATAAATGTTTAGGGCACTTAATCCCTGGGGGGCTGGGGGACTAGGGTTAGCTCCTATATCTGAATTACCAGTGGGTCTTTTTCAAACTATGTTTGCTGAGTAAGGGCAAGAGAGAATTTGAGGGGCTTGAAGGTGATAATGTGAAGACAGTGGCCCCTTTCCTACAGAAAGTGGTTTAGGCTGCATTTTGTCAGAAATGTTGAGAGGTTCTCAAATGAGTAAACATTTCTAGATTCCTCCTACTTCCCTTCTTTTCTTTTCTTTTTTGGAGAGGTTGTGTTGAACACCTGAACTCACTTGCTCACTTACTTCGCACCAAAGAAGCTGAAAGAAGCCAGGTACTCGTTCCCACCCCACTTCCACCAGCCAAATTTGAGAAAACGGTTCAGCTTGACTAATCACATGCTCTCATTGGAACTTTGAATTAGGAGCAAATTCTGCACAAAAGCAGGGCATCCTCAGGAGCGCCTGAGTGGCTCAGTCAGTTAAGCATCTGCTTTTGGCTCAGGTCATGATCCCAGGGTCCTGGGATCGAGTCCCGCATTGGCGGGACTGAGCAAGGAGCCTGTTTCTCCCTCTGCTTGTGCTTTCTCTCTCTCTCTCTCTATAATAAATAAATAAAATCTTAAAAAAAAAAAAGCAGGGCATCTCCAGTTGCCAAGGGCAGTGGTGCCAGTAGCCAGGCTCAGGGCCCAGAGCTGCGAAGATGGGACTAGCAGCAGAGGGGGACCCACACGTATTTCTGGTCCTGGTTCCCTGGCTTTGCCAGGCCAATTTTGGGAGCCACTCGATGTGCTTCTGGCACATTCTTTTTCTGCCTCAATCATTCAGAGTGGGTTTCTGTTGCTAAGAAAACAATCCTCACTGACAGGCTTTTACTGAGATTTGGACCTCAAGATCTTGAAGTGAAAAAGCACAGAAGCATCCATTTGGGGACTGGGGGCAGCCTTTCTAACATCTGACCTGCTTCCTTGCACCAGGTTTCTCTCAGGACACTTCGCTTGCCTAAGTACCCCAAGGGAGAATGATGTAATCACCAACACCTCAGAGGAAACAGAGTCAAAGAGGCGTAATTTCAAGGAAGATTTATGCCACTCTTTCCAACCCTTTCAACATTGCTTGAATACTTACTCTTTCTTGGAGACTGATAGTTCTGGAAAAGGGACCGTGTCTCGAGGTTCAGTGTTGGGGTTTATTTAACTAGGCCTTGTCGAAGACGAACTTGCCAGTAGCTGATAGTTCCCTTTTCCTGATCCCTTCCTACCTGCCCGTTGAATCCATTTTTTGGTGGTGAAAAGTAGCAACCTGAGCTAAGGATGGCTATTACCTGTTAAGGCATTCTGAGACGGAGTCTCTGCAAATGAGAATATAATTTATCAAGCAGTGTGTGTTCAATGATTCAGAAAGATCCATATGTGCTTTTGTTTCAGCTACTCTAATGAGAATGTGTCAACTTCAGTTATATTCTTCTGTTATCAGCCTCACTCCTGGCTAAAGCAGAGTAGCTGCTTTCCAGAGAGGCATGTTCTTATTGCAAGGATATGCTGGCTTTGCACAGAGGCTTTCTTCATCATATAGGATCTTCAGATTAGAACTAAGCCCCCTCCAATTGTCAACAACCAGTATTCTAGGACTGAGCCCCCTCCGATTGTTGAAAACCAGTATTTTATTTCTAGAAGGAATTTGACAACATTCCTGCATCATTATCCACCACCGATTTTTAGAAAGGAAAGAAAAAAAGTGAGTGATTCAGAGTGAGTGATTCTGAGCATTGTGGGATGGGCTGAAGCCAGAGGCCGAGACAGAACAAGATGTCACATTGTTTAACAGACCAAAGGAAAATGACATTTCTTCCAGTTCCCTGCTGAAATGAAGGTCAAGTCTTCCGGTTTGGAGACAACTGGTGTCCCAAGGGGACAGAATATTTTATGGTTACAGGAATGTGTTGTCCAATAAGTAGACGTTGAGATACATGAATGGCCAAGGATTAGTATAAATGTTCTACTGAGGGAAAATGATCCTCACTCGAATTCAGCAAAAACCCTGATGCTTTTGTATCACGAGAGAAAACCCTGAGGATAAAAATGGGAATTTAGTGTGAAGCAAATAATCTTTTTTTTTTTTCTCCACCTCAATACCCCATCTGCCTTAAGGGTGAAAAACACATAAGAGTCTCCATGGCAGCAGGAATTAAACAGGGGTTTGTCCTTAAATAGTTCAATATGCTCTACGTCGGGGCAGAGTATAATGCCTCATTTGTGATGATGGTCATTGAAGGGTGGGCTACATACAAGACAGAAGACGAGGTAACCAGTAGGAGCTCCTCGGAATCTATTTCTATGACATCTCTTGGGGCGTCTGAAACCAAGATACTTCACCCGATGCTCTGGGATGACATTTTCATGCTGATTCCTTCCCAGGCAATTTGCAATAGACAATCTGCAATTCAAAGGCACATCTTCACAAATTTGCTTTGTTTTACTGTTTGGTGGATATCTCTATATGAAACACCAGTCTCAGGAGACTTCAATAACAACTGTCAGCCCTTATGAGGACAACACGGTAGACGGCAAAAACTGAGTCCTCCTTGGAAAAATGTAATCTCACGGATTCTTGGATGGAAATCCCATCTGTAACTTACTTGCTCCATCCCTCTCTTTTGAGTGATGTTTGTGTGTTCATTGACTAGTTTCTAGTGTTTATGTCTTCATAACATGCCTAGGCCATCTTGATGATTGTTGGCAGTTTTAGCCAATTACTAGAATTTTGACAGCATTCGGTCATTCACCTTTTTATGTTCTAATAATAATAAACAGTACTATTTACTGAGTATCTACTGTGTGCCAATCACTGTGCTAGATGTTTTATGTACATTATCTTCAATTTTTATAATAAGCCTGCTCTCATTTTAAGGATTATGGAACTATGGCATGGAGACTGGCTAAGTAATTTTTTTGCACACTAGCTGTTTTCTTGTTTGCAATGGTATTTGTTTGGTTTTATTGCATGAGTTTGGGGGGATTCTTGTTGGCGTTGGGGGTTGATTAATTCATGTTCCTGATATTTCACTTCTTCATGCACATCTTCCTGCCATGTCAGTAACACCTCATTTGATTTTGTAATTGTTTCTGATCCTTTCAAGTTAAAGCGGCTTACCTCTCCCTTCAGCAGGTATCAAATTTGGCTGCTGGCTGTTGATAGGCATTATAAGAGGCTGCAGATCAAAGATGCTTCATCAAATAGAGAGTGCTTTGGCTCCCAGAGAGCGAGCAACTTGGGCATTCCTTTCCATCACAGCGATGAGACGTTAGTAAGGATTAACTAGTTTGCTCTCTATAAATGGGTGTCTTTAACTCAAAGCCCTAAAACTATGCTAATACTGCCTATTATTTATTTGAAACCTTCTACTGAAGTTTCCAGAAACCTTAAAAATGTATTGCCTTTGAGCACACAAAATTGTCCTTTTTTCTAAATGCTAGGTCAGTTAAGCATGCACATACCTTAATTAGATTTCTTTAATATTTGCCAACACACTGTCAAATAAAAGAATACATATAGGACATGCATGAACCAAGAATTCTTAAATATGGATACAAAATGAGCATCCTGACAAAGAACTGTAAGATTTTTAAATAAAATTTCCCAAAATGACTATAACATTTCTCAAAATACATTCTTCGTGACACGAGGCCCCCAAGTTGTTCTTTGGAAACAAGAAGTTAAGCAGTCATATCAATCTGGGGCACGGTGAATGCTTTATTTCTCCCTTAGAGAGTCACAGTGAACATTAGCATGTTGTAGAATCTGCAGCCCTCTGCTGTAGGAAATCTGTGCTTTCCTCAAACCCATTTTTTTCTCCAATGCACTTGGCCATGGAAGATTTTTACTGGGTAATACCTTTTAACATCCTGTAGACCGTGCTTTGGGAAATGCTGGACAGTGAAAATGGAAAGAAAGAGACAAGCTTAAGCTTTTCAAACGTGGGGGCTTCTACCAGGGAGATTTTGAGAATGCCGATCCCTGCAGGCAGGTTTCTTGCAGGTTTGAGCCTGTGAAAGAAATTTTTGGGCTCTTCAGCAGGGACAAATTTGTACTGATATGCCCATGGTCAGCGCTAGACTGCCTTCCAACAACCTGGTGTGTAATTTGGACCAGATCCCCACCCCATCCTATCCCCACCCCCTGATGACTCGCTTCTCTGGAGAGGAGATCATGTGTCCACTCCTCTCCCGCACTTCCCAACCCCACAGGCAAGTGAGGGGACGAAGTCTTGAAACCTGCCTAATCCACCCTCATATGTATTTTTTTTATAAGAAATTTGGTGCATTAGAGTTTTTTTCAAATTATGTCACATATATCCTTTTTTTCTTAGTGGAAAAATGAGACTTTTGAGTATCCTATGATCAGTCTTAAGGTCAGTTTCTATGCACTGATTTCTTTAGATCTATTGAACACGAAAGGAATTCTTAACTGTCACAATCTCTTGCCTTATATTTGTTTTGAACGTGAATATTGCATTTCATGTCTCATATGCTTTACTACACCTTGTTATATCATCCTTAAGAACTATTCCAGGTAGAGGATGGCCCTTTCACACTGGTGCACCTGCTCTCAGAAAGGAGCTGTGTCAGTTTTCATTAGTGCTTATGCTTATTTAACAAGCATCCAAATGGAAAAGGTGACAGAGCAGAGTATAGGAAGTATAGGAAGGCTCTACTGTCCGTAGATCAACAACTTGAACTTTTTTCTTTTTAATTATGTCATGTGAATCACCATACATTACATCATTGGTTTCTGATGTAGTGTTCCATGATTCATTGTTTGCGTATAACACCCAGTGCTCCACGCAGAACGTGCCCTCTTTAATACGCATCACCGGGCTGACACATCCCCCCACCCCTCTCCCCTCTAGAACCCTCAGTTTGTTTCTCAGAGTCCGTAGTCTCTCATGGTTCGTCTCCCCCTCCGATTTCCCCCCCTTCATTTCTCCCTTCCTACTATCTTCTCCTTTTTTGTAATATATAATAACAACTTGAACTTTAAAAGAGATTTCGTGTCTTTCAGCTGTCCTTAGAGGAAAAGGACTAGATCACGGTTTTGTATGTTTGAATTCTTGGGCCATGGCCTCTCGCCAGCATCCTGGCAAGATCTCAACCAGCTTTCAGTATTGCCAGCAGGTTTGTGACATGTGACTTCTGAAGAGGGCTTTCTGATCTGGATGACTACACTGTCCCCCTTGTTGAGACGGAATCTGGAAGGACATTCATGGGCCTCGTGGAAGCTCATTCAGCGTAATGTACTTGGAAATGAATTCGCTTGTCAGAGAACAATTGACAAAAGCAAGAAAAATGTCGATTAAATTTTGGGTCTAAAAAAAGCTGCTCTTAATCATTTCTTAAAATAGTAGCACTCCATTTGATCATTGAACCCACAGAAATGTGCAGGCCTGAAATTTGGTCAGCTTCGTTTCAAAGACATGCTTGTAAAGTCTGTGCAGCCCTTTGTTGCCTAAAACAAAACAACAACAAAAAACAAATCAAATGCGCAAACACACACACACACACACACACACACACACACACACACACACACACACACCAGTTAACTAGAAAAAAGTCTATTACTTCCTTAGCCCATCCCTATAATTCCTAATATTCCAGAATAAAACTAGCTTTCTCTCCAGTGAACATATTTTATTAAGAATTTTTTAGCATCCAGGGAAATCTCCAGCCCAGAGATAGTCAGGGCTATGATGTCATGTCTGTGTCTTCAAGTGTCTCAGTCTTCTGAAATACCCACGGAACACCTCTATCAGTGAGGATTGCAAAGTGTGACCCAAGCCTGAGGGGGCCTCTGCTATCATTTCTACATGGCCAAGTTAATCAGTTCCCTCAACGGTGTCCCGCTGGTGTAGAAGGAAGAGACTGGGAAATCTGCTAAAGCTACGGTGATTGGAACTTGGGGTCACCAGGCAAATAGATAGATGGATAGTTACATAGATACATAGAGATACATAGATATAAGATAGTGCATGAAAGAGAAACTTGTTGCAAGTTAGTTTCTTGGAGAATAAACTCTAACATGGAGGTAGTTTACAGGATGCTTATCAGCACACTTGGAATCAGTCTCTATGGAAGAGAAGGGATAGCAGCAGGATTGGGCAAATGGTTTGCAAAGCTTTGATGCTGGGTGGTCCTTCCGTATTGAGCCAGTTGGAGCCAGGGTACCGTCCCTTCACACTCCACTGGTCAGTCATTGGATCGATCCATCCTGAAGGGCAGGGTGGTTTGTTAATGGACGCAGCTCCCAAAGGACCTGAAAGCTGAGAGGTTTCTGCCAGGAGAATGCCCAGTCCTTCATCCTGGAGGGAGCATCCATTACAACACCCTGCAGTTTTCTCTCTTAACGTAGCAGTAACTCAGTTAATGACCCTAGAGAATCAGAGCTCTGTTAGGTTAGAAAGTTTTATTTTATTTATTTATTTTTTTAAAGATTTTATTTATTTGACAGAAAGAGGCACAGCAAGAGAGGGAACACAAGCAGGGGCAGAGGGAGAGGGAGAAACAGGCTTCCTGCTGAGCAGGGAGCCCGATGTGGGGCTCGATCCCAGGATCCTGGGACCTTGACCTGAGCCAAAGGCAGACGCTTAATGACTGAGCCACCCAGGCACCCAGAAAGTTTTATTTTAAAGAAATATCCATGACTCAGGAGAAGCAGTGGCATTCAGGGGCAATGGTACAGTTTTCTACAAGCTGGGGACAAGTTCTGCCATAAACACTTCTCTCCTGCGGGGTAGAAAAGCAGTTTCCGTTGTGAGGAGTTAGGTAAATGATGTCCCAACCTTGGCCTTAGCATTCTTCTTCTGCTGCCCTACTACCCCACGCCTCTGCCTCTCCCTTCTCCTCTTATGTCACCTTCTCCCTTTTCCCCCCCAGATCCCTAAGGCACACATTTCTTTCTGCATATTTAAAACTATTTTATTTTTAATAAACTTTTTTTGTATGTGCACATTCCTTTGATACCTTTTACATTATATTTCACCCTTGGTAATGAAATTCTGACAATGAAGAATGTGCTGAACTTTTTCTTTTGTTTTATTATGAAAAACAACATGTATAGGATTTAAATGCAAACCAGATGGCCAGGCTTTGAACCTGGCCCCATCACTCATCTGCTGTGCCAATTGGGCAAGTTGTTCACTCTCTGTGCCTCAGTTTCTTCATCTGTAAGAGAGAGAAAACAATAACCCTTTTCAGAAATTATAGTAGCTGTAGACACAACTATAGTATCGTTGTTATGAGAATTAAAAGAGTTATTTGTGAAGCGTTTAGGATAGTACCCAGTACATAGTAAGCATTATAGAAATATGTTCTTACTAAAAAGTAAATTAAAATAAATTAAAATAAGAAATTGTGATTGGCAGAGTTTAAATTGCCCACCATCATGGAGCTGGTGAGTGGTGAGCTGGAATTCAAACCCAGGATCTCCTGACGTTAGTGGCTTGTTGTTTCCATCTTTGCTTGGTCTCTCCCATCCCATTCTCACTCTGTGTTTATGATGCCCCCTCACAGTGGCTTTCCATTTTGCAGTGCACAAAAATTGATGTACTCAGAAGTGATACAAACCAGAACTTCTCTCATGAGAATTTCCCCTGAAACTGTTAGTTTCATTTTGTTTCTGTTGCAACACGAAACAAAGAGTAATGGTTTGAAAAATATGACTTGACAACATCATTTATATTATAATTTTTCCCGTATTATGAACTTTCCCCCTAAAACAATGCCCTTTATGGCAAATAGATTAGCTTGCTTTTGTCCTATTGTTAACTGCAAAAAATACGCTTTAGTTTTTGGGGTTTATTTGTATTCAGTGAACTCATGAGCAAACATTTCTACACAGAAGCAAACTCAAAACTGAGAAGACTAATTCATAATAAGTCAAATTTTGATGCTAAAATAGTTTGATCTGAGATTACCATTGACTACAAATTGCCATGTGGTGTTTACTTGTTAAAGATGTCGAGTGTAATTAATTCAGTGGACCCCCTATTTGACAACCGCTGTTAACGGGATCTGCAGAATACACACTGTATGTTAATTTTCAAATTAAACTTGCCAAGGGGTTGTTGGCTTTGTGAAAGTAACTGCTTTGCTCATTTGACCAAACTTTGAAAAATCCCATCAGGGGAAAAGAAATGATCATTTATTAAAGACTTACTGTGTGCCAAGCAGTGTGCTAAGTACTCTTACCCACATTAATCTGATTCATCCTCCATGCATTCCTGTAAGGCGCAGCTATTAGCTCCTTTTTGAAAAAAAGACCCAGAAAGCTTTCTTCCAGACCCTATGAGACGTGCGAACTCTGACTCTAGCCCTTTATGTGCAAGACTCATTGTTAACATATATGTTAACATATATGCGCAGACTGGATCTCCCTTTCCATGTTCCGGGGGGAATGCAGAGGACAGAGAGAAAGCAGGGAATTGAATCACTCTATCACCCATGTGTTTCTCAATCACCACCGGTGTTCGAAACTCTGAGAACTCCTCAAGGGGCTTGTGTCCTTGCTTGAGGGCTAAAGGGGAGAGCCTGGTAGATTGATCTTGTTCATGTTTGGTTAGGGAGGAATGCCGTCTTGGGTGGAGGAAACACGGGGTGGAAAGGAGAAGAGATTCTGGTTGGCTGCTCCTTGTGAACAGTATCAGAAATAAGACTTTGGTCTGAGTCATAGTGAAGCTAGTGACTTAACCAGGAAATTGACCCTGAAACTCTGTATCTCTTCCCCCAAACTTCTACTCTAGGCCTTGCCTCACTGCCTCATCTCCCACGCGTCTCGTCATTAGTCCTGCCTACTCCAGCGGCCTGCCCTGGCCTAGAGAAGCCTCCGTAAGTGTTCTGGGCTGTAGAATTTCTCACCACGGGCTGACCTCAGATGGGAGAAGGGACAGATGAGGAGGATGTTCACATTTCACCTCAGCATGGGAATAAAATGCATTTCTGACACCTCAGCTTGAAACAGAATTTATTTCCCATGATATAACTATAAGAAATGGTACATAGACTCTTACATTTTACTGGAGCTAAACTCCAGCAATAGTTTGTGAGAAATAGGTTGTTTGGTTGGCTGGTTGGTTGTTTTTTAATGAACTGTCTTGAGGACCTAACAACCATGAACAACAAAATTTCTCTAAAAAAAGTATCTTCCCAATTTCTTAAAAATTTATTTTTTACATTTTTAGCAAAATATCGTAAGATGGGGTTAGCTTAAAGTTAAAGAGCTATGGAAAATCAAAAGAATCTAACAAATTTCCCCAAATGGGAATGAAACAATTGACAAATGAGATTAGGAATGGCTCCAAAAGGGAGCAAAAATCTCACTTTACTTTGAAACAATTAAGTAATTTATAAAATACATTAATGCTCAAATTTACTACATTGTTTACCAGCCTTTATCTCAGATAACATGCATTTACCACAAGATAAAATGCACATATATGAATTTATTTTACTAATTTTTTTTCTTTTTTCTTTCTTTCTTTCTTTCTTTTTCTTTCTTTCTTTCTTTCTTTCTTTCTTTCTTTCTTTCTTTCTTTCTTTCTGAGAGAGAGACAGCGCACACATGAGTGGGGGAGGAGCAGAGGGAGAGGGAGAGAGAATCTCAAGGAGGTTCCACGCTCAAGTGCAGAGCCAGACGCGGGGCTCAATCTCGGGACCCTGAGACCACGACCTGAGGCAAAATCAAGAGTCAGACACTTAATGCCTGGGCCACCCAGGCACCCCACTAATTTATTTTCATTTAAAATTTTATGTATTTGCCCTAGACACAGATACATAAATGTGTACTACAAATTTTTTCTGAAACAAATTTATACTGTGCTAAATATTGTGTCCAATTTTTTAAATTAATAAAACCGATCAAACCTCCTACTTTGTACGGTCTTGCAATATCTCATTGTACTCTAGCTTTTGTCATTTTCAGTATTGTCTGAACCCATGTGAAGTGGGGTTTTCTTCTGTATTTTTATTTCTGGACTTCGGTATTTTTTATTGGGCCTTTAATTTATGTATGGTCACAAACTAAAAGAAAAAAAATCCTTGCTTATGTTCTAGGCAAGGTATGGTAGCTAAGGAAATGCTTGGTGTTTCTTTAATATTTTTCTACATAATTGGATCTATTTTAGCAGTCTGAGTTATTGCAGCTACTATAAACTGAACAATGGAGTAAGGCCCAATTATTCCAAAGCTGCATTTAATGGCTGCTCACCTAGCACAGATATCTCTCTTCAAAATCAACTGCAATGCAACATGCATTTTCTGAGGAATTCAAGAGGCAGGCTCATCAACACCATTAAATAGCATCATTTTGAGCTCTAGTGGCAGACATTAAGAATCTGGGACCATCTGTACTGTTATCCTGCTTCTTAGAGTTCTTGGCCAGTTGTACTCTTAATCATATTTTAAAAATGCAGATCAATGGTTAGGAACTATGTCAAATGATTTTTGTTCATAAAATCTTCTATATGAGCAAGCAATGTTCTCATATGTCCTGTGTACTCAATATAGATGTGTTTGCCCAAAATTAGCCCCAAAATTGGCTTGAGCAAACTGCCACAAGCATTAGAGAAAAATGTCAAGGTTAAAATCCGAATGAAAGGTACCAGTTGGAAGAGACTGGAAAATTGAGTAATAAAACTCAGTTTCGAAACACCAAGTGAATAATATAAGCTAGTAATATGGACTCTGTGTGTCCAGGAATGATGTCACTAAAGCAAATCTGACACCTAACAGCTCCCAGGCTATTTGACTGACTCTTCTTTGCCTTAAGAAAAATGGTCACTGGGGGATGTTTGTTTTCAGCACCTCCCTACTTTATGTGATCTCCCATCATTGCTCACCTCAACATCTCGCTTCAGTTTCCTGAGTGTTGAGATCACTCCCTGCCTTCTACCCTTCCTGGCCAGTGTCCCACATCACCAATCTTTCCTGCCTCATACCCACCAAAGTATTGCTGCATGCATTCACTTCCTTGAGAGCATGTCTCCCACTGAGGTAGCATAGCATGATTTGGGAATCAGATAGGCCTGGGCTCAAATTCTGGCTTGGATAATTATTAACTGTAAGAACTTGGGTGAAGCGTTTATGAACATCAGCATGTTCGTAAGTGAAATGAGTGTAACAATAGGAGTTCCTAATAAGGTTGTTGTGAGGAATACAACACAGAGTATATTTGAAGTGGTTAATATGATATCTGAAAAACAGCAGGGCCCAATAAATGAAAGATATTATAACTGACTTGATAAATCACAGTAAAAAGGAAAAAAAAGTTTCACATTAGTGAAAAAATCTAGGAAAGAATGCACAAATACTTTATAAAAATTATAAAACTTTATTGGGAGACATTAAGGAAGATCTAAATAAATGGGGTGATATTCCATATACATGGATTAAAAGAGTTAATATACTAAGGATTTAAACTTTTCCCAAATTAAACTACATATTCAATGCACTTCTGATAAAAATCTCAATAGACTGACTTTCATATTGACCAGCTAATATTAAAGTTTGTAAAGAAATAAAAAAAAATCCCAAGAATATTCGAGACACTCTTGGAGTAGAGTATCAAAGAGAGAGCATTTATTCTGCCAAATATTAAAACTTGTGAAGCTACAGCAATTATGACTGTGTGATATTGTTACAGGTAAATAGACCCAGAGAATAGGAATACCTAAGACAGATTCATCTATGTCTTGATATGATATATGACACAGGAAATGTTCCAGAACAATTGGGGAAATGATTGTCTTCTCATTAAATGATGCCAAGATAACTAGGTATCTAAGTGGGAACAGAATGAAACTGGACCCCTTCCTCACACCATATACAAAAGTCAACTCCAAGTGGGTTGTAAACTTGAATGTGAAAGAAGAAAATTTTAAGTGTTTATATATTTATAAATATCTTCAGGACATTGGGCAGTATTTTAAAAGATGATAGGAAAGGAAAAGAGTATAATAACATTAAAGTAATTGAGTTAATAAAAAGACACTATTTTAAAGAGTGTAAAAATACAAGCCACAGAATGAGATATATGCAACACAGAATCCACAAAGAACTTGTATCCACAAGTCAATCAGAAAAAGACAGACAACCCAATTAAAAAATGAGCAAAAGACTTGAATAAGCACTTCACCAAAAGGAAATCCAAACTGCTAAAAGGAATAAGCAAAGATGTTTAAGTCCACCAATTATCAGGAAGTACAAGCCAAATCATAAGCAGAAAGCCAATGTCACACACACCAAGAGGGGCAAAATAAAACATCTGATAAAAACAAGTGTTGGCTGGGATGAGGAGGAATGAGAGCTCTCGTGCGCTGTTGGTGGGAGTAGAAATTAGTATAATTACTTTAGAATACGGTTGGCATTTTCTAATAAAATTGGAGCTACACATAACTCATGATACAGCAATCCCACTCCTGGGTATATCCCTAGAGAAATACATGCATTTGCATTTCAGAAGACATGTGTAAGAATGTTCTAAGCAGAATTTTGATAATAGTCTTAAACTGTAAATGAACCCAGTGTCCATTAACAGCAAAATGGCCATAAACATTAAGGGGATGGATAAATTGTGGTATGTACATTAGTACACTGAAATTCTTACAACAACGTAAAAAAAAAACTAGAGCTTCTTTTGGGGGAAGTATCTTACAAACACAATATTGATCAAAAGAAGCAGAGCACAGAAGAATGTATACAGTGTGTTCTTAACTGATATAAAATTGAAAAATACTTCATAGGGGATGAAATTATAAAGAAAAACTATGAGAGTTAAGACGGAATCACCCTAAGAATCAGGGCAGTGGTTACCTCTAAAAAGAGAAAGAGGGTTTCAATTAGGAAGGGACACAGTGTGGGCTTTCAGAGGAGCAACAGATATTTCATTTTATATCTTGGACATTGGTTGCTAGCATATTTACTGAATAATCATACACTATACTGTATATTTGAATGTTTTTGCATTCTTCTGCATGTGTGTCATATGTCAAAATAAATATATATATATACATACATATATATATACACACATATATATGTGTATATATCCACCCCAGAAAGAGAATCAGGTTGGTATTATTTTAGACTCCAAAATAAAGCAGTTATTATTCAGCCTTGTGCTTTGAAACAAAAAGCCAATGTCACGTTGACATCTTGAGCAGCCTTCCAACCGTCATTGGCAACCTGTATTTAATGTTAATAAGATAACTTACATAAATAAAAAACTTACTATGGCCCAGGCAACGTGCTCAGGGTCCAGCACCCATTGGCTGATTTAATCCCCCCAGCAACCCTGTGAGCTAAGTGTTATTATAATCATTTTATAGGTAAGAGTCATGCATGTTCATCAGGAAAGCCTTCGTGGAGAGTCTCACCCAGACTGAAAGAATGGCACAGGTGGACTCCAACCCAAGTCGGTCTGACAGTCCAGAGGGCATGCTGAGCGACTGTCCTGTGTTGTGCCCTTGTTAACGCTAAGACATCATAATACACTGCAAAATCTGGAACATAACCAGACTGCTCCTTCACAGAGATGGTTCCTACAGCATGGCATTCACTCGTCCCACTGGCACCCATGTGCCAAGCTCCACATTGGGCTTTGTGGTTACCCAGAGAATAGGACACCAGCTTTGCCCTCAGGGAGCTCTTGGTCTGGGAAGAGTCAGAGAAGTGAACAAATAAAATCAGTAGTTTACGGGAGAACTCAAATGGGGTGAGGACAAACAGGGCTGGAGGAAGAAAATAGGCAAAGATAAGAGAAACTGTTTTAACCAGACTTTAGCCTTTTAGCCAACCAACCTATCCTTCTTTATAACCTGCTTCTTTACTTGCCTCTAACTACCTTGAAGTTAAAACTCTGTCCTATCACTTATCGTTTCACTGGACCCCAAGTTTGTCCATTCTTTGTCTTAGAAAATTTGATTCTTTTGGATTCCCCTCTCCTCACCCCCTGTTGGCTTCCATATCAGACCTGTTCTTCAATGTCTGGATCAAATGCACCTTTCTCTGTAAGCCTCCTGATAACCGCCCCCCCCCCCCACTCCTAGGAGTGAGCATTCCCTTTCTGATACCCTTCCACATTTTATTCATGCAATTTTTGCAGTCTATAGCATATTTGATTTTGTATTATAATTATTTATGAGCATGTTTTGTCTCCCCTGCTAGAGTGCAAGCTCTTCCAGCCCAGAGACCATGATTAATTTTGCTTTGTGTTTGTCCACAGCCTTGCTGAATAGAAATGGGCGCTTAACCAGAGCTTAGAGGTGTTTGGAAGAAACCTGACCAAATTTTTGGAGGTTGGATGGGTCTTTTGGAAAAAAATTGTCCTGAATTGTATAATAACAGCAACTTACAGTACTTCAACATATTAAGATACTTTTAGTTGGGAAGAATGGAATCAACAAAGACAGATTCTATCTACAAGCCGAACGCTACTGCTGTATTTTCTCCTTTTGCAAGAAAAATCATTTATGAGGAAACGTAGCTGTGTTTTCACATGTATAGAATACGGAAAGGGTGGCTAATCATCCACTGATCTACTCCACCATGCTCATGAATTCTACTATCAGCAGCAGCAACTATAGAATTTAGAGCATGAAAGGTATAAAATACCATGTTAACTTATGTCTACAATTGTTTCATTTTTGCTTGATGATATTGAATCCAATCATTAAAATCCTTTCAATATTTTGTTTTGGAAATTTCTTCTCTTTTTATCTCTTAGTGGGTGTCTTGTCATTTCTTTATTACAGTTTTTTTTGTGATTTTCTCTCTTGGAAAAAAATTTCCAGCTACCAGACTTTATAGAGTAGTTGGGAATCTGATGAAAATCTAGGAAAGTTTGATTACTTTCAGACACCTTTCCTTGAAATTTCTTTATGTTTTAAAATGTTTAATGTTAAATGATCCCTAGGGAACTCCACTGCATACCTAGCTAGAAGTTCAATTTAGAATACTCAAGTTAACCACATTGGAGGCATGCATCCAAAAGAGAACGAATCACGAAAAGATGCAATTTTTAATCCAGGTCAGTGGGATGCTAGTCCTCAATTCCAAATCCCTCCTCTCCCTGAAAGAGTCCAAGGACGGTCTGCACACTCTCTCTGTGATCATTTGAGTCACCCCCCGACGCTTGTGGCTCTGATCTTCCCTTCCTCAGTCTCTTGACACAGAAGGCTATTGTTCTCTTGGCAGCATAGACCAAAATTAGCCTCTGTCTGGTGGTCGGGCATTTTTCCAGGGACACCCTTGGGGTGACTCGCTAGTGGAGATTGAATGTGAGGAAGTACAGGGAGAGAAGAAGGTCACACAGCAGCCCCAACTCTGGGCCTCATGGCAAAAAAGGAGCATTTTTAGGATGCAACATCACTCTGGCAGCTGTCCCTTGCAGAAGTGGGTGTCTGCTGCTTTGTATACGTATCTGCAGTGGCCGCAAGTGTTTTGAATTATTCACCAGTGAAAACATTTGAACCTGCTTTCCCCAATGCGTGTTTTTTTTTTAAGATTAAAAAAATTTACTTGAGAGAGAGAGAGAGAAGAGAGAGAGCAGAGAGAGCAAGCAGGGGGAGGGGCAGAGGGGGAGGGAGAGGAAGAGGGAAAGAATCCCAAGCCGACTCTCCACACTGAGAGTGGAGCCTGACCTGGGGCTTGATCTCACAACCCTGAGATCATGACCTGAGCCAAAACCAAGAGCCAGATGCTCAACCAAGTGAGCCACCCAGGTGCGCCAATATATGTATTTTTAAAATGTACATAAATAATAACAACGAAGAAACCATGAGATAAAGAAATGTAAATAGGTGTTCTAATATTTTCTTCTAATGCCTCCGTGGCTCCTCTTGTAAACTTCACCTTGGTTATCATTGCTTGGTTAGGGGTAACTCCATGGTTATGGTGTCTCCGTTACCATCTGCCTCTTCCGCTGCTCCCCGCGGCTAATAGCGAACTTCCTTCTATGTTATGACTTTTCCTTACTGTGCTGTTTCTCTCCACTTTTCTTTGCCTCCTTTGGTGCTGATTCCCTCTGGGTCACACACAAACTTCCTAAAAAACAGATCCAGTGAGGCCCGTCAATCACCGTCCTGTGACAGAGCTTTCTTGCCAGGCCCCAGGAGAACGGCTGACCAGCCTAGAAAGCTCTGTGAATTGTGTGTTCAGCCCCAGTCCAGCCACCTATGGGAAGCAGTACTACATTTTAGAATGAGGGCCACAGGTGTGGAGGGGGCCATGGGTGTGACGGTTGCTGATGGGGACCATGCACGGCTCCATACATGGTGATGGCAGCCCTTCTTCTCAGAGCCATTCTTCTGTGGGTCACCGCTGCGGTGATCTGGTGACAGATCCTAATTTAATTCTTTCTTTCTTGTATGGTCTTCCTCCCCAAACACCCCCAAACCCCTCAACTTCAGAGCCACAATTTACGTCCTAAGCCCACGGTGGGAATGCCCTGCTACTTCTGATGTCCCCAGTAAAGAAACATTCATTTCACCCACTCTTTGTCAATACAAGTCCCTGTATTGAGGAAGGCAATAATGAGTTTTCAGGACAATGTGGCACATCTCAGCGTGAGTCCTCTTTGCATATTGAACCCTTCCCAGGAAGTATAGGGGTGATTTTTTGCCCACCTCTTCCACCATGTTGGACAAGTTTAAATCTAGAACCAGCTGATAGCAATCATTTGTTTGGGTCTTCTTTCCTGGAGCCTCTGGACATTTGTCAAAACGGTATCCACGGCACTGGGCACAACATGCTTACTTGTCCTATGTGCCCTGGAGGCCAAGAAGACAAGGCCGCTTCTGGGCCTCGGTCTACCTGGGCAAAACAGCATAGAATGAAGGCTAAGAGCCAAGGCTTTGCAGCCAGACCGCCGGGGTCCATAATCCAAGGTTGGCCATATATTCACCCTGCAATGTGAACAGATCACTTAATCTCTTTGAACCTTGGTTTCCTCCTCTGTAAAATGGCAATAATGATAGACCTGCCTCATAGGATAATTGTGAGGAATAGTTGAGTTAGTCCATAAATGCTTATTATAGTTAGCATTCAGCAAATTCAGGTTTTTATCATCTAAAAGGAATAATATACAGTTGGCCCTTAAACAATGCAGGGGTTAGAGACACAGATCCCATGTGCTGTCAGACAGCCACATATAACTACTGATTTCCCCAAAAGCTAACTACTTAGAGCCTACTGTTGACCCAAAACCTTACTGATAACATAGTCGATTGACACATATTTTGTATGTTATATGTATTATATACTGCACTCTTACAAAAAAGTAAGCTAGAGAAAAGAAAATGTCATTACGAAAATCATAAGGAAGAGAAAATAAGTTTACAGGACTGTTCTATATTTGTCGAAAAAAATCCATGTATAATTGGACCCACAGAGTTCAAACCCATGTTGTTCAAAGGTCAATTGTACTTTTTGTGACTTTTCAGATTAGTTGGGCTTATTACACTTCTTGCTGAAACAATTGAAGATGAACAAAGCGGATGGTTTCATTACCCGTGAAATGCATGAACAACAAGCGAGTATCTACTTCACTACTCTGTCCTCAGTACTGAACTCCATCCCTGATGCCATGTAGACACTCAATAAGTATTAGTTATTGGCTTAGAAAATAAAATTATATAAAAGCGAGTATTTTTAAAGGTATTTCAGTACGTTTTTATTTGTTAAAAGAAAATGCGGTGATGTTCATAGACTCTAGGAACGTGCAGCAGTGATCATTTCTGCTTCTTGAAGACTTCCCCCACCCCTAGCCAGTGTCTTATGTATGCCTCATAAAATCCTCAGAGGTGGATGTTAGTAATCACATTATCCATGGGAAACTGATCTTCCCAGAATTTGTGACCTTCAGGAAGGTCACAGGGCATTAAGTGGCATAAAGAGGATTTGAACCAGGGCCCCATGGATGGTTCTAAAGTCTGTGCCCTTTCTGCTGCTCTATTTTCACAGCAGGGAGGACAGCTCAGAGGAAGAGCTGCTGTCCAGTACCTCAAACGTCTAGAAACTTGAGAGTGAAGAGCCACTCTGGGATGCAGAGTTCTTAGGCTTCCTAGATGTGTTACTTAAACCACCCTTATCATTCAGTTCCTAAACTGGTCATCTGAAACTGTTCATCTGATTAGAATTAAGAGACAGACAAATCACTGTACTAAATGCAAGTGCTTGATGAAGTTCTCACCAAAGTCTTGTCTTGTCTTGTTTGGTATTTCTTTTTTTTTTTTGCCTTATTTCCACATTTTATTTTATTTTTATTTTTTATTACGTTCAGTTAACTACTGCATATTACATCATTAGTTTTTGATGAGTGTTCAATGATTCATTCATTAAGTGTAACACCCAGTGCTCATCACAGCACGTGCCCTCCTCAATACTCATCACCCTGTTACCCCTTTCCCCACCCTCCTCCCCTCTGAAACCCCCAGGTTGTTTGATATTTCTCATTTTTTTAAAAAAAATGCCAACTCTAGTTGATGTATTATGCAAGAAGGATCAGGAACTCAAAGGCAGATATTTGGGAGCCAGGGGGAAAATTGCAGAGAGTGTGGAATGGGGCCGTTAATTTCAAGCTTTTGTTACCATCTGCAATAAGAGTTAATGCCTACTTACCTTCTAAACCAAAGGGGAATTTGCAGGAAACGTTATTTAATGCTTAAAAATAGGTTTTTAAATAATTAAGATAAATGCTAAAATAGCTAGGCAATAAACTTCTTTTAAATATTTTACCATAGTATATTGCTAACATGACTTATGTTCAGACTGTATCCTGATTTGGATATTTCGTGTTTCTACAGTTTATTTTGTAGATCACTAATCAGAATTAAATAGTGACTATGCCTAATTATGATAATAAGTTTTCACAGGCCACAAAGAGAATGACAATTTTAGAAATAAATGCTTTTGTTCTGAATGAATTCTCTCTGAAATAATTTGTTTCTTAGATGAGTAATTTGTTGAGATAGTTATGATATAAAGGGGTTACAACCAGAAGTAATGAGATGAAATGAAACAACAGAAAACTTGGGACAAATATCAAGAAAATATAAGGTTTTAAACATTTAGACTGGGTGAAAGCCTTCTTGGGGGACAGGTAAATGTCCTGGGTATTTATATCTGCTAAGCCCCAATGTGATTATGAGGCTGTTTATTCAGCAGGAAATATCCCAGTGCTTCTTAAATACCATTCAAGAATATTATCAAGCACACTTCTAATGTTATCTCTTAGATCCTGAGCAGGTTAGACTTTGGTGTCTGTGAGTAAACAAGTAATTATTTCCCAAAGTAATTTTCTTTAGACGTACAAATTGTCCTATTCTATCTACTGGGAGGGATGGGGATGTTTATCTTGAACTATCACCTGATCTGTTATGGGAGTGCAGAACCGAAGGCAGAAACGACCTCTCTGGGTGAATCTGCTCAAGGTTCTCTCGTTGGGAATTGTTAAGTGACATAAATGCAAACACCTCCAACCTAGATAATAATGCGGTCATATTCAATTTGCCTGGGTGTTTTTCTGGGCATCAGGAATTTTTCTACATTCCGCAGAAGTGCTACAGGACAGCCAAGATGGAAAACCCCTGCCAGAATAGCTGAGGTCTACATCCCATCTCTTATCTCTTACCTACAGTACGAATCTCCCTCTACTCTTGTAATTCTAGTGAGTCTCTGATGGCTGCATCCCTGGTTTTGCCTGAACTCAAGGAAAATGACCTATAAAACCTCTACCACGGTTCTTAACTGTGATGGTTAATTTTATGTGTTAACCTGAGTGGGCCATGGGTGCCCAGATTAGACATTGTTCCTGGGTGTGTCTGTGAGGGTGCATTTAAACCAGTGGACTCGGTAAAGTAGATTGCCCTCCTCAAGTGGTTGAGCTTTATCCAGTCTTTTGAGGAATTGAATAGAACAGAAGGCAGAGGAAGGAGGAATGTGTCTCCCTTTGTCCTGCCTCACCAATTGAGCTGGTACTTCTCATCTCATATTCTCCTGCCTTCCAACTAGGATTTATGTCATTGGCTCTCCTGATTCTCAAGACTTCCGACTTGGGCTGACTTACACCACCAACTTTCCTGAGTCTCTGGCTTACAAGTTCCATATTGTGGAACTTATTAGCCTTAGTAATTACGTAAGCCAATTCTTCCTTATATATATATATATATATCTCCTACTGCTTCTGTATCTCTGGAGAACCCTGACTGATACAGTAATACTTTTAAATTCATTGACACCTTGGAGAATCTGAGAAAAACAATAAACCCTCTCCCACGAAAATACACATATCTTGGATATAATTCAAGCATGTTTTAGAACCCCAGAATCCCATCCCTAAAAACCCAAATTCAAGTCCCTATCTTATCTAGATAGTGCCAGAAACCAGATGCCCCATTCTTATCTAATTGGAGTTGTTGCCTCTAAAGTCAGCACTTGAGCCCAGGAGACTACGAAATTCTCATGTCCTTTCACAAAAAAGCAGGAGAGACCACTAGTGAAGCCCAATGCTGAACTTCACTGATAAGGCTGTTCAAATATTATCCGGAACCCTAGAGGTACAGACACAAACATATTAATTCGAGACCAGAGCAGAATTGCAAAAATTCGGCCCCATAAATGTTACATAAAAATGCCATGGGCTGAATTGCTTTGGTCTGGTTATCAGAACTAATCTTAGCTGCAGAGCAGATGGGATTGACTCGATTGGTTTATTGGGTCTCACCCCTGCAGCCAGAAGAAAGTGGATGGACACTACAGGGGCCACTGTGGAAACAGCCACAAAGTCAACACATGTTCTCTGTGGTGACACAGCAGCTCTAGGGAATGGCAGATTCACTGCAGAACCTGTGGCCACATGCTCTTGGAGCTTGTGACTCCAACAAGATGGCCACATCTCTAAAGTGTTCATCATTTGTCAGGAATCCCAATGTCTGCATCTACTTTCAAGCGCTTTTTAAAAATTGTTTCTTCATTATTAAAGGGCTTAATTTTTCACTTAAAATTTAAGAAACTATAGGATCAGGACATACAAGTTCATCTTATGCCAATTTGAACACAATTTAGTATTGAGCAAGAAGCACTTGAAACTGGATTGTTTTCTTTTATAAGTTGCTTAATAGAGAAATATGGTTTGAATCATAGCTCCTCCAACTATTCATCTGAACTGGGATTTTTTTTTTCCATTGTAAAGAAGAAAGAAACAATGTCATCTTTATCACCCCCACCCCCCCGCCCTGCCAAAATGCTCATTGGTTCATTTATTTGAAACATTTCGTCTTTAGTTTTTTGCATACCTTTCTACTTGGCAGTACTTAAAGTTAGAAAATCCAGCTGAAGTGAAGGATAACCTAAAAAACATTGGTTCAAAAAAGAGAAAAATTTGTTTAGATCATTAACTATAGTAGATAGTGAAAAGTAGACAAATATCAGCATATCCCAAAAGGCAATATATCCAGTTTATGGATGACTTCTGCCAAACTGTCAAGTAACAGGTAATTAATACTTTAAACTGTTGAAGAGTATTAAAAAAGAAAAGAAGAGGTTTCTTTATTTACTCTATATAACTAGCATAAACCTGATTTCAAAATTGGAAAGGCAGGGCATTCAAAAATTACGATCCAATTTGAAAATACAGATGCAAATACACAAATAAAGTATTAAGAAATCAAATCCAGTAGTATTTAGGAAAATGCATGGTGACCAAGTAGGTTTCATCTCATGAACAGAAAGGTGGTTCAACATCAGGATACGCATTAATCTAATTCATGATATAGCAAATGAAAAAAGAGACCAAATTCAACCCTAAATCATGATAATGATTATTTGAAACACAGTAAAAAGAATAGAAGGGAACTTCCTTAAATCCCCATATAAACCTGATGATGGAACATTAAAACCCATTTTCACTATAATTGGCAAACAAGATGAGGCTAACCGCTGTCACTGTCGCTATTCAATATTTTTTGGTCATTCTAATTATTGGAATAAATTAAAAAAATCAAGTAAATGATCTGGAAAAACTATTAAGGAGGACTTATAAGAGAATTAAAAATATGGATAAAAACAAGACATACAAAATTGATGGCATCTACAATTACCAATTAGAAAATGTAATGAATAAAATAATACATCTTTAAAATACCTGATGAGAAATGTTAGAACTATATTAATAAAATGAAAAAAATGTATAAGACATAAGCCAAGGTGTATATATATATATATTGTTATATAGAGGTATCTATATAGTTGTATCAAGGTATATCAAGGCATCTATCTATCTATATCCTGGATGGGAATATCCAACATTATGAAGACATCAAATCTACCTCAAATTTATTGATGAATAAATATGACACTAATCAAAATACCATCCAAATTTTTGTTAGAAATCTGAAGTTTATTCTAAATATCACATGAAAGAGAAAAAATGCACAAGAGTAACAGAGAAATTTATGGAAAAGAAAAACAGAGAAAAGGTAGATCTTCCCTGCCAGGCAGGAAAATATGCCTAGTAAAGCTATTGTAAATAAAACAGTGAGGCAGCGCACAGAAATAGACACATGGGAATCCTAAGACAGACTCCTCCTATAAATATGGAGATTAAGTTTTGATATAGATAGCAGTTTAAATAGGAGATAAAGGGCAAGCAATTTAATAAATGGCTACTGGATAATTTACCACAATTTGAAAAAATATAAAGCTATAAAGTCCATACATTTACAAGTTAGGTATTTAAGAAGGAAACAAAATCCCTCTTGGAAGGCAATTTCTCACTTTGCAGAAAAAATGAGAAAACAAAATTACAAAAGCAAAATTCTAAAATTAGTAGGAGGAAATATAGGAAAAAGTTTTTTTAAAGATTTCATTTATTTATTTTAGAGAGAGAGAGAGAGAGGGCACATGCAGAAACTCGAGCAGACTCCATATGGAGCACAGAGCTGAGGTGGGGTTTGATCTCAAGACCTCAAGACTCTGAGACCATGACCTGAGCTGAAACCAAGAGTTGGATGCATAACAGATTGGGCACCCCCAGAAAATGTTTTTTAAGTAGGCTCCATGCCCAGCATAGAACCCAACATGGGGCTTGAACCCATGACCCCAAGATCAAGACCTTAGTCAAGGTCAGGAGTTGGATGCTTACCCCACTGAGCCACCAAAGTGCCCCGGAAAATGTTTTTATAATATTGAGTTGAGGTAGGCCTTCCTAACAAGACAAAAAATTTTTTTTTAATTTTTATTTTTTATTGTTATGTTAATCACCATATATTACATCATTAGTTTTTGATGAAGTGTTCCATGATTCATTGTTTGTGCATAACACCCAGTGCTCCATGCAGAACGTGCCCCCTTGAATACCCATCACCAGACTAACCCATCCCCCCACCCTCCTCCCCTCTAGAACGCTCAGTTTGTTTTTCAGAGTCCATCGTCTCTCATGGTTCATCTCCCCCTCTGACTTACTCCCCCTTATTCTTCCCCTCCTGCTATTTTCTTCTTTTTCTTTTTTCTTAACATATGTTGCATTATTTGTCGCAGACGTACAGATCTGCGACTCAACAGTCTTGCACAATTCACAGCGCTCACCATAGCACATACCCTCCCCAATGTCTATCACCCAGCCACCCCATCCCTCCCACCCCCCACCACTCCAGCAACCCTCACTTTGTTTCCTGAGATTAAGAATTCCTCATATCAGTGAGGTCATATGATACATGTCTTTCTCTGATTGACTTATTTCACTAAGCATAACACCCTCCAGTTCCATCCACGTCGTTGCAAATGGCAAGATCTCATTCCTTTTGATAGCTGCATAATATTCCATTGTGTATATATACCACATCTTCTTTATCCATTCATCTGTCGATGGACATCTTGGCTCTTTTCACAGTTTGGCTATTGTGGACATTCCTGCTATAAACATTGGGGTGCATGTACCCCTTCGGATCCCTACATTTATATCTTTAACAAGACAAAAATTTTAGAAACACAAAGTTAAATCAGAGAATCTCTTCTTAAAAATTAATATAAAATAGTAATTATTAATATTTATTATAAATTTTAATAAATAAATTATATTTTATTAATATAAAAATATTAATATAAAAAGACAGTATAAGCAGAATTAAAATATGAACAATAAGATTAAGAACATATTTACAACATATTTACTAGGTAAAGATTACCATCCAAAACATGTAAGGAGAATATATAAATCAATAAAAAAACTCAAATTAGTTGAAATATATAAACAATTCATGGAAGTGGAAATAAAAAGGGATAAATGAAAAGATTCTTAATGTCACAGGTAATCAAGGAAATACAGACAAAACCTTAAAATAGATTTTAACCATCCAAATGTCCAAATTGCAGAAAATGCTCATCTCCACTATTCGGTGTGGATGCAGGAAAATATACATTTCTATAAACTGTAGATGAAAGTATAACTTGATATAGTCTTCTGGAAGGCAATTTGCCATTTACCTAAATGATAGAAAGTTCCTAGGATTTGGCCCATCCGTTCTATTTCTGGGATTCAAGTCTTCAGGAACATTTACACTTAAGTGTAGAAACATATGTACAAAGATGTTCCAGTATTGCTTTTTAGCATAAAGAATTGGAAATAATCTAAATCTTCAGCAAAATATGTATTTCTGTTACTATTGAATACTATGGGGCCTTTGAAACGAACACTAGAAAATCATCAAGTCACAAAATATATAGCTAGTAGATCCCGTTTATAAATCTTCCACCACCTAAACATCTATGTGTGTCTGTTTATCTAGGTACGTGTATGTCTGGGTGGGTGGGTGTCTGTGTATATATTCACAGGAAAGGTTTAAGAAGGATCCACAAATATTGGCAACCAATATTACGCTATGAGCAGAAGAAAGGGAAGATGCATTGTTACATTTTTTTCATTTATTTCTAATTCATTTTAGTTTTTTTATAATGAGAGTGTATTCATATATTAAGTAATAAAAATATGAACATAAAATAACATGATGTGAAGAATTTTAATCATACCACATAGTACGATGACCAGGAATTCCCACCCTTTTCTACTTGAGCCAATAGATACTCTTGACTACCTGGCAGGAGAACGGAAGTGCTTAATCTTCCTCTATATGACAAAATCTTTTGGTTGAGCAGCAAAGTACAAGGTGAGCAGCAAAGTGAAAGGTGAGACATGAACTGGGAGAAGATATTCACAATGCATACATTTAACTAAGGACTTGTATCCAGAATCAATTAAAAAGTTAAACGGAAAAGTTCTATAAATCAATAAGAATTAAAATAAATGGCAGAAGCACATCTAGAATGATAGATTAAGGATCTCAAAACATTCACTCCTCCGTGAAAGCAGGCAGATTAAAATTGTCAAAATAAAACTTTTTTCAGAACTCTGGAAATTAATTAAAGGCTTACAACAATCCAAGGATTATCCAAAGACATCACAAAAAAAGAAAACTATGGATCAATATACCTTATAATATTGACACAAAGTCTTCAAGGAAATATAAGCAAACACATAAAATTAAACATAAAAAATATAAGATAAAAGCAACACATAAAATGAATTATAGACCATGACCAAGTGGGTTGATCCCAGAAATGTGAGGTCGATTTAACAAACAAAAATCAACCAATGTAACACACCAAAGTAATACAATAAAAGACCAAGAATCACATGATATTCTTAATAGAAGCAAGAAAAAAAAATCATTCAACAAAATTCAATGCCTTTTCATGATAGAAACACTCAAACACTCAACAAACTAGGAGTAGAAGGAAATTTCTGAAACTGATGAAGTCCACCTATGAAAATCCCACAACTTAACACTTAATGGTGAAAAAACAATTCTTTCTCCTTTGGATCAGGAACAAGACAAGAATATCCACTTTTGTCACTTCCATCCAACACCGTACTCAAGGTTCTAGCCATTGCATGTAGGTAAGAAAAGACAAAGCCATCCAGATTAGAACGGAAAAAAATGAAACTATCTCTATATATAGATAACACCAGCTTACATAGAGACAATCCTAAGGAGTTACACACACACAAAATGTTAGTACTAGTAAACAGGCTAGCAAGGTTGCAAGATACAAGATATAGAATCAATATGCAAAAGTCAATTGTATTTCTATTTGTTAGCAATGACGAATCTGACAATGAAATTGAGAAAGCAATTCCATTTACAAAAGAATAAAATACTTAGGAATAAACTTAACAGAAGAAATGCAGTGTCTGTACAATCAAAACTAAAAATCTTGTGGAAAGAAATGAAAGAAAACTAAGTAAACAGAAAGACATCCTATTTGTATGGGGTAGAAGTTTTAATCTTCAGATGGCAATACTCCCCAAATTAATCTACAGATTCAACACAATCCCTATCAAAATCCCCGCTAAATTTTTCCGGGAATTACCAAACTAATCTTAAAATTCATATGGAAATGCCAGGGATCTAGACTAGCCAAGACAATCTTGGGAAAGTTGGAGGACTCACACTTCCCCATTTCAAAACTGACTTCAACACTACTATAGTCAAGAAAATGGGGTACTAGCATAAGGATAGGCATACAGATTAATAGAATAAATTGAGAGCACAGAAACAAACCCTTATATTTGTGGTCAATCAGTTTCTGATAAAGATACTGAGAAAATTCAAGAGGGAAAGAACAGGTTTTTTTTTTTTTTCCAACAATTGGAGTTGTAGCAACTATATCCCTAAACAAAATAATGAACTTTGGACCCCCATTATACCATATACAAAAACTAACTCACAATGGATCACAGAAATACATGTAAGAACTAAAACTTCAGAACTCTTACAAGAAAACTTGGGAGTAAATCTTAAGATCTTAAATTATGCAACGGTTTCTTAGGTATAATACCCAAGGCACAGAAGAAAAAAGGAAGATCGAATAAATTGCACTACATAAAAATCAAAAACATGTGTGTGTCAAGGACACTATCGAGTAAGTGAAAGACAACCCACTGAATAGGAGAAAAATATTTGCAAATTATTTATCTGTCAATATAGATATATTGATATATTATCTGTATATAGATATACACATATATATTATGTATATATTATCTGTCAATATATAGATTTAACTCAACAGTGAAAAGAAAAACAACCCAAGTTAAAAAAGGGCTAAGAATTTGAATAGACATTTCTGTCAAGAAAGTACACAAATGGTCACTAAGCACGTGGGAAGATGTTCAAATCATTAGTCACTGAGGAAAGAAAAGTGAAAATCACAATGAGATACCAGGTCAAACTCTCTAGGATGGCAACACTTTAAAAAAAAAAAACAGGCAATAACAAGTGCTGATGAGCATGTAGGAAGAACTGCTTGTGGTTTGTTTTTTTTTTAAGATTTTATTTATTTGAGAGAGAGAGAGAGAGAGAGAGCACGCGCACACGCAGGAGCAGGAGGGAGGGGTAGAAGGAGAGGGAGAAGCGAACTCCCCACTGAGCAGGGAGCCTGAGGGGGAGCTCAAGGGTCGCTGAGACAAAGACAGATGCTTAACTGATTGAACCTCCCAGGTGTCCCTGTTTGTGGTACTTTAAAATAGTGCAGTTGCTTTGGAAGTTTGGTAGTTCCCCAAAACGGTAAACATAGAGTTACCATATGACCCAGCAATTTTTCTCCTGGGTATATATCCAAGAGAATTGAAAATAGATGTTCATTTAAAAATGCATAGAGGAGCACCTGGGTGGCTCAGTTAGTTGGGCGTCTGTCTTCGGCTCAGGTCATGATCCCAGGATCCTGGGTTTGAGTCCCATGTTGGGCTCCCTGCTCAGCATGGAGCCTGCTTCTTCCTCTCCCTCTGCTCCTCTTCCCTGCTCACTCTCTCTTCTAGTCTCTCTCTCTCAAACAAATAAAATCTTTAAAAAAATAAAAAAAATAAAAACATGCATACAAAAATGTCCATAGCAGTATTATCAATAGAGCCAAAGAGAGGAAACAATCCAAATGTCCCTCAAGTAATGATAAAAAATAAAAAAGTGACATGTTCTTTCTCTTCAACCAGGTAGTAGAGTGGCCACAGAGATGCAGATCTTTGTGAAGACCTTGACAAGCAAGACCATCTCCCTCAAGGTCAAGCCCAGTGACACCACTGAGAATGTCAAAACCAAACTCCAAGGCAAGGAGAGCATCTCGCTTGATCAGAAGCATCTGATTTTTGCAGGGAAACAGCTGGAGGATGGCCATGCACTCAGACTATAATATCCAGAAAGAGTCCACCCTGTACTTGGTGCTTCGCCTGCAGGGTAGCATCATCAAGGCTCCCTCCACCAGCTCACCCAGAAATACAACTGCAACAAGATGATCTGCCCCAAGTGTTATGCTCACCTGTATTCCCAGGCTTTCACAAGGAGTGAGGCCATACTAGCAAACTGTGCCCCAAGAAGAAGGTCAAATAAGGCCCCTCCACCTACTTTTCCTTTGCCCGCAGGAGGCCCAGGGCCCAAGGGAGCTTCAATAAAGTTTCCCTTTCATTGAAAAAAAAAGTGGCATAACCATATAAAGGAATATTGTTCAACAATAAAAAGGAAAAAAATATGGGTACATGGTACAACATGGTTGAACTTTGGGCGCCTGGGTGGCTCAGTTGGTTAAGCGACCGCCTTCAGCTCAGGTCATGATCCTGGAGCCCCGGGATCGAGTCCCACATTGGGCTTCCTGCTCAGTGGGGAGTCTGCTTCTCCCTCTGACCCTCTTCCCTCTCGTGCTCTTTGTCTCTCATTCTCTTTCTCAAATAAATAAATAAGATCTTTAAAAACAGTGGTTGAACTTTGAAGACATTATTTCAGTAAGAAAAGGACAACAACACCAAAAATCTCCCAAAACTAGTAACAAAGTGTCACACATCGCATGATTTTTTTTTTTTAAATATGAAATGTCTAGAATAGGGATATAGACTGAAAGTAAATCACTGGTTGCCGGGGCCTGGGGGTGGGTGTGGGGCAGACGCAGAGTGACTACAAATGGGAATACGGTTTCTTTTTGGGGTGATGAAAATATTCTGAAATTAGACGATGCTGATAATTGTACAACTCTGTAAAATACTAATACCTAATGGATTTGTACTTGAATACCATGAAATTTATGGTATGTGAATTAAATCTCAGTAAAGCTGTTACTAAAAAAATGGGCAAAAGACTTTCACAGGCACTTTCTAAAAGAGCATATCTTACTGACGGTAAGCATATAAGAAGATGCTTAACATCATTAGTCATGGAGAAAATGAAAATTAAAACCACAACGAGATACAACGACACACCCACTAGAATGGCTAAAATAAAAAAAAGATGGACAACACCCAGTTTGGCAACAACATGAACAAACTGGAACTCTCACCCATAGCTGGTGGGAATGTAAATTGGTACAAACACTTTGGAAGACAGGATTCTATACTCAAACTAAATGGATACCTACTTTTGGATTCCCAGTAATTCTATTCCAAAGTCTTTGTCCAACAGATACGAGTAGAAATCTCCACAAAAAGACACGTACAAAAATACTCAGAAGAGGTTTTTTGGGGGGCACACTTTTACCATTCTCCCCGTATCTCTCTCACTCCCCAGGCCCTGTCAACCACTTTCCTACTTTTTTCCATGAGTTCGACATTTTGTTTTTTAGATTCCACATATAAACGATGCCCTATCTGGTTTATTTCAGTGAGTATTATTGCCCTCCAGTTTTTTCCATGTTGTCACAAATGACAGGATTTCTTTCTTTTTAAAAGCTGACTAATATTCCATATATACTTCAATCTCGCCTTTTCTTTATCCATTCACAGGTCCATGGACACTGAGGTTGTTTCCATGCTTCCGTTGGCTATGTGAATAATGCTGCTGTGAATGTGAGAGTGCAGATCTCTCTTCAAGGTAATGCCTTGGCTTCCTTTGGATCTATCCCCAGAAGTGGAAGTGCTGGATCAGATGGGAGTTCCACTTTCCGTTTCTTCAGGAACGTCCACCCTGTTCACTGCAGTGGCTGTCTCAGTCTGCATTCCCACCACCAGCACACGACCGTTCCCTTTGCTCCGCATCCTTGCCAACATTTGCTATTCCTTGTCTTTTTCGTAACAGACATTCCAGCTGGTGTGAGGTGATGACCTCTTGTTGTGGTTTGGATTTGCGTTTTCCTGATCCGTGGTGTTGAGCTCCTTTTGTATCTGTTGACGTTTTGTCTGTCTTTGACAAAAAATGTCTGTTCAGGTGCTTTGCCGTTTCCTCATTGGGTTCTTTGTTTTTGCTTTCTTTAAATAGTTTTTTAAATTAATCTTTTATCAGGTATGTGGTTTGCAAATATTTTCTCTCATTCCAGAGGTTGCAGAAGCTTTTTAGTTTGATGTAGTCCCACTTGTGTATTTTACTCCTGTTACCTTTGTTTTTGGTGTGAAATCCAAAAAAAGTATTGCCGAGACCAATGTCAAATAGCTTACTGCTTATGTTTTCTTTTATAAATTCTATAATTTCAGGTCTTACATTTGAGCCTTTAATCCATTTTGGGTTGATTTTTGTGTATGGGGTAAGAGAGGGGTCCAGTTTCATTCTTTTGTGTGTCCAGTTTTCCCAACACCATTTATTGAAGAGATTGTCCAGAACAGCTGGACATTCTTTTCTGATTTTTTTCCCCAAAAGACAGAAAGAAGAATTTATTTTGGTAAGCTCTGCTACTTTTTAAATGTTGAAACTATTTCATATTTGGTTTTAAAATCACTCTGCCTACCGAAAAAAGCACACTGGGCATGTTCCATTCAGACCCACGGACAGACATTTTGCAGCAGGTGAGTGACACTATTCTTGTCCTCTTCTCTGGGCTTAAGTAACTATAATAGATTTCTGGATCTAAATGCCTTATTTAAAATGCCTTTGTAAGTGGCTACTTTACAGTAATATATAATTAGTAAAATTCAATAGTGAGAGTTTTAGTTCAGTAAGGTGACATAAAATTAACAGATAATCCATTTGTCTGGGAGTTAATCTATTGTGGAGCAAAGCAGTATTCTTTTTTTGTGAAAGATTGTAGTAAAATATGATGTGTTCTTAGAAGCATTGCTGGCAAGTGAAACAGGGATTAAGGAGGAATAATAAGATAGGATTGCATCCAAAATGACAGCACATAGAGAATCAGAGAAAAGATGGATCTAATGATGGAATGTCAGACTTGTAAAAAGCATATGAATGTATAATCTCCTGAACACAATAAAATACTAATTCTTTCTTGTTTTTACTGATTTCATCTACAAATACTGCAGTTTTCTCTGAAGTAGGCTGTAGTTTCCATGAGTGTGTAAATACAACAGACCTTGGCAGTTACAATATATCATGCAGGTAGAATTTACCACCTGATAAGAAGAAAAAAGTTCTTCAGGGTCACATTTCAGGGAAATGATTGAGTCTGAGGTAAACAGAAGCCTCTGGGATGAGGATGGGATGGACTTGGACTCAGTTCGAGATCGAGCAAAACTTGGAGGTGCTGAGGAAGATGCTTTCTGATGGAGGAGGCAAACTGTTGAAAAATAGTGAGACTGCAAGGCTGATGAAACTTACTTCTAATTAGAAGAAAGCGAGCCAGGACTTTTTGTATTTGAGCAGCAGAGAGAACACACTTGAGAAGAGGAAAATGTTGGGTTCCATCACTGAAGCATTAATGGGCAAACGTAAGGGCTCTAAGTGACAGTGCTCTGTATGATTACCTAGAGAAATGAAATTGCCTGATTTAAGTGACAGCCGCCTTAACAAAGGACCACGAACTGTGTGACTTAAAACAACAGAATTTATCATCCCATGGTTCTGGAGCCTAGAAGTCTGAACCTAAAGTGTCACCAGGGCTGTGCTGTCTCAGAAGGCTTTGGGAAAGATGTCTTCCTTGCCTCTTCCTAGCTTCTCGTGCCTCCTGGCACCAATTTCTCTCTGTGTCTTTACATGGGCTTCTTCCCTGGGAGTGTGTCTTCAAATCTCTGTCTCCTTTAAGGACTCCAGTCTTTGGATTTAGGGCTCACCCTGATTCAATATGATCTCATCTTAACTTGATGACATCTGCAGAGACCCTATTGCCAAATAAGGTCACACTCACAGGTGCCCAGGGTTGGGACTTCACCATGTCCTTTGTTGGGGACACAATTCAATTCGCAACAATGACCACAGCTGGGGTAACTGTGTAGAAGGCACGTGAAAGTGAAATAGCAATCTTGCCTTCAAGGAGTTTCCAGCATATGAAAGATGCAACATAGACACGGGCACAATTTAAGTCCAACTATATGCATAAAATATAGAGAATCATCATTTCAGAGCTTGAAGAGATATCCAAAATCGTCTATCCAAAGCCCTCATTTTCCATACGAAGGGACATGCAATAGAGCACTGGAATGGTCAGTGTTTTGTTATGATATAGGACACTTTAATTTAAAAATAGGCTGTTTTTTATCTTTATTTCCTTTGCTATATCCAGCAAGGTATTTCCCAGCACAGAATTATAATATTATGAATTGATATTACTTTATGATTTTCTTTATTTACACTTAAACTTTTGGGTATTTCATAATGTAGAATGCCAATTAATGCTTTTCTCCAAATCACCATTGTTCATCTCATTTACTATATCTATACTGACTATAAATACTACAATATTCTTCAATCTGTTTCTTTAATCTCTTTGTTTTTCATGAATTGGTCTATTCCTGAGTCAGCATCTAATTGTTTTAATTTCTGTGGTTTTACAATATATGATAAAGTAAGTCTCTTCAGTCTTTTTCAAATATATCTTTGCTCATCTCAAGTTGCTCTTCAAGTAGAATCTTAGCATCCTTTTTTAAAGCTCTAAATAGATTTTGTTTGAAATTACGAATGAGATTGCATTACATTTATAGAGTCCTTCCAAGGATAGCAGAGCCGGAGCAGGGTACGGATGATGTTCATATGGGGGAGGGGGGGAGTCTGGAATGGGTTGTCAGGGCGCAAGTAGGGTAAAGAGGGAAATCATGCAGGACCGTCTCTTGGTATTAGGTGTCAAAGCCTGAGTAGGGCCTGTGGGACAACCACAAAGGTGCGGACAGCCTAGCGGGGGAATTAAAAGCCCATGGTTCATATCTATAGCATTCCTGCTAAGGATGCATGACTTGAATTCCATCATGAGGAAACCTCTGACAAGGCCAAATTGAGGTGCATTCTGCAAAAAAGTGGCCTATCGTCTTCTGAAGTATCAAGGTCATGAAAGTCAAAGGAACACTAAGGAACTGTTAAGACTGAAGGAGATTAAGAGAGATAATTAAATGACATGCATGATTCTGAACTAGATATCTTTGCGGCAAAAGATTACTGAGACAATTGATGAAATTTGATTATGAAATTTAACAATTAGATGGCAGTTAATATATCAGCAATAATTTCCGTATTTGAATGGTTGTATTCCCAATTCGTAGAATGCCCTTGTTTGTAGGGAACACACATGGGAGTCTTAGATGATAGGGAAACAGGGAAAGCAATTTACTTCAAATAATTTGGGAAAAAGCAGGTTTTCCATAACTACACAATTACCTCAAAAATAATTCTTCAAACAGGAAACAATTATGTGCTGACAATTAATTTATAGACTAAAGTGAAAGAGAATTCAGTGTTTTCAAGATTGAATCTTCCCATTTAGGAACATCTAACGTATCTTCATTAATTCAAGTTTTTTTGCTTTTTGCTTCTATATTGCCCAGGAAATTATTATTTCTTCGGTATAGGCCTTGATTATTTCATTCTTCGGCATTTTATAATGGTTTTTGCTATTGTGAATTTGTGAATGGGATCTTTTTTCCATTCCCCCCTTTTTTATGCTGATACATAAGAAATCTATTGAGATTTATATGTTTATTTTTATCTTTGGCACTCAGCAGGCTTCTGAACTTTTATTCTATTTTCAGTTGTTTCCCTTGTATTTTCTTAGTAATAAATTATATCTACAAATAATTTTCATTTTGTTGCTTTATTTTATGATTTTTTACCTTATTTATTTTCTTATCTTATTGCTGGTAATTCCAGAATGAGGTAACATATGCTTGTCTTAATCGTGGCTTCAGTGGGGGTGCCACTAATATTTTACTCTGAACTATGATTTGACTACTTGTTTTTAATAGAGTCTCTTTATTACACTAAGGGAATAGCCTCTTATTCCTTAATTTGTGAAGAATTTTTTCCCCCTAAGGATTGGATATTGAATTTTATCAAGTATTTTTGTGGCAATATTCATAGGATTTTTCTCACTTAACCCATTTAAGTAATGAGTCGCCTGAGCAGATTTCCTAAAGTTGACTGATTAATAAATTCTCAGAGAAAATTCAACTTTGGAATTAATACAATGTTGGATTTACTGTGATGATGTTCCATATAAGATTTTACAACTATAAAGTAGCTTTAAAATTTTCTTTTATAACTATTTATTGATAGTGTATCCAAGATTATTTTTAAATATATTGATATTAGATCTGCTTAACCCTTGCTAGCTTCCCTTATTAATTTAATTATTTGTCTGGAGAATCTTTTGGCTTTTCTATAGATTGATGAATCACAGACCTGTACCACTGAAACAAATAATACATTATATGTAAAAAAAAAAAAAAGATAGTAGGAAGGGAAAACTGAAGGGGGTGGAAATCGGAGGGGGAGACGAACCATGAGAGACTATGGACTCTGAGAAACAAACTGAGGGTTTTAGAGGGGAGGGGGGTGGGGGGGATGGGTTTGCCCGGTGGTGGGTATGAAGGAGGGCACTGGGTGTTATACACAAACAATGAAGCAAGGAACACTACATCAAAAACTAATGATGTAATGTATGGTGACTAACGTAACATAATAAAATAAAATTTAATAAAAAAAAGGTGAGCTAGGAGTTGAGAGAGTCAAACCAATCTATCACAGTGTAAAGCTTTGCCTACCCAATATCCATAAGCAAGTAGTTATGCATTTGGAGCCTTCCAAACAGTCACAATAGCAACAACTTACTCCCACCTAACATGCAACTATGCCTCACACCAACAAAACACACTCTGTACCCAAAGAAAAGGCACAAATCCCATTAAACGCTCTATCTACCCCTGAAGACGTTCAGTCCTTTTCTAGTTCAGTCATGTACCCATCTTGGTGTCCAATAACCTCAAAACTAAATTACAGTTAACCCATCACCTCATAGATATAGAAGTGAAAAGGAGAAGAGAAAATAGAAAATTGGTTACTACATACAAATATACACATAATAAAGCAAGCAGGAAAAACATGTACAGCTGTGATAGTCCTCCAATCCTGCAACAGGTCGGAAAAACATAACTGGTGTTCATAACTTGCTTTGTCTACTAACAATCTTATGGGTCAATTTGCCCTCAGTCATCAATTCGATGTTCTATATCTTAGCAGGGGTCACCTGAGTCTTCCTTCCATAAGTGCCTGAGTTTTGTGGGTGTTGTGTTGCTGTGGTCCTCCATTAATCTTTAGTATTGGATATAGAAGTATTAGGAAACACTCCAGGGGATTCTCTGGGTTGTAAATACTCCTCCCTGCCCTTGATATGTACCAGTAACTCTATTTCTGTTTTATAATCAAGGTCACTCAAGCTAGAGCAGAAAATCCCTTTTTTGTCTTTGTTCTCTGTTCTTCAGTAGCATGAGAATCCAAAGGTGGCCAGCTGACTAACTCATTTTTTAGTTCAGTGAAATCATTGCTGTGTCATAGGTGGAAGTAGCCATCCATGGGGAAATAAGAAATTTAAGCCAGTAGAGTCCAAAAATCATGGCAAAGAGAAGTCAACATTTTGCAAGTGAGTTTTATAATAGCGAGAGAACCACTCACACTTTGCCCTCTTGATTCCCAGACCCTCATATTTTATTGACAGGGGAATCAGCACCGTATTATAAGATATCCCTAATATCAAGGAGTTATCTTTTAGCTGATGCATAAATGAGTTTTCAGTGGGCCATCTCACCATTGTATAAGGTGTTGGGATACAGAGTTAAGATCCATAAATCTTGTAAAAATAAGTCCATTGTCTCATTTAAAAATATATAAAATGAATTCCTTGGTCAGAGGAATATCAGGTGAAATACTATGACAACAGAAACGACATCTGGGAAGATCATGGATGATTATTTGTAGCAAAAGCATTTGGACAGAGAAGGCAAATACATATCCAAAAGTAGATTATTTTCTGAGTTATATATCAAAGGCTAGACCCAAGCAGGTCATGAGAAAAATTTCATGAGCTTCACTTGCTGACCGCCCGCTCACAGATCTGAGCTAGTCTGCTGGCTCACAGAGGTAGGCCATACCTGAGGTCAGAATATTTAAATGCTTCTGTATGGTTAGTAAATACTGCTTCCAGAGCTTCCTTCTCTGAACTCCCTGGCTGCCTCAGCTCCTCTTTTCAGATCTACGCAGTAAGATGAGGAAAGGTATAAGTGACCCCGCTTTTGATTTTGTTATTGCTGTCTTAGGGACCAAAAAAGGGGCAGGTAAGGACCTTCACGTTTGTTCACATACTATCCTTGGCATTCCAAATTCGGCTGAGATAGACACCTTCTCCTTAATGAGTAATAACCACTACAGCTTTTCCTGCTCCACATCCATATCTTGTGAATACATAGTACGCCTCACTATATTTAGTTTGATAAATTAAAATGTCTTAAATTAAACTTTGATTTGAAACGTTTCCCCTGTGAGTTCCAACTTGAGACTGAAGTTCAGGACTCAACTTTAACCTCATCTTGGGTTTGTCCTAGCCCATGTTAATGAGCTTGTGGAGAGGGAAGGGCAGCGCCCCTTAACTGACCTGACAGATTTCAAGGCAACGGACAGCGGTGGGCTGGCCGTGGTTTTGTCTCACTATGTCCCTCCCTGCTTTCACCGGCCGATCTCCCTGAGAAGCCCTCAGTCCCTGCACAGAGGCTAGCCTCATGCTGTGGTTTATGTCAGAGCCCTGCAGTTTATCCTTCTATATGGCTCCCTCACCCCAGTGGAAAAGTAGGAGAGGGAAGGAGTAAGATGGATAAGCTCAGGCTGCAATATTTGCCTCAAAAATTCTCTAATGAAGGGGCACCGGGGTGGCTCAGTTGGTTAAGCAACCCCTCTTGATCTCAGCTCAGGTCTTGATCTCATGGTGGCGAGTTCAAACCCTTGTGTTAGGCTCCACGTGGGGGTGGAAACTGGTTTTGTTTGTTTGTTTGTTTGCTTTTTTACAGTCTCTAATGAAGTTTCTTTAAAAACCTTTAATATTTAGGGGTGCTTGGGTGGCTCAGTCGGTTGGGTGGCTGACAACTGGTTTCTGCTCAGGTCACGATCTCAGGGTTGTGAGATCGAGCCCCACCTTGGGCTCCCTGCTCAGCATGGAATCTACTTGAGATTCTCTCTCCCTCTCCCTCTGCCCCTCCCGCTTATGCCCTCTCTTTCTAAAATAAATAAATAAATCTTTTAAAAAAATCCTTTAATATTTATTCTGATTATAAAAATAATACATGGTCATTTAAAAACGATATCATATAAAAATAGATGGGAAGTAAGAATCTCTTTTATTCTCACACACCCTTCTTCCAGTGATAACCATTGGTATCAACTTTATATTTTATGCACACACACACACACACACAAATATGCATGTTTATACACTATACTATAATAATTTATTTGTATTTTTACTAAAAGGAATGTTAGTATGCATTTAAAAAATTTTAATAATATATTTATTCACTTATCCTTAACAGATCATTTTATTCATCTTATTCCTTTCAGCACTGAGTGGTGTGGTATTCCACAGCTGGTCTGCATCATAATTTATTTAATCAATGCAGTATGAGTGGAAATTTAGTAGCTTATATGTTGTGCTTTTTATATCTACGCGTCTATGGTGATGACTTTTTAAAAGTAGAAATTTCACCTCTTCCTCCTTAGATTTGGACTCTTTACAAAACTTTGCAAAATATAGAGGCCTCCTGAGCTTATGGATTCACCAATGCATTTGGAAAGCTGGACGTGCTGGTGAGTGCTAATTCAGAATCATTTCTGAGCAAAACAGCCTTCTCTGTTTTTGTTTGGAGAGGAGGGAGTTGGAGCATGAAGTGTTGGTAAATGTAGTTTGTGTACAATTGTTCCTTAAATAAATGTGTGACATAGAAAGCCTTCTAAAGAACTTATGTATCTGTAAAGCACAGTCAAAATAACCCTTATTTTTGTCTTTAAAGACAATAAAAGTAATCTGCATAATGATATTTTAACTGAACACACACCCCCCACACACACACTGACACATACCCACACACATACACCCCAGAAGTTGCACCTGCTTGGATTAGAGAGGTTTTTATACTCTATTTGTAATAACTTTAAGTTTTTTAGTCACTGAACCGTTCTATCATCAATTTTCATTTCTTTTTATTTTACTTTGAGATGGACTGGCTCCAAGCTGACTAAGTCACGCATTTAAAAGAATTAAAAGTTTCGTATTGCCGAAGAAAATATACTCTCTCCTCCACCTTGGTGTGTGTCTTTTTCTCCATTCATTTATCACTGTAATGCTGAAAAATAGTAAACCAAAGCAGCATGTCGCGTCTAACCTTCTTGCCTCCAACGTCCAAGATGAAACTCGTGAGTCTCTACAAGTTCCCGTGTACAGGGCCTTCTGTGGTCTTAGCAAAGACACTGAAACAACTAAGTGTTTTTGAAACTATATTTACAAATAATGTTTGCATATTTGTAATATTTTTAAAAGAGTACTTCATGCTAGAGACGTGGCTTTCTATGAACAATAAACCAAGGTGAACAAGAGAAGTGCTATGTACTGCTAAAGGCAAATGCATCTTATTTGGAGACAGACGGCAATGCCCACTGATATTAATGAGGTCACACCAGCCTGGGAATTCTCTTCTTTTGCAATGTCCTCCGCCTACACTGCTCCCTCCCCATCTCCCTAAACTGCTCTTGTAGATGCATTGCACTCATGTTTATTTCTCTAATTTTAGGTGATGGAGACTCCAGAATGTCTCAGCACAAAGAATTAAGTGGTGGCCATAGCGTAAGGAGAACTGGAAGCTGGCTTCATAGAACTCTTTACAAATTTTGAGAAATTATTAATTATATTAAAGAATGCCCTTTCCCCCCACCTAAAAGCCAACAATACCAGTGCTTTTATTTTATTTTTTAAAGATTTTATTTATTTATTTGAGAGAGAGAGAAAGACAACACGAGTGGAGGGTAGGGCCACAGGGAGGGGGAGAAGCAGACTCCCTGCTGAGTAGGGAGCCCGATGCAGGACTCGATCCCAGGACCCCAAGATCATGACCGGAGCCAAAGGCAGATGCTTAACCAGCTGAGCCACCCAGGTGCCCCAATACCATTGCTTTTAGAATGGAAAAGGAACAGAGAGAGAACCGGTTCTGATTCTCTTACTTCATACATGAGCTGTGCCAGCTAATAGCACAGCCAGTTTCCCGTCTATTACTCCAGTTTGGTATTTATGAAGCATATTCAAAGTGATAAGTAATTGCCACAAACTTGACATTTGGTTTTTGGAATTGGCTTCATACTTGTGTTTAAATGTTGCTGTTCCTGGTTTTTATTTACTGGTGCATTTAGGAATCCACTTTAAATGAAGAATGAAGTCATACAGCCAAGACCGGACTTAGGGGGATACACAGAAGTTGAAAAAAATCACTTGTTTCCTCTTTCTCACTGCAACTCCCTTGAAATTTTCCTAAAATAGTGTTGCGGTTGAATGTCCAAGTGTTCTTTCTGCTGCATGACAATTTAATCATTTGGATGCACTAAAAACAAAGTTTCAGCAAAGATAATTCGGGAGTTTATTGTAGGTTCTTTTTTTTAAAAGCATTGAAAAAAGGTCTTCTAGGGAGAAGCTGTAATAAACTTGAAGGTAAGATGATCGTTTTATCACACAATGACAGTTTAATTTGTGATTATGTGGAGATTCTGAAAGACTGGCACAATGGGATCTAAAAGCCCTTCTTGCTGTATAATGTTCCATCTCCCCATTAGTACATCTTCCTAGTCTTTACTTTCACCCAAACAGAAAAACACATGTGTGCCTTAAGGGTACACTAACCACCCCACAAAGATTGGTGTTAAGAATTTCCATGTTTGCTGGTGACAACACCAAAATCGCTTCTGGAAGTGAATGTCCACAGAACAATATGTGTTGGATGCCAGAGTGAGTGCTGTGACGTAGAAATAGTTGTTGCATTTTGTGTGTGTGAAGAAAGGTCCAGAGATATGAGAAAACTTGGTTCTTTCAAAAAAGTGCAAACAATGAATCATTGAGCACTACATCAAAAACTAATGATGTACTGTATGGCGATTAACATAACACAAAAAAAAGGTGCAAAACGTTCAGTAAAAGTGAACAGTGCTGTCTTCAGTGATGGGAATGTCCAATACAGTGAGCACTTGCCCTGTGTGGCTACTGGGTGCTTGAAAAATGACTGGTATAACTAAGTAACTGAATTGTAATTAATTAATTCTAATTAATTTACATTTAGATAGCCACATATGGCCAGTGAATACCATGTTGGTCAGTGTAGTTCTAGAGCATAAAGGAACAGATGAGAGTGGGATGAGGGTGGAGTAAGCCATGATAGAAAGTATGGCCTTTGTCCTGTAGGTAACAAAGAAGAACGGAATGGCTGATGGCTCAGGGTCCTGAAGTTAGCATGAAAAAAAAATAAGCTCAAGGGTACAGGTAGAGAGCTTGGCCATGGACTATGACATCTCATCGCCTGGGATGAGAGGAAATGGGGCCAGGGCGGGTGTGAGAGAAGCTACAACTTAAAAAGGCAATGGGATGTTAAAAAAAAAAAAAAAAGGCAATGGGAAGGGAAGGGAAATTAAGGTAAGTCGTATCAGATTCATTTGTTCCAAGTAGCAAGAGACCAGTTTGTCTACTGAAATGGAGGGCTTGGGAGATGAGTAGAGTTTTAGGAAGATGGGAGGAGGAGAGGAGCGTTGGTCTGAAACATCACTTGGGACTGACCAGGAAGAGGAGAGGAGCGTTGGTCTGAGACATCACTTGGGACTGACCAATGATAAGTGATGGGATTTCCTGGTGGCGGGACTGACGCACAGCTGAGGTTGAACACTGGCTTTAAATAGCTCCAATCTGCAGTTCCAGAAGGGTTTATTCATCTGGGTATGAAATGGAAGATAGTGTATTGTAGCAGGAATCCAGAGTTGTAACCCCAAGCAGTTGCTGCCAAAGGCCTGGGGTGCAAGGAAATTAAGTAAGCTGGTGAGGGAGTGCTTCAGATAATAACTTGAAGTTCTGAAAGATCTAGAAGAGTAAGTTAGATTAAAAAGTAGAAGATCGGAGTTGAAGACGTCAGAGGCCTGCTTGTAGATGACCACAAGATCCATGGTGTGGCCATGGTGATTGATACAGGCCTGCAAAGGATTAGGGAAAGGCAATGGAGTTGAGGTGTTGAGGGGCATCTATATTAACAATAAACAATATGGCAAGACTTGGGCTAGGGAAAGATGATGTGAGCCAGATGTCACTGATAAGTGAGAGAAGTTAAAAAAAAAATGAGAGACGTTATCAGGACCTCAGAAATAAACATGCAGAGGAAAGAGAAGAAGAAGGAGCCACTGTAAGGTGACAGGAGCATTTTAAAAAGACTTTTTTATCTGAAGGTGGAAAAATTATGCCAACTCTACCTCCTGACTCTGGAGCAACACTGTTGGGAGATGCGAGGTCTGCAGCAGCTAGGGATGGTGGGGAAGCAGTGCCCTTCAGGGTAGTAACAGGTTTCAGTTAAGGAAGGAGATGGAGTGAGTGGTCACCAACTTAATGATGTCAGGAAGCTTATTTACTGGCTTTGGAGATTCAAGAGGGCCTGTGGCTTATATAGCAGTGAGGGGACCAGTGAGAGATAGGAGAAATGATGGCAAAGGGACAGTCTTTTGATAGAGTGACAAATTTGCTAGTATGATATGTAATCATTTTTGCTGACTTTGGAAACGTTTTAGGAATAAAACAGAATTTAGACCCTATCACCAGTTAGATACTAGGGCAAACCGCTTTCACACAGGTATGGGATGAATAGGTCAAAGATTTTACTTTTTCTCTCATCCAGCCCAGGGCTATGCATTCAAAGAGGGAGGGTGTAACGGAAGAAGTTTGTTGATCTGCTTTTCTGACCATCTTGAGAAACAGGATAAATTCTCATTAGTCTCGGATGATTCAGGTGTGACTGCTTACCTGAAGGAGAAGGATAAATTACATTACCTTACAAGTGCTTTTACATTCCAGTGATTTTGTGAATCTAAGCTAAATTAGCTTAGATTTCTAAATATTGTAAACATGGCAGAATGTCACTACAACATTTTTTTGAGGGTTCATGGTGGCCTTATTTTATAAACTTAAAATCAGAACACGTGGTCCAGCAATAGATGTTTTCTAATCTCTAAATTGAATAATATGAAACCACACTTGGCTAAACATTGAATGCACAGCCTTTGCAGAAAAGAATAAAATAAATTTACACTGGAATTGCCCCAGAAAAGCCTAAGATATATGACTACTATGCTTATAAGTGAGAATAATTTATCAGGTGGATATTTCAGTAACTATACCTTTTTGGTTATAGTTTAACAAACTCTGATCTAGGGCACAGAATGTCCCAGTGAGGTTCCAGTGAAGTGGTCCAAATCCAAGAAATGAAAGATATACTTTAATGGAATGATTTAGACTTTTCTTCTCTACTTTAAGGTCTTCTGGTCTTACCTTTCTCCTGTTTTTCCACGTATTCATGCCTTATACAGGTTCCTTGTTTAATTTTACTGCTCAGAAACACATTGTCTCACTTAAAATGTGGAAGCCAGTGAGAGTAAGTTAGCTGTATTTGCAGCACTGTAACTCAAAGAAAATTCTTTCTGCAAATGATAAAGAATTCTCAGCATGTTTAGCCACAGCTAATCCTATTCCTTCGGGTGTAATGTTTTAAGAGCATTACCCAGCTAAGCAATGAACATGCTTTTAAATGCTTATGGATAATATGCTGACTCAAAGCAGAAATAATATCATTTTAAGTTGCTACATTCTCATTCATTCTTTCTAAAGACCTGTGTACGCTTTTCAAGGTCTTTTGCCCCCCTCTGCGATAGTTTGCTTATATAAGAGGCGTCTCAGATTTCAGTTTGTTCTATGACCTTAAGACAGAACAAACCAAACACAAACAAGAAAATCTCAATATTCATTTGAAATTTCATGAGGTGAAGACTTCTCAGTCCAGGGATCAAGGCCAGCCTCTTCTTATTGGTGACAGACCTGGAGTTACCGACGAGCTATGGCTGGGACTTGCCTATGCTGCTGAAACCACTTTTTGGTGACAAGAACTTTGGTTGAGCTTATAGGAACTGGAGGAGAAGAAAAATAAAGAAGCGAGAAGGGAATGAGAGGAAAGATACCCCATTGGGGTTGAAGTGGGCAAAAGAAGGCAAGGTCAGAGCTAGACTAGGAGTTTCTGAGAATCAGACAATGGGAGCAGAAAGGAATTTTCCATAACTTCTAGAATCTGAGGAAAAAGGATGTTTAAAATATTCTTGAAAACTTGGGAGTTTTTTCTGAAGTTCCCAGGTGTTAAGAATGGCAGGTAGGAGCTATAGTCCATGAGGACCTTGTAAGAGTCTCTGAACCTCATATAATGACCCCAAGTTATTGTTATTACAGTAATACGGTAGACTAGATATGTCAAAATCTTGCAACAATGAATCACTTAAAAATACCAGGAGATTTTTATTTAAAAAAAAAAAAAACCCTATCAAAGGAAAGTCAAGAAAAGCACTGTGGGCAGAGACAAAAGGAGACAGCCAGTCCTAGGAAAGCAGGGGTTGCTGAAACTGCTACACTCCCCGGGAACATCTAGACAGCCTCATGCTTAGCACTTTCCTGAAAGGAGTTTTAGGAACAGTTGCTACTCGAGAAAAACCAGAAGAAAATAAGTCTGGGAGACTCAGACAGCAAGGAAACCGTCTCAGCCTCAATTTGGAGTAGGGATGAAAAAGAATCTCCCTCAAGATTTCAGGGCCCGCAGCCATGACAAGTGGCGTAAGTTTTGAACATGTACTATTTGTGTGATGTATAAAACCCCAAGGTAAAGGCGGCCCTGGTTAGACATTACCTCATATGACCTCAGAATAAAGTCAAATTCTTCCTCTGGGAATGCACCCTCCACTTAGAACTTTCACTCCCAAAAAGGGAGTTCCCATAACCACGAGCCCTTAAACACACTCAGCAGAAACAACGCGCACAAAACTGCACCCACAAAGAATTATCAGAGGCAATAAAGCAGGTAGGCTTAATACTTTTAAAGAAATAAAATAGTAACTTTTTTTAATTAGGCTCCATGCCCAGCATGGTCAAGACCTGAGCCGAAATCAAGAGTTGGATGCTTAACTGACTAAGCCACCCAGGCGCCCCGACAAAGTAACTTTTTAAAGGAGTGAGGAAAGAGAGCTTATACAATGATCCGTCAGATTAGAAAAGGAACCAGACTACAATTCTAGAAAAGGGAAAATATTTGAATGAGACACTTAATGGAAAGGTTAAATCACCAAATAGACATAGCTGAAGAGAGAATTATGAGGACTACATATTATTAAAACAGCAGAAAATATGAACGGGAGGTCAAAATGCCTGATGATTTTCCAGGATTGTTGCAAAACACATCTCCAGTCCAGAAGACCAACACATCTCTACCTAGGTAATAGAAAGAAATTCATACCTAAACTCATTTTAGCAAAACTGCAGATGACAAAAACTAAAGAGAAGCAGTAATGGTTGCCAGAGGAAAAAAAGGCGCTTAACCCAAAAAGGAATAATAAGCAGACGGAAGTCTGAGTCCCTCCACAGCAGCCATGGGGACTGCAGACGACAGACTATTAAAATTTCCAAGTACTGATGGAAAGCAACTGTAAGACAGGAATTGTGTTCTTTGAAAAATTATCTTTATAAACAAGAGGGAAATATTTTCTGTATAATAAAACTGGGAGGATTTACCACCAACAAATTGTCACTTCTGGAATTTGCCAAGGGTGTTTTTCAAGTAGAAGGAAGAGATCTCCAAAAGAACTTCTGAGCTATAGGAAAAATGGCACATGAATAAAATCATAAATATATCACTGAATCTACTCAGTATTAAGAGTATAAAACAAGAATGCCTAATTTGGGGGGTTCACAATAAACGATATAGAGCTAAAAGACTGGACAAAAATTGAATGTAAGCTGGGGGATGGGTTGGCAGAGGTTGGAAATAAAATAAACCTCTGTGTATTATTTAGAAAGTTGGTAAGTATATCCACTAGAAAGTTACAACAGCTCTAAATATATATACACCTAATATAACAGACTAAAAATATGTGAAGGAAAAATTAACAGAACCATAAGAATAAATTGACATTTACAACAGCAGAGTGGAAAATTTCAACATACTTCTCATTATTTATAGATCATGAATTGCAGCAAAAATACAAAAACTTGAACAACACAATTATCAAGCTTGATTCAACGGACAATATGAAATTAAGTTAAATAATATGAATATTCTTTAACAACATGGACGTTTACTAATTGATCACATACTAGGGCTTAAAACAAGTCTCAGTGAATTTTATTTTATTTTTTTAATTAAAGATTTATTTATTTATTTATTTATTTGAGAGAGAGCACGAGTTGTGGGGAGGAGCAGAAGGAGAGGGAGAAGCAGGTTCCCCACTGAGCAGGGATCCCCACACAGGACTTGGCCCCAGGACCATGGGATCATGACCTGAATGAAGGCAGATGCTCAAACAACTGAGCCATCCAGAAGTTCTATTTTATTTTATTTTTAAAGATTATTTACTTATTTATTTGAGTGGGGGGGGTAGGGACAAAGGGAGAGGGAGAGAGAGACTCCCCGGCAGACTTCCTGCTGAGTACAGAGTCCAACATGGGGCTCTATCTCATGACCTTGAGATCACGACCTGTACTGAAATCAAGAGTCGGATGCTTAACCAACTGAGCGACCCAGGTGCCCCTCAATGAATTTTAATAAACAATTATCATATAAACCACGTTCTCTGACTACACTTAAGTAAAAAGTTAACAACAAAAAAATGAATTTAAATATCTCAATGTATTTGAAAATTTTAAATAACTCAATAACTCATGGATCAAGGATGGATCAAAATGAAAATTTAAACATAGTTAGAAACGAAATGATATGAAAACCCCATATATTGAAACTAGAACAATGCAACCAAGGAGAGGCTTCAAGAGACAGTTATAGGCAAAAATGTATATAAGAAGAGGAGAGAGTTAAAAATTAATGCAATTTCCAATTTCAAAAGTCAGGAAATGCAATAGCAGATGACAGCAGTTAGATAAGAGCAGGAGTCGATGAAAAAGTAAACAAAGATACAGTAGAGAGAATTAAAAAAGTGAAATGCTGGTTGTCTGAAAAATAAAAACAGAGAAATCTTATTAAAGAAAAGGTGAAAAAACATAAAGAAATAATATTCTGAATGAAAAAGGGACACAACTAGAGAGATATAGAAAGAGAAGATGGAACAATACTACCAATAACATTTTTTCCAATAAATTTTGACAACAAATGAAATGGGAAAGTTCCTAGAAAAGTATAACTTACTGAGTGAGTATTAAAGAACTGAGTATTAAAGAGTGAGTGAATATTAAAGAAATTAAAGCAATAGCTAAAACTCTTCTCAGAACCAGAAAGATTTTTAGATGAGCTCTACCAAACTTTTAAGAACAGACCATTCCAATCTTTTGCTAACTCTCCCAGATACCAGAGAGGAAAGGACAATACTCCCAAATTCATTCTGTGAGCTCAGTTTAGCCTTGTATCCAAACCAGATATGAACAATAAATAAGTGTAGTTATGAAAATAAATAAAATAAAACAGAACAAGCTAGATGACAATGGTACGTAAGCTTTGGCATCGGTTACTGGACTAAAGCATCCTAAGCCTTTATATTATTCAGTATGCAGCTAAAGATATTGATTACTGTCAGAGTTTTAAATGTAAGCATGTTAGGGTCACCTGGGTGGCTCAGTCGGTTAAGCTTTCAACCCTTGATCTACTCAGGTCATGTCTCAGGGTCGTGAGATCAAGCCCTGCAGTGGGCTCCTTGCTCAGTATGGAGACTGCTTCAGATTCTTTCTTCCCTCTGTCCCTCCACCTGCTCAGGCTCTCTCTAAATAAATAAGTAAATAAAATCTTTTTTTTTTTAAATGTAAGCATGTTAAAATTTCAATGACAACCACCTGAAGACTAGAAATAAATGTGTATCTTCTGGATCATCGTAGGGGAGAAAAAAAATGAAATGAAAAGAAAAAAATCAACTCAGAAGACTAGAAAGAAAAAAGGTGAACTTTAGGAAACAAAATGGACAAAATAAGATAGAAGAAATAAAGCCAAATATATGAAGAACCACAGTGAATGTTAAAAGCATAGATTGATAGTCTAATTGTCCAAAAGTCCACTTACATATTGCTTATAAGTAAAAGTTGATGGACATTTTCTTCACCTGGCTTGCCTGTGCAAAACTATCCTAATTATGTCTACTCCGTGTACTTCAGGTGCCTAACATAATAGAAATTCACAGATGTCTGAGCCAACAAATGTCACAGAGTCAGAATTAATTTGCCTCCAAGTTTCTTGGAGACTTTCAGAAGCATGTTTTTATTTCATCAGTCACTGTCTTGGGAGTGTGAGATATTTTAGGTCAGCTTGCAGTTCTTTGAATAGTCTCTCTGTATCTCAAAAAATTGACCACTTGACCAAGTACTTGTACAAAGCTCTTCACTATTAGAACACCGTGGATCTTGGCAGAGGATTTCAGCCTCGAGATGTTATTCTAGGACCTGGTCTGAGGGCTGAATTCTTTCTTGGAGAGCCTAAGGGCTGACTTTACTAGAATCTGATTCCACATTTTTTGTCTGTAGTGACATTTAGTTATGTCAATTTCCTAATGTCAGGACCAATCTTATTATATAGGCTGGTCGTCAACTGTCTAGGGCAGCAAAATATTACTGGCATTAAAGTGCTGGGTGACTATCTATGTTGGCAGAAAAAAATTCTGTTTGAAAGACCACAAAAAAGAAAATAGAGTTAAAAAGAAAACTTTAAAATATAGGAGTTCTTATGCCTTTGCTTCCTTTAAAAAAAAAATGCTGTAAGAAGAGGCAGGTCTGAAACTTAAGAATCATGCTGTGCTTCTTTCCTTCCCCAGAAGGAAACTCAGAGGGCCAGCTCTAGACCTAGGCAGATTTGAAAAACAGAAAACAGCTTCCCTTTTCTCCAAAAAATATTATCTTGCAGACTTCCACTCTGACATTCTCACGATAGGCAATGGCTGTTAAAAATGTTTAAATTCTTTTTTTATCAAAGTAAAACAGGCATGGAGTTTTAAAAATTAACATGCCAATCAAAAAGAATACTCTTTTGCCCCAGTACCTGAGTTGGGTTTCTTAAAAGCACCCTGTTCATTTTTTTCAACTCTTTCTACCAGTAATTACCTATATAACTTTAAATACTACTCTCACTTTGATTTTTCAGCTTTACACATTGTCTCTTGACTTCTTTGTATGAAGGATGAGCACTTGGAGCTCTTATGAGATCACCCCCACCCAACTTCCTCCTTTCTCTATACTCCCAATATGTTTATATAACACTTTTTAATAAAATCAATAATCAATATTACATTTTAGTGCTTATAAAAGTTTTATTTACTGCTGAGCAAAATCTCGTTCTATGATTGTGTTTTTTTTTAATCAAACTTTCCATTTTCCTTGGAATTGACACTGCTTCATTTTTATTTGCTAGATTATTTTTTTTATGTTCCTATCACAAATCCTTTTCAAACTCTTCACAAGAGCTATAATACCTGTGCTACTATTTAAAATATTTTCCTACATGGTAAAACATTGCAGATAATCTATCCATTCCAGTTTGCTTTCCCCTGGAGACATATTTCTTGAATCCTTCTATTCTCCTCTTCTAATCTGCGTGGTGTGATCTGGCTATTGCAGAGATGGGACTCCCCTTTTCTTCACTTCTGTACTAGATCCCTTGTACCTTAGATTTGCTTTCTTTGTTTTTCTTGTTTACTCTCTGATTTTGCTGCGTAACATCATCCTGTAGCTTCCTGAGATATAGTGCATGGGAATTGCCATGTCACATTTCTGAGAACTCGGGTGTCTAAAAATGTGTTTATATTACCTTTGTACTTTTGATAGGTTGGCTGGATATGGATCCTAATTTTTTTTCATAATTCTGCAGATTTCTCCATCGTCTTCTAGCTTCTAACGTCTCTAATAAGAAGTCTAATGTGAAGAAGAAGAAGAAGAAGAAGAAGAAGAAGTAGTAGTAGTAATAGTAGTAGTAGTAGTAGTCACCTAACGTCATTCTGATTCTTTAGCTTTTGAAGGTAACTAATCTTTTCTCCTGGACGCTTTTGGATGGATTTTTAAGAAAATCTCTGGTGTTTTTAAAATTTTTTTAAAGATTTTATTATTTATTTGACAGAGAAAGACACAGCGAGAGAGAGAGGGAACACAAGCAGGGGGAGTGGGAGAGGGAGAAGCAGGCTTCCCGCCGAGCAGGGAGCCCGATGTGGGGCTCGATGCCAGGACTCTGGGATCATGACCTGAGCCGAAGGCAGACGCTTAATGACTGAGCCACCCAGGTGCCCCTATTTTTTTTAAATTTGTAATGACATGCTTTGCTTAGGTCCTCTGTTACTCATTTTGCTGGGCTTATCATTTCAATGTGAGGAAATTATCTTGAATTTTTTTTTAAGATTTTATTTATTTGTCAGAGAGAGAGAGAGAGAGAGAGAGCGTGCACAAGCAGGGGGAGTGGCAGGCAGAGGGAGAAGCAGGCTCCCCATTGAGCAAGGAGCCCAATGTGGGACTGGATCCCAGGACCCTGGGATTATGACCTGAGCTGAAGGCAGACACTCAACTGACCGAGCCACCCAGGTGTCCCTATTTTGCATTTTTTTATTAACCAAAGCTCCTCTCTGTTTTTTTGTTGTTTGTTTGCTTGTTTTGATTGTGGTTGTTCTTCTTTTCTGCATTAGCTATTATTTAGATGTGGAATTTTGAATTAATCATGCAATTTTCCAAAATTTCCTTTTACTTATCTTTTTCTTAGGGTCTATGTTCTGGGAAGTATTCCTCAATTTATCTTCTCGTCCTTCTGATATTTTTTATTTTGTTGACCCTGTTTTTAATTTCCAAGAATTATTTATTTTTCTCTGATTGTGTTTTTATTATTTTTTAAAAAGATTTCTTTATTTTAGAGAGTGCGTGCATGAACTGGGGGAGGGGCAGAGGGAGAGGGAGAGTCTTAAGCAGACTCCCCTGAAGCGCAACAGGGGTAGAGCTTGATCTCACCACCCTGAGATCATGACCTGAACCAAAACCAAGAGTTGGATGCTTAACTGACTGATCCACCCAGATGCCCCTATTATTATTATTATTATTTTATCAAGTCAATATCTTCTCCTAGCTATTTGTGGATATTAAATGCGGGTTTAATATTTTTTCAACTTTTTGCATTTTTTCATTCCCTCTGAATGCCACTGGCTTCTTGGATGTCTCTTTATATTAAGAAGCTGTTTGGAATATATGTGTGTACAGGTAGGACATATCTGCTGGGGCTTCAGGAAAGCTGCATAGCAGAGGCCCACCTCTTCCAGTGAGTAGTATCAAATGTCAGCATATGCAAATCTTTCCCTCATCCTCCCCTCAATCTTTTTATATCTCAAGAGAAGAGAATTATCTAGTCTCCAGCCTTAGGGAATATGCCTAGTTGCCTGCATTCTTGGGGTTGAGTCATGGAAAAGTGGTGGGTGTCTCAATATTCAGTATATAGGTTTTTAAATTTTATTTTTAAATTTACATACAGTAGCATTCACTTTTTGTGGTTTATAGTTTTATGAGTTTTGACAAATGCAAAGAGTCACAAACCACCACCACCACAATAGAAATAGAACAGTTTCATCATCCTCCAAAATACCCTCATGCTTGCCCTTTGTAGTCAATCTCTCCTCCAAGCCCTAACCATTAGCAACCACTGATGTCTTAAACGTTCCTAAGGTTTTGCTTTGCCAGAATATCATATTCATGAAATCATTACCTTTTCATTTGGGATAATGCATTTGTGATTCATCCATCCAATTACACACATCAGCAGTTCGTTCATTTTTTTTTTCACTGATTAGTATTCCATTCTATGGATGTATCACTGATTGTTCATCCAATCCCCTGTTGAAGGACATTTGGATTGGTTCTAGTGTTTGGTGATGATAAATAAAGCTTTTATAAACATTTGCCTACAGGTCTATGTATGAAAGATTCCATTTAAATCCCACCCTCTAGAAGTAAGATCATATGGTAAATGCATATTTAACTTTGTAAAAAACTGACAACTGTTTTTTCAAAGTGACTGTACTATTTTGCATTTTTCATGAGCAATGTATGAGTTTCAGTTGCTCCACAACCTCACCAGAATTGGTATTAAGATTTGTTTGATTTTTAAGTCATTCTGATGGGTGAATAGTGATATCACACAGTGGTTTTAATTCGCATTTCCCTAATGACCTATCATGCTGATCATCTTTTCACATGCCTATTTGTAATCTATATATCTTACTTGGTGGAATAGCTTTTGAATATTTTGCCCATGTTTCCTAGGATGTTTGTTTCCTCATTGTTGAGTTTTAAGACTTCTTTATGTGTTCTGGATGTATCACTGCTTTTTCAGATATCTGGTTTGCCGATAGTTTCTCCTAGTCTGTGGCTTGTCTTTTCACACTTTTAATAGTGGCTTTCACAGAGCATAAGTTCTTAGTTTTAGTGAGGCGCAATTTATCAATTTTGTCTTATATGAATTGTGCTTTTAGTATCATATCTAAGATTTCTTTGCCTAACCAATGTCATAAATGTTTTGTTCTATGTTTTCTTATACAAATTGTATTGTTTTACATGCGTTTAGATCTATAACCCACTTTGAATTAATTTTTGTAAAGATGTGAAGTATAAGACAGTGTTTATTTTTTTCATATATGTATGTCTAATTTTTCCAGCAACATTTGTTGAAAAGATGATTCTTTCTCCATTGGATTTCCTTGCCCCTTGGTCAAAAATAAATTGACCATATTTGTATGAGTCTATTTCTGACTTTATGTCTTATTCCATTTATCTATCCTTGAACCAATATCTCACTGTTTTGTTGGTTTATAGTGAAATTTAAGGTCAGATTGTATGTGGCCTCCAACTTTTTCTGTGTCTTCGAAATTGTTGTGGTCCTTCTCTTTTTGTTTTTTTACAGAAATTTTAAATCACCTTGTTGCTATCTACAAAAGTTCCTCTGGGATCTTGATTGGGATTGCAGTACAAATATTTGTGGAGGACACATGTAAGATACCTCTCAGAGGCTCTTAGGTGTAGTCAAGAAAATTTTGTGGAAAAGTCCTAAATCAGCATGCATTTCCAACAAACTTTGACTTAGGACTCCTGCTTCTGGTCATGATGGAGTAACGGGAATTATTTCCTGGTAGAAACAACATCAATAAAAAAAACTAGAAAAATATGTTAAACAATGGGTTCCAAGACATTGTGCATCAATGAATGAAGAGCAGTTTCTCTTGAGAAATGGGAAACATATGAGATGAGCATTATGCATGATGGAGTTCAATATCTTGGGGTGTTAAGTCTGCAAAAATTTGCAGAATAGAACGCTAGAGAGGAGAATGCTGCATTGAGAGTGAAGTCCAGAGATCTGGATTGAGATGGAAGTCCAGAGATCTCCAGATAGTACCTTTTCAGTATTCTTTAGGGTATGGATAAACACATACATATGAGAAAACTACTCTAGGCAGGGAAAAGGACCACTTAAAAAGATTAAAATGAATGTACTTAGTGTTTACATGGGGCCTGAAATAGTGCCTGTTGCCACCAGCCAAAATGGGAAAACTCAATTCTGGGAGAGATGATAGAACACTCAGGCAGCTCCTGCTAAGAATTTGGGTAAATAATTAGCCTTAGACTGGCACTACTCTGAACCTGCTAACAAATCAGGAAGGCCAGATCCAAACAAATCTAACAGTTTTGCAATAACTTAACTTCATCCAAGAATAAAGCTTAAGAAGATTTATGGGAATACAAAAATATCCAGTACCCAACAAGATAAAATTCTTAACGCCTGGCATCAAATCAAAAAATTACCAGGCATGCAAAGAAGCAGGAAAATATGATTCATAATGAGGATAAAAACCCGAACCAATCAAAGTGGACCCAGAACTGAAACAGATGCTAGAATTAGCAGACAAAGACATTAAGACAGTTATTATAACTGTATGCCAGATGTTTGAAAAGCTGGAGGAAAGATTGAACAAGTAGAGATGTGATATAAATAAAAAGCCTAAATCATACTTTTAAGATGATAACTAAAATCTCAGAGATGGAAAGAGTCACTGATAGAACTATTGGCAGATTAGACACTGCAAAAGAAATATTTACTAAACTTGATGACACAGCAATAGAAACTAGGCAAAATGAAAAAAAAACAGAATAAGAGAATCACTAAGATGTGGAATCGCTCCAGGGTTCAATATGTGAACTTGAAGTCTACAGAAGAAAAGACAATGAAGTTGAGACAGAAAATATTTGAAAAAATGACTGAAAGTTTTTCAAATTTGAAGGAAACTAAAAACCCATATGCCCAAGATGACCGATGAATCCCAAACAAACTAAAACACACAAACAAAATAACAAAAACTACATCAAAGCACATAAAATCACATTCTTCAAACCATGATAAGCACAAAATCTCAAAAGGAGCCAGAGGGAAAAAAGACATATTAAGTAGAGAGAAACAAAGATAGAGATTGCAGCAGATTTTTTTTTTTTTCACAAAAACAACACAAAAGAAAAGGCAGTGGAGCAACATCTAGAAAGTTTACTGGAAGAAAAACTGTCAACTGAGAATTCTACACTCAGTAAAAATAACTTTTAAGTTCACATATGAAGTAAAGACTTTTTCCAATATATGAATGCTGATAGAATTCATCCCAACAGAGGCACAATACAAAAACTATTAAAAGAAGACCTTTAGACAGAATGAAAGTACCAGATGGAAATATGGATATACACAAAGGAATGAAGAACATTGGAAATAGTAACTATGTTTGTAAATGTAAAAGGACTTTTTCTTGTTTACTTAAATGTCTGTAAAGGATAATTGACTACACAAAAACAATAACAATAACAAGGCATTATGGGGTTTAAAACATATGTAGAAATAAAAACGTATGATAAAAGACAGGTTGGCTGAAATGGAAGTATACTGCTATGGTTTTTTTATAATACGTGATGTGGTATAACATCCCTTGAGGGTAAAGATAAGTTAAAGGTATATATTAAAGATAAGTTCAAGATGAGTACTAAAGCCCCTAAAGCAACTGCTAAAATAACCAAGTGAAGAATAATATCTAATAAGCCAACAAAGGAAATAAAATAGAACTATAAAAATACTTTATTAATTCAAAAATATGAGAAATGAAGAAAATGGGAACAAATAAGCTGGGACAAATAACAAGATTTAAATCTAACCATATAATCAATCACATAAAAGTAAAGGGTTTAAAAACTTTAATTGAAAGGCAGAGACTTTCATATTGGCCAAAAAGCATGACCTACCTTTGACTGCCTACAAAAAACCTACTTTAAATATGTTAGAGTCAAGTTAAGAGTAAAAGAATGGAAAACGATATACCATGCTAATACCAATCTAAAGACAGTTGGAGTGGTTTATTAATAACAGACAAGGTGGACCTCAGAACGAAGAATATTATGTTAGGTAAATGATAATTTCACAAGGATAAAGACTTCAATTCACCAAGAGGACATGGAAATCCTAAAATTGTATGTACTTAGTAGAAGAGTTTCAAAATACATGAAGCAAAAACCTGCATGGAGATAAGAGACAAATCCACAAATGTAATCAGAGAATTAAATCTAGCTGATAGGATAAGTAGACAAAATATTAGTAAGGCTGTAGAACATTTGAATAACACTTTAAATCAACCTGACCTAATTGATATTTATAGAAAACTTTAGCAGCAACAGAATACACATTCCTTTCAAATGCATGTGGAACATTTGCCAAGATAGATTGAGTTTTGGGCCATAAAAATGTCTCAACAAGTTCTCAGACCATAGTGGATTTAAGTTAGAAATTAATAACTGGAAGTTTCTGAAAAATTTCTGAATATTTAGGAACTAAGTAACATACTTCTAAATAACTCATGGGTTAATTAAGAGATCAAAAAGAAATGATAAAGTATTTTATACTGAATGAAAGTGAAAACAGAAAATATCAAAATATGTGGGATGCTATTCAGGCAGTTATTAGAGGGTGATTTATAGCACTAAATATCTATATTATTAGATAATAAATTTCTCAGATCATTGACTTCAGTTTTCACTTTAACAAACTAGAAAAAGTGCAAATTAAACCCAAAGTAAACAGAAGATAGGACATGATTAAAGATTAGAATGGAAAACAAAGAAACAATAAAAAAAATCAGTGAAATCAAAAGCTGGTTCTTAGATAAAAAATAAATAAAATTCATAACCTTATTTATTAGAAACAAAAAAAAAGAAAGAAAAGAGAAGAAACAAGTTACCAGTATCAGGAATAAAAGAGGAGATGTAACTACAGATTTTACAGATAATAAGTGGGTAATAAAGAAATATTATGAAGAATTTTATGCTAATAAATTTGACAACTTTGAAGAAATGAACAAATCCTTTGAAAGACACAAAGCACTAAAGCTCTCACTCAAGAAGAAATCGTTAACCTGAATAGCCTTATATCTATCAAAGTAATTGAAGGTATAGTTAAAATCCTCCCTAAAAAGAAAAATCCTATTTTCATTGGTAAATTTTACTGAACATTTGGGGAAAAAACAATACAAATTTTATATGAAGTCTTCCAGAAAACTGAAATATAGGGTATACTTTCCATCTCATTCTGTGTGGATGATATGCCCTTGTACTAAAACCAGACAAATAAATTACAAGAAAAAAAATACAAAGCAATATACCTAGAGGACATACATGTAAAATTCTTAAGCAAACTAGCAAATCAAACCTAACAATGTATATATATTTAAAAAGATACATTATGACCAAGCAAGGCTTATCCCAGGAATACAGGGGTTGGTTTAATACTTGAAAATCTATCAATATAATTCATCATATTAATAAACTGAGAAAGAAATGCCATATGAATATCTCAATATACACAGAAAAAGTATTTGACAAAATCCATTTCTGGTTGAAATTTTTTTTCTCAACTTGATAAAAGGCACATATGACAAATCTATGGCTGAAATCACACTTAATGGTGAACTGAATGCTTTCCCCCTAAGATAAAAAACAAGGCAACGATGCACAATCTCACCACTTCTGTAGATCATCATATGGAGTTTCTAGCCAGTGCAACCAGGCAAGGAAAAGAAATAAAAGGCATCAAGAACAGAAAGGAAGAAGTAAAACTAGTTTTTTTTTTTTTTTCCAAACACGACATGGTTGTCTATGGGGAAAGTTTGAGGGAAATATACAAAAAAGTTACTAGAACTAATAACAACTTAGAAAAGTTGCAGGATACAACACTAATATCCAAAAGTCAATGTGTTTCTGTGTATTAGCAATGAGCTATCAGAAATTGAAATTAAAAAAATATCATTACAGCAGTACCAAAATTATGAAATATTTGGGATGAGTCTGATGAGCAAAGTTCAAGACTACAAACCATGCTAAAAAGAATTTTGGGGAGGTTTAAGTAAAAGGAGAGATAGATTGCGCCCATATATTGAAAGACTTAAAACCCATCAGATATCAGTTCTCTTCAAATTGATCTATAGATTCCACATAATCCCAGCGTAGAACGACAAGGTCTGGACTAACATTCCACTAACATGTTTAAGCCACACCGTAGAATGTGCTAGAGGAGAAATACAGCCGTTGTTGCCATTACACTAGATACCTGACTTGGCAAGGCTGCCTGCAACTTAACTTGGCCTCAACTGTTCCTCCTGCCAGCACTGATTCCACTTGTAAAGACTTTGCTTTGCAATCATAGCTTCTGCTAAAAGCCAAAAGGCTCTGCCACCACACTCTCCAGTAATGGATACTCTCTGACAGAGGTAGTTTCTCACGTTGCTCACTTTTGGACTGAAGTCTCCTGGGGGTGTAACACACTACCAGCACCAAGTTACCTGCCTGTGCTCTAGTTGCAAAGGAGGCTGAGCAAGGGATACATCCACATGTTTTATCTTGAAAAGGTGAAACTCATAAAGTGGAACATTTCCCAAAATTAGAAAGGTGTTGGAAAGTTTTGGGAAGTCAGAAATGTGACATATGTCCCATATATAAGCCAAATACTAAAAATAATCACCATAAAATAATTGGACTTTAGCTGTATTTTAAAAGAAACTGCCTACATTAGAAGTATGTGAGTCCTTGTGTTAGTCCTCAAGACAAGAATCCAGGGTGTACATCCATCTCTGCTTCTGAAAATGTGCGTGCAGGTGGCAGTCAGAAAGACAGCATATAAGAATAAAACATAGCCTAAAGGATGTGGAGTTTTCAGCAAAAATCTAAGAAGGAAAGACCTATTTCCCCTCATCCAATCTGCATTGCTTTCTAGGGAGTCACAGAGACAATGGAGACAGGGGACCATATGCAGTTAGCCCATGAGCAGACAAGGAAATCTTGTGGGGAGCGTATCTATCAGTGAGCCCTACCTTGAATCCTGAAGCCTAGGTAAAGGAATGGTGGGAAATGAAGTTTGTAGCTTTCCAGCCTCTCTAGCTCTTTGGGGGTGGGATGATGGATGAGTGAGTCAATGGACAGTACCAACCACCAGTGGCCAAGAAGGAACTCATACATATGCTCACCCCATTCTCAGAGAGAGGAGGGGGTCTAAAGGAGCTGCGCTGTAGCAAGGAAGGGGTCATTTTGAGAACCATAAATGTCTATCACTCAGATGATTCTCTTGCCCGCGTCCCCTTGTGTCAGTGACTTGGAGAGAATTCTAGTAAAAATGACTCAGCCATTTCGTGGAACTCTCTCCAAGTCCCTAGGCACATGAAGCAGCCCTGCTATGAGCCTCAGTAATGAGGTCTATATACATGAGGGAGGGAACTTCCCTTCACAGGAAACACAGCAGAAGTAGCATTGACTACGAATACCATTGGCAAGAGAGAGCACCAGCCATATCTGCCGAGGCAGCATGGCAGATCTGACAAACTGGGAGTTGGCTCCAGCACCATCAACAGCGGTTCAGAGGACATTTCCCCGGCCCCCTGGACCATCCAGAAACCAGAGAAAAGGGAAACCACATGCTCCCCAAGGTAGTTGAGAGTAGCTTTCATGAAGGAACCCTGCAGAAGTTTAGAAATAATTGCGGCATATAGGGTCAGGGGCTGCTGATTGGAGGTGGGGGGAAGCTAGGTTCACTGTTGAGGAGCCCTGAACAAAAGGTTTCTGCCTTTTTAGTCACCCGCGGGGTGAGGAGGAGGAAGGGGAGGACGGACCAGGAATGGAAAAGTACTGACTCAGAGTTGAGAACAGTGCCTCAGTCGGAGTCCCCATAAGGAAGCTTCTACATGGAGGGGCTTACACGAGGAATACAGGTATGAGGGTGGGCATGGCTGGCCTTGGGGGCCCTGAGTCTTAGATTGCAACTCCTTCTGGAAAACTGCAATGCAGTGGCTGTGCACACAATCTGGTGTGGACAGGGCAGCACCCCCTCCATGGGGCCTACCCGGCAGAGCCTTTGTAATCTCCTCTGATTGGCTCTGTAAGATCCCACATAGGATTCGGGCCTAGAGCTGGACCCCTCAGGACGATGCAAGGAATGCTCTTTAGGTGGAGGATTAAAGTCTTGTAATAAAGTGTGGGGGTGGAATTATATAAATGCTGTGTGTGTGTGTGTGTGTGTGTGTGTGTGTGTGTATGTGCACGTGCACCTATTAAGTCTCTACTCTTATGATGGTCTGGACATACAGATTACATATTTTTAGACTACATCCACTTAAAGCTATATAAAAAAAATTTTTTTAAGCCAAGAGGCTTTTTTAAAGCCAAGACACCCATAAAGAAATGTACTATTCTTTCAAAGCCTACTTGCTTATTTGTTCCCCAAGACTGCCAGTAATGCCTTAAATTATAACAGTGATGTTGACAATGACTCCAGTGCTTGAATTTTTTTTTCCTAGAACTTCTGAAATCTTTTAAAAACAACAATATCAAGAAACCAGGCAAGGGAAAAGCCCCAAGAGCCAAGCCCTAACTCTTCTTGAAACATGTCCAAAGAGGTGACCCGTGAGCCAGGGGCCACCTTCCTCCCAGCTTTGGGTATTTCTGCTGGCAGAGAAAGGCATGGAAATAACCATTTCCTTACATTGGCCATCTCCTGCTTTTTCAATGTCCAGAAACACCTGCAGGGGTACGGCAGAGGAGGAACATAGTTTTGAACTCATCACTCCAGTGACAGCCTCCGAGGTCATGGCTGGCCTGGAAGTTCGGTTCTGTACTTTTTTATGGCATTTCTGGAATCTCAGGTCAGAACTTTTTCCTCTAGATCTTCCACTGATTTTGTGAGCCCTAATTCCGGACATTGAGTCACTGCTTTCTCAAAACATCCAGAATAATTTCTGTTTCTACACCCATCTTGTAAGTCAGCCTCTGGGATGCAAGTTTAAACTCAAGCTGGAACGTGTTTCACCTTAAACCTACCTATCCTTTGCCACTATAAATATTTCTCCTTGGATATATATATATTTTTTCCTGCCCAGCACTGAGTAGTATATATCCTCCGACAGTGTTTTAAATAAGAGTATATATAGTTTAAAACTTCAGAAGCTATTGCTACCTTTAATCATTTTAATGGGAATGTTCCAGAGGGCATTTTGACTTGTATTTCTCATTTGCCATGGTCTTTTACACACAAGTTTGAGGATTAGGTCAAGATGGCTTTTTATTATTAAAAAAAAATTTTTAAGCAGCTGCAAGTGAAGACATACACACCTAATGATTATTTTGGTAGATTGGATAATGTTTCAAATGATAACATCTTCCAAAGTCAGCTCTGTGTACTGTAAAAATCAATGGGTTTTGCTCTGCTGGAAAGAACTTGGAGAGCCAGGATTGTTGAGTGCAGATTTCAGGGGCCTTGCCAGACAGAACCTCTCAACTCTGTGGCCAGCCAGTGGTTCTTTCTGGGAACTATGCCTTAGGTATTTCTGCGGCAGTGTCAAAGGGATTTTACTATAGGGTGATATATCCAATTAATTCAGAAGACTAAAAATACAGCCCGAGACACTGGAATTTTTGATGGCAGAAGTCTCTGGCCAAGGTTCCCATTCTGGCACATTAAAATAACATTACTGGATTAGAAGAAAACCCCTGGGCAAAAAAGCAAGCAAGGCAGGGAGCTCCCTCTTCTTAGGTAGTAGAATGGTGTGAGGTTTTCAGTTTTATGTAGTACTGCTCTTTCAACACTATTTTCAAATGCCATGCGTATTTTGGGCATGTAACCTGTCTGCCTAATGATTGAAGCTGTGGGACTAACTCAATGACCTCAACCTAGTAAGTTTGTTGCAGGAAGAGATCAGCAATGCTTATTGCAAACGAAGAGGTATTTATCAACTGTGTTTTCTGCAATTTCTTTGCTCTTTTCCTCTGAGTTTGAAAATGCAAGGCAGGGCGGCTCAGTTGGGTAAGCATCTGCCTTTGGCTCAGGTCATGATCACAGAGTCCTGGGATCCAGTCCCTGCTCAGTGGCGAGTCTGCTTCTCTGCCCCTCCCTCAGCTCCGGCATGCTCTCTCTCAAATAAATAAATAAAATTTTTAAAAAGAAAGAAAATGCGAGGCAGTTCACTGTTTTTACAACAAAGTCAGACTAATTTTCTGGTTGCTGTTTAATCTGACAGTGAAACCTCAAGGAGCTTACAGCTGTGGCCGTGGGTAGTTACCAACGGTTAAAGCTTACAGGAATGCCCCAAGGCCCTAGACTTCCTGCAATGAGTGAGTATGGCAATCTATAACTCTCATCCTGTCCTTTATGTGGGGCAAATTATACACTCCCATTTGCTTGTTCAAGTTACTCCTTTAGGACCCATATATCTTAGCCATACTTAATGCTGGCTGGCTTTGGGGGAGGAAAAGGCTGAAAAGGAGATTACTTTGAATAGTTTGCAACATGAATACAACTTAAGTATCACCCTGCCATTTCTGGATCGTAGAGGTGGGTGGAGGAAAACCACAGGTGCATCTCTCTGCCAGAATATATAGGAACATATTTTTGGAAGATTGTATAATGTAGTGCCCATTATACCATTGGTTTCATGAGATAATCATGAAGCACTAAAGCAAATCAGCACACTAGACTGGTTGAATATGTTAACATTCTAATTTTGTATGGAGGGTGATTACTGTTATTATTATTTATAAAGTGCTCTAAGTATACATAATGCTTTATAAACACGTAGGCAGACAAGAGCTCTGCCCAGGGGTACCTAAGTTCTAATTGCTTGCATTAGACAATCTAAACGAAAACAAAACAAAACAAAACAAAACAAAACAAAACAAAACAACAAAAATACTCTGTGCAAAAGTCAGAGGAGACCAGGCAGAAAATGGGGTTAAAGAAATAAGTGCTCTAGCTGTGAATTGTGCAAGACTGATGAATCACAGATCTGTACTTCTGAAACAAATAATGCAATATATGTTAAGAAAAAAAAAAGAAGAAGATAGCAGGAGGGGAAGAATGAAGGGGAGTAAGTCAGAGGGGTAGACGATCCATTAGAGACAATGGACTCTGAAAAACAAACTGAGGGTTCTAGAGGGGAGGGGGTTGGGGGGATGGGTTAGCCTGGTGATGGGTATTAAAGAGGGCACGTTCTGTATGGAGCACTGGGTGTTATGCACAAACAATGAATCATGGAACACTACATCAAAAACTAATGATGTAATGTATGGTGATTAACATAACAATAAAAAATTATTAAAAAAAAAGAAAGCACGTTCTGCATGGAGCACTGGGTGTTATACGCAAATAATGAATCATGGAACGCTACATCAAAAACTAATGATGTAATGTATGGTGATTAACATAACATAATAAAAAAAAGAAAAAGGAAGAAACTTCCCTGGTTTCCATAAGATTAAAGTCATACAAAAAAAAAAAAGAAAGAAAGAAAGAAAGAGCTCTAGAAGGACTGAAGGATTAAAGCAAGTGCACTTTCAGACTTAGGTTGAAGCTGCTCCACACAGTTCAGGGAGAATCAAAGCACTGTAACTACATCCACTTAAAAAGACTTCCTGACACCTCTTAGGAAATTCTAATTGGTTCTTATAAATTCAGTCCTCCCCTACTTGCCCAGGTACAAATGTTTGCATCCCTAGATCCCAGCATAACTCACAGGGAGTCACATGGAAAGCAGAAAAGTTACCAGACGGTAGGCTCTTTGAGGGCAGGAACCAAGTCTGATAGGTACTTGACCTTCCAAATCTATTCTTTTGGCCAAGACTTTTCTTGACTTGATACCAGTGATGGGAAAAATGAAAACAGTAGCTAGCAGCATTATGTTCACATATAAGCAAATCTACATATAAAAACACCCTTTATAAAAACCCTTAAAACCTACCCCTCAAGGAAGCCCTCCCCAAAATTTGAACAGAAAACAACAAACTGACTCTTTACTATTCCTCATTAGGTTTTATAATGCGACAAAAATGTTCTTTGATGTCAATGTAGTCTGTTTAGGATGAGTAGTCCATAATTCATGAAAAAGCAGATCCAGGGGATGGTCTAAATCCTATCTGAAAAGCTATGGTAGAGTAGCGTTATAATATATGAACACATGTGTAAGTTAAATATTGTAATATTTTATATACATATATAATACATATAAATATATATTATATAAAAATACATATATATAATACATATAAATATAACATATAATAACACCAGCCAAATTCAATTTTTATCACAAAGTTATTATTGATCTGCAATAGTACTTTAGAAGTACTATTTATAACTATATTATGCCAACTGCTTGTTTTGGTTATGATATTTTTGAAATTTGAATTTATCAGTTTAGGACTTTAACTTCTTAAAAGAAATCAGCCACTTAGATTTTGTTTTTGAGGTTAACTCTACTAAGATTAGAAGGTACTATATAAAACTATACAGTTCAAATACAAAGCTATTAATATATCATAAGGCATAAAATATTAAGAGCAAATCCAAGTCCTGAGAGAAGTTACAGGAAAATTCCAGTGTTTTATAGCAATTTTGCTATGTCCTGAAAGCAAATGTTTACAATTTTTGATACTCTTTATCATGGGCTATTTTAGGCTCTTTTTACGTTTTTTAAAAATGTATCTACATAATTGGACGGATTTGTTAAAATTATTTTGACCATAATGTCTCTTTATAAATGCATAGAATAAATATATACAAGCTATATGTGGGCTTTTTAAAAAGATTTTATTTATTTGAAGAGAGAGAGAGACAGAGAAGGCGCGCATGAGTGGGGGGAGGGCCTGAGGAAGAGGGACAAAGAGACTCCATGCTGAGCACAGAGCCCAATATGGGACTTAATCCCAGGACCCTGGGATCATGACCTGAGCTGAAGGCAGACGCTTAACTGACTGAGCCACCCAGGCGCCCACAAGATATATGTGTTAACTGGCTTTTTAGGTAAGCCCTATGTGAAATAATTTTTTTCATTTTTCATTTTTTTATGTTTTTATTTTAATCCCAGTTAGTTAAAATATAGTGTTCTATTAGTTTCAGGTGTACAATATAGTGACTCAACACTTCCACACATCACCCTGTGCTCATCAGGACAAGCACACTCCTTAATCCCCATCACTTATTTCACCCATCCCCCTGCCAACCACCCCTCTGTAACTATCAGTTTCTTCTCTATGATGAAGAGTCTGTTTCTTGGTTTGTCTCTCTCTCTCTCTTATTTTTTCCCCTTTGCTTGTTTGTTTCTTAAATTCCTCATACAAGTGAAATCATATGGTATTTGTCTTCTCTGACTTATTTTGCTCAGCATTATACTCTCTAGCTCCATCCATGTCGTTGCAAATGGCAAGTTTTCATTCTTTTTTTTATGGTTGAGTAACATTTCACTGTGTGTATGTGTGTGTGTGTGTGTGTGTGTGTGTATCCCACATCTTCTTTATCCATTCATCAAACAGTGGACATTTGGGCTACTTTCATATCTTGGCTATAGTAAATAATTCTGCAATAAACATAGGGGTGCAATGTATCCCTTTGAATTAGTGTTCTTTTATTCTTTGAGTGAATACCCAGTAGTGCAACTGCTGGGCCATAAGGTAGTTCTATTTTTAACTTTTTTAACCTCCATACTGTTTTCCTATACGAAATAATTTTAATCTTCATTCTTGTCCCCTTTTCCCCCTTTCCCTTCCTTCCTTCCTTTCTTTTTCCTTTTTTTTTTTTTTTTTTTGTTGTTGCAGAAAATGAGAAGTTGAATCATAGAGTTTGTTTTGGTCAGGAGATGGCTTCCAGTAAAACAGAATTATGAGTCTCCATGGTTTTACCAACATTTAATTGCTAAAAGGTTTGGTTTAGAGGCTTTAATGGCTACCACAGTGTGTGATAAAAGGCCACTGTTATATTTAAAAAGTGCCCCCTCTGAAAACCCCCCACCCTGACTCCCAACAGAGCTATTCCTTCTTTGTAAACATGATATTCTGCTCTATAATAGCTATGGATTGGTGTGTACATGTAGATAATTTTCCACCTGGTCCCTGGACTGTGCCTGATGATTGAACTGCCTGGCCATAGGTGTTCTGTGTTTGAGAGCATGGTCACAGAAGCATTGGCCTACAGCCTATTGGCCCACAGCCTATTGGCCCATATAGCAGTGCCTGGACCTGTGTGAGCTGTCCTCACACTGACTAGGGCAAAGTCCAGGGCGAGCTGAGCTAACAATTCTTAACATATCAGAAATGCATACACCCAACGTAAATGATTTGTTGCTTTCTGACCAGTGGGAAAATATCTGTAACGCACTTTGCACAGTGCTTCTGCTCCACACACCAAATTTAAAACACATAAATGTTAATTGACAAACATGAAAGGATTCTCATAGGATAAGATCAGCAAGGAATGTTTCTCTGGACAATTTAAACTCAAACTCAGCCATTGACAGTTATCCTTTTGAGAAATGATTTTGTCCTCTTCTTTTCATTTCATATATAAATATGAAATATTTTGTTTCATATAGCTGGCATGAGAGTTTGGAACACATAGATTTAACATGTAGTTATTTTATACTCTAAAAAGCAGTTAAGTCAGTCAACATGTATTTATTAAGTGCCTATCATTTACCAGGCACTGTGCTGGGTCCTGTGGAAAGAAAGACAAAATTCTTGCTCTGAAGGAGACTTTAAATCTCAAAAGGTGACAGACCTGCAAACAACCAATCACATTAGAATATGAAAAAAAGTTATCTTGGAGCTGTGAACAGAATATAATAGGAAATCAAGGAAGGAGTACTTAGGCCTGCCCCATTAAATAGCCATTACTTACCTTGGCTACCCTCAGCCAGCTTCCATACCTGCTAAGATAGCATTACTAATTAGCTGTTGACATTGAACACTAGGAAGCAAAATTGTGCCCCAACTTAGAAGGTTCATACATACCAGCTTAGCTGCCACTTCACAATCTTGTTTTCAAACCATTTCCTTTGTCAATGACTAGCTCATTCCCACACTGTTAATCTGAATTAACATTTTCAGGAACAGTCATTCCTACTGAGGAATCACTTTTTCTGAAACATGCATAATTAGGATCTAGTTATGTAATTGTTTTGTGATGACAGGGTGTTTTCCAACTTATATAGTTTTTAAAAAGGACCATTACCAGAGGACCTGGAAGGTGATACCCTATGTCCTTCTCTGAAAACTTCCTGTTCTTTTAATCAGGAACATGCTGCATCTTTAGTTATTTTAATTATTCTATTTGTTAAATCCGACTCACAGTTAATAATATCCATATATTGTCTGATTAGCTAGAATTCTGATTATCAAATGTGGGAATTCCTGAGACTTTTATATCTAAGGCGGTAGACCAAGATCCCAAACTTCCTTCTATTCTGATAAGCTTCCATTTGAGATTCAAGAATGCAATGAAACTTTCTGCTGCTTCAAGTAGGGCTGAACCTACTTTTAGTAACTTTAAGAAGCTGAAGTTAAAAAAGTATTTGTGGACAGGGGATCTTTTTCTCCCATTCTGTTTACTTCCAGCTGCCCACCCTTCACCCTTTCCATTTTAAACAAGTATTTTAATGACTACCAGGCATCTCGGAAATCAATGTTCAGGAAGGAAGACGCTGGCGTTAAAAAATCACCGCCACTCAACGGGGGGCAAGATTGCTGGGGGCTGCTGCGGTCACTGCAGTGCGCACCCGACGTCTCCCTGCTTGACAGCGGATCCGGCCTCGGAGGGAGCGCATTGCACATTTTGCTCCAGCCGGGAGGCGGCGGGCGGCGGGCACTCCCAGCAGGGCACAACCTCGCGGTGCAGAGCGCTGCAGAGCGCTGCAGGCGCACGGAGCCAAGCACTCTGCCCCAAAGATGGCTGGGACAAACGCTCCAGGGACAACTTCAGCCATCCCAGAACCTCTTGAAGATCCTTCATGTGGTTCCTCCGCAGAAATTGTCTTCTATTTTTGGTCCCCAGGAGAACTTCAGAGAACGGGGAAAGTTGGGTGGCTACTGAGGTCTCTTTCAAGAGTAAGGATCTGGAGTGTGGCAAAGACTCAAACTGTGGGCCTAACACTGATGATCTCTAGGATCTCTGCGCAGAGTTCTGACCATCGCAGTCTCAGATCCAGAACCCAAGGGCAGGGTACTGCGCATCTAGAGCCCAGTCTGGGCCTTGACCCCTTTCTCTGGTTCCGGGCACTTTCGTCCAGCCGTGGCGGAAAATCCCCGAGGTTCACGCAGGGCGGGGAATTAGGTGGGTAAGGCCCGGTCCCTTTGATTCCTTTGCAGCAACTTCTCAGTACACACGGTGGCGGCCTGGACGTCTGCTCAGAGTAGGCGACAGGCACCCTTGGCGGACCAAAGCGGGTTCCTTCCTAGGACCTGTCGACGGGAGTGGAGGACCCTGAGAGGACCCTTCCCCACCCCGCCTCCTTCCTACAGGAGATGAAAATCAGCCCTCCGGCAGGGTTTACTCCTCTCCTCCTCCTAAACCTCCAGCTCAGCTTTTTAAAGGCGTCCAGAGCATCCTGCAACTTTGGGGAAAGAGAGTGTCCAACTCCCGCTCTCCCACGGCCCCTATCGCGTTAATCCGTTTCGTTCAAACTCGCCGTGGGTAGTATCCTCGCCCCAATCTGGAAGCGAGCGCCCCCGGCTGTTCACGGCAGCCCCTCGGCGCCTGTTTGCAGGGAGCTCGGTTTCTGGCTCGTCGCAGATCCAGCTGCGGTTCTGACCAGTCCCCAGCCTCTCGAGGCACACGGGCGCGTGCACACACACGCGCTCACACTCCCGCTCACACTCCCGCGTCCTCGCTCCCGGCACCCCACCCTCCGAGCCGCTCCTCCGCGGGGTGGGGGTGGGGGGTGGGGTGACGTCAGGACTGCAGTCCCGAGGAGAGCGGCTGGAGAGGGTTGCGCGCTCCTCGCCTAGAAAGCTGGAGGCGCACTCGGGCAGGCGCCGCTCCCGCGCTCCTCCCTCTCCTCTGCACCCGCTGTCACGCTGCCCGCCCGCGGGGGAGCATCGCGAGCCTCCAGGTGAATTGAAAGTCGTTTCCGGGGGAGGACGGAGAGGGGTGCTGCAGTCCTGGCATGCACTGAAAACTGCAACTCGGACAGAAACGACCCGGCGGAGGAGCGGGCGCGCGGCGCCGTGCGCAGCCTCCCGGGGCTGCTGGAGGCGGCCGCTGCACAGCTCGCAGCCGAGTGCGGCGTCCGGACCTCGGCGCCGGCGCTCCGGCTCTGGGCGCGCTCGCCCGGGAGAGACCCCCAGTCCTGCGCATTTCGCAGCTGCGCCGGTGTGGGGAATGCGCGCGCGGTGGCTCCAGGTCGCCGCCGAGCAGCTGCCTGTGGGAGAGAGAGGCGAGGCGAGGGGGCGGCAGCCTCGGCCCGAAGTAAGTGCAGCAGAAGTTTGCGTCGTTTTCCCCGCCGCTCCCCTTGAGCGAGTGGGAGGCACATCTCCTCCCCTCGTTCTCTTAGGATACGGAGGGCAGACTTAACGAGACAGCCTCGCCCGGGAGTGAAAGTGAGCGTTACCAGAAGGGGGCGAGGACCCCGGGAGGGCAAAGGCAGGGAGGGACCCCGATAGGGTGAGGGGTGCCAGAGGAGGAGACCCCAGCTGGGGTGAGGGACGCGAAAGGAACCCGACCCAGGAGATCTCAGAAAGGGAGGGATGGGGGGGAACGGGGTGGGGGAAGTGAGGGTGGAGGTAGTCACACCTATTCTGGTGACCTTGGCGTGCCCCCGTGGAGTGGCGAGCCGGGGGCTTGTCCGAGGTTGCAGACAGTGCGACTAGGATATTGCGTGGCTTCTCACCCGGGGCTGCGCTGAGGCCATCGCGCTTCCGGACGCTGGACGGCGGGGGCAAGAGGAGCGAGAAGCCGGTGCGAGGCGGCGACGCTGGAGGGTGGGGACGCCGGCGAGTCCGGACCCGCCGCTCGGAACGCGAGGTTTGGGGTCCTCTGAGACCCTCCAGCCTCGACGGAGGAGACCCCGGTCAAGGGAGGAGGCCGGTGTGAAGCTTCAGGTCGCTGCAGTTGCTGTTGGGCGTCTCGGGAGCCTCGGTGGCGAGTGCTCGTAATTGGGCGGCTTCCCCGAGGGCGAGCGCGCTCGGAGCAGGCTGACCGGCGGCGGCGGGCCCCCGGCTGCTCCCCGCTGCGCCTCCGCCGGTCCCCCCGAGTCTGCAGGCTCTTCCCCGCCGCGACGAGGGCCGGGCGCTACCGGGGTTGCCGGAGACCCTAGCTTTCTGCTCACTCGTTCTCGGGGCACGTTCAGCTCTTTTTGGCTCTCGCATCTCTAACCGGACTCCCGAAGGAGGTTCTGTCCTTTAACAGACCAAACTTCTAATGCGGAAAAAAAGTTCATGGAAGCCGCGCGCCTCTCTCGGAGCAGAGCCCCGCAGAGGGCAGGCGAGGGCGCCGAGGGCCGGCTCATCTACCCTCTTCTCACCTGGGGAGGGCTCTCAGGGAGTTTTGTGCAAAATGTGATGCGATTATTCTGGAAAGGCAACGGAGGCATCTTCTTCCAGAGTAGGACTGTGCCTAGGAAACCGGGATCCCACCCAGCTTCTGGGACCAAGGGTAGATCCGCTTTGGGGGAAGAAGGAGATGGTTAACTAAATCCCATCTTTTAAAAAGTCATTCCCGATGCATCCTGATTATCCAATTTCATTTACTCAGATTCATTCATTTATTCATGCAAAACACTTTATGAGGCCCAATGTGTGCCAGGCATTGTGTTAGATGCCGGGGCAATAGAAATGACTGATGTATGATTCCAGTACTCAGGGAGCTCCCAGTCTGTGAGAGCAGCGGTCTGGAAAGAAGATGGGAAAAATACATGTCCTACAGGAAAGGGCAGGTGCTACCTGGTTTTCACCACAGTGACTCACTTCGGGCTCATTAACTGTGGAGCCCAGCATCTGCTATGTTTCATCCTCCCTGAAGGCAGGGACACTCACTCATGTTTGATGCTCAGAGGCCAACACTGTGCCAAGCACATAGAATGGATGAAAGGATAAATTATTCATAGTGAAAAGTGTCTTAAAGATAATCATGCTGTATAGTAGTCCCCCCTTATCAGCAGAGGAGGGGATACTTCCTAGAGCCCCAGTAGATGTCTCAAACTTTGGAGATAGTACTGAACCCTATATATACTGTTTTCTCCCTATACATAATACTTATGATAAAGTTTGATTTGTAAATTATGCAAGTAAGAGATTAACAATAACATGATAAAATAGAACACTTATAACAGTATACTGCAATAAAGTTATGTGAATGTGGTCTCTCTCTCTCTCAAAATATCTTGCTGTACTGTCCTCATCCTTCTTCTTGGGAAGATGTGAGATGATAAAATACCTACCCAATGAGATGAAGTCATTGTGACATGGCATTAGTCTCCTACTGACCTTTTGACCAAACCTCTGTGGGTGACTGAAGCCTTGGAAAGTGAACCTATGTGTAAGGGGTGGGAGGTTACTGTCTGGGGGGACATTAAAGAAGAAAGAGAATGAGTTGAAAGGGAAAGAAATCAAGGGAGCTGGAGAGGGCAAGAGAAAAAAAAGGTAGGGCTCGTGAGCATTTGGAAGTATATATTCTTTAACAAACAACTTTTGTCTTCCATGTTAACCCAGTGGAAATTAGCAGCACCCAACTCATTGCGTTCTCTCTCTGAAATACATGCATCTCTGTGGATATCTGGATTATAACTTCTTTAGAGCAAGGCCTCTGTTAATTACCATATGGAGGTCATGATGCTGTGTTCCTGTGGATATGTTGATAATATGGTGATTTGGATGTGTCTAGCGTAGTGGAACAGGTTGATGAAAGCATGAAAGCATGCATTAGAATTACCAAAACAATTCCTTCAAACGTTTTATAATATTTTGCTATTTATTGTGCAAGTTTCTACTTGTGTATTTTAACCTATTTAATTTAAACTTGATTAAAATACTTATACATAGGTTTTACCAATGAAGATTAAACACATATGCACACTCCCCTTGGCTTAAGTAATTGAACTCATTACACAGGTAGAAGGTGGGAAATTCCCAGGTGAATGATAAGGGTTTTATCCCCATTAATTTAATTTTATTATTTTTACCAGGAAACTAAAACTTCATATTTTTTAATTATGTGTACAACAGAAATACTTACTTTTTTTAAAAACCAGTATTTGTCAACAGTAATAATTATTTGGTGATTTGAGTCAAGAGTTTATAGGCAATAATCCTAGATTTAGTTATTGGAAACTTTTTACTGCAATGTGAGTTGGGGCCATCCTAGAATTTTTATAAACTTCATTTTCTCTACTTAGGAAATAAGATTATTTTACTTAAATGATTTAATTAGGCATTTAAAATCAGAATATGTCAATGTAGAGCATGCTAATTTTAGACATTGTATTCTGTGGTGGATGTCATTAATTTAGTATACCAAACTGACGAGCAATTTGTAATTAATAAATAGAAAATAGCCCATATTTTCCATTATTCGGTATTTTGAAGGTGTTTTAGGATGTTATCAGAGTTCTAGGAAGAGTGTTGTGATTGTGGACAATGTATGGTGATTAAAAATTGTATTTTAGAAGAAAATATAAATAAATACTAAAAAAGGGTAGCTCAACTTTGGGATTCTTTAATCAAACACAGAAATGTTTCTTCTGTGGTGGATATCTGACTTGAATTATTATAAGAATTGCATTGTTAGATCAAGTGACTCTTAGACTGAAACTTGCAGGTTTGACAAGGAGTACATTCTAGAAGGCAGGACTTTATTTTGGAAATGTAGTTAGGGTGCAAAGATGCTGAGGTTACAAGAGTGTGAAGTCATAGATTACTGAGCTTAGAAATTATCTAGCTTTGTTTTCGCAGATGAGAAAATTGGGGCCTAGAAAGGTGAAGGATCTAAATTTCCCAGTGTCACACTCATATGCCTAGGAGTCCCATATATTGTCCATTGTAGGCTTGACAAGAATTCGTGCCCTCAGGGCACCTCAACACAGGGGCAACTTCATGGATCTGCTATCCTTGCATTTCCTCTTTTCTCTCTCTCCAGCTCACATCCTCTCCTTGGTCCCACCTCTGAGAGGGGTCCTACCTGCTAACCTCCTCTCCCTGTTCCTGCTGCTTTTCCAGGTCCTTCACAGGACAGAGCAGTGAAGGACTTGGTCAGGGGTCCATGACTTCCAGCCTCACACACAGGTCTAGACCCAGACAAAACTGTGGAGTGAGTCAAGTTTAGATTGGGTGCTTCTCACATCTACTTTCCTACATTTTGACCCCACTGCGCATCGTAGATCATAGTTTCAGAGCCAGAAGGGGATTTAGAGATCATCTGGTCTTTACATAGATGGTTTTATAGATGAGGGCACTCTGTCCTGGAAAAGGTTCTGTGACAGTCCTATCACAGCCATTGTGCAGGACTTCAGGTCAAGTTCTGATTCTCCTTGGCTGCTATGTTCTGTCTCCACTGAACAGCACGGGCTGGTGTTTTATCGCTCGGTTAGCATAGGCATGTGGGCTCTGGAGAGAGACAACTTGCGTTTACGTTCTAACCCTGTCTCTCCCCAGTTCTGCAACTGCGGGCAATTACTTGAGTTCCCGATGCCTTTGTTTATTTACTAGCAAATTTTTGTTTTGTTTTGTATATAGGTATGGATGTTTGCATAATTGTTTGTTTATTGCTTCCACTTTAGGTTGTAAGTTTTATAAGGAAAGGAACCAAGTATTTCTTGCTTGCTGCATGTCCAAGACAAAGTGTACTGTTTGGCACACAAAAAACACTCAGTAAACATTTGTTGAATAAAGGAATGAATGAATGACTGAGTAAGTGAGTGAGTGAGTATATAATGACAGAGTGAAGGAGGGAGGTATCACTTAGATAGAATTGGAATTCTTAATATGACAGCCATGTCCTTCTAAAGATTCTAGATGTAAAATGCTGTCCTCTTTGCATATCACTTTCTGGATAGATGGGACCCTGAAATGCCCCTTCCCCAAGCCCACTTCTGTCCCTCACTCTTTGTTTCAGCAAGTGGCAGCTCCATTTTCCTGGTGGCTTGGGCCAAAACCTTTGGAGTCAGCCTTGACTCCTCTTTCTTTCCCAGCCAGCATTTGATGCATTCCCAACTCTTGCAGCCGTGCCTTCAAGATATATTCCAAATCTGACCATTTCTCACCACCTGCCCTGCTACCAGCTTAGATAAAGCCTCTACCATTTCTCACCTGGATTACTGCAGTGGCTCCTTCTTTCTCGGCTTCCATTCTTGCCCCAGGCCAAAGTCTAAGTTCAACACACAGCCAGAGCAATATTACCAACACTGAAGTCAGGTCACACTACTCCTCTGCTTACATTTTACATCCTCCCATCTTACTGTTACATTTCATTTACACCTTCCCATTTCTTTTAGACTAAAGAAAATGATCTATCCCCTTCTAGCCCTTCTGACTTCTCCTGCTTCCCCACAATCACAGTGTTTCTGCCATACATACTCATGTCCAATGTCTTCCTGCCTTCCTGTTCCTACAACATACCACATATGCTCTCTCCTAAGCAACTTTGAACTTGTTCTACCCTTTGGCTGGAATGCTCTCCCTTAAACACCTGCTTGGCACTCTCACTCCTTTCAAATCTTTTTTTTTTTTTTTTTTTTAGAGAGAGAGAGAGAGTGGGAGAGAGCAATTGAGCCTGGTCTTGTGGGGTACAGAGGGAGAGGAGAGAGAGAATCTTTAAGCAGCCTCCATCTCAGCGTGGAGCCCCTCTTGGGGCTTGACTTCATGACCCTGAGATCATGACCTGAGCTGAAACCAAAAGTCAGTTGCTTAACTGACTGAGCCCAGGTGCTCCCCTTCAAATCTTTCCTTGAATTCCTCTTCTCACTAGGGCTTCTCTTGGCTACCCTATTTAAGATTACACCCCTCTAACTTTCAACCCTCTTTCTTGCACAAATTTCCCTTTTAGCTCTTGTGACTGTAAATACCATATATCCTATTCAAGTATGTTTTGTGTTCTGTGCACCTGGCATGTAGTACATGCTTAATTAGTATAAGACATTATTCTTAAGGTGTCATCTATGGTCTCCTGGCCTTTTAGCCTCTCCTTTGACTAGGATTGTGATCTGAGGCAGAATGATGCCAGGATCCTCAGCTGTTATATTTGGAAATGACCTTGAAGGAGTCCCAGGGGTTGTTTACATCTGCTGCTAGAAATAATTAGGAAATAAAATGCAGTTATCTCTCCAAGATATGGCCTAATCATTTCCATGAAATACCTTCTGACCTGGGGCTTCTGGAAGGTTGCTGGGGTAAGGTCCATCCTTGGGGTGACATATCACATTTTATCATGCTGTCCAGGCAAGTCCTTCCTAAATGGGGCAAGGGTCTTCTTCTAAGGGATCACATTGTATTTCTTAAATGGCAGTGTCAGTGGGAGACTGGGAAGAGTGGCATTCCAGGTGTCAAAAGTGGAGATCAGGGCCAAATTGGAAAACAGAACTGTTTCCGGAACAATTTTTCTTAATGGAGTCACCTACTGAAGTCAGGATTAAGAACAGGAACGTGAGGGATACCTGGGTGGTGCAGTCGGTTAAGCATCTGCCTTTGGCTCAGGTCATGATCCCAGGGTCTTGGGATCAAGTCCCACATCGGGCTCCTTGCTCAGCAGGGAGCCTGCTCCTCCCCCTGCTTGCTCTCTCTCTCTCTCTCTCTCTCTCTCTCAGTCTCTGACAAATAAATAAATAAATAAAATCTTAAAAAAAGAACAGAAACATAAGAGGAAACTGAGAGAGATTTGATATGTCATCTAGTTGACCACCCAGTTGGATTTTCACTACTTTTCTTTTTCTTGTCTCTTGCTACTGGGTTTTTGTCTCGTCTTGACAGGACTATTCTCCCTGGTTGTCCTGAGGAGGACTTATGAAGCCATATCAATTAACCAATGAGACACTACATGAAAAAATAATAATTAAATAAAACGATTCCTGTAAAGCTATCCCAAGGGCTAGAAACAGCCTCTGCTAAGTAACACTCCTTAATTGCTTAAAAATAGGCTGTACCTGTTTAATGCAGTGTTGGCTGAACTGATAGGTTATTTTTATGGGTTCTACCAAGATATTGTGAGCAGATATGGTGCCTGTGTGTTAAAGTTGGGTACACTATTATATTTCTATAAAATTACCATACTAAACTCTGCAGCTTGTAATACCTACTAGCTCAGAGCAGTCTTGAGCTCAGGGCAACTTGTAAAGTTGACTTAACAGGCAGTCTTTTCAGTCCTAAGTGCTCATAATGGTTTTGCTTTAACGGAGAAAAATGTTATATTGTGCCCATTTTTTTTTTTGCTCTAGAAATAGAAAGAGAGCCTTGGGTTTAGTGCTTGTAGGTTACAAGTTCTGTTCTTAGCACTCTCTGTGACCTTGTCCGATTTACATTAGTTTAGAGTAGCTTTTCTGGAGCCAGGAAAAGTTACCACAGCAGCAAAAATGGGGCCAACAACCTTGAACTATAGCCGTGGGAAATCCATTTTCTTTTAACTATGAAAGATGCAGCCAAAGCAACTCTTCAGGAGAGACTGTGTGCGTGTGTGTTGTGGGGTGGGGGAGCAGTTGGTGGTGGTTCTAACTCAAGGAGAGAAACCCAAACTATCATAACAATGAAAATAGAGAGGGAGTGGCTTTTAGCTTTTCAAACAACTGGTATACACCTAGTTTTTTTGCCTAGCTTACAAACACAATTTGTTCTGAATGGTTTTCATAAGTAGGTTGTTTGGAAATGTTTTTCTCATAGAAACAATGTTACGTGTGGAATTTAGGTTCCCAGATGCCTTGGGAAAAGCCTATTTAATTCATTGCTGAGCGTTAAAAAATGATACTATGGTTCGATTTTTTTATATGGGAAAATGAGTATTAATTTCTAATGAATAAAATCCTAATTTCTATCATGTTACACCATGAAGATCTAGGTTGGCAGTTTTTAAGTAGTCTCTCTCTTGGCTCCTTACAGGTTTGTTCAGCAGAACAGAATACAGTTGGCCCTTGAACAGTGTGGGGTTAGGGGTACTGACCCCCATGTAGTAAAAAATCTGCATATAATTTTGACTCCTCCAAAACTTAACCAATAGCCTGCTGTTGGATGAAAGCCTTACCTATAACATAAAGTCAATTGACACATATTTTGTATGTTATATGTATTATGTACTGTATTCTTACAATAAGGAAGCTAGAGAAAAGAAAATGTTATTAAGGAAATCATAAGGAAGAGAAAATACACTTCTAGTACTATACAGTACAAAATCCGTGTATAAGGGGATCCACACAGTTCAAGCATACGTTGTCCAAGGGTCAACTGTGTGTCTTATTTATCTATAAGTTTTTAAAGACAAGTTTATAAAATCATGTTAAATTAACAAAGCCTAAATAAATTTTAAAAATGCCTATCGACACGAAGTGTGTAGACATCATTGAGAATTAAGATTCGTGCAAGGCAAATATCAGTGTTGATGTTGGGAATTGGGATATTCTCCTAGCCTCCCACTCTGAGGCCTCTGCTGTGACCCCATTCTGCACAGGATAAAGTGCTTAGTTTGTTGAAAACTTGCTGAGAGTTTTGATGCCAGTTTTCTCAATCACACCTGTGTCCTCTTTGCTCACCTTTTCTTCTTCCTTCTCTGTCCTTCTCTCTACTTTGTCCTCCTTCCCTCTGTCCTGCAGTCTTCCTCTCCTTTCTTTTGGCTTCACTTTCTGGTTAAGCCTCAGCATCCTGGTCCTTCAAGTACCTTTATGCAAAGTGGGATCTGCCCTCCCTCTAGTGGTGATCAGGAAATCTTCCCTTCCCATTGCCTCCCCCTCTGCCCCCAGATTTATTGAGATGTAATTGACACAACATTGTGTAAGTTTCAGATGTACAAAGTAGAACATCTTCATCATGCCACACAATTACCATTTCTTTTTTTGTGGTGAGAACATTTTAAAATGGACTTTCTTAACAATCCATTGCCTAGGTTAACACCAGGAGCTTGTTTTTACCTACTGCAGTCTTGGCAGTGGCTGGGTCCTTCAACTCACAGCAGCGTCCAGATACCCGGGCCTGGAGATTCTCCTGGCAAACACTCATGCATAGAATGTGTGTCCCCGCAGAGTAGGGGAAGGGGGCAGGAGGATCAGAGACAGTCACTGTGAGAACCCCAAACGTCGCCTTATGTAATTCCCTATCTATTCCATTTCTAGCTTTGTACCATGGTGTCCTACCTACACATTCCCAGTGGACCAGAAAGCAGGTTCAAAGCTTCTTCCTTACCCTCTCTTTTCTGAAAAAGATTTTCAGAAGGTTTTCATTTAAAGGTGTGCTTGGTCTCTGGAAGAGGGAAAATTGTAAATTTTTTTATGGTAGTCGACTTCATCGTGCTATCAACTGGCTCACAAAACTCTTGAAAATATAATAATTAGCTCTTATGAATCTGTACAAGCTGGCTTCCACAGTCTACTTATTTCATTGTGAACAGTCATATGTAGGATATAAGTTTTCCTCTTGTCTTCTCCCGCTCCTAACCACAACTCCCCCACTCCGGACCCTTGCCTTTTTCACTCAGTGAATCATAGAAAAAAATTGTATAGATCCAAGAGTCATCACATTTGTCCTATAAAGGTCCAGATAATAAATAAATATTTTAGACTTTGCAGTCCACATTTAGTTTTTGTCACATACTTTTTTTTTTTTTTTAAACAGCCCTTTGAAAATGTAAAAACTATTCTAAACTACAGGGCAGGACAACAACCAAAAAAAAAAAAAAAAAGGCTGACTTTTAGATTGGGCCTGTGAGTTTTAGTTTGCTGACCCCTGGAATAGATGATCAGGGTAGATCTTTGGAAATTTTAATTTCAGAAATTTAAAATTTATAATTTATAAATGTATAATTTAAAAATATATAATGTACATTATATTATATATATTTCAGAGAAAAAAATCCAGACTGGGTGAAGTTATCCTGAGCATTTCACTATAGGACCCAAGCTTGGGTCTCTGTTGGAAGAATGAAATGTCTGGGAATTGGGGGTGGGAAGAGGTGAGGACACTGAAGATGGTGAGCTCAGTGGTAAATAAGGAAAAGCATGGCCTCTGGGTATGTTTTTTTCTTCCCTCTTTCTAAACAAAACAAAACAAAACCTAGTTTTTATTGAGATATAATTCATATATTATAAAATTCATCCATTTAAAGTATACAGTTCATTTTTTTTTTTTTTTTAGTGTATTCATAGGATTATGCAGTGATCACTACCATCTCATTTTAGGACATTTCCATCTCCCCTAAAAGAAATTCATACCATTTGCCATTCCCTTCCTACCTGCCTGCTTGGCCTGCTCTGCCAGGTCCTGGAAACCACTTACCTACTTTCTGTCTCTATGGATTTGCCCATTCCGGATACTTCATATAAATGGAATCATAAATATGTGGCTTTTTGTAACCGGCTTCTTTCACTTAGTATAATGTTTTCAAGGCCCATCTGTGTTGTATCAATACTTCATTTCTTTTTATTGCCAAATAATAGTCCATTACATGGATAGACCACATTTTATTTATCCATTCATCAGTTGATGGATATCAGGGTTATTTCCAATTTTTGGCTATTACAAATTGTTCTGTTAGGAAGAGTTGTATACAAGTCTTTGTATGGATATACATTTTCATTTCTCTTGGATGGATATCTAGGAATGGAGTTGTTGGGTGGTTTAGCATTTTGAGGAACTGCCAAACTGGTTTCCAAAAAGGCTGAATCATTTTACATTCTCACCAGCAGTATATGAGGGTTCCATTTTCTCCATATTCTCGCTAATACTTGGCTCTTGTTTTTGATTACAACCATCCTGATGGGTGTGAAGTGTATCTCATTGTGGTTTTGATTTGCACTTCCCTAATGACTAATGGCAATAGATAAATGCCTATTTAAACACATTATCTTTTATTTATTTATTTATTTATTTATTTATTTATTTATTTATGTATGTATTTGAGAAAGAGAGTAGGGAGGGTGGGCAGAGGGAGAGGGAGAAGAAGGAAGCAGACTCCCCGCTGAGCAGGGAGCCTCATGCAGGCTCCATCCCACAACCAACCTGAGACCCAGACCTGAGCAGGAATCAAGAGTCTGATGCTCAACAGACTGTGCCATCCACGTGCTCCGCATGGTCCATTTTGCAAAAGAGTTGTCTTTTTATTTTTGGTTTGTAAGTTGTCTAGATATAAGTTCCTTGTCAGATGATATGATTTGCAATATTTTCTCCTTTTATGTGGGTTGTCTTTTCACTTTAATGATGGTTTAGGTTCCAGCACGGAAGTTTTGATATTTTGATTAAGAACAATTTATCTGTTTTTTTCTTTTGTCACTTGTGCAAAAAATCCAAATTCAATAACATTTATTTTTATGTTTTCTTCCAAGTGTTTTGTAATTCTAGCTCTTGTTTAATTTAGGTCTAATACATTTGCAGTTAATTTTTGTATATGGTATGAGGAAGGCACCCAACTTTATTCTTTTGCATGTGGATATCCAGTTGTCCCAGCACTGTTTGTTGAAGAGTTGAATTGTTTTGGCATCCTTGCTGAAATCAACTGAACATAAATGGAAGGGTTTATTTCTGGACTCTCAATTTTATTCCATTTATCTATCTATATGTCTCTTTTTATGTAGTGCCACATTGTCTTAAATACTATGGGTTTGTAGTAAATTCAAATTGGAAAGTGTGAGTCCTCCAGCTTGCTTCTTATTTCTCAAGATTGTTTTGGCTATCTGAGTCCCTCAAATTTCCATATAAATTTTAGGATCTGTTTGTCAAATTCTGCTAAAATAGCCAGTGGGGATTTTGGTAGGAATTGTGTTAAATCTGTAGGTCGATCCGGGGAGTAATGCCATCTTAACAATACTAATTCTTCTGACACATGAACATAGAATGGCTTTCCATTTATTTAGGTCTTTAATTTTTTCATCAATGTTTTGTAATTTTAAGAGCGTAAGTGTTACACCTATTTGTTAAATTATTCTTAGTATTCCTTCCTTTCCAATCTGAATGTTTGCTTTCTTCTTCCCTCCCTCCCCCTTTCCCTCCCTCCCATCTCCCTTCCCTTCCTCCCTCCCTTCCTCCCTTTCTTCCTTCCTTCCTTCCTTCCTTCCTTCCTTCCTTCCTTCCTTCCTTCATCTTTTTCTATTGCCCTGGCTAGAACCTGCAGAACAATGTTAAATAAAGGGGTGATATTGGATATCTTTGTCTTCTTTTTGATTTTAGGGGGAAAGCATTCAGTCTTTTGCTGTTAAGTATAATGATATCTGTGGGTTTTGCATAGATGCCTTTTATCAGGTTGAAGAAGTTCCTTTTCCCTTCCTGGTTTGTTGAGTGTTTCCATTATAAAATGGTATTGGATTTTGGGAAATGCTTTTTCTGTGTTTATTGAGATGATCATATGATCTTTGTTCTTTATTTTATTAAAATGATATATTACATTAATCAGATGTTAAGCCAACATTGCATTCCTGGGATAAATTCCACTTGATCATGTTGTACGATCCTTTTTATATGTTGCTGCATTTAGTTTGCTGGTATTTGTTAAGGATTTTTGTGTCCATATTCATAAGGGATATTGGTCTGTAATTCTCTTTCCTAGTGATATCTTCATCTCGTTTGGGTATCAGTATAAGAGTGGCCTCTCCTCTCCTGTCCTTCATTCTCAATACTGCTATTCTAACCACTTCAGGGACAGTACAAATGCAGGATGAGAAGAAGAGGAGGGAGTCAGGGGTGTTGTGGATCCCAGACAACAGCATGGATCTGGGGAAGAAAACCCCAACAGGATCTACAGAGGACACAGGATTCTTGGTTGCCACATGGACACCAAGCTTGGACCTTACTATTGGGAATATCTTATGTATAAGATGTGTTCTATTCTGTTCTCTTTATGCATATGTTCATTCAGAATATTAATAGGTGTGAGAGAAGTACATTTATTTATAAGTTTAAATAGATGTAGTTCCTATCCTATGAGGACACAGAGGTTAAAAGGGGTAGGCAGATACAATAAAATAATCACAAATTAAATATAACAGTACAGCTGTATTTAAGACAATGAAGGGGAGAGTTCTGGTGCCTTGAGAGTGGGTAATCAGGGAATTTGGTTGAGTGTTCTGGTGGTGGGAACAGTGTGCCTGAGGGCTCCTCTTGGGGAATGAGTGAAGGAGGCCAGTGTGGGTGGAGTGCACAGAGCAGGAGGAACAATGGTCAGGAGGCAGGTAGAATGAGCCAGACCACCATGGCCCGCAAGTCCGGGCTACAGTCCTGTATCATTATCCTCAGAGCAAGTGGTATGTTTTCACTTTTTAAATTTCCTTGTCTGGATTCATCACTCATATTCTTGTTTCACATTTCCCTGAAAGAAGGAAATACCACTCATTATTTCTGCTCTTTCCATTTATTTTAGGTTTTTACTTTTATGAGGCTCAGAATGGAGACAAGGGGGAAGTGGAATAGAATGAGGGATGGAAAGATGGTTTCAGGCTGGTCTTAGAGAGAAGGAAGAGAGAAAGAGAAGATGACAAGGTTATGTTTGTTTAGGGCAGAAGAAAAAGGATGGGAGCTGGAAGGAAGAATGAGCATGCATCTGGCCCACTCCCCTGATTTTACAGGTGGACACATAGGCCCAGAAACATCGGGTGACCTCCCTGCTCACCTAGCCTGAGGCGGCAGAGCTGGGACACCCACTCCACGTGCCTGCCTCCCTTTTGAGTGCTTTTTCCTCTGATGGGCACTGTTTCTCAAGCTGAGCTCTAAAGGAAAGAAGCTGTTGGTTAGGTAGAGAATGCAGGGAAGGAGGCTTCAGGTAGAGGGGCTGATATGCAAAGTCCTTGGGGCAGGAGAAAGCTTGAATGCAGACATCAAAGATGGCCACTCTGTTTGGAGCACAAGCGGGGAGACGTCAGGGGAGAAATGAGGTAGGGGCCTCCTCACAAAGAGTCTTGGAGGTTGGTAAGGAGTATGGATCTAGTCGGAGCCCAGTGTGAATAGTTTTAAGGAGAAGAGTAACGTGAAAAGATTGACGTATTGGGAAGATGACTTGCTACTTTGTGGAGAAGTCAAATGGGGCCAGAGCAGAGGTAGACCATCCAGGTATGACTCTGTGAAAGGTGGCGTGGGCGAGAAGTGGACAGACGAGAGATTTGGTTTGCAGTTAGAGTTGATAGGACTTATAGACAGATGAATGGATAAAGAAGATGTGGTATATATATATACAATGGAATATTATGCAGCCATCAAAAAGAATGAGATCTTGCCATTTGCAATGATGTGGATGGAACTGGAGGGTATTATGCTGAGCGAGATAAGTCAATCAGAGAAAGACATGTATCATATGATCTCACTGATATGAGGAATTCTCAATCTCAAGAAACAAACTGAGGGTTGCTGGAGTGGGGGTGGGGTGGGAGGGAGGGGGTGGCTGGGTGATAGACCCTGGGGAGGGTATGTGCTATGGTGAGCGCTGTGAAGTGTGCAAGACTGTTGAATCACAGACCTGTACCCCTGAAACAAATAATACATTATATGTTAAAAAAAAAAAAGAAGATAGGAAGAAGGGAAAAACGAAGGGGGGGGATCGGAGGGGGAGACGAACCATGAGAGACTATGGACTCTGAAAAACAAACTGAGGGTTCTAGAGGGGAGGGGGTGGGGGGATGGGTTAGCCTGGTGATGGGTATTAAAGAGGGCATGTTCCGCATGGAGCACTGGGTGTTTATGCAAACAATGAATCATGGAACACTACATCAAAAACTAATGATGTAATGTATGGTGACTAACATAACATAATAAAAAATATATATAAAAGAAGAAAGAAAACAAAACCTAATGATGTAATGTATGGTGATTAACATAACATAAAAAAAAAAAGAATTGATAGGACTTGCAGATGTTAGCTTTAAGGCATCAGGGGACTTCCCAGAGGAAGTTGGATGTGCTTAGACTAGAGAAAGAGGCAGTGCGGATCCTCCCGAGGGAGCTAGGTTTTTCTGGAAGTAGATGTATAGGCTCTCCCTGAAGCTGCCCCAACAGCAGTGGGGGAAAATTCCCAGGGAAAAAGAAACTTTGGTCCACCTGAAATGCCCTTCTTTCTTTTGTGATGGACAAATGTTTGCTTGTTCTTCAAAGCCTGTCTCAAATATTACCTCTCTGTGAAACTTCAATTTAGTTATGTAACACTTCTATAGCATTTATGATGCCTATCTGGCCCTTGTTACTATGTCTATATAGCTCTCACTGTGCCTAAAGTGCTATCATGATTTCTGTTTAACACACAGCAATATGGGGACTCCTGGGTGGCTCAGTCGGTTGACTTTCTGACTTTGGCTTAGGTCATGATCTCAGGGCCCTGGGATCGAGCCCCGCATCTGGCTCTGGGTTCTGTGCTCAGCGCAGAGTTGGCTTGTCCCTCTCCTTCTGCAACCCCCCATGCACTCTCTCTCTCAAATAAATAAATAAAATCTTAAAAAAATACACAGCCATATGAAGCACAGAGAGATTATTCACCAAGAAGTGGCCTGGTTCCACAGACCCATGCTTAGCCACTTGGCTGTGTTGCTTCTTGCTGGGAGCTCTCTGTGTAGAATTACTGACTCCTCTCGCTTCCAGTGACCTCTTGGCATATTGTGTGAAGAGTTAATTTTTTGAATGTTTTTCTGTGAACAAATTGAAGGCAGGGATGGTGTTATTTACACTCACGTCTTCAGGGTTGGGCCTATAATAGATGCAGAATGAGGTAATGAATGAATGAATGAACATGAATGAATGAATGATGTCTGAGGGAATAAGAAAGTAAAGTAGCAGGAGTAGAATAGGGCCTTTCTTTAACCTTCTGCAGCCTGCATTTTTCTAGGCCACAGAATCCCTGAGCTGCATTATAATTCAGGCCAGCATAATTTCTGGCTTTGCCTCATATTGTTTTAGAATTTCCATTAATGCTTTGTTGTGTTCTAATCAAATAATGCTATTCTCATTTAAACAGACGGTGAAGGTCCTGCTCTGGCAGGTATTATGCTCTTTAAACACAGTTGCTCTGTTGTCACCAAGGACATTTCTGCATCTGATATTGATTTAAATATTCAGTTATGAATGTCATGAAGACAACTTTATTTATAGCTAATGAGGATTGTATTGGCTGAAGAAACTGGCAATGTGAACAATGTAGTGCATGCTTGTTAATTCGTGTGAATGAAGAGAATAGCCTCGATCAGCATTCACAGGCTTTTTGTCCTGTACCGATATGAAATTGAAAAATATTGTGTGTTATGATTTTACTGTATTTTGGTGTCAAATAGTGAAAGTGTTTTTGGAAAATTCATTATATTTTGCAGATGATTCATGTGTTGAACTTTCACTCAAATTCAGATTTATACAGGTGTGCCTTGATTTTGAGAAGTATGTTTTACAAAACCCACATTGCAGAATAGATACATTAGAAACAAAGTCTGTTACAAAAGAATAGTTGGGTAGTTCATCAAATATCTATGGAGCGGGTATGAGTTTAGGGGACTGGGTCACCATCTACTCTTCTCCTTCTCCAGGGTTCTGATCAATAATGCAAACCAACCGGGTAAGATTGCTGGCCAGATGGAAAATATAAGTAGGGATTTTGTTTGTATAATCTTCAGTGCAGAGTTTTGTGAAATCTGTATTAGAGTATGTGCTTTAGGCTTCACTCCAAGTGGGACTTTTTACTTCTACTCTTTATTAAGAATTGGGCCCCACAAGCTCAAGTGTGCTTGCAGAGGGATGGAGGGACTAGATATTCAGAGCAGACCCTGATACCACCTGCTTGGATGTGGAAGAGGCTGTCAGGCTGTTTGCAGAGGAAGATGTGGCAGAACAATGCCCCTCCCCTGCCCGCCCAGTGTCCACATCCTAATTCCCAAAAGCTGTGAATATTTTACCTTACATGGTAAAAGAGACTTTGTGGATATGATTATGTTAAAGATCTTGAGGGGGGATATTATCCTGGATTATTCAGGTGGCCCCATTATAATCACAAGGGTCTTTTAAGAGGGAGCAAGAAGGTCACAGAGAAAGATGTGATGACAGAAGCAGACATTGAAGTGATGGAGGGTCACAAGTTGCAGGATGTGGACCATCTATAGGACATGGAAAAGGGAACGAAGCAGATTCTTTCCTAGAGCCTCTGGAAGGAACACAGCCCTGCCAACACCCTGATTGAGCCCTCTGAGACTTCTGACCTACAGAACTCTAAGATAATGAAGTTCTGTTGTTTTAAGCCACTCACTTTGTGGTCATTTTTTACAGCAGCGATAAAAAGCCAATACAGAAGGTTTGGGGCAGGGGGCTGTCCAGATGTGCCTACCACATGGAAGAAGAAATAAGGAAGAGTCCTCTGAGTCCATGTGAAAGATGATGTGCCCCTACCCACTAGTGAAACATTGTCCAGTGAATAGCAAGCTTCAACAGATCAAACCAACCACTCTTCCCTCTTCAGAAAGAATGAGTGAGAAAATGGAAGCTGATTAAGGGACTTTAATGGGGACAAATTAAACTCTGGGAATTAGAGACTTACACGACCATTAGAAGATGGGAGAGCCAAGCCCAGGAGGATCACTATCAGGAAATCTGGAAATGGCAGATCTCTGGGTCAAGTGTCACTTCTGTTGTCTGCTGACACCCATGAGCCGGCCTGTGGTTGCCATCCAAAAGCAATACCTCGCACCTTCCAAATTTCATCTGAGGTCCTCTTAGTGGTGAACTTCTCTTAGGGACTTTGCAGGCAAGGGAGAAGTATAGCTTCTAGACTTTACCCCTCTGAAGCTCAAGGGCTGAAGCGTGCAAGGTTATCCACTGGCACAGAGGGTGAAGGCAAAATGGTGGCAGAAGTTTGTTTGCCTCTGTATAGTTTGAGGGAGGAACGTGGAAAAAGGAGTGTACATACCCCTCTCTCCAACCCCCAGCTCCTTTGTTCTCTTGACCTGTTGGGGTGGGGCTGTAGCCACCGTTATGGGACCAGTGAATGAACGGGCTGGCAAATTCTTTGTTACTGCAGAGCTGTGCAGTAAATTCTGTCCCAAAGAGAGAGGAGGTGGATGTGAAATTGAATGCTAGTGGGTAATTTTAAAATGATTGTGTTGTAATGTAACTGCAACTTAGCAGGTATCTATTCTGAACCTACATTATTTCAAGGGCATTTTTCTTTGAAGCTTTTAACAAATAATTTAAGCCAAATTAATATTCATTGCAAGTGTCAGAAACAGTTGGCTTTTATTTTCATAGGGCCTTTGAACTTCTGTGTTTACTGTGAAAGATCAAATGTTATGCCATTATTTCTACTTTTAAAATTTGATGAAGTTGCACATGTAACTGTAATCTAATTATTAATAGTTATAAATACCATTTAATTAAATAACGCATGCCTTATTTCTTATTGCTCTCAACCAAGTATTTTCAGATGATTTGCATATTACCTATTCAATCGTTAATTGCCTCTTAAAAGTATAGAATTGCTCCTGGTATGCTAAAAGCAGCAAAGAAAGGGGTGGTTGGGGTGGAGGGCAGCAGGTAGGCATTTGGTTCAGTATGTAATCTCAGAGGATGAAGGTGTGGAACAGCCAATGTTAACAGCAGGAGGTCAGTAGGAGTCTCTACAAAATGGGCAGGGAGGGAAGCCAAGTCAAGCCAAGGTTTCTAACTGTGATCTAAAGGTTTGGAAAAGAGTGAGGGAAGGATATGTCATGGATTAATTGACATAGCAGATGATAGGAGTGCAGAGAGCAAGCTGCTAGGGGATCACTGAATAGTACTGTTTGAAGCTATCATACTTTGGACTGTGTTTACCTGCTCAGCTACCCAGGATGGCTGTTGCAAGCCCATTGGGCACAGGTTCTGGTCTGTAAAACCATGTTCATTTGGCTTTTTGCCCTTGGCTCTCATACTGAGACATTTCTCCATTTCTAAGACCGGAAGGCCAATATCAAGAGCTGTTGGTTTCCATTCACAGTGACTAATCATTTCAGTTTTATTTTATCATCAGAAATTTTGTTTTTGTACTTCCAGCAGATTCATTTGATTCTTACCCAGGCAAACTATCATGGACCAGAAGGCAGATCCAAATACCATTCTTCTCTAAAAATGCATCAATCAGCAAACATTTTAAAAGCCCTTTTCCTGTTTACCAGCATCATAGGAATGATCATTTCAATAGTCATGACCATTCTACGGATCATGTTTTCAGTTAATATTGAAGTTCTGCTCTTCTATGGTCTAATTATTAAGGTTCTGCCAGATTTTTCTCCTTCTAGGAGTTTGTGTTGATTTGCATGGTGATATTTTTGTCATTATCATCGTTAGCAGTAGGAGTTATTCTTACACAAGGCACCCATTAAAACTCTTCAGTATCTCTAATAAAGTTTGGCTTTAATTCCCACTAGAATATGTGATGTGATTCTGGGGTTGAAAATATTCTAAAAAAAATAGTCAATTTAGATTATTCCAGCCCTCCACAAAATTAATGCTTCATGATCTCCTATGTCTGGTACTTCTAAGCAATTTCCTTTATTTCCTTGGCTTCAAACTTACTCTCAAATCTGTTCAGCTTAGAATTCTCTTCTGAAGCCAGACCTGCATATACACTGATGATTAGGTACCCCACCTGGCTGTGTCACAGGTACCTCATACTTAATACGTACAAATCGGAAGTATCACCCCTTCTTCCGTTTCTCCAGATCTTCTCCCCATTCTATATTTGCTTACTCAGAGATGCCAGCTAGTTGTCCAAGTCAGATATCTGAACTTCTCAGATTTCTTCTTTGTCCTTATCCATGTACAACCAGTAGCTAAGACCTGTGAATTAAGGCATGGGGTGGTCCTTCTATCTCCAGGGTAGCTTCTTCTCCTATGTCCTCCCAGCATAAGTACCACTTCTAGTATAACAGTTATTTTATTATATTGTAACTTATTTGCATGTCTGTCTCTCCCTTTTGATGGTAGAGGAGAGAGGCGAGGTCTGTTCATTTTTATCCCTTTGGCAGTTAGCCCAATATTTATTCAGTCAATGAAGTGAGTGAAGAAGTAAATAAATTTGATGAAAGTATTATGACGAGAGTTTGTACATAGAATGTCCTAAATAATTTATTTATGATGAGCCTGTGATTCCTTATTTTACCTTACTTCCCCTTTACTATTGAACATTATGCGACCTAATGGCAAAAATTGATTAATTTTGGAGTCTCTTTGATGTAGCTATAAGATTTTACGTTTATTTTATGCTTCACAATGTGAATATACCAGGGAGATTTAAAATGAGCGTGAAGCAGATGACCATCATGTAACTTTGGGAATTTCAGTGTCAAAATGAATATATTCATTTTCTCTCATCTGTAGACATTATATTTACCAAAAAAAATAAGGTAAAACTGATTCTAAAGGAAGTAATCACATTACCTAAATTTTAACATGAGAGGAAAGCAAACCTGACGTGACACTTTAACTTTTACAATATTTTATTTAAAGGATAAATGGCATTACTAAGTTCACCAAAATGACCGTTGAAGGACATGATCTTTAAAAAAAAAAAAAGTTTTGTTTTAAAGGGAAACACTTTCCCATAATTTGCAAGTTAATGGTTGTATTTTTGCTTTAACAGTGATAAGAAGGCAGAAATTGTGGCACAAATGATACAAATGGTGTGTTTCTGTTTTGAAAGGCATTATTGTTCTTTTCTTAAGTAAGTTTTATGGGAGCATTCTCACTAATGCCATATATAGGAAATTTATGCTTATACTTCTGCTGGATGAGAATGTATCATTAAAATATATGAACTGTGCACAAAAATAAAGCAAAAGTATGCTCAGGGCATTTGGAAAGTTTCTCCTTATGAAATAAATGAACAACACCTTTATTTAAATCTGTCTAAAACAAAACGCTGATTTACGATATAAGGCTTAGTTTGATTATCAAATTCCCTTTGTATTGAATTCTTATGCATACATTTTGTCGTGATTCTAAATAGGTAAACTCATCACCCTTTGCCCTAGCATCCCTTGTGTTAAATCAACTCAATATGTAAAAATTTTGGATTACAAGTTACAAATTAAAACAAATTCAGTATACACAATTAGGATTTCCTGCCCTTACAGGATGAACCTGCTTTGTTTTTTTACCAAATAAAATGAAATTTGCTGGACCTTCCCAAGTAGGGTAATTTACAACCAACTTCTCCATCTGGAGACTCTCTCCCCTCCCCACCTCCAGTCTGGCCCAGCATTGGACACACATAGCAAAATTTGATGTTGTAAGCCAATGGGGAAAGCTGATCTAGCTTACTAGGAGCAGCTTTTTATATCTGCATCTACTGTGTAAATTAAAAGGACACAAATGGACATGTGGCTTTTTTTTTTAAATCTTTGACATAATTTGTAGTTCTTTTAGCTCTTATTTTTCATTTTCTTTGCATTTTCAACTTCTCATATGTAAAGTTTGTTTATACTTGTCATTGTCCCAGCACCTGTCGTGGTGTATATTCATGTTTCACCCTTTTTTTTTTTTCCAGTGGGAGAGAGAGAGAGAGAGAGCACGAGCATGGTGGGGGAGGGGCAGAGGGAGAGGGAAAGAAAGAGAGAATCTCAAGCAGACTCCTGGCTGAGGGCAGAGCCTGAGACAGGGCTGATCCCATGACCCTGAGATCATGACCTGAGCCAAAATCTAGAGTCCACCTCTTCACGGACTGAGCCACCCAGGTGCCCTGCATGTTTCACCCGTCTGAAACATGCACACATGCACAAACACACATTAAACAAATAAACAGAAACCATGCACAAAATAGCATTTCTCCTTCAATACTAAACTCTTTGTCTATTTTGCCTGTCTTTTTGCAACTTGTCTTTTTGAGAGAGTTGCCTGCACTCATTGTCTTTACCTCTCCACCTTATCTTCACCTCCAGATTTCTCTGAACTCAAAATGCTTCTTGGTATTAAGAAATACTTGGTTACCCCCGTACCAGTGCATTTTCAAATGAAGTAAATTGGATTCTGTTTTCAGATTCTTTTTAATTTGCTCTAAATTAAGCTCACAGGAGGACTTGTTAATATATAGTAGCTAACAAGAGCTGATTCTTATTGAGCACTTAGTATGGTCCAGGCAGAGTGCTAAACTCTTTGCGTGGATTGTGTAAGTTTTGCATCACAACCACATGGTGAGGTAAGAATTTTTGCCCACTGATTATTGAGGAAAAACGAAGCCCAGTAAGTTGTGCCCATGCTTTCAAGCTCGACAGTAAAGGTCACCCTAAGATCGCCCCAAACTTGAATGATTATAGATTGCGGGAAATATACCAAATATACCAAATAAGGTTAAAGCCCTAAAATCACAAGTCTGGTTTGGAGTGGGATGGCTAGAGATGCTGATTTCTTTATGTTCTTGCATTTTTCCTCTTAGGTTTTAAGCCAGAGCAATAAAGATACATACAATGAGAGTGGAAACAGGAATAAAAAGAAAGTGACCCGAAGATGAGATTAGTATACAAAATGTATGCTCTGAAATCCTCCTCCTTGGATATGTGGGTCAGAAAATGGGGCTCTGAGCTCATTAGCAGCCAATGCAAAGGTAAAAACATCATCAGCGACATGATTCGCTGTGTCTACAATCTAAAAACCATCCCGTTGTTGAGGAAAAGTGCAGCTAATCCTGATTATAAGACCCAGAACCCCATAGAGGGGATCATAGAGAATTACGTGTAAATCCCATTAAAATATGTATGTCTTCTTAAAACATTTTTCATATGGGTTTCTTAACTTTCTTGAGCTGTGTTTTAGTGTCAGAGTCGTTATGATCAGGCTTTCCTGTTGGTTAGCATAAATCCTCTTTGTTTCCATTTTCGCCTCATCAGGGTATGATTCAGTAGGTGCAGAATAAATGTGAATGTTCTGTCCTTCCTCACCCTGTATCCTCAATAGTGTGGTGCCAGGAGTTAACATAAGGGACTGCCTCTGAAATGGCCCTTCGTCTGTTAAATATCTTTGTGCCTAAAAGAACAGTTTTCTTTTTCAAAATAATTAAATGTGGTATATAGGATAGCAGGAAATACTCTGAAGAGCCATTTGTTTATAAGCAAGTTTTGTTGTCACAGGGAAATATTTTATGCTTCAGGATTTGTCTCAAGTTTGTTTTTTCCACGTTTAAATAATTCTTTTAGCTTGCTTTGTTATTCATCACAAGCTTAAAGCAGTTTTAAAATTGCATTATTTTTTAGTTACTGATAAATCCTTTATCTGGGGAGAAGAATATGTGGGTGGAGAAGCATCAAGACTAGTCTGATACAGAATAAATGTACAGAGATGGAAAGTAAGGAAAATCTATACTTTTTTAAAACCTGAAATCTGTTTAGCGAAAGAAGATAAATGATAGGATTTCTCTTTGTTAAAAAGGACCATATTGTTCACAATATTTTCTTATAGCAGTCTCTAGGTTTATGTAGATGAAGTAACTATTGAATAAGTAGTTTTGGAGCATCGAGGAAGTTATATCAGGAGCCACATAACTTGGAGAGAAAGAGAGAGAAGGAAGGAAGGAAAACAAGCAAGAAAATGCAAACTTAAATTAAAAATCAGGCCTTCCCTTCAATATACTTAGTTAGAATGTGCACACAAGATAGTGCCTGTGCTTGCTGGTTCCTCCAAAAGCTAAACATAGAATTAACCATATATCCCTGCAATTCCACTCCTAAGTATATACCCCAAAGAACTGGAAACAGGTATTCAAACAAGTACATGTATTTACACAGGTGTATGTAAGCAGTGGAATAGTATTCAGCCATGATAAGGAGCGAGGTCATAAGCCGTGCTACCGCATGGATGAACCTCCAGAACGTTATGGTAAGAAGCCAGACAGAAAAAGTTATATATTGAATGACTTTATTTAAAGGAAATATTCAGAATAGTTAAATCCATAGAGACCAAACACAGATTGGGAGTTGCCATGGATAGGGGCAGTGGGGAGAAATTGCTTAATGGGTAAGAGCTTTTACTTTGGGATGATGGAACTATTTTGCAACTGGATAGAGGTGGTGGTTGTACAACACTGGGAATGTACTAAATTTCACTCAGTTACTCATTTTAAAATGGTTAATTTTGGTGTTATGTGAAGTTTACCTCATTAAATCAAGAAATAGCCATATATACATATTATGTGGAAATGAGGAGATAAGTAAATGCCGGATCGAACAGCTGAGAAATTGAAAAGTCTTTGCCTCCAGGGCAGAAGAGGGGCGGTTTGGGGAGTTGGTGAGATAGTGTCTTAGCATTTTTGTTTTTAAACCTTGCGAAAGCATTTAGCCTATTTAGCCTATTTGTGTGACTTGATAAAATAAAATTAAAATTTTGAAGAAGTGTTGCTTACCAAGATTTTGTAATAATATACAGGAAACAGTAATGAAATATCTAGATCCTGGGGAAGCGTTGAGTAAAGAAACCAATTAGAATACCGAGGGTTATTTTTTAAAATCTCTTTGTGGAAATGACCTTTGAGCTGGATTTTGAGGGTGAGCTGAAGAGAGGGATGAAACAAATTGCCGAATTGCCAGGGGAAACAGAAGGAGGTGAGACAGGCAGAGGGACGGGGCTGAAGCATCACAGAACGGACTTCCCCAAAGGCGAAAGTAGAGGTAACAGGAATCCAAAAGATTCTTTTAGCTCCTTTCCACTTTGTGTTTTTACCTGCTCTAAACATTGCTCTTTGCCTTCAGTTTTCCATTTGGTTAAACATAAAACAAGGATATTGGAATCTCAAAGCTACCTCTTGGACATACTGTAAGAATACTCTGTTCTGGGATAGGAAAACCCGTCCAAAATTTCAGAGATAAAAATCCAATGTAAGTATATTAACCACTATAAGCCTAGAATTATTACACTAGCATTCACAAGTCACCCATATAGAAATGGCTCATGTTCTCTAAGGGATGAAAAACCTGTGAGTCTGGGTTTTGCTTAGAAAATTAAAATGAAAAAGTATGAATTCCACTGACATCTTTTTAACTTATCAAAGACCCTAGGAATATTTTTGGATTCAGGGCATTAATAATAGCTTCTATGCACCCGATTTTGTGTGGGCTTTTGTTGTCTTTAAGTCCTAGTTTTTAAGGCCCATTAAAAATCATTTTTAGGATGAAATATGTGAGAATTTCATAAAACATCTGGGAAATTAGCCAGTTTCCCTGAGGGACTGCCCTTGAGAAGTCAGATAGAACTTCCAAATTGCCATCAGAATCCACTCCTTCATCCCATCCTGACCATTTCTGCCCAGAAAGTGCAACCATGAGGCAAATTTGAAAGTGGGTTAGGGCTTCCTGTTACCAGTATTATTTTAATGTCTTAGAGTTGTCACCTTTCACCTGCCTGACTCTGACAGACCCCATGCACTGCCCAGCATGTGGGTAAAATAATGGTAAAGCATTATTATCTGTTGGAGTCAGGGTCACTATTATAAATAACATCTTTTATTCCTTTTTGAAAAAAACATGATGAAATCCTGCTATTACTTTCACTGCTGGGGCATGCTATTCCTTTTCAGTGCTTATAAAAGTATAAGTAAATCAATAATCCCTGTTCTTGGTTACCTAAACCGATCCAAACCAACAAAGGTAATTAAGAATGTTCTCTGAGTATGTTACCTTTAGTATAAATAAAGTGTTAAAAATTTCCAGAAAAATCTCCCTCATTTAGGAATCAGAGTATTTGCCTTCTGGGACAATGAGAGAAATTAGTATAAACCCACCTGTTCAGAGTTGAAAAGAAATCAACCCTGATGCCTAAACACATACAGTGGGTGCTTCTAATAAACATTTTGTAATTTTCCTTTGCGTTAAATCAGGTACACAAGGTTTCCTATATTTTCTTTTATTATTCTTGTTTCTATTCAGATTTCCTATCTTTTTTGCTTTAAAAATATTTTGCCATTGCAACCCAAGTGCCCACTTACAGATGAATGGATAAATAAAATGTAATAAACACACACACACACACACACACACACACACACACACACACACACAGTGGAATATTATTCAGTCTTAAAAAGGAGGAGAATTCTGACACATGCTACAACAGGCATGAACCTTGAGGACCTTATGCTAAGTGCAAGATGCCAGTTACCAAAAAAAATCAATTATAAGGCACCTAGAGTTGTCAGATTCATAGAGACAGGAAGTAGAATGGTGGTTGCCAAGGGCTGGGGGGAGGGGGAGTGGGGAGTTAGTGTTTAACGGGTACAGAGTGTCAGCTTTGCAAGATGAAAAGAGTTCTGGGGATAAATGGTGGTGATGATAACCCAACAATGTGAAGGTACTTAATGTTACTGAATAGTACACTTAAAATGGCTAAGATGGTTGGGGCGCCTTGGTGGCCCAGACAGTTAAGCATCCCCCTCTTGGTTTCCTCTCAGGTCATGATCTCAGGGTCTTGAGAGCAAGCCCCACATCGGGCCCCAGGCTTGGTGTGGAGTCTGCTTGAGGCTCTCTTTTCCTCCCCCTCTGCCCTCCTCATGCTTGTGCTCTCTCTCTCTCTCAAATAAATAAATCTTCTAAAAAAGTGGTTCAGATGGTAAATTCTGTTGTATATTTTACCGCAATTAAAATTACATGTAATAAATTAAAAATATATATAAATTGTTTTAGCACTTGCCATTAAATTTATTATTAGCTCTTAGATTAGGATACTCATTGTAATGTTTAAGAAAAAACTTCCTAGTATTTGTTTTTAATTACCTTAAAATTAAAATAAATCTGGATAAAAATATTTTCCAAATGATCTAGCTTCTTAAATATAGTCTATTTATAGTCTTGATTTTGGGGATGTGCCAGCCTTTGGAGGAACAGACCTCCATACGATGCAGTATGCTTTTGCTGTTTTCTCCTTAAATTTTCACAATTATCAATGAGGAAACTTTTTATCAATGAAAAAGCTGAGGCTCAAAGAAAATTAAGTGCCTTATTCCAGGTCACCTCGTGCTGTAGCCAGGTCTTGAGCTTAGTCTGTGTAATGAGAAAGTTTGGACTGCATGGAATGGAATCCCAGTTGAAAAAGACTTCAACAAGTAGATACTCTAGTTCATATATTACGGGTCCCGATGGGCAGGTTTCACGTCTCGTATCCTGGGTCTAGCTGTTCTTCTGTTCCTTGTTTCACTTTGCCCGGCCCGTTGTGTTTGGCACCATTCTCTGGCTGTGGCAAATGGCCAGTGAATTCTTGGGGGCACACAGACCTCACCACAGAACTCATTGGCCAGGATTGGTTCACACGCCCGTCTTTAGACCCGTCACTGGCCAGCAGAGAGTGATGAACTTGTTATAATTTGGGGTCAAGTGGATATTGAGGAATCCACCACCAGGACCGTCCGCCTGTCTGATGTTCATGGACCATGCCACTTTCTTAGGGCTATTGATATCTTTGATCTGTTTCTGCAATGAATGGCCCTACACTTTCTTGCTTTTTGATGATTGTATCTGGTTGATTAGTTTCTAACTAACTCTTGCTGTCACTGTTTCTAACTCTTGCTTCCACTTTCTGTCTGTGCACTTGTGGCCAGCACTATTCCCATCACCCCTCTGATTATTTAATTATCTGCTTCTTAACTGCTATGTCCTGGGAAAATGAAAAAAAAAGTCACCTTGTTAGGGCTTTATATACAAATATAAAAATAGACAAATAGTAAGGGCACGTTGGTCTCTTCTAAAACAAAAATGTGTGAGCTTTAATTTGCATCATCACTTTTTGCTGTGTACATTCATTTTTGCACATTTATTCCTGCTTCATGAGTTTCTCAATAGTTGAGACTGGCTCATGAGTAACTTCTAATTGTGAATATTTGAAGTTGTAGAAAGGAGAACATAATACTTGTATATTTAAAAAAACTTTAATTCTAATTGTGAATATTTGAAGTTGTAGAAAGGAGAACATAATACTTGTATATTTAAAAAAACTTTAAAGATTTTATTTATTTATTTGAGAGAGAGAGAGACAACAGGAGTGGGGTGGATAGGCAGAGGCAGAAGGAGAAACAGACTCCCTGCTGAGCAGGGAGCCCGATGGGGGCCTCGATCCCAGGACCCTGAGATTATGCATGACCTGAGCGGAAGGCAGACACTTAACCGACTGAGCCACCCAGGCACCCCAATACTTGTACATTTTTTACACAGAATTAATAGAATTAGAATTTTTAGCATTCTTAAGATGTTGTCCAAGTTTCTTTTCACAGTGTTATTAGATCGATCTATCTATCTATCAATCATATATTACAGGGGATGATTTATTTATTATAGGGGAAGATAAGGTTGAAACGTGGACAATAAGCTGATTGTGGAAGATTTTTATTGCCATGTTGGGTAACTTAGCAGATTCTCTCTCAAATAAATAAGTAAAATTTTACCCCTAAGTAAGCATCCCTAAAGGAGGAAGAGAATGAAGGCATAATCCCAAACTTGGGTAGTTAGCCCTAAATGGTCCAAAAAATAAAAAATAAAAATTTATTTAAGCCCTTGTGTTGCAACTTAAAAATTCATGTACTTTTGTATTCCCCTCCATAATATGTGTGTAATTATTTTAATATGAGTTATGCTTTGATTACTTGTCATTGAGTTAATTGATGTACCAGGAAGACATGCCCTGTTTATCTGATAACTTTGCCTTCAGACTGTCCCACACCCAGGAGAACTTGCACATCTGGCCATGACCTTGGTCCTGGGTGGAAGTTGAAGCCCTCCAAGTCCATTCTTCCAGCTACTTGAAGCCATTGTGTCTGCCTCAGTTTAACCCAGTGGGATCCCTCCTATACCCAATATTTTACACTAGCTTTTCTCGCCAAGTCCTTGCCTCCAGCCTGCTGACCTCACCAATCTTCCTTCCCTCCTATGTCTTCAACTATAACTGCTTCTATGTTTCTGGTTTTTTTCTACCCTTCTAAACCCTGGTTTTGGACTCTAGCTACCCTGCTGTCTGCACCCTAGCTCAGCCCATTCTGTAGAGCAGTACTGAAAACTGAAGGTTTTCATAAAATGGTGTGACTGACTCAGAGTTTTTCTGGAAATAGCCCTGAAGATGGTCTCTGAAAGGGGCTTCAGTGGGCAACAGCATAATTAGGGATACCCATTAAAAGGCACATAGAGAGCCTCTTTGGCAAGAAGGCTGGCATGATTTGATGTTACTGTGTAAGGACTATAGAGAGACTGAACTAGGTCTTGAATCAGACTTTTTCCCTCTTTAGATTAAAGATGGTTATGTGGGCGAAATGCCGATTCATGTGAAATGTTTAGGTATTTCCCTGTGTTTAACTTTATGATTGCAAACATGTATGGGATCTATGAGAATAAGACATAATTAGATACAAAACAACAAATGAGCTAGTTTCTCCCTTTTTTCCAAGTAGAATAAAATTAAGAGCACTGTAGTTAATGGAATAATTAATGTCCACCACTGATTAGAGTGAATTCTTTGGTTCGGAACAATAAATGTCATTCTGCTTACATACAGGACTTATTTATTCATTGAACTTTTGACTTACGGAAACTAGCATTTTACTGTAATAAACACTTGGTTACATCTGTTATAAATTGAACACAGTTGGTTATTCCAAAAATAGTGTTCTAACTCTAAACCAAAATTATAAGCAGCTGTCTGCTAATAGATATGCACACTAACTCCCCACCTTTGTGTACTGTTGTTTACAAATGTGTGTACCTTAAAAGTCAAGTTCGAATGGATGCACTTTCTCATTTGAAAAATATGTTTTAGGGGTTTGTGTTCTTTTCTTTGCTCACTCTGAAAAAATGAACCACTCTGTGTGGAGAGAAAAACGTTGTTGCAACTTTTTTCTTTGTGTTGTCCTTTTATATGAATTCAAGGAAATATTTCTCTATTAATTTTATCCACCATTCCAACTAAATTTAGTTTTCTTTTTTTTTTTTTAACTCTTATGGGGTTTTAAATTCACTTTGTTAGGTTTTCTTTTTTTATCCTTTATGTTTTTGATGTTTGCTTTTTTTTAGTACCAATTTGGATAATGTTCCTATGACTTTGGGGAGGGTAAAACTAATTTGTTTGTAAATGGTAAGCCTAATATTTAAGCATTAGTTTTTCATTTCCTTACTTTCTTAAATGATAAAAGAAATTTAATTCAGATATGAAAATCTTGGAATATAGAGAAAAGTAAAAAATTACGCGTAGTGTTATCAGCCCAAAAAAGCTAGTGTTATAATTCTGGAGTGTTTAATTCCATGACTTTATAGGCTTGTTTCTTTTTAAAAGTATAGTTGTCATCATGGTGTGTATACATCCTTATGTTTTTTTCATCTAATGTTTATTAACATTGCTTTTTTGTTATATAATATTCAAAACTGTCAACTTTTATGCCTTTGAGGAGATAATGATGATTTTTAAAATATTTTTATGTTGTTGAATATTTACTTTTCACTATGATGGATAAACTATAAAAATAAAGATTATCAAAACTAAGATATTTGGCTTAAAGTGTAAGAATATTTTCAGATGCTAAAATGTTTTGATAATTGACTTTTCAATAGTATCTTAGGCTATAAAACTTCCAGGATTTTAAGTGTACAATAGAATTATAACTATACAATGGCTGATAATTTAATTGGCAGTATTATGTGGCTTCAAGAGGCAATTTTCTGGATTTTAGGTGAGAGTGAATCTTTTTTCAAGTTCATTTTTTGGGTGCACTTGGTCTTTTGTAAATTGTTCTTTGTTACCTGACAATTTATCTACTGCATTTCTAACATTTTTCTTATATATCTGTATTTTAACTGACTGTTCCTTATCATACTAAGAAATGCAAAATTTTTCTTTCAAATGTTCTTATCACGTAGCATTTGATACATACAAAATATTGAAGCACACATGTACGTTATAAAAATAAATCTGTGTTATTATATTACCACGGTAACTGGAACCATGCAACTTAACTGGAACCCAGCTTAACCAGAACATCAGCATTCAATCTAATGGAATCTTACCCCAATCAATCCACTGGTATGTTCTTCCTAGCCTTCCCTTCATTGGTAAGCACTAGTCTCTGGGATTTATCATTCTCTTAGACTAAGTTAGAAGAAATAGAAAATCTGAACGGCTTGATTACTAGTAATGAAATAGAGTCAGTAATTAAAAAACTCTTGGGGCCCATGTGTGACATAGTCAGTTAAGCATCTGACTCTTGGTTTCAGCTCAGGTCGTGATCTGGGGGATCATGGAATCAAGCCCCATATTGTGCTCTAAGCTCAGTAAGGAGTCTGGTAAAGTTTCTGTCTCCCTCTCCCTCTGCCCCTCTGCTCTCTCTCTCTCTAAAATAAATAAATAAATCTTAAAAAAACAAAAAAATCCCAACAAACAAAAGTCAAAGACAGTTGGCTTTACAGGTGAATTCTACCAACCATTTAAAAAAGAATTAATATGTATTCTCAAATTTTTCAAAAAAAATGAAGAGGATGGAATGCTTCCATATTCATTCTATGAGGCCAGTATTACCCTGAAACCAAAAACAGACAATGACAGTACAGAAAAAAAAGAGTACAGGTCAATATCACTGATGAAACATAGATACAAATATTAACAAACTGAATTCCACAATACCTTAAAGGGATCATATGCCATGACCAAATGAAATTTATTCAGGGATGCAAGTATGGCTCAATATCCACAAATCAATCAGTGTAATACATCACATTAGTAAAATGTAAAATGAGGGATAAAAATGAGGGATTAGTAAAATGACGGATAAAAATCATATGATCATCTTAATTGATGCAGAAAAAGCATTTGACAAAATTTGACATCAATTTATGATAAAAACTCCAAATTATGATAAAAACTGAATAAAGTGGGTATAGGGGGAATATATCTCACCATAATAGAGACCATACATGACAAACCCATAGCTAACTTCATACTCAAAGACAAAAAGCTGAAAGCTTTTCCTCTAAGATCAGGAACAAGACAAGAATGCATATTCTTGCCTCTTTTATTCAACATAGTATTGGAAGTCCTGGCCACAGCAATCAGATAAGAAAAAGAAATAAATGGCGTTCAAATCAGTGAGTAAGGAGTAAAACCATCAGTACTTGCAGATGACATGATGCTATATATATAGAAAACCCTAAAGACTCCACCAAAAAGTGATTAGAACTAATAAATGAATTCAGTGAAATCACAGGATACAAAATTAATATATAGAGATCTGTTGCATTCCTATACACTAATCAACCAACAGAAAGAGAAATTAAGAAAACAGTCCCATTTATAATAGCACCAGAAAGAATAAAATACCTAGGAATAAATTTAACCAAGGAGGTGAAAGACTTGCACACTGAAGTTATTTTTAAAGTTTTGTCACATATGTTTGCATTTTAAAGTAATGCTTTGTTTGCTTTTGCTTTTTTTAGTTTTTAAAAATTGTATCCCATTCTATGCAACTTGGTACTTCTTCTGCAATATGATATTTCTATGAATTACCTGTGTTGCTGCATTTATATATAGTATATCCATATTTATCCCGATAAACTTTTGTTGAGAGAATATACTACAATTTATTCATCTTTCTCTGGTTGATGAGCATTTGAATTTTTTCCAATTTGTGACTATTATAAATTATGCTGCTATGAATGCTGCTGTAGGTGTCTACTAATGTGCGTGTGCAGGAATTCTCTATAGTGTGTTCCTGAGAACAGAATTAGTGGGCTTGGGGTATGAAGATCTTCAATTTTAATGTTAAGGCTGCCTTGGTTTTTGAAGTGGCGTACCTTTTAACTTTCCCAGTGATGTGTAAGAGTTCTTATTGATCTGCATCCTTGCCTCTGCTTTGTATTGTTAGGCTTTTAATTGTTTATAAACATGCAGAAGTAAAATAGTACATTATTATGATTTTAAAATTACATTTTCTTGATTACTAATTGATGGAGCATCTTCTCATTAGTTTATTTACCATTTGTGGTCCCTTTTCTGCGAAATGTCTGTTGTGTCTCTTGCCTGTTTTTCTACTGTATTACTTGCTTTATTCTCATTGGGTTCAAGGAGTTCAAAAAATACATATTATGAGTACTATTCCTTTGATGGTTATATGTGTTGCATATAGTCTTCTTCCAGTGTTTGGCTTGTCTTTCTACTTTCTTTATGATATCTTTAAAAAAAAACAGCTTAATTGAGTTTTGGTTAACCTACAATAAACTTCACATATTTTAAATGTGCAACTAAATAAAATTTGACATCTGCATACATATGAAGTCATCAACACAATCAGGATAGTGAACTTATTCAGCACTCCCAAAAGTTTCCTTGTACCTCTTAGTAATCCTTCTCTCATTCCCTACCCTCCCCATCTCCAGATACCCACTGATCTACTTTCTGTCACTGTAGATTAATTTACATTTTTTAAGAGTTTTATACAAGTGGAATCATACGGTGTCCATTCAGTTTTGTCAGGCTGCATTCACTTAGTGCAATTATTTTGGATTCATCCATGTTGTTGCATATATAGTTAATTCATTTTTATTGCTGAGTAATATTCAATTATATGGATATGCTACAATTTGCTTGTCCATCCTCCCCTTTTTAAATAAGATTTTATTTATTTATGTGAGAGAGAGTGAGAGAGCACGTGTATGAGCAGGGCCAGGGGGAAGGACAGAGGGAAAAGGAGAAGCAGACTCCCCGCTGAGCAGGGAGCCCCATGCGGGGCACAATCCCAGGACCCCGGGATCATGACCTGAGCTGAAGGTAGACACTTAACCGACTGAGCCACCCAGGTGTCCCTATCCATTCCCTTTTTGTTGTATATTTGCATTGTTTCCCTTTTTAATTATTAAAAACAAAGACATTCACAGAAGCCTTTGGATGAACATGTATTTCTTTCTCTCATAGCATACCTTGCAGTAGAATGGCTGGGTGTATGATCTTGGTGTACATTTAAATTTTAAGAGAGTGCCCAACTGTTTTCCAAAGTAGTTGTACCATTTTACACTCCAGCTAGCAGTGTATGAGGGTTTCATCATGGTATATTTCTATGAACAGAAGTTCTTAATTTTAAGGTAGTTGAATGTATTGATAATTTCTTTCATTACCTCTTTTTTCATGTTAAGAACTTTCTCCCTACCTGACACCATAATGATATTCTCCTATATGTTTAAGTTTTGTAGGTTTTGACTTTTGAGTTCAAGTCTTTAATCCTTTGGTGTGGTGAGTGTGCTGTGATGTGGATTCCAATTTTATTTTTCCCATGTGGACCACAAGTTGTCTTAGCATCATATATTAAACATTTATCCTTTTTTTTATAGATCTTGGATACCAGCCCGTTATCTGTAGTGTCATTTGCAAATATCTTCTCCCATTCTGTGGGTTGCCTGTTTGTTTTGTTGACTGTTTCCTTTGCTGTGCAGAAGCTTTTTATCTTGATGAAGTCCCCAAAGTTCATTTTTGCTTTTGTTTCACTAGCTTTTGGAGATGTATCTTGAAGGAAGTTGCTGTGGCCGATGTCAAAGAGGTTACTGCTTATGTTCTCCCCTAGGATTTTGATGGATTCCTGTCTCACATTGAGGTCTTTCATCCATTTTGAGTTTATCTTTGTGTATGGTGTTAGAGAATGGTCGAGTTTTCATTCTTCTGCATGTGACTGTCCAATTTTCCCAGCACCATTTATTGAAGAGACTTTTTTTTTCCATTGCATGTTTTTTCCTGCTTTGTCAAAGATTATTTGACCATAGAGTTGAGGGTCCAGATATAGACAGAATAGAGACCCTATTCTGTCTATTCTGTTCCCTTGGTCTATATGTCTATTTTTGTGCCAGTACCATGCTGTCTTGGTGATCACAGCTTTGTAATATAGCTTGAAATTGGGCAACGTGATGCCCCCAGCTTTGTTTTTCTCTTTCAACATTTCCTTGGCGATTCGGGGTCTTTTCTGATTCCATACAAATTTTAGGATTGTTTGTTCCAGCACTTTGAGAAATGTCATTGGAATTTTGATTGGGATGGCTTTGAAGGTATAGATTGCTCTGGGTAGCATAGACATTTTAACAATGTTTATTCTTCTGATCCATGAGCATGGAATATTTTTCCATCTTTTTGTGTCTTCTTCAATTTCTTTCATGAGTGTTCTGTAGTTCCTAGAGTATAGATCCTTTACCTCTTTGGTTAGGTTTATTCCAAGGTATCTTATGGTTTTTGGTGCTATTGTAAATGGAATCATTTCTCTAATTTCTCTTTCTACAGTTGCGTTGTTAGTGTATAAGAAAGCAACTGATTTCTGTGCATTGATTTTGTATCCTGCCACATTCCTGAATTGCTGTATGAGTTCTAGTAATTTGGGGGTGGAGTTTTTTGGGTTTTCCACATAAAGTGTCATGTCGTCTGCGAAGAGAGTCTGACTTCTTCTTTGCCAATTTGAATACCTTTTATTTCTTTTTGTTGTCTGATTGCTGTTGCTTCTCAAACCAACACCCAAAAAACAAATAATCAAGTCAAAAAATGGGCAGAAGTTATGAAAAGACACTTCTCTGAAGAAGACATACAAATGGCTAACAGACACATGAAAAGATGTTCATCATCATTAGCCATCAGGGAAATTCAAATCAAAACCACATTGAGATACCACCTTACACCAGTTAGAATGGCAAAAATGGACAGGGAAAGAAACAACAAATGTTGGAGAGGTTGTGGAGAAAGGGGAACCCTCTTACACTGTTGGTGGGAATGCAAGTTGGTACAGCCACTTTGGAAAACAGTGTGGAGGTTCCTAAAATATTAAAAATAGAGCCACCCTATGACCCAGCAATTGCACTACTGGGTATTTATCCCAAAGACACAGATGTAGTGAAAAGACGGGCCATATGCACCCCAACGTTCATGGCAGCAATGTCTGCAAGAGCCAAACTGTGGAAAGAGCTGAGATGCCCTTCAACAGATGAATGGATAAAGAAGATGTGGTCCATATATACAATGGAATATTACTCAGCCATCAGAAAGGGTGAATACCCGACTTTTACATCAACATGGATGGGACTGGAGGAGATTATGCTAAGTGAAATAAGCCAAGCAGAGAAAGTCAATTGTCATATGGTTTCACTTATTTGTGTAACATAAGGAATAGCATGGAGGACATTAGGAGAAGGAAGGGAAAAATGAAGGGAGGGAAATCGGAGGGAGAGGTGAACCATGAGAGACTATGGACTCTGAGAAACAAACAGGGCTTTAGAGGGGAGGGGGTGGGGGGATGGGTTAGCCCGGTGATGGGTATTAAGGAGGGCACGTACTGCATGGAGCTCTGGGTGTTATACGAAAACAATGGATTGTGGATCACTACATAAAAAACCAATGATGTATGGTATGGTGACTAACATAACATAATAAAATAAATAAATAAAATAAATAAAATAAATAAAAATAAAAATATAGAAATAAACATCTATCCTTTCTCTTGTGATCCTCAACGCCACCTCTGCCATACATCACATTTTCATGTATGAGAGCTCAGAGTATCATCTCTGTTCTGTTTCATTTGTCTATCCCTTAGTGCCACACTTTGGTGATCAAGCACTACAGTTTTATTATAAGTCCTAAGATCTGATAGTGCAAAACCTTTTACCTTTTTTCTCTTCAAGGGCTGTTCTTGATTTTTGCTCTTCCATATACGGTCTGGAATTTACTTTCCAAGTTCTATTAAAAAAGGCATTTCTGAGATTTTGATTGAATTTCATTTAATTCAAAGTTTAATTTGAGAAGAAACAAAATGTCTAAAAAAATTGAGTATTCTGATCCATGGACATGACATTTCTTTCTCTTTATTTGAGTCTTTAGTGTCTTTCAAAAGAGGTTTGCATTTTTTTCCATGCATGTTTTGCACACATTTGTTAGGTTTATTCCAAAATTTTGTCTATTGAAGGAGATAGTCTCTTTTAAATTCTACTAGTACTTATCATTTTAATAAGAATTTTGTCTCTTGCTTTTCAAATTTCCTTCCCATTATCCACTCCCTCAGTGCACACACAGATTTACACTTCCATGAATTCAATCTGGAAGTTAACACACAAAAAAACAAATCTTTTGGAATAGCATGTCCTTTTTTTCAATAAATGTATGCTTTGCATTCTGTTTCAGTTACTCTGATTATATTAAAATATTTGTTAGACTATATTATTTTTCTCATAACTATTAATGTATTTATTGAACTATCTCTTGGCAGTTAACCAGTTTGGATGTCTACTGGTAATTATTTTCTATTAAATGCCTTCATTTTTTGAACTTACAGTTTTATTAACCTCTTGGTGAGCTGGAATATACCATCAATCATTTTTTGTAAAAAAAAAAAGTATTGGGTGGTAAATTTATCAGCTTTTTTCATCTGCTAGCTGAGTTTTTTTAATAACATTCCTCATTTGCAGGTGTAGTTATTTAACAGATGTTGTCCTAACATCTGAATAACACATGGATATTTATAAAATTCCTAAATCATAACTTTCCTCCTCCATGTGCTGTAAACTGCCTTGTTGTCTGGCATTTATTATTATAGAGGAGATAATGGAAAAGAAACTATAGTCGATTTTTCCCCCCAGTTTGGTTGATTTTAGGACTCCGTAAACATATTCTTTAAGTTTTAAATTTTTATGAGGCTATGCCATAATATTTATTTCTGCTCATTAAGTTTCTCTGGAAGATGTTAAACTATCAATTTCTGATGTCAAGTTTGCTTTTTTAGGTCTGGAATATTTTATCCTCTCCTACCTCCTATTATTGCTTCTCATCCATACATTTATTCTTTTACTGGTGGGTTTTCTCTCTAAGATTTGTCCTCCAAGTATGCTATTCCCTTTGTGCATATATTTTTACAACTTTATTCATTTGGCCTTTATTCTGGGGATGTTTCTCAAGTTAATTCTCTATGATATGAATTGATTTTATGTATACCTACTGGTTTTATTTCAGTTACTACATATTTCATTTTGCTATGCTTGTATCTTATTTCAAACAGTTCTTATTTAATACATTCTTTTATCATATTGGACTCAAAAAGCAGATACTCTTTTTTTTAAGATTTTTTATTTATTTATTGAGAGAGAGAATGATAGAGAGCATGAGAGGGAAGAGGGTCAGAGGGAGAAGCAGACTCCCTGCTGAGCAGGGAGCCCGATGCGGGACTCGATCCCGGGACTCCAGGATCATGACCTGAGCCGAAGGCAGTCGCTTAACCAACTGAGCCACCCAGGTGCCCCAAAAAGCAGATACTCTTGAAAATGTTTTTCTGTTTCTTAAAGTCCGTGTGAGGGAGAGAATGAGGAGAAGGCAATAGAGGATTTTTCTTTAAGCCATATACTTTGCTTTTTCTTTTCTTGGGCAAGAGAAATTTGTGGATAGATAATTGATTAACTTAGCACATGTTTACTGAGCACCTATTACATCCCAGGCACAGTTCCAGGCACAGGGTATAGAGCGGTGAACAAAATAGGCATACACACACACACACACACACACATCCCCATTCTCATGGAGGTTATGGTCTATCAGGGAGACACAGGCAATAAGCAAATAAAACATTTACACATCAGTGGAGAGATGTGATCTAGAGAAAAATAAAGTGAAGAAATGAGAGAGGAAGTGTTGCATGGAGGTGCGTGGGGGCTGCTTTCAAACTAAAAAGGTAAAGATTTTTAGGGAAGAGGATTCCAGTGGAAAAAACTGCTAGTCCAGAAGCCTTCAGCAGGAGCATGCCTGGTGTATAGGAGGACTGACAAGAAGGCCAAGGTGACTTGAGTAGAACCAGCGAGGGCCCCAGTAGCAGGAAGTGATGTCAGGAAGGCACCAGGGACCAGATCACACAGGGCTCCTGGGCTTTGACTTTTGTCTTCATGAGATGGGCATGCAGCAGAGGATTTGAGAACTGATGTGTGACATGATCTTACTTTTTTGTGTTTGGTTTTTTTTTTTTTTTTAAACAGGATCACTCTGGTTTCTGGGTTGGACATTGAGTGCAGAGCCCAGAAGACCAGCTGAGAGGCTGCTGCAGTGGCCCAGGTAAGGGATGCTGGTGACTCGGGCCAGGTGGTAGCAGTGGAGAAGTGCCAGCTCGATTTTTTATATATTTTGAAGCAGAGATAACATGATTGGCTGAAGCTTTGGATGTCAGGTAGAAGAGAGAAAAAATCAGGATAAGTTCAAGTTCAAGGCTATTTGCCTGAGAAGTGAAATGGCATTGCCACCTCTGAGCAGAAGACAGAGAGAGGATCAGGTTTGGGAAGAGGAGGGCTTCTGTTTTATATGTCATAGGTTTGAGATGCCTCTTGCATATGTAAGCAGAGCTGACATGTAGACAATTGGACTCACCAGTGTGAAGCTCAGGGGAGAGGTCAGTCTGGAGAAGTGACTTGAGAGTTATCAGTGGATGAATGGCCTTTAAACACCAAAGGGGAATCTGTAGATAAATAAGTGTGCTGACATTTTTCACCTGTTTAATTCACTCTTGAGTTTGGCTTGTTGATCTTTACTTATGTAAAGGGAAGTTGTCCTGGGGGATTGGCTTTAGGGCTTCTGTGGCGTTTGTGAGCATGTTGGGTGGTTCTGTTTTGTTTTGTTTTGTGAACATAGAAGGTCCATCTGGGTCTATGTGGGAGCAGATACAGAGTGGGAGGTTTGTGCTCACCTCATCACTGCTGAGTGCAAAGATTTTCTTCTAGACCTAAAGATGTGTGCAGGTTGGTATGAAAAACATCTATCATACCTGGGTTAAGAGAGACATTCCCAAATCCTGGATTGTTCTACTAGATATGTATTTCCCACTCCCTCAGTTTGGTTGCTTAGCACATTGTCCAGCCCCAGCTCTGTTGCTCTGCAGCTAGACCATGGGGGTGAGCAATGCACTCAAGTTTGTATCCCTGGACAAGGAATTTGTCCAGTGGTGGACATACAGGCCCCTCGAGTCATTCCTGGGATTGATAAAAGGCTCTTGGAAGAAAGAAATCCTCTTTCCACTGGAATTACTTAATTAATACAGTCCTGGAATTGACAGTTATTACTCCCTTACTGCATAGAGGGAGCATATTTATAGCAGGAGAAAATACAGCTTTTGTAAAGAGAAGTGAGGTGAGAGATAGGAGAGAAATGTGCCCTAACAACATTGTTTAAAGATCTTGCTCTGAGCCATATCTGAAGTCACCGTTGGACAGCTGCTTGCTTGCTTCCTTCCTTCCTTTCTTATTCCTCTCCTTCCTTCCTTCCTTCCTTCCTTCCTTCCTTCCTTCCTTCCTTCCTTCCTTCCTTCCTTTCTTTTCCTTTCCTTTCCTCCTTGCCTCCCTTCCTTCTTTCTTTCTGGAATATGCTTTTTGGAATTGGCTTTCTGTGCATTTGCAATTGGAATAGTAATAATTTCATGCCTGTTCAATCCTTCAGGCAATCCTCAGGCACAGGTGTGGGAAATAAAGGTCCTTACAAATGGTTCATTGAACTAAAGAAACACATTCAGATGCTCAACTAAACTCTTTTTTCTGTATCTCAGACATGCCATCACTAAGGAGCATCAGGATATGTTTTTCTGTAGACACATAGGCTGGGTGTGCAGAAGCAGCTCTGGTCGGCTTGAGCTGCCAGCCAAGCCTGGAATGGGGGTCAGCGGTGAATGAGTTTGTAGAAGTCCTTTCCTCCCTGTTTTTATTTTAGTGGAGGAGACAGATATCAAAGAAATAAATGTAATTTAAATAATAAAGGAGAAAAGGGGACAGGGAGCTCAGGCCCAATTATGGACAGGAAGGGCCACTCTGAGGAGATGTCTTCGAAGATCATAAGAGCAAAGTGTGTGAACATGTGGTGATCTGGGGGGATGCGGTCCAGGCAGAGGAAATAAAGCCCTGAGATGGAATGAGCTTGTGTGAGCAACTGCCAGAAGGCTGGTATGTGTGGGGGGAGAACAGGGTGAAGGATGGGAAGAATGGCAGTCAGAGTTGTGAAGGGACCTGGTTCTGTCCAGCCTTGGGGTGTGAAGGTAAGGATTTGGGATGTTCTGCAGAGAGGAACTCCATATGGGTAAAATTAGGGAGGGCTGCTGAGAGGAGGCAGCAGGGCCAGGAATGCTGGCCTGAGCTCTTCCCTCCCCATCTAGGCCTCTTTCTGCTTCACTATAGCCTTGGAGGGCTTGGTGGAGGAAAGAGGGGAATGGAGCAGGGTCTGCAGGCTACAGCAAGATTTTGGTATTTGTCCAAGAGCAATGAGGAGCCATGGAAGGGTTTTAAGCTGCAACAGGATATGGTTGGGTCTCCATCTCAATATAGTACTTGGAACCAGAGGAAGGGAGGATTATATAGTAGAAGTGTCTGTTATTTCCCCCCCCCCCAAAATATGTTTAAGATTGTCAACAACAAAAATAAAATTCCCTGTTATCCACACCTTCCTCCACCCCCTCAAAAAAAGAAACCAAACCACTTCTGAGGGTAATGAGGAGCTTTAGGTCGGTGCTTTTTTTTTTTTTTTAAAGATTTATTTATTTATTTGAGGCGGGGCGGGGCAAAGGGAGAGGGAGAGAGTCCCAGGCAGACTCCGTGCTGAGCATGGAGCCCCGAGGCGGGCTTGATCTCACAACCCTAAGCTGAAACCAAGAATTGGCACTCAACCCACTGCACCACCCAGGCACCCCTGGACTGGCTTTGAACAGGGAAGTGATGTGATTCGATTTATGCTTTAAAACCATCACTAATGTCAGGGGCTGACGCCATGGTCCAGGGGAGAGGCAGTGGTGACAGAGAGTCATCAGAAAGCTGGAGATAAAGTTGATGGGATTTGCTGATGGAATAGTCATGGGGTTTGAGTACATGACATAAGTCTCATATTGCCTGAGTGAGTAAGTTATTGTGCCCCTTATGGATATGGGGAAGTCAAGGGGCACATTCTGACAGAGGATGTAAAAGAGTTCTGTTCGAGTGCTGTTTGTGCTAGCATAGTATGATTGCTGTTTGTGCTAGCTGCTCCATATGTCCAGCTTGAAGGGGATGTCTGCTGTGTGGATTTGTCTGGAGCTCTGGGGAGAGGCCAGAGAAGGAGATACTTGAAGAAGTCAGTGACGTCCAGATGGATTTAAGGCAGTTGAACTGGATGAGAGGTCCTGGGGTGTAAGTGTGGGGAAGTTGGAAGCCTGAGCTCCAGGAAGTTCTGAAAGAAGAGGCTTCTAGACTTGAGAAGGGCTGCTACAAAGCAGGACACTCCGGCAGTGTGGCGCCCTGGGGACCAGGTGCCTGAGTATTTTCAGGAGAAGGGGGATTTGTATAAAATATTGCTGAGTGGCCAGGTATAATCGGAGTGGGAAATAGTCATTGGATTTACCTTTATCATCATAAACATCAAGGCCAAGTTTGAGAGGGGTGGAAGACACTCTAGCCAGGGACTGATTCTTGACAAAGTGTAGAAGGGGCAGTCCCTCTTCTCTGCCAACAACTAATGCAGAGCAGGACGTACAGAAGCTGCCCGAACCCAGTGCTGCCTCTGGAGAAGTATTACAAGTGATGAGTTGGCTTATCTGGTGGAAAAGCCAAAATGGTACCACTAGTGCTGTGGTGGAGAAAAACACAGATTGCTGGGAGTTTCAGGAAGATTAAGATTATCTCATTATGTCAATATAATGTTTGAATGTGACCTGCCCTGAAAACCTGAATGTTAAGCTGGGCACCGAACTGAAGCTGCCTCCCTGGGGGCTCCAGGCGACAGATGAACTTTCCAAAAATCAGGGAGTGTTTATGGTAGTTCTTAGCACAGTCTGTTGGCAATCCTATCCAACATCTATTTCCATGATTAGCTCATATTTATTACTTCTTTTGCACATCACTTTTTTAAAAGATTTTATTTATTTATTTGACAGATAAAGACATAGCGAGAGAGGGAACACAAGCAGGGGGAGTGGGAGAGGGAGAAGCAGACTCCCCACCGAGCAGGGACCCCGATTTGGGGCTCTATCCCATCATGATCTGAGCCGAAGGCAGACGCTTAACGACTCAGCTACCCAGGTGCCCCTGCACATCACCTTTAAGTTGAGCACTTGATATGTGCTAAAGTCAGCCCGGGGGGGGGGGTGGAAAACTTCTCTGGCATTTAAATGGATTTGACATGTGTTGGTTTGGAAAGTTTGGGGGACATTTTACTAGGATATTCCACTGGAATAAATTAATAGCTACTTGAACTATTTTGAAGATAGTACAATTCCATTTACTCTTAGGGCTGAAGGATCTGAGGAATAGAGGTAATGAAGGTGGTTATAATATAAACAATTATAATTGTGGAGTTCACACCAGGACTTACCTCGTGAGCACTGCAAATAAGTTATTATATTTTGGAGTTCTAATATTTGAGGGTTATGTCTGATTTATGAGCTAACTAATCTCTGGAAAGTAGCCTGCTACTGAGCTATCTAGTGCTATGAGCCTCTGTTTACAAATTACATTTTTAAAGCCTGGTCCTGAGAGAATAGAACAGAACCAGTAAAACTTGCATCTTTTCATATTTAGACTAGTTTTCTCAAACAGCTTTCATTGGGCTGATGTCTGAATATTTGGTTAATATGACCATGTTTTTGATGTGTCCTTTCTAATCTTCAGAAGAAATTTAAATGTCTCTGGGAACACAGTTAAAGGAGTAATTAACTTTTCCTGGCAGGGGTCAGGAAAGACTTCAGAAAAAAATGAAACATTTGAGGCCAGGCTGGAAGAATGGATAGTTTTATGGTAGAAAAATGGAATAAAGCATACCACGAAGAGGGGAATCATGAGCAAAGTTGAGGCCATGTGGAAGTGCCCAAGGTGCTTGGATCCAGGCCAATCCCAATGAGAAAATGTATACCTTGGAATTAAGGACTTTAAAGACAGGAGCAGACCTTTGGGGTGTCCACAGTTTCTAGTTAGCAAGTACATGAGCTGCTAGATGGCCTGCTGTCTCTGGGGCAGGATTGATTGCCATTTCCTATTGTGGCATTTTCCTGCTGCTTTGACATTTGCATGAACCCAGCAGAGGATGCACACTGGTGTGGCTCAGAACTAAGGATTGATTTTCAGTCTTGCGAGGGTTTGTAGGTGACCTTCAGAGCCAGCTGAACTGGGTGATTTCTCTGAGAACACACTGGAATGAGTGAGGTTAAGGAGGTACCAGGGGTAGGTATGCAGGTCCAACTTCCAAAGACCACGTGGGGTTCACACCCAGAGTGTACCATGAAGGCTGTCAGGGGAGTGGCAGGTATAACCAATTCCTGCAGCATCAGCACTGGGAAGTATGTGAGGGATGCCAGAATGGAAATTAATATGAGTATGGGTATGTTAGGACTGGAGACTTTCCCATCAAAATCAGAATACCCCTGTATTAGTCAGGGTTCTCCAGAGACAGAGAATCAATAGAAGTGTGTGTGTGTGTGTGTGTGTGTGTGTGTGTGTGTGTGTGTGTATACATATACATATATATACACACATATATATATATAGAGAGAGATTTTCAGGAATTAGCTCATGTGATTACTGAAACTGACAAATCCAAAATCTGCAGGTCAGGCAGAAGACTCAGGACAGAGCTCATATTGTGGTTCAGATTTGAAGGCTGTCATCTACTGCAGTTCCGTCTTGTTTGGGGGAGGTCAGTCTTTGTTTCTTTAAGGCCTTCAACTGATTGGGTGAGGCCCACCTACATTATGGAGGGTAATCTGCTTTACTCAATGTTCAGTGATTTCAATGTCAATATTTGGGTGCTTGGGTGGTGCAGTTGGTTGAACGTCTGACTCTTGATTTTGGCTCAGGTCATGATCTCAGGGTTGTGGGATCAAGCCCCAGGTTGGGCTTTGTGCTTAGCAAGGAGTCTGCTTGTCTCTCTACCTCCCCCTCTGCCCTTCCTCCCAGCTCTCTCTCAAACAAACAAACAAATAAATAAAATCTTTAAAAATAAAATTAAAAAAATATTAATATTATCCCAAAAACACCCTCACAGATACGTTCAGAATAATGTTTGACAAAATATCTGGGCACCGTTAACCAACCCAACCTCTAAAGACTGATGTAGAATGAGGATTCTCTAACTCAGTGTTTATCATCTTTTTGCCAACAAAACAGCAGGAATTCTTTATTATTTTTTCCATGTTGCTGTATCCCCGGTACCAGTAGTATTCCCTGACACATAGTAAATGCTTAAGAAGTGTTATATAAATGAATGAATAATAGAATAAACATTTGATTTCAATTATTTGGAAACACAGAAACTGATAGTTATTTCCATCCTGGCTAGAATGTTTGTGCTAATGTAATACGATTGCATGGAGCTGCTCCGTATGTTGCGCTTGAGCCTCTGCATCTTCCCCAACGTAAATTAGGCATCTATAGAAATTGATTGTAACTTTTTGCGTGTTGCTGATTACCGTGGAGATACTGGGAATACACTTCCTTGCATTGTGGTTTGGCAGGTCCCATTGAGCAGCTCTCCACCCACTGAGAAACCCCAATGAACAGTCTGAGGAATTTCAGTGATTTTAGCTGTATATATATTATAGCACTTTGAAATACAAAGAGAGATGTATTGTCTTTTCCTCACCAGCAAAGCTTGTGAAGGCTATCTGTAACTGTACCTGGCCTGCCCACGGGTAGCCTTGGAACACAACATCATGGGTAGTCTTGGAACACAAGATGGACGAGGGGGGAAACTCTCACAGAACCCGTGGTAAAATGAGTGCTAAGTTGCAGCCTGTGCACGGATGGTTAAGCACAGGGAGAGCATGCTGGCAAGAACAAGTTCATCAGGCAGTGGGTGCCAGTGCAAAGGGCAATGAATAAAAACATCTGCTTCTGATTTTGTCTACAAGTGAATGAAGAGAAGACTGATGCATGCTTATATTTCTCTTGTGGTTCAGGTTTTCCCATTATTTTGCACCTTTTGTCAACACTGACATTATTCTAAGGACTGCACTGAACAGTCACCACCCTGTTGCCTGCCCTCCATTCACCTACATCCCAGATAGGTGTTTGGGGCAGAGGTGTGTGTTCACCTTTTCTACCTGGTGTGGCAACATTATTTGTGTGGGTTAGAATTTGTGTGAGAACTTCTGTGGGAAAACCGAGGGGCCAGGGTGATAGATCAGAGGATTGTTCTCTGCCAGCTGCAGTGGGGAAGGAGGTCTGGAGATGGGGTTGGAAGGGTGAAACAAAGTGCCAAAGAATGTTTGGTTGGAGTGAAGGAAAGTGAAAGACAATAAGCACAGCAAGAAAGCTTGCAGAAGGCCTTGCAGCCACCTGAGGAAGCCACTTAGGAAAAGACTCCAGGGCGCAGAGGACCATCCTGACTCATAAGAGTATCTCTTTTGAAGAGCACTTTATAGCGCTCATAGGGATGTGATATGATCAAAATATTTGGCAAGAAAAAAAGACCTCTTTGTGTCTCTGCAGATGAAACTAGCAAGAAACAAGAGGGCGGCTGAGGGGATGGCAGTAGCTAGAGTTTTGTCTTGAGGAATAAAAGAGAAAAGAAGGTAATGAAGGTGTTGGAGGAAGTATTGGCATTTTATTTCTTCTAGAATTTGGATGAGGATGGTGATGCATTTTTTTTTATTTTTTTAAAGATTTTATTTATTCATTTGAGAGAGAGAGAGAGAGAGACAGAGAGCACAAGCAGCGGGGGAGGGACAGAGAGAGAAGCAGACTCACTGCGGAGCCGGGAGCCCTATGTGGGGCTCAATCCCAGGACCTGGAGATCATGACGTGAGCCAAAGGCAGATGCCCAACCATCTGAGCCACTCAGGAGCCCTGGTAATGCATATTTCATTTTCTGGTCTTCTGACCCTGGGGGCCCTCAGAGGTTTTATGAGATGAGCAGTGTGGTGAACTAAAGACTGTGGTCTTTAGGCAACAAAGAAGGTTTCAAGAAAATATGCTACCAACACAACTGCAGATCAGCATCTTGGTGAGGTGAGAACATGTCAGGATGGGGTGACTATTAAGACCATGGTAGTGGAGATAATTATGGGAGCATATTCCTCATTAGGAAAGAATCAAAACTGGATCCCAGAGGAAGAGTCACATATCATGAAGAAAATGATGAAGATGAGCGTCAAGGAGATACAAAGGTTTGAAAGATACCGAGGTCAGAGGTGGATTCCTTAAGAACCCCAATCTAGAACTGGCTGGCTCTTTTACGAAAGGTCCAGCTTCCTTCCGAGCCCCAGGGCTATTTCTATAATGGACATTGGGGAAAAAAATCCTCATGCCTCCCACTGTCCTACACTCAGGTTCCCTGGGTCCCCAGTCTAACCAGGTCTAGCCTGGTTTTGTAATGAGAACCAAGTGCCAGAAGCTACCATTGTGTTGCCCATTTGAATTCCCCAAGAAACCCTATTAATCAGGACCTGCCCATTTGGGATGAATTCCACTGGAAACCCCAAGGCCTATTAACCAGTTCCTCTAGGCTGCACACCCCTGATGTTCTTAGTTGCTTTACAAAATGAAAGTCCCTAGAAGGTAGGTTGCCTTTTCTGTGCAGTCCAGCCTGCTCTGTACTGCCTCCTCCGAACTAGACCTCTGCCACTGCCTTCCTCCAAAACCTATGTACTGAGCTTTATGAAGAACCAGTTTCCTAGTGAACAAAAGTCCCTTCTTTTGCCCTCCTTTTCAATGGAAGCTATTACCTTTGGGTCTTTTCTTTTTTAAGATTTATTTATTTTTTTATTTGAAAGAGAGTGAGTGAGAGAGAACACAAGCAGGAGAAGTGGCAGGCAGAGGGAGAAGCTCACTCCCCACTGAGCAGGGAGCCCGATGCAAGGCTCCATCCCAGGACCCTGGGATCATGACCTGAGCCAAATGCAGACGCTCAGCTGACTGAGCCACCCAGGCACCCCTACCTTTGGGTCTTAATTGACATTTACCTCCATCTCAAGCCTTCTACATTTACAGCAGCCTCCCTACTGTGGGTTCTGGGAGAGCGGGAAGCATATGTGATGGTTTATTCAAGAATCTTCCTAGCATCTAGCATAGCCCCCAGAGTAGCAGCTACTCAAGAAATACTTCTTGAATGAATGAATGAATGAATCAATGTAGAATTTGCTCATTTGCCACAGTGTATGTTCTGAGACCCAGAAGTGGGGGTTGAGGCCCCTTTGTTCCCCCATCATTGTCAACAGATGTCCTCACTTCTGTCCCCCGTGTCATCAAGTCTTTGCTCTCTGGCTCCTGCCTTGCTGCTACACCAAGTCTAAAGTAACTTCAGTGCCCCACCATCACTTGGAATTATGCCACAGCTGACATTTTTGTTCTCATTGGTGGAAATTTCTAGAAGTGGACATTCACAGTTCATGAAAATGTTCTTTACACTCATCTCCAATCCCTCACCTCCAAGTGCATCTTAATTCAGTCCAATTGAGCATTTGTACAACCAAAATTCCCAACTCATCTATCATCCTTCTCCTTTTTATTAAATCCACTGTACTTTTCTATTTCAATTGACAACTTGGCAGCACTTGCCAATTTTGACCATGACTGCCTTCTTGAAGTCTTTGTCCTTGGCTTTCTCTATACATACTCTTATAGTTTCTTCCTTCTCTCTTTATTCTCTTCCCTCTGTGCCCATTTCTAAAATGTGGGTGCTTTCTTAGTGTTTAGTCTTCTGAGCTTTTATTTCTTAACTCTGAAGTTTCTACCTGTGCTGTCTCTGCCACCCCTTGAATAATCATTTGTATTAGAGATGTCTTCCAAATTTAGATCCCCCTTCCACCAGCTTCTGAGGTCCAGATAGAAATCTCACTGTTCTGCACTGACTAACTGTACATTTGACTTTAAATGCAACCAGTTATAAATTGAACACATCATTTCCCAACCATCTCTCCAAATTTGCTTTGTTCCCTTTTTTTTTTTTCGTTAACCTTCCTTGTATGTCTTGATTCTATTTCATTCTCTCGAATCTCACTCCCACAGATTTCTGGCCATCAACATTTATTGCCTGGGCTAGTGCAGTCCTTCTTAAGCTGCTTTCTGGTTATCTACTTCTAACTGCATCCTAGCTGCATCTACTCCTAATATCCAAACTGTCATCTTTCTTTATTTTTATTTTTTTTAATTTTTTAAAAGATTTTATTTACTTGTTTGACAGAGAGAGAGAGCACAATTAGGCAGAGCAGCAGCAGAGGGAGAAACAGGCTCCCTGCTAAGCAGAGAGTCCAACATGGGGCTCGATCCCAAGACCTTGGGATCATGACCTGAGCCGAAGGCAGACGCTTGACCGTCTGAGCCACCCTTGCACCCCAACTGTCATCTTTCTAAAATAAAAATCTGATGTGTCATTCTCCTACTTAAGACCCTTCACTTCCTCTGCATTGCCCTTCATAAAAGTCTAAACTTTTTGGCCTCACCTGCAACAATTTTTCAAAATCTAACCCAGAGTATACTTGCTGAATAAATGAATGACTAATTTAAGAGCGTGAATGAGAAGCTATGATGGACTAATGGTGGCATAAATGCGGGAGGGTTCCAGTAGCAGCATCCTGGCAGAATGAACTCGGTCTTGTTTTATATTAACATTAATACATCCAAGTACTTCCTGAGCTGGGAAATGTTTGAGGTTTAGTGCTTCATCAGCAAGCATGCATCTTGTCTTTCTTACCCACCCGTAACAGGCTGGTTATTAGAGTGCCTCTTGCAATGCTGTGTGTGGCATCCCGTGCCCAGGAACGGATGTATTGTTTGGGAGGTTTATTCATTCACAGATTTTAATAATTTAAACCAATGAGAGTTCTATGTGCTGAGGCATTTTGAAATGTAAGCGGAAACCGTGTCTTCCAGTTTCCATTTCTCCACATTATGAGTCATGAGGTCCTTACAGGAGCTAAAATGTCTTTTGGATAATAAGATACCATTTCTCCATCTCTTCCCTAGTGCCCTTGAATTTACTTTCAGTATGAAAAAAAAAATACTCAATTTCATCCCATTTTACCGTGATTGATGAAATTAATTTGTCAGTGTGGCTAATGGTCTTGCAAATCAAATAATTTCCTTGGTTTAGCAAATCTGGTTGAAGAAAAATGTGAAGAAGGAGTTTTAACATCCTGGCTTCCTTTACTATATTCAGAGCCATCTCCAGGGGCTTCCTGTCAGATTATGTGTCTTGAAAGTATTTGTGACTAATTATGGGCAATGGAAGCTCAGGTTCAGGTTTTGAAAAATGTTGAGAGGAGGGAACATCAGCAAATGTATTTTATTGTGTCTCCTTTTTAAATACATTTTCTGGAAAATTGTCTTTATAGGCAAAAAGTGGGTCTGCTGTGTTATTATTTGTTTTGCTTTTGACGGCGGATTCTGTGTTTCACATCCCTCAGGTTAGAGGGAAGACAGAGGCAGTTTGTGAGTATTTGTGAGCCCTTGCTAGAGCCAGCTGGATGCTGGCTAGCCGTGTTCAATTATCCTATGGCGTATGTTAAGCACAAGATAGTTCATTCATAAAGAAACAGATTGAGTTTCACTGTGAACATTTTCATCAATTCCTGAAATCTCAGAATGTCATTAATTAGCAGTGGGAAGTGTTGTGTTATGTGTCAGGAGCGATTTAATGAATTGAAATAGTATTAACTTTGATTTTTTTTTTTGTTTTTGGTTCCTAAGACATTTACATTTTATTTACTCTTTAGCTGTAGGGTTAAGCAAGCCCCCCCTTTTCTTTTAAGAGTAGAAATCATTGAACAAAATATTTGTTTGCTTCAAGGGTAGGTTTATTTTATTGCTTTGAATTGCATGGGAGGACATTGTACTTTGATCCAAATGTTAATTGAATGCTGAAGAATTGTTTCTGAAAATTTGACTCTTTTTAACCACCTTGATATAAGCTTTAATTAAAATAACCACGTGTGACATTCACCTTTATTTTCATTAACTCAGAATTAAGAGGCATGTTATAGATATAATTTTCCACTATTCATGCAATATTGTACTTTCTCTATTTCCCTGAGGTATTTTATGTTTGATTACATTTATTTTGAAATAATTTTTCATCCTTTTATTTCAAAAGTATTAGTTATGACATGTTGCTAATGAATGTAAGCGTAAAGGAGAGACATTTTTTTAAATCCTAAGTATTAGATTTTATTCAGTGCCTTTAGGTTGTTGGCTTTAAAAAAATACAGTCATCATGAGCCAAAGTAAATAGGTTATTTGCTGGGTGCCTTCAGTGGGTCAGCCCTGTGCTAAGCTATGTATGCTACATATATTATTGCATTAAACCATATAAGAGCCCTATAAAGTATTATCATCTCCACTTTCCATAGAAGGTAGCTGAGGCACAAAGAGGTTGAGTACCTAACCCAGGTTTGCATATTGATGGGTTTGGGGTCATAGAGCTTTGACATTAGTGATAAATGCTCCGCAAACCTATTCACCAGTTTAATGCTTCTTATTTTTTAAGGGAGCTCAAATCTTATACAGAAACTATTTTTGCTTATTTGAAAAAGATTACAGATTTGATAAACAGTGGTGCCAATGAAGTAGATAATAGAGGAACAATAATAGAGGAAAAACTGGCTAAGACCAGTGTCACTGGTTATAATCAGAGTGCCCACGGTCATCATTTAAAAGGCTTATAGAAAGAAAAGATAAAATCCTCAGTACAAGGAGTAGGAGATCATTGTACCCAAAGTAGCATGACCACTAAATTCACAATTAATAGAAATAACTTGAGAGCTTTGGATTGCAACACGTTCTATCTATTATGCCTACTTCATCTGTATATTTGCTTGTGAACATAACCAAAAGTCAAATGGCTATCCATCTGTTTCTTGGTTGAAGTAACAGCATAGTTTTAGAAAATTTAGGTTGCAAGCTGGGAATTAAATTTAGCGTTTTGCAGTTTGCATGCAGCTGAGTTGACCCAACTCTCTATAATGTACTCTCAAAACATTTGAGAACAGGAATCTCATTGATTGAAGCAAGAGTTATCCATGCTTCCAGATTCTAGAAGAATGTTGGAGAACAGAATGGTAGTCTAATTCATTATAAGCAAATTAATCTTTTTTAATGATTGAAAGCACCATATGTCCAAACTCTAATCTCAACAGCTGATCAATGAAAAATAATAAAGATCTTCTGATATACCAACCTGAGTTTTAAGACATCTATTTTTCAGAACATAAAGGAAACATAGATCATAAAACTTTCAGACTTTCAACTTCACCTTTGCTGCTTAATTTTTCTATTCCCTCCTTGTCTTCCTTGCAAACTGTTACTTACCTCCAAGACCCAGCTTAAGTGTCCTTATCTATGAATCTTCTCCCCAACTATTTGCTCACTTTTCCCTCCTCCCTGCCCCCATCAGAGTTAATGCCTCCCAGATGTCCTCTATACTATTTAATGACCAGCCTTCCTGGGTATCTCCTGTGCTGAGCTGGGAATGCCTGGGGAGGAGTGGGATTCATTTCAGAAACCTCAGGGTATGGTACGGTTCCTGAAACATAAGAGGCATTCGATGTTTGTTGAACAAATGAATCAGTGGCACAAGGTAGCCAAAGTGTGTGTGTGTGTGTGTGTGTGTGTGTGTGTGTGTGTACTGGAGACAATCATATCAAAGAAGAGAGAGAAAAGGAAGGGGAAGTTAGGTTTCCCAGAAGAACTACAAAGACAGAAGGATCCCATTACTGATTAATCTCTGTTTTAAAGGATGCATGGTAATCGCTCATGGCAGAGTGCTCCTGGTACCATGTGACCCACGGAAGGAGTTTCTTTAGATTGAAGCTTCTCTAAAATGCAGAGTTTCGAGGTTCTGCTCAGGAACCTTCCCAGTATTTTCCCAGATAGCCTAATAGACAGACTCTCCCTCCTTTCTTGTTATGATCTTTGACGAATCTTGTTGGATAGTCTGATCCTGACAGCCTTTAATAGGGCACGGTTGAGGCCTCAGAGGGCGGGGGGTAGATGTCAAGGCTGCTGTCTCCATATCCCCCTCCTCCTCTCTCTATGCCTTTCATCCTTAATGTCCCCATGCCCCAAGCATACAACACGCCTCCCCTTGTGATTCTGCTCTCCATCTTCTCTTTGGGGCCCTTGATTTCTGATATTCAGCTTCCAAATGCTCCTTTTTTGTAGCTTCCTCATGTTTCCTTAATATCTGGGCATACTCTGAGGGAAGGAGCTGTTGGGTCCATTGTACCATTTCCTACAATTTTTTTTAAATGAGGATTGCTAATTTTTTCCACTTGTGAGCCATAATAGGTGGTATTTAATGGCTGCATTAAGAGGAAGGATAGAATCAAAGGAGAAGGAATTTTAAAATACCATTGGCAAATGATTTAGAACCACGATATTATCAAAACAATAATTAAATACAAACTGAATTTCGTCCTCGTTATACAAATACTCAGGCAAATCACAGGCTGTGTAACTGCCAGGGTTGACACTTCCGATCCAGAGGTCTGCAGCTGTACCACCCCCACGCAGACTCTTCAAGGCCCAGCTGCCTCGGGCTGTGGCCCACATTCTTTGCTGAGCTGCAGAGCAAATGGAACAAAAACGTTTGGAAAAGAAAATAGCTTGGATCCTTGGAATTGGCTAAAAGAAATTAAAATCCTAAGGAAATCTTCAGAACCCAAGTCTATGGATAGAGAAAGACTATTTAAGTGTTTATATGCAGTTCCTAACCTTGGATCTTTTGCCAAGATCCAGTGGATGAAGACTCCTGGTGTAGTCCCAATACAGTTGAATAATTCAGTTTTATTACCCAACTGGCCATATAATTTTATCCAAATCTCTCAATCTCTGTCATCTTCAGTGATCAGAATAGTCCCTAATAGTGCTGAAGTTCAATACCTCTGTGATCCTATTGGTGAGAGCATTCAGAATGTGCAATGTAGAGATGAATGGAGATTATCTTTTCTGCTCGAGTGAGGAGTGAAATACAACCACGTGAAGGCAAAGCAAAAACAAATGAGGAATAAAAAGAGAGGAGAAACAGAAAATAATAAGCCTAGAGGGAGAAGATTTAATATGTTTTGTAGAAAGTACCAATACTGGCAGGGAAAAAAGAGAAAAGTCAATAGTCAACACAAGAAGTTTGGTTGTGCTGTGTGTCACTGACAGCCTGATGGACTGATTGTGAGCTAATGATTACAAAAAGCATTTCAGTGTGCCTCAAGTAACCATCTACACCTCCTGTCGTTTATGATTATGAAGCAGTATATTAGCACATTGATATTTCTTTTTACTCTCTATTGGTTCACATGGATTCATATTACCTGTGGTTACTATGTGATTCTGAGGCCTGCTTTAAAGAAGTATAAGGTTAAAAAAATGGAAACATTGTGAATTAGTGTTTTCATTTTCTTTGGCTAAATACCCAGACGTGGAATTACTAGACTGTATGGTACTTCTATTTTAGTCTTATTGCAGCCTTATTTACAATGGAATGATGAAGGGACAAACAAGAAGTGGCATATATCACAAGGGAATATTAATGGAATATTACTTAGCCACAAAAAAGAATGAGATCATCCCATTCACAATGACACGGATGGGACCTGGGCTGATTTATGCTAGATGAAATAAGTCAGACAGACAAATACCAGAGGTTTCACTTATATATGAAATCAAAACAACAAAACGAATGAACAAACAAACAAAGATATCAACTCATAACTGTAGAGAGCAAACTGGTGGTTGGAACAGATGAAACAGGTGATGGGCATGAAGAAGTATAAACTTCCAGTTATAAAATAAGTGAGTCTGTACTTGCTGACAAGTACAGCATTGGGAATATAGTCAATACTGTAATGACTTTGTATGGTGACACAGATAGTAACTACACTTATCATGGTGAGCATTTTGTAGTGTATATAATTGTCAAATCACTATGTTGTACACCTGAAACTAATATAATACTATGTGTCAACTATGCTTCAATTAAAAATTTTTAGAAAAGAACAAAAAAGTAGAAACCTGTAGATAAATGAATAGGAATTGGTGTGGGTTAATATTTTGAAAAATTGTATTGGGAATGCTAAAGATAAGTTTGATGGTCAAATATATGGTGTTTGTAGTGTTTGTTTTTTAAAGGATTGCTGTTGATTTTCAGATTATAAATGTTGAAATTTTCTTACATTTTCCAGTTTTTATTGGAAAATACACATAACGTAGAATTTATCTTAACCATTTTTAAGTGTACAGTTCAGTGGCATTAATACACTCATATTGTTATGCAGCCATCTCCACCATCCATCTCTAAAATGGTTTTTATCTTGCAAAACTGAAACTCTATACTTTATTAAACAATAACTCCCCAATTTCCTCCTTCCCCCAGCCCCTGGCAACCACCATTCTACTTCCTGTCTCTGTGGTTGTGACTGCTCCAAGTCCCTCTTACCAGTGGAATCATATGGTATTTGTCTCTTCTTGACTGGCCTAGTTCACTTAGCATAATGTCCTCAAGTTTCATCCATGTTGTGGTCCACAGCAGGATTTCCTTCTTTTATTAAGGTTGAATAGTACGCCATTGTACTTACATACCACATTTTATCTGTTCGTTGGACACTTGAATTATCTCCACATTTTAGCTATTGTGAATAATGCAGCTTGAATATGGGTATACAGATATCTCTTCCAAACCCTGCTTTCACTTCTTTTGGTTATATATCTGGAATAGGAATTACTAGATCATGTGGTCATTCTATTTTAAATTTTTTGAAGAGACACCATACTGTTTTCTACAATGGCTGTACCATTTTACATTCTTAACAATGCACAAGGATTCCTTTCTCCACATCCTTGCCAAAACTTTTCTGTTTTTTTTTTTTTTTCCTTTAATGTAATAGTCATTCTAATGGGTCTGAGGTGGTATCTCATTATAGTTTTGATTTGCATTTCCCTGGTGATTAGTGATGTTGAGCATCTTTCCATGTGCTTATTGGCCACTTGTATATCTTTTTTAGAGAAATGTCCATTCAAATTCTTTGGCCATTTTTGAATGAGGCTGTTTATTTTTGTTGTTGTTGTTGAGTTTTAGTAATTCTCTCTTATATATATGATTTGCAAATACTTTCTCCTATTCCGTGTGTTGCCTTTTTATTCTATTGTTAGTGTCCTCTGATGCACATTTTAAAATTTTCATGGAGTCCAACCTGTTTACTTTTCTTTTGTTGTCTGTGCCTTTGGTATCATATCCAAGAAATCAAATATTGTGAAGCTTTTGTTCTCTATTGTCTTCTTTTATTTATTTATTTATTTAAAGATTTTATTTATTTATTTGACAGAGAGAGACAGTGAGAGCAGGAACACAAACAGGGGGAGTGGGAGAGGGAGAAGCAGGCTTCCCACTGAGAAGGGAGCCTGATGTGAGGCTCGATCCCAGGACCCTGGGATCATGACCTGAGCCGAAGGCAGACGCTTAACGACTGAGCCACCCAGGCGCCCTGTTATCTGTTGTCTTCTAAGAGTGCTTTTTTTCTCTTTTGGGGTCTTACATTTAGGTCATGGATCCATTTTAGGTTGATTTTATATACAGTTTTAGGTAAAACTGTTTGCATATGGAAATCCAGGTTTCCCAGCACCATTTGTTGAAAAGATTTCTTATGGTCTTGGCATCCTTTGTCAAAAATCATTGGACCATATGAGTGCGGGTTTATTTTTGGACTCTATTCTATATCCTTGGTATGTATGTCTCTCTTTATGCCATTACTACACTGTTTTGATTACTGTAGTTTTGTGGTAAGTTGAAGTCAGGAAGATTGAGAACTCCAGTTTTGTTCTTCTTTCAGGATTGTTTTGGCTATTCAGGGTCCCTTATGATTCCATGTGAATTAGGATGGATTTTTCTATTGTAACAAATGTCTTTGGGATTTTGATATGGATTGCACTGAATCTGCATTGCAGATTTACTAGTATTAACAACACTGTTAACCCTTTCAACCCATAAATAAATGGAATGTCTTTTCATTTGTTTATGTCTTGTTTAATTTCTTTCAAAAGTGTTTTATAGCTTTCATTGAACAAGTCTTTCACTTCCTTTGTTCAGTTATTAGGAGGGAAATTCTTTTTGATGCTACTGTAGATGGAAATAATTTTTTTAATCTTCCTTTCAGATTGTTCATTGTTAGTGTTTAGAAATGCAATTGATTTTTGTGTGTTGACTTTTTATCTTGCTACTTTGCTGAATTTCTTTTTATTAATTCTAACTTTTTTGCATGGAATCTTTAGAGTTTTCTACGTATAAGATAAAAACATATGAACAGAGATATTTTTACTGCTTCCTTTCCAATTTGGATACCTTTTATTTCTTTTTCTTGCCTAATTTCTCTGACTAGGAGTTCCGGTACTGTTTTATTTTTTTTTAAATCCCCCCCTCCATTTTATTGAGAAATAATTGACTTACATCACTGTGAAGTTTAAGGTGGAGAGCATGATGGTTTGATTCAGAAATATTGTGAAATGATTACCCTAATAGATTTAGTTAACATCCATCATCTCATATAGTTACAGTGAAAAGAAAAGAAAAAAAAAAACTTCTTGTGTTGAGAACTGTAAGGATCTACTCTCACTACTCTCATAGTAACTTTCCTGTATACCATAAAGCAGTATTGGCTATAGACACCATTATATTCCTAATACTTATTTATCTTACAACTGGAAGTTTGTACCTTTTGACCATGTTCCTCTAATTCTCTCTTCCACACCCCACCTCTGGTAACCACAAATCTGCAAATCTGATCTCTTTTTATATGAATTTGGTACCTATTTGGTTTTTTTTTTAGATTCCACATATAAGTGAGATCATGTAGTATTTGTCTTTCTCTGTCTGATTTATTTCATTCAGCATAATGCCTTCAAAGTCCATCTTTATTGTCACCAGTGGTAGGATTTCCTCATTTTTTAATGGCTGAACAATAGTCCTTTGTACATGTGTACCACAACTTTTTTTAATTTAATTTTATTTTATTATGTTCTTAGTCATCATACAATACATCATTAGTTTTTTTAATTTTATTTTTTTATTTTTTTTATTTTTTTTAGAAAGCTAAATTTTATTCATTCTTTTTTTTTAAATTTTTTATTGTTATGTTAATCACCATATATTACATCATTTGTTTTGGTGTAGTGTTCCATGATTCATTGTTTGTTCATAACACCCAGTGCTCCATGCAGAATGTGCCCTCTTTAATACCCATCACCAGGCTAACCCATCCCCCTACACTCCTCCCCTCTAGAACCCTCAGTTTGTTTTTCAGAGTCCATCATTTCTCCTGGTTCGTCTCCCCCTCTGACTTCCTCCCCTTCATTCTTCCTCTCCTGCTATCTTCTTCTTTTTCTTTTTTCTTAACATATGTTGCATTATTTGTTTCAGAAGTACAGATCTGTGATTCAACAGTCTTACACAATTCACAGCGCTCACCGTAGCACATACCCTCCCCAATGTCTATCACTCAGCCACCCCCATCCCTCCCACCCCCGACCACTCCAGCAACCCTCAGTTTGTTCCTGAGATTAAGAATTCCTCATATCAGTGAGGTCATATGATACATGTCTTTCTCTGATTGACTTATTTCACTAAGCATAACACCCTCCAGTTCCATCCACGTCGTTGCAAATGGCAAGATCTCATTCCTTTTGATGGCTGCATAATATTCCATTGTGTATATATACCACCTCTTCTTTATCCATTCGTCTGTCGATGGACATCTTGGCTCTTTCCACAGTTTCGCTATTGTGGACATTGCTGCTATAAACATTGGGGTGCACGTACCCCTTCGGGTCCCTACATTTGTATCTTTGGGGTAAATATCCAGTAGTGCAATTGCTGGATCAAATGGTAGCTCTAATTTCAACTGTTTGAGGAACCTCCATACTGTTTTTCAGAGTGGTTGCACCAGCTTGCATTCCCACCAACAGTGTAGGAGGGTTCCCCTTTCTCCACATCCCCGCCAACATCTGTCATTCCCTGACTTGTTAATTTTAGCCATTCTGACGGGTGTGAGGTGGTATCTCATTGAGGTTTTGATTTGGATTTCCCTGATGCCGAGCACATCATTAGTTTTTGATGTAGTGATCCACGATTCATTGTTTGCGTATAACACCCAGTGCTCCATGCAGTACGTGCCCTCCTTAATACCCATCACCAGGCTAACCCATCCCCCCCCCTTCCCCTCTAAAACCCTCAGTCTGTTTCTCGGAGTCCATAGTCTCTCATGGTTCATCTCCCCTCCGATTTCCCCCCCTTCATTTTTCCCTTCCTTCTCCTAATGTCCTCCCTGCTATTCCTTGTGTTCCACAAATAAGTGAAACCGTATGATAATTGACTTTCTCTGCTTGACTAATTTCACTTAGCATAATCTCCTCCAGTCCCAACCATGTTGATGTAAAAGGGTGAGTACACAAATTCTTTATCCATTCATCTGGTGATGGACACTTACGTTGTTTTCATGTCTCAGCTATTGTATATAATGCTACTTTAAATGTAGAGGTGCAGATATCCTTTTCAAGCTAGTGCTTTTATTTCCTTTGGCTATGTTCCCAGAAGTGGAATAGCTGAATCATATGGCAGTTCTATTTTAATTTTTGAGGGACCTCCAAATTGTTTTCCATTATGGGTCTACCAATTTATAATCCCACAAGGAGTGCACAGGGGTTACCTTTCCTTCACTTCTAGGCCAGCATTTGTTATATCTTACCTTTTTAATGATGGCCATTCTAATAAGGTGATATGCTAATGAGGTGATATCTTATTATGGTTTTAATTTGCATTTCCCTAGTGGTGTTGGACATCTTCATATACCTGTAGCCATTCATATATTTTCATTGGAAAAAATTCTGTTTAGATCCTTTGCCCATGTTCCACTCACAAAAGATTAACTCAAAATGGATTAGAGACTTAAATGAAGGTCAGAAACAATGAAACTCTAGAAGAAAATATAGGAAAAACACTCCTTGACATGGCTCTTGGTCATGATTTTTTGGAAATCACACCTCACGCAAAGACAACAAAATAAAAAATAAACAAGTGGGACTACATCAAAATAAAAAGGTTCTGCACAGCAAAAGAAACCATCAGCAAGGTGAAAAGACAACCTGCAGAACGGGAAAAAATATCTTCAAATCATATTTCTGATAGGGGATTAATACCCAGAATATATAAAGAACTCATACAAATAAATAGCAAAAAAGCAGGACTATGTTGAATACAAGTGGCATTGTTTCTGATCTTAGAGAAAAGCTTTCTGACTTTCACCATCAGTATGATGTTTGCTGTAGGTTTTTCATGTATGGCTTTTATTGTGTTGAAGTATATTAATGCTTAATTTTGAATGTTACAATGTCTCTGAAGGCCTGATTTCAGAACAAGTAGCTTTATTGAGTAGAAGGCAACAACAGAAACAACAGTAATACTAATGATGATTTGATAGTGGTGTAGAGAGAGGATAATTATGTCTGACAGACCATGGGCTGATTCACAACTCTTCTGTTTTCTGGATATCAGATTGGAACAAGGTGCTTAACTTCTGTGAGCCACCGGTTTCATGTCTGTGGAATTTCCCTCAAAAAGTTGTACATGTGCTTCAAAAGTCTCCATCCATACCTGCAATGCATGTATGAAGAGTGCATTACTTTCCTGTGCTTCTTGAGTAGAAGGAGGAGGGAATTATTTCCTTTTATTTGATACCATATTCTCACTTAGCTCCCTTCTCCCATTGCCTCATGAGCACCTTATTAAGGAACTGGCCAATTTTATTTTATTCTGAGCTTTTTTCTCTCTTCTCTGATTTAGGGAAGTTTTGACTCACTGTCTAGGCCATCACACATGTTTTCAGGAGATGTCACACACAGGTTAGTACAGACATACATGAATCCAAACAAGAGGGTGAGAAGCTGAATATTTTTGCCATATTTTTGCCACCATATTTTTGCTCCTCCATGGGTCAGGCTCCCTTTCATTTGAGGCATGGAGCGTATGAGGCAAAGGGGCACTGGCCATGATGATGGCCATGATCAGACATGGGGCAAATGGAAATAGTCCTTTTCACCTCAGTGCTGGTTGATTTAGACTAGTCTTCATTGTTCCCATACAATCTGAATAGGACAGAAAGCGAAGTTAATAAAGAATTTGTGACATCCTAAGGTTGCATCAACATACACTGAGGTGGAAATATTCAGGAATGATCCAAAGGGGATTGGAATGAACAGTGGTACAGAGGTTGAACTCCAGCAGCCACAGTTGAATGTCTACAACTGTTGCCCAAGGATTTTTTTAAAAACCTTGTTTGCCAATAGTAAGGAGAAGAATGGCAATAGGAACCAAAAAAGGTAGCAACATGAAAGGATGAGACAATGAGTCAAAGATTAATAGTTAGACCCAGGCTCTGCATATGCTTATGTTGAGGCAGTTTACCAGTTGGTAAAGAAAGAAAAGCTCAGGGAGTTGAATAAGTATCCATGTTCAAAGCTGATCTAGTCTCAAATTCAGTCACTAAAACTTTAATGTGATTTTTAAAAATTTAATCGGGAAGCCATGTACTTTGAACTTCCTTATTAATAGTTGTTGCAGTGTTAGTTATGATAAACACTGCAGGACAGTTGGATAGAAAACTCTTTTCCTTCTCTTTATCACTTTTTTCCAACCCCAGAAATATGTATTAAACATTGGAATAAAAAGCATTCACTCACTATCCTACCTAACATTTGCAACTTTCAGATTTCCGTGTCTCATCAGGGCTACTCAGTAATTTAATTTTTTTGAATATTTACAGTAAGGGAGAATTTGAAGGTGACTTGCATAAGAAAATGTGGCTAATAAGAAGTAGAAAGCAGTTAAATTTCTTTAATTAGCAATGATTTCAGTATTATTCTACTCTGTAGGAGATTGGAGTCAGATGACAAGTTGAAAATCATGTATTGTAAAAGAAAACTGGGTCCTTCCCCAAGAGACATTTACAGCTTCTAAATCAAGGGTGGTTTCTGTATGCCCTGTAATTGTCACTAGTGGTGTGGTAGGGTGAATATAACAAATACTGGTTTTGCTTTTGTAATATTTAAAGAATAGCTTTTATTTATGGCAGTGATCTTGACATTCAAACAATTACCATAGTTTGATCAAGTTTATTATGATGTGATTTCTTCTAGGCACTGCTTAACAGCAAAGAACAATGGTTTATTTTTCAACCCCAATGTTACGTGGAAGTTGATTCAGCAAATATTTAGGTTTGCAGAAGCCAATGATGGCAAAGGCGTGGTTATCACTCTGTGCTCATGTGGCCTCTCCAGAAACATGCCATTCTTATTCACATTTCTGTTAGTCATTCTTTCAGCAAACATTCATCCAGAGCCTATCCTGTGCTAAGCAGAAGAGATACAGAGGTAGGCATACAGAATCCTAGCTCCTTAGGACCTTATGGATTAGCCGGGAGATGCAGGAAAGTTCAGGGTTCTGTGGGAGCACAGAGAAGCAGTGAATAATTAGGATACTGGTGAGCAAGGAGGGTCAGAAGTGGTTTCTAAAAAGAGATGGACAAAGAGGGTGGTGAGTGAGTGGGAAGAGGTTGAACATGTGTGTAATGTCCCCCGAAACTTACAGTTGAGAGTGAGAGAAGATGGGACAAGTGAGGTGTGGCACATGAAGAAGTTGGGCTTTGCTCTGAAAGCTTTGGGGAGACAGAAGGGTTCCAAGCAAGAGAGTGATATGATCAGGTTTGCACATTTCCTGGTGAGAGGTGCTAAGGCCCCAATGAAGGAAACAGAAATGAGAAGGACATATTTACATTCTACCAGGAAAGAATTGGAAGGGCAAGGTAACCTACTGAGAGTAAGGGGAAAGAAGGACATAGGACCACTTGGGTTGGGCACTGGGGAGTCACGGTTCACTGAGAAAACAAAGGGCTGGCAATGAATTGCGGGAGGGAATGGCATTTTAATGCCCTTCTCCCTTCTGTAGTTCCCTAACATAGAAGTGTATACACAAGGAAAAAGTGCGAATGAGACATAAAGCACTGCTTTCGTAATAATCAGGCAAGCAACTTACACCCCAAAGTAAGCCCAGACACGAGGCCTAAGTCTGGGACTCTAAGAAAGACTTTCTCCTTCCTCCTCGAACAGGGATGGCTGAATCTGGGAAGCAGATGCTGGGTCTTCTATTTCAGGAGACCAGAAGAAGTGGGCTGGCTTGTTGGCCCCAGGGAGTACTAACCTTGGGAGAGCAAGATTTAGGAGTAAAGTTACCTCTGAAGTAGAAAGTGATAGCGATGTGAATGAAGCCTCATTCTGTCTCCAAAGAACAGAAATCCCACACTTCCTCAAAAATGAGTCTCAGTTAGTATTTCAAGAGCTGACCAATAAGATTTGTAACTTTTCCATCTGGGAAGAACTGGTGAGGGGGTGGAACAGTGCAGCGGGAACATTATGTCTTCTACGGTCAGAAGTACAGGCATAAGGACAGTGACAGAAGCATGTTCCTTTTCACCCAGCTACCCCAGCACTGGACACAGTGACTCTGGAGGCTCTGACGCAGCCAGGAGGAAACGTGGCAGGGATTTTTGCTCTGGAGAGAAAGCTGCTTAGGAAGTCATCCGAACGTTCGTCGTAGTGAAATGCGGGAATGGGAGAGGTCACCGGAGAAGAATGTTTCATGAATGAGAAGGGAAGTGTGTTGAGGATGGAACGTGGGAACGCCAGTATTTAAGGGACAGACAAAAGTAATGGTGTCTCAATAGGTAATTAAAAGCAGGAGAAAACATTATTACTGAATCCAAGATATGAGGAAGTGTCCAAAAGTGTCAAGAGGAAGGGGGCAAACTACTGTCGACAGATCAAAAGTGCCCGTTGGAGTTCTCAGGTAGGGGCCACAGGGAACTGTTAGGGTGTGGATGGATAGTGGGAGGGAGAAGACAGATTGTGTGCACACCAAAAGGAAGAAGAGAAGGAAAGGCTGGAAGTGCAGGGGGTGATGGGGATAAAAGCAGCCAAGTTCCTCGATGCTGGGAAAGGTGGATGGGAGCTGGAGCCTCATGAGCACCAGCCTCCTTCCTGCCTCAGGGACTTGACATCTGTGCTCAGACTTCTTTTTATTTTTATTTAAATTCATTTAGCCAACATATAGTACATCATTTCCTGGTGTTTCAGATGTGGTGTTCGATACTTTATCAGTTGTCTATAACACCCAGTGTTCATCACATCATGTGCCCTCCTTAACGCCCTCCTTAACGCCCATTTAGCCAACATATAGTACATCATTTCCTGGTGTTTCAGATGTGGTGTTCGATACTTTATCAGTTGTCTATAACACCCAGTGTTCATCACATCATGTGCCCTCCTTAACGCCCATCATCCAATTACCCCATCCCCCAACCCACCTCCCCTCCAGCAACCCTCAGTTTGTTTTCTATAGTTAAGAGTCTCTCATGTTTTTTCTCCCCTCATACTTCTGATTCTTTACCCGCTAACACCTGCTCATCTTACATGTCACTTCCTCAAAGAACATTCTCCAGAAACCTCAATCTAAATTAAGTATCTCTATTTCATTCCTTCATCAACACCTTACGTCTATTCTTGAATTTCAGAGCACTTGCCACTGTTGGCAATTACATAGTTTTCTCCCTGCTTATTTGTTTAATGCTTGCCTCTCTTATTAGACCAAAAGCCAGGCGAGGGCAAGGATCAAACCTGGTTTTGCTCATGGTTGTGTTTTTGGCTCTTAGGATGGTCTCAGGCACATATTTAGTGCTCCGTAAATATTTGTTGAATCTATGAGTAAAGTTTCTTGGACTACTCCTGTCTACTGAAAGATACTTCGATTTTAATTGTTCCGGAACAAAGGTATATTTGTGAACTCTGTATAAGGAAAGCACAAGCTGCCATTTTAAGACTATAGGGAAAATTGGTCCTGATTTTTTAACAGAGCAGTTGACTTTCACTGTGCTCAGTATCACAAGAGATGAAGGGTTGAAAAAAAAATACCTGAACATGTCTCTTTACTAGTTACAGCCCAGAAATGGGGTAATTCAAGGATCATTGACTTGCCCATGGGCTGTTGTGGGTTGAACTTGCTGGAGCTGAAGGTGGTGCAGGTTTGCCTGAAATTTCTGCAGTCACACAGAACTACAGCAAACAATCGTCCAGACCCAGCCCAGAGAGGTCAGTGAGCACTGATCCCTACACTGCGTGGTACCCACTGCTAAGGGCTGGGTATCCTCAGCTGAACAATGCATAAACCCCCATTCCCACAGAATTTCAAGTCTGGTCAGGACTGAGGGTAATGGAGAAGGAGGTGAGCCAGCAAGTGTGTTTTATCAAAGGAGTGGGATTGATTACTTCTACATCATTCTTTCATCCCAACTCTCTCACAGGTTTTGCTTTAATGACTTTGGAGTCTAAGAAGCTCTATTCAGAACACCAGAGCACATTTGGCTCTGACATATGCAATCAGTGCATGCCATGGGAGCTTGGCTCCCTTTAAACTCAAAATTAATTATAGGCATTTATATTTTCAGAAACCAAAATGGGTAATCAGACTTAATTAACTGGTAATCAATCAATGCTTCTTTTCCTCCCCATGTACAATGGCAAGTAAGTGAAGATAATTTTGATTCTGAGAAGATTAAAAACCCTTTGGAGACTGGGGAGAACTATTCTAACATCATGCATGGGGAACCTGCTGTGTGGTTTCCACTATTGTTAATGACGTATGGTAGAGACAGAGCCATCTTTCTCATTGTGCTCCAAACTCTGTGCCAGAGGCTGTACTAAAATTTGCAAATCCCGTTTCTCAAATAGTTACATGCTGGGAGAGTCGTGGTACTTGCTATCTTCCTCGTTCAGGTTGCAGTTGAGTTAAATTGAGTTGAGTTTCACATTGTTTATGATTGTTTCAAAGATCCTTTCATCTAAGCTTAATTTTCACCAACTACTCACTAGTAGGCAACATTCATTGAGTTCAGATGTGGTGATGGAAGGGAAAAAGACAGGAGTGGGTGACATATCACTTCAAGAACAAGAGCAAAATATTGCTACATTAGCCTTCAAGGATGGAGAAGACCCTTTGAAGAAAGTTATATTTAATCAGCAATCAAAAATGTTATTTTCTAAAAGAAAGTTACTGTATTGAAGCACCAATCTAAAAAGTTTCTAAGAGAAGAGATCTAAAAAGTTCTTATTTCAAGAAAAGAAATTGTAACTATGTTTAAAAAAAAAGTCAGTTTCCAATGATCTTTTTGAGAAAATGATAGTGGTTTTCCTTATTCACCACTGAGTCAATCTAGATCCTCTAGAATCTCCATGATGCACGGGTCTTCCCAATTTCCCCAAACAAATGGAAAGACAGGACTAGCTTCTGTGCGTAGATTGCCTATTGTGTGTCTCCGGAGTTTTCCAAGAGCCCATCTGTTTTTCCAGTGTCGTGGAACTCAGTGGAGTGGGAAGCCTGATGGGATTAAGGAATATACTGGTTATAGAACACAAGTCACCTTTTTATGACTGGCAATACTAGTGCTGCACATTCAAGGTACTTCTAGTCAAGTTTGAGTCACTTCCTTAATATGACAGCATAAATTAGCATATTATCAACCCAGCGTTCTTTTGGTGATCAGCCTTTCTCTCCTTTCATCGCCTTGATAGAAGTCCTTGAGTTTTTCAAAGTTCTAAGGAACTGTACTCCGTAAGAGCTGAAGTATTATTGTAAGGATGCCAGCCCGTATGATAATGGTTTCTCTTAAGCCACTGTTAGATCTACTCCAGGGATGGTTTCCAAAGACGTAGTTTTGCCTCCTATGTAGTACAGGTTGAACAAAGCTCTCTTCTAATTCAAATTACCCAATTTGTAGAGTTTCTGCAGTGAATTGCAGAACTTAGTTGTTCTTCCTCTTCATATAGGGTGCTTTTGAACCGCTTCCTTGTGCTAGAGGTTTTGGTTTAGGAAATGCAAGCAAACTTTTAATATTAGCATGAATAAGATAGAGTTGGAAAAATATATGTTTTACTACCAAATCCTCCAAATCATATTACTCTACTTCGGGCCATTAATTTGTGCATCGAGGGTAATGGTGCTTCTTGATGATACTTTGTAATGTTTATGCTATATATGGCAAGCCTGACCACTGTACAAAAGGTAAAATTGAAAATCTTAAGGGCTGAAAAGATAAAGTTTATTTCTCAGTCACATAGTGTGTGTTCCTGATTAGCGGACAGTACCCTTCCAAGTAGTGATTTGGAGACTCTGCTTTTTCTCTTCTTGTGGCCATGTTATCATGAAAGAGGAAAGGGCTCAAAGGATTGCATGTGTTCCAGGACCGGGCTTGCAAGAGGCACACATAATTTCTGACTCACATTTCCTTAGCCAGAATTCAGTCAAGTGCAAAGAAAACTGAGACTGGAGTCCAGCTGTAGAAGACACAGCCGCAGTCCATGACTGGCCTGTTTCTGTCACAATTGTTTCCTCTTTTCCTTCATATTCTCTCCGTTCCTTTGCAATTTGTCTTTTTTCCTTCTACAGCGTAAAACTTGGCAGAGTAGCCCAAGTGTTGAAAATTTAAGAAAGCTTTTAGAAATATACAATCTGTCAAATTTTATGAATTTTAAACTATGTGAATTTAAAAAGTGTGATTTAAATGTTAGTAAATATTAGCAGAATCTCATTTTATGTGTAAAATTTGAAAAAAACCAAAATATGCCAAATTTAAAAGTAATCTAAATTGTATAATTTCAAAGTTGGCTGGCAAAGTGAATCATAACGTATTTCTGCCATTGACACAGTGAATGCTCTCTACCTTATGTGGTGACAGAAATATCCACCATCCTGGGCAAGTATATCCTCAATCACAAATTTCTTTACATGCATCAGAATCTCTAATGATGATTTTAATGACTGATGTACTTTCATCTTAATGTCCATGGTTATTTCTAACTTAAAATCTTTTTTATATTCTAAAACAATGTTAAACACCCATGAAGTGGCAGTATCAGGGTCAGTGTTGGAAATGTACTTAAAAGTCAATACCACTGAAATGGAATGTGAATAATAGTAATCAGGAGGTGGAAGAGGATAAGAAGAAACAAAGGAAGAACAGAAGGAAAAGATTAGCTAACATTTATGAGCACCTGGCATCGTTCTAAGCCCTTGCATTGCATTGATTCTTTTAATTCTCACACTAACCCTCTGAGGTAGGTAGGAATGTACCACTATTATTCTCATTTTCTAGGTGTAGAAACATACTACTCTGGGTAGAAGGCCACACACCACCATATCGTGCCATGCCACAGTGCTAATTTAGAATGGACATTCTACAAACTATTTAGGGATATTGCAGAAAAGAATTCTGCAAGAATTCATAAAAGAATGAAAGCAATCTTTTCATGCTGCCCCATTCTAGAATTAATCATTTAAGATAATTAACAATTACCTGTGGTGACAATATAATTCTTCAGAAACTCATCTCTGGTATACAAGTAGCCGCCTTCTAACTTTCTTTACGTACAACCAAGAAGACACACCCTTGTGAGTTCTTCATACTTTTGGAACTAGAGCCCTAATTTACTTTCTAGTTTCCCTTTCCTCCGTGTCTTCTTGTAAACAGCCTGTTTCACTCCCATCAGTGTAGTGCAGTTTTATTTTTGCCTTCTGGAACCCCAGATGGATTCAGAAATCCAAATATGAGAATGGAAATTAAGGAGGCAAGCAACAAGGATGGGCTGAGATAAGGACATAATTGATCAATTCATTCATTAATTTCCTCTTTCATTCATTAAACTGTTACCAAGGGTGCTATGTACCAGGCATTTTGGTAGACTGGGGAGATTCAAAGAGGAGGGAACAGGCAAGGCCTGGGAGTCTAGTAGGGAAGAGGAGAGTTAGAATATATAAAAAAAGAACCACAAAATGTTTCTAACTTCCTTGGGAAAAGACTTCACATACAGCTTGTCCAGACAGGAAGAAGTGAAAGGACTTGCTATATTCCAGGAATCAAGAGGCATTCCATGTTGCTGGTGTGTGGTGTGTGCTGGAGAATGGCACTGCCCTTATAATTAGGTGACAGGCACCCTTCCTTGATTTAGGTCTTGCACTTTAGGGGGTGTTACTCTGGCAAGAGGTTCATGGGGCTTGGGGTAACCTGCCAACCTGGAGCATGCTCCCTATGCTCCAGGTACTGGGTACCCCAGGATGTCCTGCTTAGACAGCCCCCACGCTCACTTCCAAGGTCTGTGTAGACCTCTACTGGCAGTTCTCCTGTGGGTGGGAATGTACGGTGGATGTAAGCCTCTCTAGGCCTAGGTGGCTGTTTTCAGGGGTGTGTGGTTGACCTCTGACATCAGCCAGGGGTGTCCACACCCTGCCCACAAGATCGTTCATGAAGGGAACCCAGGAGTGGAAGCAAAGGGGAATGAAGTGATGGGGTGCAGACTGAGGGCCCAGAGTATTCCTATGCTGCTCTTTTCCATGCAAGACTCTTTTTCATGTGAAGACTTCAAGCCTTCTATATCCCAACCCCCTGGTCTCCAAGTCCTTTAAGCAGTCATGTTTGTTAAGATAGAAGCTTTGAGCATATTTAACAGTTTATAAACTTGATTTATAAGTTTTAATCTTCATACCTATGGCATATGGGCCCCCATTTCTGCTCTTGCCTAGGCCGGCAAGTAGAAAGAGCAGGCTTCTTGCAGAATATGAAGTTGATAAGATAGAGTGCTGCAAAATGATGAAAATCTTCTGTATCATGCTGAGTAGCAGCAGGGAGTCAACAGACATTTTTAAGAAGATAAATTTTTGTAAAAGACAACCCTGGAGTCAGGGTGAGGTGTGGATGGCGTAGACCTTCAGGCAATGAGCCGATTAGAAGCTGTTGCAGTTGATTAGCTCACAGATGAGGAGGAACTGAGGAAAGGCTGTGGGAGAGGCCGGGAATGTGAAGGTATGATGATGCGGAGATTCTGGGTTTAAGGGACATTTATGAGGTGGGAATCAGTGAGCTTTGCTGATAGATTAATAGGTTTATGGGTGGACTGACAGAATGGGCGTCGGGCTGTTAGAAAAACAGCACTCAGGGGGGATTGAGAGGGCCTATTTTTGTTGTTGTCCGGGAAACTGCAAGGATGGCAGTGCCATTGGTGGAATTTGGAAAACAGAGGAGGTTTAGGGGGACATATACGAGTTCAGTTTCAGGAACCCCGAGTTGGAGGTGTCGCTAAGACATGCAGGGGCAGGAGTGATGCAGTCAGTGAGCAGTATGGAGCACGTACTCCGGGAGAGGTCAGCGCTCCACTCAGACCTTCATCCTTCCTCGTTCCTTAAACCATATCTATGTTGTTGTGTGTGAGGGTTGGCCAACATTAATGATCACTTTGACTAAATAGACTATAAATGCTTGAGTTAATTCAAGATTTTCAGCTTAACTTTTTGACAGACTTAACATTTTAGATCATGCTAGTATTTCATATTATATGGAGCTTCAGTGTGATTAAATTAACTCTCTATAAGTATTGCATGAAAATAGGGTATATCTGCATTTTCTTCCTTTGATGTAACTGATAGAATTGATGCAAGGCATTTCCATCACAGACTTTTTCCCACTGATCAGTGGCTTCTCTCTGTATTTTATATAGTCTTAATTTAAACCATTTTATGTTGTAGCCCTGTTAGCTTCTATAACTATAAAACATAATTATCCCTCAGACATATCAGATAATGTTATGAAAGTAACATTGAACCAAAATGACTTTCACTGAGTCAGGTAAAGATCTTTAATGATTTCTTTTAAAATTATAGGGCAGGCCATGTTCGGAAAAGAATCAAATATTAAGTAGAGGAATTACATTGGATCAGTGCCCAGATTCTTAAGAGAGACCACTGAAGATGATAATCTGGTTTCCTTTGGAGCCTGAATCTAAATCATGTCTCCTTGATATAGCAGTCCCTGACAGCAAGCTTGAGGATGAGTCTGATTCTTCAGATTCTTTTCTAAAAGGTCCTGATAATAGTGTGGTTTATAACTTGATTCTTTAAGGAATTGAGTCAATGTGAAAGATATGAACTTTGGGGAACTATTGGGTTCCCCCTATATATGTACGTATCTAGTACACATAAATAAATGTTTATACATTTAAAACTTTTTACCTAGGAGAATGTAGATGATGATATTCCTGTGCTTAGCTCATTATTGCTTTATTCACACATTTATTTCATATACTTATTCATAATATTCTCTTATGTTAGGCTCTTCTTCCAGGTGACAGTTATATACACCACAAGGGGCATATTTGGATATAGACATTACCTGGGGCTAGTATCTCAATAAAATATTAATATTCATAAACTCTAAAGACCTACTTATATTTTAAGATGTATAGATAAAATTACTAGGAAAAATACATTGGAATTACTAGTATGTACACTGAATAGAATGACAAAAAACTTTTCTTTTCCTTTATACAATGTCCTATATTTTCCACAATTTCTTCAGTGAACCTACTGTTTTTACATTTGGGAGAAAGAAAGCTATGAATTAAAAAGAAAGAAACAAAATGCGTAAGGGACATATATGGTTGAGGAACTGAGTGATGAACTCACAAGAAGTCGTATGAAGGCTCATGCATTCACTAAAAGGAAATAAAGGCAAGAAAAAGAAAAATAAGAGAGAGCAACTGTAAATACTCACCATCCTTGTAGGGTGGGAAAAAGTTGAATTACAGAAAATACTTGCTTTCTGTCTTTAAAAGTCACCAACTACCAAATATTAACTAAGGATATATCTGTGGCAAGTAGAAGCATCAATTCCTGCATGAGAAATATTTTCACTTCATGACTGGGAGAGTTACCATTACAATTGCTTTTTAGTATCATTAAAGATTTAAGCACAAGAAAAAGTATAGAGAAAAATGGAATAACCATCAGCCCATAATCCAGCTTTGTCAAAACGTGGCATTTTGCTAGATTTGCTTCAGATACTGTGTTTGTGTTAAGTAAAATATTACATTTTATCCTAGGAAAAGGGAGTTCAGGTATGCCCCGATTGGAAACTGTTGGCAGGGGGGAAAGTGTAGGTGGGCTGAGTAGTAGTGGGGCACCCTCTGTGATTGGTTAGAGGTGTATATTTGGCTTTCTTTGGTCGGTCCTAAGTGGTAAGCAAGACAGAAATTAGAAAAGTTATTAATCAAGTCCTGGCCATCATGGGCTGATTGTTATAGAAATTATTGTGCAGCCTTGTGGGTGGTCCCTGTTGTTAGCAGTCTGGCTTCCTGAAAGTCTGACTTAAAGCAGACTGGCTTCCTGGGTTGTTTATAGGAGATAAGGGGTTGTTTAGCTGGGTTGTTGGTCAGAGATCTATTTTTATATATGGTTTGGCCATTGTCTCTTGATATGTTCTGTCTCTCATGATACACAGCCTCAAATTCATGTCTGTGTACCTGTTGAATGATAGTTCAGTGTGTGAGTATACAATAATGTTTATCCATCGTGCCGTTGATAAATTCGGACCCCAGCTTTTTACCATTATGAATACTGCTGCAATTAATATTCATGTCTGTTTGTAGAAAGAATGTTTCATACCATGACTTTCCTGCTATATGTCTCCTTTTGGTTTTTGGACATGAAAGACATGATGACTTCTTGTCTTTCCCTTTGGTCAAATGTAATGTTCAGGATCACTAGAATTAGTAAACACTCTCTGGGACTTCTAGAGCCTACAGAGGTAGGCCAGCAAATCACATTTGCCTGGTGTTTACATTCTTCTGGTAAAAAAAAAAAAAAAAAAAATCACAGTTTCCCCTCCTGCAAAAATACGAGTCCCACTTTCTCTTCCTCCTTCTCTTCTTTTCATCTGAAATTAATCAGGATGGCAACTCCACCACTTTACCAGCATAGGTATCTCCTTAAGCTAGCCATTATAATAAATAGCCTGCAGTGTGGCATGTACAGGACGTTATCACATAAAGCTTACTGAGTGTGAATGTTTTCGGTCAAGGCCATGTGACTAGTAGATACTTAACTAGAAGTTAAATTGACTGCAAGTTCCAAGATGAACCCTTTGTACTGAATAATTGTCAACACACTTATTTTATGTTTACCCTTTCCTTGAAAAGTTCTACTGTGTATTGAGTATTAATATTGTATTACAACCTTTTATATGTATGTGCTTTCTAGGATTTTCATAGTTTTTCTCTTCACTCCAGATAATCGCTTATGTGAACAGAAAATATTTATTTCAAAGAAACAGTAAAAAAATAAATAAAACATACCCGATAGGAAAAATATGAACTTACGATCCTTGTTTATGTGACCAAGTTTTAAAAATCCAATCTCTTAACTGACAAACCTGTTCCCTTTTTTATATTCCATTGCCTCCATTATTTCTTGCCTGTATTTTCAAAACAAAAAGGCACTTTATAAGGAATCTCACTGTCTCTGGGCTTGTGCCCGTCAGTCTACTCTTCCAACTGCTATCAGAGTGATCTTTCTAAAATGAAAATATAATTATTCCCCTACTTAAAATTCATTGAGGCCTTTTATCACCTGTAAGATAAATTAACAACTACTTAGTCTGATATGAAAGGCCCTTTGTGACCAGAATGCTTTTTCTGGAAGCTCCCCTTCTGGCACTCTCCGGCATAGCCGCACACCAGGCGGCCCTCTTCCCCAGCTGCACCCCTTGATACCATAGGGAGGGCCCTAGACCCCTTCCCTGGGATATTCCTCCTTCCCCTATTCATCTGACTAACTCACCTTTCAGGACTCACCTCCAGAATGACTTGTTCTGTGAAACTGTTCCAGAGCCTACTCCCTTGCCCACTGATCAGGATCCCCCCTCCCACTCTGTGCGCTGGGCCTACATGTGCCAAAGAGTTTTGTAATTGAGAACATGTTTGCTTCCCCCAGCTAGACTGCGGGCTCTTTCAGGGCAGAAACTGGAAATGTTAATCTATTTTTGTTTTTCATAGTTTGGAATTTAAATTTTAAAAATATATACACATATATACATATATGCAAACACACACACACACACACACACACACACACACACACACACACACATACATACACGTACCTGGCTTTAGCTCCTCTCTGCCACTTGGTTTCTGCACTTGGACATGCTACTTAACCTCAAGGCTTCAGTTATCTTGTGAAGAAGTTGAGCCTAGTTAGATTTGGAGACTTTGGAAAAGTCATTGAAAATCTGAACCAAAGATCTACCAAGAATAAGGCCATTTCTCTGGATTCCTTTTTCTATCCATAGCACCCAGGGAATACCTAGCTCAGTAGGTGTTTATTGACCAACCTGAAGGAAGAAAGAAATGAACTAGGAAGAAGAGTGGGGAGGGAAGGAGGAAGGAAAAAGGGGACAGGGGAAGGAGAAGGGGGCAGAAGGGGTGGGGGGGGTAGGAAAAGGAACCTATAACAGTATGAACCACTTCTTGAGATCGGTACAGGTGAGGGGGATACCTAACCAACACTGGAATTCTGTTGGAATGAGGAAACTGATGCTGGCTAGGCAACTAACAGTGCCCACACCAAAAATGTTTCTGGGATATAAAACTAAATCAGACACGAAACTTGCCCCCGAGGAACTGTCTCTTTAGTAAGGGCGATTAAAACACGAGTCTACACAGAACTGCAAAGCAAGGGGTGAGAATTGTCTGGGGCAATAAGGCCTTCTGTAAAAGTCTACTGAATGAATACATAAATGAGCAAACAGAAGAACAGTTAAAATTCTTCTTCTAACTGTTATTTTGGGACTTCAGAGGAGGAATAAATTCCACCTAGCTGAAAGGCTCTGGGAAGGGAAAAACAAACTTACTTGGGCCTTGAGGACGGGGAGGATTCAGAGAAAGTGGGTAAGTGTCAAGGTTTTGGGGTGTGTGAGGATGAGGAGGGGAACATTCCAGGTAAAGTGAAGAGTGGAGAGGAGTATATGGGGACTGCGATGAATTCTGTTTGGCCAAACAACTCCGTTTTGATGGCTCACAATGAGGATGGGCATACCACTGTTGCCACAAATCCTACAAATTAAACATGTATTATTCTCTCGTCTTGGCTTTTCTACTGCTATGGTGACCACCAGACACCATTTTCACCCCTCCAAAATCTTAAAAATATAATCAGAAGTAACCAAAAGAATAGTAGTCCAAATGTGATAGGTGACTATTTTAACTCCAGCCTGTTACATGCACCGAACCTGAGGACTAGGAGGGGAGCTCCCAAGTGTTGGAGGTGACAGAGTTTTCATAGCCTTGTTGCCTAATGGACGATTGGAAATTCTTTAGCCAGAGTAAACCAAAGGCTAAATGAGGTGCTGAGATCAGCAGGTGCAGCAAACCCAGATAGAGACTGAAATGGGACCACAGCTGATCACATGGCATTGCACTTTCTGCTCATGCTGCTCAGAAGCCTGAGTTCCTAAAAATAAATAAATCAATAAATAAAGAATACTTTACCAACCATCAAAGTTTAACCTTAAATGGTCATGACAGCTATGTGTGTGTGCCACTCACAGGTCCTGGATAGAGGAGGTTGAGTATGACAATGAGAAAGGAAAAATGTTTTGTTTTATAGACATTTAAAGTCTTAACATTTAATAGCATGATCTTTTTCTTTCTAGTAACATTTTAAAAATCTGAAGTAGATTCCTGAATCATTTTGTATTATAAGCAGTTGTATAAGAGACAGTAAAAGGGGAAGTTCAATATATTTTTTAAATGTTAGGAAAGAAAACAATTTCCTGATTATCATGTATTATCTCATATTTCTAAATGTTCAACAATCACATTGATTCCCTGGAGGCAGTTTAAATACAGGACTTGATAAATGGAAAATCCTCTTGCTTGACAATAGAATGAGAGTATATGAGATTCTAAGAGATTTATGTTATTCAGCTTTCAATAATTCCGAGTTACCTGCTGCTGTGTCTGCTACTAGGCTGAATGTTGGGGATATAATACTGTCATGGGAGGGTCAGGAGAAGCAAGCAGGGCCACACAATTCTGGGCCATGCAGGTAAAGAGAGTGGTAAACACGAGTGTTTAGAAGCTTGCGCGAGGGCACATAACCCAATCTTGAGGGTCAAGGAAGGATCCTGGAAGACACCCCATTGAGAGGGAATGCTCTGGGACAGAAGGAACAGCACATTCAGAGGCTCAGAGGTGATAAAAAGCAATATTGTTAAGGAGCTGTGAGAAAACCAAAGCAACCAAACCAGAATCCATCATGTTGCCCATGCTCCATGTTCAATGTGCCATATACATATTGTATTTTCTGGAGCAGAAATAGCCTTCCTTGACTGATATTTTGCTTCTAAACTAATTGGTGAAGCAATGATTTTTAAAATGTTAATCTACTATAATTCATTCCTTCTGGAGTATATTCTTTAGGACAGAAATTTGTGAAAAGTCATTTAACTTGTGTTTAGGATTTTGTCACTGGTAAATCCTCTTTTAAACATCGTTGGCTATTTGAGGAAAAATTAAGATCCCCTTCCTCACCACTTGTAGATAGCCTGATGGGAGAAACATGGAAAATCTGTGCATTCCTCTCTGAGCTGGACTTCTCAACCTCTGAAAGACATTAGGTAAGTTTACTTAAACTTTCTAAGGCTCAGTTTTCCTACCTGCCCAATCGGCATGACAATAGTGTCTGTATTAAAAAAAAAATTCCCTAGCATCTTTGCTAAGCCGTCATATGAACACTTGCATGTTGTTACATATAAACACATATTTTATTTTATTTTTATTTCATTTTAAAGATTTTATTTATTTATTTGACAGAGAGAGAGCCAAGCATGAGCAGGCTCCTCACTGAGCAGGGAGCCGTATGTGAGGCTGAGTCCCAGGACCCTGGGATCATGACCTGAGCCGGAAACAGACGCTTAGCCGACTGAGCCACCCAGGTGCCCCTAAACACATATTTTAAATGAATCTTAGTACCTTTCTAAGCAGAGTGCATATTTTTAAAAATCTCGGGTTTTGTTTTTTAGTTGGAAAGAGGTACATTGTGCATATTTTTTTTAATTCTTTTTTTTAGGATTGTATTTATTTATTTGACAGAGAGAGACACAGCGAGAGAGGGAACACAAGCAGGAGGAATGAGAGAGGAAGAAGCAGGCTTCCCGTGGAGCAGAAAGCCCAATGTGGGGCTCGATCCCAGGACCCTGGGATCATGACCTGAGCCGAAGGCAGACGCTTAACCATCTGAGCCACCCAGGCGCCCCACATTGTGCATATTCTTTAAATCACTGTGGCACAATATTGAAGACAAAATTTGAATTTGCTTTGCAACTAACTATCAGTCAATGAAATAAAATGCAACTTTGTTTTTCTCTTTGGTTAAAAAAAATAGTGTCCATATCACAGACTCGGAGGATTCAATGAGATAAAGTGGATAAAGCCCCTCAGCAAGGTACCTAGACAGACCGTCATAAGAACTCAGTAATTGCTATCAAAATATAAAGTGACTGGCAAGGTAGAATTTTTAAAACTTTCGAGATTGCCTTTGATATTTTAAACTTTCATAACTGCAGTGACCCTGAATCCCATTACTGAGAAATGGCCAACTTCAGTTATAAATGCTAAAGCATCTATTTCTCTAACATTTACTAAGTTGTCAGTAAGTGATCATATTGGTGATATTTGTAGTAAATTTTATGCAGAAATTTTGGGGGTGAAAATAGCTCATTTTTATTTTTATTTATTTATTTATTTTTAAAGTAGGCTCCATGCCCAGAGTGGAGCCCAACATGGGGCTTGAACTCATGACTCTGAGATCAAGACCTGAGCTGAGATGCTTAACTGACTGAGCCACCCAGGTACTCCAGGGTGAAAATAGCTCATTTTTAAAGAATAAGTGATATTTTCTCATCGTATTACCAAGTAAAATGAGGGAGAAAGGACTGCTTGATACATCTGTAAATCTCTTGATGCATAGCTTTCTTTCAAAGGTCCTGGTTAATTTGCTTTATTGATGTAGACATCCTTAAGCTAATAATAATATTATGACTTCTGCTCATAATAATAATCAAATCTTTTTTATAAAGATTTTATTTATTTATTTGACAGAGAGAGCGAGAGAGTGAGAGAGAGAGCACAAGTAGATGGAGTGGCAGGCAGAGGGAGAGGGAGAAGCAGACTCCACGCTGAGCAGAGAGCCGGTCATGGGACAATAAACAAATCTTTGAATGCTGCTTTTAAAAACTTTGCAGGCTGAAAAGTTCAAACATATGCAGAAATGGACAGAATAGTATAATAAACCTCCATATATATATCATCCAACCTCTATAATTATACATGGACTGTTTTTTAAAATTTTTTATTGTTTTTTTTCTAGCTTTTAATATTGTGTAGGTTTAACATGTGCAATGTGATATATGCATATATTGTGAAATGACTACCCTAATAAGGTTAGTTAACACCTCCATCATGTCACATAATTATTATTTTCTTGTGTGTGTGTGTGTGTGTGTGTGTGTCGGGGGGTAAGAACAGTTAAGATTTAAAAGTCAAGCACGTAATACAGTATTGTTAACTATAGTTACCATGCTGAGCATTATATCCCCAGAACTTATTCATGTCGTAGGTGTAAGTTTGATGAACATCTTCTTGTTTCCCCAACCCCCAGCCGCTGACATCCACCACTCTACTCTCCCTTGCTATGAGTTTGGCTTTTTTAGATTTCACATATAAATGAGATCGTACAGTATTTGTCTTTCTCTATCTGACTTATTTCACTGAACATGATGCCCTCAGGTTCCATCCATGTTGTTGCAAAAGGCGGAATTTCCTTCTTTTTATGGCTGAATAATGTGTGTGTGTGTGTGTGTGTGTGTTTATTCTTTATCCATTCATCTGTCCATGGACACCTAGATTGCTTCTATGTCTTGGCTCTTATAAATAATGCTGCAATGAACATAGAGGTGCATATATCTCTTCAAGTTAGTGTTTTTGTTTCCTTTGATTTTAGGTCTTGCATTTAAGTCTTTAAGACATTTCGAGTTAGTTTTTTTTATGTTATGTTAATCACCATACATTACATCATTAGTTTTTGATGTAGTGTTCCATGATTCATTGTTTGTGCACAACACCCAGTGCTCAATGCAGAACGTGCCCTCTTTAATACCCACCACCAGGCTGACCCATCCCCCCACCCCCCTCCCCTCTAGAACCTCGAGTTAGTTTTTATGTGTGGTGTAGGATAGGATTCCAATTTCATTCTCTTGAATGTGAGAATCCAGTTTTCTCATCACTATTTATCAAAGAGTATTGATTGATTGAGTATTCCTGGCTCTCTTGTCAAACATAGTTGATCGTATGTGCATGGGTTTATTTCTGTTCTTTTGGTCTGTGTGTCTGTTTTTATGCCAATATCATTCTGCTTTGATTACTATAGCTTTGTAATATAATTTGAAATCAGGAAGTGTGATGTCTCCAGCTTTGTTCTTTCTCAGAATTGCTTTGGCTGTTCAGGGTCTTTTGTGATTCCATACAAATTTTAGTATTGTTTGCTCTATTTCTGGAATAAATGCCATTGAAATTTTGATAGAGATTGCTCTGAATCTATAGATAGTTTTGGACAGTATGGACATTTTAACAACATTAATTTTTCTGACCCATGAACAAAGGATATCTTTCCATTTATTTATATCTTCTTCAATTTCTTTCACCAATGTCTTACAATTTTCAGTGAACAGATCTTTTACCTCCTTGGCCAAATTTATTTATAAGTATTTATTATTTATATATGTATATGAGTATTTTTGATGGTACTCTAAATAAGATTGTTTTCTTTATTTTTCAGATAGTTTGTTGTTAGTGTATAAAAACACAACTGATTTTTGTATGTTGATTTAATATCCTGCAATTTTACTGAATGTGTTTATTAATTCCACCAGGTTTTTGGTGGAGCCTTTAGGATTTTCTACATAAAAGATCATGTCATCTACAAACAGACAATTTTACTTCTTCCTTTCCAATTTATATGTCTTTTATTTCTTTTTCTTGACTAATTGTTCTGGCTAGGACTTCCAGTGCTATTCTGAGTAGGAGAGGTGAGAGTGGGTACTTTTGTTCTTTATTGCAAAGGGAAAGCTTTTAACCTTCATAGAGTATGATGTTAGCTGTGGGGTTGTCATATATGGCCTTTATAATGTTGAAGTACCTTTCTTCTATACCCAATTTGTTGAGAGTTTTTATTATGTAAGGATGTTGAATTTTGTCAAATGCTTTTTCTGCATCTATTGACGTGATCACATGATTTTGACCTTTCATTCTGTTAATTTTGTGTATCACATTGTCATATTTGCATATGTTGAACCATCTTTGTGTTCCACGGATAAATCCCGCTTGAACATGGTTATGATCATTTTAATGTGCTGTTGAATTCATTTCACTAACATTTTTCTTCAGGATTTTTGCATCTATATTCATCAGGAATATTGGCCTATAGTGTTCTTTTATTACAGTGTCCTTATTTAGTTTTGGGATCAGGGTAATTCTGGCTTCATAAAATGAATTTGGAAGTGATCCGTCTTCAATTTTTTGGAAAAGTTGGAGAATAATTGGCATTAATTCTTCTTTTTAAAATTGAAGTATAATTAGCATACAGTGTTATATTAGTTTCAGGTATCTAATATAATGACTCAACAATTGCTCATCATAAATGTACTTTTAAAATCCTTTTAACTATTTCACCCATCCCCCCACCCACCTCTCCCATAACCACCAGTTTGTTCTCTGTATTTAAGAGTGTTTTTCTGTTTGTTTCATTTTTTCTTTGTTCATTTGTTTTGTTTCTTAAATTCAACATATGAATGAAATCATACGGTATTTGTCTTTCTCTGACTGACTTATTTCACTTAGCATAATACCCTCTAGTTCCATCTATGTTGTTCCAAGTGGCCAGATCTCATTTTTTTTATGGCTGAGTAATATTTCATTGTATATTTACAAACCACATCTTCTTTGTCTATTCATCTATGGTTAGATACTTGGATTGCTTTCATACTTTGGCTTTTGGAAATAATGCTACAATAAACATAAAATGCTGCATATATTTTTCAAGTTAATGTTTTTGTGGGTTTTTTTGGGTAAATACCCAGTAGTGCAATTACTGGATCATATGGTAATTCTATTTTTAATTTTTTGAGGAAACTCCATCCTGTTTTCCACAGCGGCTGCTCCAATTTGCATTCCCACCAACAGTGTACAGGGTTCCTTTTTCTCCACGTCCTTGCCAATAACTTCTTATTTCTTGTCTTTTTGATTCTAGCCATTCTGACAGGTGTAAGGTGATATCTCATTGTGGTTTGGATTTGCATTTTTCTGATGATTAGTGATGTTGAGCAATTTTTCATGTTTGTTGGCCATCTGTATGTCTTCTTTGGAAAAATGTCTATCCAGGCCCTCTGCCCATTTTTAAATCAGATTATTTTTTTTCTTTAGTGTTCAGTTGTATAAGTTCTTTATATATTTTGGACATTTTTAAAATATATTTTTAAGGTTTTTACTTATTTGTCAGAGAGAGAGAGCACAAGCAGGGGGAGTGGTGGCAAAGGGAGAAGCAGGCTCCCTGCTGAGCAAGGAGCCCAAAGTGAGACTCAGTCCCAGGACCCTAGGATCATGACCTGAGCCGTTTAACTGACTGAGCCACCCAGGCATCCTTATATATTTTGGATATTAACCACTTATCAGTTACTTCATTTACAAATATCTTTTCCCATTCAGTAAGTTGCCTTGTCATTTTGTTGATGGTTTTATTTGCTGTGCAAAAGCTTTTTATTTTGGTGTAGTCTTAATAGTTTACTTATGCTTTTGTTTCCCTTGCTTAAGGGGATATATCTAGAAAAATGTTTCTATAGCCAATGTCAAGGAAATTACTACCTGTGTTTTCTTCTAGTTTTTAATCACACTTAAGTTTTTAATCCATTTTGAGATCTAAGAAAGTGGTTCAGTTTTATTTTTATGCATGAAGCTGTCTAGTTTCCAAATGCCATTTGTTGAAGAGACTGTCTTTTCCCCATTGTATATTCTTGACTTTTTTGATCTCTGTGTCTATTTTTCTGCCAGTACCATACTGTTTTGATTATTACAGCTTTGCAGTATATCTTGAAATCTGGAGTTGTGATACCTCTATCTTTGTTCTTTTTCTCGAGATTGTTTTGGCTTTTTGGGGTCTTTTGTGGATCGGTGCAAATTTTAGTATTATTTAGAAAGCTACAAGTCAATATCTCTAATAAAGATAGATGCAAAAATCCTCAACAAAATATTAGTAAGCTAAATTCAACAATACATTAAAAAATTAATTCACCATGATCAAATGGGATTTATTCCAAGGATGCATGGGTGGGTTAATATTTGCAAATCAATCAACATGATACATCACATTAATAAGAAAAAGGATAAAAATCATATGATCATCTCAATAGATGCCAAAAAAGCATTTGACAAAGTACAACATCCATTCATGATAAAAACTCTCAACAAAGAAGGTTTAGAAGGAACATACCTCAACGTAATAAAGGCCTATATGAAAAACCTACAGCTAACATCATACTCAATGATGAAAACCTGAGATTTTTTTTCCCTCTAAGATCAGGAACAAGACAAGGATGTCTACTTGCACTACTTCTATTCAATGTAGTATTGGAGGTCCTAGCCACAGCAACCAGGCAAGAAAAAGAAATAAAAAACACCTAAATTGGTAAGTAAATAAATTAAATTGGTAATTAAAGTAAGTGAAGTAAACTCACTGTTAGCTGATGACATGATACTATAGATAGAAAACTCCAAAGTCTCCACCAAAAAACTACTAGAACTGGTAAGTGAATTCAGTAAAGTCACAGGATACAAAATTAATATACAGAAATCTTCAGCATTTCTTTACACTAATAATGAAGTAGAAGAAAAAGCAATTAAGAAAACAGTCCCATATCCAAATGCACCAAAACAGTAAAATACCTAGAAATAAATTTAGCCAGGGAGGGGAAAGACCTGTACTCTGAAAACTATAAAACACTGATGAAAGAAATTGAAGGTGACACACAAACAAATGGAAAGATATTCCATACTTATGGATTGGAATAACTAATATTGTTAAAATGTCCATATTACCCAGAATCTACAGGTTTAATGCAGTCCTTACCAAAATACCAACATTTTCCTAGAACTAGACCAAACAGTACTAAAATTGGCATTAATTCTTTAAATATTTGGTAGAATTCACCTGTGAAGCCAGTTGGACCTGGGCTTTTCTTTGTTGGGAGTTTTTGATTACTGATTCAATCTCCTTGACGTTATTGGTCTGTTCAGATTTTCTGTTTCTTTGTGAATAATCTCAATAGGTTGCATGTTTCTAGGAATTTATCCATTTCTTTTAGGTTTTCCAATTTGTTGGTGTGTAACTGTTCCTGGTGGTCTCTTATGATCTTTTGTATTTCTGTGGTATCATTTGTAATGTCTCCTCTTTCATTTCTGAGTTTATTTACTTGAGTAGTCCCCTTTTCCCCTAGTTTAGCAGAGGGTTTGTTTATTTTCTTCATTTTTTTCAATAAACCAGCTCTTAGTTTTGTTGATCTTTTCTATTGTTTCTCTGTTCTCTATTTGATTTACTTATGTACTTATCATTGTTATTTTCTTTATTCTGCTAAATTTGGGTTTAGTCTCTTCTTTTTCTAGTTTTTAAGATGTCAAGTTAGGTTGTTTATTTGAGATCTTTTTTTTTGTTCTTAAGGTAGGCATTTATCAGTATAAACTTCCTTCTTACAATTGCTTTTGCTGCATCCCAGACAGTTTGGTATGATGTATTTCCACTTTAATTTATTTCAAGATATTTTCTGATTCCCTTTTTGATTACTCCTTTGACTCACTGGTTGCTCAGGAATGTGTTGTTTAATTCCATATGTTCGTGAATTTTCCAATTTTCCTCCTGTTATTGATAATAATATTGACTGCATGCCATTATGACTGGAAAAGATACTTGATGTGATCTCATCTTCTTAAATTTGCTAATACTTGTTTTGTGATCTAACATGTAATTTATCCTGGAGAATTTTCCCTATGTATTGAGAAGAATGTGTATTTTGCTACTGTTGGATGAAATGCTCTGTATATGTCTTTTAGGATCATTTTGGCCCAAAGTATGGTTCAAGTCCAATGTTTCTTTATTGATTTTCTGTCTTGATAATTTATCCACTGTTGAAAGTGGGGTACTACAGTTTCACTGTTATGGTATTGTTGTCTATATCTCCCTTCAGATCTGTATCTTTGTCTCTTATTACCATTTTTTGGCTTAAAATCAATTTTACTTGATATACGTATAGCTACCCTTGTTCTCTTTTAGTTTCCATTTGCACGGAATATCTTCTCATCCCTTCACTTTGAACCTATCTGTGTCCTTAAAGCTGAAGTGATTCTCTTGTAGGCAGCATATAATTGAGCCTTGTTTTTTAATCCATCTGGTCACTCTGTACCTTTTGGTTGGAGAATTTAATCCATTTACATTTAAAGTAATTATTGATAAATAAGGACTTACTAATGACATCTTAATTGTTTTCTGGCTGTTTTGTCGTTCCCTTGTTTCTTTCTTACTTATTTGCTGTTTTCCTTTGTGAATTGATGATTTTTCATATCTCTGCTTCACACATTTTATGTTTTTGGTATCAGTTTACCTCTTTTTATATTGTATATTCTTTAACAAATGATTATAACTACAGTTAGCTTTAACACTTTCATCCTTTAACCTTTACACTATAATTAAGTAGTTAACACACTGCAATCTTACAGTATTAGAGCACTCTGAATTTGACTATATAGTAACCTTTACCAGCATGTTTTATATTTTCACGATAGTGATTAACATCCTTTTATTTCAGCTTGAAGAACTACCTTTAACTTTTTTTGTAAGGCATGGTGATGAATTCTTCCATCCTTTACTTTTTTTGGAAAACTCTCTCTCCTTCAGTTCTGAAGGACAGCTTTGCCAGGTAAAGTATTATTGGTAGGCAGGTGTTTTGTTTTGTTTTATTTTGTTTTGTTTTCAGCACTTTGAATATCATTCCACTCTCTTCTGGCTAACTTTGTTGCTGAGAAATCTGCTGATAGCCTTACAGTGATTCCTGTATGTGTGAGGAATTTTTTTCTCTTGGTGCTTTAAAATTTTTCACTTTGTCTTTGATTTTAATTGTGCATTTGAGAAGATTATTTTGGGTTGAAATTTTGGGGTGACTAATTACCTTCATGAACATGGATGTTCAAACACCTTCCCAGATTTGGGAAGTTCTCCTTCATTATTTCTTTAAATAAGTTTTCTTCCCCTTTCTCCCTCTCTTTGCCTTCTGGGATTCCAATAATGTATAGATTGTTTTGCTTAATAATATCCTGTAATTTATATAAGCTCTCCTTATTTTTTTATTTTTTTTCTTTTTGTTCCTCTAACTAGATGATTTCAAATGACCTATCTTCTAGTTCACTAATTCATTCTGCTTGGTTGAGTCTGCTACTGAAGCTTTCTATGGAATTTTTCAGTTTAGTCATTGTATTCTTAAACTCTAGAATTTCCATTCAAGTTTTTTTTTTAATGTTTTCTGTTTCTTTGTTGAACGTCTCATTTTGTTCATGCATTGTTTACCTAATTTCTTCTAGTGGTCTACCTGTGTTTTCTTATAGTTAACTCAATTTCTTTAAGAAGATTATTCTGAATTCTTTGTCAGTTCATAGATCCTCGTTTCTTTAGAGTCAGTCATCAGAGCTTTATTAGTTTCCTTTGGTGTTTTCTTGATTATTCATGATCCTCATGGCCTTGTGTTGGTTTCTGTTTGAGGAAGTAAGCACCTCTTCCAGTTCTTACAGACTGGATTCAGTAGGGAAAGCCCTTCACCAATCACTGGGCTGTCTGGTGGTGTCTGTGGGCAGGCTTACTGATGGAGTTCTCAGGTGGGCAGGTCTGATGCCTGGGTCAGCGGTGGGGCAGGCCTGGTACCTGGAAGCTTGGAGGCAGGCCTGGAACCTGCAATTACTGGAGTGGGCCAGGTGCTTGAATCTATGGTGCTAGAACCTGGGCCAGCGTGGCTCACCTGGACCCTGGCTCCATGGGGCTGGCCCAGTGCTGAGATAGCCCTGGACCTCCTGAGGTCCATAGAGGAAGGCCATAGAGGAAGGTCTGAAGCCTGGGTATGCAGGAGCAAGTCTAGAGGCTAAGTCTGTGGGGGCTGGCCTGGCACTGGGTTGAACTGGGAGCTTGGGTTCATGGGAGCTGCCTGGGGCCTGGGGCTGCAGGAACTGGCCTGGAACCTGGTCTGCCAGGGCTGGCTTGCAGCTACAGTGGGCTGGGAGCCTGGGTTCACAGGATCTGGTCTGAAAGTTAAGTCTGTGAATACCAGCCTGGTGTTGGGGTGGGTTGTGAGCCCAGGTTGTAGGAGCCTGCATAGAACCTAGGGCCTGGTTCCATGGGAACTGGCCTGGTGCTGGGGTGGGCTGAGAGACTGGGGCTGCAGGAGTTTGCCTGGAACTGGTATGGGTTCTGTGGTGAAGTCAGGTGCTTACTTCAGTCTCCTTTCCCTATGGGAACAGGATCTCTCTCCACTCTGGGCTCCCTGGGCTTGGGGGAGGTGATGGGAGAAATGCAAACTCTTTCCTACCCTCTTCAATGCATCTTTTCTTATTTCTGTGCTTTACTCAGGTACTGTAATCCCTCATCTGGAATACTTAGCTCTTGAGAAAGTATTTCCATGAATGGATAGCTGTTTAAGTTGATGTTTCTAAAAGAAGACAAGGGATAAAAATTTCTATACCACCATTTTGCTGACATCACTCCACTACACTGGGGGCTGTCTTGTTTCATCTAAATCCCCACTCATTTCCCTCCTGCCCCATCATACTGGGTTTTTTTGAAACAAATGTCAGATATCACATCATTTCATTCCTAGATAATTAGGAATTTATAACCAGAGGATAAAGACTCGTTGATGGTAATATAATTACAATACCATTATCACACCTTAAAGCCATTAAGTTTTAAAGTCTTTAACATCATCAAATATCCAGTCAGTTCTCAAATTTCTCCAAATTATTTTATGCATATTGTTTGACAGTTTGAGAATACCACTTTTGAATAAAGGAAAATTTAAAAATATACTACATAAAAACAATTTTACTGTGAATTTTTGTTCATGTGATATACCATAGTAATTTCTGGCAATTGCCTCTTAGAGAGTAGAATTATACCACCTAAAGTATGGAAAAATATATCTTAGTACATGAATTTTACAATTCTATGGAGGGTTTCATGACCTTCATCTCTAAAAGTGCTGAGTACCCTAGGAATGAATTAAACACAAGCTCTTATCTTTTGGGTGATTATTTTAGGATACTTTGTCTTTGCAAACTATGACACTAGACGGCAAAACAAACATTTAACCTGTCCAGCAGGGTTAGGAAAAGGGCCAGCCTCTTCACTTTCTGCCATAGATATTCCAGAATGTTTGCAGGTAAATCATACTTTCAGAGTAAAGCCATGCTTTCAATGTCTACAGAAGCTGGCTTTTTATGGAGAACTACAGAGAAATCTTTCATGAAGTGAGGAATACATTGTTCTGAACCTTGAACAAATATTATTAATTTAATTCTCTTATAGTAAGCTTTCATATATTAGGCTTTTCCAAATGGATCTTATTTGAATGACATTACTATTAAAATATTATCCTATTCTTACTGTTTGTCCTGAAGTGAAAATGGATATGGATAAAAATTCCAAGCTTCTATGGTGTTGTAACTGCTCCATCTTACAGAATTGTGTTTCCCTGAGAACAGTTTGCTTTCTTTTCTCTGGGCCAGTGATAGACTGTCATGGCGCCGGTGCAGAGTCTTTATTTCTGGATGCCTTACAGACGTTAGATGCTTGATTTGAGTGATTGTCCAGAAACCATTACTTCCACATAGGAGAAGTGATGGCAGGAGGGATGCAAGGTCATTTAGGCTCTAGACCAAGTCATGGAAGAAATGAGTGAAGTCTTGTGGACAGTTCTCTTCCTCTGATTAATAACTGTGTGTATTGTATTCCCATCAGCCTACATATCCTACCATCAGAATAAGACGTCTAGCTCTATTCAGTTGTCCCACTGTCATCACAGAGAGAACCCCGCAGTAAGCACGGCTGGCCCAAGGAACCCACTTCCACCCATGGGCAAGCAGCTCACAGGGTGAGCTAATCCCTGGAGTTCCTATGCCTCCCCAGATAGCATCTGCCCAATATCTGTTTGGTGTTCTTGCTTGTTGTTTATCCCAAGGAGCTTCTGACTTCCTCGCTAAGGGTTAGATGTCTGTGTGAGCCAGTAGCCACATTCCCTTTCATGCCTTCTGTCCTCTTTCCTTTCTTTTCTTCCAGTCATGGTCCCGTTTTCTTCCTTGATGGTATGCACTGCTTCCGGGAGAAAATTCAGTCATTCGGTGAAGGTTTAGCACTGTTAAATGTACTTCCACTGAGAACATTCTTGGCAAGAGAAACAGTGCCTTGGCCGGCAATTCACTGCCTGTAACACTCTGGTAGTTCCTAACCATGCACAGTTTTGCATATAAAGTGTCTAGTTTGGAAGCACCTGTTTCTGGGTCTGGCTTCTTTGCTCTCTCTGGTGCTGGAGCTGCTGCCGCCGTCTTCTGACCTACTGCACAGACTAACCATGGACAAATATGATGCATAGCCTGTGTGAGCTGTGGTCTCAAGGCCGGCAGAGGTAATTTAGGCTTCTGTCAGTAAAAGCAGTTAAAAGCAAAGGAGATTATTTCATTTTGACCTTTTCTCCCCGTGGTTCAAATCAGGTGAAATTAATTTGTATAGTCATTCATCAAAGGCATTTTGATTATTATAATAAAATCATTGCTTTTAAAAGTAAGTAAATGTCTACTTATAGGAAATTATTGGGCTTTCACATAGTCTTCAATTTAAAAACCATCCTTTAGCGGTGCCTAGGGTCATGATCCCGGGGTCCTGAATCCAGCCCTGCATCCGGCTCCCTGCTTGGTGGGGAGCCTGCTTCTCCCTCTCCCTCCTGTGACCCTCCCCCCTTCTCATGCTCACTCTCTCTCAAAAAATAAGTAAAATCTTTCAAAAAATCCTTTAACAACATAAAATCATAGAACTTCTGGAGCTTCTTAAACTCTGCTTCACAACTTGCTTTTAAGCCATTCATTTATAGGCCAGGGTGCAGAGAGAAATACATCATTTCTTCCCACCTGTTTGGGAGGTTGCTTTTTTAAATGGGTGCTTATGCATTGTCCAGTTCTTCTGAGGTGCCCGTTTCTTATTGATGGTCATTATCACTAATAAGAAAGTACTTGAATATTTGGGGGAATATCTTAACACATATGAAATGAATGTTGGGGGGAGATAAAAATCTTTTTTACAATAGCTTGACTTGTGGGTAAGTTGAGTAGTAAGGCATCTGCCTGGCTGGTTCTGCTTTCTACCTCCTTCTGATTATAAGGGACCAAGCAAAGCTCAAGTTTTCACTAAAGAGGAACACATTTTTCCTTAAGCTTTTGCTTACAAAAGCAGAAAAAGCTGTTGTTCGTGTTTTCATGTAGCTGACAAAATTGCAGTTATCTATTTTAGGGAGTATTTGATTTTTGTTAACAACTGTGAGTCATTTCATATATAATACATGCTTTGGTTTTCATTTTGTCAGATTTCAGAACAAAATTTTAGATTTTCCGAAATAAACATGGAATGCATGATTCATTCAATGTAGTATAAACCAGACATATAAAGGTGATGAAGTTAAAATAAATGTGTGATGACTTACCTTCACCTGAGAACTAGGGATCCCTGGATGATCTGAAAATGCCCTGGGAAATGTGTGCTGATTTTAATGGATATGTGCATGTCTCTTTTGCTGATAAGAATATAAAGATATATTCTTTTATCTAATTGTCAGAGGACACTTGACTATCACTTGATTTTACCCCCCTCCCCTTGCAACACCATGTCGGTGGGGCCTCATACTCTCTGAAGAGCTGCTTATTCTGGCCTGACTCACTCCCCAGCTTGTGACACCCCAAAGTCTATGGGAGAGCTGGGAGGCCCTGGGGCTTCCTTCCTCAGGGGACTCTCAGCCTTGGAGCTCCCAGGTTTGTGCAGCAGTTCCTGCCTCACCTGGCCCTGCCTGGCCACAGAACACAGCCTCTTTCCCAATCAGGTTATATGAGAAGAACCCCACTGATAACATTTCCTGATTTGAGTAGCCCTTATTGGTGATTTGGGGGAAGTGGGGAGGGATCATTTAAGATCTCGTCTGTGTCTTCTTGGCTCCACCTCACCCTCTCCCAATCCATTTCCTCTGCACTTATCGAAGAAGCAGATTCCTCTACTCAGGCCTCACTAGTCCCCTTGAGGTTTTCAACCTCTACCCTTGGTGTTTATCTAGATATTTTCCAAAGGAAACATGTAATATAAAATTATCTCCATCTTGTTACATGCTGCACAAAGATATTGGCTTAGGTGCCCAAGGGGCACGGTGGTGGGTTAGGGAAGAGCATTTCCTCTCTCTAATCCTCAGTTTCTCCATTTGTCCAATGGAGATAACATCACAGGCTTTGCCTTCCTCAGAAGCTGCCTACCATGTTTGTTTCTCCCACCCCACCCTCCCCCTGCCCAAGTCCTATATCCTGGAGGGTAGATCTGTTCCAGAGTCTCCTCCTTCAGCGCAATGGCTACGGGATTACAGAACAGCTGTACCCTTGATGTCCTTAGGACAGGAACCTTCTTTGGAGGAGCAGAGTACTTTGAATACAATGACTTGAGCATTTTGTAAAGTGTATATTCTAGTACAAATACTGGCCATGTTATCATGTATGTCTGGAATATTTTAGCCATATCACCCTTCCCTGTGAGGGTGCTGAATAGACATAAGGGTATTATCAGGCTTGACGGATTGAGAGGGAAGAACTCTGTTCCCCTGGATGATGATAGGGATGTCTTTATTGAACACCCTTGGTGTTACTGGGCACTTTATATTCATTTTGCATTTACTACTCAACAACCACCTTGAAGATAAAATACTTTTATCTCTAGTTCAGAAAGAAGGAAACCAGAATTTCTGAGAGATTAAGCAACTTGCTCAAGGTCACACAATTTAGAAGTATGTCTGATTCCAAACTTATGTATGCCTGACTCCAATTCATGGTCATCTTATTGCAAGTTAGGGTAGAGATTGTCATTCATCTTAGCAGACAAATAACATCTGTACTTCCTACATCCACTGGTTCTCTCGAACCATAGACGGAAATTTAAACTCAGAGGAGCGATATATTAAGAAGACCTTTCAGTTCATTGCCACTTACAGCATTCTGAGGGGTTATGAATCCAGTTCTTCAGACACAAGTTAACCTGTGTGCTCACGAAAGGGATTTCTTTATTCCTTGCTTTGTCTCTTCCTTTAGAACTATGGTCTCTGGAGTGTGATGTGAAAGACAACCCATTAGCATGTGGGAATAAAATACCAGGCCAGAAGAGGAGGTTTCCAGGCTCTTAAGGCTTGGCCTGGAAACCAGCATTCTGTATTCTGTTGGTCAGATGTTCACAGCACTCATTCGGACTCAAGAGGAGGAGGGAGGCCCCACCTCTAGATAGAAGCAGTGTCACAGAACGTCTTGCAGAGAACCATTTGTTGGAGCTACGTGCTGTGCTTCTGTTCTCCACCACCTCCATGCATTGGCTGGAGCAACTGACCCTCTGACCACTTCAGGGCATTTTAAAAAGATGTATCCCAAGCTGTTGGAACTAAAGATGTAAGCTATCCCTTGAATTTAGCAATTTTCAGCTATGAACCAAACAGAAAACTTAATGGTGTGATGAAGGTAGGGTCCCTAGAGTTTTTGGTCTATCTCATGATACTGGAAAAAACAGGTACAGATTATGTGTCCCCAAGTCTTCTGAAACATGTAGTGATCCCTGCTGAGCAGAGCATTCTACTTCTATGAATTAACATCATAGTAACAGGTAGCAGATTCTTTGCAGACAGAGTCCTGACTAGGATGTTCAGGTTGGTTAGAATGTAGAGTCCACTGGATGGAGTGATGAGTGATGATGAGAGAGCTAGAGGGACAGATCATGGGGAACCTTTGTATTAGCTTGCAAGGGCTGCTGTAACAAAGTACCACAAACCGCAGATTACACAACAGAAAATTACTGTCTCATGGTTCTGGATGCTACAAGGCCAGGATCACGGTGTTGGCAGGGTTGGGTCCTTGTGAGGGCCATGAGGGAGGATCTGTTCCCTGCCTCCTGCCCAGCTCTTGTATTGGCAATCTTTGGCATTCCTTGCCTTGTAGAAGTGTCACTCCAATCTCTGCCTTTGTCATCACATGGCATTTCCCCTTGTGTATGCATCTGTCCCCAAATTTCTTCTTTTGGTAAGGACACCAGTCATATTGGATTAGAGCTCACCCTGTTGACCTCATTGTAACTTGATTACCTCCCTAAACCCCTATCTTCCAATGAGGTCACATTCTGAGGTACTGGGGGTTAGGATTTCAACATATGGATTATTGGGGGTGTGGGGGAGAATTCAACCCATAGCAGCCTTGTAAACCAGCAGGGGAATTTAAACTTTGTCATCAGAGCTTTTATTAAGATTATGTAAGATAATGTTTATGAAAGCACTTCACAAACTGTGAAGTACAACACAGATGTGAGCTATTGCTATTGTAATTGCTATGTATTTAAGTTTCTCAGCCTATTTCTTCCAATTTTCCTCTGATTTTTGGACATTGCAGAGCAGGCTGGTGCTCTCTAGAAAATGTGAAGAAGGCAAAAATGCTTCTGCTACTGTAGGATTTTTGAGAGAGAGAGAGAATGCTGCCTTTAGCATATTCTTTTAAGAATTAGGATCTACTAATTAATTTCTGATTTTCTAAGGGAATTCAAGAAACTTCCTCCAGAATTTTTATTGGACTTATTAAGACTCACTCTTATACTCAAGGCCACTGGGCTTATGTATGAAATTGAAATGTTCTGTTAAAGGAAATCTAGCAGCTTCCATTCTCTCCTTAAATGAAAAAGCCTGAGGACCACCTTTTTTGTAATGTCAGATTGAAAATATAGGAAAGGGTTTATATTAAAAGAAGCAGCAAAGAGGATAGTGCTATAGTAGACTAAGAATTAAGAATATATTAGCCCTAATCTGAAGGGGTATGTGCACCCCAATGTTTATAGCAGCAATGTCCACAATAGCTAAACTGTGGAAAGAGCCAAAATGTCCATCAACAGATGAATGGATAAAGAAGATGTGGTATATAAATACAATGGAATATTATGCAACCATCAAAAGGAATGAGATCTTGCCATTTGCAATGACGTGGATGGAACTGGAGTGTGTTATGCTGAGTGAAATAAGTCAATCAGAGAAAGACATGTATCATATGACCTCACTGATATGAGGAATTCTTAATCTGAGGAAACAAACAGTATTGCTGGTGTGGTGGGGAGTGGGTGGGATGGGGTGGCTGGGTGATAGATATTGGGGAAGGTATGTGCTATGGTGAGCGCTGTGAATTGTGCAAGACTGTTGCATCACAGATCTGTACCTCTGAAACAAATAATACGATATATGTTAAGAAAAAAAAGAAGATAAGAGGGGAAGAATGAAGGGGGGTAAATCGGAGGGGGAGACGAACCATGAGAGACGATGGACTCTGAAAAACAAACTGAGGGTTCTAGAGGGGAGGGGGGTGGGGGGATGCGTTAGCCTGGTGATGGGTATTAAAGAGGGCATGTTCTGCATGGAGCACTGGGTTTTATGCACAAACAATGAATCATGGAACACTACATCACAAAAAAACAAAACAAAACAAAACAAAACTTAGGGACGCCTGGGTGGCTCAGTCGGTTAAGTGTCTGCCTTTGGTTCAGGTCATGATCCTGGAGTCCTGGGGTCGAGCCCCACATCGGGCTCCCTGCTCGGCGGGGACCCTGCTTCTCTCTCTGCCTGCCGCTCCCCCTGCTTGTGCGCACACTCTCTCTGTGGCAAATAAATTAATAAAATCTTTAAAAAGAAACAAACAAAAGAATATATTAGCCCTACTTTCTATGCCTTTCTAAGATATAAACAAGATTAATTTTAAAGTGATTTCTTTTTCTTTGCCTGTATAATATTTTTTTGGGAGCAATCTTGTTTGCTTTGAAAACTATCACCACCGGGTGTCTTAGAAATTTCTTGATTGTTTTTTCATCTGCTTATAGCCCACCAGTCCTCCACCCTAGCCTCTTATATTTTCACAGTAGAAGATCCAAATTCATCAAACAGGTGGAGAACACCCATAAAACAGAGCAAATAGCATTATAGGAAACAAGACACTCATCCATTCTATATAGATTTGTTGCTCTGTTTAGGTTCATAATGCCTTTATTACTCAATAGATTTGTTGTGGTTCATAAAACCACATAAATTACAAGATTAAATAACAACTGAAGTAACAAGGCCCAGGGAGGGAAAATGGGGGTTGAAATTATAAACTAGGTGTAGGGTTAATATAGTGAAATGCATAGCACAGGGTCATGTGTCCTTGCTGGAGCTCCCTTCCGATGCTCCCAGCTTCTCAGAGGTCATGGCATTCATCACAAAGTGGCTGGACTTTCTAAGATAATAAAGCTAATGAGTTCTTCATTGGATCAGCTTCCCTGTTTCCTGGCCTACAGAGAGATTTCTCCTGAAGATGGGCACGGCCAATAGATAAGTAGCAGGTGCCATGTGGTTGGCTGACAGTATAATACTAAGGCCTAATTTAAAAAAAAGCAGGAGCTATAAAAATATAGTGCAAATCAAAACTTTCTGATGGCCTAACTCTATCAAAGTTTTAACTAAGAATATCCAGAGCAGTGTTTCTGAATCTTTTTGGAGTTATGGACTCCTTCAGTAAGAAGAATAATGGCAAATACAAACTGAGCACCTACCATGGTCGGGCATTGTTTGAAGTGGCTCACCCAGATACCTGAGATTAGCTTGTTAATTCTGCACAGCAACCCCAAGCATAGGTACTACTATTATCCTCCTGTTACAGATTAGGTATTTGAGGCCCTGAAAGATAAGTAACTCACCCAAAGACACACAGTAGGGGAAGTAGGTATAATTTAGGCAGTCTGATTTCAGCCTGCCCTTAACCACCATACAGAACTGCCTGTAACAAGCCCTTTGATAACCTGGTGAAAATCGTCACTCTGTCTCTCTAGAAAAATACATGCATGGACATAAACACAAAAATGCACACCTCATCTTTACGGTGTTCACATATTCCCTGAATTTCCCCCAAATACAAATACAGTAAAAGCTCCCACTTGAGAAGACTGAATGATGACTGTCATTCAAATATTTTCAGGAATATTTGTCTCATTAGGACTTTGTAACTGGGGAGCAGAAAGCCGAGGGCTCTGGTCAATGGCAGGCCTCGTGAAACAGACATGCTAAGTTGCAGATTGACACGTCCATGAGCATTTACAGTCAGGTAAGATAGGGGGAAGGCGAGAGTTCTCTCAGGAAAGTTGACGATGGTTGTTGAGTGGGTGGTCATTCTTGCTCCATAAGTGGAGATAATTGGTCCAGGAATACCTGCATCAACATGCTCAGTGTCTTCCTCAATGCATGGATGAATGAGTAATTGAGGCCTGGCACTTTTTTTGCCAACATAATCATTTTAGCCAGGAAATATTGCTCCAGTAGCACAAAGTGGCCATAAGAAAATTTTAAGAAACCAGCCACAGTGTATCTTCCTTTTAAATGGTGCTATTTCCTGGCAACCTCCCTAGATAACTGTTTCTAAATTGGGCCCCCAGGTATCTGATTGACTTGACCTATTGCATAAAATTAGTGCATATGAGCATTCAAGGTTGGGGGACATCTGACAGTGATGATGGGTTTGGGCTTTAAAATAGTTGACCTGATGCTATCGTTTCTTCTATTCTCAATTATCTTTTGAAGCCATGTCTCCTGACAATAAAACTAAGAACAGAGGAGAAACTTACCTTTTTTCTTATTAGTGCCATGGAAGTCAACCAAAGGCAGTGTGCAATCATTGGGCTACCACCAGAAAAGAGGTGGGTGGGAAACACATCACAGGAATGTAAAATGCTAGGAGACTGAGCAGACTTCTGACTCTGACCCTTGAAGTGGCTTGTGAAGCAGATTCTGAATAAGCATTAGTAACCATGAAGTGATATTGAGCTCAGAGAGTTTTCCAAAAATAATAATGCTGGTTATAGCTAACTGTGTGACAGGTGCTCTTCTAAGACCTTTGCATGGATAATTTAATTTATTCTGCACACCCCATGAAGTAAGGACTATTATTACCAACCCTATTTTACAGATAAAGGAACTGAAGCCCATTCCACAAAGTGGGCGAGCATTTTATGCCAGTCAGATTTCCCTACAAGATGATCGAGGGCACTTTTCCATGTGGAAAATCTGGATTACAGTTGACTCATTAATCTAAGAAGTAAGATTATCAAGAAGAAAAATCATAAAGTTTAGGAGGGATATTTCATAGAAGAGTGGACTTATAATTTGGGGTGAGAAGCAATGGCCCTCATAAAAAAATAAGATGGGGGCACCTGGGTGGCTCAGTCAGTTAAGTGTCTGGCTTTGGCTTGGGTCATGATCCCAGGGTGATGGGATTGAGCCCCACGCTGGGATCCCTACGAGGGTGGGGAGTCTGTTTCTCCCTCTCCCTCTCCATCTGTCTCTCCCCATCTCATGTGCATGTGCTCTCTCTCTCTCTCTCTCTCTCTCAAATAAATAAATTTTAAAACTCTAAAAAAAAAAACAATGAGACGGGCCATGAATGTCTTGTAGTGATGCTGTCATACACCACCCATGTCTCCCCCACCCCCTTTCAGGCCCAAAGCTTGCATTTTCCCAGCTGCTTGGTGTGTCACTGCCAATGGCTCGGAACTGAGTCAATCCCCAAGCATTGCCAAGGTTGTACCCTATCACCAAGGACAGCCAACATCTGAAGACTGGCCAAGGCAGAGGTGCAGGAACCCAGCCCCCTTTTGAAACTGAATGGCCATTCACTTCCAACCTCTCCTTATCCTGGTGTCTTCACTCCCCATAAAGGTGCTACTCCCATGGGCACTCTCCAGTAAACATCACACAGACACATTTTAATCTCAGAATCTGCTTCTCGGGGAACCTAACCTATGACATCTGTCTTGTTTACAATATTCCCTTCTTCAATTTTAAATCAATGAAAGATTGCTCTCTCATTTCACATAGGATGTCTACTAAATCAGTTTTTTATGGATAAATTTATTTTTCTTGTATTCCACTGCTTTGTGGAAGAAATACATCTTCAATTGCAGCTTAATAAGACTACCATGAGAATACTATGATTTTACTTGGTGATTTGTACACGCGCGCACACACACACACACACACACACACCCCTAAAGGACCAAGACAGTGATACAGATTCATACAAATATATGTGTGTGTATATAAAATGAAAATTATTATATATAACTTCATGAACTAGTGATATAAACATGGACAAAAATATAGACATAAAAATAAAAATGGTTTGCAAACACAAAATCATTGTGTGTGGCTCTATAGACATGTAGATGTAAATATAAACAGAACGTTGATTTATAAACAAGAATATAGCCAAGGATATAGATATGGCTTTTTGTTGTTGGCCCATACTCCTTTTTCTCTTCACTGCTGGTACTTCACCTTTATTAGGAGAACAGGTGAAGTGAAACTGTTCAAATATGGCTTAAATCAACTGCTGGGATACTTCAGAGAAGGGTATAATTATATGCGGTAGATACGCTGCAAAATCCTGCAGGGCAGTGAGTAAATCTTCCTGAACCCCTTGTCAAGTGGCTTGCTTTCTGTAGAGGTAAGTGTGATAGGGAGTTGGGTGAGAGGTGCCATTAAACATTCTGAATTTCTTTTCTTTGTGTGACTGCAGGCCAGAGGAACCGGTCATTCGATGCTTTGTCTTTGTTAACATGACACACAACCAGATTTCTTGCCTATATGAATAAATGTTGGCCTTTTCACTCAGGCAAACTTTAAAAAAAAATTTTAAACAGAGACTATGTGCTTGGGCACATGAACACAACTCTTGTCCTTGGTGCTCCTGTCATTCGGCTTTGTGCTCTGTATTACTTTTCCAGGGCAGTGCTGCAGGTATCCACCCTCGCCAGTGTGCCCTGAACTGATGGTATGTGTTGGGAGGTAGCTGTCTGGACGCAAGTGTGTAGTCTCAGACCGTGGACCAGATAATGTCTTTCCCATTAGTCCTCTAGTCAACTAACCAATCCTCATGTATTGAATGAAACCTCCGTTTGAACTCAAGACTGGGGCCCTGAAAGAAGACACTGTAAGGCAAATAATTTTAGTTAAATCTCTGATCATCTGGGGGTGCCTGGGTGGCACAGTTGGTTGAGCATCTGACTCTTGGCTTTGGCTGGGGTGGTGATCTCAGGGTCGTGAGTTCAAGGCCCCTGTCTAGCTCCACGTTCAGCGTGGGGTCTGCTTGAGATGCTCTCCCTCCCTCTCCCTCTGCCCTTCCTGCTTGTGCTCTCTCTCTCTCTCTCTCTCTAAAATAAATAAATAAATCTTTAAAAAAATCTCTAGTCATCTGATCAGATGGAATTCACCATCTTGGGAATTCCTAAGATTTTCAACCCAGAGGTGCCTGAGAGTGGATCGAAGTGTGTGTGTGTGTGTGTGTGTGTGTGTGTGTGTGTGTGTGTGTAAGAAGAGTGAGAAGGGATGGAATGGAAATGTGTGTTGAAAAGAATCTTGTCATTGATGAGTTATACCACAATATTCCCCCAGGTAAAGAGCATGCATATCTAAGTGCAAATTAAAAGTGTTGGATAAACAGGTCCAAATAGGAAAATAAATAAGAAATGAATGATAAATGGGAATAATTTTTTTTACACAAAATTGACTCTACTTTTAAGTAATAGCATAAAACTGGAGCCCAGTCAGTAATTTTTCATCTCTTCAGATTCTGCTCTAATTACTAAAACTCTTGTTTACCTTCTGTTGACCTTCTATTTTAACATTCGTCAGCCTTCCTAAGAATACCATTCTGCATTCTTATGAATCATGCTATGAAAAAAATTCTCAAAACAAACATCTGGGTGTTTTTGGTTTTTTTTTTTTTTTTTTAGTATTCACATTTCATATTCTATTACTTTCCTCTGTCATCTCTTCTAGGAAGAATGATTTTTTGCTGGTCTAGTTGAATCTTCTTAGGTTTGAACCAACCGTCTTTACTCTTTTGAATGAGTTTAATTTGCACTGCTACTTTTTCTTTTTGCCGACTCTTTGAAGATTGCAATCAACTCCTTTTTGGCCCTCACTGTACATTTTCAAGTTATTGATTCACTTGCTATGTGGTATATAAATGAAGCTTACAAATGCAATTTCTTTGGTTCCTGAGGTGTTTTTTCCCCCCTTCAGTTCTCTGATGTCCCAGCATTTCTAACTCCACAGTCACAACATCTTGGCCCATTAGCAGCTAGGATTTGTTTGGACACAGTGAACTATATTTCCTTGCTCTAATGAAGCACACAAAATATAACTGCTATCTCCTCAGCAGGCTGCCCTTTCTAAGGAGGGCAGAATGAATATTCCCTGAGAACAGGGAGCTCAGCCCTGAGAACTTAATGAACTCCAAGGTACTGTCTTCATGGGACGATTGCATCTGAATGAAACTCAGCAACTCACTTTGGCTGGGTCAGCTGCTCCTGTCAGCTCACCACCTTCCTGGCCTTTTGAACGGACACTCTCACTGTCCTGTTTGGATTTTGTTTAGTTTTGCTGCATTGGTGACCTTGATGACATAGTCAGCTTTCTTTTAAACCCCAATTTATATTTTCTGGAATAGAAGATTAACAGAGTTTGAAAGTTCACAGTCTCAATGAAGGTAACAAAATATCATTATTTGAAATAGAAATTGGACCTACAAGCCACCCTTCAGTGACATTTCTTAAAGATGTGATGTTACATGGAATATTGGGGAATGAGCTCTGGGTTATTATTGCTGAAGTAGGGGGTGTGGGAGTTAGAGATATGATTGCAGGTGAAGTTTGGGAGCCAAAATCCTCCCTGGATGTGGAGTTTTAAAAATAGACAGAAAAAGAGGTTGACTTTATTCTTCAAGCAAATACGTACCCATTAAAGGCAATGTGATCACATTGTGTTTAGAAAGCTAGGATGAATATGATGGAGTTGATGTGAAACAGCTTCCTGGCCTTTCACTTCAACACACGGGAATCTCAGGAAAATATAAAAAAATGTAAATAACTAGCCCAGGTTCAAAATCAAGAAATGGAAATCCTGAGCTGTCAGAAATAAAGAACTCAAAGCCAGATCAGTGAGCAGGAACTGAAGCTTAAATGGGCCATGAGAGAAAGCAATAAAGATGTAGGCCTTAACTGTTGTCAACTGAAGTTTTAAGTCCCGTGGAGAGGTAGGTCAGGCCACGGTCTCAGATCTAAGCTACATGTACCAAACCAGGAATCACAAAGGGCTGCCTAGCTCATTAAAAAAGGACTAAGAAAACTGTACACAGGCTCAGAGAATTTGTGACAAATCTTGCTGTACATCGGGGGGCACAGAGAAAAATATCACCCAAGAAAACTGAGAACTCCAGGCTATTGTTATTACAGATTTACACTATTCATGGGGTAGAGAACCCAATATTGAGAAAGTAACATGAAAACTTCTAGAGGAGGAGGAATTAGTAGACCTTTGGCAGAGGTTTCCACAACCATCACATTGGTATTCTTCCCAACAGAACTCTGATGGAAAACAACTGCCACTGAAAATGAGCTCATAAAAAGTATAAACCATACAAGTAACAAAGTGCTTCAGAGAGAACTAGAAGACCCAACAAATGGGACAATGTAAGCTCTAAAAACTAGAAATGATAAAATAACCAGGAACATCAGTATAAATATATTTAGAACGTTCAAAGAAATAAAGGAAATCAGAAACACCATAGGGCAAGTACGGAACTATATACAAGTAGGCTTATTTGAAAATAACCAATAGACTTTCTAAAATTTGAACTGTAGCCATTTCAGTAAAAATGGGTTGCATAATCAAAAAAGATACAAAAAAGGGGTGAACAGGGATATTAATTGGAGGAAATCATGGAGAAATTCAGTGCAGAAAGACAGAGATGAAAAATATATAATAGAAGTTTAGAGAAATGGTGGTCTCATTGAGAAAAATCAACACACATTTAATACATGTACAGGAGGAGAGAAAATAAAGAATGAGAAAGAAGCAATATTCAAAGTAGGAGTGGTAAGAATGTTCCAGATTTAAAGTGAAGGAGCACTGAATATGGAGAGCGGATAATAAAATAAAAATATAAACCCACACAAGTCCCATGACTGTGAAATACAGAACATCAATAGCATAAAGAGAATTTTATAAAGCTCTAGAGAGAAAAGTAAACATTTAACAAGGAAGGGCAGTTAGAATAACAGGACACTTTGCATCTGCAATAAGACATGTCATAAAACAATGAAATAATGTCTTCAAAGTGCAGAGGAAAAATAATTGTCGGCTTAGAATAATATGCCCAGATAAATTATTTAATAGTGATGGTAAAATAAAGATAATTTCTGACTTACAAAGAAAAAAGCATTTACTTCTCTCACGCCACAGTTGAAAGATATCATTCAGAAAGAAGGAAATTAAATTCAAAAAAAAATGGTGAATGAGGAATTTTATAAACAGGCATGCAAATAAAGTAATATTTAAAACATCTAATTATGGTGATTTAACAAAAAAGGTAGACATTGAACAGTAATAACATAAGATGTTGGGGATGGACAGAGAATCAAGTCCTTTGTTACTCAGAAGGAGATTTAGAGACACAGGTTAAATATAGACATACAAAGATTAAGATTACATGTGAAAACTTTAAAGGTAAATATTATAAGAAGTGGAATGTATAAATTTGGGAAACAAGATTGTAGCAGAAAAATAAGGAATAAAAAAATTAATTCAACAAAAGTGGGCTAAGAAGATGGAAAGAAAAGAAAGAAAAAGCAAGGTAAGTTCAAAACACAAAATGGCACAGTAAGGCTAAATGTGTAAGCAATCACAGTAACTATAAGTACTTTAAGCAGACTTTGTAAAAGATAAAATCTCTCAGAAAGAATTACAAATTATTAGGACTTTAAAAGGTCACTAAATTGAAGTTCAGTATACAAAAACTGTATTTATATAATACATAATGGCAACAAAATACATTTTGCAAGATAATATAGACAATGGTTGCTAGGAAGAGGACAGAGTAGGGAGCACCGAGAATGTCTCCCCACCTGGACAACAAACTACACTGGCAGGATCTGTCTAATGTAACTATTTTGGGACTCTGGAGTCTGTGGAAGGCTTACAACTTCCAGGGGAAGTTGAGTGATAAAATTTGGTCAATTTTGATCAATTTCAGCTCTTGGCACAGTAGCAGCTACCTACCCGACGGCAGTCATGTGTTCCACGAGCAGCTTGCTTCCAGCTTGTGGCAGCCAGTATGGGTGGAAATGACCCTTCCTCCAAATATCAGGGATCTGTGCTATGATGCTAATTGTTGCTTCTTATCTCAGAGATATAAATAAAGAGGCAGGCAGTCATTGTTGTTGTATCTCCTCTCATTGTTGCAAGCCCTTCCTCTCTGGCCCAAGTGATTTCCAGGGGGTTTAAAGGAGCAGATCCTTTTTATTCCCCTTCCCTTTGTTTTTCTCTTTTTCCCCTTTTGGGAGTCAGACACTGAAGACTAAGACATTCAAAAGTAACTGCATATAGAGAGGAAATTAGAAAGTCACTGTGCTTGCCCATGGAAAGGCATAGACTCAGAAAAGACCTGAGAAGACCTTAAATTTCATCTCTGGCTAATCCTCAGCACAGAGACAACCTACAAAAAACAAACACAATAATCAAAAAACAGCAAACCCTGAAGAAGTTTACCCTTGACTGATAAGATGATTTCTAGATTTACCATATTATTAGGTATAGATGTCCAGTTTTTAACAAAAAAAAAATCACAAGACATACAAAGAAACAGCTAAGTATGGCCTATTCAAAAGAAAACAAAAAGATTAATGAACACTATACCTGAAAAAGACCTGATAATGGATCTACTAGGAAAGACTTTAAAACAATTGTCTTAAGGAGGCTAAAGATCTAAAAGAAGATGTGGACAAAGCCAAGAAAATGATGTGTGAACAAAATGGAAATGTCAATAAAGAGAAAACTTAGAAAGAAACTGAAAAGAATTCTGAAGCTGAACAGTACAATAACTGAAATGAAAATTTCACTCGAGGGAATGAAAGGCAGATGTGAGCAGGCAGAAGAAGGAATCAGCAACTTGAAGATAAGAATGGAAATGATCGGGGCACCTGGATGGCTCAGTCACTGGGCGTCTGCCTTCTGCTCAGGTCATGATCCCAGGGCCCTGGGATCGAGCCCCGCATCAGGCTCCCTTCTCCGTGGGAAGCCTGCTTCTCCCTTTCCCACTCCCTCTGCTTGTGTTTCCTCTCTTGCTGTCTCTCTCTCTATCGGGTGAATAAATAAAATCTTAAAAAAAAAAAGAATGGAAATGATCAAATCTGAGGAATAGAAAAAAATCAAAGAAAAGTGAATGGAACTGAAGGAACCCATAGAACACCATCAAGTGGACCAATATACACATTGTGGGAGTCCGAGAAGGAGAAGAGAGAGAGAAAGGGGCAGAGAGAATATTTGAAAAAAATAATGACTGAAAACATCCCAAATTTGATGAAATACATGAATATAAACATTCACATAAACTCACACTGAGACACATTTTAATCAAACTTTTAAAAGCCAAAGACAAAAAGGGGCACGTGGGTGACTTAGTCGGTTAAGTGTCCGACTCTTGGTTTCGGCTCAGGTCATGATCTCAGGGTCGTGAGATCGAGCCCTGTGTTGAGCTCCACACTCAGCAGAGAGTCTGCTTGGGATTCTCTCCCTCTCCCTCTGCCCATCCCCCTGCTCTCCCTCTCTCTCTCTTACTCTCCCCCCTCTCTAAAAATAAATAAATAAATAAACAAATAAATAGGAAGGAAGAAAGGAAGAAAGAAAGAAAGGAAGAAAGAAAGGAAGAAAGGAAGAAAGAAAGAAAGAAAGAAAGAAAGAAAGAAAGAAAGAAAGAAAGAAAGAAAGAAAGAAAGAAAATCTTAAAAAAAAAGTGCCAATGACAGAGAGAGAATCTTGAAAGCAGCAAGAAAGAAGTGACTCATCACATACAAGGAATCCTCAATAAAATTATCAACAGAGTTCTTTTCCTCAGAAATCTGGAGGCCAGAGGCAGTGGGCCAATATATTTGAAGTGCTAAAAGAAACAACTACGAACCCAGAATCCCTTATCTTGCATAACTGTCCTTCAGAAGTGAAGAAAAAAAATGAAAACATTCCCAGATAAGCAAAAACTAAGGGATTTCACTACCATTAGAGTGCCCTACAAGAAATGCTAAAGAAGTATTACCAGTTGGAATGAAAAGACACTAGACAAAACCTCAAAGCCATATGAAGAAATAAAGATCCCGTAGAGGTAAACACAAAAAAGGTAAAGGCTACACAAAGGTAAAAACTCACTAGTATTGTAACAGTGGTTTGCAACTCTACTTTTCGTTTTCTACATGATTTAGGAGATTAATATATTTTTTTAAAGAAATGTTTCTAAAGTAGTTTCTTCTCTCTTTGGGACCTGACAAATTACACAAATATTTCTGCTTTGTCAGGTTCCTCTGAATCTGTTTATTCCTTCAGCTTAGCTCTCGAATTCCACTGAATTCTACTCCCCACCAAACTCATATCTCTGCCTTCAACTCTTAGGAATGTCCCTGTTTCTTCTCCCTGGCCTCACTGTATTATAAAATTCTACTTCTTAGCCACCCCTTACATGTGCTATTCTCTTTTTCACTCCCTCTCACTTAGGCGAAACTTATTCTTATTCTTTGTGAACAAAGTTGTTCTGAACTTTTATGCTTTCTTCAGAAATTATTTATTACAATTTTCATCAATAACTTTCTCCAACCTTTCCTATTAATGACACTGGTCTCCTCTTCTCCTTTCTGTGCATGAAGCTCTGAAAGGTGATTCTAGCCACATTTAGTTGCTAATGATGAATCTTGATTTCAAATTCATCTTCCCCCATATTTCAGTTTACAGTTTCTTCTGGAAAATACAGATCCATTTAATAATATCATTGTTATATTTTACATGTCTAATCTGAAAAACCAAAAGCTCTCTATGTGGAGATATTTGAACAACATTGTGAATATAATTAATACCACAGAGTCATACACTTAAAATAGTTAAAATTGTAAATTTTGTATTATGTATATTTTATTACAATAAAAAATACAAAAAGGTAAAAAAAGCCAGTTTACAATAGTATCAAAAAAATTCAAATACCAAGGAATAAGTCTAATAAAGGTATGCTCAACATTCACTTAGAAAACTATTAAACATTATTTAGAAAAGTTAAAGAAAAACTAAATAAATGAAAAGCCATTTCAAGTTCATGGATTTGAAAACTCAATATTGTACAGAAGTGAGAACTTCCTCAACTGATTTATAGATTCAGTGAAATACCAAATAATAATCCTAGTAAGTATTTTTATGGAAATGGAATTAACTGATTTCAAAAGTTATATAAAAATGCAAATGGAAAAGGATATATAAGACAATTTTGAAGAACAAATTTGGACAACTAATAATACTAGATATCAAGACTTTTTATAAAGTTACAGTAAATGAAAGAGCTTGATGTTGGCACAACATAGATAAATAGACTAATGTACAAAAAAGAGAGTCAGAAACAGATTCTATATATCAGTCACCTGATCTGCAACAAAGGTGCTGCTTCACTGTAGTGCAGTAAAGATGCACCTGTCTTTATGGAAAAATAGACATTGATCCCTATTCATACCATATGCCAAAATGAATTTGAAGTCAATCATATATCTACATAGTACAAGAATAAAATTTCTTGAAGAAAACAGCCTGATGATATAGATGAAAATTTTTTGAGCAGGGTACAGAAAAACAGCATAAGGAAAGATGGATTAGATGTCATTAAAATTAAGAATTTCTGTTTACTCTTATGATTAAGAAAATAAAAAGTGTGGAAGATGTTTATAATTCATGTATTTCTTAAATGTTTAATATCTAAAATGTATCAAGAACACCCACAAATCAGTATGAAAAGGAAAACAACCCAATAAGTGCTGAGCAGAAACTAGAACAGGCACTTTGCTAAAGAAGATCAACACGGCCAATAAGTATACAAAAAAGTGTTTAATATAATTTATCAGGGAAATAAATAGACCCACCATAATGGCTTTTTAAAAGGGGAGGGGTAATGCCAAATATTGGTTATGATGAAGAGCAACTAGAACTTTCATTTACTACTGTTGGGATTGTAAAGGTAGAAACTGGAGGTATCTGCTAACACTGAACATGCATAGACTTAATGACACACCAGTTCCATTCTAGGTCTATGCTCACCAGAATTACATACATATACGTTTCAAAAGACATGTATAAGAATATTCATGGCAAAATTATTACTTATAGTTCAAATTGGGAACAACCCAAATGTCCACCATGGAGTATATACATAAAATGGAACACTATACAGCAATGAAAAATAGCTACTATCTACTACACTTAGCAGCATGGATAAAACTCACAGATGTGTTGAATGAAAGAAGTCAAATACAAAAGAGAACACATACACTTTATTAATTTATTTCCACTCAGGTAGCATTAAAAAATAGGCAAAATTTGTCTGTAGTTGATAGAAGTTAAAATAGTGGTGATAGCATGGATTAGAGTTAATCATGTAAACTTGAAAGCAAAGGGGTTGATTTTATTTGTGAATCTTTCATTGCATTTAGCACAGGCCATAGTAAGAGCTTGTTATAGGACTGATGGATGAAATAATGAGAATAATTAGTCTTGCTCCCTTGGTTTTTTAAATCAGTTTTATTGAGATATAGTTCACATATCATATGATTTACTCATTTAAAGTTTAGAGAAATATACAGAAGGAATTGTTGATTCATCATATTGTATGAGGTACTGTGTTATACACGAGACTAATATAACATTGTATATTAATTATACTTGAATAGAAAAATTTAAAATATTAAAAACAGTTAAAAATTAAACGTTGTAGTTAAGAAAAACAAAAACCAAAAAAGTAAAGTGCCCAATTCAGTGGTTCTTAATATATTTACAAAATTGTGTAACCATCACCGTCATCACTCTTAGAACTTTTTCATTACTCCCAAAAGAAACCCATACCCGTTTGCTCTCACTTCCCCCAACACCCCTTCCCTCCATCCACCTTCCACCATAGTCTTATTAACCACCAACCTACTTCCCATCTCTCTAGATTTGCCTATTCTCGATATTTTGTATAGATAGACTCATGCAATATATAGTTCTTTAAGACTGACTTCTTTCACTTAGCATAATGTTATTGAGATTTACCCCTTTTGTAGCATGGATCATTACTTAATTTCTTTTTATTGTCAAGTAATAGTTCATTACATGACTATATCACATTTTATTTATCCATTCATCAGTTGATGAATAATTGGGTTGTTTCCCAATTACTCATTCATGAATAATGTTGTTATGAATAATGCTATTATGAACATTCATGTATGAATAATGCTGTTATGAACATTCATGTACAAGTTCTTGTGTGGACTTATGTTTTTATTTCTCTTGGGTAGATACCCCGGAGGGGAATTGCTGGGCATTGCTGGGCCAGATGGTAACTTACTGCTAAAGCATTTGAGGAATTGCCAGATTGTTTTCTAAAGTAGCTTTACTACTTTACATTCCCAACAGCAGTGTATGAGGCTTCCAATTTCTTTGCACCCTCCCCAATATTTGCTATTATCTGACTTTTTGATTATAGCATCCTAGTGGGTGTGAAGTGGTATCTCATTGTGGTTTGGGTTTGTATTTCCTTGATGACTAATCATGTGCATATATTTTCATGTGCCTATCACACATTTATATATCTTCTTTGGACAACTCAGTTTCTTGGGCTGTTTTAAAAATTGGGCTTTTTATTAATGAGCTTCAATAGTTATTTATATATTCTAGATACAATTCCCTTATGAGACATGATTTGCAAAAATTTCCTCCCATCCTGTGGGATGTCTTTGCACTTTCTTGATGGTATCCTTTGAAGCACAAAATATTGCTGATGTTTATTTTTTCATTTGTCGCTGGTGCTTTTGGTGTTATATCTAAAAAATTTTGCCTAATCCAAGTTAATTCTCCTTTGATTTTTTAAGAAATAACTTTTATTACTTTTGGCTACTTTTTAAAAAAAGATTTTGTTTATTTATTTTTGAGAGAGAGAGAACACACCAGTGCCTGAGCAGGGGGAGGAGCAAAGGGAGAGGGAGAGGAAAAAAAAAGATAGTACGAAGGGAAAAATGAAGGGGGGAATCAGAGGGGGAGATGAACCATGACAGACTATGGACTCTGAGAAACAAACTGAGGGTTCTAGAGGGGAGGGGGGTGAGGGGATGGGTTAGCCTGGTGATGGGTATTAAAGAGGGCACGTATTGAATGGAGCACTGGGTGTTATATGCAAACAATGAATCATGGAAGACTACATCAAAAACTAAAGATGTACTGTATGGTGATTAACATAACAATAAAAAATCTCCAGCAGAGTCTGTGCTGAACCCAACATGAGGCCCCATCTCACAGCCCTGAGATCATGACCTGAGCTGAAATCAAGAGTTGAACGCTTAAGTGACTGAGCCACCCAGGCACCCCACTTTTTGGTTACTTTTATACTTTTTTGTTTTTGTTTAATTAGTTTTTTTTAAATGCATGTGAGCCTTGTCCTTTTCCCTCTCTGTAATAATTTTTGGAAAAGGTCTTCATGCATACAATAGTTTGTATGTTTTTGTATATTTTCCCACTTAAAATTTTGTAGTGAATGTTTTCCCATATCATTAAAAATATTTGGAAGGAGCACATAAATGGCTGTAAATCCTGCTATGTAAATTATACATTATAATGTATTTAATCATTTCCATATTCTTACACATTTGTAAACTACTTTCAATGTTGTGGTATTTCTATAAAGAGTTAGAAAACATGCATATAAATATACCTTGGTGTAAATATCTATTTCTTTCCCTAGAATAGATTCTAGTTAAGAGATGGAGTTACTGGGGCAAAGGGCATGAACATCATTTTTTAGACTGAATGCAAATTGCTCTCCAGAAAGTTGTGTCCATTTACCCTCTCCTAGTCAGTTCCTGCTTCATTGTATCTTCATCAGTATGAGTGTTATTTTTAAAAATCAAGTGGTGACTATAGGATACTTCTTTTCTTTGTAGTCCCTTCCTTTATTTAAAGCTGAGAATGCAGCTGCCAATTCCAGTATGATGCAGTCCCCCTGGGAAGCCATAAATTCTGCCAAAGCTTTTATAATATTTCCGTGACTTTTTGGTGACTTCACACTTCATTTAAAAAGGCATAAAACAATTACCAGGTCATTAGCAAGCACTTTTTTCAAGGAGTTTCAAAAAAGCTTTTCTAGAAATGGCTTGTGAGCTGGTGTTTTATTTTGGAGAGACAGGTGGAGGATGAGACAGGGATAGTTAACAAAAATGAACAATTTAAAGGCAAGTATTGGGTTATGGCAAGAATGAGTGGATCATCCTGCTCACTAGATCTGGGTGATTCTTCTCAAGGCAGGGGTACTAGTTTACTCTTATAATGAGAGGCCCTTAACAACATAGCCTCTAGGCAGGCAGATCCGTGTTTTAGAACCAGACACAACTATTTTCTGGCTGTGCGACCTTAACTGGCCTTAACTATATACAAAGCACTTAGCATAGCTAAGCACATACTACCTTCTCATAAATATTAGCTATTTTTGATTATTCTTCATCTCTGTATCCGCAAAAGGACAACAAGCACTGGAGATAGCTGATAACAGTACAATTATTTAATGAATAAATGAATAAGTTATGAAAAATCTAAAAAGAGTGTGTATGGAAGAAACCTTCCAATTTCCATATTATAGGCCACTCATAATCTCCATTCCAAATTTGAGTCATCTCACATTTGAAGCTTCCCTAGGCTATTACCCATTTAGGGTCTGTGGTGAGATTTTATTCTTAAATAAACCATTGTTTGTAGCCTGTTGTGTTTCTGTTCTTGCAGGGGTATGCATTGTGCTTTAGTTCTTCTATTTTAAATCATTTAACAGATAACACCAAAAAAAAAAAAAAATCACTTAGAGTCTGATTTAATCAAGAGGCACAGGATGAAGTGTGAAAAATACAGTGTTGTTCTGACCCTCGGCTTTATTGAGGACTGCAAAAAGGTATAAATTAAGTGACCTTTCCAGGTCAGGATTTTATGGCTCTGATAAATTCCCCAGGCTTAGCAGTTGTCAGTGAAGAACATGAAGTGAGAATATGAAGATCCTTTCTCCCAACCACATCTTTCCAATGAGTAGTGAGATAATGGATTTGAAAGTGCCTCGAGAAAAGTAGTTTTATAAATTTAAAACATGATTATTATAATGTAGATGATATAAGCACAACAGAAATTTGAAGAAGTTAGAATTGAGGCAAAGTCGTTTTTTTTTTTTTAATCATAAGATCTTACAACTAAAGGGATTGTTAGGGGTTTTGTGGTCCCACTATCTTATTTCTATATATGAAAAAAGAGTAAAGTTACTTTGTCAAGATCACATTATTTAAAACTAAAGTCCTATTACTTTATATAAAAATAATGGATGGTAAGAATTAAAATTTACAATGTTCCTAAAAGATTATTATTTATCTTCACAATGCAAGAAAATGTAAACTTACGTTAATATAGTTTATTTATAATGAGTTTGAGTGCATTTTAAATGTTATTGTCCTAACGTAAATTTAAAAATCTGAAATGAGAAATTTCAATTATGAAGGCTTCCTTGGAATCGATCATTTCAGTGTTTTGCAAATGTTTTTGCTGCATAAGCCCCACAAAGTTTAAGTTCCCAGCCTCCACGCTTATGGTCAGTTAACTGAACGGCCTCTTCCTTTGGAGAACTGTTTATAAGGAGGGTATGGTATTTCCTGGAGTTAATTTACACTGGAATTAATAAAGGTTAATGAAATCTTTTGGGAACTCCTTTTTCCCATGGGATCCCATATTTAAAGTTAAGCTGCTGTTTCCCTTAAGCAAAAATTTAAGAAAGTGATTTCCCAGTAACAAGCATTCACATTACCTTCGGCTATAAAAGTACTGTATGCAAGGTATGGAGTGACATTTTTAATGTACAAAAGCAAACACTAAGTTGCAATTTTTTTTTTTTTTTTTTTTTTTTGCAAATATTGATCCTTAGGAGGAGCAGTTTCTCACACTCAGTTTTGGGTGGACTCTGTTTAAAATATAACTCTTTTTTTGTCCAGCTCTATTTGGAGGACCTGAAGGGGGGGTGGGGGGTGAGAAATCTAAACCACTTTAGAGAGCTCTAGAAAAACTACATTTTACCATTGTAATTTGAAGGACAAATGGACAAATGATTGGAGGTTAAAGCTTTTGTATCACTTGTCATAACTGGAGAGGCCCTACTCAAGAGGGGAACACTGGAAATCATCCAGTTGGGCACTATTCTTTCTGCATCTGAGTGGGGCACTCACAGATTCTGGAAAGGAAGCATAAGCAAATAAAGGGAAATGGAAAAAAAAAAGATGACTGTGCTCTTCTCAGGCTACCACTTATACTGATCTCCCTGCTCTATGAACTTGAAATAATGAATGCTGCAGAGTATGTATTGCATAAGCGCTTGACATCAGATTATCTTGCATAGTTGGGAAGCAAGATGATTTTTTTCCCTTTGCAAAAAGACAGAGTACTTGTTCTTCCAAAGCAGTACTCTAAGACTATTACATAACACTCAATTTTAAATGATTTGAAATAATTTTAATTGGTACTTACCTGGGAGTCTATATCACTTTCATTTCACCAACTCCCCCAAAATGGCTTCAGGAATTGCTACTCATCAGCAGCTGTGAAAGTATGATAAGACAGGATGATGTATACAAACGATTTCTTCTTCAGAAGTATTCATCCAGAAGAATTGTCAAATTATTTTTAAATGGCTGTAGTTCTTATTGAAACACTGCAAGAGAAGTTTAAAGCTTCACTTGCATTCTGTGACCTTGCTGTTTGGGAATCCTATGGTAGAATCGTGGGATATGTTTGAGCTGGGACATGCTTTGGGGACTATCTTTTATAAAGCATTCAGTTTTTTCAAATGAGATAGAGATCCAGAGAGGTTAGGTAACTTGAAGACTATAAAGTCAGTTCGGGCTAAAAGGAACCTTCAGAAATCCGAAAGATCACAGTCACTCATAGAATTGATTGTGAAGCAGATTGAAGGAGTTTTAGTTTCTTCAGTATTGACAGGGGGGCATTGGAGATGGGAGCAAGAGAGAAAAGGAACCAGGTTGTTAGGAGAAAGAGTACTTCACTGATTTTGGTTACAATGTTAAAATAATACTAGTCTCATTTTGAGATAATATTTCAGCAGTTTTTTGGCTGATAATAATGTGGGTTTTCTATATGAAGTATGGGGGTCAACCTCTTATGCTCAACAGCTATCTGGGAAGGGCTTAAATGGACTGATTAGGTCCAATGTGGAAAATACTTTGTATTTATTTAAAACCTAAATTTTGAGTAACATAGTTTCCAGACCCCTCTTGGTAGTATCCCCAGCATGAGGACTAGGAAAGAAGAATCCAGTCTTAGTCTCTGTAGTTTGGATATGGACGCCAAGACACAGGGCATTCTGTGACAGAGGCAGAAACCAAATCCTAGTCTGTGACTTCTTGCTTTGAAGTGCTTGTCTGTTCTGGACACGGGCGACCAGAATCAGCTGGGGAGAAGGAAGAGCCTCAGTTGCCTTGGCAATGATTTGGCCTTTGGCAGGGTTGAAGGGAGTAGGAAAGAGGCAGACGAGGTGGGTGGAAGGGGCTGGCCAGACTCTTGAAGAAATTACACACTCCTGGAAGCTCTCTTGACAAATGTCATGACCTGGTGAATAATTTCTTGCCCTACGAACGATTTTCTAATAGCCCTGGGATTATTTTGCTGCTGTTAGTATCAATAAGGTAAAGATGTGAGCTTATAATAATTGCATTCTAATAAAATATTCCTTATGTACTAAATGTGTTTCAAATGATTGTTATTATGCTAGTTCATATTACTTTATCCCTATAAATCATAGCATTCTATTTTAGTACCTGGATTATTTGCATAATATTAAGGTATTCTTTAACTTTATCAAGAAGGGGATTGCTGAGCAGAAATTCTGTGAAAAAGGATCCTGGTAGCTCCTCCTATTTATTCTTTCCTTCTTGCCTAGTAACAGAACCCTGATATTAGTGGGGCACGTGACCCCCATGATAAAAGACTACATGGTCCAGGATCCTTTGCAGCCAGGTGGGGCCACATGACTAGGTTATAGTTAAGATGATGTAAACAGAACTGTTGTTCACGAACTCCAAGAGATCTCCTCAAGGACCGAGGTGTGCCTTTTCTCTGCCCCTTCTCCTTCTTGCTGGCTGAATTTAGAGGACATGGATGAAGCTCCAGGAACAACTGAAGCTCAAGTAAAATATGAGAAAGACCTGGAGCAGAAGGGACATGGCTCAGACCAGTCTTGGGTCCCCTGCTGCTGGACTTCTTTAGGTGACAGAAAAATGAATGTCACTTTTAATTATTCCTTGTGGATCTCTGGATATGTTCAGCCAAAGATAAACAATACACATCTTAAAATATTATGCAAAGATATTTAGCCCATATCAAAGAATCATCAAGCAAAAGCCTTTGCCAATAGACACAGAAAAAAGCATGACATCATTTAAGTGTCAGTTTGCCCTGGAGGCTTGAAAGTTTTTATGACATAATATTGAGTGTTTGAACCTGACTTCCTCTTACATGCTGTAAGGGGAGTCTTGAGAGGGTTCAGGAGCCTGAATTCTGTGCCATCTGGGTCACTTATCCGTGCTATGCTCTTGAATAAGCCATCCTGACCTCAGTTTCTCCCTCTAAAATAAAAATTCTTGGCTAAGTATTCTCCATAATTCTTCCAAACTCTGTAAGCTATAAATTTATAAAATTGCCTATGTCCTTTTAAGTAGGCTCCACACCCAATGTGGAACCCAACTCAGGGCTCAAACTCCCAACCGTGAGATCAAGACCTCAGCCAAGATCAAGAGTTGGACACTTAACCAACTGATTCACCCAGGCACCCCTTGCTTGTTTCCTTTTAAAACCCCTAAAACTGATTGGCCCTAGCTACGTATGCAAGTATGTGGTAACAAAGACTTACCGATGCTTGGTATATGCAGATGATCAACCAGCTTTGCATCGTATGAGATATGTGTGTGTGTTGGTTGGGAGAGAAGGGCCACAAGCTTATTTTCAAGGTGTTTACTTTTTAATTGTGTAGAAAAACTGGGCAAACATCAAGCCACAGGATTTTGAATGACCTGTGTCTCCTGGCTCCTTGTTCAATGCTATTTCATGCTCTCTCATCTCAGGGCTATCTTGTCTCAGTGCTACCTCATCTCGTCTATGTTCCTTCTCTAACAGAACTCCACATATTTAATTGACAGAGGTCTACTAGCTTTGTGGTTTATAGAGCTCTTGTTAAACCCCCCAAATTTTATTTGTGCCACAAGATACAATTCTACTTGGTTATACTCATGTAAGATTGATATGTTTGCTGTGATAACAGTCATTCAACCTCTCTCTAATTAACATTAGTTGTGCTTTATCTTTCTTATAAAGCTACATGTCAACAAGGGCAAAAGATTCTGTTCTAACCAGATACTCACGTGTTGGAAGAATTCATGGAATAGTTAAATCAGAAAAAAAGGCTTTCTGGAGAAGATGAGTTTTGATCCAGAGTTCTAGAGAGGTGACAAATGTGAGTTGTTAGAGAAGTGGTCAAGTCGTTATAAAGGGGCTGCATGGTAGTTGCAAAGAGACTGAGTAAAAATGATCAAGTGGTGTGGGCAGATGGTGGCCAGGTTGGCTGCAGTGGGGTGTAGGATGGATCTGTGAGGAGTACCATCTGAGAATTTCCCTGCCGTTCTTTTTCTGCCCTGACTCTCTTGTTGTCATGAAATACTCCCTTTTAGCCCAGTGTTTGTTTGGAGTATGAAAAGAGCTCATGTAAAAGACAGATGAATGAGAGTACGACTCTGGTGGAAGTCATTTTAAAGAAACAGAGGAAAGGATGGCAAAATCATCACTGCAAGAATGTGTCCCCTTTGCATAAAATATATTCCATTTGCATATTTAGGTTTCATGCTTCACTGTGTGCTTATGTGGTGGGGATGAGATAAAGTTGTAGAAGGAACTTAGAATTCCCTGACTTTTGAAAGTTAAGTCAACTGTGACTTTCTACTAATAAAGTATCTTCATGGGCTTAATTTTCTTGAGGGTGTATGTGTGTGTGTGTGTGTGTGTGTGTGTGTGTGTGTGTGTGGTATTTAATGAAGAAAATAAGTAGGCAGCTGATTTATCACAAGCAGTGTATTTACCTGGGTGTATCATCACCAAAATTATCACTGATATTGGAAATGGAAAAAACATCATGGTGGTTAGTGTCAGCTCCAGCCTCTTCTGTTTGCAGCACAAACCAGCCCAACAGAGTCATGACAGTTCCTAAGCACTGATTTGGACATTGTCACGGGAATAAAGCACATAGCCACATGTTCCCATAACACATCACAAATTGTCTCCAGCAAACTGGATTGGCCAAATGGAAAGGGTTGCATGCACACTACAAATCAATGTTAGTATTGCTTTGTGTTTTCTATCAGAGCCATGGAAGTTTTTCTTCCTTGGTCTTCTTTCAAGCTTCTCTGCAATCTTGTTTGGTTGTGCCTCGTAAATATCCATGCATAGCAGCAAACACAAACAACAGAGAAAACTTTGAGAAGAAGAAGAAAGCAAGGCCTTCCACTTTCCTCTTTTTTTTTTTAAATAGCTAATTTCTTGGATTCCTTTCATTTACTCACTCTCATCTACCGATCCATGCATACCAACATAGCTGACATGAATTTCTCTGCAATAATCATATACAAAAACACCACATTGCTTTATGTTTTTATTTCTAATTAAATCTTTGTTTTAGCATCTGTTGGCTAGGGTAGCCGGAGACCCAATACCAGTCATCATTGGAGGTCCCTGCCCCTGAGAATGGCCCAAGAGACCAATGGTCTTGTGCAGTTTAAAAAAATTGAGGAGGACCTCCAACTTTTTAGGCAGTTTTGATTACTGCTGAGATGCATGCTATTCAATCCCTTGTGGTCAATTCCAAGGCAGGAGGCCCTTCCCCTGCAGTACCAAATATGGGCATCATTCTCCACTTCAACCAAGGCCATAGCTCCTGTGCTCAGACTCCAGCATCCCAGACCATCCCATCAGACATCCTGGACAGTAAACAGGAATTGGGGGCAGCTCCTTGCACTTACCACTTTCTTCTTTTAGTTTTGATGTCATTTTCACCGTCTAAACTCAAAGCCACATCCATCTTTTTGGCTAGTAACAGACTCCAAGGCATGAGTAGGGGTTTTAGCAGTTTCTGTTTTCATCTCCTAATGCTAAAATCTCTGAAAGCCCTGAATTCAGAACTCTGAAAGCCCTGAATTCAGAACTCATTTTCTGTTTAGAAAATGGGGCGAAGGTGCAAAATTTACCTTCTTTCTCCTAGGTCCTATTGCAGTAGCAGGAATGAGAATATAAATTCCTATTTTAATAGACTATCTTGCCATATATCTATTATATGAATTTGGGGCAGATGAGAAGAAAAACAAGATTGTTTTTACTGGAGAAAATTGGCAAAGTTTTTGATTTGTTTTTATCATTGCTGTTGATGTTGTTTGATGTTATAAGGCACGAGAATTTTCTTAAGGTCAATGTGACTGAAAAATTGAGTCAATAGGCAGAATCAACTAGTTGTTTCTGCATCATGGATCTAATAACCTTTGTTCTATTTATAAATTTAGGTTAAATATTCTTCCATTTTGGTAGTGTGGTGGAGGATATTATGTCCCTTGAATACTTGAAGAAACAAAATGTTTTGCTTACATCTCTTAAAAGTTTGAAGAGATATTTAGAAAAAGCCAAATGAGGAAGTTTTTCCTGAAAAATTTTATGAGAATGATAATCAACTAAATGTTGACAGTAATGATATGTGTTTTGAGAATGAGTCTCTTTAGATTACTAAGTTTATTCTTTGATCTGAAAACATGACAGTGATCGTAAAATCAATTAGCACATGCACCATATGTCCAAACAGCCTAAAATAAAGATGAGAGAGGCAATTCTTTTATTTATGGGAGCCACTAACCATGAGCCACTCCTCCCTAAATTAAACAGGGTAAATATAATGTATATATACTCGATTAGTTTTCAGTTGCTGCTGTAACACATTGCCACAAGTTATAGTGGCTTAAAACACCCATCTATTATCTCACAGTTCTTGGAAGTCCTGATACCGCCTGCTTCAACTGGATCATACACTTAGAGTCTCCCAAAGCCAAAATCAAGGTGTTGGCAAGGCTGTGTTCCTTTCTGCTTTCAAGCACATTCTGGTTGTTGGTAGAATCCAGGTTCTTGTGGTTGTAAGACTGGGGTCTTGTCTCGTTGCTTGCTGTCAACTGGGGTCCACCCTTAGCTCCTAGAGGCTCTCTCTGGTCCTTGCACATGGCCAATCCCATCACGTGACCGTCTCCAGCAACAGCTTTGAATCCTTCTCAGGCTTAGACTATCTTTAGCTCTCTCTTTTGCTGTGTCTCTTCTGTTTCTAGCTGGAGAAATTTCTCCACTTTTATAGGCTTATGTAAGTGAGTTGGGTTTACCCAGATAATCCAACATAATCTTCTTTTAAAATCTATAACCTTAATCATGCCTGCAAAGTCCCTTTTGCCATGTAATTTAGCATATTCATAGGTTCCAGAGATTTGGATATAGATATCTTTGGGGGGTCATTCTACCTACCAAAATGCTTTTTTTCTTTTAGAAAAAGAAATGTGAAACATTCAATTCAGCTGCTTTCAAGTTAAAAAACAAAGAACACAAAACTATTCCATAAAAGTGAAAAATTTTTAAACTTTATTTCAGTCCCAGGTAATGGCAAATTGGGATGGGCTTGGCAGGATGGAGGCAACATAGAATCTAGAAGACAGAGTTTGTTTTAAAATGAAGAAAAGGGATGGGGTGCCTGGCTGGCTCAGCCAGTAGAGTGTGCAACTCTTTTTTTTTTTTAAGCAGACTCCATACTTAGTGTGGAGCCCAATGCAGGGCTTGAACTCACAACCCTGAGTTCAAGACTTGAGCTGAGATCAAGAGCCAGACACTTAACCCACTGGGCCAGCCAGGTGCCCCTAGAGCATGTGACTCTTGATCTCAGTGTTGTGAGTTTGAGCCCCATGTTGGGTGCAGAGATTACTTTAAAAAAAATAAAAATCTTTAAAAATAAATAAATAAAAGGTAGAAGAGGGAAGAATGAGAGAGCTTCATTGATGGAGAAGGGCAGAGCCATGGAAAGAGAGGAGAGAAAAGGAAGGAAAAAGAAAGGGAGAGGAAGGGGTGGAGCTAGAAGTAAAGGTGAAGAGAAGATGAAAAGGAGGGACAATATATAAAGGTTAAGAAAGATACATAATTATCCAAAAGAAATAAAATCTGGATGTCAGGGAGCTATCTGCACTCCTTTGTCTACTTCAACATTATTGTAAATAGCCAAGACATGGAAAAAAACCTAAATATCTGTTGACAGATGAACAGAGAAAGAAGATATGGTTTATATATACAATGTAATATTAGCCATCAGAAAGGATGAATACCCACCATTCGCATTGACATGGCTGGAACTGGAGGGGATTAAGCTAAATGAAATAAGTCAAGCAGAGAAAGACAATTATCATATGGTTTCACTCATATGTGGAACATAAGGAACAGCACGGAGGACCATAGGGGAAGGGAGGGAAAACTGAAGGGGAAGAAATCAGAGAGGGAGACAAACCATGAGAGACTCTGGACTCTGGGAACCAAACTGAGGGTTACAGAAGGGAGGGGGGTGGGGGAATGGGGTAACTGGGTGTTGGGTATTAAGAAGGGCATGTGTTGTACTGAGCACTGGGTGGTATATGCAACTAATGAATCGTTGAACACTACGTCAAAAACTAATGATGTACTATATGTTGGCTAACTGAACATAATAAAAAAATTTAAAAAGTATTGAAAGAGAAATAAAGAGGAATGAAATAAAAAATAGAAAAAAAAGGAAATCCTACCATTTGTGACAACATGAATGAACTGGAAGTACATTATGTTAAGTGAGATAAGCCAGACAGAGACAAACACTGCATGATCTCATTTATATGTAAAATCTAAAAACATCAAGTTCAGAGAACTAGAGAATGGAACAGTGGTTACCAGAGGGTGGGAGCATGGGGTGGGGAAAATGGAAAGAGGTTGGTCAAAGGATACAAACTTTGGTATAGGATGAAAAAGTTCTGGGGCTCTAATGTAAGGCATGGTGAGTAGTGTTGATACTACTTCAGTATCAACTGAATATATATATATATTATATATATATATTAAGTTGCCAAGAGAGTAGGTCTTAACTGTTCTCACCACACCAAAAAAAAAAAAAAAAAAAATTAAAAAAACGGTAACTACGAGGTAATGGATGTACTAATCAACTTGATTGTGGTAATAACTTCACAAACGTATACATACATCAAACCATCCTATTTTACACCTTAAAAATATACAATTTGCTTTTGTCAATTATACCCCAATAAAACTGAAAAAAAGAGAAAGATCATATAAAAATATTTAAAGGAGAAAGATGTCTGAAGGCATGTAAATAAAGTTCAATAGGCTGTAAAATGAAGGTCAGTTGAAGATCTTTTGGGCATTTAGGGCATTTGTCATCTATTAGGGTGACCGTACCAAGACAGTTCCAGGTTACAATGGTTGTCCTGGCATATTTGCTTAGTAGCATCCTTTCATGCTCATAAGTGTCCTGATTTGGACCACGTATTACATAGTAATCTTCCCTTAATAGGATTCCGTCTGAAAGGTACATTATCTTTTTACCACTTTTTGTAGCTTTTAACATGGTATCAGAGCATCTGTTCCATGTGCCTTTGGTCTCAGAATTCTTCAAAACGCATGACATTCATTAATAATTGACTCAGGTCCCTGAATCAAGTTTCTAATTACTGACTTCATCTATTGTTTGTTTGTCTCTAACATTAACAGTCTGTAAGCTCTATTAGTGGTATTAGAAAATGACTGTGTTTTTTTTCTTTAATTCCTCTCCTCAGTATATCATCGTGTAACACACAATTTACAATGTAATCTTATGCTTTTTGGAAGGAGAAAAATGAAAACTTATTATCTCTTAGATATTAAAATATGTTTCTAGTTTTTTGGTTTTTCCACATTAAAATTTCAGCTTTTCCTTGTCATTTGGTTGCACTTTAAATGATTTAAGTTCTTAGAAGCCATATTCATGTTTGCCTGCTAATTAATATGTATTGATGAACACATGTATAAATTATGATGATAAATAAAAGAGCAGGTGACCAACAGAAAAATTAACTCTGGCTTTAATGAGACTTTTTCAGGTTGCTTTTGGTTATTAAACAACATATAAAGCTCTTGCCTTATAGTTATTACACTCAGCAAGACTGGTTATTTGATTATGAGATGGTTTCAATATTGGTTTAAGTAAAATTGATTTTTGCAGTTTAGTTATGAGTAATCTGGGCATTATTCTGATTTGTAATGCGTTTAGGAAATAGCAGTTAAAGGAAATATCCAATTTGCCATAGATTATCATGACATGCTTTGCGCAGGTCTGGTAACAAGGCAATGTGGTAAAATAAAGCAAACGTGGGAATTAGGCAGATAGATCAAATGCTAGTTTGGGTCCTTAGCAGTTATGTGACTTGAGACTAACAAAGTGCTTATCTTCTCTGATACTCAATATCTTTATGTAGAAAGTGAGGACATCAGTTTCAACCTGGGCAGGTAGGGTTGATATGGGTTAAATGACATTAATGAGGAATCCCTAATGCTGTTGCTGATAGTCAGGGCTCAAAAATTATTAGTTACCATCTTGTCTTTTGGGGTGGCTAGTATACTAGTATGTTAAGTTCTTTTTGTCACCCAATGTGAACTGAAACCCTAATTTTGTGATGAAAAAGTTGGTCTATTTAGATTTAATATCCTTTTAATTTAATATAGTTTTACTGTATTTGAATGTTTTCTTTCAGTTACACCCTCAGGGTCTACTAAAAGAAGTTTAAGTGTTTTATATGATCATTTGCTAAATCAATAAAAAGCGCATTTTTAAAAAGATTAGAAATTTGGAATCTCATAACAGGGCCAGAAACAATAGAATTTTATTATTTACTTTAGATTTGTCATTTCAATAGCAAATGCTCCTCGTTGAAAGGTCTTACCATGAAGAGCTTAATGTTAGTCATTCTTCTGAAGAGTAGCAAAAATCTGTTACATGTTTTTTGGAATAAAAGAAAATTGTTTTGATTGGTGATTTGGGAGCCGGGCCCTAGTCTCCCTATGGTTCTTTTGGTGCCTCTTTTATCACGCCTTTGAGATGCCCCTGTCCATGGTACTGACCTCCAGATAGGCTGTGCTCCAGTTTAAATATTTGCTGGTCCAGGGTGCCAGGCACATAAAGAGTGCCCTTTAGTTTGTAGCTACTGTTCTTCTGTGTTGGGTCTGTTGTCATTTTAAAGCTCTTCTTAGACATTTCAAATGCTCAAAGGGCCCATTTGTTCCTGGTTACTATTTTTTAAACACTCTTATTCAGTGTCTTGATTGAGTTTTTTGAAATGTTTCTTGGCCCAGCTCATTCCTGGTTGTTGAAATTCAAGTCCCCTACAGTGGTATCCATTCATTTATTCCACAAAATTTTACTAATCCCCTCTTATTTGGTAAAATCTCAGTCATCCTCCTGTGTTTCTCTTTTACTCTCACACTACTACTACACTCACAATGCTTCAGATGCCAAATGCCAACAGCAAATCCAAATTGTCACTTGTGCTTCTGACTAACTGTCTACAGATCCCAGGTTCCAATGACTCCGCTCCTTGGGTTCCATTAATTTGCTAGAGCAGTTCACAGAACTCAGAGGAAAAGTATAGATTATTTGTTTGTTATAAAAGATATAACTCAGGGATGGCAAATGGAAATGGTGCATAGGGCAGGTATGGGGAAAGGGCAGGGAACTTCCATGCCCTCTCTGACTACATCACTCTCCAGGCACCTCCATGTGCTCACCAACTTGGAAGCTCTCCTAACCTGTCCTATTGGGTTTTTATGGAGGCATCTTCACATAATCATGATCGATTAAATCACTGGCCATTGACAGTTAATTCAACCTGCAGCTCCTCTTCCCTTCCTGAGGTCAGGGGGTGGGATTGAAAGTTCCAAACCTCTAATCACATGGTGGGGTCCCAGGCAATTAGTTACCATGCTTGGTTTACCTAGCAGCTTTCCAAAAGTCACATCATTAACATAACAAAGGACACATTTATCACTGTCATCACTTAGGAAATTCCAAGGATTTGGGGGGCTCTGTGCCAGAAATGGGGATGAAGACAAAATATATATTTCTCCTTATATATCATACCTCTTAAGTAGGCACTATAGGGAAATAAAAGGTGAAGCTGATTTGATAACTGACTTGAAGAAGCTTAGAATCTGGGGAGAGGTATGTGTGTTGGGGGGGAATTGGGAAACAGATTCAGGAAAGTGAGGCAAATAAACTAAGTACTGTAGGAGAGATACAAGTGGTGTGCTGTGTGAGCCTACAGCAGTGCCTCTCAACCCTGGTTATCCAGAAGAATCACTTGGGGGAGGGGAGGCTTTTAAAAATCTTGGTCCACATGCTCAATCCCAGATATATTCAGAAACTCTAAGGCTGGAGGTCAAGGCATCAGTAGTTTGAAGTCCCCAGGTGATTCCTGCGTGCAGATCTAGTTGAGAAATACTGACCTAAACATGGACCTCACGTATTCTAATTCTAACTGGCTCTGCAGCAGGACAATATTAAAGTCTTAGACACCTTTGTTTTTGTTGATTTCATGCACCTGTGTTCATGGTACATATTGGATTTTGATGGCTGCCCACTTCAGTGTTGGTAAGGCCTTGTATAATTAGGATGTACTTAATAAACATTTGTTGATAGAGGAATACCCACTTTTTAAATGTCCCTGTCCCTTAACAACAAACATTTATTGAACAGCCACTATGTTTGGGCCACTGTACTAAGTGGTGGGCTAGGGCAGCAAGTGCAATCCAGTCTCTGCCTGGATACTTTCTGTTTTCCACACCATCCTCCCTTCCATCAGAACCATGTGGGAAGCTTGTTAACAGAGCACACTCTTGGATCCCTACCCAGCCTATTACTGAGTCTCTGAAGTTGAAGTCCAGGGATCTTCTCTGTTCACAAACTGCCTGGATGATTCCTGTGCACACGAAAGCCTGAAAATGCTAAGTTATGGTGCTTGCAAGGAGCGCTGCAGGTGCCACAACAGAGAGGCTGACTTCTGAGGAGCCAAAAGACGATGCTGGGATGGGGTGGGCTTTGAAATGGGTCTTCACGAAAGCCTGAAAGTGCTAAGTTATGGTGCTTGCAAAGAGTGCTGCAGGTGCCACAACAGAGATGCTGACTTCTGAGGAGCCAAAAGATGGTACTGGGATGGGGTGGGCTTTGAAATGGGTCTTCAAGGATAGCTGTGCTCACACAGAGAGAACAGGAGAGAGAGCATTTCAGGCAAAGGAAGACTGCAAGTCAATTCATGGAGACATGAAAGAATAGGGCACATTGAGGAGACTGGAGGCCAACTGTGAGGGGCCTTTTGTAAATTTAAGTTAATTAACTTTTATTGATTTTCTACAATGTTCTGAGTATTGAGCACAAAGAGAGTGGCAAACTGCTCAAGGTACAGGATGTTCCTGGATCTGGCTCTGAGCTCTTATTTGGTTCAGCAGAGTGGTGCCAAGCTCTGGAAGTCTTCCAAGAGCCCAGAGGCCTTTTCGATTCAGTGTTCTGAAGCCACACCCTGGTGTGGCAGTGTCTCTGCAGGAAAGGCACAGAGTTCTGGCTTATGTAGTCAAGATCACCTCTCCCTGATCCAGCCCTGGCAGGTGGGCAGGGACTTCCCATCTCCAAGCATCCAGAGGCTCTAGAAGGAGGTAGAGTCTGGTCTGGGAGATTGGACATGGGGGTTGGCTCTCAGAGGTAACAGCTGGTGATCCTAAGAAATTGGTAGGTTGTTCTTATAATACTATCAATGCCAGGCTATAAACATTATGAGTAAAATATGCTTTGGTATCCTAACCTGGAATTTTAACCACCACTTACAACTTGTTGTCTAAAGCAAAGAGTAAACCAGGTTCCAAATTCTAAAATTTTTTGAGTTACAATAGTAAATGCTCTGAGTTTTATCTTTACTTCTCATTACTACTTACCTACTTTTCTCACCAACCTTCTGAAATACGCCATATCATTCTAGAATAATCTGCTTTACAGATTGTGTGGCTTGTAACTGGCAGAGTTGGGATTTGAACCCAGTGTGTAGCATTGGAAACCAAGTGTGTAACAACCTTGCTGGGCCATTTTTGGAAGGGGGCTTTTTATTAAATTGATAATTTTCTCTGCTTTCTTATTTTACATACATATCTCATAGTGTCTGTAGAGGATTTGGTGAATAGTTAAGGTAAAACAGATTGAAAATAAATAAAATGCCCCAAATAAATAGGAAGAAAAATGCTGTCCCTTTTTTTCTATTCTTCTATAATGCTTATTGCTATACATTAAATCCTTCCTCCTGAGTACTTTTGCTTTAAGAATGCCGGATAAAGGGGTAAGAAAATATAAAGCTATTCAATTTGGCAGGAATTTCAGTTAAGGCTGCATATCCGATTACTCAGCTCCAAGGAATGTTTTTAGACATAGTGGCTATAAGATGATTCTGCTTCTGTGAAACAAAACTTAGAAGGTTAGGATGAATTCAACAGAGTTATGAAAACAAGTGTTGGGATTTGCTAAGTATGTTCTTTGTTCATCTACTTCTGCCCCTGATACCTAGATAATTGCATGGGGCTTGAATCAGTTTACACCTAGCCGTTTGATTGTCCAAAGTACCTGAAGGGAAGGATAAACTATTGGCTCCGTGGATTCTATTTGAAGGTATCGTCTCCACAGGAGAAACACAGAGATTTCTTTGATGAGAACTTGTAGTTCAAATACACAAAAGGGGAGAACTGCAGAAACAAAATGCCTTCACAGCGATCTGGAGTTTCAGTAATATTCAGTTATGGTCTATTTGCTCCTTTTTATTCAAAAGTTGAATTATTCACACATTTACAATTTTCTGCATGGCTTGACATCTAATCCAACTGTTTTATGTTTATTCATTGGATTGTCTAAACATGTTCTCCCTTTCTAAACTATTGCTGATATTTTAGTAATTTGATATGATTAAATTATATCTTATAATTTAAATAACACTCTATTGAGTGCCTTCTATGTACCAAGTATTGTATTTGTAATTTTTTTGTACATGTGGTGATTTCTGGTACCAAAGTGTTAACAAAGCATTACATAGTTGTTAGATATCTCAAAATATTTTTAGTGAAGATATGAATTCACATAACCTCTTAGTAAAGAGAAATTAATTGAACTCGTGCTGTGAAACCAAATAAATCAGTAGGAAGAAAAATGGCTGGGTTTACTAGCAGAAGTAATTAGATCAAAAGAATCTTCTCCATTGTACTAAGTTGCCTCTGTTTCTGAACGGCTGCTAATGTTTAAAACTCTGGGCAGCCAGATTTTCACTATTTTGCCAACAACATTTTCTCTACTCCGAGTGTTACTGGAAAACTAATCAGATGCAGTAATTGATTTAACGACAGAATGATTCAATAGTTGCAATCTTCTGTAAAGTCTCCCTTCTTCTTTATTCTTAAGGTAAATTATCAATTCATGGGTCTTCGCAGAAAAGCAGTTCTCTTTGCTCCCTTAAAAAGAAGAGTTGTCAGCACTCAAATTTTTGGGGGGTAAAATGTTCCACTTATGGAGCCCTGTGCTGGGGTGCAAATTCTTCATTAACGATTGAGTCAAAGATTGTAGTCCCATGTGATAATTAGAGAGTTGTTTCCAGTTGCATGTAATCGAAATGATGCAGCCTTGATAGAAAGATGACTTTGTCCAGGGATGTCTGAGGAGAATTCAGTGGTAGAAGTTTGTGTGCTTGCCTGTTTTTGTAGTAAAGGGTCTGGGGTTTTGCTTTTGGGAGCCTCCACTCTGCCTGAACTCCTACCTGTACCCCTAGTGCCAGTCTTCGGATGGCCAGCATGCAGTCTTCCCCTTACAGGCATGTGTAATGAAGGTGTATGTACGCACATATCCACATAGATGTATATATGATTCATATGTATGTATATATGTTTAATGACCAGAGGAAGTACCAAACAGACATGACAATTGCAGATTTCATGTCAATGCTTCTCCATGTCAAGTGTCCTCCAATGTCCACAGGTACTGAGTGTGGCACAGGGCTGCAGTGAGGGAAAGGGGCAGGAGACACTACTCTCTAGAGCCCTGAGCTGAGTTGAGCCCCCTGTTTCTCGAACTTGCTTCTGTGCTGATTTCTGGGTAATTGGCATCTTTTCTTCTGGCAACCAGGGACCCTCTTGCTTTCTGCATGCCTTTACTGTCCCCACAGCTGCTGTTTTATATCCAGCTTATACACTTGAAGGATTTTTATTATAAATGTCATGTGCACACTGATAGTAAAATTTGAATAGTACAGAAACGAGAATACAGAAAGTAAATATCCCTCCCCCAGCCTTATCCTCCATCTCCTCCCATTTCTGTTTTCAGTTCTTCTTGTGGTTAAATCTGTAGTGATCCCAGGTAATGTGCTGGTACTTCCACGTTTTGATTTATCAACTTTAAGCAGTAGATATTGATTCCCTGCTATGAAAGATTACAAATTTAGCATACTTGTTTTATTGCTCCCATCTCTTAAGATTTTATTCATATTAATGATCCATTTATTAATCGACTTTATAACTCTAAATAACATACTTAAATCTCTTTCTCCTAATGCACCCACCTTAAGCACTATATCTAGACTCCTCAATGTATCTGTAAAATGGGGATAATTATTTTATAAGGCTGTTATGAGGATAAAATGAGAGAATACATTTAAAGTATTTAGCAAGAACCCGGCACTTAGTGAATTCTCAATAAATATGGCCAGTAGTGTTCTGTGAGGGCAGTTGCTAACTTTCAGCTCTTCACTATCTTCACTAAACATCTGCCTTAGTCAGCCAGGGTGCCTGACTTACACATTATCAATGTGAATGTCATTGACATTGCAAACCGCAGCATTTCTTGTTGACATAAAAATAATCGGCTACCTTCACCTGATTTCTAGCATCATCCAGCTCACTAATAGCCCAGTTTGTTATACTTGAAGACATTTCCCTTTAGGTCCTTTGTTTTCCTACTGGAGTTTGGACTGATAACTTTCTAGGTCTGATAGATGGTCCTCATCTGGTTATCTTAGATAAAATGCTTAGGGAATACCTAATTAGAAAAGTGATATTTTGAGCAAAGAACAAAGGAGGGAAGAATTCTAGGCAGAGGAAACAAGAAGCCCTGGGGCAGGAGTACTCTGTCTACTTGGGGTACAGCAAAGGGGTCAGTGTGGCTGGAGTGGAGTAAGCAATCAGGCTGGAAGCAGTGAAGGTAAAATGAGAAGTACATGACCAAACCAAATGGATTAGATGTAGAAGAAGAGAGAGAGGAATCCAGGACAACTCTAATAATTGTGTTCTAAGCTATTGGAATGATTGGGTTGCTGTTTTACTATGAAAACCTTGGGAAGAACAGGTTTGGGCCATGTGAGGTTGGGCCACATGTGACAGGAAGGGGCAGAGAGCATGAGTTCCATTTTGGAAATATTCATTTAGAATGCCTACTAGATATCCAAGTGGAGATGTGACTTCCAAGGCTGGATGTGTGCCCTGGAATTCGAACATGTGGTAGTTAAGCCATGAGATGGGTGAAGCCATGGAGGGGGAGAATGAAATCAGAGACAAGAGTAACTGAGCTGAGGGTCAAGCTCTGGGTTATGCCTAAGTGTAGAGGTGATCAATGAAGAAGATGAGAAGGAGAGGCCAGTGAAGTACAACAAGTAGGAAGGGGTGGTCTTTGGGAAGTCAAACTAATAATAGGAAAAAGACTGGGAAGTTTTGAGAACTGACTGCTGGATTTAGTTAAATGGAGCTCATTGGTAACCTTCATAAAAGCTAAGTGATATTTTTTTAACTTTTCTTAGGAGAGGAGGGAGACCATCCCCAATCCTTGGAGCATTTTTATTCCCAGAGGTGATGAACACCCCACTGCCTGCTAGCATCTGCATTAGCACTCAGCAGGGCTGGGCTTTAGCCATTGATGTTTCTGCTCTGTTCCTTGTCCAGAGTGATATTTATTTCTTTAAAAGCCTGCCTGTGTTGTCTTTGTTTGCTCTTTTTCTATTTGATCACATTGGCATGTGTTTAGAAAAGTAGGAGTGTTAGAAAGTATGAACCTAGTAGGCTATTTTGACTGAAATTTCTTTCTGCTAAATCTTTAACTTCTTTACTAAATATCCCTTTCATCTTTTGGCCTTACCTGACTCACCATTGAGGATGTGATTTTTGTGGTCACTTTCTCAAATGGAGATGCTTTTTCTTCCCCATTCCATGTACAATTGGATTAGTGAAATTTGTGTTTCACTGCACCACAGGGCCGCTAAAAGTCATTTCTCCTTCATTTATGCTCATCTCATTTGATACTGCCCCCTCTGTTCCTCCTAGTTTTTGTCACTTATCAACCTCCTGGTCATTGCCTGTTATGGGCTGAATTATGTCCCCCTCCCCAAATTCAAACGGTGAAGTCCTAACCCCCAGCATTTTAGAATGTGACTGTATTTGGATATAGCGTCTTTAAAGAGGTAATTAAGGTTAAATGAATTCATTCAGGTGGGCCCTAATCCATATGACTGGTGTTTTTCCAAGAAAAAGAAAATAGGACACACATATACAAAGAGAAGACCATGTGAAGATCCAGGGAGATGACAGCCATCTGGAAGCCAACGACAGAGGTCCCAGAAGAAGCCTGTCCTGTCAACACCTTGATCTTGGACTTCTAGCCTCCAGAATTGTGAGAAAACAAATTCGTGTTTTTTAAGCTACCCAGTATAGGGTACTTTGCTATGGCAGCTCTAGCAGATTAATATACTGCCCCCCTCCCCATTCACAAAAGATTTTGGCACTTAGTTCACAGACCTTCTATTCCACCCAATGTCCTGCCTTCCTCTTGGCTAGCTACAAGGGCAGTAACAATGGTTCATTCACTTTAATCATCCTGAGGCCACTCTTCCACTCTACTCAAGCCAAGTACTACCAAGGTATTCCATGACTTCCTCCTTACCCAGCTTAGACTCCAGGACCATTCCTTCAACCAAGCTCTACTGGCAGCCCTCACCTTCTTGTTCTGTTGTCTTTCTGTTGCACCTGCATAGCAAACACCAAACATGGGTGGATCTGAATGCCCATGTTCTCTATTTTGGCAACTGAGACACATTATAATTTGTTTAATGATGATTGAATATACGGAGATTATTTCCCTTTTTACTATTAAATGAGACTATGATGAGTATCATTCATTGTACATATATCTTTGTGTATTTCTTTGATTAAACTAAATTCCTAGAAGTGTAGTTTTAGGATCGAAAGGTTTAAGACTTTCAAAATATATCTGATTGCCTCTCAGTGAGATTGTAATGATTTTTCATCATTGATGTATGAGAATACATATTTCACTATAAATTTCTCAGAGTTGAGAAAAGTGAGTTTAAATTTTTTTAATCAACTAACTGAATGAAAAATAATACCTATAAGATATTATTTTCTTTTATTGCTAGGAAGATAATAGATTTATATGTTTATTGACAATTCATTTTCTTGGGTTTCTTTTTTTGTTTCATTCTATTTCAGGTGTGTGGGTTTTTTATTGATTTTATAAGAAATCTTTTTCTCATTTATTATTTGATGTATTGGTGACTCAGGACTTTCTTAAATTCATAAATGTTCTAGTATGAGTTTGATTATTGTTTCAATAATCTATTATTTGCTTATTGCATCTTTAGGACTACCGATTATACATACAGAAGGGATTTTTTTCTATTTTATATTTGTCATACTCTTTATCAGTGTTCATCTTCATCCTTTTCCTCTGTATTCTGGAAGATCATCTCCACTTTTTTTTCATGTTAACTTGATGTTTTTGTATTTTTTAATTCTTTTTTTTATAATGTCTCAAGCAGATTTTTAATTCTGCCAATACATTGCTAATTTTCTTATAACATCTCCTTATTTTATCTAGTCCTCTTTTCTTTTCTTCTTATGTCTTAAAGAGCTTCTTATTAATTTCTCGATGTCTTACTCATTTCTTTTCTTGTTTCACAGCCTGTTTAAATTTTGGCAACACAAAACTATATTGCTGGAAATCTTGTGAGTTTTATAGCTGACCTTTTTCTGAAGCATGTAGTTCCTCTTGATTTTAAATAAGACATTGCTTTTATTTCGAGGTGCAGAATTTTTTGTTTTGGTTTTATTCTTTTCCTGTTTGCTCATCTTTAATGAGGAGTTCACTCTTTAGGTCTGATTTTGTCAAGACAGGGTGAATGAGTTCTTTTTGGTGTCTCGCAGTGTTCACTCTGTCAGACTTAGAATTTCTCTCTCACATAATAATAGCCTGGATATTTTACACAGATCCTTTCTTAATTTCCTGAGTTTGGTGGTCATTTGTATACAGTATGATCGTGCTGCACTGCAAGAGGATTTTCTGCTCTCCCATTGTCTGTTAACGTGAAGAAGAATTTATTCTTAGATTCTCTGGTGATCATCCCTTTCCAGAAATAGTGTGAGAAAACTATCACCGCCCCAGTTTGCATGGCTCCTGAAAACTCTCTCTTGTCCTCGTACAATAGATTTTGTATCCCAGGATTGATGCTCCACAAATCTGTCCTTTCCATCCCAGTCAAATAGTTTTATTGAAAATGCATGCGTCCAAACAAGTGTGAAAAGCTATACTTTTAATTGATAGAAGTGGGTGGGGAAAGGGATCCTGGGGCTACACACCACAGCTTCTGCATTTAGCTGATGGCTTCCCTCATTTTATCCAGAGAATGTTCCTAAACCTGAGGCAGTTCTGCTTCATGGGCAGTGGTAGAAATCACCTAATATCTTCTCCTTGGGTTCTGTCAATGCTTGATCAGTATATCTGATATATTATTCACCAGTATTCCTTACTGCCAGTGCTCTTGTAATGATGTTTCTCTTACAGTGTGGTTGCATTTCAATGAGAAGGGAGAAAAGGGTGAATAGGAAACTACTAGCTATTCTTCATCTTAACATGGAAGTCTGTTTTTATTAGAAGTTATAGGATTTGTTTTTTTAATTTTATTTTATTATGTCATGTTAGTCACCATACAATACAAAAGTAAGTTTAGTAAGAGAAAGATACATAGAATGAAGAATTAGTGATCATTTTACATTAGCTTCCATGTAACAAAAAACAAACGTGATTGAACTTTTATGGATGAAAGTTTTTCACTTATTAGTACATTTTTAAAATTTTATTTTAATTCCTGCATAGTTAACATACAGTATTATATTAGTTTCAGGTATTGAGTATAGTGATGCAACAATTTTATACATTACTCAGTGCTCATCATGCTAAGCTCATCTTAATCCTCAGTACATTTTAGATTTTTTTAGTTGATGAAGGTACATTTATTGTAAGTTATAATACATTATTCTAATTCTTAAGTATTTGCAGACCATCTTCAATCTGTAAGGAAATTCATGGGAATGGACATAATCATTAAGACAATATGAAATATTTAAGTTTCCTAGATAGGAAGAATTCAAGAAAGCTGATAATAGTTGACTTTCTTCATATTACTCTACTGGTAGTCACATTTTAGCCATATTTCATTTTAAGAGGAAACAGCATGGTAATCAAGAGCATGATCTCCAGAACCAGACTTCCTGAATTCAACTTTCATGTCCCCCAATTACTAGCTATAGGTCCTTGGGCAATTTTACTTAACCTGTGTGTATTTCCATGTGCTCATGTACAATGTGGAAATAATAATGGTATATGTACATAAAGTTGATAGGAAGATTAAGTAAGTACGTGGGTATAGATTTTAGCTATGGTAAGCACAATGTACATGACTTTTATTAGTATTAGTTCTTTGTGATAAATGTAGGACTGTTTAACAATTCTTATAAATGTTATTTTTTCATAAGGTTGAGTCATTGAATATTGGGAAGGAGGCTGTAATATGAGACTAGAGGGAAAACCATGTCTAGAAGAAACACCTGCTAAGTTCTGGGGATAGGGGGAACTTGCCAGGTTCTTGTCTACCGTGTTCTTCAGTGTAGGATAACATGAGTTGACGTTTTTCCTTCTGGAAAACCAATGTCAGTTTCTGTGGGCTGGGCAGATTTCCCAAAGAAGACTCAACTAATCTCTTCCTAACCATACAAGCCTGGCAACAATATATAAATCAAGGAAGAGGGCTTTCCATAAATTTTGACTCAAGTCTTCTTTTATTCAACATGGTACTCTATTTCCGGTTTTGAGTCTAGTCCACCAGTCCAGAGTTCTTGTTTTACTCTGCAGAGAATAAATATCTCCTTGTGTGTTGGCATGGGGAAGAGACAACTGTATAGCTACATGACGTGAAAAGAGCAAATGAAGATTTAATTGCTTTTAAATTATTTTCCACCAATTCTTCTATGTTTAGCAATCCTTTCATCCTTACTTCCAAAGGGACCCAGTGTCATAATTTCTTGAGACTTCTGGCATGATCTGAGATGTAATTTCTGTTGCTATTTTGCTTTTCCTACCAGGTTAGGGTCCAGATTTTTAGAGTATCCAATGGTTTCTATCTTCTCTCCTTTTGTCTTTGTATTTTATGCCTTTTAAAAAATTCTTTTACTTCTGTTTTAGTGGGGTTTTGGAAGAGAGTGGGATAAAAGTCTGTTTCAACCCACCACCTTTAACTGGTGGTCTCTCACTCTCTTTCAGCTTATTCAAGATACCATTTCTGTCTCCATTATACCACTAAAATATCCCTTGCTAAGTTACTAATGACTTGTGTCATATCGGAAATGCAGACCTCATTCTCATTTTACTTGATATTTTAGTAGCATTTAATTATGTTGACAGCTCTTCTTTGAAAGAGTCTATCTTATGAATTTCAAGATAGCACACTCTTCTGGTTTTCTCTCTCTCTTTGGTCCTCTCCTTCACAATATCCTAAGCTAATAAATGTTGGAGTGCCTCAAGGCTCAGTTCTAGGTCCTCTTCTGAGCTCACTATATACCATTTCCATAGACATCCTAATCCATGATTTTGCCTTTAGTTTTCTCCCATTTCTTCATGACTTTCAAATTTATCTCTCTAACTAGGTATCACCTCAGAACTCCAAATGCCCACCCAGCATGTCTATTTGAATGTCTCAAGAGAACCCAAAATCAATATGTCCAAAACTAAACTTAGCATCTCTTGCAACATGCATGAAACACATGTACTATCTGTCAACAAATCATAGATGTCTTGTAGCTTTTCATACTTTAGTAGATGACAGTATCAGCCATGTAGCTTGACAAGTCTCTGGGAGTCATCCTTGACACCACCCTATTTCTCACCCTACATGTCTAATACATCTCCATTTTCTCTTGTTTTACCTCCCATCTATATAGTGAGTTACTATTTAGAGGACACTTGCTGTCTGCCTGGAGAATTGAATGGTTCCATAGCAGATTTTTGTGAACAAGAAATGTACCTTTGTTGTTGCAAGCAATAAGATATGGAGATTGTTTGTGGTCAGAACATAATTTAGCCCATCCCGACTAATACTATACATGTCATAGTTGGTAATTATACATTCCTTTTAGTTATTAACCTAATGTCTTCCTCCCTTTCAATTTTTAGCTTGAGTAGGGGAGAAATTGTGTTTATTTTTGTATCCCCTGGCACAATCCTAGCACATAGAAAGAACTCGAAAGTATATGTTCATAGACACTAAAAGACAATATAAAGCCTAATGTTATTGTTGATACAGTTCCTCAAATAGGTAGCCATAAGTATTGGTAGAAATGCTATAATTTATAGCATTTTACAAATGGAAGCCTTAAAATATGTAAATTTTAAATCAAGAAGTAGAAATTAATGTTGGAAATGAGCAAGAGCCTGGCAGTGAGTTGAATTTTCTGGGAACCAGTTCTCATTTACACATGCAATCGGCATCCATCTAAATTCTGATGTTTAGGGAACTTCAATAGCAGCTAGTTCTTGTGAAAAGTCCTTTGCTCACCCTCTTCTCAGGACAAGCACTCTGGGTCTGTGTTGAAATAAGGGGAAGTGAGGCATTTGTTCTAAAATCACCTAGAGTAGCACTTGGTTAATAGCATGTTACTCCATCAATCCCTCTTAAGGGATATTCTGAAAGTTCATATCAAGATAGCATTCTCTAAAATACAGCTGAGCCTCACACATCACTAATGCTTAAGAATTGCTCTTGCTGGCTTTTCTTAACCTTCCAGCTCTGCTAACTCCCCTCTCATTCCCTAGATCAGTCAGAAGTCTTTCTCTTCAAATTCACTCTCTGCTGTGATGGCCTAAGGCCTTCCGATGTGACAGTCTCTTCTTAGTTGACCTTTCTCTCTTCTCTCAGGAGTCTTCTGCTAATTTCTAGGCACTTATGAACATTCATGCCTACAACAGACACATTGCAATCTTGCTTGCTTTCTCATCTGAAGAGCCTGCATATCCAACCTTCAGGGACTACTGTGATTTTTTTATTGTGTGCTCAAACCTGGAAGCTATTTTTAAACACAATTTACAAATTGGACTTTGGAAAATGAGGTGGACCAAATTCTAGAATTTACCCTAAGTAAATGCCTTAAAGTCCATTCCATTAAAGAGTTTTTAATTAAAAAGAACAACACACAGATGCCTCATTGTTCTAGCGTACAGGATCATTCAGCAGCCTTTGGAGGAAACAGAAGAGTTGGCTCCATGGTTAATGTCCTCCTGACAGAATTAACCCTAGGAAAGAGCTAGGATGGCTATTAGAGGCCAAGGTAATTTTGTTTGAAGTGTTACCAGCTCCTCACTTTCATTTCTTTAAGTTTCCTAGAGTAACAAAGAAAAAAGTAATTATGGTCTCAATTCTTTTATTTTCTCCAGACACTATTTTAATATGAATCTCAAAGGACACCAGCTGACAATACCACTGTAGGAGAAAACCAATGCAGAAGTGTAAATAAGGATAAGAGCCTTCTCTTTGCTACTAAGCTGTGATCTTCATGAAGGAGGGCCAAAGATTAATTCACCTTATACAGTACATCAAATGTAATAAGCTTTCAATCAATATTTGTTGAATGAAATTCACATAAGATTTTGCAATGTTTTCAATTAACAAATTATGATCTCAGATGGGTAAAGTCCTAATGCCTTATTAACTTATGATGGACTTCAGGGATCAGTAAATTTTATTCTTCAGGCTATGAGAGTTTCCTCTGTCACTTCTGAATATATTGTCCAATAGAGTCGATCAGCTCACTTTATTTATTAGAGGGACAATGACAGGACTGAATTCGGGAGGCCAGAGATAGAAAGGAGTGGGAATCAAATGATCAACTAAAGAAGGCAGTTGCTGGAAGCAAAGTTCTGTCATTAATAATGATCTTTATTTGATCGAAACTGTTTTGTAGATTTATTCACACTTGTGTGCTTTGGAGTAGAGGTCCCCAAGCCTGTGTCTGTATCAGAATCACCTGAGGAGTGATGGATTCAAGTAAAAGATGTTGAATCAGAAGATCTAGTGCTAGGACCCAGGAATCTACATTTTATAAGTGGCTCACCTGTCTCTGAAGCACAGCTAGTTAGGAAACTACATGCCTCTAAACATATCCAGTATGAGTGGAGTGCCATACCCTCTCCTTTAAGGAAGGAGTGGTGAGTCTTTCCTCAAGAACTTCGCATTGATGGATGAATGAATAAAGAAAATGTGGTATATATACACAATGGGATAGTATTCAGGCATAAAAAAGAAAGAAATCTTGCCATTTTTGTCAACATGGATGGAACTTAAGGGCATTATGCTAAGTGAAATAAGTCAGGCAGAGAAAGACAAGTACCATACAATCTCACTTATATGTGGAATCTTAAAAAAAAAGGTCATGGGGATGTAATGTACAGCATGACTATAGTTAATAATACTCTACTGTATATTTGAAAGTTTCTAAGAGAGTAGATCGTACATCACAGGAAAAAATGTAATTATGTGAGGCAATAGATATTAACAAGACTTACTGTGGTGATCATTTTGCAATATAAACAAATACCAAATCATCATGGTGTACACCAACTAATATAATGTTATGTGTCAATTATATCCAAATAGAAAAAGAAAACTTCACAAAGAATCAGTTGTAATACACTGAAAGAGAAAAGCAATTTCATGATTGATTGAGAGAAAGCTATGCATATGGTAAAAATTCTTCTGATGTAAAAGTTCAGGGAAAATAAAAATTTTATGAAGTTTATGTCAAAAAATTTTAAACTTTAATCTGGTGGAAAGAAGGCAGTAGTTCAAAAGACTTCAAGCAAGCGGCAGTAGAGATGAGATAGGGCAAGACAATCAGGGAGTGCCGCTGGTAGCTTTTTCTTGGATGCAGTAGGAAGAATGATCAGAGAAGGATCTCCCTGACCAGTCACAGAGGGGCAGCCAGGGCCAAATCCCCTTCTTCCCCTGTCTCCACCTATGATGTTGTGGGACAAACTGGGTTCCATGACAGCTCAGACTGTAGTTTGCCAGATTGTTCAGGGAAAGTAACTTAATCTTGCCAAGCCTGTTTCCTCTCCTAAAAAATGAGAGGGACAGAGAAAAGCAGTGATTTTCAATTCAGCATGAGAATCTGTTTTTCCACATCATCGTTTTTATGTCCTCGTGAGGAAACCAGCATGATGGTCATTGTCGTTTTAGTGACCATTGATTGAAAAATTCACAGTATTGCAGCCACTCTGGAAAACAGTATGGAGGTTCTTCAAAAAGTTAAAAATAGAGCTACTGTAGGACCCAGCAATTGCACTACTAGGTATTTATCCAAAGGATATAAGCATAGTGATTCGAAGAAGCCTATGTGCCCCAGTGTTTATAGCAGCAATGTCCACAATAGCCAAACTATGGAGAGAGCCCAGATGTTCATCAACAGATGAATGGATAAAGAAGATGTGGCGTGTGTGTGTGTGTGTGTGTGTGTGTGGGTGGGTGTATAATGGAATATTACACGGCCATCAAAAAGAATGAAACCTTGCCATTTGCTATGATGTGGATGGAACTGGAGGGTATTATGCTGAGTGAAATAAGTCAGTCAGAGAAAGACATATACCATATGATTTCACTCATATGTGGAATTTAAGAAACAAAACAGATGAACATAGGGGAAGGGAAGGAAAAATAAAATAAGACAAAAACAGAGAAGAAAGCAAATCATAAGAGACTCTTAACTATAGGAAACAAACAGGGTTGTGGAGGGGTCGAGGGTGGGGGGATGCGGTTACTGGGTGATGGACATTAAGGAGGGCACTTGAAGTAATGAGCACTGGGTGTTGTACGCAACTGATGAATCACTAAATTCTACCTCTGAAACTAATAATATAGTATCTGTTAATTAAATTGAATTTAAATAAAAATTTTAAAAAATCATGATACCTGAAGAATGACAAACATAGCACTTCTTTTAATTAAATTTCATTTCGTTTACCACAATATCATCTATATGCATTGTCAGAGAGGTTGTATAATGTGTTTATAGCAGATACTGGTATTATTCCAAAAACTCTGGTACATATGAAATATCACTTTTTAAAAACAACTTAAATCTGGCTCTGAATATCACAAAAATGATTTTTCCAGAATAGTAATTTATCTAATTTCAGTCATTGTTGGGGGTCCCCCTTCCAATCCTAGGATCCCTCCAATCTTCTACCATACTGATTACCACTGAAGTCTCAGTGTCCAAAACCACTTAGTCCTCTTATAGTTGTATCATTTGCTGGTTCTTGGGAATGATCAACCTTGCCAAGCCTAATAGTTCTGGTTGTCAGTTGGCATGCCTTCCCAGACACACCAGTCATTTTAGAAAACTAGAAAATTTCCCTACCACATTGATTCTGTTGCTCTCCCAGTCTACTGTCCAATCTCAAAAGACGTTCATATCTTTATCAGGATAGAAAACCGTCCTTTGAGTTAAAGCTCCCGCCTCTCTCCCCTGCTTATAACTTAATTCATTCAGGGAGCTTAGGGTTTCAGATATCAAAAACCTGGAAGAAATTCTAACCTATTCTGAGCCAATGTTGTACAAAGAGCCTGACTACCATCTTGGAAAGAAGAGAACACAGATGATTTCAGTGTCTTGTAATTAAAAATGTAATAAGTACGTGTGGATGTATTTGTGTGTGTGTGTGTGTGTGTGTGTGCGCGCGCACGCGCTCATGTACTATATATATATGAGGCTTGTTGCATTTAAAGATTTATAGTTCCTTTCTTATGATAGCAGCTGGAAGCCCATGGACTGGGTTCCTCTGGATTAGAGGATCTTGAAGATCCAGTCTAGCTCTTAGTGCTCTTAGGATCTCTTTGCCCTTTGTCATTGACCTTGACTGAGAGCTGCTGCAACCTAGTGCTTCTAGAAATAGGCACTGAGCTCTCCATGTGTAATGACAGGAGCAACTTCGGATAGAATTGTCATTGTTCGTTGGTTGATTGGTTTTCTAACCTGAGGTGAAATAAAAATATATTCAGAATGATATCTGGAAAAATAATGGCAACAACCTTCCACTAACCACATGCCTTGGGGCATTCTTTGCTCCCATACCCAAGGGATAACCAATGCCTACAACAGTGAGACCGTGGCTTAGTGCTTCATGGGTTCTTCCACATATAAGCAGCTGTTTAATATTTCACATTTAAATCTGAACTTTATTACTTTTGGCTATGGCATGTTGCCAAGCTTTCAATCCAAAAAACAAGTACAGTGTGTACTTCAGAAAAGGTTATATGCTTACAGCAGCATTTCCAAAGACACCTATTTACAACATTTTAGAGATGGGTTTATTAGCCTCATAAAAGCATCACTGTGGTTGGACTGAAGTGTCTAAAATGACTTTACTCTGATTTTTTTTGGCAGCCAGTACGAAAACAATCACTCAGGGTCATGGACGTATCAGGCTTTTGCTTCTGATTTAGAATAGCATATAGACTTGCAGCAGCAGATATGCTCACTGCCATATGCTCATTTGCCTAATGGCGTTTGCAGCCACTGTGCTGAGTGTCACTCGTCTAAGGAGAAGAGGGGTGAGGGTGAGCTGGAGGACTGAGGCGCTCAAGCAGCCCCACCTCCCCCACGTGCCGACTTCCACGGCCTTTTCTTTTCACCCTAGGGAGAAGCGCAGACTAGGTCTCACGGCCCAGCACAGGGTCCTGCTTGCTTTTGTTCTGTGTTGCCTGACTTTCTTCTCCTTGGTGCAAGTAAGTGCATGTTTTCATCTTGACAGTAAACTCTAACTGACCTTAATGGTGAAACCTTTAAAAGTTTATGCCTCTGGTTTCCTAGGTGCTAATTTAATATCATTCCTCCTTGTTTCCACCCTACCTGGAAACTATTTCATTTCGCTTTGGTCCTTTTTTTAGTGTGGTTTCCATGATATTACCCTCATCAAAGCTGGCAGGATTCCCTTGCCACCTGTAAGAAGTATATCGTTTAATGACATTAATATTACATGTAGTAATGGAATGTCTCTATGCAGGACTAACCAAGTATAAAATAAATAGATTAAACAAGTACCGTTTTAGGGGTAAGAATTCTTATTCTAAGTACTTCGGATGTTCCTTTATTTATAAACAATTTAGGCATCCATTTTTTTAAACTATTCAAATACATTACAGCTATAGTAATTAAAGTAATAAAATAGCACCAATCATGCAGACTATAACTATCTTTATGGTTTGCTTTCAACTTGCTATGGGCAAAGTAAAGGTCAAGAAACATTAATTTTTTTTTAAATGTTCTTTCTTATCTCCCCTCACCCCGCCACCCCCTGGGTAAGTGTTCACTATTCCTGTGTTATACAAAGAATCTGACTCTTCAAAGTTCTTGGTAGGATTCATAGATAGAATGTTTGTGTTCTCCTAAAATTCATGTGTTGAAACCTAATCCTCACTGTGATGGTATCTGGAGGTGGGCCCTTTGGGAGTGTTCCCTCATGAATGGGATTAGTGTTCTCATATATAGACTCCAGCGAGCTCTCTCATCCCTTAGTGCTCTCATAAAAGAGACTCCAGAGAGCTCCCTCCCCACTTCGGCCAGGTAAGGACACAGAGAACAGATGGCCATCTATGCAGGAAGCAGGCACCAGATCTGCCAGGGCCTTGATCTTGGACTTCCCAGCATCCAGACTGTAAGAAATAAATGTTTGTTATTTAGGCCGCCCAGTGTATGGTATTCTATCATAGCAGCCCTAGCAGATGGACCATGGAATGGATCTTGTCTAATAACACAGGCATGAAACCTGCATGAAGGAAGGCACACTTTGCAAATTTCAAGTTAACTGGGGTTGAATGATGACACACAGAGACACGGGGTGGGGGAGGGGTTATGGTCATCATTTTATGGGCTGGAGCAGTGAGTAGGCAGAATCGATTCCAAAAATGTCCGTGCTCCAATCCCTGGAAAATGTGAATATGTCCTATTACGTGACAATGCAGATTTTGCAGATATAATTAAGGTTATAGACTTTGCAATAGGGAGATTCCCCTGGATTATCTGAGTGGGCCCAATTTAATTGCATTAATCTTTAAAAGCAGAGGATTTGCTCTGGCGGGAGTCAGAGAGACGTGGCAGAAGGGAGAGTCAAAGTATCAGCAGAGAGCCTGGGGCACCTGGGTGGCTCAATCTGCTGAGCGTCTGACTCTTGGTTTCGGCTCAGGTCATGATCTCATTGGTCCTGGGATCCACCCCCACGTCTGGCTCCCCGCTCAGTGGGGAGTCTGCTTAAAGATTCTCTCCCTCTGCCCCTTTCCTCCCTCCTCTCAAATAAATAAATAAATCTTAAAAAAAAAAAAAGTAAGGAGAGAGCCTGCTGTTGCTGGCTCTGAGATGGAGGGGGTTTTATGATGGGGGTACAGCATGGAAAGGAGGGCCACAATCTTGCAGCCACATGGAAATGAGCTCTTCCTATAATGGGAATGAGCCTGGAAGTGGATTCTCCCCCACCCCCCAAGCTTCCAGGTAAGAGTCTAGACCAGCTGACACCTTGATTTCCACCTTTGGAAACACAGAGCAGAGAAACCAATCAAGCCACTAGGATTTCCGACCATGAGCACCAAGGGAATCAAATGGAACCATGAGAAACAAACTGTGTTGTTTAAAGCTACTAAAGCATCACCATCTTTGGGTGCTCGGGAATTCTATTTGGGGTGAATGCACTAGCCCTGTGGTTCTCAGTCTGGATGCATTTTATTAGCACCTGAGGAACTCTGTGAACCTATCAGTGCCCAGACCACATTCTAAGTTTCTGAATTAATTGGCTAGGGCAGGGTCTGGCCATAAGTATTCGTTAAAGCTCTCCCAGTGACTATAAAGTGAAATTAGAATTGTGAAGCAGGGGCTGAGCCAGGAGCTAAGGCATTAGGTGACACAAGAGTAACTTAGATGGGCTTTCCATGCCTCCTAAGTATAAGCGATGGAAAACGTCATCAGTGTTTTTTAAATCACATCAATGCTGAATGATCCGCCGTAAAATTTCTTGAAACTTGTTGGAGGAAGACATATATAAATAAAACTAAAGGGCAAATCCCAGTTTTGCTAGAGGAATTTCTTCAGTGTTGTGTGTGTGTAAGAGAGAACGAGAGAGAAAAATCATTAATAATGTATTTTGAGCCCTTCAGAGAATTATCTCCACATGACTTTCTCTTTTAATCTTCCTTCACCCCCTGTCTTCAGATAAAACATTACTCATTCCTCACTTATACTTCCCTTTTTGCAAATGCAACTTTCTGTCTTCTTCCCCCCAAATCTGACTTGAGCCCCTTTATTGTTTGATCTCAACCTACTGTCTATTCTATGAGACTTGTGTGCTCTGTTTTTGCACTACATTAACTTGTGGTACTTCAATATTTTGTGTGTGTGCACATTATATACACACAATTAAATTATGGGCTTCCTGAAAGGTACACAGTCTCTCAGACTCATTCAATCCCCCTAACAAATCTTTTTTGAGCTTCTATCATGTATCAACAACTGTTTCAGTTGCTGAAGATACTATAAGGAACAAAGTCTCTCTTCTCATGAAGCTCATATTTGGTGTTGGAAGGCAAATGCTAAATAAATAAATATATGGTAATGGTGATGAGTGCTATGAAGAAAAACAAAACAAAAAGAACAATGGAGGGGCGCCGAGGTGGCACAGTTGGTTAAGCAACTGACTCTTGGTTTCGGCTCAGGTCATGATCTCAGGGTCGTAAGCTCAAGCCCCGAGTTGGGCTCCACGCTCAGCACAGAGTCTGCTTGTGACTGTCTATCTCCCTCTGTCCCCACCCCCACCTTTGCTCTCCCTCTCTCTCAAATAAATAAATAAATCTTTTTTTTGTTAATAAAAACAATGGAAAATGATGGGATAGAAGGAATGCTGTTTTGAATAAGTTGATCAGGGGAGGTTTCTGACAAGGGAGACAGAGCAAACATCCTGGGGAACTGGTTCAGGCCAAGGGGATAGTGGAGTGTAAAGTGTCCCCATGACAGGAGGGCTTGTGTGTGCCAGGAACAATGAGGAGGCCAGTGAAGCTGGAGCCCTGCTGGTCAGGGGGAGATTGGCAGGTGATGGGACCAAAGAGATAGGTGGGGGCCAGATCAGATAGGACCTTGTAGGCTAATGTAAAGATTTTATTTTATTCTGAGGGAGTTAAGGAGCCTTTGGAGGGTTTCGAGTAGGGGCAAGACATTATAACTGCCTTCCTATCTAGCTTTTGTCCTTGGCTGTTATATTCCTTGAAAAAAATTAGTCAGTATTAACCATTTCCTTTTACGTATGTTCTGCTCTCAAAGCTATCGAACTCAGACCCTAATAAGGATAAGGTTGCCTCCTGATTGCCAAACCCAGTGTCTTTTTTCAATATTTTTTCTTCCAGACTTCTGGCAACCCTTAATTTAGCCTTTGACCATGGCCTCCATGTTGAAACTCTCATCTATTCGTAACCCAGTTACAGTGATTGTTAGTTCTGTGACCCTGAGCCAGTTGTTTAATGTCTCTGTTCTTCAGTTTTGTCAACTGTGAAATGGGGAAAGTAATTGTAAGAACTGTGTAGAGTGTTGTCAGGGTCATAAAAGATAAGCATTCAATAAATATTAGTTATCATTGTGTCCCAAATCAAACTTTTTTCTTTTCTTAAAGATTTATTTATTTATTTATTTTAGAGAGTGGGCAGGGGAGGGGCAGAGAGAGAGAGAGGCATGGAGCCTGACACGGGGCTGTATCTCATGATCCTGAGATCATGACCTGAGTCAAAATCAAGAGTTGGTCGCTTAACAGATTGAGCCACCCAGGTGCCCCCCAAATTCTTTATCTTATACCCTTCTCCCAAACCTGCTTCTCCTCCCTTGCTAACAATGCTATCTATTCCAGGAACCTTGGTGGCATCTTTAATATTGAATTATCTTGCAGATTTTGCCTCTGAAGTCCTCCTTTCCACTCATTCCCTCTAAGTGTGTTGGCTGTGTACACACACACACACACACACACACACACACACACACACACACATCCCTTTCCTTAGGTAGCTCTGGCTGTATTGATCTACTCTACCAACCACTGAACTACTCTTTGCAAATTTTGATGGATTCTTTCCATGGTCCCCCAGTAATCTCACGCTATCTCTAATAACAATAACAAAAGCTATGGTAGTAATAAAGGTAACTACTTTGTGTCAGCATACAGCATACTGAGTGCCTTTCATATTATAATCTCATTGGATACTCACTCACAAAGGTTTGTGAAGGAGGTATTATTATTAATCCCATTTTATAGATAAGGCACTGGAATCATACACAACAGATCACACTCAAGTACGTCTGCTCATTTAAATGTTAATCACACCTAAAAAAGGATCTTCACAGCAACGTCTAGACTGTTGTTTGACCAAATATCCAGGCACCCATAGCCTAGGCAAACCGACACAGAAAATTAACCATCACAGTGCATTTCTTTATAACTGGATCTTTCTCACAAACAAGGTATCATTGACATCCTTCCATGTCAGTAGTTACAGATCTCACTTATTCTTAATAACTACACAACATTTCATGTTCTACATATTTTTAACAATATCCTGCACCATAATTTATTTAACCTTTTGTCAGTTGATTCAGGTTATTTTAACTGAGTACATTCCTCTATTTTCAGAGAGGGAGGTCACTACAAATAATGCTACACATTGCAATTATTTTGCTAGATATCATTAGATTATTTTTTTAAACTATAGTATCCATGTTTCCACTAGCCATGTATAAGACTGGCACAGGGGACTAGTGTTTTTTGTAATTACTGCCGATCTAATGGATGGGATATGACATCTTACAGTACCTTTAATTTGTATTTTCCAGACTAGAGTGAAGCCGAGCCTTTTTTTACGCTTATTAACCATTTAGATTGTCTTTTGTGAATTGTATTTTGAGAATTGCATTGTATTCCTTTCCCATTTTTGGATTGATTTATGTGCCTTTTAAAAATCAATTTATATACTATAGAATTGAACTCTCAATCTCTCACGTGGTTTGCAAATAATTTTTATAGTCTGTCATTTGTCTTTTGACACTGTGGAATCATTTATCATCCCAAATGTTTTTTTAAATTTCTTTTTATAATCAAAATTGCCTTTATAGCTTTGGGTTATAGCTTTAGAGATCCCCGTTCTGCTGAAGAACTCTAAGTTTCATTTTTTTTAAATTTTTAAACATTTAAGTCTTTAATTCACCTAGAATTTATTTTTGTATTTGGTGTGGGATCAGGACTAAATTTGTTTTCCTCAAAATGGTTAGTCATTTATGCTAGCCAAATTCATCAAACAATTGAAGTTCTCTGAAAAATAATTATTAAATTTTAACTTAGAGGAGACAAGGCTAAGTAAGCCATCCTTTCTCCTCTAAATTAAAATACCATTTTTGTCCCATGTCAATTTCCCAAGGATATTCAGATCTTTTTCTGGACTTTTATTGATTTATTTGTCACTTTTATGTTGCTTTGATCAAAGAAACTTTAAAATTTAAAGTTTTATAGCTGGTAAGGTAAATCAACAATTTCTTCAGCCTCAAACACATTATGTTTTATTTATATTTCTTTACTTTCATAATACTACTGGAAGTTTATTCCTCCATGCAAACATCAAATTACTTCACCCAGTTCCAAAAATAAAATAAATAAAATAGCCCTTATTTTACTAAACCAAACATGCAACCCTCTAGGATTCTACTTGTAATCGCATTACATGTTATTTCAGGGAGAAACCCTACTGTCTTCACGATATTAAATCTTCCCATCTCAATAAAAGTTGCTTATTTGCTGAACCAATATCATAATAGTTACTTCAAGTTGATCAAGTCTCAAGGAGGACGCCTCCATTGGGTCTGGATGATTCTATTTCATTGATTTAAAAGCACTAAAATAAAAATAGGTGAAATTTAGTAAAATAAAATTTTATATTTTTGCAAGTTTCTCTCTTTGCTAGATAAGGACCTAACATTTCCTGCCAGTATATCCACTCTTTAGTATTCCAAAGAGTAAGAAATCCCCAAGAGTCATAGGATATCAAGGGCAAGGGTGGGGGGCTGTTGGGGAGGCTGCTGATTTCCTCCGTGCAGCTGCACCCTTGCCCCAGGCATGTCTTCCTCCAGTGGGAGGGGGACCCCACCCTCCTGTGTACCCTACCCAGGCTTAGAAGGGAAGGTGCCATGAGAGGTTCTCGGATGCTGCTCTCCCTCACCTTCCTGGTTCACCTGAGCCTCCTTGGCCTGGCCACACTTGTTTTCAGGGCTTTGCGTGCTGTAGGTCCCAAGCCATCATGCTGCAGCAGAGGCAACAGGAGCGAGCCGTGGCACCCCGGAGCTCCTGTCCTTGGTGCCATCTTGGTATGCACTTCCTTGTGTTTTCTCATTTCCCTCAGGTTCAGGCCCATTTGTTTTTGTGTTCTTTTTACCCTTTCTCAACCCATAAAATGACTTCAGACAACATGGTTTTCTTCATCACTGAGAAAGCAGCCAGATAGATGGCTGCTCAGCTAAAGCCAGTCTTGGCATGAAGGATTCCAAGACAGACCAGCAAATAGTCTGAGCAGAGCCTAGGCAAAGATTGCCCTGACCCAAGGGTACCATGACACTCAACCCACTGCTTACATTGTGCCCGAGGCTCTGGGAAGAATGGGCAAGAGTATTTGCCTATATCTCTGTCCTGATCTGTATTCTCTTTTTATGGATATTAAAAAAAAATGTCCATCTGTCACCAAACCATACATGGCTCTCCTGGCAGTCTGCCTGAGTCAAGCTGCAGTGGTTACTCCTTGTTCCTTCTGCAGGTTGACATTTTCTAACATCTGCAGCCTCAATGTTGAGCAAATAACTGGCTGTCAATTCACTCGGAGGGAATATCCTCGTGACCTCTGTCTAAGACACATGGCAGGGCCTGAGCTGTCTATTCTCATTATTAGCAGAGTCTTCCAGCAGTCAGGCCTGTTGCATGGTCCGGATGTTTGAAAAGGCACTTTATTGGATGTAGTAGCTAATAAAAAGTTAGCATTTAGTATCACAAGTTGGGTCTACACTTTGAGTGCGTATTTTTGAATAACATTTGAAAAAGCATCTTTCCTTTGGAAAAGCTAGAATGCCTTTTATAAAAATAGACCTATTCTAATGTCAATTTTCTGCCTGAATAAAAGTGAATGAATATTAAACATTGCTGCAGGCCATCTTGTCATTGGAATTAAAGATTCTCTGTTATAATAAATAATTCTGTAAAAACACAAATTTTGTCTAAGCAACGTTCAGCCCCAATTTTTTGTAAATGTATTTTCAGTCCAGGGAACATATATTTGCAACTTAATGTATGAACATGAAACAGACATTTTAGCATGAGTAGCATATATTTTGAAATAGTCGTATAGCCCTGTAAAAACGTGGTTCACTGGCTAAATGGAGAGTTAGATGATTCTTCCTAGTGGGAAGGAAGTATATGTCTTGGAGGAAAAGTGAGTCACATCCAGCACTCCTAAATGGTTATTCACTTGAATAACACATTAGGTTTGTGATGAGGGAAATGTGATGTGTTGTGTAAAAAGAGCATTGGACTCAAATCATCAGCTTTGATTTTGAGTGGGTGGTGGCTTTGTTACTTATTAGCTGTGTAACCTCAGGCAACTTATTTATGCTTTCCGAGCATCACTTTTATCGACTACAAAAGGGAAGAATCTGACTATTTGGGAGCTCTAAACCACATTATTTTACACATTGGCATGTCTCAGTCGATTCTGAGTTAAGTAATTTATGCTACTAGCAATAAAGTCCTGACGTTTGCAAACAATTTATGGTTGTAGCACAGATAAGTTTAGTTAGCCCTGTGATGTCATTCTCACCAACGTGGCTTCTGAAGTGGCTTCTTGAGAGAGAGAGAGAAGAGTGTGAGTTGTGGCTGCCATACTGGTAAGACAAGTGTTACCACCACCAGAAACGTCCAAACAACCAATTTCATTATTTACATGTCCATAAAATGTTTTCATGGATACCACACCCATTAAGTTTCGGGTCATCTGCCTTGCTTTCATACAAATATTTCTTGTGCATGTTTTCTCAGTATTTGTCAACATCTGGGCACAGCATGAGGAAGGCAGTGTCTCTTAAATGTAGTCCACCATGTGTGAACTGCTGGGCTGGATTTTCCCCTGTATTCGTTCCAGTTAACTACCTTCTACGCAGTAACAAGTGAAGACTTTCATACATCCAGAGTCGGGCGGCTGAGGGAGAAGATGCTAACTAGGTCCAGAGGTGGGAATGTATCTGGAGGCAGACGCATCTCTGGAATGTTTCTGCTGCTCTGATTCTGGCTTTGAGCTGCTGGCTGCTTGATCACAGACACGGATTTCCTTGCATTCTAGTACTTTCAGTTTCACATTCCATATTTTCACATTCTAGGTTTTCTTTGCCTCGAGGCATCGTCATAAAGTTATGTGATATGAATTGAGCCGTGATGAATCTCCTTTGTACCCCACCCCACTCCACCCCTAGCCCACCTGCTCCCACCAAATATACATACTTAGAGAAACACCAGTAAAGGGACACGACAACACCAAGGAGTGGTGCTAAAAGCCAGCATAGTGAGAACTTAGCCCAAGTTGGGCCAGGGCTTACTTATTGCTTCTTCTGTGCCAGACAGGGGGCTAGGTTTTTCCACACATTAATTCATTAATTTGCATAACTCTGTGAGATAGGCATTAATAGCCACATTTTATTGATGAGAATGCTGAGGCTCAGAGAATTTAAGTAACTCACCGAACAGGTGGCTGTTGGCTGAGAATTACACTCAGTCTGCCTCCAAAATCAAGGCTCTTGACCACTCTTCTCTGCCACATCATCTGCACTATAAGTTAACGGCGTTTCTGCAACTACTTTCACATCACTATCCCGTGAAATCGCTCTTATTATCTCAGTGTTCTCTTTGAAGAAGCCAGGGATCAGTGAAATTAAATAATGTGACTAGGGTCACGTGGCTGGAAATACTGACAGGCAGTGAAGGAGCCCGGATTTGAATCATGGTCTCTTCAATCTAGGAAATATAAAAGGAGTGTAGGAAAGTCAGCATCAGTACCTTCAAAAAGGCAAACATGTCCCAGGAGCAGATGAAAGGAGAAAAACATTCTTGGAATGAACCTGGAAAGGACTATTAGATTTAGTCTAGGAGAAGTACTTAGGAGAAGTAGATAGAAAATGAAAGGCATTTAAACATTATTACTAAGCCTCATTCTCAACTTATAGGAGAAAAAGTTTGCCCTCAGCTTCTGGAGAGCAGAAGTTTCAGGGGCCAACTGTACCATCAGCCTCACGGGGACAATCCCCCCAAGACTGTGTTGCGCCAGCCTTGCTAAGACCGAAGAGAGCTTCATTTACCACTGCTTAAATACCTCCACTAGCTAATGTTCACATTAAGGGAAACAATTAATTATTTTTTTTCCTGGCTTTTCTATTTTCAAAGTCACTTTGCCTTGATCAGTAGCCTAAGCACTTTTATATGCTCACCAACCTTGATTCCAGGGTTCTCAATGCAAGGTGTGAAAATATAGCATTGCAGAAAAAAGCTAGCCAACTAAAGTGACAGTTTAATTTCTAAGGACTGTACTCAGTGGAGGCTCTTTACACATTTACTCACAATTAATTATTTAAATTTTTATTGTTATGTTAATCACCATACATTACATCATTAGTTCTTGATGTAGTGTTCCATGATTCATTGTTTGTGCATAACACCCAGTTCTCCACGCAGAACGTGCCCTCTTTAATACCCATCACCAGGCTAACCCATCCCCCCACCCCCTCCCTTCTAGAACCCTCAGTTTGTTTTTCAGAGTCCATCGTCTCTCATGGTTCGTCTCCCCCTCCAGTTTACTCCCCTTCGTTCTTCCTTTCCTGCTATCTTCTTCTTCTTTTTTTTTTAACATATATTGCATTATTTGTTTCAGAGGTACAGATCTGTGATTCAACAGTCTTGCACAATTCACAGTGCTCACCATAGCACATACCCTCCCCAATATCTATCACCCAGCCACCCCATCCCTCCCACACCCCCACCACTCCAGCAACCCTCAGTTTGTTTCCTGAGATTGAGAATTCCTCGTATCAGTGAGGTCATATGATACATGTCTTTCTCTGATTGACTTATTTCACTCAGCATAACACCCTCCTGTTCCATCCACGTTGTTGCAAATGGCAAGATCTCATTCCTTTTGATGGCTGCATAATATTCCATTGTGTATGTATACCACATCTTCTTTATCCATTCATCTGTCGATGGACATCTTGGCTCTTTCCACAGTTTGGCTATTGTACTCACAATTAATTTTTAGAATAGAAATGGAGATGTATTTTCAGTTGTTCTTCCTGGAGTTTGTCAATGACATTCAGTATTCGAGATCAGATTTCCAGCATTTGCAGAATGAAGCAAACCCAGAATAAGCAAGTGAACAGTCTAAAGTGAAGTACCAGTAAGTGACAAAAATCTGTTAAAAAGTTCATGCATTTCATCCCACCAGGAATGTAGAGCCTCTTATGGGTTAGAAATCATGTAAAAGAAAGAAAGAACCAAATTAAAAGCAGGATATTCTGATAGTGGAAATCAGGCTCAGAACAACACAGTATAAAGACAATAATCTGAGGCCATTAAATGCAAGGACAAATAACTTTCCATACCTTAACATCCTTTCTGAGCACCATATCTTTTAAATAAAATAATTGCTAATCATACTCTTCTCAAGAATAAAATCAAATTAGCTTTAGCATAGACTAAGAAAAACAGGGTCATGATTAATGTTCTTTATACATAATTCAATAAAAATAGTATTTTTCTCAAAGATGACTCAAAGGTATAAAATTTATCTGAAAAATGGATTTGTGTGGAATAGTTCTGTGAAGATGCTAGATGATGCATTAGGATATATCATTGAGCATGGTGCATCCTATCTTGTAAGTTAGGTATTATACCTCAGTTTTAAGATGGGGCAATGCATTTTCATAAGGTGAATGGACTTAAGCAGTGTTTGAGCATGCCAGGACCAATCCAAGATGTCAACCCCTCTTCTCCAGTTACTAATCTCATCCTATGCAAGTTCAACCTAGAAGGCTGGAGGGAAAAAAGGGAGAGCCCCATTGCTAACCTCTTTTGGTCCTCCAACCAATCTTTCTGTCTCTTTCTCTTTCTCTCTCATTGCTCAAAATTGAATTGAAAGTTAAAATATTCTTTGCCTTAGGTCAATGGAGATTACAAATTTTCAGTGTTATGCCACTGTTAGGCAAGAAAACCTGAGTACATACCCAGTATGATAGTAATGCTTTCCAATTATATGAACTACCACCATCCAATTCAGTTGAATTTTACATAGTGGTAGCAGTGAAGTGAAGCAGCACCTATCACTAATTGAGCACTTACTGTATGCCAAGCACTACACTGTACATGGTAAGAACATATCCAATATGACCTTTACTTACATGGTGAGAAAATATGCAAAATTTATGGAATCATTTTTGTAATTCATCCAAACCTGTATTCTGTTTGATATTAACCAAATCATGTTTGGTTTTTACCTTGACTTTCACCACTCATAGTTGCTATCATATGTCAAGCCTCCAGCTTCTTCTACGAGTCTGCTGTGAGCCATAATGGATTTATCTAATAATATATCCTTGAATGGTGTTATGACGTTCACCTCTTGATTGCCATGTTTTGTATTTTCTGAGTAAAGCTATAACTTCCTTTTATTTATATTCTAAATGTTCTCTCCTAGATGTCAAGGAAGATCTCTTCACTGTTTAGTCAGTTCATGAGGTCATGTGACCAGAGTTCTTGCTATGCCACTAGTTTTGAGATCTTGATTTTTTTTTTTTTTGACAGAGTGTGTGTGTGCATGCTTAAGGGGTGGTGGCAGAGGGAGACAGAGAGACAGATCTTAAGTAAGATCCATGCCCAGGGGGAGCCTGATGAGGAGCTCAATTGATCTCATGACCCTGAGATCATGACCTGAGCCAAAATCAAGAATCAGACACTTAACAGACAGCCATCAAGTTGCCCCTGAGATCTTGACTTATTCAGTTAGTATTCCTTGACTTCAGTTTCCTCGTCATTATAATAAAGGGTGGTCCTTAAGCTTCTAATGTCCCTTCCAGCTCTAAAATTGTGTTATTTTATGGTTCAATTCATACCCATTGTGATTCCATAATCCCTGCTTATATTTCCTTTTTCTAGAAAAGTGTTGTAATTATATATACCACCATGTATATGTGTGTGTATATATATATATATATATATATATATATATATATATACACATTTCTCTATACCATCATTTGGAAAATATCTGATACTGGGCCCCCACTCCAGACCAATTAAATCTGGGGATGGAATCCAACATCATATTTTCAAAAATTCTCCAGATTATTCAAATGTGCAGCTGGAACCAAGAACTACTGGTCTTCACTAAAGCATCCTGATTTTATCTTTGGTGTCTCCACTGGTCACTACTACAAATAAACAGCCAGAAGGGAAAGGGGAAGATGTCTTCAGATGCTTTTTTATAGAAGTAAGGGGCCAGGAGTATGATAGGAGGAAGGTAGCTAATAGAAGAAGAGATCATGGCTTCATATAAAGGAGCCATTATTACTTAGGTACAGAATGTAGTCCTTCAAAGGCTTGGCTGGTGGAGTTCCAGAATAAGCAAGAAAAAGAGTGTTTGGTCTCCATTTTAACCACTGTTTAAATTTGAGTATTCCCCAGGAAAACACATCTCTGGTTTTATAAGACACAGTGGTGGACATTGAGTATGCTTTATGAATATGCTTTGGGGTCCACATTGTTGGAACACACTCCACAAACATGAGGCATGCACACATCTGTTGCAACACTGACCTGTGTCCCATGTCGTATGGCCTCCCCTTTCGTAAATTCCACTTCCTTGGAAAGCCATCTTGTAGCAGTTGAACTGGAATCTATAATTCAGTGCTTTTTTTCTTAACTGAAACTTTTACCTTTTTTCCCATAAAAAAAGAAATGGTTGGATTTAAAGCAATATGGGCTCAGGGCTGAGACCATCATGAAATTCTACAGCTATATTTGATGACAACAATAAGGGGTGAGTTATGACGAGTTAGGTTTAGGGTGAGAGATGGCATAGAGCAGTAAAGACACTGGCTTATGCGTCCCTCTTTCTGGAAATTAGACTCACTCTGCCACTGAGCAATTTGATCCTGCAGCCTTCTTTTTAACTTGTAAAAGCTCTCCATTTTCAGAACTGTGGAATGGGAGCAGGTGACAGGATCTTCTCCAGGGTCCCTTTCATCAGTCAGGTTCTACAGTTTTCACTAGCTGCGTTTCCTTGGCTAACAGATGGATTGTGTAATTTTCCTCTCTAATTGGTACTGGATTTTCTAAGACTTCTATGAGATGGGGTCACACGGGAGGCAGAGAGCCCAGTGACTGTCTTCCCCAGAGCAGGCGTTAGACCAAGGAACTTAATAAGTCCCAGCCATGGTGCTGCATCCTGATTGATTCCTCACTTTAATTTCATATAGGCTTCTGCATCTACAGGACAAAATTTGGTTTTTATATGTCCTTATGTGTGAAATTCTATTTATCATGTTTAACATTTCTAGGACAGTTCCCCTTGACCTTCAGTCTAGTCTAACATTTTCCATCCATGAGCAAAACTTTTCGTAGCTAGAGATACTGAATCCTGGGTGAGTGAGACAACTCCATATTGACATGTTTATATTAACAATGTGCATGACTTGGTGTCTTGAGAAGTTAATATATTTTTGCCTAAAGTAATTACAGTTTCCCTGCGAGTACATGGACAGGTTTCCGTGATCTGTATATCTTTTTCCCTGTCAGATATGTACAGTTGTCTTTAAAAATTAGGAAGCTGATTCTCTTTGATAGCTTCTGAATAAATGTTCACTATCAAAGACTTTAACACTAGATATAAATTGACACTGGGATATAAAATAGGCTTTAAAAATCTCTCTTCTTACTCAGCTATCATCTGTTTTGTTACATACCAAATAAACATGGGTATATAAAAGATTCATATTGGGATGCCAATGTGCCTGATAGAGGGGTTCACGGAGACAGAGAAATCTTGATTTGCAGCCACATAAAGGCACACGTTTTCCACTGTTTCTTGTCCATCTCCTGCAGAGACACCATGGGAACCAGATTGCCCAGGGCACACAGTTCAGCTGCATCTACAGCAAGTGCAAGGGAGTTACCGTAACACAGATGCATATTGTCACAGTAAAGAGCCACATTTGCCCTTTGCTTTTTTTCCTGGCAGGAAGGCTCTAAAACACGAAGACTGACTTATGAGACAGCTTGGCTCTGAGCAGTGTGAGACATTGAGTCAGATCACAGCAAGAAAAAACCCAGACATGATTTATATTGAAATAACATATTCTTCATATATGACATTTTTTTGGAGGAGGCATCGTTACGTGCCAGAATGTTTATTCGGTATCTCCAAACCACTGGATGGCATCAAAAGGTGGTGTTCCAACCACTGTTTGGGTCAACTCTTCCTTCTTGCTTAAAATGATCACACTGTTTTTATCTTGATTTAGTTATAGAAGTTTATTTCCAGAGGGGTTTGTCTGCTAAGATATAAGATTCAATGGTTCATTCAACAAATATTTATGTTCATGTTCTAGGTTCCATTTCAGATGTTGGGCCCTTCTGAGTCTGTATTTGAAGAGAGTGACAGAATTAATAAACAAATAAGTAAAAGATGTGGCATGTCACATTGTGATAAATGCAATCGAATAAAATAAAGCAGAGAGCAGGAATAGGGCATGCAGTATGGGAAAAGGTGCCTTTTAAAACAGAGTGGTCAGGGAAGGTCTCCCTGAGTAGATGATATTTGGGCAATATGCTGAAAGAAGTAGGGAGCAAGCCACATGCATGTCTGGGGGAAAGTGATGGGATTTGGAGCAGGGTGGTAGTAACAGAGGTGGTGGGAAGTGACAGGTTCTCCAACTGTTTTGGAGGTGGAAATGACAGAATTTCCTTCCAGACTGCATGTAGGATATGAGAGAAAAATGATCAGGGATAACTCCAAGGATTTTGGCTGGAGCAACTGTAAGATGGAATTATCCTTTACTGGCATGGAGAAGACCACAAAAGCAAGTTTGGAGAGGGTAGGATTAGGCATTCTGCTTTAGCTCTATAAAGTTTGGTATACTTATTAGACATCCAAGTACAGAAGTCATGTGGGCAGTTGGATACTCAAGTGTGGAGTCCTGGGGTAAGTTCTGTGAAGACATATATTCCAAGGTATCAGTTCTTAGATGGCATTCAAGGCTACGAAGCTGGATGAGATCATCTAAGGTAGTGATTTTCAATCAGTGCCTACCTCCACCCTTAGAAATTCTTCTCTAATTGGTCTGTGATGGGTCCCAGACATTGTAAAACCTCTCCAGATGATTAGTATATGCAGAGTAGGTTAGGGAATAAGTGTGGCTAGAGAAGGTCAAGACAGAGTTCAGGGCATGCTAACATTTAGAGGCCAGGGAGATGAGGAAGAACCAGCAAAGAGAAGGAGCTACTGTGAGGCAGCAGGAAAATTGCTAGAGTGAGGGGTTCTGGAAGCCGAGTGAACAGAGTATTGAGGAGGAGGGAGTGACCAACTTTATCAAATGCTGTGGATAGTGGTTAAATTAGTGAAGACTGAGACCTGACGATTAGATTTAGCAATATGAGGCCACTATGGCTTTCATGGAAGCTGTATCAATGGCTCAGCAGGGGTGGTAGTTTGATTGGAATGGATTCAAGAAAGAATAGGGGAGAGAAATTGGAGTGAGTCCTCATAGACTGCCCCTTTGACAAGTTTATCTATAAAAGGGAGCAGAGAATTGGGGAGTTAGCTGGAGGGAGAGATGAGAGTAAGAGAGTTTTACTGTTTTAAGATGGAAAAAATAATAGCATATACAAATAGGACATTTGTATGCTCTTAGAAATGGTCCGGTAGAGAAAGGAAATGATGATGTAGGAGAAAGAAGAAAGAATTGTTGGAACAATTGGGTAGGGAAGAGGAGGATGTTTGTGCAGTGGATGGTTTACTCTGGTTGGAAGCATGGCTGGTTGCTCCATAGTAACAGGGGATGTTAGAGTTTGTGGACCGTTTGCAGATAGGTGGATGCTTCTGGTGACAGGTGTGAACGACATTGTCTTCTGAGTGCTTCCATTTTCTCAGAAAAATAGGAAGCAAGTTCTTCAGATGAGAGAGGGAATGGGAAAGAAGGATAAAAGGCTTAGGGAGAGAGCAAAGCATGGAATACACATAGGGAAAATAAGTCAATGGACAAGGGAAATGACTTGATTGGCAGTTTAAGGATCATGGGTTAGGGTAAGACCAGAAACAAGGCAGTGTGTGTGTTTTCCAGCCATGTTCAGCTGCTTGCCTGATGCACACGATCTGGAGCACTGGACTCAAGTAAGATGGAGTTTTTGCCAGATGAATAAAGAGAGAGTGGGCCACAAAGTTGAGTTATTTGCATTGGTGCGATTATAATGATGAACCCTCCAAATTAGGCTAGTTGGAGTAAAGTGACGACACCATGGAGAAGTATAATGAAAATGAGGTAGGATTAATGGATTAGAGGTTTGAATAGGGTCAGGAAATTGCTGAAGACATAGTTCTAGTAGTTCTTTTATGCCACAAAACCACTGTCTATTTTGATGAAAGGTAAACAAATTCATCACTGAAGCTGATTTCACTTTAAATCTACTTAAGTTTCAACCATTAAAATTAGTTAAGTTATGCAAAAGGACCACAGCTTTGAACATTAGTATTCATTCTTTCTCTTACAATTGTGAAATGAATATATTAGTGTATAATCTAAAAACAATTAGTGATTGCTAGAATACATCTCAGTAATCTGTCTCTTGTAAAATAATAAATTGCCACAGACAGAATTAAACTATCCTGAGCACTTTTTAAATATTTATGCTTCTTTGTAACCCCAGTGGTTTGGGAAAATGATGACAAACAACATAATGTATCTCTCCGTCTATTTTGTAAATCACTTTAATTCTGCTAAATTGCTGAAAAGGGATTTACTATGGCTAAGAAACACTTTTCAAAAATGTAATTGATGAAATTGTGTTATATAAGACTGATGCTAGAGCTATAAAATGCTTGACTTTGAGAAGAGTTTGTCCATTACACTTCAGAATTTCTATGTGTGAATGGGGATTTAGCTGTCAGACAACCTAATCTAATGACTTCACTCCACTGACTGGAGGGGGTGGCTTGGGGGTTTTGCTCCATGCCCTGCTTCCCTGATTGGATGAAGAGTGCCAACTTCTTCTAGCATGAGGACCTGGCATGGTGGACCCATGTACAGCTGCCCTCCTGTGACAATCTTGTGGCCAGGTCAGTTTCCACCAATTCTGTGTTATCTGGTCCTGGCTTATGTTCTCATGTTTGCTACTGAAACCGCCCCCCCCCCCCATCCATTCACCAAGATATAATCACCTGACAGGTATGAGGGAAACATGAATTTGTGCTCTTTACCTCTTTCTTTAGGATAAAATATGGTTTCCAATTCTGAAAAACGAAATGCTTCCTCATGGTCTCAAAAGTGTTGTAAATTTCACCACCATTAATATCAGACAAAAACTCTGAACACATTTTAAAACAATAACATCACATACAAGCCCCCCCCCCAACACACACACACACACGCACACAATTTTGAGGTTTGCTGGATTTCTGGCTAGGATGAGATGACTCAGTGTTTGCTTGAGATGACTCAGTGTTTGCTTCTGTTTCTCAATTTTGGAGTTTTGTGCCCTCCGTCTTCTCCCTCACTCATTTTCTTGGTCCATCCATACCAATGGCACTATGTTCGAGATGAAATTAAAAGTACTCATTATTGTTCTCCAGATTCTCAAGTACAGGTCTTTTGACCATTCTTTTGTCTTCAAATAAGATCAATCTGGAGCAGCAAATGGCATTTTGGAGAATTACTCCCAGAAATATTTCTCATGCTAAGTATTAAGTACTGGAACACCTCTTACTTCATTTTGGGCTTAAGTATGTTTATAAATTCTTCTTTGTGAGGCATCGTATACATTGGAAAACATCTGTGTGATTCTTCATGACAGTGGGCTGAGGAATAAAAAACTGTGATGAATGTCACAATTAATAAATTCATTAGAAAATAATTCAGAAAGTTTGGGCAGAGATGATGAGACAGAGTAACAGTCTTGTCGGGAGAGTTTACTCTTTCAGAATGGATTTCTCTGTTAAGCCATATGATGTTTTTACCGACAGTGTTTTGCATTATAGTAATAGCTGCTTCAGCTCATGTTCCCTTTAAGAAAAAAAAAAAACGATAAAAGCATCAAAGGCAGGGACAGATGTATTCCTTGAATTATTATGGTCACTTCAAGAGCCAATCAAATAATACTATGCTTTATTAAAATCACAGAATCTTGAACTGAGCCAAATTAAGAGGCACAGTCTGTTCTCTAAGTTAAACTTTCGGGCAATGAGTTGAAGACGGAGTGCTAGGGTTAATGAGTAACTGTGGAGACCCAGGATTATTAGCATCCTGGAGAAACCAGCAGTTGCCAAACCCTTTACTATTCCAATTCCATTGTCATTGTCATAGTCATTGTTCAGTCATTGTCTTAACTCATTCTTTTTTTTTTCTTTTTTCTTTTTTTTTAATTTTTTTATTGTTATGTTAATCACCATATATTACATCATTAGTTTTTGGTGCAGTGTTCCATGATTCATTGTTTGTTCATAACACCCAGTGCTCCATGCAGAACGTGCCCTCCTCAATACCCATCACCAGGCTAACCCATTCCCCTACCCCCCTCCCCTCTAGAACCCTCAGTTTGTTTTTCAGAGTCCATCATCTCTCATGGTTCGTCTCCCCCTCTGACATACTCCCCTTTTCTTCCTCTCCTGTTATCTTCTTCTTTTTCTTTTTTCTTAAAATATGTTGCGTTATTTGTTTCAGAAGTACAGATCTGTGATTCAACAGTCTTGCACAATTCACAGCGCTCACCGTAGCACATACCCTCCCCAATGTCTATCACCCAGCCACCCCATCCCTCCCACCCCCAACCACTCCAGTAACACTCAGTTTCTTTCCTGAGATTAAGAATTCCTCATATCAGTGAGGTCATGTGATACATGTCTTTCTCTGATTGACTTATTTCACTCAGCATAACACCCTCCAGTTCCATCCACGTCGTTGCAAATGGCAAGATCTCATTCCTTTTGATGGCTGCATAATATTCCATTGTGTATATATACCACCTCTTCTTTATCCATTCATCTGTCGATGGGCATCTTGGCTCTTTCCACAGTTTGGCTATGGTGGACATTGCTGCTATAAACATTGGGGTACACGTACCCCTTCGGGTCCCTACATTTGTATCTTTGTGGTAAATACCCAGTAGTGCAATGGCTGGATCGAACGGTAGCTCTAATTTCAACTGTTTGAGGAACCTCCATACTGTTTTCCAGAGGGGTTGCACCAGCTTGCATTCCCACCAACAGTGTAGGAGGGTTCCCCTTTCTCCACATCCCCGCCAACATCTGTCATTCCCTGACTTGTTAATTTTAGCCATTCTGACGGGTGTGAGGTGGTATCTCATTGAGGTTTTGATTTGGATTTCCCTGATGCCAAGCGATGTTGAGCACTTTTTCATGTGCCTGTTGGCCATTTGGATGTCTTCTTTGGAGAAATGTCTGTTCATGTCTTCTGCCCATTTCTTGATTGGATTATTTGTTCTTTGGGTGTTGAGTTTGATAAGTTCTTTATAGATTTTGGATACTAGCCCTTTATCTGATATGTCATTTGCAAATATTTTCTCCCATTCTGTCGGTTGTCTTTTGGTTTTGTGGACTGTTTCTTTTGCTGTGCAGAAGCTTTTTATCTTGATGAAATCCCAATAGTTCATTTTTGTCCTGGCTTCCCGTGCCTTTGGCGATGTTTCTAGGAAGAAGTTGCTGCGGCTAAGGTCGAAAAGGTTGCTACCTGTGTTCTCCTTTAGGATTTTGATGGACTCCTGTCTCACGTTTAGGTCTTTCAACCATTTGGAGTCTATTTTTGTGTGTGGTGTAAGGAAATGGTCCAGTTTCATTCTTCTGCATGTGGCTGTCCAATTTTCCCAACACCATTTGTTGAAGAGACTGTCTTTTTGCCATTGGACATTCTTTCCTGCTTTGTCAAAGATCAGTTGACCATAGAGTTGAGGGTCCATTTCTGCGCTCTCTATTCTGTTCCATTGATCGATGTGTCTGTTTTTGTGCCAGTACCATACTGTCTTGATGATGACAGCTTTGTAATAGAGCTGGAAGTCCGGAATTGTGATGCCACCAGCTTTGCTTTTCTTTTTCAGTATTCCTCTGGCTATTCTGGGTCTCTTCTGGTTCCATACAAATTTTAGGATTATTTGTTCCATTTCTTTGAAAAAAGTGGATAGTATTTTGATGGGGATTGCATTGAATGTGTAGATTGCTCTAGGTAGCATTGACATCTTCACAATGTTGATTCTCCCAATCCATGAGCATGGAACGTTTTTCCATTTCTTTGTGTCTTCTTCAATTTCTTTCCTGAGTATTTTATAGTTTTCTGAGTACAGATCCTTTGCCTCTTTGGTTAGATTTATTCCTAGGTATCTAATGGTTTTGGGTGCAATTGTAAATGGGATAGACTCCTTGATTTGTCTCTCTTCTGTCTTGTTGTTGGTGTATAGGAATGTCACTGATTTCTGTGCATTGATTTTATATCCTGCTACTTTACTGAATTCCTGTATGAGTTCTAGCAGTTTTGGGGTGGAGTCTTTTGGGTTTTCCACATAAAGTATCATATCATCTGCAAAGAGTGAGAGTTTGACTTCCTCTTTGCCGATTTGGATGCCTTTGATTTCTTTTTGTTGTCTGATTGCTGTGGCTAGGACTTCTAATACTATGTTGAATAGCAGTGGTGAGAGTGGACATCCCTGCCGCGTTCCTGACCTTAGGGGAAAAGCTCTCAGCCTTTCCCCATTGAGAATGATATTCACTGTAGGTTTTTCATAGATGGCTTTTATGATATTGAGGTATGTACCCTCTATCCCTATACTCTGAAGAGTTTTGATCAAGAAAGGATGTTGTACTTTGTCAAATGCTTTTTCTGCATCTATTGAGAGGATCATATGATTCTTGTTCTTTCTTTTGTTAATGTATTGTATCACATTGATTGATTTGCGGATGTTGAACCAGCCTTGCAGCCCAGGAATAAATCCCACTTGGTCGTGGTGAATAATCCTTTTAATGTACTGTTGGATCCTATTGGCTAGTATTTTGGTGAGAATTTTTGCATCCATGTTCATCAAGGATATTGGTCAGTAATTCTCTTTTTTGATGGGCTCTTTGTCTGGTTTTGGGATCAAGGTAATGCTGGCCTCATAAAATGAGTTTGGAAGTTTCCCTTCCATTTCTATTTTTTGGAACAGTTTCAGGAGAATAGGTATTCATTCTTCTTGAAATGTCTGATAGAATTCCCCTGGGAAGCCATCTGGCCCTGGGCTTTTGTTTCTTGGGAGATTTTTGATGACTGTTTCAATTTCCTTAGTGGTTATAGGTCTGTTCAGGTTTTCTATTTCTTCCTGGTTCAATTTTGGTAGTTGATACATCTCTAGGAATGCACCCATTTCTTCCAGGTTATCTAATTTGCTGGCATAGAGTTGCTCATAATATGTTCATATAATTGTTTGTATTTCTTTGGTGTTGGTTGTGATCTCTCCTCTTTCATTCATGATTTTGTTGATTTGGGTCATTTCTCTTTTCTTTTTGATCAGTCTGGCCAGGGGTTTATCAATCTTGTTAATTCTTTCAAAGAACCAGCTCCTAGTTTCGTTGATCTGTTCTACTGTTCTTTTGGTTTCTAGTTCATTGATTTCTGCTCTGATCTTTATGATTTCTCTTCTCCTGCTGGGTTTAGGCTTTATTTGCTGTTCTTTCTCCAGCTCCTTTAGGTGTAGGGTTAGGTTGTGTATTTGAGACCTTTCTTGTTTCTTGAGAAAGGCTTGTATTGCTATATACTTTCCTCTCAGGACTGCCTTTGCTGTATCCCAAAGATTTTGAACAGTTGTGTTTTCATTTTCATTGGTTTCCATGAATTTTTTTAATTCTTCTTTAATTTCTTGGTTGACCCATTCATTCTTTAGTAGGATGCTCTTTAGCCTCCATGTATTTGAGTTCTTTCCGACTTTCCTCTTGTGATTGAGTTCTAGTTTCAAAGCATTGTGGTCTGAAAATATGCAGGGAATGATCCCAATCTTTTGGTACCGATTGAGACCTGATTTGTGACCTAGGATGTGATCAATTCTGGAGAATGTTCCATGGGCACTAGAGAAGAATGTGTATTCCGTTGCTTTGGGATGGAATGTTCTGAATATGTCTGTGAAGTCCATTTGGTCCAGTGTGTCCTTTAAAGTCTTTATTTCCTTGTTGATCTTTTGCTTAGATGATCTGTCCATTTCAGTCAGGGGGGTGTTAAAGTCCCCCACTATTATTGTATTGTTGTCAATGTGTTTCTTTGCTTTTGTTATTAATTGCCTTATATAATTGGCTGCTCCCATGTTCGGGGTATAGATATTTACAATTGTTAGATCTTCTTGTTGGATAGACCCTTTAAGTAGGATATAGTGTCCTTCCTCATCTCTTATTACAGTCTTTGTTTTAAAATCTAGTTTGTCTGATATAAGGATTGCCACCCCAGCTTTCTTTTGGTGTCCATTAGCATGGTAAATGGTTTTCCACCCCCTCACTTTCAATCTGGGGGTGTCTTTGGGTGTAAAATGAGTCTCTTGCAGACAGCATATGGATGGGTCTTGTTTTTTAATCCAATCTGATAGCCTGTGTCTTTTGATTGGGGCATTGAGCCCATTTACATTCAGGTTAACTATTGAAAGGTATGAATTTAGTGCCATTGTATTGCCTGTAAGGTGACTGTTAACTGTCTGTTGTCTGTGTTCGTTTCTGCTCTTTGCTGCTTTTAGGTTCTCTCTTTGCTTAGAGGACCCCTCTCAATATTTCTTGGAGGGCTGGTTTCGTGTTTGCAAATTCCTTTAGTTTTTGTTTGTTCTGGAAGCTTTTTATCTCTCCTTCTATTTTCAATGATAGCCTAGCTGGATATAGTATTCTTGGCTGCATATTTTTCTCGTTTAGTGCTCTGAAGATATCTTGCCAGTCCTTTCTGGCCTGCCAGGTCTCTGTGGATAGGTCTGTTGCCAATCTAATGTTTCTACCATTGTAGGTTACATATCTCTTCTCCCGAGCTGCTTTCAGGATTTTCTCTTTGTCTCTGAGACTCGTTAGTTTTACTATTAGATGTCGGGGTGTTGACCTATTTTTATTGATTTTGGGAGGGGTTCTCTGTGCCTCCTGGATTTTAATGCCTGTTTCCTTCCTCACATTAGGGAAGTTCTCTGCTATAATTTGCTCCAATATACCTTCTGCCCCTCTCTCTCTCTCTTCTTCTTCTGGGATCCCAATTATTCTAATGTTGTTTCGTCTTATCGTATCACTTATCTCTCGAATTCTGCCCTCGTGATCCTGTAGTTGTTTCTCTCTCTTTTTCTCAGCCTCTTTATTTTCCATCATTTGGTCTTCTATATCGCTGATTCTCTCTTCTGCCTCATTTATCCTAGCATTTAGTGCCCCCATTTTTTATTGCACCTCATCAATAGCCTTTTTGATTTCGATTTGGTTAGATTTTAGTTCTTTTATTTCTCCAGAAAGGGTTTCTCTAATAACTTCCACGCTTTTTTCAAGCCCAGCTAGTATCTTTAAAGTCATGATTCTGAACTCTAGGTCCGACATTGTACTAATGTCCGTATTGAGTAGGTCCCTGGCTGACGGTACTACCTCTTGTTCTTTTTGCTGAGGTGATTTCTTTCGTCTTGTCATTTTGTCCAGAGGAGAATAGATGAATGAGAGAACAAAAGGCTAACAGGTTTACAACGTCCCCAGCAAATATACTGTATACAAATCAGAAAAGACCTGAAACCAGGGGAAAAGAAAGGGAAAGAAAGAAAAAAGAAAGAGAAAAAGAAAAAAAAGATAAAAACAAAAACAAAACAATTCAAAAAAGGCAGAATATGATCAAATATGATCAGGCTAGTGCATAGATCAGTGCCACACACTAGATTTTGGGCGTATTTTGGTCTGTTAGAAAAAAGTGCCTCCTAAAATTTTAAAGGAAGAAATACATATATGTACAAAATAAGGGTTGATACAATGAAGGGATGGAAGATGACTGTAAAGATGAAAATTATAAAATATTTTATAAAAGGACTTGGTAAGATAAGTTGTTTGAAAAAAGAAAGAAGATTTAAGGAAAAAAAAAAAGGAAAAAGGGAGAGAATGTGATCAGGCAGGAGACTAGGACAAAGCCATACACTAGTGGTTTAGGGTATATTTTGATCTGTTAGAAGAAACTGTACCTCAAAATTTTAAAGAGAGAACAACTTATATATATATGCCAAAAACAAGGATAACTACTATGAAGGGATAAAATATGACTCTAAAAATGAAAAAAAAATAAAAAATGTTTTTTTTTAAAAAAAGGGATTTATAAGATTTTGGTTGAAAAAGGGAAAAAGAAAAATAAAAAAAAAGTCAACAAAAATTAACTTTGATGAAATAATGAATCATGGTAAAAAAAAAAAAAAAAAAGGAAGCCATGAATCTATGTGCAGTATTCCCCTAGCGCTGGAGTTCTCCTATTCTCCTTGATCCATCAACTTGGTCTTGGCTTGCTGGCTGTTTGTGCTGATCTTCTGGGGGAGGGGCCTGTTGCTGTGGTTTCCAAATGTCTTTGCCGGAGGCGGAATTGCCCCGCCCTTGTCGGTCCGGGCTAAGGAAGCTGCTCCGGTTTGCTCTCAGGAGCTTTTGTTCCCTGCAAGCTCTCGGTACAGCTTTGGAGGACCAGGGCGAAAATGGCGGCCTCCCAGTCTCCGCCCGGAGGAGCCGAGAACTCGGGGCCCCACTCCTCAGTGCGCCCCCAGAGAAAAGCAGTCACTCCCATGTCCCCGGTCTCCGGCCGCTCTCCGTGCTCACCCGGCCTGTGATCGAGCGTTGCTATCTCTGGCACCCGACCCCGCTCGGAGTCTCCAAACCCAGCAGATCCCTGCAGTGCGTTCCCGCACCACTCCTCCCCTGGAAGGAAGGGGAGTCTCCCCGGATCTGCTGCTTGTTGGGTCCCTGCTGGGGGAGCCGTGCCCCGACTGGGCCGCAGATCACAGTTTATGGCAACCCAGAGCTGAGAGCCCGCGACTCTGCTCCGTCTCTGCAGCTGGCTTCCCTGCTCTGATACCTGGGAGCTCTGGCGCACTCAGGCACCCCCGGTCTCTCTGTGACCCCAAGGGTCCTGAGACCACACTGTCCCGGGAGGATTCCACCCCCCGCTTAGCCACTACAGCGACGTCCCTCCGCCGAGCCAACTTCTCAAAGTTCCGATTTTGTGCTCCGCGGCTCTAGCACTTGCCAGAAGCGGCCGGCGGAGGCCCCTCCCCCACCGTCTATCCTCCCGAATATCGCCTCGGATTCACTTCTCCGCACGCCCTACCTTCCAGTAAGTGGTCGCTTCTCTGTTCAGAGAGTTGTTGCTACTCTCCTGTTCGATCTCCTGTTGAGTTCGTAGGTGTTCAGAATGGTTTGATCCCTATTCAGCGGAATTCCTGAGACCAGACAAAATCTAGGTCTCCTACTCCTCCGCCATCTTGCTCCCTGTCTTAACTCATTCTTGACTTCAGGCAAATAACCTAAAGGAAGGGCATGAGACTAGTTAATATTTTAGATTCTAACTTTTACATTTTAAATTGTGCAGAATAAAAGGTAGGAGGCAGGGGAGCCATTTTTGCCCCTAGCTTAAAAAATTAAAGTAAAAAAGTATTGTACCCGAGTTTTGGTTGCTGGATACAAAAGAAAATATTGGTGTGCTTTTCTTACCCATTTTTGATTACTCTGAAGCCTGAAAGTGTCTCTGTCAGTGATCAGAGATGCCTGACCATTGGAAACATGTTGACAACAGGAAAGGGGAATGTGCTGTCAGTCTAGTGACTGCCTACTTGTCCCTTCCTAAAGCAGCAAGTGGGCATGCCATAGCTTTCATTCACTTGGTCATCTTTTAAACCAATTTAGCCTGGTAATGCATTGTCAGTTCTATAGTCTCAGAAGCAAATTATTTTTCAAGGTAAGGAGGCCTCTTTCTCACCAGTGGCCAGGCTGTTATCCAGGGAAAAATAAAATTCAGCCGCTACAATACATAATCTCTTGCTTTTGCAATTGCTTCTTTAATTATCCTATCACAGGCACTGATACATGGTAGAATTAGAGGAATTATTCCAGCAGATTTGCCCTTCACTGCAGGCTTCAGTTTTGTTCCACGTAATTCCTATATTTTATATCCTGTTCTTTGGAATAATAAAAGGTCTGGCACCTGCTGGTTTCCCCAGGATGCTAATAATCCCAGGTCTCCACAGTTACTCATTAACCCTAGCACTCCATCTTCAACTCATTGCCTGAAAGTTTAACTTAGAACAGAACTCTTTAGGGTGGGTCACCCCTGCCACCTTTCCCTCTCTCCTCTCTGTCTTATCATGCCACACTATTCTCGCCTGGTTGCTTAAATTGCTATTTTGTGGAAGAAAGCATTTTTGCTTCCGCCAGTCAAAGAAACTGGATGGTTTTCTGAGTTTTATACTTCACAGTGTACTGTTTTAAGCACCTAAGCTGAAATTTCTAGATGAGGACAAGGATGGAAAGTAGACTTGAAGATGAGGGACCTCACCAAGGAGGAGGGTTAGGCGGAAGCAATATAGGGAGCAAATAAGAATGACAAATGCTTCTCTATAGACAAATGATCCTTTATAGACTTGACCTCCGTAAGTTCAGGAAAAGTGCCTTTTTTATTTTGTATCTTCAGCATATAGTCCTGTGTTTGGCCCTTAGGAAGTACTTGATAAATATTTGTTGCACTGAATAGAACACAAATGCACACAGCTGAACCAAGGATGGTGGACAGTTAGTGACTGAGTCAATTGAAAATGGAGCAATGGGAGAAAGAAGGAAATAAATTTCTCATCCTGGCTTCTGTCTCCAAATATCTCTCTGCTATATCCCTGTTGGAAGCTGTGTGCTTATATAACCCATTTGCACAATTAACTCTAAATTGAGTTGTCTTTCAAATCATTGAAATAGATAGCAGTTGGTGTACCCATATTTAGTGGATTATTTGTGTAATCAAAGGGACTCAGACAAAATAGCTATTTCCTGTGGTCACTTCACAAATGTGAAGCATTGCTGCTTTTGAAATGTAATGATTTGTATTTCTGATTCCACTCTGGGTATGTTAGCAATGGTGAAGCCTTCTGTGCCGAGGGTGGCTGTAGCATCTGTGGTTGTTAGTAGATAAATCATTATTGTGATGTTGGCTCCTGTTTATCACCTGCCTAGATTTTACAAAGAGTCAAAAAAAGAAGAAAAGCTGACACTTTAGTGACACTGTAGTGAGTTTTCCTGATTTCTAATAGCCGGGAGCAGCAAGTGTTGCTTTTATAGTTTTTATTGCTTACTTAGTGGATGTCAACTTAGGTATCTTTGTATTTGAATCAGAAAACAGTATTTCTCTAAAACACATTTCTTTGAAAATCTGGTGTCTCATATTTCATTCAAAAGCATGTCACCAGTTTACATGGGTGCCTGAGTCGACCAGTCATTGTTAGTTATTCAAAGCCCTACCCGAAAGACAAAAGCTCTGTGTTAAGCATGGTTGGGAGAAGTGATTGCAGGAGAAGCCCTATCAGTCTAGTATTAGGTCAGACCAAGGAATCTGCCAGGCTTTGGTAAATTTAATTCATTTTCAACATGGTCGCTAGGGTGCAGCAGTGAGAAATTGTGTGCTTTCCCTGGAACTGATGTTCTCCACCACTGGAAGCCAAACAACTGACTTAAATCAAGGACCGTCGTATGACTGGAGGAGACTCAAAGTTCAGATTCAGATTCATGTTACATGTGCTCATTATCTGAAAAGATAAGTCTTCTGTTACTAATTTCACTTCTCTGAGATGGGGTGGTTATATGTTTATTATAATTTAAAAGTATATTTCCCCCTAAAAAGGTGATTTGTTAACAAATTAGTAGTTATTAAGGTAGTAGGAGCTAAGAGAACTTTTTAATTTTTTTTTAATTTTGAAAGAAAAGTGTAGCCGGAATGTTAACCACCTTGAATTTTGGACTCAAGTTCCTCAACTGCTGGACCAGTAGAGAACATGTTCCAATACCTCATCTTATAAGTCTACTAGTAATGGAAGGGATTTGAGGTCCCTCCTAACTTAATCTTTGCCATTAAGATATTTCTGGTTATATTTGATAGAGAAATAGATTCAAACTCCGGAGTCCTAGATTTTAGGTTTGGTATTACCAGTTTCTAACTTTCTTGCACTGGGGACATCATTTAACCCCACCGAACTCAGTTTCCCCAATTGTAAAAGACAGAAGGATAATGGTATCTCACCCATTGATGATCACATCCAATAAAGTATGTCAGAGTATTTCTTAAAAGTATAAAGCATTATGTAAGTGTTTCTATTTAAGGCAGGATATGGATGCAAAAAATACATTGTGTAACTGATGGGGGGTGGTGTTTGTTTTTAGTCTCTAAATCACATTCCCTTCAAATTTTTCCATTACTGATGTTCTTACAACAGAGTTTCAAAAAAACAAAGTAAAGAAAGAAAGAAACACAGCTATAGGCAGCCATTAGGATAAATTAGAATCTGTGTCTCAAGAATATAAGGCTTTCGCATCTCTGTCCTGAGGGGTCAATATCTACAGTTACCCAAGAAAAACAAAATTATATCTGTGAATATAAGGCAGTCTGGAAATTTACTTATACTGATTATAATCAGGATGTAAGAGCACTCATTTTTGGTTGTCTTTTTTATATCACATTTCTTAGTTTCTGTTAAAAAAAAATCTACTTTGTCCAGCTTCCATGAAGATCCAGATGTTGTATGTGCACACCTGCTTGCTCTCTTGCTCTCTCTCTCTCTCAAAAAAAAAATCATCTGTCTAGATTTTGAAATTTAGGGATAATATTAAGTATGTTGTTTCACATTTAATTTTCAGCTAGGCTTTTTCTTACAATTTGAGTATAGAAAGCCAGCTATTGTGCAGAGGCAGATGAGAATGAGACTGTTTTTAAATGTATAATTTAATGAATTTTGCCAACTATATAGGTCCATGTAAGCAACACCCAAATCAAGATATAGAATGTTTCTATCACCCAGAAAGTTCTTTCTTGCAGAGTTTCAGTCAGTCAACTGCCTCTCCCCACCCCCAGCAATTACTGATCTGATTTCTAGCACTATGGATTAGTTTTTCTCTGTTTTAGAGCATCATGTACTTGGAGTCACACAGTAATGTACATATTCGACTGTGTCTTACTTCTTTTAGTCAGTATTACTCTTTTGAGATTCATCAATTTTGTGACATGTATCACTAGTTTGTTCCTTTTTATTGGTGATTATTGCTATAGATTGAATTTTTGTGCCCACCCCACCCCCAAAATTCACAGGTTGAAATTAATCCCCAAAGCGATGCTATTAAGAGGTGGGGGCCTTTGGGAGGTGATTAGGTCATGAGGATGGAGTCCTCATGAATGGGATTAGTGCCCTTATAAAAGAGGCCCTAAGCACTTATCACTCCCTTCCTACAGTGTAGGGTTGCAAAGAAAAGACAGTGGTCTGTGAAGCGGGAAACAGTTTCTCACCAGACACAGAATTTCCCCAGTGCTGTGACCTTGGACTTTCCAGCCTCCAGAACTATAAGTAATAAATTTCTGTTGCTTTTAAGCCACTTAGTCTATGATAATTCTGTTATTGCAGCCTTAAGAGACCAAAGCAGTAGTATAGTTGTCCCCACTAATCTATAGTCTTGCTTTCTGGGATTTCAGTTGCCCACAGTCGACCACAGTCTGGAAACAGATAATCCTCTGTATGACTTATTGTCAGAAGGTCAATAGTAGCCTATGCTACATCATGATGCCTATGTCGTTCACTTCACTTCATCTCATCACATGGGCATCTTATCTTATCATCACAAGAAAGGTGAATACAGTTCAGTAAGATATTTTGAGAGAGAGAGAGACCACATTCACATAACTTTTATAATAGTATATCATTATAATTCTGGTGTTTTATTATTAGTTATTGTTGATAAACTTTTATTTTCCCTAATTTATAAATTAAACTTTATAATAGGTATGTAGGTACAGGAAAAACATAGTGTATATATTTTATATATATATATATGGTTTGTACTATCCACGGCTTCAGGCATCCACTGGGGGGGTGCCTTGGAATGTATTTCCTGCAGATTAGGAGGGGAACTACTGCATTCTGTCTTATGAAATACCACAGTTCACCCTTTCTGGACATTTGAGTAGTTGACAATTTGGGGCTATTATGATTAAAGCCACTCTGAATCGTTAGAGCAAGCTATGGTTTTGACATGTTTTTACTTCCCTTGGGTGAATACTCTTGATCGTAGAGTAAGTGCACATACAACTTTAAAAGAAATTGTCAAATTGTTTCTAAAGTTATGATACCATTTTACACCCTTACTTCTAATGTATGAGAGTTGAGTTGCTTTGCATTCTTGTCAACACTTGGTATGGTTGGTTTTTTTGATTATAGACATTATAATGAGTATATATTGGTATCTCATTGTGGTTTTGTCTTGCATTTCCTGGTGACTAAAGATGATGGGTATCGTTTTTGGTTATTATCCATTTACAAGCCTTCTTTTGTGTAATGTCTCTTCTCATCTTTTCTCCATTTATCAGGTTGTCTTCATATTACATATTTGTAAGGGTTCTTTATATATTCTAGATACAAATTATGTGGTAGATCGGGGCGCCTGGGTGGCTCGGTCATTTAGGCATCTGCCTTCGGATCAGGTCATGATCCCAGGGTCCTGGGATCAAGCCCAGCATTGGGCTCCCTGCTCAGTGGGAGGCCAACTTCTCCCTCTCTCACTCCCCCTGCTTGTGTTCCTGCTCTCTCTGTCGAATAAATAAATAAAATCTTTAAAAAAAACACACAATTTATGTGGTAGATGTGTTTTGCAAATATTTCCTCCCAGACTGGGGTTTGCATTTAATTTCCTTAAAAATACCATTTGAGGAGCAGAAGCATTTAATTTTAATAGAGTCCACTATATCAAGTTTTCTTTTATGGCTAACATTTTATTTTATTTTTTTTCCCTATCTAAGAAACTTTTGTCCACCTCAGATTAAGTCAAAAGGGTTTTGATCCCTTTGTTTTGTTCAGAAATACAATTGTTTTTTGTTTGTTTATCTTGTATATATACTTGGAATCGCACAGTAACGTACATATTCTTATATGATTCAAAGCTACAAAATTCAATAATTAATTCTTATTAAAAAATTTTTGGCTTTTTATCATTTTCTTCTTCTGTGATTCCAATGACATACTATTTTATATTGTTCCATAAGTTCTTGAAACTCTGTTCATTTTTTTTTACTTAAATCTTTTCATGCTCTGTTCCTTCAGTTGGATCATTTCTACTGGTCTCTCTTCAAGTTCACTAACCCATTTATTCTTCCATCTCCAATGCTGTGAATGTTTCATCTAGTGAATTTTTAATTTTGGTCATTGTATTGTTCTGTTCTACAACAGCACTTAACATATAATTTCCATTTCTCTTCTGATATTCCTCCTCAGTTGACTTATTATGATCATCTTTTTCTTATGTTCTTGAATGTATTTTTTAAAAAGTGGCTATAAAATCTTTATCTGTTAATTTCAACATATAGGTGGTCTGAGGGTCTGTTTGTATTGGTTATTTTTTCTCTTGACAATGGGAGCCATTTTCCTCTTTCTTCAATAAATTCTGACTGATACTGGAAACTGTAAATGATATGCTGTAGAAACTGGATTCTATTTTCTTTCTCTAAAATATATAGATTTTTGGTCTTATACAAAGTTTAATTTCTGAATAATCATTTTGGACTTGTATTAAACTCTCTTACACTCTGTAAGATTGGATCTTTGGAAAGCTCAGAGTGTTTCCTAAGGTCTTCAAATTGACAAATCTCTGAACTCTGTCTCCCCTTTGGATCTTGATGAGTTGTAGTTTTAGTTTGTAAAGACAGGCATAATGGAAGCCTTATTTAAAGTTTTGTTACTTTCTCCTAAGACATAGCTTTTCTAGTGTTTCAGCAGTGTCAGTATTGTACGTCAGGATGTCACCAAGGTCTTTCTCATCTGATTGAGCCAGAATAGCAAAATTTCCCAGCACTGCTTGATTTCACTGTCTGTGTTTGGCTCTCAACTTGGTAACAGCAGCCTTCTGATAAGCCTTGAGTATTGCTCTGTGCATGCACAGAGCAACCCTGAGCAAAGTACTTGTGGGAAACATATATTTGGAATTCTGAGTCTATTTCCCACACATCCTGGCAGTTCTCTGCCCTCCAGGACCCAGCAATTCAAATTTCAACAGTTTAAACAACTTTAAACTCTGATCTTTGCCTTCTCATATCAGCAGACCTGCTGTGCTTTGCTTCGGCTCCAGCCCCTCATATAAGTCAGGAAATTGTTCTCAGGCAGAGTCCTAAGGTAATTAGGGGCTCACCTCATGGGTTTCTCTTCTTTCAGGTATTGCATTCTTGTGATTCCTATTGTCCATTGCCTAAATATTATTGCCTGTGTATTTTGGCTAGTTGTTTGTGGAAGAAGACTTGGTCCTGTTGAGGTTAGAGGTTGAGGTCCTTAAATTTTTCTATAAGTTCCTTTTATCTGTTTTCCCTTTACCTCCACGTGTTATTTTTCTCTTATGTATTACTTTTCCATTGTCTTTCTATTCTCGGAAATATTTATTTTTACACTTCTTAACTTAAAAATTTATTTCCCTCTAAATTCTTATTTGCCTGATTTAAAAAATGAAAACCATATGAGTGTGTGTATGTGTGTGTGTGTGTGTGTGTGTATAATTTTATATATATAATTTGATTTTTGGAAAGTAAATGCAATTCATTTACACAAATCATTAATCAAAATATAAAGAAAATATAATCGTTAAATGCTTTAATGTCCTATTTGAAAATTACCTTTTAAATATTGCTTGTCAGGTAACAATATATAAAGGTTTCTTTTATGAGAAAGCGAGTAACATTTAAGCAAACAGTACCTTTTATGAGATTTTCCTTTAGCCTGGTTTCTTCTAACTAATGGAAATAAAATTATCATTACAGTAAGCTGGAAAGCTGTTTCTAGTCCCCAGTGGCATGCTTTCTAGTCCCCATCAGCTGTCACTGATGCTTCAGAAGCCTTGTTGAGTTTTGTGGTACAACTGGTATAGCCAAGTGAGTCATCTTTCATAATATGTTCAGTGTCTGTTGGCCTCAGGACTAGGAGTCTGCTGACAAATGTTAGCCTCTCAGTAACAGAAATCAGCCTTTGAATTAAAAGTTATTAATGACATGCATTAAGCATCAGTTTTCACTTCCTCCAGGGAGGAGGAATCTCATGGACAATTTCCACAGTGTACCTCATTTATTGTGTTAAATGTCTTTTAATAATGATGCCTTAGTTTTTAATTTTATTCATTTGTTCAGTGTTATAAGTAAAAGAAAAGATGCCTCAGTTAAGAATTTTGATAGAACTGGGAAAAAGAAAATTAACCTACAACTTAAAATAAGTAATGCTGTCATCAACAAACCATGACCTTCCGGTAAAAGAGAATCCCTATTCCTCCTGATTGATTTATGGTATAGAAAACATAACATGACATTGAAGTCTCTTTGAAAAGTGGAAAAATAATCAAAGACAAATGACTCTATATTTCTTTATTCGATTTACAGGACCATTTGTGTCCATTTTCCAATTCACTTTGTGTTGTTTGTGTTAATGGTATAATCATCATCCACACCATCCAGTGTCCATTAGATGCAACTTTAGATTTTATTTCAACAAGTGAAAAAAATACTTCTGAATGAATTTGTCACACTTTCATCAGCACTCATACCCCACATACTGTAAGTTCCTGCTGTACACCTCTCTCCTCCTCCTTCCCCTACCATCATCTCACCCTAAGAAAGTCATTACCTGACTGTAATGTCTTAGCTTCAGGCTGTGAATAGTGCTCTTGCTGGTGACCTCCACAGTGCTGTTTATTCTTTGAAAATCATATCTGATTTCATTTTGGCCTCTTGATATCTTTGGCCTAATATACAGTTTGATGATGAGGACTTGTGAAGAATAATTTTAAAACAAACTCATGTTTTAGTGCTGCAGTAGATTATTTTGGGAGTAGCATCCCAAAGATTGGGGGAAGTCTTGAGTAGCTGAACCTGGACAACACTTGCATTCTCTGCAAAAACATCTTTGGACTTGAGATGTTTTCCATTATCAGTTATTATTTTCAAATTTTTGAGGTTGCCCCAGACCTGGGTTTTTGTTTTGTTTTGTTTTTGCAAAGTTGAATCAAATGAGAATAGACTTTGTACATTGAAGCTTTGACTAAGGGTGGGTGGTGATTTATAAGTTATAGAGGTTAGAAACTCGACTCAAAGTGGACACCTAAGAATTTTGCTGCTTTAAGTTTTTGACTGGCCTCTCTCCATTTTGATAGAAACAGTTGTGGTCAGTGTAGTACTTTAGAGACATTTCTACATTTCCTTAATAACCTTTTTGGAAATAAGTGGTGAATTTTTGGAAGGTAAGTATATGAACCTTCCTAGATGTTCATGTAGTTAAAATTTTCAGGATTGATTTTAGGACCTCATTGCTAGAAATAAAGTTCTGATGTAAATAATGCCACTCTTTATTAACATACCATAGATTTAAAATGACCTGGTCAGCTCATCAAGTCAAGCATGTGATCTGGGGGTTTCCATCAACTTCTTTCATTCTCATTTTACTTATAAATGAAACTAAAATTGTTTTGCTTCTTTATTTGCAACAGTGGCCCAAGTTGTCTGACATGCCTAAAATTTTCTCAATGTCACTTCTTGATTTGATTTTCCCCTTGTATATCTGCTGCCCTGTCTTTCTGCTCTTGGCTGCCCTCTGAACCATCCACAGGCTTTGTTAATGCTCATCCATGTAGGAGGAACAGCAGACTTAGGCTTCAGCTGATGAGCCTTCCATGGTGGCCAGGGCCGAGGGTGGAAGTTGTGAACCCTTGCGGATTTGACCAGCTATGGAGCCAGGGTGCATGGGTGGATTGCAATCCTTTCTATATTGAAGAGGTTTCCCATCAGGCCCCTGGAACCAAGAGGAATGAAAGCTAACTGGCAGCATGGAGTCCTGCCATTGTCTTCAACCTTCACAAAACTCTGAATAATAGTAGAGCAACGATTTTTAGTTTTATTTGACATGAGGACAAATCACTGTTCTATGTGTAACCAAAAGGTTATTCTTTTCTAAGTATTCAAACTCTTTGAATTTCTATAGAGTATTACAAAAATCTAATTTACTAAGAAAAATCTGACATGACATATTTTACTGAATAGTAAATAATCTTTAAATTGTTTTTTTAAAAAAGTTCCTCTTGGATCCTCAATTCCTCTTCTTTTACAAATAGAATTCTATTTTGGGTTAGGCTAATAGTAATAGTCTAGAGAGAAACTGCCAGAGCATCTGTGATATGGCTGGTTTTTTGTTTTTTATTTTTTTGTTTTTGTTTTTTTTTCAGTGCCAGTGCTTAGCTGTTGCTAAGCAAGTATAAGAAAACAGTGGCTACTCATATTTTATTGAACAGGCTGCACATAAATTCTGACTCTAACCAGGAGATTGGGCACTTTATTGCAAACAGAATGACTTTCTAACCTGGAACTTGTTTTCATATACTCCATTATACTGATCTCAATTATGGCATTCAGACCAGAGCTTTTTGGCTAGGAAAAAGTTTATATATTTATAAGATGTATGTATGATATATGTACAACCATAAAACTGTATCCAATACTCACTTCACGGGTTTGAACACAGCAATCATCATTGAAGACCCCATGTGCTCTTTACTTTTTATTATAGCTTTACCATGATGTTTGTATCTCTAAGAATTATATGGTAAGTTTTTAGGTGTTTGAGATTCATAAAAATCAAATTATACCTTGTTCATTCTTCTGAAACTTACAAAAAAATCTAATTGTGGTGAAATACATATAATATAAAATTTAACATTTTAACCATTTGCAAGTGAACAGATCAGTATTCTTAAGTACATTCTATTCATATTATTGTGCAACTGATCTTCAAAACTTTTTCATCTTGCAAAACTGAAATTCTATACACATTAAACAACTCCCCCATTTTCTCCTCCTTCCAGCTCCTAGAAACCATCATTCTACTTTCTGTGTCTATGAATGAGAATACTTTAGATTGCTTATATAAGTAAAATCATATAATATTTGTTCTTTTGTGGCTCACTTATTTCACTTAACATGATATCATCAAGGTTCATCCATATTGTAGCCTGTGTCAGAATTTTCTTCCTTTTTAAAGCTGAATGCAACTTTATTTTGATCCATTCAACATTATAGTCATGGACCAAACCGTGTTGATAAATATAGTGCCTCTTGATTTATTTTCACTGCTCTATGTTATTCCATTATGGAACCATTCCATAACTTATTTACCCATTCTCTTTTTTCTGGACTTTGAGTTGTTTCCAGAGTTCTTAAAATTTATAACCAATCCCCTGGAGCCATTTGCTCCTGGCATCTTGTTCATGTTGTGTGTGCCTATGCAAGAGTTTCTCTAAAGTATAAACCTAAGGAAGTGCTGAGTGATAGGGTAGATGCATGCTACCTTTACTAGATAATGCCAAATTGATGTCCCAAAATGTTTATAGTGATTTACAATTTTATATGAGAGTTCTTGTTGCTTCGTATCATTGCCAGTACATGGCATTGTCAAAAATTTTAATATCTGCCAGTTTGATGAGTGGGAAATAACCTCATTTTGGCTTTATTGTGCATTTCTCTGGTTGTTGATGAAGTTGGGGTATTTTTTGTATGTCTAATTTGAATCTTCAAATTTATTTTTGGATTAATGGAGAAGAAATACAAGTCAAGGGAGAAAAAGAGTAAGTACTCTATATCCAAACCTTAACTCTATAACTCCATAACTGACCATAACTCTGGCAGCTTTGTTCCCCATTAGAGCAGTCTACATATATAAAATGAGCACTGCCTCTAAGTCCCCTGTTGAATGACTTCTTCTTTATTTAATTGAGATATAATTGACATATAAAATTATATTAGCTTCAGGTATACAGCTTAATAATTCAATATTTGTATATACTGTGAAATGATCAGCACAATAAGTCTAGTTAACATCCATCACCACATATAATTACAAACATTTTTTCTTGTGATGAGACTTTTTAAGATTTACTCCCTTAGCAACTTTCAAATATTCAATACAATATTATTAACTACAGTCACCACGTTGTATGTTATATTCTTATGACTTATTTATTTTATAACTGGAAGTTTGTACCTTTTTACCCCCTTCACCCATTTCACCCTTCCTCCATGCCCTCTCCTCTACTTCTGTTCTTCCAATGCTGTTCAGAACCTTTGAATAAAAAGAATCACAATGGTTTACTAGGTAGGCCATGAGAAAACTCAGGGCATCAGAGTGTAACTTTTTTGACTGTATGTGAATGTGTAAGTGTGTGTGTGCAAATTTATGTAAAACATGTAGAAAAATAACACACAAAATAAAACAAAATTTCATAGAGTAATACATTTACTATTATATATTTTGATATTTTTACTTTAATTTATTCTAGCCTTTCTTTTTGTCTTCCTCCCTTTCTCTCTCTCTCTCTTTCTTTCCCTTCCCCCTCCCACCTCCCCCCTCACTCCTTCCCTCCTTCCTTCCTTCCTTCCTGGTTGGCACCAACTATATTGATTTCACAATCCAAAAATGTGACAGTCCTCAATGAGGACAGTACTGCTTCCAGGGAACGTGTTGGATATTTGTGAGGGCTTTCATGCATTTATTGGCCAGGAACCAGAGATGTGACGTATGTCACAGTCCCAAACAATGAAGAATTATTGCACATATCACAGAACTTTTGATAATGCTACAGGTGATCACCAGAGATTCATGTCGGTTTACAAAAAAACAAAAACAAAACCGTTTACCTAAGAACTTCCTTTCACAAAGTTCATTTTGCATAGTTTTAGTATGTCAGTCTTATGTCAGTCATAAGTTGGACTTATGTCAGTCTATCTTATAAAATTATGAGGTCTGTCACCTGCTGAAGTGGAAGCTCCTTGAAGGCAGGAGTGGTGTAGTATTCATCTGGGTAACATCTACAAGTGCTTGACAATGGGCCTTATGTCTAGGAGGTAGGGAGGAGTGAGTGCACAGGCCTTGGTTAGAGAAAGACGTGGTTTATTGTTAGTCACCATACAGTACATCATTAGTTTTTGATGTAGTGTTCCATGTTTCATTATTTGCTTGTAACACCCAATGCTCGTTACAACACGTGCCCTCCTTAATACCCATCACCGGGCTACCTCATCCCCCTCCTCCCCTCCGCTCTGAAACCCTCAGATTGTTTCCCAGAGTTCATAGTCTCTCATGGTTTGTCTTTCCCTCTGATTTCCACCCCCTTCAGTTTTCTCTTACTTCCCCTAATGTCCTCTGTGCTATTGAGAAAGACATGGTTTAAATTCTAGCCATATCATGTCTGGTTGGTGTGGGTAAGGGTAAGTCACAAAGCTTCTCTAACCATCAACCAGTCCTCTGCAAAATGAATCAATAATGCACATATCATGAAATTTCTGTGGGGGATTAAGTAAAATAATGTTTGTATTATTTTAACTATTGTGAGTGGTAACAATTTTTTTCATTGAAGAAATATTTGTTCCATTTTGACCCATCTTGTTCTAATACGTTTTTTTAACCATGATAATGAACAGTAATATTTATTGAATGCTTGCTTTGTATCAGACAGAAAAGCTTTGTAGGACTATTTTCCTTCAGTTAATATTTGCTAAAACCCTGTAAGATAATTATATATATCTAGTTGAGAAAATTTAGGTAACTTGCTCAAAATCTCACCACAGTGCAGAAGGGTTTGTACCCAGGGAGTTTGATGTCTTAACCATTTTGCCATCTTGTTTGCTAATATAAAGAACTTTAAAAAAATTCCACAAGACAGTCTTCACTTCAGCTGGTTTCAAGTTTGACAAATCTTTGATATTGTCCTTCAGAAATTAAAGTATACTGATACAAAGCAGGAATAAAAGCCTGTGCCCAAGAACACAAACATGAGAAACTGTATGTAAGTGTTGCAGAACTAACTTATGTTGGAAATCAAACCCCTAGCTCCAAAATTTAATGTACGACTTAGGATTGAATCTATTATAGAACCTTGTTTCTGTAACTGTGCTATTTCACTAATCAACTAGGAAGGGGAATATTAAAGAGCTAGTGTATCTAGGTGCAAATCAAGCTAATGGAGTCAACCATAAGGGTAATATGGTTATAATAGTAATATTATATATAATATGATATAATTATATATTTATCCTGTATTAATATTAATATGATTTAATTAGGTTTATACATATAGATTAATATATAAGGGTAAACTTCAGGTGAATATAAAGAGTTTCTGTACTGAGTCATGAAGTACAGTACTTGTGGGCCTTACCTATCTCTTCTCAGTTCTCTGTGTACTGGTCTACAGCCCTCTGACCCACGGCCGTGAGGGAGTTGTATTTTTACCTGCAGCTAAGTATCAAATGTAAGCCTCTAATCTCGTAGAGATGGAGTGAGAAGTCAGGATGGGTTGGCATGAACACCTCGCCATTACTGGAAACACAACTCAGAGCACCTTGCCATCCTGGGCTGGGGTCAGCTGATGCTTCTTGTTTATGATGTATTCTCTGCATATGATGAATTTAGACGTGAGTGTGAGAAGGAGGACATGAATGCCATGCTGAGCTCCTGAAGTTTATAGCATTCCTTAAGAGGCCGCATCAGACGGCAGACAAGGCTGCACCTTACACTCAGTCCAACAATATTGCAAAAGAGCTCATTTACAATTTAATTTTGCTGACAACAACACACAACCAGCTGTTGAAGTGCGGTGGAGTTAAGACAGGAAGAAAGAATCACTCAGCGGAGCTAGGGTCTGGGTATAGCTGCAGAACAGCCCCACTGATTTGACAATATGGTCTTTGAGCTCAGCTTCATCCTAAGGCACAAATGGCCCATAGATGAGAGGATGTTGTGGAAGGAGGATGTTAGCACAAGAGCTGAGGAAAAGACTGAAGTTGTGCCAGAGAGAAAGCCTTGAGGGGCAGGGGCGGGGGTGTTAGTGACAGGAGGAACCTTAAAGTAATGTGGAGCACTTGCAATTGGAGCCAGTTTCTATGTGGCTCTGAAAGAATATATGTGCATAGGAAAATGATGACGCTCATTCTCTTACCATAATTTTTGTCACCAGCCCACACAAATGCCAGAAATAAGGAATGAAGGTAAGGAAGATCGTTCTCCCAACCCTTTAGTTTGTTGCTGTTTTTGTTAATTTATAAAATGGAGTCATTTTAAGTTTTGGTGTTCCTTAAAACCTTCACACATGGTGAACTTAATTTCTATCAGGTGTGGGTGATTTGATGGATATTAGGAAAAAACTTCCAGAAACTCTTTCTAGTCCTGGGATTTGGGGACATGGTGTATGGTGCCTCCTTCAGATTAAATGAAGGAGAAATAACTCCATACAAAATCAGCCGAGTATCTTCAAATTATCAAAAGTTGGCAGACCAATTTGCTCAAATAAAGTTTATAATTCCTGTGCTAGAATATACAAATTCATTTCCATGTAGCTCTTGAAGGACAATGTTTCTGTATATTCTGAAATATTTTTTTCAGCTCTTCTCCACCCAACAGCAACCTGGAATGTTCTACAAAGTGAAAGTCTTTTTAGTATGAGTCTTTGGTTTGATGATGGACCATCATTATGTTTTCAAAAGGTATGCCAAATGTAAATGCACCTGGTATTTAAGATATTTTAACACCAAAAATAAAATATTGCATATATATTACCTAGAGTAATAATAAGACTTTTGATGATGGCAGTGAGATGATGAGAATGACCTACTTTAGCTATAGTCCAGATATGTTATCATGCTACCATGCTATCATGCTATCATGTTATGATGCTATGAAGCTATCATGTATGTTTTCTATTAGTGTTTTTAACATCATCTTAATAGATACCTGTAATAACCGAATTCACTTTTTTTGAGTGTGTTATATTTAGCAAAATTTTTCTTATATGTATTTGTCAGGATAGGGTAAGTTTTGTTGTACATATAACTATCTCCAAAATATTCTTGGTTTAACACAACAAAGGTTTATGCCTCATTCTTGCAGAGTCAGCTGTAGGGCAAGATGGCCCTCTAGACAGTTGGTCAGGATTGCTTTTGCCTGGGGCACTCCCATATCTCTGTGTGCTACCAGAGTCCTACCAGAGTCGTTACAGCCGGCAAAGAGAGAACATGAAAAATCATGCATTGGCTTTTGAATGCTTCCACCTAGAAGTGCCATGTGGCCTTTCTAGTCAGATTTCATTGGCCAAAGCAAGCCATGTAGCTACATCTAACCTCATGGAAGTGGGCAAGTACCATCCTGTGACACAGAAGGAAATGAGAAAATGAAATATTAGTGAGCAGCAGTAACATCACCACACCTACATTATCTTATATATCATTTCATCTTTCAAAGAATTCTATGAGGTTCAAAATTTTAGTAATCTTGTTTTGCAGATGAAAGAAAAAAGAATCAGAAAGGTTAACTAACCTACCCACAGCCAGCCAACTAATAGAAATGGGCTGGCATTTGACCCCAGCCTTCAAACTCCATAGCTTTTATTTTTCTCATCCAATAGACAGTGATGAGTCTATGGCTGAGAGAGTGTGTTTAGGAACAGACTTCACATCACTTTGGGTTTTTTGCAGAGTCACCACCATATTGCCAAGTATGTAGTTGTACCTGAAACTGATGTCAGGAAGGGGCTGCTTACTATGTTGTTGCCGAGAAAGTTCCTAGGTGGAGTGGGAGAAAATGTGCCCAGGTCTCTGGAACACATGCACTGGCTGCTAAGGGTCTGAGTAGAATGAGTCCCTGTAGGTCTTCCCACTTAGGGTCTGGCTTTCTAAGTGTCTTGTGGTACCTGTTCCACTCCCACAGCCTAGGATCCTGGAGATGAAGGAGTGCAGTCATTAGTTGACCTCTCTTGACCTTCCTTCAGGGACCTGAAGGGTGCTTTCTACTTTACAGATAATGATAGCAGATTCTTGAAAAGGTTCAGTCATTTGCCCAAGGTCAAAGAACTAAGGGGTTTGGGGAGATCTCAGAACTCCACGAGCTCAGGGAGACTCTTTCCATTTGTACCACAGGGGCTCTTTAAAGGGGCCCCACAAAATGCTTTGCCACAGACTTCTGAGAGCAGATAAGAGATGGGGGGGTTACACCCATCAGCTGGAAAGAGCCTATTCTTTGCTGAAATGGGAAGGAGTTAGTGACTATCTCATTCATTAGATAGCAGTGTCATTATCAACCCCCAACAACTTTGAAATACTGGAAAGCAAATATGAGCCATTCTTCCAAAATTCCAAGACAGATTGCCACGGCAGGGAAGTACCAATAAATGTGCACATGCATACACACACACACAAAACATGTAATCAAGCCTTTTCTCATGATCTCTTATGTTCCTAATCTCTTCATTACTCACTACTTTCTTAGAAGAGCCGCATGTAAAATGGAGTGTGCTTAAACAACAAATGGAAAGTGGAGAAAGAAATTACTTTTGTTGATGTTTGGGGATTTTTTATGGTTATGTATGATTTTAGTTTTTTTGTTTGGAGTAAAACCATAATTAGGGTGAACTTTTATTTTGCTTTATGCAAAGTAGTCCTACTACCAAAAATATTTCATAAGCTCCCCACTTTATAATTTCTTATAGAATTGTGTCTAGGAAAATAGGTCTGGGTGGACTCCTTAAGAAAATTCATCTTCTCCAGGACTAAATCCCAGCACGCATTTCGTTTCATGATTGCTAAGAGGTAATGAGCCTGGAGTGTATGAGAGAGCATGTAGGAGAAGATAAGAAAAACTGCACACAGTTCTTGTTACTGAAGCCCAACAGATGTGTGACGTCAACAGAGGAGAGAAGTCTTGCTATAGGGCTGATGTCAAATCCCCCCACCCTGTTTCCGTTTCTTTGTTATTAATGATCATACACACAAGGGCCACCATGACAGTGTTCTCTTACATTTTATGAATACCTTCCTTGAGAACATGTGCAATGTAATGGGATAAATTCTATTACAGAGAGAATGTTTATGAGGAAAGAAACCTGCCTTTCTCAATGACTCAAATATTTGTACACTGAGGTACTGAGAACACCAGTGTATATGAAGCTGTCTGAGGCAACATAAAGCCCTTTATGGATTTCTATATATAAATAATTGACATGAAAACTGCACACCATTCTCCCATGTGTATTTAAGCAAATGGCCTAAGGGTCTTTTATTGGGCTGCTGCTTTGTTTGAATTCTTCAGCAAATAGGCTGCATCTATATTCTTTTCTTCCTTTTTTCTTTTCTCCTTACAGCTTTCCTCCTTCCTTCTTTTCTTCAACAAATAATTACCAAGGGCTTCTGTGGGCCCTCCCCTCTTCTAGGCCCTGGGGAAACAACCATGAACAAGGTATAACTCTCTTCTCATGGAGGTAACCTTTGAGAGTGAAGGGGAAACACAGCATCATATGTCTAAAGATCATTTTAGGGGGCGGGGAGTGCCGTGTGGTTGATGACTTAGGGCTTGGCAGTGATGCTGGGTTGGTTAGTCAGGGAAGGAGCCTCTGAGGAGTTTGCATTTGAAATGTGAGCCCAGACCACAAGAAGACCTGGGGAAAGAGGATCCCAGGAGGAGTGAAGAGCAGACACAAAGGCAGAAGGCAGGGGACAAGGTTAGTTGAGACCTGGAGCAAAGACAAGAGCAATGGCAGGGCCAGGATGAGGGGTGGGCAGGATCCGTCTCACATGGTGGTGTCCGCTGCTACGGATTCAGGTTTAAGAAGTTCTTGGTATAATGTTTTGTTTCAGCATTTTTTCACAATTTGGATTTCATCTTCTCAGCTCTACTTCCTCCAATTTCAAAAGCCAATACTTTCCCCTTCAGAACTGGTGTCCCTACCCCCCTGATGGTGGTGGCATCATTCTCTCCTTTTCTTCCCACCTCTCTGACTCTTTACCTCTTCTCCTTCACTGACTCTCTTCCTTTCTCTAAACCCCCTCTCTGGGGGACCTCTTTTGAACCATGGTTTCTACACCATTAGTTCTCTAACCCAGTCTTGACTTCTCAGCTGAGCTTATGGACCAGCTCCACTGGGAGATGTCTACTCTTTTCAGTGTCAACCTTTCCAATGTCCCCCTACTCCTAAAGGAGCTAGAGCTCCTGAGTGACCCTTATGCTCTGTCCTTGCTTCATCTCAACCATATACCTGCCTCTTCCTCCCAAGGCTGTGAGACACAAGTAGGGCATCTTGTGGGTTACTGTCACCAATCCAGCTCTTCCCCAGAGGTAGCTTCACTGAAGAGCTTGTTCTAAGAATTTGTTCACCTACAGTGTGTCAGATGGTGCCCTATGCTCAGCACATGAAGGTGAATGGGACATCCTGGATTCACCCTTGAGGTGGAGGAAGTCCAAGATGAGGAAGACAGAGTTTGGGGCAACCAACAAGCACTCAGAGGAAAGAAGTGAAAGTGAAAAATGTGCTTAAGGTTTTTTTAAAGGTCAAATTTTTTTAAAGACAGGAAAGTGAGCAAAGGCATGACTTGAAGGGATGGGGAAGAATAGAAAGCCCCTACGAGCAAGATGCTCGAATCTGATGGGTCCAGCAGCACAGATTTGCAGATGGTAGACTTCAAGACTCCTCCAAAGGTCTTTTGATCTGTACTACCTAGGATCAGAGCTGGAAATGTACAAGTTAAAGATGGTCAAGAAGACTATTCAAGAGAATTATTGCAGTGGGGCTTTGCAGTAGGAAGGGAGAGAGGGGGCTCAACTCCAAATACAACAAGGAAAAGTAGAGATTTATGCCTAAGGAGCAGGGTGGGAGTTTGGTGGATGGAACATTTCTTGTGATATGTAGCCTAGAATTTCAGGGATATGGATGGCCATTTCTGGGCCCTGACACAATGTAGATAGATCCAACCAACACTTAAAGAATATAAAAAATATGCAGGGTACTATGTCGAGTACTTCCATAGATTATTTGATTTCATCCACACAAGTATCCCATCCCTGTGATGTATCAGGATCCAATTCAAAATTGAGAACATTAGAAGTTGAAGAAGCAACCAGCCCATGGTCAGATCTCCGAATGAAAAGCCAGGAGTCAGGTCATCTGGCTTCAGGTTCAGAGGTATTTCCATGGCTATGTAACTGTCACTGTTGACCTTACTATTTGCCTGCCTCTGGGCCCTTTATCACTTTTAAATGGTAAAAAGTCACCCCAAACAACTTCAGTTCTCTACTCTTGCCCAGTGGGTATTTCAAATGAGAACTGTTTTAATCACTGACAGCTTCACCGCCTCTACCATTGAAATGCACAAGACTCACCCTTTTCATTTTACCTTCACATGTAAGAACAGATGCTGTAAGAAACAAAGGGGTGTGTGTGTGTGTGTGTGTGTGTGTGTGTATTTAGGAGGTTTTGTTTCTCTGTCACACCATTCTCTTCCCCCACCTTCCCCCGAGATTAAAAATAAAGTCATAGTAAGCTTGAGAATGGAATTTTATTACAGGTGTGGTAAAACTGGACTGCCATCACCCGGTGGTCTGGCAAGGCTGGTCCTGCCTTCCAGGGTGAAGGTGAACGTCGAGGCACAATGTTAACGATTACCCAGAAAGGTCGACTGAGGTCTTCAGTTCTGACATCTGTGCAGAACAGCACTTTGCAATCAGCGGGTAGCTGGGACAGGATTTCTTTGTCCATAACCACCGAGCTCTGCGCATTCGCAAGCTGAGTTGCAGTAGCACTGGCTGCTTCAGGTAATGATGAACGGTGGGCAGGATGGGCACAAATCAAACCCTCCACCACGCCACTCCCATCCTCATAGGAGGTAGCCCTTTGCTCCCTTCTGGGAGGTGTGGTTCCTTGCCAGGCTTCTTTCCCCATCTACACACTCATTCCCGCCATGGATTCCGTTAACAAAGACTAAAGCCCCCGCCCCCCTCCCTCCTCAGGTTTTAGGAGAGCTGCTTTAAGTGCAGATGCCCTTGAGGAAGGTAACACATTGACCTAAATTGACAACAGAGGTGATGGTTCCCAGAGGATTAGGCCTCAGGTTCTGAGCCTTTGGAAGCTGTTGCCCACCTTTCTGCATCCAGATGGAAATGAGCCCATTAAAGAAGGTCTGGCAGCACCAGGATGAACTGCTATGAGTCTTTAAGGTAAAGTTTAAGGCAGTGCATAATAAAATAGAGAAGACTTCAGTGTGATTGGAGGAACATAATACACATTTCGCTGGAAAGAATTTGAGAGGCAGAAACACAGAGCAGACATTTAGGCACTGGCAGCAAGAGGAGACTGGGAATGCCAACTCTCTTAGAGCCCCTTTGCTGTCCTTCGTAAATACAGTGACACTGTCTCGCCCTGCTTCGGCCAGTGTGTCACTGGTGTTTTCCTTAGAGCGTCACTTTCTCTCCTGAGTTGTCTGTAGTGCATCCAACGCAGCATGACCAGCAGGAGAAAAACGAAAGCAATGTGATTTTTATTCATTTATCCTCAGGAACAAAGGTCACCCTTGGTAACTCTTCTTTCTTAAGACAGCTTGTGTATTCACAATGACTTGTGACAGTCAGCCAGAGTCTTAATGGAGAACTTCCTTTCACTGAGGAGTACTCCCCCAAAGGCTCCGCATTAGCCTCCTTCACTACAGGGCAGATAAAGGAGTTGTCATACTGAATCATGCCCAGAGAACAGACATCCTATCAAGTACATGAATTTACACTGGCAAGGAAGACTAGCAGAGCTCCGTCGCACTGTTTTTTTTACCCAATGCTTTTTTGTTCCTGCATAAAGAAAAGGAGGCTCTCCCCTGCTCCATTATTACCCCTGGCCCCACAACCTGCCTTATGAACTTGCATGGACGCCTGGAGGTTCTTCTTAGATGACGGTGGGGTGCAGGGAGAGTGGGGAGATGTATTTAATTAGAAGACTAGGGGCTGGAATGGAGAGATAAGTGAGGGCATATCCAGAGGCTGCTGGCGAGTCCGGGGTTGGTAGAGCCTCAGGCCGGCTGCCAGGGAGATTCCAGCTTCCAAAATAGTGCTGGCATTCTTGGTTGGCATACACAGGCGTACCTCAGAGATATTGGGGGTTTGGTTCCAGACCACTGTAATAAAACAAATTGATTTTTTTGTTTCCCAGTGCATATAAAGTTATGTTTATACTGTACTGTAGTCTATTAAGTGTGCAATAGCATTATGTCTGAAGAAACAATGTACATTCCTTAATTAAAAATTACTTTAGGGGCGCCTGGGTGGCTCAGTCGGTTGAGCATCTGACTCTTGGTTTCCGCTCAGGTTGTGATCTCATGGGTGGGGGATCGAGCCCCGGATGTGGCTCCCCACTCAGCAGGGAGTCTGCTTGAAAGAGTCTTTCCCTCTGCCCCTCCCCTCGCTGGCTTTCTCTCTCTCTCTCTCTCTCTCTCTCAAATAAATAAATCTTTAAAAAAATAAAAAATACTTTATTGCTTAAAAATGCTAACCATCACCTGAGCTTTCGGTGAGTCATAATCATTGATACCAGATCACCATAATGATATAATAATAATAATAATAATAATAATGAAAAAGCTTGAAATATTGGGAGAATTACCAAAATGTGACACAGAGACACAAAGTGAACAAATACTATTGGAAAAGTGACCCTGAGCAACCCATTTGTTGCAGGTTGCCACAGACCTTCAATTTATAAAAAAAACACAGTATCTGTGAAGTGAAATAAAATGGGGTATGCCTGTACTCCAAGAGAGAAAAAAAACACGCAGATTCTTCAAATAGACTTTAAAAAATATTCTTTCTATCCCTCTTCTAATTCTGCCTTTACACACTTGGGAGGCAGATAGGCCAACAGACAAATATCATCAGGATTTGGGGGAGGAGATAACTGCTTCCGGCTCCTTTGGTCTGTTGTCCTCACACATGGAAGGCAGAGCTGGCCAGTCTGTACCCACCCATTTTGCCCTTCGTTCATTTAATCAAAATTCACTAGAACCTCCCCCAGAACCCCAGACACTTCGTAGCTGCTGGTGATGTATCAGTTAACATGGAAATATTCCCTGCACCGATGGAAGGTTGCGACCCAACGCTAACCCAGAAGGAGAGCTAAGTTAGAAGAGAGGGGACCCAAACTAGCCTCAGGACTCAAATAAGACTGCCTTGGGAAGGCGAAACTTGGGTCAAGTTCTGTAGGATGGGTGGGCCTTGGCCAGGATTCTTGATAGGGAAGATCTTTCCAGATGCAAGAAAACTTTTGAAAGGCAGGATGAAGCTTGCATGAGGATGTGACAGGCCAGTCACCAGTGTATAGACTTCCACATTTTTCTTCCATCATAGAACAAAACCCTGATGTCACCTCTTAGCCACCATGGCTTTGAGGGCATAATCAGATGCCACAGCAAGTTATCCACCTTTGCCCCTCAGTGACCCCAGCCTGGGCTTGGGGACAGTGTGAATACCTGTGCAACCCTCTGTGCTTAGGTCCAGCATGAGTCTCCTTTTGGGTCAAATCCATTCAAACAAGGAGGAAATAGTTTCCTGGTGAGCTGCCTCTTCTCTTCTGTGTGGCAGCCACTGTATCTAACTTAGATACAATCCAAACTCCCAACCCAATGCAAGACAGGGCATGGCAAAATATCTCAGTTTAGGGGGCAGTGGGGCTTGGACCCAGGAAGGGAGCAGGCAGATGAGGGGGCAGAGCTGGGCTTACTTGGAGAACAGGTGGGGTCTATGGAGCTATACTCTGATGCCCTGATGCTGAAGGGAGATTAGCAGTGTGGACTAGGTTTGAGTCATTTGATCTATTTATTACTTGGAGAATTAAGGAAGTTCTTCAGCTAAAATGAGTTGAGTGAGAAGTAAAGAAATTACAGATCCGACCCGAGATAACCAATACTGAAGGGAAGGCAGGAGAAGGGGAACCTCACAAGAGAAAAGAGAAGGGAAGGGAGGGGTGGTGGTACTGGGGAGGGGAGACAGGGAGAGGAGGGAAGGAGAGAGGAAGAAAAAGAAATACAGGTATCCCCCATTTTTTCAAAGTTCATACTGGGCCACTTTGTTTTCACAAAAGAGTTACATTAGTACCATTTTAACTATCCACAAGAAATCCAAAGAGGATTTTCGCTTTTATGAAAAAAGGTGAAAAGCAAAAATAGCGTTCAGTGCTGGTTTTGCAGCGAGTCATCATAGAGGCACCGTGCACCCTGGGCACTGCTAAGCTCCTTCCCCTGGGAACTTCACTCAGCATGAACCCACCACGGTTTTGACCAGTGTCTGTGAGCATCTGTGCTTTATCTCGGTATATTTTATGCATCCGTTAACAAAATGTGTCCTAAGGTATCAGAAAAGCCTCAGAGACATTATTTTGGGGGTCTGGGGATGCTCAAATTTTTATTCATATAAATGAAAGGTAATTGTTTCTTTGCTTTACCCCATTACAGTTTACCAAAGTTTTCATAGAACGCTTTGCTTTCCGGAAAGCAGGGGAAACCTGTAGCTGGAAGGGAGGATGCAAATAGCTAAGGGAAGTGGTCCAGGCTGCAGAGAAATCATGTAGCTAAGGAAAAGGGAGCATTCCCTGGATTTAGAAACACATGGGCCATCCACAACCTGGGAAAGGCCATTCGTTCGTTTTAGCAGTGGCCGTGGGCCGACGTGTGAACAGCAGTTAATCTGTGAGGGCCATAACCAAAGGAAGTCATGGATTTGGGACAGTTTTTGTTATTTGTTTTTAATATTTTTAATATTTTAATGTTTTTAATATTTTAATGGACTTGGATATGTTAAAATGCTATTGGGGGACAGAAAAAAGAGATGAGGGGAGACTGGAGAAATCGGAGTCAAGTCTGGAGTTTAGTTCATAGTAACAGACCAGTGTCTTCAGTACCTTAATTTTGACAGGCATGCCCATGTAATGTAAGATGTTAGCATCAGGGAAAGCGGGGTGAAGTGTATACGGGAACTCTCTGTGCTATTTCTGCAACTTTCCTGGAAATCTAAACCAATTTCGAAACAAAAGTTTATTTTGAAAATGAGGTATTGGGAAGTTGCCTCTAATGAGAGACCAAGAAGAGAGAAAGGAGCAAGACCAGTAGGAAGGCAGGGCCATGAGCAGACAGAGGAGGGAGGTCTGGCAGAGGGACGAGTGCATTTATAGAAGTGCGAAGTTCAAGGCCATCTCTAGATGGCATCTTTCTCTGACAAAGGAAAGGTCCTATCATTGGCTAAATTGAGGGAGGAAGGAAATGGAAGATTTAGACAGTGGAGATTCTTTTAAAAGCCACAGAATATAATGGGACTGAAAGAATGCCTGGGGCAACGTGGAGAATATCAGAGTGCCATGGGTGGCTTTTAGGAACTTTATTGTTTGCCGATTACTGATATTCTATTCTGCCACTTAAGAACATTCAGGCATTGGTTGTATAGACCAGAGTCCAAGTTGCTGTTGTCAGATTGTCGACTGACTCAATTCTAATGAAAAAGTTCACTGAAAGTAGCTTTTAGAGAAAAGCAGCATTATTTACATTAGCCAAACGATGGGAGCAGCCCAAGAACCCATCAATCGATGAATGGATAAAGAAGATGTGGTCTGTATACACAATGGAATGTTTCTCAACCATAAAAAGGAATGAGATCTTGCCATTTGCAGCGACATGGATGAACCTAGAGGGTACTATGCTAAGTGAAACAAGTCAGTCGGAGAAAGACAAATACCATATGGTTTCACTCATATGTGGAATTTAAGAAACAAAACAAATGAGCAAAGAAAAAGAAAAAGAGAGAGACAAACCAAGAAACAGACTGTTAACTATAGAGAACAAACTGATAGTTACCAGGGGGGAGGTGGAGGGGGATAGGGGAAATGGGAGATGGTGATGAAAAAGTACATTCATCATGATGAAAAAATAAAATAAAATGATAAAAAATAAAAGTGGCTTTTATAGATTGACTAATGTCTAATGAGGGTGAGCTAAACTTTCAATTGTCTAGATTCATAGTAACTGGTACAGAGTGCATCTATTAAACTACACTAAAACTGTGGGTTTGAAGAAGTTAAATTAATGCTCATCATCCCTTGCTTTCCTCTTTGGCTCTGAGCAGTTCTGACCCAACCACACTTAGAGGGTCCCCCCCACCCCAACCTCCCCAACATCCTACCCAGGCAGTGTTAGTCACTTTCTTCACTGAACACCAGCACTGTATATGCTTCAACGAGAAGTCATATTATCTCATTGCATTGCAATCACATGTTTATTTAATACTTTGGAGGTAGATTAAAATAAATACATCATAACTTTCAAATGATCAATATAAAAGCGCTTCCTTATAAAAGTTACTAGAAGTGGTACCAGGAGAGTTTCTTACCCATGTAGCTTAAAACCATATCCTTACACCCTAGTAAAGTAGAATTGAAAATGTTTGGCTTAATATTCTTTTCCCCGCCTCTTCTTATAGAATAGAATATCTGTATACTAGTGAGACTCTAAATTTTAACATTTAAAAAATTTAGATCATATTTCCTGTTCATTTTAGTATGTTAATGATCGTGTGGTGGCTATCATGCCCAGATTAAACAGGAAATACTGGAGGAAAGTGCAGATAAAGATGGCCTTGCACAGAGACTCTAAAATTAATTCAACATGCAGAATGAAAGTTGCTGAATTGCACTTTCCAAAACCACTGTTACTTACCAAAAAGGAGCCAGTATGATTTCAGTCCAGCCAGTGGCTAGATCAGTAGGGCTCACAGGACAGGGGGATACATAGATCCTTATTTCTCCATGTAAAATTCTTAAGAGTGCTTTTCCTGTGAGAGTACTTGCAAAAAGCCTACAGTCTGGTCAAAGGAGGATAGTAGAAACAGGAGGTGGGGATTCTGACTTGCCTGGAAGCGGGGGCAAGGAACAGGTGTATTTGAGAGCCTCGACCCACAGAGAGAAAGAGGGGCAGCAGGACTGAGTAGCAGATCAGAGATTGTGTGTGAGTGGTAAGCGACTTGAGTTTTAGCTGTGAGATGTTCTTTCCTAGAGCTTGTCTGTCACAGCTAATAGGAAAGGTCAACAAAAAAGAGCCAGCTAGAGAGTCCCAAGGAGGTAACACAGGACTCTCCTCAACTGTCCAACCAGCTGTCACTGACAAGTGATGTCTGGCACCTGCTCCCAAAACTCATTCCAAGTATGATCAACAAGAGAGGATGAAGAGACCTATTCCATTGCCTAAAGCTAAGGGGACCTGTGACTCTATCTTGCCTTTGGTGAGGTTTGATCACTTGACCACTCTGTTTTTAGGTTGAGGTGTGTATTATGTATACTTGTATAGATAATGTGTACATATAATCAGCTGGATCGGTTTTAGTTTGAATGTTTTTAAATAGGATTTCTTCTTTCAATTGAGAGACAACATGTTTTTTTGTTTGTTTGTTTTGAGAGAGAGAGAGAGAGAGAGTATGCTTACGTGAGTTGGGGGAGAGGGTGGTGTAGAGGGAGAGGGAGAGAGAGAATCTCAAGCAGACTCCCCATTGAGCATGGAGCCTGACTCGGGGCTCCATCTCACAACTCTGAGATCATGACCTGAGCCAAAATCAAGAGTCAGACTGTCAACCAACTGAGCCACCCAGGCACCCCTGGATATGCTTTTTATCCTGCAATTAGAGAAAAATCCCAAGAGGCTAATGAGAAATTGGCTCATCTCATCCAAGTGAAAAGTAAATGGAAGAACAACCAGCTGTAAATGGATCTTGTCTTAATAATGTAGCATAACTGACCCTTGGCCAGTCCCTTCAGGAAGCTGATTTAAGCCATGGTAACTTTTGCATATGGTCTGCTCTGGTGCTGGGTCATGGCTGAGACCCCTTGGGAAAGTCACCATTCCCACTGTGGCTTCAGCAGGAAGGCCACCTGAGTCCTTCTCCATCGCAGACCTACTGCCATTATGAGATTGCCACCAGCTTCCACTCAGGACAAAGACAGCTAGGTCCAGAGTGCTCCCAGCATTGGATGGAACATGAATGACTTTACATTCCATATATATAGTGGTAGTTTTGTGATCTTCAGGAAGCTAAAGAAAAATGTACAGTCAGTGTCAATAACAGCATCCAAACCAAATGCCTTCAGAGGGCAAGTTTTCTTTCTTTCTTTTTTTTTTTAATTATATTCAATTAACCGCATATAGTACATCATTAGTTTTTGAGGGTAAATTTTCTGAGAACAGATGTTGGGACAGTTGTCTTTGCACCAGTGAGGCTGCTACAGAGTCAGAGCTAGGTGTCCCTGAGCTTAATTAGGTGCCACCCCATACAGTCTGACAACCCCTGGGAGTTGAAGCCAGGTCTCAGAGGAATAAGAGAGCAGGGCCGTGTGGTCCTGGCAAATGATGGAAATGACTCATTTCCAGTCTATCATGTTGAGAGAAATAGAAATGACTCCTCCTCCCCCTATTACTTAGTGTTTATTGTACTTGGTTTGGGACCATCTGGGTGAAGGTTTAATGTCATTGCATAGTAATATGGGAATCCCTAACCAAATGTCAAATGTCAGCCATGTATGTTTGAAGCTAGAGTCACAACCTTTGCAAAATGTATTCACTTACCTTGGCTACAACTAAATCCCTAATAGACTATGGTTATGTAGGTTCCTTTACTCATTCATCAGATGTTCATTCCCACTTACTGAGTGCTCAGGCACCATCCTGGGCTCCAGGAACAAATGACAATGTTTACTAACCCAAGACTTCAGTCCCAAACCTAATTTTTCTGACACTGGCAAACAGAGTGGACCTGAATCTGGAAGAGTCTCTGTGACAAGACTGGAAAGACCAAAACTTCTGCCCCCTGCCTCCTTGCCTCTTGACCACCTAGTTCCTACATGGCTTCTCCAGGGCAGAACACTTTCTAGAGTTTGCTCAGCTCTCAGAAGCAGGGAGTATCCTGGGACATGTCCAGAATGAAAGAGTTTCCAAGAAAGAGCAATCCAGGGCTCTGTCCTCCAAGAGAAGACTCCAAATGGACTGACCTTAAAGAGGCCTTGCCGCGTGGACCAAAAGTCATTAACCCTACACTCCACATTCAACAGCTCGAGCACGGGAAGATCCTTGGTTTCGACCCTGCCTCATGCCGTGCTCCCACTAACCTGGCCATTTCTGCCTTGATCCACTTTAGGGAGGATTCACATGAGGAGGAGAGGGCCTACATGTTCTCTTCCAGGATCTCACTTGGGCCAACCTTGGGGATGCAGATTCAGGTGTGGCAACTGGACCCTTTCTCTGTTAGCCTCTAGCCATTTTGTCCCACCCTATTCTCTCCTTTGGGAAGGTCCCTGACTGGCTGGACTGCTAAAGTGCACTCTCTTTCTGGACCTATAACATTTTGCTTTCAAGGCACCTTGAGCTTTTTGGCTGACCGCAGAATTCACTGGTCTCTCTGAGGTCTTTCAGGTTGATACTAAAGATGAGTCGTCAGACCCCTTCAGAGTCAGCCTTAGAATAATTAAACATCAAGCTTGCAAGAACCTTTGAGAACATTAAAGCTGATCATCTCCTCCATCCCCCTATTTGTCGCTTAAATCACTTTCCAAGAGGTAGTGATCTGGCTTCTTTTATTATTTTTTTATTTTTTAAGGATTTTATTCATTTATTTGAAAGAGAAAGAGAGAGAGTAACTGGGAGGGAGAGGGAGAGAGAATCTGAAGCAGACTCCAAGCTGAGCGCAGAGCCCCATGCAGTGCTCGATCCTACGACCGTGTGACCATGACCTGAGCTAAAATCAAGAGTCGGACACTTAACAGACTGAGTGACCCAGGCAACCCCTGATCTGCCTTCTTTTTGAACACCATCAGTGGTGGGGACTTTTTTACCTTAAGAAAGCCCAATCCATTGATAGCTCTAATGTAAGTTCTGTTGTTATGGGAACCCAGTTTCAGTGTATACTTAACTTGTTTCCATTTTAATGACAATGCACCTTCATCTTTATGGAGGGCCATTTCAGCAACTGGCACATTTGTCTCTGGTGAAGTGCTTGTGTTAGGATTCCTGCACCTCACAGGAAATGACTGATTTCTCTAAGGGATTGGGTCAGAAAGACAGAACACTTCTTCTCGGCAGCTGGAGTCCAAAGCAGACAACTCTGGGCTCTTTTTTGGCCCAATTTTCTGATCCAGTGAGCAGATGCCATCAGAGAGAGCATTTTGGTTTTTCCTGGCTCCATCTGCTTGAAAGATTTAGTTTGAGATGCAGGCACCTTGTCGTCACTTCCTTCTCTCGTGTTGCTTATCTGCTGTTTTATAGATATTTCATGCATAGTGCAAGGAGACCTCTTAAACTTTGCCAGGGAAATCAGAGTCCAGGTGCCAGAATGTTCAAATAGCCTCTGTTTAAAACATGTGATATTTTGTCAATCAGAGAAAGACATGTATCATATGACCTCACTGATATGAGGAATTCTTAATCTCAGGAAACAAACTGAGTGTTGCTGGAGTGGTTGGGGGTGGGAGGGATGGGGTGGCTGGGTGATAGACATTGGGGAGGGTATGTGCTACGGTGAGCGCTGTGAATTGTGCAAGACTGTTGAATCACAGATCTGTACTTCTGAAACAAATAACGCAACATATTTTAAGAAAAAAGAAAAAGAAGAAGATAACAGGAGAGGAAGAATGAAGGGGATTAAGTCAGAGGGGGAGACGAACCATGAGAGATGATGGACTCTGAAAAACAAACTGAGGGTTCTAGAGGGGAGGAGGGTAGGGGGATGGGTTAGCCTGGTGATGGGTATTAAAGAGGGCACATTCTGCGTGGAGCACTGGGTGTTATGAACAAACAATGAATCATGGAACACTACATCAAAAACTAATGATGTAATATATGGTGATTAACATAACAATAAAAAATTAAAAAAAAATAAAACATGTGATATTTTGAGATGTGTACCTAGCAGAGTTTTTGTGGAGTTCAGTGATTTTCTTCTGGGAGGATGCCTACAGAAGAGCAGATTTTCCCAGCTGGCTGTTTGGTTACAGAGACACACCTGTTCCTTGTCACAACAGGTGCCAGGGCATTCAGTTTATAGCTCTACTCTTAACTTGTTATTAGCTAAATATTGTTATTTGCCAGGTTGTGACTATGTGTATCCTTGACTCAAGAGATGAGAACATCAGAATTTAACAGGTACTAAAGAGTCTAAGGGGGTTATTTTAACGACAGAAGTTGCTAAAGAATATGTCTAGAGGGGACAAAGTAAAGATAAACAGCCAAAACTAAGGGAGCTACCTACAGTAACAAAAATATTATAAACTAGTTTGGTTTACAAAGAGCAGAAATTTATTGCTCACAGTTCTGGAGGGTGGAAGTCCAAGATCAGGGCTGCAAAATGCTGACTTCCCCTTGTGTCCTCACATGGCAGAAGGGGCAAGGGAACTTTCTTGGGCCTCTTTTATAAAGGCACTAATCCTGTTAATGAGGGCTCTGTCCTCATGACCTAATCACCTCCCAAAGACCCGATCTCTTAATACCATCACCTTGGGGGTTAGGATTTTGGTGTATGAATAACAGAATAAGCAACAATACTTTTGAAAATAGCGTAAAGCACTTATTTTTGATGCAGACTATCAGGTAAACTGAGTCTTTTTAAAATAAGAACCCTGCCCAGAATAATGAGAACAGCGTACTCTGGTAGGTTGAATCATGATCTGCACAGATGTCTACACCTTAATCCTGGAACCTGTGATTGTTAGTATATATGGCAAAAGGGACTTTGCAGCTATGTTTAAATGAGGGGTTTTGAGAGAGAGAGATTATCCTGGATTATCTGGGTGAGCCCTAACTGTCATCTTGACAGTCCTATAAGAGGGAGACTGAGGGAGCTGTGACCACACAGAGGATGTGCAGACATGGGTGATATGCTTTGAAGATGGAGGGAGGGGTTACAAGTCAAGGAATACAGGTGACCCCTAAGAGCTACTAAGCAAGGAAATGGCTTTTCCTCCAGAGCTTCCAGAAGAAACCAGCCCTCCCGATACCGTGACTTGAGCCCAGTGAAACTGATTCCAGCTTCTGACCTCTGCAGCTGGGAGATAATAAATTGGCGTTGGTTTAAGCCACTAAGTGTGTGGTATAATTTGTTACAGCAGCAGTAGGGAACCAATACACATACCTTCATGTACTTTTTTCTGGTGATCAGAGGAAAGTTAAAAATCTTGGAGCCTGATCAGAGAAAATTAATTACCAGAAAGACCAAATAGAAAATTCTAATCATGAACATAAGGTGTGTTAAGTGAATTAGGAAACGTCTGCATGAGAAGAAACTGTAAGATTGTTTAGTACCTTACACTGGAAGAGGAAGGTGTAAAGATGATACACATTTTGTGACAAAGCGAGACCAGAGAACACTGGTAGAATCAGAGTATTTCAGAAAAAAGTGACCTTGAAGGTCCAAATTCTTCAACTTTACCTTGAAGTTCACTTTGTTCATCCTCCCATATTGAGGATGAAAGAATTTGGACATGGAGAGCTTCAGGAAATAGTCCAAAGTTACACAGCCAGGCCACTGTAAGCTGGGACCACACTTCTGCTTCCTGACTCCACGTCCCTCCAGGGACTTCGTTCCTGATCCATGACATTTGAAAGTTTGCAAATAACCTATAATGAAAGGAGAAATGCTATAGATGAGTCAGTGCACAGTGCTCAGTAACAGTCACCAGGTCTTCATTATTCTTGTCTTCATTATAACTTATTGGATCTGAAAGAGGGAGCGGTAGGACATTATTGCCCTTTGCAAATGCTACTAAGTCAGGGTGTGAAGTTGGGCTGTTAGGGTAAGAGTGAATAGCAAAGAATTTTGAAATATTCTTTAAACTTAGACATTTAAAAAAGCAGATTTACCGAGAGAAGACTTTTTTTTTAATCCAGTAGGCACAATAGCATTATTCTGAGAGATCTGGAAACTTGACATGTTTTTCCCTTTCTCTTGACCTGAAACGACTTTGAGGTAAAATATCCCCCAAGTTTCTGGCCCCAAAAATGTTAAAATTATTTAGAAATTTGGAAGAAAGAGAAGGAGAGGGAGGGAAAGAGAGGCAGAGCCAGAAGAGAAGGAAGAAGAGGAGAAGTAGAATCAGTGGCAGCAGAAGAAGGAAAAGAAATGGAAGGAAACAACTTACAAAGAATGGTATGGTCCACTCTCTTTCTTTTCCTCCAGCAAACACAGGCATGCGCCCATTCAACAATATTTATGATGTTGGTGTCAGGCCCTGGGTCAGTCCCTGGAGAGGCATCCAGGAGCAAAACTGCTGCAGCTTCTCTCCATTTACCCGCAATAAATCATAGACATGGTAAGAGAAGCTAGACACTAAGTCCTTCCTTCCTCTTCCACCCCACCTCCACCTTGCCTTTTGCCAGGATCAGTATCTTCTGACTGGCTCTGGCTTTTTCCAGTTTGTTTAATCATTTTCTAAGTTTTTGAAAGAACTTCTTGAGTGAATTGTTGCTTAACAGTAGCCTTGATGCTGTTTCATGTTTCATAGGCATAAGCATTGTCGTCTCAGGAGCCCTGGACGGTCTTTCAGAATTTGTCATCTCTGATGGCAACGCTGCCCTTGCCTAGCCCTGGAGTGAAAAAGCAGAAGGAACCCTGGGCGAGGTTAACAGGCTTGATTAATATCTGATCCCTTTCTATTTCTAGCTGTATGAACTTGGGCAAGTTACTGAATATCCCTAAGCCTAGGGCTTGGGATTTGAGGAGGACCCATAAAATAGCACTCCTCTTTTCTGCCTGAGTTTTTTTTCCTTAATTTTATTTATTTATTTATTTTGTAGAGAGAGAGAGAAAGTGGGGGGAAGGTGCAGAGGGAGAGGGGAGAGAGAATCTCAAGCAGACTCTGTGCTGAGCAGCGAACCCAACACGGGCCTCAATTCCATGACCCCGAGATCATAACCTGAGCTGAAATCAAGAGTTGGAAGCTCAGTGGCCTGAGCCACCCAGGTGCCCCTCTGCCTCAGTTTTGATCAGTTGAGAATTGAAACAAACTGGTAAAGCAGATGGGTGTCAGAGCAACACCTAAGTTCTGGATAAAGATGATACAGGATGATTTGGCTTATATCTTCAGGCTGGGAGACTGATATTGAATCTCGGAATATCTCTACTTACCCACACCCCATCACAGCAGCACTGGACCCAGCCAGCCTCCTCCCCCTGAGACAGAGCCTGCTCCTGGGCAAGCAGGGTAAAACCTGTGCTCAGGCACATCAGTCCTCAGGAAAGAGAAGGAAGAAGGGGAAGATCCAGACAGGCCTAGTGTCTCCTCCCTACTTCTCAATTAGCCTGAATCACCTCTCCTCCCCATGGCCAGGTGGGGGTTGGGGCGTAGGGGGAAGGGGTATTCACAAACCAGGAGAGTAACCATTGTAGTTCCCTGCACATAGAAGGAAGCAGAAGTCAACAGAAGTCTAATACCTGAGTTTCTCATCTTTAAAATGAGGTTAATACTCATCTCCCATGGGTATGATGACCATGAGGCACCTAGGAAATACTCCCTATTGAAGTACCTGAAAAATTGTTACCTGCCTGTGTCCCTTCCCCACTCCCTCTTCTTCCCTCCTTGTTTTCCTTCAACCTCTCTCTTCCTCTCTGTTTAGAGGAAGTTATTTGAGAAAAGAATCTCTCCTATTTATTTTAACTGCCTGGAAATTTTTACTCCAAATGTATTTCTGCTCTAGCAATAGTACCATTTTCTCTTAACTGGCTTTCCCTAGCAAGTCACAAGAAAGGTGTGTGTGTGTGTGTGTGTGTGTGTGTGTGTGTGTGTGTGTGTGTAGCCAAATGTTACCTGTAAGTTAAGGTTCTCCTCTTGTAATACTACTGATAATTATTTTTTTAAAGATTTTATTTATTTATTTGAAAGAGAGAGAGAGCATGAGCTGGGGGTGGGGAGGGGCAGAGGGAGAGGGAGAAGCAGACTCTCCGCTGAGCAGGAACATGGGGCTCCATCCCAGGACTCTGGGATCATGACCTGAGCCGAAGGCAGACGCTTAACCGACTGAACCACCCAGACGCCCTGATAATTATTTTATTTTATTTTATTTTATTTTAAATTTTTCTTTATTTGACAGAGAGACAGCGAGAGCAGGAACACAAGCAGGGGGAATGGAAGAGGGAGAAGCAGGCTTCCCGGTGAGCAGGGAGCCCGATGCGGGGCTCGATCCCAGGACCCTGAGATCATGACCTGAGCCAAAGGCAGAGGCTTAATGACTGAGCCACCCAGGCACCCCCTGATAATTATTTTATTTAAGGTGTAACATGGAAGTCATCTGAGAATTAATGTTGTATAAAACTTCTAATAAATTAGAGATGGAATTTTGAGGCATCAAAACCAAATTTTACTAAGAAAGAAGGATGGTACCATGCTGAGATTCTCATATGTGATCCACAGTGAGTATGAGCTCACAAAAGTAAAATCCTAAGGAAGATAAAATGGTGATGCACTAAGCTTTGGGACAAAGCTTTTCAAGATGGGATTTACAAATCCTATATCTTTTTCCAAAATAAATACTTTTGAATGGTTTCTTGCTTTGTGTCCCCTGAATGTCACCTGTTTTTGGTATCATGGGTTTTGTAGCACAGATGCAAGTATAAACAGATGTGTTGTTCTGGCCTCTGGAGACTATGGCCTCTTTATTCAGGCTTAGTTCTGAAACTAGTGTGCAGTCAACCAAATGTCACATTTTAAGACTGGGAACTCACATATGAAAATAAATATCATGATAACCACTAATTAAATGGTAAAAAAAATTTTTTTAACCATAAACCTGCATAATCCAATCACCGAGGCCTGGTGCTGCTGAACATTAAGGCAGATGCAGCAACTGGTCCCCAGCAAACCAGCCAACACGAGTTCCTGGCATGGTGTCTTGCTCTCTGTTTAAAAGCATCACTTAAAAGAAAAAAATGGTTCAACTGTCTACTTTTGTAGGCTTAGCTGGCTTTTGCCTAGTCATCAAGCAATCCAGTGTCTCTTTGAGACACTGTGCTTTTGTATTTCGCAAACAAGCCACATCTGGAATCTCTTGCCAAGCTGCACAGGGTCCCATGGGAGCAGGTTAAGCTTGGGAGGGCCATGATCCAGATCTACGTGGTTGCCAGCTCTTCATTTTCGAAACAAATAACACATTCTAGTTGAAATCGTTGCCTTGAAAACCAGATACCTGATAAAGTAGCTTCCCAGAAATTGCAGTGCAATTCTAGTTTTCATTATCCTGATAGAGCTTTCTGTTCACAAGTGGCCACGTATTTAGTGGTCAGTTTGTTTATTAATTTATTTATAAAAATGTGCACAGTTTAAGTTAATAAGTAGTTATGCCTACTATGTGCTAGCATTATTCTAGGTCCTGGGGATAGAGTATTGAACAGGACATAAGAAGGTCCTTGTTCTCGTGGAACTTAAGAGCCTTCAGGTGTAGAAAACAGTCAATGAACCATGAATTACACACACACACACACACACACACACACATACACACACACACAAAATGCTTGCCATGTGTCAAGCTTCCCATAACCTTATGAGGTAGCTACCATCATCATCTGCACTTGATAGAGGAGAGAATGGAGGTCCTTGCCACTCAAGGGCTCACACAGGTAGTAAGGAACTTGAACACCGGTGTGGTGGACCTTCAGACTCCCATTTTCTTCACCTCACATGGAAAATTAAAATATGGTGAGGCAAGAGCCCCTGAGTGGCCCTTTTGGATTGAGAGGTCTTAGCAGGCTTCTCTACCTGAGGAGCTGACCTGTCAGCGGAGGTCTGAATAACAAGAAGTCAGCTGTGCAAAGCCCGGAGCAAAGAACCCCATGTGTAAAGGCCCTAAGGCACTAATAGCTCAGCGCGATGGAGCATCAAGAAGGCAGCCCAGTGTGGCTGGCAAGTCGGAGGGAAAGAACACGAGATGAGGTGTTTATGCAGGGACCAAAATCAGATAAGGCTTTGTAAGCCAAGAAAAGGAGTGTGAACATTTTTTTTTAAAAAATTGCTATGCCCCCCAAAATAAAATAAACTTTAAAATACAAAAACCTTTCATTTACTGTTGGTTATTCATACAGTTTCTCTTCATGACTAAGCACTATGAAGTCTGCACCAGTGAGAAAGGAAAAAAATGGACACACTGAAATAAGGCGTTTTATTTATGTATTTATTTATTTATTTTTAATATTTTGTTGATTATTTGAGATAGAGAGTGCACAAGCAGGGGGAGGGGCAGAGGGAGAGAGAGAGAGCATCTCAAGCAGACTCCTCTCTGAGTGTGGATCCTCATGTGGGGCTTGATCCCATGACCCCGAGATCATGAACTGAGCCAAAATCAAGAGTTGGATGCTTAACTGACTGAGCCACCCAGGTGCCCCTGAAATAAAGCATTTTAAAACCAACCCCTGGATCTTTCAAAATAAATACAGAAAGATGTCACAGAAGCCTGTGACATCTGCTTCTACGTCATCTTACGTAGTCATTATCTGAACATTCCCACCAGAGAATGGTTGACATTCCTAGTGCATGGTGGTAACGCCTCATAAGAGCAGTTGTTCTGTATCGTACATTCTCTGCTATCAGTTCTACGGCAGACGTTTTCTCACATTTGAATGTTTTTGAAATTGGTTTGCATCTTGCAATCAAGATGTACATGTAGATGCCACCAAAATAACTGTCAGAGTCTTTTAGAAGTTGCAGTTTCTGCAATCTTGCTGGGCAGTATGAAAATTGAGCTCTTCACAGTTTCAGCAGGATCCAGAGTCGGTGAAATAGATCTTTCTGGTGTATGCATTGCTCCTTGGGAAGGAGTTAGACACTTAAGGATGTTCCACCCTTTTCTTCATTACACTCTAGCTCTGTCTGATTCCTGCAAGTTAACTCAGTGTAAAGATGGTGTTCCTAAAATTAAAGCCTGGATTCCATGCCTTCAACAGTCACTTGCCCTGTGTGCTTCACAGCCATCCATGGCCCCTTGGGATTGACCCTGTCCTTCCCCAGATGTGTCCCTCCCTTTGTTCTCTGAAGGATCCAGCCAATTATATGGATCTTCTGCTTCAAATACTTCACTGTCTTTTTCAAAATTAAAAGACAAATAAGATGTCTTAAGTCTGGGGGGAGCATCAATGTATAGAATGTAGCAGCAGGGGGTGCCTGGGTGGCTCAGTCAGTTGGGCATCTGCCTTCAGCTCAGGTCATGATCCCGGTGTCCTGGGATCGAGCCCCACATCAGTTCCCTGCTCAGCCCGGAGTCTGTTTCTATCTCTCCGTCCGTCCCTCCGCCCTGTTTGGGCTCTCTCTCTCTAATAAGTAAAATCTTAAAAAAAAAAAGAATGTAGCAGCAGAATATTATACTAAATGCTTTTCTGTACTTTTCCACAGTCCTTATTTCTAGGCTATGAGGTAACCCACTCTGCCTACTCCTATTAGGTATCACCTATAACAACAAGTAGCATTTATAGTGTGCTTCTTAAGAATCAAACACCATGTTAAGTTCTCTTCTTGTCTGCCTTGAGTAATTCCTGCAACACCCCTAGATGGCATTAGCATCTCCATTTTATAGATGAACAAACTGAGTCTCAGACAGAATGAGTAACTTATCTTTGGTCACATATCCAGTCAATAGCAAAGCTGGGATTTGAATCTACACAATCTTATTCACCTAATGCTCTTGCCTTTCATCCCTGTTCCTAGAGATACTAAGAGAAAGAAGACTCACTGCCTCAAGGCTACTCTATCTAACACTTACCTAGAGCCTCAACTAGACTGTAAACAACTTGAGACAGAAATTATGGGTCATAGGTTTCCTGTGCCCTGCCCAGTGCCTGACACAAAATCTCTACAGGATAATTCTTGGTGGATGGATTATCCCTGTCCAAATATAGGAAAGGTTTTCAGACTGACCTGAAAGTATTAGTTTGCCTACAACAAATGAGCACCATTTTCCTTTCTTACTGGTGATCTGAGACTTATCTTCTAATATTTTATTTGACTATATGCAGATTTGCAAAGTCTTGCTTAACTCAACTTACTAAGGACTGTTTACTCAAGGGCTGTTTGCAAAGGGGTGGGCAGGGTTTCAAGGAATACAGTGAAGGGTCATGCAGTCCTCCAGGGCTAGAGGTTTGAAAGGGCTGTCATCACCCCTTTGCCTGAAAAGGCACCAAGGGAAGAGGGCAGGTGCTAGACTCCAGAGAGAGAGCTGAATGGAGAAGACCAGCTGGCAAGAGCCATGGCTGGCCGTTGAGGGAAGAAAACCGCAGAGAAAGAGCAAACAGATGACCACCTTGGCCTCTTCTTTCTCCCACTTCTATCTCCCACTGCTCCTCTTATTGGCTGAAGGTAACTGGAAGCCAAGGCACACGGGATCCCTTACTGCAGCTCTAAAGCCAGTCTTCTGGATGCAGATAAGGTGCAGAAGGCGAGAGTGCAGAAAGCCGGGCCTATACCTATATAGTTCAAAACTGTGCTGATGACATAGGATAGCTCTCGCCTACTCCATTCAGTATTCATTCATTCAACAACCAGTTGTCGATGGTTTCCTCCATGCTAGGCAAAGTATATAAATTGAGCCAGATTCTTCTAGTCTTTAAAATGCAACTTAAGAGAATTTTGGAAACATTAACTTTTCAAAGACCCTTGAATTATATAATGCATCATCAGTTCCAGGAACCTAACATGCAACTTTGAAGAAATTTATACGTGGGGAGTGTGGAATAACTATAAAATTTTACACACACAGAACTCCGTCAGGGACCATTGAATCTTACCTCATGGAGAATTTTCTTTATGATTTTTAGATAGTAATATTTTAGCATCATTTTTACCTTTTACCCTTTATATATATTTTTTCCACTAAAAAACATGAGTTCTGAACTCATTAGGTGTTATTTGTCTTCAAAATAGACAAATAGATGGTATTAATCATTACTGTCTGGTTCACAGGTTGTTGCACATTGAAATGATTCCCTTTAAAGTGTGTTGGCCTAAATTAACACTTGTGATAATGACGAAGCAAAAATAAATAAACGAATATAGTTGTGTAGAAGAATTAATAAATATTAGGGTAAAATTCATCCTATTTATAAGTAATGCCATTTTTTTATTGTTACTTTGACAAGCAAATTGAATATCATAAGAAACTGTTACAAACAATTAGTTAGTCAATTACCTAGAACTACTGGTGATTTATAATGGAAGTGCTGTAGAGACACTGTATTAGCATTTCAACATTGCTTATGGTTGCTATTATTTGCCCATTCCATTTCCTGTATAATAAAATCAACATATTCTTTGCTGAATATTGTGGAGCTAGGGTCTGTTAGTACATATTCTGTGTTTATATCTTCCCTGAAAGCTGTTTAATGACACTCTGAAGGGAGAGCTGATGATTGAAGTTGATAGAATTTCAGACGAAAGGATATTGTTTGAAAAGCCTCAAAGGGCAACAGTCTCTTCAACGGGATGGCTGAGTTAGTTTCTGAAATGAACGTTCTGCTTTGGACTAGGGTTCTGGGGATACAGAACATGCTCTTTGCTAGGTGACCAACTCTTATGCCTAGAGCAAGTCTCTCATCTCTCTATTTCTTCAGTTGTAAAATCATTACACTTTTAATGATCATCGGGTTTCTAAGGACCTAAAGTTCCATAAATTTCTGCTCACCGAACTATTAAGTCATCTTTGAATGTATTTTTTGAGTTCTCTAAGATAAAACATATTCAGAATGAATGCACATTAATCCATCCAACCTCCAAAGATAATGTCTACTGTGAATATTGACCAGAATATGGAATTGATTACTGTAAAAGTCCATGGACTATTCATATATTCTCCTGTCACATTGGTGGCCTATCTTGTTAAGATAAGTAAGGTCTATGTTCTATAAGGAAATGAGTGACAGAGCAGAGAGAGTGATGATACCTCTTGTGTGTATTGAATTCTTGGTCTGTCTCAAAGCTGAGAAAACCAAAAGATGGATAGTGCGGCATTTAATGACCATGGACTTATTGCTAGTTATTAATCTGACTTCAGGTTAATATAAATGGACATGTTTATCCAAATATCAGACTTCTATCAACCCCAGGCCACTGAGGGGAAAACGTCTGAGCGTTCCGAATAGTTGCCAGCAAACTTCTGCATTAAGCTTTGCACTTTATTTTGTCTGCCTTTACTCATCATTTCTCAAATCAAATTTAACCTGCTCAACTGTGAGCCCTCAGCAAGTTCACAATTTGGCAGCATAGATAGGAAAGGGACATAAATAAATAACACAAAGTAAAAAGAGCTAGGTATTCTGAAAGAACAAATAGAAGGTAGGAATTGTAAAGTGAGAGAGAGACCTGGTAGAATCGGAGATTTCTTACCGGTCTTTTACCTTTTAGGGCTACTTGGGCTGATTCAGGCAGTCCCACCATGAAGTATCCTTACACAAATCTTTTGAAAATTAAGATATTTGTCAAGTTCACAAACCCTGTGAAACCCTGACAGAGAATGCATGGGGAGTTCAAGTGTATTAAGATGCCCTCGTGTACAAAAGCAAATAAGCAGTGAGAGGGGACAGTTGTTCTCCAGGGCCCTCTGATGAGATTTTGTAAGTCTGATTATTTTTTAGTTGATTCATATATATACTTACATTTCCAGTTGCTTTGTTACTTCTCAGAGTTATATATGTTATTTAATTTGTAGAAATACACAAGATTGTTTGATATATGCATAGTGAGAATTTTTTCTCTGACAATGATTACTTATATTTGTACGGAATAACATTACACATGCATTAAATCCAGATACCCAAAAGAAATTGCAGCTATAAATTTCATTTACCAGAAAAGTAGACATCAACAGTTCTTTATTTTTTCCCTTTTTTAGATTTAATCTTTATAATATTGAAGACAAGATTGTCTAGTTTTTTTCTTAAAAACAATTCTACTGAAAGTCATTTATGATCATGATAATGCAAGTACTGTGAAGGAATTTTTTTATTTTAAAAAGCTTTTTGAAAAATGTTCAATTTCGTACATATAAAGTCATCGAGAAATATCAAAATGAGAAAATAATAACTTCTTGATAATTAAAATTCTCTAGTTTGTTTGCTAAAGCATCTCCAGTCTCATTATGAAGGGCATAAAGTGGGACAGCATGACAATCTTGAATCAGAACAATAACAGCCAACATTTACCGAACACGTCTTATATGTCAGACACTCTTCTAAGACATGTTTTAATTCACTGGATCCTTTTAATAACTATGGGAAGTTGATGATTTGATTATCTCAATTGTAGAGATGAATAAGTCCAATGAGAGGCATGAAGGGAATTGCAATCTTCAGGGCCAATAATTGGCAGAGCAGAAATTTGAACCAAGCCCCTCTCCCTATAAAACCCCACCACCCTGAAGGACCCTGGACCCACTCTGTTGACCCACCAGGCAGATAGTGGTTACATAGTAGTTGTAAGCATGGCAATGATCCAGCCTCTGTCCATATGTCTTGGGGCTTATCCCCCATAAGATTACCAGGATTTTTTGGGTAATCATTACATTTTTTAAAAGGATTTTATTTATTTATTTGTCAGAGAGAGAGAGAGAAAGAGCACAAGCAGGGGGAGCGGCAGGGAGAGGGAGAATCAGGCTCCCCGCTGAGCAAGGAGACTACTGAGCAAGGAGCCTGATGCAGGACTCGATCCCAGGACCCTGGGATCATGATCGGAGCCGAAGGCAGACGCTTAACCGACTGAGCCACCCAGGTGTCCCTGGTAATCATTACATTGAAGAGCTGTGAGAATTCTATGAATGCTGTATGAGAAAATAGCAGCTAAGATAAATTCAAATGCTGAATATTGGAGTCTTTCAACAGTTTTTTCTTACATGTTTTTATAATGTTAGCTTTAAACCTCATTATTTCTGACTCCCTGAAGGCTTTAAAGAAGTAAATGGCAAGACTCAGTCGCAGACAGGAGGCTGGGGAAGGGGAGGGGACATTTACTGAGTACATAATAGGGCCAGGCCTGTGCTGGAGGCTTTCCTAGCATTAACTCAAACAACACACAAAATAATTCTGTTATTCATTCATTCATTCATTCATTCATTCATTGGTTGGGGATAGTGATGGAAATGAATTTCAAATGGGAGAAGTGTAGATGAAAATGCAATAGGGTTAGAGACTGGGATGGGGGCTGAAGTTGGGCCCAAAGATGTGGAAAAGGATGGGATGGAGATGGCTTTGAGTTGGGGTGAAGATGGAATGAAGTTGGAGACAGTGTATCACCATCTGACATACTGTGGATTTTACTTATTCGTTGATTGTCTCATTCTCCCTACTAAAATGAAGCTTCCAGAGGGTTCAGATTATCTGTTTTCTCATTTTTTTCTTTTGAGAGAAAGAGAAAGAGCAAGCGAGCTGGGGGAGGGGCAGAGGGAGAGGGAGAGAGAGAATCTCAAACAGACTCTGCTGAGCCTGACACGGGGCTCCATCTCAGCACCCTGAGATCATGACCTGAGCCAAAATCAAGTTTTAGGACGCTTGACTGACTGAGCCACCCAGGGGGCCCCTATTTCTTGTTTTCTCTACAGTTAACATTTCTAGGATCTAAAACAAAGCCTAACGTATAGTAGGTATAAATACTGATCTACGGAAGGAAGGAAGGAAGGAAGGAAGGAAGGAAGGAAGGAAGGAAGGAAGGAAGGAAGGGAGGAAGGCTTTCTAAATATTCATTTTGCTGTGCCAGTCATTTCATTAGTGCTGGGGTGTCCATGATGAATGACACTGCCCTTGCTCTTAATAAATTTGCAGTGGAAGGATGAACACGTAAGCAGGATACTACCATTGATGTGAAAGGTACTACTGTGAAGGAGGAATTCAAGAAGCATCTGTGTGATACCGTGAACCTAATCCTAGGGATTAGGGAAGCAGTCCTAGGGAGGGAGAATGGCCTTCCTAGAAGAGATAAGAGCATCTAAGCCGAGACCTAAAGCAACACAGGAGCAGCCAAAAAGTTGAGGGGAAGGATATTCCAGGCAAAGGAAGCAATGAGGAAATATATAACTGTCCATAAGTTATGCTGAATCAAAAGTCCAGCTCAGTTTTGTCATCACAGAATGCCACAGCTCCTCCAATCTGCCACATGTGTGTGACCTCATGGACCAGAGTCTCCTCGTGTCTCAAATGCCCTCCTCCTGCTTATGTGGCAATAGTTTTCCAAATGGAAAACATTAGTCTCATTTCTTACTATTTAACATATTCCTCAGAGAGCCACAAAGTTAATAACTTTTCTGTTTTTTCTCATGTGCAATAGACTGGGACCAAGCTAAACATACAGGAAGTTGTGTTCACTTTCTTAGGACCCCAGAGATTTACTGTGTGCACTAGTATGTCCATTTAATGAATGTTGCTTAAAAGGATAGAAGAACTCATGCACCATCCAAAAAGCTCATTTTCTCCTGGGAAATAGCTTGTACACAGGGATTACCATCCCTGTTCCAAGAGAATAATTGCTTAACAATTGTTGGAGCAAATGCCGTACAGGCATACCTCAGAGATATTGTGGGTTCACGTCCAGACTACTGCAATAAAGCAAGTATTATGATAAGGTGAGTCAAACGAATGTTTTGGTTTCCCAGTGCATATAAAAGTTATGTTTACATTATACTGTAGTCTAGTAATTGTGCAATAGCAGTATGTCTTAAAAAAAACAATGTATATATCCTAATTAAAAATACTTTATTGCTAAAAATGCTAACCATCATCTGAGCTTTCAGCAAGTTGTAATCATTGATTAAGATCCCCATAACAAATGTGATAATAATGAAAAAGTTTGAAATATGGTGAGAATTACCAAAATGTGACTCAGAGACACAAAGTAAGCAAATGCTGTTAGAAAATGGTGCCGATAGACTTGCTTGCCACAAACCTCCAATTTGTAAAAAATGCAGTGTCTGCAAAATGCAATAAAATAAGATATGCCTGTAATAAGCAGAGACTAATTGGTGGAAGTTCGGGCTTGTGTCCAACCACTATCATCTGTATATACAATACTCATCATACGTTACCTGTTAGCCAGCTTTGCCTTCTTCCGAAGACTTTACTTGCTCTTGCCCATGGAACCACATTTTTTTTTTTGAGTTGGAAATATTTCTACCCTCTTATTTTACATTTCTGCTTTAACTGTCACCTCTCATGTGCTCTAGACCTTTCTGTCTCCCCTTCATCTTTGTGCGCTCAGCAGGTATCTCACAAAGGTAGACCATAGTGAACTTCAGGTCTGTAGAAGGCAACCTTATTGTGATCTGTTCCTGAAACCATGGGGTACTGTAATAATGCCCACTGCTGGGAGAAGTTGCCTCTGACCAAATGCTACAAACAGGGCTGTTCTAAGTATGTGGAGTAACCTGCTGGTGATTCAAGAGCTCTTCTATTATGGCAGTACTAACAAGACTCTTCAGTATTCTTCTTGGCCATTTTCACCTACCTAGGAGCAAGGTACTAGGGCTTGGAAAACCAGAGCCTCAGTTTTAGCTCTGCAGTTCAGGATTCCTTAGTCTTTTTAAACCTCAATTTCCTGATCTGTGAAATGGATATAGTAACACTGGACTTCCTACTTCATAGTGCTATCATGAGGAAAATAGGAGATAATGTGTGAACATAACTTATAAACCATAGACATTCTGTAATCGTAAGCTGTTAATATTATTATCATCATCCACCACTTTAGATACAATTACTTGAGTGTTTTCATTAAACGTCACTATGACTAGCCGTCCTTTCAAGCAGGAGGACTTGGTTCAATGATGTAGAATTATATTGCGGAGTGTCAGTAGTACCTCCAGATCACTTTGACTGCCTTAATTCACAAAAGTGAAGAAGGGCAACCACACCGATTCCAGTGATTTCACACGAGGGGTTCTATTAACATCACTTCTTGTCTACTTTCTTTTTTTTTAAGATTTTATTTATTTATTTGACAGAGAGAGACACAGCGAGAGAGGCAACACAAGCAGGGGGAGTGGGAGAGGGAGAAGCAGGCTTCCTGCTGAGCAGGGAGCCCGATGCAGGGCTCGATCCCAGGACCCCGAGATCATGACCTGAGCCGAAGGCAGATGCCTAATGACTGAGCCACCAAGGTGCCCTTCTTGTCTACTTTCTGATAGGTGATGCATTCTATATTCCTATTCAAGCATATCTTAAATATTATTAAAAAAAACTATCTTTGGGACTGGGCTCATGGCGGACATGAGGTAAGTGGTCCAGAAGGTATCACATAATGCTTGAGAGTTTGGGCTGGGAAGTCTGCCCAGTGTTCTAACATGATGTTTTAGTTGGGTTTGTACTAACTTACACCTACAGGATATTTCAAGTTAACCTTGAAATATCAGTGGCTTAACATACTGTAAGTTTATTTATCTTTTATGTAAAGTCTTCTATGTACACTCATTAATGGTTTTCTATTCAGTGTCTCAGGAATTCAGCTTAAGACATTGCCATCTCAACATGTGGCTTCCAAATATGCCAAGGCCAGGAAAAGACTTACTGGAAAATTGACACTCCAGCATGTGAATGCCTTGGCCTCCATGTGTCACCCAGCATTTTCATCCATGTTTCATTGGCTAGGAAAGTCTTGTGGCTTTGCCTGACTACCAGAGTTTGGGTAGTGTAGTCTTTCCATGTTACCAGGAAGAAGAGGAGAGCCAACAAGGAGAAACATTAGGGGTCTCTACCATACCCAGTTCCACCCCTTTCTTAGCCAAGTGAGTTTTGGCAAGTTAGGTTTCCTTAGGTATAAAGTAGAAGTAAAATAGTTTCTACCTCATGTGACTATTGTGCAGATCAAATGAGATAATGTACATAAAATGCTTAGCATAATGCCTGGCCCAGAATAAGTACATAATAAATGTTAGGTGTTATTATTGTTGCTACTGATTAACCTATTGACCTATTAGTCAACTGTATTAGGAGTTGATGAAGGCATTCCATCGCTGATCTCTGAATTACTTGATGGAACGCCTTCAGCACAAGAATCAGTTTATTTCCAGGAGGCTTTGAGTTCTTTCCCCAACAACTATTAAAACGTGATGAGTTTTATAATGTCTAGACAAAAATTCTTCTCTTGCTGTGAAACCAGTGCTCCCTAGGTCAATTTTATCCAAAAGCCAGATGAAATTGCATTTGTGTGATAAGATGTCAGCTCTTTGAAGGGTTGGTCATTTTTCTACATCTATCTAACAAGATCATGATGGGACTTTTTTTTTTTCCATATGGTTGTTTTGTTTGTATTTAAAACCATCTGGATCTTTCTTCTTCTAGTGAATCAATTGCCACAAAGATTAAGCAGATATACCCAATAGGCAGGAAAATTCTTAGGAGACCTGGTCACTGGCTCAAAAGCCTCAGTAAACATATACTGATTACCTGCTCTGCACTGAGCACCTGACATGTTCTTTCATTTAATCAGCATAGCAAATTTGTGAGATCAGTACTATCCCTCAGTTTAGACATGAGAAAACTCAGTCTCAGGAGGGTCCAGTAACTGGACCAAAGTCTCAAAGATAGTAATCGGCATGGTTTAGATTTGAACCATGCTTTTGAGGGAAGGGAGGGAAATAACAGAAAGAATATATACTTTGCAGTAAGAATGAGCTGAGTTTGAATCTTGGCTTTTCCACTCACCAACACAGCATCTCAATTAACTTACACAATCCAGTTTATTCACCTGTATAACGAAGATAATAATGCTAACAATAACAACTAACACTTATGTAGGACTTTGGGGCAGGTTTTTTTTTTTAAGATTTATTTATTTATTTGAGAGAGGATGAGAGGAGGACGGAGGGGCAGAAGGAGAGGGAGAGAGAGCCTTAAGCAGACTCTGTGCTGAGTGCAGAGCCTGACACAAGGCTCAATCTTACCACCTTGGGATCACTACCTAAACCAAAACCAAGAGTCAGATGCTTAACTGACTATGCCACTCAGGCGCCCCTGAGCAGGGATTTTTACATAGAGCTTACTGTGTTAAGTTCTCTGCATGTACCTTATGCATATTAACCCACTTACTCTATACAACTATCTGACTGAGATGGTAAACATTATTATCCTTATTTTACAAAAGACAAAACTGAAATACTCAATGATTAGGCAACTTGCCCAAGGTCACACAGCTGGTAAGGAGCAGAGTGTGAATTCCAACCCAAGCATTCTGGCTACCGAGTCTGAGTCTTTAGCTACTAGCTCTCCTCTGCTCAAGGTAATAATGCTTCAAGGAACAAACATGAGAACTCTTAAAGTACAGTGCTTGCTCATGCCAGGGCACATTATCATCATCACTTTTGTACTCTGCAATACCGAGATAGTATTTCTAAGGGGGTGTCTTCTCTCCAAGAAGGGGTGATCTAGCCCAAGGACCTCTAACCATTGGCTCAACTATGAATGACTCCTCACTCCCTTTATCCATCCAAAGGCTCCTCTCACACCCTTCCTATTGTCTTGGATTCTATCCTTCCATAGAACAGGCATTTGCAATTTCTCTAATCTAAAAGAAATCAAATTTGGGATGAGACTGTCCAGTTTCCATTGGTCTGTAGCGGGTAAATCGTCGACTGTGGGAAGTCTGTGGGTGATGACATGCAAGGAGATTAGAGTCAAAGCATGGCGTTTGAGAAGACCATCCATCAAAGGCTAAGGTAGCTGGATGGTATAATTGCTTAAAGATTTTATCATATATTTGGTTTTTGCTAATAGAGAGCTTAACTATAATGCCCTTAAATTGATTAGCCTTTTATTCCCGTTGTTAGGCCGAGTTGTTAAGAATGGTTCTCATTTCCTTTCTGTTCATCTTATCACAGAAATCTAAGAGATGAAGAGAAGGTCTATTTTCAGATGAGCAGTTAAATGGTCAGGAACAAAGAAAATGTGAAAGGCCTGAAATCTTTAGATTAGATATGGCATATAATGAATTTGGAGGAAACACTGAAAGAGGGAACTAGTTGCTAGCTGAACAGAAAGATGGTGAACTACATTGACTACAGAGAGCACTCATGGTAAGTTACTGCGAAAATATTTTCCAAACCTCAGGCAAAAGCACAGACTCGGTGAAAACAAATAACTCCCAGAGTCATTTTGTTAGGTGAATCCATAAGGGAGCTACAACTTACCAACGTTTTCTAATGGCCCCATTTTAATCTTCTTCCTCTTGAACACTGAATAAAACAAGTAAAAGTTGGGGTTCAGTGAGAAAGCGGTCTTTCAGGATATTTTTGTGTTCACATATCTTTTGACATGTTCTTACCCCAAATTTAAGACCTAAAAATATATACAGTACACACATGCTCATGCATGCACACATGCACATGTTTTTAGCATAATTGCATATCATATGAATTGCTGGGTGCCCTTGGTAACTTATGGGAACATTACAGGAGTTTAATTCAATATATATCACTGAAGTTGTATTATGTTCAAGGCAGTAGGTTAATTACCTGACTGCATTAAAAAAGATGTCTGCAGCAGTCACCTTGATTCTCTTCCTAAACCCCATCTAATCTGTTACCAAATCCCATGGACTCTGCTAAGAGGATCCCTGCCCTCACCTGCTGCCACCCCACTGTCTTCCAGTTGTCACCATCATCCGAGGTCTGCAGCACCCCACCAGCTTCTCACCTGCCCCCCCCATGCCTTGTCCCTTCCTTTAAATAGCAGTCTGTCCTTCAAGATGTAAATCTCATCCTGCTGCTTCCCCATTGAGAACTCAGCTGCTCTCAGCGCGATACCGAAACTCACCTCCTACTCCGCAGGGTTTTGCATGAGCTGCCCTCGGCGCCCCAGCCAGCATGCCCACATTCCCTTTCCAGCTGCACGGTTCTCCAGAGCCATTGCTCTTAGTCATTTCCTGCCAGGAGCCCCTGCTTCCTGCCCCATAGCTTTCCCACATCTGCTACTTCTGCGTGCACAGCTTCACACCCTGGCCTCATCTGGCTAGCTCCTGTACTCTTTTGGAGCACTCTGTACTTTTTCACCTATGACTTTATCCTCCCAGTTTATTTACATATTAGTTGTAGAAGGAAATTGTAAGTTCCACAAAAGCAAACTCACAAACCTTCATGAGAAGGTGGGGATTGCTGTATCCTCGTGTCAAACGCAGTGCCCCCTAGACAGAGATGCTAAATATCTGTTGAATGAGTGAATGAAAGAACTTACTATTCTTAGAAGAAGAATATTTGCAACTAACATAAATTAGAAGAAAGAAACAATGTGGAAGAGAGATAAGACAATCATTCATTCCTTTAGTGCGGCTGGAGAAATCTCCATAGACTGAAATGGATTTTAAGGATAAGCAAAATTAAGATACACAGAATTGAGGGAAAGTCCCTCCCATTCAAAGAAAAGCATGAGGCCTAAGACAGACAAGCACATGTCATCTTAAGGAATGATGAGAAGGCAAGTAGAGCTCAAAGCTAAGGGGCTTTGGTGGATATAGAGCAGGAAGGGAGTGTGGAATGGAAGGTGGCCTTGAATGACACACCAAAGAGTAGGAGCAAGGCTGTAGATAAAAGCCTTCACTGTCTTTGTGAAGGAGAAAAGCATGACCCCAGATGATTTCAGCAACACTTTATGGGTGGGTAGGAAAAATCTAGGCAAAAACATTTAAGCCTGAACCAGGCAAACTGTGAGAATAACAAAAGCAGGGAACCAATTCAAGAGATAGTGCAAAAGTCATGTGTTCTTTTCATATTGAAATCAAATACAAGTTTAAAATAAGAGCTTTTTTTTTTTAGAACAACTATAACTTTTCCCCTGTGAACGATTCATTCATCTGAAATGGCTCTTCCTAACTTCTATAGGAAATGAGAGAAAGAGAGAGAAAAAGATTGTTTGGTTGATTGTTCTGGTTGCAAGAGAGATGACCTTAACCCAACTACTTTAGGCAAAATTGGGGATTTATTGGCTGTCATGCCATATAAAGGCCAGTTCACTGCTGGAGGCTCTCTTTCCTTCTTGTCATCTTTCATGTTTGCTTTACTTTGGGTATCAGTTTTACTTTCTCAGACAGGTACTTTTTGAGCTTTTTCTTGCTGTTTGTCACCGTGCTAACTGTAGATGCTATTAGGAAGGGGCTAAAGACGGACTCTCAGCGACACAGTTGGGCAGCACATTCACTCCTGGGGCCTGGAAGGTGTTCTGTGTTAGCTCCTCAACTAGGACCATAGACCTGACATTGTCTGCTGGGGTGGACCTCTAATGAAAAGGGGTTCCATTGTAGAAAGAAGGAAAAAGTCTGGTCAGACAAAACAATAGATGTCTATTACATATACCATGGGCATATAGTATCTGAAGTGCTCAATGTTGATACATATCTGGGGACCACACAGAGTTATTCACATACCTCTTCTTGGTATTCATTCCCTTGTCTTCTAATAACAAAAATATCATCTCCAGCATGCCCTGCTTGCAATTGGAAGAAAACAGAAAACTTCTCCTTTTTCCCTCTTATGGATCTTGGGTTTGGTTAACGGAAAGATTATGTTCTTTTAATGAAGTTGGAGAGCACTCTTCATTCCAGAAATAAAAGAATATTTGTGTAGAAAAGGAAATAGCTGAACACAATGTTTCTGCTTCTTCTGATTCTACCTTGCTTCATGGTTGAATAATGTCCTAGCTAGCCAAGGGGAAGTAAATAAACGGAACCAATATTTCTCTTAAGAAATTTAAACAGAGCAAAACAAATACCCATTACAGTTCTGGGAATCTAACTCAGTGACACACCCTAATGGCTTCATTAAGTCTTTGTTCCAAAGAAGTTCAAAATAATGTATTAAAAAAACAGATGAATATGGACTAACTGCTTAATAGTTCATCTTACGTTTCCTGTAACCACTCTTACATTATTTATTTTATAATAGTAAAGTAGGGCTCGACAGCTGTGGATTTGAGCAACTATAACCTGACGGCAGATCATTTAAAGCACATTATATTTAAAAGAGATATCTTGATATTCTTAGGAAATCAGAGCCACTAAAATATGAAATTACAGTGCATTAAGAATCTTCAAGTTATATTTTTATGGAGTATAAATTGTAAGATTTTTGCAAAGCCTCGGGGAATTTTAGAATTTGCGTTGGAAGCCACTTTGTGGAATTCCATAAAACATTTAAAAGGTAGGAATTTTCCTGGGTCACTAAGGACTTCTGTAGAGCCCCATAAAAGTGCAATTTGTATAAAATATTATATTAATACATTTTAGTTTATTTATCTTTGTGCCTTCCCTCTAGCCATAACCTAACAATCATCTCATCTTTTATTTTTTATGTTACTTTCTTAGGGTTATATTCAGATATAAATCTGTACATTCACTATATTTCATGTGGCCTTTTGAGGACCATGTTATCCAAAAATAATATTTGAAATGGCACGGAGAAACATTTCTGTGAAGCTATCAGCCAACCATGCCATGGGTTGAGAGCAGGTTGAAATGGAGACTTTCAGACATTTCTAAATAAGACGATTACATAGCAACAAATTTCATGACAGCTTCTGTAATTTAAAAAAATTGGCAAGCATTGCAGTCCTCATTCTCCCTGTGTATACTGCAGGTTGGCTGGTAAAAGCACACTTTCTCACGTGTTATTACACCCATAACCTATCTTAAAAATAACCCCTATCCTTCTTATTTTAACATGGTGAATCAAATTAAACGGACCTAAATATGCCTAGAAAAACTATACAATTTGGCAGCAGCTGAGCTAAGATGGTGTATTAGTTTGCTAAAGCTGTATAACAAAGTAGTGCTGACTCAGTGGTATAAACAACAAGAAATTTACTGTGTCGGCTCTGAAGGGTCGAAATGCAAAATCATGGTGCCAGTGGGGTTGGATCCCTCTGAGGGCTGTACCTGAAAGGTCTGTTTCAGGTCGCCCTCCTTGGCTTGCAAATGGTCATCTTCTTCTTCTGTCTCTTTGCATTGCCTTCCCTCTGTTTGTCTGTCTCTGAGTCCAAGTCTCCCCTTACTATAAGGACACCAGTCATACTGGGTTAAAGGCCCCCCTAATGACCTCATTTTAACTTGATTACCTCCGTAAAGACCTTATCTCCAAATATAGTCATATTCTGGGCCACCCAATTAGATTCATAATAGATAGGTGGACCTGCCTGTCTGACCCTGCAGGCCTGCACTGGTCAAGAATGTTGTTGCCATTACTCTCATGGACAGTGGTTAAGAGTATAGGTCCCAGAGTTCCAGGACCTAGATTGAGCTATTGCTTCTGACACTTGTTACCTGTCTGATGGGAACTAATACTTAACCTCACCTGATCTCAGCTTCCACATCTTTCCAATAGGGGTGAAAAAGAACCTGCCTCATGGGGTGTTCTGAGACTTACATAATATAATCCATAAAAGTGTTTAGTAACTAGAATAAATAGCCACTCATATAAATAGAGTACCTCCTCTTATGATTTTTATTATCATGTTGTTTGCCTATTGTTAATGCTGCCCTCCTTTATTGGAAATTTCCCATGATACCTTTCATAATTGTGTTAACAAGAAAAAAGGAGTCCGCTTCATCTATTTCAGTATTTGTAGCTTGGATATGCCTCAAGGAACTTTGAATGAAAGGTACTACGTACAGTGCCTAAAATCTGATGATATTTAGAAAACTAGTGGCAGACCCAATGGTTTCCTCCCCCACCCCAGGAAGTACATATAAACAATTCTGATTCCATCTACGACTTAAAAAATTATTTTGTGCACACAAGATTGGACCATAAGTTAATTGGACTAGATATTTTAGTCTAGATTCTACTACTTCTCTGTGTCTGTTATCCCTTCTCTGTGTCTGTTACAAAAGAAGATGCCTGGCTTGAGGTTAAGATTTTGTCGTTTAGATCTGAGAAACAATGGATCCCCTTCAAACATGGCTGCTAGTTGCCTGTCATCAGACAGAACATACGAGGAAGTGTGTCCAGGTTCAAATCTTGCCTTGTTTATACTGAGTATTTTACAGACAAAATTTGATTAAAATATATCAAAAACTAATGATGTACTGTATGGTGACTAACATAACATAACAAAACAAAATTAAATTTAAAAAATAAAATAAATTTAAATATATATATATATATAATTTCTAAAGACAAAACAGAAAAGATTTTCAGGTCCCAGGTAATGATCTTCTTCATTTAAGTAGTAACTTGAACTATAGTGAAACTTACAATAGTTGACCTCTTTTGACCTACAACAATTGCAGTTTCATGGTTACATGGGATCACTTCTTTTAGTGACAAAGGGACAAAAATAGTTTCAACCCCAGCTCTGTGTTAAAGGGGGGGGAATAGAGGAACATGAACTCTTCACTGTTGTGTTTGAAACTTCCTCAAACTGAGACTTTTAAATATTGTAAAAATGATTTCTGTGATTAAGACCAACCTGAGTTAGTAAAGATAAAATGACACACACACACACACATTTAAAATTTTAGAAGGTCTTTTCAAGAAGAACTTAAACTGTGCCTAGAAACTTGAGCAAGCATCATGCCCCATCCAGGAAAGAGCCTCTGCACATGTCCTCTGGTAACCTGTGACCTGTAGAGGCTGGGGACTGCACTGACATATGTCTCATACCTACCTGTGTGTGTTCTCATCGGCACAAACTCTACAAAGCTTCCTGCTCCTAGGTCAGTCAATGGCAGCAGAATAGAGGTTGGTTTAGTCATTGTGAATAGAGGGCCTTGTGTTTTGGGTGCCTTTTCTTGTTTCCAACTAATTTCTAGCTTATCGCCTGGGCCTGGATATCAACCTATAGCTGTGTGTGAGAGGCTGGGATTGCACTGAGGTATAAGCAGCCAGCACTCTTCAACATATGGGCGTGATCACATCAGAAACTCACAACAAGGGTGCTTATGGGGGAGTAAAGGAATAGAGCAAAGGCAATAGTAGCAAGTGGCAGTTTAAAATAATCCACAACTGAGGTGCCTGGGTGGCTTAGTCGGTTAAGGGTCCAACTCTTGATTCTGGTTCAGCTCATGACCTCAGGGTTGTGGGATCAAGCCCCACATCAGGCCCCTCGCTCAGCGAGGAGTCTGCTGGAGATTCTCTCTCTCCCTCTGCCCCTCCCCCCAAATAATAAATAAATAAATAAATAAATAAATAAATAAATAAATAAAATCTTATAATCCACACCTAGACATCTTCAGCACAGTGTAAGTGGGAGTGCTGCCTTCCAGAGTTACATAAAACTAAAAATATGTGGGAAGGAAACACCCTGCTTTGTGCCCACTGGACCTCTGGAGTGTTTGTCATCCTGTTACCCTAATGTCTTTTAAAAGATGCCCATTCATTTACAGCAAGGGAAGGTAACAGCGTCCTAGTAACAGACATTGATCTAATGGCTTATCGTGGACACACCAGAACCCTTTCTGAACCTTGGCATTAGGGCATGTTTTAGCCAGCATGTTTCCTAGGACGTTGTTTGTTAGCAGAGCAGGTGGGGAGGCCTGTGACAGCAGAGCTGGCTTCCTGGGCGTGTTACCTGAGCAGTCTCACAGAGCTCTGTGCTTAAAAAGATCCCGTGCCTGGTTTAATGCTCTGCTGTCTCCATCTGGAGATTCTTAATTTTTTCACAAGGGCCTCACATTCTCATATTCCACTGGGGCCTGCAGATTACATTGCTGACACTGACTGACAGACAACAAGGCTCTGTGGGGACCATCTCTAAGGAGGTCTGAAGAAAAGCTGGAAGCACTGTTTATGGAATTGAAATGAAGCTCAGAGATGAGGTGTGTGGATAATGTGACTCAAGTCTGTCAAAGGGGAGTGTTTTGTGGAAGCTTCACAGAAGAGCTCATGTGGGAAAAGAAGGGTGGTCAGGGTATCCACCCAACTCGTCAGAGTGGATTGGGGCCAGCAGGACCCCCTGGAGCCTGCTCTGCCTTCTCAAGAAGTAGCAGTCAGACTGCCCTGATTGTCTTCAGCTCATGGGGTACTCTCTTCTGCTGCCCCGCCCTGCTGTCTGTGGCCTCCATTCTTGCTAACCGTGAGGTGAATGTTTGAAGCAAGAGAATCAAAAAGGTGCTCTCATCCCTTCTCACATGCAGTAATGACCGTTGACCCATCTCCTCTCTTCCCTAGCTAGACCTTCTTTAAGCTTCCAGAGAAACATGAAGAAGGCTGGACATTATGGTGAAATCCTCTCTAACGGTTCATCCCAATGAAAGTGATGGTGTAGTAAAAACTTATGAAATGACAGCAAAATTACATAATGAATCCTCGCAGGGATGGCAGTGAATTGAATAATATTAAACCATCACCAGCAGTTTCTTTTTTATTCTTTTCACTAGGCAGGCCATGTACCTCTTCAAAAGATGTATAGTACTTGATTTGACAGGTGACCCCTCTATTTTAAAACTAAATAAATATTGGAAAAGTTGTCAGTCTGGTGTTTTCACAAAATTTGATTTTGTGGAAAGCAAACAATCATACATTTTTAAAACTACTTGAGATGTAGAAAACCCTCTTGCAAAGAACTGTTCAAAGAAAGAGAAAACAAATTACAAAATAGGTAGAAAATAAAAATCATAAAGACATTTATAACCCTAATGCTTACACATATATGTCAAATAAAGGAAAATAAGTGAATTAAGAGTCCGAATCAACAAATAGAAAAATAACTATAAGTGAGCCTAAGAAAATGGTAGGAAAGCAGAAATGGATGAATAAGAAAACAGAAAATAATAGAATTAATAAATAAGCCCAAGAATAGATTTTTTAAAAAGATAAAAGACAAGGATAAAGCAATGGCCAGCCTAATCAAGAAAAGAAAGAAAGATGTATAATTGAAAAGATTAGAAATGAATAAAAGAGAAATAAAGCACACAGAAAAATAATCAGCTAATCAAAAAGTAATTTACATGACTTCAAACGGTGCCTGGCTGGCTCTTTTGGTAGAGCGTTTGGCTCTTGATCGCAGGATCCATGAGTTCAAGCCCACATTGGGTATGGAGCCTACTTAAAAAATAAAATAAAATAAAAAATACATGGCTTCACAAATAAATATGAAAGGTAAGATAAGTTTTCTAGGAAAATAAATGCTACCAAAGTTGACCTCAGGAAAAATAGACCAACACACTCTGAAGAGATTAATTAATATTATCAAAGCATCTCCCTCTCCTCCAAACACATAAATATCATCACACTAAATTTGAATGAATTCACACTTATGTTCTTCAGACCTTATAAAAGTATATAATATGGGTGCTCTATAAGTTTTTTTAGAGCATAGAAAAAGAACTACCAATTCTTCTCATAGGGACAAGAACTAAAACCTGTACATAATGTCAAACCCCAAAAAGAAATCTGTAGACCATTTATCTTTATACATATGAATGTACAATATGAACTACAATCTTACCAAATGTAAGTCAGTGGTACATTAAAGAAGTAACTCACCACAGGATGCCTGGCTGGCTCCATGGATAGAGCATGTGACTCTTGATCTCAGGGTTGTGAGTTCAAGCCCCATGTAGGGTGTAGAGATTACTTAAAAATAAAATTAAAAAAAAAAAAAAAGAAGAAGAAGAAGAAAGAACTCACCAGAACCAAATGAAATTCATCCCAGGATTGCAGGGATGGTTCAATATTATAAAACGTAAGCAAACAAAACTTAGTTTCGCCTTTTATCATATACATGATGAAAAGGTTATAAGATTTTTACTGAATTTAAAGGGATTTAAATTGTTTGGGATTCATATGACTACACTATAAGCTATATAGTTCCAGGGAGATACCCCGAGGAGAAGGCAGTCATCTTCCAGAACAGTTGTAAAAACAAACAATGGTTTCAAAAATATGCCTTACATCAATGCAAAGGCATGAGAGAGAAAGTTATATCTCATAGGGCAACTTTCTCATGTTCTGCAGGGTGAGAAGCTGAAGTTTGTATAACAACAGTTGAAGATTTTCCAGAACAACACCGATACTAAGCTGATTTTATGATTAATATAAAATGTAGTGGGATTTTTATTGAAGACTGAAACAATTCAAGAAATTGCATACTACTACTAGTTCAGAAAAATTAGCCAAGGTAACTAGACCGAAGAACTTAAATATTACATATAAATGTAATGTATGTAAATAATGTATAAATATGTATATATGCCATCTATTATATATAAATGATATATATGTTAGGATGGAGAATAATTCTTAATTATTTAATGGATGTATAGTATATGACTATGAAACTTGATTACACAGAAAATCAACAGAAAAAATTAACATCAATAAGGTAATTCAGAAAGAGGACTGGTTGTACATTTATCTTATAAAACATTAGTTTGCATGTGACTTCCCCATATTCAAACCAATCACCAGAGGATAAATATAATGGATAAATGGAAAAGATTTCATTTGCAGTAACAACAACAAAAATACTTAAGAACAAACTTCAAAAGAAATATGCTGGATTTAGAGGAAGGAAACCTTACCAATTCTACTGAGGATTATTTAAGAAAATTTGAATACATGAAAGACACATCCTGTCTTTAGGACAAATCATTATTTAAAAATATCAATTCTTCTCAGATACCAGTATATTAGCAAAATATTTTTCTGGGACCTTAACAAAATGAATCTGGAGAAATAAACATGTGATCTTAGCTAGGATATCTTTGGAAAAGAATAATGAGAACAATCAAATAGTCATATTTGGAAATCAAGTAATTAAGGAATTAAAACTAATTTTACTTAATTTACTTAATTTCAAAATATGTAAGAATTAAAATACTTTAGTGCTGAAAACAAAGTTGTTAGAAAATCATTGGAATAGAATAGTTGAGAAATAGACCCAAATTTATGGAGTTTATGAAATGTTCTTCAGGCTAAAAGCAAAATTTCAAATAATTGAGTAAAGTTGAAATAGACGTTAAGCATTTTAAAAAATAAATAAAGCTAAATATCCCATTTGTTACCTCACAGCAAATTCCATATGCATCAAAGTTTTAACTATAAAAAGTAAAACCACAAAGTATCAATAGAAAGTTTAGGTTTGCTTATTTCTAATCTTGAAGTGGAGAAACCGTTGTTAAAGAAGATACAAAACTCACAACCATAAAGGAAAAGATGAACAAAAAACACAAAACAAAGTTTTAGAAATGTATATGGCAGATTACAAAAAACAAGCAAACAAAACAAAATGAGACATATTTGCAATGCATATATCAGGGAATGCATTAATTTCTTTAATTTTCCATAAAAAAATAATTAAAAACTAGAAGTTCACAGAAAAAGAAATACAAACGGTCAGTAAATAAGTGGAATGATGCTTGGACTTTTTCATAACTAAAGAAATTCCATTTAAAACAGACATATGTTAGGGGCACCTGGGTGGCTCAGATGGTTAAGCGTCTGCCTTCGGCTCAGGTCATGATCCCAGGGTCCTGGGATCGAGTCCCACATCGGGCTCCTTGCTCAGCAGGGAGTCTGCTTCTCCCTCTCCCTCTGCCTCTCCCCCTGCTTGTTCTCTCTCTGTCTTTCTTGAAAATGAATAAATAAAAAATCTAAAAAAAAAAAAAAACAGACATATATTAGATTTCACTTATTAGAAGTCTAGATAGTATTGGCAAAGATGTAAGGAAATAGACATTCTCCTCCATTGCTGGTAGGAATGTAAATCGGTGCAACTTTGCGGGACAATTTGCCACTATAATTCCCTTTCAAAGAACTTATCCTATGGATATACTCATAAATAGATGTTGCCCAAAGTATACCAAAATATGTATGTATAAATGTATAAATAAATATGAATACAAATATATATGCATACATTTACTGCAACATCAAATTCAAGGCTGGAAGCATTCCGTGTCCATGACAAGGAAAATAGTTAAGTATATGATGATGCAGTTATAGACAAGAATAACAAAGCTGTTTAACAATGAATGAAGCTGCTATGTAAATGCTTAATGGGGAAGGCTCTCCAAAAGATATGGCTCATTTCCTTTCATTTCTTGGCTCATGTAGATTGGCCTTATATAATTTGACTTCTGGAAAGCACCCTGCTTATCTCCTTTTTTGTTGTTCTTTTTAATAGTTTTATTGAGATGTAATTCATATGTCATACAATTCACTCATTTAAAGTGTACAAATCAGTGGTTTTTAGTATATTAACAAAATTGTGCAACCATCACCCCATTTTTTTTCTCCCTTAACTTAAGTCCCGTGGCCATTAACAGTCACTCCCATTACCAACCAGCAGCCCTAGACAACCACTAATTGACTTTCTGTTTCCATAGATGTGCTTATTGTGGACCTTTTATATAAATGGAGTTATACATACACACCTAAGAGTGGAATCTCTGGGTCACAAAGAAACTCTTATGTTTTGAGGAACTGGGAAAATGTTTTTTCCAAAATGGCTATGCCATTTTACACTCTCATCACAATGCATGAGTGTTCTAATTTCTCCAAATCCTCACCAACACTTACTATTTGTTATCCTTTATTTTGATGATCCCCTTGTGTGTGAAGGGATAGCTCATTGTGGTTTTGACTTGCATTTTCATGATGTATGTTGAACATCTTTTCAGGTGCTTATTGGCCATTTTCATATCTTTTGGTTAAATGTCTAGTTAGAACCTTTGCTCATTTTTCAATTAGATTATTTATCTTTTTATTATTGGATTGTAAGCGTTCTTTATATATTCTGGATACAAATGCCTATCAAGCATATGATTTTCAAATATTTACTCTTATTTTCTGCATTGTCTTTTCACTTTTTTCATGGAACCATTTGCAGCACAAAAAGTTAGCTTTGTTGAACACCAATTTATCTATTTTTTTCTTTTGTCATTTATGCTTTGATGTTGTATCAAAGAACATTTAATCCCTGGTCAGAAAGATTTGCTTCTATGGTTTTTTTTTTTTTAGATTTTATAGTCTTAGCTCTTTAGATCTATGATCCATTTTAATTTAAGTTTTACTTAGGGGAAAGAAAGGGGTCCCACTTCATTCTTTGCATGTGAATATCCAGTTAATTCAACACCATTTGTTGAAAAATCTATTCTTTCCCACATTGAATTATCTTGCCAGTATTACCTACTGAATATTCTAGAGTCAAATGTTGATTGATAGTTGATGAATTTTTATGACTTTTTCATTAAGCAAAAATTTTCTTCTTTGTGAGTGAATTTACAGAGAATTTACATTACATTTCATGAAAAATTTACCACTTAACTTTTTGTTACCCTCCAGTTTTCAGACACATTTGTCAGTTGTAAGGTTCTGTTCGAATTGAAAAGGCTCAATTTGAAAGGCTATATATGTTTTTGATTTTTCTCTATTGTAAAATTATGATATCACTTTGTCAGCTGATGATGATGACTTAAATGTTTTTTAGATCCTTGTCATTTAGGTATTGGAGAATTAACTGGAGGGGGGGAAATAGCTCTAGAGAAGGAAAATGGAATTATTGAAGAATTTTATCCTGATTATCAGATTATCATAATCACAGCTACTGTTTATTGAGCACTTACTCTTCACTACATATATTATCTGATTTAATCCTCGAAGCAACCTATTTTACAGATTAGGAAACTAAGATTATAAAGAGTCAGTAATATCCCTGAAATCACACTATTTATAGATGGTAGAGCTGGGCTTCAAAGCCAGGTCTACCTGAATTTCAAGTTCAAACGGTGCCCAGCATTACAGATGACTCATGCTGAAATTCGATAAAATGGCATCATGTCCTAGGAGAATAAATTCATGTATTTGTCCAGATAAAAGACAACTCTTTTACCTGATCTAGGCAGACCAGTTAGCAAATTCATAACTTGTTAAATGCTTCAAACAAGCACACTTCCCCCTTCCGCAGAGCTTTTTCCTTATCCCAGGCAATCAGAGGTAACGAGAAACTGTGGTTCATGTTGGCAGCCTATTTGCTTCTCAGCTGAATCTCAGTCGCAATTTTTTTCTTCCTATGAGACCAACTTCTGATGAAGACAGAAAGCATGACGTGGAAAAAACTCCTATTTCAACTCTGGAAGGGAATGCAGTCCCATTTCCTATTGGTTTTGCATGTTCAACTCTATGGAACAATCCTAGAATCAGATGTTGATCAAATAGCATATTTGCATATGCATATGCATAAGCAATTTTTTAAAAGTTGAAAATGAAAAAAGATGCGACTGAATATAGAAGGTAGTTTGGGGTTAATTCATTGATGAAAAGACAGAAAAACATTTTCATTGACTGTGCAAATGAGACTGCAAACCACAGATTAGTGTTAGGGCTTAGCCCTTGGCATTAAGGCATCTCAGTATTAAGTGTACCGCAGAGTGAAAATTTTATATCGGGTGGAGGAGTAAAAGTGTAGGTTGTGAAGGACTGGGCTTGAATCTATGTTCAACAATTTCTAAGAAGCTAGCCTTGGAGAAATTACAAAACTCCAAATTTCAGTTCCTTGTCCATAAAATGAAGGTGATATGAACTGTTAAATATGTAGTCTGATGCAGAGATCAGGGGCCTGGGCTTCACACTTCTTTATATCAGGGTCCAAATCCTATTTCTTTCCCTTATCAGCTGTGTGATATTGGATAAACAGGTAGCCTCTCTGAACCTCAGATTTTTCTTCTACAAATGGGATTATTAATATGAAGGGTTTGTGAAGATTAAGTGAGATAACATGCATAAAACACATAAAAGTAAACTTGGCTCATACTCTATGCTAAAAAATATATGCACCATTTGTTTATTATCATTATTGTACCTACTAGGTGAGACACCTACTATAATGCCTACCATGTAGCAGGAATTCCGTACAGATTACTCCCCTCTCCTCACTTTTAGTTTGAAAGAATATTTGTGTTTAATGATTATCCTTCCCCATGAAGACAGGCATTTTCCCTTTGGCCATAAGGTAATTGTAGAAAACTTCTGGCTCCTTTCCATGAGTTCTGGGTGTAGCTGTGTTATTACTTTCTGCTTAGAAGTATTATCAGTTTAATTACTCAAAGCCCATTGCAGAAAGTATGCCTTTCCTGGGTCAGTGACTCACATAGCTGATACACACAGAAGTAAAGGAGCTGGGGCAATGGCTTGCTAGCACCCCTTCTCCCTACATGGAAAATGTGCATTTTCAATTAAGAATCTCCGTGGAAGCCACTGGCTCCAGAGGCAGAGACTATTTTTACCAGGAGAAGTCAGCCCCTAAAACTTTCTTTGCCAGCTGATTTTACCACAACTTCACTCCTCTTGTCTGGTTCCCCACATCCCTTTCCAACTGGAAATGAGAACTACTTTCAGGGAAATGCTTGGAGGCAGGCAGGCAGGCAGGACACGTTTTATAAAAAGCAAGTATCTGAGATTAAGATTTCAACCTGCTGTCCCTGCAGCATCTCCTTCCAGCTTTTACTTTCTATCCCAAAATGAAATTAGAAATACTGAAAGTTCCCTGGAAAATAAAAAGGAAAAAGAATGAAGCACTTCCTTGGTTCTGATTAAAACGCACAGGCCAATGCTTCTTTAACTTCCTTGTATGAGTCAAAAGGAACTCAGATCATTTATCAAGGTAGAGATGACTTCCCGTGGAAGATGCTCTTGGTGGGAGGAGATGTGAAGATCAACTATCCTTAGCTAACTTTGAGACTCCAACAATGATACTCTGAGCCTCACATGTTCAAAGGCCCCCACGCTACCACTGAACAACACATCGTATTGTGTTTGAGCTCCTGGAGTAAAGAATTTCTGTTCCTTTGGCTTTCCTTCACTTTTGAAAATGTTACAGTGGATCCCTGTTAATATGAATGACTTATCTGGAAATAGAGATGATTTTGCATGATTGTTAGGATCCCATGCCTAATTCCTTCTTTGATCCATTGCACCCACTTTCAGACAACTTATCAGAGTTAGCCATGCAGATTCTGGAAACTCCCCTGTCTATGTAGGGACTGCTCCCACTAGCATTCTGTGCCTATCTTTTGACTCATCATCCACAGATCCGGAATGACTTCAGAGGCTCCCAGCTTAATGTCAGAATTTAACCAGATCACCCAGTTGCACCCACTCATTTTTAGATGAAGGATTGAGTTGAGGATTAGGGAGATAAAGCAATAATCCACAGTCACCCAAGCAGCTTGTGGCAAAACCGAGACTAGAAATCAGGATCACTTTTCATCATTCCAAACTGTCCCTCTTCTTGTTATGAAGCATTGGGAGTTTACTGAGTAGCAGTTTAGCTGGACATATTCTTGCTCTACAAGATTGTAAATGGTCTATTCTCAAATGAACTGCAACTGTTAAATTGTTAATAACAATTTAGGTATATTAAAATATGATAATTTGTGCCCAAAGGCACAACTCCTATTTCTAGGCAGATGACACATACATCTATGCCAAAATTCTCCCTCTTGACTTAGGCTCACGTAATATTTCATATACAAGATAATATTCCTTAATACTCAATCAGTGCCTATTTAATGAGTATCTCCTGTACGCTCAGCCCTCTTCTAGGTGCTGTAGAGATTAGAGGGGAAAAAAAGTTGTCAGTACAGATTTAGAAGACTAAAGATGCCTATGGAGGAAATACACAAGAAGTTAAGTCCAAAGGCTCTGGCTCTCAAAAACATGCTGGATCCTAAAGTATCAGTGGCTGTGGGGGGCAGAGATTTGATGTAGAGTCTTACTGAGACAATGTTATATCACGCTGCCCAGGTCAAGGGAAAACTCCTGATGTTTCAAGATGAAAAATGCTTTACATTGCTTAAATCAAGACTCTGTGTGTGGGTTTAATTTGTATGAAAGGAGTACGGGAGCTAAGTCATTTGTAGTCAGAGAGCTAATAAAACCCCATGAGACACCACTTTCTTTCTTAGCAGAATAATAGCTGAAAGTTAAAGATGATTATGACTTTTAGTCTGTGAGCTTTTCTGCTGACAGAGATCTTTTTCATGTGTGTGTTATATCTAAATGGAACGATGGATGTCCTTGGAAAAAATGTTGCCTCTGGAATTAGCTTCTTCTTGGTTCCATAAGGATGATTTGTGACTCGAGGTTCGAAAAGAATTTTGATGTAGTTGTAAGAAGAGAAGCACATCTTGAAATGGTTTCCAAGTTTGTCAAACTTCTTTTCTTTAATGAATTAAATGCCGTCTTCCAGCCCTAGCTCTTAGAATGTTATAAATTTATGTAACTCTGAAGTTTATAAAGGACTTGCATTCCCCCACTGAGAGAGGAAGAGGGCCGGTATCATCATTATGTTCATGTTAGAGATGAAGAAACTAAACTTCAGAGACGTTAGGTGACTTTCCCAAGGTTATACAGCTAATAAGTGGCAGAGTTAGATGAGAAGAGAAGTCTTCACTGATTCCATCCAGTGCTTTCTGTCACACACTAAATTAGGCCTAGCATTAGAAGGAAGGAAGGGGAAAGTAAGTAATGAAGGCAAGGGTTAGGACTGATGAGATACTTGCTAAGGTAACCCAGCTTCCGCAAAGTAAAACAGTTGGAAAAGAAAATTGGCTCCATTTTTATATGTTCTAAGGCCGTCACCAGTGTTATATAAAATGAAAAATTAATGAACACCTGTAAAAGATTTCATTGCCCCACTCTCTGGGGCCACAATTTAAAGTTAATGTTATTTTCTGTATTAATAGCTGCTCCCAGTGATGTTTCCTTTTAAATTAATGCAGATGCCAGGCAATTTGGAAGAGACCAAATAGACCAAGAGGAGCAACTCACATTGCTCACTCAGCAGCCCTCTCATTTGAAAAGAGAGCTTCAGGAGCAGTTACTACCTGTGGGACCTTTCTGGCGGTCATTAGATGCACACAAGCTACTCCTTAAGAATAACATCCTCTATTTCTCATCCTTTGGAAAACTTGTGGGCTCCTAGTAATTGTAGAATAGAATTCCATTACCGCAATACTCCCACTGAGTTTCTCTTCCACTCTTCATTTTTTAAACATTTTCCTTAAACATGACTGCTTGCTCCAGCATTGGTAAGGGAGTGGGATGGCACGATCTGCTCATAAAATGGTAATGATCATCATCGGGGTGATTGCAGATGAAGAATGATAACGTCCTCAGTCTGAGAGCCTAGGCTTAGCATTCGGAGGCATCCTCAAGATTTTGCAAACTCTCCAAGTCATGTCTTTATTCTGGAAGAACTGAGGCTGCAGCCCACCCCGCTTTAGCCTTCAGCCTGACCTCCCTCAAGGAAAGAGAACCTCCTAAATGTTCCCAGGTTCATGGCTAACCCCCTCTCATCAGAGACATAATTATTTCTCTGGACAGGAAACAAGGGAAATGTGTGGGTGTCTTTTTGACACTGGTTTTAAGTTATTCTGATAAATTAGCTTAGAGTAGAATTCCTCAAGTGCAGTGAACATTTCATGTTGAATTCATGTCGGGCTTTTGTATGTGCCTGCTCCCTTTCCAGTTAATCTCTAAGTTTGCTTTTGAAGCACAACAAAATGGAGAATTAATGAAGTAGCTGTAGAAATAAGCCTCCTATAGGCACCCCATATATATATATATATATATATATATATATATATATAATGTACACATGCTACTGTATAAATATACACTAATACACAAAAAAACCATTTTAATCTATGCATAGAAAATGCAAAGCAAATGTGAGATAACTATAAATAGGAGTTGTATTTTTCCTTTAAAAGATCATCTTAAGTCTTTCCTTAACCAAGGTTTTAAAGTCTTTATGAGGTCATTGGACTAACCATTGTGTTCTAATTGCTGTTTTCTCTCTAATGACCCTGTTGGCATATGGTAGGGAGGTCAATCTTAATGTGCTTTATAGACAGTCCCTGACTTAGGGGATGGTTCAACTTACAATTTTTTGACTTTACATGGAATGAAAGCAATACGCATTCAATAAAAACTATCCTTCGAATTTTGAGTTTGGATCTTTTCCTGGGCTGGTAATGTGCCTTATGACATTCTCTTGTAATGTTGGGCAGTGGCAGGGAGCCTCAGCTCTGTCAGCCACATGAGCACCAAGGTAAACAACCAATACACTCACAACCATTCTGCACTCACACAACCATTCTGTTTTTTCACTTTCGGTGCAGTCAATAAATAAATAAATAAATATAAATAAATAATATCTCATCAATAAATCAGATGAGATATTCAAATGCTTTTTATAAAATAGTCTATGTGTTAGATGATTTCGCCCAACTGTAGGCTAATATAAGTGCTCTGAGCACGTTTAAGGTAGGCTAGGCTAAGCTGTGATGTTCAATAGGTTAGGTGTATTAAATGCATATTTGACTTAATATTTTCAATTTACAATGGGCTTATTGGGACATAACCAATTGTAAGTCAAGGAAGATCTAATCTTGAATTATTTCTACTTGCTTGTTACCAGAGTAGCAAAGGGAGCTGGGCACATGAATGGTGGCAGAGCCTCATGTTCCTAAATACCTGGAATGTCAGGCAAAGAGCAGTGGGATTAAAGACCCAACTCTCTTTCCTTCGAAGGCACGTCTCAAATAAATGACTACACGTCTTGATTAAAATATTCCTGTAAAAAATCAATTTCAACCACAGAAAATAGAAGAGGAGAAAAAATATTATTCTTCCCAACATTCTCTGGAGTTATGGACTCACTTTAATGGAGTCTTAGAAGTAATGTTATAGGTGTTCTCACTGAGTCCCAGAGAGATGACATGTTATGCCCAAGTTTACATAGCCAGTCCCAGTGGGTGGCAGGTCTTATGCTCAAATCCTTCTATGCTCATTCCCATTCTAGAATAATTTATATTTTAAGATGGAGAAGTGTCGGATTCCCAAGGCATGAAAAATCTCACATTTTATGCCCCCTTAAGTTCTTTTTCTCTTCATGCCTTTCTTATGGGAAAATGTACTGAAATAAAGTTTCATATGTGCCATTTTTTTTCTGATTTAAGATTTTTTTTAACATTTTATTGTAAAATGAAATATAGATGCAGAAAACCACACAAAACACAAGAAGAGATTTGAGAACATTCTTGCCGGACCCTCAGCAGATTAGGTGCGATTGCCCTTCTCTGCCCTACTTCTCTCCCCACACTTCCCTGTCCTCTCCCAACTGATGCTTTACTGGAGATTGCTATGAACTCAGAAGGTTGCTATGAACTCCACTCCTTCCTGGGCCCACCAACCCTAATGTCTCTGCATAGGCTCTGCAAAGCTTTCAACCAGGGACATTCCTTTGTTGATCTCAACTGATTTTTTATTTTTGAAAAATATTCTTTGTTTCTTATTCCTCATCTCTTTGTTCTGCTTTCGGGAAGGTTTCTTTAACTTTATCTTCTGATTATCAGTTTTTAAAAAGTGTTGACTATTTTAATTTTATTTTCCAGGAATTATTTCTTACTCATTGATTGTTTCTCTTTTATAGTATCCTGAGTTTATTTTATAGATATGTATTTGCTCTTTCTGTCTGGTGATAGGTTCAAATATATTTCAGTTTTCCCCCATGCTTTGCAGTTTCTCATTTTCCTATGTGATCTTTCTTCCTGGTGTTTGTCTTGGTCTGTCTCTTTCAGACAGGAGGCTTTGCTCAGTGTCTGATGACCTTTGCTGTCTGTCCTGTTTGAGGGGGTTGGGGGCTGCAAACTTAACTGAAGGCTCATGTTGGGAGGGCTGGCTAAAATGCCAGGTGATCTGCGCTGCCAGGTGATCAGGGGACTAATCAAACAAGTGACAGATGGCCTTATCTGGAGACTGTCTCTCTGAGATCTTACGTTTCCTCAGAGCAGAATCATCTAACTTAACTGGCAGCCAGCACTCCGGAAGCAGGACAGGGAAGGTGTCCAAGGATTCCACCACTAAACATGTGGAGTTTCACTTCATCCTGTTTTGAGTTCTTCTCTCTCTGACAGTCCTTCAGTCTGCCTGGTGCTCTGAGTCCTGAGTCATCCAGAGAGTATACTTCAGCCTTCGTGTGGGCGGGGTGTGTTGTGGGGTGGGTGGCTAGAGAAGGAAGGGGGTAGACATGTTGTAAGGCATCAGAGAAACCCACTGTTCTTTCAGCCATCCCTCAGCTTTGGCCTTGTTCCCCTTCAGTATCTCCCCACAACCCCACTTCCACCCCACCTTCCTGCTTGCTGGGTGCTTCCAAGAGCTTCACGGTTTTGCAGGGAGAATTAGCGGGCTGTTTATTGGCATGCCGCTCAGTGGGCACTTGAGCCATAATTCTCCTCTGCTCAATCTGTTACTACTCTTCCATTCTTTTCCTTTCCCAATTTGTGTTAAAACTTCTCCTCCATTGCTGTAGCCTCCAATTTTCCATGTCCATATGCTTAATGCCTCTTTAGGTGTTAAGAAAGAAGGGAGATAAACGGGTGTAGCTATCTTGTTATCTTTAAATCTGGTTTCAATAGGCTACTTTTGCTTTCTCAATATCTCCATAAAGTAACCAGTTATATGGTTCATTGTTCAAGGTTGCTTAAAATGTTTAAGTAAAATTATATTTAGACCAAAGTATAGAGAAATCTTATTTATGCACCAGTGGCTCCTTAAAAAAAAAAAAAAAAAAAGCCAAGAATTTGTTACTTGCTGAGACAGTAATGATTTTAAACTGGTGAAGACATTTATCAATAACATTTATATGAGATTTGTTTTGCCACTTTTTAAAATTATAAGGAAATTTTATTTAACTCAGAGTCATTTTGAATTATAGCATTTTATATTGTCTTTGCTTTAGGGAATATTTTCTTGAAATAATTTTCTTTGAAGTTTTAACAACTTCATCTCAGAATTATAGCCATAGTTTCCTCTTTAGAAAGCCTCCACTAGATTTAGTTAGCCTAAACTTTATCTCATGCTCCTTATACATAAAAGGGCTATTGGTGACCTTTAATTCAGAGGTTAATTTTGATTCCGCAAGGCTTTGTCACATCTATAAGCAAGTGAGGGTTATTTTCAGAATAGATAATAATTTAATAAGGTACAAAAAACTATGTGTTATTCTCTACAAAGACTGCAATATTAGTTTTTTATAATTCAGAGCAACGGATTTGTTATTCTGCCTGAATCACCTACATTTTCCTCCTGGAAATTGATGTCTTTCCTTTCCTTTTATTTTATTTTATTATTTTTTAGGATTTTATTTATTTATTTGACGGAGAGAGAGCGAGAGAGCATAAGCAAGGGGAGTGAAAGAGGGAGAAGCAGGGTCCCTGCTCAGCAGGGAGCCCAATGCAGGACTTGAACCCAGGACCCCGAGATCATGACCTGAGCCGAAGGCAGTCGCTTAACCAACCAAGCCACCCAGGCGCCCCTGATGTCTTTCTTCACACACCCCAGGACCAGCCCTATTTGCAAGCAATCTGTCCTCTAAGTTACTTGCAGGCCTCCTAACCCAGCAGAGAACTGTACATGGCCCTGAACTTTTCATTACAAGTCATTTCTTGGGTTTACTCATGAAAGTTCCAGTTAAAATGCAAACATATTAGTAACATTTTCAGCTACTGCTATCTTGGGGTATTTAGGACAACTGAATTCCACAGGGCCATAGGATAGGTAAGTTGTAATGGGACCAAACCAAAAAGCAATGATGGAAAACATTATCTAGCTCTTGCAGAGGTGAGAGGTAGAGAGGAAGTGGGAATCCCTCAGAGCTGTTTGAGATGGAAGGGGCTGCTTTTTAAGGGTAGTGAGCCATGCTCCTGAATTATTCATGCAGATGCTAGAGGAAATCTGGCAGAGATGCTATAATAACTATAGCTCCCCTATAGTTATGTAGCACACAACTATTTTCAAAATGTTTTAATATCCATTATCTCCTTTCCTGGACTGTCAATAATCCTCTGAATCTTGTGAAGTAGAAGTTATAATTTATAAAGAAGGACACTGGGTACCAGAAAAACAGTGTGACCATTCCCAACATCACACCCCTGATGATAAAAAGTGGAACCAGCATTAGGATCCAAGCTTCCTGACTCTAGGCTGGGGCTCTTTGCTAGACAGTGTTTTTCAAAAGATCCCCTAAAATACTCATAACTACAGTGGAAATGGCCAGTGAGCCCCAAAGTCGAAAAGTGTAGTCTCAAGAGGCCTAAAGTAAGTGTGACATTTTCTCAGAAGTCTTGTTTTATCTTAAAAAACAGTGAAGGTTTGTGTTTCACTGTGTATTACTCTGTTTTTTCTTTGTAACAAGCAACTTCAGTGATCTCAGGGCTTAAGATAGTCAATTTCTATTCTCACTTATGGGTCTTTGGGTTGACCATGACTGTGTAGGCTTGGCTAAGATAGGCCCAACTTGACCCTTGGCTGTGTGTGGGGTTCAGCTCTGCTCCAAAGGTCTTCTCATTCCCTTCAACCAGCAACGGCCCAAAACAGATCAGAAGAACAAGTGGAAAGAAGTAATGCCTCTTAAGGCAGCTGTCACCCCCCAGCCTCCTTCTGATAGCTGAAGCATGTCATATAGCTGAGCCTAAAATCAGTAGGGCAAGATGTATATTCTGTTTGCTCTACTGTACTGCAAAGTCACATGACAGAGGAAATGAAAAATTGAGAAAAGTAATCCAATCAACGACAGCTGTCCCTCTTGGACACAATTATTTACCCCCACCTGTAAAATATATTCACCTCCACCCTAAGACTCCACAAAGTGTCTTCTGATCCCAACAGTAGACTTAAAATCCTGAATCCAAATCATGATTGACATGGGTCCAGATGCAACTTCATAAGTTCTGGAGACTTATAAACAAAAAAGACAAGTCACCTGCCCATCCCCTATACCCATATGCACACTACATAATCAGTATGTAATGGTGGAAGAGGCAAAGCTTAGATGCCAAAAACATTCAGCACATCAAGAATGGGAGGCACATAGCAGTTATTAATTCACTGCAATTCTGAAATCCCACTGGGAAAATTTGCCAGGGCAGAGATAAAAGAGTGTTCCTTGATTTGGCCTGGTTTTGCTCCCTGGGAGCAGCCCCCAGTACAATGTTGTCCATTGCTCTTGGCTGTACCTGCCAGAAAGTCCTTCCTTCTTGATCATCTTTCATGGCCACATTTGAAAAGGGTTGTGGTGAATATGTTCTTCCTGGTAGCTGAGCAGCTTTCCCGGCCTGATTCCTGCCTATTGACTCTTGGTTGCCCTTAAGTCTTTTTATAGCCAATTATAGGTTCTTTTAATTAAGTCTGACAGTAGTTCTGCCAATATAATTATCTCAAAAGCTTTGCAGTTTTCCATGTATTTGATTCCAGTCAATCCCATGTGCCAAAGCCACACCCACCATTCTTTTTGGACATAGATCTTTCTATAGACTTAATTATAAGTTCTTTAAGCTTAATAGACTTCTAGGGGACCATACCTTTAATCTATGTAGAAACTATTTTCTAGTTAAAACCTTCCCTAGGAGCCATTTTAATCCTTTCAGGTGTCTTTAAAAGGTGTGACTACCAGAGTCTTGAGTCTTGAGTTAGTGTTTGCCTCGAGAGTGCATTTTAATGACAGTGCCCTGGATGAGATCTTTTCCTGAGGCAGCGTCTTAATGGCTTCATCTTTGAGTTGATAGGAAACAGTTTCATTTTCCAACCCCTCAAGTCCTCAAATCTCTGAGCTTTCTATTCTATTTTGTAAACCGGTCTTTTCTGAATTCTTACCTTTCTTATAGTACCTTACCAAAGGAGCCAGCTCATTCTAGCAATACTTTGCCTCAAAACTCTCACCCAATGCCACAGGTTATTATGGATCTTTTCTGAGTTTTGAGTTTTACCATAGAGGACAATCTGACCAAATGGTTTGTCAGTTACATATCAGAGGTCACAGTTTTTCCATTATCCTATAATGATTTCCTTACTTCCTGTCTCCTGATCTCATAGCCAGTGTTGTAGAGATTTGTTACTAACATTCTACTTTTAGCTACCAATTCCTGTATTATCAGTGTTTGCCATGTAACAAACAAAATCAAAATCTCAAGGGGTAAAAGAGCAAGTATTTTTCTTCTTTATGGCTCTCCAGTTTTGCTTTAGGCTTTAGGTTAGGTTCAAGCCGACTCCACATACCTCCTCATTTCCTTTGGACCATGTGGCAGAAAGAGGGGAAGAATTGAGACAGTCTAATTTATCATGCATTTCATAAAGTATCTTTGTTTTAATGCAGTTATTAAAATATTGTTGTCCTGAAGACGTCAAGTAAAATCAATATTCTAGGATTATTCCTTCCATTTATTATGGCTTTAAATACTCCTGACACTCTACCAAGTGCCTCTTAGAGGTACATGTTGTCCAATTTGGAAAGCAGAGCTTCATAAAACTGTGCCTCAAGCATTGGAAGGGACAATGGTCCAATAAGGATATTCTGATTCTATGACAAGGGATGGAGTGGAGGGCTGTGAAGGACACTGAATACTTTATTCAATTCATAATTTTGCCTTAGGCTGGTCTGAGTCAAATTATGTCACTTCTGAAATGTAGCCTCACATGCTCCTTGTCTTCTAGCAACAAAACTACAAGAAAGACAAAATGAATTCAAGAGAAAGTCTTCCCTTGAAAACATGTACAGATTGTTGCCTATGTGTACTAGAAAAAGAAAATACAAGAATACAATGTCCTTTTACTCTTTCATTCAACAAATATCTTTGACATATCTATTTTGTGTCAGATAATGGTGCTTGTGGCTAATGATATGATTATGCAATGGCTAACAAAGTGTGGTCTAGGGACCCTGAGTGTCCTGAGAAATTCCCAGGGGGTCTTCAAGAACCAAACTATTTCCATGACAATACTAAAAAGTTATTTGTATTTTTTGGTCTTGTGTTTAGTATCTTAATAGAAGGTAAAGAAGCTATTGCCTATTATGCTAGACATTTAATAATATTTTCAAAAATGTAAAACAATACCACTCTTCTCGCTATTTTTAAAAAAATTTTTAAGTAATCTCTATGCCCAAAGTGGGGCTCAAACCCACAACCCTGAGGTGAAGAATCACATGCTCTACTTCTGAGCCAGCCAGGCATTCCACTATTTTTTGCTTTATTTTGGAAAAGTACAGTCATTTTTTCCTAAGAAATATTATATTTAAGTTAATATGTAAGATTTTATTATTGTTACTTTTGAATGAATTAATAAATTAGCACTGTTAAGTGTTCACAATTTTATTTTCCCATATGGTGAATATTGATGGATAAACAAAAGTTCCCATTCGTATCCTCAAAAAGTTTTAAGATTGTAGAGGATCCTGAGACCATTTACCATGAGAGTAAATGAAAGCAGCATGGCTCCTTCCCATTTGGAGCTTGCACCGAATTTTCTGCAGACCGCCCAGCAACACTTACTCCCGCTATGCACCACCTACTATCACAGGGGCTGGAAGCCTGAGAACTCATTTCCTAGAACCCCTTGCCAGGAGGGTCCCAGATTAGATTCTGCCAATGAGATGCATTCTCACAAAATTTGGAAACTAGAAGCCAAATCTTTACTCCATGGGCAGGTGTCCAGCCTGCAGCAGATGTGAGATTTTTCAGCAGCTCTGGGTATTGCTATAATCACTGGTTTCAGTGATTCATGCAGCTATGATTATCACCAATAGTTTTAGAAACTTCCTGACTTTCTTGAAGCTAGTGGCAAACTTTAATTGCTCTCCTTCTACCTTTTTGACATTTTTGCAACCATGAAATTCCTTTATTTATGTCCCTTTCTGCTCAGAACACCTGGAGAGATTTTGTCTTCCCGAACCAGTTAGTTTGTAGTTAGAAAGTCAAACAAAGACCAAATCAACAAATAAATTATGAAAGACACACACAGACTATGATAAATACCATAAGAGAAATAAGTGATTGTTATAATATAGAGTAAGAATAGAGGCTTTACCTTAGGTTACAAATGTATATGTGAGAACTATATAATCTGTTCATTTATGTTGGTGATTACAAACATTTATTTTCTAAGAAGTCATGCAGGTTTTTTCTTTAAGTTTCAAGGCATGAGGAAATAAAATCATAAAATTATATTGGAAAAGTGACATCGACTTTAAGAAATTAATACCAGTGTTCCTTGTCACAATGATTTGTGAATGTGTTACAGAATTTTACAGATCTTACCATATGGAAATGTTTTACACAGAAATTCTTGGGAACATAATTTAGAATCTTGTTACATAATAGCTTGATATAAAACATTGATTTGCTGATGTGATTAATGAAAAGCAAAATTTCCATTAATTTTTATTTTCATCTCTGAAAAATATTCTACTTCCTTAACTCTTCTGGAAATATCAGCACAATCTAAGTCCTATGAAACACAACTTCTAGTGACTGGGTCAGAAACCTGAGGTTGCAGCAATGAAATATATCATACCTCAGCTCTGCAGAAATGAGCAGTGTTCACCACCAGTAATCATTTAGTTAAAATGTTTTACCAAAGTTGTAAGGAAGACATAAAATTTGCAGCTATATTCATCAGATAAAATGGTTGCGTGTGTGTGTGTGTGTGTGTGTGTGTGTGTGTGTGTGTGTGTGTTAGAACCAGATATCTCTGAGACTTAAAGCTGTCTTTTAAGGTCTTTAAGATAAAAGAATGTGACACAGAGGTGCACATGTTTATCATTAGAAAGAGCAATAGAAGTCAAATACCACACCAGTTCATTTTCCAGATTTCAAAAACTGATAGGGCTAGTGACTTGTCTACGGACAGACTGATCCGGAATGCAACTACGGCCTTGACTCTAGGGCAGTTAATGCAGCCCAAGACCCACTGGCCATGGAGAATTCCCAGAGCTCAACGCTCTGGAATTTTTCTTATGAAAACAATAGATCTTTGAATCTTTTCCTGAATATAAACTTTACTATAACATTGTAAGTACTTTTGAATAAGTCTACATTCTTTCTCAGAGAGGGTTGCAAGTTCTTCCCATCCCAATCTCACCCCTCAAGAGAGCATTTCCCCCACTTGAGACTTTTAGAGGAAATGGCGTTTAAAGAAAGTGAAGATGAAACTTAAAAGTGTTTTTCTTACGTGTTTAATTAGAGATTCTTATTTAGGAAGGCCGTAATAGAAGGAAATCTGGAATCAGATCTACCTTCACATAACTGTAATTTACTAAGCAAGTAACTCATATCCAATTTGTCCTATAGACCTAAGAAGACAGTGCTAAGCTTCAGGGAAATCTAATTCTGTTGTACACACGAGTAACTGCCAGTTACTCAAGCTTGTTGAGCCTCCGCTCTTCTTTTTTTTTTTTTTTTAAGATTTTATTTATTCATTTGAGAGAGAGTGAAAGTGAGAGAGGTCACAGAGGGAGAAACAGACTCACCACTGAGCGGAGAGGCGGACGTGCGCCTCGATCCCAGGACCCTGAGATCATGACCTGAGCTGAAGTCAGATGCTTAACCGACTGAGCCACCCAGGTGCCCCGAGCCTTAGATTCTTAATCAACAAGACAAAGATGTCGTACCTAATGGCTAGGACTGTAGCAGGGGCTAATCCAGTGAATGAATGGTACATGCCTTGGTCAGTACTGGCACACAGTAAATACATAAAAATAGTAATTCCTTCATGCACTCACCTTGGGCACAAGCTCTGAAAGTAAGTTGATTCTATGTCCACTTTCTCATTCTGTCACATATAATGAGGTTTAGAAGGTACTGAGGAGTTGGGCATGTTGCAAATTTATTTATTGGTATTAATTCATTGGTTATGAGCAATACGAAGAGAAGAGCTATTTGATTAAACGTATTGTCTCCTAACCTCAAGAATGAATCATGGCACATATTTCCCAACTAAGCACGTTCTATAAAAAAAACACCATACAAAGGGAAGAATGAAGGGGGGCGGAATCGGAGGGGGAGACGAACCATGAGAGACTATGGACTCTGAGAAACAAACTGAGGGTTCTAGAGGGGAGGGGGGTGGGGGGATGGGTTAGCCTGGTGGTGGGTATTAAAGAGGGTGCTGCATGGAGCACCGGGTAAAAAGAAAAAAGGAAAAACGAAAAAAAAATCACGATACAAGTCAAGGGATTGGATTTTCCTCTTTTTATTTTTAAATGCTGCTTAAATCTTTCCCTGTTCAGCTTTTTTTCATTAAAGCCTTAAAAAATCATTTTTATCTCTTTCCAGTAAACATTAATATAATATCCTTCAGCATTATTAATAACCTTTTTAAAAAATGAGGTGGTCTTTTTGTTTATATTCAATCCACATTCTTTTCTTCGTTCAGTTTCTATGGGTACCTTTATCCTCTGCTAATGATGAGTCATATCTGTGGGTGCTGAAAAAAGAAGAGGTTATCTAAAATATATTTGAGAAAAGCACATACTTCATTTTTTTCGGAGTTTTCTTTTTTCCGAAAGGAGGCACATTTGTTTAAAGTACCACTAGATTTATAAAAATGAAGTTACTTGAGGAAGAATACAGAGCCATGATCAAATGAAAACTAAGGAAGTGTGTTTTGATTATTTTTTAGTTGTTGCTCTATATCTTTTTTACAAGAGGTTCTGACCAACAGATAGGATGACTGCTTTTTTTTTTAACCTGGTGCAGTGGGTGTTAATGGGTGTTAAGTGGGTGTTAATCAGTTTGTTAACTGATGAATGGAGTGAAAGCCAGAGAGGAAAGAAGGGCCCTAGGGAAACAAAGTAGGTTGTAAGGGTGTAGGAAAGGGTGTTATAAAGGTGCAAAGAATCTTGGAGAACGATCAAATATTCCAAATCCTTTGCTTTATAAATGAGGAAGTTGCAGGCAGGTGAGATATAGTGACAATAAAACTGAGACCTGTCCCTGAAAATTCAAGAGTTACCTATGACCCCATTTGCACATGAAAAGCAAAGTGAGACATGGAAGCCTTCTCTCTGCTTAAATTAGGGTTAGAAGCAGAATTGTCAACTTGTGCTGTGTTGATTGGGTCATCAAACTACTCGGGAATTTTCCTAATTTTTAGCAAAATTTGTGCTTTTGGAACCCAGTGTGTGTCTACGGGAAAGTGAAGGCCAGGCCCCGCAAACCTGCGGCTACCTTTTAAGACCACACACAGCTCAGTTTTGTGTTGAGGAACTACTTTCCTGCAATCCCATTTACATGGGCTTTTCTTGTTTTTCCTGTAGTCTGAGATCGAGTCACTAAAGCATCCAAGAGATGCATGGGCCCGGGTTCAGTGTTTAATGGGAATATCAAAGTACACAGCAAGGTCCTTTAGGAACTTACAATCTAATTAATTAGGAAATAAAGAGTTGAGTGAAAAAGTGCAGTGGCAGATCATGTGCTTGCATGTGTATGAAGCTCTGATTCAGCAAAAGGGGTGACTTCATACACTGACTGCCCTGCGTCTGAGCTCGACCGGGAAATGTAGATAGGTTCTAGATGTGTGCAGAAGACAGGAAACTGCATTTTAGGGAAGGAACAGCATGTGTACCCACTTTAAGTTTATAAAAAAGCATCATATATATCAGGATCAGAAAGGAAAATAATCTGTTGGGAGAGCAGGGATTCATGATGAAGAATTGTTAGACAGGTCTGTTTTACAGGGGCTTGAATACCAACCTGAGGCCCTGGATATTTGTCTCCTTCGATACGACAGTCCTATCCATCACAAGCCAATTATGAAACAGCCTATCCATGATGGAAAATAGAGAAGATAAATTGCCTTGTGATCCATTAACATATGACATGAAGCCAAGTTGCCTGATTTCCCCCAAACCCAATTTTATGAGCTACTCCTCTGGTAAAATTCTTTTCTGACTCTGCAACAATATAGGAGAGTACTCTTTATACCATAACATTGAAACAGATGAGAGCTAGTGCTTTGAGTTGCCCTCCTCGTGTGAATTTATAAGTCTTTATTGTTGTTTCATTGTGGAAATTGTTGAGGCAAATACATATTCAGAAGTATATTCAAAAAGCAAAAACTTATGAAAAGAAGAAACTAAAAATGTAGTGGATCTGACAGAACAACAGAGAAATAGAAACAAAGAGGCTTGAATCGCTAGTACATATATCCGTATTTTGTGTGACGGGACCAGAAGGAGACACAATACCTTGCCTACCCTTTAGCCACCTCTTGAAGGTCAAAATGAGATCGGAGAAAAACAGGAAAATAATGAAAGCTGACAAAGGAAGGGAACTGAAGGAAATCCCTTGGAAGATGCGCATGGCCTGATTTGAGGTTGTGAAGCCACCAGGATAAGGGACGGTCCACATGAGACATGTTTATGTGGCAGATAACAAAGGTCAAGGGAACCCAGTTCCATCATTCTTTATTGGAGGCCCTCATGCTGGGATAAGAAGGAGCATGTCTGAGCCAACGGTCTGGAAGGAGCCTTTGATGTCAGGATGTGAGGTGTCATGGGCTCCCATCATTCCCTATCACTGCTAGCCTGGACGCCCCCGTTGGCACCTCCAAATGGACCAGACGAGCCTGTTTGGGGGTTGTGGCCGGGTCACCCAGGTTGTCCTATTCCAGGGAGCTTGCAACTCCAGCAACGACACATCTGGAGTGCGGAGGGCACTGGGTTGGGGGAAGAAGGGAAGGTAAACCCACTTAACCAGCCAGACCAGCTGAAACCACACTGCTGGACAAGAGACTCTGGAATGTCACAGCCAGCTCTACTTTACCCTGCTTTGTGTGTGTGCCATTTAAGAGCCACTTGCGGTCATTCTTTATGGATTCTGAAAGCTTCGATCTCATACTCACCTGTGTAAGTGGACGAAATAGCAAGCTTCATGGATCCCTGTAGGGCTTTTCCTCTTTTCTTGTCCTGAGCTATATGCCCAGCCTCCTCATCTTGGCGAGAAGCAGTGAACACCTTCGGGAACTCCTTGTTAGGCTCTGGTACCTGGGCACCTATCCAGCCATTTTGGCATCTTGGGATTCAAGTGTTTGGCTATGTGTAGGCAGCCTTTTCTAAGGAGATACTGGATGGAGGAGAGTCTTCTGAGTTTACCTGGGTCTCATCCCAGGCTCCTAGGCATTCAGGAGACCAAAGAAATGGTCTTGAGGTAAAAAAACAAAAAAACAAAAAAACCCTCCTGCTTTTCTCGATCTGGTGGATGGAGACATACACCGAGTTTAACAACTGTCCCAGCTCTTGAGCAGATCTGGGGATACTTACAGGGAAAAGGAGCGATGTGAGTGGTATAACCAGTGCCCTTTGGACTAGCCTAGTAATGAGTGTGTTGTGTTCCCAACCCAACCTGGCCTAGACAAACCCTCACCTTGAAAACGCTTTTTTTTTTTTTTATAAACCACAAGTTCATGACTACTGAAGCTAAACCTGACTTCAGTGGTCTTTCAACAGCTGTGTCATAGCTGGATTGGAGTGTGGCTATGTGGGAGTCTGAAGAATGAGGGCTCGGGGATGACTGATGATAGGAAACTTCGTTTGTGCTGATTTTCAGATCTAGGACAATCCCACTGCTCAAAGCCATCCCACACATGGGCTATTAGGGTTGCTGGGTTCTCCACTGGAATCCTAGCACCCCCCCTCATGAGTAGTTTGCCTTCCTGCCTGCTACCCAGGGCAAGCTCCGCAGAATGGAACAGAGGCAATATATGAAAGTTGAGGAGGGGCCTGAGACTAAATTTTTATAAGTCTAAGCTCTTTCTTGAAGGTGTTGCTATGGAAGCCAAAGAGAATGTCCAAGATTGATCAAGTTTCTGAGCACAGCTGAGCGTGACACCACCAGGGGGCAGTATGAAGCTATGTCCATTACTCATTGTTTCAGTCTTGACCAAAATCGAATCCAACCTTTCCTGTCCCTGTACAGGAGCTTCACAGAAAGCCCTTAGGTGGCATTTAAACTTCAAAGCTGTGGGAATGTTTAGTAAATCTGACAGCACCATTAAGAGTAGGTTGGATTTTTCCCTTAAAACCAATACCAAATTCAATTTTACTGGAAGTATGTCGCCATTCATTTTCTCATCTGAATTGGCCATTTTTCACTGGTTTCATTATTTAAAATTATGTAATTCCCTGCCCTAAGCTGTAAAATAGAAAACTTGCTTTCTTGTGTCTTGTAAAGCTTTGCCTCCAATCCACGTTATTAAAATTTAAAAGTATACAAGGATAGCATGATATACAAGAGATGATTCAGATTCAGATTAATTTTTGTTCAGCTCTTGCCCTCAAAGAGCTGAGGTCTCCCAGGGGATCAGACAAAATAGCAGAAGGCCCAGTTCCCTAGCACTCTGTTAGCTTTTAGGGAATAACTGGTCAATTTGGAAAATGGAAAGAAGAAACAATAGAATCATTTCCGGAACCATTACAGCTTAGAGAACCTGACATGTTCATAATCTCAGATTTGGGGGTAATATCCGTCAAATGCCAAATGTATATTATATATTATAATAATATACTTTATATATATGTAAATATAATATATATGCATACATACCAAACCATTTTATTTGTGTGTGTGTGTGTGTGTGTGTGTATAAAACCAAATTAGGGTAAATGGCTTCCTCTTTACTAAGAGAGCATTTTTCCTCTTTCCTACAATTTTCGTTTCCCAAGCAATATTTTCTTAGGGCAGTTTTGCAAATATATGATGTACGGGAATAGACACCAGTTGAGTTGATAATCCAGGAACTGTCTCATAAAAGCGCTGAGGAGTTTGGAGGAACATTGAGTTTTTAGATTGAAACAGCAATAAAATAATGTCGTTGTGTTATGAGCCAGGTGCTACGTTCTTGCCTAATGTGTCTTGATTCTAATTAGTTAAACAGCAAAATTGAGCCTTTATTTTTTGGCAAGGTTAAGTGCATGGTTGAGTGCGCTCAGCACAGGTTAGGGATTTATAAACTCTTAATCCTGGTCCCAGGTCTATTATTGACTTTGGGAAAGTCATTTAACCTCTTGTTTCTTATTTCTGTGGAGTAAAATGGAAGTGATAAAATGGACCATCTCACTGGGATGCTGTGGTGAATGTCACAAATGATGGAAATATACTTCCCAAGTTCAGTTGTATTGCAGTGCTGATGTGAACCCGTAGCAAAGAGCATGTGTCTGGTTTCCCAGAGAAAGAACCCTTCCGCTTTGCTCTTTTGCTCATGTCCACCTTTGACCATGTCCAGAAGGTCATCCAGCCCTTCTTGACTTTATGTGAAGCAGACACAGTCATTTCAGAGAGATTCAGAAGATGTCCTTACCTTTATGTTCTTCAGGAAACAAGGACTGCTAAAGTCAAATTATTATAGTTTTGCTTATACCCCCTTCTTGCCTCAGGCTGATTGGGAAGGTTTAGGATTTGGGGAATGTAGAGACAAAGTGGCTTTATCATGTAGGAAGGAGACAGTTTCTTTATGGGAGAAGGAGAGCATTGGGCCGGTACTTCTTGCAAGAGGTTTCTCCTCACTAGACAGCATGAAAACAAGAACCAATTTTCTTTTTTACTACCAGCAACTGGCACGGTGCCTGGCACAAAGTAACCACGCGATGGTTTGTTAAAGGAAAAGGGGAGAAAAATTCAGCTGGTTCACCGGAAATGCTAATAGCCATACCGAAGTGCTTAGAAGCTGCATTTTCTAGGAAGATCTAAGTAATAAAATAATCACAAAATAAAAGAAAGTAATACTAATCAATTTTATCTAAATTTGCACATAAAATAAAAATTTAATAATTAAAAAATGAATTTTAACTTTCATCTCTGTTGGTTTATTGGATTTTTTTTTTTTAGCAGTCAAATTTTTCTATAAGCCTGAGTGCCCAGAACACACAAAAATGAAGAGAGATGCTGGTTTAAACTTACATTGGGGAATTTCCAACTAAACCTAAGTTGCTTACATGGGAAAATGTAATTTCGGCCTGATGGACTTTATTCCCGTTTAATCCTAAGCATCCCAAATATTTCAAAATATAAAGATATGAGGAGTAGATGCAAATGCTTTTAAAACTTACTGTTATTTTGTAGAAAGAAGCTCAGTGTTACTTGAGAACTGAAAACCAGCATAGCTAAGTGGTCCAAGCTTTTTCAAATCTCAGATTCCAGAGGCTCACCTATAGCTGGTTTGTACTGGGATTTCAACAGTTTTGTTCTTTCAGTGCTCTGGCAGGAAGAAGCAGCCACATTTCTTGATTTTCTACCAACGTACCAGAAAGTTCTAGTTTGAAAGAAGGAAAGAAGTTGGTATTCTTTCAGGAGAAGAGTTATATTCTCTCAGATTACCACATGTCCCCAAAAAGCTATTGTGGAAGGGAACAGAGATTACTGCTTAGAAGAAAATGTAGGTTTAAAGCCATTTTCAAGAAGAAATGCTTTTTTTTTTTTTACATGACTTGGATCCATATTCAATAAAGAGCTTTGTTAATCATTTTTTCTAATTACTTTGGCTAACTCATATTTGATGAAAAAAATATATTGTGAAAACTGCAGTGAAGTATAAGTTGCTCTCCCATGTAATTAGTTTGTTCTCGGAGCTCATTTTTATTATGAAAATAATTTGTGGTGGTGAGTTATAAGGGAGAGGCTCAAGCTGGAAGGCTTCAGGATAATATTTCCTCCATGAAACTTTCTCTACCATGACAATTCATTTTATTCCTTGGAAGTCAAACATATATTTTACATCTAATTCCTGATATACAGACTAAATAGGCTCAGGCCCTCGACTGTCTGACAACATTTCTGGGGCATTCTTTCATGGAGGGAATGAAAGGCTTCAAGCATCTGTAGCCATGTATTTCCTTACAGAGAATCTGCTTTTGGGGCCCTGTTTCTCTGTTCTGCCTCTCTTCCTCCCCCTGCAAATTTGGTTGCATGGGAGACACAGGGGCTAGTGGAAGAGGGAGGGAGGGGAAAACCATGTCCAAATATGCCCGGAGTGACTGCCCTTTGGGGACATTTACTGGTGTGGTTCATGGTTCCTTGAAGGCAAGAGGAAAAGTGAAGGGGTGCTTTCATTTTCTTTTCTAAAATCAATCTCTCTGCCAGTGCTCTGGATCCTATCCATGCCAGTCCCCCAGGAACTTTCTCTCAACTATTTTCAATTTTATCCTCCATTTGGCTCTTTCTCCTTTGCCTCCAAACATGATGAGTAAGTTCATTTGTATCAGAAAAAAAAAAAAAAAAGGACTTAACCTTACCAAAGTCTTCAGACAAGTGTTCTTACCCTGGTGCTTTTCTTTCTTTGTGACCCACTTCCTGACTTTTATGTACTTTGCTCTCTGGCCCTATCCTGTAATACCTTTATTTCTAAAATGTTAATTCAATAAAATCAAACCTGAAGTCTGTGCAGCGGAGAGAGTTTCCCAAATATTTCAGGGGCCTCGGATTTTGGACAGCTCCCCCTGCCGCTCAACCCCTCCCTCCCATATTCATTATAGAGAGAAAATGTATTAGAAAACCCTGGCTAATAAAAATTCCACGTGCCCTCTGTTGATTTATTAAGGCTACTATAGATTTCATAACACTGCTGTAAGCATGGTTAATATATTGTAATAACTTCTAGCATTTTTAAGTACAACTCAGTAAAGTATTCCTTTATACGGTTGGCATCAGGCATTGAGGAATACAACTTGCATGTTGGAGGGGATGATGTCATTTTTTTCAGCTTTAGATCTCTCCCGTGCTTCACATGAAAACAGCAATAACTAGCAAAGAATTTACATGTTTATTTAATAGCAACTAAATCAGGGCGCCTGGGTGGCTCAGATGGTTAAGCGTCTGCCTTCGGCTCAGGTCATGATCCCAGGGTCCTGGGATCGAGTCCCGCATCAGGCTCCCTGCTCCTTGGGAGCCTGCTTCTCCCTCTGCCTCTCTCTCTCTCTCTCTCTCTCTCTGTCTCTCATGAATAAATAAATAAAATCTTTAAAAAAAAATAGCAACTAAATTAGTAAGACCTCCTGACCTTTATACTTTTCCATTGGTATTTCTTTAACTCAATGTCATCCACTATTTCATAGTTAGGAGAAATCTCATTTTATATTCTTGTATTCAATCAAATTATGCAGCCAGTTTGGATTTCTCAAATGAGAAAATCTGAGTGGTAGCCAGTGGACCAGAGGGAGAAATTCTGTTGCAAAAAGGGGCAAGTTTCACAATTGCTTTTCTCATAAAGATGGTGCTGGCATAGGATGACCAAGGATTAACATGCCACTCAGAATCACAGGGTGTTTTCCAAAATTCTGCCACTAATAGGAATTTGCAGTAGTCAACAAAATCTCACTCAATCAGACTTAATAGTTTTTATATTCTTCTTGTCTCAAAATCTTTAAATTTTGAAATACTGGAACTCAGCAGGTTTGAAGTTAATATTCACCTAAGTAAAATCTCTCTTCCAAAATCTTACAAACTAGGCAGGAATATTCAAAATATTTCAGAGGCCTTTTAATCTTATTTGAAGATGAGATTTTTCAAGTAACACCAAGTACCTTCAAAGCATTCATTTACTCTTTTAACAACCAAATGATTGCAACTGTTTTTATTCATTCATTACAAGAAAAATCCATTAAAGGCTTCTATTTGGCCATATTTAATAATGTAGCTGAAGTTACCTTGTGTACAAGTAATAAAACTCTTATCTTTTTAGGGGTGCCTGAGTGGCTTAGTCGGTTAAACATCTGACTCTTGATTTTGGCTCAGGTCATGATCTCAGGGTCGCGAGATCAAGCCCCTGTTGGACTCCATGCTCAGCAGGGAGTCTGCTTGAGATTCTCTCTCTCTCCCTCTGCCCCTCCCTTTCTAAACAAAAAAAAGAAAATTCCAGATGGCTGCATGCAAAACTAATAAATGTGGTTCCCTGTTAAAAAAAAAACTGTATCTATTTGAAAATATGCTATAATACACTTTTTAATGACCTGCCCCAATTAGTCTGAATTCACCACATCTGACCCTAGAGAACTTTTCTACAAAGATATCTAAGCAATGGATGATGATGATGATGATGATGATGATTACTTCCCAACAATCCCCAGTGACCAGCAAATAATTCAGGATATATGTTCCTGTTCTGTTGCAATATCTACTCTGTTTACACACAATTTACCTTTTGGGAGAAGGAGCAGAGAAGACTAATACAAATGTTTGGAATTGGGCAGATCCGAGGGAAGGTAGGGCTGCAAGCCTTAGAACCAGGGGTGACCTAGAAACTGGTGTGGTGTCATGGGAGCCAGACTGGGGTGGCTGGATGACAAGATGTAAGAAAAATGGAGAGCCTGGCAATTTTTTCCCAATAGTAAATGTATTCACACCGAATTGCAAACTATGACAAATACAGAAACAGTAGCCATTGAGAGAAAGGGCTATGGAGTTAGGCTCATGTGGATTTGAGATCAGGCTCTGCCACTTACCATATGCTTTTTGGACAACTTACTTAACTTCTGTGAGCCTCCATATGCTCATTTGTGAAATGAGGCTGATAATGCCTCCTTGCTCATAGGGTAGTGATGATCACATGAGCTAATGTGTGGGGAGCAGTGCTTGGCACTCGATATGAACTAGTTCTTGTCTTTATTGTAATAAAGCAATTAAGTAGCTATGTTAAAAATGTTTTATTTGGTAAAACAGTCACTCCTTGGCCTGGCCCATGGTTTACATAGTGGAAGGATCTCGGATTTTGAAGTCAGACTGACCTGAGTTCACATCCTTGGTCCACTACTCAATAAGAATATAATTTTTAGTGTGGAGACTCCTATTCCTTATGAGAATGGGGGATCCATTCTGCCTTTCTCAGATAGCTGTTGTCAGGATTAAAAGTGATACTACTAGACTTAGTAGGATTCTTTATTAAGGTAGTTGGCGTGGTGATTTTCAATTCTCAGCATTTCATAATTTTTGTCATTCAGTGGCTAACAGAGCCTAGTGTGGTAAGTGGAGCAAGTATTAAAAGGAAGAACCCAGATGAAGTAAGAATGTCCATAAAATGTCATGATAAACTGATAGTAGCTTCAGCATTAAAACCTGGAATGTAGATCAGCAGAGTTGGAAGACTGTTCTCCAGTATATTAGCATTTATAACTACTTGAACTCAACACAGGAAATAATCTAAATGGTATGGACATAACCAATATTTTAAAAGTTTAATAACATGGCTATTCAGGGTCAAAACTCAACAATGTTTGTGATCTATTTTAATTGTGGCATAGTTCAAATTTTAATAACATAGCTATTTTAGTGTCAACACTCCATCTGTCCATGACACATTTTAATTGTGTTCAATGACTTTTCTCATAGTTTCATCCATGATTTTCCTTCCACTTAGAAATGTGATTCTCTGGATCTTAATAAAGGTTGATATGAACAGATATCCTTTTGGGGAAATGTTCTAAAGAGTTGTACTATCCCGCGTGCACTCATTTCATGGACATAAACTAAACTCACCACAGTTTCTGGAAGCGTTAAGAATCTGCTCACTGCAGGGGAAGAATGCAATGTCAAGTTTGATTTTCTGGGGCTCCGCAGTGATCCTGGAATAGTCCTTCACAGAAGAAGTGCCTCTTGGCCTTGTCCATGATTTCAAAATCTCTATGTAGGGCAACTCACGTTCTTTGTTGGAGTACTCACCCCACCCCGCTCTGCCACCACCACCCCACACCCTCCCGAAGTCCCATGGTTATTTCCCACTGGGCACAGCAGAACTAAGGGAATCCAAGCATCTCTACATAGTAGGCTCTTACAAGGATACAGCAATCATGCCTGACCATCACCTCCCAACAAAGGGAGCAGAGAGGTGAATCAGAGGTGGTTCTGCCTTTCATTCAGCCGCTCTGATTCTCAGTTGGCTTTCCCTGATTATCTTCTACCCCCAACTACATAAACTTGCTCTTATTTTCATGGCTGATCTAGCTTTACATGTTTACCTTCCTTTGTAGTGTGCACCTAATGTTTTGTGGAAAACTGGAAGTTAAAACCTCTAACTTGGGATATATTGCAAAGGTGTATGTGTGATTACAAGGCATTCTGTGCTACACATTGTATATGCATCTTACTCTTTGTTCTTCCTGTGTTTTTTAATCAGCATGAATTTCTAGCTACTAGCAGTTGCTTGGTGGAAACAATGACATTATTATTTGTATTTTTCAGGTGGAGAGACTGAGGTCCTAAATTTGTACTGATCTCACTGTGTATGCTGTGTCTCGGAGACAGTTGGAGCCCTGATCCAGAGCCCTTGGGTATTGCCTCAAAAGATTGCACTACTTATCAGTGGAAGACTCCTCTTCATTTTCTTTTTAGGTAAGGTCTTTCTTTCTATTAAATCCTAAAAGAAACATTCATCATCTTAACAGTGAAGGAATTATGAACTAAAGGCCTATCTGTAAAACTTGGTTTCTTGATTTGTTCCTCCCTGAGCCCACTGGAATAAAATGTCTGTGTTGCACCTTGCGGTCTCCCTCCAGTGTGTATTTGCTCTGCTATGCAGCTGTTTTATTTTTTTAACCATTCTTTCTTTGGGCTTGCAGGCAGTGCCATCAATATACATGTTGTTTTTCAGGGCATGTTTTATATTCCCTTAGATTCCTGTCTTTGTGTTCAGACTCTGGCTCGAAGCCATCATAATGACTAAAGAATAAGAGAATATTCAAAGACCATGAACTTTTGACAAATGATATGTGGTCCTGGGTAGGTATCTGATGACTTTGTCTATGGACTGAATAGAATGAATAAAATATAAGAGTCCCTTTTAGGCCTGCCCCATAATATGACGTTGATCAAAATCAGGCTCCCACAAAAGTAGCAAAGTAAATTTGCCAATTTCATTGAGGTCCTTTTGCTTTGCCCAAAACAGCCTCCTGTAGGTGGACTTGAGTGTCTGGAATGAGTGAATGGGATGACCAGATTGAGCCCCAGCTTCGGCTGTATTTATTTGGTCCAAATTCTGATCATAAATCCATTAGTTCAATATTCTGCACTAAGAAAAGCAATTTCCATTTTCAGTTTTCCCCCATTACAGAGGTCCTCATACAGCCCTCCCCATTCTGACACCACATTGTAAAATTTTGATAGTTGATCCAGAGGGAGTTAGAAAAGAGAAGAGATATATCCTATCCCAGTACAGTCTTTGCTCAACTTGATTTTTGCTTTATTGAGCAGTGTGAATCAGTACCCAGCCATATTGCAGAGCCCCTAAGAACATCATGATCTGAGAATCACTGACAAGAAGTCATTGAACTTAGCTTCACCAATGCCTAAATTAGGAATTCATGGCTTCTGACACAGAAAGTTACACTGAGTAATGCAAGAGTCTGACTTGCAAAATCGCCTCTGAACTGAAGGAACCGAAGCGGACATTTCTTTTCTTTCCATAGAGTGACAGTGTCAGTAGAACGCTGTCAGTTGAAAGAGGGCATGTGGATGCTGGATTTTGTGCAGCTAGAGAGCTAGTTCGTAGGTCCTGTTTATTCTCGGCCAGAAACTGAACTGGCCTCAGAAAGGGGATTCAGAAGTCCTTTTAGCTCCTGGTGATTTACTCCGATTTCCCGTTGTAGGCATATGGATTCGATTTTCTACTGTCTCTATAAATACTGTTGTGTCTGTCTCCCTGCCAAACTAGCTACCTTTCTCACCCCAGAGAGAAGCCAGAGATCAGACATTCCTATACTACAGCCCCATTAGACACCATAAGGGGAGGGAGCAGATCTGGCCGTCAAAATGATGTGTGTATTTGAATCTTGAAAGAGCCAGGCTAAACTTAGAGTCAGTGGGCTCCCATAAATAACCTGTGTCCCTCTCTCTTTGTGTGGTTTGGACTGGAATGCCTTTCTCTTTAGAGTTGTACAAGCAGCCAGAGATCAAAGAGTCAACCGTTTATGGATGCATAGTTCATTACAAAGGCATCGTGCTCAGCAGGAGGACTCTGGCTAAAGCACAAATAATTTTCTCCTGTTACTATTTTGTTGCATGGATTGGGGTTGGAGGGCACGAAAAGACCTTGCAATAACTTTAAATAATGTAAAAAAATAAAAAGAGAGAGAGAGAAATGAAAATTCACTTTTGAAGGAGGGTTAAAACTTAACTGGCATCTTTTTAAGGTATGGTATGTGGTAGGAGGAAAGAGGAAGTAAAGAAATTGACCCATTACCACATGGAATGTGGTTCAAGAAGAATAATAGAAGGCAGAACAGTACCCTGCGTAATTGACTTACCCTTGGGTAAGCATTACGGAGAGCCTTTGATAAGCAGAGCAGAACATATACAAGGATTTTTTTTTTTAAGCCCAAACTAGATAATGTATTTGAAAAACGGGCTTTGAACTAGTTTGCTAGAATGTGAAGAATACATGTGTTTTAAATTATAGCATCGGTGGTGTTAACAATCCCAGGACTGTGGATAATCACAATGATACAAAATAATAACTACTATTTATTCAATGTCTACTGTGTGTCGCGTGCTGTGCAGTGTATGCCGTATCTTTCCATCCTTCCAATCACACAGAGAGGCGTTGTTATCCCCATTTATGCACAGGGAAACAGGACTCCACAACATCTAAGTGCTTTGCTCAAAGTCATGCAGTCATTAAGTGGTGAGCCCAAGATTTGAACTGAACTCTGGAATGAAGCAGAAACTTAGCTTGTAGTTAGTGTGTCTGGCTCCTAACCCCTCTCCTGGCCTCTGTCGCAGGAGTTGTTGGAGCTCTTTTGATGGCCAAGCTTGGGAGTTTTGTTCACAAAAGAGCTATCTCAATCCGTGATGGCCACTCTTCCGGCCAGGGTAGATCATCTCCATCCATGATGGCCGCTCTTCCGGCCAGGGTAGATCACTTCCAAGTCCTCCTTTCCAGTGTTCTTACTCCCCTTCTCCACAACGTCCTACTCTGGCTTCTAGAATTGCCACTGACCTTACACAGGCCTTCTGCCAGGAGCATGATGAAGAAATTGCTTAGAGGAAATACTTTGTCAGGTCTTTCGCCTGTTTCAAGGGCAATAAAGGACCCGTGCTGGACTTCTTATTTAACTTGTATAGAATGTGAAAAATACTTTCTTTGAAAGAAAACTCAAGGCACTGAACGAGTTTGTCCATGTGAGGGCCCTGTCACTGTGCTCTCGTCCATAGGTAATCTGGGTTGATCACTGACACCTCACCCACCCATCAGTAGTAACACTTGATCTGGTGTTTTCTGCATGGATGTTAGGAACTGTGTATCTTGTAAAAGATCTGTCACATGCCTGATCAGTTACAGTGATAACTGAAGAACATTTCCTGAAATGTATTATTTTAACAGATATCATGTTCTACTTTATGTTACTTTAATTTTAATCAAAGCTGAGTTGTGTGAATCTTAAAAAGAAGAAAAAAAAGGCGTGGGATATAATGCAAAGAACCCGATGCCTCGAGTCAATAAAATCCCAGTGGCTAAAGTCTCAGGGACCATGTAATCCCTGGGAGCCTTTGTCCTTATCACTGATAAAACCTGCATCACAAGGAGGCCATAACATCAAATAAGTAAGATGAATGGAAAACCACAATGCTCTACAAATGCTACCTTTTTTCTGTTCTTCTCAGTGATGCTACCTTTTGTTCAACCCGTCTCTTCATGCTGCTTTCAGTAATAGTAGTTTAAAAAAAATCAGAGGGGCACCTGGGTGGCCAGTAGTTGAGCATCCAACTCTTGATTTCAGCTCAGGTGATGATCTCAGGGTCATGGAATCGAGCCCCGCGTCAGGCTCTATGCTCCGGTTGGAGTCCGCTTAAGAGTCTCTCTCTCTCCCTCTTCCTCTGCCCTCCCCCTCCAACTCTCTCTAGATATAAATAAGTCAGAAATAGAAGCAAATAATCAATGAATTCTTTTTTACCGATTTAACTGAAAAGTAACTGAGAGTATCATCCAAAATCCTATGGCTCTTCCCCGCCTCCACATTTTCTTGAAAGCTTTCACACGTGCAGTGTAAGAAATTGTGAGTCAGCCTTCTCCAATCCTGACTTTAAGAGTTGCAGAAATCAGCTGCCAGGCAGCACATATGTTCTGAGTTCCATGAGAGGAAGAAAACACATTTGCTGAAAAGAAATGGAAACCTTAAAACCAGTTGAGTTGTAATAAAGACACTTCGCATTTTGCTAACTTCTTTTCCCCTCTGGTCCTTGGATGTCTTTCTGGCCCTGGACAAGTTCCCTTGCTCCTGAGGCATCTGTCAGCCCAGCCACTCCCTCCCTGGGATGTGGGCTCCAGCTGGCCATGGCTGATGGGGGAAGGCACAGGAAGTGCAGAATGACCAAAAGAGGGGATTATGATGCAGAAATAATATATCAACTGTGAGTACTTCTTGAATGCAAGGCACTCAAAGGCTGTAAATCCATTCTCTTATTAAGATCTAGTAACAATTAAATGTGGTAATAAACTTTGGTAATAAATTCCAGTCTGCAATTGAGGAGATGACTTTAGAAAGCTAAGTCATTTGGTCAAGGTCACATAGCTAGTGAGCCAGGCAGAGGTGAATAATAAAGCCTCTTAGCAGCATTACATATGGGACTTCCAGACACTGGAAAGGTATTTTTTTCTGGGCAGTTGTCCTCAACAAGCATTCCCATGAGCCACCAAACATCCAAAGGGGAAGGCTGCTAGCAAGTACTCTGCCTCTATGTTAACATGGTAGAAACCAGATTCAAATAGGTTGCGGGTTTCTCTTGGAGCAAAAGAAATCAACTACAAGGAAAATGAAACTCTCAGCTTAGAGCTCTACTTAAGACACTTTCAACTCATTTCATGATGTTTTGCCCTTCTTCACCTCTCACTGAGGCAGTTCTGTTCTTAGTAATTGGTGTTCTGTTGTTTTTGTGGATTGTCTGTCAGTGTGTTCTTATTCATTAAACTGTGTGAGTAAAAATTGATGTGATGGAAGAACCATGGCAGCCTCAGCCACAGAACAAAGACTTTTCTAAACCAGCATTTCTCCCATAACCTCTTGGTAAATGTTTCATGTGGGCTTTCTTTCCCCAAGTATCCAGGACTCTGTGTTCAGAAAGAATTGACAGTGACACTTCATTTGACCCCCCCAAAAAAAGTAAAGAAAAAAGAAAGAAATGTTTCTACATTTAACAAAACCCAAAGGCAACTTGAAAAACACTTTGACAACTTATTTTCATTTTGTGATCTAAAGCAGACCTCAGGTGTTTCTGCAGACAGGTGATGCTGGTTGTAGTTCTTCTGAATCCTTGTGAAAAAGATCATGTTGACTTTTGAGAATATTCCAGGATTCATCATCACAACGGACTTTGAAACATGATTTTAAACTCCCATTGAAATGGGACACAATGTAAATCCTAAAGAAAAAACCCATTCAGGTAAACCCAGGATTTTGGTTCCAGACTAAACCTCACGATTTGAAACCCCAGCTCATGCCTCCAGAAGTTCTCCAAGGCAAGACTTACCTGTATACACATTCTTGCCACAGACACCAAACCTGTGGTTTCCTGGACCCTGCTAAAACTCAGTTCAAAGAATGCCATTTTGCATAAATCTCTCAGGATGAAGAGAAATCCATGAGAATGGTATCCCCCGTCACAGAAAACTGTGGTGTTTAATGGTAAGATAGTTGTCTTTTTCTTCAGGATTGGTGGAAAGAATTCTACCTTGTGCCTTTGAATGAAGGATTTCCCTAAAGACAATACTGACCTCTATGTTTAGTTGCTGGAACCCTGCAGGCTTGGGATATAAAGAAAGGTCAGGGCTTTCAGAGGAAGCTGGAATATAATACCCATTATGATGAATTGTAACTTAGAAGCACTCTGTAGAGACAGGAGAATTCAAGGTTTTTTAAATGCGGTTTTAACAAAAATTTCAGTTTGGGTTGGATTGAGCTGTCACTGATGTCCAAATGACTCAGTCAACAAAAAAATGTACCTTTTAAAAATGGAACTTTTTCTGGGGTCACTGAGAGCATCCTAGCCCATAATATTTGTATGATTTAAGTACAGTCAATCTTCACAGATTCTGTATTTGCAAAATCTCTAACTCACTAACATTTATTTGTACTCTCAGGATCAATACTTAGAGTGCTTTTGTGAACATTCACAGAAAGCACAGAGTGGCAAATAATTTGAATTTTCCCCAGCAGAGGTCAAACAAGATGATGCTCTGCCTCCTTGTTTCAGCTCATACCGTATATAAGTGTCCTTTTCATGGTCTATTTAGTGCCACATTTTTCTAATTTTTGTGCTGTTTGTTTGGTAGTTTCACTGTTAAAAATAACCCCAAGCATAGGGCAGAGTGCTCTGTTGCGTTCCAAAGCACAAAAAGGCTGTGGTGTGCCTTATAGAGAAAATATGGACATTAGATACCCTTCATTCAGGCATGAGTTACAGAACTGTTGGCTGTGCATACCATGTGAATCAGTCAACAATATATATTAAATAAAATGTCCTTAAACAGAAACACACATAAAACAAGGTCATATATTGATTGGTTGGTGAAAATGTGACTGGATATTATAGACTATAACTACCATAAATAATGAAAATTTGTTGTATTTGACTGAAAGCTTGGTACCATCTGCTGACTTGAGTGGTTTTGTGGTTTGTAGATAGTGTCCACTTCTCATCTCAAATGTGACTCAGAAATGTCCTGCTATGTTTAGGATGCAATTTCAAATAAGTTCAAGAGTTATGAGACTGGATGAGGATCCCGTGAATTTCACACGTGGGACAAAGAAGGGGAAACTGGTTCTGGAATGTAGGGAGAGAAGGGAAATTTGGCCATGGGCATAGCAAGGGAAGGGAAGGGAGGTGGAGATAGAAAAAGAAGCTGAAGAGAGACATCTGAACCTAGAGAAGAATGTGAGTGTGCTCATAGTGAAATTGAAAGACGGCGCCATTAATCTTTGGATATGTCCTGGTCTGAGAGTAATCAACATACTGCTCCCACTGAAGTATTGAACAGGCAAATTAATGTGCATAAAATGTCATTTCATATATATATGATTTCATATATAATTGGAGAGGAGTAGATGAGATATGACCACATTCTGCAGAGCTTAATGACATCACTTTTATGTAAATTGAGTTTTGTTTCTTTGTTTTTCCTTCTTCATGTAAAGTCATGACTCTTTGTTTCATGGCTACCCAGAAAGGACAATTTTGATTTTGGATAAATAGCATCTGTGGAAATGTTTTTCTTAAGCCAGAGTCACTTGCATGCACTTAAGTTAATGGAATTTAATAACCTATTTAATACACTAAGGCAAGAGAGAGATTTTTACCAACTAACTTAGAGAAACTATGTGTTCTCATATGCGTTCTCATATTCATGCAAAAGGTAATTTGTTTTATAGGCAGAAAATAGAGTTTACAGTTTGAAATAAACAAATCATTGCTTTAAACAGTGTAGAAGAAAGTACACTACTTCAAAAATAATTGCTTGTTTGCAAGCATTTGCTTGTTGGAAACAAAAGACTGAAATGAGAACTCCTCTATCATCAGTGTGTTATGTAAGGAAATGAGAAAATATATACAGGGACCCAAAGCAGTAGAGAGAATTTCCCATAATCCCATGTGAACATGATAAATTGTACTATTTTGCCACTTAATGGTATATTAGATCAATACAGCATCTAACTCATGAGCTTCAGTTACAAATCTCAAGTCTGATAGAAAAGCATTTTTTTAGTATTTCAGGAAAGATTCTCAAAACTTTAGCAAAAATCAGTGCTGATGAAATATGGCCAAGTTATATCTTCACACATGAAAAATGTACTATTTTTTTCCAGAAGTTTGAAAATCATTTTGAGTACTGAGTTTTTTTAAGCAATGTTAAAATCACACTGAACTGCTGCTAAAGAGTAATAGTCGTGCCCATCTTATATTTTTTTGAAAATTGAACGATGTAAGTCACGTAAAATACATACAATAACAATTAATACAAATTGTTCAATGAGTATTAACTGTTATAATAATACTGTTGTTATAGTAAATGTTAACCTTAAAATAGTGTATAATTATCAAAGTTGCCTTAAACCAAGTATTTTCTTTTGACTATCATACATTCAGTGTCACTCTTGAAAATCCCCAGAACCAACAACAAAAAAACAATAGGAAGCAATGAGGCAAAAAGAAATTTTGAGGGTGACAAACACACTTTCCTGAATCACCCAAGACATTTCCTATAAGGTACTGTGCAATGATTTTGCAGATGAGCATTCATATGTTTCATTAGTCAGAGTAATTAAAAATAACTGCTATAACAATCAACCTCCAAATCTAGGTAGCTTAAAACAATAAAGATTTCTTTCTTTCTCAGGTCATAGTTACATAACCATCAGGTGGCTCTTCTGGGGGTTCTCTTTTAAATAGTTTCTTTCATCTTAGAGTTTCACCAGTCTCAGTGGAAGGGATAGAATTTGTGTATTTGGGAGGTTTATGGCCAGGTGTAGAAATTGCAACATAACTTCCACTCACATTCTTTAGACCAGAATGTAGTCCCAAGGTCACAATGTAACTTCAGAGTGTTCTTGGAAGTGTTTTTTTCCTGTTTACATGGGGAAAAGAAACAGGATATACTTTCTTGATTCTTCAGAGATAAAAAAAGTTTAAACCTTCCAGTATGCTCAGTTTATTTCTTAGCATGCCATTAAATGGGGTTACCAATTTATTAAAAGAGAAAAAAGGCATAATTGGACATCATAATTTATGTATCTCAGCACACGGTTGAGGTTAGTCTTAAGGACAGCTTGAGTTCCAAGTCTTCCAGAAGCTTCCCTGACCATCTCACCACACCCTGTTATAGTGAGATTTAGCAAATATTTCTTCATATTCTTTATTCTTTCCTTTTTATGTATTGTATCGGTTACCTTACCTTCTTATTAGACTCTAAGCTTTCTTTCTATGATAGTATAGTATACTGTAGTGTAGTGTAACATTACATAGTATCATATCATACAGTATGGACATGGGCTATGCCGTCAGATTGCAAGGATTTAAATCTTGTTTTCATTACTAGTATTTACGTTATCTAATTATTTAACCTTTTTGTACCCCGTTTTGTCTTTTAAAAATAAGCATAGTAACTAAAGTGCCTATCTCATATATTAGTTATGATGATTAACATACTAAAGTATATAAAGCACTGAGAACAGTAAGCATTTAAGACACATGTAATGAGTCCTTGGGAGATGTTTAATATAATTACTAATACAAGCAAGAACTATGACCTTGTTTTCTTGAATTCTTTACTGCAGCTAGTATATAAGCTTGTCCACAGTAGGTCACAACAAATGTTTACTAAAAGAAGTAATGAATATTTTTGATTAATGAAGTAGAGAGTCTTTTATTACAATCTAAAAATCTTTCCCAATATATTTCCTCCAGTTCACACAGATCACAACATTAATTAAGATAATAATCTTGGAGTGCCTGGCTGGCACAGTCAGTTAAGCATTCGACTCTTGGTTTCCTCTTAGGTCATTATCTTGGGTGGTGGGATCGAGTCCCATATCGAGCTCTGCGCTCACTGCAGAGTCTGCTTTAAGACTCTCTCTCCGTCTGCCCCTCCCCACCCTATGCTCTCTCTCTTTCTCAAATAAATAAATAAGTCTTTTAAAAAAAGAGACATATTCTCAAGGGGCACTTGGGCGCTCTGTCAGTAGAGCATCCTACTCTTGATCTCAGGATTGTGAGTTCAAGCCCTGTGTTGGGCATGGAGCCTGCTTGAGAAAAAAAAAGATAATCTCAATACAGAAATAGAAACTTTTTGGGGAAGAAACAACTATTTATGTAGGAAATCCCAAAGAAGGAACAAATAAGCAATTATAGCAAGGTCACAGGATACAAGATTATTATTAAAAATCAGCTGCTTTCCTATATACTAGCAATGAACAAATGGAATTTGTAAGTAAGAACACAACACCATTTACATTAGCATCAAAAAACTGAAATACTTGGTATAAATCTAACAAAATATGTACAGGATCTATATGAGGAAAATCTGTAAACTCTGATGTAGGAAATCAAAGAAGATCCAAACAAAGGAAGAGAGATTCCATATCCCTGGATGGGAAGATTTGATATTGTTAAGATGTCATTTCTTTTCAGATTGATCTATAGATTCAATGTGATACCAGTCAAAATCCCATAAGTTATCTTATGGATATCAACAAACCAATTCTAATGTTTACATGAAAAGGCAAAAGACCAAGAAGGGTCAACACAATACTGAAGGAGAACAAAATTGGACTGACACTACCCATCTTTATTACTTACTATAAAACTTCAGTAATCAAGACAGTGTGGCATTAGTGAAAGAACAGAAGAATAAATCAATGAAACAGAATGAATGGCCCAGAATTAGACCCACACAAATAGTCAACTCATCATTGACAAAGGCAATTCAATGGAGAAAGAATAGTCTTTTCAACTTCTGGGCATCCATATAACAAAAAAATGAATATAGACCCTAACCTCACACCTTTCACAAATATTAACTCAAATTGGATCATAATCCCAAATCTAAAGCCCAAAACTATAAAACTTCTAGAAGATAACACAAGAGAAAATCTTTTAATTATTTAATATTAATAGTAGCACTATCAACAATAACCAAATTATGGAAAGAGCCCAGATGTCCATTGACATCTGGATAAAGAAGATGTGGTATATATATAATATGGATTATTACCCAGCCATCAAAAAGAATGAAATCTTGCCATTTGCTACAACATGGCTGGAACTAGAGTGTATTATACTAAGTGAAATAAGTCAGTCAGAGAAAGACAAATACCATATCATTTCACTCATATTTGGAACTTAAGAAACAAAACAGATGAACATAGGGGAAGGGAGAGAAAAATAAAATAAGATAAAAAAAGAAAAAGAAGGAGGCAAACCATAAGAGACTCTTAATTATCGAGAACCAACTGAGGGTTGCTGGAAGGGAGTGGGTAGGGGCATGGGCTAAATGTTTGCTGGGCATTAAGGAAGGCACGTGTTGTGATGAGCACTGGGTGTTATATGTAGGTGACGAATCACTAAATTCTACTCCTGAAAGCAATACTACACTATATGTTAACTAACTTGAATTTATATTAAATCTTGGAAAATAAATAAATAAATAAATATTTTGAAAAATAAAATAAATAAAAAATGAGTTTTCCGCATATAATTTTCAATCCAGTTAAAGAAAAATATCTCAAGCAAAAATTTCTTTTCTAACAAAAGAAATTCATATTAAGGCACTCTAGGATACTATCCTAATTCTCAGCTCTTTGCAATTATACTTGGTTTTTGGGGGGGTGGGTAGTGAAACAATTTCATTCATTGGTTTACCTTCTATTATTTTTTAAATAAAGCTTGGCTTTGCATATATCTCTTTAAAAAAAAGATTAAATCTTAATTAAATCACTTAAGATAGAGCACTAAAAGCATGGTCCATGAGGAAACAAATCATAATTTGTACTTCATTAAAATTAAAAACTTCTGCTCAGTGAAAGACACTGTCAAGATAATGAGAAGACCAGCCACACACTGGGAGAAAATATTTGCACAACACATATTTGATAAAAGACTTGCACCTGAAATAAACAAAGAACACTTAAAACTTAATAAGAATACAAGTAACCCAATTAAGAAATGAGAAAAAGATCTGAACATACACCTCACCAAAGAAGATACATGATGGCAAATAAGCACATGAAGTGATTCTCAACATCATTTCTCATTAGGGAATTGTAAATTAGAACAATAATAAGATACCAGTACACACCTATTAGAATGGCTAAAATTAAAAATACTGATAATACCAAATGATGACAAGGATGTGGAGCAACAGGAGCTCTTATCCATTGCTGGCGGGAGCATGTATGGTACATCCACTTTTGAAGACAGTTTTGCAATTCTTTACAAAATTTAACATAGTCTAATGATGTGATCTAGTAGTCACATTTATAAGTATTTTCCCAAATGAGTTGTAGATTTATTTCCACACAAAATCTTCACATTAATTTTTAATTTCCTTTCTTTTTCATAATTGTCAAAAATTGGAAGGAACCAAGATGTTCTTCAATAGGTGAATGGATCAACAAATGTGGTGTGTGTGTGTGTGTGTGTGTATATATATATACACACACACACACACAATGGCAAGCAATAAGAAGAAATCAACTCTAAAGACATGGAGACTGAAAAGACTGTATGATTCCAGTTGTATGACATTTTATAAAAGGCAAAACTATAAAAACATTAAAAAAATCAGTAGTTGCCAGGTTCAAAAAGGGAAAGAAGAGGAGACTCAGGATGAATAGGTGGAGCACAGGGGATTTTTAAGGCAGTGAAGTTATTCTGTATGACACTGTGATGTCATATATGACATTATGCATTTGACAAAACCCATAGAACTGCACAACATAAAGAGTGAATCCTAATTTAAATTGTGGACTTCAGTTAATAATAATGTATCAATATTGATTCATCAACTTTAACAAATGTACCACACTAATGCAAGATATTAAAAATAGAGAAAAATTTAGAAAAATAATAGAGAAAGTTGTGTGCAAGAAACAAGGGGTATATAGGAAGTCTCTGTAGTTTCTAATTTTTCTGTAAACTTATAAATTATCTAAAAATAAAGTCTTCTAAAATGTTGTTTAAACACTCAAATGAAAATTCTAGATTTGAAAAGTAATCAAAATGAAAAGTATTCAGAGTGGTTTCAACAGCAGGTTTGAGGTGGTAGAGAAAAGAATCAGTGAATTTGAAAATTGAGCAAAAGAAATAATTCAATCTAAATAGCAGATAGAAAAAAATATTTAAGAAAAACAAAGCCTCAGTGATCTGTTATACTGACATATGTATAATGCAAATCCCAGGGAGAGACAAGAGAGTGAAAAAGGTAGAAAATTAAAGGTCAATTTTCCCAAATTTGATGAAAACTATTAACCTACAGATCTAAGAAGTTAAATGAACTCCAACTAGATGAGAGAGAGAGAGAGAGAGAAATCAATCCACACCTTGACCTATCATAGTCACACTGCTGAAAAAGCCAAAGTTGAAAACTTTGAAAGCAGCAAGAGAAAAATAACTTATCACATACAGTAGGACTGACAAAATGATTGACATATGACATCTCATCAGAAACAATTGAGACCAGAAAGTAGTGGAATGACCTTAAAAGTATTGAAAGAAAAAAATTATTAGACAAGAATTCTATATGCAGCAAAATTATCCTTCAAAATGCTAGGAAAATAAAGACATTATTAGATGATCAAAGACAAAAAATGTATTGCTTACAGACATCCATTATAAGAAATAGTAAAGACAAATTTTTCCCATCTGAAAAGAAGTAACATCTGATAGTAATTTAAAATCAAAGGAAAAAATGAAGAGATCAAATATGCTTAATATGTGGATAAATATAAAAACGGTTAAAATATTTTCTTTTTTCTCTTAATTTATGTAAAAGTCATAAAATTATATGACATAATTTAATGCTCTATAATTGGGACTATAACACATATACAGGCAATATATATGACAATAATGGCTCAAAGTCACTGGGGAAGATAAAGCTATATTGGAGCAAAATTGCTGTATTTTCCTGGAATTTAATCAGTATTAACCTGAAGTAGATTGTGATAAATTAGAATGAATATTATAATCCCTAGAGCAGTCCCTAAGAAAATAACTTGAAAATAAAGTTTTAAAAATAATCAAGGAATTAATAATGGTATACTAATATTTCTTAAACAGTAAAGATAGTAAAGGAGGAAAATAGGAAGAAAAAAACATGAAATATTTAGAGAATAAATAATGGCAGGCATACACCTAAACCTATTAATAAATACATTAAATATGAATAAACTAGACACTAATCACAAAGTAAAAAAAAGTAAGGATCCAACTATATACTGTACATAAAAGACTCACTTTAGATTCTAAGACATAAATAGACTGAAAGTAGAAGAATGGAGAAAGACAGACCATGCAAACAGTAACCATAAGAGATTTTAAGTGACCACAGTCATAAAACACAAAGAAATGCTACTAGAGAAAAGGATGGTTATTTCATAATAATAAAATAGTTGATCAGGAAGATCTAACAATTATAAATGCACAGGCTTCTAACACCTAAAACCAAAAATATGTGAAGCAAAAAATGGCAGATTAAAAGGAAAAACAGACAACTTAACAATTATATTGGCAAATTTCAAAAAGAAATACAGTGGCATATTTAATGGAAAAAAGACAGATCACCCAAAGAAATATTTAACTGTGCCTGATTATCTCAACAATGGGAGCCATAAACAGTGGAACAATATCTTTAAAGATCTGAGGAAAAAATAACTGTCACTTTAGGATTTTGTACTCAGCAAATAAATCTTTCAAGAATGAAAGTAAAAGCACTAAGTGAAAAAGAAAGAAGACTCAAATAAATTAGAAATGAAAGAGAAGACATTACAACCAATACCACAGAAATACAAAGGATCATAAGAGACTACTATGAACACTTATATGCGAACAAACCTAGAAGAAATGAATAAATTTTTAACAAACTTCCAAGACTGAATCATGAAGAAATAGAAAATCTGATGATACCAATTACTTGTAAAGAGATTGAATCAGTAATTAAAAACCTCCTTACAAATAAAAGTCCAGGAGTAGATGGCTTCATAGATGAATTCGACCAAACATTAACAAAAAAATTAATACCAGTCCCTCTCAAACTCTTCCAAAAAATAGACAAGGAGGAAATACTCCCAAACTCACTTATGACGCTAGCATTACCCTGATACCAAACCAAAGTTACCACAAGAAAAGAAAATTACAGGACAATGTCCCTGATGAACATAGATGCAAAAATCCTCAACACAATATTACCAAACTGAATTTAACAACACATTAAAAGACCCATACACTTTGATAAAGTGGAAGGTATCCCAAGGATCCACAAATCCATCAATGTGATACACCACATTAACAAAATGAAGGATAAAAATCATAGGATAACCTCAATAGATCTAGAAAAAAGCATTTGACATATTTCAACATCCTTTCATGATAAAAATTCTCAACAAATGGGGTATAGATGGAACACACCTCAACATAATAAAGGCCATATATGACAAAGTCACAGCTATGATCATAGTTAACAGTGAAAAGCTCAAAGCTTTTCCTCCAAGATCAGAAATAAAACAAGAATGTCCATTCAGTCTACTTTTATTCAACATAGTACTGGAAATCCTAGACAGAACGATTAGAAAAGAGAAAAAGAAATAAAAGACATCCACACTGGAAAAAAAGAAGTAAAACTCTATCTCAGATGACATATTATATATAGAAAACCCTAAAGACTCCACCAAAACAAAACAAACAAACAAAAACTGTTAGAACTAATCAATGAATTCAGCAAAGTTACAGAATACAAAATCAATGAAAAAATCTGTTGTATTTTTATACACTAACAATGAACTATCAGAAAAAGTAATCCCACTTACAATAGCATCAAAAAGAACATTATCAAAAATAACATCCAAAAGATATTCCATGCTCATGGAATAGAAGAATTAATATTGTTAAAATATCCAAACTACCTAAAACTATCTACAGATTCAATGAAATCCCTATCAAAATTCCAGTGGCATTTTTCACAGAAATAGAAAAACAATCCTCAAGTTTTTATGGAGCCACAAAAGACCCCAAATAGGCAAAGCAATTTTAAGAAAGAAGAACAAAGCTGGAGGTGTCATGCTCCCTGATTTTAAACTATATTACAAAAGCTATAGTCATCAAAACAGTATTGTATTGACATAAAACAGACACATAGATCAGTGGAGCAGAATAGAGAGCCCAAAAATAAACCCACATATATGTGGTCAATTAATTTACAAACAAGGAGCAAAGAATATACAATGGGGAAAGGACTTTCTCTTCAATAAATGAGGCTGGGAAAACTGGACAGCCACATGCAAAAGAATGAAATTGGACAGCTCTCTTACACAATACACAAAAATCAACTCAAAATGGATTAACGATGGGAATGTAAGACCTGAAACCATAAACACTCTAGAAGAAAACATGTGGTAAATTCCTTGACCTTGGTCTTGGTGATGATTTTTTAGATTTGATCCCAAAAGCAAAGGCAACAAAAGCAAAAATAAACAAGTGGGATTACATCAAAATGAAAAGTTTCTGTATGGCAAAGGAAACCACTGACAAAAAGAAAAGGCAATGTACTAAATGAGAGAAAATATCTGCAAATAATATATTTGATAAGGGATTAACATCCAAAACATACAAAGACCTCATGCAACTCAATAGCACAAAAAACAATCTGATTTAAAAACGGGCAGATGATCTAAATGGACATTTTCTTTTTTTTTTTCAAAATTTTTTATTGTTATGTTAATCACCATATATTACATCATTAGTTTTTGATGTAGTGTTCCATGATTCATTGTTTGTGCATAACACCCAGTGCTCCACGCAGAATGTGCCCTCTTTAATACCCATCACCAGGCTAACCCATCCCCCCACCCCCTCCCCTCTAGAACCCTCAGTTTGTTTTTCAGAGTCCATCATCTCTCATGGTTCGTCTCCCCCTCTGACTTACTCCCCTTCATTCTTCCTCTCCTGCTATCTTCTTCTTTTTCTTTTTTCTTAACATATGTTGCATTATTTGTTTCAGAAGTACAGATCTGTGATTCAACAGTCTTGCACAATTCACAGCGCTCCCTGTAGCACATACCCTCCCCAATGTCTATCACCCAGCCACCCCATCCCTCCCACCCCCAACTACTCCAGTAACACTCAGTTTGTTTCCTGAGATTAAGAATTCCTCATATCAGTGAGGTCATATGATACATGTCTTTCTCTGATTGACTTATTTCACTAAGCATAACACCCTCCAGTTCCATCCACGTCGTTGCAAATGGCAAGATCTCATTCCTTTTGATGGCTGCATAATATTCCATTGTGTATATATACCACCTCTTTTTTATCCATTCATCTGTCGATGGACATCTTGGCTCTTTCCACAGTTTGGCTATTGTGGACATTGCTGTTATAAACATTGGGGTGCACGTACCCCTTCGGGTCCCTACATTTGTATCTTTGTGGTAAATACCCAGTAGTGCAATGGCTGGATCGAATGGTAGCTCTATTTTCAACTGTTTGAAGAACCTCCATACTGTTTTCCAGAGTGGCTGCACCAGCTTGCACTCCCACCAACAGTGTAGGAGGGTTCCCCTTTCTCCGCATCCCCGCCAACATCTGTCGTTCCCTGACTTGTTAATTTTAGCCATTCTGACGGGTGTGAGGTGGTATCTCATTGAGGTTTTGATTTGGATTTCCCTGATGCCAAGCGATGTTGAGCCCTTTTTCATGTGCCTGTTGGCCATTTGGATGTCTTCTTTGGAAAAATGTCTGTTCATGTCTTCTGCCCATTTCTTGATTGGATTATTTGTTCTTTGGGTGTTGAGTTTGATAAGTTCTTTATAGATTTTGGATACTAGCCCTTTATCTGATACGTCATTTGCAAATATTTTCTCCCATTCTGTCGGTTGTCTTTTGGTTTTGTGGACTGTTTCTTTTGCTGTGCAAAAGCTTTTTATCTTGATGAAATCCCAATAGTTCATTTTTGCCCTGGCTTCCTGTGCCTTTGGTGATGTTTCTAGGAAGAAGTTGCTGCAGCTGAGGTCGAAGAGGTTGCTGCCTGTGTTCTCCTTTAGGATTTTGATGGACTCCTGTCTCACGTTTGGGTCTTTCAACCATTTGGAGTCTATTTTTGTGTGTGGTGTAAGGAAATGGTCCAGTTTCATTCTTCTGCATGTGGCTGTCCAATTTTCCCAACACCATTTGTTGAAGAGACTGTCTTTTTTCCACTGGACATTCTTTCCTGCTTTGTCAAAGATCAGTTGACCATAGAGTTGAGGGTCCATTTCTGCGCTCTCGATTCTGTTCCATTGATCGATGTGTCTGTTTTTGTGCCAGTACCATACTGTCTTCATGATGACAGCTTTGTAATAGAGCTGGAAGTCCGGAATTGTGATGCCGCCAGCTTTGCTTTTCTTTTTCAAGACTCCTCTGGTTATTCGGGGTCTCTTCTGGTTCCATACAAATTTTAGGATTATTTGTTCCATTTCTTTGAAAAAGGTGGATGGTATTTTGATGGGGATTGCATTGAATGTGTAGATTGCTCTAGATAGCATTGACATCTTCACAATGTTGGTTCTCCCAATCCATGAGCATGGAACGTTTTTCCATTTCTTTGTGTCTTCTTCAATTTCTTTCATGCGTATTTTATACTTTTCTGAGTACAGATCCTTTGCCTCTTTGGTTAAATTTATTCCTAGATATCTTATGGTTTTGGGTGCAATTTTAAATGGGATCGACTCCTTGATTTGTCTCTCTTCTGTCTTGTTGTTGGTGTATAGGAATGCCACTGATTTCTGTGCATTGATTTTATATCCTGCTACTTTACTGAATTCCTGTATGAGTTCTAGCAGTTTTGGGGTGGAGTCTTTTGGGTTTTCCACATACAGTATCATATCATCTGCAAAGAGTGAGAGTTTGACTTCCTCTTTGCCGATTTGGATGCCTTTGATTTCTTTTTGTTGTCTGATTGCTGTGGCTAGGACTTCTAATACTATGTTGAATAGCAGTGGTGAGAGTGGACATCCCTGCCGCGTTCCTGACCTTAAGAGAAAAGCTCTCAGCCTTTCCCCATTGAGGATGATATTCGCTGTAGGTTTTTCATAGATGGCTTTTATGATATTGAGGTATGTACCCTCTAACCTTAACTCTGAAGAGTTTTGATCAAGAAAGGATGCTGTACTTTGTCAAATGCTTTTTCTGCATCTATTGAGAGGATCATATGTTCTTTCTTTTGTTAATGTATTGTATCACGTTGATTGATTTGAGGATGTTGAACCAGCCTTGCAGCCCAGGGATAAATCCCACTTGGTCGTGGTGAATAATCCTTTTAATGTACTGTTGGATCCTATTGGCTAGTATTTTGGTGAGAAATTTTGCATCCATGTTCATCAAGGATATTGGTCTGTAATTCTCCTTTTTGATGGGGTCTTTGTCTGGTTTTGGGATCAAGGTAATGCTGGCCTCATAAAATGAGTTTGGAAGTTTTCCTTCCATTTCTATTTTTTGGAACAGTTTCAGGAGAATAGGTATTAATTCTTCTTGAAATGTCTGATAGAATTCCCCTGGGAAGCCATCTGGCCCTGGGCTTTTGTTTGTTGGGAGATTTTTGATGACTGCTTCAATTTCCTTAGTGGTTATAGGTCTGTTCAGGTTTTCTATTTCTTCCTGGTTCAATTTTGGTAGTTGATACATCTCTAGGAATGCACCCATTTCTTCCAGGTTATCTAATTTGCTGGCATAGAGTTGCTCATAATATGTTCTTATAATTGTTTGTATTTCTTTGGTGTTGGTTGTGATCTCTCCTCTTTCATTCATGATTTTGTGGATTTGGGTCATTTCTCTTTTCTTTTTGATAAATCTGGCCAGGGGTTTATCAATCTTATTAATTCTTTCAAAGAACCAGCTCCTAGTTTCGTTGATCTGTTCTACTGTTCTTTTGGTTTCTAGTTCATTGATTTCTGCTCTGATCTTTATTATTTCTCTTCTCCTGCTGGGTTTAGGCTTTATTTGCTGTTCTTTCTCCAGTTCCTTTAGGTGTAGGGTTAGGTTGTGTATTTGAGACCTTTCTTGTTTCTTGAGAAAGGCTTGTATTGCTATATACTTTCCTCTCAGGACTGCCTTTGCTGTATCCCAAAGATTTTGAACAGTTGTGTTTTCATTTTCATTGGTCTCCATGAATTTTTTTAATTCTTCTTTAATTTCCTGGTTGACCCATTCATTCTTTAGTAGGATGCTCTTTAGACTCCATGTATTTGAGTTCGCTCCGACTTTCCTCTTGTGATTGAGTTCTAGTTTCAAAGCATTGTGGTCTGAAAATATGCAGGGAATGATCCCAATCTTTTGGTACCGGTTGAGACCTGATTTGTGACCTAGGATGTGATCAATTCTGGAGAATATTCCATGGGCACTAGAGAAGAATGTGCATTCCGTTGCTTTGGGATGGAATGTTCTGAATATGTCTGTGAAGTCCATTTGGTCCAGTGTGTCATTTAAAGTCTTTATTTCCTTGTTGATCTTTTGCTTAGATGATTTGTCCATTTCAGTCAGGGGGTGTTAAAGTCCCCCACTATTATTGTATTGTTGTCAATGTGTTTCTTTGCTTTTGTTATTAATTGCCTTATATAATTGGCTGCTCCCATGTTCGGGGCATAGATATTTACAATTGTTAGATCTTCTTGTTGGATAGACCCTTTAAGTAGGATATAGTGTCCTTCCTCATCTCTTCTTACAGTCTTTGTTTTAAAATCTAATTTGTCTGATAGAAGGATTGCCACCCCAGCTTTCTTTTGGTGTCCATTAGCATGGTAAATGGTTTTCCACCCCCTCACTTTCAATCTGGGGGTGTCTTTGGGTCTAAAATGAGTCTCTTGCAGACAGCATATTGATGGGTCTTGTTTTTTAATCCAATCTGATAGCCTGTGTCTTTTGATTGGGGCATTTAGCCCATTTACATTCAGGGTAACTATTGAAAGGTATGAATTTAGTGCCATTGTATTGCCTGTAAGGTGACTGTTAACTGTATGTTGTCTGTGTTCCTTTCTGATCTTTGCTGCTTTTAGGCTCCTCTTTGCTTAGAGGACCCCTCTCAATATTTCTTGGAGGGCTGGTTTCGTGTTTGCAAATTCCTTTAGTTTTTGTTTGTTCTGGAAGCTTTTTATCTCTCCTTCTATTTTCAATGACAGCCTAGCTGGATATAGTATTCTTGGCTGCATATTTTTCTCGTTTAGTGCTCTGAAGATATCTTGCCAGTCCTTTTTGGCCTGCCAGGTCTCTGTAGATAGATCTGTTGCCAATCTAATGTTTCTACCATTGTAGGTTACATATCTCTTCTCCTGAGCTGCTTTCAGGATTTTCTCTTTGTCTCTGAGACTCGTAAGTTTTACTATTAGATATCAGGGTGTTGACCTATTTTTATTGATTTTGAGAGGGGTTCTCTGTGCCTCCTGGATTTTAATGCCTGTTTCCTTCCTCACATTAGGGAAGTTCTCTGCTATTATTTGCTCCAATATACCTTCTGCCCCCCTCTCTCTCTCTTCTTCTTCTGGGATCCCAATTATTCTAATGTTGTTTCGTCTTATCGTATCACTTATCTCTCGAATTCTGCCCTCGTGATCCTGTAGTTGTTTCTCTCTCTTTTTCTCAGCCTCTTTATTTTCCATCATTTGGTCTTCTATATCACTGATTCTCTCTTCTGCCTCATTCATCCTAGCATTTAGTGCCCCTATTTTTGATTGCACCTCATCAATAGCTTTTTTGATTTTGACTTGGTTAGATTTTAGTTCTTTTATTTCTCCAGAAAGGGTTTCTCTAATAACTTCCACGCTTTTTTCAAGCCCAGCTAGTATCTTTAAAGTCATGATTCTGAACTCTAGTTCCGACATCGTACTAATGTCCATATTGAGTAGGTCCCTGGCTGACGGTACTACCTCTTGTTCTTTATGCTGAGGTGATTTTTTTTGTCTTGTCATTTTGTCCAGAGGAGAATAGGTGAATGAGAGAACAAAATGCTAACTGGTTACAACGTCCCCAGCAAATATACTGTATACAAATCAGAAAAGACCTGAAACCAGGGGAAAAGAAAGGGAAAGAAAGAAAAAAGAAAGAGAGGGAAAAAAAAGATAAAAACAAAAACAGAACAATACGAAAAAAGCAGAATATGATCAAATATGATCAGGCTAGTGCATAGATCAGTGCCACACACTAGATTTTGGGCGTATTTTGGTGTGTTAGAAAAAAGTGCCTCCTAAAATTTTAAAGGAAGAAAGACATATATGTACAAAATAAGGGTTGTTACAATGAAGGGATGGAAGATGACTGTAAAGATGAAAATTATAAAAGATTTTATAAAAGGACTTGATAAGATAAGAAGTTGTTTGAAAAAAGAAAGATTTAAGAAAAAAAAGGAAAAAGGGAGAGAATGTGATCAGGCAGGAGACTAGAACAAAGCCATACACTAGTGATTTAGGGTATATTTTGATCTGTTAGAAGAAACTGTATCTCAAAATTTTAAAGAGAGAACAACTTATATATGTATGCCAAAAATAAGTGTAACTACTATGAAGGGATAAAATATGACTCTAAAAATGAAAAATGAAAAATGTTTTTTTTTTTAAAAAGGGATTGATAAGATGTTGGTTGAAAAAGGGAAAAAGAAAAATAAAAAAAAAAACAGTTAACAAAAATTAACCTTGATGAACTAATGAATCATGGTAAAAAAAAAAAAAAGCCATGAATTCTGTGTGCAGTATTCCCCTAGCGCTGGAGTTCTCCTGTTCTTCTTGATCGGTAAACTTGGTCTTGGCTTACTGGCTGTTCGTGCTGATCTTCTGGGGGAGGGGCCTGTTGCCGTGGTTCCCAAATGTCTTTGCCGGAGGCTGAATTGCCCCGCCCTTGTCGGTCCGGGCTAAGCAAGCTGCTTGGGTTTGCTCTCAGGAGCTTTTGTTCCCTGCAAGCTCTCGGTACAGCTTTGGAGGACCAGGGCAAAAATGGTGGCCTCCCAATCTCCGCCCGGAGGAGCTGAGAACTCGGGGCCCCGCTCCTCAGTGCGCCCCCAGAGAAAAGCAGTCACTCCTGTGTCCCCGGTCTCCGGCCGCACTCCGTGCTCACCCGGCCTGTGACCGAGCATTTCTATGTCTGGCACCCGACCCCGTGTGGAGTCTCCAAACCCAGCAGATCCCTCTGGTGCGTTCCCGCGCCGCTCCTCCCGGGGGAGGACGGCGAGTCTCCCCGGCTCTGCCGCTTGTTGGGTCCCTGCTGGAGGAGCAGTGGCCCGACTGGGCCGCGGATCACAGTTTATGGCAACCCCGAGCTGAGAGCCCGCGCCTCTGCTCCGTCTCTGCAGCCGGCTTCCCCGCTCCAATACCTGGGAGCTCTGGCGCACTCAGGCACCCCCGGTCTTTCTGTGACCCCGAGGGTCCTGAGACCACACTGTCCCGCGAGGGTTCCACCCCCCGCTTAGCCACTGCAGCGACGTCCCTCTGCCGAGCCAACTTCTAAAAGGTCCGATTTTGTGCTCCGCGGCTCTAGCACTTGCCAGAAGCGGCCAACGGAGGCCCCCACCCCCGCCATCTATCCTCCCGAATATCGCCTCGGATTCACTTCTCCGCACGTCCTACCTTCCAGAAAGTGGTCGTTTCTCTGTTCAGAGAGTTGTTGCTACTCTCCTCTTCGATCTCCTGTTGAGTTCGTATGTGTTCAGAATGGTTTGATCCCTATTCAGCTGAATTCCTGAGACCAGACGAAATCTAGGTCTCCTACTCCTCCGCCATCTTGCTCCTCCCATCTAAATGGACATTTTCTAAAGAAAACATATAGATGACCAACATATGAAAAGATGCTCAACTTCCTTAATCATGCAAATCAAAACCACAATGAGGTATCACTTTACATTTGTTAGAATGGCTATTATCAGAAAGATAAGAAACAGCAGGCAGAGACAAGAATGTGAGAGAAAGAAAACACCTCTATACTGTTGGTAGGAATGTAAATTGGTGCCATATATATATACACAATGGAATATTATTCCATTGAATAATTATTTCATTGAATGAATATTATTCAGCCATAAAAAATGAAATCATGCCATTTGCAACGAGACAGATTATGCTAAGTGAAGTAAGTCAGACAGGAAAAGACAAATACCGTATGATGTCAGCTATATGTGGAGTTAAAACAAACACAAAAACAAATTCATAGAGATAGAGAAAAAACTGGTGGGTATCAGAGGTGGTGGGTAAGGTGGAGATGGGGAAAAATGGTGAAAGTTGTCAAATGGCATGAACTTCTAATTAAAAAAATAAGTCATGAGGATGTAATATACAATGTAGTGACTATAGCTAATAATACTGTATTGTGTATTTGAAAGTTGCTAAGAGAGTAAATCTTTAAAGTTCTTATCATTGGGGAAAAATCCATAATTATGTATGGTGACAGATATTAACTAGACTTACTGTGGTATTCATTTTATATTATCTACAAACATTGAATTATTATGTCATACACCAGAAACTAATATAATGTTGTATGTCCATTACATTTCAATTTTAAAAAATAGTTACAATGGTAAATTTTATGTTATATGTATTTTACCAGAATTAAAAATAAGCAATTTTTAAAAAGCAAAAACAAACAAAAAGAATGAGAATAAAGGAAGACTTTGTTTCAAAATAATAAAAAATTCAAAACATATTTTACCAACAAGACCTCACCAAAGGGATGCACTTTGCATATCTCAGAATGACAATTTGTGATATGAGAATTAAAATTTGCTTCTTTTATTATGTGTGGTTGACTTTAGGAAGTTTGAAAGTCAATTATATTTCTGTATAACACTAACAAATAATATAAAAATGATATCATTCTCTATAGTACATTTAATATAATCGATCTATAACTATAACAAATGATGCATAATATAAAACACGATTAACAGATTTTAAGTCTTAAATTAACGTGGACATCATCGAAAAAACGACTGTAAACTCTTGAACTGACAATTACAATGACAGTGATGTTTAACTTGTAAGTTTTTTTTTAAAGGTGAAGGGATAATTAAATCTTGGACCTCACTAGCATATGAGTAAGGAAGGGATGATTGAAATTATATTTTCTGCAGCTTTGTACTTGTTCTAAATAAAGGGGAGGGGAAAACATTGATTAATTTTAGAATTTTTAAGGATAAACATTAAATGTCAAATGTATAAGGTAAACATAAAAAATACAATGCATATTCCTAAACTTATAGTAGAAAAGTTTACAAGAACAGACAAGAAAAACAGGCGCCCTGCTTAAGCAGGGGCGCCTGGGTGGCTCAGTTGGTCAAGTGACTGCCTTCAGCTCAGGTCATGATCCTGGAGTCTCATGATCGAGCCCCACATCGGGCTCCCTGCTCAGCAGGGAGTCCGCTTCTCCCTCTGACCCTCCCCCCTCTCTCATTCTCTCTCTCCCTCAAATAAATAAAATCTTTAAAAAAAAAAAGAAAAAGGAACAAAAAAATCAAACTAAATAAGAAGGACAATATGAAAAAAGAAATAAATCAAAATATATCAATAATCGCAATCAATACAAATGAACTATCAATGTAAATCATTACATTAACAGCTTAAAGGGGAAAAACTAGATCCCAAAAGACCCAAAAAGAAAAATAAATCAAAAAAGCACATGGTAAATGTCAATAGTCATTCATGGTCAAAACTGTTAACAACTGGGAATTAAAGGAAGAAATATATTTAAGTTGAAAATAGACTATCTATAAAAGACCTATAACAAATATTTTAATGACTGTTGAAATATTAAAAGAATTATCTTTGTAGTGAAGCACAAGACCAAATGCTCACTATCACCATTTGTTTTCAGCATTGCACTGTTGGTAAGCTTAGCTATCACAGTAAGACAGGTGTAAAGGTTTCCAGAGGGAGAAACAAAAATGTCATTACTTGCTTGTTATCTACCTAGAAAATCCAGATGAATCCATAAGTTACTAGAGTTAACAAGGCAATTTAGTAAAGCTGCTACATGTGAGATCAAGCTGCAAAGTTAACTTTTAATAGCAAATACAGCTGAGAAGGTGAAGAAACTGTCATTCTCATACTTTGCTGAGTAAAGAATAGAATTTTACAACATTCAAGCAAACTAATTGTCAGCATCTGTGAAGCTAAATACAATAGTCTTTCAACATGAATGTGTTAGCTGTAATATTTTTTATCAATGTCTTTGATCAGATTGAAGAAGTTCTTTTTGATTCTTAGTTTACTAAAATATGTTATTATGAATGAATGTTGACTTAGATTTTTTTTTCTGCTTCTATGGAGATGATGATATGGTTTTTCTTTGTTAGTCTGTTAAAACCATGAATTACCTTGATTGATTTTCAAATGTTAAGAGTACTTTGCATTTCTGGGATATATCTTTCTTAGCCATAATGTATTATCGTTTTATATATTGCTAGATTTAAACTGCTAAAACTTTCTTAGAGACTTCTACATGTATGTTCGTGATAAATTTTGATGTATAGTTTTCTTGTCTTATAGAGCCGTCTGGTTTTGGTATCATAGTGATTATGGCCTCATAGAATGAGTTATGCAATATTCCCTCTGCTTCCATCTTCCGGAAAACTGTGGGTAGAATTTGCGCTCTATTTTCCTTAAATATTTGGTATAATTCACCAATAAAGCCATCTCCAGCTGGAGTTTTCATCATGGTAAAGTTTTAATCACCAATTGAATTTTTTTATATGTATATGACAATACTGCCTATATCTCTTTGAGTGTGTTCTGGTAGTTTGTATCTTTAAAGCAATTTGTACATTTCATCTAGGGAGTTGAATCTGTTGATACAAAGTTACTCATAACAGTCCCTTTCTATGGTGATGCCCTCTCATTCCTGATACTGATAATCTGTGTAATTCTCTTTTTTTCTTGATTAGGCTGGCTAGACTATTACAAATTTTATTGATCTTTTCATACAACTAACTTTTGCTTGCATTGATTTTTCTCTATTGCTTTTCTCTTATCTATTTCATTGATTTTTGTTCTCTATTGCTTTTCCCCTTGCTCTTATGTTTTATTTAACTTTTTTGAAGGTGGAAATTTAGATCATTCCTATTTTCTGGCAAAATACCTGCAATATAATCCTATATAAATTCTATAATACTATACTATTCCCTTTAAGCTTGCTTTAGCAACATCACTCAGATTTTTATGTCATGTTTTCACTTTTATTCAGTTCAAAACGTTTGTATAATTTTCCTTGTTATTTCTTTTGTAAGTCATAGATTATTTAGATGTTTATTGTTTAATATCCAAATGTACTGGGGATTTTTCAAATATCTTTCTGCTGTTGATTTCTAATTTAATTCCTTTGTGATCAGAGAAAATATTCCATGTGTTTCCAGAACTCTGTGTTGCACCATCCTGTGATTTTTTTTGCCCTGAAAATTATGCCTTTGCCTCCCTGAACTTTGAACTGTGTTTCTTAAACTCAGAGACAGCCGGCCTCTATGTGAGTGTCCCTTCTTTTCACTGCGGACCGGAAACTCCCCCAAACAGTACCCGGGGTCATTTGTTGTGCTCACCCACATTTGTTTTTATTCTCTTGAAAATCACTGTCTTGTGCTATCCACTGTACAATGTCTGAACACCATAGGTTCATATATTTTGTCTGTTTTCCTATGTGTTTGGAAAAGAAGGATAAATCTGATTCCTTTTACTCAGTGATTGTCAGAAACAAGCCAATAACTGTTTAAAGTCAATTCCCGCATCAGGCTCCCTGCTCCTTGAGAGCCTGCTTCTCCCTCTGCCTCTCTCTCTCTCTCTCTCTCTGTCTCTCGTGAATAAATAAATAAAATCTTAAAAAAAAATAAAAAAATAAAGTCAATTCTGTTTCCACACAAAGCAACAAAAAAATGTAACTTTGAAATGATACTTTAGTAGCAGAAACAAGGTAAGATATCTAGGAATATATCTAACAAAAGACATGAGATTTGTAGACTATTATAAAAATTGATAAAATACATTATTTAATACCTAAATAAATGGAGAAAAATATCATGTAATGAATATGAAGACTCAATGGCATAGATTTATCTGTAGATTGAATGCAATACCACAAAGGAAAAAAAAAATTCCACCTTTACTGAGATGAAATTGACACATAACATTGTGTAAGTTGTGTATACAACATGTTCATTTGACAAACATATTTTGCAGAAAGATTACGACCATAGCATTTCCTTTGTTGTGCAGAGGCTTTGTAGCTTGGTGTAGTCTCACTTGCTTATTTTTGTTTTTGTTGCCTTTGCTTTTGGGGTCAAATTCAAGACCTGTGTCAAGGAGCTAATACCCTGTTGTCTTCTAGGAGGTTTATGGTTGAAGGTCTTACATTCAAATCTTTAATCCACTTTGAGTTGATTTTTGTGCATGTTGTAACAGTGGGCCAGTTTCATTTTTTTGCATATGGCTGTTCAGTTTTCCTGGCATCATTTATGGAAGAGACGGTCCTTTCCCCACTGTATATTCTTGGCTCCCTTGTCATAAATTAAGTGACCATATATTTGTGGGTTTATTTTGGGCTCTCTATTTTGTTCCATTAATCCATGTGTCTGTTTGTATACCAATACCACATTGTTTTGTTTACTCTAACTTTGTAATATAGTTTGAAATCTGGGAGCATGACGCCTCCAGCTTTGTTCTTCTCTCTTAAGATTGCTTTGCCTATTTGGGGCCTTTTGTGGCTCCATACAGATTTTAGGATTGTTTCTCTATTTCTGTGAAAAATGCCGCTGGAATTTTGAGAGGGATTGCATTGAATCTGTAGATAGCTTTAGATAGTTTTGGATATTTTAACAATATTAATTCTTCTAATTCATGGGCACAAAATATCTTCCCATTTATTTGTGTTCTTTCTTAATTTCTTTCATCAGTGTCTTATGGTTTTCATTGTGTGTGTCTTTCACTTGCTTGGGTATATTTATTCCTAAGTATTTTATTATTTTTGATGCCATTGTAAATGGGACTATTTTCTTAATTTCTCTTTCTGGTAGTTTATTGTCAGTGCATAGAAATGCAATGGATTTTTTAATTGATTTTGTATATTGCAACCTTACTGAATTCATTGATTAGTTTTAACAATTTTTGGTACAGTCTTCAGAATTTCTCATATATATGATATCATGTTGTCTGACATAGAGACAATTTTACTTCTTTCTTTCCAATTTGGATGGCTTTTATTTCTTTTTCTTTTCTCATTGTTCTGTTTAGGACTTCTAGTACATGTTGAATAAAAGTGGAGAGAATAGATATTCTTGTTTTATTTCTGATCTGAGAAGAAACACTTTTAGCTTTTCACTGTTGAGTATGATAGTAACTGTGGCTTTGTTATATATGGCCTTTATTATGCTGAGGTATATTCTGTCTATACCCAGTTTACTGAGAATTGTTATTATGAAAGGATGTTAATTTTGTCAAATGCTTTTTCTGTATCACTTGAGATGATCACATGATTTTTATCCTTTATTTTGTTAATGTGGTGTGTCACGTGATTGATTTGTAAATGGTGAACCATCTTTGCATCACATGAATATGACCCACTTGATCGTGGCATATGATCCCTTTAATATATAATTGAATTTGGTTTGCTAATTTTTGCCTCTGTATATGAAGGATATTGGTCTATAGTTTTCTTTTCTTGTAGTGTCTTTGTCTGATTTTAGTATTAGGATAATGATGGCCTTGTAAAATAAGTTTGGGAGTATTCCCTCCTCTTCTCCTTTTTTGGAAGAGTGTGAGTTGAATTGGTATTAAATCTTTTTCAAAAGTTTGGTAAAATTTACCTATGAAGCCCTCTGGTCCTGAACTTTTCTTTGTTATGACCAATGAAAAATGTCATGGTTTTTGCTTTGTGTGGAACTTAGCAAGATGTTTATAAAATTTGCATATTAGAGCAAAGGTCTAAGAATACCCAAGGCACACCTTAAGAAGACCTGTTGTCCTAAATTAAATAAGTCAGATGGAGAAAAACAAGTTTCACTTATATGTGGAATCTAAAAAACAAACCAAAAGAATAAAACAACAAACAAAAGGCAAAATCAGACCTATAAACAAAGAGAACAAACCAACAGTTGCCAGAGCGGAAGGCAGTGGGGAGATAGTCAAAATGGGTGAAGGTGAGTAGGAAATATAGGCTTCCACTTTTGGAATGAATAAGTGAGGAGAATAAAAAGTAAAGCATAGGGAACATAGTCAGTGGTATTGTAATAGTGTTGCATGGTGACAGATGGTAGTGAGCACAGCCTAACAAGAGTTGTTGAATCACTGTCTTGTACGTTTGAAACTAAAGTTCCACTCTGTGCCGACTACACTCAAGTTTAAAAGAGAAAAAGACTCATTGCTCAATGAGATATCATGATTTATAATGAGTCAGATTTGAACAATCCCTGGATAGATTGGGTTTCTCAAGCTACCTAGGTACCTATAATTTATTTCTTTGAGCCTCAGTTTTTTCATCCATATAATGACAGTGCCCACTTCACAAGGTAATGATGAGGACTAAATTGGTTACCATGTGAGAAGTGCTTAGAACAGTGTTTGGCTGTCAGCATGTATTAGTTATTTTTATTATGATTTAGCTCTGATTATTAAGACAGCCTAGCACAGAGATGGACAAATAGATATTTTTAAAAATGTCCAAGAACCCATTAAAGACTCACACAAAAATAGAAACTAATAAATGACAAAGCTGATTCTTCAGATCTATCGGAAATGGTAGATTGATTATCCACATGGAAAAAGTGAAAACAGATCCTTTCCTCAATCTCAAACAAACAAACAAATGTTTACTAACTGCAGAATGTGTTATGTTCATTCATTGTGATATATTCATGTCATGGACCACTATCCAAAGTGAAAGTGAATGAATTACAGTATATTCGATATATACATATAAATCTCAAGAAAAATAATGCCAAGCCTCAAAGTAAGTCACAGAAGGGCAAATCCTATTTGAAGTCATTTACATAAAGTAAAAGCAAAACTAAGCAATATATTGTCTAGACATAGGGACACATTTGTAAAACTATGAAGAAAAACAAAAGAATCATTGAAACTAAGTCCAGGGAAGCTGTCCCTTCAGGGCTCAAGGGGCAGGTGGAGTATGTAGAAAACTTAAGAATTTTCAAAGGTAGTGTTTTATTTCCAGAGCATGGCAATGGGTACATGTGTGTTCTTGTACTATTTTGACCTATATACTTTCGTATATATCCTCTTTATACTTGCTGTACTTAAAATTTGTTTTTAATTATCTGAGGAATACAAAAAAAATCTAGATATCATTTTTGGCATATCAGTAGTTTGCTGCTTCCATCATTAAGTGTTATACTTGTTATTTTAAAATTGCCTTAACCTCAAAACAATATTCTAAGTTATAAATTTCCCATGAAGAGCCTTTCCAGAAAGCAGGCTTTCGCTGGGTTAAAATTAGGGGTCTCCTGAGGACATAAAAAGAGATGTCAAGGAAGAAGCAGGAAGTGAAAGGAGCCCAAGGCTATGAAGTGACATTAAAATATAATGGAAAATAAACTTGTATTTCACAGTTTTCTTAACTGCCCATAAGTGAATACATTTTTTTTTTTTGTCTATGAGTTGTTTTAGGGAGGAAAAGAATCATATGAACAATCCCTCCTTCAAATGAAGATGGAAGACACTTCCAAAAGAGATCTTTGGAACCTCATCTGGTTTTGTAAATTAGAAGTGTTAAAGAGGAGAAACATCAAACTTGATATCTATAGATATCTATATTGCCTTGTTTGCGAGCACGAGTCTGCAGAGATATGAGGGTTATAGACTATTCCCACACAGCATGGAGTAAATTCTTCCTTTCATTCACTCTAAAGAGTGTTCAGGGTCTCGTGCGAACTTCTTTTGTTCCAGAAAAACAAGTGCAAGGTGCTCAGTGGGTCTTTATTTATTTAGAAAAAATGAAAACACTCTACTGCAGGAGCTTCTATAGAATAATTTACTGCAAATTTTGGAAAACAGTGGCCAAAGGATTTGCTAGGAAGGATTCTGAAGCTGTGGGGATAATCTCTCTCCCATTTTGAGGAGAGTTTGCTATGCCTTCCAAGAAAAAGAGATGCTCTCCAGGGAGAGCCAAAGAGCCAGGTGATGAGTTTTGGAAAGGTGGCTTCAGAGTCTTTTTGAGACAAATCCATCTTTAACTTTTCTTACTCATTGCTATTTGAGTGGTAGTTTTGTGTTCGCCTTTTTCAAGACTGTTGGGGAGAAGGAATGGAATTAAATTTCCTTTCAAGGGTTTGTATTATCTGCTTTGCACTGTGACTGGTGTGATAGTGCAAGGGGTCATGTTGGGTCTACCAGGCAGCCATGCTTAGGCTGCAGTGAGAAAATCATGTCTGTTCGCTGGTAGCAGGATGACTCTGGACATCTCCTTAAATCCAGCTTATGAAAAAAGAATTTGCATTGCCCAAGCTACAGAAAGTTGGAGAGACAGACAAGGTAGACTATTGTCTAGCCCTAGGTTCACGAAGGGGAAATAGAGTATCAAATGCATGCAAATAGGAATTTGAATTATTTTTTTCTTGCAAGAAAATATACATAATATTAAATTTACCATTTGGGCCATTTTTATTTTTATTTTTTATTTATTTTTAAAGATTTTTTTTTTCGAGAGAGAGAGCATTCACGAGCAGGGGGAGGGCTCAAGGGAGGGGGGAGAGAGAAAGAGAGAATCTCCAGCAGACTCCCCACTGAGCATGGAGCCTGACATGGGGCTCAATCCCATGACCCTGAGATCATGACCTGAGCCAAAATCAAGAGTCAGACATTTAACTGACTGAGCCACGCGAGTGCCCCCATTTTGGCCATTTTTAAACGTATAGATCTGTGACATTAAAGTGCATTTGCATTGTTGTAGAACCATCAGCACCAGCCATCTCCAGAACTTCCTCACTTCCTCTATTGAAACTCTCTACTCACAAAGTGCTCATCCTCCAGTCCACCCGTCCTCCAGCCCCAGTGTTCTTCTTTTCTCTAAGTATTTAACTACTCTAGGTACCTCATGTAAATGGGATCATGTAATATTTGTCCTTTTATGACTGGCTTATTTTACTTAGCATAGTGTCCTCAAGGTTCACTCACAATGTTATAGCATATGCCAGAATTTCCCTCCTTTTTGAAGGTTGAATAATATTCCATTATTATTATATGCATGTACCATACTTTGTTTATCCACTCAACCATCGATGGACACTTGGGTTGCTTCCACCTTTTGGCTACTGTGAATAATATACTGCTGTGAACATGGGTGTATAAATATCTGCCCAAGTTCCTGCTTTCATATCTTTTGGGTGTATCCTCAGAAATGGAATTACTGGATCATATGGTAAATATACGTTTAATTCTTTGAGGAACCACCAATACCATTTTCCACAGTTGGCTGCACAATTTTATATTCCCACCAGTATTGCACAAGGATTTCAGTTTCTCCACGTCTTTGCCAACACTTATTTTCTGATATTTTGGCCGTAATTATCCTAACAGTTGTGAAGTGGTATCTCCTTGTGGTTTTGATTTACATTTCCCTAATGATCTGTGATGTTGCATCTTTCAATTTTTAAAGCTATGTGATCTAATATTCAAAGAAAAGAGCCATTTCTTAATTTTACTACTCTTTTTGATGCCAGGTTTCTTTATTACTTTTCCATAAAATTTACTGAGGTTTTAATAAAGAGAAAGAGGAAATGTAATCTTTAAACACATTGAAAGCCAATAATGTGTGTTGCCTTTGTTGGTAGATCACAAGACTTTCATGTTTAAAGGATGCACTTTCTCTTAATTCACCCTTCATCAAAAGTTAATTGAACATTGGACGCTGGAGTGGCTCAGTAGATTAAGCATCCAACTCTTGATTTCAGCTCAGGTCATGATCTCAGGGTCATGAGATCGAGCCTCATGTCCAGTTCTGTGCTCAACACAGAGTTTGCTTAAGACCTTCTCTCTCTCTCCCTCTGCTCCTCCCCCACTTGCACTCTCTCTCTCTAAAATAAATAAAATCTTTCTTAAAAAGTTAATTGCACAGAACACTAAGATTTTATTTTATCTTCATATTTTGATTAGAAGTTATTAACAAATTTCTTAAAAAGTTAATTGAACATGTAGAATTTCCCCAGAAGGTTTAGCACATTGTTAATTTTATTCAATATTGCTCTTTCGCATCACAATTAGTTCTGCCCCCTTACTGCCACTAAATCAAAGCCTATGGGAACTAGAAAGGTATCTCAGAAAAGCACTACTCATCTGTTGAACTAAATGTCATTCCATATTTGCACAAGTGCCTACAAGTTCTGAAATAACCTCTTCTTACTTTTTTCATTTTTAAGATTTGGCTTTAATTAACCTCGAAAATTTGGGATGCCTAGGTGGCTCAGTCTGTTGAGCAGCTGCCTTGGCTCACTCACCTCATGATCCCAGGGTCGGATCAAGCCCCGCATCGGGCTCCCTGCTCAGCGGAGAGCCTGCTTCTCCCTCTCCCTCTGCCTGCCTCTCTGCCTACTTGTGCTCTCTATCTCTCTGTCAAATAAATAAATAAAACCTTTAAAAAAAAAAGAAATTCAATATGTTGTATGTTTCATAATAATTAAGAACCTGAGCAAGATAATTTGAAATTATACAAATGAAGACCCATCACCTTTTTAAGTTACAGCAAGAGACTTCATAAGCTCACCCACTTGTCAAACAATCATTGTGATGCTGCTTCACTCCTTGAAGTCTTCAGTTTTCTCTGTTGTTTTCCTCCTCAGAATGACATAGTTCTAATTAGAATTCTTTTCAAAGGAAGGGGGTGTGGTTTTCTATCAGCATTGCCTTGTTTGCAGTTTGGAGTGAGTAAAGGGTACTACTTTTTAGAATTACAAGTATTTAAAACCTTGTGGGTACATCTGAATACACTATTATTACTAAGTTACTCATAAGAATGACTTTTAGATTGTCCGACATTTTCGGGTGGTTATACCTTAAGTTGTACCTTCAATAATATCACTGAAGTCCAGCCTAATAAGAAATGGTTTCTCTTTACTTCAGGATTCTACTCTTAAATATAAAATTTTAACTTGCTCTTAGAGCTGATACAGCTCTTAAAATAGAACATGGAAAATCTTCTGTGACTACAAAATTCCAGCCTCCATCACACAACCTGGCTGTCTAACACATTTTTGTACAACTTTTCCAAGCTGCTTCCAAATCTACTGTTATTTCAGTAAGTCATTCAGTCTTCTATGTATGGGAGTGTTTTGCAATAAAACCCAGAGAAGTTCTTCTTGGCATTGACAGTCTTATAATTTTGAGACTCTTTTACAATACAAAAGTACAGATGGGTGACATCATGGTGTAAAGCAACTTTTATTGGACTCATAAGAAATGCCTTTTAAAGGATTCTTAGAAATTAGAGTTGTTAAATCAAGAAATCTTTGTAGCATTTAACCAGGAAATTGAGGAATCTCAACTTACAAGCCTTTGTCTTAAATCTATGAAGCAAGAAAAGTTTTTCAAGCAAAGTTCAGACTATAGAATTGGTTACCCTTGTACTCAAACCATGCCTCCCTCCATGTGGCAACCTATGTTCATTAACTATTGGTAGAAAATGGCAAAACATGATATAATCCAGCTAGCCAAAGAGGTGGGTGCTACTCCTGTCCTGCATTTTGTAATTAAGTGAGAATCAATATTGGGTGTTCATGAAGTCCATCTGAGACTCTCCTCAAGTCCCTGAATGTGATGTAAGGTCCAAATAGTAGAGTGAGGCAATTTGAGAAGTGGTTCACATCTATTTTTGAGCCAGATCACAAAGTGCACTCATCTAGGCATAGAGGGAGGCAAGGGATCCATACAGCAGGTTTTAGTCAAGGAGACAGGATTCAGAATTGTATTGTCATTCACAAATTGTTAATTGGTTGCTATAGAGGAGAGATCAACAAACTATGTTTAACTTTCTCTGGCCGGTTGTTTTTGTAAATAAAGTTATATTGGAACATAGCCTTGCCCAATCATTTCTGCTTTCACACTCTGAGAGCAAAATTGAATAGTTGCAACAGGGACCATATGGCCCACAAAACTGAAAATATTTACTGGCTGGCCTCTTACAGAAAAAGTTTGCTGATCACAGCTATGGAAAGATTTTGCTAGGATACCAAAGCAATGTTTAGTCAGGACAAATAGGAAAATTGATCATTTATAACCATACAGATTACTATCTTTAATTCATGTGTTATTTTACAATCATCCACGTACTTTCATATTTATTATCTCACTTGATTGTTGCAATAAACAGAGCAAATACAATGATCCTTCTTTAAGGTGATTTGGTATGGGGGGGGGAATGACTTCTCTGTGGTTACACAACAAATTAGAGTATCCGTTCCTAGGTGTATGAACATGGTGAGCTTAGAAGTCAGACAGATCTCACCAAGTTGTTTTGCTTGACACCTGGCCAGATAAGCCAAATCAGGAGGCAGGATGGGAAGGTCAAGAGGCCTGGGCGAAGCTGAGGCTGAGCCACCTGTAGTCCCCAGGAGAGCATTGCCACCACCATCAAGCCCTTCCACTGACCTTGACCTCCACGGGCTAGTAGGCTCCCCATAAAACTGCTTGCTCACACCCTCCAGACTGCCACTCTCTCCATCTGCTCCCCAACACAGGATGTTGTGCTTCTAGATTGGAGTTGCTTGATCCCCATGATGCTAAACTCAGGCAGACACCCTATCCCCAGCTCTTGTGGCTACAGGGTGGCCACACATTTGGGCGTCCGGCACATGACGTTTGAGAGGGCAGAGGCACTTTTCCCAGGTATGGCTGTGACTGAACAATCACTGAATGTCCACACGCAGTGCGTGGTATGGATTGCAGCCAGACTTTTTGATGACTAGAGAAGAGAGCGAGCAGAGCCTGGGGTCAAAATAACTGAGTTCAAATCCCAGCTTTGCTATGAATTATACATGAGATCTTGGGTGACTTTCTGGGCCTGTGGGTACTTCAGTTTATTCATCTGTAAAATGGGATCACAAGAGTACCTCCCTCCTAAGGTGGCTGTGAGGGTGACTTAGAACAGTTTGGGTATGTAATAAATACACAGTGAGTGTTAACCATTTCTATTCATGATCATCACTGTCTCGAGGAGAGCTGGTGCCCTGTAGCAGCCTATAGTTTTCATCTTGAGCGGTATCTTTATTGTCTTTATGGTACTCTTTGCTTCTACATCCTTAATTGCATGTGAATTGTCATGTACATCTTCTCAGTCACCCAAAGGATATCCTGCAGGTTGGAAAGGTAGAATTTAGGAAAACCTACCCTCTGTCTGCAACACCAAGGTACTGGCACTGGGAAGATACTGATCACTCTAGCTTCTAAGGCAGAGTGTGGCTGACTGTGAATCTTTGGAAGGTCAGGGTAAAGAAATTCACATTTATTGAGCGCTACCATGTGCCAGACAAGGTGCGGATTTGTCACTTCGGTTGAATCACTGTCTCAATTTTATTGTTGAGAAAAAAACTTGCCCAAGGCTGAGCCCAATTTAGAATTTAGAAGTAACTTCATGCCCAATTGGTTCCAAAATGTATACTCTTTCCAGCACATAATTCTACCTCCGATAAAGTGCTAAGTAGCTGTGCATTTATCAACTATAAATGGGGAATGGCATGGTATTTACACTTGGAGTAGAGTCGTATGATCACATATTCACAGACCCTTTTTATAGTTCAGAGAGAGTTTGTGTAGACTCTCCCAAAGGGAACACAGAATAATTGAGGTTGGAAACAGCTTAACCTCAAGTCATAAAAGCCACTGACAGGGGAAACCAAGAGGAAAATGGTTACCTTCAGTGGGGAAGGGGTTGTGTGCTCCTGGTACCAGCTATGTGTTCAGTTGGTGGAAGGAATGTTTCCATCTTAGAAAATATGACCCCTTGAACGCTTTATTTTCATATCACTATTGGTCTTTTAGAAAGCATGGTCATTACAAGTATTCATTTGTTCATTAGAATTAAGTCTAAACTCTTTAAAAAGTAAAATAATTTATGGGGCTCCTGGGTGGTGCAGTGGGTTAAGTGTCTGACTTTTGGTTTTGACTCAGGTCATGATCTCAGGGTCACGATCTCAGAGTTGTGAGATTGAGCCCCGCATCAGTCTCCAAGCTCAGTGGGGAGTCGGCTGGAGATTCTCTCTCCCTCTCCCTCTGCCCCTCCTTTCGCATTCTCTCTCTAAAATAAATAAAAAATTGTAAAAAAAAAAAAAAGGAAAATAATTTCTGTCTCTTCCCCAGACCCCCCCCACCTCACCACAAACACATACACACAATGCATACACATACACACACGTCCAATGTCATAAGGACACGCAACTCTTCTTATTGATCAGTAGGTACCCCATGGTAGCCCAGACAGGTATGGAAATTATATTCTTCTGTTTCCTTCTTTTCTATGGTGCTATGCATGTTCTATAAACAGCAGGAGAAGTAATTATGTAGGTGGGCATTTGCTACATGGTCAACTTCTGGAGTATAATATAAGAATGTGCTAAGGCAAGGAAATATTTGCTTGAACTAATGCCTGGAAATAGAATGTGGCATGTACTTCATAGTAATATAAACCGCACATCTGGTTCATTTTTGTGTATCGTACCTGAGTGGGTGGGGTAGTATTTACATTCATTTTCCTCTTCTCAGCTGTCCGTCCAGTGTCTAGTCTGTGCATGCTAGGAAGTTCCGTGTGTGTGTGTGTGTGTGTGTGTGTGTGTGTGTGTGTGTGTGTGTGTCTTTTACGTTGCATATTCTAGCATCTGCCGTTCACTCCAACTTGGAGCATTTCCCATTGCAAAACTGCCACCGGGGTCTTCGAAACACACATTTACATTCCACAGGTCTAGTAAATGGGCTGTGTGGCTGCATGATGCCTTTTGTTTAAAAGAAATCCAGTGGCAGCCCAGCACTTTCTATACAGCTTCACTTTCTGCTGTTAACTGTGGCAGTTGAAGAGTGAAGCTCAAAGGAATTTTTAGAATCTGCTGCCCCAGCAGGTAACATTCTGGGGTTGGTTCTTTTTATTGTTGTGGTTTTTTTTCTGCTGTTTAAAATGTCCAAACCTTCTCGCTTGGCTAGACCTTTCTTTGCTAATGCAGCTTCTAAGCTGCCATCACCTCGAAGGGACGATTTGAACAGCAAACAGAAAAAAACCAGCGTAGGTGAGAAGATTTTGAGAACTGGAAGTGAAGGAAATTTGGTCAAACAGCAGCAGGTGCAAACGGCAGTCACTCCTGCTCAGCGGAAGGCTTCACCACACAAAGGTAATATTTTAAATCCGCTGCTTTTGTCAGCTTATGCTTAGATACTTCTTTCTTAATAATACTGCCAGATAACTTAAATGAAGGAGACTTTTTACGGTTTCAGAAACTTATCTGATGGTGTGAGTGTGACATCTTCTAAAATCCTGGAGTTTGTTGCTAAAATAACCAATAATGAGGAAGATGGAGGTAATAGAACTTTCCTTCATTAATTAAAGAATGATAAAAGAAAAACTGAGTGTTTTCACTTCTTTTTGAGGAGGACAGATTTTATTCTTGGTTGTGTTTCATAGTCTGTCATAGTCCAGTTAATGAAGTTTCTTTTTTTATTGCTTTTCTATATGAAAAGAAACAAAAAAAGAAGGGACGTGTCCTAAAACCACATCATTAACTGGCCAAATAATTTTTGCATGCTTAATTTTTTGCAGTCTCTTTTAAAAATGGATTTGTGTCTGAAATGATAATCTAACACATGATTCCCTGCCAGGCATGACCAAAATCTCTGCTAACATTGTTACCTGGAACATTTAGGTGAGGGTTCTGAGCTGCATATCACTTAGCAAGAATATTATTGACTATTTGACCTGGAATTGAGAAATATGGTGACCAAACTTTTATTATTTTAGGGTCCATAATCACAGAGGGCAATGAATCCACAGCTTAAAATATAATAATAATTTTCTCCATTATACCAAGAACTACATATTAAATCACCAAGCAACGTTTATATTAGTTATTTTTTTAATTACATTTTGAACTCTCACTCAGAAATGGTATTTTTGACACTGTGATTTTATAGTAAAATAAAAAAATTGTTTTAATATTCTCATTCTTATAACTGGAAGCTTTTACTTTATAGAAAATAGTAAGTTCATTTTATAATTTTAATCCTGACCTCTTCTCTATTAAAAACTATTACAAATGAATACGCAGTGATACAATTTTGTGCCATGTACTAGTTCAAAGATACAAATTTATGTCTGGAAAATTTTTAATTTTTTTCTTAACTTGGCTTATTATTGTTTTATCCACTTTGGTCAATGGAATGCTTGGACAATAACTATTTTATTGACCAAAATACTTTTTAAGAGATACATATAATGAATACTGAAGGACTTTAGAAGTATTGATGATAGTTGCTTAATAGAGTGAATTTTGACTAGTTAAAAGAAGTTCCCTTTGATATTGTAATATGTGTAAAAGTCTGAAAAAAATTCTTCCAAAAAAAGAATTTCAGCCACCTCAAGTTGAAAAGTATCCAGACATTTAATGGTGTATATATCTGCGTCTGAGTAAGATATGCTCAGGGAGGGACTTTTTAAACAAACAATCTAAAACTAGATGCTATTCCAAAGATTTTTCAGAATACCTTCTTTTGACAACCTGTGAGGAAATCTTTGAATAGACTTAGTGGATGAAAATAGTGTTTCTTTGAAAACAGATTTGTTTTGGGGGTTAGTTAAAAGTCATTAGAAACCAAGGATGATTATCAAGTTGCAAGGTCAGTATAGATAATGCATGTTTTTGTTTAAAATAAAATGAACTGGGAGCAGATTACATAATAATAAGATGGTGTTTCCTTTGCATTTCCCTGAGAGGATTCAGGCTGTCCAAAAGGAGAGTTCTACCACAAAAGTCCTGAAATTGGCAGCAGGACTGGATGCTTTTGAGAGACAACACTCATCAGAATATGTATTTTATGAACATTTTAAGTATTTATTTTTAATCAGAATTCTTTTTTTTCATAGCCACACACATCATATCACACAGTACCAATAGAAACCTTTCATTGTTGGAGAACAGGATGAAGACTCTATAGGATAGCCCAGTCTTGTATTAGGCTTTTACTTACGGTGGTGGTCATTATGATCAAGAAATCCAAACAACAATCGTGCCATCTTAGGCTTGTGTTGAGTTTGTGTGGGTTCTTGCCCATCACATTAAGATCTCAGTGTTGGTTCTTTAGAATGCATATTTCATTTGGCCGACGGGGTTTAATTTAGTCTGTACAGTTTCTCATGTATCTGACTCTCGTTCCCCACCCCCTTGTGTCATTTGTTTAGTTGTATAAGTATATTCTGGTAATTTTAAACTTTTTTTTTAAGTTTGTCTTCATTTAGTTTATTTCATAAATTAATGCAGTGACATTTCCCTACACTGCTTTTCCACATCTCCCCCCTCTTAAATTTTGTCATCTGTACTTTTGTTTCCATATTAAAAAGGTTAATAGTAGTTATTCTTTGGTTAACATAATTAAGTCTTCCATGGCTTATCTACAGACAGGCAATTCTATAAGTTGCGAATCAATAAAGTGTATAGCTAATGAGGCCCCATAATGTTATTGCTAAGCCAAGGAAGTGTGCTATAATCATTACTCTTATGATCTTTCCCTCCTCAGTGCTTCTAATTCTTCCAAGGATGGTATAGATATGATCGTATTCACAGAATTCCCTTTTCTTCCAGGCACTTCTCTCTGTGTCCCTCGGTTCTTCTGCCCTCCTCTGTCCTGACTGATTTCTCCAACACTTGGACAGGTCTCTCTTAGATTACTTCTTCATTTGGCTGAAGCACATCCCCAAGAAACTTCCTAAGAAAAGGAAAATGGGAACTAAACTTTCTGAGTGTTTACCTGCCCAACAAATATCTTGACTTTCTTTTTTTACATTTCAGTGATAGTTGGGATAGCATAGATTTTTTAAACAGAAAATAATTTTTCCCGGGGTGCCTGGGTGGCTCAGTTGGTTAAGCGACTGCCTTCGGTTCAGGTCATGATCCTGGGGTCCCAGGATCGAGTCCCGCATCGGGCTCCCTGCTCGGCAGGGAGTCTGCTTCTCCCTCTGACCCTCTTCCCTCTCGTGCTCTCTATCTCTCATTTTCTCTCTCTCAAATACATAAATAAAATTTTTAAGAAAAAAGAAAATAATTTTTCCCCCATAACATTAAAGGCCTTTCTCTGTTAGCTTTTGGGATCTAGAAGTGTTGACGAGAAGTCCCATGTTGTTCACACATTCACGCATTGCTTTGCAGGTGACTTTTTCTCTCTTTCTTGAAGCTTTGAAGATATTCGCTTTATCCTTGATGTTCTGAAATGTCACTGATGTATGTTAAAGTGTGGGTCTTTCTCATTTATTTTGATGGAATACTTTGATGGGCACTTTCAATTTAAAGAGTAATGGCCTTCAGTTTTGTGAATTCTTTTTTATTAATTCTTTGATAAACTCTTCTTCTGTATTTGCTTGGCTTTTCTCATTACAGTGCTCCTATGAGTTGGCTTTCCAATCGACTGCATCAATTTTCTGATCCTTATCTGTTCCTTAATTTTTTTTAGCTCTATGTTATCTAGATTTTCTTGACCTTATCTTCCAACTCTTCTAATTTTGATCATATTTTTAATTTCCAAGAAGATTTTCTTACTCTGATTATTTTGAGACCAAAACACATGGTGTTATTTTCTGACTATAAGCAGTAGATCTGTGTGCTTTATTTACCTGTTACAGTTATATTTGATAGTACCATACATTCATGTTTAATGATGCAGCCACATCCCTGTAATGTTGGTGCACTTTCTATTCTGAGCCATGGTCTAGATGAGTTCCTAGAACCAAAGACACTGTCAATCAATAAACTTTAGGACAACAGATTTCATATCTAATTTTCACCCATGAAACACTCTCTTCATGATGAAAACCCACCAAATGAAAGATGAATGTTGAAGTGTGTGTTGATGTGTGCCAACAAATTTTATTCAGGACGAGGGTCTAAGTTGACATTTGAGAATGTGGCGTTTCTTCTTGAGTGTTCTCTCACAGACAATTGAGATTGTCTGTGAATACCTGGAACTAGTTGTCCCCGTCTATAAATAGAAAATATTAATAACCGGAGCACAAAAAGTATGTTTTTTTTCTCTCTTGTAGGGCTCAGTTTCATTCTGGATACTACTGATGGGTGCAGTGACATTAGGCCCTTGCACAGTGAAGTATTCTCCTGAATTTTGTTTTAGGTATATTTCCGCAAAATTAGTTTTGTCCTGGTTTTATCTATTTATTTCTTTGACCTCTTAACTGTTGTTCTAAATAAAGAAAAATACATTTTTTAAGAAGTGGGCATGAACATTGCCTGGTAGCTTAGTTTGAAAATATAGTTTCCGTATCTTGCATATTTGTAATGATGATGATAATGATATCAGCTCTAATGAGCTCTTCCTATGTGCCCGGGACACTTCCTTGTTTTTTTAAGATTTATTTATTTATTTTAGAGAGAGAGGGAGGGAAAGAGAGGGAGGGGCAGAGGGAGAGAGTGAAAGAGTCTCAAGCAGACTCTGTGCTGAGCCCACGCGCAGGGCGTGATCTCATGACTATGAGATCACAACCAGAGCCGAAACCAAGAGTCAGACACTCAATCGACTGTGCCACCCAGGCGCCCCTGCCCATCACACTTATAAGCACATTATAAATGTATTGTCTTCTCTTGTATAATCCTTACAGCAATCCTATGATGGAGTACTATTACTATCCCTTTTAGATGAGGAAACTGAGACAGGGAGCTTCAGTTATTTGCCCAACATCATGCAGACAGGAAAAAGTAGAACAGAGTTCTAGTTCTGGAAGTTTATACTCCTGAACTTGCACACTTCACCACTATGCTAGAGCACCTTTCTATAAAGAAAAACAATTTGTCTGTCAAAAAAGTTACTATAATTTAAAACTTTCTGATTGGACAGTCTGGTCCCTGAAAAAAAAAATCCGGTGACTTTCTGTAGTTCAGAAAAATGCTCTTCTGGTTTCTGCCTTTTTACTTGTTACCCTAGATTTCTGTTTCTTCAACAAAAGAAATGAAAAGGGAAGAGAACAAATTTCAGTTAATCAATTTATCACAATACTATAAATGTTTTTCTAATAGTGAGAAATGAAAGGATACATTGAATACAGGACCTTGCAATTCCAATATGTATACTCATGCCCACAGACTTGAGTGTGCACAGGCATGTGCACACACATACAGAGAAACACAAATAGTCTGCATACAATTCAAGAAAGGCTCTTACATCACACATGACCTGGTGGTCCAAGTATAAGCCTGCAGGCCAAAAATCATGCAAGTCTCATTCTTTCTAACACAGTCTCCCTCTGTGGCCTTGAGCAAAGCCATTATCCTTCTTGACTGAGTTTCATTAACCATTAAAGAATAATAATACGTGGTTTATGGGGGGAAGTAGTCGTGAAGATTAATGACTTAATGTGTATTCAGTGCTTTCAAGAGCACATGTCCTACATGGATACTCTAAGTTAAGCACAATGTGGTCTCTTTTTACCTTCAATCGCTATGGAAGGTAAACACTTACTCTCTCACAAATATCATGCACCTACACCAGGAAAGCTCCACAATAAACCTCTGATGCTTGCTCTAAACTATTCTTTATGCACAAGGGTAATATCACATGCGTCCTGTTTGCCATCCCACAGGATGATTGAGATTGTCTGTGAATACCTGGAACTCAGTTGTCCCCGTCTATAAATAGAAAATATTAATAACCGGAGCACAAAAAGTATGTTTTTTTCTCTCTCGTAGGGCTCAGTTTCATTCTGGATACTACTGATGTGTGCAGTGACATTAGGCCCTTGCACAGTGAGAAGGTGATTGTGGCTATAGGTAGGCAGTGCCTCTAAAAGGGTTACTCATTTTACTGCTTTTTCCCGGAACAAACTGCTGATACCAGTAAATAGTCAATAGCCAATGGTAGGGCCTGCACTTTCTCTAGTATTTTCCAGAGGCAGCAGTGGATTTGTACTGATCATGCACATTACTTTATCTGACTGCCTTTGTGACCAATCGACTCATTTTTGAGGAGAGCTAAGGTGAAGGGCGTATTATTTCTTTAATTGAGCAATGGTCTATTATACCTACAGTCATTAAATTCGTAGTTTTGGCTCATTGTTGATACCAGTTAGTCCAGAGTCACACATTACACATCTGTATAGGCCAATAAGTCTCTCTCCATCCTATTACCGAAACTCACATGGCTTACCCTGGAAGTTGTTTTACAAATAAAAATGAAACATACTTAATGCTGCTTACCGGTATTTAATGGGAATTTTTTCTCCAACTAGATATGGTATGAGCTATGACTGTGTGAATATCGAAAATTAACATTTATTTCTAGAGTTCTCTTTATTTTCCTTTATTAATCTTATCTATATTTGTCTTCTACCCAGTAATAGATGAGAAGAAAGAAATATAAGTAACGTGTGTTCTCATATTTCTCATATTGCTTACTCGATTCTGTTAAAATTCAATGTGTTGGGAAAGGAGTGTGAGACTACCTCTTTAAATTAATCTGGGGTTTTCTCTGAACTAATCTGTGTATTTTCAGTTACTTTGACATAGTCCACTTAGCCAAGAGAGGTCAATAACTCACAAGTCTGCTGAAAAATTAAATGCACCTGCATCAGAGATGCATGGGCTGCTGAGGAAAAAGAGAATTCACAGTCTTAGAATTTTAGAGTGGGCTAAAAACTTAAAGATCATCTAATTCATCTCTCTCTTTTGACATATGTGGAAAAAGTCTAGTTACTTCTTTTGATCAAGACTAAAGGTGCGCAGTCTTGAGCCAATGTCTTCTAACTTGATGCTTTTTATCCTTCCATATATCTTAAGCAGAAAGGCAAAAACTGTTAGAACACCTGCAGGTTTCCCTTCAAATGCTCACTTCCTTGACATGGACTCCTACTGACCTGTGATCCATAGCATCTCCTGTTCTGTGCCTCCCACACTCCTGGTATTCCGTTGTTACTTGCCTACTTACTCCAAGTTCAAGATCCCTGGGCAGTGCGTAGTGCAGTCACAACTCACTTGTTGTGTTGATTCTTTATCAGATTTTATCTTTGTAACTAAATTACAATCAGGGTTCGTTTAATGCTGGAAAGTTGTGAATAGTGTCTCTTACTATGTTTATAATACAGAGTTTTGCTTCTGGTTGCTTATCTCTAATGGGCCTGATAAAAGAATATATTTCTTAGCTCAATAAAGTTAAAAATATCATAAAATGGTTTTCTGTTTCTCCTTTAACTAGGGTTGAAAGTAACAAACTCTATTTGTACAAATATTTTTCTAAAATCTGTATTATTCGGTACCTTCCAAAATTTCATCTGTGTGCCAGTGAAAACTTTCCTCTATAAAGAACTTAGGAGATTGTATACAACCACAAGTGAGGAATTTTGCTAACCTCAGTGGAAGATTTTGCTGCCTGAACTACTTAAACTTTCATTCCCGTACTCAGATTTTTACTTTGCTATGTATGTTGCTTCCAATTTTAAGTTTTTACATTAATGAGCCACCTTTTCTTCAAAATATTTCTACTCTGTTAGATTCATTTAAACAATCAGAATTGGGGCATTTAAAAATAATCAGAATTTGTATCGATGAACAAATGTGTGGTTACCTTTTTATTTGGGGGTATTATAATAATTCTTCCAAGCAGGTAAATCATGTCCATGTATCATTCTATGCTGTGTATGTTCTTAAGAATAATTTCGTTAATCTTGACCATTTAGGAGCAAACTACCATGAACCTCTCCACCTGTCTGGCTTTCTCGAAGGCTGCTTACCTCTTGTATAATCACATCATACCAATCTTCTTAACTCATGGCCAGATAAGGGAAGGGTGAGTGTCTGGGAATTTGAAAATCTAGACAGAAGAAAAACCTTCTTAATGATGCTGCTGTGCGGTGCGCCTGGGTGGCTCAGTTGGTTAAGCGACGGCCTTCAGCTCAGGTCATGATCCCAGGGTCGTGGAATCGAGCCCCGCATCGGGCTCCCTGATCGGCGGGAAGCCTGCTTCTCCCTCTCCCACTCCCCCTGCTTGTGTTCCCTCTCTCGCTGTCACTCTCTCTCTCTCTTTGTCAATTAAATAAATAAATGAAATCTTTAAAAAAAAATGATGCTGCTGTGCCAGGTTAACTATTATGGTTTCTTGAGTTAGTGATCTCCAGGGTCTTAATTTAAGTCAAAAACTCTACCTCTATGGTTTTGTCCCCTTTTGGCAAGAGGAAAAATCTCAAATGGGTTCAGGTTACCTTTATCTTCCCATGTTTCTAAAATGTACAATGACATTACCAAAATAAACTGGAAAACACCACAAATAGGTAAAGAATCCTTTCTTATATACAAGAAACATCAGTCAAATATATGTCAAGGATACAGATTTTTGTTGTTGTTTTATATTTCTTGACAATTCATATTTATAGATACATTACACAAGATAAACTTCAAAGGAAATTCACTTTTAAACAATTATTTATTCAAAATACGGAATATTGTGTTTATATCTGACAGTTTATCATATACATTATGATATATATAATATACTGGTATGTTGCCAATTATGTATATTCGTTATTTTTAAATTAATAAACCTAAGAAGTTCCATTTGAATATAAGTTAAATATACATTAGATTGATTTTTTTTCTGAGCCAATGTTTTAATAATTGATTCTGGTGATGAGGTTGTTTACTGAAAATATAATTGCTACCATGACTTTACTGACAACCCCCCTGCCCCCACCCCCCCAAAAAGTCATTGACTATATACTATGTATCTGGCATTTTGCTAAATACTAGAAAGTTTAAAAAATTAAGTAAAACATGGTCTTTATCCTTGAGGAGGATTTTACAAGAGTGGGATATCCTGGTTATCTGGAGGTCTAAATGTAATTTTCCAAATGATTTATGTACAAAATCGTATGAGTGCATAGAAGAAGCAGAGCAGGCTATTTGCCTCAAGTAACGAAAGTTTGCCAGGTTGGGCAGGGGGGAGAGGAAACATCATAAAAGACCTTGTTGCGTTTAAGAAATGACAAAGCAGAGCAGTGCTAATGGGGTAAAAGAAAGCTGGTGAGAGAAGACATGGAGGTGGGGAGAAGTCTATTAGGCATGATTTCAAAAGAGAAAAGTGTGTTCATTTTTTCCATTCCTTCAATGAATAGTTATTGGGCCCCTACTAGGTGTCAGGTGTTGTTCTAGGCTCTAAGCAAGTTGAAGCAAGTTCTAGGCTCTAATCAACCATGGTAGATGAAGGCTGTGGCTCTGTGGGGCTTATCTGTTAATGTGGGTTCTAGAACAAAAATTAAACAACGCAAAGTGATACAAAGTAATGGGAAGCAAGGCAGGAGCAGGTGCTGGGAAATGAGAAAGTCAAAAGATGTGTATGTGATGTGAATGCGGTCCAGCTATTAAGTATTCAGGTAGGAAATTAGAAATGTGGATCTGGAGATTAAGTTAAGGCGGAGGCTACTGATAACAAACCAGTAGGTCACCAGTTATAAATGCTATTTTAAGCCATGGGACTGGATAAAATCACCTAGGGAGATGGTAGGATGGAAAGTATAGAAAAGAGGGCGCCTGGGTGGCTCAGTTGGTTAAGCGACTGCCTTCGGCTCAGGTCATGATCCTGGAGTCCTGGGATCGAGTCCCACATCGGGCTCCCTGCTCAGCGGGGAGTCTGCTTCTCCCTCTGACCCTCACCCCTCTCATGCTCTCTCTCTCTGTCATTCTCTCTCTCTCAAAAATAAATAAAATTAAAAAAAAAAGAAAGTATAGAAAAGAGAATATGGCCCATGTCTGAGAACATGGGTCACCAGTTATAAATGCTATTTTAAGCCATGGGACTGGATAAAATCACCTAGGGAGATGGTAGGATGGAAAGTATAGAAAAGAGGGCGCCTGGGTGGCTCAGTTGGTTAAGCGACTGCCTTCGGCTCAGGTCATGATCCTGGAGTCCTGGGATCGAGTCCCACATCGGGCTCCCTGCTCAGCGGGGAGTCTGCTTCTCCCTCTGACCCTCACCCCTCTCATGCTCTCTCTCTCTGTCATTCTCTCTCTCTCAAAAATAAATAAAATTAAAAAAAAAAGAAAGTATAGAAAAGAGAATATGGCCCATGTCTGAGAACCCTGGGACACTGCAACATTCAAGGGTCAAAGTGGGAGGAAGGGGTTGGCCAAAATCTTAAGGCATGTATACGCTAACTTGAGAACTTTATTTTAAAACTCTAGTCCAGAGTATTCGAAACATTTCCTCCCAACAGAAACAAATATATTCATGCCCCTTAGGTAGTTGCAAACAAATAGTCCAAATATAAATTTTGTTTTAAAGCTTTTATATTTAAAATGAGGCAAGTCTTGTAATCTAACCCATAACATTTATTTAATATAACATCATGTTTAACTGAATTATCATCAAAATTAAAATGTTTCCTTTAATGTTTGATTTGAGCTTCAGGTATCTACAAAAGACTATCACATATCACTGGAGGTAACCCTTCCTACTCCAGTTGAAGAAGAAAGTCTCAGAAATAGGGAGCTATTAAGAGGCTTTCAACATCCTTCTGTTCCTATTTGTAATTTAATATTTGCATCACATAACCATTTTATATAGTTTGTTAGTGTTTGTTTGGCTATCCTTCATATATCCCTGAGTTTTCTGGTTTTGATTAAGAACTTCTTTCTCAGGAGGTGAGGACTAATTTGTTACTGCAATTTCTAGCACAACATAATGTGAATTTTTTATGATGAAACTTCTATTTACATTCTTAGAGATTCATGAAGAAGCATCTTGAATATTTAAAGATAATACACTAGGAGAGCCTCAGATCTATTTTATTTGTGCCCTGTTTATTGAAGTTACTTCACAAGGATTTTTAAATAGCTATAACTAGAATTGTCAACAACATAATAGATGTTCAGAGAACACCCTCCCAGGAGAGCAAAACAAAAAACACTAGATTTTTTAAAATTATATATATCTTTTGAAATGCCTAGTTGATTTGACAGTAAATTAAAGAAATTCCCCTAAGGCAAAAACAAAACAAAACAAACAAACAAAAAAAAAAACACCCAAAACACACACACACACACACACAAAGCCAAACAAGAAAGCTTTAATACAAAAGAGTAAGTAAAAGTTAGAACCATGATTTGTATAGTGGTCTTTGTCAATTCCTTGTGGTCTAGGGAATTTTAATAGATACATTCAGTAGAGAAGTGACTCCTGATGCCAAGAAGAGAGATAATAGTCATATTAAAGCCCTCTGTGTTCAGTAAATGTAATATCTTCAGTGGCTGACACAAGGAAGGCTGCCCTGTAGAGGGACATCTTGGAGAAAGCTCTTGACTCAACCTCAGTTCTGGGTGGAGATGAATAAAAAGAATATCCTGAGAATGTCTAACCTCATGTCTTCATTCACATCGTCTTGGGGCTTAAAGTCATATTATTGTGGAATGGAAAAAAAAAACCAACTCCCCCCAAAAAAAGCTGAAAATATTACTTAATCGTCCCAGATTGTCAGTGTCTCTGCCTGCCTGGTGGCAGAAGACGAAAATGCTGTTGCAAAGAATGTATTTTATAAACAAACCTGTAAGAATTCCCATAGATAAAAGTCCAAAACATGAGCTCACAATAAAAATTCACTGCATACGGGCGCCTGGGTGGCTCAGTTGTTAAGCATCTGCCTTTGGCTCAGGTCATGATCCCGGGGTTCTAGGATCGAGTCCCGCATCGGGCTCCCTGCTCTGCGGGAAGCCTGCTTCTCCCTCTCCCACTCCCCCTGCTTGTGTTCCTGCTCTCGCTATCTCTCTCTCTGTCAAATAAATAAAATCTTAAAAAAAAAAAAAAAAGATTAAAAAAAAAAAATTCACTGCATACATAGGGAAACAAATGACCATAGACAAAAGTCAGCAAAGGAAAAGAATCACAGAATGAGATCTACATTAACTGCCAATATTAGAATTATTAGAAGCAGAATATGAAATAAATGCATTATATGTGTTTTAAGAACAGATTGTAACAATAGCAACCTGTAATATTTGAACAATAGATCTTCTAGAGATGAAAAATATAATAACTAAAGGTAAAAACTCAGTGTATTGTTAAATGGCAAAGTAGATACAATGAAGAAAGAACTGGTAAACTGCAAGATAGACTTGTAAAATTTCTAATAATACAGCACTAAGAGACAAAGTGATGGAAAAGACAAAAGAGATGTTAAAAGATGTAAAACAGTAGAGTGAGAAGACCCAACATAAGTCTAACAGGATTTCCAGAAGGAGAACATACAGACACTGAGAGAAGCATTATTTGAAAAGATAATGGCTGAGAATATTCCAAAACTGATAAAAGGCCATTAATATCTGAAGTCAGGAAACCCAACGATTCCCAAGATACACTGAAAAAAAATTTAAACAGAAAAACCCTATACCATATAGTACTTCATTAGTTTTCGATGTAGTGTTCCGTGATTTATTGTTTGCATACTGTATGGTGACTGACATAACATAATAAAAACAACAAGAACAACAAAAAAACAAAAACCCTACACCTAGACATATAATAGCAATAAATAATTACTCAATTTTTGTCTCTATGGAGGGTTGTGATCAAACAGCAGTTAATAGATTGGTATATTACACATCATCAATTTTGATTTGAACTCTGTAGACTGTCTGGATTATGTAAATTAGTTACCAATTCTTGTTATAATTCGGGCAAATAACATTTGAGAAATGTGAGTTTTATAGCCACATCTTACTTCTTAAACCAACCAGAAATACAATAGTTAAAACTCTCAACATGAAGTTTAATAGCTATTTACCTGTTTTCCCATGAAGGGAGAGGGAGGATTATCAGTGCTCATTTGTTCAATTTTTGCTGAAAATGTTCAGCTCACTTCCATTTGCATGTCAGTTGAGAGAAAGGTTGAAGAAAAGGAAATAATTATTTAGAGAATGATACTCAAATAGGCATTAAAAAATAGAATTCTGATATTTACAGCATGTGCAGTGGTCCCCCCTTATCCATGGGGGGATATATTCCAAGACCCCCAGTGGACATCTGAAACTGTAGGTAGTACCAAACCCTATCTATAGTATGTTTTTTCCTATACATACATACCTATGATAAAGTTTAATTTATAAATTAGTCACGGTAGGAGATTAACAACAACCAATAATAAATAAGAACAATTATAACAAGATACTATAATAAAAGTTATGTGAATGCGGTCTTTCAAAATATCTTGTTGTATTGTACTCACCCTTCTTCTTGTGATGATGTGAAATGAGAAAGTCCCTACATGATGAGCTCAAGTGACATGAATGACAGGCTTGGTGATGCAGTGTTGGGTTACATATTGTCAGAAGGAAGATCATCTACTTTTGGACCACAGGTGGCCATAGGTAACTGAAACCACAGAAAGCAACACTGCACATAAGGGGGGACTACTGTATATGTGCCACTGAAAGTGTGTCTTATGGGATTCAACCAGTATTCATGTTGCGTGGATGACTTTGTAGTCTTACTGCTATTTTCAGGGATATCTCCATAATCATCATTTCCTGAATGTTCAAGAAGGTAGGTACTGTATCTACTAAATAAATCACTGTATCTGCTAACATGCCTAATGAAACCAGTTGAAGGGAACATAGTGTCATCATCAAGGGAATTAGAACTTCCTTCATTTGATAATCTTCAATTACTGAAGATAATACAAAACTTGTTTCTTTTCCAGTTATCTATTTAAACTGCTAGAAAATCTAAAATCTATGCAGATAGTTATATAACCCTCTTCTCTATGAGTGAATCAGGAGTGGAAAAAATAATGTAAGTTTTGTTTATAAAACCTTCTTCAGGGAAAATGCAATGGTTTGAGAAGTACCTTTGCCTGATTCATTTACATATTTAAAACTTCATACGGCTAAACCTAATGCATATAACACTGGCTATCCTAGGGCTAGTCTTTCTCTTTCCACTTAAACACAGATAATCTTAGTATTTCTCCAGGTCAGAGTCTTAATTGCTCAGTGAAATCAGCAAAGAAAGAGGAGAGGGCTAGTATTTTGAAGTCTGTCTTTATAACTTACTATTTAATTAGACGCTATACTTAATGCTTTCTGATTTTGAAGCATGTTTAAGGAAGTGTCATTTCTGCTCCATTGATCTTAGAATGCCAAACGGTGAGTCAAAAATCAAGTCCGGCCTGGTGTGGACTTACATAAGATGAAAAGTATATTTGCACTGTGCTGAACACTTAACTAAATGCCATCGGTTACCAGATGACAATAAACATGAACTATGACTGCAACAATGACCCTGAAAAGGCATTATTGGCCATCATTGTCAGAAAGTAGGAGAAAAATATGGCAAGTGTTGAGGAAGGAATGGGGAGTATGTCACAGAGGGAGAAAGAGAAGAGAGATGAGATAAATATATTTGGAAAATGACAAAAATAATGGAATATTACTTTGCTTATTATTTCACCACCTTTTAAGTCAGTCTACAGAATCCCTGATTACAAAGGTCTTCCTCAGCATTATCTTTAATGAATGTTACCGAAAAGCAAAAAGGGAAAGTGCTTATCATGTTTTAATAATAAAAACCCAATTCCAGAGGAGAAGTATCTTGGAAAGCACTGCCTTAGTGCAGATATTTTAAATGGAAGCTTGGTCAATCAATCAGGAAAGAAGAAATAATGTTCTTTCCTAAATGTATAAGGTAAACATAAAAATAATCACATGATCATTTTTGTGCTACTATTTAGAAGTTTAAACTCAGGTTCTCAATTATGTTTTGCCTTAATAGGATCCATTGAGGCACAGGGTGTGTGCCTGACAAATGTGGTCAAATAACTTCAAGTGTCATTATGTCAAATGGCAAGGGTCATGAGTGAGCAGCCACCACCTCAGAAGCCTAAACTAGGCTGAGAACACTGATAATCCAGCGAGATTTGGGGGAATCTTGAGTAGGGAGTGAGTGACACGATCAAATTTACATGGTCAAGGCATTTTGGAAGCAGCTTCAAGAAAGGGGATGAAGATTAAGAACACAGGCAGGGAGGAAGTGAACCTAAGAAAGAAAGACAGAATCCCCTCCGAAAAGAAGACTGTTCCTCAAAGGTTCAGCAGCCTTGGGCAAGTAAAATCAAGCACTCCTTAAACGTTCGGCAGAGTTCTGAATGACTGAATGAGCTGCAGGTGGGAGAAGCGAACTATAAAGGAGACATAGTTGATGACTTTCCATGATGGGAGATGGGATACGGGAGGTGTCTGCCTGGGGCGACCAAGTGGGTGGTGAGCCATTCCCGCAGCCATGGAATAGGAAGGACCTCGCAGCTCTGTGGAGGAAGTTGCTAGAAATAGTCAGGGCATATTGAGTTAGAAGTGTCTGGGGAGCTCCCAAGTAGATGTCCAGGAGCCAGCTGGATATATGGAGCTGAAATGTGAGTGTTCTGGGCTACATACACAAATTTGGGAGTTGTCAGCTTATTTGCATTTTGGATATAGATAAAATTGCCCTGTAAACATGTCGAGGGCTGAGGGCTGGAGGCTGGGGATTTGAGATGGTCTTAACTCTGGCTGCTACACTTTGGAAGAGGCAGCGATAAACTGGAGCAACCTTGTGATATGGGAAGTGGTTGGGAGGACGGGAGAACTGAGAGGTGGATGCTACCCTAGCATGAGTGTGATCCATAAAGGCTGGGCTCCCCCACTTCTGGTGCAGAGCTGGGGCCAAGCAGGACGAGTTAGTGGAGGGCACTTTGAGCTTAATAGGAAAGAAGCCAAGTGGGTGACTGGACTACCACAACAATCAGGCCACCTCACCAAGTAGCGAGCTTCGGGTCCCTCCACCAGATGGGGGACAAGGCAGAGCAGAGTGTAGCTGGGAGCAGAATTATGTGGGTTTTCCTGCTTCTTTCTACTCTCAGGTTCTGCGATAGACGGTGTACTCTAACAGAACGGAATACAGCAAGATCTCTGCGTAACAGAAAATAAGTGGACTGTCCCTATAAAGGAGTATCTGAGGTTGTTTTTTTTTTTTTTTTTTTAAAAAAAAGACTTTTACAAACGCTTCTGGTTTTCAATTTTCATTTACTGTGTATATTTTCCTCCGTTACCCTATTCCTCTCTGATTTCTCCTCTCTCTTCCTACGGCTCTCCATAAGAGCCTGTCAGTAACAGACTCAGTTTTTGTCCCATAAAAAAAATGTCAAAGGAACCAAATAAGAAAGAGAAGAGCTAGGAGAGGCAGGTCATATGACATTTCTTTGAGCCCTAATGTCTTTTTTTTTCTTTCTGTTCATATTATCTGAAATTCTCATTTCATCTCCTGCACTGCCTCTTGGGTAGCACTCTGCATTTCTACTCAGCTGTCTCAGGGCTGCCTGTCCTTCCTGTAGGCCCAGGGAAGCTGAGAATGTCCTTCCTCTCCTCCTAACACACACACACACCCTCTCTCTCTCTCACTCACACACACACCCTTTCCTCATGTGCTGAGCGCAGCCTGAAATCTCAAAGTAGGCACTTCATTAAGGCAGTCCTCCTGCTAAAACACACGCCATCTTGGATGACACATCTTTCCAAATTATTACTGGCCTTTTATGCCTTGTGTGAATGAATGTTACATGTCTTTAAGAACTGTGTTGTTGTTGCTGTTGTTTTACACGGGAGATAATCCAAGGACCTTGAAACTTGAGGGGGAAGGGAAGGACGCCAGGGATACAGGATTGGAGCCTCTCTGCCCCTTTCCTGCTGGTCTTCAAATGCCACCACTGCATATCTCCTAGGATTTCTGCCTCTGGTAAGAAGATATGTTATCAACGTTTTTACAACTTACTTGGAGTTTATCCTGTCTAGTTTCTTCTTCCTCTCCTTAATTGTCACCATGGTGAGTCACTTCAGTCAGAGATTTAGTATCTATATTTATTCAAAAACATAGGTCCTCAATCTGATTATTTTATGCTCGTACTAATGTCTCTTTTATGGTTTCCCTAGTGTTTCAAAAATTTGGTTCTGTCCCAAATCTTAAGGCATTCCATCCATTCTCATTACTATGCTTATTAAACAACCTTAATTTTCAAAAAACAATTCTGAGAGGTCATTACTAAAAATAGTTCTATCTGGGCGCCTGGGTGGCTCAGTTGGTTAGGCGACTGCCTTCGGCTCAGGTCATGATCCTGGAGTCCCGGGATCGAGTCCCGTGTCGGGCTCCCTGCTCGGCAGGGAGTCTGCTTCTCTCTCTGACCCTCCCCCCTCTCATGTGCTCTCTCTCTCTCATTCTCTCTCTCTCAAATAAATAAATAAAATCTTAAAAAAATAAAAATAAAAAAATAAAAATAAAAATGGTTCTATCCTCTAAGAGAAGCGTGGGAATTCTTCTGTTCTTCCAGGAGACATTTTCCATGGGGAGCCACCTGTGGGAAGCAGGGCCCTAGAGGGCAAGACTGGCAGTGAGTGGGACCTTGTCCGTGTACTGGTGTCGTCGAGACCTGAGACAAAAATTGGTAGCCAGCTTGTGATATCCTCCAGTCACTCCAGACTAGCATGGCTGGCCCATGAGTCAATAATAGACTATGTGCTTATTTTCCCACTGAGCTCATCTGAAGATTGATACTGAGTAATTATGCCATGTTTAATCCTGAACACTCAGCGTCTACTGCTTAGAGAACTTACTGATATTCAGCAGAGTAGAAACATAGGGGTTGCCCATTACTTGGTGTGACTAACAGATATACAGATACCTTTAAATTGTGGCCATAAAGAAATAGCATTTACCCTAAGGATTTGTCATCTTGGCTTCTTCCCGGAGCCCAGCCAGCTCATCCTTGTGTTTCTGGAACTGAAAGTCCAAGAACCTTGGGATGGTGGTAGGCGAACCTCTCTTTTTCTCTCCTAGGGAACTGTTTTTGCCTCCTGACAATTCTAGGAATATTCGCTTCCATGTGTACAAAGTAGCTCTTTCCATCACCACAACAACCCCATGTACAACTGAAGCTTAGAAAAGTTAAATGCCTTATCTAAGGGTCTCAAAACTGGAGAGGTACGACCCAAACTCAGGGACCTCCGTCTCCAGCATCCATGCACTCCCCTGCCCTGACCAATAACATAAAATAAAAGCCTGTTCTCTTTACTATGCTAAGAGAATACTAGGAAAAGAAGTAGAAAGACTTGACTTCTTGTGTGTTCAGAGATTTTTAAAAGAAAAGGATGGTAGTATGCTCTCAGACCTAATAAGCTAAAACCACTATTTAAAAACTATTAGCAAAAATACTATTTAAAGAAGATTCAGATGTAAAGTACTAGGAGAGTTAAAGGAAAAAATGTCATTTAGGGAAGATGTGGCCCAAAGATTTGAATTGGCCTTGGGGTTTGGGGGCTGGCGACTATGACAGAGGAGAAGCCCAGATGGAGTGGTGCTCTGAGGACCCTGAGAAGTCATGGCGTCTGGAGAAGCAATGAGCAATCAAGTGGGAAATCTTCTCACTACATAGCTTTAACTTAGACCAACAACTTTCTAGGATTTCTCTGCAGCAAATCCATTCACTTTAGACAGCATTATTTCTCTCTCAACGAGAATTTTCATACTGAACATTCACCAGTGATGCTGATGTGTGAGCAAATGATTGAGCTCTAATCTCAGTATTTCTCCTGACTAGCTGAGTGATGGTTCACCTTTCTGAACCTAAATTTTCTCTTATAAAGTGCAGGAACACAGTAGCTAACTGCTTTCCAGGTTTCCTTCCTCAGGTTTCTTACTCCATGAGTAGTCAATGCCAAGGCACTTTGGGTTCCTCTCACATATGGAGCACACTGGAGAGTTATGTTAACCCACTTCACCCTTCCATTAATGGATTGACTCATGAAAGGATTTGTCAAGTGTCCACGATGTGCAGGGATTGTGGGGAAAGGCAACTGTGAAAGATACATGAGTAAAGAAAACAAACACTGAAAGCAGAGAAGAGGAGATCCTCTGTGATGTGTAACTGTGAGGTTTGGAGCCGAGGCACAGTTTAGGGGCAATGGGAAAGCAGCAGTCACCCTTGCTCCCATGGGGAGCCATAGGAAGCTATCATAGGGCCACAAGCTATTCTGAGCACCAGACTTGGGTTTGGGCACTTTCTGGCCACACCATTAAGCTCTCCTGGCATACTCTTTATCAAATGGCTACCTCTTATCATTTTCTCTCTCTATGAGCAGGATAACAATCTCCATTTCCCTTAGAAAATAAATGGAATAATACCATCTACCCCCCCCCATGGTATTATATCATCGTTAAAAGGAAATAAGATAAGCCTATTTAAATACAAATAAAGTATCTGATTATTCCCAGTTCTTTGAAATACTGACACATGCTTCCTGTAAAAGATCTATGGTCGATCTTGGATAAGAAATTACCTATTCCATGACAGAACGTTTTCTTGTACCTAGAAAAATCAGTCATTTTTCGAAGAAGAATGCAACCCCTGACACAGGTTGTAGATAACATTTGGGACAGTGGCGCAACCACATCTATATCCCCATCACCCACAGACATGGCCCCCTGTAGCAGTGTTTGCATCTGCAAAGCCAGGCTCTAGATGGGCCAGCTGTAACGAAATGCTCATATAACAGATACTCTCTTCTGAAAAGTTAAAATTAGATCTAAGAGATGGTAGGAAGTTTCTGTTGGTACTTAAACCAGAACATCCTGGCATGTCCCCATTTGGCTCAGTGCAGAGGCAATCAGATAACGTAGTTTATAGGGAGAAAACATTAAGAGATGTGCAGAGATGTGGAGTAGGGACAGACAGGTGAGACTGCTGAGCCCAGACAGTCACGTGGCCCTTTGTGCTTCCTGCCTGTGTCTTGAACACCATACCCCCACATTCTTTAAGTTCTCCTTTTTTGCTGATTATTTGCAAATTTAAACAATTGTTTAAAATTGTGAGTGGATTTCTGTTACTTAAAACCAAAAGGTCCCTAATGAAATATCCTGATTTCCAAGACTTCTTTCCCTTTCTGATTTTTGTCTAAGGCTTCTTGTAGGTGTGTCGGATCTGGTGAAATTTTAGCAGAGTGGGAGATGAAAGCACGTTCATTTTACTAGTAATGGCTGCTGGCTGAGCAAGCTCCCTCAAACTCTGATGGTACCGTAAGCTGTTTAGTTGTTTATCTGGTCCTCCTTGGTCAATGTTTATCCTCAGTTTTATTTAAGAGGATGGAGGAGGAAGAAGGGACAGTCTGTCCTGGGCATGACTGGCATTGCTTAGTAGCCCATTTGTTTACCTAAGTCATTAAAAGGGCCTTCCAGAAGCAGCCAATCCTTCCTCAAGTGTTAGGTCAGCAATCTTGATTAGAATCAGCATCAACCACCCATTGAAACTAGAAGCTTCCCTCATGACTTACTGTTACAATAAAACCTCACTAATTAACCATAATTGGAAAGAAAAGCTGGTCTCAATTTTAAGATTCTAAAAGAAGCAACAATTTCATTTCTTCCAACTTTGCAGTGATTTAAATTAAGTTAACCAAGTATACTTGACTTAATATATAAATAAAAATTATGTCTAGATAGCACATCAACTCAATATGTGCATTTTTGTTATGTAAATGGTCTTTGGAACAGCTTGCTCTTTCAGGCAGGCAATTTAAGCATTCTACTTATGTTCTTACAGTATTAATAGTTTAGACCCTGCTTTTCCCCATTGAAAAAATAATGATTACCTTAATCTTAACATTTGTCAAAATTATTTTAAACAAGTAGGGTCAGAATTGCAGATATTATTGTTATTTTTGGATCAATATGACAATGATTGGGGGAACAAATGGTATGAGTTAGAGTGTCATGAAAACCTGTCTTAAAGCTTCCCACATCTTTCCAAGGGATTTACGCTGCAGTTGAAAATGAAGTGATTTGTTTAAGAGTCTAGTGGAATGATTGTGTGGTAGATGTGCTGAAAATCATTTCTCCTCCATGTTTGATGATGTTGTGATCTTAAGGCCATGGTTCCAACTTATAAAGAGATGAGGGTACATGCAAATTAGCCTGTGACAGGATGTTTGGTGCCCCAAATCATTTCTCCTGATTATTTGCTGTATGTGAAATCTCAAGAAAATGAGCTGGGAAGCCCGAAGCTGATGTTATGAATAGAGATGTCTTCTACAACTACACTAATTTCAAGCTTACAGGAATGTCCCTTTAGATCACCTGATGTGCGCTGCATTGGGCTATCGAGGCACAGAGTTTTTATTTTCTGTGGGGGGGATGGAGAGAGTCTGACTCACACTGGCCATTCATCTTCCAGAGAATCCTCCTCCTACCTGGTTCCTCTCCCTTCCTGTTGCATTGGATGCTTTCAGCTTCCTGCCTTGCTTTTAACCTGAGCCCATAAAATCATCTGCACTGTCCAGTAGGATAGAGCATGCCTGAAAACTAAGGCAAGTTTTTTTAGAATCCCTTGGAAACTGTGTGCATTCCTGTGTTCCTTCCTGCAGAAGTAGAAGGTGCAGCCGTGCCCAACTGGGCCCGGAAGTACATCTTTGACTTCATGGGGTCAAGTATCCTAGAAGCGTGCCCTTGGCAGATCTCCCAGGTGGTCAAGACGGGACTAAACATAGCATTAACGTGGCCAGTTAGTAAAGGAAGATGAAAAGAAACTTTCTGTTGTTGAAGGCCATGGTACTTTGTTCCCACTTGAAGTTCAGCCTCTGGACAGGAATGACTGATGGGCATGGGTAACTTCACCCGCCAGGAATCTATCGTGCTAGCCCAGGGCACCAGCCTTTGTCCCAGTTCTCATGGGCTTCAACACTGTCGAGTGTGTCTGTCATTTGTTTGGCACCTTTGTTTCCTTTTTGCAATATTTTATCTTACATAAAAATGAGCATATGTGGGATACCAAAATCAAGTTTTCCTAAAGAAAGATAGGAAAGAATCAGGAGCTTGTGGAATAAGGCCAGCCTGTCCCCCCCCCGTCCAGTGCCTGTGGTGACACAGTCTGCCTCTGTGCTCCCCTCCAGTGGTGGCCTCCTGATCACAGTGGGCACGTGGCTGGTACAGAGTGCTGGGCATCACTCTGCCTCAGTTCTCATCCAGACCCCACTATTGACTATTGGTACACCCTCGGGAAAATTACCACATCTCTCTAGGCCTTGGTTTTATGAAAAATAAAATTAAATAACAGGAAGTGCTCAATAATCACTAGCTAGCTTCATGACATTAGCTTTAGGGCAACGTATGGACCCCTATGTATCCTGGGAGAGAATCAGTCTCCGTGTCTTGTCTAGCACTTCTTTGCAATAGAGGAATAACACTTTACATTTTGAAGTATGTGGACACACATCTCTCAATATTTTGTCCATTGAATGTTAATTAAATGATGCTTGCTCAATAGGTAAGGTGCTGAAGTAAATTAACAGCCAAATGTAAATCTAAAATGACTAGCAGTTGCAACAGTAAGAAGTTGCAACTAGCTAGATAGAGGGGAGAGGACGTGAGTGCAGTTGGAGCTGCCCTGAGTTTCTGCTTTATGCAGTGAGTGAATGATGGTACTGTTCACCAGACAGGGATCACAGGGGAAGTCTCATCACACTGCTCGATGATCAGTCTACGGGCATGCTTCATTTTATTGTGCCCTGCCTTGTTGCACTTTGCAGATTTTGTGTTTTTTTACAAATTAAAATTTTGTGTCAATCCTGCATTAAGCAAGTCTATTGGCCCCATTTTTCTAACAGCCTTTGCTCAGTTCATGTCTCTGTGTCACATTTTGGTAATTCTTGCAATATTTCAAACTTTTTCATTATTATGATAACCTGTGATCAGTGATCTTTGATGTTACTGCTGTAATTGTTTTGGGGCACCAAAATGAAATGATTAAGTTAAGCAAGGAAGGCAAGTCAAAAGCTGGGATAGGCTGAAACCTAGACCTCTTGCACCAGTTAGCCAAGTTGTGAATGCAAAGGAAAAGTTCTTGAAAGAAATTAAAAGTGCTACTTCAGTGAACACATGAATGGTAAGAGAGCAAAACAGCCCCATTGCTGATATGAAAAAAGTTTGAGTGGTCTGGAGAAAAGATCAAACCAGCATAACATTCCTTTTAGCCAAAGCCTCATCCAGAGTAAGGCCCTGCCACTCTTCAAATCTTCAATTCTGTGGAGGCTGAGAGAGGTGGGGAAGCTACAGAAGAAAAGTTTAAAGCTAGCAGAGGTTGGTTCATGAGGTTTAAGGAAAGAAGTCGTTTTCATAACATGAAAGTGTAAGGTGAAGCAGCAAGTGCTAATGTAGAAGCTTCAGCAGATTATCTAGAAGATCTAGCTAAGATAATTCATGAAGGAGGCTACACTAAACAACAGATTTTCAGTGTAGACAAAACAGCCTTATAGTGGAAGAAGATGCCATCTAGGACTCTCATAGCTAGAGAGGAGAAGTCAATGTCTGCCTTTAAAACTTCAAAGGAAAGACTGACCCTCTTGTTAGGGGCTAATGCAGCTGGTGACTTGAAGTTGAAGCCAATGCTTATTTACTATTCTGAAAATCCTAAGAGCTCTTAAGAATTATGCTAAATCTACTCTGCTTATGCTCTGTAAATGAAACAACAATATCTGAATGATAGCACATCTGTTCACAAACCACATCTGTGGTTTGCTAAATATTTTAAGCCCACTTTTGAGACCGACTCCTCAGAAAAAGAATTCTTTCAAAATATGACTGCTCATTGACAATGCACCTGATCACCCAAGGGCTCTGATGGAGATGTACAATGAGATTAACGTTGTTTTGATGTTTGCTAACACAACACCCATTTTGCAGCCCATGGATCAAGGGGTAATTTTGAGTTTCAAATCTCATTATTTATTATAATAAGACTTATTATAGAAATAGATATTTCTATAATATTTCTTATAGAAATATATTTTGTAAGGCTTTAGCTGCTATAGATAATTCCTCTGATGGATCTGGGCAAAGTCAATTGAAAAGCTCCCGAAAAGGATGTACCATTCTAGATGCCATTAAAAACGTTTGTGATTCATGGTAAGAGGTCAAAAGATCAACATGAAAAGGAGTCTGGAAGAAGTTGATTCCAACCCTCATGGATGGCTCTCAGTAATTCAAGATTTCAGTAGAGGAAGTAACTACAGATGGGGTGGAAATAGCAGGAGAACTAGTATTGGAAGTGGATCCTGGGGGTGCCTGGGTGGCTCTGTCATTTAAGTGACCAACTCTTGATTTCAGCTCAGGTCATGGCCGCAGGGTCATGGGATGGGCCCCGCATCACTCTGCGCTCAGTGGAGAGTCTGCTTCTCTCCTCTCTCTCTCTCCCTCGGCTCCTCCCCCCACTTGCATGATCTTGCTCTCTCTCTCTCTGAAATGAATAAATAAATCTTTTTTTAAAAGTGGAGCCTGAAGATGGGACTGAATTGCTGCAATCTCATGATAAAACTTGAATAGATGAGAAGTTGCTTTTTATGGATGAGCAATGAAAGTGGTTTCTCGAGATGGAATCTACTCCTGATGAAGATACTGTGAAGATTGTTGAAATGACACAAAGGATTTAGAATATTATATAACCTTTGTTGAAAAAGAAGCATCAGGGTTTGAGAGGACTGACTCCAATTTTGAAAGAAGTTCTACCACGGGTTAAATGCTATCAAACAGCACTGCATACTACAGAGAAATCCTTTGTGAAATGAAGAGTCTATTGAGGCAGCAAACTTCATTGTTGTCTTATTTTAAGAAATTGCCACAGCCACCCCAACCTTCAGCAACCACCACATCGATTAGTCAGCAGCCATCCACATCAGGGCGAGACCCTCCATCAACAAAAAAAGTATGACTTGCTCAAAGCTCAGATGATGGTTAGCATTTTTTAGCAATAAAGTATTTTTAACTAAAGTATGTGCATTGTTTTTTTAGACACAATACTATTACACTACAGTATCATGTAACATAACTTTTCTATGCACTGGGAAACCAAAGAATTTGTTTGACTTGCTTTATTGTGACACTGGCTTTATTGTGGTGGTCTAGGACTGAACACACAATGTCTCCAGGGTGTGCCTGTATTCGAGGACCTGTTGAGTGTCCTTTGTCCATGGAACATCTAAAAGGCATGTGTAATTTGAGGCTAGGCCTTGGGAGAGAAATCTAAGAGCTAATAGGTTATAGTCAAGAATTGTCAGGTCTTTACACCTGCCATCCCTCCTGTCTGAAACACTCTGCAACTACCTTCACGCTTCATTCCCCATCTCTCTAAGATCTTTGCTCAAATGTCAGCTTTGCAGGAAGACTCTCCTGGCCACCTAATTTTAAGTGGCAAATGCCTCCTACTGAAGCACTTCTTGTACCTTCTCTGTATCATATTTGTCCCATAATACGTAACATTATCTAAATTACTATTTATTTTACTTACTTTTGTGTTTTTATTTCACTTATGATTAAGCTACCTATTAGCATGTAGGTATGCTCCATGTGGTCAGGGATTTTGACCTGTTTTGCTTACTTCTGTGTCCCCAGCTGCTAGAATGGGGCCTGGTACATATAAGCACTCAACAAATAGTTTCCAAGTGAGAAGATGAGCCCTTATGTATGCCAGATACTAAGTACTTTACATGTAGCATCGCAACTGATCTAGGCGAGAAAACTAAATTTAGGGGATGTAGGTGTATAGTTAGTAATAAGACCCAGGAAAATGAATGAGATCTGCAGGGAGAGTGGTTAATGAAAAAGAGAAGAGGATCTAGGACAAAGAGCTAAAGCACATCGTCCTTTTAGACATAGGAAACTGTGGAAATAGACCCCACAGAGGAAAACAAGAAAAGCCAGTCAGAGCAGCAGGAAAAACAGGCTGCTGTAGGGCAGACAGACCAAGAGGGAGGAAATGTGCAAAGCTGTCGGATGCTACAGAGAAGTTGGATTAGGTAAGGAGCCCGAAGTGATTGAGAGAGATTGTATGTGTGGTCTGGCCACCCTTGTCTGCTGCACCAGATCCAGATTCACTGCTGACAAGGCTTTTACCAAAATAAGTATTGTTCTATAATAACTATACCATAATAACTGTTTTTATTGAGATCTCCTCAGACAAAGCATATTGCCAGGATATAAATGGCAGAGTTTACTTTTAAGCCAAAAGTAGATGATTGGTATACAGTTCAGTGGTGCCCAGACTTTGGAATGTCGAGAACTGGTAACATTTGAGGGGAAGAAATCAGTCACTGAAATATTAGACTCCTTGCAACCATCTAGTCATTGTGCTCAGTTCAGAGAGGGCAGTCCAAGCACAGGGAATGACTAAATTAAGAATCATTTGGGAGAGGGGCGCCCGGGTGGCTCAGTCGGTTAAGCATCTGCCTTTGGCCCAGGTCATGCTCTCAGGGTCCTGGGATCGAGACCCCAGCAGGCTCCCTGCTGAGCGGGGAGCCTTCTTCTCCCTCTCCCTCTGCCTGCTGCTCCCCCTGCTTGTGCTGTCTCTCGCTCACTCTCTTTCTCTCAAATAAATAAATAAAATCTTTAAAAAAAAAAAAAGAATCATTTAGGAGACATGAAACCCAGACGACAAGATCACTTGTGTTGGTTTGGCTTGCGGTCCTCAGTGCAAGTCAGAAATCTTTTTGGAAAAGGTATGGTTTCAATCCTTTGCCACCAATAAATTGCCCCATTGTGGACACTGTGATTTGCCCTGCTGCTCCACGCTCCATTTGCCATGATTCACTTTTCTGGAAGTCTGGACTGAAGCAGAGAAAACAGCTCTCCCAGTGGTGCCAAAGAGTAGTCTGAAAAGTTTTTAGCGCCTTTGGTAATCTTCATCCATCTCCCCATCCCACGCCACAAATAGATATACAGTCATACAATCGCAATTTCAAAATGTGTTTGTTAGGTTACTTTCAGGCAAATCTCTTGGCTGCCCTCACTGTTGCCCCCCTTCCTCCTGCCCAGGACACACACACCTGACACCGGGCAGGTGAGTCTCTGTGATCTGGTGTCTGTTGTTGGTTGTTAATAGAGTAAAGCTTTAAAGGGAGGAGATTACTAAAAACAGGATGGAAGTGACTTTAAAAAGTAGCTTCGACAAAGGAGGCTTTTTTCCCAGGGCCAACTCTGCCTTCGGCAGTTGAGCAAATTAGACATTCCTTTTGCTTCTGACAGTATTTTAAAACTGGATAGCCTCCCTCAGTTATGGAGAGTACAGATACTCATTCATTATCAGATTGACATTAGCCAGAATATTTTAATGTCAACAAAGACATTTGAATGATTGTTAGCCTAATTATTTCTTATATCCTCTTTGGAAGTTCCCATGTGTACAAGATTTTAAATAAGGAGTATGTCCAGATTGATTCTTTTTTTGTTCCTGTAAGAATCCTGAATTTTATCAAGGATGCAGTCTAATTGAACTTGGAATAAAGCTTTAGTTTCATATTTTCTGGCTAATGTTCCATAAATGTCATAACTTTGTTGTTTAATAGGGAGTGTGTTTTTATGTAATGGATATGCCAAACATTAATGAAGGGAAGAAGAGAGAGAATGACTGAGAAATGCCATCTCAAGCTTAAAAACATCAAAATTAGCAATAAAAATAGAAATTTCTTATCCCTGGGAACGGGAGGGAGATAGTCACAGACGTAAGAACAGACGCAGCCTGATTCTTGCTTCCAGTTTCCCATGAGGGACTCACAGTGCCCTTGACAGAGCAGTTCAACTGCCTCATGCCTGGTCCCTCCGTGTGTTCCCTGGGGACGGTAGCACTCCCTCGCTTAAGTGGCACTGGGGTCTCCTGTGGGTGTGGCACTTTTGTGGCAGTCCTGCAACGCCACGGGCCTGGGTCCATCCCATCACCCACTGTCCCTAAGGCTTGGGATAGAGGCCTTCATCGAATTTGGAGATTAGTACGGGATATTCGTGGTATCCATATCAGCAAATCTGTTCGTCTCTAAGTGAAAAGGTTTAATATCAACTGTCACTTAGGGTGGCAGAAAGAATCAGCCTGATTTAGTTGAAAGTATGAATCATAGACAATTTTCAAGAAATGTAGTTTTATTAATTGGAAAGATGTATAGTAACCAGGATCAGGTTAAATCTGGGCCTAATGGCCAGTCATTAAGAAGCTACTTGGACAAATCATTAAGAATAGTCTGTTTTTAATATATTGTTTATATGCTTTTCTAAAGGTGCATCTAAGGTGAGCATTCTTGGAAAGTACTGTCTTACAGTTTGAGCATTCCTCTACAACTCTATGTTCTTCACTGATTTCTTAGGTGTTTATTTCAGTGGTAAATTTTACATACTTTCCAAGTGATTCTCAAATTCCTTACTAAAGGAGTCCAAATATGTGACATTTTCTGATTGTTACATTTGACCCCAGGTTTTCCCTACTCACACACTGGTTGGCAAGCATAACACACGTTTGAATGAATGAATTAGCAAATGAACGAATGACCAAAGGCCAGAGATTCAATCCTCATTCCCTTTAGCTGCCCTCATTTTATTCCATGTGTGGAGACAGATTCTCTAGTTCTGACTGTCTCCTTAATGGCACCTGCAGAGGCCCATTTGTACAATCTCAGATACTCACACACAATCTCAGTCAGTTCAGGATCCTATAACACAATATCACAGACTGGGTGGCTTATAAGCACCAGAAATTTATTTCTCACAGTTCTGGAGGCTGGAAGTCTGAGATCAGCCTGCCAGCAAGGTCAGTTTCTGGTGAGATCCCTCTTCTAGGTTGCAGACTATCTCCTTTTCATGATGTATCTCTCACGCGGTGCAAAGAGCAGAGAACCCTCTGGGGTCTCCTTTAGAAGGACACTAGTCCCATTCACGAAGGCTTCACTCTCATGATTGAGTCACCTCCCAAAGGCCTTACCTTCTCTAATACCATCACCCTGGGGCTTAGGATTTCAACATATGAATTTTGGAGTGACACACACATTCAGTTCATAATAGCCACAAAAGAAAGCATATTACGCTATGTGGCAAGGGGTTTACCCCATCCTGGCATAGTCTTCTTGCTCACGGTGACAGATCTCAGCACTCTTTACATCTACACATTTAGGAGTGAGAAGGTGACGAGCTTCCTGGCTGCATGGGGGTTAGAAAGAGTATGTTGTGAGTAATTTTCTCTTTCTAGCTGACCAGAGCTGTGTCAAAGCTCCCAGGCCTTACCATGATGGGATGAAAACAGAGCAGGGCAGCTACTGGTTTCCCAAGCTGAGGAAAGGGACTGTCCACTTTTGACAAGATGGTCGGCGTGTCTTTTCTCTGGACTCACTGCTCCATTCCCCGCTCCGCATCCTTCAGCAGCCCTGCAGCTCTGTTGCACCGGATAAACCCCAAGGATTAGGTAGAGAGTGGTTGTTTTTTTTTTCCCTGGAGAAGAGGCTTCTGGCTTTGGGAAGTCAGGGATGTCAGGCTTGAGGAGTCATTTCCCAGCCCATGTTCTTGGCTTCTGTGTGTCTGAGCACCATCTTGGCCGCTCTGTCTTTGCCTTGTTCCCTGCCTCCTCCAACAGTAAAATCCTGCTCATTCCCTGAGATTCAGTAGACTTCGAATGTTTTCTTCAACAGGTCTTCTCTAGATTTTCTAAACAGAGCTAATATTCCTTTTCCTGTGCTTTCAATGCCACAAATCACGCTGGAGTCTAACCTCTGCTTTCTGATCTCTCTCAGAGAGCATGTGTGGGGAGGGACGGTAAGTGTTCTGATGGAAGGGACATCTCTAATCCACACTGGCTCCCCAGTCCCTAGTGTAGAGTGGCTGCTCTCTAGAAGTCTGTGAGTGATTCAAAATCAGGCAACAACTTTATAATCACAAAGCTACTTCCTAACATTCTTAGCCCTGCTTTAAAGATGTTAAGTATTCTAGAAGGAATTTCTCAAAAGTACAAGCAAATTTATTTATACTATGGCAGCCCTGTGATATATAACACTGTGGCTGAAAAAATCAACACAATAACCAAAAGTCATTAAAACACTAGTCACCTGTGTAGATTATTTCTGGATTTACAGCCCAACATGCCACTTGCAGAATATGTCCCTGATTATATTAGACTTATGACTGTCTCCAAGCCTTTTTCCCAAACCAAGAAATCATGTTTCCTGACTTTAGACTCCTGGCTTTTTCAGGTACATTGAGATGAGATTACCAAGGCAAGTTCTTTTGTATGGAACTATTCCACAAAACATTTATTGGTTCCTGTGAGTTTTTAAGGTATTAAATCTGATATCCAGCAACTGACTGTGTGATTATCAGTCTTGGCTCACAAATTGCTCTGCTGCATATCAGAACGAGGTTTTCTAGAATCCAAATGATTCGCTGAAGTCATTTCAGGTATTCCCTGGAGGTCTTAGAACCATAATTTCCTCAACAACATGCTCAGCAAACTTGCACTGTAATCATTTAAACTAACACAAATGCTGTTTTTCTTATTGTGTCATTACTGTTACCACAATTTTCTTTTTTTAAGAGTAGAAAAAAAATCTATCCTGCTCTACTCATGAATGAGTGAGAGGAAACGTCACCACACCTTCTAATTATCAGGGGTCAACGTCAGGGGCCATAGGAAAAAAACACGTTTATGTTATCAAGAAAGCTAGCTAATATGCCAGATTGTACAAACTGAGGGAAATTTTTATGACCAGGTCACCCGTCCTCAAGTCCTTGTGCATACTCAGGTTTTGTGACCCAGGGGCTATTTGGTGAATTGGGGGTTATTTGTGACATGGAGATCAAACTTTGCAAATTAGTGTATTTTGGTAGAAAATAAAACAAAAATACCTCTGTAGATAAATACTAACAGTCTGCTGAACTGGGAGCTTGGCTTCTTGTCCTGAGCACCTGCTCCATCACAGCTGGACAGGCAGAGGTGAGGACTGCCTCCTCCACACACTGACTGGCTCTTAAAGAACACCATGAGCAGGGTGTCATCAGGACACTGGTGGGATCAGGGTTTACGCAGGCAGGTGGTTTGAAAGGTCTGAACTTGTCTTCTACTGTGCCCTATGAGGTCACATTAAGGTCATACTAGGGCTTTGAGAGCCTCACTGCTTTCCTACTCTCTCAGTAAAACGCAGGGGCTACTTCCTTGTACCCAAAAGCCAGTCCCTCCTACCCTCTCAGAAGCCTGATTACCCCTTCCTCCCCCACACTCTGCTCTTTCCTTTATTTTCAACCTCTCCCCGTCTGCGTTCTCCTTCCCGCCCTCATTAACCATAAGCGGGTCTTTCTTTTTTTTCTTTTTTCTTTTTGCCAAACCTCCCTCCTTTAACCTGGTGGCCACCTGCAGCCATAGCCCAGTTCACTATCTGCACATCAGCCAGAATCCTCCAAAGCCCTGTTTTTACATAATGCATGCACATTCTCACCTCCCTCTTACTTTTTTTTTAAGATTTATTTATTTATTTGAGAGAGAGAGAAAGTGAAGAGGGGGAGGGGCAGAGGGAGAGAGAGACAAGCAGACTCCCTGCTGAGTAGGGAGCCCCACTTGGGGCTCGATCCCAGGACCCTGAGATCATGGGCTGAGCTGAGATCAAGAGTCAGACACTTAACCAACTGAGTCACTGAGGCACCCCACCTCCCTCTTACTTTTAACCCTCTCTAATCTTGTTTTGATCCTACCACCTCACCAAAACTACAAAATCATTAAGACGTTAGTGATTATAGGGGCGCCTGGGTGGCTCAGTTGTTAAGCGCCTGCCTTCAGCTCAGGTCATGATCCCAGGGGTCCTGGGATCGAGCCCCACATCAGGCTCCTTGCTCAGGGAGCTTGCTTCTCCCTCTGCCTACTGCTCCCCCTGCTTGTGCTCTCTCTCTCTGACAAATAAATAAATAAAATCTTAAGTAAAAAGACGTTAGTGATTATAAAGTTAAACATAGCCTTCCTGCACAACCCAGAAATTTCACTCCCAGGAGAAAGGACAACTTTTGTTCAGAAACACCCGCATGCAAATATGTGTGTCAGCTCTGCTCATTATCAACAAACACTGAAAGTAACCAACATGTCCTTCCACCTCTGAACAGTTAAACAAATTGTGGTTATAGCTGCACAATGGAATACTACTTAGCAATGAAAAGGAATGAGCAATTGATTCACATAGGAATCAATAATAACATCAATGATCCCTAAATATATTTTGCCAGGCCCCAAAGGCTGCATAGTGTGTGAGTCCGTGTATGGCATTCAGAAAAAGACAAAACTCTCAGCATGGAAACAGATCAGTGGTTTCCAGGAGGTAGGGAGAAAGACTGAGCTAATGCGACAGCATGAGGATATTTGCGGGGGGGTGGGGGAGATGGGACTGGTCTGTATCATGACCGTGGTGGTGGATGCATGACTATGCGTTTGTTAAAACCCAGAAAACTCTAAAGCACAGAGTGTATCTTACTATATGTAAACTTTTTGAATAGCAACTAGGATGGAGGGGATTCCCCCAAATGGAATGCAGACTAACACATGGAAACATAAAGTGGTACTCATGGCTTCCTTAGCTCCATGGGGACTTAGTAGTCTTTAGCATGCTGCATTCGATACCATTTAACACCCCCGTCCTTTGGCATACCTTTTTCCTTTAGCTCTCCAGGTCATACCTCCTCCAAATTTCTCCTACTTGATTAGCTTCTCTTTCTCAGACTCTCTGGCAAGGTCTTCCTTCTCTACTCACTATTCTACCTCACAGGTTCTCCCTGTCAACCTCATCCACTCCCATGATCACAGTTACTAAATATGCCAATGAATGTCCAATTTATGTCTCCCACGGGGTCCTGTCTTCAGAGGTCCAGACTGACATATGCTGCCACCTACTAAAGGTATCCACTATGGACTAAATTATCCCAAACTCAACTTAGCATACAAGGCCTTCCCTATGACCACACCCACTTCCTCTCCTGGGCCCCCAACTCACTGAAGACTGAGAACTTGGCCATGAACTTTAACCTCCCTCTGTCTCTCCCCTCTCTCCCTCACTGCTGCTCACCACATCTCATGCCGTCTTGAATCCACCTTTTCCACTCACTTCCATGGCACCACGTTGGTCCAGGCCACCACCAATCTGTTATCTATCCCTCAACACTTCTATTTGGTCATTGGCAGCACCTTCTTCCAACCTTCTATGCCATGCAGCTGGGGTGATCTTTCTAAAACACAGTAAGTTTCGTTCCCCTGCTTCAAATTTGCCTGTGGTTTCCCATTGCTTTTTTTTTTTACGTTTTTTAGTTTTGTTAAAAAAAATTCAGACAATTCAGGAAATATGGGTTTAGGAGTGGTGGTGATGCAAAAGGGGGGAAGCCATGGGGTGGGGGTGGGGGTTGTCAGGGGTAGGTGGCAGTAGTGTCTCCTTCACCCCATGCCTGCTGTCAACTCCTGAAGAGGGACAGACCGTCACATTCCAAAATGCGTGGGTGAGTCCTCTACCGCGTCTGTTCAATGTAGGAGGAACCCATTGCTTTTATAATGAAGCCCAAATTCCTCAACACAACCTACCAAGCTCTGCATGGCTTGGCCCCAGATGACCTTTATTCCCCACTGTGCTTCCCCACTCTCCGCATCCAGCTACCCAAGCCTTCTTTCTTCCCGCAGACGCATCAGGCTCTTTCCCACCTCAGGCCCTTTGCATATGCTGTCCCCTTCACCTGCCGTCCACTAGCTAATCAATATTCACCCTTTAGGCTTCACCTTCAACGTCACTCCGGGAAAGCCTCCCAGGACCCCAGAGACTAGCTTTGCTTCTCTCATTACATGTTTTCATAGTTTTTCATTCTGAGCATTCATCTTTAATATCCACCCCCTTTTCTAAAAAAGCAAGCAGGAAATGGACGTGGCTAGTTCATGGCTGTCTCCCAAGAGCTAAGGATGATGTGGAACATATTGCAGGTACTCAGTCAGTATCTGTTGGAAGGAAATAAAAACCAAGTTAATAAGTGTAGTAATGCATAGCACAATACATAATATATAGGTAATGGGGAGCGACTGAAGGCATCAGTGCGTGCAAAGACAAGGAGAAAATGTGTTAAATGGTACTAATTTGGTAGTCATGTGCAGGGCAGTTTAGGGAAACATGGAGATTATAGTGGAATAGGCCAGGCATGGAGTCATAAGCATCAGGATTAGAATGGTGACAGTAGGAATGGGGAGAAAAAAAAATATAGGATTTGATGAACAATTGTATTTGAAAGTGAGAAGAGAAAAAAGTAAATTCAGAAATTAAGGCCTGCTGATCTGTGAAATAAAAATAAATTAAGAAAAACGAACTGGGTTACAGAGGAAGCTAATGATATCAAGTCAATAAATTGTCATGGGGACTGTGAGGCTTACACAGAAGAATTCCAAGTGGCCGACAACATCGAAGTCATATTTCAAAGACTGTCTGCATACCTTTTCCAAATCGGGACCATCTGCAAGGGAAGCTGAAGTGAAATCATTGTTTATGTAGATCATTTTCTCTGCAGGTGGTCTCCTTGTCTTGCGGGGGCATTGTGTGAAGCCAGACCACATTTCATACACCGTTGGGGGACTGCCTGGGACTGTAAGCTGCAGATTGTCTTATTCCAGGGACAGCATATCTCTTCTGCTTGCATTCCCTCGAGCTGCCACCCATCCCTGGCAGAGGTGACCCACAATGAAGGACAGTTAACCCCGGACAATAATGCAGTGATGCGTGAGAGTGTGGCTTACAGACCTGGTAAACTCTGCTTTTCTGAGCAGCTATCGATAAGGTACATGAGATTCTCTGGACACAGAGAAGCTGGGACAGCAAGAGAGTTTCCAGAAACGTGTCCAGCTTAGGGGCCGAGATCTCGCCCAAGTGTGGAGGAGGTGGAACTGTTTTTTGCCTAACTTAAACCGAGCAGAAAAGTAAAGAGGGGTTCTAGACTCCAAAGCATAAAAGTAAGAAGATGTTCTGAGAAGAGGGGATTGCAGCTGCTGACGCTCTCATAGACGGGCATCATGGGGACAGCCCTTGTCTCTGTCCCCTCCTTGCCGGCCTCATGCCAGCAAACAACCTGCCAGATCTCCGTGTCTTATTTCAGTGGTTTTCAAACCTTTTAGGTTGTCTTCATCACCCCACCAGGATTCAGGGGCATGAGGGTGCTGTTATGGTAGTTATGTTGGTAACAAGCCCAAAGTTGTTACTCTACTTGGCCAATAACTTCTGAGGGCAGCAAGGTGCACATCCATCGCACGGACGAGGAATAAAAGGTTTCTGGGCACATGGCAGCCTTTTGGGTGAATGTTCTCATGATACCCAGAGAGAACTCTCTGTAACTACTAGTGCTAAGCTGAGGAGACCACCATAGTGCACTCATAATATGGACAAAATTCGCTTCCCCCCAATATATGCCATACTTTGGGCCTGAAAATTGTCCCCAAAAATACCAGCAACAAAATTAACATAATTTGATGTTGCCACGCTATAATGTAGTCCTCTAGTCTACAGTTCTCAATTTTTACTGTAAATAGGATGCGTTTTCACTCAGTGTCTTACATAAGGCTAGCACTTAATATACAGAGTGAATATTGCTCTTAGCAAGCCTATCATTTAGTTTGTGTCCTGGCCCAGTTTAGGAAAGTTGCCTTAAAGGGAAGAAATATCATTAACTCTTCTCTTCCCAAACTATTGTTTAAATATATTAATTCTTGGGTGCCTTCGTGGCTCAGTCAATTAAGCATCTGCCTTTGGTTCAGTTCATGATCCCAGGGTCCTGGGATGGAGTCCCGTATTAGGCTCAGCAGGGAGTCTGCTTCTCCCTCTGCCTCTCCCTCTCATTCTGCTCTCTTTCTTTCTCTCTCGGATAAATAAATAAAAATCTTTTTAAAATATATAACTCAGATAACAAAGGATATATTTCTAGCAAAGTGCAGTTTATATTATTCAGATGTCAATTATCCCAGATATTTTGCTTTTTCATTTTCTCCCTTTTAGTGTCAGTTTTAAGCAAACTGTTTTTCTGATATTTTCTTCATGAAATGGCCTAGGAAAAGAATGTTTCAGCTAGGTAGCCTTGTTAGTAGCTGCCCTAAGAAAACACATGCAAAAACATGTCCAAGGGACCCAGTGAATGTTTAGTATCAGGAACTTCCTGGCCATTTGGTTGGACATTTTAGCCCTTCTAACAAGCATTCTTTAAGTTTTCACGGTTTTTCTTTTCCTCAAAAAAAAAAAAAAAAAATCCACATAATAACTATTGCGCAGAAGAACTAAAACAAACAAACAAAAAAAAAATGCATTCTGTCCAAACAAATCGCAATAACAGCCAAGGTCAAAATACAGTCACAGCTTGGTGAAAACAGCACCCGGGTGTTCAGAGCATACATTGCTGCAGAAATCCAGCTCACAGGACGCCTGAGGAGGAGAGGCCTCGCCACGGGCACACGGGCCTGGCTCAAGTCCCATGCTTCTTTTCCCTAATGGTGATTAGTGGAGTTTTAGAATACATTTCTGAGTTATTCCTGAAATTCTCTGACAGCTGTAAATACTGTACAAAAGTTTTGTTAAAATTAGTTCTACGTAGGGTCCCTGGGTGGCTCAGTCGTTTGAGAGTCTGCCTCGGACTCAGGTCATGATGTCACGGTCCTGGGATCGAGCCCCACACGGGGCTCCCTCCTCAGCAGCGAGTCTGCTTCTCCCTCTCCCTCTGCCCCTCCCCACAACTCGTGCTCTCTCTCTTTCTCTCAAATAAATAAAATTTTTACATAAATAAATAAAATGATTTGTAAGTATTTGGATCCCCTTTCTGTGCATGTTTAGGAAACTGTCCAAGGCATCTACCCTCATAGAGTTAGGTCAGCAGCACTGGAGGATACTTAAGTCCAGGACTTGAATGTGATTTTTAGAATGTTTGCAATTTTCATTTATTTATGTTTTGCTTACACATTATTGTTGTTATGCTTGGCAACTAAGTTAAGGTGAAGACTATAGTCATCAAGGCTACAAACAATTCAGTGATTCAAGTATACCAATGCAAATATTAGGTTGAGTCATATGAAATTGCCACCAGTAGGCGATTTTATTTATAAAAATGACAATTTCATAATGTTTAGCCTAATGTTTTTCACTTGGAAATTGGTCATACTGTGCTTTGAATTGTATTTTGTTTGCTTTTTCCTTTTGTACTTTTAAATTTTGTCACAGTAGTTTATTTATCTTGGATGTTGGGTTCCTTGTGTAAAATGTGATTCATTCAGGCAGTGGGGAATGAGGTGATTATTAGCGAGTATGTCTCTTCTGGGTGATGCAAATGGCCTGGAATTAGATAGTGGTGATGGTTGCCCACTTTGTGAATATACTAAAACCTACTGAATTGTACAGTTGAAGAGGGTCAACTTTATGATATATGAATTATATCTTCATTTTTAAAAATTATCCAAAGGTATACAGATTGGGAAAGAAGAAATAAAACTCTTTGTCTGCAGATGGCATGATCATCTGTGTAGAAAACTCAAAAGAACTAACAACAACAACAAGTCTTGGAACTAATAAGCAATTATAACAAAAATGCAGAATATAAGGTTAATATATAAAAGTCTATTGCTTTCCTATATATTATCAACCAACAATTGGAATTTGAAATTAAAAAAACACGATGCCACTTACCATTAACACTGTAAAAATGAAATTCTCAGGTATAAACCTAACAAAATATATATACAAGGTCTATATGAGGAAAATAACAAATTCTGATGAAAGAAATCAAAAAAGATAAATAAATAAAGAGATATCCCATGTCTACAGATCGGGAGATTCAATACCGTCAGGATGTCAGTTCTTCTCAATTGATCTATAGATTCAGTGCAATTCAAACCAAAATCCCAGCAAGTTATTTTATGGATATCCACCGCTTATATGGAGAGACAAAAAACCCAGAAGAGCCAACACATTGTTGAAGAAGAACAACGCTGGAGGACTGACAACTGCTTATCCAAGACTTACTAGAAAGCTACAGTAATCAAGACAGTGTAGTATTGGTAAAAGAACAGACAAATAGATCAGTGGAACAGAATAGCAAGCCTGGAAATAAACCCATGTACGTAAAGCAACTGATCTTTGACAAAAGAACAAAGGTAATACAATGAAGAAAACAAATGGTGTTAGAACAACTGGACATCCACATGCAAAAAATAAATCTAGACAAAATCTTACGCCCTTCACAAAAATTAACTCCAAATGGATCGTAGATTTAAATTTAAACCACAAAACTATAAACCTCTTAGACTGTAACATAGGAGAAAATCCAGATGACCTTATGTTTGGCAATGGCTTTTTAACTACAACACCAAAGGTTTGATCCATGCAAGAAATAAATGATAAGTTGGGCTTTATTAAAATTAAAAACTTCTGCTCCCTGACAAACAAGGTTAAAAGAATGAAAAGACAAACCACAGACTAAGAGAAAATATTTGCGAAAGACACATCTAATAGAGAACCATTATCCAAAATATACAAAGAAGTCTTAAACTCAATAATAAGAAACTAAACAACTCAGTTTAAAGATGGGCAAAATATCTGAGCAGACATCTCACCAAAGAAGATATACAAATGGTAAAAAGTATATGAAAAGATGCTCACATCATACATCATTAGGGAATTGCAAAATAAAACAGTGAAATGCCTACATACCTATTAGAATAGCAAAAATCCAAAACACTGACAACATCAGATGTTGAGGAAGATGTAGAACCACAGGAACTCTCATTCACTGCCGGTGGGAATGCAAAATGGTACAGCCCCTTTGGAAGACAGTTTGACAACTTCTTACAAAACTAAACATATTCTTACCATACGATCCCACAACTGTACTGCTCAGTGTTTTCTCCAATTAGCTGAAGGGTTTTATCCACACAAAAACCAGATCCTTACAACAGCTTGGTTCATAAAAACCAAAACTTGGAAACGACCAAGATGCCCTTTAGCAGGTAAGGGGATAAACAGTGGTATGTCTATACAATCGAATATTATGCAGGTTTAAAAAGAAATGCACTATCAGGTGATGAAAAGACATGGAGGAAACAAATTTTACTATGTGTAAGAAATCAATATGAAAAGGCTATCTAGTATATGATAACAATTATATGACCTTTTGGAAAGGGCAGAACTATGGAGACAGTGAAAAGATCGGTGGTTGCCAGGAGCTGAGAAAGGGAGGGATTAAAAGGCAGAGCACAGAGAATTTTTAGGACATTGACACTACTCTGTATGATCAGATAGTGGTGGTAATCATACATCTGTCCAAACCCGTAGAATGTACAACACCGAGAGTAAACCCTAACATAAACTGTGGGCTTGAGTGATAATGATGTGTCAGGGTCGGTTCATCAGTTGCAACAAGTGCCCCATTCTTATGTCACTGTTGACTGTGGAAGAGGCCATGCATATGGTGGCAGGAGGTATATGGGAGCTCTGTACTTTATGTTCAGTTTTGCTGTGAACCTCACTGCTCTAAAAAGAAAGTCTATTAAAAATTTATACATACCCAGACAGAAAATGGTCAGCTTGATTTTTTAAACTGGCAAAGTAACATTTTGTTGAGCGTGCTGTGTATCTCACTTTACCCGCTGCAGAGTCTTGCCTAGAATAATCAGAGGGGCTCCCCTAAGACACATTCCTATCTGTTTAAATTTTTGTAATAGTTTTCTATTTGGAATGTTATGAAGACACCAAAGAAAGTGTTGACAATGACTAACCGCTTGCCATCATAGGATGACAATTATACACATTTTATTTTATAGTTATGTAAAAACAAATACACATGGCCAACTAACTAGAATACATATATGAAGTTCTAGGTTCGGGTCCCGGTTGAAATTCTAGGGGCTCACAGAAGCAAAAAGAAAAGTGATTAAAGAGGGCACATTCTCATACGCAAACAATGAATCATGGAACACTACATCAAAAACTAATGATGTAAGGTATGGTGATTAACATAATATAATAAAATTTTTTTAAAAAAAATGATTAAGTAAGAGGAAACGCAAGACAGAGTTTCAGAAAAACAGGCTCAGGAAACCCCGGGGTGGTACAAAGTATCACATCCCGGGGAACACTAGTGGACAGCCAAAATAGAAAATGGCAGTGTACGGGTCAGCCAGATGGAGTGGGTTCAGGAGAGGGAAGGGCAGGTGGAGCAGGGGTTTGTGCTCAGAGACATTCATGTGCCAAAGATGGCAGCTTTTTAATGAGCCCTTCCTTCAGTTTATCCCGTAGGTGAGGACAGAGCCCTTAAGAGCAGTGAGCTGGGCCAGATGGAGATAGGCTTCTAGTTTCCTTCTGCCTGAGAAACCAGTAGTGTCTGCTCTCATCTAGGCCTGAGATTCTTTTTATTCCAGCCCCACTGAAACCTGTGCTTGCAGCGGCTGCAGGGCTGCATTGCCTTGTGCAGAACGGCCTGATTTCATTCTTCAGTGAGTTTTCTGGAGTACCTGCTCCATCGCAGGTGCTCTTCTAGGATGTGATGGTGAAGAAACACATGAGAAGACTAAATCCCTGCCTTCATGGGGCTTTCAGCCTAGGATGGAAACCATTGCAGCCATCAAACCACGAGACACATGCACATGTGGAAAACTTGCCCTGGGCAGAGCCCGGGGAGAGGAGAGGGGCTTTGCAGTGCAGAAGGAGGACCTCCATCCGGGCGGAGAAGACGCCCGGAAAGCGGTGAGGGGCTGAGGCCTGAAGGAAGAGTAGGAGTCACTAGGAAACTGGAGACCAATTCTTGGCCCAGGGAACATCACGGGGGGATGGAGCTTTGTGCCAGAGTTTTAACAACATCCTCATCACCCATCAGGCGATGGCAGCTTATGTAACATGATCTTTGTAACCACTTCCCGTACACGAGGGTGTCAGGGATGTTAGTGATCTATCTATCATTGTATTGTGCCTCCTTGCCAACAGAACTCTGTCTGGCTCTTGGCTGAGCATAATGGCATCTGGAGAAGAGATTCCATTTCTTTAGCCTTCCTCAAAATGAGTTATGGCCACACAACTATAGCTAACCAATGAGATATACTTGGTGTGTTGCGGAGGACTTCAGGAAAGCATCTTTAAAAGTGGGGGGGGAGGGGAGCCAAGAACATCTTCTTCCCTCTCTCCTTCCTCCTGCTTAGAATGTAGATCAAATGGATGGAGCTCCAGTAGCCATTTCAGACCATGAGACAATTGGAGGCTGAAAGCCCACTCTCAGATACTAAATTATAAAATGTGACTGTGTCCCTGATTGTGTGGCTCTCCCAGTCAAGGCCCGAATTGCCTATGAGCTGACATCTTTCATATGCCAAAATAAAAGTCTTGTGTGTTTATGCTCCAACTATGGGGGTGAGGGATCTCAGTTACCTTTAGCTTAATGAGAAACAAGGAAACAGATTGTCATTGAGTGTCCCGGTTTGTCTTGCCTTTCTGTTATCATGTCCTCTGTGCCAGGTAAACAACAGAATACATCCCAACATCCCTGTGACCAGTTTACATATTTTTCTGCCTTGATGTAGAGAATGAGGCCAAAACCTCCTGAAGGGTCCACCCAGCTATTTCATCTGTTCTCGAATAGTATATTTTGCAAGTGAACGTCTTGCCACATCAAATCTCCCAGCAATAGTGAACAACATCCCAGATTTTTTTCCTTCCAGCTCATACAAGGAAGGAAGAATATTGCTTAGTGTTTCAAAGGGGAAAGATAGTACTGGCAAGGTGCTGGCTGGGGTATCAGTCTATAAGTTGCTTTCTGCTAGTCGTGGAGCTAAAAAGTAAAAGAGAAAAAAAGATAAACAAAAACTTAATGGTTTGATCACATATTCCACGACATAGTAGATGGTGGAATGGAGTTCCCCAAGCAAAGACGAGTCTGGGGCTCATCTAGGAGCAGGTACAGAGTCTCAGGATACCTCACATATCCGGGCAGGGAAGCAGGAAGAAGAGAGAGAGATGCGGTAGGTATAAACAACTAGGAAGATTCTGGAAGCCTGCAGGTGTCAGATTTGACCTCTCATCCTAAGGCAGGCTATTTTAATTTATTTGCTAGGTGTGAGCAACTATGTAACCAGAGAATTATATACATATAAAGGAAATCACACATCTTCGGAAAAATACTAACCTTGACTGAGGCAGGGCAGGGATGGAAATGCTAGGATTACCCCATGGCCAAAAATATTTAGGTGGCAAAAACAGATAAGGACACCTGACAGTCACGTTATTAACTAGAATTCAATGACTGAAGGGTTCTTAAGATTAAAAAGACATAGTGTTTGGATAGTAAATAAGAACCGGAGGGAAAAGAAAAAAAATGGTATTTTTAGTTTTAAAAGATGTTAGCAAAATACCTCTTAGAATTTGCTGCCCAGAGAGTGTAGCTTAAATCCATTGTGAAATCGTTTAACAAATGTTAAGAGAAGAGTAACCTTTAAGCCAACTAAAGGTTAGAAAAATGAGGAGCAGAAATCATGTTTTACTAACTCAATTGCTTTTTTATGGAATGATAAAATTAATGGGCAAGGAGAATACAGTGGATGTAATATATCTGAACTTTCAAGAAGCCATTATTGCCATGTCAATGACTTTTACTCCGTAAGTCAATTCAAACTTGCCACGATCTAAATATGCTCCCTAGATTAAAAAGTAGAGGAAAATCTAAGCAACACCTAATGAGGAATGATGCGGGAGGCTTGAGGGAAAGTGAAGTGCTCTCAAAACTGGCTCTAGCTTGAATTTCACTTTGAAACTCTTTTCATTAATGGTCAGAGAGGTGGCTCAACACCAGGAGAAACAACAAAGTAAACAAACAAAAAGCTACTATGGGTGTTTAAATTATTTAATGTCATAAACAGAAAGAAACTGACTCTTTTGTTTGTCTTCCCAGTTGCCATTTTAATTTTTTTCATTGTGATAACTACAAAGATTTTATTTTTGGGGGGCGCCTGGGTGGCTCAGTAGGCTAAGCATCTGCCTTCGGCTCAGGTCGTGATCCCAGGGTCCTGGGATCGAGCCCCACGTTGAGTCAGGCTCCCTGCTCCGCGGGGAGGCTGCTTCTCCCTCTCCCTCTGCCCCTCCCCCCCCCGCTTGTGCTCTCTCACTCATGCTCTCTCTCTCTCAAATAAATATTTTATTATTTTATTTATTTATTCTATTATTTTATAATATTTATTTGAGAAAGAGAAGGGGGGGAACAGGGGGAGGAGCAAAGGGAGAGGGAGAAGCAGACTCCACGCCGAGCACAGAGCCCGACACGGGGCTCGATCCAATGACTCTGAGACCATGACCTGAGCTGAAATCAAGAATCAGACACTTAACCGACTGAGCCACCCAGGAGCCCCCATTCAAAATTTGTTTACATGCCCATCCAGTGCAGAATGGCTCTGGTCTCACTTAAATGAGAGCTGGGCTTTGGGACTGTCTTACTTACTGGAGCTCGTTATAAGAGAATTATGGTGCACAATTTGCCTTGTCATTGTTGGCAAATCAGTCCATCTGTGTCTTCCGTATGAAGATGGACTTGTTGTATATCTGTATTAGGCATAGGAAAAGTGAAGTAGCAGCCCAGATGTTCAGAGTCCTCCTTCATCCATGTAAGAGAGCTATTAAGTAGGATCGTCTGTGATTTTATTCAGTGCCCTGGGGAAGCAAAAACAAGAATTAAAAACATGAAGATTTGTTTTCCAAAGGAGTTTGTGTTCACTATTAATGATCGCTATGTTTAGACAATAAAAACACAAAATTAAGGTCTTTGGCATCCCTTCACTGGTGAAATCAAAGGATGTGATTACTTGGCTAGAGAAGACAAATATATAGATTGAGGCGTGTTTATGCAAAGTTCTCACCAATAGCTCTTTTTCTGTCTTTCTGTGGGGCTGATTCTTCTGTGGACCTGAAATACAAATCTCAAAATGTTTTTTTGTCTTAATTTCTCCACCTAAAGCAAATGGATTATGAAACTTTGTTGAGAAGTGTCGTGAGAAATAATTCATTGATAAATACGTAAATGTGGCTAAATGGCAAAATGGCATAGGTTTTAAGTGCCTATTATACCAGCAATGTTTCTGCATTGTAAATTTGAATTTTAAATCATATGGGGACAAATACTCAGATTAGAACAATGCAAGTTTTAGTTTCCTCAGCATGTGTATTAAAAATGAGCTAGTTTGAGAGCTAATCACCAAAATCTATTTCAAATTATTTTTTTCAGATGTGACACATTTTGGTAATTTTTAATGCATTCTTATTACTTAAGTATTCAGATTTTTTTGTAGCTACAAGGGCTATTATATTAATATTTTCAATGACACATTAATGTGTGCCAAGAATGATTGTGTTATGTGGTTTGTTTATACCAGTGGTTATTTTTGATGTTAGCTATTTGGTGCAAAATGTAATTCGTACATGTTATGGGAACATAAACTTTATTGCTGTCTCATTATCATGCAGAAGACAAATATGAGCAAAAGAATAGCATCCTATATTAATCTTCCAGAGATTGGTTATGGGTAACCCAAGTGATTGTATTATAGTTTAATTAATGGAATAAGAAGAGAATAAATAGCTTTCAGTGCTGCCTGATAAATGTAATTCTCTTCTGGAAAGATATGTACAGTGAAAAACGATAAAACAGTTCTGATGGAATGGCTTTTTGTCTAGCTCAGTAATGCAATTTTCTTTTCTGTGCCCATAGAAAAAAGATATCTCCATCCTTAGGCTATATTTTGTAGTGTCATTTTAGGTATTCATTTTTGGGGGGAAATGCTTCTTCAGCTTTAAGGAATTAGATGCCATTGAACTAGAAAAAAAAGTATCTAAAATAGCTTAAGTTGTTTTTTGATTTGTGAAATGTAAAAAGTCGTCACTGTTACATGAGTGAAGCAACATTCATTTCAATGACTTTGCCCGACTTTTTCTCCTCTGTACAAACACTTGTCCTTTGCTAACGGTACCACGGAAATTTCCCTAGGCAGAACAAAATCAGAGAGGTGCATTCACGGAGGGAAAAAAATTTCAGATGAAGGGGTTGATATTTTTGATGGTTTCTTTTGGGTAAATTATGGACATTTTTCTCTATCCTTAAGATGTTCTGACAACAAATGCATTGGAAGGGAGCAAGATGTCACCTCATATGCAGAGGTACTGTGGATGATAGGACATGTCTGAAGGTAACACAAAGTGCAATGTCTTTCACTTTCTTCCACACCAGCATGGTTACCTCCAAGTCCTTCCAACTTCACATGCCTGTGGCTGGTTCATTCAGCTGGCCAGGAACAGACAGCAAGAAGGGCAAGATGTTTGACTTCTGTGTGGATCAGATGGCCTTACATTGTTCCATTGGCTTGAAAGGTGTAGTGGGTTGAATAGTATTCCTCCCCCAAAGTTTACATCCGCCCAGAACCTCAGAATGTAATTCCGTTTGGAAGTAGGCTCTTTGCAGGTATAATTAGGTTAAAAGGAGGTCACAGTGGATTAAGATTGGTCCTGAATCCAGCAACTAGTGTCCTTATGAGAAGAGGAGAAAACACAGAGATGCACAAAGGAAAACACCATGAGAAGACCAAGGGGGCAGAGATTGGCGTATGGAATGCCAAGAAAAGCCAAGATTGACTGGCAACCAAGAAGCCAGGAGTGAGGCATAGAACAGAGTCTCCTTCAGAGCCACCAGAAGAAACCAAGCTTCCCACACTTTGATATGGAACTTCTGGCCTCCAGAACCATGAGAGAATAAATCCCTATTGTTTTAAGCTACTCTGTGGTAACTTGTTATGGCCGCCACAGGTAACCAATACAGCTGGACAGCTTGTTCATGTTCCTCCTGTCACACGGGCATCCAAGTGAGTTTGTAGACAGGCTGATGCTTCTCGGCCCACCAGTGGGAAATCAACAGTATATCTGCGAGAAAAAGAGTGCATCTTCACAATTTAAGGGTGTAACTAATGTGCCCAAGTCCACCAACAGCTCAACAGCAGCTCAGGCTCACCACCTAATAAACAGCGTGTCCAGAACGCAGAATCTCAATATTGCTGCTAAATTCTGCCATCTCAAGAGTACAGAGTCTGATGACAAAACAGGAAAAAAGCTCCAAAGGAAGCTAGCTTGTTCCTCTAAGAGTGTCCTTAATTAGGTATGAGTGGTGTTGAGGATAATGGCTTCCACCCTATTGAAACAGAAAGGGAATTTTGCCCGCAGCATCATTCAAATCTGGAGGATCAGGATCTAAGCTGGGACTCCAAAATTGGCTCCCGAGCCACCTCCTGTGTGCCGAGCTGGCCTGCCAGGGTCTACTCCCCAGACCAGCCACGCCACCTGAGGTGACATCCAGGGAACTGGAAGCTGTTGCCACATCTGCTGGCTCTGGGAGCACATCACCCCCTGAAGGGAGGAGGCCGAGCCCAGAACTGTTGGCAGGACCAGCTATGTGATCTGTGTAGCCCAGTACAAAATGAAAATGCAGGCTCCTTGTTCAAAATTAGTAAGAATCAAGAGAGTGACCACAGAGAAGCAGACCCAGTACAGAGCCCTTGTAGGCATGGGGTCCTGTGTGACCGCTGCGGTCACAGCCCATGGAGCCGGCCGCAGCTGTTGCCTGCAGAGCAGTGTGCTGGCCTGCTAATCTGCACCTGCAAAGGGGATACATCCTGTGCTGTCGCTCTTCCCCACTAACAAGACCGAGTTCAAGTCTATGAGAGTGGGCAAGACTGGCAGAACCCTGGCTGCAAGGGCAACTGAGAAATGTCCTTCTCAGGAGCCTAGGCTTTCCTGTTGAAGGAAGCACTTTAGGAGGAGCTAGAAAAGGGGCGCCTGGGTGGCTCAGTCGGTTAAGCGGTTGCCTTCGGCTCACGTCATGATCCCGGGGTCCTGGGATCAAGCCCCACATCTGGCTCCCTGCTCAGTGGAGAATCTGCTTCTCCCTCTCTGCCTACTTGTGCTTTCCCTCACTCTGTCAAATAAATAAATAAAATCTTAAAAAAAAAAAAAAAGGAGCTAGAAAAGATGCTAAGTGAGCCACGGACTATATCCACCTAGATGTTCAGGCCTGCAAGAAGTAAAGGAAACTTTGTAGAGCTATGTGTTCTCTTCTCACACTGGTTTCAAGGCCCACCGAGCTCAGTCTTAGCTTCTCATACCTGACATACAGCAGACAGAATAACATGCATCCCTTCTCTGGGTGGGCTATATGGCGGTGAAGAAAGAAGGTGAGGTCCCTGATCTCTCGAGTTTCCTTCAAGGGGGTGGAAATGAAAAATTAACATGTAAACAACTAAATGAGATTTTTTTCAGATGATCATTTCCGGGGGCAGAGTTGTTATATTCCAAACCCTTCTCTTCCTTTGAACACTGATGATAGCATTTTATCCCAGCCAATACCTACCTCTCAACTGATGTCCTGATTTTCACTCTTACCCCCTCCAAACCATTCCCAACAGCAAGGTTAGAGAAATCCCTTTGAAAACATAAATTAGATCTCAGACATTCCTGGGCTTAAATCCTTCTCATAATTTTGCTTGCCCTTGGAAAAAAATCCAGACCTTCTCATTATTCTTTACAAGACCACACACCATCTGGTCTCTTCCCATCTCTAACCCTTTCCCCCCTTAGCCACTCTGCCACACCAGTGTCCCTTCTGCTTTCTGGGACATGCCAGGTTCCTTCCTACCTCTGTCTTTGAACTCACAGCTCTCATAGTCTGGTACAGCTGGCTCCTTCTCCCCTTCCAGCTTGGCTAATGTGTCACCTTCTCAGAAAGTTCTCTGGCCACCCTACCTAGGACAGAATTCCCACCCCACCCCACAGTTACTCTATATCATAGCACTTTGTTTATTGCTCCCAAAACCCTTATCATGATCTGAAATTATCCAGTTTATATGTCTGGGGGTTTTCCTTCCTCTCCATGAGGCTAGAGACCTTGCCTATCTGCTTGAGTCCTTAACCCCAAGCTCAGCACAGTGCCTGGCACATACTAGCAGCTCAAGAAATACTTGTTGATGGGTAGGCTTACTGACAAATCAATGGATGAAAAAATAGATACATTCACCAGGCCTAGAAAGCTGGGTCACCCATTCATCATTTTAGGCAGAAGAAATTAAACTTAAAACCTGAGCAATATTTTGGGATGGCAGTCGAGTTTGGGAAAATTAAAGCAGAGAGTTCAAAGTAACAGGCAATAATCAAATCATGCAGGTCAGCTATTCTGGAAAAAATTCAGGCTGGCTTTAGGGTGAAAACGCCAGGGCAAAACTGTCCGGTAGGACGGACGATCTCATACTTGTTCACGGGTTGTTTGGAGGTTATCCCCTTCCTGTTCACATGGTGCGAGCTCTCCCAGCGAGATCCCTTACGCAGAGAACAGAGACCCTGTCTTTCTCCAGTGGCCCGTGGTGGCCCCCAGTAGCGCTGGAGTGGCCCCCTGCTTCTTACCAAAACTCTCGAGAGTCGGAAGGTAGTAAGCAATGGGAAGGCATGGCTTTCAGGTTTTTCTTTTCCACTTGCCTTCCCCGGGCTTTCTGCATAGCACCAGCAAGTAGGACAGCCAATTCTCCAGATTCCTTGGGACTGAGAAAGGTGCAGATGAGTCCAAATTGGGACACATTAGTCATCTTTGCACCAGGCCACCAGAAGGAAAATGTCCACATCCTTCCTTTTTGCTCAAGGTCTTAGTCCTGACAGCTTCTTCCAGTCGTTTCATACTCCATATCCTGACATGTAACCAATCTTCATTATTTTTCCTTCCATTTATGGCTTTATTGTGCTTCTCTGTTCTCACTCTGGGCCCTGCTTCTCTGGCTTCCCTCCCTGATGATGTCTGAATTCTGCCTCTGCCTCTGCCATCCTACAACACTCCAGTACGGCCTGATCCATTCTGTTTCCTGGGAGCTTGGGGTTCCACCCACTCCCCAGACCCCCAAGCAACTCTCTTATCACATCCACTCTAGGAGTGGGGGGAGGACATTTGAGTGATTAGCGTTTCCTTAAATATGATCCTATGATACCTCTGACTGCACGACTCAGGAGAAAAAGCCTGGGGATCCATAGTTATCTAGTGGCCCTCAGTTCCATAGAAGAGGGGTCTGCAAGCTTTCTCTGTAAAGGATAAGATAGTAAACATTTTAGGCTTGGTGGAACATACAGTCTCTATCATAACTACTCAACTCTGCATGAAAGCAGCCACAGATACTACAAATGGATGAACACATGGGTGTGCCTGTGTTCCAATAAAAATTTATTTACCAATACTGACAGTGAACCTTCTTTTGGCCCGTGGGCCATAGTGTGTGGATCCCGGATGTGATAGATCTTTCCAGATGATACTGAAAGTTTTTTTTATTAAGCCCCCCAAAGCTTGCTTTGCCCCCACCACCCAGAGAGGCCAGAGCTCCAGATACAACTTACGCATCTGCACACCCATCTTTACTGCTTTTAATCATTCATTCTGTCACACAGCTGGGCTTCTGGAAACATTTGCTCCACAAAAGAAATGCTTGCATAAAGGCATTGGAATGGAAAGAAAGATCATGTGGAACTTATTTTTAAAGGATGTTTAACACCAGTTTGTAATATAAAAGATGGATATGGAGTTAGAGTGAATTATTAGGATAATTGAGGTTAACACATGGTTAAAGCTTTGACAATGGGATTGCTAGATTAATAGGAGAGGATCTCTGTGATGCGCAGAAGGAGACTCCCTCCCTGTTGGTGATGGGGTAGAAAGTAGCCCAACTAGTGCTTTTAAAGGTAAGTTCTTGATATTATCTGCTTTTTTATTTTTGTATTTCAAATTAAAAAGCATCAAATCATGTAGTGGTGAGTGGCCTCCATCGAATGCTGTTTTCATCATAATTGCCATTGACTATCTCCAAGACTTCAGAACGTATTTCGAAATGTGCCATCCTTAGAAGAGTACTTAGAAGGAGTAGAAGGAGAAAAGAAAAGCATCGGTAACATTTTAAATTAATTTTCGGGTGCGTCCTCACACAGGGCATGCATCTGGACACTGCTTTTCTCTGATAAGAAATCAGGAGGTGGGCGCCTGGGTGGCTCAGTCGGTTAAGCGACTGCCTTCGGCTCAGGTCATGATCCCGGAGTCCCGGGATCGAGTCCCGCATCGGGCTCCCTGCTCGGCGGGGAGTCTGCTTCTCCCTCTGATCCTCTTCCCTCTCGTGCTCTCTATCTCTCATTCTCTCTCTCTCAAATAAATAAATAAAATCTTTAAAAAAAAAAAGAAATCAGGAGGTGACGGTGAGGAGACAGGGAAGAAGCAAGTGGGATGAGAAGCCTGCGTTCTGGCAGAATGCCCCTCCCTACAGTTATCTGGTCCTGGAGGAAAGATGGGACTGAACCACGGACGGGGACAAACAGGGCACTAACGTACTGTTGACCTGCTCCCTACAAGTCGTCTGTGCCAGAAGGGTTCCTACGGAATCCCAGAGCTCTCTTCAGAGCAGCAGTGGTTCGTGAGGGCTCAGTGCTGAGCAGATACTGCTGAGTCTAGAAAACAGAGAGCCTTAACAAGTAAATCCCACACCCCCTCGAATTTGTGCTTCAGCAGGGAGTCCTCAGCAGGAAACCCTCCATATGTTTTCCTTTACTACAAGGAACTTCAGAGCATGAGTTCATGTCTCTTCAAACATCCTCACGTTGCTGGAAAACAGCACTGGCTGGCTGATGAGAAATGTCACCAGGAAGACGAGGGGGCTCATTCAGAGATAGGGGAGCAGTTACCCTTCCGAAGTAGATACTAGTTTTGGGGAGGTTTTCTTTTTCCTTTGCTGCTTACGTTCTGGATTTTGTGGGGGTTTTGTTTTGTTTTTAAGGATAGTCTTTGTGTTTTACTACTTCCTAGTAGAGCTTGACTACTTGGAGAAATAAATAGAAAAGGAAGATTTCTGAAAGATGTGTCCTATGGAGGAATGGAATATGCTCTGAGGACCCAAGGATTATAGCTCAGATCAGTCTTTGCTCTTAAACAAAAAAAGCCAAGTTTGAAATTCAGGAATACTTTAAAAATATCACTGCAGGTAAGTACTTTGTCTTTGTTGTTCTCTTCTCTTCCGTCTTAATCCCCTAATAAGCATCTTTTGCTTATTGTAATCTCAATGAATTTATCAGTTGGACTACTTGAAGTTTAAGTGAAAAGATTTGCCAACTCATAAATTAATTGCAAGATGAGATAGGGAGTGTCCTGCTCTTAACGCCATTTAGCAGATAATATTTACAGTAATGTTTATGTTTTTATTGCCGGGAATCATTTAATTTCATTAAGGTTTCAGGTGAATATCTTTTGCTTCCATCCCTCCAGTAATATAAACTGTATTTCAGATCGGAAAATGAGCATGTAAAATTTTCTTCCGAAAAGCGTTGTTGCTATAGCAAACAAATCACAAATCAACTTCTGCCGACTTCTCTGGAATACTTAGGTAGATTTGCTGACGAACCTGTAAATCCCGAGAGTAAAATCCACTAACACTGTAACTTCTTGTGAACCCCTTTTGAAAATGCCATGAAATGGTGCTGCAGATCTGAGGCAAGGAAAACGTCACTCTCTGGCAAAAGGGCCTTGAAACGTTAAGACATTTCAGCTGCTTTTACCTTTCCTTGGATTATACCGTTAAATTGAACGATAGCCGTGCATATGTTGGTACCTGCTCAGGAATCAGAGCTGTCATGCTGATCTAGCTGGATGCGGTTAGACAGTGCACAAGTAATCAGGGAGACGGACTAGAAGTGGCCAGTGTTCTGTTCCCCTCCAGACTCCCAATTTTCACCCCCACGTCTCAGTCCTCTCCTCCTTCTGCGGTTCCTGTAAATCATGCGTTTACTACCAGAGGGGTCGTGGTACCTTTCCCAGCAATCTTTTAGGAGAAGAGCTGGATGCTTCAAAGTGTTATTTAGCTGATATTTGGGCAAGACTGAACAGAGGAACGATCTATGCTTACTCTGGACCCCCAGCTTCCCCACTTCACCACTAAAGTCATCATCCAGACTATAGCTCTCTGCAGACCGGCTGATCTGAAATGATGCATTCGGAAGAAAAATAGATCATCCCTGAAAGCCTCTTCCTCGAATGGAGAGTTGCATTCTCCCCTCCAACTTCCCCAAGTCTTTAGATACCGTCTGCTTTGTCCTCTAAGAATCATGATTGCTGTTCGCCCTGGCAAACATCATTCCTGGTTGCCAAACCAAGGGCTCCTGGAATTGGCCCTGGTACTGTTTAGCTTGTCAGTTAAAGATCATTATCCCTGCCAGTCCATCTGTTATTTTCACTTCGGAGAGTATATTATTTCAGTGCTATATGTGTCCTTTAAATTCTCCCCTCCATGTTGTGTGGGAGCTAGATGTAGTCCAAGGCTGAAGTCCTGTTGTGAACAACGGGAATCCGTGTCCCACTTTTGAAAGCATTAGCGGTAATGGTGCAATCTTGGATGGCCCGAGAGGGAGGGGGTGATCCTGGAACATTGAAAAATCAAGCCAGATGAAAGTCTGGTCTTTGCCATCCTGGATGGCCGTCGCTTTTAGAGGAATTACTTGCTCTCTGATTTAGCTGTGCTTAAGGATTTGTGCTTCTTTCTATAGGGCAACACTGTGTGGCCCCAGCAGCACCCTTATGGTTGCTGGCTATTCATCAGCTATGGCAATTTCGGGGCTCAACTCTTAAAAAGGACAGCCATGAAGAATATGAATACAAATTTCACTTTTTGTGAAATGTAAATGTTCCATAGATTTTGCCTTTGTAAAGTGGCCTGTTATCTACCTGCTAAGTGAGAGCGAGCCTCCACGACTTCATTTTCCCCCAGTGGAAATTATATTGCTGACTTGCCAGAGTATCAGGTCATCTCAGAAACCTTGGACAACTCTCCTTTGTAAAGAGAATGGTGACTTTCATAAGTACCATTATAAAAGAACCAAAACAGTTCTTTTATAAGCCTATGTCCCAGAACAATTGGAGGTCCCATAATCCTCTGGTGCTAAAAGGTGGTGGTGGTGATGATGATGATGATGTTGACATTTAGCAAATACTGACTGCCATCTTTTGCCACGTGTGATACTAAATATTCTATGACACTTATGACATTAAATCTTCCTTACTTAACCTGTAATGCAGGTAAAGTAGGCAGCCTCATTCACTTATTTTAATCGATGAGGAAGAAAAAAGATCCAAGAATGTGCCTATCAACCAGCATCCTATATTCTTTTTGTTTGTTGTCGATGTTTCTTTCGTTCAAGTGTCTAACCAAGGTTGTGGCATGTCCAGATTCCTTTCTGTAGTACTTTATTTCATGGGCGGCATTTCTAGCAGAAAATTGGTAGCCTAGAATGGGTAGCAGGCTGGCGTGCCGTGGGAGGAGAAATTAGGACTTCAGTAGTGAGTTTTTGTACCTCTATTGGAAATGGATTTCATTTTCCTCTGATCTGATTAACCTCTATGTAAAGTGTGACTTCACCCCCACGTCATGCTTCTTTGTGCTTCACTTCTGCAGGGTTATGGAGATAATTAAACCTTGTTGGCTAAAAGCATTGAAATCCTGGGGAGAAAACAGTGTATTAGTGAGTAAATAAATGTGTTTTAGTTGTTTGTTTGTGTTGAGCCAGTTTCTCACTGGAAGCGAATAAGATAAACAGAAGACAGAACCGTTAATTCAAGGTACCAGAAGGTGGGGGCCATGAAAGGAGAGGGTTCAGGTTTTTTATACTATAAAACATATATTTTAAGTAAAATTTACCATACTATCTCCTATTATGAAGTTTTTATTAACATATGACAAGTTGGGAGAAGCTGGTTTGTAGATGATCACTGAAGACATGGCATATGAAATCATGAGAAAATTAATAAAGAACAATACATTTTTAAATTTGCAAATGGTAGGCATTGAAGATTTAATAACATTTTCTCTTTGTTTTTCTATTGTTCTTAATCTGGGTCATGAGAACATTTTAAGCTAATTTGCCACATTTATTACATCTTTGATTCAGTGATGGTTTACTGAATATCTGTTAGGGCAGCGCTTTCTAGAAAGGTCCATGAATGAGTACTTTGAAGATGGTATCCAAAAAAAGAGAAAAATTAAATTCAGGTATATTATCCTCCCACAACTTTAGATTCAGAGAAATTTGAAACTAGACTAGATTTTGGATCATCTTATCCAATGCCTTTACATTATGTATGAAGAAGCTGAAGCCAGTGTGGGGAAATGATTTACACATCCTTAATTAGCTGCAGAACTCAGATGAGAATTCTAGCCTCTAGCCTCCAAATCCAGTGCCCTGTATGTTTACTTTTTAGTTCCATGTTTTTAAAGTAATTTTTTCAGTGATTAAGAATAATAAAGATATGCCCCCATGATCAATTGCATTGGTCTGTTGCCTTTTAAGTATGTTAAGATAAAATATCTCAAACAGGGGCGCCTGGGTGGCTCAGTTGGTTAAGCGTCTGCCTTCTGCTCAGGTCATGATTCCGGCATCCTCGGATTCATCCCCACATCGGGCTCCCTGCTCAGCGGGGAGTCTGCTTCTCCCTCTCCCTCTGCCCTTCCCCTCAACCCCCACCCCCACTCGTGCTCTCTCTCACACACTCTCTGCCTCTCCCTCTCTCAAATAAATAAATAAAATCTTTTAAAAATATCTCAACCATACAAAAATGATATATTAGTTATCTGCAAACCCATAACTTCAGTTCAGATAACTTATAAAATAAAACACGATACAAATACAGTTAAAACACTACTTCCTTCTTTTCCACTCCTTGCCTCACAACAGATCATTATCCTAAAATCGCTTTGTCATCCCAGTGTATACTTTAGTACTTTTACTGTGTGTGTATGTGTTTGTGTTGTGGGGAGATCCAGACTTGAATATATCTATAGGTGCTTATATCTCTTTGTGGTTATACTATTCCTTTGTGTTCAGATTTTAAGGTATACAAAGCATTGTCCATATTCTTTCATAACTTTTTTTTTGAAAGAGAGAGAGAGGGATAGCATGAGTGGGGGGAGGGGCAGAGGGAGAGGGAGAGACAGACTTCCTGCTGAGCAGGGAGTCCTACACAGGGCTCCATCCCAGGACCCTGATATCATGACCTGAGCCAAAGGCAGACGCTTAACCAACTTCAGCCACCCCCATAACTTTTTTTTTAACTCAACACTGTTTTGGAGATGTATGCATGTTGATACGTAGGTGTTTAGTCCATTTATTATAACTGCAGGATAGTATCACATTGCATAAATAATCCAAGGTTGGTTTATCCATCTACTAAGGGAAATTTGGGTTGTCCTTGTAGTTTTGCTATTATAACAGTACTACAGTGATCTTTGTACATGTCTTCTTACATTTGTGCTAGAATTTCTTGGAGGGAGTTACCTTGGAAGGGAGCTGAACTCTTGGATCATAGGGATGCACATCTGTACTAGGTATTGCTGAATTGCCCTCCAAATGGGACTGGTTTGTTCAGCCATTAAACATGTTGAACAGCAGTTCTAGACTCTGGCTGACAAAAGAATCAATTAGGGAGTTTTTCAAATTACTAATGCCTAAGCCCCACCCTAGACCAATTAAATCAGAAACTGTGGGGATGGGACCCAAGAATGCTATTTGTTTTAAAGGTCCCCGGATGAATTGTAATGCACAGCAAGGGTTAAGAACCATTGATTTAGCATTTCTGTTTCCCTATGTCTTTCCCAATAGTTGGTATTATCAGACATTCTATTTTTGCTCCTACCTTGGATATAAGGACTTTCTAATTATGGGCGCAGCTGAGTATATTTGTGTAATGGTATTGAGTACTCCAGCACCTTCCACGGAGAATTGTAATATATTTTACTTGTGTTTTCTCTTCAAATGTCTCTTATTGTTGATTTGTAGGCACTTTATATGTATATATATACTTATAAATTAATAAATAGATGAATATATATATATATATATTCTAGACAGTAATTGGGAGAGGGGCTATATGATTTGCAAATATCTACCCCAGGCAATAACTTACCTTTTCAGTTACCTGTAGTATCATTTATTACATAGAAGTTTAAAATTTTTAATGTTGGTTAAATCTGTCAGTATTTTCCTTTATGGTTTGTATGTTGGGGAATCTTAAGAAATATTTTCCCACACGACTTAATAAAACTATTTTTCATCTTTTCTTCAAAAAGTTTTACAGTAATACTTTTTCCCTATGAGATCTTTAAACTACCTCGGATTTATATTTCTGTATGGTGTGATGTACTGATCAAATTCTATCTTTCTTTTTTTGTATGAATAAGCAGTACAATTTATGGATTAGTTCATCTTTTCCCAGTCACATTTAATGCTATTGAGCCTCCATATGTCTGTTTTCCAATCTATCCTTGTACCAATACCACAGTTTTAATAGTCTTGTAATATAATGAACCCTATTTTACTATTTTTGTTCAAGTGTGTCTTGCCTATTCTTAAATGTTTACTATACCATATGAATCTAAGAATCACCATTTCAGGTTTTCATGAAAAACAATGTTGGGATTTTGTTTATAATTCCATTGAATTTATAGATTATTTGGGGTTGAAAAAATAAATATAAATAAAAATAAACAAATGAAAGCTAGATGATTTGGGGATGATTTCTATATCTAAATATTAAGTCTCCCCTTTCATGGATATGATCTAGCTCTCCATTTATTTAAAGCTTACTTTAGGGTGCCTGGGGGGCTCAGTCAGTTAAACATCCAACTCTTGATCAGCTCAGGTTATGAGCTCAGGGTCTTGAGATCAAGCCCTGCATCAAGTTCCACACTGGGTCTGGAGCCTGCTTAAGATACTTTCTCCCTCTCCCTCTGTCCCTTATTCCACACTGTCTCTTAAAAAAAAAAAAAATTAAAAAAAACTTAAAAAGCTTCCTTTTATGTCTTTCAATATATTTTATAATTTTCCCTACAAAACTTTTCCACATTTTTGTTTGAGCTATTGCTAGGTACCTTCTATATATAGTTGAAGTGTTTGTTTTTGTTGTAAATTTTATTTTTTTCTTAAATAGTCTAATTATTGGCTGGTAGTTTATAGAAATAGAGTAGATTTTTGTTTAACTCTGTTTCCAGTCATCTTGAACTGCTTATTAGTTTTAAGTTCGTAGATTATAGCAGGAGGGGAAGAATGAAGGGGGGGAAATTGGAGGGGGAGATGAACCATGAGAGACGATGGACTCTGAGAAACAAACAGAGAGTTCTAGAGGGGAGGGGGTGGGGGGGTGGGTTAGCCTGGTGATGGATATTAAAGAGGGCACGTACTGCATGGAGCACTGGGTGTTATATGCAAACAATGAATCGTGGAACGCTACATCAAAAACTAATGATGTAATGTAGGGTGATTAACATAACATAGTAAAAAGAAAGAAAGAAAAAAAGAAAAAAAATATTTGGATCTTCTAAATAAGCAATCATTATATACGTAACTAATGATAATTATGTTCATTATTTTGTAATATTTATATATTTTATTTTATTTATCTTAGTATATATTTAATATATTTATATTTATTATTTATTTCTTTTCCCCTGGCTTGCTATTACAGTTAGCACCTCTTTGTGCATTGTTAAACAGAAGCATTGACAGCAGGCATCCTACCTTATTTGGATTTTAGATGAAATGCCTTTGATTTGCTGCCATCGAGTGTTATATTTTCTTGGGTTTTCAGTGAATAATATCTTTTATCAGGTTAAGAAAGTTTCTATTTTTTATTTGCTCATAGGTTTCATCAGGAAAGAGTTTTGCATTTTATAAACACTCCCTGCATCTATGAGATGTACTTACGGATATTCTTTTAATGTGTTAAATGATGAATTAATCAATTTTCTTAAAATTAAACCATCTTTCTAATCTGAGATAACTCCTACTTGATTACAATTTTTAAGATATTCATTCGAAATTTAGTTTACTAATATTTAACTTAAAATTTTTATATTCATGAATGAGACTAGCCCGTAATTTTTCTTACTTATTTTATGTCAAGTTTATCTTACCTCATAAAATGAGCTTTAAGCAAGATTATCAGTTTAGGGGCGCCTGGGTGGCTCAGTCGCTTAAGCCTCCAACTCTTCGTTTCTGCTCAGGTCATGATCTCATGGGTTGTGGAATCGAGCCCCACGTCAGATTACATGCTCAGCAGGGAGTTAGCTTGAAGATTCTCTCCCTCTGCCCCTCTCCCCACTCGCTCTCTTCATTGCCCAGTCTCTCTAAAATAAATAAATAAGTCTTTTAAAAAAAGATCGTCAGTTTAGTCTCTTCTATGGAAAAGTTGATACAAGATTAGAACTACCTTTACTTTGAAAATTGACAAAACTTGTCTGAAAGAATCCTGGGTCTGTGTGTGTGTGTGTGTGTGTGTGTGTGTGTGTGTGAACAGACTTTTGCTAGTGATGCAGTTTCTCTCATTAATTTGGTCAGGTCAGGTTTTCTCTTCCTTCCTGAGTAAATATAAGTTACATTTACAGTGAATTGACCATTTTGGTTAGATTTTCAAGCGCACTGACATAAAAAATGGTTCTTGATAATTCTCTGCTAAAAAATCTCTACCTTACTGTAGTTGTGTTTCTTTTTCTTTGTACTAATATAGTCATTTTCCTTTCTTCTTAAATTAATCGTACACAAATTTTGTCTCTTTTACTGGTTGGTTTTTCTCAAAGAAACAATTTTTTGTTTTCTGGAATCTCTCCGTCAGTGATTGGCAAATACCCTTGACAGTCAAACAATAATTTAGGTGGGTATATTATTTCAGATTGGCATTTATTTTCATTCATTCTTTTAAAAATAGTCCATTAATTTCTGTTACTTATCTTTGCTTTTGAGAAGTCTACTGTTGTCTAATTGTTATCCCTTGATAGATAATTTGTCTTTTCTCTCTGGTTGCTTTCACCAAAATGTATCTCATCATGGATTTGTCTTTTATTCATCTAGATTTTGTCTTAACCCATAGGAATCATATATTTTATCAGTTCTAGGACATATACAGGCATATATCTTTGAGTATTGATGCTTCCATAATTCTTTTACTGAAATTTATATTAGACATATTGAGATTTTTTTTAATTTTATGTTGTCTCTTAACTTTATATTTATCCCTTTATTTCACAGTGTTTCATTCTGAGTTCTTTCCTTAAATCTCTCTTTCAGATCATTGTTTATGTCTCATCTGTGTCTAAACAGCTACTTTGCCTATGCATTGAGTTTTTTCATTCAGTTGCTATAGTTTTTGTTTCTAGATGGTCTGTGATCATTTTAATACTGTGCTTTCCTTTTCATAGAGCTTATATTCCCTTTCATTTTAGTAATTTAGAACAGTTTAGGGGTGCCTGGCTCACTCAGTTGGTAGAGCATGTGCAACTCTTGATTTGGGGTTGTGGATTCAAACCCCACATTGGGTGCAGAGATTAATTAAAAATAAAATCATTTTTAAAAAAGTTTTAAAATCTGTTATTTTGTTCATTCATTCAAATTTCTTAAGAGTCAGAGTCTTTATTATGTCTATGATGTGATTCTTCTAGTGGATCGTTTCTTCATGTGCTTTGTAATTTAGATTATGAGTTCATCATCAACAGGGAACACTATAAGAATATGTAACCAGAGTGGATATAGCCAACCCTTCAGAAACATTTTGCATTTGTTTTTGCTTAGTATCTTACAATGTGTCCTTAGGCTAATTTCTTGATTCAGATTTTCCTAGACCATACACCTAGCCCTAATTATAATTCTGAGTAGATGCTATCTTTTCCCTTCACTTGGCATCTTGATAGAGACAGATAGCCATCATGACTGTGTCCATTTTCTCCTACATAGGAAATTAAACCTAAGCTTCTAGGTTACTAAGACTTGCAAGCCCCCTCAATACAAATCAGAGTCTATTTGTGTCCTTACCACATTGCTTTTTAGATCTCGCTCTCTTTCTCTTTCACTGTTGCTCTCTCTCTCTCTCTCTCTCTCTCTTTTTTTTTTTTGGCAAGCTCAGTAATGCATTTGAAAGAATGATGTTCTTTTATCTGTTATTTCTAAGCATTTGTAGTGGCAAAATGGTCAGGTTTTCTTGAGGAAAGTTTTAGAACAAGAAGTCTTACTTTGGTGTTTTGACATAAAAAAAAAGTCTAAGGGTGCATTTGGCTGGCTTGTTCAGTGGAGTATGCAACTCTTGATCTTGGGGTTATGGGTTCAAGCTCCACATTGGGTAGAGAGATTACTTAAAAATAAAATCTTAAAAAAAAAGTCTAAGAATTTCACAAATCATATTCTTCATGCAGCGTTCTTGCTAGCTTCTATAGGAATGCAGACTGTCCAAATATCAGCTCAAAAATTATTAAACTAATGTAATCCTGACGTTTTGCTATATAACTGCTGAGGAATTGCATTCCTTTGAACTTCTACCATAAACTCAGCCACAATTTGGTGTGTTGAGAATAACGGGCTGGTGATGAGGAGGGGCTGTATCCTACTTTGAGAAAGTTTTCAGGAAGTGTTCGATGGGGAACAAATAATATTTTCTGAAATAGTACAGATGTCTTTTGCTTTTCCTTATTGAGACACTGGGAGGTCATATTTTCTAAAAGGTTCTAATGAAAAGCCCGAAGCCCTTTCTAGCTCTAGAGTGCTGTGATTTTTCTACTACCTTGAGACATTTTTCCAACAAATCATGTAGCCTGTTTGCAGTTTTGTAACCAAATCTTAGGTATCAAAGGTGTGCAATCTTCTCAAGACACTCTCTGGTTCTCCCTACCACTCACCACTGTACCCCAGCAAGTCCATAGATATGAAGTGGATCATATTCAACATTTTTTGTTGTTAATATTTCTTGATCTTATTTGTCCACATATAATTTTTATGACATGTCAAAGACTGCACTCCCAAACAAATAATGAGTTGATTAAAGAGAATGTTGGTTATTGAATGTTATCTAAACATGACATATTTTGAAATACACACTGTTGGAAGTTTTTATTACTTCCACTGAACATGCTATAATTTTGAGATATTTTGTCCCAAAATTCTCTTTGGAAGCAACAAGCTAGTAATAAGACACAGTTGGAATTAAAACAAAGGCTTCATTTAAAAAATACAGCAAATATTGTTTCAACACTCGATACCCAAAGTTATTTCTGAAGCCTCACCATATTATTTTAGATTAAATATCTAAAGCAAATTATTACAAAAATAAATCCATCTCTTTGCTGAATTTTATTCTGTGTTTGGATTGAGGTGGAGTCAGTTGTTAGCTGCATGATCAGAGCACAGACGCTGAGTCTTTTTATTTTCTTAATTAAGAATTACCATTCCAAACCCTTGTCAGTGGTTTACAATGGCAGTAATCCCTAACAAAACAGTTGTTCTTCTAGATCCCAAGTGATTTGCCAGAACATTAACCTCGATTTGACCCCTCATAGTCACAGGAGAGAGAAACGAGGGTCAAAAATCATTTCTAGAAAACTATAGAGCATGGGTTGCCTTCTAGATTATGTAACTTGTCTAAAAATAATTAGAATGTGTTTGTCATTTATAATGAATGGGATCAGCAGGGCTAATGAAAATGTTTAAAGCCTTATCAGTCGGAACACGAAGGGCTGGCTCCAGAAAGAGCTGACCTTGAAATTTTTGTACTGCTTTTGTTGATCCTGTCTGCTGATGCACACGATCTACTGATGTGTGGCTTGGCATGCCATAGAGACTTATTCATCCATGATATATGTGGAAGGGGCTTCCGGGCCTCTACATGTGCTCTGCCACATTTCTCCAGTTCTCTAACAAAGCTTTTAATTGGCGGCTGTGACTAATGAGCATGAAGTCCCAGGAGAAATGGAGCCTGGTCTCCCACCACCCATTAAGATGAGCTCAAGCCCCAGGCTTATCAAGCTTGAACCAAGAGAAGCTAAGGCCAAAGGCTTGAGATAAAACAGTCACTGAGAGTTTCATAAACTGCATTAATAATCCTTGGCCAAAAAATAAACTGCACATTTAGTGTTATTACCCGACCTATCGTAGCCAAGGTCCTTCCTGGTCCTGGTCATTAAAGGCGACATACCTCTTTTCGGGAGAATCCAAATTAACCCTGCTTTACCTAAAGTGTCTCTGAGGCTATTTCTCCAAGTAATTGCCCCTCTTTGTGTAGAGAAGCAATCTCATTCTTCCTGAGGTCATGTGGGATGAAGTCAGTGCTGGAGGTGGGCCATAGTGAGTGAGCTGGTAAGAAATGTGCAAAAAATCTTGATGCAGATGGTTCTGCCTTAGGATTTCTGCTATTTTTTTTAATTTAAAATTTCAATTATGTGCCTTGCCTGCAGTGTAATGGAGGAATACGCGGATTAGAGGAGAAGCAGGACAAAGAACTCATAGCCCTTACTTATTATTTACTCTATTTGGCTGGGAATGTCAAATAAATTAGGTCATTAAAAATCAGTAAGTTGCTGGGACCAGGGAGCGGCTCGTGTTCCTTTCCTAAGACCTTAGCACTGATATTTGAAAGGACAGCTGAAGGTCTCATTTGGCCATTGGTATATAATAGACTTCACACTTTAAGTGGCGTAAGTGACTCTGAAGGCATACTCAATAAAAATACTTTAAGTAGAGTCTTTGAAGTATACAAAAATTAATTCTTAATTTTAAAACTGTTATATTCTTGCCACTTCAATTGTTGATTTTTATTTTAAAAAGCCATTTCTCTACCATATGACTCTATTATTCCTTGTTGTATATATATCCATATTCTATCATTTCTACACATCCATCTCATTTCCTTTATAACTCCATTTACACATTCCTGGAAAATTAGCTTGAATGTCCTTTCATCCTGTCCAGACTGGCCATTCAGTCCTCAGTTTTTCACGGAGCTCTTCTTTCTTTCCCCTTTTGTGGCATTCAGTCGGCTCACTATTGCTCTTAATCAAGTCCAGATTCATGATCACAGACCTCATGAGTCTCTGCCCATATATACCCCATCTCACATTACCTTTGACTCCCCCCGACTCCCACTCTTACACAAAAGTGTGTCTCTTCACATTGCTTCCACCTCCAGTGTGTAAGTTAGAACTCAACCGTACAATGAAAACTTCCTTGATTGAGATTATTGGTTATCTGAAGTGTTACTGGCTTCAAAGATAATGCTATAACTTGAGCAGTTATTTCCTATACAAAAACACGGGTAATTGGAATGCAATAGGAAGGCTATGTCTCATTATCTTGCTGGATACCAGATTATTGGCTATTTTAAGGCAATTACCAGGTTTCGTGTCCCGTAGCATCATGTGTGAAAACCCATGAACCCTTAATTTACACAATCAATATCACAGCAATTAATGATGGTAGTGGTATCCAACTCTCTATGTAAAATGGACTTCTAGCAAATAGATACTTAGAACATAGAGTTGGCAGAATACCATGGAGTCCCTGCATTATACTTAAAAAGATCAAAAATTATACAGAAATAGGTATCCAAGAACCACCCAAAACAGATAAATCACCCAGCTGCTCATAAAAATCAGAACAATATCTGTTGAAATTACCCTTTTATGCACCTAGTTACTGGCATATAGTAAGTTCTCAATAAGTATTAGATGTACTGTCATTGGACTATGTTTTCAACACCAGGTGATTAATCACCTTCATTAACTTTTCCAGCAATTTCTCTATAAAATCTCTAGCTATTTTAGGGTTACTTTAAGAATCCTAGCGGCCATTATGAAATCAATACAGTAACTGGAGGTCACAAACTTTAACTTTAACGAAAGTTGAAGTTTTTCAAGACTGATAAAGCAGTGAGTACAGTTCTTCCTCATAGAGAAATGAGAGATTACTAATGAATGATTCAGTTAAAACATAAAGAGTTATTACAGTTCAGTGTTACTGAGTATTGAAACAGATAATAGTGGGAGATATGCCATCACTTTTCTTATATTTTATTAAAAATAGGAGTACATGCCAAGGTCCAAGGTGGATTTGGAGATTGATTTAAGCTCAATGGACTTAAGATTTTGTACTTATCAATAATAGTTACCTTGTTCTTTGATTACATGGTGTTTCTTTTGAGTTATTTTTAATTTGAGAACATTGAAGCAAAGATGTTCAAATTCAACCTTGGAGCTTAATACATCCTATCTTCTGCCAGAGGCATTTTACTGATCCTGTGTTATTTAAAGGCCAAGTAGAACTGTTATGGTGAAAATCTGAAAAGAATGTCAGAACTAACACAGTATGGAGATCACATTTTCACAGAAATAATGATTCCAAGTCTTGTAATTTAATTTGCATGGTTGAATGAACTTGTCTTGTCTTTCTCCTACTCCAGAAATACAGCCTAACACATCCTACCACTGCAGCCCTTCAGAAAAGAGACCAAGTCCCTAGGTTAGAATTCCATAATTATGCCCACTCCACACCTTCATACCCAGGAACAATTTTTTAATTAAAAATGAATTCTAAGCCTACAAGCCCGTTCTTTCTGAGAAAATCATGGGAGAGAGAAAGATGTGCTCTACATTTCTCTTAACTAAAAATAAAGTCACTTAACCTAAAAAGCAGTGAGACTTCTATTTCAGGTGGGGGCATGGAAACTGTCGCAGAAAGGAATAGACTGTGTTACCTGGAACCCAGAGAAAATGCATTTTTGGCACTTTCTCAGGGGAGTTGAGAAGGTTCTTCCTAGGAGAATTTCCCTAGCTTGATTTTATGAGCATATTATTATTAAACTCTATCCCTCTTTGTTAGTGGGCTTAGTTCTATGATAAACACTCTCCACATTTCAGTGCCTCATCACCATAAAAGTGTGTGTATTACCCACAACATAGTTCAATGGAGTGAAGATGAAGATGGTGTAAGGGCTCTACTCTAGGCAGTCCATCAGGAACCCAGGCTACTTACAGTGTGTGGCTTTGCTAGCTTCTAGAACCCTTCCCTTCTCTGCATTCAGCTGACCAAGTAGAGAAAAATCTCAAGGGACTTCCCAGGAGGTCTTCAGGAGCCAGGCCTGAAAGTGGTATATGTCACCACTGCCTCAGCCTGTTGGCCAGCACGCAACCACATGACCGCCACTAACTGCAAGGGAGACCAAGAAATGAAACATAGGTGGCAGCAAAGAGGAGATAGAGTAGGATTTGAGGACCACAGAGCAGCCTCTGTTACATCTTTAGTAGTTGTGAACTGGGGTTAATTGACAGGGTATGAGAAAATAGCCCCATGGTTGGTCCTGGGTGTTAGCAACTATAAGAAAATATAGGACCAGCATGCCCATCCCAGAAAGCTGTAGCTTTATGCTGCCTATTAAAGAGAGTGCTCAATTTTAGATGCTGTGAGAGAAATAAGATGCATTGGAGATTGTCTCTGCCCCCGAGGCAGTATACAGTCTCCTAAAGGAGTAGGCTATCTGTATAACTAGCTATATTTTAGCTTGTATAACAGGACATTAAATCGGAAGTTTCTACAGACGCCCCTCCTTCTAATAGATAGGAAATTCCAAAGTGGGGTATCAGATCAAGGTGCAGATTTTCAAAGGAAAATCAAGAAAGAGTTCTATGATCTAAACTTTTACAGCTACAGAGAGGATAGGGAAGGTGCCTGAGAGTGAAAGTTGAAAAAAATTTCATGAGGATTTCTATTTTAAAAAATTTAAATTAAAAAAATTTTTAATCCTGCTGTTTTCTACCTATCTCCCTAAGGATGAGGGCTGTGGGACTATCTGCTACCTCATCTAAATTTCAGTATGACTGACTTCAACAAGATCATTTTGAGAACTTGACACCTATCGCCTAAGGTTGAGAGAGGAGATACAGTAGACTGATGTCTCTCCGTAATCTGAGAAGCTTGAAGGAGGATACTGCCTACCATTCTGATGGCAGGAGCAAAGGAAGGTTGTAGTGCAGTTGAAATCATCCTGCCTCTCGAGTTTGTTCAACCAAAGGATGCACTGAGGACTTCTTAGATTCTGTCCAATATGGCCACTCAGAGGGGTCCTCAGCAGAGAGAAGCTGAAGGTGGACCGCGAGATGCCCAGGGGCTGGGGGAGAAGTCATAAGCTGAGCTAGAGCCATGCTGCCTGAGTCAGCAAGTCAGGAGACCACAGAGTGGGGAACCTCTGAAGAACCCATAAAAGTGGTCTTAGAAAGAGTTAGCTTTAAATATTAGCTTTAGGGGCGCCTGTGTGACTCAGTCAGTTAAGTGTCTGACTTCGACTCAGGTCACGTTCTCGGGGTCCCGAGACTGCCCCGGGTTGGGCTCCCCGCTCAGCAAGGAGTCTACTTGTCCCTCTCCCTCTCCCCCTCCCCCTGCTCAGGCTCGCTCTCTCTCAAACAAATAAGATCTTTTTTAAAAATATTACCTTTAAATATTAAATATTTAAATATAAGCTCCCTTATGATTCTGTGAGTCAAAAAGATCTTTCCTGTCCCTCTGATCTCTCTTCCTTACTTCAGCTATGAGGATGGAGGTTGGTCAGAAAGAGCAGGAAGTAAGTGAAAGAGAATAGGAATGAGAAAGATAGAGGACACCAAGTGCACTCTTTACGTTGAAGACTCTTTATGTTGAGGGCAGCATTGGCTGGGAGGTGGTGAGGAAGGGTTAGCTTTGAGTGATGGTTCAAGTGCTCATGAATACTGGGCTGGCCATTCTCATTTCTGAACTGAGACTGTGTTTTGTAATCTGCAGAGAACATAGAATGTTTTCTTAACTAGGAGTGATCATTTCAGAGTTTTTGTCAGGGGCAGGGGAAGAGCTAATCCTTTTGCTCGAGCTTAAAGAGACATTGACAGGCAAAAAGAATGTTCTTTTATGACTACAGCTGACAGAGCTGCATTGTTCAATGTGCCATTTATTTTTGAATTCTGGTGGAGTGCCCCAGGAGAAATACAAATAAAGTGCTCTGGGAGGTCAAATAAAAAGTGCTTGCTTCTAGCTGGAGTGGAAGTGGAGATTTGGGATGAGCTAGGGAGGATTCGTTGGCTGATGGTGCTTTGTTAAAAGCATTTCTAGCAGAGCAAACAATGTAAAAAGGCAAGAAATGAGTCAATGTAGGTTCATCCTTGGTAAAAAATGTGCAGTCCTGTTGAGTGACATTGATAATGGGGGATACTATGTGTGTGTGTGTGTTGGAGAGTATTGGGCATCTCTGTACCTCTCTCAATGTTGTTGTAAACCTAAAACTGCTCTAAAAAATTGTCTTAAAAAAAGGCATGGAGACAGAAAAAGCACAGCAGATGAATATAAAATAGCAATTAGTTCCATTTGGCTGCAGCCAAGCATGGGGCAATAATGGAAATTAAGGTAGAAAGTGTTGGCTTCCAGCTTGAGTGAAAGGCATGAGGCATGCTTGAAACCTCTGCAGGGAGTCTGCAGAAGAGGCAAGGCATCAAGGATGAGGCAGGTGACCAAGGCAGAAGGCAAATCCTTGTAGTTAGGCGGACCTTCATGGGAGGTAGCCAAATGTCTACCATACAGTATCCAGCGAGGTATGGGGCATTAATTTTTACCTAGACAGACAAGGCTGATATCCAAGGGGGTACTGATGTGATAAATAGGGTGTGAAAACAAGGAATTATAGGCAGTAGGGATGATAAATTTAGTAAGTTGTACTTGAGGGTGGTCATTTCATCTTAGAGTAGGTTTGGGAGTGAAATCTATATAGATAAGAAAAGCTTCTTTTCAAACAGGAAGCTCCAACACACCAGTTCTGTGACCTCTGACAAGTAATTTGTCTTCCCTAAGCCTTGGTTTCCCCATCTATGAAGGAGTAGTAACAATATATAATAATACAACCAACACACAGATTGCTCAGCAGGGTGCCTGGCACATTTATAGAGACCAAGAGCTAACTCCTTTCGCTTTCCTTTAAGGGGAGAATGATGGAGATTCTTGATAAGCAGATTGCAATTCCGTTGACGGTCCCTGCCTCAGCGAGGGAACTAGAGAAAAAAATCCAGAAGCCACAACAGCTGCTTTTCCTTGGACCAAGCCAACAGAGAGAGTAGGGAGAGGCTGTAGGTCAGGGGATCTTTAGATCCCCTCAATATCAAGCTTAGGGCAAGAAACATCCACCCTATGGCAATTCTGAGTCTGCTGGCCTTGGGTGGAATTGGCTAAGGGACTGAGTGGGGCTGAGTTTACAGGTCCCACCCAGATCCTTAGTGTCTGGGAGGTGGTCTGGGAGACAGAGGTAAAATGGAGAGTGGGGAGATGTGCAAGCCAAAGAATTTGAACATTATTCTGATGCACTCACAGGCCTTTAAGGAGGACAAGGCTGGAAATGGGAGAGACCCGAGATGTTATGTGCCCATGCGGTTGTGTAGATGCCAAGGTGAGCAAGTGGGACAGCCCAGGGAGTGAAATTAGCACGGTACAAGGCCTGAGGCAGGAATGGTAAGAGTCAGGACACAGAGTCTCTAGGCATGACTCTGCTGTGAGGCTTTCTGAGCCTTGGTTTCTCCATCCATCAAATGGGTTCAGGGTGACACTTTACTTACCCAAAGTCTGTGATCTGAAACTTGGTCCACCCAAAATTCAGCCAAAACAGAAGAGTAAATAAAAATGGTCTTTGGGCAGCCAGTGTCAACGTAATTCCAAGCTTCATGCTGAAAACATGAGACAGTAAGTACCCTGGTGCAGCTGATTCATCAGGACTACATACTTAGATGGACATGATTTTAATACATCTGACATTGTAGTTACTCTTCCCAGAGAACTCAAGATGCACATCGAAGAGGGATTAGAGTGTGAGCTGTTCACAAGAACAAACAGGTGGAGAGCCCACTATAAGGAGGAGATTTTTAAAAAAGCAATTTATTTTTAAAATAGCAATGTGGATCCAGTTACTGTAGGGATAAAGAACATATACATCTCCACGTGCTCTGGGGCCTACCTGTATTGTGCTATAGTTTCTGGAATCTGCAAACATAATGAGTAATTGGTGCCTGCAAAGATAATTCTGAGTTATCAAGAAATGGATAAATTATGTCCAGAAACCTCTATTTGTAAACAAGGCAGGGAGGGGACTGGAGTACATTTTTAAACTTCTATTCAAAATTATAGAATTTTTAAAATTTGGATCTTTCCAGAGGCAAGTCTTCATTCTATAAACATTCGGTTATCCAGTATTTGTCTTTTGTAGGTCGCAGTATTCTTACACAAGCCCGCTGTGACTATAAAATATGCAGGCTGCTTTAAAAAAAGAAAGGAAACAGATAGAACAGAACACAGTCAAATGAATAATCAGTCACCTCGGAAGACTGTAAACTTGTACTTTAGGATCCTGCTATTGCTGAAAATATTTTTGTGATTTGTATGTATTTTCTATATGGCCTTTTTCATGAGTTTATGATGATACAAAGGCCACACCCTCCTTAATTTAGAATCTCGAGTTATTATTTACAAAGAAAACCACCACCACCAATGACAACATATGTTGAACATGGCTCTTCTAGAAACATTGGCTGAGCACTTAACTCTATACCATAAGGAGACACTGGCTGGCTCTTGAAATTAGCCCCGAAGTGAAGCTGAATTATCCATATTATTCACTTTTCAACGGCTTATGAAAACATTAGACCTGTCCTACAGGTCAAATCATTGGCCACCATTGAGAAGACTTTAAAATGTGCCATAAAGGGGCGCCTGGGTGGCTCAGTCATTAAGAGTCTGCCTTCGGCTCAGGTCAAGATCCCAGGGTCCTGGGATCGAGCCCTGCATCGGGCTCCCTGCTCAGCGGAGAGCCTGCCTCTCCCTCTCCCACTCCCTCTGCTTGTGTTCCGGCTCTCGCTGTGTCTCTCTGTCAAATGAATAAATAAAATCTTCAAAAAATAAATAATTAAATAAAATAAATAAGTAAATAAACGTGCCATAAACCCTGGTGTCAGTGTCCCAAGTGGAGTATCAGTGGTGGCTTGAGTGATGACAGCACCATTAAGAGAAAGTCACTCCTTTGAAGGGGACAACACTCATTTACTATGTCAATTCCACCATATTTGTTTTTAAAATGCATGGCATAGAATCATATTTGAGGGAGCATTGACATTAATTCCTCTGCAAAAGTAAAAATATCTGCTGCCACCATCGTTGTATTGGAGGCTACGGTGAAACCTGAAGATTGCAGAGATTCAAGTTCACCTTCACTGCTGTGGGCAGGATCATAGCTCTCAGCTAGGTGGGTCGAGACTGAATCCTGCTGAGACCCAATGACTGCAGAAGCCCAGGCTTGCAGCAGAACGTCCCTAGACCCTCAGCAGAGTTCTCTCCCAGCATTGATTCCGAACAGAGAATGACACTTTGCAAATAACATTTATCTTCTGCTTCCCTTACACGTTTTTTGAAAGCCTCCACATTTGAGCAAACCTGCTTTTCTTGAGATGTCGAGCATCACGAATGTGGGACGGGAGACAAAACTTTTTACCCAGACTTTGTTTTAAATTGTTATGAGCTGAGTTCATCTTTTAAGCATGTAGTTTTAAAACATCGAGTAAAATTATATTATTACAGAAAGTATCATAAGTCATTTATAACTCTACCGGGATGTGCCAAGCCTGAACATGAAAACAGTGAAGACAGTATGTTGTATTTGGAAGGTTTCAGCACCAAAAATATCCTATTCATCCTAATAACTATGAAGCATTAAGATTTAATTATCTGTTTATTCCCTTATTAAACTGATGTCATGACATCTTATTAAAAACACTCCTTTTCTACCCATGATCTTAAAAAACAAGGGTTTAAGTAGACATGTCAGGTCATATTCAGCAGTTCTTTCAAATGCACAAATGAATTCTGTTGGGAATTTTTTAATTGCAAAGGACGTTCGTCCTACTTTAAATAATGCAACTTCAAGTATGAAAGTAATACATTCTTAATGTAACCTGAAAAATGCAGAAAAATAGAAGTTAAGAAAAAATCTAACAATAACCACTATTAAAAATTGGACTTTATCAAAAATTAAAACTTCTGCTTTGCAAAAAAATCACTGTTGGAAGAATAAAAAGGCAAACTGTGGACTGAAAGAAAAGATTTGCAAATCACGTAGTTGACAGAAGACTTGTATCCAGAATGAATAAAAATCATTTAATGCTCAACAATAAGAAAGCAAACAACCCAATTAAAAAACAGGCAAATGACTTGGACAGACACTGCACCATAAAGCATATAGGGGTGACAAATAAGCACGTGAAAAGGTGTTCAACATTAATTAATGCAAATTAATTAATGCAAATTAAACCACGATAAGATGCCATAGGCACCTATTAAAATGGATTAAATTTAGAAGGCTGACAATACCAAGTGCTGGTGAGAATGTAGGGCAAGCGAGACTCTTACTGCTGGTGGGAATGCAGGACGGTGTAGCCACTCACTCTGGAAAGCAGCTTAGCAGTTTCTTAGGAGGTTAAAAATACACTTACAATATGACCCAGCAATCCCACTTCTAGGTGTTTGCCCTAGAGACATGAAAACTTGTGTGCACACAAAAACTACTGTACAAATATTCATAGGAGCTTTATTCGTAATTTCCAAATCCTGGTGACAACACAATGCTTCTTCAAAAGGTAAATAGTTAAACAACCTGATACAGACAGGGGGTTAGTCCTCCATAATAATATGGAATAAAGTTTTGATACATGCAACAACTCGTGTGAATTGTAAAAGAGTTGTGCTAATTGAAAGAAGCCAGATGAAAGAGTTCACCTACTATATAATTCCATTTGTAGGACATTCTCCAAAAGAATAGTGACAAAAATATAGTGACAAAAGTTCAGTGATGAGGGATTAGAGGACAGTGTGGCTACAACTGGATAGCAGGAGAGAATTTTGATGCCTGATATGGTATCCATGTGTTTAAATTCATAGAACACACACATACTCACCCCAAAGTCAGTTTTAGTGTATGATAATTAAAAAAATAAAATAAATATTGGAGTCTGCCTAAGTACCAGGATGTTTATGAGAAAAGTTAATTTTACTATTAAATTATGACAGCATAAACAATTTTAAAGGAGTTCTAGAATTTTAGTTGACTTCATAATATAGTTTACATCATATTTGAGAGCAATATCCCCAATTTTGCAGGAAAAAAAATTGTTCTCCCCCCACCCCAGGCTTTCCGACTGAGGAATTTTTATTTTGTAGTATTCAGGAGATCATAGAATTTGTGTAGTCATTCCTACTAATCTTTTTCATGTAGTCACTGAAGAGTGCTGGCATGTAAAATTTGGTGACAGAAATAGTTATTTGATTAAGAAATTAAGTTCTTTTCAAGGGTCTCCTGAGGGTTCCTTTAGTAATGGGAACAAAAATGATCCAATGCACAAATGGGTGGAATGTTGCCTCCCCAGATTGTAAGCAGACGGAGGTCTGTGGACAAGGTAGAGCAACGGAGCAGGTAAAAGTCTTGGAACCCAAGGGGAATGATTTCTGTGTTAAAGAATATCCCATTCAAAGAAGAGGTTTCCATAGTTTTGAAGAATGATCCCACCTGTTTGGTGCAGAATTACATAGAGGGTGGATTTTCGGAGAGAGAAAAGATGACTTAGGTACAGATTCTCACACTGAAATGAAATGGTTCTCTGCCCTGGCTGTGGACTCGAGCCCGCAGCCTATTTAGTGGGAAAGGTGGTTCCAAATCTCCGCTGGAGTGTGTTCTAGCTGGAGGACTTGGCTTGGGTGAGGCATCTGGTATTCTCTGAGTTCTGGCATGGGCAACTACAGGCTCGCACCTCTGTGATCTCTGTAGTCTCCAGGGACCTCTGAGACTTTGTGGCAGCCACTCTGAGAAATGAGAATCGCTCGATGTCTTTGAGGGAATGTTAAACCTTTGGGTATGGAATTTTGGCTTATTTTTAAAACCACAAATATCTCAATGAAAAAAATGAGCTTTAGATGTAGAGTAGACAAGAATGGAAATGACTCTTTTTCCCAGAGCACAAGGATTTTTATTTTTACGATTTCATTATTTATTTATTTATTTATTTATTTATTTATTTATTTATTTATTTGACAGAGAGAGAGAGCACAGGCCGGGGGAGAGGCAGAGGGAGAGGAATAAGCAGGCTCCCTGCTAAGCAGGGAGCCTCATGTGGGGCTCAATGTGGGGCTCTATCCCAGGACCCCGGAATCATGACCTGAGCCCAAGGCAGAAGCTTAACTGACTGAGCCACCCAGGTGCCCCCCCCAACACACACAGAACAGAAGGATTTAAAAAAAAAAAAAAGAGGGAGGGAGAGTTAGCATTCATCTTGCTAAAGCATTTAAATATCCGTGTTGGTTGGGTAAAGACTTTATTAGCATTGTTCTTAACCCACAAATGGTATTAGCATTGTAAATTAGCATCGTTCTTAACCCTCAAATGATTGCAGTTGCAAAGGGGCAGATCGTGACTGCAGAGTATTTCCACTGACTTGAGTCCAGTCACTGGATGGAACAGCTGTGGTCTAATTAAGTTCAGTCATGGCTCTGGGCTCATCAAACTTGTAGTGCCAAAGAGGCGTAGATGATAAAAGCAGATTGAATCGGTGTCTACTTTTGATCATCTGGAAGGAGCCAAGATCAACATCCGCATATAGTACAAGCTTACATATCTGTTACATTTACTTTTTAAAGGTTATTTTATTTGACCTATTAAAACTTAGAACCAAGTAACCCTTAACAATGATGTTAACATAAAAAATGATTAGATTCTTAGGCTATCCTTAGAGATTCTGTTTACTCCATAATATAGCTGAACCACTGAAACTTATCACCACTCACAACCTTATTTCTCTTGGAAAATGAATTCCAGTATAGAAGGCACACATCTCTCCATCCAGGCAGCTAGAGAACGGCCCCCTCACACACTCACTGGGTTGCCCCCGGACAGACTACACGTTTCCTGAGGGTGTAGACAAAGCAGAAACACTGAAATCTTTGCCAGGGTCTGAATATTTGTACTGCCTCCCTCTAATTAACTTACTGAAATCCTAACCCCCAAGGCCATGGTGTTAGGAGGTGGGGTATTTGGGAGGTAATTAGGTAATGAGGGCAGACCCCTTATGACTGATTAGTCTCCTTATAAAAAAGACCCCAGAGAGCTAACTCACCTCTTCCCCCACTAGAGATTACAGCAAGAAGTCAGCAGCCCAGAAGAGGGCCCTCACCAGAGCCCGACAATGTTGGTGCCCTAGCCCTGGACTTCCAACTTTCAGGAGAGGGAGGAATAAACATCCATTGTTTATAAATCACACAGTCTCTGGTAGTTTTATTATAGCAGCCTGAACAGATGAAGACAAACTTATTTTAAAATAATTTGATAAAAATATTATATATATATATATGTATGATATAGTTTTGAGACACTCATGGGAAAAATTAAAATTTTGCAGAATTTCTTTAAGCATAGCATTGCTTTCATATTGAATCACCCATAGATATCACTAGGGTCTTGCTCTTAATCAAGACCTGTTCCCTCCATTCTGTCCTCTAGTCCTTCCTTGATCCATTCCCACAACGTTGGCCCCAGCAGCAGAACCGGAACCTGAGAGTAGTTTCCTCAAGGGCCTTAGCAAGCAGTGAGGACTAGGGCAGCGGAGAGTGGCAGGTGGGGGACAAGGTTTCTCTCCAGCTCTTCTGTGACCTGGTACTTGTTGTAGGGATTCCAGTAGTAGGGGAGCCAGTGGGGCTTTGGTGCGTCTTCATGAGCTTGCATGGTTCAGAAATCGGGTCCTGCCTTCCTAAACATCATATATTTTATGTACTCCAGGGTGCTATGGCCATTTCAAAAAGTAAGAGTGTAGGAACTGTTTTGTTGTTTGTTTGTTTGTGTTTTGCATTAATGGGGAGGACTCCATAATGAAAGAGGACAATCCTGTGGGAAGGCCAGATGATAGAGAATGAGAATGGATGCAGGTGATCTTGAAAAGTTTCGGCAAATGGGAACCTGACAGAAATCGCATGAGCCTGAGGGAGAAGGAATCTTTGTTCAAGATTTTGAGTTTGCGATAAGAAAAATACATAAATGAACCAACAAGCCAATTTTTAAAATGGGCAAAGAATGTGAACAGACAGTTCTCCAAAGAAGCCATACAAGTGGACAACAGGTATATTAACATTGTTCAGTATCACTAATCATAAGGGAAATGTACATCTAAATGACAATGGGAGATCACCCTTAGCACTGTTGGGATGACTATTATAAAAAAAAAAATCAAAAAACCCAAAATAAGAAGCATCGGTGAGGATGTGGAGAAAAAGGAACCCTGATACACTGTTGGTGGGAATGTAAATTGGTGCAGCCATCGTGGAAAACAGTATGGAGGTTCCTCAAAAATTTAAAAATAGAATTACCATATGATCCAGGAATCCTACCTCTGGGTATTTGTCTGAAGGAAATGCGATGAGGAACTTGAAGAGATATCTGCACTACCATGCCCATTAAAGCATTATCTGCAATAGCTCAGATATGGAAACCACCTAAATGCCCATCTACTGAAGGAGGAATAAAGAAAATGTGGCCCATCTACCTATCTATCTTGTTGTTTGTGAGCATATGGATGGACCTGAAGAACATTATGCTAAGTGAAATAAGTCAGATACACAAGGATAAATACTGTTTGATCTCACTTATATGTGGAATCTAAAATAGTCACACTCATAGAAGCAAAGGGTAATGGTAGATGCCAGAGGCTGAAGGGAGGAAGAGGGGAGGTGATGGTCAAAGGGCATGTTAGTCAGCGTTCTCCAGGGAAACACAACCAATCGGATATATAGAGATACATACAAGAGGAGATCTATGATAGGAATTGGTTCATGTGATTATGGAGGCCAAGAAATGCCCTAATCTGCCATCTGCGAGCTAGAGAGCCAAGAGAGTCAGTGGTGTGATCCAATCTGAGCCTGGGACGCTGAAGGGCAAGAGCAAGAGAGGATGGATGTCCCAGTTCAAGCAAAGAGAACAAATTTGCCCTTTCTTCACCTTTTTGTTCTATTCAGGCCCTCAATGGATTGGATGATACCCACTCAGTCTTCCAATTCACATGCTAATCTCTTCCGGAAACACCCTCACAGACATACCCAGAAATAATGTTTTAACAGCTTATCTGGGCACCCCTAGGCCCAGTTAAGTTGACCCATAAAATTAACCACCCCAGCGTACAAAGTTCCAGTTATGCAAGATAAATAAGTTCTGGAAATCTATACAGGCATACCTCAGAGATACTGTGGGTTTGGTTCCAGGCCACTGTAATAAAGTGAATATCGAAATAAAGGCAATCAAATGAATGTTTTGGCTTCCACTGCATATAAAAGTTAGGTTTACACTATACTGTAGTCTATTAAGTGTGTAATAGCATTAGGGTCTAAAAAAGCCTTGTACATACCTTAATAAAAAATACTTTATGGCTAAAAAATGCTAATCACCATCTGAGCTTTCAGCGAGTTGTAATCACTGATCACAGATCCCCGTAACAAATAATCATAATGAAAGAGTTTGAAATAGTGCGAGAATTAACCAAAATGTGGCACAGAAACGCAAAGTGAGCAAATGCTGAGAAAAGGGCATCCATAGACTTGCAACAAACCTTCATTTTGTAAAAAAAAAAAAAAAAAAAGACAGAAAGAAAGAAAACCACAATATCTTGGAAGTACAATAAAACGGGGTATGCCGTACAGCCTGTAGCTAACAACCCTGTATTGTATACCTAAAATTTGTTAAAAGGGGAAATCTTCTGTTAAGTGGTCTTACCACGCACACACAAATAATAATTATTAAAATATTATTAAAATTATTAGTTTTTTATTAAATTTTATTAAATTTAAATTATTAAATTATTAAAATTTGGGAGGTGATGGATATGTCTGTGGCTTTGACGGCGATGATCGTTTTATACTTTATACGTGTATACTTATACTCCAGTTTATACTTTATACGTGTATACTTATACTCCAGTTCATTGAATTGTATATATTAAATATGTACAGCTTTTTACATATAACTAACTCCTCAATAAAGTGGTTTATTGGGTTTGAACTGGAAACTGACCAGGAACAAAAGTGTGATCCTAGATATTTAAGAACTAAGGTTTGATTCGGGAGTGTTCAGAAACTAGCCTATTGAAGATAGTGGTGATTTGATTGAGGAAAAGAAAAGTGAGAGAGAGAAAAATACACACACAATTTATATATTGAGGTTAAAATTTGGTCATAATGAATATTCTTCCATTTCTCAGGACTGGGGTCAGTTTACCTGTCAAAAAAAGGCAATTTCCATTTAGGATCAGGTAGATCCTCTGCATGTACAGTGACTTTCCTATCTTCGCAGTGTCGATAGTAATATGTGAGCCCTGTGTTCAATTTAAAATTTTCTCGTAGCCCCATTCAAAAAGTAAAAAGAAACTGGTGGAATTAATTTTAATAATATCTTATATTTAACCCAATATGTCCAAACTATGAGTTCAGCATGCAGTCGATCTTAAAAAGTGTTAATGAAAAATGTTATTAAAAATATTAATGAGAAATATCTCATTATCTCCACTCTTTCCAAAATCCAGTGTGTATTTTACATTTCCAGCATAGCTCAATTGAGACATTAAATTTTCATCAGAAATACTTGATCTATATTTAGATTTCATAAAATTCGCAATTTAAAACAGATACACAGAGGCAAGTTGTTCCAAACAAAGCTCAAAGTTTTCCAATAACTTAATTAGAGTATCAGTTTTTAGATAGAGGTTTATAAGTTAAGGGTCCTGGACTAGTTGATCTCTTCCTGGTCTAATAGTCTGTGGCTCTATTTTTGTGCTCAATTATATAATTCAACATTCGTAGGCATGGTCTTCCCATGGTGAGAGGCAGTCGAGGCGTTGCCGCCATGTAGATAGCGGTTCCCCGGTGTCTAGAAAGATGAGAAAATAAATAAACAGGACACACAGAAGAGCTGGAGAAGAACAGAGACTTCGCAAAGAGGGTGCTAAGGTCTATCGTTAGAAATAGAAGAAAAAGAAAAATACTACTGATGGCAGGAGACAGAGTGGCTGTCAACCTTGAACACTGCTGGGAGTTTGAAAAGGATAAACCAGTTTGGCCTCCCATGGTGTCATGTGACCAATAAGAGTTACCAAGAAACATCACAGTTGTCCCTATAGGTTTAATACCAAAAAATGACTGGGGGTGGGGGGAACACCTGAGCACTGTTCTTGATCCTAAAAAAATGGGTATATATACAGGAAGAGAGAAAGAATTTATTACTTATGTCAAAGATTACAACCACAATAATTCCACACCAGGGGAAAGACATGAGTCTCTATCAAGCTGAAACTGTTTTCTTACACCAGACAAAAGAGGACAGAGAGGAGAAATAGCAAGGAGCTCTGATTGTAGACTTGTTAGGGTTACAAATGACAGAGAGAGGTTCAGTTTACCTTCGTTGAATAAAGTTTGAAACGAAGTAGAGAAATAAGGAGGGAAGTGTCTCAGTAGCTGCACAGAAACCTCATGGAACAGGAAAGCTATGCAGGATGCAGCCGGCCTCGCAGCACTGCTCCGGACACCCCAGCTGCAGTGACCTGGGTGACCTTGCCATCCCCTCAGCAGCGGGCATCCGTTTCTCCTACACCTGTGCCCTACCATTTTGGGGACTACCTTCTGCTCCTGCTCCTTACTTTGCTGTTATAGCTTATTAACTAGCCTTCCCTATGAGCCCCTATTCAGTCTCACTAAGAACCAGAGTGTGATTGGTTCAGCCAGTCCCTGCTGCGATGGGTGGCCTTGTTCACATATCCAGCCTCGGCCTGGGCTACCAGCAAGCCTTCCTATCAGGAACCGATTCCTGATGAAAACAGCTCTGGCCAGCACCTCACAGTTGTGGGGTGCAAAGCATCTGCCCTTTTTAAAGAACTATCAGTGTCAAAAACAATGGATTGTGGATCACCACATCAAAAACTAATGATGTATTTTATGGTGACTAACATAACATAATAAAATAAAATTAAAAGGAAAAAAAAAAGAACTATCGGTGTCATCAGAGGGGAGTCCTGGGCATGGCAGACATTCAAAGGGTCGTGGACATCTCAGCCAACTTAGGGTCAAGTCTGTTAATCCAACTCTGGAAAAAGTAATGTTGGCTGTCTGCATCATTAGGCTCGATGGAAATCTCCATAACCTGGATAGAAAAGTGAGAAAACAAAGGGACTGGCAATAAATAACAAGAATTAAATTGATCAGAAGTGTTATTACATAAAGGGTTTTGTATTTATTGATACATCCATTCAAATCTTAAAGTACTTTTTAATATTTAACGAGGGCCTCTACTTTCAAAGTCTGTGTCTCATTTTATCAATCATCTAGGATTCATCAGTCATTCAGAAGCTTTTAATTGATTAATGTTAAGAAAGCGGACCAGGAGAACAATTTTATAGGAAAGCAAAAGGCAGTGGCAAATAAAAGGAAAGACACTAAGCAAAAAGTAATGTAAAGTGAGCCCTGCTGAGAGGAGAGATGCACGATTTAAAATGTGTTTGCAAGTCTTGCATTGTGTAAATTCACAAAGAGAAAGCGATGTAACATGTGACTAACCTTTGAAAGTAAGACATTAAGAAATCCTGGCGTAAAGACCAAGCAGCATAAAGCAGGATATGTAATCAGTATCTTTACTGAATAGCAAGGAAGGAGATGATGCATTTTTAAAAGATGCCTTTTATAGATCTGAACTTGAAGTAGCAGGATTTGGAATACAATGGCAGACAATATCTTTAGGACCATTTCCTACAATCCTGCTATTTTTAGATGTTTTGTGCTTATTTCTTCCTTGGGTCCCGGAGCCTGCATCTTAGTGTCCTCCAAGTTGCTCAGTGCATCTGCTTTTCTCTCTTTAAGCCCCTCTCCTTCCCCACTCACATTCTTTATAATTTATATATCCTGCTTCTCTGTGAGGTTTTCAATCCTAGACGAAGTTTTGTTTACAACTGCCAAGTGGTCACTGTGGTTTTGTAAACAGGGAACCTATTCGAGTTAATGATTATCATCTTATTTGGGTTTTCACTGCAGATCAAAGAGCACTTTGGAACACTTTGATTTGGTATGAGATTGAACATTTTAGAGGCTGTATTTTGGAGTCGCCCAGGGAGAAGAATGCAAAGTGACCCCACATGAACTGGCTCATGTTCTAAGAGCCTACCTCTGTGGTTCACATTTATTTTACCTCTGACCCATCTCCAGCAGTTACACAAACAGGTCTTGAATTGCTAGAAAATCAGGATAACAATTTTAAACAATTTGGTCAAGAATAACTTGTTACATTCTTCCTTGTCTGTCTCACCATGACTTCGAGGCCTTGCTAATAAACAGGTCTAGGTGCTTAAATTACAATTAAGTATTATACACACCTATGTATGTGAATCTCCTACAAGAGCTATTCCGGCAATTAATTGTTATAAAAGAATTGTATAAACAAGACCACAAGAAAGGCAAAGCCAGAAAATAAGTATTCACTGAGTAACCAGCATATGAATTTTTTTAGGCCTTTGTAAGAAATTTAGCATTTTCCCAATGAAAGGAGACAAGCTTCTGCTTGTAACAGGAATCAACCATTATATATTGCATTTGTGACATCTGGTCGGGAAAGATGCAATGACTAGATCATATAAATGCTCCTCTGCACGTACACTTAAAAAAATTTTAACACTTCTCAAAGTATTTGGTATGAATAGCCTTTGAAGTTTGAAGAAAATTCAGATTCGCTCATTCTCATTTATGGGCTAAGTTTCTAAGTTCTATGAGGTATGTAGAGAAATACTGTCTTTTTAGAATCCAAGGCACAACTACACGGACTATCAACCTGGTCTATTGAGGGACAGAGTCCGTAGTTGGACACGATCTGATCATTACCAGGCATTTATTAATTCCCTGACGGAAATACCAAACAAGAAGGATAGAGTGGTCCCAGCCTTTGTCGGCTAAACCCTCCTCGAAGATATAGACCAGGATGACCCACCTCTTTACCTCCCAAACGTCCCCCTACCCCATCTCCCAAGGAGACATGTAGAGGAAGAAAAGTGTCTTGAGAGAGTTAGTTAGAAATACTTGGTGCTTCTATAAGATTTGAGGGCTGCTCATCTCTTCAACATCGTAAGCTGTGGCTTGCAAATTTCAGTGTATCTAAGAATCACTTAGTGAGCTTATTTAAGAAAAAAAAAAAAAATCCCCCCAGAGATTCTGATTCCAGTTCAGAAGTTTTGGTGAGGCCCCAGGATCAGCATTTTTAATTACCTTTTCTCTGTGGTTCTGGAAGGGTCTGCGTAACAGCTTCTGCAGGTGGATAAATGTGGAGCATCTTGCTCTTTTCTGCAGTGTTTTCATTGCAGAGATCAAGCACACCCTTGTTTCCTTTTGACAGTTGGTAAATTTAATATTTTTATTTTTGTAATTCAGGGAGGGTGAAGAGTAACTTGTCTTTATTTCTCTAAACACATTTTGTTTTTTCAGGGAAAGAGAAACTCTTCAAAGTGATCTATATTGTCGATTCCTAGAGAGCCTCTCCTAACCTTGAAAGCACTACTTTGAGAATTCTTGGAAGGGTCCAGTTAATGTATCAGAGTTTCAGAGAGTAGGTTGTCCAACAGCTGCACCATGTCTAAACAGTGGTAAAATATTCGTAATGTCAGAAATGCATGGTCAACGAAATCATTTAGTCTTTTGAAAAATGAACTTGCTACTCTGCCTGGATTCACTTTTCCGTGATGTATTTTCAGAAATGTAAAAGAAAAGCTATTAAACTTAGCATATGTATTATCCAAACACTAAGTTTTATAAAAATATAAAGTTAAAATATTGTTTTAAATATAGTCACTTTTGAACATATAAGTCCAAAAGAGCTAGAAGGTTTTTTTTTTTCCCCAACTGCCTAAAAATAAACTGCCTTTGACTTAAAACCATATATGGAATATTTATCCCTAAAGGAGACTTTTTTCTCTCTTGATTTTAGATTACCAAGACTATTTTGCATTCTTAACTACAGTATTCATTACTACGAATAGATTTTAATTTTTTCTTGCGCATATTTGAGCTGAGTTTTACAGATTACTTATGTAGTATTATGTAGAAGAATTGCTACTTCTTATGCTCATCTTTTACATGTAAATAAAAAGACAGTTTCCTAAAGCTAAAAAGAAAAAAAAAACTGAAGTTAAACTTAGTATTTTTCCCATGTACTTATATTTAATTGTACTAGGAAAAGATGTATTCTGTTTATCTGAATATATGTTTTCATTTCTGTAAAATGCTCATTCTTGACCCTCTGGGCTGACTCTGTTTTATGTGTCTTAAAATACTGTGGAAACTGCAGAGAGTTTTTAGTTTTGTTGATAACAGATAACCTCATTCTGCGCTCAAGTGAGAATCTTTGGGTTTCGTATACTGCCTGGCGTTGTGTTCCCCCACGGAATCATAGTTAAAGCCTCCTCGATTTGATCGATGCATGGTGTGAATGGTTTGATAGAACTGACAGTTTACAAAAGGGTATAGTATCAACAGCTAAATGTTTCTCCTCAAGAACAGTATTTTTTTTTTTCATGTAAGAAACTAGAGGCAGTTTGTTTATAAACAGATCCTGGATTTTATGTGTGTGAGTTTGAAGTGTCTGGAAGTAAGAAAAAAAATATATATTAGGAACAGATTTTTCTCTTTAAATAGAATTGCAAGATATTCTGTATTTTTCTCAAACATTCGTAAGCATTTCTGAGAAGGCAGTAAGATTTCATTCACTAGGGTGTCCCTATTTAAGAAGAAGCCAACACTGAGAATTGCAGGGAACGGTCAAGTCTCACCCTCGGATCCCCAGGGACTGCTACTATTCTAGTTTCCCTGGGGAGTGTGGGCCAGCCCGGGGAAGGTCCGTGGGCGTGGAAGGGCTTGTTTAGAAGCAATCCACTAATTCCCAGGTCTGTCTTTTCCTCTCTGTCTTCCTTTACTCCTCTATGCAGGCTTTCAACTGTCGGGATGGAGGTTAAGCTATTCAGGACTCTCTCATTTGCCAAGAGCAGAAATCAGCACAAATTGGCCTGGCTGTGGGCTGGGATAAAGTTAATCAATTGGTTATGCAATAAAACGAGGAGGGCTATATCATCATCAGGCCTGGCTATCTCCAAGGTCACTGTCATCGGGAATCTCTTCTCCTGTCTCCATCTGTAGGCTCTTTGTGTTTTTCCGGTGGCTTCATTCTCAAAAACTGCATGATCCGATAGAGCTGACAGTTTAAAAGGGGGGGGGGGGGCATGACGTTTTTAATAATTAGAACTGAAGAGTATTATTCCTCTCAGGAGAGGGAGAGGGAAGACTGGCCTGGTTGGCAGCCTTGTCAATTCTGGGTTCGAGCGCACCCCTGAAATAGAAGCCCATATTGTCCAAAATGGCTAGGAGTGAGATGACCTAGAGAGTGAAGCTTGGAAGGCTGGAGAAGCTGAGATCAGACTTCCAATTTTAGGAGACAAAGCCAAAGGGTCAGAAGCCAGGGGGTATCTGGAGATGACCAGGGAGAGAGAATAAATTCAGAAGGAGGCTCACTGAAGGGGATTGCTGGAACTGAGTATAGAAATGTCCCAGGTCTTCTGTCTGTTGTTTGTTGGCTTTCTGATTGTAGAGAGTGGGGGGAAGCGCTTGCTTAGAGACAGATACTGCATGCTCGACAGTTTCACGGTAGCCTGGGGCTACTCAGACTGAATTTCATGTTTATCTCATTGACTAAAACAAACCTTAGAATTACCGACTGTTATCATTATCCCCATGTTAAGGATAAGGAGACTGACACTTTAAGGGACTAAGAAAGTTGTCCACTGTCACTGGTACCAGATAGGGCTTAGAATCTGGCCAGAGGACGGATTTGCCTGGAGTTCGTTCGCTGAGCACCTAGGGCGTGCCAGTCACGCTTGGGCCTCTGTGATGCGTGCCAGGAGGACCCCCTGACAATACGCTGCCGTGGTATGTCCCTTGAGGCACCGGCCCAGCACTACAGGAAGTGATGTCATTTGGGCGTGAGTGCTTCATGAGGTCTCCCTGGAGAGAGAAGGCTCTCTTACCTCAGGAAAGAGTATGTCTGCCTTCCTCCCTGCTCGAATTCCTCCCTAAATTTTGCTGAGTTTTCTAGAATTCATTGAGGGCCCCTTGCTAGATGCACACCTAGCTTTCTGTGTTGCTTTACCAGAGACTCATAGCCTGTGAAAGCTACAGAAACCCAACAAAAGCCTAGAGAGGCTAATCCAATCCCCTCGTCTTACAGGTGAGAGAACTGAGGCCACAGGGGATGCCTGGATTACTCAAGGTCACGAAGCACGTTAGTAGCAGTGCTAAAACTTGAACCTAATCTAATTCCAAATCCTGCGTTAAAGAACACACCTCAACCTTTCAAGTTTCACGTTTAAATATCCAAATAAAACAGCAGTGACTTGCTGTGAACCAAAGTAGTTCCATTTTGTGACCATAGCTCAGACCTAACGTTGGAGCTTAGAATAGTTTTCAAACTTCCTTTCTCTCTTCCTCCCTCCCTCCCGCTTTCTTTTTAGCCCTCCTTGTCTCAAGAATGCTTTGCTTCTTGGAATGGACAATAAGCTCTCATTCTCCCGGTCTCTCACTCCCTCAGCCTTCAGTGTATCATGCAATGAGTATATGATTTTCTTCTGATGTGATTTTTATGTATTTTAAATTCCAGTTTGACGAGTAGGCATTTGCTGTAAATGCCCAGACTACAAATGATAGCGAGGTGCTATAAAAATAAAATGTGGTTATTGTAGTAAATATCCACAGATAGAGAATGAGTGTCTGTTCCCACCTCCATTTCCTTTCCTTCTCATTTACTGGTTAAGTACTTAGCCTTTTAAAAACCTTTCTGTGCGAATCAGTATGAAAAATATTTGCTGCATGTGTCCAAACTGAAAGTTAATGAATTGCAAAACCTTCTTATTTTGTGAAATAGCATTTTCAATCCCTTCATGCACGAAGTACACAGCCATACACAGTGGCTGGAAGTGCAGTGATGGTCTTTACAAAGCAGAGATTATGTGACTTCTGTGAAACTTCCAAATCCTGCTCCACATCCAGTAAATCTCCCTTTGGACTAAATAAAGCAGAACATATTACGCCTTTTTCATCCATTGCCTAACACTTAAATAAACTTTACTATCTTGTACTTTCTGTTCTCTTAAAAAAGGTAAAAAGTTTTCTTCGTAAAGAAAGATGATATCGATTTATCTTAGACACAGTGCCAAATCTTTGAGCAAGAAGGGACGACTCTAAAGTTGGAATGTGTTTTTTTTCTCCTCATTTAAAACAATCTGCTCCTAGAAATTGGGGAGTGCTTTCAGGATATTTTAATAATGATTGTGTAAGTTTCCAATGACCAGTATAGAAAAGGGAAGACATTCACTCATTTTGGATTTGAGAATAAACCTAAGAATAGTTTTGTTTGGGAAAAAAAACAAAAAATCCTTGAACGTCCAAAGGGCTGCCTTAACTCAGATCGTGCCTGCTGGATGCAAATGCACTGTGGTTGGGTTGCAGACCGAGTTGTCAAATCAGGAACTGTTAGCCTCAAGTATTGGCCCACTGTAGGGCTTTTATCCTTTCCACCATGAAGTCTGGCTGTGGGGCTGTCTGGTTCACTCTGGGGTTGATTGACTACAGCTGGTCTTGGGAGCAAAAGTCCCTTCTTATAACATTAAGGCTTGCAAATTCCTACACCCTAGGACTCACCACCAGCTGAAACAGCAACCGGGAAGGGGTTAGTTTATGATTTTGAGGGTAAGAACACAACTTGTGGTTATGTCTGTCTGGAATCCGATTCTGTGTTTTCTAGAGACTTTTAACTCTAAACGTTGGAAGTAATAAAACCATATACTGTGGTTGCATGGAACTGTACTTCTTTCGGAAGGAGCTTGGAGCTTTACACACTGCAGCGGAGATAGATACTCATTTTATTTCACCTTGGTTTTGGGAATGAAGTAGTATAAATAAACACACACATGATTTATAGAGATGGGGACACTGAGCCACTGAAGGTTTAAGCAGCAGATGTTAGCCAATGGAATCAGGACTGGGTATTGAATGAATTCCACTGACCTATCTATTGTCCTTGGACTTCTGTCCTCCCTTTGCTAGGTCACGGACTTTTCATTGAATGCACTGTTATCTGGTTACAGGAATGGAAGGATCAGGGCTTCGGAACTAGCTGACGGATGTTTCAATCCTGGCCCAGTGATTTCTTCGTTGTGTGTATAGAGCTCCCCATGAAAGCCTTAGTTTGTATATCATTGGGGGGGGGGAAGGATAATCCTTCTCCCCTGGCCTATCGACAGGATTAAATGAGATAATAGAAGAGCCCTCAGTGCTGTATGATGTCTCTTATATGAGGCACCCAGCGTGGTCAAATTCATAGAGACAGGAAGGAGAGTGGTGGTTGCCTGGGCTGGGGGAAGGAGTTAGTGTTTAATGGGTATGGAGTTCCAGTTTTACCAGATGTTCTGGAGAGGGATGGGGGATGGGTGCACAAGAGCGTGAACGTACTTAATGCCACTGAACTGTACACTTACAGATGACGTCGGTGGGATAGTCCGTGGTGTTGTATTCTACCGCAATAACAACACTAATAAAAAGCACTAGTGCTTTGAGGCAACTTTGGCTAATCTGCCACTTTTGCCTCCCTTCCTATCCTTGTTGCATTGGCAAAGGGCTGACAGTCGCTGGAGATCTGACCAAGGGTTATCTGGAGCTCTCTGACTGGGCAGACCCACGAACCCTACGTAGCGAAGCTGTACCCACTGGTCAGAAGCACAGAATCACACCTTACCAGAGATGATATGAGCTCAGAGAACGTCTAAAGCCCACACTGTTCTATGATACACAAGAAAACTAACGTCTGGAAAAATGAAGGTTTCTGCCTAAAATGACACAGCGAATCAGTGGCAGAAAATGGTATGGAGTCAAAATCTAAGGTCACTAACTCCTAGTCCAGTTTGCTTCCCAAGAAATCTTGCATCTGCAGGTGCCCCGGACCACTCTGTGACCTCAAATTGGGCTAAAAATTTTCTATACTCTCATCAGATCATTTCAGAGACTAGAATATAAAACATTCCTTCGACGGGCAGTTGTTGTAAATAGCTTTATGGACGAGGTGTACATGGCCTATGGGAACTGCACACATTTCAATTGTGCTATTTGAAAACATATGGAATATTCAACTCTTTAGGCAGTCAGACTCATCAATCTTTTCTGCGGTGATCTGTTCTCCCACTTTGAAGTTCAGAAAGTCTTTCTCGACCAGAGGTTATTAAAGATATATTTCACATCAAAAAAATTGTACTGTTTGATAAACCTCGACATATGTATCAACCATGAAACCATCATCACAATTAAGATAATGAATGTCCATCACCCCCAAAAGTTTTCTTTTCCCGTTTTTGTGTGTGTGTGTGATGACAACCCTTAGGATTTACTGTCTTAACAACTTTTCTATATATCATACAGCTTTGTTAGTTATCATGTTGCGTATCCCCAGTACTCATTTATCTTATCACTGGAAGTTTGTACCTTCTGAGCACCTTCCCCCAATTCCCATCACCCCCCTCTGTCTCTGCTAACCTCAAGTCTGATCTTTTTTTCTATGATTTTGGTTTTTTGGTTACAGATTCCACATATAAGTGAGATTATACAGTATTTTTCTTTCTCTGACTTATTTCACTTAGTATATAATGCCTTCAAGATCCTTCCATGTTGTCACAAATGATAAGACTGCCTAATTTTTTTTTATGGCTGAATAACATCCCATTTTATATATATCCACCAGGGGAGACTTAGGTTGTTTCCATGACTTGGCTACTGTAAATGATGCTGCCATGAACATGGGGGTGCAGATATTCCCGGGTCATATGGTAGTTCTATTCTTTTTTTTTTTTTTTAAGATTTATTTATTTATTTGAGAGAGAGAGACTGCATGAGCTGGTGGGGGGAGGGGCAGAGAGAGAGGGAGAGAGAGAATTTCAAGCAGTCTCCCCACTGAGTGAGGACCCCACGTGGGGCTCGATCTCACAACCCTCAGATCATGACCTGAGCTTTGGCTCAAGGTCAAGGCTCAGACACTCAACCGACTGAGCCACCCAGGTGGCCCTCGTGATTCTAATTCTTAATTTTTTAAGGATCCTCCATACTATTTTCCATAGTAGCTGCACCAAGTTATAATCACACCAACCGTGCAGAAGAGTTCCGCATCAACACCAGCTTTGTTCTCTCGTCTTTTTGATGATGGCCGTTCTACAGGTATGGGGTGATATCTCCTTGTGATTTTAATTTGCATTTCCTGAATGACTAGGAATGTTGAGCATCTTTTCATCTATGTGTTGGCCTTTTACATATCTTTTCTGGAGAAATGTCTATTCAGATCCTTTGCCCATTTTTTTAATTGAATTATTTCTTTTGTTTTGAGTTGGATAGGTTTTTTATGTTTTGGATATTTTTAACCCCTTATCAGATATATGGTTTGCAAATATTTTTTTTTCCATTACATAGGTTGTCTTTTCACTTTGTTGATGATTTCTTTTACTGTGCAGAAACTTTTCAGTTTGATGTAGTCCTACCTGTTTATTTTTTGTTTAGTTGCTTGTGCTTTAAATGTCATATCCAAAAAAAGCATGACCAAGACCCACGTCAAGGAGCTTTATTCTTTGTTTTCTTCAAGGGGCTTCATGGTTTCAGGTCTTACATTAAGTCTTTAAAGCATTTTGAGTTAATTTTTGTGAGTGGTATAGGATGTGGGTCCAGCTTCATTGTTTTACATGTGAATATCCAATTATCCCAGCACCATTTATTGACAAGTCCATCTTTTCTCCATTGGGTATTCTTGGCTCCCTTGTCAAATATTAGTTAACCATATGTGCATGGGTTTATTTCTGGGCTCTCACTTCCGTTCCATTGGTCTGTGTCTGTTTTTATGCCAGTACCATAGTGTTCTGACAACTGTAGCTTTGCAGTGTAGTTTGAAGTCAGGAAGTGTGATGCATCGGGCTTTGTTCTTCTTTCTCAGGATTGCTTTGACTATTTGTGGTCTTTTGTGGTTCCATATAAATTTTAGGAATATTTTTTTCTACTTCTATTAAAAATGCTACTGGAATCTTGATGGGGATTGCACTGAATCCATAAATGGCTTTCATTAGTATTGACATTTTAACAATACTTATTCTTCTAATACATAAACATAGGACACCTCTCCAATTATTTGTTTCTTCTTCAATTTCTTTCATCAATGTCTTATGGTTTTCAGAGTACAGATCGTTCACGACTTAGTAAAAATTATTCCTAAGTGTTTTATTGCTTTTCATGCTACAGTAATTAGGATCAATTTCTTTATTCTTTTTCAGAAAATTCATTGTTAGTGTATCCTTGTTTCTTTATTTAATGTCTATCCTACCTCATCACAAATAACCACTGATCTGTGTTTTGTCACTATAAATTAGTTGGTATTTTCTATAATAAATGGAATCACACATACTCCATTTTTGTCCCCTTCTTTTACTCAGGATAATTATTTTGAGATTCATCTATGCTACAATACTCCATTCCTTTTTATTCCTGAGTAATAGTCCATAGTTTGGATATGCCGTAATCTGTCTATCCATGTAGCTGTTAGCATGTAAGCATATTTGGGTTGTTTTCAGTTTGGGGCTATTACAAACAAAACTGGTATGGTCATTCATGTGAACCCTTTGTATGCACATGTGATTTCTGTATTAACCAGGTCTGTTCAAGTGCACCTTTTATATGCAAACTAACCAATACAGAACCCAGACTCCCCCAGCTTCCTCTCTTATGGGGCTCTTATACTCCAGACCACCGTCCACCTGCTCTAATCATCCAGGGCTATGTATCAGATAACTAGGAACAGCCCCTACACCCTACAGCCTACTAAAATCATTCAAACTAGCAAATCCTAATCCTGTTTAGCTTGCTTACCCTGACTCCCCATTCCTTCCTGCAAAAACCACAGTAAAGGCAGGTTTTCCCCTCACTCCCTCTGCCTCCTAATTGACCCCGGTGCTTCCCCTTGTGGTGCCCCTGTGAGTGTGTCATGCCTTCTGTTTCTAGGGAACTGTGAGTAAAACTTCTTCCTTCATAACAGTCATTTCTATGGGTCCTTTTGTACTTAATTAAAACAAATCCTAGGTGCATTTTAAAGATTTATTTATTTACTTGAGAGTGGGGGAGGGGCAGAGGGAGAGGGAAAGAAAGCCTCAAGCAGACTCCCCGCTGAGCGCTGAGCCCACCACAGACTCAATCCCAGGACCCTGAGATCATGACCTGAGCTGAAATCAAGAGTAGGCCGCTTAACCGACTGAGCCACCCAGGCACCCCGCCTAGGTACATTTTTGGGGGCTCCTGGGTGGCTCAGTCATTAAGCGTCTGCCTTCGGCTCAGGTCATGATCTCAGGGTCCTGGGATCGAGCCCCGCATCGGGCTCCCTGCTCCGCGGGAAGCCTGCTTCTTCCTCTCCTTCTCCTGCTGCTTCTGTTCCCTCTCTCTCTGTCCAATAAATAAATAAAATCTTAAAAAAAAAAATTTTTTTTTAAATACCTTAATTGCTCCCGAGTATATCTTAGTTGCAGAATGGCTAGATCACATGGTAGATATAAGTTTAAGTTTTTAAAAACTACCAAACTGTAGTCCAAAATGTTTGTGCCATTTTACATTCTCAGTGGCAGCATATGAGAGTTCCAGTTGCTCTACTTCCTACCAACACTTGGCATGATCAGTGTTTTTTATTTTAGCCATTTTAAGCAATATGTATCTCAATGTGATTTTACTTTGTATATCCTTAATGAATAATTATATTGAATTTTGTGTGTGTGCTAATTTGCTATCCTTATATCTTCTCTGGAGATGCATCTGTTCAAATCCTTTGTTTGCTTTTTTACTGTCATTTTTCTTATTGCTGATTTTTGAGAGCTCTTTATATAATCCAGCACAAATCCTTCGTCAGATATATATATGGCTTGCAAAGATTTTCCCTCCAGTATCTGGCTTATCTTTTGGTTCTTTTAATAGTATCTTTTGAAGAGCAAAAATTTTTAATTTTGATGAAGTCCATTTTGCCAATCTGTTCTTTTACAGATCTTGTTTTTGGTGTCAGACTTTGCTATCCCAAGGTCACAAAGATTTTTCTCCTTGTTTTCTTCTAGAGGTTTTATAGTTTTAGGATTCACATTTAAGTCTATGATACATTATAGTATTACTTTTCTATCTGGTGCAAAATACCGACTGAAATTTGTTCACTTTTTTGCATATGGATATTCAATTCTTTCAGCACCATTTGTTGAAAAGACCATTCTTTCCTATAGAATTGCCTTCTCACGTTTGTTAAAAATCAATTGTCCATATATATGTAGGTCTATTTCTGTATTCTGTATTCTGTTCTAATGATCTGTTTGTTAATCTTTCTGCTAATTCCACGCTGTCTGGGTTGCTACAGCTTAATAGTAGTCATGAAGTCAGATAGTGTTAGTCCTCCAACTTTGTTTTTCTTTCTTTTCTTTTTTATAGCTGTTTTGGCCATTTTAAGTCCTCTCCATTTGATTTGATAGGTCCTCTCCACTTTGATATCTCCAAATGATACAATCATTTTGTCAATTTCTATCAAAAAACTCTCTGGGATATTGATTAGAAAACATCAATTTGTGAAAAACTGACATCTTAATAGTAAATATCCCAACCCATGAAAATGGTATATCCTCTCTATTTATAAAGGCTCTTAACTTTTCTAAACACTATTTTATAATTTTCAGTGTACATGCTCTGCACATTCATTTGTGAAATTGATCCTTAAGTATTTCAAATTTTTGATGCTATGTGAATAATAGTCTTTTTTAATTTCAATTTCCAATTGGAAAAAGCCTTGTTACATCAAACTTGACTGCTCTGTTTCCATGGAGAACAGACAAACAATGGTCTTCCTGTTCTATTTTGGCCCCTATCTCTCTCAAGAAGTTCTACAAATGGATTTTCCTCTTGGCCTTTCAAACTAAATGCCAAGAGTCCTATAACGAGACCGAAATGATAACCACATTGCCCTGAAGGAACTAACTGTGCTGTCCTCTTTTGTAAAAGCAACTCAGCAAACTGAGTATATTAGAGACACAAATTTCTAGGGCTTGTACGGATTCTGTCAAGAATGTGTAATGGGGATGAATTACTCTTGCCATGAGAACTTCAACTTTTGCACTCCCTGACTTTACTATGGCTTAAATTGAAATATTAAAGTGGTCCCCAAAGTGCTTGAATTTAATAGCATTAATTACCAGGCCCCCCCAAAATCTATAAATTCTTATTTAAAAATTCAACTATTCTATTTGTAATCCCTGGGAGTGCTTCACATTTAGAGCCTTACCTGTAAACTTTTCAAAAAGCAAACAATCTCACCTCTGACATCAAATCCCTATAGGGAATGAGTCAACAGCTCTGTCTCCCCAAAGAAATAGCTGTCCTCAGGAGGTGTCTCATGGTCTAAATTTGGCTGGATCTTATCTCTTTCTCTTCCATAAAACATTTATTCTCTCAGAACCCTGAGGAAACATGCCTGGTAAACTATTTCAGCATAAAATATTAAGAACAGAGAACAGGTAACACTCTTAAGAGTATTTGTATTTCAAAAGCCTATAATGCAAATGTAGGGACTTCTATTGTAATGGCAGATTTCAGGCATTGTGGGAGGGAAAGAAATAGGGGAATAAAAAGCCTTCTGACATCCCCACAGATCTCCTTGTTTATCATACCTTTTGGTACTTCTGATCCAGCCCTCACCTCTCACTATGTGAAGGATAGACTCTTAACTCCTGAAAGACATTACTAATGCACACAAGAATTTTTTGACTTTAAATCCCAACTATGTAACAGTGGATCATGGATTTGTGGGGTTTTTTTTCTTTTTTTTATACTTCTCTCATAAAAAAAGTTGAGAATATAGAACATGATATGCAAAGTCACACTAAAGAAAGTTCATGTCTAGGTTCAGTTAGTATTACTACCATTATCTAACTCCTTCCTTACCATGCTAGCCTCTTAGGCACTGACATCTTTTGCTGACATTTATTAAGTCTGTTCAAAGTCTTGAATGTCCTTCAATTCAGAGAATCAATGTGGGGAACCAGGAAAGAGAGACACAGAGACAAGGGAAACATTGACCCAAACTCAGTTGTACTCACACATGAGGATTAGTGGTGAAAAAGTGGTGGGTAAGAAATGATACTAACTCAGTAGAATCACCTTAAAGGTGCTTTATAAATCTAGTGAGTTCAAACACAACTCTGAACAGGGAGAGAGAAATAGTCTAGCAGAGAAACAAAGGTGGGATGACTCAGGTGCCAAGTGGTATCTTTAAGACGCAGACACACCATCGTAAGTGTATCCCATACCTAAATCAAAAGTATTTTAACGAGTCCACATCCTTAGAACAGGTTAAGAAAATATGAAATTTGAGTTCACTGACATCTTCAAAACTCTTTCTTCTCTACCAAATCCTGGCAAGGGAAAGGGCATCCTCTGAAAATTTCAAGTTCTCCTAAAGCATGAAAATAGCAGCAAAGATTGTGCGTGTCTAAAGGAAGTCTGCCTAAAGCCATGCTTTGTATTCACTCCTCTCTGTGAACATCAAACTACCACCCATGCCTTTGTTCTAGGTTTTCCAACAAAAGTTTAACACAGGCTAACATCTGCCATGCACTGTCCTTGAAGAGGCGTTGTTGGCGTTTGGCAGGGCCATCCTCCCACCTCTTCATCCCTGTTGGCAGAGACTGAGCTGAGACAGGTCTTTGAGCAGAGCAAGTATCTGTCTCTACCCTGCGTGAGAAGAGGTGAGAAGATGGAGTTGTCTCTGAGTAATGCAGCTCATCACATGGTACCAAGGGTGATTTAGAAGAATTAAAGCACTGTGCCTGTATTAGTTATCTCTCAATGCCCAGAGAAATTACTCCCCAGAATGCCAGCCTAAATAATAAATAGTTATTATCTTATAGTTTTTCTGTATTAGGACTCTGTTTAGCTGGGTAGTTCAGGCTCAGGGTGTCTTGGGAGGTTGCAGTCAAGCTGTCGCCTGAAGCTGGATTCACATGAGGCTGGAGGATCTGCTTCTAACCTTACTTCTGTGCTTGTTAGCAAGACTCAGTTTCTTGCTAGTTGTTCGTTGAGTGTCTCATTTCCTCACCATAGGCTATTTTAGCATCCTCTCAACATGAAAGCTGGTTTCCCCAGAGTAAGTGATCCGAGAGAGAAACCAAGATGGTAGCCACAGGTTTTTATAACCTAATCTCAGAAGTGACATACCATCACTTCTATCATATTCTGTTGGTCACACAGACCAAACGTGGTATAAAGTAGAAGGGGACTACACAGGCGTGTGAATGTCAGGAGGCAGGGCTCATTGGGGGCCATCTTGGAGGCTACCAACCATAATACCTCTAATCTAACTGTGCTGAGAACATAGTTGGCTCTGGTCTTCAACATAATGTATATCAGGTAACATGTCTTAGCTTAGAGGTTCTGAAATGTAGTGGCAAGACTAGTAGACTTGGAGTAAAGAGGTTTGGATTAAAGTTCAACTCTATAATTATGAATGTTATGCAATTTTGGAATGCTTCTTAACCTTATGGATATCTTATCTCAGTTATAAAATGAGAGGGTTGTTATTAATGATCTCAAAGATATCTTTCAGCTCTAAAATTCCATGCCACAAAGAAATATGCCATTTGGGGCATGAATGTTATATAGGCAATTTTGTTTAACAAAATGGCAATTCCAATGAGCTTTCTCTTATTTCGGAGTAATAAACCAATGAGAGAAATGGCACCCTTGAGCTTTCTTGGACCTTATTTCTTTTTCTCTTCATTATACATACTTTATTCTAGTAGGTAAGCCTCACAATAACATATTTTTAATCATATAAGGCTTTAAGGTGTAACACACACATTTTAATATGCAAGTGAACTCATCCATAAATCCCATTAGGAAGAAATTGGACATGGGAAGCCTTCTAACTCTGTTTTTCCATTGCCTGGTGGCTGATGTTTCCATGGGTGGCAATTTGGCCAGAGTTACAATAGCTTTCTGATAAGAAAACTCCCTGGTACATGACCCACATAAATGAATTAAAAAGGCTTCTTCATGTCTCAGTTCTTTAAGGCCAGAGAGACAGCTGCAACAGCCTAGCATATGCAGTGTGGACTAGCAGCAGAATAAGCAGTGGAGGTCTTTATCTCATGTACTAGCCCGGAGCAAGCAGAGGACAAGGAAAAGCATCTTGGGGGGGGTTCAACTCTGAGACAAGAATGGAAAAACCACTCCTTCGCTTATCCTTTAATTCCTCGAACATGCCGAACAGGCTCGCACTTGAAGGCCTTTGCACGTGCCCTGCCCGGGAATCACTTATTCCAGTTCAGTGACCTCCCCTTCAGATAAGCCCTGTCCAGCCATCAAGCTCAAGTGGTGGCCCTCCCTCACAGTTCTCCTACCCCGCGTTCTGCTCTCTCGGAGCACTTAGCACCATCTCAAACCGTCTTGTCAGCGTGCCTGTCTAAGGTATTCACCTCCGATAGAACGTAGACTGAGAAGTGGAAGCCTGCCTGTCCTGTTTGCTGCCATATCCCCAGTGCCTGTAACAGTTCCCAGCGCTGAGTAGGCCCTCAAGAAATCCTTATCAAATGGATGAATGGAAAGGCTTGTGCTTTGATAGAGGTCAATTTTAAGAGATGTCGGGAATCGGCAACTAGGCACTGAATCTGAGAACGAAGAGGTTTCAGGTACTCCACACATTGAAGATAACCTCCAACAACTGGGGGCAGACACTGTCCCCAAATCTCTGAGAGAGTTCACCCTGCTACTAGAAACAACAACACTGCCCAGGAAGGCAAAAAAAAAAAAGGATGGGGGTCTTTTGAACTAACTGGCACCACTCCGTGAATGCAGTGCTCACTGTTACTGGGAGTCTTTTTGTGGGGACGGTAGGGGTGCTCTCCCCTCTTAAGGCCAAGGGAAAATTGCCTTGATGAGAAAGTGCTAGCAAGAGGAGAACACTGGCACATCTCTTGCTGGCTGGACCTCTGCTCGGGGAACAGACCAGCAGATGGGTTCCTGTGCCCTGCTGATTCGGGGAAAGGGAATAGGAAAAAGGAATGGCATGGCAAAGCAAAGAACTGGTTAGGAAGCTGGAGGTAGTTAGGGGGCATGTGGTGGCAAGGATGGATGAGATCCTTGCATGGACCAGGGGTGGGCTGGCACCACGTTGAAAGTTCTCCACTAGCACACAAAGGCTCCTGAGTTTCTAAGAGAATGCTTGGGCATGGGCTGGGAGAGAGTGCTTCTGGTAGGGGAGCTGTGTTGCAGTCGGAGATGTTGACCAGGATTCTGATGGTCTGCCTCCAAGAACTGTGGAGATCCTCCAAAACCAGCCAGTCAGGCACCAACGAGCCACATGTAGATCCTGTCACATAGTAGATGCCAAGAGCTTATCAGCGTTAGCCCAAGAAGCAAAAAAAAAAAAAAAAAAGCACCCAGAGAGGATTCACCTGATACCTCCTCACTTCCCCAAACCCACTGAGGAGAGAGAGATTTTGGAGGAGGGCGGGGAAGAGGCGCCTAGAGGCAGATGAGGTCGGGTCCCAGTGGCATATCCCTAGAACCACAGCCCATGCTGGGGGGAAGGAAGGAGATGAGATTTAAATCAGATACAAGATTAAAGTTTAAGGCCAGCCTGGACTTTCATAACTGAACATGACCAGAAGTTTACAGGATGTAGCTGAGATGCCATTAAGGGACAGAAAAACGGTATTCGACAGCATGGCTGAAGGCAGTAACTGGGAAAAAGAAATTAAACCATTCTGTGCTTTCAACACGGAGTTCAAACTATCCAGTCACCTAGTTACAGGAGGAAAAATTCAGTGGCCTTTGAGTAAGCGAGTTTCTCAGGCATTTGTTTTTCCTTTGGGTGAGCTATTGCTGGTTTTTGTCAGAGGGTAATGTGACAAGACAGTTCATAAAATCCACGATTCAAGACTCACGCTGCGTACTGCAGACTCGGTTGCCGTTTTTCTTCTTTGTGCTCTCCTATGAGAAGACTCAAAGCTAATTTTCTGAAACTCATTTTCTTGCAGCCTCAAAGGATTTTTTTAAACCTTTGGGCAAATCATTTTTAAAATTTCAAAGCTACTTTTTACTAAAACTGAGTGGCTGGATGAGAGAAAAACACCACACTCCTATCCTTCTTACTTGATAAATAAATCACTAGGAAAACGTGTGAGACTATTCCTGAATGGGTGGACACCCTGGAAGGGCATTTTCTGTTGCTTCTGAAGGCTAGCACACGGGAAGACCTACTGAAATCTCTGTTCAGCTCAGAAGAGCCTGCGTCAGAAGAAACAGTTTAGCTGTTGATAGCTGGGGGAGAAATGTTTTTGGAAAGGAATGATGTTGATTAAGTTAAAAGTTAAGACTACAGCTTTGAGTTTTATGTAATCTAGTTTTAAAGAGGAAGTATGGAGCACCAGGCTGGTTCAGTCAGGGAAGCAAGCACCTCTTGATCTTGGGGTCATGAGTTCAAGCCCCACATTGGGTAGAGAGCTTACTTGAAAACAAGAGAGAGAGAGAGAGAATACATTTCTTGAATGGTAGTATAAAACAAAACAGAAAATTCACTTACTTTTAACAGAAAAAAAAAAGATATCTAATGAATAGTAAACCAGTAAAACCCTGCCTTGCTCAGACTTCTCTAACCTTTGTTTAATGGTGGCTCTGCTCTCAGGAACTCCTCCCATCTACCTGATCAAAAGCACTGGATATGGGCGCCTGGGTGGCTCAGTTGGTTAAGCAACTGCCTTCGGCTCAGGTCATGATCCTGGAGTCCCGGGATCGAGTCCCACATCGGGCTCCCTGCTCAGCAGGGAGTCTGCTTCTCCCACTGACCCTCTTCTCTCTCATTCTCTCTCTCTCAAATAAATAAATAAAATCTTTAAAAAAAAAAAAAAAGCACTGGATAACTGAATAACACCCACCTAGAGATATTGGAAAGGCTGTATGTGTGTGTGTGCGGGTGTGTGTGTGTGTGTATGTGTGTGTGTGTGGTGTGTAGGTATGTGCATGTAAGTGTATATTACTTTAGGTGTAACATAAAGGTAAAGCAAACTAAAGCCTCGTACATGTCCTGAAAATAATTTTGTGGAATTCATTTGTAAAGTCACTTGTTGATTAACATTGCAAGCCTAGATAAGCAAGCCTAGAGCATGTTTATCTTCCCTACAGTTCTAGACAGCCTATGTAAGACCTAGCCTGAGACGGAATGGCCTTCTGACCCTCTCCGGAAGTCACGGAGAGGCAGTCTTGCAAGGGGCCAGGCCAGGCCATCTCACTTCCGGGGCCTGAGGCCTTTTCCACCTTTGCCCAACACCGACAACTGTGGAAAACTCACTGGCCTTCTATTATATGATTACATCCATCCACCAGCCCCTTGCCTCACTGACCCTACTCCCTTCCCTTACTTTATAAGAACACTATTTTCTCATCATCATTTAGACCAACTATAGGAACTGGGCTTTATCTCTGTTCACAGTTGCTATCTATTGTGAAAGGGTACCAGAGGTACTGTGTTGAGAAGGATTCTGAGCAGGATTCTGGTCAGGATTCAGTGGTAAAGAGCAATATGATGGATCGACAAGGTCTTAGAGCAGAGTGGCAACAGGTTTACAAAGCATTTGTCTTTCCCTGTCTAGACACTATTTCTTCCCTTAAAACCATGATCTTTGTTATAAATAAGATGTGGTATATATACAATGCAATATTATTCAGCTATAAAAAAGAGTGAAATAATATTGCCATTTCCAGCAACAGCATGGATGGAGCTAGAGAGTATATAGTGCTAAGCGAAATAAGTCAGTCAGAGAAAGACAGATACCTTATGATTGCACTCATATGTGGAATTTAAGAAGCAAAACGAGCAAACAAAGGGAAAAATGTGTGAGAGAGAGAGAGACAAACCAAGAAACAGACTCTTCACTCTAGAGAACAAACTGATGGTTAGCAGGGGGGAGGTAGGTGGGGGGGTGGGGGAAATAGGTGATGGGGGTGAAGAGTAACATTTATCATGATGAGCACTAAGGTAGAGCTGAATCGCTATATTGTACACCTGAGACTAATATAACACTACATGTTAACTATGCAGGAATTAAAATAAAAAACTTTAAAAAAAGGAACCTTGACCTTTGTTAGTAGATACAACATCAGGATCCTAATTCTGGCAGATTCTTCACTCTCAGACTGCTGCTGAAATTGAATCCTGGGGGTTTCTGGGGGTAGGTGGCACAGAGAACTAAAAATCGTAAGATTTGAATTCCTAATAATAGTAAAAAAAAGCAAAAACCCTACGACCATCAATAATTAGCTTTCTACTAGAAGCCAGGTAGTATGCAGATAAAAGTATAAATACAGGTGTTTAAGTGTGCAATTCCCAATCCTTGAAGCATGCTTATGAACATAATAAAAATAATTATAGATAACATTAAAACGTTTTAAATTAAAAAATAATAAGGAGGGAATTACTGTTTTTTTCAGATGAGAAAACAGGCCTGAAGAAAGTATGTCATTTGCCCGAGGACACATGCAAATAAGCAGATAAGCTGGGCTTCGGTCCGAGTTTGTCCGCCTAGAGCATATGGCTTCGTTCCAAAGAAAACGTGTAAGCAGAAGCTGAAATATTGCAGGGCCATTTCCTCTGTGCCACGGAGACCTTTGGCGAGGGCTGGGGGTGTGCAGAATTCTTTCCCTCAAAGATCCCTGCATTTTGTGTTTTGGGGAAACATGACAGAAGAGCTGATTACTGGAGAATTGGGTTCTTCTCTGTGCGATAAAGTGGGGTGGGAAGAACGAGCAGACTCGCCCGTACGTCGGAGGATTTAATATGTCAGAGGATTTCCTGACATTGCCCCGCAGCCGCAGAAGGGAAGGCCCCCGTTTAGTGCCCCCCACAAAGCTAGTCTCGGGCTCTCCCTGGCCACCGCTTGACATTATCAGTGCTCACATGCATTAGCCTCCAAGGACACCCTGCTTTCCAGGGCACCCCATCTCTCCGTTCCTGGAGAAACTGTTTTTCCAATTTTTGAAACAAAAGAAAACCCCACAGTAAAGAAACCATTTTTCATCTGGATCATCCAGCCGCAGTTCTGAGGGTGTGTTTCCACACCGGGGTGCTTGCCAAGCGTGCGATCCAGGGGCTGGAGGGGCTCCTTCAGGGGCGTGAGTCACAAGGTTCCAGTTGCCAACAGGGCCTGGTGAGCCAGGCAGGAAGGCTGGCTGCCCGAGTGAGCGGAGTTAACTCCAGAAGCATGAGGTACAGCAACATTTCCCAAAAATCTTCCACACATCACATTTTCGTGCTGTGTCCACTGTTATCTTTATTTGTTTTTAAATTACCAAGGGCATTGAAACTCAGAGCTTTGAGGCAAGATGCCTCTCAGTAAACATGTCAGCACTTCTCATCACACTGGGTATAAAATTGTATAAGACCCGCATGGTTTGGCCCATGCCAGCCCTTCTTGACCATGTTCTAATACTCTCGCCTTTCTTTCCTCTGTTCCGGTCTCTTCTAGAGACTTCTTGGTGCTCTGAGTATTTATCAAACATGCTTTGCCTCAGGATGTTTCCACATGTTTACTGATCCTTCTACCTGGAATATTTTTCCTCTGGGTAACCCCAGGGCTCTCTTTATCACCTCATGTAGGTCCCTAAGCATCAATATTACCTCCCACAAAGACACCTTCCCTGATCATCAGTCTTGAAATAACACTGCCATCACTCTCTACCCCTTGTCCTGCTTTGTTTTTTTATTTCACTGCATTTAGCAGTCTTTGTTTACTGTCATCTATGCCACCAGAAGCCTATCTCCACGAGGATAAGAAATTTATCTTGCTCCCAATTGTATCCCAATGACTGGCAGTTATTCAATAAATCCAAAAAATAATGATAAATAAATTAAATGTAGATTGGAAAAGACGGTGGTAATCAAGCAGCAAGTCAGATTTTACTGAGTACATAACCTGTCCTGGGTTCACTGTGCTGAGAACGTACAGCCTTCAGGCATCCCAGGAAGCCAAAACCCTTCCAAGGGAAAGGGTGCTTCTCACAGGATAAATTTCTCTTCTAGTTTTGGTCGCCATCTTGCTTTCATGGCAGCCCACTCAGGGCGCTTGTGATGTTGAACAATTTATAGAAAATAAAATAACCTACACTCCTAAAACAGTAAACATCTAAGCTCACTGCACCACCATTTTGGAGGATGATTTACCAATATTCAAAAAGTTTTAAGGGATTATTTTTCCAGAAACAAGCGATATTTAATAGCAATAATTGAATATATTATGCCAGTCCATCCCTTTGCTACCCACGGAAAATGTACAGATTTTGTCCCAGTATAGGGACTATTGGGTCTAATTATCTACCTGTATCCATGCTTTATACAAAAACACGAATTAAGAATAACATTTTTTAATGCTGATTTGTCTCTGTCCTAAATACAGCAGCATTGAAAAGACTCTATTTCATGTTCAATGTTTTGCAGCATTTACTGCTCCTTGCCTGGTGGCAAGTTGAGACTTCAGAGCAGGGAAATAGAGTCGATCCTGAAAGCAGGAGAGGAAGGTGGGAGTCCCAGGGGGAACAGGCCTTTGTCTTTGATGAATGAGTCTCTTTCAGGTGTCTCTGTTCTTTGGTTTTTAAAGGAAACAGAGACCCTCTTCTATCTGTCCCCATGTCCATTGTGTGAAATTTGCCTCATTTGGAGACTCCGTTATTTTCCTGGCTGTGAAATGGAGAGTCCGTGGGGTTTGCCGGAATGCACTGCCTGGATGTTTTCCCAGGGGAGGCTCTTCTTTGGCAATCTTCCTCATACTTCAGCCTGGGGAGGAAGACCTAGTAAGTAAATCCAAGTTCTATAATAGAGAGAGGACAAAAGCAGTGGTGAATGGATATGGTGGTCAAAAGACCCTCACCACTTCTGACTTTTTGTTCATATCCCTTCTACCCGCCTACGTAACAAAAAATGGAAGTTGGCCCCATCCACTTCTATTCTGAGTTGACGGGAGTTGCGTGACTCTAAAAGACGCTCTATAAAGTTAAAGTCTGTATGGATTGAAAGTTAGAAAAATTAAAAATAGTACGGTTTGTAATTGCAAGATAGCCTCACTGGAACTACCTTGTGGGTAAAGAGGCTTCGTGTCCTCTGGGTGCTCTGGCTATAAAATCCTCCGCAGGGGGTGCCAGATGGACGTGCTTGTTACAGGGTAGTGTTCTGCCCAGTAATGATTCATGGAAAAGCAATGTTCCAATGTAGTTTTATAAACACTCTCTTTTCTCTGAATGGCATCAGCAAAACTGAGCCTTACCAACCCGTGTGGGATAGCGAACAGCTCAGATCGGCAGGCTCAATCTGCCAAGAACAAACAAGGCATAAAGCACTTCATTCACTCCGAGACTTCACTTCATTCCATCGGAATTATCCTCAGCCAAATTAGGCACTGTTGGAATGTGAATGCTCCAAGTGATAAAGTTGGTCATGGGCATCATCAGCGTCATCACCTTCATCATTTTATAGTGAACTTATAACACCAAAACATACATCCCTGACAAGAAACATTCCAAGAGACATTTCCATTGAAAAGATCTCATAAATAAGGAATAGACATGACTGCAAAGGACTTCACTATTCTAGATATTTATGAAGACTTCATGGCATTTATATTTTAAAATAAATGATCTTTAAAAAATCTTAATAAAAAGCACTGAAACTATTTACAATAAAATATTGTTTTCCCTTCAATGATGATCAACACCACAATCCAAATCATAGAAAATAGCCAGGAGTTACTGAAAGCTTCCTGCAATCTAGTAGCTCTGATGAACAGTTTACATACTTATTTTCATATAATCCTCATGACATCCTCTGAGATCAGTGCTATTTTTTTTTTTTTTTTGAGAGAGAGAGAGAAAGAGCTCACGGGTGTGTGCGGGGGTAGGGGGCACAGGGAGAGGAAGAGAGAGAGAGAGAGACTCTTAAAGAAGGCTCCACCCCCAGCGCAGACCCCGATGTCCAATGCAGGGCTCATCTCACACTCCTGAGATCATGACCTGAGCCAAGACCAAAGGTCAGACACTTAACCGAACTGAGCCACCCAGGCACCCTGAGGTCAGTGCTACTTTTATCTCCATTTTACCAAAGAGGAAACTGAGGCTTTGAGAGGACAAATGACCTGACAAAGGTCATCTAGCTGGCACGTGATGGAAGCGGAATTTAAACGGTGGGGGGCTGTACTGAATGTGTAAATCACACAGTGGGGTACAGAACACACCTGAGGAAATCTGAAATTCTCAATTTCTACTGAGGCAGCAACCATTGGAATGGGAGCTAAGGCTTTGCTGTAACTTGCCCTGAGGTAGTGAAAAAGGAGAAAAACAAATAGTTGCCATTTCTAGAGGAGCCGTTTTCCTACTACCACTAGACCAAGAAGGTATTTTATTTCTGTCCAGATTCAGAGGCAGGATAAAGAGACTGTTCCAAGATTATGAAAGAAGACAGCTCAGTCCCAATTTTGAGAGGCAGTCTGTATAATTCTTTTTTTTTTTTTTTTTTAAGAGAGCACGTGCACAAGGGCTAGCAGGAGCGGGGGGAGGGGCAAAGGGAGCGGGAGAGAGAAAACTTTCTCCAGCAGACTCATCACTCTGCGCGAAGCCCGACATGGGGTCTTTCTCACGGTCCTGAGATCATGACCTGAGCTGAAATCAAGAATCGGACACCTAACTGACTGAGCCACCCAGGTGCCCCTCTGTGTAGTTCTTAAAAGCACAAACTCTGGAGTCAAACTCTCTGAGTTCACGTTCTGGTCCTAATACATACAAGGCGTGTGACCTTGGGAAAGTTAGCTTCTCCATGCCTCTGTTTACTCATCTATAGAACAGAGACAATAATAGCACCTATTTCTCTGAGCTGTTGTGAGAACTAGAATCAACCTCTGTCCAGTGGTTAGAGCACACTTGGCACACCATACAGCTGGCCTTTGCACAATGTGGGAGTTAGGGCTGCTGACCCCCACACATTCGAAAACCCATGTTTAACTTTTGCCTTCCCCAAAACTTAACTACATTAGCTTACTGTTGACTGGAAGCCTTACCAATGATATCAACAGTCGATTAACACATATTTTGTATATTTGCATGTTTATATATACATAAAACATACAAATAATATATAATTATATAATATATATTGTATACTGTATTCTTACAGTAAGCTAGAGAAAAGAAAATGTTATTGAGAAAACTATAAAAAAGAGAAAGTACATTTACAGTACTATACTGCATTTATCACACACACACACACAAAAATCCACATATAAGTGGACCCACGCAGTTCAGGCCATGTTGTTCAAGGGTCAACTGTAAGTACTTTATAAAGTGTTGGCTATTACTAGCGCCCACGTGGGGATACTCCTCGTCTAAGACCTAATAGTTGACCAAAGACGTCAGTGCTATTCGTGCTTCGCTTCCTGTCCACAAGTTCAAACTCAGGCTCTCATGCACCTTGGTCTAAAGGTATTTAAGGTCCATTGTTCACTCCTGTTTTCCCCCTTTGATGTGATGCTTCAGACCTGCTCTCACCTTCCCGGCGCACTCTTAAATGAACCATGGAATTTTACTTTGTTCTGCACCCAAAATAGTAAGTTTCAGTAAAGTTAACTAACAAGGTAATTCACAGATTCCAGCTTGCTGCCTTGTGACCTGGCCAGCTCACCCTTCACCTCAGGGTGGCCCCCAGGCACCTCTATGTCTTAGAATCCACACCACACCACCAGACCCTAGGGGAGAGGAAGGTGTCCCTCCCCACCACCTTCATCACATGCCTGCACACACAGGCCACACCTACATACCCAAGACTAAAGCTATACCTTAAAACCTAATTTCTTATTATAGGGGAGGATTCTTCCAGGAGACTAAAGAGTGAGAAGTCCATGTCCTTCTTAGGGAAACCATGTCGTTCCAACAAGAGGATGTTCTTGCCTCTTGGCCATCAAAGAAACAATTTACATGAGAACATCTTGTTCCGACATAGTACATTTGGGGTCACAGCGTGGCTAAAATATTCAGGCTATGTAATCAGGTCACCAAACACCTTAATCTGAAATATCTGCATTCAGGCACTACTGTAATATGTTCTCTTTTCCATGCTTACATTTCATTGATTAAAAGCCCATTGTCTGCCACAATTAAATTCAAGTCTCTAAGGAGCTATAAAGGGCTTGTAACTTTAATTGATTAAATTAATTTGATTATTAAAGCTTAGGGTGTAGTCTCAGGCAAACCCTTTAGAAAGAACAAACTGATATGTACCCACCAACATGCACGCGTACACACACAGAATGCATAAATTAGGGAGGGGATACTGGTGACTTGGCATGATATTCTTTACAAAGGAGTCCCTGTAAACGTTTTCAGAGGGACACAGATTACAGGCTCTTCCAAAGGTTTACGTGGGAAGAGATGGTGACTTTGACAAGGTGGGAGCAGTGAAGAAGGAGTCAGATTTGGGATCTTTTTTTTAAGGTAGACTGAAAAGATCTCTATAAATTGTACTCTGTAAATTGGATATGGAGTTTTAGAGGAAAAACGTGATTTTGGTGGACTATTATTCAGCCACAAAAAAGAAGGAGCTATTGCCATTGTGACAACATGGATGGACCTCGAGGGCAGCACGCTAGGTGAAATCAGTCAGACAGAGAAAGACAAATACTATATGATCACTTTTATGGGGAATCTAAAAAAGCCATACTCAGAGAACCAAATTACATTGGTGGCTGCCAGGAGTTGGGGGGATGGCAGAAAGGGGCAGATTTTAGTCAAAGGGTCTAAACTTCCAATTAGAAGATGAGTGAGTTCTGGGGATCGGGTGTGTAGCACAGTGACAGTGGTTAACAATACTGAATTGTATACTTGAAAGTTGTTTAGAGAATAAGGCTGAAATGTTCTCAACACAACAACAAAAATGGTAATTATGTGAGGTAATAGATGTGGTAATCATGTCCCAATATATCTGTGTATCAAATTATCACACTGTACACCTAAAATGTATACAATGCCAATTACATCTCAATAAAGCTGCAAAAAATTAAAAAAAAAAAAGTAATTTACCGCCTGAGTAGCCCTGTGAATGGGGGCATCACAGACCTAGGTGGGCTTATGCGTAGACCAGGTTTGGAAGGAGAGGGGCTAGGAGTGATAAATTAGGAATTTTGTTTGGGGCATGTTAAGTCTGAGGAGCCCATTAGATACCTAACTGAAAATTTTGAAGAGGCAGATGTGCAAATCTGGGGGTCAAAGGAGAGTGAGCAGAGGAGCCTGAGAAAGGGATCTGCAGGGAGAAGGAAGACCAGGAGAGGGTGGTGTCCCAGAAGCCAGTAAAAAGAGGATTTCAGGAGAAAGGAGGTGATCAAGCATCTCAAATGCTGCAAAAGGCCAAGTGAGACCAGGGCTGAGTTGGCTATGGGCTTTGTCAAGGTGAGGTTGGTCACACCGTCCTTAAACAAGAGGGCTTTCAGTGGAAAGGGGTGTAGAGATGAGAGCCTGAGGGCAACACTGAAAAGGGACCTATGCAGTCTTCTTAGTGGAGGTTTTCCCGCAGGTTCCAACTGTAAATCGGGACTGAGAAATCACACGGGGTCTTAGTGTCTTTCTGTAATCCTGGTCATCTTGAATATAGGTAGAGTTTTTCTTTTTATCTTTTTAAGAGATTGTATTTATTTATTTGAGAGAGAGCGTGAACATGAGCTGGGAGGAGGGGCAAAGGGAGAAGGGGAAGCAGGCTCCCCACTGAGCAGGGAGCCCGATGAGGGGTTGATCCCAGGACCCCGTGATCATGACCTGAGCTGAAGGCAGACGCTTAACCAACTGAGAGACCCAGGCACCCCTGGATAGAGCTTTTAAACATCTCATAAAGGAGGTAGTTTTGTTGTCATCGAAGCACAGGAAATATATAATTTTCTGAAATGTCGGGAATGAACATTATTCCTGAAATCTCAGAACCGGAGAACTTCGGGGAATGGCCATGAGGATGCTGTTAACCCCATCACTGTACACATAAGCATTGGGATAGTGGACTCAGAGAAGCCCATCAAAAGGTAATCTCCCACCTGACCCCACCCCTCTCCACTGCACCGCTCTCACCTGGTTAGGGCCTGGCTGGTTCACTGTGCACAGAAAGGAGTGCATCTTACACCTCTCAGAGGTACTGGCACAGCTTGGTGCACTGGGGTGGAGTCGGGGACTGGGTTTGTTTGGGGTCTGGTCGGAAAGCTGAGCTGCAGCCCAGTTAGGTGGCACTACAGAGAAAGAGTGAAGATACGCTGAGGTCGACCATTAGAGGTAAGGACTGGGGACTAAAGTGGGCAATTGGAAGGAGAGCCAGAAGCTAGGAGAAAAGTGGACTCGAAAAGAAGAGATGGTGAGAAGAGATTCCTGAGAGGGGAAGGAGATGTACAAAGAAATTATTTATTTATTTATTTATTTATTTATTCATTCATTCATTCATTCATTCATTCATTCATTCATTCATTTATTTATTTGAGAGAGAGAGTGAACATGAGCTGGGAAGAGGGGCAGAGGGAGACCGAATCTCAAGCAGACTCCAAACTGAGCGTGGAGGCACATGTGGGGCTCAGTTCCACGACCACAAGATCATGACCTGAGCCAAAATCAAGACTCGGTTGCTCAAACAACCAAGCCACCCAGGCACCTCAAAGAAGGGTTTTTATGAGCATCAGGTCCATATTTGTATGAGCCAGCTGGGCCCACTTCAAGGAACCCAAGGAGGACTGTCCCCTATAGCAATAGTATTGGGAGAAAAAGCTCACAATTGCCTAATAGGATCATCTGATGGGGTCAGATTTGTGCTGTTTAGATATTATGTATTCAAAAAGGATATGTTGAAATCCTAACCCCCATCCAGACCTGTGAATGTGACTCTATTTGGAACTAGGATCTTTGTAGATGTCATTAGGTTAAGATGTGGTCATACTGGAGTATAGTGGGCCCTAATCCAATATGACTGGTGTCCTTATAATAAGAGTAAAATTTGGACACAAATGCAGAAGGAAGGTGGCCATGTGAAGGTGAGGCCAAGACTGGAGAGATGTGCCACAAGCCAAAATAGGCCTAGAGCTGCCAGAAGCCACAAGAGGGAAGGAAGGATCTTTCCCTAGAGGCTTGGGAGGAAGTATGGCCTTGCTAACAGCTTGATTTCACACTTCCAGCCTCCAGAAGTGTGAAGAAATAAATTTATCTCTTTTTTCTGTTTTTTTTTAAATTTATCTTTTTTTAAGCCATTCCGTTTTCCATACTTTGTTACAGCAGCCTTAGGAAACCAATATAGGAACTATAGACATTTTTTGACAAATACATCTATCTATACACATAAATCTACATAAAGAAGATTTTCTACTACTTTTACAAATGTCTAAGAGGATGAGGTTTTGAAAATCTCAACTCAGGAAAAAAAAATGCATAAAATCCTAATCACTGCCTATATTTATTTTTTCCCCAAGTAATTAAACAAATGTAAGGTGGTGGTGGAGGCTAGTTTCACTTGATTTCCAGTGAATAGTGTTGATGAGTCAGGACCATTACTTCTCTCAGAAAATGCCCTGTAAAAAGCAAAATCTGAGTGTTGTGTTTACAAAAGTGATACCATATGTTGGTTGATTAACAAGTTGTCAGAATATTAGAAGTTCTTGGCTGATTGCAAGAAGGAGCATCTGTTTGCTGAATCTCTTATCTAATGTGTGTACAGATATCGCCAGGTTTGGCACTCTTCCTAAATATCAGATATAAATTCCTGCAGTATTTAGCCTTCGGAGAGTAACACTGATGTACTGCTTGGGGTTAAGATGTTTATTCTCAGGAAAGCAAGAGAAGTGAGGCCAAAAAGATGACATGTATACATAAGAATGTTATGTACCATTCAGAATCATTTTACCAGTACACCTTGCATCATGTACCACAACTAACGCTTACTTGCATGTCACTTGCATAGAGGTTTAAGGAAAAAAAAAAAAGATTAAATCAACTCTAGAGCTATTTATTGCTTTTTCTATTGATAGAATTTCACAAGGCTTTCTATTTATGAAGTCACTTACAGCTCACAAATGCTTTCACACTACATCCCTACAACCCTATAAAGATGGCAAGAAATTGTACCTCTGTTTCACGGATGAGGAATCTGCAGCCGAGCTGAGGTAAATCCAACTGGCGTTGAAGTGTTGGGACCCAGGACATAAAGCCAGCTCCTTTCAGTTCCATCACGGAACCACCTACAAATCCATATATTCAGGAGCTAGTTGTAGGTACTCTGACAGAATCTAGGCAGGGTGAAATTCTGGAGTTTTCCTTTGTTCCTTTTTTTAAAGATTTTATTGATTTGAGAGAGAGAGAGGGCATGAGCAGGGGGAAGGGGAGGGGCAGAGGGAGAGGGAGAAGCAGACTCCCCGCTGAGCAGGGAGCCCGCAGCCAGGCTCCATCCCAGGACCCTGAGATCATGACCTGAGCTGAAGGCAGACGCTTAACCCACGGAGCCACCCAGGCGCCCCTCCTTTGTTCCTTTCCACAATCCCTGTTAGATTCAGTCAGCCACCATATATTGGGGTTGTGCCATTTTGGTTTCAGCAAGTAGATTCTGTTGGGGAGGAAAAACTTTTCCTTTAGCCTTCAGTGTATGGGGGCCTGACAAATTTAGCTGAGAAAGAACAGATTAACAGGAGAACCGGAAAACAAATTTTATTAATATTTTACATGGACGAGAGTTCTCGGGAAAGAAATGAAACTCAAAGAAGTGGTTTCATGGATTTATATATCATTTTCACAAAGGCTCTTCTTTGGGCTTTGAGGACAATAAATTGTGCGAAAGTGACTAGAATATAAATTGGGAGGGGGCTCCTGGTTGGCTCAGTTGGTTAAGCATCTGCCTTCGACTCAGGTCATGATCTCGGGGTCCTGGGATCAATCCCCGCATCAGGCTCCCTGCTCAACAGGGAGCCTGCTTCTCCCTCTCCTGTGCCTGCACCCTGTTTGTGCGCTCTCTCTCTCTCTCTCTCTCTCAAATAAATAAATAATTTTTTTTAAAAAAAGGAAAAAATATGGAGGGAACTAATGAAAGATAAGGGTTATTTTAGTAAGATGTGTTTATGCAGACTCATCTCAGTGCTGACTCTCTACAGTGATAAGAGTTGTTCTCTTCTTCTGGGAACAGGGGGACACCTTCACAAAGGGAAATTTATGCCCTGCTTTTAAGCAAAAAGGAGGACAGAGAGTCTCTCCTGTGTCTGCTCTTAGGGTTCTTTAATTGCTTTCAGCTCAAAATAATCCTTATGCCGAAGTGGAATATTTTGGGGTAGAATATCCTGATCCCTTTCAATCCCTCTCCACTGCTCATCAAAGCAGACATGAAATAAGTAAGGTGGAAAAAAGGACTCCTCTTATGTTGGCTGAGTTCACAGTTAGACTTAGATTTCAGTTGTTCCGCTTCTTTTGAAATTCCTCAGCACTCATGGTCTTAGAACTAAGTGCCTCTTTGACATGATATACACACCGCCTTCTTCTTTAGCCTTGATGTTTTTGGTCCTATATTTTTACAACATACATGAAGCCTACATTATGGAGAAGTCTTTTGGTACTTCAAGAAAATGGGGAATATTATGAAAACAGAGTATTTTTTTAAGTATCTCAAACTGTAGCCTTTTATTTAAATGGCAAGTCAAGTATTACCTTTGGGAGTTTCTGGCTGTCATTCCTTTGCTTAATGTCGGAGAAGGAAAAAACTTCGCCTCTTACCTTCAGTGACTGGGACCTGTGAATTAAAGTGACAAGAGGCAGAGTCACAGGGGAAGAGGTTTCTTTCCTATGCACATAGGGGACCTCACATAAAAGAAGTGAAAACCCTAGGGCTCCGTGCTGGCTAAGTCATGAAGCCTGCCACTCTTGATTTCAGGGTTGTAAGTTCAAGCCCCATGTTGGATGTAGAGATTACTTAAAAATAAAATCTTAAAAAAAAAAAAGGCATTTAAAAACCCCTAAAAGGGGCGCCTGGGTGGCTCAGTCGTTAAGCGTCTGCCTTCGGCTCAGGTCATGGTCTCGGGGTCCTGGGATCGAGCCCCGCATGGGGGTCCCTGCTCGGCGGGAAGCCTGCTTCTCCCTCTCCCACTCCCCCTGCTTGTGTTCCCGCTCTCGCTGTGTCTCTCTCTCTGTCAAATAAATAAATAAAATCTTTAAAAAAAATAAAAACATAAAAACCCCTAAAAGCCAGGGGACCTGGAAACTTATACTATTTTAACAAAAGGTGGTAAATGGTAGAGAGGTGACAGGACAAAGGTTTGGGCTTCCACAGGAGATGATTGTGGAAGGGTAAGTAAATATACGCGGGAGGCTAAGGGAAGACACGGGCTGAGGAAAGTGAGGATTTAGTAAGGTCTGTCAGGCCGACTCATGTTGGTGCCGTCTTCAGTGATGAGAGTCCTCTCGACTCTTCCTGGTAGGAGAGAGGGGAAGCAGGACACCTTTACAAAGAGAAATGTATGCCCTTCTTTAAGACAGAAAAGAAGTGGGCCGAGAAGTCCTCCTGCATTTGCTGCTCCTCAGTTGCCTTCACCTCAAAATAATCCTTATGCCAAAGTGACGTATTTTAGGGTGGCATATCCTGACCCCCTTCATTAACTTCAAGGCCCTCTCCAGTCAGGCCCTTCTCTATATTTCTAATCAAAATCCCAACCACTCAGTTTCTGGACTGTCTTTCAAGCAAAGTGCTTCACTTCTTACCTTCTCCCCCCTTCCTCTGAACTCATGCTCCTATTGTCTGTCTGTAATACCATTTCTCCCCCCTTCTCCCTTCCAACCTTACCCTCAAATTTCTTTTCCTATTTTAACCACTCTCGCCATCCCCACCCCCCAGACTGCCAGCCTCTCTTCTTCTCCTGAGTGCGTTGGGCTCTCATGGCCTGAGGACTTAATTTGACGATCTATCATTTAGTCCTTCAGATGTTCAGCGGTTGTTTGAACCATCACATAAATCTTCTATGTGCTCCGTTTGTCTCTTTAACCTCAATTCTGCTTCTCTCCCCCTCCCACCCCCGCTCTTTGTATCCTGGAGTATTGTTCTTCAAAGTGTGAGCCAAGGAAAATCTGGCCCAAAATCCTCCAGAGCTCTTGTCAAAAAGGTACATTCCTGGGGCAGATCATGGATCTGCTAAATTGGCTTCCCAGGATTCTTCTGCATAGAGAAGTTTGTGAATCATCGATTTATACAGCACGTCATTCATTCGTTTGTGTGTTCATTCAACAATGATTCAAGCACAAATTAGGTGTGAGGTACATGGAATCCGGCACCGATGGAGGCAGACGTGGTCCCTGTTAGCTAGGAATTTCTAGCCTCCTTTGGGAAACTGACAATGAAGAAGAACTTAAAAGTAAGATGTGGGTTGCAAGGTGAGATGAAAAGAACTGTGGGAGCGTTGAAGCAGGGGGCCAGATGTGGCGGTGACAGGTTATCAGAGAATGCTTCCCTGCTGAGATGGCGTTGAGACCTGAGGAGGAGGACTTGGCTAAGGACTTGAGCGTCCAGGCATAAATGAGAGAGGAAGAGTTAGAGAAGTAACGCGTGGTCAGATCGTGTAGGGCCTTATGGGCAGGCTGAGGAGTTTGGAACGTATCCTAAGGGCAGCCATGGGAGGGGAGCAGCATGATCACTTTTGTCCTCCGGATCATGTCACCTCTAGATTGGAGCAAACGTGTACCTGGAAAGACTAGCTGGGAAGGCTTTGTAATTGTCCGGGAGAGAGGTGATGACGGTTTTGTCCAGAGTACTGGTGGGATGAATTCAAAGGGTACATAGGAGATTGATGAGTCGGGCTTTAGGTATTCATTGCAGGTTGTGGTGAGAGCAAAGGTGGGGTCAAGGATGTCTTTCATTCTTGTTTTGGTAACAGTGATTGGAGCCATGGAACCCCGAGAAAGGACCAGATTGTGAGGACAAAATTACAAGTCCGTTTCTGTATGCAGAGATTTTGAAGTACCTATGAAACATTCAGGTGGAAACTGCCATGGACTTTTTCATAATTCTCATGGAAAAAATGGGATTTAAGTGGGCTTTGAACGAACTGTGAAATGTAGATTAGCACCAATGGGGATTCCGTTAGAAGACCACATATATGCTGATCCGTCTTGGTGGGGGTTTTTTTTCTTATTTACTTGATAAAGCTGAGTTCACAGTTCTGTATTTTTAAAACCCATCTTCAAAAGTGACTCTTTTCTATAAGGAGATGATGATGGCTCTGTTTGCTTGTTTGTTTGAATTTGGTTTTGTTTAGGAAGTAGGTTGGGTCAATGGGGTTCTTTGCATGTATTTATGCTTATTTGAGGAGAGGGGAGCTTAGTGGAGGTATGCATAGTCTTTCAAGTTAATCTGTAAACACAGCTTGTGTCATCCAGCTGTGGATGAGCTCAGACATACTGGAAGATACCAGAGAACTTCCATGAAAAGGACAAGTGAATACAAGAACTCTATCGTTCTGTACGGACATTGCAGGGCTGCTGGTGAAAATTCACATCCAGTGAGAAATTTTAGAACTATTTGCAAGGGTGAATGGGTCTTTGATGAAAGTGCACTCTAGGTGTGCCATGGTTTACATTTGATATGACTCTTCCAATGTAGCCTAATTTCCAAGAAAGAGCAGATCATAGAAAGCTGTGGATTCTCTTCTCCCTCTTGCTTTGATTTTCCTTCCGTTTTTCTGTTCATCACTTGCTTCCCATTCATCTCCCCAAAGGAGAATAATGAATAAAGAAGCAAAGTGGCGAAATCACTGTGTCCTAAAAATAACTACTCCCAGTCATTGTTCTCAAAGTTTCAAAAATGATATAAAAAGCTTTATAACCAAGCCTGAATACAGAATGTAAAAACATGGCCATTGGCTTGGCCCTACATTTCAGTGTGAGAAACCTCTCCCCACAGTTCCTGAGCAATGCTCAGCTTGACTCTACTTGGTTATTCTTAGTGGCAGGGAGCTCCCCCTCTATTTTAAGAATAAACTAATTGTGTTACTAAATCTAATTAGACAGAATATCTTTTCGGCAACGAATCAAAATGAACCCACTCGCCGACACTTGACACTTGTTCTGCACCTCTCAGCAACACAGAATAAACCTATTCTATATTCTGTGTGACAGCCTTTCAAATGTATTAAGACAACTGCCGCATCTCCTCAAGCATTCTCCTCTGCAAACTAAATGTCTCCAATTCCCTCAGATGCATTTCTTATAGGACATAGTTTCTGCATTCTTCACCATCTTTCTCAAAAGGAGTCTCCCCTGGGCCCTCTCACAAGGCAGTCGCCCCTTTCTGAGTGACACCCACACCCACGAGAGCCCTGCACGGCAGGGTGCCTGCCTCTTTGCCGGTCTTGGGTCTTGTGTTTCTTTCCATGACAAACACTTCATTTTAAACAGAGGACAATGAGTGGGGACCAAAAGAAGTGTGGGATGTGTGTTGTGTTTAGAGCTCTGAGACATTCCAAGCTTGGTGGAGTATTTATGTTTGGTTTATACCAGAGCGGTTTTTCATTTGTGGCATTAGACATGGGCTGAATCCCAGTGAAATTGCTGGCTAATAAATGGGAGGTGTTTTAAATTCCTTCTGAGTAAAATGGGAAGATGTTCCCCTTTTTCACTTTTCATGTGACAGCTGTACCTTAATCTGTTTTTAGGAAAAGCTGTGATAACAGATGTTCATTTTAGATGGTATAGTTTTCGTGTGTGTGTGTGTGTGTGTGTGTGTGTGTGTGTGTGTGCATGCATATGGGTGTATATGAGAGTTTGGGTTTTGTTTTGTTTTGCTTTTGTTTTTTGTAGTATACCTAGCAAAATCCTTCTCACCAAGAGATGTTTATGAAACCCAGATTTTTTTGCTAGTGCAAATGGGCTACCTTTTGTATAGTATGTTCACATTGTCACCCACACTGCTAAGCACCTTCCAAGGGCCTGGTCCTCTACTCAACGTTATGTACGGTTTTGCATGCAGCGACACCTCTTTCTTGTGCATGAGACTCCCAGTGCCGGCTTACAGCTAACATGGAGGTCACTGGTCAACAGAGAGTGTCTGATAGAAACAGGAAAGTTGACCCCATAGCTGGCCATATTAGACTTAAAACCAGGAGCAGCAGAAGATTGCTCTTCTTCCTGTATATCGTCACTCCCAGGTTTGGGGCCCGGGCCCCCCAGATAATCATTCACACTATGAAATCACAGACATGCTGGTGATAAATCCTGGTCTTGGCTAATGTGGGGGCAGAAACTATTATCTCAGGGGAAAAAAAGCTAGTTCTCTTATTACAATAGAGTTTATATCTGTATAAACAGATATCTGTAGCATTTCTAAAGTAAGTGCTTCTGTATGTAGAAAGAGAAAGACACACAACACCGAAGTAGGAGTTTTCACCATCTTAAGAGCCTGACCTGAAATGAAAGACGAGACCCTCAGGAAGAGGCTCCCTTTCCAATCTCTGTTTCCATTTATCATTGATCTGAAAGGGGAAATTCTTTGCTAAATAGTGAACTCTTGGGATCACCATTTTCCCAACTGTCACTGTTGTAAAAGTCTTCCTCCTTTCACTGAGTACCCTATAAAACCACAGGTAACATTCCGGTATCTGAGCAGTATTGATGCTCCAAAAAGCTATGCCTCGTGTCAACCGTGCAACATAAGGAATTCCAGTTGAGGTAAGTTACAAGTGCATTTACCAGGTCACCACTCCTTTCCACAGTTTGGTTGATCAATGCTTGCTACCAATCTCTTCCAAGACATGTTCTGTAGTATCCTCCTTGCAAGACCTTTTCTTTTGTTGCAACTATCTGTTATTTTGTTTTTCTTTTTCTGTTGTTGTTATTTTTTTTCTTCATTTATTTTAATAAGTAACCTGCACACAGGTTAAAAAAAGTGAGAATACTAATTCATACTTCTATTACCTGATTTACCACATTTCAGGAATACCTTTTGACCCCCCCATTTGAAGAATTAGGAAATCAACATAACTAGTCTAACTTCTATTCTCTATTCCCAATACATGTGAGCAATATTGTTCGATTTAAGTGGCCATTGTTCATAAAATTTAAGTTCTGAAATTATAATTTCTACAGTTGTCTTTGTTTTAGTACTAAATGTGTTCTGTCCTCAAGGCAGCCCTTTTCCTCCAGCTTTTTATTTTTTTATTTTTAATTTTTTAAAGATTTTATTTATTTATTTGAGAGAGAGAGACAGAGCACAAGCAGGGGGAGGGGCACAGGGAGAGGGGAAAGCAGGCTCCCCACTGAGCAGGGATCCCGACACGGAGCTCGATTCTGGGACTAGATCCTGGGACTCCAGGATCATGACCTGAGTGGAAGGCAGACGCTTAACTGACTGAGCCACCCAGGCAACCCCTTCCTCCAGTTTTTTAAATCCTCTCTTGGATGATTGGGGTTTGGTCTTGCAATATTTCTCCGAAAGGTCCCATATTTCTTTCAAAGGGCTCACAAAAATTATTTTTCTGAGTTCTTAAATTGAAAATCATTTTCCTTTTTACTTGAATGACAATGTGAAGTGTAAAAATCTTGAGTCACACTTGACCTCTCTGAAGACTTTTTACTGTTACACACTGCCTTCCAGAGTTGACCTTTTTCCTTGTATGATTTGACCTGTATCCATTTTTGTCTTCGTCTATATTTCAATCTGTAGATTCAAGTCTTTTATTTTAGGAAAGCTTCCTGAATTAGCTTTGGATATAATCATATCTTCTTCTCTTACTTGGGTTTCTCCAGAGATGCCTGTTATTTAGAAGTTGGATCTCCTTCGTTCTCCTTGGCTATGAGTTTTACTTCTTCAGTTTCACTGCCCCCCACCCCCAGCTCATTTTACTTTGTTTCCCCAACTATACACTCTCTGACTCAGACTGTGCTTCCAGCATCATCTCTCCTCTTTTCCTCTTCCAACCTCGCCTCATATCTAAGCTGTTTCTATTTAGGTGCCTTTGAAACTTTCATTACAACCCTGAACCACCAGCCCGGCTCATGTCCTTAGGATCTGTTCATAAGTGATTTCTGAAGACTTGATTAGGGATCCAATCTTTCACTCAAATTTTCCTTAACCTGAGCTTCCTTCCTTGCCACAACATCATGGCTTCATCAAGCCCCTTTTTTTCCTTTTTTCCTCTTTTACATTTGTTCATATAACTTGTATAGCTGACTAACCATAAGTGAGCTCCTCACAGTTTCACCCTCTACCCTGCCTCCTAGATCATGATTCCTTTCTCAGTTTCTAGAAAATACCACTGTCTATAGGTGTCTGTCTCCCTTCACTAATACATTCTATGCTTTTACCCTGTCCCCACTTCATTGTGAAGCAGCCTGTTATGAGCCGAGAAAAGGGAACAAGTAAGGTTGGGAATTCAAGGGTGTAGCCCTGAGGGGGTTGACCTCATGCATGCAATTTCTTTGAAGTCCTGTGCTTTATCTTTAAAAGAAGGCAATATTTTTATTCAACTCCATGATTTCTGTGTTTGCTTTAAATGTTTGTGGCAAGTGGTCTAAATCACTTAGCTATCATTACTTAGCTTAATTCCCGCACCTTATCTCCAATCTTTGAGTAAAACTGAAGCCTCAAGAGAGATAAGCCATAATAATGTTTCAAGTACTTTCTAGCATGCCAGTGGGGATCCTCAGGGGTCTTAGGATCTCAATCTTGAATAAACCACAAGTTTAAAGGGCCCCTCATTTGTATCTCTGAATCTCCATATGTCTGGCACAGTGCCAGATGCCTATTTGTCATTACATAATTGTTTGTAGAATTGACTAGAACTGAAGTTGGGAAATTTCTTCTCCATGTTCAATAAGCCACTGCCTATTTTAGCTTATTCTTGGTGCCTTCTAACTAAAATGCAATTGTTCTTTGTACTGAAGGGAAGATCAAGGTGAAGGCTTAAGGAATCCACTGTAGTGTGTGTTCATACAGGGATCGCCAAGACTCAGCTCTTGAAATAGGTGTTTCAGGTCATCCCCTCCAGCCTCAAGGAGACCAGACATTTTTCTTGAGCCTCAGTGAAGGAGTCCAACAGACTGTCTGGGAGCACAGGCTCTGTAATCAAAATGCCTGATTGCAAACCCTGGTATCACCCTTGACGTTTGTGTGTGTCTCTGGACTTGTCCGTTGACTCGCCAAGGCTTCATTTCCCTCCTCTGTTACAAGGGGAAAATAAGAATACTACCTTAGTGGGTTGTTGAGAGGAATACATGGAAGTGTTCAACATAAATCCCGAGACAAAGTATGCCCTCATTAAATCACTGCTGTTCTTACTACTAAATGCTTGACTGAAGGAATAGAGAGATTGTGAGATGAACCCAAACCATTTTGGTTAAAAATACTTTGAAAATGTGACCCAAAATCTAGGTAGCAGCTCTAGACAATAAGTAACTGCCTTTGTGTGAAACTCCATAATTTCCACAACGAATATAACAATTAAAAATCTTGTCCCATCTCTCCCATACACACATGCATATATATTCCCACCCAGAAATAGTAAAATAGTTAGAGGAGGAAGGTTTGGCCTACAGGTCTGTGCTGCAGTCGTTTCTCCTTACTTCTAGAGCCTGAACTTCCCCAGTAGCTTCGTGTGCATGGGGCGCTGAACCACCTACCTCAGAGTAGAATGGTGAGCAGCCTTGGACTCCCACTGAGCTTTAGAAGTTAGCTTTCCAGCTTTCCCATAGCAGGATTGCCCTGGTTGACAAACATAAGGAGCCCAGAAGTTTCTCCTACCCACAGATTCCCCCATTCCTCCATATGTCCTGGGAGAGCCCAGTGCTATCTAGGAATTCCAGAATTAGAACAAGCCATTGAGAATGTCATGTTTAAGGGTAGGCAGGCTGCTGACTAGTTATTTTCTTAACATCTTCTCATCCTTTGGCATCTACTCCAGGAAACGCCAGCCAGAACTCTCCAATTAGCTACCATATGGATAGCATCTATAGGAAAACAATGTATAATCTATATCAGTTACGTGCTTGATGAACACAATTTCATGGCCAGGAAAGAGTGAACAAGGAAGTAGGTCTCTCACACTGTCCTCTTAAAAAAGTTATCAGGCAACCTTACACCATGGAGTCTATTTTCTCAAAGCACCATTTTACTCCGTTTAATGTGACTTAAACACCCGCATTCTTACCGACTGGTTTGGGTGAGAGTTAGAAACATTTCATGGGCAGAGTAGGAAAGTTCTCCATCCAGGAGAAGTATTTATGGTTTTGAAATTCCTGCAAAAGAAGTCCAGATGAGGATCAAAGTCCAAGGCATGAAATAATCATTGTGACCTTATTTTCCAAAGCTATTCCCACAAGGTTAAGTGCTCCACATCCCCCTTGTTCAGGCCCAGACTTCTAAGAGAAGCACATTTGAGACAGGTGACGTGGGGCCGTGCTAGGGTCCTCTAACCCCGAGCTAAATGTCACACCCAGATTAGGACTGGCGAGCTCTCTAATGGACTGGAGAAAAGCATAAGGTCCAATGGGGTCGTTCTGGGTTCGTGACCAGAAGTGACATGAACAATGGCGGGGGCGATGCTTACAGCAAGAACTTGGAAGCTTCTGTTGAAAGTGGCTAAAAAGTTCTGGCTTCAAAACTCCCCTCAGGTAAATTTTTGCCTCAGACAAATCTTAATAGCTCTGGTTTTATCGGAATCCTGTGACTTCTCTGGAGAGAGTATTTGCCTTGAAGCAGTCAATGTCTGTTATAAGATTTTATGCCAGGGTCCAAACGATCCAAATGTTGAGTTCCTGTGCACACAGTAGGGTCTTTGCTGCCACATGCTTTACCATCTGTCCTGCTGAGTTATAAACACAGTATTAAGGACTTCTTCATCTTCTCCGTGGCCAGGTCACCTAATGCTCGTCTTCCCTTAGCTAGAGGGGAGAATTCTCTAAATTGCTGCTATCTAACCTGAACAAGAACGATAGTTTTAAATTGTCTCTCCTTGAGGAAATAAGTGAGCCGCTAGGTGCACTAATCCAGATAGCCCTACCTATGTCAACAACAGATGAGAAAAAGTGTTCGATTCTTAACATTTGAGGTGTTGGAGCAGATCTTAGCTCTCAGCAAGGGCATGGTTTTTGTCTTGGTGTTTTCTCCTTCAGCGTTTATTTAGCAAAAAGAATAGTCACACACATGGACTTTGGTTTGTTGATTTAAAGAGAATTTAAAATAACTTGGCTAGAAAAGCCTGAGAGGATTATACCACAAAACAAAGCCTTGCAGTGGCAGCAAAGCTAGAGGTAGTTCCTGGGCTCAACAGCCATGCAGTGAGTTTGAATCCTGGCTTCTCCCCTCCTTAAGTGTGTGACCTTTGCCACTGATGAATGTATTGTTTTCTCATCTGCAAAAAAATATGGTAATAATAATGAAACTTTCTTCCTACGGACATAGTGAGAAGTAAATATGGAAAGAATTTAGAACAATGATCCCCACATACCAGGGGATAGGTTGTGGTTTTAAAAAGGCCCCCAATACAATACCACTTTCCCTATCTCCAAGTTCCGAGCAAATTAAGAGGTAAACTAAAGACAAAGGAAGAGACTAAAACATCAGTTTGGTTACTTGATAAAGTCAATGCTAAAATATAGTTTAGGGTCAGGGGAACAGTAGGGTACACCCCAGAATTAGGCTAAGTTTCTTTTTCTTTCTTTCTTTCTTTCTTTCTTTCTTTCTTTCTTTCTTTCTTTCTTTCTTTCTTTCTTTCTTTCTTTCTTGATTCTATTTATTTATTAGAGAGAGCACGAGTGGGGGAAGAGGCAAAGGGAGAGGGAGAAGCAGGCTCCCCATTGAGCAGGGAGCCAATGACATGCAGGGCTCCCCCCCAATCCCAGGACTCTGGGATCATGACCTGAACCAAAGGCAAAACGCCTAACCAACTGAACCACCCAGGCAACCCTAAGCTAACTTTCTTACTTGTTCCAGATACATGTGGACCACTACAGGCCTCCCAACCTGGGGGCCCAGAGAGAGACAGAAAGAGAGAGAGAGAGAGTGAGTTGGACTGTGCCCTTCTTGGAAAGGGTAAGGGGAGGGGTAAGAAGGTTTGGGGGGAAATCTGTCCTTCTGGAAGGTCAAGGAATGGGAAATGAGTGCCCCCCTGCCAACTCGATCATTTGTTGTGAGCAATTACAATTAAACTGTGGACATTTCATGCTTGACCTGCATCATTCCCTAGTTGACCTGGGACAGAAGACACCCTCAACAAATGTTTCTGAAGGACTGAAGGAAGAAGTGCTATATACTTGGCTATTTGTTTTTATTAAAAATCATCTCCAAGGAGACTATAAATAACTTGCCAACCCTTCTGTGAAACTTCCCTGCCAATCCTGGCCTTTCACCCTCTGCTCAATTCTCAAATGTGGTGTCTGTCGATCTCACTTGGTCCTTAGCACAGGCAACCTGTGTTTTTTTTTTTTAATTTAATTTAATTTATTTATTTGAGAGAGAGAGAGTACAGAGGGAGAGTGAGAAGGAGAAGCAGACTCCCCACTGAGCAGAGAGCCCAACGTGGAACTCAGTCCCAGGACCCCAAGATCACGACCTGAGTCGAAGGCAGATGCTCAACCCACTGAGCCACCCAGGGGCCCCAGTCTTAACATACCTGTTCTTTCTCTCCACCCATTTTATCCCTCCGGGATCATCAGCACTGTGTACACTATGGGCTTCACAGCATTTCCCAATTTTGTGACTTCCTGCTCTCTGCAGAGGGCAGAGGGAGCAGAAAACCTGATGACAGCAAGTCATCAAATGAGCGTTCTCCTCCACGGTGTAGGTGTAGAAATGGAGAAGCAGGGAGGGAAAAGGAGGAGAGGGGTGCAGCGCAAAGAGTTAGGGCTTTGCAAAAAATACGTAACTGTGCTGAGTTTCTGCTGGGAGCTAGTCTGAGTCCTAGGCAGAGAAGACACAAAGAAGAGCAACAAACACAATCCACGCCCCGCCCCCAAGGGGCTGGTAATCTGGAGTGGTGTTTTCCAACCTTGCTTTTGCTTTCATGTAGAGGAACCTTCGGAGTGAGCCCCCCCTCCCCACCAGGTGACTCAAATGTGTCCCCTCCCTTCTGGCACCCTCTGAAAATCACCCATCCCATCCCATACACACTACACTGGAATGCTAGAATGTTCCAAACGCGGGAGATGGAGTGAGGGAAGGCGGAACTGTGAATGTCACCAGACGTTTTCCAGGAAAAACAAGCACCCTAGGGCCCCATGCAGGGAAGATTGCCAGATTTTGCAAATAAAAATAACAGATTACCTCCCTGATTGGAGGAGATTTATATTTAAAAATTATTCATTATTTATCTGAAACTCAGATTTAACTGGGCATGCTGTATCTTACCTGGTGCCCTTACCTGATGCATAGGGACTCCGGGCATACCTCCTGGCTGCTCTAAGCTGCGCATCTGGACTCACAGCTTTGGAGCGATTGCACGGGTGCTGTCAGTTCAAGGTAGTGGCCTTACCAAGTCCTGCTTGGTCAGTCTTAGGAAATTTGCCTGATTGTTTTCTGTCTTCGTTTTAAAATTATTATTAGGAAAAAAAATAGGAAAGGATTGCCAAAGGTGGACATTTCCAATTTTTCAGGGGTGAAATTGTACTACAAGTCCTGCTGTACCAAGGATTGGGGGGACTATTAGTAAAAGGAAATGCTAAGGATGCTACATAGGAAGCCTGGAAGTTTCCGCCCTGCGGAGCTGCATTGACATTCAGAAGCAGGCTTTTGACTCTCTCGCCCTCTAGTGGCCGAAAGCCTAAACAGGCATTTGAGTTCCTACTTCAACTCTGTCCTCCCCTGGGACTGCTTTGACTCTCAGGAAGTGAAGTGATTAAGGAAGAGACTAGAAGGGGCAGGTGCAGATGCAGGTGGATCCTAAACCCAGCCTAAGAGGCACTTGGGTCCAGGAAAGAGATGGAGAATGCTTGCTGTTCTCCTGTGGCCCTCTTGCTTCTTCAGCATGCTCCAGGGCCAGGTCTCTGACACCCACCCACCCACCCCCCCACCCCCCACCCCCCACACCCCCCACCTCCCCGGGACTGAATCTGTCCACGGTTACCTTTACTTTCATTCATTTACCAGAAAAAGTTCCTGGAGTGCCAACTGTGGGCCAGGCACTGTGCTGGGTGCTGGGCATGACACCTAAAACATAACAACATACTTCATGATGATTTGGAGTTAAACCAAGGACTTGGCAGAGTTCTAGACATTGTACCTAAGGCCAATTGAACACATCGCTAGGCACAGGAATTTTAGATTTGTAAAAGGTTCTACATGAGTAACACAGTTTTAATTTTTCTGCCACATCTTTGCTTTATTACTCATACATACAATGTCTCTTTGATAAATGGTCTTTGGACTTCTTGACAGCTCTTTACAATTTTGCACATAGTAATCAATCAGATTGCATATAATACAAAATTAATGCCATGGGCCTAGAACCATTCATTCCTAACTTTATGGGAAAAAAGAGAGGCTTGGCAAAATACTAACTTCTTTTTGTTTTCCTAGAATGTGCAATGTCATTCCTGACATTAAAAGAATACACCAACAGTAACCTGTTTGGGCAACGAAGTTGTTTTGGAAATAGTTTGGTCTATTAGTGGTAGGACTGACCAAACTAAATCCACCTAAAAACCTCGGTGAGATGTTGATGTGTCATCTGAGGCTGTTTAGCTGCATGGGGTCATCTTCCCAACTTCTGCCACCCCAGATTCTATTAATCTGTACACCATTCCAAGCTTACCTCCTGAGTATTTCTCAAATCTGCCTCGTCTTTTCATTTTCCCCAACTCCTTAGTTCAGATTCTCACATCTTTTTTCCTGAACTAGGACAATGGACACTTGAGTGTAGTCCCTTTTCCTGCTTCTTTCAAATCCATTCTCCACCCAATTAATCTAAAACACAAATGCGACCATACCGTTGCTGTTTTTATCCTGCTCATGACTCCACAGTGCTTATAGGATAAAGTTCAAGCTTTCTGTGCGTCGAATGCATGGAACTGTCACCTGTCTAGCCACACACCCCCATCACTCCATCATCCCTCTCTGCCTGTCCCTGCTAGTGTCTTGTGGGTGCCCTGAATTGGTGTGTGGACCTGTTCAATGACTGTCCAAACACATACATCGACTTCTGTGCTGTCTTGGTTTTCGTTTTCTCCTTCATAAAACCCGAGCCCAGAGGATACCAAACCCCATTCTACACATGTCATGAAGCTGTATTGACTGTAATATGCTCATCAGATTCCAGAGGCTTCCTGCCCACCCCTCCCCCCATGCCTCAGCTGTGTAGCATTCTCTGGCTAATTTCCTTTGGGCGTTGTGTTCAATTGGATTTTAACCTGCACATAGAAGAAATAGTTTGGTTGCAAAGGTTCATTCATTCATTCACCCACTCATGAAATGTTACTGATGGGGTGAGAGTGGGGATTCCCAAACCCGCCCCCCCCCCCGCTGTCTTTCTGAGGGAGCAAGATCTTCCCTGGCCAATGCTTCCTACACTTAACTTTCCCAACCAGTCTTGCAAACTTCATGCCTCATCCAGATCTATTATGTTTAGATGACTGAGGTCACTGCATTTTATTTTCGTGTAGAGCACTGCAGACATTGAATAAAAGTGCCAAGATAAATACCCTGTGAAGTGGAGAGGACATATCACCGTGTGGGAGTGAGCTGATGAATACTAAGGGCCCTTGCGCATCTGTCCAGCCATGGCACTACCGACTTACGTCCAACAGCTTTAATCACACATCTGGATCCCTTAGAGATCATGACCCACATTGGGATAGTAGAGGGTGGGGGGTCATGTGGTGACCGACATGGATAGAACCGCCTATCCTGTTATGCTTTCTATTCACTCACCACACTTACACGGCACTTAAGGATGTGCTGGGTACGGTCTTCCTTTCCTCCTCCCGGCAACCCTAAGGTCTTGGAGGCCAGGATTTGGGCTTGGACTCCAGACTCTGTGCCCCGTCCGCACTGACATTCTTTGAGAAATAGTAGCAGCTCAAAGCGGCTAAAGCGTGTCCTTCCCCTGACCTTCAAGCATAGACCTTGTCTATGCAGTCGGGATTTGTATGAAGGAAGAACACAGAATAAACATAGGTAACCCTCTTTTCCCTTCCATTAGTGAGGTTGGGGTAGGGGATGGCAGCACTGTTTGGGGAGGGAACGGTCCCCAGCCTGGGTTCCCCCGCCTTACCCATATGGACCGGGCTCCTCCGCAAAGCTCTAGAAGAACCGAGACAGAAGGTTATGATTGAGAGGAGTGTCCGCGTGTCTGTAGCCTAGAGCCTTCATTTCACAGATGAGAAACCCCAGGGCCCAGAGAAGCCCAGAGAAGTTAAATCACCACTCATCCAAGATCACACAGCTCGAGTGTGAGCATAAGGTGGTTTCGGCGTAAATAGAGAACCTGAATGAAACAGCATTTTGTTAATTCCTAGCTGCCTGCCTCTGTGTTGTTATCTTTTTATTTTTAGCTCACCAGGCCACATGTGATGTTTATCTTTTCCTCTAATTGGACACACATAGATGCTGGTTTGATCGTCCACAGGATTTCTGTGCAAAAGTGCCTCGGACTTGAGTGTAAAGGATAAGCTTGAACTTGGGAGAATATTTAAACCGGGGTGGCAGGTGGCAGGGCACCTGCCCTTGTGAGCAAATACATGGGGAAGGCGGGAGGGAGTAATGGGGGGGACATTGACTGTGACTCCCAGCAGACACACACCGTGAAATACAGTGCGTGTATCACAGCTCCTAACTAAAGGCGCGGCTGCTCACCTCCAGCCCTCCCCCTGCCCCCCATTCAGTACAGCCAACACTGTGCCAACGGAATCATTTTCCTAAAGCACAGATTTGGTCCACTCATTCCTCGTCGCCTACTGGATACGATTTCGACTTCTCATTTGAAATGCAAGAACCCTCAAAATTGGCCCTTGCTTATTTTATCCATCTTCTGCCAGTTCCGATCCCCATCATCAATTTTTTTTAAAAATGTCTTTACTTTCTGCCATTATTTGCCACAACCCATCTCTCCCCATACTCCCAAACACATACGCCCCACTCATACTCTCTCGAGGTATTGGCCCTTGCACTTGAGGTTCCTTGGGTTGAAACGCTCTTTCCCCAGGGATGCACCTGGTGAAACTCTATTCGTGCTTTGAGACCACACGTTACCTTTTCTCCCAAGCTTTCCTGTTCTTGACCAACGTGGCCACTCCTCCTTCTCTGCTTTTTGTTTATATCTCAGCTAGAGCTCTATCCTTCTTTCTCTGATTAAGTGAACATAGACATTATCTTCTTAGTCTATAGGGTTTCATCATTCCTTCATTGATGCCACCAGGCAAAAAACATTTACTCGGCATCTCAGTGCGCGCAGAGCTGTGGTAGGGGCTGGGGTGTCAAAATGACCAAAGCTAGTCTTACTCCTGTGTGACTTCACAATCTCACGAGAGGGGCTCATGCATAAGCCGATAAATACTACACCGGGCAATGATAAACATTCACATACCTATGGCTTGTCTTATTAATGCCAGCATCCTTAGCATCCTCGCGTGGCAAATTAGTGCTCAGTAATTTTTTTAAAGATTTTATTTTTAAGTAATGTCTGCATTCAACGCAGGGCTCGAACTCACAACTGTGAGATCAAGAGTCACATGTTCCCCCAGCTGAGCCAGCCAGGGCCCCCTGTGCTCAATAATTTTTTTTAAAAGAAAGGGTGAGTGAATGATGGGATGGATGGATTGGTTACCAACACCAAGCCAATGTTCTCCAGACTGCAGTGTCTTATAAAGCAATGACAAGAACAAAATATTTTACTTTTTAAAAAGAGTTATGTACTTCCTATACTATAAGAAAAGTAAGAAGATATATCACTGTTTTATCGAACCCATAATTTTAACAATACTATCAAGGAGAAAAAGCTTAAATTTTTTAAGTGAGTCAATATTATGTCAATCCTAGTATAAAGTGTAGCAACTTGGTATCAGAAAACAAATTGCTGATGTTTGAGAAACACTGACCTGAACAAGGTAATTTTCAGTTTCCTTTTCCTTAGTGTTTTTTTTTTTCTTTTCCTGAATCCAGTCTACATGAATTTATCTTTAGAAGTTTTGGAATGTGTTGAAATAAATCATTTTACTGCAAAAACCTGCAAGCAAAGGCAGTTATGAACTATTTAGTTTAAATCTTGAAAAGGGTAGGCCAAAGAACATTGTGTTTTGAAGATGAACCATATTTATTATTTATCTCAGAAGTGATTCTGCAAACTCTCCACTTGAGTGTCCTGCTTTTCACAGGCCGTGACCTCCTCAGATGACAAGGACTAGGCCTACCCATAGGTTGGGTTATTATTTATATGAGGAAGCAGGAAGATTAGGAAGTGGCTTTCCCAGACCTCTTGAGCAGATGGGCATGGTCCTTTGACATTGAGGATAGAGCTGGAGCCACTCTGGGAAACCAACAGAAACCTGTGCTTGCCCCTCACTCAGCTGCATCCCTGCCAGCTTCGTTCTCTACCATCGTTAGTGCGCGCGGGCTCGCACTCTCCCTCCCTCCCTTTCTCACCTTCCCTTCCCCCATCCCTTTCTCTTGCTGCCTCTTGGCTAATACCTGTTTGTGGGGCTCTGCTTTGGCTGCCATACTGTCAGTATCTGGGGTGACCACCTGCACCTAGATTTCTCAGGACTTTCCTGGTTTTAGCTTAGACATGTCTGCATCCACGGGCGCCTGGGTGGCTCAGTGGGTTAAGCATCGGCCTTCGGCTCAGGTCATGATCCCAGGGTCCTAGGATCGAGCCCCATATTGGGCTCCCTACTCAGCAGGGAGTCTGCTTCTGCCCCTCCCACCCCCCCCAAATAAATAAAAAAATAAAATCTTAAAAAAAAAAAAGAAATTTCTGCATCCTGGTAACACCCAAAGTCCTGGGCAAACCTGGCCTGTTGGTCACCGTAACTCCTTTTTCTCTACACCTCATTCAAATTCTGTAAGAAAGAAGAGGGAAGATCTGACTGGTCTCTGAGCCCCTCTTCAGCCCAGAGCTCCCTGAGCTCTCCAGCAGAGAGCTCTAGCTCCCCACTCCCTTCCTCAGAAGGGGCTCCTGAGCAGGGCACACTGGAGATTTTATCAGTTCCTCTTTGGCCTACTTTACTACACTAGTTTGCAACTTATTACGGTCTTGGGCTTTTTTTTTTTTAAGATTCATTTATTTATTTTAGAAGCGGGGGGGAAGGGCAGAAGGAGAGAGAGAATCTCAAGCAGACTCCCCACTGAGCGTCGAACCTGACGCGGGGCTCGAACCCACGACCCTGAAATCATGGCCCAAACTGAAATCAAGAGTCAGATGCTCAACCGACCGAGCCATCCAGGCGCCCCAAGGATTTGGGTTCTGATGCACATGGGTTGGGGGTGTGTGTGGAAGGAAGGAGGTGTGTGTTGGGGTGGAGGAGCAGGTAGAAACTACTTACCATCTTATTCTTTTGCTTTCATGAACTCAGTCACTTCACATAAGCTAGACTCCTCACAGAGTGTTGTGGAAAACTTGGCCCAACCTCTAATTAAATATTTTATCCCGCTAAAACCTTGCCCAGTTGAGCAATTATAAAGTTTGAGAAAGAATGTGTTTCAAAAGCAAAGCAGTATAATCCGGGAAAGAAAATGTTAAGCTCTAGTAGCACATGGGGGAACACAGAATTCACCTGGGGCGGGGGCGGCGGGGAGAAGCAAAGCCACAGGACAGGTGGTAAATGGCCCCAGTCTTCTTCCAACTCTCACTTGGCTCCTGAAATTAGGTCCTTCATTATGAAAACTGTTTTATTTCATCTGCAAAGGGACCTAACTTATCCCCTCTCCTCAAATGGGGTGGGAAAAAATGAAATCACTGTAAAAATACTTAAGTTCTGAAGCCCGTGATTGGTTTTCAAGAATTGCCCATAAAACCTGAGGCTGAGGGGGGCTTGGTGGAGAAACTGGAGAGTGGCCCGCCCTCCGAGCACCCCTGCCCCTGCAGGGTCCCCCTCCCCACCCCCCTCCTGGGGGTGAGATAGAAGGGCAGTGGGTTTGCACTGACCCTTCCCTTCTTTGTTGTCTGCGGCTCTCACAAATAACGTTTGTGGCTATTACTCGCTAAAACGAAGAACTGAAGAAAACATGAAAAAGCAAAAAAACTAGGTGCGTGATTGAAACAAAGTCTAGGTTAGTGTTTACTTGGCAGAGAAGCATATAGACACAATCAGTGCAGTTGCACAGGTTTCTCCCCTGCCTGGTAGGGAAGGCGAGGAGCTCTTGAGTTTCGGGGGCGGGGGGCAAGGAAAGCAAAGGCTTCAGGGGGCAGCAAGAAGAATAGTCCCCCTTCAGGCCCCTAGGAGGCATGTCTTAGACCTCTCTTTCTGCTGTACCAAGGTCACAGCCCCCACGCCCCACCTCTACTGTACTCCATCCCCCCCAGCCTACAGGACCATGCCTGTACCCCCACTCACCTCACAGGCTCTTTCCCCTATCGCACCATGTCCAGGCTCGCCTTCATTATCTCTGCTGGCTGGTCCCAGCCGCACCTCCTGGAGGAAGCCCTGCCCCCAGGTACCTGGGATGTCCGTGGGATTATAGAACCAGCACACGGGTAAGCGCACCCATCACACACAGCGCATGCCGCATCTCAATGAGCAGAGAAGGTACGAATGCCTAATGCCTTGTGGCCTGTTCAGCAAAGACCCCGAAACAATACCAGACCCAATCCTATGGTTGAGGGGAGAGGGATTTTAGAAAATAGGTCTATTCTCCCCTGGACCAACCGTGACTGTATTGTCCATTGCAATAGAGCAAAAGGAATGAGAATAATTGAAGGGTCCCCTAGGGTAGTTGTGAGAAAAGAGTACAAAAGATCGTAAGCATGAAACAAATTCAACAGAGTGATGGCTGACGAGGGAGGCTGACTGGCGTTAACTCTCTGGGCCTCAGTTTGCTCATCTGCAAAATGGGAGAGGGCAATAGAAGCTAACATTTGATCCCAATTTTCTGGCCCTGTGATTGGTTCCCCCTAGTATCTGCTCCCCCCAACAGCTCACTACAGCTTTGCAGGGCATGTGGAGAAGCCCAAGGGCAGAAGTTGGCCAGGGAAATGCCTCCCCAGTGAGGCCTCACCAAATACTCTCTAATGAAAGGGTTCACTCTAGCACCACTGGGTAAAGCAAGGAACAAGCAGGGTGCTGGTATCTGTGGGAGCGCTCACATTCTCGTGGGCTCCACCCTGGGCCTTTAAGAACTCAATAGAAGATGTCATGGTTTAGCCAGCTCTGGGATGCGAGGGGTGAACCTATCTATACAAGTTGCAATACTTAAAAGTTGCCACCTGGGATCCAGACTTGGTCTGCAAGTGCCCACCCGAGTCAGAGCTGAGCGCTGGTTTCTGACATGCTTCACATGACATGCTTCACACATTGCAGCTCCGGCTACACCGTTTGGCAGACGTGGTCTTTGCTTTCCAGCATCTTCCAACTTAAAAGAGATAAAAGAAACCCCGATAAAAATGAACATCAATGGATTCTCTTGAAAAGCAAGCAAATACGTTTAAAGCATTAACACATTGGATCTGAGGGTAGTTCCTAGTTATAATGGCCTGAAGAGTTTTATGGGGTAGGGGAAGAAAGTTCCAAGACATCGAAATAGACTAGAGTAGTGGGGGAAGCTTTCGGCCGACTCACTTCTTCTTCCTTGTTTGGCCCGGTCTCCTCAGAGCAGCTGGGGTTTTAAGGACTCCAGTAAGATCAGGAAGATTGGTTACCCTCTGGAGAGAATGCCGGAGATATAAATGGTTCTCTGGTCACATCTGTGAGATCTTTGCCCTTAACGCAGAAAGGAAAATTCTGTTTGGATGGGTGAATCATACAGAATATCATATGGTGGAGTTTGTATTCTCTGATGTGAGGTTGGGAATGGGGCTTGTGAAACAGCTCGGACGAGGTTCACACCTTTAATTAATGCTTAAAGCTCCTCGTAGGGAACCTCGAACAGCATTACTTATGCTCATTTTGCATTTGGAAACCTGAGGAGCACATGGGGCTTATCTTGGGCCACGCATAGGTGACCATCTGTGCTGCCCAGCCAGGGACAGTCGTGGTTTCTGCATCTTGTCCTGTTACGATTGTGAATAGTGTCCCCTTTCCCTGTCACAAGTGCTCTGGTTTATAGTTAAAGAATAAGGTCGCCCTCTCCAGCTGACACGCTGCTGGCAAGGGTAGGATGGGAGAGCCTACATTTCATTCACCAGATCATCCATTTAAGCAAATGTTTTCCCAATTTGCAAGAGTCTTTTCCTTCTGAACTCCATGGTGACGCACAGCAGTGTTCGCTTAGGAAAGGGGATGTGTAACAACACATCAAGGCCTGAGGGGGCTCGGGTTGAAACATTTTTGGTTTGTTTTTCACCTGACTTTGTGTCGTTTCCCGTTCAGTTACCAGTGCCTTTGCAAATTACATGTTATGGCTTCCGCAAGCATGAATTATTTCTTTTGTGTCCTGATTGTCCGATCAGGGTAGGCTCTCTTGCTCTTTTTTTTTTTTAAAGATTTTATTTATTTATTTGAGAGAGAGAGAATGAGAGATAGAGAGCACGAGAGGGAAGAGGGTCAGAGGGAGGAGCAGACTTCCTGCCGAGCAGGGAGCCCGACGCGGACCTCGATCCCGGGACTCTGGGATCACGACCCGAGCCGAAGGCAGTCAGTCGCTCAACCAACTGAGCCACCCAGGCGCCCGGCTCTCTTGCTCTTAATAGGGTTTAAAATAAAAAAGAATTTGAAACGTATCAGCACAATTCCACGAACGCTGGATGCTAGCAATTCCTCCCTTGAAGAGCTTACATCAAGGACATTGACATGCTGTAATTAAATAGGCCTGCTAAGAAGTCACATGCAATAGTTTCTGACCCTTGTGAGGAACACCCATTGGGGCGGCTGTCTAGAACCAGCGTTATCAGAACCAGTAGTGGTCCAGTTCTGTAACAGGTTAGCTCCGCCTGCAAAATCACCCTTTAGCTCCCTTATCTCCATCACTTGTCTTTCCTTTGAAATGACACTTTTTTTGTGTGTGTTAGCTCATTTTGAGGCATGAATTGCCAACACATGGAGCCATTAACCAATAAATAGTCTTGCGCCTTCACTGGTTAACAGAAATGGAGTTGAAAGTTTAGCCCCCTGGTATCATTATTGTAGCCCTCTGTACGACTGCAGGAAAATCACATTTCAAGTTCCTCCCGCTTTCCCTCTGCCTATCACAGCAAATTTCAAAAGTATGGCAGTAGGCAGATTGGTTTGCAATAGCAATTTTTAAACCTAGAAATTAAATTAAACCTAAAAGCACGGTGTGCTTCTAGTTCAAATAGGGTTTCTTCCAGAAAGAACATTTCCACAGTAACAGCAATGACAATAATAGTATTTTTCATGAAGATCTGAGTTACTGAGCTTACGGAGATTGCAGAAAACAGTGTTTTCTAGAGACCCCTCTCAGAGAAGCTGACAATCAGCTGGCAATCAGGTCCTAGTAAGGTCTGTGTGCTCTGGAGAGAGATGTTACGGAATAGCCAGTGCCAAGGCATTAATACAATGCTTTCTCGAATTGTTTTCAGTTCTTGTTCTCAAGGAGAAGGAACAAAGGGCCAGTAACTAGTCTGGTAGAAGCTTTCCCCCATAGAACGGTCAGAAAGTTTAACTATTCAAGAGAACATGATTTACTGTAAATATGTGTCTAGATTTCATGGTCCTTAATGATTTATGTTAATTCTCTTCACTGGTAATGCCTTTTTCTTTTGTGCATTCCACAAAGAGTTTTGCTTGGAGGACTATCTACACGGCCTGCCATCCGCCTTGCCGGTGGGGGAGGGGAGGGTCCCAGCCCCTGGAACACATGGTGGGCAGAAGGGCTTCCTTGGGCCGCCTGGAAACTAACCAGAATTTAGAACTGGCGGGAGAGCAGCCCCTCTTTTGCCCGCTTAGGGATCAACAGGGCCCTGAAGGGCTGCCCTCACACTTTCCAAACAGCCCCAGGAAAGCAAAATCTACGTCTGAAAATGGATTTTTTTTCCCAGCCTGGATGAAAAGGCTTCCCAGCAGGCTGGGTGCTGTTGGTTGTTACGGACTGCCATTGAAAGTACGCTGTTGTCTCCTGCATCCTGGGGCTTTTGACACTATACCATGTCAGGTAGGAGCTGCTAGGAATTGGCTCCTCTCTCTCTCTCCCTCTCCTCCCCCCGCCCCAATCAATTCTGGCATTAATAATTTGCAGACAACTACACAATACACAAGGATCAGGATAATCTGGACCTGGGGGCTGAACACAGATCCCTCCTTCCTGAACATTTTGTATCTGAGAGAACAGTAAGGTTAAAACAAGATTCATCTGGCATTTGCCTGCGGGAAATCAGTACAGAAACTGTGTAAGATTAGTTCCTCCTTAAAGCAAGATTACCAGGTAATTCTGTTGCAAAGTCACGGAGACCTTGAGCTCTGTCAACTCAACTGCCTGTATGCACGCTGCCAGGCGTGGCTTTAACTTTCTAGAAGATTCACCACCTCTTGCATTTCAAGAAAAATCCTGTGAGGGGTTTCAAGGTCTCTTCTTCCCTTCCTGACGTGAGTTTGGCTCACTCTCTGGCATGGTCATTTTCCTTTTCGTCTACATCCTTTGTCCTTTAGGGGCTTCCACATCGTTTTTCCCTAAATGGCCAAAATATGTCCCCCAGACTGCCAAAACACACAGGTGACTCAAGGTCAGAATCTGGAGGATAGGCCAGCCATTGTTCTGGTGGATTCTTGATCTAAATTAATCTAAAACCTTGCCCGAGTGGCCGGTTCAACTGGGTCAAGGTATATTCAGCAGGCTAACCATTGTTCTTTTTTTCCCTTCAAGTGACTGGGGCCGCTGCAGATGAAAATACCACACTCTTCCTACTAGTGATTGTGTTACTGTTAGATGGCTAGGATGGCAGAGCTAATGTTGCTTAGGTTATTTTCCCATCTTTTTGTGTGTGTGTGGACATTTTGCCTCCTATTTTCACTTTCTGGGAAATTTGCCAGTTTTTCAAGGACTGGGTAAAGAACAAAATAAATATTTGTACATAGTTTAAAAGGAGAAAGAGTATACTGGATGCCACTCTGCCCATCCAAAGAAAAGCAATTTTATTGCCTTTCAGATATTTTTAAAGTAATTCACTTGAGAACTTCAGAAGGTTGATTTTACTAGTTTACTTTTCAGATTTGTGACCAAGGGGTGTGTGTGTGTGTGTGTGTGTGTGTGTGTGTGTGTGTGTGTGTGTGTGTGTGTGTGTGTGTGTGTGTTGGGGGAAAGGGGCGGAGTCAAAGCCCAGGCAAATGAGCACAAACTTTTTAAAGTTCAGTTGAAGTGACTGAAATTGTGTGAAAAGTAAACAACCTCTTTGTATGTGTTAATCAGGTTCTAAACAGTGCCAGAAAGTGTTTACTTAACAATATTCAGCATACACCTTTGTTTTTCTTTCTTTTTTTTTTTTTAAGGGATTTCTCCGAAATTTGCTATGTTCAGCAGTTGGCTGTTTAGTAACGCGTCTATCAGCCTATTTGGGAGGCTCATTCTGTGTCTGAGATTAAAGGAACCAGAGACCCGGCGTTCAGTGCCTGCCGGTGATCCCGTGTGAAATGTTTTCCTGCCCCCGGCTGCGGAATCTGGGCGGTTTGCAGCGGTGCAAACAGGCGGTCTGGGTCTTGGGTCAGAAAGCCCATCACCTGTTGGGGCCTCGGGCGCGCGCGGCGCAGGGTTGGCCCAGGGCAGGGGCAGGGGCAGCGGGCGGCTCGGGGAGCACAGCCTCCCCCCCCCTTCACCCCCCGCCTTCCTCCGGGACAGTCCGGCGGGCGGGCGGGCGCGCGGACGCGGGGACGCAGGCACGGAGGGCCGGAGGGCCGGGGGGCGGCCCGACGCTGGAATGCAGTTTTCTCGGGCGAGAGAGACTTTGCACCGGAGTGGAGAATAGTTTGGGGTGGGGTTTCGCACGGTCCCCTCCTCCCCACCCGCCGGGCCCCCTTCCAGGCGCTTTCTGGGAGCTTTCCGAGCTGCGCTCTGAAGTTTAAAGAGCAGCGAGGAGCTTGTGCCGCAGGCAGGGACAATGGAGGAAAATGAAAGCCCGAAATGTGAGCCGTGCCTTCCTCACTCAGCAGACGGCAGACAGAAGCAGGGTAAGTAACAGACTCATTCAAAGATGGAGTTACAGTTACGCGGGTTCCTCGCCGGCGCAGGGCAGAGAGAACGCGCATTTCTTGGGGGGTGGTGTGCGTTTTCAGAACTGCGTGGAGAGCTGTGATCTCTTGGGTCTGACTTTATCTCAGGCAGGCTTTTCTTAAGCAGCCAAAGAAGCGGCGTGGGGATGCCCCATGTGTGGCACAGTGAGCAAGTCCGTATGTGTTCTGTCTCTAGGCAGTGACAAAATACAGATCGCTGAAAGCAGCTTTTCGTACTCGCTGCCCCAGCCGTGGGAGAGAGGAGCTGTTTCTGGGAAGCTGTCTCTGGGACGGCAGCATTCTCATTCATTGGTTGGGGGATCCCATGAGGCAAAGGCATGCTGCTCGCAAGTTTGGCGGAATTTTAGGGTTAAATTACAGAGTGTAGAGATGTTTTATTTTACAGATCGGAACAGCAGGGGAGCACGGGTACATCCGGATGATAGATGGGACTGTGTGGATCTCTGCATGCTTTAATTCAAAAGTTGGGAGTTGTTAGACAATTTTGGTAAATTTTCTCCAGGCAGTTTTCCTTTAATTGTGTTTGTGATAGACTTGTCTTTTCCGTAGGGAATTTCCAGAAGCTTATGTTGTTCCAAAGAAATTTCACAGTGGCGTTGGGTGGAGAAAGAACTTCTCTGCTCTCCAGTCTCTGACGTCTATGATGCCAGAGCCTATCATATGGTATCATATAGGCAGCATGTTCCGAAACCCGCACAATCCGAAACCATCCCCGCCCACCGTACCCCAGGTTCATCCAGGGGCCAGTTAGGAACTGAAAGAAGCGCTTGCGGGGCTGCAGTGCTCTGCGTGGGAGTAGGGATTATGCACAGGGGAAAAGGTGTGTTTTAAAAAGGCAAAAGGGAAGTAAATGACTCATCCACACTGAAAATGCAAAACTAAGCTAGACTGAAGAAAAAGGAATTACGAGAGAGAACACCCTCATCCCCCTTACCCCCTTAACTCCCCCCGCCCGGTGAAACTCAGGAAACCTTAAGCTTAGTAAACCCCCGAGAAGCCCCCATTTTACAGCCATCAGTCTAGGTATCTGTTTCTGCTTCTAAAACAGAGCACTCTTCCTTGAGGGCGCCTGGTCGGTGGGGTCCGGTGGGAGATAAGGCTTCCTTCCCTCCCTTAATTGTTAGGACAGTATCCTATAGCAGGGATTCAGTCTTTGGGCCTCAGTTGAAATAAATGACACAGAATCTAGAGGAGCAATTAGTGGGACCAATTTAAGAAATAACTTTCCAAACTACCACGGCAATTCAGAGATGCTTCAGAGGCTGGAGATAGTTGGGCTGAGGGAGTGTGATCACTTTATTTACTTATTCACTCAATGAATATTGAGCATCTGTTAATGTAGTAGTTACTGTTTTAGCTGCTGGTGACCCAGCAGTGAACAAAGTCGATGGAAAATACTTGCCTTCATTGAACTTACGTTCTAAGAGCCAAGTTTGGAGGGAAGGGGGTGGGAGAGAGAGACAATGAACAGAGCAGAATATATAGCATGTTAGATGGCAGTGTTGCCAGGTTTAACAAATAAAAATACAGGATGCTCAGTTAAATTTGAATTTCAGATAAGCAACGAATAAATTATTTTTGTATAAGTATATCCCATGCAATATTTGGGATATACTTATGCTAAAATTATTCATTGTTTACTTGAAATTCAATTTTAGCTGGGCATTTCATATTTTATCTAGCAACTCTACTAAATGGAATTCAGACTATAGGGAAACATAGGCAGGGAAAGGGAACAGGGAGTACGTATGGTTGCAGGTGAAACTGTAGATAGGGTTATCAGGGAGAGCTTCACTCGTGTATATTTGAATAAACATCTGAAAGAGGCAAGGGAGGCAATAGGCAAGAACTTGTTCGAAGAACGGCAGGGACATGGGAGAAGGGTGGGAGAAAAGAGGTTAAGAGGTAATCCCAGGCCAGATCACACGGGGCTATGAGACTCTGGCAGAGATTTGAGCTTTTTTTTTCAAAGGAGGTAGGGAGCCCGTCTGACTTGTCATATAAAAGGGAACTATTGGGTGCTATACTGAGAATAAGCCAAGTGGGGGTAGGGGAAGGGCAGGGGGGCCATTTCAGAGGCTTCTGTAGGAAACCATACAGAAGCCTGGACCAGCGGGTAGTAGGACAAGTGGTGTTAAGAAGACAGGTTCTAGATGTATAATGAAAGTAAAGCCAAAAGAATTTGCTGAGGGATTGAATGTGGAACATAAGAGAAAAGGAGGAGTCAAAAGATGATTTCAGAAATGATTGGTCTGCCTAGCCGGAGGAATGGAGTTGCCATCTACGTAAATGGGAAAGCATTTGAGTGCAGCTGAGAGGAGAGGGTGTTTGTGGTTTGGAAATGGAGGAGGAGAACAGGAAGTCCTTTGGATAGATTAGGATGGAGATGTTTATCTCACATCTAAAGGGGGATGCTGATTGCCGCGTGGATATTCTCCACTGGAATTGAGGAGAAAAGTCTAGGGTCAATGGCAGATCTGCTAAGATTGGGTTTGTGTGTACAGGTCACGGTGTGCTCTGGGGCGCTTGAGCATTTAGAGGTCAGGGAGATTGGGAGGGGTGGCTGGAGAGATTGTAAGGGTGAGAAGTATTCAGGTTAGATGTGTAGGGTCCCACTGAGTTCTGGGTGAAGCAAGGCTGTGAAGGAGAGTGGCTTCCATTCCAGGTCTTCGGTCAGCATGAGGACCATACAGGGAGGCCAGGCCTCTGCTCACATCACCCATGATAACCCATGCCCACTCCCAGCCTGGCACTCTTGATGGTATTCATTTCTGTATCTGTTTCACTCAATTACAGCGTAGTATGCCAGGGCAGACCGGGTAGTCTTCATCCTTCCATTCCCTGCGCCTAACAGAGCACCAGGCACGTAGAAAGCACTCAATAAATATTTCTTGAACAAAAGGCTAATGATCCCACTTGAGGGCTTGGAGTTTACCAATCTACTATAGATAAGGATCCCTTGGGTGATCATGTAAACTTACTGTCTAGACGGAGACACTTTTGAGAGTGAAAAGGCACCCTATAAATAATTTTGCTGGGACAGCACTTGTAACGCACAACTGTTTAGGCAAACTGGGGCATATGGTTGCCTCAGGAATAGCTCTAATCAATGAGGCTTCCATGGCTGAATAGGCAGCCTGCTTAGATCAACAACAGTGTGAATGTGTACCTTGAGGTGCACCGTGCAGAGTAGGCTCTCAGTAGTTATTGGCTGAATTGCAGTCTAAAAATCTGACACTCCCTTTGAAGGCCGGGGGCTTTTCAGAGTGATCCTGGGGTGTTCCTTGGGATATATCAGCCCACAGCAGCCCCGAGGTGTCTGCTTTTCCTCAGGCCCCTGAGCTCTTGAAACCCCTGGGCAGGTGAAGTGTTATCAGTCCACCTGCTTGCCTCCCCCAACCCCTGATTCACCAATGTTTCAAGATAGTATTTGCTTTGGGGGGGGTAATCATTTTGCAGTATATAAATGTATCAAACTGTACCCCTTAAACTTGCAAAAAAAATAATAACATTGGCAGCCCCCACGGAGCGCAAGCTTGGGGAATCCCAGATACTCACGTCTTTGCTCAGAACTCTAAAACTGCCCCATCAGTCTATCCCTTACCTGTTTTATCCTCCCGAGCACTTATTACGTATTATTTGTTTGTTGTCTGCATCCCTAATTATAATGTGAATCCTCTGGGAGGCAAGGAGATTATGTCTATCTTGATCACAACTTCATTACATTTCCTAGCTCCTTTTAGTGTACGGAGCAGGCACTCATACATATTTTCAAGAATGAATGAATGAATCATCTGACCAACACTTGAGATGAGAATACTTTTGGGGGGAGCAGAGGGACTGTTCCTCTTTCGTCTAAAATCTGTACCAGAAAGCTTCTTTGTCAGTTATTTAATTTTTCAGGCTTTTTAGGTGAATCGTTATCATGGTCTGATTTCAGCTGCAATTTCTGTGCCAATTCATGTATGGTGGTGATCTGTAGGATATTAACAAGAGAACTGGCCAACCAAGGAACCCTGTGGGCCCCCAGCAGAATATGTGATATATATTAGTCAGATAGGCTAATTATAACAACCCTGAAATCTCTGTGGTTTAGCACAGTCAATGTTAATTTTTTGAACACAGTGGAATGCGGACATTCCTGGCCAGCTGGATCTCCTGGGGGCCCATCTTTAGGCTGACTCTGGGACCCCATTCCCCAAGGCTTTGGCAGCTTCCACTGGAGCTATTGCATTCAACAAGCCAAAGACGAAAGAGAAAGAGCATGGACGATTATTCAGGAAGTCTGGGGGCCTGGGACTAAAGGTGTCTCACCTGACTTGCACTGACCAGAGGAATTAGTACGAGAGGCCCCATCTGGATGAAGGATCCTGGAAAATACAGTCTTTCTATGTGTGCAGCAGAAGGACATTATGGTTTGAAGATACAGAAGGACAGAACGGCGTCACTGCCACGGTAGGTCCGAATAGACAGCCAGACAAAACCGCAACTCCTCACGATGGTCCTATGACCAGAGAGGAACTTGGCACAATTTTAAAAGCTACCCCTAAGAGATAGCTAACCAGGACCCACTATAAGGAAGCGAGGGACTCCTTCTCAAAGAGGCTGTGGCTTACCTAGTCTTAGCTCAGGAGTAAAAATCTCAGGGAAGTGTCGTTGCTGGCTGTCAGGTAGAAAGCGGGCATGGCATGTCCAAATGATGCAAGGTCACAGACCCCTTGCTGGAAGTCAGCGGACCTGGCGGAAGCCATCGGAGCTCCCGTGGTCTTCTGCCTGCAGGATAACTTGCTGCATCTCAGCCAGGAAGCCTTTGAAATTCTCTCTCGGGGGCGCTTCTGCCCTCCTCACCCCTACTTCTGCTCCAGGGAATGTTGGAGGGGCTGTTCTCTGCGCGGAGCTCCTCTTTTGCTCTTTGCCCTGCTGAGAGCGACCTACAAAGGAGGAGTTGCCCTGGGCTGGGCAGAGGCTGGGAGCGGCAGGAAGGGGAAACTGAAAGCCATGTGTTCATGCTACAGCTTCGTTATTTGTTTGACACGGATTCCCAGAATAGCAAGCCGCTAGACACACCCATACTTAAATGTTCACACCCATACTTAAATGTTAGCACCCAGGCGCGTTCCAGACGAGAAATAGAGCTGTATTTCTGTGTTGATGGCATTGTGGATAATGAGAATCGGCCGGGACTCGGATCCCTGGCTCCACGGCTGTGGAACTGTGACTCAGTGTCCTTTGCCTGGTCCCCTCTTGTTTGTTTCTATCCCTGCTTAGTTGGTCTCCTCAGCCGAGAGGTCACATTCTCCCTGATAGACGGGAATGGTGGAATTGTCCCCTCTACTTCCTGCTCGGGAGTTGGCAGCTCCCAGGAGCTGAGCCTCCCTGAGTAGAAGGCTCCAGTGACTGGGATGCGTGGTCAAGTGGCTTCGTGTGGAAAGTGGTGGTGGGTTGTGGTCGGCGGTGCCTGTGAGGGTGGAACAGGTGCCTGGTGGTGGGATGGGAAACAGATGGGGCCCATAGCTGAGGGCGGTAGAGGGCGAGAAGGTGAGACACGGGGAAGAGTGAGCCCCGCCGGCGATTGGATGTCCGCCAAGGGACGGTGCATCTGGTCATTGGTGCATTAGCCATTGGTGCTGTTGGCTGCTTTCCTCCAAGTCACATTAAACTTTGTTAAGCAACTGGAGACAGTTTCGAAGAATCCACAAGAAAGGAAAAAAACGGCAAAGTACCGTAAGGTTGACATGACCTTCCAGCGCAAAGTGTTAGGAAAAGAAATAGGGGTTTAGAGAGTCAGCAAGTCGGAGCTGCTCAAAGGTGAATGGTGACAGAAGATGGATTCTGAACGCCACCCCTCCCCCTCCTGTTCCTTTCCCAATTTATCTGAAGGAAGAAAGTGGAACTCTTTTCAGTCTCCATGGGGCTACTGTTCTGGCTGCCTTGACCTATTCTGAGGATCCTTGGATGAAACAAAATAGTTCCTGTGAGTCTGTGTGGCAGAGCAAGGCAGAATGGACCTTTCTGCCCCTGCTGGTATGGGAGGCGCCATCTGGGGGTCTGTGTGTGTGCCCGTGTGAAGGAGTGACCTTCCCAGAGATTCAACCCTGCTAATTAATCTAGCTGTCCTGGATAATTTTAAAAATATGTTAATGATGTCAAAAGTAATCGTAAGAATCTGTATAAAAGTCAACAGTGTTATGTCAAGTATACAGGTTTTTGGCTAATACAAGACTCATGTACACACATACACACTCCAAAAGCTAAAGCTAAACCAGATTGCACGCGTATTTACCAGCCTGACATATGGCGTCTTCTGCATCTAGCTTCATTCAGCAGATCCTGTTACTCTGTTTTATTCGAGGAGACACCACAGAAAAGGTAGTCGTCATGTGAGTCCACGCAATGAGAAGGCAACCTAAATAAAGGATACAGTTAATTCCTCAATATCTTCCTAATCGATAGTTCCATCTTCTTCCCCTTCTAAATTTACTGCTGAAACTAATGAGAAGTAGGAGAATTAACCAATTTGGCTATTTTTCCCTCCCTTTTCCTCATCGGTGTCTGATGGAGATGCTATAATTAACAAGGTAACGAGAAGTGAAGAGAAAACAAGAAGAATTATTCCCAGAACACTCTTCTAGGGATGGAAAACCAGCCTGAGTTTAAAATGTTTTCTATGCCTAACCAAAGGGTGTTGTACCTAGAGTTCTATAGAGAGACGTTTCTAGACAGTGAGGTGGGGCATGCGTTGGTGGCGTTGCCTTTAGATGAGCTAGTTTATGCATCAACTGGACACTCTGGATATCGCAGGTGTAAAGTCTTGTTTCTCTATCTGAGACTCCAGTCTAGAACTTTGAAATATTGGATTTCTTTTTCTGCACATAATTTTTCAGGATACATAGTTAGCAAATGAGCACATCTTGGAAACTTCTTTAAAAAATAAATTAGAGTAGATTTTAAAGGATGTAGAGCTGGAAGACTCTGCATACCTATTACTAGTCCACCATCCTCATTTTATTAATGAAGACGGTGAGGCTGAGAGACATCTAAGTCTAGGGTGAAAGGCAGAACTCCCGAGACCCCCACTCAGGGCTTTTCCCCAGGAATTCAGTGAACAGGGCCACTCTGTTCTGCCTGCATCTGTGTAGGATGTAAGAACTATTCCTCATGAAGAGAATCTGAATGTTCATAACATTCTCTTTCTAGTCTCGTTTTTTAAGAAGCAAGTGCCTTTTTTTTCAGTTAACTGTAATACGTGAACCCGACACCCCATTTGCCAACCATTGAGAATGAGTAGGGATTCCCTATCCAGGTCCTGCAGGTGAAACACTGTCATTGTCTGGCTCACTTGCTCCCTTCTATGTAGAAATCAACTTGTCCCTTAAAGGCCAGGTCAGAGGCAGGGTCAACGCCAAGGGTCTAGGTCAAGGCCGTCCACACATATCATATCTCTTCCCTTTTCACTGTGTGTTTTAAAGTCCACTTCACATAAAATATGTCTAAGCCTTCACATCCCCTCCATTCTTACCTGATAATAATATTAACCTAATAATATTCTAATGCTTGTTTGCTTTGTTCTAATGGGAGGGGGGACTGGAATTTTTAGGCAGCTCACACGTCCGTGATTATAATAGCTATTTTTGGCCTCTGGGATGAAATAAGTGTCTCAGAAACCACCTTCAGATTGTAGAAATATAAAAGTCCTGTTACCAGCATGAAATTGTAATTAAAAATAAAGAAATAATCAGAACCACTGGAGTTAACTTTTCTATAATTACAGATGAAGGTAAGGGGTAAGTTGCCTGCAAACTAGTCTGACCAAGTGTTCTCGTTTTGAATAACCTCAGGGAAGGAGTCAGAAATAGCCGACTTTTTTCTGCAACTTTTCCTTTTAGTGCGATTTTTCGTATTTCCTTTGATTGTTGATTTTTTTTGTTCCCTTCTTGCCTGAAAAAAAAAAAAAAAAGTCTGTTAGGTTACACTTACACATTTACCGCCGCCACAAACCCTCTTGGTGTTCTGTAAATGAGATTCTAGTGAGATCATTAATTGTGAACTGTATTTTGTTCTTTTTGTCTTTCAGAACAAGGAAAAAGCAATCTACATGTAACGTCATTAGAAGATGCAGAATGCCGCAGAACCAAGGAACGCCTTTCTAATGGAAACAGCCGTGTTTCAGTTTCTAGGTCTTCCCGCAATATCCCAAGGAGACACACTCTAGGTGGGCCCCGAAGTTCCAAAGAAATCCTGGGAATGCAAACGTCTGAGATGGACAGGAAGAGAGAAGCTTTCCTGGAACATCTGAAGCAGAAATACCCACATCATGCTACCGCAATCATGGGCCACCAAGAGAGGCTGAGAGACCAGGTAGGAACAGGTCCCCATTTCGCTATGCACAGCTCATTCTGAAATGAATACGAGGGAAAGCAAAGTGACCGGCCGTTCAAAGGGGAAGAAATAGTTGAGTGGATTGTGCCTGCCTTTGGGTTGTTCCAGATTTCTTTTGGGCCTTGGGAGGAGAAGGCAGCCTGCAGGTTGGACCTGAAAGCTCAGTTCTCTTTGTCGGAATGCCAGAGAGGGGAGACCCAGAGAGCATGCAGTTCACCCAAAAGGAGTGTCCCGATGTTCAGCCACAGCTACATCTGACGTGCAAGCAGTGAGGGGTTATTACTTTCCCGAGTGAAGCCTCGGATCAATTACTGTGCACTCAGATAGCACTTGAGTGCTTAGCACAGTGAATGAGTGCATGGATACATACATCAATACATTTTGAGGGTAAAGTGGAGCACAGAGGGAGAGACTTAGGGTAAATGCCTTTTCCTTACGAAGCTGACGTTAGGGTTCTGCTTTTGCTCTCTCTCCTTTTTTCTTTTAATCACAGATGTTTCCCTTTTGCATTCTTGGCTTTCTGCTGCCATTAGCTACCTGTTTTCCCAGGTTATCTTGACAGCTTATACTTATTGTCACCCAACTGTGGCTTGGGATGTTTTTGTTTCTCGGCCATGTTCAATGACTTTTTTAGCAGACAGTGCAGTTTGGGGGTCACGGGGGATGGGAGGCCTCCTCTGTAGCCCTCACTGGCATGTTATCAGATTGACCTTTGAGGATGGAGAACATGGTAAAGGAAACAGAGCCCACTCAGCGATAGATGTGGTCGGGGAAGAGGGTGGGCTATTATTGATTTCCACACTCCAGGTAGAGAGGCACATTCAGTGTTTTAAGTCAGATGACTTGCCAGTTAACTGGCTACAAAAGTAATGTCTAACTAACTCAGCTTTTGGTCATCTGTGGAAATGGAAATTGGCATTAGCCTGAATAGTTTGAACTTCTGCTTCATCCTCCGTCTCATTTTATGCATTTAAATTCAACCTTCTCTTCTCCGAAATCTTTATTAGAGTGCCTAAAAATATAAAATGAGCTTTATGGACTGTATGTTGGCTTTTTGTTCACATTACCAAAAGGCGGCAGACCCAGAAGAGGAGAGAAGAACCAGGAATCCTGGTTGATGTACAGCAGATAAATTCTTTAGTAATTAAGAAAAGGATGACTCTTTTCATTTCAAGTGTATATAGAAAATATACCCTATTTTATTTATTTACTTACTTTTGTCCCATAGTTTTATTAAGATAATATTGACATATATAAAAATATCCCTGTTTTTTCATTGTTAGTAGAGTCAGTATCTATATGTCATGTGTCATGTTTTTATGAGACACCATACTTTATCCAAAGTGGTTCAGATGGAGAAAACTCAAACTTAGAATAGTTGCAATCATGCAGTTTTCTAAGGAAACGTTGAAATTTGAATCTGGTTAAGTCTGAGTTCAGAATCCTTGTTTATCCCACTGTTCTGGAAGTTGATCCTTGCCTATAGAGCAGATAGTATGGTGAAAAAAAAAATTCCTTCTACTTTTCTAGGTTTTTGACTCATCTAATAATTAAATTGGTATAAGACAGATTAACAGGAGAAAAACAAACAAAAGTTTAATTATATGTATACCTCCTGTGTGTACATGGGAGAGACCCAGGAAAACTGAGTAACTCCCCAGAATGGCCAAAGCCATCACCTTAAATACCATGTTCAGCTAAAGACAAAAGAAGATGTTGGGGGTGGGAGTCAGTTATGGGAGGTTACCAGGAAAAGCATAATAATTGAGGATAAAGTTGTTATGACCTAAAATAATTTAGATAGTGTGCCTGGTTCAAAAAAAGAGCTATTACCAGAGATTACTTTTTCTCTGAAAGACCTATCTGTACAGCAGGGCAAACATCGGATTATCGAACATCTCTTCTTATTGTCCTGTGAATCACCCTCCTCCCCTTTGAAGCCCCAAGCCCCTACCCCATCCCTTAGCTCAGGATGTCATATAACTGACCCTCATGTCCTTGGGTCTCATATTCTTATGGGGCTCCCATACATACATAATTAACTTTGTTTTTTCCATGTTAATATGCCTTATATCAATTTACCAGCCAAAAAACTTGGAAGGGTAAAAGGAAATTTTTTCCTCCCCAACAGTCTGTACATGGGGTGTAAGGGACATGGTGAGGGGGTGTGTGTGTGTGTGTGTGTGTGTGTGTGTGTGTGTGTGTGTGTGTGTGTGTGTGTGACTATGGGGACAGGGGTGAGGGTAAAGGAGGTTAAGAAATTGATAGTGTATTGAATGAGGAGGGAGAATGTATTTTTTAAAAGTGAGAAATATATTCATTTTGCTGAGAAAGTGAGAAATTAGTATTTCAAAATGGTAAATTTTCCATGTTAAAAATATTTTAGTTATTATCATTACTGTTATTATTCGTGAGCTCATAATTATTGCTACTGCCGTGATGATGAGGGCTTTGGCTAAAAACTCTCACATGGGGAGCCTAAATATAACCTGAAGGGTGCATGGGATCAGATGACAGGGAATAATGACTGTGGCTTAGTGGCCGCCACCTCTGATCTCCTATCACATACATCTCCGCCACAGGTGTCTTCTGACCATGGGTGGTCAGCTGTCCCTTTGCTGGGTAATTCAGGATGAATTCTTGGGTATTCCAAGCTGACTATTTAAAGGGGGAAAGATTCTGATGCGTGGATTTGTGTATACGTTTGTTCCTTCCATTGTTGGGTTGCAGATGAACCCTGATCAGCATTGTGAACATCAGAGATAAGCTCAGGCAGTTAATGGTTTGGGAAATTCCTATGGACAGCCCTTCATCTTCTGGCTTTTCCATTCTTTTTCTCCTACTGTATGTTTCGTCTTTCTTGTCTTCTCCAGGACACCCTTTGTTCCTCCCTGACCTTAAAGTAGATTATTCTCGGCTTCCTTTGTTGGAAGATCATATGACCAGCCATAAGGAGGAATTCAAATAGACACGTCCGACCACTTTAATCTAATATTGAGGTTCTAAATACCACATACTCTTCTGGTGGCTGTTTTCCTGGCTGCCTCCCAGAGAAGTGGCCTTAATGAAAAGAATGCCGCTGGGGCAGTGTAAGAGTAAGATGGTAACCGTGCTGCATCTAGCATTTCACATGAACTATCTGGGTACTGAGGGAAGCTAGATTCCAATCCCTTGGGATTAAACCAAAGAAAAATTTAGAGCATATCTTACATTTCAAAATCTGAGCTCAAACACTGGGAGAGTCATGGTTGAAAACTTGTATTTGAGCCTTTGAAAGTCAGTCAGTCAAGAATTTTCTCCAGTCTGAATTACTGAAAAGAGGTTTCCTTAACTCCCTTCTACTGTCATGCAGATGACCTTTATTGCAGCGTAATGCTTATCTGCATAGTAGGAGCTGTAATGGTACTGACCCCCCAGAGTTGATGCTTGTGTGGGGCAATCAAAGTATGAAGCTACATCACCTAGCAGCTAGGTGTTTGACAATGAGGCCAGGCAGGGCTGGAAAGGAATCCAGCCTCCACCATGGGCTAATTGTATGATTGGAGCTAATGGCTTCTGTTCCAGGTCCCTCATTTGTCAAAGGACAATAACACCAGTACCACAGAGTACGGAGAAAGAAAGTGATGGATCTTCTTACTGTTTCAGTGGCAGCTCCCAGCATTACAATATTCTGGTTTATGGTATTGCAAAAGAAGAGTCTCAGCGGTTCTTCTTTGCAGACTAGTATTTAAATTCATTTTACATTTTTACCAACACGTATTTGAATACCTGAAGATTATTTTTTCCATTGTCAGAGCATACTTTCATTATATTTCTGAAACGTATTTGTATGTTTCTGTCATTAAAAGGTTAAAATTTGGACTTCTTTCACTTACTCATCCCATATATATTTATTTGGCGCCTACCATGGTAAAAGCGTGTTGAGGCATGGTCCCTGACATCAAGTCAGTAAAAGAAATAAGGCATTCATGTACAGATACCGATCTTTCAAGATCTGGCCCAAATGTCACACCTTCTGAGTTGGTCATAACATCTTGCAGTACCTATATTGTAGTAATCTAATCATGCTTTTATTGTACTTTGTCTTTCTCTTTCCCATATAGAATATGCTTTTGGAGGGCAAGAACCTTGTTTTAATTACTTTTGTGAAGTCAGCATTTAAGGGAGTATGCAACCTAAGTGAAGCATGATCAATTTGTTTTGAATGAATGAATGAATGAATGATGTGTGAGACAATGTATTTCGAGTGTGATAGGTACCATTTGAGTGATAAAGTTGGTTCCCATTTGAGTGATAAAGATGGGTGGAGAATCCAAGAATTAAGAGATCATTTGCAATTTGGGAAGTTAGAAGAGACTGAGCCTAAGAAGCTAAGACAAGATAAGTAATTTCCCTCAAGTCAAATGGTGGCATTTGAACCAAGGTCACAGTTCCTCAAGTCCATGGTCTTTCTATTTGTTACTGACTTTGGTGTTTGTTTCCTCCACCTTTAATTTTTCTAAAGTTTTGGTAACGAAATTACATAGATTACAGTAGGTCAAGCAGTAGAGACATTCCGTTGCCCTTTCTTTAAAAAAGATAAATCTTGGGGTCCCTGGGTGGCAACTGGTTGAGCATCCGACTCCTGGTTTTGGCTCAGGTTGTGAGCCTGTTTCGGCTCGGTGCTCAGAGAGGAGTCTGCTTAGGACTCTCTTTGCCTCTCCCTCTGCCCTTTCCCCCAGCACAAGCACACACACACACCACACACACACACACACACACACACACCACACCACACACTCGCGCTCTCTCAAATAAATAAATCTTTAAAAAATAATAAAAATTAAAAAGATAAATCTTATTCAATTCCAGAGCATATGAGATAACCATAGAAAATAGATTCTTGTATCTATTTTACATTGAAAGGCAGTTACTTTTTTGAAGTAGCTCTGAGTTCAGAAAGGCCTTTGGTTCAGCAAGCTCTCAGTCATGGTCACTGTGTAACTACACAGTTTGGAAAAGCTCTTCTTGTATGTCTTCACTAACAGACAAACGTCCGTCTAACGGTCACCGACAGAAACCAGCTTTCCACTCCTAGTCTCAGAAACCTTTCTGCAAATAATGTTTCAATTTTTATTTCCAGTTACACATAGAATTTCTATAGTACCTGCTTTGTGGTCACAATTCGTTTGTGTGTAGTCTTAAATCTAATGTAGTGGAACTTGAGAAGGAAAGAGTAATACGTCTTAACTTGAAAGTTTACTGTGTTCTTCCATTCAATACAGAGAGTAAGCGAGAGGTGAAGGTAGATTTCCTTTTGACAAGACATTGTGGAGGGCTCAAATAAGGAGATAAGAACAGGAACAATAAAACTATCAGATACGGGGTCAGGAAGGCTGGGAGGCCTTCCCTCAGGCCAGGGTTGTCGTGTTGTCTCAGTGCCCCTCAGGGCTCCCTGGTGCCTCCTCATCAACCAGACTCGCCTTTGTGCTTGTTTGCAAATAACACTGGAGCCGTTTTCTCAGTGCTCCTTTGGCCCCACTACCATTATCTACCACAGTCCAGGGCCTCTGGTGCTGAAATACATGCCACCAATTGTGAAAATGAAAAGAAGGAAAATATTTACCAGTCTGTTTATTCATAAGTACCCCAAGTTCTGGCTCATTCTACTCTTTTTAACAACTTCCAAGAAAACTTTATATATTGGTGAAGAGTTGTTCTATGGAATTTGGAACTGTAGGCTTGGGGTCAGACTCAGCATTATCTGTTCTTTTGACTGACATCTCCTTTTCAGAAGGTATAGCCTTGATTTTATCAAGAATCATGGAAAATTACCCAGTTTAAGACAGGGAACAAGAGAAGTCTTAACTGCATTTGGAATCAGAAGAGCAGGTCTTAAGAATCAAACACTCGAGAAGCAAACACTACCTCAAGTTGGTAGTATAAAGGCATTCTTACTCCTGTTCCCTCAAAAGTCACTGAAAAAAAAAAAGTTAAGGGTATTAACAGTGGAAAGCGAGAGGGAAACATACTCCATCTTGAATGAAGCAAGGAAATGATCAGGACCCATGGAATGGCTTTGGGAGACTAGAGAATGTCTTTGTGGAGGCCCAGTGTAGACAGAATGTAGAAAGTAGAAGCAGAGTCGAGGGAGGGAGGTTTGCTACCGACAATTTGTATGATCTTGTCCTCACCTTGCAACAGGTGAAGCTTTCCAGATGGAAAAGAGTTAGTAGAAGAGAGGAGACAATGATTACCAGATCACAACACATCCAGTCACAGAAGGCCTGTGTTTTAAGGGGCTTTGCTGGGGTGCCTGGGTGGCTCAGTTGGTTAAGTGGCTGACTCTTGGTTTCAGCTTGGGTTGTGATCTTGGGGTTGTGAGATCAAGCCCCGATTTGGGCTGAGTGCTTAGTGGGGAGTCTGCTTGAGATTCTCTTTCTGCCCCCTCCCCCCAAAATAAATAAATCTTAAAAAATAAAATAAAATAAAGGGCTTTGTTGTGTGCCCCACAGACGTTGAATGCCACAAACTGAAGAGTGAGGGTGACACACTTTTAGGGCAAGCAAGTAACATATTTTTGTGGAGAGGGCATTTGATGTCACAAACCAGAGACGAGGGTGCGAGCTGCCTCTGCTGATTCCTCATTTGCTCATTTTCAGTAGCTAGCCAGCCCCATTCAAATGGGAGTCGTAACATGAAAGAAGCCAATAGGAGATGTATACTTTTAAACTGATGTATTAGTCAGGGTGGTCGTGATTATGCTGCAGAACAAATAAGCCCCGTGGGGGCTTTTTGTGCCATGACACAAAAATGTTTCATTTCTCACACATGCAGTGTTGGTTGTTTTGGCAACTCTCCAGAGAAGCTGTCCTGACAGTGACTTAGTGATTCGGGCTACCTCCATCATGTGATGATGCTGTCTTAACACATAGATTCCAAGTCTCCAGGCATGGGAGAAAGTGCGAACAGTTCTACACAGGCTCTTAAATATGTTGACTCATATGTCACTGCCCTTTATTCTAGCATCTTGGTTCTACTCAGATGTTTGATTTACCCAGATTTTGGATGTGGAATCTAGTTTAGGAAAGAAATTCCCCCATTTTCTTATATCCACTTTCCCAAATGGCTTTACTGGCACATAGTACATCCATACATAGCACTTTATACTTCTCCGTATGATAGCATCGGTCACATTTATATCTCATATAAATGGATTAACACATATTTACACCTATATGTAGTGGCATTTTTTGACTTCTGATGAACTGCATTGTATTATAGTAGAGTCTCAATCGCACTGGATTACTCCTCATGCAGTAGATCTCAGGGTATCAGTGGATACCTTGGGGAATTGATGTAGTCCCTCTGTCATGTATGAAAACTCCAAATTATTCAGACTTTATTCTTTTTTTTAAAAGATTTTATTTTTAAGTAATCTCTACATCCATTGTGGGGCTCAAACTCACAACCCCAAAATCAAAAGTCACATGTTCTAAAGACTAAACCAGCCGGGCGTCCCAATCAGACTTTTTTTCTATCACATTTGTTCTAACCCAATCACCCTATGTAGGTGAAATGTTCGAAATTCCCAAATAGGCATCTGCGTTCATGGATATGTGTGTCAGTGAAGCCTGGAAAGTGAGGGGAATTAGAATTAAAGGGGCACTAAGACCATAGACTGTCATTAGTGGAAGCCTTCGGCCATGGTGAACATGTGGATAAGGAAGCTAAAGTTGTAGAGGGGGCAGGTTTTAACAATTATACGTGTTTTATCAATATGTAAATACATAAATGAAAGGTTTAAAGATTATCCTAAAGGAATAGACCTAGCTAAGAAATTCCTCTTTGAAGCTATTAATTGATTCTGATCCCAAAAGGAAAATGGTGAGAGTATAGCCACGTTCAGTAGCGAGAACCAGTTAGCTGTTTGAACCAGTGTCGGAGTATGTGTTCACAGACCAATTTCTTGCCTAAACCTCAAGGGAAAGGAAACAATTTCTTGGCAATTAAGAAATCTGATACAATATATACGGAGCAAGTACTCCCAACAAGCCATAGTAGGACGGGGGCAGAAATGCCCTTATGCAGATGGCCGTGAACGTGGAGAATGTTAGCTAGATGTTCAGCATTTCTTTAGCACTGTTTTCTCAACCACTATTTACAGTGGTGAAAAAGTGGAAAAGGCTGCAAGGAGAACATATTATTGGCATTAGCTAAAACTGTGACACTATTGCTCTTTGCACGTATTGGCATATTTCATCCTCCCAACAGCACAGCAGGGCAGGCGAAATTAACCCTCCTCAACAGAACGGGAAACCAAGGCACAGTGTAGTTAGCTCTTGTTCAAGGTGACACAGCACGTCAGTGTGGCAATGCTGGGATTTAAATCCTGTGATCTGGCCGGTGCGGGGGGGCGGGGGGGGAGTTCTTGCTTTTTACCTCCAGGTCACACCATGTCTCTGATGAATGGCAAAACTGAAGGACATTTATATAAAATGTTGAGGAAAATGGGGAAGGACTAGAATGGGGGGACCAGTTTGGCCCAGTGGCAAGGAAGTATATGACATTTGGTGGTGATCCTAGAGTGGCTGAAATGCCTGCCTCCTAATTAGATTGTTCTTCAGTGATTCCAGGAAGAAAAGGCATTTGGCACCAAAGAAACAATGAGGTAAATAGCGATAAGGACCTACGTGGCGTAAATGTTGAGAAGATGTTACTACTGGCAGAGCCACACCTCCGAATGGAAGGATCGTGGTGTCGTAAGAAGATTACAAGTTGCCTTTAGAGGATTTATATTAGCGTATCTGTGAGTGTGTGTTTAATGAAATGCTAGAGTCTGTGAATAAAGACCATGATAACATTGAAAGACTCGGTATTAAAAAAACGATCCTCAGAAGTTCCAGATCTTTGCTACGTCTAAGAGAAGTCGGAATAGGATCAGAAACAATAGTCATCTGAATTCGGGCGTGATGAAGAACAATGGGGAAAAAATAAGCAGAAAGAACAGTCTAATACTTAACAGATGATGTTACTCAAGGGACCAGATGAAGGAGCTAGCTGGAAATGTTTCCCAGAGATCTGATATTTTGAATTTGTGTCTTAAAGGGGAGGGAGGTGCGTTTCTGAAGATTTGGAATATTACATAGTAGGACATCTTGTTGGCGGGGGGCACTCAGTGATCAAAAAGACTAAATTCAAGAGATTGCAATTTTACTTGCAGAATTGACTTGAAGTTGACATTAATCATAGAGGATACAGAAAAAGAGAAAAAGACTCCTAAATGGGGATCATTCATAACACATGGCTTTTGATCCATGTTTAATTGGGTAGCACCAACCTCTGCATTAGCTTTCATTTTAATTAGTGTTATGGAAGAGCAGGAGAACAGTGCTATATTAAGAGGAGCTCTGAAAAAAATCAAAATAAAATTCTGCTGGAAAACCTGCTAAGGAGTGTCTGGGAGTAGGTGGACAGCAAAGGGAGTCAGAAACCAAAGTGTAGCTATGCGGTGGCAGGAGACATCTGGATCAGCAGAACCGAAGAAAACTGCCTCAGGATTGAGGAACCCAAAAAAGACCAGTGCGATTCAGTCCAGGACATCGATGCAGAACTCATATTGCGAGTGTCTAAATTGTCCTTCCACTTCTCACGATTCAAGCTTATGTCTTTGCCATTAATCATCCTTCCTGCAGGTGTTTTCTTGCATTTATTCAATCAGATGGTAGTTTATCATCGACCTACACTATGGGCTCGACATCAGGCAGTATGTATAGAGTGCACAATACCTGGCCAGCCAAGGATCCATCTGTTTAGTGGGAAGAGTACCAACTTTGGGGTCTGATATGACTGAGTTTTTTATATGCTGGGACACTCTTAGCTGTGGAGTGTAGGTGAATCATCTGTTTTCCGGAGGCTTTTTCGTAACTGCAGGAATGAGACCGACAATACTATTGTGGTGAGGATTATATGAGATGATACATCCTATCAAATACAGAGCAACTGTGGAATGCCTGTCAAAGCCCTTTTCATTAAGGAGAGCCTTATCACTGAGAAATGAGGGCTGTACCCATTAGGGCAGCATGTGCCAGGGTCCGTTCAAATGGGCAATGATCTAGACCAGCATTTTGTAAAAATATGCTCCGTGGAATCCTAGGTCCTCAGGCTGTTAGTAGCTGGTTGGGAAATGGAGAGAGGGTTTCTGATTTGGGGATATTTTTGGTTAACCAAAGTTAAATGAATTTCTACACTGTAGGGCCAATCGGATCTTTTAATATGCTAAACAAGGCATTGTAAATCTCACTTGGAGGTTTGGGAGCAGGTGGGTGAGGAATGAAAGGTGTAATGCTTCCCAAGCCTATTTGACCACAGAATTATTGTTCCGGGGACTCTTATTTTGTGAGACACACTAGGAAATGGCCGTATGTACCTCAGAACCTTGCTGGAGTTCAGGGGCGCCTGGGTGGCTCCTTTGGTTAAGCGTCTGTCTTCAGCTCCTGTTACGATTTCAGGATCCTGGGATTCAGGATCCCGGAATGGAGCCCAGCATCCGACTCCCTGCTCGGTGGGGAATCCACTTTTCCCTCTCCCTTTACCGCCCCCCCCCCGTCCCGTGCTCTAACTTTCACTCTCTCGCTCTCAAAATAAATAAATAAAATCTTGAAGAAGAAGAAGAAGAAGAAGAAGAAGAAGAAGAAGAGGAAGAAGCAGCAGCAGCAGCATCTTGCTGGAGCCCAGAGCATTGGGAGAGCAGAGAGGGAAGATCTCACATGGAGATCAAAATTCAAATGGTGTCTCTTGGAAAGATAGAGGTCTCCTGGAGGCAGGAGACTTGTCGTGATGGTCTGTTTCCTCGTTGCCCAGGGCACAGTAGGTGTTCAGCGAGGCTATTGATGGATTATGATTTGAATGAATAGGATGAAGCCATGGGTGCGTTGTGATGGAATGGGGCGACAGGCAATGTGGAGACAAGGATAGGGTCCCTTGTGAATCAGTGGGCCGGCCAGGGGAAGTGAGGTGGCAGTGTCATTCGGAGGAGGGGGAGGTCAGTGACGTCAGGTGGAGGAAGGCTAGGTTGTGTTGGACCTTGAAAGTCAGCAGAGAGCTTGGACTGGCAGATGCAGAGCAGCCTTGCAGGCTTGAGTTGAGAAGCAGAATAACAGCAAAGTCGAAAGGCTAGCTAGCTGCTGGGTGCTGTGTAGGAGGGACTATGAAGGAGAGCCTGGGTACCAGCTGGAAGTGGTTGCCGAGTCCAGGATGCAGTGCTGAGGCCCAGGGTAGTGGCTTCGGGAATGGAGCTCAGCCAGTGTGGAAGGATGCCCCCTCAGATATTCGAAAGAAGAATGGGAATGAGGGGTGGGTGCCTGGGTGCCTCAGTTGGTTAAGCATCTGTCTGCCTTTGGCTCCTGTTATGGTCCCAGGGCCCTGGCATCAAGCCCCACACTGGTGGGCTCTCTGCTCCGTGGGGCGTTTGCTTTTCCCTCTCCCTCTGCTTGTGCTCGCTGTCTCTCTCTCTGTCAAATAAATAAATAAACAAAATCTTACAAAAAAAAAAGAAGAAGAAGAATGGGAAGGACTTGGTGTCTGATTGGAAAGGGACGAAGGTACAAAGGGCTGCAGCTGGGGTTGTGGGAAAGGTGAGGATACCCAGTGAGCACCCCACGTACTCAGTTCCTCCCTGCACCCGGACCTTGCGCATGTCACTAAGCTGTCTGTGTCATCTGTCCGTCTGTGTGGAACCCCTCAAAGACTAGCGGACGGCCACGGAAGCACGGGAGTCATTGTCGCAAGAGGAGTGGGTGGAAAGGGGCACCACGGTGTTAACTGTTGGATCAGCTGATAGGGATGGAACTAGGAGGAAAAAAATCTGGTGTGGAGCTCAGTGGGTTTTCCAACAAAATTCTGTAGGGTCTTCCTTTTGAAGCGCTGTCAGAGGTTAGCGCCAGTGTCCTTTTGCATTCCCCTCCTGACATCTTTGTTTGGTCAGGCCTGTCCTTTCCTCTTCCTTCCCCTAATCCGAGGTATATGCTCCAGCCGCTGTGCAGGTGTGGAGGTGGGTCGTGAACAGGGGGTCATGTTCAGGGGCTTTCGCCTGGAACTTGGAACCGAGGCGTTGATTTTGACAGTGTGGGGGTGGACGCAGGTTACTGCAGTTAGTGGTGTCAGCCTTGCACCCAAGGAATATTTTTGGGTTAATGGAATGTGCGAGCACTTCCTGAGGTCACAGCCGGGGCAGTCACCAATCTTAAACAACACCAGGATGCTGAAGGGAGAGGACCGTGTGGATGCGGTGGTGGTGCAGGGATAGCGCGTGGTCTGGAGACACGAACGGGCTCTACGCGCTGTCATTACTCCTGACGGATTCCATCGTTGGGGTCTTTTGTCTTCCCTCTGTGCCTCCCCCACCTTACTTTGTTCCTTCTTCCTTTCCTTTTTTTTTTTTATGATTTTATTTATTTGTGTGTGTGTGTGTGTGAGAGAGAGAGAGAGAGAGAGAGAGAGAGAGCGAGCACAAGCACGGGGAGGGAGAAGCAGGCTCCCTGCTGAGCAGGGAACCTGACGCAGGGCTCGATCCCAGGCCCCTGGGATCATGACCTGAGCTGAAGGCAGATGCTTAACCGACTGAGCCACCCAGGTGCCCCAGCACTGTTCAGTTTTAAACAAAGTATCACAAAGTCTCTCACTATCAACATATTTTTGTCCTGTTCTTCTTGCATTCCTAAGAATTTTTCTTTATAGTTTTTTAGTTGTTTTATTTGTTGCAAACAAATTTATGATGATCATTCCTTTTTCATAAATTGTCTTTTTACACTATCAAATGACCTCTGTATTCTGTTTAGTGTTTTTTTAACTTCTCTTATTATTGATATTGTCACTTTTGCTCTATGTTTGTTTGCGTTTGTCTGGTATGTCTTACTCATGTATTTTCAAGTTTTCTTTATTAATGAGTATGTTGATTAGAAATTACATATAAGTTGGTTTTGCTTTTTTAGCCCAATTTATTTGTCTCTTAATGGAGGAATTCAGTCCATTGATATTTAGTGTAATACTCGGTGAACTGCATTATATTTCTTCATCTTAATTCGACAGCAAGTATGTCTCTTCTTTATTAAATTCAGTTAATGCTCAGTAAAATCTAAACAGTTACTCAAGTTTCAGTCTTGACAAGCCATATTTGAAATGACAGTGGGTGCTCTAAGTAAAAATGAGTGTCAGACAACAATATGGAGGTAGGAGAGGACTGGAGATATATATTGGCATTACCTGGTCTATTAGTTGGGGCTGTCCAGAGAAACAAAACCAATAGGTTGGAAAGAGCCAGAGCAAAAGTGAGAGAGAGAGAGAGATTTAGTTTGCTTTACAGAATTGGTTCGCACAGTTGTGGGAATTGGCAAGTCTGAAGTCTGTAGGGCCAGGCCATCAGCCTGGAAATTCAGGGAAGAGTAGATGTTGCAGCCTTGAGTCCAAGATCTGCAGGCTGGAAACTCAGGCGGGGTTTCTATGTTACCGTCTTGAGGCAGATTTTTTTTCGGGGACTCTCAGTTTTTGTTCTTAAGGCCCTCAACTGATTGAATGAGGCCCCCCCACGCACTCTGGTCAGAGTGTGCTGACTCAGAGCCTGCTGATTGAAATGTTAATGACATCTAAAAAAAATACCTCCACAGCAACATTCAGACAGGTGTTTGACCAAACAGCTGGGTACCCACAACCTAGCCAAGCTGACACATGAAATTAACCAGCACCGTAGCAAAAGCTGACCAAATGTAGATGGATAATTTCTAAAGCAAACAATGACTACAAACAAAAATAGAGCCAACGTTCAAGCTTTAGGGAATTACCGCAGTTGGCCTTTGTTGTTTTATTCAGAAATCAAAGTGCCCTTATTCTTTTGGTGATGCATCCCATCTGTCCTTGACTTGTGAAATGGGTACTTGATTTTTTTTTTCTTTTTAATGTTTGTCAGTTTTTCTTTAGACCAGAACTTTAGGTTGCAGATCCTTCTTGAGAGTCTGCTGTTTCATTAGCCTTATCTGCATGCTAGTGGTCTGTTTGTCCTGGGGTCACAAGTTGTGGCCCATTAATCCTGCTGTGGGCAGTCCTCCACACAGCCTGAAGCTAAATAAATGCACCTCTCTACCAGTGCTGCTGTGTTCATGGGCCACTCAGTCTGGACCCTTCCAGCGCCCAGCCGGTGTATCTGGGAGGATCTGCAGAAGGTCTCTGTTTACCCTTTGTGGTCCAATATGTACCTTCAGGTCAGTCTACTAAAAAAAAAAAAAAATCCTCTTAGCATGGCTTAGGTTAGTTAGGATTTTAGGATCCTAATTAACCATTAGGATACTAAATTTTATTAAACCAGAATGACACATGCCCAGCAGTTAGGCACATGTGTTTTGGATTCCAATCTTGGGTCTACCTGCCTGGATTAAAATGGACACTCCCACACTTAGTAGGCGTGTAAACTTACTCAGATTACCTAAACTCTTGAGGCTCCCTCTCTCCATTTATTAAATGGGGCTAATAACCATATATCATCTTTTGTCATGAGATTTAAATGAGGTAACGATTGCTTATTTTAATGATAAAAGTATTGCTTTTTCTACCTAGAGAAGCATCCCTTTTCCACGTGAAACTTCTAACTCTTGTTTTTTAAGAAACAAAAACTCAGGCCATAACCCAACCTCTTCCACTGTCTTATATTTTCATGGCCTTTTTCAGCAAGCAGTTTCTATATCTATTATAAAAGTTTTCTTGAAACAAATTCAAGAGAAAGAATCTTAATTTGCTATCCAAGTGAATCGTGGATACCTCTGATGTGGCTAAATTTAGAAACAGAATAGCCCCTCTGCATGCCCCTACTGAGCTCTGACTGGGTCGGTGTGGTGCTGGGTTGCTGTTGGGCAAATCATGATGCTCTTCCAGTCCAGTTGCACATTTTCCTCATTTGGGGACAGTAGGAGAAATCATTACCGGATTGGTCACCTCTAAGCAAGCTTTGGCATTTCTGCCCAGCCCATGCTGTCCTTCCAAACTTTCCCCACCCTAAATCTGTCACGATTCCCCGTGATCGTGATGATGTCGTTGCTGGTTACAGATTCTTCTTTTGGTGCTGACCTCTGCCTGCCTGCGGACCCTCGGGTTAACCAGGTTGCTTTCACATCTGAGTTATTTCTGTGACTCTCTTCATTTGCCTGCCTGACTCTCAGATTCCAACTGTTCTCACTCACTCGCTTTTCTAAGCTTGAACTCAGTAGGTAAAAGCTGAGATACTGTAATTTCCTAAATAACCCAAAGGGAAGCTTTGGCATAATTTAGAACCTCTCTGACTGCTGAAGCAACTTCCGCACGCTCCCCTCTCTAATGGAACTTTGAGGAATGACTATGATTGAATAGTGCCTCCATCCCGTCTGTGGATTTCACGGAATAGAGCCTCTATCTGGTTATATTTCGTTTTTGTTTGTTTCACGTTGTGTTTGTGCCCCACCAGGTAGAGCACAGGCGTGGGCTTCATCTGGAGGTATTTTCATCTTACAGAGGCAGTAATTGAATCTCTGACAATAGTCTTGCCTCCAAGGAGTGTTGCAACTCAGGCTGCTGTATTAAACCGGGATAGCTCTTGGTTCCCTTGGAAGGTAATGTCCCATCTGTTGACTGTGAACTGTGGCAATGCAAAACTCTCAGAATAGTCAGAGGAGGGGATCAGGAGCATTTACAATTCTTTCTAGGAAAAGAGCCATTCGGAGTGCTTTTACCTATGAATGCTCTCTCTGCAAACATCTGGGTAGGCTCAGCCATGTGTGGGGGTTAAAGTATGCTCTCTGACCTTTCAAAGATGCTGCTGATTTTCTTGTACCTTACAGCAGGCTCTGTGGCAAGTTAAAGCAGGCTGCACTTCCTTCCCTCTGCTGCTGCTTATGGGATTCTGCAGCGTGGTAGGGGATTCTGCTGGAGGCTGCCTTCAGATGCTTCCCAGCTCCCTGCCCAGCCCCGCTGAAGAACTCCGTGGTAACATCATTGTGAAGTGTCGCAGGTTTGGACCAGGTCCCATTCAAACTTTTTTGGCACCTCAGGGTCAGCAATCTTAGACTTGGGATTTCAAGGTGTGTCTGCAGTAAAGTTAGAGGTGAGAAGAGTGCTGAGCCCAGGGTCACCAAGAGGGCTGGGCACAAATTGAGCAGAAATTTGTCCAGAGCTTTATGTGAACGTTATGGATTCTATAAAATTTGATTTGACCGATTTCAGTGTTATTCTGGTAACTTATGTAAATTAGAACAAATAGCCGAAAGATAGGAGTATGTTACCAAAGAGTTAAGAAATGCTCAACACCTCCTACCTCCTCTGCAACCACAGAGGCCAAGAGAAAATGCAAACACACACACACACACACACACACACACACACACACACACACACACACACACACACACACATTCCAGCAAGGAACCTGTTTTGCAAGTTTTGCTGGTAAAAAGTAGGAAGGGGGTTGCTGGAGAGTGAAAAAACCTTAGAAGTATCAGTTGAAAGTTTTTCAAACCCTCCGTTTTCAGCCTAACTTCATTCTGCAGAGAGAGGTATATGGGCCACTGTAGGTTTTTCTTTAACCGATTAAGTGCATTGTTAGACAGGGAGGGGCAGATTAACGAATGCCTATAATTTTGATCATTGTTTTCTGCAAAACAGCTCAGGCTTTGAAAATGAAGCCATGGTTCTTGGCTAACTTTCTGCCAACAGCACAAATTATACTGTGCAGAGATCCAAAGCCCCTAAAAAGGTTTCATTAATGAACAATTTTGGAGGATTGTTTAAGTCTTTGCCTGACAGGTAACGTTGGCATGTAGGCAGGTGGGGTTAAGGTTTCCATGGAGATTTATGATGTCATGCTCGAAAGAGCATGTCAAGACAACCAATTTAACAAGTAGCTACTCAAAAAGTCCTATAGGCTAGAAGTAGGCTTTATGCAAATGACAAGAGTTTCACTGGGAAAAACTGCAAAAAGAAAACAGCAGAGACATGGAGGGGGGTTTACCTGACAGCTCGGAAGGATGACCCTGGAGTCCATTAGAGACAGAAGCTTCCAGAAGACGAATTAGATATTTTTACTTTAACTGCTGCTTCACCTGTGGAGCTCTGGGTACAGGTAAATATGAGGTTGTTTTGTTTTGTTTTGTTTTTTCTTCTGAGTTATTGCCAAAAATTATTTGGAAGCACCTAGTTCTATTTCTCTGCATTGTTCCCTTGGCAGGAAGAACTAAATCAGTAAGTGCTGCTTTCCCACACCAAATTTTCATGTTTCAGGGCTGCGTTTTCAGGACATTTTTATTGAATGAACTGAGGTTTTTGAAGAGGTCTGAAAAACAAGTGATGCATTATGCTGATTATGACCTGCAAATAATGCTATAAAGTCTGTAGATAAGGGTTAGAAAGACAGTCGGAGGTACTCTCTGTTTGTGGATTAGTCCCAGATGTTGGTTTCTTTTCTTTTTTTTCTTGTTTGACTCCTAGACCAGACCTGAAATTGGGATTACGTGTATTTCTGCATTTTCAAGTTGTAAAATGCCAAAGGTAAAACCTATGGAATATTACAGAACTTTTCACGAACATTGCACTTTTTCATTTTAAGGGTGTCTGTGTACTTTTCGCACAGAGGCATTTTACAAGACTAGAAAAATATCCTGTTTGAGATATCAGAGTTTCTGGACTTAAGAGAAGCAGGATTTGTAAATTCTAAGAAGACAGGTAAAGGTTTCCAGGGTAGGGGGAATGGTTGATAAAAGTAGTTTTGAAAGCATGCTTTCAAAAGGCAGCCTCGCTGTGGTGGGACAGGGCTTTTCTGTTTGCATCGGTTCCTAGTGAGACAGAGTCAACAGTCTTGCCAGAGATATGGATGTGATAGTGATCACTAAAGGTAGCTGGATTCCTGCAAAGTTGACCTACAGGGGTTAGTCTGGGGACATCAGGCTGCGATGCGAGTAGTCTGGTCCACCAAGCTCAAAAAGAAATGAAAAACAATCTTGAAGGTTCAGGTGCAGAGTTAAGAATAAGTGAAAGATACCTGTGATTTGGGAATTTGGGCTTTTGAAACCCAGACTACTTAGGAGCAGATGGGCCGGCAAAATCTTTTTCTAAATGCCAACCCCTTGAGAGTTTGCAGCCCGATCATGTGGATTAGCCCTGGAGCTGCTCTTGGCGGTGGATGGTCGGCTACCACAAGTCACCGTGGAACCCCTTGACAAAGAGCCGTGCCCCTCACATTGGAACGCCTGGCTTTTGACTCCTGGCTTTACCATTTACTCCCCATGTTAACTTTGGGAAAGTAAATTCACGTCGTTCAGCCTCAGTTTTCTGCTCCATAAAATGGGGGTGATAACAGCAGCATTGTGAGGACTGACTGAGAAAATACGTAGTGTGGCTCTCAGAATTCTTGCTGCACGTGTTAGCTGTGGTTCTTAGTCACTGCTTATGTGGAACCCAAGTGTTCATTAAGTGTTTTTATAGCCGTCATCGTATTGCAACAGTCCAGGAAGATTAGCAGACTCTTTCTAGTCCTACTTTACTGACGAAGAGATCACAGCTCAGAGAGGCACGGACATCTCCAACACAATGAACTATCCTTCTACGTTTTCTGCTATTTTTTTTTTCCTCATCCAAGGGGTTTAGGAAGAAGTTAATGTGCTACTGAGATAAGCCCCAGATGCAACAATTATTTCTATAAATGAATTAAAGTAGAAAATGTGAACGTATCAGAGGAGTTGGGATATCCATGTTTTTGTATTAGTTATGCTTGTGACTCTTTTTCTAGGCATAGAGGAGTTATATTGATTTACTTTTTGCTGGCACCTGCTGATGGGAGCGCAGGTCATTTTGAAGACTTACAGGTGTAACTCTTACCTGCCCCAAGAAGAGTCAGGTTTTGCTGTCACAGGTATATCCTGAGCAGGAAACCAAGTCACCAAGGGGCTGTGGGAATCGCCACAGGGAGCGAGGGTTTGGACACAATGTCTTTTCTCCTTTTGTATTCTAGACTTTGGCAGCTCCCTCCCTTGCCTATATCCCAGACCAGAACAGCCCATAATTATGTTCTACATCCATTGTATGTAAGAGACAAATATGTTTTTCATTGTGTTATTTTTAGCAGCAGTTGTTTCTAGCCAGGGAAAACACTCTATTAGTTCCAGGGTTTTCCTGATGACTTTTCCAATTTTTCCAAATTTTCCATATCAGACTGCTCAGGATTGTTCAGGTCCCACACTCCTGGAAGAGGGTTCTTAGCAGGAATGTTGGGTAGCTCATCCAGTGGGATTCTAAAGGCGGCGTTCTGATCTCCGAGCTGCTGAGGCTGAGCTCATTCTGTGCCAGACAATGAGTAAGTTAATTAAATGCGGTCATCAGACTGCATTGTGGCCTGCAGTTCCCAGCACTGGTTTGGGGCATCCGGAAAAGCTCTGGTTATCTCAAGGGCAGATCTGTGAGTCTGAAAGCAAATATTTATTTCATTCAGAGTTTCAGTTCCAAGTATGAACCACAAAGCAGCAAGATGAAGGTAGAAAAGAGTCATGAAATCACACAGATGTAGGGTGCCAAAATTCCAAATAGGCTCAGAATCACTACTGCATATTTTTCTACATTTTTCTACCTATTTTTAATGAACTTTTAAAAGTCAATTAAAGCTTTTTATTACACTTAATTGTTGCATTGTTCAGAGATTATCTGTTGATTAAGAAGCAGTGATTACATCTAGAAGGGTGTTTTACATCTTGCGGGTTTAGTAAAGGTCCGTTGAGTCAGAGGGGCTGGGTGAACAGGGATTCAAAAGCCACGTTGCCTGGGTTCGAGTCCTGCCTCCATTACTTATTAGTAGCACAGATTTCCCTCTGAAGACCATACATGGGTCTGTTCATATTCCAAATAAAGTATAGCACCCAAATTTAAAAATCCTCTTAGTAAAGGAGTTAGTGGTCTTCAAATAATGTTTTTCTCTTAAAAATTTTTCTTTGGAATTTCCATGGAAATCATTGGTTCAGAAAGAAAGACACTGCAAGCTCCCAGTTCAGGAAATGGAGGTAGAACTTCCTCCAGCCCTGATCCATCCTAGAGTTCTCCTCAGTGAAAGGGAAACTATCCAGTAGCTGCTTAAAGCTCAGGCTTTTGTCACTGCTGTATGTCAATATAACGTCATTGGAAATGCTCCTGTTTGAAACTGGCCAGGAGCAGTTTTCAAACATCTATTTTTTAAAAGCCTCAACCTGAGAAATGGTGCCCTCTCAGATGACGTGGCTTCTCTTCAGGTGTGTGGCTGCTGAGGGGTGAGCACGTGGAATGGGAAAGGTGCTTCCCTCTTCCAGCAACCAGGTTCCCCTTTTGGTTTTCTTTTCTTAACTTTCTCTTAGGCAGGTAGAAATGTAATTTAGTGGAAGCTGAAATTCCTCAGAGAACCTGAGTTTGGGATCCCCAAACCTTTTGGTCCCCTCCCCCTGCCAAATTTCAGTGTGCATGAGAGAGAGCGTGTGCGTGTATTTAGTTATTTATTTAAGTATAGTTGACACAGGTTGTTAACGTTCGTTTCAGGAGTGCAGTGTAGTGATTCGACACCTCTGCTTTTATGCTGTGCTCACCACACCACAAGTGTAGCCGCCATCTGTCTCTATTTATGTTTTTTATTATGAGTGGTGAAGCAGCATGGCTGGACTCTGCCTACGAATTTTGGCCCTTCCGTATTTCAGAGTGGAATTTCCTGCGCGCTCATTCCAATATCGATCCCCTTCTGAGAGAGGAATTTTTGTTTTAGCTTTTGCTTTTTTTTTCCTTTTTGAAGTCTGAGGTTGCTAAATCTGCCATCCCCTATAAAACCAAAACGAGTTCTCCTTGGTTTGTGATGACCATTGTGTGGCATCTGAACAACCAGAGGCCGTGGTACCTGTGGAATTCAGGGCAAGCTTAGATGCGGGGGGAAGGACCAGGGAGGAACAAAGGATGGAGACTGGGCTGAACTTAATCCTAATGACAGGGGGCTCTGCTGCGTTAACTTCCAGACCACAAATGTACAGGTAGCAGGAAGAATTTTGAACGACTTACCTTCCTGAAAAGAGCGCACGTAGAGTATTATCCATGTAGAGAATAGAGATCATCTGGAAAGGAATGCACAGATGATTTTTTTGTGAGGGTGTGAGTACAGTCAGTCCAAAGTGAAGGGAGGTGGTGGTAGCTTTTGTGGCTTCCAGGTCCGGGAGTCTCCAGTGTGGTTTTACTTCACACCCCTGTGCTCCTTTGCCTGGTACTCCTCTGCTCCTGTCTGTCCTCTGGCTCATGATTAAGCAACGGAAGTGAAAATGCTGTTTCCCACCATTGGTTTTACAGAGGTTCATAAATGCACGTCCTCACGTTGCCCCCATAAACCCAGTGGTGGGACTGTCCCCGGAGCCGTGGATCTTCCCTGCCTGTTTGCCTTGCTCTGCGCTTGGCTCGGATGGTACGAGACAGAGCCATGTCCCCCCGCACGAGATGTTATTGGTCCATCGTGTGGCACTGCACACTTTTCAGAAAGGACCTTCTTTGTCTTCTTGCCACTCCAGCAAAGCAGGCTGCTGCCCCACGTATTTTTTGGAAGGGCTAAGAAAACAGCTATTCGGATGGACCCTTGGTCATTTTCAGTCTTTGACATTAAGAAGCTTGGTAAACGCCCCTCACAGTGACACTCGCGTGTCAGATCACGTTTTCACAGTTGTCACCAGTACGGTTCACATGCCACCGCCATCATTCAGCCTCCTGTTTGTTCCAGAGGAACAATTTTTTTTTTTTTTTAAATCATCTGCTTGAATTTTGCGCAAGGATAGGTTGCATGGACCCCCTTCACCTTTGTCGCTTTATTCGAATCCCTTTTCAGGGTAAGTTTGAAGACCGCAGAAGAAGGCAACCCTGGCTGACCGCCTCATAAAGGACAATTTTCAGTTTGTTCTTCGTGAAGTGTGTGTGTGTCTGTGTGTCTCTGTGTTTGTGATGAGAATAGCACAAACTCTGGTTTAAAACTCTTCTCTCTTCAGAGCAAAGATAGCAGTGGCTCCATAATACGTTAACTTGACCCCTTTAAGCAGCTGTTTCAGTTGCTTATTTTTTTTTCTCTCCCTTTGATGAACAGTGCTGCAGTGGCCTTCTCTGTATCTCTGCACGTGCCAGCAAATACGAAGAACAAACTCCTACCTGTCAAATTACTAATTTACTACTGCTAGTTTACCAGGATTACTAGCGTTGAAAGGTACTGTCTAATCTTCTCTCAAAAAGACTCACCAGTTAAGTCAACAGGAGTCTTTGAGAGTATGTTACGGCACATTCAGTTACTACAACCCACTGTACTCGTGACAGTATGTGAAATAGACCCTATGTGCAAGTGTGAACACATTACCAAGTCACGTTAAATAAGCCATATAGTTTACAGAGCAGTACAGAGAGCATGATCCCTTTTATTTTCAAAAGGCTGGATCCCAGGTGTGTGAAAAAGCATATGCATTTCCTGTGTACTTATCTATACATTAACACTTTCTAGAAGAATGCCCAATAAATCAGAGAGGGCAACTAGTGGGAGGGGGGAAACTTTTATTATTTATTTACTTATTTATTTAAAGTTTTTTTTTTTTGAGAGAGAGAGCGAGAGCACATGTGTAGGAGCAGGGAGAGGGGCAGAGAGAGAGAGAGAGAGACACAAGCAGACTCCACGCTGAGTGGGGAGCCCGATGAGGGGCTCCATCTCACGACCCTGAGATCCCAACCTGAGCTGAAATCAAGAGTCGGATGCTTAACCGACTCTGCCACCCAGGCACCCAAAGAAGCTTTTATTTTGAATTTCTGGACCTCCCTACTATTCATAGTTTTATCATACACGTATCACACTTTACAATTTAAAAACCAGTTTCCAACAGAAACGGTTGCCCCATGGCATAGCTTGTGTTCTCCCAGAGGCAGCCAGCAGTTTCCATGTAGTCTGAGAAAATGACCTTTTGCGTCTCATACACCAGCCCAGGAGCGTATTTGTGTTTTGATGTAGTTGTCCCTTGAAGAAGGAAGTGATCTCTTTTTTTTTTCCTTCTTCTTTATGGGAACAGGTCTCATTTCTAACAGAATCTTCCCTAAACTAGTTTATTCCAGTCAGGATCCCACCTTTCTAAATAAATGCTGGTTCTGAGCTATCAGGGGTATTTGGATTAAATATATTTAAGTTGCCTAAACTTTTCTTTTCCTTTCAAAGTGTATTTATTTATTATGTTCAGTTAGCCAGCATGTAGTACATCATTAGTTTTTGATGTAGCGTTCAACAATTCATTAGTTGCATATAACTGAACATAATACAAAATAAATAAATAAATAACATATGTTTGGTGAGTCTGGGTGGCTCAGTCGTTAAGCATCTGCCTTCGGCTCAGGTCATGATCCCAGAATCCTGGGATCGAGCCCCGCATTGGGCTCCCTGCTCCGCGGGAAGCCTGCTTCTCCCTCTCCCACTCCCCCTGCTTGTGTTTCCGCTCTTGCTGTGTCTCTCTCTGTCAAATAAATAAATAAAATCTTTTAAAAAATAAATAAATAACATGTTTATTTAAGTAATCTCTACACCCACCATGGGGCTCGAACTCAAAACCCCGAGATCAAGAATCAAGTCACATGCTCTTCCAACTGAACCAGCCAGGCGCTACTTTTCAACAAAAGCAGTAAATTCACCCTCCTGGGTCAGGCCATCCTCAGATCCATTGTCAAAACATTCACTTCAAGTTCACATGAGTGTACTCTATAACTAAATCTCACCCCTAGCCGAGTTGCTGGGGATCAGTTTTGGATAAAGGGTATTTCAGCTTTCATGCTAAGTCTGTAACTATAGAACTATAATTCAGTTTCCTAAGTGAAAAATCTACAGAATATGTAGATTTGTAAAGACTTCTTTTACCGCAAGACAAGACTAGAAGACATACTGTCACAGGATACCTTTTGAAAGAAAAGAAATGACACTTTTTATACTCTCAAATCATTGAAGAAAGCTTTAGACATTTTAAACTCCAAATCCTTTTTAATTCAGATGCACAGAATGCATTTAAGCCACAAGGGTGGTAGATTTATGTGTTCCTTTTGCGCGAATTGGTGCATATTTTTCGCAATTAGATTTTTTTCTTCCTTTCTCCCTCTCAAAAGCTGCTTTTGAAACTTCACTTTTTCCCTAGATATAATCTTTTTTTTTAATTCATGAAATATCTCAGTTCTGTAGCTAACTGCAAATGTTTGCAAAAGGGAACCAATATAAAACAAATGCCTCTTAATGTGGTATTTTGTGAATAAACAAACATCTGACATTAGTTGGTTAACCTAAAAAAAATAAAGAGAAATAACTATGCTAGGAAAAAAAGTTAAGAGGATTGTGGCTGTGATGTGCAAAACAAGGAAAGCTGTGATAAGCGATTTCTTTCTTTTAAGCAATTTCTTTATAGGTAATATAATTATTATAGCCTCCAGGTGGTGGCACGTCACTTACAAGGCTAATTGAACTTTTTCTATAGCATTAGAAAAATGGACCAAACTTCCTATATCATGGGGTACATACAGTATTCCCTTCCTCCCCAAATTTAATACCCATGGCTTTTTAAGACATACATGGTACCTCCAAGTCCCAAATGTCATCACGTATCCTGACACAGTGCAGTAAACCATTTGTCTGTATGCATTCAGAACCACTGCAGATAAGAACTAGAATGCCCACAAGTGTGATTACTTGCTATCTGCTGGAAACTTTCACACAAATTATCTCGTATAATCCTCCCAAAAATCCCTTAGGAAAGCATGCCTAGAAATAAGGAAACCAAAGCTCAGAAGATTCTAGAAGCTTGGCTCTCCAGGCAGCAGAGCACTTGTGACTCAGGCTGACGGCATTTTCCTGGGATCCCTGAGGTGATCACTGTGAAAACTGTTGTTCATTTTATGAGGATGGATTTCCAAACAACATAATCATGCAGGGAGTGATTTACTTCTTACCTCTGTTGCCTTAAGTCCTCGTATGTACCTCCTCCCTTTCTTTCGTTCTTTCTTTTTTTTTTTTTTTTTTTGCCATTTCAGTGTTACCCCAAAGGGTGGACTCGAGGACATGGAGGAGGCTGGAACAACAGTAGGTTTGCTCCTTGGGAGCAATCCCTCTTAAGTCAGGCCTGGAGCTAACTTGTCAGGAATGCCTTTATTAAGCAACCTTCTTCCAAGCTGCATGCCTTGATCAAATCTCTACCCTCAGTGTGCTCTGGGAGCAGACCTTTAGAATTCACCCCAGAGAAAGAATACTTAGTGGTTCATAGAAAATGCTTCACAAAATGCTGTTCTGTGTAATAGCCCCCAAACGCACTGCATTCCTGTTGCCATTATTTTTCCGTGTGATTGCAAACGGTCTTACGAGAATTGAAGGGGCAGATTGGGCAACTTTCACAGGTAATTCCTTGTGCCGGCCCGAGTGAGTGTAGATCAGAGGCGCCAGACCTGGGCGCCCACTCTCCAGAGAGGCCTGCTCCGTGGCCTCTGCATCTCTTGATAAGCCACCAGAACTTTGTAGAATCGGGAGTTTTAACAGAAGAATCAAATTTCTTACATTTTGAGGGAGGAAAAAAAAAATCAGATGCCCAGGAAACACTGGGCTCCAGGTTCTTTGGCAAAAGTTGTATGAGAGCTAAGTTGCAGCTGCCCCATTAAGATGGCGGGGTTCTGGTTGTCAGGTTCCCCTCGGCACCCCTACTCCGTATCCCACACCTGTCTCCCTTAACCGCCTGACTCCTGTGGGAGCTAGCCTGGCCTTGTGTGTAGGCCTGCTCTCCATGAGGCCCTGTGGTGAGGAGGCTGCCATCTGGCCTTTGTTGTTGGACAGACTTAACGTTCCCGAACGGGTTCTACCACTTACTGTTTCTGTGGTCATTGGGCAAGTCACTCAGTCTAAAGAATCTTCCATTTCTGCAGCCAGGTAGTTTACAGGTTGGGGCAGAATATGAGAAGTACTTAACCCACTATCTGGCTTGGTATGCTTCTTACATGGAAGCAGCTATCATGTAAACATCTAAAGCATTTTGTGAGAAAGGATCAGTGTCTGCCAAGCGGGGTCTTAAATGTTCGTGGTTGTTCAAGGTGGGAGGGGCCTTGGACCTGCGGCCGGAAACACCCTCATTTTCTGGAAGAGCAATCGAAAGCCAAAAGTTGACGAGTCCAGGCTTACTCAGTGACTTAAAGGCAAACAGGTCCAGAGCCAGAGACTTTCCAGCAACCCATGAAAAGGCGTCAGAGTGTAGTTTTGAAGATTAAGTCTGTGAAAGTGCTGTTTGAATTAAGTGTGAGCAGAAGGTAATTTCGGTTAGCATAAGGGGTGTACAGCTGCATGGGGTCACCAGAGTTAGAGAGAAGGAACTGCCATTCATCACTGAGCCCCGAGAGGCTCTGGTCTGGGCGGGTCCTGGAGGGGCACCGGGGGGACAGCCCTGGGCCAGACTCACAGCCCTGCTGCCTACACGGAGCTCGGGCACTAGTTGGGGGAAGCCAGGAGAAAACCAACGTCCGGATGACTTTGTACTGAAACACGTGCCATGAAGGCAGTGAAGAGGATTTTGTGAGAGGCAGCCAGTCTCGAACAGCCAGGCAAACAAAGCAGGGGCAGCATGCTTTCAGAAAGAGGAGGAGTTAAGCGCGGAGAGCCCCAAGGGCAGGAAGGGGCTTGTCCAGTGAAGGACTAAGACCCAGGTGGCCTGGGAGAGGTGGCCGGGGGGGGGGGGGGGGGGGGGCGTTGCTTAGTAAGCCACTAAAAGGAATTTGGATTTTATTCTTAGTGTAATGCAAAGGGGTTTAGAACATTTTAGAATATTTTTAGCTTTTGTTGAAACATTGTTTTACATGGAAGCCCCTTTGCGGGGGGGGGGGGCTTTTAACTAAGCCCTCAGGCTCCTTTCCCTCTCTCCCGGTGACCGTCCCCAAAGTGTCCTTTGTCACTCCAGGGCTAGATGGTCACTGTGGAAACCCCCAGTAGAGGCAGTTTACAGAATCCTGAGAATCTGTGACTTGCTCACCAGGGGTCCCCACTCCTGGGGTCCAGAAAAAGCCATTGTGCTTGTCATTAACCCAAAGGCCAAATGCTGGTATTTTTCTTCTTTTTTTTTTTAAGATATGTTTTATTTATTTATCTGACAGAGAGACAGAGAGCACAGGTAGGCAGAGGGGCAGGCAGAGGGAAAGGGAGAAGCAGGCTTTCTGCCGAGCAGGGAGCCTGATGCGGGGCTCGATCCCAGGACCCTGAGATCATGACCTGAGCCGAAGGCAGTCGCTTAACGGATTGAGCCACCCAGGCGCCCCTTTTTTTCTTTTTGGTTTGGTTTTTTTTTTCCCTAATTGTTAACACTTCCACTAGGTCTCAGGCATTCAGAGTATCCACTAAAATGTTTCATCTTGACCACAAAAAAAGGTCTAAGTCGATGCAACAGTGTCTGAAATGGGATAAGCATGTCTTAAGTCCCCAAGTTGGGCTTTTCCCAGGGGCATTGTGATACATGTAACCTTTGCCTTTTCATCTGCTGCAAATCACAAAAAGAAATCATTGATTTATATTTCAGTCCAACCCAGTGTTTTTCATTTTGTGGTCATTGATTCGAGGTCAGATGTTGTTAGCAGGTGAATCCAGCAGCTCCCACGGGGAGCCCACCGGAAGCTCTCCCCTTGCTCGGAGCTCGGGCTGGGCCTTCCCATCCCACCCAGCTGAGGTTGGGTGCCCGTGGTGTGTACAGGATGCGGGTCCCCCCAGCGCCTTTAATGCTGGGCATTTGTTCAGTGTGGACTTGTTTGCAAAAAACTTCGGAAATGCCAGAGAGGTCAGTGGATAGCATTCTCCTCCCTCATGTTGCCAGTGAGGAAACAGCTTCAGAGAGGGGCTGTGCTTTGGGTCAGCCTCACAGCTTATGAGGTCCAGGGCCGCTCTGCGACCCAGGCTTCTGAGTCCCAGTGACCCAGTGACCTTTGCACACCAGCACATGTTCTTTGGAGCCCAGGCTCTGAGGGCGGTCCCATGGGGCAGGTGACACAGGCCGTGCCATCAGGAAATTGGAGGCATGTTCTCTGGGTGGTTCTCAAGCATTCGGATATCATAGCCCCACCCCCACCCCTTTCGTTCTTCTTCTGTTCTAGAAGCGCAGGCCTGGTGGGTTATGGGGCAGAGAGGCATTCACCATGACGGCACTCTCTTCAGGATGAATCAATTTGAGCAAACACTGGTGTGGAGACGGCAGGCCGTTTGGTCTTCGCCTCATGATGTGAGAAATAAGTTTTGGTATGAACTAAGCGCAGATGGGTCTCTTTGTACTCTGCAAGTGCACGGGGACGTCAGCCGCCCAAGTGTCTGCTGGCCCCTTCTCACCCAGGGCGACTCGAGTTTCCTCGTAATGAGAGGTGTGGGGGCCGCGTGGAATACACGGGAAAGAGGAGCATTCTTGCCCTCCTTTTCGGTGTCCACATCCGGATTTACCTAAACCCCACCCAGGCTGCATTTGCGTAGTAGTGAAAAACCGGTATTTTCTATCCATGAATCACACTGCACATCCTGGGCCTGTGTCCTTCGGGTGTGCCAGACCAGCTTTGGGGAAGGATGGGCCCAGCCGAAGGCAAGCTGAGCGTGGAGGGGAAAGGTCCCTCCGCCTGGGGGCCGAGCAGGTGACTGCTGATGTCCACCTGCCCGTCTCAATATGGAGCTGTCTGTCTGCCCTCCTGGAGAAAGACCTGGAAAGGAAGGTGGAGCCCTGAGTTTCTGCTGTCGGGGGCTCTGCAGCGCAGCAGAGAAGAGCAAGGTATAGCAGTGGCACGATTCTGGGGGTTGCCGTTCCTCCCTGGGGTTTCTCACCTGCTGGCCGCCTGCCCTGAGCAGCTCCTGGCCACCGATTGTCAAGTGAGGGCCAGAGAGGGCTGTGGGTCACTGTGGTTTCTTTTAAGTTAAATTATGCTTCAGTGCAGAGGATGATTGCCCCCAGCAGTTAAACGTTGTTTAATGATAATTAAATTGCTTTTCTTTATTCTGAAAGACCTCTTCATTTTCTGGAGAAAGGCAGGAAGCATTTTTTTTTTTTTTTTTGATTATACAGAACGTCTCTAGGTAAGGTGTAATCCATCTTACAGCGCCGGGCCCTCAAATGATGAGTCCCGGGGATCCTGATTTGGAAGGGGCACAAAGATTAGAAAACCAAAGTGCTTCCAGGTTTAAGAATCTTGTCAGAAACCAAAAAAGCTGCCTTCCCCCCCTGCCTCCCCCTTAACATGTTGGTTAGGAGTCTCTTAACAACAGGCAGGGCTGCTTCTGAACCAGTCTGGATCACCTTTTCAAAGCGTGGAGGAGGTTTGGCATGTCCTGTCGTGTTCCTTCCTGGCTGAGTTCCTCCTCGGAGACATTGTGGGTCTGCCCAGGGAGTCTGCAGCGCTTTGTCGGGAGACAGCTCCACTCTTCCCAGGGCTTGAGAAGTTGACCAGCTTTCCTCCCCTGGAGGAAGACGTTTTCAGACAGTGGGGGGAGCACAGAGACGTGGGCTGGAGCCCACTGAAAGAAAAAAGGCTTCAGAAATGAAAAGCCCTAGGACAGGTAATTCGTTTGATGAGTCTTTGTATCTGATCTGTTATTTCATGTGCTGATGTCCTGCCGCCAGAATTAGGAGGTTCTAAAAAGAGACCTTAGGGAATGTATCACAGTGGTAGAGTTTGGTGTAGGAATAAAATGGAGGGGAAAAAGGAATTTTCCTGAAAGAACTGAACCAACTGTGATTGCAGAAAGCCTGCACTTGAAATTTTAATAGAAATGATTGGCAATATGAGGATTTGGGGTGTGTGTGTGTGTGTGTGTGTGTGTTGTTTTGTGTGTGAGCCTTGGGACATTTCGGCTTAGACTACTTGTGCTTTCTCAGCCTTGGACGTCGACTCCCTGGCCTGGCGTGCTTCATTCAGACTTCTTTGGGCTGAGGTGATACAGAGCTGATAGCAGGTCAGAGTTTGGGTCGGTGGAGAATCACTACAGAACGAGACACACAAGCACCCAAGCTCCCAGGCAGGAGAAAACAGATTCTGGTCATTTACATGAAGTAAAATTTGGACTGGGCAGAACAGAGGTGTCTGGGTACATATAAGTGTATTTACCCAAGATGATCAGCAAAACCTTTTTTTCAAAGAGGGTGTGAGTGGAGGAAGGTGAGGAAGGGCACAGTCATGGCATTGGTGGCATGATAAGGAAGGACAGGGTAATGACCTCCACGTGGAGACTTTAGTTCTGTCCCTCCCAGAAGAGAGGATGTAAGAGCATTCCATTTTGGAGAAGCTCCTTCAGTTTCTACCTGGTTTTCTTTTCTTTCTTTTTTTTTTAAGATTTTATTTGAGAGGGAGAGAGAGTGCGCATGCGTGAGCATGAGCAAGGGAAGGGGCAGAGGGAGAGGAAGAAGCAGACCCCCTGCTCAGCAGGGAGCCCAATGCCGGGCTTGGGTCTGGGGCTCAATCCCAGGACCTTGGGATCATGACCTGAGCCGAAGGCAGACGCTTAACCGACTGAGCCATCCAGGCGCCCCTCTACCTGGTTTTCTAGTGGCTTCTTAAAACTTGGGTCTAGGGGGAAGTGAAAAGGAAGATCTCATTTATTGGAGAAGTGGCTGGCAAGCAGTTGCTAGGCTCATTCTTAGGGAGGACAGCGTGGCATGGGATGGGGAGCGCCCTGGAGCCACACCCTGAAATCCCCTGAGCCAGTCAGAACCTGGACTAGGTTCCTGATGCCCTCACACATTCCCAAGACCCTTTCCTCTTGAGTTACCTACCACCTGGTTAATCTCCCTAGTCTTGAGCTGTGTATCAAAACTCACTCGGATCAAAATGTAACTCAGACTCAGAGAACACAGGAGCCGCGGGGTATATCCAGCCATCCTCAAAGGACGTGTGAGATCCCTCGGACCAGAAAACGTAGGTGACTTATTCAGGGTCATGTCAGTCTTCCTGAGAGTAGCCTCCCCGCTGCTGGTTTATGCTGCTTTTTTGAGGAAGAGCAGAAGGCTCTGGGTAAGGCAGGGTAAGTTAGGAGTTCTGGGTGGCTTGGGCACACCCCCCGACAGCTCTCCTCTATCCTGGTGTCCTGATTTCCAACACGCCCAGCCTGGCTGGGCTCCTGCCTCGTCTTCTTGCTCTTCCTACAGTGGACCACGCCAGGTAGCCTGGAGGAGATGAGTGGTGTTCCCTCCCAGACAGCATGTTGCCCAGTGCCCAGATAGCACTCCGTTAAAAACTCCAGTGATGAGTATTACTTCTGACAAGTGCTATATGCTGGACAGGCTCGGGATGGGGAAAGGAAAGTGATTATCGGTGAAAAGGAGAATGTTATACCTGATTATTTACCGTGCTGTCCAAACTCCAGATGCAGAGACCCACACAAACACACATAGACAGCCATGGGACAAGATACTTGAAATCCTGACTGGCTGTGAAAAGCTGGGGCCAACAGTGGCCCCAGTAAAAGCCAGATGAGAAAAAGCTAATTTGGGAAAGATCCAGGCTGACATTGGGGACCTGTGTCTGTTGAAGTCAGGCATTCTGGAGACTAATATTGGAGCCAGCCCAGGTTGCAAACAATGCTGAAAAGCATTTCCTGTCATCCGGGGGCTTACATTTTAATGAGCCTGTAGATGCCTATCAGCACTGTGTCATCACGACGGTGATAGCTTTTTCTAGCAAGCTGTTTTCCCTCTTAAAGCCCAGGGCTCAGGGGCAGCTCTTAAAGACGAACCACTATCTGATTCTAGCAGATGCAAAGGGGCGGGTGGGGGGAGTTAAGCTCTCTCTGCCATGTTCAATTGCGATGAGATTTCCAGCTAAAGTCAGTAATCAATGTACTGTGCAAGAGATGCTGGTAATTTTTAAAAATAGAGTAGTCTGTCTGTGTGTGTTTGCGAGTATGTCTTTCAATAGGAAAGTGAGAGTGCAGATTTTTTTCACAAATTAAACTTTGGCTGTTCCATAGCCCTTCTTAACTGAAAGCATACTTGCCAAATCACTTGGAATTACCCTAATAGGAACTTGGTCAAACTACTTAGTGCTAAAAATGGGCCCCACTTGGGGGCCCCTTCTGGAAAGTCCTGGAGTCTGGAACTGAACTCTCTGTTACCCTCATTCCCTTCTTCCAAGAGCCTGCGCACCCCTGAAGATGGTAGCCTCACCGGGTAGCCTGGTGATGGCCCCCTTGCTGGGGTCCCACCTCCGTATACAGAGGGTTCACGTCCAGGCATAATGCAGAATGTTCTCAGTGCTTCCCGCTGCCCTCAACATGAGAGGAATGAGAGCATGGGAGGAAAAGCAGACAAACCTCCACTTCCTTCCCTGCCCCCCCGGCCCAACCCCCAGCACACGTACACACACACTCACACCCCAGTGTTGAGATTCTTTCTCCTGTGAAACTGGATTCTGAAAGGCTGAACCATTCTGTCTGTGTTTTGGCTCAGTTGCTCAGCAGGGCTCAGGTATCTAAATTGAGAATTTTCCCATGGCTTTAAGATTCGACCTGCAGCTCTGTCCCCTGCAGGAAACCGAGGGGCCTTCCTCGGGTTTGTTTTTCTCACCCTGTAAAGAAAGCAGAAGGGTTTAGGCCTCATTGGCTGTGAGGGCCTGAGCGGGAAGGAACGGTAATTTAAATCAAAGTGCTCTTATTGTAGGGTCCTAGGCCTGGATTTCACATGTGTGCTGTGCGAGCTGCAAAAATGAAGAGGAGAGTCGTTTCTCTGAAGGGTTAGGAGGGAGATGCAAAGAGGAGCAGTTACATTTTAGGCAGCATGTTTGCATACATGTTCCTCAGAAAGGCTCCCCGAAAGGAGTCAGGGACCCTCGGACTAGGAAAGATACCATGAAAAAACAAAGTCCTCGTTAGCTCCAGTAGTATTCATTCAAGCTACAGTCAGCATTTGACTTGCATAGTCGGCACACACAAAAGACACGAGCATATTTAATTTTTGAAAAAATTTTGTGATATAGGGGCGCCTGGGTGGCCCAGTCGGTTAAGCATCTGTCCTCGGCTCAGGTCGTGATCTCAGGGTCCTGGGATTGAGCCCCGCATCGGGCTCCCTGCTCGGCGGGAAGCCTGCTTCTCCCTCTGCCTCTGCCCCTCCCCATGCTCATGTGTGCACGCGCATGTGCACTCGCTCGCTCTCTCTCAAATAAATAAGTAAAATCTTAAAAAAATTTTTTTTGAGATAAAGAATAGTCCGCCAACAGCTTTATCTAGACTACTACCTTTCCTCTAGACTCGCCAGAAATTGTTGAATACTGGACTATCCTATTGCTTGTCTTGCCTCACCTGTTCTGTGAATAGAGATGTCCACCCTAGGACTCTCATGAGGAAAGGTGAGGTAACAATAGGTTTATAGTGTTGGAGGTGGGAGCGTCAAAATGCATCTTCAAAAAAGAGAGTTATAGGTCATATGAAGTAATTGTTTAATATCATCAGTTCCAAATGGTGGTCTCAGAGCCACGGAAACCATGTATCAATACCTTTCTGCCACTGTACGTGTGTCCTCTCCCAAATGACTGTTTATGGCTATAAAAATTTATCTTCTAAGCCGGTTCTGTGGAATTCGGCACCCACGTTCTAGAGTCCTACAGAAGTTCCTTTAATCTGGGAATTTGCTGACCTACTGTGCTCTGATTTTTCTGTTGTTTCAATGGGAAATGGGTTCTGGGTTCTAATGCTGTTTTGGGACTTAGTGAGTACTTGTTTCCCAGGCCATGATGGCCTGAGAGGGTTTTCTTTCACCTCTGCTGTGGGTGGAGAGGCTGTGTTCCTAGCAAGGGCTTTTCTGGGTTGTACGATGGGGCAGGAAGAAGAAATTTCTCAAGTGGTCTGTGAGGGGTTGTGGGGAGGGGTCGCAGACTCTGCCGGTGAGGAGGGATAGGTGGAGCTGTTGTGCGGAGGTTGGGGTGCGGTGTAAGCCTGGTTACTGTAACCAAGACCCTGAAGATCGACTGGGGGGCAATTGGTGGCCGGGAAGAGTTGCAGGTTCTGCTACCATGCATATTGCATGGAAAGGATGTTTGCCTGAGCTAAGCCATGGGAAAAATGTAAATTTAGAGACCTGAGCTCCTTCTGGCAACTGAGCCAAGACAGAGTAGATAGAGTGGTTTGGCCCTTGAGAATCCAGTTTTTGATACACAGGGATCCAGGTTCATGGGAGAATGAAGCTCCCCGAACTCTTGTGTGTTTATGGGGGAAAAATCAACATACAAAATCATTACAGCGTATTGGATCTTTGTCACTGTCTTCAGGCCCATTGTAGTTACCACAGAGGATTCAGGGAGGAAAAGGCGACAAACGCTAGAGTAATGGGAGGGTGAAAGAAATGGGTTCATGCTGAAGAGAAGGCTGACGGTGGCGGGTTTGTTGTCTGAACTACATAAAGGGTTGCCCTGAAGAGGATTTGGACATTATTTCACAGTGCAGAGCCACGCAAAGAGAACAAGACCTTAAGGTGAAATATTGGTTGACCAAGTAGTGACGAAACAGTGACCTCTGGTACCAATTAGTAGGTAGGTGGTGGCTGTTTTAGAGACTGGGTGGTTATCAGTCTTAAGAGTACATGTTCACAGAAGCCCTAATTGAAGGGGCTAGGGAAAGTGGGAGCTCTTCCTGTGGCTTCCTTGAAGATGAAACACCTTACGAAAGTACTCTTGAGTAACTTCCATATCGTGGACCAGGGCAAAGATCCACCCACATAAAAAGTGCTCCCGAGAGGAATACTCTTCTGTCTGTGTCTCGGCACCTCCTTGTGCGGAGGTCACCCATTCTGGTCTTCCTGCTTCTCTGCCCCAGACATACGCGATATGCGAGTGTACGCATGTGCGTGCAAGGGCTTCACCCAAAGCTGAGAATTGAAAATGTGCCAAATGCTAGGCCATTTTGGGGGAGGGGGGCACGACTTGGGTCACTCCACTGTGCTTAGCTCTTGTGGGACACGCTTGCCACATCAGGCTACTGCATCGCCTCCTGCCTGGGTTTCGGTCCCTCCAGGAGAGGCTGGGTGGTGTCTTAAGTGTCATATAGGAGGGATTCTGGGTTTTTGAAGGCCAAAGTCCTGCCACTTCTGCCATCACTGACTCATCTTGACTCTGATAAGGCATTTTAATCTCTCAATACCTCGTTTGCCAGCCAAAGATAGTTCGTTTTTTGTTTCCCATGTGTGTTTGTGAGACTAACAACCACTTAAGTGCATTTAGTTCTTCAGGTTTGAAAGGCTGTTTCTCTCTGAGATTGGACTTGCTGACTGCCCTTACCTAACTGAATGAACATACGTTTACATTTCTGTGTGGAGCCTCTAACATTTTTATTATGAAAATATTTCCCCCCCTTTTTTTTTGTCCACTGAATAGTAGGTTTGGGGGGAGTATTTATAATTTTGTAGGGTAATTATAGATCTAGTGCTGGATGTACTCTCAATCACACACCTCAGATCCATAGGGCAAGTATAGAGTGATTTGTCTTTCTTTTCTCTGGGGCCAGGTAGAACATACACAATAAATCTCTGGGCCAGGTAGAACATACACAATAAAGGTCAAAACTGTGTTGGAGTGCTTGAAATTCAGTCTCTCCTTATTTTGTTGTATTTCTGAGGCATAGAGAGGGACAGGAAAAAGCTGCCTTGTGGAAGGATCTGTTAGTGAACACAAACCCGAAGGGTTATTTGGGAAGGGAATAGTCAAGAAGGAACCAAAGCAGACGGGTTCAGATTTTACCAGATTTCCACAGTTGTATAAGGAGATGAAAGTTGAGGTTTGTATTAGTGTGTTGAACTAGTAATACCAGCTTTAGAGTTCAAAGAAGAAGAAGAAGAAGAAGGGAAGGGGGCGGAGGGAGGGGGCTGAAGGGGGGGAGGAGGAAAAGGAAGAAGAAGAAGAAGAGAAAAGCACACACAAAAAAGGAGTGGCCCAGAACATTCCAGGAAATCACTGAACTGTGGACGATAACATGTTTCTGTCTCTTCCTTCGAAGGTTTATTTCACAGGATAGCTGGGATAAGACTTGTAGTATGAAAACAATGTGGGGGATTTGTAAAGAAGAGGGAAAGCGGCAGGGCACGTGCATGGCTCAGTCGGTTAAGCGTCTGCCTTCGGCTCAGGTCATAGTCCCAGGGTCCTGGGATCGAGCCCCATGTCAGGCTCCCTGCTCAGCGGAGAGTCTGCTTCTCCCTGTGCCCCCCCGCCTACCCCCCACTCATGCTCTTTTTCTCTCTCGCTCTCTCTCTCTGTCTGAAATAAGTAAATAAAATCTTAAAAAAAAAATGGAAAGCGGATATCTGCCACATGTATCATCAAAGTTTTTCTGAAGTTATTTTAATCTGGACTTACTACTGTGTTGGTCTTGATAATTTAAAATACAGACATATGCCATGGCCTTCATAATTTATCTAAACTTGAAGACTTCATGTCTTTGACCATAAGTAATGCTTAAATTCATCCTATACATGGTCTCAGATCCACCTACGTTGCATTCGGGTCAAATAACGGTCATCCTGGTAAAGCCGCAATGTGTGAGTATGGTCCTTTAGAAAATATTTAAAAAATCTTTTCTAACTGACAACACCATAACCTTCCTCCTCCTATTAGCCCACACTCCTTAATCCCACAACATGCACTGCTGCGTATTCGGCCTTCCCCTTAGCTTTCTTGCTGAAGCTCTTGTCTTTATCCCAAGACACTCTGAACAAAGACTTCTTTGGTGAAGCAACTCAGTCGGAAGAGTGGAGGGTGAAGAGACACTGGCCCACCAGCCATAGCTGTCTGTTTCCCATCTTAATGTCTTGGTCTCGCCTGTCTTCCTCCCTCTGAAAGGTATGTTTTCCCTCCTTCCCCTTTTCCCTGCATTCACTGTGAGTGTGTACTTTCTACTGGGTACAGTGTGAGGCGTGGACATACCACAGTGAGCAAGATGGTTTCCATCTTCTTACGGGGGGGAATCAAATATGAAATAATTACAACTGTGGTGAGTGTTAAGGAAAGATTAGGGAGGTTAAATTCGGGGGACTGACATTGTCCGTGCGTGGGATAAGGAGTTGGGAAAGTATGAAGAAGCAAAAGCCAGAGAGGAAATCAAAGGACTCCGGAGTTATCTTTAGAGAACAGGAAGGAGAAAGTACAAATTCAAAGGGAAAAAGGGCAAAAGACGCTTTGTTTTATGCAGAACCTTGGAAGCCACATTATATTCAGTTCTGAATCTGTGGATATGTGAAGACTTGAATTTTTTTTTAGAAAAAATATTTTTATTATGTTTTTAATTTTAGTTAACATACAGTGTTATGTTAGTTTTAGATGTACAATGTAGTGATTCACCAATTCTATACATTACTCAGCTCATCAGGATACTTGTACTGTTTATTTATTTTTTATTTTTAAAGATTTTATTTACTTGACAGAGAGACACAACAAGAGAGGGAACACAAGCAGGAGGAGTGGGGAAAAAAAAAAAAAAACAGGCTTCCTGCAGAGCAAGAAGCACCATACGGGGTTGGATCCCAGGACCCTGGGATCATGACCTGAGCCAAAGGCAGACGCTTAACGACTGAGCCACCCAGGCGCCCCTACCTGTATTCCTTAATAGGACTGATTGTTTTCTTTTTAATTTTCAAGTTCTATTCTTTTTTTTATGAAGATTTTATTTATTTATTTGACAGAGAGAGGCACAGTGAGAGAGGGAACACAAGCAGGGAAGCAGGAAGCAGGCTTCCCACTGAGCAGGGAGCCCGATGCGGGGCTCAATCCCAGGACCCTGGGATCATGACCTGAGCTGAAGGCAGAGGCTTAACAACTGAGCCACCCAGGCGCCCCCAAATTTTATTCTTATTATTGAGATTGCATTGTTATTTGTAACATCGTGCTCCTTCACTTGGTTTTAAACCGTAGCACCCAAGGGACTCCTCAGTTCTGAGCAGCTTCAGCCTCAGCTTCCTCATCTGGAGGATGATGCTAACACACGGCCCACATCTGTGGGTGTTCAAACTTGGTCCCAGCTTGAGTTGACTGGGGCCTTCCTTCTTTCTGAGAATTTCAGAGCAGAAAGGTCACTTGACTCTCTCCCTTTCCTTTGTGCAGATGAGGATGATGAAACTTGCTGCAGAGGGGATGGGGGGGAGGTTCCTCACTGTGGGGAAGGAGGGTGGAAGCAGGTATGCCAGCAGGCAGGGAGGGCCGGCTCAGAGCGTCACCCTGACTGCTGGATCACTTTAGATAACCCCACTATTAACACTACATCCCACCATAAAGGGGTTTGTTTATAATGAACACCAACCTAAAAGTGATTTCCTACCTTATTAATAGGATCAAAGACTGATCATTTTTTGTTGATTGTCCAGATATTTCCTCCATCTTTTCTCTTCTTCTGATACCATTACTTTAGTGGATCATGCTGTTCCATCGACAACTCCCCGCCCTGGGGCTGGATGACAGGAATCAAAACAAACAAAGGAAAACCCTGGTAGGATGCTACTGTGATCATGTAACTAGGTGTATTTGGAGGTGAGGAGTTTCGAGTAGAAATTGTCAGTTTTGATAACAATGACATTGAATTATTTAAACTTGATGCTCTTCCTCTTCTTTATAAATACAATAATCAGTTCTCATTAAGCATCCACTAAGAGCCAGGAATTCACGAAGCTCATGGGAACATAAAGATTAATAAAGATGGTTTGTGTTCTTAAGGATCTCCAGTCTAGTGGCAGGCAGACACACACACACACACACACACACACACACACACACGATAGATGGAGTAAATCTTCTGCGGGGAATATGGGTAAGGCATTATAGGAACCCAGAGGAGGAGAGTTCTCCCTGGGTGAGAGAACCTAGAAGCGCTTCAGAAAGCAGGGGTATTTGAATTGATCATAAAAGCATGATAGACTGCTAATATAGCTAAGTAGGCTTTTTTAAACGGTCCAAATTATTTTTGTAGTTAATGCTTAATATGCTTGAGAATGATTTAAAGAGAGAAAAAGCACCTGTTGAAGCAGACCTGTTTTCCTTTCATCTTGGCATGATACTTGGCATGTGTTGATGTAGAAAGAACTTAATATTTGGCGCACGCCGCTGAATGGTCTGCCTAACATTTCGCAATAGAGGGAGCCTTGAAATTTGGATGTAGGTTGAATTTTCGTAAATCAGACGCAATTCCCATTATCTTACATTTAATTAAAGAGATGGTCTGCTTTCTGGTTACCCTGTAATTGGCAGTGGTAGCTCACCCTTTAGCTCTCTTCTCCTGCCCTAAAGCTTCCTTCGCTAGCTGTTAGTTAATCATCAGTGCACTTAGTCTAATGGTGAGTTACCAGGAGAAACACAATTTAAAAAAACAAAAGCAGAAACAAGATGCTGTCTGCGAACAGGGAAGGATTCTGCGGCAAGTCATCACTCCCTAGTTCATTTGGGAAGAAAGGTCCAATTTCCTATATTGGATTTTCATAAAACTGGACAGACTAACAGTTCCCTGTGTACAATATGTCAACAACCTGTTACCACTGAAATTCCTCTTTAAAATGAGGTGTAAAACTGCACTGCACGTTCTCCCTGCCAATTAATTGACTTGCTAACCTCCTGCCAAGATTCGTCCATTTATATAAAGGACTGCTTTAAACATTCATCAAAAAAGCCTATAGCAAATTGTACTTTGGCAGAAACACGAAAGCTCATATTTGGGTCTGAGCACTCACTCACTCAGGGCTTACCACACGGAAGGCAAAATGCATGGCATTGGTTTTCTCTCAAAGAAATTGGGACAAAGAGCCCTTGGTCTTTTTGTTCTGTGCAACCTACCACCAGAGGTTATGTTTAGTTACCTCACGTTCTGTGATAATGTTCAGACAATGCAGATACTTATCAAGGGGCCCTTTTAGGAGTAGCAGACTGCCAAACCATCCCTCCCCCAAAGCTTGGGGCCCCATGCTATATAAAATAATAAATCTCTCTTCTGTGGTTGTAAGAGATGGTGAGAGTAGCCCTTGTCTCTTCCCTTCATTTCATGATCTGCCATAGACCCACACCCAAATCCGTGCAAGTAAGGAAGAGTGTCCCCCAGCTTGGGGTGTTGCAATGGGTGGCGGGGAGGAGAGCAGCAGGTGATGGAATTAGATTGCTAAGCTCTGGTTCCAGGTCTCCCCAAGTCACTGGTCTGCTCTGTTTCCCTCACTCCAGAAGGGAGGTGTCGGTAATGGAAAATCCTTAATACATTCCTTCATTTCCGAAAGAGAACGATCAGTTTGCATCATCTTTTTGAGTAAATCTTTCACATTTTGAACGATTATCCTGGATCAATACCCAAGATTGTTGTTGAGGTAAAGAGTACGTGTGGCTGCTGAGCACCGTCTCTTCCAGCTTTGTGACACTTGCACGAATAGGCGGTTCACATTTACCCACTTACCAGGTTCTGATGATGCTCTTCTCCTGTTACAAGCGGGTGCTAAAATACTTCCAGACCATTCCTCCATCACTGTGAAGGCAATTCATGCGCACACATTCCATTGAAATGGAATACACTGTCACTAAATTGCACAAAGAATGGAATTTTTGTTATTTTCATCTTTTCGCCAGTTAACAAGCATGAAAAATAAAGGGGGTAAATGAAGCTACTGCATTGAGAAGTGTAGCTTAGATTTCTTTCTTTCTTTCTTTCTTTTTTTTTTTTGATGGTACACAAGAGAATCCTGGCATGTACCACCCCCCCACCACCCATCTCCATTTTAAAGCCCTATGTCTTTGAACTACAAGCCACAATGTATAGCTCTCTATTTATTCTTCTGAGGGAAAATGGGTGAGATTGCCAGATTTCTATGAGAATTACAGTGTTTTCAAATCCTCATGGAGAAAATGACTGAGGTTCAGTGTCATTGGAAAAAGCATATTCTTAATTTGTCTGTCGTTTTTCCTTTCATTCATACTTGGGTTCCACTCAAAGCACTTTTGAAGCTTTCTTTTTCCATTTGGTATCAAAATTACAAAAAAAAATGCCGTTTAATTCTAGGATTATTATCTATTTTGATTGACATAGAAATACATCATCCTGAAGGGGAAAATATTAACACATATCTCCATAAGGCGCTCCGGTTAAATGGGGTTGTGTAATCACTTCTCTAAGAATGATATTGAGTGGCAGTAGGTATTGGGAAGATCTCTCAATATAACCAGCACACTGTCTGCATCTTGGTTGAGATTCCAGATCACAGGTGCGAATTTTGGTGCTAAGGACAACCATTCCATCAGTTATTACTTGCTTTTGATTAGGGAATGAAGAATAGGGGTAATGAAATTTTTCTCACGGAGTCCTTTCAACAAACTTTCCCCTGCGCGTGTCTCATTCTAACTGTCTATCTTCCTCGGCTACCTCCCGCCTCCGCCTCTTCCATGAACATTTGTTTCATTCAAAAACGTGACCTGCCCTCACACCGGACAAAAGAGTGCTCACTGTCAGGTTCATGCAGAGCTCACCTCTGTTTTAGGCTGGCCACAAGAAACAGAGAGAGACCAGGGTTCGTGGGGACACTCACAAGAGTTAAAAATATGGCGGTGATGGGTATGTGGAGGGGGCCTGGGGTGGGGCGCTAACCTGGCATTTTTCTACCTTAGCCAAGTGGTGACATTAGAAGTTCTCTCCGGCCCCCTACTCCTTTCTCGCCACACGATTAGGGTCCCATTCCTGCAACAGATGCAAGGTGTTTAGGCAGTAAAACTAGACAGGGAAGAACCACCAGGAAGGTCACTACCCACTTTGGGATGGCAGCGATGCTCACTTCAGGCCCAAGATGGCGCTAGGAGCCCCAGGCGGGGGTGGGGGCTGGGGGGCCTCCAGTCTAGCCCAATCCTATTCCCACCTCGATGTGTGACCTCAGTCCCTTAATTTTTTTGGTTTTGGTAATCTTATCTTTTGGAAAAGATGCTCAGGTTGTATGCAGGAGGAAACGATGTCTGAGATTTATTTAACTCCAAAATTCCTTGAGTGAGCAACCCATTGAGAAGAGCATGAATTTCCAGAGCCCCGTTCTGGGAAACCCTGCCTTCACCAAGTCGCTCCACTGTTGTTGAGAATAAAATACTGAGGTTGACTGTCCAATTCCAGTCAAATTGAATGCACATCCACAAGGTCTCGCCATATTCTAGCCAAATTGAGATAGCTGTTACAATAGTAATGGATTTATTTAATAATTGTCTTTGAAATTTTTTTACTTATTTTTTCTTCAAGGCAACCATTAACAGCCACCCTGGAATTTCATCAGAGATCTGTTTCCACACCCTCCTCAGTGATCCCTGTGAAATAAATCATGTTGAAGGGTTTTTTTTTTTCCCCCTTATGAGTTATTTGCCTGGAGGAAAAATTCTTAACTTTCCTTTTCTTCTAAATGCACATTCAAATAAAGTGTTCTTTGAGAAGTCTTAATAAAAAGAGCAAACATGGGAATAGCTTCCAGTCTGACTCTTTCTCTGGGATGAGGGCTCTGAGAAAGAAGTCTCTGACTGCTGGAGGAATGTCAGGGGACTCCCATTGTGTAAAAAGTCTACACCCTTCTGCCCCTTAGACAATTGGTCTGTTGACTATTTATGGAGAGCAGCCTTTGTGAAGCAAGAAATATTAAAAATTATTTCAAGTTCAGTGAATTATTTTAGCCACACTAAATACATAAGAGAGAGAAGCTGGTATTTTTGTGTGTGTAAGATGCCTCGTTTTGCCCAACTCCAGAGACCGAGACAGTAAGAATTATGCTGAGAAACTGGTAAAGTTCCCTGTGGTTCCTAACAAGAGATCAGACTCTTATTAACTTTTGCAAAGTGTGAACAGGGAAGAACACTTGAAAAATAAACATCAAGTTAAGTATTTCTCTTTCTCCCATTCCCCTTTCTCTAGAGGCATTCTTAGGCGAGGGGAGGCATTAACCATCTATACCCTTGCAACTTCCCTTTCGTGGTTGCTTTTAGGTTCTTCCTTTTGGAGTACTTGAGGCAAATGACATGGGCAGAATCTCTCACATCCAGCTTGCTATCCCAACGCAATGAGGATCCCACATAAAGACCCTTTGCTTTTCTCTGGGTACTACTGTCGACACCACACCACATCCTTAATTAGAACCCCACATTGTCTTTGAGGGTGACCTGGGGGTGTCTCGTCCTTATCTCAATTTAAGAATGTGGATAATATTCCCAAACATAAAAATGTAAGATCTTGAGCTCAGTTGGAGCAGGCACTTAGTGCAGCCAAATTTCCAATACAGTACAAATGAATTAGAAATATGTATCCTAAACCAAAAAAAAAAACAAAACAAAACTGTTGAAATCTCATAAATAATAAGGTAATGGCTTGTGCGCCACATAGCATCAAGAGTAATTCTGACGGCTCACGTATCTGTGAATTAATCTTATGTAAATAACTAGAAACTTTAAAGTCAGGGGAAGACCTGAGGTGACTGATGCTTATTTTCAGATTGGTCCAATATAATTGGGTAATTTGGGGGGAGTAACTAATGCTTTCTAAGACGTGGTGACAAGAAAACCCAAATATTGCTTTCTTCTAAAAACCTTGGAAATCCATTTAACAAAGCGGTACCCAAATCAGATAAACGTAAATGGCGACAAAGGTGTTAACATTGTGTTAAAGAACTGATTCTTAGTCTACGTCAAGAGGATTTGTCTGGTTTTCTTCTAATAACCTGGTTGTTGAAGTTTAGATTTCCATGAAAAGATAGGCCTTGGATCACAAAGGCCACATGGCCTAGACTGGATAATAGATGGAATAAGCATAATGCTCCTGGTTGAAGCAGCGGCCTAATAACATTTCCTATTGCTTTAGGTAAAGAGCAGCTTTGCAGAGTGAGCATGGCCTAGTCTTCATCTGCAGAGTAGGTAAGACTGGATTTGAGGTCTGGATGCCTTAACTCCCCAGGGACTATGAGTATCACACCTGTGACATTCTCATTTCGAGGAAGTCCATTTTACAGGTGGTTTAAGATGAAAATATACTTTATGTCTAGGCGTTAATCATAACAATTATGACTGATTTCTAATAAAACATCACAGTTTAGAGTATCCAACATAAGCCAGTGGTCAGCAATTGTCAAATTCGGAAGTCTGCAAAAAAGTAAAAAAGATGACCCCACTACCTGTAAATATCCTTGGCTTTTCCCCCTCCAAAAAGAGCTATCTTACATATTGGTGATGTTTTTGCTATAATTTGAAGACACAGTGGATTCTCGTTATTTGCAGTAGTTATGTTATCTTGTTATCTGCAGTGGTTAGTTTTATAAATGGCTAAAGACACTGGATAGGTGAATACTGAATTTATTAGAGAATACTGGATTTCCTAGGGGGAAATACAAGGTTAGGTTCCTGTGAGCCTCCGGTCGCAACATTCTTGTCAACCGGTCAACACAAAGCCTTGTTTTATATGTATTTCTGTTTAAAACCACCTTATGTCATATGCATCGGTGATTCATTAACATTGAACCTGTGGCCTTCTTGCACACAGGAACCCAGACAAAGCTGCAGCACATTTGGGGGCCATTTTAAATAGTGAAATCTCCAAAAAAAAAAAAAAAATGTGGGAAACATGGCACTAAATGGTCTGGGGGAAGGATTTTTTTTTACAGTACGAGAACTAAAACAAGAAGGCGGAATGTGGCCTCATTGGACGTCAGCTAGGAGCGTGCTCATTCTTTGCTTGCCAGCGAATGACTGCAGAGGTGCTGAGGTTATTCATGTGGGGAGGGTACAAATAAATTTCAGCAAGTGGGCGAGTTTGCAAATAAAGAATCTGTGAATAATGAGGATTGGTTGTATAATATACAGTAGTTTCTAGTAGCTTTCCTTCCCATTAAGCCTTTGCTTACAATGCTTACAATGAATGATGTATACATTTTAAATATCTTAAAAAGTTTATTTGTCAGTTATACCTCAATAAAAAAAATTTTTTTTGACCAGGAAAAAAAAAATACAGGTGAGATTGATGCTCTTGGCCTTGTTTATTTTTAGCATCAGTGTAATTTGATTTTTGATTGAATTTTCCAAAGTAGAGTTTATTTGCAATTATGATGTGACGGGAGCAGACTACAGCAGGAGCCTTGCCCATCCCTTCTGCCTTCTTGGCTTTTTTGGGATATTCTTTTCTAATCTGTTCTTTCAGATTCAACCCTCCGGTGAACTTGACAGTGTTACCATGAATATTAAGGGGGAGGCAAATGCTGCCCCAGTCCTCACCATTTCTCTGTCCACCCAGGCCTGCTCCAGTATGGAAGAGAGGTTGAATCTAATTCATAAATTCCACAGCTTGAGTGCTGTCGATTTACTCTCCTTTAGTGAAACTGTGATTGAATTGGGCTGCAAGGTCATTGGAATCAGGGTTGTTTCATTTCGTATGATTTTACATGTTATTCTAATAATAGTACAAAGGGAGTTAGATGCTATTTGCTGCTCATCCATCTTATTGATGTCATTTGAACAGATCGCAGAAACACAAAGGAAATCACATGGCATTTCGGCTTTGATATCCTTTGAGAAAAGAAGGTCTTTTCAGAAATGTAAAAGACAGCACGACTTAAAATTCCATCTAGTTCTCCTTGGTTTGAGAGCATCCCTTACTGTTCCTGAGATAGCTACCAAATCCTGTGGAAATCTGGGTTTGAGTTGTTCAAAAACTTTTTCAACCAATATTCAAATGTGTTGTTCCCTTACAATCCCATCCCTGGTTTTGGGATTGGGAATCTTCCGTTTCCTTCAAACCAAGTTTTAACTCTAACCTGATTAAAAGGGGGTGACTTTTCAAATGGAGGCCACATCCACTCTTAGCCTGGATTTGTTCATTCCAGGAAATGGCCTTTTCCGGATTGCCGAATTTATTTATTTATTTTTAAGGAAGCCCTACGCCCAGCGTGGGGCTCGAACTCATGACCCCAAGATCAAAAGTCACATGCTCTCCCGACTGAGCCAGCCAGGCGCCGCTGAATTTATGATTTTTCATATGTTTCTGAGGTAGACCTGGAGTGGATCCCATCTGCAATGGAGCCAGCCCGTCTGTAGCAGGTCTCTCTTCTAGAGGGAAGCCTCATCAGCAGAGTGGGGGAGGCACTGCACTCATCAGGCGGAAGCCTACCTACTATCTCTGTGGCTTTCTGTGGTTTCTGCCTTTTGTCCTGTTGATGCAAGGTCTTGGCGGTCAAGGAAGCTGACACGGGTGAGATGCTTTAAAGCGTGGTGACGCTGTCTCTTTGGCTCTGTGTGAAAACAGCCAGGAGAAGCAGGACCCTGATGAGCCACTCTGGGGAGGGCTGCACGCACCATGGAGAAGCGCGGGGGTTCAAGCCACGGTGGGCGTGCGAAGGTCAACCTAACCCGGCAGCATCTGGGAAGTCTTCATTTGTGTACGACTGTCAGGTAGAAGATGGATTAGAATGACCCCAGGAGGCCTGAAGCATAGGAACTCTGGTCATTGTGCACGCAGAGAGAGGCAGTGTTTGCAGGGAGATAAGCAGGAATTTTTGAAACTGTGCAGACCTGGTTTGCAATTCACTTATGAGCTGCGTGACTTAGAGAAAGCTGTTTAATTCTGCTGACCTTCATGTGTAAAATTTTCAAAAATAATACAGAGCTTGCAGAGTCATGTGGATGAGAGATTATTCAGAGCATTTGGCAGGTTGCCGCCATGCAGTGGGCATTAGGTAAATGGCAGCACCCTTATACTGAGTCTCATTCATCCTTTCAATGAATGTTTGGCTGCTGGCTCTGGTCTGGGTGTTATGTTAGGCACTAGGGAGACAAAAGGAATAAAAGAGACAGGGTAACCTGGTGTTTACAGTCTAGTGGGACAACAAACAAACAGGTAGTGAAAATAGACTGTGAGAAGTTCTGGGATAAAAGAAGAAGTTGGCAACATGAGGGCACATAGAAGGGGTTTCTAAGCCATACTTGTGGGGTAGGAAACTTTTCCTTGAGAAAGAAACACATCCACCGAGCTGAGAAAGATGGGGTAGCCAGGCGAGGAGAGAGAGGGCTGGGCTTCTAGGGACACAGGCACATAATGCAGAGGCCTGGAGGGAAAAGAACGTGGGTCTTCAGTGGAACTGAACAAGGTTCAAGGCACTGAGCACAGGTGTCACAGGATGTGATGGGTATCAGGGCCCTGTTGGAAGTGGGTAGAGAGAGAATGGAGGTGAGCTCGAAGAAAGAGAAAGAGGAGTCAGGTGACTCCAGTTTCTAGCATAGACATCAGGGTGGATGATGGTGTCTTTCACAAATGAGGGAATGGTTTGAGAGGTTGAAGTAGAAAAGGAATTTGGTTTTGGCTGTGTTTGGGATTGCATAGGACACTGGAGGGGAGATGTCTACTAGGCAGTTCCACAGCACAGGGTAAATCCCAGGAGACAGATGTGAGCTAGAGGGATTGATTTGAGAGTCACCTACATATAGATCATCTGAAGTCCAGGGCGGAGTGGATGGGGTAGCCATTTTTGTGGAATGGCAGAGCAAGGAGATGTGGTCGTAGGACAGACCCTGTACACAGCGAGGCACCACCAGAAAAGCTGAAAACTTTCTCAGAGATCTCTTTGCATTCTGCCACTTCTGCTTAGTTATACTGATCAGCCAGGAAAGGTAAACAGAAAGGTTAGGGAATTTTCTACCTTGTTTTGTTGGCTAGGAAAAAACCAAAAACTATATTTCAGTAGAGCAAATTTTCATAAGTAGAAACATAGTGAAGAGGACTTTATAGAGACAGCATATTCTAAGAAAGTAAGACATTTCTGAGGGAAATTATTTGCATAGATCAAGGCCCAGCACTAGCAAATCTAATGTCTAAGTGCTGAAGAACTCGGCGATCAAACATTGTTCTTTAGGGGATTGTGAAATTTATCTCTCAGGGTGTACGATTTGAGCCCTCCTAGTCATGCCTCACTTGCATCTCTTACTTCGCAAGTAAAATGGAACCAAAAGGGCTTTATTCTGTAGGTAAATACAGTTGTTTCTAATTGTATAAGCGTTCTCTTCGATAATATGAAGGACATTTTAATTTAAACCTCTGAGCTCTCCAGGTTTGCAGAAAGGGTACAGGAATCAAAATTAATGTTTGGGATTCTTGGCATTTATGTTCACCTCTCAGCTTTGCAAAGATTTCCTGTATGATTAGCAACAAGGATACATCCTCTGTGTGCACAAGAAAGGAGACTTCTCAGCATTCACTGGTGTTCAGTTTAACATTTTTGAAAGGTTGCGCTACAGTCCCTGGGTCAGGAAAGGCTATACAGAGCCATTCAAAATGCACGTTGGGAAAACTATGTTCCGTCTTTGAAAAACTGACTCTTATCTTATTATCTCCAAATTGCATTTCTATTTGAGACACTTTATTTAAAGTAGTTTCTGCAGAGGAAATTGGCACAGTTAATGATCTAGATCTCCCAGAGAAAGCCAAGAATATACAATGAGTGCTGTGTCCAACACACCCTTTAATTTCTTAGCACGGTAACTGAGGCTAGAAGGCCCTGTGCCCTAATCCCCCATTGTGCCTCAGTTTCCAAGTTAATGGCACCATGACATGAAGGGATTTAACATCTTGCTAAGTTATAGTGCCGGTGTTGGTTTATACAATTAGAGATGAATAAACAGGTTGGAGATGAGGTGGTGCTACATCCTTTACTTATGTCTGAGGCTCTGGTGACTAAGAGGCCATGCACACTCTTTCTAGAGCCTTAGGCAGCTTTGTGGACTTCTTTAGGATATCTGCTCGTATACCATAGATGGGAGCAATTCGCCAGTTCCGTCTGGACAGAATACTGAAATGCCGTGGGCTTTCTTGAAAGCCATTGGTCATCTTACCAGCATCTGCCTGCGCTGGGAACGTGAGGGTTTGCATTTTGACCCTCCCACACTCTGTATCTGCCTGTGCTGGGGATGTGAGGGTTTGATTTTGACCCTCCCACACTCTGTATCTAAGTGTGCATCCTTTCTATTCTGATCCATCCTGCCTAACATAATATGCCTTTCAAAGGGAATTGTACTAAATCCAAAGGGTCAGTTTTGTTAGGGGGGACATCACCAGGTTTTGTGGAATGGCATAAATACTAATTTTTAAAATTTTCTTTATTCTGGTTAAAATGCTGGAAAAATATGAAAACTATTCCCTCCTAGTCCCATCCCCAAGAAATAATCCGTGTTTACATCTTTGTTTGTAATTTTTGGTATTTTATCTATGCACAGATATTTTTAGACAAAAGTGGGATCTTTTGGCACACTCTAACCTTTTAAATTTGTCGACATTTCTTAAGCACATCCTCAAGTCATCAAAATAAGGGATACACAATTTTAACTTCATTCATGTCCTCTTAAAACTGAAAATTCATTGTATTTCAGCTCATATCTCTTTGCTGATGCCTAGCAAACGCCAACTTTAGAGACTGTCTTCGAGTAATAACTGTACAATAACCTTGTCATAACACCTTTAAGAATAATTATAATTCTTCTTTTTCACTTATACTAGAGATGCCAGGTTAACTTGTGATGGACAATTACATTGTTTGTTTCCATTCAGTTGAGAAACCCAGCTGGATATGTAGCCTGTCATGACTGTCACCATCTCCATCAGAAAGCATTAATTAGGCACATAATTTATATGTGCCTGGGGACCCATGATCCCCTGATCAATAGGAAAACTCCTGCATAATCTCTGCCTTCAAGGATTTACCACTGTAGGTAGATGAGCTCCTGGTTTTACTCCCTCAAATATATGACTTTGATATAACAGGAACCAGTGCAGTACCTGGCTCCATCACACATAGGTGGCCACTGGCTAATGTAAAACACGAATGCTCGCTCAAGCTATGACGTATGTTCTGGAAGATCAGGATTGAACCAGAGCGCAATGATTTTTGAGTCTGCTAATTCCAACAGCCAGATTTTCCTTGTAAAATGAATTGGGTGTTACTACCAGCATGCTTTACAATGTCATACTAGATAGATACTCACTTCCATCAATTGGCCACCAACTTCTTTGTTTATAAATAAAAAAAAAAAGAGGTTGGAGATTGCTGCATGCAAAGGCATCACTAATGAAGAGTTGAGACAGTTGAATCTGCTGGGGATGGGCTCAAATTCATGGTGATGATTGGGGAAAAGACAGAGTTGGAATTAGGGACTTACCCTTTCTCCTTCCAGTCCTTTATATCTGTGTTTTGTAGATGCACCAAAATAAATTTGCAGTGTCCATTATATAGTTTGCTGGAACCCAGAGCATCGTAGCATCCTTGATTTCGAAGTCCTTTGGCATCGATGATGTCTGACTCAGTCATAATTGTGTTTAACACATCACTGTACAATCCACAATATTAATCAAGTGGAGTTGTTACCATTCAACTGGGAGGAATTGCTGATTAATGAGTATGTGGAAAATTTTATCTGGAAAATTAAGTGTCTGTGAAAGGCATGAAGGATTTTTGCAAAACAGCATATGAGAAAGATATTCCAAACCAAAGGCTTATGAATTCTGCATATTAAATATAAATAGCTATTAAAATATTTACTTTATTACATTTAGACAAAGTCATTAAATTAGAGTCAGTAAGAATCTGAAATTTATGTGAAAACTCATAAAACTAAAAATGCAATAAATCTAAAAAAAAATGAAATGTCACCAATTAACTCCAGTTAAAGCCTGTTGCTTCTTTGTTTAGTGCCAGAGGGAAAAGTTGTGTGCTAAACATGGTATTATGGTAAAAAAGGGAAAATAGTATTACTAGTGGACAGAAAAAATGGTGAGAGGTATTGAGAAGGCTCAAGTTCATCTGGTGATTGCAGCCTTCATGTTCTAAGGAAAATCTGTCATTTGAGTCTCCAGGTTTGATATTTGACTTTTTAAAAATCTAATTTGAAAATTCATGGTATGCAAGGCTCAGTGAAGACTCATCTTGGTGAAGAAATGACTCCCTGAGATAAAATGGACATGTGGGCCCTTATCGTTTTTACATGATGGAGAGTTTGGGCTCATGGGGATAGGTTTGAGGAGGTAGATGTGGTTTCATCAGTATGTTGATCATACTGACGCTTCTCTAGAAAGGAATGCTTTTTTTTTTTTTTGAACTCATTGTATTACCAGTTTATCACAGAGTATATTAAAAGCCATGGATCAACAGCCAGATGAAGAGATCTGGAACAAAGAAGCTCTGTCCCATGGAGTTTGGAGCCCTGCACAGGGACAAGGGGAAGGGTTCTGGGTCCCCAACCCGGAAGCTCTCTGGACCCCCTCCTTTTGGGTTTTTATGATTTGATTTTCTTAGGGAGGCTTCATTAAATGGCATGAGCGATTAAATCATTGGCCACTGGTGACTGACTTGGAATGTTGAAGTCATTTACATGGACGTTTACACATGTCAAAAACAGGCAAATACCTGCAGTTGCATGTGGTTCATGCTAATGAATTTTTTTTTTTTTAAGATTTTATTTATTTGAGAGAGAAAGCAAGTGAGAGAGAGAGCACAAGGTTGGGGAGGAGGGAGAAGGAGAAGCAGACTCCCTGCTGAGCGGGGAGCCCAGTGCAGGACTATCCCAGGACCCCGGGATCATGACCTGAGCTGAAGGCAGACACTTAACTGACTGAGCCACCCAGGCGCCCCATCATGCTAATGAATTGTAAACAGGACTAAGACCATGACTTGCCTGAGTTGGCAAGTAATGAGGTTCCATGTTTTAAGGACAAAACAGTGTCTGCAAGAAGGTAACAAAATCAAAAGAAGCAGAATATTTTTGCTTTGTTGCCACTTCTGGAATAGTCTGGGGTGCAAAGTTGGACTTTGGTTGATCATGATATGTCAGTGTAGATTCATCGGCTGTGACAAATACACCTCTCTGGTGGGGTGCTGGGAAGTGACAGGATGCTATGAAATAAAATGAAAGGTACTGAACTCACCCCTTAAGTTGAAATTTGCCTGCTTTCTGGGTTGAAAATGACCCCCCCATGAACTATTTCAATAGAAGAATGAATCTAATTATAGTCTTTCAATTTAGATGTATATTTTTCTGTTTAGGAAAACAAAGTTAGCAAATATTTGAGAGAAATTTGTATATATATTCAAATAGGATAATCTCAATACATGTGAAGGACAATATTCCTTAGATTGGTACATTGATAGCTTATTTCAAATCAACATTTTTAATTTATTAAAACTAGACTGCCAATAAACAGTATTTAGTAGGAAACAAGTAATATTCAAAACTTGATTTCTATATATTTTTTAAAGATTTATTTATTTATTTATTTATTTATTTGAGGGGGGAGGGGCAGAGGCAGAGGGAGAGAGAGAATCTCAAGCAGAGTCCCCACTGAGCATGGAGCCTGATGATGGGCTTGATCCCACGACCCTGAGAGCATGACCTGAGCCGAAATCAAGAGTCAGATATTTAACCAACTGAGCCACCCAGGTGCCCCTAAACTTGATTTCTATATTTTTTAAAAAACTTTTTTACTTTAGAATAATTTTGGATTTATGGAAAAAATTACAAAGTACTACAGCTCCCATATGCCCCCCACATGGTTCCCCTTATTAGTAACATCTCACATTGTACATTTGTCACAATTGATGAACCAGGGTTGATATATTATTATTATATTATTATCTGTAGTCTACAGTTTATTCAACTTTCCATAGTTTTTACCGAACATCTTCTTTCTGTTCCAGGGTCCCACATTATGGTTAGCCGTCATGTCTCTTTAGTTTGTTTGTGGGGTGTCACGGGGTTTCTCAGACTTTCCTTGTTCTTAATGACTTTGGTGATTTGGAGGAGTACTGGTCAGGTATTTTGTGTACTCTCCCTCAAACAAGACTTGTTTGATGCATTTAAAAAAATTTTTTTTAAGACTTATTTATTTATTTGAGTAGGGGGACAAGGGGCAGAAGCAGGAAAGAGAGAGAATCTCAAATAGATTCCCGGCTGAGCGTGGAGCCCAACATGGGGCTTGAACGGCCCTGAGACCATGACTTGAGCTGAAATCAGGAGTTGGATGCTTAACCAACAAAGCTACCCAGGCGTCCCAGAATTTGTTTTTTTCTTATGAAGACAATTCTTAGAGCAGTTTTAGGTTCACAGCAAAATCGAGAGTAAGGTACAGAGATTTCCCATATCTCCCTTGCCCCCGCACATGCACAGCGTCCCCCAGTGTCAACATCCCCCACCAGAGTGGTACATTTGTTCCAGTTGATGTACCTATAATGACACATCATAATCACCCAAAGTCCACACCTTACATTATGGTTTGCTTTTGGTGTTGTACATTGTGAGGGTTTGGGCAAATATATAATGAAATGTATTCACTATTACAGGATAATATAGAGTATTTTCCCTGCTCTAAAAATGCTCTGTCTTCTGCCCAGTCATTGTCCTCCCTACTCCCAACCCCTGGTAACCATTGATCTTTTTGCTGTCTCCATAACATTGCCTTTTCTAGAATGTCATATATTTGTAATTATACAGCATGTAGCCTTTTCAGATTGGCTTCTTTCACTTAGTAATATGTATTTAAGTTTCCTTCATGTCTTTTCATAGCTTGATAGATCAGTTTTTTTAGTACTGAATAAAATTCCGTTGTCTGGATGTCCCCCAGCTCACTAATTCATTCACCCACTGAAAGACATCTTAATTACTTCAAAGTTTTGGCTTCTGTATATGTCCATAACCAGGGTTTTTTTTTTTTTTTTTTTTAGGTTTTATTTATTTATTTGAGTGAGACAGAGAGGGAGAGAGCACACGAGTGGGTGGCGGGTGGGGCAGAAGGAGAGGGTGAAGCAGGCTCCCTGTTGAGCAGGGAGCCCAATGTGGGGCTCCATCCCAGGACTCTAGGACAGTGACCTGAGCCCAAGGCAGACGCTTAACTGACTGAGCCACCCAGGTGCCCCATAAGCAGGTTTTTCTGTAGACATAAGTTTTCAACTCCTTGGGGTAAATATCAAGGGGTACACTTGCTATAGTATATTCTAGGAGTCTGTTGAGTTTTATAAGAAACCGCCAAACTGTTCTTCCAAAGTGGCTATACCGTTTTGCATTTTCACCAGCAATGAATGAGAGTTCCTGTTGCTCCACATCCTCACCAACATTTGATGTCATCAGTGTTCAGATTTCTGCCATTCTCATAGGTGTGTCATGGTATCGCAATTCTCTGATGACACACAAGGGGGCACATCTTCTCACATGCTATTTGCCATGTGTGTCATTTCTTTGGTGAATTGCCTGTCTAAGTCTTTGGCTCATTTTTTATTGGGTTATCTGTTTTCTTATTGTTGTTTTAGAAGTTCTTTGCATATTTTGGATAATAAATACTTCATTCAGATGTGTCTTTTGCAAATATTTTCTTCCAGTCTGTGGCTTGTGTTCTTATTCTCTTGACATTGTTTTTCACAGAGCAAAAGTTTTCATTTTAACAAAGTCCAGCTTGTCAGTTATTTCTTTCATATATCATGCCTTTGGTGTAACATCTAAGAAGCCATCACCATGCCCGAGGTCATCTGATTTATCTGTATACATTATTTGTATTTCTTCTGCATGAGAACTTTGTCTCTTCTTCTTCATTTATTTAATCATTTATTTATATCCATTTAGACTCATGGATATTTATTTATACTTTGGGTTTTAATCTAATACTACCTTGTGTTGCTGAAATTGTTCCAACTTCGGCCACTGGGAGCTCTTTCAGTTGGTCTCTGTGTTCCTTTGATAGACTCTTATCCCTGTGTGTGTGTGTGTGTGTGTGTGTGTGTGTGTTTGTGTGTGTGTGTGCGCACGTGCGCTTTGAGAACTTCTTTATATTATGACACTAAAAGAAGCTCCAGATTCATCTTATATGTTTGCTGCCACTGTCCTGGAACCAGCTAAGGAATTCTGGTTCCTTTTATTGGAATATAGTATTAGAGACCAAGGTTTGCTTTTTGCTCCTGGGGAGTTGCTTCTTTTAGGGTTTCTTCATGACATAGCAGGGAAATATATGTGTGGACATTAACCCATGAATATACACATATCTGTATGTAATCATCTATATAGATATTAAGGTAAACATGAGTTCATACTGATGTTTCCAACTGTCATCCATTACCACATGGATTATTCTTCCCCTTGATCATCTATAAACCTTCCACTCCAACAGGGAGAAACCCTCCTCCCACCATCTGTCCTTCATTTACTTGAACGTTCACTTCCAGTATACATGACTAATGGTATCAGAATGTTAGCCAGTGCCCTAGGGAAATGAATTTATCAACCAGAGTACAGTGCTTATGTACAGTTTCTTCTGTCTTCAGTTTTGTGGATTTCACTCTTTCCCAAAGTTAATTAGGTTAGCACCTCCCCCACTCCCTCAGTGAGATTGTTTCCTGCATTTGTAATGCAGTTAGATTGTTTTGTCACATTCTGTATTTTATCCTGAGGTCTCCCAAACTCCTAAATGATGTTTTTAAAATTTATACACATTAAAGTTTACCCTTTGTGCTTTAAAGTTTTGTGGGTTTTGACAAATGTGTAGGGTAATGTTACCCATCATCATAGTATCCTACAGGGTAGTTTTACCATCTTAAAAAAATCCCCAGTGCTTTACCTGTTCTGCTCTCCTCCCTCCTGGCCAAACTCCCAGCAACCACTGGTCTTTTTTATCATCTCTGTAGTTTTGCCTTTTCTGAAATGTCATATAATTGGAATCGTACCCCATGTAGCCTTTTTACCCTGGCTTCTTTCACTTGCCATTATACATTTGAGATTCATCCATGTCTTTTTGCTTCTTTGATAGCTTTTTATATGGTAATAACATATATGGTGTATTATATATTATATATATATATGATATGGTAAATAACAGTTTATTGTTTGAGTGTACACGGTATCATTGACATACTGAAGGATAACTTTGTTGCTTCCAGTTTTGGAGATTATGGATAAAGCTATCATCAACATTAGTGAGGAGTTGTTTGTACAGTTGTTCGTAAGCTGCCAAATCATTTGTGTAAATGTTTAGGGTGGAGATTGCTGGATTGTATGGTAAGACTGTGTCTAGCTTCGTAAAAAACTGACAAACTGTCCTCCAACACGGCTGTACCATTTTGAATTCATCAATGAGTTTTTGTTGCTCTGCATCCCCTCGCTAGCAGTTGGTATTGTCAGATTTTTGTGTGTTAGCCATTCTAATAAGTGCATGGTAGTATCTCGTTGTTGTTTTAATTTGCAGTTCCCTGATGACAAACGTTGTTGGGCATAATTTCAGTATGCTCATTCAGCATCTGTATGTTCTTTGGTGAGATGTCTGTGTGGATCTTTCCCCCATTTTTAATTGTTTTTCCTTAATGTTGAATTTTGAGAGTTCTCTGTATAATTTTACTTATTTTTTACAACCAAAATACCCTGTGTATTTTAAGAGACCTTAAGTTCTATCATCAGCTTCTTAATTTTACAAGATTTCTTACCAATTTAGAATAAGGTTTACCCTTCCTCCATTAGTACAGGTTAGAAGATTTATTCACTTAGTTTCAACCAATATATATATATATATATTTGCACACATCAGATGGGCCAGACAACGACCCTACTTGTAGAAGTTTACAATTCAGGAAGGAAGATTCAATGGGAGGTATTATTATAGATTTAATTTGATGGGAAATGAGGCAGAAAGTTTCAAGGACATTATCCCCTTAATATCCTCTTCACCCTTTGCTGATTCTGGGATTAGAGACTTTAGAAGTCTTTCTGAGACAGTTTTGCATTCTCCGAGGGAATGTTAAAAAAAATCTTAATTTGGGGTAATTTTGTGTTACTCCAGACTCTTGAGCACTAAGGTTCTGTTATGTAGTTTCTCACCAAGTCATTCTGTTATCTCCAGGAAGGGAAGCACTGATGAATAAAAACCACCCACGCTCTCTCGATTTTTCTACCTACCACCAGTTGAAAGACCTACCTGGTCAGCCTATTTATTTCACTTTATGCCAAAGATCAGGGATTGTATTTGATGCAATCAAATAATGCAAAATTCCCCAGTCTGTGCCTATGGATTTGGATTTAATAGCAGCCTGCACTTTACCTCTCCGAAGTTTTTCTTACTTGGTTTCACTTAGGATGCTTAGGTCACTGACAACTTTTGTGAGTTAAAAATGACCACATTCATATTTGAGAAGACTTTGGCTGACAAATCAAGTTTTTAATTACAGGAAATAATCACAACTACTGTAGATGCAATTAAAGGCACTTTTCTTTGGGGGAAGCTTGTTTGTCTTCTTTATTTTTCCCCAAGCTCATTATAAAAAAAAAAAAATTACTATACTCTTCCATGCTTATAGCCTGAACTCTGTAACTTCCTGCTGTGAATATGGAAATGGCTTTTGTTGAAATCAAAGAAATTAGTTAAAAGGATTTTTTAGTCTGTGAGTAGAAGTGGCTTAACGGTTTTCAAGAAAATATTTGCTTTGTTCATGATTTAACTGAATAAGACATCTGACCTCTGATATCTTCATCTCACATCTCTCTTTCTGTCATCAATGAATTGCTTTAAGTTTTACGAGTAGCGAATTGATGAAATAAAACCATAATTCGATTCTCCGAACTGTTTAGAATTCAGATGTATAAAGTGTATCTCAATAATGTGAGAAGTTTTTTGTTTGTTTGTTTGCTTTTCTTTTTAAGTGTGAACTCTGGCATTTAGTAGCCTTCAGAGAAATACCGGGTTTGGAGGGGTATTTCAGGTCAATTTTGAACACCTGCAGAAGAAGTGAGTTGGCAGAATATAATCCTGCCAGTTGAAATTTAGCCAGCCTTTGGCATTTATTCTCATCTAGAAAATACTGCAGGAGTTTTAAATAATATAATAGCCATGTTACTTAGTCCCCATATTCCTCTCATTACTTATTTGCCAAGATGACTTGCTTATTTGGAAGATACTGGGTTGGGGGCGTCTGGGTAGCTCAATCGGTTAAGCGTCCACCTCTTGATTTCAGCTCAGATCATGGTCTCAGGGTCGTGAGATCAAGCCCCAAGTCGGGCTTCCCGCTCAGTGGGAGTTTGCTGGAGATTCTGTCTCTCCCTCTCTCCCTCTCTCTCTCTCTCTCTCTCTCTCTCTCTCTCTGCCCCCCGCCCCCACCCTGGTCTCTTTCAAATAAATAAATGGATAAATAAATCTTTAAAAAAAAGAAAAGAGAGATGCTGGGACGGAGGTTGGACTACATATATTGGTCCTTTTTCTGTGTATTATTTACTTTGAAAATGTCAGAGTATATTACCAAGTGTTTTCCTATTTCACAGATTTGTAAACTGAGGGACATGATTTTGATGGGCTTAACTCCCAGGGCTAGGCCAGCATTTAGCTTTACCTTCTTACATTCACTGCAATCCGTACAAGGTAGCTGACTCTACAGTGTTTTGTCCGAGTCCTATTTCTGTTTACCATTCCTTCAACAAATGTATATATTGGACAGCAACCACGGCCCAGCAAATGGAACTGCAAATATGGACAGGGATCAGCATGTGGGAGAGAGAGCACAAGATTGTTATGTAGGACATGGTGTTGACTCAGGGGACAGAACGTGCAGCAACACCCGAGGGGTAGGGCACCTAACCCAGGAGGGAGCAAGGAGATGGGAGGCAATTTGGATCAGGGAAGGTTGCCCAGAGGAGCTGACCCTGAAGCTGATTCTTGAAGAATGAGTCAGAGTTTGCCAGACACAAAAGAGTGAGTTGGAAGCAAAGAGATCATGGTGTGTCCAAGGGGCCTGTAAGTAGTTTAATGAGCAGTGGGGGTTACTGGGACGTGAAGGAGCAGGGGCTGGGTCAGTGCAGTACAAGGTATGTCGCGTTAAGAATCTTGGACTTCCAATCAGAGAAAGACATGTATCCTATGACCTCACTGATATGAGGAATTCTTAATCTCAGGAAACAGACTGAGGGTTGCTGGAGTGGTGGGGGGTGGGAGGGATGGGGTGGCTGGGTGATAGACATTGGGGAGGTTATGTGCTATGGTGAGCGCTGTGAATTGTGCAAGACTGTTGAATCACAGATCTGTACTTCTGAAACAAATAATGCAACATATGTTAAGAAAAAAAAGAAGAAGAAGAAGATAGCAGCAGGGAGGAATGAAGGGGAGTAAGTCGGAGGGGGAGACGAACCATGAGAGACGATGGACTCTGAAAAACAAACTGAGGGTTCTAGAGGGGAGGGGGTGGGGGGATGGGTTAGCCTGGTGATGGGTATTAAGGAGGGCACGTTCTGCATGGAGCACTGGGTGTTATACGCAAACAATGAATCATGGAACACTACATCAAAAACTAATGATGTAATGTATGATGATTAACATAATAAAAAATTTTAAAAAAAGGAATCTTGGACTTCCTCCTGCGGACAATGGGAAACAACGAAAGATTATCATTAAGAAAGTGACATGATCAAATTTGCATTTTAGGCAAGTCCATGAGGAGGGTTTGAGGTTCATTTTACAAAAATTGCTTCTAATGCTCTTCACACTTACATAGCTGCCATGTATTAATCCCCTACTGTTTGCCTGGGCATGTCTGTATACTCTTTTTTTTACTCTTGACCCCTTTCTCTCCACTGGCTCTTATTTCCCTCATCCCTTTCCAAGTTTATAAGCAGGATTAAGCCTGGCATTAATTTATTTATTACAAATATAAATTAATATTTAATAAAGTCAATTACTTATAAATTAATATTTGTTAACATAAACAAAATAATATTACAGCGTTAAGGTGAGGATATTGCCATCACTGTTGGGTTCAGCATTGGTGAAGTCACGCAACCGTGGGAAGAGCCATTTTAGTCGAGGGACAGGGGCGGTGGGTCAGGAATTGATGGACATCTCCAGGGGAAGGTGAAGTGGGGAATATAGTTGCTCTCTCTGGATGCCTCACTGTGAAAGGAAGGAGTTCCCCAAAGGAGACAGGAGAAGTGTGTGGTCCCCAAGGAAGCCTGGGAAGAGAGAGCCTGAAGGCCTGGAGAAAGTTGGCAGGTGGACCTGCTTTCAGGGGCGGAAGGAGGAGGAGGCGGGATGCAAAGATCTTTTCCACTGTCAGTGAAAGAAGACTGGAGGTTGGGGCTGAATACAGATGAGCTGGTCTGGGGCAGTGTGGTGAGTTGGAGAAGGCTTGCTGCCTGCCTTGGATTTTTCCATGAAGATCTTCTCCTGAGAGTGTTAGAGGATGTTGGTGAGGAAGGAGCTTGAAGAGAACGGACAAGGTGTGAGTGGGGTGTGTGTGTGTGTGAAGGAGAGAGGAATGTGGAGAAGGATCATCACCAAGGCACCGGGTGAGCCCAGCCAAGGTTAGAGACCACAGGTAGGTGGTGGCACCTTGCATCAAGCTGAGGAGGTTTTTTTTTTGGCAGTGGCCGGGAACAGAGGAGGTCGATCCAGAACTGAGTGGAGGCAGAGTTGTGGTTGTGTCGCTTTGGGAAAGGATAAGAGGTCAAAGGAGTTGAAAGTTTTGAGAGAAATGTGGGGAAGTGATAGATCATGACACGTGATCTACTTGGGAATGGGCAGGTGACAGCAAGGGGACAGAGAGACAAGATGTGGGTAGAGTTGGGGTTGTGAGAACTGGAAGCTTGTGATCGGAAGTGAGGAGTAGGGCTAAAGATTTCAGATGTGGAGCAGCACTTGTGAGCAATGCCAAGGTCCAGGGGATGGCTGTTAATGCCCATGGAGTGCAGGCAAGGATACTCTGAGGTAAGTGGCCAGAGGAGGAGTGAAAGGCACGTCCTCAGGTCCCTGAAGCTGCCCAGGGTGGTGGCAGAAATCCGAGTAAAGACAGAGGGTAGGAGGGGAGCTCCCAGGTCATCTGTGAACAGTGGAGTCAAGATCAGTGTAACGTGTGGAATGTGCTCCTCTGTAGAAGAAAGCTTCTTACTTAATCACAGTTTCTCAGCATGGATTTGAGGATTTTGGAAAAGGTCGAAAGTGCCCCCAAATAAGAGCCTATTGGAATTCTTAAAGTATCCTGAAAACGATCCCTGTAAATATTCTGTCATTCATCTCTCAGGTGGGGTTTTATAGATTCAAAAACAAAAACAAAAAAGGAGATGGTTCTTTCTCCTTTGCTGAGTTTCAGCCTACCACCGTAATATAACAGAAAGAAAGCTTTAACCAAGCATAATATGAACAGGTATCTGTCTCTCCTAAGATCTTTTTTTTTGGGGGGGGGCTGGTGGAGTACAATATATCTAGCAGGGATAGCAAGTTGTTTTCTCTTTTTAAAGCTTGTTTTCCATCTGTCACTTATTTAGGTTCTTCTGTTATATATTAAGTTATGTCATACCCTTCCTCCTGCATTGACTGCAGTGGTTGTTGGGATAGGAAGTATAGCCCCCTGAGGTGGTCTTGTGGACAAAGAGACCCAGTCTGCTTTTTCTTGCCATATACCGGGGGCACTTTTCAGAGCCTCCTCTCCCATGGGAGATTCCCACCAGCTTTTCTCTTAGAGAACTTTGGCCAGCTATTTCACTTCTGCTCCTCCCGTTCCTCTTTGGCGTGTGCGTACATTTCTAGGGCAGTCTGTGGGGACAGTGACTTGTGTCCCTGTCCACTTACAAGCTTTTATCAGAAGCATGCTTTTGGTCAAACGGCACCATTTCTGTGTCCTACTGCAGAACTGACAAACAGTATTAACCTATCGCATCTGGCTTTTTGACCACAATTTGAAAAAGAACCCTGTTAAGGATTATGTTTCCTTTGCAGATTTTTTCAAATCAAGAGCTATTATTTAAACACAAGGGATCCCAAAAGTCTAAGACTCTGGCTACATGTCAGATTCCGCCCCCCCCCCCAACACACACACGCAGGGCCTTGGGTAAAACAGTAAATACGTGATCTCTACCTCTGTGGCATGCCTGGAGAGTCTGTATCCTGAAATCAACTGAAACAACATTGGAGGATTTTGTTTGAAGACTTAAATAATACTTGAATCACTGTCACAGAGCTGCTTTGGTGAGTTCTCTGGTGCTTTTCTAATCACAAACAGCTCACTGGAAAATTAAAGGAGACATGCGTGAACAAATAAAACAGTCTAAACAAGGCAAAATTGTTCTGGATTATTATGGTGATATTTAAAAAGGGGGATCCCAAAGGAATAAACTGATTAGTTTGGAGTTAGGGCTGAAATGTCACCAGGGTTAGCTATAGGCTATATGGAAAACTCCAGAAGATGGGCCCAGGAACTTAACTGGAGCAGTTTGGATCAATAATAACCTGAAGCTCAGTATCAGCCACTGTATTCCTCTGGTCACAAACTCTGCCGGTGCCCAAACCCCTTCTTCTGCTCTGGCAGCTCAGGCTGGTTGTGCACACTTTCCCCAAGCCCCTGTGGTTCTGGCTCTAACCAACTGAGCCACCCAGGTGCCCTGGTTCTGGCTCTAAAGGAAGTCCAATGCCCTCACTTGTCAAAAGTACAAGGAGTTTATTCTGTGTAACCGTGAACAGGTTAGGGAGAAGCGGGGGAAGCGCTGAGTGTTCTTACGTTTCTACCAAGAGTTAAACATACCCTGATAGCGTCTTAAAACCCTGGCAGCATTTGCCCCAGACTATTTATGGCGCACTTCATATCTGCTACAGATTTTGCTTTGTAGCTAATGTGCTGACTCCAAAAGTAGGGAAATCCATTGCACTGCTTTGTTTTCTTCTTCTTCTTCTTTTTTTTTTAAGATTTTATTTGTAAGTAATGTCTACACCCAACATGAGGCCCGAACTTAAAACCCTGAGATCAAGAGTCGCATGCTCCACTGAGTGAGCCAGCCAGGCGTCCCTGCTCTATCTTCTTGATAAGGAAAAACTACCACTCGTGGTTGAGGCGGACTGTTTAAAGAGATCAAAGTCTGAGTCAAGTTAAACATTTAGGATTTGCAGCCTGAGTGTGAGCCACTGCCTAGTGCAACCACTTCTCAGTGTTCTTCGTGGTGGATGGAGAGGAGATGCATGGGACGCCTTGGGTTGAAAAACAAAACAAAAAAAAGGTCTAAAATACTCTTATTTAAGGAATCTCTGGAAATATACAGACATCTAGGTCTTCAGTTGTAGCATCTTATGAATCAGAAATCTGACTCCTACTTGCTTCCCGCTGTCCTTCAGAATGCACCCGACTGTAGATGCTCAAGGAAGTCTTTTGTAATGGCGGCAACCAGATGAACTCTCTTGCCTTGGCTAACCCTGAACTCACAGCCTCCTTGCCCCCCTTCTCCTCCCGTTCCTGCCCACACATCAGAGGAAAGCACCTGGCATTTTGCATCTTTTGTCCTATACCCAGGAAATGACAGACATACTCAGGGACTTTTCCTCTAACTTGTAACCAAGTGTGTTTGCCGGGCTTGGCCGCCGTCAGGAGCAGCTTAGCCTGAAAGCTTCTGTCCTTGGTCTCCACCCCCAGCGTGTGCCACGGGGCTTAGAGCTCTAGAATGTTTAGTGTGTGTGCTTCAAACTCCGAAGCCCTCTCTTGTCTGCTCTTCGGTTAGACTGCATCATCATCAGCGCTGTCTTCAATTAATAAGGTAATGAAACTAACATCTGGGACACAGAATCCCACGCGAGATCTGTTTTGCCACCATTACTGGCCTGTTGTGGCAAGAAGAGTCCCCCACAGCTGCCCTTGCTATAATCCCCTTCCACCAAAGGACGGGTGGGACTGGCCACGTTGGGGCTCCACATTTGCCAACTTGGCCCATGTACATTTCACTCTTTGCCTCCACTAGTTTCCCTCAGCTCAGGGCTTAATGTGATTGCCTCCTCAGCGCTATACTTCTTTTAATAGTCAGTCAGCTAAAGACTCCAGTTTTCTTGTTTTTTCTTTATATCAATGAGATAGAGACTGAGTAACTGACTTGGCACATTCCCCATCCGTCAGGGGGTGTGACGTTTGCTGTGCACGTTAATGGCCGTTATCGACACGCACCCCGAGGAGGAAATAGACTACTGAATATGTATTTCGTAAACAGAAGTGCAGTCGGTGCATCTGTTTCCTTAACAGAACAGAGTTCTGCTGCAGTGTACAATTCACCAAACTGCTCTGGAGTGAAATTATTCCTTAGAAGAATTTTCACTTAATTAGGATTCAGAAAGGAACATGGAAACTTTAAGACCTTCCATTTGGTCTGCTGTATATACTTCGGGGGCTTCTGCTGTCTCCCACTGAGATGGGGAGAGTCAGGGGTCTGAAACTTTTAAGATTCAAAAGGTGGGCACAGATTGGATGTGGCCCACAGTGTTAGGGTATCAGATCACTTAGACCCTACCTGATCCTCTACCTGCATTGGGGTACTTAAACTTGTACTATTTTCCACCTTGGAACACCTTGCATTCTACCACTCTGTAAACAAATGTCTTGGAGGCTGCCTCTGATAATCTGTTTCAGAGCCAGATACTTTCCTCTGGAAATAGATGTCTTTCTGGGGTGACCTGAAACTGACACAGCACCCAGAATTGGAGGAAGAGGAAAGGTGGCTAATGACGCTCAGACCACCTCTTCTGAAAATGAAGAATGAGTATTTTGTATAAGGTGGGACATTATTCATTTACAGCGAACTTAAATTCACTCTAACGTCTCTGAAACAAATTACAACAGAATTCCAGAAGTGAGCACTCCGAGAGCATCATGTTGTAACTTTTAATTACTCTATCAGTTTTTTTCCAGACCCTTTTAAGAAATGCATGTCCTTTGCTTGTCAAATCAGAAAGTAGATCATTATTCAAAGTAAAACCCAGTCTAGGTAATTAAGATATAAATGGTTCAGCTTTCTTTTTTTTTCTTATCAAAGATTTATGACTGTCTCTATTTCAGGCTTTCATGTTCTCTCTCCTGGATTCTTCTAGTAGCCTCTTCAGTGGTCTGTCAGCCTGTTTCTCTTCCTCTGCCTCTTCCTTCTGTCCCTCCTGCTGCTCTGTGGGTAGTTGGCCTAAGCTCAGTTCTCCATTTCCTGACTGGGTATTGTAGGGAAGGAAAAAATTTTTACTCTACCCTTCTGGGTTCTTTTGACCCGTCTATTAATTAAATTGACGTAAGAAAGATTAACAGGAGAAAACCAATTTAATAATGAATGTACGGGAGCCCTGTGAAAAGTATGAGACCCAAGGGCAAGTTAGGCAATGGAGGCTTATATGCCATTCTGAGCTAAAAAATGAGATAGGGGCTCGGGCCTTCAAAGCTTGGGTGGGTGATTCACAGGACGATAAGAAAAGCAGATGTTTGGTAATTAGATGTTTGTCCTGCCATACAGATAGGTCATTCAGATAAAAAAAAAAAATTATCTCTGGTAATAGCTCCTTTTCTGGTACAGGTCCCCTATCTGAATTCTTTTAGATAGTTAAGGGAAGGGTAGAAGTTTTTTCTGAGTCTGCTGGGTTTTGATTGCCTTCAGCTTAAACTAGTCCACATGCCAAAGTGGCGAATTTTGGGGTCACATACTCAGTGTCTTGAGTGCTTCCCAGACTTCTCTCAGGCCGACTTCTAAACCCCGTCTCCCACTGTTTTATTCACATCTACGGTCGTTCCTTCCAAATGAGACTTCTCCCTCTTCACCTGAGCAGGGCACGCTTTTTAATTCTCTCCATTAGTTGACACTGGTCCGTTTCCCTCCCTATGGCTACATGACCAATCTGCCCTCCCTAAGGAAGCAGCCGAAAAGTCACCTTCATCATGTCTTCCAAGACACCCACCCACCCCCCAGCCAAGAGTCAGTCTTTGATCTTGAATCACACCTTGTCTGTTACATGGGTCTTAACAGCACATAACTCTTCTGTTTATTTGAAAGGCATATATCCCCTTATCTAAAATGTAAGTTCTTTGAGGGCAGAGTCCATGTTTAATTTAATTATTTTATTCTCTGAAGTGCCTCATTACTCAACATGTCGTCTGCTGACCAGCAGCATCAGCGTCACATTGGGAGCTTGTTAGAAATCCAGAATCTCACCACCCATCCCAGAGCTGGTGAATTAGAACCCACATTGTAACAAGGCCCCAAGGTGGTTACAATGCACATGAAAATTCCAGAAGCCCTCTATGTTACATGGATATCTGTTGAATGACTAATAAATGAATAACATTAAGAGCTGACATTATCATTGAGTTATGGGAAGATTATCGCATAATCAGACGTAGAAAATGTAACCTGGCATACATTGTTTTTCTGTGACCAGTTTCAGCCTTAAACCAATGCAGACCCTTTTCTCCTTTTAAAATCTTTGATTTGCTACTTCCAGGTCATTTTTTGTAGTTTTTTTCTTTTCGTTTTTGTTTCTGTTTTGCTCCGTCCCCTTGTAGGTCAGTATTGGGCCTTAGGGGAAGAAGTGCAGAGGAGAAACTTGCTAATTGGGTCCAAATATAGATTATGTGCAAAAAACAATTGCTAGCTTCTGAAAATAAGCACTTGTATGGCATGTCGCTTTTGTCATCTTAGTAGCTATAATCTTTGGGACCAAGTAAGTGGCAGCTACAGGTTAGGAGGATGTTCTCTGTCATTTCCTGGAAAGCTGCGCGATCCAGTTCACATATAACTTGCTAATAACCACAGAAGGAGATGACAGTATAATATGCTGGGAGTATTCAAGCACTAGAAGACTTGATACTACAGTATCCTTAGCTGTCCAGGAATAAAAGGAGAGTAGGGAGACCATGTAAAGGAAGGAGGAGTCTCGCCTACAGCTTAGAGCAGTCGGAAGTACCACCCAGTGGGTGGTGGAAATTTATTGGGCCACCACTGCTTGTCAGAATAATTGGGGAGTAACACTGTCACAGGAGTACAAGCGAGGGATGCTGGGTGCCCTGCAACGAAGTGCATTGTCTCGCACTGGGAGGAGTGGTCTTGTAGGAGGCCACAACTTGAGAGCATCCAGCTAGACATTTTTGGGGTGAAAAAAGATTTATATTCCTATAATCTAACCAAACACACATACATATATATGGTTTCCTTTCTTTTTTTTTTAAATACATGCTGAATTTTCGAGGAAGGCAACCGTCGTATTAATTGAGAGGATATCGCTTCTTTTTGTTTTGTTTAGAACTTTACCGTATGTTTATTTCAGAAAAATAATGTCATCGCTCCTATCACTCTGCCTGCGTAGCTGTTGAATTCGCTCTGATCTTACCTAGAGGTTCAAGCATCTGCCTTCTTACGTCTTCTGGTGTAGTTGTATCAGAGTATTTGTGTATCGAAGTGCATCTTATTTGTTATAAATTTCCCTTTTGTTTCTCCTTTATATAACAGTTAGGACATGATCTTGATTTTTTTTTAAATGTATGTGACTAGGCAAGTTTTTTATTAATTACATCTCAGGATATTAAAAGAGGTGTCAGATCCGATAGGTTTGAGAACCAGCCTTGTTAGTTTTTGTCTAAAGATAGGAGAAGTAAAGGCTCAGGCTCAGGGTGTATGCATAGGAAGAGTCACAACCCATGTGATGAGAAGCGTGGATTGGGGCTACTGCGCAGGGGATGCGTGTGTTGGGCTGGGCAGAAGGGACGGAGCTTGGGCTCTAAGGTAACCACACTCGAGCGCCAAGCTCTCCCCTGCCACTTACTACTGGGTGGCCTTGGTCAACCTTCTGAACTCAGGCTTCTGGGGATCCTTGCAGGGTCGGAGTGGACGTTAGATCTAGATAATGACCTTGAAACACTTGGTATAGAGGTGCAAACGTAATTATAAATAATATTTTATATTTATATATATTATTTATAGATAATTTTATTTATATTTGTAAATATATATGTATTTGTAATTTATATATGTGTGTATAATATAAATAACCCTAATATGTGAAAATGGGATGATAAAGAAGCCGGATCACTGGCTTCCAGAGAATTTGGCCAGGTTTTCTAGGATTCCTCAGGGCTTGATTGGGCCGGGGCTCGCAAATCCAGGTCCTTTAGGATATTAGGACGCTACCAGCCAACTGCAGGCAAAACTCCTGACTTGAACCACTCTCTCCCCTGAAAATCCCCTAGACTCTTGCTTTGCTCGTGTGGGACCCTTCTCTCAGATTCCAGCAAACATCACACAGATCCTACAAGGCCTCAAGAAATCCTGTGACTTTTCCAGGGCAGCTTCAGTGTCTTCGGCACAAGTTAGTCGTTTTTCCTTTTTTGTTTTGTTTTACCAGTCCCTGCAGTTGTATGCAGGAAAAGGAGATGAGAAAAAGTAGTGTCCCTGGCGCTCTCTCTGGCAGCCCTCGATCATCCCAGAACCCCCTGGGTGCCCGCGCTCCATCCTGCAGCTCCGCTTGCTTTGTCTCTGGATTCCACTGGTCAGCTCCTTAGGAGATGCCTCCTCCCACCCCGGCTTCCCTCCCCCACCGAGGCCTTTCTGTTTCCCTTCTCTTTATGACCCCAGAACCTAGGCAAACTTTGAATCCAGTGCCAACTTTTCTGATAGGGTTCTTCACTAGTTTAATGTCAGGTACAAGAAGGATGGACTTCCCAACTATTTCAGGTCTTTTTAAGAAAGGATTTATTTTTAACAGGGTGGGGGTGGGTGGGGGAGGGTAGTCACCAGCTCTTTACTGAGGCCACGCAAATAGGGATCTGTCGCCACCTATTCACCTTCCTCCCTAGGACATGGTGGGAGGGGGAGGTTAATGGAGAATCTTCGTAAGACCCTGGGAGTTAGGTATTTTGCATTAAAACTCCTTTTAAATGGTAAGACTGAACGGAATCCTTGCTCTGTAGTGCAAAGGGCTCACTGCTTAGTCAGTTTGCTTTTGGAAGAACTAGTTCAGATTTCTTTTGAACGTTAAATGGTTGTCATTAAAAAAGGTGACCTTGTGGCCCCTTGAGTCTATTCTAACCTTTCTGTCCATTTTCCCCTCTCTTCTTCTCTGCCTCTTTATTCATTTGTCCCAAAGGGGTTGCAGAAGTTCCTCCCATTCTTGTCTTTGGCGTGATTGTCTTTAAGCGTGCTAGAAATACATCCCTCTTCGGTTCTGACGAAGGCCGCTCTTAGCATTTTGTGCATGGCTCCCTTAAGCTGTTGTGTGTGTTTTGGGAGGCATCTACCTTCTTGAGGCTGCTTCTAAGCTTCAGCATCTTGGACAGTAACATCCAGTGCATCTCGGGCAGACAATGCCCTCTACTCTGACAGTTTGCTTTGGTCTTGGTGTGTTAAAGTTAGACCCAGGTCATTATTTTTTTATCAGTGACATTTTCATAATGCACTAAATAATAAAGTGTTAAGAACACGAAAAAAAAAAAGGGCCCTAGAAATGACCAGAACATTTCCCGAAGCATTTAATATTAAGGGTATTAACCTTTCACATCTCTTTCTTAATATAAATTGGTTGTAAAGCAGATTGAGTGACTCCAGATCTAGGTATTCAGTATCTGGAAAATTGGAATTTAATTGCAGTCTGCACCAGAGCACCACATGCCCAGCTGAGTCCTCAGTGCTGTAAGCACCTTCCACTCCCACTCTCCAGATAGTCCTAGGTCTTCTCCACACTGCTCCCTAAAGCCCCGCCCTCTCCACTGCGGAAAATGGAGCCAGCCCGAGATGACCCCAGCCGGAAGTGATTTGCCCTTTTCTGAATTCCCAGAAGCCTTTTTGCTTGCAAAAAAGGCAACAGAGTTTCCACATTCAATCTTTTATATTCATGCTTTATCTTCCTGAATATAATGCAGTATAAACTTCTTGAAGGCAGAGGAGGACTGGTTGGTTGATCTTTCCCTCTCCTGCGTGCCTCGTGCACTGCCTGTCAGATACTCCGCAGTGACTTTGGAATGATTAATCAGATATCACTCATGCATGCGCTACTTACGGAGTTGCATGTGAGTTCTACGAGAGAGAGAGAGAGAGAGGAGGTAATTATTATTATTTTATTTTAAAGAAGCTTCCAGGGGAGGCAAAGGATTTTTTTTTTGTAGCATGAAGAATCCCTACCTAAATGAAGTACCTGTGCTCTGCATTACAGTTATTATGTGCATTACAGTTATTGTGTACATGTCTTGCTTCTCCTCCAGCCCCTCATTTATTCAGCATATATTTAAATAAGGACACGTGTAGGTGTGGACACGACAAAGTACCTGCCCTCTTAGCACTAACATTTCAGGGAAGACAGGCAAACAATAATTTGTTTGTGGTCTCGGGGCTGTGAACAGAAATAAGGCGGGGGGTAAGGGATGTAGAGAGATTGGGCTGCTTGCCTAGAGAAGATCTGAGCAGAGCCCAGGGAGAAGGGAGGGAGGCAGGCGGGCATGGGGATGCCCAGGCAGAGGAAGAGGCCAGTCTGCAGAGGAGATGGCAAAGGCCCGGAGGTGGATGTTCCCCAGGGGCGTCTGGGGGACAGGGTGCCCCGAAGGCAGTGTGGCTGGAGCAGACGGCAGAACCGGTTTGGGGCGGCGCTGGGGACTTAGCTGGGCAAGGTGAGGGAGGGCCAGCAGGCAGGGGCAAATACTTGAGTTTTTCCTTAAAGAGGGGAGGTCATTGGCGGTTTTGAGGCCCTGCGTACTGTTTTCGAAAAGAATGACTCTTGAGCAGGTAGGTGAAACCTGGAAGCAGGAAGACCCGTGAGGAGGCTCCTCAGTAGCCTAGTGAGAGGCATTAGGGTTCCTGACTAGCGTGGTGGCCTCCGGGGTGAGAAGCAGTCGCAGATCTTGTTCATGGAGTGGCGGGATCTGGTGCTGCCCTGACCGTAAAGGGCCTTGAGAGAAAAAGGGCATCAGGAACGATTGCAACCAAGGTTTGTGGCCTTGGCGGCTGACAGGTGTTGTCACTTAGGGAGATGGGGGAGGACTGAGCGGGGGCTCGAGTGTGAGGGGGGCAGGCTCCAGCTGGGTTTTGGACGTGCTACCTCTGAAGTGCCTGTTGGACCCCCAAAGCTGTTGGCTGCGAGCCTCCCTTTCAAAACCACGAGTCCTTGAGTTTAGGTTCATGGCTGCCTCATCTCTGTCTTCTCCGCTTAGTTGGTGGAGGTTCTTGCGCACGACACCCATCGCTCGTGTTTGATTGAACAGAATTCAGATTCGAATGCGGGGGCTTTTCAGAAAGTGGCCTTCGGTCTCGCTTGAGTCTCCATGTGCTCGTTCATGGTCATCCGTAGAAGCGGAGAAAAGACGACTGGGGAGAAAATGGCCGGATGCAAGTCGCTGAAAATGGGTAGGACCGGAAATGATGCTGACAGGAGGTTTGGAAGAGGGAACTGGAGAGTACTCAGACCAAATACAAGAGAATTAGCCTACATCATCGTTCCCTGATTTTCGTGTCTCTCTCTCGCCCGAATTGGCTGACTCCACAGCTGCTTCTGTGGCTACAGCTGTGTCATCCTCCCCGCCCCCACCCCTCGTTCGTGCACGGGAGACGTAGTGCAGTTTGCCACGGCCCCAGCACTTGCGATTTTGTGTTAGGTTCCCGGTTTTTTTGGTTTTTGGCCTGCCCATCTGGTTAGGAAAAGTCTTGCAACTGTCATCCATTCTGTTCACCCTTCCGTTTGTCTTCACGTGGGGTTTTGTTTTAGGTCCACTCGGGGTTTTAGTATCAGCTTTGGGGCCCTCCAGGCAGCTCCTCTTAGAAGTTTGGAAATGCTTCTCTCAGGAGACTTTTTTATACCAGGTTGAGCCGCACAGGATGGAGGGGGTCCCGGGTGGAGAAAGGCCTCATGGGCAGAAGGAAGAGAAGGCAGGTGTCTAACGTGGTGTGGCTGCAGCATGGGGCAGAGCGAACGGGTGACAGGCAGGTAGTAAAGGTCGCCATGGGCTATGCCAAGTAGTCTAGAAAATGAAGAGTGTCAGAAGGGTCTAGAAGTACTGTGACAAGATAGGTTTTTTTAGGCAAAGCTGCTATGGCTGCCATAGGAAGAACAGATGGAAGGTGAGGGATACTGGTGAGAGGGTTCTTGATGATGAAGGCAAAGGATGAAAGTCTCATAAAGTTCTTAGGACAGTGACTGGCCCAGTCAGCGCTGTATCGATGTTTATAAAATAAACTTAACTAAATGAAAGCAGAAACATTCGTGATGGGGAGGAGAACGCCATATTCGAGAGATATGTTACAGGTTGGATTCCAGCATCTTCTTGGATGAATGACAATATCATTCCCAGGTGAGGAGCAGGTGGGGTTAGGTAGAGGTTGACTAGGGGGTCATCGTTCTGTCTGGACATGTCCTCCTTGTGGAGCCCATGGAGCATCCCTTGGGCAGCTGGAAATATAGCTCTGGGGCTCAGCTGAGACCTGTGGGAACACGTTTGGAATGTGTTTAGAAGTCTTCAGCATCTAGATAGGAATGAAAGAGATCACCCCAGGAAAGGAGAAAGCACAACGAGGACGTAAGTCAAAAATGGCGTCCTGGGGAAGTCCTCTACATGGACTTGAGAGTTTGTGGTGCCACTGGTTTTACCACGGTTGAATTTTACAAAGAGAAGAGAGTTACCTTCAGATTCTGGTTGTTTTAGCTGGTCGTTAAAATTTTCTGGCTAACCAACTTGTGACTGTTCCAGGAAAGTACTATGTTAGTTGTGTTTTATTAAGAAAAAAAAAAAATACCAACTTTGCATACCCTTCAGGCAATGCAGCTAGCATCCCGTCCCAGGGGTTATTCTCTGAAGCCACAGAATGGGTCAGGGAAGGCTGGGTGCATATCACCTATGTGTGTGGAAGGTAGAACTTTTGGCGGCAGCATCTTCCAAGTGATAAAAATAACTCGGCCTTAGTCAGTCGCCCTGATGCCAAGTTTCCCCTTTCACTTCCTGTTCTCTGCTGGTATCCTACAAAGGAACATCTTGTCTTCCACAGTTTGGAATGTGACATTTCTGGTCTCGCTAATCCAGTTGTCTGTCTGTCTGTCCCTTGTCGAAATGTTCTAAGCGTCCTCGCCCCTTTGCATACTTGGTGTTGCATTCCTCATGCTTGTTGTCCAAACAGCGGGAGTTTGTCAGCCACCTGCCAGGCACTAGCTGGCATAGATTTTATAATTTGATTTCTGTTGTTCCCCTCCCTTTTAGGCCCACGCTGTCTAATTGCTGGGCAGCAACTTTCATGTCGACGATTCTCTTAAAAGTCTTACTTTATTTTATTCCCTTGTCAGTGGAAAGTTCTTTCAGGTTCTATGTTCTGATAATAGATGCATGTCCTACAAAATATCAGATCACCTTTTAGATTTTTAGAAGTTCTTCACAAGTCTCCTGCATGAAACCTTTACTGACTAGTGAATGTAAGTTCTTTCTCGTTAGCCTGAGGTGGAGCTCCTTCCCGAGCGCTCTTACGTTATAAAGCCTACATCCGTGAGCATGCAGGGGTGGATGGTGGGTGTTATTAATCATTGAAAGATGTGGCTGCCCATGGTGTTACTTCCTGTGTCAAGCTTCCCACTGTCAGACCTGGACCGCCTTCATGGAAACACTGCATGACCCCACACTCCCTCCTCCCTGCCGTGACAGAATGGTTTACATCCCTGCCCAGCACGCCGGGGCAGGCAGGCTTTCTCCCTCACAGTAGAGACTCACCTCCCGTGTACCTGACGGAGTAACTACTGAGTGGTTTGATAGGGAAACAAAGAAATGTTAAGTCACCTCCTGAGCCATCAGAAGGCCTTCTTGCTCTCGGCAGCCATATTTCACTGTCCAATTACCTCTAAAATCGTCAGAGAAAGAAAACTATAGCCTAAGATAATTGGGTACAATAAACCAATTTATTGTATCTGTTATTATATGTAAAAACTATTGTTTGGGGACTATGTTCTTTGTTGCTAGGCAATGAGGAGCCTTCCTTTTGAACTCTTGGCTCTTCTTCCCCATCATTTCCTCCGCCATGTCCCTTCACAGCCTCCTGTGCTAACTGATAGCACGTGTGGTTCAGAAGGGAACCTGGAGAAGGAATGTGTATGGCCCTTGTATGGAAATACCATTCCAAATTCCATACGCTGTGAGATAATACACTGGCTAGACCGTCCTGAGTCCCCCTAGAAAGGGGGAATTTAGATTGGAAAGGAATCAAAGGAATTGTGAAGCTAATATAATTGACTCAGTGAAGCCATAATAGGGTGGTCTGGACAACTGGACGAAGGCCAAGTTCAAAATCACAGACGGTTCCCCCTACCCTTTTAGAATGAGGTGAGGTCTACTGAATGGAGAACAGGGCAAGTCATCAACTTTCTTAGGGTTTAATCCAAACATGGGCCCTGAGCTTTGTCTTTTGTTCTCTGAAAAGGGTAAAGATACTGAATCCAGCCAGAAAAACCTGTGCTTATCCATCATAAACATCCACACGGTGACTTCTTTTATCCCCTTTGTCTTTCTCTTTCAGAAACGGGGTTCTGAAATAGTTCTTGGTTGTGTCTGATAAATGTCAGTTGATGCCTGCGACTCCTTCATTTCTTTTGTCTTAGGCATAATGTCTAGGATAATGTACTTGTTGAATGAATGAGTCAATGAATGAGTGAATGAGTGACCTGAATAACAGTGGTGTCAAAAAAACAGGGAATATGTTAGTTATTGGAGGAAAAGCTGAAAACAACAAATCCTAGTTTTAAGAGTAGGGAATAGGGGCGCCTGGGTATCTCAGTCGGTTGAGCATCAGACTCTTGATTTCAGCTCAGGTCGTGATCTCAGGTCATGGGATGGAGTCTGATGTCAGGTTTGCTTGGGATTCTCTCTTTCTCTCTCTCTCTCAAAAAAAGAGTATGCCCTCAGTGCCCTGGGGAAATCAGTATGATCTGAGTGTGGGGTTACCAAATTCTGTATTATCCCATAGAGCGGTGGACCAGGACAGATTCCACACAAACGCATGCACACACAGGTTTCTGTGGTCTGACAGGTGTTACTATATCACACTGTGCGATCCACAGTGTACATGTATATACACACACACATAACTTGTGTAAAAATATGTATATGTTCTAGTCTGAAGACCAGCAGGCTTTAGACCCAGGAAGAGCTGATGTTTCAGTTCAAGTCCAAAGGCAGGAAAGACCAATGTCCTGGCTCAAGCAGTCACGCAGGAAGTAATTCTTTCTTGCTTAGGGGTGGGTCAGCCCTTTTGTTCTGTTCAGGCCCTCAACTGATTGGATAAGGCCCACCCACAGTAGAGGGAGCAGTGTCTACGGATTGAAATGTAATCTCCCCCGGAACACCCTGGGAGACACACCCAGAATAATTTTGGAGCAACTGTCTGGGCACTTTGTGGCCCAGTCATATCGACACGTAAAATTAGCTATCACATACCCCAAAGTTACAAATCACAAATTAGGCATCCTCCTCTCTGGTTTCTGTGTTTTTAAGCAAGGTCACCAGAACCCAGTGGAGTATTCCTCAGTTCAGGGACCTCATTCTAAAAGTTCCTCCAAAACTCAGCCCTTTTCATGAACTAGGGCGTAATTGAATATTGTCAAATATTCACATGTCAGTTACTACTAACAATTTAAATATTTGAAGTTTGAGCAGGGGTCTCCTTGAAGTCAAAAACTGCTGTTTTTCCCAGTGCCAGAAATCATAACAGGGGACCCCGGGCTCTCTGGGAGTGGTTGTACAGTGAGTCCAAGTTCAGAGCTCTGGGCTCTGTGTGCATAATGTGGCCCCAGGATCAGCTATGCATTGGGTCCTGGCCTGTGCCCTGTGACAGTTAAGAGAATGAGTGAGACTGGCTTGTATTGGGAGGGGGGACAAAAGAACCTTTCTTTGGCCAGCTATTCTCTGAGCATCTCGAGGGCTGTAAATGGGTCTTGGACTCCTCTCCGAGCTTCACACTTTGCCTTGCATGCAGGAGTCCAGCAGGAAATATCGGAGGAGGGCATGAGCAGATGTTTGAGTAGCCACTGTGTGCTTTCCGGTATTTGCTAGGGAAGCAGTGATAAGGTGGGCAAAAGACCCAAGGAAGCCGTCCGGAGCTGCTCTCTGAGTGGATCAGTGACACTGACGACGGTACTTTTCTTAGCCCGTGACTTCAGCTCTACGCAACTATTTCTATTTATTACCTGGGATAATTGCCTGCAAACCCTGATAACTCATCCCTTGTTGGGCGGTACTGCAGTGGTGGCCTCTGAGTTTGAGTTCAGATTCCTTATCTCACTAAGAGATATGGACGGATCCAGAGACAGGGTGTCATAAATCACTCGGGGACTTTTTGTCAACTGGCAAAAAAAAATAAATAAATAAAATAATAGCGCTTCCAGGAAGTTACAGAAGAAAAAAATTCTCTTTACTCTCTGCAGATGAAAGAGAAATGCGGTTGGTTGAAGCGGCGGCTTCTTGTAGACTAGAAAAGAGAGAGGCTTGACAGGGGGACACTTAAACTCAGCTCGGCAGCAGAGACAGGAGGAAGAGAGCAACTCCACAGCTGGTTTTGTGAGACTCTCGGGCCCTGTGACCCCCGGATAGGAAGCTCCCTGCCCAGCAAAGTGGACTCTTTGGCAGCGGGATTTTGTTTTCCTCCCTGGGCCAGTGTTAGGTTCTCTGGATACATAAGGTGACACGAGGAGAAGCAGATGATGGCAGCATGACAGTTTATTTGTGGAATCTGGGCCCCCTCTTCAAGGACACTTACTGATGCCCAAGATGCCTGCTAGCTCTCTGAGCCTTTCTGCACAAAAGCAAGAAGGGGAGGAGCACGGCATAGTAGGGGGCAAAGGGAGGGCATCCATAAGTCATTTCAGGAAAAATGGATATAAGTAGAAATACCTGGAAGGCTGAATGTGTTTTCTGCTATAGGAAGATGAAAAAGGAAGCTCAAATCATAGGTTGGATGAAAATTACTATTTTGAGTAGACAGCAGGTATGGAAACTGGTGAACAATCCATTGGTTCAAGAACATAAGAAGAAGAATTTTGCATCACCATCGTCCCCCTTCGCTCCCCCCCCTTCCACCGTGACCTCCTCCGATGAACCTCTTGAGGAAAATCAACAGGAGAGGGGGACGTATTTTGCAGTTTTGCTCTGGATGCTTAGGGGACCTGGGAAAGTAGCCTTGCGACTGTTTCTTTGGAGATGGTGATTGGGCCCAGGTTGTCAGCAGAGCTAACGATGAAGTAGTTCTGTTCACTGACAGCCACTGACATGAATACGAGACAGTGAGCTCCCATGGGTAGGTTTTAGGAAGAGTAGCCAGGTGATCAAGTGTTCTTATTTGAGACGGAGCAGTGTGGCTGTGTGCAGAAGAGCCCATTATGTGGAGTGTGAGGCTCATCAACAGTGTAATTAAGAGGAAAGGGAGGGTGTCCGTGGAAATATCAGTGGGTTGTGCTGCTAAAGCTGTCTGGGTTTAGAGCCAAATGGGGCTTTTCAGTATGCAGTCGATATGAAAGTCTTGTGTGTTTTTGTATCAGATGCCCTCCTACAGAGGAGGGTGGTCTTAGATAATGATTGTTTTGCTTCTTTGGGATACCACCTGCAGAAATGTGTTTATTTTGACTGTTGAGAGATTGCAGAAAGCTGGTATAACTGTCTTGTAAGAGAGGATTCTTTAGATGGGTGTTTTCCCATCTGATGACAACGCCTGGCTTGGAATTGCTGACAGGCTCAAGATAGGCGACGATATTAGAGCTTGGTGTTGGCTTATAGAATGGCTGGTAACGATTTTGGTGGGCATCCTTGGGATCAATGGAGCGGATCTTTTTTATTTTATTTTATTTTATTTTATTTTATTTTATTTTATTTTATTTTATTTTATTTGAATGAAAGAGAGTGCAAGAGAGCACAAGCAGGGGGAGCAGCAGAAGGAGAGGGAGAAGCAGACTCCCCGCTGAGCAGGGAGCCTGACGGAGGGCTCAATTGCAGGACCCTGGGATCATGACCTGAGTCGAAGGCAGATGCTTAACAGACTGAGCCACCCAGGCACCCCCATGGATCAAGGGAGCCAGTCTTACTCACTTCTGAAAGACAACTTAATCCTCAGCAAGAGCGCTTCCAAAACACCTATGATTCCATTCTTTCATTTAAAAAAGAAATCTGTGTTGCCTTGTTAGCTCTCACGAAGTTCTTAGTGTAATTCTACTGACATGTTGTAAAATGAAGAGAACCAATTCCATGGCTTTGCTGAGGACTAGCCCCATTAAGGCTCTGGCAACAGTTCTGCCTAAAATTTAAGCATTTTCAGAACATGGTGTGGACTGAGATAAGAGTGGCTAAGGACCATTTTGCTGAGGAATAACCTTCAGCTCAGCAAAGTTGTGTGCTCTGTCCAAGACAGCACTTGAACAGGTCCCGTGAGCATAGGTGTGGCATGAGCAGCTGTCCTAGAGCATCAGATAGTTCCTTTGGATGTGATCTTCGATGATGACTACCAGCTACCAAATAAACCCCTTGTTGGCCCAAGACCCCATGTATCTTTTGGGTGGCTCTCCACCTAGCCTTCGGGGCTGACAACCTCTAGCATGGGGGTCTTCCATGGGACCCTGAGACGATGCCCTGAGACATCTTGGGAAAGCTGACACAGAGAAAGGAGGGGCGTGGAAAAGGTTGGGGGGATAAGGTACCAGAAGCTTACAAAGAGGAGGTGGTCCGTAGCAACCAGGAGCACCGAAATGTGTCTACCTTAAAACAAAGGGAGGATGAAATTTGAGGCCCAAACTGAGTGGAAAGAGCCCAAGAATTTCCCACAGGATTTCCCCCACAAATAGGAGGTCCCTGTCTTTGTCTGATCTTCGGCTTCAGAAATGGAAATCCTCTAGTTCAAGGAGCTAGAAACACGGGGCAAGCTACATGACTCTCTGCCTGTTTGCTGGAGAGGGATTCTGAGTGTTGGAAGTTACCTGAAAGGAAAGAGGTGGAGTTTTTTTTTTTTTTTAAGATTTTATTTATTTATTCATGAGAGACAGAGGGGGAGAGAGAGAGAGAGAGAGAGAGAAGCAGAGGGAGAAGCAGGCTCCCAAGGAGCAGGGAGCCCGATGCGGGACTCGATCCCAGGACCCTGGGATCATGACCTGAGCCGAAGGCAGACGCTTAACCATCTGAGCCACCCAGGCGCCCAAGAGGTGGAGTTTTGACTAATCACGAAAACAGCACTTTTCTCCTTCCAAAGGAGACAGACTCACTCCTGTCCCTGGCTGGTCCAGTACATCAGCCAGATCTCCCGCTCCTGGGCTCTGAGCCTTAGTATGTTTTCAAGTACAAAAGTCACTGGTGGAAGTGATTGTAATTCTCACTGTTGCCAGAATGAGAGCTAAATATTTTTTAAGACGAGAACAGTGAAATGCTATCCGTTTATGCTCACATTTTTTTTGTTATTTATGATGATTCTGACTTTTGATCATTTAAAGTGAGTGGATGGAAGTTTATCTTGATATTATCCAGTATTGGGGAGGCGGATAAAAGAGCTTATCAAGGGACGCCTGGGTGGCTCAGTTGGTTAAGGGTCTGCCATCGGCTCAGGTCATGATCCCGGGGCCCTCAGCACGGAGCCTGCTTCTCCCTCTCCCTCTGTCCCTACCCCTCCACTTGTGCACTCTCTCTCTCTCAAATAAATAAATACAATCTTTAAAAAAAAAAAAGAGCTTATCAGAAAAAGATCTGTTATAATGAAGATTATAAAGAGGATAGTTAATCTGCTAAGCTAGAATCTCTTTCTTTATATACGTAAGCTGTTTCTACCTGGAAGATGAACTTGGAGCCCAGTCTAGAACAGCTTTAGCTGTGCTTTTAATATGTTCACTAAACACCAGGATGATGTTGGAAACACCAGATTTCCTTTCCCTGCATCGGGTGATGTGTCTACCCCCATAGGTATTCCTCACTCTGGGTATTTATCTCTTCCCGAATTACTGTGCTTTGAGTCACTTCAAAGTGAGATCACCTGCTACATACTATAGTCTTATTTGGACGGTAGGGTAACCAACTGGCCTGTCTCCATTTGCCAACACGGAGGGGTTCCAAGATGAGGAACTTCCAGTTTTCAAACTGGGGAAGCAAATGGGGATGAATTGTCACTCTCTGTGGGATAATGGATTTGACCATAAACTTCAGCATCACATTTCAGACTATTAAGTGGTTGACATTCTGAATGTTTCTAAACATATCTTACCATTTGGAGTGGACTTGTTTCCAAAACCCTCCATGTCCATGCCTAGGTGACTTTATTGGCTCTTGAAATTCTGCTCCTAGAAAGGAACCCCAGAATGGTTTCAGAGTGTGTCTCATTCCCCTTCAGTGGCTCTGTGCTCCTGCAGACCAGTACCGAGGGCGGGCTTAGAAATCAGGGTCCTCACCTCTGTCCCCTGGCCTGTCACCTTCTTTTTTAAGCAGGGTGTCACCACTTTTATCTATCAGGAGAAAGGCTTTACAACTCAAATTTTAAAAAATAGTATATTTCCAAGCCAGTGACTAGATGCCCGCATACCCCTTTTGGTTCCAACGTTCTGTGGTCTTCCATGGAGAATTGCTAATTTTCTGAAGGCTTTGAATGGAATGAATTTAAAGAAAGCCGCCTGTTCAAATAGTTCTTAATGATAGTGAGAGATACTCACTGGGTGGTCCTTTTATTTTTAGCAATAGTGCTGGAAAATTCAGGTTATGTTTATTCTGACTGGGGGGCCGGTAAGATTGTGTAGTCTAGAAAGTGCTGGAATTAGAAATTATTATAAACGTTGACCAGTGGGGAAATTCATGTACCAAAATTACAATACATAAGTTAGCCTATAGATTTTCCCTGAGTTCATTGGCCCAAAATGTATACTCTGAGAAAGTACTCTCACAGAGAAATATAAATACATTTAACTGTACCGTTCTTTTGTCAAATGTATTTTTAGATCAGATTTCTTGCTTGTCCCCAAACCCCCAATTATGAGTTTATTTAATTTTGTTACCTTCATTGTCAGTCTCATAGCATGGACTTGTTTTTCTGTTAGATAAATACGTTCAAATCATCATAGTTGCTGGTTTTTAGTATTAACCACATATTGTATGGACCTTTCCTGAGCTGTCATTTTTTTTCTAGCCTCTTGATGTTTGTTTTCGCTAGAATCCTGAGTTCTCCACGGGGCTGCGGACACGCATAGGTATTGGAGGGCTGGTGATAGCAGCATTCACTCAGCTGGAACCGGAGGCCCCGTGTGAATGGGCTGGCTTCTTTTTATGGCAAAGCAACTGCCCTTAATGAATAACGAGTTCCCCTCCTTGAGAGAGGAAAATCACATTGCCTCGGTATCTCAGGAATACAGTTACATAAATATTATTCTGCATGATGGAGCAGCATCTTTATTCAATAGAGCAGATATTGCCAACAAAAATGAAATAATAGAGGGGAAAAACTTCTAGCAGTTTCCAGCTTTAATTATGAGAAATAAGTGAAAAAGAGAGTTTGCAGTCAAAGTGCTTTGCGCAGTGATCGCTAGCTATCTGTTACTCTTAGGTGCATGTGTTCTTGGGGGGAAATAGATACATGAAATTTTTTTTAACATTTTCTGCCCCTGGTTTTTGCCCTATAAGGTCAAGGGTACACTTGTCTTTTAAGCCAGCCACATACCCAGCTCTTTGGGTGGGATTGAGCTCATCCTTAGGACAGAGGCTGGCTCAAGTTTATTATGATGGGATGGCCTCATCATATCAAGACTTATTTTAATGCAATGTCTGCCTACAAAATGTTTCATTAGAGGAAGTGTTGTTTTGTTTTTTCAAATCAAGGAGAATTTCCCTTATCAAAACATACTAATTTATCCATGGGCGGTGTGCTTTTCCTATCCCTATCTTGACTGCTTTTTCTCAATATGAAGACTTGGGAGAAGTTAAAAATAAAAACATTTCCCCCTGAAAAATTACGAACCCGTAATTTGTGACAGGGGCTTTAATCTGTCTACATATAATTTTATTTCTATAATAACATATATCACATGGGTAAGAATTATTGCATTATGTTTCAGAGGAGTTCCATGGTGGGGCAGAGGGCAGTGGTTAATGGGGAGGAGGGGTGGGTGAGATTAAAAATACATTTCTGGAAATCAGATTGAAGTAGGTTCGGTAGAGAAAATAAGAAACGGAGTTTGGAACATCGGAGGGAAGGTAACTGGGAATTCCTCTCTTTGGAATATATTGCATTGGAATATGCATGCATATTGAAATGCATTTAGAATAGATGCATACTGACAAGCACGTAGAATGTGCATGTCAAGAATTTGGGAACAAAAAAACGAAGAGAGAATTTGGGAAGACAAGCTGGGCTGCAGGCATCTGCATACAGGTCAGACGCTCTTGAGCTTTTTCTGTTCATGGCCTTCTCAGTGCCTGTGGGCCGAAGGAAATACCTAACAGTTCCATTTATTAAGTAGTAGAGTCCAAACAACTCAATAAATATTTATGTCCTAACAATTTAGTGGCTGATTAACGATACAGTTGTATAAATTGGGAAGAAAAAAATACGTATTTTTCATTCCTAAGTGATGGTTAATTTTAGGAGTCAACTTCGCTCGGCCGTAGTAACCAGATATTTGATCAAACATCAGTCTGGATGTTGCTGTGAAGGTATTTTTAATTTATTTTTATTTTTTATTTTGTTTTAAAGATTTTTATTTATTTAAGAGAGAGAGAGAGAGAATGAGAACATGAGCAGGGGGAGGGGCAGACTCCCTGCTGAGCAGGGAGCCTGCCGCCCTCTGGCTCAGTCTCAGGACCCCGGGATCATGACCTGAGCCTAAGGCAGACGCTTAACCGCCTGAGCCACCCAGGCGCCCTGTGAAGGCATTTTTTTCTTTTTTATGAGATTGACATTTGAATCAGTGGACTTTTGAGTAAAGCAGGTAACGCCATACAGTGAGTGGGCCTCCTTCAGTCAGTTGAAGGCCATAAGAGATAACTTCTGAAGTCTGCCAAAGGGGAAGGAATTCTGCCTCCAGATTGTCTTCAGATGCAAGCTGCAAAAATCAGCTCTTCCCTAGGTCCCCAGTCTGCTGGCCTGCCTTGCAGATTTTGGACTTGCCTGTCCCCATTAATGGCATGAAGCACCATCTTCATGCCATTATATTGGACCCAAAAGTCCACTGGTTCCAGCCACATGATTCTCAGAATCACTGCTTAAAATCAATCTCTCTTTCTTTGTGTACACACACACACACACACACACACACACACACACACACACCCGTTGGTTCTGGTTCTCTGGAGAACCCCAGCTGATACACTTACAGAACATGTGGGTTGTACGCACATGCTGGGCACTGCACAACTTCTCAAACCTTAGAACCAGACTGGACCCCATTTCCTGTTCCACTCTGATTTTTGTACAGTATTTTATCACGACTACCTCTGAGAACCCCACTTTGTAAAGGTGGTATCTTTCAAAGGAATGTGGGTGATCTCATGTTGACACTGTGAACTACCTCAAGCTAGTATTTTTCACAGTGTCCAACAAGAATCAAATATGGCAGTGTTTCCCTCAGAAATTTAATATATCCCTCAGTGCTTCTGTGAGTTCGCTGTGGCATCCCAGGGCACCTCGGCACACGGTTTGGGAACTGCAGGCACAGGTGGTGGCTGTTGTCACGGGGACAGATTAACTCTGGCAGAGAGAGCAGAGATGAGCTCCAGGGAGAGGAGGCAGCACAAGAGGAGCTTTTGAGAGGAGACTAAAGGGAATCTAGAGACTCGGGGAGAAAAATGGGATACTAGCTGAGCAGAGCAAGGGAAGTATGCTTACAGCTCATAAATCAATCTAGATGAATCTTACATGGTTGGTGGAGTTGGGACAGTGGGGCTGAGGTAATACATTTACCTTTCTCTCTTTCCCAATTTTTAAAAATCTGTATCTCCTCGTTGTGTATATATGTAAAAAATGCTGTCTAGCTCTCAAGTGACTCCACACGGCCCATCTTTTTTGTTGGGTTGGTTTTCCTTTTCACGCACCATGTTTCTGTTGAGCTCTGGCACTGAGCTGTGGAAGGCAGTAAAGGTAGGGGCAGATACTAAAGCAAGAGAGTGACAGAAAATACGTCTTTCCAGGTTTGCTTTTCTTCATGAAACATTCGGTGGAGTTGGGGAGGTATAGTGTAAAGTGGGTTTGCCCAAGGCCCTCTCATGAGGCGGTGGAAAGAAGCCAAGGCCGGGAGCCCCAGAGCAGAAGGTGGAAGAGACGCGGGGCTGGAGCGGCCTTGGGGAGGGCGTGAGATTGGCACAGGTGGGCCGAGCCAGGACGAGCACCCCCGTGAGCCTTAGTGCAGCGCTCGGCCAGGACCCCAGCAGCGGGCCCTCAAGAGGGGCCTGCCCTGACGGCGTGTGGCCCTGCTTTCATTCAGAGCCAAAGTTTCTCAAGCCAGCCCCAAAACCCCTGGTGTTGGCCAGAGCCCCTGAAGGGGCTTGGCGTTTTGAAATTATTTTACCTCCAAGGAAACTCAGATATCCAGCTTTGTTAACTGTACATTCAGGCAAAATGTTTCTGTGTGAAAACTAAAGCCCATATGTGTGATCGAGCGTGACCAAACGAAAAGGCGACACCATTAAGCATATGGAACTCTGGATTCTCTGCAGTTACTGTCATCTCGGATCTTTCTCAGGTAGAGGCAGTGATTCTGAGGATCATGTGGCTGGAACCAGTGGGCTTTTGGGTCCAATATAAAACACTGTCCGGTATCCATTTTTATTTTAAGGAAAAACTGAAGGACAAGAAAGCATACTATATTCCAGGTCTCCAAGAAGGTTATGATTTTAATTCCACACCACAGCGAATGCAAACAAATTTGTAATTACACTTCATGCATGGAGCCCTGTAGAGGAAAAATAAATTGGTATCCATCTACCCAAAAGCCATAAATCAGACATAGAATGGCTAATCACGGATGTAAGTTATATGCTTGGTGCTGATTACTTTCTCCTCAGTCTGTTGTGTACAATTAACAATTTAGATCTTAGGCTGGCAGTGCCGTTTTTGAAATATGACTCCAAAAGCATACGGCTCATTTTAAAATTTTCCCTAATCCTGGTGTACACTTTCTGTTCCATTTTGGGTAAAGTATTGTCTTCAGGAGGCTCATATTAAATGGTAAGTATGCCTTGGGGCAGTTTTCTTTGCACCACAGCACCTGTCCATTTACTGGAATAACCAGAAGCACTGGATGACTGAGAAAGCACAGCCATTTTTACTGTGTAAACACAAAAACACGAACCAGTGGCGAGTCTCCCTTCATTCCCTGAGTGGGGTGGAGATGGTTCCAGTGGACCCAGCACTGGTTCCCTACATTCTCATTCTCGCCGGAGTCGCTAAGAATCATCTTAGTTACAGAGGAAATGGTGCAGCTGCTATGAAAACAGTGTGGTGGTTCCTTAGAAGAATTAAAAACAGAATTACCCTCTGACCCAACAATCCCATTTCTCAGGATATAACCAAAAGAATTGAAAGCAAGGACTTGTAAAAAAAAGTTGAATGTGTATTTTTGTTTTATTTTATTTTATTTTATTTTTTAAACTCAGCTCTACCATGCTCTGCTGACTGAGCCAGCCAGGCATCCCTGAAAGCAGGGACTGGAAGAGATATTTGTAGACCCATGTTCATGGCCGTATTATTCACAGTAGTCAAGAGGTGGACATAAGCCACGTGGAAGGGTGGATACGCCAGTGTGCAGCATCCCTACTACAGAATAATATTCTGTCTCAACCAGGAAGGAAATCCTGTCAAATGCTGCAACACGGATGACCCTTGAGGACCTTATGCTGCGTAATAAGCCAGTCACAAAACGACAAATACTGTATGATTCCACTTACATGAGGTACCTGGAGTAGTGAAATTCAAAGAGACAGAAAGTGGAATGGTGGTTTCCAGGGCCTGGCGGGGAGTGGGTAAGAGAGAATAATTATTTAATGGGCGAAAAGTTTGAGTGTTGCCACGTGGCAAAAGCTCTAGAGATGGATGGAGGTAACGGCTGTACAACCATGTGAATGGATTTCATGCCACTGAAGTGGACGATGATGATGATTGTATATCAGGTTCCTTTTACCACAGTTGAAAAAGCAAAACTATAGAGGAATGGGCTCTACCACAGAAATTCAGTCCCATTTAATCTGCAGCCAGCACCAAGTTGCAGTGACTCTGGCCAAAAGCCTGGGGTGCTCTCTGGAGCGATCAGACCCAAGGGTACAGTCAGTAGTGGGAGGCCCACTCTGCCAAGTAGTGCGAGGGGATTGCCAAGCACTGGGAAAGTCAAGATGGCAGTGCAAGGGGCAGGGAGAAGTTTCTACAACAAGTGAGAAGAGCCTTGCACCCTGCCTTGGCCAAAGACTCCAGTGAGGGAACTTTCAGGTGGTGTGAATAATTTGTGTCCATGGGCCAAAGGGTCTTTCAGTCACACTTAGGCTGCCATCCTACAAGTCACTCAGAGTCCATAGATGTCCGTCATGCCACCAGGAAGCACCAGCTCCGTCCTGGGTCTTGTCTGGCTGGCCATGCCGAAGAATCTCGACCATAGTGGATATGCATCTGCTCTGGTGAAGCAGAGATAGAAGGGAGGCCCCACATGAGCAGACCGTATTGCTTTCCATCTCAGCGATTCGGGACTCCATAAAACAACTTGTTTCGATGCTTACAAGAGCAACTTGGTGATGTGGCTTATCAGTGGTTCTTCCTGCTTTTATTTATGACATGTGGACGTGGTTTCCGTCCTTTTGTTTTTCCATGAGCCTGGACTTCTCCCGGCCCAGCAGCACCTTATCGAACATTGGATTAATGGAGTGACCTGTGTATCCATTGAATTGATAACACCTGTACAGAGAGTTTTATGCATGCTTCAGCGGCTCACCAAGTAGGACAAACCACAGTTCAATTGAGTAAATCCTTCTATGCCCTGAAAAATCCCTCACGAGGCAGCATTTCTCCTTTTGCGAGGAATTTTATGGCAATCAATAATAGCTAGCCCTGGTATCCCTACCCAAGCTCTTTATCGAATGCAATTCATTTCGGGTGACCTTTACTTTTCAGTAATAGTCCTTTATTTGTGACATACAGATTGCAAACAGTCTAATCAACCCTCTGGCTTTTGGTCACTAGCCTTCTATCTGCTTTAGAATGCTATTGTAAAATCCAGCTGGGCGAGGAAGGAAAAAAGTATAGACTGAATGTTTTTCTCTGGAAGAAAAATTTGTGTGGCATCAAGATTGTCAAATGACAATGGCTTTTTGCCATTGCACGTGCGCACGTGTGTGGTACTTCTTAGTACCTAAGAGTTCATGTGCTTTAGTTACTATTAAAATTATGAACAAAAAGTTCCTGAGAACCAAAGGGGGAATAGTGGTTTTTGTCATAAAATGTAAATAATTTTATTATAAGTAATAAAATGTCATGAAGTTAAGCATTAGATCTTAAGGAGCCACTGCAAATAGAGAAAGGAAAATATGGATACTTTGGGGCCCAAAGTGGGAGTGGTAGTAAGCATTCTTGGATTTGACTTCCCAAGCAGTGGCTCATTAGTTGTTTGTTTTGTAGTTCTGCTTCTTCAGTAATCTCTGTGTCTCAGACCCTCACTTCTTAAAAAGATGGTGTTGATACTTGTTTGTATGCTGGTCTTGTCAGGTCTTGCAAACTTGTAGTGCTCTTGTGCTAACTTCTTGGAGAGGAGCCTAAGATTATCATGTGTTCATACTAATGCTTACAGTTGCTTTTATTACAGGATTGTTTAAAAGAGCCTTGCCTTCCTGGGTTGATCATGAGCTCGACCCCTGAGATACGGACTGTGTGGAACTTGAGCTAGAGAAGGTATAAGCAGTGACCATTGAGGTGCTGGTCGGCTGTTACCTTCTCAGCTTCAAATAATCCCATTTCCATTTATCAAAGAGCAATACCAAAGCCACCTGGAAATAAGCAGTACATTTAAATTGAAGCTCAGTTTTCTGATGTCTTCATTCTTTCAACATGTGCGGGGCAGTGATTTGCAAGTTCTTTGGAGGTGGTGTTTTGTATTGGGGATTTTCTTTTCCCTTTCGGGTTTGGAGCTTAGCTCATGGATTCAAGGAGGAAAGCTCAGGCAGGCTGTGGCATCTCAACTCTCTCTGTTGGCATCAGTTCCTGGAGTTATGGATAAATTGGGAGTTATTAGGGGGAATACCTGGAAATAAGATAAGTGGAGAAGGAAGGGTGTGTTTGGTCCCTGGGTGGGCATCTAAGCATGAGAGCAGGAAGGTCATTTCGGTCTCAGCCCTTCAACTTATAGATGAGGCCCTGGAGAGAACAGAGTGCTCTCAGCCAAGGTCTCAGCTGGTTAATGGCAACTTAGCCTCCAGACGTCTTCTCAGCCACCATTTACACTCCAGTATGGATGGATTCTCTTAAACTTCTCAGGCAAGGCTAATTATAAGCAGCCAGTTGATCCTATAATTCACTGATTTGTCTGATCTGGCTATAAGATTAGAGAAAATGATGCTCTTGATGCAGAGTGAGGAAAACAGAGTAGAAGGTAATGGGGCGGAAGTTTTGCTTTGCACCTGGGTAAGCAGGGACAGGTATGAACGTGTTTGTACACCTTGGAGGGGTGATGAAGAGAAGACAATGAAGAAATTGGCCAATTTGCCGGTTTCTCTCCTAAATTCAGTTTCGATTATTTGTCGTCTTTTTACCCTGTGCCATTTTCTCGTATGAGTTTACGCTCTTTGGATTGGGTTCTGTAGGACTAAATTTAGGGTTCTTGTTCCTCAAATCCAGAGTTCATAGAATTATTTGAGCTTAGTGGTTAAGTCTCGTGCCCACTCTAGTTGGTTGCATTGCCGATTTACAACTGTGGCTGTCCGTAACAAGAGTAGGTTATCGCTCACCTCCCTCCCCAGCACACTCTTGGATCACTTCTCGGTACATTGCTTGAGAAAACAGGACCCTTGAAATAAAAAGCAGCATATAGTAAATAACAGGTGTTATTTGTAGAACTTGTTATACCAAGTTTACATGTGCCTGAAAAACTGGCTCTAAATTTTAGTGATCCTTTTATTAACAAAAGCCATTTATCCTAGCAATGAACGTTATTCCCTAAAGTGGAATTTGGAGGAGTTGGCATAAGGATGAATCCCAGGGTATGAACTTCTTCCCCTCGTCCCTTGTCTGGACTGCAGGTCTCTTGTCTCTCATAAGTCATGGGCTGTCGCCTCCAGTCTTCTTTTCAGGCACACTCTGTATGCCAGGATCTTTCAAGATTGTCTCTTTCCCAGGCATCCCTAGGGGGGGCAGGCAGGTCCAAATCCCAAGCCTGCTCAAGAGGTTTTCTAAGAGAATACCACTGTTCCTTCTTCCTAGACCCATCAACCCAGCAGGAACAGAGGGTGCCTTTCCCAGTCTCCCCACGGACTTGTCCTGCCTCCTTCTCAGAAGATTTACCCATCAAGGCATCCATGCATTTGAGAGAGAACTGCTCTCTCTAAATGATCACACCAATGAAGCTGAAAGGAAAAACCTCCTTTGGGAACACCAAATAATGACACTCCCATTTTTGTTTTAAATTTTGTTCATGCTGTATGCAGCCTCATTCCATTTCTATGTTACATTGTTCATGAAATAGCATATTCTCCAGCTAGGTAATTTTCTGAAAAGTGCTTGGTTTTCATGTAGTTAGAGCTAGAGCTGAAGGGTAGGTCATCTTCAACATAGCTAAAATTTCTGGTTTCACTTAATCTATTATATATGTGTGTGTGTGTGTGTACATATATATAATTGCATATATGTTCATATGTGTTATTGCATCGTATGGTTAAAGGGAAACATGAACATAAAACGATCATTTTTAGATGAGCAATATTAAGGCAAGCTTGTATGCTCATGATAATGATCTAGAGAAAAAGGGGGACAAGTGTGGGAGGAAGACAAAGGACTGGAGAGTGGAAGGGCTGGCCGGCCCCAGGAGCAGAGACTTTTCCATCTTAAGAGGAGGAAAGGCATAATACCTAGGGATGTAAATTTGGTGCATTAGAGGGTAAGAAAGAAGAGTATGTTGGAAGTTTGACGAGAGAGGGAAAGCTATGAAATAGTTGGTCATCCCAGAAGATTATAACGCGAAATAACAAGGAAAGTGTAGAAGAACCATCTTGCAGAGTTGAGTGCTAATTTGGGATTTGCAGTAACGAATTTAAGATAAGACCATGAAGCTGTGGATTGTGTGGGGTGTTTTCCCCTCCTGCAATTTTAGCTGCTCTGTTGTAAATGGTTAGTTAGGCTGAACCTATATTGGTTGCCAGGTTGGCACAATGGTGGAAAAGACAGGCAAGGCAGATGAAGATATTTGCAAGGAATTGATCATAAAGTTGGACCACAGAATCTAAGTTAGGCATGAAGGACAGTGAGCCCATGAAGTGGAAGGAGATTGGGATTGAAGGTTAGGATTGATATGGGATCAAAGAGTCATGGAAAGGGGGTGTCAGCCAAGTGCTTTTGACTGGCTGAATCTTTATGCCTTCCATCTGACTATATGACTACATTGTTTAAACTCTGCCCTATAGCCTAGCCAGCTGTCCTGAGGGCTCATGGTGGGGGGGGCGGGGCGCGGTGGGAAGGATGCATGTCTATAGGTCCAATAGCCAAACTCTCATACGTGGGGAAAATTTGGTAGCAGGATTTCTATTTCATAGATTGTGTTAGCATTTGAAAGCTGTCAGAAGGTTTTTTTGGTTTGTTTATCAGCCTTTATTCAATTTGGGGTTCATAATTTTTTAGAAGCTCAGTTGTTTTTAATAGATTTTTCTTAAAAGTCCCTTTTTAAAACTTCTTTTTAAACTGATGCTGAAAGTAAATCGTAAGTAAAGATGAGGATTAATATTTAGTCCTCTGGAGATAATTTTTTTTTTAAAGTAAATCACATCCATTACAGGAAGTTCAGAAAGCATTTTTAAAAACCCTATCCTACAGACAGACAGAAATGTCTTTCATTTTTTGGCAGATTTTTATATAGTTTCTATTACATAATGTCTTGCCATTTTATTTTTAATGGCTGTAAGGTATTTGTGTTAATTTTTTTAATATATGAAATTATTATTATTAGACATTAAAATCTTTTCACGTTTATATTATGGATAACTCAGTAATGAACCCCAGAAAAAGACTATCTTAAGTTGTATATAAACCAGTTAAAGGGGCCATGACCTGCCCAGCTAAGACTTTGTTGGGAGCATCGTTTCTGTTACAGAAAGTTCCAGAACTGTATGGAAGAAAGTGCCATTATGAGGGCTTCAGATACCTGGAAAAGTAGATGTGTTGACGTTGTTAAATGTTGTAAGTTGTAAAGGTTCCTACAGGCTATCATTTTACTCATTATATCTCCCAAGACCATTCATTTCACCCACGATATTGAAGTTAACATCTTAGAGGATAAAACTTTAAATCACAAAAATTCTGCTTGCTTCCTTTGCTCCCTCACCCTCTGTGAATTAAAAAGAATGCTACTTTGCAATTTTGGTGGCACAATACTTTGGCCTAGCTCATGAAATACAAATATTTGAAGTAACCTAGTTTGAGAAAAATGGACAAAAGCTCTTCATAACCCAGGTGTTGTAGTTGTATAATTCATTTTTTCCAGTATGTTCTAACATTTCTCAAATCTGAAAGTGTGAAGGACTTGCTTACCAAAAATAAATAGATGTGAATGGTGCTGTGTTATTAAATGTCATGCTTCTTGATTTGCCAGTCATGCATTATCTCAAAAAAAAAAGGATTTTCCTACTCTTAACGCTTTTGCATTTTCTCAACGGGGCTAGGCACTAAAAGGCTTGTGGCATTCTTATTTTCCAGTAAAGAATGGAAATCTAAATTGCTTTTGGTCCCTTTTGCAATTATATGAATTAATACTGGCCCTTAAAGTTCTTCTGCAGAGGAAAGGACTGTTGAAGTAGAATGGTGTTTTGATGCTAACTAGGGAAGAGAATGATAGGAAACAGATGATGGTTTATAAACGATGCTTCATCATTTAGGAAAAGAAAGGTGATAAATTGTTGTCCCTGTTGGAAATGTTTTGTGCATACCACGTTTGGTTTTCTTTTCATCACATTATATTTGCTGCTTGTAATTTTCAAAAGACAGCATAAAATACTTGTTTTTGAACTGTTTTCTGGAAGATAAGATAAAAAGTGCAAACTCCTCACATTTTTATTGGAATGGATGCAAGTTAGGTGTAGTCTTCCAAATTGATATTGCTTATCCTTTGTTGAGAACTAGCCTGGGTGTTGTCAACATTTTAGAAAACCATTTCATGGGTGCTGTCTTCGCAAAGTTAGATAAGATGCCAAATATGGATGTTTCCAAAATATAAGTTCAACAGGCTAGCATCACTGTGATACTCAGACCAGTCTTGGCATATCACATACATGAGATGTTTAATAGTCTCTCCCCAAGTTTGGTTACCTGTGTGATTTTAAGTGTGTTTTTGCTCTCTTATTAATTGATGTAAAGTCTACCCTTTCTGTGTAAACTTGGAATTGCTTATTGAGTCCTACGTGCTTTACATGTATTAATGCCTCTCAAATACCCTTTGAGATATGTAATTCGGTTTTTATTCCCATTTTACTGATAAGGAAATAGAGGCGTAGAAGATATGTATGACCTGCCCGGGATCACAGCTAACAAATGGCAGAGCCAGGATGCAAACTGTAGTTCCTGGGGCGCCTGGCTGGCTCAGTCAGTAGAGGATGTGACTCTCGATCTTGGGGTTGTGAGTTCAAGTTCCAGGTTGGGCACAGAGCTTATTTAAAGAAAAAAAAGAAAAACAAACTCTAGTTCCAGAGAGTGTAATCATGTATGCTGCTGTTTCCTTCCTCCCAGGATTCTGGGCCCTAGTGTTCTTCATCTGCTAAATACTATCATGGTGCACCCTATTTTGAAGGCGGAGTGTTAATGTTTTGTCTGTGTGTGACCCAGACTGGGCCACAGAGCAGTGAAACAGCCCTATCCACAGAGATGTCAATGTATCTATTTATTTTTTATTTACTGGGAATCAGTTAGTAGTCGGTAGGTTATATTTTGATCATTAGTAAAGGACCGTAAGGAACTTGAACAGGTTCGGAGAATCCACCGTCAGCAAAGAAATCATAGTGGCAGGAGGCTCTGCAGATGCACTGTTTTATGAGTTTGCCTAAAATATAGGAAATAAGGAAAAATGGGGGCAAGGAATTCCTTCCTCTTGACTTAGACCCTGCTTGACTTGTCTAATGTATAACTTACCTCAGAATTCAAAAGTGTGGACTGTTGAAGAATAGGTGGGGACTTGAAAAGTAAGGGTGTGTCACCATTCGCACAGTTCTTTTTGTCATTTAAGAGTTCATAAAAGGAGATCATTATTAGGAAGTTTGTGATTTCAGAAGTAAAAGCTTAGAAAGAGCAAAGGGAACCCTTTCAAGTAATTTTTATGTAGATCTCTCATTTAAGAGAAGCCGTGGGCAGACTTTCTGACCATCTAACCAAGTCAAAGACCTGGATGGTGTTAGGCATCTCCGTGCCCTCTTCTACCTTCTAGAAACGAACTGCCAGAGAAACTGGGAATCCTTTTGGAGAGGACAGCAAGAAGATTCAAAGAGGATGGAGGCCATATTTGAAATTCACTATTACACATGTAGGAATTCAATTGGTATCAATTATGAAAGATGGTAGTATTTCTCAGGATCTTCAGTGGCGAAAAAGATAAAGTCGAGTTAATGAAGTTGAATTTGTGAAGTGACTTCAGGCATCTACGAGGAAAGTGCTGACTATGCTTTCATGAAACTCGGGTAAAGGAAACAATGAAAGGCCATTCTAACTAAGGTAGGGAAGGTAGGAGGAAACCCAACAGGAGGAACAAAGAACTGCTTGAATAGCCGGGAGACAAGAGCAAGAATGCTACAACAACAAAGTCGGGGGGGGGGGGGTTGGCAGAGGGCCAAGGAGGAGTACAAAGAAATAGCAGCAGAGGAAAATCGGGAAAGCTCAAGCAGGAAATGAGAAGCAATCTTCAAAAACACATCAAGGGAGACATTCTTTAAATACATCAGAAGCGACAGGACAGGGAAATGTCGTCTCTCTGTTGGGTAAAGGAGGGAGTCGATTTTAAATGACAGCAATAGGGTCAAGTTGTCTGTTTTGCTTTGTTTTGTTTTTTTCAAAAGCAAAACTTCTTTGTTTTAAAAAAGTCTGGTAGTGTTGACTGGGAGTAGGGGGAGGAAGCAACATTGTGAGAAGACCTGGCCAATTCTATTTTAGCAGATTACTTAGATTAAAATCTGTAGGCACCGATGAATATGGAAGCAGTTGTTCCGAATGAAACCCTCACAGAGCACCGGTTGTAGAGAGAATATGGAACTGGAACAGAAGCAATATGTCATTTCTTCTTCCTACCATGGAAGAAGAAGAACCTTGAGATGACACATCTGAGAGTGTTTATGACCTGGAAGAAAATGGGGGATTCGGGGAGAAGTATCGGATAGCATCAGCAAATCAATTTGGAAACACGTTGCAGGCAGAAGGGCGGCAGGTATATATAACCAGTGTGGTTTGAAAGAGTAAGTTCCGTCAGACTGATGCGGTCTCTCCGTGTGACGCAGCGGCAGCCCAGTACGCTGAGGGAAAGTGGAAGAAGCGATCTAGAGTGATTTTAGGAAGGCTGACGACAGTCCTCCACTGATCACGCTTACGGGACCTCAAACAAGTGATTATACTGTAAAACTCTATGAGGGGCTCCCTCATTGCAACACGTTGGAAGTATGCTTAATTAGGAATTGATGTTATGGTCTACAGGGTCATCACAAGAAATGTTTTTGAAGTGATCAGCACTAAATCTCGTGCTTAGTCACAGTGTGCTATAGAATGTTTTATAGATGTGCAGGAAACACACAAAATGACCAGGCTGTTGGTGGGGATGGGGAAGAGGGAAGGATTTAAGTCAGATGATTGTGGCCGTTTGGAGGCATGGTCAAAAAAGTAGTAGAAGGGGGCGCCTGGGTGGCTCAGTCGGTTGGGCGGCTGCCTTCAGCTCAGATCATGATCCTGGGGTCCTGGGATTGAGCCCCACGTCCGGCTCCCTGCTCGGCGGGGATCCTGCTTCTCCCTCTTCCTCTGCCTGCCACTCTGCCTACTTGTGCTCTCTCTCTAGCTCTCTGTCAAATAAATAAATAAAATCTTAAAAAAAAAAAGTAGTAGAAGGTAATGTCAAGGGCAGAAGGGTGTGGGGCATAAGAAAATGCTTACATTTTTATATGTAAGGTTCATGATGATATGATCATAATTTGAATGCATGCTCAGAAGGCATACAAACGTTTTGAGTTTATCTGATAGTGGCATTTTTTCCCTAAAGCAGTATTGAGTTGGTTTCTTTTTGGGGCCCTAGAAGTTGATCCTTTCTGGACCTACTGTCCTCTAAGTAGAGTTAAGAGAAGGCCTTGTGGGTATAAAGCTCAAAATCAACAGGCCAATCTACAAGGTCAAGCAACAAAGTACTTTGTACTAAGTTCTGGCCTTATCCTTAGGTAAAGAAGAATCTAGTCTTAGCTCTACGTAAAGGATGGTTTGAAACATTGAAAAGCATCGTAAAGATGGTCAACAGGTTGCGAAAATAAGGCTTCCAGGTAAAACAAAACTTGAATTCAGTGTGGAAAAATGTTGAGTGATAAGTTATTAATGTTAAGTATCAGAAGGAATCCTAAAAGCACAATGGTAATATCTGCTCTATATTTCTTTTGATGACAGACTAAGAGGGCAAAGACTTACCTGAATAAAGGATTTGGAAAGGATTTAGAAGAAGATAGGTGGCCTTTATTAAACATTGAGGTAAGGTAGTGAGGAAGGATGTGTGTCTCCTTCCTAGAGATCTTTAAAATTATGAGCAATTATATTTTGGGGATGAATACATTTTAGACATTTATAAGATGTTTGAGTTTGGACTTAGAGTAGGCAATGAAGGAGATGAGCCCTCTGATCTCCTTCAGCTGTATGTTGAAACTTGTATTTGTCTTGAAGGACTTAGTCTTCTGTAAAAAAGTTTAAATTGGCATTTTCCTCTTCCTACTACAACTGTGTGTTTAGCTCTTTTCTAATTACCATGTAATTCCTTTATGGTAGTGTGTATAAGTTTTTATATTTGCTTGCTTAATTAACACTCTCGGGGCGCCTGGCTGGCTCAGCAGCTCTTGATCTCAGCATCATGAGTTGGAGCCCCACGTTGGGCATGGAGATTACTTAAAAATAAATAAATAAAGATTAAAAAATCAACACTCTACTTGGTGCCTCTCAGCTCTGTAAACAGACCATGTCTATCTTGTTCACCATTGTAACTCCAGTTCCAACACCTTATCTGGTACACACTTGTAATATTTGTAGAATGGAATGATGATATTGAAAGAAGGATGGTTTAGAAAGCTGCCATTTTTGGAATGATTTCTTGGGCACTGGAATAGCATCATAATGTATTTCTCAATCTTGGGCATCTTATTGAACTCCACACTGCTGGAATTGTGTGTCATTTGCATCAAAGAACTTCCTCTCTAATCATCTTCTTTTAAAATGCAAATGGAATCCACAGAAAAACTTGCACGTGACTATTCACAGCAGCATTATTCATAATTACCCAAAAGTGGAAATAACCCAAATGTCCATCAGCTAATGAATGGGTAAACAAAAGGTGGTATATCCATACAATAGAATCATATTGGGCAATAAAAAAGTCAATGAAGTGCAGATACATGCCACAACATGGGTATATTTTGAAAATATTATGCTAAGTGAAAGAAGGCAGTCACAGAGGACTACATATTATATGATTCTATTAATATGAAATGTCCAAAGCAGGCAAACCCATAGAGATAAAAAGTAGATTGGTGATCATCTAAGGCTGAGGAAGTTAAGAGGAGCTGGGACGTGACTGCCAGTTGGCATGGAGTTTCACTCTAGGGTGATAAAATTTTTCTGAAATAAACTGCCATGTCAGTTTACAATCAGAGGACTTTTATAAGTCTATTGACAATCCTATGAGTATATTAAAAACCATTAAGTTGTATGCTTTAAATGTGTACGTTCATGGGGGCACCTGGCACCATGGTGATTGGCCTCTAACAAGAAAGAGAGCATATGAAGAATATGGAGTTCAGAGAGCACAAAATTCAAAAGTTTTTCTACTGTCTAATTTTGCCTTTTTCTAGGTGTATTTAAGAATTGTATTTGGCAAATGCCTTTTCTACAAAACAAGCATTGTAGAGTGTTGCTGTTTCCTCTTAGAATGTGTGCAGACTTCCTGATCTTACATTTAGCACAAAAGATCTTAAGTGTGGGTTTTTGTGTCTTTCTCAACCTTCACAACATGAACAAGAGTAACTGTGATCTCCTGTTGTTCAGTGCTGTGTTTATCCAGGGCCTGGTTCATGCATGGTAGGAGGACCACAGATGCTTACTGCAGTACCTATACTTAAATATCAAGGTCAGGGGACATTTTGCTTAAAGAAATGGCGCAGACTCTATTATCAGTTTAACAGAGTTGCTTGCTTAGAAAATGCCTTTTAAGAAATTGTTATTCAAATGATTTTCAAAAAGAGTGTCAAGACTATTCAATGAGGAAAGGACAATCTTTTAACAAATGGTGCTGGGAAAACTCAGCATACACAGGTTGGGAACCCTGCCTACGCCATGTACAAAAATTGACTCAAAATGGATCAAAAACCTAAACATATGAGCTAAAACTGTTAACTCTTAGAAGAAAACATAGGGGAAGTTTCATGACACTGAATTTAACAATGATTTCTTAGATATGATGCCAATAACACAGGCAACAAAAGAAGGAATTGGACTTCAAAGTTAAAAACTTGTACAACAAGGGACACTATCAATAGAATGAAAAGGCAGCCCATGAAAATGGAGGAAATATTTGCAATTCATATATCTAAAAAGTGGTTGATAATCAAGTATATATAAAGAACTCCTACAACTAAACAGCAACAACAATTAAAAAAAATTCAAAAATGCACACAGGACTTATAAAAGGAAAAACACTTTCTTCTCAATACTTCATTCACTTCTGACCAGATGTGTTAGTTTTTCTATATCGAATTATTCTGCAATTCTCAGATTCTAAATGCTTGTTCTACAGTTTCACTCAATTCTGACACTAACTGCCTAGAGTTAGTGCAATTCACATGGATTAAGGACTCAGCCCCACAAAACTGCCCCCTGCTTCAGACTCCAGTCACAAGTAGTGGGTTCCAGATTACCCACAACTTCTATCTGACCTTACTACAAATCAGAGGTTCCCATGCTCCCCTCTTCAGGTTTGATAATTTACTAAAATGGTTCATAGAATTCAAGGGAACAGTTTACTTACTAATACCAATTTGTAATAAAGGATATATTAAAGGACACACATATGCAGACAGATGAAGAGATGCACAGGGTGATGTCTGGAAGAGTCCTGAGCACAGAAACTTTAATCCCTGTGGAGTGCCACCCTCCTGGAACATGAATGCATTCTTGTTCACCAACCCGGAAGCTCTTCAAATTCCGTTGGTTGGGGTTTTTATGGAAGTTTCATTGTATAGGTGTGGTTGATTAAATCATTGGTTTTGGTAAAAATTCAACCCTCAGTCCTTCTTCCTTCCATGGAGGTTAGGGGTGGGACTGAAAGTTCCATTTCTCTAATTGCAAGGTTGTTTTCTTTGGCAGTCATCCTAGGGGATTTCCAAAATCACCTCATTAACATAACTCAGGTGTGGTTGAAAGGGGCTTTTGATGAATAATGTTTATTATTCTGAAGCTGATTCAGGAGCTGGGGACACAAACCAAATATTATAGCGAAGGCTCTTACGGTTCTTATCACTTAGGAAATTGCTCTAGACAGAAGCAGGGGGAAGAGACCAAAGAGATATTTTTTACTATGTTTTTTTTTTTTATTATGTTCTGTTAATCACCATACATTACATCATTAGTTTTTGATGTAGCGTTCCATGATTCATTGTTTGTGCATAACACCCAGTGCTCCATGCAGTACGTGCCCTCTTTAGTACCCATCACCAGGCTAACCCATCCCCCCACCCCCCTCCCCTCTGGAACCCTCAGTTTGTTTCTCAGAGTCCATCGTCTCTCATGGTTCGTCTCCCCCTCTTCATTTTTCCCTTCCTGCTATCTTCTTCTTCTTCTTCTTTTTTCTTTTTAACATATAATGTATTATTTTTTACTATGTTTTAGGTTGAATAGACATTTCTCCAGAAAAGACATACAGGTGTCCAATAAGTACATGAAAAGATGGTGAACATCATTACTTGTTATAGCAATGCAATCTAAAACCACAGTGAGATAGTACTTAACACTCATTAGGATGGCTATTTAAAGGAAGGGAGAAGGGAAAGAAAGAAGCAAGAAGGGCAAGAGAGAGAGATGGAACTGAGAAAGACCGGGAGAGAAAGCACGCAATCATAATAGTGTTGTTCAACACGATGTGGAGAAATTGGAATCCTCAGACATTGCTGATGGGAATGTGAAATGGTGTAGATACTATGGAAAATGCTATGGCAGTACCTCAAAAAATTAAACATAGAATTACCATGTGACCTAGCAAAGTTCCTTCTGGGTATATATTCAAAATAAGTAAAAGCAGGGACTCAAACAAGTATCTGTGCACCCATGTTCATAGCAGCCTGATTCACGGTAGCTAAAAGATGGCAGCTACCCTAGTGTTCATCGCTGGGTAAATGGGTAAGCAAAATTTGGTGTGTACCTACAATGGAATATTATTCAGCCCTGAAAAGGAAGGAGATTTTGACACATGATAAAACATGATGAACCTTGAAGATATTATGCTAAATGAGCCAATTACAAGAGGACAAATATTGTATGGTTCCACTTTATGCATTTTCTGGAGTGGTCAGAGTCATAGAGACAGAAAGTTGAATGCTGATCACCAGGGACTAAGGGAAGAGGGAATGGGGAAAATATTTTTTAAAGGGGAAAGAGTTCCATCTGGGAAAGATGAAAAGGATGGTGGTGGTGGTTACACTTAATGTGAATGTACTTAATGCCAGAATCGTATACTTGAAAATGGTTAAAATGGTAAATTTTATGTTATGTATTTTTACTATAATACAAAACTATTATTTTAAAATAATAGTGTTTATTTATATAGACAGAAGTCTGCCATAAAAGGCTCCTGTTACCCACCCAAGCATAACTGTCTTCAGTTGCTTCTTCTAGAATATAGCAAACACAGCAAGCATTGCCTCACGTTGATTCTTTTATAGCTTTTACTTCAGGATTACTGAGTGAACCAAGCAGTAATTGACAACATTTTCAGTAGTGCTTAATACACTATTGAAAAACTTGGGACTTGTTAATCGTCATCTGAGCCAAACTCTGAGATTTCATAGTATTATTTTGTTCCTTTTGTTGCTCTTCTAATAATTTTTAATATTAATTTATTTGACTCAGTAACTTAAAAATGTATTTACAAATAATGCATTTTTGAAAGATACTACTATGTCTCATGACCTATTTCTTAGTGGAAAGCAGAGTCTTCTTGATAACGATGGAACGCAGTTTTGATGCTTGGAAAGGGGTCTCGAAAATTGAAACTGTCAATAAATGACATTATTTCTTCTATGACCTATGGCTTACCACCTTGGGTTGGACTGCCCATGCGTACCTTACTTCCTGGGAGCATGACACATCGCAATATGTTAGTCTTCAGACTGAACATTTTTGCATTTGCCTCTTTGCTGGACTTATTGCCAGTTTCAGCAAAAATAGATGACACATTGTAATCTCTGAAAATGTTTTTCACTTAAGTGAGTTTGTAGTCTAGAAGGCAACTGACAAATGCCCAATCCGGCATAAGTCTCAACATCCTACCAGCTTCATTCAATTCCCCTGGAGTCCCTTTGTAGGCCAGAAGTCAGGAATAGTATTTGTCCCAGTGTGGGTAATTATCTAGTTTCTCTGTCAAGGCTTCCTACAGGGTACCTTCCCGGGTCATCCTGGTGTCTGTAGTGCGGGGCCTTTGTACCTTTTAGAATACTTAACATCCCATTATGGGGGATCTGGACCTTAAGCAGTCTTCTCAGCCCAAGTCCCCCAGTCCTGGAGGATCACACCTAAGCAGCCCTGAAACAAATGATATCAACGAGCCTTGTCCTTCTAGAAGACTGACAGGTACTCTTCAAGTCCTATAGGATGTGGACATGCTGGAAAGAACCTCGTGAAATTATTCATGTGTTCGAGGTGGGCTGAATTTAATCTTTCAAAGAGAGGCAGCTGTCAAGTTTTTAAAATGTGGAGCATATTTTACAATTTTGACCTTGGCGTTCAAGATATTGCCCTGTGTCGAACCTAAAATTTGTCTGGAATGAGTTTTCTTTTCATATAAAATAAATTTATATGTTTTTTCCCCTGATTCTAGAAGTAATACATGTTCCTTTTGAAATATTGTCAATTGAAGGCATTTTTAGTTTATTTCCTTGGTTCTTTTCTTGTGGCTGTGAAATTTAGGTACAATTGATTCTTTTAATACAAATGACTCTTAAGAAAGGGGAATTTCATCTTAGCAGAATCATGTTGAAACTATCTTATAGAAGGACACAGAGAAAAATATAAACTAACGTTTCTGGAATAAATTCCATTTACATAGAGAAGGAAAAAACACTGAGTCAAAGTGACCCCCATGTAGATCCAGATTTATGCCTGAAGCAGCTTTTTAAAACAAGTTTTTGAGGTTTGTTTTCCTTACCTGTAAAATTGAAGACACCATATTTTTCTCAGTGTCATTGTGTGGGTTGACTAAAATGCTACATGGGCGAGGACCTGATGAGTATCGGGTACACATAACTTCAAATAGCTGTCTGAAGTACCTTCTTACGTATCTCTACTTCACCTCTTTTTAGATATCCCTTTATTAGCACAGAAAATATGTTTCTTTTGGGTTGTAATCACTGCAGTTCAGTCACTGAGTATATTTTTCCCCCTTGTGGGTACTGTCACCCACTTTTTGGCCATTCGAGTAAGTCCTCATTTATAATTCACTCGGTATTATCTAATTTCAGTCTAAAGAAAACCTGCCTTCGAAATGGAAGGAAATCTCATGCCATTCGTTGTAAGGGACTTACTCTCTTAGGGTCAAAGTAGCATGTTTGGGCCTTGGATTCAACCTTACACGGATCCGCTGAGTTACCAGGTGAAGAGAAAATGGCAACCTCTAGGGTGAGGTGGTAGTTAGGAATTTGGGTCCTATTTGTTTACTAACTACTGTGGGCTGGGAGCGAGGACAGGTGCTTTACATCCGTTTCACATTTTAATCTTCATAACTCTTCAGTGGTATTATTATCAGTGTTTTATGGGAGAGGAAATGAAGGCCTGCAGAGGTTGGTTAGCTCACTCAGGATGGCCCGCTGAGAAAGTTCTGGTTCAGTGTCACACTCAGGCCTGTCTGCCACTCTTAGTATTTTCCACAGTTTAATTGCACTTAGGGGTCATGCTTATGAGGTGACATCTCTTAACATATGGAACTTAGTATCCCGCCAGAGCCAACATTAAAGCTGTCTCACAAAACAGATTCTCTTTTCCCCCTCTGACTCCATTTTCTCTCCCACTCTCCCTTGCTTGCCGGAAAAACAGGTTGATTGTTTAGAGTTTGTCGTTACGTATAGCTGATTCCAAGGTATCTTAGAGTCATGGTGTCAGGGAAGAAAACCTATTGCAGGCTGTACAGTTCTACATAGAAGGAAAGAAGAAGCAAATAGGGACTTGATCTCCAGGCATTTGGGATCGGGTCAGTAGGAGGACTGCCTGCTTCGGCCTCTGACCGGGAGGCACATGAAGCCGATACTGCCATGATTGCTCTCCTGTCCTTAGTGCCACCAGCCCCCACCTCTCCCTGCCCATCCCTGTAGTGCCCATCCCCCCATCCGGGGGTGGGGGCCAGGGAGGGCACCCCTGGCTCGAGCAGACTGACTCCCCGTGAAGTCTACTCTGAGAGCTTGCTTTGGCTGGAAACGGCCACCGTCTGTAGTTAACTACCTCGCGTTGAGTTGAATGCTCTTCTCTTCTGAGAGATCGACCTCACAAGGAATCACAGAATTTGCTTGGAAGTTATTTTCAAGTAAGCAGAAACACTCAGCCTTCCATCTAGCTTTCTGGTGGTGGGAAATTCCTTGAGCGTGTGTGCAGTATGTGTCTGTAAATGTGTCTGACACATGTTAGGTGGAGATAGTTCTCTATCGTGTCATCCTAAGAAATGCAAATCCCTTCCTCTGATTGCTTCGCTCTTTCCTTCCCCGTAGATATTGTGCTGTGCTCAATAGGCTCCAAGTCTACATGGATTAGAGCTGCTTAGTCCCTTTCCACCGCTCCTGTCAAAATCATCAGCCATCGAGGTGTGAAAGGAAAACCAACAGATGCATTCTTCCTGGGTGAAAGTGGGACTTGGTGCCCCAGCCTGCAAATGAACTCTTCTCTTAATGTCTTTCTGGAAGCTTCCTGCAGTTGCATGTCATAAGATTTCCTTTTTCATATCTTCCGCATGTAAGCAAAATATTTACTAAACCCCTTGTCAGGGATGGTAGTCGGAATCAGTTGGAAGGCTGTCATGCCAGGATGAGTCCTTCTTTTCCATCCCTAAAAAAGAGACCTCACAAAGTTGTTTTCATTTAAATTCGTTTTGTTCATCACAATCTGGACTTGAGTCTTCCTTTTGCTTCCTTTTCAGTGGAGATTTGATGTTTATTTCATTACTTCCAGTTCTAGATACGTGTAGCATCTCCCCTGTCTGAACTCAACTTGGGAAAATTTTATGAAACTGAATCAAGAAAACAAAGTATATTGCCTCTCATACTCTTTGTCATGTCATATGGCTCCTTTACTATTTATTTTTGTGAGCTGAGGTTGTAGTTTAGAGTTCCTCAATATGGTTTTTTGAGCAAAAAGCACGAAACTGGTATTCAGGACATCTAGGATTTCCCACCGGCTCTACCAGTTGCTAACTGGTGACCTTAGATAAGGCAATTAATTAACTTGTCTAGCTCTAATCTCTACAATGTGGGGATCGAACTGAAAGGCCTTGAAGGTTCCTTTAGCGTCAGCATTCTGGGACTCTGAAAAAAAGATAGTTGCATAGAGTAAAAATACCCTTATTTATTCCTAAGAGATTGTCCTTTATAATAATGATGTTGTTTGAAAGCACTGCCAGACACAGATCTTGGACAGATAATTAAAATTTAAGGAGGTCTGCCAGATCACTTTTGCTAGCATGAAGTTATGTTTCAAGGCACAGGACTGTGGCCTTTTCAGGCAGTCAGCTGGTTTTGAGAAACACCACCCACTGTGGACATGCAGGGAGCTGGTGGGCTCTGTATACAAATACGGTCAGGCCACAATCACAGAGAACAACAGCCCAAAACATCTGGAATGTAGCCATAAATCCAGATGTGGGAAAAGGACCGTCCAGAAACAAATGATTGCCATTAAGCCTAAGCATTTTAGAGAGACAACCACCTATCCCACATACTTGATGAATTTTGTAGAACATTATGATGACAGAAAAGGTGGTTGAAAAGACCACTTTTTTAATTAAAAATTTTAAGTTAAAGGTAATATTTGTACCTGGTAAAATCTTCAACTCATACACTCTACACACACCCACAAAATTAAAAGCTTCTACTCTAAATTCTCAGTCCTTCTTTCCAAAAGTAAGCATTATTAATAGTTACTTGGCAGGTCCTTTCCCAAAATGGTAGATACATATTCCAGTAGAACTATATGTAGCTTCTTTTTACATGTATATAAATGATCAGAATGTATGGGTGTTCTGTGCCTTCCGCCTTCTTTAATGATGCATCTTCAACACACCCGTCAGGTCATACAGATCTAACTCCTTAGTTACTATGTTGTGTACCACTGTAGAGATTATCATACTATTAAATCCATCTCCTATGCAAATCAAATAATCATTTCTCTTGTTTCCACTTTTCTCAACCTGCAACACCTGCGTTTTGGTCATTGTTCTCTTTATCAGGAACGCAAAGCTGCTACATTGAACATCCTGTTAATATATCTGGGTTTTTACCCCCAGCTATTCTACCAAGGTTAATTGCTGTAAGTAAAATTGACTGTTCAACATGTTTACAAATTCTACCAGAAAGGTTGTGCCAATGTCGATATCCCTGCAACATGTAAGAAGGCTATTTTCTCTATTATTGCTACCCTGGATACCAATTTAAAAAAAAAAAAAAAAAACTTTGGATATTGGTAAGTGAAAAAAAGGCACTCATTGTTTTGATTTTTTTTTAAATAAATGATGTTAAGGTATAGTTTCCTATTAATTATAGTTGATTTTTGTATGTGAATAAGGTTCCAGTGTGGGCTTTTGTCCATTATGAATTGGATGATTACTCTTTTACATTGATTTGCAAGATTGCATCATAAATTAGGGATTAACTTTCCATCATACTTGTTGGAAATATTTTTTCTGGTCTGTCTGGAGTTTGTGAAGTATTTTTTTTTCCCTTAGAAATTTAAAATTTTCACATAATCAAATTTGGAAATCTTTCCTTTTGTATTTCTGCCTTTTAGAGTTGTGTTTTTCGAAAGGCCTTCTGCATTCAAATATTACATACTACAAAATTGTGTTTTAGTCTAGCACTTTGAGAGTTTAACTTTCTTAGGCTGCACTATTTGATCCATCCGAAGTTTATTTTAGGGGTAGGGAGTTTGATAAGGTTTCAGCTTTATTTCTTTTTCCAAGTGGCTAGTCAGCGGTGCCATTACTACTGACTGAATAATTAATCTTTTCCCCACTGATGTGAAATGCCACCCTGTGAGACCCAAATTTCTGTTTGTATTTGAGTTTATTTCTGAGCTCTATGTTTGGTTCCATTGAACTGTGCTTCCCTTTTCTGATTCCAGTATGTTTGAGGTACTGTAATTTCAGACATGAGTCAAGCAAGGGGAAGATTAGCCATTGTTCTGCTCAGTTCATAGGCACACTGGTTAGTGCCTACTTAATGAAGAGACGTCTGTTTTCAATTTTCTCTATTAACTCATGTTCATGATGACAGTGTGTCATCTGAAAAAATTAACTTTTGCTATTATACTAAGGTTAAAAAGATTGACTATATGCCAAATTAAAAATAAACAAGATTATTTTTAAAATAGCATGCAAAAAGATGTTTTTTAAATCGTATCTGGAAATCTCACCTCTGTGACACCGGTCCATAAATAAAACATTATGGTATCTATTCATGCACGCATTTATAGGAGATCAGTCAGAAAAGTATTAGTATTTCTTGTGCTCTGTCTTTTAGTATGTGGCACATCAAATAGAGTTATGGGTTGTCCTGATCTGATTGATTTTATATAAAGATCTTTGCTTTGGCAGCAGTTGGGACCTATTCACTTTCTGAGGTAAATCTTGTAGAGCAGGAAGTTGCGGTTTTGGGGTAGAATCCAAGAGTCTGTTCTGATCTTATTGTTGGGGAATGTGGAAACCTAAAGCCTTTCTTTAGTTAATAATGTGAATAGTGGAGGATCTTTTTTTCCCTGTACTAATTAAGTATTTTCTAAAAGACGATGAACTTTCAACAATAGGAGCCTAACTTGTTATTTTTCACAGATCTGTGCTTAAACACGGTCGGAAAATGGTCTCTGTTTTAAAATCTCCTTATTTGTACATGTTGTATTTCAAAGGAGGAACCTTACTATTTATGTGGAGAGAAAATAAATGAGATTTCTTTCTGTCTTCATATGTTTAATGGTAAGATTGTGCCCTGGGTCCTATTTTGAGTTAAAACTGATTGTGGATTCAATGAGTTGCTACAATTAAGAACTGTTTTTACTTCAGAATCAACTCCGCAGAGTATCTCAGAGAATCAGTTATCAACTGTGCAGGCGGTAGATCCATCTTGAGCTGAATGGGCAGTTTGGTTGTTTCTTTTCAATTGAACAAACATAGGTGCTCATTTGTCCCAGATCCTGTCAGAGAAGCAATGTAGGTGTGTGAAAAAAAAAAAGGTATATTCTACAGGCTTGTCTTCAAATATGAAAAAAGTTTTTGCAGTCCTACTCACTTGAGACACCAAGCATAGTGGTTTCTTCACTGACATTAGGACGGAAAATGAACAGCTATGTCTTCCTCCAGTACCTAAGCAGGGACTTGGGAAAAGCCATGGCAGAAGGCACTGGAGCGAAAGTTGGAGTGCTTGGCTTGACCTCTCCTCAGCATCCAGCCTCAAGTGGAGCTGCCCACTTGGTAGGAATACAGCAGTGCTTGCCTACACAGAAGGCTCTCCCTGAACAAAAAAGACAGCCTAGACCACCTACAGTCTACCTCAGCGAGCCTGCCAGAGGGCATTTGTATACAGTCCAGCATTTGAGGTTAAATAGCTCAAGGAATCAGAAGATTGGGAAAATACCAAAGCAACCATTAGGTGAAATGAAATGTGGCAAAGATCTTCATTCAAATTTAATTGAGTCCAAAGCCATTCCTCTCTGGAGAGAGCCATTCGGATAAGACCTAGCTTTGACTGAATACCCAAGCCAGGAATTACCCTCGCACCACAAATGATATGCTAAAAATAATTTGCCGTTTGAGCCCTCTTCATATCTTTAGATTCTTTGTAGAGAACCCAGGCTAGGAGTTGTTCTTTCTACTCACTTTATTTTGCTCTCTTATTTGACTGTTGACAGTATTTTATTAATACGATTTTTATTTTAAATTGTAAAATGAATACAACAAAAATTTTTACCGTCAACCATTTCTAAGTGTACAGTTCAGTGGTGAAATCATTATGTGAAATCATACAGTATTTGTCTTTCTGTGTCTTACTTATTACCTCACTTAGCATAAGCGTCCTCAAGGTTTAGCCCCAAATGTCCTTCCTTTCTAAGGACTCCTTTTAAGGGCGGAGTGCTATTCCATTGTGTGGATATACCACATTTTGTTTGTCCAGTCATCTGTCAATGGACTTTGGATTTTTTTTCACTTTTAATCAATACAATGTACACGTGCTACCATTTCCCACATGAGTATGCCTCAACAAAATAGTTTTAAAATTTGAAAATACTTCCCAGTTAGACTTCTACTGTTGTTGATAACTGTGATTTGGCTTAGTGAGTGTTAATAGTAGTAGAAATGATCACTTGAGAAGTGAATTACAACAATTGATCGCTAGTCTTGAGACTTCACATCTTCCCACTTCCAAGTTCAGGCAGCTGCAGGATCCAAAAAAAAAAAAAAAAAAAAAAAAGCTGAAGGACAAAGGTGGAAACCACTTGGTAAGAGATGTTTGTTTTCCTGAATTGATTTCCCTGTACCTGGCGTCCAGAAAGGTGTGTTTTTCATGGACATTTTCAGTCCTCTAAGCTTGGGATATGGATTTATTTCCTTAAAGACACAGTACGTGATCTTTCTCACCAGACTGTCTCAGAGGCTATGCTGGATAAACACTCCAAGGTCCGGAAAATGGGAGAAAGGGGAGTCATTTAGATTATTTCACATCCTCTCGCCCTGGAGTACTTTCCTTACTCAACACTTTCCTCACGTTTCGCAGAGGAAAAAAGAAATGGAAACTTGGTACATTTATTTTTTACATACATGCCAGCTTTGACCACTCTTGGCACTAGGTGAGCAGGAGATGAGTGATTGGGATCATGCCATGGAAAAAGCCATAAGGCTTTACATCACAGCTTTTTTGTTTTTAAAACATTTGTTTTCATAGCTGGGGATTACTCCATTGGCAGAAGGTAGGGAGAATGAAAAAAAAATAGAGTAGAATAAAAGAGAGAGTACTGAGTTTTTAAAAAAGACACAAAGATGCAACCAAATTCCATTTCAGTTTTGTGAAGAAATGCTTTGAGTTTTGAGGTGAATGAACAGGATGCTATCCCTAGGCATATGCTATTTGCATATCATTCCTTGCCTGAAGAAAATGTCCATATAACGAAGAGGTACTTAGAGTATGATTGTTCTTATCCTAAAAGGATCACCAGTAGATTTACTTCAAAAATAGAAGTTACTTTAGTTCATTTCAATATTCAATATTCACATAATAGACCTTATTTGAGGGCGCCTGGGTGGCTCAGTTGGTTAAGCGACTGCCTTCGGCTCAGGTCACGATCCTGGAGTCCCGGGATCAAGTCCCACATCGGGCTCCCTGCTCAGCAGAGAGTCTGCTTCTCCTTCTCACCCTCCTCCCTCTCATGCTCTCTGTCTCTCATTCTCTCTCTCAAATAAATAAATAAAATTAAAAAAAAAAAATAGACCTTATTTGACAGCTGTACGTTAAATGGTAAAACCTTAACTGAAAATAAATTACAAAGGAAAATAAAAGCATTAGTATAATCCTAATATTTAACCAATTAAGAAATGAAAAAACTATAATTCTGTTAAAATTTGTTTGACTTAGGGTGCCTGGGTGGCTCAGATGGTTAAGCGTCTGCCTTCAGCTCGGGTCATGATCCCAGAGTCCTGGGATCGGGTCCCGCCTCGGGCTCCCTGCTCCTTGGGAGCCTGCTTCTCCCTCTGCCTGCCTCTCTCTCTCTCTCTCTCTCTCTCTGTCTCTCATGAATAAATAAATAAAATCTTTAAAAAAAATTTTGTTTGACTTATATGTAACTTTGTGGGGGGCATAGCGGGTAGCCTGATAATCACAAATAACTACAAGTATGTAAGTGCATGGCCATTTTTTTTTTTAAAGACTTTCATTTGTTTGGGTTTTTTTTTTTAAAGTAATCTCTACACCCAAGGTGGGGCTCAAACTCATGACCCTGAGATCAAGAGTGGATGTTCTACCAGCTAAGCCAGCCAGGCGCCCTGCCATTTTTATTGTTAGTGGATGCAGTAGCTTTAGAATAGCATCATATCTAGCAGAGTATAGCAAATGAATAGACTTTTAGCTCTGAGTATATACTCAACAGCAGCTATCTCTTTCTTTTTTACTCTGTATTTATGATATAAGAGATCTTTTAAAAATTATCTTGAATTTTTTGGTAAAAATCACCTAAAGATAAAGGGAGTTATATTTTTTTAAATGAGACTTTTGTGAGGTCTTAGAGTAAAAGAAGAGATATTGTACGCATATTACAAAAGTTACCTCCTGCGTGTTCTGTATGATCTTGCAGATAATGGAAACCAGAAAAATCTAAGTTAAGAGATCTCAAGAATAAGCAGACTGAATTCTCATACTTGTTCTGGGAGCAGTGAGTTCAGTGAAGAGCAAAGATTTGAGGGAGAAACGTGAAGCTCTGGCAAAGAGAAGGTGGTGTTCAGAGCAAGTTAGTGCTCCCACAGTGTAGATCCAAGCATGCAGAGTAATCTGGGGTCTCACATTTTTATAGGAGGTTATGTTGATTATCACTAGGCGAATATTAACTTCGCATTTTGTGAAGGACATGTAACCTTGGTCATTTGAAAGAAAAAAAAAATAATGACTGCCAGAATCAGCCAGTGTGTAATATAGAAAACAGCTGCCCCCTAGTCTGGGGAACCCTACCATCTATTTGTGTGTATTCTAGGAGGATATTTGAAGAGAGGTTGGAGAATGAGCAAATCAAAAATATTTAGAACATGGACCATGTGCCGGGCCTGAAAGTTATTGTAAGAACTCCTCCCTGAAATGCTACGTGGTGGTATTCTCATTTTGCAGATGAGAAGACTGAGGCTCAGTTGGGCTGTTATTTGGTAGACAGTATATCTAGCACAAGCCTGTGCCCTTTCCAAAACAGGCACCTGCTCCTTCTCAGCTTGCTCTACCAGACACACTGATACAGAGCGTCCCTCGTATAACCTGAGGCAGTCTTACCGTCTCTGCTTCGGTATTGAAATGTGCATGCCGATGTCTGAAAGCCATTAAAGAAAATGAGTCACTTGCTGGACACATTGCACTTCTTTTGATTATGAGAGCTTCATGGAGAAATAAAGTACCAAATGATATTTCTTCTTAAAAAGAATCTCTCTTCTGAGTAGAGATTGTTGGCAAGTTCATGTGCATCATGGTCAGCAGAAAAGAAATATAAGCAGTAATGAAAAGCTTGTGGACTCAGAATGGCTTTAGCGCCCCGGGCTGAAGAGCAGGCCTTTGGGGAACGATGTTGAGAGGATGCAGAATGGGGGCATGAAAAGAATTCTGGTCCTGGAGGAAAAGGCAGGGAACAGAAAATGAAGAGACGAAAGGCAGGCACATTGGGTGGTTACCCTTCACCCCTGAGTAAGGGTGGTGGAAATGGCTTTTGTTTCACCCCTTAGCCCCCAAATAATTTTTTTTTAAAGAAAGAGAAGAAAATATTTTTGAGGTAACTCATTACCTTTTGGCTTTAGGCCTAGAAGCCTCAGAAGTTAAAAGTAATTTTATATGCTGCAGATGCTTCCTGGTTTTAAAACTGTGACCTGGCTTCTAAACAATGATGACATCAACACTGAAGGATATTATTCTTCCATATCATGTAATTCCAGTAGCAGCTGTGGGGGAGTCTTCACCAACTTAGGGGGAGGGGAGGGGAGGCAGTCCGATTTAGATCCTGAACTAACCAAGAAAGATATTTAGTGTGATTTCCATCGTATGTAAAGATTAATTTGTATTGTGTTCTAGTTCAGAGACAGTAAAGTGGATAAACCTGTCTTGCCTGTTAGTATTTTTAAAAGGTCTCTTGGTGTTGATTACAGACTTTTGATGTATTTTCATGACCAGTTCAGACTACCCAAGCCATAAAACACCAGTAATTAAGAAAAACTCTCCTTCAGAGGAGAATCAAGGGAACTCTGCTTCCATTATTTAATTTTTGACATCTCTGGAGGGATGGAATAAGCTTTTTAGCCATTAGTAGTTGACCTTGAAATAGGGTATGTATTTCCTCTAGTATGCTAGTGAGTCTCAGTTTTACTCATGTGAGCATGAGATGAAGTGATAGAAACAAAAGGAACTTCATAGAGCCTTGTTTCCAAATCCCGTCCTCCAATATTCATTGGACCTAGCTGACAGTAGGTAGGTGACTTTTATGGTTGATCATACCTAATGGGCCATGTATTTCAACTGTTACTTTTTGGAAGAGTAGATATGTGACTTTGGAATCCAATTCTGGCTTCCTTTCTTCCCCTCTAGAGTCGTCATTTTCTTCCCTGCCTTGGGCTTCATTCTTTTCTAGAGTTCTTGAAGTCTCTATAACCATGCCCTTCCCTGCACAATCTAAGGTCATCGGATGTGTCTTCATGACTGCTTGGTCATTTGACAGTGTTGGGCGAGTGTAGGTGTGCTCCGCCACTCTTGCCCAGGGGACACACCAGCAGAGTCTCAACCACAGTCTGAGCCTATTGCTCAGTGTGAAATGGGAGGTTCGTCCCGTAGGAGAGGGGGAGCTGGGGAGCCAGTGAGAATACAGGATTTTTCCTCACATTGTGCCTAGGCTCATGAACTCATGAAAAACAGTGAGGTAAGGAACAGTTGCCTTTGCACAATTTATTTCATTTCTGGATCCCTTTTCTTGCATCCTATCAGAATCTCCTCTCTACAAAGGCTCTACTAAATTATTGATACTAAGCCTATATGATAAGCCTGCTGCTGTATCTCTCCCAGGGGTCTCTGTACTTTTAATAATGGAGTCAGCCCAAAGCCCCTGCTTAGCTAATCAAGGAGCTGTGGATTTGCAGTCAGCTGGTGTAGTGTTCCTGGAACAAGATGGCTCCTTAGTTCCCATGAAATCACCCTCTTCCCCCACAGCCCAACCACAAGCCACTATCCTGCCTGCTCACAGAGCTGACCCTGTCCTTGTGGTTAATAAAAAGGAAGAGAGTCTACACGTGCTGCTGGCTGGTAACATGGAAGACCTGTGCTCTCCTGCCTGGGGGTGTAATAGAGCCCAGGGCCAGGAATGGGCCTTCTGGTCGCCCTTGGGATGGATCGCCTGCCCAGCTGGGCTGTTTTGCCTCATCCCAGGGCGGCGAGTGCTGGCCATCAGCATGACTGTTCTGTGTGGACAGTCAAAGCCTGCCTTCCCCCTCTGCAGCACCGTTTGCTCCACTGGACTGGGAAAGAGGACAGTAAACGGATCTGCATCAGAGCCAAACATTGGATTACACTTGCCCCATAAGTCTCTTCAGCTGACCTATGAATGAGGGAGGAGAGGTGACTGCATTATGAATGGGGAGGAGAGGTGACTCACTGAGGTAATGCTTGAAAGAGAGATTGCATCCAAAAAAAGTCAGCCTTCTTTCCAGCGTTCCACATGGAATAATCATGGGCCACATCATAGTTTTGCATTTCCATGCCATTAATCGCAAGGTGTGTGTGTATAATTGAAGTATCAACTTAAAAATGGTGCTTTACCCTTCTCAAAAACGGGCCCTAATCTGCCTATTTTAGATTGTGGTGGCCAGAGCACCACCATTCCATTGAAAATATAATGCTTTCTCATGCCAACCAGTCAAATATTCTATCTGTTTAAACTCTGTCCCCCATGCTGGATCTGAAAGCTCTTCAGTGACATCTCAAAGTCAGCCTTATATTGAGATGGTCATTGTCCAAGTAGGAGTAAACGAAGAATCGAGGTTATTCTTGCTCTGCACTCTTGCCTTCAAAGACTGCATTCCATTCCCAGAGGCAGAGGAACCATGCTGTGCTTTTGTTGTGCATACATGCGAGTAGGATTTATTAGCTTTGGGAAGGAAGGAGAAGGTCATCATGATACTTGGTAAATTATGAGTGGGGCGTCAGAGGGTCAAAAAGAGGGAGGTTCCCTGCCAGACCTTGCTGGCTAAGAGTCAAAATACCGTGGAGCAAATAGTTTGAAAATGATGAGTAATCTTCTCAACTTCGTCCTAGACCCTCATGCCTGAGCGTGCACACCAAAAGAGGGAGTATGGCTTTGCAGGGATTTGGGGGTGGGAGGTTGGTGGCTGGCCAATTTCTTGTGGGGTTCTACAGTGAGTACTAAAGGGTGAAAATAGTGTCAAGACCTCCTTGAAAGCTCTAGAATGATCCTATATTACCTCCGTATCAGCCTCAGACCCACAGCGGCCTCCCGGGTCTTCCAGATGGAAGAGGAGAGCGATGTTCCATGTGGGCTGTGCTCAGACCAACAGGGAATGCTCATCTCGGTGATACGGAACCCTCTTTGCTCCCTCACAGAGGGTCGCTTCTTCCCCTCACTCCACCTCACAACTGCTGAACCAGACGTCTTTCAGAGGAGGGAAAGAAAGCCACTTTACCCCATGGGGTTGACATTCCACTATTGCACCTGCCTGCTGGTCCTTTAGGATGCGAGATGGGACCGCCTAGGTAGACGGTCCAGTTGGAAATGCCTGGTAACTCCTAGTGTCACCCCAACACCCATTTGGAGCTTGCTTCTGGTGGAACACCGCCTTCACAATGGCACCGTAGTTTGCTTGTGAAGTAACAATTTTCGTTTTCCTTTCTCTGTCAATGTCTTCCTCACTGTGTTGGTTCCGTCCTATATTTCCAACTTATTTCTGTGAAGTTTTGAGGGGAAGAGTGTCTGGGAGGTTCTGCAGGAACTTTAGTTTGCACTTCTCCTGGAAGGACAGTTGAAAATCTTAACTGGTTTTTGAGAGCCTTTTAATGGCCCCAGCCAGTGCCCTGCTGATCATTTTCGAACTGTGATTTGTACCGCAGCTCCAGAAATTCCGTACTGAGGATGCTAAACAGGAGCTATACGACTTTTAATTTTGCTGAGGGGTTCATTTCTCTCTCTTGCTCTCGCTCTCTCAGTTTTTCAGTGTAGGGCCAGAGGCTGTTCGTGTACTTAGAGACTATTTTCAACTTTTTGCTCCTGCTCTTTCCAGGCAATTAGCAAAGTCTGTTTAGCGTTGAATTGTTAGGTGCACACATTCTATTTTAATTCATTGTTATCAGGGGATGCCTATTACACGAACTCCTAGAACCCAGCCTGTTGTTTCAACAGATTGAAATCTTCACTTATTTTATGAACAAAAAATTTACCTGGATATTAAAAATGACAACAAATAGTATTCTTCCAGCTGGAAGAATGTATGAACTCTAGTAGCTTCAAAATCAGGCTAGAGAGCTATAGCTGGTTGTTTTAATTTCTTTTCACCCCGCCACAGATTATTTTCCTTAATTGCAATGTTAAAAATACTAATTTGTAATTATGGCCCCAGTTATGTTGTATTAATTATAATTATAATTATAATGTTTTATCACACAAACTAGCAACTGATGATGGCCCTTGTCTGTTTAAATAATATCAATCCATCTTTGAATTTAAGAAATGGCACCACTTGCTTATTTAATTGATGTTAGCAGTGAATGGAACTGTCAAGAAGAGTATTTGTGTATTAAGGCATTTTTATCCCAATAAAACTTAGAGCTTTCACAATAATTTTCAACCCCAAAAGTATATTTGGCTGTTTCTGGGGAATGATAGGCCAGAAAGTGGGAAATGAGGCCAGGCTCCAGCACTGAGCTCTTGGGTAGCATGGGCTGAAGAGGGCGGGCGGGTTGGCTGAGCCCCGTGCATGGAGCTCAGCACACCTGAGGCAATAGAGGTTTGGAGATCAAAATATCAATGTGCCTTGGGGTCAGGGACGTGGCAGCCCCACAGGCAGGTGGGCCTTAGGGCCTCAGGACAGCCGGTCTTAGGACCCAGGCCTCCAGCTGGGGATGGGGATGCTAACATTTGCCACCATAATTCTTATTTGCTCATCAGCTGAAGCTGCGTGTTGAAGGTCTGCCATCCCTGCAGCTAAGCGGCCTGGAGTGCACAGAGCCAGACCTCATCCTTTAGCAGCAGAACATTCTAGGAACTGCGATCTGTGTGTGCATGCCTGCAGCTCCTTCTCCTTAAGAAAAACACCACTGCTTTATTATTACTAGAGCTTCACACTCAACAGTGCTTTTGTCCGATTTACCTCCTTTGCGCTTCTTGGTGACTTTGTGAGGGAGGCGGGATGGTTGTTGACATTTTGCAGGCGTGGGAAGTGAACCTTAGTGGTTTAACGGGCCCAATACAAAGCCTAATGTCAGCCTTAGTAAATCATTCAAAGCAGAACAGTGAACGAGTGCTGAACCTAGGTTTTGTACCCAGGTTCTTCCCACCTGTGCTTGGAGCTCTGGCCCTACCTGCTAGGCCTTCCTCAGTGATGACAGGAGTGGAGCACTCTGGTGTGGCCAAGGATGTTAGGAGGCAGTATGCCCCTAGGGCAACCCAAAGCTAAGGTCTGCCATAGAGGTTGAATCTAACGCCTCATTTTACACGTAAGGCAATTGAGGACCAGACAGATGCCTAAGTTACAATGAATGCCTGGAGAAACCTCTACAACCCAGACTCGGACTCTCTGCCCAGTGCTCTCTGGACCACTGAGCCTCACATCTCCCTCATGGAGTGATGTCAGCCGTTATTCTGCAAACGCCCCATTCATATCACCTCCAACCATTATGGAAACTTCTGGAGTAGATGTTGCGTGAAAAGACCAGTACTTCCCCATTGTAGGTAGAGGAAGACAGGATGCTCAGAGGCATCCTTCAGCTGGTCTGGGTGGTGTGAATCACCTTGCTTCGGGGGCAAGTTGGTCGAGATCTAAGAGATTCTAGTCTCTGTGACGATTTTCTGTGGGAGAAGAGGGAGAATCTGAAGTGCAGTGCATTCCTGACTGGTTTCAGTAAACGATCCATTTTTTATCCTACCTTCTTCTCTATTAAAATTCAGTTATTCCCCCCCCCATTAAAATTCATACCTTTAGTTACGTCTCAAGTGCAACAACTTCTGCTTCTAAAGCAAGGCCTGGTCAGATCATGGCCTAACTGAGGCAGGTGTCAGCGGGCACTGCCGCTCCCCCCCAAGCAGGAAGTGTCACTTCCCTGCAGCAATAGCCTTTGAAGCAAGGGTGGAGTGTATCACAAAGGTTCGGAATAATAAAGGAGAAATAGAAATCTGGGGTTCAGAAGCCCCTTGTTTTTTTAGTTTTGACTATTTTTGTTTCCCTTGAGTTTAGTGTTCAGGGGAGGAGGGTTTTGGTGGAAACTGAAGGGAAATCCTGCCAAACAGAAATTCCATATCAGATGGAGATTTTCCTCCTTCCAAGAAGGTGTGAGAGTAGCCAAGAAGCATTAAAGCGTGGGGGAAGTCAGGGTGTTGGGTTGGAATGCTCTCAATGGAGCATGAGCAGGGGCTGGGGACAGTCCCGCGGGTTGGCTGAAGAGGCCGATGTGAGCTTTGGGGAGTTTCTGGGCTGGCTCCTCGGACCTGAGATAGTTTAGGGACAGGAGGTAAGCCCTCAAATCAAGCCGGCTGCCAAAGCCAAGGCTCCCTGAGCACCAGTGCCTCCTTCCAGCCTTTCTGTTCATTCTGGAAGTAAAGTCTGAGCACTGGAGAGATACATCCCTGCCTTCCTGGTGCTTACTTGGGGGGTAAAGGGGCACAGATAAGAAACAAGCATGTACGTGAGGTATCTAGTGTGTCAGGTAGCATTAAGTGCTATGGAAGAAAAATAGGCAGAATTCTCAAGGAACTGGTCATCCCGAGGTCCAGAGATTACTTCTGGTTGGGGCAGTTCCAAGATATCTGTCACCCTTGTGGAGCTGACCCGGCTTAACCCTCCCCAACATTTTCTCTAACACCATGTGGGGCACTGCGCTTCCTTCTCCTTCTTTGTTAAGCGGAAATGTGGAGGAAGGACCTCTTAGGAAGGCCCTCTGAGATCTGCTTAGTGAGCCATCGGTCATCTTACAACTGGCAGCCGCTGCATTTGTTTATCCTCACTATGCCTTCCCTTTGCATGAGACCTAATCTCTACAGATCTCTCAAAGGTCTGTTGTATTGTTTCATCTCATATACTGTGAGTTAAGAAGGGTGGATTTGGAAACTCCAGAACTGAAGAATGAGTAGGGTTAATACTACAGTCTTTCACGGCTGCTGGGCCATGGGCTGCCCCATTCGGAACACTGGCCACAAACACATTGGTGTGGCTGGAGCACGGACCGGCCGATGTCTACCTGGAGTAGGTCAGGTTTCCTTGCTTACCTTGCAGTCTGCTTTTGCAGGCCATGGCAAGGTTGTAGGAATAACCGTGTAACCGTGTAACCATGTAAACCCACTGTTCTGAAAGCCAGCACTCCACTGTATGCATAAGTTGACAGACTCCCTACCTCCGTCGGAGTGCCGAGAACACCAGCACAGGAGGTGTGCCCATCCTAATGCGAGGCGCAGATTTTGCGTTTTTCAGGACCTAATCTCATTTCATACAACAAAACTGTAATACAAATATTATTATTACTATTTTTACCACTTTAAGGATGAGGAAACTGCACATGACCCATGACCACGGCAGCATTTCCAAGGTGAGGTGCCCAAGACGTTAAGAGTTGAACTTGAGGCTCAAGGTTAGTTCTCTCTTTCCAAAAGTTATATCCCCCATCACTGGCCTAAATTCACTGTAGAATTGCTTGGAATTCTCAGGAAATTTGAAATTCCTAGGATTTCTACCCTGAATCTTTTTCTTTTTGAGATGTTGCAGCCTTTTTTTTTTTTTTTTTGGTCTGTTTACTCTTGAGAGTCCCTGAGACTTTATCTTATGTTTTAAGGTTATTGTTAATCAGCTATAACACTGACCATGACTCACAAAGTCTCACAAGGCTACTTGCTTTTTTTTTTTTTATTTATTTATTTGACAGAGAGAGACACAGTGAGAGAGGGAACCCAAGCAGGGGCAGTGGGAGAGGGAGAAGCAGGCTTCCCGCCGAGCAGGGAGCCGGATGCGGGGCTCGATCCCAGGACCCCGGGATCATGACCTCAGCCGAAGGCAGATGCTTAACGACTAAGCCACCCAGGCGCCCCAAGGCTACCTGGTTTTATTCCATCTTTAATATTTTAAACATTTTTAGAAAGGAATTATGTTACAGTTGGGTCTCTCAACTGAGTTAACTTTTCGTTTTTACCCCAGATAACCTGAAATTGCTTTGGTCCCCAAGTTACTGGTAGAACTGTGTGTCTTTAGGATAGAATTACTTCTAAGACAGTTACCCCAACATTTGGTTTTGTTGTGTTCTTTAGTATTGCATCATGGGGGCTACTCATTTTTCTTTCTTCAGTGGCAGCTTCATTCGACTTGCAGAAATCAGCTCACTGCTGTCATTGGTGTTAACAACACAAACGGTCGCCCCCTTGTAGTTTTTTCTGACTGGTTGCATACAGCCAAAGTGCACTATACAAGGAACTCTGAGGCATTTTGAAGAGATGAAGATTGAGTCAAAGCCATTCAGCGTGGAGTGTGTCTTGTTTCCTCCCAAGTTTGGGATTTCAGCGGCTTCCTTCCCTCATGCCAGGGACTGCATTTATGGTACTCGTTAAGTTCAAGGTGCCCCCTCGTGGTGCGACTGATGCATAGTCAGCATGAGAAAAAATGCTGACAAGCTTACTAGTGGTAAAAAGGCTGTGCGTTTAGACATGATCTTAACTGTTCTTCCCACTTTTAAGGCTATCAGATGAATAAAATCTTGTTTTCTGATTTTTTTAAAATTTGTCTGTAGCTATTTATACCATAATCAGTGCTTCATGTTGGGGGAAGGAGACATGAATCAGAAAAGCAAGCACAAATCCCAAATCCTGGATGATTTGAAAAATATTTTCTTTTCTTTTTAGTATGAAAGTAATACATGTGTATTCTAGAAATGCTAGAAGAACAGATAAAGAGCGAAAATCATGATCTAACAGCCCACATGGATTAACATTTTGGTGTACTATTTTTTTCCAGGAATATAGACTCAAGGAAAACCAAACACACGCCATTTGCCTACCATGATTTTTCCCACTGAATTATATGTATGAATTTCATTCTGTGTTGTTACAGGCTCTGCTCCTTCATCGTTGTTTGTACTTGCTTAGTTTGGTTGGTTCCATTGTGGGTTATTGTAGATTATTTCCTTAAAGTCAGTTACTTGAAATAGAATGGCCGAATGAGAAGGATATGCACAGTTTTAAGGCGTTAGAGACTTATTGCCTCGTTATTGTCAGCAAAGCATCTTTGGGGGAATGCAGTTGTTTTTAATAAAGGTTTCAAGTTCCCAGCATTTGCATTCTTGGCCTGTGCCAGGAATTGTGCCTCTTGGTTTCCGTGCCTTGATCTCATTTGATCCTCATAACAACTATGTGAAGTAAATACTATTATTGTCCTCACTTTCCAGATAAGCAAAGTCAGGCTTACAGAAATGAAGTAGCTGCTCTGTGGTTTCAAAAGCAGGGAGACAGAAGGCTTTCAGAAATTAGATAAAAATAGCCCTTTGCATCCCTTGAATCTTGAACTAAGTGGAAACTAATACTAATGATTCTCCATTGGTAAAATAAAGAACAAGGGTGTTGGCAATAAGAGAGGAGGAAGAGGAAGTACAGGTCCATAAATTTAGAAACAAGAAGAAAATTCTAAGTTAAGGCTCTGGCAATTAGATCTTCTTGTTAGGAGAAGATATGGTGGACAGCTCGGTGATTACTGTATAATTACAAACTCTGGGGAACTCCTAATACAGACATGTTTTCACAAGATCTTGTCATTTTTTTTCATGAATACATTTTCTTTGACCACAGTTAGTATTCAGACTGTTTAAATTGCTCCCGATTAGTCGACAGTTGACTAGAAGGAAAGTGTATCAGCAAATCTTCAATTTCTGGGCAAAACCAGAACCTTTGCGAGCTTTTCAGTTTTGGCAAATCTCCAAAGTCCTTTATGGTTTCTCTCTCTCTCTTTCTCTCTCTCTCTCTCTCTCTCTCTCTCTCTCTCTCTCTCTCTCTCGTTCTTACTCCCGAGGGACCTACATTTCCCTTTTGCCACCTTTACCAATACTCTTCTCTCTTCCTATTATTATTGTGTAATTATCGTTACCCTAGAAAACTCAGAAAGACCCAGAGCAAAAAGCATCTCCTCAGTATCTGCTATTCCTATTTGCCCTTTTCAGGCTCATCAGCACTGTCTGTATTCTTAGGGAGGAAACTTTTGAACCTCTTTCTCTTCCTGCTGCACTTAGTCTTTGGAAGAGATCTCAAGCATCCTTCCTTGGAGCAACCCCCTCTGTAGTCTCCCTTGACCATTTTCCTCTTTTATTTCTTTTTTTAAGATTTTATTTATTTACTTGAGAGAGAGAGAGAGAGCACGAGTGGGGGGGAGGGGCAGCGGGAGAGGGAGAAGTAGGCTCCCCACTGAGCAGGGAGCCCGATGCGGGGCTCGATCCCAGGACCCTGAGATCATGACCTGAGCTGAAGGCAGTAGCTTAACCGACTGAGCCACCCAGGCGTCCCGACCATTTTCCCCTTAATGATAGCCATGGGTTTATTAGGAGTCTTGGAAATAATCAAAATGTCCTTCTGTTTAATTTTTATGGCATTATTATGATTGCTGCTACAGCTTTTTCCTTGAGGTGGTGAGGCTTGCGTTTTCCCAGGCACATTCCCCTAGCTTGATGTAGCCTCCTGATGTCCGTAAACGACTGATCACCATTAAAATTCTCCGAAGTGACTCGTAGACACTCCTTCCCCACCCGCACTGATTTTTTTTCTTTTTTAGGAACAATTTTCTGTTTTATGGTCAAATCTATAAATCAGACTTCCGAGCTCTACACACTTGATTTAACCGGAGTATGTGAGTGGCCTAACAAGATCCGGTTTTCCCTCTCTGCTTGCTTACTGGGGGGCTCAAAACCTGTAGAGCTCCAAACATTTCACACAGGTATGGAGCCTGCCGAGAAGGGAGGAGGTTTTCTGTGAGTTTAATTTTGTAATCCTGAGAAAATGGACCTGTCATTCCAGAGCTCGAGTTCCTGGAGCCCCTTTTCTGTAGGAGCTTCTGCATCTTCTAAAAAAGGAAGGCCTCCTGCCTCTCCGGCACCCCAGGGTCCTTTCCTGTTCTGATGCAGAGGGATTCTCCCGGCTTCTGTGTTTCCTTGACCTCCGTCAGTGAAGGCAGGAAAAGATGCAACCGGTGGAGTTGGTGTTCGTCCCAAGCTCAAAGCCTTTGACCTCTCCTGTGTTTCTCCCCCAACTTTCTCGAGCTTCAGACCTTTCTTGCGTAGCGCAGCTGCTTTAACAATGTTCCTTGTCCGCCTTTGTACGAGTATTCTGTTATTACTGTGGCAGCTTCCTCTGCTGAGAGTCCCCCTCCGGAGAGAGCTTGGGGTTTCTGCCCTCCTGGCAGCCTCTTTGTTGAGGTGCCGGTCTCCCCCACCCTCTCCTGCTCCCCACCCCCGGCACTGAGCAGGGCTGTCTCTCTCTCCTGGGTTCTCTGCCCTCAGCCCATTTTATTCTCCGTGTTTTGCACCCTTTCCCCTTGCTTGTCCACAGCAGCTCTTCAAATCTATCTTCCTGTTTTTATCTTGCACATTTATTTATCATGCACCTGTGGGGCTTTGTTATTTGTGATCTACTTCGGGGGGGTTTCTTTCATAGTTGATGAAGCCTGTAAAGAATTGGAGCCCCTACAGGAAGCCTCACCTTTCTAAGGAGAATATATTCACCCAGCAAAGGGCTTTTACGAAGTCAGTCCAGCTAATAGCTCTTCTCATGATGTCACTCTTCTTTTCTCTTAAAAGTCCCTTCGAGTTCTTTTCCTTTTTTATGTCCCACCTTTGATTGCATTCTGGATAGACTACTTTAGTACCGTTCTTATCTGGAGACCTGTCTTTTGGCTTTGGGATGTCGCCATCCGTATTCAAATGTTCTTTTTTTTTTCTTTTTTTTTTTAAAGATTTTATCCGTTTATTTGCGAGAGAGACAGAGAGAGTGCACAAGCAGCGGGGAGGGGCAGAGGGAAAAGCAGACCCTCCACTGACGTGGGAGCCTGATCCCAGGACCCTAAGACCATGACCTGAGCCAAAGGCATACGCTTAACCAACTGAGCCACCCAGGCGCCCCTATTCTTTTTCTTATAGAGATTTGTGTCAGATATGTGCAAAACGGGGTTCTAAATAATATAAAATTATTCAGAAATAAAAGAAATACACATATTATATATACATATTATTTCTGTATCTACAACGGTGGGATGGATCACGGATACTATGTGATTCAATTATGACGAGGTTTAGAGGCTCCGTATATGATGGTGGTTTATACGGAGATATCTATAGGCACATGCAGTAAGTAATGGATGATGAAGCCGTCAAGCCGGGAAATCTCACTGGCCGATTTTTCCCTTTTTTTTTTCTTTTTTCACTGTGGTATGATATACATGACATAAAGTTTACCATCTTGGCCATTTTTAAGTGTATAGTTCACTAGTGTAAGAACATGTACAGGGTTGTGCAACCAATCCCCAGCACTCTTTTCATTCTGCAGAATTGCAGCTCTGTCCACATGAAGCAACACCTTTCCATTCCCCGCTCCTCCAGCCCCCGGCACCCATCATTCGACTTTCTGTCACTGAATTGACTACTCTGGGCACCCCCTATAAGTGGACTCTTAACCGTGTTTGTCTTCTTGTGTCCAGATTATTTTACCTCATCGAGTGTTCTCAAGGCTCATGCATGTTGTAGCATGTGTCTAAATTTCTTTCCTTTGTGAGGCCGAATAATGTTCTGTTACACGTATATACCATCTTTTGTTGATCCACTCATCCGTTGGTGGACACTTGGGCGGCTTCCACTACTTGGCCTTTGTGAATAATGCTGCTGTGAACATGGGTGTATGGATATATGCCTCTGAGACCCCGCTTTCAATTCTCACTGGCTGATTTTGGATTCAAGAGTAAGTCATTTGCTCATGAGGATTATGGAAATTTTCATTTTTTAAAACACAAAAAATATTTTTCCATCATGGTCTTTTAAAAAAAAATAAAGTCCAAAAACTAATCCGTGGATCAATGACAACTGAAATATTTAAGTACTGGCCCGGGAAGCAGAGTAAACCGAAGACACATGCTCCAGGATCACCCAGGTTTCGGTGACGAAATTGGTTCGCTCAGTCATAATCCTGCCTTCCATTCCTGTAAGTACTCATACTGGGTCTAATCACGAGAGTCTTGTCATCCTGCGTGGCAGAGGACAGGCGCAGAGTACTGTGCTCACAGGCCAGTCTTTGTGGAGAAGCCCAGTGGCCGGTGCCAATCAAGATGGCGGGCTCGGGCACCCCACCCAACCGCACTCAGACTAAGGAAGGTATTTCAGTTTGGTTCGGCAAGCTCCCAGAGCTCCCCGCAGCCTTGGGACAACCTCAGGACAATCGGCCCAAGTGACAGATTCTCAAATGACAAGGTGAATTTAGATATGCCTGTTGCAAGATATTTTAGGGGAAACTCATTGCTCGCTTTCAACATTTCTTTCTGAAATATAAGGTTGGGACTGCCACCATTTTCTCCTTCCTTGAGGGGGACAGGGGTTAACTGTGCTACATTTTCCTCATGAACGAATAGGTGGTCAGTCCGTTTTGGTCCACCTGTTCTTTTTCTCTTCATGTTTTCACCCTTTTTCTTTTCTGTCTTTTTCTCTCTCTTTTTCTCCTGTCACGCAGGCTTTGCAGTGCATGCTGATCTCTCTTCAGGCAGAACTTGACATTCAGAGGTACCTGATGAAAATTGAATCATCTCAGCGAGTTAGTACTCCACCTTTTCTTTCTCTGCATCGAGTTGTACCTCACCTCCTGCCTTTGCGTTCCCTTGCGTGCGGCATTCTAATCAGCGTCCGCCACTAAACCCGATCGGCTGCCCTTTTCCCCCAAGCCCTGACTTAAACCCATCAAAGCCAAATGCTTGCCGCATTCTGAAACGTGTGTGTGTGTGTGTGTGTGTGTGTGTGTTTTAATTGTGAGAGTTAATATTAAGGTGAACACTCATTGCATGCTTGCTTCCAAATATTTCATTTACTTTCCACAAATTGGGCTGTGGAATGGGCAGTGATGCAGCGGTAAGTCAGAGATCATGGCACAGTCCTCTGAAGAGTGGGGTTCTCCATCAGGACCCCCTCCTCCCAGCTTGCTTGAGGCACAATAGTCATGGCTGTCGAAAAGAAGCTGTATCATTCGGATTACCTCAGAGCACTATGGCTCTTCCTTCCCTCAGCTCCACGTCCAGTGTCGGGTCCAGGCCATTTTACGGACGTGCATCTTAATAATAAAAATGAAAGGAACGGACACATTCATTTAGAACTTACTGTGTGCCAGCCACTGTTCCAAGCGCTTTACAAGTATGAACTTCTCACAGCAACCCATGGGGTGGGCATGCTGTGGTGCCCATTTTACAAATGGGGAAACTGAGGCACAGAGAAGTTAAATGACTTGCCCAAGGCCAGATAGTTCTAATAAATAACAGAGTTGGGATTTGACCCCAGGCAGTCTGGTCCCAGAGCCAGCTTTCAGCATATTCCTTATTTACCCACAATCCTCTTGTTCTCTAGGTCATGATGGGTCAGTTTAGAACTGAAAAGGGTGGGGAGAGTTTCCAGTGCTTACATACCTGGCTCGGTGTTGGACACTGTGCCGACTGACCCTTTGGCACATCGCCATCCACACCCTTTTTGTACCCGCAAACGTGGCCTGTTTCTTTCTCGTCTCCTGAGCATGCACAGGTCTGAAGCGTTTGTTCCCTGCTGTGAGGCCTTCAACTTGCGGTGCTTAGGAAGCATCCAGCAGACTGGCCTTTGTACAAAAGTGGTCTCCCTCCCATTCAGTCAGCCCTCAGTGACCACACTAAGTTCTTCGCCTTTCCTTTTTTTTTTTTTAAGATTTTATTTATTTATTCGTCAGAGAGAGAGAGAGAGCATAAACGGGGGGAGTGGCAGAGGGGGAGGGAGAAGCAGGTTCCCAGCTGAGCAAGGAGCCCAACGCAGGACTCGATCCCAGGACCCTGGGATCATGACCTGAGCTGAAGGCAGATGCTTAACCTACTGAGCCACCCAGGTGCCCCCGTTTTCACGTTTCTGTAATTTCTGTAGCTCATCGAAAAGAGAGGTAGCTTGGTTCTTTCCTTGCATGCATGTTGTGCACTAAATAGGGGTGCAGACAGGGAGGAGAATGCCACGTGGCTCCTCCTTACAGTTTTATCGGCCGCCGTTTTTCACTGTGCCTTTCTATTTTCAGAACAGAGATTTGACTTCACGATGTGGGATTCTCCATCACAAATCGTGCAGTTTGGGGTCCACCTCACTATTCTTTTTTTCTTACGCTTAAAACCAATTTTCAGCACCAACTTTTTTTTGTGATATATCAGCCAATAATGGGATATTTGAGAATTTTTTTCAAGGGCTTTTTTTTTAAGCATTTATACACAAGTTATAATGACAGTAGTGTATTTTGGAGGGCTGGGATGTATAATGTTTGGAAACTGATGATCTTCCTCTCGGGTAGAGGAGTCACGCTCGGCCTCTGAGGATGTCAAATTCTCCGTTTGGAAATTGGAAGTAACCATTTACCCACATCAGGCAGGGTGGACACAGAAAAAGGTTAGTCGTATTCTCCCCTCTCACGCAGGAACCCACAAGCCAAGGGACCTCCGCAGGACCACATCTAGAACCACCCTCATTTATAGTTGATAGATTCCTGTGTATTATTTTTCAGTGACCCCTCACCACAACTACATCAAGTAGATATTCTGATTATTTTGTAGAAGAGAGAGCCTTCACATGGGGTGGCGCTGCCCGTGCATAGCAGGATTGGAGTCTGCGCAGATTCCGTAAGAATAGTGTGATAAAAAGGAAAAGGGTCTCATGCTAAATCTTGTCTTCCATCTTCCCAAACTCTGATGTGCTCTCCTAGGGCAGCTCTAGAGGGAAAAAGAACCTTTAGCCTGAAGTTAGAACTTTCAAAGGTCTTTTTTCATTCGAAAAGCATTCCAGGGACATTGGGAGGGCAGCTGGTGGTGGTGATGGAGGGATGGTGGTGTGATGGGTGTGTGTGTGTGTGTGTGTGTGTGTGTGTGTGTGTGTGTGTGTGTGTGAATGTGAGTTGGAAAGTTTCAGCAAATTCTCCTTTCAGGATGTCTCAAGAGGGTCTGGCCACAAGCACAAGCATGGCGGCCTCAGGCACCCCAGTGCCCCCCCCACCCCGGCCTAGCTACCTGGGGCCTTCCTCACAGTGGTGGGGGCACCTTCAGATCTCCCAGGACAGGCCCAGGGAGGGGCCGCGGCTAGCAGGGAAGGCCTCTTTGTTTCCTAACAGCACAGCTCAGCTGCAGGGGCCCCACTGCAGCCTGGGCGTGGGGATGAACTTATAAATGGCTTTGTTAGGAGGCCTTCTCTGGGGCCTGTTTAGCACTCTGTGTTGTGCTGGTTGTCTTTTACTTGCGATTTCAAAGCCTGCTAGCAGGCCCCTTCCCTTTCATCACCATAATAACAGCAGACCTGACTTGGACACCTTTTATCCTGCAGCCTTTTAAGTGCATTCCTGGCTCTCGGAAGTGTAATGGCATCTGCTGCTTCACTCAGGCTTCTCCCAGTAAGGATGGCAGGAGCCCCAGCCTGTGAAACGTGTGTGTTTATAAGGCACACCTTCTTCTTGCAAAATAAAGCGGGAGAGAGACTGAGTGATTGATTCAAGGCAGCTTGTGATAAGGAGACCTCTACCTTAGGTGGATAAATTAAAATCCAGAGGCAAAACCTCAGAGGAGGACGAGACAAATGTAGGGGTACAGTGAACTGTGATTGGCTTGAACATTAAATTTACCGTCAGCCTTTCTGATATATGCGACACTTTGTATATGTTCTACACCCTTCCCGTTATGGCGCAGAGTACTACTTATTACTCCTTCAGGAGGTGAAATTATTTTCCTTGTTTGAAATTGTAGACGTACCATGCTTTCGGAAGAGGGGCATCCATCCACGTAAGAGACAGGAAACAGCCGTATTCTTCAGTTGGCCTTTTATTTTGTATCAACTCCTTCACGAGGAAAGCAGGACACTGAATAAGAATTGCAGGAGTGTGTGTCTGAAAGGGGTTGAGGGCTGAGCTAACGAGATCCAGATTTGGTGCTTGCTGATGGTGTAACTTTCTATCCCCATGGAAGAACGCTGAAGACGCAGGGAGGCCAGCTCGGCCTTATCTTCTTTCAAAAGTCTTGGTCTCCTTCCGGCTTTGGAGGGAGGTCCGAGAACAGCCAATTCAAGGTGTTGCTTCAGAAAGTGAGTCTGGGTCATATTACAGGTAGGACACCAAGCAGCCGGGTGGCGGGTTGGCCTCTAATCCTGAAAGTGACAAAGGCTGCCCCCCACACTGACCTGTGAGGGGCCCATGGCCCATCTGCAGGGTAACTGGTTTTAGCTATTCCTCTAGGCACAGACAGCTGTCTTCAAGGAAAAAAATGAGAAACAGATCATCCGCGTACTGTGAAGGGGTTGAAATGTAGAAAATATTCAAGAGACTGTAAAACATGGCTAAAACTTAAAATTTACCTGGAGTCATTTTTTAATCAGAGCTTTAAAGTTCTGGTAATGGTGTCAGAACAACAGATGGGGGGGCGGGGGAAGAGCTAACAGATGTGAGAATCTTGTCTCCTTAAAAGGTAAAGCTCATTATCTGCATGTCCAGAATGTAATGGATGGCTTTTGGCTCTTCTTCCTTAGCTGTAATCTTTTTTGGAAGTGGAAATCCATGCAGTTCTGGATTCCTGCACAATTTTGCATGGCATGAAAATGGAAATGTGTCTTCATTCCCTGTGTTTCCGCCATGAATTCCTGTCCTAATTTCAGGGACCATCTAGAAGGATGAGTCCTTCTACCTGGAACCTCATCATACGGGATGCCCTTGAGAAGACAGGAATGAGCAGGAGTGTATCTTCAGGTCACCATAGACAAGAATCTCTCTGGATTCTAAATGTTTTGTGAAATAGTCTTCTCTTCCTCTGATCTGCTCTTTAAAAATATGCTTATTTAGTAATTGTCTGATTTGCAAAAGCAGTCTGTTCTCATTTTGGACAAGTAAAGAGGAAAGTATGTTACTCATGATACTACCCTATAAAGAAATCCAATGCTAATATTTGGGTATATTGCTTCCATTTCTCAAGTTATATGTAAAAAAAAAATCCTTAAAAGACCCTGGTTATGACTGTATAATAGTCCATGGTTTGGTTCCATGGTAATTTGTTAGTGAGCCTTCCGTGTGACTCTAGGTTTATTTATTCTCTATTTCAGGTGTCATCTTTACAGATTTCCTCCCCAGCCCACTAGTGCAGGAAGTATCACCTTTCTAATTTTTGCAAATCAAATTAACCTGGCTTGGCTTCAGCAGTTATTGAGAAATTTATTCTCATCGCTTTGGGGTCATAAATCCTAAGGAGAGCATCTAGTCCCATAAAACTGGGTAAGGTTTCTGAGTCTCCTGGGACCCAGTAAACGGCCTTCTAGCAGTCCGTCTGCAGGTGGGCTCATGGGGCTGTCTGCCAAGCCTCCTAAGCGTGGGCACCGATTTCAGCCACTCTAAGCATGCCACACATCCGTCCTGCCCAGTGGGGCCACTCCTTGTAAACGGAATCCAGGTCTCCACAATTTGAAGAACACCCTGGTCATCACCACCACCACCAGCAACAACAAAACTAGCACTCTCTAGTTGGCCCTGCAAAGTCATTCACCCCCTTTTTCCTGCCCAATTAGCAACCTTTCTCCTCTTCCATTGCGAGGTGGGAGGACCCCACTGTATTTATTTTCCAAACGTCTTTACCTCCTAAGCCTAATCTAGGGAGAGGGTCTTCCTGGTGGCCTGTGTATCATAAAGACACTGTTACCAGACCTTCCCCTGGGAAGACCTTAGGACACAAAGGCTTGGCAATTGTTTCAGGAAATAGGGGTTAGGATTAGATGTTCCATGATTTTTTGTTTGTTTGTTTGTTGCTGACAACTACGAGGACATGATAAATTAATAATATCTCAAAAGAGTCATCCGACACAGAAATAGCTTGAAGGCGAGTATCTATGTAGCGTGGTGCTTCTTTAAATAATGAAGAAGCATCATTTTCGGCACCGGGTGCCCTCGTCATTTGTTTCTTGATATCTGTAGAAGGGGCTTTGCATGGTGGGAGGGGGCTGGCAGAGGGGTTCCGCGTGGCTCGCCGCATGGGTGCCTGTGGCTGGCTCCAGACCGGAAGGCAGCGGGCAGTGACTACTTGGCATCACTGATCACTGCCTTTTCACCTTTCTGATCTGATAATGAAGTAACACACACAGGGAAGGAAAATGTGGAAACAAAAAACACAGTTGTACTTTGCTCAACTGCTGAATCGTCTGATTTTCCTCCAGACCAAACAGCTTTCTGTTTTCACAGGTGAAAATCATGAAAAATGTCTGGGTACTCTTTTGGTGGAAAGAGGGAGGAAGGGGCTGAAATACTACCTTGAAGAAACAGGGTATAAACTCAGTTTATCAAGGGGAGCTCATCAAAATAAATCCCCGAGAAAATGCTGTCCCCCAGTGTCCGAGCTGAGGAAGGGAAATACTGATTTTCAGAGCTAAACTTGAGACAGGAGAAACTTCTGAGAATCTCAGGTATGCACAGTTGGATGTTGGCATTAAAGTGGGGTTTGTGCCGATCTGTCTTTCTGGTTGTGAGGCCCAGGAGTTCCTGATCACGGGTAAAGCTGGGGTGTGTCCACACGCTCCTTGCATGGGACACAGCTAGGCACTAAACAGTCAATTGTGTGTGTTTATACTCATAGCAGGACCATGTACTGCTTGCACTCAAGCTTTCTATTAAAAATAAAAGCTGATTTCTTCTCCTCTAAGTCTTTACCACCAGACCCACCCAAAGGTTTCACCGTTGTTATAAAACCAAGTAATTCTCTCTTACATTTGTATTCTGGTGCTTACCTCCACCTGTCATCTAGAACAGTGGATGTCCTCTGCCTATTCCCCAGGTTGGCCATCAGCAGAAGAATGACCCTGAGGAGAGAGTGGCCTGGGTTTTGCTTTTCTGGCCATCCGCCACAGAAGTGGTGGGAAGGAGCCAAGGAGCTTTGCGGAGCCCAGGGCCTGCTGCTTCTGAAACGCACCTGGCTGTGGGTCCCAGACTCAGCTGAGAGTGGCAGGTGGGCCACCTAAAGGGAGAGGATGTCAGCCTAGACAGATGCGGCTGCCTGCCTTGGGTTTATGTAAGGACGGAGGCAGGATGGAAGCCAGATATGCCTAGGAGAGCTCTTGTCATTCTCCCCATCCCCAGGCCCAAAGCCAGCAGAGGCTTTAGAATTTGGAAGCAAGGAGGGGCGCCTGGCTGGCTCAGTCAGTGGAGCCCGCGACTCTTGATGTCAGGGTCGTGGGTTTGAACCCCATGTTGGACATAGATATTACTTAAATGAAGGAAAAGCAAAGGATTTGGAAAAGAAAAGGATTTGGAAATGAGAGGCAAAGAAGAGAGGCAAGGGACTGCACAGTGGTTTGTAGAAAGGACTCTAAGCAAAGGAGCCGCTTAAACTTAGTGACAACTCTTAATTTTCCTGAGGCCAAGGTGGAGCAGGGATGGTGGAGTAAACAGAAGTCCGGGGATGATCCATTGTTGTTAACTTCTAATATTTTGTTTCTTGAGTCTCTCACAAGAGTACTGAACACCTAGAAAGTTCTCTTCAGTTGAAGTCAGAATTTTAACCAGGTTTGAGTCGAAAGCTTCCTAAGTACAAGAAATGGGATTAAAGTGTCTGACTATCGTGATTAAGTTAACCATTTCAGTTAATGAGTACGGTTAATCCTTGAACAACGTGGGGGTTGGGAATGCCGACCCCCGACACAGTCAAAAGTGAGTGTATAACTTTTGACTCCCCCAGAACTTAACCACTAAGAGCGCACTCTGGACTAGAAGCTTTGCGATAACAAACAGTCGAGTAACACATATTCTATATGTTATATGTGTTATATACAGTGCTCTCACGATACAGAGAAAAGGAAATGTTATTAAGGAAATCAGGGGGAAAGGAAAATACACTTACAGCACTGTACCATATTTATCAAAAAAATTCGGGAGTGAGTGGGTCTGCCTTTGGCTCAGGGGTTCTGATCCTGGGGTCCTGGGATCAAGCCCCACTTCAGGCTCCTTGCTCAGTAGGGAGTCTGCTTCTTCCTCTGCCTGCCACTCACCCTGCTTGTGCTCTCTGTCTCTCTCACACACAAGTAAATAAATAAAAATCTTTAAAAAAAAAAAAGTCAACTGTATTAGGATAATGAGTCACCCCAGATACATTCGCATGTGAGAAGCGTCCTATTTCCGAATCCTCTGTGGAAATTGGAAATTAATTAGAATGAGCTAAAACTTCTGTAAGGCAACGTTGAGTTTTGTTTTCAAAAGATAACCTAATTTGAAGTGCAGTGTATAAGCTGGCTAGCCAGACACCTCACGGTTCCCGACAGCTACCATGTTATGTAAAGCTACGTTTGCAGGCTTCGTGTTTCGGACCTCAGTGTTTCAATTTTCACTTTAAGGGTTCCAAAGAATGGGAATGAAAGCACATCATCAGTGCCTCTAGCTTAACCTTTCTTTTCTCTTTGGCTTTGGTCTCCAAATACCAACAGCATTGCAAAGAATAAGAATAAATTTGATCTCCTAGTACAGCATAACGCTCATGGCAAACATTTCAGCAAATATTTGTTCATGATGATAAAATGCAAGTATGGCAGTCTTTTAAAAATTAATGCTGTGCAACTATGTTGCATGCATTTGAGGACAGAAATGTAGAAACCTTGGTCGTCATGCTGTAGCTAAGCCGCGTATTTCTACCAAGCAAGTGCAGTAGGGTAGATAATTTGAAAGAAATACTACGACCTGGATGATGTGGTTTTTTCTTCTTTGTGTGGTGTGTATGTCGCAGTTATGAAATCTTCGTCCTTAGTCCATAGACTCCCACTTAAATAAATGACTTTACCACTGACTGTCAGCTCTGGAATCCTACAGACGCGGCCCCAGTTCCTTCACTTGCTAGAATTTCAGGCAAGTTGCTTAAACAATCTGTTTTCTCATTGGTGACCAGGATCATGAGTTGCGGTGAGGTTTAAATGAGAATCCCGTATGTCAGTCTTGGAGCGGCAGGCTCTCTCCCCTTATCCCTTCATTAGGAGGAGAATCTTCCAAGAGGACCAGTCTGCACATGTTGCAGATGAAGCAGAGGGGAGACCTGCATGAGGCCTATTACCCCAGCATCTCTTGGTGATAGAAAGCCCTCTTTGAAGAAGGGAAGGCTGGAAAGGATGAAGGGAGTTCAGGTGACCTGGTTTACACAAACCACCCCTTGGGGTGCATGACCCCAAAGGAATTCCTGTTTGGGTTTATAGGTTTAGGGGCCACCTGGGGATTTAGGGAAAACATCTAGAAAGTTGTGTTGGAAACAAAAGGAGATGGGTTGGTATCCTGGGTCCCCATGAAGCGCAGAGGGAAATCCAGCCTTCCAAACCCTTGAGTCGTGCTCCTCTGGCTCACGTAGCATTTCCACCATTCATGGGGCCACGTGTCTTCCCCGGGGAGGGGCAGCTCTCCACTCAGCAGCTTGGGGCAAAGGCTCCAAAAGCCATGCTGTAGACAGTGCCTGATGGAGAAAAAGGCTTCGCCTGAGCCAAAATGAGAATAGCTCCCAACGTAAAGACTTTTTTATTAGGCCAAATCTGAAATTGTGTGAGTATCCCACACCCCTTTTTTGCTAATTAAAGTATCTCCTTTCCCATGTAATAATGATACCATACATAGTAAAATTTTCAGTAGAGAGGACATATTTGAGTGCCCCCAACTTTGCGAAATACCATGTTAGTAACCCTACATCATAATTTCCCCCATATTTTTTTTAAAGAGAGTTTCATCTGTGAAATATGTGTATTATTGCTAATATTATAAATGTGCCAGCATCGTAACAGCTCAAGGCGGGGAGCTGTTAAGAATTGGTCTGTGTCAGTGATGACTTGCTTACAAGGCACGAAGTCATCTCAAACCAGTTTAAGAACAAAAATGGAATTAATTGAAAGGAATTAATGGGAAATGCCCCCTCGGTGTGCTGGAATCAAGAACTGGGCTGCCCAGTGGCCCAGGTAGCTCCTCTCCATCTTCCGGGTCATGGGGATCTCTCATCTCTGTTTTCCTGAACAGATCTGCCCCATCCGTTCTCTGTATTCTTTCTGTTTCACATTCCCTGTCCATATCAGCCACGACTTCATATGACCTCACACAAAATAGCTCCTCTGTCCCAGGTCTCCATTTTTCAGGGAAAGAGTATAATGGGTCCAGTCAAGATCAGGTGTGGCCACTGCTTGGTTCAGTCAGCTCCAGCTGGGCTGGGCGCGGTGACTCTGCACTTAACTGCTCAAACCAGTATACGCTTGAGAGTAAAAGGGGGTCTCTCCGAATAATGACGTTAGGACAACAGGTGCAAAACTAGGAGTGTCCCGGGTAGCTGCAATGTATGCCCTCCCCCTCACCCCACCATATGGGACATGGGGCTTCAGGGGCTTAGGCAAGTGGGCAGGGAGGAATTCCACAGAGGAGGAGGACATTGTTTGGGGGCGGGAACTCTTTGAAAGATTGCTGAGCATCAATCAAATAATAAAAGTGAAGCTTTTTCACATATTCGGTATTGCTGAAGAGGTTAGCAGGAGGCAAAATCCTGCCCCAAGGTTGCCGATAGGAAGAGACAACTTGGTACTCCACTGATTTGGACGATGTATCTGTTAGCTCAGCTGAGAGACAGGGGAAAATGTCCCTTGAGAGGCCAGCAGTTGTCCCGCGTTCTCCCCCTGGGTTCCCCCCAGTGCACAGAGACCTGAGAACATGGGTGTGTGACTGCTCAGTTCACCCCTGTTCTCCCCCCTTCCTGACCCACCCTTCAATTCCAGCAGTCCTGCCCCAAACCCCTTCTTCGCTCACAGTGACACACCTCTCAGCTCTTTTGTCCAACTGTTAATGCATGGATTATCCTTGGCCCCAAAATATACCTTCAGTGCATTAGGAGCTCAAGAACCCTATGCAACGCTTCTAACCCCGGGAGCCTGGCACTGTGCTCAGTGCAGAGTCCCTGTTGCAAATGCCTTTTGCATTTTCTTTTCTCATATAGCAAATCACAGGGTAGCTGACATTCGTTATTATCAGCAATTTCCACTGTCTCTTCTCTGCACTATATGATGTCTCAGCAGCAAGCTGGCTTCGGGGGAGGGGACCCTGTGAGGAGACTGCTAATCTGCAATGATAGTTTGCAGGGGGGAAGTGAATGACACGGAAAAAAAGAGGGGAAATTTATATTTGGAACGAAGTAGCTGTGTACAGGAAGTTAAAAAAAAAAAGATTAGCCAGTACAACTCTATTTTTATACGTATTACCACCACGGTGACCCTGAACGAGAAGCAGAAATTTGATTCTGACTCTCTTCAAGGATTATTGCCTTTTGCAATGGAAAATGACAACTCATCAAATGTATTATATCTGCCATGGGCTGCAGGGATGACCAAAACAGCAGAAGCCAGGAACGTGGCCCTGTTGCTTAAAGTAATATTATTTCTTGGCTATTTTGCTAAAATGAGTGCATAGGTTTTTTTTTTTTTTTTAAGTCCGAATGAAGACATCTTCCCTTGATATTCTGCTGAATGTAGCAACCAGGTAGCTACTTCATTGAAGACCCTGTGAATTTATCTAGATCTCGATGGGCCAGGCAGTGATGGAGGGATTTTTCTAGTCAAGTAGTATGTTCACCGAGTGCCAGAGCCCAATCCCAATCTTTATTACAGAAGCAGACTTAATGGAAAATAAATCTGAGAATCAACCAGTTTTGGGGGCTTGCGCAGAAAAATTAACCCAAAGAGACAATTTAACTGTTAACAGGTGTCCTTTTTGCCGTGTAATCTGAGCTGAGAGTTTCCTAGGGAGCAACCAGGTTGGTCCTCTCCCTGAAGCCACGTCCCCCACTTAAGGGAGTGCACAGATCTATGCACAGATCTATCTTTTCCGGTTTTCCTCTGTGGAAAGGAGCTGAGAGCTGTAGCCAGGAGTGAGGGTATAGATAATGCAATAGTGCTCCTGCCAAGAGGGTCTCCTTGTACTCTCAGCAGGAGAGAGGGGAAAGAAGCTGATCATTCTTTCCTTAAAAGGGTTCCCTGGTATATCAGGCTACATATTTTTCAGTGTGCCTTGTTCCAAAAATCGTTAAGAATTTCAAGACAGGGGTACCCGGGTGGCTCTGTTGGTTAAGCGTCCAAATCTTGATTTCGGCTCAGGTCATGATCTCAGGCTCATGGGATCGAGCCCTGCATTGGGCTCCGTGCTGAGCATGGAGCCTGCTTAAATTCTCTTTCTCTCTCCCTCCCTCCCTCCCTCTTTCCCTCTTCCTCCCTCTCTCCCTCTCTCCTCTTCCCCTCTCAAAATGCCCCCCCAACCCCAAGTACTCTCTCACTCTCTAAAATAAAAAGAATTTCAAGACAGCCACAGTAGAGCATGAAACCAAGCATGGAACCCTTTTAAGTGTGGGGCATAGGTGGTACCCCCACAAAGCTGCTCCTGCCTTGAGAGTTAAATGGTGCTTAACTGCAAAATGCAGTGGCTTCCTTAGGAGGACTTAAAGGAAATTAAGGAATGCAAACAAACCAAAAAACTAGCTACCATGGACTGCCTGTAGCCCAGCACCAGCCCCTCAGCACCTTTGGCATCTTACTTAGTAAGAGAAAACTCACCTGCCTGATTCATTCCGATCAGTTTGCCTTCCAGAAAGTGCCCGGGATCAGGTAATGCCAGTCACGGTGGGCAGTTCAAGATGGGAGAGCTCAGATCACATGTTCGTTCAGCCTAATCCCCTAATTTCACTGACTCCCTTTCTCTGATCTTTCATGGGTATAATCTCTGACCTCCACAAAATAGCTCGAGTGATCCTCTAAAAAATGTATCTGATCCTGGCCCCCTCACCTCTTGCCGTGTCTCAGATACCTCCTTGGAGTTCTGGTACCTTAGAATTCAGTTGAGCACCCTCACCTTGATTCCAAGTCTGTGAGATCTGATCTCTGTTGGACAAGCCCCTGCAAGCCTCCACTGCTTGCCACTTCTTTCTGCATCGGGGACTTTGCACTTGCTGTCCCCTCCACCTGGAATGCCTTTCCCTCTCTTTATCCCTACCCTCTGGCTTATCCGCTCCTAGCTTCCCTTTTTCTTGAGAACACAGTTTCTGGGTCTTCCCATCTCTCCACTCAAGCACCCCACCCCTGCCAGTCGGAGTTAACACACTCTCACCACACCTTCACTTTGTATTCAGTGTTGGTCCCTTGACTAGACTGTGAGCACCAGGAGGGCAAGGCGACACCTCTTTGTTGCATCTTTCTGGCCCCAGTACCAGTGCCTGGAACATAGCGGGTACTCAGTACGTGTCTGTTGGAAGGACGAATGGATGTACCCACACAGTCCCTACTTTACACGTATTTATCCACTATCTTGTGTTATTTTGTGCTCTTCACTTATTGCACCAATTAGTTCTGAAACTCGTTGCCAGCAGGCAACCTGTTGTCTGTTTTTCTCCATCTCCCACAATGTTCAACCAGTAGTCCATGTTCAAGGAATGTTCTCGAAGTTGAATGATCTTGACATGAATGATCAGGAGCATTTTACACATAAAATTTCCTGCCATTACAGTATAGATAACTTAAGAATTCAGTTATGTGTCGTGTGTGTGTAAGTTATTCTAGATACTTTCTGCTGACTGGAGAGTAAGTAATAACCGAAGCTAGACATAATCTTACCTATGGGATTTCTGGCTCGAAGGAAGAAATTCAACTGTGATATAAATGTCTCCCTACAATCTTGGTTTACTGATTTTGGAAACAGTCTTGATGGATGACTTTGAAGGACCGGTTGTATTCAGTTTACTGTGGTGTGAGTGCCTCATCCATTTAGGTATATATAAACGTGCACAATCCCATCGGTTGTCATAACAGCCGTTAAAATTTGTCAGGCCAAAGGAATTGATTTGCCATTATTCTTTCCTATGGTGTGGCTTGTCCTCAACTGCTTGTTCAAGCTGGTATTTGTACAGTAGATGCACAGTGATAAAAATCTTAATGGAATACTCAGGGGCAATATAGTTGTTTTTTTATTTTTCCAGTAACTTTCACAACTGATACTTTGACCCACTGGATCTTCAGTTTTCTGTGTCCAGTCCTTCCGACGGATTTTTCCCCTGCCATGTTGTTTGCCCAGATTGGCAGAGCTTGATGGCATTGAAAATATTTTCTGCATAATTCATAGTCATTTATTTTCATACTTTTCTTTCACATGCCTTTTGCAGACAAGAAGCCCCAAACTGTCTCATAGTCCCCAACCTCCCAATTTGGGCGACCCTGTCGAGCATTTATCAGAGACGTCTGGTGATTCTTTGGAAGCCATGTCTGAGGGAGAAGCTCCGAGTCCTTTTTCCAGAGGCAGCCGAACTCGAGCGAGCCTTCCCGTGGTGAGGTCGACCAACCAGACGAAAGAAAGATCTCTGGGTAAGCCTCAGAGGGCAGTTTCTGATGCCCCTTTTTTACTGCATGTATGTATTTTTATACCCCTGCGTCCAAATGTTAATTAGATCTTGTTTTGTGAAAACGCAAGTACTAAGAAACTTGACTAATTGAACATCAAGCTGAAAAAACAGCACATCCAGGCTGGCTGTGGGGCTATAAACACAGGGATATTCCCACCACCCAAGGAAGGAGAGAGGGGCTTGGCATGCAATTTGCTACAGCTTTTCCTTTCAACAAGCTTTTAAGGAAAGCAGAAGGATTCTGTTGTTCTGCCTTTACCACTTACCATTTTCTTTTTTTATATTGGAAATTCAATTTCTAGATCGCTTTGCTTTTAAAAAAAATGTTTGGGCCCTTTAACAAAATGTACAGATCATAAGGATTTAGACCTCTCTGCCGATTTCATAAGCTCAACCTGCTGTTTCAAGGTTCCAGACCAGTACTTGTTTTTGCAGATAGATGGGGTCACGCACGGGGTATGAAGGGACAGGAACAGGATCAACCCACAGGAGGCTTCGGGGTTTGGCCCCTGCACAAGACAGCAAAATGATGCCACATAAAACCTAGCAAATGCCTTGCTTGAAGGGGAAAAGAGCAGTAAAAGCTTTGGGGGGAGGAATGCTGATTTTGTTCGCTTGGTTGAAGATGACAAGAAGACTGGTTGCAAACATCCTCCTAGCTGGCCTTAAAAAAAAAAAAAAAGAAACCCCCAAACTATTATTATTTGTATTATCAATGTGACATTTTAACGTTAAATTTTATATAGATCCTTTTAGGTTAATAATCCAGGGTCCTCGAAGAAAACCACAAAGAAATCTGCTTTTTTCTTTTCTTTTCTTGTTTTTTTGGGGGGGGTTGTTTTTGTTTTTGTTCTTTGAGGTCACATAGTTCGATGGCAGAAGTGAGCCTCCAGTTTCTCTTCTCTTCCTATACAACTGAAGGAGTAAGACACACAGGGGTGTGTGATACCCCCAGTAACATCCTGGGCCAGGACAGGGTCAAGACCACAGGATCCCCAGGTTGGGGCGTTCCATCTGGATTTCAGAGCTCTGTGCTCTCTTTGCCCCACTCAGCTTGCGAGAGCAGGAGCCAGTCCGGGAGGGGAATTTCTCCTTTGTGCTTTGCAGGAAATGAGGGAGCTTCGGGTCCCTGAAAAGATTGGCTGTGCTTTGCAAAATAAAATGAAGATAAGAATAAATGCCCCGGTGCCTCCCTCCATACCTGGGGATCATTGAGCTTGTGGGATAACAGCTCGTTTGTCTCGCCGGCAGGAGTTTCCTCCAGCAGCCGAGCGCGGCGGGCCGTGCAGGTGGATCAGACAGTTCAGGAAGAAGCCTGGGGCAGAGAGGCTGCCGGAGCTGGTCGCAGCCTTGCCCTCGGGTTGGCAAGGGTGGCTGGTGTTTCCTCACCAAGTGGCTGCGCTTCTGCAGAGCTCTGGAGTTTTACTGAGCACACCTTGCTGTGCAAGTTCTGGTGAGCTCAGAGTCACAGCAGATTTTTAAAAAAGTATCCAAGGTGTTTATTCTTCTAGCTCTGCGAGGCACTTTTTGGGCCTGTGATTTTTATAACTCTTGGGCAGAAACGAAGGGATACGGTGAGCAGAGAGGAGAGGAATGAGAAGTTTGCCCTCGCAGGAGGATCCATGGTTCCAAGAAATGCGGCTGGGTTGGGACCAGTGGGCTTGGCGCTGCCCTTGACCGCCTCTTTGTGGCCAATTCGGGAATGTCCTCCTGGCTGCACCTGGCCTTGTGGCGTAATTCAGTTGAGCCGGGATGGGAAATAAACAGGAAAGTGTGAGCCAGGGAGAGTCTAAACACAGTCTCCCTGCCAGGGGCCCATGCTCAGCTTTGTGTTCTGGAAAATCCCGAGTGTGCCTGCATTTATTTAATATGCACACACAGGCTCCGGAGAAGAGCAGGCTCCCCAGAGAGCCCAGAACCAGGAGCAGTGGGTGCCCCCCAGCAGTTACAGAGGAACACCACTATGACTCCACCTGCCCCAGGAGGGGGACTGAGCCGCGACCTCCTGCACACCCACTGTCGCTGCCATTTGGAAGCCCCACGTAATTTTTGGGATCTGGACACTGTCATTTTCTGTTCATCGGCAGAATTGTAAGATCTCTCCCGAAGCTCTGTTGATCCTGTCTTTATTTAAAACTTGCATAGTTTGTTCATGATGGATTTTTGGCATTTAATTTTTAAGAAATATCACATGAAAATACTATTTAGCTTGATGACTCACTTTTGGGAGGCCCCTTCAGTTTTGCACCTGAGACCGTGCTGCACTCTCCTCCCGCCAGTGGCTGACCCGCGTGTCACCCCAGGCGTAGCACACACCATCTGTATGGAGAAGGCGGTGCAGGGGGAAGGGGGCGGGGTGGGCACAAGGCGTTGCTCAGCACAGAGAAGTTAGACATCGCTGGTGTTTGTGTGACGCTGTCCCTGCGTGCAGGATGTGCGCTGCCTATCAGGGAGGGGACTCTGGGACCGCAGGTCTGGCCAAGTGACAGCAAAACCCACAAGTCCTTTCCCAAGCCCAGGGCAAAGTTAGCCACTCTTGGAGATTTACAAAGCAGAGAGGCGAAGAGAGAAATGTGCTCAGGGTCTCCGATTCATTAACATGACCAGCTTCCAACGAGGTCCCAGCTCCGTATGCTCAAGTGATCCTGCTGTGGTGCCTTCCCCGCCCACACGACCCACCCGGAGCCCAGATGAGATCTTTCTCGGTGGAACTGACGCCGCTTCTCCTTCCTGCTCTCTTCAGTGAAAATAGAGAAGATGAGGCGAGAGGAAGTCTACAAAATAAAGTCAAAACCGCTTTGCAGTAGAGTTTGGTTTCAGAAATCATTTCCATGAAAAAAAAAAAATGTCCCGCTGATACTAGGTCTGGGTCTTAATGATGGAGTCGTTGGCTTTTCATCACGGCTGTCTTGGAAATGCCCGACTGGAATGCCACCAGCAGCAGGGGCTGGGGTCTGGCAGCTCCACAGTTGGCTTTGCAGAAAGGGGAGCCACAAGATGTTCCCACCCTTCTGTGTGCCCTCAGGAATTTGAAAATAAAACTCCTGTGAAAACAAGAACAGCAGTAGCAACTTCCTTCTGGCTGCAGCCAGATGCCTTTGTTGACCGGATTCTGAATGGTTCGCTCTAGGAAAGAGACCAACCCATACCAGCCCGGCAGCCAGAGGTGGTGCCATTCCATTTCTGTAACAAATTGCCTCTTAAAAGACTCAGCCTCAACAAACAAGAATGACTTTAAGTGGCTTGGGAGGATTTTAGACTAATTGAGGGAGAATTTTCTCGGCGCGTGTGAGTTACTGAGCATCTCCGTGTCTGTTCTTCTATTATTCCAAAATGGTAACAGTGAGGGCGATCATTCTCTGAGAACAATTTGGCGGGGGGGGGGGGGGAATGGGGGGAGAAAGGTTCATGCTTGCCACAATCTCCCCTCCTGTGCACAAGAGTGAGTAGGAGGTACAAGTAAAGGATTGAATAGGAAATCACCCCCATCCTACAAAGCAGAAAGCCAAGAAGAGTTGGGGCAGAGACGCTAAGACTCACATTTGAGGACTCAGTGATTTGAGCATGAAAGGTTAGCCCTTGGACAGTTAAAAGAGAAATAAATTTCAGACAAGTGAAAAGAAACATTGCTCTATGGAATAAGTGCAATGTTTATGAAATGTGTTTTTCTAAGCGCCAGGAGTGATTGAAATGTAATATAAAAACAAAAATTTACAGAAGAGAGTTTTGTAGCAGGTCAGTAGGTTTGGGGTGCATTCCTGATCTTTTTGGGGTGTGAGCACAGGAGAGTATTTTCTCTAGCATGGAACCAAGTGCACAGGCATGAGTGGGCCCGGTGGCTGACTGGCATTGCTCACTGCAGCCTTCCAGCGTGCCTTCCCTTCACTTCCTGGGCTGGAATGCAGAGTCATTCTAGAATGTCAAATGCGCTGAGTTCCCAAAGTAGGGACCAAGGCATTTGTGGAGGCTTTTGATTTTCTTGGTCATTGTCCCAGGGTATAGTCACTAAAACTAGCGTTGAGAGTCAAAGTGCAAGGCACCCATTTTTCTAGTGCCAAGGGCACAAGTGGGGCCTGATTCTCTGACCCTAGAATAGCTAGCTTCCTGCTCAAGGCAGCAAGGCTTCGGAGTTACAGAGGGCTAGGGAGGCAGGAAACTTCCTCCTTGTCAAACAGGTTCTGCTGTGTCCCAGTTCTATGGTGAAAAGTCAGCCCAATGATCGTGCAAGCCATTTAGCAAATCTGTTTTTGCTTAAAGTAGCCGGAGTCGGTTCAGGCTCTGCAACTGAAGCCTGCCTGATCCAAAGGAACTGATTTCCTATATTTGTAGAAAATGTGGTTCCACCTGTTCTGTGTGTTTCAGGAAATACAAAGACCGGTAGGTACAAACTGATGACTTCTAGAGACTTGGCAGTGAACTGGAGAATGACCTGGAGATACGGTTTTTCAACTGTTTCTTAGAACTGTAGAGTTCTGTGGTGTTTTCTCACGAAATAGTGCAGCTTTACATAAGATTTCATTTGAAAATGAGCTATGCTAAACTGCTCACAAACACACACACACACACACACACACACACACACACACAGAGTAAAAGCATTAAATAGACCGGGGCATGGGGGAAGGGAAAAAAGGAAGGAAAGATGAAGAAATTGCCTCTATACAACAGAAGTCCTTGAGTACTTTAATTTGGCTATACTGGGGAACTCACAAGGATTGCCTCTTAGTTTGTTTGCACTCGATGTAATGAATGTCACGAAACGTAGTTTTTTGTAAACGGAATCAGTCTTTAAGCTAAGAAAAAAAACTGGGTTTGGGGCTGGGAATTAGCCACAGAAAGGAATATTTCAAGAAATCCTCTGGTATAGCTCTTTTTCGTGGCGCCTCGGAGGTGGTAGGCTGCTTCAGGATGAAGCTGAACATCTCTTTCCCAGCTACTGGCTGCCAGAAACTCATTGAAGTGGACGATGAACGCAAACTTCGTACCTTTTATGAGAAGCGTATGGCCACAGAAGTTGCTGCTGATGCTCTGGGTGAAGAATGGAAGGGTTATGTGGTCCGAATCAGTGGTGGCAGTGACAGACAAGGCTTCCCCATGAAGCAGGGTGTCTTGACCCATGGTCGTGTCCGCCTGCTGCTGAGTAAGGGGCATTCCTGCTATAGACCAAGGCGGACTGGAGAGAGAAAGCGCAAATCCGTTCGGGGTTGCATTGTGGATGCCAATCTCCGTGTTCTCAACTTGGTCGTTGTAAAAAAATGGGAGAAGGATATTCCTGGACTCACTGATACTACTGTGCCTCGTCGCCTGGGGCCCAAAAGAGCCAGCAGAATCCGCAAACTTTTCAGTCTCTCTAAAGAAGATGATGTCCGCCAGTATGTTGTGAGAAAGCCCCTAAACAAAGAAGGGAAGAAACCTAGAACCAAAGCGCCTAAGATTCAGCGTCTTGTTACTCCACGAGTCCTCCAGCACAAACGGCGGTGTATTGCTTTGAAGAAGCAGCGCACTAAGAAAAATAAGGAAGAGGCTGCGGAATATGCTAAACTCTTGGCCAAGAGAATGAAGGAGGCCAAAGAAAAACGCCAGGAACAGATTGCCAAGAGACGGAGGCTGTCCTCTCTGAGAGCTTCTACGTCTAAGTCTGAGTCCAGTCAAAAATGAGATTTTCTATGAGTGACAAATAAATACGATCAGACATCAAATCCCCCCCCCAAAAAAAGAAAAAAAAAGAAACCCTCTGGTATAGTGAAGCATGGTTTTGCGATGCAAGTAGTCACTCCCAATTTTCCTTTATAAGCTTGAGTTTTCATATATGAGGTTTTCTGAAAGAGGGGAGTACACTTATCCAAGTTTATACCCTCTTGGCTCTCATTTCACCCTTAAGAAAGAATGTTCTTGTAAAAGATTACTGTGTAGATTCATGGTTGGTTTGTGCTTATTTTATTTTATTTTTTAAAAGATTTTATTTATTTGAGAGAGAGAGCACGCGTGCATGAGCGGGGGGAGGAGCAGAGGGAGACGCAGACTCCCCGCTGAGCAGGGAGCCCAGTGTATGCGGGGCTCGTCCCCAGGACCCCAGGATCATGACCTGAGCCAAAGTCAGACGCTTAACCGATTGAGCCACCCAGGCGCCCCTTGTGCTTATTTTAAAAAATAAAGTTCATCAGGTGTCTTTAGAAATCTCTAGCTATTAACTCCTGGGTTGAAACCCTGTAATAGATTTCTCAGACTTTGAAGAAAGCATTAGTTAATAGGCTACCTGAGGAGATTTAGGTCCTTGAACAATATGTTGAGGGTACTTTGCAGATAGGAGGTTGGTAAGAAAAACATCAACGGAGGTGAATAGAAGATGTGATTGCTTCTCAGAGTCAGAGCCCCCCCAGACCAGCGCCACCATGATTCCATAGGGTCTGTCGTTGGTTAGGTCATAACATTGAGGGGTCCTGCAGAAGACTTGGGATCTGCTGTTTCTGTTTCCCCCTGTACAGCTGGGGTGTTGCTAAACCTGGATTTGGCAGATCACCTTCTTGTAAAGTTTACATAAAACATTTCGATACTGCAGGTGGAGCTATGGGGTTAGATCACTAGAAAGGTGCCTTCAATTTCCAGAGCTATTTCAGGAACTCAAGCTGTCAGTAAGCCGGTGTGAGATCTCTCTTTCTCTCTGTCACAGCTGTGATACCCCACCCTAACCCACACACCTAGATGATGTTTTTGCTTTCTTTTCTGATATAAAAAATACTCTTATTAAAAAAAGCAAACCCTTTGTCAAGTTTCATAAGGCAACAGAAGAAAGTAAGGCAAGTTTTATCTGTTATTTATACTTCTCTACATTCAAAATAGATTTGATTTGGCTCATTCAAAGACAATAAAAGTATATAAGAACCATTAAAACAAGAATTAACACAAGTAGCAATTGGGCTCACTATGTGTGCCAGAAAAATTAAGATGGGGATAATTGCTATAATTGCAGCCAAGACAAAAAAGAAGATAAAAGGGGAAATGTAGTGAGTCAAATGGATTCCATTATTTAAGAGGTCTATACCAGCTCATTAGAAGGAAGAGTCTAAAGCATTATAACCCGAGAACTCCTGCATCTTAATGGTGTTGACAACATGTTATGTAATAGACAGTTGTATTTAATAACAGTTGTTTTACAAAAAGGTTTTTTCATATAGCTACACCTTTATGTAAAATTTCAAAATCCCAGGACCCAGTATGAAGCCATGTTGTTAGAAGGCACATTTTCTTGGACTCTGTAGGTTTCTGGTGATCTAGAGTGATACACAGGGTGAGTTGATACAGTCTTGATAGTTGACCTTGCTCTTAGGTGACTGGCTGTTGACTACTCATTATCTCGTCAGGGTGGGTGATTGCAGCTGGAGAGGAAAATTTGAGGGGCCGGTCATTGTCGAAGGCTTGAATGACAAATGAGACTTAGAGAAGGAATCTCTCCCATCACTCCCATGGAGACAAAAGTCCAAATTTTTAATGTGTCCTAATAACACTGGCTGTTACTCCATATTCTCTCCAGGAATGAGTTTGGGAGTATCTGGATTCAGGTGATGTATTCCAATGTGCTCCGCCATGGTTTGGTTGGAATAAGAGATGAGCCGTTCAGAGATGTTGCCTGAACTATGTTTGGGGGAAAAGATTTTTGTTAATATGTCTCTTTTGTTTTCTTTGCCGTGAAAACTCAATGTAAAAATCTGTGGGCTCAGTCTCGCTATTTTTTGGTAAATGCAAGATTCATTGCACACTTAAAAGTTTCTTGCCAAGTTCATTGTTCTTTAAAAACTGACTTTAAAATATAACCCTTTACATTCATCTAATTCTATAAGAATTCCCAGACATTTTTTTGCACCAGCCTTTAAAGAATATTCTATGAAATACTAAAAACAATATTAAGATCTGTCATACACCCAAGTAGAACTCCATCCTTGGTGCTGTCATTCCCGAAGTGGCCTCCAGAGGGCTGCCCGCTGACATCTGGAAACAGATTTTTGGCAGCTTCTTATATTTCAGGCAGAGTGTAAGAACATAGGAAGGTACCCCTTCTGCATCAATGTAGCGTAGACATATGTCTCCTTGGGCAAAGGAACCGGTGAAGTCCCATCCAGATTTCTTGAGTTAGCTCTGGGATATGGGATTGCAACTAAACAGCCTCAAAGTCTAGAGATGATGTTCTGTGTGGACCACCAGTGGCCTCACTCTCCATCCAGAAGCTGCTTTGGAGCATGACAGCCAGCCCAGCGAGCCCCAAGGCACCACTATGATGATCCTTAGCTTCTTGTCGGTCTGAACCACTTTCCCAGGGGCTGTTATTGGCCGAATCGCTTCCCTCCCTCCCCCCCCGGCCCCCCATATAAGAAGAGAAGGTTAGGACACAGACATAGAGGAAGACCATGCAAAGACACAGGGAGAAGGTGTCACCTGCAAATCAAGGAGAGAAGCCTCAGAAAGGAATAGCTCTGCGGACACCTTGATCTCAGACTTCCAGCCTCCAGAACTGTGAGAAAATAAACTTGTATGGTGAAGGCCCCCAGTCTGTGGGACTTTGTGATGGCCGCCTAGCAGCTGATACAGGGGCTTGGGACACCCTTCTCTCCTTCCTACTTTTTTTCTCATTTGAAGGGACAGTCAGCCTTATGGCAGGTGCCACAAACTTTAAGTGTTTCTTTCTTCAAGACAGAACAATTAGGTTTGTCAAGTTTCCTGTTTTAGTTCGGTTTTATTTTAGCCTCTTCAACCTTTGCACAGTGCATTAACTTGGTTTCTCAGCATCGTAAGGAAAAATTGAAAAACCTTCGGTACCAGTTCAACTTACTGTTACTACTTTCTGTTTGGCGTCTCCCAAACCCCATCCTCCAGTATAGGAAATGAAAGTCGTTTGACATCAAACTGATATAACTGTATCTCATCAAGAAAAGCTCCTAATTTCATCACGCTGAGTTTGAGTGCTCGAAAATTTGGTGACTGTCATTAAAAATGTTATTCCCGCCAACTTTTCACTTTCAGAATTTTTCTGAGGTGTTAATTGGCTTTCAGACATCTCTGGCTACATGTCTCCCAGTAACATAAAGCTAATCATGATCAAAATAAGTCTTTCATTTTCCCCCCACGAGTTTTGCTCACTTCCCAGTTTTTTCCCCTCCATTTATGTATTTATGCATTTATTAAGAATCTGTTCAGTTTCTGGCACTGTTAAAGGTACCCTGGTGAGTTATTTAGAAAATATATGAAATCTGGTTCTTGTGTTTGAGGGAATTTCAGTATAACTAAAGACACATGGTAACCATGTAAGGACTTAAAAGTATACATGCTGCCCCCCGGCGGTCCCAGCGGTCCAGTCTCCCTCCTTAGGAACTATGCCCATGCTACTCTCTGCCTGGGTCCAGTTCCTCGCTCCTGGCACCCCCATATTTGCACGGCCCCCTCCACACTTCACTCAGACCTCTGCTCAAATGGTGCTCATCAGAGAGCCCTCCCCCGAGTAAGAGAGCACCCCACCCCCGCACTGGTCTCTATCTGCTTTCCCACCCTGCTGGTCTCTATCCACTTACCCTCCTGCATTCTTTCTCATGACACTTCTCACGGAGGACAGTGGTTCTCAAACATTAGCAGCGACCTTGTGAAAGCACACATTTCTGGCTCTACTTCTTGGGTTTCTGATTCAGTGGATCTAGAGCAGGACCCCAAAATTTGCAGCTCTAAACAAGTTCCCAAGGGCTGCTTCTGCTGCTGTGGATCACTGAATGAGGGTCATAGAATGCCCTAGGAGAGGTGGAAAGCATCTTCACATCGTAGCTCCACATGAGAGCATTTTTTTTTAAGCAGGCTCCACACCCAGCATGGAGCCCAACACGGGGCTTGAACTCACGACCCTGAGATCAAGACCTGAGCTGAGATCAAGAGTTGGCCAGCTTGAGCCACCCAGGCGCCCCACATGAGGGCATTTTAATCAGTCCTCACTAAGGGATGGGAAGTAGGTATTATATTTTGTTAGGAAAATACGGAGGCTTGAAATGTCTCTCCTGGGTAATGTCCTTAAACTGGAGTATCTAATCCCAGCACACATCACCAGCACGGCCCTCACAGGAGGTCTGGAAATATACATCCTTCCCGCCGTGAGCTGCAGAGCAACCTGTTCACTAGGTCGGCTTCACCTTCAACTCTCTGCCATTCCCTATTTTTGATCCCTATTTGATCCCTGAACCACCTTTATCTACCCTCTCGTCCACCATCTTGACGTGCTTAGGTAGACTCAAAAATGGAAGAGTGGCTGACCTTTTCATATGACTCCATGCCCCTTTGTACAGACATCCCGTTTCTGGAATTCAGGTAGTTCCCTTGCCTGTGTCCTGTCTTTGTCTGCCCCGGGGGAACTCAGCCCCAGCCGTGGTCAGTTGGCACCTGGATACTGATCCTGTTCCTGGTGTTGACAAGGCAGAGGCAAATGAATGAGGCCAATGCAGCTGAAGATTTTCCTGAGGAAGTGAGTTCCTTTGAACAAGATGCTTTATGCTTTGGTTCAGCAGTTGGGTTGGTTTTGCACGATTCTGGAGTTAATGTACTCTCCTATGCTTCCATTTGCCTTCCTAAGAAAAATCAAGTAATGTAGGAGCCTTTTGTAAAAGAGTTCAATGTAACAAATACATTTTAAGTACCCACAGGGCACATGTGCTATATTAGGTAGGAAGAAAGAATATCATTCTTTTAACAAATCCTTACTGAGTTCCTACTGAGGCAGTCTTGGATGCAATCAACAAAACAGTCACAAGCCTCTGATCTTCTGGAGCTTTTATTCTGTTGGGGGAGGCAGATGATAAGCACATAAAATCTGTAATAGATGGTCTAAATGCTATGGAGAAAAATAAAATGGGGCATGGGAACAGGGAGTGTCGAAGAGATGAAGTTGTGAGAGCTGCTGTTTTTAAAAAGGATGGACAGGGAGGCCAACACGGAGCAAATGGCATTTGAGCAAGGCCCTGGAGTGTGTGAGGATGTCAGCCACGCAGGTATCCGGGGGAGGAGAATTCCAGGCAGAGGAAACAGCCAGCGCCCAGGCTCTGAGCAAGAGCACGCCTGGAGCCTTCACAGAACAGCAAGGGGACCACCGGGGTTGGAGTTGCAAAGCAACAGAGGAATAGGGAATGAGGTTGGAAAGACAATGGGGACTGGGTAACTTAGGGGTTTTACAGCAGCAAAGATTGGGCCATGCTGTGGCCACATCGGAATGGAAACGGCCATATTGGAGAACTATGAGCAGTGACATCACTTCAGTTTTAAAGATTGGATTCCGGCTACTGGGTTTGGCACAGACTAAAGGCGGCATGGGCAGAGTCGGGGGACCAGTTAGAAGTCTTGCAACAATCTAGGGAGATGAAGGTGTTAGCAGAAGAATTTGGATCGTGCAGGTGTTTGGAAATGAGAATAAAATGCCTTCCTGCCATCCAGGAGTTTGTGCTCTAATGGAGGTGGCATATGGATAAGAAAGCATGAACGCAGACGCCATCAGAGTAGCTAAAGCTTGCTAAGCACTGACTCTATGCCAACCAACACTTCCTCTCTGCCAGGCCGTATCTAATACACTGAGCAGCAAAGCCAGGGTTTGAACCCCCGCAGGCTGTCTCCAGCCCCCACATGCTTAACTACTACACTATACTGAAAAGAGATAGAAAGGAATTCCAACTTTGGTAACTTGGGAGGTTTTTAATGAAAAGTAGCCTTTGAATTGGACTTTGAGTGATAAATAAAAGTTGGGCTGTTTGAAAAAAAGGACGGCTCTTGTATGAGGGCAGTAACCAGAATAATAGATACCCGGCCTTGAACACTCTTACTCCTCTAAAAGCTGGGCTGGAGCCCCAGGGGTGGCTTCTGTTTGCCGTATTCAGCGTTGTCCCGTGCTATTCAAAGCTGTAGCTATGGCGTCCCCTCCCCCTCAGCAAAGGACACTGAGTGTCACAGAAGTGGCTGGTGTGGGGAGGGGGCCACCTCATCAGGACTCCACTACTTACCTGGTATGTGACTTTGGGCAGGCTGTTCCATCCCTGAACCCCTTCCCTAAATACCTACCTGTAGAATAGTTGTAAAGACCAACTGAGATCACATAGGCAATGCTCTTAATGTGGCACCTGGCACATAGTAAGTACCCTATCAGTTAACCCTATGTTCATAATGGCGAGGTGCGTAATAAATCAGAATGCCAGTTACATCTTTTGTTTTCTCAGGTAGGACATTACGGATTTCATTTAGAAATACTTACATCAAAATGGTGAAAGTCAAAACATTTCCTGTCAGAGATATATTAGCTTCTAACTTTATATACTCACAAAGTTAATGAAAGGGATCACCTCAACTTTTTCCTGATCCAAAATAAATGCCCCACCATTGCCCTTTCACATTGTATTTCCCCTTACTTGGTTACAAGTTATTTTTACAATAATGACATTTTAGGCTGGCTGATTGTTGCTACCTGCATCAGTCACATGCCTTTGTATTTTTTTTTCTTTTCAGCTTTATTAAGGTATAGTTGAAAAATAAAATTGTAAATTATTTACTGTGTGTATTATGATGAATTGATATACATATAGATTGTGAAAGAATTCCTCCCTCCCATCTAGGTAATTAATACATCTTTCACGTCACTTATTTATCTTTTCGTGTGTGTGTGTGAGAACATTTAAGTTCTACCCTCTTAGCTTATTTCAATTACACAACACACTGTTAACTGTAGTCACCATGTTACACATTAGATCCTCAGACCTTATATATTTTATAGGTGAAAGTTCATACTTTTTGCCAATCCTTCCCTATTTCCCTCACCCTCTGCCCCTGGAAACTACTTTCTACTCTGTTTCTATGAATTTGGCTTTTTTTTTTTATTTTTTAAGATTCCGCATATAAGTGATACCATGCAGTATTTGTCTTTCTCTGTGTGGCTTATTTCAGTTAGCATAATGTCCTCAAGATTCATCCATGCTGTTGCAAATGACAGGATTTCCTTCTTTTTTTTACGGCAGAGGAACATTCCATTGAGTCATGTGCCTTTAAATTACCCTTTAGTCTGTATTATTTCTGGAATCCCTCTGCAGGCAACTACCCCATCCATGGTGTTCCCTCCCTATTTGATTGTTAGACATCAGTCTCTAAATTCTAATCTCCCCTCCCAAGTTGAGTATTTATCTGGATCCATCTCTGTAAGTCCTCTGTTCCACAGCATTAAGGGTGTGACCCAGGCATCCCAGCAGGAAGACAGCTGATGTGAAGTTGAATGTGGGTAGTGTTTCAGAAAGAGTCCAGAACATGTAGGAATTAAGTTTATAGGGAGATTCTTTGGGAGATTTCTAGCAATATGGCAAAGGTTAAGGAGCATAGAATGCCAACAGTCCCCTTCTTCCTACAAACACATGGAAGCATAAGATAAAATATATTAACAACAGAAAATTAATACATAGCTGAGTTCACAATAAAGGAGATCTCTAGGTTCCAGAAGTGAGGAAGGATATCAAAGTAGAAATGACAGTGAGCATAGATATTTCAGAAGTGGGTACTGGTTGCAGGCATTTGGGCTAGGACTCTGATATTTACACAGCAACAGAAAAATAGACTAATGGCCCCTACAAAACTAGGCTAGAGGTCCAGATAGGTGGGCATTTATTAAAATGGGATGGGGGTAGGGGAAAAACCTTCCTTGCAGCCCAGGAAAACAACAGAGAAGTTTGCCTTCTGACCCGAGCATTGGGTGAGAAGGAAAAAGGTGTTTATGAACCACTCACATGGAGGGAGCCTGAACTCATAATAGCTGCATCCGAGAGGAATCCCCAAATATATCAGTCAGCATAGGCTATGTAATGCTGCGGTAACAAACAATCCCCAGATCTCAGTGGCACTTATCACTGCCATTGTCTGTTTCTTACTTGAATTGCATGTCCAGTGCAGAATTAGCTGCCGATCATAGCCACCCAGGGACCCATGCTGATAGAGGCTTCATTTCAATGCATCACTAAAGCCAGAAAAGGGAGCATGACACGTCCTACTCTGGCTCTCAAGGCTTCTGCAAGCAGGGATATTTCAGCTAAAAGTCAGCACAAGGCTGTGCTCAACCTCAAAAGGGACAAAGAAAGTGCAAGCCAGCAATGTGCCTAGAGGAGAAGTAGAATATTTCTGTGGAACAATATTAGTGACAACCACGCCAAACCTATAAATTTACATAGGAATGATCAGGACCACTGAAATTCCTAAAGCAGGTTATTCAACTGAAGAGAGAAATCATCAACTAGAATATAAATCTTAGGAAATCTCACAATCTGAGGAGAAATTAAAAAGAAAAGAAAGAAAGAAAAAGAAAACGTTGAAGGGCAGTTCAGAGACAGGATAAGACAACCAAGACCACCTGTGTCTAATAGGAATTCCGGAAGACAAGACTAGAAATAATTGGGGGACGATGATAGTAGAAGATATAACAAATGAGAATTTTTCTAAAATTGTAGACAGACCTGAGCCTTAAAATTGAAACACGACACAAAAACCCAAGCAAGAGTTAGAAAAAAAATCTACGCATAGGCCCGCTGTGGGGAAACTTCAAAACATCAAATGTCAAAAGAAAATCTTTAAAGCAGACAAAGAGAAAGGACAGGTTATCTAAAAAGAAAAGAAAACTTGACAACAGCATACTTTTATAAGCCCAGAAGTCAGGAAACAATGGGATCATATCTTCAAAATCCTGGGGGAGAATCACTTTTAACTAATATTTCTTTAACCAGCAAAATTATTACTGGAGAGAGGGTGAAAAGAAGACATTTTCAAATAAGCAGAATGAAGAGAATTTAGAATTCACAGAACTCTGGCTGAAAGAACTAGTAGCATATGTATTTCCCACAAAAATCCTCAACAAAATATTAGAAAATCAAATCCAACAGTGTATGAAATTAATAATATGTCACAACCAAGTGACTTATTCCAGGTATGCAAGGCCATTTCAATATTTGAGATTCAGTGAATATAATCTACCATATCAATAGGCTAAAGAAGAAAAATCATATGATCACATCAGTTGACACATCAAAAGCATTTGAAAAAAATCTAATACCCATTCATTATTTGAAAAAATAAAATCCTCAGCAAACTAGGAATAGAGGGGAACTGTCTCACAAAGAGCAGCTACAAAAAACCTATAGCTAACATCATATTTAATGATGACAGGCTGAATGTTTTCCCTCTAAAATCGAGAACAAGACGAGACTGTCCAATTTCACTGCTCTTACTCAACATAATTCGAGAAGTTCTAGCCAGTGCCATAGACAAGAAAAATAAATAGAAGCCAGGCCATTTTTTTAAAAGATTTTATTTATTTTAGAGAGAAAGACATAACATGAGTGGGAGGGGCAGAGGGAGAGAGAGAGAGAATCTCGAGCAGACTTCATGCTGAGCACGGAGCCTGATGCAGGGCTTTGTCCCAGGACCCTGAGATCATGACCTGAGCTGAAACCAAGAGTTGGATGCTTAACCTGACTATACCACCCAGGCATCCCAAAGCCATGTCATTTAGAAAAGAGAAATAAGACTGTCTTTGTTTCCAGATGACATTATCTACTAGAAAATCCTAAAGACTGTACCAAAAAAACAAAAACAAAACCCACCTCATAGAAGTAATAGGTGAGTTAGCAAGGTCGGAACATACAAGATCAACACATAAAATCCATTGCATTTCTGTGTTCTAATAGCAAACAAATGGAAGGCAAAATAAAAAAAAAACACGATACCACTTATAACTGCTTCAAAGAAAATGAAACGCTTAGGTATAAATCTAGTAAAACATGTATATTGGAAATCTGCGTGCTGAAAATTACAATATGCTGATGAGAGAAACCAAAGACCTAATAATTGAAGATACATACTGCTTTCATAGATTAGAAAGCTCAACAAAGTAAAGATGTTACTTCTCCCCCACATGGATTTATTGGTTTAAAACAATTCCTATCAAAATCACAGCAAGATTTTTTTAGATAATTCTAAAACTTATATTAAAAAGGTGAAGGAACTCGAATAACTAAAACAGTTTTGGCAAAGAAGGATAAGGAGGGAAGAATCAGTTTACCTGATTTCAAGTCTTACCATAGAGCTACATTAATTAGGACTGTGTGGGTGGGCAGAGGGATAGACACATGTGTCTGTGAAATGGAATAGAGAACCCAGAAATACACCCACACAATGATGCCCAACTGATTTTAGCCAAATTGCAAAATTCAATGGAGGAAAGATAGGTTTTCCAACAAATCATGCTGGAGCAATTGGACATCTGCAGGCAAAACCCAGAACTTTAATCTAAGTCTTGAACCTTATACAAAAGTTTATTTGAAATAGATCACGGGCTTAAACACAAAGTTATGAAACCTTCTAAATAATAGGAAATACTATTTAGGACCTTGAGCTTTGTGAAGAGTTGTTAGCCATCACCCCAAGAGCATGACCCATAGAAGGAACAGTTGATAAAATGGGCCTCATCCAAAAAAGACCCTGCTAAGAGGATGAAAAGACAAGCCATAGTCTGGGTGAAAAATCTCTGTAATCACATAACCAACAAAGGACTAGTATCTAGAATATATAAAGAATTCTCAAAACTCAATAGCAAAAAATCAAACAATCCAGTTGGAGAATAGACAAAAAATCAGGAGGAGACGTTTCCCTAGAGAGGATATACAGATAGTAAATAAGCACAGGAAAATATGTTCATTATTTGCCTTTTGGGAAATGCAGATTCAGACCGCAGTGAGATATCACCACACACATGTCAGAATGGTTAGGATGATAAATAATGATAACACCAAATGCTGGCATGGATGCCGAGAAAGTGGGTCACTCATATTGCTGGTGGAATGTAAAATGGTACAGCCACTCCGGAAAATAGTTTTACAGTTAACTTTAAAACTAAAAATGGACTTCCCATATGACCCAGCAATCGCACTCTTTGGCATTTATCTCAGGAATATGAAAACTTATGTTCACCCAGAAACTTGCACATGAATGTTCCCAGGCTGAAAACTACCCAAGCATCCTTCATTGGGTGCGTAGTTAAACAAATGTGGTACATCTATGCTTTGGAATTCTAATGCAATCAAAGGGATAAGATACTGATACATACAGCAACTTGGTTGGACCTGAAGGGAATTATGCAGAGAAAAAAAAAAAAAGCCCCCAAACTCTAAAGGTACTATCCCGTTTATATAAAACGCCATACAGATAAAATTATAGAGATGGAGAACAGGTTAGTAGTTGCCAGGGGCTTTGGGGGTGGTGACTACGAAGGGGTAGCATGGGGGAGCCTTGTTATGGTGGTACAATTACTTAGCAATGTTGGGGTAGTAGTTACATGCAGTTCAATATTATAGGATTACACACACACACACATCAGTGCTTCTATAAATCTGAGTAAGCTCTGCGCGTTGTCCCAATTTCAATGACCTGGCTTTGTTATTGTCTATAGTTACACCAAATGTCAACATTGTTGGAAGCAGGGTGAAGGTGCATGGGACCTCCCTGTACATTTTTTTTGCAACTTGGTGTGAATCTAAAATTATTTCCGAACAAAAGGCTACAAAAAATACATACTTTACTAAGAAGTGTAATGAGCCTAGGAGGGAGGCGGTCAAGTGTGTGCGGTGATGGTGAGGAGATACACTGGTAAGTGTGGGTTTTTTTGGTAAAATCTAAACAAGCATCAGTCCTAATGAATCATTTAAGGGAGTTAGAAGCAAGGTAACATAAAAATACCAGCTGGAAACCATATAAGACCAGAGAGGGTGATGAGAGTGAAAGCATTCTAAATCTTCTTATTGTCTAGGGAGGATAGAAAACCATATGTTTGAAATGTCTTTGTGATAAAAAAGGTAGAATGACATCTAAGCCAACCAAAGTTATTTTAATTCATACTAAAATCATCTGTGGAACACCTGCTCTGTGTCTGGAAACCTAGCGATATCACTAACTGCTCCTATAATCCTAAAAGAAGGCAGTGTGATCCCCTTTTCACTGATGAAGAAACTGGCTACCTGGGGGTGCATCACATCCGACAGTCATGGCAGTAAGTGGTGAAGCCTGCGTTTGAACCCACGCTCGCTGACACCTTAAGCCTGTGTTCTTTTAATTCCATGATGCCCTGTGATGCGAAATGAATATCGAAATAGATTAATTTTCTAAAGAGAATGCCTGCAGTGTGTTTTGAAGGTGAAATAGTTTTACCTTATATGGATTGCAATAGGTATCCCTCTCCGAACTGTGGGCAAAACAGAAAGCGTTTGTCTTACCCTTCGCATTTCCTCGTCCAAGCTTTGGGCAAAATTTACTGCAAAACAGAAAGCTTTCATATCTTGCCTTTTCCTTTGTCAGCCCTGAAGAGTCATCATGAAGCTGTGTGTCACAGGAGCTCGTTCAACTAGTTAGGTTACCTGGGAGAATGAAGGGCAGCAGTTAACATTCAAGTTTAGTGTTTTCTTAGGAAAGCAATGAGCTTAGAGATGAATTCTTTTTTTCATTTTATCCTGTGTGGATGGGGAAAAAGGAGGTAACATTTTGAAGATCAAGGAAAACACCAGCCTCTCCAACTGTTAGTTAATTTCCCATCTGTAAATCTTGTTTCTGTTTCCCCCGATGCTAAAAAGATCTTGAAGCCCATGTCTGTCCTGATGCATCCTCACACACCCATGTCCATAGAGCAGGCAGGGAGAAGTCACGGACACATCGGTAATAGGTGTCCGGGCTTTGTTGCTCGTGTTTGTTGACAGGTTTGAATAAAAGAAACCTGAGGATTTGTCTCTGATCTCTCAGGCTTTTTCTCCTTCTTTTAGCCAGGAATAAATGACTAAAGCTCTCCATTTTATAGGATTGAAAAGAAGGAGTACTTTTATCTTTACTTGAAACATTGTGCCGCAGAAGCTTCTATTTACTGGCTCATAAAAGATTTTATGTCTCATCTGTTGTACTTAGGATGACTATAGCGGATGTTCTAGAAAAAGATTTGAAATGTGTTGCCTCCTGAAGTTAGAATTATAATCAGGTGTATTACTGAACAATCCAACTTTCCCTAATGTGTATAGATTTCTGCATTGGCAGGAAGTATTGAAGTACGCCCAAATAGAGCATTAAGCAAAATGTAGCCCGAAACTCTAAAAACATGTGTGATTGCCCACCCGTCTGTGTGCAGACTTCACACTGTGTTTGCCCAGCTCTTGTACAATAGACTCATCTGATGAAACAGCAGAAGCACCTGTCACAGGCTGAGCTCAAAGCCTTCTATAAAAACATGGGGAACATTCTGATCTCAGCATTACCATCCCAGCTCTGTCATGGAATTAACTCAAGACACCCTAGACAAGTCTCTTATTCTTCCTAGGCCTCAATTTCTTCGTCCGTAAAATCCCGGCCCGTTTCCCAGGAGACCTGAGAGGAAGATCCAGCACTCGAGAAATAGGAAAAGCAGAAATGTCTCCCAGAAATTCTTAGTGATGGTGAAGTAGGGGACCATTGGCTCTTGATAAAGTGAAGACAGCTATTCTTATACTAAAGAAAAACCAGAAAAGAAAGTACCAGAAAGAAAAAATTCATCAGAAGGCAGACAGTTACGGCCCTAATGCTGTGAATCCTTCATGCCCAGCCCCCATTTTATAGTCAGTGCTTTTCCAAATGCTTGGAGTCGAGTGCCTTTTCAGGGCAGCCGTCAACAGCGCTCACCATGAATGTATTTGTGGTCGTGAATAGTGGCCAGGTAGTTTGACCTTATCCAAGTGGACCTATGAAAAGTGGCTTATCTTGCTCTTCACAAAAGATAAAAAGGTTATTTCTGAAATTTTTGTTTGAGACCCTCAGCTTTCAGTGAATGACCATCATAATATTTGTTTCTCAATTTTTTGATGAGATGAGGTTCATCTGGCTCAAAATATTTATTATTTCTCTTACACAGTAACCTTGAGAAGTGATATAACATATAGTTAAAGCGTCGACTCTGAAGCCGGAGTGCCTGGAGTCATATAGCAGCTCGGTCAACCTACCACTATGTGATGTGGGTCATGTTCCTAACTACTCTTTGCCACAGTTTCCTTATATATAAATGGGTATAAAAGTAGGAACCTACTTCATAGTGTTGGGAGAATTAAAGTAGTTAATGCGTGTTAATTGCTCAGTATTATACTTGTACTGTAGTAAGTACTACATAAGTTAGGGAACATTGTCATTATGAAGCATTCGTAAAGCCTCTGGGGGGAAAAGAAATCATGAGCTGTTGGCCCACTTTCAGAACGTATCCAGACCCCAGCCACTTCTTACCTCTTCCATTCCTAATGCACCACCACCTCTTGCTTGGACTACTGCCGTCGCTTCCTCCTGGTTTCCCTGCTACCCCTCTTGCCCCCAGTGGTCTCCATAGAGCAGCCTGAGGTGATTCCAACCCTTAAGTCACATCACAGCACTCTTCTGTTCCCTGTGCTCCATGGCCCATCATTTCATTCAAAGTACAAGGCCATCCACCATTCTTTTCTTTTCGGTTTACCCTTATCTGCCTTATTTCTCTACAGTGGACTAATTACTGCTGGACATAGTATGTGATCACCTGTTTATTGACATATTCTTGTCTCTCGCCAACTGGCATAAAAGGTCCATAAGAACAGGTGTCTTATTTTGTTCACTGCTGTTTTCCAAGCTCCTGATATGGTGCCTGCATATAGTAGATGCTCAATAAATATATGTTAACTAAACTACTTAACTGGAGGGGATGATACAGTAGTTTATATGTGACTGTCAAAGCATTTTTACTGTCTTATCAAATCCCATGAAGTAGGAATCCTGGCAGGGGAGGAAACAGTTGGGGGGGGGGGCAAATTTCTTTGCTTACACTTAACATCTATAAAGAATGGGCCAAATCCCAAAGACATTTCTGCAGCGACAGAAAGCAGGTCAGTGGTTGCTTGGGCAATGGTGAGGACTACCAAGGGCACACGGGAGCATTTGGGGGTTAAGCAGATATTCACTATCTTCACTGCAGTGATAGTTTCATGGGTGTGTGCATATATGAAAGCTCACAAAATTTCTACATTTTAAATACATAGAATATATTGTGTGTTCTTTTACCTCAATAAAGCTGTTCTAAAAAAAAAAAAAAAATGTTAGGTAACCTACCAAGCTTGACCAGACCCCACACTGGTGGGTTTCTTCTGGTTCCCTGCACTGCCCACCAGGTGACGAATGAGAGTTGGGTGTTTAACAGTAACAACACCCAATTTACTATAACATTTATTTATGTATGCCTCTCTGTTGAAAAGGGACCTTTGATTCTACCATTTGGGGGTACTTTCTATCACTTATATGTTTCCATCCCCTACATTCAGTAAAAATCAAATTACCAAAAATAATTGGATAATATTTGAGGACTTGCAGGTTTACAGAATTTTTAGATGAGCAAATTGAAAGAATTAAATGATTTGACCGAGGTCATTGAGAGCAGCAGTTTTGGCAGAGGAATGAGAAACTGGATAACCCCAGAATTTTGTTTTCCAGCATAAAAGCCACATTTCTCTTCCTTCCATCTTTTATTGGCAAATTATAACTCTTTTTTTTTCTTTCCAAACTAGCAAGAGTATGTGTTTCTCGAAGTCCTTTGTGCATGTTTTCTGTTCCTGTCTTGTGAATAAGGGACATTAAAATGTCTTCTGACCTATATAGGACTCACTGTTTTCTGTTTATTTTTTAATTTACCAGGTAAGAGGGGCACCACCTTTTGAAAACAATACTGATAGAACTGAAACCAGTAAAGATACCAGCAAAATGTGCATGTCAGGTTAAGTTAGGGCTGAAATTCTATCTATTGTGGTCAAATGGGCCACACCTTAATTAATAAGTCTGTTCCTGACAAAGCAGTTGCTCTCAAATTGATCAGTATTTTTCCGTTCAAAAAAATTTCCTGCTGTGTGCTACTGAGTACCTACTTAATATCCGTTGACACAGAGGGGTACAGAGATAGAGGTCAGCCTAACTTTCGAATAAACAGAACAAATGCACAAGTATTTTGTATTGCAAGGAAAGCATACTACTTTTGAGATTCTTAAGACTGTTTTTTTGTTTTGAATTATTACTAAATCTTTACCTTTTAAATCTATTGGTTTATCCCCTTTATTGCACTTATATTCCCAAGACCCTTGGTCAAATAATTTATAATTGTGAATCTAGGTGCATTTGGATACTAACTGCTGCTTAAAGAGTAGCTTGGTGAATTCTTTCATAATACTGATAATTACTCCTTGGTTTATCCATTATGAGAAATTATGTGTGTGTACATGCATATGTATGTGTGTGAATATACATACACATATATGATTTTCTTAAATCGGGACCTTTTTTCATTATATTTGCAAGCATCACTAATTTTAGGCAACCTTATTCTGGCAGAGAGAAAGAAAACAATGGAAAATTTAAACTCCAGTGTGATCTTTTTTTTTTTTCATTTGCATCGTGTCTCACATCTCAATAGACACTAGTATGTTTCCTTGCGTCTAACTGTGAATATTGAAACGTTTTAGTTTTTCTTTGGAATTTGGAGACTAGATACTATCAGTAGGAAGTTGCTGATCGAAACTGGTGCTTTTGTGTCTGGCCAAGCATAGCACAGAGACCATGGAAGGACCATCCAACTCATGCACAGAGTGTGCCTTATAAAGCCAGAGAAGTCATTGTAGTGGACTGGTTACTAATGTCTGCAAAGGAACAAGCTCGAGCTGGATTGCTAGACATCACTGTGACCAAAATTTATTTGTGTCTGCAGAATTCTAAAAGAAAGATCCTGTGCAATTTTTTGTTTGTTAAAATTTTCCATTTAGATTGCAAGAATACCGCAAAAACACTTGGTCAAAGAAATCTGAACCTTCTAAAAATATTTCTATAATTACTGATGGCATTTGAGCTGTGCCTCATCTGACTTGCTTGTCAGTCCTCAGCAATCATTTGGGACTATTTTGAGACTGGATTACCCAATGCTTTAGCTTAAGCTCCGCATATTGGACAAAATCCCCTTCCGGCTACTGTTCTATTATGACAAAATGACCAGAAAGAGTTGTCTCTAAGCACTGTCTCCAGTTCCTCTCTTGAGGTTTCTCTTGGACCCACCCATTCAGACCTTCAGTCCCATCACTCCATAGAGACAACTCTGGTCACGGTGACCAGGACCCCCACATGTGAATGAGCCCTCCTTTGATTTGTCAGCGCCTGACACGCTAGACCACTTTCTGTCCTTAAGGCATGTGCTTTCCCTGGTTTCCTGGACACTTCTAACTCGGCAATCTTCCTACCTCACTGACTTTCCCTCTTCAGTCTTCTGTGTTGGTTCCTTCTCATTTTCTCACCTGTAAGCTTTGGCCTCAGCCCCCAGATTTCATCTGTTCTCAATTATACTAGTGCCCTAGGTGGTCTGGCCTAGCCCCATGGTGCCAGATGTCCCCCTGTATGATTGACTTAGTCAGCTTGGGCTGCCATAATAGAATACTGTACACTCGGTGGCTTAAATAATGGAAATTTATTTCCTCACAGTTCTGGAAGCTTGGAAGCTTGTCCAAGATCAAGCTTGGACAAGTTTGTCCAAGATCAGGCTGCCAGCATGGTTAGGTTCTGGTAAGGTCTCTCTTCCTGGCTGGCAAATGACCACCCTCCCTGTATGTCCTCACATGGCCTTTCCTTGGTGCCTTCACGTGGAGAAAGAAAGGGGCAAACTCTCTGGTGTCTCTTCTTATAAGCGTGCCAATCCCACCACAAGAGCCCCACCCTCATGTCCTCATATAAACCTAATCACCTTCCAAAGCCCCCACTTCCAAATACTATCACATTGGGGGTTGGAATTTCCACATATGAATTTGGGGGGGGGGACACACAAACCTTCAGTCCACAACAATGATAATGACCCCGCTGGCTCAAACCTCTCCCCTGAAGTCCAGATTAATATGTCACATCTCCCCCATAACAGGTCCAAAACTGAGCTCTTTCTCCCTCACAAAACCTAGTCCTTCCAGCGTCTTCCCCATCTCGGTAAATTGCATCCTCCTCGTGCCAAAACCTTGCCATTCGCCTTGACTCCTCTTTTGATCTCATTTCATGCCTAATCTGTCAGGAAATCCTATTCACCCTACTTTCAAAATATGTCCAGCTATCTGATCACGTCTCACCATCTCTAGTACTCTGCCCAGGTCCAAACCACTACCCTCTCCCTCCTGGCTTCCTGCCTGTTAGTCCTTGTCCCTGGTACTCAGTTCTCAACCCAGCAACTCTGGTAAGGAAATCTCATCTGCTTAGAGCCCTCTGTCAGCCTCCCGGCTCACTGAGAGTGCAAGGGTCCACGCGGCCGGACCACTTGCTTTTTTTCTAGTCTCCCCTCATCCCTTTCCCCGTCTCATTCATTTTCCTGCAAACATACTAGCCTGTTGCTGTTCCTGGAACACACCAGGTATGCTCCTGCCTCGAGGAAACTTGATGTTCCCTCTGCCAGGATTGTTCTTCGCCCAGATATCTGCAAGACCAAGACCGGCTCCCCCATTTCTTTCAGATATCTCCCAGCGGGACAGCCAACTACTGTGCATAAAACAGCAATCCACCCACGCCCACCCCCAGGCTCTCTGTCCCCCACACCCTGTTTTGTTTGGTTCTCTGTTACTTGGCACACTCTACCCTTTCCTGTCTATGAGCTTATTGTCTCTCGTACCTCAGTAGAAGCTAAGACCTCTGAGCTTCCTGTTAGATCCCCAACCTTCAGAACAGTGTGTGGCAGGTACCCCATAAATATTTCTTGAGTGAATGAAATCTCGTTTATGATACTGATTCTACTGACGTGAGCACCGTGCCCCTGCTCTGTAAATCTCAAACGGCCCCGAGCTTCCTGAACTTTCTCTGTTCCTAAAGCTTTCCCTTAAGGATCAGTCTGCTCCACTTTTAGTTCAACTGTTTTAACTCGGAGAAGCGCACTACCTAAGCTGAGTCACTCGTGCTGTGGCAAAGTGACAGAGTCTCTTATTCTCTCCCTTCCGATTGTTTTAAAGCATAATGTTTATATACCACGTGAATTGCTATTATAGAAAATAAAGCCAAGAGAACGCCCAGGTGCCTGTAAGTGGTAGTAATTTGGGCTGGGTCCCGTTTCTCCGGGTTTCCTCTAGCGAGAGGTATGTTCCACGTGTCCAGTGCATGTTACGAGGAGGGCAGCCCCGGACAGCGACTTGGCCTGACTGATTCCTTAGCTAACCAAGCGGGTACAGGTGCTACAGGGCTCATGGCTTCTTTCTCGATGCCTGTAGTAGGAATGTTAACAATTGGCATTTTGATCTTGGGGCTTTTAGGGGGGACTCTTACCTCTGAAAGTGGGGAGAGAGGGTGAAGGGTTATTTATGGTGAATCTGGAAGCAAGCATGATATTATATGGGCAGTGACACAGGATGCCCAGGGACAGGGATCTGAGCAGGGAAGCTTTGCCACCGCGGCCGGTCCCCACCCACCACTCCCAGAGCTGCTTTAGCCACCCTCAGACTTTTGTTCTTTATTGTGATCTTGTGGTTGAGAACAGAAGCTGCTCTTAAAAGGCAGCCCTTGCAACTTCAAAGGGAGACGCGGAGGGAGAAGTAGCCCTGTGTGATGTCTCTTCCACGCCTCTTCAGAAAGTACCAGAGGGGAACAGAAGGTGAAGGTACAATAAAACGTCTTTTCGGGGTCTTCTGAGGGCAGTTAGAAAGCTCAGTTGTCAGAGCCCGGTCCTGGAGATGGACGTCATGGCTCCTAGCACCCAGTGCCAGTCCCTTCCTTAGAGCCCCTGCGCGCTGGGGGCTGGGCAGTGTCGGGGGGCGGGCCTGGGGGGGTGCGGGGAGAGCGTCATATCCTTAACCCTGTGCACCTGGAATTCCCCCAGCAGCAACTCTGTCCTTTCCCACTTGCTCTTAAAGCAGAAAATGGCATATAAGGGTAGCCTGGGGCAAATGAGATAAGCCTGACAAACACTTTGAAAAGCCCCCTTCCCCACCAGGGCAGGTACCACCAAAGGAGCTAGATCAGAACACTGACCAGTAGACCAGTCTCAGCTTCTCTCCCACTCACGTACCCTGTGTGCACGACCCTGATCCTGAGCACTCTTCCCCGGCCTTGGGGGCTTGTTTGGGGCCTTCGCACTGCCATCTCTCTGGACTCTCCTAAGAAATAGCTCTCTCGGGGGCCCCTTTATTCTTCTGGCCGGAGCTGAGAGGACATTCCAGATCTCCCCACGGGGGCGGGTGTGGAGAGGGGCAAGGACAGAGGCTTCCAGAAGATCCACACCCTCTGGCGTGGACCCGAGGACACAGGAGGAGCGATCCTGGAGCCGCGGGGAAGACACTGGGCGGGGGGAAGAGTGGGCAGGAAGCCAGGGACAAGCCTCGGAACAGACTGACCCCGCCTCATGCTCCGTCACTGCCCACTTGAGGCTGGAGCCTGGCTGGATGTGTCTGGGAGTGTCCACAGGACGGCTGTGGCCTGTCGTGGCGGAGGGGACCTTTACAGCCACCCTGGCAAAGTCAACTGAAAGCCCAGAGGAATCAGGTAGCGAATGAATAACAGAAGAACTAGCGTGTAATAGTAATAGGAAACCTTTAAAACTTAAATAGTACCCAAAGCAGTTCACCGATGCATAAAATGTGCAGATACTAAAAGCAGCTCGGCGTGACTCCTTTCCAACCAACATAAAGCCAAAAATAAAGTAACCGAATCTCTGAAGAAGTAAGTAGAGGGCACTTGGGTACCTGCTTCCATTAGGACTACTCAAAAGATAAATATAAAATCACCTGTTGATAGAGTGGACGGCATACCGACTTGAATGCCAGAAGGTGGAGAAGGCCCTGTCCCTCGCTTCGAAGCCGATATCGGGGAAACGCGTCTCATCTTTTCTGGGTCACACTCCAGCCTGCTTGGGGCAGGAGCAGAGGGGCTCATAGACCATCTGTCTAAATATTTTTAAAGCTGTAAATCAAGCTGGCAAATGGTTAGGTAAAATATGTTCTATCCTCCTACTTTGATAAATATACGTTTGTGACCACAGAGAAAGCTAGATTGGATTTTAGCATTCTCCGAAATGCTCACAAGAGTTCTGTGCTGGATCACGAGATGGAGAAGGCCCTCCCCACCCCCAGCCCGTAGCAGCCCCCGCCTCGGCCTAGTTGCCACAGTGCGAACATGAGCCATGACCAACCCACGTGGATGAGTGCCCTCCATGTGCCCTGCACACAGCCGTGCCTCCGTCACCCCTCCATACTTGGGGTGCATGCACCTGTTGTTGGAGCTGGAGAAGCTCTGAAGTATAGTGCCCAGGGCAGGGGCACTTAGGCACATAAGCCCTACACTTCCGTGGAATCTGATCACAAACATGAAGGAAGTCGATCATTCCCATGAGAGTTGGCATTGGGTGGCTTGCCTTATGTTTCGAGGTCATAAAGGAGAAACAGCAATTCTGGGTTGTTCTTTTTTTTTTTTTTTTTTTTTTTTTAAGAGCTCCAAATGAAGGCCAGTGAGATATGAATTCCCCCAAACTGCCCACACGCTCTTTCTCACCACTTTCTGGAAAAGAATTCTGAGCCTCCCCCTCAGACAACCTAAGAAGAAGCTGAGAAAAAAGCAGCCCAGAAGAGGAGCAACTTCTCTGCCCAGTGCACGCCTCGCCCTCCTGCTTGGCCGCACGCCCTGCTCTGCCTTCTCCAGCGGACCCGGGGAGCCGAAGGGCAAGGAGGAGCATCCCTGAATAGCCCTCAGTGGCTGCCTGTGGCCAGAGCGTCACCCTTTGACTGAGGCAGCTCCCTCTTTTTGGGCCCGGTGACATGAGCGGATGCATCCCGAGACCTCGGGGTGGCAAAGCGTGATTTTACTGATTTATCCGATGGTCATTTTTCCCCCAAAATATTTCCCTGAGCTGGTAGAGAGTGGATGAGTCCATGAGAGTCACAGAGCGACAGAGACTAGCCTGGCTGGGGACGGGAGCCCCTGTGGAAGCCTGGACTTCAGCAGGAGACCAAGGGGTGCGGCCGGGGAAAGGGGGCCAGCAAGGGAAGAGACGTGGGGAGAGGTGGCACCAGAAGGCAAGGCTCTTCGGGGTCCAAGCATCCCCCATTTCCTACTTTTTAAACATGAGTTTCAAAAAGGAGGGAGTCTGCCCTAGGGAATGGGATCCTAGAGATTGGGTTTACTGGCATTTGTTTATGACATTTGTCATCAAAGGATGGTTTTTATTTGATTGCCATTAGCATGTCCGAGTATTAAGAAGCAACATTGCTCCCATTTACCTGGAAAGTTTCCTCTGGAAATTCCTGGTGATGCTGGGGTTTGCTTATGAGGGGAGAAAAGAGGCTCATCTTATCAACATCTTGTAATGTCTTTCTCCCCCAGCTTGAGGACCAAACAGGTTGTTACCTTTTCAAGCAAAATAATATTCACAGAAAATAAAAGAAATTCTGAATAATAAAATTAACACTATATATTGGTGGGTTTTTTTAATCTACATGTAGATAACATAAAAACTAGAATTTCATACTGAAAACTTTTCTAAAGATATATTCATCCATAATAATTGCTAGTTATTATTATGTAAAATGTTAATAATTTAGCAGAGAAGAAAAAAGTTTCAGATTAACTCAGATGGTTTCTTACTAATGTCCATGATCTGTGTGTCTGTGATTGAAGAAAATGCAGGATCTATAAATCTCCCAGTGGGGTGGTTCTAGGTTTTTTTTCTTAATTATATTTCTGATCCTTTGAAAACATGCATTGGAAACTGTAAAAGTCACATTTTTCATATCCCTGAAAGGTCAATTAATTTTTTTCTGAGACCATGATTACCATCTTCTACACTTTTGTTCTTACCGTTAAGAAAATCTCCTTCTTCCTCTTGTGGCCTTTATCCTTTGCTTTGTACTATAGAATTTCCATACCCATCATTTTATCACAAGTCAAGGAAAACTTCCTGAATTTCCAGAACTACATCCAGGTATAAGCTCCTGGGTGCTCTGTGGAAAGGACACCATTTAGATAGCATTACGTGGCATTCATATATATACACAAACATATATATTTTAGTTTTTTTTGAATGGCAAAGGACAGGAAACATAATATAATAAACATTACCAAAATTAAACAGATACTTCTGCTTAACATTTAAGAGACAGCATAAAATGGTTACGGTCATTAATAGAGTCACACAAGTTACTTCTCTTACCTGAGTGTTCCTCCTCTGTGAAATGGGGATAATTACAATATCACCTCTGTAGAGAGGATTAAAGGAGTTAATATTTGAAAAGGTCAGGCAGGGTCTGGCGCATGGCGAACACTCTATAAGTTTCTGTAAAAAAAATTTTTTAAGATTTTTTAAAAGACTTATTCATTTATTTTTTTGAGAAAGAGCACATGCAGGAGGGGCAGAAGGAGAGGGAGAGAGAATCTCAATCAGCACAGAGCCCGACGTGGGGCTTGATGTCACAACCCTGAGATCATGAGCTGAGCCAAAACGAAGAGTCTGACACTTAACCGACTTTGCCACCCAGGCGCCCCAGTACCTGTCAAATTTTAAAAGGAAACCTTTTTTTTTTTTTAAGTTTTTTGTTTGTTTGTTTCTTTTTAGCAATCTCTACACCCAACATGGGGCTCAAACTCATGATCCCAAGATCAAGAGTCACATGCGCCTCTGACTGAGCCAGCCAGGTGCCCCCAAAAGGAAAACTCTCTTTCCAATTGCTTCAGCCCTCTGGCATTTTTAAAGAATTAAAATGTAAAATTCCATCTCCGTTCCCTCCCCTCCTTTCCCAGAGCTCACTCCATGCTGAAGTTGGAGGATGTGACTGTCTTGAGGGTTTTGGTGCTTCTACTGGTATTATTCATAAATAGTATATATTATTTTTGTGTGTTATAAAACTTTACATAAATGGGAACATACTGTATGTATCCTTTGTAACTTTCTGTATCCCCTCAAATTATGTTTCTGAGATTGATTCCTGTTGATAGATGTGGTTCTAGTTCATTCATTGTAAGCGCTGTTTATTGTTCCATTGTATGAATAAACCACTGAGAACAAATTGGTGGGAAGTGGTGTTGCATCGAACATCCTAGAACAAGGGCTTGCATGTGAGATTTCTCTCTCTGATGGATAATTTAAAGAAGTAGCCGGGGGTCGGGATGCACGTCTTCAGCTTTACCAGGTCTCCCACCAGCACTGAGTAGCAGACTATAATTTCTGTGACCTTGCCAGTACTTAAAGTTCTTGGGTTTACTGACTTTTGCCTCTGGGTTGGGTATGAAATAGTGTGTCATTGTTTCCATTTTTATTTCCATAATGAATAGTGAGGCTGGGCCTTTTATGATTATCGGCTCCTGGTGCTTCTTTCTCTATGAGTTGCCTTTCTGTGTCCAGTTTTGGATATCTATTTTTGCCCGTTCCATTTTCTATTTTCTTATTGATTTATAAGGTTCTTTAATTATTCTGAATACTGATCCTTGGTAGAGCATACGAGTTGTAAATGACTTCTCCCAGACTGTGGTTTGTCTTCCTTACTTTGTTGATAATGTCTTGTACAGTAAAAATATCCGTTTTAATGTAGTGTCATTAAGCAGATTTTTTTGTGGCTTTTGGTTTTTATTTCTTTTAAAAAGTCCCTATACTGATGTGCTGGGAGACAGCACCATGTTTTGTTTTGTTTTGTTTTGTTTTGTTTTGTTTTGTTTTTCAAATCTCAGTTTTAACTTCTCACATACAGGTCTTTAGTCCATCGGCAATTTATTTTACTTATGATGTAAGGAAAGGTTTTTGTTTGTTTTGGTTTTTTGTTTGTTTGTTTTTTATTTTTCCATTTGGAGAACCAGTCTTCCTGATACTATTTAGTAAACAGTAATCTCTTCACTGATTTGTTTTTTTTTTCTTTTTTTTTTATTGTTACGTTCTCCACTGATTTGTACCACCCCTTCTGTCATATATCAAGCTTTCATAAAACCTCGGTCTTTTTCCAGGCTGTTTTGTTCCATAGTTCTGTTTGTTCTATCCCTGTGCCCAAACCACAGTTTTAATAGTGTTGATAGTTGGTAGAACAAGGACTCCCTCTTACTGTTGCTCTTCAAAATTGCCATGTTGTTGCTCTATATTTTTATTAAACTGCATTCTCTATTTTTTTCTGGTATTTGGGGTTGCTGTTCATTCTATATATTGATCTTGTATCATTCCATCATATTGAATCCTTATTGGCTCTAACAGTGTCTGCAGGTTTCCATGGATTCTCTGTTAGATCACCTGAAAATAATCACAGGTTTGATTATCCCTTCTGATTCATATGCCTTTTATTTCTTTTTCTTGTATTAACGATGCTAGTCAGACTGACTTCAGATGCAACAATAACAAAAAAACCTGAGTTTAAAGATTTTATTTTTAAGTAATCTCTACACCCAACATGGGGCTCAGACTTAGAACCCTGAGATCAAGAGTCGCATACTCTACCAACTGAGCCAGCCAGGTGCCCCCCAAAAAATCTAACTTTAAAGAGAATTCTTCTCATTTTTCATCATTAAGCATTACCCTTCCTTGAGGTTTTTGGTTGGCTACCTTTCACCAAGTTAAGAAAGTTCTCTTTAATTCTTAAATTTTTTTTTAAATATAAATGTGTTTTGGATTTTTCTTAACATTTTTCTGACACGGTCAAGATTATCATATATAGTTTCTCTTTACTTATTTCCTTTTTTTTTTTTTTTTAAAGAGCGATAGTGAGTGCGAATAGGGGGAGGGCCAGAGGGAGAGAGACAATTTTAATAGTGGCTCCATGCTTTAGGCTCCATGCTAAGGACTCAGGGCTCTATCGCACAACACTGAGATCATGACCTGAGCTGAAATCCAGAGTCAGGTGCTTAACTGACTGAGCCACCCAGGCACCTCTTTACTTACTTCTTATTGCAGACTGTATTAGGACTAGACTATCTAGTCCTTATATTCCTGAGATAAATTCTTGTTGGTCGTGATGTACTTTTTCATACATTGCTAGGTTGGTTTTGCTAATATTTTATTTAGGGGTTTGCATTTAAACTTGAAGTTTTTCCTCTTACTACTTTATTATTCATATGAATACTAGTTTATGAAATGAATGGACAACGTGATGTTTAATTTAACTGACAACTCACCTTAAGTGTAAGAGAGAATTCAGTTACAGTTGTACGGTACCCATACTCAATTATAGTGTTTCTCAACAGCATTTTCGTACACTTTCTGCCTTAATTGCTGAGTAACCTTTAAGATTAAATGATTGACTCCGTTGACGTTGGGCTGCAAGTTCTTGAGTGACTTTGCTTTATAGCTTCTTCACAGACACGTTTGTAACTATCCATGGAAAACGGCGGTAAGATGCCCTGGGAATGAATATGGCCCCAGTACTAGAAATCAGCATCAGACACATTCATGACTTCAACACAGTTTGAATTCCAGAAGTCATCAACAGTTTCTTCAAGGCATTTTTTTTAGAGCAATGCCTTGGGATGCTCACTTCAATGGTATTATCATGTCACATGCTAACCTAATAAGACTTTGTGTCAAGAATGAGTGCCTCCAAGCAGAATCTCTGTCCAGTGACTGCTGTCTGTCAGGTTGTTGAGGGGGTGAGACTCTGTCATTCAACTTGCAACAAACTTACTGCTTTAACGTGTTCTTCCATGATGCTAACACAGGTGGGTCCACAATTAAGGGTCTTTAGAGCACATTCTAAACCAGAATTTGGCATAAAATTGCAACTTATTTCCCTAGAATTTTTCAGCCTTTCATCAAGATTCTCCCATAGGGACTCTCAGAGGGTCTCCATAGTTCCTCAAGTATAACTATTAGAAGATAAATTAGCTAACAGACTTAACGAAGTTTCACATTGCCTTTAAATATCAGGTATCTGGATGGAATAAGAAAAGGTTTGATTGATACCATCATTTCCAAATAACGACGCAAAGATTTGGTGTTTACTCAAAACAAAGACACTGAAATCTGAGAGTCAGGTTATTCCAAAACTAAAGAGCATCCAGACTTTCTATAGAGAATGAATTTTCTTTTATCTTGTTCGTCCTCACAAGGAACTGTCACCAGCCTGCTTTGTCACCTCCTTGAAAAGCTACTCCATAGGAAGGGACATAGCAGCATGGGTCTTCTCCGGGACGGAAAACATTACTGACATCTGAGGGCATGCTCGAGCTTTTCAAAGAACACATGCAGACTTGTCTTAAAATCGCTGCTATGTCTGAAACAGAGTGTCAGCTGGTGTGAGGTATGAATTGCTAACTTCTAAAGAACAGTGTCGTTTATGGAATGGCTGGAGGGGTTAGAACACAGAGGGTGACCAGAGGGTTACCGTCGTACCTCCCATTCCTGGTATAGGCCCTGGCACACTGTAGAGGCTTATGTAGTGAACGAAAGAAGGCATCCCTGCAGGTCCCCCTCAATTCGTTTTGTCTTAAATCCAAAGACTCTTGAATTCAGTCTCTTAAGGGTACACCAGTATGTTAACTATACTGGAATCTTTTGTTTATATTCAGTACCAATGTCTTTCCCGTTTCAGATGCCAATTTACATTCTGCCAACTCCACTGTAAGTTTCTGTAGGAGCAGCCTCCCATAGCCCATCTCTTTTGGCTTAAAAAAATTACTCAGTTTACTGAGTAGAATCCCTAATTGGCCAGTCTTTTTAGATCTGTGGAGGTTATCTTTTCAAATGATCAAATCAAAGCATAGTTATTTTAGGAAATGTAGAATAGAAGATACAGAAAATCGTAGAGAACATTATCAACCATGAGCTTATCACCCAAAGACAATCAGTCTTGTCATGTTGGTGTACAGTCATCAAATAGGTAGACTTACCATGAGCCTGATGGAACCAGGCAAATAATTAACTTTCATACTGAATTTTATGTTTCTAACTTGTACTGTTGTTCTTAAAGAGGTCCCTCAAAACTGTGTAAGCTTCAGACCATACAAAACCTGGACCCATCACTGCCATCAGGGGGAAATCAAGTTCCTTTCTGTTTTGTAGTACACTTTATCACTTAACAAAATACAACGTTTTTCTCATCTTCTCCTAGAATTGCTTTTAATAACAGTGGTAGTATTCAGTCAATAGATTTATTAAGTGAATTGATTTATTAAATGAATCCCCTAATGTTGGGATTCCCCCATACTATTCTTAGAGATGATGCTCTGTTGAGCATCCTCATCACTATATCTTTGTGCATAAATGTGTACAAATGGAATTACTGGCTCAAACCATGTGTGTAATTCAGAGGGCTTTTGACATCTATTAACAAGTAGCCCTTTAGAGAAGTGGTGTCAGTTTATTTTCCCAACAGTGGTATGTGAGAAAATTCATTTTCCTGACCCTTGTCAGCATTGTTTATTGTATTGTAAAGACCTCTGCCAATTTGATAAGTATAAGAAGATATGTTAATATTTTAGTACTTATGTTTTTCTTAGTAAGTTGAAGAGTGAGTTTCCTACCAGAAGGTACTATAAGAGCTCTTAATATTTTTAAGGCATTAGCCATTTGCAGTAGTCGTAATGCAAATATTGATCTGCATAATCTTAAGTTGTATTTGGGGAAACTGAGGAATTTAAGTCATTTGGAATTGTCACCATCACCTACCTGTGGAAAATGTCATTTAGGGGAGGTGGTAGAAGGCATGCCAGAAGGCAAGCATACATATTAACTGGGCCACAGTACAGGGAGAATTAAATTTTTTTCAGCTAAAAGATACGTGAGCATCTACTTTGTGCCTAATATTCTACTATCTTCCCATCTGATGAATACAGCTAATCATACTGCAGAATTAAAAACTATGCTTGCAATTTCAGGAAAACGCGATGTGAGGACTTACGCAAGAAAAATTAATTCCTCAATCCTTAGTGAAAAAGTGATGGAGGAGTGGTGGGGGAAATAGCTCAGAGGAGGTCGTGTGCAGGCCAAGCAAGCTGGCGGAGAGATCACCCAAGGTGATGGCACAGCATGCAGTGTTAAGTGTGCCTGCTAAGTTCACAGGACAGCAGGATTTCCAGAACAACTCTAGTGCCATGGGAATGTGGCATGGTTTGGGATAATAAGGCAGGAATAGGAGACAGGTCCATTCAGGCTGGTATAACAAATTAACTAGACTTAGTATCTTTTTTTTTTTTTTAAGATTTATTTATTTATTTTAAAGTGAGAGAGAAAGAGAGCATGGATGGGGGCAGGGGCAGAGGGAGAGAGAAGCAGACTCCCCACTGGTTGTGGAGCCCGATGCAGGGCTCCATCTCAGGAACCTGAGATCATGACCTGAGCTGAAATCAAGAGTCTGACACTTAAAGGAGTGAGCCGCCCAGGCGCCCCACCCTAGACTGAGCATCTTAAAACCATTTATTTCTCAATGTTCCAAAGGCTGGGAAGTTCAAGACCAAGGCACCAGCAAATCTGGTGTCTGGGGAGGGCTGACTTCATGGTTTGCAGATGGCGGTTTTCACTTCGTTTCCCCACAGGGCAGAGAGCAGAGAGAGAAAATAAACTGTCTTGTGTCTCTTCTCAGAAGGGCACTAATCCCATCATGGTGCTCCACCCTCATGACTGAATTACCTCCCGGAGGCCCCACTTCCGAAAAGCAACCCTGGGGGGTTAGGGTTTTAACATAAGAATTAGGGGAGGGGGAGGGACACACAGACATTCAGTCCAAGCCAGGTGACAGTGTGAAAATTCTTGCACACCATATCAAGTAAGGAATATTTGAGAAGATGTCCCATGTTCTGGAACTGATTCTGAGATCCAGAAGATTCTGAGGATGTGTCACACGAGCGTGACCTGCCAAGTGTACTTTTTTGGTAAAATGTGATCAAGAGTTCTTGGTGAAAAATCCACATTGCCTCTGCAGGGCCATTGAGGTGGAAGAATTGTTGAATATTCTGGCTTCTCAGAGGGGCTCCAAGTGTCCTGAGGTTCATTTCAACACTCTGCTGCTTCCAGAGCTCTGTGCCTACCCCCCACTCCCCTCAGCACGTGCTTCGACATCTTCAAAGCAGACAGTCAGGCAAAAAGTGTGAGGACAGCTAAGCGCGTCCAGAAAGGGAGGTTGGAGGAGATGGGTGTGGCTCAGTGCAGGATTTCAGAGGCCACAGGCTTCAAGGGAGAGACCCTCGGTTCTGTGGATGCACAGAATGGGATATATAAGCTAGTTAGCGATCTACTAGCTTTTACTTTAAGCAAGTTACTTGGACCTTCTGAGCTTTGTTTTCCCTCTCTGTGAAATGGGGCCATAATACCTACCTGACAAGAGATGCTGTGCTGATTAAGTGAAACCCATGCATACCGTTTCTGACACATAGCAGACATTATAAATGCATTTCCCTGTCCCCTTCCCTTCTTCATAAAAAGGGACAGTATGAGCCAAAGTCCTTCAGACTTCCCCCGTAATCTGGAGCAGGCTGCACCGCTCAGAGCTAGGAAAGAATGCCAGAGCGAACTGAATCTCATCACTGAGCCAATAAACCGCCATCATATATTAAGAGATTTCCTTCTGAGTTTAAGCATTTCTAAATACCTCTCCTGAATTGAGAAAGCAAACTGAGGCAAGTGTAGAAAACTGTTCTCCTCTGTTCGTAAAGCCATCTTTCCCGTCTTCTCTGGATTTTCACAATCTGTAACTGGACTTGTGTACCCAGCAGGCATCTGTACCAGCCAGACCCTGAGGTAACCGTCATTTTGGCCCCCTTTTTTTAATTTCTTTTCACTCAGAGTCTACAAATTCGATTTCAAGCACACGCATGCACAGAATGCGGACGCAGGAATGAAAACCAGGCCCCTTGGGTGGAATGAGGCTGTGATATTTGACGGTAGTGAGGCTGTAAGTGGTCCATCGGCAGGGGCTTCGCCCAGGCATGGTCAGGGCCCAGACCTCAAGAGTAGTTTGGGCCGTTAGCTGTGGCATCACCGATCACGTGGGACAGTCACCGCATCTCCCATTTGGGGCAAAAACTGGCAAGATCTGTGATCAGACAGACTTGAAAGGATTTTTCTGGAGTCTGAGGAACGTGTAACAGCGTGGATATTTTGAAAAACTAGCTCCCTGAAGAAGCTGAGGATCCGAATTTCCTCTGAGGGGAAATTTAGCTGCTTATGCTCAGTGCAAAAGGATGACTCCACAATCAGAGAAAGACATGTATCATATGACCTCACTGATACGAGGAATTCTTAATCTCAGGAAACAAACTGAGGGTTGCTGGAGTGGTGGGGGGGTGGGAGGGATGGGGTGGCTGGGTGATAGACATTGGGGAGGGTATGTGCTATCGTGAGCGCTGTGAATTGTGCAAGACTGTTGAATCACAGACCTGTACCCCTGAAACAAATAATGCAATATATGTTAAAAAAAAAAAAAAAAAAAAGGAAGAAGAAGATAGCAGGAAGGGAAAAATGAAGGGGGGGAAATCAGAGGGGGAGACAAACCATGAGAAACTATGGACTCTGAGAAACAAACTGAGGGTTCTAGAGGGAGGGAGGTGGAGGGATAGGTTAACCTGGTGATAGGTATTAAAGAGGCCACGTACTGCATGGAGCACTGGGTGTCATACGCAAACAATGAATCATGGAACACTACATCAAAAACTAATGATGTAATGTATGGTGATGAACATAATAAAAAAAAAAAAAGGACGACTCCAATCAAGGAAACAGCCACTTCAGAAAGTATTTCTAATGTGTATACAAATCGGGAACAGGATTACCAAGCTGTATGAAGTAGCTTGGATAGCTATGAACTGAACACTCCTCTTGGCTGACTGATAAATCATTCACTCAACAAACATTTATTGAGAACCTGTTGTGTAACAAGTAGTATCTACAGGTGCTCAGGGTACTGTGGTTGAACAACAACAACAAAAAAGTTAAAAAAAAGAAATCCCTGACCTCATGAAGCTTACAGTCTAAAGGAAGAAAGTGATGATAAGCAATAGCAAGAGTTAAAATATGAATTACAGTATATGCGAAAAATGCTGAGGAATAGAAATGAAACGAGGGGGGTATGAAGTATTTGGAAGAATGGGTGCTGAAATTTTGACAAAGGTAGTGAAGGAAGGCCTCACTGAGAAGCCGACTTTCATAAAAACCTAAAGGATGGTCTGGATGAATATAGATGTAGATCAAAAATATTGCTGTCTGGATTTTCGAAGCTATTTCTCATTGTCTTCTGGTTTCTGGGTTGCTGCTGAGAAAATTCACGCCTTTCTGGCTCCCACTCCTTTGTTTGTGGCTTTTCTGCCCAACCCTTTGGGGACTTGGAGGATCTTCTGTTCTCCCCCCTGCCGTCTGGATGCCTCAGTGACCAGCCTGATTATGTTGTGCATTTCATAAACTTTTTCAGTCTCTGATCTCAGGCCCTTCAGTTTGGGGGAGATTTTTTTTTTATAATGCTTTTTGTAAATCTTTTGTTTTTCCTGATCTCTTTTACCCAAATTCCCATTAGTAATACTTGGGATGCTCTGAAATAATTATCTGTTTTTCTTACTGTTTTTCACTCTCTCCTGTTCCTTAGTCTTTTTGCTCCACTTTCTCAGATTTCATCAACTTTTTCTTCCTCCCTGAATTTTTTTTTCTAGTGAAGTAAACTCTATGCCCAACCCCAAGATCAAGAGTCACGTGCTCTACTGACTGAGCCAGCCAGGCACCCCTCTTCCTTCCTGAATTTTTAATTCATGCTCTCATGATTCCCAGAGCTTGCTCTTGCTTTCCAAATGTTCCCCTTTTCTTGGACTCTCTCATCATTTCTGAGTTTCTGTTTTCTGTTTATTTTGGTGTCTCATGTTAGTGGCTTGAATGAAATGTCTGTTAATTCTGGGTAGTCTGCAAATGCGTGAGTGAGGCATGGTCATACTAACTGGAAGCTTTCATATATGGGTTGGGCCACTTCACAATGAGGATCAAACAGAACTTGAGCATTACCCTCAAAAATCTATTTATTGGTCCTTTCTCACAGGCCAGTCAACTTTCCTAGAGGGGTTCCTCCAGTTTCTTGACTGAGGGTCACCCCTTTGCAAACATTCTGTGAGAAGGCACCTCACCCACCCTGCCCTGTGCCTGGTGAGCCAGAATGTAGTCTGTTTGGTTCTGGCTCTTTGGTCTTCTTCTGTGGATGTGGAGAGTCAGTTGGCTGAGTGGGATAGAAAGCTTCGGACAGGTTGCAGAACCATTAGAAAGAAAAGAAGGTTCCGTCAGGCCTCATGGTTTCCACTCAGTCTGCACTGCTCCCCTCAGAGGGAGCTGGTGTCTTGCTTCTGGAGCTTCCCTAGCCCTGCATGTTTTATCTGGAGTTCTCCCCCTTGAAGACTCAGGTGTCAGCCTTTTCTTGTCTGGTACTGTTTCCTCTCTCGTTCCTTTAATTCTTTGATTTGTGCTTTTTTATTCTTCATTGTCACTTTAATGGAATTTCAGGAGGAGATAGAGATAAATTTGTTACCTAAATTGCCTTATTGTAACCAGAAGTCATATTCTATTCTTTTTTTGAGTCTCTCCTGCCAAAGCGTACTCTAGTGATATTAGTCTGTCTGCAGCAGATTCTCACAAGAAGCGGATTCAAATTAAATGTCAGGATCTTTGATACCCTGTTTCAGTTATACATTTTTGCATAACAGGTGACTGTAAACATAGTGAATTAAATCAACAATTACTTACTGGCTTTATTCTGTAATTTGGGCAGCACTTGGAAGGGGGCATCACATTTTGGTTCCATGTGATGGCAGCTGGGGCAGGTCACCTGGAGCTGGGGATTCTCCTCCCAAGGTGGCTCACCCACATGACTGGCCGGCAGTGCTGGCTGTAGAATGGAAGCTTAGTGGGGGCCGTCAGTCAGGGCTTTCATTCTTCTTCATGCGGCCTCCTCATGTGGCTCAGATGGACTCACAGAAGCTTGGTTCTGTGAGGGAGCATCCAAGACCACACATCAAGAGGTCAAGGTCTAGGGTGCAAGCACTTACCAAGCCTCCATTTTGCATCTTACTTGCTAATGTCTCGTTGATCAAAACAAGTCACATGGCCAAGCCCAGAGTCAATGTGGGAAGGGACGACCCCGGGTCATGGATACTAGGCAGTATGGCTCATTGGAAGCCATACACCCCCCGGAACTCTAAAATTCTACAATCCTGTGCTTCTGTGTTTCTTTATGTAACTGACTTGTTCCATTTTCTTTCTGAAACATTGCGGTGTCAGATTCTTTTCTTGTAGGTAGTTTCATTTGGTATAAACATTCAGTAAATATGTATTAGAGCCACAGAAATATTGTAGCCTTTCCACTTAAAATGTCTCTGAATGGACTACAAAGACTTAAACTATATAGCTTACCCATCGTTATAATGACTGTGTTGTTAGCTAATGAAAAACATGGGCAAAATCACCCTATGGGGTCAAATTCCTAAATATACCTTTCAAGGGAATAAAGTATTGTCTTTTGCTTTAGGCTACCAGAGGTTAGCTTCTTGTCCTTTTGGTTTTAAAATAGTTGGGAATTAGCCTTTTTAACACCTGCCTGGACTCCAAAGAATAAAAGTGAGTATTCTTGTGATAACCAGAAAGTGCATTCCTTGGAAATTCCAAACAAACATCTCTTGTTACACGCTTTCCAAGCTTGTCCTGACCATTGCTGCCTGTGTTAAGACAGAAGTGGCTAAGCTTTTGCTGCGTGTTGCGTGAGTCTTGATCTGGGACTGATAACTGTGTTCATTTTGCGTGCAGGGGTTCTCTATCTCCAGTATGGAGATGAAACCAAGCAGCTCAGGATGCCGAATGAAATCACAAGTGCAGACACAATCCGTGCTCTCTTCGTAAGTGCCTTTCCACAGCAGCTCACCATGAAAATGCTAGAATCGCCCAGTGTCGCCATTTACATCAAAGATGAAAGCAGAAATGTCTATTATGAACTAAATGATGTAAGGTAGGTAGTGATGTCGTGTGTGTGTGTGTGTGTGTGTGTGTGTGTGTGTGTCCACCATACTGCGTTTAGCATTGCTCTGGTGTGTACTGAGTCCTCATCTCTCCATGTCCCCACGAAGGAAGCACAGCTATCTGTTACCCTGGTTGGCAGGCTTATCTCACCCAGGTGTGAATTCATGACCTGTTTTTCTATAATCCATTTACAAGGTCTGGTTTACAAAAGTGAGGACAGACTTGTCCCACATAGATCTTTGCTTATTACCTCTGAGAAGAATATAAGAAGTAACCAATCCACTGTTTAAGAGTTGGGGAAACTGAGGCCCAGAAGGTGGTGAAGAGGCTTGATCAACATCATAAGGCCATGCTTGTGACTGGAACTTTCCCAGCTCCTTCTCAAGTGCTTTTTCCCTCACAGAGACTCTGAACGTGTTAGGTAGTGATCCCACTGGGCCATTATTTACACCAACAGGTTAGAGTAGAAGCAGGGAACCCAATGCTGTTGTCCATAAGAGAAGAGGCTGAGAAGCATTCTCTGTCTCTATGTTTTCCTTAAATAGCTGGCCTTACCAAAAAATCTCACTTTCTAGGTGGGCTTTCTCCAGGGCCCCTAGGAGAATGTACCCTCAAATGAGGCCAGGTGGATTCATGCTACTGCAGGGGTGCAGAAATAAAAGCATCTGTATCCACCATGATGGTGTTGTGTCTAGAGCAGATGGGACCCATCCGATCTCTCCCAGCCAAACAGCCTGACAAACCAGACTTGAATTGGCACAAACAAGGCGTTGCTAGTATAGCTCATAGACATTTTAGAACTTAAAAAGTATTGAGTGACTAATTCAGCCCTTTCGTTTTATGGGACCGGAAACTCAGATGCGTAAAAGTTAAGGGACTTATTCAAGATCCCACAGCCACTTCATTTCCCAGCGCAGCCCCAGACCTGACTGCCCACATCCTTTTGCGAGGAGTTTTTTTTTTTATCCCCTCAGAACATTCCCTGCCCAACCGATCTGGTCCACAACTTGGACTTTGGGATCCCTTCCCCATGGGGAGAGCAGGATGCCCTGTTTCTTCATTAGGAAATTAATAGAAACCACTTTTAAACAGTATGCCTCCAGTGCATAACAAATGTGAACTGATAAATATCTTACAATGATCGCAAATGACATACTTAGGCGTGTGCCAAGGTATATGAGTAATTTAGGGCTTTCAAAGTTTGACGCATGCCCTAAGGTATAGGTGTTACGTCTGTTGCACCACCTTGCTACCTTTAAAAAGCATGTTTAAATATTCATGGGTATCAGAAAATTCATGTTTGTTCTTTGAAATAAATTATTAATCAGCCTGTCACACACACAAAAAAAAGAATGGAATTTACAGAGCATGAACTTAAACATGAAGTCATCACATTGTGTATCTAAGGAGTATGTTTGTGGTCATATAGTCCCATGTAGCGTTTTCACATGGGCATGCTGTTTTACAGCTATCTTCTTGAATTTCCGTGTTTTGCAGTGAGAGGACTGAAGAGAAATGGTAATAATAAATCCATATGAAACTGCATAAAGTGACTTTTGATTATGGAGCTCAAGCCTGATGAGGTTATTAGGAACAATTGGACCCCACTGTCTCGCAGCCCATGCAAACATTTTTACTTACTTATTTTTTTCATGCAAGCATTTTTAAATTGCATAGAGTCATGATTTTCTAGAGCTTTTCCCAAACCTCAAAGTGTTACTGCTAGGGCTCCCTTCAGGAGTTCTTCTGGAGTGTCACAGGAGGTTGTGGAGAGAGAAATGGGAGGGAGGGTAAAGGGGAAAAGGTGCCCCCAACTTTCGAACTGAGATGATTCTCCTTGATGCAAAGTCAGTTGATAAAACAGATGAAAATAGTGCTTGAGAGAAGACGGGACCCTTTCTTTCAACATCAATAATTTTCAGTTAATATGTTTACATTTGTGAAAGTCGTTTTTAAAATCTAATTTAAAATGTTTAATGGGAAAGTCATTGATTTATAAGTTTGTCGCTAATTTTACTTTTCAGTATTCTGATTTACCTATGAAAATGGATCTAAAAATATTTCAGTGGATGAAGTGTTTTTATTTGGTGATGAATATAATGTTTATGCTAGGTGATCCTATGTCTGTCTTTTCCAAAGAATTCTTCTGTCTCTTTGCTTAATGCATAAAATGTCTCAATTATATTTTATATGAATGGTAGAATAAATTCTCACCACCAACATTACATAGATTCTCTCTCTCCCCTCCACAAGTGGACCATGTAGATTGTCACTGAAGACAATGGCTTCAATATTCTGAGCCCAGAGACAAATTTCCTTTCACATCCAGTGTTTTTGAAGTGAGAGTGTACTGGTTAAACATTTAACTATTTCGTCACTGGGTTGGGTTCTTCATATTTTCCTTAGGGAAATGCTATGGAGCGTTCAGGTTGAAATTCCGTGTTGTAAATGTTGCCATGGTAAATGCAGTCTGGGCCTTTACTGTTGGTTCATCTTGGATGAGCCTGTTTCTAAATTAATCATAAACCAACTTCATGTATTTTAAATACCTTCAGAATCACACTAAGTTTTGTTCACTGCTCAAGTAAGGTTTTCATTTTCTTCATATTGTCACTTGTGACCACCCCCCCCCCCCACAAAGCCACAGCGGGAGCTGGGAGGGCGGGTCCCTTTAGTGAATCCCCATGTCCTCACCTTCTGTGAGCTCTTGCCTTCATAGTAAGCTAGCCCCTTTAATAACAAGGGCTGCATGCTCCCCCGTACGCCGGCTCGTAACGAGCTCCTTGAAGTCTGGAGCAGCCCTGCAAGCTTGGGCTAGTCATTGCTTCAAAGCCATTACTGACAGATACTTAAAGGAGGGAAGCAAGACTAGTCCAAGAATCCTCCACTCCGTTTAAAACAAAACATAACCCAGTAATCCCAGAGATTGCGATCAGCCCACAGAACGTGTGGCTGCACCTGGAGGAAAGGAATGCCTCTCCCTGCACACACATCCCCGAGCTCCGCGCGCCGGCATTGGAAGGACGCAGTGTAGACGGGGCTGACAGTGCTTGGGGTGGCCGTTCTGCTGATGAAAGCTGAATGTGGAGGGAGAAGGACTTCGTAGACATTCCTGTGCTCTTAAATAATTCTAAGGTAGGCTCTGAGCAAGATGTGGGGTTTCTGTCCTTTGTTGCGGTATGACCGACTCCCGGGCTCTAAGTGCCGGGCTCAGAAGGAGAAAGAGACAAGCAGAAGACTCGATCTGCTGCTATTCCTTCTGAACACTCTGCACGTCCAGTCAGCCCACTTGTACGTAGACGAGTATTTTTAATAGCCACTGTGGAAGGAGAAAAAAGGCATCGTAAAGATGCTCGTTTTGATCTTGGTGGTACTTTTTTTTTTTCTTCCCGGACTGCAAATAACATTTTCTGTTCCTTGCCGAAAGTGTTTGAAGGAAAAACCATTTTCCTTTGTGTGCACTCATGAGATAAGCAGAAAACCAGGTGTTTGGGCAAAGTAAACTATTAAATATTTAAATATTAACCAAATCCCTTTGAACGTCGTGTAAGGATTGGAGCTTTATTGAAAGTGTTAGCTTTCCTTGCTCAGATCTTGAAAGAAAGTCCACGCTAACCGATATTTGTGGGTGGAGGACTGCAGGGAAAGACGAATACTTTCCTGAGGAACAAAAACGGGCAAGAAAAGCTGGAGTCACTTTTCTCCTTTTCCTTATTTATTTTTGCCCATTTTATGGTGAAAGAACTTTTTGCCCAGTTGACTGTAGACAACAGTTGAATTGTCTGTTGGTGTCTTTTACCTGATTCTGCAGGGCAGGCAAAAGAAATGGCCAAAGTAAGGCTCCTTTCATCTGCCATAGTCATTGATGTTTTTGATTCCAGGAACATTCAGGACAGATCGCTCCTCAAAGTGTACAACAAGGACCCCGCACATGCATTCAACCACACACCGAAAACTGTGAACGGAGACATGAGGGTAAGTGTTCCTGTTCTATTTTTAATTGTATTCGATAGGTCAGGCCATCCCGTTTTCTGGCAGTGTCTCCTGATGCAGTCACATCCCACCACCGGGTTTTAAGGCTTCTCACCGCTCATCTTGTCTGATGACTCATGATTTGTGCCTTGGTAAAGAAATCAAATTTCCCGGATATTTGGGGCAGATGGGCTGAAATAGGGCCTGACGCATCCTCATTTATCTCTAAGCATGGAGTTGAGTTGTGTCCTCACTCCAAGGGGATCCTGAAAATCTTTTTCCTAAAAGCATCCTTGGTCCATATGCATTAACCTATTCAGAGGATCTCTTGCTATTTTTTTCTCTAATGAAAACAAAACTAAGTTACAAACACCGACAACAAAAAACCCATGTACGATTCCATGTAGAATCTATTAATATTCTTACATCAACTCTTCCAAGCAAGCCCTAGCATTCTCATTAAATTATTCACCTGCTAATTCACGACTGTTGTATTAAATATTATCAAACCTTATCTGAATCCCGTCGAAGGCATTGTCCAAAAAATCTGCACGATGTGGCAGCTGAAATTCTCTAGCTTTAGATCATCGCTGAAGATTATCCAAACATTCAAAGCACCCAGGGGTGTTTTGAAGAGAAAAGAACAGGGAAACAGAAAAGACAGATTTTTAAAGTCATATTAAGGCAGGTTCGCTAGAAAAGGGACTGAGTTTCTAACAATAGTGCTACATTGCTCTCCAGCTGTACCTCCTCCCCACCACACACACAAATTTAGAAGATGCTGCACCATTTTATAACCATCCTTTCTGAGGACTAGCACTCTGCTGGATGCTGGGAGTTTAACTGGGAGAAAAGTAAATGAATAGGTCTTCTTGCTAAAGAAGCCCCAGGCATTGCCTATCCTAGCATCGGGGTTGCATCCCCGAGATGAGGTTGTCTCTGCTTCCCGGACAGGATGGGTCGGTTTGCTATCGCTGTTGTAACAAATTAATACACGTTTCCTGACTTAAAATGACACAGACGTACAGTTCTAAAGGTCAGAAGTCCCACATGGTCCTCAGTGGGCTGTAAACTCAAGGGGTCAGCAGCAGAGCATCAGCTTTCCTTTCTGGGAGCTCTAGAGAGAATGTTTCCTTTTTTTTCCCCCAGCTTCTAGGGATCAGGCAGGTTTCTCACCTTGCGGTCCCCTCTTTCCACCTTCAAACTCAGCCAAATAGCCTCTCTCTCACCCGGCTTCCATTATCACATCTCTAACCCTCCCTCTTCCACATTTTAAGGACATTTGTGATTATGCTGGGCCCACCCAGTGCCCCAGAATAATCTCCTTGTCTTAAGGTCAACTGATTAGCAACCTTAATCCCCCTTCCTTGTGCAGTCAGAGGTTCGGTGGATTAGGAAGCAGATATCTTTGGCGGAACCATTGTTCTGCCTACCCTACATGGTGTGTGAGTTTAGGACCAAGAGGCCAGGAGGTCTGATAGAAAGTGCTGGAAGAATTTCTAGGGAATTCTGGACTGGAATATGAGTGATGACATTGTGGGATCAGAGCCCGCACTTTGGGAGGGAAAGGCCTCTTACATCCTCAATTGCCGATTTTTTTTTTTTATGTCAGAAATGATGTGCGATTTGAAGTGAAGGCTGTGTTGCTACTTGAGCAAATCTAGGATTTTGAGGCTTATTTTTAGTTAGTTACACTTTAAATGTAAAGCAGCACCACGTGAAGACAGACTGAGTCATGCTGATCATGAAACACGGACTGAATGTTACAGGACCCTTGCTTTTTATTATTTCGTTATTCTTTCTTAATGACATTCTTAAGAGTCTTTGTTCTCCTGGATATCTTTATTTTTTTGGTATGTCTAGCCTTCGAACTGGAGTTTCATGGCGCTCAGAGATCTGTTTCTGTTACGTAGAGCCCACACAGGGGCCCCAGCATCGCCTCTGAAAGTCTTGTTTATGGCTGGGGAGGACACCTGTTTTAACTCTTAAGCAGATGTGGTACCAACATAAGGACCAGCAGTGTGCACGTAGAGAACTCAAATATCAACCATATGGACAAAGCCTGTTAGAATTCAGAACGTTTGCAATGGGTTTCCGTCAAGTTGCTCTGCTTTTACTTTTAGACCAGACCCTAGCGATCTTTCTGTGTTGCCCACAGCCTCCTTCCAGCAGCATTTTTTTGTGTGAGGACATCAACTGTTGTCCCCAGATCACAAGACAACAAATGTTCACCATCCAACCCCCAGACACGCTTTTAGGTTTCCAAGAAGACTACTTAGACACGAGAAGTAGAACGTGGTTTTTAAAACCAATGAGGTGTGATCATGCCTGCAATTTGTGACTTGGCCCCTAGTCACAGATTCCAGAAGCTAACAGACATGGAATTCCTTCAGCCTCACCTTTTGGCTGTGGAGGTTGAAATTCTCTCTCCTTCTCCACGAATGTAGCTGCCTTGCCTTTAAAGGAAAGGAGGCTTGGCTGAGCCCGGCCTGGAGCCCAGCTGCATTTCCCCCATCACTTATGGTGAACAAGAGAAAGAGAGAACAGAGCAAGGATCAATGGCTGTAGACTAAACCAAGCCGCATGGTGGGTTTAGGGGAGCTCCCTCCTTCTGTATGTTTGCAATGTGCCCGTGGCCGTGAAGGAATTTGATGATAACTACTCGCTTGAGTCAGGGACGCAGCCCCGCGCCTGATGTCATTCACCTTCAACCACCAGCCTCCAGACGCAGCCTGGGACAGCCCGTCCTGCTGCCCACTCGTTACCCGTAAACACGCATAGCAGGAAAGACATTGGTTGGATGGAGCAGAGATGCAAAAATGGCAACAACCGGAACTCTTCAGTGGCCTCTGAGACTGTCCTTAAACAATGAATTGAAGATCTTAACCTGTGAAACCAAAGAAAATGGGACACTCTGAATCTACACCGGTCAGTTCGCCAGAGCAATTTTATGATGGCAGTGGTGTTACTCAGGAAGCCTGTTAGACAGAAGTATTACCTTGGAGGTTGTGGGCCCCAGAGCCTGCAGCGAATACATGCCTGGTGGGGAAAACCTGTGTCTAGGTTTTCAGGTAGTGTCTAGCTGAGCATTTCAGAGGCTCGTCTGTGGACGGAGACGTGCGGTGCTCTTCTGGAACGGAGCACACCCGGCTCCTGATTCTTTGCACGTGGGTGCCAATCTCCCCGAGCTAATTTAATCACGTGACTTTTGTTTCCTTACAAAACTAGATAGTAGCTTTGCAGTTTAGTTCCCAAGGGACTGAGCTCACCATATGGAAGAGGCCCTCTTGCAGAATTATGTATGCACTCACAAGGCTTGTCACTCACAAATGTACAACTCAGAGATGAGCCATTCCATTTGGGGGCTTTCAGAGGGTACCAGGGACTTCCTGTTCACAAAACCCAGAGGCTTTCTTGCAGTTTGGGGGCTTTTCCACCTTCCAGCACACTTTGAGGTGACTTCCTGAGATTTTCTGCTCCCATCACTCAGTTCTTTCCCTCTTGTATGTCTTTCATTTGTACTTATATAGGACAGCTCCCAGATTTGCATTTAGAACACCCTCCCCAGGCCTGGACATCCATGTTAAATAACTTCCTAATACCACAATCAGTCACTGCCTCCCAGACCTCTTTTATTTCAGCTCTGCCTTTGACACCCATGAATGGTCTCCTTAGAAACCTTGGTTTCTATTTACACTGCCATTTCTAAATGCCTTACTTAACGTTCAAACACATCTCAGCCTGCTTCATTCACTAAGTCTTCTTTCTCCTGCCCCTAAATGGTCTTCAGTGTGCTCAGGTGGACTTCACCAATGCGCACATGTGCGCGCGCGCGCGCGTGTGTGTGTGTGAATTTGATTTTTTTTTAATTTGCATCCTTTCACTTGTGGTTTTTATCTTACTGCTGACTTAACCGTTACACCAATGTGGATGACCCTTGAACTACAACCCCACCTCTGCCATTTCTCTAGACTTCAACAGCCCAGTGTTCATCTTCCAAGTGGCTGTCTCCACATGGATATTCTTCCAATGTTTCCATTGTATCCCACTGAAGAAAAAAAAAATCTAATTTTTTTTTTTTTCCTCTGAAGTCCCTTTCCTGCTTGCTTTTTCTGTGTTTAGACAAGGTAGAGTGACATTGATAGGGGGTGTGTGTGTGCATTTTGAGGGGTGGGGAAGAAGAGATTTAAAAAGTTGAGTTATCAGTGATTCTTTGATTGCCTAACTCCTGTTTCTGAACACATCCCCCAGTCACCAGAGCTGGTCCAGGCCATTTGGCGAGGCCTCTTACGGATGCCCCTTCTGCCATTGCCTGCAACACTGTTCTCAGGACAGCTAACTTTTTTGAGTATTTTACTAAGCACTCTTACAAGTGATCTCATTTAATCCCAAAGTCAACATTTTGAGGCAGGTATTGGTATAAGCCCTCCTGTCGACAGCTCAGAACACAGTTGCTTAGGTATGTTAAGAAATTTGCCCAAGACCACACAGCTAGAGAGTGGCAGAGCTGAGACTTGAACCCAGGCAGGTGGGCTCCAGATCCCCGGCTCTTAGCAACACTGCTCTGCTGCTCTAGTTCTAGCACTCAGTATTTTTCTAGCTATCAGTCATGCAACAGCCTTTAGCCAGGCTGCCAACTCACCTCACCCCAGTCCAAAAACCGCTTCCCAAGCCATCCCCCTAAGCCCATCGTCCCAACACACAAAGAATAGCACAGGCTGATGGTCAGTATCATCTGCATCCCAGCACCCAAGCAGAGCCACCTCACAGTTCTTGCTCCGGATTTCCGAAGTGCCCTCTCCCTCCCCAAACATCTGACTTTTGAAATTCCTTCCATCTAACATACAACAGGACAATTGCCCAATTTCTTCAATAAACCGCTGGCCTGAAAAAAAAGTGGGCGGGGACACTGTACATTTCCCAGGTCATGTGCACCATGTTGGGATCCTGATTGGAACAACCAGCTGTCAAAGACATCTTTGAAACTCTGGGAAATTTGAACATGGGTTAAGAATCAGGTGATGTTGGGGCACCTGTATGGCTCAGTCGGTTAAGTGTCCGACTCTTGGTTTCGGCTCGGGTCATGATCTTGAGGTCATGGGATCAAACCCCGAGTTGGGCTCTGTGCTCAGTGTGGAGTCTGCTTTACATTCTTTCTCCCTCTCCCTCTGCCCTTCTCTACTCATTCTCTCTCTGTTTCTCTCAAGTAAATAAATAAAACCTTTAAAGAAAAAAGGAATCAGGTGATGTTAAGGGATAACTGGTCATTCCATTGGGTAAAATAATGGCTTGGTGATTATGTTTTGCAAAACAAGACTTAGTATTTAGAGGCTAAATGACACAATGAATGGGATTTGCTTTAAAAACACCCCAGCAGAGTAAGCCAAAAAAGCGGACATAGGTGAAACAAAATTGGTAAACTGCTGAAAAATGTCACAGATGGATGATGGGAGTTCATCAGATTTTCTCTTCTGTTTCCGAATGGTTGAAAATTTCCATATCGAGATGATAAAACATAAAAACTTGTTTTCGAGGCCAAATAAAAGACCACCTACTTGAACGAAGCTTCCCCTAATGCTCTGGCAGAATTCATCTTTCCCCTCTGGGGGCATGTGGCACATTGTCCCGGTGTTATAACCATTTAGATGCATGTGCATCTCATCGGCAAGACTGTAAATTCTGCAAAGGCGCAAACCGTCTCGTGTTCATCTCTGCATCCTGCCCAAAGTCGGCCACGATGTCTTACCCACGGTGAGCGTAAACCCAGCAGGCATGCACTACTAAAACCGTAGTGCCGCGATTGCTGTATTATTCGTTTTCCGTCATTAATGAGAGCCCACTGTAAAAATATCTCTCTGTTCTCATCACCAGAAATAGTTGCACTTTTCCTGGTTTATTTCTGTCAAATGGACACTTTGAATCTTGAAAGTGATCATTTTCCCTCTTTGTGTTGCTACTCTAAAGCTTAGAATTAAACGTGTGGCCCGCCCACAACAAGCGTACAGGCCTTCGCGGCGTGTATTTTGTGTGTTGGCTTCGTTCCTGGCCTCTCTTTTTGGTTTTCCTACTTTCATCTTTTTGTCAGATGCTCCACTTTGACTTGGGGGGGGCAAGATGGTAATGATTTCTGTGAATTCTATTCATTTCTCTGTGGAGTCAGGAGGCAGAGTACAAGTAGTATTCATTCTAGACCATTGTCTTTCTGGATGTAAGACAACAGCCCTTTTTGTATCTACGCAGCAGGCAATGTGTTAAATACTTTACGTACTGATTAGCCAATAACTCCACCAAGGAGGTATACTGACTCCATTTTTATCGATGATGCAGCTGAGGCCAATGAGTGTTTCCCAGGCCCACGCAGCTGGTAAATGTCAGACATTGGATTTGAACCCAGTTCTTTCTGATTCTCTCCATTCAGCGGTAGCCTCCCTTCCTTGATATTTCTATTAAAGTTTTTCAAGTTTTGAAATGATGCTCCTGATGAAATTTTAGAGCCCATAAAGTATCCTTTCTTAATATTTGTTTCACTTCTTAACTCTGTTAGGTGTCTATTTCATAGCAGCTTTTTATATTTAACTTAGTTCCATTTTGTTCTCTTTTGGCCGGGCTAAAAAGATACCCCCAACCGCCCCCCCTAAAAAAATGAAAGAAGAAGAAGTATATGTGTCATTTCGTATGTATGCCTAAATGTCTATGCCTTAGAGCTGTTTTCTCCATGGGGCAGTGTTCTGGTTGAGAGGAGGGTTCTGGGATTTGGGGAGGGATGAAGTAACCCTATAGAAAGGGAAGAGAAGAGGGGCGCCCGGGTGGCTCAGCGGTTAAGCGTCTGCCTTCAGTTCAGGTCGTGATCCCAGGGTCCTGGGATCGAGTCCTGCATCGGGCTCCCTGCTCAGCAGTGAGTCTGTTTCTCCCTCTCCCTCTGCCCCCCCACCTGCTTGTGCTCGCTCTGTCTCTCAAATAAATAAATAAAATAAAAAGAAATGGCAGAGATGAGAATCCCATAGAAATGGAAGTTTCTGGAAATACTCCTAGCTAATCTTCTTTCAGTCATTCACGGTTCTCTTCCTTAACCCACCACCAGTGACCATGGTATTAATGACTGACATTCAAAATATACATCCAGGCCAGGCTCTGCACTGAGCGTTGTGCTTGTATTCATTCTCGTCTGATTTTCAAAACAACCCAGTGTGAGGGGAATTCTTCTTATCCCCGGTTTTAGATGTGGAAGCTGAAGATCAGAGAGGTTAGGGAACTTGCTCGAAGCCACACAGCTCTTCTGTGGTGGAATTGGATTGGGAGCCAGGCAGGCCAACTCCAAGAACTGGCCTTCTTGCTCCCTTTGGGGGTCACGACTGTCCTTCCCCACTCTGCTGCCTTCATCATCAGTGCCCGAGTTCCACCCATGTGTGAAGACCTAACTGAAAAGCTACCATCTTCATCAAGACTTCCCCTACCTCCTCCCTTTTCCAAGCCTCTCTCAACCTCCCCAGAACCACAGCTGTCTACCTCCCTCCCTTGGCCCACTCACCTTTTCCTGCCTGCCATGGACACAACTTCAGTTCCTTTTCAACCCTTAGCTTCTTTTGGGGTGAAGTTCCCATTCAGTTCATCTTCTTGCTCCCTGTGTTTCCCTCCAACAATGAGCAAATTCTCCTTAACTATCTGGATAAAAAAGAGGTTCAACTTCAGCACTTTTCCTGTCGCAGACTTTCAGTTAATGCCCTCTTTGCTGAGATCAGTACAATGATTTGTAAGTATAAATGTGAACATTTGAGTTTGCAACACATTCCCGAGCTTATCTCGGTGGTAGTTCCTGACCAAAATGAGAAATAAGAGTATCTGTCTGTCCTAACAAATTCCCCATCCTATCAATATAATTTTACAGCAGTTAGTAACCCTCAAGTTTAAGATGAGAATAACAGATTGGTCAGATTAAAACAAGTGATTGTCAGAAAAGCATACATATCTGCTTTTTTAAAAATTTCTTTTCAGGAGTTAAATTCACCTGTGGTAGAAAGTAAGCTAACCTCTGGATACTAAATTAAATAAGACAGATCTTGTTTTGCTGTATGTATAACTCAGTTGGACAAATCTTACTTGTAGATTGAGTTTAGTCAGTGTTTTCCTATCGGATACTCCAAATACTCCAAACTCACAAAGTAGGACTGATGACTTTAGACGAGTTAACGTAGCTCCGAGGTTCACTGGTTCACTCATCCAACCATTATGTTCCCGCACCCTTCCTCTGATTCTGGCTCTTGGTGCAAGATTCTGAAGATACAATAGTGAGCAAGTGTGGTAAGTGCCCTCACACATCTTCAAATCCAGCAGAAGGTCCGAAGTCAATAATCCACAAGTGCATAACCAGTCGTGATACAGACATCTGGATATCTCCACGTCGGTTCCAGGCTCTGTGAAATCCTTGCCTCCGTTCTATTATTTGCTTGAGTTAACACAAGGGAACTCACTCGAGTGATGTATCTAATCATGCCCCTTTTATATCATGCTTTTTTGACAGGCAAAAAGATGTTTATGTTACCATTGGTAAGGAATTACTCGTCTTGAAATGATTAGCGAGGCAAACACATTTGAATACAGTGGCTATCCAGGACACAGGGGATACTTTCTCCCTCCCTAGCTGCTTCCAGTTAGACTTTATTTTATTTTCTAAGAAGCAAGAAAGGCTAATATACGCACATCTGATAAGCAGCTTCCAAGTGATACAGATCTCATTTTTCCTGCTGTGTGGCTTCTTGCTTTTCCTTGCACTTTTTTTTTTTGTCATTGAGAGGTTATGACAACATGAGCCATATTGTATTTATAAACATCACGTGTTTCCTTGATATGGCTTGCAGTTTCTGCCAGACGGAACACATGGAAGAAACATTTCTCGTTAGCTAAGCATTGGTTTTAGTTATGCTGATTTCCGGGACAGGAAAAATGCCTTCCTACTCAGATTCAACTTTCATAGAGTAGAAACAAAACCTCTGAATGTCCGTGAAATGGTTTTAACAAGGGTGGATACTGCTCCTTTAAACCACATATTTTGACTAAAAGCTTCCTTCTGTAAAAAAAACCCCAAGCCTTGCATTTAGTCACCATAAAGACAGGCAGAGCTGGAAGCCTTCGAGAGATGGGTGGTTTCAAGGTCTCTGCAAGTCTAGAAAGTTTCTTCTAGAAGAGAAAGGGTCACAGAAGATGTAAGGTAAGAACTGTACCTTTATAACAAAATACAATTTTCAGACTGTTTTTGTCATGCTGTGGGACATTTGCCTTCAACTGAGTTAGGTCTTCCGTATTTCAGTTCAATTCAGTGAGGAATTAAAATTCCAGGTTTTTAATTTTCACTTCTTAACACACTGCTTAGAAGGAGACTTCTTTGTGATTGGCGATAGTCTGTTTTTTAAAAGCCATTTAAATTCTGTTCGGCTGTCTTCCATCTATAAATCCTGTGATAATTTCTGTGTAACCTTATAATTTAAAAAGGATTTAAGGTGTCAGCATTATCTGCTAGTGCAGATCTCACTGATGTGTTTTGTGACCATTTTCGGTGTTTTCATGAAGATGTTGACTTGGCATTTAGTTTCTGAAACAAATGTAGAAAATTTGAAGATGTGATAACAGTGGGAGGGGGACCTGAGTATGTGTCCTTCAACATCCTAGGGAAAATTATTTGTTGTTTTTTCCTTGTGAAACACACTTTCAATTTTAAATTACAAATAGCTCTTGTGTCTCGGTTTTGACTTTTTTATATTGTAAGCTTTATGAGTAACATTTAAAACTTCTGCAGTTTTATATAATAGATATAATCCTATTTTGTCAGGCTTAATGACTGCTTGAAAAAAGGCTTTGGCAGAAATTATATGTACTTGAGATGACTATTTTGTCTTATTCTTGAATAGTTAGGTCACAATATTTTGCATTTTTTAAAAAGGAATTCTGTAGAGCAGTGTCCTTTTAAATCAGTCTGTTTCCCTTTAAATGTTCACATGTGCATGGATCTGCTTATCCATATTCCTGTGAATACCTTTATCCCAATTCGGAGATGAGTTCATGTGCATGAAAAGTTGTTATCTAATGTGGTCTCAATAATATGTATTATTTCATGTAGTTATCAGAATAACTCGACTTCATAGGTACAGTTAGACCCATTTTTTGATTGGAAAACCGAGGCCAAAAAATTAAGTAACAAGATCACACACTAGCAAGTAGCAAAGCTGGAGTTCAAACCCAGGCCAACTCTCTTACCAGTAGCCCCAGGAGCTCCAAGTCTGGAATCAGATACAGACAACTTAATTTGAAAGGAATAATTACAAATAAGCAATGCTTTTTTGACTCGAGAAATTATTTTGTACACTTTTGGAGGGGTTTTTTTTGGTTGGTTGGTTGGTTGGTTGGTTGGTTGATTGGCTGGTTGGTTGGTTGGTTGGTTGGTTGATTGGTTGGTTGGTTGGTTGGTTGGTTGGTTGGTTGGTTGGCTGAGATACAGTGTAGCATCCAAAACCTGGTATCAGACTGGTTGTCTTTCCAGAGACTTGATGACAACTTCCTCGGCGTCAAATGAGAATGGTAAACAGTACATATCGTGGGGAGAGTTTTAGGCAAACTACCCTTTCCTCTGTGCTCCTTCCTTCTTTGCTTCATGTGCTGTGTTGCTGGAAAACTGTTTTCGTGGCCGCAGAGCAGGGAGCTTACTCGTGAGCTCGATCTGGAAGTGAGAAAATGTCTTTGAATAGAGAACTGCCTACATGTCAGGCTCCAGCCTGTCAGACTTTCGGCAGAGCCGTTGCGGGGGAGGACAGGAAGAACATGGAATAACGTCAAAGGTGGAGGGTTCTGGAGTTAGCACAGCTGGTGGAGCCCCCTCGGGACCAGGGACTGGGGCTCTCCCCACCCCCTCCCAGAGACTGAGGCATCCACTCGGCCACAGAAACATCCCGGTGACTTGTGATGCGAAATAATCATTGTCAACAGAGTCAACAGGAGATACAGCTGCTCATCGCAGCCCTGCGCTTGGGCTTCAGGATGAACACAGCTAGCGTCCAACCCCATTTCTCCATAAAATCCAGGGCTGGTGAACCAACCAACTCAACTGAAAGTCCATTGGAATGGGACCTTCCTTTGGCAGGTAGTGGGGTCATTCCCGAAGAGCTCTGTGCCAGCGCTGGAGAGTTCGGGAGAGGTTTACCCCACACTCCCTGCCCTTTGATATCCAAACCACATCCCTTTTCTTGGCTCTTGTAAATACACATGTTAGCGGAAATTGCCTTTGACTGGGAGCATATGTCCTGGTATTTTCAGGTTGTAACCCTTGCACCTACATGCTGTTTTCTTCCTGGGGTTTTGCTTTTCTGTCTTCTCTGTGGGTCCCCATCAGGGTAACTCAGACTCTAGGAAATTGTTTCTGATCCCGTTCAGGCAGGCTCCCTCTGTCCAGGATCTTGCCCTATAGAGGGTTTCCAGATGACTGTTCTTCTCTTTACACTTTTTCTAAAATTCCTCAGGTGAGTATGTGTTACTTTTATTTAAATTTCTTTTTGGGGGGGGCACACATTAGCTTTTTACAGAGAAGACAAATGTTTTTAAGGTACATATCACCTGGTGGTAAGATGTTTCCTCTCTGCCCTGCTTTTCTCCCCATCAGGTCAGTGATTCCTTTGCTTGCGCGTAATTTGCAGGAGCAAGACTCTGCTACTGTACATTTGTGACTAGGAGGTACCTAGTTGGTGCAACCTCAAGAAACAGGCCTGACTTATTTAGAATCGTGGGGTTTCAGAGGTGGAAAGAAGGTCCTAGACATCATCTTTTATAACCTTTCGCCTGTCAGTGAGACTCAGGAGGCCTAGCATGGTTGGAATGACTTGAGATGACAAGATCACAAAATAAGGGCGGGACAAAGATAGGCCCAGAGCCCAAGCCGCCTGTCCCTCAGGCCAGCCTTTGCCCATCTCCACCGCTTCCCTGCTTGCTTTCGTTCTGGCCCCTCTGGGTCCCACTTGATTGATCTCAGAAAACGTTGTCTGTCTGCCTTCTCATAGCCAGCCATTGTTGTAGATGAGTAGAGCTGGGCTTCCCTCCTCTCCATCGCAGCACATGTCTATGGTGGGACCGGGGCTCATTAATTGGAAATGCATGGGCCTGGACCAAAAATAAATGGATTGTGAACTAACCAGATTTAGATGATCCAGTATTTTTATTGAAGGGGAATAAGCCATCAAGTCAACTGAAAAACAGCAGCTGCTTCAAATTATGAGATGCTTTGAATAAAACAATACATATTGGCTTAAAAGGCTTGTGTAGTATTATAACATCATTTTTAAAAGTCAGCCTCTTTGCTAAGGAAAATGGCCCCTGCCATGACGTTGCTTGAAACATTAACGTATTACTGCTTAGATGACTTTCGAGGTTGTTTTTCACTCGGAACCGGTGATTTTCGGTGGCACGTAGAAAAAAAGGTTTTTAAATTTTAATAATTACGTAATGTATTCATGAGTAATAGAGAAGTAAGTAGCACAGAGAATTGAGAGTTAATGAATATTATTGCTTCATCACAGGAAGTAAAAAAAAAAGTCAATTTAAACTTGACTTAAAGAAAAGCGTTAAAGGCGTAATAACACAGTTGGTGTGAGGAAATGGCCAAAGTGGTGAACAGTGTAAAAACCAAGGCTTTAAGACAACAGATCAGTCAGGGGCTTGTGAAGACAGAGCAAAATGTCATTAAAGATTGTGTCACTGAGAAAAATGAGCCGTTTCAGCGTCAGAATCAAAACTAATTCTTGTTTAAGGCTTCTCAAGAACTCCAGCACCTTGTTTTTTGGCCCAAAAGAAGAGCTGTTTGTTAATTATTTCTGTGCAGATTTATTTATTTGAGGCCTCTCCAGATAAAAGGTGTGACTGTCCAGGGTGCGTTTAAGCTGGAGGATGCCTTCCTTATTGTGGAGCAGCACTAACTCACTCCATATTCCTGAAATACAGAAAATATGTTTTCCTCAGTTGGTTGATGGACACATGTACTTGATTTCTTTCTTTACATTTTTCTTTCTTTTCCTATGAAATCGGAGTTCATGCTTTTCCTTGCTCTGATTTAACTCTTTGAACCGGTACATTTTCATTTGCCCTTGATATCACAGGAAGAGCCGCTAAACAAAAACCCAAACAGCAATAAGAAATCGTAACGATGTCAATGATGAGGTAATTCAGAATTAGCAGGGACCTGTTTAAACTTCAATGTTTTTCATAAAGCAAGCCTCCAAAGCCTTGGGTGTCATGGTCAGGGTCTGATAGCTTCGTCTAGGGTGAGCATCTAGGACGGTTCTTGCACTGACTTACAAGAAGGAAGGCGACGGAGAGAACATTGTGTACATGGTGGACTCCCTTGCAGTAGGGACTGCGGGAACATTCTGGATACATATCTACACAGTGGATACCATTTTTGCTTGCCTTTAAAAGCAAATCTAAAAATATATTTCCTAGCAGCTGTGTAACAGCAAAACAAAAAACTCTGCTCCACTGCGGTGCAAATTACTTACTAGATATCTCCAGGGTTCCGATCTTAATGCTTCGGAAATTTGCTTTAGATTTTATTGTATATATTTAGACCAAGGAGCCTATTAGCTTGCGATCTGGGAGAACCTCTGCATTCTCATGAAAATGAGAAATGTGCCACTGTTGGCCACCTCAGGCTATAATTATGTTAATCTGACCATTTTAAGACTGAAATATGTTGTTTTAAAATGTTTCTGTATTTTTATTATTCGTAACAATGATCTGAAGAAATTTAGTGAAATGCTAATAAGTTTCTATTCAGTATCACTCTGTGACTAGAGCATAAAAATTAGTCAAATGTGGTATTCTGATATTTTTTTAAATTTTGACAGAAAATTTTTATCCAGAGATAGGAGCTTCTATATATAGTGCATCTTAATAATAAAAAAAGCACCCAAACCTTTTTTTTTTTTGCATTTTAAATGTAGATACAGTGAACGTATGTGTAAGGCCATCTCGACATGTAAGTTCAATAAACAGCATTTCTACGTTTACATTAAATCACACTTTGCAAAAAACAAATAAGTAAATTGCCACACTTCACTATACCAAGGGAAAAAAAAAAGAGGGAGAGAAAGAAAAGCCAAAAACTATTTTTTGAGCAGTACGGCAAGATAAATGTTTTAAATGTTTTTCTATCAAGGAGCTATCCTAAAGCACACAGATTTTACTATTTTTAATATAAATGTGGGACAGGACTAGAATGGACAATGTAATTGAAATTCTAAGAGCGTCCAGAAACTTGTGTTCAGCTAAAGCAGAGATGCGGGTAATCGCCCATCCCATAATTTTTAGCAATAAGTGATACTTCGGTATACTTGTCATATCCTTATAAAGGGGATTGGAAATCTTTCATCTTGCCTGATCTGGCTCCAGAATCGCCAATTCGGGAATGGGAATGAGGAAAAGCACTTTCTTGCATGGGAGCCCACAGCGTATAACTGGACCTTTTTCTCAAGGATATGTCTTTAGAATATCATACAGCATGGCGTTCCTACTTTCAGAATCCGTTCTATCTTCCCATGAGCTCTTGCCTCTCAAAAGGAGAGTGTGTCCTTCTCATCACGCTCCTATGAATATTTTAAAGTGAATATTATCCATTCTCTTCATTTTGCCCCAATTTGAGTGAGCCCATGCACAGCTTGTGAGCGATTTTAATAAGAACCCATGCCGATCACATTTCTCCGCATGCGAGAGTCATACAAGAATGATTCAGCTCACTTGAAGTTCACAGAACTAGGAGGGTGAGCCCAGAAGGTGTTCCTGAAGCCGCATAGCAGCAGAACCAGAGGCTCGGAAAAGTCCGGAGGCAGAGCCACGGTCATGGCAGTGAGACCACAAACAAGGAGCTCTTCAGAGGGGAAACAGTCTTTTCATTCATAATCCAGTGTTCCTTCCTCCACAACCCACCGCCTTCCTTGGCCACCACCGTGGGGGGGAGTGCTGATGGAAGAGGGTGATTCGACCTTTAAGCAGTCTGGGGGGGTGGGGGGCGGGGAACCAGTTTGTAGACTGCAGTCTATTGAAGGACAAGTTGAGGATGATGAGGGTCATCAGAATGAAGCCAGTGTCTCATGGCGCAAATGGGAAGAAACTCCGTATCTGTTTATTCACCCTTGTCTTCCTATCCTGTCTGGGAGAAAGTGTGTCCCCGTGTCGCTCTTCAAAGGAAGACAAGTAAGGGAAAGGCTAATGCAAAGAAGAGGAAGAAGAAGAAGCCTGAGGCTGGGTCGGGCCGTGGGGGAAGATGAGCTCCTTGGGGGTCAACCTGGATGGAGCCTGTTTCTCCTTGAAGTGAGCTGGACGCTCCGGCCACTAGTCATGAGCTTTGAAAGGCTCCACAGATTACAGAGCATTTTCTTCCCCTGCCTTGCCTCCTGTGTGGCAGAGGATTCTTTCCTTTCAGTGTTTTGGGGGAGCGGGGACAACTAGACTGTGTCTGCCCCCTGGCCCGAGGTGGGCACTTTGTCACCTAGACAGTGACTTCTTTACGTGGGGTCACTGAGCTGGTAGCCCTACGTTTGTTTCTCGGGAGCTACTCAGATTCGGGAATGCAGGGCTGCCCTCGAGTGTAGGAATGCTCCGAGTCCGGCCGTCCTTGGGACACGGGGGGAAGCAGATCTCATCTCCGAGGAGGAGGCTTCGGGCGGCGTTGGAACCTAGTGGGGAAGCTGCAGTGGCTGGCTAACCTCCCCCAGCTGTCGAGCAAGGGCAAGGCCGAGCAGGGCGTGGGCGGAGAGGCTTGCCAAGCCCAGCCTCGGGGTATGCACGACTCCTAAACTGCTTGTCTTTGAGGCTGTTAGTTCTCCAAATAAGGAGAAGTGGTGGTTTTGCTGACCATCTCAGATTTCCGAGCCATGTCCACTGGCTTGCTGGCTGACGGGATATTTGAACTGAAAACACGAAGGTATTCCTTTGAAATGGAGCACGTTACTGTTCTCTTGTGTCTCTGCAAGCTTCAATACCAATGACTCTGTTCAGGTATTTCTGAACCTGATTTGAGATGGAAAGAATACTGATCTCAGTGGTCCTTGACCCGCTGCCTTCCTTTGAAGAGGGTTCAGAGACGATCAAGCCTCTACACTGATTTCTTACTGCTACAGTATAACATTTTTCTGGCCCTTCATAGATCCTGGCCCTGTTACTTGCCTTTGGGTAGGAGTCTTGATGTCGCTGGGCCCCAGTTCCTCATCTGTAAAATGGGGACCATAATGTTCATCTGGTGGGAATCTGCTGGGAATTACATGAGGTAATTGCGGAAAGCATTTGGTAAATAGGAAGTTTCCAAACAGTTCCCTCGCTATCTTTCCATCTTCTCTGCGCAGATTTAAATGAAAATATTTATTCATAGAGAAATCCTAGGTAATTATCATCGCCACCCAAAGTTTAGTAAGGTCAGCTTTCGGAATTAGGATTTAACCAAACCCACCGTGGAATGGAGATTTTGATGTGAGCTTACCACTCCCTCTGCTCCCTAGAGCCGTGGTTCTTAAAGAAGTTCCGGGGACCAGCAGCTCCGCAGCACCTGGGGACCTGTTAGAATTGCAAATTCTCAGACCTGCTCTATCAGACACTCTGGACATGGGGCTCATTCGTCTGTGTTTGAGCAAGTGCTCGGGCTGATTCTGATGTATGTTGACTTTGGAGAACCCTTTGGTGTTTGGGTGAGAGGCCTACCCGTTCCCCCAGGATACCTGGCATCCATCGCTCTTGTCTCTAATCATGCCTTCCTTCCTGCCTGGACTACCTAACCTTTTTCTTCCTTATCTCCTGAAATTCTCCTCATAATTTTGGGATTCATTTAAATCTCACCTCTTCGGAGAAGTGTTCCTCAACTCTCCAGCCAGAAGAATCTTACTCTTGTACAGATTCCGAGAGTATCTGTGTATTGCACTCATTTAACACTTGCCAGTTATTCTTGCTTTGTCTGATTTTGAATATTCAGGTACATGCCTCATCATCCCTACTAGAATGTAAGCTCTTAAAAATGTAAGAAGTCTGTCTTAAAGATCCTCGTTCCCTCATTGGCCTTAACCCCGGGCTTTGAATGCCTAGGGCTATTCGGTAACTATTCCATGGGGTCACAGAATGGGATAGTTTAGAGACCATCTAGATCAGACTTCTTGTTTATATATATATAGTGAACCTGAGGTTAACATCTGGATCAGAAGGCAGGTTCCACCATGCTGCATGGACTGCAGGAAGACACCCCGAATTGGGGGCATTCAGGGCCACTGGCTTCATCCAAATTAGCAGGTACTCTCATGTTCTTTGCCAGAGACTCCCGTCAAACCCAAGGAAAACAGATGCGTTCTCAAAGGTCTATTCATTTAATTTTTTTTTTCATTTAATTTATAAACCTGAAATCTTTTAGATTTTTTCCATAACTACTGAGAACTGGGAAAATGGATGAGCCTCTGTAACTGTGCAACAGATGGCATCTATTTTCAGTCTGACACGAGAGAAGTTTCTCAGTTCACACATTCGGTACACCTGGAATACCCATGGAACCTCTTCTGGTTTTGAAAGTTGCTGCTGCAAGAAGAGCAGTTGGCTCTTCTGAACCCACGAAGAATTGGCACACGGGCTGTTTTGAGCTGGATCTGCATTGTTGTTTTTCGTGTTTCTTTTGAGGGCGAGTTGAACTTGGTGGATTTGTGAATTATTGTCCTTCAGTGTAATCCTCTGGGGCTCTTCCCTCCCGTGCTTCTTGCTGCCTTTGACACATTAGCTAATATTGTTCAGCCGAAGGTCAAAATAACAACACAACTAAAAAACTTCTCATCAGAGGCTACCTATAAGATCCCCTTTTAAACTGGAGCTCTGCTGACGTAACTCACCTCGTATTGTGTGTTTGTTCTATTACTTGGTCACAGAGCCAGCAGGTGTCCTGCTTTGATTGACATGAAAACAGGTGGGGGGGTGATGCCGTGAGAAGGGCCTTGATTGTAACCTGGGTCCGCAGGGTCCATTTCTAGAAAAGCTGTGAGGAAAGAAAGAGAGGTGCAGAGGGACACGGAGTGGACCCCAAGGGGTGACACCTACCAGGGAACACTGGGTGTTAGAACACGAAGACTGCTCAGACACTGCCACGGGAGTCTCGGGATGTGACAGGACAGTGACAGACCGGGAGTGAAGGACCATTGGTTTCCAGCTCGACATCCTCCACTCATCAACTTGTTCACCACCATTTTCTCTACTGAAAAAATACCTGTCATTAAGCTGCGGCTGTAGAGCCTAAAATCCTACGTAGATTGTCATCACTTTGCTGTTTAAGTTGAGATATGGTGAGGGGGTGTTACAGCATTAAACTGAAATATTTTTTTAAAAGACTTCTTACACTGTTGGGACCATCCTAAAGCTATAGAGTGTTGTATCAACTTTTTCCACCTAATAACATAATCAACTCGATTAGTTTCCCTAGTGAAAGGTTAGGGGGCAGAGGATATAGTAACAGGATCGTAGTGCATCTTCCAGTGATTACTGCACCTCCTGAGAGGTGTGGTCCCAGGAATGGCACCTGGCGCTGGGGTGGAAGTCAGAGTGGTGAGGAATGTTAATCAAATGATGCCTAGACATTTTGTCCCATAAGTAATCTGGCGTCTATGACTAATGGAAGTGTGTGTGTGTGTGTGTGTGTGTGTGTGTGCGTACATGTTTACACATATATATGTGTAACATATGAGGCATAGTGATATCTACATAGTGATAATTAGCGCTACAGAATATATAAGTATATGGAAGTGTAATGTATATAAACATAATATATACTAACATGCATATAACTCATTTTTTTAAGATTTATTTATTTTAGAGGGGCAGAGGGAGAGGGAGAGAAGCAGACTTGCTGCTGAGTGGGGAGCCCGACATGGGGCTCGATCCTACGACACCCGCCCCCAGATCGTGACCTGAGCCAAAATTAAGAGACGAATGCTTAACCAGCTGAGCCACCCAGGCGCCCCTACATGTAACTTATCTTGAGGCAAGTAGATAAAATCTAATGGTAATCAAGAGAGCGTCTGGATAATTAGATCCTAAGCCCACTGAGATGTCTCCTGTTCTTTTCCTTTGCTGTGAAAATCTGGATCAGAGAGGGATGCAGGTGAGGTGCTTCTCCAGCAGAGTTCAGCACACTGCACACTGAAGGTCAGAGCTCAAGCAGATGAACCTTTAGTAGTCCCTGCAGGGAGGGGCTGGGGGCGACAGGATTCCTCTCAGAACAGCTCGCAGTGTCCTGGAGGACATGGGATTTCGCACTTACACTGTGAAAGAAGCAGCGACACAGTGGCGAGGCTGAAGATGCGCATTCTTGTTACTTCTCTGCTTTGTCGCCATGTGACATAGGGCAAGTTTTGCTTGCTTGCTTGCTTGCTTTTCTTTCTCTTAAGATTTTATTTTTAAGTCATCTCTACACCCACCATGGGGCTCGAACTCACAACCCTGAGATCAAGATTCGCATGCTCCCCCGACTGAGCCAGCCAGGCGTCCTTGGACAGCGTTCTTAACTCCTTATGCTTCCATTTCCTAACCAATCAAACGGGGATAGGAACACCTGACCTATGTATTTCACGGAGTTCTGAGGCCCTTGAAATAAAATCACAATTGAAAGCCCTGTGTGAGCTGCAAACTGCCGGGTGATTATCATGTGTATGAGTGGGCCTCACCATCTAAAATCCTTTATAGAACAAGAAGTGCTGTCCATAAACAAAGCAATGTCTTATATATTGCAGAGTGCATGTTGACAAGCTAAAGAGGAGTTTAGAGAACAGTCGTAAAAGGAAAAATAAAGTCGAAGGCACTGAAAAGTTGTATTTGGGTGACAGAAACGACTTAACCACTAGCAACAATCAAGAAGCTCCAAAAGGGAGTCCTGTATAAAAGAATAGTGTCCATACATTACCAAGGGGATGTGCAGAGGCCTGGAGATGAGACTCGAGAAGTTATTTGCACTATCTGTAACAAGTGGTAGAAAGAAGATACCCTTTTACAAACTAACTATTTTGGGTACAAAAGGAGGTTGTTCTTGGCCTGGGTGATACAGGAGTATCCCAGAACAAGATTGAGTATCGGTGAGACAAGCACATTTTTCTTTTATCTGTCTTGCAGCTCCACATAGTTACTGACTGTGGCTTGGAAGTTAAATGATTTATTTAACGTTACTTTAGTCTCTTCCAGACTCGCATCTTTAATCGCCATTGGGTACAGTGTTAAGTCAGCCAGGTCTGCTTTACTGGAGAGCTCAGCGGAGTTTCCCGTGTCAAAATATTTGTGGGAATAACGCTCATTTTAAATATAGCCATCAGCTAACCGATGACTGGACCATCTCTTTCCTGAGAATTAAATAATTTTGGCAACAGTCTGTCTGTCTCGTGTCTGGGAGACATTCCATTTATGATCAAATGAAACATTAATAGTTTCGCTAAGACCTCACAAATGACCGTCTGTCCAATTTTAACAGCGTAAGCAAGATGAACTTGAGATTTTCCGACACCATAATTACTTCCCTTCACAATGCCATCTTCATGCTTATAAGCACATTTTAGATTTCCTTTTATCATATGTAATTTTTTTAAAAAAAGCCAATAAAGAAATGAATGAGAGAGGAAATAGAAATAAATTTCACAAGACTGTTAACCTTACCAGAGCATAAAAATTATTTCCTGTTGAGGTAATGCTGAATATTTACTAGCATGTTCTTTTTGAATACTAACTCAAAAGAAATAAATTGCTTCCACTTTGCTTATGGTGCCAGTTAATGAAGGAAGAAGGAGAATCGATAGTAGAACACTTTAATACACCGCTGGGAAGAACAGATTCACAGAGGCTGTAGCATCCCAGGGTAGGTCATGCTGGGGAGGGTCTGGTGAAGAGAGGGCCCAGCGTGCGGGGAATTAGTGGTGGGCCACACCCAGACTGAGCCAAATTTCCTGGGGAGTTAGGCTGAGAGAGCTGTTCTCTGGAGAGCACGAGCCAGACAGGTGAAGCCGAGTCTCTACCCGCACCAGCATATGGCCCCGGAAATTAGCCTGCCTGGTCCCCCAGCTGGGACTCTAGGACCTCAGGATGGTGACAGCCCTCCCCCCTCCCCCCCGCCCCCGGCCTCTAGCATGACCTGCGTGCTTCTTACCAGAGGGCGTAACTCATCCTGATTCACCGCAGGATTGGGCCCGCTTTCCAGCTCCTGACTGGGAATTACAGCCCTCCTAATGGCGAAGCCCTGCGTGCGGTCTCCAGACCGTGCCCTGAAGCATTTGGGAGGTGAAAGGAAATTGCTCTGACCAGGACAGGAAGGACGAGAGGGAGAGGTGAGCCGGACTTTCTCTGGCCTTGCACCCCCTGACTTGCGTGGCAGCACGGTCCGCGGAAGCCCCCGGCCTTCCCCCCCCCCCCCCCCCCGTCTCTGCCGCGGTGCGCCTGGGCTCCTGGGCTGCGTCGGGCGTGACGCGCTGGGGGAAACAGCGGTGGGAGCGCGGTGCGTCTGTTTTCGGGGGGCCGGCGTGACCTCGGCGCTGCGCGTCTGTTCATTCATTCTTACAGGCAGGTCGATGAGTACGAGAGCCACGCCGCTTAGGACGCCTTAGGCCATAAAACAGGGTCTTTGGGGACGTGGTGGTAGGGGTGGGATCGTGGCTGAATCAGACAAGGGAGACGAGCCCCGACAGCCCCCTTTCCTGGAAAGCGTGTGTTTGGCTGAAGAAACCACACGGGCCGAATGCATGCCAGATGCGTCAGGGGCCGAGGGTGTGTGCTTGCGGTCCGCTGGTGAGAAATCACATAACCCTGGCTGATGCGATCCAAAAATCCAAACAAGGGTTTTCACACCTTCCTGCCGCTCTTTTCCCACCTCTTCGGTGGCGTCCGTTGCAACCACCTCGTCCAAATATCATTTCTAAGGAGACATCTTAGGAGGGGGGCGGTGTCCCGCGCTCCGCGGTCCCCCTCCCTTCGGAACCACAAAGCGCTCGTTCGCAGTAAACAGTTGCTGAAGAAGGCCTGCCCCCCGGCCGATGGGATTTGAACCTGAGAGACGTCATGGAATTCTCTGGGGCGGCGAGAACAGCCTCGCAAAGCCTTAAAATGTTTGAAAAATGCGCAGGCTTCCCAGAGCTTGGTCGTGGGCTGGGGCGCGAGGCCAGTGGGAGCCCAGCCCCGCGCGTCTCCCGGCGCTGGCTCCCCACTCGGTCCCTGAGGGCTCAGAGGCTTGGTGATGGCGCAGAGCCTGCCCGCCAGCTACGGAAATGCTTTTCCTCCCTCACCTTTGTTAGCAACGTGTTAATGCCTGTCCTCTGCTCGGCACGGCACAAGCCACTTCTTGTCGGGCACACGCACCTTCTCGCACCTTCTCGCGCCGGCCCCCCTTCGAGGGAACGGCTGCATTGACATCAGTAGCCTGGGGAGCGGCGTCCCTGGAGAGGGCTCCCAGCCTCCCCTCCTCCGCCTTGTTGAGGGTGGGGCCCACGGGCTCGGGCCTCTGGTCTCCTTCTCGAATCCCCTCCTGGCCGCGCTCCCATCCCCCACCTTCCTTTCCCTCTCCTTTCAGGTATGTGTCCCAGAAGGACTGCAGTAGCTGCTGGCGTGGTGCAGTGTGGGGCTGCTGCGTGGCTGCCACCCAAAGTTCAGCTTGGTAGAACCAGGCTGGTTAATTAATAGCCGCCTTCATCACCCTTCTGTTTTCTTTCTGCTCGTCTAAACCAGGGGGAGAGGCTCGTGTTTCCTTGGCTCACCAGTCCGCCCACTTCAAAAGTCTGGCCGGGGGATGAGTGTTGGGGTGCTGGTCTATCTCGATTTTCCCAGCAGAACACAATCTGAGAGGTGGCCCAACGTGGTAAGGAGCGTACTGGGGTTTCTGCCGCCTTTGCGGTGGCTGGTTGTCTGCTTGGGAAGGATCCTGTTTGCCTGGGTCAAATCTGGTTTGTAGTATTTCCTTCACTGTTAGCCCATTTACCTAAGCCTCTCAGAGGTTGTTCGTTGGTGTGTGTGTTTTCCATGTAAGCAATTGTTAAAGGCCTGAGTCACCCATGAGGTAGCCTGTGGTTGGATGTGAGCTGAGGTTACTCAGTGACTAATTTCCAAGGGGAGGAGAAATTGGCTTATCATGGGGAGGACTACTTTTCATCCACGCCTGTGACAGTCTCACTCGGAAGACTGGGTAAAACAAAATGGTCTTCACTGGTTGTAAACACTCAAGCGGGGAACATTTTAGGATCTGTGGCCTTTGCGATTTCTTCCCTGAAGAGAAAGCTGTCCAAAATATCCAAATGTGGAACTGAGGATTTAGATGAAGCCAGCAAACAAAGGACTCGCGTAATTGGGAGCTGAGCCAATGTGCTTTTTTTCACGGCGTTAGTAATACAGGTGATTTCCTTAAGACAAAGTAAGTGGCTTTAATTCTCTGAGGATGAAAGAGTCTCATAAGAATCCTTTTCAGTTTTGTCTGGTTACTTCATTGTGTGGTCTGACTGAGTGGTATGTTTACAAATTCTAGACTTGGAAGGGTGGGGTTTGAAATATAATAAACTGTGCATAATACTCCCTTTCCGCAAAGAATATATATATATTTTAAATAGTCCACACAGAGACATGATTACATGAGACAGTTTCCCAGAATGATTTGAAATAAACATTTTGCATGCTAGGTTTTTTTTTTTTTTCTTTCCAGAAAGAATTCTAAGATTTTTGCCCCTTCTTACCTTACATTCAAGAAACTTCTAAATGAGCAATGTTTGATTTAACTCACTGGGTTTTGGAGAAATGAAATATAGATATATGTTAGGATTCCTAACTCAAATTTCAGATAATTAATTTGAAACTGCCCCAGATTTTATCTGGCCTCTAGGAAGTATGGGCCAGACAGCTTGCTGAGGTCTGTGCTGTGGGCAGGGAGAGCGACTCTCAGCCAAAGGCACGGTGCTGAGCTCTGGAAGAAACTCTGCTGTTTACAAGAACTCGAAGCGCTCAACCAAGAGGGAGCAGGGGTTTGGGTGGTCATGGTAGGAGGGAGAGACCATGCCCTCCAAAGTAGGTGAATGAGGGAGAACAGTCTAGTTCATACATTGCCATTGTGTCTAGTGTAGATAATGAGCATTTTCTTTGGGCCGAGGCGCGGGCAAATAGAGATCTGTGTTGGATTCTGGTAAGGTGTTAAAAGAACCTTTATTCTTGGGTTTCGGTTCTGTTTTTCTTGCTGTAAAATGAAATCCTTCAAGGCTCACGTAAAGACATTAGTGTTGAAATCTTCCGTGACAAAAGTGTCAGTGACATAACGTATCCAGATATTTTGAGAGAAATGATGGAGAAGATTAGTGACATCAGAGAGACTAGTGGGAGAAGGGAGGCAGATATATTAAGGTGGGTAAGAACTGTGTGTGATTGTGTGTGTGTGTGTGTGTGTGTGTGTTTTACTAATTTCTTTAAAGTTGGATATAATTTTCTCCTAAGAGGTCTGACTTTGAGGACTAGCGCAGGAAGAACTCAATATGCATTTAATGCCATTTCTGTACTCATTGGCCAAAAAAAAGACCAGTTAAACAACAAAACAGAACAAAACTGTGTGGGTGCCTGATTGCAGGAAGGTATCTCCATGGGAAGAACACTAGCATATAAGGCTGAAACTTTTAAAAACTATGTATCATAGAATCTTAGTCATCATCCTAATTGTCAACCAGACAGTGAATAGCTCCCAGAGTATATGAATGAAGCCTACTTTTTATTAGAATAGCAAGTGGTCTCCTTGGGAAATCACAGTGAAGACTTGAAAAAGGTTCTCTTTTCATCTTCCATCTCCCCATCCCTCGTTTTAAGAGTGACCGCCTTTGGTCGATCCATATCCTTTAGTGTATGAACCGAGGTTTTCAGATTTTAAAGGTTCACTGTCGTTGTAGGTTTAAAACATTTTCCCACTGTATAATGGAAACATCGTGTCATTCTCTTTCTGGGCTCTCTATAGAGCTGAGGATGAAATTATCATGGGTTCTTTTTTAAAACTCAGTCCTGGAAAGTCAGTCATAGCTTGGCAAAGCAAGGTAAGAATTCTTCCAAAGGCTTCCAACCTCCAAGTCACCCGGATTGATGGAGATCCGCCTGTTCTGTCATAGCTGAGTGCTTGCATTCACGTCCATTGTGGATGACTCAGGTGGACGGTGATTCTTTCAGTGACCCTGTTGGGTGATGGCGAGATTAGTTTAAAGTGGACCAGGCAAAGGCTGATAAGCAGCATTACCATCAGATACATGATGCTGATTGTGTATGGCTAGGATCCATCCTTGTTGGCTAAAGTCCCATTCTGCTCGGTTGGTACCCATGTAATACTAGCTACTGGATGTTAAATATCTTGACTATTGCCCGCATTCCCGTATGAGTGCACAGTGTATCAGAATTATTGTTAATTCTTACATTTCTTTCTGAATTCTTCTATACACGATATCAAGAAAGTCCAATGAGATTTTTTTGTGTTTTATTTTGAAAGTTAGTTCTATAATGTACCGCCCAGCCATTTCTTTTCACATCAGCAAATCTTTTTGTTTTAATATCTATGCAGGCATCCCAGTTGTTTTAAAAGAAATGTACTCAACTTTCATTAATTAAAATCAATTTTACATTCTCCTTTCATTAATATTCTTTATCCTTCTAGACAGTTTTGTACTACTCAGATTCTTAATATGTCTTCCTACTCTTTTGCCAGAAAAGGTGGTGGGGGGGGCATTCACTGTGTGTTAATTGGGCTCAGGATCCCCCAAATCCTGATGTAATCTGAAGCCAGATAAAGAGGACTCGCAGTTTGAATTATTGTTTATCCTAAATGGGTTCTAGACATCTGAAACCTTTTTTTTTAATTGATATCAATGGTGACAATAATACCTACCGTTTGTTGCACTTGATTTGCCTTGACCACTGTGTTCTGCCTTATACACATGTATGAATCTGTATGAATTGATCTTTACCTTCGCTTGGATTGAATCTTGCATTGCGTGGTCTGATGGCATGGGGAATTTGGCCAGACATGTGCTGCTGCCTAAGCCAGTCCCTCTTGTATTTTATGCTCTGTGAAGCCCTGCCTTGTTACCACATTTCTTTTCACTGAGCCTTGCCTTGTGGAAGATAGGAAGGAATAAAGGGTGTGTGTAGAGGATCTGTGCAGATCTGCTGCAAAGCTTCTGTCGTATGGTTGCTCAGCCATTGTGGGAGGAGAATCAGGTGTACCATCACACACTGACCTTGGGACTGCCCTCCTGGTCTAAGGCCTGAGCATCTGAGTCATGAGGGTGTCAAGTGAGTGAGGACAGAGAGGACCATGTGGGCTAGAGCCTCGGGGCTGGGCCATGTGGAGCAGATGCACCTGTGGCTCAATCTTGACCCTCAGCCTTGGTTTGGATCCACAGGAGCCAGGATATAGGGAGAGAGTCCCAGGGGTGACAGCCTAAGGATGGCCCAAGTTTGATTTGGGGGGGGGCACAGATTAGGCTATCGTGGGAGTGCGTGTGTTGGGGATGTGGGGCTAATGAAGATAAAATTGTAACTGCGTGCGAAGAGCACGCATACTCGGGTCCCCGGAAACGGTTGGCCTCCCAAGGGGACAGGAGCCTATTCAGTGGTGCTCAGGTAAAACACCCTGAAAGGGTTCCTTTTGGTTGCTACGTATGTGCATCTTGCTTGCCTTTTTTTTTTTTTATTGGTCTTTTCCATGATGAAATCCACCATGATGTGTAAAACTCCCAGGCTAGGGATTCTACACTGCTGGAGTCGTCCAGAGACGAGATAAGGAAGCTGTGGGATTCCTGAGGTTTCTTCCCCTATGTGCATCTAAGAGATGTACACAAGAATGTACCTTCTCAAGGGCAGGAACTTGGGGTCAGAACCGTATCCTAGAACAATTCGTGGTTCTTAGCAAGTGCATGGTAAATATTGCTTGCTAAATGAATGAATTTGTAAAATAAGGAATTGGTTTGTATTCAGAACGGTGGGCGCTGCTTCATTTTCAGCCTTCTCCCGTTGCCCCGCTTTTTCTTTTCTCGTTCCCCATCACTCACACCATGGGTCTCTTGACTGCTTGTTTCGGTTTTTGTTCACTAGAACCCACCTTCTCTCTCCTCGTGCCCCTGCCTCACCCCCCCACCCCCCCCAACCGTTCATGCTTTCCCTGTCTGTCACATCTCCCAAGGTCTGGATGGGAATGCTCCTGTTATAGCTGTCCATCCTTTCTCCTGCAGCCATTTGGAGAAGCTCAGTGAGTTAGTTATTACCCTCTTGGGTTTTAACCAAAACAAAAAGTATCAGATAGTCACACTTTGAATTAATCTGTATTTCTTTATTTAACTGCCCCTTGCTACACACAGTAGTGTAATTGCAAATTAGTTTCCCCTTGCCCCATTAACTTGATTCTTTTTTTATTAAGATATAATTGACAAAAACATTATATTAGTTTCAGATGTACAACATAATGATTTAATATGTGTATATATTGCAGATGATCACCACGATAATAAGTCTAGTTAACATCCATCACCATATATAGTTACACGTTTTTTCTTGGGATGAGAACCTTTAAAATCTACTCCTCTGGCAACTTTCAGATATATAATACAGTATTATTAATTATGGTCACCGTGCTGTACATTACATCCCCATGAGATTTTATTTTATAACTGCAAATTATATCTTTTGAGCCCCTTCACCCATTTCACCCAACCCCAATATCCTGCCTCTGGCACCCACCAATCTGTTCTCCGTGTCTGTGATTCTCGAGTCACTGATTCTTTAGCCATTGTTTCTTCCAAAGGATAGCTAGTGAAAGACCCCGCGGGAGTCCTCACTCTCCTGAACTGGATGCTCATGACACAGCCCAGAAGTCACTGCTGCCTGGGCAAGAAGTAGCTGGCTTATGACGGATGACTCCATCAGGCTCCTTATGACATGGCAGCCCCAGAGAGGCTCCTCAGGTTTCCCTCTCTCCACCATGCCTGAGATTTCCTTCCAGTTTTTCTCCCCACTATGAATTTTTCCTCCAGTTGCATAGTTATCTCCCAGATCATTATTGTCTCCCAGTGTCTTGGAGCTGGTTTCTCCTAGGCTCAAGTGAAGAGTTGGTGAATGAATGAAACTTACCTCCAAGTTTTCCCTATGCATCTTCTTACCCTCCCTGGCCATGTCCCTAGATTGCATCTGCTTGGAAGGATGGGAAAGATGCTTTTAACTATTTTCCAGGGCTAATGTTAGAAAATATGCCCAGGAGAAATTTTAGAAAATATGATTTTGGCACTTTTCATACATTAGACCCACATTTATTGAGTGTCTCAGAGAAGCTATGACCTGAAAAATTTAAACCCCTGCACTATTTTCCCCAAACCTCACAATGTCGAGCTCTTTATTGGGGGTTTCTTGTGGTTGCTGTAACAAACGACTACAAACTTAGTGGCTTAAAACCACTATCATACAGTTGTAGACGTCAAAAGTCCAGAGTGGGTTTTACAGGCTAATATCAAGGTGTCAGCAGTAACCACACTCGCTCTGGAAGCTGTCAGGGAGAGTCCATTTCCTTCCTTTTCCCAGCTTTTAGAAGCTACCTGCATCCCTGGGCTCCTGGGCCCTTCCTCCAGCTTCACAGTCAGTGGCAGAGCATCTTTCAGTCTCTCTCTGACCCAGCTGCTGTCCTCACACCTCCTTCGCTGACTCTGGCCCTCTCCTTCCTCTTCCACATGTTAGTTTGGTAGCATTGGGTCCATCTGGATGACCCAGGATAATCTTCCTGGCTCAGTATTCTTACAAAGGAATATCTGCAGAGTCCCCCCCCGACCATGGAAGGTGACGTAGTTATCGGTTCCGGAGATCAGAGTGTGGACACGCTGCTGAAGGAGGGGCCGTTCAGCCTCCTGCCGCAGGAAAGCCACACTCACCCTGGGACTTCTCTAAAAACATGAATATCAAAGTAGATTTTCTAACTTCTTGTTTTATTTTCAGATGCAGAGAGAAATTGTTTATGCAAGAGGAGATGGCCCTGGTGCCTCTCGACCTGGATCCACAGCTCATCCACCCCATGCCATTCCAAATTCTCCACCGTCCACTCCTGTACCCCATTCCATGCCTCCTTCCCCATCCAGAATTCCTTATGGGGGCACCCGCCCCATGGTTGTTCCTGGCAACGCCACCATCCCCAGGGACAGACTCTCCAGCCTGCCAGTCTCCAGATCCATCTCACCCAGCCCGAGCGCCATTTTGGAAAGAAGAGATGTAAAGCCGGATGAAGACATGAGCGGCAAGAACATTGCGATGTACCGGAATGAGGGCTTCTATACTGATCCTTACCTTTATCACGAGGGACGGATGAGCATAGCCTCTTCCCATGGCGGGCACCCGCTAGATGTCCCTGATCACATCATTGCGTATCACCGCACAGCAATCCGCTCGGCAAGTGCTTACTGCAACCCTTCTTTGCAAGCGGAAATGCATATGGAGCAGTCGCTGTACAGACAGAAATCGAGGAAATATCCAGATAGCCACTTGCCCACTCTGGGCTCCAAAACACCCCCCGCCTCTCCTCACCGAGTCAGCGACCTGAGAATGGTAGACATGCACGCCCACCATAACGCCCATGGGCCCCCTCACACCTTGCAGCCAGATCGGGCCTCCCCGAGCCGCCAGACCTTCAAGAAGGAGCCAGGCACCTTGGTGTACATTGAAAAGCCGCGGACCACTCCAGGATTAGCCAGCATCGTGGACTTCGGCCCTCCTCTAGTTGAGAAGCAAGTGTTTGCCTACAGCACGGCTACCATACCCAAAGATAGAGAGACCAGGTAAGGTGGTGAGGGCAGCCCAGGGTGGTCTGTGCCTGTGAGTGATTGAGGGCTGATCTGCAGGGTCAAACCAAGGGAATAGCCCCCCGGGCAACACGGAGAAGCCACAGAGTAGGATCAAAGGCCATCCTGGTCTGCAAAGAGTTTCTGAATCCATGGGGGTCAAGTGGCGCAGACCAATACCCGTGCCAAAGGGGGGGCAGACGCACACCGCACTCAGTGTGGGCCTGCAGAGCGTGGGTCGAACAGCGGCATCGTTAGTGTAAATCCGAACAAAAGGAAAGAAAATTGTGATCAGCAGAAACCATTTGGACAAATAGATCAGGAGCTCATGGTAATTGATCTGCCACTGAAAAGAAGGAGTGAGTGGTTCAAGTTTTAACGTCTGAAATGGCAATTTGTGTTTTTCCGTACGGAGTGCAATTTTGCTTTCTCATCTGGCCTTGGGAAATGGAAAGAATGTGTCACTCTCTGTCATCTCGGGTGATAAAGCATTGAATTTGCATGAGAATAGGATGGTTTAGATTTAATACCCATTCAGGAGTGGTAACTAAGATCAGCAAAAATCTTCTGGGGAATGAGACCCTCTGAGTATTTAAATTTCTTTTCTAATACATCCTTTTTTGTGTGTAACTTACCAGCCCAGTGCATTTTAAAGACCCTCCAAATTTCATATGGTAATAGGGGAGCTAATTTTGATAGAGGAAATTTATCTAGCCTAAATTGGTTGAAAGAAGCCAACATAATAAAAATCTAGTCAAAGAAACTGAGTCTGAAAGAGGTTAAGCATTTTACCTGTTGTCATCAATGAATTCAGAAGGGATGTGAGAAATAAAATCTGGATATTCAGTGACACAGCACTTTATTAGAACCAGTATTGCCCATTTCTTGCCAAAGAGATAGTATCATCTACATACTGTCATCATCCCGATTTTTTAAAGATTTATTTATTTATTTTAGAGAGAGAGAGCAAGCACATGGGGGGGAGGGGCAGAGGGTGAGAGAGAGAGAGACTCCTGAAGCAGACTCCCAGCTGAGCGCGGAGCCCAATGCCGGGCTGGATCCCAGGACCCTGAGATCACCACCCAAGCCAAATCAAGAGTTGGCCACCCAACCGACTTCACCACCCAGGTGCCCCTCATCATCCCTAGTTTACAGATGCAGAAACCGAGGCTCAGAGAGTTTAAGTACTTCCTCAAGGTCACAGAGCCAGTGAGTGGCATAGAATGTCCGTATCTATTAAAGAATCCATACTTTTTACCATTGTGCAATATTCTGCCTGATGAGGGAGACCTGTGAGCCACACCTTCACCCAGCAGAGAAGTAAATTTAGGGGTGAATTCTGAGCACTTCAACCAGAATTCTTAAGAAATTGTTTCAGGACTCGATGCTAAGTAACTGCTCCTGAAGGATATTTACAGTCATAGACATGGTAGCATTTGCATAATTATGCTGCTAAATATATACAGGCCATTTAAAATATACTGCTCCAGCTAGTATATTAGCACAAGTGCGCAGCAATGGGGAAAGAAAGAGCATCTCTGATAGATTTCATTTCTGAAAAATGAATGCGAGTACTATGGCAAAGAAAAATTTTTCAAAACAAGAGCACCAGAAACAATTACTGAAGCACAAAATCAGAGCCCACTGTTTGCGCCTATGCCATGCTGTTATCTTAGATACAGTTAATTGGTGTATTTTAAGAGTAAGAGTTCAACCCCTAAAAGTCTACCTTTTGAGTGCAGAGCCCTATAAAGTGCCAAACCAATTTCTGTCGCCCTTTCGTACTATTAAACAGCAAATAAATCTTGAGAATGCTTTTTCTACGAAACTCTCAAGTGAAATTTTACATCTAAAATGTGACGCTACAAAAATGCAGGAGGGGGACTGAGAAATCCATAGCACGGCTTTCTTCTGGGTCCTGCTGGATTCAGGTGCTGTTCAGAAGAAATAGCCCGAATAACTGCAGGATGTTTGAAATCAGAGAGGAAAAATTCTTTCTTTCCCATCTGTACTTAGGAAACCTCCAGCGGTAGCTTTTTTTTGGCGGGGGGCGGGGGGCGGTGGGGGTGGCGGGGAGCATGATTTTATAACAACGCTGTTGACTTGAAAATGAAGAGTTAAAGATGAAGTAATTTCATCTTGGTCCTTGTATTTAGTCATGTGCCTTGATCTAGCGCATTTGACTTCTCTTGTCTTACAAAGACGTTTCCACAAAGCATCTAGTGATGACAGATTATATATAGAGGACCTGGGAAAAAATCATGTGTATAGTAGAACATAGAGGACGGTAGGGCTCTCCTCCCAAGATGGCCATCGATTTGGGGGTTAGAGGAGCAGATTATAGCCACTTCGACTTTTTCAAGACAGCAATTCTCATATCTGAGCTTCTAGAAAGAAAATGATCTCAAGTGAGAAGGTGGCTTTATCCAGATGATTTTCCTTCAGCTGGGACCCCAAGAAGAGAATGGCCCACGTGGCTGTGAGGGAGTGCTGGGGGTGGGGGGGGTGGACAGTGTGTGACAGATGACTCAGTGTGTGAGGCTCTGTCTTCCCTATGTTACAAAATTCCTTCATTAAATAGCATCGTTATTTCTATTCATGGCACATAAAACAGCCCTTAAGAATCGTAAAAATCTAGGACATTTATGTTTTGCTACTTTCTATTTATAGTTTGGATCCTATAATGTAAAATATCTTTATTGAAATTCAAGAATGCTCATTGCAAAGTGACTAATAGCTCCCTTTCCAAATGTATAACAGATTCCTCCTAATGTAATGTTGTTCAAGACATGGTAAACTTGAACTGAGATCATATTTTTACATCATTCCACATCTACGATAGCTAAATTCCACAAATGAGTCAAGAGTCCACTGGGGAGCAAATTCTTGCCTTGCCTCGGCACCTCTATCTGGAGAAAGAAAAGCCATATGAGATCACATCATAATTTCTAAGAATTCTCCAATTTAGAGAAGCCCCCCAGAAGAGGAAAGAAGCTTCTGTATACAGGAGGAAGCCTGCGTGCTACTGTTGTTCATCAAGTCACTTTCTTACTGGAGGAGGATTACATGTTATTCTGTTGGTAGCTTTGAGGGATGGGATGCATCCTTGGTTGAACAATCGATTGAGTGAAAGTCTAAATTCAGATTTATGTCATTGAAAAATGTTCAGTGACTGGCAGACCTTTGAAGATTTTCAAACTGTGCTTTGTCCTAAAATTAATGATTTTTTTTTCCTTTTCTGAGTGTATAGTCAAAAGTGAGCCACATCAGAGGCCTTCCTAAGTGGTTAGACTTGGGATCTTTCTAGAACAAGGTTTCTTAACTTCTGCACTTATTGATATTTTGGGCCAGATAATTTATTGTTTGTCAGGCGGAGGGGCTCTCCTGTGCTTTGAAGTATGTTTAGTGGTGTTTCCAGCTTCTTCTCCACTAAGATGCCGGTAGCAACCTGCCCCCAACCCTGCCCTGGTCATGACAATTCAAAATGTCTCCAGACATTGTCAAATGCACCCCCTGTGGTGGGGGACAGACGCAAATGCTCCTGTTTGAGAAGCACCGCTCTAAAGGAAATTTGGACTTCTTCTACTTAATGAAGTAGAGAAGCGAAAGAGTAGCCCACACTCAAATAATATAAATTGTGACATTCTTAAAAGATGGATCTTGACAATCGTTACCCCAGTTGTGCCCTTGACCTCTTGGTAAAGCAACTTCATTATTCTGAGAACTTGCTGTTATTACCTTTGATTCAATCCATCTGTGATCAGCCGTTTATTGAGGGGCAGCAATGTGCAGTGTTTATGAACGTGAACTCCAAAGCCAGACTGCTTGGGTTCAAGTCCCAGTTCTAACACTTGCTAGCAGTGGAGACCTTTGACAAGTTACTGCATCTCTGCCTCAGTTCGCTTATCTGTAAAATAGGTATAATAATAGCACCTACCTCATGGGCTGGAACAACTCATTACAATTAAGTGCTATATGTTCCATATGGTAAGTAGTTGTGTGTTCCTACTTTGAGCAAAATAGTCTACTAAACAAGAGATCAGTGCAGAGGGATGGCTAGGACCAGGGTTGTACCTAAAGAAGCAAGGAGACAAATTCTCAAGTGTACCTCCAGGAAGAACATAAAGCAGGTGGGGGCTGTGGAGAGGATAAAACTAAGTGTGAACAGAGAAGAGAATTAGCTGGGCTTAAAGATCCAAGGTAGAATGCTTAGAATATCAAAGCCACTTGAAAATCCATTTCAGGAGAGCAGTCAGAGTGACATTTCTTCTTGGGTCCGGGAGCAAAAAGACAAGCCAGGATTAGGGCATCCTTTTAAATGCGCCTGAGCTATATGATTGATGACAGGGATGCCTAACCAGGTAGCGCTGACATTACTAGGTCATCGGTTTTGCTCCCTAACGGTGCCTGACTGGTTCAGCTCTTGTCTGCACTGCTTTCCCACGTAGCTCTAATAATGAATCAATAAGTGTTTATTGAGCCCCTCTTAAGTGCTGAGCTGTGGGCTGGATGCTTTACAGCGTACAGAGAAACCTCGATGTGGTCCCCACGCACAAGGGATATAAACTGGGAAGATAGTCATAAAACATTAAAAGCATGATACAAACCTATAAGTGATGCCATGGTTAAGGACAGGAAGCTTCTGAACTAAAAATGTAGGCTAACAGCTGTTTCGTAGGAACAACCACAGCAGTAGGATTTCATTCATGGGTGAAGCCCAGGGATGCTCTTCTTGTCACCGTCTCCTAGCGAAGCAGAGAGAAGGGAGGACACCATGGCAGGTCACTAAGGGGGGGAAGTGTCCCTCCCTGAGGCTGGAGCTCCAGGGGGGAGATCTGTTCTCCACATCTCCACGTCCAGCTGGAAAGTCAGGACACGTTTTTTCTTGAGAACAATGAGGAACAATGATCGCACTAATAATACACTGTAGGTTGAAGAGGCTTCCGTGGACCAGCTGGAAACCCAACCACCATTTATTCCAAGTTCTAAACAATGAAAGTACAAGTAAACTTTTCAATTACAAGGCTGTCATAATCTGGGGACTGCTTGTACATAATTAATTCAAAAGAAGTGATACAGACGGTAGTTGCTATGAATTCAGAAAAAAAGAGCCCTTTCCCGATCTTGGCGCCGGTCTGGGAGCTTTCATGAGAATGTCGGGATGGACTACAATTCAAGGGATATACACAGTGAAATCAAAGGATGTCATTTGGAGAGACAGACTGATCTCTATCCCAAATTTGCTGTATTTCTGCCATTCTGGTACTATACACATGGCACCTCGATAGGAAGTTCTCGTCTCAGAAGTCAAGTCAGTGCCGATAAATTGGATTATTACTTCATGCCCCGGAATCTAACTTTATGGTCAAGTAATATTCACGTGTCACTTCTTAGGCTGCCAGATTCAGGCAAGAGCTGACTGATAAACATGATACTTAACCAACTGACAAATGTATGAAGATAGCTCTGCTCCTCCACAAGGGATAGTCTATCGGAAATACCGGTGGAATGGATGCCACAAGGTCTGTGTTACTTTAAGCAAACCAGTTTCTCAAAAGGGAAAGCCATCATCTGTCACTAATTAGATGAAATTAAAATGCACCCCTGTATCTCCTTTGAATATTCACGAGGTGCTGTCAATCCCGTGCCTTAGGTCTGAAGCCAGCAGCAAAGCCAGAGTAACCTAAATACTGTGCGATTCAGATAATCCCCTTCCCTTGCCTTCTTCAAAGAGAAGAGGAATAAACGTTCAGGGATGGGTTCTGCCTCCTTGACCTATGGCAAGAGCAGCTCAGTGTAGAGTCCGTGTGGTTACCACCCGGCCCGAAGATGGGGTTCCTCTCAGTAGCCCGATGGCCCAGGAGCTGGATGATCCTGGGTCCTCATGATGTCATGATGTCCAGGCCATGTTTTAGCCTCTCTTGGGACAGAGATTTACAGTTGTCTTTACTTGAGTTTTCCGAGTTTTATTTTTCATGAATGAAGTGATTCAAAAATATTGCCAGGTCTAAGCATTAATTCAAACTTTCAAAAATTGCGGGTCTTCAAAAGTCTGTATTGCCCACTACACTCGTGTAGGGCCAACTGGTAAGAGTAGTAAATACTTCCTCTCCCTCCCCGGCCATCCTCAGAGCTGACGGGGTCTTAGAGACCATTGTGCTAATCGCGGACTTTACAGGAGAAACAGGAGATTTCCCAAGGGCCCAGTGTCTGGAGCTCCTCCAGCCAAATGATGTTTTCACTATCAAACTGTTTCAAAATTTTCTTTGTAATAAAAACAATATGTCCCTAACTCCTCCAGTAAACCCAAATATCTAAGAAGACAAAATACAAAAAGACACGAGTGAGGCCAACTATAGGAATTGTCTTCCTTCTTTCTCCTGAGTTGGTATCTTTTGAGTTCACGCTAAGGTTTTCCAGATCAAAAGCAGGTGGGAGTGGAGAGCTTATTTCCATAGCTCCCGTAGGACCTCCGACAGCATCTCTTGTTGGAAGGTAAATGACGGTCCCCTGGTCAGGTAGCTGGAACATGAATGAACGGCTATTCATACTGGTTTGTACCTGTACAAAATCCACGATGTCACTTCCAGAGCATGAATATGAAACATTACCCTTGGGGAAGAGAAAGAAAATGCAAAATAGGTGATTGCACAAGCCAGGGTGTAGGCTCGTTCTGGGGAGTGAAGCTTCTCGTCTCCTGGGAAATGGAGCGCCTCTCCCCAGATGGTGAGTCACTATGTGAGGCAGGGAGCACTAGATGCGGGGGTTTGTAGGTGAACTCGCTGTGTGTCCTTGGGAGAGCCTCCGCCTAGCTAAACCTCCATGCCCTTCGCTGTAACAGGGGGATGGTAGTATGACCTCTTGATGGTTCTGCGCAGCTTAAATGAACATGGGTATAAACTGGAAAGTGAACTGGAAAGTTCTATAAATAAGAGCAGTCCATGGCTCCGTTCTGCAGGGCCACTGGATCTGGCTGTTTGGATCTGAGAGACTGCGTGTCCTCGTGCCTGACTTGGGACTGTATTCTGGTCCCAGCCAGAACAGCCTACCCGGAAAGCAAGTTGTGAACTAGCTTTGAGGCTGCCTGGAGAACTCCCAGGCCCATTTGCTGTGCTGGGCAGAATGCTGTTGGAACAGCAAGGCATGACTGTTCTCCGGGGAGCACGGAGCTGGGTGCGGCTGAGCTTAACGTGACCTGTGGGGCCTGCCACGCCTTTTTTTTTTTTTTTTCTGCTTGTCAAGATCACTAACCCAGAATGGAAGGCAAACTGTGGGGCCTAAATACATTCCTTCCAACCAGAAAATTCTGTAATTTTAGAATCCTAAGTCTGGCCGCATTTCAGACATGGTATACTCTTGGAGTGTTGGGCGTAAGAAAATTGGCACCTCTATTTAACAAGGGGTGCCAACCTTTGAAGGCCCCGGTTCCTCTGCGTGCCAGAAGTTCATTCAGCCTTTTACGTAACCGGTCTCGAGCTCCTCATTCCCTGGCTCCCTGTGTTTGAACGTGTTGGGCCTTTCCTACCTCCAGGACTTCGCACTTGCTCTTCTTCCGCCTCGTGCCTTCTTCTTCTGCCCACTGCCTGCCTGATTATTGGCTTCTCACCAACATCAAGGCTTTTACTCCAACAGTGTCAGCTCAGTGAGGCCTTTACTGGCTATCTGCACACACACGCACACGTACACACACGCACACACAGAATGGTATAATTAAATACCTGTTTCTGTATAAGAGCATACATGTTTGTTTATATGCTTACATACATGTATCTCTCCACTTCCTCCGTTTGCTGTACCCTTCCCCTCACCCCCTGGAATGTAAGCTCCATGAGAGCAAGCCCTTCGCTTTATTCACCACCACATCCCCAGCTCCTGGATCTGTGCCTGGCACACAGTCGATGCCAGAACAATATTTGTTGGATGGGTGAAGCGCGGGGAAGGAAAGGAAGCCTTGCACATCCCTCATGTCCCGCAGGTGATAATGTACTTGGCCGTACACTTTCTCCCTCGTCCTCATTTACACACCTCTGTGGGAGGACAGCCCCGTGGGACAGGGAAGGCTGTTATCCTACTTGGACGGTTGAGGAAGCGGTGGCTCGGAGACATTCACGACGTGGCATGGGAGTGCAGCTTTGTCTCTCCCTGTGGCCGGCTGCGGGTCAGCTCGAGCCCCGTGTGTCTGGAGAAGCTATCTTCTTGTCTCAGGTATGCATCTCAGACACGACGGCTTCGTTCATCCCTTACTTGGGTCAGAAGCCTCGGTGTCCTCTTGATTGCTGTCTCTCACACTCCGCATTTGGACAACCAGAGAATGCTGTCCCTGACTCCAGCCCTCATTCTCAGGCTCCCCTGATGCCACATGGGGGCGAGCCACCACCTCTCTTACCTGATTTGCGACCGTGGCCTCCTACCTGGTCTCCCTACCCTGTCCCTGCCCACCTCTGGAGCCAGAGAACAAATCTAGATTAATTCCTGCTCCAGAATTGTTGTTCCCATGAAATGTTCTTAGTCTAATTCCTCTGCCCTTGCCCTCAGACTCCACTTAGAGCACTGTTCTCTCTTCTTCCCCCTCTCCCTCTGCTAAATCCTATCCTTTTTGGCTTCATTCACATGTCTCCTTCTAGCAGGAGTTGTTCTTGCCCAGCTGACCCTCTGTGTCCGTCGTCCGGGGGCACCTGACCACTAGGAGTAGACACACCTCCTAGAACCCAGCCAGCTGTGCCCAGCCCCCACCCCCCAGCCAGGTCATCTGAAGCCTGGGGTCAGCAAGAAAGACCGGTAGCATTTGCCCTCAGTGCCCATCACAGTGCTCACACAGAAGTGATCGCTGAAGTTGTTGGCAATCAAATGTCACATGAGTCCTTTCGGGGAAATGGCACCAGTTACAAGCTAATATGTGAAGAACTATTTATTCCAAGAACACAGCATTCTCTCTTCACATCTCATCATGAACTTTCATTTTCTCAGTGCCTCAGTGAATTTATGAAGAAAGATTAGAAATAGCTTTTTTTTCCCCGAATCCTTATAAATGGGGCTCCATTTTTCGCCTGTTTCTTTACAGACATCATTAGAGGAGCTTATCTTCAGTAAAATACAGAGCATTCCAGGTGAACATCTTTGCTTTGGTCACTGTTTCTTTCTTGACTCGGGGAAAACCTGGACCTTTCAGATCTAGGCAGTACAACCATACCGAGTAAGAATTGAAGGTCAGAGTATGTCTGTGAAGAAGAGTCGAGAGTCTTGTAATGGCCAGCTTTTGAAAGGGTTACCTGAGCAGATGTTGAAGCTCTAAGAGTTGATGAATTGGAATGTGACAGAGCGGAGGCCGGCTTTCCATGCTGAAGTCCTCCAAGGATGTGGGAATAACCGAGATGCTGGTAGGGCATTTGCGGATGAGTAAGTCAGAATTCAGAAGATGGCAGATGTTGAGCGGCCGGACAGAACAATGGGCTGAAGCAGTAATAGGAAACATAGAACATACCCAGCCTTCCTTCTCCATGAGCAGAGGACAGGGTGGGGGTGGGGGGGAGATAGCAGCCTTCAAGGTCGGTGTTATCAATGACATTTCTTCATGACCCTCTGTATCCAGTTCTTGCCTAAGGACTGAGAACACAAGAAGAAATGCCAGACGTGGTCGCGTGCGACCTTAGTGCGTATAAAAAACACGGCAGCCACAGTTACTGCCCACGCCACAAGTGTCTCCTCAATAAATCTAGACGTTTCAGTGAGAAGTTAAATTGATTGGGAGTTTTCGGAGGAATGTTTTTAGTTATACACTTCTTTCACCAATAGGTTAACATCGGGAAGAAATAGAAAATTCGTTGCTCAGAGTCCTATTTGAAGCTTTACCACAAATTCAGATCATTTGAATTCCAATGTTGTGTTGAACTCTTCTGAAAACAGACTTTAATTACTTTGGTTTCCCCCACCCCCCATACCAGAGAATCAGGGCATGCGCAAACAAGCCTTACAGCCTAGCTGTAAGCCTGTTCGCTAATCAATTCTGGAAAATGCCTTTGGCACTGCCAAGACTAAAGGGTTTTAGTTCACTTAGATTTTCTCCCAGAAACAAACAAAAAAAAGTGACTCTGAGAAAGGAATGATGATACTTTATTCACTGCCGTGTCCACAGCAGCTTATTCTGTGCCTAGCCACATGGTAAGTGCTTTAAAACGTTTGCTGATGACTTGTTGGCCGTTTATGACTTTCTGGGGGGAGAGAGATGACAGGGAATGAGCAGGAGCCAGACCAAAAAAAAAAAAAAAATCACAAAATATCAGAACTGGAAATGAATTGATGGGCCCCCTGGGAAGCACTCCCTGAAGGCCAGCCCCCTGTAACCATCGGCATTACTGACTATCCCGCACCAGTGGGTTTCAGCGTTGGTAACTGGTTTGGAAGGCGAATGCCACCCCACCCCCCCACGCCCCAGGGCCGATCACTGCAGCTCGGCTGAATGGTTTCCCTCAGCTCCCTGACACTTCTTCTGGATATTTAAAAACATATCTTTAGGGATTCATTATAGAATTTCCAGTCTCCTAGTTGTTATGGCGTGGACTTGTTTTTTAATAGCCATTAATTTACTTAGATAGTCAATGATAAGGACTTAATTTGGGTTTAATGAGGCCTTGGTCAGCACAGAGACAAGTCCCTAGTCAAAAAATGTTGAAGGTGAAAACTTGAATCCAAAAGTTGGATAAATGGAGTTATTGGATGAACATATTCCCCACAAATGCAGACTCTTTCCTTCCCTGCACTCTGAAGACAGCGGACCACCGCATCACAGGAGGATGCGGGCTTGCCAGGAAAGCTGGTTGTAACAGAGGGAATTCAAATACTGGAATCAGCACTTTCCCTGGATTGGACTTGGATTTTTTATTAATATTATGCTTGGGCCCCAAGAACATGCATTCAGCCAGGCTGACTTATGGCACTAAATGACTAGTTAACCATACATACTAATCACATAAATATGGTTTATGGAATGATACAAAATGGCTTATGAAATCACTTTTAAACCATCTTTTCAACAGTAATTAGACCAGTTCTGAAATACCTTAAGCCAAGCAATATTAGCAAGAATTGGCTGAAGCACCTCTAATATTCTGATGGTTATCATACAGGATTGCCACTGCAACGAAATGACAGGGTCGTATTTAATTTCTCATCTTCCGCTGCATTTCTCTTTTTTCCTTTTCACATTAAAACGTACTTCATAACATTTCATCATGGGAGAAGGCTGCATAAATTTCCAGTTGCTGTAATTTAGTTAAACCATAAAATTGTTTCCAGATTACCAACCATGAAATGGAAAGACAATCTTATTTATGAATTTATAAATCAGATAATCTCCCTCAAATGAATCCTGAAACCAGAAACACTTTGATGATTAAATAGGAAGGGAAAAGATTTCTCATTACCATGTGTCAAAAGAATTGTATTTTTGTCAAGTGGTTTTGGCCGAGGCAGTGGAACACGCGTGTATGGTCACGTGCCCCGGCCACGTGCAGGCCCCGCTGTTCCCTGGACAATGGGGGAGAGTTGGCCCCCCTCGGCCGTCAGGCTCAAGTGTTCTGAACGCTCAAGGCTCTGACAAATCATGTCTCCTTCCTGGTGGCCCCACCAGTGACATAGCCCAAAGGAGGTCACACAGGGAGTGTTCACAACCGTCCTCAGAGAGAGAAAGGGAGAACCAAGTGTGTGTGTATAGCACCGAGTATAGGGCTTCGCTCCAGAGCATCCGAACTCTTATTCCAGGCAGTTCTGTGATTATGTCAACATCATGTCTGATGAGGAAGGAAGAGTGGAGGGAGATTTGGGTGTCGTGTTTGTCTGCATCCTAAAACCACTGTCCGGGGAAGCCCATGTGAGAAGCCAAGTCCCCATTGAGCTGAGGACAAAGCCAAAGGCATGTATGAAGCCCTATGGACGCCCACATGGAGAGGACCCATGGTGACAAGTCAGTTTGAAGAGCAGTGTTCTGACCCTGGAATGATTCAGGTGGTTTGCTTGGTTTTTTAATGCTGTTGCTCTCCTTTGTTAAACTGGGTCATGAAAGCTGTTGACCAGAGAGTGATCAGAGAGACCACTGACTGAGCCCTCATCAGGGTTGCACCTAGAGCCAATGTTGGAATCCCTTCTGCCATTTCCTCCTGTCGGATTCTCATTGGTTCTTTATAGTCGTCGATTTACCTCGTTCTCAACATTACTGTCGTCTGTGTCTGGTTAGGTTGTCACCGTGCCTTCCTATCCCACACTCCAGCTTCACAGACTCCTTTAAGCCATTTCCTAACCAAAGCTGCCTAGACTCTAAAAATGTCATGCCACTTAAGGAAGTAAGGGATGAAGGGAGGGAGGGAGGGATCCTTTGCATTTGCCTAGGATTGAATAAGAGCAGTGAACTAGTACCATCCCAGGGGCCTCCGAATGCCCCTCCACTCGGTCATGAGCTTGACTCCAGCATTATGGTGGGAAGAATGGGGGCACTAGGCAGCTTTCTTCGGGTGCTCAGCAGATCTCCGGGGGTGCCATTCATTTCCCAAGAGCCCATTTGTCTAACTCTGTGTCTCCCACATGGCAGGCAGCATGATCGACCACCACCATCTTTTCTTTGCCCCTTGGGTCTGATAAACGTGGGATTTCCATTGGAAGTTTACTAACCTGATTTCTTGATTAGAATTTCTTACTAAGTTCTCTGTTTGGCACATGGACTGTCTTATGGCAGAGAGGAGGCCAAAAGCACACGTAAGACTCAAAACACTGTGCAGCTCAGAAGTTTAGCCTTTACTACTCTGCCTGGAAGCAACTGGAAAGTCACTCCATGGAATTTCCACTCTATTTGCAATTTCTTCTCCCCCGACCAGTAGAACAGAGAGATCATACTATTTATTTAGCGTGTCAGTTGGATATTTTTTCCTTACTGTGTTCACAACCTGCAACTATTCAGACTGCATGACTTACATCCAAGAAACTCAAGATTGTGTCAGACCATCCATTTTAAACTAACGAAAATGCATGGAATTGTGAAGTCAGAAACTCATAATTGTGAAATTAAGCTCAGTGTCTCATATGGCACTAAGGGTTTTACTCGCAAGGCCAGAAGTTTGTGTACAGACAAAATTACCCTTGAGAAGTTTGAGATACAGATACATCATCTCTCAATTAAGTCCAACTTAACCAGTTATTTTTTTTTCTAGTGAAAGAACAGACTGCCATGATTTTTTCCATGGGGTACCAGATAAAGAGGTTGGCTTGTGTTTAAAAGCCACAATGTCTGAATATAGTCTTTGTAGTACAGGAATCACCATTGCTAACACTCCCAGGGGCCTGTGGGGTGGGGGCCTGCGGTGAAGAGTGGGGTTACTTCTCTGTGGAGCCGACCCCTGCCGTGACACCTGCTGAGGGGTTACACTGGCAGTTGAGGTTCCCCCCCCATTCAAACTGTTCTCCGCTCTCTCCCTTGTTCTAAACTACCACATAAGCGTAATTGAATTCACATGCAGTGACATTCGTGCTGCCCACTCACCCTCAGTCAGGAGAGTCACTATGTTGTGGTGGCGTTTTTATCACGTGATGAAAATAATGGGCATAGTTCTGCAAAACTGCCATTGTCCGGGACACAGAAATGTGAGCCTATATGAAAAGCCAAACTAATTGTGCTGTAGCCTCAGAGAGCCCTGAACAGAGAGGCGCAGTATCTAGTACCTAATTGGGGGGATTTTTCCCTTGTGTCTTGAGATGGTCAAGTTGTCAGGGATATTTGTCTTCCTGCTGGATCCTGTGAAAGCCCCCAGGTTAAGGTACCTATGACGTTCGATTGAGCATCTCCTTCCCCCAAGTCAGACAGTGATTCCAATCCTGTTTTCCCTTCGGAGACACCCATTTGCATCGCTCTTGGGCTATGAAACAATTAGCACTCCACGCTCGGCAAACATCTCCATCACTGACACCAAAACCAGGCGGCAGCCTCCCAGCCGACAAGGACAGCTTGGAAGTCTGGGCCACCGGGCCACAGCCTAGCCTAGGACACTTCTCTCTGGTGCCAGAGAGAAAATTGCGACTGCAGAGCAGAAAGTCGCAAAAACACTCTGGGCAAACAGAGTCCTTTCCGAAGGAGGCACTTCTCAGTTTCCAGGAGGCCTGTGCTCACTCGTCTGTCTGGTGTTTTTTGTTTTTTTTGTTGTTGGTTTGTTTTTTTTTTTTTTTTCAAGGAGATCATTGGGTTAATATTAAACTCTGATCATCGAATCTTGAACCCAGCAGGGATTTGTAGGCTCTTCACGTTCCGCGAGCCAGGATGGGGTGAACTTTGGCAGCCTACCGGGTGGTGCATTTTATAACCCTCAGGTGATCATTCACCTAGACAAACCAGTCTGAAAGTCAATATAGCTTTAACAAACCATTCTCTTGTTTTACAGAGAGAGGATGCAAGCCATGGAGAAACAGATTGCCAGTTTAACTGGCCTTGTTCAGTCGGCGCTTTTTAAAGGGCCCATTACAAGTAATAGCAAAGATGCGTCTAGGTAAAAAGAAGAAAGCAAACCAATGAAAGATAATTCAATCTGTTTCTCTTTAATCATGATGATAATCCATTCATTCAAATCCGTTTTTCTTGTAATCATTTCAAGGCTGACAATATCCCCATCTCTATGAATCATGGTTTGTTTGTTTGTTTGTTTTTTCCTTCTGGTAATTCTTGGTCGAAGGTAACGCTTTGGCCCAAGAAGGGTAAACGGGCTTCCCAGTGCATGTGGCTTCACGGACCACCGCGCCGTGCCTGCGAGCGCCATCCACCCGTCTCCACGTCCGCCCCATCTGAGAGTCATGAGCGCTGCTCAGCTGCATTCCACCCGCAGTGGCAGATACACACCTGGGAAGCCTCTTCCCATCCCGGCCAGTAGTGATGCTGATGCTTAAAATACCCTCATTGCTTGATACCATCACTAGCTGCTACTAATTGCTTAGAATAGTGAATGGAAGGGGCAAAAAAAAAAAAAAGCATTTTGGAAACTGTCTAGCTGACTCTCTTTTTCTTTTATTCAGCGAGAAAATGATGAAAACCACAGCCAATAAGAGCCACACAGATAGTGCAGGTAAGTGTTCTTCAGAGCCTCCATGGGCTGCCTTTGATTCGCTTTGACTGGTTTCCGAGCACTGAACCTCTCTCTAAGTCGCCTAATTGGTGTGATTGCAGAGGCTTTCTGGATAACCGCCCCCCCCCCCCCCGCAAACACACACCACCACACCTTCCCTGCTTCATGCTGAAATTCCAGACTAGTCATTAATTAATTCAGAGGGGGCAGGGGTGTGGCCTAAGCCCTTTGGTCCTCTCCATTCAGTCTTTAGTCATTCATTGACTCTTCTTTCATTTATTACATATATGGCCCTGCATCCAGCAAATATATATGTGCCTGGCACAGGGCAAGGACAGTGGGCATCATTCAGACAGGGCTGCCTGCCTAGAATTCCTGAGCCTGCGGGGGAAACAGATACAGAACAAGTAATTATATGTGGTAAGAAGGAGTGCAGGGTGAATGTTTACCCGACAGATCCAGCCTAGACCGAGACATTGTCATGAGGAAGTGACAGGCTGAGGCCCGAAGGATGAATGGCACTACTTAGGTGAGTGAGGGAGGAGGAAGAATCACGGGGGTGGGGGTGGGGGGGGCAGGGACGTGTGTGTAAATGCCGTGGGAAGGAATTTAGATATTATTCTAAGTGCAAAGTGAAGCCATTGGAAGGTTCTACGGCGAGGAAGGACCTCAGCCCACCTAAAGAATGGGAACGAACCGGAAGGGAGACAGTGGTCGAGGTGGGAAGAGAAGGTATGCTTGGACCAGGCCAGCTTCTTAAATACCAGCATTCCCCCCCCTTCCCCCCCCCCCCGCCAGCAGAAGAAGCACCAGGGATATTCCCAATGGAGTTCACCAATATCCAGGTATATTTGATGTCTGTCTTATGCGGCAGGCTCAAGGCAGGCCTCCTCTCAAGAATATGAGATCTTCCCTTGTGTTGGATTAGAAATAGAAATCATTACCAGGGACATGTTCAGCTACTGAATTACACAGGAAGCATGTGGCCAGTTGGGTGAAACCCCTAATTTGGGGAAGCCACAGCATGTTACACAGCATGGTGGAATGGACAGAGCTTGGGGCTGCTGCTGAGACCTCTGGTAGACCTGGTTCCGCCCTAGCCAAGGACAGGCGGTTCAGCTGTGAAGCCAGCAGGGCTGGGCATCCAGCGTTTCCGGTCCTCATCGGGTTTGTTGGTTTACTTAGAAATCAATCAGTGACCTTGGCTGAAGCCAGAGAATTATTTCGTGGAAATTGCTAAACTTGGCTTCAGACCAGTTGCCAGTTTATTTGGGAGATGTTTGTTCATTCATTTATTTTCTCATCTATTATGAACGTACGGCGGGCGGGCGGGGGGAGGAATCTATTGAATTCACAGAAACCGAGAGTGGAAAGGTGGTCAGCCAGGGCTGAAGGCTGGGGGAAATGGGGAGGTGTTGGTCAAAAGTGTCAACTTCCAATTAGAAGATGAACAAGTTCTGGGGGATCTAATATTAGCACAGCATTGTGATTATAAGAGAACACTTCTCAACTCTATACTTGGAAGTTGCCAAGAGAGTAGATCTTAAATGTTCTCACCACAAAAAGGAAATGGCAATTATAGGACATATGATGGGTGTGTTAGCTAACACTACGGTAGTAATCATATTGTAATATATAAGTATATCATCAAATCAACACATAGTACATCTTAAAGTTACACAGTGTTCTATGTCAATTATGCGTAATAAAGCTAGCAAGAACAAAGGGTGCCTACTGAAAGCTACAACTTTCCATGCCTCTGGATTCTATTCTAGGAATACTAAGTACCCATACCATTGTTCTTTTTTTTTTTCAAAGATTTTACTTATTTATTTGAGAGAGAGAGAATGAGAGATAGAGAGCACGAGACGGAAGAGGGTCAGAGGGAGAAGCAGACTCCCTGCTGAGCAGGGAGCCCAATGCGGAACTCGATCCCGGGACTCCAGGATCATGACCTGAGCCGAAGGCAGTCGCTTAACCAGCTGAGCCACCCAGGCGCCCATTGTTCTAATCAAGATGCGCACGCTCTTTTACATTCTCCTTTTATTCCTTTTCACTTTGGGTGACATCATCATCATAATCGAGGGAAACATTTCGTGAGTGTCTCCTATATGCCGGGCACTGTTCTGGGTGCTTTTCATGCCGGAACGCATTAACTCCTGATGCATCTTCCCTGGATGGATACAGTTGTTATTCCCATGTCCAGATGAGAAGACTAAACGCGTGTCCGCACGTAGGACACACACCCACATGGTCCATCCCCCCCCACCTGTCACTTTACCTCATTCTTTTGTGTTAAGGTGCCCCAGTCTCTTTAAAGATACGTAAGCTGTTTCATTTCTTTGTTGTAAAAAATTTTGTAATTATCTCTTTTGGAGCAAGGGGAAAGGAGCAGGTGTGATATCCTTGGGATGTAGTTCCCAAAGTGGAATCAGTAATTCCAGAGGGATGAACTTGAGTAGCATGGGCAACATGCTGCCAGTTTTCTCCTCCGCAAGGGCTGAGCCGGTTCGTGATGCCACCGGCAATGGCACATGTGTCGTTCTCCATGTCCCTGCTGAGTTGGGTCTCTCTCGTTCTCATGTGTCACAGCTAGACGTGGTCCACGGGGCTTTCGTTGCCATAGCAGCCTTGTACAGTGCGCAAAATGTATTAATTCTTCCAGAATCCTAGGAAGTAAGCTACCAGACTGATAGTATTATTCTCCTCCTGTAGACAAGTCCATGGAATTATAGAGAAATCAAGAAGCTCTTTGGGCCAAGGGTAAATAAAAAAGGCAAAACCAGATTTCCTGTTACTTTAGGAATATTGGGTTTACGGTGGATATAAGAGGACAGAAGAAGCATCCCGTTTCAAAGACGTACCACGTGTCTATACAGTATATTCTGTCATTTCGCACACATAATCCTGTAAGGAAGATGCGAGCCACACCGCTAGTGGGAGTCACGGCTAGTCCTGCCAGTTCCCAAGCCTGTGTTCTTTCTATCATGACAGGATACATTAAATTCACATCAAATTTGCATTAATGAGATTTCATCTTACAATGTACGTGACCTAAGGCAGATCTGGGAGGAGAGAGGGGGAAGGGCAACGTGCATAGAAAGGAGTGAGGTTGTGCAGACTCGTCTGGGCATGCTGGGAGCAGAACGCGAGCGCCTCCCGTGTGGGTGTGGAGAGCACATCCCAGCTCCCGTGCATCTCGTCTGAAGGGGAACTCGTTTCACACTCAGGGTTCCCACCCACTGAATTCAGCTCCGTCCTTAGATTTCGGGGCCCCTGCCTCTAGACCTCAGCCCATTGCCACAGCCTCAGCTTTTCTACTTGCTGAAACTCCCAGGTGAGGACAGGAGGCTGGCTGAGGCTCCCCCTGCCCACTCTGCTCAGGGAAATAATCAGAGTTACCTGCACTGGGCAGGTTCTCCGTGTGCCTCTGGGATGAGCAGTTCACAGGTGTTAGTTCCATTGGCCTACACAATAGCCCATTGACCCACTTTACAGATAAGGAAACTGAGAAAGAGGTCACATTACCTACCCAAGGTCACACCACTAGGAATTGGATCCTGAGAATAATTTCCAAGATTCTCATTTAAATAATTGAGTGGATAATCCCCTGGCTAAAATTAGGCCTCCAGAGACAGCAAGTGGGTTAGGGAAGAGCAAGAGAAATAATGACTTTGACCTGCTTATAGAGGAGCCCCGGGTCAATGTCAAGGTCTTTGTATGTGCATCTGAAGAGACCTGGATGCTGGAGACAAAGATGTGGGAGATGTTCGCAGTGGTCGTAGTAGAAGCGACCTCCCTGGAAAACATGTTCAGTGAGAGGACAAGCTTCCCAGGAAAACACACCAGGATTTAAAGGACTGGCTGAGGAAGAACTGAACAAAAGACTATGTCCAAGATGGAGCAGCAGAGAGGTAAAAAGAATGGAGATAGGAGAGTTTAAAATCAACTGAGAAAGAAGGGAGTGAGGGACAAAGCCTCGCGTCACACCAAGGAGATGATGTCAGGTCGGCCCCGCATCTGTTGGGTTGACGACTGACCACTGACTGTCTTACAAAGAGCCAAACAGTGAATGATGGAGTTAGCAACTAGATGTAGTAGATTAGATGGTGAAGAGATTTGACAAATGAGTGTAGATTCCGTAAAGAAGTTTGGTGGCAAAAGATAACTTTGTAAAACCAGTGATCGGCATTCAGCTCTAACAGATGGTATGTTAGATTCAGGTCTCTTGTTAACGTGGAAGGTCTGAGAGGTGCCCTGTTGCTCTCACCGTGTGAAGGAGACAAGGGGAGGGGCGCCTGGGTGGCTCAGTCGTTAGGCGTCTGCCTTCTGCTCAGGTTGTGATCCCAGGGTGCTGGGATCGAGCCCCGCATCGGGCTCCCTGCTCGGCGGGAAGCCTGCTTCTCCCTCTCCCACTCCCCCTGCTTGTGTTCCCTCTCTCGCTGTGTCTCTCTCTGTCAAATAAATAAAATCTTAAAAAAAAAAAAAGGAGAAGAGGGGATATAGAAGAAATGTGTGCCTTCCTTTGGCTGAAGAACAGAACAGTTTTTTTTTTTTTTAAGATTTTATTTATTTATTTGACAGAGAGAGAGACAGCGAAAGCAGGAACACAAGCAGGGGGAGTGGGAGAGGGAGAAGCAGGCCCCTCGCGGAGCAGGGAGCCCGATGCGGGGCTCGATCCCAGGACCCTGGGATCATGCCCCGAGCCGAAAGCAGACGCTTAACAACTGAGCCACCCAGGCACCCCCAGCAGAACAGTTCTTAATACCAAATGGGAGGTAGCTAGCGAACCCTGTGTAATTTTCACTGGAGAAATACCTCGATGGTCTCATTTGTCATGCACCTGATGTCGTATGCGGTCAGTGCGTGCGTGTGTGCGAGCATGCATGTGTGTTGGCGTGCACGTCCACGTGTGTCTCTGCCTGTGGGTGTGAAGCGATGCTAAAGTGGCCTGATTCTGAAAGGAAAACTTCCAATTCATTGTTATCGCCCTCGGAATCCTAGATCTCGAAGGTGCTCGTTAATTTTGACATGCTGCGGTTACTGGGAATGTGACTGGATGTTCTCTTACCGAAGACCTTCACAGTTGGAGAATATTCTTTGGGACCATTGCAGAGATGGCAAATCTTGCTCTTCTGGGGGTGATTTCGATTTCAGGGGGAACAGCCAAACGTTGGTCAGAGCCGTGCCCTGTGATGATAGGAGTGGCCAATTAGTTCATACAAATAACAAACAGCTCTTTGTCTGCCCTGTTGGGGTCCCTTTGGAAATCCTTAAAATGCTTGCGATTCTGTTCTCCTGACTGCCCCATGGGGGCCGTGAGAGGGCTGGGAAGCTGGTTCTCGGAGGGTGAGGAACTTGGTGTACCATCGGCACCCATCGACATTGCTGGGAGCCAGTGAGAGGACAGCTGTGAGCACTCCCTGGCTCGTAGGCATGCCAGCAAGCCCCCGGCAGCAGGGCCACTGAGGCTGGCTGGGCTGTGTGCGCAGGGGAAGGATTTCCCTGGGTGCTGAACCCAGATGGAAAGAGAGGCCACTGTGCGTTTCCACTTTAGAGTATGCAAAGTAGCCACGGGGTTCAGTCCTGGAAGGCCTGCCCACCCTATTGCAAACCTTCCACTTTGTCCTTTACAGAAGAGAGAGCTAACCAGAAGGGGGTGTGTGCTTGTGTGTGTGTGTGTGTGTGTGTGTGTGTGTGTGTGTGTGTGTGTGTAATGTAAATTCAGAGTCTACTCTGGAGGCCTCTTGCGGAGAATTCCATTGTCCTATAAAGACAATGGCACTTCCTTTTGATTCCTGTACCTTGCCAATCCTGTAAGTGCTACTTGGGATCTTTTGGAGGCATTTTCTGAAGCATACTTGGTCGAATCAGGCCCTTCCCAGATGGACTTATGATATCGATGAGGCTTGCTTAAGTTGGACCCAAGGAGCACAAGTTTATGGCAGCTAGAAAACTATTTAGGAAGAGTTTCTTTCTGCTGCCTTTTTTGATTCCTCTCCTAGAGAATTTTTGAACCATGCTTGATTTTCTCACTAAAGGAGATGTGAGCAGAAGTCCTGCTTCCTTTGGTCTGAAAACCCAAAGGGATTCATGAGAGTACCCCATTCTTATTACTTTCCCCTCGGTGATGGGGCTGAATCTGCCCAGAACTAAGTGCATGTTCTCCGGATACATCTGCCTGCAGGAAGTAGTCGTGGAAGCACCCTGAGTTAGGTCCCAGACTTAAAGAATTTATTTTTCTATTATAAAACTACAGATATTCAATGTGCAGATTTAATAATGCAAAAAGTCGTAATATAAACATATAAAACTCGGGGCGCTTGGGTGGCTTAATCAGTTGGGCAACCAACTCTTGATCTTAGCTCATATCCCGATCTCATGGTCATGAGTTCAAGCCCTGCAATGGGCTCCATGCCTAGTGTGGAGCCTACTTGGAAAAAAAAAAAAAAAAGAATATATATATATATATGACTCATGGAATACCACCAGAAAGAATGTTAACACTTTGTTATATATACATCTAATCTTTTCTGTGCAAACTTGTATACTTAGATAGATAGATAGATAGATAGATAGATAGATAGATAGATAGAAGTTAGCTTCCTTAATGTGGCATACTGCTCTGTGTTCTGCCTTCCACAACATGACATTTACAGACTGCATACTCTAACCTTGCATGAATGTTCCATAATTTAAACCCAATTCTTTTTTTCTTTTCTTTTTTTGCTATTTAGAGGACCAACATAATTAAAAATCTTTTTTCATGCTGAAGGAGTTACCAGTAATCGGGATCGGGATGGGACTCAGAGCTTACACTTCCTGGGACACTTAGGTTCTTGGCTACTCTTTTCTCCTAGGAACGCTCCATGTTTCTGGAGGCAAGACTCTCGGCGCCCTGGAGTCCTCGGGGCCACCCAGCCAGCCCCTGCCTGCCAGCACCTCAGCTATACACATGAGCCTGCTTGACATGAGGCGGAGCGTGGCCGAACTCAGGCTCCAGCTCCAGCAGATGCGACAGCTCCAGGTACCCACCGAGTTCCGTGCGGACAATGTCCTTTGTCTTAGTTCCCCAGAATCTGCTTTCTCCCCCCTGTTCACCTCCGCCAACATCCCTAGCCCCTCAGCACCTTCCTGGGGCTCTCTCTACCCTTTGTTCCTAAGGGCAAACTGAAGACGTTAAAGAGGATCCCCATAAAGCCATGGTTTCCTCTCTCACATACATAAAATTGGTCTAGAGCCTTCCACCACAACTTGAGTCGATCTATAACCACTTCTTGAAGCTAGGCATGCTTTTACAAATGAAAAAACCATTAAACATCTGTTTTTCTGGAGGAGAGCTGGAAAGAGAGGAGCCTGTGGAGCATTCTAGTAGCCAGTTAAGACTTCCTGCTTACAAGTGTTTTGGCTCCTTGTCCTCCGCAGTGAGTGTGCGCGAAGGTGTGCCAGGCAGCTATGCTGTCTTTGCAAGGAGCTATGATGTATTTAGAAATAGGAATTTAGACTAGAAGATGAATTCATAAGGAAAAGAAGCCATCGTGGAAGATCTGTTGAGAAACACATCTGCATTTTATCTGGAGAGTGTGTTGCATAATATTTACCTTTTTCCATTGTTGGGGAATATATGAACTGCATGGGAATCGAAAGGGAGGTTTTGAAAATGACTTTTTGTGTCACCAGTCTTGGTGAATCCGTCCCATCTATCTGATGAAGCAGAAAAATGTATCAACGTGGTTCTGGGTATAAGGAGCTGGGGCCGTGCATTTCTTAATGAGATCGCTTTATGAGACCTTTATGAGATGCTTCCTGTGTCAGCCTCATGCCCCCTACCTTTGGGGCAGGTTGACCATCAGGGATGTAGTGCTGGCCTAGTCTACACCCGGGCATCTTCCTGACTTCAGGAAGCTCATCATCTAAACAGGTGGCGTCCTCAGCTCCCTTACGGGAACTGGTAAGGGAGGTGCAGCATGGAAAGGGCTTCCTGCCACAGTTTCTCTCTCCCTTCGGCTCACTCATGGCCTGAGCCCTACATTTTTCACCACCTAATGAAAGCTAAGATGGTGATTTCCTTTTGCCCTCTACGTGCCAGAGAACAAACAGAAAGGCAGCAGCTTGAGGGCCCTGCCCTGGGGCCCGATCATGGATTGTGAGGGCCCTCGGTACACACCACACTGCTCAGGGCTCAGGTCCGCAAAGGCTGCTGTGTCTCAGGCCACACCCCAGCTACTTTAGACACCCCATGCAAAGCCATTTCAGTGCTCTTCTGAATCGCGTCATCTCTGACGTTCCCCATCCTTCGCCATTTGCTTCTCCCTGCTTTGCATTTTCAAAGACCCTCTGCAGTGAAGGGAAGCGTACAGATCGGGCTGAGGGTGTGTGCCAGGGTGACAAAGTCCAATGCCCACAGTGTCCAGGCAGCAACTTAACAAGTGAAGGAAGGACAATGGCAGGTTGGCCCTTCTCAAGGAGAGTCACCGCTTCCTCCAGCCAGTTCGCAACCCAACGGCACTGGAGCTCAGGGCTTTTCTGGACATAGAGGTTTTATATGAAATTTTTGTATTCTTTCTAAAAAATGTTGGGAAGTAATTTAAAAACCAATGATTTAGTACCCTGCAGGTCAAACGACAAATGTGCTGGCCGGAATGGGTCTGCCGGGTCCCAGGTTCTTCCCTGGGATTTTTGGAGGGTAAGCCCCTTTTCACGCTGCTCCTGCCCATTAGTGCCACCTGCTGGCCATATGGAAATTATCGCTCCTCCCTGGACCCTCACGAGAAAAAGAATTCCTAAATCTTTGTGCTTTCCAAAGTGAGCAGGTGTTGGTATTGGGGGGGGGAGAGGTGGAATTGATTTAGCCTAAGTACCAGGCTTTCTCTGAAGTGTGGCACATTCGATATGGAGGCTGATGTGTGTGGCCGTAGCAGCACCCTGGCCTTATTTGGTTCTCTGGCCGGTGAGGGGTTGGGGGGGGTGGTTCCCCACAACCCACCACTCTGGGCATACCTTGAACTGTGGTGGCTCGGTTTCAGAATCATCGCTCCTCAAGCAATGCGGGATCTTTGGTCAAGGTCTGGGAATGCTATCTTAACCACACAGGTTCCTTTATTGCCCCAGGATTGCTCAGCCTCTCTCGCTCCTGGGGTATAAAGAACAAAGCCGATGTGCTCTTGAGCTTTGAAGTTCGTGCAGTTCTAAAAGAGCAGAGGCATAGGGAAAGCTTAAACACTTTGTTTCCCAACTGGTGGCTGCTGTTTCTACCTTGGTCTTTGTATTTTCTGTGTCCCCATCAGCTTTCCCGTCTGGCAGGCCTCTGTCATTTCAGTCAGGGGAGTCTATCTATTTAAGACAAAAACAGTGTAGAATGATTAAGCCATCTCAGCACCAGTTCTCCTTCGGCATATGTGTTATACACTGAAAAAGAAGTGCAACTCCAAAGTGATTATAAGTCCAATAATGGAACTATCATTAGAGATATACGAAACTCTGTGGAAGAGTCTCCAAAGAACAAAAATTGAATTAGAAATTCAAATGTTCTTTGAACTGTGTTATAAAATAGTGAAACTGAATGAAATCTTTTGTGCTTGGCAGCCGGCTCCAGTAATTAGATAATTAAATCACTGGAAAATCCTAGACTGTAGAGCATATCCTATTTGAACATTTTATTTTCAGAATTGATGGATTATTCTCAGGAATAGAAATTTGATGAGGACACAGTGGGATGGGTAGTTTAAATAGGGCAAAAAGAATGTCAAGGGAGGCAAAAGGAGCCTAAGCAGAAGATGAAGAAGACCGCTAAAACTCTCTTCATGTAATTCCCTGCTCTCCAATTTCACATGAATTATTGGTCTAAGAGAGTGGTACTCAATCCTGGCTACCTATTAGAATCACCTGAGGCCCTTAACAAAAATATCGGTACCCGAGCACCACTGCTAGAGTCTAACTTCACTGTTGTGAACCAGAGGCCAGGCACTGGTGATTCTAGAATGTTCTGGGATAAGAACTGTTTCTCGTGGGTATTATGAATGCTCAGTCCTTGGAGATGCCTCTTAGAAATATTGAGATCTCAGCTATCACAAGGGGGAAGCAGAAACAGATGGGGTACCCACCACCCTGTAAGTATGAAAGACACACCTGATGACATCAAAACCCTGACTTCAGATGATGGACCCCATTCCCAGTGGCTAAGAGATGTGTTCTGTCCTCAGTTATAATAGATACAAGAGCTGTATAGAACTTCCGTATTGTCATGTTCCCATTCTAAGGTAAAAGTTGGGTCAGCACTTAGCTGGCAACAATGGACAAGGGACAGGTGAAGGTCTTGTACCTAATAATTGTTTCTTTCAAAAGATGATTATCTTTATCCATTACCTTTTCTGGTGTGATTTAGAAAAAGCTTACTTTTCCTAAATGATGAGCTACATCTTTTTTTCCAAAATGCCACAGTACTTGGATTTTCCCAAAGTAATCCCATATCCACCAAAGTGATTGCAGTTCTGTCCCTGTCTGTGGGCTGAGGGGAGAGAGAAGCTTCTAGAAGATACGGTACAAGTTCTGTGAGGGCCAGATGAGACTTGCCCTAAAGACAGAATGGATATACCCTACTTCTCAAATTCCCACAGGATTTGCGCCCCCCCTTGGTTCCTATTTCCTTATTCTGCCTCCTGATTAAAAAAAAAAAAAAAATGGGGTTATTCTGAACCTTTAAGACTACTGAGAATTTGCTATGCTTTCCTAAGAGAGGAAGGAAGTAAAATATCAACATAAAAAAGAAACATAGCAGTACACGGAGACCTCGTATTTGAAATGATATAATTCAATACAGTTATCTTAAGGTGTCTTTTTAAATAAGATAGTGCCTCATAAAAATGTGCCAGAGTCTCATTTATCTTCTGACATCCAAAAAAGATGATCATGGGACTGTGCATCCCTGAGAAAAGCATGCTAGAGTTTGGCCTATGCTGAGCAGATCTATTTTTCCCTACTGGGCAAAAATAATTAATGGGACCAGTTCAGTGCCATACAATTCACCAAGCCCTGGATAGACCTTCACACAGAGGCTGTCTAAGATGGGGAGTCATCTCTCAGATAACCTGTGGTCGTGACCAAGTATCTTATACGTTGTTCCCTGCAGCCCAGGGAACTTAACCAGGTAGTCAGGAGTCATTCTGGGGTCTGGCTATCATCATGAAACTTCCTGATTTATGCTACAACTACGGTTCAGTGTCACTGCTGGACAGAAAATCAGTCCCATTATATGACACTGTCATAGTCTTAGGTTTTACCCAAGAAATCAGGATTTAGTATGTGAGGTACATGTCCATTTTGAGGTGGGTGGAATTAGTTTTAGGTAGTTCCCTAGTCTCTGGACATTGATAGGGACAAGTTATTTAATTAAATATTTAATGGCTAAGAACATTCTTTCTGAGTATTTTTATAAAAATGTCCAGGCATAGCGTTTATAATAAATTAGTATTTCCTGAATGAGAGGGTAACCATAACTGTGCTTACCTTCCCACTGTTGACAACTAGAACACTGAAAAATAAAAAAAATATATATATTAAGCAACTATTTCTAGGCATTGGATAATAGACAACACAGGATTGTAACCCTTGGGAGAATAGAAACAAAGAAAGTGAAACCTACACTTGACTCAGCTTTCTGCCCCGGGGCACTTTCAGATCATGGTGTAGAAAGGAATGACCGGGCAGAGCACCGACCACCTAATTGAGAAGACAAGGTCAAACTGTAGAGAGCTGAAACAGTTAGAATTTGTGGAATAGAATACCAAATAAGAGGAAGCTCTGCAAAGAAAAGACTATATAAATCTGTGGTCTGTCATTGGATAATAAACCAAGCATGTGTAGTGAGAAAGACCACCGAGCGAGGCAAAAACAGAATGGGAGGCTCTAAGCTAAAAAGTCCCCAGAGCTCACACAGGGCTGGAAGATGTTCATACTTTGACAAGCAAGAGTCAAGAGGCTTCACTGGTCACCTCGGACATTCAGTAGAGATCAGAGAAGAACCGTGTTCCAGTCTTGGGACTAAACTAGTCCCAGAGTAAAGACTACCCTTAGATTCACCCTAACAAAGCTTAAAACCAAGTTCCTAAAGACCAAAAATAACTGAACCATCTGCCAGAGCAACTCCATCAGTAAAGGAAAACAAAATCCAGAACTGCCTGTCCAGCACTCAATCAAAAATTACTAGACATGTGATCCATACCCTTAAGAAAAATCAGTTGATGGAAAGCAGCCACTAATGGCAGGGATAACAAGAACAGTGCAAGGACTTTAAAGCAGCTATAATAATTATTCTCAAGGATTTAAAGAAAAACATGAACACAATGAGACAAGAAAAGGAAAGATATAAAAAAAAAATCTAAGTGTAACTTTCAAGGGCTGAAAAACACAGTATCTGAATGGACTTAATACAAGATTTATTATTGTCAAAACAAAGTCAGTCAATTTGAAAACATAGCAATAGAAACTGCTCACACTGAAGTATAAAGAAAAAAAGACTGGAGAAAAATGAATCAAAACTTAATGATTTGTGGAACAATGTTAAGTGGTCCAGGGAAAAGAGAAAAACATTAGAAGAAATAGTGGCTGGAATTTTTCTAAATGTGATGAAAGCTGTAAATCCACAGACCAAAAAAGTTCAACAAACCGCCAGGGGAGAAAAAAAGGAATTAATAGGAAAATCTTAAAGGTAGCCAGAGGTGGAGAGGAAAAAGACACCTTACTTACAGAGAAATATAAATAAGAATTAACACCCACTTCTCCTGAAAGACAGAAGTTAAGTCTGGAAACAATGGAATGACATCTTTACAGTATTGAAAGGAAAAAAAAAAAAAAATCCAGAAAATAGAGGACACTTCCCAACTGGTTTTGTGAATCCAACAATACCCTAAGAGCAAAACCAGTCAAAGATTTGCTGTGAGAAAAGAAAACATAGACCAATATCCCTCATAAAAATATACATAACAGATCCTTACCAAAATATTAGCAGTTGAATCCAGCAATATATAAAGAGGATAATATATTATCCTGGTTTTTATCCTAGGTGTGCAAGATTGTTTTAATATGAGAAAAAAAGGAATCAATGTATTTAACCCTATTAATGGGAAAAAAAAATCCTATCATTTCAATAAATACAGAAAAAATGTGACAAAATTCAGTGCTGATGATAAAAACATTCAGCACTCTAGTAGAAAGACACTTCCTTAACCTGATAAAGGATGTCTGAAAAACCTACAGAAAACACAGCTAATGGTGAGACACTACACACATTTCCCATAAAATCAGAAACAAGAACAAGGAAGGCTGCTCTCACTTCTATTGAATACTGTATTGAAGATCCTAGCCAGTGCAGTAAGGCTCGAAAAAGAAAGTAGGAAAGTAAAATTGGCTTTACTCACAAATGACATGGTTGTGTATATATAGAATCAAAAAGACTACAAAAATTGCTACCAGAAATAAGTGAATTAAAGCAAGATCACCAGAATCAAGTCAATATGCAAACATATAAAAATGTTAGTACATACAATATAAATCCATGCAGTTGATTTATCCACACAATGGAACACCATGCGGCATTAACAAAAATGAACTACTAAGACACTCAACACCACACTGGATCTCAAAAACTACATACTGAAAGGAGAAGCCACACCCACGAGACTACATATTGTGTCATTTCATGTATGTGTCCGTGGAGAAGAAGAAAAACTAATCTTTAGGGACAGAAAACAGATTGGTGATTTGTTGGGGCCGGGGGCTGGGGGGGACTGGTTGCCAAGGGTCATGAAGGCGTTTTCTAGGGTGATTAAAAAAAAAATGCTGTCTGTCTTCTTAATGGTGGTTACATTGGTTTATACATTTGTCAAAATTCACTGACGTGTGCCCTTAAGATGGGTATATTTGATTGTTTGTAAACTATCAAATATAGGGGTTTTTAAGTTAATTGACACGTAGGTATCATTGCTAAGCAAAAATACATGTAATAATATGAACTGCTAATGACTAATTTATTTGAAGCATTTAGAGAGAGGTGTGGATCTGCATCTTGCCTTCAGCTTGGCATTTCACACAGTGCCGGATGAACAGGGGCGTCCTGAGTCCTGGGGACAGTGGCCAGAACACCAGGCAGGAGGGTGGGGGACTAGAGGAAAATAGAAGGAGAACCTGTGCCCATGCTCATTCCTTCACAATTAACGCACCATTGCCTGGGGGGCCGGCACTGTGCTATTCCCTCCAGCTGGCTCTGGTGAGCCCCTCCTTCTGGAAGGAGGATCATGTAACCCAGAGCTCCAGGCAAACCTCCTCTTCAAGTGGAATAATTTGTATGCAGTCTGCCATGTTACCATTCCAGTAACTCGAATATTACATACAGTTGTGTTCTTCTGCTAGGTCTGTAGGCTTATGAGTAATGTTCGATTGAGATTCATGTGTACGGCCAATATGTGGTCGGTACCTCTTGTGTGCCAGGAACTGGGTTTGTGGCTGGGAATAAAACAGACAGGTCCCTGCCTTGTGAGAGGAGCAACTTGGGGTGCTTGAAAAATTACCGGGTTGAATTAAAAACACTCGGTTCCCACCCTGATTTTGCCCTTAATTACCAAGGGACCCAGAATAAGTCACGTGACCTCTCAGGGCTTCACTTTGCCCATCTCCCAGATTTCAATTTTAAGAATTTTAAATATTCCAGTAATAATTTCCAGCATAATAGCCACTGTGAATACCCACTGCTAATGGGACCATAACTTTTTTGGAGCTTGTCTGTGAGATTTGGCGGGAGGGTTCGGGACACAGAGCTGTGTACAGAGCTCGTGGCATGGTGACATCATCTATCCATTCGAGAGTCCTTTTCTTAGGCCATAACGCTTACCCTTTGTGGCACATCAGAATCATCTGAGAATTTGAAAGAATTCCCCATGCCCAGGCTGCACAGTAGACCAATTAAATCAGAATCTCTCAGGGGGATAGGACCCAGGTGTCAGTCACTTTTCAACACACTTAATCATCTACTTATTTATCCCATGCATACCTGTGACCCCGCATCCCCCCACCCCTTCGAAGGAAATAGCTCCGCAGGATTTGACCCATGGCACTGAATTTAAGCGCGTCATTTTGGTAGCTGTCAATGTTGCTGTCAGAGTAGGGCAGGAGTGAGAGCTGAGTCCAAGGCATATCTGAGCCCATGGGTCAGCCCTTACATCTACCATCGAGGAAGGAATTTCGGATTCTTCTTTGTTCATTATTATCAGCATTACTGCCTAATTCATGCATTTATCAATATTTATCAAGTACCTGCTGTGAGCGGCCCTGGGTCCTGGAGACTCTGTGGAGAGCAAAAATTAACGACATGGAGGAAATTGCAGGTGCAAAGTCCCTGTGGCAGAAAGGAGACCAGCCAGTCAGAAGGACAGAAAGGACGGTGGTGTGGCTAGAGCAGGGATGGCCGGCTACCTGTAATGTGAGGACACGGGTGATGTGGGAAAGGGCCAGACTTCCCTGTGCTTCATAGGCAGAGCTGTAGCTGCAGAGAGCAAGGGAGGGACTCGCCCTCCGTGCGTTGTTTCCATACATGGTGACTTTCTGCAATATCCTGGCTGTTTTTAAGACCACAATAAAAAGACATTATTAGCAAAAGCAATGAGGGCATAATTATGAGTCATTCAGAGGAGGTAACCCAAGAGTGGCACATTTTTATTTGGTTCCCTCCCAGACAAAACTGCAGGCCCCACCCCCGGGGCCAGGTTTGTGCCAGACACTGTGATAAGCACTTTATTTCCTCACTGAATCTCCATTACTGGCCTATGAGATATGAACGATGATTGCCCCTTCTTATGGATAGACACAGAGAGATTAATAAGTTGCCCGCGGTCACATGGCTACTAAGGGGTAAAACCAGAAACTGGACGCAGGCAATCTCTTTCTGGATGGCCAGGTAATCAGTACAGAGCTGGTGCCTGAACAGGATGGTGGCTCTGCTTGTTGCTGGTTTTGAAATGTTTTATCTTTATTCAGCAAAACTGGACGACATAATGAAGTGTTGAGTTGAAGGTAGCATGAGCATGGTCAGATGGCATTTGAACAAATAATGAACAGCTGACAAAGACGTCACTCCCCAGGAGGTATGATAGTTGTCCTACAGTCCATGAAACCAGAAAACAAAAGAAACCAATAACAGCTAATTGAAATTTCAGGGAAACTTTAGGTAGAATATAATAGGTATAATGTAACTACTGTCTTTGAGGCTGACTGAATAAATTCACTTGTTGGATATGCTATCAGAAAACTGTCCTGCCCCAGAGAAATACTTAATAACAGGACTTAAAAACAGGATTCAGGTATTTGACTAGATTCTTATGAAGCCAGATGCAAACCACAGATCGTATACTCTCTGGGGTAAGAAACAAGAGTGCTCTGGAAAATTATATGGATATTGTGGTATTACGCATGCAAGCAGCCTACATAAAATCCAGGGAAAGATAGTAAATTGCCAAGAGCCTTGAGCTCATCTGGAATCATTATCATTGCAACCATCAACATCAAGTACCATGTTTTAGTGGCCTGTGATTACATGATATTGGGTATATGGACCTGTATCAACAAGACAGACACAGATTCTCTTTTAACTGATACACTCAAATAGTCCAGAGCCAAATCTACATTTGTTGAGTACCTATTCTATATCAAGCAGTATCTTCTTTAACCCTCAGACTAGCTCTGGTAAGGGAGGTGAATCCTCATCCTTAAAGATAAGGAAATGGAGACCAAGTGAGGCTAAGTAACATGGCAAAGTCTCATAGTAGCCAGGGTTTGAGGTTTGATCCAAAGTGGTACCACAAAAGACCCTGAATAGCCCAAAGCAATCTGGAGAAAGAACAAGGCTAGAAGCATCACACTCCCTGACTTTAAAATATATTGCAAAGCTATAATAATCAACATGGAATGGCATTGGCATACAGACAGACACATAGATCAATGGAACAGAATACAGAGCCCAGAGAAATGGTCCCACACATATATGGTCAGTTAATTCATGATAAAGGAGCCAAGAATATACAATGAAGAAAGAACAGTCTCTTCAATAAATGGTGCTGGGAAGACTGAACAGCCTCATGCAAAAGAGTGACACTGGACCACCGTCTTACACCAAACACAAAACTTAACTCTAAAATGGATTTAAGACTGGAACATAAGACCTGAAACTATGAAATTCCTAGAAAAAAACATAGGCGGTAAGCTCCTTGACATAGGTCTTGACAATGAATTTTTGAAACTAACACCAAATGGAAAAGCAACAACAAAAAAAATGGGACTACATCAAAGTAAACAGCTTCTACACAGCAAAGGCGACCACCAACAAAATGAAAAGGCAACCTACTGAATGGGACAAAATATTTGCAAATCATGTATCTAATAAGAGGTTAGTATTCGGAGTATGTATAACTCAATACCAAAAAAAACCAAACAGTCCAGTTTTTAAAAATGGGTAGATCTAAATAGATATTTTTCCAAAGAAGACACAGATGACCAACAGGTACATGAAAAGATACTCAACTCTGTTAACCATCTGGGAAATGCAAATGAAAACCACAATGAGATATCACCACACACCTGTCAGAATGGTTAGTATCAAAAAGACAACAAATAAAAAATGTTGGCGAGGATGTGGAGAAAAAGGAACCCACATATACTGTTGGTGGGAAAGTAAATTGGTGTAGCTGCTGTGGAAAGCAATATGGAGGTTTCTCAAAATAAAAATAGAACTACCATATAACCCAGCAATTCCACTTCTGGGTATTTATCTAAAGAAAGCAAAGACAGTAACTCAAAAACATATATGCACTCCCATGTTCATTGCTGCACTATCTGCAGTGGCCAAACTATGGAAACAAAAGTGTCCATCAATGGGTGAATGGTCAATAATACTGTCATAATAGCGTATGTTGACTACACTTACTTACTGTATTGAGCGTTGAGTGTATAGAATTGTTGAATCACTGTGTTGTACACCTAAAACTAATATAACATTGGATGTTTACTTCAATAATAAAAATTTAAAGATAAAAATAAAAAATTAGGTGTGTATATACCATGGAATATTATTCAACCATAAAAAAGAATGAAATCTTACCATTTGTGACAATGTGGATGGACTGTGAGGGCTTAATGCTAAGTGAAATGAGTCAAATACCTCATTTGAGTCAAATTGAGAAAAACAAATACCATATGACTTCTCTTCTGGTGGAATAAAAAAAAAAACTCATAGATACAGAGAACAGATTGGTGGTTGCCAGAGGAAGGGGTGTGAGAAATGGGTGAAGGGGGTCAAAGGTTAAAAAAAAAAAGCCTTGGGGGCACCTGGGTGGCTCAGTCAGCTAAGTGTCTGCCTTCGGCTCAGGTCATGATCCCAGGGCCCTGGGATCGAGCGCCGCATCGGGCTCCCTGCTCCACGGGAGGCCTGCTTCTCCCTCTCCCACTCCCCCTGCTTGTGTTCCCTCTCTCGCTGTCTCTCTCTGGCAAATAAATAAATAAATAAAATCTTTAAAAAAAAAAAATCTTGGAGATCTAAAAGACCAAGTAATAAGGGTATTTCAGACACTATGATGGGAGGAGGCCAGAGTAGGCAGGAAGAAATATTTTGGTGCAGGGAGTACCTCTCCTAACGTTACAGATGTTCTCCTAACACCATAAACCATATTCCTAAACGTTCCACTCTTGCAGCTGAAGTCTTGCACAAAGGAAGAGAAAGTGATGTTTCTAAGGTCACATGGGTTCAAGGAGGGAGGGTGCGTTGGGCCGCTGGGTTCTGCGTTATCACACGCTCAGTTCTGTGTCTCAGTTTGGGGCTTGCAAATGATTCCCAGGCGCATTTACAGATCTACAGAACCATCAAAAACAAGTGCTTGGCTCTGAAGCTGGTGCTTTCAGCTGCTCCCTATAAAAACATGTCAATGAGAGTTTATGCTTGATGTCCATGAGGCACTGACCAGAGTCTAGAAAGGCTCCCTTTTTTTTTTTTTTTTTTTTTTTTTGCAGACAGAGACACGAACGTCTGGTTGTCAGTTGGCATCCAAACCTCAGATGGCGGTTGAAGTAGGGATATTATATCCAATCGTCCCTTCCTTCCCTTTCTCACTGCAATAAATACTCAGCTGCAGGGCTGTTTCCCCAGACCCGCCTCTGAAGGAAGACTCAGGCAGTCAGCTGTATACTCCGTCAGGCAGGCGCAGCCAATTGAGGTTGATTTCTTTTGTCCGACAGCTGCAGAACCAAGAGCTGCTGAGGGCGATGATGAAGAAGGCTGAGCTGGAAATCAGTGGCAAAGTGATTGAAACAATGAAGAGGCTGGAGGACCCCGTACAGCGACAGCGCGTCCTGGTGGAACAGGAGAGACAGAAATACCTACACGAGGAGGAGAGGATCGTCAAGAAGCTATGGTGAGTGCCATGCACCTGTTGCATGTTGCTGACGACGAGGCCCTTCCTCCATGGTGATCTCTCCTGTTCTCTTTATTGAGCACTCACTGTATACAAGTTAGAGTTCTGCCCATTCTGGGCATCCGTGGACCCTTAGCGCCCCTCCATCCAGACCCAGAAAGTTTACCTGCGCTCATCTCTTTAAAAGCCTGAGCACCATGCTCCTGTGTAGGGCTCAGCGAAACATCAGATTGAAGGAAGCAAATGGCAAGACCCAGTGGTAAATGGGAAGTCTGCCTTTAATCTCAGTAAATGAAAACTAATAGCCAAAATAACAGGGTTAAAATTATCTTCCTATTATTCAACTGTAGTTAGAAGCGCAAAAGAAGAATTCAGATGTAAAGTATGTCTGATCCAGGAATGAAAGATGCTTCCTTGAATGTTATCAATCTTCTGTGAGGTTGTTATTGAAAGCATCTATCAAGGCCCACTATTGAAATGAGCAGTTTAATTACTCCCCAGTCACTAGGGCAGGCCCATCTTTTATGGTAATACATGTTTTGTTATGCAATGAAGATTTATCATAGAATGATTTCACCTTCTAGTATCATGAATAGTAATTTTTCTGGGTTCTCCTGCTGTCGGTAGTTCACTTCTTAAATCTACCCAGTTGGGACTATAAAGAAGCAACGTTCACATTCTTATGAGCAGAAGGTCCAGAAGTCTCCGTGATGGAAAGTTATTTTCTATCACCTATTTGATACTTGAGCTTCTACAACCTCAGATGCCAACCCATCGTGTCTCGTTAAAAATAGAATATTCCTCTCAGTAGCAGTCCAGAGGGGGAAAAAAATCAGAGTTCTTACTTTCCTCAAAAATGGAATTTGGCCACCGTTCACCAACATCTCAAAATTGCTTCCAAAATTTTATGTAGTTCATGCATTTGTAGACAGTTGATCACCCACCGTGAGGCGATGAGGCCGTTGCTTGTCGGAAATGTTTTTGTGACAGCCCAGTTGTCTAAATCTCGGTGTTAAGATTCTTCTTGAAACCTTCTGTAAAAATACATAGCCTTTTAAGAATATTTCATCGATTTTCCAATTAAATTATGGAAAAGGAAATTTTCTTCTTTTAAAAATTGTGTTTCTTGAGGAGCTGAGGTGAGTCTTGCTTCTGGCCTAGAAAAAGCATCTTTAGTATGTCAATACTAGCCTGAGACTAGTAGCCCCACCCAGGAGTGAGGTAGGAGGCAGAATGGGGGACGTATGGTGGGGAGGACTCTGTGGGTGGCCGCACACGGGTAAGCCGTGCACAGAGCAGATGAGGGGCTCCAATCTCACGAAGCCAAACCTATGAGTATGTGTATGGACCAAAACAGGTGACTCACAGGTGACTCACAGGTGCCAGGTGAACCTCCACAAAGGAGAGATCCCTCTGGGCCCCAGGGATCAAGAAGATTTAACCTGAAATAAGTTATTTTTCATGTGCCCCCAGGCCCAGGGCGGGGGGCCATGTGTGTAGTGGGGTCTCGAATGGTTTGTTAAACTGAACCAGGATGGCCTGGAGGACAGGTGGGGTTCCATCAGTGGAGGCTGGCAGGGGGTGGGGGGCTCCCAGGGAGAGGGAGCCTGTGAACCAGCCCGTCTCAGGAGCAGGAAGGTAGGTGCAAGGTGTCCTTGGAGAATTGTGGCTCATCCGCTTTGGCAGGAGTGGGGTGCAAGGTGCTCGATCAGGTCTCATATCTGGGTAACGCCGTTCCTGCTTGTTTGGTGACTGCCCATATCTGAGACCACACTCAGCCCGGCATGCCTGCTCGACGTCTGTGGGGCCTGTATTTACCGAGATTGGAAGATCACATAAAAACCTGGATCCAGAAACCTGGATCCCTGGCTTTTCATGGAAGCTCCTGGGTCCAACCCCAGATTCAGAACTTCTCTGGATGGAGCTTGAGAATGTGTGTTTTACAAAGCTACAGGGGAGACTCTGAAGGGTCTTCACATCTGACAGTTACTGCCGGCCTGATGAGACCAGTGAAGTTTTTTAATCAAGGACATAGCAAATTCAGAGCTCTATTTCAGAAAGGTCCCTCTGGTGATCACGTGCAGGACTGATGGAGGGGGAAACATCGGGGAAGCCATATTGAAAGCGTGTAACAGTCCAGTCCAAAGTCAGTAAGGCCTGAATCATGGAGTAGAACTAGGAAAGGGAAGAGAAATGAAATGCAGAGGGATCGGAGTAGCGGTTGAGCGCGGGTTACAAAAGACAGCCAGAAATTTCAACTCTGGAACATTAGGAAAACAATTATCTCCTCTCCCTCCCCTCCCTTCCCCTGCTCTTCCCTTACACACACACACACACACACACACACACACACACACGAAAATAAGTTCCCTTGGGCGTCATGCTGGGGTAAGTTACTGATGAGCCATTCAGATGGCAGAAAAATGAAATTTGGGTCTAGAACTGTGGAGAGCAATTGAATCAAGATCATTCCTCTTCTAATAATAGTCAGATGAAATATATTACAACAAATTGATGCTTCCTTTTAACTAAGGTAGAAGGAAAAGCAACTTACACAAATAGAACAGATTTACATATAAACCACAGCATCCGTGAACATCTGGCATTCCTTTGAGCAGAGTTCACATCTCAAGTCGTATTGATTATGTAATATTGAAAATTTGTTTTCAGCGTTCGTTTTAGCTCGCTGATGTTACACTGTGAATGAACAAACTTGATGCAACTGCTTTCTAACAGATACCATAAGCATATGAACAGAAGTGACATTGTTGTATACAATAATATCAATACACTTTTGTATATATTCTTTGACCAACAAAGGAAAAGCTGTGACATTTAAGGGCCTCCTGTGTGCAGAGTTATGAAATCCAAGAGGCACACTGTGTAGAAGAGACTAAAATAGAATTTTGGGCAGACTGACTTTTGGTCAGATGATAGCCCCTAGGAGTATTAATTGCAGCCTGGCAGGCTTTGGGGTTGTTAATGGAACCGTGATAACATTTGGGTCTTAGCTCTTCCCTCAAAACTTGGAAGGACTGGACTGCACACTAAAATATTTCAGTTTGGTGATGAAATGGAAAATAACTTTTCCACACAGAGGTGCCAGTTTTAGAGCTCTTATGAGGGATGGCACACAGTCTCTCCTCAGGGATGTGGTACCTGTAGGAAATTTGCTGTGGGTGGGTTCAGAAAACACCGGCTACCTTTCCATAGTTCACAAATGTGGACAGGGAGCAGATGAGGCTTTCCCTTTTGGTTTTGAAGTTGCATCATTTCTTCTGAAGGGATCACAGGCAGTTTGGGTCCATTTGCCATAACGGAATGAAAGACGTCACCAAAAACCCCACTTTTCTACGGTGGATGAATTTGTTGTTTGCCCCATGGTCCTTGTGAAATATACATCGCATCCTGCCTGAATCCCTCCTGCAGTGGCTGTGCCATCCGAAACCCCCGAAACCCCCGTCTGCACGCCCACTTAGCAGGAAGGCTCTGGGCAGGCCATTTTGTTTTGCAGATCCACTGTGTCATCTTTCTCTGCTCCCCACCTGCTCTAAGCCCTGCGCCGCGGGCAGGTGGAATGCTGGTCACCTGCTGCCACCTAGTGGCTTTTCATCTCTCAACATCCTTTTCCTCCACCTTAAGAGACGTTTTCTGTTGTCAGATTTACAGGCAAATTGAAGTGATACAAACGTTTTTAGGATGCAGTTATTAATGTGCCCAGGAAACAGGATATTGTCGGATTGGTTGGTTGGTTGGTTTGGAAGACCTTCATTCAGTCCTGTTGGAACTCTAGCAGTACCTTAGAGGGTGTGTGTGTGCGTGCACGTTTCTCTCACACCCTCTTACACACACATACACACCAGAAGTCAGACTCTGATCATCTTCCCTCTGTAGCTTAGAGCAGAAAGTCAGTCCTTACTGATGAGATCTTCACTGTAAGCCAGAGGTTCACGAACAGGGGCAAGTTTGCTTTCCTCCCCTCCCCGACCTTCCCCCACGGACATTTCCCAGGGTTTGGAGACATCCTTGTTTGTCACAGGCTCACAGCAGGTGCTATTAGTGTCTGGTGGGTAGAGGGCAGGGGTGCTGCTGAACACCCTACAGTGTACAGGACAGGCCCCTACAAGAAAGAATTATCCAGCCCAAAATATCAAGTTCCAAGTTGAGCAGGCCGCTATAACCCGATCGGGACCCCTCCTTTTGCCCCGCTACAGCATGCACTCTCAATCCCCTCTGTCACGTTACAAAGTGCATATACTCCTCCCTTAGTTGGCATCAGCATCCCCACCGAAAATAAAGAATGGGCCTTTGCCAACCAGCCACCATCTTCCCTCTGGCCAACGTGGCCGTCCCCATGAACAGGCCCTGGGAAAACTTCCTTGCACCTGCCTTACACCTCAGCAGAATATTTAAGCCAAACCAAGCTACCCTTGTGAGCTGCCATCTTAGCAGAAGGCCAGGGGAGGCTGGGACGAGCCCTTTGCTACTGCAGCTGTCCCTTTTGGGGACAAAAGGTGTTCACTCCCATCTGCTGGTTTGCTTCTGCCCTCCCCCTCACAGTGAGCTGGAAGACTTTGTTGAAGACTTGAAGAAGGACTCTACATCAGCCAGCCGAGCGGTCACTCTAAAAGATGTGGAAGACGGGGCATTCCTCCTGCGGCAAGTGGGAGAAGCTGTAGCTACCCTGAAAGGTGAGCCTCCTCCTTGAAGGGAGAAGTCCGAAGCCTGTCTCCTGGGGTGTTTAAAAATCTGTCCAGTAGTGAAGGATTCGTTCATTTATGCATACGTGCATACAAGTAGCCATCAAGCACCTGTGTGTGCCAGGCGCTGTTCTAGGCACTTGGGATGCATCACTGAACAAAATAGGCAAATATCCCTGTTTACTGGACCTTCTATTTTAGTGGGTGCCAGGAGACTTAGGACTAAACGATACTAATGACAGGTTTTCTCCACTGGGCTCTTTCAATGTGCCAGGGCACCGGTGCCAAATTCATTACAAATGACCCTGAGGGACAGTTGCCTTTATCCCAAATATGCAGACAGGAAATGAGGCGCAGAGGACCCCTGCCCTTGCCCGAGGTCACCTGGAACCCAGCTCTGACAGGTGTCTGCCTCCTGAAGATGTATGTGGAGCACGGTGGCCGATTAACCCCACGCTTCCAAGCCTATCCAGTGTGCGTGCAGGGTGGGGGCTCCTCGTTCTGCTTCTCCTACAACTCACCATCTGTTCTTGGCCTGCAGGAGAATTTCCAACCTTACAAAACAAGATGCGAGCCATCTTGCGCATAGAAGTGGAGGCCGTGCGGTTCCTGAAGGAGGAGCCCCACAGGCTGGACAGTCTGCTGCAGAGGGTGCGGAGCATGACCGACACCTTGACCATGTTGCGGAGGTAACTGGGCCTCCCCTAGGGGTGGGGAAACGTCCTGAGGAGAGACAGCGACTCCTTCCACCCCAAATATTCTATTGCACTATGACTGGAGGTTCCTGATTCTTCAACACAGGCTGGCTGTGATGGGCACAGCCTAGGGCTTAAGATTAGTAAACCTAGTAAACATTTCTTTAAAAAAATCGTTTGAAGGTGGTTCTTTTCAGGAACACTTCAAAGTTGAAGAATAGATCACAATATTTTACTAGCCTCCTTCCCTTCAGGAGCACAGATGCCTTCAGTTAGAAGGAGCAATGCGCACCGAAGTTCAAGAGACAGCATTAGGGACGCAGTGCTGCCTACCTCGGGGGCGTGGGTGGCAGGTGGGAGGAGAGATTTAGAACTGGAAGTTGCCTTCATGAAGATGACTAGTGGCAGTGAAGGAGAGGGCACGGTAGCATGAGACAGAAAGCGGGGGACAGATCCTTGGGGATCTGTTTTACTGATCCAGGGTCGGTAAAAGAAACAGAAGGGAGTAGCAGAGGAGAGTCACCAAATGCAATGTCTCCTTTCCAAAACAAAAAAGAGAGAACATTTTAATAAGAAAACGAGGCACCGATTAAAGATTATCGGTCAAGTTTGACATTGTCTGACATATAACTGCATTGACCCTAACAGTAACCCCCGAGGAAGGCATTAGGAAGCATTCTCATCCTCCTGCCCTCGTCTTCATCATTATTACACTCTATAGCAAACTGTCTGAGGCTCAGAAATCTAAGGTTCCCAACATCATAGCCAGAACGTGGCAGGACTGATGACATACAGGCACAGGTCTGGCTGAGCCCAAAGCCGTGTCCCTTCCACTGCGCCATGGGTGGAAATCGACAAATGGCATCAAATGACCCCAAAAAGCAGAGGACGACGAGGACCAACCCAGCTGCTAGATTTGAAGTCACTGTGGACCTTGCAGAAAGGCGCCGTCGAGTCCAGGTGGGGAAGCCTGATCACACAAGGCTGAGCCACATGACGAGCAGGCACAAGGAATGAGAACACCGTTGCCCCTTGAACAACTCGGGTTTGAACTGCATGGGTCTGCTTGTGTAGGAATTTTTTTCGATAAATACAGGGCAGTACTCTAAATGTGTTTTCTTTTCCTTGTGATTTTCTTAATATTTTCTTTTCTTTCTTTATTGTAAGAATACAGTGATGACATACAAAATATATGTGAATCAACTGTTTATGATGTAGGTGAGGCTTCTGGTCAACAGTGGGTCATTTGTAGTTAAGTTTTTTGGGGGCAACGAAAGTTCCACATGGATTTTCAACTGGGTAGGGGGTCAGGACCCCTAAACCCCCGCTTTTCAAGGCTTAGCTGTATGAACTGCCCTCCCCGGGGGTTTGGCAGTGCAAGGAGGAGAACGTGGAGGGCTCAGGAAGTTTTGGGGGTTGGAAGTGAGCCTCCCTGAGGGGCTGTCCAGCCAGGATTGGCTACAGGAGTTATTGTTAGAGTCCCATGTTCACTGTGCACCGCCACACAAATAGTGACAGGATGGCATCCGGCTGGGCAAGACCGCGCTAGTGGAAAGCAAGAGACAGACCATCTCGCGAGGGAAGGACTGAGAACGCAGCTATCAGCCAGCTGGGAGGCAGCTGGAGGGCATTAGGGAGTTGCTATGGAAACCCCCAACCCTGAGCTGCTACTCTGGGTTTTTGAATGTCTTAATTTTGCAAGAATAGCTTGCCTGGCTTTGGGATAACACAGCGTTCGAGCTTACGCCATAAAAATAAAATGGAAGGTACCCATTTTAAGAGTTAATGTTGCTGTGCCTGGTTTCTCCCAGACACGTCACCGACGGGCTCTTGAAAGGTACAGATGCAGCCCAGTCCGCTCAGTATGTGGCGATGGAGAAGGCCACGGCCGCCGAAGTCCTGAAGAACCAGGAGGAGGCACCCCACACCTCGGGCCAGCCCCTCCCCGTGGCAGGAGTCCCCGGCGACGTGAAGTCGGAAGTGGTGCCCTTGACCATTCACCACGCACAGAGCTCTCCTGTGCTCATCCAGCCCTCCCAGCTCTCTGCCGCCCTGCTGAACCCGGCTCACCATCTGCCTGCAGGGACCGGTCCCCACCCGGCCAGCCCTCCAGCCGCCGCTCAGGAAGGGACCTCCGCTCTGCTGTCCGCTCAGGCTCCGCAGTCCCCACAGACGCCCATGAACGGTTCCACCATGCAGAGCTTGTTCATCGAGGAAATCCACAGCGTGAGTGCCAAGAATAGGGCGGTATCTATTGAGGTAGGGTCCTATTTCCCTTTCTCGTAGCCCCATAAAGGAATAACACCTGGTCCTTTCCCTCGAAGATTTATCGTCTGGTTGTAAAGATAATATGTACACGTGTATATGTATCAAAGATAAATTTTTGTCAAATATATATAAACATTTATCTCAAAGATAGATTTTTAGCCCTAAAAATGGGTTTCAGTGGCCAGATTAAGAGAAAGGTCATCGGATTTCAAGAAGAGTAGGAAGGTGAAGCCCCGGTGTGCTGGGAAGTGTTTAAACACTGGCTCTCTTGGCGGGGGGAACGCCCTGATTTGTAGACTTTGCCCATTTCTGTGGTGTATTCTCCCATGATCACTGATTTCAAGTTACAGCAGGATGTCGGGGAACGTGCAGTTGGGGAGAAATGTGAGTCAGCGCTCCCCAGCCAGTGCGTGCGGGCCCAGGCTTAGCCCTGGTGCATGCAGGCCCTCGGGGGGTTTGCTAGTGGTCTCGGAAAATCAGTAGACTCTGGGTGAGCCGACCAGGGTGGTGAGGGCGGGCTGGGGCAGAGGACAGCCGGAGCAAAGGGAGACACGAGGAAACCTGTGTAATGGGAACAAGACAGGGCAGAGGAAGCTGGCAAGACAGGCTGCAGGGCAGTCCGAGATGCCTCAGGGTCATGGTGTGGGCATCCAGAAAAATGTTGCTGCTTGGACCGGCGATAAAAAATAGCATCTTCAGAAAATCACTCTGAAACAATGTACAGACTTGATTAAGGGGGCGGGTCTAGGATTAAGGGTGCAGGATAGGAAGTAGTTAGCCTCGTCTCGGGATGAAAGGCAGAGACTGTCAAAATGGAAAGAGAAAACTAGGCCTTAACATCACAGAACAGAAAACAGGCCATGTTTTTAAAGATTCTTTTTATCTAAGAGCTGGTGTCCATGCCCGAGTAGCACAGCTTGCTGCCTCCTTCCTCCTGCCCCCTCGTGTCCTCCGCTCCTTACCCCGGACCCTGGCCCTGACCCTCCTGCCTCTCTCACAGGTCGGCGGTGGATAATGCAGGTCTCAAGAGACAAATAACCTCTTCAAATGGCCACGGCCGCGGTCCTGGCAACCAGGCCTCTGAACGCTAGGTAGCTTCTGCCTGCTCCCAAGTCAGTAGCTGTGCCCTAATCCAAGTCAGCCACTCACAAAATGCATCTCACAGGAGGGGTGAAATGTGATTGCCTGACGATGATTCGATCCTCTCCTGCCCTGTGGGGCAGGAGCGCAGCCTGGAAGCCCGTTTCCTCCTGAGAATGAGTGGATCTGCCCCTTCGTACGTGTCCATATGGAAATGATGTCAGTAGGACGACCCGTTTATTTAACAGATATCTATTGAGAACCCACTGGGCACAGTTATCATTGATGTGTGTGTATTTTAAGTTTTGACTTGCGAGTCATCTCTAAAAATGCCCCGATCCGCAGAAAGGGGGCCTGGGCCTTTCTGCCCACTCCATTGCTGACGAATGAGGGGGAGCTTCCTTCACAACCAGGTCCTTACAGGCTCTGGCGCAGGCAGTGAACTGAAGGGACAAAACCCGTGCTTTCAAGAAACGTACCTGCTTGTAGGGAGAGATCGAGAACCAGTGTATGCCAGGTGATAATAAATGCTAGGAAGGACAAAGAAAGCGGAGGAGGGGTTGGTAAGGATGGTGATGGCGGAGACTCGGGTTTACGTAGCGTGACTCTTGGACAAATCCTTGTCTCCCTGGGCCCTAGCATCTCCTATGTAAAGTGTGCTGAGAAAGCGATCTCCTCTGTCTTTTCCCATTCTTACGTTGTGGGGTCCTAGTAATCCTGCTGCTGATTTCCCCTCGGCCCATCTGGAATGATTCCTGCGCTGCCCCAAAAATCACAGGAAAATGTTCTTTTCGAAAATGTTCTTTTCAAAAATGTATGGGTATTTAAAAATGCATTTCTTGTATTTCTCCCTACTGTAGAACTTGGTGGAGCTTAGAGGTAATCTAAATAACCCCCATTTTATATGTAAGAACGTTTGACCCAGAGGCCATATAGCAATTCTTAGGCAGACGTGGACTGGAGGTGTAGGAGTCTTTGTTCCCAATGAATGTTTTGGTTTTGTTCTTGTCCGTTTGCACATCTCCTCTATGATGAAAATTCAGTTTCGTGAACAGAAACTTGGTTATGGGATGCATACTTTTGAAAGCGTATCCCTGTGTCCTTTTTACTACTATTGGGAAAGTAGCAATAAATGCTCAGTAATCAGTTAATGAATGAATTTGGGTTTCTTGAGTTTGCTTCTCTGTGAATGAATATCAATCACTTGGGCTTACGTGGCAGCGAGCACAGAGGCAGGTTGGTCTGAGGTACAAAAATGTCCCTCAGCACACATACCAGAGCCTTATTTTGTCAACATTTTACCTGTGTCACACCTCCCCCCTACACCGACATGAAATCCCTAATTAGCTTTCCCTCTGGTTGCTAAACTTCCTTCACTTGCGATTTTCCTTCAGAAAGCAGAAAGGAAATGGGAAGAGAAAAGGCAAAATCTGGACCACTATAACGGGAAAGAGTTTGAGAAGCTACTAGAAGAAGCTCAGGCCAATATCATGAAGTCAATTCCAAACCTGGAGATGCCACCAGCCTTGGGCCTGCACCCAAAGGGCGATGCCCCAGGAGACAAGCTCGAACTTTCAGGTGAGGTGCTCACCGAGCTGAGCAGGCTGGCTGCCCACTTAAGCACGTGATGGCCAACAGGACCAATCTCTCACTTCTCAAGAATTTTATAAAATTGTGAAACTGGAAGAACAAATCCTCAGGTATCACTAGATTCTCACTCTTACTTTTTCACCAAAACCATAGTAGGGAAACTGTGTTCTGCGTTAGGGCCCTAGAGTAGTGCCCAGTAAGGTAAAATTTAGATCCCTAGCTTCTATATTTCCTATGAATTTATGACACTTCACAGCACCAGCTGGGAGACTATGAGGGCTGCATTTAAAGTAAGAGCTTTTCATATGCTGCAGGAAGAAAATGCCAGCCTTTATGAGCTCCCAAGGGGATATTAGATCATAAGGCAAAATTGTATTTTTTAAATTAAAATTATTAGATTCTATATTAAACCAACTGAACTCTGGAAGTTAAGCATCAATGTGTCACTAACAACATAAAATAACTGTTAGAAAACCCAGCCTACTAAATCTCCAACCAACAAGCACCACACCTTACTCTGATTTCAGAGCTGTGTACAAAGACATGATTTTACTTGCAGCCCAGTGTCTCGGAGCCACATTCAGTGATGCCTCGTCCAGGAACTAAAATTAATTTGAAAAGGAATCGCCATCCTGACTCGCATGTCCAGGAACATGAAAGTAGATACAGTTTATAACCACTGAAACCCTGTCTCAGGTTTTCCTTCCCCAAAACTCCTCTAAAATCCCACTCACGGAAACTCTCCCCATCAGTCCGTGCTAAGTTTTTCTACCTCCTTTCCCCACCTGCCGGCTGCGTGAGGCCTGTTTAGGGACCTGGAGGGTGAGGCAGCACGTGCCTAGGAAGGAAGGGGCCTGGGAGGGGCGTCTTTGCTCTCCCCAAGACGGCTTTTCTCCCAGAGTTCCCGTGAGGAATTTCTCATGGGTAAGGATCTATCCCCTTCCGTTTCTATCTGGCCTAATTTGGCTCTTTCCTTTATTAATTTTGTCAGATAGTCCCTGGATGTTTTAGAATCACAAGTAAATTATAAAAAATAGTTATAAATAGAACCATTCCTTCTCCATGATTATACAGCAAAAATAATAACACTAAATTTTGTTAATTTACCACATTTGGGCTTCTTCTTCCTTCAGATTAAAAAAATTGCATGAAGTATTTTTAAGAAATTAGTCTCCAAAGTATTTTTCACTCAGTTAAAATGCTCTTATTGTTCTTTTTGTTTTTATTTTATTTTTAAGTAAACCCTACACCCAGCATGGGACTTGAACTCACGACCCTGAGATCAAGAGTCGCACGCTCCACTGACGGAGCCAGCCAGATGCCCCCTTGTTTTTGGTTTTTTTAACACGTGGCCTGATTTCTTGTCAGAAAGAGTCCACTAATGTACAGGCTACCAGAAACGCATAAGGGTACAAGCCGTTACCTGCAAACGTTGGTTTCTATCACTTTTTTTTTTTTTTTTTTTTTTGTCCAGAGTTGTCATTTAATGCCCGATTATCACAACACAAGGAGGTTTACACGGTGCTCATCAAGGCAGGACCTGGGGCAAAACCAGACCAGAGGGAAGTGACCTGTATAGGGTCCTGGCACAGGGACCAGGTGCCCTTGGGCCTAATCACCCTCGAGACACATCTGCCATACACAAGGCTTCTTCCCTCATCCAGGAGCCTGCAGGCTGGCTGGGCTTCTGGTCACCAAGGGTCCTTGTGGGAGAACAGGGTCCCAGGATGAGGTGGGGACCGTGGACACAATGATGAGAACCAGACAGCTGTTTGCAAACAACCCCAAAAGGCTTTCACTTCAAATGCACTAAAGCCACACGACGCTCAGATGTAGGAACACCCAAACGCTTTTACTAGGAACTAAACACTGCAAAACTGGGGCTGAGGACACTCGGGGAGGGAGTTACTTATTTGGCATGGATGTTATTTTTTTTATTTGTGTTTACTAATGAGGTAAAATTCTACACCGAGGGTTCAAAAAAAAAAAAAACTTTTTTGTATTTCCTCTTGTGTGCACTGACTACTTCAATAAAGGGGATGGACTGAGAGCTCTTAAACATCAGTGGAAAGTTTTAGGGACTATAGCCTCATTCTGTGTTAAAGAAAAATTATTCTCAGAGCTATGTGTTAAAAAGAGCAAGGAAGACTTGATTCAAGACCACTGCAGTGGGGGAGAGAAATTGAACTCAACTCTGAATGCAGCATATCAAGGATAGGGAGGTTCTTGCTAAAGGCAGGCCAAGGGCTTGGATGTCCAGGGTGGGGAATGAAGAACCCAATCAGATGTCAAGAACGGGGGATTCTTGCTAAATTGACTTAGTAGAATTCTTCGCTAAAACTGGGCTGAGCTGACCAAGGGCAAACCTAATGGAGAAAAGGGCTCAGAGGAGCCTCACCAAAGCTGGTCAAAGAGGCAGTCTTTTGGGGACGCCTGGGTGGCTCAGTGGGTTAAGCATCTGCCTTCAGTTCAGGTCATGATCCCAGGATCGAGTCTGCATCGGACTCCCTGCTCAGCGGTGAGCCTGCTTCTCCCTCTCCCCCCTGCTCACGCTCTCTCTCTCTCGATATTTCTCTCTCTCTCAAATAAATAAATAAAATCTTTAAAAAAACAAAACAAAAACAAAACCAACGACGACGACAAAAAAAACAAAGAGCCTGTCTTTGTCGTTACACAGGAGAGGAGACCTGGGCCCTCCTCCGGGGCCCATCAGCCTGTGCCAGTCCCTGGAGGGACCCACGAAGCCGACGAGGCCATCCCCAGGCCAGGCTGCTGGCTTAGGCACCAGCCAGGTGGCCCAGTGCTGCTTGGGCCTTGTAGCCGGCACCCTCATGCATGAGACTAAAACCGTCCACTACACGTAATCGTGGGCATTTCACCCCGATGATTTACCCACATCCTTATTATACGTTTAAGTAGAAACTCCTCAAACAGCTCTGACTAGGTTGCCCAGAAGAGACAAACACATTCCAAGGAGGGCACGTTGTTGTTAGAGAGAGCTGGGGCATAGCCCACTTGGAAGCTCCGGACCATGAATTTCTGGCTCTCCTGCTTTAGTGAGCTCTTGGGTTGAGTTGCTGGTGAAGGGCAGAGCTGAGGAATATTGATAAAGGCAGGAATGGGACCCACCATTTAAATTTTATTAAGTGCCTTTTGGGGGCAGTTTTCTGAAGAACGCTAATCAGATATCTGCATTTTCTAATCTTTGGTGTCTGTCCTCATTTATACTTCTGCAGTTCTGTGTTTACTGCCTCCTTTCATTAGCAAAGAATCGTTTCCAATCACACAACTGGGACCAAAAATCCACTTTCTCCCTGACTTTGTTCCGTCTGCCTCCCACTTGCCTTCTGGCCCTCAGTGGCCAGATTCTTCTAGCATCCCCTGCTCCAGCCCTTCCTGCTCACACTGTCTTTCAGACTTGAGGGATGGAGGCTTTAGAGGCTATGCGGGGGGCTCTGGATTGGTCTTTTTTTTAAGATTTTATTTATTTATTTTGGAGATAGGGAGCAGGAGGAGGAGCAGAGGGAAAGGGACAAAGAGACTCCACGCTGAGTACGGAACCCAATGTGGGGCTCAATCCCACAACCCTGAGATCAAAACCAAAAGTCGGCTGCTTAACTGAATGAGCCACCCAGGTACCCCTGGATTTGTCTTTAGGCTCCAATAGTTCATCTCTCCAAGGAATACCCAGATTTTTTTGTTGAATAAGGAGAGCTCATACTTGCATTGCATTTACAATAAGCCAGTAAGCACTGTTCCACATGCTTCACGGATATTAAGTTATTGCATCCTCACAGGACCCCAGTGAAGAAGATCATAATAATACCCATTTAACAGATGAGAAAACCGAGGCAGAGAGAGAAGTTATTGAACTTGTGCAGGATCTTTCTGAGATTTCAAGTCAGTCAGGCTTCAGGGTCCATACCTTTAATCATCACACTAGGGAGAGACTAGAGAAATGTTTAAGTCAGATTGCATCGAGTTTCTAGAAATACACTGTTCTGGACGTTATCTTGCAAAGAGATTATTTTTCAATGATACCCTGTTTTCCAGAAGACTCTCCAAATCCAGAACAAGACTTGGACAAGCTGGGGGGTAAGTCCCCACCTCCTCCTCCCCCGCCCCCTCGGCGGAGCTACCTGCCAGGATCAGGGCTCACCACCACGAGGTCCGGCGACGTGGTCTACACCAGCAGGAAGGAGAACACCACTGCTAAGGTCTGATGGGTTAAGCGCTGATAAACTGGTCTCTGGATTCAAATGATACCCTTAGACAAGGTTCTCTCTATTCTCCTTTAGAACACAACAAGTAGTAAGGCAGAGAAGGAGAGAATTGACTAAGCTACATCACAGGAAGGCCCCACAGATGGGAAAATGTCAGCTGGTGTTATTGGACTAGACTCAGCACTACGAGCTTTATCCTTACTTGACTTCTAGCTGCAACAATGTAAAATGCAAATCACAAGCTACTTCCCCAGCAAGGCGGCATAAGATTGAAAATGAGGGGTGAAGAGGAAGCCAAAGAAAGACCATCTTACAAAGCTAAGTGAGATTAGCTAACATAGGAGTGAGAGTTTGCACAGAAAGATGCTCAATGAGCTCCCGCTTCCATTTCACTTGGCAAGTTCTGTCTTTTGTGCTAAATGTGAAATACAATTTCCGAGGAGATGTAGCATGGGCGGGCCTTTCTTAAAGGCACCAAATGTTGAGTAGTTACAGTTTTATTAAAAATCTTCAATCCATTCACCAAAATGACAGCTTGTACAAACAAAAAACCCAAACTAAATGCAAGGGGATATTATAGTCTTTGAACTCGATTTGAAGAGTTAGGAAGCCAACGCACCAGACAGTAAGGGAACGTGTGTTCTCGTGATTGGCCCTCTTTTCACCAGCACCTGCAGGGGTTAAGCCAGTATCTGTGATTTGAATCTTCCACAGGCAAGCAGTGAAGATGCTGTACCAAGCCCCCAGGCTAGAGCCACAAAATGTCCAGAGGAGCCTGCTTCTGCCTGGACCCCATCCCCACCACCAGTTACTATCTCCTCCTCAAAGGATGAGGAGGAAGAAGAGGAAGGAGACAAAATAATGGCAGAACTCCAGGTACGTGGATGAGGTGACTTGACTATGGCTCCTTGCCTTCATATCTAGGACTCTCTGGCTGTGTCTCTCACAGATTCATTAGCTAGAGAGGGTTGGCCAGGAGCCTTTGGACTTAGGCCCCAAAAGCTGCATCTTCTGGCCTTGGCTTCCACTTTTCCAAGATGGCGCTGAACTAGGCTCTCGGGGTACCTCATGACATGTGTAAGGAATGATCATTTCACAAAATAGCTCGGGAAGTTTATACAGAAGATCAATTGCAAGTTTTCCTAGCTCTGGCTGAGAGGATTTGCTTTCCTTGCTTTTAGTCTTAATACTCGGCTTCATTTCAAAAGCAATTAAGACAGGGATCAGAAATACCAGCCATTGTCTTGTCTTCCTAAGGACTGACTAAGGCCCACTTCAAGTGGGGTCCCATCCTTTGGTTTTAATACTCGAATGGCTGCCCTTAGGCCTTCTGCTCTCCATACCAGGCTCCCATTCGGTGTCAGTGTCACCTTTTCAAATATTCTGACAAGTTGAACGATTCCCATTTTCTTTGGCCTGTTTGAGAAATGATACTTTATGTATTAGTTCTGGATTTTTATTTTTTAACTAATTGACAGACTCCATCCATAGGATTAAGGATGGGGTACAGAAACTAGACTCAAAGCTTATCCCACATTCAAATCATAGCTGTGAATCTACCTTGGTTGTACGTTCTAAGAACTTTTCGAACCAGAGACATATGCACAATTCCCAGACCAAAGTCTGTTCGTAGAATATTTCACTTTGACCCATACTTATTGTAGGATTTTTTTCCCCCCTTTGGATGGTCAGATGGTCAGACCACAACCACGTAGGGCTCCAAAACATGTTGCCTGTTCACCAGTGTACTCGTGGTTTTGTGAAGGCCCCACAGATCCACATTCTTCACGTGGAGTAGAGAGACTTGCAAACCGTGTCATTTCTACCGCGGCAGTTCTGTTTTTCCTTGGTGGTAACTGCCAAAATCGGGCTGTTTGGATTCACAGGGCTGCTGGGTTGATTTATGAATATGGGTGAGCCCTTCCGAGCCTCACTAAAACTCCCAAACTGGCCTGGGACATCCCTCCCACCAGTCAGCTTCCAGACAGGTTTTCTGAATGGTTAGAGAGTGTCATTCGTAAGAACCATAGATTGCTAAGGTTAGGGACGCATGCAACAGTTGAGAGTGTGGAGGTGTCTGTCACTCAGTGATCCAGTGAGGACCCCCTGGCTGAGGACACTGGCAATGACAAGCCTGCTGGTTGTTGGGGTATCGGGCCTTGTCCGAAGATGTGGAGGCAGGTTCTGGGACCATTCATTATAGCATCTGCCCCAAAGCATGGTAAGAATTGATCACGGCCCAGTTTGGCTCAAATGGACGACAAAGCAGTAGGTGATTTTAAATCCGTGCAAGGTGAGCAGTCACTACTAATCCAAGAAGCAGAGACTTTAGGCTTGTGAATAATCCTTCACTAGCCCCCAATCAGAAGTCATCTCTTTGTTCCAGCTTCTTCGAGCTCGTGGCTTGAGACCATTTCCCTCCACTGAGGCCTACATACCGCGGATGCTTTCTTTGACTGAAAGTTTTCAGAGGCTGGAGTATTTGGCTCCTTGTTGTAGTATTGGTAATACTGGTGAATAAAGTGCTCTAAGCCTAACTTAGCCAAAGCCAGGCAGCTCTCCTGCGGGGGACAGGGACCCAACCTGCTGCCTCAGAAGGTCAGTCGCAGGCTCTGGACTTCGATGCCCCCAGGCAGGACAAGGAGCAGGTGCAACCTCCAGAATGAAACTGTGGGGCACCTGTCTGCTCCAGGGTACCAGGCATCAGAAGAAGCCACAGGCTCCCAAGTCCATGGTCTGACAGCCCAGTGGAGATGGCGAGTGGCCTTAGTGGGCATCTCCAGGGCCAGCAAGGACTGGGGTGTCTGAGGGACTGCAAGGGGGAGCCAGCGCTTCAGGCACGGGGAGAGCGAGTGCAGTAGGGGGAGAGCAGGCCAGCAAGGCCCCAGGCATTGGCTTCATTTATATTTTAGGACCCGTCCTGAAATGGTCAGCTCGGTGCGGGCATGGGTTATTCTCTCTGCCTACAGAGTTCTTCCCAAAGGAGCATACTTGACATTAAGAAAATACGACGCAATTATTTGGGATTTTTTTCATTTAAATAACTGGTCTTTAGTCCCAGGTGCGCATTCAAATTATTTGGGGGAGTTTTTTAAAAAAGAAAAAAAGACCTCTGAATGAATTATTCTCCGGGTGATGCCTGGGTAACAGAATTGTTTTTTAACAAGGTGACATGTAGTTGAGTTGAGAACCACTGATTTCAAGAAGCTGGACACTGGGGTCCTTCATCTTTCTTGCTTTCACGATCATATTGTCCCTCCCTCTCTCTGCCCCAGAGATACAGTCTGTGCTTTCTGTCCGTCTGAGAACTGGCCTTCCTCACCCCATGTTCACGTGAGCCGACGTGGGCTCCTAGAACCAAACCAGATAGTTTTCACAGACAGGGCTAGAGGCTTAGGCAACCCCGAGACCGCTCAGAATCCCCCCGGGTGCTAAAGAGCATCATCACTTTATTCTAATGCACTTCAGAACCCCTCAGAGGATGGGAGTCCCTCACTACGGCAGACAGTAAATTGGTAAGGATTACTTCTGTTGTACGATTGAGAGGTTTGCAATATTCTGTGCCCTTTTTTCTCTGACCTCAAGAAAGCTGGTTAAAAAAAAAGAAGAAGAAAAGAAAGAAAATGACCAAGAAAAAAGAAAGATAGCTTCTTGTTTTAATTCATTTATATATTCAACATTTTTTTAAAGGTCAAAGCAAGAAGCCCTATTACATGTAAATCAGGTTCTGGAAGAAAGGGCATTCCTTTCAAGGCTTCTGTCCATTAATCCTGCCGGGCGCAGACAGGAAAGAAGCCTTTGCCCCTGGCTCAGCCCTCAGCTTTGCTCCCTGAGGCCCAAATGCAGAGCCCGTTTCGCAGACACTGCCTCCCTGGCCCCGTGTGACCTGCGTGCAGGCCTGGGCTCAGGTCTCCGTGTCTCTGGATTCTGCCTCCTGCCTCCTTCCTCCTCCCTGCACCTGGATCCCCGGTTAACCTCAGTATTTTAATCCCTCAGGCATTCCAGAAGTGTTCCTTTATGGATGTAAATTCAAACAGTCATGCCGAGCAGTGCCGGGCTGACAGTCACGTTAAAGACACTAGGCCGGGGGCCACGGTCCCACCCAAGGAGAAGAAGGTAACGTGGCGGTGACACATTTGCCACCCAGGCCGATGGTCCTTCTTTCCTAGCCCTGACACTAACACCGCTCCTGTGTTTGTCCTTCTGTGCCCTCTCTTTTTTCTCTCGCCTTTTTTTTTTTTTTTAAACTAATGGAGACACAGCCTTAGGTTTAATCGGAGATTAATCAGTGACCTCAGTGTTCCTGCATGCAGCACGCAATAGTCTGTGCAGCATTTTAGGCATTATCTTCCCAAACCGAAGAGTATACATACGTACGCCTTGCAAGATTTTTCTAGAACTCCGGGGAAAAAATAGAAACATCAGTCGAGTGTGTAGCACTTTTTCCAAGTTTTAACAGATCTTCTAGGTTCAACACACCTACATCAGAAGTAGCTGCAAACCTTGGATTCAGGGAAGAAAACCCACGGCAGAGCTGTATGCCTGTCACCATCCACAGGTGTGTCCTCATGGGAACGTACACATATGTATCTGCACACATGTTCGAGAATGCCAGACAGAATTTTTGTTAGGTACTACACATTCTCAAACTATACCTTGCAAGACAGTAAGTCCAGTCTGGGTTTAGTGCTAATACACATCGTGGCATCCTGATGGCTTCAAGACAGATGTCCAGGCTCTGAAACAAAATTTGCTGTCATTACCTAAGTACTTTAGGGAAAGGATCTTGGCCTGATTGTCTAAACGTCAACTCTTTAAGTTGCATCTAGATTTTTGGATATAGAGCCATCTTATCTGAAGGAAGCCTCTGTTTACACACCAGGACATCATGACCAACTCAAGTCCTAGCATTTTTCGCCAGGAACGTTTATTTCGGAAATCGAAGGTTCTAGCATCCCCTAGATAAAGTCAAACAAATCAGCCGCCGTGTAGCCTACTAGCGACACCAGGTGGGTACCTCATTCCCTGTATAAGAAAGCTCAGTGATGGGAGATAGAGGATCCCAAGTCAGAGGGCTGTTCTAACATAATCCTTCAAGAGATACAGTCCTGGGGCTTGTAGCTCCCAGCCGTGAGGCCCTGCCAGGGAGGCCGTGCTCCTCCTCCCTGTCTCACGGCCATCACGAGGCCTCCTGCAAACTGCATCTGCCACATAACTGACGTATAGAACTGTTACAGGCCAGGTGAGGGGGCCTGCACCAGCAGAGGTTATGAGACTATTATTGATAAATCTTTCTCATGAAGAAAATCTCCTGTTAATTTGGATTGAACCCATGTGACACCATACTGGAAATACATTGCTCTTGGGATTGCCCTACGTGGCCTTATTAAAACCAGCTCATGAAAGGCCGTCGCAGACCCTGGGTCACAGGGCATGCCTGGGCTAATGGGACTGTTTCTGGCCAAAGTGCTGCCTGGGAACTGGGAAGTTCTGGAAGATCCCTCTAGAGACAATCATTGTCTCATAGAATTTTGCTAATTGGCGAAAAAGTTGCATGAGATTTCTTGCCCTGCGATTAGAAAGCCATATCCTTCCGGTTCCGTTCATCTCAGTCGAGTTCCTCAGATAAGCAGGTCTGTAGTAAGAGCCTTGTAGGGACATTAGTGCTTTATTGTAGATCATTATACTCAGGAGATTGACCTATTTCATAATAACCATGAGTATCGGACTTGTCCTCAAATTTGTATCATTATTAACCTCTCTGTGGTCTATTCATCTACTCTTCTATAAATCAAATATTTTTTTAAAATTTTCTCCTATTGTCATGAAGCGCTAGCTTAGTAAGTACTTCACTTGTATGCAATTTTCCTATAACTATGTCTCTGATGATTTTGGTTGATTGCCCATATGCATTTTGAGCCTGCTACACAGTTGTCTGAACAATCCAAACCTAAGGGCCTATATAAGCAGATATTAAGAGGCTTACTTACCTTTTACACAGAGTCTTGGCCATCTGAGAGCGTATCTAAGATGTCATTGTGAGATTACCTGACATTTGTGACCAAGCTACCCTGGAAAACTTGGGTTTTGCACCTGCTTTGATACACTCATTCTTTTTTCTAGCCCAGTGACAAAAATGACAGGTCATGTGAAACCTACCCTTGTGACATCTTTATCTTAGTGGCTTTCATCGGAGTATGCCTGCTACTACATCCGTTTTAAAATGTGTATGTTCCCGGGTGACACTTGAAATACTTAACAATGGGTATGGCATGGGCTGGGACCGACCAGAACAGAGGCCAACCTGACCCGTCAGCTGCACGGGTGTCACACATGTCAATTCCTTGTCCAGTTCATGGGTAACTTCTCACTCGAGTCCTAGCATGGTACGCTAACTCCATGTTTGGGGTCAAGACCTCATTTATTCTTCTTCAGACATTTTTACTGGATGTGTTAGTTGTTTAATAACCCAAGTTTAAAATCCCACCTTAGACATGACGTTGTTCAACCCCACCAGCTGAATCGTTGCACATACTTGGAGGCCTTACTGGGACGAGGGCAAATGAAAGAGGCAGGTGTTGGGTAGCTAACGTACCTTGTATCCTGTACGGTGTTTCCATGTGATTAATACTGACTCTGTTGTTTGTGTGTTACCCCTTGAAGATGTCTGGATGCTCTTTCCATTTGTAACAGGGGGTGGGATTGCTCGGGGTTGACTTTGGCGGGGCCTGGTTATTGTGCTTTGTTACGGTGTCGTTGCTTTCACCAAACAACTTCCTTGGGACTGTGCTCCATCTATCACCGCCTCCTCCTCTCGGGCTTCGGCAACAAGAAGAGAAGGCAGCAGTGCCTGGGAAATGATGAGACACGGCTAGTGTTAGTATCACGGCAGGGCCCAAGGGGACAGACACACACGTGCCGGAAAAGGCCACGCTGCCTGGTCAAGCACTGTCCACACCCGGCCCTCACCGCTGGCTTCTCACGCCCTGAATCTTGGTGAGAGCCTCAGAAATGGACCTTCGCTCCGTGTCGGAGGATTTAGAGACTAAAAGCTGAATTACGATGTCACGGCCATCATTTTAGTCTCACATGTCTACTTTGGAAATGTTTAGACATTTTGGCAACATTACCATTCTGAATTTGGATTTGATGATCGCCTTGGGTATTGTTAGTTTAAAGGTTGTTGTGACACGTTACGTGGCGAGTCCAAGTAAAAAACTGCAAGTCCCTTTTCAGTCTGCCCTTTGACCGGGGAATAATTATGGGGTATTTTTTCATCTCCAAGTACCACACCCAACAAATGCAGAGTCCTTATAGGACAGTTTCCGTAAGAGAAGCAGAGATAGTACTGAAAGACCTAGCTGGAAGGGACATGAAAAATCTCCTGGTCTAGTTCCTCGGCTTATAAGCAAGAAAACTGAGGCCCAGAAAAGCGAAGGTAACACAGTTAAGTGGCAGGTCTGGATTAGAATGAGAATCTTCTGCCTGCTGAGATACTGTGCTTTCGACAGCGCCACGCCCCTCTTCCCGTGTTAGATTCCGCTAGGCTCACAATCAGATGCTGGAAGGAGAACGTGTTGATACAGAATCGGTCCCTTTATTCTCTTAACTGCTCCCTCACAGAATTCAAAACACTTAAAATACTTTGCTAATTGAGATTTTCGTCTTGTGCAAACACAGGGCATTTTTGGAAGTTGGAGAACAAAGCAACCCAAGGTAAACAGAGCTATATAGGCTTTGGACTAGTGTGTAACAAATGTGCTTGGCCCGCATGGTTTGGAAGTGTTAAATTAAAGGAACAATTTAGTGATAGTCCACCTTGGGGGGATGTGGTTTTGTGGAGTAACATGTCCTACACTGTTCTACCAGAATTTGGAATTTTTCCATGAAGACGTACGGAAATCTGATGTTGAATATGAAAATGGCCCCCAAATGGAATCCCGAAAGGTGAGTTTAGCAGATCTGTGTTCCAAATGATACCGTGCAGATTAATTCCCTTCTTTTGCAGATCCATTTCTGATTAATGTGTGTGGTTTCCCTCCTTCATTGTCCCTCTCAGGTTACCGCAGGGGCTCTAGCACCTCTTGACCATCCTAAGTGGGAAACAGCAATGGGGAATGGTATTTCTGATGCATCAAGAACCTTAGAGTACAAAACAGACATCCAAAAGAAGGAAAATTCCATATCCAACAAGAATTTATTTAGAGACAGTAGAAACTACTCCCAGAAAAATGTGTCTAAGGTCAACTCCAGCTACCCTGGCACTAGTCCATTGGAAGTTGAAATAAACAAAGGACCTAAGAGCTCAGGACCACAGCACCCTCTATGTGACACTGAGCATCAGAAGATGAATTATGGAAAGACAAAGGAGATGATGAGTCTAGAAGGACCAGAAAATACAGATAGGTGTGACCTTCACTCTCCCACTAGGTCAACTGAATTGAGCTCATGTGATGTCAAAACTCAAGATCAAGAGGTTCCCATGACAGAGTTCGGCCAGGTCATTCTGAGACCTAAGGGGGCACGGCATGTGAACGTGAACCTCAGCGAGGATGGGGAGTCGACCCCGAGTTCTCCCACTGAGGAAAACGCGACCCCCGACAACATTGCCTTCATGATTACCAAAACCGCAGTCCAGGTTCTCTCCAGTGGGGAGGTCCGAGACATAGTGAGCAAAAAGGGGGAAGATGTACAGACGGTTAATATTGATGCCAAAAAAGAGACAACTTCCCGACAAGGAGGAACTGAAAACGAAGAGCCAGTCGTGTGCCTGGACAAGAAACCAGTTATCATCATCTTTGACGAACCCATGGACATCCGGTCTGCGTATAAGAGACTTTCGACCATATTCGAGGAGTGCGATGAGGAATTAGAGAGAATGATGACAGAGGAAAAGATAGAGGAGGAGGAAGAAGAGGAAAACGGAGACCCAGGGGTCCAGAACAATGCTTCCCGAAGGTTCCCCGAAGAGGTGGCCTCTGGCGGCCCTGGACCGGCGCGGCAGGCTGACGGGGAGTTACAGCCACACTGCCTGTCGGCCAGGGCTGACGCATCACGAGGACAGGAAATGAATAAAAGGGAGTGGGGCAAGTTCAGCCAAGCAGATTCTCCAAGTTCAGAAAGCAAGGGCGACGGGACAGATGACCAGTTTGAAAACCCCAAGAAGAAGTTCAAGTTCAAATTCCCGAAAAAGCAACTGGTGGCTCTCACTCAGGCGATTCGCACAGGAACCAAAACGGGGAAGAAGACTTTGCAGGTGGTGGTCTACGAGGAGGAGGAGGAAGACGGCGCCTTGAAGCAGCACAAGGAAGCCAAGCGATTTGAAATAACTCGGTCTCAACCCGAAGACACCCCCAAAAGCATGCTTCGGAGACCAGAGCCGCCCGGTCCAGAGAGCCCAGCCCTGATTTCCAGAACTGATGAAATTCGAAAAAATACCTACAGGACGCTGGACAGCCTGGAGCAAACTATTAAACAGCTTGAAACCACCATCAGTGAAATGAGTCCAAAAGCTCTAGTTGACGCTTCATGCTCTTCCAACAGAGATTCTGTTGCAAGCTCACCCCACATAGCCCCAGAGGCCTCTCCCCGCTCCCTGCTAGTTCTGGATGAAGCTCCCACTGCCCCAGAGCCCCCCTCGTCCGTACCTTCGGCTTCACGTAAGGTATCTTGGTCTGATGGAAAGTGAAAAGACCCAGCTGCTTTCTTACATCTGCCATAATCACCATTAGCAACAGGTGTCTTGTGATTGACTTGCTTCCTTTCAGGTGGCTCGTTGTGTTTTGTTTTTTGTTTTGTTTTGTTTTTGTCTGTTCTCCACGATCCCTTTCTCTCACACTTTCTCCCTCACCTTCAAAACAACAACTAGGTATCTAACAGCTAATCGATTCTCTTTATCTCTGTTGCTGATTGGTGTTGGGTAAACGCAAGGATGCTGGGCCGGTCATTTGCTGTTGAAATGATTGCTCTGATACTCACATTAAAATCCGTTTGATCAGTAGTGGAGCAGTTTATTCTGTTTGATTCTTCAAATTAACCCCAGTGGTGTCTCCTGATGTCCGTCTCCTAGATCTGTCCTGCATGTAGGGCTGTGGCTTCTCACGTTGACCTTCTCTGCACACAGCGGGAGACCCTCGGCGATAACCCACTCATGTGCTTCTCCTTCTCTTCCTCCCCTGCCCCGCTGCTCCTTCCCCCAGGGCTCCGCTGGGACCCCGCAGACGAGCAGGATGCCGGTCCCCATGAGCTCCAAGAGCAGACCCGGAAGCCTGGACAAGCCTGGCAAGCCATCCAAACTGCAGGATCCCCGCCAATATCGTCAGGTAGTTTTACCTTAAACCCAATTTCGGATGGACGCTATTGCGGTTAAGAAGCAAGTTGCTGACTTAGTTTATACCAAATCTTGTGTTTTCCTTGTGAGATACGGTTTACATAGACATCCGGGATCTGGGGCATGAAGAAAGTCTAAAAAAACCTTTGTTAAACTTTCCACCACGCTTTTGCATGCTTACGACTATGTGACTCCAAAGTTTAACTGTTAACGCGGGGTGCCAGGCCCATTGGCTTTTCTTTGGTGAAGGGAGTCGCTCATCAGAACCCCTTGGGAAACCGAGGCACCCCTGTCCTTGACCTCCCCTGAAAGTCACCAGTACTAACGGATATGCTGACTGCATTGCATTCGAGGCACATTAACTGTCCATCACGATGCCCCAGCCCCACCCCCACCCCCGTGAGCACCCAGACGCATGGCCAGCCTAGCACCTGGGAACGGGGAGTGGGATCATGTGCCTGTTCTCACCGACGACACCTGTTCTTCCTTTTTCTCCCTCTTCTGCACATCCTGCGCTCTGTGCTTTGGGGGTTTCTGCCAGGTCCAGGACAGCACAACGGGACTTAGCTCAGGCCTTGAACTGGTTCGGTTTGGTTTGGTCTCTGTGATTTAATGATTCTCAGAAGGGCTGTGTTGCCAGACCCTCTGGATCGATCGTGTTACCAGCTCTCTGACAAACTGTCTCCCGCCATCTTTATTCACAGGCTAATGGAAGTGCTAAGAAAGCTGGTGGGGACTGTAAGCCTACTTTCCCCTCCTTACCTGCTTCTAAGATTCCAGCCCTTTCTCCCAGCTCTGGGAAAAGCAGTTCTCTGCCCTCTGCTAGTGGCGACAGCTCTAACTTGCCTATTCCACCTACTACTAAACCATCGGTTACTTCTAACCCTCTCAGCCCCCAGACAGGACGATCCGCCCCCTCTGCCTCCCTCATCCCCTCTGTCTCTAATGGCTCCTTAAAGTTTCAGAGCCTCACTCATGCAGGTAAAGGCCACCATCTCTCATTCTCGCTGCAGACTCAAAACGGCCGAGCAGCCCCTTCCCCCCCCTCCTCCTCCTCCTCCCCGCCCTCCCCCGCCTCCCCCACGTCACTGAATCAAGGTGCCAAGAGCATCAGGACCATCCATACTCCCGGCCTCACCAGCTACAAGGCACAGAATGGAAGTTCAAGCAAAGCCACCCCATCCACAGCAAAGGAAACCTCTTAAAGGCCAAATCCTGTTAGGCACAAGTCGGAGTTACATTTAAAAAAAATATATATTTTTTTTTCAACAGTCTTCAACAGCTGTTTTCACAAGAGAATGTACCATATTGCTGTACTGTGAGGCTTAATGCTAAGTATGTGCTAAATACTGGATGAATAGATTTCAGTAAAGCTCGTTTGTTTTTGTTTTTGTTGTTTTTACTTTGTTGCTGTTGTAATTACACAGTGTTTACTGTCTCTATTCCATACCTGTTACATGAAGTAAGCATGTGTTATCAAAAGAGTGGCTGGCAGGAAAGAAGAGTGAGTGTGAGACTGGGCGGGGTGGGGGGGGAGATGTATTCAGCATGTAAAACATGTATGATTCCAGAATTTTAGTATGTTTTGTACAAAAATATTTTTCATTACGGAGACTAGACGTGAACAGAGAAATACACAAGTGTGACTATACAAATTGTAAAACAGATACTATAATATTTCCTTTTATTTTAGTGTTATTTAGCTTTATTACAGATTTCTATTTTTGTCAGAACTTCATGGTTCCTTTCGAGATCCTTTTTGCCAAAAACATTTTGATACTATAGCATTGTACATGTGAAAGTAGTGTGCTAGACAATATGCCCTTGAACTTCTGCACAAGCCAACCCAGAGGCGCGTGTAGAAGGCAGTTTATCAGTCCTGTTGCACTGCCATGAAAATTAGGTATGATGATTTGCAGCCCAAGCAAGCGAGCTTTCTTTACTTTTCTTTCGTTCTCTTTTTTTCTCTTCTTTTCGTTTTTTTTTTTCTTTTTTAACATATTGGGATTCTCTAGTTGCTTTCTTTGCAGTATCGAACCCCTTCCTTTGTTTTCAGAGACCTGGCAACCCACACTATTGCATTGTGGATTTTAACATGTACACTTCTGTACGGTTCTGTCAACTGATCAACTTTTGTACATATATAAATAGACATCAGAAATACTGGATGTGACAGCACAGAGTAGTTTTCCCACACCAAAGTTAATTTTTATGCATGCTTTAAAACTCTATCTCGGGATGGGCAGAAATGGGGGCTCCCCGCACATTTTTAAAAAGCAACAAGTTTGCACAGCTGGAGTGTTTTTTGTAAATAAATGTATTTGTATAACACAGTCATGTAATATACAGAACTATAAGCAGAGACTTTGCAAAACTAAATAAAGGGCTGCATGCTTATTTTTTTGTATGTCGTCCCTCGAACTACTTCCTAGTCAGAGAACAAGCGTAACTATCACCGAGTTAAATGGTTTGGGTTTTGAGGACATTGTCGGTGACGTGTAACCGGACACGAACTGGTTTTCTGAGTCATGCTGAGTTCCTGATAAATGCATTGCAAGCGTGGTGCCTTCTGGTGTAACCTGTTGACACTCATCTCTGCGGCTTACCCAAGGCTTGCCTACCAGAAAGCAAACCTGGGGACAAAGTTTCCACCCTCATTGACCAGAGGGGCTCGTGTTACTTTCTCTTTTTTAATTTCCAGTAGAAGTAAAGTAGAAATAAACCATCATTGTCACTGTCATCTTTTGGAGTTCTCAATTTTAAAAAATACCGTCCGGGTAGAGAGACCCATGCGAGTCAACATGACACTCTGTGTATTCATTTGAAAAATGGGAAGAACAGTTAGTGCAAATAACACCAAAATTATGAATCACAAACAGGAACAGTCTCAGGGAGCTGCCTATTGTTTTTTGCCTCCAAAATATTTAACTTGGTTTGATGTAAAGGGTAAATTATTATTACTTTAGCACCTGGTTGTTAGTGGTCCTCAGCTTCAAGTGTACAGAGCTGGGATGCCTTCATCAGAAATAGTATATTCTGTCTCTCCTCATATGAACTGTAATCACAGGTCTCAGGGAGGGCTCGGAAAGTCGTCATCTTAGAGTTTGTAGGCCTAAAATGTTGCAACACGTCAATCATGTCCCATCACAACTCAACAACTATGTTAAAATACATACAGCAACCAGCTGACTCGCACCAGTTTATTTGCTCCTCTGTACGGACAAGCTGAGAATTCTTTGTAAGCAGCTAACCACAGGTGGTGGCTCCCATCCTCAGTTTACCCTCCAACTTCCCAGAGTGCTGGCAGGGCTCTACAGGGGATGGTCAATTGCAGCCGATGTCATGAAGAATGGGACATGTCCCCCGGGTATGGAACAACTCAACACAGCTCAGGCATAACCCTGAGACCCAGCAAAGTGCTGCCTGCCTCCTCAGGACCTTGGAAACTGAGGGAAACTGAGTCCAGGTGTGTGCGGGCTGCCTCTGACAACACTTAACGGAAAGGCACCTTGGTTCCTTTAACAGCTAAAATGGGTGATGCTGGGTAGGAGCTGCTAGGTTTTCAGATTTTGTTCAACCACTATTAGACTCTCGCTACATTATCTTTGAAGCTCATCATCCAACTAACAGATTGTTGCATCTGAAAAAAATACTCTTGGAAATAAACCATAGGGGCTTCTCAGATTCATTCAACAATCCATCAGCCCGTGCTGTGTGCTGGTTGTGCAGCCTGGGCCATGCCTCAGTTTCTCATCTGTGAGTGGAGAATAATAACAGAACCTACCTCATAGGATTGTTGAGAAGATTAAATTCGATGTGTGGAAAATTCTTAAGACAGAGCCTGACGGGCGCCTGGGTGGCTCAGACGGTTAAGTGTGCGACTCTTGATCTTGGTTCAGGGCATGATCTCAGGGTCATGGGATTGAGCCCCTCATCCGGCTCCACATTGGGTGTGGAGTGTGCTTAAGATTCTCTCTCTCCCTCCAAAAAAAATAATAATCAATAAATGTTTTTAAAAATTAAGAAAAAAAGCCTGACACAGATGCACACTCGATAAAGGTTAGGACTGTTGGCCTTCTCACTGCTATACTCATTAACTGGACACTGTTCCTGTTCTTAAAAGGCTTCCATCTAGTTGTGGAAGGGGTGGCACAGACATGGGCAGGCGGAGAAGTCAGACGAACCTAACGGTGGGCAGCGGGAGTCCAGAGGAGAGGTGGTTCACCGAGGTGATGGCATTTGGCCCTCCCTGGTACAATACAGAACTTTTAATAGCGCTGCAGCATTAAAGAGACTGCCTTTCTTTCACTGCTACCTGTGACTCCGAGTCTTTCCAAAGCAAAACAAAAGATTGACACCGTCTTGCAACATAAGCCAAGGTCCTAGAATCACGGCTACGAAAGAGTGGTCCTTTTGCGAGGTTGCGTTTTCAGGATTGGGAGAAGGTGTACCCCCAAATCACCCCAGCCAGACTCCCCAAATGGTGGGAGGAGTTGATGTCCACCCCTAAGCTGAGTACCAGGGGCAAGACCCGTGAGGAAAAGGAGACACGTCCTCTGGGCTCCCAAAGCGGCTTTGGCCATGCCTGTCCCCAGTCTGCTTCCCAAGTGCCCCACTCTGTAATTCAAACTAACTTCTTCCCCTCTCCATGGCTCTGAAAATGCGAAAGCATTTGAGAGCAACCAAGAAGCTTTTTTGGAGGGAGTGGAGGAATGCGGACTGCTTCAACCAAAAATTCTAGAGGTCATTTTGCAGAAGCAAGCAGGTGACATTGTTGGGGAAACACACCCTGGGCCACAGACAACAGTGAGCTCTGATCTATGCTCCTGAGAAGATAATGTCCCAAAGAAAGAAACTGATCATGTGAGCACTTTTGAGGAGGGAACCCCAGATCTGCCAGGGCTCACGGCCATCTAGCTCGAAACAAAAGCTCATCCTGATGACCTGGAGGTTAGAAGGTCAAGTTATGCTCGACACACTGCACGAAGAAGGCGGGGGAGCTTCCAGTGCATTCCTAGACTTACACAAAATGCTTAATTTGTTTAATTGCCTAGCACTGATGGGGAAGTCCTTGGTCCTCACGCCTGTGAACACATCAACAATAACTGCCATCTGCTGCCTATTATGGGCCAGGTTATGCTGAAGGGTTTTGCACATACCGCCTTTTAATCCTCACAAAAACCTTGTGAAAAAATTACTGTCATTATCTCTTCCCCGTCGTGCTGTAGAGAATGGGCTGAGTAAGAGAGAAAAGGAACAGGGCGCGCGTTTGGGATGAGGCGGACGTATAGGCATCTGACCGTTCTGCTTGGGATCGGGGACCCTCAGGTTGTCTCCGAAAGGACTTGCCAAGCAGTTTTTCATTCCTGGACCAAACGATAGAGCATCTTTAAAACAAAAACTCGTTCATTTAGGCGTCATGACAAATTTTGGCTGCCTCACCTTCAAAAATGGGCAGGTAGAGAAGCACTCAGCTTAGGGGGTTAATATTCTCATCCAGCGTCACTTGGAAGGCAGGTGAAGCTGGGTCGTTACCTGGGATGACCAATTTCTTTTTCCCTAAGCAGGTGGACGAAAACCCGAAAGCACCAGGGCCAGACGGTAGGGAAATCAACCCACCTGCCAGAAAGGCCCCCGCCCCGCCCACTCAAACCACGCCCCTGCCCCGCCTACACTCCGCTAGGCCACGCCTCTCCCTCGCCCTCAGTCCTCTGCCCAGGCAGAACCTGGTTGCTACAGCACCTTCTCCACTCAGTCCCGGACCTAAAGGGCTCCCAAGCGCCCCTCAAAGGCATTTCTAGGAGTTTTATTTCCCGACACATCCCAGGCACCAGGCACGGGACTTGCGAGTGGGCAGTTCAGCCCCTCAGAGAGTCTTTGAAATGCGAGGATGAGGGTCTCAGTCTTACCGGATCCTGTGCTCCCTTTTAAGTTACAAATGCTTTGTAGGAAATAAAATTCTTGTTGATACATCCTACCTACTCACGTAGTTTCAAAAACTAAGCAAAACAATCTAGTGCCCCGTCGGTTATATAACGAAGCCATCACGCGGCCACACGCATGAACAGAACACAGCAACAGATGCATTTGCTTCATTTGGAGACTCAAACCCCAAGAACGCTTTGTTAATGTGACTTCTCCCCTAGAGAGTGAATGACTCTGAAGCTTCAAAGCAAATTCTCCCTCATTTTACACCTTCTTGGAAAGTTTTTTGCGTATTTTAAGAATGCCCAAAAGCTTATTTGTAAAGCAGAATTGGCCTGAAGGCTCAGATCATTGTAAATAGGTTTTTCACTCACATGAATGTTCAGTGGGACGTCACCAGGTTCTGCTGGAGGGGGCCGTTCCTGGCCGACCACGGCAGGCCACACCCACGCCACACCTCATCACTGGGACAACTTCCAAGCTCTCCACAAATAACCTACACTTGTCTCTAAAGGGCAGAACTGCTTTGGCTGAGAACCACGGGGCATAGAGTAGTAAGGAACACACACTTCATTGCTGAAAAAGTCCGGGCAAACCCCAAGGGCGGTAAGGATCCAGCCATGAAGTTCCAGCCCAGTGAGCCCTTCTCCACAAGATGGCAACACTTAGGGGACACACTCGGGGCTCGGGTCCACTTGAATGGCCTGCCATTTCTGGAACTTGTTCCCGAAACCTCTAGCCATACTCACATTTATGCTCCCTCCATTCATGCCTGGAAGAGCAAGTGATTAACGACAGAAGAAACCCAACCTCTAAGCATTTGTAAGGAGGAAAGGGGCAGGAAATCTTAAGAAGATGGGGGGGGGGATGGATTTCTCTCTTCTAAACGTTGAAGCTCTGGGATTAGCAAGGTGCTGAGTCATTTAGAACCAGAACTCTGCCTTGCCACAGACACCATCTCCTCTCCCACCTCACATGAAAGTGGGGGAAACAGGCTGATGGCCAGTGGGATACACCCTAGCAGCAGAAGAACCTAAGAAAGCCCGCTCTTGCATTTGGGATAAACTCTCCTCGTGTTCCAGGTTCACAAACTTGGCTGCCCCCTGTGATCACAAGGCTGGGACCTGGGTCCCACCCACAGAGAGTCTAAATCAGGGAGGACAAAGGCTCTGTCTGTGCAGGGGATTATCATCAAACCTTTCCAGGCGATTCTAATGGGAAGCCAGGGCTGAGAACCTGGGTCTCACACTAGAATGAAGCGGCCCCAGAAGTAATGAGAAGATGTTGTCTCTTAAAAATAAAAGGTGACTATTACCCCAAGATAGCAGATTCAAACTTGAAAAGTATTTCAATTTTTTTTTCGAACTTTCCAACTGTTTAAATTGGAAAGTCACCAGTACTAACCAGTTCACTACTGGACATTGTCTTTCCCTCCCAACCGACAGTGTGGCTCGGTGGACCTAGAGCTTTGCTCGTGTTTTGACCTTTCCAGTGCTGCCGGGTCTCCCAACACTGGCTACACTTAGGGCTTGTTTGTTTGCAGGTAGCCAACAATTCGAGTATTCAAGTGCCTTTGGAGTGAAGGTACATGACACTGTACCTCCTCCCTTAGCCTCTGGAGATGCCCCGAGTCCCCACAATGGTTCCTAATGGTTGGTTAAATGAGACATTTCAAGTGCCCTTGTTACAGAGGTCCCACCTGATGGTGAATTCCAATTTAGTGATGGGTTTCAAATGGTGCATCTAGGTCTCCGTTTGCAATATTATGAACGTATAGTATAAGCAAAAAGAAAAGCAAAAACAAAGTGCAGAACCACTCCTTTTGGGGAGGAGACCCGTGGGAGGGTGACGCACGTAGGTATGAAAACTCTTTGAGTGATACGGGATCTGAGGACAGGGCTGAGAGTTCAGAAGCCCACGGTGAGCAGAGGAGGACCAAGCAGGAGAAGCCTATCTCCTACTTCCACCTCGGTCCGGTGAGAAGGTCAGAGGGTGGTGTGTAGTCTCCCAGATTTAGGTTAGAAACGTAGGCGGAGGGGCACCTGGGTGGCTCGGTCATTAAGCGTCTGCCTTCAGCTCAGGTCATGGTCCCAGGGTCCTGGGATCGAGCCCCGCATCGGGCTCCCTGCTCGGCGGGAAGCCTGCTTCTCCCTCTCCCACTCCCCCTGCTTGTGATCCCTCTCTCGCTGTGTCTCTCTCTGTCAAATAAATAAATAAAATCTTAAAAAAAAAAAAGAAGAAATGTAGGCAGAGCCAGGCCCACGCCAAGAGGGCTTCTCCCCTCCCAAGAGCCCCTAGTCTGTCCCTGAAGGGTGGCCCAGCACCTTAGCCCAGCTCCCGGCCCCCAGTTTCTCTCTTTCTTTCAGAGAAGACCTTCTTGGTTGTCACCCCCCACCCCTCCAAGCCCACCGGCTTCCGCTCCCTTTCCTGGGGGTCTTTCCCCGGCTGATCTAGTGTTCATCAGACTGCACTCCCCAGGGCGAGAGTGTGGGGCCTCAGCGCCTCTTGCCTCCATACCCCTGGTCTCCTCTAAGACAGAAAGGGCCTCCCAGGCAGGGTCCCTGTTCTTTCCGAAGCAGAGGGCCCTGTCTACCTCCTGTACCTTGAGAAGTGTTTTCTGCCCCAACGTCTGGAGAAAACCAAAGCAAGAGGGTATATTTTACTCATCAGAAAGAGTTCACTAACCTGGAAGTGGAGTCAGGGAAGGAGACTTCCAGGAATAAATAGATCACTGTATAGTGACTGCAATCAGACTTTCTCCATTTCCACAGAGGACTAGAATCACGCAGTGGAAGGGCTCTGCCAGGTCTGACACACTTTCCACATTCTTTGGAGAAAGAATGTTCTTTCAGAGAGTGACTCCAGAGGAAGAGGCCATGCTCTTCTCTGCCCTTCTGCAGGGCCCCTCTCCGGGAAGTCTGGATCAGGGCTCCTGCTAGGAACACCCTCTTCTTCATTGCATTTAGGGGAGTCAGAATTATACGGTGGTGTGAGTGGTCAGCGCAATCAGTAAGTACAGGGATTAATGTCTGTGCGTTCACACGGAGGGGCCCAGCGCTGGACCTGCTAAAACCCACGAAGGACCATGCTCCTCTGTGGAGACACAGGCTGGTGGAGAGGGAGTGGGAAGCTCATGCTGGTCCTACCGTTCACGTCACCCAGAGCGAGGATGTAGTAGTCCCGGAGTCTGCATGGTCTTAGCAAACTACTGTTCACCTGCTGCCACCTGGTGGCCATGCCTGGCACTTCCTCTAAGGGACTGACGAGAGCTCTGCTTCTCACCCCATCTCTCCACTTCTTCATCTGTTTTGGCCACGGTTTTAGAACTGCACAACCCACCAGCAGCGTGCAGCCGTGGCCCCGGCAGGAAGTGTGAGGTAGGTGGCATTGGTCCTCATCGCAGAGTCTCTCCGACCCACTCACGACCTCTCATTACTCCTCTTTGGGGGGAAAGTGATGGTCCCCTAAGGAACGAGAAAATTGACTCTCCCTTCCTAGTACTGCAAGGGGAGAGTAGGGCAGCGGGGACGCGAAGAGCCCAGCATCCAGGGGTCGGCTCCCAAGCCTCGCAGGGCAGGACCCGTGGACAGAAAGTGGGTGCCCCCCACTGCTCAGAGATTGAAGCCTGAACCCCCTCCATGTGAGGGTGGGAGAGAATGAAGTCAGATGAGGTCATGAGGGTGAGGCCCCCAAATGCACACAAAATGTATCCCTGTTACATTTCCGCCTGTTCGCCTCCACAGATCATTCCAGGTACATTTAGATAAAATCCAAATTCTTTAGGGGGGCCCATAGGGCTCTGCTGAGCGGCCCCTGACAACACCTCCTACACCCCCCCCAAAAGGACACTTTTTGCCCCGTGGCGGAAAGCAAAGACAGCCTCTGTGGATCAGGCACTCCCAGCTTGGTAACGCTTGTCGTGAGAATGGCGGGGGAGGTGCGGGAATGTCCCTCCGTAACAAGGGCTCACGCGCTACCAAAAAAAGGTGGACAACTGCCCTGACATCGTTTCGAAGTGCCGCTGTCAGCCCTTGGCTCGTCCAGGCCCTCCGATGTCCGCGCTCACGGTGTGAAAGCCAGGACCCCTCGGCGCCTGCGGTGTCCCCGTCGCGGCCAGGTGGCCTCCAACGGCGGAGGAAAGAAGAGAGGCGACGTCAGCCGTGGGGCGTGGAAACCTCACAGGCCTGGGTGGGGGCGGGGGGAGGCCCGGCACATGCGCGCTGGAGAAGCTCCCCCGAGAGGCCGAGCGCGTAGGTAACGAGGGGCTGCGTTACCTGGACGGTCCACCAGGTGGCACTGCGCCCTCTGCCGGGCTCTCCGCGGCGGGTGGGGACGAAGCGCGAGGGTCTTAACTGGAACCTCCGGCCTCCCTCATCAGCCCGGGGTGGGATGTGACCTGCTCTTCTGAGTCATGTGTGGCCGGGAGTTAAGGGCCAGGTGACCTGAGAATATTCCCTTCGCCTAGAAGAGAATCATCTCTTCCCAGTGTGACCTGGGGTCTTGAGATCTCTCCAAAATGCTGTAGGAACCCCGAGATACAGAAACTGCTCCATGGAGAGGGGCAGTAAGCAGAGTCTTGATGGGTGAGCCGGAAGTCATGAGGCGAAGAGGTGGATAAAGTACCTCATGCTACACATGCGGCCGAAGGGCGCCATCTTGGGAGGACTGGTATGGCGGAGCCTGGGGAGCAGCCTGTGGGGTGAAGGGGGAGACTGGATCCTGGACACTGCGCTCAGAGGTTTTTGTCTAATAATTAGTTCATCTCGACCAGCCTCCGGTTATTCTGGCTCTTTGCCCTTGAGGAGGCCCTGGCCACAGCCCCCTAAAATCACCCTTGGGACTTAAAAGAGTGTGTGGCCTCCCGCACCGTTGACCTGCCTCAAGGGCACAAAACCTGCAATGTCACCAGCTCTGTGGTGTCCCTCCTTATCTGGCAATTGTGTGAGATCCTGTGGGGGAAAACTCAAGGCTGTCCTCAGAGAGAACTCAGCATCTGGCAGGAAAGGCAGGACGACGAACAGACACACACCACGGCAGGGCGGGTTCGGTGCATGGGGCGGTGGCAGCACGGAGCCGGACGGCCCTCGCCCACCCACAGGGGAGGAAAACTAGTGCCCTCGGAGAAGCGAGGCAAGGAAAAACTATATTTGGCTGGGCTGGTGCCTTAGGGAGGGAGCAGAGGCGATGTCATAAAAGTAGGGTGGAACCGTAATGAGAAAAGTCTTGCATACTAAGCAACATAATTAGTCATTTTCTTTGTGGGCAAAAGGAAAGTGTTCGTGGATTTTTTTAAGGCAGTTCTTTTTTTTAAAGATGTTATTTATTTATTTGAGAGACACAGAGAGAGAGAGAGCACAAGCAGGGGGAGCAGGTAGAGGGTGAAGCAGGCTCCCAAGTGAGCAGAGAGCCCAATGTGGGATTCGATCCCAGAACTCTGGAATCATGACCTGAGCCTAAGGCTGACGCGTAGCCGACTGAGCCACCCGGGCACCCATGTTCATGTATTTTAAACAAGAAAGTGACACAACTTGCATCTTGAAAACCATTTTGGAAGTGGGGTAGGGATGGATGAAAGGGGGTGGAGGCTCAGTCTTTCGAGGGCCCACAACAACTAAAGGGACAGATCGCAGAGATTAATAGGAAGAAGGACTCCATCGGTGCCTAATTAGATGTGTGGAGACTGTGTTTCCATGTGGCCCAGAGTCTCACTTCTCCTAACCCTTTGTTCCACCTCTGCCTTCTGCAAAATTAAAATATCCTGCTTGCCCGTGGATGAGATTCAGAAGAGGAAAATCTCTGAATCCCATCGACAGTATGCACCAAGCACATTTCCCCCCCTCATTCTGTTGCCATAGCAACACCAGATGCTGCTGGCGCTGAGAAAAATTGACAATATTAAAAAAAAAACAACCACTTTTATTTTTTTAACTGCAAGACCAAGGTTTTGAAACATTAACCCAATTACTTTCTCAAGTTCAGGCACACCAAAGCCTAAAGGAGGACAGACCTCCCAGCAAATGCCTTGACACTTTCCCAGCTGTGTCAAGGAACCGCCCTTCTGGGGGTGACCATGCCATCTGCCACCCCTGAGGTCTAGCTGCGCCCCCTTCCGGTCACCGCCAGAACTGTCCTTTCCTGGTAAGTCCTGTGGTGCTGACAGCCAGCTTGTTCTGGGAAGAAGAGCACACACCCTCATAGAGACCTGTGTGGCAGGCAGCCCAGCTGACAAGCAAGCTTACACGCATGTGAAGGCAGTGCAGGCCGCTGGGAGCACAGGCTCCCCGCCCCCCCGCCCCGCCTCTCAGTGACAGCCACTGAAACACGGGAATAGAAATGGCTCTCTGCCTGGCGATCTTCCCGCCACAGAATTGGAAAAGACCAGGCATTGCCTTGAGTAAGGGACCAGATCAGCTTACTTCCGCCAAGGCCTTTCCTCCTATCCTTCTCAGTGGGAAAAGGGCTGGAAAATGGTACCTGGGGGGCGGTGGCCATTATTCCAGGGATGGGGGAGAGGAAGGGGAGAAGGAGGCTGAAGAGAACAGAGGTGCCGGGGGTGATGTCATGGTGGCCAGTGTGGCTCTGAAGTCAGGAAGAGTGGCAGCAACGTCAGTGGTGGCTTCCAGAGCTGAGAAGCACCAAAGGGGAAAGAGAGCCCGAGTACAAGAAGAATCCAGGGGACATCTGCAAAGCCGGAGGATTGTCAGTGAAAAAGCATTGAGGAAAACAAGAGAGATTGTCCTAGAATGTGGCAAGGGAATGACGGCCCTGGGCTCACTTCTAATCTTTACAGATTGTGGCACATTCTGTCTGTCTGCCTTGTTTTTAAGAAATTGCATGCACGGGGCACCTGGGTGGCTCAGTCGTTAAGCGACTGCCTTCGGCTCAGGTCATGATCCCAGAGTCCTGGGATCGAGCCCCGCATCAGGCTCCCTGCTCGGCGGGAAGCCTGCTTCTCCCTCTCCCACTCCCCCTGCTTGTGTTCCCTCTCTCGCTGTGTCTCTCTCTGTCAAATACATACATACATACATACATACCTTTTAAAAAATTTTTTAAAAAAAGAAAAATTGCGTGCATGGAGTGACTGTTTGGATTTCAAATAGGGATTGAGCTTGGCGGTATTGTGTAGTTTGAAAAATTGCAACTAACTAAAGCAGTAGCAACCAAAGTTGCAAGTAATTAAAATCATGCTTAAATTTTGTATGTTTGAAAGTATTTAAACAATCCAAAGTTGTGTTCTCTATGTCTTCTATACTTCCTTGACAAACTTCATTCACCCAGCAAATTCTCTCATTTTAGAAAAACCTCTGATAACACTGCAATCTAAAATCCTCAAGTGGCTAGCAGATTTTATTCAGACGCGTAATACTAACGTGATGTTTGCATTTACTTTTGTGCAAATTATAAAGGGAAAGAAACCTCTGAGGTTGTTTTTTAAAGATTTTATTTATTTATTTATTTATTTATTTATTTATTTAGAGCATGAGGTGGGGGGGAGAGAGGGGCCGAGGGAGAGGAGAGAGAAAATCTCAAGCAGACTCCCCGCTGAGCGCAGAGCCTGATGCAGGGCTCGATCCCACGACCCCGAGATCTCATCACCTGAGCCAAAACCAAGAGTCGGATGCTCAACCAACTGAGCCAGCCAGGCGCCCCGAAATCTCTGAGTTTTATAACTTCTAAAATTCTGTGTTGCTAAAACAAAAACCGGAACCACTGTGGTTGACTTGATGGATTGGAATGCCACTGCTAGGTATTCGAGCACACTGGGGGGATCTGACCTGCATGGAACACCACTTGTCATTCCTAGCTGCCTACTCTTACACCAGTGGCTGAACACCTCTGCCTCCATCTCCTCACCTGTGAGAGAGGGATGGGATGCTCCTGTATCATCTAGGAGGAGGTTCAGCTGCATGTGATAGAAAAGCCCAAATAAGATGGCTTACACCAGAGACAAGTGTATTCCTCTTGTGTCCACGCTGCCCAGACGTAGGGGCCACGGTGGGTGTGGCAGTCCACAGAGTCCCGTGCCAGCCTCCACCACGCGAGACTCGCTGTCCCGGGTTACCTGGTGGTGTAAGAGGGCTTCTGGAGCTCCAGGCTTCCAACAGTGGAAAGAGGAAAGCTTGTAGAAGCACCTGCCCCTCCCTTTAAAGACACTTGCTGCAAGTTGCGTAAACTGCATTTTCTGGACAGCCGGCGAGAACTTCGTCATCTGGCTGCCCCTGGCTGGGAGAGGGGCTGGGAAGTGCCGTCTGCAGACAGATGCTGGGAAATAAGCAAGACGGTGCCACAATCTGTTTCCCTGGGTGACTGTGAGGATCAGTGTGTTCATGCATAGAAAACATGTAGAACGGAGGTTGCCTGACCCCCAGTCTCTGCTCACTTCTTGTGAGCTCTTAGCTTCGTGTGGTGGAGACAGGCGGTTGGGCTTCGGGGAAATGCTCGTCAAAAGAGCTCCCTCTTCAATGGTCTTTTCTATTCTTTTTTTTTTTTTTTTTTTAGATTTTATCTATTTATTTGAGAGAGAAAGAGAATGAGCAGGGGAGAGGGAGAGGGACAAGCAGACTCCCTAGTGAGCAGGGAGCCCAACACGGGGCTCGATCCCAGGACCCCAAGATCATGACCTAAGACAAAGTCAGACCTTTAACCAACTGAGCCACCCAGGCACCCCTTTTCTATTCTTTCTTATCCCTGATTAGACTCTGGGATTGGGGCTGGAGAGAGAGGCCAAGGCATTGTAGCTTCTTTATTCAGGACATGTAGTTGACCCTGGAGTCAGGATGGTAACTCGGGCTTCCAGCAAAGACTGCAGCACCAGCTGTGGGCCTGGGCAGGAGGGGGGAGCAGGCAGTGGGGCCTGGGTGGGCCGGAGAGCACCAGCTCCGTCTACAGGTGGCAAGGACCCCGTCTCTAGTCTGCTGGAATGTGGGACTGGTGGGGCCTTCCAGTTTTCAAAAAAAATCTGGATGTTTATGTGATATCTCTTTTTGTTCACCTTGACCATTCTTATTATGGCCACAGGCTAGCAATCAGTCCATTAAGACCACATGAGATGAAAATAATTAGGTAAGGAGCAGGCTGAGAAAGCAATCAGGAGCCGTGGCTGGAGGGCACCCTTTTGAAATGGGAGGCAAGCTTGCATAGGAGGAGAGCTCAGGGGGACAGCTCAGCAGGGTTGGCCTATGGCGCGGTCCTTCGGTCTACAGAGGCTTCACAGCGGGGTAAGGAACGCAAGGAAGTTCGATGGCTAAAGCGGCAAGGTCAAGATTTAAGTTTTGTTTGCATGATGTCTGCTCAGGTGGGCTGGAGGAATGGGAAGATTACTGTTTCCCAATATTAAAAATGTTACCTATCCTAGAAATATAATATAGCATTTATTTAAAAAAAAAGAAATAGGAAAAGAACAGTCATATTTCTATTTTTGTGTTTGAGTCTGCAAAGCTACCTGGTTTGAGTTTTTGTTCTGTTGCCCCCGGTGAGAAATCTAGACACACAGGGAGGTTACCTTGTTCATTCCTTTTTTGACTGGGGATGAATCCTTCTCTGTTCGAATGATGTTTTCCCAGGATGGGGATGGGAAGTGGTGCTAATCAATACTAATCAACCACCAGGCACCGAGAGCATCTGGAAATCAAAGCCCTGGTCTCCGTCCCTCCTGATTCCACAGCAAAGGGGTCCTGACAGGCTCTATTTAGCTTTTCAGAACAGGTCATCATGGTAAATGGGAAGAAAATAATTGGATATTTCTCCTAAGAATTCATGCGAAGGAAAAGTTTGAAATGTTAAAATGTAAAAATGTCAACGCAGCCTAAGGGAAATTTTAATAGGTTTCTTCAAATCTTTCACTTTGGCCAAAATGAATACAGATAATGAACAAATTACAAATTTAAAGCTCTCTCCAGCTGCTTGAAAAATGAAATGAGGGAGCCTGATTTTGTTGGTCAACAATATAGTCTAAAAATGTCAAGCTCGTTGCCCAGGTTAACAGGTTTTGATTTTTTTTGGAGCCTGCGATTAACTACAGAAAAGTGAAATATTAGGTCATTTGGCCTCACAGTGGCTCTGGCTAGTTTTCCTTATTGATAGACTTTTATTCTCTGATTCTTAAGGTAAGGGCTCCTCTAAGAGAACTCTCCAGAGGCTCCTGTGACTCTATGAGCTCCTAGGAATCTTACGTTGACCTTCAAAGCCACAGAGTAAGTGGGCATCAAAATGCCTGATTCCTCCTCCTCCATACTCAGAAAAGCAGACTTTGGGAATTCTCAAAAATAGCAAAATATCACTTCGGTATATTGAACTGGATGCACTTCGTCAAATGTTTACCTTTTGGGCACAAAGACCATAATGATAAAATTATTAATCTATTATTGTGATTTAGATGAATAGAAATTATAAACGTATGCTTTATCATATGAAAAAACAATCACTGTAGGCAAGGGTCAGATTAAAGAATCAGACCTAAAGTTGCTGAGAGTAGATCTTAAAAGAAAAAAAAAATTGTAACTATGCGTGGTGATAGATGTTTACTGGACTTATTGTATTTCACAATATATACAAATATCTAATCATTATGTTGTACACCTGAAGCTAATGTTATATGTCAATTATATCTCAAGAAGAAGAAGGAGAAGGAGGAGAAGAGGAAGAAGAAGAGAATCAGACCTGATGGGGATTATTATTTCCTTCATTCCACATGTGAGGAAACAGACACAGAGAAGTTAGTTAGGTGCCTTGTTCAAATTCATCCAGATCTGAAGCCAGGGAGTTCGGTTCCTGAATTCATGCTAAAATAAATGTGCTTAATAGTTTGTAGAAATAAAAGAAAGCATAAAATGTGATTCAAACAAAAAGGGAGTTCAACATTGTGTAGGCTGTTTTGGAATTAAAAAAAAACCAGAACTTCTAAAAATGAGAGAAAAGTGAAATTAAAAACCCAATGGACAAACAACACTGCAGATTAGACATTGCTGAAAGTAAAACCATGAGCTGGAAAGTAGCTCTGAAAGTAGCCTCTTACCCGGATGCAACAGAGAGAAAGTGAGGCATAAAGTATGAGCAAGAAGGCAAGGGACAGGGAGCATCGAGTGCGTTCATTCAACAGACATTTAATAGGAGCTCTTGGAGGAGATAATACAGCAAAGGGGGAGAGCAAATATTAAGAAATGACTGAGAAACTTTATAGAATGGATGAAAGATGTCAATTCTGTTTCAGAGAACCAAATTCTAAGTAAGATGATAAAAAGAAATCCATACCTAGGTGTGCCTGGGTGGCTTATTCAGTTGAGCATCTGACTCATGGTTTTGGCTTCGGTCGTGATCTCCAGGTCTTGGGATCGAGACCAGCATCGGGCTCCATGCTTAGAGCAGAATCTGCTTGAGATTCTCTCTCGCTCTCTCTCTCTGGCCTCTGCCCCTCCCTCTGTTCTCTCTCTCTCTCAAATAAATAAATAAAATCTTTTAAAAAATAATAAAATAAAAAAAGAAATCCATACCTAGACACATTGTAGCAAAGTGTCAGAACACCAAACACAAAAGGAGAATCTTAAGCTAGTGAGAGAGTAAAAATAACAGATTACCTACACTGACCCAGACCGACTGCTGATTCCCAACAGCAACACCAAAGTCCAAAGAGAATGGGTTAATATCTCATGACCCTGAGGGAAAATCCTGCTGTCAGCCTATAGTTGTATATCCAGCAAAACAATCTCTCCTGAGTGAAGGCAAAATAATTACACTTAAAGATAAATAAAAGCTGAGAATGTTCATCACCAACCAACTCTCACTACAGGAACTTCTGAAGGATCTAAATATCTAACTCAGGTAGAATGATCCCAGATGATAGGCCTGCAGTGCAAGAAGGCATAGTAATCAATGAAAATGGCAAATATGGAAATAAATCTCAGCATTGCATTGACATTATAAAACAACAATAATGATGTCCACTTTATGGAGTTAAAAATAAAGTTCTGGAAAAGATAGTATATAAGTTGGGATAGGACAACTGGAAATAAAGTATACCTAGATCTTTGACTAGCTCGGGAGGAAAGTACAGCTGTTGATTAACTTTAAATTTATTTAGTATGCATACTAAATATTTATTTAGTATTTAAATTTATTTAGTATGCATATTTCTGGGGAATCCACTAAGAGGATGTAGGCAGAAAATTGAAAGAGAGGAAAATATCATTCAATCCAAATTAAGGTGAGGATATAAAGGTAAAATAAAACAAGAAAAAACAGGCAATTCAATAGATGATTTAAGCCAATTAAAACCAACAGATGATAGAAACAAATCAATAAGCACCAGCAATGTAAAAAATACTAATTGTAGAAGTGAAATGATAGAGCTCATCAGACTAATTTAAAAACAGGAAGAAGGGAAGGGAAGAAAGTGCACTGTGTGCTCATTATGACAGACTTAATAGAGAGAGGCATAGAAAGGTGAAAGATAAAGGGATGGGGAAAATATACCAAACAAATACAAACCAGAACAAAAGTAGGGTTGCTGTATTAATATAAAACAAAATACAAAACAGGATTTAAGTTAAAATAGAGATGACAAACATCACAAGGAAATGATAAAATTTTAATCATTGTATAATCACAAATGTCCTTCCGAGGGAGAGGCAGGGAGTTATAGCAATACTAAACTTGTAAGATGACACAAAAAGACTCCAAGAGCAAAACCAACCAACCAACAAACAAAAGACCCTAGAAGGAGAAAGTGACAAATAACATCAATGCAGTGGGCAGCCATCTTGGGTAATTGATAGAATTCCCCAAATCGGAAATGGTATAGATTTGAAAATCTCAGTGGACATACATAGAATGGTGGGTGCCTTGCAATTGGAGAGTACCATCTTTTCCAGGCACATATAGAACATTAATCAAAACATTGCATACTAGCCTCAACTAGTTGCAAAGAACTAGGATCACATAAACCACATACTCTACCAAATGCAATTAGATTTGGGAAAAAATTACAAAAAGATAAGTTAGACAAACTCTATATCTTTGGAAAATTTAAAACATACTTCTAAACAACCCATGTGTCAAGAAGGAATCATAATGAATATTTAAAAATACTTAGCATTTGGGTGCCTGGGTGGCTCAGTTGGTTAAGCGTCTGCCTTCAGCTCTGGTCATGATCCCAGGGTCCTGGGATCGAGCCCCACATTGGGCTCCTTGCTCAGCGGGGAGTCTGCTTCTCCCTCTCCCACTCCCCCTGCTTGTGTTCCCTCTCTTGCTGTCTCTCTGTCAAATAAATAAATAAAATCTTTAAAAATAAATAAATAAAAATACTTAGCATTAAAATGTATTTGATATAAGTTATACCACTTTGAGAGGAATTTACAACTTTAAATGATTACCTTACAGAAGAGGAAAGACTGAAATAAATGAGCTAAGCTCCCTAGCCTAAGCATTCAGCTTGAGAAATTAAAAATAGAATAAAATATCACCCAATGAAAAGAAAGAAAAAAAATGAAAGACAACACCACATTGAATTATAAAACTCATGCAGAATCTCATTGTACTTCAAATAGCCTGGATAAGAAGAATCAGGAAGGGAAACTTTCCTATCAAGATTTATAAAGTATGTAGGAGTCAGGACCTATGGACTAGAGTAGACCAACGGATAGGATAGTGAGCCCCAAACAGTCCCACACACACATAAGAATGTGATATATGGCAGAGTCGGTGTTGCCTATCAGTGGGGAAATGGGGCTTTCTATTCAGTACATGGTACTGGGACCATAGGATAAAAAAATATAAATCCTTACTTCACAACATACACAAAAATCAATGCCACATGGATCAAGATCCTTTACTCAGAAAAGTGTCCAGCATTGGATAATAAATTACATGATAATCCTACTTATAACCATATTTTTTCCCTCAGTCTAAGCTTTCAATAAGATCTTCATTCCTTTAACAAAGATTTTGTGTGTCCACCTTGTTCCTGCCATTGTTCCAGGCATCTGGAACACAACAGTTAACCAAACAAAGACCTCCACCCTGTGAGGCTTAGTTTTGTAGATAACATATATGGCACTTTCAATGCATCAGGCACTTTCTAAGCCTTGACATTAGCTCATGTAAGGCTTGACGTTAATTCACGTAATCCTTGGTAGATGCTATTATTATTTGTAAGCGGCAGAGCTAGGACTTAAAGTCTGCCAGGGGGCGCCTGGGTGGCTCAGTCATTAAGCGTCTGCCTTCGGCTCAGGTCATGATCCCAGGGCCCTGGGATCAAGCCCTGCATCGGGCTCCCTGCTCGGCAGGAAGCCTGCTTCTCCCTCTCCCACTCCCCCTACTTGTGTTCCCTCTCTCGCTGTCTCTCTCTCTCTGTCAAATGAATAAATAAATAAATAAATAATCTTAAAAAAAATAAATAATAAGTCTGCCAGCCCTCAGAATCCCAGGCACTAACTTCTACATTATACTGCCCTTTAGCCCTGTGGTCTTGGTGACAAGTGTGTTGTGCCATGCTTTTGCTTAAATATATATGTGTGTGATTGGGGCGCCTGGGTGGCTCAGTTAGTTAAGCAACTGACTCTTGGTTTTGGCTCAGGTCATAATCTCGGGTCATGATCTCGTGGTCCTGAGATCGAGCCCACCTCAGACTATGTGCTCAGCATGGAGTCCGCTTCATATTCTCTCCCCCTCTCCTCTGCCCCTCCCCCTGCTCATGTGCACATGTTCTCTCTCTCTAAAATAAATAAAATCTTAAACTGTGTGTGTGTGTGTGTGTGTGAGATGAACCTAAGACATCTGTAGTGCATAATGAATTGACTTCTTTTTTATGAATCTAGAATGGTACGGACATGTACCGTCCAACCTTGAGAGAATTGCTACTCAACCCATTTTCTGTGTTCTGTGGTTCAGATGAGAAATTCTGGTTGAGAAATGCTGCAAAGATCATCGTATGGGCCAATGAAGTGCTGAAGAAAAGCACTATTGAGCTGGAACTCTGTTTTGATGCTGCCCATTAAGTTCTTCCCTCCAGAATTGTCATACTTGCTGCCATGGTAGTATGTTATAGAGATTTAGCTTCTTAAGCCTAATGGAGAAAATAGGCATGAGTCAAGTTCTTGGCCCCTGCCTCCTTCTGTTAGGTACATTTAAGGTTATTCTATACTAGAAAAAAAAAGCATGTCATTAGAATATAGTCATTTAAAACCGTCTGGTTGACCACAGTTGTGGTAGGCTGAATAATGGCCTCCAAAGACATACAGGTCCTAGAACCTGAATGGTGAATGTCACCTTAATAGGGCAAAAGAGATTTTTGCCAATGTCATTAAATTACGGATCTGGAGAAGAGGAGAGTATCCTGGATTTTCTACATAGTTCCTAAGTGTAATCACAAGTGTCCTTCTGAGAGAGAGGCAGGGAGACTGCAGGAGAAGGTGGTGTAACAGCTGAAGCAAGGTGCCATGCCACTGGCTTGGAAGTTGGAGGAGGGGGCTGTGAGCCTGCAGATGCAGGGGCTACAGCTCCGGAAGCTGGAAAGGGACCAGGACAGATTCTCCCCTAGAGCCTTCTGAGGGCGCAGCCTCACTGCCGCCACCTTGATTTTAACCCAGTGAATTCTGACCTCCAGAAAGAGAAGAGAAAACGTGGGTGTTGTCTTAAGCCACGAAGTCTATGTTGATTCGTTACAGCAATGCTAGGAAATTAATACGGCCGTTATTTCTATTGAAACAACCTCAGGCTCGGAACTGCACTCCCCCTTCGGCAAACTCCGTCTCTCATAGGGCAGGTGGGAGCATTAGTACCACGGCCGGGGATGTAATGAGCTACACAAGACAAGTGCTGAGTGGTAGGGTGTTCACTGCCCCACTTGGAGATGAGACCTCTTCGCCCTGTAGAAGCCAGGAGCACCTCTAGCTTTGACCACTGAGAGCGAGGGCCTCTCCAGCCAAGGCAGTTTGCCCTGTTCTTTTTACTGCTGACACAGTGCCTTGCTTGTTGTGAGCCAGAGCTTTTATTTGCCTCTTGCAGCCTGATCTAGCTTATCCTGAGTGGTCTAGCAGGCAAACCTTCTTAGCTAAGTCACACACCTTCGCTGGATCTGCAAGGAGATCGAGATTACTGAGGGAATTTGCTTCCGAGATCCTTACTTGGCTTTCAGTTTTGGAAGACGAAAACAGAGCCAGCTTATGATTTGAAACGTGTGAGTGGGGGAGGAGGGGCCTAGAAGGGTGATTCTGGAAACTGTGTCTGTCTGTCTTGCTGCTTATAGAAAATATCTTTTGGGGGTTCAAAAATACGAATACTAATATTAAATAAGTATTTGAGGAAATCAAGGATGTAGGTAGGTGAAACAGTAAAGCAAAAGTGAAACATTAAGGCAAAAGAATAGCAATGCCATAAGCCAGCGATACGAATTTACACACAGAAGTGCCCACTAGGTTCGATTAAAAAAGGCCACAAAAACTTTGCTGTCCTTTGCCTTGAGAGGTGCATTCCGATTCCCCTCCCTTTGCATCTGGTCTGGACTTGGTGCCTTGCTTGACCAACAGAATGCAGCAGAAGCCATGTTCTGGGCTTCTGAGGGTAGGTCACGAGTAGCCTTGCGGCTTCTGATCCATTGTCCTGAGAGCGCCTTGCTGTCAGGATGCTCCTGCTTGGAACCCAGCATCCATGCTGTGTGAAGCCCAAGCCACTTGGAGAGGCCATGCATAGACTGGTCCCCATGTGCAGCTGAGCTCCCAGCCAAGAGCAAGCTCAGCTGACAGTCGTGAGTGAGCCCTCTCCGATGTGGAGCCCAGTTAAGTGTTCAGAGGGGAGCAGCCCCAGCTGACGCCGGACCGGCAACAGCCTGGCTGAACCTATTCAACCCACACAAGCATACAGGAGCATCTTAAGCATTGTTATGTTTAAGCCGTGGCATTCTGGAGTGGTTAATCATTCAGCACGAGATTACTGGAATACATACGCGGTCCTTGAGCTCTATTGTTAAAGGGAGCCTTCAGAGGCTGCTGAAGTCCGAAGAATTGCCAGAATGCTAGGAAGCTCACAGCCAAATCAGGGGAAACTCATAAATATTACAAGAAGCATGATGCAGTGATATTCTATTGCTTTACAGAATGGCCAGCATGTAAGAATTTAAATTGGAATTAGATGTCTTTCTATGAAAGAAAGGTTAAATTATTCCCTATGGATAGAAGAAAACCCTTACAGTCTAAAGGCAGTAGTAGATAGGATTTTTTTTCGGGATGTTAGAATTTGCTTATTTCTTCAAGTGAACAAACATCCTTGGTAGTGACCAAGGATTCTGCATTCTGTTGGTCAAGCAAGGCACCAAGTCCAGACCAAGCGTTAAGGTACGCTTCCCAAGTTGCTCAGGTAAGATCTAAGCAGAAAGGGGAGTGTAGGTCCTGGACTCTCCGTGAACAACATTCAGTAAGGAGGATACCACGTCTGTGAGAGCCTGCTGCCCAAAACCTATTTCCAAAATCCACTTTCTACTTAACTGTCAGTCCAACAACCAGAACCTGAGTGGAAACACAATGGAGAGCAATCCAGCATTGCTAATGCACCCGAAACATGAAGGGTTCGAGGTGGGGGACCCGAGTTGCTGTCAGCGGTGGGGTCAGCTTTATACTTTGTCAAGTCAACTCAATTCACCTTTAAACAATTGGAACTGATTAGAACTCTCTTCCTCATATGGACATAATATCCACCTCCTTTTAACTTTTGACCACTATTCCATGGTAAGCAGTTAGAAGACTTGGAAAGAGATAAGGTTTGGGAGACATGATAAAGATCTTCAAATATTTGCTGGATAATTCTGTAGAAAATGTAGATTGATTTCAAAATATAAATTTAAAAACTCACCACGAAACTGTGAACATCACTGTAAAATTACCCAAACATCTGTATAGAAATAGTACAGTCAAGAACTGGGGAATAGTAATTTCACTTACTGGAAAAAATGGATCCACATCTCAAAATCTAATGCTGGCTAATCTCTGTGAAATTCAGCACCCGGCATGTGAGCACCCTGGTGTTTTGCTCAATTCTGTTGGTAGGTTCTCATACCCGTCATCTTTATCCTATTCTCAAAAGGTAAAGGCTTCAAGACATCTTTTTTTTTTTTTGCTCACTATAAGAAAGCATCTTTAGGAACCCCATAGCCAAGCGGGCAATTGATAAACCTCTGTCTGCATTTCCCAGTATTTGAACTACGCTTTCTCTCGTTTTTTAGCTAAGAAGGCAAACCTTCTTAGCTAAAGAAGGCAACTTTACTCCTGTAAAATACCGTTCTAGCCCTCACCTTCGTTGTCACCGTGAGGCCCGGGGGTTGGGGGGGAGCACGGAGCAGGTGTTCCGCTCCCTCCCCCAGCTCTACTTCCTTTCTGAGCCACCTGAGTTGCCCATGTTACAAATAGCTCCTACTGTTCTCTCTGACACAAAACAAGCTGCTAAATCATCCCTGCTGGTGGGGTGCAATTTCTTCACCTTGCAACAGTGAAGTGACCAGTAGGGACATTTTGTTGTCTTGTTTAAGAATTCCTAGATCTACACCTGAAACTAATGTAATACTGTGTGTCAACTATACTTAAAAAAATTTTTTTTAAAAAGGAATTCCTGTGTATCTGGAGTTTTGTAGCAAAAACCTCAGCAATAACTACCATAGGAGAAATAAAATGTCATACTACCTCACATCATCCATTAAATAAATCTCAGATACGTAAACCCCTAAAATTGAAAACCACAGGTTAAGTCTATCCGAAAACAAAGTCAGCTGATGCCAGTGGGTGTGGAAGGGTTTCTTTGGTGGGGCTCAACACGTACATATAAAAGCTAGTAACTCGGATTAAATAAAACATTTAAAATACACAATCCACTACCTTAAAGTTTAAAAACTGAAACCGAAAGAAGGTATTTGAAATCTACACCACAGGTAGAGGGTTAGTATCCAGATTATATAAAGATCTCTGAGAAAAAGCCAACAACAGAAACACCCTCTTGACTAGTAACGTAGGAAAGGCGCACCAGTCAGACATCACCACACAGGTAACCATTTCCAAAACAACACAGTTAAAACCCCCAAAATATCTAGCATCAAAGAGGATGTGAAAAAACGAGAAAACTCACATTGCTGATGGCGTTGACTTGGAGATTAATTTGACAAAACCTTGTGAAGTTGAAAAGGGGCACAGTAGCCACCCAGCGGCTTTAAGACACTTTGTATGTGTGCACAAGGAGGCGGGTACAAAGAAAGCCCTTCAAACACCAGGCCCACCCCAGGGAAAATGGGAAAACAGAATAGAGCTACACGGTTCAATAAAGACAGATCTCAAAAACATATGAAGTGAAAAAAAGCAAGTTAGATACTATGCTATGATTTCTGTAAATTAAAAATCTAACACTGTGTCATAATTATGGTTATGTATATAATAAAAGTAAAATGTGCCTGGGAAGATATGCTCATGTTTGTCTACAGGGAGAGAAGGGCAGGGGAGTGCAAAGGGTAACAAAGTGGAATAAAAACTTAACAGAAATATTTATCCTGCTAAAAAAGAGCTGATGCAAATATTACAAAATGTTAGTATTTGTTCATTCTGGGCAATATAAAAAAAAGTGTCATATTCTTCTTTTTAAAAAGATTTTATTTATTTGAGAGAGAGAGAGAGAGAGAGAGAGAGAGCATGAGCAGGGGGGAGAGGGAGAAGCAGGCTCCCGCTAAGCAGGGAGCCTGACCTGGGACTCAATCCCAGGACCCGGGGATCATGACCTGAGCCAAAGGCAGATGCTTAACTGAGCCACCCAGGTGCCCCTTATTCTTCTGCTTTCAATATTTTTTCCTACTTCTTTTAAAAATAAAAAAATGTTGCTGTGTCTACAAGGTTCTAGCATTAGAGTGTCCAGAAGAATCAAAACAGCAGAGCTGAAATTACTTGAGGATCATCTGTTCTAACTCGTTTTTACAGGTGGGAAAACTGAGGCTCAGAGAAGTAAAGTAACTTGCCTAAAGTCACACAGCTGGCCAGCATCGGGTCATGACTATACGCTGGTACTCTGAACATCCAATGCAGCATTCCAGGTAGGTTTGAAGTAAGGCTTAAAGAATATGATCTCATTTAAAAAAATCAAGAAGTAGGAACCTTCAGCATCTTCATGGAATTACGTATTCCCATCTGTCTACTCCGTAAGAGGGCAGAAACTGCATTTCAGTGAGCACTTCATCAGTCTCTCAATAAACGAACCCAAAACAAATGCTTTCAGTAAAGCAGTATAAACTACTTTCAAAATGAGACCAAAAAAATCCATAGAAGTTTCATCGAAAAGTAGAAACAAAATTTAGACACAATACCTGTCAGATAAACTAGTCTAACCATTACATTTTTACTGAAGTGAGACCAGAGTAACTTAGGTTGAGGGCATTTGGAATGACTATAAATTGATGAAAATCAGATTAAGAGGTGCTTACCTGGTGATCTGGGTGCTTTTAGATCCACTGTTTCTAAGGCTTTAGAAAATACTTTGTTTTACTATTTCAGTGTATCAGTACATATTCCTTTATTGTTAGAATAAACATAACTTCACCCTGGAGGCTCCAGTAAGACAGTGTCAAAATTCCCACACGATAAAGCGTTAGCTTGTATCTCACGCGGGTTTTATCGTTCCGGCTGGCACTGTGTAGGTGAAGAACCTATCTATAATGATTTGAGTTTAGGGTACATCTATTTCCAACTACAGTGGAATAGCTCATAGCTGACAAACACCCGTGCTGAGAATAATGAGAAAAGCTGGAGAAAATACAATCAACCATTCAGTCAGTCAATAAGCAAACAAACGGGAGAGCTGTCAAGGCAGTTGACAGGGAGGCAAAATGAAAGCTGAGCACTGGGGGACAGGGGCTAAGAAGCTGGCTTTCCTCAATTTTCCTGGGCTGGGGTGGGGGTGGCGAAGTAAATAAGTAAAAAGGTGTGCAGGGATGCGGGATGCCAAGTAAGCTAAGACTTGAGGAAACAAAATCCCCGAGAAAAGTGAATCATAGAGGGGAGAACGCTATACTTGGTGGTTTTACCTTTAAGGCATCTGCCAATACATTCAGGGCAGAAGGTTAAGAGGCTGAAAGCAAGTTGCAAAACAGATGGGTGCATTGGGTACAGTCTCAAAGGGCTAAGGTGACAAACAGCGGTGTTCAGGTCATGCCAAGGAAGAGGGGCCGTAGGAAATACCCTAATACTGAGATACCTGAAAAGTTAACACCTTAGGAGAGGGGCTGAGCCAGAGATACACCCAGTCTCACAGAGACTTCGATCCTGCCTTAACCAGCTCTGGTCCCTGCCTGCAAATGTAGGGTGACCCAGACAATTACCTTCAAAGCAGCAGAAGACTTGCTGCTTCCTTCTCAACAGTAACGACAGAAACCAGACGAAAACAGAATGACATCTTTAAAGTGCTGAAAGAAAATCCCAGCACTCTATAGGCAGTAAGCACAGCCTTCAGAAAAAGAATGCAAAATAAAGGCATTTCCAAACACACATAAGCGGACAGACTTCACTAGCAGATCCTCATAATAATTAAGAGTTCTTCAGGAACGAGAGAAACTCTGCAGATAAAAATGTGGAAATACAGGAAAGAATGAAGAGCAGTAGAAATGGTCATTGTTGGTAAATGCAGATGAATATTCAAGTGTAAAAGTAAAAATAATGTCTTACAAGGTATGGAGATATATATAATTATAATAAGCAGTATGTGGAAAGCAGTAAATGTTTAATTTAAATTAGGTTCTATTAGGTGAAGAACATCTCTAAAAGAATAGTAAAAGAATAAATAAGTAACCTGCTAATAGAAGGGGAAAATGGTATAACAAAAATATTTGATTAATTCAAAAGAGGCAAGAAACAAGAGAAAAAGGCGCATAAAACTTGTGAGACAAGTAGAAAACAAATGTTAAGATGGCAGTTATGAATCCAAATACATCAGGAATTTCATTAAAAGTAATTGGATTACATATTTCAGTTAACAGATGAAGATTATCAGACTACATTTGAAAAAACTATATGCTGCCATAAGAGAGAAAAACTGAATATAAACACAAAAGGGTTGAAAATAAAAGGATGAGAAAGATTTACTATGCAAACACTAACCAAAAGTAACTGGTACAGTCACAATAATATATAAAATTGAACTTTAATGCAAGCAGCTTCGGTAGAGATAATGAAGGGCATTTCATAATGATAAAAGGGGTCAATTCACCATGAAGATAAAATAATTCTAAATTTATGTCCACCTAGTAAACTAGCTTCAAAATGTATAAGGAAAAAATTGACAAATAAGAGACATATAAATCTGTAATCATAGCATAAGACTTTATCACCTCTCCGGAAATGATGAGAGCCAAGTAAGAAATCTAATAAGGATATAAGAGATCTGAAAAACATGATTAAGAAACCTGACCCAGTCAACATAATAAAGCAGCCAGTCACAGAGTACATATTCTTTTCAAGTGGGTATGGAACATTTATAAAAACTGGCCATATACTGGCTTACATAATGGATGTCTCCATTAATTTTTTTTTTTTTTTTTTTTTTTTTTGCCAGAGAGCACAAGCAGGGGGAGCGGCAGGCTAAGGGAGAAGCAGGCTCCCCGCTGAGCAGGGAGCCCTATGTGGGACTCGATCCCAGGACCTGAGCCGAAGGCAGACGCTTAACCAACTGAGCCACCCAACCTTCCCTGTCTCTATTAATTTCAAACAGCTTAAAACTATCAGTGTATGTTTGATAATCACGTGAATTATACTAGAAATAATTTTTTTAAAAGATAAACTAGAAAGCCTCCAAATGTTTAGAAATTAAGCAATATACATCTAAATAACTCACAGGTTAAAAAAATGTCACAACTGAAGTTAGAAAATGTTTTTGAAGTAAATGAAAATAAAACAGCCTCTTAAAAAGAAAGTATCAAAAAACAAAAAAAGGCTGGAAATCAATGATCTAGGAAATGTCTCAGGATCCAAAGAAAATTGAAGCTAACAAATATAAGAGCAGAGATGAATAAAATATATTTGAGCCTTGAACCTAACTTCTTTTTTACATATAAGAAAGTATTTTTGATGATTTTTTTTAAAAGGTTTTATTTATTTCTTTGACAGAGAGAGACAGCCAGAGAGAGAACACAAGCAGGGTAAGTGGGAGAGAGAGAAGCAGGCTGCCAGCTGAGCAGGGAGCCCGATGCAGGGCTCGATCCCAGGATCCTGGGATCATGACCTGAGCCGAAGGCAGACGCTTAATGACTGAGCCACCCAGGCGCCCCAGTATTTTTGATGATCTTAATAACACATTGGCTTTTCCAGTAACGCACCTACCACGTAAACTAGGAATTTACCATCATTTAAAGAAAATCACGTCGCAAAACTATTCATGGGACATGAAGTTATTGCACTGTTAGTGACTCTGTATATTGGTGCAAATACCTTCCTTCACATATTAAAACATTTTTATTATAAATCACTTTCCTTTTATTTCTTTTCTATAATAGTAAGACAATTATAGACATTCCATACTATATTGAATAAAGTATATATTCTACATGTAGATTTATTAAACAGGTAGGTTATATTATCTGTGAATTTCACTTCAGAAGAGTAAAGGAGAAATTAAAAAAGTCTTTATAGAATGAGAATATTGGGTCTGGCAGGCTTGAAAACCACTAGATTTGATTATTTTCAGGCCCTTCCAAGGCTTACCATTCTGAGATTTTAAGTACCCATTATTTCTTAGAACAGGTTTGACATATTTTGCAAGTCATGTGTGGCAGGCACTGATCTGGAATAGTATCTCATTTAAATCCAATAACCCTTATAACAGATACTATCATCATTATTTATACGAAAGACTAAAGTCAGAGAAGTTAAATAATTTGTCCAAGTTTACATACCTAGGAAGTGTCAGTCAGATTCCCAAATGCATGTTCTTTTCACTTACTATCTCCAACAAAAAGTAAACAACACATTATTTTAGCTAGAAAAGCTAAATATTACAAAAAGAAGAAGATAGCAGGAAGGGAAAAATGAAGGGGGGTGAAATCGGAGGGGGGACGAACCATGAGAGACGATGGACTCTGAGAAACAAACTGAGGGTTCCAGAGGGGAGGGGGTGGGGGATGGGTTAGCCTGGTGATGGGTATTAAGGAGGGCACGTTCTGCATGGAGCACTGGGTGTTATACGCAAACAATGAATCTGGAACACTACATCAAAAACTAATGATGTAATGTATGGGGATTAACGTTAACATAATAAAAAAAAAGAAAAGCTAAAAATTATTGTGTACAGAAGTGAGGTTAGTCCACTGTAAACATTTATAAGAGATCCCTGCCCAGCCATAGCAAAAAAAAAAAAAAGGAGAGATGGAATACACAAATACGGTAGGCAATTTTTTTTTTTTTTTTTTAAGTAGGCTCCAGGCTCAAACTCACGACCATGAGATCAAGACCTGAGCTGAGATCAAGACTTGAGGGGAGATCAAGAGTTGTACGCTTAACTGACTGAGCCCTCCAGGTGCCCCCAGAGTAGGTAATATTTTTTTTTAAATCAGGACCAATTAAGGCAGTTATAAATGGATAACATTTAAAAATATATTACAGTAAGTCTCAAGCCACGCCAAGTTCACCAAAACAATTTTTATTTCCAGTGTTTAATTGGGTATGCACACAGGCATGACACAGGTTTGGATTCATTAAGTCCTCATGCAGAATTATATTCTTCTCGATAAAGAAGCCAGTTCCATCCAGGTCACTATCTACACACCTATGTTACAACATTTATATCAAATCTGGTATCTGAAGAAAAGATACACATATAATATGTTCATTTAAGTTACGTATTTTACAGAAAGATTAAAAATTCAAGTCACACAAAACTCAAAAACTGTATTAAAAGTTTGAATATAAAACTCAGAGATCCACCTGGAATGACGAGAGAATGCAAGTTCCGTATCCACCTGTGTTAAAACTGGTAAATGTAATGAAATTTGTTACCAATAAAATGCATTCATTTATTCAATGTAAGTTATCTAATTTTAACAATATGGCACCCTAATAACCAAATGGATGTTTATGATGAGGCACTTTTGTTAGTGATGAAACCAAAAGAACAAATTTGCTGCACACTTATGCCAGCTATTTGCTTCAGTAATCTTGGGTATACACTGTGTAGTAAGTTGCAACAAATACCTTGCTCATTTGTGTACAACTATCCAATATATTTTTAAATATATATATATATGTTCTTCTGGCTGTAGTAATGCACTGTAAAGCTATTCCACAGTGCAAAATGATGAAACCAGCCCAAATGAAGGCTGCATAATAACAATTCTGGTACAAGAAAATATTTACAGAGTTACTGGAACGTGTAACAGTAGCTTTTTATTTGCTAGAGTGGACATGCCCCAGTTTAAAGACAGGGATGAAACTGTGCTTTATTGCCTCGGGCTTCAGATAGTTTATGAGGCTGGGCATTATAATGCTGCAGAACTAGCATTTTGGCTCATGTTCTGGAAGCTTTCTCCGTTGACTTGGTCGGGTGACTGTGGTGGTATGGAAAGAAGGGGTCTGGTGGCTGGAGCCAAGGTACCGGGAGAACCGCCCGTGGCGGGCTGAGAAGACCAAGGTGCGTCGGCCGTGGCTCTCTCGATGGTGCCGGTGTTCTCGGGCGCGGGGTCCCCCGTTTCTGCTCTGCTGAGGTCGGAAGCACTGGTGCGTAAGCGCTCCCTGGCAAGCCAGTCGGAGATGGAGAGGTCCTGGGCGGAGCATTTCGGCTTTAGCCGATTCACCGCGGAGAGCTCAGCTTCCCTCTGCCCGCCCTGCTCGTGCGCCTTCCAGAAATTCAGAACGCTGATTTCGGGCGCGTCCCTGTGCCCTCCGAGTGTGTGCCGGCGTTTGATGTTTTTGCGCTTGGCTGCCTCGCCGCTGGCTTTTTGGGTTCCCACGCCGAACATGTCGTCGGCCGGCGCCCGGGGCCTGAGTTTTAACCGATCTGCGATTTTCGTTTTCCAAGTGGGTTCCTGCTTCTCCGCCTCGCTTCTGGTGGGCGTTAGCAGACTCCCAGTGGACTTGCCCTTCTTCATGACGTCGAACACCCTGGTTATGGCGGGGGTCTCCCGGTCGCTCCTGGCGTCCCCCAGACTGCCGCTGTCGGACTTGAAGCGGGCCGACTTCTTCCTGGACAGGGTGTCGCACTCGATCAGCTTGTGGGAACTGAAGGGCTGTCGCCGGCTGTCCAGGCTGGGCGTCAGGCTGCCCTCGGTGCAGCTGACCTCGCTGCCCTCCGAATTGCGGCGGCCCGCCTTCCTGGCTTCTTGCAGCTTCCCTCGGAAGAGCCGGTCTGAGGTCAGCGCCGTGGGGAACACGGGGAAGTCGGTCTCGCTGTCCGTCTCCACCGGCCGGCCCTCGCTGATGAGCTCGCTCCTCTCGTCGTCCGCCTCGTCGCCCCTGCTCTCGGCCACCGAGCGCACGTCGGGGCTGAGCCGGCTGCCGTCCAGGCTGGTCGGGTAGGCGGTGGACGAGGTGGTGGAGTAATCCGACGTGATGGTGCTCACGGCGGCCAAAAACTCGCCGCGCCCAGTCTCTGGACTGGTGCATTTCTGCGTGGAAAACCTGGTCAGGGACGCCTGCGAGGAAGTGCTAAGCAAAGTGCCAGAGTCGGAGCCGGTCTCTTCGAAGTGGGAGGACTTGGGGGTCGCGGGCGACCCAGGGCTCTCTCTCAGCGCAGGGAAGCGACAGCTCAGTGTTGGTGACCGCCTGTGTTTCGCCCTGTGCGGCGGGGAGGGCGCTTCCGACGGGGCGCTCTCCTTTCGGGGCGGGGTCTTCTCGTCTTTCGGGGCACCGGGGTCCTTCTTGGCATTGTTTTCTTTGGAAATGGTGATCCTTTGTTTTCTGCACAACGTCTCACTCTCTTTTGTGGATTCTTCTTTAATGTCATTGTGACTCTGTTCTGTGTTTTCTTTCTTAAAAAATACATTGTCCAATTCGTCCTCTGAGCTGCTGGGTTGGGCCTTTTCTTTTGGCTTTTTCCTTTTGCGACTGGCGGCTGCAAAGATGGAGGACACAAGCAGTTCCCTGCTATACTGATCTTTTCCAGATCCCCAAGAACCCTGAGAGAAATTAGAGAAATGAGACTGTGAACACAAGGACATTACTGAGTTCCTCTTCTGAAAAGGTGCTCCCCCAAACATTTCTTACTGCGTTAACTCTACTAAAGCTCTAGAAGCACGGACAGAACATAGTTTTTTATACCTCCTTGTAACCTGTTCACGAGGTAAATTATTTCCACTTAACTACTTCCGTTTCTTGGCAGCTGGTGGTACCTAGCTGCTATGTCACGGCTCATACACATCTGTTTCTCCGAAACATATTTTGTGCTTAGAGCTGTCTAGCGCTTCTATTGTTGTTAATTTCCCTGCATCTACTGACTTCCCCTGCCTCTGTGATGCTCCACATTCTTCAGGTTCCTTAATCTGGAACACAGGTTTAAGAGTTAATATCCTGACACAGCTGAGTATAATACCCGGACATAGGTTACTATAATTTTATGACTGACTTCAACTTTCTAATTACGGACACCGAATGATACACATAATTGTATCAGATAAACTCACTAAGGAACTCTCTGGTTTTCCATTAGTTCAGCCAGACTGGATCTTCAGACTTGCCTTAGGCAAATCAGGTTGGTAATGGGTCATTTATCTCAAGGTAACAACAAAATCAGAAAATTCAAAGAACGTAAGGTCAATTAAATATCTTAAATCCTTACCACAGAAGCACTATCATTGATAAAGTTGTAGTGCAGTCTACTGGCTTCGTTATGCATAATAGGTTCTTGATCACAACTATTTAATTAGTTTGCTCATGATGCCTATCTGCTAAGTGAATGGTGGTGGTAGGAGTCAATAACCACTTGCTGGTTAACCACAGACAAGCAGGAAGTCAGGAAGTATGCTGAGTAATAGAAGCAGAAAGTAGATTTCTCTACGGTCATAAACATCCTAGACAAACTAAAACTACTATATTGAAGTCTTGAAAAAGTAAAAATTTATGCTGTTGTAGTAAACAGGATTCACCAAAATGAAATTGCAGATTAACAGAACTTTGTTTCTACAAGCAGGAAAGGATTTCCTGATTATCCAGTACACTGCTAATTGGTTATCACATTTTAACACCTTCTGCTGAAGACAGACTAAGACATATTAAGAAATACGCATCTAATAAGAGGGTAGGAGGAAATTTCAAACAGGTCTGAAATCTCAACTCCAAATCGAAATCGAAATCTGGAATCTTCTGATGCAAAAAAAAAAAAAAAGAAAGAAAGAAAAGGAAACTGTCCCAGATTAAAGCAGCCCTGAAGAAAAATGACAATAAAATGTAGGGAATGATACTTAATTTCATCCTGTATAGGAAAATAAAAAACAATTTACATTTACATTATTGGGACAATTGGGGAAATTTGTGTAAAAACTCCATTACAAATAGTAATGTTCTGTACTCATGTTAAATACCTGGGTATGATAATTATACTGTGATTATACAGAATGCCCTGTTCTGAAAACCGCTACTTAACCAGACATTAGGGCGGCAAGAGGAAACAGAAAGAAAATGTCAAATCAGGTGAATTTTTACTGTGACATCTATAGTGACAAATATACTGTATTTATGAAAACGGCGCCCAAACTCAATGTATGCATGCTGAAGCAGTTAAGAGTAAAGTGTTACCATGTCTATAAGTAATTCTCAAATAGTCAACCCCCCAAAATTATATATATCAAGATTTACCAAATGATGAATCTAAGGCAAAAGGTTTGGGTGTTAACTCTTATTCTTGTAACTTTTCTCTAGGTTTAAAATTTTTCAAAATAAAAAGCTGGGGCAAAAAGCCAGTAAAAATCACAAGGTAAGTGATAATGAACGATATGGTATGATTGGAATATTTTCTAAAATTTCCTGCAAGAATTATAATTTAATCATATACAACCTCATTATGATATTTAAGCATGATATATATGTCTCATTTCCAAACAGAATGAAGTTGTAAGAAATTTATTGACAATTCTAGCTGCTACTGTCTCAGCAGATCAAAGTTTGGACAAATTGGATTAATAAACTTTCTAAGAGTAAGAACTTCTCAGAACTACTCAAAACGTGTAATTGGTAGTGTCAACGGAATACAAATTATGTAAAAATACTGATTTTCCTGAAAAGAAGGCAAGAATATATATTTTCATTGTAGTGGTAATGAAATCTATACTACTATTGAAATATTTACAGGTGAAGTATGATGCTTGGGATTTGTTTCAAGGTAGTCCAGGGGGAGGGAACTGAGGTGAAGTGTACATGAAACAAGATGGCCACCCATATATTAACTGTTGAGAATGGATAATGGTTCCATGGAGACTCATATTATACCATTTTCTCTGCTTTTGTATATGTGAGAAAATGTTCTTTCTCCGCTTTTGTATATGTTAGAAAATGTTCATATTTAAGAATGAATAAAGTGTCTACTCCTCTGTATTAGGCTAACTGTGTGGAGAAAAACCCAACATTCCAACTCAGTCTAGAGTTCTACCACAGTCTAAGAAGTCATTTTTCCCTCTCAAAGACTTTGTTGAGAGGGAGGCACCTGTATCCTAATTGTAACAATCAGCCAAAAGGAAACTCCCCCACTGTCAAATAGTTCAGAATTGTGTGAAACAATTTACCTTAGATTTTGTTGAGTCACTAGTAGCTGAATCTGTAAGAAGTTAAATAAAACACGGTCAGTATTAGTCAATCTTTACTGCTTTCAACAAACAATGCAAAACTTATGGAAAAGACAGGCACAGAATGAAATGAGAAAGCAAAACTCAAACAGAACAAGAGAACACAGTGGATAGTCAGAGCTCACAAAGATGCAAGCTGCACCACAGAAAGCCACCGCCATGAAAGGATGCTGTGAATTGTAGGCAGAATCAGCTCAATGAAAGGAATGGCAAAGGAGCCCTGTACTAAACAAAAACAGAAACACTGGTGTTTATCAAGATTTCTAAATATTCAATCTAGCCATAAAGAAGATTGAAGACCTTTTTAAGAATTGTACTATGTACCACATCCTGTATCTGAAACTGATACACAATGTAGAACTTTCAAAGACGGTTGGTTGTCCTAGCTACAAATTGAGACACTCATACTCGGTGTGTTCACGCTGATTTTTGTCAGACTGTCAAACTCAAATTTTATAAGCATATACTTGCATGCATCTGGATGCATTAGGTAACCCTGCTTCCAGGTCACTTTGGTTTTTCAATAATGTTGATCTTTGCGCTTTAGACCCCAGTTTCATATCCGTGCAGGCAGGGATCCTTTTGACTACTTTGGTTAAATTGCTACCAGTTTTGTAGTTATCTATCACAAATGCTATTATGGAAATGGAAAAATGGAGACCATAATTTTCACTGTCTGGCAAAAACTCAGATTATACAATTATAAAGAGGGTAGGAAGGGGCTAGCACTATTCAGGAGAAGACCAATTGTGGAATTTCGTCTTTCAACTTGAGGGAAATGGATTTTCCAAATTAATGAGCTGAGCCCCATGCCACGCCCCTTTGAACACATGGCTAAATGCTTTATGACTTTAAGAACTGGTAGACCATACCATGCTATTTCTCCTCACGGTCTGCTTCAGAAATAACAAGAAACAGCAGAAAAACTTTTAAGAAAGTAGTATTGATCTGTTTACAATAATCTTTAAGAGAAAATTTACACCACAGATCAACCGTGTTTGCATTTACAAGAATCGGGGGTTTCTGCAGACAAGGCAGCTACAGTGTGGACAGCAATCCTCCTTCTTCCTACAGCTCCAGCTGTCCATCAGGGCCACCACAGAATCCACTAGCGACATTACCGTGTGATAGACTCCTCCCACTTCGCCTGCGCAACATCAGTATAGATTTGCCTGTGTCAGTGAGTGCTGAAAAAACCCTTTAGGACTCAAACCAGAACTAGAGACAAAGGGAGAACAGCGTGTGAAACAACATGCTAGATTTAGTGCAACAGTTCGGCAGGAGAAAACAGAAAGAAAATGTCAAATCAGGTCGATTTTTACTGTGACATCTTTAGTGACAAATAATATACTGTATTTATGAAAATGGCGCCCATCAGCAGTTCGACATATTTCACTTGCTGCTCCTAAACAGAACATCGAGCTCAAGAGTAAGAACCACTTATACAGTCTAGATCGTACTTTCTGCCGTCACAGCAACCACATATTCAGTAGCATGTATCTGTTTTACCTTGTGATGACTATTACATGGAAACTGTGAATTAAAAAAAAAAAAAAGAACAAAACAGTGGTTTGCATGCTCATTTCCCTCAGATCTCCATTCTGACAAGCAGTAAAATTCCATGCACTGCTAATGGCATTAGTCACCGGAAGGTAAGATCAATCAGAAAAGGAAGGTTCCGTTTTTTATTAGTAGAAAGGGAAAAAAAAAAAACAAAACAAAAAGGAGGAGGAGAAGAGAAGGAAAAAAATCATAGTGAATCGTTACTTATGGTTGATTCATTCTTTCATGTTACAAGAATTTAGCTTCACCTAGAGATCAATACTGCCCAGGCAAGAGTTACCTGATACATCTCCCGGGGAGACTCCCGTCCTTCCAATGTTGGTGAGTAAATGATCTATGTTCGGCACTGGCTGTGAGTCTACTGTGTTTTCCTCCTGCACTGTTGTCTACGGTTAATAAACAAAGATCTCTTCATCATCTCTTCAAAGACACTGTCTTTAAAATTCAAACATTTAGTAAAAGACACATTTACTGAGTGGAACACAGTTGCTTAACTTCTTACATGGTTTACATGTCATTCATTAACTGCAAAATAAGCATCATACTTGTATTTTCATTCGACCAGAAACTGAGGAGCTATAGACCTGCTTCCGGGGTGCAAAGCAGACAAGAGCACACAAAGCAGGAAGTTGACGCTGTTGGAGCATCAGGAGGTGTGTCCCGAATGAAAACAAGTCAGTACGAAGGCTGACGGACGATACTTACAAGAGGTTCTTCCACACCTTCTTCTGTGAAAAACCAGTCATGCTAAAATTTAAAATAAAAAAAAGGTGAAAAGAGAAACTAAAGGACCCCCTGAATATATCTATCTTTTGGAGGATAATATAGGAAACAAAAAAGTAGTTTTCTTAGAGAAAAAAATTATAACCAAATTCTGTCCTACCAAATACCAGCTACTCACAAAAAAAGCATTTTCTTGGTGAGACGAAGCCTGAACTTACATGCTGGATGAGTGTCTCTACGATCTTGTACTGGTCTGGCATGTGAGTGACCATGTGGGTCATGTTGTCTTCAGATGTTCTCACAAGAGTTGGACCAAAAACTATTGCTAGGTTTCTTGGTTCCATCTGGAACAAAGGATGTTATTGAAAGATATCAGAATTTTTCCTAAGAAAGTAGGCTTAAATTCCCATTGGCGTGTCTGGCATTTTATTTCTGAAAGGTTCTTTTGATGAAAAAGAAATCAAAGAAGAACGGTTGACCGATTGTGCATAAAAAAACTAATGCTTCCTAGCTAGGCTTTCTATTAGCTAATCTACACCTAACATCTTTTTCCCGCTTTAATGACAATGTACCGTGCTTAACTGGCATTCATTTTTTCCATGAAGTCTTTGGTTTCAAGCAATTGATCTGGCTCAAAATGAGTATTGCAAGAGCTGCAGTAACTGACAAAAATATTAAAATCAAAGGGAAAAAACTCACAAAAGACTAGGGCAACCCTCTTCCCCTCAAAAACTAAAACAAAAACAAAAAACAAAAAACAAAAACCCAAAAATAACTAGAAAAAAACACTTAAAGACACGTAACATTTTCCAAATTTGCCCCCATAGTACATCAAAAGTGCTAAGACTTAAAAACCTAATGTCCAGAAATATTCTTTTTTGACCAATTTTTACTTCAATAAAAACTTCCAAAGCTCTTTGCTTATCCTTGTGCCAATCTGAACACCTCGATATATTGGACATTCATTTCCACGGTATTTTGTATTCCTTGTTTAATTACACAATTATCAAAAGTATAGATCCTTTGTGTTCCTTTGTTGTATCTTATAGTGTCTGGTATAATATTTTGAAGTCAGGATTTGATTAAAATGTCAAATAACTTCAACCAACACTGAAAACATACCACAGCGGCGGGGGGGGATCACTGCAGAACTCAAAAAGTCAAACTGGTTTAGGGAACCACACTACTTATACTATTTTGGGGGAGCCATGCACATGCCCACACATATTTTAGGTATGGTGCAAAGTGGAAAATGCACAGATCTCCCATTCTGAAGCAATCTAGTGTGTTAACTATTGTAATACATGAATCATTACCCTGTGCTTACGACAGAGATATATGGAGAAATTGTGATCAAAGTCATTGTATTTTCACAGACAGTTGACCTAGTGGAAAGAAAATGTGACTGCAGGAAGGGCTGACTTGAACTGGGCACACAGGCATGTTTCTTATTCTCCCTCTGGAAGATGGCATCTTATTTCTACATCCACACTGGTAAAAGTGGCTCACAAAATCAAATCCATCTCAAAGTTCTTACGCAAAATTTGTACTAGGTTCTTGTCTACTATGATTTTGTTTAAGTTTGTAGACTAATGATAACACATTATTATTTTTTTTTTTTTTTTAGATTTTATTTATTTATTTGAGAGAGAGAGAATGAAAGATAGAGAGCATGAGATGGAAGAGGGTCAGAGGGAGAAGCAGACTCCCTGCCGAGCAGGGAACCCGATGCGGGACTCGATCCCGGGACTCCAGGATCATGACCTGAGCCGAAGGCAGTCGCTTAACCAACTGAGCCACCCAGGCGCCCAATAACACATTATTATTTAAGTGTATAGAGTTTTTAGCTGGCTCCTACATAAAACTAATAACATAAATAGTGCACCGTTTATTTATTCATTAATTACTTAAGGCAAACTGTATTTTTTGAAAGACGTTCCACAAGTATAGTGGATATATATATATATCCCTTAGCCACTTCCTCAAGAGTCACAGTGTTAGTTCATATGGTAAAGCCACGAAAAAAATTCTACAGTAAAGAACCCCGTTACATGTTGTTTAATTCACCGTTTTCTAAACTAATTAGACCATCAGATGCTATGTCCCCTGTACTGCTAACAACCAGCAAAAGTGATGAACGATGTAATGCACTTTGGGAAATGCTGAAATAATTAGAAAATATTTCAGCTATAACTATATTGAGAATTTTTTGGATCCTACTGAACTTCTGGAAACAGTACAATTAATTGATATAGTTTTTTTTTTTTTTTCCTTTCTTTCTCTCACTCGCTTTTTTTCCTTTTTCCTTTTATGCCCTATCACTGTTGAGGAAATTGAGAATCTAAAGGATATTATAACATTGCTTGTAAACTTCTCAATCTGCAGGTAATAGGGGTTGATCCCGTTCTCATACTCCAGCCTTACTACAGCTATGAGCAACTGTCTTCTGGAACATGGCAGACACTAAACTGACCTCTAAACTGACCTGAATGAATGCATTTTGCTCAACCTTCAGCAGGCATGACCCCTAGCAAAAGGTGCCATCAGTGTTCCTGAGCTTGTGGTACTCTGTTTTTTTTTCTTCTCCAGAAACCAAAATGACTTTGTTTCTATATTTTTAAGTAATGCCCGAGATTTAGAAAATCACTGTTTTGCAACCTCTGAAGATATCACAGGTTTAGGCAACAATCATCAATGACGGGTAAAAATGATATAAAGGTAAGATTATAACATGTCAACCAAACACACACATTTAGACACTGATTTAAACAAACAGGGGTGAAAAGACATATCTTGAAATCAATCAGGAAAAACTGAACATGAACTGAGTAGTAGATAATATTAATGGATAACAAATTTTGGTGTGTTTGACTAAAGTGATGTGATGCTGTTAAACAAACAAGATCTTATCTGCTTAAAACTGAAAAACAAAAAAGAAAATGTCTGTCAGTTTTCCCTGTATACTGTTTGGTACATTTTGATTGTTGTATTGTGCGAAAGTATAGCAAATGTACAGATGAAAAATGAAGTAAAATTTTTTACTTTTCATTTTTCTTGCTGGATAAATGTAAAAGGAAATGTCTTTTAAAAATGGTGGCAAATGATAATATGGGATCTTTTGCTATTAAGAGTGATCTTTAGAGGGGCTCATTGGCCAACAGGGTGTATTTTAGAGCTTTTGTTGAATTATAACTGTTATTTTAACTGACATGAAGCAACAACATGTATCTTTGAAACGGAAGCCCCTAAAACACACCTCTTCAATATGTACTTTACGCACCTTATTTTTTTCTGAATTTTCTGCCACTGTCTTCAGATGAGCAGAAAGGAACTTCAGAGTTTCATAATGATGTTCGGGCAAATCATGAATCTGAAACATATTATTTTCATTATGGATTTAGAGGCTGAATTTCAGTTGCACCTCCAAAAATATAAAATAATACCTACTAGTCTTTTTAATGTTTTCAGACGGTCTAGAGGATCTTCTTTACGATTGGCCTCAATAAAGTCGGCATATTTATCTGACAACAACAATAAGAAGAATAAAACAAGTTTATCTTAAATTGCTTAGGTGAGTTGTGATCGAGATTTCCTTTAAGTTTTGACTTCAAAACCCAATACAAAAACTTAAATGTAGTAATGACCCCAAACGGCCTTTGAAATGTAAGTCTCCAAAACAGCTATCATTTTTAATGACCCTCCAAGCCTTATTATCATCAAATAAAATTCCCTAAAATGTGAGTTCTCTGAGAGTACCGTCCCATATTTATAGTCTCCACTCTCTTTTGTCCCCCAACAACATCAAGAACAGTGTCTTATATAAGTTAAATATTTGGCTTGACTGAAAAAATGTTTTTCTACTAACTGTACTTTATTATGTCTGAACACTTTTGACAGAGAATAATAATATATTTTTAACTTGACAAGCAAACATGGATGAACAGGATAACTTATGTTTTACTGAACCTAAATAATTTTATAAATTCTCATTTTTCATTGAAATTTATTCGGAGGGAAAAAAAATCTGAATGACCAAAAAATAGCCATAATTATGCTTTATAGAGAAGTAACAACTAAACAAAATCTCCTGCATTCTTTGACAAAATATTAATATTCTATGGCTTTCCGACAATGTAATTTTAAACTGTTTCAACTGGTATCTTTTGTGCGAGTTCACTCACCATTTGTGAAAAGAGGCTCAGGGAGTTTTCTGAAGAAGGATTTTAGTAAACTGCTTATCACATTCAAATCTCGCCATTTCTAGGTGTACAAAATAGAAACATGGCATTTTTGTAGTCAATACCACCAAAGGGGGGGGGAACCCACCAATCTGGTATTTGAATAGAAATAAACACACTTACATCATCTTGTATGTCAATATCAGCCATCCCCTTGTTGAGTTCTTCTTGCATACTTGAAATGGCTGCGTTATTTCCAGGAACTCTATAAATACCTGTATACTCAAGACCTCTTTCTTCAACTAATTTGCAACATATGTCAACTATTAATGGAATATACTGCAAAACAAGAAATAAATATTTTATTTAATACAGCACAAATGTTTATATTTGTTAGCAGATATATATTGCAGCTAAGAGGCCCTTTCCATCCAAGAGGAAATACATACATTGCTGCTATTTGATAGAGAGAAAATGCAGAATATAGACATTGCGGAACCAGGAATAGATTAGAAGCAGCAAGAGAGATCTGGGACAGCGGGAGGAGAACAGGTCAAGACAGAGAGAGAAGGGTCCCCAGGGAGATGAACGTCGAAGAGGAAACGAGGCAAGTCTGAAGTAACGAGAAATGTGGGAACAGCACAGGTGAATACAGGGAAATAAAGTCCAAAGGAGAAGAAGGGGAGAGAATAACATCAAGCAACTCATGACACGAATCCTAACATGGACGGTGTACACACGCGCGCGCACACATGCACATTTACATTTATTACACTTTCTTAATCAGGTTCCTGTTCTCATCCTTCTTTTAAGGTGCTAAAAGCAGAAACACACGTGATTTGAAAATGAACTCTTAGCATTTCAGATACATTCCTAATGGATGAATCATTACTCTATCTCAGAGTCAATATGTTAGAAAAAGAGCATTATATATAAAATTATTCAACACACCCTTACGGGTCAGCAATGCTGAGGGAGTGGGCTATGAAGAGAATTATACTCAGCAGATTAATGATACTCTGTGTCATCTGAGGGGCTGTGTCCTCAGGTCCTATAATGCCTACAACTGAACTAATGACCGGAGGGAGTCCGGGCGGCTGGGGTCTCCTACCCGATTGGTATGTGCTGGTGGGCAGTCATCCAGTCTGACACCGAACGTTCCTGTAGCAGTGGGCTTTTTTTCAAATGTCTTTCTCATAATACTTGGAATGCCTTTTCTCCATGTGCCTTTGTCCTTTGGGGGACTGGTATCATCTTTTGATTGTTATGCAAAAAAAAAGACAGAAGAAGAAGAAAATGGAAACAAGCATGTTTATATCATGACTTTAAAAGGCCTTTATCAAGACTGATATACATCAGAGTCCTATACTATAAATGATAGATCCTATATTTATCAAAATACTGTATTATATTCTCTTCCTAATACAGCATTCCTTTTAACCTCCCATATAATTTAATGTAATCAGTTATGCTTTTCTACCGTTTTACAATCTGTACCATGGTTTTCTTTAAAACAGTCAAGAAAATAGGATCAATGTGACATCTTAATAGTGAGATTTTAGCAAAAGGAAACATGATGGTTTTATCTCAAAATAACAGTGCCTCGATCCTCTGCATTAAATTTTAGTGTCTTTTATGTAGATGTATATTCTCCTTCACTTCATCTTTATTGTAAGACAAAGACTCATCTTAAGGGAAAGCCCCATTAGCCTAGACTGGGCCCAAGGTGACCTTTGAGCTAGCGCACGATGGGCTGAGGTCAGCAAAAATGGTACAGAAAAACATGAAATACCTTTCTTTCTTTCTTTTCTTCCTTTCTTTTTTTTTTTAACTTTTTTTACAGAGGGCAAGAGACAGGGTGCGGGGGAGACACAGAGTGGGGAGCGACAGAGGGAAAAGGAGAGAGAGAGCATCTTAAGCAGGCTCCACATGGAGCCCGACATAGGGCTCCATCTCACGACCCTGAGATCATGCATGGCCTGAGCCAAAATCGAATCGGATGCCTAACCAACTGGGCCACCCAGGTGCCCCATGAAATACCTTTAAAATCCCAACTTTAACCCATCATCTTTGTTAAATTTATCCAGGAACACTAACATCAGTACCTTTACTGAGAAGTTTCCTTTCTGACTCTTCCTTGGGAGAGTGTGGACTTTGGGTCTTTGCCTCTGATTTAGCACCAAGCAGAGTTTGCCGAATGCTGAGACTCTGGCGAGGTGTTTTTGGCAACTGTTCTGCTTTGCTGCTGAAAGAAATGAACATTTCTTAACAACTGTGTATTTTACATCCAGAATTAACTTGTAGGCATGGTGGGATTCTCACCTCATCAGACTGTTATATTCTTTTATTCTTCGGCTGATTAGATCCCTGTTAGTCACTCCAGTGTCCTACAGAAGAAACAGGAGGTAAGAATATAAAGTCAGTTTGACACGTAAGTCGGGATCCCTACTTTTTTGAGGCTCTCTATTGTACTGCGCTGCTTAGCTAGGACAGTTCTTATACTCTCAATGGATATGTTTTAAAATCTCTGTTCCCCATCACCATCCAGTATCACTATGCGGGAAATGATCCAAGTGCCCCCCCACCTACTGCCAAAAGAGCTTTCTATTTTTTGTACCCCCACAATCCCTAGAATAGTACCAGCAAGCAGCAGGTGCTCAAACTTCCTGATGTGACATTTTTTATAAACGACTGGGAAGCAGCGGGCCAGTTTTTTTCTTTAATCCCAGAAAGAATGATCAGCATTTCAAAATAATACAGTTGGATAAAAGATGGAAAAATACTGTCAAAATCTGTTAATGATGAATTTATAGGAGTAGTGAGACAGAGGGTCATTTAGTATCAGAAGTGGCACACTTAGATTATCAGAAGAGAAAAAGCTCAAAACTGGGCTTTTCAACCTCAACAGATTAACTTCTATAATGCTATATGGTAAACTCGGATTTCACCATGAAGATTTTTTTTCTACCAGTTCTAATTATACACTGACATGTATCCTCAACTTTTTTTGTTTGTTTCATTTTGATTATAATGAATAATAAAATTTACAAATATAGGCTTTGGAGTTAAACCATTTCGAGTTCAAATACTCTTCCTACTTACCAGGTGAGAGATTAAGATCTAGAGTGAGATCGCAGGCCCCGGTTTAAATCCTAGCCCTGACACTTACCAGCTGTGTGACCGTATGGAAATTACATAACCTCTCTTTGCCACTGTCCTTGTTTGCAAAATGGTGATGACAGTAATAGGACACATTCATATGGTTGCTGAGACTTATTCATGTAAAATTCTTACTTGCCCTGTTTGCTTTGAAGAAATTCAGGTCTGATGCCCTCTTTACAGTGCTGGTTATAGAACAAAGATTGTATTGACATGGATCTGGTGTTAATTTTTTAACCACAAACATGGTAGGGTGTAAACTATCAGAGAAAAAGGCACAGTCATTTTACCTATGACCTAAGTTTTCATAATTTGAATTGGATATAAGTGGAAATGACTATATTAGAGAACATACTTTGCATAACCTTACAGTTAATAGGGGTGTCCCTGTGTCCCGTGAGTTAGGGGAAAAGAATGTTGTGTGCTTTTTTTGCCATACCAATGAGCACAAAAAGTGAGAACAACATGTAAGAAAAACTGTGTTAATGATATGAAAAGATACTCTTGAGCAAAAGCTAGACTTCATCACTGCCAGATGTGCTCTGTCAAGTTTATAATTACATACACTAGAAATACTGCATTATCAATGAAATTCCTGTTGTAAAAAAATATCTTGATATCTGTGAGCCAGAAACTCTCAAGTCCCTAAACATTCCCTATTAAAAAGAAAAACTGGCTTTTCACATGATTTCTGACAATGCAGGTTTTCTGAGAAGCCAGTAACTGTACTACAGCAAGTTCTATTTATGCTCAGCTAAGTGTCTCCATGAAGGAAAATCCTCATACTTGTTATCCCTTTGCATTTACATAGTAATTTGTTTTGATAAATATTTTCACTCTAACTTAAGCCCCACAATAATCCTGTCTTTGAGATAAGGAACCAGATCTGGAATGATTTAATCATAAAGGCAATGACCAGGACTAGTACCTAGGATTTCCTGATCCTGCTTCTGAGAAAATAGGCAAAATATATGAATTATCTATTTTCGTAGTTCAGTAATGTGACTTTCAAATAAGTGAAAATAATATAAAAGAGGTACACCTGAGTTTTCCTTTTGATAAATTTTTCAAGTGGAAACAGCCTATTTTAATTTTTTTCAAATGTATCAGATTTCTTTGTCTTCCTAAGAAAAAAGTGATGAAAGAATCTGGTTTTATCAACATCACTTTGAGCACACACCTCTTCGTTGAGGTTGCTGCTCTCCTGTATGGTCTTGATCCATGCTAGCATGTCATCTCTGTCTTCAGCCTGAAATAGGCATTCACAGTCTGATGTGGTAAGTCGAAACACATTTTTCCTCTTGGTCTCACTGTAAGAGATGTCTATTAAGCACGCATTGACGCTGATAGGCTGCTCTTCTTCAGATGGAGTCATCTGTTCTCTTTTGTCTTTGTACAAGTAAAGCGAATGGCCTCGAAGCACAACGTACATCTGTTTCCACGGCCGAATACTTCCACCAACTCGCTGGGAAACATGAAACAGTTCAGGGATACTTGATGTTTGTCTCATTCTTGGTGACATGATAAACACATCAAGCAACACTGTTAACACACACACGTGTACACCCAGTGGATATAGCGGGTGTCTGCTTCACGATCATATATGTTTGTTAGGAGAGGAATGACAAACACTGGAGCATAAACCGAGCTAGGCAAGGTGTTCCTATCAAAATCAAGGAGGGTGAAATCTCAACTTTAATCTGGTTGGGGAAAAAAATGTATTATTCATGAACAAAGTAGTTAAGATAAACTGAATAAAGTAAGGTAAAAGAAGAGTAGCAAAATTTATAAAATATATAAAAATGCTAAGAGAATAGAAAATAAGAACAAAATCCGTCCGAAAAATCTTCTCAGTGAGAGTAAGGCTTAAGACAAGTCCCAGATCATGCAAATGACAAACAACTACATAAGGAGATCCCAAAAAACAGGTACAAGTCATGAATGAAACTAACAAAATTGATCAACTTTATATGGTCAAGCAACAATATCCATATCCAAGGTGGGTTTTCTTAAAAATTAAACTCTTTTGACAGTATTAAAATTTTTTTATAAATAATCTGCCCAAATATTATAAGAAATTTTATGGCAAAGTTTTTATTGTACTGAAATCTACTTAATGAAGCATATAAATATTGTGATACTCATTTATATAACGCAGTATTTATAAAACAAAGTGAAAGGAGGAAATTATAAAGGCAATTTAAATGAAAAAAACTGGGAAAAGCTAAATTAAAAATTTTAAATTATTAATATGAAGAACTGCCACTCCTAAAGGAAGACTCTGTGAAAATCTATGGCTAAGAAACTATTTAAGAAAAAAAAGCTGAGTTCCTTCTAAATACCTTGATTTCTCCTTTTTGTTGGCAAAATATAAGACTGTATATTCCATTTACAGTTGAATACATAGGACGAAAAAAAATAAAATTATATCAATGATTAGAATTTTTTAAAAAATAATTTTTCCTTCGTGTAGAAAAAGCTATTTAGAAGGGATATTTTCCGTTCTCTCTTCTGGGTAATTTGCCATTTTATCTGTACAGACTTTATGTGCTATTTTGCAGGGGCTGCATTTCATACACCCGCAGCAGCTGAGAAAACGCACTACCTTGCCCTTGTCAGTGATAAGTGGTCGGAAATGGAGCCACCCTTCCTTGGCAGCATCGCTGAAAACCTCTGAGGAAGAATCTTTCCTGGACCCAGAGTCTTCTGACGACTTCTGGCTGTCTGTGATCTACAGAAAAGACCAAGAAAATATAGTAAAACACCAGCTTTTTCCTTTATCAACATTTGCACATTGAAATTGCTTTGCTGAAAAAGACACCTTTAATGTTCCAAATGAAGGGTTATTTTTGAAAAAATACTACCTTTATCAATTACAGGAGAAAAATTTCTGGTCTTATTTATTTTTTTTAAAGTGAGTTGACTACCATCATTTTTTTTAAAAAGTTGTCTGCAGGAATTTTTAATCATTAAAAAATAACAGAAATAGTATAATTTTCTGCTCTCAAGAGCTCATATTTTAGTGAGAAAGACAAATCGGAATAAAAAAGACAAGAAAATGATCAGACTGTGATTAGTACCATTTGGGAAAGGAACAAGGAGACGCAGTTAACAAATGACTTGAGTCGTGGCTAGAAGTTGGGGGCGCTGTGGCAAGGCCTCCTGAAGAAAGAGTATTTAAGATGAAATGTGGAGGAAAAATTTTAAAAGGGGCCATCCACGAAAGGTCAGGAAAAAGAAAAGTTCAGGGAGAATGTATAGCTAATGAATTAAGTATGTTTACCATTATCATTTTATTTTATCCATTTTTTTAAAGATTTTATTTGAGAGGGAGAAAGCATGAGCGAGGGTAGGGACAGGAGGAGAGGGAGAAGCAGGCTCCCCGCGGAGCAGGGAGCCCAACATGGGGCTCAATCCCGGGACCCTGAGATCGTGACCTGAGCCGAAGTCAGATGCTTAACCAACTGAGCCACCCAGGTGCCCCTTACCCATTATAATTTTAAATGTTCACTGTTCAGTGTGAGAGAAACAGCTAATGAATAGATTGTTTAGGGTCTTTTAGGACATGGTAGGATGCCTGTTGGGAAGCGATTAGGTGATGAATCAGGTTCCAGTTCAAAGGTCACTCCGCGAGCGCCTGGGTGGCTCAGTTGTTAAGCGTCTGCCTTCGACTCAGGTCATGATCTCAGGGTCCTGGGATCGAGCCCCGCAATGGGCTCCCTGCTCTGCGGGAAGCCTGCTTCTCCCTCTCCCACTCCCCCTGCTTGTGTTCCCTCTCTTGCTGTCTCTCTCTCTCAAATAAATAAAGCCTTAAAAAAAAAAAAAAAAGTCACTCTGCTTGTCACCTGGAGAACGGATTCTCCAGCGTGAGAAGAGATGTTACTGCAGGAATCCAGGTGAGGCTTGATGATGGCCTGGACTAAAGTTAACTTAAGTGAAGACGGAGGAATGTAGAGCTTCAGGGTGTGTCCTGAAAGTAGAGTGGATAATAGTTGATATGACGGAGGGAGGAAAAAGAAGCCACAAGGCTAATGCCCAAATCTGGGGCCTGAACACCTGGGTGAAGTGAATTTAGTGAGATGGGGAAAACTGGTGGACAAACATGTCTGGGGGCAATCCAGATCTCTTTGGCCATTATCGTGATTGCTTATTAAACACCCACATAAAGACAACAGCCTACGTGAGCTGCAGCTTGGGGAAGAGGCCAATGCCAGCAGTATAAACGTTGGGAGACCCCTGGTTAAGATCATGTTGGCAATGAGCGTAGATAGAGAAGAAAGAGGGTCAGAACCAGTTATAGACATTCCACCATTTTAATTAGGCAGAGGCAGAAATGGAAACCAGCAGAAGAAAATGTTTTAGGAAGGGAATGGGAAATTGTGTTGGAGACTACTGAAAGGTCAAAGAAGTGAAAAATCGAAGACAACCATTAATTTTGGAACCTGAACGTCCCTGGTCACCTTGGTGTGAGCAGTGTCATTCTGGTGTGTGTGGGTTGAGAAAGACGGGATGTGAGGCAGTGGACACTATAGACAATTTTTTCAAGGAGTTTTGCTGTGAAGAGTGGAAGAGAAAGGGGCACCTGGGTGGCTCAGTTGGTTAAGCGACTGCCTTTGGCTCAGGTCATGATCCTGGAGTCCCGGGATCGAGTCCCGCATCGGGCTCCCTGCTCAGCAGTGAGTCTGCTTCTCCCTCGGACCCTCCCCCCTCTCATGCTCTCTCTCTCTATCTCATTCTCTCTCTCAAATCAATAAATAAAATCTTTAAAAAAAAAAAAAGAGTGGAAGAGAAAATAGGCATAGTAAATAGAGGGGGATGTAGATTCAAGGGAGGTTTTTAAAAAATAGTACATAGTGGAATGTGCTTCTGTGATGGTGAATGAGCCACTGGCAAAAGCGATTTTGCAGAGGGGAGAGGGGTCTTGAAAAAGTTAAGTGACAGAATCAAAGAAATGTGGATGTAGGTTTTTCACAGGATCATGTTCCAAGTACAGACACTCACGCTAAGAGTGGAGGGCAGAAACTGGGGGCACAAATGAAGATGGCTGACATTTTTGGAGAATGTAAAACAAGGAAATTCCTGTCTAACAGCCTTTGGTGTATGTTTTCAATGAAGTATGAGGGAGGACTCGATGGGAGAGGACAGGGGTGGACTTCATGGAGAAAGGTGGAGGGGAGGCCTGAAGTAAGAATTCTGAGAGAAAACAAGCATACAACAAATACAGGATTGCTGGGTAGTCAGATTTTTGGCCATAGACCGATGAAGTGAGAAAAATCAGCATTAATGTGTGTAAAGTATTATATACTTTGTGAATGTGTTTAGAAATTAGAAAAGAACACTATTTTCCAAATGTACCTGAAATTGACAGAATATACGATAATAGAAATAATTCCCTATAATGAGCCAAAGTAATAATCTAAGGTAAATAGAAACATTTATCATTTGCTGATACTTAAAAAATACTGAATACCAACCTTGATTCCTTTCAGGCTAGAGACGTGCTTGAAGGACCTGTTGGCAAGAAGTATGTAAATATTTGCAATAAGTGTGTAACACACCTTAAAGAAGTAAAAACAATTTGAACATTACAAGTAACCTGTCAATGATAAGCTGACATTTCACCATTACCATGTTAAATGTTCACTGTGCCATGCAAATGAGAAAAACAGCTAACTGTGCAAGTACTTAAAGTTTTGATTCCACGATCAAAGCTTCCTTAGTGGATCTGGTAAATTTAAACTGTCTCTGCATGAAGTGTCAGATTTTATCCTTCCTTTTAGATGAAAGAAAAAACTACTCAGGCTAAACATGGAGCTTTAGAATAAATGATTCGTTAACCATAGTTGCAATGCTCTACTAAAGGGCTTCCACAATATTAATAACGATGGACAATGCTGCAGGGAGAGCGTAGTGAGGGCCAGTCTGGGCCCACCACTCCTCCTGCCAACCACATTTGGGATGCTTTGGTGTGAGACCAGCTGCTGCCACTGAAAAGGCTTAGGGCTTCTGAACATAGGTTCGCTTTAACTATTCAAAACAATTTAACTGTAGGGGACAAAGATTTATTTTTTTAATTCAAAATTCAATTTAAGGAATTTAGGATTGCAAGATGAGACTGAGGATGGCACTGCCCTCCCCTTTCAAACCACCCCAAACAAGATAGCCAGAAACAGATATGCAAACTCCATCTCCAGCACTATCAGGAGACACCTGTAACTCTGAACAGCAATGGATGCACGTACATGAAGACGGGTGGTTAAATGCGGTGAAGGAAAGGATGGATACAGAAAGATGGGACACCGCTCATTGCACATCTCTAGACAAAACTGCAGTGCACTGCCCTCTGAAGATCAAAACTTTCCCGTTTGGAACATTGGGAAACACGGTGCCAGAGCTGGGGACAGGAGCCTCGCTCAGCACCACGTCTATCAGGGAGTATAAAAACGAAGGAGGAAACACAGTCATCTTTGCAGGAAGCAGTGTGCAGTTGGTGCAGGGTGAAATAGACTCTGAAATGCAGCAGTTATGATATCTTTTTAGTGAGGAAGAAGTAAAGGCTAAAAGAGCTCACAAATTCAACACTGCATCATCAGAACAATTCCTGCTAGTCTGGACCACTGCCGTGGACACACCCCACACAAACTTCCCCCATGTAGCTGGTCCAGGAAGAACTGCTATTATTGGACTATAAATAATCATTGAATGGAAGCTTCAGAGAATCTATACAAAAATACTGATTAAAAAAAGACAAATTGTTCTCTGAAGGTTCAAAATCATAAAATGTCAATGTTCCTTAATTGTATAAATTAAAACACTGTGTCACTAACACTATCCATAAAAATTTAAGAACTAGAAAACTGACTTTAAAAGTTGAAGTAGTGAAATAAACAGAAATAGCCAGGAGAATTTAGAAAAAACATAAAGTAATGAGAGAATGGTCCCATCGATAATAAAAACATTATAAAACCACTACAATGAACAGAATCTGGTGTACATGAGTAGACAGATAAATCAACTGAACAGAATGGAGGCTAAAAATAAAACTAAATATATTTAATAATTTAGTATATAAAAAAGATGAAATATCAGTGGGAAAAATATAACATTCAATAGATGCTTTGGGGACAACTGAGAGACATTGGAAAATACAAAGCTGGCCCTTTATCTCACTAATTGGAATAAAATAAACTCCAGATGAATCAAAGTTGTAAACACACACACACACAAAAGACAAAGAAAACCATAACATTGAGAGGGAAACACAGAAGACTTTTGTAATTCTGGATGAAAGGCTTTTTCAGTATGACTCAAAATCTGAGGCCGTTTAAAAAAATATCCTAAATTTAACTGCAAAGAAAAAGTTTATTTTTGCACAGTTTAAAAAAAAAGTAGGAAAATCCAGTGAAAAATACTGAATTGGGAAAAGACTTGCAACACTTATCTCAGAAAAGAGCTAGTTTCCTAAAGAGCCCCCAGAAGTCAGTAAGGAAGAGCAGTAGGGAGATGGGCAGAAGATATGAATAAGCAGTTCACAGGAAAATATAAATACCTCTTAAATATATATGAAACGATATTCAATTAATAAGATATTTTCAAAAAAAAAAAAATCCCCACAATGTGATACCATTAGATTTACAAAAATTCAAATGTTAAATAACATGCTGGGCCGGTGAGGGGCAGAGACTTCTGTGCATTGTTGGTGGGAATGTGATTTGGTATAAGCTTTATGGAGAGTGGCAAACAATGTGTATTAAATAAAAAATACACACTCCCTTGATGTAACAATCCTTCTTCCAGCCATACTCACTTATATACTAAATGGACTATGTACAAATATAATCACTGAAGTATTGTTTGCAGTGCATAAGATTCAATCACCCTAAATGTCTACTTATAGACTATAGAATGACAGATATATTTTGGTACAACTATTCAGTGGAAAATGAAACAAGCATGAAAAAGCTGAGCCAGGAATACACACACTGGATGATCTCCATGATCAGTGTGCACAGCATCTATCATTTATTTATAAAAATAATTAGAATATGTACACATATTCTGTACATAAGGCTACCTAAAACGTGTACATGTGATTTTATGCAGAGAGTAGCTAGAAAACTAACAAAGTTATATGTTTGAGAAGAGACCTTGGTGGCCAGAAGCTTCCAGTAGCAGTCATTGTTTAATACACATATTTTTTGCATTATGTTTATGTGTTACTGATTTTTAAATACTAATTTTAAAAAATTCACCTGAATATATTATGGAATAACAACTTTATTTTTTATTTGCATTTCTAATATGAAGTTAAAAGTATAAAAGAAATCATTAAAATTCAGTCTTTATATGTCAAAGTCATGCTGAGCACCCACAAACAAATATTTAAAATGATATGCTCGAGGGGCACCTGGGTGGCTCAGTCGTTCAGCATCTGCTTTCAGCTCAGGTCATGATCTCAGGGTCCTGGGCTCGAGCCCCATATTGGGCTCCCTGCTCCGCGGGGAGCCTGCTTCTCCCTCTCCCACTCCCCCTGCTTGTGTTCCCTCTCTCGCTGTGTCTCTCTCTGTCAAATAAATAAAATCTTTAAAAATAAATAAATAAATAAATGAAATGATATGCTCGAGACTTACAATTTCCCATCTTCCCGGTAATCATCGAGACCCTCATCATAGGATTTTGATCTTTCGGTCTTCGAGCTGGGCTGGGCATCCAGGCTGGGAGGTCCCACAGATTCTGTAATTAAAAGCCAACATGTAGACCTTTGCGAGTGGTTTCCAGATCGTTTTCATAGGAAGGAGATCCCAGTGTGTCACAGCGTTCTAAGTGGAAAACTGAGAGAGAGATGGTTTGCACAGCCACTCACGAGAACGTACCCTGGTCATGGGAGAGCTGGCGGCGAATTAAAGGAGCCGACGTGGTGAGGCTGGGTGGGACCATTGCAATGGAGGGTGCCTGGGGCACCTGGGGGGTGGAGGCTGAGATGACAGCAGAAGCAGGGATGTGTGCAAGGTCATGATCAATGCTGGGGCTCGTTGGTTCATCTAGAAAATAAAATGAAAATAAATGTTGGTGGTGCGCCTGGTGGCTCAGTCGATGGAGCACGTGACTCTTGATCTCGGGGTTGTGAGTTCAAGCCCCACAGTGGGGTTAGAGCTTATTTAAAAAAAAAAAAAAAATTAAGAAAAAGAAAAACAAATCAGAATGCCAAATGACCTAATTACTAATAATCAATATTCATTATTTAAAAAAAAAGATACAGATTTTAACACTTAGCCACTAAAGCACCAATAAATAACATAGTTGTCTGTTAAAAATCTTATACAGTTATTACTCTCGTAAATTCCAAATAATTCTGAGAATGTGGTCCAAGAAATTAAGTTGCTTCTTTACCAACAATTAATAACTTCACTAACAGATAATCAAGATACCAAAGTTACAGGTATTCAGAACCTAAAGCTATAAAAGCAGAACAATAATCACCCTAAAAGAATTACTTTCCCAATTGTAAATGTCTTCATTTCAGAAAGCTAAGCAAGGTGACTGGGAGAAATAAATGGCTATTGTTTAAGCCACCCGGTCTGCGGTATTCAGTGGCCCAAATGGACTGAGACAACCACTGGTAGTTTGGAATACATGCCCTCTTCCCCAAGCAAATGTCAGCCCTCACCCAGAGGAGAAATCCCCACTTGCCCCCTCGAGCAGATGCCCTGGTACCCCTGTAGAAATATAGATGTTTTAGATGTTATGAATTTTAAGCTTCTCAAAAGCCTGTCACAATCTGTCAAGAGCAGAAATGCCATATGCATGCATACGTAATAACACTAGCTAACATATGTACAGAGCTTAGTAGGTACCAGCACTGTTCTAAATACTTTAAACATATTTTTCATTTAATCCGTAAGAAATCCTATGAAGTAAGTACTATTTTACAGATGGAGAAGCCAAAACAGACTGGTTAAGTAACTTGTGTAAAGTTACCAAGCCACAGGGACAGAATGTGGACCCAGAGAGTCTGATACCAGAATTTTTGCTTTAGAAGTATAAATTATATTTGTTTTCCAAACTGGTGAGTAATAGCTCTGTTCAAAATTCTTACTCTTATAAAAAACATCAATGGTCTAAATTCTAATATTCTAGGCGAGGAGACTATAATTTAATAGAATACCAGAACTATATTCCCTAAAATCAAATGCCCTACGTCTTAGAAAATCATAACAAAGCCCTTTATAAAGAATATACTATAATGATGAAACAGGCTTTTGATTTCTTGATTTAAAAGATTAAACTATTTTAATTTTGACCAAATTCTAAGAATGCTCTATCATTTTAATGGTTAGCATTTTCATCAAGATGACTAATAATAGTCATTGTTAGTTCATCAAGATAACAAAGCTACAACATTTATAGCTAAAATCTGTAAATTCTGATATATTTTAAGCTTATTTTATGTTTTTACAAAGTTTTTAAAAGCAGCTCTTTATATTTTAGCACTAGAAAACATTTTTAAAATTTCTCTATGAATCAAGTTTACTAAGTATATGACAATTAAATATCCTATGTTGGTGAGCATGCAATTACTCCTTTTTTCAAAAGAAGATAATTTTTAGTCAACTGAATAAGGATAAAAATTTAATTTTATTAAAGATTATAATATTCTTTAAAACTGTCGTTATGATGTAAACTACCACAAATTAACCAACTTTTTCAAATGATACATGTGTATGAAGTAAGTTGGGTCTTCTGGGGTCGGCGTGGGCCACCAAACTGTTATGAATTCAGATGCATGGTTATGAATATGAAAATACTGTATTCTTTAGAAATCATCTGGTGTATGCAGTACTGAGAGTATTAACGCAGGAAGAAATTTCCGTACAGAAAACATTCCCAACAGTGGTGGGTAATACTTGTGTCAAAGAGTGCTTAGGAGATGCCCTGGGAGAAACCTTTCAAGACAATTTTAGGCCTTGCAAAGTAATTTGAAACATTTCTACATTTATTTATTTAAAATTAAATATCACCGAGTGAAATTCACAATGTTCATGGATTAAATATTAAACAAACTTTCAAAGGTAATTTTTTCTTATGACTCTGGACTTCCTAGAGGTATGCATTCAATCTCTTTTGACTTACTACATTTTGGAGGAAATTTCTGTATTACACTGGGTTGAAATAATCTCTGCTTTAAGCCTATGTGTGCAAAAAGGGCTGGAATAGACACCCACCTGCTCCAGTAAGCAAGGGTGAATGGAGAGGCCTGGGTGGGAGGCTAGTACCCTGTGCTCACACACTTCAGTCCTGTTGCACTCTTTAGAATAAATATATTTACTACTATGTTAAAGAGAGACAAGGAAAAGCTATACTTTTTAAAATACAAAGAATTACACTACCTCACATTTATGTAGATACTTTAATAAAACCAATTCTTCATTCCCTATAAAAATGTGAGAAATTTTTTATTGTCTTAAAAATACCATTGTTGTTGTAATATTAGTAGGAATTTTAAAACCCTAATTTTAACATATGCTTTCATTATTACCAATATGTAGATTATGTACAAACAAGAATAATTCAGGCATATCTCATTTTCCACTCTAAGAAAATGTGTACTATCTAGTTGTCCAAAGAGAAAACCAGTGTGCTGTCAGATTTTCAACGAATTTCTATATTTTTAATAATCAAACTTAAATACTCTGCCAGATGAAAATAACCAATCATCTTTGTCTGAGGCATGTCACATACTACATTAAGATGTTAAGTTATGCATGCAGAACACATTTATGAACTATCAAGGCTGTAGACTTGCTATTATCATGTGGCATAATCCCTCATGGTAAACTGAACTACATAATCAAAGGGCTGACTGAACATTTGAGGCCTTAATTTACTTTAGTCACTAAAAGCCCCATAGCTCTTCACAATAAAGAAAAGGTGGAGAGGACACTGAAATTGTTATATACTCAAATTCAAAGTGATCACTGTTTCTTAATCTGTAAAAAAAAGACAGACCTAAGTGCCCCAAATTTTTATTTTATTTTTGGAAGATACTGTTTTCCAAAAATAGATAAAGAACTAATTCTCAAAGAAAATACACACTCTGTATTTCAATTTGGATTTTTTTCCAAAGGGAGAATACTACAAGTTATTATGTTTAAGCTGATGATTCATATCTGAATAAAAAATTTTCACTGTTATCGCTTTCAACAAAAATTCTAACAGAACATCTATAAGATTTCACAAATCAAGAAAAATATAGGGCCACCTGGGTGGTGTAGTCAGTTAAGCGTCTGACTCTTGGTTTTGGCTCAGGTCATGATCTCAGGGTCCTGGGATCGAGCCCTGCACTGGACACTGCTCAGCGTGGAGTCTGCTTGGAATTCTCTCTCCTTCTCCCTCTACCCCTCCCCCCATTCTCTCTCTTTCCCTGAAATAAATAAATAAATCTAAAAAAAAAAAAGAAAAATATAGACAGGTAGAAAATCAATTAAGCATATTGTGAAACTTTATGTATAACTCTTAGACTTACTTTTCAAACAACAAAGAAAAAAATGGAAGCCCTAATATATATTGAGAGCTCTTATAAATAGGAACAACTAAAATCATAACAGAAGAAGAGCGAAATACATGAAGAGACAAATCATGGAAGCCTAATAAAAATGTTGGGGGAAAAAAAAAAACCTTGTGAAAACCTGACTACTAATGAAATAACACAATGAAACCAAGTAAAACAGGACAGCTGTTTTTCATCTTATAACCTGGCAGATATTTTCATCTCATGATGTTCTTATCTTCTTTGTTCCTCTTCATCTTCTGCATGATGACTGCAGAGAACGCATGCTGCTAGCTGCTCATCTCTATCTTTGGGGTACGGCGGGGCCACCAGAAGGCTCACCCTTCTGTTGGATGGGCATGCACGCCAGGCCTGACCCCTCACAGGGTCCTCACGCACTGAGTCCATGGTGACTGGCCAAGGGCAAGGAATCTGATCCAGTCAGGACCCGTCATAAGTCTCTCCATCAGATTTCATATATGGATACTGAAAAAAGTATGGTCTTTCTCTTCCCTTCCCTTGGGGAACAAGAACTATAAAAATCAGTAAACTGAGCTGCCAGTGGCCATCTTTTCTACCATGTGGAGAAAAAGTATCTGAGAATGAAGAAAGCAAAACTGAGAAAAAGATACACAATCTTGATGCCAAACCACTTGAGTATTCAGATCCAGCCATGCACAGAACTAGGTCTACTCCAAAACTTCTTCACTGTGAGCCAACATTCCTTTTTGGCATGAGCTAATAAGAAAAAACTCTGTATCATTTGTAACCAAGAGAATTCCAATCAGCACAAAAGTAGAACACAGTGTGTTTCTAGCCCCCCCTTCACAAACAAGCATTACTCCTCAGGAGACCTACAGTCCACTGCTGCAGGTTAGAACAGAGCACAACAGGCCTCTTCTAAAATGAGCTGGGTTATGACGAATTTTTCTCACCATTCAAATAATTACTCAAAGAAAGCATGACATCAACGTAGTTTGTATTTTAAAATTATAGTTGAGAATAATTTTATAAAACTCTGTGAAATTACTGTAATTTTTGGCATAGACAATGGCTAAACAGTCTGTTCCTTGAAGTACCTTTGCTTTTTATTTCACTTCTGCTAGGAAGAGGTAATCCTAACCCCTCCCCAAATTACACTATCATTTAAGGAATGTTAACAGCATACTATTCAAAGGTAGAATAAACTGTGTGTTGCAAAGGGAGGAGTAAATCTGTATAAGTTGGAAGAAATGGTGGCTAATGTAAAAGTGTATAGGAAGGGGTGCCTGGGTGGCTCAGTCAGTTGAGTGTTCGACTCTTGATCTCAGCTCAGGTCTTGATCTCAGGATTGGGAGTTCAAACCCCTCAATGGGCATATTTCCAAAATAACATGAGTGTGTGTGTATAATTTTTACTAAAAATATGGATTGAACAAACTGCTTCTGTTCCAAGTCCACAAAAAGGGACATTCACTACAAATGACCTAGAAAGTCAATGTATACCTCAAGCAAAATACATGTTTAAAAATCTTTGAGATTTTTCCTTGTCCTTAAGGAAAAGGAGAATAAAATAATGCTAATGGATTCTTTGTCTTAAAAAGAAATTCCAATGGGAAAACTGTCCTTTCTTTTTACTTGCCTTCTGAGATACTTACACTCAGTTTAAATCAAAGGAGATGGACAGCAGTTGTTATTAGGCTGAATTCTCTTTCCAGTAGGCAAGCATAAGCTCTTTCTTATGTACTAACAAGTAACAACTGATTAATCTTTGTAATACCACAGGGTTTTTTTTTTTAATCTAATGTAACCACAATGAAGTAAAGTCATTCTAAAAAATTGAACTACCTAGGCAAATTTTACTCAACCTTACTAATAGCAATCAATACCAGTTACTGAACACCAGGTTTTTTGAGGTTGATAAAGATGACACGTTCAAGAAACTCCACATACCTTAAATTTAAAAGGTATGGTTAGAAAGAATGCTTAAAAAATAAGCCAATAATATATTAACATGTGCTTCTCTCTGATCATCAAGTGACAGATCTCTACTTACTGAAACTCTTCATTAATTATAAACAGAGCTCTGGAAACAGTAGGTCCTATTAACTTTTATATAAACTGGTAAGGGCTACCATCACCTGGTTCAAACATCCCCATTTTTTATAATAATTCAACTCATTATCATAATATGACTTATTATGGCCAAGCTTCTTTACTAATCAGCTCCATAACATGCATTTAGGTAAATACTTGGCTTTGTGAAAGTCATTTTGAGATTTGGTTATTTTCATCACCAAAAATCCAATGCTCTATCTTCCTAGGAGAGAGATGATTTTTTAAAAGATTAGGAAGTGAGGAGAATTTTGAATGCTCTATGCCTGCTTGCCATAACCAATTGGCAGTTGGTGCTGAAGTAAAGGGAACGGGGCTGTAAATCCAAGAGGAACTGTTGTGACAGTAGATACTAGGAAGGAGGGAGATGAAACTGGACTGGAAGCAGGAATGTGTGTGGTCAAGTGGTCAGCGCTGGGGCTAGTTAGCCTGATGGCAAGACAGCATTAACCATATTCGCATAGCAGGTGCTCTACATTTAAAGAGGGCAAGTGGGAGCACTACTTTTAGATTTACCACAGATAACAGTTCCAGTTACTTTGCTGAATTTCTGCAGTCCCAGAGATGAGATGAGTTAACTCAAGGTTTTAAGATTTTGTGGGCTGGGGGGGGGGGGGGGGGGCGGCACGTGGGTATGAAAACGGACCCCGCTTGCTAGCTGACAAATGCTGGAAGTATTCATTTCAAGAAATTCAACAGTGACTTTAAAAACAGTCAATAAGCATGAGGCACCAATTTCACCAATTTTTCTTTCAAATGATTAATTTTCACACAGAAAATAAGCAAACTATTAGGAATAGGGAAGATGAGCAGGGGGTCCTGTCTTGTTCGAATATGTGAGAACCACTTAGTCACTTAGTTTTCCTGGATATTAAATTTGTTACCTATAAAGTACAGAATCTGGATGAGAAGGGTCAATTCTTTTCTTTTTTTTAAAGATTTTATTTATTTATTTGACAGAGAGAGATACAGTGAGAGAGGGAACACAAGCAGGGGGAGTGGGAGAGGGAGAAGCAGGCTTCCCACGGAGCAGGGAGCCCGATGTGGGACTCAATCCCAGGACCCTGGGATCATGACCTGAGCTGAAGGGAGATGCTTAACCACTGAGCCACACAGGCGCCCCAGAAAGGTCAATTCTAATCAAGAGGCCTGCAATAATCAATCCACTAAAGGTGCAAAATTATCATTTGTGTAGTAATTTAAAATACCTGTAGGTTTTTCTAAACCAGGGATTTGTTAAGGGGCTTTTGAGGTTTGGATTTATTTTAAAAACTGCCAGATATAGCTGAGAGTGTAGTTACTATTAGATCTGTTTTCAACATTAAAGAACTAGCTGAAAATCGAGAAAGTCTAACTTTAGGGAAATAATTCTGTAGTTTTCACAGTGCTAAGTTAAATTTTTTCCCCTAAATTAATCAGTATTCTACAAGGTGTGCTGTAGATAAATTTGAAATACTTTAGGCTAAAAGCTAATGCTACTACCAAAAGAAGGTAAATGGGCATCTAAAATTATTCCATGATGAACAGTACTGTGAACCAACTTGGAACACAAACATTTATTTATTGAAAAGATGGTAATTCAATCTTGGAAAGTCTGAGTTAAGAAGAATGTAGAATTATTTTTTAGGTTAAGCTTTAAAAGAGTAAAAGGCCAGGATTTGAACTTTAGCACATTTTGGGGGCATTGTCCAAAGAATATGAGATTCGGAGCCAGCAGATAATCAACTCTGTCAGTTACCTGCTGAGAGACCCTGAGCAAACGACTTAACTTTCCTTATCCATAAAGTGGGTTATTTACTCCTGACCTAAATTCCCTACCAGGCTGTTATGAGGATTGGTACATGAAACACTTGTTAGGTTATAAAATACTACAAAAGTTTGGGGATTTTGTCATTGTTGTTATATTTAAAAATGAACTCCACATCATTACTCAACAGAAGCAAAAATCTTTAAGTTTAAGTGCCAATGGAGTCACATCTTGTGGGAATGCTGGTATATGGAAAAGACTGTAAGATGATGAGAGTAATTTTTGTCTTTATAGATCAGTTGCTTTGTAGAAAGACTCAGTACGTATTAGTATAAAAGAGGGGCCGAGTACTCAGTGCACCGCCTATAATATCACAGCTGGCATTAGGAGACTAGAGCCTCCAGAGGAAGAAGCTGGGAATAAGGGGACCGTCACCCACTCCCATTGCTGTTGGGTAAATTTCAGACACTGTAATCTAGGTATATACCTCACAAGCTTTAAAACCTGTAAGTTGGTTTAAAATGGCAGGACCAATAAGACTGTACCAATCTAATTCAATTTTACATAGGCTAAGACTAAGTACATGCATATGGGCCAACTTTGGGGTGAGAACAAGAAGGAGTATTAGAAATATGGCAAGAAAAAAGGAGGAAAATGAATTTGAAATGAAATCTGAGCATAGGTGATACAGCTATAGTTTCTTTATATTAATAATTTTAAGAGTAGTAAAAGAAATGGAGGAAGTTCAGATTGTAGAACACATCTTAAATCCTGCTACTAAATGTCAAATTACTTATGAACTCATTACTCATTTTGTGTTTTGTGTTTACACGTAAAAGAAGTAAAAATTTATTTTCAGTACTTACTATGATGCTTTATAAACTGCCTGTGGGGGATAAACAAAATACTGTCAATGACTGATACTCCTAATTTAAAAACAAATAAAATGGTTTATTTTCTTCATTTCTCTAAATCTTTGTGAACCAAAAGCAGTATTAGACATTAAATGTGTAACAAAATGCTGGAAAATTTTCTTTCTGTAAGACATACCATTTGCTCTGTATTATAAATAACTAAACAAATGAATTGGCTCCATTCTCTGGTGTTTTGGGAATAAAGCCAAGGCACTTAATTCTTTTTTTTTCCTGCATTAATCTAAAATGTTTCCAAATGACAAAAAAATAATTATTAAAATCACGGAATATAAGATTCTGGAATGTGATAATACAAAAGCAACCTTAATTTCTTTCCCTTTAATTTAAATGTTCCATGTGATAGCATAAAGTATATTCTCTGAAGTGTGTTTTATGATATATTAAACAGAGATCCTCTTAAGAAAAGGATTCATGGTCAAATACTTCTGAGAAGTCAATCAGAGAAAGACATGTATCATATGATCTCACTGATATGAGGAATTCTTAACCTCAGGAAACAAACTGAGGGTTACTGGAGTGGTGGGGGGTGGGAGGGATGGGGTGGCTGGGTGATAGACACTGGGGAGGGTATGTGCTATGGTGAGTGCTGTGAATTGTGTAAGACTGATGAATCACAGACCCGTACCTCTGAAACAAATAATACATTATATGTTAAAAAAAAAAAAAAAAGATAGTAGGAAGGGAAAAATGAAGGGGGGGGGAAATCCGAGGGGGAGATGAACCATGAGAGACTATAGACTCCGAGAAACAAACTGAGGGTTCTAGACAGGAGGGGGGGTGGGGAGATGGGTTAGCCTGGTGATGGGTATTAAAGAGGGCACGTACTGAATGCAAACAATGAATCATGGAACACTACATCAAAAACTAATGATGTAATGTATGGGGATTAACATAACACAATAAAATTTTTTAAAAAATTTAAATTAAAAAAAAGAAAAAGAAAATAAACCTACAAAATATCTAGTAGCATGTTAATGATTCTAAGAGTCCCTTGGTAAAGACAAACAAAACTTATTTATTTAAGTCCAGCATTTCTCAATTTACTTGATCACTGATTTTTTTTCTCCTTAATCAAATGGAATTAATGTTCCTAGAAAATACACCGGGAAACACTGCAAATAGTCTCTTTTACTCCATTTCAATGCTGATGTTTATCCCACTTTTATATATATATGTTATATATATATAATTAAATTTCATATATATATATAAAATTTAAAAAATAGACTGGAAAGAGAAACACCTACGGGTCAGAGAACACTTTGAAGCTCAATAATAAAAGGATTTCAATATTGATTAAATTATGGAACTTATACTTAATGAAATCTAAAGTTCTTTTATTGACTGGTTGTTTACACATATTCAACAACACAGTGTCTAATAAGTATTTTTTGGACTTCAAGGTTAAAGGATTTTAGTTAATCAAAGAGCTAAAAGATTTTCACAGTAAAAAGGCAAGTATACTAAAATTCTTTCCAATGCCTTTACTTCAAATGGCATACAATTTTATAAGAGCCATTAAAATGCTGTAATAACTCAGGAGGCATGGCATTATTCCACCTGAGGGCCTAGAAACTTTTAAGAATGCTTACATCAATGGACAATGTTTACATATGGTAACAGAGTGAAAAAATTCTGTGTTTATATTTCAGGTTTTTATCCTGCCCTATTCCACTGGTAATGGTATAACTGACATACCACAGTAATTACATGCTATATATTAAGGTTTTAGGAGGTATATACGAAATTGTCCTGAGAAGTACTTAATGTAGAATCTGATCAGAACTAGGAAGTGAGCATTTTCATTTTTAGTGAATAAACAAAATAGTTTAGTCATTTCTCTAAATCTATATGGATACAGAATTAGATACATTTTTATTTTATACTTTAGCTAATGTTCTCTCTTTAGTAATGATTGACTTATTGATCTATTCAAAGGATAGACAGATAACTAGGAAGAAATATTAACAGATATAGTTAGCACTTTATTACTCCAATATAATCTGATTATATTGCTCTTATTAGGCAGGAAGAAAATATGATGCCATTATTCTGGCAAGATCTCAGAGGCTTATCAAATACAGTCACAGGTTGTAGGGACTTTTATGTTTAAAAAAATCACAGAACAATCATTAGTCCTCAGTTACTTTCTATAAAATATCTAGATGATGTATAAGATTCCATTTATGGCAAAGTTCTACTCTCTGAGCTTGGATTTAAGGGTATGGAGATAAATATGAGTACAATTTAGGTTGAGATTCCCCACAAATGTTTACAACTTGAATATATCATATTTATAAAAAACGTAAGTTACATAGAACTTTCTCAAAAGCTGACTCTGATAGTGTTGCCTGACAGCCCAATAGCTCAGTAGATTTAGAAAATTTCTCTAGGAAAGAAAAACCTTGAAATGTTGCTCAAAGAGAGGCACACTAGACTATAAAATTATGGAGAACTCTGCATGAACTCATGGGGTAACAGGGTGAGGATGAGTACGGCCTTGGCCTCAAGAGAAGGCCCCTGCATCCCACAACTCCAGGGGGTGATCTTCACAATGCATCTATATTCATGGTGCCCTCCAGAGCTGTGCTCCGGGAGGAGGCTGAATCAGCGGGCGAAGTGTCAGTCTCTACTGTCTATTAACTGTGTCACTTTAGGGAAGTTATTTAACCCCTCTACAGCTTAAACTTCTCATTATTAAATAAAGGCAAAACTAAGGACACATACGATAATCCTGTGAGCGGATTATGTTTTGGAGCTGCAGAGTAACTATGATGAGAACTTTTGATTTTGCTAGACACTTAACCATCATCTCAAAAATTATCATTAGCCTATCATTTCAACCAATATTTACTGCAATATTTACTGAGTGCCTTCTATATGCCAGGCAGTGGTCTAGGTATTAAGGTTACCGAAGTGGACAAAAGATCTAAAAGCCTGGCTCTCGTGCAACTTATATTTTAGCTCTGCAGAGAAATGTGTAATAAAAAATATAAAACACGTCGAGCGGAAACAAGTGATATGAAGAGAAATAAAGTGGCTGAAAGGGACAGAGAATGTCAGGTGCCATGCATGTGTGTGGGGTACCTACTGTAGATAGGCTGGTGAGGAAAGGCCGCCTTGATAAGGCAATACTTGAGCACAGACCCAAATGGCCCGAGGGAGAGTCTTGTGACTCTGTGGAATGTGTTCCAGGGCTGGGAACTGGCAGTACCAGGGCCCCGAAGCATGCTTGGCAGGCTCCACAGGTGCAAGCAGGCCAGGGCGGCTGAAGATGGGCTGAAGACGGGATGCACAAACACGGAAGACAGGGGATGGGCTCAGAGAGGTGCAGCGGGGTTGGGGGGGCATAGTTCATGGAGGGCCCCGCAGGCCACGGCAGCATTTGGGATTCTATTCTGGGTAACGGAGAAAGTAAACAGAGGGTCTGGTCAGAGGAGCGGCATGATCTGATTCCCATTTTTAAACCACCACACTGGCCGGTTGTGGAGAATACACCTGGGGTGTGTGGGAGCAGTCTCAGGCCTCAGGAAATATACCAGCTGTTCTGGGCCACAAGCTTGTAATTTGAGTGATTTTTCCAACTCTATCCCAAGATTTACTCTAAGACAAAGTAAAACTTGACAATGAAGAGGTCTATTCATTCAGCCCAAAGAAACAAGAAATAATAAAGTCAAAAGCACTGTTTAAATAAAAGGCCGATTACTAATTATTAAAACTGTTCTATTTGGCTTTTGATTCAGATGGATAATCAACTAGGTACCATTTGGTTTGCTGGGTCCCTTGGCCCCAGACAGTGGAAATTTGTTTCATCCAAAAAAAAGAAAAGAAAAGAAAGGCATTGAGTACCTAACATTAAAATAAAAAAGGAAAACTGTCACTTGAAATAATCTTTGAGGGTAAAAGCTTACGGCTCTGGCTTTATTTAGCCCAGTTCAGGAAATTGAGGACAAATGTTTTAAAATCAGTATAAAATTTTTGTGCCTGTTGCCACTAAAAATAATACCTTACTGGAAAGATTTGTAACATATTTGACACAGTAGCCACTGACGACACATGAGCTCACCTATAAAGGGGATGGATGCCAAGGAATCCCCAGGTGGACTGGTACTCGAGGCCTTCCGTTCCTCCATCCGTTTTATATGGACCTCTCGGCGCGCATCATTGGGCAGCCAGCAGGTGGTGTCTGATCCGGTCTCCTGGTCATTTACGGCCAAGATGTAAGACTGATGCCTTAAAGGCTGTGGCGTCTGGCGACCGGATGGAGGTTTTTCTCTTAGGACGACAGTTTCTCTATTATCTAAAGTATCTGACTCCTGAATTTCAGTCTCTCGTAGATTTAAGTCGTGATTTCTCTGAGTGACGGATAATTCTAAATCCGAAGCGCCAGAGCTGTCAGTTGTCTGAGGGCCAGGCTTGACAGGAGCTCCAGATAAAGTGGGGGGTTTCCCAGTCTCCACCTGGTGATCAGGGGCACTTTCGGTTCTTAGCCATGTCTGCTGATTCAATAGGCTGTTTTGATGCAAGTGATTTACTGGTCTTTGGTCTTTGACAGAAACAAATGAGTTCTGGCTAAATGATGGTTTTGTGACATGTGTAGAAGGCGCTTTCAGAGAATTACTTCGGACTTTCACAAGAGGTGACCTGTCTTGCGAAACACCTCGAGGCAGTGACATTCCACAAGTGGTTGGAAAGTTTCTGCTGGACTGCAGTGTTTTTAGCTCTGGTGGCACTTTTTTAAACTGAGACACAGACCCCACTCCTCTGCCGGGCACTCGCCTATTATCAGAATTAACGCTCGGAGCCACGGTAAAATTTGAACCCCGAAAAGACTTGTGAATTTCTTGCTGCCTAGGTCTTTCATAAATCCCTCGTCTATCATCCTGTTCAGTAAATCCACTCCACTTGTAGGTCTGCTTTCGTTCTCCATTTGAATCGGGTATTTGACTCTCAGAACTGACGTTTTCTAAGGTTTCACCTTGTCCCTCGATATAATCCCAGGAACGAGTTCTATGATTGCTAAAACTAACAGGTGGAGAGGTCAGTGCTCCTTGAGATGCACTTCGTGGACAATACTTCGTTAACACAGAATCCTCCAGTCTCTCCTGGGACACACTGCGCTGCCGGATCTGAACAGACTGGGGCACTCGATCGTGAGAGGTGCTTCGACGTCGTACCTGCAAAGTAGGGCGGGTTGGTACAACCTGGTTATAATCTGTTGTGCTCTGAGATGCTGCTCTTAAACTATCTAGTCTTTCTTGAATTGTCCGACAACCTATGTGCAATCGTCTGTTATCAATATACTCTTTGTAAGTTTTATAGTTTTTCCAGTCTATGTGCTGATGGGAATTCGGAGAATAGTGATTAACAGATACAGAAGGCGAATCCACAGCCTGCGGTCTACTGCTTGAGATTCCCTCCGAATGTCCACTGTAATTGCCAGATTTAAGTAAAATTCCCGAAGGTTCCAATGACCTGGAGCCTGCAGTCTGATGAATTAGATGGGCAGCGGGAATCGAGGATGATGGTGGTGTGGTTCTTGACACTGTTTTCAAAGAGGTCTGCTCGTTGATGCCATACCTCACCTCTTCGGTTCTATGTGAAGGAACTGTATGGTTGTTTCTATTAGTTAACAAATCTACAACCTTCTCAGAAGGTACAATGACAGTCCTTACACTTTCATTGCAAACACACACTGCCGTGTTGGACTTTGCAACATCTGTTGGTGACGGAGGCACTTGGATTTCCATTCTATAGGCCCTGCCAGGTTGCGTCAGGACTGGGGTACTGGTTTGCTGTTTGCTCGATGATGAATCTGGAGGAGATATTTCAACTGGCTGTGCCATGGCTGAAGGGGCAGATGGCAGCCAGGGGTAGCAAATTGGTGGAGGTTCAGGGATATTGCGGGCATTGCCACTGTAGGCTTCGTTGCCTTTCAGGTAGGCATCTTGAGAATACGCCTACGTGGAAAGGAGAAAAAAAGTGTCATTTGAGAGTCATAAGAAGAACAACAATTTCCATTCTTGCAATGGACTGCTGTTTTTTTTTACTGTGCCCAACCTGATTCCTAAACGACATTCGCTAAAGCAAGCATGCAAACACAACATAAGGATGCTCCACAGTTTAGAAAAGGGCTAGTCTTTCAGAAATCAAATACATTGTAGAATTTGCAACAGAAATAAATTACAACTGCCTGTTTTCTCAAAGGACTGAAACACACCAGTTTTTCCCCCAGCCAATTAGAGATAGCCTTGTGGCTTCTAAAATCTTCCCCATTCAAGTTTTATGATCTTTCACCATTTGACAGGTAAATGGCTGCCTGATAAATCCCAGCAAAAGAACATTTTGATCTTCTGCCAGAGTGAAGGTGAAGATATTAAAAATCTTAACCAAATACATTTTTACTGCAAGCACTACTGCTGGCATAAATTAAATGTGACATATTGAGCAGTGTCTAATCAATTAATGATTACTGAGTCCTTAAAACTAAGCCATTTTGATGAATTAAGTCCTAAACCATGCTAAATATTTTAATATTTAAAAATAAGAGAAAACATGCATGCTTAAATTGAGCATGAAAATTAAAGGCATAAAAATATGAAAAAAGTAATTCATCTTTCTGTATATAATTTTTATTTTTTATTTTAACCTAATGCAAAATTATATTGCACAAATTTATTTGGTCTCTTTTACTTATTAGGAGGAGACATTTCTCTATAACTAACAGGCAGGCATGCGGCTCAAATTCTTTTTTGTCCATTATTTATGAAACTATCTAGCAATGTATTTCAAAACTTCAAAATAACTGAAATTAAAGACAAAGACGCAATAAAACAGAACTAATTGATAGTAACTGAGGACAATGTCAGCATCTGAGACAGTGAGGTGTGGTATCATGTTACATATCCTCCCTTAATCAAAACAAGCTTAATTCACATCTATCATCATATCCTGTCTTTGCATTAGAGAGCCTGCAAAGCTCAAGTGCAGCCACAACATAACAGCAAAATACCAGGGAAAGAGAGAGGGGGAGATACTTAAGAAAAAAAAAATCCACATACAGGTAGATGTTATGTTTTAACACCAGTTATGCACAGGATTCAAAAGAAACCAAACGTAAGAACCAAAAATAAAGAAAATCAGATATCACAAACACAGTCTGCTAATTAGTAAGATTAACATCACACTATGGAGGGGTTTCTCTAAGCAAACTTACAGTTTTAATAGGTTGGCTTATTACAAATCTCTATAGAACAGAACTTAAAAAGCAAGGAAATGGCTTCTGTGCATTTCTTACCAGAGCTGTGACATCCTTTGTAAACTGTAGCTAGCAGAAAATAGGAAAACATAGTAGAAGCTGCTTACTGATATAAAGACAGAATCATGTTGTCATATTGATGCTGGAAACAGCAAGCTAAAAATACATCTATACTGATTTCTCTGGAAGGTACCAAGAGAAGTAAAGGGCAGTGGAGCAGAAAGAATAACTTCAGTATCCTTCTGAGCATCTTTTTCTCGGGCTTTTATCTGGTTCTTATTTGGGGTGTCTGCCATTTCTGAAAGCAAAATACATCTGGTGACAGGCTTTCCTAATGGCTATTTTCTTCACTCTGCACTGCTGTCTGATGATGTGCCCCAAAGCTTCCCTTCCACAAGAGCAACATTGATGTCTCTCATTTCCCCTGAGCTTCTTCCATCTCTGCTTCCAGATGACGAACCGAATGCTCTATTATGCATTTAAAATAGTACAACCTCCTCCTTCCCCTGTAAATCAGAGCACAACCACAAGCTGTCAGCTGACTGGAACTGTCTTTACACTATGATTTGGAGAGAAAGGATGACTGTTTGATTAACTATGTTTCACTCAAAAATTAAGATCTTTTCCTGTACCTTTTGTCCTGTGTTACTGGCTTAAGAAAATGATGACTGAATGGACATAAACATGCTACTTCCAGAGGAATTCTTTAAAACTTATACTGAATACTATAAAACATAAGCCAGAATGCAGTGGAAAAGCTGAATGAGTAGACAAAAGAAAACATGCATGCCATAATATTTTTAAGGCATGAATACAGTCAGTCAAAATATACATGTTGGGTTCCATGCCACTGACATAACAAGACTATCTTTTTGATGCTGATTGTATTCACACCAAGACTTTTCCACAGCAGGAAAATTGTGTCTGGATGAGTGAACACTCTGGTACAGCATTTCCCACAGTGTGTTTGTGCAGTTTTATTAAGCATCACCCAAAAGGGAGGAGGAAGAGAGCATTCTCTATGCTCAATGATGTAGCGAAGAACTGATTGGCAGGCTTCTTGACTTCTCAAAACCTCTACTACATTCATGTCGGTTGTTAAGATTCAAAAGGAAATGACAAGCTTATTCGGCCATAGAACCCATTTTTTTCCGAAGGGATTTTAATACAACTAGAAATTTCTGCTGGGAAGTACTGTTTTAGAACTAATAATTTAGAGATACCTCTTTTATTCAAATTTGGGGATAATAAAAGTATATGTATGACAGGAACTATGAAAAACTTGAAAAAATATCTGACATACTTCAAACATCTCTAAGATCCCTATGTAACAGCTCTAAATACTAAATAGCCTATATTCGTGGGACCCCACTTCTGAGTAAAGTTATGCCCAGTGGGTGCTCACATACACACATACACATGGCCCATGCATTAACAGCAGACTAAACAGAATATCCTACGCAGACAGTATTATTGTCTAACGTAAGCAGATATAATTGAGATGAATAAAACATGAATTCATAATTCATTCAAGAGCATTACTGAATTTCCTTACATATTCTCACAGTTCATGAACACTAAAAAAGCTTGTTTATCTAATTATTTAAAAATTCCTCATTCTCAGGGCACCTGGGTGGTGTAGTCGGTTGGGAGACCGACTCTTGGTTTCGTCTGGAGTCGTGAGATCGAGCCCTGAGTTGGGCTCTGCACTCAGCGCAGAGTCTGCTTGAGAATCTCTCTCTCCCTCTGTACCTCCCCCCTGCTCTTGCTCGCTCTCTCTAAAAATAAATAAAATCTTTAAAAAAAAATAAGTCTGACTCTTGATTTCGGCTCAGGTCATCATCTCAGAATGGTGAGATGGAGTCCCAGGTGAGGCTCCGCTGGCTGTGGAGCCTGCTTAAGATTCACTCTCTCCCTCTGCCCCGCCCCCCCCCCCCCCGCCTCCTGCTCACATACTTTCTTTCTAAAAGACAAAAAAAAAAAAAAAAAAGAATTCTGCATTTGCAGTTAAAATTTTAAAGAGCATATTAAATAAAATTTAACATTAACAGTCTGGATCTTGATTATAGGTATAGTATCTAACAGTAACTTAATCCTAAAAAAATCTTCCAGTTTAGTTTTAGTAGAGTTGCATCAAAATCACGATTACCATGCCTATTACTACTATAATACTGTTATTATTACATAATTATTGTCTAATAAAGGGTAAAAACAAACAAAAAACCGCACAAAAAAGACCCTGCAGAATAACTAAGTTGGTAAGATTGAAATTTCTCCCTACCATTTCACCTTTAACAGGCTGATCTATTAATTTAATACCATTACTTATGATAAAATAAAAAATAATTACATGTCTGTCTGTATAATAAAATACATGCCAAACATGACACAGAGGGGTGTGGGAAAAGGGGATGGTATGCCTACTTTATAGCTTTCTAAATTATTTGTAACTTTTCTATCAAGCAGTAACTATTCTTATAATTATTTAAAAATCGATTTTGAAAAAGAACAAAGTAAATGCAAACTCGCAAAATATGAAAGAGCCCTCCAGAATTCCTACTCTTGCTTCCCTACTCTAGGCAGGATCACCTTCATGCACACTTGGCAAATGGCTACCTAATTTTAAATACAGTATTATACTGATTATGGAACATATTAAATAATTATTTTGAAAGTAATTCTAATAAATCTAAAGAAAAACTTTGATCAAATTACATTTTCCAATTTATATAACATCTACAGAGTGGCAGAGCACTGGACTCAGAGTCCAGAGATGAGTTAGAACAACATCTCTGACTAACAGGGTGACTGTGCTAAGGCACTTAACTCCTCATCTACACCCGATGACAGTAAAGGACTGTGGTCTAGTTCAACGTACAGGCTTTAGTCTCAGACCCACCTCGGGTCAAGTCCAGGTGCCACTGCCTTCTTCCCTGTCATCCTAGAAAAGCTGTTTAGCTTTGCTGTGTTTGACACAGAACAGCACCAAGTAGGCGCAGAGTGCCCTGGCCAAACACTAGACACACCCAACAATCTCTACAGCTCTCAGAACTCATCAACTGAAAATTCAAGTTTGAGTCCACTGAGCCAGTTGCTTAACAAAATATCGTGATGCATCCACTAAAAAGAACGGCCATGTCTACTTCTATCGTGAGCCCATTCGAGGAAGGGTTTTCTTTAGTCAGCATCGCTCTTTGGGTGACTTGATGGGTGGTGGCTAATTTTTTTAAAGATTTTATTTATTTATTTACTTCAGACAGAGAGAGAGTGAGAGAGAGAGCATGAGGGAGGCGGGGAGAGGGGCAAAGGGAGAAGCAGACTCCCCGCTGAGCAGGGAGCCTGACATGGGACTCAATTCCAGGACCCTGAGATCATGACCTGAGCCGAAGGCAGACGCTTAACCCCCTGAGCCACCCAGGTGCCCCAAGATGGTGGCTATTTCATTCATGCACAGCCAACATTTGAAAGGGTGAGGAAACCATTCTGTTTCTTTGAAAATGGAATAGAAAGTGTTTTTTCTTTTGTAATAATACCTTAAAAACATGAAACTAAGATATCAGAGTCTAAAATATTGTTATAAAATACTGTCAAAAATGACTAAAAATGAATGTAATACTACTCACATTGTTAATCTAGAAAATATATGTTGGTTTAGCAAATGAAGCTGCCAAGTACAGGAGCACTGTTACCAGCACTAGTTTAGTACCATAATGAATTATTCTTAATTTTACTTCATGTTTTTTAATATTTTATCACTATCATCTGTAATTAGAAATTTATTATTATATACTTATCCTTACATGAGTCAAACTTTAAACCAAATTAAATTCTCCATGTCACCTCTCAAGGATGAGCTGAGCACCTCTAGAACAGTCTGGTGCACACATCACTCAGGAAAAGAAAAGTCCATGGACACACCGTCCTGCCATTGCCCAGACTAAACACATACAAACTACGAGAAGCTTCCACTTGGGTAAATAATTTTTACAATGGCTGTACAAATGATCATGTTTACTTTTTCTTTACAATGAATATTCAACCTCACAGTATATGTCTTTAAAAGCACATACTATGCGTAACAGACCAACATAAATACTTAAGGCCCTTACAGAACATTTTAACCCTAGAGTCTGTTAGAGTGAAGAATTTCTGCATATGGTTTTTGAATTCCCACATTCTCTTTGCGTTTTATAATAGCTTTAAGAAATGACACTCATAGATGAACCAGCTAAAAACACTGATGCAGAAAAGAACTTGCCAGGTCCTAATGTCCTTTAGGAACAATGCATAGTAGGCATTAATTATATACACTCCTTTGATTGTCTCATAAATTATAGTGCGTTCAAATATGAATGAAGGCTGGGTTTAAAAGCGAGGTTTTCTTTTATCATTAAGGGCATATATGCTGGTAATCTCTTAAGATTAAAGTAATTCAAATAACATGTTTGAAAAATGAATTTTGTTACAATTTTACTAAAACCCTTTACTAAGGAACTCTGAAGATCTGTGTGCTCATGCCACTCAAGTGAGCCAATTTTTTCCTGTGTTTGCAACACTTTGTATTTTGCCTTTGTTTTAAATATATGTATCATAACTAAACTATAACATGACAGACGAATTAACCTTCTTTCCCACTGATCATGAAATGAGACAATGATTGCTTCCAGGGCCACTACTCTTCATCAACCACACAGCCGGCTGTGATGGCAACCGCTGAATTATCAGAGCAGGTACTCTACAACTAGCTCTCTCTGCCTAGGAAAACTACCCTGGAGAGTTGCACCTTCCTTGTTGAGATGCCCCAATGACAAAACAACTGTGTACTTAAGAAGGGTAATCTGTTAGCACTAAAAAGCCATTCCTAAATAAAATCCACATGCTTTGAAAACACAAGGTGGATCTCCATGGATTTCAGTTAATTATACTTTATATGAATACACTGAATCATAAGGATCAGCTTTAGTGATATTTCTGTGAAAAAAATGTTTACAGAAGATTACTTAGGACTTATGTTGAATTAAATTCAAACTAATGCCTTACAAATGAAAAACATGATTACCATTTCCATTCCCATCACAAAGATTCCATGAGTTTCCTGTTGTACTCGAATTAAAAAACAAAACAGAACAATTATTTGCTAAAAAGAATTTAAAAAAACACAACTTTCAGTGGCCATTGCCATTTCTTAGATCGAGTGGTCAGCTTTCATGTGTTACTTGAAAAGTTTTGCTCATGCTGTCTGATTCTACTGAACTACAATGTCAACTGAGGAAAAGTACTATTTTCTTGAATGAAATTTATGTATGTTACTGTCTTTTTACTTTCAGCAATGTTTAAGCTAAACAAAGGAGTTAAGGATTCTGTTCATTTTCTCTCTAAAAATGAGGGGAAAATTTAAGCTAAATGCTTAATTTTTATTAAGTCTTCAATATAGTTTCATCTCCTCTTGAAGACCCTGACATATTTCTCCCTTAAGGTATAGACTCCATTCACTGTGAACCTTACTTCTAATAGAATGAATTGATACTGTTCCAAAACTGCTTGGTGGGTTAATTTACAGTCATACATACTGAAAAATTAAGAAACAGCTTTCATAAAATTTCTGTTCTCATAAGAAAAAAAAAAAAGATTCTAATTTCTGGGGATATACCCTTGTACCCTGAGCTTTGGCTTCTGGCCAAAGGACTACCTAGGATGCAACATTGGGGCAAACTCTTTAGGAATCTCATTCCAAATGGCAACAACAGAAGTTCACTGTCAAATCCATAAAATACTCTTATGTCACTTAATTGTAAAAACTGACAAATAGTTTTTTTGTTTGTTTACTTGTCTTTTGGTAAAATGTCAAGAATCCCAGATTCTGCTAAATGAACCAGCGGGGTTTTTTTTCCCCTAGAATCTTATATTCAGTCCCCCTCCATCTTTAAAGGATCTTTATTAACATTCGAGACTACAGAACAATGCATATTTGAGTAAATAAAACTTACCACTTGGAGAATATCTTCATCTTTTGGCATAACACTAAGTTCCAATGTTGTATCACTGAAATTGAATATAAAAATCATTTCAGTGGAGGTGAAAGTGTATCAAAAAGACAAAAGAAATATAGTTAGCTCAGAAGTATTTTTTACATTTGTTTATGAGTTTGTTTTTTTTATCTTTACTTTTCAAGCCCAAATCATTAAAATAAAAAGAAGTCACTTTTATATATAAAGCTAATTATGAATGAAAGAAGGCATCCTGACATATGTTTGAGCTATTCATAAGCAGGCAAATCTTCTTTATAACATATTTCTAATTTAGGAACATGAAGTGTATTACTTGTATTATACTCCTGGAACAAACTCTTCAGTATATATTTATTATTTTAATTCAGGTCACAGAAAAAATTATAAATTTTTACCACATATTTGCACTATTTATCAAGTTAAAAATACATTCACATGAAAATAACCGAAGAACGCTCAAATTTAACATTTTAAGTAATATTAAACATCTAAATTTTGAAATATTCCCTCTTGGCCTCAGAAGTGAAGGAAATCGGAGTTCACCAGCACAACTATCAAAATGACTCATTTTTGCACACTAGAGAGCATCTCAACTATTTGCTTTCTTCTCTGACTTAATTTTAGAGCCCTTACAGAAATAGCTCAAAGTCTCACTTTATTTTGGTACTATAAATGTCCTGTTAAAAATGATAGAGAAGTTTCTCTAAGTTTAAAAAAGTACAAAGGGATAAATTATGCTGAGTCTTGTGATCTGGAGTTACATTTAGAAAAGGCAAGGATAGTGGACTATCCCCATCAAGTGATTCAGTATCTAACCTAACAATATCAGATTTTTTCTTCCCCCAATACAATCAAGAGATTAAGAAACAAACAACAAAAAAAGAAAACAAAACCTAATAATTTTACTGGTGTCACTTTTTGTTAGATTTGAACCTTATCATCAGGTTCATAAATGCTCAGAATACTAAACCGTAAGAACCACAGGTTCAAATAAATTTTATTAATAAAAGATGTAGGTACTTGTATTTCAATATTTAGAGTTGGTAGAAAATACATACTGATGTTTAGATAAATTCTTCTGCAAGGATACATTTTTACATTAATACACTGCAGAATCTCAATGGCTTTGTGCTGCATTATCCATTTGCTACCAACTGCAGACAAAAGGAACACAATTTTTTAAAAGAAAATAAGATGATGAAAAAACAGTATTTCTCTATTTTTCAAATTGCTTTATCAGCTGAAAAATCAAGATTGTCATTCTAAAGTGTTATTACTCCAAGAGATAAACTGCACCAGTAACAAAAAATTAATGTGGATTTTGAGGAAAACAAAGATTAAGTGATGGTTACTTGGGAAAATACTATTTTTCAAGAAGAGATATTAACAAATACACTAAAAAAAATCCTTAAATTACAGGTTGATAAAACATATCGGTGTATCTATGATGATCTAAATTATTTTAAGGGAATAAAAATTTAGGTTATCTCCCCACTGCCTCTGGAGTGGCTTTGAATTCTTCACCAGTCCCCTGTTCTCTCCAATACTTAAGATCAAATAGGGATCACTGTCAGGAACACCTAGAATCCAACATTAGAGGCAAGATTTAAGATTTGCTTTCTCTAAGAATTTCATTATATAATAAAACAGTAAGAAGAATACTCAGCAATAAATCACAATCACATCATCTAATTGAAAAATGACAATGCATTAGGGCATTAGTGTAAACAACTTAGATTATAGCATGAACTGCTTTAGACATAGTTACAGGAACTTGATAAAAGTCTTCAGAAAATAATAAACTTCAATTTAATTACAAAGGGATGATCCGGACAATGGGACTCCAGTCATGGCCTGCTCTTGACAGGACTTCAATATGGTAACCACTTTGGCTTTCAATTTCTTTATTTATAATTAAGAAAAATTTTCTAGGTGTGTGGTAGACAGAAAGAAAGTAGGACTAAGTTATCTTTAAGGTCTCACAGTTACTCTGTTCATATTTATTTGCCTTGAGAACTCAAAATGCTATCGCTCTGTAGAACGTAGGCAGACAGATGAATTCAAAGAGAATTTCTTGCTGTCTTTGTTAAAACAAATGAATAAATTTGAGCCAAGAGTATTATTCAATAAGGTATTTAAAGATATCTGAGTAAGAGGTTTTAAAATAAATTATATATGCATTTATTTTATTGTTATTATAAACAAATTATAAATTTCATTGTCATTTCAAACTAAAGTGAGGAACTTATAGTAAATCTAAAATATGTTGCTTTCAGATTCTAAAGGACTTTGATCACAAATCTGATAGATTTGCTGAAGCAAAGCACTAAGTAAGCTATAATCAGGTAGTATCCTTGGCAATTCTCAAATTATTACCCCCTTGAAGGGAAAGTCCCACAGCTCCCCATCCCGTTACAGAATATAGACAGTACTATATTGAATCTACTTGCTCCACTGATTTATAAATACCCATCTTTGGCCAAATCTAATCATATTTTGAGAATCTTACCTGTTCTGAATTAAAGCAATTACTTGGGAATAGGTCTTTCCAATAACACTTTCTCCATTGACTTTTATAATTCGATCACCTTCAAAGAAGAGTGAAAAAACACATGAGGAATTCCTTAAAAGGTTATTTCTGACTACTTTTGAAATATTTCTTGAGTAATGTATTTATTTTTTTATATATTCTTGCTTGCTGTTTTTTAATGTATCTTTCACAAATATGAATCTAAATTCTAATACATACAGCTTCTGATGAAATATAGCTATGTCTTAGGAGCCCTGGACAATAATGAATTTAGAAACTCCAAAAGGTATAGTCACCAAGTGACCAGGGCTATACTATTCTATACTATTTATGCCCCTATCATTTGTTTTCTGAGTTGCAGAACTCCTGGTTATTCCTCTGTCTACCCTGTCATTTCTGATAGGAAAGCATCATTCAACAGGCTTAAATAGTTGATTGTTTTTATTACCTTGGTGTCTTCTACCATTAGTCTGGCTGATTTCCCAACCTATTTAGTTTATTCATTAGTGCTATATTACAGAACTGAAATATGGGTATGCACATGGTTCGAACTTTATGCATATTAACTTGTTCTTCATTTTAATAAAGAAAAGGGCATTTGGATTACCAATAAGAACTCAGGAGCAGAAAGGAAAAGACTGAGAGAAAAAAGATAAGGAAAAACTGGAAAATAGAAAAATAAAAAGTATTTTCGGTGTACTTATCACAGCATCCCCACATCTTCCTGCCCTTGTGAGGCTTAGAATATGAAAAGTGATACGAGCTAGGTAATGGAATATGGACACCAATATACATATTATGTATATGTTAATGAGATTCAATTAGGCTTACATTAACCACGACAAAAGAGATAATAAATAGCGCATCCTAGTAAATCTTAGCAATGACATCCGCTGCTTTCAATATTTATCGCTGAAAACACTACATTTTATTCAAAAGGCAGTAAAACATACTTTTTCACTAATTCCCAATTATTTCATGTTCAAAAACAAAAGAGTAACTATTTTAGTGTGTGCATTAAACTAAACTAAATCTCTACTTAGGTTTTATTAAAATCACATATCACAAAATATTTTAGAATAGCTACCAGACCACATCCAGAGATACCTACAGATGCAGGAGGGCTTGCCTTGCGTTGTTAGAGACTTAAGTTACCCTTCACAGTGCAAATTAATTCATCTCTGGCAGATAAGGCACTTCGAGAACTTAGAGATCCAAGATTATTTCAATTATGTCAATAAATATCTTCATCATTTTGCTATTTTGTAATCCTTGTCAAAATTAAATGCATGTAAAATAGGTGCTTTTAAAAGGGCCTCCAAGAGTCCACTATCTACGTGGTAACCAAAGTGCTCCTAATTTATAATTTATATTAAGTTATTTCTGTCCAAACCATTTGGGTATCAAGAAACATAAAGCTAACTAGGTCTCAAAAATAGTAAAAACTGATGTGAAGACATAGGAAAAAAACATACAGAAGGAGATAAAGAAAAATAAGGAAAATGAAATACGGAAGAAGGAAGAAATGAAGTAAGAAAGAAATTTAAAGGTATTGTTTAAAGAAGAATATCAGCACCTGTGCATAATCCAGCTTCAAAAGCAGGTCCTCCTTCTTTAACCTGTTTAACAAATATGGTATCCATTGGTTCCAAGCGATTTCTTTGTTTTCCTACGGGAGAGAAAAAGCCCAAGGCATGATTTTACTTCACACTATTTCATTAAAATACCAAAATAGAAAATGATATTTTAGACAATTAAGCACAAGATTTTTAATGGAGTGCTAAACACATATCCTGAATTTGGATGGTAAAATCATAACTTAGGAGTTTTCATTAATTCAAACATTAGTTTGTTTCTTCTGTAACACAACCAGCACCACAACAGTAACGGTCTCCATTTGGTGGGAACATTCTGTATGTAAATTACTACACTAAAGACTATACAAACCCTGAGAGCTAATTCCATAGCACATACGGGTTACTTACTACCACTATTGCATAAAAGGGGAAACTGAGGCTAGGGGAGATTAAATCTTTCAAGGTCACGTAGCTAGATTACACAGACAGTATTCACTCTATTGCTTTTTAACACTGCATTGTGCTAAGCCCTAAGTTATAATTATGACTAAGACATAGTCCTTTTCCTTTAGGGACTCTAGTGGGAGAGAGACATACACACAAAAAAATGGCACTATGGTATAAAAAACAATCATGGGCAAATACGACATACAGTCATGGCAATGACGAGCACGTATCAACTCTGTAAGCCAATATTTCACAAACTGCTAGCCGTGGATCATCTGCATTAACACTAAATGCGCTTACTAAAAATCAGTGTTTCAGAGTTCAATAAGAAATCTGCTTTGTCAACAAGTCTCCCAGATGGTTGTTATACACACTGACATTTGAGAACAACAGTTTCAATAAAACATAAGTCAAGGAAGGATTCCCAGATGAGAGGGCATTTAAGCTAAGTGATAAGCACCAAGATGAGGACTGTGGTGGGAGGAAGGGCAAAGAGGTAGACAGTGGTTTTCAAAGTGTAGTCCCCAGACCAGCAGCATTGATATAACTAGGGAATGTGTTAGAAATGCTAATTCAGGGACTCCATTCAAGCTCTACTGAATCAGAAACTGGTGGTGACTGTGATGTACACTCATGTTTGGGAACCACTGAAGTAGGAGACACAGCCCTAACTCTTAAAGAACATGACTGAGAAAATATAGCAGATATATGTAGGGAATAATATAATAATACTCATTAAATTGCAATGCTGGGCAGAAACATGGTATATCACAAAGGTGGCTCAAAAGAAATTTCTTAAAGAAATATACATCAGTAGCTCCTTTTACATACTTAACTATTTACTCTGAAAGAAGTCCTCTAAAGTAGTGAATGGCTAACTCAAGTCCTCTAAAGTAGTGAATGGCTAATTCGATCACTTATAATGCAACAAGATATAGTGAAAATTGCTTGTTTTTAAGTTTTTGTTGTGTGTGTTGTTGTTGTTGTTGTTGTTGTTTTTTAACTAGGCTCCACACCCAACGTGGAGCCCAACACAGGGCTTGAACTCATAACCCTGAGATCAAGACCTCAGCTGAGATCAAGAGTAGGACACTTAACTGACTGAGCCACCCAGGCGCCCTAAATTGCTTGTTTTTAGAAGCCAGTAGATATGGATCCAAATCCTCACTTTGCCACTTGATAGTCCAGTTGCAATTAAGTAAACATTTTTACCCTATTACTTTTTCTTCTATATTAAGAGATAATTATTCTATATTTTTACATTCTTGAAGAGTTTCCATGAAGACTAAATGAGATAACATGTGAAAGTACTCAGCATAGCACATGACTGGTTATTCCAGTTGTAATTCCTCAGTAAATATACATTTCCACTCTTCATAGTGCTTAAATGAAAAGTAGTGCCATATTTTATGTCTTTAAGAATTAAAAACTTGAAAGGTAATAAAAACACACTTGCAAAGTATCTATTATCCAGTTTAAAAAACTATAAATATGCATCAGATATCTTCCCAAAGAAACTTTACAGAGCCTTCTATACTCGGATGACATGAAAATACTATAAATCCTTTTGTCATTTCAGATTAATTATGACAGATAGCCATGACTGCTTTCTCCATGAAGCTTTGGAGGAAAAAAGAGAACTGATGTTAGTTAAATCCCTACTATAAACAAGAATGTCCTAATTCTTAAGAGATGTTTGTTAAAGTAATTAGAGACTAATTGTTATGATTATATTACTGTATTATATTATAGTATTTCTATAATTGTAATTATATCCACAACTTAAGTTTCAAATGGTTTGAGGGAAATAAATAAACCTAGATACCCACATCGCAGGATACACACACATGTGGATAGAAAGATAAAGCAAATACAGCAACATGTTAATTGTTGAACCAAGATGGACAAGGACTTTGCCCTACCTCGAAAATTATAATGAAAAGTTGGGAGAAACTTCTTGTATGTGCCAGGCTTTATTTTTCTTCACAGGATGTATCACTCACTACTTAAAATTGCATTTTTATTTGCTTGCATTTTGGTTGTTTGTCCCTCCCACTAAAATGAAGAGCAGGGATTTTTGTCATGTTCTCTGATATCCAGAGTACCTAGAATGATGCCTAGTACACAACAGGCATTCAATAAATATTCAATGAATGAATAAATTTGTTATTTAGTTTAATTCTCATAACAAGCCTTCAAGATGGGCTTTAGGATCCTAAGATTAACATTGTAAGTAGGAGGAAACAGACTAAGTAACTTATGAAGAGATGGAGTAGGGATTTGAACCCAAGTCTGAATCCAAACATGGTGTTCCCAGTAACTTCAAAAATAATTTAACTACTTATTCATTTGTCAAGCTTTATTAAATACAAGTAGACAGTCACTTATAATTACTCTGAATAGAAAAAGGCTTTCTTTTCAATATTAGTCGCTTAAAATGCAATTACTTTTGGTAATCAGGCTAGGTCTCTCTGTAGCCAACTCACCATTTACAAGAGTTGGCACTTAAAGAAAATCGTCTATTTTTTCTAAGCTAGAGATTTGAAGGTTTAATAAGTTTCACTGAATCAAGTCATTGCTTTCATGAATTTATATAATAATAGATTTATATAATAAAAGAGAAGAAACACTTTCCTCATTAATGTCTTCTAGTGTACTATGTCCGAAAGGTGATTATAGCATACTTATATTTAAAAATATTAAATGTAAATGACATTAATGAATTCTATAAAAAAGTTAAAAGTTGGCCGGGTGGCAATGCAGTAAATTCTGAAAATTCTGATAGAAAATTTCACTTATACATAATAGACATAGTCCAAAATAATTTTAATTTCTATAAAAGAAATATTAATTCTGCAGTGATTGCCATGATAAAATCAGAGACAATCTGCCATTTACAAATCTTTCAATACACTATGCCTGAAAACATATGAAGGTGGAACAGATTAAAATAGGGGCCAATCTTACAGCAAGAATTATCATATCTGCTGAGAATTATACTTTTGATTCTTGTTGTCACTTTCCTTTCTGAATTTTCTCTAAAATCTGACTTGCTATTCCTGCCTAGATATTATCCAATTCCTTCTGGACAACAGAAAATTGATATCCCTTAATTATAGGCAGGTTTCACCAAAAAATATACTTTCTAATTTTCATATTCCTTGACCCTAAGTCTTGAGTTAAACACTCGGTTCATTAATTTTAAGGAGTGTCTTCTCTTAAGGAGAACCCTCTTACACTACTGGTTGGAATGCAAACTGGTGCAGCCACTCTGGAAAGCAGTTGAAAATAGAGCTACCATACGACCCAGCAACTGCATTACTGGGTATTATCCAAAAGATACAAACATAGTGATTCCAAAGGGCACATGCACTCCAAGGTTTATAGCAGCAATGTCCACAAGAGCTAAAATATGGAAAGAGCTCAGATGTCCACTGACAGGTGAATGGATAAAGAAGATGTAGTGTATGTACACAATGGGATATTACTCAACCATCAAAAGAATGATATTTTGCCATTCGCAACGATGTGGACAGAACTAGAGGGTATTATGCTAAGAGAAAAATAAGTCAGTCAGAGAGAGACAAATATATGATTCACTCATATGTGGAATTTAAGAAACAGAACAGATGAACACAGGGGAAGGGAAGGAAAAATAAGATGAAAACAGAGAGGGAGACAAACCATAAGAGACTCTTACCCATAGAAAACAAACAGGGTTGTTGGAGGGGAGGTGGGTTGTTGGAGGGGAGGTCGGTGGGGAGATGGGGTAACTGGGTGACGGGCATTAAGGAGGGCACATGATGTAATGAGCACTGGGTGCTATATGCAACTGATGAATCACTAAATTCTACCTCTGAAACTACTAATACACTGTATGTGAAATAAACTGAATTTAAATAAAAAATTTTTAAAAAAGAGCGTCTTCTCTTTAAAAGTCAGAGAAAGACAAATACCACATGGTTTCATTCATATGTGGAATCTAAATAACAACAAACAGAAAACGTAAATTCAGAGATAAACTGGTTGTTGCCACAGGGGAGGGAGGTTGGGGGATGGGTGAAATAGGTGAAGAGAATTAAGAGGCAGAAACTTCTGGTTATAAAATAAGTAAGTCATGGGCTGAAAAATACAGCATAGAGAATACAGTCAATAATATTGTAATAACTTTGTGTGGTGACAGATGGTGACCACACTTATCATGGCAAGCATTTCGTAATGTATGTAAATGTCAAATCACTATATTGTACACCTGGAACTAATATAATATTCTGTTAGCTATACTTCAATTAAAAAATTTTCAAAAACTTTTAAAGAAAGGATAATTTTGCAAAGTGTCTTTTTAATATATTCTACTGGAATTGGAAATCAAAAATATCAAATTTAAAATGCGTGTTATTCCATTTCCTGTGTCTTTAATTTTTTAAGTCAGTAATTTCTGGATATTCAAAACTAAAAGTCTGATCCTGAACTGTGGTAATTCACAGGGAAAAACAATTCCTTACTTTCCTGTATTATCATCTGGCAGGGCCAGATAGCTTCCCTGGCAATTCTTAGTAAAAAGCCTCTTTTAATTCTACATCCATGTTCTATAATTTCTCATTTTTTTTGAGAACACATAGGACGTGCTTCAAAGAACTGTTAACACCTTATTCAAGTGTCATTTCCTTGACCCTGTCAAAAAAAAAGGAAAATATGTCTTTTTTAGCACACACAGATAAATCTTTCTATATTGAGAAAAGGAAGTAAAGACAACAATCTGAATAATCTAAATGGCTAAATGACAACAGCTAAAATGACCAGGTACAGAACACGTTCCATTTTATGCTACTTAACACACAATTCGTAAAGACTTAAACAAGAGGACAGAGACAGCATATATGAATTTACTGGAAGTTGAATATTACTTTGAAATCAGAAAAAAAAGCACATACTTTTACATTCTAGTAAATATAATCAGTTGGGAGAAAAATAATGCGTAAAAGATAAATAAACAAATAAATAACGTGTAGGCAGTAGTTGCCATCCAAATACTGGATGAATATCCAGGTCGATGTGACTTCTATTCTCCATATCCAGGATAACGCTAACAACTTGGGCCTTTTAAACAGATTACATGGTTTAAAATCCTAGCTCTGCCATTTATTTTCCAAGGAGGGTTATCAAATGTTGCAAAAATTAGTTGTCTCTCAGAAATTCAATTTAATTGGGCATCCTGTATTTTATCTGGCAACCTTACCTCCAAGTGATTTTAAACAAATGATTCACTTGTGTTCCAGTTAACTCCTCTGAACAATGAGGATGATGGTAGTGTATTCCCACCTGGCAAGGTTGTTGTGAGGATTAAAAGAGATAATCCATTAAAATGCTTATATAATGTCTAATACAAGTAGGTATTTAATAAACGTTATTACTGTGCTCGTCTGATAACAAACTTTTAGAAGGTTTACGTATGGATCAGGGATAAATGAGGCCAGGGTGCTTGTCACTCTGCAAATGCTTAATTAAATACTGGTTGAAAGAGTATCTCTACAAATATAACTGTCATAATATGAGGAAATTGAGGAATATAAACCAAGACTAAAGAACTCTAAAGAAAAGAAGGTAGACAAAAGTAAGAAACGGTGTCAAACCCAGAGGGCCTGTGGGCTTTGTCAGTTAAGAAAGATTATTTAAATCTGCATGACCCTCTTCTATAGAGAATGCTAAAGCCAAAATCACTTGCAACATTTAAATTATTTCAAAATCTAAACTTAGAATAAAAGCAGACTCGAGCAAATGGATTAAGAAGTGACAATTTTGGGGCACCTGGGTGGCTCAGTCAGTTTAGCGTCTGCCCTTGGCTTGGATCATGATCCCAGGGTCCTAGGATCCAGCCCTGCGCCTTGGCATGGAGTCTGCTTCTCCCTCTCCCTTTGCCCCTCCCCCAAACTTGTGCTTGTGCGCTCTCTCCCTCTCTCAAATAAATGAAATCTTAAAAAAAGGGGGGGAGGGGATAATTTTGAAGTATGCCACTTATAAAGAGGACCCTGTAATGAATATCCACGGAGAAATAGGTATAAGTCAGAGAATCCTATAGTTCTGGGGACAAGAGGAAAATATTTCTTAACAGAGGGAAAAAAATATATACTTTATACAAATAAGTACCATCCCATGTTTTAAACAAAAACAAAGCAACAGAAAATTATGGCTGTCACTGAGATTAAGCTTTTTAAATTTTTCTGAGTTCTTGAAGATGCTACTAAACAATTTTTTTAAACGGAACCAATCTTCTCTTTTATAATGGCAGTTAATTTTTAAAAGTATTCTTTTAATTGATATCTTTGTTGTAAAAAAAAAATCTATATAAGAGAAAGCCACTGAAATTAAACTGTGCTTCATAGGAAAGTTATATAAGCCTTGGAAGAAGGATACTCTCCACAAAGGTGGAAAACTAAAGAGACACATCACATAATGGAGCATTAAAGCTCCAAGCATTAATTATTTCAAGAAAAATCAATTAAATAGCTTATTGAAATTGATGTTTAGTTTTCAGACCAAAAATAAGTGAAACCAGGGCGCCTGGGTGGCTCAGTTGGTTAAGCGACTGCCTTCGGCTCAGGTCATGATCCTGGAGTCCTGGGATCGAGTCCCGCATCGGGCTCCCTGCTCAGCGGGGAGTCTGCTTCTCCCTCTGACCTTCTTCCCTCTCATGCTCTCTCTCTACCATTCTCTCTCTCTCTCAATAAATAAATAAAAAAAAAAATCTTTAAAAAAAAAAAATAAGTGAAACCACAATGCAGACTGAAATAGACATCAAAGTTAAATCTAAATAATGAAAAATGACCTCAACTTCTTTTTGATGGGTAATAGATTGCCACAGGAAAAAAAAAATTAGGGCATGGAGAAGAATTTACTGAGCAAAAGTTAGGAATTGTGACTCTTTTAAGGCAGAAAATAAATGGGGAGAAATAAACACCAAACTCAGGCTGGCGATTACCTTTGGGAAAGGAGAAGAGGGAAGGAGTGGTATAAAACGGCCCTAACCGTACTTATAATCATTTATGTCTCAGGGCGGGGTGGGAGGTGGGAGGGATTAGTATTGGGGGGAAAGATGTAAAATAGTAACATGATAAAGACAGGTGGCAAGCATTTGGAAGATACATTTTCCCCAATATTTTGTTTGCCTGAAATATTTCATAACTGTTTTTAATTGTTGGAAACAGACTTCTAATCTTTATTTTGGGGGTGTGGTTTGCTGATGGCATACAAAATTATCCTAAGAGCCTAACAGAGATGTATCATTGTGAAGCAGCATCCAATTTAAGAAGACTGGTATGGCAGATTATTGAGTACTCCATTTCCTTTGATTATGGCAGAAGCACTAATTAAAAAAAAATATATGCCAGTTTATTAAATCTAGGTATTCCCAAATTCCTACTAAAGATGCTCTCATTTCCAGTGTGACGGCCAATACTTTAAAATTACATCCCCCAAGCCTCTAACCTATAGCTCCAAAAATTATGAGCTTCAAACCCAAAATTCCAATAGCCTCTGGACATTGTAGAATGTCGCCTATTGGATCTCAGTCAAATTCTATCTATTATAAGCAAACACATATTCTCTACTCAACCTGATCTTCAAGTAACATCAGCTGGAACAAAATAAAATTTAAAAAATGTTAAATCTTAAAAAGCAGACCATATTCTAACTTAATCATGATAAGCTTTCCTTCAACCCATACCCAGCTAATTATTTTTGCCTACTTCTTATTATGGAAAATGTCCAGTGTACACAAAAAATAGACAAAACAGAATAAGTCCCCATGAACATAACTTAAATAATTACAAAAATTTTGTCAATCTTGTTTTACTCCTACTTACTTTTTTCCCCAAAGTGTTTTAAAGCAAATCCCACATATCATGTCGGTTCACTCATAAATGCTTTAAGATTTCTCTATTTATTTGAAAGAGAGAGTGTGAAGGGGGGAAGGGGCAGAGGAAGAGGGAGAGAGAAACTCAAGAAGACTCCATGCTGGGTATAGAGCCTGACATGGGACTTGATCTCACGACCCTGAGATCAAATCTGAGCTGAAACCAAGAGTCTGATGCTTAACTGACTGTGCCACCCAAGCACCTCCCCCACTTTTTTTTTTAAGATTTATTTATTTATTTGAGAGACAGGGAGAGGGCAGGGACACGGATAGATACTTTAAATACTTCATTATGCATCACCAAAAAATAGGAACTTTACTCTTTCTTAAGGAAAGATAACAAAACCTTCTCATAGTTCTCCAAAGTATGTGGTATTCTCCAGTGTGGATAAGTATAAACTGACAACCAACGCAATCTTGCCTTCTACTTTCATCTTCCTAAATGCCTACTTAACATTAATGAAAAGCAGTATGTCACGACGTAGAAATGACAGCACCAAAAGCTATGAAATAAATTTAGAAAGGTTTCAAATGTGAAATCACAACAGAACCCTAAATTATGTTTCCCATCAAGTTAACCATTCCCAATGGAATGCTCTGCCTACGTGTTCAAATTCAGTGAGGTCACACGTGCAGGAGAACGTACACTACGTGAAAAACTCCAGCATACAGAACAGTGCCTGGCACACAGTAGGTAATCAATAAGTATTTACTGCCGACCTATTCAAATGACAGCCCTGGAACATGTCAATGGTAAAACTGCCCAAAACCAAGTTGGAGATTTGTTTTAGGACAAAGCTATTGTACTGTAACTGACGTTTAGAGTCTCCCTCAAATAGTAGAAGGGAAATGGGGCCGCTTAATAGTAGTTTGAGGAAAATACCACTAGGTGTCAGACATGAATCAAAATTTTCTGGCATGATAACCTCCTTGGGCCAGAAAGACTCTGCAAGAGTCTTATTCATTCAACAAGTATTTACTGAGCTCGTAAATGTGCCCAGTGCCGATTATCCTGCAATGAACAAAACAGTCCTGGGATCTGCCTTCTGGAGTATTTGAAGTTTATGCAGCATCATTTTTTTCTCTCTCTCTAAAGTTTCAGGAATTTCACAAGTATGTCTCACGTGTGGATTCACAGCCCTGCCATTCCTGTTGTGCTAGATTTTAACTTCTCCACAAACCCAGGAAAATTTGTTACAGTGTTCTGACCACAAGCAACTATCTTTCCATCTCTGACCTTACCACTGTTGGACCCCTTAACTAATTCAACTCGCCCCTCACTTTCATCAAGACCTTCCACCTCCTTTAGCCCTCCCTATTCTTCAAGCCTATCAGGCTCCCTCCAGAAATCACTTTCTTTCTTACTAAGATTACCCATCACTCAATATTTCAACAAGATCCACCAGCAACCTCAACCTCCTTCCTCCCTCGACCTTTTAAAGCATTCAATTTGCCAATCTCCCGACTATGGAGCATTCTGTCCATATGCCCATTCTGTTCCTCTTCTTGTCCTGCTATTTTAGTTGAATAAAAACTGCACAACACCTAACCCACTGATTTATAGTTTCCAAGTTCAGCTAAGTTCTTAATACTGCTCACTAAAGTCTCTTGCTTATGTTTTAATCCCCATTCCCTCAAAGCAGCTGTTTCAAACTTTGAATGACCTTCCTGACCTCGCTAATCCCACCTTGACCTCCTCACACTCTTGGGACGGCCTTGTCTCTGATGGCACGGTACCTCCACTGCTGTATCCTCATTTTTTTTATCTTTGCCCATCCTTGCTTCCTTTTGTTCTACCTCAAGTAAGGATTTAGTTACCGGCCTTCTTCAGGACCCTGTGTCTCTTACGGTCTCCTCTCATGTGTAAAACTTCAGTCAATCTCTGTTCTCCTCTCCACTGGACAGGCATACATGTTCTGAGAGACAGACAAAAGCTTCCTGAACTTCAAAGAACAGCAAAACTTCTCCCTGTCCTTCCATGCAGTTATCATCACTTATTCTCCTTTCCTTCCTTTTCATACTTCTTGAAGAACAGTCTACACTCTCCTCTCTTTACTTCTAAATTCAGGGTTTCTCAGACACTGACAAGTGTCCCCTCCAGGGCAAAACTTCCCACCCGCCCCATTCTCATCCTCGTTCAGTTTCCCTCCTCTAATACATGTTCCAACCACCGAGACTTGGATTCCGTAGCCCCTCTCTGCTCACTGTACTGAAACTCTTCTCAGTAACTTAACCAATTTGCTACTTGTCAAATTGGGTCTAACAGTATGCTTTTTAGTCCCCATCCAAATGGAATTTCTATGACAAATGATAAGTTATCCACTCCCCCCTTAGAAATGATCACTTCTTACTTAGCAGGTCATCAACTCCCCCTGGTTGTCCTCAGACCTTCCAAAACTTATTCTCAGACTTCCTTTCTGATTCTTCTTTCTCTGACCTTCTTAGATGTTATCTTCCCTAGGGTCCTATCTTTATTCTATGTTTTCATGCTCGCTGGGCATGGTTTCATTTATGTCTAGGACTTAATTATAGCATATCTCATAATGACTTCCAAATCTATTTTCAACCCCACTTTTCCCTATGGGATCCACATCCAAATTTTTAACTAGGGATTGAACATTCTACAGGCATCAGAAATGCAACTTATCCCAAACTAATCCTGTTTTCCCCAGAGGAAGGAGGTGGGTATGTTTCCCCTCCAGAACCCCGCAGTTAATGGCCTCTCCATCTATCTACTCATTCCTGCCAGAGAAGCTAAGCATAACTTCACAAATCATCCTGAGTTGGTGACATAAAATCCACCCCTGAGTCCGACCAGCAACTCTGGGCAAATATAACTACCAGATATCTCTGAATTCTATTCTAGAACACTGGTTTTCCTTCCTTCTGATGAAATCCGAGTCGTCTGTCAACAGCACCAGGGACATCCCACCTGAGACCCCCTTCCCTGGTGCTTAGGTGATGATTCTCGGTGCTGTGGCCCACCACCAATGTACTCGCCTCTGCTGCTGAACATACGTGATTATTTGACACTTTCATCCTCCATCGGGGTGGGGGCTCCCTGAAGCCGGGCCTTCACCTTACATATCCGTCCGTTAAATGTATACATGCCAGGAACTGTTCTGAGCTTTAAGCCAAAATAATAAAATAAAGTTGCTGTTCTACATTCCAATTGAGGCAGATGATGTTCAAGAAGAAATAAGTAGTATGAGAGGTGGTGATAAGCGTTAGGGAGAATAATAAGCAGAGTGGGAAGGGGGGTTAAGAGTGAAAGGCAGGGCTGTAGGACTATTCTCATGACACGTCAGGCAAGTCCTCTCTAACAGGTGACACCTGAACAACTACCTGAAGAAAGCCAGGTTAAAGGCCCTCCTGCTCCCTTCCCAGCAATGAGATTAGTGGACTTGCTTGTGGCAGTGACTCAACAAATATTTGCTAAGTGAATGAATTAACAGGAAACCCATTTCTAGATTTAATGTACGTAGCATTCCTATACAAATATTCCTATTCTGGAAAATTATGTTAAACTTCGAAAGCAGGGACCATAACTATCACAATTAACTTAGTAACTGCATCTATGAATCACATACTTTGAATGTAGACAAGCTGGAGAACAATCAGGGGAAAAAAAAAATGGGACTATCCAGTCAGATGGTGTCTGTGATCAAGGTCTTAAGTCATGCAGCAGCTGGGAAAAGAGCTCAAAAACACCTAATTACAGGGTCACCTCTGCAACATTTTTCTATAGAGAAGTTTTTCCAGAGGACAGCCTAGAACATGACTACTCCAATCATGTACTTTCCTTGACTTTTTCACCTTTATAGCCCTATCCCTAATTAGCTCCCTGAGACCCTAAATTTCCTATTTCTTAAAGGTTTTAGAACGCTTCCAGAAACTCTTAAAATTGCATTTATTTTCTTGACTGCCGAAGTAACTTCATGCCTTTCAAAGTCTTAAAACCAACTCCAAAAAATTGGATTTCTGACAGTGCCTACTTAATCCAATCAAATTCCTTTCACTTTAGATAACTGTGAAAATGGTTTCCTGGAACTTTAAAAGTGAAGTTAGATTTTTTTTTTTTTTAACTCTCATCTAACTTGACCACCTGACCAGTGTACTTTACAAAGAGGTTTCCCAAATTCCTACTGAAGTCCAGGATGACTATATTTTTGTTGCTACTGCTCCATCTTACACACTTAGCAGCTAGGTGAAATAAGCTCTCTAACGCTTTATGTTAAAAGGGAGGAAGGTGAAAGAAAGGAAGGAAGGCAGGTAGGAGACAATTTTCTTCCTCAACAGCGGAGGCACAGACATGAACGTGTTGAGTTGTGCGGCTTTGGGAACAGTCATTTTGGAACAGGGCCAAGTTAAGGTGGTGGTGCCTCCCTTTATTCAAAGCATTGATTCAACAACATTTGAGCTCCTCCCAGGTACTTACTAGGCACTGAAAATTCATCAATTGAAGACAATTTCTTTCCTTAATGATCTTTGTTCTTAAAGTAATACATAAAAACACTGTTTTCATAAACGTAATGAATAGTCTACGTATGGGGGAAAACTTCAGTTTGCATACTCTGATGATGAGTTTTTGGTAAGGGATATAATCGCGCCTCTCATTTCTGCATTTTCCCATATCAGATCTGTGTTGCTATCATCATCTCCTAGGATCAGGTAGAGCAGGAGGCAGAAAGTCTCTGCTTGTTTATCACGTAGCAGGAACAATCACTCAAATTAACTGTCTCCAAAATATGAGTAGGGATTTGCCGGAAGAGAATGAGAGAAATTAACCATGAAGCATCAAACAATCTACTTATTCCATCTTGTACAAGGTACGCTGCCCAACATTGTGAGAGGAACTATCACTTTCTTGCCCTCAGAATCTCTTTGGCAAGCCAAAGTTTCAAGTTCTTTCAATCTTTTCAAAAACTACACAGCATTGTTTTAAAATTTACATATATCCTTGCCATCACTGTCCTTTATTTCTGGGGTTCCCCAGTGTTTTGGCCGTGTCCTATTTTATCAGAAGATGATCCAGGAGCCCTCATTTCCCATTTTCCCACCTATCAAATGGAGAGGAATAAAATAAATATATTGAAGTTAAGTTGTTAATAGCAAAATGTAGAATCACTTATTATCTGTGTGTGTGTATATGGGTGTGCATGTGTATATACGTGTGTGTATGTATGTGTGTGTGTATATGTGTATGCATATAAGCTTACACATATTTATATTAGGAAACATTGCCCATAACAGTAAACTGCAAATAACTTGGTAATTTTATTTTATCTATGATGACAGGATATAAAGGTATTTTAATAAGACAAATACCTGGGCAGCAAACTTCTAATGAAGTATCAATGTACTAACAAATTGAACTATTTACAGGGAAATGCATAATTTATATCTGGACCACAGTGCATATACATGTAAGCCTAGCTGCTAGAAAGTTGATCCCAAAATACTATTAATATCAATAACATAATCTATGTCCAGGCTCCTTCCATTTTAAGGGTTTCTCCACCCAGCAAGCAGAAGAAAAACCCAAGTCCTATCTAGTTATGAATCTATTAGGAGATTCTCCCACATTAATAATAAGGATAACTAGAAATAATGCTCCCACCAACCCGAAGGCTACCTGGGTGCTAAGAAAGGTAAGGGGGGAAAAGGGAAGGAAACCAATCTCTAATAAGTGACTATGGACCAAACTTCACATAGACTTGTAGGCTAAACATATAATTGCCTGGTTCTGTATAGAAACAAACACCAATCTATTTGAAAACAACTTTTTCATCCTAGATCTCAAAAAATTCCCCGTAATAATTTCTGCAGGTCAACAAAGGCAAAATAGTCCAATATACAAACAACAACAAACAAACAAACCCAAAACAAAACAAAACAAAAAACTCACTCTGACCTAGAACCAGCAGGGGGAAAAAAAAAAAAAGAAACAGGCCCACAAAGGTTCCTGATAGTGGAATTACCAGACGCAGATTATAAAACAACTCCGCATACTATATTTGAAGAAGAAGAAGAAGAGGAAGAAAAAAAAAAAGCTTAAACATGATAAAGAGAAAACTATAAGAAGCAATTGTGTATAATTTGGTGCATTACCCTAAAGAATTTCTGACAATCAAAATTTAAAACCCAAACCGCTAAGAAGAAAATTATTAGATATGTATTGGAAGAAATCATCTAAATGCAGCTAAGGAAGAACTGAAAAAACAAGAGGAAAAAATAGAGAATTTAGAAGACATGGGGGACAGAATAATAACACCTAACATTTGTTTAATTGAATCCCAGAAGAATTGAAGGGAGCATTGAAAGACAGATAATATGTGAGGAAATACTAGCTGTACATTTTCTAAAATTGATGCTAGACACCCATCAACAGACACAAGAAGCTCAATGAACTGCAAGCAAGAAAAATAAAATTCTCACCAAGACACATTATTACAAAATGGCCAAACACCAAAGATATGGAGAAAATCTTAACAGCAGATATAAAGTTTGCCTTCAAAAAACCAATAAACCAAAATATGAATTCATACTAGCAAGAACATAAGCCAAAAGAGAGCAGGATATTTCAACTTCAATATGTTGGAAGAGAATATCAACATAGAATTCTGTAGCCAACAACAATCTCTTCCAAAAATGAGAGCAAAACAAAGATTTTTCAGGAAAAAACAAAAAACAAGCAAAAACCCCAAGAGACTGCAACATAACATAAAAGTAACTTGCAAGTAGGGGGAAGATAAATAGAGCTAACATGTCCTAAGGTCCTTATATATTGTTTCAGAAGAGAATAAAATATGAATTAGCACCAGACTTTGATAAACTTGCATATTATAATTTCTAGGATAACCACTAAAGAATTGCAATATATTATTTAATCTTAAAAGAGAAAAGAAATATAAGAAATTCAAAATAAAACAGAAACTTCAAAATAAAGGAGATTAAACAATAAATGTTATTAATTATATTAAACGTAAACAGACAAAAATTTCCAAATCTAACGATGGTGAACTACCTTGTTTCAGAATCAGCTTTTCCACTCATAAGCAACAACCAGAAAAGCTGGACTAAGTACAGGTAACATTTGTGTGAAGGCACAGAAAGCCTCCAAGGCACGAGGACTCAAAGGGACAAGATCCCAAAGAGAAGGAAGTCCAGTGAGGTGAGCTCAATGTTTTGCACTGCTTTTCACCTTGAGGTTCTTTCTGCTTCCAAGGTACTGGCTGAGAGACTAAGGAGCTGCACAGAACTTCCATCAGCCTCAAAGGGCCAGCAGGACAAAAATGGGTATCTGAGGCCAGCCAAGGAAGAGGGTCTGGAAAACACTACAGATGGGGCCTCCAAAGGACTACATTGTGTGAGTAGGGGTGAAAAAGAGAAAGCCCAAGCATGTCAAGCATGCAGGTGTGCTGTGCAGATTTCCTTCGAGAGAACGTGCTGTGGGGAGCACAGCTGAATGACAGCCCCAGCTGCCCAACCTTTAGATCCACCACCATGTTCGCACAGAGGCCACACTTCCCCACTCCGGCCCAAAGCAGGATTCTGTTCAAGGGCAGTGTTTGCTTGGGAGCTCCTCAGTGGCCTCGCAGAGACCTCCTTACATTGTGCTGCAGTCTGGCATCTTTCCTACCAAATCCTCCCTTCCCTCTCTTCTTTCACATATGTCAGACCTGCAGTGTGGTCTGAAGTCTTCCCCTGCATCTCCCTGCTCCCTTCTTTTTCATCCTTCACACAGGCATTTCTCCCAATAAATCTCTGGCATGTCTAATGCTGTCTTGCCATCTGTTCCTGTTTTGGCATCTGTTTCTCAGAGAACTCGAACTGTTAAGCCAAACATTAAAGAGACTAAGGCCTACCTTTAGGTAAAGGCAATCCCTGAACAGAGATGCAAAAATCCTAAATACAACAGAAACCAAACCTGGCAATATGTGAAAAGTTTCATATATTATGAAGAAACTTGGTTTGGTCCAGTAATGCAGTGCTTAACAGTTGGAAAAATAAATCAATATAATTCACTATATTAAGAGATTTAAGGAAAAAAATAAAAGGTTTATGCCAAAAGATGCAGAAAAATTCAACACTTACTCATGGGAGAGATAGACAACATTCATGGATTAGAAGATTCAATTATTTCACATGTTTTCAAATAATCAAATACGGTAACTAATATAAAACCAATTAAAATTCCAGCAGAATTTTTTTGTAGGTGTAGAAACTGAAAAACTGATTCTAAAAAGGTTTATGGTATTGCAAATGGACAAAAATAGCCAATCCAATCAGGAAAAACTGAAAGACTTACTCTACCAAAGAGCAACATTTATTATATAATAATTAGAGTAATTAAGATCACAATCTTGCCGCAAAGAAAGTGACCAATGGAATAGAGCAGAGGTTGGCAAACTGTGTGTGTCAAGAGGCAAACAGTAAATATTTTAGGCTTTGCAGAACACATACAGTCTCTGCCACATATTCTTTTTTTAAACAACTGTTTAAAAATATAGAACTGTTCTTAGTTTGGAAGCTATACAGACGTGAGACACAGGCCAACCCCTAGAATAGAGGAAAAGTCCAGAAACAGACCTACACATATACAGATACTTTATGATCAAGGTGGTATTACAGAGCAGTAAAAAGAGCAGACTTTCACTAAGTAGTGCAGGGTTAAATGCATATTCATATGGGAAAAAAATTAATCTTGACTTCATACTACACGTAAACATAACCAATTACAGGTAAACTCTAGGTTTAACTGTGTATGATAATACAATTCGGCATCCTGTAGATAACAGGGAAAATACTGTTGTGACCATACAGTAGAAAAAAATTCTTTTTTTTTTTTTTTCCAGTAGAAAAAACTCTTAAGTTAGGACTCCAAGTACTAGCCATAAAAGGAAAGACCGACAGTTTAGACTACATTAAAATTGGGAACTTCCCTTTATCAAAATTACTAATAAGAAATTGAAAGGCAAGTCATTGAAAGGCAGGATATCTGATACAGATATAACTAACAAAATCCTCATTGAATATTTTAAAGAACTCTTACAGATTTTCTTTAAAAAGAGCACTGATACCTAACAACCAAATAAAAGGTAATCAAGCCCGTTAGTTTACAAGAAAATTAAAAATAACCCATATTCCATACCAACGTACACCTACTAGAATGACTAAAATTAAAAAGACTGACAAGTGCTAAATATTAGTGAGGATATGCCATGACTGGGACTCTCACACCCTAAGGCTGAGTACATAAATTGGTACAATCACTTTGAAAAAAGACTTAGCAATATCTACTAAATGTAACTGTGTGCATACCTATGACTCAGCAATGTCACTCCTGGATAAACATAACCACCAGAAATAAGCACATATGTGCCCAAAAATACATGTATAAGAATGCTCATAGCTGCACTGGTTGAAACAGCTAAACATTGTGGGAAAATCTAACTAAAGTTGTGTATGTTCTCTTTGTTTTACATCAACTTTGATGAGGTGTAACTTATGTATGATAAAATGCACCCATTTTAAGTGTTCATTTCCTAAGTTTTGACAAATGTATAATCCCATGTAACTACAACCACAGTCAAGATATAGAACATTTCCATCGTGCCGGAGACTTCCCTTATGTGCCTTCCCAATCAAGCCAGGCAACCATGAATTGGCTTAGATTTATCTTTCCTCTCATACAAATGGAATCAGACAGTCTGTACTCTTTTGTGCTTGGTTTCTTTCACTCATCAAAATGTTTTTGACAGGAAAAGCATGAGCAACAAAAGAAAAAGTACAGAAATTAGATTTCATCAAAATTAAGAACTTTTGTGCATCAAAGGACATTATCAAGAGAGTGAAAAAACAATCTACAGAATGAGAGAAAATATATGCAAATCACATATCTGATAATAATCTACTCTCTAGAATATATATATAGAACACTTACAACTCAAAAACAAAAAGACAAACAACTCAATAAAAAAAAACGAGCAATGGACTTGAATAGACATCTCTCCAGAGAAGATACACAAATGGCTAACTAGCACATGAAAAGATGCTCACCATCACCAGTTATTAAGGAAATGCAAAGCAAAACCACAATGAGATCCCACTTCACATTCACTAGGTTGGCCATAATTCAAAAATGGAAAATAACAGGCATTGATGAGGATGTTGAGAAATCGGGGTCTTCACACATTGCTGGTAGGAATATAAAAATGTTGCTGTTGCTGTGGAAAACAGTTTGGCAGTTCCCCAAATGTTAAACAGAGAATGACCATAAAACACAGCAATCCCACTCCTAGATATATACCCCAAAGATATGAAAGCAGGGACTCAAAACAAAAACTTGCATACGCAAGTTGGTAGCAGCACTAACCACAGTAGCCAAAAGGGGGAAAACGGTCCAAATGTCCACCGACGGATGAATGGATAAACAAATTGTGGTTTTTACATGCAAGGGAATATTATTCAGCCAGGAATGAATTCCCAATATCTGCCACACGTGGACAAAACTCAGAAACATTACACTAAATGAAGAAGCCATCTGAAAAAAGTTATATAAAATACCAGAATAGGTGAGTCTAAAGGGACAGAAAACAGACTGGTGATTATCCAGGACTCTGGGGAGGGGAGAACAGTGAATGACAGCTTAATGGAAATGGGCTTCCTTTTGGAGCAATGAAAATGTTTTAGAACTACACAGAGGTGGGAGATGTTCATACATGTCCTTTAATTCTGTACTAAATGCCAATGAATTGTTCACTTTAAAATGGTGCATTTTATATTCTATGAATTTCACCTCAATATAAGAAATGGTTTTTGAGATTGATCCACAAGGCTGTGTGTATTCCACTGCATGGATATATCACAATTGGGTTATCTATTCATATGTGGATGAATACTTAGATTGAATCAGTGTTTGCTGATTATGAATAAAGCAGCTATGAATGTTCCGGCATAAACATTTTTGCAGGCAAATGTTTCATTTATCTTTGGTAAATACCTATGAATGCCCTTACCATTTCGTAAAAATAAGTGAAAAATATCAAAAACAGTTCTATCAGTCATAAAGTGCATAGGTATCAAAACCATTAACCACATCAAAGATGGAAATGAACTGCAAATAATAAAGCAATGGTGCTGTATCCTTTGGTGCTGAACAGACTTAAGCCAATAGGACATGTTCAATTAGGAAGATGAAGAAGAAAATTAAAGAACAAGTATGAAATGCTAATACTAGCTTAGCCAAAACTGTATCTAAAAGTTGAATTACGATCTTTTCAGACTCCTTACCTTTCAGGGGAACAGAACCCCCTTTCTTCCACATTTCCAAGGATGAATTATGAGAGTAAAGAATTGTCTGAGAAGCCATGGTAGAAACCAGGAGGAAACCCTAGAACCAGATGGCTTGAGTCTGTAAGTCCAAGACTGTCCCTTGCTAGTTACTTAAACACTTCCCGCCTCCGCTTCTGGCGGTGATACTATCCACCCCAGAAGGCTGATGAGTTAATCCCTGCAAAATCTCAGGACAGTGCCTGGCACATTGTCAGTCAGCTGCCGTCACTGCCAACAGCTCCTCCTCCTCCTTCCTGGACATCATCACATCTCTACTTCCTAAGGTATCTTCAAGATAATGTCAAGACACCTGTGGATAGTCTACTGAATGGTATTAAAAATTAATAAAAATACATAACTAATTAGTATATTTACCTACCTACCAGAGACACTCAAATCATTTAAACTGTCAATATAGTTAAAAAATGGGCCCCAAGGGGTTTAGTTAATGCCCAAAGACATCAGTAGAGACCCAGGGAACTCACTTAGTATTGCTACAGTACAGAAATAACGAAACATGCTTCTATTGCCCCATTCCACACTATAGACCATGGACCTGCCCGTAATAAGAATTTCCCCTTACAACAAATTTTCAGGTCCATTTTTAGTGTTATATTATTCTGAGGGAACAGGTTTCAGCCTATTAATGGAAATCAGTGGCATAAAATACACCCAATTTTCTCAGCTTTCCAGAACTGACCTGTTCATTAAATGGAAGAATGTTTGGTCTCTAAGCATTTGGGTACTGTGTAGCTGGCATAAAATGATGAACTGGCCCAATTAGATTTTGCTCTCAGAAATCTGGAAGTATTATGATGAGAGAGGAAGGGAAAAAGAAGATACAGTGAAGGCTGTACCTTATACAGATGTCAGCTCATGAGAAAATCAGGTATAATCAAAATTAACTATGAAAGTCATTTAGATCCTCCAGTAAATACCAGAGTTTGGGTCTTTGGAAGATCAAAGCCAAGATTCTGTTGTTGTTACTCTCGGCATTTAGTAGCCTTCCAGGTCCCAGTTCTGGTGCCTGTGGCTCCCCAGGTATCCTGTTGCTCTTGACATTGAATTTGGAGATGCCCTGTTGGTTTTTTAGAATTAATACATCTTTCCTGAGGTGCTTCGTGAAGTTTCTTTTTCTTGCCACTACAAGAGCCTTGGTTAAAAAAATCCCGAACCTAGGCTACAGAGCTGTCCAGTCAGAAACAACTGCAATCACAAAGGAAATTTTTACTACTGAGAAAATTTATCATATTTCCAGTTACTTTTTTCTATTTTAATGCTTAAAGATAGATTTTAATCCCAAAGCAGAACTCCAACAGTTACTTGAGCACCCAATAAAACGTTAAACACATTTTAATATACTGGAAATGGCCCCACAATTAAACTGAGATAGAATTTTTACTCATGGAGTAAGTAGAAAAGAAAAAATCGTAATTACAAACTTTCAATTGTTCTTATTTTCATTACTTATGAATATCTTCTCCAGAGACTTAAGGGGCAACACGACAGCAGCAAGACAGCAATTATCTACGAGCAACTATTACCACCAAGAAATATTTTTCTACTTTGATGGCCTTTTTCTTGTAAATATTACTTTCACCGTAATACAGAAAGCTAATCAACAAGAAAAAAATAGTTTTAAAACACAAGACAGTACACATATACAGTATATAAGAAACACAATAGGATGGGAGAGCTGGGTAAGGAGAATAATCAGAAAAGTAAGTGGCAAAAGAGAGTCCACTAAATTGCCAAAAGGAAAGAGCACTAAAACAAACCCTTTCAACTGTTTCACAGAATTTTGGCATTATAACAGGATCTCTTAGGAGTTTGAATAAAATTCTGGCAATTACTTCCTCTCCAGTGATTCTAGGCTTTGACTTGGATCATTACACTGGAGGCTGCGATTCTATTTCATTAAAACAAAATTTACATAAAAGGATTTCGTAATCTCACTAGGCTTGAAAATAAGTTTTAAGAGAAAATGAAACTGTAAAATAAAAAACCTAACATTTGGTTGAATTAAAATAATAAACTAAATGTCGTTTGTCTCTAAATAGGCTGCATTGTCAAAAATGATTTATAAAGGAAATGTTTTCACATAAAATATGTACTTATGGTTGGTTGATGGGTTGAGTTGAAATGGTATTTTTTTTTCAAGATTTTATTTATTTATTTGACAGAGAGAGACACAGCGACAGAGGGAACACAAGCAGGGGGAGTGGGAGAGGGAGAAGCGGGCTTCCCGCGGAGCAGGGAGCCAGATGCGGGGCTGGATCCCAGGACCCTGGGATCATGACCCGAGCAGAAGGCAGATGCCTAATGACTGAGCCACCCAGGCGCCCTGGAATGGTATTATGAGTGCTATACTTTGGTGAACCAGGCCTCTTGTGGACTAACCCGTGACCCCACTACCAACTGGGATGACAAGAGCAAACCTTGGTCCTGGGAGGCAAAGGAGGCAGAGCATTAGGCATTCCTTAAACTCAATGAACTTTCCGAGTCCACTGCTAGCCAGGTGTTCAGAATTGAGTAATAAGTGATGACTGCTCCCATAAATGTTCACGGCTTCTAAACTTAGGATATCCCTGACTTTCATGTGAATTCTTTGTCCTTAGGTATCCACAAATACGACAAATATGGAGCAAGCGTCTTTTTTTTTTTTTAAGATTTTATTTATTTGAGAGAGGGGGGGGAGAGCAAGCAAGAGAGCACAAGCAGGGTGAGAGGCAGGCAGAGGGAGAAGCAGACTCCCCGCGGAGCAGGGAGCCCACCGCGGGGCTCGATCCCAGGACCCCGGGATCAGGACCTGAGCCGAAGGCAGACACCCAACCGACTGAGCCACCCAGGTGCCCCTAAACTTCTTTGTTTTTAACTTTCTCAGGGCAGAGAAATATCACAGAATAATTTCATACCATACTAAATATATCCTATTTCATCCACTAATTCTTAACTTTACATAAGTCAAACTGTTTTTTAAGAGACAGCATTATTTATTTTAAAGATTATTTGAGAAAGAGAGAGACAGAGCGTGCACGTGTGAGCAGGAGGGGCAAAGGGAGAGGGAGAAAGAACCGTCAAGCGGACTCCCTGCTGAGCGTGGAGTCTGACCCATGGGCTTGATCTCACGACCCGGAAATCATGACCTCAGCCGAAACCAAGAGTCGGACACTTAACCGACTGAGCCACCCTGGCGGCCCAAAAGACAGCATTATTTTTAAACAAAAATAAATGAAGAAAAGAAATAAAGAGAAGCAGGGTGGCAGAGTTAAATGCAGGTGGACTTAGGACACCTGGTCTGGAGTCCAGCTCTGGTCCTCAGCGGTGTGATCTTGGGCCAGTCATTTCACATCTTTCTCAGCCTGGGTTTCCTCATCTACAAAATGGGGATACTGTCTCACATCTCTCAGTATTACTTTGAGTATGAAATAGGACAGTAACATATACTATGATGCCTGGCATGGATTAAGTCTTCAACCAGGCGATGAACACAATTTAACCTGCGCATTACAGGATTTTCTGCGCATCTCCGGCCTCTACCCTAGATGCCAGTAGCACCGTCCCCACTACCACCAATGAGGACAACCAAAAACGTCTACAGATACTGCCACGTGTCCCTGGGGAGCAAAGCTGTCCCCAGCTGAGAAGCCCTTTATTTAAAGAGACTGGACCTTGGGGTTTTGAAATCACCTTACACTGAAGATACATTAAAAAAACAGTCATCTGAAGGAATGGGATTAAGTATATTATCTACTGTACTACTCTTTTGTTTTCCATCATGAGGGCACATAGGGGAAATCTCTCTCGGCCTCGGTGCTAACAGGATGCTGTTTTCTTATAGATAATGTGAATCCTTAACTAACCATATCTTTGTTTGTTCTTTGGCCACCAGAAAAGCTCAAAAGCAAATTTATAACCCAGTATAGGATCTACAGCACACATTTATGTGCAGTAAATCTCCCCAAAAGTCAGTTTAATTCATTTTTGTTTCACCAGGAACTTTTTAATCTTATTTTTAAATCTTATTACAATACATGTATTTCTCATGTGGACACAAACCCTTTTTTGAATGAGGTTAGGTAAACATTAATAAATAACATAGGTATTTAAACTGTAATATTCCCCCAGCAGAACACTCCTCTCCAAACATGCTCCTGTTAGACCTAGATCTAGTTTTCCCTCCAAGTGTTTCAGTCTGTTCTCTCTAGTCAAAGCAAGTAACTAAACCCACTCACTTCAGTGAGCTATGTCAGATACATAACCTGCATAAAGTCTTAGAACTGTTTTTCTACATTTATTAGAAGAAAATTTCTCCCAATGGAGAGCAGAACAAGACAGGCATGAGATTCTAGATGTTGTGTGTCGTAGGCCGCCCAGGCACCAGCACATTATTCTGCAAGATGATGCGAAGACAGAGGACCCTCATCCTCTTTTCTCTTGCTGACACTGGTTTTGTAAGTTTTCCCTTTCCTCACTAACACCTGTTTCTAACCCGTGCCAAGTAACATTTGGAATTCATCCTGAACCCCAGCGTATGACAGATGGTGATACAAGACTGGCCCTTCTTGCAACAGAGACAACAGAGACAACTCTGAAGGGTCCTACACTCACAGATGACTTCTGATAATGCTAAAGGAAATGGTTTTCCCTCTCATTTAACCCTCAGCATAACCATTCTGAGACTTCAAATCAGATATGGGGATTACAAAGTTGAGTGGACGAACAGGTGAGCAGATAAACAATCTGTGGTATATTCAAACAAGGGAAAACTACTCAGCAAAAAATACAAAGACAGCACTGTTAGTACCTACACATACAATGTGGTGGAACCTCAAAAATACTATCCCAAGCAAAAGACACAAAAGAATACATCTTGTATTATTCCATGTATAAGAAACCCTCAAAGAGGCAAAACTGATCTACAGTGATGGAAAGCAGATTAGTGATCGTCTAGGAACAGCAAAGGGGCACAAGGGAACCTTATGGGATGATGAAAAGGTTTATTTATTTTTTTTCTTATTGAAGCATATAGTTAACATATAATGCTACATTAGTTTCAGGCGTAAAACATAGCGATTCTACTGAAAGGTTCTTTTTGGTATCATATCTTGATTGGGATGGTGGTTTCACAAGTTATGTATTTATTGAAAGGCACCTATACACTTAAAATAGGTGCAAATATGGTATTCTTGTTAAAAATATGTAACTTCCAGCTAATGATGAGAAAACACCAGACAAAGCCAAATTGATGGGCAATCTATGAAATCACTGACTGGGATTCTTCAAAAGTGTTAAGGCCATGAGATACAAGGATAGACTTGAGGCTCTGTCACAGACTAGAGGAGACTGAAAAGGCAGGACAACCGAAAGCAAAGTGGAATCCTGAAACAGAGAAAGGATGTGAGGGGAAAGACTGGTAAGACCCAAATAAAGTCTGTAGTTTAGAGAGCAGTATTGTATCAATGCTAATTTCTCAATTTTGTTCACTGTGCCATGCTTATGCAAGTTGTTGGACATTAGGGGAAGTCAAATGAAGTATAGATATATGGAAACTGTGCTTATTCCATCAAGTTTTTTTTGGTCTCAAATTATCTAGAAATAAAAGTTTTTAAAATGGGTGCATTTTATTATATGTAAATTTTAGCTTATTAGAGTTCACATAAAATTAAAACAAAAATACGTGGACGTTATTAAGAAATACCCCTATCCCCAGCCTGATTCTCCTGTTAAACTCATTAAATATAATGCTTAAGTCAGGAGTAAGATTAACTACAAGACCCAAAATGCTCTACTTCTCAATATTTGGGTCAATAAATCTACCAGATAAAACACACAGCATTTCTTACCTAAGAGAATTACTAAATTTAGATTACTAATTAAATAAAAATATCAGCATTAGTTTCCTCAGAATCGTTTATGTTCCCCCACATAAATACTAATAACAATAAAGTCATCGCATGTTCAAATCATGATGAGCCGATGGGATCCATAGAACTCTGAAGTTGACAGTAAAATTATTTGATTTCTATGACTCTCGCATCTAACAGTTACACATTTGGACTTCAAAAACTGTATCAGCTCATTTATTATTACTTAAAGAACAGAAAGATGTGTAGAAAAACATTCAGAGAAAAATTAAAATTTTTATAGCATACCTCCTCTGTTGCCATTTTCTTCATCCTACAATGTAAAAAAATATATCCATATATGAACACTTATTTATAAACTCTAGTGAAATCACAGCAAGGCTCAACTCAATTCAAACCGCCCTCCCCAAAGTGTGCCAATAATAATCTCATTAAACGCCCTTTCCCAGAAGGATGGAGCTTTCCTACACAAGACAGGAGGGGAGATTGAGGGGAAGACAAGAAGAAGACAGGAACTATTTTGTGGGGTTTTTTTTCAAGTTACTTTAATTATTTCTCTTACCTTATACGAAAATTGAATTGCAGACTCTGGGGGATAAACAATAAAATGCCTTAATGTAAAACCAAAGCCTTGAGATGTTCTTTTCAACATAACTGTTTTGGGACCTGGCCAGGAGAATGTTTCATCTTCGGACGGTGATACAGTTTCACTTTGTTCTTTTCCATCTTTACTTTTTGATACCTAAAATAAAAAGATATTTAAAAGTTAACTCGATAACTCAATACACTTCGTCACTTAGAAAAAAATGACATGTAAAAATATAATAACCTGAGCGCAGATACAAACCTAAGGGAGAAAAAAAAATCAGACTCTTTGTATTATAACAAATCATGGAGATCATCAAAAATTAAGTTTTTTTTTCTAGAAAGGGATGCTATGAAAGTTAATCAGAAGCAAGGAAGAGCTCTTGGAAATTAGAAATGCAATGGCTAAAATTTAAAATGCATTAGAAGGAATGAAGCTAACATTAGTTTCACAAAACAGAAACTATGAAAGAGACATGTAACTCTTACTAAGTAAGAACACTAAGACTGTTACCAGAGTCCAACAGACAAAAGATAATTAGAAACTAATAGACAAGGCCTTCAAGTTCTGAGCACAAATTCAGTATCCACCTAGATAATCCTTCCACTCTCCTGGCCACCCAGTATTTTGATCTCCTCTCCTCCACTCTTGGTTTTCATCTGATCATAACTGAAAACCCTCTGCAGTTTCAAATCAAAGATCCCACTCTTCATTCCCTCTCATTCCTCAGCTCTTCTAAATCTGCAATCTGGGGCTGCCCCTCCCACCTCCTCCTTATCCCTCACCCACCCCATGTTCTCACTTCGCTGGTAAGCTAGCTTCAATTCACTCCTTTGCCTTTCTAGTACTTCCACAAAGTCGCGTGACAAAACCTAACGCTGGATAAATAATTAACACTGCCTACTCTGGACCTGTACCTAGACACCTGAACATGAGTGGAGTTTTAAAAAAAAAACAAACGAAGCTGTTTTCACTCTAAGTTCATAACCGCTAACCTCAAGGGAGCCTTTTAGTGTTGTCTGTCAATAATAATACAGTTCTCTCCAGCCCATTCATGCTAGATTACTATTTCATTCCTTTTCCTCCATCCTCACTCGCAGCTAATGACCCTGCTTTCTATTACACTGAAAAAACATGAGGCATGAGATGAGAACTTAATCACTTGCCACATCTATCCAACTACCACCTGCAGCAGGGTCCATGTTCTCTTACCTTCCTTCCCGTGACAATCCTGCTCCAATGGCCCTTTCTTCTAGGGCCCCTCCTTGTGTACTAGATCCCTCTTAATAGTCAAAGATGTGGTTCCTACAATTCTCCCTTCTCTTTCACATCGTCTATTTTCTCTGCTATAGTCCTATCAGCACACACACATTTTATAAATTCTTTAATTTTAAAACAACAACAACAAATCGTGGAACCACAGAGCCCTCTGCAGCTACCACCTAGTTTGTCTACTGATCCTTTAGAGCAAAATTCCTTGGAAGTTGACTATGGTTGCTCTCTCCAATTCTTTTCCTCCCATTTTCTCTTGAATCCCCTTTAATTGGGCTTTTGTCTCCACAATTCCCTGATACAGCCCTGGTCAAGGCCACCAATGGCTTCCACACTGCTCACCTGAGCAATCAATTTTCAGTTCTTGTCTTGGGTGACGTATCAATTGGCTCAAGGATAGCTCTGTCCTTTTTGAAAATTTTTCTCCACTTGACTTTCCATACTGATTTTATTCCTAACTCATGGTCTATTTCTTCTGTCTTCCTTGTTACTACTTTACCTGCTAAACTTCTGAACTTAGGAATACCCAGGGCTTAGTCCATGGACTTTTCTAGCTCTACTTGTCTTTTGGTGATTTCATCCAGTCTCACGCTTTGAATTCCATCTATAGACAGGTGACCCCCAATTTCCAATCTAATAGGCATCTCACAAACTTATGTCTGCATTGCTACTAAGATATCATATTAAATTACAACTCCAAGTTCATCTCAGCAGTTTTGAAATGTCACCTTTATCAAACAGCAAATACTTGAATGTGCTTAATTTAACTTTTATTTTTTATTATGTTTCACTAGTGAACCTATCTATTCCTTCACAATGATTTGCTTCATATGAAGGTGTTGGAACTTAAAAATGCTCCCGAAAGCAATTTTTTGCACGAGAAAAAAATTATTGTACTATGAGAAAAATAAATCCAAGAGACTTCTAAATCCTGAATATTTTCATCACATAATCAACATATGGACTGTTACTAGTTATCTATTAATTTCATTTTCTTTTCTTTCTGGAAAGATAGCTAGATAGTAACATTCTCCAGCCAAACTTGCAGTGAGGGAAGCAATGACCAAGTTCTACTCAGTGGAATGTAAAGGAAAGTAGTATGGCAATATACAAAAATCAACTGTATTTCTACATACTAACAATAAGCAAATGGTACCTGAAAAAATTTTAAAATACAGTTCAAAATATGAAAAATAAGGACAAATCTGACAAAAGATTTGCAAGGCCTATTAACTGAAACTCCAAAACACTGCTGAGAGATTAAAAGAATATCTAAATAAATGGAAAGCTATACCATGTTCATGATTCAGAAGATTCAGTATTGCTATAATGTCAACTCTCCCCAAATTGATCTAGAAATTCAGTGAAATCCCAGTCAAAATCCCAGGAGATTTCTGTTTAGAAGTTAGCAAGCTGTTTCTAAAATTCACTTCAAAATGAAAAGAATCCGAATAGCCAAAACAAATTTGAAAAAGAACAAAATTGGTGTACTTGCAGTACAAGACTTCAAGACTTATCAGCTACCATAATCAAGACTGAAGCCATCTATGAAGACTGTGCATTTGAAGCTAATTTATCATAAATGAATTTTAGTTTATCCTTCCTTCTAGGAGTTAGGGATTTTGCTAGAAAGAGGAAGTAACAGCAAACATCAACATGGGAGAGTCAAGCTGAGTCTCAAAGTGATCATATGATTAGGTAAAATCTGCAGGATAAAGGTTATTATTCTGGGCTGAATTACCCAAATAAGATTTAAGTGGCGACTGGATCCTCCTTTTGTGAATCAAAATGAGAGAATCATTTTATACACGCACACAAGTCATCCCCCTAATTTATTCAGTAAATAAATACTGAGTACCTACTATGTATCCAACACTGTTCTACTCAGTGAGGATATGAGGGTAAATAAAATATACATAATTTGTTTTCTAAATTAAGCTTCTTATTTTGAGATAATTATAGATTCCCATGTGTTTGTAAGAAATAACACAGAGGGATCTCCTTAATCTTAGGCAATTTCCCTCAAGAGTCACATCCTGGAAAACTATAGTATATATCACAACAAGATAATGACATGGATACCATCCATTCATCTTATCCAGAGCAGTTTTACTCGTATCCTGTTTATGTTCAGTTCTACGCTGCCGTTTTATCACTTGTATAGGTTTGTATATTCACCACTGGGTCAAGAGATAGAAAAGTTCCATCACCATAGAATCTCTGCTGTGACCCTTTCATAAGCAAATCCCTCCTTGCCCTTCACCCCTCACCCAGTCCCTGACCCTAGGCAACCACTACTCCGTTCCCATATTTCTATCATTTTGTCATTTCAAGGGTTATATACATGGAATAATATAGTCAGTAAGCTTTTGGGACTGCTCTTTTCACGTAGCATAATTCTCTGGAGACCCAGCCAAGTTGCCGCATGTGTCAACAGCTCATCCCTTTCGTTGCTGAGTAGTACTCCGTGGTATGGATGTCCACAGTTTGTTTAAAGGACATCTCCGTTGTTTCTAGTTTGGGGCTACTATGAATAAACAGGTTATGAACATTCATGTACAGGTTTTGTGTGAACATAATTTCCATTTCTCTGGGATAAATGTCCAAGAGCACAACTGCTAGGTCACAGGTAACTGCAATGGTTAGCTTTGTAAGAAAGTGTCAAACTGTTTTCCAGAGTGAATATACAATTTTGTACTCCCAGGATGTATGAGTGATCTAGTTTCTTTGCTTCCTCAACAGCATTTGGTACTGTCATTATTTTCTATTTTAGCCATTGCTACAGGTGTGCAGTGATAGGTACTGTGATTATAATCCGCATTTCCCTAATGGCTAATAATCAACATCTTTTCATGTGTTGCCATCTCATTATATAATTGTAAAGCACAAAAGTCTTCAAGACTTAAGATCAATAAACCCTTTCATGTTACACATGGGGAAACTGAGGCCCAGATTAGTTAAATGATTTATCTGAGATTACTGCTGGTTAATATCGGGGTAAGAATTAAAATCATGATTTCCTGAATCTGAAGCTAGAATATCTCCTCTATGTCATATTATTTTTCATCTCTTTTATTCTGTAGCCTGCACAGATTCTTCTCCCCAATAGCTCTTTGATCTAATTTATTATATTTTTAAATTTCATTTTCCTGCAGGACTCCGACTTTAGCACCTTAAAAATTGTACATCTATTTAATTTTATATTGAGTACATTATTATGACTTGGCCCCACAGCTCCCAAATATATTCAAGTTTTCTTTTCTTTTCCTTTGAATATAGAGATAACCCTCTTGTATTATGATTTCATACTTCAAGCTCTGAACTAAGCCTGCTATGTCTTGTTCTACTGAGTTCTTCACTAAAATGGCGAGTGAATAAGAATAAGCAATTTCTCTTTTGATCCCTACAAACTTTTAAGACTTTTTGAATGCAACACAGTTCTGTTGTTTCTATTATTCCATCTTCCCAGAACATGACACTGAATCCTCTCCAGCCTCCTATCTTTTCCCTACAGGACAAAAGGGAGGGTTATACTTCTTTCCGCATAGAAAGAGAAGATGAAAAGAAATACACATATGTGCCTTCTCTACTCTTTCTTCTACTTACCCACAGAGCCATTTGATCTGTTGCATTTTATAAGAAGGGAAAACACGGCACACAGTGAAGGACACAGCAGTTATAGATTCTTCCACTAAGAAGACCCCTAATCCATGCCCCTCTCCACATGTCTCACCTCCCCACCGTGAGCACCAATCCATGTACCAACAGCATCAGATGCAAGAAGTAAAAAAGCGACTAGAACAATAGCAGTTAAATTACTGTGGATTAGGAACTGTCATTTGATCCCCTTAAAAGACTTCATAACAAGGCCACTTGATTGAATAAATAATAACTCAAGGTTAAAAGAAGCCAAAATAAAGGACAAAAACTAACTCCATAAAACCCAGATATAACAATTAGACAAAGCAACCTAAAGGAGTGAAAGAAGGTACAAGGGGGAAACAACCATATAACAATAAAGGAAATTAAAACCTCACACAGCAGAATGCAAACTGGCACGAGGGAACTTTTTAGGATAATGGAAATGTTCTAAAAGTAGGCTGTGATCAAAGCTTCACAGTTGTATAAATTCAGTACAATTGAAATGTACACTTACAGTAGTAGGTGAGTTTTACAGTATGTAAATTATACTTCAATAAAGATATTTTTAAAAAGCTCAGGTTAAATGTACAAAGTCTAAATGTTATCCTGGGCTGTCATCAAAGTAAACATGAGAGGTATGAAAGAATGCCTGTACACACAATAAATACATAACCCCTCAGCTATCTGTGGTAACTACTTGTACTTTAAGTAGAAGAGAGATAGCTTCCTAGTATATTCCAGGAATCATTCATGATAAAGCATACAAAAGCATTCATATTGTATTAACCCTAAAAGACTCTACCATATACCTAAGATTATGAGCCCTACTCCTACTTCTTTGAAAATGTTTTATTTCATCTTACCACTGACAATGTTACTAGTACCAGTTGTTTAAAGTAAGATTTTCTTCCTTATTTTAGGGCCAGACTTCTTAAAACTGAAGCAAAGCCTTTTTAAGATGTCACTTGCTGAGAAAACACAAGATTTGAACGTCTGCGTCCTTAGATTTTTTTTTTCCTTTTACATATTTGAAGCATTCTCATAGTTAAGGCTGTCATCTGGCTTGATGTTTTTTCTTTCATCACTTAGGGAGATGGCATGTGTGTGTGGGGAGGGGGGTAAGGACTCTGGAGCCAGTCTACCTGGGTCCTTGATTCTCTAGCTGTGGACCTTGGGCAAGTTCTCTAACATATCTGTGCCTCAGTGCCTCATCTTTACTATGAGGATGATAATAATAGTGCCTATTTCACATGCTTCTTAAGATTAAATGAGTTAAAGTTTATAAAGTGTTTAAAACAGTATGTCACACATACTAAGCACTAAACAACTGTTTTTAAAAAAAACCCACAGAGGTGACCAATAGGTAATGGTTTGTTTCAAAAATGTACATGAAAACACTTTTCAGATACTCAAGAGAACAGTATACAAAACAGTTTTGTCCGAAGGGAAAAACAAAATCTTGAATATCCACTAAATTTCCTACTAGATTTTTACATACATCACAGCAAGTCTGATGGAGAAATGGGTTCACAGTGGTTGAGTAAACAGTCAAAAACAACAGCTAGTAAGTGACAGAGCTAGCCTACTCTTTCTGCTCTATGTCATGAGCAGAAAGGAAACCACAATGATCATTTAGATATTGCTTATTTTTATTCATTCATTCATTCATTCATTCATTCATTCATTGAGAGAGCACGCAAGCGGGAGAGGAAGGGGCAGAGGGAGAGAGAGAATCCCAAGCAGGCTCCATGCCCAGCACAGAGCCCAACTCAGGGCTGAATCTCATGACCCTGAGATCATGACCTGAGCCCAGACCAAGAGTTGGATGCTTAACTGGGTGAGCCACTCAAGCACCCCTAGATATTGCTTATTTTTTAAAGTATTTCCTCTATAGTCTTAATACCACAGAGTTAATCTTATAAAGAATTATTCCTCACATATTGGGCTACCTTGACATGCAAAGTTTTTCAACATACGTGGAAATATGGCGTTTTTAGGGGTTTATTTAAATTCCAATTGAGCTAAAGACTCGAATAGTTTTTTTATATGCTAAGTACGCCTGCCAACTATTTACTTACAGCTTCTGTTTATAGAGTTCTCCTAAAGTTGTTTTGTTTTGTTTTTTTGCCAATCCAGGATAACAATTGGAACTACTCTGATGTTGAATATTAGATGTATCTAGATGTGATCTTCTAACAATTAATTCTAGTTTTCAGTAGATATTTTATTATTTCAGAGATAAAAGATGATGGCAAAGAAATTGAAAAATCTAGATGACTTTAGTCTAAAATATTTCAAATTAAACACTTGGACTTAGTTTTTAAAATATAACTCTTAATTTTTAAGTTTATTATTTACTTGGACATTCCTATAGTATCTCCTATCTATGCTGATTGTTGATATGGATCCTTTCTGCTGTTGTGCCTAAATGGTTTCATTTATGATTATTTTGAGTCAGCTAGTATTTTTTTGTGTGTGATTTCCTTTCCTGTTCAGAGTTCTGGTTTTTAATGTAATTTTTTACCTAGATGCACTTTTCTCACTTCAGTTTCTTTCTCTCTGATTTTCAGATCCCAACATTTCAATGATACAAATTCTTAATTCCTCAATTTTACAACTTCGCTCTCATAAAAGATAGCTATTTTAAGATCTGAAATAAATTTAAAAAGTGGAAAGAATGTTGTGAAATTTCTAGAAATTTTTAATAGCTTAAACTACTATTATGACTTTGAAAAGTTATTTCTAATTTACTTATAACACATATAACCTGGTAACAATAATATCAGTCTCATAAAATGGTAAGATGGTAAAAATGAGAATATACTTCTCTTCATAACCAATGACCCATTCAGACCCATTTCCTGGGTATATTCTCTAGGTTGTTTTATCAGTAGTGCTGATGGGTTTAGATAACACTTATTTAATTTCCCCCCCTTGGTTCTCCTTTTGACTAATAAAAAAATGTCTTCATGATAACAGGGGAAAAGTCTGAGTTCGTGTGCTAAAACAGAGAAATCACTTTCAAAATAATACCTGGAATGAAAATTCTTGTATGTCATCTGGCATTTGTAAAACTTTCTTTATAATTTGAAGGAATTCTTCCTTACTACTCTGATTCCAGAAGCAAGTATGACTGAATCTAACTGGCATGTTTTCTGCATCTATTTTTTTCTTCTTCAACAGTCTCTGACATTACTTTCTAATTCTGTTATTTAAAATATTCATCAAAGAAATTCAGGGAGGCTGGGGAATGTGACTAAACTATTGGCCAGAAAGAGGAGGAAAAGGGTGGATGAACAGCTACCCAATCTCTGATGTGGTTCACTGATTTTCACTGATGTATAAAATTCCATTGTGAATATAGCACATTTTATTTATTTATCATTATCCTATAAATGGAAATAGGGCTTTTCCCAGTTATTTTGCTGTAACAGTAAAAAAAAAAAAAAAAAAAAGCCTCTAAGAACATCTCCCCATTGGAAGGACATCCTTTATACCATAGTTTCTTTAAAGTATTTACACAGGATTTACCTGCTTTCTTTAAGACATTTACATAGGTTTACATACTATTTAGATGGTTTCTTTATGGTATTTACCTGGTACTTACCTTTATAACTTAATGCCAGAAGATGGCTTGTTATTAATATAGTAAATTTCAATGTGTAATTCAGAAATCTGATCTGGACAATGGCCATAAGCAGACTACCATAGTTTACTCCTATCAGCCTACTTCACCAAACGTATGGTTTAGGAGACTATCTCCCTTTGAACATACTCAGACTTTGCTCAATAGCTCCCCCTCAAAGTTTCACTTGTACTCTCCTAGTGCTATCTTTGGAAATATTTAAAACTCATCTCTCATTAAAAAAAAATATTTATGGCTTTAGTTTGAAAGAAAAAGAAATAAAATGAAAAATGTTTTTATAAAGTATTTTTTGTACACACTGCACACATTGCAGGGTTGTTTCCTAAACAAATGAAAGCCTAAATTCCACTTTATAGAGTGGAAATAGTTCTACTTCAAGATACATCTTTGGAGCACCTGGGTGGCTCAGTAGGTTAAGCATCTGATTTTGGCTCAGGTCATGATTTCAGGGTCCTAAATCAAGCCCCGTGTCCCATCGGGTTCCATGCTCAGCGGGGAGTCTGCTTGTCTCTCTCTCCCTCTCCCTCTGCCCCTCCCCCTGCTTGCGAGTGCATGCGCTCTCTCTCTTAAATAAAATCTTTAAAAATACATCATTATACCAAAAATTCTTCAAATATTAACTACAGTTACATATGAGAATAAATGATGCTAAAAGTTCAACTAACATCTAGTGAGCATTTACAGAGCCTCACCCATGTGTTGTCAGTGTCGCCATATTTAATTATTATTACAACTCTGAGAGGCATAAATTTACGTTTTTTTAAAAATGAAGCTCAGAGAAGTAAAGTGACTTTCCCACAGTCATAAAACATAAAACTCCAATTGTAGAGATTTTTTCTCTAAAAAACAGCTCTCTATCCAAAAATGTAAAATAACCCAATCTGATTCTTATATATTCCAGTGAAATTTTGAATTATTTACCTGGGACTAAGTTTTTGAGATAAAGAATGTTTGCTAAACCTTAAAATACTCAGGACTTCTAAATAATATTTCATTTTTTAAAAAGTTCATCAGTCCATTTATTAATAGCAAATAAAACTAAGTACATATTAAACTAACTCAAGTATTTATTTAATCTACTAAAATTTTCTCCTTACGTTACATGGCATACTTAAATCCATACAGAAGAATGACCTGCTATATACTTCAAACATATTCTTTCTTTTCTTAAAAAAAATATTTATTTGAGAGTAAGAGAGAACAGGGGAGGGGCAGAGTAAGAGACAAACTCTCAAGCAGACTCCCCACCAAGTACAGAGCATGATGCAGGGCTTGATCTTGGGACCCTGAGATCATGACCTAAGTTGAAATCAAGAGTCAGAGGCTTGACCTACTGAGCCACCCAGGCACCCCCAAGCATTTTCTTTTTAATAAAGCCTTAGATAACTTAGATTTTACAGAAAGCAAAATTCCAAACTGAATACCCAGGAAAAATGATACTTCACAGAAATTTATCAGTTTGACTGTTGAACACCTTCTGAGCATAGTATGAACAGATTTATACCAAATAATGACTGATAACTGGAATGCCAAAATTATTTATATCTGCTTTACATAAACTTATTTGTTTATTTAGCTAAAAGAGCACAGAATCATGTACTTCTCCTAAAATTTCTGCTTAATTGCTTTTCCCTTTCCTGCATTTTAATAAATATAGAACTCCCTAAAGGCAGGAGAGAACCAAAGAATGGAAAGAAATAAATCATTTACTAAATGCACAGCTAAAAGAATACGGTAGTGGTCAATCACATTTAGCACACATCTAAACACTAAAACAAGAGCATTATATCACGCAAATATTCACAGTTTAAAACAATTTATACAAGGACCAGCATTTTGCCCATACCATCAAAGCCTATCTGAGCTCTACTGAAAATTTATAATCCATTGCCTTTTAAACATATCTACCAAAATCAAGGAACATAGTTTTAGTTACATTCCTCATGTGCCGCTATTTTGCCAGAAAATATCTATTAATCATAAATATGCAAGGACAGAATTGATCATTTAGGGCAAGAAACAAACCTCTCTCTTTTCCAAATACAGTACTATACTGCTAGAATTGTCTTCTTAAACATGAAGTTAATCAGTTACTAAATTCTCATTTCATGAGATTTTCAAATCATAAAGGAAAGATCCTGAATTTCCAAAACACTTTTCTGCTAAGGATTTCTGATGGGAATTACTTCACTAATCTAAAGTTTTGTTAAGGCTCTTATTAACAATATTCTCTCCGCATAGAGAAGGACATGGAAAAAAAGATACTACACTAAAATTGATCAGAAAAAAAACTAAAAACAGGGGCGCCTGGGTGGCTCAGTCGATTAAGTGTCTCACTCTTGCTTTCAGCTCAGGTAATGCTCTCAGGGCCATGAGATCAAGCCCCATGTCCCGCTTCCCGCTGGGCGTGGAGCCTGCTGAAGATTCTCCTTCTCCCTCTGCCCCTCCCACCTACAAAAACAAAACAAAACAAAACAAAACAAAACAAAACAACAACATGCTCCTACAGCGTTATAGTAGAAGGAATCAAATGAAAATTCCCATACACTTCTACCCGGGAGTACAGCCTTTCTGTAAACCTACCCGGCAATATTTATCAAGAATATTTTAAATGTTATACCTTTGAACCTAATCACTAGCAAAATAATAAGAGACAACGGCAAAGATTCATATAATAAGCTGTTCATTCACTCAAACTGAAAACTAAATGTCCAACAAGAGTGACAGAAAGGTACGGTTAAATAAAATCATGATGTAGCTACTGAAGCCATGCTTATGAAAAACTGTTAATGGCATAGGAAATGAACGGCATGCCCAAAAATACAACATTAAGGAAAAAAGTAAGATATAAAAGTCAGAGGATGATAAAAATTATTTTAACACACACACACACACACACACACACACACACACACACACACACACACACACACACACACAGTCTTTGGAATCTAGGGCCAGTTTCCTCTTGTTTCTACACAACTCATAGATTTTCTATAATGAACAAGCTTATGAGTGCTAATAACTTCTCCCATCAGCCTTCAGTGTGGTGTAGCATGTACCTTGCTGACAGGTTGTATTCTGAAAATTCCATCTGTGCCAAATGGTCCACTCCCTTGTCAGTGCCAAAGTACCTCGCAGCAGAACTCCCCAACCACTGTACTCCAGTAATCTGAAGCAGTTTCCCAGGCTCTTTATCCTACAGAGCGCCCTTACTGTAGAACATAGCCTACCATGTTATAATTGTTTATATATTTGTCTTCTTAATCACTGAGCAGCTTCCTGAGGAGAGGGTCTATGTCTTATTCTAGTACCCAGCAAAAACCTGGCAGAAAGAATTAAATGAGTAGAGTTTACATAAAACAGGAATAATATAAAATAAAATGATTACTTTAAAATTTTGCTGTGGAATTGCTCCTGTTCACTTTTTTCCCATTTCTCAAGTGAGACAGTAAATGCATACAGCTTTATTTCATATCAAATAGACAAAGATAGAGAAATACACATAAACTCAAATACAGATGTCTATTTTTACACATATTTTCTTATAAAGAAGCTTTATTAACATGAGTTATTTTCAGAAGCTACTTATTTTTTGATATGAATAAAATCTTGTTTACTCTGAATCAGAGAACAGATTTTATTTTTAGGTTAAAAACAATTATATCCTTACCCTTTGGGCAGACAGGAATCTCCAATTTGAGCTTAAATTTCAGTTCATTCTAACTATCAATGAATAATGCAGTCCCCTCTGAGCAGATGCAAGTAATTCTGAGCATGTACACAGGCTAGAGAAGACATAGGTATAGAAGGTCAAAACCATATCGTGTAATTTTACTATATGAAGCCCTATAATGATCTAGAATGTCAGGGACTCACCTGGTTAAATGTACATACAAATAAATTTTCCAAATCTAAGTTAATTTAGGATTATCAGTGATACTACACTGGCAACTAATGTTAGTAGTTGACTCAACTTCATTAGACTGAACTACGGAGACTATATAATTTCACAAAATTTGATGGGGCTCGAAGGAAACATAGTTAATATAATCCAACTTGATCATTCATCATATTTCATAAAATAGAACACTGAGTCTCAAAGGGGTTAGGTAACTTGCCAAAAGTTACACAATTACTGGTGACCCAAACTATTCATTAGGGTCCAAACTGAAGTAGACAATATCACATCAGACATGAAGCATTCATTTCCTCACTAGCTCTCAATGAATGTAGCCTATCATAGTCTCCTATTTCCAGGAGCGCAAGGGCATCCTGATACATAAGGTAAGATCTGCCCTCCAAGAACTTGTACACCAGTGAATAGAAAGATGGTGTGAAGCATAAAGGAAGTAGCATAAAAAGTACTTAGAATTACTGTATCTTAGAAATAGGGTACTTTTTTTCTTTCCCTTACCTTTGGTTGAAAGGTAGCCTAAAACAGAATACCAAAATATATAGAGCTGCTCTGTTTGGGGGAGAAGGGCAGGGAGAGTTTGTACAGAAACCTGCTCCATTCTGCTAGTTCTACAGAAACTACAATAGTCTGTTAAGGAGCTTATAAATCAGAGATCTAGTTCAACCAATTTATTTCACAAATACAGAAACTGAGGCCCGGAGAGACTTGCCGATGGCCTCATAGCTAATTAGTGACATAGTTTGGGCCAGAACCTATGTTTCCAGTCTCCTAATCCTGGAACTTTTCCACTACACTACACCACTAATAGGCTGTTTTAGCAGTTTGGGGATAACAGCTAATGGGTAACCTATTTTTCTTTTTCCTTTCATAATTTATGTTTATTAAACACTGTGTTGTTTACTAAAGGCAATTAGAAAATAAAGCTAAGCAAATAGAAAATAATTTCACTCATCTATCATTCCTCCTTTAGAGAAAACTGACATCAATATTTTGGTGTATATATTTCCTTCCAGACTTTTTCGTAAGTAAATATATACAAATATACACTTTAGAAAAATGCTCTTCAAATCTACTTATTTTTATTTAATATGTTATGAATGTCTTTCCATATTAATATATTTATCTGCACATTGAAGGCTGCATAATATTCCATTACATGAATAAACCATATTTTATTTATTATTTATTTATTTTATTTATTAGGTTTGTACGCTGTTCATTAAACACTATTAGTATTAGCATTATTACTATTACAACCACTTTATAGACAATCCCTATGAAAAACCATGAGTAGTTTTTAGGGTAAATTTCTAAGAATGGATTTGCTGGTTCAAACTGTTTGTTTTAGTTTTACGTAAAAAATTTCAAAGTGCTATCTATAAAACAGAGAACAAAGTCACAAACCCACTGACAACATCTGAGCCTGCAGTATCCATATTCCAGCAGACGATGGGTAGTCACTTTTTTATCTTCCCAAATATGCTACGATGAAAAATGTTTCTTGTTTTAATTTTTTGTTTCTTTCATTAGTAGTAAGACTAAACATCTTTGCATATAACATCCTATTCTTAAAGACCTATGATATAAATAACAATGGAAAAAACATACAGAATCTCCAGCTTAAGACTGAATTACTAAAGAATATGTCATCATTGGAGTTCAGAACACAAGATTATAAATGAGGGTTGACAGTAATAGCTTAAACCATGGTTGTAGAAATCAAAGCCAAATCCCCGGGAGCTAGAAAGAGAGCTTAAAATACATAGGAACTCAGAAGCGACCATGTGGGGAAACAGACCCCAGATCTCAAAGAGTAGACAACAAGGCGCTCAGGGAAGGAGAGCCAAACTGTCTCAGGTTCAGAGCAATCTGAGCACTGGGATGTACCCTAACTTCAGGCAGAGACATCCAGCTTTGAGTTGCAAGGTCCAGCAAAGGAAACAAGATGACGTGATCTAACAGCATCCATAGTCCCCTGGGCAAGACAGGGCTTAGAGATGGAGCAAGTGGGCTGCCATCCAATTCCTAATGTAGTAATGGTCCATTCAAATGCGTCACTATTTCTTGGTCAAACTCAATTGTGTTTTATTTATTTCAAAAACACAGCTACATAAAAAATTCCAAATGCAAGAGGTCCTTCTTTTATAATTTGTTCACAAAAAGTTATGATTAAATATTAACAAGTATTTTATCCACATTTTAGAGGCACTGGTAGAGCTTCCTATTTAAAGGAACCCTGGGATAAAGTCTTTTGGAAGGCAATAAATTAATCACTCCATAACTTATGACCTATAAATATAACTGCCTTTCAACATAACATATTTCTGGAAACTACATATATAAAATGGATCATTTTTAATAGATAATATTTTCACATAAAAAAGTCCTTTAATTAGCTCAAACACAGAAATGATTTAACAGTGTCTCAGAAAAGCAAAGATAAAACAATTTAAAGCCTCTACAGCCATTTAAAAATACAAACTGTTACAATTTTTATTTTTTTTATTTTTTTAAGATTTTATTTATTTGAGAGAGAGAATGAGATAGAGCATGAGAGGGGGGAGGGTCAGAGGGAGAAGCAGACTCCCCACTGAGCAGGGAGCCCGATGCGGGACTCGATCCCAGAACTCCAGGATCATGACCTGAGCTGAAGGCAGTCGCTTAACCAACTGAGCCACCCAGGCGCCCAAACTGTTACAATTTTTAAATAGGCATATACACCAGCTGCATATCATACAAGGAGGATCTTAAAGTATTATAAAATACATACAATACTCATAAAAAATACAAATCCAACATACCATAAATTTTACTAAAAATTTATGTTAGAAGTAAGAAACATTACTCATTCAAATTGGCCTGAACAACCACAAAGGAATTATATACTAAAAGAAGGGCTTTCAAACTGTGGAAAGAGCCAAGATGTCCATCGACAGATGAATGGATAAAGAAGATGTGGTATATATACACAATGGAATATTATGCAGCCATCAAAAGGAATGAGATCTTGCCATTTGCAATGACGTGGATGGAACTGGAGGGTGTTACGCTGAGTGAAATAAGTCAATCAGAGAAAGACATGTATCATATGACCTCACTGATATGAGGAATTCTTAATCTCAGGAAACAAACTGAGGGTTGCTGGAGTGGTGCGGGGTGGGAGGGATGGGGTGGCTGGGTGATAGACATTGGGGAGGGTATGTGCTATGGTGAGCGCTGTGAATTGTACAAGACTGATGAATCACAGATCTGTACTTCTGAAACAAATAATGCAATATTATGTTAAGAAAAAAAAAAGAAGATAGCAGGAGGGGAAGAATGAAGGGGAGTAAGTCGGAGGGGGAGACGAACCATTAGAGGCAATGGACTCTGAAAAACAAACTGAGGGTTCGAGAGGGGAGGGGGGTGGGGGGATGGGTTAGCCTGGTGACGGGTATTAAAGAGGGCACATTCTGCGTGGAGCACTGGGTGTTATGCACAAACAATGAATCATGGAACACTACATCAAAAACTAATGATGTAATGTATGGTGATTAACATAACAATAAAAAATTATATAAAAAAAAGAAGGGCTTTCTACTCCCTTTACACGCCTTTGCTTTGGTTATAATGCAGGTGTTTATAATTGCATTGATGCCACAGGGCATTTCTTTAAATACTACCTGGCTGGACCATCTCCCAAATCAATTTCCAGATTTTTGTTGATGATATTGGTACTGTTGTTGTAGAAGTAATTCAAATTTTGACTAAATAATAATTTCCACAGGAAGAAATAAGAGTCTATCTTCTTATAAACTAGTCCTATTTTTTGAAAACCGATTTACCACTCACTCTCTGTCAGGATCTTATATTCAAATAGACAGTGTCAATGAGTAAAGTATTTAATAAGTGGTTCTTAAGGGGGCACCTGGGTGGCTCCGTCAGTTAAGCGTCTGCCTTCAGCTTGGGTCGTGATCCCAGAGTCCTGGGATCAAGCCTCGTGTCTGGCTCCCTGCTCGGTGGAGAGCCTGCTTCTCCCTCTGCCCCTTACCCTGCTTGTTCCTTGCTCTCTCTGTCTCTCTCTCTCAAATGAATAAATAAAATCTTAAAAAAAAAAAAGTGATTCTTAAGGACTTCTAACAAATGAAGGCCTGAGATTGATACTAACTTGCTTTGGTTATTCAGATAGAAACTACTCAAAGAACTGAAAATTGGATGACATTAGTCCATTTTTATGGATTTTTTAACTGTACACTCAAAGATATTATGTAACAAGTTCTTAGAGCTAGTGCATGATGGGCCAAAGATCTGAACAGATACTTCCAAAAGAGGGAATCCAAATGGTCAATAAGCTAAGAAAAGATGCTCAACCTCATTAGTCATCAGACAAATGCAAATTTAAACCATAAGATACTACTAACCATACACCAAAATACCTAAAAGAAATTTTTTTAACTGACAATTATTGGCAAGGATGTAGAGTAACAAGAATTTTCAGATACTGGGGCGCCTGGGTGGCTCAGTCGTTAAGCACCTGCCTTCGGCTCAGGTCATGATCCCAGGGTCCTGGGATCGAGCCCCACACTGGGCTCCCTGCTTGGCGGGAAGCCTTCTTCTCCCTCTCCCACTCCCTCTGCTTGTGTTCCCTCTCTTGCTGTGTCTCTCTCTGTCAAATAAATAAATAAAATCTTAAAAAAAAAAAAAGAATTTTCAGATACTGCTGATGGGAGTATAAATTGGTACAACCACTTAGAAAAACTGCTTATAGTATCTCTTAAAGTTTGGCCATAAAATGTGTATATCTTGTGTCCCAGTAACTTCACTCCTAGATATAGATTCAACAGAAATCCACACATATAAAACTGTTCAAAAACGTTTATAGCAGCATTATTTGTAAAGGCTAAAAGTTGGAAACAAGCCAAATGTCCATCAAATGAATTGATAAATAAAAAATGGTATATTCATACAATGAAATACTATAAATAAAATTTTACAAATTTACAGCTAATGCAACAATACGGATGAACTTCAAAGATAATACTAAGTAGGGGTGCCTTGGAGACTCAGTTGGTTAAGTGTCTAACTCTTGATTTCGGCTCAGGTCATGGTCTTGGGTCATGAGATCGAGCCCCATGTGGGGCTGCTCATTGGGTGTGGAGCCTGCGTAAGATTCTCTCTCCTTCTGCCCCTCCCCCCAGCAGCCCCCCGCACATACACCCTCTCTCTCTAAAAAAAATAAATAAATCAATAAATAAAAGATAATACTAAGTAAAAAAAGTCAAACACAAGAGTACATACAATGTGATGTGACAGCATTCATAAAATTCAAAACAGGCAAACCAATATATGCTGATTATCTTTAAAGGAGAGAAAAATGACCCCAAGGGACATAACAGAGGCTACTTAAGGAGCTGATAATATGCTATAGCTTGATCTGGTCAATGATCCACAGGTGTGATCACTCTGTAAAATTCATCAAGCTATGTATTTATGATTTATGCATGCTGTGTATTGCTATATTTCTTTTTAAAATGTTTACATGTTTGTGAAAACATAAATCTGATTATGTTATTGTCATGCTAAAAACCCTACAATAGGCCTCCCGTCACACTTGGAAAGGAAATCCAAAACTCTTACAGACCCTCCATGACCTTGGTCCTGGACAGGACTCTGACCTAATTCCCTACCTCCTGTCCGCCCTGCTCACCAGCTCCTGCCACACTAGTCTCAAACACACCAAGCTCTTTCCCATCTTAGGGGCTTTGTCTTTGCAATTCCCTCTACCCGAGTGCTGATATTTATATGGCTTGCTTCCTTAATTCCTTAAGGACTCTGCCTACACATCATCTATTCAGAGAAGTTACTCTGTTCAGAGGGGCTTTTCCTGACCACCTTATCTATCTCTCCAACACTCCATTCTCCTTTATTTTTCCTCATAGCACTTATCCCAATATGAAACACGTTTGCTTGATTGATCGACTGACTGATTTTCTGTTCCACGCCCCCACCATTAAAATGTTAGGTCCATAAGAACAGGAATTTTGTTTTGTTCACACCAGAACAGTAGCACAAAGCAGGTACATATAAAAAAACTGTATTCAATCAATAGAAAATGAGTATTTTCTTTTCCCATAAAGGAAATTTTGTATTTGTAATTACTTAATTTATATTTGTATTACTTATTTTATTTGTTTAAATCTGTCTCCCCTACTTGATTATAATCTCCGAGAACACAGATGTACATGCTCAGCATTTTATAGCTAATATCTAGCACAGAAGCCAGGTAAAAACCAGGTACTCAATAAATATTTGTGGAAGCAACGGATGTACATCAATGCACCACTGAAACTTCATTGTTTTCTAAGCTGGCTACACAGTAGGATTACTGCCTGAATTAAGCTCCTTTAATTTCAAGGCCTGAAAAAGCATCACTTCTTCCTCACTGCTAGGTGAAGGCCCAGAATCATCAATTTAACAAAGTATTTTGACTGATTACCATTATTTATGGTAAGCTTAACATAAATTCCCATTCCCTCCTGTGCAGAAAAGAGTTAACCCAGCAGGCCTGAGACTGCCATCCTCAAGAGAGGCCTGCTTAACAAGGTAGGTCCTGGATTGTCATCTGAGTATTTGATTCCAGGAGGGGGCTCCCACCATTCCCTAACTGATAAAAGTGGTTCACTGTGTCTAACCTGTGTCTGCAAACAGCATGGTTTATGCTGAATACCCGTTTTCCTTCTGGGAGTCTGGAATTTGTGTCCATGCCAGGCAGAAGGTCATTTGTCTTAAATGCGTTTCCCTGATAGACAACATTTCACACATACTATCACATTTTGATGCTGAAGGAATTAAGTGTATCGTGTTTAACTCCACTGGGGAGACTCCTGGAAGCTTGTGTGGTTTTCTCTGAGCTTTTTGTCCCATATGCCTTTTCCTTTGCTCATTTTGCTTTGTGTACTTGGCTGTTATGAACCACAGTTTAGTACTGCAATATGAGGAATCCCGTAAGTCCTCTGAGCACATCATCAAACCAGGAGGTTTTTGGGGGGATCCCCAACATATTTACCAATTCTGAAATGGATTATAATCAATCCCAACTATAGAAAGACAAAAGAAGAAAGAGAACAGTGATCCCCACCTTCTGGCGTTCTTGCCTACAGATAATCCCCTCCCCTTGAGTGTGGGCCGGACCTGGTGAATTCTAATGAAAGGAATTCAGCAAATGTGATGGGATGTCACTTCCAAGATTAGATTACAAAAGACTGTGACCTCTGTCTTGCCCGCACCCTCTCGCCAGCTCTTCTCCCTTGCTCCTTCTTATGAAACAAGCTGCCATCTTGTGAGCTGCCCTGTGGAGAGGCCCAGGTGACAAGAAACCAAGGACAGCCTCCAGCTAACAGCCAGCAAAGAACGGAGGCCCTCACAGCCCAACAGCCTGTGAGAAACTGAATCCCACCAGCAAGCACTTGAGTGCGCTGGAAGCAGATCCCTCCCCAGGCAAGCTCTGGCTGACCCTGTGCATGGCCTCGTAAGACACTGAGACACCCTGGGCCAGAGGACCTGGTGAAGTGACGCCTGGAATTTTAACCAGCAGAAACTGAGATAATAAATGTTGTTATTCTAAGTCATTGAATTTGGTAGGTAATCTATTTCTCCACAGTAGATAACTAACACATTCTATTACCTAAAACAACTAAAAATCTAGACAACATACATGAAACAATGGTTTCCCAGACACTGGACATCAGACAACAAAGGACAGTGATTGCAGGGAGAAAAAAAAAAAGAATTAGAAAAAAATGAGCATTACTGCCCTAGTGTACCACACAGAAAGTGTCAAGGCCGCGGCACACCTGGTGGCCTCCCTAAGTTCACTGTACCCATGGTGGCCAGAGGTCACAGGGAGGAGTACAAGAAAGTGGCACAGGGAGGGAGCTCTGAACGTTCGCGGGGAGCTAGCTCCGTCCGGGCCCTCTCCACCCAGTCTTCAGCTTAGGACTAATGAGCCTTTATGAGGAGACTAGCCAGGAGAAGAACTGGAGGGACCAACCCCTGCAGCTCCCACTGGGACAGGAAGAGTGCCAACTCCCACCAGACAGAGCAGGGAAAACCCCGTAAGTCATGGGCACCAGGTAAAATGCTCCCAAGTATATTGCCTCACCAATGGGGCAAAATTAGCTCTAGACTAAAGCTGCTCTGGTCCCAATAATAAGGCTTAAAAATAAGATTCAAAAAAAAAGAGGCGGGGGGAGGAAAAGAAAAGAGAAAGGATTATATGCCAAAGGAGCTACAGGCCAATATACACGGTTATCCGGGAGAGTCGAGCTGGGTGTCAGATCAAGGGTAGCATAGGAAGCTGGATAATGGTTAAGATGAGGCATTTTATTTGACACAGGATTTAACACTGAGGCAAGGAATAAGACAGTAGAGGCTGGGATACACTACAGGGATGGCTCCGAAAAGCTTGGCGGACGTGATATCCCATATTAAATGAAATAGAGATACTAGAACCGCCGATTGTGACAGAAGGGGTGGATCTCAAGGCCAGAGAACTGGGCATGCTAGACGGGTCTAATGGGTCAGACCAGAAAACCAACCAGCTGACCATGGTCCTTGGGAGGGCCCGAGGACACTGCATTTACCAAGGCAATTGAGACGGTACTGATGCAGGTGGATCATCAGCTCCTCGGGGCAGCGTGGCACCGTCTGTCGCATGCAGGCCGCGTTCTGTCTAGACCTGGGCTTCTTAAGGAGCAAGGAGGATGACAGGATCACAGAACAGCAGAGCCCAGGAAGCAGCATTTAACTTTGAGAGTCAAGGTAGAGAAATTCAGGAATGAGTATCAAAATTAGAATGGCATCCAGGGGGCCTAACCCAGAATCTGCAGAGACAGGTGATAAAACAGGCTGGTCCTTGGGGCCATCCGTCACTGGCTCTCACCCGGCCCTGCAGAAGACAGGAGTAATGTCCCAGAGAGACAAACCGCACTAAGGCAGCGAAGGGGGACAGCTGAAGCTATTAGCTGCTGGAAGATGCGTGAAGGGGCAAGAGGGGGTGTGTGACAACAGGGGCAATAAAGGAAAGGATGCCTTCCCACAAGAGGAAAAGAAAAGAGAGAGACCCTATTCAGCTTTCTGTTTTCTTATTTTTCTTCTGTCTCTCTCCCCACTTTCCTATCCCACCTTTTCTTCTCTCTGCTCCTATTATTCCCTGTTCAGGCAACATTTTCTCCAGTACTCCCTAAATCAGCCATCATTTGGATGTATGCTTTTTCCACATTATGAATGCAGCTTTATAATTCCCATTTTAAAAGTCGAAACGTTGAACACTATATTCTTCAACCTAGAGTCTGAGAAGATTATGTATTGCATTTTGGGGGGAAAATTCTAAGGCACTGTGTTGGTAAAACTAGGAAATTCTACAGCTCCTGCATTTGTTTCTGTTTGGACACCCTTGGGCAAAGTGGGTACCGCACACTTCAATGCACCTACCGTTAAGTTTGTATTAAATGACAGACTTTCCCATTCATCACCTAAACTACAAGTCACCGTGAATGGTACCCTACATAAGCAATGTTCCCCCTCAATCCTGAATAAACCTGGCACAACACAGGAGCTAAAACTTCATTCCTCAAATCTATAGCGGCATGTAAGACATATCTTGCTTTTCGAAAAATCACTTTTTGTTAGAACTGGAAGAAAGCAGCCCTGGAATCACCTAATCAGTCTGCAGATAAGAATGCTGAAGTCCAGAGAATTAGCGGATTTGTTCAGAATCACACAACCAAGCCCTGGCAGAGCACATCAAGCATGCAGGAGCCTCTACTCTTAGTCCGAAGCCCGCTCTTTGCACCGGACCATCCGGCTTCTCAAGCCAATGGTTTTGCCCAAAAGTGGGGAAAAGTGACATTCAAAAGCTATTATTTTTAGTGCTTTTCTCCTTGTCATCAAGTCCAACTATCATCAAAAGGCCAAAACAGATGAGTCTGCCATTCCATTCATCCATACACCATTTAGTCTGTCCTTTACAAATCTGTCTTTTCCTTCAGAGAGTTCCATTTTGTCTTTCTTATTCATTTAAACCTGAGCTGACACAGCAGCCAGAGCTCCCAGGCAGAGTATCTAGGCCAAACATGGGCAGGACAGAGTTTGCTTCTGGGCCCTCTAGTTACTGATCCAGAGGCAGCTGGCTCAATGTTAACCATCGACAGGAACTACATAGTTAAACTAATTGCTTACCATTCCAACTTAACCACTTTTCGGCTCAGAAGCAATTACGCATATTGTTAAATGACATTAATGATGCTGCTGCTTTTTAAAACTTTATGACAACATTAAGCTCTGCTCACAGAGGCTCAGTTTACAATTACCTCGCTTATATAACGTGGTCACCAACTCAAAGTATATTCATATACGTACATGCGTATTAGCAACGCTAATGTTTCAGTATCAGAACAAAGGAAGAGCTAAGTGACTCATCAGCTAACCCACATGACAAAAGGCACCTAAAACTCACAGCCACCAATAGTTATTGCAAAACCCAGATCTCCCTCCTTCTGTGTTCTTACCTGTCTTACCCTGCTCTCTCTAGCCCTTTATCGCCCCCCCAGTACCGTGTATCTATCATTCCAGACATTCCTACCCCTTTCTTGCCCTCTCCCTACTCCTCTTAGCCCTTTTTTTTCAGTCCACTCCTGTCCATCACTCCTGAAATTGGCCATCAACTGAAAATATATACATACATAATTTTTGTCACTTTACGTTCTTAATACAGCTTTAGAGTTAACCAGTTTTGAAAGCTGATGCACTGAACACTATATGATATCCTTCAGGAAAGAGGCAGTTGAGTGTGGGCGTGAAGAGCAAGAGCTCCAGAGTCTGACTCCCTGGGCCGCATCCTGTTCTGCAGCTTCTTAGCTGTGTGTGGCCCTGGGCAAGTGACTTAACCCCCTGTTTCATCTGTTTCCCGTAAAAGTGGCAGTGTGAAAATCATATCTCGACAGGGCTGTTGTAAAGATTTACAGGGGGTTAACTACGTAAAGTATCTGACATACATACGGTTTAAGTATCCACTAAACGTTAGCTATTTTTCTCTCTCAAGCAACACTGACCTAAAGCTCCTTCTGACACTGTTCAGCATTTTAGGGGCTCGGTGTTACGGAGCTAGGCATAGGGCATAGAGCTGTTTTTTTCCCTTCTGTGCCTTAGACCAATAATTCTGATAGCCACAGTTCTGAAGCTTTAGGTCAGTGGTTCTTCAGCCCTACTGACAGAAATGTAGCCATGGTCTGCTTGGATTTCCCCCCACGATAACTAAGAGGTCTCCTTCCTTCAATTCCCAGCCTCTCTACCTGCACAAAGTCAGCCCTCTGTGCTTTGTGGCAAGGTGAGTGTATCCCGACACATGTAAGTGTTTCTGCTAGTCCCCTATTCCCCCCACTGGCCGACAAGTTTCTCCTGGGTTACTTCCCGGCTGATAGCTCCAACGCACATCCAGTACAAGGCCATTTGTACGGACGGGAGCAGGGAGCATAATGAGGACAGAGATGACTCAGACGCATGCCACAGAGCCGCACAGAGGGTTGTCCTGGAGGTCAAGCCAAGACAAAAGTCAATTTACACTATTCTGCCTAGCAAAGCTAAGCCCTCGGGGTCCTTAACCAGGAAGCCGCATTTTCAGGCTCCCTGGTTAAAAAAACAAAAGAAGGAGCAATTAACCACTTAGAGTTTTTTATAAGTATAATTACTGAAATAATCTAGTAAGTGATAACACCATAATCCTTTACATTTCCCTTAAAAACTTTTTATTTATTCATGAGAGACAGAGACAGAGACAGAGAGAGAGAGAGGCAGAGGGAGAAGCAGGCTCCCAAGGAGCAGGGAGCCTGATGCGGGACTCGATCCCAGGACCCTGGGATCATGACCTGAGCCGAAGGCAGATGCTTAACCATCTGAGCCACCCAGGCACCCACATTTCCCTTAATTTTTAAAGGAATATACAACATCAAGTAATATTTAAAGAAAAACAGTTAAGCATCTCTTAAAAAAAAGACATAACAAAACAAAACCACATTTAACTCTCTCCATCATTTAAGGCAGAGCTTTAATGTGTAGGACAATCACCAGGGGATCTTGTTAAAATGCAAATTCTGATTTTATAGGTCTGGGGTGGGACCTGAAAATCTGCATTTCCTACAAACTTCCCGGCCATACAGATACTACAGATACTACTGGTCTGTGGATCACACTTAAGAGTAGCAAGAATTTAAGGTACCTTAAGTGTCAAAAAGCCTACTCCCAATTTCCTAGCTTATCAATTTAAACTCCTTCAACTGGTATTAGAAGCAGAAGCTTGTTCTAACAGCTGGAAGGAACAAAGTGAGCTGCAGCCTACCAACTGCTTCTTAACAATAAAGGGGCAAGGACAGGAGCTGGAGAAGAGGAAGGAGCTTCAAGGGAGGAGCAATAAAATAAATAAATAAATAAATAAATAAATAAATAAAAATAAAAAAGTTCTCTCTGTAGCCTCTCTTTCTGTCTTCCATTTGGTTTCCCCAAGGAAGGAATGTAAAATGTACACCTGGGTCGTCAGTATGGCCACCTCCTGGTTTCCAATTCAAAGAATCTAATCCAAGATTCCTCTGGCTCTTCTTCCCTGAAATGAACTTACACGGAATGACTATTTCTAATAAATAAAGTTTCCAATCATTTTTACAATCTTCTTTCAAAGAAAAAAATGTATCTTCTTTAGCGTATGGTTATTTTTCCCTTTGTAACATTTTACAACGAATTTGAACAGAACAGTTCGTTGAGAAGGGGACATGTGAGTAAAAACCTCAAGAAAATGAAAAGGCGTGCCATGCAGAGGTCTGGGAGTAAAGCATTTCAGGAAGAGGCAACAGTAAGCAAAGGCCCTGGGACTGAAACAGCGAGGAGTCCAGTGTGGTTAGGGAAAACGGGGGTGGGGGGGGTGTGATGTCCGTGGAAACGGAGTGGGGCAAATCATACAGGGCCCTCGGCTTTTACGCTGACTGACTCAGGCCGTCTATGGGGGGCTTTGCGTGGAGTAACACGTTCCAGTGTTTAGCAGGATCAGACTGGCTGCTGAGCTGAAAACAAACTGTAGGCTCTCTACAAATGTATACAGAGGATGACAATGCCAGGGTCTTCCACACTTGGCGCTTCCCAGTAGTCCTTCGGAGTTCCCTAGATATGTGGCCGTGCAATATCAATTGTCACAGGGTCTGAGGGAAAACTAAGAACTGGGTTATCAGATATGTCATATACGTGAAGACTTACTGCCCAACTTCTTGTATGACTGAGCTCCACTATCACCCAACATTCAGCGTCTGGTTCTAAACACTGATTAGAATGTTTGAAATTTCATACACCAAGGCAGAAAAAAGAGAGAAACACGGGGTCCGCTCTTCCTAATGGTGTTGTGGGAACTGACAGTATTATAATCTATAAAATTTTAAAATCACTCATCTCTCATGAACACTCCACTCTCTAAGATAATGTATCCCTTAATATAGAAATGTATTTCATAAAAGTTATCCTTTAAAAGTATATCACCCTAAAAAATAAATAGACAAACAAATAAATAAAGTATTATCACTCTGACCCAGTAATTTCACTTCTGAAATGGTATCCTATGCAAGCAATCCTAAACAGGATATCAGTTTTAATTACAAAGGTATTCACCATATTTTATTTGTAATCGCAAAAAACTGGAAGCGATTTAAATGTCCAGCAACAGTTAAATGACTAAATATATTGATAGTGTAATATATAAAATATTAAATACATTATAGTGATAATGTACTATATATAGATAATAAACATTAAAGATATTTTAATGATTATATTAGATATACATTTTTTCTCTAGCTAGCATATTATGCAGTCATTAAAAATGATGTCACAATTTGTGCATACTATGATTACAACTTTTAAAATACACATGCACAGAAGAAACCAGCATTATGCGGGCAGGAAAAAAACTGCAGTGAACATATCAAAATATTAACAAGAGTTGTACTTGAGTAATTGAACTATAAATCAACTTATATTTTCCAATTTTTATAATTTTGCTTATAATTTAAAAAATTAAATTAATGGGACCTCTTTACTCCCATCTTTTTATTTCCAATATGGATCTCATACGATATCACCCTTATACATATGCATCAGCCTAGGACATACTAATAAGTATAGTAAACGTTATTAAGTACCATGGTGCCAGGCACTGTGTTAAATGCGGGATCCAGGTCATCGGATTTAATCCTCAAGCAGTTTTAAAGATTCACCAATGAAGGTACTCAAGAGATGAAAAAGAAGAGGTAAGTGAGTAACGCTGGGACCATCAGAGAGCCAGGGACAGCACCGGGCCTTGAATCCAACTCTGGGGCATGAAAGTCTATACTCTTCCCCATAGCACTATGCTGCCTCCCTACAGCAGTGCATAAATATTTAATAAATAAGAGACCCTCGATCAGAATTCCCCAGCGGTATGCCCAAGAAGTGCCAACTGAGAACCGTGCCAACTGTGGCGCCCTCCCCTTCCCATCACATCACTTATGGGGTCTGCTGCTCCTTCAGTCTGCCTCCCTTGCTCCTTACCCCGCCTCTTCCTTTACTCCTTATTTCTCTCCCACACTTCCCTACCTATATCATAAACTTTCCAGCAGCATCCCTGGGCACTGCTTAGCTTTAGTAGTAAAACTCAAATAAAATCAACTTCTGCCCTAAAGTTTTCTGGAAACCAGAAGTTACACACCTGGAAGCCTCATGCTACATTTGGCCACAGATGTATTTTGCTGAGATCCTGGCATTTTGAAAAATTTGAATGTGTCCCCAACACTTAAAAATTAGGATGAAGTCACAAAAAAAATTTAAGTTCCTCTTGAAAACTAAATGACTGGACAACAGGAGGTCCAACAGGGCATCAATCTCCCGAAGTTGATTCTCCAGTTTGCCACAGTCTCCACCAGCCCCTCTTGTCTTATACCGGATTCTTTTCAACTCTCTGATTCACTCTTAAGGAACCTGCCTCCTTGCCCCCAAAGCAATGAGTTTGTATCTTCCACCAAATATTTTAAGTGCCGGCATAAAGGCCCCAAGAGACGTGATCGCATGCCATTTTTACTTTATGCTAAATTCTGCAAACTCTTCTGAGTGATGTCAGCAACTAAATGGCCTATTGTTGAATGTAAACCACAGGGAAGGCAGCCACAGCAATCCCACAAAATCCCAAGCCAACGCAGGTCCAAAAGCACTTTCTACTGCTGGCTCACTGGATCAACTCATCCTTAGATTCTGTCACAACTCAAATATTCCTTTGGGATTAGCCAGAACGAAGTCTTGACAAGGTCCTAGACCTCAAACTAGAAAGTTTTCTAATAAGTTTAGTAATAACTGCAAACCAGTTCCTAAGTACTCGATTTTTTTTTTTTTTTAAGTTTCAGCTTTGGTAAGTTCCTGATATTATGAATTTTACATGCAAAGATAATTGCAGTATCTATCTTCTTTTATTCTCTAAGTAGCCATTCAAAATCCATATTTTTACGGTAATGTAAATCCATTAGGAGAGAACTAGAAAGTGCACTGAGGAATCAATCTTATGCTGGAAGAAATACAGACTAAATGACCTTCTCCATCTCTAATTTCTGATATGTTAGTCTATTGTACACAAACTGAATTATGAAAATATCCTTTCACCATTCCTGAATAGACAGAATAGGACATAAAGTAAAGCACTAGAGACCCAAAAGTCCTACTTGGAACTAAATCCATGTCTCATAAACTTCTGTTCATGCCATGGCTATGGGAGAACTGAGAAACGGTGCTGTGTTTCGGGGGCGGGGGGGCCTACATTTCATTTATCATTCACTACTTTCAGTATTTTAGCTTTTCTTCGAAATTTCAAACAATACTAAAGAACATTTTTAAATAAGGAAAACGAATACCCACAAAGTGATTAATAACCCTACAAGGTAACTAATTCATAGTTTTTAAAGATTCATTGATAACAAGAACAAAGCTACCATTGGGTATCTGTTTTGTGAGAGAAGCTATTATGCTGAATATGTACGATGTTATTTATGACTTAAAAAAGCAGTCTGCACCTGATAATAACAAAGTTGACTGAAGGTTGAAGGGAGAAATAAGAATTTTTGCTTCTTAGGGAAGGAAATTCAAAAGCATATGACAACCATCATAAAAAAATATACCCAGCAAAGTTTCTCTATTGCAAAATAACTATTTCCTAAAAGCCTGTCCAGGAACAGAATAAGTTCAAAAAAGAACTTCCATTTAATCCCATAGTGAAAGAAATCGAGAACCATATTTCATTGAAGATGAAAAGCTGGCTAAAAAGCAACTCCTTCCAAAATCTTGCCTACCTTCCTATAAACATAATATGAAACATCTCTAAAAATACAGAACATTTACTTTGTTTTACAATTTTATTGCTTTAATTCTTCCTAGTTTTATTTTTTAAGTAATTCATTCTAATTACCCCTCCCCCACCACTTAAAGCTCTACAAACAAAGTCTCATCTGTGCAACTGAAGAGTTAATTTAATTCCTGTAGAGAAATTCAGATGATCAGAGTCGAGATACTCCATATTAAGCAAGTATTTCAACATATAGGAAGACACTGATGTTATATCCAGCATTCTCACTGATTTTTTTTTTTCTGGTCTATACATTATAGCAGTTTTTAATTGAAAAGCAAAAAATACATATATATTTATATATATATATATATTTATCAAACAAACCTGACCGCTCCATGCACAGTACAGATTGCACAATAAGCTCCAATTCTGGTTGACCATACAGTCGAAAATCCTGAACTGGGCCATGGCTGCCTATAGCACAGTCTGCATGTCTCCTCTGACTCAGCTCCTGTCAGCTCCGTAGCGCCGTTAACCAGAGCCCTGCAGTGATGGGAGCTGCAAATCCGATCTTCCCCTCCCTTTCCTGCCTAAGCGGCAATAATTCATGGGCAGAACTACATCATCTTCCCAAACACCGGTACATTTAAATTATGAGATCATGAAGGGAAGACTTTTCACAAAAGCCTTATTCTATATTTACTATCATCTGATTTTTAAAAAGATGATGGCTCTCTCCTTCTTTCTGGAAACCAGAGGCTAGCATTTATATAGTCAATGAAGATACAACTTGGGAAGGTGGTACAATAAATCAGCGTTGGCCGCATCCCACAACAAACCAGCTCCCGATGCAAAGCTGGCGTAGCACCCGTGCCCCTCAGACTTTGTTCAATCTGAGGGGTATCCCTGAATCCTTTCTTCATCTCTGAGTACATCTCACAGGCTAACAACTCCGTAAGTTCCCTCTCGTCCTGGGTACCTTTTACGACTCTCTTGGTTCTCTCCCTACTTCTCTAACCATTCCTTCTTGAAAGAGAGCCTAGACTGTAATAAGACAGACTTCACCTCCTCAACTGCTACCTACCAGATGTATGACCAGGAGCTGACCTTAACTTTTGAGCTGCAGTTCACTCATTTGTAAAATGGAGGTAACACCTGTCCTCAGGGGGGGTTTTAGTATGGAATAAAATAACATTAACTGGGGCACCTGGGGCGTGTGGCTCAGCCGGTTAAGCATCTGCCTTTGACTCAGGTCACGACCTTAGGGTCCTGGGATCAAGCCCTGCATGGGGCTCCCCGCTCAGTGGGGAGTCTGCTTGGCCCGCTGCCCTTCACCCCACTCGTGCTTTTTCTCTCTCTCAAATAAATAAAATCTTTAAAAAAAGAAAAACAGTGTCTAACAAACACCTGATAAGTGATGATTATTCATATTCTTAAGATGGGCTTCCCTTACTGTCCACATCAGAATTCTACCTCTCATTTCTTATGCTGTCCCTAGACGATGTCACCCTCCAGACCCATGATTTTATAATTATGAATTATTTCCAAACCTTTCTTTTGCCCCACCCTCTCTCCCAAGCTCCAAATCTGCATGTCTAAACTCTTGTTAATAAGCACATTCATCTCAATACCTTACACCACATGTCCCAGTTAAACTCACCTTCCCCTCTCACAAACCGCACCAGCTCCGTAGCCTCTCTGCAGAATGGCAGCACAATTCAGCCCCTTAGTCACCGAAACAGAAACCAGTCATCCTAGACTCCTTCCTTCTTCCTTACCTCTCACTCACATCTGTCACCAAATCCTGTCTTTTCAATGAAAACGTGGAGTGGGGGCACCTGGGTGGCTCAGTTGGTTAAGCAACTGCCTTCGGCTCAGGTCATGATCCTGGAGTCCCGGGATCGAGTCCCACATCGGGCTCCCTGCTCAGCAGGGAGTCTGCTTCTCCCTCTGACCCTCTCCCCCTCGTGCTCTCTATCTCTCATTCTCTCTCTCAAATAAATAAATAAAATCTTTAAAAAAAAAAGATACTTAAAAAAAAAAGGAAACGTGGAGTGAACCTTCCCTTTGCCAGTCCCACTGTCACTGCCTAAATTCAGATCCCCATCAACTCTCTCCTGGACTACCTCGAGGGTCTCCAGCTGGTCTCCCAAACACCCTGTCTCACTCCTTTCTGGAATCTCACCTCCAGAGGACTACCAAAAGAATCTCTGACAGTACAAACTAATCCGATGACTACCCCGCCTAAATCCCTTCCTTGCCCCTTTCTGCCTACGGCAGCGTTTCCCAAAAAATGTTCCTACTTGTTCTATTAGGATACAGAATGTGAATCAGTTAAGTGAAAAAAGTTTTTCAATGCAAAATAAGTTTGCGAAAAGCCGGGCTAAACACAAAACAAAATTGCAAGACTGCTCAGAGTCCAAGCATGAAGATGAGATTCAAAGGCTCCTGGAATGCGTGTTTTAAACTAGTTCTTGAAATCTTTAGCTCGTTCTCCTTCCTCTATCTTTCCCTTAATTGGTGGTGTTCCCTAAGAGTTCTGACCTTGGCCCTCTCCTCGCATCTCTTTCAATGAGCTCATCTATTCCCCAAACTATAATTATAGTAGACATTGGCTTAGTTGACCTCTGCCTAAATGACTTGCCAGGCAAACCAAAATTCTCAATTCCTGTTGCATAAACACTGGCTGAGCCCATGGCAAGCTCAACTCTTGATGTTTGGGAAGACAGTCTCTAGCCACTTATTTCTGCTGCCACCAAATGAGACCCACACTTGACACAACCAGTTTATTTTTGCAAACCTCTTTATGTCAGTTTTACTTGTGTTACTGTTATCACGTAGCTTAGATGATATACAGACTGATGAAATATGAGTAAAAATGAGAGACGGTATTTCTGTGAAAACCTGAATGCTTTGAAAAGATTCAAAAAAGGCTGCTGCTCACTTCTACATTTTTTCCTTCCTTGGTCTTGTACTTTTTTCTCCAGCAAAGATACTAGAAATTCACCCCAGCTGTTACCACTAGGCATAATCCAGAGACTAAGGTTGTTCCTCTGCCAGAAGATTCTTCTTTTTACCCAGCTAACTCCTACCTGACTTAGCTCAACACAATCTTCCCAGGAAGACTTTCCCTGATCCCTACACTAGGTGAGATCTGTCTGCTCTATGTTTTCATAACTCCTTGCTCTTCTCCTAAAATAATATTCATTGTACTCTATTAAAATTATGTGTTCAATGCTTTGACCTTCTCATTATTCATGTAGATCCATGAAGGCAGAGACCAGACCATGTCTGTATTTCTTCACTGGTGCATCCTCATGTCTAGTACTTAAAAGGTACTTAATAAATATTTTCTGAATGCGTTAATAAAGTGGAAGGACAATTCTAAGCATAACAGTAATCTCTGAAACTGGAAACATCAAATGTGAGTCATTTTAAGATAGATGAACTTTTATCCTGGGAACCAAAGGGCCATTATTATCAATTGTGAGCAAAAACACAAATTGCTCCCTTCCTCAATGATTCTATTAGCTGTTGGAGCAGGCAGGATTCTAGCAAAATTCCCAATACTACACTGACACCATCTATTCTATCTCCACCTTGAGATTCTGAAAAGTTCAGAATTCCCCTCAGAGAGGGGAAAGAAAGGTTTCAGGCATCTGATGTTCAAAAGTTCCCAGGTGAGTGACAGACCTTACAAGTTAAGAACAACTGCACAGAAGTACATACCAAAAATAAATAAATAAATAAGACTCAGAGACTAAAGGCCCAACTATAATCAAGCTTTTATAAATCATTCCTATAATCAAGCTTCTAGAAATCATTCTTAAACACAGTGTATAATTCAATAATAATACTGTAGCAATATTAATTTCCTGGTTTTGATAATTGTCCTATGGTTACTTAAGATGTACATTAAAGAAATTTGGGTGAAGAATATAGGGCAACTCTGTACTATATTGCAACTTTTCTGTGAGTCTAAAGTTATTTCAAAATAAAAAAGTTCAGGGGCGCCTGGGTGGCTCAGTTGGTTAAGAGACTGCCTTCTGCTCAGGTCATGATCCTGGAGTCCCTGGATCAAGTCCCGCATCAGGCTCCCTGCTTGGCAGGGAGTCTCCTTCTCCCTCTGACCTTAACCCCTCTCATGTGCTCTCTCTCATTCTCTCTCTCTCAAATAAATAAATAAAATCTTAAAAAAAATAAATAAAAATAAAAAAATTTAAAAGTTCACATAAAATGGACCATAAACAACTACAACCCAGTAGCAAGGAACACCCCTAACATCTAGATGTGATCTCGAAATAATCATTCGCCAGTAAAAGAAAGCAGGACTTCTTAGAGAAATGGCTGATTCTAGGTTCTGGGCAGGAAATGTACATAAAAGATGAGCTAGAAAACCACACTTGACAGTAAGGACAAAAGACAATCAGGCTCATGTCTAAAAGACTCAGTTGAGGGTGCCTGGGTGGCTCAGTTGGTTAAGCGACTGCCTTCGGCTCAGGTCATGATCCTGGAGTCCCGGGATCGAGTTCCGCATCGGGCTCCCTGCTCGGCGGGGAGTCTGCTTCTCCTTCTGACCCTCCCCCCTCTCATGCTCTATCTCATTCTCTCTCTCAAATAAATAAATAAAATATTTAAAAAAAAAAAGACTCAGTTGAAAACATGAAGAGGCTGCCACTGGTCAAAAATAGGAGAACTGGAGCTACTCTAAGAATCGAAATCTTTGACGTAGGTTTGCACCTACCAGCTAATAATACTAGACAGATAGGCAGATAAATACATAAATACATATATACACACGCAGACCACCTCTGAAAGGAGGTGGAACTCCTTTCCCAACATACAGTTTATACTCCTAAAAAATTAGTTAATACCCGTCTATAATCCCATATTGACACTTCTGAAATTCAAAGATCCCTGAAATATTTTTCTAACTCATTGATGGCAAAACCTGCCCTGACCTGAGCTGACACGAAGCTCTGTCTAAGCTTTTATTTATTCCCCAGAGGATAAATAGTCATACATTTTCAGCAGAAATTACTGAGAGAACCTGCATTATCTGACATTTCTAAAATCTGAAAAACCCAAGAATTTTGGATAACAGATTATAGATCTGCACAAACAGCGCTGGAAATAAGGGTAATGAGACAGCAGGAATCCAAAAGAAACAAAGAACGGGGGAAGAAGACCACAGAAAGCAAGACCATCGACCCTGAACTGGGACCATCTTTTTCACCTGAGGTCACTAAGGTCAAAGAAAGCTCTACAAGCGGGTAAGATCTGAGCCAAATTTTGAAAGAAGTGTGGGATTTACCTAAATGACAAGACATGAGAAAGGCACTTCAGGCAAAATGGGCATGAAAAGACATGAAAACACTTCAGACTTCACATATACTCAAGGGACGATGGACCTGCCATTTGCTTTGAGTCAATGTTCCATGTTGAACAGTAAGACATTATGTGGAAGAAGTATATGTACTTTAAATCCCATCACAGTCATTCAGCTTTAAATGAACTTTTTCTTCAGAAAAACATTTCTTTTTTATATATGATTTACGGTGGCTGTCAGGATTAAATGAGGTAAATAAAAATTTTAAGGTACTTAATAAGGGTTCAGTGTTCTCTCTTAAAACCCTAAAAAGTTATCTAAAATCTACTTGTCTCACTGTATGTTTCCAGGAAACAGACATTACAGCCTAGCACTTACCAAAAGTATATTAAGATTAAATAAAAGGCTAGTAAATGTCAATAGTATAAATACCTAAAGTGCAACAGGAATAAAGAATATTAAAAGACTGTGACACTCAAAACTGGAGACAAATAAATATCCCAAGCTAGAGATCAAAGGGCTACTAATTAACTATTTTTATAGTTATAGTTATAACTAATTATATATTTTTAGGCAAAACAAGTATAAACTATATGGCTCTTTAACAACCATATCACCCTTTGCGAAGACTTAATTACTCTTTTATTTCCAGCTATTAGGAATCTATTCTGATGGTCTATATTTTTGCTCTAAAACCAAAAAATCCAATTGGCCTCTTTTCCTACTAGAGGTTTGAGACCATCTGGCAAACAAAGTCTTCTAGAAATATACACAGTTAATCTAACAGAAACAAATTCACTTTTTCCTGACCTTGCCTGTTAACACTATCTGGAGAAAAGCAAAACCACCACCATAAAAAAATATGCAATGGGAAAATGAAAGTCTCTTCAACAAATGGTGCTGGGAAAACTGGACAGATACCTGCAGAAGAATGAAACTGGACCACTTTCTTACACCATACATAAAAATAAACTCAAAATGAATTAAAGATCTGAATAGGAGACCTGAAACCCTAAAAATCCTAGAAGGGAGCACAGGTAGTAACTTTTCTGACATTGGCCATAGCAAAGTTTTTCTAGATATATCTCAAGAGAAATAAAAGCAAAACTATGGGCGCCTGGGTGGCTTAGTCGGTTAAGCGTCTGACTCGGTTTCAGCTCAGGTCGTAATCTTGTGGTCATGGAATCAAGCCCTGTGGCAGGGTCCACGCTCAGTGCACAGTCTGGTTTGGATTCTCTCTCCTTCTCCCTCTGCCCTTCCCCCCACTCGTGCTCTCTCTCTCTCAAATAAATAAATAAAATCTTAAAAAAAAAAAAAAAAGCAAAAATAAACCACCAGGACTACATCACAATAAAAAGCTTCTACACAGTGGAGTAAACAATCAACAAAATTAAAAGGTAGCCTACTAAATGGGAGAAGATATTTGCAAATCACATATACAGTTAAGGGCTAGTATCCAAAATCTATAAAGAGCTTATATAACTCAACATCCAAAATCCAAATAATCCAATTTAAAAATGGGCAGAAGACATCAACAGACATTTTTCCAAACAAGACAGACAGAGAGCCAACAGACACATGAAAAAAAAATGCTCAACATCACTCATCATCAGGGAAATGTAAATCAAAAGTATAATCTGCTATCACCTCACACCTGTCAGAATGGATAAAATCAAAAACACAAGAAATCACAAGTGTTGGTGAGGATGTGGAGAAAGAGGAACCCTGGTGCACTGTTGGTGGGAATGCAAACTGGTGCAGGCACTGTGGGAAACAGTATGAAGGTTCCTCAAAAGCTTAAAAATAGGGGAACCTGGCTGGCTCAGTTAGTAGAGCATCCAACTCTTGCTCTCAGGGTCATGAATTCGAGCCCCACATTAGGTGTGGAGCCAAATGAATGAATGAATGAATGAATAAATGAATAAATAAATAAGGTTAAAAACAGAGCTGCCTACAATCCAGTAATTGCACCACTGGGTATTTACCCAAAAAATACAAAAACATTAATTCAAAGGGATACATGCACTCCTCTGTTTATAGCAGCGTTATTTAGGTTGGCCAAATTATGGAAGCAGCCCAAGTGTCCATTTACAGATGAATGGATAAAGAAGATGTGGTATATATATACAATGGAATATTATTCCAGCCATAAAAAAGAATGAAATCTTGCCATTTGCAACAACACGGATAGAGGTAGAGAGTATAATGCTAAGCAAAATTAGAGAAAGACAAATAACCCTATGATTTCACTCATACATGGAATCTAAGAAACAAAACAAATGAACAAAGAAAAAAGAGAGAGAGAGAGACAAACCAAGAAACAGATTCTTAACTATAGATAACAAATATATGGTTACCAGAGGGGAATGGGGGGGGGGATGGGTGAAATAGATGAGGGGGATTGAAGAGTACACTTTTCGCGATGAGAACTGAGTAATGTTAAAAAAAAATAATAATAACAACAAAACAACAATAACAACAAAGTTGAAAGACTCACACTCCCCACTTTCAAAACTTACTACAAAACTGCAATAATCTGTAGCATAGTACAGATCTATGGAACAATGGAACAGATCAGAGAGCCCAGAAATAAATTCTCACATATCTGGTCAATTGATCTTCAATTCAGTGCCAGGACCATTCAATGGGGAAAGGATCGATTTTCAAACAAATGGTACTGAGAAAACTGGATACCCACAAGAATGAAATCATACCTGTATAGAAAAGTTGGCCCCAAATGGATCAAAGACCTAAATTTAAGAGCTAAAACTATAAAACTCTTAGAAGATTACACTGTGAAAAATCTTCATGACCTTGGATTTGGCAACCGTTTCTTACTTATGATGTCAAAAGCATAGGCAACAAAAGAGAAAGATAAATTGGGCTTCATAAAAATTAAAAATTGTATGCATTAGGGGCACCTGGGTGGCTCAGTCGTTAAGCGTCTGCCTTGGGCTCGGGTCGTGATCCCAGGGTCCTGGGATCGAGCCCCGCATCGGCCTCCCTGCTCAGCGGGAAGCCTGCTTCTCCCTCTCCCACTCCCCCTGCTTGTGTTCCTCCCTTGCTGTGTCTCTGTCAAATAAAAAAAATCTTTAAAAAAAAAATTTATGCATTAAAGGACACTATGGAAAATAACAAGTACTGATGAGGATGTAGAGAAACTGCAATGCTCATACACTGCTGGTAGGAATATAAAATAGTAAGCCACTGTGGAAAACAGTTTGGCAGTTCCCCAAAATGTTAAACACAGAATTACCATGTGACCCAGCGATTCCATGTCTGAGCATATAATCAAAAGAATTAAAAACAGGGACTCAGGGAGTCTGCTTCTCCCTCTGGCCCTCCCCCCTCTCATGCTCTCTCTCTGTCATTCTCTCTCTCAAATAAATAAATAAAATTAAAAAAAAAAAAAACAGGGACTCAAACAGAAACTTAGGTATAATACTTATAGCAGCATTATTCACCATAGTCAAGGTGAAAACAACCCAAGTGTACATCAACAGATGGATAGCAAAATATAGTACGTACAAACAAAAGAGTATTACTCAGCCATAAAAAGGAATGAGTTCTGATACATTCTGTAACAGGTGAACCTTGTAAACTTCATGCTAAGTGAAATAGGCCAGGCACAACAGGACAATTATTGTATGATTCCACTTATACGAGATACCTACTATAGGCAAATGCATATTAAAAGCAGAATAGAGACTACTAGGGGTTAGGGGGAATGGGGAATTATGACTCACCGAGTACAACGTTTCTGTTTGGGATGATGAAAATGTTCTGGAAATAGTGATAATCATTACACAATACTGTGAATGTACTTAATACAGTTAATTGTACATGTAAAAATGGTTAAAATGGTAAATTCTATGTTATGTGTATTTTACCACAATAAAAAAAAAGTTAATCAAGAATTTCTGAACCAATAAAAAAATATAATTACTTGTCATAGTTAAGGGAAATGTTACAACTTTTACCTACATAAGAATCTAGTACCATAGTAATTAAGTATAATACCTTCATAAGCAAACAAATCAACTACGATTTTTTTTTTTTTTTTTTTTTTTACAAATTGTATTCAGAGAAGTTTACTTATTTAGGTAGGCTTCCAAAAGAATCAAAGGCTTAGATAAAATTAAATTGCCTAATAGTTGTATGCCAGTCTCATTAAACCCAAGACATATCAACATTTTGTAACTTAAAATCTATAGAACATGTAATTTTTCAATTATTTTTCATATTCAATTATATATGTTTTCAATGTTACCTACAATTAAGGAAAAAAATTAAAAATGTTCTCTATCGAAAAACAAAACTTAAGAATTTTGCTAAACTACTTAGGAGGATGAGAGAAGTCCAATGATATGATCTAACATATGATATTAGAGCTATAAATTAAAATTTTAAGAAGGCAACTTTCTGAAAGGTACAGCAACTCTCTCCCTGACCGTTCTCAAAAAAAGCTTTGAAATTAGATCTTAGAAATCACAGAAGCTAAAAGTATTTTGATTTCCTTCTTTTTAAAAAATATAGTGGGAGGGGGGCACATGGGTGGCTCAGTTGGTTAAGTACCTGCCTTTGGCTCAGGTCATGATCCTTGGGTACTGGGATCGAGTCCCACGTTGGGCTACCTGCTCAGCAGGGAATCTGCTTCTCCCTCTCCCTCTGACCCTGCCCCCTGCTCGTGCTCTCTCTCTTTCAAATAAATAAAAATCTTTAAATGTGTGTGTGTGTGTGTGTGTGTGTATAAAGTTGGAGGATTTGAGAGTGAGAGAAGACAAAACTAATATTCCAGTAGTAGCCAAGGTGTTTAATGTCAGCCATTACTTAGTTTTGTCCATTGTTTCTCATTATATTTTGGCTTTTTTCCTGGTTTTGCATTTAAAAAAATATGATATGTGTCACCTTTGTGCAGGGGCCATGCTAATCTTCTCTGTATTGTTCCAATTTTAGTATATGTGCCGCTCAAGTGAGCAGTGTTTTATATAATTTTTAATTCGTATTTTTCATATATTTTAATTGGGGCATAAATATTTGCGCACAATGTTTAACACTTATAAAGCATAGCTCTTAAGTATACAGTTCATGATATGTTACAAATGCATGTTATCTAAGTAATTCACCCTAACCTCAAGAGACAGAACATTTCTATCACCCCCAGGAAGTTTCCTGTGTGTCCTCCTAGTCATTCTGGAAGTCTCCTCCCTTACCCCCAGAGGTAATATTCATTTATCTTGCTATTGATATTAATATTCATCCATATTGCTGCATGTATACATAATCTTCTGCTTTTTATTGCCAAAAAGTATTCCACAGTAGGAATATATGAAAATCTATTTTCCTATTAATACACAATGAGTTGTTTCTGGTTTGAAGCCATCATGAATAAAGCTGTTATGAACATTCCTAAACAAGTCTCTCGTGTGAACATGTATTTTATTTCCCTTGGGAGTAATTATGTAGGAATGAAAATGCTAGATCATAAAGTAGGTATATGGTGAACTTTTAAAAATATTGTACCATTTTACACTCCCATCAGCAATCTATCAGAGGTCCAGTTGCTCTACATCTTCACCAAAATCCGGTGTGGTCAAACTGGTCTTTTTTAAAATAAATTTTAGTGAAGTTTAATTTATATATGAGTGTACCCCTTTAAAATGTACAGTTCAATGAATTCTGGCCACTGTACACATTCATAGAACCACAGCCACCATATAATCAAGAACATTTTCATCTCCCCAACTCCCTTCATGCTTCTTTGCAATCAAAGCCTTCCCAGCTCCAGGCAACCACTGATCTACTCTCTCTCACTATAGATTAGTTTACTCAGTTCTGCAATTTTTATGTAAGTAGAATCATGTACTCTTCCAACTCAGGCTTTTTTCTTAGCATTCTGAGATACATTCATGGTACTGAGTATATCAACAGTTTGTTCTTTTTAAATTCCTGGGTAGTATTCCATTACATGGATATACCACAATTTGTCTGTTGATGGATTTGGGGCAGTTTCAAATTTGGGAATACTATGAATAAAGCTGTTAAAGAGGGGCGCCTGGGTGGCTCAGTTGGTTGGGCGACTGCCTTCAGCTCAGGTCATGATCCTGGAGTCCCTGGATCGAGTCCCGCATTGGGCTCCCTGCTTAGCGGGGAGCCTGCTTCTCCCTCTAACCCTCCCCCCTCTCATGTGCTCTCTCTTTCTCTCTCATTCTCACTCTCTCAAATAAATAAATAAATCTTTAAAAAAAAAAAAAGCTGTTAATGAACATTCATGTACAAGTCTTTTTGTGGACATTGTTTTCAATTCCCTTGAGTAAGTCCCTAGGAGTGGGCCACATAATAAATATATGCTTCACTTCTGAAAACTGCCAAAATATTGTCCTAAGTGGCTATGTCATTTTACATCCCTCTCACAATGTCTGAGTTCAGTTGCCCCACATACCCAATAACCCTTTGTATTTTTATTCTTCTTAATGTTAGCTATTCTAGTGGGAGTACAGTGGTAGTTCACTGTAGTTTTAATTTGCATTTTTTCCCCTACTGGCTGATGCTACTGAACATCTTTTCATGTGCTGATACACAATTCATCTATCTCCTTTTATGTAGTTCAACTTTTACCCTTTTTAAAAACTGGGTTGTCTGGAAGCAGGTCCTTGATCAGATAGATATATGTTTTATAAATATTTTCTCCCCACCTATGGCTTTACTTTTCACCTTAATGGTGTTTCACAAAGAGCACAAGTTTTTAATTTTGATGAAATCCAATTTATCCTTTTGTTTCTTTTCTGGTTAGTGCTTTTTGTGTCCCGTCTCAGAACTCACTGTTTACCCCCAAAGTCATATACATTTTGTTCTTGACTAGAAGTTTTACTGTCTTAGCTTTTACGTGTATGTCAGTGATCTAATTGGGGTTAACTTTTCTGTGATGTAAGGTAGACATAAAGGTTCATTTTTGTCCATATGGATATCTACTTGTTCAGTACCACTCAAATCACCCCACTGAATTCAAATGATCATGTTTACACGAGTATCCCAACTCTCCACTGCCTTCCGTTATTATATGTATCTATCATTAAACCAATTCTATACTATCTTAATTTTTGTAGCTTTGCATATTATAAAATAATAATATAAATAATATAAAACTAATCTTTTTCAAAACTGTTTTGGTTACTCTGTGTCCTTTGAATTTCCAAATAAATTTTAGAATTAGCTTATCTATTTCTAATAAAAAAATTTGTTAAACCTTGCTGGAATTTAATTGGAATTGAGTTGGATTTATATAGCAATTTGTGGCTAAGTCACATCTTAATAATACTGAGTCTTCCAATCCATAAACATAGTATATTTCTCCATTTATTTAGGCTGTCTTCAATCTGTTAAAATAATAAGGGTATTATTTTTATTTCATTTCCCAGTTGTTTCATAGAAATACACTGATTTTTGTACAGTAGCCTTGTATTCTTGTATCTTATGAAAAATCTGCTAGTTCTGAGAAGTGTTTTTGGTAGATCCCTTACAGTGTTCTATGTGCACAATCACACTGTCTGCAAATAAAGATTTTTACTTCTTCCTTCCCTTTTTCCTTCCTTCCTTTTATTTCTTTTTCATGATTTATTACATTAAGTAGAGACTCCATAATATTGTTGAATAGAAGTATTGAGAGCAGACACCCTCACCCTGTTCCTGACCTTAGCAATAAAGTATTCAATATTTCTCCAAGTATGATTGGATAAATTTCTTTATATTCCCAGTTTTCTGAGAGATTTTATGATGAATGACTGTTAAATTTTGTCAAATGCTTTTTTCTGCATCTACTGATGAGTGGATGATCATATGAATTTTCTCCTTTATTGTATCCTGTTAAACTGTTAATTATTAATATGTTAAAATGACAATCTTTCACTTTTGGGATAACTTCAAGTTAATCATGACATTATTATCCTCTTCATATATTGATAGATTTAACTTGCTAACATTTTAAGAATTTTTGTATCTACAACCATGAGGGTTATTGGTCTGAATTCCTTTCCTTATAATGTTCTTGTTTGGTAATTACCAGGCTCATACTGGCCTCATAAAAAGGAGATGGGAAATGTTCCCTCCACTTCGTTTTAAAAGTTTGTATAGAATTGGTATGATTTCTTCCTCAAACATGTTATAGAATATGTCATTGCTGCCATCATGTTCTGGAGTCTTCTTTGTGGGTAGGTTTTTAACTACAAATTCAATTTCTTTCACATATATGGCACTAGTCAGATTTTTTTTTTATTTCTCCTGAGGCAGTTTTGGTAATTTGTATCTCTCAAGGTGTAATATTGTGATTTACAGTAAGAAATACATATTTGGTCTTCATCCCCATTCCCAGCACAGAGCTCCTAAAACCCTTGGAATTTCCTAAGTGGTAAGAGCAACAAAGGTGTCTTTTGTTGTGTTAATGAGGTGACTTTTGGACGGCACCTAAGGATAGGGCCTGGTTGCCAAGAGAACCAAACCTATGATTAGAGAGTGGAACTTTCAATCCCACCCCTCTGACCTCAGGGGAGGAGAAAGGGGCTGGAGCTCAAATCATTTGCAATGGCTAATCATGTAATCAATTATGCACATGTAATGGAGCCTCCATAAAAATCCAAAAGGATGGGGTTCAAAAGCTTCCAGGCTGCTGAACCCGAGAGGATTTGGGGAGAGCAGTGTGCCTGGAGAGGGCATGGAAGCTCTACACCTTTCCCAGTACCTTGCCCCATGCCTCTCTCCCATCTGGCTGTTCCTGAGTTACATTCTTTTATAAGAAACCAGTGATCTAGTCAGTAATATGTTTCTCTGAGTTCTGTGAGTCACTCTAGCAAATTAACTGAACTCAAGGAGGGGGTGGTTGGAACCTCCGATCTACAGCCATCTACAGCTGGTGGATCAGGCAACAAACCTGGATTCGCAATTGGTGGCTAAAGGGTGAGGGGGCAGTCTTATAGGACTGAGCCCTCAATCTGTGGGATCTGATGCTATGGTGTTGTTATCTCCAAGTAGACAGTGTCAGAATTGAGTTGAATGGTAGAATACCCAGCTGATGTTGGAGAATGGCTTGGTTTGGGAACCCACTCCCCCTATATACACAAACAGATCTGAATGGGTACAGATTCCTTACACAAAATCTGCTCATTTCATCTAAATTGTCAAATTCACAGACATAAGGTTGTTCATAATATTCCCTTTTTATCTTTTTAATGTCTGCAGGCTCTGAATGATGCCTCCTCTTATTCCTGATTATTGGCATTTTATGTTTTCCCACATGAACTGAATTCTAAAGTTTGAAATCCTTTTCAGAGACTGACATAAAGTCGCTATCTGGTCGGCTGTCAATTCAAAGCCAACTAGAAAAGACACACTGTCAAAAATATGCTAAACATTTCACCACAGTTTGGCAAAATCAAGTAGTATCCACTTTCTAAGCCATGCGTTTTTGGTATCCTTATGCATCCTGAATATATATGAAAAGTTCAGAGCCTTAAGTATCTGCCGACCTTTTTCCTAGAGATCCCACTTGATCCAAACACAATATTTTAGTAACTAGTTTAAAGTAAGAGTTGATACCAGATTATGATCAAACAGAGACAGCCAAGAGTGGTGACAGAAGCTAAGGATTAAATAGGGAAAAATGACTCTTCTTCCAAATTCCTCACCTAAAACTGAAGACAATTTGCATTATCTCTTGTCTAGAGCAGATGCAGTTCTAGTAACCATAAACTATGATTACAATATGAAGTTCTGTCACTATCTTCATCTAGGGATTCTAGTTTGGCTCATACCACCCCAAAAAGGCTCCAGGCGTACTTAGTCTCTCCCACTAAGTCTATAGTGTAACTGTACCTACTAGTATGATTTTTAATCAACTGCACATTTTGCTAAGGCATTACTGGTGCTCTAGGCAGCCAAAACTAGAGAGAGGCAGAAATGAAGGCAGCTAAAAAAAACAAAACAAAACAAAAAAGTATATCAATTAAAAAATGGGCAAAGGACCTAAGCACACATTTCTACAAAGATACACAAATGGCCAATACGCATGCAAAGGGTGCTGAACCTCACTAATCATCAGGAAAATGCAAACCAAAACCACAGTGAGATATCACCTCATCCTGTTAGAATGGCTATTACTTAAAAAAAAAAAAAAAAAATGCAAACGGTGTTAGTGAAAATGGGGGAAAAAAAGAGAACCCTGGCACACTGTTGCTGAGAATGTGGAGCCATTATATGGAGGCGCCTCAAAAAAGTAAAAATAGACCTATCATATGATCCAGCAACCCCACTTCTGGGTACTTATCCAAAAGAACTGAAATCAGGATCTCGAAGATAATATTATTCAGACTTAAAAAAGAAAGAAATCCTGCCATTTGTGACAACATGAGTGAACCTGGAGAATATTATGCTAAGTGAAATAAGCAAGTCATGGAAAAGTAGATAAATACTATATGATCTCACTTATATGTGAAATCTGAAATAGACTCACAGAAGAAGAGAGTACATTGCAAGGGGCTAGGAAGTAGGGGAAATGGGGAGGTGATTGTCAAAGGGTACGAAGTCTCACTTATGCAAGATTCTGGAGACCTACTCCAGAGCTTAGTGCTTATAGCTAACAATACTGTATACTTAAAATTTGCTAAGAGGGTAGATCTTATGTTAAGAGCTCTTACCACACACACACAAAAATTGCAGTAACATTAATACAGGGGCAAGAGGAAACTTGAGGTCATGATTATGTTTATGGCCTTCATGGAGGGAATGGTTTCATGGTGTATACTTATCCCCAAACCCAGAGTTGTACACATTAAATATGTAAGCTTTTTACATATCAATCATACCTCAATAAAGGCATGTAAAATATTCAGAACTCTAAAATATTTGGGTGTCTAACACCTAGTACAACAGGAGGAACTTTGAAGAAGCAGCGCTGGACCTCTGTTTAAACAGCTTTATATCCAAGTCAACTAGGGAAGCTGGGATTTCCTATTAACTCAGAGGCACTGTCTTTATCCTAGGAAAAGAAAGCGAAAGAAATCCATTCACCACTGCCATCCCTTCTTCTATTGATATAGTCATATCTGCTTTTTAGTGTCTCTTGAAACAGATTCAAGCATGGGGTCTAAACTAAACATCACTTCCTAGAAGACAAGAAATACATCGCATATATGCCATCACAGTTTTCTCAAAGGCTTCTCTTAATCCTTTGAATTCAAATCATTCTCTCTTGAGATGCCTATCAACCTCAGTTATGCCTTCTTCATTTTGCTTACTGGTCTCACTCTGCCAGATCCTCCCTATCTTGCCAGTGGCTTTGCTCCTTCTCCAACATCACTTTCGATGACTTCAAGAAATCCTGCTTCTTTTGCAGAATTGGCAAGTGGACTCTGTAATTAGCTTACATTGTATTTGCATTGTGTTATCCAGTGTATCTCACATTCCATGAGATTGAAAGACAAGACTGATTCAACGGACAGACAGGAGAGCTGCTGGTGTTAGATGAGGGGGGGTATGTAGAGAGAATTCTTCTGTTGATGATTTGTTTGTTATTATTACGTCAGAATACCTTCTGAAACCCTTCATAATGTATACTTAAGAGCACCATAGATATATATATATATGAATGACAAATATGAAAGGGCACATACAGAGAGAGAATAAGTATATACATATTTTATTCCATTGTAACTTTTCCTATTCTTGATAGTTAACATGAACAAATGACTAAAAGATGCACTAGAGAAATTATTCTAACAGTTACTTGCTTAAATATACGCTTCTGTAAATGACATTAAACAAATGACTTTTATAATACAGCTAAAAGGTAACTACAGCTTCAATATGACCAGAGTCCGAGCTCTATCGCTTTAAAAATGTTAACTTTTGATCAAAGTATAACATACACACAAAAATGTGTGACACGTATCACTGTTGAATTTTAAAGTGCTCTTTGACATAAAGTTTATTTTATCCGAGAAGAATATTACTTCGGAATACTAATGACATGTAGAAATACATATGATTACAAATAGGAGAAAAATAATTACAATTTTAATCTTGAAATTTTCACTTGTTTAGTCATTTAAACTTTCCCTCCATATTTTTGCCTGTTTTCTTTACACTGATTTCAATTTGGTCAGAAAAATTCCAAAATCAGGGTACCGTAAGAATTCAGACTTTGGAAGGAGCTATGAATGTCTTTTAGTCCTGTTTTTCTCAAACTTGGAAGGTCACCAGCAGATCTTTTTAAAAGTTAAGGCTTTTCAGTCTCACTTCCAGGGATTCTAATTCATTAGCTTAAAGGTGGAAAGAAGAATCTGTGGTTTTATAAGTTGTCCAAGTGAGTCTAATAATCACCCAGATTTGCCTGACTTAAATTCCTACCAACACAGGAATTCTGTCTGTTATTCCCCAAGTGAAGGTCAACCTATCTGCAAAGAACACATTCAGTCTGTTACCTTCTATTAAAAAATTTTTTCTTCTGAATACTGAGCTGAATAAATTGGCTCATCTATCTATCCACTGATCCTAGCTCTGTCCTTCATAGCCATACAAAATAAATCTTATCTCTTTCCCATATTACAATCCTTAAAAATACCTTTGTACAGGGGTTCCTGGGTGGCTCAGTCGTTAAGTGTCTGCCTTCGGCTCGGGTCATGATCCCACGGTCCTGGGATTGGAGCCCCGCATCGGGCTCCCCACTCAGCGGGAAGCCTGCTTCTCCCTCTCCCAATCCCCCTGCTTGTGTTCCCTCTCTCGCTGTCTCTCTCTCTCTGTCAAATAAATAAATAAAAATCTTAAAAAATAATACCTTTGTACAGTGCTTTCTAAGTTTCTTTTCCTCCATTTACAAAATTGGTTAGGATATACATACGTGTGTGTGTCTAAGTGTGTATATGTCTATTTATCCACTATCCATCTACATAGAGAGACCCACATGTACAGAAGAGGTGCTGACCCCCACCCACATAGTTCAAAATTTCTGTATAACTCTCTATTCCCCAAAACTTACTGTTGACTGGACACCTTACTGATGACACACAGTTGATTAAAACATTTTGTATATGTATTATATAGTGTAGTCTTACAGTAAAGTAACCTACAGAAAAAATGTTATTAACAAAATCATAAAGAAAAGAAAATATATCTACAGTACTGTCTTGTTTTTGTTAAAAAATATCCGCATGTAAGTAGACCCACACAGTTCAAACCTGTGCTGCTCAGGGTCAACTGTATATATCTTCCCTATGGGCAGAAAACAGTGTCTATAATATATCATTAAATGAAAAAAAAAGTAAATTGAAAACATTTCCTAAAAGCATTATAATAAATATCTGATTTAAACTGGTACCCAGAGCACTTCCTTCCCTTCACATTCACTAGGTGGGTATGTTTCCAGAAGCCGATATGCAGAACCCAGAGGAGAAAGTAAGGCTCACTGACCAAGCTAACACAAGTTCTTTTAAATATAGAATCTTTACTTATTAGCAAACTTCTGGGGCTTAAAGATGCCTAGATAGCTTGAGGCTTAAAAAAAAATGATGCCTATTAATCCCCAAGATCATAGGAGATAAGACATATCCAGGAGAAATGTAATCACAAATCCAGCTTTCTATCTATTGATACTTAAGGATACTCTCCACATTGTAAGAAAAAAGAACATCTTGATTTTCTTAAGACGTTCTGTCAAGATATATGAAAGATTAATGAAGTGAACAAGAGTGTAAGTCAAGAGACTGAGACTATGTCCTCACTTGGTTAAAAGAAGGAAAAAGAAGTTGCGGAATCAGGAGCAGCACTCCATATGTAGCACTATTGCTGAGTGCCAGATGTGGATCCAGAAGAGGGGTGTGCGACAAGGGGAAAAGGCAGAAGAAACCAATTCTGAATCAAGACCACGCCCAGTATCAAATGAAAGACTCAAGAGCAGCCAGTGTGACTAAGGAAAAGTAAATACACTCTTTAACTTGCCATTTTTTGATAATAATAGCTTGCTCTGGTCTGCCTAAAAACTTTCCCAAAGGTAGGTGAGCATTCAGAAATATCAAATTTGGGTTCTCAATCTATTCCCTTATTCACAAATCTACACAATGGGATTCCTTGCATATTAATAAATAACTCAAAAAAAGAGGACTTACAAAAAGCAATTTCCATTACATTTAGTTTTTAAAACAAAGTACAGCGTATCCATTTGTCTCTCAGATGATTTTAGAAGTACAAAAGGCCATCTTCCAGATTTTATTGTGAAATAACCTATTTGCACAATACTCAATTTTTTTAAGAATATGAAGCTTCACTAAAAAACTATTGTGGTGGAAGCAATCCAAAATGAAGCTTTTACATGAAGATGTCTTCCTACTCCAAACCAACAGAACATATAGAAGGCTCATAAGATTTAACATATTTAATTATTTATGGTCAATTAAAATTAGATAAATAACAGGACAATCTTTAAGTCCAATAACTTTTTTGTTTACTAATCTAATCACATCAACCAGAAAGAAAAACAAGTGCCTCCCATATGGTCTTTCTGTAACAGAAAGTAGCTGCACTCAGTAACGCATCTGTGCGTCTTTACCCACACTAGCATTGCTCACGCTGAAATCACCATATTGTTAACTATCATAAGATGACAGGTCCCTTCACAAAGCAAAGAACAAAAGAAACAGATTATCACGTTTATACTAGAATTATCTGACCTGGTAAAAACTAAAGAAATGAAGAAAGGATCAGAGATTCTGTAACCAAGGAATAAGGACCTCACAAAATGTTTATCTTAGAAAAATGAATGCTAAGGAACACTGACAATGTATGGAGAAATTTTCTGCGGCCAGGGGTACTCATTTGTTGATGGCCTGTATCTAGTGACAGGGTCCCACCCAATCCATTCAAATCGGGACTTCTGCTGAAATGTCACTTCATACCTGCTGCTGCTTCTGCTAGTCTGAATTCTGGCAGGCTTCACCTTTAATCCCAACCCGCAGCATAAAGCTTTTGACATGCAATGGTATTCTGACATACAGACTCAGGTATACAAAGGAACATATGTTTAAAGTTAAATAATAGTGTTAGATTACATGGTAGTACAACGAGCCTAGAATGAATCCTCAGCCTCCCCTGAAAAAAAACACATGCTTTTAAAAAAATACTCAAGTATTGCTTTGAGTAGTGTGTATCCTTTTCAAAAAGTATTTAAGTATTATTTTAAGCAGTGTAGGTTTTCTAGAAACCACATTTCCACAAGACTAGTAACATATTGCCTATTTTTAAAAATCTGTAAATGGCGTCTTTTTATCATAGTTTTGGAATTAAGCAAAAAAGAGAAAATACAAAAATAATATAATCCCCAAATTCTCATCATCTAGAATTAACAACTGCTAACATTTTGTCATAATCAATGTCGTGATCATTTTTAACTTGTAATGAAATGTTTATATTACAAGATATTTAATAAAGAACATTAGTACATTAGCCATTCATTTTAAGAAAAAAAATTTTACCAATACAGGCATATTATCTTTTTATAGTTTCCCCACCAGCCTGATTCCCCATCCACTGGTGTGTTAATTGCCATTATCTCACCTCTTAGTGCAAATTATTTCATACATGTGTGCTACACACTGGGTTACTGTTACTTGGTTACCAGCTTCCCAAAGGGAGGAAAGATGCAAAGAAAAAAGGCACCAAAAACGTGAAGAGCAGTCCTAATGGAAATGGAGGTCTAGAAGACAAAATACTCATACCCTACACACTTCTGTACAATCTACATTAAGTATTCACATGTTATGTACCCATATACAAATTCAGTAACATTTTAGTCTTAATGTAACATTCTTAGTCTTGATTCATTATTCACTCATTGGAAAAAATATTTGTGGGCCAATAATGGGCTAGGCGTTCTTCTAGGCACAGAAAATACCATGTGAACAAAACGAACTGTACTTAGCACTTTTATTTTAGATATATGATCTGCCCGAACAAATAAGCAAAATCAGATGGATAAGCATGTCACAGGGAGAGTAATAGGGGAGAAAAACACAGCAAGGAAGGAGGGCAGGTTGTGTCGCGGGAGAAGGGGAGAGGGGTTCAATCAACTCAATGGTCAGCAAAGGCCTCACTCAGGTGACCTCAAGGCCAAAACCTCAAGGAGATGAGGAAGCGAGCCCTGGGGATGCCTGAGCGGGGACAGAGCTCCAAGTGGAGGGTACAGCTAGTGGCGGGAAGGCTCTGGGGGATGCCATACTCAGTGTGTGTGCACAAGAGTCCAGAATGGCTAGTACAGAGCGAGGACAGTGAGAGCAGCAGGAGGTGAGATTCGGGAGGTGGGAGGGCGAATTGTGCAAGGCTTTGCCGGGCACGGAAGGACTTCGGCTTTTAACCCTGAGGGAAATGAGAAGCCTCCTGAGGACTGTGAGCAAAGGAGTGACACGCTCCAATTTACAGAAGGTCCACTCTGGTTCCTGTGTGAACAGACTGGAGGCTGGCAAGCACTTGAAGCTGTGAGACAGTCAACCAGATTTGCATGGTATGCATGAGAGAGATCAAAGATCACTCCAAGAAGCCTGACCCGGAAGGCAGGAGTGCTAGTGCTAGAGAGGAGGAGAAAACTAGGAAGGTGGGCAGGAGGAGATGTAGAGAATCAGGAGTTCGGTTTTTGATATGCCCCTTTACTACTCAAGTGGAGACTGAGTGGTCAGGTGGACGTAGGAATCTGAATTCAAGGGATACAGAGACCAAACGGGTGGAGACAACACACACACACACACACACACACACACACACAAATGTATAGACATAAATATGGATTATCAGTATATACTTGATGTTTAAAGTCATGAAAGTGAGCACAGAGAGAAGAAAAGAGGGTCAAACTCTGATGTATATGAAGATTTAGCAGGCCAGAAAGTTGAGGAAATCCAGGTACTGAGAAGTGAGAAGGAGAGATCAGTGAGGTAGGCGGATAATCAAGACAGTACCGGGTACTGAAGCTAAGTGAACAGTGAATAAAAATTAAAGCCCTTCCTACATATTCATTAATTCAACACTATTTACTGAGCACCTACTATGAGCCCGACACAGGAGAAGCAAACATGGTGCCTGTTCTTACGGGGGTTGCAGTCCAGGGGGGAATAGAAATAAATAAACTTGCAAGCACTATTCCTGATAAAGTACAGGGTGTTTTGGGATAATGCTCTGGGGCAGCTAATCCCGTCTTGGAGTCAGGAAAGGCTTTCCTGAGGAAGTGATGTTGAAGAAGAGACCAGAATGATGAGGAAAATCAGGCATGGAGGAGAGAGGGGTGGAGGAGGGGCAGGTGGCAGGAAGGGTGGGAGGAAACAGCATTTGCAAGGACCCGAAGTGGAGAGGCTTGTGGAATGGACAGCATAGGAAGTGTAGGAGAAGGGTGGGCCAGATTATTTACTGTCCTTGCAGACTTCTCAGGAGTTTGAACTTTATCCCCAAGGCAATGGGAAGCCAGAAAATTGTTTTACACAGGGGAACGGAACAATCGGCCTTCGATTTCAGGAGGAGCACTGTGACTATGGCAGGGGTAGAGTGCTGCTCAAGGCTGGGCAACTGGGAAAGTAGTTAGGAAGCCTGGCTGGCCGGTGGCTCAACACTGAGATGCAGCTGACCTGAACTCAGGTAGTGGCGGTGGGATGTGGAATGCAGACTCGACAGGACTTTGGATGGGAGGAATGAGGAGAGAGAAGGGTCAAGGATGATAACCTGGTGTGTGACCGGGACAGATAAGGAGATAGCGGTGCTACTCACTAAAAGAAGCAAGAGGGGAAGGTTGCTGGTAAGAGGAGAATTTGTTAAGTTTGAAATGCCCATGGGCAATTAAAAAACAAAACAACTGTTTAGTAAATAGGCAAAAGGCTACATAGGTCTGGAGATCAACTACAAAACCTGGGACTGAGCTCTAAATTTGGAGTCCCCAGCATGCAGATTAAAGCCATGGGAGAGCGTAAAATGAAACCCAGAGAGTGAAAAAGAGAAGAGGAATGGCAAAAGCCTGGCTCTACATAAAGCCAATGTGAAAGGGCAGAGAGGAAGAGGAACCCCAGGGAGAGGGAGAGAGAGCAGAAGAGCGCCTGAGGAGGAACAAGGGAGTCTGGGATAAAAGCAAAGTGCACAGTATTCCAGAAAGAAAAGCAAAAGTATGAATCCTCATGAGTTCATACACAGAAAAATGCCTTGCTGTATTACTTACATTATTCCAAAGTCAACCTACAATTATCTTTCATCAGCTATAATACTTAGTCATAGGATAATCTTAGTCTAGATGAAGAAGCCAGACATAAAATGAAATAAATTACTTATTATACTGATTAGCATCAGTAAACACATCTGTTTTAACAAAAGACAATGAAAGTGCTAAAAATTCTATTACTGGGCAATACTATTGCCTACAGATAAAAAGTAAAATAAATATTAGAAATAGGAAAAATAGGGGCGCCTGGGTGGCTCAGTCGGTTAAGCGGTTAAGCATCTGCCCTCGGCTCACGTCATGATCGGGGGGCCTGGGATCAGCCCTGTGTAGGGAATCCCTGCTCAGGGGGCAGGCTGCTTCTCACTCTCCTTCTGCCTCTCCCCCTGCTTGTGCGCTCACTCTCTCCGTCAAATAAATGAATAAAATCTTAAAAAAAAAAAGGGAAAAATAATGTGGTCTAAAAAGCTGAGGAATAAGTTTTCACCTTTGGTTAAAAAAAAAAAAGAGGCAAGCTGAACCTTGAAGGATGAGCTCTATAGGATATGAAAGGGGTGATCACATCACCAAGGATTCAGGGTCTAAATTAAGCGATTTTGTGAGCAAAGCCACTCAAGGTGAGATGTCGGAACACTTCACAGACCAGACTGTACACAGGCACACACCAAAACACACTTACCAGCTCAGAGTGAATGATACGATTATTTGCAGACATGCAAAGTCTATAACTCTGCATGAATAGAACTATGCCATCCTAACTGTACAATCCCAAGATACAACTCTAGAATGTAATACTTATAATAAAATTAAACACAAAAATTAAGTGCAGTGTTCCAAGACTTAAATATGTATCAACCCAAAGTATTCCAGTGGTAACTCTCTCTTTATCACTAATAAATATTCACAAGATTTAAAGTGCATCAGAAGTATCAATGAGAGCTAAATACACAACAATGAAACAGGCAATAATTACTCCTTAAGCTGAGATTTTAAAACGCTGTCTGACCGCATACAGCCCCTTTATTTCCATTCCCACATATTATGCAAAAAATACCTACCTATTCTTTAAAAATCCAAACGATATGATAGCTTAATACCAAACTCAAGCTCTGTGTATCATCTTTAAATGAGCAAAATACAGGCAATATAATGTTTTCTTGGTCCCCAAACTACAAATAATATGCCTATGCCAGCAGTAACAGTCAAATGAAAACAAATTTCACAGCCCTTAAAAAAATACGTAACTGTCAGTGTTAATATAAGGAAGTTTGCAGCTGGAAACACTGCTCTCTAGCCAAGGACAAGATGTATCTATTATAAATTCTTGGTTTGGGGAGATCCCTTAAATGACCAAAAAAAAAAAAAATCAAATAATACTGTTTTTGCAAATATAATGCAAATAGCATGCTAATTAAAGTATTCACAAGACAAAGACAAATGAGGCTTTGGGACCACAGTACATATTATTATGTAACTACAATACACATTAAGCAATCACCAAGTTGGAGGTAGGCCTTCCAAAAGGAGTTATTATGGTTTACCATGATCAGAGGATTGTGGTGTTATACTTAATCACGTTTTTACCTGCAAGCAGGTGTTTACAGGTGTCAAAAAGTAAAACACTGATTCTAACTGTAAACTTCTAGTTCCAAGGAGTTGTACAGTACCCACCTCCCTGTATTTTCTGCATAAACTTTCTAATCCAGTATGAAGTGAGCTACATGAGGCAAGTTTCTCTGCATGCTTTAAAAACAAAAATTTAACTTGACTCATTTTTATTAAAATGCCAAAACTCACACCCTCAAGAACTAGACCTTGTTTCGATGGCCGTGAAGTAAAAATTTAACACTTACAAGGTACAAAAGAAATAGTGAGAGTAAAGCCTCTTTGGGGGATGTTACTATAATCTATTCAATCCTTCAATAAAAATATAGATGGCTCAAAAGTAAAGTTTAAAGGGTAACAATATTTAGTACATTTAGCAAGGAAATTACAGAAACCAATAACCAAGTAAACACAAAACAGTCATTATAGAATGAAATATAACATATAGAGAATATATATATACACACATATATAAAAAAAAGAAAGAATATAAGAGGCAACAGGGCATATGGGTGTCATAAATCAATGGATTTTCTGATTTCTGTCCTGCCTGCTCAAAAATTTCAGGAAGCCTGGCATATAATCATCTGAGCCCTCCCAAAGATGATGGTCTAAAGGCAATGCAAGCCACCTGACACCCCAGGGCAGCTCACAGAACTTCTGAGCAGTGAAAAGAAGGGCATAAATAAAAGAAGAGTAATGTCAGGAGATTTTTCAGGGAGTTGGAATTACAACTCTATAAATCTGTTTTTCAGGGCTGTGTTTAAACTGTCCACGGGAAAAGACTTGTTTTTCTACCCAGAGCAGAGATCCACATCAACAGCAAGCCAGAATACCCACCAAAGCCAAAGTGAGACTGAGGTCCCGTTACAACAAGCATACCAGCTGCCCTCTCTCCACCTCTGGTAGCCAATCTTGCATACATACCCACAAAATGCACAAAGGCATCCCCTAACCTGCCCAACTCCAAATCTACTGGAGGATGGGAACTGAAGGAAAAGAGAGACACTTGCAGTATTCCCAGTCACCTGAAATGGGAGAATTCCCTACTCTGAGGTGATGCATGGGCAAGATGGGGAATTTGAAAGTGAAGAAACCCTTCTTGCAGAAGAATCACTGGAAGTTCCTGGAAACAAAAATGGGCAAGGTTGCACCGCCCTAGGGTCAAGCTGGGACACTCCCACAAATCAGCCCAAAGGCCCCAAAGCCTCTCCAGAGGCCCATGGCAGCTGACCCACCCCCATCCCACCCCACCCCACCGGCAGGACACATTGTAGACAGTGGCCCAAAGATGCTGCCTCTGTGCTTACCTCACAGGTGGGGGACCCGCAGGCCTTGAGCTTGTCACCATCTCCCTCCGGTAGACCAGTCCGACGTGTGGCCATCATTTCATTTCAAATTACAAAGAAGGGACCAACCCTTTGGAGTCCACATTGGGGGGGGGGGGCGGAATGCCACCACACACCAAAAAGGGAAGAATTCCACACAAGGCTCCGAGGAGGTGCAGGGCTGGTGAAACAAGTAATGTGCCTGGGGAATGAAATGTTTTTATGAGGCCCCTTCAAAAACGCCCTGATTGATTTCTTCGGACTTCAACTGACTTCACCGTCTTCGTCCATTTCTCGAGACTTAAAAAACAAAGAAGACGGGTCTTCTTGGCAGCTAATGAGGCCAACTGCAGAAAGCGGTCCCCCTCCTCCTCCCAGCGCTACTCCGTGACCAAGAGGAATCTGAGTGGGTCGCGAAGGCTCGAGCGTCAGCTCCCAAAGAGATCTCTCCTGGAACAGGGAATAGTTAAAGGGCATGAACTTTCTCCAGACGCTGACCTTAGCCTTGCCACAAGTCTACACCAAGTTCGCGGTTCCAACACTTAGGAAGATTATTCGGTCCCTGCTGATGAACCTCACGCACTCAAAGAGGAAATAATCCTCCCAGACAAAACAGAAAGAAAAAAGGAAAAACCTATAAATCAGGAAAAAAAATGAGAAGCATCGGAACTGCACGGTGGTTGCGTCAAACACGCCTGGTTGGTGTGCAGCCTTCAGGAAAAAAAAAATTCCCTTTTCAAGTGCATTTTAATTAATGTATTTTCTGGGCAGTAGAGAGAGTGTATAGGCTCTTGGGCATCACCCAGATACGTACACTTAACGGAAGTTTTCTCCCCACGAGATTAAAATGGAATACTTTTCAAAAACCCTGCTCACTCCCTTACACCCCCCACCAAAATAAAAACAAAAAGCCAGCCTCGGAGGCGGGCAGCGCCGGCTCGGCGGGCGTTTGCTGGCGGGCGGGGTGAGTCTGGGCGCCCGCACCCGTGCCCCTGCGCCCGGAGGCTGCCCCCGAGGAGGCGGCTGTTTTGCTTGGCCCGCGGCGGGGCTGGGCGGGGAGGTGTGCGCGGCCGCGGGTGGGACCCGGGCGCAACTCCCTCTCGGGGGCATTATTCTGGAGCGACAGAAATGAAGCCGCAGCCCGGGCAACTTTTATTTACTTGCTGCTCCCCAAACTACCATTCGACACACTATTTTTCCCTTTCCCTGGGGCCACCTAGGGAAGACAAAAAAAAAAAAAAAGGAAAAAGATAAACCACCACCCACCTACCACTATTTCCTCCGCCCCTTCCAGAGGCGGGTCGGTGATCTCGATCTCCCGGGAAGGGAGACCCAAATATGTACTTTTAAAACAAGGTGTCGGGAGACCCGGGAGAAAAACAAAAAACGAGGGGCTTACCCTTCCCAGCCCGCTTGGCCCAGGTTTCGAGGCGCGGCGGCGAGCAGGAGCGGGGACGCGGGCCGGGCGCCGGGCCCGGCCGGGACGCGCTAGGCCGCAGGCTCGGTTAATATTCATGAGCGGACGGGAGGCGCCCCTCCTCCACGGCCGGCCGGCCGGACCCCGGCGCCCGCCGCCGGCCTTTGTGCCCTTCCCTCCTTCCTCCGGCCCTCCCTCGCTCCGCACACGCGGGCGCGGCCCCTCCGCCCCCGCCGGGTGCCCGCCGCGGGCTCCCTCCGGCCCCGCGCCAGCGCCGGGCGGGGTGGCCTGAGGTGGCGGGAAGGGAGGGAGCCCGCGGCGAGCCGGGCTCTCCACCCGCCCGCGGGCGCTGAGCCCTCTCGGCTAAGGCGGAAAGTAAAACAGACACGCACCGGAGAAAGCGGGGGCGAGTGGATCCGCTCGGGGCTGGCCGGCCCCAGGCAGCGCGTCCCGCACGCCCGGCGCGAGCCGGACCGAGCAGGAGGACGATCCGGCGCTGCCCCGCCGCCGCCGCCGCCGCCGCGCTCCGAGGCCGCCGCCCCCGGCCGGCCGCTCCCAGGCACCGCCGCGACCTGCCCCGGCCGGCCCCGGGCTCTCGGCCGCCGCGGGAGGGCGTGGGGCGGGGCGGCGGCCGCCGGACTCTCCCCTCGCCTCGCCGGGCCGGGCCGGGGCCGCGCTCGGGCGCCCGCGATCGCCAAGTGACAGAAGTGCCTCGCTCCGCTGCCGCGCCGAGCTGTTTCCCGGGGGCGGATTTCTCGCTTCTTCCTCCCTGGATCCACCTCCTCCCACTCCACCTCCTTCCCCTCCCCTCCCCAGGGGAGGCTCTGAGGCTGAATATTTTCTGTCTTGAATAATACGGTCCCGGGAACCGACGCTGGAGAAGGGGGATTAGCCCGGGTAGGGGGTACTCGCCAACCCCCTCCCAAGGCGTCTCCGACCTACAAGCCCTCAGTGGCCCGCCGGCACCCCCCGGCCCCAAAATCAGGCCCACACAAAACCTCCCCTGCCTTCTCCAGTCTGCCGAACGCAGAGCGGGAGCGGCCAGGAACCGAGGTTTCTACTGGGGAAGAAGACTAGCTGCTTGGTTGTCAGGGGCGGAGAGGGGGACAATGCTATGGCTGGATTCGCGAATTTGAAGGGTCACAGGTCCCAGTCTGCGGGGAACAGATCTTGGCGATATATTTTGCTTTTGGCTTTTTTTTTTTTTTTTTGGCTGCGGGAGAGGAAAAAAGCGGCGATGCGACGTGCGACTTCAAGATAATAAGGGAGTGTCCTTTCACGCCCAACAGCAAAATAGTTTCTCGTGTTGGGGAAAGGGGGTCGCAGCGAGGCGTTGTTCATTCAATTATTTTTCCTTTCTAAATCTGCAGACAGTTGAATGAAGTCGGCGCGACTAGCGGGAACCGAGGAAAGGTGGCTGCGCCGCTCCACTCTACAGGTCACAGCGGCTCCGGGACCAGAGCACAACCGCAGCCCCTCCCCACCCATTCCGGGGCCTGCCTCAGACCCCGGGCGGCTCGCTCCGCCCCGCCGCGCCTCACAACATCTCCCGCTGCAAATGGCCCAATCCGGAGACGCGACGAGAGAACACGAGCCAATCAGGGGCTGCTGACTCAGGCTTCCCTCCACCCTTTGCCCCTCCCCTGGTAGGAAAAGCCGCCGCCCCTCTGTCTCCCCTTCCCACCCCCCACCCCGCCCCACCACCCCCGGGGAGGTGGCTCACCGACCCGCTCGCATCCTCCCCGGGCTGGAGTGGGGTAGCCCGCTGAAGCGGCGGCGTTTGTCACCTTGTCACCCTCATCCTCACCCTCTCCCAGACACACCCCTACTCTCTTTCCCAGTCCTCCTGCTGGTGCTGTTGAGGGTCATTTGTATCCTCACTCCAGCGGGGGACTGCCAGCTATTGTGTCTGATCAGCTGCCACCACCATCCTGAGGGAAAAAAGGGAACAAAACCAAGAAGCTACGGGGTCTGCTTACCTATTCCTTCTTACCACACTACCCCCTGAAGATTTTAAGACACCTCCCCATCCCCTGCTCCCCGCCCGCTGCCTGGGGTCCTGTTTCTCCATGAGGAAAAAACCAAACAAACAAATAAAAACACACTCCCTGGAGCCTGAATACCTGTGCCTTAGTTTTTAATATTCCTCAGAGTGGAAGGTGTCAAGAATTGAGAATATACAACTAAATCCTCAGCCTCAATTAGAGGAAAGACTTTGACTGGATCATATTTGTATGGCCATGAAATTTGCATGTTCGTGACAGCCCCTGACAAAACTAGTCAGCCAACAACAAAGAAGAAAGAAAGAAAGAGAGCGAGAGAGAGAAAGAAAAAGAAAGAAAGAAAGAAAGAAAAAGAAAGAAAGAAAGAAAAAAAGAAGAAAGAAAGAAAAAGGAAGGAAGGAAGGAAGAAAGAAAAGAAAGAAAGAAAGAAGAAAGAAAGGGAGAGAGAAAATAGAGGGAATGCCTGCCAGTCATTTGGTAATTTACTGAATAGCCCACTGGGCTATAGCAGTATCCAGTTCTAGATACTGTTGAGTAAATTAACAAGAAGTGAATAGACATGCAGGGTTCAAGTAGTGTACCTCTAGTGGGCTTATAGAATATGTCCAGAAAGAAAAAACAATTTCAAGCACAAAACAGCTCCTTACAAATGCAAATGAGCATGCATGGCTAAACTGAGTCTTCATAGCTGAGGACATCTAGGGTTAAGATTTTTGCAATGGAAATTTTTATAAATGTTGATTTTGAAAAAGATTTTCAGTTTGGTAAAGGAGAGTAAATATTGGCCATGGATGGAGACATAAAAGGAGGTAAACACATTTTAGAAACTGTAGGAAAATAACATAACCTAGAAAGACATTTCTATAAAAGGTAAATGGAAGACTCAAGATTACAGTCTAGCTCCATCAATCTACCTTGTGAGTTAAGGCAAACTATTACTTCCGTGTATAAGTATTAGAGCTATCAAGTAATAATACTGACTGCCATCTATATAGCACGGCCTCTGTGCTAGGTGTTCCTCCAAGAGCTCTACACACAACTTCATGAGATAACTGTGTGACAGAGCCAGGAATAAGCCCAGAAGGTCAGCTCCAGAGTCCATGCTTTTCTCCACAACACTGTACTACCTCTACCATGTTTTTTAACAATAATAACAACATTAACTAACCTTTACTTAGCTTACTGTGTCCTAATTATTGTGCTTTGTGGGTAACTAATTTAATCTTACCTCTGGGTTAGGCATGATTATGATGTTCCATATTGGGGAATGTTTCTAAGAGCCATAATGAGAAGTTGCCATTATATGTATCTTATTTCTGTTAGGATGGGAATGATCATGATGTTCTAAAATTTGGGAATATTTTTAAGAATCACTATGATAAACTGCTATCATATGTATCTATGTGTATGAGGCTATCTGAATGGACAGAGACAGTAGCACAGAACTAAGATTGGGGAAATCTGGGCCCTGTCCTGGGACCTCTGTGACAGCACCTTCCCAAGCTAGCTGGGCTGTTGAGAGCATCAAACTAGATAATACAAGTGAAGGAACTTTCAAAATGTAAAAACATTATTCTGATTACCGTCTTATTATAAAGCAGGTGTGTATCCTGTTTCCCCAACTAGGAACTCTTCATACTCTTTATTTTATTGTTATTTACTAGGAACGTTTTAACCCAGCTAAAAATTAGGTCAATTCCTTTCTGAAGGCATGAGCTATAATAATATTTTATTATCGGTTTGAGCTCTCATTTAGATGTATTCTAAGCAGACCAAAGTGGACACTATCTGGGCATCTATAAAGTGGCAGACATCAGCGAGTCATTCGCCATTCCAAAGGCTGATGGTGTAATTAGTGGAGAATGTAAACCCTTGGAGCTCCCTTCAAGCTGCCCATCTTGGGCATTTCACTCATTAACACCTCCACCAGAGGGAGGGCAAGAGAAAGGAAAAGGAGCCAAACTTAAATCCTGTGGCTACTTGTTAACTGCTCCAGTGAGATATTTGGTAAAACAATGGGTTTGGGGACCACTGTAAACTGAAAGGAGGTTTGGAATTAACTGTGGGTTTCACAGTTGATATCTTGATAGTCTTCTTTATCCTAAATATCATGGATAAGCAAGAGCTAACAGTAATTCTACCTTTGTTTTACTTTGAAAAGCTAATATTTTCCTCTTTGGAGCAAAGCTAATTAATAATCTAGCTTCTTGGGATGCCTGGGTGGCTCAGTCTGTTAAGCGTCTGCCTTCAGCTCAGGTCATGATCCCAGGGCCCTGGGATGGAGTCCCACATCTGGCTCCTTGCTCAGCGGGAGCCTACGTCTCCCTCTGCCTGCCTCTCCCCCTGCTTGTGCTCTCTCTCTCTCTCTGACAAATAAAATCTTAAAAAAAAAAATAACCTAGCTTCTTAGAGTTTCCCTTGAAATAATCTCAGAAATTAAGACAGCTATATTAATAACAACTACAAGACCATCTTGTACACTATGATGCTGACAAGGTAGGCAAGACATTTCTAAAGATGCAAACTATATCCTTAAAACATAACTTTTGATTTTGTTAATGGCATAATAATACTGTTTTGGTGAACCACGATCAACGAAAAATGTCGAAGCCAGAAATAGAACCAAGTGTCTTAACCCCTGGTCTAATGTCATTCTGCTATAAACTATGGAGGATTTCTACTCTGAATATAGAAGTTGGCAATTCTAGGAGGCACAAGTGTTTGCCAGTGAATTTCACAGATGAAATGTGTAATTTGGGATGAAGCATTTGCAAAACTATGTGTCTGCGGCAGTTAAGACCAATGACCCTCAGAAGAGTTAGCATTTTTTCAGTTTTAGGACTTCTTTTTCCTTCTTTTTCATACAACAGTAAAAAACACATTACCTGCTAATATTTCTTGGAAAAAGACTTTCATGTTGAATTGAACAGTCCCAGAAAACACACCTCTCTAGCAAGGCATTCACTACTGTAATCAAGAGAATGGAGTAATTTTCCATAATAAACAAGATTTCTAAGATTCTTCTTTCTTCACCTATTTTACAATAATAATGTAAATGATTTACTAATTTAATGATCTGCATTAGCTAGATATATGACATTCTTTCTGTCCCCAGGATGATTATCATCAATTATTAATTTCTAACCTAAAGGGTAGTGACGCTACTTAATTCAATGTATACAGGGCCTAGCAAACTGCCACATACAATAGATATTTTTGAATAATTTCCCTGCCCTCAGCTTATTGTGGTCTTTTCCTCCCCTGGACTAGTATTCTGCTTGGGATTTTCTTTTTGGTTTATTTGTTTGTTACTATGAATTACTTACTTGATCATAAACAATCTTATGTTATCATTTAACTGTAACTGAATATTGTCTCCCTTTCTATCTAGATTTTAAACTTCTTTGGGGAGGATTCCTGGGGCTTTTACTTCTCCTCAGACCCCCATAATACCTACTACAACTTTCACACACAGAAATCACTATAAAATGATTCAAGAATGGAATGATGGTTGTGTCACTATTACTGAGAAATAGTGATACCTCAAGAAATTCCTGGCTGACCGGCAACTCTCCAGAGTGCAAGAATATGTGTGTACACGCCTGTGTGCATATGCTTAAAATGGAGAGTATAAATTATAAGAGTTGTCCAAAAGAGAGTTCTTCCCTCAACTTCCAGAAATGCTACATCCTATCTCTACTTAACTTCACTTCTGGTGACTGAGATGCTTTTCTGGCCACAACACCATGCCAAAAGTTAAGGTCACTTGCATTTTGTCAGTTACTATACAATATTAGCCCATAGTTTATCCAAAATCTTGTATCAAACATTTTCTTCTAGATTCAAATTCTTTTTCAGCACCAGCATCTCCATAATTAAACTTCAGTGGTACAGTAGTCATATTCAACAGCATTATTAAGATTGTATTTCTATATTTTAAAAAAAACACGCATAAAAATATACATTTTTATTTTATCCTAAGAATCGTGATTTTCATTTAAAAGCATTCCAATTTTCCTTAAAATATGAGACACGTTTTTTAAATGTCTCCACCCACCCAACTACTTATGAGCTAGAACATCCTGTGAAAATACCGTGCAATCTGGGTAGAAAGCCATATTACTGGAAAATTGAAATATGCTTTTATTATCTTGGAATAGAAAGCTAAGTCCTAACCATTCTAAGAAAGTGTGCTGGCAATTGACTTTGATACTACAGACCTAATCCCGAGCAACCAAACCTTTTTCAACAGAATGAAAAAAAATGAGCTAGCTTTCACTTTCATCTTCATGGAGCAGAAATTGGAGAGACATCTAAAAACCTCTCCATTACTTAATTCAGTAAAACTTTGGGTGTCCTTTAATATTCTCTAGCACTGTAGAATCCATTCCTCTATTCCTGTAATTGCCTGCATTCCCTACTAATCCAAAAGTCAACCAACCAAGAGTTCTTCCTCCAGACAGGAAAGATTGAAGGAATATGTGGCAATTCACATCTGGGCTTAAGTATGAAAGATGCAGGCTTGCATAACTTTTCTCCTAAAAGATTTTTTCAATTAAATTTTAATTTTAAAAAATTGCCACATAAAAGGAAAAAAAAATAGACTTTGCAACCATGAGAGCCCAATCTTGTATTACATTTCATGAGCCCTCCTCTTGCTTTCTTCCAAGCTCCTCATAGGCTGGATCTAACAGGAAGTCCAAGGTACTCAAAAGTAATTCCTCCACTCTCTTTTATGTAAAGAGAAAATCTAAATAGCAAATCCTGATCAAAGATGGATGGGAAGAAAATTAAAAGACTGATGTAAACATTTTTAAATGGGGGGGGTGTAGAGAAGATGAAATAAAGGAGCATATTAATCAAATGAGAAAGAAAGGATTTATTATAGAAAACAACTCACCCTTTATAATAAACAGAAAAAAAATTGCGACAAATGTTTTACACCCTGAAAGAAATAAGATACATTAAAAGTGAAATGACAAGAGAATAAATGAGATATAAAAGGAGTTGGAAGAGCTAAGGAAAGACATCGAGAAGGAAAAAAATCATACCTTTGTAGAAGTAATAAATGGATTAGAAATGAGACAGAAAAAGAAGGGATGTCTGGCAGAAAAATCGTGGGATGGACGACAATCATGGGTTTTTTTTTTCAAGGTTTTTATTTATTTATTTGACAGAGAGAGCACAGCAGGGGGAGCAGCAGGTTGATGGAGAAGCAGACTCCCCGCGGAGCAAGGAGCCCGATGCAGGGCTCCGTCCCAGGCCCCTGGGATCATGACCTGAGCCGAAGGCGGATGCTTAACGACTGAGCCACCCAGGCGCCCCAGTGATGATAACCTTTTTGAAAGCACATCAGATACAGAGAAAAAGGACAATGAAGTTAAAGTAATCAGACAAGAGACGAGAAACATGGAGGACAAAGAGCAAAAATCAAATTTAGAGAAATTGATGTCTCCAACAAAGACTTTACATCTAATGAAACTAAGAAAGTATTTGAGGATATAACTTGGCAGACTACTAAATGTCCCCTAAGAGCTGTTCTCGCCTTCTTCTGCAACAATACCATTTTCGCTGAGCACATGATCAACAAACTAGACTACATCTCCCAAGATTCCTTCTAAGTAGGTATGGCCACATGTCTAAACTCTAGGCAATGAAATGTGGGCAGGAAGGAGTGTCTGCTACTCCGGAGGTCTTCTCTTAGAAGGACTGGACCTGTGCCTTCCAAGTCCTTCTCCCCCTTCCTGGTGGTTGTAGATAAGGGTTGCTTCGAGGTAGCAAATAAAAACAGAGTACGCAGTTCAGCTGGAATTTCAGACCAACAGTGAAAAAATACTTAGTGTAAGTATATCTCATTTATTGCATGAGACATATTTATACTAAGAAAGTGTTCATTGTTGATCTGAAATTCCAGTTGAACTGGGTGTCCTATTTTTTTATCTGGGAACACTCCCATGTGCCTTTGACCCAGAGAGGAAAGTCACCTGTGGCAGATGGCAAAGACATTGCAGCAGGCCTCAACTGCCTACTGCATTGTTACCTAAAAAAGGCATAATTTTGTATGTCACCACTCCTTTACATAAGGACCATGGTATTTTTAAGATCTTTTTGGTATAGGAACTTAGCCTTTGTTCTAACTGATAGGCAAAAACTTTATTGCAATTCCAAAGATGAGAACGACTAACCATGTTTCCAAAACTATTAACAGAGAATAAGTACTTGGGGGAAAGTTATTAAACTTTGAGTATAAAAAAGAACCTACAAGCAAATCGAAGTGAATCATCTAAAAGCAAACTATGGCACACAGACTGAATCCGGTCTGCTACCTATTTTTGTAAATAAAGTTTTCTAGAGTACATTCACACTCTTGTTTACACGTGTGTAGCCGCTTTAACACTACAATAGCAGAGTTGAGTAATCACAACAGAGACCATGGGGCCTGCAAAGACTAAAATAATTTCTATCTGGCCCTTTACAGAAAAAGGTTTGCTGACCTCTGACCCAAAGGAAAAACACTACTGACCTCAGAACTCTTGTCAGCATTAATTGACTTGAGAAGAGTTTTGAAAAAAGAAAAGAATGTGACTTAAAGATCACGACCATGTAGTCATCCACATTTAAAAGCAGCAGAAAGACAGAAAGACACTCTCAAATATGTAGAGAGCTGGGAAACATATCACCTGTCCTCAAAGCAATTATATGATATGATTGTGTAAACAACTGAAGGGTGATTTAGAGTACATATGGAAGGGACAAGCTTCAGCTGAAAGAGTGGGATTATTATTGTGATGGTACAAAATTTACATGTCATAAATCTTGAAAGAAAAGTACTACAGTGAGAAGTAATAATATGGTAACTATAATATAGTAGGACAAAAATGAGCATACAGAAACATTTGAGAGGTGGAACAGGGAGAAATGGAAGAAAGTGTTAACTGCTCTAATTCCTTCACTGGTTATGGGGGTTTATAGAAATAATAATCCTATATTATTTAAGACAGGATGGTTGAGTAACTAATTGGAAATAAAGCGAAAAGACAAGCCACAGACTCGCAGAAGAGATATGCAACTGATAGAACCCACCAAAGATTAATATTGAGAATTTATAAAAAGCCCCTATAAACCAATAAATAAAATTGAAAAGATAAACAGACAATTCACAAAAGAGGAAACACATGTGGCCACTAACCATAATAGAAGATGCTCTATCACTGGAATCAGGATAATGCAAATTGAAATGATGATGAGACCATTTCAAACCCATCAGACTGGCAAAAATAAGTCTGATAACATCAAGTGTTGAAGTGTTGATGAAAACAGAAGCTCTTACACACTGCAGGTGGGAAATAATAAATTCATAAAACCAGTCACTGGCAATACTACTTGTCCCAAACCCTGCGTTGTCTGCAAAAATTGGAAATGACTGTTCTCTCCACCTCAGCATCCAGTAGGGGTCTCAGATTTAAGACCCTAATCTACTCCTCCCACATTAAGTGGTAATTCTGTTCTTTCTACAGCTAAAGACTAAAACATCCAAGGCAGCCCTAAGCCCTTTTTCTCTTACTCCCCACGTCTGGTCATCAGTAAACCCTGGCAGCCCTCACATCAACTTATACCCAGAATCAGATCACCTCCAGAGCTATCACTCATATCCATCTGTCCCCTGGATTATGATGACAGTCTTCTAGGGCTGTTCGACACCAGAGCCAAGGTCACCCTTTTAGGACCTAAGTCCTAAAAGTCACTTTTTTTTCTAGAACCTCCTACTGGCTTCCCATTCCACTCGGATACAAAGCTACAGTCCTTACCGTAGTTTACATTTGCCCTGTTTGATCTACCTCCTGGCTATTTGCTCCTGCAGGGTACCAATTTCCTTGCCGTTCCTCAAACACACCAGGCTGGTTCCCACTTCTCCCGCAGCTCACCTACTGTTTGCACCTGCTAGTCTCTCAGCCTAGACTATGCTTTCTCCAAAGAGGCCCCCCGGGTCTCTCTCCCTCATTTCATTCAGGTTCTTGCTTAAACTTCACTTTATTGGACAGGTCTTCCCTGACCACCTGCTTAAAAATATTGCCATGTTTACTCAGCCCACCCCAGCCCAACTGCTCTCTGTCCACCCCTTATACTTTCTTTAATTTTTCAAAGCCCTAATTGCCATCTGGTGTTTTAAATTTTTATTTATTCTCAGTCTTCTCGGCTTAGAATGTAAACCTCAGAAGGACAGGAAATAAGTCTTCTGTTTATTGCTATATCCCTAGAGCTTAGAACAGACCTGTCATATACTAAACACCCAATAAAATATGTGCTGAGGAGTAACTGAATAACCACTTTGGAAAGTACATTTTTTTTAGGACACTGGCTCAGAAAGTTGAAGATGCCCATATTCTACTATACAAAAAATCTACTTCTGGATGTCCGGCCAGAGAAGCTCTGTCTATTATATATAAGCAGACATGTATAAAGTACACCTTTCTAGAAAAGTAGAAATAACCTGTTCTTTAGTAGGTGAATGGATGAATTCGGTTTTATGTAGGCAGTGCAAATCCATTTAGCAGTTAAAATAAATGACTAACGACATCAATGTATAACAATTTATATCAAAAGAATGATGTAGGGTAAAAATCAAATTGTCAAAGGATGGATAATTTGATGGCATATATATATGGTATACATATGTATCCATACATGTAACATATATTGTTTTTGAATATATAGATATGAATTAAAAGTACAAAAATTGGGGCGCCTGGGTGGCTCAGCGGGTTAAGTGTCCGACTTTTGATTTCAGCTCAGGTCATGATCTTGGGGTCCTGGGATCAAGCCCCACATCAGGGCTCTGTGCTCAGCAAGGAGTCTGCTTGTCCCTCTTCTTCTGCTCCCTCTCCCTGTCCCCGATCTATCTCTTTCTAAAATAAATTAGTAGATAGATAGATAATAAATAAATAAATAAATAAATAAATAAAATCTTTAAAAAATAAAAGTATAAAAATCATGGAGTGATATACATCAGCTTCAGGAGGAGGGAAAAAGGAAAAAAAAGAGATGGAATGAGGGCTTGGCTGCAAAATTTTAGTTCCTTAAAATGAAAAGATAACTCTGAAGACATATAATCATAACATATATATTTTACACATAATGTGGCATACAATTTATTTATCTATTTCTACAACACATACTAAAGCCAGAAACTGTTAACAGCATGTATCTTTGAGTGTGGAACTGAGAATGGGGGAGGGAAGGAAAAAAGTACCATGATTACCATTTGGAGTAAAAAAATTATTTATGAGAATGCATTACTTTTATTTTTGAAGTGACAAGTTTAAAATGCCTTTCTTCAGTCCTTGTCAAATCAAGCAGACAGAAAAATAGAAACACTGAGGACCTGAATAATAGAATTAACAAGCTTGAAATAATAAACATCTGTTAAACTCCTTCTGGAAATAAAAGACTACCTTCTGTCCAGGCTCCCATGAAATAGTAATAAAAACTGACCATACATTAAGCCATAGAAAAGGTCTCAACACATTGTACAAGGTATAAAGAGCATAAAATATTTTTACCGTGTACAACTAGAAGCAGTTGTTCGTTTTTGTTTTCATTTGTTTTTTTTTTTTTCTCAAATGGAAGCAAAGCCTTCAACCCTTTGGAAATGTTCATATGCTCCTCTGAACAACTCTGTATCAAAGGTGATCAAAGCCAAAATGTCAGAGTATCAACAAAAGAAAGATAATGAGAATAGTAGTTATCAAAGCCAGAGGAATGTGATCAAAACTGTACTTCTAAGAAAATTCATAACCTCATATCACCTTCTTACTGAAAAAGAAAAAATGAAAATAATTATCTTAAAAAATGAAGAAATTAGAAGAAAGAGTTAAACTTAAGGAAGGCAGAATGAAGGAATTAATAGAACTAAAATATGGAATCAAATTATTGGAAAGCAAAAAGCAATGGAAATTACAAGTAAAACTTTTATAATACAAGGAATAATATAAATTATTCTGTTATTTAATAAGAAAAAAAGGGAGGAAATATGAATACATGGAAATAAGAATGAATAAAGAAAATAACCACAGATCTGGAAGAAAAATAAGAGAAGTAAAGTAAGAACTTGATAATATATCTGAAAGCCAGGAAAAGAAAAATGTCAAAAGTTGACTTAAGACAAATCATGCTTAAGGAGACCAACAATACTGGAAGAAATTAGGAAAGTTCTTGAAGAATTATCTTTTAAGAAAGTGCCATAACCAAGAGGCTTCTAGGAAATAGAATTTTTTTCTATAGATCTTTAAGGAATAGATAATTTTTATGCCATGTAGTTCTAGGGCACAAATAAAGAAGAAAAATTTCCACAAACAATATTCTAAAGACTGAAATATAAATATAAATATATGATAGGAAAAGAAAACTCTGAGCCAATTTCACATGTGAACATTGATATTTAAAATCCTAAATAAGATATTAGTATTAGCCTTAAGCAAAGTATCACATAATGTTTCATGATTGGAAGAAGGGTTCATCACATAAATGGAACTATTGTTCAAAATCGGGAGATCTCTTCATTTTAGTACATCAAGACAGAGGCAGCTGAACCATTCAGTACTCACTCCTAATAAAATTCCTTGGACTTCTGTTCCTGGGAAGATGGAGTAAATGTACTTTCCCCTATTCCTTTCACTAAGTACAAAAAAACCCCACCTAGAATATATATAGATTATATCTATATCTATATCTATATCTATATACATCATAAGGAGTATCAGAAAGGTAGAGAGAAGGAAAAAGACTGGTAGGAATTACACAGTGATGAGATGAACCCCCTGGATTTCTTTTGCTTCATATTTCCCACAAGTGGAGCTTAAGAAGCTGGCACCTAGAAAGGGCAACAGATGCAGACCAAAAAAAAAAAAAAAAAAAAAAAATCCCATGAGAAGCCTGCTCTCTCTATCCAGAGGACCAGGAAAGGGGTAGCCTAGCAACAAAGAAAGTTTCTAAAAAACACTCCAGTGAAACACCACAGAAAACACTGTGACCCCATGACATCACCACCCAAAATGGCAAAGGTAGTATAGAGAGACTAGAAGTCCACACTCACCAGGCTATAATGAATACCCTCCCCACCACTGCCCACAATGTCAGTGGGGATTGATTGGGGAGGATGGAATTCCATCCCCACCCTGCAGTAAAGAGGTGGCATTTCCCCTCCTCCCCAAGGTGTTGTCTAAGGAGGTTTCCGAGAGAATCAGGACTTCAGTACTTCCCAGTGGTAATGAAGCCATTACAACATGATGCCAACAGAAACCATGTAGGGAGCAGAAACAAAGCACTCTTTTACTACTCCCAGCCAGGAGGTATCAGTGAAAGCCTAATATGTATGAACCAAAGAACAGAGCTCCAAAATATATGAAGCAAAAATGGATAGAAACGAAAGGAGAAAGAAACAAATACACAATTTTTGTTGGCGATATCAACACAAGCTCAACATTTGCTGGAACAACTATACTAATCAGCAAGGATAAAGAGAACTTAACAACACCGTCAACCAACAGGATCTAATCAATATTTAAAGAATACCTCACGAAAACACAGCAAATAAACATGCTTTGCAGGTGCTCACAGAATATACGCCCAAACCTCTCCTGGGCCATAAAACAAACCTCAACAAATTACAAAAAATTGAAATTATACAAAGCCTGTTAACCATAGTGGAATCAAACTAGAAATCAACAATAGAATGATCACAAGAAAACCCAAACACTTGGAAAGCAAACAACACATTTATATATAATGCATGAAACAAAGAAAAAGTCTTGAAGGAAGTTTAAAAATACATTTAAGCAGAGGAAAATGGAAATACAGTCAACCCTGGAACAACACAGGTAAGAACTGGATGGGTCTATTTATATGCAGATTTTTTATATAAATACAGCATAGTATTGTAATTATATTTTCTCTTCCTTATGATTTTTTAATAACATTTTCTTTTCTCTAGCTTACTTTATTGTAAAAATACAGTATATAATAAATGTAACATGTATAATATGTGTTAACAAATTGTTTATGTTATTCCAGTCAAGAGTAGGCTATTAGTTAAGTTTTGGGGGAGTCAAATACACAGATTTTTGACTGTGCGGTGGGTGGGCACCTCATCCCCAGGTGTTCAAGAAACAACTGTACAACAAATCAAAATCTGTAGGACACAGATAAGCCATGCTGAGAAGCAAGAAGCATAGCAGTAAAATGCATATATTACAAAAGAGGAAAATTCTCAAATCAATAATCTAAGCTCCCACCTCAAAAACCTAGAAAAAGAAGATCAAAATAAACACAAACAAGCAGAAGGAAGGAACTAATAAAGGCAGGAGCAGAAATCAATGAAATTGAAACAGAAAAACCAAAGAGAAAAATCAATGAAACAAATTGGCTATTTCTTTGAAAGATCAACAAAATTAACAAACCTCCAGCAAAACTGACAAAGAGAGAAGACACAGATTACAAATATCAGAAGTGAAACAGAAGGTATCATCACTACAGACCCAGCAGACATCAAAAGGAAAAGCAGATGGGATGCCTGGGTGACTCAGTCGGTTAAGCGTCTGCCTTCGGCTCAGGTCATGATCCCGAGGTCCTGGGATCGAGTCCCACGTTGGACTCCCTGCTCCGCGGGGAGCCTGCTTCTCCGTCTCTGCCTCTCTCTCTCTGTTTCTCATGAATAAACAAATAAAATCTTTTAAAAAAAGGAAAAGCAGATGTGGCTACGGCTACCAGAGGAGGAGAGCAGCTGTTATCAATGTGTATAGCCTGCTTGTGACCTTGTGCTGGAGTGTTGCAAAATGTTACTAGTGGGGAAACCAGGGAAAGGGTACAGTGGATCTCCCTATATAACTTTTTACAACTGCTTTTGAATCCCCAGTTATCTCAAAATAGAATTTTAACTTAATGAGCTCTAAAACAATCCCATAGCAAAGTATAATTAGAAGCTTACTTCTTCAACATAACAGTTGTCATGATATAATGAGACACTAGTGGTATCTTCATTAAAGATAGGGAACACGATAAGGTAGGTGGCCTACTTCCTCAACTATATTTTATATTCTTCTAGAAATTCTAGCCTAAGCATTTTGACAAGGGAATGAAATAAAAGGCATAAAATATTGAAGAAAAAGGGACAAAAATTCCAATGTTAGAACTGATAAATTACGCAACTAGAATATCCAATAGAAACAAATGGCAACAAACTATTAGTAATCAAGGAGTTCGGTTAGAAGGCCAGTCATAAAATAAAAATGTAAAAATGTTCTCATTTGAGATTGTCAAAAATAGGAATAGTTTGAATGTGTATACGTAGGGATTGATTAAATACAACCTGGTGATCCAAAGAATGCAATCCCATGCACCTGCTTAAAAAAATGTGTAGAGCCATATGTGTTTATATGTAAATGTGCTTGTATCAGTCAGGGTAGGCCAGGTTGAAGCTACCATAACAAATGACTCCCAAATCTCAAAGGAATTTCTCTTGCTCACTTCACATATTCACTGTAAATCAGCTCTACATCATTTTCTCTACATCATCTTAACTCTAGAACTCAGCATGATAGAACAACCTCTGTAAAAAATTTTCTGATCTCATGGAAGAGGGTAAAGAGAGACATGTTGAAAGTACAAGCTAGCTTTTAAAGCTTTTGCTCGAAGATGATACATATCTGCTCACACTTCCTTGGCCAAAGTTAGTCAATCGCCATGCCTGAGATCAACAAAACAAAATTTGTTATCTTCGCACAGAAAACAACACCTTAGAAAGGAGCACCAGATGTAGATGGACCTAATATCATCTACCACAATATCCACAAAATATTATCAAGTAAAAACCAAATAAAACAGGTTGGAGTTGGGAAGAGTATTCACTATAAATATTGGCTTTTTTGGTAGGGTGGGTAGGATTAAGGGACAACTCTACTACTATTTTCTGCTTTTTATATTTTTGTAATGTTACAGGATTTTGTAATAGATATTTGTCAATTTTAGATTAAAGTAATATTTGATCTAAAAAGTGAAAAAAGGAGAAAATCTGATCTTAGTCTCTTCTGCTTTAATTTAAAACACATGCATCTTATATGATAAGGAATCAGTGACACCAGTACTGTAGTTCATCATGAGTAGGTACAAGAGGGGAAACTGAGTAATAAAAATATACAACGGAACCAAAAATAAAAAATTAGAAATTAAAAAAAACACCTGCATTTTTCCTTTTTCATTTGTGGACATGGAGAATAGCTGTCATCATTCACAGAATAATGCTTGGAAGCATTTATTAAATGAGTTGGTAGATTAAAAAAACTATTTTTTTTGAACCAAACACACAATTGATTAAGTAAAAGGTTCTATATACTGCATCAGGCTATAGGAAATTCAAATCTAGTCAGATAAGAAAATACCCTTCCATCCTACATTTAACAACTACAGAGCATAACCATATATGCATTATGTGCAGAATGTTATTCACCAGAACCAAAAACAAAGGAAGAACAGTAGTATTTCCTAGGGGGTTTTGTGGACTTTCCCTTATGCAGAGAAAGAAAAGAGAGGAATGGTGGTAACACAGAGCTGCCCGCTCTGTGGCCAATGAGTGCCTTGGTTCTGCCACCAGGCAAGAGTGCAAGTCCCAGTGACCATTTTCAGCTGGGAGGCTGGGTGACATGGAGGGGACAGGGGATGAGAAAGAAGTTAAGACAAAGACAGCGTGGTGATGAGGTTGTGTATGGCTGAAAGAAGAGATATTTTTAGCAAATTTCCATAAAAGTGAATGAGGAGGGGCACCTGGGTGGCTCAGTTGGTTAAGCGTCTGCCTTTGGCTCAGGTCATGATCGTGGAGTCCTGGGATGGAGCCCCGCATCAGGCTCCCTGCTCAGCGGGGGGTCTGTTTCTCCCTCTCCTTCTGCCCCCTCCCTGCTCCATCTCTCTCTCTCTCTCTCTCAAATAAATTAATAAAATCTTTATAAAAAAAGTGAAGGAGGATGGGGCAGAGGGGAGGGTGTTCTTTCCGTGTAATGTACTGTGTAAACCCCATACCACCCCCATGAAGAAAACCGGCTGTAAAGAGTTACAGGAACTTGTCCCAGAGGTAGGGATCCTCCCTATTCTTCTGTAACATCAACACGGCAAGCCCTTGGCATTCTTCAAAAATATCTATTAAGAGCTCCACCAGCCCCCAAATCCGGAGGTGTAACTGGAAGTACCATATGCACTTGCTGCTATGACCTCTAGGGGCTCATGGGAGGGGAGGGGATGGAGGTGAGGGTAGCAAACTACCTTTTTCTACAATTCCTCTCCTCCGGAGACAATTAGCAGGGAGCGCAGCTTTGAGCATAGTAAAGAAAAACCTGTAATTTCAAAACCCAGGCAGTTGTCCAATTAGCCAAGGGGTTGAGGACTGTATTGTTTGGAAAGGCATCATAAGGGATGGCATTTTCTATGCCCAGCGAGGCCCCTTGGCATGGCCCAGGGGAAGAAAATGAGAAGAAAACGTTTGAAATTGCTCTGGGGTGTAATTTAGAATGTGCTCTCCACTGTGAGAGCACATTCTAAATGTGGGGCAGCTGCGCAGATTTTGTTGCTTCTAGGAAACTGTCTCTTTCCCTTAGTGTGGATGTAGACTATTGTCTGTCTCTGAGAATTGTTTGTCCTTGGGAGAATGTGTGAATGTGTGTGAGGGGATGTAAGTGGGTGTATCTGTGTAGGAGTATGTTTGAGCATGTTTCTGCAGTTACTCACAAAGACGGTTAGCCTCGGGGAGAATGAAGGCTTTCACCTCACTTTGGTACAAAGATCGCGAAGACAGGGAGCCTTTGAGTGCCCAAACCAACCCCGGACTGTTCTGCCTGTCAGAGCCCACCTGGATGATTCTGCAGATGCCCGTAAGTGGCCTTTTACGTGAGGTTATTGTCTAAAGCAGGAGTTAGCAAGCTAGCACTCAAGGACAAAATCTGGCCCACTACCTGTTTTTATAAATAAAGTTTTATGGGAACACAGCCATACCCATTTATCTACATTTTGTCTATAGTGGCTTTCATATTATAACAGCAGACTTGAGTAAGTGGGACAGAGACCGTATCGCCCGCTAAGCCTAAAATAATTACTATCTGGCTTTTTGCATAAAAAGTCTGTTGACCCCTGGTCTAAAGTCAGCACTTCCAAAGACAAAATTGCATATAAACATTACCCTTGAAAATCCGTTAGGAAGTGAAGGCGGATATTTTGTCACCCAATAAGCCCATATCAGTGTTTTCTGCAGGAATAGAAGAATAGTGTTTCTTAAACTGAATGCCGAATAAACGATTGGCATGTGTTTAGGAACCGTGATGTATGAAAAACCCATACATCTAATAGCAGAATTACCCTTAGGACAGCGAAATGAGAAGCTTGGAGAAATGCTACCCATAAAGGGCATGCAGATTCATGTTTCCCATCTCATTTACACTTTTGGTCAAAAGCTTTTTAAGAAGAAAGTAGGCAGCATCACCTCCACTATACAAATTGTCACTGCTTGCTATTTTTAAAGGAGGAGCGTATAGTTGAATTTGAGTAAATGAAGTGGATGTATGCTGCAAATCCATTTTGGGAAATGTACTCTGGGGGGTTTTGGGTGCTATGGATAGCCCTGGTTGGGGGAAAGAGTTATTTCAGAGGGAGGGAAAGGTCTTTCCAGTACTGTAAAGAATTGGAGAAAGGCTTTTCTGCACAGAGAGACAAGTAGGTAGATCTGACATAAGGAAGATAGGTCAAGAACTGGTATGTGCCAGGAGAAGGCTATAGGAGAATTGTTTCATTTCATTTCTTTTTGCCTTAGCTTAACAACAGCCATAGTTTGCCTCCTACTTGAAGTTCCTTTGCCTAAATTGTAATTCTGTCCAGTTAGTGTCAAACCTTCAGGAAATCTCATGGGCTCAGGTTGTACCCCATGAGAAACTTTCCAACTTTGGAAAACCAAAGGTGGGAACAGTAAATGGACATTTGCCCGCCTCCCAAATCACCCCTCTGACCAGCATGACAATGAAAGGGTTGATAAAGGGGTCCTCTTGAGGTTTTCAGCAGCAACCAGCTACAAATGAACAGAGGCTTAGTACAAAAGCTGGAAGCCTTGGGAGGGAAGAGGGGAGAGTGGAACCACAGCTACATTGTTGAATGATTTGGGGACAAACATGAACTAACTATTTCTTTTCCCCCCAATATACTGTAGATACATGACTGGCTCTTGGAAATGGTGGAGAACATACGTGCGTGCGTGTGTTGGGGGGAGGTTGACACATGAGTTACGTAAACATGGGAATGTTTTACAATGGAATGTATTGATGTATATCTTCATGCCAAAAGTCAATTGCTCTTTTCACTGTCACCAACATGTTCTTTCTCACTTGGAGACCATTTCTAACTGGGAGAAAAGGTGTCATGCCCTGAGCACCACCCCCGCAACCAGCAGAGTACTAGAAAACTGAATTGAGACATGGATGCTCCTGCTCTCCAACCTCATTCCAATTTGTGCTTCAGCCAAATTACAACCTGCTATGTGTCAGAGACCTCCAGTTTGCACATGCATGTCCAAGCCACAATATCTATTTACTAATTTTTTTACTAGTAAAACTTAGAAGCGTTTTAATTTTTTAACTTTATTGAGGAATAACTGACAAGTATAACTGTGTATATTTAAAGTGCATAATGTGATGATTTGATATACATATACATTGCAGAATGATTACCAAGACCAAGACAACTATTTTACTGATTTAAAACTGAGCTGTCTGATCACTTGAAGAGAGAACTTAGAACTTGGAACCAGAATGCCAAGTGCGATTTAGAATTCCAATGACATTTTTCAACAATGCAGTTTCATTAGCCTGGGAATTGAGTTGATAAAAATGGCAAATTAAGTTGCCCTTAGATTTGATCAAAATCATGAAACTTTGTGCTTCTCGACGTAGGCCGCATTTGAAACTTCTGGGAGCTTTAAAAACTCCTGAGGTTCAGGCCACATTGGAGCTAGTCTTTCACCTCCCTGGGGGCTGGGACGGGGGTGGGGGGGGTGGGGGGGAGCCATCAGTAGTTTTGAAAGCTCCTGGTGGGGGGTGGGGTTGGGCGGCGAGGGGTCCCATCCTGCAGTCAGTGCTGGGTCAGTGCTGGTAATCAGGGCTCCAGATGCAAGGAAAAGGTAAAGAGAATGGCTACCTCCCAGAAGCCTCCAGAAACTTGACACGTCGAAACGTGTAGAAGGCTTTCTTGTATTCTAGAGCAGAAGGCATTTTAGGAGTGCTTATTTAGTCCAGAAATGGGAACTGTTCTGTTTAGACTTCATTAAAACACATGTGGGCGATGTCACCATGAAATCACTTCAGCCATCTGGCAACACAACAGGAAGTTATTCTGGTTTTGAATAAAGTGCAACAAGGCGGGTGAGGCAGCAATTAAAACTTATCAAAATGGCTTTGATTTTCTGACTGGTACAGAAGGGGATGCAACATTTCCAAAGGGATTTTTTTTTTTCTTTCTCCCTTATTTCCATAGAAAATACTTCTAAAGTGAAGATTCAATTCAATTTAATTGTACTGATTATATTTAAAAAAATCAAATAAACTCTAGTACTTCAAAGGCTTTCATGAAAACATAAAGCTCGGCTTCTCCTGGAGAAGAATGTATAAATCCCATTAGTGGGTACTTGAAGTGAATATGGAAGCACTATTAAAACTAAAACAACTTTATAATGTAAGAAGGACTTGACTGGTCCAGGACTAAATGGGGAGCAGCGAACATTAATCTGGGTAATGAGGTGGGGGGGGATGTTCTCGGTAATATGCTTTTACTGTCCCTTAGATGTGGTTTTTTGAGGTAATCATCATAGTATCCACTGTCTAGTCTTAACATTGCTTTATTTTATTATATTGTTTTTCATTTGCTTTTATGAGTTCTATTTTTTTAGACTCTAATTTGAAGAATATCTTCAAGCCCCACCATCACCCCACCCCATCTTGTCCCCTCTGCTGTAAAAGATATTAGAGGGATAAATCTGAGCCTGTCTTTTTATTGCCCTTGAACACAAATATGGTTATCTAGATTTCAACACATTACTTATTTCCTTTTATTATTATTAGTGAAGGATAGTCAACAAGGATGTTTCATTAGTTTCAGGTGTATGACATAGTGATTGGACAAGTCTATAGGTTATGCTATGCTCGCCACAGCGTAATTACCATCTGTCACCGTATTATGCTATTATAACCCCAGACTATATTCCCTATGCTGCACCTTTCCTCCCATGGCTTACTCATCCCATAACTGGAACACATTACCTGTTTCTTATTTAAACTTTTTATTTTGGGAAAATTGGAGATTCACGTGCAGTTATAAGAAATGATGCACAGAGATCCCACGCTCCCTTTACCCAGTTGCCCCTTAAAGGAAACATCCTACAAAACTATGATACAACCCAGGATGCTGACATTATTGCAGCAACGTTGGAGGACAATTCTTTTACTGAAAGAATCTCAAGCTGCCCTTTTGTGAGCGACTCCCCCCCCCCATTTCTCTCCCACTCCCGATCCCTCCATAACTCTCGGCAATTTTGTCCTTTTGAGAATGTTATATAAATGGAATCACATGGTCTGTGACCTCTTGGTATCAACTTTTTTTCACTCAGCATAATTCTCTGAAGATTCAGCCAAGTGAATGCATGTGTCAATAGTCTGTTCTTTTTTATTGCTGAGTAGTATCCCGTGGTATGGCTATATGACATTTTGTTCTACCGTTCGCCTGATGAAAGACATCTAGGTTGCTTCTGGTTTTTGGCTGTTACTAATAAAAACATTTGTGTACAGGTTTTTGCATGAATGCAAGTTTTTATTTCCTTGGGATAAATATCCAAAAATGCAGTTGCTGGGTCATACGATAGTGACATGTTTTTCAAGAAACTACCACTGTATTTTCTGGAGTGACTCTACCATTTTACATTCCTTCTAGCAAAGTGTGAAATCAAGTTTCTCACATCCCTGGCAGCATTTGGTGTTACTTTTTTGTTTTTTTTTATTGTAGCCACTCTGATAAGCGTGGAGTAATAGCTCGTTGTGGTTTTAATTTGCATTTCCCTAATGGCTCTTGATATAGAAATCTCTTCATGAGCTCTTCTTCTGTTTGCTTTATATATAATATACAGGATTGTATTTAGCACGAGCAAGAGGAAAGTTCCACTTTATCTTTTATGATGGTCAAAATAGAGTAGTGGTTAAGAGAGCAAGTTTTGTTCTCACATGGCCAAGGTTCGAATCCTGGCTTAACCACATCCGGGCTTTGCAACCTTGGGCAACTTCTCTTCTCTCAGTTTCCCAATCTGTCAAATAGGGATAACACCTACCTTGTTTTGAGGGTTTAATGAGCTAATGCAAAGCACTTCAAACAACATGTTTGATAATTTTTATTTAAATAGAATTTATAATGCATTTCATAAAATTAATAACAGTAAAAAATAACATAGTTTCACAAAATTGTAAGATTTGCTTAACTTTCCTCTGGCATTTCAGAAAACTATTTTGATGCCAACCCCATTTTTCCTTTTTTAAGTAACCTTTCCTGGGTATATCCACCCTGCTTGGGGGATTTTATTTTTCCTTGCAATTCCCAGCTGTCATCAGTCTGTGTATAGGGAAGCGTCTCTTCATGCTTGATAAATATTTGATAAGCTCTTCCAGTCTCAAAGTGCAAGTGTTTCAGCAATTCACAAGGTCATGGGTAAATTGGGTCCAGATTCTCTGAATTCTAAGCATGTGCCAGACAGGCTTTCTTTACTTAATACTAAATTCCTACAGTCATTTCCAAGATTAAGAAAAGAGGGCTATATAGAAAGCGGAGAATATTTTGAAACCTGATTATTCTACTCAAAACCCAAGATATAAACCAGGTTTCCTAGTATTTACTCTTCTTCTAAGGTTTTTAGTAATATTCTACTATTCTGAAAATTTGTGTATCTTTTTAAAGATTTTATACATATTTATTTGAGTGAGAGAGTAAGTGCACAAGCTGGGGGAGAAGCAGAGGGAGAGGGACAAGCAGATTCTACACTGAGCGTAGAGCCCAATGTGGGGTTGGATCCCAGAACCCTGAGCTTATGACCTGAGCTGAGACTGAGTCAGTCTCTTAACTGACTGAGCCACCCAGGCGCCCCTACAGTATTTTTAAAACTGTAAAATACATCCTTAAAGTATAAAGATGGAAAATGTTCTCTTGTGAGTGACAAAGAAGGGACCATCAAATCATTGGCAATATAATAATAATTTTATACCACTTCCCAATCATTGGCTAATCTTTAAAGGATATCTACAAATGATGTAAGAAGTATTTTCATATTTTTTTCATATTTATTATACAACAAATAGAACACAGATTCTAAAGTGAGTTTGATGCAATAGACAAAGCTCTCCCCTATGAGGGGACATTTGGCTAAATAACTATAACTATGGGATTGGTTAAATAAATTATGGTACATCTCTAAACTAGAATATTATGTGGTTGTTAAGATGAGTTAGACAAATATATATGCACTGATGTGCAAGGCAGTAGTAGATACAGAATTATCTCAGGAGGAAAATAGATTATATACATATATATGGGGGTATGTGATTTACACATCAAAACATTTATGAAAAACATTTGTTGGCAGAAGACTATAAAACACTGCACAGTGGGACTAGGTAGTGAGATGGAGATTTATTTTATATCTTTCTATATTGTTTGAAAAATTTTAACATTGCACATTATAAAAACAATTAATTTTTTCAAAAATTGATGCATCACCACAAAGAATATTGGATGTTTGGATGTTCATGGACAAAGCACACCGTTTCTGTTAAATAAGGAGAAAAAATAGGGTTAGGGATGTCAGGATCTATCTGAACATATAAATAAGCCATGGTATCAAATTTTGTATTTATTTAAGATGCTATTTTTCTTTGTATCTCTTAACAACAAGCTCCGCCCAGGAGAATGATGAGGAAAACAAGGAACAGTCTTGGCTGTTATTGTAACTGAACACTGAACCCACAAGATCTTTAATGTATTTACATAGCTATGCTTGAAATCCTTTTTTGCTGACTGATTTTAAAAGAACTGTAGGCTTCTTTGATGAGACAGAGGAAGTGCTGAAGAATAAATTAGTGAAGGAGAAAAACTCAAGCCACAGGAAAGAGACAATGGTGATGTCCTTAGTGCTACAATATTCCAGAGAGGAATCCAGGTTATTTCTCACTGTTGGGACAGCCACCATACAGACCATGAAAAGAGCCATTAGGACAGCTGATAAGGTCTTTTCTGAAGTGGCCGTGCGTTTTGTATTTTATCTTTGGGCTAACATGTCCTTGAGGCTTTTAAAATTTATATTCCTAAGTAGTAGCCTGTCAATCAAAAATATACATATGTTAACTTTCATTTAATATTCAACATGAAATGTCATGTAATATCATAGCTCTCGGGCACAACTCCAATTATGTATCCAATGAACTGAAGACACAATTTAATAAGTTATAGTCTTTCGGGACCCTAAATTTTGGCAAGTCTTTCTTTTTGTAAGCTATTTAGAGTAGTGGATGACATTCACATGGTATAGAATAAAATCCATCAGTCCTTACAGATATACATTGATCACATTTACTTTTAAGCATAAACTGAAATACTACATGAAAGTATAACATTATTTTTGTGTATATAAAAACTTTGTAGAGGCGCCTGGGTGGCTCAGTCGGTTAAGCGTCCAACTCTTGATTTCGGCTCAGGTCATGATCTCAGGGTCGTGAGATGAAGCCCTGGGTTAGACTCTGCACTCAGTGGGGAGTCTGCTTCCATCCCTCTTCCTCTCCCCCTGCCCCTCCCCCTGCTCACGCTCTGTCTCTAAAATAAATAAAACAAATCTTTCTAAAAAAACTTTTTAGAGTTATAATTCATCAAGGCTGACATTTTACAATGAAAGTGCTACAGCCTTTTAAAACAAATATCTTAAAATAGACATGCATTAATACAGATACTATCACAATGCATACAAATAAACTAGAAGTGATGGCAGATCAATGGCAGCTGATTCTAAGGAATAAAACCATTTGAAAATTGCTTCTCTCCTAAATAAACAATTATGTTTGAAGATACTAACATGAAAATGCTTAACATAAGTTTCCTCAGCTTCTATAAAAGAGATCAGTAGAGCACCTTGAGAATAACTAGAGGGATATAGTTCTTTTTCTTTTCTTTTTTTTTTTTTTTAAAGATTTTATGTACTTATTTGAGAGAGAGAGAGAGAGAGCAGGAGTTGGGGAAGGGGCAGAGGGAGAAAGACTCCCTGCTGAGCACAGAGCCTAATCTGGGACTCACTCCCAGGACCCCAAGATCATGACCTGAGCCGAAGTCAGATGCTTAATTGACTGAGCCACCCAGGCGCCCCTAGATGGATATATTTCATAAAGGATGATCTCAGTCTTCCCAAAATCATGGACAATAGGAAGAAACTTGTTTTTGAGCAAACTTACTTTTAAAAATTATGAAGTTATAGAATTGCCATGATAGGACATTGAACCATTTCTTGAAATGTGAAAATTCATAGGGGGTTTGAATCCTGGCCCTTCTTAGAAGATGAAGCCTCCACAATACCCCTCTTGGTTGCGACTCTTGAGATCAGTTGACAGGGGAGATCTTTGCAAATCACAGAATAGGAGCAGACTGGCTGATCAAGAAACCCACTCTTACTGCAGAGTAAGTCCCTGCCTTTCCTGGGGGATATGAAACAGGGTATGAATTGGCGACTCACTACAACCATGGTGCCAATTCTCTACCCTTCCCTCTATTCATGTCCCTTGCAAGGTGACTTCGCAATTCTCACTGTCAAGAGACGGTGTTGGTTTCTTCATCCATTGACTCTGACCTGACCTTATGACTTGTTCTGCCAATCGCGCACAGGTAAAGTGACAAGGTGCCACTTCTGAGTCTTGGCCTCAAGAAGCTTTGTGTGCTCCTATTCTCTTCCTTGGAACCCTGCCATCACCATATGAACAAGTCCAGCTCGCCTACTGCAGGACAACAGACACACGGAGCAGAGGTGAATCGTCTCAGCTGAAACCATCCTAGACCAGCCAGTCCTCAGCCTACACACAAGCCAACAGCTGATGCCTGAGCCAGCACAGCCAAGACCTGCTGGGCGTGCTTTAGATCAGGAAAACCACCCAACAGCCCTGCAGCCTGGTGAACTTTTGGTATTGTCACTAGGTTTTGGTGTAGTTTGTTATGCAGCGATAGCTAACGGAGGTACAAAGTAAATATCTTCAAGTCTTCTATTTCAAAACAAAATTAAATGAATCCTTCAACTATTTTCTTTACTCGCATCTTCAAGTTTCTTAAACAAATAGTCTATGTATGTCTCAACTTCTTCTTCTTTTTTTTTTAAGATTTTATGTATTTGACAGAGAGACACAGCGAGAGAGGGAACACAAGCAGGGGGAGTGGGAGAGGGAGAAGCAGGCTTCCCGTAGAGCAGGGAGCCCAATGCGGGGCTCGATCCCAGGACCCTGGGATCATGACCTGAGCCGAAGGCAGACGCTTAACTGACTGAGCCACCCAGGCGCCCCTCAACTTCTTTTCTTTTCAGTTATTCCTTGACAATTCTAAAACTGTTCTTGCTAAGGAGTGCAGACTTTTTAATTGTTAAATCCAGTGGCACTTTCTTTCTTTCTCTTATGAATTATATAGCTTTTTAGGTCAGGGTATCTGGTTTCACTGAAAACTGTAATTGATTTTGCTATAACATACCCATTAAAATTACTATTTTAATGCTTAAGCAATTTACTTTCTTATAATTTTTTTGCATCCAGATGGGTGATTATTTGCTTTTTTAATTGAGATATAACTGACATATAATGTTACATTAATTTCAGGTGAACAACAATGATTTGATATTCAGGTATGTTGTGAAATGATCACCACAATAAGTCTAGTTAATATCCATCACCACGTGTAGTTACAAATTTTTTGTGTGATTAAAAACCTTTAAGATTTTCTGTCTTGGCACCTTTTCCAATATGTAACACAGTATTATTATCTATAGTTGTGATGCTGGGCCTTATATCCCTTGGACTTATTTATTTTATAACTGGAAATTTGTACCTTTAGACTACCTTCTGTGGGCATTTTAATTCTTATCTTACTCAAGTTTCTATACCATTTGACACTGTTGACGACTCCTTTCTTGAATCGGCCCTGCTGGTGTTTATGACACTACTATCATATGATTTTCCTCCTGTTTCTATGGCTATTGCTCTTAATTCACCCACATAGGTCCATCTTCCTTTGCTTCCCCATGAAGGCACATGATCCTCACTGATCTGTCCTCAGCCTTTCCTTTTCTCAGTGTACATATGTCCCTTGGTTGACTTCGTCTAGGTTCACAGATTCTATCATCAAATCTAGATTCATTTCTAAGAAGTAGACTTTCATACTCAATTAACACAAATCCATATTGTAGATGGATCAGTTTGGTGATATTGTGGAGGATATATTTGAGGGGAGGCTAGGAGCAGTTATGAGGACATTGCAGTAATCCAAAGGATAGAGGAGAAATACTTTGTCTTGGTCACAAAACAAGGAAGGGATGTTGAGAAACACTTCAAAGGCAAAATGTACCAGATATGAAGAGTAAGGGATAGTGAAAAGTCTTAGATGAAACATTTCTTGGATTTTTCTCCTCTTGTCCATACTAATTGAGATGAGAAATGAGAAAAAATATGTTTCTTTCTGTTAATTCTGAAAAGTAAAGAACATCTGTAGATAAAAAATCAGAGAGTTAAAGTTGGAAATACAAAAAAAAAGGTTTAACACACTATACAAATAAAAACATTTTTGAAAAGCCACAAAGTAAAGTTTATTCAAATGCTATTATTGCTTGCAAGTTCTATTTCTAGTCTTTTTGAGCTTATAGCTCAGTATATGTCACTCACTTTCCTCAAACTAAGTATTTGTTAAGCTTACAGTTGAGTGAGTTGTATTATGTTTATTAATTAATTTGTTCAACGTATAAAATGATTATCTACTTTTTGTCAGGTACTTTGACGGAAGCTATGGAACACACCAAGTGGATAAGCAATTTCCTACAGGGAATTCATATTCTAGTAAAATAGACTAAAATTTGTCTCTAAATGCTCATGCTTTGGGGTATAACTTGAGGTACCGCAGGATTGACAGAGGGAAAGAAAATCTGTAGGTAAAAGAAATCAGGTGAGATTAAAAGGTGGAGTAGATTTGGACATGTAGAGGTGGGAGGAAAGAGCATTCTAGAATTGGTAAAATCACAAATGTAGCAAAGTGGAATGCATCCTCAGTGCCCAATGAGTGGCCCCAATTGGGCCACAGATTGAGATAGGAGGTTAATGAGAGATAAAGTCAAGAAGACCTTTGCCTAATATAGTCTGAACAGTTCAGACTACATTCAGGAGACGACTAGGGGGTGGCTAAAAGTTTTGAAGCATGTGACCAGGGCCCCCTTTAGAGTGATTAGTCAGATAACAACAGCATGGTTCAAGGCTGAACCACTGGCCTGGAGCCCGACTCTGGAGAAGCCAACGGAGTCAAAGTGATCGCTGTGAACACCAGACAGTAGCTTAGGGATGGGGTAGTAATCCTAAACCTGATTTAGAGCGTAAGCAGTGGAAATAGAAGAGAAGTATTGAACTGTTTGAATCCATCTGATTTGTGACTTAATTGGCTAATTGAGAGCAATTTGGGGAAGGACATCTTTGAACATGTTGATTCCAAATTTCTGGCTGGATTTCAAAGTCCACCAGGCATTTGGAAGGCTGAGAACCAACTCAGAGCTGAATTTTTTTTTTTTTTTTGAGAGAGAGAGAGAGAGAGGGTACGCACACGCAAGAGAGAGCAAGTGGGGGAGGGGCAGAGGGAGAGGGAGAGTGGGAATCTCAAGCAGGCTCTACGCCCAAGGCAGAGCCTGTTTCGAAGCTCCATCTCATGACCCTGAGATCATGGCCTGAGCTAAAATCAAGATTCAGATGCTTAACTGACTGAGCGACCCAGGTGCCCCTGAAAATTTATTTTTTACTTGTAATCTCTATTAGTGATAATCTGTAAAAGTGAGCCTCTTCCCTAAGTAATATTTTTCTTATCTGTTTTTTGGCTGTTTGTGTTTGGTCATTGCAAAAAACCCCGTTACAATTTTAATTGAAATAGTATTAAAGGGATAATTTAATTTGGGAAAAATTCACATTCAGTGTGTAAGAATAGAATATTATGCTTTCCTATCCACGAACACAGATTTCTCTCTTCCGTGATTTGTCTTCTTTTACCTCCCTCAGTGAAGTTTTATAATTTTTTTCATATAATTCCTGCCTGTTTCTTATTCAGTTTATTCTTAGGTATTTTATAATGGATAGTGATTTGTGATTAGGATGTCTGCCTGCTATGTTTTCAAACTCTTTACTGGTATATGGGAAAATGATCCATTTTGCATGTTGATTTCATAATTGGACAACTTATGCAACTCCCTCAGCTCTAATAGCTTCTGTTTCTCTTCCTTTCTTATATTTATATCTGTTTATTTCTCTTGTCTTATGTCATGACTAGAATGCCCAGGGCAATCTTAAGTAACAGCAATGACTAAGAGCAGAAACGCTAGATATTTTCTTTTTTTTTTCCCACTAGATATTTTCTTAATCCTTGCAATTTCAGGGAAGTCATTATGTTACCTTCATAAATGAAAAACAGTTTTATCTGTACTATTTATTTTTACTTTATCTTATTTTACCCGTTACATTTGCCTTTCCCTTTGCCTTTTTATCCCATCCTGTCATCTTTTGGTCCTTTTCTCTCCTCTTTGGTTTTTCGGCTCCCATTCATTGTGACTGCCTCTTTCTGCACTCTGTTGAGGAAGTCAAAGAGATTCCTGAAATTCTTCAGAACTTTGTGGAGATTACTCTTTCCCCCTAGTTTTATACTATATTTTTTATAGACCTTTATTTTCCTTCCGTTGTTCATTCTTGAGTAAGTTGAAATTTAGTCATCCTTTTTTGTTAACAGATAGCAGTGGGGACTGCCCTGTCCTCTCTCTCTACACATGTATGGGAAGATCGTGTTCCCTTCTTAGATCTATTGTTTGAGAGTAGGTAAAGTGTTCAGTTGCCAGTTTTTAGAGTTGCGCTTATTGTGATTCTACTAGTCTTATCTCACCCCCTGTACTTTGAAACTATGGCTTGCTTGAAAAATTAACATCCCCACTAGGTACCAGTGATGGTTAATTTTATGTGTCAACTTGACTGGACCATGGGGTGCCCAGACGTTTGGTCAAACATTATTATAGTTGTGTCTATAAGGGTACTTCTGGATAAAATTAATATTTGAATGGGTAAACTGAGTGAAGCAGATTACTCTCCCTTATGTGGGTGGGCCTTGTCCAATCAGTTGAAGGGCTGAATAGAACAAAAAGGCTGAGTAAGAGGCAACTGCTCCTGCCTGACTGCCTTCAAGCAAGAGCATTGCTTTCTTTCCTGCCTTTGGACTCAATCTGAAATGCTGGCTCTTCAAGTTTGCCAGCTTTTGGACTGGAACTACACCATCAGCTCTCCTGAGTCTCCAGCTTGCCAAATGCAAATGTTGGGATTTCTCAGCCTCCAAAACTGGGCGAGTCAATTTCTTATAATAAATCTCTTTCTATATACATCCTATTGGTTCTGTTTCTCTGGAGAACCTGACTAATATAGCACTCCTACTGGGATTCTCCAATCTTGGCCCTCCACCTTTGGAACTTTACACATGGATTCTACACCTGCAATATACTACTACCAGCTTTCCTGAGCCCTACCTTGTGTCTAATCACACTCTAGAATTATAATCAGCTCTGAGTTATAAAAATAAAAATGATAATGAAAATGGCGAACATTGATGAGAACTTATTCTGACTCAAGTACTATGCTAAGGGCTTATCCATCTCAGTCAATGCAAAAATATAGAAAGAAGCGCGGGGAAGGAGAGTGATGCAAAGAGCAAGAAGGAAGAATGAGTACTCTGGTTGCTGCACTGGTCAGGATCCACCTGCCCAACGTTCCGACTGATACCAATACAGGTACAGGAATAACAAGGTTGATAAAAATCATGTTCTACCTCTTTTCAAGTGGTTTAGATATACTACAAAGCAATGTCTGGGAGATTATAATCAGTTGAGCTAGACTATAAACTCTGTAAGGACTGATTCTCACTTTATTTGTTTATGATGTATTCCCAGTACTTAGCACAGTGCCTGGCACACGGAAAGCACTCAGTATTTCTCATTAATGTTTGCCAAATCTACTTTTCAGTTAGTCAAGATTTCCCCCGGATTCTGGTAAGTCGTATATCTGTCTTAATTTTCCTCGGATAATTTTTTCTTCCTCTTTCTGTAATTTCTTAGCTATTTTAGGGGACAATTGAGAGAAATTTTTAAACCAGCAGTCACTCTAATGAATTTTAAATGATATAGTATTAAAACTGAGGAACAGGCAGTAACACTACACATTTCATTAATTGAAGTAGGTGATTAATGCACAGGAGTCAGAAATATCAAGGAGGGATAGGATTTTGTGACTAAGTAAATTTCTTCATTACTCACAGCTCATTTCTTAAAGATTTTTATTTATTTGAGAGAGCAAGAATGAGAGAGAGAGAGAGAGCATATGAGAGGGGGGAGGGTTGGAGGGAGAAGCAGACTCTCCACTGAGCGGGGAGCCCGATGCGGGACTCAATCCTGGGACTTCCACGATCATGACCTGAGCCGAAGGCAGTCGCTTAACCGACTGAGCCACCCAGGCGCCCACTCACAGCTCATTTCTTTATCTGTACATAAAGATAATCGCAGCCACCCTTTTGGTTTGGTTTGGTGTGTGTGTGTGTTTGGTGGAAGAGGGACGACACTACATGTAAAACTGCGGATCCTATAATATATTTTAGTTGCAATCGCTACAATAGTTTTCTGTGTTGTATATTAATCTGTGTACAGCATCTTTTCCAGACCAAGATTCTAACCACATATTTTATTCAGTCATTCCCAGAAGCAACAGTACAGTATTATACTCAATTTCTCTACCAGATTCGAGGGTCATGCTCTCTTTGGCAGGGAGAGAGTTACTGTCAGGGAAATCTTACTGTTGGATCCAGGACAAATCGTTACAAAGTTGCGTAAGTCTTTGTCAGCATTACGCTGTGGTTCTGCAGGTGTTTTGCCATGTTGACACAGCTCATGTTTGCCCTGTTTTATTTATTGCTCTTTCTTTTGGAGGAAATCATAGAGAAAATAGGACTCATACCACAAATGGAAACAGTTTATCTATTTAGCTGTTGAACTCCTTGGGAAAGAGGGAAGAAATAAGTAAGAAATGCACGAATGAATAAAAAATATTCACGTATTCACCTTCAAAACACACTGAAAAGAGTAATGAAGGATCCAGATTAGAAAAACTAGTGCCAGAGACACTGGAGCTCCGGAAATGAAGAGGGAAACGTGAAAGGCAATTCCATTAATTTTAATAGAGTAAATGTTAACCCGAAGTCGTGTTCAAGGCTCTGAAGCAGTTACATAGGTGAGTAAAAGCAACAATCCCTGTCCTCCCCTTGCTTATAGCTGAGCAGAAAATAAAGCTAGCAAATAACTCTGATATAAAAACAAACCATAATAAAATGGCTATAGCAGCATCATATCCCCCATTCCAGCAGATCTTAATAATTAATAATTATATTAACACTTAATTCTCAAGTTATATATTTATGATAAACTCACGTAAGTATTTTGTTCTCAAATACAGCACATAATGAGTCCAATGAATAAACCTTCAAAGAATGATGTAGAGTTGTCAGGGAAGAAGTAAAGGTTTTAGAAAATATAAGTAGCTTCTGTCCAAATGTCTGTCTCTGCCCTTGTTGATGGCCACTGGAAAGGCTGAGCATATAGGAAATAGTCTTCTTTCTAATATGAAAGGCATATTTGTGTCCCATGGAATGAGAGGTATGCGTGGTATGAGAACAGGACCCAAGGTCATTGCAGGGCTCACAGTTGTAATGCATATTTCCTGAGTTACGATCCTCCACACGGATCATTTCTTGTTGGTTATTCATATCCATTGCTTCTATTGGATTAGTCCTAGGGTGTTTAATTCTTGTACTAATTTTTAATCGTTTTTCCCTGTCTTCATCTTTCTCTATCTTTGTTATTGTGCAGTTTCACTTCTGTCTGGAAGCCCATCTGATCTCATGTCCATCATTTCAACAGCATTTGTTTTACAATTTCTCGGATTCTTTACACATGGCTCAGCAATTTTTCACTTCTTAAACCTTTTAACTCTTCAATGAAGTAAAGGCTTGGAAATACATGCAACGTGTGTATTACCAAACACATGTATGTCTTTACAAACACATGCATTTTAAGTTTGAATAGATGACATGGGTTTAATAGAGTAGAAATTGGAAGGCTACTTTAAAAAATTAAAGAAATATTCAGGAACACAAACAAGCTTTATAAACTGTCACTCATCATTCATATGTTACATGACAAAGTTAATATTTGTTTGATTTTCAAAGCAAGATCCAGGTAGAATAAAATACAGAAATATGAAGCATATATTTTGATAAATTTTGATAAATGTATACATCCATGAAATCACCACCCCAATCAAGACAACCAACATTTCCGTCACCCCAGAAAGTTCTTTCGGGTATCTTTTTCCAGGTTAATCTTCAACATCCAGGGGCAACCACTTTTCTGACTCTTGTCACCATGGATTAGCTTTGCTTCTTCTTTAACTTCACGTGTGGAAAGACAGTTTTTATACCTTTGTGACTGTCTTCTTTCACTCAACATACTGTTTTTGAGATTAATCAATATTGTTGTGTGTATTAGTACTTTCTTTTCTTTCTGAGTATAAATATACTCCATTGTATGAATATATCACAATTTGTCCATTCAACTTTTGACGGATATTTGGGTTATGTCCTGTTTTCAATTATTATTAATATACATTTACAACTGATCCAAGTCCCCTTTCCAATAATACTATACTACTTCATGAGTAATGTGAGTGCCTTATAATAAAAAAAATTATCCTAATTCTTCCTCCTGTCCTTTGTACCATTCAGGTTATTCATTTCACTTATATATAAGGACACATAGGCATATATATGTGTATATATATGTGTATATATATATATGATATATACATAAGCATACATAATTGAATACATTGTTGCTATTATTATTCTCAGTAAGCTATTATCAGATCAATTAAAAATAAGAAAAAAGTTTTTATCTTACTTTCACTTATTTATTCTTTGATGCTCTTCCTTTCTTTATGTAGATCCAAATTTCTTACCTGTAATATTTCCTTCTCTTCAACGAACTTCTTTTAATGTTTCTACAGGCCACAAATCCTCTCAATTTTTGTTTTTCTCCTTCACTTTTGAAAGATAATTTTGCATGGGGCGCCTGGGTGGCTCAGTCGGTGAAGCACCTGCCTTCAACTCAGATCATGATCCTGGGGTCCTGGGATCGAGTCCCACATCGGGCTCCCTGCTCAGGGGGGAGCCTCCTTCTCTCCCTCCCTCTGCCCCCTGCCCCCCACTTGTGCATGCTCTCTCTCTCTCTCTCTCTCAAATAAATAAATAAAATTAAAAAAAATAACTTTGCAGAGTACAGAATTCTAAATTGGTGTTTCTCTCAACATTTTAGTTATTTCACTCCACTTTCTTCTTGCTTGCATGGTTTCTGAGGATAAGTCAAATATAATTCTTATCTTTGTTCTTCTATAGATCAGATACTTTTTCCCTCTGGCCTCTTTCAGGATTTTGTCGATTTTGTCTTTGTTTCTTCTTCTTCTTCTTCTCCCCCCCTTTGTCTTTCATTTTGAATAGTTTCTATTGCTTTATCTTCAAGTTCCCTAATTTTTTCGTCTGCAATGTCTAATCTGCTGTTAATCCCATCCAGAGTGTTTTCAGCTCATACATTGTATGTTTGTCTCTACAAGTTCAGCTGGGTCCTTTAAAAATATCTTCCATTTCAAAATGGAAGATATTTTTATATTTCAATATAAATTGAATATTTCAAATTTCAGAATATTTCAAAAATATCTTCCATGTCAAAAAAAAATGCATCTTTCATGTCTCTGTGTAACTTTTTGAACATATGGAGTACAGTAATAATTACTGTTTTAATGTCCATGTCTGCCAATTCTCACATCTATGTTGGTTTTGGGTCAGTTTGAATTGAGGGATATTTCTTCTTATTATAAGTTCTATTTTTTCTGCTTCTTTTATGCCTGGTAATATTTGATCAGATGCCAGACATAGTAAGTTTTACTTTGTTGGGTGCTGGATATTTTATATTATTATAGATACTTCTGAGGGGCAGCTAATTTCCTTGGGAAGAGTGTGACTCATTTGGGTCTTACTTTTAAGTTTGTTAGGAAGAACCAGAGTTGTGCTCAATTATTCCTCACTATGGAAGCCAGAGCCTTCTCTCCATATATACTCTACCCAATGCCTGCTGAATTATGGTGTTTTTCCAGTCTGTCTAGTGGGAACAGTCACTACTGCTGGTCGTGTGTATGCAAGAGGTTCTGTTCCATCAGCCCTTTGGATGGATCTTTTCCCAGTATCAACTAGTTTCCTTATATAAATCCATTGATCGGTACTCTCTTGCATACTGGAGGGGCACCTTCTTTAGATAAGTGGATTTCTCTTTTCACGCAAAACTCTCTTCTCTGTTACTCTGTCCTGAATGCTCTAGCTCTCGCAATCCCTCTGGACTCTCACTTCCATCTCCTCAATTCAAGGAGTCTACTGGGCTTTGCCTGGTTTTCTTTCTGTATATGGAAACCTAGAAGATCTCCAACTTTCTCAAGGTCATATGTGTAGGCCATTGTATCACTCACCTTTTTCATTTCCTGTTTCTCAGGGATTATTGTCTTCCATTGCCTAATACTCAGTGTCTTCAAAGTCATCATTTCACATATTTTGTCTCGATTTTTGGTTTGTTTGTATTTTGTTGTTGTTGTTGTTGTTGTTGCTTCTTGGTTGTTTTAGGTGGAAGAGTGAACCTGGGGTGGAAGCAGAAGTCTCTATTTTATATTTTTTGATGGCATTTTAAATGGACTTCTATACATTTATTTTCCAATTGTTTTTTGCTAGTACCTAGAAATACAACTGATTTTTGTATCCTCCAAGCAAGTATGGTTTTAACAAGATCATTGGATTACTCTCACACACATTTAAAGAAAGCTAAACATAAAGGGATATGATGGATTAAGGGAGCAAAAACTTGCAGCTGGTTGGGGAAATTACTAGAAAGGCTACATGGAGGAGGTGGGATTTGGAAAATATGTGCAATATATTATAAATAAAAGCTACAGCATGAACAAAGCACACAAGAAAGCATAATTAGGGATTCTGAGTAGTTTGATTTGAGTGAAAGATTGATTATCTTAGAGGACATGAGGAAATGAAAATCTCTCTGTATATGATGCATACACATAAAACTTCTGTAGGAGAGCCTTCTCTGATCATCCCGACCAGGTGAAGTCATCTGAAATACACTTTATTTCCCTTTCATAATGTGCTCACAATTCTAATTAACTTTTTGTTCACTTATTCATGTAATGTTTGTCTTCCATATTAGACTGAAAATTCAGTGAGGGTAGGAACTATGCCTGTTTTGCTTGCTCTTTTATTTCCAGTATTTAACAATAAATATTCATTGAATGAGTTAGTAAATTGAACCAGAATCAGAAGTCTGAATTTAATTACATGTGCAATTGGGAGTCTTTAAAAAGTGTTTGCTTTGGAAGAATGATATGTCCAGAGTTGTGGTTTAGGAAGACTTTTCTGGTGGCATGTAGTGAATGAACTTGAGAGAGAGGAGCTGGGCATGAGGAAAGATGTGAGGAGGCTACTGGAATAGTTTAGACAGGAGGTAAGATGAGTGTGAGCCATGGCAGAGGCTATAAATACAAAAGAATCTGTAGAAGGAAAATCAGCAAAGGAAGGAAATAAATACAAAAGAATCTGTAGAAGGAAAATCAGCAAAGTATAAAAATTGAGCATGAGAAAGAATAAGGGAGAAAAATGGTGTCATTCATAGAAATAGGAAATTTAATAGCAAGAGCTAAGTTGTGGTAATAGCTGTCCATCTTGAGTGTCAATTACTTGTGAACTTTCTAGGTAAGTCTATTGATTGATCAGGCAATTGGAAACTGTGGATCCCAGAACAGAATTGTGTATTAGGGATGTGAAAGTGAGAATTGTCCAACTAAAGGGGATACTTAGCCCTAGGGAACAATGAGATCAGTGAGAGGGAGAGAGAGAGAGAGATGTACACAGAGCAGAGAAGAAGCCCGAAGAAGCCCAGGGAGACAATTTCAGAGGACATTAATTTTAGGATGCAGGAAGAAGTCAACAAAGGATATGGATAAGAAAAATTTTCTAAAGTTGGAAGCAGAACCAATAGAATATTATGTTATACAAAGAAAGAGTTTGAGGTTACTCAACTGAGTATGTAGACAGTTTGAATAGCACAAAGACAGGAAAAGCCATTGACTTTGATCATTAGATCACTAACAAACTTCAAGATAATTTGAGTAACCTCATTTGGTTTTTAGGATAACCACAAAAGAGAAGAGGGGCATTATTACCCTCATTTTATTTTTTATTTTTTAAAGATTTTATTTATTTATTTGACAGACAGATAGAGCACAAACAGGGGGGAACTTCAGGCAGAGGGAGAAGGAGAAGCAGGCTCTTTGCAAAGCAGGGAGCCCTATGTGGGGCTTGATCCCAGGACCCGGAGATCATGACCTGAGCCGAAGGCAGAAAACAACCGACTGAGCCACCCACGTGCCCCTCACTTTTTTTTTTTTAAAGATTTATTTGTTTCTTTGAGAGAGAGAGAGCACATGTACACCCGTGTGTGCAGAGTGAGGGGCAGAGGAGAGAATCTTCAAGCAGCCTCCCCACTGAGCACAGAACCCAACACGAGGCTCGATCTCATGACCCATGAGATCACGACCTGGGCCGAAATCAAGTTAGATGCACAACCATCTGAACCACCCAGGCACCCCTATCCTCAATTTGTAGATGAAGGAACCAGGTCTCAGAGAGTTCAGTGGCTTTCTGAAGGCCACACAAACATGAAACTTGAGAACTGGATATTTACCCCGATGTCATCCCCAACATTGTCCCCCAATACCACCCTGCATGCTATTCTTTCTAACATTCTTCAGAAAAATATATTTGTCCTCAGAACTATACCGTTGTTATGCATCTCATTATTGTCCATTTCCCTAAGAAACATATGAAAACACTTATCTTGGATACTGATAGTATAACGATTGATATTAGTAGCTCCTGTCAATAATGTAGAAGGAATAAGGGCTCAGAATGTTTGTTTACCATAATAAGATGTTGTGTGTTGAAATGAAATATGTAAATAAATATTGCTAAGGGGTTTCCCTTTCTATCAGAGCAGTGACACTAATTCAGGAATATGTCAAGTTTCCCTCACCAATTCTATAAGTAAATTAAATATGTTCCATATTTATTTGGGTTTAAATGTGACTAAAGACTCATATACGCATTCACCTACTTCATAATAATCAGTGACTTACTGTTATTATCTGAAAGTCATATAAGAATATTTAAACATCAATAACATTTTATGAGTATACAATAATCCTCTAAAGCCCAGAACAGACTCCTGTCCCAATGCTGTTAAACATTCATCCCAAAATGCACAGGTATGTGATGAGGGGTACAGAAAAGGCTCAGAGGATTTCAACTCACTAATTTACTTTTTCTTACCTCAGGAAAATAGAAAGACATTGGAGATAGTTAAGCTGATAGTCTCAATTGCTGTCTTAAATAAGGAGTTAATATGGGACAACAATATGGGCTCTTGTCGTCTTCGAGAACTTCAAAGACAAATAAACAAACAAGAAAATGACTGTTTTGTAGACGCTATTGTTGGAATCTGTGAGTAGAATATTAGGCTTGCTGATTGCTATGATGGGTATTTGTACATAAGAAGAACTGACCCCATCATAATCAATAGTCATTAAAATGCTTTCTTTTAAACCAAAGAGGCTGGTTCATTTAGTTCAGAGAAGAATTGCAATTATTGTCCTGAAAAGCCTGGTGTCTGGGCCTCACAGAAACAGAGTAGTCACTCTGAAGGAGCAAGAGCTCTTTCTTGTGCAGCTAATAAAGGTGAGAGAATGTTCTGAAGTGTAGGGTTAGTTGTCTGACTACTGCCTCAGAGTATGATGCTAACACCGAAGTTTTGGGTAGGTTGAGTCTTCTTTGAGAATCTCTATTCAGTGGGCATGCTAGCCCCTTGGACTAGGATTCAAATTTACTGTATAAATTGATACCATTTTTCAGAAGAAAATAAGGACAATTTTAAGAGCATTTCCACGAATATTCACTTTTCCCTTGCCAAAAAGTAATGAGACAAGCCTACAGGCTTGGTTCCATTTTGGTCAAATTGCAAATATGTGACATTTTAGAAATGTTGGGCTGTTTTACTTTTCACACCCATTTAATCACTGTTTGGTGACTGGGGCTTGATGGAATAAGGAAGTTCTGTAGATTCGGGGCAGTTGTGTTTCTGGGATTTTGTAGCAACTATGGTTTCAGAAGAGAATGGGAAAAATAAACATACTTAGCAACTCAAGGGCCAGCTGCCTTAAAAACTGGCTTGGACATTCTGGACATTCTGGACTCATCGCCATGTCTTTTTCAATCTTTGTTGTTGTTGTTCTAAATTGTAAACAGACTTGTATGGATACTCCTTTCGTTTATTTATATTCGGGGAAGGAGCAGGTTGGGTTATTTTTCTTTTCTACATTTATATAACCTTTAGAAATTTAAAATAATAAGACCCAGCTTTTATATTTATTAAAAATGGAGAGAAAAGACTTGAAAGAAATGTAACTAATGACTATTGGCACCATTTGCTTCCCTTTTAAGTGAAACCGGATAACAATATTCTTCACCTAATAACACCTTCTAGTCTAGTCTGTCAAAAAACTTTAGAAAACATTCATTTAGACTGAGAGACCTCTACCATGTGTGATGACTATTGTACTGACTTGTGTAATAGGGACTGCAAGAGAAATGTGGTTAAAAGCTTAACTAGTAGAGGTTAGCTGAATTGCCCGTTTACAGAGTAGCATAGCTGGGAGGTTACTCATTCACTGAAGTCTCTCCTCCTTTGGTGTGGACAAAGCTCTTGAAATTGAATTCCCACTACTGTGGTACATCTAATAATTTTATACCTTCTATGATACTTACCCAAAGATATCCATCATATATATATATATCCCCAAAGATATCCGTCATATATATATATATATACACATATATCCCCAAAGATATCCACGCCGTCATAGTGGAAAGGGTGCTGCTCAGGAATATAAAAACTAAATCCGGGCTATACTATTGTCTGAGTTCTGTGAACTCTAGTAATGGCATTTTAACACATCCTTAGACATCATTTTGGAGAAAGAGTAAAAATGAAGGGTGTAGTGGATATTTTGGGGGTGACTCACTATAATCTATTCTTCTCTTCTTTTGCTTAAAGCACTCTGACTTTTTTGAGGGGAATCTCTTTGCAAATCCATTGGCCATTAGTCATGAAATTTCAGTTAATTGCAGTGGGGTTGACCCTGATTGATTAGGCCTATCTTAAACATTCTATCTTTCTCACCATAAGGATTACTCAGAGATAAACATCATCAAATTTGGGTCAGTGAGATAAAACTATATGTATTCTGAGGCTTCTGAGAAGTTATTTCCCTCCCTCTTCTAACTACCCCAAAAGAAAATTCTTCCTCTCGTCTAGAACTTTGTCACCATGAACACCAAAAACATTGTCACCCTGAATGGAGCTGGCCTGAAGACAAAGCTGAAGCATTAGCGAGTGGGGAGGAAGAGAGGAAAAGAAAATTCTTCCTCTGGTCTAGAACTTTGTCACCATGAACACCAAGGACATTGTCACCATGAATGGAGCTGGCCTGAAGACAAAGCTGAAGCATTAGGGAGTGGGGAAGAAGCGAGGAGAGAGTAGACATGAAAGATGAGCAGATAACAGGAGGAGGAAGCCCGAATAGCCCAAGAACCTCTCGGTCAAGGCCTGGACTATTCCATTATGTGAGCCAATAAATTCCCCACTCTTTTATTCTCTGGTTAAGCCAGTCTGGGCCAGGTTTTCTCCTACTTGTGACCAAAGACATCCTACTTGCTACAAAGGGGTTGAATTAGAATGTAGTCACTAATGCTACACTGTCCAAAAGAAATGTCTGTGATGATAGAAATAGTGTTATAAATGTACTGTCCAATATGGTAGCCACATGTATCTGAGGAAGTAAGTTTTTAATCTGATTAATTAAAATTTAAGTTTAAATCGTCACATATGGCTAGTGGCTACTATATTGGACAGCACAACCCTAGATGGTCTTTAAGACCCCTAATTGTTCTAATATTGTATGATTTTGTGCATAATTTAGTACGCATAACACCCGTGAATGGATCTAAATGTTACCTAAACTAAAATCTTTGGGAATTGCCAACACACACAAGACAACCGATTTCCAGTAAGAATGAATATATTAGATTTATGTTTTCATTCAAAGCTGCTATGGCAGTTAATTTAATAGCAGATGATAAAAAAATCAATATTCACTACTTCTTTCCCCATTAAGTATTTTATAGCTGGGAGGACTCAGGCAAATTACATAAAATCTCTAATGATATTTTGAGGGTTAAGTGAGTAAACGCATGTAACGGACCTAGCATAGACTCTTGCCCACAGTCAATTTTCAATGAATGGCAGTCGTGCCTCTTGCTACTACTGCTATTTAAGACTAACATGAATGACCATAAATGACACTCCTTAGTGTCTAGAAGCGCCAGTGTCTGACGGAGCAGACCCGCGATCGGTCACTGAAATACGGGGACATACTGAAGTTGGAAAAGACTTGGAGAGCAAGTAAGATATAGTTGCAGAAGGTTAAACTAAGTCTCGGTCATCCAAATGACCAGGTCATTAGTATAGGAGAGAAATTAAAACCAGGATCTCCTGGCTCAAAATTCAGGGTCCGGATTACGCTCCTACACTGCACTTCATTTTGTTGCACCTTTTCCCAGATTTTTCAAACTGCCTGGCATTATCCATTCAATTTAGCAAACAGGTTAATCCTGGTGACTTTTAGAAAATTCCATTTGTCTCCTAGGCAATTTTACAATGGGACAATCTTCTCAAGACCATTTAACCTCATGGTTGACTCTCGATTCCCTCTTCAAGAAGTAATGGGAAGACTCTTGTTGTCAGTGTTACTGAATGTCTGGAACATAGCTGTTTAAAAGATTACTGTTTTGACCTCTTTCTCTATTTCCTTTTTTTTTGTAGCAGGGAAATAATCTTTTTCTTGAGTTTATAGCACTATATTAATATGGTCAAAGGCAGAATCATTCCTTATTGAGTCAGACATTTTCCTCTTTACTTCACTTTCTTGTTTATGGGCTGCCATTTTATTGCCTTCAAAATGGAGCAAACAATGCCTAAAAACAAAATCCCTGCTGATCCAATATTGAGTTAGCTCATCTTTGGGTCAAGGTGGTAGGACAGAGCCTGCCTACAATTTATCACTAAATAAACAGATAATATTTGTTTCACATCTCCAAATTTAGAATTTCAAAGTCATTCCAATTCTCTCTGTGGCATTGTATCGATGGACTGGTTGGAGTGTGAATTTTGTAGTTGCATTATTTCACTAAAAATTATTATTAGATCAGTATTCCTATTAGATTGTGATTAGTACTTCATGGTTGGGAAATCAGAATGAGAAGGTAAGACCCATTTGGGTTAATTTTGCATTATATTGCTTCTACATGGGTCTATATCTTTTAAGCTACCACATGAAATTAAATATGAGTATTTTGAAAGAAATATCTGATTTACAAAGACTTTTTTTGTTTTACCATCCATCTCAGGCCTATACCCGATGTTCTAAGAGGCTCACCTAAGCTACCTGAAGAGGAAGAAAAGATTCCTATGCTTCTATACTTGGGAAAAAAAAAAAAGTCAGCAGACTGTTGTTTCCATAACTGTAAGAAATAGAAGAATGTGTTATTAGGGCAGTCACATTTCTTCCCTTCTCATACGAAAATTTAAGGGAACAAGTATTTTCTCGCAAAAAAATGTGTATCTTTTTTTCAACCAAAGATTTGGCTTTCCCAAACATCGTTATATATGATGATTAGACATCTAGGATGATCCATACATAAACACTTAAAAATATATTTCTACAACTTTAGGGATTAAGTTGGCTTTGCGTGGCTAGGGTGGGAATTAATCATGGATTTCAGAATTATTTCAGGGAAATGTCACCTAAGCTCCCAAAAGCAGACTATAAATTTTTAGAACATAACCCATGCGGAAGTTGGGGACTTCCTATACTTCTATCAGATTTAAAGTCTGAATGATATGAACTTAAACATTTTAACAACATAGTTCAATTTATGGGCAACAGTACAAAATGAAATAACAGATTGTGAAAATATAATAATGAATATGCTATACAAAAAATTTCAAAATGTAAGGTATCAATGCAAATGAAAGAGTACCAGATATATTCAGGAAGGCACGCTAATATTGACAGCCAAAAAAATAAAATGCTTTATTTGAAAAATAAATGTTATGGTTGATATATACATACAAAAGATGCAATAGGTCAATGTTAATCATATCATCCATTGCATTTTTTCACTTTGAAAGCACTGAGAAATCCAGTAGTGACTCATAACTGTTCTTCCAAACTAGATCAATTTTGAAGGAGACCTAGTCCTGAGACTAGCTGATAAATGTCATTTGTAATGGGAAACATTTGCTTTCTGGCTAGTTTAGCGCATTTAGGTAGACAGTAATGAGTTGCAGCTGAAGGGTGGAGTTCCTCTAAAAAGAAGTATATTTTTTCTTTGCCAAATATAATGAAGAAAGTATGATTTCCAACTGCCCCACTATTGATAGTCATTCAAGAAGGATTCTTGCAATGTGACTCTTTCACAGAAAAAAACCCCAAAACACTGGAAAATCAGAAGAGAGAATTATTACAGCTCAATAAACTGTAGGGAGACATAAGAATCAGGATTTATCACTATAGAAACGAAGACACAAATTAAAACAAAGACTAAGATGGCTTGAAGTACAGGAAAATATGTGAATGATAAACCACATATTAGGATGGGCTAGTTTAGGTTTTAGTTACAAATAAATCCCACATCTCAGGTGCTCAAGACAATAAAGGTTTATTTCTCACTAGGCTCCATGTCTGACAGGGGTCTGCAAGGAGGTTTTTCTCATCCTTGCCACTATTATTTCCCTAGTCAACATGAGAAGGGGATTGCAGCACCAAAGTACCTAGCACTGGCCATTAAATGCTTCTTCCTAGAAGGGACACACGTCACTTTCAGTTTCATTTTATTGGCCAAAGCAAGTCACATGGCCATGGCTAGCTCCAAGAGGGTGAATTGCTATTCTATCATGTGTCTCCCTGGGAATACGTGGGGTGCGTGTGTGTGTGTGTGTGTGTGTGTGTGTGTGTGTGTGTGGCTGAGACAAAAGTTTCACAAAATACAAAACACCTTTGCTACATGCAATAAACTCTGATATATTCTTTTCTAGGCTACTTTTTTAAGTGCCAATTTCAACTCCCTAAATTGTTTCATGATCCACTAAAGGATCACCACCATAGTTTGAAAACACTGACCTGAGGGAAGTTTCTAGTTGGAATGCTACAGGGATCTAGTCTGTTAAACACTTCTCCTGGTGGTTTGAATTAGGGTATTGGTTGAACACTGATCATGTTTGCAGATGGTATCAGACTGGAAGATGTAGCTAATATGGCTTTAATAGGCTGCAACAATGGGTCCAAGAAAACAAGTTGAGGTTTCAAAGAGTTAATGTATAATCCCACACTTGAATCTAAATGATATAAACCATATATACCAAATAGGAGAAATATTTTAAAGTTTATTTTTGTCTTGCTGGAGATGTGGCTTAAAAGTAGAACACATGGAAAATATTTCAAGATTTTAATTGACTCTAAGCACAATATGAGTCATCCGTGTTAGGTGACTGCCAAAACAACCAGGTGAAACTGAGTTGAAGAGCAATCAGATGAAGAGTCCCTGAGAGCCATTTCTGAGGCCAGAGCTTACCTGGAAATTTGTGTTTCATTTTCAGGACCACATTTTAATCAGATGGCCAATGGCAAATCAAATTCTGTAAGGACAGTGGTGGAAGAATCCTGTCACATGAGGGATAGTTGAAGGATCTAAGGCCGTGGAGCCTGAAAATAAAAGACTAAAGGAATAGTGGTTTTCAAGTATCAGAAAGTCTGATATGAAACCCCATGAAAGAAAGATGATACTTGCTCCCTCTAATCCAAGAGAGCAGAGCCATTCATGTGTTCATTCATTCATTTGTTCATTCATTCAACAAATATCTGCTGAGCACTTACCACTATTTACCAAGGTAGGTTTTAGAGGTACAGGAGTAAAAGCAACTCCGCCTGCCCTCAAGGAGCACACAAGCTAGTGGGGAAGAAGGACAAGTCCCAGCTTTCTGAACCTTGTGTTTTTGTTTCCATGGGCTGGCATGGCCCCCTGGCAAGGCGCTACCTTCTAAGGGGGACTGTTTTATTGGCAGCCTCACCGTACCTGACCATGTCACCATCCAGCAAAAATCTTTCAAAGGCCCCCAGTTACCTTCAGAGTAAAATCTAAAATCCAAATGGCACCCATGGCTTGTTTTCAAAATCTCTCTATATTTTCATCAATATCGCCCGCCAATCCCCCCCAGGATACCTACACCTGACACTCCAGCCTTTCTGAATTAATGTCAGTTTTCTGAATGTGCTATCCTTTCTCACTACTTTCACAACACTGCCTGCCTTTCATCACTGTCAGCCCCTGGCTGACTTCAGTTTGTCCACCATGACAACCCTGTCACTGCCTTCCTTATAAAACCTCCATGACTCCCATGGACCCTTCCCCTGGGCTCCCGTGGCACATGATGCCCTTTTGTTACTTATCCTAGTGAACTACCACTTATCTGTAAACTCCATGAAGACAGGAGTGTTTCCCATCTGTACCTCTGCACCAGGTGCAGTGTGTGTGTGTGTGTGGGGTACAAAACTGGTCCTCAACCAATGCCTGTTAAACATATCAGTGAATGAATGGTGTAGAATCGCTCTTTACAAAGATAAAGCTGTTTATTGGCTTTCGACTTTTGAAAATGAATCTAACTACAGGAAATATGGCAGAGATCCCTAGAAACTCACTTCTAATTTCAAGACCACTATTGTCTGCTAAGCAGTAAGTCACAAGTCAGTCAGGTGACAGGAAGGACTTCCCCACACTTCCTTCCTTGGGACAGCAAAAGAGGAGAGTCATCCATCAGAAGGTGCTCTCCATTGGCTGCTTTGCAGAGAGCCCTCACATGGCGGGGGCACCCGGCATTTCTCTCCCGCATGCGGGCTGGCACCGGGCAGTCCGTGAGGGTAAAACAATCTCGCATGAAGGGCAGCACGTTGTCCGTGGGCCATGCCAGCCCAAGGAAACAGTGCCGCCTTTGAGAGACACAAAGAGCCACTGTCCTCGCTTCTCTTTTTCCTTCTTCAAAAACTGTAAGAGTCCAAAACTTGCTGTGGTGATAACAAAGCCTCCTCGCAGGAGGATCAGGAGGCTGCAGTTATTCACCTGTAGAATTCCGACCAAGACCAGCCCACAGGACGCAGCCCACAAGATTAGGGTCCTCAAGCATCCTTTTCACCTGGGCTGTAATCTGAAAGAAAAAGAAACTCTGCAGAAAGTAGATGATCCCTTTTTTCTCAGCATCTCTCTGTTCTGGGCTGTCCTATCCTCAATGGCACAACGAATCTGCTCCTGAACGCCAGGAGCTCTTCTTGGTTACGTTGACCTCACATGCTAGAGTCTTCCATGATGTTTCCACCATGTCCACTTCCTATAAAAGCCTTAGGAATTTATTTCAGCAGAGACTGAGTGACCATCCATCAGGGTGAGTCCTGCACTAAATGGAAGGTTGGATGGGCCACGGAGATCCTTTCCTGGCTCCGTAATGCCGGAACATGTGATTCATTCAAATCCATGGTCACCTGGTGGTCACGTTACCACCCAAATGGCTCACCTAAGGACAGCGCTGCCATGGATTCAAGCGCAGAGGGCAAGGGTTTTAGGGGAGGACAGAGGGAAGCGGAAGGCTAAGAGATACGGCTGCAGTGAAGAAGAAAATTGACTTAACAAATCTATACTGGCACTTGCTCTGTTTCAGGAGGGGGCTGGAAACGCAGAGCTGAAACTCAGATTTCCTTTAGCCGAGCAGTGAAAACAGACCTGCACCCAGGCCATTATAATACAGTGGAATACAGTTCCAGGTATAGGTGACGACATATGCAAAGCAATAAGGGGAGAAAACATGGCAGACATGGTTCGACGCCAGTGGTTCCTTGGCATGGCTGGCCTGGAGGATACATGTGGAAAGATGATAGGAGACATGTTGGAGAAATAGGTAGAGGCTAAATGGTGAAAAACTTTCCCGCCATCCATAGCAGTAGGGAATTTACTTCAGTGACAGGAAGCAATGGGTTCCTGAGCCATGGGGAAGAAGAGCTGCTTCCTGGTAGTGACCCGGGGAGGGGGCAAGACTTCAGACAGGGAAAGGGACCATACGTACTGGCCTTTCCAGCCTCATCACACATCCCCTCATCCCAGGCATGGCAGGAGGGTTGACTGAAAGACCCCTGTGGGCCAGGGTAATAGACATCTCAAAGGTCGACTAGAATCCCTTACCCCTCACCCCTGACCACATCCTGGTACTATGTAAGGCTCGGGAACTCTGTCTGGGGATGTGTGTAAGAAAGCTTCTAAGGTTCAATTTCCAGTACCCAGGGGGTTAGGGCTCAGAGAATATGTGATTTAAAAAAACACATCAGAATTTGTGAGTTGAGATTTATGCCTACTGCATATAACATCTCATGTTAAGACTCACAATAGCGGCACCTGGGTGGCTTAGTCGGTTAAACTCTGGCTCAGGTCATAATTCCAGGGTTCTGGGATCAAGTCCTGTGTCCAGCTCCCTGCTCAGTGGGGAGCCTACTTCTCCCTCTCCTTCTGCTGCTCCCCCTGCCTGTGCCCTCTCTCTCTCTCTCTCTCTGTGTGTGTGTCAAATAAATAAATACAATCTAAAAAAAAATGGCCCACAATAACCTTAATGTGTGAGGTATTATTGTCCCCATTTTCCAGTAATTAAAATGGAGGTTACATAAAGAAGGAGAAAATAAAAAGACATACTCTCATTTGAACACTTCATTTTGCAACTGAGGTCATGGAGGTTTTGGAAAAGCAAAGTGGGCCTTCAAGTTCACAGACTGAGCCTGGAAGAAAGACTGGTTATACCAACTTGATTTTTTTTTTTAACTTGAACCCTTTATGAGGCAGGCCCATTTGAAAGTCAAATTTCTTGGCGATTTCCTACTTTTGAAATATCAACTTTAGCCTAGCATGATAGGCATATGTTGTAGAGCATAAAAGCCCTTGGGTCTAGGAGGGATAACCTCTTCCTGAAACTCCTCCTGTTGTAAGTTTCCAAGACAGATGCAGCAAATACGAGGAAAAGGGAAAGGGAAACTTCTGGAAGAGATGCTGCAGGCTGCGGCTGCTGGGGCAGGGCGGGGAACCAAGGGGATCCAGCCGACTGAGCCACGCCGGTACCACCAGTCATCTGCCAGTACAAACAGCTAGCCCAGTGGTCCAGGGCATCCTGGTTAGGGAGAAGTTCCAACTCTGCTGTCAGCCTGCTCTTGGCGTCAAGAAGACACTATTGTCGCTAAGAGCCTACTGTGCGCCGGGAACGTTTACCTGCGTTATCTGATTTCATCGTGAGAATGGTATTCCCACTCAGCAGGAGACAAAACCAAGGATCAAAGAGGTTAGGGATCTCGACAAAGTCAGAGAGCTAGAAATCGGAAGGGGTGAGATGCAAAGTGAGGTCTTCCTATCCCCAAGCCCATCTGCTTTTGTTTCTGCCTCCCCGGTCCCCATCCCTCATTCCATACCACCCTCCCTTACTGTTTCTCCATTTGTAAAAGGGGTTTAGAGAAGGGCCGGTAAAACCTTCCTTACCATCCTGAAAATTGAGTGAACAAATGTGAAAATATTTTGAAAGAGAAAGATGTAAAATATATGTCAATATATGTATGCATATATGTAATATTGGTGTATCTTTGCATATATATTTATACGTAAAGATGGGTATATATCTTGTAGTAAAAAGACACGTGGATTAGGTTTTGCATTACCTTGCGTTGGTATAAGTCCCCACGCTTAGTCCCAACATAGAAAACCCTTTTGATTCCATTACTATTATGGGAGAGGCAGGGAGAAGGGCAGACGTGCTGTATTTCCCAAGGATTGTTTTTAGAAAGAAAAAAAAATCCTTGGTGCTCTAATCTTGAACTTGAGGAACTGTGCCTTTGTTGTCCAGCTGCTGCCTTAGGATCCTGTGTTTGTGTTATGGACAATCGCCACGGAAGTGTTTCATTTCATTTATTTATTATTCATATCCCTCCAACTTCCAAAGATAAAGGCAAGGCATGGAAAGGAAATTTTGTTTTTGTTTTGTTTTTTTCATTTTCATACTCTAGCTCATACCACAACCACTCTGTTTTGCTGAGGTGTCCGTTTCAAAAGTACGGAGCTAAATACAAGCACCCGTCGGGAGGGCTAGAGGTAGTAATTACTCTAAAATTTAAATATTTGGATCTGACACAGAGGTCTAAGGGCTAGGACGTACTGATCTGTGATTGAAGAGCTAAAGCATGAAAGCCCCAACCTTATTCTCTCTCCTGACTGTGTCACAGGGGTGCACTGTGGATTTAATCTCTTTAATCTGCCTTGCTGCTTCCAAAGCCACAATTATTCGGAAGTCACGCAAGGGCCGAGGCGGCGAGGAGCTGGACCCTGAGCGCAGTGCACTGCTGGGACCACAGATCCCCGCCGACTCTTTGTTGCCTAGGCAGAGGATTCTCTCGGTGGCCAGCTGAAGGCCTTTCTTTGTGTCGTGATTGACAGACATGAATTAAATATCACCCCACTGGGCTCTCTGATTGGTGAATGACTATAGATTATAAGAATGTCTTGGGAAAATGGCATTTCATGATAGGGGGACAGGACCAGAAAGGCAGGGTTTTTTCAGCTAATCCTGAACTTGACAACGGCAGAGACCTTGATTCTGGGCTCTGTTTTTTCAGCTTGATCAGCCTTGTTCAGGCCCCGCAGAGAACAATCCTAGCATGGCCTAAGAGATGAGGATGAAGCCAAAGGAAGTGAAAATTTGGGGGAGAGAAAAGGATGATTTTCTCAAAATGACTGGTGTTTCTGGAGATGTGCTTTAAGGATTTCTATTCTAAAATGGGTCTGGCATTGTCCCTGAGGCATTTTTCTGTCTCAGTTTATCAGAGTGGCAATTAGTGTTGCTTATGCCAATGATATGCTCTGCAGAGTCCACCCTATTGGCAACATGCGATGCACAGCCTTCGGCATAAACAGCTCTGCACACATGATCCTTTGCTTTTGAACCAGCAGAAACGGTGTGATAAGAAAGCATGGGAAAATGGAAGAGCGAAGAAAGACATCCCAGAATTCTAGGCGACACGGTGTATACTTGGTTAACTAGAAAGGGAAGGAGGGAATGGGGGACAATATGATAGAATGACAGAAACAAACCTGCCATCTAGTCCAAGAGCTGGTGGAGGTTCACACGAGTGTGGATTTCAAGGAGACGTGGTGAGGCTGATGAGCCCCCAAGACAGAAAAGGGTGCTTGTAATGAGAGTTCTCACAGGCACGACATGATTTGCCTTCGTTTAGATTTTGTGAATATTTTTTGATCCATCTACCATGCATTCCAAAGTGAAAGTAGCCTGGTTCTTAGGTCAGCCACACAGATTTGCTATCAGTAAGACTGTTTGTTGGAGGAGAGCGTTAGGGAGGACTCTTTTGCCTGGCTTCCATAAATACCAAATTTGTTTGGCTATTCAATTGGGTGCAAAGTTTCCTTCTACAAGAGGAGAAGAAGGGAGAAGCAGTTAAGGGTGGGCCAGACTTCAGGCAGTAAAAGGCAAAGGAGTAAAGAGGTGACAAGCACTAAGAGCTTGTTCTAGGCCTGGAGTTCTCACGAGGCACGGAAAGGTTGGGTTCATATTAGACTGATATCAGGGACAGGCTTATAACCTCAACTAGGAAAACTCACGGGCCCTGTCCAGGTGAGCAGGTGAGAATTGGACAGTCATATCCAATGGTCAGGGCTGCTGCTGAGTCCACAATCCAGGCAGCTCAGCCATGGACTAGCCTGGAACAAAGGTGGGGGGGTGCAGACTAAGAAGCACACTGCGTACATGGCCCAGGAAATTAGGAGAAAAGCTGGGACAACCTGTTCAAGTCTTGGCAAGAAAATTTGGGCAAAAGGTAGAGTCCATAGCACCGGAAAGATGCTTGAACCAGAGCTGTCTCTGCCTGGAGTCTGTAATGTTCCCTTAAAGAAGCACAAGTGAATGTTGGCATGGCCAGGCTGAGTAGGCGGTTGTGACCATATGGCTCCTTTGGGGGGTGTCGGAGGTGGTGGTGAGGGAGAAGCTCAAAGCAGACACTTTCAGAGCACAAAGCCAACGAGCTAACTACCTACATTCTCTGACTGCTGGAAATGGCATCCTTCTTTTGGGATTATAGTTTGGGGATTTTCATATTCATGTAAATCACAATCAAAACGAGGTCCTTATTTAGAGACGGCACAGTTCGAGCGAACGGTTTGTGACTCTGGTAAATGGATGCCTGGGTGCTGAGCTATTAATACAGCAATGCCAGGCCCTGGGGAGACTTCCTAAACCAGAAGAGTCCTCCTCTGGGAGGAAATGGGACTAACAACAAATATGCTTTTTCAGTAGGCCAACAGCTTGCTGAGCTGGAGCATGGTACATCCCTACCCCCCCCACCATGTTTTTTTTCTTCCTAAAGCACACCGTGTTGCCAGGAAGATGTATTAGCTGTGGGTTTCTTCAGCTCCTTCATGAATCCAAACAGTTCAATCCTGACATCTTGCCTATGATGTCACGGAGGGCATGGGATTAAGTGGGCAGAGAAGCGGGCTAGCAATGGTAGAGCAGACTAGTTCGCTCGGGCAGCCGTAAACAACAGACCACAGACTGGGCAGCATAAGGAACAGAAATGTATTCTTTCACAATTCTAGAGGTGAGAGGTCCCAGATCAAGGCGCTGGCAGGGTCTCTCTCTTTGGCTTGTAGAGGACTGACTTCTCCCTGTTGTTGTCACGTGATCTTTCCTCTGTGTGTGTCGGTGTCCTTATTTCCTCTTCTTATAAGGACACTGGAAATACTGGGTTAGGGCCCATCCAAAGGACCCCATTTGATCTTAACTATCTCTTTAAAGACCTTATCTCCAAACATGTTCTGAGGTCCTGGGGTTAGGACTTCAACTCATGAATTTGGGTGGTGGGGGACAGGGCACATTTTGGTCCATAGCATGTCAGTGGTGGCCTCCCCGAATACTCGGGAGATACAACTGCTTCAGGGTTTATAAGATTGTGGTGAAGTAGTTTTCATATAAAAGCAGAATGTTCATGGACCTATAACCGGTGGATTGCCATTTAATCAATCACAGACCCATTTATTGTCATCACCCTCTTACTATCACACACCGTCAAATGATCATATCAATATCAATAAATATTTATTGAATAAATGACTTACTCTTCTTTCTTGAAAAGACCTGCCTTTCCCCTTTAGGAGGATCTGACAGTCGAGAGTTAGTCCAAAGTCTCACGTTATGCTGCCGATGGCCTCCTATTGACCGAGCTGTGGGCAGTCTCCAGTGGATTATAAAGCATCATAACTAATTATACAACATTTGTCAACAAAATTAATAAAGTGCTCTTTATGACACAGTCATTTCAGTTTTTTCAAATCTGTCAGCTTGTTCCCTAACTTGAAAACTTCAACAAACCAGGTGCTGTGGCTGCCCCCCCGCCCCATGAGGATGAGGTCCTCTCCTGAGAATGGAGGAGGAATGCTGGGCAAAGCCTCCTTCAGCATGAGTTTCTGTGGAAAACGCCAGACTGGCCCGAATGTGGAGAGGGATCCCTCACGTCAGGCTCCGTCCAGACTAGAGCCAAACCAGCTCTTGGTTAATTAATGGGCCCGCTCCATGCAGGTTTAAAGGCAGATGAGCCTCTTGAGTGGCATGTGAGTCTTGCCCTAGAAGATTCTAGAATCTGTCTGTTGGCTGCAGTCCCTGCTCTGGGAACACAGTTTTCCATTTGCTAACATTTTGTCACAGGCACAGCAGCTGTGAGCGACTGCACAAGGAAGGGCAAAGTTGTGGATCAGATCCAGGAGAAAGGGTGAAGAATTGAATTCAAGAATTGAATTCTGTAATATCTAAGGGCCAAGGATAGATTGATTCTTTTTTCTTACTGTGATAAAATATATATGCATATATATTTTATACACATACTTTAAATATGTTTAATATGTACTACATACATATTTTAAACATATGTATATATAGTTTATCATGTATATATATTTAATATATTTACATATGTATATATATTTTATCATTTTAACCATTTTTAAGTGTACAGTTCAGTAGCACCGAGTACACACCATTGTGCAATCATCACCACCATCCATCTCCAGAGCTCTGTTTATCTTGCGAAACTGACGCTCTGTACCCATTAAACACTAACTCCCCATTCTCCCCTCCCTCCAACCCCTGGCAAGCAGCATTCTCCTTTCCATTTCAATGAATTTGACTAGATATCTCATATAAATGGAACCATACGACATTTGTCTTTCTGCTGCTGGCTTATTTCACGTAGCAGAATGCCTGCAAGGTTCCCTCCTCCTGTAGCCTGGGTCAGAATTTCCTAGCTTCTTAAGGCTGAAAAATATTCCACCGTGTGTATATAGCACACTTGGTTTATCCCCTCATGCATCAATAGACACATGCGTTGCTTCTACCTTTTGGCTATTGTGACAAATGTTGCTGTGAACACGGGAACACATATATCTATTCGAATTCCTGCCTTCAATATTTTTGAGCATTTACCCAAGCGCGGGATCCCTGGAAAGTTTGGTTCTTAAAGCCAGGCCTCCCAAACCCAGAGGGAAGGATAAGAACAAACAGGGGCACACACCAAGCCCTGGGACCGGGACGGACTGGGGAGAGACAACTTGGCAAACAGGGTCCAAGTCCAGTCAAAGAACCTGGGCAGTAGGACTCTGTCCTACTGAGATATTGCTCATTAGGAAGGATTCCTGCTTTTAGAGGGTGCATCTCTATTGGATCCGTAGCTCTGCATCTGTACCATTCTACCATCTGGCGTCCCTTTCCCGCTGCTACGCTGTTATTTACGCATGTACTTTAAGTTCCCTACTAAACTGTAAACTTCCTGAAGGCGTCTATGCTTTGCTCATCTTAGGAGCCCCACTTAGTACGGTCTCTGGAGCATAGCTGTGGTTAATAAATATTTACTAGATAGATGAACCTAATACTCAGCATTACAGAAACAGACCGACTTACTCATTTCCTGGAATTCTTCAAGGAAAGCACCACACTCATGTCAGCTTAGATGTTATTAATAGCAGTTGAGTAACCAGAGGAAGTAATAATACCACTGTGGGAAAATTAGGCCACATCTGAAACACCATGTGCAAGTTCAAGCGTGCCTTAAAGAGTCTCCCAGGTATTGGGGATAATCTAGAAAGAGCTCAGGGGAAGGGTCAGCAGAAGCAAAGACTCTAGAAGCTGTCAGGTGGAAGAGAGTTGAATAATTGACTGTTTAGCTTGGAGACTAGAAGAGATGTAATAAGTATTTGTAAATATTGGAAAGGTATTCTTGCAGAAGAAAAAGCTAAATTTTGCTCCAGGGAAAGATCCAGAACCAACGGATTTGAGAGCAAGATCAGATTCAATATAAGAGAGAACTGTTGGAACTTTTAAATTTGAGCACTCCAACAATGGAATGGACTGATTGATAAGATGGCGAGTTCCCTGTTAACACAGAGATATTCAGAAATGCAGTAGAAAGGGACATACAGACTAGATCCTGTAGATTTTTCTTTTGACCCTCATAGTTTTTATTTCCAAGCCTCAAATAGTTTCCTTTTTTAAAAAAAAAAAAATTCCTGTTCAGCTTCAGAAATGCAATATCCTCTCTTATCTCTCTGAGAATATTACCCCTGTGTCCTCGGGGGCGGGGGGGAAGCTTCCATTTACTGAGTTTGGTACAACTCTTTGGGATATTAGTTTTTCTCAAACGATCGACCATTTTTAGCTGTGAGCTCATGGTTGTAGGTGGAATCTCTTTGTAGTCTGCGAATGTTTTCTCTGCTTCCTAGCATTCTCATGCACAAGTGCCAGCAAGGTGAGCCGGTGGTTAGTCTTCTGGGTATACGGATTCCCCTTTATTTCTGAATGTTTCCAAAGCAATTCTTCCAAAATTCATATTCATTGCCTCTGCCGGAAGGCAGAACCTCTATTTGGCAAGAAGGAGTCAGACCTTGTCCCATCTGACTGCTTCTACCAGTCATCCCTAGATTTGCCTCTGGGCTCCCCTCTTGCTTCTCATCACTGCTACTTCCAAGCCTGGGATTGGTGTCTTGGAGAATTCCAGAACGTTTTCTTCCCTCTAAAACAGGCTTTTATTTTTTTGAAAAACATCTTCCTCTATAATCCCAATCCTCTTTGCCTTCTCTTATTTAGGAATTCCTTCTTATTTCTGGTCCACCAAGAATATCTCTTCTTGTTTTCCAGTTATATTGTGGGTTTATTATTTTAAACACGTAACCACTTTCTGTCATTTTTAGGCATCTGTGCTCAGTTAACCATCTTAATTCAATCTCCTGTCCCTTCCAATTCTAAATGTTATAATTTTATAAATTCAAAAGGAAAAGTAAACAGAAAACAGTAATTATAAAAAGAACTCATTTTAAAATTTCTTTTCTAATTATAATAGTAACAGCAGAGATGAAATCCAAGATCACTCACAATACCAAATTCAACTATCATAATACAAATCTCTGCTAATATTTTGAAATATATGTAGAATATACATATATATGACTTACAATAAATATGTATATAATATGCTACTTTTATTACATGGATATATAAAATGAGAATAAACTCTCCAAATTACCCTGTCTCTTGAATTCCCTCATAAACTGTTATGTGATTATTTCCATAATTAAGCCACATATAAATTTCTGGTTACCTTTTCTCTTTAAACTCTTTTTGTTTTTTTCTTTTTTGTGCCTTTCCTCTTGTAATTAAGTGTTACTCTTTCACTGGCTAACCACAAGAGCTTTGTTTTTTAGACATTTTTGTTTCCTTCTCTATGAATAGCAACGTCTGCAAGGTTTAGCAAGTACCAAAACATGGCATCTGCCACGCTAGATGTCTGGAATGGTGCATCCACACTGCCTTTTAAGGTTAATTAATTTTAATTTCAATTTTAATTACCATAACTCATGAACATAATTTTAGAAATCTAATCGTAATTCTCATTCTTCCAATTTATATCATAATTTTTAAAGATTTATTTAATTGTTTATTTGCGAGACTGAGGGAGAGAGGAAGAGAGCAGAGGGAGGAGCAGAGGGAGGGGTAGAGGGAGGGAGACAATCCACAAGCATGTTCCCCCACTGAGCCCGGAGACCCACATGGGGCTTGATCCCAGGACCCTGAGATCAGGACCTGAGCCAAAACCAAGAGTCAGTCATTTAACAGACTGAACCACCCAGGCACCTCTATATCATAATTTTTTAGTGAATCGATATTCAGAGTTTGCATTATTATGACTATGTAATTTTTTTTTTTTGGTTGAGATAAGGGGAATATCAGGATTACATTCCTTTTCTTATTCAAATTTAAACAATGTTTTTGGAGTTATAGTTATACTGAGTCCTGGCTTGGGAAGCAGGCTGGACCGATGAACAGACAGACAGAGGTGCCCATCCCTGCCCTTCCAACGTGGTCTAGACCCCACACCAAAGTACTGGCTGGTCAGCCTCCTAGCTGCCCCTGCTCTGCACCCCCTCCGCAGTCCACAGACTCCAGCCGCTTTGATGGTCTCCTGTTGCTGCTTCTGCCCATGTTGGGGCGAAGGGAGGCTCCAGCCCAGACTGTCCCTCCAGGGTCCCCCACCTATCCTAACCCCATTTGAGGCCATGGCTTTTCCAAGGGAGTCGGGCGCCTCTATCCCCCTGGGCCTTTGCAGTTGCCCTGGCTCTCCTCCCTTTTCCCCCTCGGGGTGGGGGTGGGGTGGGATGCACCACGAAAGGCCCCATGGGGGCGGGCCACCCTCCAGCTTTCACCTGGACCGGGTCAGTTCAGTAACTGTGTAACCCTGGTGCCTGTATATGCGGAACGTGTGCTGTGGGGCCGTCGCTAACCTCTCAGCTGCGCGAAGTCTGCAGGAGCTTGTGGTCTCCCGGTCCCGGCCCGCTCCGCAACCCTCCGCAACCCTCCGCAACCCTTCGCAATCCCCGGGCACCCCCCCCCGGGGTGTGTGGGATGTGCTGCTGCCGCTCGCCTGCCTGCCAAGGCCTGGCCAGCCCCCTCCCAACCCCCAACCAGGGCTGTGCGTCTGGCTCCAGAGACTGGGGGAAAACCCAACTGCCAACATGCAAGTCGCCTCCACTCCCATCGGGGCGGCCGGGTGTCCTCACGCCTCTGCGGGCAGTCCCAGCCGGGCCCTCCTCCCGAGCCCAGGGCCCCAGCAGACACCGCCCAAGGCGGAGCCTTACCTGTCCCACCCGGGCCTGCAGGCCTGGAGGCCAGTGCCCGGCCTGTTGGTATCGCTTGCGTCCTCTGGGCCCGCTGGTCTGCCATCTCTGCCCCAGGCTCGTTGTCACCATCCCTGGCAGGCCCTCCCCGGACCCCAGCCAGGGCAGCCGGGAAGAAGCGCATGCCTTGGAGGGGGGTGCCCAGTGTGCGTCCCCACCGGACAGGAGCCGGGAAATAAACTCCCTTGAAGGGGAAAATACGATTATTAAAATTAAAATATTATTGACTATTTTTTTCTTAATTTGTATAATCATTAATTCTAAATATTCCAGGAGCTTGGTAATATGCCTCTTGATTCTATTTTCCTCTCAATCCAGTACATTAGTTTCGTTTGTTTTTTTTTTTAATCCAGAAGATGCTCTGGAGCCGGCCCTTCTCAAATTCCAACCTGGACTGGTTGGTTTCTAGGCCTCCTGGACAGATGTCATCCTGTGTTAGGTCTTCTGGTTCCTATAATTTCTGTTTCATGGTTTTCTCCCATATTTTTCTGAAGAACATCATTTCAGTATTTTTCTGACAAGGAGCATATGAAAGGTAAAAACATCTGAGGATTTAAATATCTAAAAGGATCTTTTAGTCCATCTTTATATGTGGTTAATAATTTGGCTGGCTATAGAACTCTTATGCCAGAAAAAAAAAAACCTTCCGATTTTTTGAAGGTAATGATCCATTGACCTATAGCTTCTGCTATCCTGATGCTTTTTATGTGAACAGCTTTATTTGTCCTCTCTAGACATTTTTAGGATCTCCTCTTTGTTTTTGATGTTCTAAAATTTCCCAGCGATATTTATGGTTTAGGTCCTTTGTGGTAGATGTTCATCAATGCCCTTTTAAATCTAGAGAATCAGATTGAAAATAATTTTTTGTTTCCCACGCATGTGTCCACGTGTGTGTGTGCATGCATGTGTGTGTGTGCAGGCATGTGTGTGCATGCATGTGTGTATGCATGTGTGTGCATGCATGTGTGTGTGCATGCATGTGCGTGGGGGGGGAGGTAGGCAGTTTGGCTGGCTGTAGGAGGAAAGGACAGAAGCTGAACCGTGTCTGCATTCTTTTATCTGCGTTTTCTTTGTAAGTCTCACACAACCTTCCGTGCTACTTGGTGACTCCAAGACCTCAGTCTTTCTAGGTCCCTGGGGGTCAAACTGACTCCCTTCTCTTTGTTGTCCCCCCGGAAGCCATTTTGGGTGGCTGGGTTCTCCTTTCTGCATAAAAATCTCATCTATCAAATTTTTGTCTTCTAAAGAGATATGAAGATATTCGTTTGGTCTCTTGGACCTTTTACTTTTTTGTTCCTGACATTCTGTTATTGACATTTTATTAGATTTATTAGGCTGTGTTAAACCCAGTGTATTTTACTAGAAGTCTAAAGAGCTTTTAGAGTGAGTCTTTGAAGGCAAAAATGGCCATCCTTTTCTTTCTTTCTTTTTTTTTTTTAGATTTTATTTATTTATTTGACAGAGAGAGACACAGCGAGAGAGGGAACACAAGCAGGGGGAGCTGGAGAGGGAGAAGCAGGCTTCCCGCCGGGCTCCGATGCGCGGGGGGTGGGGGGGGGTGGGGGGGGTGCGCGGAGGGATCATGACCTGAGCCGAAAGCAGACGCTTAACGACTGAGCCACCCAGGAGGCACTCCTTTTCTATCAAAGGAGTTACTAGGGAAATGTTTCCTGGCAAGGCAAGGAACAGGGATATAGTGTTTCTCTTTTCTTTAGTAAACTTAATCTCTTGCGTCCTGGCAGCAAATGGTATAAATGACAGATGTCAATCAATTCTAGCCTTCCCCTCTTGCCTGAAGTCTTACCCACCGCTGACTTCCCCAACTCTTCTCTGGTTGCTAACAACTGAGGGATTTATTGTTTTACACTTGGACTGACCAGTGAATATGGGCAAGGAGTCATGTAGAGGGCTCTTCTGCAAACCTGACCTAAACTAAGTACAGAAGTTGTTGTAGTTAGTCTTAGGGACCAGATGTTACTGTATCTGAAGGGTACTAGACTCTGAATCCCCCCTCACTACTCCCTCTTTTTTTTTTTTTTTTTTTTTTAACAAAAGCAAAGGCAAGAAGAAAGTAAGATGCTGAGTTGTGATGTCCATCACGGCTGTTTTGGTATCTGATATATTTATGATGATGCATTTGATATATTTTCTATAATAAATATCCTTGTAATTCAGCATAGTATCTCTCTCCTAGAGTTGTTACAAGCCCGCACTAGAGCCAAATTGCATAGGTTTGAATTCTGGCACCATCACCGCATAGCCCTTGACCTTGGGCAAGAGACAAGTCTCTCATAGCTCAGTTCCCTCATCTGTGAAATGCAGGTGCAAAAAGAAGAGCCTCATCAGGTCACTGTGAGTGTACAAGTAAAATAAAGTCTCAGGCATTTTAAGGATTATGTGTTTGCTATGATCATTGCTGTTGTTATTTCAAATGACAGGATGTTGAGGTTGTTACTTAAAGAAACCCATTAGAGAAGGAACACAGCTGAATGGTCTGGAGCAGCTGCTGTTGATCAAATACAAGATATGGAACCAATTCCTTAGCAACCAAGCCTCAAATGACATCCCAGAGACTCCTTTTTGAAGACCCATCATATTCCTTTTCTGTATTAGTTGTTTTCCAAGGTGAGAAAGTTCGAGTTTGCCTAATAAAGCAAGTACTCCGGATGTGAATAGAGTGGGTCACGGGGACGCCTCATGTGCTCACGTGACATCCCTGGGTTTCCTCTTTCCTTCTCTTCAGGAAATCCCCTTTCTTATCTGATTCTTTCTCTATAAATAGATGCAATAGGTTTGGAAGGCCATGACTAGCCTGGGATTCAGATAGGAAGGTCTGTGAGGAGGGAGATACTTTGCTCTGGCTTTTCTGCAGCAGGGAGCCCTTGCTCAGTGCTGAGGGAGGCGAGGGTCTGGGGGAGGGAGGGACCGGCACACAGGGGCCAGAAGACCCAAGGAGGGTTCTCTCGCTAAGGAGGACTTGTGGTGCACTGGAAAAAGCTCAGGGCCCAGAGTCAATCAGATCCAACTTCCAGTTTTATCCCCAATTCAATTTCTCAAAGCTTTATGAACGACAATGTCCTCATCTGTAAAAGGAATACTTCTCAGTGTTGTAATGTGGAGTTAATGAGTGAGTTTACATCTATAAAATGGCTTGGCACATCATAGAACTCTCTCTGTTCGCATTCTTCTCTCCTTTCCCTATTTCACATGTTTATCACTCTCAAATGCATCTCCCAGATTTCCACGGCAAGACAGGATCTGGCCAGGCAACACCAGGATGCACAGTGCCCTGGTGATTATCCTCTAGGACATTCACTTAAAGGATCTGCATAGGTCAGATTTTCAAGGCTATCCTAAATTATCTCTGATAATGGCTTGTTTCCCCTCAGCAATTGAATCATGTGTATCCAATCAATTTAACAGTATATTTATTAAGCCCTGTCCTGTGCTCTAGGTACTACAGAGGATATAAAGGAAGAAGAAAGGAGCTTGCAATTTTGTGGACAAAGCCAAACAACTAGATAAGTAATATAGAACTAACCCAAGTAATGGACTGTGGAAAAAGTCTGTGACTCACTGATGTTCAGAGTGGGGCACACTTGGCTTTGACGCCTTATTTACTGCTCCTATACAATAGAGTCAAGTTTTGGGTAGGGACGTCCTCACCTCATCCAAGCTGAGGGGGGTTTAGGGAGTTACATGCCAATATGGGTTGGGGTCTGGGGGGGGGGCGGTTCTGGGAACATGTGCATCTGCTGATTTGTCTTCAGGTGCCAAAATGTTTTCCCAGGCCAGAGTTGTTTCCATTCAGGATTGTTTTCTCAGCTTCTTGGGGAAAAAAAACCAAAGGGAGAGTGCTGATGGACACAGACAATTCTTTTCAGGACATGTTCTAGCCAGACTTGGCTGCCTACCAATTTTTCATTTTTGGTGATTTGCTAGAAGTAAGGCCTCTGTTTCATAGCATGGAGTCTTTTTCTAGAGGACAACTCTCTTCCTGCCTGTCCCCCTCCATTTTGCTCACAGATGATGGAGAGACTCTTGTCTTCCGCATCAGTAAAACACTTGGCACATCTGTGTTACTTCTCATTCATAGAACCTCAAACTCTCTGAAAACACAACTAAAAGCAGCTACTCGGTGCGCAGGTCATGGTTATTGGTGGTCAGCATTTTCTAGGCAGGCACTAGGATTAATGATCAGCAAGAGCCCCTTTTTTCCCTCATCTTATATAAGAATTGGAAGGTAGGCCTCCCCATGCTAACTTCTGCTTTTCTTCACTGTCTGTACCCTTTGCCCTGGTTTGACCGAAGGTAATACTGTTTCCCCTTAATTTGATTGGGTGGTCTCCCACATCAGAGAATTCCCAGTTTATGCCTTGTAGAGTAAGTAAAGGTAGACCAACTTCAGGTTAAATTCAGACACCATCCCGGCACGTTCAGCCCCGGAGTCTTCTGTCTTCCAGCTATCGTTTCTCCTCCAGTGACAGACTGGCCCTTTGGAAGTTCCAGGGAGATTCTGTTCCGACCTCAACTTTGCCCAGGTCACAGGGGTCTGAGGCGAAAACGGGATTGTGTTGAGTCAAAAGCAATACGTTCTTGCTTCTCGCTTCCCTTTGCTAATGCAGTGCCTCTGGGAATCTTGAAAGTTCACCCCAGTTTTTCTGAGGGGTGACCAGTTGGTATTTCACATGCGTTTGCAAATAAGTCTTTCCCGTGTTGGCCAACTGTTGGCTCTCCCGCTTTGGCTCCTTCAGGGGACATTGCCCTGGAAGTCCCAGCAAAGCCCCTCATCTGAGCAGAAGTGCTGACACCTGGTCAAAGTCGCCCTCAGCTGCTGGTGAAGTCATCACAACCGCTGAAGGCACTGCCGCTCCCGGGATGCTCTGCCGAAGCTGGGTTGGGTCTGCCCCGCCATGATGAGGCAGCTGGTGCTGGCCTGGGGGTACAAATGCTGATTCTGTGGGCTGCTTTCCGGGGTGGCAGGTGCCTTCTATACAGAAGAGGGCTAAAGCTTTCCTCCCACTTTCAGGGCATGCTCTCACACCTCCCACCCAAGTAGTGCTGCTTTGTGCCATTAGAGTCTTATAGAGAGTTTTGCATGATAACCCACTTTCAATTTTTACGTGCTTCCCCCCTCTCATCCATGAAGACCGTGCTGCGTGTTCACTGGAGATGAAGCCATGGAAACATCCAGGTCCCAGGCACGGGCTATTTGCTCCGCCCACACTGAGCATTATGTTGAATCAGGCTGCCGAGTGCTTTCCAAGGGGTCCTTCAGGCCCTGAGACCATAAATCTGTCTCCAACCCTCCTTCCGCATTCCAGCCAGAAGCTCGGTCTGCAAATCTATCTTCTTGCAGAGAAGCATGAGGGCATGATTAATAAAAGACTCTCAAGGATAAAAATCAGTATCATTAAGCTACAAATAAGTGGAGAAGGGGAAGGGATATAAGTTCAAGGAGGAAAAATAAAGGCTATATCATTCCCAAATATTAAATAAGAATCTTCCCGTATTTGTGAGTGGATGAAAATGAGTCATTAAATTGTCCAGATACTTTGATTCCACCAGGCACATTTAAGAGTCATGTGTGCTTTTAGTCTAAAATATCAATGTTTACAATCTGCTGGAAATTATCTCCTTGGCAATTATTTAAACTTCCGTTGAAAAAGTTTGGATGTTATCTTTAAAACAGCACAGAGCACTTCAAAATTATTTTTTGGAGGGGGTGCTGGGAGCAAACATGTTGGAGAGCCTCCTACGTAAAGTGCTTTGCAAACATGCTCCGACCAACTGACTGATTTCTATGAATTTTATGTCACAAATTACTTTTTAATTTGCAATATTTTATATTTGTTTAGATTTGTTTTTCACTGGAAACCTTGAAGACCAATAATGATGTTAGACGGTTACTTAATTTGGCTCACCCTCCATCTTCACATGCTTGCTTCCTGGTCTGCTGCCATCCAGACACTCTACCAAAGCAAGAGACCTCCGATTACTGATCACCAGACGACGAACACACCTTGCAGGGAACCACGTTAACACTCCCATGTTAAAACCTTATCTGTTCTCATTCTCTGCTGTCTCCTTCTGCTTTTTAAGGTTCAAAAAAAAAAAAAAAGTGGCAAAACTCAAGATGGCTTGGCAAGGAAAATGAGTGGGAAGGGAACATAATTAGTGAGTAATCCTTAGTTTTCCATGTGAAGTTACTTTTATTTCCACTCCAAGCCTCAAATATCAGCAGGGTGGAAAGAGTGGAGAATAAATCAGTAACTTGATTATCAAGAGAACTCTTTCCTGATTGGAAAAAGAATAACTATCCTAGGAAAAATTGGCTCACAGGGAAGGACCTTCCATGAATGTATTTCTACTCTGCTCTGTTGCTTACAAGAGAGACAGCATTCAGGGGCTGGGAGTAGGGAGAAACCTCTGGCAGCCGTGCTTCTTGTGGGCAGAGAGACAGGGATTTCCTTTAGCAAAGGAACTGCAGGGCATCGGGGTCCTTGGGATTGGCAGTCAAAGACGACATTCTTTGGCCAGGACAGTGAGAGTCAGCGGGAGGTCAACTGATGCGAGCAGGGAGAAGTGTAAGGGTTGTCATGCCAAAGTTGTTGCACAGAAGCTGAGCATAAGCCCCAGAAGGTTCCAGACTCAGAGAAGTCTAGAGCAAGTTCAGTTCCTCCTTTGCCCTGGGAATGAACATCAGAGTCACGTTTAGTGGCAGAAACTGGAAATTTAGCCAGTGAAGAACTTCAAGGACATCTATGTATTTGTATGTATTTAAGTCATGTTCTAAATTGCATCCACTTTGAAATTCGTAGGCAAACTTTGCTAAATGGTGTTTGTTAGGGATTTATACTGATAAGTGTATGCACACAGTTTTAATTTATATGTACACAGACATATCCATACACATATATGTCTTATGGGAAATGTTTAACTTATGGCTCCTCTTTCTAGATGTTCAGATCAGCACTGTGATCCTAGGAAAAGCCCAGATGATTGGTTTGCTTTACACAACCAAGCCTTCAAACATCAGGGTTTCTCAACTGAAATTGCAGAAATCATGCCTAAGAGGAAATGAACAGTTTCTAGGGCTGCCCTTGCCAACCCAAGCCTCAAGGTAAGGGCAAATAGGCCATCAAATCCAAACCCGCAGGAGTGACAGAGCCCGGCAGGAAATGTCTGTCTGGGAGCTCCCTGTGTCAGTCTTCCTTGACGCCCATTTCTAGCCCGGGAGCCAATGTTTCATGTTCTGATGATTTATTTGGGGGTGGGGGGGGAGGGGCAGAAGGAGAGGGAGAGGGAATCTTAAGCAGACTCCACACCTGGCATGGAGCCAGACACGAGGCTCGATCTCACAATCCTGAGGTAATGACCCGAGCCAAAATCAAGAGCTTAGCGCTTAACTGACTGAGCCTCCCAGGGATCCCTCATGTTCTGATGATTTAAATATGTGTTCTCTGGTGGGTGGGCCAGAAGAAACCTGAGACTGTTCACAGAGTCATATCTCAAGTTGTTCTCACGGCTATCGTGGTGTTAATGACCAGGCTGGACATCCCTCCTCTTTGTGGACGGGGGATGCAATGCTTGGTCGTCATTAGACTTTGTTGCCTTTGGGGAAAGCCATGGCCTGCACCTGGGCACCACCTTTCCCTGCTCTGGGTCAGAAAGCTGTGAATGGAGACTCCACATGAAGATTGGAAATGCTGATCCGAAAAGCTCCCCCTCTGAATAGCAGCGGTACATACATCAAAGCAGGCCTCTCTTTGCTTGATTTCCTTGGCTCGAGTGGGACAGGGAAGCGGAGAGTCCAGGACGTTCCCACAGAGAAGGAAGGCCCTGACTAGGGATGTTGTTCACAATGCCTTTCGGAGTGAATTCGGCTGCTGCTAAACTGGCTTGGGCACAAATGTTCACAGCTGCATGAAGGATGTTGCAGGGGACATAATGGGTGCTGTGTGTGCTGGAGGACAAACAGTCCCACGCAGGCCTGGGCCTGAGAAACAATGGGGCAACAAACAGCCTTCAGGACAATGCATTCATTTCCTGTAATGACACTGGGCACAACGAGGCCCAGTAGGCTGTTCCATCTGACCGAGACACACTGCACTTGATGCCATAATTTTCAAGGCCTGCTGTTCATTAAGAATGAAGAACACATAAAAAGAAGGAGCGATGACAAACCTTTGTGGTTTTTTCCCCTGCAGAGCCAGATATAATTACAACTATTTTTTTTTTTTTAATGCCCAGATAAAACAGTGCAGTAAAAATACTGGAGAGGTGTTAGAAGCTATTTCAATTTTAAGTCTTTTTGACATTAAATGAGTGTGACTCACTATCACCGCTAAAAATACTGGTGTGTGGCACCCGGGGCTTCTCTGCTTCCCCGCAAGCCCGCCGGCTCTGCCATGAGCTCACCTCTTGCCTGAGCTTCCATCCTCATGCAGATAAAAGTCCTGTTGGGAGCTGGTTTAAGATAGATCCTTAATAATGGTAATGATAGTCATGATGACTGACACCTACTGAGTACTTGCTTTGTAGCAGGCCCAGTTTTAAATGCTTAAATCCTCATGAGAATGCTGTGAGGTAGGTACCCTTATTAGCCCCATTTTACAGATGAAGACGCTGGGGCATAGAAAGGGCGAACAACTTGCCCAAGGTCATAGTCTGTCTTTTCAAATATATACCCAGGGCCTCCCGTGGACCCACTTTGCTGGGCGACACTCCACCTTGGCAGGCACTTGGCTCACCCCACGTTTGCGATGAAATAGCGTCCACAAGGCTCACACGAGGTAGGCATGTCTAGAGGGGACAAGGAGAGGGCTTCCGGGGTCAGAAGTGTTTTGAGGAGATACAGGGGAGAGATGGGAAAGAAGCAACCTCCACAAGGCTGCTTCCTTCCTCAACTGATAATTAATCAAACACCAGGAGCTTCTCCATGGATCTGCTCAGAAAGCCATGACTGGCATGCAGAGCGCTCCTGATTTTCAGGCTCGCCAGGCTGTCACTGAGCATCAAATGTGCCCCCAGACTGTTTAAGATGTCGAGAGAGTCTCGGAGGGGTCAAATGGTGGTGGTGGGAAAGGATGGGGTGAGCTGGAGGAAACAGCGCCAAGATAGAAATAAATACATAGAACTTTGGAACGGAAGGACGCTATAGAGATCATTCAGTTACTTTCTCATCTTATCATTGAGGAGCCCTGAGGGCAGCAGGTGAAGAGCCCCCACGAATACCACTCATGTGGCTCAAGACAGAGCCAGGAGTACAAGCGAGGTCTGCTTTCTCCACCCGAATAAAAGAGCAAACCCAGTTACAACCACTTGCCAAGTGTGTCCTGAGCACTGAAGGATGTACTACTAATGAAGGGTCTTGGCAGGGATGTGACAGGAAAGAAATGGGAGATAGGATTCCTCCCCTCCTGAGGCGTACAGCCTCTTTGGGGATTCACACGATACCTAAGTGGAAACACCAATGGACGCATCTCGCCATTTCCCAAGGGAATTTGGCTCATATATAAGAACAGAGGACTAAGGACTTCAAGGGATCAACAGAGTGGTAGTAACGCAGGAAGGGTTTCTAGAAATGCACCTTGTCCTATATGGAGGTCGCTAAGAGGGGTGTGAATTGGTAGAGAGAAAGCAGGGAGTGAGAGCCGCAAGCATAGGCAGCCAACAGGTCTCTCTGGCTGGCCCAGAGAGTCTGTATCTACAAGGAATGAGAAATGATGTCACAAAGAGAAACCAACTTTAACAACATTCCTGTCATACTTCGAGGCAGCAAGCTGTCTGACATTTGAGACGCTGAAGAATCTGCCCTGGTTTGATAGCTAAGGAACAAAACTAGTTGTAGGCAAAACAATGAAATGACACGCACTGTTTCCCTAGAGCACCACATTAACAACCAGTCCGTGATCATAATGCCCTTAAGGAGCTCCATCAACAAACCAAGAGCAGTGATGGGGCTCCTCACTATATTCTAGGTATGATGCTGGGCTCCAGGGATACAAGGAGCAAAATTGGCTCAGTCTTGCTCTGGGTGTTCTTTATAAATGGTTTTTGTTAGAACAGTTCTAGCAGAAAATCAGCTCTTTTTATGTCTTCCAAAACTAAGGAAGCCCAGCAATTCTCAGAGGCACTGAATAATCAATACGTTTCATGGATGTCTAAATGAGTGAATGAAGTCACTGGGTTTTTTCTGCCCGGCCACCTACTCAGGAAGAGAAATCAGGCGTCCACTTACACTCTTCCTGCTCTTCTGGCCACAAGCCAGTACAGAATTACCCCTTCTCTAGGCATGCTCTCTCCCTGGAGAGATGCAAGGCTGTTCTCTGATCACTGGGCTGTTCTCACAGTGGAGGCTGCTGGGTAGCACTTTGTAAGACCACATGGTGAGCGAACTCCCACTGGAACTCACCTGGAGAAGCCCCGGCCAAGGGCTCCTGAAGCAGAAGGACCTACTTATTCTCCTTCATTTGTCCACTCTCCTTTTCATCAGTCAGGGACCAAGCTCTACACTAGAACCAACAGGAAGGAGCTGAGATAGCTGAAAGAGGGGGCAGGTTGAACAAGGAGAGGATTTGCATTTTCATAAGGAAGCCATCTTGTCTCTGCTGAGAGATGGCACAGACAGGATTCCCTCCTGTTGAGAGACGGGAGGGGAGGAAGGGGTGTGTCTAGATTAAAATAGGCCGGACTGTCAAATCAGTTGATTCCAAGTAAACCAACTCAATTAAATAAACATTTCTAGGGTACTTGGTACGTGTCTGAACCATTTATAGTGAGTCTGGAGCACCTTAATATTCTCCTCTAAAAATGCATTTCTCACCACCAGACACTTGCAGTTTAGATATATTTAGAAACAGGTATACGTATTTAATTCTTTTTCTTTCTTTATTGTCATCCTTTAGGTTTTCATTAACCCTGTTTTCTCCCAATGTCAGCTGGGCTATACCATGGAAAGCAAAGGGGTTTAGGTGGGGAGGTGGGTGGGCAGGCTCTGTGGCCTGCTGTGGGGCCACCAGCAAGAATGCAGCTCAGGGAACCTTCAGGATATCGTCAAACTGAGGCTGTTGAAGGCGGTGGAGCAACTGAGCCTTCCCATCTGCCTCTTTCCTCCTCTCTGCTCATTCTGTCATGGTTTGTAGGTTCGCAGCTTGGGGTTTGTGTTCATCTGGGAGCTCACAGTTCTGAAAAACCATTGCTTTCTAGGACCTGGGTGGAAAATTCCCTACGGAGAGCTCTTGGTCCTGAAGAGATTATGGCAAGAGTGGAGGGAAAAGAGAAGGTGGCTTCTCCTCCAAGGGAAGAAAGTGTTGTTAGGACAACTCAATTAGCCCCAGCTTAGAGGGAGTTGATGACAGCAAGGAGGAGAGGGGTCACCCGGACTGAGATGTCCTACCCCCAAATCTCTGTACCAAGAATGGGTCAACTGGGCATCAGGCTAGGAGGGATCTAGTGGCTACATTACACAAGGCTTTCTAAACTGATTTCAGACTAGAATCAGAAGGCTCTGGGCCAGTGGGGAAGGAAGCAGGGGGAGTCAGAGCAAAGACGGTGTTAGTCAGCGGATGATGAATCAGTTTGGGCTCTGCCACTGATCAGCTGCGTGATGTTGGCAAATTATTTAACTTTTCTGAGTCTCAGTTTACTCATCTGGAAAATACAGAGCAGTCTCTGGAGACAGACGAGTTTAAAGTTTTATCACCTTCTAGCTGTTTGGCCCAGAGAAACTCCTTTCAACTTCTGTGAGCCTCAGCTTCCTCTGGTGTAAAATGATGGAGAATAATTATTACCTACATCAAAAGGTTGTAAGAATTAAATATAATGCATGGTAAGTATTTAGGGCAGTGTCTAGTACATAATGTTCAAAAACCGTTAGTGCTGTAGGATGTTAATGTAGGATGGATGTGAGGATTAGAGAAACACATGCAAAGCACTTAACATATTACTTGACACATCGTCATTAGACACATAAACATTAGGTATCATGCGACTCTGAGCAACCAATAAATATTTGTTGGACAACTTCCTCGAGGAAGAATGTGTCTTTTCATCTTTGAATCTCTATTATCTAGCAGTGGTGATTGTAAGTATATTAGTTTCCTATTGCTGCCCTAACAAATTGTCACACATTTAGCAATCTAAAACAATATCAATTAATTACCATATAGTTCTGGAAGCCGAAAGTCCAAAATAGCTTTCCCTGGGCTAAAATCAAAGTGCTGGCAGAGTTGTTCCTTTTAGAGGCTCCAGGGAAGAATCCATTTCCTTGCCTTCTCAGTTTCCAGAGACTTCCTGCATTTCTTGGCTCTTGCCCTCTTTCCCCATCTTCAGAGCCAGAAGGGGAGCACCTCAAATCTCTCTGATCCTGCCCTCCCTACTTCTGGTCATTGCATCTCCTGCTCCTCTCTTATAAGGACTCTTGTTACCATGGGGCCCATCGAGACAATCCAGGATCATCTCCCCATCTCAAGATCCTTAATTTAATCAATCCATGAAGTCCCTTTTGTATGGCAACATATTCACATGCTCTGGAGATTGGGGCAGGGATATCTTTGGAGGTGTCGTCATTCTGTTGACCTCAGTAGGAATGAATGAACAGCGTGTTGCACATTAGCAATTTCTTCTAGAACCTCTGCTTACCGTGTAAACTTGCCCAACCTGTCTTATATTGAAACAACTCTGCCCTGGATTTTATATCAATTCAAGGACATTTGATTTCACAGTAAGCCTTTCCAAATCATGACTCGGGTCATGATCCATGGGTCCTGGGATCTAGCCCCACAAAGGGCTCTCTGCTCAGTGGGGAGTATGCTTCTCCCTCTCCCACTGCCCCTCCCTGGGCTTGTGATCTCTCTCAAATAAATAAATAAAATCTTTTTTAAAAAATTGGAACTTTCTTAAAAAGTGTTTAACTATACTCAGTTCAAAGATGGTCGCCAAAATAATTTGTACTTAAACAAACAAACAAAAAAGCCAACAGTTCAAGTTAAAACAGCACCACAATTATTTTAATCATAGTTTTGTTAGGGTAAGTTCAAAAACTAAGAGTTTTGTACCTTTGTAACAAAGTCAAGGTTCAGGCAAACACTACTCAGCTGTGGAAATAGTAATTATTTAGAATATGTTGAGATGAAGCTGAAGGGTATGCTCGGAGGTGAAGAACAAGAAAAATATCAGCATTAAATATTTACATAAGACTATGTATTTGTTCGTTGTGTATAGTTGGGTTAATACAAAGTGCTTGGAATTTTAGATATATTATCTTATTTAATCCTCATGACAACCCTAGAAGGTATGTATTGTCTCCCTTTAACTGTATCTTGGAAAAGTTAAGGCATTTGTTCATGGCTCACAGTTAGTAAAGGGGAAATCTGGACTCAAACACAGGCCTATCTCCAATGCCTGGGATTTTACCATCATATTCTAGGATTATGCTCAGAGGTGGAGGATGGGGTTAGTTCAGCTCCTGCATTTTAAGTATAAGTTCTAGAAAAGTAAAACGATGTGTTGCTAACAGAGAGGGTAAGAGGTGGGTCAAACTGCAGGCTGATTTCTAGTAAATTTTTGCTACCATTTGTTTCTAAGGATTAGGAAGGACATTTATTTCTCTTTAGCTTTTACACTTTAGGAAGCAAATGCACAATCTAGTGGAACTTTGAGGTTGCTGAGGCTGGGAAGAGAATGCCTTTGTTTGAATAAAACCAGCTCAAATGAGGTAGCTGGGATATCACCTTGGAGCTGAAAGGAGGACCTGCCCCCTATTAGTCACAACTGTCAAGATTGGGCTTGAGCCCCAGTGGATAACGGAGGCAGGGCACGAAGCCAGGGGCAGGCTGGGAACGCCAAGAGGTGGCGGGGCCTGTGGCCGTGGGGTGAGCTCAGGTCCAGAAGTCATGTGAGAAGACTGAGTCTCTGCAGGCCAAGGAATAGTGGACAGAAAGCAGCTGAGCAGACAGGTTTGACATTAGCCCCTGAGGCCCCAGCACCCAGCAGGCTCGGTCTGGAGGCCCTGCACTTAGCTCCTATCTCAGGCCTGAGCATGGATGGGGGCCCTGCACTAGAGCTGGGTCACGGGTGTCTGTGTTCAAGGCCAGTATAGATTCTTGTGAGCAAGACTGTGTCAGCCCCTCCATATGCATTTCAGAAAACATCACACTTGAAACATAACTGGTTTGTTTATTTCTGGAAATGAAGCAAGATTTGGGTAATATGTTTAAACATGCCTCATAGATATCTAGCATTGTGTTGGTGGTCAAGATTGTTGTTTAAACAGAGTCATTCTCAAGATACTCCACTGATTGTTTTTTTCCCACTGATTTTTAAAGGGCCCGAATCTAGGATGTTAAAGGGCCATATCAAATAGAACATGCATGGTAAAGAACAAATGCTTACTATATAATAAATAATAAATATTTGTTAAATGAATGAATGAGTCTGCATCGACAACAAAAAGAAGGCGTCTCTTTTTTGGAACACCAAGAGGAGGTCTGCATAAACCCAGAGAAACTAGGAACTAATGTCCAGGTGAAATACTTAGTGTATTTGGAAAGTGGAGAAACCATCCTCCTCCCCACAAAAGTGAAGCTTAGACTTGGGAAAGAGATCTTGGATGAGGGTAGATAATGGAGTGAGAGCAGAGAATCTTCCACGAAGGTCCCATTCAGCCTCCCTGCCTCCTACGTTCTTCCAGACTTCAGTGCAGAAAGGGCTTTAGTCAGCTGCCTGGAGTCTATATGTACGAGCAGCAGGTCCCGCAATGATTTGAATGCCACATTATTAAGTGCTGCACGTGGGAGCATCTGAAACCGAGATTTTGGTCACTTGGACTCCTCCTTGCACGCCCACACAACAGAAATGGACCACAGTGCATTGGCTGAGCACAAGAGGTAAGCTGACACACTAGCAGATACTCTGCTATTTGTATCACATGCACATTCCCGGCGCTCCAGGTCCTGTTCACCTTATCTAAAAACCAATCTCACGTGCCCTTTGGTGTGAATAAAGACTTCTCTAGGGAAGGGAAGGTATGAACTGATTGCAAGTTTTGATGCCTCTTAAAATAACACAGGTCCTTTCAAATTTCAGTTCTAAAAAATCCTCCTGCCTGAAATCTGGGAACTTCTCAAGCCCCATCAGATTTTGGCGGGATGAATTATTTAACATCTTTGGAGCAAGGGAAGAAGAAATAAATGCATCTGGTATTTTTAGGAGACTCTGAGATAGATAACAGCAGGTTTCCTTTCTTCTCTCCCCACAATGGGCAATTTTAAAACGAAATAGATAAGGAGAACAGGACCTTTGGGAATTAAAAAGCTTTCTGAAGAAAGAGTAATATCTTATTCATTCATTCATTCATTCATTATTGTGGTAAAAAACACAGGACATAAAATTTATCATCTTAACCTTTTGCATGTGCGGTTCAGTGGTGTTAAGTACATTCATATTGCTGTGCGATCATCATCACCTTCCATTTCCAGAACATTTTTCATGTTTGAAAACTGAAACTCTATACCCATTAAATAATGACTCCCTATTACCCACTCTCCCCAGCTGCTGGCTTGACTACTGTAGGTAACTCCTATAAATGGAATCACACAGTACGGTTGACCCTGAACAACATGGGGGGGGTAGGAGGCACCCACCTCCCACACAGCCAAAACTCTACATCTAACTTTGGGTTCCTCCAAAACTTCACTACTACTAGCCTCCCGTGGGACAGGAAGACTTACGGATTACGTAAACTGTGAATTAACACACGTTCTGTATGTTATATGTATCCTATGCTGTATACTTACAATAAAGGAAGCCAGGGAAAAGACAATGGTCTTGAGAAAATCAGAAGGAAGAGAAAATGCATCTACAGTACTGTCTTGTTTTTATAGAAAAATATCCGCATCTAAGTGGACCCGCAGAGTTCAAACCCATGCTGTTCAAGGGTCAACAGTATTTGTCTTTTTGTGATTGGTTTATTTTACTTAGCACAATGTCCTCAAGATTCATCCATGTAGCATGCAACAGGGTTTCCTTCCTTTTGAAGGCTGAATAATATTCCACTCTTAGTACAGACCACATTTTTATCCACTCATCCACCAATGTACAACTGGGCTGCTTCTACCCCTGGGCTATTGTGAATAGTGCTGCTATGAACATGAATGTGCAAGGAAATAGTAATTTCTTGACCTGGCTACTCTGGTATGTTGTTCAGAGAAGAATGAGTGGATTTAAGGCCTCATTAAGGATGGAGACAGGGGAGGGGACATACTGGTGACCCTTTGAAACATCAGCAACACTCGAAACTGTGCCAAGACCTCAAGGAATTCTGCTGTAAGTATATTCAAATGTGTGTATTAATTTCTCTTCCAAATTATTTAAAACCAAATTGTTTTCTTCTTGGGCTTGATGACAGTATTTAGTCTCTAATGAAAACAGGAACATAGCTTAAAAAAGAAATGAGAAATATCACATTTATTAAAATCATCCAAACTACCAAATATTCAAGTGAACTATCTAATTATTAGGAAGCTAGACTAGTGCCATGCAAAGATTAGCATAAAATAGCTCTTGTTGAACAATACCTTATCTATAATCAATATTAACCTATATTGGGTGTCAACATTTTTTTCTAAAATTCATTTTGATACTCTTTAAGTATCTAGAGTCAATAATTACCTCTTCGTCTGCTCAATTTGATTACCGTGTATTTTTTAACTCCTGGGGCATGTTTCCCCTGGCAAAATGGAAACGCAAACAGATGGAGGAGAATAAGTGGCTTGAGCTAACATTTTTCTTTTCGTGAAGAAACAGCAGTAGAAAATTGCAAAAGGATCTTGTTTAAGTGAATGTAATTCCTGTTGTAGACAACAAGCGTAGTTCCCCACTCCCATTTCAAAGATTAATAAAAAGACTAGACCAATGCAGGAACATTTAAAAATCCAGGGACATGTTTCAAGAACATTGAATAGCATGAATATCACGCATAGTTTATCTCAGTCTCAAGGACTGTGAGTCAAAAAGGATGTTAAAAACATCTGGATAGAAAAAAATAATGTGTAGCTAGGGATACATTCTGCAATTTCTGATCCTTATCTTCTCTTTTAGTGGTTATCAAAGAGGCTAAAAGGATTTCTTAATATAAAATCCCTGAAAAGAAATACTGTTCGGCGTGGTCTATGTGTCTAAGACTGGTATTTTTGTTTTCTTCTAATTTGTTCCCAATTATTCCTAGTTTTCTTTTTTCAAGGTTGGGTCAACTCAGAACAAATGAATGGAAGGGATTTAAGAAGCGATCATTACAAGAATTTATTGTGCAATATTAGATCAAACTCCTGCATATTTATTTCATAGAAAGAGAGAGAGAAAGCACGAGCTGGGGGAGGGGCAGAAGAAGAGGGACAAGCAGACTCCATGCTGAGCAAGGAGCCTAAGTGGGGGTGGGGGAGTGGCTCTATCCCAGAACCCCGAGATCATGACCTGATGCTTAACAGACTGAACCACTCAGGCGCCCCATGCGTGTTTTAATCTTTAGGAAAAAATTAAGATGCCAGTGTTAGACTACATGGAGAAAGCAACTCAGAGAAAAATGGAAGTCTGCCAATTGCAGAAACACGTTGTCCAGAAAAATCACTGATTGTAAAGAACATCCTCTCTCCTTATATAAGCTACCAGATGTTGTTGAATTGAATTTTAAAAAGAAAAAAGGAAAAAGATGATGAGTCATAGGGTGCAACCACAGCTAAACAAAGTTTAGCAGCTCTTTTAATTAAAGCATGTTGCCGTATGTGTAATAAACAATGGTACAGAATGAGAAAATATAGGTTCTGTACCCAAAGGAGATTTAAATTTAAATACCTTTTACACTTGGCCATTTAGAAAATCTTAATAGCGTCATCTAGTTGCAAGGACTTTGAGAGGTTCTAGCTATCGCTTCTATGACCTTTCACTTCCCCCTCTGCACCCCCAAAAGCACATTTCAGAGAAATCTTTTTTTTTTAATGTCAAAGGTATTATAGTATCCGCTAGAGAGAAAATTGAGAAAAATACCCTCCTTATATCAGAATCCACTCAAATGCCACATTGGGCTGTGTCTTTTCTTTGATCCCAGTGGAGATGGGAATCATGTGCATGTGATTTTCATGAGTGGGGGGCTAGCCCTTCACCTCCAGAACACAGCTCCAAACCACCCTAGCCCGAGATTTTTCTCTAAGCTTTTTTATTCTGTCTTTAGAAACATAATGTTACCTTTCTTTTTGCGATGTTTTGCTCTCTCGTTATCTTCTACATTACCCTTATTCCCAGAACTGGTGCTGGCACTCTAGAAAAAGTCAGATTACTCCTCCAGTCAACAGGACAAAGCTCTACCAGCCCCACTTCATGCAATCAACAGGTATTTATCAACTGCTTATTGTGCACCAGCTGTGTCGGCACTGGTGACAAAGATGAGGTGACTCCGTTCTTGCTCTTCTCATCATTTATGTAGATGTCTGCCGACTTGCATGTTCATATCTCCAGATGGACACGCATGATTCATTGGTGGGCAGGAAATACTAAAACTTCTATTTATTTCTCATTTTGAATCTAAAAATAAGAAGCTAAACCCTACTAGCATTTACCATATGGATTGTCATGGGAGCCCTCATGTGAGCCCATATGTCAGATGTCACATTGCAGGTACAGTGTTTAAAATGGCCTGAGCCTATAATACCAAAGGGTCGACAATACAGTGTCCATGTCATACATAATGTATTTCTGATTGGATTGATTTGAGATTATATTACCTGGTATTATTTTCTCTGTCAGCTTTATTAAAATATAACTGATATGCAATAAATTGCCCATATTTAAAGTATACAATTTGTTCATTGTTAACATGTGTATACATGTGTGAAATCATCACTGCAGTCAAGATAATTCAACACTGATTAAAGTTTCCTGCTATACCTCTGTAATCTTCTCTTCTCACGTCCCTAGACAACTACTGATCTACTTTCGGTCATTATACATTGCTTGGCATTTCCTAGAATTTGATGTAAAAGAATCACATAGTGGGGCGCCTGGGTGGCTCAGTCGTTAAGCGTCTGCCTTTGGCTCAGGTCATGGTCCCAGGGTCCTGGGATGGAGCCCTGCACTGGGCTCCCTGCTCCACGGGAAGCCTGCTTCTCCCTCTCACACTCCCTCTGCTTGTGTGCCCTCTCTCGCTGTGTCTTTCTCTGTCAAATAAATAAATAAAATTTAAAAAAAAGAATCACATAGTATTTTCTTTCCTTCCTTTCCTTCCTTCCTTCCTTCCTTCCTTCCTTCCTTCCTTCCTTCCTTCCTTCCTTCCTTCCCTCCCTCCTTCCTTCCCTCCTTCCTTCCTTCCTTCCTTCCTTTCTTTTTTTTGGTCTGGCATTTTTCACTTAGCATAATTATTGTGAGATTCATCCATACTTTAGTGTCTCTTAGTAGTTCATTCTCTTTTGTTGCTGAGTTGCATCTTAATTGTACGGATATACCACAGTTCTTTTATTCACCTACTGATGGATATTTGAAACTTTTCCTGTTTGGCCTATTATGAATAAAGCTGCTATCAACATTCGTGTGCCTTTTTCTAGACATACACTTTCATTTCTCTTGGGAAATACCTAGGAGTGGAATAGCTGGATCATATGGCAAGTGTATGTTTAACTTTTTAAGAAACAACCAAACTGGTTTCCAAAGTGGTCATATCATTGTAAATTCCCACCTGCAGTGTATGAGAACAATTTCTCCAAATGCACGACAATACTTGGTATGGTAAGTCTTTTTAATTTTAGCTACACTGATAGATCTGTAGTATTATCTCATTGTGGTTTTAATCTGCATTTCCCTAATGACTAATGATGTTGATATCTTTTCATGTGCTTATTTGCCATGTGTATATCTTCTTTGGTGCAGTAATTATTCAAATGCTTGGCCCATTTTGAAAATTGGGTTGTTTGTTTTCCTATTATTCAGTTTTGAGAGTTTTTATGTATTTTAGATACAAGTCTTTATCTGATAAGTGATTTGTAAATATTTTCTGCCTGTTTGTGACAGCCAAAGCCCTGTCTTTTCATTTCCCTAACAAGGTCTTTCAAAGATTAGAGATTCATAATTTTGATAAAGTGCAATTTGTTAATTTGTTCTTTTATATATCTTACTTTTGGTGTTTTATCAAATACATCTTTGCCTACACCAAGGTAACAAAGGTTTTATCTAGATTTTATAGTTTTGGTTTTTTATATATGGGTCTATAATCAATTTTGAGTTAATTATTTATATGATGTGCAGTACAGATCAAAGTTCATATTGTTTTGCATAAGCAATATCCAATTATTTTAGTACCAAATGCTATACTTCTCCCCCTGAACTACGTTGGCATCTCTGCTGAAACTCAGTTGTCCATGTATAGGTAGGTTTATTTCTAAACTCTTTACTGTGTTCTATTGATCTGTCTATATTTATACCAATACTATACTGTTTTAATTACCGTACATTTATAGTAACTTGATTTCAGATAATGTTAATCTACAACATTATTCTTTCTCAAAGTTGTTTTAGCTATTCTAGGTCCTTGAATTTTGATATGAATTTTAGATTCAGTTTTTTAATTGTTGCAAAAAAAAAAAAGTCTTGCTGGGATTTCATTTGAAACTGTGTTCAATTTAGAGAGTAATTCGGGGAGAACTAACATATTAGCAATATTGTATCTTCTGAGCATAGAACACAATAATTTAGAACTTCTCTCCATTAATTTAGAACTTCTTAAATTTCTCTCAGCACTTTTCGTAGTTTTTAGTGTACAAGCCTTTCATATCTTTTCTCAGATTTATCATTAAGTATTTCATATTTACTGATATTGTAAAGGATATATTTTAAATTTCAATTTCTGATCATTGTCACTAGTATTTATGTTTGATTTTTGTATATTGATCTTATAACCTATAACCTTATTAAACTTACTAGTTCTACTAGCTTATTTTATTTCTAGGCATAGGAAGTTGTTAATATCTCCTTATTATCCTTTGGATATCTGTAGAATCTGTAGTAATGTCACTTTCCTCGTTCCTGATATTGGTAATTTATGTTTTCTCTCTTTCTTTCTGGTCAGTGTAGCTAGAGTTTATCAATTTTATTTATCTTCTCAAAGAACCAGTTTTTAATCCATTGATTTTTTTCTATTGTATTTCAATTTCTATATTAAGGATTTCTACTTTGACATTTATAATTTCCTTCCTTCTGTGTAGTTTATAATTAATTTGATCTTCCTTTTCCGGTTCCTAAAGGTGAAAGATGAAATTATTGATTTAAAACTGTTTTCCATTTTTAATATGTGTTTAGTGCTATAAAATTTCCCTAAACATTGCTGTAGCTGCATCCCACAAACATGATATATTGTGCTTTCATTTTCATTCTGTTCAAAATACTTTATTATTTTTCTTTGGTCTATTATTTGACCCAGAGTTTATTTAGACTTCTGTTAGTTTCTAAATATTTTGGGATTTTCAAGAGATAGGTCATTCTGTTATTAAAGATTTCTACTTTTATTCCCTTGTCAGAGAACACATTTTATATAACTTGAATCCTCTAAAAATTGTTGTGACTTACTTTATGTCATAAAATATGGTGTATTTTGGTAAATGGTCTACCTGCCCTTGAAAAGAATGTGTATTCTGTTGTTGGATGGCGTGTTCTATAAATAACAATCAGGTCAAATTCCTATGCAACTATCAACAGTGCTATGCAACTCTACTATATCCTTACTGATTTTAGTCCTAATTTTTCTATCAGCTCTTTAAAGAGGGGTGTTAAAACCACTGTCTATAACTGTGGATTTGTCTACTTTTCCTCACAGTTTTCAGTTTTTGACTTATGTATTTTGAAGTTCTGTTATTATGTGCATTAACATTTAGGTTTGTCATGCCCACTTGATAAATTGCTTTATCATCATAAAATATATTTCTTATCTTTTATGTATTTCTTAATATTATCTCTGATAATATTCTTTGTTCTGAAGTCTACTTTGATATTAATAGTCATTCCATCTTTCTTTTGATTAGTATCAGTGTGTTGTGTCTGTTCATCCTTTACCCTGAACCTACCTCTGTCTTTATATTTGAAGTTTGTTTCTGATAGATAGTTAGGCCTTGGATTTTTATCCAGTTTGGCAATCTGTTCCTTTTAATTTGGGTGTTTAGGCCAAGGGGGGCTGAACTAAATCTGGACTAAATGCTAGTTTTGCAAATGAAGTTTTTTTTTGGAACTCAGCCACAATCATTCATTTACATGTTGTTTATGGTTGCTTTTGCATTCAAAGGCAGAGGTGATTTATTACTCCCAAGTCCATATAGCCGGCAAGAATAAAATATTTACTATCTGGCCCTTGACAGAAAAAAAGTTTATCTACCCTTTTTTCTTTAGGCTCTTTCCATTTAATGTGATTATTGTTGTGGTTAGGTTTAAGGCTATTATGTTGTTTTTGTTGTTTTTTAATCTCACTTTTGCCGCGGGTGTTTCTGTGATCCGACGCCTACCTGGCCCCTATCCTGGGCTTTCTCTCCTGTTTCTTACATCTTACAAGGCAATAAAAATGAAATCTCAGGTGCAGTAAGTTTGGTGAATACTCTTGTATTAGCTTGGGTCGTCTGAGAAGCAGATGCCACGATGAGATTAAATGTGCAAGAAATTTACAATGGAACATTCCTGTGAAAGAAAGTGGGGAGGGAGCTGGAAAAAGAGAGGATAGAAGCATTTTAGACTGTTGTACAGTTCTAAGGAAATTTCAGCAAGACCATCAGGGAGTCTTGGAGACAGATACCTGACAAAGGACCCCCATGTTCTCTAGGAACAGACCTGGCTTAGTATACCTGCTGTGCTCAGTCAGCGACCAGGAGCAGCAAGCGTGTGGGAAGAGTGACTGCAGGGCAAATGCAGTGGATGGTTTCAGAGTAGAGCTGAAGCCCCCAGTCTCTGAAGCCCAGGCTCCCTGTTGTTGGAGGTCTGAGGCTCATTCTCATGGCCTTCACAGTCTTAAGATGAAAGCTGGCTTTAGCAAACTTACTTGTCTGGGTTTCTGCTTTTACTCAAGTTTCAACTTCTGAGCAATTTGTACTTTTTTTTTTTGACAGTTCATGAATGCACTTAAAATGACCTTAAAAAAATATTTTAGGGGTGCCTGGGTGGCTCAGTCGTTAAGCAGCTGCCTTTGGCTCAGGTCATGATCCCAGAGTCCTGGAATCGAGCCCCACATCGGGCTCCCAGCTCAGCGGGGAGTCTGCTTCTCCCTCTGACCCTCCTCCCTCTCATGCTCTCTGTCTCATTCTCTCTCAAATAAATAAATAAAATAAAATAAAATATTTTATCCAGCAATTTTTATTGTTTTCTGCAAGGAGGTCAGTCAGGGTATCTACATTTTCACAAGTCTAGACACTGAATTTATCTCATTCATTATTTCATAATGTCTGTTTTTGTATATATTTTATAATGAACATAATGTAACTGTAAATTTATAAGTAAAGTCTTGTTAAGGGGATAAAAGGTGATAAACATAAACAAGCATGGACTGCTGAATCCCACCCCTCAGAAAAGCCCTAGAGAGGCTATAGAAGTGAGAAGACCAGGATGGGCTCCATCAATGAACAACAGCAACCCTCAAGGGGAGGAGCAGGAGGCTGCCCTCAACTGCTGCATCTGGAGGTGGGTAACTGAAGCCCAGAAGTGGAGTGGGGCTGGGGAGTGGCTGGAGGTGGCAGAGAGAGTGGAGTTGGAAGATGCTTTTGTTTTTGCCTCCCTCCCTTAACCCCATTGTCCTGAGCCTTCAGCACAGAACAATAGCAAGAGCCAATTCATTGGCCAAGGAGGGTAAAATTAGGTAGCATGGAAAGCCACAGTACTGGGGAATTGATGAAAACCAGTATAGGTTGAGCTGCCAGCCTCATGCATTCACTCTGGGAAGTGAGGGAAATTTTCCCTGTAAACCCCTAGGACTGGTGGGTTGTAACTGAAGGAGCTTACTTTCTCCCAGCGCTGCCTCTAAGGGTTTAAATGGAAAGCTCCTGCGAAAGCAAGGGCATGTCTGCAGGAATGGCGGCAAATAGCAACAGTGGTTTTGTGGTATCTGGGATCATCTTTTCCCCTTACCTTCAACACACTTGGTTGAGCACAGACTAGGCTTTGACCTTCTGCAGTACACTTTATCAGCCGAGGTAGCTGATCCATCCAGGGAGGCGTGGACTCACAAGTCAAAATAACTAGATACGCAAAGGATACAGTGATTGTACAGGAAAAACTATGCAGAATATTTACCATCTGAAGGAGAATTACTGAGCTAAACACACCTGAATTTTAAAATAAGCATGAAAAATTTACTCTAGGAGGTGGGGGAAGATAATCAATAATAAGAAGCCATTAGTAAAGTCCAAGTAAAAATATTAGATAGGAAAAATATAATAGTTAACAATAAAGAACACAATAAATGAGAAGGACAGCCAGATGGTTATGACTGACACATGCATTAGTGAGTTGCAAGATTCTATTGAGCAACTTTCCCGGAATGTGGCAGGAAGGAACGGGGTTAAGATAGAAAAGTCAAGGAGTGGCTAAGATTGAGGGGAAAGTGCTTATGTCTGAATCATAAAACCTCCGGGAGAGAAAAAAAGAAAAGGAGGAAATAGTGGAAGAAATAAAGGCAAGGAATTTCTCAAAACTAAGAGATGGAGGAAACAGTGGAAGAAATAAAGGCAAGGAATTTCTCACAACTAAGAGATGGAGGAAATAGTGGAAGAAATAAAGGCAAGGAATTTCTCACAACTAAAAGAAGAGAAGAAAGTCTTCAGATTATAATGTTCAGTGCCCAACAGGAGAGAAAGCAACAAATTTCTTAAAATGTGCAGAGAGCGAAAGCAGATTCTCTTCAAAGAAACAATGATCAGATGGATGTCCTGCTCCCAAGAGCAATATAGGATGTAAGAAGATCAACAAATAATGTAAACTGGTCTTGAAAGGAAATAATCTGAAACCTAGAATTTTATATCCAGCCAATTTTTCATTCAAATATGAGAACACAATAAAGAAACATTCACATACATATGAAGGCTTAGAAGGTTTATCATAAACACACATTGAAAACTTGCTTGAAAGTAGTATTTAAATAGGAAGAGAGACAAGGTCAGGATGTATAGGAGACAGAGCCAATAAAGGTGGTCAAACACCTTGGCAAAATTTATGTTGTCTTAAGAAGATAAGATGGCTAGGGGCACCTGGGTGGTTCAGTCGGTTAAGCATCTACCTTCAGCTCAGGTCATGATCCCAGGGTCCTGGGATTGAGTGACGTGTCAGGCTCCCTGCTCAATGGGGAGTCTGCTTCTCCCTCTCCCTCTGCCCCTGCTCCTGCTGTCTCTCTCTCTCAAGTAAATAAATAAAATCCTTAAAAAAAAAGATGATAAAAGAGCTAGAACTAAAGAATAAAAGAAATGACATACACAGTACCTTAGAACTTAACTTCTAATGGCAGATAGTACTTATCATATTGAGGGAAAATAGATATTAAGATTTTAAAAATCATGGACATGAGCATGGGTCTTAGTAACCTAAGGCCAATTACCATGAGAACAAAAATTGAAGATATAACTTTCAAACCAGCATAAGAAATAAATCTTTCTTGAAAATCAAGAAATCTAAGAAAAAGAGAAAAAAGAAATAAAAAGTACTATAAATGAGAAATATGATCTAAAATGGTGGAAATTAAGTCCTAATATACCGGTATTTACAATAAATATACTGAGAGAAATCTGATTTTAAAGATCTTTATCAGAAAGCAAAAAGTTAAAAACCAAAAAACCCACTAATAATTCAGCTCAAATAGTTGTTCTTTTTTTTTCTGAACAATAGAATAATCTAAGACCAGAAATAAATGAAGTAGAAAAATAAAAGAATAGGGAAGTATCTTAAGTCAGATTTCCTAGAATAGAGGTCTGCAAACTTTTCCTGTGAAAGGCTAGCTAGAAAATATTTTTGGTTTGGCAGGTCACATAGGATGTTTATTGTTTTTTTTTTTTCTTTTTCTTCCTTCCCTTTCCTTCCTTCCTTCCTTTCTCCCTCCCTCCCTCTCTCTCTCTTTTTTTTTTTTTACAATCCCATACAAATGAAAAAACACTTAGCTTAAGTGTTAGCTTGCAGGCCATATCAAAACAGGCTGTGGGCTGAATTTAACCCATGGGCTGCACTTTTGCCCTCCCAGAAGCAGAGCTGGAGAAAACTGTTCAGGCACGCACATTCTTCGGTGTTGTCTTGAGGGAATGCTCTGAGGAGGAAGAGACTGAAGAAAGCAAGAAAGCAGGCAGGGACAGAAGAGGCTAAGCAAGGATGTGCAAAACTTCAGCCTGATCCCCCAGGGAGTTCTAGAGCATGAATCGCACCAGAGAGTCCCACTTGGGCTTTAGTGGTGCTCACATGTCTGCAAGTCATTGGCTGTGATTACCTTGGGGAGGGTGTAGACCTCCAAGAAGCAGGGAAGGGGCGACGGGGGACTGTAGCAGCCAACACTCAATAGAATCTGGAAGATGGGTACACCAGCCTGGAAAAGAAATCCACTAGAAGAACATGAACAAAGTTAAAGTGGTTTCTTTGGGGCGGGGGGAAGAAAAGTATTAGAAGCAAGTAAAGTATGGAATAAAAAGAAGAAATGTCTATATACACATTGAGAATTTTAAAGTCCTAACAATGTCAATATATAGAGAACTCCTATCTTATGCAAGCTGTTTGAGAAAATGGAAGAAAAATAAAAGTTGATGTCACTTTTTGAAGCTAAAATAATCCTGATTCCAAAACCACATAAAAAATAATAGAAGAAAATTACTGGACTCTTTTGTATTTGAATCTAGATGCATAAAAATTATAGCGAATGAGAGCCAGTTGCATAATTACCCAGAGGTCCGTGCCTGGGGCTGGAAGTTCCAACCTTCCAGTCACTGGTCTTTCTGGTGACCAGCCCCATCCTGAGGCTATCTAGAGGGGTCCCCCTCTAAGTCACCTCTTCAGCATAAACTCAGGCATGATAAAAGGGGTTTGTTAAGAGTAACAAAAGATCCTATCCCTACTTTGGAAATTCCAAGGGTTTTAGGAGCTCTGTGCCAGGAACCAGGGACAACGACCAAACATATTTCTTATTATACCACACCATTCTTTCTTCTGATTGTCACCTGCAAGTGTATGGACACATTTTCTACACGGTCCGTGAACTCAGCGCTGTGTACTGAGTACTGACGCAGCAGTCTAATAACACGGGTTCAATTTCTTGTTTTGAACACAGTTCTGTGACCTTGGGTAAGTGATTTAATCTCTTTAGTACTCACTTCCTTATCTCTAAAATGGAGATGGCAGTTCCTACCTCTGGGTTTCATGCTAAATACTAAATTGAGTTATCATCAGGTTTTTGTACAGCGCATGATCCACAGTAGTTGCAGGCAGATCTTTTGTGAAATGTCAACACACTCAGTGTCTGGGTTCCAGTCTTTCACAATGTGTTTTGTTACGCTCTTGTTAGATCTCTTTTAAATACAACTGTAAAGATTCGCGCAGTTACCCAGTAGCTAGGTAGTGTAAGTCATTTTCCCAGGCTATTGATGGATATTCTTCACACGGCACAACAAAAAGCGTTGTTCAAATGAAGATAAGACAAATTACAGTACTTCCTTTTTCCAGCCAACCAGCTCTGTCATTCAATATTAGGAGATTAGATAAATCGGACAGAGCAGTTTTCATCGTAAATCCCTGTTGGTTAGTACTCAGTGATTTGTTGTTTTTAATTGATTTGGTGAGTACTATTTCCAGCATACAGTTATATAAATATATATAGGAAGTCCCATTCTGGATTAGTTTCTTGGCCAAATTATATGGCAATTTCTTCCTATAAAAATGGAACTACTCCTAAAGTTTCAGCATGAATTTACATTTACAGAATACTTGGCAAGCAAAAACTATTTTACTATGGTTTTTATATTTCAAATTTAAGCACCTTAATAATAAAGAAATAAAACTGCTCTTTCAAAGTCTTTTTAATCTGGTCCAAACACTACCAGTGGGAAAACATGTATTTCTACCTTTATAATCAAGATGGGCTACTCTGGTGTTCTTTTTATCATTTCTTAATTCCCCATGTGGCTAGGTAGTAGTAGTCTTTTTTTTTTTTTTTGAGGTGGGGAAGCAGCAGGGGGTGAGGAAGAGAGAGAACCTTAAGCAGGCTCCCCGATGGGGGGGCTTGATCTCACAACCCTGAGATCATGACCTGAGCCAAAATCAAGAGTCAGACGCTTAACTGACTGAACCACCCAGGCGCCCCAGTATTCTGTCACTCTTAAAAACCTAGGCAAGCAGGTGTGCTTTCAATTATGCATTATGACCACTGCATAATCGGCTTCTTCACTAATCTCATTAGTGGAAAATGTGCAGGGGAATAACCTGTCTGTGCCAGATTTCATCTCCAGCTTTCTGACAATGGCCAGAGACATATACATCCTACCCCCTGGATCGTCTTACAGTGTTCTTCCATCAAGCAGTGGCCGTCTATGTTCCCTCCCCTTAGTGTCAGACAAGTCTTTGTAACTGCTTCGACTAACAGAATGTGGGGGAAGTGAGCCTGTCATATAAGAGGCAGTATGGCTTTTGCCTACTTCTGTCTCTGTCTCTGTTCGTACTTGCCTTTGGAACCCAGCTGCCATATTGTGAGGAAGTTCGAACCACATGGAGACACCACACAGAAGAATTCCACCTGACAGCTTCAGCTAAGGTTCTAGCGAGCAGCCAATATATCAACCACCAGGCAAACCTTCAGATCAGAGCTACCCATAGAACTTTCTGTGATTGGGGAAATTTTCTCTGTTTGTGCTAATAACTTACTCCCTTATGAGGCTGTTGAGCAGTGGTAATGTGGCAAATGTGAACGAGGAAGTGGATTTTCAATTTTATTTCATTTTAGTTAATTTAAATTTAAACAAGTACATGTGGCTAATGGCTGCCACACTGGACCATTTATCGTCACTTGGTTATAGCCCTTGGCCTTTGAATCTTCCAGCTGAAGCAAAAGACATCACGAAGCAGAAACGAACCATCCCCACAGTGCCTGCTCCCTATTCCTAATTCTCATAAGCCCTGAGAAATAATAATTATTGTTCATTTAAGCTACTCAGTTTGGGGAGTGGTTTGTTACAGAGCAATCGATAATGAATTTGCTGTTTCTACTGTTTTGTTCACTTGTTTTTTGTTTTCCACAGTAAATAAAAATATACAAGTCTTTCCCCCTCTAGCTATGGTTATGTGTCTCTGGTCTTCACAGCCCGGTTTCTTGAGTGAGTCATCTACACTCACCATCCTCATTCGAAGCTTATTCACTAGTCAACATGCATTAGGCTCTGGATACAAAGTCGTAGTAACATTAGTTCTGGCTTATTTCTCCCACTTAGAAAATGCAGGACTTCAGTATCCCACTCTGTCTTCATGGTTTCTCCTACTTATCTCTGAGCAAAGCCCACCCTGGCAGAAAAAGTCAGAAAAGGGGGTCCTTCGGGCTGAGACACGGCAAAAACGTTTTTGTTTTTTGTGGTTTTTTTTTTTTTTTGGAATGGATTATGCATGACCCTCAGTGAAATGTGAAAGGCTTGTCTGTCCTAGTGTGTGGCCCAAAGGCTACCATGAAAACAGCTCTTTCAGTCAGGGTCTTTGTCACCTCTCCACGGGGTTCAGAACCAATCCTGGGGTATGGTTTGGCCAAGAAACAAAGCAGCCTTCTCCACATACACCTTCTGTCCCTCCTCCACATGCCTCCCACCATCAACGCACAAACTTCCCTTCCACAACCCTTTTGCTCCCCTCCTGAAACTAGCCTGTCTACCAGCCTTCAAGTGTCATCTAGGGATCCCAAAGGAACTTTATGATAGCAAAATAATGACAACTCCCAAACACTATTTTTGCCCAGATTAACCAGACATCTGGGTGGGGAGTGTGATTTAGGGTTTTGATTTCCTAGAACATACTACCTCTATTACAAAAGTGAGGAAATATTTCCATGACACCAGTTCTCTAGGAGTGGGATAGGTCACCTTCTCTCTCCACTGGGAAAACACAAGTTCATCCCATGGGAGGCTGAAAAAAAATACCTGCCTTTGCTCTGAAAGGTGTTTTTTTTTTTTTAATAGTCTCAGAAGGGCTGAAACATGGTAAACCATGTTATATCCAAAGACATCCAAAGGTTAAACAAGGTGCATCAAGATTTGACTATTTGCAGTTCACACTGGGAGTGCATGGTTCAATACTGGATACATTCCAATCTAGTAAGTAAGAACCAATTTATAATGAAGGGTTCTAATTTGTTTGGAATATCCCAAAGTATTACTGATTATGTTACTGTATTACTGTAGTAAAAGTATTACTAATTATTGTAACTGAATCCAAATAAAACATATCACACACTTGTCTCCCCCTTCCCCTACTGATCAGCTTTGGAACACCAAATTAATAAATGCATTGGTTGCTAATCTGGTTATGAGTTTTCACATTTTTGGTCTGGATTGAAAAAACTCAGTGATATTAAATAGATTCGAGTTTTGCAAGAGAAGAGGAAATACTATTTTTCCCAAGATGACATTCTTGGATATCACTGTCAAAATATTGTGTGATAGGAAAAAAATTGCAGGAATGATTAAACTTCTTGTGTATTTAATGGATTTTTCTTTTTCAGCATTAGCTAGCACAAGTCCTTCTCAAAATCTTGTGAAGTAGATCAACTCCCTTCCTAATTCAAATAAACATACAGTCCTCAAAAATTACACTGACGTTGTTAAAATTCAACATTCTAAAGAAAATATTTCAATAAAAATTATGGATAATTTTATATTTATAATCAAATGTATCTGGGTTTTTCTAGGTCTCTGATATAAAGGTGGCACAGTGGAAATTGTATTTAGAACATGAATTCAGTGATTCAAGAAACTGGCCAATTAGAATTATCAATCTCACAAACAATGAATCATGGAACACTACATCAAAAACTACTGATGTAATGTATGGTGATTAACATAACAATAAAAAATAAAAAAATTATCAATCTCTAACTTGGATACTGATTCTTCTATGGAACAAAGCTAAAAGGAATTCCCTTGGCTGGTTTCTTACTTTCTGGGTGTGGTTTATTTTCTTCTCTGCCTGGAACAAAGATATTCAGGAAAATCTTTTACAACTAAAATTCTTTGTCTTACAAGGAGAGAAAAAAAGAAAAGCAGTAGATCAAGTCTGGCTTAATCGTTTGCTTATAGTAGTGCATATATTGGATTTTTTCCAGGTTAACAAAAATAAAGCCCCAGGAAAGATATATGCAGCAGTGTATTTAAGCTACTGGCTCACACACATTTTAATGGCTGAAAGTATATAAAAAATATGAAGGCAGAAGAAAAACAGTAAGCAGTTATGAAACGTAACAAGGTTTTTTATTCTTTATTAGTTTAAAGGAAGCTAGAACCTGATAATAATATGCCACAAATGGTTCAGAACCAAACAAAAGCTGCTTAGTTATTTATTTTGCATTTTCTCCTTTTAGGAAGTGAGAAAAAAACAGTTCTATTGGCACTCGAGCTTATTTTCAATTAAAATCCCCATAAATTAGAAAACATCTCATAAAACAATGGAAATGGAAAAAATGTTATTCAGAAAACAACTTTCTTAAGTGTGCTGCTTTTCTGTAGTGCCTAGGGATGTCGGATGTCTTCTAAGACCACTCAAAAAAATAATTCAACCTCTGTGTTCGTGTTGATGATAATATATAATAGTGTCTTGTCCTTTGATGTAAATAAGAGGAAAAACTCATACGTGCTTAGTTTTGAATTGAACCTCCCGCTCCGTGAATTCTGCCATTTGCTCCTGTCCCACACGAATAAAAGGATGCAGCTTAGAAACGAGGGCCTTGCTGCCATTGTATTTTTTCTAATTAAAATTCAGAGTATTAAACACAGTTGAGTACATCCATGCGTACATGACATACCGTTATCACATACCGGAAGCTCAGATCAACAGCACTGAGCAGAGGCTCATTTCATAACATCATTAAGATTCATTATATGCTACAGTTCAAAAAGGCTTTGTCAAAGCAAATAGTAATGGCCTGCCAGAAATGTGCAAACAGAAATTTATATTAAATTGTCCTTTCCCTCCTTTTTGGGTATGGGAATCTAGCTGCATTCCCAGGATTTGAGTTTGGAGCTTAACTGAAAAGGCTTCCAGTTTCTCCAGATTGCAAAATATTACCAAAACGGAATATTAAAAAAAAAAAAGTTAAGTGAAAAATATTTGAGTAACTACGTGGGGGTATAGTCATCAAGCATAATAACTGTATCGGAATAAAAGAAGGTGAAGTTCTCGAGTGCAAAGGTAGATAGAACGCATGAGTCACAAGGCAGAGTATTTAATTTGGAACAAGTCAAATAAAAACATTGCCTTATTTTCCTTAAGAACCTTTGGTACTCTTTATGTTATAACCTCAGAAAAGAAAGCTCTCTCATTAAAACATTTTTTTTCTTTTATCTCCTGCTGAGTGAAGATGCCTGGGGAGACAAACTTTACATGCTGGCTTTCCGACTGTAGTCGTAAGTATGATGTTATCTGGAGATTCGATGGTGAGAATTTACTCCTTTAGACTTGGTACTTTTCTTTGCCATGTTCATTGATCACACATATGTGCTGAAACAATAAAGGATTTAAATGAATCCGTTTCTTAGCCAAATAGGAGTGCAGAAAATGTAATGCAGTAATAACAGAATGTCATCTTATAATTGGTTATTGTTCATTCAAATATATGTGTGCGCATTTATGTGTGTGCATGTATATAAAATCTAAAGACACCCAATCGAATGCTTGAAAAAGTTTCTTCATTGTTCTAGTTTAGAGCCCTATTCCAAATCTGGCTCCCTAGGTCTGGAACAACCGTAACGGCTGAAGGAGGGTATGGTCAGCCATGGTGGAGATAGAAGTCTCCACCTGGTAACATTATCACCTCTAGGGAGAATGGAGAAATAGCCATGGTAAACACAACATTGACTCTTAATCGATCTTTTTTGGGTAGCAAGAAATGTGTAGAGTATTTTGATTGCAAGGCACAGAAGTGGAGTCAGGTTAATATAGGCTAATATAGCCTACCAAGGCTAATGAGGTGGCTCACAGAATCCAAAGAGCTACACAATGAAGCAACTGGAAGGCTGGAATGGGGTAGCTCCCGACTTTAGCCCATGGTGCTTGTGGATACTCTCTCTGGGGCCCTGCCATTCAGTGGCTTAAGACCAAAATCTCTTGATTTCTGTGACTTTTGGTTTAAGTTTCTAATTCTTAGGAAGGAGAGAGACACACACACACATGATTGGTCCACTTCGGGTAAGATGTCTACCTCTATATCATTCAACATTGGTCAGGGTCCCACAGCTGGGGGGTCTACACTGGGAGTCCATGTATATATGTTGAAAGTTTCTCCAAAAAGGGAATAGTTATGAACTGCATGCAACTGTAACTGGGATTATGAATGCAAAGTGCCCAGAATATTCCTGACACAGAAGATATTCAGTAAGTGGCAGCCATCATGACTACTATTTCAATAATTTGTTAAATTCATATAGCTGTTAAGTTCTTATGAGAGGAGGCTAGGGATTTGCATGCATGACTTACATTCAGATCTCTGAAGTATTCATTGTAATCTAAGGCATAACCCACCACAAATAAGTCTGGAATCTCAAATCCAACATCTGAGTAGAGAGAGAGAAAAAAAAAGGAATAATGTAGATAACATGAGTAGAAAGCCACCATATGCTATTGTTGGCACTTAAACTGTGAGGACCTTTCATTTAAGCAGAAGCAAGTGGGAAAAATGATAAGCAATGCATAGGATGAACCCAGTAGGACCTGGACCACAGTGATTAGGCAGGGAGACGAGGGAGACAAGCAAACATATAAGGAAGAACGGCTGTACTCCTACCATACAGAGCTGAGAAAGGGCTCAGCCAGCCTGGGGGAGAGCAAGAAATATGCATGAGTTAGTCATGTAGCCCTGCAGTTCCAAAGCAAGCAGTATCCAATGTTATAATGCCAAAGGAAATACTTGGGAAGCATAAAGTGCAGTTCAGACAGAAGTATTCCAATCCTGTACTACATGACTAGGTGCACAGGCTGTCATCACTAGGAACCCATTCTCCCACTGCGCTCAGTGTCCTCAGCTGGATAAAGGGCTGGGAAGTCAAACCTGGGAGACCAGATGATGGGAAGTGGGATTGTTCAGTTTGAGGAACAGAACGCTAAGGGTTATTCTAACACTAGTCTTTGAATCCAGTAGACAGATGGCATTAATTAGCTCTCAATCTCTATTGCAGGAGGAATGGGAGTAAAAGGATTTAAATGCAGTGTGAGGTACTTAGGTTAAACGAAGGAAAAGTTTATTGAAAAGAAGATGATTTTTATGGAAAAGAATCTTTAAGGAACAGATAGTAGCGCTCCTTCTTCAGAAGTCTTGAAACAGAATAAATGTGCCTATGGTCCAATGGTTTTTCAAACTCTTTCCACTTTTTTTTGAATCTGTTTGTTTATTAGAGCATTGCAGAGGAGATACGTGCTCACTTACTTTTATGAAACTGTTCTTTGGGATAGCCAATGGACTTATAGCATGGAGAGAAAGTTATCCCTCTGGTGACCACTCACCACCATTTTGATTCCTATGACCAAAGATGCTTTCACATGGAGTAGGCAACTGGTTCCTTCTTGCAGAAAGTGCCAGAGGAGAGGGACTTACTTTCTAGAGGATTGCATTATATGTCACTGATAGAGACCCCCTTTGGTCCCTCCACACTGTCCCTTGCTTTGAGAAAAATAATCAAAGAGGAGAAGCAAGAGCAGAAGAAAAGATGTCAGAGCATATAAAAGATGTCATGGAGAATATGGGAAAGAATCAGTTATGAGAAAGGAACCAAAAGTATCAAGCCTCAGAAGTCCAGGGAGAAGAAACAGAGATTCTGAACCAGCTAAAAGGATATTAGTAAATCCCAGAGAACCCGGGTTGTCACCACAGTAATGACTTCACAGTAACCAGAGCAATGCCTACAGTAGGCATGGCACCAGAGACTTGGCAAAGCCAATTCAGAAGGTCAAACCTTCAGGACTGTTAGGGAGTGAAAGAAGGACACTGGATTGGTAGATCAGGGGGACAGTTAGGAATCAGAGTGACCTATGTCTAGCTGGAGAATGGGTGCATTTACTTGCTGATGTTACTTACAGATGTAGTGCAAGAGTAAGGCAGTGATCAGAACCAGATTGCCTGGGTTCAATACTGACTCTACACTTACAACAACGTGACCTTTGAAAACCATTGAACCTTGTTGTGTTCAATTTCCTCATCTGTAAAATGGGCATAACAAGAGCAACTACCTTGGATGAAGGTTGTAAGGATGAAATGTGTTAATCTCTGCATCACTCTTAGAAAGGAGTGTAGGGCCCATCGTAACCTCTTACGAGTGTTACCTGCCATTATTTTATTCATGTTGTTGCTGTAAGTGACACAAATAATCTGTAATTAGTTGGCTATGTCTGAAGTGAATCTTTCAACTTCAGTTAAAATCTTATCTCTGTGGGATCTTCCATGATTTCCTTAGGAGATTTCTGTTTACTAACTTCGCCTAACCTTACTGCATCCAGATTATATTCCCCATGCCAGTAACTGGACGGGGACATGTTGTTGGGTCTATCTGCCCAGCACTGATGTTGTCTAGATTTAATACATGAAACTTGTTTTTAGAATAAAGAGTCACTTGCGAAATGTCATTGGCATATTACCCATCCATAGTGTGCTTCCCTTGCTCTGATGTTTTTTCAGCTTGCTGATGAGAACTGTAGCCAAATGATCCCAGAGGCTTTAGAGCAAATGTAAGTTATAAAAATCAAGCTGAAGTCTGCCTATGTGAGTGAAAAAAAGTCGCCTCTAGTGTTAGAATAATAAATAATCAAGCTGCTTGTTTACTCTTCCTGGCATTGGAACTATTCATATTATGGGGAGGAGAGTAGCAAAGTGCCCTGGATGAGCCAAATCCTCCAGAACATAGGAAGTCAAGCACAAAGATTGGTCTCTGAAGATATCTGCTCGGCCAATTCTCTGTGTTACTGAACTTTTCTTCGGTCAGCATCGAGCATTGTCTGGTGACGGTTCCTGGAGACAGTATGAGAATCCCTCTAAGCCTTTACAGTGCCTTCCCGGGTCTGACCGACAGGGGCCGCGGCCAAGGCAGGGATCCTGCATGTCAGCCAGTCTGGTGGGGTCAAGTCTCCCTCCACCCCCTGAAACCCATTAGCTGAGATCTTTGGCTTTAAGGTGCTATGGAAAACCTAAACATAAAAATATCCAATGCACACGATAGAGTTTCCATGAACAACGCAAACTGGGAAATGAAAAACCGTCGTTGTAAAGGGTTCTATCCTTGTTGTAAAGGGTTCCATTGGCAAGGCTGGGGAGACCTCTGTGGGACTAGGAAATCTTTACAGCTTCTGCTTCACACGGAATGCCGGCAAATAGGAAACCAGAGATTCTTCAATGTGAAATGACACCACCAGCCAACCAACCAACCAACCAACCAACCAAAACCAAAACCACTTACAGTCGGGTCTAAAGCCATCACTTCTAGGTGTTCTCTTCACCAACAAACTACCATTAAAAAAAAAAAGTGTTTAGTGATCCAGATAAAACTGTGAATTGCAAATAGAACTGAACATCATTAAAATATGTATTCCCCCCACCTCCCCGGCATGTGGAGCACCATCCCGGGCCCCTAATTCACACTCCTGCTACCAAGGCACCACATCAGTGATTCTAGATAAAAGGAAGGGAGAGGGGCACTGGCACCAGGCTCCGCCAGCTGGAAACTACAAATGGAGGCACAGTAACGGGAAGCTCAGACACCCGGCAAAGCATGTACTCTTCCTCTTCCTCTGTCTCAGACTAGCAATCAAATGGGCTATTTGTTCAGTGTGGTCAAGCCATAACACCCCGGGGCACAGGGTCACTGGTTTGGAATAGACTGCTCTCTTTGGGGAAAACATCCTGTGTTAGCATCCCTCCCGGGCTTATTTGCACACACAGAAGCAACAACAGTGACGTGAATGTCCTACTCACCTGGCTACCTTAATCATGTTGGGCTTGTATTTCTCTATGCTACTGAGCAGCGCTCGCATGGTCTTCCCGGTTCCAACAACATCCTTTGCAAAGAGGACAGACACATTCAACTGAGCGCATTTGGGCAGCATAATAGACTTTGCATCCAGACAGATGATTGTATGCCTTATTAATAATGCATCATAATTAGAATTGCCATCAGATGGAGTCAAAATAGGAAGCAGGGTTGGTTACATTTTTTAGACAGGTGCTTCTCTCGGAAACTGGGTTTAGGGGAATATATTGGTGAATATTTCCTCTTGGAACCCTTGAGCTGTGTTGAAAGCTAAGTTCGACCTTTGGAGAGCATGTGCGGATGCTCACTGAGTACATTGGGACTCATGCATGCACATTCAAGGACTAAATTTGGCCCTGAGGTTATGCAACACAATACGGAACGCATGAATTTTCATGGACATGGGATGTACATCTGAATGCACTGAATGGATAAACACCTCCCCCTTGCCCTCCCCACTCAATAGGGGATTCTACGGCTGGGAAGTGAGATGTGTCTGGACGGCAGCTGGTGACAGCCTGTGAATTCTGCGGGTGCAAGGTTGCAGTGAGCCTCGGCTCGTCTCTGCTGATGAGCTGCTGTACAATTAGAGGAGAATGGGCAGCAGAAATGTATTGTCCTTGGGACAGAAATCAGCTGTCAGGAGCTGATTATCAAAACAACAGGTCTGAATTTAGCCAGGGTTGGGCAATTCGTTTGGCTAGAGGGTCTACTTCCTGGGTTATGTCTGAGCCGGGAGGACTGCAGATACACATGGCACATACGGGCAACCGTGTAACAAAAGCTTGAAACAGCTCCCTTGAATTCTTGCCAGCTGATAAGATAGACGTGCTCTCGAAGGAAAAGTGGCCATGTGCCGTATTAAGTCCACTGCTACCACAGGGCCTGTTCGCTCTCAAATTTTTTTAGCAGAAAAATTAAATTAAATTATAGCTTTCTCTTGGATTGCCATTTGAAAACTGATTGTATTTACGATTTGGTTGCTGAAGGTAGAATTGTTTGAAGTCCTTAGGGGTCATTAGCAAGAACACTGAATCAAGGGTGAAAAGAGTTCAAACCTTGCTTTTACTATTACATATATTTGGTTCTGTGGGGCTGGTTTCCTCTTCTGTAAAAAATGCCTGATTTGCAAATAGGTATAAGAACCAATTTAGACATGCGTGAAATTAGACATAAAAACGGATAAAGTACCACGAAACTATGATTGCAAAGCTTTTATTCTAAATTGTTTCAGGCCACTGATTCTAGTTAGCTCTTAGTAAATTCGGAGAGCCATGCGCACAGTGGAAATTCAATAAATCCTTGACCAATTTGATAATAAGTGCTATTTCAAAACTCACCATTAGATTCTTTCAACTTCCAAATATGGATAAAGAAAAGTCAGCTTACCTCAACAATGAGGACATTCTGAAATTAAAAAAAAAAACAACAACAAAACACAACAGTTATTTAGAATACGATGCAAATCCGTTTTACAAGATAGACCCACGTTTTTGCTTACAGTTAGAAATTCCACAATTTGTTTAGCTGGTCCTTCGCCATCCATCTAACTCAAATGCTTGGAAGTAATGTAGGTATTCCAGATTCATGCTAACAGTCTCTCTGCAATTACTGGGTGCTACAATATTGGTATCTACATTCAGGTTAGCAGCAGGGTCACATCAGATCCTAGACCTGTCTGAAGAGCTATCCACAAGGTCAACCCAATGTCCCTAATTCTGGCAAGCACCCCATCCAGCTTACTTTGGCACACAAGTTTACTAAGAGTTTACCAGGAAAACGAGCCACACAAACTATGTTGTTAACGGAGACAGCACTCTGCAGAAGGATCATGTATTCAACTGTGACAGTCCTGTATTCCTGCATAGCCACCAGTCACTGGGGATTCTGTATTTACTCTCGGATTTTCAACCCTGAGGAAGGGGTGGGCTAGAGAGAGCTCTGCGAAGTGCCTGGTTGATATTTTTAGAAGCATGGTTGGGTTCCTTGCTATGTGCTCTCGAGGCCTACCTCTCCTTCTCCCCTCAAAACACTGATTCTGTTTCATTTCAATTCCTGTTTGAGAGTTGTCCTCCTACTAGAATGTAAACTCCATGAGGACAGGGATCATGTTTGTCTTGCTTACTACTGTATTCTCAGTCCCTAGGATATATATACCTGCATATAGGTGCTCAGCAATTATTTACTGAGTGGAGGATTAGTAACTGATGACACTGATTCATGAATTAAAACCAACCAATTAAATGGATTAGTTACATGTCAATACCCGTCCCACCACATTAAAATATGACTGTGTTAATATGACATTGAAATGAACTGAAGGGTGTGGCTATAATGTAATGTTGTCTTTCTTTAGATGACCCTTCATTTCTTCCTATGATTCATATGATACTTTAAGAATTCTATCAAGCCTTACACCTTAGAAAGCTTACTTATGTCTAATGCAAAAGAGATTTAAGTAATGAAAGTGTTAGCCAACCAACCAAATCCATATTTACTTTATGCGTCACATGCTTCTTAGGCAGAAATATCTTTCTGGAAGTATTTTTCTCTCTGGTATAGTCATTAAATAGTCATTTAGTCATTAAGTACATTTAATTTTTTTTAAAGATTTTATTCATTCTTTCTTTGAGAGAGAGAGTGCAAGCGTGAGGAGGGGCAGAGGGAGAGGGCCAAGCAGACCCTCTGCTGAGCACAGAGCCCAATGTGGGGTTTGATCCCAGAACCCTGAGATCATGACCTGAGCTAAAGTCAGATGCTTAACCAATTGAGCCACCCAGGCGCCCCCCCCCCAGCCCCATTAAATACATTTTAAAAATCTTAGTTTTATTATTGAAATGTAAGCTTATCTTGTCCATTTTAAAGTAGGTCATGCCCACAGTATCCCCTACCCTAAGTATCACAGAGACAGAGGGGTGCCCTTGGTATTCTGAACACATTTGCTATGTTCTTAACCATTATCCCACAACAGTCAGTTAGGATACGCATTTTTAGTCTGACTGAGGCTTACCAACCATGCCTGTTAACCAACCCGAATACTTGGTTAATTTAATTCCCTAGCTCATAATCTTTTTTTGTTTCAATCTTATAATGAAAAACTCTTTAAAACTCTGTTAGTCTGCATTCTTGCCTAATTAAATAAAGTACACTGAATATAATTAAATTTGTTTTTTAAAAGCTTAGAATCTTGCAAAACAAGAGTCATCTTTGAAAAGATTAATTTTAACTATAAGATACAATGGTGGTTGGGAAGCAGGGCTTGAATGTGTACTAATCCAGAGATATATTATCAAAATTACTTAAACACATTTTAAAATCAAGGAATGCATATACAGATTCAAAATCAAATAGAAAAGTCTAAAGATTTTCTAAATGTTGCTGTGTATCTAACTGTAAAGTATTTTAAAATGCGTATGTACTTTATATAAAGTTATCATGGCATTCTGTATTATGCATAGCCAAAATATTATCACAACTAACAAAAATGACAATAATCCATTTTATTTTATGTTTTTCATTTTTTCTAGTTTTATTGAGGTATAATTGACATACACTGTATAAGTTTAAGGTGTACTGCATAACGGCTTGATTTATATATATTATAAAATGATTACCTCAATAAATTTAGTTAACATCCATCATCTCGTACAGCTACAGAAAAAGAAGAAAGCAAAAAAAGACCATTTTTTCCTTATAATGAGAACTCTTAGGATTTACTCTCTAAACAACCTTCGTATATATCACACAACAGTGGCGGCTATGGTCATTGTACATTTCATCCCCAGTACTTATTTATCGTATAACTGAAAGTTTGAACCTTCTGATCACCTTCCTCTGATTTCCCTGTCCCCCATCTCCTGCTTCAGGTAACCACAAATGTGATCTCTTTTTCTACGAGTCTGGTTTTTGTGTTGTTTTGTTTTATATTCTACACGCAAGTAAGATCATACAGTATTTGTCTTTCTGTCTGACTTACTTCACTTAGTATAATGCTCTCAAGGTCCATCCACGTTGTTGCAAATGGCAGGATTTCCTAGTTTCTTATGGTTGAATAATATTCCATCGTGTGTGTGTGTGTGTGTGTGTGTGTGTGTGTGTGCGTGTATCACAACTTCTTTATCTGGCAATAATTTCTTAATATCATATATAAAACCTAGGACATATTTAGATTGCCCTAGTGGTCTTTAAAATGGCCTCTGTAGCTGGTCTGTCTAATTGAAGCCCATGCATTGGGTCCATAATCCCCTTTTAATTTAAAATAGTCTCTTTTACTCTACATACATTTCTCAATTTAATAATTTTAGACATCACCTATTTACTATGTTATATAATGATAAGAATTTTGTTGTTTTACACTATCTCACTTCTTTTTCCACCCCCCAGGGTAGATACTTGGTTGTATCTATGACTGTATCTTCTTGTACTGGTCACGTTTTTTCCCACTACAGAGTCAAATAATATACTATAATTATGTTCCCTTTTAGTTTGTTTCTTTCCTTGAAGTTCCTAATCGTTTTCCCTGCCATCTTTCAGTGTCTTAGACTGCAATAACCCTCTTGTTCTTTATGCTCCTTTCTTTCTCTTTTTCTCTTTCTTTTTTTCTCTCTTTATCTTTTTCTCACTCACTCTTTCTTTCTTTCTTGGAAGGATCGTTATGAAGAAAACATTGGTTAATTATGGTTTAACTATATTTCTTAAGGGATTTTGGAGGATTAAGGAGGCTAAGCGGGTTGATAACATCTGTAACAGCACAAAGAAATTTCTGAGTTGTGTATGGTATGTAGTGCGTTCATAAATGATGGGCAAGGGAATACTGATATAAAAAACCCATCTGCTACTGAAAGGGAGCTCTGCAGAAATCTAGAGTTCTTCAGTGAGTTAGAGCAATCCCTACAGATATTTCTTTTCCTTTACAGAACATCACACTATTTTCAAATTTTTTCCTAAATAATATGTGGGTTTACTGTCCAGATTGTTAGCAGCCTACCTCCAAAAAAGCAATGCCTTTAGTACCTTTAGAAATTGCCATACAAAAGACATAGCCCGAGAGTACAGAGAAAGTAACTAACCCAACTTTGGAAGCATTTTCACTACTGTCTAACTAATCTCTTTACATTTTAATATACCAGGATTAGCTTCACAAGCTAAGGGACAAAGACAAATTCATCTTTATATGATCAGCATATAACATGGAGACCGGTATGTAGTAGGTGCTCAAGCAATGCCTTTGGAACAAATCAACAATTTTGACCTCATTTTTTTCTCTAGTTTGTTATACTTTTGACACATCCCCTCCATTTTGTTTTCCTCAACGATGTACAATTCCCCATTCACTGAGCTATATAGTTCATGTCTACTGCTTTTAATTTTGCAGCAAGAAATCTTCCAAAATACATCCCCCTCCTTTTTTTATTTTTTTGAGTGGGCAACCTTAGAAATTTTTTCAGGACATGCTGTGCCTCCTAAATGCTTCCAATCTGATAACTCCCATCACTGAATCTGAGATGTCTGCCAGTTACTGTCTTAGTCATCTCATCATACCTAGCTCATTTCCTCCCGGAAAGTAAGTAAAATTTGCAACCTGGGGGCCATAGGCAAAAATTCTATGGGGAGTCTCCGGAGTGTGTCATTTCGTTGCTATAGTACAATCCTGATGGAAGCTAACAACCTCAAGTTTCTTGAAGAAAAAGAAAGGAAAGAAGAAAAAGAAGAAAAGAAGGAGTTATACAAATCTAAATGATTTTCATAAATAGGTTATTCCCCCTTTCAGTCTTTTAAAATGCAGAATGAGTAGCATGCCACAGTCTAATCAGCAGCAGTATAGTTTTGGGGCTATGGTCACGCCAAGCAGAGGGTTGGCAGTAATGATGATGGGCTCATTGTGGGTGCTGAGCATGGGTAGGAGTGTGAATATGAGCCCCACAGAGAAAGGAATGTAGTTCAGCATTTCACTTTATGTGATAATTCACAAAATTGCCAGAATCATCAGTCGGTGGGCATTTCCATTATTGTTCTCAGCCTAGTCAGATGCAATAAAAAGGGATGATTTAAATAGTTAAGGCAGCCAAGGAGGAAATTTGGCTGGTTCTGACGCTTCATTCTGGCATTTGATTAGAAACTTATTTGGTGGGGGAAGGTGGCACGTCTCCTGAAATCTTGCATTTAACCTGCACATCTGTGTTTTCCCATTGCCAGATTTGGGTCTGTTTCCATGCAGTTAGTTTTATTCCATCCCTTTCAGAGATTTCCCTTGAACATGAATAAAATCTTCTTGCTTTAATGGATACACACATTTTATGAAGTGCCAGGATTAAATCAACTTTGAAACAGCTTGAACACACCGAGGAAAATGCTTTTAAATATTGTGAGCCGATGAGGCCATTTAACTTAATCATTGAGGTTTCCCTTTATTCCACAGCCATGACCTATTTAGAACCATGACTCAGCCAGCTTCCCTTATGAGCTTCCTTCTCTTTGCTTTAAAAAAAAAAAAAAGAAAGAAAGAAAGAAGGCAGGAGAGAAAGAGAGAAAGAAGAAAAGAAGGAAAGAAAGGCTAAAAAAAGAAGCCATGAAAGAGACAGGTCCATGGGGGCTATAGTCTCTTTTCTGGATATTTTAACCCACACATCTTTAGAGAGCTTAAGAAGTTATGTACTACAGTTATGGGGCTTATAATTTGTGGACAGTTATATAGGTGAGCTGTCCCCATGTTTTTAGAAGTTCTTTTATAAACAAATTTGATTTAAAAAAATCTTTTCAGGGGGCCTGAGTGGCTCAGTCAGTTAAGCATCCAACTCTTGATTTCAGCTCAGGTCATGACCTCAGGGTCATGAGATCAAGCCCCCCATCGGGCTCCGCACTGGACGTGCTCAGCCGGGAGTCTGCTTGAGATTCTCTCCCTCTGCCCCTTTTCTCCCCCACCCTCACCCCACTCACACACTCTCTCAAATAAAGAAATAAATCCTAAAAAAAAATTTTTTTTTAAATCTTCTCTAACCCTCCCTCCTTCATTTCATCATTTAGCTCCGCTGCCCCCCCCCCTTTGGTCAGTGCGGTGCCTTCCGCAACACTCCTACTTAGCTCCCGTGGTTCCGGTGCCCCTGCGTGCTCCCCCCACGTGGCCTCCTGACCGGTTCCTCTGCCTGGAGTCTCTTTCTCATCCTCGACCCTCCTATCAAGTTCATTTTCCCAAAACACGGCTTCTTGATGTCACTTCTGCTCAAAAACTTTTGCAACTCCTCTTTGCTTTTCTGAGCAAGTTAAACTCTTTATTGAGACTCTCAATACATTCTACAAACCAAACCCAATTTACATTTTCCCTGTTTCAAAGTATTGTTTCTCTATTTTGAGCTGACTTTTTTCAGCCACACGGATCTGCTCTTATCCCCTGGCTCTCCTATTTCCCTCCTTCATCCCTCATTTCATGATGTTCTTCCTCCCTTTCCTGGGTTATTCCCAGGCTTTCTGGTCCCAAGTAAAACCTCAGCCTCCTCTTGTGAAGACAGTCACAGTCCCAAGGAATCATTTCTTCTTTGGGTTTCTTTAAGGGCAAGGGACTTTTCTTGGGATCATTAAAAATAGTTCCCACTAATTGTTGGGTGCCTTTTCAAATTTTGTTTGCTTGTTTGTTTGTTTCCCCAGCTGGTGTACATTCTGCATGATGGAAAGATTCTGGAGGTCCTCTGAAACTTATTTTTAAAGTTCTCTCAAACTCTTAATGCATAGCCTTTCTCTGAAAGGCTGAAGGATGGGTGAACACATCAAGCCATATGAGTGCCTTCATCTGTTTAAGGAAAAGGAAATTCCAAAAGTTAAGTGACATCGTTTTCACTCGTCCACCTTCAGGTGTGCAGCATTCACCAACCCAGTCCCCGCTTTGACTCTCTTGTGACACCAAAGCCCTTCTGCTTCTCAAAGTCAATGTGCCCTCATTTGACACCTTTCTCATTCGACTTAAACCCAACCTGCTGGCTGATGTGTCCTTTGGTCTGGCTAGATGGACTTCTATGTACCTTTCCCTCCGTCATGTCCGCCCTTTCCCACACTTCATTGAAAACACCTTTCTGGTTTCTTTCTAAGAGAAAGAAGAACATGCATTCACTCAGTCACCAAATATTTTTTCCAACCTGTCAGCTAGGCACCGTGCACGATGCAGGAGATAGGATGGTGAATAAGATAGGCAGGGTCCCTGCCCACCTTACAGTGACATTCTGGTTGGGGAAATAGACAAATAAAAAAATTAGCCTCAAAGTAAACACTGCAAACTGTGGAAAGGGCTTGACTTGAAACAGGGTACTGATACAGAGATGAATGGGGATGGTGGGGAGCATGCAGGAAAAGAGTGCATGCCCATTTTAGACAGAGAGTCAGGGAAGACCTCCCTAACACAGGAGGCTGAGACCTGAAGGATAGGAGGAAAATGGATTCCAGGTTGGAGGCCACAGCTTGTCCAGAGCTTAACCAGTGTGGTGATAGCACTGTGAGGGGTGAGTGGTGTATGATGATGGTGGGAGGGAAGCAGGGCCAGATCACATAGGTCTTACAGGCTGTGAGAAGGAGGTTGGATTATAATCTCAGAACAGTGGAAGTAGGGTTCCCAGATAAAATACGGAACACCCAGTTACATTTGAATTTCAGATGAATAACAAATGATTTTTGAGCTTAAGTATGTTCCAATTATTGCATGTGACACACTTATACTAAAAATGCATTCATTGTTTATTTGAAATTCAAATTCAACTTGGCATCCTGTTCTCCATTTTTTGTTTGTTTGTTTTTTGGTTTTTTTTTTGCTAAGTCTGACAACCCTAATTGAGAGGCCGCTGAAAGGTTTTTAGTAGGCAAGTGAGGCAATCCAATTTGTATTTTAAGAAGATCCCTTTGGCTGTTGTTTTTTGGAGAATGGTTTGGAGGATAGCAAGAGTTAAATAAAGGCAGAAGTTCAAGGAGACTAGTTAGGTTACATAGCATCCCAGAGAAGGGATAGTAGTGGTCTGGCCCTAGAAGACCAGTGCTTCTCAAACTTCCACGTGCATAGGAACCATCTAGAGATCTTGTTAAAAGGAAGACTTAATTCAGAAGATTTTCTGTGGGATCTGAGATACTGCATTTCTGATTAGTTTGCAGGCGGTGCTGACCTTGCTGGTTCCTCGATCAAAGGTCATCAAACTATGGCCCATCGGCCATTTTTATAAATAAAGTTTTATTGAAACACAGCCATGTCCATTTGTTTCCATTTTATCTATGGCTGTTTGCTGGTTTCGTGCTATGATAGCAGAATTAAGTAGTTGCAACAGAGACTGTATAGCCCTCAAAATCTAAAGACCGGTGCCCAGCCCTTCCCTAAGAAGTTCGCTGACCCCTACCATAGACCACATTTTGCTACTGTAAAGGTCTCGATTCAGGTGATTACCGTGAAGATGGAGAGAAGTGGGCAGATTTAAGACACATTTGAGAGCCCTGAGTGTGGTCTACCCTGGTTCATTAAGCACTCCTCTCTGATGGGAGCCCAGGTACCCTGAACTGCATAAAGATGCATAATCTCTAAACCTAAGCTGTTGTGACAGTTGAGAACCTGGCTAATCAATATTGATTCATCTTAGAAATATTTACCCCCTGCGTTCTAAGCTCAAGGGGTTCTACTCAGCACACATTTAAGCATATATAGAAATCCACTGAAGGACACACATAAATACGAGTGTAAAGATACTATGGCACAGCACCTGGAAGAATCATTTGTCTTGTAAGCAAAAAATTGAAGCTGACTCCTGCTTGTACTTACTGCCGGTTGATTTTCTAACTCTCCCACCTGAACTTCCATGATCTCTATTTTCTCATGGCAGGAGGGTGTCTTTGTAGTAAATCTGGGAAGGGATACTGAGGCATAGTACGATCACCCCTCCTATCACACTCCATCCCTTAGTATGAAGCTAGCCTTTCCCCACCCTCCTCTCTATCTCTTAAGGGAAGGGAATATCCGATGCTCACGTAAGAGGGAGATCACTTTAAAATGAAATAGAAGATGATTTTAGAAAGCAGGAGAGAAAAACCAATTTCATGTACAACTTTTTTCTTGGCATTCATTTAGAATTCCTAGAATTCCCGCTTTGACAGACCCCCCCCCATAATAGCCCATGGCAAGAGGCTTGTGTAATACCACACAAGGTATGGTATTTCTTTTGTGCCATACACCTGTAAGGCAATGTCCTCCAACAAAGTCCCCAAATGACTTATCGTTTAAAGGCCACTCCAGGGTTGTTAAGAGTTGTGAATTTCTGGAAATGGCTTTGAGTATTTTAGTTTTCTAGGATGTTGCTTTTATTTCCATTATTTTTTTTAAAGTAGGCTCCACGCCCAGTGTGGCGCCCAACGGGGGACTTGAACTCACAACCTCGAGATTAAGACCTGAGCGGAGATCAAAAATCTGACGCTCAATGGAGTGAGCCCCCCAGGCATCCCAAGGATGTTATTTCATGCACTGACGTGGTAACATCAAATGGTGGCCTAATGATGCATTAACATTAGCCAGTTAATTCCAATTTCTGTGGAACATAATTGACGTCTAGATCACAATGTCACATGTAGATGGCTACCAGGCTTTCTAAAGAGTAGAGGGAAGGAAGCTTGTTTGTCTAGTTAGAGCCCATGTGGCTCTGTCATGTTCCTAATATTATTATACATATTTCTGTTAAATGTGCCTGCTATTCCTTTTCCCCATCCGGACATTGCGTAACAATAACAACCACAAATATGAGAGATTAAACTTGTGGAGGAGGCTGATCCATTTGACTTGGAAGGCTGAAGTTGTTCAAGGATAGTTGAGTCCAAGAGGACCCGGGCTGTTGCTTGCATTCACAGCAAAACTTGAATCTCAGGCCGCATTTCCACAAGGGCCAGGTGCATTAGGCGACAATTCTTCCTTCCAGTGGATGTATTTATGTCAGAATCCAAACAAACTTTCACTTAATTATTAAGCATTGGCAGGTTTGGAACGCCGAGTTGAAAGTGGAGGTGTTCGCCCCATGATCTAATGGATTACATTCTTTTGCATGGGAGAGAAAAAGGCATAAGGCTGAAAAATGTGCTCTCGAGATTTTAATCCCTTCCTTAAATTTTAGATATTTCAACAAATCTGTTTAAATGTCTTTCCGCAATGGCTAGGTGCTGAGGCATAGATGAGAGACAAAAAAGAGACAAATAAAGGAAAAAAGCTTCCTTTTCTGGAGGAACTGCAAGAGGAGAAAAGGAAGAAAGCGAGTGCCAAGGGATTTTGTAATACGGGGTTGTCTGAAAGGAGATTGGAAGGAAGGTTGGAGACGAAAGATCTGGTCGGCCTCACGTCCTGGAAGCCTTATGAAAGGAGTGTTTTATAAGGAAGAAATCATTAAAAGGATTCACACATCCATTTGCATGAATTAGCCAGCCCGGGAGAGTGTCTGAAATGCATTTCGAGAGCTGACCTGAAATGAAGGTCACTGATTTCCCCATGACATCAGTGCAGCCCGAGCGGAGTTACATTAACAAACCTTTCCAGCCAGTGTTGAAAGATCATTGCCTCCAATTATCTGCATCTCGCCCATGGACTGGTCGTTCTAAAAAAAGTGAAGATAATATTTCACTGTACAGGAAAACCTTTGCAGCACATTTTCCCCGTCTACCCAGCTCGTGGCTCGATTGCGCCTGACAAATGCGGCACAAATAGCTGGTACAGATTCCTGGTTGCCCCTGGTTACCGGGAGCCACTGGCCTGCTACTGTGCAGGAGACAAAGCATTCTGATGGCTCCAGGAGGGGAGAGACTCTGTAGAGAGGGGATGATAAAAGGAGTGGAGAGAAAACCAACAGACCTAATTTTGGAACACAGAAATGATGGGAGGTGCCTGAGCCTATCTTGAGGCAGATGGAATGAGGGAAGGCAGTCATACTCCCGGACCTCCCTGGGCGGATGGGGCTACGGGAGGGGCCCCCAGAAGTGGGCCATGCATTTGTCTGCTAGGCCACCAAGCCCCAGTCCGCTGCCCCAGTGGGGGGCAATCAGATGGTGGTTCCCAAAGAAATTAGAGACCTCCTCTATTCCTACCAACACAGGTCCAGCCCCTCATCTGATGTTGAGGGCAATTCTAACAGTTCGCACAGATCAAGAACTATTATTGCACTTAGACCTTCAGTGGTGAATGAAGAAGCCTCAGGAACTTTCTGCAGGCCCAGGAATATGTTTAAGAGACTTCTCACACCAATTCCATTAGAAGTCATGAGTGTTCACTTCCATGATGGTTATATATCATACATCATCCTGTCCTAATTAAACCACACACACACACACACACACACACACACAAACACACACACACACACACACACTAAACCAAATATGGATTGTTACATAGTGCTTATCACAACAAAGTAACATGGAGGCAGAACAGGAAACAGAGAGCAGGCAACTTGTTTTCTGGCCTCACTGGGGAGACACAGCAAAGGGACTGATGCAGATACCTTACAGAGTGTGGCTTCATGACCAAGCCAGACCTTTCCAGCAATAACCTGAAGGAGAAGGTGATGGTGCAGGCACTTCGTGCAGGATGTGCTGCTGAACCAGGAAACATTTTAGGTCACCACTGTGGCTTTTTTAGCTCAGGGCTTTCCTCTCTTATTCTGGCAAAAAGGCTCTGCCTCTTTCCTGGGAGCGTGGGGCGGGAGCGGGTGTGGTTCATTCCCTAAGGGTCAGGTGGAGCCAGGCCTTACCTAGGTAAACCTAGGTAGCTAGGTGAAATGTAGTTTCAGCTACGCCTGAAACTACATTTGGCCTTCGACCTTCCAGCTACTGAAGCCAATTCATTCCCTTATGAATGTTCTTGGGTTGGGTTGAATTGGATTCTGTCACTTGAAACTGAGTCTCTATCTAGGCATGAAGCTACTTTGTCATAGAACTAGTTATCTGGGAAGTCAAAAAGCAACCAAATAACCAATACAACAGTTTCACCAGTGAAGCAGCTTTTGTCTTTTTACCTTACTGCTCAAGAGGGGGAAGATGATGACCTTAAAATGTTTTCACTTCCACTTGGTAAAGCATTCATTCTTTACAGCAATGGAGTAGAGAGGATGCCCCACCAAGTAGATAAGTCCAGTAATTTTCTTCTTATGGGAACTGATCTCAAAAGGAGAAAGTCAAAGAACATTCAGAATTCACAGATCTCTTGCTGTTTTTGAACGGGCATTTATAACCATATATTCACAAGCAGTCATGCAGTACGTTAGGAACTTGTCAAAAATGTCAAAGAGGAAGATTTTCTTATCACTTGTAGAGGTGCTGAGATATAGCAGTTAACATAGGGGGAATGTCTGCATATTAGACTCAAATGTGTTGTTAATAGCAGCAGGAAAAATAAAATTTCAATACCTCCAAAGGATGGAGGTATGCAGAATTGGATGTAACCACTAAGCCACAAAGTTCAACATAACAAACAAGATTTACCCGCTGCCAATCAGAGTAAACTTCATAATAATTCTACTGTCAACTTCATTCTATTGATTAACAACAAAAAACACAATATATCAGAAAGCCAAATAATGTGCTATAAGTTTCGCCTTCAGCGTGTTGCCAAGCAAGTCTTAGTTCAGAAGACCTTACTTAGAGTCCAAGTTTATAACATGTTTTTTATTATTAGATTTGTCATTAACTCATCTGGAACTTCTATCTTCCAAGTGTCTGTATAGTCCATTGTCCCAATATCATTTACTGAATTGTTTGGGTTTTTTCCCCTACTGGTTGGAAATGTCATTTTTGTCATATCTTTCATTCTCATATGTGAGGGTCAGTTTCTATACTCTTCTGTTTCATTAGCCTAAATGTCCATTTTAGCATCCAAACCATACTGTTAAATTATTATAGCTTTTTAGTGTGTTTTAGTATCTGGTAGCGTAAGTCCCATTTTTGTGTTCTTTTTTTTTAAAAATTGTCTCGGCTATTTTTGTACATTTATTTGCCTATTTGCTGGGCTGTTATGAAGATCAAATGAATTAATATATACTGATCATTTAAAACAGAGCCTGGCACATCGTAAGTACTCAGTAAATGCTGGATATGATTCATTTCCTTCCCTCCCTCTCTCCCTTCCCTACTTCCTTCTTCCTTCCTTCCTTCCTTTCTTCCTTCCTTCCTTCCTTCCTTCCTTCCTTCCGCCCTTCCTTCCTTCCTAGGAAATGGTCACTCCTCAGACCTCTTTGGTACACTGCAGTCTGGAGCTCCCCTGGTTTAATGACTCCAGCAAAGAAGACTTTCATGTCTTGCTGGGTTGGATGAGGGAACTTATAGGATCATCTTCTCCATTCATACTCTCCCCATCCCCTTGCTGCTTTTAGCACATTCCTCCATCACTCCATCTTCTAAGAACCTAGTGACTAACTTGTGAGCCTTGCAGGAGTTCTGTGGCACAAATGCTGTACTTCTCATCAGCAATTCCCTCCATAGGCATTTAGAATTTCACTTTCTCTATTCGGCCGAGTCAGTGCCCTCCCTTAAACAGTTTTGCCTCCTAAAAACCACTGCCATCTCTTGCCCACTGAGGTTTTCTCCCCTTCTCTTTGTCCTTGCATATATATACTTCTGTTTCTTTCTTTACTGGCATTTTGATGGGGTTTCAGAAGGGAATAGAGCTAATTGTATGCATTCAATCCACTGTGTTTAACCATGATATTTTTCTAATGGCTCAAAAGCATCTTTATATTCCTAGGATTGATGTATTTTTTAAAACAACATTGTTTTTTCTTTGATAATATTTTATTGGGGATTATTCATCTTACCTTCATAAGTCAGATGGGTTTATAGTTTTAAAGCACAGTTATACTATCCTCATACAATGCATCGAGTGGTTACTTATTTTTTTTTCTATGCTCTAGAAGAGTTTGTGTAGGAATGGATTGATCAGTTTTGCTAAGGTTCAGTAGAGCTCAGTATAGGTATTATTTAACTCCCAACTTACAAACCAGGAACCTGAGCAATGAGCATTTACATAACTTGCCCAAAGAGGAGTTGCTAATAAGTGAAGGGGTCTAGTTCAATCCTAGAATTGCTGGCTCCATGTTATTCTGGAGGACTAAAGGAATTCATGTGCATTCAGCGCTCAGAAAAGTGCCTGGCATGTAACAATTAGCAGTACGTAAAGTAGGCCCTATATTCTCCTAAGAAACTTGCAAATCTTCCTGGTGTCCTAACATTTGACTTTGTGATGTACTCTTTGTTCAGTTCACTCAGCGTATTACTGCTCCGCAGGCGACATGCGCTCGGTGGTTAGGGTTTCCCGAGGCTAACTGCTACCCATGACGCATGTGGGTAAGGAGGACTCATGTCCTTGCACTGCTACTTTGTATCCTGGTTGGAGCTTTGGTTATAAACGACCTCATATGTGTTTTCTTTTGGGGTTTCTCAATGACCTCCCAGTTACCACGCTGTGGTGTCTGACGCTTTCCAGTGGATCATTTGGTGAGCATAGTTTCTTTCATTCCACTTTGCTGTTTTCATCCTTCTCTTCAACAGGCAGAAGCCACTTGGGAGATGGTGCTCTGACCCACTTTTGTACTTAGCTCTCATTAGATCCTTGTGGGAGACATTTACAGTCCGTAGAGCAAGGAGTTAACTTTGAAACTGCCTTACATGATGGTGGCAGAAAGTCTGTGGTAGAACATGAGAATGGAAGGCTGGGTTTCTGATCTTCTTCCAGGCCCAGCTGCATTTTTACCTTGGGGATCATGGGCTACCCCAATTCCTTTCTATGAATCCACCATTTTAGCTTAAAGTAATCTAAAATTGATTTATGTACTACGTGTAAACAAAAGAACCTCAACTAAGATACCATGCTAATTTACAGGACAAATCAGTATTTGCAAATTTTGATAAATAGTACTAGTGACAAATTACTTGTGACACATCTCATCACTATTGATGAACACCACTGTCCTGCACTGAGACTCCAGGAGTTCCTGGCACAGAATCTACTGCATTATCCTCCATGTCTTAGCTCATGGTTGTTCACACCATATTTCTCCATCTTTCTTCACATGGGTAATTCGTACTCTTTGATCAAGTTCAGGCATCATCTCTTCTAGGAAACTTTCCTAGAGTCCCCTGGACTTTGTATGTGTCCCAGTAACATTCTATACAGATCTGCATGTTAATAGACCATATCCGACTGGAGTTTTTTTGTGAATGTAGCAATCGCCAATAGAATGGAAACTCCTTCAGCATAACAGCCTTAGTGTCATCCTGTACCCTCTGTTGCTGGCACATCATGGCATCCGGTGTTTATGGAGCCATACTAAAGCATCTGAGTACACGTGTTAGCTATATTTTTAATACTTCTTCTTCTACCCACTTAGACAGCAAGTGTTCTTGGGCAGAACTTGGTTTCTATTCTTTTAGGTTCTTTCTCCAGCTGTCCAGAAGCCTGAAGGGCCTTATTACTCAATGGAAGTCAGAGAAAAATGAAAACTATAAACAAACACATGAGAAAATATCTGCAAAGCAGAACTGAGAAGGACTTAAATAAAGCTGACTTGACCAACTTGGAAGATGGGATGACTGGAAAAATGTAGACCTTCCTCTGTTATGTCTGATTCACATCCAAATGATATTTCTTTATTTTCATACTCTTATTATCTCAGTTCCCAGTCTCCTCAATATTTTTAAAAACCTAAGTGCCCATATCCATGTGAATTCTGAACACTAGAAATATGAAAATATGATTTATTAAGATATCTTAATAACAGAAACTCATTTCATGATTAGTAAAGGTACATTTTAAAGCCAAACTAGTGTTTTAATGAGGAAAAAAGCCATATAGGTTAGCATGTACAATTTCACTCATTTGAAAGTATACATGTATTTTGCATTTCCTGAATTTGGTGTGTCTAACTTTGCAAACATGATGTGACTTTATTTGAAGACAAAATGGCTTTCTGCTTAATGACGATGATTTATTACACCATTGTGATTGGTGTTCTACTCCACCCAGTCTCCAAGAGGGCTACTGGTTGGCTAAGAGTACTCTCCACCCAACAGAGAAAGGCTCTTTTCTTTATGAGAAATAAAAGGGAGCTGGGCTGGAAGAAGGGGCCACAATGATGTGAAGACTCTATAGGCTGGGAGGAATAAGGAAGGGTCATCAAAAAAAAACAAAAACCAAAAAAGAGAGAGAGAAAGAAAGAAGAGACGAGAGAAAAGAAAAGAAAGAAAAGAAAAAAAGAGAACAGGGAAAAGAAAATGGACATTTATTTTAATTTAGTTATAAAGGACCCCAGGAAGGAGGAAACACAGTTTGAAAACAGATCCAGTGACTTCGCTTATCCTTCTGTTTTGAATCTTGGTATGGACTCTTGTTTTGGTTTAAGTTATGTTTTTAAATTATGGATCAGAAGGACAAACAAGTGGAGCCTCTTGAACCATCTGAGTGACCCCAAAAGACTTCAGTAAAATCTGTGCTTTAAAATGTGGATGGCCATATCCCAGCTGTTGACTCTTCCTTGGGAGACCATTTTCTCCATACAGTTTTTTTTTTTCTCCTAAATAACCCAGGGAAGACTTATAATTATAACTTAAAAAAAACTGAAAATAGCTGGTCAACAGTAATGAAATGTTAAACCAGCTCTCATGAACTAGTTTTAGATTGCCAGGGGAAGGAATGGTGAACAGGAAGGACCAAGGAAGGGAGAGAACTGATAGCAGATAGCATGCCAGAGAAACCTCTAGAACACACACCGATTTTGGCATTAAACTTGGATCTACCGTCTTTCCCAGCCAATTGTACTCTGGGTCCAAAAAGTTCTGCTAACTCGCGTCACTTCTCAGCTCAAAACATTTCTGAAGATGCCCATGCCTGCAAAATGGTGTCTGATTTTTTTTTTTTTTTTTTGCCACCCTCAGAGCCAGGCAAGAGTCCCCTGCATATCACAAACACCAAAACACAAAGACATTTGCTTTTTTCTTTTTGGTCTTGTAAGGAAATTTCTGGAAAATTCTGTAACCGTTTGAGCTAATGAGAATTATGCAACAGGGACATGTGTGCTGAACTGGGCTTTGACCTCTATCCCCTTATAGGGTCAAGTTTATGGGGGGGTTCAGAGAGGATGGTGGTGGAGAAAAGCACAGCCTTATCTTGGGAAACCAGAAAAAGAGGGGCTGATATTTTTTCAAGTTGGCCATCCTAAATCACCCGAAGCAGGTATCTCAGAGGCCAAACTCCCCAAATAACTGTGTTCCCTCCTACCTCTCTGCTCAGAAGGTATCATCTTGGAGGCACCTGAATCAGGAAAAAAAGGCACAAGGGAGAAGAGCCTAGCCTCCCCCAAGTCCCTGAAGAGCTTAAGTGGGTCAGTCTCATGCAGGTTTTAGGCAGGCTCAGTCACCACCCAGGAGCTGGTCCTGGGCCCAGCTTATGCCCTGCCCTGCCCAGCAGACACACGGCTCTGCTCAGGCTTGCAGGCTGCAGGGATGAGTACAACTCCTTTAGCCTCCAGTTCAGGTGATCTGGGTAGACATATGAGCCTGGCCAGGGACAAAGCTATAAAGCTTCAAAACCTTAAATATTTAGAAATATGGTATGTGACTGCATTTATAATTTTGCCTGGGGCCCCGTAAACTTTAGAGGCAAGGCTGACTTTGAGAACCATTTACTGAACATTTACTAAGTGCCAGGCACTACTCAAAACACATCACGTACATGAATCCTAGCAAAATCCTATGAGGTACCATCCAGCAGCCATATTCCTTGGTATTTACCCAAGGCGTTGAACATTTATGTCCACACAAAAACTTGCACTTGAACGTTTATAGTAGTTTTATTCATAATTACCAAGACTTGGAAGCAACGGAGATGTCCTTCGGTACGTGAGAGGATAAATAAACTGTCGTACATTCAGACAATGAAGTATCATTTGGTGCTAAAAAGAAATGAGCTATCAAGCCATGAAAAGACATGGAAGATGGTTAAATGCATATTACTAAGTGAAGATGCCAATCTTGATGAGGGTATATACTCTATGATTCCAACCCTAAGACATTCTGGGAAAGGCAAAACTATGGAGATAGTAAAAGATCAGTGGTTACCAGAGGTTGGTGAGGGTGGGGGGAATGAAGAGGTGGACCACAGGTGATTTGGAGGATAGTATAAATACTCTAGGATACCATAATGATAGATACATGTCATTACACATTTGTCCAAACACATATGGGTGTCAGTTGTAACTCTCTGGTGTAGGATGTTGATAGCGGGGGGGGGGCTGTCGTTGTGTGGGGTCAGGGGGTACATGAGAACTCTCTGTACTTTCCCCTCAATTTTGATGTGAACCTAAAACTGCTCTAAAAGTCCATTTTAAAAAAATCCTATGGGGTAACAGGCACTATTATCACCCCAATTCAAGTAACTTTGCTAAGTAACAGTGCCCAAGGTCGCACAGCTGGAAAGTGATGGAGCTGAACACAGGATAACCCTCTGTCTTGCTCCAAAACCTCCACTTAACCAATACATTCTACAGCTTTTCTCTCGGGTCTGATCAGAATCTACCTTTTCAATGTGACTCCGCTCCCCCAGAGGTGCTTGTAATGCGCACATGAATCCCCTGCGCAGACCATGATCCCGCCTGGAGTGGGACCTGAGAGTTGGCATTTCTAGTGAGCTCCCAGGTGACAGGGAGGGGGCAAGTCCACAGGCCACGCTCTGAGTCTTCGGGGTCTATGTTCCACCTGCTGGCTAAGTCCAGCGCACGCCTTGCATTTTATCATCGTCTGTCTTGTGAATGCGCCCTCTACCCAGAATGTCTTTCTGCCATGTCTCTGCTTGTCAAAATCATAACTTCCCTAGACATACAAATTAAAAATCTACTCTCATTATAAGCCATCGCCTGATCCTCATCCCACCACCACCGTCAGCCAGAATTGATTTCTCCTGCCAAGACGCTTCCTTCGCATTAAGCACCGATTCCTACCGCCCTTGTTATACTCCTCCTCCTTGCTCATTGTCAATGCGTCTGTTCACGTCTGCTATTCTAAAAGCAACTTGAGGATAGAGACTCTAGATCTTCCATCTTTGTATGTTCTTTAGCACTGAGCAGGTGCCTTGCATGCAGAAAGGAACATGATGTGTTCTCCTTTTCTGTAAGGTGGGGACAATAACACCTACTTGTTTGGATTGTTGTGAGATTTAAGTTAAATGTCATATGTAGAGTGCTTTGCCCACAGTAGGCGAATACTTATTTAATGAATTGAATTTTCCTTTTCTGTTATCCATAAAAGGGAAAGGGGAGGGTGTGGGAGTGAATTAATGACAAAGCCAGGCCTACCCCAAGGTAACTTTTATTCGTGTGATTTTTCCACTCTATCAAGCTCTACATGTAACTAAAATTTATCAGTATTTACAGAAGAAACCTGGAGTATTATTTCCTGGTTCACATTTTCTGTGCAAATCATTGACTCAAGTTCTATTAGGGCTTACAGATAAAAGGAATAAATGTGTCCTTAAATCGTAGTAAAGTATAAGGTAACGTACATAATACATTTAGTGTACATGTAATGTACATATGTAACGGAGTTACATAGACATACCACTATTCAAACAACCAAATTTAAAATTAGATAATGGTTTCCACGTAACAGGATCATACAAGAAGAAATGATTATGACCAGACACAATGATTGCCCTAACCAATTACTCACCAGGACACCTTGGCAAACTCACTCGATTTCTCATTTACTTCATCTGAAAAATGGGGATAATACTGCCTGCCTTACCTGCTTCTCAGAATTCATGTCAAGAGCAAGCAGGTTGCCAATACATGCAAACGCTACGAGGAAATGGAGCAAACGTTTTATGTGCAAAAACGCATTAACAATATCCTCGGCCTAAGACAAAGCTAGAGGAAAAAGGCAATTTATACGGACTACAAAGAAAGTAGGATACCAAATGTCAAGCATTTCATCTACCATTACTATATTTTAGATTTACGGTTTTGCTCCAACTTCTCCAGGTATTTGATGAGACATGAGTATCGCGTGAGAAGGTCCGAGAGCAGAATGCTTCTAGAGCCACCTTTTATTTTTCAGAATAAGAAAAGATGGTTTATGTGATGTAGGCATGTTGATTGGCAGTGCAGGCTTGCAAATTCCTTCAGTATTAAGTCATGTCTTCAAAACTGGGTGGGGCGCTGAGTTATTAAATTTTTTCTTTGCCTCTGGAGGCCAGGGCTTGGAAGTAGCTGGAAACTACATGTGAACTGAGCTGGGTGGTCTCGGGAAAACTCTGTGTAAACAGCGTTGCTCATCTAAAAGTAGCACAATACACTGCACATCTGTCTGTCCGTATTATACAAAAGGAATCTGGACTCCATTAATGTGCCTGAGGAATAAATTATTCCCTAATAAATGTTTTTATAATCACAGTGGAAAGGAAGGTCCAGGACAGCAAAGGAAATGAGACTCTGCCATACCAATTTGTTGGCAGAAGCCTGACAGGGGAGTGGGAGAAGGAAGTGGACCACAGCTGTGTCTGACTTAGAGTAGGCATGCCTTCTTTAACATGCGAAAGGTGGGGTTCCATACAGACGAAGGTATGGAAGAGTACCTTATTCTGTACTTGCCAATGAGCAATGCCAGATCGCTCTCAGTTCCTGCCAGATAATCAAAGAATAACTTCTTAATGATGCATCCAACTAAGGGTGTAGACCTGACAAGCTCAGTGTCCCCAAAATCAGAATGTCCACATGAGGCGACTTGACCGGGCCAGCAGCTATGGAACAAGGCACTCGGGCCATCTGATTGCTCATGCATAAATACCTACTCTTCTCGCTTTACCCCCATGAAGTATCTGTTGTCATTGGCTGATGACACGAGGGCCTTTGCTTTGTAAGGGCGGCAGGAGAAGTTGTTTGGGTCAGAGGTGGCAGGGAAGAGAGAAGAGGAGGCTGGAGGCTGATACGACCACTGTTCTCCGCCTGGTTCCTTTAACCACATTTGAGCCCGGCTGTTGGAGGACTGAACTGCTTCCATTAGAGACTAAGATTCTGGGAGGGGTCAAAGATCCGCAGTGGGGCTCGTTCACAACTGTTTGGGGCGCCTGCCTCTGTGGGCAAGCTGGCCCTGCCCCGGTACCTGCAGGACTGGCAGTTTCCGGAGCTCCCCCGGCACGGACACGGACACTCACAATAGGCACTGTTAGCAATGGCCTCACTAATGACCTCAGAAGGCGCTTCTCAGGCAGAAACACGAAAAGCAGGACCTGCAGCGGGGGCTGGCAGAGGAGGTGGCAGATGCCCTGGAGTAACGCCAGCTGAGGGACTGACTTAGAGACACACGTGAGAACCCCCTTGGGAACTCTCAGAAATAACTGAGGAGTAAATTCTCGATTGCGCAGGTGGGAAAAGTGTAACCCCAATTCAGCGTACTTTGGCATACTCATACCTGGATCTACTTTTGTAGTTACTGACGGGTAATGCCAAAGGTGAAAGCTGGATAGAAAATGACATTGGCATTTCAGAGACTTCAAGTATTTATTTGGTGTTTATATAATCTTCCCCTGATCACATCAAATTCATTTGCTGTAAAGTTCACAATGTGCTTAACATCTCGGAGTTCATGAGACTATTTCCTATTATGGCACCTCGGTTCTTAATTTAAAAATTTTAAGGGGATGATTTTTCTTGTTGTGGTAGTTTTAAAATTTCATTATATTTTGATAAGTCCCCGTGACTTCTGCTTCTTGCCAAGATGGAATAACAAAGACCAGATTTTAAAAAAAGCAAAACATAAGCAACAACAGTATCAAGATACTGGATGTCAGGCAACAAAGAAGAGCAATCCCTAAGACAGGAACAAACAAAGTTGGCCCTATGACTGGCTGGCTAACTGTCTTGGTAGAGTTTTCAGGCCACAGCATAGGGAAGGAGAACCCTGGTGGAGCCTGGGAGACGGAGTGGAGGAGATGGAGCTGAGCGTCCCGGGAGAACCCGACAGCTAGTTCTCAGGATAGGATATTGGAGAGAAGGGCTGCAGAAGGAGAACCAGCAGAGCATGCAGCAGATCTGCAGATGCAGATGAAGAAACTGCCTGTGCCAAGGAAAGAACCATCTAAACGGATTAGAGAGAACAGTGCCCAACATAAGCAGAGCCAAAAGAGTGCCTGTCCCCACCAGAAGGGTTAATCCCACGATCGACGGGGAGTTGGGTAGGGTACTCTGGAGGGTCTTGCCTCCGTGGTGAAGAATCACTAGCCCTAGCACGAGGTTTGCTCTGGACCCACCTAACAAGTTGAAAAAGCAAGATCTGAAATGATCCAACTGCTTCCAAGTAACAACTGCATCTCAAAACAAGGCTCAAGAATATATAAGGGCATAAAAAAAAATCACCCATCCACAAGCAAACAAAAAGATGCTCACCATCACTAATCATAAGAGAAATGCAAATCAAAATTACAATGAGATATCACCTCACACCCATTAGGATGGCTACTATCAAAAAACCAGAAAATAACAAGTGCTGATGAGAATAGAGAGAAACAGGAACCCTTGTACATGGTTAGTGCAAATGTAAAATGGTGCACCCTCCTTAGAAAACAGTGTGGTGGTTCCTCAAAAAAATTAAAAATAGAATCACCATGTGATCCAGCAATTCTACTTCTGGGTATATATCCAAAGGAACTGAAAGCAGAATGTTGAAGAGATATTTGCACACCGAAGTTCACTGCAGCGTTATTCACAACAGCCAAGGGGTAGAAATAACCGAAATGTTTGACAGGTGGATAGATAAACAGAAAGTGGTATATGCATATAATGGAATATCATTCAGTCTTAAAAAGAAGGAAACTTTGTCACATGCTACAACATGGATGAACCTTGAGGACATTATGCTAAGTGAAATACGGTAGTCACAAAAAGACAAATACTGGTATGCTTCCACTAATTTGAGGTATCTAAAGTAGTTCCAATCATAGAAACAGAAAGTAGAATGGCAGTTTCCAGGGACTGGGGAGAGCGGGAAATGGGAGAGTTGTTCAGTTTCATAGAGTTTCAGCTTTGCAGGATAAAAAGTCCTAGAGGTCTCTTGCACAACAATGTGGAATACTTAACCCTCCTGAACCGTACACTTAAAAATGATTAAGATGGCAAGTTTCATGTGTTTTTTATTTATTTAAATTATTTTATTTATTAAAAAAATCCATCACACAGTAAGGTACAATTCACAATGTTTGACATCTAATTAAAGAGTCTCAGGCACAGAAAGAGTCAGAAAATTGAAGAAAATAAAAATCAGTCAAAACTGATCAAGAACTGACACACATGTTAGAAGATGACATTAAAACAGTTCTTAGAGTTGTATTCTATATGCTCAACAGTTAAGTAGAGACATGGAAGATATAAAAATTTTTAAAATACACAAATGGAGCTTCTAAAGATGAAAAGTAAAATGTCTGAGATGAAAAAGGTGCAGGTGTGGGGGGGCAGAATTCTAAGATGGTCCCAGGACTCCTGTCCTCTGGCATACACATCCTTAAGTGTGCAAGGGACCATGAATACGATGGAATATCACTCCCACTCTTATGTTACCGTATATAGCAAAAGGAATTTTTCAGATGTCATTAAAATCCCAAATCAGTTCATTTTAGCTAACCAAAACGGAGATGACCCAGGTAGGCCTAAGAACTCAGGGGAGTCCATCAAAGAAACAGGAAGCCTGCTGGCTTTGGGAAGCAGACACACGTATTGTGAACTGCTATGCTGTGGAGAGAGCCAAGTGGCAGGGAATGGGGGGCAGCCTCCAGGAGGTAAGAACTGCCCTCAGCTGATAGCCAGAAAGAAAGTGGGGACCTCTGCCCACAACCTGGAGGAAATGAATTCTGCCAACAACCTGGAGGAGCTTGCAAAGGTATATTTCCTGAGCTGGCTTTATAAGGATGCATCCAGTTGACAACCTTGGGAGACCCTGAGCAGAGGACCCAGCATCCTGGCACCAGACTTCTGACCCAAGACAATGTGAGATCACAAATGTATGTTGTTTTAGTCTGCTAAATTTGTGGTGATTTGTCATGAAGCAATAGAGAAGTCATACAAGTGACCAAGAAAAATGGCAGATGAGATACTGCAGGAGAAATGATTAGTAGCTCAATGACAGCAATAGAGAGTGCCTAAAATGGAACACAGAGACAAAAGACAATTTTTAAGTAAAAAGATCAGCAGTGAGCTGTGGAGCAACTTTAAAATATGGCCTAATAGACATGTTGGTAGAGTTCCTGAAAATGGAGAGTGGGGAAGAAAATTATTAGAAGAAATAATGTCTGAAAATTTCCAGGTTTGATGAAATGTATACATCCACAGATCCAAGAAGCTTAATGAAAGCCAAGTACAAGTAACATGAAGAAAAGGACACCAAACTATGAAAATAATAACAACAATGTAGCTCTGGTTAGAAACAATTCAAGTGAGAAGATAATGGCGCAACACATTTAAAGTACTGAAAAAGGACTGCCAACTTAGACTTCTGTACCCAGCAAAATTATCATTCAAAAACCAGGGATGAGGGGTGCCTGGGTAGCTCAGTCAGTTAAGCATCTGACTCTTGATTTCAGCTCAGGCCATGACCTCAGGGTCATGAGATTGAGTCCCGCAAAGGGCTCTGCACTGGAAATGGAGCCTGCTTAAGAGTCTCTCTCCCTCTCCCTCTGCCCCTCCCCACCATGTGTTCTCTCTCTCTTTTCCAAAAAAGAGGGTGACATACAGACGGTGTCAGACATACAAAAGCTGAAATAATTCATCAGCAGCAGAACTACACTACAGAAAAAGAGGAAAAACTGCAGGAAAGAGAAAGATGATCTGAAAAGGAAATAGGGATTTGGACAAAGGAATGAATGTGACCAGATATGGTAACTACATAAATAAACAGAAAAGATTTTTTACATCTGGAATTGAAATATTGGTATTGAAATCTTTTTAAAAAGTAAAGTGTCAATTTTGGAATAACTGCAGATTTACAGAAAAGTTGCAAAGTTAGTAGAAAGATTTCCTGCATACCCTCTACCGAGTTTCTTCTATTGTTAACGTATTTGATGGCAGTGGTCGACCTGTCACAACTAAGGAACCAGTATTACTACATTACATTAACTAAACTCTGAAGTTTATTTGGATATTAGTTATGTCCTTTATCTATCCCAGGATCCCATCCAGGATAGCACATTATATATAGTCATCATGTCTCTAGCCTACTCTGGTCTGTAACTATTTCTCAGACTCCTTTCTTGATGACCTTGACAGTTGTGAGGAGTGCCAGTTAGGTGTTTTGTAGAATGTTCCTCAAATGAGGTTTGTGTGATATTTTTCTCATAGTTAGACTGGGCTCTGGGTTCTTGACAAGATGATCACAGAGGTGAAGTGAGTTAGTTAAGGTTAATATCATGACTTGGCACTCATGATATTAACCTTGACCACCTGGTCAGGGTACTGTTTGCCAGGTTTCTCCACTGTACAGTGACTCATTTCTCCTCTGCTTTCCATATTCTGCTAAGTCACAAAGCCCAGCCTACACTCAAGGGATGGGGAATTAATCTCCTTCTCCTTGGGAAAAGAGTATCTACAAAAATTACTTAGAATCCTTGGAATCCATCTTATTTGTTCAAATATGGTCGTGCATAGGAATGAACTGCATCAGAAAAAGTAACTATAATTACATGAGTGTACATAGAGACTTAGTTTCTTATTATTTACATCCCTTTAAGAGATAATTATCTTTAAACAAAAATAACAAAAAATAGTAATATATTGTGGCATTTATACCGTATGTATTAGTAAAATGCATGACAACAATAGTATCAAGTCCAGAAGGGTAAAAATGGAAATGTACTATTATGAGGTTCTTATACTAGAGGTGAAATGGTATATTACATCAAGGTAGACTGTGGTAAGTTAAAAATGTTTCTATAAATGCTGGAACAACCACTAAATTAAACAAACAAACAAACCAGAGTTTTGGCTAGTTAACAGAGGAGATATATTGGAATCACACACACATAAATAATGAATTGAAAAGAAGGCAGAAAATAGGAAATGATGGGAGAGAACACATGCACAAATAGAAAACAAATCACAGGATGACAGAATTGAACCATACTGATAATCACATTGAATATCTATGGTCTCCACATGACAGGTAAAAGGCAAACAGGATCACATTGGCTATATGCTGCCTTCAAGACACCAGCTCTGCATATTAAGAAACAAATAGGTTAAAAGTAAAAAAAAAAAAAAGAGAAACATATAGCATCAGTATTCATTAAGGAAATACAAATTAAAACACCATGAGCCACCTTGATTCCTTTGAGTGGCAAAAATTAAAAACCATACCAAGTATTGGTGAAGACATAGGGAAACTGGAACTCTCTTACTTTCCTGCAGGAGGTATAAAATGGTACAGCCGCTTTGGAAAAGAGTTGAGTAGCTTTTTTAGAAGATTAAACATGTGCCTACTATAAAGTCTAGCCATTCACCACTAGGTATTTATTTACCCGAGAGAAAAGAAAGCCTATGTCCATACAAAGACCTGTTACAAATATTCGTAGCAGCTGTGTCTGTAATAGCCACAAACTGAAAACTACCCATTTGTCCATCAACAGGTGCCAAGTAGGTGGGCTCAGGGGAGGGTGCTGAGGTTGGAACACTGGCAACAGAATGAATGAACACCCAGGAAAGAACCCTGGGCTAAGCATGCTGTGCCCACATGTGCCTATAACGACGCTTACTATTGGCCGTTTTCAAAGATTGACTTTCACATCAGGTTTAACTATTCGAAAATGTTAAAAAAAAAAAAGCTCAGTTTAAAAAAAAGTCAATACACATATTTAATGAATGTTAAAATATTTATACTCTACTGTAGCCAAAAGTTCTAGGAATTTGCTCCAAGTCTTCTCAATCCCATCATAGAGACCAAGTCAAACTTCCTTCAAATGTGCCTTTTAAATCTGCTTCAAGTCACTGGTGTTCTGATTAAGTCACTTCTTATGTAAAACTTCTAACCTCCTTCTCTTTACTCACCACCATCTGTCTCCTCTTCATATTCACCCCTGACTCTCATCTGCTCAGATTGGCCATGCACTATTATTTTTACCCCTGCAGTCAAAATAAATCCTCTTCTCTTCCCATTTATCTGCTGCTGGGGCCAATTAGTGATGGAGCCTTGGTTCTATGCTCATATGCCCTTCGAGCACCCCTAATTCAACAACTGAAATTGAATGACATATTGTGGGTACTATAAATACACCAGTCCACAAGTGGAAAAAGGCTGAGGTATTTCAGGAGGCAAGTGGCATTGAAAGCAAATTCTTCACTAGAATACTGACATTTCAGGTTTTATTAAAGCATTAGTTATTTCTGGAGCACTGAAGACCTAAAAGCAAATTTTGCTACCACTGGAAGACATGGCTACATATTAAGCACGCATTAATAATTCTCTAACCTGCCACACAGAAGTTTGACTTCTATAACTCCAGTTTTCATTTGGCTGAGAGGAATGGGAAAAGGAGTTTCCAAATTCTCTTAAAACCCTGGGATTTATTGGTACCTGGGTGGCTCAGTTGGTTAAGCATCTGCCTTCGGCTCAGGTCATGATCCCAGGGTCCTGGGATCGAGACCCCGCATCAGGCTCTCTGCTAAGCAGAGGGTCTGCTTCTCCCTCTGCCCCTACCCCTCTCTTGCTCTCTCTCAAATATATAAATAAAATCTTAAAAAAAAAACAACCCTGGAATTTAGCTATCAATAGATAATAAAATCCACCTAAACTCTGATCATTACAGCATCTGTCTTTGTAATGGCACATCTGACTCCCAGGAACGTGGAAGTAGCACATCCCGTGTGGCATAATATCGTATATTTGAGAAAGAAATCTCACGTAAAATTCAACCACAACTTTCAAATATAAAATACGGTATTATTATTAACTATAGTCACCGTGTTGCACATTACATCAGATTAAGAGAGTAGATCTTAAAAGTTCTTATCCCTAGTACAAAAAATTTGTAACCATGTGTGCTGATGATGTTAACTAGACTTATTGTGGCAATCATAAAAACAAAAAAATTTAGATGCGATTCAGAAGGAGAGTATCCAAACCAAAAATGAAAAAAAAACAACAAAAGTTTTTAAAGATGTATTTATTTATTTGAGGGAGGGGAGGGGCAGAGGGAGAGAATCTTCAAGCAGACTCTCACACGGGGCTCTATCATCTCATGACCCATTAGATCATGACCTGAGCCAAAACCAACAGTCAGATGCTTAAGTGACCGAGTCACCCAGGAGCCCCTAAAAAAAATGGTTTTTAATGAGAAGAGTCCATCTTTTAATAATTAGATTACCATATATATTAATAAAGTTTTTGGAAATACTGATTCTTCTCGTTTTTTTATAACTAGAAGAATATGTTTCATTAACTTACAATATTAATATTAGTAGCTAACCTTTATTGTGATAGATATTGTGCTGGGTTTTGCTTACTTTATCTCATTTTCTAGATGAGAAAATGGAATCTTAATTAAATAGCTGGTCCAAACCCACTCAGTAGTTGGCGGGGTAGAATGGAAACCCAGTCCTGCTCATAGCAAAGTCCTCACTCTTGACCATTATGTTGAACTTCAGGAAAATGATGGCAATGCTAATGGCAGCGGTGCTCAAAAATGAGAGCCCGAAGTTTCCTACTATCATGTCTATTAAAAATATGATGGTGTCTTGACTCCAGTGCAGAAACTGCTTGTCTCCTGACGTTTTTGTGGCCCCCAAAGGAAATATTAAAATAGGACTGCTCTGCTGGCTCTTTGGCTCTTGGAATCGCTGCTTACACTGTGAGTCATGATCTTGGGCCTCTGCCTCTGTGGACACTGACTGCTCGATCTTCACCCAGAAACTCCGGAGAGGAGACAAGGTGGGTGTTGCCCTATCACAGCCATGAGTAGTCACGGGAGTGTCGTGGTTTCTTTCCCATGTCATGCAGTTCAGAGTTCTGTGAAAGCACAGTGGGGCCAACCTAGGCTTGTAGATGAGGCAAAGGGGCCAACACCCACATTCCCACTCTACTTAACCCAGAGCAGCTCCACTTTTGAGGTTTTATGGAAGCTATCACTTGAAAATCACCGACCTACTGGGAGACAACATAACATGGTGGTAAAGATCATGGCTTTGGAGCTTGACAATGTGGGTTCAGGTCCAGGTTCTACCATTCCTGGACCGTGTGCTCACAGAGCAACTTAATCCACCCTTCTGAACCTCAGATGCATTCTGGCTCAAAATAGGCATCAGGAAATGGTAGTTATTAACACTACCATCTGGTCCCATTAGAGGGTGATGAGCTAGAGGGGAATCAGGTTAAAATCCAGAAAGAGAAGGGGAAATTCCTAGTGCTTTATAAAAGAGAAACTTGGGACCTGGCTCCCCAGACAGGTCTGCCTGTGTTATATCTTCTAATTGTAAAACTGAATATCACTGTAGAGAATACTCGATCCCTTTCCTGTTATAAATGTGAAAACTGAGATCCACAGAAGTTGTGACTTTTACCAAGGTTAAATTTAAAAACCTATAGCCTATAAGCCATTCTGTTTCTATCTCCATACAGGTTTTTTCTTTCTTCTGGAAATCTCTAAATTTTCTTATTCAAATAAATAAAGTCTTTTTCTATACATGCGGGGTGGTGGTGCTGATGTGAGCTTAGGGAAAAGGTACAGCACTAGACAACAAGGGAAGGAAAAAACCTTAAAATTTAGGAGGGATAGAGTTGGGGCTGCACATCTACCATATAGATATTTAAATAGCATTATTATTGATGTAATAGGTTAAAATAAGATTGCATCAAGGCATATTGATTTTCACTTTTAAATCAGTCTGTGCTTTTCCTAGATATGTATAAAAATATATACATATATGCATATATTTTTTCATGTATACAAAAATATAGACTAATTAAAATGCAAATCAATATGCCTTAATGAAATCTTTTGATATATTAGGACAGACCTAACTATATTAAAAATGTTTTTCATATGATAATTTTCCAACCACTGAAAGCTAGGTCAACACATACTTAGTCAAAAACTAAAATGAAAATAGCTCCCTCCTTTCCTTCTTATACTGTGCAGACATGGTGAAAATCTCAAGCATCGGCTAACTCTTTGGCCACATCACACTCATGCCACATATGCACAAAAGGGGCTTTTGGTCCTGGACAACAGCAGCACAGAAGTCAACAGTGCGTGCTCTAAAGGATGCTTCCCAAAGTTTTTAACTGTGAAACATGCCCTGTCTTCCCTTGGAAACTCTTCTCGAGAATCCCAGAGTTCACCAAGTTCAACTTCTGACAATGTAATGCTAGTTTTAGCCTGCTGCTAATGGAAGGGAGTGCAAATGCACCCTATTTGGAATCACTGCAAAGGAAAGAGAAAGTGTGTCATTCAGTCCATTGTGAGAGCACTGGGCGGTCAAACATTGCAAATGCTTTGGAAAAGGATGACGTGGAAGAGTTCTGAAAAGTGCCTCTGTGAAATCCAAGGTCATTCCAGCTCCATATCAAAAGAACAAACTATTGTGAGTGCACTAAAAAAAAATTGAGAGCAATATGAGTCAAAAGAAAGTCTCCTCCTTAGGGTCAGTTTCTTTGCCAGTAAAAGGGCTTTCCCATCCCCCTCAATCACTAAGTCTAAATGGAACAAAACCCAACAAAATAAAGCAAAAGTGCTCCTGCCACCTGCTATCATCTCTTAGGATGTTTACTCGATGACTTCTCTTCTCCTCCTTTCAGCATGAAGAGGGTTGTTGGTATTTTGGATCAAAATTAGGCAACGTGATATTTTGACAAAACCCTCCGACAGCAGGAAACTCTGTTAACATTTTGATAGAGTGAGTCAGGCAGCAACTGAGGCTCAGTGCAGTGATAAGAGCGCCACCAGCATGATGCTCTAAAATGTGATGGAAACCCAGGGCTTCTTTACAAGAATGACCTGCTTTTCCCAAGAAGTGCAAAGTGAAAAAACAATGAGTTAGCACTTTTTGCTTAGAAAATTGAGAAACATATTAAAGAAACAGAACGATCACATCCCAAGGTGGTGACAGCGTGAAAAAAACAGACACTTGCATGGACTGCTGTTGGAAATGCACATTAAATACAAATGTTTGTCAGGGAAATCTGGTGCTAAGCTATCAAAATCTTCCAGAGAAATGTATAGAGAACAAACTGGTGGTTGCCAGAGGGGAGGTGGCTTGGGGGGGTGGGGGATGGGCGAGATAGTTGAAAGGGATTAAGAGTACTTTTATGGTGATGAGCATCGAGTAATATATAGAATTGTTGAATCACTATATTGTACATCTGAAACTAATATAACACTGTATGCTAACTATACTTGAACTTAAAAAAAAAAGCTTTTAGGAAGATCTGGTGACAACATATCAAAAGCTTTCAAATTATACCCAGTTTTAGGAACAAGCCTGACGCAACAATCAGAGATATGTTCAACATTTTATGAATAAGGAGGTTTATCACAGCATTATGATGCAGGAAGACTTTAAGTATCTAAATGTCCAATAATAGAGGATTATTTGAAAAATCTGTGAATATATGCAGATGGTGGAATCCTTCCCTACCATGAAAAGTGATATTACAAAATACTCTTTTTGATATGTGTCCTACTCAGGATTTTCTCAAGTGCAAGTGACAGGTACCCCATCTGAACTAATTTAAACAGAAAGGTGATTAATTGAAAGGAAGAGCTGGACCACCAAGTTCATGAAGGCAGGACACAGGGTGGTTTGAGGAATGGTGAGACTCTAGAACCAGGGACTCAGGACTCTCCTTTTCTCTTGTCTCTTCTTCTACTCCATCTCTAGCCTCACATCCTAACAACATCATCAGCCAAGAGAAAAGGATTTTCCTAAACTTGAGTGTGAAAAATTCCATAGAAGACTTAACTCGTCTGGCTCAGATCACATGTCTGCCCCTTGGAACAATCATTATGGCCAAGGATACCTGAGCTGCAGTGACTAGCCTGGTTTGTGTCAGATATCTACCCTTAGGTCAATGGCTGTTATCAAGGGGGCAATTTGGACCCTCCATGAGAGTAGCGGGGTGAATGGAATAGCACAGTCAGGGCCATTGGAGCAATTGCTGGGAGCTGGGGAAACCACCCTAATTTGTCTCCCACAACTTCAGTTGATAATATGATTTGTCAGTGCTTTCCACAGTAGTTAGTCCTAGTCTTTTTGTGACATTAAAGAGTACCTTTGTCTTACTTTATTTCAAGAAAAGGGATTCCTTTGTGACCATGTGGTTGGGAAGTGCTCTGGGATAAAGGGCATTGGGTAGGGGTTGCACTGTTGGAGCTGTGCAGAACTATCCCCAGCCACATTGTCTGAATGGGATCGGACAGATGAGCTGCCATCACTGACAAAAGACTTCATATCCTCCACAAAACTCAGCAGGTAAGAAATGGTCATGGGAAACAGCCATTTATTATATAGAAATCCAGTAGAGCATTCCTAAAACACACTGATTTCTAACTAACCAGAAATGAACCCTATTATGCTATCAGAGAGATACCATATTTGAACCATATACTTGAAAGAGAAAGAGAAATACGCATGAGCCTTTAAAAATCTAATATCTCAAGAAAATAGAGACAGATGACTATGACACATGATGGTTATTTTAAACATGTTCCCACAGCAGTGAAATTCTCTAATTCTGTTTGAAAAGAGCCAACAATATTGTAGGAAGTATTCTGAATGAAACAGCAATGCTGCTTTTCTAGATTTTTTTTCTTTGGTATACAGTTGTAGATATCTGTGGACTCTCATCTACCAGAACTGGGGGATTTAAGAAGTGAGCAAAAGATGGATTGGAAATGAACTCACAGATTTTTTTTTTTAAATGGAGAGAGTAGTAAATGTGTAGAGACTGCTAGCTGGTGAAGGTTTGAAAATCGATCAAAAGAAATTTAGTTGTTGCTTTTTGTCCATCACTAGGCAGAATTCCACAGCGCACCTAATTGACCAATGCAACCTAGTTCTCCCTTATGAAAACCACACCATTTATTTTATATCGTTTCTCATATTGTTAAACTGAGAGAACTTCAATATTTGCCTCTTTAGAGTTTCTTTCCAAATATAAATTCCTCTGAACACCTAGGCCAGTACTGAGGAGATGTGAGAAACAACACGGCAGGGGTATTTGTCCAAAGACCCTTCAAACGCTGGTTGTTCACACACAATTTCAAGCCAAGCCTCAAAGAGGAGTAGAAGCCAAAAAGCCAGAAACTCTGAGGCCTTGGTTCTATAGCTGACTTTTTACATAACCTTATGTAACTTGGTATTTTTGCAACCGAATTTTTCCCATCAACTTCTGCAGCTCTAGAGAAGTTGCCCTGTTATTCTGGCCAATTAACAGAAAGACAATACCTCAGACCCTTCCAGAATCTTGAGTGGAGGTAGAGAAGAAAGTGCTAACCAATTGGTGAAAGAGAAATTGGGTGAAAAAAAATATGCTCTTTGGTATACACAGCTCCTTAGTCTTTTAAATATTCTCATCAAATCCATTCATTGGATTAAAAAAAAATCAATTGTTTCTCCCAATCAATGTATCTAGATAACGGTACTTGCAAACCCAGTGAGTTTGGATTCTAGTTGCTAAGTTTTGTGCATGTTTATTTTCAGAATTAAAAAACAAATAACTTGGGTAAATACTGTTTACAAAGACTCCAGATAAACATTTTATATAAATAAAATCTATGCAGGAAGACTGTATTTAAAAAGGGAAAACCCTCCTTCCTGTGTCTGGCCTTAAGAAAGGAGACTCTTTCAGGGTCACCTGTCACTGATCAGTGTTTGAAATTAGGATTTGAAATCTTTGGTCTGAAAGTCGAACCTCAAACTATCAGATTACAAAGTAGTTATAACCTGGAAATCATATTTTAGCAACAGACATGTGTCTAGGCTTGGAACCTGCTTCCGAATCATATGCCTCAGACACCATAACATAATTTAGTAGACAACTGTATCTCAGTTCCTTTATTTATGTGTAGTTGATCCCAAGGCCACAATTAAAATCCCTCAGTTATCAGGCTCTCGTTTCCTGAATGGCCGAGCAGGGTAACATCAGTCAGTAAGAGAAAAGGAATCTGTGACTGCGTGAGAAAGAAACTGAGTGCTTCTTTGCCCACATCACCTCAACAATTAAAAGGGTAAGGGAAACCAGCAGGGGTGCACGCATGCACAAGAGAACTGACTACCATGGCCTAACCTCACTAATACATGCTAACATGTGTTTTTAAAAAGGCTGAAACAGAACATTTCCAATTTTCCCATGTTCTTGATGTCTTACTGCTTGTACTGAATCACTCGGCATCGACAGTGAATTTCTCTTCCTGGACATCTAGAAATACCCACCGACGGCAGCGGAGATGGTGTAAAGGTGTGGTGACTTGTCACAGGTATCCGTCTACAAGGGTCAAAGCCGCTGAGTCTTCCCCATGACTGTCCGTGCAATCCTTGTACCATCTGTCCACAGAAGAGTGTTAGGTAGGTGAGATCTGCACAGTCGGGGTTGCTTTGATGGCGAAAGCTCTTGCTTCAGCAAAGTGGGCAAAAGAACAAAGCTGATGGCTTGCAGTAGTGGTCGCATTGCTGATGGCAGAGGGATGGACTGCCCGGGATTCTTTTTCCCCTTTAATCTTTAAATTGCCCTTTTGCAAGGCAACAATTCACATTCTAGTTAGGCATTCATCTCTGCCTGGTTAGTGTGATCAGCCAACTCATACAGCCATGGACCTTTGCTAATGGCTCACTACTGTGGGGTCCAGGTTCATTTTCATCTGCTCTGTGGGCGCCAGCCAGTCATTGTAAAGAAGTGGGTGTCCTTGGAATCTTAGAGCTGGAATGAAGTTTAGCAATTGTCCAGGTCTGCCTTTTTACAGATGAGGCCTGGTCCACGTCCAAGACCTTGTGATTTAGTAGGTCCCATCAGAACCGGGACTAGAGTCTCGCCTTCATAAATTCTGATCCAGTGCAAACTGCCTCTCTTGGGAAAGGAGACTCTTCTAGAAGCCCCAGAGGAAGTTGACGTTCACATTTTCCTTCACACTTTGGACCAAAGAGAGTGGCAGTAGAACTTAAAGGCCTTTCTTCTCTCACCACAAAGTGACACGGTGACAGGAAATAGGAAAGCAAGCAAGATGTAGTCTAACAAGATTACGGTTAGATTTCTTTCTTCTTCGTTATCTAGGTGCTTTGCCGTAATTGTTTGCTTCAATACTCATTCATTTATTCTTTCAACAAATATCTGCTATTCTCCTAAGACCCTAAAAGACTGAATAGATTATTCAGCACAAATTCCCCACTATAAATAGAATAACAAGGTATAGAGACTGTTGTGAGAAAAGATGATTGGGTCACCTTCATAGACTAACTTGTTACTCGCTGAGCATTCCCTGTAAGCAGAAAACTAATAAAGCAAACAGTTGGTAACATTGTATTTGTTGTTAGCTGGTAATGATTACATGAGGGCATTCATATTCATTGGGTGAAAAATTCATTAAGCTGACCTTACGATTTGAACACTTTTCCATATGTAATTATACTTCAATTAAACATTTCTTTAAAAAGATTTATTTATTTATTTTAGAGAGAGACAGAGAGAGCACAAGCGGGAGGGGCAGAGGGAGAGGAAGAGAGAATCTCAAGCAGACTCCTTGCTGAGCGCAGAGCCTGACGCCGGGATCAACCTCACAACCCTGAGAACACGACCTGAGCCAAAACCAAGAGTTCGCCACCAAAACCACCCAGGTGCCCCACAATAAAACATTTTTAAAAGATGCCTACCTTAGGAAGCAATTAAAAGACACAATCCTAGTTCTCAAGGAGCTCATATTTTAAGTCACCCTATAATACAGTAGTCCCCCCATATCTGTAGTTTTGTTTTCTGCAGTTTCAGTTACCTGCAGTCAACCACGGTCTGGAAGCAGATGATCCTGCATCTGATTTATCTGAAGCCTAGTGTTAGGCTACATCACCCTATGTCACTCACCTCACCTCATGTCCTCATGCAGGCATTTTATCATCTCACATCATCAAAAGAAGAAGGGTGAATATAGCACAATGAGATTTTTTGAATGAGACCATTTTCCCATAACTTTCATTACAGCATATGTTATAATTGTTTTATTTTATTATTGTTGTTAGTCTCTTAGTCTGCCAAATTTATATTAGACTTTACCATAGGTATATCTGTATAGGAAAAAAATAGGGTATATATAGGGTTCAGTACCCTCTGTGGTTTTAGACATCCCGTGGGGGGCTTAGAATGTAATCCTCCATGGTAACTGGGGACTACTGTTTTTATGGGGGAAAAAAAAAGAAGAAGTTCTCCTCTTTCATTTTACAAAGGAACCTACTAAAGCCTAAGAAAGGTCACAGGGCTGGTTTTGGTAAAGCCAGGGGTAGGACCTGGTTTTCCTGGTTGATAATCTCTCCACATTCTCTCTTCAACAGTCTGGCCTTCTGTTTTAAGGGCCATCTTTGAAGAGAGTCACTCAGAAAAATGTATGACTTCATTTCTTCTTGGCCTGTTCTAGCCTTTCTAAACTGTAAGCTAAAAGTTTTCATCTTTATTCTGATACATTACACTGTAAATGCCTGAAATTTGATAGAGTTACCTCCTTTCGATGAAGTTCATTTGATAGAAACAAAGGAGGTTGCCTTTGTACCCCAGTACACACTTAAACCACTCAGATTCTCTTTCATCTGAAAGGTTTATTTTTTCCATTTGCAAGTCTGTGATTCTTTTTATCATTCCTGAAGTTGACAAAAATGAGTATGTGACAATTCTCCACTTTTGAGGAACCAGTCACACTATTATATATCTTCGCTGAGATATCTCTTCCCCAAAAATTTGCACAACCAACTGTTCTTCCACATGAATAGTGAGTGGTACTGAAGGGCTCCTGCAAGGCTGTGAGGTAGGCATGCCAGTGATTGTGAGAGCATGTCAGGGGGCATGCCAGTCAGCTGTAGGGACGGCTTGGAACACGTCAGGCGCATGGCGCTGGTCATCTTCTATGCCATCTCTGGGATCCCCTCTCCCAGAGCCATATCTTCTGGAAACCCTAAGAATACATCGGGCCCTCTAGGGACCTCTAATTATCCCAGAAGTAGCCACAGAAGACCAAACAATGGTTTATAGAGCCCACTCTTACTTGGTCCTTTCCCTACACTACTGACACTTCCTAGCGTGGGCTCCTTTTCCTCACCCCACCTCTTATTACATAGATATTATCCAAAATCTTATCCCCCACTTTCAACCCACATTCACATTCTGTAGGCAATCTCTTCCATAGGCTCAACTTCCATCCATATACTAAGGACTCCCTGTTTTATTTTTGCCTCTTGCTAAGGTATCTTTGTAGTACCAAAGTCCATATTCTGAACAGTCTACTGGAAATCTCCACAGGGGTGTTCCATGGGCCCTTCTGTCTGCATAAAAGTGCTTGTTGTCCTTCCTGCTGAATGGTTTCTTCCTCCTGTGTCTCGGTGAGGATATATTATCCATCAGATATTCAAGCCAGAAGCCAAGAGTCATAGACTTCTCTTCTCTTCCTTTTATCAGCCATATTGTTACCTATTAATTTAATCACCTAGAGGAATTGGTCACTATTGATTACCTATTTCATACTTGTTTCATTCTGTTTTTGTTTTTTTTTTTTGGGGGGGGGCAAGGGGAGAGGGAGAAAGAGAATCCCAAGCAGGCTCCACACATAGTGGGGAGCCTGATGCAGCGCTCGATTTCATGACCCTGAGATCACAACCTGAGCCCAAACCAAGAGTCTGATGCCTAACTGACTGAACTACCCAGGTGTCCCTCATTTATTTTTTTGAGAATTAAATGAGAAAGTCCATGTAAATCACTTACATAGTGTCTGAGTAGTAAATATTCATCGAGTTATGGTTATTAGTCCTAGTAGCATTATCACCACTACTATAGCTGCTTTGATCAGAGAGATGGGCGGGTGGATGAATAGAAAGATAGATGAATAGATACAAAAAGTGACAGGATTCAGGTATCTGACACTTTACATTCATTCAAAATATTTGTAGTCTGCTGATACCAATCCCAAGGCATGGGTTGTTTCCCCACACCCAGCAATTCTCTGACACCTGCTGGGGGTCCTACAGTTCAACTTAATTCTGACGTTGTCTACCTGGACATAGCATCAGATTCCATAGGTTGAGGGCTCAGTCCTATAAGACTACCCTGCATTTCAGATGCCAATTTCAAGTTCAGGTTGTGCTTGTGCTCTAATCATCTGTTTGTAGATCGGAGAGGCTCCTACAACCCCCAACTTGGGTTCAATTAATTTTCTAGAGTGGCTCATAGCACTAAGGAAACCAGTTTATTCACTTGATTACTGGTTTATTACAAAGGATATGAATCAACAGCCAGATGAAGAGATACATAGGGCGAGTCCCTGAACACAGGAACTTATGTCCCTGTGGAGTCTGGGGTTTAGCACAGCAACACATGGATGTGTTCTGGTGCACCAACTCGAAGTTCTCAGAAGCTTAGCCTTTTGGATGTTTTGGGAGGCTTCATTACATAGGCCCGATTGATTAAACCATTGGTCGTCGGTGATTGAACTCAATCTCTTGTCCCTCTCCCCTCCTAGAAAGTCAGGGTATGGGGGTTAGAGGTTGGGTGGGACTGAAAGTTCCAACCTTTTCATCACATGGTGGGCTCCACTGGCAACCAACCCCCATGTTTAGGTGCTTTCCAAAAGTCACTCATTAACAATAAAAGATACCTTTATCACTATCATCACAGGAAATTCCAAGGGTTTTAGGAGCTCTGTGTCAGGAAGTGGATGAAAACCAAATGTGTATTTCTTGTTATAAGTCACAATATCACAACCACTATTTGCCAGAAACTCTTCTAGGTTCCGGGGACACTAGTGAACAAATAAGTATCTACTCTTATGGGCCTTACATTTTAGTGAACAAAGACAGGGATTATGTACATACATAAATACATAAATATATCTGCAGTGATAAGTTTTTTCAAAAAATAAAGCAGGATAAGGGGAATGAAGGGTGTGGTGGACACTATTTTAGATAGGGCAGTCAGAATAATATCTCTGATGAGGTGACATTTAAGAAGCCTTCAAGCCAAGGGAGCAGTGGGTGGGGTGCCTCTGAGTGTGAGTATACAAGGTATATTTCAGGAAACAGCAGGAGGCCAGTATGACTGGCATGGGAAGCAGAAAGAGGAAGGGCTCATTGGTGGTGAGGTGGTGATCTCATCTCACCTGATACAATTTTTCAAAGTAAGTGTTACTATATTGAACTCACAGGTTAGAAACTGAGGCTTGTAAAGAATCAATTATTTGTCCAACTGCCTTCAAAATACTTCCATAAAGTCTCAAAATAAGCCTGTTCTTTCTGCTGCTTCCCCTCTGTCTTTGCTCTAGTTCAGAGCCTCTTTCTGTCTTGACTGGACTATGGCAGTAGACTCTTAACTAGCTTCCCTATTCCTGGTCTCTTCACCTCTAATGCTCCATACCATGCTCAGAATGACATCACACCTGAGTGTATCACTTCCCTGTTTAAAATCCTCCCATGGTTTCCCCTCCTCCAGATCAGAGGGTCAAGGTCAACTCCGGAGGTAGACCAGGCTCATCTCTGCTGCTCATCTTCCTATCATGGCCCATGCACATGGTCCTCCACCCATGCCAGATCAGGCCTCCTCTTATCCCTGTGCAGATGCAGATGCTGCTTTCTCAGCTTCCAACTTCCCCTCTCCTCTTGTCTGTAGGGAGAGCCCTAGTCCGCATTCATGATACAGCTGAGGGAGCCTCCCTTCCCCTCCCTCTGCTCCCATGCTTTGTATATACTCCTCGTTACACTTCTGATTACATTGTGACTGCCCGGCCCTCTCTCAAGTCAAGAGAGGCCTGGGCCACCCATCTTATGAGATCTAAAGATACTGAATATGAAGATTCAGAATTACAAAAATGTGCAAATTTGAATACTTACATAACACACATATGCACATGCATGCATGCACGTGTGCACACACACACACATCCATTGCTAGATGAAGATGGACTATGCTGAAACTTGGAACAAATGACCCATATGAATGAATGAATGAGTGTGTCTTACCATGTGGAACAAGGAAAATAGTATCTTCCTTGGTAAATGGTCAGAATATAGACCACACAGAAGGCACACAAAAGTCTTTAATTTTTTTTTTTTTTTTATATCCTTGGCATTTCTGCTAAGAGGCCAATGAACTGGAACATTTTTATTTATCAGGGAAATAAAAGTAGGATTGCTACAAGGCCTCATTTCATGGGAGCAACTGTGACCACAAGGCTCACATGTAAGAGGTTCTCCTCAGCTCTCTTGAAAGCTGGCTTGAGGGCTGCTAGCTGCTTGCTCCCATTTGAGCACCACAGGCTCTGGTTTCTGAAAGGCATGGGGTCAAAGGAATAGAGAAATGCACAAGTCAGGAGATGTTGGTACTCTTCCTGGGCTTGCTGCTGGCTTATCTTTCCTCAAATGGAATTCTATGGAGTATAGGCATATGGATATGCTAGAATTATATCCATTGAGGATATAAAGCAGCTTATGTCTTACTTTCCTAAATATAAAAGTCACATGAAAACACTTCAGAAAAATGGGATAGTGTAGGGCGCCTGGGGGGGTTCAGTCAGTAACAGCGTCTGACTCTTGATTTCGGCTCAGGTCATGATCTCAGGGTTCTGAGATGGAGCCCCGTATCGGGCTCTGCACTACATGTGGAACCTGCTTAAGATTCTCTCTCTCTCTCTCTCCCCCTCTGCCCTCCACCTCCAAAAAGAAAAAAAAAGAAAGAAAGAAAAATGGGATAGTGTAGGTCAGTATAAAAGTGGAAAATTACCCAGGAAAGGGAAACTGATAGTGAGTTGTATGAGTTAGAATTTCCACAGGATAGGGGCGCCTGGGTGGCTCAGTCAGTTAAGCAGCTGTCTTTGGCTCAGGTCATGATCTCAGGGTCCTGGGTTCAAGCCCCGCATCAGGCTCCCTGCTCCATGGGGAGCCTGCTTCTCCCTCTGCCTGCCGCTCCCCCTGCTTGTGCTCTCTGTCAAATAAATAAATAAAATCTTTTTTTTTTTTTTTTTAAAGAATTTCCACAGGATAAAGGTATCTGACTTCAATCCCTTCCAGGCTAATTCTTTGGGGGAAAAAAATAATGTCTTTGAAAATAGCAACATAATCATTTTTGGAGTTACTACAAGTCACTTGGGTTCTGAAAATCCCACGAAGCTATACCAACACCATGGAGGAAGTTATGTTTTTTCAAATATAATGTCTAACAATCAAAAAATATTTGGAGCCATTGTCTACTTTCTTTTTCTTGCCATCCGCTTTCATTGTAAAACTACAGGCAAATGCATTTCAAAATGAAGTATTCTAACCCAATATAAATAGAGGACACGGAATAAAAGACTATTTCATTCTGGAGTCTGGCAACAAAATGTCATAACCTTTGCCCTAAGAGTTTGATTTTCAGTAAAATTTCTTTACAGAGTTTTCTAGCAACCAAGTGTTTTGAACGTTAAATGTGGGAAAATTTTACTTGAGGGCAGCACTGCTTTCTAGGATTTGGTCCAAGACCTTTACAGTGAACGTTGAATAGGGCCTTTTAGAATAGTTTCACTGACTACTGCTTGATCTGCAGCAAAGGCCCCTGAGGCCCAGGGATACATCACACGCTTCGATCACCACCACTGAGGGACAGAAGACCCTCAGTACGTTTTTGTTGAACTGCATTTAACTGAACATGCCTTCTAGCTTTCATCAAATAAAGAACTGGAAGACCACCACATGGTATTTCAAGGCAGTGTTTCTAATGCCCGAACAATGTTTCTTTACACATTTTGATGTTTTTTCACAATCTCAGGCAGGAAGAAATATACCACCAAGTGACAAAGTGTCCTCCCCCTGCCCCCTCCCCCCCCGGACGACTGCTGACAAACTAGGGCTTGAAGGGGCTAGAAAGAGCTCGAATGCTGGAGCTGTCCATGTGTTACTGGGTACCTCATTGGATCTAGACCTAGTTCCACTCTGGCCTTGGTAACTCAGGTGGGGTGTGGAGGCAAGGGATGAACATTTGGAGTTAATCCCTCTTCTAAACAGTCCCGTGGATTCCAGATCCTTCAAGAAATACAGAACATCTCTGGCTGGGGTGAGTATGCGGGAAAAGAGGCAGGCATTTTAAACATAAACTCCCCAGCTGGGATGATCAGCCTGAAACAGGGCATCTAACCTTCCCCATATGTTAAGATTAGAGAAAGAGATTGTAGGACTTTCAGTAAGTAGCTAGGGTGCAGGTTCCCTTTTTATTATATAAAAGTATCCATTACCCATTATCTCACTGTCCAGCACTCATTTGTGGGAACATCTGTTTCCCTTACTAAGCTGTGGGTCCGTTTAAGGACAGGGATTGTGTGATTGCGTAATGTTTTCCCAAATTTGCAGGATCTAGCAGAATCATTGATGCACAGGCTTTCAGCAAATCACTCAAGTGGATGAATTTTTAAATACTGCATGTATTTCTTTGTAATTTGTCAGCTTTGTATGGGGGGGAAATGTCCCTTTCTTCTAATAGTGGAAGACTAATATGCTGCACCTGGGATTAATTTTAGATTTCAAAATGTTCTCACTCCATATTTTACCCTCTATATTGAAAAATGCCACTTTGTTTCATCTCGCCTCCTATTGAAAGTCTATGAAGCACTTAGCACCTCAGTGAAATTATGTGAAGAGCTACATTAGCAGCATGGGGTGTCTTTCTCAGGGCCCATGGCCAGACCTTACTGACATGGCTGGGTTCCTATGCAGATATAGTCTAATAAGATGCATACATTTGTCCAATATGCTGAATAAAGGTGGAGGCTGGGGATTCAATAAGTTAAGGCCAATTATTATCCTGACAACTTACATGTATCTTAAGGACTAGAGCAAGAAGGCAGCTTTGGTTGAGAGAAAAGCATAAAACCAGAAAACTTAAGCTTTAACTCCCGTTTTACCAATTACTAGCTGGGTGACCGCGAGCAAGTCATCTAACAACTCACAGATTTTTATCTCATTGGGGCATATTGGGGATAATGACACCTATTTCAAAGGGCTGTGGAAGATTAGGTAATGTATCTGAAGATGCAGTGTATGATCGCAGTGAATACAGTAATTAATGTTAGTTGAGTGTGAACCACCTACGAACCTAGAATTTCTGCTTGTCCATATGAGAGCAAGCATTCGCCTCCGCCTCGGGATTATATAATTATAGATCCATCCAGTTTTACTCAAATCTAGTCTTCAAAAATACCAGTCTACAAAATAATTCACACCCACTTACTTTACCACAAAAGGATACTTTACAAAATGAATCACCACTGGATTCTAATAAATAAAAATGGAACTTGAGGCAATTAAAATTCAACACAATTTACAAAAACAGTTCTTATACCTGACTTTTCAGATTTAAAAAGTCACTTCATCAGGAACTATGGTCGCCAATTTACAGCTGAGGTGACAGATGGCTAGAGAGGGAAGTCAATTTTTCAAGAGTGCTTAGACAATGTACACCTGTGCGTTTATTTCTCGAATCCCAAACAATTAATATGTGCTAACCATATTTAGCACTACTTAAAAAAAAATCAGCTCTTTTGAGGTTTAACTTACATATACCAATTTTGAGCATATAATTTAATGAGTTTTGACAAATGTCCACAGTCATGTCTCCATCACTATGATCATGATACAGAATATGTCTGTCACCCGAAAAACCTCCCCTGTGGCCCTTTGTATCCCTCACCTCTGTCCACAGGCTCTGGCAAACATTGTTCTGCTTTGTGTTCTGATAGTTTTGTTTTTTTCTAGAATTTCATTTTACACGGAATCATTCAGTATGTAGCTTTTTGAGTCTGGATCTCTTACTTAGCATAATGTCTTCAAAAGGCACCCATGTTGTTGCATGTATCATTCTTTGAATGGTGTTCAACCCTTTTCATTGCTGAGTAGTATGTTCTATTCGTGAATGTACCTCAGTTTGATGATGCCTTCTCCTGTTCAAAAGTTATATGTGAGTTTTTGACTTTGAGGGAGGTCAGTATCCCTAACCCCTGCGTTGTTCAATGGTCAACCATATTTAACTTTATAAGAAACTGCTAGAGTTTTTCAAAGTGGTGATATCATTTTACCTCCCCCCGCCCCCCACCAGCAGTGTAAGGGGATTCCAATTCTCAACATCTTCTCTAACACTTGTTACTGTCTGGAGTTTTGATGATAGGCGTCCGAGTGGATGTGAAGTAGGAACTCACTGTAGTTTTCATTTGCATTTCCCTGATGACCCATGATGCTGGGAATCCTCCTATGCTCTCATTTGCCATTCAAGTATCTCTTTGGTGCACTGTCTATTGAAATCTTTTGCCTACTTGTAAAAATTGTCCTCTTATTTAAATGGGATAAAGGAAAAAAAATTGTCCTCTTATTAATGAGTTAGAATAATTCTCCATATGGCCAGATGCAAGACCTTTATCAGATATGTTTTGCATATATTTTCTTCTAATTGGTGCCTAAGTCCCACATCTTAACAGTCTTGATGTACCTTGTTCCCATTCGCTTCACAGTCCAATCCTCCTGGCTCTACATTAAAATGTATCCAGAATCCGATCCTTCTCAGTACCTCTGATGTTACCACGTGGCTCTGTAACCTCCCACCAGGGCTACTGTGGTGACCTCTTAACAGGTCTCTCTTGCCCCTTCACTCTATTCTAAACAGAATCCTGAGTGATCCTTTTAAACCCTACATCACAACACGTCCCTTTCTGTTCAAAATCTACCAAAGGTTTCTTTTTACTAAGTTAAAAACTACAGGTGATTATTAACAGAGAAAATGCCATTTTCACTTTTTGAAATCAGCTACGACAATACAGTATAATAAAATCTTTTCAGTAAATCAAATATAAAGAATTTCAAGTACAGCATCTAGAGGTCCTAATACCACTTGCCATTGAAATTTCAGCCACTTTAGGGAGAAAACACTAACTTTTCTAGCGCTGCCCAGTTTCCAAGGCAGAGTCATGTAATAGAGTAACTTTATGTTGAGAGATAACCCTGTAATTGGCTTCCTCCTCTTGATTCAAAATTAGGTTAGCTAAGAGAGGGGTGTAATGTCAAGCAATCTTTTTGTTCCTTTTACTTGACACTTTAACTAACTTCATGTGTATATGTTAGGTTTATGAGATGACTAATTATGTAGTTTTTAATTATAATAAAGTTCTCTGTTGGATGTTAACATTCACATGCTTGTTCTCTGACTCAAGGTATCTTAATCTATGGCAGGCCCAAACTGACAATTCTTTATGCCCAGAAACTTGTTAAGTAAAATTCTACTGTAATCTTCACAATAAAGAGAGATCAGAATCAAATTAGGCTTACTGTACCTAATCTGGGCGTTCAGGAATTGGCATTTCTGCCAGAAATGTCCCTTTCAAGTTAGCCTAAATGGTTTTCAATGCCCCTATTAGAATGTGTTTTCATTCAGTTAGAGTCAGAGGTTAAGAAGGGTAAGGGCAACTCAGGCAATGGTTCTAAAGCAATTTTTAGAATCTATTTACCTCTAATATAGGGACTAGAACTCATGTAAGTGAAAGTCATGAAACACACAAAGCAGCTGTACATTCAAGATACACAAACAAATCTTTCTTTGAGTCACATGTGAAGAAATAGGATTTCCACGGTTATTTTTAAATAGGGTTAGGATTTTTTAATTTAGAAACTAATGAAATTTTCTTTTCCCTCTGGGGAGGGAGTCAGTCCCTCACGTGCTGATGAACCCATTGAAAAATTGAAAATATTGTTAAGTCAAAAATGCGTTGAATACACCTACTCTACCGAACACCATAGCTTAGCCTGGCCTACCTTAAATGTGCTCAGATCAATTACATTAGCCGATGTTTGGGCAAAATTATCTAACACAGAGACTTTTATAAGAAAGTGTTGAACATCTCATGTAATTTATGGAATACTCTGTTGAAAGTGAAAACCAGAGTGGTTGTATGAGTGCAGGATGGTTGTAAATGTATTGGTTGTTTACCCTTGTGATCGTGGGGTTGACCATGGGCTGTGTCTCATTTGCAACCAGCCTCATGAGAGAGGATTGGACTGTATGTCACTAGCCCTGGTAAAAGATCCAAATTTAAAGTTCAAAGTACAGCTTCTACTGAATACATATTGCTTTCACATCATCTGCAAAGTCAAAAAATCCTAAGTTGGGCACTATTTGTACTTGACTTCTGGGAATGTCCATTTTGTTGATTTTTTTTTTTTAATGTTGAATGCCCATGAACTGTAATACAAAACCGAAATCCAAAACTAACACCACCCTATGAATCTCTTGGCTAAAGTGCTTCAATGCCTTAAAGTTTCATAGTCAAGTCAGCTAGAAAAAATAAATCATCGAATCGGGACTCAAAATTACATATTTAAATAAGAAAATGAAGTTAATAATAGCTACAAGTAAACATTGTTTTAGGACATAGAACCCATTTGCTAAATTTCCAAATATTTTATTCAAGTGTGAGGAATGTGACTATTTCTACTAGAAATATTCCAGTTTGGTTTGGATTACTACAAAAATAAAAAGAAAGTCATCATGTACTTTCACAAAAATATTTCTTAGGCATTTGCTATCTGCTTTCTATTTTGTGAACCAGGGAGAATAAAACCAACACCCATGTGTACATAGTGTTCTGAAGTAAAAATACATGAGTGAGAAGAAAAACATAGGATGAAGGTGAGCTTAGGGCCACTTAGAGCCTCACAAAGATGTACTTCTTGGCCTGGCAACATTCTTAGACAGCAAGGTGTTCTCTTTTCTGCCCTCAACATCCCAGGGGTGTGGTATTATCTTAACCTTATGCATGCTATGATCTAGTTTAAAGAGTAGAGTTTAAGAGAAGTCAGTGAAATTTATTTTGGAATACATCAAGAAAATAGGGCCTTGTGCCCTGCTCTGCTTCCTACAAGGTCTAGGCCATGGTAAATGCCTTTCAAAGAATTTTGTTAAAACTGCAGGCATAGCCAAACCCTTTTCCAATTACTTTCATATCAACAAATGCTTCATCTTTCCCACATCAAAGCAAGCGGCCTCCTGTCTGAGGTCTAACTAGGATGTAATACAAATCATCACCATCCTCCTCATCAAGATCAACAGCGTAGTTGTTATTTATTGATTATCTGTTTGCATGATTCTGTACTGAATCTTCCACATGTTATCTGATTTAGCACTCATAAAATCTTCTCGCGAGATAGACATGATTAGCTTCATTTTACAGACAAGAACACTAAGATTCAGAAAGGTCCAGTAACTCGGTATCAAAAATTAGTATATGATACTGGGATTTGTACCAGATACATCCTTATTTGAAAGTTTGTGCTTATAACTTCCATATTCCTTTTTATGATGCTTGCCTTTTCAAAGACTCCTAACATTTAGACAGGGAAATGGGTCATCTAGCTTCCCTTACAATGGTTCCAAATAAATAAGAGTTGCAAAGAGCATAACTTAGGTGGTAAAATCAGAGCCTCTTGTTTTCCTTTTAAAGATCCTTTCCCACGTTGGGCTATCATACCCCATAGGCAATGTCAGAATTCCACACACCTCCTAGACAAGGACTCATTTTCAGGGTCCCACTCCACTTCCTATGGGTTGTCCAGGTTAGCTGCTATTGCTGACAGATCATTTGCCAAACCTGTCCTCTCTTTGTTCCTAAAGACACCTTGTCGAGCCACTAAGGAGCTCCATCTTGCTAAATTTGGTGGTCAGTTTTCAATCTTCTTATGTGATCTATCAACTGCCTTTGGTGATTGATCGGCTTCCCTTCACTTGGATTCTAGAAGGACATGATTCCCTGACAGCTGTTCCTCAGATTCCTTGGCTAGTTTCTTCTTGTCCTCCTCATTTCTAAATATCGGGATGCCCCAGGGTTCAGTCCTTGGATCTCTTCCCCATCTATCCTGACTCCCTGGGTGACCTCATCCTTTATAATTGCTTTAAATCCCTTCTACACATTGACCACCTTCAAGTTAATATCTTTATCCACAACCTCTTCCCTAAACTCCAAACTGGTACATCCCATGGCCTGCTCATCTTGGATGTTCAAAGGGAAAAAAAAAAGTTCAAAGCCGAAGTCTTGGTTTCCCCTTCCAAATCTCCTCTTTTCACATTCTTCCTCATTTGAGTCAATGGCAACTCAGTTCATACTGTTGCTCAGGCCCCAAACCTTGGAGTCATTCTTGAAAAACAATGTCAAATCTCTCAGCAAATCTGGTTGACGGTTTTGGCTTAACTCTAAAATATGTACAGAATCTAAATACTCACCACCTCCTCTGTAACCATTCTGGGTCAAGCTATTCTTATTATTTCTCACTGTGATTCCTGCAGGGGCCTTCCAAACATCTCTCTGCTTCAACCTTTACCCCCTTCATTCTATCCTCAACACAACAGACTTCTTTAAAACATAAGCAAGATCATGTCACTCTACTCAAAACCCAACAAAGTCTTCCCATTTATTAAGAGTCAAAGGAGAAGTCCCTACAATAGCCTGCCAGATGTTACATGATTTTACTTCTCATTACTTCTGAATTCATCTCTTATTAATCTCCTTTTACTTATTCTTCTTATTCTCCTTTGCTTTTCTCCAAATGTGCCAAACAAAGCATAATCTCACCTAAGGGCTGTTGTACTTGCTGCTTCCTCTGCTGGAATTCATTTCCTCTATCCATACGATTTATTCCCTTTTTTCCTCCAAGTCTCTGCTTCAAATGGCCCCCTTATTACAGACCATCTTCTCTGACCACTCTTCCCACAACCCCTTTCGATGTACCCTCTCCGTCCCACCCAGCTTTATTTTTCTCTATAGTATTTTTCACCATTTGACACATTTCATATTTTCTTATTTTTTTCTCATTTTTTATTTCCTGCCTGTTTTACCTAGAATGTAAACTCCAGGATGACAAGGAATTTGTTTTGTTCACTCTTGGATCCCTAGCACCTAGAACAGGGCCTGACCCATAGAACATAACTATTTGTTGAATTACCACGCTATGGCAATTTTGTGCTCATAGAACCCCCAATAATGTCATCTCCTATTTCCTGACAAGACTGTCTCCTCCACCTAAATTTAGACTTTCCCTTATGGCCCACTTGCCATATATTCATGTCTTCTTATTGCCCTATAGCTCAGAGTTAGTTCCTGGACTCCACAGGGCCATTGTAGACCCAGGCTCTGTCTCTCCTTCCTCTCTGCCATCCTCAGTAATTAGCTGAGTCCTAATACTTGTCTTCTGGTGGGCCCCAAGGAGACTGCCACAATCTTTATGACAAAATAAGTCTTAATAAAAAAAGAGAGAGATTTCCTCTTTAGGGAAATAAAACATTCCCTCTGGGAAGACTTGCATCAGGCTTCCCTTTACTGTGTCAAATGCCCATTTCTTAAGTGAAAGAGAGGCTGAGAAAGTGAGTTGCCATGAGCAGCCTCTGTCATGGAAGACAGAAAAGTTGCAGCTGGGAAGAAGGACATCTTTTGGATAAGCAAGCAAGAGTGTCTGCTGCACTGCAAATATTTTTAACTTCTAAGAAATTTTTCCTCTCTTTTTCATCTTCTCTTATTCTGTTACAGGGTCTTGTTCTTGCTTTAGAGATACTATATCTTATTTTGTCTCCAAGGGAATGTTAAACATAATATTTTGAAGTTTTCTTCTGTTCCCTGCTTTATCTCTATTTTCTTGATGTTCCCTTTTATTTTGTTGTATTTTTGTGTGGTCTTTCTCATTCAAGTTAGAAACAGTTCCTCTTGTTTGTCTTTTCCTATTTAAAAGAGAGACACCAAACAAACTGATTGGAAAGAGTTATGTGTCCATCAAGGGGCAGAGAATAATGACAGATGGATTTACTAGAGGATTCGTTTGGGGAGAGATGTCCTTTTCCATGGGGGACTCCCAAATGCAATATGTGGAGTGCTCGCTTCGGCAGCACACATAGCAGATGCAACATGTGGAGGTCTTTTCTTTAGGGCCACTCAATTTCTTCAAAGAAGAGCATTCACTCTCAAACCTCAGTGCTTCATTGGTGGGGTGAGGAGTGGTAATGTGCCTGGCTGCTAAGGAAGGGGGCTGATGTTCCCACAATCTCATATAGAAATCTTAGCTTAATCCCCCCAGGCCTCTGTTTTACTTGTCCACAATTTTGACACCTCTTTGGTTCAATTTTTCTTGCAAAATTAAACTTTACTTTCCTGAAATAGTGGAAAAGGGAGCTAAGGGTGGGTTGGGAGGGGAAGGAGAGCAGTCACCTGGTTTCAAACAAGGAAGGTGAGGTTAGCGGACCAGGAAGTGCAAATGGTCTGGGCAGACATCAGCTCACTAACTGCTGTACATGACTCAGTCTCTCAAGGCCCTGCTTGACTTGCTCTTTGTTGCTCCTTGGTGTCCTCCTGCATGCACGTGGGTCTTACGCACCTCCATGACATTATGTCCATTATCTCTGGCACTGTTATATGCCTCTCCTATTCAATTTGTCAATTGAGGTTTCATATATATACATATATGTATGTATATATATATATCATATCATATATACTTAATATCACATATAATTAATATATTAATGTCATTTTAGTGGAAAATGCAAATCAAATGTGTGGGGTCAGTCATTTTTATACAGATATTCAAAGATTTTAAAGATGATATCAATTCAGATATGCCGGGACCCTACCAATCTTGAAAGCTGACCTTCTCATTTCACAAAAGAAGAAAGGAAAGCCCTGAGAAATAAATTCTTTGCCAAAGTGAACTACAGTCATGAGGTTCTTCTGGAAGGCAGCATGAAGACGTTGTCAGGCTTTCACGCTGCTGAGTCAGGCTGCCTAGTTTTACATTTCAGCCCCATTTTCAATCAGCTCTGTGAACTTGAGACAGTTTCTTAAACTCTCTGTCACTCACTTTCCTTATATGTAAAATGTGGATAATATCAGTTACCTAACTGCTAAGTCATGGTTGGCATTAATGCATTAACATTTGTGAAGAACTTAAAATAGCAGTTTCACATAGCGGTCAAAGCAGTCCATTAATCAACATTACTATTACTAGTTTGGATAAATCTAACTCAACTTCTTAAAAAAACCCATGCATAATACTATTATAGTAGAAAGAAATCTTAATCTAAGAATTTGTACAGATAGTATTTGGGATAATTTATTCTAGTATATATGTTCTATATGTAGATCTAAGCCTAACAAGGCTGCTGACAGAAAAACCACCCTTGGAAAAGTCTGCATGAACGCATCCATTTGAAATATGTTTAAATTTATCCAATCAAAGAAATGAACTAGATTACATGATGGTTTTCAAGTTAAAGTATACTCATTAATCATCTAAAATTACTAACAATTCTAATTCTTACAAGAACACTACCTGAAAACATGGAAAGTTACCTTTTTTGCTGGTCCCAACTCATCTGCATTAAAAGGGAGTGGATTTTCTTTTAAATAATGAAATAAAGCCAGGACATGTTTCTTTCAGAGTTAAGGATTTCCCTGTCTGTAAGTCAACAACAGTGAAAAGTGATTTAAAGATTGAGTATGGATATAATTAGTATCTTCCTGTGACCTGGGCTCAGAAATCAGTGGAATAAGGGAAAACCCTATTTTCACCTTAAGACATTTTCTTAACAGGGGGAGGAAGGATAACGGTGTACATTTTCACTTCTTAGATCTCTCAAACATAGGCCAAGAGGAACTTCAACCAGAATTACTAGAATTACTAGAATTCTAGTTGGGGCAGCTTCTGAGCGTCCTTTCCATCTGCCTTTGCTGATTAGGAGAGGCTCTACTACAAAACAGACAAGAGGTTACTAGGGCACTAAAGCCCCTGCCAGTATTTCAGCAAGAGCTCGTGAGAGAGGAAGGAGTAATTCCAGGATTTTACACATCACATGACTACCAATGCTTCCCACTACTGTATTCGATTAGCAGTTTTAGTAAAGGCGGTGCTGACTCATCACCAACCACTGGTCTACCATGAGCGCTGAGTCTCTTCCTGAGGCATTTCTGCCTAGTCATTTCTATCCATGGCGTGAGCTTCGGGGCCCCTGACGTATTGTTATGCCCTTTTAGTCACTGAGAGTCATCCTGTTTTTGTGCATTATTCTCTAATTTGTCAATGTCTGTTTGGATTCCATTTCTGTTCTCGAGGAGAAAAAAAAGGTTAGGCACACACAAAGGAAATATTTTCAAAACTATCCTCCAAATGAATGCCAAATTAATAAAAAAAAAAAGTTAAATAATTGTGTCCTTGAAAGCTGTAAGCCTCAAGCACTTTCGTATATGTTGAGATTACCTAAATTGTTAACAATAATATTGCTTTTAGTAAGGGCAAATTCATGCCATGAAGTAACACATACTGTAATCTAAAATGAGAATAAAAGCATTAAATTTGAACTGTATTTTAGCACAATGACTATCATAAAAGATATTTAAAGAGATTATTTTCTCATAAATATTTCCCCAGGTCATTTCTTACATCTATTTTTCCCCCTCCAAATTCAAATTATTTCTTGGTATCTTACCTAGCATATAAAGTCCATGTGTTTTATAAGATACATATAGCATACGTAATTTCATAAACGCTTGTATAGTCTTGATGCTAGGTTTTATATTCTACATCAGTTACAAAATGTTGATAAATTAATCCAACTTAATAAAATCAGGGCAAGGATTTTTGCTCCCTGCAATTATTTTTTGTGCTGAAAATTAGACATTCTCTGGACATAAATTTTTTTAAAGATTGTATTTACTTACTTTTCAGAGAGAGAGAGAGAGAGAGACAGAGAACAAACAGGGAGAGCAGCAGGCAGAGGGAGAAGCAGGCTCCCCGCCGAGCAGGGAGCCCGATGCGGAACTCGATCTCAGGACCCTGGGATCACGACCTGGGCAGACGCCTAATCAACTGAGCCACCCAGGCGTCCCTCTCTGGACATAATTAATAAAATACCACATTGCATCTTTTTTGGAAAAGGGCAGATACAAATAAATTAAAATGATTACCAGCACGCTTGTATAGCGTGCTTAAGGTCCACGGGTCCAGAATGTATGGGAAAGATAAATGGGACAACAGCAGGGCATACGGTACAATGGGAGTCCTGAGACATCCGGTGTCGTTGGTACTCCTAGACCACACACCTGCTGAGCCCGGCCTCGCCTAGTTCCCAAGTTCTGTGGCCTTCACTCCGAACAGCTAAGTCCCTTGACCCCCACGCCCACTTTACCTACTTACTCAACCTCAGTGAATCTCTAGAAACAAACCCAACCTTAGATGGGATTGGAACTCTGGAACTGCTGGGCAGGCAACTGGAGCCTAATGCCTCATGACTCAGTCCTCTCCTGCTGGCTTTGGCCTTCTGCCTTGTTCTCAAGACCCAGTACCCGCTATGTGTTCTGGATTTATGCATTGTCCTGTTTTCTGTGCCTAAGCCCCTTCCTGGAAACTCATGCAGTACTGCTACAGAACTAGGGCGCTCCCTTCTGCCTACCTGCCTCCTAGGCATTGGGGTCCTTTTCCTCACCCACAGATCCAAGAGGCAGCCATGCTGTTGTGGTTAATAGTCCTAATTTAGGAGCTGGACAGAACTTGGGCGGTCCAACTAAGCTCTCTGGCCTCCATGTCCTGACCTGTGTAAAGGGGATGTTAGTTAGTAGAGCCAACTTAATAGGGGTCTTGTAGGGGTTTAACAGTTAAAACATATACAGTACTTGGAACAATAGCTGGTCATAGTATATAGTATATAAGTACTCAGTGAATATTAGGTTTTATTAATTGTGGAAGCAATAGTAGAATACAAACCAGCTGACACTATCGGCCTCATGCATGGAGCTCTAAAGGTTGTGGTCTTTACATCCCATTTTTCTATCACCTGTTATGCTTGCTGCACTTGACTTCGACTCACACTGGCAGCAGAGTCCATTCCTCAGTACACCCCACTGCGCACTGGGTCCTGTTTCTTACCACGGATTCAACCCCAGCCTGTAGCAGTCACCGAGTTGAGCACAGCTCTGTCCCAGAGTCACCTGAAAACTTGGTTGCCTCTATAATTTAATAGTTACTTCTGCATTATTCCCTTACTTGCCCTCTCAGGGTTTGCTTTTCATAAGGGAAGACAAATCCTAATAAGCATCTCTGCAGAAAATGAAATTTGAACACAAAGAATGTACACCAATCAAATGCAGAGTTATTTACAAAATAAAGACCGTAAGGGAATGACAACTAAAAATATTGCTGGAAACCTACCATTAACCTTATTATACAATGGGCTTTGGTTTCATTTTTTAAATATCTTTTACTTGACAGAATTGGAAATCTCAAAGTAAACTTGCCTAGAGCAATGCTAAATTATCTCTTTTAAGGTCAGATTAGATATTTGCTTCATGCTGAGTTTCTTCATGCATGCATGTTGAAAGCCAGTAGTAAATACATCTTAAGAGTCGAAGGTCAAAGACAAAACAGGTAATGTCAACACTCTGTTTCAGTAAACATATGAACATGACAGATGTTCCAGCATCTCTATCCAGAGGTCACATAGAAATTATGCTCTGGTTTTCATAAATGCTTTTGATTAATTTTAAGGATTTCGGGGGATGGATTCAAACCACCCAGGCCTCTTCCTGGTTTATTGTTTAGTAAATTATTCGCCCTTTGAAGTCTGCAGAAATAATCTGAGGATATTAAAAATATTTCAAATACTAAGGTGGAAAAAATCTGTAGCTTCAGAGAAGTATCTCGCCATTTGCAAAATGGTATTGGGATAATATCACAGGACCCAAGATATAGAATAACCAAAGGGTAAAGACAATGTTTTCTGCTACATTTCAGTTATTCAAACACTTGCAAATGGTATTGAAAAAAAAGGGAAGACCACCAACTCATCAATTCCAAGTGGTACGCTTTTTTCAGATTTTACTATATCCCAAATCAGGATGCATCACACAATACATGTCATGTCATGGCTTAATTTATAGCATTTTTCCTTTCTTAGTGGTACATGAACTAGTGGTGTCCTTTACAGTCTATGATGTCTTAGGTTTAATGAAAAATGGTAAATATTGGAATTTCTTTTGTCTCTCACCTCTCCTTCTCTGGAGTTTCCCTCCTTTCCTCGCTTAAAAAGATATATAGATATACATATACATATACACAAATTATGTATATTTATATACACTCTACACACACATATACACCAGGCTTGGACCCATCCAGCACCCCCAGAGAACTGGGTACCCGTCTTCTCCACCTGTTCATTGCCAAAGAACTGAACTGGAATCCTTTTCCTCAAACCAAACCCAAGATGGGAGTCTGCTAAAGCTGGAGTTCCTGTTTCAAAAAGAAAAGGGGTATTCAACTCAAAGCCTCCTTACCATGTATGGAAAGTTCAGTGAAAAGCCGGCTCTAGGGAAAAGTGAAAACTTCTCATTAACGCTAAGGATGCTGAATCTGGTTTATCTATCCCATCCCCATTCCTCACCAGCATGGCTAATAAAGGACTGACCTAAACCCTTTGTTCTGAACTCTGGGAATGAGAGAGAAGAGCCATATTTTAGTTTTTCTCTTCTCTCATGGGAATAAGTTTGTGGCCAACCCTTAGCTCTAACGAGCTTCTTTAATAAAGATGCCAGCTTCCCCAGGGGCCCACATGCCCTGCATGGCAAATCTCGAGATTGTATTTTATCTCCAAAAAGCTTTCTGTTGGTGCTGCCAACACACAGGAATTATTAATTAATACAGAGCAGTGTGCGCTGAAACAGCATGGGGGAAGGATCTTGGGAAACTCCAGAGTGCCTAATAAAAAGTTCTTGTCAGTTTTTAAACCTCAAAGTTTGATGAAGACTTTGCTCACAGGTTAGCTACCCAAATTAATGGAAAACAAAGAAGTCAGAGAATTACATTTCAGCCTCAGTTTGGGTTGTATGTAAATTAACGAACCTTTAAATCAGGGCAATATTTTGGAGGGAAAAAATGCTTGGCAAATAATACATCCACATACAAAAAAGCTGGCTGAAAAGTCATTTGCTGGCACCCACCAATACTGCCCACCAACTTTTCTTAAATCTTCCTATGTTTCTCTACTTCTAAGCCCCTTACAATAGATATTCCAAAAGTTCTCCCACCCCAAACCCAAGGGAGCTTTCCCCACACACTAAACTGGGTAGCTCAGGAGGCAGCTGAAGTATTCCTGTTTCTCCTTGATTCAAGCCTTTACAACCTCAGGAGTTGGTAGGGAGCTTGGTGCTCAAGGCTCTTTTGCAATTCTGCTGGATTTGGCTTCCCAAAAGCATCAGTTTTAAGTGAATCCAGAGAGCAAGCAGGTGTAGTGAATGTGCAAATCTTTTGGAAAGTCTCCGCGGTATAAAGGGGAAAGATGAAAAGAAAAGCATAGTTTCCCATAATTTACAGGAAAACCAAGAGTCAACATTTATTATTCATTTTCTTGGAGGGTACTTCTTCATAGTTTATTAATTTCACGTATAAAACTTTTCCAAAAACTATGCAGTTAATTGTCTATTTATAGACATTGCCATTTTTCCCAGCAATTATAGGAGCTGGCTTAACCTAGTTAGGTAGCTGTTGAAATAAACGTAAAAAAAAAAAAAAAAAAGTTGATCTCTTTTTTAAAAAATATTTTATTTATTCATTTTAGAGAAAGAGAGAGAGAGCACGAGCCAGGGGGAGGAGCAGAAGGAGAGGGAGAAGTGGACTCCCCACTGAGCCCAGAGCCCGACTCGGGGCTCAATCCCGGGACCCTGCGATCATGACCTGAGCTGAAATCAAGAGTCGGACGCTTAACAGACTGAGCCACCCAGGTTCCCCTAAAGTTGATTCCTTTGGGGGAAATTTTTAGCCTACTACATCTCAACACATCAACACATCTCTAGAGAGACAGTATGTCTCAGTGGTCACAATCTTGGGCTTTGGAGTTAAACTTGAGTTTGCAGAGCAGACCCTCCATTTACAAGCTGTTTGACCTTGGACCTGTTATTTAACATCTCAGGTCTCAGTTTCCTCATCTGAGAAACAGGTATCATGTTACCTAATTGTTTCTCATTTTCTATCTACTAGCACATCAATCAAATTTTGAGTTTTCTTTATTCCTTCTTATCCTCTCCACTTCCTGGGAAGTTATCCATGGTATATACAATATTCCTACTCTTTCAGTGGTTCTCCCTAAATTTTAAATAGGCATAGCTAACTTAAAAAGGTTGGTAAGTCATCAACATCTCTAGGCTTCCCCTAAACAATGTACAACATTAGGATGCTTTCACTCTGGTCATTTACAACTGACCGTGGACTGACATTTTAGTTCCATCCTGTTTGTTTTACCACCAAAAGGTGTCATCATCAATATTTTTATTTCATCAATTACGTTAACCAGTCAAAACTTTTTTTTTTAGAACCAATGTTCTTTTTTTTTAAGATTATTTATCATATGAGAGAGAGAGAGCGTGAGAGAGAGAGAAAGAGACCACAGGCAGAAGGGAGGGGGAGAGGGAGAAGCAGACTCCCTCCTAAGCAGGGAACCCTATGTGGGACTCGATTCCAGGACCTGGGATCATGACCTGAGCTGAAGGCGGTGCTTCACCAACTAAGCACTCCAATCAAAACTCTTTTGATTTACCTACATGATTGTCAGTTTCTTCACATCACATTTGTTTGTTTGGGTTCAATTTCCTTCTAACCAAAACACACCCTTTAAGAAGTGCTTTCAGCGTTTGTTACTGGGAAACTTTCAGCATGTGATTGCTCATGTCTCCAGCCGGCACTGACGCTTGAGTTAAAGATTAACAGGGAATGAAAATTATGGTGGACAATTATCTTCTCTCAGAATGTGGATGATAGGACTCCATGTCTTCTGATTTCTGTTGTGGCTTTTGAGAAGTCTGTTGATCCTATAGTGGTGATTCCTTTAGAGACAGTTTCTCTTTGTTCCTCAGCTGCTTTCACAATCTATTCTTTGACCCTGGTGTTTTGTTTTTCAGTTTCACGATGACGTGCTAGGTGTGGTCTCACTGTGCTTCCTACGTCTGAATAGTCATGCTCCTTCATCAGCTCTAGAATATGATTAGGCATCACCTTATCAAAAATTCCCTCTACTCAGGTCTCTCTAAGGAATAGTCTTTCCTTCTGGAATTCCTGGGTGACATATTTTGGGCCTTTTCCTTCACTCTTCGATGTCCCCTAACTTCTCCCTCTTACATTCCATCTCTATCCAAGCTACCTTCTGGCTACTTTTTTCAGATGTATCTTCCCGCTTAGAATTCACATCCATATCAACATTATCTATCAACTGACTTACTATCTTATCCATTCAGTTACATTATTTTTCGCTGCTAGACATTCTATTACCTCACTTCTAAAAGTTTTCATGTATTGTTTTTTCTTCTCATGCTGTTTTACCTTTTCTTTAAATCCTTTCATTTATGTTTTCAGTCATATTAAGTATAATTATTTTATATTCTCTTTCAGATCATTTGTGTCCCTATTTCTGCTATTATTTTTGCCAGCTGATCTTGCCCATGGTGGATTGTTTCTGTGCATCCTTCGTGCTTAGGGTTTGTGCACTCAGCTTAAGTATAGCTTATCTGAAAGAATCTGGCCTACGTGGAGGTACTCCCTTCAGAGAGGTTTTCAGCTGCCTTCTACCCAGCACCTTGGGGTTATTGTGGTCTGAGCCCAATTTTAATATTAAATTTGCTGGTTGGACTTTCCCAGACAATGCAGGTAAATAAATTAAAACTTTTAACTCACATGTGGTACAGACTTGAATTTAAAAATTCCCACAGGATATTTTACTTTCCCTTTCCAGCCCCGGCCAAAAAAGGAGCTAGTTTCTTAGGGTCTCCCATTACTGAAGGGTGGATTTTTGTCACCAAGGGCATGCATCTTTGAGGGCACTGGCTTTGCTGGAGGATCTCATTCAACTTCCCATTTTATATCGGTCCAAGGCTTTATCATCTGTCTCTGCATGGGGATGACAATCCAATGCTGAGACAACATCCCCTCTTCCACAAACCCCTCCACAACCCCAGCCCCCAGTTCATCTCTGGTCCGATTCTCAGACTTTTCATTTCTGTTTCGTGGGTACCCTGTACCTTCTCGTGAGCTCCAGGAAGCATTGAAAAGGGTTTTAAACAATTATTATTATGCTTCACCTAGCATTTTTAGGTGGATTTTCAAGTTGTCTGTTCCATAAAACTGCCACAACGAAACTCTCTGGTCTGTTAACCTACTTGAATGTATTACTTTGAGAAAAAGAGAATGTTTTTAAAATGTGTCACTTATTGGTATAATACAAATAGATGAGATGTAGTGTTTCCTTGGATTAGATATGCTGAAAAATTAAGCCTCACAGGTGCATAAATTCTTATGAGAAATAATTGATTTGATTTGATTCTTTGTTAAACTGAAAACTTTCACAAATTTTATTGATCTTATAAGAGAAGTCACAAACTATAGCCACTTCTGTGCATATGGGATGTCATATACATAATAAAAATAAGTTCTCTCTCTGATGCAACTTCCAGATTTTCTCAAGCCACTATTTCTTTCTTTCTTTCTTTCTTTCTTTCTTTCTTTCTTTCTTTCTTTCTTTCTTTCTTTCTTTCTTTCTTTCTTTCTCTTTCTTTTCTTTCTTTCTTTCTTTCTTTCTTTTTCTTTCTTTCTTTCTTCTTTCTTTCTTTCTTTCTCTTTCTTTTTCTTTCTTTCTTTCTTTCTTTCTTTCTTTCTTTCTTTCTTTCTTTCTTTCTTTCTTTTCTTTTTCTTTTTTAGAGAGACTGAGCATGAGAACAGTGGGATGGAGGGGCAGAGAGAGAGGGAGAGAGAATCTTAAGCAGACTCCATGCTCAGTGCTGAGCCCAAAATGACCTAAGATCATGACCTGAGCTGAGATCAACAGTTGGACGCTTAACCAACTACTAAGCCACCCAGGCACCCAGGCACCCAGGGTCACCATTTCTTAAAGGCACATTATTGCATGATGATAATAATTGTATATATGTATGTATGTATATATACATACAATAATTGTATATAAGTATGTATATATATACATACTTAGTATGTATCTGACATATATTTTAGGAGAAAAATATAACTAATGTTGGCAAATTCATATCTCATGAAACAATTAAGTTTTGTGGAAAACCGTAGAAAAACTTGTGGGAAATATGGATATGTTGCAAAGAGCACAGACTTGAGAGACAGATGGGCCTGGGCTCTGATGCCATCTCTTCTATTTATTGGCTGTGTGACATTAGGTGAGTTAATGAACCTCTTTGAGCCTCCTTTTCTTCATCATTAAAAGAAGAAATGAGAGACAGCCGGCAGGGTTGTAGTCAGAATTAAATGAGACAATGAATTCATATAGCAAGTACTGAATGAACATTAGTGCAAAGACAAGGAAGGACTTAGAAAGAAAAAAGGAAGGGAAGAAGGAAGGAAAACTGGAAATCCAAAGGAAATAAGGTTGCCAGTGTTCCTCTTTTCATTAAAGAACAGGAGTATGTTGGCCCTGCTTTCCAAGGAATTAGCCTAATGCTAATTTCTAAATAATCTTTGGCTAGACTGCTATCATTCATGCAAATTCATTTCATGTCTTATGGGAGGTTTCATGTAACAACAAAGACAAGCAAATTGCCTGGAACCTGGGATGTTTGGAGCCATCCACCCCTCAGGAAAGTCCCTTAGTAAAGAGTGGAGGGCATCCAGCAATGACAGCCCTCTTGGGAAAAGAGCCCCTCAAGTGACTTATGAATGTGGATGGCTGTGACAGGGAGAAACATGGCCTCTGAGCAAACTGGACTTTCAACTTTTCTACCCCAAATAAAAATCTTAAAGAATCACAGAGCAAGAGTCTAGGAGGAAGTAAAACTACACAATGCTTTTGACCAGCACCCACAACTGTATAGAGTCCTGCTCTCCCTCCCAGAAATTTATAAAGGAATAAAAAGAATATTTTCATGGTCACCGTTTCTGCCAAGATGTTTTTGAGATGTCTGCTCCCTATGAGCAGGTTTAGAGGTATGTGGGAACACCAAACACCCTCAGAGGAAAATGATGTTCCAGGTCCTGTTCCCCTTATCTGGTGGGGTTTATTAGTTTTTGTTTTTGTTTTTTTAAATATACGTCTCTGCCCTCAGGAATGTTGAAAGAACTCAAGTATGTAAAGGGATGGTCAGCTCAGGCCTAACCTGACACAGCAATTAGTTCATCTCTGGATGAAGACAGCTTGTGTGCTACGAGCAGAAGGCTGTTCACATCACATCTCAGTCTGTGAATATGGTTTTTCCATTCATTTCCGAGGATATTTAGTTAGGGGGAAAGCTTGCTCTGACTGAGGAGGTTGGCTTTTACATTGTATGTGAGGTAGTTTCTCAGGAGATGATCTGTGTCACCTTGTTGGTAGACATTAGGAAGAACAGTTAGTAAGAAGAGAAGAGACCCGGCAATCGTCCTCGGGCCCTACAGGACTTAGGTGTGGGATGAAGGCGAAAATACTCAGTGTGTGAGAATGGATGAAGGTGGTGAAGATGTAAAGTCTACCATTGCCTTCATTCTTCATCAGAACCCTAGAAAGGAACCCCCACATCCCTATCCCTGGGAAAAATATGTTGATTTGAAAATAACTGTGTAGATGCAGCAATATGGCCACGATGTTACTGTAGTTTTAGAAATGCAAATGTTTGCTTTGAATTAGTATCACATAAATATAAATTAACATAATGTAAGTGTTAGAATGTGTGTCTCTAGGCTAAAACATTGATCAAATAAAGAGAAGATGTCCAGAGAAATGGACAAGAGATAGATAGCAGTATTGTTTAATCTGACCTGGATTACAATGCTAGTAGTTTCAGCAAGACTGACCATATTCTGGGTCATAAAATCAGCCTCAACAAATTTAAAAGAATTGAAATCATACAAAATATAGTTACTGCAAAAGAATTAAACTAGAAATCCTCCAGAACTATCTCTGGAAAATCCCCAAATATTTGGAAATTAAACAAGACATAATCCATGAGTGAAATAGGAAGTCACAAAGGAAATTAGAACATAGTTTGAATTGAACGAAAATGAAAACAAAGTATCAAAAATCGGGGGATGCAATAGTCAATAGCATACCAATTGAGAACACGGCAAGGATGTTTTCCTTCACCATTCCTATTCAGAATTGTACAGGTAGTCTTAGCCAGTGCATTAAGGCAATAAAAAGAAATAAAAAGTCTACAAATTAGAAAGGAAGAAGTAAAACCATCTCTATTCACAGAAGAAATTACAAGAAATTCTACAAGAAAGCTGTTAGAACTAGCCAGAGAGTTTTGAAAAGTCATAATATTCAATATACAAAATCAGTTGTATTTCTATATACTAGCAGTAAACAAATGGAAATTGAATTTCAAAGAAAAACTTACCAAATACAATAGGACCAAAAACATTTTAAATATTTAGGTGTAAATCTAACCAAAGATGTCTAAGATCTGACTCTTGAAAATTAGACACACACGGATATTAAATAAGATCTAAAAAATTGGGAAATATATCCTGTTCATGGATTGGAAGACTAAAGAGTGTTAAGATGTTAATTCTCCCCAAATGGATCTATAGATTCAAAACAATCCCAATAAAATTTCTAACAGGTTGTTTTGTACAAGTCAACAACATGAGTTTAAAATTTACATGGAAAGGGGTGCCTAGGTGGCTCAGTTGGTTAAGTGTCTGCCTTCGGCTCAGGTCATGATCTCAAGGTCCTGGGATTGAACCCCGCATCAGGCTCCTTGCTCAGCAGTCTGCTTCCTCTCCCTCTGACCCTCCTCCCTGCTTGGGCTCTCTCTCTCTCTTTCTCTGTTCCAAATAAATAAATAAAATCTTTTTTTAAAAAATTACATGGAAAGGCAGAGAACTAGAATAGCTAAAACACGTATGGAAAAGAACAAAGTCAGAAGATAGGCTCCCTGATTTCCAGACTGATTATAAAGCCACAGTAATCAGAACAGTGTGGTATTGACAAAAGGATAAGCATATAGACGAACAGAACTAGACAGTGTCCAGAAACAGACCCATACTTATACAGTCAAGTGATTTTCAGTGAAATAGCAAAGACAATACAATGGGAAAGGATAGTCTTTTCATCAGATGATCCTGGAAGAAACAGACATTCACTTGCAAAGAAAAAAGGTACCATATTAACAAATTAACATGACATAGATCATAGACCTAGATTTAAATTAAAACTGTCCTGCATCAGCCTCCCTTCTCCCTCTCCTGTCCCCCCCACCCCCGGCTTGTGCTCTATCTGTCAAATAAATAAATAAAATATTTAAAAAAATAAATTAAAACTATGAAACTTTTTTCAGATTTTTTTTATTATCATTTTTTCATTTGAGAGAGAGAGAGACAGAGAGTACAAGCAGGGGGAGAGGCAGAGGAAGAGGGAGAAGCAGACTCCCTGCAGAGCTGGGAGGGTGATGCGGGGCTTGATCCCAGAGCCTGGAGATCATGACCTGAGCCAAAGACAGACGCTTAACCATCTGAGCCACCCAGGTGCCCCAAAACTATGAAACTTCTTAAAGAAAACAGAAAAGAAAATCTTTGTGACCTTGAATGAGGCAAAGATTACTTAGATACACAAAAAGCATGATCCATAAAAGAAAAAATTGATAAATTAGGAGTTTATAAAAATGTTTAAATTATGCTCTTTAAAAAAAAAGAATACTATCATGAAAATGAAAGAACAACCCACTAGCTTGAAAATATACTTAAAACACATATCTAACAAAGGATTTGTGGCTAAAATATATAAAGAACTCTCAAAACTCAATAATAAGAAAACATTATTGAAATGTGCGAGATATTGAACAAACATTTCAACAAAGAACCTGTATGAATAGCAAATAAGCAAATGAAAGTACGCTTGATATCATTATTCCTTAGGGAAATGCAAATTAAAACCACAATGAGATATTATCACTTATTTGAATGGGTAAAATAAAGGAAAAAAGGCAGAAAAAGGAAATTAGCAGTACCAAGTGTTGTGGAAAATATGGAGGAACTGGAATTCTCATCTACTGCTGGTGGAGATGCAAAATTATTCAATCCTTCTAAAAAACAGTTTGGTAATTTCTTATATACACTCCCCATATGACTTAGCAATCTCAAGAGAAATTTACTCAAGATAAATGCAGATACAAGTACACACAAAAACTTGTATGTGAATATTTATAGCAGCTTTGTTCATAATCATCTCCAAGAAGGAGACGAACCAAATATTCTTCAGCTGATAAATTATTTTATTAAAAAAAATTGTTTTAAAGATTTATTTATTCATTTTAGAGAGAGACAGTGCACAGGGGGAGGGGTAGAGGGAGAATGGGAGAGAGAGAGAATCATAAGCAGACTCCATGCTGAGTGTAGGGCTCGATCTCATGACCCTGAGGTCACTACCTGAGCTGAAACCAAGAGCTGGACACTTAACTGACTGCGCCACCCAAGTGCCTCTGATAAATGATTTTAAAACTGTGATATAGCCATATAATGAAATTGTATTTGACAATAAGAGGAAATAAACTTCTGGTATACATAACAACATGGATGAAACTCAAATGAATTATGCTAAGATTTACAGATGTACTAAGGCTACGTGGTATATGATTACATTATATGACATTTCTGGAAAGAGCAAAACACTAGGGACAGAAAGTGTATCAGTGGTTTCCAGGAGCTGAGGAAAGAATTGACTACAAAGTACAAAGGGACACAAGGGCATTTTTTATGGTGAGGAATGTTCTATATCTTGATTGTGATGATTTACATGACTGTATGCAATTGTCAAAACTTACAAAACTGTAAACTAAGACAGATAATTTCTCCTGCATATAAATTATACTTCAACACATCTGACTTTGATTTTTAAAAAGAGTTTAAAAAGCTGTTTTCCAGGGGAAAATCCAGTAAGGATCAGAGCCAAGTAAATGAGAAAAAAAAAAAAGATCTTATACGGAAGCATAGTGACTTAATCCAGGATGAAAAGAACCTAAAGAACAGGTTTCCAAGAGAAGATGAAACCAACAGTTTAAGGTTAAGATGTCTGGAAAAAACAGCTTAGAAGTCATCCGGAAAATACAGAGTGTCTTAAGAAATAATAAATAATTTGCCAACTGCTCAAGAGCTGAAGTAACTGAATCACAGAGAGTGGTAGGCAGAACCCTAAGGCACATGCCCATCTGTTCCTGGTGTACACACCCTATTTAATCTCCTCCACGTGAGTGTGGGTGAGACTAGTAAACCCGTGAATGCACTCCCACGGGAGAGAGAGAGAATCACAAGCAGATTCTGCACTGATTGCAGAGCCCGTGATGGGGCTGGATCTCATGACCCTGAGATCATGACCTGAGCTGAAATCAAGAGTTGGACGCTCAACCGACTGAGCCACCCGGCGCCCCCAGGTCAGCTTTTAAAAGAGGGGTCAGGCCCTCAGTAGATGGAAAGGTTCTGCTGTGCTGGGAACTGCCTAGGGTGGGGGGGGACCATGGGGCAAAGACCCGAGGGCAGCCTGTAGGAGCTGAAAGCATCTCCAGCAGGGAAGCGGAGACTGAATTCTGCCAACAACGAGTGGTCTTTTGCCAACAAATGATCTTGGAAAGGTCAGTCATCTGCAAACCTCAGATGAGATCCCACCCGTGGCTAATGTCTTAATTTCAGCCTGGGAAGACTCTTGAGCAGAGAACCCAAGCCTGGACGGCTGATCTAGAGAAACTGAGATGACAAATGTGTGTTGGCTTAAGCCACTAAGTCTGTGGTGATTTTGTCACACGGTAATAGAAAAGTGAAGAGTGAATTAAATGTGTCAAGCTAGTTTAATCAGAAAATACTTTGGTGATTTTGACTCCAACAGTTCCTCACCCAACCAATAGTAGGCTAGTTTTAATGATTTACTATACATTGAATCAAAAAGCATCACAGAAGGTAACATCATAGAAGAGGGAAGACCAAGGGGATGACGTCTTTGGAGGATACTTTCCCTCGGTTCTGTCCAGGGTGGGCCAAGAAAGTCCCAGTACAGACCGGTGGAGGGGCCTTCCGCTGGAGGTTCTCTGATTTGGGCTCATTGCACTTGGTAACTCATTGTCCCACAGACTTCCCTTCTCCACTTCCAGGCCAAGACTTCTGCCACTCCAGTACTAATAACTGTTCTCTCTGGGCTGGACACCCTCCCACAGGTCTCTAGGGCCAATGGTGACATCCAGACCAGAAACACGTCAGCGCTCACTGGACTTTCTTAACACTCATTGTTAACACACTCATTTGTGAGGCTAGTCACCAGGAAATGACCACTCAGCTTTATAACCATAAAAGAAAGTATGAATCATTCCTGAAGCATCTTTCCATATATGTGATAACAGAAAGAAGGTTTCCCCCCAAACAGTATTATTTCAATTATAGGTTGCAGTATCTTGCAAATTTAAAAAATAACATTCTTCCTTTTCATCAGATTATCAATTGTTTTATTCCAGAAAATTCTTTATTCTAAACATTATATAATGAAAACGGAATTAATAACTTACCTTGTAACTTTTTAGTCTGATGAAATCAACCTTCATAGAGACAAATCTATCTGAATTTCGACTGATGTTCTTAAGGTGTTCCAGAAGATCCACACAGAACTTGTAACCTCCTTTAAGCACACACAGGATCATAATGTCACAGTATCCTATGTCTTTCATAATATCCTTAGCCAGCCGTTCAGTTCTGAAAGAGGGATTAAAAGACATATTAAAGCATAAGTACTTCTGAGTATTTTTTTCCTTTCAAAAAAATGCATGATGCATTACCCATATTAGATTACACAAGGGATTGTGGAGGAGAGCTCAGGAGACAGAAGCCTACAGATAAAGAAGCTTTGTTAAGACTGGACAAAGAGAGAGTGTTCAAAACATATTTCTGATAACCACATCATCCCTAGTACATTTTTGCTCCTTGGTGTCACAAACATGAGTAAGGTGTAAAATATATGTCAAAGATCATGAATGCTATTATTTTATCACTACAGAGCCTGGTTGTTAACAATGCTATGAAGATATCTGGTGATGTTATGCTCACTTTATAGCAAAGAGAGAGGACATGGAGAATGATTCACTCACCTTACAAACATTAGAAGAGCCTGGAAGGAAAGTCAAGCACACAGAAACTATCAAAAGAATAACCTCTCTCTTCTATTTGACAAAGATGGCACATTACCTATGTGAAAGGTGTCCAGGGTACAATTCCAGGAGGCACCATTTCCATGGAGCACCATGTGAATGATGCCTTCCTGGAGCTAGGTAATGATGCAGCCTCGGGTTGGCACCCAAAGCCTGATTTGGAACTGTCACTGTATTTTTTCTAATTGTTTCATGTCTAGAAGTCCATTGCCCGTGCATCCATACAACATTAAAGCCTCGAATGGAGGCAGGAGCTCAGGTGCATATTTAAAAAAAAATTCCTACTGGCACTTCAGATAGAATTAGATTTAGAATGTGTTAAATGAATGATTGGAATATATACATATGAATATATATGTGTATGTGTATATATGTGTATGTATGTATATCTCTCTATAAAGCATTATATTACATATGTTCTATATATCTAATATATTGCATAATATATTTTATATAAGTTATATATGTGTGTGTATATGCATACATATGTATAAACATATACATATTAAATGGCAACCGTGGTTTCAGACGATGTTCCTCAAAATATGATCATCAAGAAAATGTACAGCAGCATGCCAGATAGTCTGCAAAAAGGGACATTTGTTTTCAGCATAATGGAGTGAAGTGGTCAACACATTCACTCCACAAAAAAGTAACTATAAAGCTAGATAAAACTGTTGAAAACAACCATTTCAGCACTCTGGAAGTTAACCAGAGACATATAACAAACTGAGAATCATTTATTCATGAAAACATTGAACAATGGGTAGAAAGAGCACAAGTCTGTGGCATCCTTGCCAGAGAGTGCTCCCATCTCCCTGTGCCCCACATCGGCTTTGTTGTTCAACCAGGTAGTTCACCCAGGGTGCGGCACTGCCAGAGGGAGCTCCCCTCACGGGGAGCAGTGTCAGTTGGTATGGCTATCTTGGTAGCCTGTGAGCAGGGAGAGCCAATGGCCCCATTATTGTGAAATTGCACTCCTGTTTGAGCAACTAACTGGCAGACTAGTCTAGTCGGGGATTTCTGGGAGGTTAGTGTCACAGGAGAGGGATAGACAATACACTCTTCACATATCTCAGGTTGACCAGAAGCTATGCATATGCCCAACAGAGACCAGCATGGGACCAGGTTACCTATACATTCCTGAATGATGGAGCCCGTAAGCATGTGCAGCAGAGACACAAGAAAGCACAATGAAACAATAAAAGCTGGGGAAGACTTGAAAAAGGCTGGAAATTTGAATGTGCTTGACAGTCCCCACACACATTCATCAGGGCTTAAGGTGTTTGAGTATAATCTCTAGTCAATCTTAGCCTGAAGGCTAAACTATTCAGACACAGGGGTGAGTCCTAGTAAGTGAGGCTTACAAAGTAAAAACAAGTAGACTGCCTATTATCAGAGGCCATGCACTGTGGGGGATACAGATTCCACAGAGTGGAAAACAAAACAAACAAACAAAAAAACCCCAAAAAACAAAACCAAAGAACAAGGGCAGTGAACAGAAAATAATTACAAATATGGTAGATATGAAACCCAACTATATCAATAATCACTTTAAATGTGAATGATCTAAATATACCAAGTAAAAGACAGAAACTGTCAGAGTGGATTAAAAAAAAAAAAAAAAGACCCTAACATATGTTATCTATAAAGACACTGATAGATTAAAAGGATGGAAAAGGACATATTGTACTAACACTAACCAAAAGAAAGCAGGAGTAGCTTATTGATTTCAGACAAAGCAGATTTCAGAGCAAGGAAATTATCAGGAATAAAGAGAGCATTATATACTAATAAAGAGGTCAATTTTCCAAGAAGACATAACAATCCTTAATGTGCGTGCATCTAACAACAAAGAGTGTCAAAAAACTGACAGAACCTGGGCGCCTGGGTGGCTCAGATGGTTAAGCGTCTGCCTTCGGCTCAGATGGTTAAGCGTCTGCCTTCAGCTCAGGTCATGATCCCAGGGTCCTGGGATCAAGTCCCGCATCGGGCTCCCTGCTCAGCGGGGAGCCTGCTTCTCCCTCTGCTTCTCTCTCTCTGTCTCTCTGTCTCTCTGTCTCTCATGAATAAATAAATAAAATCTTTAAAAACAAACAAACAAACAGAACTAGAATCCACTACTGCATTTGGAGATCTCAATACTTCTCTCTCAGTAACTGACAGATCCAGTAGTCAGAAAACCACTAAGGATATACTTGAACCACACAGTATCATAAATCAACTGGACCTAACTAGCATTTATAGAATATGTCATCTAGCATTTTTCTCAAAGATATAAATAAGAAAATGAAAAGACAAGCCACAGATGGGGGGTGGGGTATTCAAAAATCATATATCTGGTAAAGGACTTATATCCAGAATATATAAAGAACCCTTACAACTCAGTAAGAAGACAAACAACCCACCCAATGTAAAAATGGCAGAAGACTTAAATAGTCATCTCTTCAAAGAAAACATAAATAGCTAACAAGCACACTAAACAATAGGAAAATGCAAATTAAAACCACAATGAGATACTTTTATGTATCCACTAGAATGGCTATGGTCAAAAGGACAGATGATACTAAATGTTGGCAACCATGTGGAGAAACTGGATTCCTCATCCTCGCTGGTAGAAATGTAAAATGGTACAGCCACCTTGGAAATAATTGGCAGTTTCTTAAACTTAACCATAAAACCCAGAATACCACTGCAAGGAATCCAAGAGAAATGAACAGGTATATCCACACAAAGACCTACATGCGAATGTTCATAGATACATTGTTCATAGTAGCCCAAAACTAGACATCCAAATAACCACTGATTGGTAAATCAATAATTAGATATTGTATGATTTAATTTATATGAAATGTTCAGAAAAGACAAATTTATAGAGAAAGGAATCAGATTAGTGACTGCTTGATGCTGAAAGTAGGAATAGGGACCGACAGCAAACATTTGGGGATGACAGAAATACTGTAAAATGATGGTTGTGCTTGCCCAACCATAAACATTTACTAGACATCATTGACTCATTGACTTACAATGGGTGAATTTTGTAGTATGTAAATTACACTTAATAAATTCATTCCTGGGCCCCACCCCAGGATTTCCAGACATAAAGCATAAGAATACACATTTTATGGGGTGCCTGGGTGGCTCAGTGGATTGAGCGTCTGACTCTTGGTTTTGGCTCAGGTCATGATCTCAGGGTCATGGGATGGAGCCCCGCATGGGGCTCTGCACTCAGCACAGAATCGCTTGTCCTTCTCCCTCTGCTTTCTCTCTCTCTCTCATGAATAAATAAAAGCTTTAAAAAAAAAAAGAATACACATTTTAACAAGTTCACTGGTTAAGTCTCCTGTACTGGGAACTGGCTTTCGGTAGCCTTAGCAGCCCAATCATGTACTAGATCAGGATGCAATTAACTAAAGTCATAAAATTCAGGTGAGAAAAGCAAGAATTTGTTTAAACCAGGGGGTTCCCAAACCTTTGTTAAGGGGAAAATGCCTCTGAGTTATTAAGAGGTGAGCTGAATACAAGGACTCCGCTGCACAACAAAAGTTGGTTTAATTGTTAGAGTCAAGCAGGTTTCTTTCCTTTTTTTTCTTTTTTGCAGGAATTTCCGTATCTTCAATTTGAATTGCTAACAGGGAGATTTGGCCATTTGAGAGTTGCAAAATTTCCCAAGTTTCTTTGATCACAGAACATTTTGTTCCCTCTGAGGACTGGGACTTGTATTCCATGAAAAGATGGCATCTTAGGCCATGAGAAACTCCAAACTAGACCTTATTTTAATAATATACTATAGTTTGAGAGGACGTGGACTATGCAAGTCTTACCCAATGGAAAATTCTTAGAGTGAAAGAATGACATTTCCTTTTGGTATAGACAGGAATTGATGGAAAGATAATATCCTGGGAATAGTGACTGTCTAGTGTTTTCCAAACTTTAGTTTGGCTAAGGACTTGTTTCATAAAGTTAAATATTAACTCAGAAGAATATAATAGATTAAAAAAAATAAAGGCAGAAGTACTATGGTTTAAGAAAAAAGGTAGCATGGGAAGTCCAAAGTTTCAATTTGTTCCTACTCCCCAGTGCCTCTCCCACCCCCCATTTCTGGGTGTCTGAAGAATCTCTATGTTCCTAGGAGTGCACTGTGAAGCTTGCTTTCCATGTAAATGTGAAGGTTTGAGTATTTGATCTTTGTACAAGAAAACAGAGAGGTACACGGAATGATTATAGTCTGCGCATTAGGCAGTTTTGTGAAAAGGGTATGACCTTTAAATCCTGATGCTTAGGGTAGGATCAAGTGGAGGACGCTCTCTGAAAACTAAGAAACAAATGGTGACTTATGGGCTTAGAACAGGCGAGAAAATGTTGGCTTTTAGAAAGCCAATTGGCTAGGAAGGAGCTAAAGGATCTCTATATAGACGGGTCAGAAAGACCTGGAAATAGCATTCTAGAAATAGTTCTGTGCAGATATTTTTAAGTTGAAAATATGCCTATTCCCAAAACATTACCACTGCCTGGAAACCATAACCTGGCACAGACTGGCTGATTTGTGATACATTGCTTGATCTGAGATATATGCCAAGTTGCAGGAAAAGCCAGGGCTGCAGGGGTGTGTCCCATGAAGGTAAAGTTCACCTGTTAATTATCCCTGGTTAACTCAAGCGTCTGTGAAAAATCTAAGACAGAGGTCCTCAGGTAAACAGCAGTGCTTTCCCAAACCCTGTTTTTATCAGTTTGTGCAGGACATTGTTATTTTGAGGCTGTTACATATATATATATATATATAATATATATATATATATGCACAGAACGTAAAAATATCTGCATGGAACTATTTCTAGAATATATATATATATATTCTTATCATTTCCCCGAACAAGTGTCCAGGTAACCAGCTCAATTAAAGCAGAGATTCGTTTTATTACAAATTCTCTGTCCTATAAAATTTCTGTCTACTCCTATATAGGAGACACTCAGGAATAGGGTCGTAAAGTGTATTATATGATTTGCACAAGGTGGGGGGGGGGCAGCCAGTGCAGAACCAAGACTGACACAAGAAACAACACTTACCTGTCCACAATGATGCCATGAGGTATGAGGACATACTCCAAATCTCCATAATAGTGCTGTGGGTATGTGAATAAATTCAAGTCATATCCTGGCCAATCGTCCATAATCTGTAAATCAAATTATTTTCGTTACAATATTTTTCATGGGGAATTTATTTGTAAAACGTAAATAAGCAAAAATGGGTATCATTTGAAAAAAAGAATAATATGGAAAACAGAAAAGAGGTCTGATGATCAATATGACGTTAGATTACATTCTATCAACCTATGACAAGCTCTGTGGGGGAAAGTAATCTGTTTCACGAAACCTGATGAAAGATCTAGTGCTGAAATGAACAGAGAATTCTGCTCCTAACTTTTGGCATCATACAAAGAAATATCCATTTGATGTCTTATAGTTAACCTGATAGTATTGTTTGAAATGTTTGTTATATCTAAATTATATAGTATCATGAATATAAGTAACACTATGTTCATAAGTATATTGGACTTATACTTATGGACTTAGAAATATGGACAGTATCATCATACATTATTATAAATGTTATTACGTATACTATTATGTTTCTATGCATTGTAAAAGCCTCCTCTGCCTAGGAAAGATTACCTATTAAAGTACATGTGTCTTGGGATTAGTGTAGACACAAACTTCTGAGTGGTCTAGTCATTACAGTAAACACTTCAGAACGATATACTATGGTGGGAACTTCCGTCAGTCCTATTGGGAAAAATTCTTCCAGAAAATTGGCCTATTCATGTAGTGAATAGAGTACTAGCCAGTCTTTCCCTTGCTTAGCACTGGATATGCAAATTTTATGGTTAGAACAGTAAAGATGTGGGAGGGAAAATGAAGGTGAAGAACGAGTTACTTTTACTTTCAGATCACCGAGAAAGGATACACCAGGGAAGTGTTAGCACCCAACTCATTCCACAGCTGTCCTGCTGGTTCCTGTTCTTTGATGACTCCTGCACACTTCCATCACAACCGCTATTCAGCTTGAAGCTTTCATCATGCAGAGCTATCCCAATTTTCCAGCCCAGTTCCCTACATCATTGCCTCCCCATCCTCAGGCTGGGCTTCAGTCCAGTCGTAACCTTTCCCAGTTCTGTGTTCTGTTCGTTTGTCTTTCTTGCACCTGCGCCCTCTCCTTCTCCTTCCCTCTCTCCCTCTGTATCCCAAGCTCAACCCCTCTGCAGAAGCTCAGGTCAGGCCTCACTTATTTCTGGAGGCCTTGCTCAGCCCTCTTACTCTCTGATCTTCTCTCCCAAATTCCTCATAGATGGGGCCCTCAGAGCTGTCTTTTCAAAGGCTCCCAGACAGGCTCCTTGAAAAGACTTTTGCCACTGCCAGCCTCTGGCTCACTCGGTCTTACCTGTTATAGAACCCATTTGTACATCATTTAATTCTGGCACGTCCCCCAGCTGTCTACCCTTCTCCTCATCCAGGACTCAAAACATTAGCTCAGGTTTTGGAAGGGCAACTTATGGTCCAGCTCCCACCCAGGCCCACCCCAGTTCTGGGTTCTGAAACACCAGCCAAACCAAACTCATTTTCTTCCAAATTTAGCCCTTTCCTATCTCAGCAAAAGACAACATATTTTTCTATTTGCTCAGATCAAAATGTTGGAGTTGTTGTTGCCTTCTTTCTTTCATTCCCTCATGTCACCCATTGGCAAATTCTATCATCAATTCCCTCAAAATTTAACCAGGACCACCGTCAGCATCCCAACTGCTACCTCCCAGTCCATGCCACCATCATTTCTCCGGGGACCATGCCATAGCTGTCAGACTTGCCTCCCTGCTTCCACCCTGGCACCCCCACCCCATTCCAACATGGCAGCCGGAGTACTGCTGTCTTCTCGTCTTCTTTCAGGGGCTCCCCATTTTTCTCTGAGTACAATCCTGAGTCCTCACCATGGCCCATGGGGGCTTCCTCTCTGACTTGTCTGCAGGCATTCTCTACCTCCTTTACTCTGCTTCAGCCACGTTCTTCTTGCTGATCCTTGAACATGCCAGGGATGCTCCTGCCTCAACAGCTTTGCACCTGCTCTTCCTCTTGCTTACAATACTCTTCCCCCAGATTTCTACATGGCTTACACTTCACTTCCTTCAAGTCCCCACTTAAATGTCACCTCCACAGAGAGGACTTACCTGATTACCTATAGAAAATAGCACCCCCTTCCTTCCTTCTCATCTCTATATTCCTTTTCCCCAGCTTTACTTTCCTTCCCAGCATGTGCTCCCACTGGATGTGACACATGTATGTCTGTGTGCTTTGTCTTGTCTCCTCCCACTAGAATGTCAGTGCCTTCTGACAGAGACTATGTCCGAGTCACTGTGGAAACCCCAGTGCTCAGAACACTGATCTGGAATACAGTAAGTGCTCAAAAATGTTCAATGAGTTAATGAATGACACATTCTCCATCCACAGACTATCCAAGACTACCTGAGCTCCAGCCCAAACTGATTTGTCTCGATTTGCCTCCTTGCATAAAGAGCACTGCTGCTCAAGGCTCTGGAAATTCACATCTACCAGGGGCAGATTGTTAGCCAAATGGTGTGTGTCATCTGCCTCTTTGAAAAGTATCACTTTTGCTCTGCCTCTATCCGCAAATTGGCTGGGTGCAACTATTGAATTTGTACAGAGCAACTCTGTTTTCCAGCCCTGAGAACTCCTTGCGCCTGCTGTAACCATCAACACCACAGTCCCCTGTCAGAGCCTGAACAGCAGCTGTACGTGAGGAGCCTCCAGAAGATCCTCTGGCAGGCCACGGTAAAGGCCAGACAAGAACCCCAACCCACATGAGGCCCCAGGGAGATCATTCAAGTGCACGGCATTTTCTGGCTCCCCTTCCAGACCACACACACACTCCGCACTCCACTTCCTGGAGCCCTTCCAGGTGGTGGCATCATTAACTAGTGGTCTTCTGAGCCCATTCTTCCTACCATGCAAATCCCTTACTGTCCCCCCTTCCCCCCCTCTCCCCCCGCCCCCCCTGGTTCTGGCTGCATCTCAGAGCCTACATTCCTCTCTGTGTTCTAGAGCTTAGCTCTGATCCTTACTGGCTGTGATGCTAGGGAAAGCACTCATCCTGCCTGAGACTCAGTTTCCCCCTCCTTTAAACAAGACACAATAAAACCTATGGTCAGGGTTGGTGTGAGGATTAACAGAGAACAGAGGGTCTCCAAAGCAGTCAGGAATAACCCCATTTGAGGATCTGCTGCAAGGAAGCAGCCTCTTCAGTGCTATGGACTGAATTGTGCCCCCCCTAAAATTCATATGTTGAAGCCCTATCCCCCCCCATTGTGATGACATGAGGAGGTGGGGCCTTTGGGAAGTAATTAGGTCATGAGGGTGGAGCCCTCATGATGGAATTAGTGCTCTTCTAAGAAAAAACCAGCGAGCTCTCTAGCACACTCTCTCTTTTTTCTCTCTCCCCCATCTTTCCCCCCCCTTCTTCTCTCTCTCTCTCTCTCTCTCGCTCTGCCATGTGAGGACACAATGGGAAGAATAAGGCAATTATCTACAAGCCAGCAAGAGAGTCCTAACCAAATGAAATCAGCCAGCACACTGATCTTGGACTTGCAGCTTCCAGAACTATGAGAAATACACGTCTATTGTTTAAAACAAACAAACAAAATGAGTGGGAGAGAGAGAGATTTACTTAAGAGTTCCTAGGACATTTCCTGGTATATAATAAGTGCCTAATAACTGATGTCAAAAAGAAGAAAAGAATGATAAGCAAATGGCAAAACCAACCTATTGATAAGAGCCATCATGGTAACCTGTAGTCAAAGGCGGCATGAAGTAGTGGTCAAGCACTCAGACTTAGAAGCCCAGCACCTGTCGGGGGGGGGTTATAGCTGTGGGACTTAAGTTGGGACTTTAACTCTCTGTGCCTCAGTGTGTTCATCTATAAAATGGAGTCAGTGCCTGCCTCGCATGGCTATTGTGAGGATTCAGTAAGATATATAACAGAAATAAAACTCTTACAAAATCATCATCTAGTCTATAGTACTTCCGGGATAAGTGTTAACCATCTAGGTGTGTTGAAACAACATGGGTTAACTTGCAAATTAAAGGCCTTAATTAATTTACAGAAAGGCCTCAAACCTATTTGTCAACGTCTTGTTACCCTAGTTAAAGTTACACATTTAAGAATAGAAGAAATGTATTTCTCTAAAACTATTCTATAATTCATACTGGCCTTTTCCAATGAGTCTGAAATAGTGAGTTTTCCTTGTTGAGATGAAAAAAAAAAAGACAATTAGAGATAAAGGAACTACTGGTTTACAAACAACAGGTGTTGGCGAGGATGTGGAGAAAAAAGAACCCTCGTGCACTGTTGGTGGGAATGCAAACTGGGGCAGCCACTGTGGAAAACAGGATGGAGGTTCCTCAAAATATTAAAAATAGAACTACCCTTGGGGTACCTGGGTGGCTCAGTTGGTTAAACATCTGCCTTTGGCTGAGGTCATGATCATGGAGTCCCGGGATCAAATCCCGTGTCGGGCTCCAATCCTGCGTCAGGCTCCCTGCTCAGTGGGGAGTCTGCTTCTCCCTGTGCCCCTCACCCTGCTCGTGCTCTCTCTCCTCTCTCTCCTCTCTCTCTCTCAAGTAAATAAAATATTTAAAAAAAAAAAGAACTACCCTATGATCCAGGAGTCACACTATTGGGTATTTACCCCCAAAATACAAAAACACTAATTCAAAGGGATACATGCACCCTGATGTTTATTGCAGTATTTTCTACAATAGCCAAACTAGGGAAGCAGCCCAAGTATCTATCAATAGATTAACAAATAAAGAGGATGTGGTATGTATACGAAGGAATATTATTCAGCCATAAAAAAAGAATGAAATCTCGCCATTTGCAACAACATGGATGGAACTAGAGAGTATTATGCTAGGTGAAATAAGTCAGAGGAAGACAAATACCCATATGATCTCACTCATATGGGGAACTTAAGAAATAAAACAAACATGCAAAGGAAAAATAAAGAGAGAGAGAGAGAGAGAAATCAAGAAACAGACTTTAATTATAGAGAACAAACTGCTGGTTACCAGATGGGAGGTAGGTGTGGGGGGAATGGGTGAAATAGGTGATGGGGATTAAAGCATACACTTATCATGGAGAAAAAAAAAGTACTATGCTTTTTTTTAAATAAAGGAAACTACTGGTTTACTCCTTGTAATTCTTAATGGTGCATGCAAATTGCATTGCAAATAAGTCCTAAAACTGAAGGAATGCAGGCTGCTATGAACTGTAGAATAAGATAATTATCTTATTCATCTGCTTTTTAAAAAATCCAAACAAGAAATCTTTAAATAGTTTCAGTATCACAGATAATATGCTCTAAGTTTAGTCAGAACAAAGCTTTCTCTGTCCAAAGACACAAAAAAACATGGCTAGGCTGGGGAAGTGACAAACACATTAACTGAGCCATTTTCTACAAAATTCAAACCCTAGAACTCATTCAGCGTCTCTTTTTTCCCATTGGAAGATGTATTGAAAACCTTCTTTCTAAGCCATTAAAAATCATTTTTTTTTTTTTGCTTAGCATATTTCTTGCACCATTTTTCAGGTTTTTCCCCCAGGGAGAAAAGTAGTTTGGAAACACATACAAAAAGCAAATCCCTGCTCTTCTCTGTGCCTGAGCCCCACACGCTGGGCCCCCACTCTCTCCTTCAGGCAGTGACCAAGGTTGCCACCACTTTTCAGGCTCACATCTACCCCTCAACTGTCAGGGAGGAAAGGAGTCTCATCCCTCAGCTCTGCTTCCAAGAAGTCCCACACAGGAACATCCAACATCCAACACCTAGCCCAGGCAAGGAGGTGACTCAAACCACACTTTGTCTTTTTTTTTTTTTTTAAAGATTTTATTTATTCATTTGCGAGAGAGACAAAGAGAGAACAAGCAGGGGGAGAGGCAGAGGGAGAGGGAGAAGCAGACTCCCTGCTGAGCAAGGAGCCCGATGCGGGACTCGATCCCAGGACCCTGGGATCATGCCCTGAGACGAAGGCAGACGCTTAACCATCTGAGCCACCCAGGAGCCCTCAAACCACACTTTGAGTCAATGCGTAGAAACAGTTCCCTAAAAAAAGGCTCCAGATTCTGATCCCGGAGGAATAAAGGGGACGTACCAGACCACATGACACCTTGTATCACACAGGCCTTCCTCTTCTGTGGCGGGTTGGGCACCCAACCTGGTAAAGTTGTGTTTTAGTTGGATTATCTGATTACTTATCTCCAATACTGCCCCAATTCTTGGGGGGGGGGACCCATAACAGAAGCACAACAATTATTTTAGATTTTTTTCTTCTTATTCCTTCCAAACCCACTGTGTAGGTACTAGCCATGATTCTCTTGATAATGCTTTGTTAGAAACAAAACATATCTAAGAAGCTGATCCCCAAAAGCCAGATGAGTAGAGAGCTTTCTCTCTCCCTGAGAAGGAACAAAGATGTACCAATCATGGGCTGGTGACCTTCCGGCTCTAGATCAAGGGACCAGTCAATCCTGAGCAAAGTTTCTGAACGTGGGGTCTACAACTCTTACTTGGCAATTAACATTTGCTACTGCTTACTGTTAATAATCTACTAATGTCTTACCTCCCCTATTCAACGGAAAGCCATTTGTAGGCAAGCGCCATCTTAAATCTCGTTATATTCCCTTCTCTTGCACAAACCAGGCTTCTTGTTTTATGTTTACATCATCCAGCTCTATGCCCCCCTGCCATCTTCATCGCAAAGTTTCTACCAACTCGGAATTTTCTTCTGCACCTCATTTCTGGACAGCCCCCAAACCAGCCTCCATCATCCTATTAGCCACTTCATCCTGTGGCTCCTTCATCTGCCTTAACCCAAACTACTTAATCTTTATGCCACATCCAATCTTCCAGAGCAATCCCACCTCGGAAGGACTTCCCTGCAATCATAGCTTTCTATGTAGCATCATGAGTAAAACCTGACTTCAATCCTGTTTCTGTCCTTTGCTAGTATGTGACCTTGGGGATTTTCTTAATCTCTCAGGGCCTCCGTCTCCTCCTCTGTAAAATGTCAATTATATTCCTCCCTCACGGATTTGCAAGGAGTTAATGAATAATTCAGGGAAACCACATAGTAAGTGCTCAATAAACGCTCACTATCAACACCTGCCCCCCTTTTCCACTGGTACTAAAACTTCCGTTTGGTTTTTTGCAACCATCCTTAAGGTTCTCTATTTTCCCTGTATAGGTACCTTCCTGAGCTTTGCCTTTCCTCTCTACCCTAAATGCCATGGACTTCCCCAGCACGTTGAACTCGCTCTGAATTGGCCTTCCCTCCCTGTATCCAACTTGAGTTTGTCTAATTATGCCAAGCTCTACTGGAGAAAATAGCATAAATGCAGGGGCCATCCCCATGACACATTGTTTCCAACCTCTCATGAGGTCCTCTCTCTGCCTCACACCGTCTTTCTCAAAAAATTACCTTGCTTCCCAGAGAGCTTCTTTTGATACTAATAGATTGGGCTATTTATACTGTTCCATCATTTGCTTTTTAGACTTTAACAATCTGCCTATCTTATTAGTCATATCAATTTACCTAATTCCTTTCTAAGAGCATGTATTATTAAAGAGTGTGCTATATTGTAGCCATTCTAATGATGGGATGGTTGTTTAAATGATTCTCACCGCTAATGGCTTTGCAATTGTGAAATACAATGGCCTCTTTTCCATCTTTGTCCTGCTTGCTCTTCCTGCAGCATCTGACGCTCTTAATGGCCCCTCTCGCCCCTCCACAAAACTCTGTTCCCTAGACACCTACCACCCTGTCTGTCCTCTCCGGCTTTGCTAGTCATTCTTGGTCTCTTTATCAGACTTCTGCTGGACACTCCGCCTCTTACATGTGGGGATTTCCAGGTTTCTACCCATAACAGCAGTTTATAATTTTTTCCCCATTTTCACGGGGCCTTCCTATCCAAGCCAAGCATCAGATATTTTTCTATTTTCTGAAGATTTCCAAGTCTATCCAATCACTCTCCTCAATTGCAAGTACAAATTTCAAATTGCCTGCAGTGCATCTTGACCTGGAGGCCTTACAGACTCAGTTTGTCCAGAATTGAACTTATTTCCCTTTTTATATGTTCATTCCTCCCCCACCCCCAGGCCTAAATGTTCTCTCCATGGCAACGGGAGTGATTTTTTTTTTTTTTAAGCATAAATTGGGTGTGAGGATTTCTTCTCAGGATACAATGATTTCCTTGCAATCGGTATGCCCAGTACCTCTTCTTCCGAGTGTTCACGTGGCTACCTCCTACTCACCCTTCAGGTCATGGTTCAAATATCGCTGCCAAGAGACCACCCTGACCACCTGAGCAAAAGCAGTACTGCTCTGCTCCCCAGCCCTCCTCCAATCACTCCGTATCTCAATCCTCTCTTTTCTTTTCACTGCACACATCACTATGTGAAATTTTCTTCTTTATTTGCTTGCCTATGCCTCTTCTCTAGAATGTAAGCCCAATGAAGACAGGGCTTTGTCTGGTTCCCTGCTCTATCTGCAGAGCCTAGAACACCACCTGGAAACCCGGCAGGACAGTCAAATAAATAAATTTAAATTCCTCGTTCTTGAAGATGGAAAGGTCCTGCTGATAAATTAAGAACTGAGCAACACAGTTCAACCTGATTAGTTCTGTGTGAGTGTGTGGTGTTTCCTTCCCCAAACCCCATACTCCAGCAATCCATACATAATCACACAGGTTATCTGCGAATACCACAGAGCTCTGAAAAAAGAAATGTTAATGCAGCAAGTTAGCCCCACTCTCCACCCTCACCTCTGTTAAACCTGACACAGTAATAACCACCACCTTCTATAGAAACCATTCTGGACAGGAGCTAGAAGCAGAGTCCAGTGGCCACAGGGCAAGAGCAGATTTGATTCCAGGACGCTGACAGATGGGTACCCACTGACTGACTCTTTGAGGGATTCCCAGGGATAAAGGGGCTCTGGTCTGGGGAACCATCATCCCACATCCTCCCCTCCCGACACACTACTAGACAGATATTTTACAATCTCTCCAGTTCGCTCAACGGGTCAAGCACTCAGTGTCTCCCTTTCGCTGACAAGGAGACTCACGCTCCGGAGGCACTAGCCTGTGTCCATCTTGAGTAAAGACCCCAGGGTCCCAGCCCACGTTTCAAAGCTCAAACTCCGTCCATTTGAGCTACTTTATTTCCTAGCTGCCCTGGAGAATCTTCAGTATCTTTTTGGAAACCAAACTGGAAGCCTGCGCTGGAGGGGTCAGGGGGAAGCGCAAAGGGAGGGAGGCCCCCAAGAGTAGCCCGCGAGGGTCTTCACAGACCCGCCCTGCTCCCAAAGATGACTCGTCGTGGCTGGCAGGAGTGGGGACCCGGCACCACACAGGGTCAGCGCTGGAGTATCCGATTCCTGGCCCGGGAGGGGAGGGAGGGGCGCGGAGGGGACACTGACAACACGGGGTGCAGGGCTGTTAAGTGTTGGGTCGGGTCGCGCGCGGGGAGGGGCGGCTGGGAGGGGAGAATGGAAGCCATCAGCTCCGGGACGGGAGAACAAAGCAGTGGCCCGCCCGCATTTCACGCGAATGCATTTCAGGCATTTAATCGAAAAGGAGGGTGCCAAGAAGGGAGGGGAGGGGAGAGAGCGGGGAGCGCACGACTCAGCCCAGAAATCGGGAGTTTGCATTTACCACGACGCCTCGCCCGTAGTCTGGCGCCTCCTCGCTGCTCCCGGCCATGTTTCTCCCGGGGAAAGCGGGAAGGGAAGAAGGGCGCGGGAAGGATCTGGGAGGGCGAAGGGCTGGGAGGGGGATGGGACTGGGGACGGGGACGGAGACGGGGCCGCCCCGCCCCGGGCCAGCCAGCGGGGAAGGACCGCGCGCCGCGGACCCCGCGCCTGGCGCGGCTCCAGCGGCTCGGCCGCCGCGTCCCCCTGCCCGGGCCCCCTCCCCCGGCGGGTCCCGGGGCGCGGGCGGCGATGCGGGCGGGGAGCGCAGGGCGGGCGGCGCGGGGCGCAGCTGCGGAGCCGTGCGCGCTCCACCTGAGCGCAGGCCCGGGGCGCGTCCCTCGCGTCCGCCGCCCGCCAGTCTGCGAGCCCCGGAGCCCCGGAGCCCCGGAGCCCCCGCCGCCTGCTCCCCGCTGGGACTCGGGAGGACGCGGCTGCCCGCGGCTGGAATTTTACAGCAAGAGAAAGTATTCCCATGGCCCCCGCCTCCCTAAGGCTGTGGTCACCGGCTTTCAGGCGAACAATGTCTTTGAATCCTGCCTGCTAATTTTTATGCGCTCTCTATCCCAAGTAAAATCCGTGACAGAGTCTGCCCTATGGGATGTTCTCGAAGTACGGCTGTGGACGAAACTCTCCCAAATGGGTTTTTTTTAAATCGTCGAACTGCCCAGCCCGCAGTTTGAAAGAGCCCTGTGATTGCTTTTATCCCGGCCCAAGCCCGCAGTTTAGGATCTGGAATCTGAAATAGGGCCCTTCCTTCACCGCATTAAGGAGGAAAAGGGAGAGACATTTTTACAAATTATCTACTTTACCACTTTTGTGAGACCCTGTGGCCAGACTTTCATGGTTTCGGGTTGCAGTTTAAAGCAATCGCTCTCAGATTCGAAAGCTTCTTTTATGAATCTTTTGTTAATTGAACCCCTAATGCAGCCTTCCCCCCACCGAATGTGCCGGTTCTTCGTCCATTCCTCAAGGGCCCCGCTTTCCTTGAGTATATATTCATTCCCCTGCTCGCTCTTGTCCCGTTGCATTCTTTGCAGCCCCGTCCTGGGTCTGCAGCCCCGAGCTGAACACAGTTCTCGGACTCAGGCCTCTCTCTCCAAAAGACTTGTTTTGTTCGGGTTTGGGTTCTGGCACACGGCAGGGAGAGGAATGCTGATTTTGCTTGGTTTGAGGGGAAAATAACCACCAAGCAGTTAATGTCGCTCTAAGTTGGAAAGTTACTCGTCATTCAGACGTGGCCGTGCTCAGCACTGTTGATCGGCTTCCCCGGATAACAGCGCAGGGGAAGGAAGACAGCTCCGTGGATCGCGGAGATCCTCGCGGAGACCCGGCACGGTGCTGGACACTGGGTGATCTTGTTTCCTGGTGTGCAGGTAAACATTTTCGCCCGTCCTTGTCAGAGGTCCTTGCTCAGGGCCATTTTTATAGTCTGCCTCTCACCTCTTTTCCCAAAGGTGAAAGTCCATCTTCCACTGACGTTATCAAAAACCAAGCCCAGGAAGTATCTTCACAACCACCGTCACTAAAACTTCCAGGAACTGAAAAGTACCATCACGGGGGTGTGATCAAACCATAGGGTTCACGACACTCGCTTGCGGAGCTGGTGAAAGCAGCTTCATCTACTTTAACCCTACCCCGCAGGTTATGTGGAGAAGCGCTGGGATCGGACATGGAAATCCATGCTACCAAGACCTCAGATGAGCGAAAGGCAGGTGGTTCTCGAACCTCTCTGTAAAGTATCCCATGTTATCTTCTTACTGCTGCAAAATCAAGCTTACCCCTAAGAGGCTCAGTGTGGGTCATGGGTCAGTCAGATCGGGGGCAGGGGCCTCAAAATAAATGACAGGTGTAGCTGCTAAACAGAAAAAAAGCAACCCACTCTGGGCCCAGCCCAGGCACTGTGGAACATGGAAGAGAAACTCTGGGTAAATTTTTCCTTAGAAAGGCCATTAATTTAAATGCAAAACCAAATGGGATCACGATGAAAAAATATAACTTGCTTGAATGACAACAGGAATCTTATGAATGTATGCTCAAGAACATCCTGTCTAGACCTGTATAGGACATCCTAAGAAGACCACAGAATGATGAACAAAATTTTTTTTAATTTTAATAATCATTTTATTTAAACCAATATAGGAAAAATATCACTTCAACATTTATTGAGATGTTTATTCATTTTTTTCATAATAGATCTTTGAAATCTACTGTGTTTTATGCCTACAGCACATCTCAGTTTAAAGTAGCCACATTTAAAGTTTTCAGTGGCCACCTGTGGTGAGTGGTACCCATACTTGGGTGTTGCAAATCTAGAGTACTCTAGAATTTATTGCATTGACTTAAAGATCTTGGGAGTGAAAGAAACTAGAGAAGAAAAGGATGAGATTTCAAGTATAATTGATCAATGAATTTTCCAAGAACTTGATAGAAATGATACTAACAATACAAAAGTTGACACCAGCTAGTTGGATTTTTGTTCTAGTTTTTAAATATACCTGTTTTTTTTAAACAAATCATTTTTAAAAGTAAATTTATTATCTTGTCGTATTTGGATGACATTTTGTGTGATCTAATTATACTTTGATACTTTGGGCAGCATTAAAGTAATGCGATGTAACACTTGATATCATGAATAGTAATTGCAAGGACCAGTATCCAAGAATAACAACTCATCTGGCCAGGCTTAATTCTTAATCTTGCGTTATGAGAACTTAGAGGCAAAAATTCTTTTAAAATCTCAAATTTCAGTTATGTGTCTAGTGGAATAGGTTTGCACTAGAATTCTGATTTTTTTTTTTTTTAGTAACAATCCTTATGGTCTTAGCCAATGAGGCTAAGCCAATTACATCAATTTAATATGCCACAATTTTCTCATCTATAAGAGGGGGCAATACATTACTGTTCTATTGCATATAATGAACGAGATTAACATAAGATAACAGGCAAGAGAATTTTCAGAAAAATCCCATGAAACTGTAAGGTGTTACTAATCTGAGATACTGCGAAAATGTATGAGCAAATGACTGTAAAGTTAGTTGATCTGAAAATGACAGGGTAATTGCCTTTTTAAGATGGGTGTGATAGACCAATCGGGAACAGTTATAGTCTAGGGACAAGTTGGGGCTGGTATGAGAATTGATAAGGAAAATGAGAAAATTATTAAAATAATGGAATTTTCTACACGAAAAAGGGATATTTGAGCTCAGAATGTCCATTTTCTGATATTTCTTTGAAGGGGCTGTAAGAATAAAGAGGTATCTCTTTGCTAAGTTAATAACCAATAAATATACTTGAGTTTTTCTGTCATTCTCTGTATCACATTTTAGTGGTAGATTCCCTGCATTTTATTTCACTTTTTTTGGGGGGGGGATTTATTTGAGAGAGAGAGAGAGTGCACACAAGCAGGGGGAGGGGCAGAGGGAGAGCGAGAATCCTCAAGCTGATTCCCCTCTGAGTGAGGACCCCAATGCAAGGCTTAATCCCAGGACACCAAGATCATGACCTGAGCTGAAATCAAGAGTCAACTTAACTGACTGAGCCGCCCAGTAGCCCCGAGATTCCCTGCATTTTAAATTCTGAGATTATCTTGTGTCATTACCATGGTAAAATCACAAATATTTATATTTACCTGAATTCTCCACCAGGCCAAAAGACTTTTGTCCTAAGAATACATACTGATTTTTTGACACCTCAGTAGTTTTTAAACTTTTGACCATACTAATCTGTTACTGAAGGAGCAATTCAATCTATGTGCTGAGTTGCTTAGTCTGTCACTCAGTAACACTGGATTCAAAAATACAGAAAGGCATTTATTTTTTCCTCAGCCCTGAAACATGAAAATAAATAAATAAATAAATAAAACTCTTGGCCTGGGAATTGTGTTGAAATACATAAACATATGAAACTTAGTGACTCAGATTGTTAGTCACAGAGTCACTGGTTAGAATCTGGATGAAAGCCATGGTGGACAAAGGCCAGTAATAATGATGATGATATTTTGCTTTTCCTTAGTGAGGAACAAAACCCTTTACAAATGTTACAAGTACAGGAGAAAAAGTGGCAAGATACTTTCTTCTAAATATTCAGGGAAAGTGAGAATCTTGCTACATTTGAGTATTTTGTCCCCGTAGGTATGTACAGAAGAAATATAGTTGCAAATAATTGTAACACAAAACAACTTAAGCAAAAGCCTCATTAGTATTCAATTAGCATAGTAAGCCCTCTTTCATGGCCTCTTGTTTGAAACAGACTGGATCCAATGTGTAGTCTTAGAATAAAGGAAATAATGGCCCCATAGTAGTTCTTACAAATAAAGCCAGGAGCTACATTCAGAATTATGTTTTGTATTATTACACTTTCATTAGTAATTAACCTTCCACTGAAGAACACACTATGGGTAGACTTCAGCCTGCTTTTTTGCAATAATGTCAGGCATGAGTAATATCATCAACACTAAGTGCTGGGCTGTTTCAGAGATATTCTCCCACTATCTCCCCATCTGACCGGAACAGGAATTGGATAGCTTCAGAGTAAAAGAATAATGTGTCCATGTGTTCCTCCAGATCTCAGAGTCCTGGCAGCCGACCTCAACTCTCTTGGCCACCATAAAGCAGTCATTGAAAGGACACAGCTGCAGGAACTAGAGGCTAAGCACTAAATAAATCCACAGGGCTAGAGGCACAAGTCATGTACATGACCCTAACACAATACCTTGTGATTATGAATGAACGGATTAGCATCTAATGGTGCTATGGCAGCTTATGCAAAATTAATTGGTACCTCAGCCAGTGCCGAGTTTCTACTGGAAAGATGTCCAGTTCAAAAAACAAAAACAAAAACAAAAAAAACCAAGGAGATCTCCTTAAACTTTGGCTGGGTTGAGGAGATGAAAGACTAACTAGAGGGGGTTGAGCTGCTTCTTCTCTTAGTTGTACATAGATTCTGTTCAGATCAGCATAGATGTACTGTCCTCACTGGCAACATCCCAGGAACTAGTCGGTATCGCCAGTGTCTGGGTTGTATTCTAGATAGGAAGTAGGGGGAGCTTGGGAAAGGGGTGGGGGAGACGTGGCTTGAGGTCTGGAGTTGTCTCATATGAGGGAAGAGACTAAGAAAGAAAAGGAGATTGGACACTGGGGAACCTAGAGCAACATTTCCCAAGGTGTGTTTTGTGTCACTTTTCTTTATATTTAAAAAAAAATGGGGTTGTGATTCATTAGGTTAGACAAACAATGAGATAAGCAAAGTTAAACACATTTCTATCTTGTGGGACTTCTAGGAGCTTGTAATATGCCAACACACACTGTCAATATTCAAGAAGATGGTAGCAAAATGCAATGTTTCCCTAACTTTGTTGACCATGAACACCTTCGCAGGGGATGTTTTATAAAAATTTTTAAAAATTACACTATCGTGGAATCTTTTCATTTATATTTTTAATATTATCTCCCAGAAAGAGGTTTTATAGTGTCTTAAAAATACACTGAAAGAATTCAATCTTTAAATATAACATTATTTTCATACTATGTATTGCTATGTTCTTCTTTTTAAAAAGGGGGTGCCTGGGTGGCTCAGTCTTTAAGCATCTGCCTTTGGCTCAGGTCATGATCCCAGGGTCTTGGGATCGAGCCCCACATCGGGCTCTCTGCTGGGCGGGAAGCCTGCTTCTCCCTCTCCCACTCCCCCTGCTTGTGTTCCCTCTCTCACATTGTCTCTCTCTGTCAAATAAATAAAATCTTAAAAAAAAAAAAGTGCACTAATGGGGCAGCTGGGTGGCTCAGTTGGTCAGGGATCTGCCTTTGGCTCAAGTCATTACCTCAGGGTCCTGGGATGGAGCCCCACACAGGGCTCTCTGTTCAGCGGGGAACCTGCTTCTCCCTCTCCCTCTGCCCTTCCCCCTGCTCGTGCTCTCTCTCTCAAATAAATAAGTAAAATCTTTAAAAAAATATATGCACTAAGAACTTAACTGGACATGACTGAGGACTTTCTCCATCTCTGTATGGTCCTTCAAGTTGACATGAAACTTTGCATGTCCTAGAAGACAAGGAATTTATTCCCACCCCCATTCATTCTTTCCCCTTTCCCCCCAGCTTGTGAACAAAAGCAACCTTCTGAGTAGCAAGAGATGAAAGCCATCTCATTGTATGGATTCCCTTTGGTCTCTCTCAATGACAGTGTGGTGGCTTTCAAAGGCAACTGTTTGTAGACATGTCAGCATAGAGTGTATCCAGGTGAACCAATAAGCATACTGGGTGTGGGCATGCTGGGCTCCTGGTATTTCCAAGGAGGTCTCTATCATATCCAGGACAATGGCCATCTACTGGAGCACCCACATTAATAGTCCTGTGGTTCGTACTTAAAGGAACTGAGTTCTTTGTCTTTTCTAACTAGGAATCTCTTTACCATACTCACTACTTCAGCTGTACCCGTAGGATTCGTGGCAAGTCGAACCTGATTCCCAGAGAGGGTGGGTGTGATTCCTCCCCTAGGACCAATGCCAAATGGGGCTGTAGCAAGTCCACAGGCACACAGGGCTACTTCCAGGTCTGGAGCCAGAACATTGTTGTTGAGTCTACCACATGGCGATGGGCCTGCTTTCTCCAAAGTGCTCTCCAAATGGGCTCCACCAGGGTTTCACATCCCCCAGACTGGATCTAGATCTTCCACAAAGGCATTTTTATCCCAGGATATCTGCCAAATTATTGTTGTTGTGGGGGGACAGGAGCAAAGAACCTCCTAGTCTGCCATCTTGCTGACCTATGACGTTTTTAAAAAGAAAATTCAAATGTATTTTTCCATTTTAAATGTAGTATGTGCCAATAATTTTAAATCAGAACATTTGGAAAAATAGAAGTAAAATAGAAAAGCATTTTAAACATGTTCTGGGGTCTTCCAATTTTGCAACTCTGGAAAGTATCTTACACAGTCGTGACTAAAGGCTTGCTCTGTATTTCCATACTTCTCTGTCTCACACTCTAAGCAAAATAAACATATCACACAAGTATTTTTCCATGGTCTAATAAACTCTGTACAAACATCACTTGAAATGGCAATCCCATCATTTATTTAGCCATTCTCCATGTATTTTCATTACTTCCAAATTTTGATTTCATAAATACATATAAATAAATATGTTTTTAATAAAATGTTTATATGCATTTTAACCATTTCTGGAGGATAAATTCTTCAGAAATTGAGTTTCTAAATTAGAGAGTATAAATGTTGTAAGGTTCTTGGCATATATTGCTAAATTTAGCTTATAGTATTAATGGCTCTCTTCGATGGAAAATTATAGTAAATTTTATACAATTTTTAACTGAAATTGAATAAAATTTTATTGCAAAAACACTTTAAGGTTTGAGAAAAAGGGTATTAGTTAACATATGTTAAAAGCTTAGTAATTGGAACTAAAAGAAAAGTCAGTTTGAATTTGTGATTAATTCTTAACTAAAGATTACTTTAAAACAATGTGCTTTTATTGTCGTAGTCCATAAAGTAATACCTAGACTAATGAAAAGTTTATGGTGCTCTGTTTCAGAGTTTTGGCTCCAAGTCAAGGAAACTCAGCTTTAAAATCAGACTTCACCACCTACTGCATGACCTTGGGCAAGTTTCTTAACTTCTTTGCCTTAATGTCTGCATCTGTCCAATGAAGATAATGTTAGTTCCTGCTTCTTAAGGTTGTTGTGAGGCATAGATAAAATAATGTACTCAGAGGACTGAGTACCTCAGGAGTGCCCAGCACATTTCATCTATTATCGAAATAGAACAATTTTATTGTTTATAAAAGATTTTATTTATTTATTTTAGAGAGAGAGAGAGAGAAAACCAGCACCTGGGGCAGGGGAGTGGGAGGGAGAGGGGCAGAGCAGACTTGGACATGGGGCTCAAACTCATGACCCTGAGATCATGACCTGCGTGGAAATCAAGGGTCAGACGCCTAACCGACTGAGCCACCCAGGTGCCGCTAAAATAGAATAATTTTAAATGGAATTTCTGGTCAGTTGGAATTTCTGCATGAATAAATGGATCTGAGTTTTGAATTAGTAAACCTACAATCTATAAAAGTTTCTTGATGTAAGTGAGCTAACATTTTCCTTGAAATTATATTGGGTTACCAATTTGTTTTATATATATGTATATAAAATGTTTTATATATATATAAATGATATATACATGTGTGTGTATGTATATAGTGTGTGTGTATGTATGTGTGTGTGTAAAGCAAAAATGACCTACAGGAAAAGGGTCTGTTTAATTAGTACAAATAATGACGGATTCTGAGTTAAGAAGTCTATTTTTTATAATTTTAAATTTCACATTAGAAAGAAAAAAAGTAACTTGATTTAATGCTTTTAATGTTTGAAATATGAAGGACAACAATAAAAGTTAACTTCCAAATGTATTAAATACACTTCAGATAAGCTTATATCAATCATAAATACATCAGTAATCTCAATATGTATAGTTTATATCTAAAGAATAAGTATAAATGGACAAAATTTAAAAATCATTTAGGGACACCTGGTGGCTCAGTTGGTAGAGCATGGGACTCTTGATCTCAGGGTCATGAGTTCAAGCTCCATGTTAGGTATGGAGCCTACTTAATGAAAGAAAATAACAATTTAACATTTTTCTCAGGGTCTCTGTAAGGAACAACTGTGAAACTTTTATAGCAAAAAGTTGTCCCTTGATACAGAAATGGTACTTTGGCAAAGCAGCCTGCTGCCATTTTAGATGCTAATCGGTTACTGTGGTCAGTGGCTTTCCTGCTTTAGCACTCACTTTACCTCAAATTCTCCACTATTTCTTAGCTCCGCAAAATGATCACGAACCTCCTGAACTCGAAGCTCACGCCAACATTGATGTTATTTGACTCTGTTCTTAGCTTGAGAAATAACCTTCAGATTCTCTTTGGTTCATACCAGACACACAAATGACAGCCTGGAAAAGTCACAAAAGTGAAAAATTTTAACACATCTTTAAATTAAGACCATTCAGAGGAATTGGAGACCGGAAAAATCTAGTTTGTATAGTAAAGGCCAAATACTTACCTGAGAAATAATTTCTTTTTCATCCTACAATTGACGTCAGTGGCCTTTTATGCTCAGATTTCTCACCGTGTTCTACACATTCAGCCACAGAGCATACACCCAGGTCACCTTTTACAGAGAATAAAGGAATGAGAGATGGGTGACTCAGACATCTCTGTGGGTCTAGGGATTTTGCCAAAGCTTAAGTGATATAGACAGTCTTCAAAAATTATGAATGTCATACTTGGACTTTGTACTCATTACCTTTTCACCTTGATAGTCAAGTCATATTACCTTTTATGTTATGACTTTTTTGTTACCTGGGACCTTTTTGCCTTCTTTCTCAACATTTTTTTCTAGGTCCTAAAACTGATTTGTGTTTCTAAGTTCTTGCTTTAGGCGCATTTCTTGGATTCCGTTGTCTAATCAACTAGATGTATTTTTTAAAGTAGCAGACTTTTAAAAATGATAAATATTGAGAATGGTTACTAAGATTGTCACTTGGGCAGTTAATCAGAAACCTTTTTGTGTTAGAAAAGTTTTTCTGAATCTTCTTCCACATTTTCTGCTCCTTCTTAAAAAAAAAAGGAGGAAACTCTGGCTTTAAAATCAAGCTATGAAAAATGATGTACAATAGACCAGTGACAGTTCTCAAAAGTCAGTTTACTTTTGTGTAATGAGAAAAACAGAGAAAGGAGATGGTAGAAGTAATTACCTAAGCTCATTCGATAAACTTTGAAAATTAATGGAGAATATGGGAAAGATGTTCCCTCGCCACCTGTCAGAACACTCTAGGCAACTCCACCAGGCTGAGGTTCTTTAGGTTTGAAAGCCTAAAAGGTGGCACCCAGTGGGTAAACTCCCATGCATTTCATCTGGTCTTAGACCAGAGGTTCTCAACATGAGCAATATTGACATTTGGGGCTGAATCAGTCTTTGTTGTGGGGGCTGTTTTGTGCATCACAGGATGTTTAGCAACATACCTGACTTTTACCCACTAGAAACCAGTAGCAGTCCTAGTTGTGGTCATTCAAAATATCTCCAGGGGCACCTGGGGGGCTCAGTTGGTTAAGCATCTGACTCTTGATTTCAGCTCAGGTCGTGATGTCAAGGTTGTGAGATGGAACCCTGTGTGGGGCTCCCCTCTGGGTGTGGCTGCATGGTATTCTCTCTCTCTCTCTCCCTCTGCCCTTCTTCCCTTCCCCTTGTGCATGCATGCACTCTCTGTCTCTCAAAAAAACAAAAAACAAAAACAAAAAGCTTCAGAAAGTAACAAATATCCCTCCCAGCGGGTGGGAGCAAAATTGTTCCCAGTTAAGAATCACTGTCTTAGAGTGACAGCTCTTATACTGGCCTCAACTGCTTCCTACTCTATTTCGAAGATGTGGAGGAAACTGTTTAGCCCATAGCCAATAGTAATGGCCACAGTAATAACCCTCTTGGCTATGGAATAATGCTAGAAGAGTTTGAGAGAGGGTTTTCTTTCTTTCAAGTGTCCTGGAATAGAGAAACATAATCAAACATAAAGAAAACATTGACTATGTTTTAAACATAGAGAAACAAATCAAAGTTTGTGTCAAAAAGCAAAACCCAAACTTGATTTTTACACTTTTTCTTTTCTTTTTTTTTAAAAGATTTTATTTATTTATTTGAGAGAGAGAGAGAATGAGAGATACAGAGCACGAGAAGGAAGAGGGTCAGAGGGAGAAGCGGACTCCCCGCCGAGCGGGGAGCCCGATGCGGGACTCGATCCCGGGACTCCAGGATCATGACCTGAGCCGAAGGCAGTCGCTTAACCAACTGAGCCACCCAGGCGCCCGATTTCTACACTTTTTCTTAATGATGCAATCATTTTTCATTTTCTCCTAGTCCTTCAAAATAGGGATTTGAGTTTACACTATTTAAGAGACCTCTAAGGTTCATTCATATTCTTTCCATTTATTACAAAGAAAGGTGAGTCTCAGGGAAGGCTGAGGAGCAATATACTTAAGACTGCCCGAAGTACTGATATTTTAGATTCCTGAGGCTTACCGCAGAAGTTGGAAGTGACCTTCCCTTCTTAGACCTGTCTTTAATATAGAGCTGTGCATGCTGGGCTGAGCAAGTCACTGCACAGGTGAGCCCACCTGATCTCACGGGCAAACCCCAAATCAGGAGTCAAGCTCTGAAGTCTGTGTCCTGCTTCTTCCTATTAATGTGACCTTGGGACTCATGAGCCTGAGATTCAGTTCCTCCTTTGCAAATTGAGAACTTCCGTGATGAATTGATGTGATTGCTGTGATGAGTACATTAGCATCATGATCATTGTCACCCGTGTTACTCGAATTTTCCTCCCTCCCTTTCTTTTCTCTCTACTATGTCTATTCCTTGCACATGCCCAGGCCTCAGGAGTCACAGCCCTTGCGTGCTTGCTCATCCCCAATTCTGAGTCCCAGCATCGCAGAAAGCTCACCACCACCTCTCTGGCTTTTAGAAAACCAAGTTCACATGCTTCAAAAAAATTAACAGAGCTGTCTTTCAATTTCTTACCATTTGAAATGGTTTCATTAAATGTCCGATGCTTAGATGTCCATGCATGTAAAAAATTAAGTTCTCTGTTAAATGAATCAACAAAGTCCTAGAGCTGGGGCAGGAGGAATATTGGAAGTCATCTAGTCTAGCAAGGATTCCTTGTATAGTGCTCCTGGCGTGTGGTCAGGATACTTTCACTGAGAGGTAAACTCGGAGCCATCTCAGTAAGTTCTAATTCTTACTACTGCCCTACTTTGTACGTTTTGTGTTTTCTTCTGGAACGGTACTGGTTGCATCTTCTTCCTCATTCACTAATGAGCTACATGTCCATCGGCAAGTCATGGACTTCTAAGTTTGCTGCATTTAATGGCTTTATATGTGAATACATCAAACACAAAACAATGAAACTAATTCTGCAGCCACACAACCACCTGAAACCTTGTCTCATTTCTTGCATTTAGTGGGAATTGTATAACTCGGAAGATGACTGATCTCCCAGTGATCTGAACCTTCAGACAAAAGGTTTACAGAATACATTCAGATTCATAGTCTTCCTCCAGAAGAATAAGTTTCAAACACACTCCAAAGGGAGTATGAATTAAAACCTCCAGGTATGTCTAGAAAATAGAAAAAGAAACTTGAACATGACTTTTATGCCATTTCTGTATGGCATTTATGTCACACTTGTAATTGGAGAAGAAAAATGAAGTATGGGGGCGCCTGGGTGGCTCAGTCGGTTAAATCCTCTGCCTTCAGCTCGGGTCATGATCTCAAGGTCCTGGGATCGAACCCCGCATCAGGCTCCCTGCTTGGCAGGGAGTCTGCTTCTCCCTCCCCCTCTGCCTGCAGCTCCCCCTGTTTGTGTTCTCTCTCTCTCAAATAAATAAATAAAAATCTTTAATAAAAGAAAGAAATATGAGGTATGTACAGACACAGGGAATATAGTCAGTGGTGCTATAATAGACCGTAGTTACATGCTTGTGGTTCATCACTATAGAGTTGTTGGATCACTATGTCCTACAGCTGAAACTAACGTAACATTGTGTGCCAACTGTATTCAAATTAAAAAAAAAATTAAATGAAGTGTATGAAAAGGCTTTAATACTAACACGGCTAATAAGGGGGAGACCCCATTACATGAGGTATGTGCAACTTTCTCACTAAATTTGAAAGCAGTGCCGACACTCTCCGGGACCATAACACCCACCGGTTTCCTTTCATCCTTCCTGCCAGTGCTGTAAGGGCTTTTTCTGGACACCAGAAACACCTTCCTCTGAGTCACTTTCCAGCGTCAGTTGAACAGCCCGTGTTGCCAGCCGGGCTCCCAGACGCCTTTTCCATTATGCAATCTCCTTCTGTTAGAATGCGCCACTCCACATACGTAGGCATTGAAGGGAATGGAATATGGTGCACGAAGGATGCTAGAGATTAAGTGAAATCCTTGTAAGATGTATTCCAGGTATCCGAATATATACCTTTATTTATGGACATCCACACTCTCCTATCAACACTTCCAGTACCAACCATTAATGGTGGGATCTTGAACAATTACCCAACCTATCTGTGCCTCAGTTTCCCGATTGGTAAAAGAAAGTGGTAATCATACTTACATCATAAGGTTATTATGAGGACTAAGTGAGTTTAAGTTAAGCACGTAGAACAATACAGACCCTACAACTACTGTATATGTTTGAAGTTCTTATTGTTACAGAGAAGAAAATGTGGCAATGTCTCTGTTTCTCATTTAATTGGCTATTCATGGCTTTGGAAAGTCATAAAATAGTTGAGTTATTTTTTGCTTAATTTAATGAGCAGATTTTGTCTCCACAATGAGCAAGACCCACTGCTTTGCTCATCCTAACGGAAGGTTCTAGATTCCATGGGTACCAGGTTCAATTTCTGCCTCCACAAATTCAGAGCTTCTGAAGTCTTCTTTTTCTGGAGTATGTGTATGTGTGAGTATGTGTGTATGCCCACACACACCAAGAAAGTGGCAGAGATGCATCCAGCTGGTCTGGACTACCCATTCTTCTGTCATTCCTCTTCATAATGAAACCATGTGATTTCTTTCAGCAAGTGCACTTGGCACCACCTGGCCTGCCTTTAATGGATGCCATCCCCAGAAATGATGAAAGGCTTTGGCTCTTACAAATGAGAGTATCTCTCTAATCGAGCTGAATACTCACCATGGATGTAGGGCAGGAAATATCACGAATTGTTTTTTTTTTCCCTCATCCAGTGAAGCCCTAGTATTTCTCACTGCATTACTCTTCGCTTAATTCAATATTTAGATCCTTGAATAAAAATTCTACAAGGGACTTTCTAGCAGTCTTATTGTGATCCTGACCTTTCTTTATGTCCTTACTTGGATAGTAGTAACACCTATATGTATATAGGTGTGCAAAACATATAGATATTTAAGATATTTATGTATGTACATATATATATATATATATAATTTTGACCAAATAATTTTGGCTCAACACACCCAAGACTGAAAGATATTAGTCATCCTAAAGATAAAAGGAAGTAGTAAAGCAATACATAATGTTTTAAAAAAGATGTTAACAGATTTCCATAGGCAAGGCTTCTGGTATTTCTGGTTATCAGCAAAATCATCATTGGGACACCAAAAGAGTAGAAAATATTGGTGGAAAATGTCATCACCTGGTAGATTTTTTTTTTTAAGCCTATCGTCAAGTAAGATCTTGCACTATACCATTCCTTCCTTCTGATTCCAATATAGGGAGTGGGGTTTTCCCACGCTGAAGAGGAAAAAGAATTCTGTTTCCTTTCTCTCTGACAATAATCCTCTTGCACGGCAGATGAACAAGGCAAAGTGTAAGCCTAGCCTTGTTGAAATGTTCCTTCCCATGAGGTACGAGACCTCACAAATTTGGTGTCTTGCAAGGCAAACTTAGCAAGCAGGAAAGCCTTGTAGGTCTTTCAGCAATCTCCTCTTAGGGATGCCGACACTCCTTCACTCATCAAGCAGCTAATGTCCTTCACAATATCCTTTGTTGTCCAGGCTCCCCACAAGGTCCTGCGCCCTAGACCTGCCTTGAATAGTATGCTCCATGCCCATGGCTTCTTTTCAGCCCCCTAGGCTGCCCCTACTCCCTTATGTGCCTTCTGACTCCTTCAGTTGGGGCCCTTCTACCTATTTGGATAATCTAATTCTGGAGGACCCAATGAGACTTGATGGTGGAATTTCAGACACTGCAGCATGTTGATAAGGGCAGGAAGGATGTTTGGAATCCCATAGAATCACCTAGGAATGCTGTATCTTACTCTGGGTTGACTACCACACAGGCACTGCTACCTTTGGAGGTCCAAAAGTTGAGTCATGAATAATCGCTCAGTCTCTTCTCTCCCAACCCTTGTATTTTGGCTTCTTTTTTCTTTTCTTTTCTTTTTTTTTTTAAGATTTTATTTATTTGACACAGAGAGAGAGAGTACAAACAGGGGGAGGCAGCAGAGGGAGAGGGAGAAGCAGACTCCCTGAGGAGCAGAGAGCGCAATATGGGGCTCCATTCCCTGGGATCACAACCTGAGCTGAAGGCAGATACTTAACTGACTGAGCCACCCAGGAGCCCCTATTTTGGCTTCTTTATAAGTAGCAAGATGCATGCTGCCAATCCTTAAGTAAACCCATGCTGCCCCTTTAGTTATGAGGACTCACCGTTTTAGAGTCTATATGGGTCATGTATGCTGAGGATGAGAGTTATGTGTTTAAGATCCTATGAACATGTTTTTAACTCCTCTCCTAAAATTCTATCATAGAACTATAGAATCCATAGATCTCTATTTCTTGGAGTGAGCTCTGAAGAAAAATTCACACACATACCCACAAAAGAAAGATAAAATGAAAAGGAGACCATGATGCTAATTTTCTAACAAATGCTAAAGTTGTAGTTTTGGTGTTTTCTTTTCCTTTCCTTTTCTTTCTTTCTTTCTTTCTTTCTTTCTTTCTTTCTTTCTTTCTTTCTTTCTTTCTTTCTTTCTTTCTTTCTTTCTTCTTCTTTCTTTCTTTCTTTCTTCCTTCCTTCCTTCCTTCCTTCCTTCCTTCCTTCCTTCCTTCCTTCCTTTCTTTCTTTCTTTCTTTCTTTCTTTCTTTCTTTCTTTCTTTCCTTCTTTCTTTCTTTCTTTTCTATAATAAGATTGTAGTATATAATTTTTAAAAGGAAAAATTCATAGAGGCCAATGAATTTGAAGAAAAAGATCAGGAGGGCCTTTTGTTTGCAAAATACAAAGAAGAACCCTTTTCAAAACTGTGGCTTAAGTGATGTCAATAGTTGCAAAGTCCCTGGAACTAATGAATTTTATCCGGTGGAATGACATTTTAGGCCATTATTGACATTCATCCTTTCTTATCATGAGCATTCTTAGATCATTCCCCAAAGAGTTCTAAAATTTTTCTAAGGAACTTCTGCATCATTCTAGAGTAGCATTTGCTAAACTTAATTGCCTTAGGAAAAAAACACACTCTTTTATATCATTTTGCATAGCAACATCCCAAACACAGCAAACATGATGATGCATGGAAAGTAGAAAGTCTTGGAGAAATACAGCTATGGAGGGACTGGTCATGTGTTCCCAGAAATCACTTGAGGACTGTTTCTGCTCTCTCATGACGACTGCCAGGGGCCAGGCCCATCCATGGTTCTTTTTTTTTCCCTGAAGCTCTGCCTTAGCAATTCTTACAAACAAAGCTTTATTTTATTCAGAAATCAGGTGAAAAGGAAAAAAAATCAATGCTTATTGAAGGAATAAAAAAATCTTTCAAGATGATGTGTACTCCCATAAGGATGGGCTGCATATTTTAGAAGTATAGTAAGTATGCACTGGTCTGAAACAGTTACCATAGGAACAAAACTTTTTCCCCATTAGATGGAAGGGTAGTCACTGTAGTAAATTTCCACACAAATATCTAAGCTACACCAATTGAGCATCATTTGGGAATCAAATCCAACAGACTGTGGATTTAATAGGCTGATGTTAGAGGGGGGGATAAGGACTTTAATATAAGGAAAATTTTTGCACATCCAATGATCACACCAGGTTTGCTAAACAAACCATCAAAATAAGCACTTTGGTGCCCATTGCATTTTTTTATTCTGCTCTAATTTCCCAGAAGGGCATCACCCCAACTCTCAGCTAAAAGCTGTGCCAAGCAATATCAAAGAGGAGTCTTACAGCATGGTTCATAAGAATTTATTCTGAAAAAGAGAGAAAATGTGGCAGAGCACTACATAAGAGGATACATAAGGGTTCTGGGAGCAATGGGAAGTGTCGAGTGGGGTTAGAGTTATGGATGCTTCCACAATGAGCTGGATTTGAGTCTAGCTCTGAATGTAAAGACATTTTAAGACTACCTTAACCTTAATCTCTTTATTTCACATAAGAATACATGAAGAAATCTGCATATTAAGTTGAAAAGGGCTCTTTTCCTATAAGATAAAAATTCTAAGTGATAAGAAAGCATTGTGACTGTTAAGATTTTTTTTTTCTTAATGGTACCAAAAATGATACATCTACGATGACATCTTAGATTTAATGAGATAATGAGCATAGGAAAAGGACGAATAAGGAAAATATGATCTTGAGGATATGTAAGAGGAAAGCAGAAGTTCAATATGTGAGGTGGAGTGTGGGTAAAAGGTCATACCACATAAGACCCCCAGAAAAATATTGGTTAGCAAATATAATAATTTCAGATTTAGTTTTCTCTTAAACATTTGAATAAACCATCTGGCACATGTGAATTCTGATATGACTTTTAAAAGAAACAATTTAAAATAGTTTTAAAATCTAACTATTTTAAGAAAATTAGTCCCAATGTGTGTATTAAAAGGATTGTAATAATAAAATATCAATCTAGGGGCACCTGGGTGGCTCAGTCAGTTGAGCATCGGACTCTTGATTCTGGTTCAGGTCATGATCAGAGTCGTGAGATGGAGCCTCGCATCAGGCTCCGCACTCAGCTGGGAGTCTTCTTGAGATTCTCTCTCTCCCTCTCCTTCTGCCCCTACCCCCTGCTGACATGCTTTCTCTCACTCTCTCTCATTCAAATTAATAAATAAATCTTTAAAAACATGTATCAATCTAAACACTCATTATAATTGAATTGAATTGAATTTACGTGAAAAATACCTCAGGCTAAAAAAATCCCCAAATACCAGATGCCGAATCAATGCCAGGTAATTACTTAAAATATACTTAAAATTCTGAGAGAATACTAGAAACCTAAGACTAAATGATGATAGAATAATGTGTCTTTTACAGAGAGCATATTCTACTGAAGGCCCTTGGCTTACATTTTACTTTTTTAGAATTCTCCATTTCATTTAATTTTTAAAAGCATAAGGGTCAATTGTCATCAATTTCTGGGCTCATACTGGAGTAACTAGAAATTTTGAACCCTTAGAATCTTGGCATGTTCTTTATTTTACTTTTTATGCTATAAAATATACTTAGAAGCCTTCTTAAAAGAGTCTTTTAGGCTTTACTACTGTATTTTAATTCTCCAAAGGGTGTGTCAAAGAGATTAAAAAAAAAAAAAAGCTTTGGGTGCATTACAAAAGAACTCCAGCAGTTAATGCTATAGTAAGTTGGTGGTCTAAAATCTACGATAGGGGCCCCTGGGTGGCTCAGTCAAGCGTCTGCCTTCGGCTCAGGTCATGGTCTGAGGGTCCTGGGATCAAGCCCCGCATCAGGCTCCCTGCTCTGTGGGAAGCCTGCTTTTCCCCCTGCCCCTCCCCCTGCTTGTGTTTCCTCTCTTGCTGTGTCTCTCTCTGTCAAATAAATAAAATCTTTAAAAAAATAAATAAAAATAAAATCTAAGATAATGTTATGATTTCAGGCTGAACTCACCAGTCTCACTTGCTTCTACAACCCATACCCGGTAAGGCCCTCTAATGCCAGACATTGCCTTACTACGTGGGTGGCAGGTGTCTGTCATCTCAATAATTCTGCAGAAAAGCCAGGGAATTTGTTTGAAAGTATTTGTCCAGATGAAACCACATGTGGCCTCCAGGGTGCTCTGGGCCTGAAGCCTAAGCCTGCTGGCTATGGAGAGTCACAGAGCTCATCCACAAGAAAATCTGATGTCTCCTCAAAGCCAGTAAAGATAAAAGAAACCTGCATTAGTCCAAAAGAGCACAGTTCATGTGTGGGAATTGCACAAGATTAGGGTTTGTCCTTTGTTGGCCTTAGAAAGGCCAGGGAATAGAAAGGAAAGTAGACAGCTGCTGAGTCCCTCCGTTTTGTTGTTTTCCTTGCTTACGAGAAACTTTTGGACAGTTAACTTTGCCTTGATTAACCCTATCAGTGGATAGGGGGCCTTGATAGCAAACCCTGGCTATTGTGTCCCCTTAGGTGATATAGCCACATCATTGGAACAGAATCCTGTGAAAGGTAAGTCTTGACAGGCTTTCTGTGCCTTAGAAAGGTCTGATTCCTCTTAGTAGTGATTGAACTGCATGACATATAGGAGAGATTCTCGGGCAGGCTGGCAAGCTGTTGACCCTTGTTATCCCATGGCAAAATATTTGGTAAAGTTGTCACTTGAACTGTCATAGAAGCAAAACCACTTGCTTGTCTATCCCCTTGAGGGGAACTCTTTGGAAGAACTCAGAATATTGCGGTAGGTTGACGGCTCCTTGTTGCTTTTATCAAGATATGATGAGAGAAAAGAAGTCAGGCAAGGGCAATGCAGTTTGCACGGAGAGATGGAAGCGAACAGACTTGTGTTAAGGAGGGCTTCTTGGAATGCAGCTTGCCACCTAAAGTCCAAATGTGTAGCCCTCTGGTGTTGGAAAATGCAATCAAGAAAGAGAGAAACACAAAACAAAGAGGACAGGAGACCCAACACAGACTCTACCACTGGGAAGATGAAAGCAGATGTCAGATGGTTGCAGTGAATCCATATTGGAAAATTCAACTGGTACCCATGGCCTCTTTTCCATCCAGAATGTACACATAGGCATAGTGAAGGTCAGAATTCCTGATGGAATTCACAATGTTGTTGGTGTCTGGCTGATAAAGAATGACAGGACAATAAAAGGATCTATTCTTTACTTGAAGGCTTACACTGATCTATGACACCTCTCTTGGCAAGGGTCTTCTGATCCCTACAGATTGTAACAGAAGAAAACTGCATATCTGTCAAACTGGAGTACTTCTCCTATACATTCATAGATGATTGTGTTTATATTATAGATACATAAATCATAGAATAGTCTTTGGAAACTTACACAGGAAGCTGGTCACAGTGGTTGCTTCTGGGAAGGGGGGTGCAGTGGCTGGAGGAAACAGCTTGAGGGAGACTTACTTCTCTCTTCTCCCATTTGGGTAAATCATTGGTCCATGTATATACATCTCCTATTCACACACACACACACACACACACACACACACACACACCACAAAGTAAAAAAAAAAAGTTTCTAATAAAATTACAATTTTCATACTTTTTGACCTAGTTATTTCTCTCCTGGGAATGATTTCCTACAAATAGAACCAAATGTGTGAAATGATGTATGTTTAAAGTCATTAAATTGTAGCCTTGCTTTTAATAGCAAATATTAAAAACAACTTAAGTGAAATCTTAAATGTCCATTGATAGGGCACTGGTGAAGTGTATTATATATAGACATACGATTTAATACCACACATCCACAAAAAGAAATAAAGAACAGTATATATGGATAAAAACGAACTCTACAATTTTACTAACTGAAAGAAGCAAGTATTGTATACTCTCATTTGAGTTAACAAAACGAGAGGAATATATATGTGTATATATATGTGTACATACAGTTATGTATGTTTTTGTATATACACATACATATTCATTTGTTTTGATAAAATATTTCTGAAAGGTACATACAAGTTGATAACATTGGCTGTCTCAGAAAAGGAGAACTTGGTAGCAGAGGTCCAGCGGTAGGATAGATAACTTTTATTCCAAACGAATTTCATATCCATATTCCATATCAGTAACAACTTTTAGGTAAGTGTATATACCCTTGCTTCATAGGCAACATTCATTTGAGTGCCTAAGTGACTTAACTTGTCTATTAGTACAGCCCACAATAACAGTTGGACCACCAAAGCCAAGGATACTTTTCAACAGCTCAAGGAAATTTTTCAGTAGGTAAGAAGGCCAGTACTGGTTAATAGCACAATTAATTCTTAACAGGGCAATCTAACTTCTCAATCTAACTTCTCTCATTTCCAAGTTCTTAGTAACCCACAGAAGGTGATTTGTTCATAAACACTGGTTCTTCCAAGGAAAAGACAAGCATAGATAAGGGACAAAAAGAGCAAGGTAATTTTTCTGGAGGGTTTGTTCCTTCCTGGCTGAGACCTGCTATGGTGAAAAAAATTTGGTTCTGACGGTTAAGTTATGTGACCTTTGGGAAATCACTCAGTGTCCCTCAACCTTAGTCTCCTCATCTGTAAAGTGAAGAAATTGAAGTAGGTTTTGTTCAACCCTCCCTCCAGTTCTAATGGCCTGTCGCTCTCAAAGTATATGACTGTTTTTACCTTAGCTTATGCAGAAGTTTGGTCTCGAAACTCATCAGGACACAGAAAAGCACTAGAAGATCCAGAGCCAATGATAGGCACCAACACTCACCAGCTCAATCTGCCATTTGACATATTGGAAAGAATGTTAAGTAGAGCACAACTCTTCACTAGTTTTTAGGTCTTTTTAGAAGGAAACTTTATAATAGTCATTTGAGGTTTTCAACTACTCTTCTTTACTCTAAAGATTTTAAATAAATGGTCTCTCTAGGAAACCAGTGCTGGAAGAAAGGACCGAAGTGGAGAACAAAAAGAAGGAGGGAAGAGAACAGGAACAGAAGAGAACATTTTAAAAAGAAAGGGAATATATCCTCTTAGCTAGAAAGAGTGGTTCCCATTATAGAAGAACATTCTCTATGACCATGCCACAGACTCTATGCTCTTAGAACAATGCCTATGGTCAAAACATAAATAAGGAAAAAGGAATCTACAATAAACAATTGATTCATTCATTGGTGAAAGACATCAAACGTGACAGCAGCATTTTCTCGTTGTAATGTATTTGGTGAGAAATAACTGAAATTAGCAACAGACCTAGTTGATGCTAATTATCCCTGGAAACTGAACATACCGTTTCACAAGATCGGTGTAAAAAATCCATGCATATATTAATTGTTAAATGATACATGCAGATATGACCTTTAGAATCAGACTTTTTATTCTACAGGATGCTGCCTATATAAGGAAATGAGATTGGATGAGTGATATAAATTATATATATATATAATTTTTAAATTATACAGGTTGAAGGACACTGAGTGACTTCCCAAAGGTCACATAACTTAACCGTCAGAACCAAATTTTTTTCACCATAGCAGGTCTCAGCCAGGAAAGAACAAACCCTCCAGAAAAATTACCTTGCTCTTTTTGTCCCTTATCTATGCTTGTCTTTTCCTTGGAAGAACCAGTGTTTATGAACAAATCACCTTCTGTGGGTTACTAAGAACTTGGAAATGAGAGAAGTTAGATTGCCCTGTTAAGAATTAATTGTGCTATTAACCAGTACTGGCCTTCTTACCTACTGAAAAATTTCCTTGAGCTGTTGAAAAGTATCCTTGGCTTTGGTGGTCCAACTGTTAATGTGGGCTGTACTAATAGACAAGTTAAGTCACATGCTAATCTTGTGACATTGGCCAATGACATTAACATATCTAGAGAGAGAAGAGGATTTCAGCCTAAGAGTTTGAACTGCAAATATAAAACAGGAGCTGGGGAACCAAGGTAGGAGTTGACCCGTATCCTGCTCGTAGGTGTTCAGAAGGTATTCTGACCCGAATATCGCCTCGGATTCACTTCTCCGCACGTCCTACCTTCAGAGCAAGGTAAGGAAAGCCCAGCTGAGGTGTTGAGAATTTCATTCCCATTGTCCAGCATCTCCCTTAGGAAAAGGGTCCTTCTTTTTTGAATTTTTTTTTAGAGACCACACTGTCCCAGGACAGTGTGGTCTCAGGACCCTCGGGGTCACAGAAGGACCGGGGATGCCTGAGTGCCACAGAGCTCCCAGGTATCGGAGCGGGGAAGCCGGCTGCAGAGATGGAGCCAAGGCGTGGGCTCTCAGCTCGGGGTTGCCATAAACTGTGATCGGTGACAGTCAGGCCACTGCTCTTCCAGCAGGGACCCAACAAGCAGCAGAGCTGGGGAGACTCCCCTCCCTCCCCCGGGAGGAGCAGTGCGGGAGGGCACCGCAGGGATCTGCTGGGTTTGGAGACTCCACACGGGGTCGGGTTCCAGAGATAGAAATGCTCGGTCACAGGCCGGGTGACAACGGAGTGCGGCTGGAGACCGGGGACACGGGAGTGACTGACTGCTCTTCTCTGGGGGCACACTGTGGAGCGGGGCCCCGAGTTCTCAACTCCTCTGGGCGGAGATTGGGAGGCCACCATTTTCACTCTCATCCTCCAAAGCTGTACCGAGAGCTTGCAGGGAACAAAAGCTCCTGAGAGTAAACCCGAGCAGCTTGCTTAGCCCGGACTCACAAGGGCAGGGCAATTCCGCCTCCGGCAAAGACATTTGGGAACCATGGGAACAGGCCCCTCCCCCAGAAGGTCAGCACGAACAGCCAGCCAAGACCAAGTTTACCGATCAAGGAGAACGGGAGAACTCCAGCGCTAGGGGAATACTGCACATAGAATTCATGGCTTTTTTACCATGATTCATTAGTTTTTTAAAGTTAATTTTTTAACTGTTTTTTTTTGAATTTTTCTTTTTCCCTTTTTCAACCAACATCTTATCAATCCCTTTAAAAAAAACATTTTTATTTTTCATTTTTAGAGTCATATTCTATCCCTTCATAGTATTACCCTTATTTTTGGCATATATATATAAGTTGTTCACTCTTTAAAATTTTGAGATACAGTTTCTTCTAACAGATCAAAATATACCCTAAATCTCTAGTGTATGGCTTTGTTCTAGTCTCCTGCCTGATCACATTCTCTCCCCTTTTTTTTTTAATCTTCTTCTTTCTTTTTTCAAACAACTTATCATTCCTTTTATAAAATCTTTTATAATTTTCATCTTTATAGTCATCTTCCATCCCTTCACTGTATCAACCCTTATTTTGTACATATATAAGTCTTTCTTTCTTTACAATTTTAGGAGGCACTATCTTCTGACAGACCAAAATATACCCAAAATCTAGTGTGTGGCACTGATCTATGCACTAGCCTGATCATATTTGATCATATTCTGTTTTTTTCTTTTGTTCTGTTTTTGTTTGTTTTTATCTTTTTCTTTTTCTTTTTTTTTTTTTTCTCTTTCTTTCCCTTTCTTTTCCCCTGGTTTCAGGTCTCTTCTGATTTGTATAGAGTATATTTTCTGGGGACGTGTTAACCTGTTAGCATTTTGTTCTCTCATTCATCTATTCTCCTCTGGACAAAATGACAAGACGAAAGAAATCACCTCAGCAAAAAGAACAAGAGGTAGTACCGTCTGCCAGGGACCTACTCAATACGGACATTAGTACGATGTCAGACCTAGAGTTCAGAATCATGATTTTAAAGATACTAGCTGGGCTTGAAAAAAGCATGGAAGTTATTAGAGACACCCTTCCTGGAGAAATAAAAGAACTAAAATCTAACCAAATCGAAATCAAAAAGGCTATTAATGAGGTGCAGTCAAAAATGGGGGCACTAACTGCTAGGATAAATGAGGCAGAAGAGAGAATCAGTGATATAGAAGACCAAATGATGGAAAATAAAAAAGCTGAGAAAAAGAGAGATAAACAACTACTGGATCATGAGGGCAGAATTCGAGAGATAAGCAATACCATAAGATGAAACAACATTAGGATAATTGGGATCCCAGAAGAAGAAGAAAGAGAGAGAGGGGCAGAAGGTATATTGGAACAAATTATAGCAGAGAACTTCCTTAATGTGGGGAAGGAAACAGGCCTCAAAATCCAGGAGGCACAGAGAACCCCTCTCAAAATCAATAAAAATAGGTCAACACCCTGACATCTAATAGTAAAACTTATGAGTCTCAGAGACAAAGAGAAAATCTTGAAAGCACCTCGGGAGAAGAGATATGTAACCAATAAAGGTAGAAACATTAGATTGGCAACAGACCTATCCACAGAGACCTGGCAGGCCAGAAAGGACTGGCATGATATCTTCAGAGCACTAAACGAGAAAAATATGCAGCCAAGAATACTATATCCAGCTAGGCTATCATTGAAAATTGAAGGAGAGATAAAAAGCTTCCAGGACAAACAAAAACTAAAGGAATTTGCAAACACGAAACCAGACCTACAAGAAATATTGAAAGGGGTCCTCTAAGCAAAGACAGAGCCTAAAAGCAGCATAGACCAGAAAGGAACACAGACAATATACAGTAACAGACACCTTACAGGCAATACAATGGCACTAAGTTCATATCTTTCAATAGTTACCCTGAATGTAAATGGGCTCAATGCCCCAATCAAAAGACACAGGCTATCAGATTGGATTAAAAAACAAGACCCATCGATATGCTGTCTGCAAGAGACTCATTTTAGACCCAAAGACACCTCCACATTGAAAGTGAAGGGGTGGAAAACCATTTACCATGCTAATGGACACCAAAAGAAAGCTGGGGTGGCAATCCTTATATCAGACAAATTAGATTTTAAAACAAAGACTGTAATAAGAGATGAGGAAGGACACTATATCCTACTTAAAGGGTCTATCCACCAAGAAGATCTAACAATTGTAAATATCTATGCCCCTAACATGGGAGCAGCCAATTATATAAGGCAATTAATAACAAAAGCAAAGAAAAACATTGATAACAATACAATAATAGTGGGGGACTTTAACACCCCCTGACTGAAATGGACAGATCATCTAAGCAAAAGATCAACAGGGAAATAAAGACTTTAAATGACACACTGGACCAAATGGACTTCACAGACATATTCAGAACATTCCATCCCAAAGCAACGGAATACATATTCTTCTCTAGTGCCCATGGAACATTCTCCAGAATAGATCACATCCTAGGTCACAAATCAGGTCTCAACTGGTACCAAAAGATTGGGATTATTCCCTGCATATTTTCAGACCACAGTGCTTTGAAACTAGAACTCAATCACAAGAGGAAAGTCGGAAAGAACTCAAATACATGGAGGCTGAGGAGCATCCTACTAAAGAATGAATGGGTCAACCAGGAAATTGAAGAAGAATTAAAAAAATTCATGGAAACCAATGAAAATGAAAACACAACTGCTCCAAATCTTTGGGATGCAGCAAAGGCAGTCCTAAGAGGAAAGTATATAGCAATACAAGCCTTTCTCAAGAAACAAAAAGGTCTCAAATACACAACCTAACCCTACACCTAAAGGAGCTAGAGAAAAAACAGCAAATAAAGCCTAAACCCAGCAGGAGAAGAGAAATCATAAAGATCAGAGCAGAAATCAATGAAATAGGAACCAAAAGAACAGCAGAACAGATCAACGAAACTAGGAGGTGGTTCTTTGAAAGAATTCACAAGATTGATAAACCCCTGGCCGGACTTATCAAAAGAAAAGAGAAATGACCCAAATCAACAAAATCATGAATGAAAGAGGAGAGATCACAACCAACACCAAAGACAAACAATTATAAGAACATATTATGAGCAACTCTATGCCAGCAAGTTAGATAACCTGGAAGAAATGGATGCATTCCTAGAGATGTATCAACTACCAAAATTGAACCAGGAAGAAATAGAAAACCTGAACAGACCTATAACCACTAAGGAAATTGAAGCAGTCATCAGAAATCTCCCAACAAACAAAAGACCAGGGCCAGATGGCTTCCCAGGGGAATTCTGCCCAACATTTAAAGAGTTAATACCTATTCTCCTGAAACTGTTCCAAAAAATAGAAAAGGAAGGAAAACTTCCAAACTCATTTTATGAGGCCACCATTACCTTGATCCCAAAACCAGACAAAGACCCCATCAGAAAGGAGAATTACAGACCAATATCCTTGATGAACATGGATACAAAAATTCTCACCAAAATACTAGCCAATAGGACCCAACAGTACATTAAAAGGATTATTCACCATGACCAAGTGGGATTTATCCCTGGGCTGCAAGGTTGGTTCAACATCTGCAAATCAATCAACGTGATACAATACATTAACAAAAGAAAGAACAAGAATCATATGATCCTCTCAATAGATGCAGAAAAAGCATTTGACCAAGTACAGCATCCTTTCTTGATCAAAACTCTTCAGAGTATAGGGATAGAGGGTACATACCTCAATATCATAAAAGCCATCTATGAAAAACCTACAGTGAATATCATTCTCAATGGGAAAAAGCTGAGAGCTTTCCCCTTAAGGTCAGGAACGCGGCCGGGATGTACACTATCACCACTGCTATTCAACATAGTATTAGAAGTCCTAGCCACAGCAATCAGACAACAAAAAGAAATCAAAGGCTCCAAATCGGCAAAGAGGAAGTCAAACTCTCACTCTTTGCAGATGATATGATACTTTATGTGGAAAACCCAAAAGACTCCACCCCAAAACTGCTAGAACTCATACAGGAATTCAGTAAAGTGGTAGGATATAAAATCAATGCACAGAAATCAGTGGCATTCCTATACATCAACAAGACAGAAGAGAGACAAATCAAGGAGTCGATCCCATTTACAATGGCACCCAAAACCATAAGATACCTAGGAATAAATGTAACCAAAGAGGCAAAGGATATGTACTCAGAAAACTATAAAATACTCATGAAAGAAATTGAAGAAGACACAAAGAAATGGAAAAACGTTCCATGCTCATGGATTGGAAGAACAAACATTGTGAAGATATCAATGCTACCTAGAGCAGTCTACATATTCAATGCAATTCCCATCAAAATACAAACCACTTTTTTCAAAGAAATGGAACAAATAATCCTAAAATTTGTATGGAACCAGAAGAGACCCCGTATAGCCAGAGGAATGTTGAAAAAGAAAAGCAAAGCTGGCGGCATCACAATTCCAGACTTCCAGCTCTATTACAAAGCTGTCATCATCAAGACAGTATGGTACTGGCACAAAAAGAGACACATAGATCAATGGAACAGAATCGAGAGCCCAGAAATGGACCCTCAACTATATGATAAACTCATCTTTGACAAAGCAGGAAAGAATGTCCAATGGAAAAAAGATAGTCTCTTCAACAAATGGTGTTGGGAAAATTGGATAGCCACATGCAGAAGAATGAAACTGGACCATTTCCTTATACCACACACAAAAATAGACTCCAAATTGTTGAAAGACCTAAACATGAGACAGGAGTCCATCAAAATCCTAAAGGAGAACACAGGCAGCAACCTCTTCGACCTCAGCTGCAGCAACCTCTTCCTAGAAACATCGCCAAAGGCAAGGGAAGCAAGGGCAAAAATGAACTATTGGGATTTCATCAAGATAAAAATCTTTTGCACAGCAAAAGAAACAGTCCACAAAACCAAAAGACAACCGACAGAATGGGAGAAAATATTTGCAAATGACATATCAGATAAAGGGCTAGTATCCAACATCTATAAAGAACTTATCAAACTCAACACCCAAAGAACAAATAATCCAATCAAGAAATGGGCAGACGACCTGAACAGACATTTTTCCAAAGAAGACATCTAAATGGCCAACAGACACATGAAAAATTGCTCAACATCGCTTGGCATCAGAGAAATCCAAATCAAAACCTCAATGAGATAACACCTCACACCAGTCACAATGGCTAAAATGAACAAGTCAGGAAACGACAGATGTTGGCGGGGATGCGGAGAAAGGGGAACCCTCTTACACTGTTGGTGGGAATGCAAGCTGGTGCAACCACTCTGGAAAACAGTATGGAGGTTCTTCAAACAGTTGAAAATAGGGTTACCATACAATCCAGCAATTGCACTACTGGGTATTTACCACAAAGATACAAGTATAGGGATCCGAAGGGGTACGTGCACCCCAATGTTTATAGCAGCAATATTCACAATAGCCAAACTGTGGAAAGAGCCAAGATGTCCATCGACAGATGAATGGATAAAGAAGATGTGGTATAGATACACAGCTGAATATTATGCAGCCATCAAATGGAATAAGATCTTGCCATTTGCAGCAACGTGGATGGAACTGGAGGGTGTTATGCTGAGTGAAATAAGTCAATCAGAGAAAGACATGTACCATATGACCTCACTGATATGAGGAATTCTTAATCTCAGGAAACACACTGAGGGTTGCTGGAGTGGTGGGGGGTGGGAGGGATGGGGTGGCTGAGTGATAGACATTGGGGAGGGTATGCGCTATGGTGAGCGCTGTGAATTGTGCAAGACTGTTGAATCACAGATCTGTACCTCTGAAACAAATAATGCAATATATGTTAAGAAAAAAAGAGAAGAAGAAGATAGCAGGAGGGGAAGAATGAAGGGGAGTAAATTGGAGGGGGAGACGAACCATGAGAGACGATGGACTCTGAAAAACAAACTGAGGGTTTGAGAGGGGAGGGGGGTGGGGGGATGGGTTAGCCTGGTGATGGGTATTAAAGAGGGCACGTTCTGCGTGGAGCACTGGGTTTTATGCACAAACAATGAATCATGGAACACTACATCAAAAACTAATGATGTAATGTATGGTGATTAACATAACAATAAAAAATATATTGTATTATGCTCCATCTCTGCTTAGAATAGGTTAATGCCTGTTGCTTCCCTCTTCATCTTCGGCTTGAATCCTTCTCCCTTCGCTGTATACTACAGCCCCAATGGCTGCCTCCCTCCTATGGGTTGAGAGTTCCCTGCCCCATATCCTTTATACATTATATTCTGCTTGGAATTTTTTAGTTCCACAATCCTTCTTTTCCCCATCTCTCCCAACTTCTATTAATTCTTTAGTCTATTTTTAACTGTCATAGAGAGAGAAATTAGAATGGCAGTTGCCAGGGGCTGGGGGATGGGAGAGAACGGGTAGTTACTGTTTAGAAGGTACAGAGTTTATTTTATAAGATGAAAAGGCTTACAGAGAAAGATGGTGGTGATGGGTGCACCACACACTGAATGTATTTAATCCCACTGAAGTGTACATTTAAAAATGGTTAAGATAGTAAGTTTTGTTATGTATTTTATCATAATAAAAATAATTGATGTTCAGGAGGCAACTCAGATTCATGTGCCTTTTAATTCATGTGCATCGGTCTCTGAGGTCCTGAGAACAATGAACCTATGGGCCCTCAGACTTGAGGTCAGGCCCTGGGCCACATTCATTCACTAATAAATATCACCCAGGAGGCTTTGTTGGAGACAACCTTGCAAACCTTTTTCCTTAGTGACACTTGGTAGCATTACTGACTTAAGCTTATCTTTTGTGTGTGTGTGGGGGGGGGATATCTGTGCTGAGTAATTCAGGAAGTATTGCCAAATTTTTGCCAGTTATTAAAGATAGCAGTTTCCAAATACAGTTATCATCTGCATGTGCCACTAAGGAGATTAGCCAGACTAGGGTAATTTCAGGCTAGGACTTCAAAACTGTTCAATCAGGTCCTCTCCTGCAACTGGATTTTATAAGTTTGGGAATTTCTATTGATAGTATGCTAATGGACCCAGAACCAAATGGACAAAAGTACTACAGAACTGAAGGGTTCTTTTTTTTTTTTTTTTTTTGAAAGAGAGAGAGAGAGAGAGAGAGCATGAGCTTGACTGGGGGTGGGGGGTGGTTGCAGAGGGAGAGAGAGAATCTTGAGCAGGCTCCATGCCCAGCATGGAGCCTCACGCAGGGCTCAATCCCATCACCCTGAGATCATGACTTGAGCTGAAACCAAGAGTTGGACACTTAGCTGACCAAGCCACCCAGGTGCCCCAGAATTGGATTCTTAATAATAAACCTTAGTAAGGAATGTACTGTCTTTCTACATGCCAGGGACTATGCTGTTGTACACATGTTGTTTCATTCCGTTCCCATCACTACTCTATAAAGCACGGTTGTAGGTTATCAACCCATTTTATAGACTGGGAAAACATATCTTAAAAAAGATTCTGAAGCACAGTTAGTAAGTGCTGGGCTGGGATGTGAACCTGCATCCACCTGACTCCAGAGCTTGAGCTCATAAGCACTACAAGAGGTTGCCTTCTCCTGACTTGCTCATGCAGCTAGCTGCTGCGGTGTCAACTGCCTTGTTTACCGGCCCAAATCCCTATCCTCTATGTCTGATTTATGTTGTGATAATAATGCCAAGGGGTCATCAAAATATATGTTTGGACATCATTCATTAATTTATTCAACAAAGGTTTTCTGAGCACCTTCTATGATGTAGATTCTAAGGAATGCAGATGAAAAAATACGGCCCTTCTCCCCCACAAGTGTGCAGTTTTGTGGGAAATAGCAGATAATCACATAAACACAATACAACATGAGCAATGCTGGAGGACTGAGTCTGAGGAATCAAAAAGGGGTGTCACAGAAATGTAACGTGACCCAACTCTTGAAGAGCAGATTTTCTCCAGGCAGATATGCAGGAGAAGAAAGAAAAGGGCAGAGGAAACAATGCGCAAAGACTGGGGGGAGGGGCATCTATATCTCAGTATTATAGGAACACCCATCACCGTGGGGAGGGGGCAGCATTTCAAGGAACCAAGCCAAAGAGGTCACAGGCAAAGGACCAGACCACATCGGATTTTTATTCTACTCAGAGCTCTTTTGAATAGGAATAAAAACTAAGTCAAACTAGCTGCAGGAATGAAGTTTGACCTTTTAGGCTCAAGTGCCTGCTCCCAAATGACTGTGGTCTCTGTGTCTCTTAATTCACATTCTCGAGAAAGAGAATCTGATCAGTCACTGATCAGTCATTGAGTCAGGTGTCTCTCCCTCCTCTGCCTGGTAGAATGACCCAGGTGTGTGTGTGTGTGTGTGTGTGTGTGTTTGAATGTGGATGTGGGAAGCTAGCACTGGCGATTTTTAAGGTTAGGATCCAATGATAGGAGTGTAGGATAATGTTTCAGGAATAATGGATGGGAAGGTTTCCCTAAGAGGCCTGTGAATGAGAAAGGCAATAAAGTCAATCTAGAATAACATCGTGGGCCGTGGAGAAAAGTCTATTCTTTAGTAGACATACAGGAAGAGAAAAACCATCTGTTAAAACCACAAAGATATCACGTAAGGCAACTCTCATTCATGGCCCCCAAACCTAACAACCATGATGCTGAAATAATTAGAATATTTTTGCATCACTACTGACTTTGAATTGTTTTTAAATTAGTTATGTATAAGAATCATCTCACAAATAAAATACTAACCTAAACATCTTATCCTTCAGCGTGGCGAAGGGCAGCTGTACCATCAGAGTCTCTGAGTGACTGCATGGAACAGAGTACCACCCCCCACCCTCATTCACATAGGACAGTAACGTCAATGAGAAATTTGTTTACCAGACAAATAAGATTTGGTGGTGTTTGTGTTTAGAGGCAGTATGTGCAACTAGTGTTCTGACTTAGAAAATGCAAAGAGAAATGATGTGCATCTTTTCTAGGCTTGAACTCTGGAGAGAACAGAGCCTACCACTCCGTAAGTCTGGGTCCTTGAGCAACTGTGTGCAAAAGAGTTCCTGCTCATGTCTTTGCAGCACAGTACTGTTATGTGAGCAAGATATGAGTTTCTATTATGTTATTATTATACATTTTGGGTTTATTGTTATAACTATTCGCCTATTCTAAATAGCAAGCAACCATTCTGAATAATCACTAGCTTTTGTTTTATATCTGCTCTAAGGTAATAAACACAGAAATGATGTTCACAAAAAGATGTGAAAAAAGTTTAAAGTGAGTTTTCAAAAATATTTGTATATAACCATTTTTATTTAATTAAAGTAAGATTTTCTACAATGCTCTCAAATTCTGTTTGTGAAAAAGCTAAAAAATATGTCATTTTTTTCTTTCGTCCATAAGATAAAAATCAGTGTAAGCAGCAGACATTGTTATTGCTCTGATATTTTGTATTTCATGTTCTACTGAATTTCTCTAATTTAAAATTTCATACAAGAATCTTTTCCTTTTAGACTCTCCTTATACACTTATTTTGAGTTGAAGACAGCTCTACTCGCATGAACTTATTGCTTAATAAATTAATCATACAAATGGAAACTTTAGAATTCACCAAATAGATACATAGGAACAAAAAAAGAAAAAGGAACATCCCATTTTAGTGAAAAACCTATAGTGAATTATGGAATGAAGCACTTTGAGTAGGAAAGTTTTTAAAAGTTGGTATACCCAGAAGAAGGCTGTTCTCTTTGATTATGCTCAGTGATGCCTTTTCTAAGTTGTCTTCTTGACTTTATGTTACCTTCTTCATTTTACTTCCTCCCAATATAAGCTCTTCGGCATAGCTAGCATTATGGACACTGACGGTATTTGCAGTTGGGAAGAGTTGCAAATGACAGAGGTTATCAGAGATTGCATGCTGTTGAATGTGTGGGAATCTTAAGCAATGTTTAGAAAGCACTGGAGTAGGGAGAAAGCATATGCCACTATGTCCAATTCAAAATTCTTCACAGTTTTTAATGTTGTGCTCTTTGTATCATGCAGTATAGAAAAAATCTGAAGTTCTGAGTGCTGACTTTATTCTTCAGCGCCCAGAAATTAATATTTCTGTGAAAGAAGTACATAAAAATAATGGATCACCCTACAGATTGGAACACGCCACATCAAACTTCTGCTTATACGTGGAAATCCTAATGCTGGTAAAAACAAAATTTTCTCTCACATGAGTAGAATAATTCGATTACCCTTTAATCATTGCCTCCGCATTTTGGTAAAAACTATTTTAATTCTCTTCATAGTGTTCTCCTCTTTGAAAAGCAAAGTTTCATTTTCTTCCCTATGTTAAAATGACTATATTTTTTAAAAATCCATGATTACTTATTCGCAATATAAATAATTTTGTGCTTTTCGATGATGCTGATGTCATGTTCCAGTTGCTTCATCTCTTCTTCCAGCTTCTGCTTGCGGATCTTCTTTGGGATGGAGTCGATGAACACCGAGAGGGACTGAAACTCCTTATGCACCTCTTCCCAGTTCTTCTTCAGCCCCTGCAAATGGTAATGAGAACTCTAAATACTAAGGTAACTGCAAAAGTAATGTAAATGGTTAAAAAATATATATAGTGTGCTGGTGAAGAGAAACATAAATAGGTATAGGAAACTGATGAAAATAACTTTACAAAACGATATGTATTTATCGAGTACTTGGCTACAGTAACAGAAAATATTGTGCAGAGGCCAAATCCTGTCCTTGATTGTGTGCTCAGTTCCCAGAGGGAGTATTTATTTTCTCTGTTATGTTACTGTTACTTGTTTTTGCCATTAAATATGCATATGCAGAGTTACAAGTACTATGAAACTAAGCTCATAGCAAATGCTTTGGTAAAAACAAGTGAGAATCGATGCCTCCCCATCCCCCCCCCCCCCCCGGCAAGCAAGACATATTTTTGAATAGGAAATTCTTTCTTAGAAAAAATTTCTTTTTTTTTCTTTAGAATTTTAGTTTTGAACCATTATTGCCATTCATCAAAAGATCTGATTTGGACTTGCATGGCACATTTGCTTATATTTGACTAAATGGAATTGTACAAAATGCCAAAATTCAATGTAACAAGAGATGATCCTTTAATATTTTTTCAATATATTAGAAAGAACTCTTCATATAGTCAAGGGGTCTATACGTCCCATTAATGTATACCAGAAATGACTGAGATGTCATGAAATGTAAATGCATGCTAATTCAGTAATGTAGTTAATGTTTTATATTCTCAGAAGCTGACAAATTCAAAATTAGGGATCTCTAAGGAGCAATAAAGGTTATTTTCATATGCCTAATCCCCATTCCTTATCACAGTGCACCAGAGGGTCTCATTGACAAAATGGGCTGAAACCTCTAATCAAATTTGAGCTATGAAATTTTTGCAAAACTAACACTTTCTGTTATTCACTATGGGTACACAAATCACTTTATTTACACAAAAACAAAAAGTCAAACTGAAAGTAGAATTTAAAATATTGCCTTGAAAATATGGTCCTTGAAATCCACGGCTATATATTTAGGTGTAAGAGAAGATTAGAAGTTTCTTACATAATAACATCTTCATAATAAGGCTTCATCGTACAAATTTAATTTTGTAGAAGCTTTTGGGGGGTAATAACATTTCAGTGGTTTATTCCCATGCCTAGGTAAAAATGATGATAGGGAGAGAGCACGTTGTACAGACCAGGTTGGCTGGGGAAAAGGGCAACAGATTTTTGAGCCCTTATTGAGTGAGACTAGACGAAAGAAGGAAAGGAAAAGAAAGAGGGAAAATACCCAGGTTACATTTTAAAAAGAGGGGGATAGGTTAGCACAGTTCTTCATGGTGTATGAGATGTATTCCAAAAAGATGTCCTCAGAAGAATTCTTTTTTCATAGCCTTTCATTATGAAATGAGAACTATGTTTCCACAGTGCTCCACAGGGGTGCCTACTGCAGAGAGGAAATCTATGCATTTATACACTTTCAAATATCAAAGGTTTTTCATAGCTACTTGAGTGATATTTCCACATTACTTGTGGTCACAGCAGCTACACTTTTTCTCTGTAGCCTTTATCTTCCAGTGTGTACAAAAACCCTTGGATCCAAGTCAACAGGCAGGGGTGGGAACTAAATGTAACTAATATATTCTATTGACAATAGCCTCTCTGCTGTTTTTAAGACTTATTTTTGTTATTTCATCTAAAAAATCTTTTATTCATTGCAGGAATAGTGATTTTCTTTTTTTTTTTTAATTGACCTCTCTCTCTTCTACTTTATTTTTTTTTATTATTGTTAGTTTGGGAAAAGCTTCAGATAGGGAGAAGCAGTCATAAAATAAATAGGAAGTGCCTTCAGTTCCATGCTCCTCCTCATCGTGTCCCCCCCCCCCCCCACACACACACCCTTAAGGCTTCTTACAGCCTCTAAGCTCGGCCCTGGTGGGAGGAGAGAGAGGTTGGGGCATTTCTTCTTCCTCTCCCTTGACGTTACCTGGACCCTAGTTCTGGCTCACGTGTCTGTAAGGGCAACACTGCTCAGTGAGCTCTCTTCCAGGCTCCAGATCTTACCAGGCTCTGGTAACACCATTCCTTGCCTTTGCCCTTCGAGCTTAGGGTGGTGATGGATTCCCACTGTCCTTAGTCCTGGGGTGCTACCAAGTTTTTTGTTCGCTCCTGTAGCCCTGCCTTCCTTCCGTAAATAGTTCTTCATAAATGTGCTTCAGAATCCTGGTTGGTGGTGCCTGTATTTCCTGCTGGATCTCTGACTGACAGAGCTTCCTTTTGTTACTTTCTACGCACGTGTGAACGATGTCGCAGGGGAAGCCCTGGCCCAGGACTTGGCCGACGTGGGTTTTAGTCCCTGTTTAGCTCCTTGATAATTTTGTGACCAAGGGCAAATGTAAACCAAACTCTAAGTGTACTGACAGTAAAGAGTGCATTTGTCTTGCTCACAATAGTATCCCCCTGGGCTGGATACAGTGCCTGTTCAAGTGAATGCATAGATAAATGAACAAAACTTAATATATTTGCATTTTATATCCTCATATGTCAAAGGAGAAGTGTGGAATGATTAGACTGGATAATCCTCTAAGTATAATGAGACTGTTCTTTTATGAAGAATGAGCAGGATGTGACCTACTCAGGCACATACAACTACATTGTCATAGTGCTGTGTGCAACTCCTAATCATGGAGGGAAACATGACTCAGGACTTATCAGGAGCAGAGCTGGTGGCTCTGTTACCATGGCAGCTATATTACCTGGCTAATAAGGCATGTAAGGAAGGGTCTGCTATTGTCCTGTCAAATCCGCAGTGACCGTATTAGGCAACTGAGGACTGCTTATCCACTAAGCCAAAAAGACCCAGGACAGAAGAGCCTTTTCCTTCTGAGGGAAGTTCTTCCTCTCTTTTCCTGTTTTTTGTTTGTTTGTTTGTTTAAGTATAATATAACGTTATATCCATTTCAGGTGTACAACATAATGATTTTTGACATTTGTATACATTGTGAAATAATCAGCATGAGTCCAGTTACCATGTCACTGTACAAAGATACAAAATATTTTTTTCTTGTGATGAAGACTTTTAAGATTCACTCTTTTAACCACTTTCAAATACGTGATACAATATTACTGACTATAGTCACCATGGTGCACATTATATCCTCAGACTTTTTTTATAAATGGAAGTTTGTATCTCTTGATTACCTTCACCCACTTCACCCACCCTCAACCTCATTCCCCTCTGGCAACCACCACTCTGTTCTCTGTGTTTATGAGTTTTGTTTTGTTTGTTTTGTTTTTTAGATTCCACGTATAAGTGAAATCCTATAGTATGTCTTTTTCTGTGTGACTTATTTCACTAAGCATCATACACACACACAGATATGCCACATCTTCCTCATCCATTCGTACATCAATGGGCACTTAGGTTGCTTCCATATCTTGGCTATTGTAAATAATGCTGCAGTGAACGTGGGGGGACATATATAGTTTCAAATTAATATCTTCATTCTCTTTGGATAAATACCCAGAAGTGGAATCACTGGATCATATGGTAGTTCTATTTTTAATTTTTGAGGAACCTCCATACTGTTTTCCAGAGTGGCTGCAAGGGCTACCTTTTCTTTACATCATCACCAACACTTGTTTTTTATTGTCTTTTTGATAATAGCCATTCTGACAGGTGTGAGGTGGTATTTCATTGTGGTTTTTAATTTGCATTTCCCCAATAAGTGATGCTGAGCATCTTTTCATGTGCCAGTCGGCCATCTGTATCTCTTCTTTGGGAAAATATCTATTCAGATCCTCTGCCCAGTTTTTAATTGGATTGTTTGGGGGTGTTTTGTTGTGGTGGTGGTGTTAAATTGTATGAGTTCTTTATATATTTTGGATATTAACCTCTTATCAGATATATGATTTGCAAATATCTTCTCCCCTTCAGGAGGCTGCCTTTTCATTTTGTTGATGGTTTCCTTCCCTTTGCAGAAGCTTCTAGTTTGGTGTAGTCCCAGCTGTCCATTTTTGCTTTTGTCATCCTTGCCTTTAAGAGTCAGATCCCAAAAAAACATTGCCAAGCCTGATATCAAGGAGTTTGGCACCTATGTTTTCTTCTGGGAGTTTTATGGCTTCATTCTACATTCAAGTTTTTAATCGATCTTGAGTGAATTTTGCATATGGTGTAAGATAATGGTCCAGTTTCATTCTTTTGCATGTGGTTGTCCAGTTTTCCCAACACCCTTTTTGAAAAGACTGTTCTTTTCTTATTGTATATTCTCGCCTCTTTTGTCATAAATTAATTGACCATATATGCATGGGTTTATTTTGGGGCTCTCTATTCTGTTCCTTTGATCTATGTGTTTTTATGCCATTACCATACTGTTTTTTTTAATTACCATATCTTAGTAATATAGTTTGAAATCAGGGAGGGTGATGCCTTCAACTTTGTTCTTCTTTCTTAAGATTGATTTGGCTATTTGGGATTTTTTGTGGTGCTACACAAGTTTTAGGATTGTTTGTTACATTTCTGTGAAAAATGCCATTGAAATTTTGATAGGGATTGCATTGAATCTGTAGATTGCTTTGAGTAATATGGACATTTTCACAATATTAATTCTTTCAATCCATGAACATGAGATATCTTTCAATTTAGTTTGCCTTCTTCAATTTCTTTCATCAATGTCTTCTAAGTTTTCGGTGCACAGATCTTTCACCTCCTTGGTTAAATTTATTCCTAGGTATTTTATTCTTTTTGTTGCAATTATAAATGGAATTATTTTCTTAATTTCTGTTTCTGATAGTTTGTTATTAGTGTATAAAAACACAACAGATTTTTATGTATTGATTTTGTGACATGCAACTTTACTAAATTCTTTTACTAGTTCTAAGAGATGTTTGGTGGAGTCTTTATATATAAAATCATGTCATCCACAAATAGTTTTACTTCTTTCCCAATTTGAATGGCTTTTATTTCTTTTTCCTGCCTAATTGCTCTGTCTAGCACTTCCAATACTATGTTGAATGGGAGTGGTGAGAGTGAGCATCCTTGTCTTGTTCCTGATCTTAAAGGAAAAGTTCTCAGTTTTTCACTGTTCAGCATGATGTTAGCTGTGGGCTTGTCATAGGCAGCCTTTATTATGTTGATTTAATCATCTAACTGATTTTGAATTTTGTCGAATGCTTTTGCTGCATCTATTGAGATAATCATATGGTTTTTATCCTTCATTTTATTACTATGGTATATCAACGTTGATTGATTTATGGATTTTGAACCATTTTTTCATCCCTGGAATAAATCCCACTTGATCATGGTAAATGATACGTTTAATGTATTGATGAAATTGATCTGCTATTATTTTGTTGAGGTTCTTTGTATGTATGTTCAACAGGGATATTTTTGGCCTATGATTTGTTAGTGTATGTGGTGTCCTTGACTGGGTTTTGTATCAGAGTAATGCTGACCTTGTAAAATGAGTTTGGAAGCATTCCTTCATGTTCAATTTTTTGGAAGGGTTTGAGGAGGATAGATGTTAAATCTTTGAATATTTCGTAGAATTCATGAGTGAAGCCATCTGGCCCTGAACTTTTATTTGTTGGGCGTTTTCTGATTGCTGATTAAATCTACCTACTAGTACTTGGTCTATGCCAATTCTCTACTTCTTCATGATTCAGTCTTGGAAGATTGTATGTTTCTAGGAATTTATCCATGTCTTCTAGATTGTCCAAAATGTTGGCATAGAACTGTTCATAGTATTCTTTTATGATCATTTGTATTCCTGTGTTCAGTTGTAACTTTTTCTCTTTCATTTCTGATTTTATTTATTTAAGCCCTCTCTCTTTTTTTCTTAGTGAGTCTAGCTAAAGGTCAATTTAGTTTATCTTTTTAGAGAAGCAGTTCTTACTTTCATTGATCTTTTCTAGTCTTTATAGTTTCCATTTCATTTATTTGCTCTCTGATCTTTATTATTTCCTTCCTTCTAGAACTTTGGGCTTCTTTTGTTCTTCTTTTTCTAGTTCCCTTAGGTATAAAGTTAGATCGTTTATTTGAGATTTTTATTGTTACAAAATTCCCTCTTAAACTGTCATCCCATAGATTTTGGTTGTATTTCTATTTTCATTTGAACGTTTTTTTTTTTTAAGATTTTATTTATTTATTTATTTAGGGAGAGAACGTTCAAGCAGGGGGAGAGGCAAGGGATAGGGAAAGAGAGAATCTCAAGCAGACTGCACTGAGCGGGGAGCCTGACATAGGGCTTGACCCCACGACCCTGAGATCATGACCCAAGCCAAAATCAAGAGTCAGACACTTAACTGACTGAGTCACCCAGGCACCCCCAAAGTATTTTTTGAATTCTTCTTTGATTTCTTCATTGAGCCATTAGTTGTTCATTAGTATATTGTTTAATCTCCATATGTTTGTGATTTTTCCAGTTTTCTTCTTGTAATTGATTTCTAGTTTTATACCATTATGGTTGGAAAAGATGCTTGATATGATTTCAATTTTTTAAATTTATTGAGACGTGTTTTGTGGCTTAACATACAATCTATCCTGGAGAATATTCCATATACACTTGTGAAGAATGTGTATTCTGGTTTTGGATGGAATGTTCTGTATCTATCTGTTAAGTCCATCTGGTCTAATGTGTTGTTTAAGGCTGAGGTTTCCTTATTGATTTTCTGTCTGGATGATCTATCCATCGGTGTTTTTTTCCTATTTTTCAGCATTGGTTAGATATAAAAACCTGGCTTTCACAAAAGCTTGTACTTTCTATACATGGTAGAATCCAACTAGAGAGAGATGGGGTGGGAGAAGGAGAAAGAGAAAGCAAGAGAGAAAGAGAAAGAGAAAGAGAAAAAGAGAGAATGGACCACAAATCAGTACTCTGAAAATGACATCCAAAGTCCCACCTCCATGTCTGCCAGCCTTCTTGCCTACCTTCTTCCTTTCTTCTTTCCAGCACACCAATATTAAACCTCTGTGTTTATACTGGGCACTGAGTTAGGCACAAAGGAGACTGTGTCAACAAAGAGACACAGTCTTTGCCCTTAGGTCACTCCTGCTGTCCAGAAGATCCTCTTACTGTGCAGTTTAAGGCCCAGCTACATCCTTCAGTGGATACTCTGTCTTAGAACCTGATAAAACTTATGATCTCCACATACACACAACACACATATATTTACATATGTACATATATACATATCACCTCTCATCCATTATATTACATTATCTATAGTAGAATTTTATCTTATGCCCTTCTTAATATCTTTGAGGCTTAGCATGATACTTAATACAAACAGTAATTTAGTAAATGTTTACTAATGATTATGACATTTATAACAGCATACAAATCCATTTTCAACAGAAGTTAATGTGGAAAAATTTTTTTTTCCTGTTTTTAAAAGGTTGCTAGAAATGCCTTTGTAGAAATCTTTCAAAATAACAAGAATAAAGTACGATTTTTACCTATAAGAATATCATGACTATAGAAGAGTACAATTAGGTGCTTCATAAATACTCTCTAAAGACATTTTAAATGCTTCAGATAAAAGTCTTGCATTAAACACATAAGGTCATATATCTTTATGCCTAGTTTATTCAAAATATGGAAAATACATAAAAAGCCTAACACCTGGTTATTTTAAAATTTGGACATTTGGCTTATAGAAAAGAAAAAAAAGGTTGGTCTAGGAGCAGTTTCAATTATTCTAGAGCTCCATCTAGTGAAAAATATCTATTTTATGGATATTATTTTTGAAAAATTCAGGGACATGACAATGAAAATAAAAACACATTTTGGCTTTACTCACGCACGTTCGCTGAAGGAGAATGTGGGCTTCCTTACACTAACTACCCCAGGAAAAAACAGAATCTCACAAAATTGGAAACAAAATATGATTCAATAATTCCTAATTACAACTTTTGCTCTCCCCAAAGAGTCAGTGTGCTGCTCGTAGTCCTCACCATAACCCAAAGAGTGTGTTCTGATTTCAAAGTCAAGGTGCAGGCTTTAATATTCATTGATGATGGACCTTTCTTTCAGAGATGTTCAAAAGTACTACATATGAATATAAATTACAGAACGCTTACCTGCAGAACCGCCTCCCTTTCTTCATCGGAGAGCCTTTTCATAGCTGCTTTCCTAAGGTTTTCCTGGATATAATTATCATATTCTTCTTGGGCTTTCTTTACTTCCTCATTTCGCTTACATATATATTCTGGTGTGACGCCATAATCCTTAAAAGGATTTTTCAGAAAAAAAAATCAATGTCCTGAATGCAATCTTACACATGTGTATACATCAACTAATGACTGAGAGGAAAAGAAATGTTACAGATTTTTTTTGAGCAAAGCCTTTGCTCCAAACATGGTAAATTGACAAAATTCAAGGTTTTTTTTTTTTCTTCTTCTTTTCCCATTGGGAACTAGTTGATTCTCATCTTTTAAAACCATCTAAATTGTTATTGTGGCTGCTTGTTTTTTCTCTTCTGAATGTTTCCAGCACCTGTTCCTGGCTGATGACTCAGTCCTTGTTTTACCTCTAAGAGTTGTTTTTTCTTTATTTCTTTTAGGTGCTTCAGCTTTTATCTTTAAATATCTTGAATATCTTGAGGTCCCTTTTGCAAGTTCTTATTATATAAAACAAGATAAATGCTTCTAAAGTATTGTAAAAACAAATACACAATGCACATCTGCTTTAAGTAACAACTGACTTGGGACCCTAAGGTTGTTTTTGGAATGCCAAATCCATTTTGAAGTCTCCTGGGCTGCTTACAAGGACAGACAGTGAAGCAATCCGCTGTGATTTTTTTCAGACTAGTAACTATGCTTGATACCACTGTGTACAGAAACAGAACTACTCCTTGTTTATTTTTCAAAAAATTATTTGAGAATTTACTTGATGCCAGGTATACTAGTGAATAAGAAAGGCAAGTTTCTGTCCTTATGGAATGTGCATTCTTTGGTGAGAGCAACTCACCAAAAATAGAGTATAAAGTAATATACGTATCAGTGCTCCAAACTGAAACAAAGAATAGTAAGGGGGAAGAAAGAAATAAGATCGATTTTAGATAAATAAGGAGGTCAGTGAAAAACTCTCTGAGGAAGCAGCTGTTAATAGGTATTATAGTCATTACAATTATTCATAAACATTCTGGTTCTTCTCCTTGTAGGCAATTGATGGGACACTTTCCTGATCCCCTTGAAATAACATGTGATCATGTGACCTGACTTGCCCAAAGAGAGTGGAAGTAACCTCTGTCCCTTTTGGGTAGAAGCCTCAAGAATTAATGGATGACTTGTCATGTTCTTTTTCGGTTTAGTATAATGATGGGAAATATTTGGGGTTGCCTGTGTCTTGGAATGAGGACAAGAAGCAGAGCTTCCAACACTTAATGGACATGGAGCAATAAGCAAACAATAAAACTTAGTTGCTTTTAGCTACTGAAATCGGGGGTTATTTGTTACCAAAGCATAACTTAACCTATCCTGGCTGAAAAAAAGGGACAGTTTGAAATCCTAGCTATAAATGTGTTCCAGCAAGTTGCAAAACACTCTACAGATAAATTCTAAGAGCACAGAATTCTGGTAAGTTAGTGCAGTGGTAAACAGTCCAATTCACCTCAGGAAACACTGAGGGCAAAACCTCATTACAGCTAAGTAGTTACTGATGCTCATAATGATGATTCTGAGTCATTGCAAAGAGATTAAATTATATTTGGCATATTCTGTTTAATAAAGGGAATAATGTAATACATTTTAGGAAAAAGAACTATCTCGCACATGGGTAAAAGCTTCAGTGATCTGAAATATTCCCACATGCTGGATCACTGAGGGCTAATGCATACTCTTAATGTTAATAATTAATACTACCCACTCTCTATTGAACTTTTATGGGGTGCCAGATATCGTGTCAAGTCCTTGATAGATTTTATATCATTTAATCCTCACTACAACCCTGTGATAAATCTAATGTGTGAAAGATCACAGAGTTAAGTGGTGGAGTCAGAATTTGAAACGATGTCTCATGCCCATTGCCGTGGACCTCAGGCAATCACCAGTGCTTCAGTTTGTTTTCACAGATGGTTTCCCATGGCACAAATGGGCATACAATATTTTATTTGAAACTAAAACATGAGGTTCACTCACTTTTATAAAAATGGCATTGCCCTTTAAAGACTTGATCTCTCACTTACCATTAATAGGTTTTACCTTTTTTTAAACTTTATAATTTCCTTCACATAGGCCTTATACATTTATAAAGATTTTATTTATTTATTTGAGAGAGAGAAAGAGAATGAGCAGGGGAAGGACAGAGGAAGAAGCAAACTCCTGGCTGATCAGGGAGCAGTACGTGAACTCAATCCCAGAACCCTGAGATTATGACCAGAGCCGAAGGCAGTTGCCCAACTGACTGAGCCACTCAGGTGCTCTGGGTTTTAAAGACTTAACTCTGATCAGTGGAGAGTAAGTTGAGAAAGTCCTTCACGAACCCTGAATGCCCGGCCAGCAACACCAAGAGTGTAGCGGGTGCAGAGCGTTTGCATGCTTGGTAAACAAGCACAGGAAGACTAACTGACTGTCTCCATGATGAATACTCTCAATTTTCTGTTCAGGGTAGAAAATGTACTGAAGTGGACCGCTTGGGCAGAAGGCAGCCAGAAAGAGGAGCACAGTGTGGGCAAAGGAGAAGGGTTTTTACATCAGAGTGGACAAATAATGGATTGGAAGTTGTTTTAAAGTGAAATTTCTGTTTTTCATCCCCTATGGGACAAGGGCTATGAGCAGCCTTCAGGGCACAAGAGGAAGTATTCACAGAAGCCTGAAATAACTTTATCACCATGTGCTGCCAACCCCTAGATACTTGCTAAGGTCTCCCAAAAGTGTCTTAGCTTATTGAGTGACAAGAGTTTCCACAGAGAGTAAGTGGTGTACTCTGACAACAGCCTTGAGGTTCCCGTTCTGATTTTGAACAGGCACTGGATTCATCATGGTAGATCACTGGACTACCTTGATGCAAACCCCTCATACATCACTATTGCAATTTCTGTTTTTCCTCTTCCTTCCTTTCTTCCTTCTGTCTTTCCTTTCTTTTTTGCCACAGTTTATTATTATGGATTATTATTCTTTAGGATTTTGCATTCATATTTTACTATGTGTGTTCCCAGCAGTTTTATACTCTGTAACTATACAAAGCAAAATAGGTTTTGTATAAGGTATTTTTGTAAGCTTTTTAAATTTTAAAGATCTTCTATATTTAAACAAACTGAAACTCCTATAATTTTCAACAATGAAATTGTATGCCTATCTGATAAGCACCTTTTCAGATAGAGATGAAGGTCCCAAAAGGACTAGCTTATTGTACAGTACTTTCAAGGTCTGCTTTATTCCAAACACATTCAAGTTGAAATTGTAATGTGAATTATTTATAATACATTGATAGGATGGATGGCTCTAAAATTATCTTCCTCTTCATTTTTCCTCATTCTCTTACCGAGATACTGCAACCTAATGACCAAATCTTAGGACTTCCTGAAAGGTTATTTCTTAGTAATGACTTTTAGTCATGCCTATGCTGTTCATGAAATGTCCACCACCCTAAAAATTAACATCTTTTGGAGAATGTTTGCTATAATTGTTAAATATATTAATAATTGAAATTAGGGGAAACAATTAGAACTTTCCTCTACTGGACTACATGGTGTTATTCATTCCAAATTCTCCATAACGTCATCACATTAGATTTGGACCAAACACAGATTGCAGAGGAATAATTTGCCCTGTGAGAGCACTATTAATAATAATATGGATAATCATTGTGAATACTTAAATTATTTGCATTTTAGGTCTCATTAATACATCACAAGGCTACCTTTTTATTGATGTATTTTGGAACTAGTCCTGAAGTTTCAAGATCATGCTTGTCTCCAGTTCTTTTGTCAACATAAATTGGCTTAGGCTTTTTAGCCACTCCCATAATGACATCGGCTGCATTTGTATTTATAAAATTTTTTTCACTCTGTAGTCCCATGACTGGATGATCAGTCCTCAGTGGCACAGGAGGCTTTTTGGGCTCATTCCGATCAAACCTTTTTTCTGTTAAATATAACATTTTCTTGTTAATATTAAATTATAAACATTGCTATCCGGTACTACTTATAATATCTAGATATTTTACCACTAGTATATTAGAGTTTCATTAATAATATATTCAGATATTTAGGGGAAAGTCAGTAATCATAAATGCCAAAAACTAAGCACAAAATAATCAATTAATTTGTTGAAGAAGAGTATACAAGTCTAAGGGAAGAAGATAAGCACCCCAATCATATGTTAGCTAACTACTATATTTTTACTAGCTATTGTGAAAATATTTTCTTATAATGGTATCAATAATAAATGTTTAGCTTGTTCACTGAAAAAAATTCAAAGAAACTTTACTCTTTTCTGAGTACTAGCAATATTACTGGTAATTGTTTCTTCAGAGGAAAGTTACTGTAAAGTCACCAATAAGTCAAACTTGGTGAAAGTCCAAGAATTATGGAATTTTTTCACTAGAACTCTTATTATAAGGTATGAAGATCATGTAATAGCTTTGTCCCCAACATGCAGCTTAAGGAATACAAATTACCAACACAGTTGAAGTTTCCAGTTCACTCCTCCCTGATTGCATCTCACTTCCTAAAATTACTACTATCGAGAATTGATCTTATTTATTTCTCTCTACCATATTCTCTTCATTAGCAGCAGATGAGACTGGCCATTTTTACACAGCCTCTTCAAGTTGACCATTCGGACTCATCTATTTTGATAGAGCCACATCAAAATAGTTTGTCAGAATGCTAAAATGTAAAATAATTACAATTTATTTCCAAGAACTGAAGGCAACAGGCATCTTAACAAAACCTTACCCAAATCTTAACTCCACACAATCCTAGGTACTTTGCCTTTATTCATTTCTACACTGTTTGAACTTTTTATGAGTTTATGTAACTTTTTTTAAAGATTTTATTTTATTTATTTGACAGAGAGAGAGACAGCGAGAGAGAGAACACAAGCAGGGGGAGTGGGAGAGGGAGAAGCAGGCTTCCCGCTGAGCAGGGAGCCTGATGCAGGGCTGGATCCCAGGACCTGAGCCAAAGGCAGATGCTTAACCAACTGAGCCACCCAGGCACCCCTATGTATCTTTTATTAGAAGGAAAAATGATACCTGTTATTAAATGTCTGAGGACTGGATTAACCTCTTGTTATGGGCTGAATTGTGTCCCTCCCAATATCCATATGTTGAAGCCCTAACACCAGTACTAAACACATTTCTGTTTAAGCTACTCAGTCAGTCTGTGATACTTTGTTATGGCAGCACTAGCAAGTCAACACTACTGATATTAATTCTACACACCCAGAAATATTATAAAGGAGTTTTTGGATATTTACTTATTCGTTAATTCATGCAATATGTTTTTGTTGAGAAATACTATGTCCCCAGTTAATGCTCTAGGAACTGCAGATACAGCAATGAACAAGAGACAAAGTCCCTGTTCTCATGGAGTTTACATTATAGGGGGAAAAGAAAAGATAAAATTTAATATGTAGAATATAATGTATATATTTGCTTGAACTACATGTGAAATTGTTTACTGTTTCTGGTCTACCAAAATAGTATCTTCCGATTTAATGTATTAATGAGATGTTGTGAACATTATTAGAAATTGAATTTGGAGTTCCTATAAAGCCTGGAGCAGAGAATAAGGGCTTGTTGTTACAACCCAAATAGCTTCCTTCTACCAGATACACTCAACCAAATGAGGTTTGCAAAATCTGTTTGCCTAAAAAACTAGAGTTATCTATCCTCTAGAGGTTCACATTGAAAATATTAAGAAGCCCAATTTAATTATGAATTGAAAGTGCATGCAAATGGAATATAAGGAAATCTGTAGCTTTAGAAACGTATATAAGAGGTAAAGCTGAATTCTTAGAAAATGAGGAAACAGTTTAGAAAGACTGATAATTCATTCTTAGGCGAGTAAGTAGAGTAAATTACAACCCTTGGTTGGTTTTGGTTATTCACTGGATGGTGCCTAGAGCCAGTCCCGTCTTTACTTTGTTACATCTATTTAAACATCATCTTTTCTCTCATCCCAGGTGTAGGGGTTGACAACGGGCAGAGGCTTGGAAAATGGGATGAGGATGTCTTTTCACAAGGTATTTGATAGTTGTGATAATAAATCTGAAAACCAAATGGTTTTCTTAAAGTTATATCAAAATGGCAATGTCAACACAGCCTTGTTGTCATGCAGATGTTCTATCAATTGAACTTAGAGAAATATTCATGTATCTATTAAGTATTGTTCAGTGTGCTAGCAAATTTCTGTCTTCAAAACTATTGTGTTTGAAATGACAGAATATTCAAAAAGAGATTCGAAGCAGCCTTGGTCTATATTACCTTTAACTCGTTGGATTGAACTCTTGCAACAACCGACCTTCTTGATTATTCGTAAGGCCATATAATTTTGTGTTTGTTTTGTCCTGTTATATAAGGGGAGAGATAGACTTCCCTTTTTCCTTACTTGATATTTAGGATTTATATAGTTTGGTAGTTGTTATGTAATGTATTTAACTCTAGAGAGGATACGTGGAAACCTAAGTAATATCATTGAAATAAACTAATTCCATTTTAAGATTTTCCAGTGTTCTCAAGTGGTTGTGGGTCACAAAATACCAAAACTGTCCTTGAGAAAGATACAAAAGAGACTTTTGAAAGACGTGAATTTATGCAAGAATATCGTATTTTTAGATGTGCTTTTTCCATCTTTCCTGATAATATCCTCATTGTTTGTCATGGCATTATGGGTTATGAGAGAGGATTGTGGGATATAAAATATTGCCATAAGGAGAAGTAGTTTCACTTTTATCAAAAGGAACACCCTAGCTGGGCTTGAGATGTTGCATTATTTCCTTGATGCCAGGCAACATAAAAAGGCTAACTTAGTAAAAGAGAGAGACTAATTTCCCTCTCCTCTCTATTGTCCTAAAACATCAGGAAAGACACATCCAGGATGGGAAGAAGCTGCTTCCATGCATACATACCTGTCCATTTTCCAGATAGCCTTCTTCCTAATCTTCCTAATATCTATATATTCTATGACCATGACCATGATTAATTACATAATTTGCAAGGCCTAGTACAAGATGATAATGTGGAGCTCCTTGACCAAAAATTAAGAATTTCAAGAGGGCAAAAGCAGAGCATTAAACCAAGCTTCTAAGCACACGGCCCTGTGTGACTGCACACATGCCCAAGAAGCTGGCTTTGTCTACCACTCATTTATGAAGGCTCCTCCATTACACCTGACTCATTTACTGTCCTAATGGTCTTAGAGATCTGGGAGAGTTAAAGCCCATGCCTGATAGTTGCTTCAACTGGTATAACAGTTGTGAGTCTCATCTCTTGCAGAAAACACCAGACACAGTTTAGATGCCAGGCAATCTTCTCACTGGGGTTTCAAACTCAAGAAAATTGTTATTTGTTACTGAAATCATCTGGCTAGGGACTAAGATGGTGAGGCATGTGAGGCAGGAGGTAGGGCTTTATTGGATAGTCCAAGATGTACTTCAGAAGCCTGCACCATCACAGGGAAAGTCTATTTTGGGGACAACTTAGTGTTCTCCACCTTCTTTTTCCACTACATTCTCTACTACTTCCTCCTAGAATTTCAGCTTCTGTTAAATATGAGATAAACTTATCATCGGTGAACATTTAATATTCATTGGCAGTGAGATAATTCTAGTTAAATGATATGTTAGCACTTTTAACATTAAAAAGAGTGATAAAACCTACTGGGTGGTAGAGTTTTTTCCTTTGAGTGTTTCTTCAGGAAATCCTTTGGAGAAGGTACTTCAACTTTTGGTGGTCCCATAGTCTTCATTGCAGTTTTACATTTTTGCATGTTATCTTTTACAGAAGTCTTAAAAATGGATATGTACCTAAAATTAAAAAAAAATTGTAGTATCTGTATTTCCAGTAAAAGTGATTTCAAGTTTAAGAAAAGATACACTTTTTAAATATATGTAAGTCTATATTCATTCAGAGACAGACATAAAGTGTAGTTATCTGAGCCCTGTCTATCAAGCACCCTTGATGGAAGCTTTGCCCTCAGAGAGAGGTGCCAGGGTCAAGATTATATTTCCTTGTTAACACATGAATATGTCTAACATCGATAGTGATGTCACGTCTCCCATTCCTGATATTGGTGAATTGTGTCCTCCTCTCTCTGCTGATCAGTTTAGCTCGGCATTTTATTTCATTGATCTTGTCATTGTGTTTCTCTAATGTTCACATGTTTTCCATTTCAATGATTTGCACACTTATCTTTGTTATTTCTCCTTATTCTGGTTTAATTTGCCCTTCTTGTTTTAGTTTCTTAAGGTGCACATTTAGGTATTTGACTTTAAACTTAGTAGGTTCCTAATAGAAGTATTTAAAACTGTAGAATCCCTTCTAAGCACTGTTCTATAGCTGCATCCCCCAAATCTTGATATGCCTATGTGGTCCTTTTTGTTCAGCTCAAAATAATTTTTTAATTCTCTTCTGATATTTTCTTTGACTAAGGAGTTTCTTTAGATGTGTTTTGTTTGGTTTCCAAATATTTGAGGGTATTCCAGATGTCTTTCTGATTTCTAATTAATTTCTACTATGGTTAGGGAATATATTTTGTACAATTTCAATCCTCTTAAGCTTTCTGACACTTGTATTATGGCACAAATTATGGTCTATCTTGGTAAATGTTCCATATACACTCAAAAAGGAAGTGTGCTTGGCTGTTGCTGCCTGGAATGTTCTGTAAATATCAATCAGGTCAAACTGGTAGTGTTTTCAAGTGTACTTTTAATTATGGAAAGATGTTGAAATCTCTGACTACAATTGTGGATTTGTTCATTTCTTCTTTTAGTTCTATCAATTGTTGCTGCATATATTTTAAAGCTCTGTTTGTAGGTTCATAGCATTTAAAATTATCATATCTTCTTGAACTGACCACTTCATCATTATAAAGTAATGCCCTTTATTCCTTTTAAAACTCTGTACTCTAAAATCTACTCTATCTCATATTAATAAAACCACTTCAGCACTCCTTTGATCTGTGGCAACACAGTGTTTTTCCATTCTTTGACTTTTTACTTATTTTGTGATTTTATTTTTAAAGGGTTTTTTTTATGGAGGGCACAGAAATTTAATTCTTTCTAAGAAATCTCTTTTATTTGTTTAGACAATTAATATCCGATGTAATTTTAAAAATATATTTGTGTTTAAATTTTCCATATTGCGATTTGTTTTCTACATACCCCTTTGTTCATTCTTACTCTTTTTATTTTGCCTTATTTTTTATTTTTGTTTGACTTTATTTTGTGGATGTTCTAAAGTTTACAATATACATGTTTAACTTACCAAAGCCTACCTTCAAGTAACATTATACCATGTCACATACAATATAAGAACCATATAAAAGAATATTTGCATTTACCTCTCTCCCCACCTTTGTCCCAGTGTTGTAATATATTTTATTTCAATGTGTTATTGAACCCATAATTCATTGTGATTATTTCCCTGTAAAAAGCTAACTATATTTTAAATAAATTTAAAGAGAAAAAAATAATTTCTAATATTTACTGTATATTTACCATTTCCAGTGTTTTTTATTTCATTGTGTAAATCCAAATTTCCAACTTATTCTCTTTCTTGTGCATTGAGGACTTTGTAACTTCTGGCTTCTATTGTTTCTGATGAGATATTTGCTATCTTTCTTCTTCTTCTGTATGTGATGTTTCTTTTTTCTTTGGCTGCTTTTAAGATTTTTCTCTTTATTACTCTTTATTATTTAAGAAATTTGATTGTAATATCCCTTGATATGGTCTTCTTCTCCTCCTCCTCCTTTTCCTTCTTTTTCTTCTTTCTGCTTGGGGCTCATTGTGGTTCTTGGATTTGTGGATTTGAAAATTTCATTAATTTTGTCAAAATTTTGGCCATCATTCAATATGTTTTCTGTTTACCCATCTCTCTCCTCTCCTTCTGCAATTCTAATTATGTTAGGCTCCCTGATGTTGTCTACAACTCACTGATTCACTGTTTTCCTGTTCAATTTTTTTCTTTCATTTTGTATTGTTCTATTACTATGTTTTCAAATTCAACAGTATTTTCTTCAGCGTTTTAGCTACTGTTAACACCATCCAATAGACCATTTTCATTTTAGAAGTGGTACCCTTTATGTCTAGAAGTTAGATTTTGGTCTTTTTTTTTTTTTTTATCCTTCCATTTCTCTTTGTATCTTTCTCATGTTTTCCTCTACCTTCTTGAATACATGGAGCATATTTAAAGTAGCTTTAATGCTCCTGTCTACCAATTCTCGCATTGATGTCATTTCTTTGTCTGTTTGTATTGACTGATTTTTCTTTTGGCTATGCATTATATTTCTGGGTCCAGAAGAGCTTTGAGTCTAGTTCTAATTTGGCCCCACTACTGAGGCAATATGCTTTTGAGTGCACTACTCAATGCCCTATGCCTTAGGTGTTTCCACTCTGGCTGGTGGGAATTCGAACTTTATCTGGCTCTACTACCTTCTGTTGGTTATTTCTCTGGCCTCCGTGGTTTCATTATATACATGTACTGTTAACCAAAGACTTCAGAAAAATCTTCTTGCATATTTCTATAGCACACACTTTCTCTCTCTTTTTCTCTCTCTCCAGTCCTCTCCTCTCTGGTACTCTGTGTCTCTGTGCTGTGAATTCTACAGCCTTGACCTCCCCAGACTCTGAACTCTGTCTCCTTTAACTCAAGGGACTGCTGGGTCTTGTTTCAATTCCTCTTTCCTGGACTTTGGCCTGGAAACTCTCTAGGAAGAATGTTGGGGCAATTGTGAGGCTTGTTTCTCTTCTCTTAGGGATGACTGCTCTGTGCTGCTTATTGTCCATTGTCTGAAAACTACTGTTTTACAGTTTTTCCCCCTAGTGTTTTAGTTGTTTAAGGTGAGAGGGTAAATTCCATCCTTGATTGGAAGCAGAAGTTTAGCTATACCACTTTTAACAGCTCGTATTCTCTTCTTACTTAATGTGGATAAATTTGTTTGGAGAAACATTGAACTATTTCTTGCTTTTAGGGGTCTTTCCTCAATCTTGAATTCAATGGCTAGGGATCAATTATGGTCTAAACTGAATGAGTTTATTAGATACCTTCAGAAAATAATGTTCAATTCAAACTTGTGCCTTAAATTTCATATGCAAGTTGGAACTGGCAGATATTATCTCTTGATTAATAATTTAGCTTTTCTCATGGTAGGAAAAGTGTGTATACTTTCACCTTTTTAATTTTCAATCTTGTGATTCAGTACATTATTTTATGAACTGAAAATTTAGCCATTTGTTACACAAAACAATACGTTTTATTCTATTTGAATAATTTTTTACTTTTCCAAACTACAAAAATAGAAAAAAATGATGAAACTAATACAATGGTATATGCCAATTATATCTCAATTTTAAAAAATGAATAAAAATCTAGTTTTCCTCTATCCCCTCAACCCATTTTCCCTCAATCCATTTTCCAAATAAATTCAGTTTCCTATATTTCTATTTATGTATGAAATATAACTTGATTTTTAAAACTTAATATAATCTCTTTACATATCAGTACATGTAAAGTTTACTTTCTTTTCTTTACAAGAGATGAAGAAAAGTTATTATTATGGAAGTCTGCAGAGACTGGACAACCAAATTAAAAATCTGAATAAACAATTTCTAACACTGGTCATAAATCTCTGAGACCATATATGGTAACAATGGGAATTTTAACATAAAATTTCATTATACTAAAAACAAAGACTTTGGAATATTTTTTATACTCTTTGAATATAAGTTCATTTTAAAGGACTACTGCTTTACCCAATTGAATTATTGGCTACAAATTGTCAGCAAAGTAGATAAGAATCTCAGAAGAAAATGACCCTGTCATCTAAGATTTCATAATAGTCAAGATTGCTTAGCAAAGTTAGATACATAACTAGACTTTATTTTTTTTAAAGATTTATTTATTTATTTATTTGAAAGAGAGAGAGAATGAGAGAGAGAGAGAGCACATGGGACAGGGGAGGGTCAGAGGGAGAAGCAGACTTCCCGCTGAGCAGGGAGCCCGATGCGGGACTTGATCCGGGGACTCCAGGATCATGACCTGAGCTGAAGGCAGTCGCTTAACCAACTGAGCCACCCAGGCGCCCCATAACTAGACTTTAAACAAAGAGATGTTACAAAGCCTCCGAAGACATAGATTTAACAGTATGGAAATTGAATAAAATGAAAGATAGTCCAAGAAGAATGAGGAGCTCTGAAAATGAAATTCTGACTACATGTCACAGTTAATTAACATCAATGAAAACCAGAAAGCCTTAAAAAAAAAAAAAAGCCAACTAGTCGGTGCTTACACATTAAATATTCCAGTTTTTTAAAAAGCATGCATCCAGAAACTCCACAACAGTGAGCCTGATGTCAATTTTGGAGAGCATCTAAAAACTTGTAGAGAAGCAATGATTAAACAAGCCATTTGGAGTTTCAGGTCACTGAAATGAACACAGTTTTTTTCAAGATTATTTGACTTAGACATAATATACATCTTTATGTTAGCAAAGCCTCTTATCCTTACTGATAAGGTAGAGAAATATGAATTGATTAATGGATGCATATGGATGACTGACTGAACCCTCAAAACCACTATTGCTCTCAGCCTAGAAAGAGGTGTCTAGTAACCTACTAAAATGCAAAGTACTTGCCTTGTTCAATGACAGATGGAGATAGAAAAGACATACTTATTAGATTTGCAAATGACACAAAGCTGGGAGGGATCGTTGAGAGAGTATATGAAAGATTCAAAGTTCAAAACTATCTCCGTAGATAACGAGTTTATATCAAAAACAGTTACATTAATTATAGGATGGTAGAGACCAACCTTGGTCATAATTCATGTAGAAATTTCAATGTGAGGCAACGGTGGGGAAATGAATGTCAAAACGCTAATGAGTGTATTAATAAAAGTACTGCACTGCAAGGAAGGAGATAATGGTACCATGGGCTATTTGGTACATACCTGGAATATTACTTTAAACAAAAGGGAAAGACAGAATGATCAGAGACATTAAGTAACTGGAACCATCAATAGAAGGGTGACAAATTTGGTGAGCATCTTGGAAACCATCTCATGCATCGTGAGCCACTGAAATTTTGAAAATGGATTCATGGCTTCTCATTGACTTTAACACTGTTATATCTTGGGTCTCAGCTCATTAAGTTCAACTGCAAGAGGATGCCCTTCACCCCACTTTCATTACATATATCCATTTTCTAAGTTCTCATTTTGTTACCTGCATCTCTCATTAGGGTTTCCAATAATATATGATTTTATTGTTAGTCTGCAGTATAAACTGCATACTATATATATATTATATACTATATATAAACATGTTAATGTTTATACTTCAGTGTCCCAAGGAGACTGTAACCTCTGAGGTGTGGGAGATCACAATGCAGTCAGTTGCTGAGGAATCCACCTCTTTGTGAAAGCTGGACAGTCATCTTGCTAATTTTGCAAAAACTGCAGTGAGTTTTCTTGAAGCTGGGTTTGTAACTCAGTAATGCAAATAAGTCTTGTAGGTTAATACATTTCTTTATGATCAATTCTTACTATTAGTAAGGGGATTGGGTCAGGGCAAGTAAATGTTAGTGTGGTGAGAGGAATGTGTTAAATGTGTTATCATGTTCTGTTTTTATATATTGGTGGTTTATATATTGGTGGTTTTATTTACTGGTGGTTTAATTATCAAATTAAAACCTTCTCAGGGTTGTTGCAGGCCGTGGAGGTTGTTGTAGATAGTCTCACTCTAAAAGAGAGAGTTCTTTGGCACTGCATTTGGATGCCTTCTATTCCCTTTACCACGAGTTCCTTTTTCCTACTTACACCTTCAGAGTCAACCAAGGAGTTTTTGCTGTCACTTGCAACATTTCCCAAGAACATTCTCCAAAGGAACGTTATACACATAATAGGGGCTCAGTTATTGCTTGCCAAATGAATAAAGATTGTTCCTATGAAATTTCTTGAAAAAAATTACTTAGATGCAGTAAAGGGGCATCTTTTTAATTTACGAGTGAACAAAACACCTATCTCATAAAATGTCTTAACAATTCAAATTTAGTACTCTAGAAAATACAATCTACCAGTGGTTACAGAAAGGAGGAGCTTTATCTAGTACAACGTACAGGAATTTTTGACCAAAAATTCATTCAGCAATAGTTAATTTGAATCCTCCTCATAAACCCTGCAACTCCATCACATTTTACTTTACATTCCTCTTTCCATTCTCAACTAGATTTTGAGAAGCTAATAGAAAATAATACGGGTACTACTCTTGTTAAAACCAGATACTCAGGCTTAAGATGGAAGGATGTGCCCACTTGTTTATGTCGTGCACCCCAAGTAATTACTAGTAAAAATAACTGACCATTAGATCTGAAAGGAAAAGTAAAGATTATCCGAATCATTTAGTTTGAAAATTTATTCATGATTCCCAAACCAATTATTTTCAGAGCCTGCATTGTGGCCTAGTGCTCTTTCAATGTGCTTTTGACTTGCATCAGAAAAAGAAGAAGGGTAAAACAAAAACAAAAACAAAAACAAAAACCAGCAAATATTTCGAGTACTAGAAGGAATAAGATTTTCTGCACTAGTTACCTACTTTCCCCCCCATAGATTTGCATAAGTTCTAAACCACTACACAGGAGATTAACTGAGATATTTACTTTGGGGTAATGTTTTGAAATGTGGGGAATTTAAGGGGTCCTAACACTTATGTAAGAATTTTAACTCAATTACATATTTTTGGGCCTCCATCCATCTACTCTTCCTTCTATCCAATTATCAGATCCGGAAAAGACCTTAGAACTTAATCTATTTTGTTTTACCAATAAAAAGAATGAGCTTCAGAAACAAACAAGAATTTATATTTGACAATAATCTCAGAAATAAATAACTACTATCCCTTTAGAGAGGGAGCGGTAGTGTAGTCAGAAATAAAACAATGAACTCCTGAAACCAAATACCAAGTATCCTAACACAGGATAAATATAAACGATTTTCTCTTTTCAACAGCAACAAGAAATTTCAGGCCATTTTGTATACCCCGTCATGTATGAACAATTAGATAAATTACAAAACAATTACATACTGTATTAACACGCGGCTAACATAATAAAATGGTCCTCTCTCATCACGGATGGCCCTCTCTGTGAATTGTGAGATGCGAAATACCTAGATTTTGCAGCTACTTCCTTAATAAGCTGACATCCAAGAGTACTTCACTGAGACAAAAATGTATGTTATTTCTTTTTTAACGTCATAGGATGCTCAGTTAATCCTGAAGTAGCATAATTATTCCTTATTCTTGTTTCAAGTGATAATCTTTGCTTACCCACATACCTAGGAGGCTGGGGAGGCTCCTTCCAGTCAATGGGTATGAGGTTATAAATGCTCTCAGAAAAGCAAGTTGTATCCATGGCCACCAAAATGACTCCTTAAAAATAATCAACTTTTTTCTCACTGTACCAATATCCGTCTCTTTCTTCACGGGGTTTCCCCTTTCCTACTCTTGTCTTCTCACAGAACTAAGGTTTCTCTCTTTCACCTAATTTCCCTTTGACCTCTTCTTAGCAGTCCTCTCTCGGGAAGAGAATAAAATAGGCCTTCTAATTATCTCGGGGTTGCTTAGCGTTGTTGACGGCGTGGTTGCCTTGGAAACAGTTGCTAGGCTACGGGGAAGTGGACGGCAGCACGGTAAACTAGGTTTCCTCTCTTCCCTGTGCAGTTTTTCTGCTGGAGTTCAGTATGGAAACCACTGTTTATATGTGCCTTTGGGAATAATGAGTTGAATGGCATCCCCTTAAAAATACTGCACGCTTCTGTCTCTGCGTATTTGGAGAGAAAGGTACACTCCACTAGAAACAGTACAGCAGCGCCGCCGGTCTGTAGGCGTCACACAATAAGGCTCTTGTGCGCAGGCGCCAATCCCGGCGAGGGCGGGGCGAGGCGCTGGGGCCACGCTGAGCAGGGCCTCCGTGGAGAGCGGGCCGGGTAGGGAGGAGCCTGAGGAGCAGGGAGGATTCAGGTAGGTGGAGCGGGGGACCGAGAGTCACGTGCCCGGCGTGCGGCTGCTCGGGGCGTGAGTGTGGCGGCGGGCGCGCAGGCCTTCACCGACGCAGGCGCAGAGACCGCTGCGCGGGGCTGGGGGCGGGCCAGGCCTAGCGAAGGCCTTGGGCCCGGGCCGTGGGCGAGCCGGGTTGAGCCCTTGAGGTGTGGCACCCCGTCCTGAGGCGGCACTGGCGGCTCCTGGACGCTCCTCCCCATTTTCTTTCCTTTCCCCCCCGTCTTCCCAGTGTGATTTTCTTGGTGAGTGATTTGAGGAGAAAGAAAGGGAAACTGTAGAAGCCGGTGCTTCTTCCCTTTGCATGCCTTTCCGCACTTCGTTCCTGCCCCTGTCCGCTGCTCCGTTGTAATCTCAACTATGTCTGCGCTCGTTCTCCCCGCTGCTTCTGCCCCAGGCTGCCCGGAGCTCGCCGCGCGGCCCTGCTCGCCACCTGTGGGAGTGCGCGCCCACGCACGCCCCGCCGTCCGCCCCGCCGTCCGCCCCATCCACCTGTCGCGCCGCGGCCCTCCCCTCCACCGACCTCTTTTCTCCCGTTCTCTGTTCTCAGCCTCGTGTACCGCCTGGTCGCGCCCCTCCTCTTAGGTCTTTATCCACAGACAAGTGGACTTGATGTTTTTTAGATAAGCAGCCTAAACCAGGAGAAGGCTCTTTAAATGGGCCCTTGAATTTTTGCCCATTTTTATGGTGTCCCTTTTTGAAAATTGCCTTCTCGGGAGCGGTTTTGTTCCGTTTTGAACCGTCTGCTCTTCCCTAAACCTATTTATGCACGTAGGACTGCTGGAAGAAATTCATACAGAAGTCTTTGCGATCCCGAGTCTCTAAAAGACATTTTGGCAATATTTGGGAAAGAGGATAGTTGGTCTGAACGAAGCTTACAGAGGCCATTGCCCACAGGGAATAGAGATGGTCAAAGATAAGAACCAACACCAGTTTTGGTCGTCTCACTGCCAGGGTGCTTGGTGGAGAGAGAAAAACAGCATGATGGCTTCATTAACCTTTTAGTTCCGACTTAAAAGGCTCTGCAGAATGTGTGGGTCCTTCTCATTTGGGGCTCTTAGCGAATTTCATTAGATAAGAATAAATTTAGTTTTTTCTTATCCAATTGATCAGATTTTTTATTTTTATCCCAGGAGTGGAGCATTTTATTTCAGATGAGTGGCATGTTGGAGATGATGCTCCTGTTCTTCACATCAGATCTTCTACTTTTCAAAACATTTTTTATGTATATACCAGTTTGTCGGTTTCCTTTCGCCTTTGACTATTTTATGTTTTGGGTTTGGGGGGATTTTTTGTTTGTTTTTGCTTAGCATGTATAGAGAAAAATTCTCTCTATCCATGGCAAGATTTGAACTAAGGACTCATACTGATAATGCCATTAACCAAGTGGGTGGCGGTTGGCCAAAGCTTATACATTTTCTAATGAAGAAGAAACACTTTGGGACACTTCATATTAAACAGTTCCTAAAAGAGCCAAAGGGCAAAGGATGATTTCTCCAATTAGTAAGTCCCAACCAACCTTAGCTAGTCTTGACTTTCTGTTACTGAATACAGTAATTTCACTGGTATCAGTATATTTATTGTGGTCTTAAAAATACCAATTTATGATCTCCTCACTATAGTGTATTTAGTTTACAGTCATGATGAAGTTGTTAAATCATTTAGAAAGGAACTTTTTTCCTTAGATACTTCGTCTATAATTCTGCTTGCCTTTTGAAAGCATGTTTACAAAGAATATATTTCTAATTTTTATAATTACCTCAAAATGTTAGTACTGTTCAAGGAAATGTCTATTCCACTATGCCCACAGGAAATTAGTATTAGTATACTGACAGAGGTCATGAACTTTTTCTGCAAACGGCTAGATAATAAATATTTTAGGCCTTTGCAGGCCAAATGGTTTTGGTCGAAACTGCTCAACTCTACTGTTGTGGCTCAAGAGCAGCCAAAGACAATACAAAACAGATGAACAAATAAATAAGCACAGTTGTGTTCCCATGAAACTTAATTTACAGAAAGCGTGGTTGTAATTTTGCACAGATTTGGCCTGTGGGTTATAGTTTTGCACAGACCCCTGCTATAAGTGGTTTGTACGTACAAGTTAGAGTTTTTTTGCTAAAGATTAATTCTAATTTACTTAGATGAATAAAATGAGGTTAGGTGGGACTATAAAAAAGACAATTTTCTAGGAAGAAAAATAACCCTGTATAAGAGATATTCTTTATAATAATATATTTTTAAATTATAGAATTAAAAAGGGTACTTAAAGAGTCTTTTGAATTAAATATTCAAGACCATTAGGGTATCTAACAGCAAAAGGGTAGCAACAGGAAAGGCTTAATCAGCTTTGGTACTAAGATAGGGGCAAAGATGAGTGATGAACTTGTAAATGCTACTTTTGATTTAAGATCCCTCTGATTACAACTTGACACTGGAGTGTGTGGTCTTTCCGTCTTGCTTTTTCCAGGGAAGTAATTGCTGACTGACCTAAAGGCATGTTGGGAGGATTTTTGCTTAACAGTCCAGAGCAGCAGAACTTTACCTCCCCCCTGGCTAGTTTATGTCCTAGGAATTTGCATTTTTATTATGTATTGGAAAACAATTTATTACTGTAAAAATAGTCATTTTAAGAATTAAAAAATATATCAGGATGCCTTCATAAGATAATGGACTAGATTTAGTCATTCTGAGAAATTTAGATTGCATTAATATAGGGTGACAAGCATAATCATGGCATAAATGTTTTCAGAAGTTCACTGGACCGCAGCCAGTTCTCATCATGAAATAATTCTTAAAGTGCTATGACTTATGTTTTATTTTGGAATAGTATGAAACAAATACTTTAAATGGGTGACAAATGCTAAATCATCCTGACTGAATAGGATTTGGGTAATTTCCCAGAGGAATTAGAAACTAGGTAATTTTATAATGGAATTGAAAAAATTCTTCTAGACCATTTTGGAAGTAAAAATTGGTAACAGGTATGACTTTAGTTGATTAGCAATCATCTAGTGTTGTCCTTAGGAAAACATCACTAAATAGGTTGCTGAAAATTAGTATGAATTTCTGGTTTAAAAATGTAAGTTTATTAGCATTCATAGGAAATAATTTAAAAGTGATTTCTTTACTTTTTTTTTTCTTGAATTCACTATTCAGTTTTGATCAGCTTGCCAAAGTAAAATTGTTAAATTTTGTGCTTTGAAATCAAAGAGTACTTGAATTATTTTGTACATGTGGACATTTCTGGTTTTGTTTTTTAAAGTTCTTGCTGTGAGAGCGACAGGCTTTTCATTTGTCTGTTTGAAGGACAAGTGTCTATTACGTCTAAAAAGTATCCAGTGGAGTTCGTGGATCAAAAAACCCCATTATAAGTGATCAGTAGGAAACTCTATTTAAAAAGTATTAATGTATAATGGAGTTGTGTAGACCTTCCATCCTGTGAGGAATTAGAGAGTATGACTAAAATGTTTTCATGAAGAACCTGGCTCTACAGAAAACACTTTAGAACATTAATACAGTAAAACCTGAGTACTTTATGGCCAAGAGATTTGGTCTTTAAGTACAGCTTTTGTTTTTTGACTCCTTGACTTCCATTTAATTTGAAAAAGTTTTGTCCTTTGGCTGAAGAAAAACTGCCTATTCATGACCACTAGACTGAAATACATACTAAAATATAAAATAATTGAAAAAGCATAACAACATGGCTTTGAATCGTAAAGGAAAATGATATGCAGTTGATCCTCCCTTTTCACACGTTCCATATTTGTGAATTCTACTCACTAAAATTTATTTATAAGCCCAAATTAATACTTGCCAAACTTGTGCATTCATTCATGGACACACGCACAGTGGTGAAAAATTTGAGTCTCCTGATGTACGTGCTCCAAGCTGTGGTCAGGCAAGATGATGCTCTGCCTTGCTGTTTGAGCTCAAATACTGTAAACAAAAATATCCTTCTCCCATTCTAGTTAGTGCCACATTTTTCACATTTTTGTACCTCTAGTTGGTGGTTTTGCCGTTTAAAATGGCCCCGAGGTTGCTGACGTGCTGCCTAGTGTTCCTAAGGTAATTAGGCTATAATGTGCCTTACAGATAAAATGTGTGTTAGATAAGCTTCATTCAGGCTTAAGTTAGAGTGCTGTTGGCTGTACAGCGGTAATGAGTCAACTACATATATATATATGTATAAATTATATATTAAAGATATAAAAAATATATAAAATGACTTTAAGCAGAAACACAAAACAAGTGTAGGTATTGATCAGTTGGCAAAAATGTGACTCGAGGCTTGCAGAAACCTAACCCTGTATTTCCCCTAGGAGCAATGGGACTATTCACTGTTCACTAATTCAATACTCAAGAATGATGACTTTATAGAACATAATACCATGAATAATGAGAATTGACTTTATTACCTCTTAAGTAAAGACTTAGTTTCCAGATGAAAGTTACATACTATAGATATTATTCCATCTTGTATTTTGGTTTGTTTACAATGGGTGTTGAAGCCCTAAAATTAATTTGTGGATAAAATGCTACAAAACAAAATTTAGTATGTTACTTAAAATAGAATTCATCTTCTTTATTTTATAAATATATATTTATATTTAAAAATAATATTTCTTTAAATATCGTAATATTTCTTACATATTATAGCCCTTTAAAACTGCCTTCTGCTATTTTCAGGAAGTTTTTTGTTGTCAAATAATATACTAAATTAAATTAAGCTGTCATAATTTTCTATTTTTAATTCATATAAAATAAAGGAAAACTAAGGTTATAAAAGATAAGGCAAACAATGCATAATGTTTGTGTTACAGTCTTCTACTTTTAGTGGAGTTGATGGTAAGCATTGTAGCAACCAACACAAAGTGAAAAAGATCAGTTAAAAGATTTAATGTCCAGAAAAACCAACCAGCTACTCAGGTAATACTACAATTACTGCTAATACAGACATCAGAAGTTACACATTGGGAACTAAACAAGAACACACTCCTGAATAGCAGGTGAAGCAGGTGGTTTTAGAAAGTGTTCCCCTTCCTCCAAGAAAACTAGCTGGTGTTAAAGTACTATACTAGAATACAGTTTAATAAAAGACATTACCAATAATGGTTCAAGTGTATACTTCTCTGATCCTGGGTTCATGGCAGGGAAAGAATTAGACTGTGTATAGCAAAACAATTCTTGATTCATGGCTAAGTACCCATATTTTCTCTGAAGGCTTATAAACAAACCATGAAAAAATACACCTAGCCTTGAGCCTAGATATTCTGATTCAATTTATATGTTTTTAGTCCATTGCCATTGAGTGATAATAATATTACCATATATGAGAATATTCTTATGTGCCAGCCACTATGATACGTGTTTTGAATTTATTATAAACTCAATTAAATAGACAAGGGGTACCGGTGTGTAGCAGACACTATATTTGCGCTTTTTACAGTAGGTATTATTACATACAAATCATGTAGTGATTCAGATGGATAAAACAACCCACAAGGGTAATTCAAGCACTCATTTCATAGCTTTAGTCCAGTGATTTAAATTTTTCTCTCATCACTAAACATCCAGTTAAGTAATTAAAATTTCAGGTGTCATTGTGAGAGATTTTGTATTTGTTCTTATTTGGTTATATTACTGTCTTTCATATTGCTTGGTGGAAGAAATTCCTTCAGTACTGTTTAATGAAATTTCTTTTCCTTTATAAGACACAGATGTTAAAAAAAAACAGTATCTTAAACTTTTAATAATAGATTTGGGGAAACATGAAAAGGGTCAATTCATTCTTTTTCTGGACTTTAAATTTTTCAGGTGGATATTTTAATAATAGACCAGTCCATGTGTGGGATTTTGTAACATTGTACTCAGTGATGATTAACTTGAAAATTTTTCTGTTATAGACTCTGTTTTTTGCAAAGATTGACTTTGCCTCAGCATCAACAAACTCTTCATCTGAGATTGGTTCCTGTGTGTCATATGGTTTACAAGTCAGTGGGAATTAAGGACAGCACATACAAGCTGAAAGGCCAAATAAGGAAATGTATTCCTTCTCTTGACAGTTCTAATTTAACTTGTAAGTTAAATTCAGTGTTAGTTTTAAAATGGTTGAAATGTTTAATTACAGAACATAGTAGTACAGATAATCAAAGTAGTAAATGATTAAAAGTTTTCAGAGCATATTTGAACATACCATCTGATATTTAATATGGCTTAGTTGCAGAAAATGTGAAAAGCCCTACTAGATGTCTGTGGAGTTCCTTTAGTCAATTTGAATGAACACTGCAACAGTTACTAAATTGCATTTTACGTATGACTAAGAATTTGACTTGTCTGGCATACATTTGTGTTTCAATGTTGAGTACATTACATCCCAAAGACAGGGATTTGAGCAATATGGGGAATTGCAGAGGTTCTTTGGATGCCAGAGTAATTATTTCCTCTCATCATTGGAAACATCCCTAAGTTTTTTGTTTGTTTGTTTGTTTTTATTGCTATCACTGTAGAGTTTGGAATTTGAGTTAAGTGTCTCCACTGATAATGTTTAGAGGACAGAAACAAAAGTGACGGTTTCATGCAGATAAGGTTATAGATATGTAGCCTTTGACTTTGCTGTTACCAACTTTTCTTAACTATTTGCATAATATTATACCTTTCGTTTTAGCTTTTTTTAAAAGGCCTTCAATATGAAAAATATCTGAGGATGATTCTTTACGATATGCATATAAAAGGCACATAAGAAAGAAAATGCCATACTTTTGTCCTACAGTTTGGAAAGTTATTTAAGCATTTTGTAAGCAAATATTCTACTTCCCTGTTGTGAATTTTATGAGACATTTATGAGGAGCATGATAGTCTATCAGCATGTTAGTGTAACTAAAGTTAGAAATTAAATTTAAAGAATATTCAGCTTTTATGAATTGCAAGTAAATAGCATTCCAAATAATCCTTTTTTATGTGGGTTATAAACCAAGAAACAGTTTTCGTTACAGGAAAAGAAATACTAATCTGATTTAGTATGGCTTTTTTTTAAAGCATCTATGATATGGCATTTTCTGAATAAAGCATTGCCTATAGTTACAAATTTTTAAAGTTGTGATCACTCGGGCTTGAGACTGAAAAGATTATTTAAAGGATAATATGTAATATATGAGAATTTGGGTTTGAGTACTTTAAAAAATGTCCCATACATTTGAAAGATTTCTAAACAGTTTAGGTACCGTGGACATGGTTATTTTCAGTCCTCTTTGGGATTTTGAGTTTGTTGAAATTAGTAACCAAATGTCTTTTTTGTTTTTATGTTTTGAAAAGGGCTAAAGCCAGTTTTTAGGTTGACTTGGGCAGAAAAGTGAAAAGAGAATGCTCCACTTTAACCGATGTCCGCATCTGAAACAAATAGCCCAGAAATGTTTTCCCAGTATACATGTTAAAACGGATAAACATGTGCAGCTGTTTCTTTCAAGAACCCTTGCACTTGCAGAATTCAGGAAATCGTGGCACTCAACCCACTCTCTTGTTGGAGACAAAAATATTATCCTGATGGGACCGCCTGGTGCTGGGAAAACAACAGTAGGCAGAATAATAGGTCAGAAACTAGGTTGTTGTGTCATAGATGTGGACGATGATATCCTTGAAAAAACCTGGAATATGAGTGTGTCTGAAAAATTACAGGATGTTGGTAATGAGCAATTTTTAGAAGAGGAAGGAAAAGCCGTGTTAAACTTCTCTACATCTGGAAGTGTGATTTCCCTTACGGGGTCCAATCCAATGCATGATGCTAGCATGTGGCATCTGAAGAAAAATGGGATAATTGTATACCTGGATGTACCTCTAATAGATATAGTCAGCCGCTTAAAATTAATGAAAATTGATAGGATCGTAGGTCAGGATGCTGGAACATCTATGAAAGACTTACTTAAGTTTAGAAGACAGTATTATAAGAAGTGGTATGATACCCGTGTTTTCTGTGAAAGTGGGGCTTCCCCAGAGGAGGTCGCTGACAAAGTGCTCAGTGCAGTCAAACGGTACCAAGATGTGGACTCAGAAACGTTCGTTTCAACAAGACACATTTGGCCTAAAGACGAACGGAAGGTTTCAACAAAATTCTTTAGCGAAGCAGTGATTGAGGGGTTAGCTTCTGATGGTGGACTCTTCGTTCCTGAGAAAGAGTTTCCAAAATTAAACTGTAGGGAGTGGAAAAGCCTCGTAGGAGCAACCTACATAGAAAGGGCACAAATCCTGCTGGAAAAGTGTATACATCCAGCTGATGTACCTGCTGCCAGATTGGGAGAAATGATTGAGACTGCTTATGGGGAAAACTTTGCCTGCTCCAGAATTGCCCCTGTCCGGCATCTCTCGGGCAACCAGTTCATCCTGGAGTTGTTTCACGGACCAACAGGATCATTTAAAGATTTGTCTTTACAGCTTATGCCTCATCTTTTTGCACACTGTATTCCACCAAGTTGCAATTATATGATACTTGTAGCTACTTCAGGAGACACAGGGAGTGCAGTCTTAAATGGTTTTAGCCGTATTAATAAGAATGATAAGCAAAGAATAGCTGTGGCCACGTTTTTTCCTGAGAACGGAGTAAGTGATTTTCAAAAAGCACAAATAATTGGCAGTCAGAAAGAAAATGGATGGGCAGTGGGTGTCAAGTCAGATTTTGATTTTTGCCAGACAGCTGTAAAAGGCATTTTTAGAGATTCCGATTTTGCTGGCTTTCTTATAATGGAATATGGAACGGTCTTAAGTTCAGCTAATTCCATAAACTGGGGCCGACTGCTTCCCCAAGTAGTTTATCATGCCTCTGCATATCTTGATCTTGTTAGCCAAGGATTTATTTCTTTTGGAAGCCCAGTGGATGTCTGTATTCCCACAGGAAACTTTGGTAACATTTTAGCAGCAGTGTATGCCAAAATGATGGGAATCCCTATTCGCAAATTTATTTGTGCCTCTAATCAGAACCATGTTTTGACTGATTTTATAAAAACAGGACACTATGACCTAAGGGAAAGAAAATTAGCACAAACCTTTTCACCAGCAATCGATATTCTTAAAGCTTCAAACCTGGAACGACATTTACACTTGATGGCTGATAAAAACGGAAAATTAATGACAAAATTGTTTAATCAACTAGAAGAGCAGCATCACTTCCAGATAGAGAAGATGCTAGTTGAGAAACTCCAGCAGGATTTTGTAGCTGACTGGTGCTCCGAGGGAGAGTGTCTGGCAGCTATTCATTCCACCTACAGTACTTCGGGGTATATTCTGGATCCACACACTGCTGTTGCAAAAGTGGTTGCAGACAGAATGCAAGACAAAACTTGCCCAGTGATTGTCTCATCTACGGCTCATTACTCGAAGTTTGCACCTGCTATCATGCAGGCTTTAAAGATTAAAGAAATCAACCATACCTCCTCAAGTCAGCTTTACTTGCTGAGTTCCTACAATGCATTGCCTCCACCGCACAAAGCCTTATTAGAGAGAACGAAACAGCAAGAGAAGATGGAGTACCAGGTTTGTGCAGCTGATGTGACTGTCATGAAGAATCATGTGGAAAAACTAATACAAAATCAATTCGTATAAAAAATTTTTGAGTAAAACTTTTTTTTTTTCTGGTGATAAGCATGCCATAATAAATCCCAGACATTGATTTGGAGTACAATAGCATTTTCCTTTTTTTGGTAAATATAGCTACATGTAGATCTATTATCTTTTGGAATTTCAAATAACCTGATCTCTATAACTGAACATTGTACCTGCACATGCTCCTTAAAACCTTATAATCTGGAAGTGACAAAAGGGTAGCATAGTGCATGGACCTTTGTGTTGTGCTGTGCTTTGCACTCGTGAGGGATATATCAGTTTCTACGCCCTCATCCCCACTTTTAAGTGGATCAGAATGTCTGGTATTCAACTTGGCAATTAGAATATTTAAGCGTAGTTGTTAAGTAATATATCTAACAGTTACTAGCTTTCTATTGACTAGAAAGACAGTTTATCATTGAAATGTCTAACTTGTATGGAAGAAGTAGTAAGTTCATCTGTTAAGATAGGGCCCGGGTTTTTACCTCTCTTCCAAGTCCCATTTTGGACGACAACTAATTCTGTGTATCCTACACCATCCAAGTTAGATAAGTGCTCCGTCCTTCACTCCCCTTTGGATGGTTATAGTTAGGGTGATGTATTTTGAAAATCAAGACCCATGATTTAAATCTAGGATGTAATAACATAACTAGTTAGTAGTGGATATAGAAGTAAAATTATCTATTTCATGAGAAAAGTTTTCCAAAATTCAGAGTATTTCAGTAGTCTTAATAGAATATATTTATAGTTATAGGTAGCAGTGTTTCTGTATTATTTAGAGTCCATTCCTATATAATTCACCTGTTGTCTCTCTCTCCGATGAACATTGTCTTTTTTGACAACTGAAGTCACACACAATTGAAAACACACATATCTAGCTTTTCTTTCTTTGTAGTAACAAATAATTTTAACCATGACTTACATTTGTGAATTTAGTGGATATTTTATTTCTGAATTAAAGATTGTTACTGAAAGGATCTGTAGTGTAATGGACTACTCTCAACCACAAGATGGCATTCCTGACATAATTTGTCTTTGCTGATAATATTCTGCCTCATTTTCTAAGAGAACTACCTCCATGAGGAAACATATTAAAAGTTGTAAAGAAAAAAATTTAATAGTTTAATGAGTAGAAACAATTTGTTTAAAAAATACTAAAAATCAAACCAATGTTGTGTTAACATTGGATGTCTGGCTTGGCTTCTACCAAGTAAGTTCTAAAACCAAAAATTGAAAACCAGAAGCAGGGACAAGAAAATAATGGAGGATTCAAAGTTCAGTTATTCACATATTTTTTTCTTTTGCTTTTAAGAATATCTGTTTAAGTAGATGACATTTAAAAAATAGAACAATGAACAGCTAAGTGTTCACTGTATGAGAATGCACTATTCTTCTGAAAGGGGGAACAACGGTGCTTAAAAAAAAAAAAAAAAAAAGACATGATTTCTGTCCTCAAGAACTGTAGCTAGGGAGACCACCCAGAAGAATGAAACCATGTACAACACAAAAGAGTGACTGCAAGGTAGTTTATGAGCAAGTAAAAAACGAGTGATAAGAGTTAAGCGCTGTAAGGATTAAAAGGAAAGGATTGCCGTGGAATAGAACAGGTTTCACAGAAGACGTAGAACGTGCCGTGAGTCTTGAAGGATGGGAAGATTTTCTAGGTGAAAAGGAAGGGGAAATATATTCTAGACAGAGGCCAGGGAAACACGTAAGGTGAAATGCCGAGGACAGCACCTGCATTTATTTGTCTGTGGTCAGTTGTTTCTCTGACTGCCCCAAGCTGTCACTTGATGCCTTCATTTCTTCTCAAAGCCAGCTCTGCCCTTCCCCTTGGAGCCTCATTCAAGAGGAGCGAGCCACCATATCTGATGTACTTCCGTTTCCCATCATCAACTGTATAAATCTGTGCCTGTTATTCTTAGCTTTCCCTACCGCCCTCTGCCTGAATGAGACCGCTCCTCCTCCTGTCAGAGGCAAACCTTCCCGCGTGCCTCGCCTCATCAGTCATCCCTGCTGTTTCTTCAGCCTCTCCCCTCTGATGGAACCTTTCTGTCATTCGGATGCTCTCTTCATATCTTAACAAGAGCAAAACAAAATCTCTGAGAACATTCACATTTCTTCCCATCTTTTATTCCTTTACATGCAAGATCAGTGGTCTTCAAAAAGAGTTGTCTGTACAGTCACCATTTTCTTGCCTCTCATTTTCTCCGTATACATAAAGTATATGTACAGTTTAAGGAGGAGTAATAGAACAAATACCCATGTACTCACCACCTTGCTCGAAGAGTAGAACGTTACTCACACCTCTGATAGCCACACGGTCTCCTCTTTGATTACGTGCACTTCTCTCCCCGAGGTAACCACTAACCTAAATTTTCATCATTCTTGTTTGTTTTTATAATTTTTCGTTGCTTAGTTTTGCCTCTTTTTGAATCTTAGGTAAGAGGAGTCACACTGTATTTTTCCATGACTTTATATTTTGCTCAAGAACTTTAAAAATCCATCCATGCAGATGAGTGGAGCCACAGTTCATTAATTTTTTTATTACTATATATATAATATTCCATTGTATGAATACCACAGTCTATCCTTTTACCAGTTAGTCGACGTCTAGCTTGTCTCATGTTTATCTGTTCTTGTATGCAGTAGGTGTACTGTTTTGTAAAATTTGTGTTGAAGACTAGTGAATATGGACTTTCAAACATTTGTGCTTCTTTCCAATAATATGTAAAAGTAGGTTTCATATCTTGGCGTCATTAAAATAAAAACTTGTGCTTTGTCTATGAAATGAAAAATTGTTATTAAATTTCAGGCTGTCATAATTTCTAGCTTTAACTGAGAAATTATAATGTCATAAATATAGCAAATTGAAGATTTTTGAGGAAAAAAATGAGATTTTAAAATTACACATTAATGGAAATCATAAAATAGGTTTCCTTCAAAATAGATGGTAGAAGGCAAATTGTTTTGTATGAGTTTTTTGTTAGATTTTAATAACAATTCACTCTGAAAACCAATCACTTGTGGCAAATACTGTTTCAATCCATTAAATAACTTATAAACCTTACATAATTCAAACTACTTAATTTTCTTAAAAAGGCTATGTTCATGTGATCCTCAAACCCATAAAAACATAAATAGTACAGTTTTTGTCACAATCCAGGAACTTGAATAAAATCTGCATATGAAATAGGTATTTGTGTGGGCCCTGTGTGTGCACTCCAACCATTAGAATCATTAGTTTTATCTCTTCAGACTTTAAAAACAAATAGGCTCTTTTAAAATCAAAGTTAGCGTAAGCTCCTCTGATTCAAAAAAGTAGAGCCAGAAAAGTTGCCAGTGTCAAGCAAAAGGGACCCGTCAGAGACAAGAAACCAAATCAGCATAATGTCTAGCAATACACTGATCAATGGGCAATATTTTCATGAGAGCTCTACATCAAAAAGTTAAGTTTGCTTCCTACAGAAGGGTGCATTGGTCAATTTAGATATTTTTGTTTTCAAACCCTTTTATCTCTGAGTTCTTAACGACTTTCTTCATCTAAGTGGTGATAATTGTCTGGAGTCACTGCATTGAAGTGACATGTGCAGATGTGACACTAATTAGGTTATCATTATAGACTTTATTGAGAGTTTAGTGGCCTATGAAACACAGACTTGCTAATGGCAGGTTGAATTTCATTCATGAATATTAGGAGAGTTTATAACTGCAATTACTTAAATCCTCAATGAATTGTTTTGAGTAAATTCTCATTTTTGATGAATGAGTCCTGAAATTAGTCAATTTAATATCATCTCATAGTAAGTTTGATCGTATCCTTGCGAGGCTTTTTAAACAAATGCTTTGTTACTACAGTTTTTCAAAATAGAAACTTTGAGATCGATATTCTAGAGTTCATGAGAAATGCTGAAAAAAGAAAAGCCTCCAGGAGCCATTTTGAACAGTTAGAAGTTAATTTTTTTTGACAAAAAGGTATGTTCTTCGCACTCTTTATGGCACAAATATTAACACATGTTAAATTTTAGTTTTATTTCAGAGTAAACTAGGCTTTTTGCGTTCGTGGTAACACTAAAATTTAATTTAATTATATGTGTAACAATAGGTTTTCTTTGAAGCCATGTAAAAAATACTGTTTTGGATATACTTGATAGCATATACCCCAGATTGGCAATTCATGTGATCTTATGTAATTTTCCTCAAAATTTGAGGACTTCTATATTTCAAAATATTTTGTGTACAGCACTCATCATCTCATGTTCTTATTGAATAAATAGTATTTTGGAAACAATTTTTCTTGTGTAAGATTTAAAGTTTTTATTTTAGTTCCTTGAGATGTGAATATTCATCTGTTACCTAAGATATCTGTCTGCTCTTTTGTCAAATGAAATGGAGACTCTTCTGGTAGGACCTGAAGTTAATGTAAGGTTTGATTTTGATTTGGGTTCCAAAAAAATTGTCAAGTACATCTGTTTATCCTTCATCTGTCTCAAAATTGGATTCACATTTCTTTTACCAAATTTAGTTACTGCCAGTCTCTGTTAAAATATTGATTTTAAACATTGGTAAACTGCATAATATTTAAAAAATAGCGTTCATAGAATTAGGAACTGAGGGAAGAGAGGGCTAAATAAGCTGGCCTTGGACTCATAAGTGGGGCGGGGTGTGGTGGGGTGAGATTAGCTGACAAGAGGAAGTTTCTGATCTCCATAGGTTATGGGGGTGTCAGTACTGATCTATGAACTCTGGGAGAGGGGAATTCATCTTTGAATTTCTTTTGTAGTAAACACAACATAGTGATTAGGTAATGTTTATCAAAAGATATTACATCTTCCTCAAATTTGGTCTTTTCTGGACAATTGATCTCCGTTTGCCTCAGTTTCTCTATGAGTTGTAGATGGATAATACTTATAATTTGCCCCACTCTTTGGAGAACAATGATCATAGGGATTAGTAAATAACGAAGTCCTCTTTGGAATTAAATTGCTATATAAATAATTTCCATATAAGTTGGACTATTCTCTAGTGACTTGGGAATTAATTCCTCAGCTGGGAGTATATACCCTTGATCAGGAATGCTAGACTGAAATGAATGAAAATGCTGGTCTACTACATTCAGAAGGTAGGTGGTTTATTCCTAGGGCAGCAGATTTCAAACTATAATGCACATCAGAATGAATGTGGGCCCTTGTTAAAAATACTGATTCCCCAGGCTCAGCCTTGGGTTCTGGCCCATTAAGTCAGGAGTGGGACCCAGAAACTCATATTGTTTTTAATTATTTATAATTATGGCAAAATGCACAGAACATAAATTTACCATGTTAGCCGTTTTTAAGTATACAGTTCAGTACTGTTATTCACAATGTATATTCGTTTGTTGTACAGTGTCCAGAACTCTTTGCAGCTTGCAAAGCTGAAACTCTATACACATTAAAAAACTCATTTCCCCTGCCTGCCAGGCCCTGGCAACCACCATTCTACTTTCCCTTCCTGTGGGTTTGACTAGTTATCTCATGTAAGTGGAATCATACAGTATTTGTCTTCTTGTGACTGGCGTATTTCACTTAGCACAATGTCCTTGAGTTTCCATCTGTGTTGTACCACCTTTTGTTTATCCACTCATCCACTGATGGTCACTTGCATTGCCTGCATGTTTTGACTAGTGTAGATATGACTGCTGTAAACAGAGGTGTATAAATATCTTTCAAAACAACACTTTCAATTCTCTTGAATATATTTCCAGAAGTGGAGTTGCTAGATCATATAATTCCATTTATATGATTTTTTTGAGGAACTGCTATACTGTTTTTCATAGCTGATGCCCCATTTCCTATTTCAACCAGTGAGAGCTTGTATTATTTTTAAAGTGTGTTTTTAAAAACAAAGTTATACATATACTTAGCTTTAAAAGTCAGTTCTGAAAAGCTGAGGAGATGGCAGACTATTGTCCCAAAGAACCATCTCCTCGAGCCTGAGATTTGAGCTTCTTTTATGTTAGGAAGAGGGGGGTGTAGGAGGGAGTCGGAGTCAAAAGGTAACTGATGTCTGTAGACATCGAAGAAGGTTGAGTAACTTCTCTGTCCTTGGTCAGTTGATCTTTGCATACAGGAATCTGGTCATGTCATTCCCGTAAATCTTAAACATAGCACAGTCATTTCTGTACATATTTCTTTATCTCCATAGGTGAGGTAGATTTTGGGTAAAAAAGCAGTTTTTGCAAGCCTTAGTGATAGCATGCCTACATTCAGGGCTAAGCAGAAGTTTCGAAGGTATAGATCACAGCAGCTAGGCAAATAGAAGCAACGTGAGGTCAGACATGCTAAGTTTTTCCCTGGTACACATAATAGCATATTAATCCTGCATTAGAGAAACTTGTTTTAACTTTGTTTAACCCTTTCTTCCCAAATTTATTTGTCAGTTGAAAGAAAACTTGTAAATATTTTGCAGGACACACTACAAAAAATATTGGAATAGGTGAGTATAGGCTGAGGACTTTGGAGAGGTTTTATGGGTATAAAGTTGCCTCTACACCATTTAAAAAAAAAAAAGTAAGGAAGCAATTTAATCCAACCTATCTGAGAATGAAATAAAAACTAGACAATAATGAGAGTATAACATAAAATTTATAGGGTGCAGCTACAGTGGAAGTTAGACACGTAAGACCTGCAATGCTTTTAATATGTATGCACATGTATGTATGTATGTGTGTATATGTGTGTATAAGCTAGAAAAGAAACCTAATAAAGCCCCAAAAGATAAGAATTAAGGAAAATATCAACACTTGTGATTGAATTACATGCCTTCATTAATCATAATCATAGATTGGCTATGAATGTAGGAATTAGACAAAAATTAAAGAATTCTGTGAAAATCAGTTGGTTATATAGAATTACAGAGAAGAGTATTGTATATTTTATTATTATTTGTAATTTTGCTATACATTGATCAGTAAAAGTCATAATAAACATATACACACACGTTTTTTTCAGAGAGTCTTTTACTACCACCACACTGCATATCTGCAAACACATACTACTAGTTTTCTAAAATCTGAAGTTTTAATTCCAAAACACATTTACCCTATGGGTTTTGTATAAGGGATTATGAAGCTGTTCATTTTAGCGCAACATAATTTTCTAATAGAACATAAAATATGTGCAAGAAAATAGCATTTCTACTGGGTCGAGTGGCATAATTAAATGATTTAATATCCTGGTTTGACAAAATTGAAGATTATTCATATTCGTTTTGATTTTACAAGGCTCAAGTCAAATAGCACTTTTCAAAAAATAATTTTACTCGCCCTCGATAGTACTTTTTTTCTCTCCAACCTCCAAGCAGATTATCTCTCCAATCTGCTTGAGATTTTAAATATAATTGGTTGACATAATATTTAAACAACTGCCAAATCAATACGTGTCATTACCAGAAAATACATCATTTCTTGTAAATTCCACATCTGTGTAATTTCTTCTCTAGTAAAGCAATGTAACTTAATCCTAAAAGATCCTAATAGCTTATTTTTTCACAGAATTCTGTATATATTCCAAAGAAGAAGAGTCATCGGTCAAGAGGTACCCCTTTTTCTTTTTTAATGTTGTAGCCTACTATGAAGAAATACAGATCATCTTTCTCTTGAGAAAAGTTGAATAGAACAATATTTTACTGGCAGCAGAAAGAAGGAAAATATTAGTTTAAATCAGGTCAAGAGCATAAAATTTCTACTGGTCAAAAGTAGTACCAAAATGAAATAAAATTTTAGGACAAAAGTAATCAAAGCTAAAATATCCTTTGAAATATGCAGGTCATTCTTGTCAAAGAGGAAAAAATACATGTAGGAACTGTATAATTTTGAAAATGCTTACACATATATTATTTGATTTGATTTTCCCAAAACCTCAGATAGGTTGATCTGGTCACCAGAATGAGAGGTCCAGAAATTACGATTTGTCCACGTTACACACCATTGATCATTTAAAGATATCTTCTACTCCACTTTTAAGAGAATAATATATAAACTAGAATGTAAATTTATTGATTTATAATGGTAGATATATTTTTCTAGGGATCATAGATTTGGACTTCTCCATGAGCAGTCAGTAGTATACTTGGTAAACATGAGGCCAAATCAAAGAAAGGACAGTTTTAAGGTATATTTCACTCACAATTTTCTGTGCTTATCCCATGATAAAGAAGGTCTTTTAGCGAGCATAGTATTCTTATCTGTTTGACTCAAGGTCATTCTTCTCTGGACAATAGTGCCATCCGGGCACACTGCTAAATTTTGATCTTTAGGTGTCAGTTCATTATATTTCCAGGTCACACGTTTGGGTGAACATGTTCCTTTTTTGGGCTTGTTACAAAACAAAAAAGTCATACTCTCAGCACTTGGGAAACTTATGGAGAACTTCAGTAAGTCATTTGACTTATTACAAGATCATGTCATAAATATTATGATCAGGTCCAGACAGAAACATGGCGTTTCCTGAGAAAGCTAATTAGATCTTTGTTTTCCCTTCAGACTAATGTTCTTTTTTTTTCTTTTTTTAAGATTTTATTTATTAGGGGCGCCTGGGTGGCTCAGTTGGTTAAGCGACTGCCTTTGGCTCAGGTCATGATCCTGGAGTCCCAGGATCGAGTCCCGCATCAGGCTCCCTGCTCGGCAGGGAGTCTGCTTCTCCCTCTGACCCTCTTCCCTCTTGTGCTCTCTATCTCTCATTCTCTCGCTCTCAAATAAATAAAATATTTAGAAAAAAAGATTTTATTTATTAATTTAAGACATAGAGAGAGCATGAGCAGGGGGAGAGGCAGAGGGAGAGGGGGAAGCAAGCTCCCTGCTGAGCCAGGAGCCCGATGCAGGGCTCCATCCCAGGACCCTGGGATCATGACCTGAGGCGAAGGCAGACGCTTAACCATCTGAGCCACCCAGGCGCCCCCAGACTGGTGTTCTTTAAGTATCCAATCCATTTTTCTTTTGGAGAGAGACCAGTTTCGCACAGACCCCCACGCTGCAAACACAGTGCAGAGAAAGATGCAGAGGGACCTCTATTGGCCTAGGATACCCTCTCCTATATTGTTCCAAACAGTTCAGCTCTGACTCCAAGCCTGCAATCCCTAACCAGCAAAACAAAAACTTGGGAACTAACCAAATGCACCCTCTTTGAAAGGTAATTTAGGAACCATTTATTGCTATTCAAGCATATTCTTGAGTCTTTTCAGGCTTCCCTAGAAGCATTTCAAAGTAGTCCTTTTAACCACATACAGAATTGATAAACACAATTTTCTCTTGCAATGTTCCTAATGAAGGTAAGTCTTCCTGAAGGTTGGTGCCCTGGACAATTGCCTGGCTGACTCTTCCCTAATCCGCTGCAGGCCATGGTCATATTCTAGACCTAAGGCTATTGGAAGAGAGCCAGGAAGAGAAACAGACATCAGAGCGAGGGATTAAAGAAGGTTTTCTGGAGATGATCACGTGTATGTGTCAAACTTTAGAAGTCAAGTGGCAGTTACATGGATAAATTGTGGGCCGAGGGAAACGGCATGGCATGGAGTACAGTATGTAGAGTTCAGTTTGCCTGGAACAAAATGTGTCAATGTGGGGTTATAAAGATGAAGCTAGAGGTTCCTCCCTCCCCCAAGATGGCAACAGCCGAAGACGAGTTACTGCTACCGCGGCTCCCCGAGCTGTTCGAAACCAGCAAACAGCTTCTAGACGAAGTGGAAGTAGCGACTGAACCCACCGGTTCCCGAGTGATCCAGGAAAAGGTGATCAAGGGATTAGACCTCCTTAAGAAGGCTGCCGAAATGTTATCGCAGCTCGACTTGTTCAGCCGAAATGAAGATTTGGAAGAGATTGCTTCCACCGACCTGAAGTACCTGATGGTGCCAGCATTTCAAGGAGCACTCACCATGAAACAAGTCAACCCCAGCAAGCGTCTAGATCATTTGCAGTGGGCTCGAGAACACTTTTTAAACTACTTAATTCAGTGCCGGTACTATCATGTGGCAGAGTTTGAGCTGCCCAAAACCAAGAACAACTCAACTGATTATAACACAGCTAGTTCCTCCATGGCCTATCCTAACCTTGCTGATATGGCATCTCAAAGACAAGCTAAAATAGAGAGATACAAGCAGAAGAAGGAATTGGAGCATAGGTTGTCTGCACTGAAATCTGCTGTGGAAAGTGGTCAAGCAGATGATGAGCATGTTCGTGAATATTACCTCCTTCACCTTCGAAGGTGGATTGGTATCAGCTTGGAAGAGATTGAGAGTATTGACCAGGAGATGAAGATCCTGAGAGAAAAAGACTCCTCAACAGAGGCATCAACTTCTCATTCACCTCGTCAGGACAGGCCTCCAATGAAACCCTTTGTTCTCACTCGGAATGTGGCCCAAGCCAAAGTATTTGGAGCTGGTTATCCAAGTCTGGCATCTATGACGGTGAATGACTGGTATGATCAGCATCGGAAATTTGGAGCATTACCAGATCAGGGCATAGCCAAGACACCAGCAGAGCTCAAAAGAAGTGCTCAGCAACAGGAAGATGAGGAACAAAAGGAGGAGGTTGAGGATGATGAGCAAACACGCCGCAGAGCTCGGGAGTGGGATGACTGGAAGGACACCCATCCTAGGGGCTATGGCAACCGACAGAACATGGGTTAGTCCTCCCACCACAAGACAGGACTACAGGGGTCACATCTTCCCTGCCAAGGAAAGCAGCGCCGTCTTCCCCTCCCTGAGCTCCTGCTTCAGCTGCATACAACGAAGGCAAAGATGCTCAGTCTCGCTTTGCAAAGTTCAATAAAGTGTCAAACAATAAAAAAAAAAGATGAAGCTAGAAAATCAGGCAGGATCTATGCGTTTATAATTTTTGAAAGCTATGAGGTGTCACAGGGATTTTAAGTAGAATACCATAATCAACATTTTGTTCTAGAAAGATCATGCTGGCAACGCTGGGACTGGGGGTGGGGGTGGGGACTGGGGATACAAGGGAGAGGGGAGGGAATGGCCTCATTGGCTTGAGACCAGTTAGGAATCCAAAGCGTGGACTAAGGGGCTAGAAGGAGTGAGCAGTTTCAAGAACTGGGAAGTCGCTTTATAGGATTTGGTGATAGATTCAAGGAGAAGGGCATGGAAAGAGATTCTGATTCATAAACTAGACGGATGGTTTTACTATTCACAAAGATCAAGAATACAGCAGGGTGTGCAGATTTGGTGATGAATGAGTGGGGAGGAGACGTTGGTTATTTCGCACACCCAACTCACTGAACACTTAATTTGCACTTTTATTTTCCACCACAAGTTATAATAAATAGTCTCCAAATCCTCTTCAAAGAAGAGAAGGGAAAATACCTCAATCACTAATGAGAGCATCTGGGGATTTTCCAAGTTTTACCTCCAAATAAATGCATTTCTGCTTTCCCCCTAACTTCCAAACGTTTCTTGCGCTTCTTTCCTCCTTATCTTGTTTACTAAAAATGACTTCATAAATCCTACCCATCTATTTGTCAACATTTTCATCCTGCAGTTCAGGATTTACTTTGTTTCATTGTTCCCTGAGCCACCACCATACTTGCTCTTTTAGCGTTAGTATTTATATGCTGTTTATAATAATTTCTAGAGTTAACTTGTTAAAATCCTAGATTTCTTTCTTATAAATATCATTTTCTCAATTTAATTATAACTCTCTTTAGAAGTCTAAATTCCTTGGTACCTGCCAAGGGTAACAGTCTATTATTGTCTAAAGGATAAATTCTTAGTTAATTGACTTCTTGGTATATTTCATTCTGATAACTGACAATAAAATATACCCCACACTGAATTATTGCATTTTAAGCTTGTTGGGCGGCCTTTTTATGTGATGGAACATTTTAACTTGCAGCCATTTTCCAAGGTACAGAATATTATAGGATATTTCAGATTCTCTCTGGGTGCCATTTTGTTCAACATCTACTCTTATTATAACTATATATATATATATATATATATATATGGTATCACAAGAAGTGATAGTTTCCCTTTAAAAGGAGCTGTTGTTTAATTTTTTGGTTGTCAGGAAACATGACAGAAGTTTGCTAGCTGGCTGAAAGATTCCCATGAAATTTATGCTTTAAATAGACATGGAGCAGGGTTGTGTCCCCATTTCCCTATCTGCCTTATAGTGCTGACTGCACCAAATGTCGTGATCTCCACTGACAATAATACATGAGTTAGGCATTAGACATTTAACTCTTAGGGAACTTAGGTTTATGATTTAAAAGATACTCTTATGACAGTGACAATAAGCACCTTTCTCATCTATCCAGGGCCCTGTTTCTTAATCTATAAAATTGATACATACCTGTTATGGGTATCTAATAAAATAATGCCTATGAGGAGATTTTTGAAAGAATACATGACATTATTCTTACGGGTGCTATTACTATTTACTGTCTTAAATTTTGAGAGAACTTAGAAAAAGAGGGATTTCTTTAGTAGCAGCTTCATTTTTAGAATGATTTTAACATATTCAAGAGGAATCCTTATAATACTACATTAGGTTGATTTCTGAAATGAATGTCAGTTATTGATACTGGAATAGAATGGATGACTATGATTTCAAATGCACACTTGTTGTTTTGTAAATTGTGGGTTTTTTACAGCTTTTGAATAGTATCTATTTCTCAAATGTCAACTATGTGGAATGACCTGGACCTACATTGCTTGCTTAGGACTTGGAATGAGGAAGATTCAATAGTTGTCAAAGGTAGTATAACTTATTTAAATAAGGATGTGCGTACTGAGAATCATTGAGATCACTTTGGTAATTTGTTTGCATAGCAGATGTCTCTACAATGAATTCAAAATTTTCACTGCCATGAATTTTGATAGTCATTTTAGCAGAACATTGCTTTAAATCATTTACTTTTACTGTGAATTTTCAAATATACCTTGGTGAAATGAATTTAATGTTACATAACAATTCTAAATACCAGAATCATAAAGTTAAAAAACTGTGATGCCTTCTTGGAAAGCAAATTCATCAAGTTTTACTTGAATACCCAAATTTGATCTTTTTAATAGCGACTGTTTTGCTCTTGCATGCCCACTCAAAATGGTCACCATGTTATGTTCTGGACATTTTCTTATTCTCTAGCTATAAGCAGTATTTAAGTTGGTGTCAAGATTTTTAATTGAGGGCGCCTGGGTGGCTCAGATGGTTGGGTGTCTGCCTTCAGCTCGGGTCATGATCCCAGGGTCCTGGGATCGAGTCCCGCATCAGGCTCCCTGCTCCTTGGGAGCCTGCTTCTCCCTCTGCTTCTCTCTCTCTCTCTCTCTCTCTGTCTCTCATGAATAAATGGATAAAGTCTTAAAAAAAAAAAAGATTTTTAATTGAATGGTAATGTTTCAGTTACCTATGCATGACAAGCTACTGCAAATACTAAATAGTTTACAACAACCACCATTTACTGCCGACCCTGTGGATTAGGACCTCAGGCAGCAGTAGAAATGGCTCATCCTTATTTCATGTGGTATTAACTGGGACAACATTGCTAGACTTGGAGGATCCCAATAAGCTTCACTCCCAAGTCTGGGCCTTGGTGCTGGCTATTAGCTGTGGTACCTCCATTCTCCTCTGTGTGTCCTGTCTCTTCCCAGTCTCTCAACCTTCTGGGGCTTGCTCCTCATGTGACTTCTCTTCTTAGTAGAATAGCCTGTACATAGTTGCTGCATTCCAAAAGCAGAAGCAGAAGCTAGCAGGCTACTTAAGATATGGGCTCAATAATCGCAGAATCCACTTCCACTACATTCTATTGGTCAAAGCAAGTCACAAGGCCAGTTAGATTCAGGAGAAATACACCCCCACCTTTCAACAGGAAGAGTAGCAAAGTGACATGGCAAAGGGGTATAGACTCAGAGAGGCACAGTTCATTGGGGACCATTTTAAACAGTTTACCATGGTAATATTAAATGTTCCTCTTAAAATTAAATTGAAGTTCCTCTTTTTAAGAGGAGCTCACTTCAATCAAGAAGACATAGCTTCTTGGTCATGATTTGGGAATGTTAACACTAAGATAAAATAATGTTGAAAATAATAATAATATTTGAAACTAATGGTATTTTAAACATTTGGTCTTTCTTCCTTAGACAAAGCTGTGATATTGTCTTCCTTGCTTTGGTGAGAATTTGTGTGCATAAGTTCAGAAAATATGGCATGCATACCTTTTAAATAGCTTGCTTTCCAAATTTGATAAGACTGTGGATATTGTCTCATGGCAATAAGTATATGAATAGCCTCTAAATGACTGAATAGAAATTTATATAGGGGCACCTGGGTGGCTCAGTCAGTTAAGCATCCAATTCTTGATTTCTGCTCAAGTCATGGTCTCAGGGTCTTGAGACCAAGCCCTGCATCAGGCCCCATGCTCAGTGGGGAGTCTGCTTGAGATTCTCTCTCTCCCTCTCCCTCTGCCCCTCCACCTGCTGACATGCTCTGTCTCTCCTCTCTCTCTCTCTCTCTCTCAAATAAATCTTTTTTTAAAAAAGAAATTTATACAGATGTACAATAATACATTTAATCTCTTTTCAGCTGATAAGTATTTATAGTTTTTGCTGTTTAAAGCAAAATTAAAATGAGCATTTTAGGTGCTTTTTGATCATTTATTTATACCAAATTCCTAGAAGTGTAATTTTGAGTTAAGGGGTATAAACGTTTAAAAATTTGATGCTATTCTTCAGAAAAGAAGTTATTCCACTGTCTTATGACTTCCATGGTTTTGATGAGAAACTGTAGTAATTTGGATCATTGTTTCTCTCAATGTAATCTATCTTTTTCCTCTAGCTCTTTTCAGGGCTTTTCTCTGTATCTTTTATTTCTAGCAGATTATGGTGTGTCTACCCACTGCTTTCTTTGGATTTATCCTCTTTAGAGTTTGTCAGGTTTCTTGAATCTGTAAACTTACATCTTTCACCAAGTAAGGGAAGCATTTGGCCATTATTTCTTCAAATTTTTTTCTGTCCTGATCTTCCTTTTCTCTGTCTAGGACTCCACACAGTTTCATGATGTCAGACAGGTTCCTGAAGCTCTATTACTACTTTTTCTGTTCTTTTCTGCAGTATTTTTCTCTGTTCTTCACATTTGATCATTTTGATTGATCTATCTTCAAGTTTATTGACATTTCCCTCTGCATCTCCATTATTTTTATGAGCTCATCCAATGATTTTCTTATATCAGTTATAGTGTTCTAAGTCTTCCAGTTTGTTCTTTTCACTGTTTTCATTTATTTGCTGATATTTCCCATTTTTTGAAGAAAGTCTACAAGATAATTGTCCTGTATTGTTCAAAAATTCTGAGATCGTGAAAGATATAAAAGACTGTAGAACTGTCCCAGATTAAAGGACACTAAACAGATGTGACAACAAAATGCAGCCTGTGATCCTAGATTGGATCCTGGAGCAGACATTATTTTTTTCTTTTGATAAAAAGAACACTAGTGGAAGAAATGTCTGTAGGTTAGATAAGAGTATTATATTAACATTAATTTTCTGAGTTTGATAATTGTGCTGTGGTAATATAAGAAAAAGTCCTTGTTAATAGAAAATTCACACTGAAGTTTTAGAAGTAAGGAAGCATCACGGCTGCATTTTTTTCTGAAATGCTTTGGAAAAAAGAAAGAAGAAAAATGTGTTAAAATGGTTAAGATTTGGAGAGTCTGAATGAAAAGCATATAGAAATTCATATACTCTGAAAATTTTGTTAGTCTAAAATTAGTTCAGAATACAAAGTATAAAAAACATAGAGGTCATGAAAATTAAGGAATGATCTGTTCAAGATTGAAGAGTACAAAAGAAATAAAAATGCAATGCATGATCTGGACTTAATCATAGATCTATAAATGACATTATTAGGACACTCAGCAAAATTTGAGAGAAATATTTGGATTCCATGGCAGTGGTATATCAGTATTAAGTTCCTGGTTTTGAGGGTTGTGCTATTAGTATGTATGAGAGTGTCATTGTTTTTCAGAAATACATACTGAAATATTAAGGAGTAATAGGCTATCAATATAAAATTTAGAAATTTGAGAAGAGAAAAATAATCACTCATAACCCCACCCTTTCCTTCCTCTTTCTTTCTTTCTTTCTTTCTTTCTTTCTTTCTTTCTTTCTTTCTTTCTTTCTTTCTTTCTTTCTTTCTTTCTTTCTTTCTTTCTTCTTTCTTTCTTTCTTTCTTTCTTTCTCTCTCTCTCTCTCTCTCTCTCTTCTCTTTTTTTCTTTCTTTCTTTCTTTCTTTCTTTCCTTCCTTTTTTCCTTCCTTCTCAGATTTTATTTATTCATGAGAGAGAAGAGCATGAGTTGGGGTAGCAGGGGCAGTGGGGAAGGCCAGAGGGAGAGGGAGAAGCAGGCTCCCCCTGAGCAGGGAGCCCAACTCGGGGCTGGATCCCAGGACCCTGGAATCCTGACCTGAGCCGAAAGCAGACATTTAACTTGCTGAGCCACCCAGGCACCCCACATTTTTAATTTTAGTTGTTATAATTTTTGGTTCTAGAATTTCCAGTCGATCCTTTCTTATACTTCCCATATTTCTCCTAAAAGTCCCCATCTTCTTATGCATTATAGTTATATTTTCCAATAAATTTTAAGACATATTTATCAGAGTTATTTTTAAGTCTTTGCTAATTTCAACATCTGAGTCATCTGTGGGAACTGTTTGTATTGGCTGGTATTTCTTTTAATTATGGGTCACATTTTCCTGTTTTTTCTCATGTCTAGTTTTTATTATATACCAGATATGGTGGATAGATCACTGTAAAGATCCTGAATTCTATGATCCACCTTTAAAGAATGTCAGGTTTTGTTGTAGCAGGCAGGTAAATTGCTCACCCATCATTTTGAACTTGTAGAAGTTTGGTTTTAGGTTTTATTAGTGTAGGTCTATTTTAGTTTTTCTCTGAGTTCCAAGGCAAATCCTTTAGACCAGGGATTTGAACTTCACTTTGAAAGTTTGGCCCTTCTGGGTTTTAAGTGAAATGTTCTAAGTGTTTATCAAACTCCTCTAAATTTTCTGGTCTTTAATTCCCTTTGTCTTCTATACAGTAGACAACTGCTAAAATCTCTGCTCTTTGCAGTGTCCAGCTGCTGTTTTTCCTCAGGCATCCCCTTGGTCATGTCTTGTACATGCTCCATTCCAGGTCAACCAAGAACTTAAAGGTAGTTCATGCTCAGATTTGAGTGCTTATCTCTACCACAGGTTCCCCTTTTTCCTGGAATTTGCCTTCTCAATTTCCAACCACTCTAGTAGCTCCTAATTCCATCTCTGACTTCTTAGGCTAATAACATGGTTACTTCTTGATTGAGATGTGTCCACTCATGCCTCACAGTCTGAAGGATGCTCTCAGGGAAAAGTTGAATAAATATGGGTTATATCTAGTATAATTCCCTTATTTCATGAATTTAATCCCTTTGAGTTTCCGCCTACATTTATTCACTCTCCATTGTCTTTAAATGACTGTTTTATTTGTATGTTGTCTAGATTGATAATTCATATTCTTAGGTGACTTGGTCTGATATAAGCCACCTGCCCATATCAGAAGCTGGTGGAATGAGCAGGATGAGACTAGGACCTATTGGTTTCCTCTGGTGTATTTTCACTACATGGCCCAACCTGCCCTGGAGCTTTTCTTTTCTATTCTTTTTTTAAAGTTTATTTTTTAGTATTCTCTACACCCAATGTGGGCTTGAACCCATGACCCCAAAATCAAGAGTTGCATGCTGCTCCTCTGACTGAGCCAGCCAGGCGCCCCTGAAGCTTTTCTTTTGAGGGCCAGGTTTCTATTCCTTGCCACTTTGTGGGAAAATAAGATGAGAATATGGTATTAACATAATGATGTTTAAAATATAAGTTGTAGTAGTGAGGAAAATAATATGAGTCTCATTCAGTAATCAAACAGCTTCAAATATTTCTAAACTATAGTATATGAGCATAAAAAGTATAAACATATCACTAAGAGAATCCTTATCAATGAACACGATTTTATAACTCAAACGTTATTTCCAGAGCTTGTTTAAATCAGTCTTTGGTTTGATTTAGTGTTGACTAAAGCCTTGGGCATTTTTTCAGTCCTTGTTTTGTGAACAGCAAAAGGATTAGAAGAAAAAAACTACAAGAGGCTGTGGAGCAGTGCTTAGCAAATGCTAAGGAAGGAGTTTTTATTAATTATTACAATTCAATCTGGCTATTTCCTGTTCTTCACAGGGAAATGTAATATCTCCTAGGCAAACAATCAAAATGATACTATAAGCTACGTCTTTGCAAAGCCATAATGATCTACAGAAAGCTTAAGTACAGTGTAGCAAGTCCAGAATTAATCTCTCTGATTAATGAATGAAAAAGAGAAATTCATGACCAGTAGTATCTATGAGCTTTTGACGAGAGCATTATGTCAAACATTAGAACTATCACCTTCATTTTCTTGTGTGGGTGGTAAGCCCTAGTTCCATAATTTTTAAAAAGATTTATTTGTTTGTTTGAGAAAGAGAAAGAGAACACAAGTGGGAGGTGCAGAAGGGAAGGAGAGTGAATCTCAAGCCAACTCCGCGCTGAATATGGAGTCCGAAGTGGGGCTCAATCTCACAACCCCGAGATCATAACTTGAGGTGAAACCAAGAGTCAGATGCTTAACCAACTGTGCCACCCAGGTGCCCCTCTAGTTCCATAATTTAAATGTTTTCTTGAATCTTGCAATCTCTGTAATGTATTAGAGATGGAAAACTTCCCCTTTGCTCTGTAGAGACAGTTTTGGAGCTAGGTCACCTGCAGGCAGGTCCTGGCTCCAACACCAGCTTTAAGATGCTGGGAAAGTTATTAAGTCTACCTTCTAGGACATATGGATAAAAATACCCTGCCTTACTGGACTGTGAGGATGAAATGAGATAGTTCATATAAAGCACTACGATCCTTTACTTCATCAGTCTTCTATAGGATGAACCTAAAGTAATTTGTTCCATAAAATACTGAAATCTCACCATAACTTTCCTTAAACAGATTGACTTTTTGACAAACTCTGCTCTCTTGTATTCTAGCCAAGAGGTTTATTTATTGAACTGCCCATAGGTCTTTGTTAAGTGGTTACTGTACTTAAAAGTAAGTCCTATATGTTAGTTTTGATCTCAGAAATACACAATGCTTAAGCAGCACTGTTTTATTTAGATGGAAAAAATGAGAATTTGTCATTTGCAACCTAGTCTGAGGTTTGGGCCAAACCAGTATACTCTCACTTTCCTTTTAACCAAATAAAATTAGTTTTTGGCAACAAGATTCAAGGTAACTGACTCTGAAGCTGCTGGTCCTTTAAGTATTGTCTAACCAAATTTTTATAGTTCAGAGAACAGAAAAAAACAATTTTTCCTCTTATGAATTTAATCCAATGTAAACACAAACTTTCAAGGTTTGTTCAGGGATGCTAATTACTTTCTTCTTCAATTTTTCCATGATGAAGCTATTCTTGGATGTCAGCAAGCAGGATTAAACCTCAGGAGCATGTGAGGCCACTGGAAAATGCTTCATTGTCTTTCCGTCTTTCTGGGTCACTCAGTATTTGATTATCCAGACTAATTGTAGGAAGGGAAAGCATGAATAATTAAATTGTACAGACAAGCTCTTGTACCTTATTTTGGCTGAAGACTGCATCCTTATTCTCCAACTAGTTTCCAGAAGAGCTAACAAGTAAAGTAAAATGGTTTGTTTCCTGTCTTTGCTCTATTTCCTCTGTCCTTTCAGAGAAGTATTGACAAATGACAAAATGTCTCCCTCCTGAGTACCCCATTTCCTCTGCCACAAAGGAGCAGTATCAACAACGAGGAAACAAGCGGAGATCTAGGTAATAATTCCCCAAAAAGGTAGACTTGCCTATTCTAGAACTTTCTGGTTATAAAAAGAAAGACAGACCTCGAGGCTAGATTTGGCTCCTGGCTTTTCCTTTTCTTGATCATTTTCCAATGAACTTAAAAAGCTATTTTCCTCTTTCTTCCCATTATAGGCTTTTCTGGCACCTCAGAAGAAACAATGGAAATAAACATTTAACAGATGGTCTCAGCGGTTTCCCTGACACACACACACAGTACAAAAGGGAAGCATACATAATGGAGTCGATTTGATCTTATTTTAATTTATGTTATTTCGCACAGAATAATTTCTGGTCACAATTTGTTTGTTTGTTTGTTTGTTTGTTTCTGCCTTTTATCTCTGTGGTCCCTTACATACAGTTTCTGGAGTCTTCTTCAAGGTCAGACCCTGGACCTCCCAAACCCCCCCTCCACCCCCCAGAGCACAGTGCATCATACCGTTAGCATAAATGGTTTAACCACAGCTCCCCTGCAGAAGTTCTTCGGGAACTATTAGGAAGGTTTCCCACATCTGCACCTGGTTCTCTCATGAAACCAGAGATCACAGGGTAGAGATAAGCTGAGGAATATTAGCAAGAGAGGAAGAAAGGAAAGAGTTGAAGGAATATACTCCCCTTTCACTGATAAGTGGGAGAACGAGAAAAACCTAGGGTACACATTTGGCCTCAAGGTTGTAGGGAAGCCCGAGGGGCATAAGAAATGACCACCACTGGGAGTCTAACTTTTCCACCTGGCTTGGAGGTGACACATGGGTTCAAGGCCAGAGTGTCCACAAACATCAACAAGCCACTTAGTCTTCTGATGAAAAGCAAGGCCAAGTTCTGAATCCAAGCATTCCGTGGTATGAAGAGACAAGCAGCAGGTCAACAGGCTAAGGTCTGCATGAGGAGGAACAATCAAGCAGAAGGAAAACCAAGCCCAGGTCCCAGTCAGGGGATTCGTAGCAAGCAGGAGATGCTGATAAGAAGCAGAGTCCTGCACAGGCAATGGCCCAGATCAGCAGCAAAACCCTATGAAATCCAGGAGCAAAGATCTGAGATGGCTGTTCTGCTGTTCTCTGCCCTGCATGTGTAACTCAACACGGGCCAGTGGGGGGGGGGCGTGGCGAGCAGGCCAGGGTTGCACGACATGCTGGGGACCTAGGAGAGGCAAGGGATTCTCGCAAAGCCATGCTCAGGCACTGGACTGCTTGTGGTCTCTCTGCCCCATGCCTTGGATAAGGGTAAAACTTCAAGGTTTTATCTTAAAGGCACACACATATTGACTTGGAAATATCCAGTGTTATCTGAGAAAGGAAGGAAGTGGAAATGGGTGTAGGGAGGGAGGAGGCAAGAGAAGGCATCCAGTGCTTTCTGAGGCTGTATATAGAGAAAGGCAGCCAAGAAGGCTGGCTTCCCGAGGTGATGGATGTGTTAGCCGAACTTACTGTGGTGATCGTTTTGCAGTGTTTATGTACTAAATCACATCGTTATGTTGTACACTTAAAACTTACGCAATGTTAAGTGTCAATTATATCTCAGTAAAGCAGGGGAAAAAAAGAGAAGGCCAGCTTTGGAGTCACGATACCTACATGGAAATCCTATCTCGGCCATTTACTAGTGAGTAAACCAAGGCAAGCTGTTGAATGTCTATGTCCTACCTACAAAGTGAGGACAATCGAGTCTCCTTCCTCATAAGGTTGTGAGGAGGATTAACTGCAAATGACTTAGAAGAGTACCTTGCACAAAATCGTTCTCAATATACTTTAGCTGTTGTTTTGTTCACAAGTATATTCTCAGCAAAGAGTTATTGATCAACCACAATTGATCATCTAGGCGCCTTGGCAGGTGCTGGGAGAACTATGGTAAACAAAATACACACAATCCTCGTGACCTTAGGAAGTAATAAGTGAGCAAAATTTGGAAATCTAGGTACAAGTTGGTAAATAAAACATTACAGAAGGTGAGAAAAAGTTGATGTGAGTGACGTGAGATGTCAAGAGACCGTTTTTTGACTAATTAAGTTGTGGAAATAGAAAAGAATATGGGTATCCTGCAGAGAGCAGTCAGAGAATCTGTGTCATCATGAGAACCCTGTGACAGTAAGACAAGGTGGTGATCAGAATGCGCAGAATGCACAGGAAAACCCAGGGTTACATACTTGGGGTTTGTGGAAAATTTCTGGTGAGGCAAACGTGATAACTACTACACTACAGAAACACTTACATGGAAAATTTCTTGAAATGAGGTAAAGGTGTCAAAAAGAGCAAAGGAATTTCATCTCTGAAACCAACCCTTTCTCTGAGAACTGAACTAAGTGTTACAAATCTGTTTGTTCGGAGAGCTACCATGACAGTGAACATTTGCTGAACCAAGATCCAAAAGAGAAGGAGCCCCAACAGAGCCAAAACCATGGGTGCCATAGTCCCCCTTCCTGGCTTTGCCGATTTTGGAAGAAAGAGTGAGGGGCTGGAAAGCTGAGCAAAGCTTTTGTTGGATTCATGGGGTGGGGAAACAAAGATGGGAAAAAACAAACCCATGGAGTAAAGTTTAGGGCTGCAAGGGGAGAATCTCTGGTAAATACCCCCAATTTTCACTGGGACTCTGTGTAGGTTTAGCTCTTCATGGGCCTTAGTTCCTCCATAGAAACTTCAGAGTCTGCTGAGTTCCTTAAAAAAGTCCTATCAGAATTTGAATTCCATTAAATAGATTACTTTGGGGAAGAATTAATATCTTTATAATAATAAGTTGCCCTTCTGTACAACATGGAATATGTTTCTGTTTATTCAGATCATCTTTTATGTCCTGGAGTTTAACAAATTTCTCCTTAAGGATCTTATATATTATTGGATAAATTAATCTCTAGATTTTTATGGTTTTTATTGTCATTGTGAATGGTAACTGGGATATAACTCGTTATATAGTTGGATAGGACTGACATAGAGAAATAGCATGGCTTATTGTCATTTGATTTTGCATCCAGCAACCTTGCTAAACTTTCTTATTTTGTTGATTTTTCCAGGTAGGAGATCATATCGGCTGTAAATGATGACTTGTTTATCCTTTGTCTCTATTTCTCTTTCTTTTCTTGTAATGTTGGCAAGGACCTCTGGTACTAAGTTAAGCAGGATCAATGATAGCAGGTACTCTTGTGATCTTCAACGGAAGCATCTGTATTTCTCCATTATGTACAAAATGTGCCCTAAAATTTTTAGTAAATAATCTTTACCCACTTGCGTAGAATGTCTCATTCCCTGATGGTGCCAGGTTGAAGAGATATGTTACCATTATTATCCTTTTTCCTTTCTCATCTTTACTCAAGTATTTTGAATTACTCATCATCTTCTTAACTGCTTAATATTTTCCTTGAGTATAATATTTGTACCGATATAATCAGTATCCTTGAGTAATAGAGAAACTGTCCAAGTCATCATCATGGGTTACTCCAATCACCAATTCTTTTCTTCTTTATATGGAGGCTGAGTTTTAGTAGAAGTCTCAACGTTGGATCCTAGGTAGCAAACACCTGAGCAGTGTTTTTAAAGTCCTGGGTGGTAATTAGTGAAGAGCACTGTTTCATGATCCAGCCTCACACTCTACATTCGTGCGGTTCCCGTGAAAGGACTGGGTGACCTGACTGGACTGTATAACTAAATCGGTAACTCCATTTTTCTCTGACTCACTTTTTTCCCCTTACAAATCATCTTTCCTTTTTTGAAGAAATTATACCTACCCTTAATCGATACCCTCTTCACCTATACCGTCACCCACATCTATAACCGTAGAAGAATCAACATGAAATTTATAGTCAGGATTTTAAAAATCATGTGAGATTAAAACCTTAAATTCATAACTTTGTAAGATAGAGGTGACAATCATCTGGTTTTGAAATTAGATCTGTCGGTGGTTCTAGGAGCTTATTAGCTGCACTGATGTCATGCAAACCAGAGGGAGGGGAGGGCCTATCAGTGGAGGGAGGGGCTACCTTTGTGTCCCGGTGCTCAGGGCTAAGGATTAGCGGGGCTGTACAGGTTTGGAACTCTCCTACCTTTACTTCTTTTTTCAGCATGTAAGACAACACAGACACTTACTGCATAATAAAGCTTATAAGCGGAGTTGAGTCAAATGATCAAACTATATATATATGTATCTTACTTAAGTTTCAAAAAGGAAGAAGGGCATTTTATGATAAAACAGGGCTGCTTGATTAAAATCAAGATAAGTGGCGAATTAAGGTATAATTAAATCGTTTCTAATTCAACTCAAATTTCATACTTACTTTTTACTGAAGATCTGCATTCCTATATGTGCCTTTTAGGTACAGACTTTGGGAACTGGACATTTTTTTAATAAAGTTTTTTATTTGTCAGAGAGAGAGAGAGAGAACAAGCAAGGGAAGCAGCAGACAGAGGGAGAAGCAGGCTCCCCACCGAGCAGGGCGACCGATATGGGCTCGATCCCAGGACCCTGGGATCATGACCTGAGCCGAAGGCAAACCCTTAACTGACTGAACCACCCAGGTGCCCCGGAAACTAGACATTTTATTTATAAACTGAATTAAAGCTTATTTACAAACTTCCACACTACAACATTATACAAAGGCTACATAAACAAAAGTAATAAAACTGAATGTAGTTGCAAGTCTTGCCTGGAGTATGAATGATTGAAATGTCTCATAGTTCTTCCCTCCCCTGAAATACATCTCCTCTTGCTTCTGGTTTATTAACAGAGAAGAAACATTTCAACTGTTTGAGATAAAATTTGAAACGCAAACACTCCAGAGTAGAGTTATGTATGTCCATATTCCCATGAAGCGCTGTTGGGAAGTTTTTTTGGAAACTCAGGAGACATCACTAAACTGTTGAAGTGAACGGGGCAGAAGTAGAGGTCGCCAAGGGCTGAACACAAATCCAGCTCACCCTTCTCCTTAAAACCTATTCTCTGATGCTCTGAAATGATTCTGTAATTCTCTGTAGTGACACCTAGTGGCTAGTGGCCATATCGGCATCATATGCATTTAGAAAACAATGCCACCTTTGATTGTTTGTTTTAAATGGAAAAAGTTTACTCTCAGCTGTCAAGTCACAGTTTTATCACCCCACAACAGAGCAGAAAGCCAGTTGTCTTTTAGCATTGATTCAAAAACTACATTCCTTAGAATTCTTGGGTGGGATAGACAGAAATAGTCAAATCCTTGGCAAGGTCCATTACTCTATAAAATACATTTTTAAAAAAGATTTTATTTATGGGGCACCTGGGTGGCTCAGTCAGTTAAGCAGCTGCCTTCGGCTCAGGTCATGATCCCAGGGTCCTGGGGTCGAGCCCCACATCGGGCTCCCTGCTCTGCGGGAAGCCTGCTTCTCCCTCTCCCACGACCCCTGCTTGTGTTCCCTCTCTCACTGTGTCTCTCTCTGTCAAATAAATAAATAAAATATTTTTTAAAAAGATTTTATTTATTTGAGTGAGAGAGAGAGAATGAGCAATGGGGAGGGGTAGACAGAGAGAGGGAGAGAAGCAGACTCCCGGCTGAGCAGGGAGCCCGATGCGGGCCCGGATCCCAGGAACCAGAGATCATGACCTGAGCCAAAGGCAGACACAACTGGCTGAGGCACCCAGGTGCCCCTATATAATATGCATTGTAGAGCCTAATGAAACAAGTGAGAAACTGTCGCCTTATTTGAACAATCTGATAAGAGAAAGAAAACAATAATTCCACCAGAATCAAGCCTCCTTCTCTGGGAAGTCAAGAGGCGAGTATGCTAAAGGCTAGTTTTGTAGATTATCGTAGAGGGCCTCATTTCAGCCTTTCAAATTTTTCCTTCATATCTTCTTGCTCAAGACTTAAATACTCCTATCTGTTATGGGAAAATGATGTACAGTGCTGACTGAGCATTTCTAAATCCTCAGGAATACTCACCTAGTGCACACATGTATACTGATCCCGGGCTTAGAAAAGTACTGGGGAAAATAAAACGTGAGGAATCAAATTGCCAATGAGGCACCAAGTTTCTGTCATCTTCCACTCTTACACTGGTAGAGGCGGCAGCTAGCTCCATCAAACTAGGTGACTTAAGGTCCCCTAGGACAATCAGAGTAACATTCGTAATATCATCTTGTTTTATTTTACTGCACCATAATTCACTTAACCAACTTTCTCTTGCGGGACACTTGGTTTAAACATTTTGACTGCCGCAAATAGCTTTGCAATGAACATCCTTGCACCCACACCTTTGTATCCAGTACTGATATTTTGTTTTAAATATTATAATGAAATATTTAAGACATGCAAAAGAGCACAAATCATAGTTTAAAAATACTCATGTAGGGGCGCCTGGGTGGCTCAGTCGGTTAAGCGGCTGCCTTCGGCTCAGGTCATGATCCCAGGGTCCTGGGATCGAGCCCCACATCGGGCTCCTTGCTCCGCGGGAAGCCTGCTTCTCCCTCTCCCACTCCCCCTGCTTGTGTTCCTGCTCTCGCTGTGTCTCTCTGTCAAATAAATAAATAAATAAATCTTAAAAAAAAAAAAAATACTCATGTACCCACAACTCGGCTTGAGAAATCTTTACCAATAGAATTGAGGGCGCCTGGGTGGCTCAGTTGGTTAAGCGACTGCCTTCTGCTCAGGTCATGATCCTGGAGTCCCGGGATCAAGTCCCGCATCAGGCTCTCTGCTCAGCAGGGAGTCTGCTTCTCCCTCTGACCCTCTTCCCTCTCATGCTCTCTATCTCTCATTCTCTCTCTCTCAAATAAATAAATAAATTCTTTAAAAAAAAAAAAAAGAATTGAAGCCCTTTGCATTTTTCTCGACCCTGTCCACTTTCCTATTCCGGTGGTGACCTCCTCCTATGGGTGTGTGTCATTCTTCTCCGTTCCTTTATACCACTGAAGGTATAAGTGTATCTCTGGGGCACATATATAACCACCTAGTATTTATTTTCTCAGTATAGTTTGATACTTTATACACAGTATAAAGAAAAATTTACATAGCAAATGTCATGGCAGCTTTCAGCCCCTCCATGTGGTAGGAGCCTCATCCATCTTGTTCACTGCCTCATCCCCATCGCCCAGACCAGCGCTTGGAACACATCGCTTGGCAAAATAAATGTCAATGAACACTTGCTGCATGAAGCTACATTTCAGTTTAAATAGAAGGAAATGCTAGCTAGTGTTGACATAAGGAGAGACAGAACAAATTCGGATGAATTGGGCCTGTTGCACCACTTAGCCTAGGGCAGCCTTGTGTAAGTTTCGAAGGGCCGGGAGTGATAAAAAGCCTGTTACCAATACCTGGTTGTCCCAGGTGAGTGGGTGTCTAATGTAGGCAACCCTTTTATCTGCGGGCCCTCTCTGCTTCCTGAGGGCGGGGTGCCCGGGAAGCCTGGGAGACCAACCTGTCTGTACAAGGAGAAGCCAAGGTACTAGAATGCTGTTGAGTTTAATCCAAAGTGATACCAAGGAGAGAACCTGGGATGATTCAGAGTCTAAAAATGCATTGTGCAAATACACTGGGTGCCAGGCTCCTGGGTAATTTGGCTGCACTGGAAAAGGCTCTGGATGAGGAATGCTGGGCACCATCCTCAACACATGCTCCAACAAGGAGCCAAAGTACACCTCAGTCAGAAATTGGCTGCTCTAATTTCTCAAACAGATCGTCAGCAGAAACCCTTCTCATCCTAAACAAGTAAGGTCTAGTGAGGGAAGCTAACACCTCAAAGTACTGAATGAAGGGGGCTCCTGGGTGGCTCCATCGGTTAAGCATCTGCCTTTGGCTCAGGTCATGGTCCCAGGGTCCTGGGATCGAGCCCCGCATCATCGGGTTCAGCAGGAGCCTGCTTCTCTCCCTGCTTGTGTGCTCTCTCTCTCTCTCTCTCTCTCTGACAAATAAATAAAATCTTAAAAAAATAAAAAACAAAAAGGACTGAATGAAGAAACATTACCCCCTCTCTATGTATTCCCCACATGTGCATACTCACCACACCAAAAATGTGCCCTTTGCCCAAAAGCAATTTTTCTAGTTTTTGTGGTCTTACGTCATAAAGCTTGAATGGCGGTTGGACCTGAACTGAATTCTGTTGGCAGAGTAAACGGCACCCCAGCAGTGCGTAGAGCATAATGTAATGATGATGTCAGACCCTCCTGTTTCTTTCGATGAGACAAGAAAGTCTCTCAGGTGGGCTGGCTGCATGGAGGCGACATCTTTGAGCTCAAGAACGTCGGCATCACCTGGGGAGCCACCTCCAGCCACCTGCTCTGTTTCCATGTTCTGCGGCCACCAAGCGCCATGGGAAGCTCCATGGGGCCCAAAAGGTGCAGCAGGCCCTGAGCTCTGAAATCCGGCCTTGTCAGCAGCTGTGTGGCTGTCAGCTGCCCAGCAGATCCAGGTGAGGAAAATCAACCTTAGCCCGGGGCAGGCACGGAGAGCGACTTCCAGGCTCCTTCCTCGGCCCGGCCCCTGCACCTCTCACCTTGCCTTTTGCAGGCCTGCTTTGCTTTCTCCATACCTGGGCTCTGCAGTGAGAAGGCACAGGGCCTCCAACAGCAAGGCAGAATCTTCCCAGCAGGAATTAGCTCTCTGTTCCTCCTTCTGTTCCTCCCTGTCAGGCTGAGGCTTGCTTCTGATGTCCACTTTCACAGAGGAAAGGGCAGAAGAGGAAAAAGCTTTACTGACATGTGAGCTTTGGGAGAACTTTCCTCGGGATCCTAGGAAATGTGGGCTCTTGCCCACATCCTGGCTGTAGCTAAGATGAGGTTCACACAAAATGGTAAGATCAACAAGTTTCTCCTCAGATTCTCCAACAACCCCTCCCTTCTCCTCTCTCCTACCTGCAGGCTTCCCTTCACCCCACGGCCAGGTCCCAGTGACACCTGACCACCACCACCTCTGCCCCCACGCTCTTCTCTCTCTTCCTTCCTTCCTGGCTCTGCACTTGAGACGGTTGGGATAAGACGTGGTGAAAGGAACTCACACCACTGGATTATAAACCAGCCCTTCCCTGTGACATTCCCAGGATCGACAGTAGCGTCTGGCACATGGTAGCCTCTCAACAAATATGTGCTGAGTACAAGACTGAAAAAGTGTGAAATTCCAAGAGATCCATCCACTCTCTGGGGGATTTGCTCAGAGGAATAAGGTCACTTCCTTACTTACAGTTTACAAGTCACTTTTACACACTCAAAGGACAGGACCTGTGCATTTCCAACAGCTCCGTGGTCTAATTGACGTTTTTCTTGTACCGAAGAAACCTTACAAATGATACCATTGGGGAAACTCTTTCCTGGCTTACGCGAGCCTAATCCTGCATCCCTAATCATTCTCTCCTGCAAATAAGCCTTTTTGCTCTTCACATGCCCACTGAGGTTCTTATGAAGGGACAGAAAAAGTAACTAAGCCTCTCTCTTTTCTTCCTTCCTTCCTTCCTTCCTTCCTTCCTTCCTTCCTTCCTTCCTTCCTTCCTTCCTTCCTTCCTTCCTTCCTTCCTTTCTTTCTTTCTTTCTTTCTTTCTTTCTTTCTTTCTTTCTTTCTTTCTTTCTTTCTTTCTTTCTTCTTTTTCTTCTTTCCTTCTAGACTGTTCTGGAATGTTTGAGGAAAATCTTGGGCTTTACACAGCCACTCCCTGTCTGGGAAGTCTCAGGTCAACCTCTTGCAATTTTTTCCCTCCTATTTTTCCTCTTTGTGTGTCTCTCCTGAGTGTGTTGTCCTGTTTCCTGAGGCAGGAACCTGTCTGCAGGCAAGGTCGGAGAGTCGATGGTACCTCTGGAGCCAGCTTTGTGGCAGCTGGTGACACAGTGGGGCTGACCTCATCTGTTACTAATTGCTGAAACTTGCGTCCGAAGGAACATGTTAGTAACAGCTCTCACCTCCATCAGGCCGCTCTCAGGCCCCGGGCAGAGAAGACAGGCAGTGACTCACATCATGGCAGGAGAGTCACCCAGGCGACAGGAAAATGACGTGAAAGGAGGAACCAAGAGAGGAAGCCCCCTCTTCCCCGCATCCCTCCTAGTTCCCCCCCATCTCTGCCTTCCTCCCCACCCTGGTCAGCTCTCCCCACCTCCTGCCTGAAGCCAGCTCCCCTCCTCCCACCTCATCACCGGCTCTAGCCACATGGGAGATGTGCTCCTCCATCCGTAACCTGCTTCTCACTCCTCCGTGCTTCTGCATGTCATTCCCTCTGTCTCCAAGTCTCTTCCCTCAAGTCTGTATTGGTTTGGTCTCTCCCTTGGGCTTCAAAGCCCAAATCAAATGTTTTCTGTCTTTTGCAACTATACCCTGATCCCCTTTAGGGAATCGTAGACCGTGCCTATGCCACGTCAAGAAGAATTTACAAACTATCTACTCGGTGCTCAGCTTGACAATAAATGGAGGATTCAAAAGAGGTAGAAGATACAACCTGTACTCCCAGGGGCTAGAAAGCCTCCTCTGAAAGGCAATAGGACTGTCATGAGAACATATAAACCAAGATCGACCCATCTGTGGTTGCTTGGGAGAATCATTGCGCATTTTTAAATAAATTCCTGCTTCTAATTTCCCTGGATCTTTCTATATAAAGTTACTCATGTTAGAAACAGCTTGACTGAAAATCAGTGCTTGCGGGACAGAGCACCTGCTCTTGAATTTCAGATGGAGGTGTTGATTCACCAGGCGAGGTGGCAGCCCATGACAGAAACCTGGTTTTGGTGGTATAGGAAAGATGAAACGGAAGCTGAGGAGGGTTGGAGGTTCTTGGAGTAGTTCAAGTGGGAGGTCAGAGAGACTCGGGTAGGCTGCCACAAGGAGAATAAAACTAGAAGGGGTGGCCCACATCGCTGTTCCCAACCTCTCCCAAGGCTACACAGAAGCTCTTGAAGCAGGAGGGGAAGTCTGAAATTGTGCTAGGGAAAAGAGAGAGTGTCCAAAGGAATGGAATCCCAAATCAAGAAGGGATTTTCTATCAGGGAGGCTGCCATTGTATTTGAAAGTATAACGTGCTCAAATTGCGTTTAAACTCCCCCAGGCAAGATTGTTTGTGGATTGTGAAATTGCGTGGATGTATGGCATTGTGTTTTGTGGCATTGGTGATTATCTCAAGGTATCCAGGAAAGCCCAGAGCCCCTTATTTCCCAGAACTATTTAATCTGGTCTTGAGTTGTCCTACCAGGCCTGACCTAACAACAATGATGGCTTACATTTCTCAGTAAGAATTTGTATCTACAAATATTGTTAGTGCTCTTTTGGAAGAGTAGTCATAATGTTGGCTGTAGAAAACTCACAACCCAAAAGTAATTATAAACATTTTATTGTCCCCTTTCAGTGTTGTCTTAATGTTTGTACATGTGTGTTTTATTCTTTTGTAAATGCATTCTTTTATCTTCAAAGAATCATCTTTGAATGTTGACTCCCTCTTTGCCTGGGTTTGGGAGGGGATGATGAGGAAACCAACTTCTCAGGAAAACTGTACTTTTATTCTAGAAGTAGACCTCCAGACCTCAAATACCCCAACTGCTCAGCTCTGTCTTCTTTGTCCTGGAGGCATTTGACCCCTGGGCCTGCTTCCTGCTTCCTGCTCCTCCTGCCCCTCAGGCCCAGCTCCCTAATCTGGGGGTTTAAGGGAGTAAGCATGCTTGAGGGGCAGGTGTTACTGAACTCAAGGTGTTAGAATCCATTCCGTGTTGAGATTGGAAGTCTCTACAGATAACCTTTGACCCACCTGTAAGGAGATGAATTCTCTGTGACTCCCGGAGATTCTCCAGCACTCTCCTTCTCAGGAGTCATAAGGCTGCCTCTAAATGGAAGCTCAGGGACTCAAGAGTTGAAAGGCCCGTATGCGTGGCATCGTGTCCAATCTCCCATCCGGTATAGGAAACCCTTCCTAGCGTTTCTGCCAGGTAGCCCCAACCTCAGCCAATCATCACTAGAATAAAGAAATCAAGGCTGTTGATGTCACTGTTGGACGTCCGAAAGGCCAGACAATTCTATGTTGATTTTCAGCTAAAATCTGATTTGAAATGAGGTGAAATGATGGAAAAATGACTTACTTTATTGTGATAGTTTTGCCCTCAGAGATCATTTATTTTAGGCCGCACTGAAAGACTCCAGTTTCTTAGGAAAGGGGAAGGGCCAGGAACCTCCTGAAGTTATACACAAAACCATGGGAGTATGGGCAGATGTGCTCCTTAATTTGGAGGAGGACTTGGGGCCAGAGTTTCTGTAAGCCCAGGAGTCCCACATGGTCCAGCGCCATCCCTAAAGCTCCATGTTGAGTTTAGGGTGTCACACTCCAAAGGAATACAGACCGGATATCGGATCTCATTCAGATCTTGCTCAGCGAGAGGTGCACTGACCTCCCCACCTGCCAGCTTGTCGCAGAGGGGCTAGGGCTTTGTCTTGAGCTCAGAAAAAGTCCCCTTTTCCCAAGCAGAGCCCAGTGTATGTGCAGTGTGTCTGGAGGCCAGCCACGTGGAAACACGATGCTGTCAGCGGCCTCTGTGTAGATATTGCTCTCATTTCTCAGATGTGGCCACCTGTCTGGGCCTGGACTTCTCTATGTCAGCACCACCCAACTATAGAAAAGGCATGAAGGATAATGGCTGTGTTTATGGAGCCAGAGTGTGTTACGCGGCTCTGCAGACAAAGGGGTCCAGAGGTCCCCACATTCCTGACTCATCATCTGCACACTCATTCAGGAAAAGGAAAGGACCAGCCACATCACTCCCAGAGGGTTTCTACTCATCCTTGTGGCGACTGTCTCAAACACACACACACACAGAGGGACACTCTTCTCTCTTGTTTTTAGTGGTAAGCCCTATCCAGGGGTTACACGGTCTCGGTGTTGATTTGCTTGAAAATATTTTGATATAATCTATGTGCACAGTGAGGAGGCACCCAAAATGCCTTCATCAGGCAGCGATTTTCCAAAGGGGGTTAGTTAGCATTTGAAAACCCCTAATGAGGGATCCATGATTCAGAGGGGGTTCCTTAGCTCTTCAAATATTATTGTTGAAATCTCCACCACAAAGGCTGTGTCCATGAGCATCCAGGGACGTTGGAAGTACAATTTCCACTGGAAGAATGGGTGGTATTCAAGTCATGTAAATTGGTAACACCAGGTCTCAAATGAAATAAAAGAGAAACATGCTCTGGTTTTCCTTGTCCTCTGTAGGATCTTTCAAGAGTTTATCATAGCTGTGGAATTAAATCCCAAATATTTAATTTAGCAATTCTGCTTTGCTGGGCTGGAGCCTCCTTATGGCAGTCAGCAACCCTCGCTCCTGCACAAGCTGGTTTGGCTGTAGTTACACAGTCCCACCTTCCTGGCTCAAGCAGGTCAGACTGTTAACCTTTTTAAGACCTGCTCATATGCCATTTCCTTGGCCAGAAACACTCTCCTAGATAGACAGCTCTGCTACTCAATGAAGACACTAACCATTTCTAAACCTTCATTTTCTCATCTTTGAATGAGGAAAAAAAAAATCACTCCCCATTTTATTACTAAGGATTAATGAGATAATGTTTGTAAGTGGTTTAGCTTGGTGCCTGGCATGGGGAAAATGCGGTCATTTTCATTATTAGTCACCTACGAAACTCCCCCTTGATCACCAAAACTTACCTCAAGTGTCTTCTTTTCTAGAGGGTTTCTCTGGTCACCTTCCCATACCCAAACCAAGATAATATGTCCCTGCTCCAAGCTCTCAGGAAGTCTAGCCAACCTCTATGGAAGTGTGTACCACACTCTATAGTCAATTTTCTTTTTGAGTATTTACCTCCACCTAAAAACCATTAGGTCCTCGCGGGCAGGAGCTATACCTTTAAAAAAAGAAGTCCCCAGTGCCTAGTATATACTAGATACTCAATAAATATTTATAAATTAATGAACAAATGCATGAACTAATTAGGGATGTGTGGCTCCCTAAAGAGATACTTGGGAGGAGGCTTTGAGAATTACCATCCAATGGTAAAATGGTAGTCACCTGGAAAAGGAGTAAAGGAAGTTGATTTGGAAATTTCGGATAGAAATCAATGCAATATATGGAAGCGCTTCTATGACTATTCAAAACTGGAATGAGCTGCCCCAGTGGTATTTCCTTCCCCAGAGTTATTTCAGCAGGGGCCAGAAACAATAGAGTGGATGTATCCATGGCATAAGAGAGTGGTCTATAAGATGCCATCTCACATTTTTTTGACATTCTATGACAATTCCAATGTGAGAAATAGTTTTGTGAAACATTCTGAAGTAAATACTTGAGCTTTATTGTATTGCATATTGATTCTCTATCTTAGTATCCTTAGCTCTTCTAAGTATACTTCTTAGTTTTCAAATGATCTGTGTATCTTTTTGATCAGTTTTATTACTTGCAAATGTACTTATCCCATATGTAGCTAATATCAAAGATAGTTTTATTGATAATGCATTCTGTGAGACTTTTGCTTGGCTGTTGTAAATTATTTGTATCAAATTGTTGGGTTTTAGGTCCACTTACTGGAAGCCCAAGGATGGCTGAGGAGGCCATTTTGGCTTTAAAACCAGAATGATTTTAAACCAACAATGGTTTTAAAATAAAAAATCAGGTAAATCTTGAGTTGACCCAAACCTCTAACTTCACAGTATCAGTGGATGCTGAAAAATTTTGAAAACCTCCAGAGAAAAGTCAAACCCAGAATAAGTCCAAGGCCCAAGCTACTGTTTCCAATTTATGGCAGCCAATTAATCCTTAGGTGGGGAATATTTCAAGTTATAACTTGTGTACAAGCTTTATGTAACCAGGAAGTTCCCATGTTACCTCTGGGGTAAGTCCCTTTAATCACTGAGGAACACAGGAGGGGGCTTTCCATTAAGCAGATATTATGTGAATACATAAAAAAAAAAATAGATCTAATCTACTCACCAGGAATGATCTTGTCATTTTTATTAGTCAGTAACCCTGGATTAAACATTTAGCAATTTTTTTCTGAAGCTTCTTTGGAAAAGGAGACAGACCAGGAAGGAACCTTAGGAAAGAACCAGATCACTCCAAGTGTTTGTATCTTATAAGCATTTTTTCTCTCTTTATTACTTTTTGGATCTTTCTCCGCATCTACTGGGCAAGCATGTGGGAGAGGTTGAAAGCTATACCTCAAGACTAAAGCATCTCTTTTCAACACCAAGCAGAATGAAGACCAAGATAAGCAGCTAAAATGTGAGACTTCCAGTAAAATAGCTTTGATTAGATTTGAAGATTATCCAGTTTGGCTCCCTGTCTTGGTCAAATAAACATACCCTTAGTTACATCTTGACTCCACCTGTGGCCATGTAGACAGGGTTTATTGATACTCATCTCTGAGAACTTTCCTTGGCTTTAACAAAATATAGGCTTGCTATTGTTCTTCATGATGAATGTGACAACTAGTCACACCTTGTGGATCACACTAGGAAAACAAAAATTCCTGGCAAAAGCCTATGAATAAATAAGAGGCCTCCTAGCCACTGACAAGAACAAGCCATTATGGCGTTTCTGCAGGTTATCTCATTATTTGATAATATACACCATATGGTGTTGAGGACAGACTGACAATAAACTCTGCTAAATTTCTTAAAAGATTTTGTGTTGTATAAAATTGATAAGGTAACCTTCTCAATCTCATTATAGTGAGATTCCTTTTTTCTTTTCTTTTCTAATATGCCATGTCAAGAATAGAGTAAATGACATCAAACATCTCAACAGCTGGATAGTATAAATAATCTTATAAGGGTGCCTATGTGTTGTTATGATTTTTTCATGGAATAATTTCATGGAATAATAATTCATGGAATAATTCATGAGCTAAGAGAATATTAAGCTCACAATATTTTTAACCAGGGAAGTAGCATGGACTTTTAAAAAATAAAACAAAGCAATAACACAACTGTAGTGTTTTAATTCTTGCCTTTTTGGCATTGGATAGACATAGAATTTTCTTTCTCGTTTAGAAGAGTCCTTATTTATAAAGAAGGAGGAGGAGGAGAATCCCAGTAGTCAAAGTCTGGCTGAAAATTTCCCTTAAAATCCTATAATTCTATATAAGAAACAATATTATGCCTTTGAATTTGTGACAACTTTCCTGGAGGTAATGCTCAAGAAGCTAGAGTTTTCTCTGATTAAGCCATCCTGAGAATTCTAAAATATTCTCAGCTTGCGAGAAAGTCCTATACCTGAATTGCTTGCCACTTCTCCTAAATACTGAAATCAAAATAGTCTTGAACTTTAAGAAGATATTTCGTATAATACAACATTTCAGCAACAATGCATTAGTGTATCTTTAAGAAGAGACATCTCCAAAATGAGTCAGCTCTGTTTGGGCACCGTTCTATAGGGTATGAATTTAATGTTCTGCCCATTCAGGACACTAGAATAATGGTCATACATGCCATCTAGGTCCTCCCAATTTATTTACTGGTTCTCAAAAATACCTTAACTTCCTAGAATACTAAATAAGGAACTTGGCCCAGCAGTTGAGAAACACTTCGCTCTGTGGTGGCTCTTTGTGTCCTAACTACCAACATCCACCAAGGTGGTAGTAATACTCTCTTCATTTTTAATTTTTTCTTAAATATGTTTATCCATATTGATGCAGTGTCCCCATCAAATATAAAAGCAAACCTCAGCAATTTCTTTCCGTGGAATAATTATCCCTCTAAAACTGGAAACATTTGTCAAACTAAGGAAAGTTCAAGCCAAAATGTCTCTCTGTAATTGTAGAAAACCATAGTGGTCTCCTAAGTTACATGTGTGGTTATATGCTTTAAATCGGGTTGGGAAGGAGGAAGCTGGAATGGGCGGTCTTTGAAAATGGCATGCTAAGCAAGCTACTGTTCCATATGAGACACAGTGCATATGGAGTTACCTAGAGAATGGCAATATTCAGTGCATTCTATGATATTTTTTGGCCCCAAATAGCTAAATTCTCTTTTAGTCCTGCTAGGTAAAAAAGCAAAAGGAATATGGAGGAAAAACCATGACAGTTTCGAGGCCACAAAATGGTGGTTGAGGGTGAGGTTAAAAAGCGTGTGTGTGTGTGTGTGTAATCAGCTTTTATTTTACTAAGATTTTATTTATTTGACAGAGAGAGCACAAGCAAAGGGAGAGAGAGGGAGAAGCAGGTTCCCTGCTGGGCAGGGAGCCTGATGTGGGACTTGATCCGAGGACCCTGGGATCATGACCTGGGCTGAAGGCAGCCACTTAACCGACTGGGCCACCCAGGCGTCCCTGTAATCAGCTCTTAAATAATCCTTTCTTACAGTGGTATTCACAGTGATTAAGAGCAAAGTAATTTTTTATCATTTTCATGAAAGAATTGGAGATATTTACTTTGAAAAAGATCAAGTTCTGGTGGCGCCTAGGGGGACTCAGTTGGTTGAATGTCTGCCTTCAGCTCAGCTCATGGTCTCAGGGTTAGAGCCCTATATCAGGCTCTCCACTCAGCGGCAAGTCTGCTTCTCCCTCTCCCTCTCCCTCTGTGATCTTTCTCGCTCTCTCTCTCAAATAAATAAACAAAATCTTAAAAAAAAAAAAGATTAAGTTCTGAAGATGGTAACAAGGGTCGAGGAAGGACCAGATGGATGTTTTCCACAGGAAAGGTCTGTCCAATGGCAAAGGACTTTGACTATCCTTCAGTGATATAGGGATCTTAAGGGAAACGTGAGAAGCAATGAATAAACATCATCATGGAGAATATTTTAGCTCAAAATATGCAAAAACTTTCTACCAAGTCAAGTTGCCTGACTGAACTCTATTGAACTGAATGGTTACTTTTCAAGGACACTGTGAAGAGAATTATGCATTTGGTGGGGGTGGCCTCCAAGATTTCTGCCAACCATGACGTTGGAGGTTTCTATTATTCTAAATCTAAATAATACTTGCTCTCCGCTGAATTCCTCTCTGAGCTAATTTGTTTCAGAACCCAGGCCAGAGATCAATCACATGGCTACTTACTACCAGAGCACTTTCCTAGAAGACTTACTTTTTCTCCCACATGTCCTAAAGTACTCAGATGACTGATGTACTTCAGACTGTATGTGACATGGCCAGAAGTTTCTCTGCATGACTCAAGGGAGACAAGATATATTTCTGGCCCGGGCATGTCAATAACATTCGTGACATTAACACATTCAAAAGGGAAAAGTAAAGATGAGAAAGGAATATGTGTAAAATTCAAAATCTTGTATTGTTTCATTCACCACAAGAAGGCAGGCAAGTGGCAGATGACTACATAATGGTAAGAAGAACTGAAGTTCACTCTAACAATCACTGATCTTCTTGGGGCATCTATTATCTCATAGTTCTGTCTCATTCCATCTTCATAAAAATTTTAGGAAATGGGTACAATCATTAGCCTCATTTCTTAAGCACAGAGGTGTTGATTGCTACCCAAGTATGAACAATCAGTAAATGGCATAGCTGGGACTCAGACCCAGAGCTGTCTACTTCCATTCCTACAGTCTTAACCAATATGTTCAGAGGAGAATGGAGCCCTCCACATATTTTGGATGGCTGCTGCCCAGGCAGCCCTGAATCACGCTCTCTGCAGAGGATCTTTGACTAAGAACTTGAAAAGACAGCACCAGTCCTGGATCACACCATCTCATAATTATTTAGAACTTTGGAAACAGTGGCTATCACCTATGTAGAAACAACAATACCTAAGGAGGAGATGAAATTAAGAATGTGTGAATTGTGTCAGAGACAATTTGGGGAAGTAGACCAATATTTCACAGAGACAAAGATGTACTATTCAGTTGCATTTAGTAATACAATGTCCTTTATTTTTTTTTCCTGAAAACAAAATAAGAGACAGTTTTGAGAGGAAAGGTCCAGGTTCAATATGAAGAATAAATTCCTGGAAGAGAAAATTATAAAGCTTAAGAATAGATTACTAAAGAAAGTCGTAACTTTAAAAAAAAAATTATTCACCTCTGTGGACTAAGTTGTATTTTTACTACAGGAATGACTATATATGATGCTTGAAAACATTCAGTAAGGAAAAAAGTTAGCTAAATTGTTTACTAGCATGTGGTTTTAAAATGAACCCCCTCCCCCCCCCCTTTTCTTTGCTTTTGAGCTATTTGAAGAAAAAATTTGGACCTGGCTCCCTTTTTCCAAATGTACATGCTATGACATTAACTGTACTTGCAAAGCAATGTGTATTCACATTTTAAGTTTTTTCACTTCTGTTGGCTAATTTCTGAGTTGGAACACTAAGTAGAGGTCATTTGAGTTGAGTCTCCTGCAGTTTCTTGCTGCTTTTGGCTTAAAGATCCTGCTTCTCAGACTAAAAGGTACAGTTCTTTCCAGTTCCTGTGCTAAGCCTGTATGAGTAAGGATCAGCAGTGAGCCTGGCCCTGCCAGCAGCACAGATAAATCAATTTAAACCTTCAGGAAGCCATTAAACATGTGATGCTCCCTTGTTGATTAAATGATTCTTTCATCCCAGGATGGATAAAATACTAAGTAGTCCTACTTCCGGACATGAAATTTGGGTGTCACCCAATCCCTTGGAAAAGCTGACCAATCTGCCTCCCCAGGAGTTGGTGAAACTGTGAGAACCCGGAAAACCAGATCCACGGGAGAGCTCCTTCAGCTTGGGGCAGTGGTTCCAGAGGCTTTTCCTGATGTTGAGACTTTGTTTCTTCTCCTGTAAAAGGGGGTCAATGAAACTAAGCATGTGGAAGCACTTGGTAACCTACAAAGTACCAGAGACATGCTATGTTAGGTTTTGGTACAATTATTAGATTTTCCACTGGTGTGGCATCATTTTACAATTCTGATCAAACTGGAAAATTGCCCTCCAAATTAATAATTATTAATTGCCAATTATAGAGCCTTTACTATGTGCCAGATACTGGGCTCAGCTCGTGAAAATTCAAGATCTCATTTAATCCTCACTCATAACCAAGGTAGTATTATTATCTCTGATAATAGGTCTATATATATTTATTATTAATTTGTAAATGAGAAAACTGAGGTGTAGAGACAGTGGGTAACTTGCTCCGTGTTAGGAAGCTTGGAAGAGCTGGTAGGCATCTGGCCCACATTTGTCTGATTCATTACCGGAGAATCCTACTGTGGCTTTAACTTGATCTTCTGCATTCCCCAAAAGGAAGGATTTTCATTCTGAGACAGGAATGGATTTTAGTGAACCTCCATCGTAGCTTCCAATCATGTGGCAACCACTGTTCTGCGGGGCCAAGTTCTTGCTCTGTGCACCAGGTCATGGCCTGATGCTATTCTTCTAACATGTGTTTGGGATAGTTGATGCCATGGGTGCCCCACCCCGATCCACGTTCCCAGACAGTGCACCCAACCTGTAGCTGCCAACAGCTCACAGCTGTTCCCATTCTGGAGAATCCCCTGCTCACCCTGCCCCAGACAACTTGGGATCCCTGTGTAGCCTCCCTACACACCCTAACAGATCTTGGCAGATGACAGATGGCTTTCCCCTCAAGGTGGGACCCAACTCAGGGGCCATTTGTTCTCCTGGGCATCCCAGTGGGCGCCATGCTAAACGGGTCTCCCACTGAGACTGGATTCTTGCTTAGCTTTTCCCCTCCCAGACCTTCTCTTTTCCTTTACCCTCCTGCCCAGAGAGCACAAGCCAATAAACCACTGGAAGAAGAATCCCCGTTTTTGGCTCCGCTTTTAAGAAACCTGAGTGAAGACAGTTGGGAATTGCTGAGTTTTTCTATACTGTAGTCCTTACTTCTTATTCAAAGAATTCCATGCCTTTAAAGCCTTCATTTCAATATATTTTCTCCCTGAGCTATTTATGTTAATTTTTTCCTTCATTTGTTTGAAAATAATCCTGGTTTCTTCCTTTTCTGGGGGCGGGGAGGGGGCACGGATTATTTTAGAGAGCAGGTGTGGTGTCATGAACACTTGTAATCTAAGAGTCTCTGGGAAGAGGTTGTTCCTAACTATTAACTATTGACTAATTACTGACATAGAAAAGGGCATAATACCATCTATTTGGTCCCTGATTCTTGTCATACACTTACAAAAATGCTGAGACCTCAGAGAATGTACCACACAGTTCCTACTTGGTGTACTGTAATCACTAAAACTCTAATCACCTGGGGTTGCCAGGCATTTGAAGGGTAATTATCTTTTTCCCTCTAACAGTGCCTGAAATGTCATCTTTTTTCTTCCCCCAGGGAAAGCACCTTCTCCTGGCTTTCTCTGCCTTGGCTGCCTGCTGGTTCCTCAGTCAGGCTCCAGAGAGTGTGATCATCACACCGAGACGCTACGGCTAAGCTGTTATGTGTCCCCCTGAAGCAACAACACAGCGCTTCTTTGAGCCAAAGAAATAAAAAGAATAAAAATGCACTTTCCAAAAGGACTGATCTTAACAATTGGAAAGGAAAGTTTCCGAAAATCAGCAGAGTATTAGCGGTGATGGAGGGAAAGTATCTGTTTGGGGAAGGGCCAAAAGAATCAGACCTTGAGTTTCTACCCATTAATCATTGACCATTTTAAGTCTAGGCAGATAATTCCACCACAAAGAGATAAGAAAGCTGGAGAGCTTTACAGGAACATTTACAAGTTCAAAGTCTAGAGATTAGTCTATGTAGCCAAGGTGATCAATTTCAAGGTTTCCGTTTCCCCCACAGTGAGGGCTGAGGCTTGAGGGCAATGTGAGGACGACAGAATGATTCCAGGATTCCTCGTGGATGGCACTCAGCTCTTGCTAAGCTGCCAGGCCTTCTGACACTTATGATAGACCCCTCGGTCTTCTCCACATTTCTCCTTGGCTTTTTCCTCCTTACTTATAATCTTTGATTACTTTAAAAAAAATCCTTTATTCAGGGGCACCTGGGTAGCTCAGTCGGTCAAGCGTCTGCCTTCGGCTCAGGTAACGATCCCAGAGTCCTGGGATCGAGCCCCATGTCAGGCTCCCCCCTCAGCAGGGAGGCTGCTTCTCCCTCTCCCTCTGTCTGCCTCTCTGCTTACTTGTGCTCTCTATCTCTCTGTCAAATAAATAAATAAAATCTTTTAAAAAAAAAATCCTTTATTCATTCCCCAAGTTTTCATAATCTTCCTTTCCCTGTCCACCTTATTTCTGAGCTTACCAACCTTTTCCTTGTTCCATAGAGCATTCCTCCAGGGGAGATACAACACAACAGTTAAAGTAGCTGGTACAATTGTACAAGAGCATAATCCTAGGAATTCATCGGCGTGTTTCCAAATATTGCTTCTTGCCGCTTTCTTCCCGGACCATTCTCTTTCCAGACGCTGCCTCTCCAGATGACCCAGCAAAGGTCTGAGGAAAAAATTAGTTCTTGAAGAACTACCTGCATCTGGAAAAGACACCCCAAAGCTTTCTTTCAAAACATAGGCGTGAAATGCCCCTTCATCCAGGTAGTAATTTTCTACTAACATCACTTTACCAAGTGATGTTCCTTTTCCTCCACGCCAGATATATTCACTCCATGGTATACAATGCAAATGTCTTTCAGGCTATAAAACACACCCATTCATGGACACCTGCAAATGACCAAATGGATTCTATAAAGTACAGAAAACCATTTAAGACATATTAAATGGTATTTGAGCTATTCATAATCAGCGTGAATTGAGCTAAGAATAAAAATAAAACTCCAAATGGTAACTAATTTTTCTGTTGTCTCTGCCTGGAGAAGCCATCAAAGAGATCTCAAAGTCTGTATGTTAATTTGTGCTCGCTGAAAGAGCCCGTTTTTCAGTAGGCAGTGTCTTCAATAATACTGTCACTTTTTTTTCCCCAATTTTTGATCATGGAAAACAGTGATTGACTGGACATGGTGCTGTCCTCCGACCAGGAAGAAAGGTGAAGTGAGTCCTTAAGATCCTTTCACTACTGCTTCTTCAGTCTTTCCCATCCTGCTTTGCATGCCACCCCCATGCCTGCCCTGCTTTGTCTCCCAAGAACCAGCCCTTGTTGTTGCCCTGGGTTTAAATCTCCTTTTATTTATTTAGTTATTTATTGACACTTACAAGAAGTAAGCTCTCATAATAATGGTATAAAATACATTCTTTCCAATTATAAAATTAATCACTTCATTTTAACAGGGTGGTTTCTCTTGAGAATACAAAAAAAAAAAGAGAGAAAATATAAGCCCATTTGTACCTCTTTCAGAGATATTGGCATTTTGGTGCTTTTGCTTTTTTTTTTTTTGAATTACACTAGTTGAAAAATCATTTTATGTATCAGTTCTCCAATATACTATTTTTTCCTTAACACTATTTTGTAATCATATCTCGTATCATTAAAATTATTAGTAAAGCACGATTTTGAAGGATTCATCATATTACATCATGTGGCTTCTTTATAATTTATTCCACTGTTCCTGTGCTATGAGCATGTAGTCTCTTTCTGACTTTGCTCTGGTAAATAATATAACAAATATTCTCCCCCACGTATCTATCGTGTTTTAGCAGGGGATTCTTGAAGACCCCAGAAATGACTCTGTGACACCACATTGCAGTAATCAGGTACAGGATGGAGTTATAATTTTGAAGAGAAAAGGGGTTCTTGCTTTGTTTGCTTGCTAAAAAGGTTAACTATCTTTGGGAGTGGCCAAAGTCAGAGGCAGAAGAAGCAAGTGCCATTGACCTGTGATACCTGCTTGGGTTATCATTTAGGCCACAGCCGCAGATGAGGTGAAAGTTGAGCGGTTTTTAACTAGTAAATTGAGATCCCAGGCTTCCTAGCTTCTCCTTCACATACATCATTCCAAAACGGAAGGCTGGCCCTTCTTTGTATGTTGATCCCGGTGTCTACTTTAGATATACACCGGACAGTGTCTGAATGGTTGTTTGTTGAAGGAACGTAAAGCCAAAGAGAGATGTGTCTAAGGTAGAAGGGACCCCTTCTCCCCTCCTAGCTTCTGTCGTCCTGTTTGTATTTGAGGTGACTGCAGTTTTTTCAAGTTCTTCCCCACAGATATCCACAGAAGGACCCTCACTCCCTCTAGTGGAGGACATGCGGGGCACACAAGCTAATCCGACCCTGCGAGGTTCAGAAGCCAAGAATTGGTGTCCTTAAATGCCCTCCTGAAACAATGGAAGCTGTGTTTCTCAAGGAGACTCTTCTTACTCCATAGAAGGTTTTGTCTTTAACGGGCCATCTGTGGCTACTGCTGCCACAAGACAAGACATCAGGGGATGTTTTTGTCCTTCAGGGCAATATCCCAGCTTCATTTTTTTCTAGTCAAAGATTTTATTTATTTATTTGCGAGAGAGAGAGAGAGAGAGAGAGAGAGAGACAGCGACAGAGCTAGTGAGAGACAGCAGGCTCGGAGAGGAGAGGGAGAAGCAGGCTCCCCGAGGAGCAGGCTGCTTGATGCAGGACTCTATCCCAGGCCCCTGGGATCGTGACCTGAGCCGAAGGCAGATGCTCAACCAACTGAGCCACCCAGGCATCCCTCTTTTTTTTCTTTTCATTAATTCAGTAATCTACTGAGTTGTGTTTCTTTGTCACCAGTGGTAGTGACTTGTGATTCACTTTCTGCTGTGTCATGAGCAAAAGGTGTTGCTAATATAAACAGAGCCTAGGATAAAGCAGCTGAGAACCTGGTATATTGCTTTAAAGTATTGCAAAAAGTCACCCAATCGCTTTTGTTTTGCTCTTTGTAAATGTAAAATTTTAGGAACGTTGAGAAAAACAGAGGAGAATACTACAAGAGTGAATGGCAAGACACATTTAGGGTTCTGTCCAAAGTCTCTATGGGATTCTTTTTCACAGCTGAGCCAGTCACCTCAGAGAGCCACATTGCTATTTCAAGAATGATTTGAGAAGTGTCCATGCAAGAACTGTCTAAATCCTTTATTGATCTCTTTTTATGGTTATAAAGAAGTCCTGCCATAGCCAGATGAGGAGTTCTTGTTCCTGGCACTTTCTACCTACCTACCCACCTTCTACTTACCTACCTACTCCCTACCAATCTACCTACCTGCTTACCTACCTACCTACTTCCTATCCGCCTACCTCCTACCTACCTCCTACCTACTTACCCACTTATCTGCCTACCTGCCTAAGGCAAACTGCTTGAAAGCTCTGGGTCTAGAATTTATTTGTAAAATTAGAGGATTGAATCCGAGGAGCTATGAACATCTCTTCTAGTTATAAGGCAGCATAAAAAAAAAAAAAGCACTTAGCCTCTCTGTAGAGAGCAACTTGCGGGAAGATTCCTTTCCTCTCTGCGGTCCACCATCATCACTGTTTACTAGTGATCTAAGTCAAGTTCCAGCAACAAAGCAAGAAGCACTTCCTTTTTCCGATTCCTGGCTCAGGAGTCCCCTGCATAGTCCCTTGCTGTTATGCCCAGGGCACCTGCACAGCCCAATCTGGACAGGTAGCCTTCTAGTCCCTAAGGTGCATTTGCCATAGGTTCGGGGAAAATGTCCCCATTTCCCAGGAATCTCAAGCATGAGAACACTGCACTCAAATTCTTTGCCTTTTATTTAAACTGAGATCAGAGTGAACACGATAGCTCTGACCTGTGCAAATACAATAAGCACTTCAGCCCAGAAACAGTTTTACCTCTTTTATTAGGTTGGGCTTTCAGTTTGTGTTTGAAGAGGAGCTATTTATGGGCTTGCAAACAAAGTGCTGGAGGAAAGGAATTTAAAGGATGTCCTTGAGCAAATTCAGGGGGTTTTATTTCAAGAGGCTCCACTGCACATTAACCCTTCATCTTCTGGCACACGTCATCTCCTCCAGCTGCGCCCCCAGAAGCCTGGAAGAGACGGGTGGTCTGGCGCCAGCTGAGGACACACGGCAGACACACGGCATGGCCTTGGGAAGGTCATTTCCTCCGTGTGCTGGCTCTTGCTCTGGAAAACCAGAAGGCTGATGGTGACGTCGTTCTGAGGAACTGGAAAGGAAAAGAAGTTCAAGACGCGAAAGCATTTTGTGGGTGAGGTAGGGAGCATCAAGGCTGACGCTGTTATCTTCACAGCTAATTTCTGACCTCATGTTTTCAGAGCTTAGTCGTGGCAATGTTGTTGAAAGAATGCATGAACTTTTTTTTTTTTTTAATAAGCCTATTACTTGTCTGGGATGCCCAAGGAAAGTGTAGATTTTCTCATAGAATCAATTTGTTGGACAAAAGTGCTGTTAGCCAGAGTAGACTTATCTGAATGCTGGCGGAACCCTTCTTCTGCCTCCTTAGGTGCAATAAAAATCTTTTATTGGATTGCTTGGTTGCCTTCTTAAAAGCTTGGTGAGGGAGGCGGTTGAATCTCCTGGTAGAAGGGGGCAGGGCCGCAGTTCCCAAAATACTCATACATGATGTTAATAGAGGATACTCCAGAAAGAGGTTTTATGCTCAAATGATTTAGTTAGCATTTCTCAGAGTGAACAAAGCAAGTCCTGTTCTCCCTGGAACCTCAGTTGACCCCGCTGCTGTGTCATCCCATGACTGGTGATAAGAGGCATAAGAGCATCCGTGTGCCCCCTGGAACTTGGACTTGGTCGGAGGATAGTGGCTGGCCTGTTGCAAGGGAGTATTCGTCTCTGATCAAATGACTGGACTCCGGTGTTGAAGAACGGCTGCATTCAGAGCGGCAGGCACCCCTTATGCTTCCTCCCCTGCAATCTCCACGCCACCTGGTACCCATTCTGCTGCTGCCAAGTAGCGCTGGATGAGGGGGCCCTGTCCTAGGCCCTGTGCTTAAAGCCTTGCTCCGGCTCTCTGCCGAAAGGCTCTCCTCAAAAGGCAATAAAGCAATACCCACCCAGAGCCTCTCTACACCACTGGTTCTCAGAATGCGATTTCCAAAGCAGAAGCATCACATCACCTAGGAATTTGTTAGACATGTAGATTCTCGGACCCCAATCGGAACTACTGAGTCAGAAACTCTCAGGGATGGGGACAGAGGTCAGTGTTTTAACAGCCCTCTTGGCGATTCTGATGCCTGCTCACATTTGACAACGGCTCTTTGAATCTGGACTATGCCCTGGGGTGCCTGACATTCAGAAGTTCCGGGCTCAAAGGCTCTGGGTCCACCTTCAGGGTTTGCATGGGCCTCTTCCCTGGATCCAAGGGCAGACGTACCTCCAGTGGCCAAAAGCAGCTCTCAGACAAAGCTGGGGGGGACTAGACCTGGCACGTGATGGTCTGGGTTGCTCACAATCATAAGTCACGTATCAAAGTCACTGTGAAAGTACATTTTTCAAAGAATGAGGCTAAAACATAATTTATTTAACAGTCTGTTAGTTTGAGTTATAACTTTTAAATATTTAGACATATGGTAGACAGGCCTCCAATTTTACTCTTATCCTGCAAATGTTAGGGGTGGTCCTGCTATTCAAAGTCTATGGTCTTTTATATACTGGTTCATTCATTGACTCACATATTAATTTAGGTCTCTTTACTGAGATTCCCTATGTGATGTGACATTATCATTGAACCTTTTTTTGCTTCTTTAATCGCAGTTTCCTTTCGTTCTTTGAACAGATTTATAACAGCTACTTGGAAGTCTTTTTTCTGAGAATTCTACCATCTGTCTGCCTTCATGGGCTGTTTCTGTGCCTGCCCAGTATATGGGTCATACTTTCCTGTTTCTTTGCATGTCTGGTAATTTTTCATTTGGGAACTGAACATATTGGAGCGACTCTGGTACTTCTCTCCTCTCCCGCCCCAGGTGTTGTTAGCGTTCTGTGCTTGTTGAGCTTGTGTAGTGATGGGCTTGGCTCATTTCCGTGAAGTTTCACTGCCCCCGCACCCACCTCCCACAGTATTAGGACTCCGGTGTCGCTCCTCAGGGAAGCACAGTTTGGGGTATGCCCACAGTCCCCTCCCCGGGGATGGCAGTGGGCTGGGTAGGGCGGCAGTCTTCTCTTTCCCCGACCACTCCCAGCTATTAGGATCCACTGTGGCTGGCTGATTAATTGCTCTATTGTTTTCCGCAATACCTCAGAGACAAAAATTGCTCTACGGACACATCCAATCACAGGTTCCCTTGAAGGACAAGTTCCTGAGGTCACTGTTTGATATATGTTCTGACCCTGGGAGGAGTCCACCCGGCCATGTCCTTCCTCGGTGCTCTTTCTTCTGAAAATTAGCCAGCCTACAGTTTAACCTCTGTCTTCACCAAATCCCAACAACCTCCTCCCAATTCTTCCCCCATCACCATATCTGCTATTACTGAGAACTCCCTAGGCTTGAATCTCTCTACCCCTCGGTTGCAAATGAAACCGATTCCTTTGGGAAGATTAGAAGCTATCTGTTTTATGGTCTTTCTCTCCCCCCATCAGAATTTCTGAGCCAGGGCTCTGGAGCTGGGAGTGTGGACCATGACAGGCTTCTCTCTGAGTGACACCCCTACTTTAGTTGTTGAGTGCCTGATGAAGGGGGGAGAGCTATATAGTTTGAGATCTTCTTGCCTCTCCTAGCATGGAACCACTCACTGCCTTAAAAGCCTGACCAGGAGTGATGGAGGACCCAGTATTCTTAGCAGTCCTACACCCAAGGTAAAACCTACCTTCCACCAGTGGGGGTTCAAGGGAACCCCCCACTCCCCACTACATTTGCTCACAACTTGGCCTCAGCACTGGGGAGTTGAGGCAGAATGCTGAATGCTGATGTCCTGCTCCTCCAAGGAAGAAAGCCCTCCAACTGGGAGATGAGAGAGAGGAAGCCGTGTGTCCTTGGCTCCATCAGTCTGCAGTGGTGTCTTTGCCTTGCCCAACTGGGGCAGGGTAGAAGGGAATGGTCCCGGCTCAAATACCACAAACTCCCTTTTTAACTGAATTTTCATAGATTTCCTGGCATAGATGTTTCTTCATTTACTGCATGTCCTTGGGACCTTAGGGTTTTAAATGACTGTTTCAAAAAATAATCTTCACTGGGCACCTTGGTGGCTCAGTCGTTTGGGCATCTGCCTTTGGCTCCTCGGGTTGTGATCCCGGGGTCCAGGGATCGAGTCCTGCATCCAGCTCCCTGCTCAGTGGGGAGCCTGCTTCTCCCTCTCTCCTTGGTCCTCCCCCCACCCCCATTCATAGTCGTGCTCTCTCGCTCTCTGTCAAATAAATACAATCTTAAAATAAAATAAAATAATAATTTTCACCGATTTCACTGGGAAACAGGTCTGTAGAGCTCCTCATGCTGTCATGCCGGCAATCGATCTTCATGCGAATTTATTTGGACATTCTATCGGGCACCTACTATATGCCAGATACTATACTAAGTGTTGGGAACATAACAGCAAACAAAAGGGACATAGTCTTGTAGTTTGGGGTCTAGCCAGGGGCTTGGCATCCAGAGGGAACTCAATAAATATTTGTCAAATAAATGAATGACTACCAAATAAAAATGTCTTTCTTTCATGGTTTCTGTTTGTTTTTTGTTTTGTTTTGTTTTTACAAGAGGCCTGGGACATTCCTGGAGCATCTTGCTAGCTGACTTCGCGGACATTTAGAGGCATTTGAAGTGTTAGGAGGGCAATGCCTGCCTCCAGTAGGTCTGCTCTCTTACAACGTTTGCAAAATCTCCTTCCAATTCCGGTTTTACGAAAGGAGTACCAGGGGCAGTTGCTATCGTTATTCTGTTATGGTCTTTCCTCTGCCTTTGGGGAGCTTCACTGAAGGTGAAACCTGTGCCCTTACCACACGGTTGCAGGCTTGGTGACGACAAAGGCATATTCGTTGCATATTCATTCCTGGCCAGGAAGAACCGTATTTTGGGCTGTGCAATCTCAGAAGACCAGTCTGTATTCATTTCCTTGGAATTCTTTCTCTGCTTTACTTTTCCTTTTTTTTTTTTTTCCTAGCATCTGATTATGTCCTTTCCCAATGACCCATGATGTTACTTCTTCCTACTTCTTATCGTTCTCTTAGGGCAACACTGCAGAAATGCCGGGGCTGAACTGTGTGTGATGAGAGGAAAAGTGAGGTGTCCAGCCCCAGAAGATACTTGCTATGTTCTTCCCGCTAAGAGCCTGTCAGAGTCAAGTAAATGTGGGGTTGGGGGATGAGCAGCTAATGGGACCAAAGGGAGGCCTGGGATGCACACAAGTCATGAAAACTTTCTCCAGAAGCACAGATCTAACTTCAGGGAATGAATGAGATGTCCCTAGAAGCTTACACATCACAACTAAGATTTCAGAACATTCTAGCACGCATGTCCTGTCTCAGCTCCTTGTGTGTCTATTTCTGCTCTGACCCGAGGTGCAACTGGACCAACTGGTAGTAAGTTATTTCAGTGCCCGTGAGAAGTGCTAAGTAAGCAACCCCAGAGGGTAATATCCTCCATGCACAAACTGGGGCAATGAGTCCCTTCATGGGACTGGAGAAAGCCTGGCAAGGAGGGCCTGAACTGGCCGTTGGGCCAACTTTTCCCAGAATGACCAGGGTGATCTCATGTTCATATGACTTTGTTTTTACATAAAAGCCATTCTTTGAATGTATAATAAAGTGAAGTTTTACTTTTAGCCCTTTCTAGGAACATATATTTAATTGAAAAGTCTTTTTGTCATTTGTACACTCATTTACTTAATTCATTTAACAGGTACTCACTAAATGCCAATTTTGTGCAGACACTGCCCTAGGCACCAAGCTAAAGATGAGTAAGATATGGTCTCCGGCCTTAGAAATTCCAGTCTAATAAGGTTAATGGATCCATGTGCACATAATTACAATTTGACAACATACAGAGAATGACAGAAGGGTCTTTGGGAATACGGAAGGGGTGGACCTAAGTCTGACTGGGTGGAGGAGTGTTTCCAAGAAGGCTTCCTGGAGGAGGTGACACTTAATTGAGTCTTACAAGGTGAGTGGGAATCAACCATTGTATAGAGGGTTAGGTAAGGACATTTTGGGCATCAGGTCAACCTAGACAGAGACACAGAGTTCATGTGAAAAGCCTCATGGGGTGTTCAGAGAACTAGAAGAGGTGGGTTGATGAGATCATTAAGTGAAAGATGAGGGACAAGGGAGGTGGTGCTCTCCTGTAGAATATAGCTCATTAATGAACTTGAACCTCCCTTGTCAGGCAGAGAAAAGCCACTGGAGCATTTTATCCAGTGAGGGGTATGGTCTAATTGTTGGTTTGGGGAAGAATGGACTGGGGGAACTAAGGCAATATTGGAAGGCAGGGAAACCAAGGCTGTTGGTTACTAAATGGATAGGAAGGGTTAGATGTGAGAAATAGTTTGAAGTTACAGCCTGTAAGATTTAGAGATTGATTGAATGTGAGCATGGGAGAGGAAGTAATTGATGGTCAAACCTAGGGTCCCCCTGTCAGGCTCACCTTCAGAGCACTGTGATAAGCTACGTGTTGTCCTTCCTACTGCCCCGAATAACATGGATTGCAAATCACAGTGCCTGGTAATTGATCTTTTTATGTTTTCATGTCTTGAAGATTCTCTCCCCCCCAACTCCATAATATAATGTAAAAATGACTAAGAAGCAAAAATCTTTAAAATCCGTCAATATGGGGCATCTGGGTGCCTCAGTCGTTAAGCGTCTGCCTTCGGCTCAGGTCATGATCCCAGGGTCCTGGGATCGAGCCCCACATCTGGCGGCCTGCTCGGCGGAAAGCCTGTTTCTCCCTCTCCCACTCCCCCTGCTTGTGTTCCTTCTCTCGCTGTATCTCTCTCTGTCAAATAAATAAATACAATCTTTAAAGATAAAATAAAATAAAATAAAATCCGTTAATATGGCAGCTGAAAAAAATTATTCAAATTGTCGAAGTGAGATTTTTAAAATTATGATTGCATTACATAAGAGTATAGTTGGGGACATTTTTCTTCCTCTGGGGATTTTTCACACCCGCACCTTTTAAAAGATCTTTTTTTTTGTACTTTTTCTGAGGGGAGTAGATGAAGATGGAAAAGCAAAGGTATGTTGCCCTTAGCAACTTGATTTCAACTATCATCACACCACGGAGCAAAAATAGCAACATAATTAAAGGATATGGCACTGGGGAGCATTGGCAGCCTGCAGGGGAAGGTCCACTCACTCTGGCTCTGAGTATCATTAAGAGGGTCAGCATTTCCAGACTGGAATAGAAATTTGCCCTAGGTGTAGTGTGTTTAATTAAGTAATCCAATACATGTTCTTTAAGCACCTTCTATGTACAATACAAACAAGGACACGATTTCTGTCCTCCTGAGAGCTCATATTCTGGCTGGAGGACAGAGAGAGAGAGAGAGAGAGAAGGAAAAGGAGCAGGGGCAAGAAGAAGTAGAGGGAAGAATTTCAGATAATGAGAAATGCTATGAAGAAAGTAAAGTAAGAAGGACTAGTGAGTGACTGGTAGGGGCAGAGGGGGTCAGAGTGGGCTGATGGCTTACATGATACAATTTCATTGCCCTAGCTCTCCCCCATGGGAGCTATTTGACATCTGGGGTGGACCATATTTTAACAACCACCTCCTCTAGACAACAACACTATTTTCAGGAACAATTGTAAAATTAAGAGAAGAAGAATGTCTAAAAAGAAACATGGTAAAATTTCTTTTTTCTTGAACTTTGTTAAAATAAGTATTACAGTATAAAAAAGGGGAAAAAAAAGCACAACTGTTCAATAAATTTTATATATACCCAGCAGTTGGAAGTTCAATCCTTTGGTTACAAACTGATAGAATCATATTTTAGGTAAATAACTTTTCAGGAATGAGTAAATGAAAATTCATAAAAGGGAAAAAGTATAATTTAGGCAACTATGAAATCATGTCACCAATATGAAGTTGTTTTCTGAGTTCATGCCTTAGTTTGAAAACGATTATCAATTAAAATGAAGGCATTTTACAGTCAAAGATTAAAATTCAGTAAAATAGGAATTTAAGTTTGCACCTCCCTCCCCCACAACCACACCTCATAATTCTCACTGTTTCACTGCTTTAAAATTTAAATTTCCAAAAATCCCTCTGAGTGGGTCACATGGGGTGACAGGATTGGAATTCAAATCTGTCTTTAGGATCACTCTGCTGTCATTGTCTACTTAGGACCTACTGTTTAGGTGAAGGACATGCAGTACCACAGAGTTTGCAGCCCTGAACTCTGCCTGAAGCAAGCACGAAGATTCTGGACTGGGAAAAACTTACTCTCCAAAAAACAGGAATAACTGAGTGGGCATGAGTTGGGGGCCAATTATAGAATGGGATTTCTCCTAATTAAACTGTATACACTACAATGTATGTTAAAGGACAAGTTATAAAAATGTGATCATTTGGCACGTACATATATTATTCATACTCAATAACCTGCAGCAATTGCTTAAAACTTAGATCATCTAAAGATTTTTGGGGGGGATGGAGGGGGATAATATCAATGACATTGTTTAAAATTTCTGGCGAATTCTCTACAGACCATGTGCTGCCTTCTCAGCTGTACCCAGGGCTTGAGGGCTCCCTGTTGTTCTTCTGCCCTTGATATGACTTTTCCCCAAACTCCTCTTCTCCCAAGGACCTCTTGCTTAAAATCTACCTCCTTTCACTGTGTGAGTGATAAGCCTTACGAATGTAAATATTCAGATGCCATATCTCTTTGCCCTGGTGGTGATTTTCACTTTAATCTGAGTTTATCAGAGGCTATCCCTGGAGCTTAGTCATTCATTCTTCTGTTCTTTTATTCAACATGTTTCATCATCTTACAATATGGTCCCAGGAATATGACAGGTTATGTCCTCAGGGAATGCATGATCTTGTGGGAGAGACAGACACCTAAGCGGCAATTGACATTCAATGTGATCGGGGCTGGGTGTTTGCTTGCCTGTTCACAGAGAAGGCACAGCCCTGGGAGCAGATGAGGATGAGGGACGGGGTGCTGGGAAAAGAGAAACACCCCCAAGGGGAGGCGGGGCTGCTAATCCGCATCCCTAGAGTCAGCATCCAAAGCCCGAGGACTGCTGGCTGGGCATCTCTGCAGAGGAGCGTCCTGAGCACCGAATGCTCTGAAAAGACTCATTTCCGCTACTGTGGGAGACAATGAAGAGGAAAGTTTCTCATTAGTGTGGGGAGGAGGGGCAGAGATATTGTGTGACTCTCTAGAGGGAAGGCAGGACCGCCTCTTCCTTCACAAACACCTCGGACCTGCCTCATACCGTGACTCTCTTCAAAACCCGGTTTCCTGAGAGGGTCTTTGATGTGAAATGTGGCACGAATCTCCTTTACATGAATTTCCCATTAATTAGCACACTCCTTCCTCTGCATGGGCACTGGCGAGAGAGTTCCCGTGAGCCCAGGTAAATGGACTCCTGCCAAACTGTCCATCTTGTGCCTGCTTTGCATAAGGTGCTTGGTCTGAGGTTGGACTTGGGCAGAGCAACTGGTTCTGACCCTCCCACCCCCACCCCCAGGAGTGATTTCTTAAGCTATGGTATCTGAATGCAGAAGTCCCTTTTTATCCTCAGTTTCATGTTCTGGAGTTTCAGTCACCCCAGTCAACACAGGGCCTGCAAGCTGATGATCCTCCTTCTGACGAATCAACAGAAGGTCAGTAGTTGCCTGACCCCACGTCACCATGACCACGTCACTCACCTTACTTCCTCTCATCATGTAGGCATTCAGTCATCTCGCATCATCCCAAGAAGGGTGAATATAGTACAGTAACATATTTTGAGAGAGAGAGACCACATTCACATAACTTGTATTACAGTATATCATTATTAATTGTTGTATTTTACCATGAGTTCTTGATGGTAATCTCTTACTGTGCTTAACTTATAAATTAAATTAATCAGAGGTATATATGTGCAGGAAAAAACATAGTATACATAGGGTTCAGTACTGTCCATGGTTTCACACATCCATTGGGGGTCTTGGAAGGAATCTCCTACAAATAAGTGGGGACCACTGTCGTGGTCAGAGAGCCAGAACAAATTCCTATAAGGTAAGGTTGGGAGCTGGGGTGAAGTGAGCTTGCCTGGGTTTCTGAATCCTGGAGCTGTTTTCTCTGGCCTGGGGCGGGGGGGTGGGGGCGGATGGAGACCCAGAGGAGAGAAGTTTAAACCTGAAAAGTCTTGAGAAGTCCTCTGCCCAGGCATTTCAGATCGGTGCTGGGCTGGACTCTGTGACCAGGAGCTTGGCCAAGACAGAGTGCACCAGGCTAGTTAGCATCTGAAACCTGGGCAGGAAACATCAGAAGCCTGGCTCCCCACAGCTTCTAGAGACTGGAGAAAGACGTAGAGGAAGGGTAACTGTCCCAACTCGCTTCCATTTCCTCCTCCTCACAAAGCAAAAGGGAGCCATCTATTTGATAGAGGCCGCATGGGCCAGTGGGAGGGGATAGTGCCACTCGCTAGCCAGATGATGTGGGGAGGGTGACATTTTCTGGGCCTCGGTTTCCTCTCCTGGGACAGGGATTGGTCTTTTTGATCCCTAAGGTCTCCCTTCCTGTGCTGAGAAGCTGACCTTAAAGTTCAGGCCTGCCCTGGGGTGAAGGGCAGAAAGGGCTGGTGGGCAAGAGAGTGGGCCAGCTGAAGTCCAGAGATGATGCCATCTGCACGTGTCCTGAGGAGCTGATGAGCACTGATGGGACTCCGTTGTCATTTGTTTATGAAGATCTTATTCTCACATCAAGGTGATTACATATCAGGGCCTTGAAAAGAGGAACGGTGCATAGTCCTTGCTCTCAAGCAGGGTATAACGGTGAAAACACGACATACATATATGCCGAACGGAGCATCATTCAAGATACAGAGGCAGCTCTGAGCCCTCCTCAGGAAGCATCATATGAAGGAGTGCTAGCTGAGCGTCCAAAAGAACAAACAGGCTCTTAGACTTTACCGAGGGACTGATTACAGTGTGCTGACTCATTGCTCAGGAAGCATCCATCAGGTAACATTTCCAGAGCCCTTTTGGGGAAAGTAGAAGCGACAGTAGCTGGAGGCTGGCACGAATGAGGCCAAGGTCACAGGAGCCATGTCTTAGAACGAGGATTAAAACAAATGTTCCTCGGTCGGTCACACACTGTGCCCTCTCTTGGCAGCGGAGGGGCCTTCAGTCCCCAGGGCAGGGGTGACAGAATGGCAGGAGACCCATGTGGCAGACCCTCCAGGACTGTCTGTTTCGATGAAGGGAATGAAATCACACACGGTGGCCTTTGGGCGCCAGTCCTCGCAGCCCCACACACCTGCTCGCGGAATCAGCCTCCTCTCCGCACTCCCTGCAGCGCTGTCAGCCTCCGTGGGCCCCTCGGTCCAGCCCCAGTCACAGGAGCCCGTGGTAGGAAGTGCAGGTAGGTTCTGCAGGGACCGAACCAGCTGCTGGCGAGTCAGAATCTGAGGTGGATGGAGGTATCTCTGCGGGGACACTGAGGTAATCCCTTGTCTCTGCTTCCCTCTGGGTATCTGCTTCTTCTGCTCCTTTTCCACAGCCAGACATTCTCTGCCTGCTTCTCGGGGTGCGTGCGGGAGACAATGGCTGTCCCAGCCCCAGCTTTCTTGAGTCACTCAGCTACAAGGCCTGGGAAAATTGTCTCCAGATTACAATTCTAATTCTCAAGACAAAGAATCTCTTAGCTCATCTGGGGTCCCATCTCTAGTTCGGATCTCAGCACTGTACCCCTTCATCAGGATCTGTGGACACGGCTAGTTTTCAGAGAAGGGAGTGTGGACAGAGCCTTTTCTCCAACATGCTTCTATGATGTTCCCACTGCTATCAGAACATGTCTCATCTTCTTAATTACTCACAGGTAGAGTAATATCCTCTCCTGCTGACTTGTGATTGATGAATTCCTGAGGCCAACCGTGGGGTCCTAGAGTCATTTCTGCATCCCCAGGGCAGAAGACCAGGCTTGTAACATGAGACATGGAACATTTTCGATATTCAGTAGACTTTTAGAGATAGAGGCAGTGAATGAATGGTTTCTTTAGGCTCATTTGGTCAGTAGAGAGGGCAAGGAAGTCCGCACAGGGCCTGAAGGGTGGGATTCCTAAGTGCTCTGTCTCCTATCCAGGCCTACAGAAGACCAAAATCCACTAGCTTTGAGCAGAGTGGCATTTGCTGTGTGATATTCATTTTCTTCGCACACGTTCCCTATTAATTAACACAAGTCTTCCTTAGCACATAAGTTGGCAGGGCCCTGCAGAATCAGAGCACTTTGAATAGCTGCCAAACTGTCCATCTTGTACCTACTTGGCATAATGTTCCGTGTGTGAGTGCTGACTATTCAGCCGTGCTGCCAAAGGAATGACGCTTGGCTTCTGCATTGACAGGCATGTCTCCACCTTTGCTTTTCTTTCCACATCATGGAGTTTACTTTCGGCCTTTTCCAAAGTTCAGGACCAGATCGTACTCCTGAACCAACTTGTCATATGGGGAAACGGTTATCTTTTGAAGCAGGGTCCGGTCACACTCAGCCCCAGCACTAGGATGGGAGGAGTGTTAACTACTGACTATTTAACAGAACTCTCTTCCCCATGTTCATTGGAGTCTCCACTTACAGAAAGCTGATTTGTCCCCATATTAGAGTAGACACTGACGCCCGACCTCAGGCTAGCCTGAGCACCTTGATTCCTCTCTCCTATCTTTTCTGGAGAGGTGTTCTCTCCAGTTGCACAGAGCGCTTTTTGCTCTGAGTGAAAATTCATTGTCTTAAGCTTAATCCTGTAGTTCCCATGATTAAAGTTTGGATCACACTTAAAGGGAGCGGTTGACTGGGTAGATTGCAAACCCAAAGTTCCTCTTCTTTAAAAATCAAGTAAGTCCAAACTCAAAGACATTGTTCTCATTCCCATTCATTTTGAAATAAAGCACGTTGAGAAGTGTTTACCCAGGACACTCAGTTCATCCTTCTGGAGAATGTCCTCATTTGGGGCATTTGAGAGAGATGAGGTCATGGTCAGCTGCTGAGGTTCACATGGGGCTGCTAGGGGAGACATCCTGGGACTCTCCAGTATTTTTGGCTCAGATGGCAAATGCATTTCTCATATGTATATGAAAGAAGTTTTCTTATTTATAATCAATCTCTCAGAATTATTAAATGCAATATAGTGCTTTTTGGATGTGTTGTGGGTGTATTAAAATTGTCAGAGTTTTCATAATTGTTGGCTGTAAAAATCTGCATGGACATGTGTTTTTTATTAAGACATAAGCTCACACATCATCCATTCATAACACATTACTAACTCTGCTCCCTCTCCTAGCAGCTGGAAAAAGGAATGGAAGGTTGAATTGGAAAATGAATTTATATGTTCATTTAGCTTGGCTAATTAGCTGCTGAAATAATGTCCCAAATTTTTAATGGGTGCTCTACTTGATGGATAAGGCAGGTGCCCAAGATGAGGTGACAGCTCAGAAAGGCACCTGGTTTATGATAATGTTTGTCAAAAACATGACAGGAAAAAGCAGGTTGGAATGTTCTATCTGCCAACAAACTAGATGCTGCCAAGCCTGGAGGCAGTTAACTGACAGCCTGTTTAAACTGAGCCTGCTTACATAATAATAGCATCATTTTGTATTCTAGATAATGCTAATGTATGCAGATTTACCAGTAATACATTTCTTAAAGTGCTGTGGACAGTAGGGCTGATTGTGTCTACAAGGGAAGCTGGAGAAGTGTTGGAGGGGGGGAGTAGAATCTTTAGCTCTTTGAGGGACCAAACACAAGGCTTACACAAGATTATGTTTTATCATACGTTATCCATGCTGTGCTTTCAGTTCTAGTAGTTGGCGTCACCACTGTCAACGTCCTGAGGCCACCTCTAGTTTGCAATGGCATTTTTTTTTTAATTGAAGATCTCATTTAAATGGCATAGCGTAAATTTCTGGTCTTTAAAAATCGTCCTGCAGGGCGCCTGGGTGGCTCAGTTGGTTAAGCGACTGCCTTTGGCTCAGGTCATGATCCTGGAGTCCCGGGATCAAGTCCCGCATGGGGTTCCCTGCTCGGCAGGGAGTCTGCTTCTCCCTCTGACCCTCTTCCCTCTCGTGCTCTCTATCTCTCATTGTCTCTCTAATAAATAAATAAAATCTTAAAAAAAATAAATAAAAAAATAAAAATTTCCTGCAGTGGATTCAGAACATCTCCATTTTCTTTTCCTCAGATATTCCAAAGTTCCCAGAGTTCATTTTATTAGGTCAAAATCATTTACCTTCTCAAGATGCTGGGAAGTGTGTTGCCATTTCCATTGTGTAGAGGGGACTTTGAGGTACAGAGAAGTGGAGACCTCCACCCACTTGGTATTAGAGCAAAAGATAGAACTGGTTTCTCTGATTTCTAGTTAATGCACTTTTATATTCCTCTTCCTATGTCACCACTTAGTGCTGCCTGATTAAGTGCCTCATTAGACCTGTTGTACGTGGGGCATATAGATGGAGTCGCTGGCTGAAGCTGGAGAAGGGATGTAGACATCTATTTCAGATGTGGTCAGGGAAGGGCCAGGCTCTGCCTGGACGCTGCACCTTGTGGAACTGTCTGCTACCCTTTCTTCTAGTTCCTTCTTTTTGTCAGGAACCGGGAAACAGTCTTCACTAAGTTCCTGATGAGAGTTTTATCCTTTCCAGCGTGGTGCTGCTCTTTGCATCAGACAGAATGTTGGAGATAAAAGTTACCCCTGAAAACAACCAGCTCATACTTTTCAATTGGTGGAAATTTTATGAGGAATTAGACCCACAGGGTTTAAGCAATTTGCCTGGCAAGGCTACAGATTTCTTATCTAGTTAGCATCAGCTTTTGGGATGCTCTACATGTCTTGATTCTTTACCTTTGTTTTCTAGTTGTGGTTACTATTACACCTAATTTTGTTTGAGTACTTGCTATGTGTCGAGTGCCACACATGCATTTAGTCCCCATCACAATCTGCAAAATGGGCCATGTTATCCTAATTTTGCAAATGAAGGAGCTACAGCTCAGTGAGGTTGAGTAACTTGTCTGGGCAATTGGTAAGTGAAAGACTAGGGACTTTAGTTTAGAGGGCTGGCTCATGTCAGGGAGGAAACATTTTCCTTCTACCCCCTACATTCTTTGGCTGGTCTCATAATTCAGTTGACATAGATATCAACAGGAGAAAAACTAATTGCATAAGTACAGGAGACTTATGAAAATATGAGACCCAAGAACAAGTTGAGCAGTTGAGGCTTATATGCTATCCTGAGCTAAGGGATGGGATAGGGACTTGGGGCTTCAAAGGTGAGGAGGGTGATTCACAGGACAATAAGAAGAGCAGATAGTTAGATCTTTGCCCTGCCTTACAGATAGGTCATTCAGATACAAGTTATCTCTAGTAATAGCTCTCTATTTGGACCAGGCCCCTATCTAAATTCTTATAGGTCGTTAAGGGAGAGGTAAATATTCCCGAGTCTGCTGAGTCTTGACTGCCTTCAGCTCAGAAACTCCACATGCCAAAGTGACATATTTTGGGGTTGTGTATTCTGCTCTTCTTCAACTTGGAAGTCAACGGTTTTCCCAGTTATTTTTCCCCATCACATTTCACATCTGTTCTAGCAAGAATGATGCTGTCACTCACTATCAGGATGGCCTAGAAATCTTATCACATATGTGATGTTAATTTATAGAGGAATCTTTTGTAACAAGGACTTCTTCTAAAAATACTTAAGAGCCTTCCTGCAGATATTTTGGTTTAATTGGTCTGGAATGGTATACAGGGAAAGTTTTTTTAAAGCTCTCCAGATAATTCTAAAGTTCAGCAAGGGTGCTATAGGGTATTAAAGACAGGAAAAAACTCATTGTCAATGACTACCATGGAATTGCAGCTGATCATGGAAGCCCAGGCTGTGATGTTCGGCATTACCATTCCTACTGCTGCTATCAATCATACTCATAAAATGCATGTGAAACAGGTCAAGAAAAGGGTCAGCTTTTTTCTGATGCTTCACACTGCCACCATGATTCCTTTTGCATTTATACTTATCTATGATCTTTGTGGAGAAATGTGAATGATGCCTGATTCTGTCACCTTCCCTGGCTGTTCATAGGCTTTGGAAGAGGATGTGGTATTCGGGGCTCAGTCTGGAATACTATGTGCCTCCATCACCTGTAACTCCATTATTTTGCAGGTGACCACTGGGCTCAGCTGAGGAAAGTCTCACTGGTGCTCAGATCTCTTGAAGATAACTAAGGGGAAAGCTCTCTTCATTAGGGTGATGGCACGCTGAGTTTCAGTGGAGCATTAGATGTCCCAGTCTCCTCTATTTCCAATTTTGACCTTGACTGAGGACGGATTCCTTGACTCTAGAAGTGTCCTCTCCACGTACACCAGTGAGTGGGTTAGGTAGTGATAGTGTTGAACAGAAAACATGAAAGAAGCCGGGAGCCATTATTAACTTAGAACCTTAGTAAACTTAAGGGGAAATTGTGCATCCTGTGGCTTTCATTCAGGCAGGCAGGGGTGGGGGGGATTTGGGGCGGGGTAAGGGGATAAAAGAGGCTAGTAATTTTATCGTTCCTCTCTATTTTATTTCCATTTTCATTTCCAGCCGGCCTAGAATTGGTCAGAGCAACTAGAAAAAAGGCCTGCGGTACAGAGATGCTGAACACCCATATACTTTTTTTTTTTTTAGATTTTTATTTATTTGAGAGAGAGAGCATGAGAAGGGGGAGGGTCGGAGGGAGAAGCAGACTCCCCGCTGGGCAGGGAGCCCGATGCGGGACTCCATCCCGGGACTCCAGGGACCATGACCTGAGCCAAAGGCAGTCGCTTAACCAACTGAGCCACCCAGGTGCCCTTGAACTCCCATATACTTCTAAATCTCAGGACCAGTTTAGTGCAAAAAGGAATCCAAACTACTCAGCAGGATTTTTGTAAATTATTGTAAAAGAGAGCAGACAAATGGATCTTCTGTTCTCTCAGTCACTCCCGTTTAAGATCCTCTGATGGTTCCCCACTGTCCCTTTGCCCATCGGTCCGAGAGCATAGCCTGGCACACAAGGCCCTCCACCATCTGACGACTCCTTTCTTCTCCAAGCCCCATGTCAGCCTGCTCCTCATCCTGACCACTAGCCATGCTTCCAAAATATGCCTTGCTGCCTCACACATCTCTGCTCTTTGATGAAGTTGTTCCTTCTGTTTGCGCTTCTCTCCGCCTTTCTGTCCATCTTTTGTGACCCAGCTCTAGCCTTTCCTCCTCAGTGAGGTATTTCCTGACACCTCTTTCCCTGATTGACCTCTCTTTTTTATTCACCACACAATACCCTATTTAGATATCTGCCTGAGTACTCATATCACTTTCTTTCTTCCTTTCTTTCTTTCTTTCTTCCTTCCTTTCTTTCTTTCTTTCTTTCTTTCTTTCTTTCTTTCTTTCTTTCTTTCTTTCTTTCTTTCTTTCTTTCTTTTAAGATTTACTTAATTATTTTAGAGAGAAAGAGAAAAAGCCTGCACATGCAAGTGGGACGAGGGGCAGAGGGAGACACTCTTCAAGCAGACTCCCCACCTAGCCTGAAGCCTGTAGTGGGGCTCGATCTCATCACCCATGAGCTCATGACCTGAGCTGAAACCAAGAGTTGGATGCTTAACCAACTGAGCCACCCAGGCGCCCCTGATATAACTTTCTTACACATTTTTGTTTAGATCATTCATTATGAATCTCTGAGCTCCTGTGATTACATATACAAGGGCCCCAGTGCTGGCCCCTTATTTGGCACAGCTACTTACAATGTAGCATTTTTCTGCCTCAGCTTTTTCATCTATGAAATGGAGATAATAATAGGATTGTGGAGAAGATGAAAGAAGGTGATACATGTAATAATGCATAGTAATAATAATAATAATTTATATGTCTAGGATATAGCACAACAACAAGAACAGTAATAATAACTAATACTTAGCACTTAGAATGTGTTGGGTTCTATTTTAAGGGCTTTACATACGTTAACTCATTTAATTCTCTGGGTAACCCCATTAGGTAGTTCCTGTTATTATCCCTGTTTACAGATTAGAAAATGGAAGCACAGGGAGGCTAAGTAATTTTCCCAAGGTCACAAAGCTGGTAACTGATAAAGATAGGATTTGATCCTGTGCATTCTGGCTCCAGAGTCCAAGTGTTTAACTACTATGCAAACTCCCTCAAGTGATCAGTATATGTTAATTACTCTTATGTATAAATATGAGTAAAATCTATGACTCATTTTCGGCGTGGAAGCCAAGGGCTAACGGTCAATCCACGGAGAAGCCTGCTTGGGGTCAGCCTTAAAGGTCTGAGCCAGCCCTGAGGTTTTCTCTTCAGTCCCTTGACTAATATGTGGACCAAGAGAAAGGGGAAGGAAGAAGCCTCGTTCCATCTTCAGAGAGGTTCTGGTCCATTGTCAAACAGGCAAGAAATCAAAATTTCAGCATCCTTTGAGGTTGTGCCCACTACCCTGACCCAGAAACTGCTTAAGGCGGCTTGACAGGGAGAAAGCAAAACAGAAAATTCAGTGTGGTCTCTTTGCCTGGCAAGCATCTCGTCCTTCCCCCATATTGTCTGGCAGAGATGAGGCAACAAGTCCTTTGGTACTGCAGGCATGCGGCCTGCCCATCCTCACTGCAGAGGGGAGAGGGTACCTTTCTAAACATTCTTCCCATTATCTCTCAGGATCTGGCTTGATAGGTGGTGAGTGCGCTCCGCAGTCAGGGCACAAACCTTTACCACTAGGGGGTGCCTAGGCATTTCGGATAGCTTCCAGGCAAGCGGCCTTTTCAGGACATAAGCAGTGTTCTCTGATAGAATGGATTCTTGGTTATAAGCTTGAAATTATTGTTCCAGCTTTTCTAAGCATAAACATGGGGGAAATGCTTCTTCAGGATTAAATAAGGTCAGCTTGAACCATTCCAAGACACTCAGCAGCCCTGGTAGCCAGCTCTTCCCCCCGCCTGCTGCCAGCCTAGCAGTGCCTCCCAACCCCCAACCCCACTCTCCCCTTCAATGGGCCGCTCTCTTAGCAGGGGGTGCGGCCGGTGGGGCTGGGCATCCAGCTCAGACCCTGCTTGTAGACTGGATCACTGGTGGGAGCAGCCATGATGGGGATGGGCATCCCCACTCTTGGGATCGCTTGTCGGAGGTGGTTTTATGTTTCGTGAATACCTGGCTGGCTAACTCTTCTTCATTTCTGTCACATGTTGGTCCATGTCTTTTTCCTGTTCCATCAAAGGCGATGACAGGGAAACCCAAGGAACTGGCTCCAGGAAGAAAGAAGTAGGAACAGTAAGCAGATTCAGAACTAGGATGGGGCAAGAGAGGCATCTGGGGAGTCTTGTGAGCGTACCGCCTGAGAGCAGGTGCCTCCTTTCATTTTGTGGCCCCAGCAATGTTCATGCCTCGAGTCTGGTCTCAGCCCGGAAGCCCATTCTGGGCCCCCGTGGGAGGTACCCTGGGAACTGGCAGCTGTTCGTCCTTTGTTCCCCCTTTAACCCCTGCACTCCACTTTCTTCCACTCCTACCCTCCTAAACCTCTATCTCTTCTTGTTCAGTCCTGTTAAGGTATTGGCTGGTAATGATTAATAAGGACTTCCTAATCAGGGCTTCTAGAATAAAAGTAGCAAACATTTTTTTCTGTGTTTACCAAGGGCCAGACATTCTTCTAAAGGCTTGATAGATAGTGGCTTACTTAATTCTCTCGACAACATCGTGGTAAAGGTATCTACTTTACAAATAAGGTAACTGAGGCACAGAGAGGTTAAGAAGCTTGCCTAAGGCCACACAGTTAGCAGAGGGTGTAACCCCAATGTGAGTCGAGGTCTTTGCCTCAGAGCTTGTAGTCTTAGGCATTATACTTTGCTCCAGATACTGAAAAGCTTCAGAGGTGCTAAGCACCGCACTGTGGGTTTTCAGAAGGCAAAAAGAGGTTGTGGTTTGAGATTTTTAATTGCCCCCCCACCAAAATCACAAGCGATATCCACTTGGCAGACTGGCCAGGGCTGAGAGCTACTGCCTTTGGCATGCATTTGAACAGAGTGCTGTCCTTCTCCTGAATAAATGGTTTCACACCCTTAACATCTGTTTACTAAACATTGGGTTTACTCATATCTTATTCCCATTCTGATCAGGTTCCTACTGGATGGTGGTGAGCCCCAGGAGGGAGGAGTCACATCCTATTTATCTTTGTGTTTCCACAGTCTCCAGCCCTTGCACTGAAGTGGTGCTCCCTAAGTGTTGGCCCATTAGAATTGAGCTCCTTTACTCTGTATCCACCACCTTGGATTATGGGCCATGACAGAGCTGCCCTCCCGGGCAAGTCACCTGGTTCTGCCTGCCATTGATCTTCTTTTCTTTTTTGCTCTTCCCCAATCTACTCACAGGGGCAGCATTCCTTCTTTATTCAGATTTGACGTGTGGGAGTTGGTTCTCTATGATAACTGTGACAAAGAACATAGGCATTTTTTATTACATCTTCTGACTATATATGAGTAGAGAGGACTAGAAAATCTACCTTTTGTTTCTAATTGCTTGCCTTCAATTGTAAGAGTAAACGAAATCCTATTATTCTATCTGTATTTTATCTATCATTTCAGATGCTTTGCTCTGCCACAAGCTACCCCCCCCACCCGTTTGTATCCTTCTATGAATATTGCAGATCATTCTTTTTGTTCTTCAAGCTCGGATCCCTAGCTTTCTGACAAACCTAATTCTCATCCAGATATGAATGGAAAGATTGAGGTTCATTAACCAAATGCTTTAGTCCCAGGAATCTCTAGGAGACAATTATCTTTCCTGATCAATTGTATCTCTGAGAGACCCTGGATTTATGAAATAGGGCAGACTGCTGCAGGAAGGAAATTTGGTTCTGGGACCCCTAATTTGACCCAGAGCGTTGAAGGTTCTCAAGACCAAGGCTGACTCTAAACAGAACTGCTTCCTTCCAGATCTGTGGGTAAAGTGGACTTGCCTGCTACTTGAGCATTCCAGCCCATGCCTGCTATGGACAGCCACACTGTCTTCATCTCTCCCTGCCAGTAAGTTTGCAACACACTTAAAATAAAATTCCTAAAATCACTTTCTCCATATGGCCACATCTGATCAACCCCGAGGATCTCTGAGGCTTTCTTTATGCTGCATGCCATCATCATCTAAATCTCGAAATTCAATCAAGGAAGGAAGCAGTTCTGTTTAGAGTCAGCCTTGGTCTTGAGAACCTTCAATGCTCTGGGTCAAATTAGGGGTCCCAGAACCCAATTTCCTTCCTGCAGCAGTCTGCCCTATTTCATAACAGATTACTAAAGTGGATTAAGTATATTTTTATCCAAGTTTTTATTAATATAGGCAATACAGTCATTTTTTTAAGATCTTATTTATTTGACAGAGAGACAGAGAGAGCTCAAGCAGGGGGAGCGGCAGGCAGAGGGAGAAGCAGGCTTCCCGCTGAGCAAGGAGCCTGATGCGGGGCTCGATCCCAGGACTCTGGGATCACGACCTGAGCCAATGGCAGACACTTAACCCACTGAGCCACCCAGGTGCCCCAATATAATTACTTTTGGTTTGTTATGGAAATAACCCCAATTGGGGAAGGTAGCTTAAAACACACACACACACACACACACACACACACACACACACACACACATACACACACACCCAAAACATTATCAACCAGAAAAGAATTTTGATTAATTCTTTTATTTTTCTGGTGAGAGGCATGGAAAATAATAGGAAAGGGAAAGTGAGGAGGACCACTCATCAAAAAATGTTTTAAGAAATTTGCCGGTTTCTATTTCAGGAAGGTTTACATTGACCCTGCTAATGTAGACAAATGAAGGAAAAGGAAGTGTGGCTCATTAGTTGGTATTTTTCAGAAAGGCCGATTGAAAATATTTTCATGTATTTGAGATAATCAAGGACTGAAAGCAATGGCACAGGATGTGAGTTACTCCACGTGCCAGTGGGGAATGCAGTTGATAGATGGTTGCTTATTTTCTGTCCCTTGTGCAGTACGTTCATGATGTCCCTCCCACACAGAGTCCTTGATCTTTCTTGCTCTGACCCTTTCACATGACTCTGACTCCTTATTCGTGGGGCCTTTTCCTAAGATTCCTTTGCGGAGGATCCAGTCACGCTGTACTTGCACAAAGGAGAGTGCCAGAAATAGGTCCTTCAGGGCAGGACACCGCCCTCCTCTTCCTTTGAAGGGATAATGGCCTTATTCAAGACAGCTTATATTAGGTCTTCGTTTTTCCATACAAGGCACCAGCGGTCTTTTACAGATCCCAGAGGCCAAAAGTCTATGCCACAGAGCCTGGAGAGAAGAGTCTTGGCTTCTCATGTGGTAATGGCACCCCCAATCTGAGTAGCTCTTTCAAGCCTCAGTTAGTTCTATCTTTGTGGATGAGGTGAGCTCGGAAGTTGGGCAATGAAGAGTAGGCACCAGCTCATTTATTATTTTGCTTTGTGTTTCTAAAAAAAAAAAACCAAACTGGTATTTTTTTTTTTTTCTGGCTGTAAAAGTGAAAACTCTGACTGTAGAAAATACAAGTGAAACATAAAGGACAAAATTACAATTCCACAAAATACTATTGCTACAAATTTGGGGATCTTTCCTTTCATATTTTATTTTCTGAAAACAAAAATATAAGTACCTGACAAAGTTTATATATATATATATATATATATATATATATATATATGATTCCTTTTACAGGACTGGAATCATGGTCTACATAGAATTTTGTGTCCTGCTTGTTTTCACTTAGCTTTAGAAGGTAGTATTTCCTGATTTTTTTTTATTTTATTTTATTTTATTTTTAAGATTTTATTTATTTATTTGAGAGAGAGAGAATGAGAGATAGAGAGCACAAGAGGGAAGAGGGTCAGAGGGCGAAGCAGACTCCCTACTGAGCAGGGAGCCTGATGTAGGACTCGATCCCGGGACTCCAGGATCATGACCTGAGCCGAAGGCAGTCGCTTAACCAACTGAGCCACCCAGGCGCCCTCCTGATATTTTTAAATACGTCTCAAAAGCATCATTGAAAAATTTTTCTTCAGTTTCATTGAGAAATAACTGACATACATCACTGTGTATGTTTAAGGCAGGCAGTGTGATGGTTTGATTTACATATATTGTAATGACTACCACAATAGGTTCAGCTAACATCCATCTCCTCATATAGATATAGTAAAAAGAAAGGAAAAAGAACAAAAGAAAAAACATATTTTCTTTGTGATGAGACTCTTAGGATTTACTCTTTTAACAAGTTTCCTGTATATTGTATAGTGGTGTTCTCTATAGTTGTCATTTGAAAACATAATTTTTAATAGTTGCCATATATGATATATTTTACCATATATGATTATACCAAGATTTATTTAACTGGTCTCCTACTGGTCAACATTTCAGTTGTTTTTATAGTTTTTCTACGATAAAGCAGTGATGAATAGCCTTTAGGTAAATTTATAGTCTCAGTTTCATTCCTTAGGGTAGATTTTTAGAAGAATCACTACTGCGCTGAGTAGCAGGAGCCCTTCTGGATATATAAATATAAATATAAAACATATATATATGTGTGTGTGTGTGTGTGTGTATATATATATCTCCTTCCCAGTTTCTTTTGAGAAAGGCTGTTGCAATTTAAAATTCCCACCCACAGCATCTGAGAAGTCCAGCTCCATCGGAACTTCATTAGGACTATGCACGAGTATGTTTGTGTGCAGGTAAACATACCTCTGCAAATAGGTAAAATGAGACAGATAAGAAGATACGGCATCTGATTTTTTTCAAAATTAAAAATGTTTTCCGCAGGTTTAATGAGATATGATTGACATGTAACTGATGATGTTTAGTTTAACCTGCATATTTTATAACTAGTGAGGTTGAGTACTTTTACATAGATATTTGGATAGATCAAATGATCAACTATTGACCTGAATAATATTCATTTTCCCAGGGGATTTGTATGAACGTTAAAACAAGATTTATATATATATATATTTAATCTTTATATTCCTTCTTATAGAGGCTCGCGTAAAACCAGCTTTCAGGGCTGGGTACCTTATACGTATATGGGATGCAATGTAAATCACAGAATCATTGTCGGATTTAGGAATGAATCAGGTCATACAAGGGGACACACAGCAGCAGGAGGAGAAGTATGAGAGGGACGGCCTAAAACTGGTAAGGAGATAATGATGTTGTTGGTAAATGACAAATGTGAGAAGGAAATGAGTAATATTTCCCCCGGTTTCATTTTTATAATTCTATTCCAATGAATCTAGATGCCATCCATGAGGTAGGCAGCTTCTGTATACATAACCACATGGGAAGCTTGGAGCACAGTAACTAGGAGCACTGTCTTTGCACCCAGGACTGGCTTTGGGCCAGGCATTTTCCGCTTATTCCCAAGTGACCTTGGGCAAAGCTTACCTAACCTCTCTTATCATCAATTCCATCCACTGCAGGTTGGTGATAGTAATGCCTACCACGCTGTGTCGTGAGGATGAAAAGGAAGAACTTACATAACCCTCAGCACTGTCTGATAGATGATAGGAACCTATGGTCATCTAGGGACCCGTCATCTGCCACTGGTATCTTGTACTAAAGTCACTGTGCCGTGTCTCCGTGTCATTGTTGGGCAGTACAATGATGGTGAAATAAGTCTAATTCCTTCTTCTCATTAATTCATATTTAGCCACGTGGCCTGTTAGCTGGTTAAATTCACCATCCACCCCCTCTATGTTGCAAGTGATGCTTGTTTACACAATCAGATACCACCTCATGCTTATTAAAATGGCTAAAATCTTAAAAGACAGACTATTTCAAGTGTTGGTGAGGATATGGAGAAAATGGAATCATCACGTCTGCTCCTGATTAGAATGTAAAATGGTACAATCACTCAGGAAAACAATTTAGCACTTTCTTAAAAAGTTAAACATACACCGACTGTATGATCCAGCCCTCCACTTCTAGATTTGTATCTAAGAAAAAAATCAGTTTTTGTTCATGCAAAGCCTTGTTCACAAATATTCATAGCAGCTTTAGTGGTAATATCCCCAAACCAGACACAACCCAAATGTTCGTCAACAGTTAAGTGGATAAACATATTATAGCACACTCATATAATGGAATACATTCAGCAATAAAAAGGAATGAAGTATTGGTACACAGAGCAACATGAACGAATGTCAAGATTATTATACTGAGTGAAAGAAACCACACTCACACAAACAAGACGTACTATCTGATTTCACTTATATAAAACTTTTGAAAATGTGCATGAATCTGAACTGACAGAAAGGAGGTCCGTGGTTGTTGAGGTGTGGGTTTCAGGGAGGGATGGGAGAAAGAAATTCCAAAGGGGCATGAAGAAACTTCAGGGTGGCGAATATAGTCACCTGATCTACTGATGGTTTCAAGGGATATACCTATATCATAACTTATCAAATGATACACTTTAAATATGCTCCGTATATGGTATGTTAATTATACCTCACTAATGCTGCCTAAAAAAAGACCAATCAATTATATGTCAGTGTGTTTTATTCATCCTTCATTCATATTAGTCTATGGATTTGACTAATAGATATGATAATGAGCAGGGATGCAGACCCAGAGGTCTCTGACTCCAAAGGTTGTGCTTTGATCGATCACATATTTCTTGTAATTGAAATGCTGGGACTCTTGAACTCATGTCTTTTGGCTCCTAAAACAGTTCTATTTCTATTCATTTTTTTTCCATTTATTTCATGGTTCAGACTAACTTTTAATCATATAAATCACACACACGTATAACTTGAATATTAAAATTTTCACCTATTAGAACCTGTTTTCTCTTACAACCACTCCCACTGCTACTTTCCACTCCTTTTTGCCCCCAGGTGGCAAAACCCACCTATCTGAATATGAGATACTTAGTTACCAGTTAAGGGATTTACTCAAGGGAGCTCAACAACAGAGACAAAAATAGGTGACTTTATGGATGACACATGCACCTCAAGGGCTTCCCAATGACAAAGTCACTGTTGAGATTGACAGCAACCATCCATTTGTTTTCTTTTTCTTTTTTTTAAGATTTTATTTATTTATTCATGAGAGATAGAGAGAGAGAAGCAGAGGGAGAAGCAGGTTCCCCGCTGAGCAGGGAGCCCGATGCGGGACTCGATCCCAGGACCCTGGGATCATGACCTGAGCCGAAGGCAGACGCTTAACCATCTGAGCCACCCAGGTGCCCCATCCATTTGTTTTCTTTAGCTTTTCCTTTTTGTCCTTGTACTTCATTAGCAATATCTTTTCATGGAAAAGAGCTGATAACCAGTCAGCCCTTCCAGATAACCACAGGAGAAATCTGGGCTCCCAGGATGCCTCCAACCTAAGAGGGGCCCTCCCCCACAGAACCCAAGTGGGATCCCGGAGCTGCCAGTTGCATGGGGAGGCTCCTTGACAGCCCTTCGGCTCAGGCTGATCTCCTTCCTTCATGGTTTGGTGGGCAAGAAATCCAGTTGCCATGGCAACTTCCCGCAGCCATTTCTGGCTAGATAGAACATTCCCTAAGGCTCCTCTCCATCTGTATGTCCTTGGAAATTTCCCTGCCTTGGTGAAGTAGGTGGGGAACCACTTCCTCTAGGGATCTCCCCCAGTTCACGGATAGTATAAATGGGCAGGGGAACTGCGTTGCCATGGTAGCAACTCCTCTAGTCTTCCACTCAAAGAAAGTCTGGCTCAAGGGATCTACCTGGTGCTCCCAATGGCAAAGTCAGCAAGGAACTAACTGCATTATCTTAATAGTTTCCACAAGATCTTTCCAAGACAGGGGTTGGCTTTGTAGGGTGGCTGCTGGGGGATGGGCAAGGAGTTTGGCTGAAGAGGCCTGTTCCCAGGGACCTCATTGCCATGGTAACATCCCCAGTGGCAGACACAGGGCAGGTTTCTAACCAGCTAAGCCCTGATGCCACCTTTCATGTCTGTTCTTGTTCTTCTCTGCTACCTTTCTTTTTTTTTCCCCACAAACCCCAGGGATTCTGCTGGCTACACCCCTCCGAATTCTTGAGATCACTGTGATTATGCCTTTCCCTTGCTCAAGACTAGTTTCAAGGTAGGCTGTTGTCTTTGTCTACGTTCACCTTCTCTGCTGTTCATAATTCCCCACACACAAAAAATTCCCCTTGAAAAAAGGTAGGTTTTTGTATGCAAGATAATGGAGGTAGAGGAGAATAACAAAAGTAAGCATCACGGGAAAGTCAAACCAATTCTGTAAGTTGTAACCATGTTCATCCATGTGAGGGCATCCTTTCCCTTCAGCCCTCAAAAGATCTTCTTTTCCCGGGCTTGGAGCTTTTGATGGGAACGATGGTGGCTTTGGTATTCAAATACCTGGGGTTGAATCTTGTTCAACCTATTCCTACTAGCTGAGAAATCACAGGCAAGTCACATACCTTTTCTGGGTGTCTATTTTCTTATCTGTAGAAAGCAAAAGTAAAACGTTTCTCACATATTGTGGTAAGAATCAAGAGATGAAATATACATGAGAGTACTTTGCCAATTCAGGCACTTTACAAATCTTCATAATTTTGATGATTTTCATTCTTGTGGAGCATTCTTAATTGATTGGGTCATTCAATTATTCATTTGAGTGAATGAGGGAGCTCATTCTAATACTTCCTTTCAGGCAAGTTGCATAACCTCCAGGAGGGTAACTCTCCTGGGCTGTACAGTGAGCTAACCACAATCTCAAAGTATGATTTTGAAGATTAATGAGGTACTGACTTATAAATGTATATACCAGTGCCAGGCAGAGTACCTGCTCAATTAATGGTAATTGTTGTTATTGATTATCTACTATAAACTCTTTTAGATTTCTCCTTGAAAGTCTTGAGTCATGCTGTTGTGACTCAGGTCTTCCTCATTATTCTCCTCCGTACTTTTAAAGGCTGAGAATTAGCAAAGAAGGGTGGGGCCAAGTACTGACTGTGACCAGGATCAGGGGTTATTTGAAATGACAGAGAGGGTCATAATACTTTTCAACTCCCTTTACACTCAACAGCAAATTTGGCCCTGAATCTTGGAGGAGGCACAGATTGCTTTGGGGATACCTCCCCAAGGTTACCTCTTCTTACCTTCTTTGAATCTTTCTGTCCACATGGACCAAGGGTGTCCCGCTGACACCCTTGGGACTCTCACCCAGGCCTGCCTTCCCTCAAGTGGTGCCGTCAGCTCTCAGACCTTCTCTGGGTCCTCCCTTCCTCCAAGCTCACCTGACCCACTGTTGGCTATTCCTTTCAAGTACAACTCAGTGTTCAACAGTCTAATCAATAATTTATAGATAAGACATTAAAAAATAATGAACACCTGAAACACTGCCCCTCCCAGAAAGTAATGTTGTAGTTCAAGTGGGGCTTTCAAAGGATTCACTCCTAACCCCTCTGTAAAAGCTTTCATACCTACAACAGCCTGCAGTGACTGAGTCCACCCCCTCCCTGAACTACTACTAAGCTTAGAGCATTTTAGATTTAATTGTGCTTTAATTATTTCATGTGCTAGTCTTTTCTTGCCAGTGAGATTGTAAATTTCTCAATGGTAGGATTTTTTTTTTTTTACTCTTCTTGATATATCTTACTCTGACCAGCAGTGTTGGGCATAAAGTAGACTCTCAGTAAAAAATTTACAATTGCTTTATAATGGTGAGAATTCATTCAACCAGGAAAATGGCTTCTAACACACTGAGTTACATTTGGAAAGTTGAGTTCTCCTAAATTCCTGATTGATTCTAAAAACAACTATTTTGGGGGTTCTGTCTCTGTATCCTTCCTAAGCAGCCACACTAGCATGATTTTTTTTTAAATGAGGATGTCATTTCAAGTCATGTAGCTTTAAGAGATTTCTTGTAATTGTTTTGTATAAATTTGTATCCAAAGAAGCAATTGTGGACTCGCAATATACCTATTCCAAACTAATTATTTCTGATAAACCGCTGGATATCTTCATTCCAGGAAGTCCAAGTTTAAAATAGGTCCTCTTAGGGGAAGTGATGCATAATGGAATTGCATCCTCCTTATTGATTAGATATTTTTAAGATGCACCTTTTGCTCAAAACCAAAGGACAGAGATATAAGAAAAGGGTATTCTAAAATAGTTAAATTAGAAAAAAATAGCAGGTAAAGGAACAATAAATGTTAAAATTAGCTAAGTTATCTCAGTTTGTAAAGAAAGTTCTTTTTTCTCACTCTTAGCAACCGGAAGGAGAGAGTTTCTCAGACATAGGGCCTCTCCACAAAGACTGTTGGTCTCCAGTTCCCCCAGGTATAAATTAATGTCAATATCGTACAAGATGTTATCAACTGTCACAAGGACATATAAGTGTAGAGTTGTTCTCAAAGGTAACAGTCAATGCATCAAGTTCTTTTTTTTCTGGGGGATAAATTAAAATGCCCTTTAAAAGGCAGTGCATTAGTTCACAAGGGTCAAAGTAACATCCTCTGTAATGGCAAGGAGCCTGGCTTTCTTCTGATAGCTGTTCGCATAAATGAGTTATGCTCAGTCACACTGCCAGATGAAAGTGAGGTAAGGAGGACTCCAGGATTAGTTTTCCTTCAGGAAACGACTAGAGGAAAAGTTGGGTACCTTGGGTCATCATATGGGGACAGAGACTAGGAAGGGAAGAGACATGGCCCCTGTTTGCCTTGGTCCCCATTTTCAGAGGATACGGGAGCAGGACCTGTCCTACCAGGTGCTGTGTTCTCCATTAAGAGCCTCAAATTCCCCTTCAGGACTGAAGCACTCAGTCCCCTAGTTTCCAGGAGGGTTGGCTGTTGAAAGTTCACTACTGAGTTCTTTCTAGGCAATTGTCAACAGTTTAACGGCACTGCCTTGCCCAAGGTCAGGTGCTCTCTCTGGGGGAGCTGCATCCAATGTCCTGTTAATAAAAACCCAGCAGCCCTCTTGCCTCACTTTGGGCTCTGAAGGGTCATCAGCTCTACTGCTCCCTGTGTGATGCTGGTGAAGCCTGCATGAAGCTTGCACTGCCATTCAAGCTGTGCCTCTCCCTGTCCTACTTCCTCCTCTCGCAGGAGTGTTGACCCCAAGAGCACTCCCTACAATCTTCCTCACACAGCTCCATCTCAGAGTCTGTTTCCTGGGGACACTTGAACTAAGAGAGAGCATCTTTTAAATTGTGAATGAGAATTGAGACTCTTCTACCAGGGAAGTTTACCCTGGATCATAAAAATCTAGCATCTTAAAACTCAATAGGGCAGTATTAGCTAATTTTACAGAGGAAGAATTGAGACCCCGAGATAGTAAAGGAACAAGGTCACACATTGGATACCAAATGAAGGCCAGAGCTGGAACTCGGTTGTCGTGACTCCTAAAGCCGGGTTCTTATGCACACTGTGTGGCTGCACCGACATGGCCATGATGGGAGGCAGCAGCTGATAAGCGGGTGGTAATGATTTGCTCCCTTTAGAGAGAAGAATGATGAGAGAGATACTGAACCAATGAAGGGCCCACCCATTCCTGTTTAGGTTTGTGCTGAAAAGGGGCTGCGAGGAGGTGCACTGGTTCCATTGTTGATGACTTTCCTCCAGTTTTTGTCTTTGGATGTTGAGGGGGCTATGTTATGAAATAGGTAATAAATGTCACAGAGATGAATGAGGAGTGAAGGAACCCTCCAGGCTTCTCTAGCTCAGCTGGTCCCACAATAACAATCTTGGCAAGGAGGGCTGCTGCCAGAGTAACAGCAGTAAGATGATCCTGAGCCCAGGCGATCTGCAGAGTTAGTATGTGTACAAAGCATTCCAATGATTACACTCTTATTGTTTAGTGGATTATTCTTACAAAATGCTTCACAGGCACTGAATCATTTCCCCAGATATCACTTACCATATTATTGCCTTCTTTTAGTGAATGAGTCTGAATCTTCCCCGTTTTGGAGGGTCTAGCTGTCATGTACATTATTGCTTTCCTTTCTGTCAACCTCTCTCCCCTCCCTCGGTGGCTTCCTAACACAACGTTCATGCTTGGGATTGACTCCTGATCACCCCAACCCTCAGCCAAAGGAGGAGGCGGTCCTGACTGACCTAAACCAATCAGCAAAATGGTGTCCCCGTTGCCATGGTGACTGGCTTAGAGATTACCTTCCTATTTCTAAACCTACTCCAGTCAGCCCCTGACATTCCCCTAGTCTCAGTGATTGGTTCTGAGAGGTAGGAGGACTAAGTTGGGTTAATTAGAGTGGAAGACTTTTGGTGGTTGGAGAATTAAAAGTTCCATCTCCTCTAAGATGGGGTGATGTGGAATTTGGAGGCCTGGGACTCATGCATCCATCTATCCATCTTGTCTTAGAGGAGTTTAGCCTGTGGATGAAGCTAACACACAGAGGAAGGTAGAGCAGAGACAACAACCAAGACTGTGCTGGAGTCCTGATCAAACAGCGTCTGAATCTGTCTCTATCTTTGGACTTTTCAGCGAGGCATGCGATATATTTATTTCCCGTACAGTTTGCGTTGGGTTTTCTGTTTCTTGCAACCAAACACATGCCGACTGATTGCTTCCTGTAGTGGCTGCTTTCTCTACACAGGCCCCTCTCCTATGCAGTCCTAATCTAGTCCTTCCTAGGGAAGAACAATTTTAAAAAGGAAATAAAACTCTTGCCAAGAGGAAGTCAAAAGACTAGTTCAAAGAGCATCCATCGAAGGATTTTATCCAATAGTTTTGTCTCAACCTGGTGCTCAAGGTCTCAAGCTGTAGGCCATGTATATTGGCCTATCTAAATGTTCCTTAAGTAGTTTGTAGTATCTGTGAGGACAGGAGTAGCGTATCAAAAGACTTGAACATAATCCTACAGCGCTAAGTAAAATGTTTTTGCACCAAGTAGGTGCTCAGAAAATGAGAGTTGAATTCAAGTAAATTCAACTCCTGTCACTACCATTAGCACATCTTCTAGAAGCTGGGGGAAAAGGACACTCCCCACAACACTGTCAACTTTGGGATATAAAGTAAACTGTCTTGGCCAAACTCTTTCCCTGTTAAGTCACAAGCAACTGACACAGGGTCTGGCCCAGAGTAGGCAGTCATTTATTGAATAAATTCACTTTGAATTTGTAACCACAAAACTCAATTGGTCGCTTAACAATTCTGAACAATTCTACTTTTCCAGTCTCCTAAGCTTCCTTTCCTGTATCATACCTCTCTTACAAACTAATTCCCAGTCAATAACCTTGGGTCAAAAGTGACCAAGAAAAGAGTGGACCTCCTTTGCATTTTCACCAGTAAATCCTTACATCTCCCTCTACTTGTGCACATTTGCTCATTCATGGAACAGATACTTGTTGAACATTCGCTACAGCTGGGTTCTACAGATACAAGGACAAAAAGATAGATCAAGTTTCTTCCTTGTATATTAGAGGGGAGAGAGTGGATACAAATAATCAAATAAAACAAACAGACAAACAGTATACTTTCAGAGAGTGATTATGTACTATGAGGAAAATATATTGGAGTGAAGAGCCAGACAGGGACTTGGGGAAAATGGAGTGGGATGGAGTTATCCTAGTGAGTCAATAAAAGCCTCTTTGAAGAAATGCTATTTAAGCAGGGATTTGAATGATAAGGGAAAGCCGTATTAAGATTTATAAGAACAACCTGGAAAATGGAATAGCAAATATAAAGACTCTGAGATGGAAAAAAATGTGGCTTGATTTAGGAAGAGGAAGGAGACTGGAGCCTAGCGTGAGAGGACTGGTAGAAGATGAGGTCCATGGATTGGAGAAGAGTGGGTCGTACAGGGCTAAGGACCATTTCTGCTTTCCCTTCCCAGGAAAATGGACAACTCCTTCCCACTTGAAGCATGTTCTTCTTTTGGGTCTGTGATACCAACTGCTGTCCACTTCCCCTCTTGCAAGCCTCCTGACCGCTCAATCTCAGACTTCTTTGCCTCTTTCAGTGAAGTTTTTTTTTTTAAAGATTTATTTATTTATTTGAGAGAGAGAGAGCGTGCCCATGCATGAGTGGGGGGAGGGGCAGAGGGAGAGAGAGAATCTCAAGCAGACTCCCTGCTGAGCGCAGAGCCTTGATGTAGAGCTCGATCCCATGACCCTGAGATCCTGACTTGAGCCGAAATCAAGAGTTGGAGGCTTACCTGAGTGAGACGCCAAGGCACCCCTCTTTCACTGAAATTCTTAATGTCCAAGTCGACCAGAACTCATTCCTTGGATCTGTTCTTTCTCTACTTTCTTTTTCTCTCATCTGTCTTCTCTCCTGCTCCTTCTTCTCTTTCTCTGTGTCTCTCTCAGTGTCTCTCTCTCTGGTTTTATCCAGTACCATGGCTTTAAATATCATCAACATGGTCACTGAGATAGGACAGTGTTGGCTTCTCTTAGCCTCAGAGTCTTATATTTAACTTCCTACTCAACAGCTCCATTTTGATGACAAAATAAGCGTCTTGAAATTAACATGTGAAAACAACACTCTTGACTTCACCTCATTCTAAACATGTACTTTCTGAAGTTTCCAGCATATTATTAATGGTACCACTCAGTTGCTCAAGCCAAGAACTTGGGTGTCATTCTTGATTTAGCCTTTTTCTTACACCCCATATCTAGCTCATCATTTAACTTCATGGTTCTATCTTCAGAATTCTTTGCCACTGTCACTAACCCTTCATGTCCTACATCTGTTTCTATCTTGTTACTCCACCCTTTAAAAGTCTGTCATTCATCATGTATCATATGACCTCACTGATTTGAAGAATTCTTAATCTCAGGAAACAAAGTGAGGGTTGCTGGAGTGGTGGGGGTGGGAGGGATGGGGTGGCTGGGTGATAGACATTGGGGAGGGTATGTGCTATGGTGAGCGCTGTGAATTGTGTAAGACTGATGAATCACAGACCTGTACCTCTGAAACAAATAATACATTATATGTTAAAAAAAGAAGAAGAAGAAGAAGAAGAAGAAGATAGCAGGAAGGGAAGAATGAAGGGGGGAAAATCGGTGGGGGAGATGAACCATGAGAGACTATGGACTCCAAGAAACAAACAGAGTTCTAGAGGGGAGGGGGGTGGGGGGATGGGTTAGCCTGGTGGTGGGTATTAAAGAGGGCACGTTCTGCATGGAGCACTGGGTGTTATACGCAAGCAATGAATCATGGAACACTACATCAAAGACTAATGAGGTAATGTATGGTGATTAACATAATAAAAAAATTAATTAATTCAAAAAAAAAAGAAAACCAATGGGGGGAAAAAATTCTTTGATTCATAAAACAGACAGAATGGCTTCTAAAAATATAGTCAGATCATGAGAATTACTCCTTAATACTCTTCAATACCTTCCAAGAGTTTTTTTTTAGTTTTAGTAAAATATATGTATCACAAAATTTACCATTTTAACCATTTTTAAGTGTACAATTCAGTGGTATTAAGTGCATTCACATTAGTGTGTAACCATCATCATCCATCCATCAACCATCATCTCCAGAACTTTTCATAATCCCAGACTGAAACTCTGTACGTATTTAATAATAAATCCAAATTCTCCCCTCCACCCAGCCCCTGATAATCACTGTTCTACTTTCTGTGCCTATGAATTTGATTATTCTAAATACCTCAAAAAATAAAATCATACAATATTTGTGTCTGGTTTATTACAGTCAGTATAAGATTTCCAGGTTCATCCATGTTGTAGCCTATATCAGAATTTCATTTTTTTTAAAGCTGAATAATATTCCTTATATGTTTATAACACATTTTGTTCATCCATGTTTCTGTTGGACATTTGGACTGTTCCCACTGGGTGGCTATTGTGAATGATACTGTTAGAATATTAGTGTACAAATACCTATTCAAGTCCTTGCTTTCAATTCTTTTGGGTATATACCTAGAAGTGGGATGCTGGATCATATGGTAATTCCGTGTCTAATTTTTTTGAGGAACCACCATACAGTTTTCCACCGTGGCTACACCATTTTACATTTGCACCAGCAATGTTCATGGGTTCCAATTTCTTCAAATTCTTGCCAAGACTTGTTCTTTCCTTTCCTTTTCTTTGTAAAATAATAGCCATCCTAATAAATGTAAAGTGGTATCTCATTGTAGTTTCCATTTGAAATTTCATAATGATTGATGATTTTGAACATCTTTTCATGTGCTTGTTGGCCATTTATATATCTTCTTTGGAGAAATGTCTATTCAAGTGCTTTGACCGTTTTTGATTTGGACTGCCTGTTTTTTTGTCATTGAGTTGTAGAAGTTCTTGATATATTCTAGATATTAATCTCTTATCAAGTATATGATTTGCAAATATTTTTTCCCAGTCTACAGAGTTCTTTTTTACTCTCTTCATAGTGTCATTTGATGCACAAAATTTCTCGATTTTGCTGAAGTCTAATTTATCTATTTTTGTTGTTGTTGTTGCTTGTGCTTTTGGTGTCATATCCAAGAAATCATTGCCAAATCCAATGTCATGGAGCTTTTTTCCAATGTTTTTTTTCCTAAGAGTTTTATAGTTTTAGTTCCTATGCATAAGTCTTTTATCTGATCCATTTTGAATTAATTTTTGTATCTGGTGTTCCATTAGCTTTTTTTTTTATTATGTTATGTTAATCACCATACATTACATCATTAGTTTTTTTTGTAGTGTTCCATGATTCATTGTTTGCATATAACACCCAGTGCTCCATGCAGTACATGCCCTCTTTAATACCCATCACCAGGCTAACCCATCCCCCTACCCCCTTCCCCTCTAGAACCCTCAGTTTGTTTCTCAGAGTCCATAGTCTCTCATGGTTCGTCTCCCCCTCCAATTTCCCCCCCTTCATTTTCCCATCAGCTTTTAAAATAAAATCCAAACTGGATCTAGCTTACCTTTCCAATTTTATCTCTTAGCACTCCAACCTCCCCATTCCACTCTACTCCACCCGTTATGGCTTCCTGTCTCTATTTTTTCCCCAGCTTTATTGAAACATAATTGGTATATAACGTGTAAATTTTAGGTACAACATGCTGACTTTATACATTTATATATTGCTAAATAATTACCCCTGTGGCATTAACTAACACCTCTATCCCTTTACTTATTTTTAACACACTAAACTCTTGTCCATCTCTGAGAGTTTACACTTGTTCCCTCTGTCGAGATGACTCTGCATGGCTGGTTCAACCTCACCTTTCAGGTTTCAGCTCAAACATCATGTTCCTTCAGAGGCTTTGTCGACTCTGTCCTTTCTACTTCTCCTTTCCCTTTGTCTTCCTGTCCTTTCCAGGTTATTCTTTTTATTCCATCCCATTTATTTCCTTTATAACACTTAGAAAATCTGTAAATGCTCTGTTATTTTTTTTTAAAGATTTTATTTATTTATTTGAGACAGAGAGAATGAGATAGAGAGCACGAGAGGGAAGAGGGTCAGAGGGAGAAGCAGACTCCCCGCTGAGCAGGGAGCCCGATGTGGGACTCGATCCCGGGACTCCAGGATCATGACCCAAGCTGAAGGCAGTCGCTTAACCAACTGAGCCACCCAGGCGCCCCTAAATGCTCTGTTATTTGTTTTTGTTTTGTTTTGTTTTGTTTCTTGTCTATCTCCGTTCATTGAATGAATAGGAATTATTTAGTCCTTAGCTAAGAATTCTCAGTTTTTTAAAATTTGCCTTCTGCTTAGCCTTAGAACTATGGAAAAGTATTCCATCTTTTAATGTGGTTAATCAGTCTATTATTTAGTAATGTTGATCTCAAAGATTGCTTATTTTCCTTTATTTGAGATACTATGGATTAGATCTATTTAAAGTCTAATTGTGCTGTGTTTGGATTTGACTAACTTTGTTTCCTGTCCACCAGCTCTGCCATTTTACTTTGAAGACTGAGGCACAGTGAACTTATGAAGAAGCTGATAAGGAGGCCTGTCTAGAATGATAAATAGGCCTTTCTAGTGTGAGGGGTGGGGTGAGGGTGATGGTGGTAGTGGGGAGTATTCATAGAAGGGTTTAGTGGGGCTATCTGTTTTCAAGCAATATTTCATGGAAATGGCCCTTTGCTGATCGTTGATGATTGTTATGCTGAAAGAGAAAAATGTATACAAGGACTTCCACTGTGTGTAGAAGGTGATAGTTCTCTAAGCAGTTCACATAATAACTCATTCATGATTAATATTGAGTTGGACAAGCGGTTTATTAGGTAATAATTATCTCCTCTTGTGTGACCTTATCTTGGCAGAGAACTGCCGTTACTAAGCAAGAGGAGGAGTGGTCACTCATTTCTATCAGGCTGAATAGCAGAATAACAAGGGTTCAGGGAAGACTCCTTGTTCAAGACACTTTGCAAAAACAAGAAGAGTATTTTCTGCAGAAGAGTGAACCTTGGTTGGCTAGCTGGAAATGTGTTCTGACTCTGATGTTTATATTCGTTGGCCAGCTGGTCTTTGGGAAAACTTGCACAGAGATGTCTTTGTGTGAATCCCTTCAAAATGTGCACGAAGCTGTAGTTGTCTTTTGCTGTGACTTCATCCCAAATGAGCTAGAGTGACTAACCAGGTTGGTGGAGAGTTTATCTAACTTGGTTAACAACATCTACCTGAGATCATTAAAATGTAAACAAGATAGAGTTTTCTGTTTAAACAGCATCAGGGATTGTCTTTGATCTGATGCCCTGGATGCACCTTACTCCCTCCTTCGAATTCTCTTAGCACTCTTGTTTCATCTGTGTTCATTCCTCTGTTACATTCTTTATCTTATCTCCTTAACTACAAGCTCTTGCTGGATAGTATCTTGCCTGATTTATCACTGCATCCTCCATAGCCTATGGTACCAGGGCTTTCAGATACAAAAATTGACAGTAATAATGATAATAACTAACCTTTATTCATCCTATATGCTGTGCCTATGTGCCAGGCTCTGTGGTTTGTTTGTAGTAACTTTATTTTCCCAACAATCTCTTGAGATATGTACTATTAAAATTCCTGTTATCTTATAAATAAATTAAGGCACAGAATTGTTAATTAACTTCCCAATGGTCACATAAGCGAGTATATGACCAGGCCATTCACCCTAAGGACTGTGATCTCAACCTCTAAACTATATAATAAGTGATGAATAAATGTGTGTTGAATATAAGGTATGTTTGCTCTTGGGGTGAAGGTCATTTGACTCCAGACCATAACAGACCTGATAGGTCCATACTGGTTTTTATCAACTTTGAGCATTATTTAATCAGGAAGATTTCTAAAAGATCAAGTTAGGATGAATCTTGATGCTCATTTATTTATATACACTTATTTATATTTAAATACAAATATTCATTCAACAACTATTTATTAAATACAAAATATGTGTCAGACCCTTGCTAGCTATGAAGGAAGGATAGAGAACAAAAAGAAATATGGTCTGAGTGCTGGTATAGCTTACCTTCAAGTGGGAATGATGGGCATTGATAGTTACACTAAATGAACATGTGAATTACTACAAATTGAGGTGTTGCTCTGAAGGAAGAGGAAACTAGTCCTGGAGAGCACATAACAGAGGAACCTGACTTGGGCCAGGTGTCAGGGAAGGCTTCTATGAAGATGGCATCTTTTAGTTGGTTTGGCTGGAATACTGCTGGTTCTTTGTGTTATTTTCTACTTCTGACAATTTCTTGCTCATGTTCAGTTTCCAAATACATGCCCAGAGAGTTCCTAGTTGTAATTTCCCTGAGTTGTTCCTTTCCTTAATTTTCACATTTCTTTTGGTTTCCAGGATCATTCGTTACTTATGTCCACCGCCCCCTCCCATCTCTTTCTCCCTCATTCTGTTGATCAGGGGTGTGAGCAATGGCCCACGTCATTCCTCGTCCCTCATGCCATCCCTGGCCTCTGATGCATCACTTTAATGACACTGCTAACACCTACACAGTTCTCCTAAAATCCCTCCATTAGTCATTCCTTTGGTCAGGGCTCTTAAGGTCCTTTTAAAATTCATAAATTCTCTCTGGGAAGGTAGCACATCTAGCCACTTTTTAGCTATTAGTTTTTCTCATCAACTAGGTTCGGAGAACAGGGCCATGAGGTGATTTTTAATAAAGCGTTTGAGGAAGTGTGAAGCAACGCCTTGGAAAAGATGCTTCCACAAAAACTAAGCAGCCCTGAAAGGGTTCTAAAACGAAGTAGGAGATGCTGACTGAAGGGAAGAGTGACTCCAAAGCCAGCCACCTAATAAGATGGGCAGGAAGAATCAGCCACCTAATAAGATGGGCAGGAGGGCGGTCATTCTGTTCCTACCCTTCATCTCTTCAGACTGACTTATTTTGGCAAGGTGAGTTCTAGGTGAGCACATAATTTCCTGCCCTAACAAGGGCACTTTTGAGAATGAAATGGGGGAACTTTTAAAAATTATATAGGATCAATAGCTATAAACAAGGACTGTCCTGGCAAACGAGGACACATGATCCCTCTGGTTACAGGAGGTACTGGGGAGGAATCTCCCTGCGAGGTTTAATGAGGAATTTTGTATCCTCCCTGCCGCCCCAGCAGGAGTCAAATAAAAAAATGCAGCTTCTTCCTCCTAGGTCTACACACAGTCACAAGACAATTATTTATTTGAATTTTTTAAAAAAAGTATTGACTCATATTTATGTATTCTTGGTTCAGAGTAAAAGGTGAAATGCTTTTACTCTAAGTGGAGAGGTAGGTTGGGGGCAGGTTGCAAAGGGGCTTGAATGCCATGCTTAGGAACATCAACTTAATCCTGTCTGTACAAAGAAACTGTCAGGGGAAGGATGCAAAATGACCCAGGGCTTACAAATACCACCCTAGAGACCGTGGAGAGAATGGGTGGGTGTAGCAAACACACTGGAAGTGGAGATGCTTTGGACAGACAGTGCAACATGACTGTGGTCCCAGGGAAGGTGCTGAGGATCTGAGTGAGAGCAGAGGTAGAGGTCACAGAGTGAGGGGGCTTTATCTGAAAGATATTGTGCAGTTAGAATCATTAGCCCTTGATGAATTACCAGGTGTGGGGAATGAGGAAGAAGAAGGAATAAAAGGCGATTCAGGTTTCCAGAAAGACTGACTAAGATGAAGGGCAATGCTGTTAGCTCAGATCGGGGACACAGGAAGAGGAATGAGACTGTGGATAAGAGAGGTTTTATTTTTTATATAAAATTTAAAGAACATGTATGATGTACAAGGGCTTTGCTAGAACTTTCCGTACCATCTCACCTGATCCTCTCAGTTGACTATGAAAGGAGGTCTTGGTATTACCCATATTTTACAAAGTAGGAAACTGAAGCACGGAAGGGTTCAGTGCCTTGCTCTGGCCGCCCAGCTAATACATGGTGGGGATGGAATGTGAAAGTAGCAACAGCTCCCACTCTTATTATTGTGACCCCTTCTTGGAGGTGAAGATTGAATATATCAAAGTTGTGGCAGTCTGGGGCTAACTAATCATTGACGTAAATTTGGCAGATGAAAATCTAGTTCTTTTTCTGGTTTGTTTTTATTTTCCTTCTATATATGTGTATTATCAAGGCACGACATGGAGTCCCATTCTCTTCCCTCTCTCGATTTTTTTCCCCCACTTTTATGGCTGCAACCATAACATCCATGGGATGTCTCCAAAGCCTCGATCTCAGGGCTTGACAAACAGCTGCAGATCTTCAGCTGCCTTTTAAACATCTCTAATTGCATTACTGTTGCCATGAAACTATTTAAGCCCTAACTGAGGATCTACAGTGCAAGTCTTTAAGGCCTAGGAGGAGCCTTACATATCGAATTATTGACAGGACTCTTCTCTGCCAAAGGTTCCTGTAGTTGTAACTTGTGCTATCCAATACAGTTTAAATTTAAATTTAATTAAAAGTATGTGTAATTAAAAATTCATTTCATCAGTCTCATTAGCCAAATTAAAATGCTCAGTGGCCGTTTGTCACCAGTGGTTACCATGATGGACAATGCTGATACGGAACATTTTCATCAGTACTGAATGTTTCACTGGATAGTGCTGTAGATTAACCAACCATCCACGTCTAACTCCAAAATTATCTACTCCTTGATTAGCTCAACTTCATACTTCATACCACTGTTATGGATTGAATTGTGTCCCCCATCCACCCAAAGTCATATTTTAAGCCCTAACCCCTCAGTGTGACTTTATTTGGAGATAGGGACTTTAGGGAAGTAATTAGGGTTACATGATGTCATAAGGGTGGGATCCTAAACTGATAGGGCTGTTGTCCCTGTAAGAAGAGGAAGAGACCCCAGACATCTCTTTTTTCCTGTACGTGACAGGGGAAAGATCATATGAGAACTCAGTGAGAAGGCAGCCGCCACTCCCATCCATGCCTTCATACCCAAACCCAATACATCTTCTTCTCTTGAATTTGATCTCCTCTTTTGCATATATAGGTGTTGAACAACACAAGTTTGAACTGCACAGGTCCACTTATAAAAGGATTTTTTTTGCTAAATATAGCATAGTACATAAATGTATTTTTTCTTTCTTATGATTTTCTTAATAACATTTTCTCTACTTTATTGTAAGAATGCAGTAATACATATAACATAAAAATATGTGTTAATCAACTGTTTGTTATTGGTAAAACTTCAAGTCAACAGTAGGCTATTAGTTAAGTTTTGGGGGAATCAAAAGTTATATGTGGACTTTTGACTATGTGGGGGTCAGTACCCCTAACCCTCACATTGTTCAAGGGTCAGCTGTAGCTTGAATATTCTCCTTCCTTTCCTTTTTTACTACTAACCTAGCATCATCTCATATTTAAGATACCGAACTACCTGGGGTGCCTGGGTAGCTCAGTCAGTTAGGCATCCAACACTGATCTCAGCTCAGGTCATGATTTCAGGGTCGTGAGATCGAGCCCCGTGTTGGGCTCTGCACTCAATGGGGAGTCTGTTTGAGATTCTCTCTTACCCTCTTCCTTTGCCCCTCCCCCATGCTCTCTCTCTCTTTCTAAAATAAATAAATCTTTAAAAAAAAAAGATACCAAACTACCCGACATCATTTTTCCTATTACCATTTTAGACTTATAAATTAATTTCACCAAAAGATTCTTTTCATTTATATCATTTTTTGGTCATAATCCTCAGAAGTTCTAGGGAAAAGCCCAAACTTCTTCCTCTAAGATTCCAATTTGGCCACTCTTATGCCTCTCTCCTCAAACTGCACACGGTCTAAACAAATCGATCTTCCGACTCACCCCCATACTTTAGCAACTACTGACCTTCTCCTTGCTCAGGCATCTTGCCTCAGGATGTAGGTGAATCTTGCTCTCCATCCTGACCATTCCAGCTCCTCATAATCCATCATCCCCAATGCACCTCCCATCTCCCTCATGTCTCCTAAACTCCTAAACTTCACACATCATCAGCAATAACAGCATCACAACAGGAATTACAATAAAAAATACCAATGTACTTAGTGGTTACTATAAGCCAGCAACTGTACTTAGAACTTTAATGATCCTACTAAATTTTCATAAAAGCCCTATGCAATCAATATCATTCTCACCATTTTTTACATGGAAAGATAAGGATTGTATTCCTCAAGTTAGGGCAAGTTTTAGCTTATTCTTCTTGTTACATTCTGTCCTCAACACTAATTTGGTGCTTCATACCAGAATATTTATTTTTTTCAAATGAGGATCCTATTTCCCCTATTAACTTGGAAGCTTCTTGAAGGCAAATCCTGTATCTTGCACACTTCATTCAAACATTGAAGCAGATCTCAAACTATATTCGTTCTTTCCACTCACCCATTTCGCAACAACTTGCAAGTCGCTCCTTTTAAATCCCATCTCTTAAATATTTGCCTGCCTCAGATATTAGCCGTAGTCCTTCTGTTTTTCTTACTCTATAAATTTTGCATGCTGATTTCATGAGCTTCTGGCTCCATTACCAGCTTTATATGTGGTTGAGCATTGTATGTACAGTTCAGGCCCACCTGGCATGCAGGCCAAGCAGATTTCTCTGGTAGAAAATATACTTATTCAGGGAAAGGTTGGAATCCATCAGGGGTACTGGAACTCTCTGTTGTGACCTTTGGCAGGGCTGAGACTAGAGGAGGCAAATGAAGTCCCTAGAGTGCAAAATTTGAGGAGGCATTCACTCAGGATTGTGAATTTGTTGCCCCTGCACTTGTATAACCCTGAGGGTGAGTCTTGGCCTTGACTTCTAGGGTGAGCCTGGAGAATATGCTTGGGGTACCAGTAATGTCCTGGGCTTTCCGCTTTTTAGATTTTAAGTTTCTTAAGAAAGAAACTGATGTTTCTAACCCCTCCCCACCAGTACTTTATAACACATCAGTCACTCAAAAAAAAAAAAAAAAAAAGTAAAAAAGAAAGGTTGTGATGTTGAATTGAATTCCATCTATCTTTGGCCTGTCCCTACCGAGGAAGGCTATATAGAGTTCCCATTTCCCCACTCTGAGTTTTACCCTAGACCAGCAGCGATGATATTTATAAAAGATTTAGGAACTAAAGGGAATCAACAGGCACAGGAGGCTGCAATTCAGGAACCAGAGCTAGAGCTGTGGTTCCCAATGTGTGGTTCCAGGTTCCACAGCATCAGCCTCCCCTGAGAACTTGTTAGGATTCAAGTTCCCAGGCCCCACCCCAGACCTAATGAATCAAAAAATTGGGGAGTTTTGGGCAGACTATGTTTTTATAAGGCTTTGGGTGATTCTGAGCCAGAGAATGATCAGGTAGTGGATCAACCTAATGACCAGAAAGGATTTCTTAGACCTAGCCAGTGGGAAGAAACTGTAACGTTAGGATATCAGTCTTGTTTACTAGCAGAGCTGAGTGAGACTGACCTTGGGGAATGTGGTTCTATTAACAACAACAAAATAAAACAACAATAACAATAACAAAAGTGAAATCTGAGATGCTTTAGATATTAAAGAGAAGGGTTTAGTTTTTAGAGAGTTTCAAACTGTTGAATAAAAACCCAAGGAATGACAAGGATCCTGAAGAAACTGGAGTGTCAGGGGACACTCAAGATGAGACAAGCTTGCTCAGAGGACAGCTGGATGTCAGAGCAGAACAAAAGCACAGCAGGGCATCAGAACTTGGCACAGATACAAAACTCTTGCAAAACATGCAGGTAGTCTTCAGTTTGGTCCTGTAAAGACACAAAAGAGATGGTGGAGTTGGAGAGACTGGAAGGAGAGGGTGTGTTCAAGACTGAGTTTCAGAAAGAACAGATGAACCTACAGAGCAGGCAGGCAGCCGTTAGGGCTAGGGATCCAGTGAAGCCAGTAATATTCATGCCAGGCTCACCCAGGTGAGGGAATTGATTTTTCCCAGTATTAGACCTTGTATTAGGCTTTATCAGAAGAACAGAACCAAGAGCTAGTGTGTGTGTATATATCATATATACATATTTCTGTATATAAATATATATTTTTATATGTAAATATATATAAAGTTTTATATACAAAGTTTTATGAGAAGAGAGAGAAAGGCAGAAAGAAAGATTTGTTTTATTTATTTATTTATTTATTAAATTTTTATTTTTTTAAGGATTTTTTTTATTTATTTGAGAGAGAAAGGGAGAGAGAGCATGAGCAGGGGAGGGCCAGAGGGAGAAGCAGACTCTCCGCTGAGCAGGGAGCTGGATGTGGGGCTCAATCCCAGGACCCGGGGATCATGACCCAAGCTGAAGGCAGACGCTTAACTGACTGAACCACCCAGGTGCCCCGAGAGATTTGTTTTAAGGCATTTGCTCACATAATCATAGAGGTTTGATGAGTCCAAAATCTGATGGAATAGGCCAGCAGGCTGGAGACTCAAGGAGGATTTGTAGATTGACTCTAGAGGGAGTCTGCTGACAGAATTCCTTCTTTCTCCAGAGAGGTCAGTCTTTGTTCTATTAAGACCTTCAAGTGCTGGGATGTAGCCTACCCATCTTATGAAGGGCAATCTGATTTACTCAGAGTGGATCAATTTAAATATTAATCTCATCCAAAGAACACCCTCACAGAAATAACCCAAACAACGTTCGGCCAAATATCTGGACACCATGGCCCAGCCAGGTTGCCATATACAATTAACTGTCATAGGCCTGCACCCAGGAAAGCTGCTTGCTCCCGCTGGTGGTAGTAGTACCAGCAGTGTATATAGTATGCTGCTACTACATCAGACAACTGAGAGGAGCAGAGAGCTGACAGGGAGCTCCTCCCTAAAGGGATGTACTACCTTATTTGTGTTCTGCTCATTTCTATTTATAAGCTGTGTGTGTGTAATACTCGAGTTAGAGGAAAGGAATTGTATGAATTTCTACAAATAAATCAAGTACTAATTATTCCTTAACGGTCTGAGACACTGTTTCTAAAATTTTAAATTTATTTCCTCCTACAATTCTCTTACTCAAGACTGTCCCAATTTCTAAATGCTCTGCATCAGCATAATCTCATTGCTTTTCAGCCATTTCCATATTACTCCTCATTTATTTCGACTATATTTTCTCTGCTTTCTTTTTTTCTTTGTTGTCTATAAAAATTAACAGGCATTTGGACTATTCTAATTTTTTTGTTATTATGAATAATACTGCTATGGACATTTATGTGCCAGAGTTCCGGTATCATTTCTGTTGGGGATATTACTAAAAGTGATATATAGCACATGCTCAGTTTTATTAGATTACATCATACAAATTTCCTCAAGCTGTGTCTGACAATTCCAGGTGTTCTATATCCTCACCAACACTTGGAACTCTCAGTTTTGCCATTTCAGTGGGTTTGAGGTGAGTATTTTATTGTGATTTTAATTTGCATTGTCCTGAGTACTAATAAGTTTGAATTTCCTGTCATATGTTTGCTGGCCGTTTTGATATCTTTTTTGGGAGAAAGTACCTGTTCAAGTCTCTTTCCCTTTTTTCTATTGGGCTGTCTGTCTGCTGTTGATTTTTTGGTCTTTTATGTATTTCGTATACAAACTCTTTGTAGATTATAGGTATTGTGTGTATCTTCTACTCTGTGGCTTGCTTTTTTACTCTTAATGGTATCCTTTGATAAACAGAAGGTCTTAATTTTAATGTAGTCTAATTTATCAGTCTTTTTCCTTATATTTAGTGCTTTTTGGAGGTTTTGTTATGTTAGAAATTCTCTTAGAAATTTTATGTTTTACTACTCACATTTAGTTATACTCTCACCTGGAACTGATTTCATATAAAGTATGAGGTAGGGTCAAGGTTAATTTTTTCAGGTGTGTTCCAGGTCAGGTTTCCTGGATATTGAATCTGGGGCATTGAGATTTGTGTGCAGGAGTTTTACTGGGATAAAACTTTCAGATATAACCTGAGTGGGAGCAGAGGAAACAGGGTTGGGTGGAGGGAGTTGTTAAGCTGTGGTGATACAGTTGCGTTAGAGACCTAAACTATCCCCAAGGGGAGCTCTTGAATAGGAATGATCCTTCAGAGACCCATCTAAGAAAGGACCGGGACGTTAGACCTTTGCATCCACCAGTCATTGCATGTGGGATACCCTCTGGGAGAGAGTATAATCTTGGATAAAGCAGCTTTCTTTGACTAAGGGAAATTCCCTGAGAGACAGATAGAGCTGTGAGCCATCAGCAGCCAACTTTCCCAGTAACCAGGGAATGAGTGCTGTGATCCTGAAGGTGGATCTGAGTAAACCAGTTGACTCAGCACCACTTATTGAAAAGATTGTCCTATTCCCACAAAGGTTGCTGCCGTGCCACCTTTGTCATAGATCAAATGACCGTATGCAGGGGTCTCATTTTGAACTCTATTCTGTTCCAGTGGTCTCTTTGTTAATCCATGAGCCAATACCACAGCATCTTAATTACTGCAGTTTTATGCTGAGTGTTGATATTAGGGACATTCCGTTTTTCAAGATTATCTTGGCTAGTTTAATAAATAGTATCTTACTGTTTTCTGTGTAGAGTCCTTGAAAATCTTTTTCCTCCTTTTTTCTGATGCTGCTGTAAATTAAGAAAAAATTCATTTTCAAACTACTTATATTGATATAAAATACAGCTGATTTTTACATATTGCCCTTATATCTGCCAACCTTGTCAAACTTAGTTTATTAATTCGAATAATTAAACTGTAGATTGTTTTGAATTTTATTATATATACCTATGTTTTTATTGAAAAATTACAGTTTTATATCTTCTTTTCCACTCCTGATATCTTTTAACTTATTTTCCTTACTTTAGGAACTCTGATATAATGAAGGATAAAATATCAGGCTTAATAGCCATAGTAGGTAATTATAGCACAATTTATTTAATCAATATTTGATTGAAAGACACTTAAATTGGTCCTCTCTTTTCATAAGTAATGCTGCAAGGAACATCTTTTTACAAACATTTTTATGCAGTCATCTCACTCATTCATTCCTTAGTATGTATTCCAGAATTTCTTGAAATAATCTAATCAACAATTAAATGCATATAAAGCAAATTAAAAATATTATAAAAATACGTATATGTAGCTGTCAGGCAGGAATGCATTTTCTTAGTAACTTCTCTTTTGAGTTACAATGGGATCATACTTCTACTGAAAAAAGTCTACGGTCTTGAAATGTAAATTTAGAAAAAAAGATTTTTGGGAGATGTGAGCCTACCTACTCCTTTGTATTTGTGCTTTAAGGTACCTGAACTTTCTGGGATTCTAAAAGTCTTATTGTGCTTTAATAAATCTCTTTTACAGTGTAAGAATTGTCCAATCTCTTAACCTAAATAAAAATGCATTTTTCGAACAGTTTCTTTTGATATTGCAAAAAGAAAGCAGAGATAAAGGGAAGAGGGAGGTGTGGAGAGAGAAAACTAAAAGAAAAAAAAAAAGATGTGCAGATAAACCATTTGAGACCTTAATCCTCTCCCCCATTTTCATTGCAAGAGAGTAGCCTGTAATTCATTGCCTCAGGGAGGTATGTGACAGGTGGAAAGCAGAACCATCTACAGAATGTTCTTGTCTTTGTTTCAGAAAATTTAATCCCAATGAGAACAATAATTCCCCAGAAGAAAAAATTCCCCTGGTCTAGTATTAGAAGAAGTTCATAATCCCTGAGCAACAGTGACCCAGGTCTTATTTACTGGAGATGTCCTAGGGAGGCAGTGAGATCTCAGAGAGGAATATTGGCAGGGCGGGATCATAGTAGGGTTGCCAGATAAAATATAGGATATCCAATTATATTTGAAAGTCACATAGACAATGAATAATTTTTTTGGTATAAGTATGTCCTAAAACCACACAGATCATACATACACTAAAAAAAATTATGTGTTGTTTATCTGAAATCCAAATTTACCTGGAAGTCCTATTTTTTTTGTCTGCCTATTTTTGTTTTGTTTTGTTTTGTTTTACTTTAGATCACAGGCACCTCAGAGCTCAGCTCTGCAAAATGCAGAGATTCCTGTGACCCATGTATGTTCTGGCATGCGTCAGAGAGCCACTGGATCTGGGACAGTGGGTACCTTGATGGTAGGTGGAGTGAACAGATGACTGAAGACTAAGCCCCCACACCGTCACTGTGTGAGCCTTGGAACCCAGGTCCAGTTTGGTGTGGGAGACTCTTAGATCTTTCCAGAATGTCTGAGGCTGAATTTCTGATTTGTTCATTGAGATGAAATATTACAGTAAAAATTAATTTGTTTCCTAGAATATTGAAAAGCCACATTCCATTTACGTCTGAGTTTATAAAGATTCTTTCCTGTAATCATACAAAAACCAAAACCAAAAAAGGTTTGGAGTTTCAAAATCTAGGTGATTAGCATCTTGGCTCTTGCTTCCCAATGGTCACATCTTGAGAAAGGGCTCCGTTTGTGTAGAACAGGAGCTGAACTAAGGATTCGGGATGGAAGCATGGTAACAGCTGCCTACTCCGGAGTCCTCATAGGGTTGCTGTTTCCTCTGAGGTGTTTCTGAGCTGCAGAGGGAGATCTGCCCAGCTCAGACTCACAGAGCACACACCCGGCTTAGTTACAGATGACACTCTTGTCTGCCACCGCAGAGCTGTCTGATGGCAGTGGGAGATACTAGTCAGTCTTGGTCACAGAGAATGTGGCCATGGCCAGGATCTGTAAATTCAGCCCAACTGCTTGAGGCTACCCAGGGGACCGTGTGTGTGTGTGTGTGTGTGTGTGTGTGTGTGTGTGTGTGTGTGTAGGAAGGAAAAACCCCCAAGTCATGCATACCTAATCAGTGGATCTTTCCTTTCATCTCCCCTCTGATTTCTTCTTGACTTTTGATTGGAGACTGTTTTAATTGATTTGTTTTGGCGAGAATGTTGTTGGGGAAGAGGAGGTCCTTTCTCACTAAGAGGGAGATCCTGGGCCCATATTTTTTCTTCAGCTGCTCAAATGACAAGTTTAAATAAGGAAAAAGAATCCAAAAAAGAAATTTAGGTGGGTACATTATGCAGAGACAGGAATTTTTTTTTTTTAATCCTCTTCACTCTTCATGTTTAAAAAATCTACCCCTTCGCATAGCAGCTCAGTTCTCTCCTGGTTCTTGTTCCAAATCTGCCCTCATCCTGAGAGGGAGTGGGTGTGAGGATGGGGGAAACCCAGCTTCCGGAATAGATGCTGTAATAACGAAACCAGTACACTGGAGGCAAAAAACAACTTCAGCATAATTTGTAGAAAGCTCTGTCCTGGTTTTTAGGAATTCACCAATTCAGAAGTCATTTGGCAATGTAGAACCCCATTCCTGGCCATCTTTTTCTGAGAACTAAACCTTTGCCTGACTTCCAGGTCAATTTTAAAGACAAATGTGTTGATGATCAAGGAATTACTGTAGGAAGTCTAAAATCCTCTGCCTGTATTTAAGTGCTCTTTCTCACTTCTATTCCTAACTTACTTGGGAAAGAGTTAAGTAGTAAAAAGCGTAGTTTTAAGAAATTATCGGGACTCAATGTTATCATTACATTGTACTGAGAATATGGCTATTTTTCTAACTTGCGTATGGATCTAGCTGTCCTCACCATCTCTCACGAGAGGACGGCTTGCTTCCACAGTTTCCTGATGTTTAACAGATCTGACTTGATACTTTGGCTTGTAAATGAACACTGAAATCGGCCTCTCTGGAGGTATCTAGCTATTTTCTTCTTCCAAGAGGACTAAAAGAAGGTACTCAGAGCCCAGGTACTAGCGCAGGTACTTATTCCCTGGTTCCAAGTACTTATTCCCTGAGTTCACAGCTTAAATCCTTTTCAGGGAAGGAGGACTGGAGCACTGCCCTGTGTCCTTCTGGCAGGAGAGGAGCCCATAAACTTTATCTTTTCTCTTTCCCATCTTTTATCTGAGGGAATCCCAGAAACAGCTATTATTGTCAAATATGTGAATGCCTTACTATTGCTACCCAGTTTTCAGGTGCCATAATTACCATACTACATACCATTAAATATGGCAGATTAAATTTGTGGTAAATCTTACCGACTTTCGATATGACTGTTCATTTGTGTTTAAAAATCCAGGATAATTTCATCTGGAACTAGGTTGTTCTGTCATTGATCGAAAATGGCTTTCTGGAGAATTAGGTTGTGCGGCTGTGATCTTGCCGTAGACCCCATGCTGGAAGCTTCGCTCCCTTCCCAGTGGGTACACAGCTTCTCATTTCCTCAGCCTTCTGTTCATGATTTATGGATCAGATAGGGGATGATGCTATTCCTCCATCTGGAAAGTGGGTCAGCCTGTCTTTGAGGAGAGACGTTGGAGGCCTAGAAATAGTGTTCTGGACACAGATTCCATAAGTTTAGAGACTGATAGGCAAGGGAAGAAAGGACTTGATCCTCAGAAAGTGAAATCAAACTTCATCCTGAAGTGGACTGCCATCAAAGATGATGGCTCAGCAGAGTGTGAATAACAACCATTATTAATATGAAGGTCTAGTTGAAGACAGGCGCTGAAAACCCTGCCTGATTTCAAATTGGGAGGCCTGTCTGAGCACTGAAACTTGCCACCAGTGGATTTTTGGCATTGGGAACAAAAGTGGACTGCATTAGCCAGGAGGAGTAAAACGTTGGCACCAACCGAAACATTCACACCATTGCTTTGCTGGATTTGTCAGGCCAAGGGTGAGGAGCGTCATATATCTTATAAGGGTCATTCATTTGGGGACCAGGCTATAGAAGCAAGAACAGTTAAAAGTGATTTCTCTCCCTTCTTTCTGTTCCCTTCCCTTTCCTTTCTTTTGCTCCTTTAATTGACTTCAGGACCTTGGATTTAACATAATCCTTTGTTCGATACACTTTCACCATTGGTCCATACATGATCTGAAATTTATTTATTTATTTATTTATTTTTTAAAAGATTTTCTATTATTTATTTGAGAAAGAGAATGAGAGAGAGAGCATGAGATGGGGGAGGGTCAGAGGGAGAGGCAGATTCCCTGCCAAGCAGGGAGCCCGATGCGGGACTCGATCCTGAGACTCCAGGATCATGACCTGAGCCGAAGGCAGTTGCTTAACCACTGAGCCACCCAGGCACCCCATGATCTGATTTTTAAATTTAATTATTTTAGATAAGCCCTCGTGTTCTTCCACCTAGCACCCTATCCCCTTCTCATACCTTACACCACCCAAAGAACTCATCTCTCTGAATCCTGTGTTCATAATGTCCTTGCTTTCATTTCATATGTGTGAGCACATCACAGTTTATTCACCTGTTCTGTTGATGAGCATTTAGGCTTTTCAAGGTTTTTGCTTTTTAAACAGTAATGTTATTAACGTTCTTGTGCGTATCACAGGGCATACATGTGCCAGAATTTCCTTTGTGTATATATCAAGAGTGGAGGTGCTAGATCATAGAGTAGGTGAATGTTTGACTTTGCAAGGTGATGCTAAATTATTTTCCAAAAACAATGTTACAAATTTACATCTCCAACAGCACTGCATAAGAGATCTTGTGAATTCACATTTCTTCCATCCTCTTCACATCCAGTGCCAATAAGTTGGCTTTATTGGACTTTTTAATTTTTGCCAATCATACAGATTTAACTTGTATCTCATTGTATTTTGATTTGCATTTCCATACTCAATAATGGGATTCATATGTTTACTGGCCATATGTGTTTCTTTTGCTTTGAACTTTCTGATCATGTCTTCTGCTCATTTTTCAATTGGGATAAAAGTACTTTTCTATGAATAAGTAGGAACAATGATTTTTCTAAAAAATAAAAAATTATTTTAAATCTAAATTTAGGATTCTACTATCAAATGGAGTTGGGACAAATGGTTTTCTATGTTAACATTCTTACATTAAGAAAATCTACATCAAAAACTAATGATGTAATGTATGGTGATTCACATAACATAATAAAATAAAAAAAATAAAAAAATAAAAAAAAGGAAAATCTTATTTGCATCTAACACAAGGTATTAATGGGCAACATTCTGACCTTCAGATAGTTATAATTCTGAATTCAACAGTGTTTGACCATTTTGACCATTATCATTCTGCTTTCCCTGTCCACTTCCAGTCCAAACCACCAAACTCTCTTATTTTGATTACTGCAATAGCTTCCTACCTAGTCTCTATGCTTCTGCTCATGCCCTCCTCCTTTAGTCTGTATAGCAGTCCCCATGATTTTGTCACTCCTGTCAAATCCTCCCATGACTTCCCATTGCCCTGGCAATAAAACCAAAACTCATTGCCATAGCCCCCAAAACACTATGTGATTTGATCGCTGCCTTCTTTTTCCCTCCCTCTTTCTTCAGTCTCTATCTGCACAGTCATTTTGCTGTTTCTGGGCAGACCAGATTTGATCCTCTTTTAGGGCTTTTGTGATCATTATTTTCTGCTGGGAAAGTTGTTCTCCTGAGTCTTCCCATGTATCACTCTTTCCCATCATTCACGTTTGTACTCAACACCACTTAATCAGGTGCTTTCCCTGACTGACAATCTCTCTATATCTTCTTACCCTACTTTATTTTTCTTTATAATACTTATTACATTTGAAAATTACATTATATTATTTTTAATTTGTTTATTGATAGTCTCCTCTATGGAATGTAGGCACCATGATGGCAGAGACTTGAGTTGTTTACTGCAGTATCACTTTTTTTCTAGAATGGTGTCTGGTACATAGTGCCCCCCCTTCCCCAATACCCAATAGGTATTTTTTGATGTTAAATAAAATAAAATCTTAAACAATTCAGATGAGGAAGCTACCCCAAACTTCTTCAATTGTCCAGATAAATGTTCAGAAATAACATTAAATCAGCAAATGTAGATCATATAATATAAAATGGGTTCATACGAACTAAGATGATACTAGATAGGCTCAAAGGATGATTCTAGAAAAGCAAGTGAATTATGGAGAATACCTAGAGTTGGTAGTTCTTTTTTTTTTTTTAAACAAACCTTACTGAAGTACATTTTACATATCACTCACTTAAGTACACAATTCAATGATTTCAAGTAATGTACTGAGTGATACAGCTATTACCACCAGTTTTAAAGCATTTTCGTCCCCCTGGTAAGATCCCTCTCTCATGCCAATTTACAGTTGGTTCTTGCTCCCATTTCCAGGCCCAGGCAACCAACAATCTACCTTTTGTCTATATAAATCTGTCTTTTCTGGACATTTCACATAAACACAATATCTGGTCTCTTGTGTCTAGCTGCTTTCACTTAGTGTGATGTTTTGAGCTTTATGCATGACATAGCAAATGTCAGTGGTTTGCTCATTTTTATGGCTGAAGAGTATTCTTTTATATGATCATACCACAGTGTGTCTATCCATTCACCCGTTGATGTACCTTTAGGTCATTTCTAGATTTTGGCTATTATGAATGATGCTGCTGTGAACATTCACGTGCATGTGTTTGTGTGGACATACACTTTCATGTCTTTTGGGTAAACAGTTACGAGTAAAATTGCTGGGTCATATGGTAGTTTATATCGAACTTTTTTGAGACACTGCTAATCTGTTTTCCAATGTGACTATGCCACTTTTCATTCCCACCAGCAACATAGGAAGCCTCCTGTTTTTTCACATCCTCACCAACAGTTGTTATTGTGTGTCTTATTTATTGTAGTCCTTCTAGTGGGTATGAAATGGTAACTCGTGGTTTAAATTTTCATCTCTCTAAAAACTAATGGTGTTGAGCATCTTTTCATGCACTCATTAGCCATTCATATATCTTCTAAAAGAAATGTCTATTCAGAGATTGGTAGTATTGAAAGATTTTAAAGGAAGCACATATTTATAGAAGTTTTCTCGATAAACAAAGTTAGCTTTTACAAAGGCAGGAATAGGACTGGGATGTGCAAATTACTTATAAGGGAAGAGTGTGAACAGCATAGCTTTGTCACAGTGGAGGGACTCCGAAAGGTAGTGGAAGGCTGACGGGTTGGGGGTGGGAAACTTAGTAAATGGTCTTGAATGCCAGGTTGAGTAATGCAGTACAAGAGGAATGGGGATTTTGATGCCTAAAAAAATATTTGCTTTGAATAGATATGCACTAGTTTCCCTGTCTGTGACAAGTTAACAGTCTCAGTTATTTGAGTCTATCAGTGATCTCAGTCTATCAAAGAACCGTAGGAAAGAAATAGATCCCAGTGACCATTTGGTTTGTCTGTCTATGCAGGAGGAATATAAATATAACTAATTTTTGTTACATGGATATAGTTTCTACCAAAGATCACAAATTATTCTTCAGGGAAGGAGATTCTCTTCAGTTCTTGGTTAATCCATCTCAATTAAAAATAACCTCAACATTCAGAAAGGCTTTCTTGTTATATTCTTCTTTCTTGAATTTTAATTAAATTTTAACTTTTTTCTGTAGAGTATCTGATTTGAGATATAAAAACAAACAGTTGAAACAGCTCCTTTTCATCACATTTGGTACTCATGATACAGCAGATTCTTGAAAATTGTTTCTCTTTTTAGCCTTATGTTCTCTAGTCTGCTTTTTTCTATGCAATATATAAGAACTCATTTCTGCAGAGTGCTCATGAAGAACCCATTTCTCCCCAGACACTGTGATACGTGATGGCCACGTATACTTGAAGTCAGCCCCATTACCGAAGAACATTTATTGACACAGTGAATAAAAGAAGCTGAAAGCTTCTTGTGCCAAAATTTCTCTGAAATTCTTCTGTGTCTGAATAGTGAGCTGTTGGTAAAGACCAGGCAAAATTTTCCTTGAAACTGTTTATTCCAAAGAATACATCAAAATGACAAATAGAAACAATTTATGTATGCCACAGGATTCAGACTTCTGCATCACACCACCTACTACATCTGCAAAAGTGTTTTGTACCTGGACTCACGCTTAGGTTTGTAATTTTCTTAGCCTGAAGGTATTTCCATCAGAATATCTGTAGTGATTTTCTTCTTTCACTACATTTTGTTGGAATATCTTTCTGTGTTATGTCTCCTTATTTTATTTTTCCCATACAATCCAGGTATCTGAAATTTCAACAATATCATTACTGGATTAATTTCCCCCAACTTTTTTAAAATAGGAAAACTTTAACAAGTGACTTAATATTATTATAAACTTGTTTTTTTCATTACATTTTTTTTATTTGAGTGTAGCTGATGCACAATTTACATTAGTTTCAGGTGTACAACATAATGATTCGACTTCTTTATACATTATGCTATATGCTCGCCACAAGTGTAGCTACCATCTGTCACCATACCATGCTATTATAATATTATTGATTATATTCTTCATGCTGTGCCTTTTATTCCCGTGACTTATCTATTCTGGGACTGGAAGCCTCTATCTCCCACTCCTCTTCATTCATTTTGCCCACATCCCCAACCCTTTCCCTCTGGCAACCATCAGCTTGTTCTCTGTGTTTACAGGTATGATTCTGCTTTTTTATAAACTTGTTCTTTATAAGTTTGTTTGGGTTTACAAGTTTCTGCTTTTCTTCAGGGAGGAATTGCCATTAATTCGTGTGTCTTATGTGTATACAACATGCATTGCAGGCATGGTCCTGGGCACTTGAAGTTCCCAACTTTCAAAAGCTGCTGTGTTAAGATGAAGAGCCAAGTCCTAAACTGGTCATTAAGTAAATCTTCATTATGCCCAAGGTAATGTGTGGATGAAACCACCATCATAAATTATAATAACACACACATACATGTGGCATGAGAAGCTTCCCTCCAAGAAGGGAAGCAGATAAAATTGAGCAAAGACAAAAATAATCCATTTCCCATCTCTTTCTATCCACAAAGCCTCTTTTCCAGTAAATTTTGTTCCAAATTCTTGGGTTGTTCTTATTTCTTAATGAGAAAGGGAGCCAGTCTTTCTACTAAATAGAGTTGGGCTTTCAGTTATTTGGTGTGCTTTTCTTTGTAAATGCTGTATTTCCAGCATTACTGGATGTTATGTCAGGGACATGGAAAGCCATTAAAGGAAATACCTTGCCTCAGCACACTCAGGATTTTCCTACCTAAATGCCGTTTCCTGTGTTCTCTTCCCTTGTGGTCAGAAAGTTCTTTAGGTGTCTTTAGGTTTACAGAACCATTTTGTGTGCGTGGAGGCGTGGAAGATTAGGGGAAACTAGCAGTTTGGGTCAAAGCCTGAGTGACTTTGTAGATGATACTGTTTAGCAGTACTTAAAAGAGATGCACTTTATTGGGAAGGAAAAAGCAGCCCAAGTCATGACTTTATAGTGAAAAGCAGAGGAGATAACTCTCAAAAGAACAAGAGTGTTTTTAGAAGTGATGCTGACAGGGAGTAAGAGTTTTAAGGGTAAACTGGAGGCAGATGAGAATAAACTGCGAAGTAAAAAACATAAACATCTTGCGTAAACTTTCTAAGCTGGAAATAGAGAACCAGAGAGTTTTTTTTTTCCCCTGAGCAGATTTCAGACATCTTTTCTTCCGTTGATGCTGACTTTCTTCTTTTTCCATGTGAAACACATGGAAGAGTGTAAGCATGTAGAGGTGATGGATTATACTGATGAAAAGTACAGCACAGAGGAATGGTTCTCAAAGAGTGGCTCCTGGACCAGCAGTATCAGCATCACCTGGGAAGTTGTTAAGAATGCAAATTCTCGGGCCCTACTCCAGACCTACTGAATTAGCAATTCTGTGAGGTATGGCCACTGATTTGTGCTTTGACAAAAGCTCTCCAGGTGAATCTAATGCATATCAGTGTTGGAGAACCAATGGTACAGTGATTAAAAGTATGACATCTGGAGCCAGATGGCTGCATTTCTTAGGGCAATTATTTTGTTTGTTTGGTTGTTTTTGTTGTTGTTGTTTGTTTGTTTCCCATCTGTAAAACGGAGACAGTACCAAACTCAGTGTGGTAATGAAGACTAAAAGAGCTAACCTGTGTCAAATCCTTAGTAAATGCCTGGCTACTCTAAGTGCTATATAAATGTTTAGATGATAATGATGATGATGTTAATATTACTAAAAATAATATTCTTTATAGGTGTTATTTTCATTGTTATTCGTAGGCTACCTTTCACAATTTATAACAAGGCTTTCCTAATGTCTTAGAGTTATTTTCCATGGCTCAAGGCAGTATTTCTCAGCATGTGCTCTGTGGACTATTTGCAACAAAATCACCTGTGGTGCTTATTAAAATGCAGATTCTCAAGTTCTACTCAGACCCACAGTGATATTCAGAATTCTCTAGTGATATTTCTACACCTAGAAATTTCAAAACTACTGCTCTTGGAGAACAAAGACTATGATCTTCATTTTGCAAATGGGCACATGAGGCACAGGGTAGCATATGCTTAGGGAAATCCAGAATCTCTGTAAGACCAGGAATAAGAACTGGATTTCTGAATTTGTGTCATATCGACAGACTGTGCTGTACTTTTGTAGTTTTATTTGCTTTATCAGGAATCTGTGCCACTTTGTTTACTGAGATCCATCATTATTTAATCAAAAAATATCATTTACCTTGTAAATCTAGAACGATGAGTTCTTGGAAAGTATCCTTTCACTATATCCCACTCTCCTAATCATTGCTGATTTAAACGATTTAAAGCAGCACTTAAATTTTTTTAAAATAACTCTAGCTATACTGCTCACATAAAATCTGGTTTCAGCAGTTTTTGACCTCCTTTAATTACTTTTCCTTAAAGATATGCAAACATCACACACACACACACACACACACACACAAAAGATATGCAGACATCACATCTTTTTTATAATATTGGTAAATCAGACATATGACTAATAACTCATGACTCCATTGCATATTGCTTTTTCATCAGTGCACATTTCATCATTCTCAGGCAATTAGATTGGCTTCTCAGGCTGTGATGAAAAAGCTTCGGGCCTTTTTGCAGAGGGCTGACGGGTCTTGTATGCATTGTTCTATTACGGTCAAGCTTCTACATGGTATCAACATGTTTTTGGACAACTTCATTCTTAATTTTGAGGCCACACAGGGGTATTTATCTATATGTACAAATTACATTCACTTAATTGGTGTGGTGGTGGGGGTAGGGGGTGGGTGCTATTCATTCCAGAATCACTTGATTATTTTATAAAATGATTTTCTTTTTGTCTCAATTGTTTGTACTTGGTATATTACATATGAACTTCGGGTTATTGAAGTTATTTTCTTCCAGCCCTCTTTCCTGTCAAGAATGGAATATTTGTAGTCTTAGTGTACTCATATATTACTCCCTCTAACTGAAGTAAGTTTCTTTCCATTTTACCTTTAGCTAGTTCACTATGATCTACCACCTAGTTAACTGCTCCTCATTCTTGAAGTCTCAGCTCAATTGTTACCTTTTCATAGAAGTCTTTCTTTTCTTTATTTGCTTATATAAGAGGTCCCTGCCCCCATACCCTGCAGGTTTTATCACTTTACAGTGTTTATTTCTTCATGGCACTTACCACTATATGTAATTTCTTATTTTGTTTGCTTTTTTATTATCCCTCTCTCTACATACTTGATTGTAAGGTCCATGTGTCTATTGTGCAGACAATAGCAAACCTAATGACTGATAAATAGTAGAAGCTCAATCAACACCTGTTGAGTGAATGATGTCTTTGTGAGTTGGTGTGGAATTTTGTAATTTGTTTAGAGATGTATGAATATGTGTTAAATCTTGGTCTCTTATAAAAACCTCTTTTGGATTATTTCCTTCATTGATGGACACTGACATTGACAAAGGGTTGTCTACTACTCGGTTACCTTGACTTCAAACTTATTAAATGGACCAGACCTCCTAGAGCATTTGGACCATGGTACCTCATCTTGTGTGTACCTAGGCTTTCTAGAACATTCAGGACCACAATGTACTATCTTCTTGAGCTTGTATTCTATGGTAGCTTCTGGTCACAAGTGGTTATTGAGCACTGGAAATGTGACTAGTGTGAAATGCCATGTGTTGTGGGTGTAAAATATACACTGGATTTTGAATATTTAGTATAAAAATGTAAAATATCTCACTAATGATTGTTATATTATTTACTTATTGAAATATTATTTTGGACATATTGGGCTAAATAAAATGTATTATTAAAATTAATTTTACTTTTTTCTTTTACTTTTTAAATGTGCTACTGGAACATTTAAGATTATATATATGAATCACATTTGTGGCTCACATTATATTTCTATTTTTGGCAGTGCTGTTCTAGACCCAACTAGTCTACTTCAGTTATTTGGCAGTATAGACTGAAGGTGAACCACTAAAGGAAATGCTAAAATTGCAGAAGCCTTTTTGTGCTTATTTTTGTGCTCTTTTCTTGATAGATGTTAGCTAGGGGAGGGCTGGCTGGCTGTCCTAAGACACAGAAACTTTAAATGTCTTGCCAGTGATCATAAATCTTGTTTAGAAGAATGTTGGTACCAGAACACAAATCTTTTAATTATGCTCAGTCATTTAATTACTTATAGAGGGACCTACTAATAAAATTATATCCTCTTTTTTTAAATGCCATACTGGACAATTTTAAAGAACTGTTAATAAATTGTGTATGTTTTCTAAGAATATCCATTAATGAGGAAATTACATTTCAGTCCTTTGCTGGTTATGTAGATTGAAAATCATATTGCATACTCTGATATATTAAACAAACAGAAACTCCTCCTGTTATTACTGCCACATATGCTATAGTAGAGCATTAAACTGGAATGACATTTATTTAGCAAAGGAGTACACACTGCAAAGCAAAATTTAAACAAAAAGCCGGATGTGAACATTAAATCTACTTGTAAATAAGTATAAATCTAGTAACCATTCTTTGCATAGTTATAAAAATTCACTTGAAGACCATATGCTGTAGTTTGGAAAACTCATTACTATGTTTCATTCCAAAAGTCCTTGTCACTGGCATATCAGGCAGACTTTTCTTCTTAGGTAAGGATATGAATTTTTAAATAATTAGCTTCATCATCATGATCTTCTGGTTCATTCATTAATATAGCAAATATTTAGTGAGAACCTACTATGTACCAGGCAGTTCTGTGTGTTCCAGGTGCTCAAGACATTATAGTGACCAATACAGACAACCATTTCCTCTTTGGAACTTACATTTCAGTGCTCACGTATTTTCTCAATAGGGAGAATGAAATGAAATGATAAAGTAAATCTAAGCCGTGCTATCTCAAAACGCCACCAGCAACATTTTTGTTGGCTGGGAACTGAAATGAATTTGGGATTATTTGTATCTTTCTTGGGGAATTTGAAAACAGAGGTGCCTATGGAAAGTGGAGATGCATAAAACACTACATATCCAGTAGTAATTAATATTTTCAGAATATCAGAAGACATCCTTAAAGTTTCAAGTAAAACAATTAGACTCTGTTAAAGGATTTCCCAACAATGGGGGGGGCCTTGGCATATTATTCAGCTAATTATTATTATATATATTAATATTCTGTATCTCTTCTTTTTTCTGCTGGGATATCCCAACCTATAGGTAACTGGATATCTTAGTTCTTACACCCATTAACTCTAGAAACTCCCAGTCAGAATGACTTCCCTCCTCACTCAATACAGTCTCAGTCATTCTCATTCTCTCACATCTGAGTCCTACCCCTAGTACATGTCTCTCCCTTCACATATTCACTTCCATACACTTTCACAGGTTCCCCTCCAACCGGGCTCCCTTTCAGGCAGAGGTTCCTTAAATATGGTATTTTTTTTTTTTTCTTGAAGCTCAGCCGGTAGATGTCTCCATTACTCCCTCATAGCTAAGACCTCGGCAAGTCGGTATTAATCATTTCTTTAACCGACAATAAGGAGGAGGATTTGATAATTTGCCCAAAATGAGCAGATGCTCGGGAGGACACGTCTCCATCCTACGTCCCTCCCCTTCGATTTAAGTCAGAAATGAAAACTCCTTTCTCCCTCTTTTCCAGGCAAAAGAAAAGGCTGATTTAACTAAGCATGCAAGACGCCAACACCTTCCTCTTCAGTACATCCAAGTTTCCTTCTCTCTGAGCCACAAACGCGCTGCTTCTCCCTTCACTCCCGCCCACCCCTCCCCCACCCCCTCGGGTTTCCGAGTCATCAGGGAACGCGAGTGGGTGAAAGGACTCCGCGCTGCTGCATCCCGAGCCACCGCCTCCTCCTGCGCCTCTTCCGTGCCGCCTCGGGTTCAGCACTGGACAGCTCCCGCCCCAGCCCAACAAATGGCAGTCGGCTGATTGACAGAGGAGCCGACCAAACAGAGAACAAGACGGCTTGGGGCTGTCCCTCAAGGGTTTGGTTGCGGCCAAGCTGCCTCTTTAAACCGGCTTTCCTCCAGAGCAGGGGGAGACAGGAGTGTGGTTTGTGGCCAGACCTGAGGGCTCCAATTAACCAGTTGCCTGGTCCTATAAACTCCAGAGAGACAAACGTCTTAAAAGAAATCTTCGCTCTCCGGGACTCAGTCCTGCGCTCGCGGTGCGGATCTGTGTGCGCGCACTCCGTGCCTCCGGACGAAGCGAACGAGGAGGAGCCAGCGCCGGGAGGCGGGAACGACCTGCCACGGGTGAGATGATGGAGCAGCGTCTTTGGCGGCCGCGGCGGCAGCAGCAGCAGCAGCTCTTGAAAACACCTCAATGAGAGCGACGGTGGAAGCTGCTGAGCAGAAAGACGTAAGCAGGCTAACTATAGCCGCCGGGAGCGAGAGGGGATGTGACCTGTTCTGCTCAAGGCTGTGAGGTGCGTAATCCCGAGCCGACCCATTATGGAGCGGGTGCAGCCGGCGTTGCCACAGGTGATTTGATTTCCTGTGACGGTAGCTTAACCAGCCGGGCCAATTCCGAAACACTCTTATTTTAAAGTCCCTTTCGACTGGGTGCCATCTGGAGAAGGGAGCCGACTCCTAGTAAAAGTCTTACTGTTGATAAACTGACGACCAAATTTTTAAAAAAGTGTCTCCCGTTACCTCCTCTCGTGTCTGCGAAGCAGATGGGAGCCATGGCTTATCCCTTACTCTTCTGCCTCCTGCTCGCTCATCTGGGATTGGGAACTGTTAGCACCAGCCGCGACCCTCTGGGACGGCTGGATTCCCCTCGTGAGAGAACCCTGAGGCTGAAGCAGCACGCCCAGCAGCCGGCTCGAGCCTCTGCCTCGGACCCCTCGGCTCCCTGGAGCCGCTCCACCGACGGCACCATCTTGGCGCAGAAACTCGCCGAGGAGGTGCCCATGGACGTGGCCTCTTACCTCTACACCGGGGACTCCCACCAGCTGAAGCGAGCCAACTGCTCCGGCCGCTACGAGTTGGCGGGCCTGCCGGGGAAGTCGTCAGCCCTGGCCAGCTCCCATCCTTCCTTGCACGGGGCGCTGGACACGCTGACACACGCCACTAACTTCCTCAACATGATGCTGCAGAGCAATAAGTCGAGGGAGCAGAACTTGCAGGACGACCTGGAGTGGTACCAGGCACTGGTGCAGAGTCTCCTGGAGGGCGAGCCCAGCATTTCCCGGGCAGCCATCACCTTCAGCACCGAGTCGCTGTCCGCACCGGCCCCGCAGGTTTTCCTCCAGGCCACCCGCGAAGAGAGCCGCATCCTGCTCCAGGACCTGTCCTCCTCGGCACACCACCTGGCCAACGCCACGCTGGAGACCGAGTGGTTCCACGGCCTGCGGCGCAAGTGGAGGACCCACTTACACCGCCGCGGCTCCAATCAGGGGCCCCGGAGCCTGGGCCATAGCTGGCGGCGCAGGGACGGGCTTGGCGGGGACAAGAGCCACGTCAAGTGGTCTCCGCCTTATCTGGAGTGCGAGAACGGGAGTTACAAGCCTGGGTGGCTGGTCACTCTGTCCGCTGCTTTCTACGGGTTGCAGCCTAACCTGGTCCCGGAATTCAGGTAGGAAGTGGGAAAAAGGCAAAAGCAAAGCCTTCCTTCTGGTTTCACCTTGGGGAAGGAACACTTGGCTGGGACACTTAATGCCTCCCACCCTCAAAGCAGAGGGTGGGAGGCTGAGGGACACCTTTCGCCGGCGCCTGTGCTTAGAGACAAGAAGCGCCCTACCTTTTTCAGCTCAGTGAAATCTTCTGTCAGATCAGTTTCCCTGCAAGGGGCAAGGGACTGGTGAGCATTTGGCAGAGTTGAAATGTCTGATGCCCTACACTCCTTTTAAACCCTCAGGAGATCAGGGAGGGGAGTTCCCAGTCTGGGGGTGATTTGAGGGAAGCTGGAGAGCTTGGGTGTGCCCGCCAGGCATGGAGTGGCCAGCACTGGATGAGAGAAAAGGGAGGAGAGAAAAAAGAGGAAGACAGAGTTCCTCATTTATGCCACTTAGGGATAGCCTCTGCCTGCTTCCTATATGTGTAGTTCGGGGCACCAGTCCGCTGTTAGTTACCAGAGGGCGTATGATTAACACAGTACATCCCCTCTGCAGTTCTATCCCCTCAGCAGTGAGTCAGTCTCAGCAGCTTGGCTGTTTCCAGGATCCAGACTTTGCAGTTTGGTCAGTGTGCTCCTCCTCCTTCCCGTCTCCCTCTTCCCCTCTTCCTCCTGTTCTCTGTGTCAGGCGTACCTGAGGGTTCTCCAGTCCTTCACCTACTCACACACTTTATAAGTGAACCTGAGTGAGTTATCTTAGGGAGGGCGGCATTAGTTCTGACTGAATTCACTGGGGGAGCTTTTTGGAAATTTAATCACAGTTCTTCTGTATTTCCTGTGTCTAAAAGTATAGCATTTGTGGGGAGATGAAGAATTTGCAAATTAGCAGGGGCAATTTCTGTCCTGAGACATGCCTGACCTTTTTGGTGAGGAATGTCTAAGAAATAGCACTTTAGAATGGTTGTGAGGAAGGAACGCAAAGGGAAGAGTAGAAACTCCAAAGACAGCCTGGGAGAGGGCCACAGATTGACTGGGATCCTCCTCAGTTTCCATGATGGGAGGCTCTGGCAAGAAGGTCTTGGTGGTTGAGGTTGCTTCTGTACTTTTTGGGAACTTAAAAGTGAGAAACCTGAGAGGGTGTGTGTGCATGCACCTTAATGCTCTGTTTGGCACAACAAGGACAGTGTGCTGAGCTTTTGAAAGATACCAGGCTGAGTACTGGGCGGGCAAAAGGGGAAATCAGAAAGCTTGTCTTGGCACTGTCATTTACAGCTGGATGTCCCCCAGTAAGTTGCTTAACCTCTCTGGGCCTCAGCTACTTACCTACCAAGTGAGGGAGTTGAACTAGATGGTCTCCAGGGAGCCATCTAGCTATAAAATTTTGTAGCTTTTAATGCCAGCCACACTTGAGAATGCATATACAAAAACAAACAAACAAACAAACAAAAACACTTTCTCTGATTCTGTATGACTATATTAAATGTGTGTGTGTGTGTGTGTGTGTGCATGTGTGCATGTCTGCATGTGTTTCTATCTCTTTTAAAGACCCTGTCTTAAACCAGAGTAACTCTTTCCTGCTTTCAGGATAATCTCATTTCCTCCTGATTTCTGCAGGATCCTATTAGTAAGAGGTGAGCCGAGCTTTGAGCCTTTGCCATGTTGTTTGCTCAGAAGAGGAAAGATCAGCAGATGCCATTCACTGCCAGCAAATTGTTTGTGGCCTTCGGATAAGTGTTTTTAGGGAGACCCAGTTCCCAGGATTAATCTATCATCTGTTATCTGTGTATCTATCATCTATCTACGTATCTATAACATTTACTTTCTGTCAGATTCTGTGGTAACTGCTTTGCATGCATTATCTTACTTAATTGTCACAACTCTATGAGTTAGGTTTTATTAGTTTCCCTATTTTACAGAAAAGGAACCTGAAGCAGGGAGAGGTTAAGCTTTTTTTCCTGAGATCCCACAGCAGGTAAGTAGTAGAGCCAGGATTTGAGCCCCTTTCATACTTTTAGTCACTATGCTGAACTCTATTTTATGAAGGTGTTCTAAGAATGCTGCATATAGTATAGCTGCTGCATAAAAATATATGTATTTTTAAGGGTCAGATGCGGGATCAGGGAGGAGAGCCATTCATTTTCAGAATAATTTCTCTTAAGGCTAAGAAAGCGTGAGTCACCTAAATAAACTCAGTGCCTTCTGCCAGCCAGGATGAAAGGCCAAGGACACAAAGGGTCTGAGGTTGTGAGGGCTTACATGCCCCCTACCTACTTTTTGGACTACATTCAGAAAGTGGTTTGTTTCCTCTGGCTGAGTTTCTTTAAGTGCTTTCATAGTCATCAATGGTGTTCTTTAGCCAAGGCATGAAGCCAGGCCATTTAGTATTTGGCTCTCTGAAAAGCTGGTTCATCCTCGCAGTATGTATGGAGAGCAGAGTAAGTGCACTCCTGTGAGTGCTTTGCCCCATGTCTCATGCCCCTCAAATGCTGTACTGAGGATTTGCACAGATGTTAATTATAGGAACTGGAAGAAATCTTAAAGAGATCAGGTGGTTCCTCCTGTTGTTTCATAGGTAAAGAGACAGAACTAAAAAGGTGAAGTGACTTGTCCAAATCACAAATCAATTTTATAGTAATGACAAAAGCAGGATCCAGGCCTTCTATCTCTGGTTCACACTATGCTTGATACGTATAGACCTAAATCATATTTCTGTGGCTCTCTTAACCTTTGCATACAGTGCATGCTGGGGAATAGAGTTTACTTGTCATCACATTTTAGGACAAAAAAAGAATCAGCTCATAGAACACAGTGGTTGAATTAAAAAATACTATATTGTTTATTTCACACATTTGAGATAATATTTAAATGGGTCTTTCCTGTCTCTTCCTACTCATATGAGGCAAAGGTTTTTTGTTGTTGTTGTTGTTGATGGTGGTGGTGTTTTATGATCTAAGATGTACATTCTAAAATTCTATAATATAGGTGAATAATACTGTACAGGCACGGTACAGGGCAAACCTCAAATGAATTTTTGGGAAACCATGATTAACAGCTCTTCATATGGGGGGTGCCTGGGTGGCTCAGTTGTTAAGAAACTGCCTTCAGCTCAGGTTATGATCCCAGGGTCCTGGGATCGAGCCTCGCATCGGGCTCCCTGCTCAGTGGGAAGCCTGCTTCTCCCTCTCCCACTCCCCCTGCTTGTGTTCCCTCTCTCGCTGTGTCTCTCTCTGTCAAATAAATAAATAAAATCTTAAAAAAGAACCTTAAAAAAAGAGCTCTATATATGATTTTAAATGTATTTTGAACATCCACAATGTTATTTGCAAAAAGCCTTATCTGTAATGAAAATCACATTGATAATTTTCTTATGGAAGAGAAAAGGAAGAAAAACTTTGTAGTTAAAATTGTCATTTAAGATCAGTTAGTATTTTCTCAGGTCTTGTTTATAAGATTGAAGCATTTAAATTATATTTTATTTTTTAGAGAACGTAAGTCCCAAACATGAAATTCGAAAGTAGTGTGAGAACATGGTTAACCACTTTCTTATATTAATGTGACTGTAAAATACCTCTCAGAGTAAATTTTATTCCCCTCGGTTTCCAAATGATAAAAGTATCTTAAATTTCAAAGCCTAGTTTAAGACTCACATTGGGGGGTGCTGTCTCAATCCATTGGGCCTCCCCACTCTTGCTTTTGCTCAGGTCATGATCTCAGGGTCATGGGATTGAGCCTTGTGTTGGGCTCTGCACTTAGCAGGGAGTCTGCTTGACTCTCCTGGTGCTCCCCCCCCAATAATAAATAAATAAATCTTTTAAAAAAAGACTCACATAGGAAGAGAAATTTATTACTCATTTTTTTCAAAAAATGGCATTACTCTAATCAAATGTCTCTTAGGTCATTTGTTATATAGCATAAATATTTTAGTTCTCATCTTCCAACTCAGCAAAAGAGAGAGTAATAATTTAACTATATCCTCAGTTGTTTATATTTATTACATTAGGTTTGTGATGTCTTTGTAGAAATTTTCCTTTAAGTCCCTTGGTTTTGCATTGTTATTTTTCTTTGTGGAACTTAAAGTGATATGGAGTTGGATTCCATTCTGCTGAAATCATAGATATCTTCCTGGTGGTAGTTGGTACTGTTCAGTGCTTAGGATGGATATAAGGTACTTAAGTGTTGAAGTTAAAGCAAAGGAACCTTTGGGAACTAATTATTTTTTGTTGAGCTAAAAGGGACATAGGAATTCATTTGGTTTCTTTCATCTTCTCAATTTGCAATGGAGGAGACAAGACCCAAAGGCCTAAAGGAACTTGCTTGAGTGGCACAGCTCTTTTGTGGTAGGTTAGAATTAGCGGAAACCCATATATATTGAGCACCTACTATATGTCAGATGCTTTATACATACCACTGCTCTAATTCTTTGTACTCTCAGGTAGTTACAGCTTCAGAAAGGTTAAGCAACCTGCCCAACATAACATAGCTAGTGAATTAGGGAACCCAAATCAAATTTAAAGCTATCCTGCTATGAAGCTTATATTGTCTTTCTACTACCTTATGCTGCTATCTCTTGATTGCCAACTTTGTTTTCACCTTGTTATTAAAAAAACATAACATGGTAATGACTTGAAATAATATATTTGGCCCAAATAAGTCATATACGCTTAAAATTTTTAGGCTAATCATAAAATCAAGCATGTTGTGTAGTAGGAAGAATATTAGACTTGACAGAACTTTGCCTCAAGTCCCAGTTTTGTCTCTGACTGGCTGTATTACCTGTCTGGAAATCAGCTTCTGCATAATTAATGGGCATGGACTTGATGCTATCCAAATACCTTTATAACCCTTTGTTCTACACATTCTTAATTGGTCTATCCAGATTGTCAACAAGTAGGCTTTGGAAACAGGGCTGATACACATAAGTGCAGTGCGTTGTGGAAATGATGTTGCTGGGGAAGTAACATGCAGAAGAAGAGGAAACCATGTGAATGTCAGACCTGATGTTGGTAAAAAAAAAAAAAAAAGCAATAGGGCAATGAAGGAAAGATCACAATAGTGTGGAAACCCCTTTTTAGAAACTAATGCAACAAACATCGATATCACTGATTTGCTGACTCCTGAGGGGTCACTTCACTCTCTCTCCTTCACATAAACCTCCACAGTGATTTTGGAACAGATCTCTGCTTTCAACAGAAGAGGGCACTTCACAGTATAAGGGAAATAACCATTTTGCTCCAAGCTAAACATATCCTAGGTCTCTCTTGTGGGTAATGATAGTGAAGAGGTTACCTATAGAAACAGCAAAGAGATGCTTACCTGGGTTATAGATCAAAGAGTTTTTAGATGAACTTCTGCTACTGAGATTTTTGAGTCTCAATTATTTAATCGGTAAACCGTGAATAGTAAAGTACATCTCCTTTGGGATTCTGTAACGACTAAATGAAGAACTGTGATCACACAGAAAGTTCAGTAAGTATTTTGTATTGTAGCTTCTGGCTTCCCGAATACTTACCTCAGATATAAACTTTCTTAGTTTAGCTGAATTAAAGTCATGTGATTAATAGTAATTTATAATTCATATGATGGTTTTGTTTCTTCCCTAATTATTGTGAAGATTTGTAATGACAGTGGATCAGGGTGGAAACATGGGTCTTGGAGACAGAAGATGTTGGCACCAGCTGGACCATATCTTTGACTCATGGTGTAACCATGGGCAGTGGTTGCCTTTCTAATCCTCAGTTTCTTTATCTGTAAATTGAGGGAGTTGGTCTTAGGTGACCTGTAGGGCTCCTTATAACCCTAAAAGTCTATGATTATGTACCTAACTAAACATATTACTTTAACTTTTGAGCTTTTGATTATAATGCTGAAAACAGTTAATATAATATTTAAATGCAGATCATGTTCATATATATCCAATGTATGTTTTTATCATAGTCATTTATTCATAGAATATACTCTCTATGTATACTAAGTATATATGCTAGTGGAAATGAGACCACCATTTCTCTCTCTCTCTTTTTTTTTTTGGAGGGGAGGAATGCCATTTCAAAATAAGAATAATCAGGATCTGATGTTCCAGGTCTTGAAAGATCCCGATTTTACTCAAAGGCAACATGAAGCTATTTTGCAGATTTCTAAATCAGGGGCGTCAGTATACCCGTGTAACCTCCCTCAAGATAACCAATGTTTAGGCATTTTGAAACTCCTTACCTACTCTTAACAATAACCCACCATCAATTTACTTCTGTAGTTGGCTAATTTTAAAATTTCAAAAAGGGCTATTTGTTGTCATGGAGCAGTGGCACGGCATTACTTGCCATTTTGTAGAATATGCATTTGGAAGCAGAAATGGGATTTCTGAGACTGCTAAATAAATAAGATTATGTGCCTGCCCTCTGGAGAGGGCACTGATGCCCTCATTAGACTGATTTCAGAGCCTCAACTTCTAAGTCCAATTTTACTTTCAATTTCAGAAAGGCAGCAGTTTGGTGTCCACTGTTCAGGGTTTTATGGCTACCCTTTTCCAACCCACACTGTGTTTTATGATTATATTGTAATATATTGCGATGCCAAGAAGTATGTTGTTGACGTTAAGTTGCACTTGGTTGGTACTGAGCATTAGGGCCTTGTTTATTTTCTCTCTTCGGTTCTGGATTGCTATTTACAGGGTTATTTTAGCAGAATTACTAAAAGAGTACACTGGGATTTTGATAACTTTGGCAGCTTGATGGCCACTATTGCACAAATAGGCAGCACACTGGTACTGAGGCTATGCTTGGAGAATTTGCAACCAATAGTGTTATTAAGCTCTTGTCCACATCTTTGGCATATGCACTGGGGTGGGGATGGAGGAACTTCTCCTGGTCTTTAGCCTTATTTGCTTTTCAGCTTTTAGTAAAAAACAAAACAAAACAAAAAAAAAAACATTCCTATGTGCAATTTCTAGTTTCTCTGGCATATACTCATTCAACAAGTCCTTTTTCCTTCAGGAAAAAAAACCCTATAAAAATATTTAGGTGGATAGGTTGTTCTATGAGATACTTCTTCAGTTAAAAGTCTTTCTCAGGTTTCTCCCCACCCTTTTCTACAATGCCAAGCTTAGTATAGGAGCCATGATGAACTTTCTTTTTTGTATCAAAGGATATTATAGGGCCTCAAAGCAATTACAGGATATATCTAGTTTCATCACCATCATTACAGGTAGAATTTATAGAAAACACAGAATTAGCTTAAGTGGTCTGACCCCAAGGTCATTTTTCCCAAACAAAAATTACCTACTTTCCTGTCAAAGAAGGCAGTCTCTCTCTCTCTCTCTCTTTTACATGGTTAATTATTACTTCTAATTAATTGAAATCCAGTTAATTTTTATTCATTATAATACCTGTTATAACTTTCCCCCAGTTAAAAACTATAACAAGACAACATAGAATTTTTAAAAAATTCTGTCTAATTAGCAAAGTACCCAGTGCACCTATAATTTAAAAGGAAACTTAGAATTACATAAGATTTTGCTTTATTTCTTTAACCTAGTTTTCTCACCATTTATGTGTTTTGTCCCATGGATATGCCTTTTTACATTATTATGGAAGAACTTTCATAGAAAAAGGTGAAAGATTTATGTGATCTGAAGAGAAACCAGAGTATGAAAGAAACTTCATAGAATGACACACGGCTTTTATCTGAGAAAGAGAAAAAGGTAATATAGTATAATGTATTTTATCAATTCTAAGATGCACTTTTCCCCCATTTTGATGTCTCTTAACTTAAGATCTGGCTTAGGATTGAGAGCATGTGATTTCCAATTGGCATACATTTCCTTTTAATGGTATGCAATATAATATCATATCTTTTAATTAATGGCATGTTATATTTGATATATTAGGAAATGAGAAAATAAATTCCAAGATCTCTCCAACTATAAAGATCTATTATCATCTGTAAGTTATCAAGATGTAGCAAAATACACATATATGGAAACACAAAATCTAGACATCACTGCTACATATAAATTAGATTGCTATTTGTCTTCATAATAATTTTGTTTAAAAAGACAAGCTATCCTAAAACATGGAACATTTATTTTTTTTCTTAAGATTTTATTTCTAAGTAATCTCTACACCTAATGTGGGCTCGAACTCACAACCCTGAGATCAAGAGTCGGAAGCTCTACCAGCTGGGCCAGCCAGGCACCCCCACATTTCTTATCAATGAGTGTGAAATATACAAAATACTGGGCCAGAAGTTGCAGAAACTTTTATTTTCAGATTAGGTGGGGTAAGGATTATCAAAAGCTTTCCTGCATCATATGGTGAAGCATTTCACTCATTCTGCAGGAAAATGCCTAGGACAGTGAGAATAAAAGACCACTTAAAGACCAAAAATAGATCTTTCTTTTCTAAAGGGCTTAGACGTTTCAGGGTGGAAATAAAAACTTCACCGTGTAGTCATGTAATTAGTTTTGGTTAAAGAGATTTATTTTTATTTTATTTATTTATTATTATTTTGATTAAAGAGATTTAAATGGAACTGTGGAGGTGAGTGTTTTTTCTTTTTTTCTAGGTAGCTGCCTGAGTGAAGAGTTTGGCTTTCCCTTATTTGATGCCCAGACCATTGCATAGAGCAGGGTTTCTCATCCTAGGCTTCATTGACATTTCAGGCCAGATAATCCTTTCTTGTGGGGGCCGTTTTGTTTGTTTTAAGATGTTTAGCAGCACCTCTGGACTCCTAGTAGATGCCGGTAGCAACCTCCTTGCCCACTGTCATAATCAAAAATGTCTACAAACATTGCCAAATATCACCTTGAGGGCAAAAATACCTTTGGTTGAAAGCTGCTGGTATAGAGAGAAGGCATATAAACATGTTATTCTGGGGCTCTTTATTTCAAGGGTTTTGTATGTATGTGTATATGTATGTGTATGCTTGTATGAGTCTGTCAGATCATGTTTCTATTTACTTATTCATTTGCTTGTTTGGGATATAAGATCATTTCATATATAGAACCTGATACAAATGAGAACTGCAAAATTTTGATGGATCAATGGAATATTAATTTACATTTATGTGTCATCAGGGCTCAAAAAGAAAAACTTGGCAAACTATTTGCAGAATTTGTTACTAACACGGTTTTACTATTTCTATGGTTAAATGTTTTATATTTAAAGTTTCTCAATAAAACATGCATTTTGGAAAAGAAAATACCTGTGTGGGGGTGGTGAGGGCATTCTTTAAAGAAGCAAGTTTTAGTCAATGTGCTGGGAAAGCTCCTTTTTGAAGAATTAGAATTTTAGAAGTCAAAACGATTTTAGAGATCATATAATCCAATTTATTGTTACTTTTACAGGTGAGGAAATTGAGACCCAGGGAAGTGACCATCACTTGCACAAATCATACGCACAAATAAAAACACCTCGAGTCATCAAATAAAGGTTAATTCATACTCATTATTCACTGATCTCAACCTGGCTGAGTATCAGGATCACCTGAAAAGCCTGATAATATGTTCCTAGGCCCTCCCCAGACCATGTGAATGAGATAATCTGAGGATAGGTTCAGAAGTCTATATTAAATACAAAGCCTTTAAAATTCAGAAGCAATTGGTCTTTAAGGACAAACTTGGGAAAAAGCAAGCAGTGTTTTATAAAGTTAAAAACATATAATCCATTTCCCAAGATTTTAAGAACAAAAATTAAAAATTGTAAATGCTTAGCACCTTCAGCTTTAGATACCCCCAAAATTTGGCAATCCAATATTGTGAATGATGCTATTGGTAGGGATAGAATGAATAGCAGGTTTTTTATGAAGGCAGAGAGATCACAGGTACTAAGCCTTGGAATGGTGGGCCACTGAGTATTATGGTATATCTCCCTCTCTTTATTTCAGGTTCTTTGTTTTCACACCTTTAAGATAGGGGCTAGCATGAAAGTAGCTGCTTCTTGTTATTATTGTTTGTCTCTTTATGTAAAAGTCCTATTTCCCCAACTAGTTCTACATGGCCTTCAAATGCAAGGACCACATTTTATGACTTCCTACATTCAGTGCCTCTTGAAATTGCCTTGCATATTTCAGGGAGGCAGTATGGCTAGGAGGAAGGGTTTTGGGATTATAAATCTACACTTGAATCCACGAACTTCCACTTTTGTTTACTGTGTGACACTGGGGAAGTTACTTCACTCTATGTCTTCATCTTGAAAGGGTGTAGAGTACCTCTCATTGTTGTAAAGAGTAAACAATCATGGGGCACCTAGGTGGCTCAGTCGTTAAGTGTCTGCCTTCGGCTCAGGTCATGATCCCAAGGTCCTGGGATCGAGCCCTGCATCGGGCTCCCTGCTCGGCGGGAAGCCTGCTTCTCCCTCTCCCACTCCCCCTGCTTGTGTTCCCTCTCTCACTGTGTCTCTCTCTGTCAAATAAATAGATAAAATCTTTAAAAAAAAAAAGAGTAAACAATCATATAAATAAAGAGTTTAGGATAATGTATGGAATGTACTATTCTTTTAAGAAACATTATAGGGTATGTAACATGTGACTGGCTAGGACTATAGATGCTGGGGATATAATAGTGAAAATGACAGATAAAAGTCCCTGTCCTCATGGATTTTTTTTTGTGGGGGTGGGAGGAGATAGATGATCAGCAAGCAAAATAAATATAATAAATAATTCTTGATAGAAACAAGTGCTATAAGGATATGAATAGATAATGAGATAAAGAATAGCTGAGAGGTAAGGTGGGTTGCATTAAATAGGGTGGTCAGGAAAGACCTTTGAGTTAAGAAACGGAGGATAAGAAAGAGACAGCCATGGAACAAGTTGAGGTAATCATGTTCTGAATAGGAAATAGTGAGAGCAAAGGCCTTGAGGCAGGAATGAGCTTCAAGAATAGAAACAGAATAGAATAGCTTCAAGAACAGAAAGAAAAGTGTTACTAGAATGTACTGAGAAGTGTGTAATGACATAAAAAATGAGAGTAAGATACGCAGGTGTTCAATAAGTCATTAAAATATTGTGGTAATACAGAAACGTATTAAGTACTTTAAAAATTTCTACCCCAGGGGCCCCAGGGCGGCTCAGTCGTTAAGTGTCTGCTTTCACCTCAGGTCATGATCTCAGGGTCCTGGGATGGAGCCCTGTGTCGGGCTCCCTGCTCAGCTCAGCGGGGAGCCTGCTTCTCCCTCTCCCTCCGTCCCTCCCCCCTGCTCATACTCTCTCTCAAATAAATAAAATTAAAAAAAAATTTCTACCCCATAGCAATCTGTAAATTGTAAATACATTTTCATTGTTTTCCCTTGGATGGTTTTATTGTAGTGTTCTTATTTTATTTTGGTGCCTTTTTCTCTTTCTTCCTTTCAGTCTTGGCCTTCTTGCCACAGCCTCCCTTAGCTCTAGGAGCTTGAGTTTTTCCAGTCTCTCTGATGAGATTTCAGTCAAAGAATAGCTATTTCTAGTTGCTCCATTCTCAAGTGTGAATGAATAAATTGGAATTTGAGAGGCAAGGGAGGTAGAAATAAAAAATCCAAAATTTCTTGCAAAAATAAGTTGGTTGCTTTTCTTGCTCTCTAGTTCAAACCTGTAAGGGAAGCATTTTCCAGACGCAGACAGCAGGAGAGTAAGGGCAGAGGCACAATAGGTTAACTCATGGGCAAAGCATTTTTTTTTTCTTCCTTACCAGCATGCTTGGAATGACATCCTGCGGGTCCCTGATTTCTCTCAAGCTGGTAGCTGGCAGGTCTTGTCATTTGCCATTTCCTGACACTCCTTGTCCTTTATGGTGAGGTCTAAGATGTAGAGGTCAGGGGCTGCCTGAAAATCTGCCAGTGGAGAGGCATAAGGCATGGAGCTGAGATTGGAAAAGCCAGGAGAAAGACCACAAACATTTGGGTGTGAATTTGGAGGTAGATTTTGTTATAGGTAGGAATGTATCTCTAATGAGGAACGGTAACAATGGAAAATAGGGATTATGGGTTTTAGGAAGTAAAATAATCATCATTAGCTTCTAAAATGTGACAAATGTTGGATTTAGCTTTTTATATTTCATATTTCCCTTTCCCTATTCTCTTCCTTTTTTCATTAATTATATTTAAAATTTTTCTACTGGTTACCTTGATTTTTGCATCCATAAATTTAAAATAGCATCTTCTATTTTTTACTTTTCTTTCTTTATCCTCCTACTTCTCTTGCTATTCCTGTATTTTTAGATAATTGAAGATGGTGGCATTTATAACCTGTCACTGCAGTAAAAAACCAAAAAAAAAAAAAAGTCTGTGCTTTGTCTGTTCATTGCCTCTAAGAAATGAACCTTGAATAACTGAATCTGTGCATTTTCAAAATGTTCCAAATTTCAAGGACCAATGGATTATCTCTCTCTAGACCAACTGCTCAAAACCATGCTACCTCTAGTTTACATATGTCTGCCTGGAGACTTCTCACATAATGCTTCCCTGCCTTTGGAATTGCCATCTGCTTTCCTTTTTCATATTAAAGAAATAAAAAACAACCATATATTTTGCTTATTTCTAAGATTATCTAACTTTTTAATCAATCATACTATTTGTTAAAGAAAAGTTCACATTTTTGTTGAAGGCATTCTTGTTGGAGTCCCATAATTTGTACAAGTTGCTTTAGGTCTTCTGCAGAATAACCATCATGGAAATCTTTTCAAATTATTGGAATTTTGGATCCAACTCTGTGTTGGATGCAGGTCCTCTTATTTCTAGAATTCTTATTTTTTCATCCTGTGGAGTATAATTTCAAATACTTTCTAAGCATTTCAGGTACTTTCTAAGTAAAATTTCTAAGTCTTCCCATGTCTGAAAACATGTCTTTGTGCATGATTGATTGTCAGAATATAGGTTTAAAGTAATTTTGCCCTCAGAATTTTAAAGACGTTGTTTTTAGCTGGTAAAAAAAATTTGCCAGTATCATTGATGCTGGTAAAAAAATTTTGATATTAACCTGATTTATTATACTTTTGTAGGTACTTGTTTCTTTTCTCTTTATAGAAACTTTTAAGATCTTTTCTTTTTCCTTAGGGTTCTGAATATTCATGATGATGTGCTTAGATGTGATTCTTTTTATTCATCAACCTTACCACTTAGTTGGCCCTTTCAGATTTTTCCACTCAGAAATTTCTTTTATGATTGCTTAAAATTACTTTCTCCTATCCTTTTCTCTTGCTGGAACTTCTAAGAGTTTGGCATTTGACATTCTGGATTGATCTCCATAAATTTAACTTTTCTCTCATTTTTTTCATCTTTTTCTCTTTACTTTCCCTTGTAAGAGATTTTATTTTTTCCTTTTTAGTAAATTAGTTTTCATCTGGCAATGTCTTTTAATTTCTATGAACTCTTTCTTGCTCTGATTGTTTTTCATAATTGTATGTTCATTTTCTTAAATCTCTTTGAGAAAATTAAAATACTTATTAAATTGTCTTCTGTTGCCTGAATTGTTGCTGTTTGTTCATGGTTTGGTTGTTTTGCTTTTTCATACCAGTTCTTCTTCTTTATGCTACCAGTTCATCTCAAATGTTATCCTTAGTCATCAATTTTCTGACTGAAGGGCTAGATTAATTTATATAGCTAGAGGACATGGAGTCTTGTGTCAGGTGTGTAGGCCTAGTTCCTCAGTAGACCTCTCCCTTGATTGTCACTTCAATCACTTTAGGATGCCTGAGAAGGAAGTTGGCAGTCTCTGGCCCACCCTAGACCTCTACTCTGGGAGAACTAATAGTTAATTTTAGAAGTTTTAGCTCTTACAGGTATTTCTTTTCATCTATTTACAGAATTGTTCTTGGTTTTCAGTTTGGGAAAAAATACCCTTACTGCACACAAGGAAAGATGTTCCAACTTGTGTAACTCAAGGAAGTCCTTCAATTCATCACCTTGATGTCTGCCTCCTTTTCTACTTCCACTCTTGATACCAGTTGATTTTGAGCTTAAAATCCTTCTGAAAAGTCTGCTGGAAAAGCAGTTTTCACCTCTCTTCCAGCCTTTTTCTGCTCCTGTCCTGGACTCAGCTGTCACCACTCTGGCTTATCACCAGTATGATCCCAGAAAATCATGTCAAATCTCTGGTCAGTTATTTTGCCTCATTCCCTTTTATACTTATTTACTGCCATTACAGTTGGATGTGGAGGGATGAGGTAGAGAAATATACGCTCAACTCACCAACTTGAACAAGAACTCACACTTAGGTTTTCTGACAGTCTTCTTACCCTTACCAAGGATATGCACATCATATTCAGCTCTTTTCCTTATTAGGTGTGTGTCCTCAGGCAGCCCATTTCATCTCTTTTTGTCCCAAATTTCTTAACTATTATTTAGGGGAAATGATATTGATAATACATAGTTATAATATAAACTGGGGAAATAGTATCAGTCACATATTTCAGTGAGGATGTTTTAACGGTCTTTAGCATAATGTCTGACACATAATGCGCACCCAATAAATGATAACTTAAAACACAGGGTTCAAAGCATACAAGTAAAACCTATATTTAGTTCACATCTTTGGTACCTAACCAAGGCTAGTTATTTTCATTTCAATGGGAACATTTTTTTTATTTACTTTATGGCCTTATTTACTGTTGTTATCTCTGGATCAGAAGTGGCCATTGTCACAAGCTACATATTTTTTCTGTGAAAAATTACTATTAACAGCTGACTTGTTTTTATTGTATAAAATATTAGGGTCTAGAAAAAAGTCATTTAGAGTGAAAAAAAACTGGGCAGATTATCAGATGGGTAATTTGACTTGAAAATCTATATGAATAGGAGCCAACAGGAAAAAAAGAGAGAAATTTAGTAATTTAAGAAATGGTTAACAAAAAAGATATTTTCATTTAGATATTATAGCCAAACACTAATATAAATGCATTTTAATTAAATCAACAGGAAACTGAATGTATGAGATCATTATATTTTAAGACAGATTACAGTGTTCACATTAAACCTTTATTTGCCTTGACAGATATACTTTGTCATTTTTTTCTCTGTAGACATTAAAAAAGTATGACTTTGAACATATTATATAACTTAGCTGAACCTTATTTTCCTCATCTATAAAACGAGAAAGTACTTCCTCTTTTACAGATTGTTATTTGAAAAAAATGAATCAATATAGGTGATCTCTTTGTACTGGGTTCCCTGACAAGGAATTGTCCTACCCCATTCAGAAAGGATGGAGGTGATACAAGGAACACTGTGGATGTGTTTGATAAATTGTCCTCCTGTTATTTAAAACTGAAATAAAATGAAGCTCAAAACTATCCCAGGGAAGGAAAACCACAAATTGAGACATTAGTCAGCTACCTCTATAAAAGTAGCAGACTCAAAATATATTTTTCAGAGGGACAGTCATCTATTATCAAATTCTAAACGCTAGCAATTTTAAGAGATGTGCTGCACTTAATTTTGAAAGAAGTATCACCTTGAGGAGCCCCAAAATACAAAGATTGTATATGTGGATGGGGAATACGTGTTCCTCCTGATTGACCTTACTTCATTTTATATTTATTGGTTCCTTCTCTTTTGTAAAAATCAAACGAGTTATTTATTTTTTTCCACATAAAATGTACAGATCTTCCCAAGGAAGATGTGACCTGGTTGCCAAAAAACCTTCCAAGAACAAGAAGCCAGACAGATGGAAGACGTTTGTCACTATGTAAAGTTTGGCACGCTTTCTCTGGACATGTCTGCTGCAAAGTAGTGTGGGGGAGGAGAACATTTACTTGCTTTAAGACAGACTGTTGTCAAATTCTTCTAGATGTTCTAGAGGGCATCAGACTATGTTCTTGTTTCTTTTGTATTTCTTGTAGTTATATGCTGGAGCTAAATGATACAGAGGCTGGGTGCTTTTTTGAGGATGTTTTCTGAGGATACGATGCCCCAAGTGAGGAAATGATACAAAGATTACTTAAGTCACTGAAACATGAATCTAGACTTTTATAGTTAGATGGGAACAGAAAGAAAATAGCTCTTCTTCCCCTTTAAAAAAAGTTTTTTAACTTTTCCTTGATCCCATCCCATTTGCAACTAACCTGTGAAGTGTGCTCTTCTGTTCATATGCTATTTGTGTGCAAATAATTTTAATTAAATGCTTGCTATATAGCTGATTATTCTGCTTACTTTTTATTTACACAACTCTGTTTTAAAAATCTCTTCATGTTGAGGGGGAGATGAACCATTAGAGACGATGGACTCTGAAAAACAAACTGAGGGTTCTAGAGGGGAGGGGGGCGGGGGGTTGGTTTAGCCTGGTGATGTGTATTAAAGAGGGCACATTCTGCGTGGAGCACTGGGTGTTATGCACAAACAATGAATCATGGAACACTACATCAAAAAATAATGATGTAATGTATGGTGATTAATATAATAATAAAAAAATTTAAAAAATCTCTTCATCTTGCTACATACACAACCAGTCCATTTCTCTATTGCAATATAGTACTCTACCACTGCATAATGTGTAGAAACTGTCCAGTCCCAGGGATGGGCACCCAGAATGTCTTCAATTCTTTGCCATTACAATAACACTGTGGTAAGTTTATATGCCCCTTTATAGACTTGAATGAGAATTTCTTTGAAAGGTAAACCCAAGAGCAGGATTTCTGGGTCATAGAGAGGGGTAAATGTATTTTATAAAATATTGCAAGATGGCTCTCTAGATAGGCTGCACCAGTCTACATACTTACCAGCAGGACATAAAGGATCCTAGAGCTTTACATTACTGCCAACATTTGGCATTACATGGCTTTCTAATTTTTTGCCAGTTTAATGAATGCAAAGTGATATCTCACTATTGTTTTAATTTGCTTAAGCATCTCTTCATGTGCTTGTAAGCCTGTTGGGTTTACTTTTCTGTAAAATGCTTGTTTATATCCTTTGTCTTTTTCCTATTATGATTCCTATACTTTTATTGAATTGCAAGAAATCCTGGTGTATTCTAGATACTACTTATGTGTCAATTTTAGACGTAATATCACCCAATCTGTTACCTTTCAGTTAACTTTGTTCATAATCTTTTCCCTTGAAGAGAATTTTCAAAAATTACTGATGTTATTTACTTAAAAATTTGCCTTACAGTTTATGCTTTAGGGTTTAAGAAATCTTTCAGTACCTTCTCAAAAAATATTCTCTTATGTTATCAACTACTAACTTTAAAGTTTTACCTTTCACAGTCAGGTTTTGAATATCTGGATTTACCCTTGTACATGGTATTAGGTAGGGACTGAGGTATTATTTTTGTTCACTTAGTGAGCCAGATTCCCAACACTATCATCTTTATCATACGTGTAAGTGCCTTATATGCTATATACGTATGTGTTTCTGAATTCTCTATTTTGTTCCACTGCTTCCGTCTGTTTTTCTGTCAATACTATGTTTTATTGCCATGGTTGGGCAGTACGTCTTACTAATTGCTTGAGCAAGGCCTACCTCTTTTCGTTTCACAGCTAATTTTTATTATTTTACTTACAGCAAGCTATCAAGTTTCTCAAAAATCAATATGGAGTTTTCGTTGGTTCTGCATTAAATTTATAGCTGCATTTAATGATAAATCACATTTTTAATACAATAAATTATTCCTTCTTAGAGTATGGGATATCTCTCCATATTTTTCAGATCTATTTTGTCCTTCATTAGAGTTTCAAAATTTCTCCATAGAGGTTTTGTGTATTCTTGATTAACTTTACTACTGAATTTATGGGTTCTGTTGGTATTTTAAATGGCATTTTTTTAGTTATCATTTTTCATTGGAGATTGTTGGTATAGATAAATGCTATTGATTTTTGTACTTTGATCTGCTGTCCATCAACTTTGCTGAACTTTGTTATTATTCTCATTTTGTCTGTTGATTTTATTGTCAGATAAATGATCATCTACAAATAATGATGGTTTAATCTCTTCTGAACTTTACATATCATTTTTTTCTTTATAGAATTAGTTGTGACTTTCAGTACTATATTAAACAGCATCAGAGATTGTAAGCACTCTTGACTTAAAGCAAACATCTTAAAAAGTTTCTCCTTTAAATATATTGTTGATAGAAGCAAGCTTCAAGTTAAAGTTTTATTTCTAGTTTATTTTTAAAGGAAATTAGGTGGTAGAATTTTGTAAAATGCTCTTTTATCTTGATTAAAATAATCAGATAATTTTTTTCATTTCTTCTATTAATGCTGTGAATTTCATTGATATATTTTCCTTTATTTTTTTTGGCTTTTTAAGTTTTTATTTTAATTCCAGTTAGTTAACATATAGTGTTCTATTAGTTTCAGGTATGCAGTATAGTGATTCAACAATTCCAAACGTCCCCAGTGCTCATCACAAGTGTACTCCTTAATCCCCATCACCTATTTAACCCATCGCCCACACCTCCTCCCCTCTGCTAATCATCAGTTTGTTCTCTCTAGTTAAGAGTATATTTCTTGATTTGTCTCTCTCTCACTCTTTTTTTTCCCCTCTGCTCAATTGTTTTGTTTCTTAAATTTCACATATGAGTGAAATCATATGGTCTCTGTCTTTCTCTGACTGGCTTATTATTATTATATCTCTAGTTCCACCTATGTTGTTGCAAATGACAAGATTTCATCCTTTATTATGACTAATATTCCACTGTGTGATTGTATATATGTTTATGTATAATACCATGTTTTCTTTATCTATTCATCAATGGATGGGCACTTGAGCTTCTTCTATACCTTGTCTATTGTAAATAATGAAGCTATAAACATAGGGGTGCATGTATTCTTTGGGTAAATACCCAGTAGTGTGATTAATTTTTGAGGAACCTCCATACTGTTTTGCACAGTGGCTTCACCACTTTGCATTCCCACCAACAGTGTACCTTACCAACACCAGTTGTTTCTTGTGTTGTTGACTTTAGCCATTCTAACAGGTGGGAGGTGATATCTCATTATAGATTTGATTTGCATTTCCCTGATACTAAGTGATGATGAACATCTTTTCATGTGTCTGTTGGTCATCTGTATGTCTTCTTTGGAGAAATGTATGTTCATGTCTTCTGCCAATATTTAATTGGATTATTTGGGGCATTTTTGGTCTTGAGTTATATAAGTTATTATGTATTTTGGATACTAACCCTTTATCAGGTATGTCATTTGCAAATATCTTCTCCTATTCAGTAGGTTGCCTTTTAGTTTTGTTGATTTTTTTCCTTCATTGTGTAAAAGCTTTTTATTTTGATGCAGTCCCTATAGTTTATTTTTGCTTTCATTTCCCATGCCTCAGGAGACACATCTAGAAAAAAAGTTGCTATGGCCGATGTTAAAGAGGTTATTGCTTGGTTTCTCTTTTAGGATTTTTATGGTTCCAGGTCTCACATTTAGGTCTTTATTCCATTTTGAATTTATTTTTCTGTGTGGTGTAAAAAAGTGGCCCAGTTTCATTCATTTGCGTGTTGCTACCCAGTTTTCTCAACACTACCTGGAGTGACTTTCCCCATTGGGTATTCTTTCTGCTTTGTCAAAAGTTAATTGTGGGTTTATTTCTGGGTTTTCTATTCTGTTCTATTGATCTATGTGTCTATTTTTGTGCCAGTATCATACTGTCTTGATCACTATAGCTTTGTAATATGACTTGGAAGTCTGGAATTGTGATACCTCCAGCTTTGGTTTTCTTTTTCAGGACTGTTTTGTCTATTTGGGGTCTTTGTGGTTCCATATAAATTTTAGAGTTGTTTGTTCTAGCTCGTGAAAAATGCTGTCATTATTTTGATAGGGATTGCATTAAATGTGTAGGTTGCTTTGGGTAGTATAGACATTTTAATACTATTCATTCTTCTAATCCATAGGCATGGAATGTCTTTCCATTTCTTTGTCTTGTCTTTAATTTCTTTCATCAGTGTTTTACAGTTTTTAGAGTATAGGTCTCTTATCTCTTTGGCTAGGTTTATTCCCAGGTATCATTATTTTTGGTGCAATTATAAATGGGATTGTTTTCTTGATTTTCTTTTTCTGTTGCATCATTTTTGGTGTATAGAAGTACAACAGATTTCTGTATAATTTTGTATCCTGAGACTTTATCAAATTATCAGTTCTAGCACATTTTTAGTTGAGTCTTTTGGGTTTTCTATATATAGTATCATGTCATCTGCAAATACTGAAAGTTTTACTTCTTTACCAATTTGGATGCCTTTTATTTCTTTTTGTTGTCTGATTGCCGAGGCTAGGACTTCCAGTACTATGTTGAATAAAGTGATGAGAGTGGACATCTTTGTCTTGTTCCTGACCTTAGGGGAAGAGCTCTCAGTTTTCTGCATTGAGGATATCAGCTGTGGGTTTTTCATATATGGCCTTCATTATGTTGAGGTTTGTTACCTCTAAACCTACTTTGTTAAAGAGTTTTTTATCATGAATGGATGTGTACTTTGTCAAATGCTTTTCCTGTGTCTATTAAAATAATCATATGGCTCTTATCCTTTCTCTTATTGATGTGATATTGATATATTTGTGAATACTGAACCACCCTTGCTACCCAGGAGTAATCCCACTTGATCGTGGTGAATGATTTTTTTTAATGCATCGTTGAATTCAATTTGCTAGTATCTTGTTGAGAATTTCTGCATCTATGTTCATTAGAGATATTGGCCTATAGTTCTTTCTAAATAATGTCATTATCTGGTTTTGGTATCAGGGTAATGCTGGCCTCATAGAATGAAACTGGAAGTTTCCCTTCCTTTTCTACTTTTTGAAATAGTTTGAGAAGAATAGGTATTAACTCTTTTTTAAATGTGATAGAATCCACCTGTGAAGCTATCTGGTCCTGGACTTTTGTTTGTTGAGAACTTTTTGATTACTGACTCAATTTCTTTGTTGGTTATTGGTCTATTCAAATTTTCTGTTTCTTCCTGTTTCAGTTTTGGTAGTTTATATGTTTATAGGAATTTATCCATTTCTTCTAGGTTATCCAATTTGTTGGCATATAGTTTTTCGTAATATTCTAATTGTCTGTATTTCTGTCGTGTTGGTTGTTATTTCTCCTCTCTCATTTGTGATTGTGTCTGAGTCCTTTCTCTTTTTTTCTTTATAAGTCTGGCTTGATGAATCAATTTTATTGATTTTTTCAAAGAACCAGCTCCTGGTTTCATTGATCTGTTCTACTGGTTTTTTTAGTTTCTACATCGTTTATTTCTGCTCTAATCTTTATCATTTCTTTACTTCTGATGGTTTTAGGTTTTGTTTGTTCTTCTTTTCCTAGCTCCTTCAGATGTAAGGGTAGGTTGTTTATTTGAGATTTTTTTTGCTTCTTGAGGTAGCCCTGTATTGCTATGAATTTCCCTCTTAGAATTGCTTTTGCTGCATCCCAAAGATTTTGGACCATTGTGTTTTCATTTTCATTGTTTTCCATGTTACTTTTTTTTTCTTTTACTTCCTGGTTGACCAATTCATTGTTTAACAGTATACTATTTAACCTCCATGTATTTGTGGTCTTCCCAAATTTTTTCTTACAGTTGGCTTCTAGTTTCATAACATTATAGTCAGAAAAGATGCATGGTATGACTTCAATCTTCTTGAATTTGTTGAAGCTTGTTCTGTGGGCTAATATGTGATCTATTCTGGAGAATTATCCATGTGCATTTGAAAAGAATGTGTATTCTGCTTAGGATGGAATGTTCTGGATATATATCTTTAAATCCACTTGTTCCAGTGTGTCATTCAAAGCCATTGTTTCCTTGTTGATTTTCTGTTAAGATGATCTGTTCATTGATGTAAGTGGGGGGTGTTAAAGTTCCCTACTATCGTTGTAATATTATCGATTAATTCCTTTATGTTTGTTATTTTTTATGTATTTGGGTGCTCCTGTGTTGGGTGCATAAATATTTACAATTGTTATATCTTCTTGTTAGATTGTCCCCTTTATTATTATATAGTGTCCTCCTTTGTCTCTTGTTAACACTTTGTTTTAAAGTCTTTGGTCCACTATAAGTAATACTCCTCCAGCTTTCTTTTGACATCCATTTGCATGACAGATGTTTCTCCCTCCACTCACTTTCAACCTGCAGGTGGTTTTAGGTCTAAAATGAATCTCTTGTAGGCGTATATAGATAGGTCTTGTTATTTTATCTATTCTCTCTATATCTTTTGGAGTGTTTAGTCCATTTATATTCAGAGTTATACTGATAGATATGTATTTATTGTAATTTTATTATTTGTTTTGTGGTTGTTTCTGAAGATTTTCTCTGATCCTTTCTTGTCTTTCTCTGTTTCATGGTTTGCTGATTTTCATTAATGATATATTTGGATTTCTTTCTCTTTATTCTTTGCATATTTATTAGTGGTTTTGATATATTGGTACCAATAGGTTTGTATATAATCTTTTCTGCAATCTATATTAAGTTGATGTTCATTTAATTTTGATCCCATACTTTTCTCGTCCCCTCCTGATGATTAGGTATTTATTTCTATATTTTACATCCTTTTATCTTGTGAGTTCCTTGACTGATTCTTTTTTACAGAAATATTCATTTTTACTTCTTTGTGTTTCCTACCTTCATCTTTCAGTCCAGTTGTCTGCAGAAACTCTCTTTGTCTGTTGTGGGCAACATTTGGTCCCTGGCCTGAACGTGGCATGTTTTAACTAGTTGTGCTCTGATACATTTCTGAAATGAGACCTGTCGCCACCACTGCAGGAACTGAGGCTCCTACGTTGGGAAATGCAGTGTTTGCAGGGGCTTGGGCTGGTTTTCTGGGGGAGAGGGTCCGCTACAATGGGACTGAGGCATGACTAGGAAGGGTAGTTTCACTGGAGCACGGTGTGGTAGGGTTTGGTGTAAGCAATTTAGATAGTCAGTGTCAGAGCTGCACTAGTTCCCACAGGCAGCCTTGTGCTTATGCAGAGGGGCAAGGGAGAAAAATGGCACTAGCCACTTCCTTTGTTCTTGGAGGGGTTCTCTCCATGAACACTCTCTAGTGTGTGCTCTGATAGGAGCAAATAACCCCCTCAATGTGTGCCCCAGATGCTCTTCAAATTGTTGTTTCCATGATGTGTGTCCATGGGTTGTTTGCCTGCCTTCTCTCCAAGAATAGTTCAGTGCCCTTGGGGCTCTATCACAGCCAAGCCCTATGACCTTTATAACTCCAGGCTTTACGCCCTACTGGTTGTCAGAAGTCATGAAATTTGGGCCCTCTCACCTTCCAAGCCAATTGCTATGGGGTTTCACTTTCCCATTCACTCCCCTGTGTGCTAGTCTGTCTCTCACTCTTCTCTAAAACCACTCCATCCCTATTACAGCAGCCATATTCTGCTTCTCTCCCAAACCCTGTATCCACACTTCCTACCTTCTTCAATGTGACCTTTTATCAACCTTTAGTTGTAGAATTTGCTCTGCCAGTCTTCAGGTCAATATCTGGGATATTTAGGATGATTTGATAGTTATCTAGTTATATTCATGGAATGAGGCAAGTCTGTGGTCCTCCTACTCTGTGACCATCTTCCCTCATTGATATATTTTCTGATATTAAAACATCCTTTCATTCTTGAGATATACTCCAGTGGATCATGATATATAATTATTTTAAGATATTTTAACATTTTATTTAACCATTTTATTTAGTTAAAAGGGGGCTACAATTTTTTTAGGTATTGTTCTCATGTGGTTTGGAATCAAAATCACATAAAATCCATTGTTTCTGTTATATTTTTATTTTAAAAACTTGTAAAAATATAAGAACTGTTCCTTAAAAGTTTGGTAGAATTCATAGACAAAACATGTAAGGTTTTCTGGGAAGTGAATGATTTAATTTTTTTATACTTATTGTCCTATTCAAGTTTTATATTCCTTCTTGGGCAAGTTTGCCATTTTATATTTTCTACCAATTTATCCTTTATTCATTAACTCTAGTTTTTAAAAGTTTATTAGAGAATCATTAATCATAATACTGTTTTTTAAAGCATTCCTTTGTATTTTTCACTGTGTATTAATTTACCTATTTTCTTTTTAATACTCGAGTCTCTCTTATTCACCTTTTCAAAGAACTTTAGCTTTTTTTATAACTGAAAAGTTTTAACTATTTTGAAATAACTTTAGATTTTAAGAAGATTAGCAAAGATAGTATAGAAAGTTCTCACATATTATTCACTCAACTTCCAGTAACATTAACATCTTATGTGACCATGGTAAAACTATCAAAACAAAGAAAGTAATGTTAGTACAACACTGTGAATTAAACTACAGATCTTGGGACACCTGGGTGGCTCAGTCAGTTAAGCACCTGCCTTTGGCTCAAGTCATGATCCCTGGGTCCTGGGACCAAGTCCCACATCAGGCTCCTTGCTTGGTGGGGAATCTGCTTCTCCGTCTCCCTGCCACTCCCCCTGCTTGTGCATGCGTGCGCGTGCTCTCTTTCTCTCATTCTGACAAATAAATAAAAAATAAAATCTTAAAAAAAAAACACCTTACAGATCTTAATCAGATTTCCTCAGTTTTTCCATTTATGTCCCATTTCTCTTCCAGATCCAAAGCAGGATATCATATGTTATGGTATCTGAATTGTCTTTCCCCAAAATTCATATGTTGAAGTCCTAATGCCCCCAGTACCTCATAAGTGACTGTATTTGGAGACAAGGTCTTTAAATAAGTAATTAAGTTAAAATGAGGATGGGCCCTAATCCAATATGACTGGTCTCCTTATAAGAAGATTAGGGCACAGGCATGTACAAAGGGAAGACCATGTGAAGACACAGAGAAGATGGCTATCTACAAGAAAAAGAGAGAGGCCTCAGAAGAAATCAACCCTGCTGACACCTTGATTGTGGACTCCTAGACTTCAGAAATATAAGAAAATAAATTTCTGTTGCTAAACCACCCAGTCTGTGGTACTTTGTTATGGCAACCTTAACAAAACTAACATTATCATTTAGTTGTCATGTTTTCTTAGTTTCCTCCAGTCTGTGATAGCTTCTCAGTCATTCCTTGTTCTTTAAAGATGTTCTCTTATGTTATCAACCATTAGTTGACACTTTTGAATGCTGGCATGGTATTCTGTTGAATATCCTTTAGTTTGGATTTGTCTGATGGTTTCTCAGGATTAGACTGAGGTTATGGACTTTGGGGAAGAATATATATATATATATATATTTTTTTTTAAAGATTTTATTTATTTATTTGAGAGAGAGAGAGAGAGCACATGAGAGAGGGGAGGGTCAGAGGGAGAAGCAAACTCCCTGCCAAGCAGGGAACCCAATGCGGGACTCAATCCCGGGACTCCAGGATCATGACCTGAGCCGAAGGCAGTCACTTAACCAACTGAGCCACCCAGGCACCCAATATAATAGAGAGGAACTGCCTTTCTCATTGTATCATATCACAGAGTACATAGTATCAGTATGTTTTACTGTAGGTGATGTTGACCTTGATCACGTGGTTAGTGTGGAGACCATGTGAAAACACATTGTTTGCCAGGTTTCTCTATGCTGAAGTTACTATTTTTCTCTTTTTCTTAAGTGAATTAACAAATTAAGCCCACCAAGGGCAGGTGAAGTAATTTCCTCTTCATGGACAGAGTAGTGTCAAATAATTTTGGAAATACCTTAACATCCATATAATAATGAATAAATAAATGGCTGGGGGGGATGCTTTTAAGTTATTTATTTATTTATTTATTTATTTATTTATTTATTTAAGATTTTGTTTATTTATTTGACAGAGAGAGACACAGCGGGAGAGGGAACACAAGCAGGGGGAGTGGGAGAGGGAGAAGCAGGCTTCCCGTGGAGCAGGGAGCCCAATGCAGGGCTCAATCCCAGGACCCCGAGACCATGACCTGAGCCGAAGGCAGATGCTCATCGACTGGGCCACCCAGGCACCCTGATTTTAAGTTATTTAAATATCCTGTTTCTTTTAAAAGTTTTTCACTCTAATTCTAGTTCTTACCAGCAGGTCTTGTCTGCAACAATTATTAATGTGGTATTCCAATGATGATTTTCTATTTCCCTAATTCTTTCTAAATTTATCAATTGGAATTCTTATGTAACAGAGTTGCCCCTTTTTCTTCATTTATTTAATCACTTATTTCAGTATGGACTTATAGATACTGATTTTTGGGGTATCTGAATCCAATATTATCATTATTTATTTTCTTGCTTAAATTGCTCCAACTTTGGCAATTGGGAACTCTCAAGTTGGCTCATATGTCCTTTTTGACAAGCTTTTGTCCTTATTTTCTGAAGATGATGCTTTGTTCTCCCTGTCCAGGCCCGTGATCACTCGTTATTCTGAGGGACCCTTATTCATTACTAGAAAATGGTATTTAGAAACCAGGATATGAGTGCCAAAGAACTAATTTGTGATTTTGTTTTTGTTGTTCCATCACTTTGTTGTTCCTCATTTCACTGACTTATGTTCTATCATTTATTCTGAATCTTTGTATTTTCTCTGGTGCTTCCTCACTTCCACCTTCTTGAATTAAATATTTAGATTTTAAAATATCTTGTTTCCTTATAAACGTATAGTATTTAAAGCAACAGAATTTCCTTCCAGTTTTATTTTCTCTATGTTCCATAGTTTCTTTATTTGTAATATTTTCACTGCCATTCAATTCTGAATATTCATTAATTTATTTTTTAACCTAAGGGTTATTTAGTAATTTGCTGTAATTTTCCAAACATATGAGAGGTATTTAAGGTATCCTTTTAAGAAACTTAATTTATAATTTAATGGATTATGATTAAAGGACATAGTGTATATGACATTGTTCCTTTGGAGTTTGAGGTTCCCTTTGAGATATAATCTCTGGTTTATTTTGGATAAATATTTGGTAAGTATTCTTGAATATTAAAACAGAAAAGTCAATTATCTGTCATGTGAAGAGTTCTATATATGCCAAATAGCTTAAGTCTACTGATTATAACATTTAGATACTTGCTAACATTGCTTCTTTTTATTTGATCTATCAGTTTCTCAGAGAGGTATGTCAGAATTTCCGACTCCAATTGTTGAACAATTTACTTCTCTCTTAAGTTATACAAATTGTTGATAAACATACACATATGTGTGCTTACACTGAGATGCATATATGTTCTTGATGGCTATATCTTCTAAATATACTCTTCCTTTTACCAATATAGGACATCTGTATTGGTTAGATGTCCAAGTTACCTATTTCTGCATAACTGTACAACCTAGGGGCATCAAACAAAAGTTTTGTTTTTTTCACAATTCTGTGGGTCACAAATTTGGGAAGTGTTTCTGATGTATATAGTATCATTTGGGGTGGCTGGGGCTAGAAGATCCACTTCTAAGATGGCTTCTCACTCATGTATCTGGCAAGTGGGCTGGGATGTTTCAAGTAGCTGGGGTGTGTATGGGAACTTCTTGGTAAACTCTCTTTCCACATTCACTCCACCTGGTATCTTGCATCTCCTCATAGCAAGATAATCTCAGGGTAGTTGGAATTCTTTTAGGCAAAATACACTTACCCCCTCTCACACTCCTCACCCGCAAAGTCTCATTTCATTGTGGTATTGTCTTAAAGTCAGGCTTTAGCCATTTGAGTGAAGTGTAGATGAGCATGAGTGTTATGTGTATGGCTCCTCTAGTATAATACCTCTCAATCTGAAGACCTATAAAGAAATATTATCTGTCCCCTTCCCCTGTTATCCCCCCTCAATATATGATTGTGGTAAAGGGATCGCACAACTACAGTAATACTCCAGTTAAAAAAGCAGGGAAACAGGATACACATAGCAGCTACTAGATCCTGGCAATTTTCAAATTCACTTCAATGTATATTACCAATTCCTTGATTATGATCCAATCCTGCTCCCTGGGAAAAATTCTCTGAAGGTCCTGGCTTTATCCTCTCAGTTCTTGATTCTGTCCTTTGAACCATCCTTCCTTTTCCCTAAGAAACTGATTATGTTTGCAACTGACTGGACTCCTTAGCTTGCTTCTTGCTCACAGAAGCATGGGGAGGAGGAATTGGCTTTTTTATTTTGTACTGTTTCCTTTTAATTTAAGATGACAGTGCTCCTACTTATGCTATTTGTTGAAAAATGTTCTGGGTTTTCTATGAATCTTACTGGGTTTCATTCTATTGGACAGAAGCCAGATTTTTAAATCTCTTTAAGATAGGCAATTTTCTAAATTGGGCCCTGTGGCTACTGTGCAACAAAGCCTTAAGAATCTTAGAATCCCTACTATTTTAATGCAGAGGGTCTATGAGGCATACCCATAAGACCATTAGGAGTCCTTTAATCTAGCTAAGAGGTTCTAGAAACACTGCCTTACATCCTTCTGAGGTTTTAATAAAGGATTTTACAGACCCACTCTGAAGTGGTTCTTTGACCTAAGCCCTTTCATATTCCAAGAATCTTTTCCTAGAAGAGACTGGAGATGTGCAATAGTTTTTGTTTTGTTTTGCTTTTTTTTTTTTTTCCAACTTCTGGCTCTTTAATATTTTCTCTAAATTTTACTCAAAAAACCAAACAGCTCCATAGCAGCATTATTCACAATAACCAAAAGGTGGAAACAACTCAGTGTCTATAAACAAAGGAATGATTAAACAAAATATGGTTTATAAATACATTATAACACTATTCCATTAAAAAGGAAGGAAATTCTGACACCTGCTACAACATGGATGAGCCCAGACTATATTAAACTGAGTGAAATAAGCCAGCCACAAAAAGACTCATAACTGTATGATTCTACTTGGATGAGGTACCTGGAGTAGTCAAATTCTTAGAGATATAAATTAGAATAATGGTTCCACTCCAGGGGCTAGGCAGAGTAGGAAATGAAAATTATTGTTTAAGGGGTAGAGAGCTGTAATTCTGCAAGATAAAAAGAGTTCTGGAGATCAGTTGTACAACAATATGAATGTACTTAACAGTACTGAATTGCACACTTTTAAGATGTTAAGATGGTTAAGATGGTACATCTTATGTTATGTATATTTGATCACAATTAAAAATTTTAAAATCCAAAAACAAAACGAAGCAGGTCCTTCTTTAGTCCATGCTTTTATTTTGTATTCTGTCATAGCCAGGAAAGACCAGGTAGTACTTTCCCCATTTGGACTAGAAACTTCCTTCATTAGATCCACAAGTTCCATTGTTCACAAGTGACAGTGTTGCCAAACTTTCCATATATTATGTACCAAAGTTCCTTTTTTCTCTGCCTCCAATACCATTTTCCTCATTGTCCTTTAAGACTCACCAACATATTCCCACTTTTATTAACCATCTCTTTGAGGCCTTTCCAGCTTCTGCGTCTGCCTGGTGCCCCATGTTTTAGGTTTTTGTTATGTCAGCAACCCATTTCTAGGCACCAGGTTCTATTCTGGTTAGCTGTTGTTAGGAGTAGATGACTGGTGGCAGCTGATCTACCAGCACCTGTTTTTATCAACTTTTTTTGGCAGAACTTCTTCACTTGTACCTCATCAATATTGATTATATGGACTGTTAATGTCAATTTTTTTTTTTGTAGTGACAGAGCAGGAAATTATTATCCAAGGTAAAAGAGGAAGAAGCAAAAGCTGAATTTAAAAACTTTCCTTCAACCTATCCAGTTTTTCTTTCCATCTCTTCACCCATAGTAGTCATTATAGTTTTCAGTTTGCTTGGGTATTCTCCCTCTTTTTTTTGGGAGAAAGTGTCATTGTTACTTTAGCTACTTCTTGCTTCTCTCTAGCCTCTGCAGTTTCCTGGAGGTTAATTTTGGAGGTGGACTGATTTAGGAGATATGGGAAATTTTTAAAAAATTTTTATTTATTTGTCAGAGAGAGAGAGAGAAAGAGCACAAGCAGGGGAAGCAGCAGGCAGAGGGAGAAGCAGGCTCCCCGCTGAGCAAGGAGCCTGATGTGGGACTCGATCCCAGGACCCTGGTATCATGACCCGAGCCAAAGGCAGAAGCTTAACTGACTGAACCACCCAGGCATCCCTTTTTTTAAGTTTTTATTTAAATTCCAGTTAGTGGGTGCCTGGGTGGCTCAGTTGGTTAAACATCTGACTCATGCCATGATCTCAGGGTCATGAGATGGAGCCCCACATTGGGCTCTGTGCTGAGCATGGAGACTGCTTAAGAGTCTCTCTCTCGGGGCACCTGGGTGGCTCAGTTGGTTAAGCAACTGCCTTCGGCTCAGGTCATGATCTCAGGGTCCTGGGATCGAGCCCCGCATCTGGCTCCCTGCTCGGCGGGAAGCCTGCTTTTCCCTCTCCCACTCCCCCTGCTTGTGTTCCCCCTCTCGCTGTCTCTCTCTCTCTGTCAAATAAATAAATAAAATATTTTTAAAAAAAGATTCTCTCTCTCCCTCTCCTTCTGCTTCTCCCCTACCCTGCTCATGCTGTATCTCTCTCTCTCTAAAAAAAATAAATAAATAAATTCCAGTTAACAGTGTAATATTAGTTTCAGGTGTACAATTTAGTGATTCAATACTTATATACAACACCCGGTGCTCATCACAAGGGCCCTCCTTAATCCTCATCACTTATTTAACCCATCTCTCCCCCTCCCTTCCCCTCTGGTAACCACCAGTTTGTTCTCTATAGTTAAAAGTCTGTTTCTTGGTTTTCCTTCTTTTTTCCCATGTTCATTTGTTTTGTTTTTTAAATTACACATGCGTGAAATCATATGGTATTAGTCTTTCTATGGCTGAATTATGTCACTGAGCACAATACTCTCTAGCTTCATTCATGTCATTGCAAATGGCAAGATTTCATTCTTATGTATTTACCCAAATAATACAAAAATACTAATTCAAAGGAGTACATGCACCCCGATGTTATAGCAGCATTATCAACAATAGCCAAATTATGGAAAGAGCCCAAACGTCCACTGACTAATGAGTGGATAAAGAAGATATGGTGTGTATACACACACACAGGAGCTAGGAGAAATATTACAAAGACATGGGCTATGGAAATTTTAGTTTGGTGTGGAAAACATTATTAAAGTATGAAGAAGGCTAAGTACAGTGTATTATGGTGAGAATAGGGAAGTAGCTTCTAAATTAGAGTTTACGGAAGGCTTCAAAAAGTCAGGTAGGAGCTATGATTGTTAAAGCACAGTTTAGGCAAAGGGACTTCAGGTATAAAGGCATGTATAAAAGAATGGTTTTCTGAGATAGCATAAGTTTTTAAGACACCACATGCAGTTGTGAATTGTCTGGAACAAAGAGTGTATGCAGAAGAGTGATTGGAGATGTTAGTAGTAGGAAGGGTCTGAATATAACATTATACCAAAGAGCTTGGATATTATTCTTTAGGACAGTGGGAAATACTGACTTTAAGCAGGGAATCATTAGAATCAGATTGACATATTTCAAAGATTACATAGAGAGCAGAGTGTGATGCTTAAGCTCCAGTGCCTTTTGCTTTCGTGGAAACCTTCTAAAGTCCTGGAATGAACACTAGCAATGAGTTTTGTGGTCAAGTGTTTTCTGTAAAATTTGAAAAAGGAGGATATTTTAACTGCAATCGTCTCTTTCTACTTTAACTTGCTTCTAATACATTTTCCCTAGGCTATGGGCATTTTGGAAACCAGCTAATGGGGAAGTTCAGGATTATTTAGTAATATGTGTGTGTGTGCACATGTGTGTGTGTGTGTGTGTGTGTGTGTATTAAGATTTATTTATTTGAGAGAGAGGGAGACTGACAGCAGGAGTGGGAAGGGCAAAGGGAGAGGGACAGAGAATCTCAAGCAGACTCCCTGCTGAGCCCGGAGACTGAGGCAGGGCTGGATCCCAGGATCCTGAGATCATGACCTGCGTGGAAACCAAGAGTGGTATGCTTAACATACTGTGCCACCTAGGCACCCCTAGTAATATATATTAAAGTAGTTTGTAGTTACATCTATGTATAGCTAAGTTATTGCTACTCATCCTGGTATAGAAATAGCTTCTGGTAATGATTTTACTACCCACACTGCAGTTAAAAGGCAAAGATATAGGGCCAAAGGTCATATTGTGATAAATATATTCATGATTTCATGTCTGTTTCTTAAAGAAGGACCCTAAACCATATAAACTTCAGGACCAGGATCTTTACCTGGAGCAATACGAGATAAGACTAAATCAGTAAATTACTGTAAAATTTTTTTAGTCTTGTGAGAGATGAAGACCTGAACCAAGGCAGTGATGATAGAATTGGAGGGCAAAGGTTAAGATGCAAGAAACATCCAGGGAGTACAGTCTAGGGAACTTGGCAATTGTTTTGATTGGGGGGTTGGTTTCATAACACATTATGGACTTGGATAACTGGAAGGATGGAGGCCCAGTCGTGGACAAAAAACATTAGGGGAACTGCAAGTTTGGGTGGAGGATGAATCGTTTTGGGCTTGTTGCATTTCAGGTGTCAGACAAGTAGACAAAAATGCACGTCTGCAGCTCAGCTAAGCACCCAGATGTTGGGGGATATAACCTGCTATTATTTTCTTCTCTGGAGGCCACTTACCAGGCTTCTTTGGTCCTCGCTTTCCAGTCTTCAGCCCAGGAAACCGCAGGCACTTACACACCCCCAGGGCTTCCCAGCGGCGCCTGCTCACCGGATGTGCGGATGTGCGAGCCGCACTTCCGCCCCCGGAGGCACGCGCTCAGGGGACGTTCTGCGCAGGCGGCGGGAGACTCATAGCCTGGCCCAAGCTCTGTCGGCTCCCGGCACCTTGTGAGTGGTTTCGCCTCTGCGTGGTTTTCCGCAGGATACCTTTCTCCACAGAGAGAGCGTCCTCTTTCTACTTCGTCCCCCAAACCTCCACTTTCCTCTCTGGAAGTCAGCGGCACCTCCCTGAGGGCTTTGTAGGTCTCCAGGCACCGAGGCAGCGACACTAACGAAGATGAGTCAGCGTTGATTTCTCAGGGGGTAAACTCACGACTCATTACCTTTGGTGGTTTTGCCCAAAGCCCGGAAAAGCTTCGGGAGCCGAGCTTAAGGTCTGCGGTGACTTTGGGTCTTCTATATGAACCTAGAATTAAGAGGGAAAAGTCTCAGTGATTAAAATACCTATTAAGCTAGGTTCCCCAGGAAAGGGACCAGAGTAATTGCAGCCTCCTGGAATCCCAAAGTGGCTCATGTACCTGAGCAAGCCTGAAGATTTGCACTGTCTTGTGACTAAACTCTTTCAGTGTAGCAGGATAGTTGAGGGAAACTTGACTTCATTATTACTAACAGATGTGGAACAAATAAAAATATGTAGTTTTATTAGTTTATTACTTATAAATACATTCTAAATAAGCCATTCACGGCAGAATACCAAAATGTAGTGGACAGTAATAGTCCAGTGGGTAATTTTGTGTTATTGAAGATGACTGGTAACTGAGTGTGGTATGAACCGGTTGTATACCTTGAGCCATTGGTTGAGTTAGATATCCGCCCACTCTTAAAAAAAAAAAAGAAAAAAAATCTTAACCATTCCCCTCACCTGCTTGAAGTTTTTTTTTCCATTGCCCTTTTTACTTCGTAATATATAGCAGAATTTACTTACTTTATAGCCATCATTTATTATTTGTCCCACACCAGAGTTAAGCTCCATGAAGGTAGGAACTTTTTTATCTGCTTACTGTTGTGTTTCAAAGGTCAAGAACAGTTTTGGCCCAAACTAAGCACTCAACATACACTTACTGAATGAATGAAAAAAATGAGTATGTTATTTTTCATAGAGCATGAAGTAGAGCCTGGAGTGGGTTTGTGTGATTGGCATGACCTATGTGGAACATAGTTTTATTCAAAGCCCTGCTAGTAAAGGCAGTCAAAAAATGAACAAATGTTTATGGAATATCTGATATTCCCCAAATGACAACTTTCCAAATTTCCCAGAATTTACCATCTTTTCTCCGTTAAACATTCTGACATTTTTATATTTGGCCTATGCTGTTCACCTCCATCACATCTCTTATAGTGGTACGCTCATACGAGATAAAAAATACTTGTTGAAAGAGCAAGGGAGTGAACTGGATTAAGGCATTAGGTTACCTGGGAATTCATTTATTTATCACATTAACAGACATTTTATAGAATTATGGCCCACAATAGTAGTAGTTTGCAAATTGAAGTCTATTTCTCTGAAGGATTTGTAAGTTTTCTATGATAATTTTTAGGTTTTCATTTCAGTGGTCCTCTGAAGATTTAACTTACACATGTTCTGGGCTGGCTGGGTAACCAAATACTAACAGGAGGTTTTGGTGTGTCTGTTTTGTATCTCTTTTGAGCATATTGGCACTACTTAGTGTAGTATTTTGTGGCAGGTTAATAAGAAAAAATCAGAGGCATCCTTTAAAAATGTAAAAGACTTATTCACCTTAACTGAAGCTGAAATGACAGTAAGCTACTCTGTCAGAAGATTTCACAATAGTTTAAAAGGAGAAGAGAGAAATGAGTCATAGCATGTAGTAAAATAGGCTTGCTAAAGTCTGTACCATATTCCTGTTGTGAGAGGTGATTTAGTTTGGCAAAGCATAATCATTGGTGTTTTTAAATTAATATTTTAAATTTAAATTTTGTTGACTTTATAATTTTGTTTGCACTTTATAATTTTGTGGGTGTTTTTTGTAGCTACAAGAACTATAATATGAAAAATTTGAACCTAACTTTATATTTGTACATATTTAATAAAACATAATGAAAATAGTTTAAATTAGGAAGAGGAGACCTTAAAAATGTGTTTTTACTTTTAGTGGATTTTAATGAGGTGTTTATACTTTACTCAAGTTTGTGAAAAATGACATTACAAAGATTTGAGCTTTAGGGCCTAGGACACAGAATATTTACTTTAATGAAGTACAAGGTGTGACCATTCACTGTAGGAAAAATGTTTCTGCTGCTAGTAGTGCTCATGGTGCTGAAAAATAGAAGAGAGGGATCTTAGGAAAATGTAGGAAGATTAGTTGGAGAAAATAGAGATATTTGAGATAAAATTGGAGCTTTCTTTGCAGTTTTGCTTTTGGCTCTGAATTTGTGAGTTCTCTTTTTTAGTGATTTTTCTCAAATGGCTAAGTGAAATGCAGTGTTTTTGTTTCTAGATTTAAGAGAAGAAAAATGTTAATCAGCACTTCTGTAGATGGTGCAAATCTCTGGTGTGGAACACTGGGAGACCTAAAGCGCTGTTTACAGTCATTGTGATAGAAGATCAGAGGAAAGAGATGCTCTCCCCCCACCCCAACCCCATCCCTGGTCCCGCATAGGTAAATTGGAATAGAAAGAAAGGAGATGAGGGCTTTGCTTTGGTTTACTTTAATAGAAGGGGTACTGGGAGCAGGTGTTATTTTAGAGTTGACTTTGCTACCATGCTACCAGCAATACTACCTGGAGTTCAGTCAATCCACAAATATTTATTGAGCACCTCTATGTGCCAGGCATTATGTAGGGAGCTGAAGACAGGGAACAATACAGGGTCCATGCCTTTTGGGACTTAGGTAAAACTAATACTTGTTGATTCTGTTGTATCGTGTCCCTATCTTCACTTGGTACATTTTAGTTGAATATGAGTGGGCAATGTGAACATTTTTAGTGCACTCTTTATGTTGATTTATCTGATTTCTGGGATGGAATACAGAATTAGAAATTGTAGAGCCTCAGATTAATTTGTTCTTATCTTTCTCTGTTTTTAAGGGGTGTTATGAAAGTTGACATAAATCTTCAGAAAGTGGACATTGACCAATGTTCAAGTGATGGCTGGTTTTCAGGAACTCACAAATGTCACCTTAACAATTCAGAGGTAAGAACGTGAAGATAAAATCCTCTGAAATCAGAAACTCAGAAATGTATAACTTTAGAATTATATTATATTTATGTGGGTAAGTGAACAACACACATCTTACTGGGAAAGAAAAGTCTCATATGCAGTTCTGAATGTTGCCAAATGAACTGAAAGAGGGGTAGAAAATTTTGTGCACAATAACTGTTCATTTGGGTACTAAGAGAAAGCTGAAACTAAAAATATGTTCGAGGTTTGGCGTTAGTCAAAGGCTGACCCATTCTTCAAAATGGGCTAGAAAATAGCCATGACGTGAGAAACCCAGGAGGGGTCAACCAGATTCTGCACATTTTTATGCAGTATGATGCTTGTGGAAACACTGATGCTGTACATTCAGACACACTGCCATCTGCTAGAAAAGCGATAAAGTATGGCAGGGAAATTTTGAAAACAAAGAGAAAACTATTCAGGGACCTGGATAAGAAATATGTATATTTGTGTATGTTTTTCAATTTTCAGTTCCTATCTGTGCTCGATTTCATGGGACTCTTGTTGGTAAAAAAACAGGCATAGAGATCATACTTCTGGAAATAAGACTGGTACTTGTCTTTTGTAGTTTCAAAGAGGAAATGTGATGACATCCTGATTTCATTTTCAGTAATCTATCTCTCAGGTCCCAAAATGCTGTGAAACAACTGTACTATAAAACTCCTGATCTTAATTAAATATTTGGGCTAACCAACTTTGAGTTCATGAATTTGTGAGGAAAGTCAGCTTAATTTATTTAAAATACAGGGAGATTGCCATAAATGTAGTAATTTAAATCTTCAATTTTAATTTTTGTTCTTGAGAAAGATGATTTTATATAGTGCATTTTTTTCTATCTGATACAATGCTCTTTATTTTTTATTTATTTTTATTTAATTTCAGTAGGGTTAATATACAGTGTTATATTAATTTCAGGTGTACAACATAATGATTCAATACATAGTGCTCCACCACAATATCCTTCAACCTTCCTACCCCCTAAAACCCTTAGAAACCCTCATAATTCCTCACATCCATCTAAATCCATCATACATCCCTACCATATCTCTGTGACTCCCACTTCCTTAGTACCCCCTCTACATTCCCACATATCCCCATACCGCCTCCCACATTTCTGTACAGCTCCACATAGCCAGCCCTCCACACAGCCCTCACTTCCTTCACTCCCCCCACCCCCAAATGGGGACTCAAATTATGTAAGTGAAATGTTTTGGTCTTGTTAATTCATAGAAGTTAAGGCCCTCTTTTTGCTTCCTTTCACTCTTTGTTCTTTTGATTTTGAACTTTTCTGAGTTTCCACTTCCCTTTGGATGGTCCTGGCATTTCTAAAGATACGAATTTCAATCACTGATGTAGTGAACATCTTTAGCTTGATTATTATCTCTGTGCCAATAGCATATAACCATTTAGGCTTGTCTTTTAGCTAGGGTGGAATTTTTTTTCTGCATGGGTGTTGTAGTGTGGATATTGATCTGTATGTGCTCATTTCTGTATAGCCTTGTTTCAGTAATGATCTTGGTGTAGTTTTTTTTTTTTTTTTCCTTATAGCACATCTGTTTGACTAGATGGTTATATTGCAAGAATCTCTTTCTCCTTCTGGAAGATTGGTTTATTTTCATTGTACCAGGATTATTAATTTTCTGGGTGTTGTGTCTTTTTAAAAGTTTCAAATAGACTAAGTTATTTCAAGATAAAATATTATCCTCTGTTCTGGTTAAGAAGAATTACATTGAAATATGTAACATTTTGCATTGTATATATGAGCATTATACTTATTAGATTCCTATAGGAAAAACTGGGAAAACATATCCTATAAGACTACTGACAGTTCAATGAATCTCATTTGAAAATATTGTTAAAAGAGGCTCAGTGATCAATAATAACATCAATAAACAGTGAATGTACAAAATGCATATTTTGATTTAGACTCTGGCTCTCTTCACCCCCGTGCCTTCCCATGTGCTAGAATTGGGAGTGGGAGACGTTGGTGTTCTGGGCTGGGCCCTGGAGGCCCTTGGTAGGTAGTCTGACTAGGGCTGCTGTTGGAGCTCTTCACACTGTTTTGTTGGGCTTTTCTGAGGTCCTGTAGTTGGTGCTGGTCACGCTAGGCATCTGCAACAATTCCATACCTCATCTTCAGTCTAGGGACTAGCAGTGGTCTTTCAGTCCTTCCCTGTACTGACGTGAGTTGGAGATGAAGACTGGCTTCTCTTGACCTTTTTATTGCTTGGGGAAACAAAGAAAAATCACTTGTTCGGGATATTTTTCATCTGCACTGGCTCTCCTTTGTTCACATATTTTCTGTTATGGACCCCAAAGATCCCTGTGTAAACTGGCTTATTTTGGGAAGTAGTTAACATGATATTTGTAGGGTGTAGGGGCCTATCTTTATGAATATCCATATCATTAGAAACAGAGACACTTATCACGTTTATTGTGGGTTTTAACTTACCAATGTTTAACATTCTTCTTTTATAAATACTGGTGGAAGTCGCACATTTTAGTTATATTGAGGCATCTTTTCACTTTTAAAATGTTTCTGGTGTGTTGAATTTTTAGCCTTTAGGGTATCTTAAACCAGAACAGTGAGTCTGATGTTGGAAACAGGTAAGTAGCATGTGACCAAGGACAAAAGCCTCAGGAGCATTTTAGAAAGGCATGGAATGGTTAGTGAGGAAAATAATTTCTCAATGAGTTTGGGTCTTTACAGGAACTAGGAGGCCACTAAGTATTTTTTAAAGGGCATAGTAAAACAGGATCTGAACCGACATCCTGAACTGGATTGCAGGATTATTCTGGCTGTTTTTGTAAGTGATCCAGATCATTGCAACAGGGACTTGATCATGTTGTCAGCATTCATTTAAATAATTCCTGGCCTATTTTCATATCATTGTTTGTGCTGAGTACACAAAATCCTCTCTTACAGATAGTTTATTAAAAACATTAAAATAAATTGATATTCATTTTTGTTTTAAAGGTTTTCTTTTGCTTTGTTTCCATTATAAGAATTTTTAAAAATCACTATTTAAAATAGGACAGTGGCCTTGAAACTTTTTGATTGTATTCTATTAGTAAAAATGCTCTAAGTATCCACCCATAGTATATGTGTATTTTTAATCTAGAAAGTATGAGTTTTTCTTATATTTATATATTCTGTATATTATAAATTAGAAAACTTAGGTTGAGATAAAGATAAAATAATACATATTTTTAAAGATTTTATTTATTTATTTGACAGAGAGAGGCACAGTGAGAGAGGGAACACAAGCAGGGGGAGTGGGAGAGGGAGAAGCAGGCCTCCCGCGGAGCAGGGAATGTGGGGCTCGATCCCAGGACACTGGGACCATGACCTGCGCCGAAGGCAGATGCTTAACAATTGAGCCACCCAGGCGTTCCTAAAATAATATTTTAATGTAGATTATATATTATAAATATTATATCTTTAAAGAGAACAGTAAATTAACTGATTCACAATTATACTTCATTTTTTGAAATCTTAGTTTAATATTTAGTAATGCAATGATTCAGAGGTCTCTAAGTTCAGTTTATTTTTGTACTTTGTTTTAATGTCTGTCATGGTTGAAAATATGCCTCATGAGGATATGTCTTTCCAAATTGAAGAAATAATTTGTTGACTGTGTTTGTGAAATGGCAGTGTTCATTTTTCAGTTCCATGTACCAGTTTTGCACAGGTTTTTGCAAAACTCAGCTGGCAGTCTTTCATCTAACCTGACGTCAGTTGGTCCTTACAAACTATTTGAAAAGCTGGGAATTTTAATATTTTAAGGGAATAGGTTAAAAAGTCCATTCACACTTTTGTGAGGAATATTTTCAAACAGATTAGGAGATTTTATTTCCAACTTTAAACTCTGTGGTTAGTGAGTATTTATAGTTTTTGGCAATGAAAACCACATAACACTGAAAACATTTCCAAATGCACATTTTCAAAATGCTCACTTCAGACGGCTTTCTCATGGATTATTAAACTGTCGCTTTTACTTTGAAGGAACAGCTTGTATGTATTTTTGGAAATACCTGCTGCATAGGCACTACTGACAACCACTTGTCATTGTAGGAGCAGGTCAGCAAATTTGGAACATTTTCTTTCTTTCTTTCTTTTTTTTTTAAGAGTAATGCGTTACTAGTCTTTTAGTTTAGAAACAAGTAGTTCCCTTTGAGATAATCACAAAATCTTTGTGTGAGAAAAGTTTTTCCAGGTCACACACCATCTCATTTTGAAGAACTGTAAATGCTTTACAATTTAAAATATTATACTCTGTAAGTCCACTTAGATGGTCAGATGTAAATAGTAATACATTGAAATTTGAAAGTAGATGAAGGAACCAGTTAACCACTGTCAATAATGGCGCCTGGGAACTCCTAGCTTTCCTTCAGGATACCTCAAGTGACTTACCAGTCTTGTGGTCATATGACATGTGGACTGAGTAAGAGCATGAATGTCTTTCCAAGTCTTAAATTAGTAAAGAATGATTTCCTATTTTTTAAATAAAAAGTTTAAATATAAATAGAAGTTCTATTTTCTTTTCACATGTCAATTAACCTCTTGTGTCCTCGCCTTTGGAGAACACTTCTTGAGGTTATCAGATTTTCTGTTCTATTTAGAATCACCTGAATGGTTGTGTTGTCAGCTCAGCCAGTGGTTTTATATAGTTCTAAGATGGTTTTCTGATATCTCTTTTTTCTACTGTTAGATGGGACTCCACTTGTAACTCTTTACTACTCCATTAAGTCTAAGTTAATTAATCTCTAAAGATATATTTTTAGAAAGTTAAAGATGTAAGAAAAGATGTCATTTAGTGTGCAAGAAAAAAATTTAATGCAAAAATCTAAGGAAAGCAGAAGGAGTCAATCATTCTCTTTTGGAAGCCATCTTATATACAGAATACAGCTTACTCATTTGGCTGCAGTAGGATTTAGAGTACTTTTCCAGAGATTGCTTACTGAACTCAATTTGACTGAGTGAAAATTGCATAGAAACAGCTGTATGTTAGTTCTCATCTTGTGGCTGCAATCTCACCAAACTTTTCTTTTCTCTTTAATCTCTTCTTTTCTCTAGAAAGGTTCTGCATTACAAATATTATTGTTAACCTATCTCTAGAACTCTGCTGTTTTCTATAGCGGTCACTAGCCACATGATGGCTATTGAAATGTAAAGCAGTTAAATTAAACAAAATGAAGACTTCAGGTCCTTCCTAGGCTGATTTCAAATGTATAGTAGCCACATGTAACTTAGGCTACCATATTGACTAGTGTAGTGGACAGCTGTGTTTTAGAATATGGTCTAGCTTATAGTGTAGTCGAAAGACATAGATTATTGAAACCTTTCAAATCTTTGAATTTCCTCTAATAGTAAGACTGCCTTCAAATCCACTAAGGGACGTTTAAGGACAAACTTGAATTTTGGCTTATGCAGGCATTCTTATGATCTACTCTCTTATCTCAGTTGAAAATAAATCTTGAGAAACTAGCAAATTATTTTTTTAATGCCATTATTTTACACTGAAAACTGTAAATATCTTTCAGTAAATGGAGAAAAGTAAATACTGGCAATTTTTTAGGTTTTCATTGTTCTGTATTTGTAGTAAAACTTTTTTTCCCTTCATTACTAATACAAAATATGGTTAACATGAAGTCATACCCTCCTACTAGAATATAGGGCAATGATCAGGTGTTCACTCATGCTTAGCAGTACCTGACACATTTGTTGAATTAATGGAGGCAGCCCACTCTGTTGCTAGATGGCCTCCCTGTAACATACAGCCACCGCTTTTGATTTCTCCCACTGGGATTGCCCAAAAATAGAGTTAAAATTTTTTTCTTCCTAGTAGTCATTCATTCAGATATTTGAAGATTGCTGTCCGTCTGTTTCTAAGTCTTCTTTCTTCTAGGCTAAATAGTCCCTGGTTTAGTCAATTATCCTTGCTTTACTAGGCTTAACAAAAAAAGGCCATACCACTACTATATGGATCCCCATTTGTTTCTGAAGTTCGTAAAGCCCTAACTTGTTTGATTTTGTTACATAGTCCTTCTTTCTTAAATTATTAGAAACTGATTATATTTTCCAGAGTTTTTCAGTATGCTCCTAAGAGTTATTTGGACTAGATATTCTGGAGTTGTTCCCAAAGTAGGGTTACTATTCCCAAATAACAGTACCAGGGTACCTAGAAAGTCTGTTAAGGGAAATCTGGCTTTCTCAGTTACAGAAAGGTGTTTCCAGCAACTGAGCCAAGAGTTCAACAGTGGCTATTGCCATCTTGTGGTTGGGGGAAAGAGGGGGGTAGGGACAGAGATGAAGAGGGAGAAGGGGAGGAAGGGAATCACTGATAGGAAGATCCAAAATCACTATCGGAAGACTGTTAGGTTTTTCCGTATGCCTAGTTGAAAGCTGGTTTGTATGTTAGGTTCTGGTCAAATCTTGGGCTGCTCTTTCGAACATTGCCTCATGCTACCCAGTTCTGACTTTAGCCTGTTCACCTCTAAATATGGTATCCTAGGCTTCTCTGTTTGAGGCCCACTTTAAAAGTTCGCTGAACAATTATTCTTATTGACCCTTATTATTATAATTAACAAGACATGTTTTCTTTTACATGGGACACATTTTCTAATAGATTAATTCAAATTCATTTTTTTCATTCATTCAGTGTATATTTATTAGTACCTGCTATATGCCAAGCACTGTTTTAGTGTCTTGAGATATACAGTGCTAAACACGACAGAGGAAATCCATAATTTAAAAGAAATCATTTCATTCTAGAGGGAACCAGAGAGCTTAAAAATATATCAATTGACTTTAACTTTTTAAAATACTAACTTTGCTAAGGGACTAAAATACCATACATTAATTTTTGAGACACAGGAATGAATAATCCCTATCATAAAAGACAAGTCTTTGCACATCTTCCAGAAGTTCAAGAATTTACCTATTTAATTGGCAAACAGTAAAAAAAATATATATATAATGCTCAGTGTTGGTGAGGTTTTTTGCAAAATGGACATTCTCATGCATTATTGATAGGGATGCAAATTTTTCTCAAACTTTCTAGAAATATGGTAAAAACATATCACCATTAAGAATTGCATTCTTTTTTGTCCCATCTGTTCTTTTTCTTTCATTTCTACTTTGAGTAAGCTTTATAAGGAAATAATAAAAAACTGGCATAAGTATATATGTACTGGACTACTTATTACAATATTATTTATTGTAATAAAAATTTTGAAACACCTTAAGTGTATAACAATAAAGAATTGGTTAAATAAGTTATGATGCAGGCAAAAAATACAATACTATATTGCTATTTAAAATGATATCATTCTTTGTTTGTTGACATGGAATGATATCCATGATATATAATAGGGAAAAGAATGAAGTCCTCCAGCATGGATTAAGGATTAATAAGAATTTTGGGATAGAGAGAAGTGACATTATATAAGAAAGTCTTTTTGGAATGTATTAGTAGATGAGTAGAAGACTGGTAAGAAGCAGCCAACCTTTTTCTCCCCTGAAAACGAGCCCTTTTAATTTTAAGAAGTGAAATTTGTAACTGTGGGAATTATGTGCAGAGTGATTTGTATGAGGTAGCTATTATTTGTAGAAGATGGGTAGACTGAAAGGGAGAGGGCACATGCAGTCTCAAAGGAAAAAAATCTGTATTTTCATTGTTCATGGTACATCTGTCTAGAACTTTATGGAGCTGGGAAGAAGAGGATGGAGCGAGTCAATTTGAAGAATCCTGAGAGTATCTATTAGAAGGTGGCAGATTGATTGTTATATTCAGAGACTCCTTTTTCCTTTTTGGTTCACAGTGAGGATTGTCAATGCAAACAACCAACCCCCCCCAAATCAAAGGTTACAGTTGGAAATGGATGAATCCACAGTAAAGACTGTGGATGGGTTTCACTTTTGTATTGTTTCAATTCAAGATATTTTATCAAAATCTTAAAAATAAAGCTTCTTTTTAATATTAATATCAATAATGTATGCAACTAGGGGCGCCTGAGTGGCTCAGTTGGTTGAGCATCTGCCTTCGGCTCAGGTCATGATCCTGGAGTCCTGGGATTGAGTCCTGCATCGGGCTCCTTGCTCAGCAGGGAGTCTGCTTCTCCCTTTGACCTCCCCCCCCCAAATAAATAAATAAAATCTTTAAAAAAATGATGTGTGGAACCAATTAGTAGCACTTGCTTTGGGTCAAGAATTGTTCTATATGCTTTGTTCCGCATGTTTTACATGCATTAATTTTATAGTCCCCATTTTACTGATGAGATAGGTAGGCCTAGAGAGGTTAAATAACTTGCCTATAATCACACAGTTAGTAATTGGCAGAATTGGAATTAGAGGTCAGATTTGTTTGATTCCAGAACACATTTTTTGAAATTTATTTATTTTAGAGCACACGTGTGAGTTAGCAGCGGGAGGGAGAGAGAGAGAATCTCAAGCAGACTCTTTGCTGAGCACAGAGGCCTGCCACAACCCTGAGATCATGACCTGAGCCAAAATCAAGAATTGGATGCCTAATCAACTGAGCCACCCAGGTGCCCCAGAGCATATTTTTTTAATACGACTATCTTATACTTCTTGTTATTTTCTAGGAAACACATAATGGGATAAATCTACTTTGGATTAGGAGTGAGCATGTACGGGGAGTCTTAGATTACAAAGTACATTTAACTTTGGGAATTGGGTAGCTGAGATTATGGGATATTGTCCTATGTCAGTGTCACTTTAGACAGGGTACATAGGCATTGCATTAACAGCTGTGAAAATCTAGTGTCTCTCTCATTGAAGAGAGGAATTAAGCTTAGGCTTTGGATTTGTGTTTAAGTCTAAAGCTGTATATAGAAAGTGACTGAATGGACTGATGTTAACTTGCAGTGAAGGTTGTAGCAGTTTGTTGTAGAGTTTTATTTGGGGCCTTGCACTGGTCAGAAAGTTCATCAATTCTTTGAAAAATGATGTAGGAGACAAGTAATTAAGAATAACAAATACGTCAGACATTAAAAATCAGAGACTAAAGAGATTTTCCTGAGTTGGAGAAATGGACATCTCTATCAATGAATGAAACTTAATAGGAACAAAGGTAAGATCCTGAATACGAGTACAAAAATCTATCTTTTCAAACATAGGAAGAATAAAATGGTTTAGTTGTAGCACATGTAAACAATAATATTTGGGAGAACAGTTGAAAGTTCAGTATGAGTCAGAAATATGGTGTGGCTGCAAAACAGCAAAACCAGTCTTAGTCATAGGTTGTTCTTGAGATGTTGAGAGGTTCACATCTTACTGTATTCTAAACTTAACAGAAAATACCTCAAATAGTGTGACAAGGAATATAGAAATTGAATATATAGTATATTAGCAAGGGCTTTGAAACATTGTTTTTTGAAGACTCAAATTAAAGATTTTTTTCTAGTTAGAAGACCCAGGGATGATCTGACAGCTATTTTCAAACATGAAAGTAGCTATTATGTGACTATTTATGTTTTTTTTGTCAAAGGACCCAGGAGCTAGACTGTGACTTATCAGTAAGCCAGTAGTGACAACAGAAGGCTCTGTTTAGCTAAGTGTAAGTGGAACATTTTAACAATCAGAATTGTTCAAAAATTGAGAATACATATATATAAGACATATTTATTTAATAATTATGCTGTGAACTAGGTATGCTTGTTCCTATTTTCTAGATGAGGAAACTAAGACTTAAAAGGGTTTTAAGTAACTTGACTAAGGTCATAAAACCAGGAAATGGTAGGTCAGGAATTTAAATTATAGGAAGATAGTACAGTTGTCCCCCCTTACCGGCGGTTTCACTTTCCCATAGTTTCGGTACCTGTATTCAGCTGTGGTCTAGAAGCAGATGGTCCTCCTTCTGATTTGTTGTCAGAAGGTGAGTGGCAGCCTGACGGTACATCCCAATGCTTGTCACTCACCTCATTTCATCCCATCACATAGACATTTTATCATCTCACATCATCATAAGAAGAAGGGGGAATGGAATACAATAACATATTTTGAGAGAGAGACATGTTCGCATAATTTTCATTATAATATATTGTTATAATTGTTCTATTTTATTATTATTGTTCATATCTTACTGTGCCTAGTTTATAAATTAAACTTTACCATAGATATGTAGGTATAGTAAAAAAAACCAAACATGGTATATATAGGGCTTAGTACTATCTGTAGTTTCAAGCATCCACTGGGGTCTTGGGATGTATGCCCCACAGATCAGGAGGGACTACTGTATAGGTGATCATTGGTTGTTTGGAAAGAGAATTACTGACTGGTAGTGGCCAAATGGCTGATACTGTTGGTGTTTTAGTTTTACCCATGGGAGCTTAGCTAGGGGGCATGCTGGAATCTTACATGTAGAACTGATCTAACTCTCAGGTGGCCAAAACAAATTTCCGAAATGTGTGGCAAGCTCACATACAAATTTGGATTAGAGCCGATATACAGAAGGTTCCATCTTGTAGGTGTGTGAGTGGCTGCATCAGAAGTTTCTTGCCAGTGGTGGTACTCTTGTTTCAAAGTATGGCATGACTTGGGGTGGTAGAAATGTACAGTTTGAAACAGGATTCAAGGGATATGATCCATCTCCTTAGACAAAGGTTGGTGAGGGCTGTATGTTCCTGTTCGGGCATCAGCTAAGAGGGCAGGTGTTAAGGGAAGGGACCTGCTTCCAGCAGGGAATTAGAATACACATCAGAACGGAGGAATAAAACAAAGGTGAATATGGAGGATTGCAGCTCACTGGGTACAGAGATATCAAAGGGATCCACTATATTTATGATCGTATATAAATACATTTTAGACTCTAAACTGTTGCTGAAGACAAACACCTTAAATGCTCCAAACTTCTCTGTGATCTAGGGTTAGAGTGGGGCCCAGCTTAAAGGTGGGAAATGAATAGCATATTCAGCATATTCAGCAAACTAGAGTGGGCTGGGGCAAGAGAATTGACTTGCATATACCAATGCATATGAACTCAGACTTTCTTGATCTTCTCAATTTGATGAGAGAAGCTAGTGAACATATTTGGAATATGTAGCTAAATTTATAATGGAGCCAATCAGGAGAAAAAAATCTACCTATTAAACCTTTGCTTTTGTCATATTCAGTAGCAGAAAAATTGCTGCTTGTCCAATTCTAGATGTGAGAAGCAATCAGAATATATACAGTAAGTGCTTGAGGGTGACTTTGGGGGGTTAAATATAGCTTTGCATCATTAGCTTATGTGGGAAAAAAATCCCATTATGACAGCAAATCAGATGTAATCTGGCACTCCCTCTGCTACAATTATATAAAATATGGTGGAAACTTGTCAAAGCTTTCAGTGAGAAATGAGGCTACTGATGCTTCGCAGCCCCCTTTTCGAGCACAGTGAAGAACCATGTTGCCTAGCTACAGCCCTTGGCTGATTTAGAAAGCTTTAACTGACTGTATTCTAAAGAGTTAAACTCTATTCTTTGATATCTTTTTTCTCTTAAACGAAAAAGCCTTATTTACCACCTTCTTAATTTTCTTTCTTTTTTTTTTTTTTGGTGTCTTAAACAAGTCATTTATGTGTATTCATCCAGGGCAAGTTTCAATTTAGCATTATTTTTCCCTCCCCAGAGTTTATAGAATGAGAGAGAGCGAGTGGGTGGTTGATGATACAAGCAGAACATAAAGTATTGCAATAACTTAAGTGCTTTTGCCCTCAAAGTAATGTGCAAATGTCTATTTCAAAACTGTTTGTCTTTTGAAGTCATTGTGTTTTCCCTCTCAGCTTATTCATAGTTTGGGTTGCTATTGTCTTTAAAATGCACAAGAATGTGTAAACTCACATATAGGTGTATGGAGAGATGCAGGGAACATTGAATGGAACCTGATGAAACAGGAATCAGAGTAGGGGCTGGAAGTGTCACCCAAACACTGAAAAGAAGGATTAAAAGGAAAAACGAGGAAAACTGTAAATGGATATTTACAGCAATTATTGTACATCAATTAGAAAAGTGTGCAAAGAGGGAAATGTCAGATGTATCAGAGCCCATTTCAATGGGATAAGAATACTCAAGGATTCATAAGCCTGGGGGAGACTTTAAGAGGCTTTAGTTTCATGTTCTGTCTCCAGAAAGTAGTATCTTTTTTATTCTTTTAAATGTGTGGATATTCACAGTATAGCTCTTCAAGAAAGTGAACTGTCCCTAAGCAGTGCTTTCTATTATCTTACCATAATTATTGTATTGAAGTAAAGCCATGACCTAATCTTGATTATATAATTATTTCAGTAGATTTTACTATTGGCTTGTCAGTACACTCTGTTTTATGCAGGCAAAAGCAGTTTTTCCTGCTGGTGCTTACAGTGCCATGATTACCTGGAGGAAATTCTATAGAGTTGATTCTGTATTTACATTTGGAGATAGGATAATGGATAATGGTCTCTACAAACATGGCTCCATTGAAATTCTAGTTCTGTTGAAGCCCCAAATTCATAGGGGGCATAGGGGTTTCTACGCTGGTCTGCAAATCACTTTTATTTGTCACCTATTAAAATATGTTTGTCTAAGGCAGTCATTTTCAAAGTGTGGTCCTAGGACCCCTGGGATCCTCAAGACCCTATCAAGGGAGTTTGTGATGTTAAAACTACTTTCATAATAATTCAAAGACATTATTTGCCTTTTGAACTATCCATTCTCTTATGGGTGTACAGAGGCTTCATAAGATATGATACAGAAACAGATTGAATGCAGAAAGAAATATGAGAATCTAATTGGCTTCCTATAAGCCAGCCAGACTTCAAAGAGATTTGCAGAAATGTAAAACAATGATTTTTTTTTTGTTTGGGAAAATATAGTTATTTTTCAAAAATACATTGTTTATGTTAGCATGTTATGGGCTTATTGTTATTTTTAAATGAATTATTAAATATTTTCAAAATTTCTCAGGTTTAATATCCAAGGTGGTAAATATCAATGTATATAACCAACATAAAAAAAATTCTTTGGGATTCTCAATAATTTTCAAGAGTGTAGAGAGGTGCCAAGACCAAAAAGTTTGAGAGGTCTGATCTAGTGTATTTATAAGCTACTGTATAATTCTGACATTGACTCTACTTCCTGGTTTCTCTTTTTTTCTCTTTCTTACTTTGGTGGTTCTGCTGACAGATTTCTGTACCCCATCTCTGCCCTCCATTTTCCCTCTTGATATTTTCAGCCTCAGGCCTCACTGAGCTCAGCCCAGTGTTTGTCTAAAAAAAAATACCACATATTAAATTTCATGTGTATTTCTAGCTATAGTGACTACATTCCAGGTAAAAGTCATCACATATTATTTTACTTCTTAGATAATTTGAATTAAAAAAAGAAACTTTTAGATTTTTCATTTTGATTTAATTTTTTAACAAATTTGACCAAAATGTGAAAGGATAGAATATATTTTACCCTTCCAATTTTCATATTGGAATTCTCTTTAAAGAACTATTTATTTATCTGAGAGAGAGTGAGTATGAGTGCAGGGAGGATAGAGGGAGAGGGAGAGAGAGAATCTCAAGCAGACTCCCATCTGAGCACAGAGCTGGACTCAGGGCTTGATCTCAGGACTCTGAGATCGTGACCTGAGCCAAAATCAAGAGTCGGACACTTGACTGACTGAGCCACCCAGGCGCCCCTCATATTGGAATTTTTTTATTATTTTTTAAAATTTTTTATTATTTATTTGACAGAGACAGCAATAGAGGGAACACAAGCAGGGGGAGTGGGAGAGGGAGAAGCAAACTCCCCACTGAGCGGGGAGCCCGATGCGGGGCTCGATCCCAGGACCCTGGGATCACGACCTGAGCCGAAGGCAGATGCTTAACGACTGAACCACCCAGGCACCCCTCATATTGGAATTTTAAATGTAAATTGAATCATTTACATGCTAAAGCATGCAGAATTGTGTAGAATTCTGCAGCCCTAAAGCTAAAAGTTCAATGTGTCTGTCTAGCTAATGCTGTTAATTAGGTAAAGACATAATCAACTAATGCCTGAAAATTTTCTTCTGAGGATTGGTCTGAAATTTTACTTCTATCATTGGGTAAGCTACTTAACTTTTGGTTTTAATTAACAGATTGTGAATTCAGTAACCATATTTTTTTGTGTTCAATCAAGATATTCTTAGGACCAAATAAATACCATGTATATGTGTAAAATGAAGTCAATGTAGTATTTTATTTCTTTGTTGAAATAGAGATTCCAGATCATTTTTTTTGTTTTTTAGTGAAAGATTTCAGTGATTTTTCTTTAAATAGTTTAAATATTTGATTGGTATACACTGATATTTTGTTACCTCTGTAACAGTGATGCCTGTGTTGTAGCTAAGAATGGGGATGAATGGGGAGGAGTGGAAATGAAATCCTGTGCCTTTTCTCCTGGGTCAGGGTTGATTAAATCTTCAGTTATAAAAGTGCTCAGTAGCCAGGTCTCTCGGGTGGCAGTGTGTTGAGCTTTCCCTTTCCCTCACTCTCACGTCTAGTCACTTCTGAAATGTTATCAATTCTCCCTCAATAGCTCATCAGTTTGTTTTCTTCTCTCATTCTTACTACAGCTGACTTTGTTCTAGTATTAATGATTTCTCGCTTGGATGCTTCCAGTACTCTCCTGTGTTGTTTTATTCCTCTCCAGTTCATCATCTGCACTGCTGCCAGTGTGATTAAAAAAATGATTCATGATTATAACATCATATAAAATGTAGGTACAGTATTGCATAGTACCTTTTTTTTTGAGATAGTGTTGGATAATAGTTAAAAGTGCTGGTTTGGGTTCAGACTGCCTGTTTCCTAACCTATGCTCCCATTTCTTTAGATGGGAGTGATACTATGATATATGTAAAATGCTTTGCACAGTACATTCTCTATAAATAGTAGCCATTTTCCATAGCACTTTGTATGCTTGAAATTGTTAGTTATTTATAATTATGTATTTATATCTGTCTTTTCTGGTAGACTAAGTACCATGAAGGCAAGAAGCTGCATGGCAGAGCAGGTTCTCTCCAAGGTGCCACCTCTAATGCTGTATTCAAATGACTTCATTACTGTCAATTGGAATAACTGAATTTATCGGTTGCCCTTTCACTGTCATATGTGTATGTGTGTATATACATATGTATGTAGATAAATATAAATATACATATATATTTATACATGTATATAAAGGTATTGTTAATCCTCTAAACAGTCCAAGAAGATACTTATTATCATTTCAGTTTTATAGATGAGGAATCTGAGGCTCAGATATTCTTAAAAATTAATATAGATTACATCTCAATTAAGAATTTGCACCAGTCAGTAGCTGATGCAAGAGTACCTTAAGGCAAAGGCTGTGACCCATTCATATATCTTATTGTCAAGGCTGTTCTTGTAGTTTAAGTTCATGCATAATACCATATTCTTGTAATAGAGTATCTCTTATAGTCACTGGTGTCGTCACTATATCACACCCATAAGAAAGATTTAGATGAATTCTACCATAGCTTAACAGGTTCTCCATCTTACTTCAGGAATGGAAAATTCCAGGCAGAGAGTAGTTACTCATGATACGCTTCCTTGTTTCTGAAAACCTTCCTGGATACATAGATTATAGGTCTAACTTTAATTTGTTTTATATTTCACTACATTTAAAATTTACTTCATTGATTTATTTATTCATTGTAAGCAGTTCTAATTAAAAATGAATAGAGGTTCAATTAAAATGGATGGTTTTAATTCTTATTAGGGAACTTCTATTATCACAAATACTATAATCAACTATTATTTTTAGAATAAAATAAAAACTCTGTGCATGCCATAATGACTTAGTTATGTGCTTTAGTTTCTATTGTTTTCCACTTGTGATAGATGCATTTTGTAAAATGGGTATAAAGAATTTGGAATAGGTGGCTCTACGAATTGACTAGTGATTATTGTCAATTTGCCATTGTCAAGTGTTTTTGTCACTGATCTAGATTTGAAAGAATGAACAAACACATGATGCTTTTAAAAACTGCATTACTCTTTCTTTTGACGTAAAAATAGAGAACTTTTCAAACACTATTCAGCTAAATTCTCCTCCACAACCAAACCGCCAAATTAAAAATTAGATTATTTTCTTGACAGCAAGTTTTGCAGTATATATAAATGTATAATTGGAGAAGCTTATCTTCATCAATTTTTAGCCTTCCCTTTTCCCCCTACTCTCTCCACTACGGGACGTTTGTTTTTTTTTGTCAACTGATGGTTAAAAAATTTGTGCTTAATTTTTGCTTCAGTTTCTATTTCTTTGATAACTAATAAGGGTATGTGTGTGTATGCATGTGTATGTGTGTGCACACACATACTTCTAAGTAAGCAATTTTATGAATATAATGAGAGATATTTTATATATGTACTATATCTGGGTAGTTTGGATTAGATAATATATATTTTACTAAGATATCTCAATTATGCTATCTACAAGCCCACAAATTAAGTCTAAAAACAGAGATGTGACATTTTACTAGTAAAATCTCAGGTGAGTTGAGCTTCTATTCATTAGTTGTATTTTCATTATCCTTTTATCTGAAGCTAAAAGAGAGTTGTGGTTTTTATTAGTGAACTTTCAAGTTGAATCTTCGGTGACAGAGGCAGAAATCTACAGATTTAAATGTTTTATGTACTCTTTGTGCCAGTTGTCAGTTTATCTCTTTGCTCCATATCCATCCTTCTTTGCCCTGCTTTGTGATATTGGAGCTGAGCCCTAGGAGCATTTTTCTTTTGCCAGGTAGAGAGCTGTTAAGCTTTTCAGTAGATGGCATTGGAGAGACACTGAATGAAGAAGTGGCTTTTCTTCCTAGTTCCAAAATGCTTTTTTATTCCTGCTCCAAGAGTGAACTGCAGCCAGTGGCATGCAGAATACCCAGTGTCCCACACATACTCTCCTGAGTTTTGATGGCACTCACCGTCAGCTGGGACAGCCAGTGGGACTCATCTTCCAGTGCTCCAGAGAGCTGCATTAACACCCTCTCAACACTTACCCACGTGCCCCTTTCAGGAGGCATTCTTATACTTTTTGCAGCATCTCCTAGTTTCTTGAACATATGAAGTTTTATTTGTAATAGCTGTTTAATTACCTTTTCTACAAATTCTATCAACTGTATGGTTCCTTGGAATTTTAGCCACTTGGGCCTTCCTTGACTACCATCCCTGTCTTTTCAATTCAGGGATACTGCTTAGTTTATCTCTTTCTGTGCTACAGCCTGAAAAAGTCTTTGCAGGCAGTAAAGTAGGGCAGGCATAGGGATTACCTAATTTTTCTCTTCCTCCCAGGGAATATTCTCTTTGCCTGTTGTGAAATGATGTTTTATTTATTTTTTCCAGTTTTTTATTTGGTTAAGACAGCAAAGTAAATCTGGTCCTTGTTCCTGTATTATGTTTGGAGAGGAAGTCCACTTCTGTTTTTTTTTTTTTAAATTCTACAAATTAAAAAGCATTATGATAATTAATATTTTAAAAAGTGTTTGCTTGCACTAAAAAATGCAGGTTTATCATTGTCTTTGCTGCACATTAGATTGTCCTTCCAGGATCCTTTTTATTCTTCTTGAAGTACAGTCTTTTGAGGTTCATTTACTGAGGTCTCTTGGTAGTGAACTCTGTTCTTATACTTAAATATTTTTATTTTATCATCATCATCATCATCGTCACCTAGGCACCAAATTTTGGGTTTTCCTCAACCTTTTAAAGATACTGTTCTGCTGCCTTCTGACTTCTATTGTTGTTGAGAAGTCTGCTATTCTTCTAATTGCCATAATTTTGTGAGTATTCTGCCTTGTTTCTATAGGTGCTTTTAATTTTGTCTTCTATATTTTCAGGTTTTTAAAAAAATAATACTTTAGAGCTTGGACTTTTTATTTTGTTTCATTTATCCCACCTGGGATATGTGCTTCCTGGATTGATGGGTTCACATTTTTTATCAGTTCTGAAAGTTTTGCATCCATTATCTCTTTGGATACTACCTTTTCTCCATTCACTTTTCCTTTTTGACATTCCAATGAGAGGTATATTAGAACTTTTCCTTCTGTTCTTTATGTCTTTTAACATTCCTCTCACATTTCAATCCCTTGTTTCTCTGTGCTGTATTGAAGGTAATTTTTGGACATATTTTCCAGTACAACTAATTGTTTCTAATCTGCTTTTTAATCAACTGATTAGTTTCTTCCTTTTTTTGGTAACCTTTTAACAGTTATAATTTTCATAGGTAGGGGTTCTGTCTTTTTCCTCCAAATCTCCTCCAAACCAAGCCAGAGCTACAACAATACAATACTGTTTATTTCTAACAGTATTGTATCGATTGGTCAACTTTGTAATTATGCCCTTTATTTATTAAAACAGTTTATGCATAGCAGTGCTATATTTTTTCCCTATAGTTTCTATACAAATAATACTTGCGAGTAAAAATATTGTCAGTTGTTTCTTCTGGCTCTCAATCATAAAAAATGGGTTTCTTGAGTTTGCTATTTTTGTTTGTGAACTCATTGGTTGATTTTACTCAGTGGAAGTTCTGTGGACCTAAAGTGAAGAAAATTTAAGGGGATTTGTTTCTGCTTCTTTCTGTTCCTCAGGAGTACTATTGACCTGGGACATGGAAGCCTCTTCTGAGGGTCTCTGATCAGCAAAACTGTTAGGAGGTTTCTGATTTACCTGTGACTGGTCCAAATCTTAATTTCATTGCTAAAACAGTTGCCCCTGGGCAACTTTGCCCTTTTGGCTGTCCATTGTTGTAGCTCTGGCTTGGTTCCATAGATACAGTTTTTCTGACCTTATTTCCTTTTTTTTTTTTTAAAGGGGATCTTTGGAATCTTTTGTAGAGATCTTTTATGAGACATAAAAGAGAATCTTTTATGTCTCAAACTTTATGTATTTCCTAATGTTTAGTTGTTCTGAAGCAGGGGTAACCTTTAAGCTTTCTTTACGACTTGCTGCATTAGAAATACACTGTTAAGTGGATAAGTAGCATAGATTACTATTAACTTTAAGGAAGAGACTACTTTGGAAGTGTAAAAGATTGCTTGTTTTTCCTATATAAGAAATATTTTTTATATATTTCATAAGTGCTTAAGATATAATTCACATCATGAAGTAACTCTTTTGAAATACTAGGTATTAGTACTGGACACATCATCTGTTGTACTGTCATACATTATAACATATAAACTTTCACCAAAACCCTGAACACCAGATTACTGAGTTGAAATCATCTGAGAAAACAGATTTCCATGCAGTAATTAGGAGTGTAGGGTCTGGGGGTAGGTACCTGGGTTCACATCCTGGTTTCACAATTTATTTGCTGTGAAACTTTAGGCAAGTTATTTAATCTCTGTTCCTCCACCTTTCCTTATATGTGAGGAACCGATAACAGTACTTACTTAATATAGGTGCTAAGAAGATAATTTATTCTTTTATTCATTGATATTTGTTTCTTTACCACCAACTACATGTGGCTATTTAAGTTTAAAATTAAACTAAGTCCTATTAAATAAAATTAAAATTCAGTTCCTTAGTAACACTAGCCCATTTCACATGCTTTATGACCTTATGTGGCTCGTGACTACCATATTTCATAGTGCAGAAATGAACATTTCCTTCACTGCAGAGGTGACAGCTCCTTCAAATGCATAGACATCAGTGCAGAGCCATCAAAAACATGAAGAAGCAAGGAAACGTGACACCACCAAAGGAACACAATAATTTTCCAGTAAGTGATCCCAAAGAAATGGAAATCTGCAGGTTACTTGAAAAAGAATTCAAATTAATTTTTTAAAAGATTTTATCCATTTATTTGAGAGAGAGAGAGCGTGTGAGAGAATATAAATGGTGGTGGGGAGGAGCAGAAGGAGAGGGAAAAGCAGACTCCCTGCTGGGAAGGGAACACAATGTGGGGCTTGATCCCAAGACCCTGGGATCATGACCTGAGCCAAAGGCAGATGCTTAACTGACTGGGCCACCCACGTGCCCCTCAAATTAAATACTTTAAGGAAACTGAGTGAGATTCAAGAGAACACAGAGAATTCAATGAATTCAGGAAAACAATGCATGAACAAAATGAGAAGTTCAACAAAGAGTTAGAAATAAAAAAAGAACCAAATAGAAATTCTAGACCTGAAGCATACAATAAACAAAATGAAAAATGCAATAGAGAGCTTCAATATTAGGCCCAATCATGCAGATCAAAGAATCTGCAAACTTGAAGACTAATCTCTTGGTATTATCCAGTCATAGGAGACTAAGAAACAAGAATAAAAAAGAATGAAACAAACCTATATGAATTCTGGATACCGTCAAGCAAAACAACATTCATGTTATGGTAGTCCCAGAAAGAGAAGAGAGAAAGGGACAGAAAACTTACTTAAAGAAATAATGTCTGAAAATGGCCCAAATCTAGGGAGAGACATGGCCATTCAAGGACATGAAACTCAAAGACCTCCAAACATATTCAATCTAAAGAGATTTTCATTGAGACACATTATAATCAAACTCTCAAAAATCAAAGACAGAATTTTTAAAGCAGCAAGAGAATAGCTTGGCACATACAGGGGAATCCCAGTAAGGCTATCTGCAGATTTCTCAGCAGAACCGTTGAGGACCAGGACCAGGATGAGATATTCAGAATGGTGAAAGAAAAAGCTGCAAACCTCACAGCAGAATTGTCCTTCAGAAATGAAGGAGACATAGACTCTTCCAGACAAAAGCTTAGGAAATTTATTACCACTAGACCGGCCTTACAAGAAATGGTAAAGGAAGTTTTCAAGCTGAAATGAAAGGACACTAATTGGTGAACACAAAAACATATGAAAGTAGAAAATTCACTAGTAAAGGTAAATATATAGTCAAATTCAAAATACTCTAATACTGCAGTAGTAGTATATAAATCACATTATACCCTAGCATCCAGGTCAAAAGACAAAAGTGTTAAAAAAAATAATTAGTGGTACAATATTTTATTAACTGGTACACAATATAAAGAGATGTAAATTGGGACATCAACAACATAAAATGTGAAAGAGGGCAAGTAAAAGTGTAGAACTTTTATGTGATTGAAGTTATCATAAGCTTAAAATAGAGTGTTGCAACTTATTATGAAAGCCTTAAATCACAAAGTAAAATTCTTTAAATATACACAAATGATAAAAAGAATAGAATAAAAGCATACCATTATAGAACATCATTAATTCATAAGAAAGTCAATGAGAGAGGAAAAAAAACTACAAAACAATCAGAAAGCAATTAACAAAATGGTGATTGTACCTTATCTATCATTAATTACTCTTAATGTAAGTGCTTTACATTTTCTGGATTAGAAGACATAGAGTGGCTGAATGGATTTAAAACAAACAAACAAACAAAAAAAACAAAACAAAAAAACCAACCCTAACTATATGCTGCCTACAACAGACTCACTTAAGCTTTAAGGATACTTACAGGCTGAAAGTGAAGGATAGGAAAAATATGTTCCATGCAAAAGGAAACTAAAAATGCAGGGTTAGCTATAGTTGTATCAAATAAAATAAGCTTTAACTCAAAAGCTATAATAAGAGACAAAAAAGGCCCTCATATAATGATTAAGGAGTCAATTCACCAAGAGGCTATAACTGTAAATATATACACACCCAGTATTGGAGCACCTAAATATATTAAACAATTATTGACAGATCTGAAGGCAAAAATAGACAGCAATACAACAATAATAGGGAACTTTAATACACCACTTTAAACAATGGATAGATATTCCAGACAGAAAATCAATAAGGAAACACTGGAGTTGGATTATGCCTTAGACTAAAAGGACTTAACAGACATTTACAGAACATTTCATCCAATAGCAGAAGAACACACATTCTTCTCAAGCACACATGGAACGTTCTGTAGGATAGGTCATATATTAGGTCACAAAACAGATAAATTTAAGAAGATCAAAATCATATCAGGTATCTTTTCTAACAAGAGAAAAGCTGAAAAATTCACAAATAATGTGGAAATTAAACAACACATTTCAGAACAATAGGTAAAAGAAGAAATCAAAGGAATTCATAACGAAAATCAAAAAAATATCTTGAGATAAATGAAAATGGACAACATACCAAAACTTAGGAGATACAGCAAAAGCAGTTTTAAGAGGAAAGTTTATAGTGATAAACACCTGCGTTTAAAAAAAAGAAAGATCTCAGGTAGCCTAATTTTATACCTCAAGTAACTATAAAAGAGCAAACTAAACCTAAACTTGGCAGAAGGAAAAAATAATAAAAATCAGAGCAGAAGTAAATGAAGTAGAGACTATAAAGGCACTAGAAAAGATCAATGATAGATTTGTTGAATCACACCTGGAACTATTGTAACATTGTATGTTAGCTATATTTAAATAAAAAAAAACTAAATGAAACTAGGATCTGTGCTTTGAAAAGACAAAGAAAATTGACAAATCTTTAGCCAAATGCACCAAACACAAAACAGGATTCAGGAGACAAGATTCAAATAAATAAAATCAGAAATGAAAGAGGGGGACATTATAACTAATATAAAAGAAATACAAGGGAATATGAGACCACTGTGAGCAGTTATATGGTAACAAACTGGACAACCTAGAGGAAAAGGATAAATTTCTAGAAACATATAAACTACCATGACTGAACCACAAAGAAATAGAAAATGTGAACTCATTGATCACTAGTAAGGAGGTTTAATCGGTAATCAAAAACATTCCAACAAATAAAACCTTAGGACTAGATGGCTTCACCGATGAATTCTACCAAATAGTTAAAAGAGTTAACATCATCTATCCCGGGTTTTGGCACCAAAAACACAAAAACAAAAATAACCCCAAACAATAACAACAAAAACAACAAAAAATCCTTCTCCAACTCTTCAAGAAATTGAGAAGAAAGGAACATTTCCACACTTGCTTTATGAGGTCAGTATTATCCTAATACTGAAACTGGACAAGGACACTAAAAGAAAAGAAAGTGATAGGCTAGTATCTCTGATGAACATAGGTGTAAAAATCCTCAACATAATAGTGAAATTCAAGGATCATACACCATGATAAAGTGGGATTCATCTCTGGGATGCAAGGATGATTCAGTGTACAAAAATCAATAAATGTGATATGCTACATTAACAGAATAAAGGATAACAATCATATTATCATCCAATAGATGAATAAAAAGTATTGATAAAATTTAACATCCTTTCATGATAAAAAAAAAACTCTCAACAAATGAGGCATAGAAGGAATTAACCTCAATATAATAAAGGTCATGTATGACAACCCCAGAACTAAAATCATAGTGTTGGAAAGTTAAAAGCCTTTTCTTTAAGATCAGGAACAAGACAGGGATGCCCACTCTTGCCACTTCTATTCAATATAGTACTGCAAGTCCTAGCAATGCAATTAGGCAAGAAAATAAAAGACATCTTAATTGGAAAGGGAGAAGTAAAATTGTCCCTGTTTGAGATGACATGATCTTATATGAAGAAAATCTTAAATATTCCATCAAAAAACTGTTAGACCTGATAGAGGAATTCAGTAGAATTTCAGGATACATAATCAACATACAAAAATCAGTTGCATTTCTTTTTTTAAATTATTTTATTATGTTAATCACCATACATTACATCATTAGTTTTTGATGTAGTGTTCCATGATTCATTGTTTGCGTATAACACCCAATCAGTTGCATTTCTATACACTAACAATGAACTATCTGAAGAGAAATTAAGAAAGCAACCCATTAACAATAGCATCAAAAACAATAAAATGACTAGGAATAAATTTAACCAAAGAGGTGAATGACCTGTAAACTGAAAACTGTAAGGCAATGATTAATGAAATTGAGGGATACACAAATAATTAGGAAAATATCCTTGTTCTTGGTTTGGAAGAATTAATATTATGAAAATGCCCATACTATCCAGTGATGTGCAGATTCAGTGCAATCCCTATTAAAATTCCAATGGCATATTTTACAGGAATGGAAAAAAATATCTTAAAATTTGTATGGAACCTCTGAAACAAATAATACGTTATATGTTAAAAAAAAAAAGAGGAAGATAGCAGGAGGGGAAGAATGAAGGGGGGAAATCAGAGGGGGAGACGAACCATGAGAGACTGGACTCTGAAAAACAAACTGAGGGTTCTAGAGGGGGGGGGATGGGTTAGCCTGGGGATGGGTATTAAAGAGGGCACATTCTGTGTGGAGCACTGGGTGTTACACACAAACAATGAATCACGGAACACTACATCAAAAACTAATGATGTTATGTATGGTGATTAACATAACAATAATAAAATTTGTATGGAACCATAGAAGACCCTGAATAGACAAAGCAGTTTTGAGAAAGAAAACAAAGCTGGAGGCATCACACTTCCCTGGTTTCAAAATGTATTACAAAGTTATAGTAATCAAGACATTATGGTACTGGCATTAAAAAAAGTCATGTAGACCAGTGGAACAGAATAGAGAGCCCAGAAATAAACCCACTCATATATAGTCAACTAATTTTGACGAGGGTGTCAAGAACACGCATGGGGAAAGATGCTCTCTTCAGTAAATGATATTGGGAAAACTGGATATCCCCATGTGAAAGAATGAAAGTGAACCTCTATCTTATACTATTTATAAAAATTAACTCAAAGTGAATTAAAGACTTAATTGTAAGACCTGAGAGCCTAAAACTCCTAGGAGAAAACATAGGGAAAAATCTCCTTGACATTGGTCTTGGCAATGATTTCTTGGGTAAGACACCAAAAGTACATGGAACAAAAGTTAAACAGTTGGGGCTAAATTAAACTAAAGAGCTTCTGTGCAGCAAAGGAAACAATAAATTTAAAAGACAACCTACAGAATGGAAGAAAATATTTGCAAATCCTGTATCTGATAATGGGTTAATAGCCAAACTATATAAAGAACTCATACAACTCAATAGCAAAAAACAAATCATCCAATTTAAAAATGAACAATGTAATGTATAGTGATTAACATAACATAATAAAAAAATTAAAAAAATGAACAAAGGACATTAATATTATTTTTCCAAAGAAGATATACCAAATGGGCAATAGGTTCATGAAAGGGTGCTCAGCATCTCAAATCATCAGGGAAGTGAAAATCAAAACCACTTTGAGATATCTTCTTACATGTGTTAAGATGGCTATTTTTAAAAAAAAGTCAAGAGATTACAAGTATTGGGAAGGATGTGGAGGAAAGGGAATTGTTATGCACTGTAGGTTGGAATGTAAATTGTACAGCCATTATGGGAAACAATGTAGTGGTTCTTCAAAAAATTAAAAATACAACTACTGTATGATCCAGCAATCCCACTCTAGGGTAAATAACCATAGGAAATGAAGTCAGTATCTTGAAGTGATACTGCACTCTTACCTTCGTTGCAACATTATTCATAGTAGCAAAGATATGGAAACAACCTAAATATTCTTCAATGGAGAGTTGGATTAAAAAATGTGGTATGTACAATGGAATATTATTTAGCCATAATAAAGAAGGAAATCCTCTCATTTGGGACAACGTGAATGAATCTGGATGGCATTATGCTAAGTGAAATAATACAGAGAGAGAAAGACAAATACTGTCTGGTATCACTTGTATATGGAATCTAAAAAACAAAACAAAACCAGTTTCATAGAAACATCATAGTATGGTGCTTGCCAGAGTCTGAGAGGGAGAGAGAAATGGGAATGTGCAGGACGAAGGGCACAAACTTTTATAAGAACAATGTTCTAATTAATATACAGCATGGTGACTATAGTTAATAACAGTCATTGTACACTGAAAGTTGCTGACAGTAGATCTTAAACATTCTCACCAGAAAATAAGTAAATTGATAAATGATTGACACCCAACTGATTTTGACTAACATTCTCAATTTTTTAAAAAGATTTATTTATTTATTTGAGAGAGAAGGAGAGAGAGAGAGAATGAGGGGGAGGGGCAGAGGGAGAGGGAGAGAAAATCTCATAGAGCCCCAGGGCTCAATCCCAGGACCCTGAGATCATGACCTGAGCCAAAACCAAGAGTTGGAAGCTTATTTGACTGCATCACCCAGGTGCCCCTCAATTTTTTTTTAACATTCCTTTGGTAGTTAAGAGGTTAAGTAAACTTTTTCCTTTAAATGAATTCCTCATATTTTCAATAAAGGTAGGAAAAGTGACTGAATTCTGAAAATAATATTTGGGTGTTAGCTACTTTTTGTGCTAAGTAAATTTCTGGACTTTTTGTTTTCCCTGTGTAACTTTTAACTCAGTTATTATCCAGTGCTGCATTTGCACTTTCATAAGAATAAGATAACTCTTCTCCGCTTCCTTATTTTGTTACATGGTTTTCTGTACTTCAGTAAACTTAGAATGTTCAACAAATTTTTGAATTTGGTACAATTCTTATGTCACTTGGATAGTTGTTGGACAATTCAAACACATTTTTCTATAGCTAGGCCCATTAGGTAAGACATCTCGGTGGAGGCATTTTTAAGTGTTTTAGGAAATTGTTGAGAACCAATCTCTGGTATGTATTTACCAGATATTGGCTGAATGACTAAGTTAATGTCTTGAATGAATGAAATGTTTATACAAACTAAACATGTCAGTTTCCCAAGAAAATGACCAATTTAAAGGACCTTTCAGTTGTCATATGGATTTGTGGAATTTGTAGGGAAACCCTAAACAGGAGGCAGCAGCTGCTGCTCTATTGATAGAATAATGCAACCGAGGCCACACTTAGAGTAATCCACAGATGTAGACAAATATTGGCAATAGACCTGGTGAATCTTTATTTCATTAAGCTGTCTCAGAAGCTTCATGGAAGGCACTGGATACTGAAATAAAATAAAATTTCAAACTCTGGGCAGTAGAAAGGTGGCCATTAATTTCATGGCAGTATGAAGCCATGAGTTAAAATCATATACTTTTTTAAAATCTAAAAATATAAACTAAGTTATACAAACAGATAACCTCAGTATTTTCTGAATGATTAAATTCCTTGGGGAAAGCTGGATTGAGATTAAGATTTCTCCATATAATTCTTAATCTTCTTTGTCTGTACTTACAGATAAATGAATGAGGTATATAGAAAGAGTTAATAGGAAAAAAGCATAACTTACTAGAACTAAATGTTAGCAAAAACTTTGAGGCTGATTTTTGGATTAGTTATTGCCCACTTTGTCTCTTCAGATAATCCTTTCCTTTATTTGATTTGAAATGTTTTAGATATAGGTTGGATTTTATTTTAATTAAGGTTAATACTATACTAATTTGCAGAAGAAAAATTATTTATTTTAACTCAATAACTTTTGTATGTTCTTTCTCTTTACTGTATTTTTAATCAATGAAACCTGAATTAGCAGAGATTACTGTCATATACAGGGAATCTCAGAAATTATGCATCATGAAAGGAGGTTTAAGACTCATCCAAACAGGTGCCTGGTTGGCTCAGTTGGTTAAGTGTCCAACTCTTGATTTTGGCTCAGGTCATGATTTCAGGGTCATGGGATTGAGCCCTGCATCTGGCTCTGTGCTGAGCCTGGAGCCTGCCTAAGATTCTCTCTCTCTCCCTCTCCCTTGACCCCTATCCCCACTCTCACTCTCTCTCTCAAATAAATAAATCTTAAAAAAAAAAAAAAGACTCACTGTGTGCCTGGGTGGCTCCATCGTTTAGCATCTGCCTTTGGCTCAAGTCGTGATCCCAGGGTCCTGGGATGGAGGCTGGTGTCAGGCTCCCTGCTCAGCAGGGGAGTCTGCTTCTCCTTCTGCCTCTCCTCCCCCTGCTTGCACTCTGTCTCTCAAATAAATAAATAAAATCTTAAAAAAAAAGACTTATCCAAATAGAAATAAATGCAGTGGGTCTGCACATTGTTCCTCATTGTAACTCCCAGAATTTAGCCTTGGTACTTACCTTGGTGCTCAATGAGATGCCCAATTCCTGGCCATATCCATTCCCATACCAGATCTGGAATTCATAGCTTTTGTAATGTGACAGGTCTTACACATAGTTCACAAAACTGAAGTTGAGACAGAAGACAGCAGCGGACAATGAGTTCTTATTGCTGTTAGATCAAGTGTAATTATGTCATTGTGGCTCTCAAGCCATCTACGTTGATTTTAGTTGATTTAGCCGACTAACCTCCCTTCCAGGAACTTCTCAAACCATACAGTCTTTCACGTGTCATAAAAATTCCTTTTCTAGCTCTGTACTTACTATGTTTACTGTGTCTTGAATTTTATTTTACCCTTATTAAGTTTGCTAATTCTTCAAAGCCCAGTTCAAACCCTATTACTTCATTGATCATCAATAGAAGCAAGCTATATTTTGCTCTAAAATGGAAAGAGTTTTCTATATTATGCCACTCAGTTTTGTCTTTAAGCATGCATTCTGCTTGTAAATTACTATATGTGTTTCAGAGCTCATCTTAAATGGATCTGTTTTGTAAAGCTTTTCCGAAATTACATACCCCTCACGTGATGTTTTTGAGCAAAATGAGTCAGTTAAACATAATTGAGTGCATATGATCCTGTGTCTCCTCTGCCTGATGTTTACTCATTTTTAAAAACCAGGTTAAATATCACTTGCTCTGGGAAAACATTTTTTGATACCAAAGGGAGATCTCCTTAATATAAGTTCTCATAGCACTGAGTATTTTTCATAGCACATGAACTTTTATTTAATTGTGTCTGTAGTCCCTATTATATCATGCTCTTCTAACTGGATTACATTCCTTGTTCATTAATGTGTCCCCAGTGCCAGTCAGGGATATGTTGCTTGACACAAAATGGGTAATCAATAAATTGTTTATTTAATGGATCTTTGAACTTACGAATCCTCCATCTCTGGTAAGATTAAGTGACTTGAGGATTTCCTTTATGGGTCCTTTATGTTTAGCATAAATGTTTATATATAGAAGACAAAATAATTATTTATTCCCTTGTTTCTACATAATTATAGCAAGTGAAGTAGGAAGAAAGGAGACAGGAAATGCTAAATACTGTTGGGAGAGAACTGATGGGTAGTAGATGTTTCCAGGCTTTTGGAGGCCTAATTTTCCAATCCTGAGTCTCAACAGTTTGAACCTTGCCCCATATACTTAGAACAGGAGTCATCCTTTCTGTCCATATGTTCATGGACATTTCGTTTTTTTAATTATCTGGGTTAAAGAAAATAAGTAACTACCCTTGCTTAGCTCATAATCAAAAGGCTCCTGTGGTGGATTACACCACTCTGCTATTATCATTACTCTTTCAACCTTCGTGTATTTGGTAGTCATAGTATCTCTTTTTATATTCTTCAGTCACTTCCTAGGACTGTGTGCCCCATTTGTCAAGCAAAACCAGAGATAACCTAGAGTAGGAGCTGATGCATCTTCTTTGTATGATCTTTTTCTGCCCACCAGCTTTTAAGATAGGAGTACAGTATACATGCAAAAAGTTAAAAACGCTGTAAGTGATGCTTATGTGGATATAATTCATAGAATGCAGAAAGTGACATCCAGCAAGATCAGGGAAGGTATATAGAAATTCAGAGGAATCTGGAATTATCTGCTGTTGTTTGCTACTTTGTATTCCGTCAGCTGCTCTGCACAGTGGGCGAGGTACGGATCTAAAAGCAGATCTGAGTTCTCATTCCACATCTCAGGCTCAGCTGCAGGCATGCTAGACAGCTTAGTTCTCAGCCATGATATAGTAAGAGGCTTGAAGAACAGGGATGCCTTTGACCCTAACACCATTCTGGATAAATGTTGGAGAGTCATGAACAACAGTTATCATGAAGAAGGTTTGATGCTCCTGATAATGGAGATAGTCATCATCTTGGGATTCTTACCTCTTTGTACCCTAGGTGTTTTTGGTTCTTGAAGTTAGTACTGCTGCATTTAACCTTCATTCTCTTGGGTTTTTGGTTTACTTATCCAGAGATGCATGTTTATTTTGGCACCGCAAATGATTCTGGGCCTGCTGTGGTCACTTTGATTCATTAATGCTATAGTTCTCCGCAAACTTTGAAATAACATTTACCGGTCCTTGGGCATTACCTTTTAGTCATTGCTTTAGAATTTTTATCTCTAAACTAGACTTTCTCTGAACTACTAGTTCTGTAATTGCTCTTGGAGAAGGACAAGCAAATGTGTTTAAAAGCATCTTTGTTCATGAAGATATCCAAAAGGAATGCTAATTCAATGGAAAGGGAAGTAAAAGAGGAGCCCAAGAGGGTAATTGGTACAGTTGTTCACCAAATGACCTGTCTCAGGGACACACTGAAGAGGCCCATCCTAGGTCAGGTCTTCAGGGGTGGCTCCTGGCTCAGGCTAGGGCTCCTGTCAGTGAGTCCTCTGAGTGAGTCATAGGACCATGGTACCTATGGTTAGAGTGTTCAGAGAAGAGGCAGAAAGGATTGAAAAAAGAAAACAAAAGAAAACCATTTATAGTAACCTGTTGATCTATTTCTGGTATATAACTCATTCTTCAGCTGAAATTGAATTCTAGTTCCATTGTGTGTATGAATGTTTGTGTGGGTTGGGTGGGTGTAAGACTGTGATTCTCAATCTTGGTTTGTGACAACATTGATAATTTCCAAGGTTGTGGCAAAATTCTTAAAAAAAGAAAACCAAACATTTAAAAAGATTGCTTACTAAACTCCTGTCATGGAACTTTTTAAAGAGTAGACAAAAGTGCAGTTTAATTAGTTCCCACTTTGACTATCCTCTCTCCTGACATTTTGGAAATTATATTTGAAATGTGAATAACAGGTGTTACCTTTTATAATTTTTAAGAAATATTGAGCAGAGTGGGAGATGATACTGATTATGAAATCAATTATAAATCTTGAAAACATTGAAGAAGTATATCAGATATGGATGAAAGTTATGAAATGTTTACAGTAGCTATTTTGACATTACATTAGGTATTATTATTGAAAGATACACCAAAATTATTTTGAATTTTTTTAAATACAAGGTTTTTTTTCTTATTTATTTTTTGCTTTAGTCTTGCCTATTAAAAGCAGGCAGGGCTACCCTTGGTACACAGCCATGTCTCTCCTGATGACAATTCTACTCTAAAGTGATCTATTTTTTGAGAGCCAGTTCTTTAATAAAAAGGGTGGAATGAGCCCCCTTAACCTCATGGAAAGCCTTTGCCCCAGTGTCAGTCAGGGATATGTTGTGTGTGTGTGTGTGTGTGTGTGTGTGTGTGTGTGTGTGTGTGTGTGTGTGTGTGTGTGTATACAGTTTCTGGGCTATGCTGTAATTAATGATGTATAAAGTGGCTTTGAATTGTTGATAGGAGAACTGAGAAAGAGGAGTTTTCCTTTTGATAGAAAATTATGAAATTTGCCTTGCGACAAAATAAGCAAACAATATTGCCCACTGCTTTTTGCCAATTTAGTCATTATATATAAAATTAATTGGGGAAGAACGAGGAAATCCTCTAGGAAGAGCAGCAGGAGAAAAAGCAGCTTTCTCACCCGGCCCACTTTGACCCCTAAAAGTACTGCCTGTAGGAGTACATCTGTGAGGTGGACCCGGGTCTGGTGCCAGGTCCTGTGCTGTTACCCAAGGAGATCACAGGGAAGTACAAAGCAACACTGAAGACCAGCATCCAGGACTAAGGCCTCAGGCCACACCCAGGGAAGCCATAATCTCTTTTCTGTAAGAGGGTCTCCTTTACACACCTGCGTGAAAGGACATGAGAGGGTCGGTAGAATATCTGCAGTAGAGCTGCTAGATGAATATCCTCTCTCCATCAGGTCAGTGTTTCCTGATCTCTAAATAACAACAACAAAACACCAGTCCATCAGAGGTAAAACTGTGGAAACCATAAAACTGTAGAAACCATTTACAAATGATTGTCTCAAGTCTAATTAGCATTTAGCTTGCTTTTTCCAATGGAAGGATAATGTGTGTATGGATCCAAGAGCTTTGACTATTGTATGCCATTCACTTTTGGATTATGAAAGAGAACTTCTGTGGCTAAGGACTAAGGAACATGGTATTTTTTAAGGATTTATGCTGCCACCTGTATTTTGGGCTTTGGCTCTTTGTTGTATTTATAAAACACTAAAAACCAAGGCTGCCTGTGCAAGTTAGTTATTTTATTCTGTTGAGACATCCACAAAGATGCCTTGACAAAAGTGTTTTTCTTTATGGTCAAACACAACAAATTGATTTACAAAACCATGTAAACCAATATTGACTCTAAAAATGGGTTTTTAAAAATACTATGTAATGTAGCAGATCCTGAAGAGCAAAGCTTCTCATGTCTTGACAAAAACATAACTGTTTAGATTTAAAATAGTATTGTTACTAAGGAATTTTGGTTTGCTTATTTTTTTGGATAGTTGGTAAATTTCTTTAGATATTTTGGAAGTGACTGAATCAAAGTTCTGAAAGCCTTATAAAAGAGTAAGTTCATCGGAATTCAGTAAATTATAAAATAATAGTTTAGAAGTGAAAAAATAAATTCTACTTCTAATACTATTATTGCATTGATATTATTACATTACATTATATACAATAAAACAAGGAATTTCAAGAAGGGCAGTGGGAAAAGCACAACATTTTAAAGATCTAGATTCAGAATACTTTGCTGTTTTTGTTAGAAAGCAGTTGAGTATTGTTTGTCTAGAGACTAAAAATGCTTTTGAAAGTGTATTGGTATAATGTGATTACTGATTATTTCTAAAGGTGTTAGCAAACTGACTTTCTCCTCTTTTAAAAATATCTAACTACTAGATAAATTATAAACCTACTTTTTTGAGAGAGTTAGCTAATTTGGAGGCACAACTACTTTAATGCTTAGTCCTTAAAATCAACAAAGAAAGTCTTAGGTGTAGTCCTGCTGAGTCTGTTACTTCCTGGAAATTCTTGCTGCAGGTTTTGTAATGACATCAAGTGTTCTATGAGTCTGGACTCCTGCTATTCCTGGATGCTATTTTCATCAGCCTCTCCAGTTGTGTGAATGATTCATATTCATTTTTTCTCCCCCTCTGTCTCTGTGTCTCTGTCTCTCTCTCTGCAAATAGCTCTTTTATTGGGAGCAACAGTAATTCAGTACTGCTCCCTGCAGATAATTTTAACAGTGATAGCTGAATTTTGTTTTTCTCCCAGGTTCCCTTATAGCTTTCAGTGTATCTTGATTTAGCTTTGTGCAATTAATTACCAGATACATTGTTTGGTGGCAGGGCCAAAATGACTGTCTTATTTCTTGTATGCTGTATTAATTTTGTATTGCTGCATAATAAATTACCACAAAGGTAATAGTTTATAACAATAAAAATTTATGATCTCAGTTTCTGTAGGTGGGTCCTCTGCCCAGGGTCTCAGCAGGTCTCAAGAGTATTACCTGGGGTTGTGGTCTTACCAGGAGTTTGGGGTCTTCTTCAAAGCCCATTCAAGTTATTAGCTGAACTTACTTTCTTGTGGTTGTAGGACTGAGGACCCTGTTTTCTTGCTGTCAGCCAGAGGTCACTCTCAGCTCTTAGGGGAGCTGTCCAGGTTCTAGCCATATAGTTCTTTTAGAACGTAAAGGATTAGTTCTTCCGAGCTAGGAGGAGAATCTCTTCTGTATTTGAATTCCAGTCTATTTTTTTTTTTTAAATGTGCCATTTGGCACTTTTTTTTTTTTAAAAAGATTTTGTTTATTTGAGAGAGAGAATGAGAGAGAGAGAGTACATGAGAGGGAGGAAGGTCAGAGGGAGAAGCAGACTCCCTGCTGAGCAGGGAGTCCGATGCGGGACTCGATCCTGGGACTCCAGGATCATGACCTGAGCCGAAGGCAGTCGCTTAACCAACTGAGCCACCCAGGCGCCCCGAATTCCAGTCTATTTTGAATAACTCTTGCCTAATTAAGAATAATTAAAATAATCTCTCTTTTGACTCACTCAAGATTATATCACAAAATTCCTTTGTCTTTATCATATAACATAACTTAATCTTGGGAGTAAAATTTGACATATTTACAGACCTGTCCATACTCAAGGGGGACAAAATTATGAAAAGAATGTGTGTAAAAGGGGGTAGGATCAAAGTGCTGAGTAAAAGATGTATTAGTGAGTGCTGTGACTAGAGGCTTATGGGTCTATAACTACAATAACCCTGTGGCTGCCATCAGGATTTATTATCCATAGCCCTTGTTATACAATTAGTGAGTGCTTTGGGCTTCTTAAAAAATGTATTTTTAGCAGCAAAATAAATATTAAATAACTTCTTTAATTACTATTACAGGGGCACCTGGGTGGCAAAGTCGTTTGAGTGTCTGACTCTTGGTTTTGGCTCAGGTTGTGATCTCAGAGTTGTGGGATTGAGCCCTGAATCCGGCTCCGTGCTCAGCACAGAGTTTTCTTGTTTCCCTCTGCCTCTCCCTTTACCCCATCTCCCCACTCTCTCTCTCTAAAATAAATAAATGTTTAAAAAGAAAATTGCTATAATGACTTGAAAATAATATGAAGATATTTAGAAAAAGATGTATGTTTATTTAGAGATAATGTTCAAGAATCTGAATGTAGTATACCTTATCATGTATTCTATATGGAGAATCTGATCTTTAAAAGTAGAGTGCTTTAGTTATCCTCCCTGGTTGTCCTATTCCATGCCCTAGTTAAACATATACATATGCTCAGCAAATCTACAGATGAAAAAAAACTAATAGCATTGGTAAATGTATTACAGTTACAGAATTGAGATCCAAAAAATATTCTAACAGAATAAAAGCAGTTGACTGAATTTAACAAGATAAAGTTTGATAGGTATAAATAGAAAGCTCTACATTGCTGTTTTTCCTAAATAAAAAACATTGTCTCAGGTACAGATTGGTGAATAGATGGCTTAGCATATGTCTTAAGTATGAAAGAAGACTTAAAAATTGTGGTTAACATTGAATTCCATGTGAGCTAATTGTAGTGTATGGTTGCCAGAAAAAGCTGATGGGGTATTTAAAAGTATGGGAGGTAATAATCCTGCCCTGTCTTTTAATCAACAGAGTGAGTAAACTGCATCTGCTCTCTCTTTTTTTTTCCTTTTCTGATGTATCCAAAATAATTTCTCAAGGTTTGAAAGCATCTTTTATACCTATTTATGAATTAACATTTTTTGTATTGTGCTTATTACATATAAATCTCTTTGTATTCATGTTATGTCATTAATTTGTATCAGTGTCTATTTTGAACGTCCTTAATTTTACCTGCAGTTTTTAAGTGATGTAGGTCCATTTTCATATGGGCATGTCTACTTATACAATTAGTCTTGTTTTGCAAGTTTCTTGTCCTTCAACCAAGCCTTGTCTTCTGTCCAACAGGATTAGGGAAAATGAAGAGTATGAAAAATTCTCCCGTCTGTGGCTTATTCTTGCTTTCTTATATGCCTCCTGAATTTGGGGGTTGTATAAATGCCTTTCTTCTTCAAAATGGGAGTAAAATGTGATTTTACCAGTTGATTCCAAGGCTGTATATTTAATAAAAATAATCTAGTCTCTAGCAAGCTGATTCCTTGAGATACTTTTAGCTACCAGAGAATTTCCCTTGGTACCGAGAACTAAATGAAGAGGTCTAAAACATTTAAGACAAAAAACTTGAGGCAGATTCTTAAACTAGGTGTAAGAAACTGCTCTTTCAGGGTGCTAGATCATCGTTACATAATGCATGCAGGCATGCATTTGCTCATTCATTTATTCATTTATTTCTGCATTCAAAATATACTTAATATAAAACTTAGCTGCATTATAAGCACTATAATAATTCCTATATCTTAATATTCTAGCTTAAAAAACAAGAGTGCTTCAAAATGTCTGTTGAACCAGAGACCTCTTTTAGCCTTTAAACACGGCTGCTAGACTGACTTCCTCATTTTCTCCCTCCCTTCTCTCCCTTCCTCCCTTTTTTCTTATTTTATTATGAAACCTAGTATGCATATAAATGAATGTATATAATGTATCTTAACAGAGTTAGTAATAATATCAACAACAATAATATGAAGATCCATGTAAATACCATTCAGCTTCTAAAATAAATGTTTGAAACCTCCTATGAGTTTCTCCCAAAATGCATCTTCTTGCTACTGCCTACTCTCTTTTATAAGGGAGATTTTTAAGAAAAGTTTCAAATGTTTCTTTGCTTTTTTTCATAGTTTACATTATATGTATATTTCTAAATAACATTTTTAGTTTTGATTTTTGCAATTTATACTTATATTTTTTGCAATTTATACTTATTTTGTTTAATATAAATTTTTTATATTTATCCTTATGGATGTGGGTAGCTATATTCATTCATTCAATTTTGATGTTGCGTACTATGTTTCCGTATAAATATACCATATTTTATTTAACAATTCTGTGGTCAGTGAACATTTATATTGTTTTCAGTCCCACCCCCCACTTTTTTTTTTCTTCTATCAAGAATAGTGCTTTAGTAAGCATTCTTAGACCTATGTCCTGGTGCATGTGTGCAAGAATTCCTCTAAGTAAGGTTACTGCTGGGTCACACACTAGATGGATTTCCTTGGATTTCCTTCTATCTGTAGTGCCAAAGTGTTTCCTGCAGTGGCTCTACCGATTTGTATTCTCACCAGCGTTGTGGGAGTTCTAGTGCTCTGCCACATCCACAGCCTTTGGTATTGTCTAATTCTTTAATTTTGATTTATATGGAGGATGTGAAATGGCATCTCATTGTGGTTTCAATTTTCATTTCCCTGCCTACTAATGAGATAAACTTTTTATTCTTATGTTAATTGATCATTTTTGTTTCTACTACATGGTAAAATGACTGTTTTGTTTTCTTTTTTCTATTTGCCTTTTATGTTGCTCGTATTATTGATTTTTAGGATTTAAGTATATATAAATCCTTTGGTGGCTTAATGTGATTATCTTCTGTTTGATTGTGGGTTGTATTTTAAAAATTCTCTTGATCACAACTCCTAGGGCCTTTGAGGAACCAAAGTTAATTCTATTAGCTGTTTAAAAACTTTAGATTTTTATGATTTGTGCTTTTTGCATCTTTTAAAACAAATCCTTTCTTACCCCAAAATCATAGAAATATTTTTCTGTAATTTCTTCTATGAGTTTTAAAATTTCACCATTTCTATTTATTTGTCTACTTGGATGCGATTTTTGTTGCGGCAGAACGTAGGAATTCATTCTAATTCTTTTTTAAACATCAATCAGGGGTCAGCAAACTTTCTGTAAAGGACAAAATAGTAAATATTTCAGGCTTTTCGGGTCATATGGGCCCTGTTGTAATATTTAACTCTGCCATTGTAGCCCAAAAGCAACCAAGGACAAAACTTGAATGAATGAGCAGGAGTCTTACTTGATTTGGCCCATGGACTATAGTGTGCCAGCCTCCGATATGGGTGACTAATTGTCTCAGATACATTTTTGTTTCTTTTCCCATTGATGTCCAGCATCTGCTTTGTTGTATAACATTTCCACATATGTGTGAGTCTGTTTCGAGGCTCTGTATTTTTTTATTCTTTTAGTTGTTTGTTCCTGTTCTGCCGTCCCACTTCCTAGTTATTTATAGCTTTATTACAAGGTTTGATATCTGGCAGGGCAAAAACTCCCTCCTGACTCTTCTTTAGATGTGTCTTGTCCTCTTTTGGCTACCCCTCTTCTACATGAATCTTAAAAAATCAACTTGAGTGCTATAAAAAGTCCATTTAGAATTTGATTGAATTGTATTACATCCACTTGGGGAAAACTAAGATTAGAATATTGTATTCCTATTCCTATTTACCTCTCCTTTTATTTGGGTCATCTTTAATATCTTACACTAAAGTTTATAGTGTTCTCTTAGGTCTTGCACATCACTTTTTAGACTTATTCCTAGTTACCCAACTTTGGTGTTACTGTGGTAAATGGTATCTTTCTAAAAATTGCATTTTCTAACAATTGTTGATGTGTAGAATTTCAATCAGAATTTACATGCTGATTTACCAGCTTAACTCTTAATAATTCTAATGCTTTTCTTTGGGTTTATTGTCTTTGCACAATGACAGTTTTGTTTCTTTCCACTCCTCATATTTTTTATTTATCTTATTTCACTGACTACAGCCTCTAGTATGATCATGATTAGAAGTAATGAACCCTTGTATTTTCCTTGCTTTTTAAAGAATGATTCAACTTTTTCACTACTGTGTATGATATTTGTGGTAATTTTTTTGTTTGGAAAATATACTTTATTAGGTAAAGGAATTTGCTATATCTGATAATTAGAGTTTTAGGTTTGATTCTTTATCTTTTTTCCTCCTGACTCTCACAGAAGCTTATTTTTTCTTGTACTGGGGAGCCATATCTCTCAGAATATCATCTGTAGGTATCTTTTAAGCCTGGATCAAAGTGTGTTCTTTCAAGAGAAGAATTGCTTTTGCTAGTGTGGTCACTGTCATCTCAGGACCCCTTCAAACTAACTTTTGGCCTGTGACTTTTTAGGCCACTCAGTTAATATGAATTCCTATGCAATGTAGACTTTTTTCTTTTTTCCCAAAGAATCCAGAGTTAAGGCTAAGAATGACTGGCATTCTTTTGGTGGGATAGTTTTTGGGTTTCTCTTCTCCCCCCATGCACATGTTCTGAGGATGTCATCCTTTAAATGCATCAGGCTTAAGGGAGCTTCTCTAGTTTGACCTTCCATTCTAAAAGGGTCTTTGGTTTTGTCTTCTGTTTTTTTATATGTAGCTGATTAAAACTCAGGATCTAGGTTAGCAAGAATTGCCATATACTTCAAAGCAACTGCCAGTTCCCAGGCTACTTATTTCGGAGGATTTGTGCTTTGTTTTTATTCTGGCCTTTGAGGAGTTCTCTTAATTTCTTGTCAGACGGGCAATGCATTAGAGAAAATTTTTAAGAACCTTTTATTTGGCATTTTTAGTTGTGCTATACTAGGAAGAGATTCTGTCAACATCAGTTCTGCTATATTACCAAAACCAGTATTTCCCCTTTGATTGATTATGGTGACAGCCTCCTGTCCTGAGCTCTAGCCTACTTGACCATGGCTAAACTTTAAATCAGTATTTCTCAAACTTTGCTGCACATTGAAACCACCCAGGAAGCTTTTAAAAATCCTGATGCTCAGGCCACACTCCAGATAAACTAGATTAGAATATCCACTCCAGATAAATTAGATTAGAATATCTGAGACATCAGTAATTTTTAAAGCTCCCTCAGGATTCCATTGTAAAGTCAAGGTTAAGAACAACTCCTTAAAATCTGGCTGCCCATTTCGATTCATGTCTATTCCTATTCACCTGCCTTTGCACTTCCCTCAGCCAGACATTTTACTTTTGAGGCCAGGTGACCACATTCACAATTCCAATGCTCTTGATCCTCTTCAAACCAATATGCTTCTGTATAACTAAATCTACTCTACCTGTGGTCAACTGGATTAAAAAATGTTCAGCTGGTTTTATTTTTCTTTACAACATTCTATTTTTTTCTTTTGTATCTTTCACAGTATGCTGATGCAATTTTGTTTTCCTCTGCTGAGAAATTTTTGATGCAAAGTCTCTCTAATTTGCTAATTAATTCTGATAGACTAGTTTCAGAGTCTCAGCAAATCAGTGTGTGATATGCTTAGATTATGAATAGTTTAGCACAGAAAATGATGTAATTTCAGTGGAATAAATTAGAGTCAATTAACATGGCAGAGTCAGTTATCTTTTTGAATAATGCAGATTTGTTCAGAAAAGCACTCTGTTTTATTTGTAAAGTGATCCATGATTTTAACCACTATGACTACCATCACCCTTTTCCCTTTGGAGGTGATAAAAGAGGAGAAAATAAATAACAAGAGCCGCTAGGCCAGATGTTGTGAAACAGAGAGGTACGGTTGTCACCAGATTTTGTTCTAGGTCAGAGTATGTTAATTAACCATAACATGTTATTAAATGCTGTGTTTTATGGCTTTAATGTAATTCTTAGAGCATCTAAAAATGTGACACAATTATAAATTTATAATTATTTCTTCAAGGGAAGTAATCATGACATTTCCTGCAAGTAAAACAAGTTGTTTCACTTTCTGGAGCTTATCTTTTAGGGCTTGGAACCAAGTAGAGTAAACAGAGATCTAGCTACAATATTAGCAAATGGTTAGTTTAGCACATTAATTTTAGTGTCTACAAGATAGAAGATATCTCCCCAAATGAACAGATGGCTTAACTACGAATGGCAGATATCTCATGATTTAATGGTGAGAGTTGTGGTCTGGAAAGCTTTAGAGAAAAATCACATTCTTTGAGCAAGTTGGTCTTTAGAAGCCTGCTATTTCTTTCCATAATAATGGACAATTATCATTATTCTCCTCAGGGGAACATTGTGTGGAATAACTAATTAATGATTGCAGTGCACTTTGGAAGACATTCTGAGTCACTTTTCAGTATTTTACGTTTGAGTTTCAGGAGAAAAGGAGTATGGATAAAAGAAACCTAGGAGAAAGCTCTTATTTCCAGATCCTGTGAAATGATTTTTCTGACATGTTAATAGACTTAGTTCCTTTTCAAAGATGCTGTTATAATTTTATTTCATGCTTAAAGATGCTTTTTACTATTTTTCGAAAGTTCTGTTGCTGTGTGATGATCCTATGTGCCTAGAAATGGCTGTAAGTTCCAGTACATGGTGTGATAAATTTTATATGTGTTATCTTTTGGCTCTCTAAAATAAAATAAATAAATAAAATCTTTAAAAAAAGAAAGGGGCACTGGGTGTCTCAGTCGGTTAAGCCTCCGACTCCTGGTTTTGGCTCAGGTCATGATCTTAGGGTTTTGAGATCGAGCCCCACCTCTGGCTCTCTGCTGAGCCCTGAGTCTGCTTGGGATTCTCTCTCTCTCTCCCCCTCTCTCTACCACTCCTTCTGCTCGTGTGCATGTGTGTGTGCACGCGCACACACACACACACACACACACACACACACAAATAAAATCTTTAAATGTTATCTGTTGGTTAATGCTATCTTTTGGTATTTGGAGACCTGAATTTTCATCTTATTGAACATATTTCTGTTATTTTCAAGAAAGCCATCCCTAATTGTCACACATCAGGTGTTTTTGACAATGGCTCTTATTTCCCAAACCAGTTATGTGGTAACTATTTTCCAAATATCCCTCCCTCCCAATGAATCATACCGTCCGGTGTTTATGCCCTTGTCTAGTCTTTTACACATTGAATCTGGGCTGGCTCTTTGTAACCAGATTGATAATGTACATATTTTAAAGCCAGGTTGTAAGAAGTCCTGCAACTTCTGCCCTGATTTCTTGGGATGCTTGCTCTGGGGAAGCCAGCTGCCATGTTAAAAGTCCAGCTAATCTTGAGACTTGCATTCTGCAAGGCTACTCAAGCAAGGCATTTGAAGGAGTCACTTGGGAAGAAAATATGTATACATACACGTGCATATATATTTGTCCAGTTCACAGCTATTACAGCCATCCCAGCTGAAGTACCAGACATGTGAGTATGGAAGTACCTTGGGTGTCCAGACCAGTCAAGCCTTCACATGACTCCAGGCCCACTGCCTAAAAGAACCTAAACAAGAGCTGCCCAGGGGACCCTAATCAACACACAGAACTACGAGTGGGAACAAAATATTCTTGTTTGAAGCCCCAAGGATTTGGGGTGGTTTGTTATACAACAGAGAGGACTGGAACAAGGGGCAATGAAAGAGTTTGGCATGGGTTGCTACACTGGTATCACAGTGTTTTTGTTTTTGTTTTTATTTTTTTTTTCATTTTGATTACCTGTGCCAGTAGTATCAAGCAGATTCTTCCTAAGCCAAGATAATGTTCTTGAAACTTGTCACAGTGATATCTAAAAGAGTACCTTTTTCTAGTCTCCAGTGCTATCTATGGGGTTCATGCTTGATTGAAACTAGAATTGACCCTGTGACCTATTTTTAATATTTCTAGAAGCCTAACCGAAATGGTATATTTACTCAGGATAAGGCTACATACATGTGTTAAGACAGTACATTGCTTTGCTTTTGTCTGTATTTATCAATCCTTCAGTGTAGCTCATTGAAATGAATTATACTTAAAAGCAGGGTTTTTGTTGTTCTTATAGATGGAATGTCTTAAAATATGAGATTCTTTTGAGGAGAATAACAAGTGTTTTCTTAGTATATATTAGGCTTTGTTAATGTTTCCCAGTATCTAGTTCTTCTCTTCTAAGACCACAGAAGACTGTACCTACTTACATTCAGGTTGAGCTGTGTATTGGTCTGGACAATGGAAAATGGGCTGTGAGCAGAAATTATGTGTGTTATTTCTAAGCCCAAGCATTTATTGCTGGCATAAAATATATCACACCCTCCCTTCTCCTGCTACAGTCAGCAAGAACATGTGTTCCAGGTAGTGCAATTTCAAAGTGGAGAAATGTCTAATATCCTGGATCTGTAAGTGGCCACGTAGAGCAGTCTTCAACAGACTTGAGTTGGGCATGTAATATGAATGAAAAATAAAATTTTCTTGTGTAAATCCATTTGGATTTCAGGATTAATTTTTTAAATGTAAATTATTTTTTTAATGAGTTAGTATAAGCTAACCTATCTTAATACAATATGTTAAGGTATTTTTCTCTCTTAAAATAATGACTTACAGCAAGAAATGGGAGAGATGACATGCTTCATGGATCTCGAAGCACTTAGCTCTGATTAGTTAATTGTAGAAAGCTCATAGCAAGGCAGTGAGAGAATGAAAGACCTCTCAACTGACTACAAAGGAGAAGAGAACAGGTAGGAAAACTGGAATTCTACCGACAGGCTGATCCTAGATAGAATTTTTTGGCAGAAGAACTAGGATAGTGGGGGCTCTGAAAACAAAACTTTCCTTTTTGATTTTGTTCAGAACTGTTCCTGATCTTTTCTCCCCCCAAAATCCAGTCTCTACTTTGATGCCAGAGTGGTATTTTCAAAATGACAATCTGCTTAAAACGTTATCAGTGGCTTTATGTTATTATTTGAATAAAGATCAGTATTCTTGGGTTGATATGATTTATCACACTCTTCACTTTCTCTGTTGCAGCCATACTGGATTTTTAAGGACACGTTCTTTCTTTATCTGAAATCTTTTCTTCACTCCCCATCCTTCCAAACTCCCACTCTTTTCCTAGTTAATCCTGCTCAGCCTTCAGATCTCAGCTCAGTCTTCACATTCAGGAACCTTGCTCTGACCATTAAGGACGTTTGTTAAAGGCAATCATAAACTGAAGTTTCTTTCTTTCAGGGCAGTCACCTCAGTTTTTAATTTACATTTTTAAATGTAATTATTTGACAAATAGTTGTCTTTCACTGCATGGTGGTGGGGCCTTGTTTATGAGGAGGAAACAGCATTTTATTCCCAGTGTCCAGGAAATAGCCAATATATAGAAGGTGGAATGAATGCCTTTGTAGGCCTTTGCTATGAAGGGCCGAAAAAGTCCAAATGGATCTGAAGAGCAGGAGAGAATTGATTTGTAGTGTATTGTTGGCCATACCATAATTGGATCACTGTTTTTTTTTTTAAGATTTTATTTATTTATTTGAGAAAGAGAGCATGAATTGAGGGGGTTGGGGGAGGGAGAGGGACAAGCAGACTCCCCGCTGAGCAGGGAGCCCAATGCGGGGCTCCATCCCAGGACACTGAGATCATGACCTGAGCTGAAGGCAGACACTTAACCAACTGAGCCACCCAGGCGCCCCTTGGATCACTGAGTTTTAATGCAGTTAAACAAATTAAGATCCACTATTACACACGAATACAGTTGGGTTTCAAGTGTCTGTGTTTTCAGCTTCCTGAGAAACTTGTTTCTTTTTCTTATTATAGAGACAAAAGTTAAGCTTAGCATATAGGCTGGCAAATAAACTCTCTAAATAATAGCTGCTTTCAATAAATATGTGTTGAATGACTGAACAATAATGTTTTATAAAATGCTGCGAGTTTATAATCTCATAAATATTTTTTGATGATGAGTGTGAGAATGGTCCTGGAAAGAATCACATAGAGAATTCCTTTTTGTCCCTGAAAATGGGAGTAAAGATTTTAATCTGGCATCTCTTTCAAAGTGTTTAATTTACATTCAGTGATAGTCTTATCTTAATTGTGACACTAAGTTAAGTAATTTATTTGGATTAAACTATAATTGGCAGTACCTTTCATTTGGCCATTTAAGAAAATATACTTAAGAGAGATGGTGTTACTTCTCTTCTGTTTCATCTTTCTACCCTCTAGTCCTCTTTAAATTTCAATCAAATGTGACTTAAACCTCTTTTCTGTAGTTGATTATATGCATTATAGCATGAAAACAAAAATGATTAAAATGAAATATCAATCAGGGTTTAAAAAGCATCATATATAAAAAATACCTACAACATTTATGAAGGTTGTATGTTATCATTGTCATGGAACTATTTTGGAACAGTATGTAAGAAAGAAGTTCATAACCTTACCATAATTTCACTGTTACAAATGTGTCTTTTAATTTGACAAGCTTTTCTTCATGAAACCTACCCTTTGTTTTGGATTTGTGGTTGAACCCAGCGTTGTTCTGAATAAGAGCAATGTTCTTTTTACATATTTAATGATAGAACCCAAATTTGTGGATATAATTTTTGAAAATAGGTGAGTAGGGATTCATTCCTTTTGTGTGTGTCCTCTCCTAAATCTAACATACTTTGCACATTGGAAGTGCTAAGTAAATGTTATTTGAGTTAACTGAATTGCAGAATCACCCAAAGAGGTGGAGGTTTTATAAAAATTAGATGTTTTAAACTTATTCCACTGCATGTCTTCCACTACAAGTAGAAATATTTACTAGAATAATTTAAAATTAGTACAAACTAGAATTGTGGGGAGTACTGACCAGTCCTTATGCTACTGAAGCATAAGTGTGTTTTTGTTTTTGTAAGCAGTATTTTCAAGTGGACCATATGCAAAAAGTGTCTTTTATATGTAACCTGAATATACATTTCAGTATTGTGCAACAGAACTTTCTGAATACTTTATATATGAGATCAAGTGAATACTTAATCAAGTGAGATACAAAAAATACTCTTTATCTTATGAATAGGATAAAGAGCACACTGTTCAATCTGAGAAGAATGTTTACTTGAATGTAATTCTCATAAGGGAATACTTAACCTGGGACCAAAGGTTCTTAACCCAGGACCTATCTATGAGGGTACATAGATAAGCTTTAGAATATCTGTGAACTCGTTGCAATTTTATATAACATATTGGGTATGTATGCCTTTTTAAAGGGAGAGTCTTCATGGATTAAATCAGATTCATAAATGAGATCTGTGATCCTAAGAGCTTACAAATTTATATTTGTTAAGACTCATTGAATTATATACTTAAAGTTGGTGAATTTTTTGTATGTAAATTGTACCTCAGTTAAGCGGACCCTTCCCCCAAAAGCTATGAGTCAGTATTCCCAATGAAAAACATTAAAAATACACTAGTAGCAGACAGTATGACACCTGGCAGTATCTTCTAGGTGGACCCTTTTCTTTCAGTTCTTCTAGAAGGCCATCAACATAGTATCTGTTTTTGTGTTCAGACCTCTATAGTTCACATGGAAATGGAGGCAGAAACTAGAGTAGGATATAGAAGAATAGGTTAGTCATGAGGTAACTAAGTTGCCAATCTTTGCCTTGACAGTGAGGATCAAATAAGTCAATAAAATTTCATTGGTATTCAGTAAATTGTTTTCAAGTAAAGAAGAAACTTTGGAAAAATCTGTGAGCTGTGGTAGAAAATTCCTAAATAATTTAAGGTGATGCATATGTCCTTTTGTTACTTGGTTTTTGATGATCTGTAAGGTGGGAACCAAGAAACCTGGGCTTTAGCCTTTTGCCAATAACTTGCTTAAAAAATTGCTTGTGACTTTAAGCAAATTAAATTTTTTTCTTGTCTCATTTTCTTCACATATAAAATGGAAGTTATATAACCTTCTCTTTTTACCTTAACATCTCAATACTCTGACCTAGGACCTAGCACATGGTTGACATTCCATTTTTTTTAGCAAATCAGTGAATGTCTTGTAATATTTAACATTAATTAATTGAAAGATTCACTTTATTTTGAATAGAACAGATGGTTCATATAGGGAAATAGGGGAACTTGAAGTGGATTCTGGACATTTTAGATTTTAAACATATGTTCATGAAGGTGTAAAATAAAATACTTTAGGTATACTCCATTGTAGCTTCAGAAAGATTAATTTGCACATTGTTACACACTTAGAGTAAAAAGGCAGAATTGCTATTTAAAACCATATGAACAGGGCGCCTGGGTGGCTCAGTTGGTTAAGCGACTGCCTTCAGCTCAGGTCATGATCCTGGAGTCCCGGGATCGGGTCCCACGTCAGGCTCCCTGCTCGGCGGGGAGTCTGCTTCTCCCTCTGACCCTCTCCCCTCTCATGCTCTCTCTCTATCTCATTCTCTCTCTCAAATAAATAAATAAAATCTTTAAAAAAAAATAAAACCATATGAACAAAGTGAAAAGACAACCTATGAAATGGGAAAAAATATTTGCAAACCATGTATCTGATAAGGAGTTAATATCCAAAATATATAAATATTTCATACAACTCAATAGCAAAAAATAATCCAAATTTGAAAATGAACAAAGGTCCTGAGTAGGCATTTTTCTAAAGAAGACATATGAATGGCCAACAGGTACATGAGAAGATGCCTAATGTTACTAATCAGGGAAATGCAGTTGAAACCACAATGAGATATCACTTCATACCTATAAGGATGGCCACCATCAAAAGACAAAAGATAACAAGTTTAGAAAGGATATGAAGAAAAAGGGTACCATTGTGCCCTGTTAGTAGGATTATAAATTGGTACAGCCACTGTGAAAAACAGTATGGAGGATCCTCAGAAAATTAAAAATATAACTACCATATGATCCAGCAATTCCACTTCTGGGAATATATCTGAGGGAATGAAACACTGTCAAAGAGATATCTGTACCCCCAAGTTCAGAGCAAGATTATTGATAATAGCCAGGAAATGGAAACAACCTAACTCTCCATCAACAGATGAATGGATAAAGAAAATACAGTATAGATACACAGTGGAATATTATTCAGTCATAAAAAAATGGGGAAATTCTTTACAACATGGTTGGACCTACAGGACACTGTGCTAAGTGAAATAAGTTAGAGAAAGACAAATACCATGTGATTTTATTTGTATGTGTAATTTAAGCAAACAAAAAAACCCCTAACTCCTAGAAAAAGAGCTCAAAAAGGAAAATGGTCAAAAGATACAAATTTCCAGTTATAAGATAAATAAGTACTAGGCATGATGACTATAAATAACATGGCTGTATAATATATATAGGGAAGCTATTAAGAGAACGGATCACAAAGAGATCACAAGGAGATTTTTCATCACAAGGAGAAATTATTTTTTCTTTTTCTTTTTTTGTGTGTCTATATGAGATAATAGATGTTGGCTAACCTTATTGCAGTCATCATTTCATGATATATGTAAGTCACATCATTTTGCTGTACACCTTAAATAGGGATATATGTTAATGATATCTTAATAAAACTGGAAAAAACCCTCAAAACCATATGAGCCTTCCAAAGAAGGTGGTTTTGCCAGAAGAACTCTATCAGTTTTTTGTGTTTCTGGAGAATAAATGCTCTTCTGTTTTGCCTACATACCTTGATTTTTTTTTTTCCTGTTTGCAGGAGAAGGCTTGCAGCTATGTTTGGAAGTAGAATTGGTACAGTTGAATTTTTCTGTAAAATAGAGAAACATTTGGAATTCCTGGAAGGCAGGCTTAAAGTACATGGGGAGGAGAGACAAGAAGGGCTAGGCAACAAGGCCAGAAGTCTGTGCAGACAAACCATTTACGTTTGGATGTACCACAGGCACTTCAGACCCAACATACCCTGAACTGATCTCAGAAATGCCACCCTGTTCCAATCTAGTCCTCTTCCATGCTTTCTATGCAAGTGAATGATTCCACCATCTCTCAGATTAGGTAGGCCGGAAAGCTACAGTTTTCCTTTATCTCTCCCTCTTCCTCATCACCTTATCCAAGTCCTGTTGATTTTATCTCATAAATATTTTTGTCTACTTTTCTTACTACCTACCCAGCCGCACCTCTGTTGCAAATTACCCCAAACTTAAATTTTCTAATGGATATCTTTATATGTATTGCTGTCCCATCTGCTCTGTTCTTTTCCCTGCAGTTAAGAGAGTTAGGAGGCTGATATGCCATTCTTCTGCTTAGTTTTTGATGCCATCACTCCTTTTAGGATGAAGTTCAAAATCCTCATCATGACTTAACAAAGTTCCTGCATGCTTTGGCCCTGACCACTGCTTTATGTTAATCTCAATGCTCTTCTTGCCCCACTGACAATGACTGGGCTTTCTCTTGGCTCCTCCAGTGTTCCACACTCTTTCACACCCAGGAAACTTACATGCCCAGTTAACTCTTCTTGGATGTCTCTCTCCTGTTCTTATGTAGTTGGCTCACTTTCTCCTTCAGTTCTCTCTGTACAAGCCAGTGTTTCCTTACAGAAGCTTCTGACTTCAGACTAGGTTTGGTTTTCCTGTTATTTGCGCTCATGGCAAATGTTTCTTCATAGTGTTATAATAATTTTAAATTTCATATTTCTATGATGATTTTGCTTGTGTCTGTTTTTTCCATTAAACTCCCAGCCGTATGTGTCTGTTCTGCCCCTAATTTTATCTTCAGTTCTTAGCACAATGCTTAGCATAATAGTCACTCAAATATTGAATGAAAGAAATATCATAGGAAGATATCTTATTTACATACTGTCCAATTTTTGGAGAGTTGTCTGTTTTAGGTGGTGTTCCTTGGAGTGGTGATGAACATACTCTGTTCCATTCATTCTCATCACACATTTGTCATATGGCAGGTGAAGTTAAGGGTTTATTATGTGGCTGTAGAAACCAAGGACTTTAGAATGCTGCCTATACAAGGTTCTATTCCAGAATATTTAAGTTAGAGTCGGGATATCACATTATCATGATACATTCCTTTTGGGCAAAAATACCCAGTAGTGCCCTCAGTTTGTTCTTTCGTGATTAACAAATGCCTCCTGGGTCACCTTAAACAAACCGGCTTGTATACTTCTTGTCATCAGAAAGCTCATAGGGTAGCTCTCTGAACCAACAGTGGTCAGTGAGGGCACCTAATGATCAGAGGGCAAAGAATTGTTTCTGAATTCCAGGATAACATAACTACTTAGTTCAGTGGTATTAATGTAATTTAGTAATGTTGTCAAACAGTTAAAATCACTTAAGGTTGAGTTTTCGAAATTCTTGTTAAACTTCTGAAGTGTTATTTTTAGTAATATATTGTTTGCTTATTTGCTCTTTTGATTCTCCCGTCACATTTTCTTAGCTAGGGAAATTTTTGATTTACTGCATATTTGGATAATAGAGATGGCATAGTGTCTCACTGCTTTGGCAGATGATTTATTTTGTATTTTCTATATTTTTCATTTCCTCTCCTTTGTTTTTCTTTCCTTCTTTGCCCATTTCTCTCGAGCTGTTTTTCTCCATCCTGTCTCAAGACCCCATCTCCTATTTATATGCTTTTTGGTTAAGTCAATCCATAAATATAGACAGAAAGATGTACAAATGTCAGCTTTCTATTTTGAGCGGAAATTACCTTCCCAGAATGTTTATAAAAATGGATTACTTCTCTCAGGAGATTCATTCATCAAGACAGAAGTTGGTCCTCCTGTACAAAATGGAATGGAAATAGAAACAGTCAAAATATAGTAGGATAAACACAGCAATCAGAGATTGGATGGGGAGGGGAAGCGTAATTTGGAGGAAAAGTGTTGGCTGCTTTGTGAGGCAAAGAAATAGAACAGCAAATGTTCTTTCAAATTGCAACATGAGAGGAGGATTATCCATGGATGTACTAGACTTTTAAAATTTTATCCAGAACTTATTTGAATCAAGGCTGAGCTCCTAGAATTATAGAGGAGATCCATGCATATGTCAACATCATAATTTCATGGGATTTGAGAACATAAGAGCTGGAGTACTCCTTAAGATGAGAAAGGCTACATATTACCTAGGGTCACACAACATGTCATAACTGGGAATAGAATTCAGATATCCTGATTCCCAATTCATTTTTTTAAAATGCCACTGCTTATAAGCACTGTAATTATTCTCTGGTTCCTTGGAGATGCACCTCCTATGTCACCTACGTCCTTCCCTGTGCTTTCTAGTTTGCACGTGGGATGTGATCATCAGACCATTTTAGTCATGCCTCCAACACTGGCAACCTCACTGTCAGTGGCAATGTTTCTTAAATTAAAGGAGAATGAAAGTAGACTACAGTCTAACTACAGTATTCTCACTCTTACCCAGGGAGAAGTAATTTACTTGACAAATGGGCTACTGGTGAAAATCTAAGAACATTCAAGGACTTTCTTAAGGGAATTGATATCTTAACTTTTTTTGCACATCTAACATGAAGTGAAGATTTTTGGGTTTTATTTTCCTATTATGTGTAGAAAATAACATTTCCCTTACTTTACACATAGTTTGGGGATTAAGAAAAAGATATAATTCATACCTAACTACAACTAAAGTACTTCAAATAGTCTGGGCAGACAGGTCTACTGTGGACGTTAACATATTAGGGAGAAAGCATTTATTTGCTTTCCAGTTCATTGTACCTCTTTCGTACCTTCTTTGTGCATTGAAGAAAATGGTTTTTGCTCAGTGTGATTTTTTTTTTTTTTTTTTTTGTGGTTTAGAAAGAGTCAAGTTGGTAGTGCACCACTTCCTTTGTGATTGTTCATTTAAACTTGAGACATTTTTCTCTCCACCTGGCCCATTTATTCTGCTATCGAAGTCAACATTTGTATTAAAGTTATTTACACAACACCTAAGATTGTTTTGATTTCATTGTTCAACTTTTTCTAAGAGTTTCTAGAAAACATATACACATACTACCATGATGAACCAAGTCCTTTGTAACATGTGAATAATAAAATAGGCTTGCTTCTAAAATAAATTATTCACTGTGTTTCCAGATAGTAATCACATAGAGGGGGCATAAAAGAACTTTATTGAAAAGATAATTTTATGAAAAGATTAACTTCTGTGCATCCTCCAATCAGTATGCATTAGTTAGCAACATAGGTGACTGTGTCTGACTTATAAAACAACTTGCTTTAGAAGACATCCAAATGGCCAGCAGACCCATGAAAAAGTGCTCAACATTGCTCAGCATCAGGGAAATCCAAATCAAAACCTCAATGAGATATCACCTCACACCAGTCAGAACGGCTAAAATTAACAAGTCAGGAAACGACAGATGTTGGCAGGGATGCGGAGAAAGGGGAACCCTCCTACACCGTTGGTGGCATTGCAAGCTGGTGCAGCCACTCTGGAAAACAGTATGGAGGTTCCTCAAAAAGTTGAAAATAGAGCTACCATACGATCCAGCCATTGCACTACTGGGTATTTACCCCAAAGATACAAATGTAGGGATCTGAAGGGGTATGTGCACCCCGATGTTTATAGCAGCAATGTCCACAATAGCCAAACTGTGGAAAGAGCCAAGATGTCCATCGACAGATGGTTGGATAAAGAAGACGTGGTGTATATATACAATGAAATATTATGCAGCCATCAAAAGGAATGAGATCTTGCCATTTGCAGCGACGGGGATGGAACTGGAGGGTGTTATGCTGAGTGAAATAAGTCAATCAGGAAAGACATGTATCATATGACCTCACTGATATGAGGAATTCTTAATCTTAGGAAACAAACTGAGGGTTGTTGGATGGTGGGGGTGGGACGGATGGGGTGGCTGGGTGATAGACATTGGGGAGGGTATGTGCTATGGTGAGCACTGTGAATTGTGCAAGACTGTTGAATCACAGATCTGTACCTCTGAAACAAATAATACAATATATGTTAAAAAAAAAGAAAAAGATAACAGGAGGGGAAGAATGAAGGGGGGGGATCGGAGGGTGAGACGAACCATGAGAGACGATGCACTCTGAAAAACAAACAGGGTTCTAGAGAGGAGGGGGGTGGGAGGATGGGTTAGCCTGGTGATGGGTATTAAAGAGGGCACGTTCTGCGTGGAGCACTGGATGTTATACACAAACAATGAATCATGGGACACTGCATCAAAAACTAATAATGTAATATGTGGTGATTAACATAACAATTAAAAAACTTGCTTCTCAGCGTTCACTAAAGACTATCATGAGGAAATTAGTAACAGCTGAAAGCAAATTATCAAATTCCACAGGTGAATATATGTTTCTGAGGTCAGAATATGACCCACCTTTTTGATACATCTAAAAACCCATTAATGCACATATTTTAAAAATTAATTTTCTTTGATGTTAGCAAACCAGAAAAACCATTTAACTACTTAGATAGGCACTGAAGAGGTAGGAAGTATTTCAATTCTACCAGATGTTACAGAAATGAACTAAACTACCTTTATTGTGTTCGTTGATGCATTATAATCAATTCTGTAAGTCCCCAACTGCAAATATAGATTCTTCACCTTCTGTATCCTAAACCCTGACTTTTGCATGTGCTGAGAAGTAAAGCTTTATAAAATCTGAGTTATGGTGATGAAGGAAAAGGAACTTTGTTGTCTGGAAAATAATACTACAAGAATTATAGAAAGTTATCCTTGTTTCAGAAAGTGCGTAGGGCCATTTGTTTAGGAAAAATTATACTAAATTATGCTAATTTAATAACATTTTCCGTTCTAGGATCTTGCTTATAGCTTCTTAATATTAAAGTGTTGTGTGCTGGGATTTTGTTTAACTCATCTTAAAATTTTTTCATAACGTCTAATCTTATAGGCACCATTCACAGTTTCACAACAAATTTCATTATTTGAACTTTGTTGAGCCGTCATCATTTTGAGCTTTGTGTTTCTGAAGTTAAAGTTCAGGACTGCCTTCATCAGAATTATTTGGGTGCCTGTCAAAAACAGATTTTGAGGCCCCTCCCAAACCTGACTTAATAAGTATATATATATATATATATATATATATATATATATATATATATATATAATAATTCCTGACAATAAGAATCCGAGGTGATTCTAATACACAGTAAACATTGAGAATCATTACTTTATTAAATAGTGATCCTTTTCCTTTTATACACCTTCTCCTACTGAACTCTTGAAACATCTGTTCTCCACTTAAGCCTTTCATTACCAACTACAACGACAGCAGAAGAAATAAATGACTTTCATACCAGTAACAGTTTTTTCAACACCCTTCTTTCACACCCTGCCAGGAAAAGAGAGATTGGAGAGGTTTTTAGAGGGAGAATTGAGTAGTGGATGCTTGATTCTTAAGTGCTGTCAGGCTTTTTTCTCCATCTTTCATTGCCCCAGCTCACACATGGCCTCAAAGAATGGCCATGATTAGAGGGCTAATGGTTATATAGCCCTCTGCCATTAAAAAAGCACCATTTTAAAAACTTTTTTTAAAAAAAATTCATATAACTTGCACCTAGAAGGAAAACTAGATCATTTTGCTCAATTCTGTCATTTTATGGGTGAAGAAAAGGATGCCTAGAGAAGCTGCGTGATTTGCTCAAGATCACATGCCTAATTGTTGGCAGAGCTAGAAGAGGGACCCAGATATCCTGACTTCCAGACTATTGATCTTTTTAGGACATGTTATTATGAAAATGTATATTGCAATGATTTATTTGAAGAGTAGATTGTTTTGTAGCTGGGACATTTGTTGTTCTAAATAGTTGCTCTGCTTTTCCAGGTCTATTTCGATTTATTTTATGTTTTTGGGAAAAGAGATAAAGAAATGCATTTGTTATTGAGTAAGCTTTTGTGTAAATTGTAGCTTTCAGAGGAATTGGATCTCTGTTGCTTGAGGTTGAATTTGGTAACACTTTAAGTGTCAAGGCATGATACATTTAATTAGTATTTACTGTAATAACACTGATCAGTGTGAATTCTGTTGATTAAAATGCGGATAGTAGTATTACTATACTTTGAGTGGAATCTACCTACATGCTGTTAATAGTCACTGGACTCTTCTCTGTCTTGCTCAGTTTTGGTTTAGCAAAAACACACACAAGTAATTTTCGACCAAGCAGGAAAAAATATGCAGTGGATAAAAGACAGTCTCTTCAATAAATGGTGCTGAGAAAATTGGACAGCTATATACAGAAGAATAAAACTCGACCATTCTCTAACACCATACACAAAGATAAACTCAAAATGGATGAAAGACCTCAATGTGAGACAGGAATCCATCAAAATCCTAGAGAAGAACATAGGCAGTAACCTCTTTGACATCGGCCACAGCAACTTCTTTCAAGATACATCTCCAGAGGTACCTCTGAAAAAAATCATACATTATATGTTAAAAAAAAAGAAGATAGTAGGAAGGGTAAAATGAAGGGGGGGGGACTCGGGGGGGGGGATGAACCATGAGAGACTATGGACCTTGAGAAACAAACTGAGGGTTCTAGAGGGGAGAGGGATGGGGGGATGAGTTAGCCTGGTAATGGGTATTAAAGAGAGCATGTATTGAATGGAGGACTGGGTGTTATACGCAAACAATGAATCATGGAACACTACATCAAAAGCTAATGATGTAATGTATGGTGATTAACAACATAATAAAATTAAAAAAAAAAAGAAACCTAAAGAAAGAGTTGTTTTGAGTTACAAAAGTGTTATATTCTTAATAATTTATGTGTTTATCTCAAAACAAAGTAATACATTGTCAAGATGAATAATGTAGAATATATGAAACACAAAGAAGAAATTTAAAACACTTATATTCACACCAGTAAGATTGTGACATTTAAATGAATACAACTGCAGTTTTTCTATGTATGGATATAATTTAATATTTTAAAAATAAATGTCTTCACACTGAACATAAAAAAAAAGATCTCCAAAGGCTAGTGAAACAAAAGCAAAAATGAACTTTTGGGACTTCGTCAAGATAAAAAGCTTCTGCACAGCAAAGGAAACAGTCAACAAAACAAAGAGGCAACCCACAGAATGGGAGAAGATATTTACAAATGACACTACAGACAAAGTGCTGATTTCCAGGATCTATAAAGAACTCAAACTCAACACCCAAAAAACAATTAAATCAAAAAATGGGCAGAAGACATGAACAGACATTTCTCCAAAGAAGACATACAAATGGCTAACAGACACGTGAAAAAATGTTCATCATCACTAGCCATCAGGGAAATTAAAATCAAAACCACATTGAGATACCACCTTATACCAGTTAGAATGGCAAAAAAGCAAGAAACAACAAATGTTGGAGAGGTTGTGGAGAAAGGGGAACCCTCTTACACTGTTGGTGGGAATGCAAGTTGGTACAGCCACTTTGGAAAACAGTGTAGAGGTTCTTCCAAAAATTAAAAATAGAGCTACCCTATGACCCAGCAATTGCACTACTGCATACTTACCCCAAAGACACAGATGTAGTGAAAAGAAGGGCCATATGCACCCCAGTATTCATAGCAGCAATGTCCACAATAGCCAAACTGTGGAAAGAGCCAAGATGCCCTTCAACAGATGAATGGATAAAGAAGATGGGGTCCATATATTCAATGGAATATTACTTAGCCATCAGAAAGGATGAATACCCAACTTTTACATCAACATGGATGGGACTGGAGGAGATTATACTAAGTGAAATAAGTCAGGCGGAGAAAGTCAATTATCATATCGTTTCATTTATTTGTGGAACATGAGGAATAACATGGAGGACATTAGGAGAAGGAATGGAAAAACGAAGGGGGGGGAATCGGAGGAGGAGACGAACCATGAGAGATTATGGACTCCAAGAAACAAACTGAGGGTTTTAGAAGGGAAAGGGGTGGGGGGATGAGCTAGCCCAGTGATGGGTATTAAGGAGGGCACGTACTGCATGGGTGTTATACGAAAACAATGAAATCATGAATCACTACATCAATAACTAATGATGTATGGTGACTAATATAACATAATAAAATTAAATTTAAAAAAGAAGAAAAAAACCCCCCCACACAGATAAAAACAAAACAAAAAAGGTAAAACTTTTCTGTTTCTTCCTTTAGAATGTTTGTTTGATGGTTGTTGGATATATTCGAAGTATCTAGTGGAATGGGTACAATAATGAGGTCTTTTGCCCTTCCTGATTGTGTGACAATTCAATTGAGTAGTTATTTAAGTTTGGATGTAGGCCATTTTGTATAACATACAAAGGTGATAAAATCATACTACTCTAAAAACCTAGACAGACTAAGAAATGCAGAGCAGTAGTCTAAACAGATCATTAGAAATCCTTGAAATTGGACCTTGTCTGTAAAGAGATAAGGCAAGAGGAATACTTTAACTTGAGTAAGACAAGTGTCACATTCTGTGCATGAACAGTGATAGTCCCAAAGAACAGAATCTGCTGACCACAGAGACCATTTTGAATCAAGAGAGATGTTTTCTGTACTACAAACCTAAATAAGAAACTCACCTGAATAAATTCCAGATTTTGAATCAAGAAAAGTGAAGGTAAGTAGAATGATTTCTGAACAGATTTGTCATAGAATCACTAAGAACAGTGAAGCACATATTCTAGAGAGTTTTTCCCCCACACCAGAGTATTAACACCATCCAACTATTAATTTAATTTTAATTGAAGCTTTTCAAAAAAACCCCACAAAAATTAACAGGGAGTTTTTGAGCAGAGTTGTAATGAGTAGGATTGTAATATTAGCTCCTACAGAAAATAAGTCAATAAAAAAACTCTTGCCTTTGCAAGAATGATAAATATGATATTCTGAAAAGTTGGATAAAATGAAATAAACATAATTTTAATTGAACAGCTGACTTTGTCAAAAAGTGAGGGAAATCCCCAAATGTCAAAAATAAACAAAAGATAAAAACCAAATCAAAACCCAAACCTCAGGAAATTATGGAGTTGAAACCAGTGAGATAAGCAAGTTTGGGAACTTGAATCACTGTGGGAATAAATGCTGGAATGAGGAAATTTGTCTTGGAGATTAATAGCTTTCTGATGGAGAATTCTGTGGAAACTGGACGTAAAGCCATCAAAAAGTGGTTAAACTTTGACCTTCAGAGGGATAGCACTCTTAAGAGAAAGTGGACTAGGAAAAATTTCACTTGGCTGGCACCTTGGTAACTTTGGTTTGGCATGGAAGGTAAGCTTTCCTGAGAACTTGCAACTTCAGGTCTTAGGTTTTCTCTCATTTGGATCTGGAGCTTGAATTTGAGTTATCAGCTTAGTAGGAAAAATCCAAGCCAAGACATTGTTTTAAAGTAATTTTTGTTTGGAGGCCCCCATATGGTACCAAGCAGAACCAATCTTTCCCAAAGAACCACCTGCCACCCAAGACCTCAGAATTCCCAGAGGCTATGTAAGGCCAAATAATATATAGTAAAAAATGACAACCACATTAGGAAACCATAAGCAAGTTAATGAAAATGACAAACAACAGATTTAGATTTCTAAATAGTTCAGATATTGGCATTACCAACAAAATAACATAATACACTTAACGTATAATATATAAAGATAGAAAGTAATAGATGAGAGATTGTCAAATATGGCACACAGATTTAAAGACTTCTAGAAATGAAGTTATAATTAAAAAGTCATAAACATATTAGACTTAGGTGAATAGAGAATTGGTGAACTGGAGGATGGATTTGAGGTTATCCAGAATGCAAAACATAGAGAAATAGATGGAAAATATGAGTTTAATACATATAGAGAATTAAATTGGAAGTATTAACATGTGGCTACCAGATTAGTAGATTGAAAAATATAGGCGTAGGAGGTAATAGTTGAAGAAATAATGCCTTAGAAATTCCCAGAACTGATGAAAGATAAATTCCTTGATGAAGGAAAACACAGAGTATCTCACTTAAATAAAAAGAAACCCTAGACACATCATGGTAAAACTGTAAAATAATGAAAAACAGAAAATATTAAAAGTAGCCTTGAGTGAAAAATGATGAGGAATAAGGAATAATAACTAGAAAATTAGTATCTTCAAAATGCTGAGAGAAAAAACTATAATTGAGTGCCCAGCAAATCTGCATTTCAAGAATGAGAGCTAACTAAATAACAAGCTGAGGCCATTTACCATTAGCAGACATTCACTAAAGGAACTTCTAATGGATGTACTTAAGGACAAAAGATAACAAAAGAAAAAAAAAAAGACTGAGGTAAAAAAAGAATGGTGAGCAAAGGAAATAGTATATATGTAGGAAATTATTTATTAAGCTTTATGTGTAAAACAATAATACATAATTCCTGATATTAAAAAAATTATAAGATATAAATTAAAATAGAAAAGAATCGACCAGGTCTGAGCTTGTATGGTTTTAGAGGAGGGTAAATGATAACAATAACACTACTACTATTATTACCTTACATGAATTTAGTGCTTGTCATATACTAGGCATGTTCTGATTACTGTATGTATATTAACCTACATTAGGGTCCTTAATAACTCCATGAGGTTAGTGATATTATCTCCATTTTACAGATGATAAAACTGACAACCTGAAGCCACCAGAAATAAGACAGGATGTGAATCTAGGTGATCTAGTCTGGGCCCATGATTTTAACCACTAGACTGTCCTACTACTGATTAATTTCAGTCTTTTATGCATGGTAAAATGTAAAATCACTAAAAGAAAAGTGGTGTGCAACTACCAATACAGTACCAGAGAAAAATAGAATAGGGGAGAAAAACAGTTAGGAATCCCACAGAAGCATGGAAAAACTAGGGCAAAAAAACAAGTAAGATGGTAGAAGCAAATAAAAAGATTTCAGTCATAAATAAATGTAAATCAGAGTTTCTTGTTAGAAGAGATTGACAGATTGAATTAAAAATAGAAAATCTGGCAATATTCAATATTTTTTTTAGATAAAACACAGTCAAAACACAAGGACACAGATAGTTTGACAGAATAAGGATGAAAAAAGATATTCCAGGCAAATACTAACTAAAAGAAAGCTGAGATAACCATATTAATGTAGGATAAATTAGACTTGTAGGCAAAACAAAACAAAAACAAAAAAAACCCCAAAAGACTATTGGTTACAAAGATAGTCACTATATAAAAAAGCAAAGAAAGGTTCACTACATCAAAGAAGAGATAACTTTAAACTTGTATGTACCTGATAAAATAGTTTTAAACTATATAAAGCAAAACTCGATAGAACTACTTGGAGAAATGGAGAAACCCACTGCAAGGGTGGGAGATACCAGAAATTGATGGGTCAAGTAGACAATAAGGAAATAGAAGATTAACTACATAGCTGAGAACCAAACGCTGTACCTCCAAACTATCAACTATGTATTTTTCTCAGTCAAAGACAAAACGTTTAAAAATTGACCATGAATCCATGCATCACATTTCAACTAATTTTAAAGAGTTCATATTACACTGACCATATCACATACACTGCCCATGCAGTTAAGTTACTCCTCAGCTAAACAAAATGAAACAAAACTAATCCCCTCTCTTTTAGTAGGTTAAATCAGTTCTAAATAACTCATGGGTAAAAGAAGAAATCAAAATGGAAATAAAAAATACTTAGAACTAAATAATAGTGAAAATAATATATATCATCATTTTGAGATTTAGTAAAAGTGGCACTTGGAAATGACTCCATAGCCTTAAATAGCCTATGATAGCCTGTAATAGAAAAAAAAGGCTGAGAATTAATGAGGTAAATGTCCAACATAAGTTAGGAAAAGAGTAGAATAAACTCAAAGAAAGTGGAAGGAAGAAAATAGTTAAGAGCAAAAATTAATCAAAGAGAAGACAATATGGAAAATAAAAACTAAAATTAGGTTAATAAAATCAGCAAATATCCTGTGACATTTCTTATCTTAGTATAAAATGTGAAGATATTCCTCACAGAATACCGGTATAGATGTAGAAGTATGACCTAAATAAGAATAATTTTACTTGATTTTTTCTTCTATATATTTACAATTTTTAAACTTATGTATACTAAAGTTAACTTTTTATATACATATCTATGAGTTTTGATAAATTCATGGAGTAGCCACCATTATAATCAGGTTGTAGAACAGGCCAATCAATCATTCCTCCAATTTCATTGCGTTGGCCCTTTTTAATCAACTACTCCCCACTCCCTGAAACTGCCTGGCAACCAGTGATTCTGTTCTCTCCCTAAAATTTTTCCTTCTCCAGAAAGTCATGTAAATGAAACCATAAAAGTCTTTAGCCCTTTGTGTCTGGCCACTTTTATTTAACATAATGCATTTGATATTCATTCATATTATATATGTTAATAGTTTGTTGCTTTTTATCACTGAGTAACATTCCACTGAATGATTTATACCAGTTTTTGTATCCATTCACTTAGCTGAAGGATATTTGGGTTGTTCCCAGTTTTTAACAATTATATATAAAGCTGATGTAAACATTCATATACAAGTTTTTGTGTGAACACAGTTTTTATTTCTCTTGCTAAGTACTAGCAAGTATGGCATTGGCATATGGTAAATGAATTTCATCCTTTAAAGAAAAACTGGTACCTGTTTTCCAGTGTAGCTCTACCATTTTGCATTCCTGTTAGCAGTAGCTGAGAATTCCATTTTTTTTTTTGCATCTTCACTAGCAGTTGCTGTTTGTAGTTTTTTAAAAAATGTTTACTAGTCTGATAGGTGTGTAGTGGTGTATATTTTGGTTTTTATTTGCATTTCCCATATATGACTAATGATTTGAACATAACTTTATATGCTTATTTACCCTTCATACATCTTCTTGGTGATGCTCCTATACAGTTTTTTTTTTTTTTTTTTGGTGCTCATTTTCTAATTGGTTGTCATTTTCTTATTTTTAATTTTCAGAGTTCTTTATATATACTAGATATTCTTGTTTTTGATAGGTTATCCTTATTCTATAACACTCAAATTTTTTTCTAATATTTTGTTGAGAATTTTTGTGTTTATGATAATAAGAGTGTGTGTGTATCACCTTGTGTGTGTGTGTGTGTATATATATATAGGTCACATCTGATTTATCCATTCATCCGTTGATGAGCCCTTAGGTTGTTTCCATATCTTGACGATTGTGAACAATACTGAAATAAACAAGATAAAGCATTTATCTTTTCAGTGTCTTGTTTTCATTTCCTTTGGGTATATACCCAAAAGTAGAATTGTTGGATCATATGGTAGATCTGCTTTTAATTTTTTGAGGAACCTCTGTATTGTTTTTCACAGTGCTTGAACCAATTTAAATTCCTACCAGTAGAGTACAAGGATTCCCTTTTTTCCCCCACATTCTCACCAGCACTTACTTATTTATTGTATTTATAAGGATAGCTGTCATTTATGGTTTTGATTTGCATTTCCTTAGTGATTAGTGATATTGGGCATCTTTTCATGTACTAATTGAACATTTGGGTGGGTTCTTTGGAAAAATGTTTGTTTTTAAATCAGATTGTTTTGTTGTTGTTATTTAGTTGTATGTGTTCTTTATATATCCCCTTTATACAACTTACAGTTTGCAAAAATTTTCTCCCATTCTGTAGGCTGCCTTTTCATTTTGTTAAAGGTTTCTTTTGCTGTGCAGAAGCTTTTAAGTTTGGTGTAGTCCCACTTGTTGATTTTTACTATTGCTGTGTGTACTTTTGGTGTCCTATCCAGGAAATCATTGCTAAGATCAATGATGAGAAACTCCTGCCTTACATTTTCTTCTAGGAGTTTTATGGTATTGGGTCTTTATTTTTTTTTAATTTTTTATTGTTATGTTAATCACCATACATTACATCATTAGTTTTTGTTGTAGTGTTCCATGATTCATTGTTTGTGCACAACACCCAGTGCTCAATGCAGAACGTGCCCTCTTTAATACCCATCACCAGGCTAACCCATCCTCCCACCCCCCCCCAGAACCCTGAGTTTCTTTTTCAGAGTCCATCATCTCTCATGGTTCATCTCCCCCTCCACTTTCCCCCGCTTATTCTTCCCCTACTGCTATCTTCTTCTTTTTTTTTTCTTAACATATATTGCATTATTTGTTTCAGAGGTACAGATCTGTGATTCTGTACAATTCACAGCACACACCATAGCACATACCCTCCCCAATGTCTATCACCCCGCCACCCCATCCCTCCCACCCCCCCCACTCCAGCAACCCTCAGTTTGTTTCCTGAGATTAAGAATTCCTCATATCACTGAGGTCATATGATACATGTCTTTCCTGATTGACTTATTTTGCTCAGCATAATAACTTCCAGTTCCAGCCATGTCATTGCAAATGGCAAGATCTCATTCCTTTTGATGGCTGCATAATATTCCATTGTGCGTGTGTGTGTGTGTGTGTGTGTGTGTGTGTGTGTGTGTGTGTGTATACACACCACATATTCCTTATCCCTTCATCTGTTGATGGACATCTTGACTCTTTTCACAGTTTGGCTATTGTGGACATTGCTGCTATAAACATTGGGGTGCATGTACCCCTTCGGATACCTACATTTGTATCTTTGGGGTAAATACCCAGTAGTGCAACTGCTGGATCGTATGGTAGCTCTATTTTCAACTGTTTGAGGAACCTCCATACTGTTTTCTAGAGTGGTTGCACCAGCTTGCATTCCCACCAACAGTGTAGGAGGGTTCCCCTTTCTCCGCATCCCCGCCAACATCTGTCGTTTCCGGACTTGTTAATTTTAGCCGTTCTGACTGGTGCGAGGTGATATCTCATTGAGGTTTTGATTTGGATTTCCCTGATGCCGAATGATGTTGAGCACTTTTTCATGTGTCTGTTGGCCATTTGGATGTCTTCTTTGGAAAAATGTTTATTCATGTCTTCTGCCCATTTCTTGATTGGATCATTTGTTCTTTGGGTGTTGAGTTTGATAAGTTCTTTATATATTTTGGATACTAGCCCTTTATCTGATATATCATTTGCAAATATCTTCTCCCATTCTGTCGGTTCTCTTTTGGTTTTGTTGACTGTTTCTTTTGCTGTGCAAAAACTTTTTATCTTGATGAAGTCCCAATAGTTGATTTTTGCCCTTGCTTCCCTTGCCTTTGGCGATGTTTCTAGGAAGAAGTTGCTGGGGCTGAGGTCGAAGAGGTTGCTGCCTGTGTTCTCCTTTAGGATGTTGATGGACTCCTGTCTCAAGTTTAGGTCTTTCAACCATTTGGAGTCTATTTTTGTGTGTGGAAACAGTCCAGTTTCATTCTTCTGCATGTGGCTGTCCAATTTTCCCAACACCATTTGTTGAAGACACTGTCTTTTTTCCATTGGACATTCTTTCCTGCTTTGTCAAAGATGAGTTGACCATAGAGTTGAGGGTCCATTTCTGGGCTCTCTATTCTGTTCCATTGATCTATGTGTCTGTTTCTGTGCCAGTACCATACTGTCTTGATGATGGCAGCTTTGTAATAGAGCTGGAAGTCCAGAATTGTGATGCCGCCAGCTTTGCTTTTCTTTTTCAACATTCCTCTGGCTATTTGGGGTCTTTTCTCGTTCCATACAAATTTTAGGATTATTTGTTCCATTTCTTTGAAAAAAGTGGGTGGTATTTTGATGGGGATTACATTGAATGTGTAGATTGCTCTAGGTAGCATTGACATCTTCACAATATTTGTTCTTCCAAAAAAACCCCAAAAAACAAAAAACAAACAATATTTGTTCTTCCAATCCATGAGCATGGAACGTTTTTCCATTTCTTTTGTGTTTTCCTCAATTTCATTCATGAGTGTTTTATAGTTTTCTGAGTACAGATCCTGTGCCTCTTTGGTTAGATTTATTCCTGGGTACCTTATCGTTTTGGGGGCAATTGTAAATGGGATCAACTCCTTAATTTCTCTTTCTTCTGTCTTGTTGTTGGTGTATAGGAATGCCACTGATTTCTGTGCATTGATTTTATATCCTGCCACTTTACTGAATTCCTGTATGAGTTCTAGCACTTTTGGGGTGGAGTCTTTTGGGTTTTCCACATACAGTATCATATCATCTGCAAAGAGTGAGAGTTTGATTTCTTCTTTGCCAATTGGACGCCTTTTATTTCTTTTTGTTGTCTAATTGCTGTGGCTAGGACTTCTAATACTATGTTGAATAGCAATGGTGATAGTGGACATTCCTGCCATGTTCCTGACCTTAGGGGGAAAGCTCTCAGGTTTTCCCCATTGAGAATGATATTTGCTCTAGGATTTCATAGATGGCTATTATGATATTGAGGTATGTACCCTCTATCCCTATACTCTGAAGAGTTTTGATCAAGAAAGGATGCTGTACTTTGTCAAATGCTTTTTCTGCATCTATTGAGAGGATCACATGATTCTTGTTCTTTCTTTTGTTAATGTATTGTATCACGTTGATTGATTTGTGGATGTTGAACCAACCTTGCAGCCCAGGGATAAATCCTACTTGGTCATGGAGAATAATCCTTTTAATGTACTGTTGGATCCTATTGGCTAGTATTTTGGTGAGAATTTTTGCATCCATGTTCATCAAGGATATTGGTCTGTAATTCTCCTTTCTGATGGGATCTTTGTCTGGTTTTGGGATCAAGGTAATGGTGGTCTCATAAAACGAGTTTGGAAGTTTTCTTTCCATTTGTTTTTTGGAACAGTTTCAGAAGAATAGGTATTAATTCTTTAAATGTTTGATAGAATTCCCCTGGGAAGCCATCTGGCCCTGGGTTTTTGTTTCTTGGGAGATTTTTGATGACTGCTTCAATTTCCTTAGTGGTTGTAGGTCTGTTCAGGTTTTCTATTTCTTCCTGGTTCAGTTTTGGTAGTTGATACATCTCTAGGAATGCATCCATTTCTTCCAGGTTATCTAATTTGCTGTCATAGAGTTGCTCATAATATGTTCTTATAATTGTTTGTATTTCTTTGGTGTTGGTTGTGATCTCTCCTCTTTCATTCATGATTTTGTGGATTTGGGTCATTTCTCTTTTCTTTTTGATAAGTCTGGCCAGGGGTTTATCAATCTTGTTAATTCTTTCATAGGACCAAATCCTAGTTTCGCTGATCTGTTCTGTTGTTCTTTTGGTTTCTATTTCATTTATTTCTGCTCTGATCTTATTTCTCTTCTCCTGCTGGGTTTAGGCTTTATTTGCTGTTTTTTTCTCTAGCTCCTTTAGGTGTAGGGTTAGGTTGTGTATTTGAGACTTTTCTTGTTTCTTGAGAAAGGCTTGTATTGCTATATACTTTCCTCTTAGGACTGCCTTTGCTGTATCCCAAAGATTTTGAACAGTTGTGTTTTCATTTTCATTTGTTTCCATGAATTTTTAAATTCTTCTTTAATTTCCTGGTTGACCCGTTCATTCCTAAGTAGGATGCTCTTTAGCCTCCATGTATTTGAGTTCCTTTCAACTTTCCTCTTGTGATTGAGTTCTAGTCTCAAAGCATTGTGGTCTGAAAATATGCAGGGAATAATCCCAATCTTTTGGTACTCGTTGAGACCTGATTTGTGACCTAGGATGTGATCTGTTTTGGAGAATGTTCCATGGGCACTAGAGAAGAATGTGTATTCCGTTGCTTTGGGATGGAATGTTCTGAATATGTCTGTGAAGTCCATTTGGTCCAGTGTGTCATTTTAAGTCTTTTTTCCTTGTTGATCTTTTGCTTAGACGATCTGTCCATTTCAGTGAGGGGGGTGTTAAAGTCCCCCAGTATTATTGTATTGTTGTTGATGTGTTTCTTCGCTTTTGTTATTAATTGCCTTATATAATTGGCTGCTCCTATCTTAGGGGCATTGATATTTACAATTGTTAGATCTCCTTGTTGGATAGACCCTTTAAGTAGGATATAGTGTCCTTCCTCATCTCTTATTACAGTCTTTGGTTTAAAATCTAATTTGTCTGATATAAGGATTGCCACCCCAGCTTTCTTTTGGTGTCCATTAGCATGGTAAATGGTTTTCCATACCTTCACTTTTTTTTTTTAAAGATTTTATTTATTTGACAGAGAGAGATACAGCGAGAGAGGGAACACAAGCAGGGGGAGTGGGAGTGGGAGAAGCAGGCTTCCCGCAGAGCAGAGAGCCTGATGCGGGGCTCGATCCCAGGACCCTGGGATCATGACGTGAGCCGAAGGCAGACGCTTAGCGACTGAACCACCCAGGCGCCCCTCCACCCCTTTACTTTCAATGTGGGGGTGGCTTTGGGTCTAAAATGAGTCTCTTGCAGCAGACAGCATATCGATGGGTTTTGTTTTTTTATCCAATCTGATAGCCTGTGTCTTTTGATTGGGCATTTAGCCTATTTACATTCAGGGTAACTTTTGAAAGATATGAATTTAGTTCCATTGTATTACCTGTAAGGTGACTGTTACTGTATGTTGTCTGTGTTCCTTACTGGTCTATGTTGCTTTTAGGCTCTCTCTTTGCTTAGATGACCCCTTTCAATATTTCTTGGAGGGCTTGTTTCGTGTTTGCAAATTCCTTTAGTTTTTGTTTTTCCTGGAAGCTTTTTATCTCTCCTTCTATTTTCAATGGCAGCCTAGATGGATATAGTATTCTTGGCTGCTTATTTTTCTCGTTTAGTGCTTTGAATATATCATGCCAGTCCTTTCTGGCCTGCCAGGTCTTTGTGGATAGGTCCGTTTCCAGTCTAATGTTTCTACCATTGTAGGTTACATATCTCTTCTCCTGAGCTGCTTTCAGGATTTTCTCTTTGTCTCTGAGACTCGTAAGTTTTACTATTAGATGTCGGGGTGTTGACCTATTTTTATTGATTTTGAGAGGGGTTCTCTGTGCCTCCTGGATTTTGAGGCCTGTTTCCTTTCCCACATTAGGGAAATTCTCTGCTATAATTTGCTCCAATATACCTTCTGCCCCTCTCTCTCTTTCTTCTTCTTCTGGGATCCCAATTATTTTAATGTTGTTTCATCTTATGGTATTGCTTATCTCTCGAATTCTGCCCTCGTGATCCTGTAGTTGTTTATCTCTCTTTTTCTCGGCTTCTTTATTTTCCATCATTTAGTCTTCTATATCGCTGATTCTCTCTTCTGCCTCATTTATCCTAGGAATTAGTGCCCCCACTTTTGATTGCACCTCATTAATAGCCTTTTTTTTTTTTACTCGGTTAGATTTTAGTTTCTTTTATTTCTCCAGAAAGGGTTTCTCTAATAACTTCCAATCTTTTTTCAAGCCCAGCTAGTATCTTTAAAATCATGATTCTGAACTCTAGGTCCGACATCGTACTAATGTCCGTATTGAGTAGGTCCCTGGCATTCGTTACTACCTCTTGTTCTTTTTGTTGAGGTGATTTCCGTCTTGTCATTTTGTCCAGAGGAGAACAGATGAATGAGAATAGGAGAACAAAATACTAACAGGGTAACAACGTCCCCAGAAAATATACTCTAAACAAATCTGAAAAGACCTGAAACTGGGGGAAAAGAAAGGGAAAGAAAGGAAAAAGAAAAAGAAAAAAAAAGAAAAAGATGAAAACAAACAAAAACAGAATATGATCAAATATGATCAGGCTGGTGCATAGATCAGTGCCACATACTAGATTTTGGGTGTATTTTGGTCTGTTAGAAAAAAGTGCCTCCCAAAATTTTAAAGAAAAACTTATATATGTACAAAAATAAGTGTTGATATGAAGGGATGGAATATGACTGTAAAGATGAAAATTATAAAAAATTTTATAAAAGGAATTGATAAGAAGTTGTTTGAAAAAAGAAAGAAGAGGATTTAAAAAATAAAAAGGGAGAGAATGTGATCAGGCAGGAGACTAGAACAAAGCCGTACACTAGAGATTTAGGGTATATTTAGATCTGTCAGAAGAAACTGTATCTTAAAATTTTAAAGAGAGAACAACTTATATATATATGCCAAAAATAAGGGTAACTACTATGAAGGGATAGAATATGACTCTAATAATGAAAGATAAAAATGTTTTTTTAAAAAAGATTGATAAATTGTTGGTTCAAAAAGGGGAAAAATAAAAAAAAAGACATTTAAAAAAATTAACTTTGAAAGACCAAAGAATTATGGTAAAAAAGCCATGGATTCTATGTGCAGTATTCCCCTAGCACTGGAGTGCTGCCGTTCTCATTGATCGGTAAACTTGGTGTTGGCTGGCTGTTCTTGCTGATCTTCTGGGGGAGGGGCCTTTTGCCGTGGTTCCCAAATGTCTTTGCCGGAGGCGGAATTGCCCCGCCCTTCCCGGGTCTTGGCTTGGTAATCTGCTCGGGTTTGCTCTTGAGAGCGTTTGTTCCCTGCAAGCTTTCCGTTCGGCTTTGGAGGATGAGAGTGAAAATGGCAGCCTCCCAATCTCCACCCCAGAGGAATCGAGAACTCAGGGCCCCGCTCCTCAGTGCGCCCCCAGAGAAAAGCAGTCAATCACTCCCATCTCCCCAGTCTTCGGCTGCACACTGTGCTTACCCGGCCTGTGACGGAGCATTTCTTTCTCTGGCACCCGACTCGGTGTGGTCTCCAAACCTAACGGATCCCTGTGGTGTCCTCCCGCGCCACTCCTCCCAGGGGAGGAAGGGGAGTCTCCCCAGATCTGCCGCTTGTTGGGTCCCTGCTGGAGGAGCAGTGGCCCTACTGTGCCGTGTATCACGGTTTATGGTGACCCTGAGCTGAGAGCCCCCTCCTCACTCCGTCTCTGCAGCCGGCTTCCCCGCTCTGATACCCGGGAGCTCTGCCACACTCAGGCACCCCCGGTCTTTCTGTGACCCCAAGCGTCCTGAGACCACACTGTCCCACGAGGATTCCACCCCCCCATTTAGCCACTGGAGCGACATTCCTCAGCGGAGCCGACTTCTCAAAGTTCCGATTTTGTGCTCCGCGGCTCTATCACTTGCCAGAAGCGGCCAACGGCCAACTGTCTATCCTCCCGAATATCGCCTCGGATTCACTTCTCCGCACGTCCTACCTTCCAGAAAGTGGTTGCTTTTCTGTTCAGAGAGTTATTGCTCTTCTTTTCTTCATCTCCTTTCGAGTTCGTAGGTGTTCAGAATGGTTTGATCCATGTCCAGCTGAATTCCTGAGACCAGACGATATCCGGGTCTCCTACTCCTCCACCATCTTGCTCCGCCTTGGGTCTTTATGTTTCAGTCTTTGATCCGTTTTGAGGTAATTTTTGTGAGTGGTGTAAGATAGGGGTCTAATTTTATTGTTCTGCATGTGTCAATGCAGTTTCTCCAACACCATTTGTTAAAGAGTGGAGTTTTCTTTGTTGGACGATTTTAAACTAAGATTCAAGTTCTTTAGTGGATATAGCACTCTAAAGATTATCTATTTCTACTTGAATAGTTTGTGTCTTTCAAGGAACTGATAATTTTATCTAAGTTGTCAAATTTAGGGGCACAGAATTGTTGATGGTATTTTTTATTCTCCTTTTAATATCTGTGAGGTTTTTAGTAATTTCCCCTTTTTGTTCCTGATGTTAATTCATGTCTTTTTTTATTTGACTAAAAATTTACTGGTTTTATGAATCTTCTTAAAGAACCCACTTTTGGTTTCATTGATTTACCGTATTATTTTTGTCTTCAATATCATTGATTTCTGCTTATATTTTTATTCTTCTTGTTTTGGATTTAATTTGATCTTACTTTTTCATTTCTTACATCAGAACTTGGATTAATAACTTGAGACTGAATCATTTAATGCTATTAATTTCCCCCTAAGCATTGCTTTAGTTGCCTCTAATAAATTTTTATCTGTTTTATTTTTAGTTTTTGTTCAAAATATTTTCTAATTTTCCTTGAAACTTCCTGTTTAGCTGTTTAATTTTAAATATTTGTGGATTTTCCTGATGTTTTTCTGTTACTGATTTTGAGTTTAGGTCTTTAATGGTAACTGATTATACTTTTTATGACATACATTCTTTTAAATTTGTTAAGGAAATCTGTAGCCCAGAATGTTGTCTGTCCTGGTGAATATTCCATGATCACTTGAAAACAAGATATATTCTTATTTTGTTGGGTAGAGTGTTCTATAAATGTCAAGTCAGTCAAATTAGTTGATAGTGTTTTTCAGGTCTTTGAGAGCCCTTACTGCTTTTCTGTGTACTTATTTTGTCAATTACTGAGTGAGGAGTTTTGAAGTCTTCAAATATAGTTGCTGATTTGTCTATTTCTCCTTTTAGTTTTATTAGGTTTTGTTTAATGTATTTTGAAGCTCTGTCGTTAGTTGCACTTATATTTAGAATTTTTATGTCTTCCTAGAGAATGAATGCTTCTTTACCATTAAATACGTAATGTCTTTATTTCTGTTATTATTCCTTGTTATGAAGTCTACTTTTTCTGATATTAATGTAGTTATGCAGCTTTTTTCTGATATATGTTTGAATAATATTTCTATTTCTATGTACTTATTTTTTAACCTATCTTTGTTTTTATATTTAAGATGGGTTTTCTTAAACATAGCATATATTTGGGTCTTGCTATTTCATTCAATCAGACAATCTCGTTTAATTTGTTTTTAAATCATTTGTAGTTTATCTATTGATATTCTTGGATTAAAAGCATACCATTTTCTAGTTTTATTCCGTTCCTTTTGTCCTTTTTTTTGACTTCTTTTTTAAAAAAACTGGATGTTATTTATTACTTAATTTTATCTCCAACATTGACTTATTTATTTATGCCATTTTATTTAAAATATTCTAGTGGTTACTTAGTGGTTAACAGTATGCATCTTAATTACCTTCAAATATTATACTGTTTCAATAGAGTGCAAGAACTATACAATATTTTTCCAATTCCTTCCTCTCATCTTTTGTGCTATTGTGGTGCTATTTTACTTTTATACATAGTATAAATGCATACTATAAAATACTGTTATTTTTGCTTTAGACTGTCAGTGATCTTTTAGAGTATTTAAAAATAAGAAAAATAAATTTCAGATTTTCTTTAACTTATTCCATTTCTAGCTCTCTTCATCTTTTGTGTGTAGATCCAATTTTCTGATTGGTGTTATATTTTTTTATGCTTATATCCTACTTTGGGCTATCTGAGCCCTTTGGATCTGTGGTTTAGAGTCTTTCATGAAATTTGATGTTCTCCCACAAATCTTGGATGCTCTGTGCTGTTTTTTGTTTGTTTGTTTCCACTCTTTTTTCTCTTGTATTAGTTTGGTACTTTCTATTGACCTATTTTCAGGTTTACTGATTATTTCTTTGACAGTCTTTCAAGTCCAGTGATTGGCCTGTCAGAGGTATTCTTTAATTTTGTAACTCTGTTTCTCATTATAACATTTCCATTTGATTCTTTCTTACAGTTTTCAGCTCTCTTGAAATTACCTACTTGTTCTTATATTGTCTGACTTTTCCTTTAGAGTCTTTAATCTGTTAATAATAGTACTTTAGATTCCTTAATAGTTTCCCTGTGTGTGTCATATTGAATCTGGCTCTTTAGATAATTTTGTCTGTTGACATCATGTTTTTGGTTTTTTTTTTTGTGATGGCTCATGATTTTTTTGTTGAAATATGGACACCGGGTGTAAGACAGTAGCAACTGAAGTGAATAGATTTTTTTTTTTTTTTTTTTTTTTGCCTAGAAATATATAGGTTTTTCCTTCTGTTAAGCCTTGAGTGTGCTCCTTTTAGTCAATGTGGACAGAAATTGATCTAGGTTTGGGATTGCTGTTCCAATAATTACCCTCATTGTACCATACACTTCAAATACTACTAGTTTTTAACCTTTTATAGTGATGTAGTTTGCCATGGGTTTTTCTTTCTCAATCTTCTATCCTCAGGTTCAGATCCTCCCTTTGTGCTGTGCATTAGAAAGAGTTTCTTTCCTCTTTCTTGCCCAATATCCATGCAGTATATTATTGTTACTTGATGCTTATCTTTTGGTGAGGGTTGGGGGGATTTATTACAGTATTGATTAAGCTTCTGTTTTAGGCAGGTTCTATTTTCATGAATCTCAGGGGTATGACTTTATCAGTGCTCCTATTGCATTCCCAGTTATAGGTCTGGGACTAGATATTCCTGCCCCTCTTCTAGATGTGTAGTTTCCCCCCACCCTTTTTCTTCTAGATTTAGTGGGTTTTCACTAGTGCCCTAAGGGTAATATCTTTGTTGGGTTTCTACTAGTAGTGTTTTTTTTTCTATAGGGGAAAAAAAGGGAAATGGATCTGGGTGGGCTTTCATGTCTTTTTTGAAGTGTCTGCTGTTAATTTCCTTCATGCCTGTACCATGAAGAATGTGTTTTCTAGACTCTCACCAGTCTTTTTTTTTTTTTAAGAATAGCAGGTCACGACTGTGAAGAGCCTTAAAATGCTGTGAATTCTTTTTTTTTTTAAAGAGAGAATTTTTTTTTTAAAGATTCCATTTATTTATTTGACAGAGAGAGACAAAGTGAGAGAAGGAACACAAGCAGGGGGAGTGGCATGGGGCTCAATCCCAGGACCCTGGGATCATGACCTGAGCCGAAGGCAGACCTTAACAACTGAGCCACTCAGGCGCCCTGAAATGCTGTGAATTCTACGTATGTGGCTTCCCAAGATTTTTACTCTGTTGCTAGCCCACATTTAACTTGTGCCAGTTTATTAAAAATTTTAATTGAATTCTTTCTTACTGGTTTCTGACAGTATCTGTGCCAGGTAAGCAAGGCTCACATTCTGTTTGTTTTTTTTTCTTTTCCTTTCCCTTCCTTTCCTTTTCTTTCTTTCTCCCTCTCCCTCCCTCCCTCCCTCCGTCTGTTCCTTCCTTCCTTCCTTTTTGTTTTTGCAGGTGTTTTTTAGATTTTAGGTTAGAGTTTGTTGCCCTACTACCTCAGCTTTTTAGTGAGTTCAAGAAAAGTTGGGAGTTTTCAGATTGCCCAGAATTTTCTTGGTTATTTTTTATTGTTTTAAGGGTGGAAGCAATGTTCTTTCCAACCTTTTACATCTTTCATAGAAGCTGACATTAACCATCCATTATGTTTAAGTGGGAAAACATGAAAATGTGGAATTTATATTCATGGAATATATTTTACAAATTACCAAGGCCTTTGGTTTGGATTAGCTTAAGCAGAAATCCCATTATAACATATTTTTTATATTCCTATATCTACCTTTTCACCATGGGTGAAAGTTGGAGTGTTAAGATAATAACTAATATATTCGTAGTGCTTACTCTGTGCCAAACACTATTTTAAGCATGTTCCACATATTAACTCATTGACTCTTCACCACACTTATATTTTACAGATAAAGAAATTGAGGCACAGAGAAATCAAGTCACTTACTCAAGAAAACATGCTTTCTAAGTAGTAGATTTTGGGTTTGAAACTGTTTTTCAATCACTAAGCTTTATTGCTTTTTAAGGAAAAAAATATAAAAGGATGACAGATCCAGGTAATTTAGAATTTTAAAGAGCATTTAGTCCTAATTTTTTGTTTTACAAACAAGAAATCTTAACAGATGAATTAAAGGACTTTTCTAGGGCTAGATACATAGTTTGTGGCTGATTCAGTGTAGAATTGAGATCCTCAATTTCTCATCCTATTTTTACTTTATAATAACATTTGATTACAAATGTGCGTACAGTTCCAGTACTCCTGGCACTCATTTAAATGCATCTATTTGATTTTTTTTTCAATTTATTTTTTGGGAAGAAATGTGATCACTTGATTTTCCTTTAATTTGTATTACCGGGAAAAAATGTACTCAAATATGGAAACTTCTAGATTTTAGAGACCTAGAGAGTCATTTTTTTTAACTGTTCTTCATTGGGACTAGAATTTATTTATAGGTTCAACTCAAATGGTGGAGGTGAGGGTAATTTTCAGATTGCCATTTCATTATATCACGTGTGTGTGTGTGTGTGTGTGCATATGTGTGTGTATATATATATCTGAGAACAGAACACATCCAAAGTTAAAAGTTTCTTAAATATCCATCATTGTTCAGACAGGGAAAAAATACCCATGGATTAAATTTTCTGTCAAAAGGCTCTTTCCCTATAGGTGTTTGTTAACTATTATATACAATTATAGAAGCCATTTGTTCCCCTTGGGCTTTTCCATAATTGAGTAACTCTTCTTAGTCCTCTGAATGAATGCATCTTAAATGTACAGTTCATTCATTAGTGTAGCCCTACTTCTAATTCATCCCTTCTACTTAACACAGTGCTTATTTCCATGTAGCATTTCATATATCATTTAAGGGCAGAGTTTCCATCTTATATTCTTATTTCTTTCTCTTCTTTAACTTTCTATGATGTTTATAGATACACAAGAAAGTGTAAATGGGACAGAAGTCAGAAACTTACTCATTGTGTTCTGTGACTTACTAGCAATTTAGCCTCTGGCAAATGTTTTAATATTTTTGAGCCTCTGTTTTCTGACCTTCACCTCATGATATATGAGGATCAAATGAGATCATTTATTCAGCTACAAGTATTTGTTGAACTTCTGTTATATGCAAGATACAATGATGAGCATTGGGGACAAGCAGTAGACAGGACATAGTTGCTACTTCCCAGTGAGTTCATGTCTAATATAGGGATTGATATGTAAATAATTATGACATGCAAATGTATGAGTTTAATGTAGGAGAGGCAAATTTGAGAGTGTCAGAAGAGTCACAGGAGGTGGATTTAAAGTATGAATGAAATTCCACCAAGCAGGCAAGGAGGAAGCATTTTAGGCAAAGGAAGGAGCATTTAAAATATTTCCTAAATGTGCATCAAGAATTGGTATAGGCTCACAAATGTGAGGGATTGGTGTTATTTTTAAGAATCTGTATTTTAAAGGATTATGAAAAACATAATTTAAATTTTGAAAACCATCTTGTTATGATTGTTGATAACAACCTTAGAGGAATGCTAGTTTTAAATTCACAGATAAGATATGGAGATAGGATGACAAATCAAGGCTAATAATTATAAGAAAATAGATTCTCTAAGTCTTCATTATCATGAGCCATGTTAATTAACATTATCATTAATTACCTTGACAGTGAAATAATCACACAGTGACCCTGCGAGGTCACAAAAACATAATAAACACAAAGTAACATTGCTTAGAATGTCAAGGTTAAATAATTGAATGTAGGATTGGCTGTCATTATAGTCAAAACCCATACAACACAGAAAGACCAAGAGATACGAAAACTTACTCAGATTCAGTATAGTTCTTTTTATCCAATATGCCAAAAACATTTCATAACACTGACTTTTAGAAAAGAATTCCGTATACTTTCATCCCAATTTTCAAACATGACAATTTCTATTACTACTGTCCTCTTGTATAATGTCATTTGCAATACTCTGAGCAAATTTTATCTTCAGAAGTTAGAATTTAAGAAGAAAAGTATAAGGCAAGACAGTTGATGACATATGTAATACAATGTTTAAAGATGTACTAACAGTCTACAGAATCCATTGATAAAGCTTAAAAGCAAAAGAGTACAATTCATATGGTAAAATCTTAGAATATTTATCAGTGCAAGGAAAAGAAATTGGATTTCAAAAGGGAAGGGAAAGACAATAGAAATCATCCAAGGAAGATATAGATCAAAACTCAGAAAAAAAATAGTAAAAATAGCTTTTTGTCATTAGCAATAGAAATATGCTAGATAGTCAAGTGGTAAATGACTTTGTAATGGGGAAGTGTTCATATGTTTAAAGCAAGGCATTTCATGCAGTATTTTCTTTTTATTTGTTTTAACTGTTATTCTTTCACTTTGAATATAGGTAGTATATTTTTTGTTTATTTCAGTTCTTATAACTATATGTTATGTGAATAAAATTGCCCTTTGAAATGTTTAATTAAATCCCAATCTTAACTGAACCAAATGTACTATAGTTCCTTAGTTGTACAGGGGCATCAAAGTACTGCACATTAAAAATAAAATTCTACCATAATAAAAAATTTAACCAAAATATTAAAAAATTAGTGAAAAAATATGGCATAATTGGAAAAAAGGAAAAGGAAAAAGTTTATGTACTAACACTCATGCAATTATCTTAATATTTGCACACCATCTTCTGCCTGCAGTCATACTTTTAACATAATTACAGCCATAGCATGCATTTTTATATTTTAAGTTTTGTATTGTGTATTGTATTTTGTCTTGTGAATCTCTCCCTCCTGTTAAAAGATTTAACTTAGCTTTCCAAGATATGCACAATAGAGCAAGGTTACATTAAATAAAAACCAATAGAAAAAAAAGGATTCAAGAGTAAGAGAGGGAAGGGTAGGAAAAGAAATGTGTGAGGCAATATACAAAACATACCCATTAGATTCTAAAGGTAGGCCACAGATTTATCTTTGAGTAGCCACACAAAAGGGGAAATGGAATCAATTCCTGATTTATAGTATATAGTATATTAAAAGACCAATTGTGTAGCAGGAGAAGCAACAAGTATTCTTAATCCCGAGACCATAGAGAAATTTCTTTTGTTTGTCATCACAAAGAGGATACAGTGGTTTCAGCGTTACTCTGGTATCAAATATACTCATGAGTTTCATGGAGCTGCTTTTTATAACATACATTTTTATATATTTGATGTTGGTAAATACTATAGAACCAAAGTTAACATACCATAATGCATTTTAAGGAAACATTTATAATTCTGTTTAACATTTTTAGAAAGTCTATTTTGGATGAGCTGATTGTTCCTTTGTCTTAAATTTTTTTTCAAGGTCACTTTTAATGGACAGTCTTTTGCCTTTAGTTTTGGATAAATTTTCTCTTGATGAGCAGACAGTTTAAAGCATTTCATTGACCTTAGATCTAGTTATGCTTTTCAAGACAACCTTCCTGAATATCCTTTTCATTGCTAATTAGCTCTATATAACAGAATCATTGAATGAGGGAGTACAGGATTTGATAACCAGAAGTTGAGCTAAGTTTGGTACAATGACTTGTGGAAAGAGCACAAAATTGGAGGCCAGTAAATGAATGAATGAATTTTAAAGGCATTAACCTAAATTCTACAAATGTGAGCCAGATTTCATACACAGAGTGGCTTTTATCTCTCTCTACACATACATGTACACACATACACATGTACATGTATGTATGGAAAGAGGAAGAAATTTGTTTGCTGGGCAAGACGCAGTATTTTCTGAGTTAACCTGTTTTATTTTCTCCAAGAATTATGTTATTTGCTGCAAAAGACACGTATTTGTCCAGAATTGTGTGGTTCATTAAGAAAGTAAACAATGATAGATGATGATAAAAATAAAAGGGTTAAGGAGAAATCAGTTACAGTGAGTTGGGTGTGATTTTTCCCATCAGGAAATGGATGAGAGATTTGATCAATTACAAAGACAGTATGCAAAAGGTATCTTTTGTTATTTGTAAAAGATTAACTGTCTTCTGCTGTTCCTGACCAGGGATTTAAGCTCATTGATTTCTAAATGACCCTTTGAAATTTTGTAGTTTTTCCTTTGTGGATTAACTGTAAAAGATGCACCCTTCATACACTGCTGCCTCATGAGTATTTCTTTTCTAGTAGAGAACAGGGGAATTTGCACAAAGCCATTTACTTTCTACTTTTATCTTTTTTGTTTTATGAAGAAAAACCTACATTATAACATGACTGCTGTGTGGAGTCAGGAGAGCTATCTGACCATGAAACTGAGTCTGGCTCCAGACTCTCTTACTTATGTAGTAGGTTCAGTCTGCCTAGGCTCCGTAGGTTTTAAATAAATGGGGATAATCTTCACAATGAAGTTAATCCTTCTTTAGAAGATAAAACGGTATATTATGTATCTAACACAGTGACGAGTAAATATTAGTCTCTCAAAAAATGGTAGCCATATTATTATTGCCAATGGTGTTATTTTTCTGAAGCAAATTGGCAAGAATAGTGACTAGATTTCTTGCAAGGTTCTCATAGATACCATACTTTTCTAGACAAGTGTTTAGGATTTGAGAGAGAGAATTTAGACATATTTTTTCATAGCAAGTTATATTTTTCTTTGTTTTCTTCAGCTAAGACAGCAGAAGAGATGATTTATCGTACACGTTACATTCAGCCACAAATGAAAACAGAATTAGTCTTGAAAGTCACAGGTCCAGGGCAGAAGACCAAAAGAGATTATTTTGGTATGAGCAGAGTGGGTCTCTCAAAGGTAGTCATAGGGATCAGATGGTGATGGATGTTCTAGATCCCTTGAATCAAGCTCTAGAAAGTAGGCAGGCAGTCCAGCAATTGGTACCAGTATCCCTGGCCTCCAGCTTTCCTTATTTTTTATGCTCCTGTGGTGCCATGTGTGCATAAGCTAGCAGTTTACTTGGACCTCTGCCTCATCTTTCTTCTTTTACACTTCAGCCTGCACATTTGCTTCTTTCTCTACTTAGCTCTCATGATGTAGAGGTTTCCAAAAAGATGGAGCTAAGGCCAAGAGCATATTTTTACTTCTTTGGATCATCTTGCCTCCCTAACCCTGATTTGGGGATTTTAAATAAAGTTCTTTAAATCAGTAATTTCTCATATTTTAAACAATGTAGGTTTACTTACAAATAAATTTTCTTTTGTCCCGTCATTATTGCACCAAGTACATTATATTGCTGTTGTATAACCAATCAACTAATAAAGATGAATGAGATTCCAGTTATTTGAAACAAGGGAAGGACTGCTGGCTAAAAGTAAGCAAACACAACATCTTTAGTGAGAGGACAGTGGAGGAAACTTTGTGAGTCATCATCATTTAACAAAATTTTTAATCAATATTAAAATCATGTCTTAATACTTTCTTGTAATTAAAAAAGTGTATGGAAATCCTTTAAATCAACTTAGTTTGCTCAGCAAGATAATTTCAGTTCATAAAGGTATCTTCTTGCTGAATTCTCTGAGTCATGCTTGTGACTCACTGAGCTGGCTTTGATGATGGTGAGTCATTTCATATTTTCTGGGAATAAGACTACCTGACTGTCACCACTTTATCTTTGGCAATGAGTTGAGAAAGTGTACCACTTCAGGTGACAGGGTAGACAACCAGAGGAATATGGAAAGAAAATCCATTGTCTGTGATTTCGGTGTCATTTCATATATCAGGAAAAGGGCCAGTGATCTGAATAGTAAAAGAGATACTACTCTAGCAGATGTTCTAATATTGCCAAGAACTTCCTTCTTTGCCTCTTAAGAACATAGAAGCAAAATTTTCTATAGGCAATGACACTCTCATTCCTTTCTTAAAACATAAGTTTACAGGGCAAGATATTGGAGCTGTTATTCATATGTCAAAATCTTAAATGTCTGGCTTGTCAGGTAAGCATCTGGATAATCCAAGTTAATCTATTTTAAGGTAAATAACCTTAGCTGAATAGCAACCTTACTTCCATCTGCAACCTACTTCTCCTTTGCAATGTAAAGTAGCATTCACAGGTTCTGTGAGTTAAGGTGTGGGCATTTGGGGGGGTAGGGATTATTCTGCCTGCCACACATCTTAAAATAAATTTTTCTTTGTTCTGTTTGAGTATAAATAACCTTAAGGAAATTTTTCCTTGTAAAGGTTTTTACATAACTTGCTTTACTTCATAGATAGTAATGATTTTATTAGTCTGACAAATGTTTATATGCCAATGTACCCTTTAGCATGATTGAGGATAAAAGAAACCAGTTTGTTTTATTAAATTGTTTTAATTCCCAGGTAGCCTCTTCTGATCCAAAGAAAGAGAAATATGGAAATAAAAGAAACCTCAAAGAAGATAGACAGAGACAGGGAGAGGGAGAGAGAAAGAGTGAGAGAGAAAAGAGAGAGACAGATTGTATTAGACAAAGATGGATCAAATAACAGAAATAATACCAATTTAATTCATTTGATTTTGTCTAAATGAAGCACTGTTTGATCAGAGTGAAAACATCACTGCTTCATTGATTGGCATTTGTCAGATGGAGGCTAAGACTAATGTGGTGGGTTAGTGGCTGCTGAGCTTAACGTTTTCAGCTATTCTTTTCTAATTTCAGCCATTTGTGTGCTATCAACATATGCTTTTTATGATACCTACTTATGGTTTTACTCACAATTGTTAATCCCCTCAAAATACAATTGTGAGAATTTAGAAAAAGGTATATGTATCTATGAATGGGAGAGTTTGGCAAGGGGAGAATTATTCTGAAAATAGTATTCCTGAAGAAATATTTCAACTAATAAAAACTGTCACATACCTTATTTCTCCATTTTTAAAATAAGATGGCCTACAGCATAACAAACAGCCATACCAAAATACAGCATAGAAGCAGCAGTTTGAAAAGAACCTGAGGTATACTGGAAGGAGATTTATTTACTAATCTCAGAATGTGCACTGGAGCTGGAGGGGCAGGATCTTAGGAGACTTCTTTAAGAACAAAAGAGCTGGTGGGTGCCATTTCTCTCCTCCCCAGTATAAATACCAGGACACCTGCAGGAAATAGCATGAACACTGTCAACATAGCTTGCTAACAGTGCATGCCCCATCCCATGTTCTCCTGGGGATTCACCCCATCCAACTCACCCCACTTGGCAGGAGTCTTTCCAAAGTGGCAACTAACGTACCTCATTTGGCAAACAGCCCCAGCAGTGACCAGCACCACTCCAAAGTGACTCTTGACCCAGGGAGAGGGGAAGATAACTATACACATCAGTTCAACTGCAGCCCAAGCAATGGACTGGGTGTAGACATCTAATCTGACTGCAGGCCCTACCCACCAACAGAAACTTCTCAGGGGGCAGCACAAGAAGAGAGCTTTGTAGCTTAGGGTGACTGAACCCCATCAGACAGACTGGGGGCAGAATCCAGTCTGACTGCAGGAACTGCCTGCCAACAAAAGCCTCTCAGGGAACAACACAGGGAGACTGTCCTGCAGTTTGATGCAACCAGAGTGCCAGCAAACATGTGGAGGGCAAGCACCTGGCCTGACCCAACTGCAAGCCCAAGGCAGTCTCAAACTGGCCCCTTAACAGCACAGGGACCAAAGCTTGCCCACAACAGACAAAGAGAGCCAATGCAGCCACCTGGACTGAAGGCAAACATGACTCAACCACAGTGGTAGGATATGTGCAACACACATAGGAAATACCCCTAAGTGCCTGGTTTTGGTGAACAGGGAACATTGCACTGCAGGGCGCTACAGGACCTCTTATTTATAAGACCATTTTCAAGATCATGAGACATAGCTGACTTTCCTAATACATAGAGTTAGACAGAATGAGGAGACAGAAAGATATGTTCCAAATGAAAGAAAAGAACAAAATCACAGACCTGTACCTCTGAAACAAATAATATATTGTATGTTAAAAAAAAAAAAGAAGATAGTAGGAAGGGAAAAATGAAGTGGGGGGAAATCGGAGGGGGAGATGAACCATGAGAGACTATGGACTCTGAGAAACAAATTGAGGGTTCTAGAGGGGCGGGGGGGTGGGGGGATGGGTTAGCCTGGTGATGGGTATTAAAGAGGGCATGTACTGAATGGAGCACTGGGTGTTATATGCAAACAATGAATCATGGAACACTACATCAAAAGCTAATGATGTAATGTATGGTGATTAACATAACATAATAAAAAAAAATCACAGCAAGAAAGCTAAATGAAATGGAGATAAGCAATATGCCTGATAGTGAATTCAAGGGTGGTTTAATATTTGCAAATCATTCAACATGATACTTCACATTAACAAGGGAAAAGCTAAAAACCGTATGGTCATCTCAACAGATGCAGAAAAAGCATTTGACAAAGTACAACATCCATTCATGATAAAAACTCTGAACAAAGTAGATACAGAGGGAACATACATCAACATAATAAAGGCCATGTGTGAAAAACCCACAGCTAATATCATATTCAGTGGGGAAAAACTGAGAGCTATTCCTCTAAGATCAGGAACAAGACAAAGATGTCCACTCTCACCACTTTTATTCAACATAGCCCTGGAAGCTCTAGCCACAGCAATCAGACAACAAAAAGAAATGAAAGGCACCCAAACTGGTAATGAAGTAAAACTGTCACTATTTGCAGATGACATGATACTATGTATAGAAAACCCTGAAGACTCCACCAAAAAGCTACTAGAACTGATAAATGGATTCAGTAAAGTCAAAGGACACAAAATCAATATACAGGAATCTGTTGTGTCTCTGTACATTCATAATGAAGTAACAGAAAGGAAATTTAAGAAAACAATCCCATTTACAATTGCATTAAAGTAGTAAAATACCTAGGAATTTACCAAGGAAGTAAAAGAATTGTACACTGAAAATGATAAAACATTGATGAAAGAAATTGAAGATGACCCAAAGAAATGGAAAGACATTCCATACTCATGGGTTGGGAGAGCCAATATTGCTAAAATATCCATTCTACCCAAAGCAGTCTACAAATTTAATATAATTTCTATCAAAATACCAACAGCATTTTCTCATGGAACTAGATCAAATAATTCTAAAATTTGTATGGACTCACAAAAGACCCCAAATAGCCAAAGCAATCTCTAAAAAGAAGAAGAAAGCTGGAAGCATCAGAATCCCAGATTTCAAGTTATGCTAAAAAGCTATGTTAATCAAAACAGTGTGGTACTGGCATAGAAATAGACACACAGATTAATGGGACAGAATAGTAAGTACAGATAAACCCAGTTAATCTATGACAAAGGAGGCAAGAATGTACAATGGGAAAAAGACCATCTCTTCAACAAATTGTGCTGACAAAACTGCACAACTACATACAAAAGAATGAAACTGGATCTCTTTATTATAGAATACACAAAAATAAACTCAAAATGGATTACAGACCTAAATGTGAGACCTGAAACCATAAAATTCCTAGAAGAAAATGTAGGCTGTAATCTCTTTGATATCAGTCATAGCAACATTTTTCTAGATAGTTTCCTTTGGCAAGGATAATAAAAGTGAAATTAAACTATTAGGACTACACCAAAATAAAAAACTTTTATGCAGCAAAGGAAACCATCAACAAAACAAAAAACCTACTGATTGGGAGAAGATATTTGCAAATGATATACTTGTTAAGGGGTTAATATTCAAATATATAAAGTACTTACATAATTCAACACACACACACACAAATAATCCAATTAAAAATGGACAGAGGACCTGAATAGACATTTTTCCAAAGAAGATGTACAGGTGGCCAACAGGCACAAGAAAAAAAGCTCAACATCACTCATCATCAGGTAAATGCAAATCGAAACCACAATGAGATATAACCTCATACCTGTCAGAATGGCTACAATGAGAAGCACCAGAAATAACAAGTGTTGGGGAAGATGTGGACAAAAAAGAACCCTTGTGCACTATAGGTGGGAATGCAAGCTGGTGCAGCCATTGTAGAAAATGGTATGGAAGTTGGTGCAGCCATTGTAGAAAATAGTATGAAAGTTCCTTAAAAAATTTAAAATAGTATTACTGTATTATCTGGTAGAGAATGAAAACATGAATTTATCTGGTAGAGAATGAAAACATGAATTTGAAAATATATGTACCCCTATGTTTCCTGCAGCATTATTTATTATAGCCAAGATATGAAAACTACCCAAGTGTCCATTGATAAATAAATAAAGAAGGTGTGATTGATACATATGTATATCAATACACACACACACATACACACACACAGGAATATTACTGAGCCCTAAAAAAACATGAAACCTTGTTATTTACAATATGGATAGATCTAGAAGTTATAATGCTAAGTGGAAACAGAAAGAGACACATACCATACAATTTCATTCATATGTGGAATCTAAGAAACAAAACAAAGAAAAAAAGGAGACAAGCGAAAAACCCAGACTCTTAAATACAGAAAACAAACTGGTGTTTGCCAGAGGGGAGGTGGATGGGAGGATGAGTGAAATAGATGAAGGGGATTAAGAGTATACTTATTGTGATGAGCACTGAGTAATGCATAGAATTGTTGAATCATTTATATTGTACACCTGAAACTAATATAACACTATATGTTAATTGTACTTGACTAAAAAATGCAAATATGATGTTCTTACTGGATGACCTTTTAAGATACTAGCTTCTAGTTTTGTATGTATGTATGTATTTATTTTATTTGTTTGTTTATTTATTTATTTATTTATTTATTTATTTATATTAGAGAGAGAGAAAGAGAGAGGGCATGAGCCGGGGGTGGGGGGCAGATGGAGCGGAAGAGGGAGAGAAGCAGACTCCCTGCTGAGTGCAGAGCTTATGGCAGGGCTCACGTGCTAGATTCTAATTTTGAAAGTCAGGTCCTCTAAGTCACTTCTCAACCCTTGCTATTCATTAGAAATGTGGTATATATACACAATGGAATATTATGCAGCCATCAAAAGGAATGAGATCTTGCCATTTGCAACGACATGGATGGAACTGGAGGGTGTTATGCTGAGTGAAATAAGTCAATCAGAGAAAGACATGTATCATCTGACCTCACTGATATGAGGAATTCTTAATCTCAGGAAACAAACTGAGGGTTGCTAGAGTAGGGGTGGGGTGGGAGGGATGGGGTGGCAGGGTGATAGACATTGGGGAGGGTATGTGCTATGGTGAGCTCTGTGAATTGTGCAAGACTGTTGAATCACAGATCTGTACCTCTGAAACAAATAATGCAATATATGTTAAGAAAAAAAAGAAGAAGAAGATAGCAGGAGGGGAAGAATGAAGGGGGGTAAATCGGAGGGGGAGATGAACCATGAGAGATGATGGGCTCTGAAAAACAAACTGAGGGTTATAGAGGGGAGGGGGGTGGGCGGATGGGTTAGCCTGGTGGTGGGTATTAAAGAGGGCACGTTCTGCGTGGAGCACTGGGTGTTATGCACAAACCATGAATCATGGAACACTATATTAAAAACTAATGATGTAATGTATGGTGATTAACATAACTAAAAAAATTTTAAAAAAGAAATGAGATAGAAAAATGTTGATATCTGGGCGCAACCTTTAGGTTGATTTAGGGGCATCTGGGTGGCTCAGTCGGTTGAGCATCTGCCTTTGGCTCAGGTCATGATCTCAGGGTCCTGGGATCAAGCCCTGCATTGGGCTCCCTGCTCAGGGGAGTCTGCTTCTCCCTCTCCCTCTGCCCCTTCCCCCCCAGCTCATGTGAGCATGTGCACTCTCTCTTTCTCTCTCTCAAACAAAATATTAAAAAAAATATTGATTTAATTGATTAAATTCCTCAGATTTTATCTTGATTCAGTATTCTTTCCCAAAATAAAGATCTTCAGGCTAAAAGTAAAAGTGAATATTTGTAAGCAAAATTTATCCAGAATGAGTGAAGAGTTTATAAGTTAACATTTACTTGCTTTGAATTGTTTCCTTTCCTAGATACATCATATCTTACATTAAGAGATTTTTTTTTTTGAAGAATTGGAAGATGTTGAAAGACTGGAGGGGACAAATTCCTGATTTTTAGAAAGGGAGAGTAATCCAGTATTGTGTATTGCAAATTGAGAATCTAAAATAGTTTTTTAAAATCAACTTTATTGAGGTATAATTTATGTATATTAAAATATATTTTAAGATCATCTACTTTTTTTATTGACCTGTAGTTGACATACAAGATCATCTACTTTTTTTTTTTTTTAAGATTTTATTTATTTATTTGACACAGAGAGAGAGACAGCGAGAGAGGGAACACAATCAGGGGGAGTGGGAGAAGGAGAAGCAGGCTTCCTGCTGAGCAGGGAGCCCGATGCGGGGCTCTATCCCAGGACCCCGGAATCATGACCTGAGCCGAAGGCAGATGCTTAACGACTGAATCACCCAGGCACCCCAAGATCATCTACTTTTGACAAAGCTATATGCCTGTGTATATAGCTACCTAAATCAAAATGTGTAGGATTTCCATTTCCAAAGAAAGTTTTCTAGTGTTTCTTTGCGATCAGTCTCTTCCCCCATCTCCTGTGCCAGGATTTCATATAAATGGAATCATACAATATGTGTTGTTTTGTGTCCAGGTTTTTTGTTAAGTGTAACATCTTCAAGATTTATCTGTTTATTACATCTGTCAGTAACTTGTTTCTATTTATTCCCGAACAGTATTCCATTGGAAAGTCAAAAATATTTCCTTAGCTATTCTAATTTGGCAGGACCTAACCACAAAACTCTTTTCTGTGGACCTTGCGGGCTTGCTTATTAGGCTTTGCTAGATGGGGTTACAATACATCTTACTCTTGGACAGGGGTCAGCAAGCTTTCTCCTGAAATATCCAGGTAGTAAATACTTTGGAATTTGTTAGCCACATACAATCTGTGTCAGATATTTTTAAAACAACCCTTTAAATATGTAAAAGCAAGTCCTAGTTCATTAGCTATGCAGAAACAGGCTACAGGTAGGATATGGCCTGCAGACTGTAGTTTGCCAGTTCCTACTCCAGGTCAGTGCTGATGAATACAAGTTTCTGTGATGATATTTATAGTTGAGTGGCATTATGGTAGCCACTAGCCACATGTTGAGCACAGAAATTTAGAATAGATTTTAAAAACTATTTGTGAACAACTTGAGGAAGCAGCAAACATATCAAAGTAAGTTCTGAAAATAATATATAGGCTACTATAATTTATTTCTTTGACTCAATTCCTAGTTTGGTAGGTGAATAAAATGTGGTATTCACAGCACATGACATTTGATAAAGCCGCTCGTAATAACCTCATGGTGAAATGAGGAAATTAGATGTGAGGACAGTTAAGGATTCTTAATTGGTAATTGGTTGTAGCAATTAGATCAAAGCTTTTGTATTGTGAATGCCAATTCATGGTGTGTTGTTAGTTGCTGTGCTGCCCAATTAGTGAGCACTAGCCACATGTAGCTATATAAATATACCTGTAGATTAATTAAAATTAAAAATTATGCTCCTTAGCTGCATCAGCCCCATTTTCAATGCTCAGTAATTGCATTTAGCTTGTGGCTGTTCTCTTGACAACAGAGACTTAGAACAATTCTATCATCACAGAAAGTTTCATTGGACAGCACTGCTGGATAGAGATTACTAGGGACATTAAAAAGAACTCTTCTTTAATGGTGTTGACCCACATTTTTACCATAATTTAGATAAAGATTGCACAAATAAAGAGAATGTGTAATCCAGTTTACAAATTTATAGGCAAATATGGGAAGGAAAATAAATGGTATGTTAAATGACTTCAGCTTCCTAAAAGGTTTTGACAGCATCTTTGAAATAATAGTACCCCAAACTGTTAATTAGTTAATACATGTCATATGAAAAATCTCTTTCTTGGCTGAAAAAATTTAGTAACTAATCGTTTATGAGTCAAAATGGATCTCAGTGTATTAAAGGCTCTGAGAAATCCTAGATTAAGTCAGTATGTTTTATTTTGTTTATTAACCTAGAGGGTTGGATTAGATCAAACAAGATAGGTTTTAACAAAGATTAAAGGGAAATCCTGCCTTTTGGGTCTCCATATTATTTGCACAAATACAGGAATGAGTGAAATCTGGCCTAGAAGCAGCATGTGTGTAAAGGGCTTGGGGATTTTAGCCAGTTATAGACTCAGTAGAGTCAGTCAAATAATTCCCTCCTCTGCCCTCCTCTGGTAAGCAGTTTTTGTGATTTAGGCTACACCCATGTATGTGTAATGCTGTACATAAGTGATTGTTATTTAATTCAGTTGTGAATTCTGTGTTTTTTTAAGCAGTTTCATGTTTATTCCTTATGGTGGACTTTCTCAGGAGTTTTTGTTAAAAAAGGGGTTTAGCAGACAGAGCTCAGGTTTGGAAATATCTGGCTTAAAAATCTCAAATTCATAGTTTGCTAAAGTTACCTACCTTGGCAAGTGTCCTGACTCTGTAAGTCTCAGTTTTTTCAACTATGATACTGTTAGATAATAATATTAGGTACTGTCTTACATTGGTATCCTCATGGATACCTGCGTTCAAGATTGCTAAAGGGGTTCTCTGAGACATAAATATTTCTTCCGATACACAACTGAGGTAGCCAGGTGGCAAGGTTGAAGAGGGGTGAGGGGTTTCACCCTTTGCCTAACAGAGTGTTTCAGATTGCTGACTCCAGAAGAAGAGGGCCAGGTTCATCTACCACTCTTACCATCTGTATGACCTTGAGCATGCTACTTACCCTCTCTGTGCCCTAGGTTTTTACATTTGTGAGAGAGGGATGATGGTAGAACTTGTCTCACAGAGTTGTTCCTAAGACAACTGGCACGTGACACTGCATAGGGCTTGGTGTAGGGCTAGTGCTGAGTGGCACTTAGAGGTGTTGTTAGATCATTGTAGCTGAGGCATAGCCTGGCTCTCCGTTCACCCTTGTGTCCTCCAAAAATACTGATATTCCATCTATTCCAATTTTTTCAACCAAAAATATATACCTTTCCTTTAAGCTAGAAATAGATATTTTAAACAAAATTTATTGACTTAAAATAATTTTCCTCTATATTAACCATATTGCTGATAATACTATTATCTTAGTTACTTAGAGAAAAAATGTGTCTAGACTTTCATTGGAAAGTTTGTGGTAATATCTAGAATAAATACATAATAAGTAATGCAAGGGTGAAACCATACTCCAGGTGTCAGAAAAACTTCATTTACCCAAGGCTATAAATAAGACAAAATTGATTGAAACCACAGAACCATTTGAAGTTTTTCAAATGACTGTAGATTGAGGGGGAAATTAGAAGTTTCCAGGGTGATTTTTACTGTGCCATGTTATTTTCTGTTTCAGAATAATCATGCATGGTATATGAGGAATCTATGCTATTTATTGTTTCTCCCTGTCAGTTTACTTTTGTCTTAAGATTCAATACTTTTGCTTTAATGGAGAAGCTAAGGGCACATACAAATGAGAGAAAGAATAAAAAATAGCTTGATAACACTTGCTAGAATTTATTGAATGTCTGCATGTGTGTGTATCTGCATCTTGGTGGTTTTTCCCCATATATTTTTACACATCTTCAAAACAACTCTGCAAATGAGGATCAAAGAATTTAAGGAGTTTGCCCAGAGTCACAATGGCTAATAGGTGGTAGGTTATAAAGTGGGTTTTCAAATAACTCTTCTTTGACATTGCCTCTCAGAATATGAAAAAATCAAAGGACTATAAATAGTCTGATAAACCTCAAGCACATAAGGCACATCACTGATAATATAACCCAGATATCCTCTGATTTCTGCATTGCTCTGTAACAGTTTAACAAGTGGTTAGTCTGTGTCTGAAGAACTCAACCTTTGGAATGACACATTCTACCTTTATGTGGTCCCTGACTCTTAGAAAGTTATTCTAAGAACTTCTTAGGTTCTAACTGTTGAGGTCACCATACATCCTTGGTGGTGGCTTCTAAAAACATTTCATGAAGCACAGTTTGAAAATAATTCTCTTACTATTTGTTGCCTTCTTGATCCTATCTCTGTATGGAATCTGGTTAGGTCAACTAAGATGGAAAGAACTGGCTAATAGAAATCAGTCTGTTACTTCCAGGACAAACAAAAACTAAAAGAATTTGTGAACACCAAACCAGCCCTACAAGAAATATTGAAAGGGGTCCTCTAAGCAAAGACAGAGCCTAAAAGTAACATAGATCAGAAAGGAACAGAGACGATATACAGTAATAGTCACCGTACAGGCAATACAATGGCACTAAATTCGTATGTTTCAATAGTTACCCTGAATGTAAATGGGCTAAATGCCCCCGTCAAAAGACACAGGGTATCAGATTGAATAAAAAAATGAGACCGAGTGATATGCTGTCTGCAAAAGACTCATTTTAGACCCAAAGACAACTCCAGATTTAAAATGAGGGGGTGGAAAACCATTTACCATGCTAATGGACATCAAAAGAAAGTTGGGGTGGCAATCCTTATATCAGACAAATTAGATTTTAAACCAAAGACTATAATAAGAGATGAGGAAGGACACTATATCTTACTTAAAGGGTCTATCCAACAAGATCTAACAACTGTAAATATCTATGTCCCTAACATGGAAGCAGCCAATTATATAAGCCAATTAATAACAAAATCAAAGGAACACATCAACATTAATACAATAATAGTAGGGGACTTTAACACCCCCCCCTCACTGAAATGGACAGATCATCTAAGCAAAAGATCAACAAGGAAATAAAGACTTTAAATGACACACTGTACCAGATGGACTTCACAGATATATTCAGAACATTCCATCCCAAAGCAAAATTCTTCTCTAGTGCCCAGGAACATTCTCCAGAAGAGATCACATCCTGGGACACAAATCAGGTCTCAACTGGTACCAAAAGATTGGGATCATTCCCTGCATATTTTCGGACCACAATGCTTTGAAACTAGAACTCAATCACAAGAGGAAAGTCAGAAAAAACTCAAATACATGGAGGCTAAAGAGCATCCTACTAAAGAATGAATGGGTCAACCAGGGTACCTGCATGGCTCAGTCAGTTGGGCATCTGCCTTCGGCTCAGGTCACGATCCCAGGGTCCTGGGATCCATCCCCACATTGGGCTCCCTGATCGACAGGAAGCCTGCTTCTCCCTCTGCCTTCTCTCCCTGCTTGTGTTCCCTCTCTCACTGTGTCTCTCTCTGACAAATACATAAACAAAATCTTAAAAAAAAAAATCTTTGGGATGCAGCAAAGGCGGTCCTAAGAGGAAAATATATAGCAATACAAGCCTTTCTCAAGAAATAAGGAAGGTTTCAAATACACAACCTAACCCTACACCTAGAGGAGCTGGAGAAAGAACAACAAATAAAGCCTAAATCCAGCAGGAGAAGAGAAATGTTAAAGATCAGAGCAGAAATCAATGAAATAGAAACCAAAAGAACAGCAGAACAGATCAACGAAACTAGGAGCTGGTTCTTTGAAAGAATTAATAAGATTGATAAACCCCTGGCCAGACTTATGAAAAAGAAAAGAGAAATGACCTAAATAAATGAAATCATACATGAAAGAGGAGAGATCACAACCAACACCAAAGAAATACAAATAATTATAAGAACATATTATGAGCAACTATATGCCAACAAATTAGACAATCTGGAAGGAATGGATGCATTCCTAGAGATGTATAAACTACCAAAACGGAACCAGGAAGAAATAGAAAACCTGAACAGACCCAAAACCACTAAGGAAATTGAAGCAGTCATCAAAAATCTCCCAACAAACAAAAGCCCAGGGCCAGATGGCTTCCCAAGGGAATTCTACCAAACATTTAAAGAAGAATTAATACCTATTCTTCTGAAACTGTTCCAAAAAATAGAAATGGAAGGAAAACTTCCTAACTCATTTTATGAGGCCAGCATTACCTTGATCCCAAAACCAGACAAAGACCCCATCAAAAAGGAGAATTACAGACCAATATCCTTGATGAACATGGATGCAAAAATTCTTACCAAAATATTAGCCAATAGGATCCAGTAGTACATTAAAAGGATTATTCACCACGACCAGGTGGGATTTATCCCTGGGCTGCAAGGTTGGTTCAACATCCACAAATCAATCAATGTGATACAATACATTAATAAAAGAAAGAATGAGAACCATATGATCCTCTCAATAGATGCAGAAAAAGCATTTGACAAAGTACAGCATCCTTTCTTGATTAAAACTCTTCACAGTGTAGGAATAGAGGGTACATACTTCAGTATCATAAAAGCCATCTATGAAAAACCCACAGCGAATATCATTCTCAACGGGGAAAACTGAGAGCTTTTCCCCTAAGGTCAGGAACATGGCAGGGATATCCATTATTACCACTGCTTTCAACATAGTACTAGAAGTCCTAGCCTCAGCAATCAGACAACAAAAAGAAATAAAAGGCATCTGAATCAGCAAAGAATTGAAACTCTCACTCTTTGCAGATGGTATGATACTTTATGTGGAAAACCCAAAAGACTCCACCCCAAAAGTGCTAGAACTCATACAGGAATTCAGTAAAGTGGCAGGATATAAAATCAATGCACAGAAATCAGGGCATTCCTATACACCAACAACAAGACAGAAGAAAGAGAAATTAAGGAATTGATCCCATTTAGAATTGCCCCCAAAACCATAAGATACCTCAGAATAGATCTAACCAAAGAGGCAAAGAATCTGTACTCAGAAAACTATAGAATACTCATGAAAGAAATTGAGGAAGACACAAAGAAATGGAAAAACGTTCCATGCTCATGGATTGGAAGAACAAATATTGTGAAGATGTCAATGCTACCTAGAGCAATCTACACATTTAATGCAATTCCTATCAAAATACCATCCACTTTTTTCAAAGAAATGGAACAAATAATCCTAAAATTTGTATGTAACCAGAAAAGACCCCGAATAGCCGGAGGAATGTTGAAACAGCAAAGCAAAGCTGGCGGCATCACAATTCCGGACTTCCAGCTCTATTACAAAGCTGTCATCATCAAGAGAGTACGGTACTGGCACAAAAACAGACACATGGATCAATGGAACAGAATAGAGAGCCCATTAATGGACCCTCAACTCTGTGGTCAACTAATCTTCGACAAAGCAGGGAAGAATGTCCAATGGAAAAAGGGCAGTCTTTTCAACAAATGGTGTTGGGAAAATTGGACAGCCACATGCAGAAGAATGAAACTGGACCATTTCCTTACTCCACACACAAAAATAGATTCAAAATGGAGGAAAGACCTAAATGTGAGACAGGAATCCATCAGAATCCTTGAGGAGAACACAGACAGCAATCTCTTCAACCTCAACCGCAGCAACTTCTTCCCAGAAACATCGCCAAAGGCAAGGGAAGTGAGGGCAAAAATGAACTATTGGGATTTCATCAAGATAAAAAGCTTTTGCACAGCCAAGGAAACAGTCAACAAAACCAAAGGACAACCAACAGAATGGAAGAAGACATTTGCAAATGACATATCAGATAAAGGGCTAGTATCCAAAATCTATAAAGACCTTATCAAACTCAACACCCAAAGAACAAATGATCCGATCAAGAAATGGGCAGAAGACATGAACAGACATTTTTCCAAAGAAGACATCCAAATGGCCAAAAGACACACGAGAAAGTGCTCAACATCGCTCGGTATCAGGGAAATCCAAATCAAAACCTCAATGAGATACCACCTCACACCAATCAGAATGGCTAAAATGAACAAGTCAGGAAATGACAGATGTTGGCAAGAATGTGGAGAAAGGGGAACCCTCCTGCACTGTTGGTGGGAATGCAAGCTGGTGCAGGCACTCTGGAAAACAGTATGGAGGTTTCTCAAAAAGTTGAAAGTAGAGCTACCCTACAACTCAGCAATTGCACTTGTTATTTACCCCAAAGATACAAATGTAGTGATCCAAAGGGGCACCTGCCCCCTAGTGTTTATAGCAGCAATGTCCACATTAGCCAAACTATGGAAAGAGCTTAGATGTCCATCAACAGATGAATGGATAAAGAAGAAGTGGTGTGTGTGTATATATATATATATATATATACACAATGGAATATTATGCAGCCATCAAAAAATGAAATCTTGCCATTTGCAATGACATGGATGAAACTAGAGGGTGTTATGCTAAGCGAAGTAAGTCAGTCAGAGAAAGACAAGTATCATATGATCTCACTGATATGAGGAATTTGAGAAACAAGACAGAGGATTATATGGAAAGGGATGGAAAAATGAAACAAGACAAAACCAGAGAAAGAGACAAACCATAAGAGACTCTTAATCTCAGCAAACTGAGGGTTGCTGGAGTGGTGGGAGGGGTGGGAGGGATGGGGTGGCTGAGTGATGGGCATTGGGGAGGGTATGTGCTATGGTGAGTGCTGTGAATTATGTAAGACTGATGAATCACAGACATTTACCCCAGATAAAAATAATACATTATATGTTAATAAAAAAAAATCATTCTGTTACACTTTAGAAGTAGTGTGATGGCAGATCTGTCCCAGTTTGGTGGGGTATGTAAACTCTTTTCCTAAAGAATGCCGTCCTAGGTGTCTAGCATTGTGTTGATATAAATGAGTCCATGATCTATGTTCACAGAAACGAGTGTTTTATCTCAGTTTGGTTGGATCAGAAAATGTGTCTTAGTTAAGGAGATGCCTGTTTTGTGCTAATAATAATTAGTTGGAAGTAATAAAGAAGATGAGAAGGGTACTCTGGATAGTGGGGACGTGTATGCATGTCTGGAGACTTTCTTGGCCATGCTCTTTTACTTCGGCTGGTTGATTTTATACAGAGCAGGATTAAGGAGCAGACAAACTGGCAACAATTTATAAGGTGCCTTGTGATGTCATGGAATTAAATCAAATATGATTTTGGGTGGCTCAAGTCTCTTTACATGTAAATGCATCAGAGGGAGAAGTAAAGTCAAATTAATCAATGGAGAGAAGTCTCTAAAAGTGATTTTAAAAATGGCATTAATGTTGAACATTATTTTCATTTGTTATTAATACTTTTTTTTAGTTTCTCCTTCCTCTCTATTCCCATTACTATGACAATTAGATTTATCACTTGACACTTTGACTATAGTAATTGCCTCCCAACTTATTTTCTTATTCCCTGTTTTTCTCCCCCTTGTTAATATATCTCTATCATTTCCCTAAAATGCCATTTTCATGAAGTTATTTTCCTCATGTACAATGAATCCCTATTGTCCACTTCATATATCACTTTAATTCGGTGTCTTATTTGTCTTTTAAGACCCTCCATAATTTGGCTATCCTAGGCTCTTCCAACCTTAGTTTTCACCTAGTACTACATATCTCTCCTTGAATTTCAGCTGTAGTCAAATTGACCTTTATATTATTATTTATTATTCCATAAATACGTGTTGAGGCATTGTGAATTTACCTAAGAGCAAAAGAGACATAGCCTTTGTTGTCATGATGCATAGAATGAAGACTATAAGTATTACTAGAATAATTAAGAAAAAGTACAAGGACATGAATTAGTCTTTTTACTTTTGCACAGTGTGTGCACATGCACACACACATATTTTGTTTTTATATCTTTGTATCTTTACTATATGCTGTATCTGTTACTTAGAATTATATCTTTCTACATCTGTAAATATGCTGCAAGTGTTTTGGAACTATATTTAATTGTGCATCCTTCGTTAAACTCAGGTTGAGACTCAATACTGCACTGGTTTGTATGTAAAACAAGATTTTGAAAAACTGTTCAATTAGGGATTTAGATGTGCTTTCCAAAAGGCTGAAATTTAAATGTAAATTGAATCAAAAATAGCAGTGCTCAACTAATACAACCAGTATTGATAATGCTGGGTAAGTTAGAAGTATTTTGTACCATCTTTTATTTATGAAAATAAAACATGTAGGCACATGATACAAAATTTTTATCACTGCTTACTTGGGAGAGGTTTCAAATATGTATTTTGGAATGATACCAGTTGAAGTTAAAAAAGATTTTATATTCTTTTTGACAATTTCACTTTGTAACCACAGGAAAGCTTTTTGTAATTTGAAGATGACAATATTTGAAAAAAAAAAATGAAGAATTTATGTACAAGCCAGGGTGACTGATGTCCGAGAGGTGGCTGTGGAGAGTTAGAACAATGGTTTCTTTAGGATAGCTAAAGGCCTTTGAGATGGAGGCCAACCATTGTTCTTTTTTTAAAGGAAACAAGCAACCACAAGCATTTAACCCTGTGTCTGAATATACAGTAAAACAAACTATCAGGTAAACCACTTCTCTCCTTCCTGCTCACTTTCTCTCCTTCTCCCTCTTTGCCCCCTCCACCTCTGTTTCTCCGTGTCACCACTTCCTATCTTGGCCATCTGTTAGCCTCTAGGCTCTAGTTCCTGGATCTGTTTTCTGGATCCTTTCATTTTCTCCCACTATTATTAGCCCCTTTATGAAGTTCCTTTCTCCCCTACCCAGACTGATCTATAGAACTGATTTTATGAACTATATTTTCATCATAGCCTCAGCTTTCTTGCCCTGCTGACCTTTGAACTGACCCTCTGTGTTCTCACATATCAATCATGTAAGTGGACTTCTCAGCCTACACATTTGGGGGGTTTCATGCTGCTAGAGAAAATAATCTAATAATGGGAATGTAAATTGATGAATTCTAATCTCAGTAGTATTTTCACTACCATGAATTAACTTATTTGGTTTCTCTTAACATTCGTTTCAAACTTTTTTCTTTCTTCCCAGACCATTAACCCAACCTAGCTTTCTTCACTCTTAGAGGTTTATTTTATCTTCTTTTATGTGCTCTCAAATTGAAGCTGTTTTCATAGATATAAATGCTTGTTATCTTTCCTTGGGGATTGCAAAGGATCAGATATTTTACCCACTAAAGGATAAATCCTCTCATCTCCCACTGGCCCTTGCTCCATCATGTGTCATTTCTCTTTTAATTTGTTCTTTTACACTGATACTTCCGCTTCATTAAGAAACTAGTGCCCAGTCCTGAAACCAACAAACATTATTGCCTACCTACAAGTTCTTTTCTGTTTTCCTGTCTCTTTTTTCCCATCCAGGTGACTTGTGAATGTGTTTTTGGTCTTTTCCCCTATTGCCCTTTCTTATTTACTCAAAAATCACCCCAGGACTGAAAAATCATTGCCAATTTCAGTGGATGTGGTTCAGGACTTATATGTAAGGCATCTGTCCTCACTTCTTGAAACTGTAATACTTTAGCTTCCTTCATAACAAGATTCCTAGTTCTTCCTCTCCCTCTGTCAGCTCCTTTTAAGTCTGCTTCATGTACTCCTCTTCTATAGCCTTGTGTCTTAAGGGTTGTTATTTTCTAGGGATCCAGCTTCAGCCCACCTTTCCTTTCTCTCGTCCTGTCTATCATGGGTAATCTCATCCCCTCATGATTTTTAAACACCCCCTTTGGGTAGTGACTTCTAAAATATTTAACTTAAGCTTTATTTTTCTCCCTAAACATCACCACATTTATTCAACTATGTGCTGATCATCTGAAACTCCCTGTGGTGAAAGTTTAACTCATCTTCCACCTAAAGTGTTAAAACTGGAGCTTCTCCTGAACTCCGTTTATCAACTGGTAATGTGTCACTCATGCCAGAATACTGTTTATTTATTCCTGATTATTTCTTCTTCGTCCTTCACACCTAATCAAATGTAAAATCCTCCTCCTCTTTATTCTTAGATCTTCACCCCCTTTCACCCCGTCAGCTGCCTTCTAATGTATCTTCCTGCTTCCACTCTTTGCACTTCACAATTAATCCTAAATTATTCCATAAAACAACAAAAAGATCACATAACACATGTTTTTAGTTTACAAATCCAAAAACATTGTTCTTGAGGGAAAGGAGAGAGAGAGTGAGAGAAGGAGGGAGAACAATTTAAATATTACTGATGATTTTACCCACCATTTATTCAATAATGTGTGCCCTGAAGTTAATTTAAGATGATGGGTGTTGATCTCATTCTTTTAGATAGTCTTATAACATTAGCATCTAGGCCATATGAGTAATTTTAGTATTTAAAGATGTTTTTTAAATGACAGGATCCTAAAATGTAACTAAGCTACTTCATCTCATGGTTTTTCAAGAAATAGTGGTACACACACACACACACACACACACACATTTATTCTCCTTATCTGTGGTAATTATCTGAAAAGTGACTGAAAACACTGTATTTAGTGACTATGGGACCATTGTTCCTAGAGAAAATACAGGGTTAGCTTCTTATAAGCCTCTGGTCAGAGCATTTTATCAACCAATCAATACATAACCCTGTTCTATGTGTTTTTCTGTTTAAAGATACCTTATTTTATTATTCTGTATATATATAATTGATTAAGTTATATTAAACTCATGGCCAATAGCAGTATAACTCACACCTGAATGATGCTTATATGACACATATATTTTCTCCATTAGGCACATCACAACCATCTTGTGCTTAGGAACTCAGGCAACGCTTCAGCACTACACTTAGAGACCATTTTAAACAGCAAAATTACCAGCAAAAAGCTCAAATGTGAAAAATGCACTAAATAGACCACAAAACAGACAGTTTATAATATACAGCTGAAACAAGAAGTTAGAGTGTCACCTTGTTTGACCTCAGCTTGGAATGTGTGTGGTGAGTGACTCAAATTTTTTGCTCTTCTATGCATGCCCACAAATAACTGTGAAATTGCTGCAGTTGATTTAGGGGTTATAAATCAATTTTAGTGAGTAGGTAAATTCACAAATATGGCATCTATGAATGGTGAGGAATAAATATATATATTTTTCTGAAGAGTAAATTGTAGCTCTCTTGCACCTTTAACCCTAAATACTTCTGTGTGTATTTCCTAAGAACAAGGACCATCTGTCATATTACAGTCATCAAAATCAGGAAAACAAAACTCATACAATACTATTAGCTAATCTCAACACTTTATATTTCACCAATTGTCCCAATAACATCTTTCATAGCTTAAAAAAAAATTCTGGGCCAGGAGCCAAACCAAGATCACACTTTACATTTAAGTATCATATCTCTTTAGTTTCCTTTTCGGAAACAGTTTCTCAGTCTGTTTTGTCTTTCATGATTTTGACATTTTTAAAGCATATAGGCCAGTTGATTGTAGAATGATCCTCAATTTGGGTTTATCTGATGTTTCCTCATGATTAGATTAAGTAATATATTTTTGTCAAGAATATCACAGAATCTGTGTGTCTGCAGTATATTGTAATAGGTATAAAATATGTAAGGGGTATGTGACTGGCTCAGTCATTGTCCCATGTTTGGCCAGTAGGAGTTGCTTTAGTCTGCCTCCTGTGTCCTTTTGACCTGTCCCCATTATGTCATGAGCATTTTCTTACTTTTTGACACAAGATGTTCCAGGCTTATCTTGTACTTTCTTCGCTGTGGCCCTGGAATCAGGCATTCATCCATGAGTCATAATTCCTTTTAGTGGAGAGTGGTATTTAGAAAACACAATTTGGATGCTATTGTGCTCATTGTTATGAGGATAGTATAGATACTGAGATCTCTCAGGAATCTATGTGTGCTTCTCTTCCCGCCCCCTTTCTCTGTCTCTGTGTCTTTGTGCATATTATGAGTACATATTTTTACCTCTACTTCCAAATCAACACCACAGTATTCTCACTGTCCACAATTTGTGATTCTGTGACAATGAGACACCTAGCTCTCCTCATCCTCAATCTAGATTATACCAAAAGTAGTTTCATAATCACTAAGCCATCCACTGTGATAAACAAACCTAATAATTGAAGTTCAGCATTTGCTTATATTTCTTTTTGTCTTTGATCTGAAGATAAATAGTCCAAATATTGTGTTGTTATGTTGTTCATTTGAAAATTTGCTTGTTTGTATTCCATTTTCGTGGTCTTTAATTCCTATTCTTATTGATATTATTGTTTTTAAATGTTATGCTGTTAATACGGTTCAAAAAAAATTTTAAAAAGAAATTTTGAGGAAAGAGTAATTCCTACTGCATCTCTTAGAACCCTTTCCCACCCTGTTTCCACTTATACCTGTAGGTAATTTCATTAGTTTATTTGGTTGATCTGTCATGTATTTTTTTTTCCACAAATGAGTTAACACACACACACACACACACACACACACACACACACACACACACACACACACACACATGCACACACTCTTAGTGCTCCTTTTTTCTTACCCAAAAGATACCATATTCTGAATGCTCTTCTGTATTTTGATTTTTCACTTAGCAGTATATTCTGAAAAGAATTCCATGTTAGTTCTTAGAATTCTTCATACTTTCCCACACTGTAGAGTGCTCCATTGCATGGATGTTCCGTAGTTTATTTAACTAGACTTCTATGTTTTAGCTTTTAATGATTTCCAATATTTTGCAGTTTCTTGCAGTGCTCTCATAAATAACCTTGTACATATATATTGACTCTTGAACAACACGGGTTTCAACTGCGCAAGTCTACTTATACTTGTGGATCTTTTTCAGCAAATATAGTACTGTAAATTTATTTTCTGTTACGATTTTCTTAATAACATTTTCTTTTCTCTAGCTTTATTGTAAGAGTACAATATACCATATAGTATACAAAAATGCATGTTAATCAACTATTTATATTATTGGTAAGGCTTCCAGTCAGCAGTAGCTATTAGTAGTGAAGCTTTGGGGGAATTAAAAGTTGTATGTGGATTTTAGACTGTGCAGGGCTTTGATGCCCCTAACCCCCCCTGCATTGTTCAGGGGTCAACTGTATATACGTGTGTACATATTCATATTATTGGAGATGTATCGTTAGGAAACATTCCCCAAAATGGAATTACTGAATCAGAAAGTAAACACATATATCATTTTTTTGTATATTGTTAAATTCACTTCCACATGGGTTGTGCCATTGTGCGTTTATACTAGCAAGGTTTGTTTGCCTGTTTTTCTACAACCTCACTAACATCACATGTTGTCAAGCTTCTTAATTTTGGCCAATGTGATAGGTGAGGAATATCTCAGCCTAGTATTTATGTATATTTCTTTTATTGTTAATGAAGATGAATATCTTTTCATGTGGTTATGGGCTGTATTTGAATTACCTCTTCATGTTTTCCAGGTTTTTGGTGGTTTGTGGTTTTTTTTGTTGTTGTTTGGTTATTCGTTCTTTTAATTTCTTTCAATTTTTTTTATTGTAAAGTACACATAAAATTTACTGTCTTAACCATTTTTAAGTATACAGTTCAGTGCTATTACATACATTTGTTATAAATATGAATTTTGTGAATATGAATCCTGTATCAAATAAATGGCTTGCAAATGTTTTCTTTCATTCCATCAATTGCCTTTCACATGGTTGATTGTTTCCTTTGAGCCCCAAATTTTGAATTTTTATGAAGTCTAATTTATTTTTTCTTTTGTTACTTGTGCCTGTGGTGTCATATCCTAGAAATCATTGGAAAATCTAATGTTGTGAAGGTTTTGCTTTATGTTTTCTTCTAAGATATTTATAGTTTTAATTCTTATGTTTAGGTTTTGGGCCATGTTGAATTAATTTTGTGTATGATGTTAGGTAAAGGTCCAACTTAATTCTTTTGCATGTGGATATCCAGTTTTTCCAGCACTATTTGTTGAAAAAGCTATTCTTTTCTCATTGAATGGTCTTGACACCCTTGTTAAAATCATTTGAGAGTATATGCAAGAGTTTATCTCTAGGCTCTCTATTCTATTCCATTGACCTATATGTCTGCCTTTATGCCATTGCCACACAGTTCTGATTATTATAGCTTTGCAGTGGGTTTTGAAGTCAGGAAGTGTGAACCCTCTAGTTTTGTTCTTCCTTTTCAAGATTTTTTTGGCTATTTGAGGTCCCTTGAATTCCATAGGAATTTTAGGGTGGGTTTTTCTCTTTTTGCAGAAAGCACTGTTGGTATTTGATAGGGATTACATTGAATTTGTAGATCACTTTGGGGAGTATTGACATTTTAATGATATTAAGCCTTCCAGTCTATAGACAGAATATCTTTCCATTTGTTTATGCTTTTTAAAATATTTTAAGCAATATATTGTAGTTTTTATTGTTCCTTCCTTAAGTTTTTAAGAATTCTTTCTTTATCAGAGATACTAGTACCTCATCTGTGAGAGATGTTAAAAATCTTTACTCTCAGTGTTTGACTTTGCTTATTTTTTTTGCCATGCAAAAGTTTTATTTTTTGTAGTGAAATTTATCTTCTTTTTATTCTTCTGGATTTTAAGTCGTAGTTAGAAGTCCTCTGCTATAACCAGTTTATGCTAGAATTTACTAGTATATTTTTCTAGAGCTTCTATGTTTTCATTTGTTTGGGATCTCTGATATACATGGATTATGAATGTTATGAGGTATGGATTTTATTTGGTCTTTCCCCCAAACATCTATCTAGTTGTCCTGGCACCATTTAACAATACGTATCTTCTTTTAGTTCTAGTATTCTGAAATGACTAAAATTCTGTATTGGGTTTACTTCTCTTCTAGTCCTCAGTCTGTCTATTCATATATCACTCTTTGAATTACAGAGAATGTAAAGTTTTAATATTTTGTTAGGCTAGCTTTTCACTAGTACTTCTTTTTCAGTTTTTCGTAATTCTGCTTGCGTTCTTATTTTCCACATAAATCTTAGGAACTTCATAAAAAAAACTTTCTTTACTGGAATAAAGGTTTAAATATATAGATGAACTTGATGAGACCTGGTGTCTTTATGATGTTGAACCATCATATCTAAGACAAAGGAACATCTTCTTATTTGTTAAAGACTATTTCTGAGTCTTTTAGAAGTGTTTTAAGGTTTTTCTTACATAGGCTTTTCCTTTTTTGTAAGGTTTATTCAAAATATTTTACTTTCTGTTTTGCCATGAATAAATGGTTTTATTTTACCATTACATCCATTCTGTTGGGTTATTGCTTGTATATTTAAAGGGTATTGATTTTTTTAAAGCTTTTATTTATTTATTTATTTTAGAGAGAGAGAGACTGGGGGGAGGGGCAGAGGGAGAGAGAGGAAATCTCAAGTAGACTCTGCGCTAGGCCTGGAGCCCAGCATGGGGCTTGATCTCATGACCCCAACCAAGATCATAACCTGAGCCAAAAGCAAGATTCAGAGCACTCAACTGACTGAACCACCCAGGCACCTCAAAGGGTACTGATTTTTTAAGGTTAATTCTGTGTTCTGATCGTTGATTGCATTCTTGTGTTGCTTAAAGTAGTTTTATCATTGATGTTCTGTGGTTTTTCAAAGTCTGTGCAAATACAGATAGTTTTACTTATCCATTTTAATGTTGTAAGTCAGCAGTTCTCAAGCTTTTTAGTCTCAAGACCCTTTTACAATCTTAAATATTTTTCAGATACTCCGAAGACATTTTGGTTATGAGTTATCTATTGATATTTACCTCATTAGAATTAAGACTCAGAAAATTATAAATATTTGTTAATTCATTAAAAAATAATAATGGTAAATCCAGTGTAGGCTAGCAGATTTTTTTTAATGAGTTACTTTGTTAAGTTAGTGACAAGATTGATACTACTGTGCACTTTTTAAAATCCCTTTGACATCTGGCTTAGAAGATAGGTGAATATTTATATATGTTAATGCATTCAATCTTTTGCATTATTTTTTCTGGTTGAACTATATGTAGATTATCTGGCCTCATAAAGTTTGTAGCTGAAAAACAAAGGGATATTTTAGTAACGTTTTCAAAGAATTGTAGGCATTCTGTTTTATACTCCAAAATTTGAATCGTGATAACTTCTTAAATGTTATTTGTTTTATGGAATCTGAAATTATTTTTTAAATTGAAGTATACTTGGCACACAATATTATATTAGTTTCAGATGCACAGCATAGCGATCCAAGAAGTCTATACATTATTGCTGTGCTCACCACAAATGTAGCTGTCATCATGTAATGCTATTACAGTACCATTGCCTGTATTCCTTATGCTGTACCTATCATCCAAGTGACTTACTCATTCCATATCTGGAAGCCTGAAACAATTTTAATGTATTTTTGTATGATGTTACATTAAAACCCATTAATGTATCTTGCAGTTTGAATGGGTCTTTTACTCATGCATGACTTTGTTACATATGTATGGGAGACAATTGTTTCACTGAATTATGCAGATATTCCACATGTTAACACATTTCATTAGAAAACAGAAAAAAATCCCTCATTTGTTAAAATTGCTACTCATCTCATCAGAAAAGGCTTTAATTATTGGGAAGCTGTCAAGCTTATGGTGGTAGATATAAGATTTCTAAAACTTAAATTTTGTCATTGGCAGCAAATCTCATCAGTTGTTTTTCTTGATGTTCACTTTGTGCATTTTCTAGAAAATGTATGCCAGATATCCAATCTGAATAACTATAATTTATCTGTCAATTTTTGTCATGGAAAATGGTGTTCCATGAAATAAGTGCTAATTTAGCTCACAACTGAGAGAATTGTACAAGCGATTTTCCTTGAGACAAACAGTATAATTTGGTATGCAACATTAAGTCCTTTATGCATACTTTCCCTTTTATCACACTGAATATTAAAAAGAAATGTACTCAAGGCTTGAGATTTAATAATATTAATAATTTTTACTACTAGATTAAGGACATTTAAGTGATACTTGATTTTTTTTTTTTAGTTCCTGATAGTAAAGAATATAATAGTTACTAGTAAAGTTTGATGTCATTACCGTGATTCATGCTATTATGTCAGCAGTTTTAACCTGTATGCTGTTGCACCATCGGTACAAATATCAATACAGCAGCAAAAGCAAGTAATATCTTAGTATTATTTGGGGAAAACTTTTGACATTGTGAACCCCTTCAAAGAGTCTTGGAATTACCTGGGATTTACAGACCACATTTTAAGAACCACTAATCTAATAGATTTTTGTTTTCTAATTGCATTTACTATTTCCACCAATGCAATGTTATTGGGTAGTGGAAAAAGTAGATATCTTTATCTTTTTCCTAATCTTAAGGGTATTTAATCTCTTGTGATTCTGTATTAAGATACTGGTTTTAAGACTAAGCTGTCTATATTTTATTATGTTTAAAAAGTATAGGGGTGCCTGGATGGCTCAGTCAGTTAAGTGTCTGCCTTGCCTCAGGTCATGATCTCAGGGTCCTGGGATTGAGCCCTGCATTGGGCTCCCTGCTCAGCAGGAAGTCTGCTTCTCCCTCTGCCCCTCCTCCTGCTCAGGCTCTCTCTCTCATATAAATCTTTCAAAATAAGTATATATTAATTCATGTTTTTCTGAATGCTTTTTAATCAAATAGATGTTAAATTTTACCAAAGGGTGAAAGTTTTGATTTTTGATTTTTATTTTTTTAAATTGATAGTCATAATCATATCATTTTTCTTCTTAGATGTTTTATTATGTTGTATTATATTAATGGACTCCCTAATCCATTAATATAGTTCCTGGAATAAATCTCATTTGGTTGTGATGTGCATATATCTTAATGTACAATTGGATTTTTAGATTTAGTTTGTTAATATTTTTATTTTTGGAATGACATTGATAAGTGATACTGATCTTTAATTTTATTTGCTATTGTCTTTACAGATTTGGATTTTATTTATTTATTTATTTATTTATTAAAGATTTTATTTATTTATTTGAGAGAGAGAGAATGAGAGAGAGAGAGAGAGCACATGAGAGGGGGCAGGTCAGAGGGAGAAGCAGACTCCCTGCCGAGCAGGGAGCCCGATGCGGGACTCAATCCAGGGACTCCAGGATCATGACCTGAGCTGAAGGCAGTTGCTTAACCAACTGAGCCACCCAGGTGCCCCAGATTTAGATTTTAATGTTACACTTGCTTTATATAAAGAATTTGTAAGACTTCCTTTTTTTTCTGTGTTCTGGAATAATGTATGTAGCATTAGAATAGTCTGATCATTAACGTTTGGTAGAATTCTCCAGTGAAACTGTCAGAGCCTGGAGCTTTTTAGTTGAGAATTTTTTCTAAATTTTCTCTACTTATGAGTAATAAATTTGTCTTTTTAAGCATTCTATCTCGATTGAGTAAATTTTGTAAACTATGTTTTCTTTGGAAATTATTCGTTCTATCTAGATTTTCAAATTTATTAACATAAAGATTTGCATCATTTTTATTTTTTAATTTTCAGTGGTTGCTTTCTCATTATTTCTTGTGCTGCATTTTTGCTTTCTTCTCCTCCCCCTTTTTAAATTATTTTTGTCACTTTTTTGAGAAACCCAAGATTTTGATTTATTAATTAGATCAATGTTTTTCTTTTTTCTACTTCATAGATTTTTGTGCTTATCTTTATTATTCCCCTCACTTTATTTCTCTGGCTTACTTTGTTGTTGTTGTTGTTGTTTTTCTAGTTTTTAGCTAGCTTCTCTAGCACATTTATTTTCATCCTTTTGTTTTTACTAACAAAAGTATTCAAGACTATAAATTTTTCTCTTATTTTAAATGTGTGCCATAATAATTTGCAGTGTTTTCATTATCATTGTCTTTAGAAATTCTCAAATTGCTATTTGTTTTTGCCCTTTCACCCAAGAGTTGTTAAGTGGAGAAGGGGCTTCTCCTCTTAATATTCAGTAGAAAGGGTCTTTTTGCATTTTATTTTATTATTAATTTCTAGGCTTACTGAGTTTTTGTCAGAACATGTCTTTAATACTTCTATTTTTATGAAACTTATGCTTTCAGTATGACTAATATATGGTAAACTTTTGTTAATATTTCATACGCACTTAAGATGAAGGTGTACTCTCTATCTCATGAGGATAAAAGTTATATATATATCTATGAGATGCAGCATACTGATTATACAGTTTTGGTCTGCTATATCTTTACCTGGTTTTTGTCCATTTAATCTGTCTTGTACTGAGGGTGGTATGTTAAAGTTTTTTTGCATTACGTTTCTATCTCTTCTTCATGTCTATTTCTGCTTTGTAAAGGTGGTTGTTGTACTAAGTGGTGGATGAATATTCATGAATGTGGTATCTTTATTACGAATTGTGGCAATGAGTTTCAAAAAAAGTTTTTGTTATGTTTAATTCTTTTTGGTTAAATTGTACTTTATTTGATGTCAAATTCACACTCCTGCTTCATTATTGGTTCAATTTGCTTCAGATGCCTAATCTTTTCTGAATCACTTTGTTTTAGGTGTATCATTAATTATGTAGCATGTAGTTGCATCTTATTTGTGAACCAAATTGAAGTTTTGTCTTGTAATTGGTTTGTTAAGCCAATCTACATTTATTGATATGACTGTTGTATTTCAACTCGGTAATATTGCATTGTTTTATTTGCTGGGATTTTTCCCCTCTGTGATTTGTTTGCTTTGTTCTTTAATTTCCAAAATTTTCTTTGGTATTTAGGAAGGTTTGTATTTTTTTCTAGTGGCTTCTTTTGTACTTAAAATACATTTTGTAATGCTTTTAGAGTCTGTGTTTTATTTCACCTTTGTTATCTAATTTGTCAATTTTTAATTGTACCCTTTGACCTATTGCCCATAAAACTATGAGCTTATTCTACTTTATTTTTCTCTCTCCTCTTTTGTGTAATGTTTTACTTAACATACTATACATTTGTTCTGAAGATGTATAAATAGTCCAAGTAAGTATATATATATGTATTTATATTTATATTTATATTTACGTCTATCTCCTTGTCTTCATCTGTTTTTTGGGTCTTATATCCACAACTGATATTTCTCCAGAAATCGTTAGATGATACACATTTGCTTTTAGAATGCATAAGAAGGGCTCATATGTACTGTGTTCCATGAGTTATTCCATGTTTAAAACTGTTTTTCTATAGCCTTGATACTTGAAGGACAGCTTGGCTGCATATGAAAATCATGTTTCATATTTGCTTTAGTTCTTCAAAATATTGTTCTGTTGTTGCCTTGTTGTGTAATTGCTTTTGAGAACTCTATAATGTCCATCTGTTTTTCTTGCTCTTATAAGTTACTTGATTTTTCCCCTTAGACCCTGGTAATTTTTTATAGTCTAATAGTTTTAATAAGCTGTGTCTCACAGTTGATCATCGAGGATCAATTTTCCAGGATATCTGGTAAGCTCTTTCTGTATATGGATTATAGCAGAGGTTTTTAGCTTTCTTAGTACATAGTACCCATAGGGTGTCAGAAATATTTTCGTGGAGCTCCTAGAGCCCCCCACCAAATATATAACAGTTTAAGTACTCTGGTCCAAACAATAAATATTTATGTCCTAAGAACTCGGTGGCCATTTGAAAGTAATTGAGAGAGAAAAAAAAAAAACCAACAATGTTTTTATTTTGTTCCTGACTCAAATCACCTCCTTTAGGGGGATGAGCCTGTTGAACACTGTACAGTTTCTCAAACCTTAGAATCCAATTGGATACTGCCTGTTCCACATTGGTTCCACACTGGTTCTCATATAGTATTTGCTTTTTATCACAACAACTATCGACAGTTCTACTTTGCAAAGATTTCATGCCATGAAAAGAAATGTTGTACTATCTAATGTTGAATCTGTAAACTCTTTTGACTCTGTGAATTTCAACAGATGTCAGATATTACTGTATTTTCCTCACAAGTTAAAAATATTCCATGGCATGCCTGTGAGTTCACTTAGCATACTGGTATGCCTCAGCACACCACTTGGGAAAAAAGTTAAAAGTCTTCTTTTACTTCAGTAAAGTTCTTTTAGTGTAAGATTTTAAATATTCTTTTCCATTGTATTATTTTCCTACTTCAGAGACTCCAACATTACATTTGTTATACATTCTTTGACTATTTTAACTTTCTTTTTGACTTTTTCATGTCTTCCCCCTAGTTTTATCAAGAAATAATTAACATACATCATTATATAATTTTAAGGCATACAGCGTAATGATTTGATTTACATATATTTTGAACTCTTACAATAGGTTTATTTAACATCCATCTTCTCATATAGATAAAATAAAAAGAAATGAAAGCAAAAAAGGAAAATTTTTCCTTGTGGTGGTAAGAACTATCAGGTTTTTCTTTCCTTTTTTTAAATTTTATTTTATTATGTTATGTTAATCACCATAAATTACATTATTAGTTTTTGATGTAGTGTTCCATGATTCATTGTTTGCGTATGACACCCAGTGCTCCATTCAATACGTGCCCTCTTTAATACCCATCACCAGGCTAACCCATCCTCCCACTTCCTCCCCTCTAGAGCCCTCAGTTTGTTTCTCAGAGTCCATAGTCTCTCATGGTTTGTCTCCCCCTCTGATTTCCCCCCTTAATTCTTCCCCTCCTGCTATCTTCTTTTTTTTTTTTTTAACATATAATGTATTATTTGTTTCAGAGGTACAGGTCTGTGATTCAACAGTCATACACAACTCACAGCGCTCACCGTAGCACATACTCTCCCCAATGTCTATCACCCAGTCACCCCATTCCTCCCACCCCCCCACCACTTCAGCAACCCTCAGTTTGTTTCCTGAGATTAAGAATTCCTCATATCAGTGAGATCATATGATACATGTCTTTCTCTGAAGGACTTATTTTGCTCAGCATAATACCCTCCAGTTCTATCCACGTCATTGCAAATGGCAAGATTTCATTCCTTTAGATGGCTGCATAGTATTCCATTGTGTGTGTATGTATATATATATATATATATATATATATATACATATATATATATATATATATATATATACACCACTTCTTCTTTATCCATTCATCTGTTGATGGACATCTTGGCTCTTTCCATAGTTTGGCTATTGTGGACATTGCTGCTATAAACATTGGGGTGCACCTACCCCTTTGGGTCCCTACATTTGTATCTTTTGGGTAAATACCCAGTAGTGCAGTTACTGGATCATACGGTAGCTCTATTTTCAACTTTTTGAGGAACCTCCATACTGTTTTCCAGAGTGCCTGCACCAGCTTGCATTCCCACCAACAGTGTAGGAGGGTTCCCCTTTCTCTGCATCCCCGCCAACATCTGTCGTTTCCTGATTTGTTAGTTTTAGTCATTCTGACTGGTGTGAGGTGGTATCTCGTTGAGGTTTTGATTTGGATTTCCCTGATGCCAAGCGATGTTGAGCACTTTTTCATGTGTCTGTTGGCCATTTGGATGTCTTCTTTGGAAAAATGTCTGTTCATGTCTTCTGCCCATTACACCTAAAGGAGCTGGAGAAACAGCAAATAAAGCCTAAACCCAACAGGAGAAGAGAAATAATAAAGATCAAAGCAGAAATCAATGAAATAGAAACCAAAAGAGCAGTAGAACAGATCAACAAAACTAGGAGCTGGTTCTTTGAAAGAATTAACAAGATTGATAAACCCCTGGCCAGACTTATCAAAAAGAAAAGAGGAATGACGCAAATCAACAAAATCAGGAATGAAAGAGGAGAAATCACAACCAACACCAAAGAAATACAAATAATTATAAGAATATATTATGAGCAACTCTATGCCAGCAAATTAGATAATCTGGAAGAAATGGATGCATTCCTAGAGATGTATCAACTACCAAAACTGAACCAGGAAGAAATAGAAAACCTGAACAGACATATAAACCACTAAGGAAATTGAAGCAGGCATCAAAAATGTCCCAACAAACAAGAGCCCAGGGCCAGATGGCTTCCCAGGGGAATTCTATCAAACAATTAAAGAAGAATTAATACCTATTCTTCTGAAACTGTTCCAAAAAATAGAAATGGAAGGAAAACTTCCAAACTTGTTTTATGAGGCCACCATTACCTTGATCCCCAAACCAAAGACCCCATCAAAAAGGAGAATTACAAACCAATATCCATGATGAACACAGATGCAAAAATTCTCACCAAAATACTAGCCAGTAGGATCCAACAGTATATTAAAAGGATTATTCACCACGACCAAGTGGGGTTTATCCCTGGGCTTCAAGGTTGGTTCAACATCTGCAAATCAATCAGTGGGATACAATACATTAAGAAAAGAAAGAATGAGAACCATTTGATCCTCTCAATAGATCCAGAAAAAGCATTTGACAAAGTACAGCATCCTTTCTTGATCAAAACTCTGAAGAGTGTAGGGATAGAGGGTACATACCTCAATATCATAAAAGCCATCCAGGGAAAACCCACAGCGAATATCATTCTCAATGGGGAAAAACTGAGAGGTTTTACTTTCTTAACAACTTACTTATATATTATACAACAGTGTTAGCTATAGTCATCATGTTGAACATTATATCTCTAGTACTTATTTATCTTATAACTAGAAGTTTATAGCTCCTGACCACTTGCCTCCAGTTTCCCTTCCATTTACTTTCCATCTCTGATAATCACAGATCTGTGAGGTGTTTTTGTTTTATTTTTTAAAGATTCCACATGTGAGAACATACAGTTTGTTTTTCTTTGACTTATTTCACTTAGCATAAGGCCTTCAAGGTCCAGCCATGTTGTTGCCAATGGTAGGATTTTTTTTTAAATTATTTTATGGCTGGATAATATTCCATTTATCATTCATCCATTGATAGACACTTAGGGTTTTTTTTTCCCATGTTTTTGCTATTGTAAATAATGCTGCGGATTTGGAGTATAGCATGGGGGTGCAATTATCTTTTCAAGTAAGTTTTCATTTCCTTTGGATATATTCCTAGAAATAGAATTACTGGGTCCCATGGTAGTTCTATTTTTAATTAAACATATTCTCCATTCTATTTTTCAGAGTGGCTGTATCAGTTTATAATCCCACCAACAGTGTACTAGGATTCCCTTTTTTCCCCATCCACATCAGCATTTATTATCTCTTATTTTTTGTTGATGGCCATTTTAACAGGCATGAGGTGATATATTATTGTGGGTTTAATTTGTTATTTCCCTAGTGACTAGTTATACTGATCATCTTTTTCATATACCTTGGCCTTTTCTTGAGACTGAGCCACCCAGGTGCCCCTCTTTGCCCATTTTTTAATTGGGTTGTTTTTTAACAATTGATTTGTATGAGCTCTTCATGTATTTTAGACATTAATCCCGTATCAGATATATAGTTTACAAATATTTTTTTTTCTATTAAGTAGGTTTTCTTTTCACTTTGTTGATGGTTTCTTTTGCTGGACAGATTTGTGGTTTGATGTAGGCCCACTTGTTTGTTTTTCTTTATTTTGTTGCTTGTGCTTTAGGTATCATATCTAAAAAATCATGACCAAGACCCATGTCAAGGAGATTTATTCCTGTTTTCCTCTGAGAGTTTAATGATTTCAGGACTTAAATTTAAGTCTTTAATTCATTTCAAGTTTATTTTTGTGTGTGGTATAAGATATGGGTCCAGTTTCATTGTTTTACATGTGAATATCCAATTATCCCAGCAGTATTTATTGAAAATAGTTTCTGTTCTCCATTGAGTATTCTTGGCTCCCTTGTCAAATATTAATTGACTATATCTGTGTGGGTTTATTTTTGGACTTTTAATTCTGTTCTATTAGTCTATTTGTCTATTTTTATGCCAGTACCAAACTGATTTGATGACTATAGCTTTATAGTATAGTTTGAAATCAGGCAGTATAGTGCCTCCTATTTTGTTTTTCTTTCTCAGGATTGCTTTGGCTATTTGGGGTCTTTTGTGATTCCATATAAATTTTAGGAGTGTTTTTTCTACTTCTGTAAAAAATACCACTGGACTCTTGATAGGGGTTGCATTGAATTTATAGATGATTTGATAGTAATGAAATTTTAACATTATTGTTTCAGTTCCATGAACATAAGATACCTTTACATTTATTTGTGCCATCTTCAATTTGTGTCATCAGTGTCTTGTAGTGTTCAGAGTAGAGATATTTAACCTCCTTAAATTTATTCCTGAATATTTATTGTTTTTGATGCTATTGTAAATGAGAATGACATTTTTATTTCTTTTTCAGAAAATTTGTTTTTAGTGTATAGAAATGCTACTGAATTTTGTATGTTAATTTTGTATCTTGCACCTTTACCGAATTCATTTATTTTTTGGTTGAGTCTAGGATTTTCTACATATAAAATCATGTCATTTGCATATAGGGACAATTTTACTTTCTCCTTTCCAATCTGATTCCTTTCCTTTTTCCTTTACCTTTCTTTTCTTTTCTGGGTTTTTTTTTTTTTTTTTTTTGGCTTTTTTACCTGATTAGTTAGGACTTCTTGTGTTATATTGAATAGGAGTGGTGAGTGGGCACCCTTGTCTTGTTTCTGATATTAGAGGAAAAGTTTCAGCTTTTCACCATTGGGTATGATGTAAGCTGTGGGATTCTCATATACAGCCTCTATTATGTTGAGATATGTTTCTTTTATGCCTAATTTGCTGAGTTTTATTTTTTTTTACCATAAGTCGATGTTGAATTTTGTTAGACGCTTTTTCTGTGTCTGTTGAGATGATAATATGATTCTTTTCTTTCATTCTGTTAATGTGTTGTGTCACATTGATTGGTTTGCATATGTTGAGCCATCCTTGCATCTCAGGGATAAATCCCACTTGATCATGGTGAATGATCCTTTTAATGTGCTGATGAATTTGGTTTGCTAGTATTTTATTGAGAATTTTTGTATCTATATTCATTAGAGATATTAGCCCATAGTTAGCCTGTAGTTTCCTTTTTAAGTAACATCCTTTTCTGGTGTTGGTGTCAGGACAATGCTTGCCTTGTCAAGTGAGTTTGGAAGTGGTCTCTTCATGTTTTTGGAAATTTTTATTAAGGATTGTTTTAATTCTTCCTTAAATGTTTGACAAAATTCACCAGTGAAGTTGTTTCATTCTGGGTTTTTCTTAGTTGAAAGATTTCTTTAATATTTATTTATTTATTTGAGAGAGAGAGAAAGGGCAGAGGGAGGGGTAGTCTTAAGCAGACTCTGTGCTAAGCATGGAGCCTGACATGGGGTTCAGTCTCACAACCCTGAGATCATGACCTGAGCTGAAACCAAGAGTCAGATGCTTAACTGACTGCACCACCCAGGCATCCCTTAGTTGGATTTTTTTTTAATTATTATTACTGATTCAATCTTCTTGTTAGTAATAAGTCTATTCAGATTTTTTATTTCTTCCTGATTCAGTCTTGGTAAGTTGTATGTTTCTAAGATTTTTTCCATTTCTTTTAGGTTGTCTAATTTTTGTGTGTGTGGTCTCTTACGATTCTTTCATTTTCTGTGGTGTTCATTGTAATGTCTCCTTTTCGATTTATAATTTTGTTGATTTGGATTCTTTATTTTTCCTGGTTAGTTTAGCTAAGGGTTCTTAATTTCTGTTTATCTTGTCAAAGAATCAACTCTTAGTTTGGTTAATTTTTTGTATTGTTTTTCTGTTCTCTATTTCATTTATTTCTGCTTTATTATTTCCTTTTTTCTGCTAACTTTGGGCTTAGTTTGTTCTTTTTCCAATCCTTAGGTATAGAGTTAGGTTGTGTTTGGGATCTTTCTTGCTTTGTAATACATGTGTTTACTGCTATGAACGTTCCTCTTAGATCTGCTTTTGCTGTTCTGGTCTGTTGGATCTGCATTTTTGTTTGTCTCAAGAAATTTTGTTTCCTCTCTAATGACTTCTTTGATCTAGTGGTTGTTTTAATGTCTTTTAAAGCTCACTTTCATTTTCCATTTTTTTTCAATACTTGTTCAAGTCATTTGGGGAGCCTTTGTAATTTCATCTTTATTTCTGATTTGATATCTGTCCTCTATTTTTTTCTGAATTTAAAAAAATCTGAGTTCCATCATTTATTTCTTATTTTTGATAATTTTGCTTCTACTTTTTAAACTTCTGGCTCAATATTTATTTTCATATCCCCCAAATACTTATTTGAGGATATTCAGTACTATTGAGAATATTGTGCTATAGCCTTCTTTTGCTTTATATTTAGGTTTTCATCAACTGAATTATTTTGATTCTCAGCTTGTATTTTCTTCTTCTAGTAGCTTTGTTTGTGCCTCTACTTTCTAGAAGGGCTGGCTCTTTTGATGTGAGTTGTGAGATTTCTAGTTCAAGAACCACTGACTTCTGCTACTAACAGTTATGCATAGTTTACTTATAGATGGCTTCTTTGGAAAGTGTTGAGGGGTTGGGGGAGGTGATGCGTCCCATTCAGTTTTTCTTTTTTCCTTCACTTTGTCTTATAGTATCCTGAATTTACCCTTCTGGCTTTTCTCTCCCTTTATGGTGCATTTTTTAGTGGGTGCCTCTCTCTCCCTTTATGTGTCTTTATCCATCAGGTGTCTTTATCCATCAGCATTGCCTTTTCAAGACTGCCTATTGTAATCCCATGCACTTTGATGTCCCTTACCTATAATTAACACTGATTTATTTGGACTTCTGTTCTAAGTATTTTCACATCTATGGTAGACTTTCCCTTTTCAAGGGTAATTGAGTTTAATCATAGACTTTTCATTCCATTTTTCTCTCTTCTATACAGTGTTCCCTGGACCCTGACTTACTGTCTTAAAGGTTTGGGATAGAATATTAAGAAATAACTCCACTGGAAAATGGTGTTTGATTTTTCTACATAGAGCTATTTTGATTTCTGTAGTGTCCTTGTATTCTAGTTATAATGCAAGTATATATTTATTCTTACTGGTTTCATCTGTTTATTTTGTTCTTTTTGTCAATCTATGTCATTTTTGGAAGATATTTTGCAATATTTTTATTCATATGATCACAATTGTCTTTAGCTATATTCACTGTATTTTATTTAAAAATGAAAATCTAACATGTTTCATTTGTACTTCAAATGCATTAATTGCCTGTAAACTCTTGTCAGTTACTATAACCTGTACAAATGGCTCAAATAAATAATGTTGTTCCTTGGAACACTGCAAATTGTATTTAATGCCTTGAAGTACTCAAATGTAAAATTTCTAAGCAGTGTCATGTTGATGAAACAAAACAATTCTGGGCCTTCAGGTTTCAGGTTTTTTAGACAATTTACAATCCCTGCACTAAAGGTTAAACTCTAAATTCTTTAATATGATTTGGAAGATTTTCTTTTAATTGATCCCTCCAGACTTACAGCTCCAAGGGAACTGAACTGTACATAATTCTCTACATGTACTAGGGTCCGTCAGTCTACTGGCATACCTCAGAGATATTGCCAGTTTGGTTCTAGACCACCACAATAAAGCAGATATTGCAATAAAGTGAGTCAGATGAATTTTTTGGTTTCCTAGTACATATAAAAATTATGTTTACACTATACTATAACTTATTAAATGTGAAATAGCATCCTGTCTAAAAAACCATGTACATACCTTAATTAAAAATACTTTATGGCTAAAAAATATTAAGCATCATCTAAGCTTTCAGCAAGTCATAATTACTGATCACAGATCATCATAACAAATATATTAATAATGAAAAAGTTTGAAATATGAGAATTTTCAAAATGTGACATGAGTCATGAAATGAGCAAATGCTATTAGAAAAATGGTGCTGGTAGACATTGTCACAAGGTTGCCACAAACCTTCAATTTGTAAAAAAAAAATGCAATTATTTGTGAAATGCAAAAAAGGTCACTGGCAATGAAATGAGGAATGCCTGCATTTCTTTGCTGGAATGGCCTTTGCTGGAATGGCCTTTGCCTTCCTTGTTTTCTTGGTTAATGTTGACTCATCTTTCAAGACTCTTCTTGGGTGCCACATCCATCAGCATTCTTTCCTGACTGACTTCTAGTCTAGTCTGGTCTAGAGTAGAGAACCTGCAGTGTCCATCCTGTCAACACCTCCATCATCACACTTGTTACTGTATACTGAAATTACTGTGTACACAACAGCCTAACCCATTCAATTGAATATCTTGGGGAAAGGAGCCTTGCTTTATTGGCTTTTCTTATTCCTAGAATCAAGTACACTACCTGGGACATAATTGATTTTCAGTAAGGATTTGTCAAATGCAATACTAAAAGTGAAGGCTCAGAAGTTCAAAGAGAATCACTTGGACTTGGTACACTGTGGTCTTTAGAATGAAATATAATGTGAGTAGATAAAATTTGAGAATAAGTAAAAAGCCATATTATACTTTTTTGTTAATGATGAATCTTATTTGCTGCCAAATGGATCAATTTTATTTAAAACAAAACAGCATTATAATGATGATAAATAGTTGTTGGTTGAGATTTTTTTTCTTGCTAGGTTTATCACAGTCGTAATACCATCTTTTATGTAAAACATTGAGAACCCTTACTCTTAAGTGTTACATCTTATTCATTATAGAGTCCAGGTACTTATAGACTGTGAACATGGAAGAGAGAGGAGCTACTTGGACCATCTCTAAGTCTGGTCCTCACACTCCCGTGGTGTTCTAGACAGCTGAGTTGTTCACTTGTTAGAAATAGCATCTGAAAGCACATTGAGAGGACCTTTCTAGTGGTAATAATAGTTTTGACAGTTGCTGTGTCCAGTATAGAGATAGCTCTTTGTTTATAAATTGGCAACCTGTTATGGGATACTTAGTGTGTGAAAATGGCCTTAACTATTCCAAAAATGTAAATCACAGGATCCTTGCTGCTTGCATATACACACTAATTTTTAATATTTAAATGTCATTAAGTATCATTCCTAGGATACATAAGCATTTGGGGACTGAACTAAAATGACAGTTCTGAAAAAAAAAAAAGTCACACCAGCAGGATTTTTCATTCTGATCAACTAACATGATGGGTAAGAAATGTAAAAAATAGCTATTTTTTAGATGTCAGGTGGAAATAAGTGCATTTTATCCAGTCCTCCCTTAGTATATCTAATTTGTAAAAAAATTCTGAATATACATGAATAATTTATACACTGGCATCTATCTGTGACTTATACGTAGGTAGATTACTTAGAAATTTACATAGCATAGAGTAATAGATAGGCCTTTGGACAGTATATGCAGACTTATTTTTAATCCTTGCTTGCCATTGATTAACTATTTAAACCTGGTAAGAACACTTAATCTCTCTCAGTATCAGAGAGATTTCCTTATCTGTAAAATGATAAAGTTACAGCAGACAATTTATAGACAATATTCTCCTGCCCTGTGAGTCAGATACACAATTTAAAGCTAAACGTGTATTTCTGTTGGTATGAAACTGGAGTGTAGTGCATTGAATGTTTTTGTTAGGAAACTGAACATTATAATAGGAAAGCATCTCCAGATATATTGGGATTTATATTTCCAGAGAATTGTAATACCTAATAAACATTTATACTTGAGTATTTAAATTAAAATGTATATCTTTTTTAATGAACACAAAGACCTGGAATAGTTTTGGATCCAATCTGTCTATATAGAAGAAATTAATTAAATTTTTTTAATACTGGTAATATTGTTTGTCTTGAAAACTACTTTATTTGATATTAGTATAACTCATATGGGGAGAGGATGACATTTGCATGGGGAAAAGTGGCAGCAGAGATAGGAGATAGTTTATATAGAGGAGGATTGATCAAACAAATACGTTAATTAAGGATAACAGGATCTAGGTTTCTCACTATCTGGGAAAGACGCACAAATTTGGAAAGAAAGACAACCAGAATATACCTGTGATATTGAATTAGAATTATAAATATCAAAAATTCATGAATCTATTAATTCATTATTTTAATAGATATAGAAATATAAATGTAAATGTCCATATATCTTTGTGTGTGTGTGAGTGGTGTATACTTATATCCCCTGGTTCTATTCAGCAAGAGGGTCCAGGAATAACAACATATCAGTAACAACCTATACCTAACATCCATCATTTTCCACTGAAAGGAACCAGGGCTTCTTGGAGAAATGGCTGATTCTGGGATGGGGGCAGTGAAGGTATAAGGTGAGCCTAGAATATCTTTTATCAGAAATTAAGGAAGTTCTCAAAGAATGATTGGATGTGTCCATAGTTTCTAGAATTTAGCTTGCCACTCTCCAAGTCTGGTTCAAATTTCTGTTGGAACATATAATGATAATTATCGATTTTAACCAATTGAATAATACAGGAAACCAGGAGTTGAATAAGTAATACATACATAAAGGTTTGGTGAGGAATGGTATACTAATATAATTCTACAATACTTTTCCACAAAATGTTTATTACTTACAGGGGAGAGAGCTATTTTATAGTGGAGAAGCCTGGACAATACCACCTTAATTAAATAACCATAACAATGGAACAGTTTGAACCTGTGTGCCACTGGTTGGGAAACAAAAAGAACACACTATCACTTCTGTGATATTCCTGTCAAATATGCATAAGCTTACTCTATTCATGGGAAAACATCAAGTAAATTCCAAATTGAGTTAATATTCCACATAATAACCTATCCTCTTCAAAAAGGATCAAGTCTTACAAGAGTTGAAGGAATACTGAGAGAAACTTACAGACTGAAGGGGAGTTAAAAGACATGATAACATATGATTCTAAACAGTCTTTTTCTTCTTTTTTGCTATGGTGAAAATTATGAGGACAAGTGGAGAAACTAATGGTGTCTCTGCATTAGATGGTAACAATATTAAGTTTCTGATTTTGATGGTTGTGTTGAGGTTATGTGGGAGAATGTCTGTCTTTGTAGGAGTTAAACACTAATCAGATGTGATGGGGTATCCAATTGGCAATCTTTTCTTAATGATTCATGATTTTAAAAAAAAGCTTTCTTGCATTGAACTTGCAGTTTTTCTTTAAGTTTATGATTAGCTCAAAATTTCCAGTGTTCAAATAAAAAACGTGTGCAAAGTGCATCAAAGTTGTAATCTGGGTTGTGTTATTGGCTAATTTTAACATTTTTCTAAGGAGTCTAAAGACCTAAATGTGAATTTTTTCCTAAAAGCTTTAAGTAGCCTTGAACTATCTGGGCTATTTATGATAATAACCTCTCTGGTATGAAAGGAGAATGAAAACTTTTTTGTGGTGGAGGAAAATAGGATAGGTAGTTTAATTGATTTTCTCTGCTATAAATAATTGTTATAGTCAAAAGTAAAATATAGGCTTCCTCATTTCCAAACCAATTCCTCAGAGTATTTTATAACTTAAAATTATATCCAAATACCTTAACAGTTTGGGTCCTGTATTCCTTGTTTGTAAATGAGAGAGTGAAAGTATTCTCCAGCTCCATGATGTAGATTGTACTATCTCTTTAGGGGCTCATGGATAGAACTACTGGAGTCTGGTATGATATTGCCACTATAAAGAAGACTCCCTAACAACAAAATGTCTCCCCTGTGGTCTGAAATTCCTCATGGTATATCCATTACATCGGATTAAGATTTCTTAAAGTGTCCTTTATAAAGTAGTGATCTTTTTTTTAAGGATCTTGTCAAATACATTAGAAAACTCTGGGTGAAATGGATTTCTTTACCCAGACTTTTCAAAACTGTTAAAATTCCAGAATGCTTTGTGATTCAATAAGAGAAATATATAATTCATTATTTCTCATACTTAGTTGCCCAGGCAACACTTTCAGGAGCACCTGGTGGAAGTATTGTTTAATGGAAAACATTTTGTGAAAGGCTGGATAAAGACCAAATGCATCATTAGAGAAGAATGTAAATGAATCAATATCATATGTAAAATACTAGCTCAAAATTACTATTTTGTATCAGAAAGTAGTCCTGTAGTAAAAGTTGGCAGTAGTTCTGTTCTTAAAAGCTCAGGCCATGGCTTATTCCAGTGGGAGGACAGACTCTACAGTAACACTAGGTCCAAAGTTTGAGCAGCCAACTGGTATCAGTGTCACATGGTGGAAAAAACACAGACTGGGAACCACATTGATTTGGGTTAAAATCCAGGTTCTTTCAATTCCATGCTCTGTATTGTTGGTCAGCTCAGTAACCACTCTGAGTCTCAGTTTCTTCGTCGCCAAAATGGAGATAAATCAGTAATGATAATAACAGTAGTTGTAGTAGCTTAGGTAGCACTTACATACTTATGTAGCACTCACAGCTAGGTACTGTTCTAATCACCTGATATATATTAGCTGGTTTGATCCTCACACACACACACAAAAATCACTTGAGATTTTCTTATTTCAATATAAAATTCTGACCATACAGGATTGTTGTGATGATTAGATAAAATATGTGAAATGTCTTTTGCAGTGCCTGGGATGGACTGAGCACTTAGTAGATACTAATCATCACCATTATCATCCTCCTCATGAGGGTCCTGGCTGCCAAGGATGTGTAGGCAGGGAAGAGATGGAGCTGAAGAGGGTGTGGTGGGCTATAAAAAGGAGACTGGAAGAGCACTGTAGATAAATTTCGAAGTTTTCACAGTCTTCCCTGTAGCTAATTGTGGCCATAGCTTCCCACTCTTTATTATTTTTACACACTTAAATCTTAATTTTCTCCTATACCACAATGTCACTTTGTACAAACAAATGTTTGTTTATCCACAGATCTGTTTTCTATTAAATGCTTACTATGCATGGGTAAAAAACAGATTAAATAAGATATGTCTGATAATCATAACCACAATAAAGAAAGTAAAGCAGGAGAGGCAGATAAAAAGTTTAGGAGTGGGGGTGAGGTTAATTTTTATATAAATGTCTTTATTCTTCTCTACAATTTCTGGAGATGAATCTACACAGCAGAGAAATAGGCAAAAAGAGAAGAGATGGGGAGAAAGGGAAAGAATTAAGGTGTAAAACCTGTGATTGGCATTTAACTTTTGTTTTATTCATTCAGAAGAGTGGAGTGAAGCAACACCTCCCTCAATACCTGCAATGCCCTTCTACCTTATGCATCTGGGAGCATTTTTTTTTATTTTTTATTTTGTTTATATGAACTTGTATGTATGTATGTATGTATGTATTTTTTTATGTTACCATGTGCCAGGTTCTTTTTTTTTTCTTTTCTTTTCTTTTATTATGTTAATCACCATACCTTACATCATTAGTTTTTGATGTGGTGTTCCATGATTCATTGTTTGCGTATAACACACAGTACTCCACTCAGTACATGCCCTCTTTAATACCCGTCACCAGGCTAGCCCATCCTTCACCCCCCTCCCCTCTAGAACCCTCAGTTTGTTTCTCAGAGTCCATAGTCTCTCATGGTTCGTCTCCCCCTCGGATTTCTCCCCCTTCATTTTTCCCTTCCTCCTTCCTGCTGTCTTCTTCTTCTTTTTTTTTTTAACATATATTATTTGTTTCAGAGGTACAGGTCTGTGATTCAACAGTCTTACACAATTGACAGCGCTCACCATAGCACATACCCTCCCCAAAGTCTATCACCCAGCCACCCCCCCACCACTCCAGCAACCCTCAGTTTGTTTCCTGAGATTAAGAATTCCTCATATCAGTGAGATCATATGATACATGTCTTTCTCTGATTGACTTATTTCGCTCAGCGTAATACCCTCCAGTTCCATCCACATCGTTGCAAATGGCAAGATTTCATTCCTTTTGATGGCTGCATGATATTCCATTGTATATATATATGTGTGTGTGTATGTGTGTATGTATATATATATACCACATCTTCTTTATCCATTCATCTGTTGATGGACATTTGGGCTCTTTCCATAGTTTGGCTATTGTGGACATTGCTGCTATAAATATTGGGGTGCATGTACCCTTTTGGATCACTACATTTGTATCTTTGGGGTAAATAGTAGTGCAATTGCTGGGTAGTAGGGTAGCTCTATTTTCAACTTTTTGAGGAGGTTCTACACATTTAATGCAATCCCTATCAAAATACCATCAATTTTTTTCAAAGAAATGGAACAAATAATTCTAAAATTTGTATGGAACCAGAAAAGACCCCGAATAGCCAGAGGAATGTTGAAAAAGAAAAGCAAAGCTGGTGACAATTCTAGACTTCAAGCTTTATTACAAAGCTGTAATCATCAAGACAGTATGGTATTCGCACAGAAATAGACACATAGATCAATGGAACAGAATAAAGAGCCCAGAAATGGACCCTCAACTCTTTGGTCACCTCATCTTCAGCAAAGTAGGAAAGAATGTCCAGTGGAATAAAGACAGTCTCTTCAACAAATTGTGTTGGGAAAATTGGACAGCCACATGCAGAAGAATGAAACTGGACCATTTCCTTACACCACACACAAAAATAGACTCAAAATGGTTGAAAGACCTAAATGTGAGACAGGAGTCTATCAGAATCCTAAAGGAGAACACAGACAGCAACCTCTTCAATCTCAGCCACAGCATCTTCTTCCTAGAAACATCGCCAAAGTCAAGGGAAGCAAGGGCAAAAATGAACTATTGGGACTTCAACAAAATAAAAATCTTTTGCACAGCAAAAGAAACAGTCAACAAAACCAAAAGACAATGGACAGAATGGGAGAAAATATTTGCAAATGACATATCAGATAAAGGGCTAGTATCCAAAATCTATAAAGAACTTATCAAACTCAACACCCAAAGAACAAATGATCCAATCAAGAAATGGGCAGAAGACATTTTTCCAAAGAAGACATCCAGAATTCCAAGACACATGAAAAAGTGCTCAACATCACTTGACATCAGGGAAATCCAAAACAAAACCTCAATGAGATACCACCTCACACTGGTCAGAATGGCTAAAATTAACAAGTCAGGAAACGACAGAAGTTGGTGAGGATGCGGAGAATGGGGAATCCTCCGACACTGTTGGTGGGAAGGCAAGCTGGTGCAGCCACTCTGGACAGCAGTGAAAGAGGAGAGATCACAACCAACACCAAAGAAATACAAACAATTATAAGAACATACTATGAGCAACTATCTGCCAGCAAATTAGATAACCTGGAAGAAATGGATGCATTCCTAGAGATGTATCAACTACCAAAACTGAACCAGGAAGAAATAGAAAACCTGAACAGACCTATAGCTGCTAAGGAAATTGAAGCAGTCATCAAAAATCTCCCAAGAAATAAAAGCCCAGGGCCAGATGGCTTTCCAGAGGAATTCTACCAAACATTTAAAGAAGAATTAATACCTATTCTTCTGAAACTGTTCCAAAAAATAGAAATGGAAGGAAAACTTCCAAACTCATTTTATGAGACCACCATTACTTTGATCCCAAAACCAGACAAAGACCCCATCAAAAATGAGAATTACAGACCAATATCCTTGATGAACATGGATGCAAAAATTCTCACCAAAATACTAGCCAATAGGATCCAATAGTACATTAAAAGGATTATTCACCACGACCAGGTGGGATTTATCCCTGGGCTGCAAGGTTAGTTCATCATCCACAAATCAATCAACGTGATACAATACATTAACAAAAGAAAGAACAAGAATCATATGATCCTCTCAATAGATGCAGAAAAAGCATTTGACAAAGTACAGCATCCTTTCTTGATCAAAACTCTTTAGGGATAGAGGGTCCATACCTCAATATCATAAAAGCCATCTATGAAAAACCCACAGCGAATATCATTCTCAATGGGGAAAAATTGAGAGCTTTCCTCCTAAGGTCAGGAATATGGCAGGGATGTCCACTCTCACCACTGCTATTCAACATAGTATTAGAAGTCCTAGCCACAGCAATCAGACAACAAAAAGAAATAAATGGCATCCGAATCCACAAAGAAGAAGTCAAACTCTCACTCTTTGCAGATGATATGATACTGTATGTGGAAAACCCAAAAGACTCCACCCCAAAACTGCTAGAACTCATATAGGAATTCAGTAAAGTGGCAGGATATAAAATCAATGCACAGAAATCAGTGGCATTCCTATACACTAACAACAAGACAGAAGAAAGAAATTAAGGAGTCAATCCCATTTACAATTGCCCCCAAAACCATAAGATACCTAGGAATAAATCTAACCAAAGAGGCAAAGGATCTGTACTCAGAAAACTATAAAATACTCATGAAAGAAATTGAGGAAGACACAAAGAAATGGAAAAACGTTCCATGCTCATGGATTGGAAGAACAAATATTGTGAAGATGTCAATACTACCTATTTATTTATTTTATTAACATATAATGTATTGTTTGTTTCAGGGATACAGGTCTGTGATTCATCAGTCCTACACAATTCACAGAGCTCTCCAGAGCACATACCCTCCCCAGTGTCCATCACCCAGCCACCCCTCCCTCCCACCCACCTCCACTCCAGCAACCCGCAGTTTGTTTCGTGAGATTAAGAGTCTCTCATGGTTTGTCTCCTCTGGTTTTGTCTTATTTTTCCCTCCCTTCCCATATGATCCTCTGTCTTGTTTCTCAAATTCCTCGTATCAGTGAGATCACATGATACTTTCTCTGACTGACTTATTTTGCTTAGCATAATACCCTCTAGTTGCATCCACATCATTGCAAATGGCAAGATTTCATTTTTTTGATGGCTGCATAATATTCCATTTTATATATATACCACTTCTTCTTTATCCATTCATCCTTCGATGGACATCTTGGCTCTTTCCATAGTTTGGCTATTGTGGACATTGCTGCCATAAACATCAGGTTGCGCATACCCCTTTGGATCACTACCTTTATATCTTTGGGGTAAATACCCAGTAGTGCAATTGCTGGGTCATATGGTAGCTCTATTTTCAACTTTTTGAGGAAGTGTGAGGTGGTATCTCATTGAGGTTTTGATTTGGATTTCCCTGATGCCGAGCGATGTTGAGCACTTTCTCATGTGTCTCTGGCCATTTGGATGTCTTCTTTGCAGAAATGTCTGTTCATGTCATCTGCCCATTTCTTGATTGTATTATTTGTTCTTTGGGTGTTGAGTTTGATAAATTCTTTATAGATTTTGGATACTAGCCCTTTATCCAATATGTCATTTCAAATATCTTCTCCCATTCTGTCCGTTGTCTTTTGGTTTTGTTGAATGTTTCCTTGGCTGTGCAAAGCTTTTTATCTTCATGAAGTCCCAATAGTTCATTTTTGCCCTTGCTTCCCTTGCCTTTGGCGATGTTTCTAGGAAGAAGTTGCTGGGGCTGAGGTCGAAGAGGTTGCTGCCTGTGTTCTCCTTTAGGATGTTGATGGACTCCTATGTCACATTTAGGTCTTTCAACCATTTTGAGTCTATTTTTGTGTGTGGTGTAAGGAAATGGTCCAGTTTCATTCTTCTGCATGTGGCTGTCCAATTTTCCCAGCACCATTTGTTGAAGATACTTTTTTCCATTGGACATTCTTCCCTGCTTTGTCAAAAATTAGTTTACTAGAGAGTTGAGGGTCCATTAGATTGGCAACAGAGCTATCCACAGAGACCTGGCAGGCCAGAAAGGACTGGCATGATATATTCAGAGCACTAAATGAGAAAAATATGCAGTCAAGAATACTGTATCCAACTAGGCTTTCATTGAAAACAGGAGAGATAAAAAGCTTCCAGGACAAACAAAAACTAAAAGAATTTGCGAGTACCAAACCAGCCCTACAAGAAATATAGAAGGGGGTCCTCTAAGCAAAGAGAGAGCCTAAAAGTAACATAGACCAGAAAGGAACAGAGACAGTATACAATAACAGTCACCTTATAGGCAATACAATGGCACTAAATTCATATCTTTCAGTAGTTACCCTGAATGTAAATGGGCTAAATACCCCAATCAAAAGACACAGGGTATCAGATTGGATAAAAAAAAAAAAACAAGACCCATCGATATGCTGTCTGCAAGAGACTCATTTTAGAACCAAAGACACCTCCAGATTTAAAGTGAGGGGCTGGGTGCATTTTTAAAAAGAGTATTGTGAAGCATTGATTCAGGTCACTCAGATAACCTGATTCCATTGACTTCTTCAGTTTTTCCATGGTCTTAGGTATTTGCTATCCTAATGCCTCACAAATGGCTAATATATTGCTGTGCTAAGCAGCATTTCTGCTGTCAGCAGTGCACCAGCAAATGAAGTACCTCACATGGGAATCATTGCATTAAATGGCACACACTGGACTGGTTATGTTCTCTTCCACTTCGGAATGACTTCACCTTCTCAGTTCCCAAGTGAAATAAAACTCCTTCCATCTGTGCTAGACTTGCATTCTGAAGGGGTTTTGGGATTTATGATTCTCAGAGATGGAAGGCAGAAGCACTAACAAAATGTAAATTGCCACAATGACTTTTGAACAGTTACTATTATTGGGGGGAGTTAATTGCCTGTGTACTTCATTTTTAACTATTGAGCTTAACTGGAAACTGAAAAGTTGACAAAATTACAAAAAGGTTAGAGGAGAACAAAAGAAAAGAATCAGGAAAGAGATTGGAATTCAAAATAGTTTGACAGGAAATACCAACGCTTTATCATTACTATATTTGGTAGGATGATCGAACCATCTTTAAAATTTGTATTTTTTAGAAGTTTGTATATATTAAGTTATTACAATAACTCTTAGTGGACATTCATGTTGAATGTACTGCTCTACTGTAATTAATAGTTTGGGTGCTAGATAAGCCATTTCCTGAAACTGAAGACAAAGATTTAAAAAATGGTAGTGTTAACAGTGTGTCCTATAGAGAATATTAAAATATGTACAATTTGCCCCTCCAATTTGGTTAGTCCATTGGTCTGAGGGTCAATTCCTTGAATTGTTCCAGAATATGAACATTTCTGTCTTGATTATTAAGGAAGAGAAACATATGCAGGCAGTACAAGGAATCCTCACAATTTTTGATCCTAGAACTCATCTTTGGAACTATGATTGAAGAGAAAGTCTCAGATTCAGAAAGAATGAGGCCTGTTGATAAACTTTATTTATGCTAGTAGGAAATTGTTTGTAAATGTCAATAATAATACCTTATTAAATATATATTCCAATATGTAAATATTTGGTACCATATGTGTTTATTTTGTGGGAACATTTTTTTAGTTTCTGGAAATCTTGAAGAACATATTGATAACATAATATAGATTTAGAAGCTAATATGTCAGTAAACCAATAAAAGCTATTATAAATTTTTCTTTTTGTCCACAGAAATGAAATAATTAGTGTAGCATATTAAAGAAAAAATGTGAATGGCATTTTCTATATCTTAATAATTATTCCATGTATGATTACTTTTTATTTACCATTTCTAGCTCACTGGAAATGTTCTAGGATCATTCTATCTGGTGGTTTGGTTGAAAAGTTTATAAACTTGTTTTGCTTTGTTTTAGAATGTGCATACTAAGATGTGTTTTAGTTCCGTTACATAGCCTGCTGTCCAAATATTCAATAGTTTTCAGATTTTATGATTTGGATTTGTTAATCCAGCTCTCAGATCCCCACTGTATCTCTCCCAAGGTGCAGCCCCAGAGGATAGTCTCTGTTACCTTTTACATACATTACCCAGCCCCCTCTTTTCAAACAGATGTAGGATTGTATAACATCTGTGTTTATTCTCTTTAACTTTTTTAAAATCTTTCTCTTCTAGCTAAGCTGTCCTTATACTTCTCTTTTCTATTCCACAAGCTTCCTTTACTTTTTATAATTGTTCCCTACAGTAATGGCTCATATTTATTGAAACAGAATTTTTATAATTGCTGAAAAAGCACAGAAGCAAAGTCACATATACTGAAATTTACTGTAAGGGAACTCAAATTTGCAGAGGTATTTCAATGCTCCTTTCTGATCCTTGGATAGTTTAATAAGTAGCTGTACAATAGAGACAGACCAAAATCGAAGAATACCAGGCTATCCTAGGGATACCATATAGGATTTTTAGTCTTGTGAGATTGATCCTATGATATCTTTGATATGAATGATATTTAGAAATTAGAACTTGGGAATATTTAGGAAACTGTTTATGGTCTTTGTTGGGGTTGAATTTTACTTTCTGACATCCTTCATTAAGAAAACCTTTCGTGGGGCACCTGGGCAGCTCAGATGGTAAAGCGTCTGCCTTCAGCTCAGGTCAGATCTCTGGGTCCTGGGATTGAGCCCCACGTTGGGCTCCCAGGTCAGTGCGGAGTCTACTTCTCCCTCTTCCTCTGCCTCTCTCCCTGCTCATGTTCTCTCTCTCTCTCTCTCTCTCTCTCAAATGAATAAATAAAATCTTAAAAAAAAAAAGAAAAAGCTTTCCTTCATTGATGAAACCAGGTTGACTTAATGATAAGTTGTTGAAGTTTGACTAATTGATATATGAATGGTTAAGGCCTTAACTTAGCTTTTGGAAAAACACGACTTTTTTTTTTTTTAACTACCAAAGAGAATCAAGTAGAGTTGAATGGAATGTAGCAATCTACTTCATATTGGAAGGACACCCTGTTATGGCATACCGCATTTGGTTCTATACTGAATGCCCAAATTATAATAAATAGTAATATAAAAATAAATGTCTGTTTATTTTTAAAACAGTACTTTCTCTCTACTGCCTTAATAGTGTTTTCAGATCTGCAACAGAAGAGGGAAAGATAGAAAGGGAAGACCATCTTTTCTTAGATGGTGTGGTATGTCACATTTAGTCATATTCCCAGTAGTTTTTTTCTTTGCTGAGTTAATTGTAGCATTCAGGTTACTTAGACAAATGTCACACTTTTCTACCAAGTAGTGTTGTTTTGGTGTGATCTACTGGTTCAGATCTATCTAAGCTTTATCATTATTAGAGGTAAAGATGAACAAGAGAATTCTATCTATGAATCCAGAGCAGAAAAACAGACTGACTTGAAAACATTACTCCATGAGATGTGGTAGCACATTAAAATGTGTAGGGAATAAAATGAACTGTAAGAAAGGCTGAAAGCAATGACTTTGAAGAGAAATTGCCACCACTGCCTATGGCTTTCATCAGTGTATCTGGCCTGTTTCATCCCAGGCTCTGCACTCCAAGGTAGAAAATTTGGTTATGCAGGTTCTAACTTAAGATGTGACATTATTTTGAGAAGAAACCATTTTACCATGGCTCAGAAAACATCCTTTGTTCTCTGTGGGGTTTGATTCAAAATCATGTGAGAGTGGCAGTATAGATTAAGAATCTATAATTTTTGAAAAGGACATGGTGGTTTACTGTTTGCCCTGTTTTGTGTATGTTTGAAATATTCTATAATAAAAGGTTAAAACAAAACAATATAAAAACAAAAAATGGAGTCAAAAAATAAAAAAGGAAAAACTCCTTTGTTAACATATGATATCCAAGAAGAAAGTGTGTGTGTGTGTGTGTGTGTGTGTGTGTGTGTGTGTGTGTGTGTGTGTATAGTTCTGATGTTTTAAACTTAAGAGATTTGTAGAATATGTTTATCAAAAACACATAGGGGGCCTTTTGGCAAATGTATTTCTGGGGTCCTATCACTGGAGATTCCAATTTAGTAGATCTGAAGAGGGAAACAGATTTCCATGCTTCTCATGTGCTGACAGGTTTGGGAACCATTGCCACTGTTAACTGGCTGGATTATGTCATGGAACTCATTTTGGCAAAAACAGACTTTAATAAAGATAAACAAAAGATAGAATATGATAAAATTGGTGAAATCCACCAAGTTGATGAAACTGACAGGGTTTCCTAAAGTAGAACTATGACACTTTTTCATAGTTGGTACCCTGTGATGTTGGTTTCCTTGGAATGAGATATGGCAAGAATGTTAGAGCTGGAATTTTATTTAGACATCCCTTGTCCAGTGTCTGTTTTATAGACCTAAAACTCAACAGCTAAGTTTAGCAAATATTTATTGAAAACCTGCAGGGAACCAGGCATTGTGTTTGGGTAGGCACTTGGAATACAGAATTACTAAAAGTTACTGACCTGGAGAAACTTGGCTGTATTTTCTTACTTTCATTCATTATTTTATCATACCATGCTGCCTCTCTTCTCATCTTTTTTCTAACTATATAAGTCTATTTAACTTCAAAGAGAACATTTAAATTTAAAATTAATTTTCAGGGCACCTGGGCGGCTCAGTTGTTTAAGTGTCTGACTTTGATTTCAGCTCAGGTCGTGATCTCAGGGTCCTGAGACTGAGCCCCATGTCGGGCTCTGCGCTCAGTGCAGAGTCTGCTTTGATTTTCTCTCATGCTCCCTCTCCTTTCCCCCTCCCCCGTGTGCACTCTCTCTCTCTCAAATAATAAATAGATAAAATCTTAAATAAATAAATAAAATTAATTTTCAATATTTAGTATTTCTCCTAATAACTTTAAAAAATCAGGCTAATACTAGAAATAACATCTGTTTACCACAAAGGGAGGGAAGTTACTCTCCATGTTAAGAATATTTCCAGTACATTTTAGGGTTCCTCCAGCATAAGCTTCTAAAGATAGCTTGGAGCAGCAGGGGAAAGATGGGATGCCTGAGTAATTAATCCTTGCCTGACATTAACTGGGGTTTTGAGGAGGAACTGACCATTTGAGAGCAAGTTTAGAGAAATGTGGCAAAAGGGGACTTTACTTTCTTAGGGTATGTAGGGTCATGGGACCTTCTAGATGAAAGGCACTCAAGGAATGTTGATGTTCAGTTGATTGTATTTTTTAACTTAAAGTTAGCATTAGAACATAACTCTTTCTCATGTGACTTTTCTATTTTCTCTAATTCCCATAGCAACAAAAATCACACTTTATATTACTTGAGGTTTTAGAGGCCTAATATCCAAAGAAAATGGAGTAAATAACTGTGGGCAAACAGGAACACATTAGAAATTTCTACTCATTGCCTATTAGCTAGGGAGTCAGTAGTTGTCTTAAATGCAGAATGGTTTGAATGGCCACACTTCTGTGGATAGCCCTTCTCTTGGTTCTTTTTTAGGAATCCCAGTGGTTCTCAAGTTTAATATGTAAAAGGATTACCTTATATAAGTGTATATGCATATCTATATACTGTATTTTAAGGCAAATTTTCTTACTTTTAATTATATAACACTTGACTGCAGAGCTCATCCCCATGTGGGATGTGAGTGCTGTGAGTGAGGTACTTATCCCACTGTAACTAAGTAATTGGGCATGAGACGGTAAAGAAGGGAGAATGAACGACTGAAAACTGATTTTCACTGAAAAAGAAAAGAACAATTATTTACTAGTTTCTAAAGTCCCTCCAAAATGAGAACTGTCCAAAGACATGTTAACTAAGCATATAAGCAGAAGTTATGTATCAAAACATTACTCTTAAAGCACATGATGGCTGTTCAATTTTGCTAAGAGAAGATAGCACCAACTCTCTAATTGTGGGGTGATTTCCTGGAGCTTTGACAAAAAGAAAATCACTGGGAATGCATCTTATTTTATGTCATTTGGATTTAGTTTCAAGTGTCCTGGGCCAAGTATAGACAGCCTGCTCCCCTTGTCTTGATGGGGTTCCTCAAGTGCTGCCTTTTTTTTTTAACCTATACATTGTAGTTCAAATATAATATGATTCTTGTGGAGGAAATGCATTAGCTTCATTTACAAAAACATTTTAAGGAGAGTGGTTTCCTACTAGAAATCAAAAGGGAGTATTTTACCTATAAAAAGCTAAAATGAAATTATTGAAAGGCAAAATAGGCTACTTGTATAAATTGACAACTAGAAGTAGATTTATTTCAAGTTTTAGCTAATCATCATCATAATAATACCCCAAAAGTTTAGGTATTAAACTAATCATTTTGTGGCTAGAAAAACATTTTTATGAATTTAAATAGGGAGTGTATTATGAGTAGAATTTGGAAGAAATATTAAAATAAGAACTCAAAATGGAACTCATTGTCAACTGATTCTGTTATTGCCATTTACTCAAAATCTATAATTATCAATTTTTTTTTCTTACTGGAAACATATCCTTTCCTACTTTGCTCAGTCTCCTGTCATTGTGAAGCTTTGATGCATCTGACAACAGAATTGACTTCAGGAGTTCTGGGAAGTCCAGAGCTGTTGTGTCAGTTTTAAATAAGCACTTCCATTTCTTTCATATTATGCAAAAAATATGGTATCTGAAGGAAGCAAGGCCTAAATAGGAAGAACTTAAACCTTAGGTCAGACTTGGATTTCAGGTGTCTTTGTTTCTGAATAGCTGGATCATCTCAGACATTCAACTTCTGTGTGACCCAGTTCTCCTTATAAAGTGGCATAAATATTACCTCCTTTACTATTATATGAAATTCTTGTGAGAATAAAATAGATACTAGATGTGAAAAGCACAGTACAAGACAAATATATGTAAAAGGAGATTTTTTACTCACTGCTTTTATACATTTGATTTTCTTTTCAAATTTTTAAAAAGCCAAAATCAAATGTACCTTCATTACTGATGTGCAAGTCAGGGAATGGGCAGGAATCAATGTGAGGTTTAGGAAAGATCAGAACAAAAGCATCTATCTGATGGTGAACAGCTGGCTGTTCATGAAATCTTTTTATGAAATGTCCATGAAATCTTTTATTTTTTAAATAATTTTTCTCCACTTATTTTTTTAGAGAGAATATTGCACAAACCTCTAGGATACTGGAAGACCTCAAATGTTACAAATAATTGACTTATTCAGGCTATAAGTGAAATCTACAGATTTTTGCAGTGTTATGTTTCTAGAACAGTCCAACACAAACTTTTGAGTTAGTACTGAACAGAGAGAGCAAATGAGTGCTATACTTGGATTTTTTTTGGCATAAATACATGACTTACTAATGGCTGAAACTTGGTTCAATGCCAGAAATACAACTACATTCTTGCTATTAATATTTCATTACTCACTAATAGCTTTTTGCATAGGAATAGAAATTTCTGAGGTTATGAGGTAATGTAATAACAGTTCCTTTTGTTGATGTTATAAGTGATGGAATATTGTTTTTATAAATAACTTGTTGACTTTTAAATGTTATTCATAAATCTGACCTAAAATATCTAAACATGGTAACTGGGATATTTCCTAGATTATCTATTAGAATAAAATCTTCCACTGTTACAGCTGTATGGTCCTATGGAATTTTTCTAAACACAAGAGTTTAACCTTGTTGTTGATATTTTGTCCAGTAACTAAGACCTTCTCTCTAGATAATTACTTACTCTCACTGTCCAGGGAGTTGCAGAATCTGAAGGAAGGCTATTCTAATAAGGGTCTACTGTTATTTTCTTGAAGCTTCTAGAATAGTTGTTATCATTTTGTTTACAGTTTATTGATAACCCAGTACCTTGGTTATGTCACGTTTGCTTCTCTGAAACTAAGTCATTATATTGTTAAAAAAAATCTTGATATGTATCAGGAATTAGTTCTTTATAATGGGTACCCTCTTAATAATCTTTTAAAATTGCCAGTCGTCAATATGGCTAAATGATTCCACCATTTACTAGTTGTGTCAGGACTATTATTATTAAACGTGAACATGGATAATTGTCATAGTGCTGTCATTGCAAAAGATATGCTGTAGCTATATGTATATTTACTCAAATAGTTAAACAGGCAAAAATTTTAAAAAATGAATCCGTGTTTACCTATCCTATACAAGTAAGACAAAAATGTGTGGATAAGCTAATCTATTTACTTGACCTTTTACATTTGAATTCTTTATGATTCTTGCAAGATAAAAAATACACAGATAATAGAACCGGAGAGAACATTTAAAAACTAATAGCATTACAGATATTTTGAATGATACCTAAAAACCATTTATGTTGTGCTTCCTTTATTGTGATTCAGTCAGCTGTTATAGTAGATACTTCTGGTTTCCTGAGAAACAACTATCCCTCTACCCCTCTTCCTCTTCCTTCTTAACAGAATTCTGATTCTATTCAGGTATCTGCTTACCCCTTAGAGACCAAGGTTAGATCCTGATAAATCTTACTCAATTTGGTGCACTCGTCTATTCCCCTTGCCAGTAATTAGTTTTGAGTAAGGGCACGTTCTAGAGCAATAACTAATGAGACACAAGGGAAAGTCTGCTGAAGGGATTCTGAGAAATGTTTTATTTGTTCTAAAATTTGTTCTGAACACTGTGATACTTAGAACTGGTGTAGCCATCTTGTGATCATAAAGTCATAAGTTTCAAGACAAAATTGATACATGAAGATAGCAAGGCAGTAAGATGCAGCAAACTTGGGGTCCTTGAAGAGATGTTAAGGCATTGAATTAACGAACATTGGATTTGCCAACCTCCTGGCTTCTTTTGTACGATAATAAATTCCTTAGTGGTGTCATTTAGTTGAGTCAGAATTTTCTGATATAGCTAAAAACATCCTGAATAATAAAAGCATCCTAAATATTAGCTAAAAGCATCCTATATAATATTACTCATTGTATACTTTTTCTGATAATAGCATGTTAAAAATTATGTACATGGAAAATATAAGTAATTTATAACTATAAGGGTTCCATAGATGCATAAATTCTTATACAGAATATTTTCTGAAAATACAGCATTTGACGTCTTTCTCAAATAGAAGTAGGACCACTTCCCAAAATGATATCTTAGCAATACTTGACAATATTCATTAACTTTGAAAATGTGTTAAAATTTTTAATTTTTAAAATTTATTTTTTAACTTTCAAAATTACTATAAACATACCATATATACAGTAAACTACACAAATTACATTTGACACTAAAAAAGTTTTTAGCAGTTTTTATAAAATGAACACACTCATGTAAATCACCACCTAGATCAGGATATAGAATATTACTAGCTTCCCAAAAGTGTTCCTGTGTTCCCCAGTCAACCCCATCCCCTCATCCCAAGGGTAACCACTTTTATAACACTATAGATAAATTTTCCTGTTTTTGAATGTTATAAATTGTACCCTTTTGTGTCTGACTTCTTTTGTATAACAGTTTGGAATATGAGATGCATCCATGTTATGCCTGGCAATAGCAGTTTATTTAATTTTTATTTAGTATTCTATTATATGAATATACCATAATCTATCCATTCTAGTATGGACATTGGATTTTTGGCTACTATGAATCATGTAGTTATGAACATTCTCATATACATCTTTCGGTGTATATATATATATATATATATATCCATACCTTTCTATTGAGTATATGATTAGATGTGGAATTGCTGGATCCTAAGGTAAATAAGCTAATGTCCCTCTGCAGTAGATATTGTCAAAGAGTTTTCTAAGGTGATCAATATATACTTCTACCAGCCATATATGAATATAAAATTTGCCCTGTATGCTTGCCAACATATGATGTCAATTTTAATTTTAGCTTACCTGATATTATGTAGTGCTGTCTCATTGTAGTTTTTTCATTTTTAAATTCTTTATTCTTTTCATTTTTATTTATTAATTATTTTTTAGAGGCAGGGGGAAGGGAGGGAGAGAGGGGGAGAGAGAATCTTAAGCAAGCTCCACCCCCAGGGCAGAGCCTGACACAGGGCTTGATCTCATAACCCTAAGATCATGACCTGAGCCAAAATCAAGAGTTGGATGCTTCACTGACTGAGCCACCCAGGTGCCCCTTAACTTTAATTTTATTTATCAGTTCCCTGATAACTAATGAGGTTGATGCCTTTTTATATGTTCACTGGACATTTGGATATCCTCTTTTTTGAAGTTCATATTTTAGTCTTTTAATATTTTTTCCAAAATGTGTTTTCTTTTTATTATTGATTTATAGAAATTTGTTTTATATTCAGGATACATGTCCTTTGTCAAATTCTGGTATTAAAATATTTTCTTTGCTTATATAGTTTGTCTTTTCACTCTGTTAATAATATCTTTGTGGAGAAAATAAAGTTTTAGTTTTAATAAAGTCCAGTGTATCACTTTTTCTTTGTAGTCACTGTTTTTGTGTTGTGACTAAGAAATCTTTGCCTAAGATCTAAGATCATGAAGACATTCTTCTCTGTTATCTCTAGAAGATTTATTATTTGTTTCATCCATTTGGAATTGACATTTATTTGGTGTAAGTTGGGATAAAAGTACCTTGTCTCCATATGTATATTCAGTTGATCCCTGTGTTTTGCAAATCAGGTGGATTTATATAGATCCATCTATGAAGTAGAGAGACAGAATATGAACATGTAGAAAAGAGCTTAAGAAACAGAGAATACAATGAGAATGTACAACATAGGCACAATTGAAGCCCTAGAGGAAGAGGAGAGACAGAATCAACTAAAAACAATATTTAAGAAATAGTGACTGAGAATACTGATGAGAAATATCAAATCACAGAGTTTGGAAGTACCAATAACCTTAAGTAAGATAAACAAAAATCTGCAACTATACATATAATAGTATAATGGGAAAATCCAATGCAAAGACAAAATCTTAAAAGTAGCCAGGGAAATAAACGTTACTATCAAAGGAGCTACAGCAAGACTGACAGTAGACTTTTTATCATATAAGGTGGAAGCCAAAAGACAATATAACAACATCTTCAAAATGCCAAAAGAAAATAAGTGCTGACTTAGAATGTTAACATCTTTCATAAATGAAGTGAAATAAACACATTTTCAGACCAGCAGTGAAAAAATTCATCATCGGAACAACACAAAGTAATTACCAAGTATTCTTCAGGCAGAGGGAAAATGATTCCAAATGGAAGTCTGGAGATAACAGGAAAAATTGAAGCAGAGAAAGTTTGAACATGGGTAGATATAAATGAATATTGACTATACTAAACAGTAATAATGGGCTGTAAAAATATGCTAGAATATAAATTGTATGGGAAGTTACTTGTCTATTTTAACGTTCATGCATTGTCTATGAAGAAAATTTATAGTAGAATTTGATAAATCAAGAATGGATATTGTAATATCTAGGGAAACATCTAAAGTAATAGTAAAAGGATGAATAACTATGAAGGTAACATATAGGAATACTGAAATAAAAAATGAATCCAAAAGAAGGGAATCAAGGAAAGAAGAAATAACATAGAAGATATTTTATTGAAGATTCACTTGAGAAGGGCGGAGCAAGATGGTGGAGGAGTAGGAGACCTGGATTTCATCTGGTCCCAGGAATTCAGCTAAATAGGGATCAAACCATTCTGAATACATACAAACTCAACAGGAGATCGAAGAAAAGAATAGCAACAACTCTCTGAACAGAAAAGCAACCACTTTCTGGAAGGTAGGACATGCGGAGAAGTGAATCCGAGGCGGGGAGGGGGCCTCTGTGGGCTGCTTCTGGCAAGTGAGAGAGCAGCAGAGCACAAAATTGGAACTTTTAAGAAGTCCGCTCTGCTGAGGGACGTCGCTCCAGTGGCTAAGCGGGGGGTGGAACCCTCGCGGGACAGTGTGGTCTCAGGACCCGTGGGGTCACAGAAAGAGCGGGGGTGCCTGAGTGCGGCAGAGCTCCTGGGTATCAGAGGAGCCGGCTGCAGAGACAGAGCCGAGGTGCGGGCTCTCAGCTCAGGGTGGCCATAAACTGTGATCGGTGACAGTCGGGCCACTGCTCCAGCAGGGACCCAACAAGCGGCAGATCCGGGGAGACTCCCCGTCCTCCCCCGGGAGGACCGGCGCGGGAGCGCACCACAGGGATCTGCTGGGTTTGGAGACTCCACACAGCGACAGGTGCCAGAGATAGAAACGCTCAGTCACAGGCCGGGTGAGCACGGAGTGCGGCCGGAGACCGGGGAGACAGGAGTGACTGCTTTTTTCTGGGGGTGCACTGAGGAGTGGGGCCCCGAGTTCTCGGCTCCTCCCAGGCGGAGATTGGGGGCCCAACATTTTCACTCTCATCCTCCAAAGCTGTATGGAAAGCTTTCAGGGAACAAAAGCTCCCAGAGCAAACCTGAGCAAATTAGTTAGCCGGACTGTCAAGGGCGGGGCAATTCGGCCTCCGTCAAAGACATTTGGGAACCACAGCAAAAGGCCCCTCCCCCAGAAGATCAGCAATAACAGCCAGCCAAGACCAAGTTCACCGAACAATGAGAATGGGAGAACTCCAGCGCTAGGGGAATACTGCACATAGAATTCACGGCTTTTTTACCATGATTCTTTAGTCGTTCAGAGTTAATTTTTTTAACTTTTTTTTTTTAATTTTTCTTTTTCCCTTTTTCAACCAACATCTTATCAATCCCTTTTTTAAAAAAACATTTTTATTTTTCGTTTTTAGAGTCATACTCTATCCCTTCATAGTAGTTACCCTTATTTATGGCATACATATATAAGTTGTTTTCTTTCAAAATTTTGAGATACAGTTTCTTCTAACATATCAAAATATACCCTAAATCTCTAGTGTATGGCTTTGTTCTAGTCTCCTGCCTGATCACATTCTCTCCCCTTTTTTTTCGTTCTTTTTTTTTTTAATCCTCTTCTTTTTTCAAACACCTTCTTATCAATTCCTTTTTTAAAATTTTTAATAATTTTCCTCTTTACAGTCATATTCCATCCCTTCATCATATCAACCCTTATTTTGTACATATATAAGTCTTTCTTTAAAATTTTAGGAGGCACTTTATTCTAACAGATCAAAATATACCCAAAATCTAGTGTGTGGCACTGATCTATGCACCAGCCTGATCATATTTGATCATATTCTGTTTTTGTTTTGTTTCTGTTTGTTTTTATCTTTTTCTTTTTCTTTTTCTTTTCTCTTTCTTTCCCTTTCTTTTCCCCTGGTTTCAGGTCTTTTCTGATTTGTTTAGAGTATATTTTCTGGGGATGTTGTTAACCTGTCAGCATTTTGTTCCCTCATTCATCTATTCTCCTCTGGACAAAATGGCAAGACAAAAAAAATCACCTCAACAAAAGGAACAATAGGTAGTACCATTTGCCAGGGACCTACTCAATACGGACATTAGTATGATGTCAGACCTAGAGTTCAGAATCATGATTTTAAAGATACTAGCTGGGCTTGAAAAAAGCATGTAAGTTATTAGAGAAACCCTTTCTGGAGAAATAAAGAACTAAAATCTAACCTGGTCAAAATCAAAAAGGCTATTAATGAGGTGCAATAAAAAATGGGGGCACTAACTGCTAGGATAAATGAGGCAGAAGAGAGAATCAGCAATATAGAAGACCAAATGATGGAAGCTGAGATAAAGATAAAGATAAAGAAGCTGAGAAAAAGAGAGATAAACAACTACTGGAACACGAGGGAAGAATTCGAGAGATAAGCGATACGATAAGACGAAACAACTTAGAATAATTGGGATCCCAGAAGAAGAAGAGAGAGAGGGGGGCAGAAGGTATATTAGAGCAAATTATAGCAGATAACTTCCCTAATGTGAGGCAGGAAACAGCCATCAAAATCCAGGAGGCACAGAGAACCCCTCTCAAATTCAATAAAAATAGGTCAACACCCCGACATCTAATAGTAAAACTTACAAGTCTCAGAGACAAAGAGAAATCTTGAAAGCAGCTCTGGAGAAGACATATGTAACCTACAATGGTAAAAATATTAGTTGGCCACAAACCTATCCACAGAGACCTGGGAGGCCAGAGAGGACTGGCATGATATCTTCAGAGCACTAAATGAGAAAAATAAGCAGCCAAGAACACTATATCCAGCTAGGGTGTCATTGAAAATAGAAGGAGAGATAAAAAGCTTCCAGGACAAACCAAAACTAAAGGAATTTGCAAACACGAAACCAGCCCTCCAAGAAATATTGAAAGGGGTCCTCTAAGCAAAGAGAGAGCCTAAAAGCAGCATAGACCAGAAAGGAACACAGACAATATACAGTAACAGACACCTTACAGGCAATACAATGGCACTAAATTCATACCTTTCAATAGTTACCATGAATGTAAATGGGCTAAATGCCCCAATCAAAAGACACAGGCTATCAGATTGGATTAAAAAACAAGACCCATCGATATGCTGTCTGCAAAAGACTCATTTTCGACCCAGAGACACCCCCACATTGAAAGTGAGGGGGTGGAAAACCATTTACCATGCTAATGGACACCAAAAGAAAGCTGGGTGGCAATCCTTATATCAGACAAATTAGATTTTAAAACAAAGACTGTAATACGACACTATATCCTACTTAAAGGGTCTATCCAACAAGGAGATCTAACAATTGTAAATATCTATGCCCCTAACGTGGGAGCAGCCAATTATATAAGGCAATAAATAACAAAAGCGAAGAAACACATTGATGACAATACAATAATAGTGGGGGACTTTAACACCCCCCTTACTGAAATGGACAGATCATCTAAGCAAAAGATCAACAAGGAAATAAAGACTTTAAATGACACACTGGGCCAAATGGACTTCACAGACATATTCAGAACATTCCATTCCAAAGCAACGGAATACACATTCACCTCTAGTGCCCATGGAACATTCTCCAGAATAGATCACATCCTAGGTCACAAATCAGGTCTCAACCGGTACCAAAAGACTGGGATTATTCCTTGCATATTTCAGACCACAATGCTTTGAAATTAGAACTCAATCACAAGAGGAAAGTCGGGAAGAACTCAAATACATGGAGGCTAAAGAGCATCCTACTAAAGAATGAAGGGGTCAACCAGGAAATTAAAGAAGAATTGAAAAAAATTCATGGAAACCAATGAAAATGAAAACACAACTGTTCAAAATCTTTGGGATGCAGCAAAGGCAGTCCTAAGAGGAAAGTATATAGCAATACAAGCCTTTCTCAAGAAACAAGAAAGGTCTCAAATACACAACCTAACCCTACACCTAAAGGAGCTAGAGAAAAAACAGCAAATAAAGCCTAAACCCAGCAGGAGAAGAGAAATCATAAAGATCAGAGCAGGAATCAATGAAATAGAAACCAAAAGAACAGTAGAACAGATCAACGAAACTAGGAGCTGGTTCTTTGAAAGAATTAACAAGATTGATAAACCCCTGGCCAGATTTATCAAAAAGAAAAGAGAAATGACCCAAATCCACAAAATCATGAATGAAAGAGGAGAGATCACAACCAACACCAAAGAAATACAAACAATTATAAGAACATATTATGAGCAACTCTATGCCAGCAAATTAGATAACCTGGAAGAAATGGGTGCATTCCTAGAGATGTATCAACTACCAAAACTGAACCAGGAAGAAATAGAAAATCTGAACAGACCTATAGCCACTAAGGAAATCGAAGCAGTCATCAAAAATCTCCCAAGAAACAAAAGCCCAGGGCCAGATGGCTTTCCAGAGGAATTCTACCAAACATTAAACAAGAATTATACCTATTCTTCTGAAACTGTTCCAAAAAACAGAAATGGAAGGAAAACTTCCAGACTCATTTTATGAATCCACCATTACCTTGATCCCAAAACCAGACAAAGACCCATCAAAAAGGAGAATTACAGACCAATATCCTTGATGAACACAGATGCAAAAATTCTCACCAAAATACTAGCCAGTAGGATCCAACAGTATATTAAAAGGATTATTCACCACGACCAAGTGGGGTTTATCCCTGGGCTGCAAGGTTGGTTCAACATCCGCAAATCAATCAACGTGATACGATATATTAACAAAAGAAAGAACAAGAATCATATGATCCTCTCAATAGATGCAGAAAAAGCATTTGACAACGTACAGCATCCTTTCTTGATCCTAACTCTTCAGAGTATAGGGATAGAGAGTCCATACCTCAATATCATAAAAGCCATCTATGAAAATCCCATAGCGAATATCATTCTCAATGGGGAAAAGCTGAGAGCTTTCCCCCTAAGGTCAGGAACACGGCAGGGATGTCCACTATCATCACTGCTATTCAACATAGTTAGAAGTCCTAGCCACAGCAATCAGACAACAAAAAGAAATCAAAGGCATCCAAACCGGCAAAGAGGAAGTCAAACTCTCACTCTTTGCAGATGATATGATACTGTATGTGGAAAACCCAAATGACTCCACCCTAAAACTGCTAGAACTCATACAGGAATTCAGTAAAGTGGCAGGATATAAAATCAATGCACAGAAATCAGTGGCATTCCTATACACCAACAACAAGACAGAAGAGAGACAAATTAAGGAGTCGATCCCATTTACAATTGCACACAAAACCATAAGCTACCTAGGAATATAACCAAAGTGGCAAAGGATCTGTACTCAGAAAACTATAAAATACTCATGAAAGAAATTGTGGAAGACACAAAGAAATGGAAAAACGTTCCATGCTTATGGATTGGAAGAACAAACATTGTGAAGATGTCAGTGCTACCTAGAGCAATCTACACATTCAGTGCAATCCCCATCAAAATACCACCCACTTTTTTCAAAGAAATGGAACAAAATATCCTATAATTGTATGGAACCAGAAAAGACCCCGAATAGCCAGAAGAATGTTGAAAAAGAAAAGCAAAGCTGGCGGCATCACAATTACAGACTTCCAGCTCTATTACGAAGCTGTCATCATCAAGACAGTATGGTACTGGCACAAAAACAGACTCATAGATCAATGGAACAGAATAGAGAGCCCAGAAATGGACCCTCAACTCTATGGTCAACTAATCTTTGACAAAGCAGGGAAGAATGTCCAATGGAAAAAAGACAGGCTCTTCAACAAATGGTGTTGGGAAAATTGGATAGCCACATGCAGAAGAATGAAACTGGACCATTTTCTTACACCACACACAAAAATAGACTCAAAATGGTTGAAAGACCTAAATGTGAGACAGGAGTCCATCAAAATCCTAAAGGAGAACACAGGCAGCAACCTCTTCAATCTCAGCCGCAGCAACTTCTTCCTAGAAACATCGCCAAAGGCAAGGGAAGCAAGGGCAAAAATGAACTATTGGGATTTCATCAAGATAAAATCTTTTGCACAGCAAAAGAAACAGTCCACAAAACCAAAAGACAACCGATAGAATGGGAGAAAATATTTGCAAATGACATATCGGTTAAAGGGCTAGTATCCAAAATCTATAAAGAACTTATCAAACTCAACACCCAAAGAACAAATAATCCAATCAGGAAATGGGCAGAAGACATGAACAGACACTTTTCCAAAGAAGACATCCAAATGGCCAACAGACACATGAAAAAGTGCTCAAGGTCGCTCGGCACCAGGGAAATCCAAATCAAAACCTCAATGAGATACCACCTCAAACCAGTCAGAATGGCTAAAATGAACAAGTCAGGAAATGACAGATGTTGGCGGGGATGCGGAGAAAGGGGAACCCTCCTACACTGTTGGTGGGAATGCAAGCTGGTGCAGGCACTCTGGAAAACAGTATGGAGGTTCCTCAAAAAGTTGAAAATAGAGCTAACATACGATCCAGCAATTGCACTACTGGGTATTTACCCCAAAGATACAAAAGTAGGGATCCGAAGGGGTATGTGCACCCCATGTTTATAGCAGCAATGTCCACAATAGCCAAACTGTGGAAAGAGCCAAGATGTCCATTGACAGATGAATGGATAAAGAAGTGGTATATATACACAGCTGAATATTGTGCAGCCATCAAAAGGAATGAGATTTTGCCATTTACAGCAACGTGGATGGAACTGGAGGGTGTTATGCTGAGTGAAATAAGTCAATCAGAGAAAGACATGTATCATATGACCTCACTGATATGAGGAATTCTTAATCTCAGGAAACAAACTGAGGGATGCTGGAGTGGTGGGGGGGTGGGAGCGATGGGGTGGCTGGGTGATAGACATTGGGGAGGGTATGTGCTATGGCGAGTGCTGTGAATTGTGCAAGACTGTTGAATCACAGATCTGTACCTCTGAAACAAATAATGCAATATATGTTAAGAAAAATAAAAGAACAAGATAGCAGGGGGAAGAATGAAGGGGGGTAAATCGGAGGGGAGACGAACCATGAGAGACTATGGACTCTGAAAAACAGAGGGTTCTAGAGGGGAGGGGGATGGGGGGATGGGTTAGCCTGGTGATGGGTATTAAAGAGGGCACGTTCTGCGTAGAGCACTGGGTGTTATGCACCAACAATGAATATGGAACACTACATCACAAACTAATGATGTAATGTATGGTGATTAACATAACAATAAAAAATTTAAAGAAGATTCACTTGAGGTTGAAGTGCCCATTAGAATATCTGGGCCACCGTATTACCAGCAGTGGAAATTCCTTTGTTCTTTTTGAAATAAGTAAACCAGTAATTTCCCTACTCTTTCATAATCCAGTATTTATTTTATTTTATTTTATTTATTTATTTGAGAGAAGGGGAGAGAGAGAGAGCACAAGTGGACAAGAGGGTCACGGCAGAGGGAGAAGCAGGCTCCCGTTGAGCCGGAAGCCCAGTGTGGGGCTCTAGCCCTGGAATCATGACCTGAGCTGAAGGCAGATGCCTAACTGAGCCACCCAGGTATCCCTCATAAACCAGTATTTTTAGTATTCTTCTATCAAGTAATACTTGCTCTAGATTTTGGCCTGACACTGTCTTACAGATCTGTGATAATTTTCTGTAGCATTTATCCAAAGTTCAGTCCATCCTTAATGTGTTTTCTGAAAAACAAAAAACAAAAAAACCCATAAAAATGAAAATCTAAGCATATGAATGATCTACTTTCTGACCCCCCTTTCCTTAAATGCCTCCCCTTTTCATAACCAGCTGTGATTTAAGTGACAGAGTTCTTGGTACCTAGTGCTCTTGAATTATTTTCTCCTCTAGCATTGTCATTAGTGATACAAATATACTGTACCTCCGTATCTTCTTGAAATGTGCAAAAACCTAGCATACACATCTGTCTGAGCATAATTTATTTTATTCTTTGGGTATTAGTTCTCTATAATAGCATGCTAAATTACTTACAAGTTCTTATTTCTTCACGTAGACCTGAAATGTATACCTTATCTCTAGCCCTTTAATTACTGAAGGGATCATTTACAAGCCTAGATACCAGCATGTTTGCGATTAGCCTCCACTTCCTTACATCATTCCCTCTCCTGTTTCTAATTGTTTCTTCACCTGTGTAGTCTCTTGCCTTCTTTGGATCCTGATACTTACCTGATACTCTTTTTCTTTAATAACTCCCAGAAATGTGTTTTTCTAAATAACTGACCATCTTTGCAACTCTCACTTTTTACAACTCTATTATAAGAAAATAATTTTTGTTGTAAAATTTTAGAAGGAAGAGTAAATTGCCACAACAAAAACAAATAAAAAGCTCTTGAATGTTACCATCCTAAGAGAATCACTATTAAAATTTTAGTGTATGTTCTTGGGGAAAAAGATGTAATTTTTTCTGTTGTTTCATATATCCTCACTGCTTTTGGAATTTATCTTTTTTTTTTTTTGCTGATTAATGTATAGGGAAAGAGATTAGTTACTTATTTCCCATAGCTTTGTTTTATATAAATTGTAGTCTAAGAATGAGGACTAAGTTCTTTTATTTTTCCAAGTAAGTCATAGTGTCTGTTGCAGGGCTCATGATTTTGCATGCTTCTTGGTTTTAATGCTCTCACAGAAGCTCAGTGCCTCTTGTTAAGAGAAGTTCCTATTGCCAGTCTCAGCCCCAAGGGGAATATGTTAAGGATAAATGGGTCTTGAGCTTTCTTCACCTACAGAAGGGATTGCATTTTCATGGGTCTTCTGATAGAATATTCATCAAGTCAAGTAAAGCATCAATGAACGTCTCTGATTTGAGCAAAATGAGACTGTTTAGGTGACTAGCAAACTTCTATTTTATAGGAGAGTAAGATTTATATCTTGGTCATATGGGGATGAGTTTAATGTGCCTTGGCAGACCCTTTTAATCTGCCCAGGTATTAGAAATGAACATTGTTTGTCTCTTTACGCAAACTAACTATCCAAAACTTAAAAGATTTGATGTTTAGGCATTTTAAGAGGTAAAGGAAATTATGACTCTGGATTCTGAATTTTGGCTTAATTGGAGGAGGAAGAAAGTAAGCAGATGACTAAAACCTGATAAGATTCCCAATTCATTTAATTTTGTTCAACTCAGTTAAAATTGAATATAAAAGACCTGTTTTGACTACATTTGTTACTATCTGTATGTTCTTATGAAGATACTAAATTGCCTAAATCTGTTAGCATAATTCAATTATTCTGCTTACAGAGACGATATTACAAATTTTACACATATGACTTGTTTTGTGTATGATTCGAGTTTGGTCATAGAATCCTGGAGTTAGTGATCTTACAAGTCATCCCTGATTTATCAAAACCTTGTTTAGTCATTTCTAAAATTTATAATGCATAAAGATCATCTAAGGGGACTATGAATAGTTCAAATCCCTGGTCTTAATTCCCAAGATATTTTGAATTAAATAGATGTAAATGTGTCCCGAAAAGCACCCATGACAATTCTTTTTTTTTTTTAAGATTTTATGTATTTATTCGACAGAGAGAGAGAGGGAGAGAGAGCACAAGCAGGGGCAGCAGCAGGCAGAGGGAGAGGGAGAAGCAGGCTCTCCAGTGAGCAGAGAGCCTGATGTGGGGCTCGAACCCAGGACCGCAGGATCATGACCTGAGCCAAAGGCAGACACTCAACCGAGACACCCAGGCGCCCCCACCCATGACAATTCTTAGGCAGATGTTTTATGGACTATTTTTTAAAAAGCATTGTTTAACTTATATTACTCCTAGCAGGTAATTATTTATCTTGCTAGAAGGTACATAAGCTCTATGGACTTAGGATCATTGAAAATTGTCAGCATGTTCCTAAGAAATAGAAAAAAATATATTATCATTTCACAGAAGAGGGAGGTGCTATTAAATTAGGTGTTTTACTTAAGATCATTATGCATATCTAGTTATAGGAGTTGGAATATAACTCAGACCTCCTGCACTAATCTGAAGCTACTGGGTCACATTTGCCTTCCTTAGTATCTGAATTTCCATTATTGCTCTGTGCTTGACATTCTTCTCAAAAGAGACATTCATCAGAACTCATTGATTAAAAGTTCAAGCAGCTGGAAATACTCTTCATATTGTGCAGCCTTAAATTTAAAATAGATCTCAAAATATGAAGACATGGAGAATTCACTGGCAGTGTTTTTTTGGTGTTATTTTGTTGGGGCTGGAAATGAAATTAAGAACTAATTATCTTGATTTTTTAAAAAGAGGTTGCAGAATCTCATTCACCTGTTTTATGGTTTAATCCATTCAAGATAAAACATTAGAAATGCTTTATATTAAAAAGTAAATGTCTAAACATAAAGCATTTATACCATCATTGACTAGAAATGCTAGTTCTATTCATAGTTACTATATTCAAGTAATGCACCTGCATTCTTTGAAATGAATTCCATTTGCTGTACTTAATCCTGTCTTGAGATGGAAGCCAGTGTCCGTATTTGCCAGGTAAATAAGGACAGACTCCATCTGTCCTGTATTGCCACAGCAGACCATCTAACCTATCCCTCAGTGGTCCTGTCAGGCAACATTATGCAAACAGAGACAAAAAGGACCCTCCTGCTGGCTGACCAGTGGGAACTCTACTAAGCCTCTCTCTGATGGAAGCATTTTTCTTGCCCATCTTACTGTGTGGCAAGTCTCTTGACAAGATTTCCGACTTCTGTCATTGAAGTTAAAGACCTCTTTGTAGTACTCTGATCTCTTATGAAATCAGGGAACAAGAGTACCCTTTATGAATCCAAAGCCTAAGTCTGGAAAAGATCCGTATGTCTCATAATCTTGTAATGTAGCCATTTGTATTTTTATGAATCATAAATTTGAACATAAGCAGATTAAACTATTGCAAAGGAAAGAAGTAAAAGATTTGCTATTTAAACATGAAGCAATATTAGCTCCAGTTTCATAATCGTTATAATTTATGATCATTAATAATCCAAATATACTAATGATGTTATAAATCTGCTTGTTTTTCTTTTGTTTCGTTTTTTGGAAGTCATTAGTATTAGCTATATTTATCTTGGGAAAATCAAAATTTGCTAGGTTCTATTGGTTTTCACCATAGTTTGTACTTCACCTATATCGGAGGTCTTAATAAGGGATTTCTTTGTTTTACAGATAGGGAAAACAAAGCAGAGATAGCCCAAATAACTGATTCTATTCCAGAAATCCCCCAGAGGATATAACAATCCATTTTAGCATTGGGCAGCAACACATTTGTAGGATGTAGTAATGCGGTGTCTAGAAAAGTGTTGGATTGAAACCCTATGAGCAATTTGTGCTGCTTCTAGAGCATACTGAGCAGAAGGCATAATGAGATAATGAGGAAAGTGGAGTTTTAATGTAGCATATCTAAAGTCCCAGTCCTGGAGCTGAGCTGCTGACCCAAATCACTCCTAAATGGATTTAGCAAGGCTGTGCTTATATATGCAATGTATGATGAGAGTTATATTTTCACCAAATTATCCCTAACAGTTTCAATAGCCATATTTTAAGTTCTTACAAAGCTCTCATGTTTCTGGGTGCTCTCATAATTATTTTGAACAAAGAAATATTGTTCTGGGAAGACAAAATAATTGGATATGACTTTATTCAATTTTAGCTTTAATGCTCATAAAATCACCTGACAGAGTAAAATTCACCAACCCACATTCCCTCCAAAAGGCAAAACCACCTTAACATAGATTTAGGAACTATTCCTAACACCTCAAAATTATAAGTGTTTATTATAAGCAAACTTTCCTCTTTTGTATGTCTGAAAGAAGTAGTAATTTTAAAAAGAATTTTTATAAAAAAGAATTAAGCACACAAGATAACATTTCATTTTTTAAGTGTTTTCAGATGTAAGTTTAACTTGTCCAACTTTTTTCAGGTACATGTGTTCCCAATAGATTTCTTGGGTCTTTTTGTAAGGTATTCCATTCTTCCTATGGGGCATCTAGGTAAGAAAAGAAATCAAAATGCAGTTTGATAAATATACAGGGTATTGCATTTCTGAAGGCAAGGCTGAATTCATCCTTTGTTTTGTTGCCTATAGAGACTTCATGTTGGGGAAAATTCCTGAAAAAAAAAATGAAGAAAATAGATCAGAGTTTTGAGTTATAGAACTTGAACCTGCTCATTTCAACAACTAATGAAAGACCTAGATTCTCTTTTCTGATATCCTCCAAGGGACCTGACACAGGGAGGGAAAAGCCTGGACCATCAGATGAAGAACACAGATGTGGAGTCAGATATAGCTAAGTTCAAATCCTGGCTTGATTTTCGTAAGTTGTGTAACAGAAAACTTACATAATCTGCCTAAGACCCAGTTGTATCATCTTTAAATTAATAATTATAATTCCTACCTCATAGGGTTGTGTTGAGGATTAACTGAGATGCTTGTGAAGTATTTAACATATCTAGTGCATGCATTAGTTTTCTATTGATGTTATAACAAATTACCACAAATTTAGTGGCTTAAAACAACACAAATTATAGGGGCACCTGGGTGGCGTGGTCATTAAGCGTCTGCCTTCGGCTCAGGTATGATCCCGGGATCCTGGGATTGAGCCCTGCATTGGGCTCCCTGCTCAGCGGGAAGCTTGCTTCTCCCTCTCCCCCCCTGCTTGTGTTCCCTCTCCCGCTGTGTCTCTCTCTGTCAAATAAATAAATAAATAAAATCTTTAATGTGAATCATGTAAGACTGTTGAATCACAGACCTGTACCCGTGAAACAAATAATATATTATATGTTAAAAAAAAGAGGAAGATAGTAGGAGGGGAAAAATGAATGGGGGGAAATTGGAGGGGGAGATGAACCATGAGAGACTATGGACTCTGAGAAACAAACTGAGGGTTCTAGAGGGGAGGGGAGTGGGGGGATGGGTTAGCTGGGTGATGGGTATTAAGGAGGGCACATATTGAATGGAGCACTGGGTGTTATACGCAAACAATGAATCATGGAACACTACATCAAAAACTAATGATGTAATGTATGGTGATTAACATAATAAAGTAAAAAAATAAACATAAACAAACAACAACACAAATTATAATCTTACGATTCTGTAGGTTGGAAGTCTAATACAGGTCCCACTGGGCTAGGTGTATTCTTTTTTGGAGGCTCTAGGAGAGACTGTTTTCTTGTCTCCTCTAGCTCCTAGAGGCCTTCCACATTTCTTGGTTCATGGTCCCCTCCCTTCATCTTCCAAGCAAGCAGTGCAGCATCTCTCTCACCCTTCGTTCATAGTCACACCTCCCTCTGACCACAGCCAGAAAAGGTTCTCTCTCTGACCACAGCCAGAAAAGGTTCTCCACTTTTAAGAATCTATATGATTATATTAGACCCACTCTGATAATCCAGGATAATCTCCCTGTCTCAGGGCTCTTAATTTAGTGACAAGTGCTGTGTTTCTTTTACCACATAAGGTAGCATTCTTTGGCTCCAGGAATTAAGATGTGGATGTGTTTGGGGGGCCTACCACAGTGCCTATTGCATTATTGGTAATAATAAATCCTATCATCATCATTGTGAAAGCCATCATTTCTGTTTTCATCATTTTGCATTTGGCATCTGTTAGGAGGTCAAAAATACTGGTGTCTTTTTTTTTTTAAATAAAGGACCATTTACAAAATTGGAAGACATTCTTTATGGAGTACAGATAGTGGCATAGGCTACATATTTTAATAATTCATTCATGTGTTATATTTTCCTAATACTTCTATATCTTTTTACATAGTATTTTGAACTTTTCAGAAGAATTACAGCATTTTGAAATTGAAAATAATGTTGGTGATTTTATGGTCCAATTATCATTTTATAAAAAAGCTGAATAGGCAAGGTTACTCACCTGACTATAGTCATGCAGTTTGTTAGAGGCAGTGCCAGTGTGACAAGTGTAGTCTTTATTCACTCTGCCATGTTGTCCCTACTGCCATCAGTGTCAACACTCAACATTTTTGTGGGCCCTTTTGGCCCAAGCCTTTGGTGCAAATGTCTGTTGAAGGACCTTTGTGCCTGTTGTGGTATGTGCATGCCTTCTCCTTCCATACTTCTTGGCTACCATTTAGAGCTTTGGGCCTATGCTGCCTGAAAGCTGAGGAAGAGTTAATGCAGCTCTCTGGATTATTCTATTCTCTGGATTATTCTATTTTGAAAAATTATTTTCCTGAATTTTTTTATTCTCTGACTTCTTTATTCAAAATTGTGATATATGAGTAGATTATATCCTTTTCATGTTTCAAGTGAGTGGAAAGAGGTGTTAGGCTGACTCCTGAAAATCTTAGGTGGAAGGGCTATATTTTAGAAAAAAAAAAGAGAAATGATATTTTAGGAAGGATGTAAGACCACATTATATACTGTCCACATACTAGAAAAAAAAAGTTTATATTCTCATTAATAAGTGTTAAAATTTTGCATAAACAGGTTACAATATTAATGGCTAAGAATCTATAAATAGTACACTGGTGGATAAAGTTAATGAAGGAAATGCTGTTGGTCCTACCTAGCATCCATATTGCCAAGGAAATAGAAACTGAGCGCTTATCTTTTCTGGTGGAGCTAAAAGCAGATTGTTTTGGAGTGCACAAATAATGAGTCTGTAATGTCCTCCAAAAGTTCTCTCTTCTTTAATTCAAGATGAGCTCCTCACCCTCATTGACAGGAGAGCCCCACATTTCTGGCGGACTAGGATGTATTATGTAAAAAGAAGCTTCAGTTACAGGGCTCTTCAGGCCACTTGAAACTTGCTTTGAAGATTCACTCTAGTCAGGCAGCTGTTTAATTTATAAAATGTTAAATTCTAGATTGGAGTCTAAAGAAAACCACTCAACCCGAATCCTGATGTTTCTCATTATTTCACTGTTGACATCCCAATTCTAAATGTCTGTGAACAGATGCATTAATTTCCTATTGCTAAGTAACAACACAGATTTATCATTTTACCATTCTGGAGGTCAAAATTCTGAAATCAGTCTCACTGGTCTAAAGTCAAGATGTTAGCAGGACTATTTCCTTCTGGAGATGCTAGGAAAGAATCTTTTCACTTGCATTTTCCAGCCTCTGCATGCTTCCTGCATTACTTTCTTATTGACCCTGTCTAGCATTACACCATCCCCCACTTGTGTTGTCACATTTCTGTCCCTGACTCTAACCCTCCTGCCTCTCCCTTGTAAGGAGCATGTGATTATATTGGGCCCACGTGGATAATCTAGGATAAATTCCCCATCTCAATATCCTTAATCACATGTGCAAAATCTCTTTGCCAGATAAAGTAACATAGACATAGGCTTTGGTGGTTAGGATATGGACATCTTGGAAAGGAATGTTATGAGCCCACAGAATTTACAACCACCCCAGAGTCCAGTGAAATCAAACTGGTGACATTTTTTGGCAAGACTAAAGGAAAGCTGTGCTTGCCAACTTCATCTGGAAATTTTGCCAATGGAATAATACCAGGGAAATCTGTGTTGCCTGCTTTGTGGAAGTAGTTTGACTTGTTGCAAAGATGATCTTGGTGACAATAAAAGTTGAATAAATTTGAATTATAAGGTGATAGAGGCTGAATTTTCATGTTTAGCTAATGAACTGCATCCAGGCCTACCTGACAAAAAGATGCATTAGAATAGGCTTTATCTTAACTGGGTTGACCCTAACTTGGAAAAATCAGTGCGGCATGGAGGATGATCTCTTTTATTAATAGCTATGTATTGTGAATATCCAGAAATTAATGCTTTTTAGTAAAATTCTTTATTTTTTTAATAAGATGGGGTAGTGGCCATAAAATTTTGCTGGCAGGGTTACATTCTGTAGAAGACAATTGGAGAAATGGATTAACAGCACCCTTGGATTCCTTTTCTCTAGCTAACAGTTCATTGACAATTTCTTTATCTGAATCCATCAAAATTCCTCTGAATTGCTATCTTTTCTTCACTTCTCTTTAACCTGCCCTTTTACACGTGAGCGTAGTATTGAAGGTGCTCTTTGTAGAGCTACAACACCATTTTCTTGACTTAGCCCATTGGCCAGTTTCGTATACTAATTTTAAAATGATTAGGGCCAGGATCAGAAGTGGGGATGATAGAGAAGGTGAGGGAGTGGAAGCTTTTTCATGTTTATATGTCAGGGAGCAGTGTATTGACAGGGAAGTCAAACTTTCTTATTTCCTAAAGGTTTTCTAAGAATTGGTTGCCTTGGAGACAGGACAGTACTTTCAGGATTAGATCTGAATCTTGGTGTCTGTTGATGACCTTTCCACTACCTTTACTAGGATTCAACCTCCTTTCTTTCCTTGTCTTCCTGTATAAAATAAGACTAAATGTTTTTATATACATGTGCTCATCATAGTATTTTTATTTCCTGGATTTCAGTGTCTTCCATTCATTAATTTATTCATTCACTAATTCACTCAACAAATATTTGGTTGCCAGGGACTTATGAGTATGGTAAGATGTATAATAGAAATGTGACCAAAATGCTAAGAGAAAATAGCTCTGCCCAGGTGAGACGGAGAATCTTTCACAGCAGAGGTGACATCTGTGCACAGTCTGGAGACGAAACAGGTGTTGGCGTCCTAACCCTGCGCTCACTGTAAATCTCCCCAAGGCACAAGGTATGCCTGTGAAGAGAAGGAATTCTGGGGATTCTGTTTCAAACTTAGTTTTCTTTGTTTCAAATAGGGTGTTTAACATTTGAAATAAAAACGTGACCTCTTTTTAAGAAGTCTCCAACTAAGACAGACTGAAGGAGGGATGGGTAAGCCAGCCTGTGTGATGACTTCAGCAGAAGGCAGTGGGTGGCAGTGGTAGCAAGTAAACAACTTTACTTTCATGTGAAATTGTCCTGGGGAGCTGGGATGGAGGGTGGCAATGCCTGTCCTGGGACACATAGTAAAACACCCAAATCAGACAATACAGGATATAATGAAGGTCTGAGGGGATTTCAGGCTTCCTGAATTGGACCAAATGGTGTCATTATAAAAAAAGGCCAAGGGACAAAGGCATAAAGGTAGCTACTCTCTCCTTGCATTTTAATTCCCATTTAAAAAAAATTAAAATTTTAAAAAAGATCTATTTATTTTAGAGAGAGCGAGCGAGTGAGAAGGGGGAGGGACAGAGGAGGAGAGAGGCAGGGAAGCCGACTCCCTGCCAAGCATGGAGCCAGATGCAGGGCTTGATCCCTGGACACTGAGCTCATGACCTGAGCCAAAATCAAAGAGTCAGGCTCAAAGGACTGAGCCACCTAGGTACTCATTGAATTCCCATTTTTTATTTGTATCAGGTGGGGACTTGCTTCTGTGAAGGGTGATACCCTGGCTTGGTGCATTAAAGCTACCAATAAATTTCTTTCTTTTTTAATATGGGAAAGTAGCCATTGCTCAGAACCACTCAGATACCTAAGTCACCACACCTCCCCATATTGGCTTCTTGGTCAGAAACCCGTGGATCTCCTCAACTAAAAGCCGACCTCTGGATCTGCAGAGGACCTCCAGGCCCATGCTCTCGTACTGTGGCGGACCTTGTTCTGATGATTTGGTATCAATGCCATACCGGGCAGTAAATATTTTTAATCTCAGTCCAGTGAAACTTAGTTAAGACCTTCAATTTAGTTAGTGAAAAACTAACGTTGCTAGCTTCACAGAAAGCTCAGCAATGTCTTACAACTGAGTAGGGCAGTCCTTGAATTGTGTCAGAGAAAAAAAGGGAACCTCTGGGCACCTGGGTGGCTCAGTTGGCTAAGCGACTGCCTTCAGCTCAGGTCATGACCCTGGAGTTCCAGGACTGAGTCCTGCATCGGTCTCCCTGCTCAGCAGGGAGTGTGCTTCTCCCTTTGACCCTCCCCCAACTCATGCTCTCTCTAAAATAAATAAAATCTTCAAAAAAAAAAAAAAAAAGGGAATCTTTGAGATAGCAATTGAAAATAAAGAAATTTATGCAAAATTCTTTTATATTTCTTGGTATTCACCCTTGCTTTAAAATGGTTATCTCAATTTCTAGAACCTTTTTTTGTAGAGTATAAGCTTGCTTATATGTTTATATTAATACCGTTTTAGTAAGTGTACAGTGATTAAGCATAAAAGACAAATACATCTTTGCTGTTTGGTTGCTTCTGTCTTTTCAACTATCAGAGCCTAATGCAATATTGAAGACTCAAATTAACCATTCTTAAAAACTACCCTGCCATTAGAGATGCTTGTTCCAGATTAAAAGCACAGGTTCTGGAGATCTCTTCTATGTCTAAAAGGATATATGCTCAAAGAAATAGATAAAAATATGAAATATATGACATGTACAGTGCTAGATAGAAGATAAGAGGTAATCTGAAGTGGTTGTTTGTAAACTAATTGTCTGTAGCTTTGCTTGTGTTTCTTCATGTCCTTAGTATTACAGGTTGCTATGATAATACTTCTTCAGTTAAACAACCTTGTTAAAATCCTGCAAGAGCAATGATGACTAACACTATGTACAATTTAGGGGAAATAGATTTCTACTGTTGAGTACTTTGTTCTCTAAGAAAATCCAGTTTTTTATTAAATAGCTAATTTTTGTAGTACTTAAGCTTATTATTTAACATCTCTGTACACTTGGTATTTAAAAAGTACTTAGTACAATGATTACTCATTTCCTACACCTTACTTTGTAAGGCAGATTTAGCCTAATAGAATTGTTGAATATAGCAATATAGTGTTTTGAACCACTAAAAGTTTCCATTACTGACTTTTTAGAATAAAAATTGGCATCATAGTCTTGAAATGTAAGATTTAGAGTTTTGAACAGTTATCTCCTTACCATTATGCTTACTGTATCTTATTGTGGGACTGGAAGAGGATCTTCCCTTCACTACTAAATAATGGAATTTCCTCTGACAGAAGGCTCAAAAATGTTAAAGTGGTGATCTACTAATGTCCAGTTAATCTTTTCAAGTATATAGAGTAAAAAATTTTAATTCAATAGTAAAGTGTTTCCATTTGTGAAAATCCCTGAATATCTTGCTTCAATTGCTGCAATGACTTAGGCTCTAAATAGGAAAATAAGTATATGTTTTTATGTAAAAAACTGAGTATTTTCTTCATCTGGTTATTCTCATGTAAAATATATTGTGAGTGTTTAACAATCATTTTGTTAAAAAGTGATCATCAGGACCATATTTGCTTCCTTTTCTTAACTCCAAATATAAATTTTCTTACATAAGAAAAAATTGATATAATTAACATTTGTGACTGATCATTTGTTCTTAATATGCTCACATTGTTTTTTATACTTAATAAATGCAGTTCTTACCTGTTATCATTGGAACTTTAATACCAGTTTTGTGTTAACAAATTGTAAGAAGTCATTATATTTTCTTCATGAAGTTTAGCATTATTTACAACTTCAACAATTGGTGAATCATACTTCATTTCTGTGATAAAAATAAAGAAATCATTGTCATTTTTCAGATATCTGATCTTCATTTTCCAGTGGGAAAACAAGTTATTGTCTATATTTAAATTGAAAATCTTAGATGTACCAGGGAAATAACTGGTAAAATACTGGTTTTTACCAAGCTGGTAAAATATTTGGTCATGGATTATTTTCTAGAATTTTAAAATCAGGTTTTGGGAGCCATACCAACATTCTTCTAGTTCAATCCATTTATCTAGTTTTTGTTTCTTTTTCAGAACATCTTTCATAAGTGCTTAACTACTAAAGCATGAAACTTGTAAGGACAGAAAACTCAACACATATTTGTATTTGACCATGTTTCTCTAATAGATGTTCTTTTATATTGAGCCAAAATGTTAGTTTCATTCAGTAGAAGTAACCCCTCTGTGGTGAGTTGAAGGATTTGGGGACAGATCAAAGAAAAAACATAACCATGAGGTGACAAGAACACAGAATGTGCTTTATTTGGGTGTCTCTTGGCCAGTCACATGAGAGAAATCTCTCACAGTAGACTTTCCAGAGTCAGCAGGGCAGGGTCACCACTCAAAAGGAGAAGTCAAGAGAACCCCTGGGAGAAAGGGGACTTAATGTGTATAGGTGGTGTTGCGCAGCTGCAAGATGGGAAGTCTCTGGATGAGAGAGTTCCAAAGGGCAGGAGAGGCTCGGGATCTTTTATAGCATAAAGTTTTGTCTAAATTGCGACTAGCAGGTGTTGGATGCAGTTTAGCAGGTATGTACAGCAGGCAGACCCTAAATGGCTAAAAATATGCTTATTTGGGCAGTATTTAAAGTGATTGATATATAAAAATCTGAGTTTGGCTTTGGTGGGTTTGAACTAATTATGAACCTGATGTAAACAGGTATAACATAGGCCCAATATAAAGGAGCCATCTTTAGCTCATTTATATAACACCCTTAGAGGTGATTAGAGAAATATTTTAATATATTGGCACAGTACAGATACATATAGCTCTGTATGATTTTAAAGTTTTTAAGACAGTGTTCATGTCTTTAATGAGTCTTTCTTTTTCTCTGACTTAAATATTTCTGATTTCTCCAAATTTAACTTGTATAATACTATTCTGAGCTTTCATTTCCTTTATTTACAGTTTATTTTTTTATTTTCTTAAAATGTACAGTCCAGCGGCTTTTAATATATTCAGAGAGTTGTAAAACCATCACTACTATCTAATTCTAGAGTTTTTTTGTCACTCCAAAAGAAAAGCCATACCCTTTAGTGGCCATACTTCATTACCCTCTTTCTTTAGCCTTTGGAACTACTAATCTACTTTCTTTCTCTATGAATTTGCCTATTTTGGCTATTTCATATAAATGGCTATTTGGCTATTTCACATACAATATGTGGCCCTTTATGCCTGGGTTCATTCACTTAGAAATCATCCATGTTGTAGTATGTATAAGTATTTTATTCCTTTTTATGGCTGAATATTCCGCTGTATGGATATATTCCATTTTATTTATCCATTCACCAGATGATGGACATTTGGATTATTTTTATTTTTAGGCTATTATGAATAATTCTGCTATGAACATTTGAGTACAAGTTTTTGTGTGAAAATATATTTTCAGTTCTCTTGGGTATATACCTAGGAATGGAACTGCCAGATCATACTGTAAGTCTGTTTTTAACTTCGAGGAACCCCAAACTGTTCCCCACAATGAATACATCATTTTACATTTCCATCAGCAAGGTATGAGAGTTTCAGTTTCTTTACATCCTTGTCAGTGTTTGTTATTGTCTGTCTTTTTTTGATTATAATTATCCTGGTGCATATGAACTGGTATCTCATTGTGGTTTTGATTTACATTTCCCCAGTAACTAATGATGTTGAGCATCTTTTCATGTGTTTATTGGCTTTTGGTATATCGGTTTTTGGAGAACTATCTATTCAGATTCTCTGCCATGTTTTTCACTGGATTTTTTCTTATTGTTGAGTTGTTAGAGTTCTTATATATCCTAGATATAATTTTCTTGTCAGTTATATGATTTGCAAATATTTTGTCCCATTCAGTGAGTTGTCTTTTCACTTTATTGATATTTTTTGATTTCCAAATTTTTTAATTTTTTGAGGTCCAATTTTTTCTTTTGTTTTTCACCTTTTTGGGGTCATATTTAAGGATAGATTTACAAATCCAAGGTCATAAATATTTACCCCATATTTTTAAAAATATTTTTGTAGTTTTAGGTTTTTGATTCATTTTGAGTTAATTTTTGTATATGGTATGAGATAGGAATGTATCTTACTCTTTTGCATGTGAATGCATATCAGTTCTCATAGCACAATTTATTGAAAAGTCCATTCTTTCCTTCATTGATTTATATTGGTACCCTAATCAAAAAATCAATTGATCATAAATATAATTCTTTATTTCTTGACTCTTTAATCCTCTTCCATTGATGTATATGTCTATTTATATGTCAGTACCACACTCTTGATTACTGTAGCTCTGTAGTAAGTTTGAAATCAGGAAGTGGGAGTATTCCAACTTTGTTTTTCTTTTTTCAAGATTGTTTGGCTATTCTGGGTTCCTTAAATTTCCCTAAGAATTTTAAGATCAATTTGTCAGTTCTGAAAAAAAGGTACCTGGGATTTTGGTAGGGATTTTGTTGACTCTGTAGATCAATTTGAGTAGTATTGTTATCTTCGAACCATGAAACACTATGGACTCTGAGAAACAAACTGAGGGTTCTAGAGGGGAGGGGGTGGGGGGATGGGTTAGCTTGGTGATGGGTATTAAGGAGGGCACGTATTGAATGGAGCACTGGGTGTTATACGCAAACAATGAATCATGGAACACTACATCAAAAACTAATGATGTAATGTGTGGTGATTAACATAACATAATAAAAATAAATAAATAAATAAATGGGTAGTATTGTCATCTTAACAATAATAGGTATCCAAACATGAATATAGGATGTCTTTCCATTTATTTAGGTCTTCGTTAATATTTTTTCAGCAATGGTTTCTGGTTTCCAGAATACAAGTTTTGTACTTACTAAATATATTCCTAAGTATTCTTTTTGATACTATTACAGATCCGTTTTTTCTTATAACTTTATATCATTGCTGAATTAGTTTATTAATCCTAATATTTTTTGTTGTTTATAAATCCTAATATTTTTGTTGTTTCCTTTGGATTTTCTATATATAAGATGAGGTCAGCTGCAAGTAGTTTGACTTCTTCCATTTCAATCTGGATGCTCTTTTCTTTCTTCCTTTTTTTTTCTTTTTTGCCAGTCACCCTGGCTAGAACTTCCAATACAATGTTGAGTGGAAGTGGTGTTCTGCTAAGCAGAAAACTTGCAGTCTTTCACATTAACCATTACTGGGTTTTTCATAGATATCTTTTATTATTAAGTTGAGGGAATTTTCTTATATTCCTAGTTTGTTTTTTCTTTTTATCATGCCAAATGTTTTTTCTATGTTTATTGGTAAGATCTTTGTTTTTGTGGCTTTTGTCTTTATTAATATGATACATTAAATTGATTTCAAAAGTTGAACCAACCTTGTATTCTTGGAATAAATTGCACATAATCATGGTATATATTTCTTTTTAATATTCACTGGATTTAATTTGATAGTATTTTGTTGAGGATTGGTGTGCCTGTGCATTAACAGGTATTGATCTGTGTTTTTCTTGTGTTATCTTTGATTTTGGGTATCAGGGTAGTACGGGATCCTAAAATGAGTTTGGATGTGTTTTGTCCTCTTCTGTGGTTAGAAGAGTTTGGGAAGGATTAGTGTTAATTATTCTCTAAAGGTTTGGTAAAATTTACCAGTAAAGATGTCTTGGCCTGTACTTTTTATTGTGGGTAATATTTTGGATTATTAATTCAATCTCTTGTTATAGATGTAATTAGATTTTCTATTTCTTTTTAAGTCAATTTCGGTAGTTCTTGCTTTTGTAGGAATTATTCTATTTCATCTAGGCTTTCTAATTTGCTGGTATACACTTGTTCATAATATACTTTATAATCCTTTTTATTTCTATAAGGTTGGTAGTAATGTTTCTTCTTTTATTCTTGATTCTACTAGTTTGTCTTTTCTCTCTCTCTTTTTTTTCTTTTGTTGGTCAATCTAGCTAATGATTTGCTGATTTTGTTGATCTTTTCAAAGAACCAACATTCAGTTTTGTTGATCTTTTCTATTTTTAAAAAATGTCTGTTTCATTAATTTCCATTCTAATATCTATTCTTTTCTTTCTTCTCCCTATTTTGTGTTTTAATTTCCTCATCTCTTCTAGTTTCTTGTTAGACATTTATATTAATAATTTGAAGTCTTCAGTTTTTTTAAAGATTTTATTTACTTATTTGTCTGAGAGAGAGAGCATAAGCCTGGAGAGTTGCAGGCAGAGGGTGTGGCAGGCTCCCTGCTGAGCAAGGAGCCAATGCGGGGCTCCATCCCAGGACCCTGGGAGCACGACCTGAGCTGAAGGCAGATGCTTAACCAACTGAGCCACCCAGGCATCCCATGAAATCTTTATTTTTAATATAAGCATTTACAGCTATATATTTTCCTTTATATACCATCTAGGTCTATCCTCTATGTTTTGGTATGCTGTTTTCATTTTTATTTATCTCAGTGTCTACTTTATGATATTTTCCTTCACTGTTTGTGTTTTTTAATTTCCACTTACTTGTGAATTTCCAAATTTTCTTGTGTTATTGATTTTTTTATTTCATTTCATTTTGGTCAGAGAACATATTTTGTATAATTTAAATCCTTTTATGTTGATTGAGATTTGTTTTATGGCCTAACCTATGGTTTATCTTGGAGAATGTCTCATGTGCACTTGAGAAGAGTGTGTATTCTACACCGGTTGGATGGACTATTTCCCAGATGTCTGTTAGCTCTGGTTGGTTTATAATGTTGTTCAAGTCATTTATTTTCCTCTTGGTCTTCTGTCTGGTTGTTCTGTTTATTATTGAAAGTAGAGCATTGAAGTCTCCTACTATTATTGAATTTTCTGTTTCTTCTTTCAGTTTTGTCAGTTTTTGCTTCATATATTTTGGGACTGTATTTTTAGGTGCATGCCTGTTAATAACTGTTAGATTTTCTTAATATATTGATTTTTTTAATCCTTATAAACTATCCTTCTTTGTCTCCAGTACCAGCTTTTATTTTAATTTATATAATATTTGATATTAGTACAGCAACACCAGTTCTCTTTTGCTTACTAATTTAATGGTATAATTTTTCTGTCCTTTTATTTTCAACTTACTTATGTTTGAATCTAAAGTGTGCCTGTTTTTTAAAATTATTTGAGCATAGTTGACACACAACGTTACATTAGTTTCAGATGTATAACTTAGTGATTTGACAAGTTTATACATTATGCTATGTTCACAAGTGTAGCTACCATCTGCCCAGTTATATCACCGCTACAATACCATTTATTGTACTCCTAATGCTGTACCTTTTATTCCATGACTTATTCATTCCATAACTAGAAGCCTGAAATCCTCCCTCCCTCATATCCATTTCGCCCAACCCCCATCACCCTCCCTTCTGGCAATTTTCAGTTTGTCCTCTGTATTTATAGGTCTGATTCTGCTTTTTGTTTATTCATTTCTAAATTCTCTTTAGGAGTGGAATCATATGACATCTGTCTTTCTCAGTCTGAATTATTTAACTTAGCGTAATACCCTCTAGGTCCATCCATGTTGTCTTAAAAGGTATGATCTCATCCTTTTTATGGCTGCATGATATTCCATTGCATCTGTACACCACATTTTCCTTATCCATTCATCTTTTGATGGACACTTAGGTTGCTTCCATGTCTTGGTTATTGTAAATAATGCTGCAGTAAGTATAGGGGTGCCTCTTGTGTACCTGTTATGTACAACATATAGTTGACACATGGGTTTTTTTTGTGGAGGAAGGAAATCATTCCTTTTTGTATCTCTTCAATTTGACTATACAATTTCTCTTTAAACTGAGATTTTAAATTTCATATTAATAATCCATATGTGAATGGTATTGATTCTATGTTACTTTATTAATGTTAATGCAGCCAAAGTTTGTTTTAGTATTTTTTTGGCAGCCATTATCACAATTTGGCAAATTATGTGGCTGGTTTCTGTAAATCTAATCAAAGGACCCTATATTTGTTTGTTAAATTTTGTTTTGTTTTACTTAACCTATTGTCTTTTCAATATCTGTTTTTAGTAAATTTAATCTTACTAGTAAATTCATCTAGTAACTTTAGTATCACTCCAATGATGATTGTGATGAGTTCTAATATTTAATGAATATGAATGGACATTCTGTACATCTAATCTAAACTCCACTCTGCCATGTGTTAGATAGGTGACCTGAGGCAAGTTACTTAACCTCTCTACCCCAGTCTCCCATCTGTAAAATGAGGATGATGGTAAACAAACACATGTAGCTCCCTGGGTTGCTTTGAGGATTAAATAAAATAATATTTATAAAGCATTTAGAAATAATGCCTAACATAATAAACATCATATAAGTATTTGTAAAATGAAATAGTGCATTCTGTGAAATAGAGAAGACGTTATTATTTCCATTTTGTGTGTAAGGAAAATAGGATTTAAAGAGATTAAGTAATTTCCCCAAGGTTCCATTGCTATTAATTAGTGACTCTGGGACTTGAACTAAAGTGCCTCACTCCAAAGTCCATGTTCTTGACCACTAATTCTCCAATATTATCTTCTTAATGCTTCATCCAAACAATTGTTAAACACATTAAAGAAAATACTGCCAAGAACAGAGGCCTTAGAATGCATTGCCATAAATTTCCTTTCATTAATCAGAGCCCCTTTTCATGATTACCCAATAATATCTCCAAAACTTTTTATATTTCTCCATGAATTAAAAAAATCTAGTAAAAATAATGGAAAATTCTTCGGTGTAATTGATATCTATGCCTTCTCTGTATTGCCCTGATTGGCCATTGCAGACATTCTCTCAAAAAGAAAATGAGGGTACTATAAAGTTTTAAGCTTTTAGTGCTAATGCTTATTAACCCTTATGTTCCTTAAAGGGATTTGTTTTCTGATTCTATAGTCAAATTGGTACTTTTTAGAACTTCTTGAGACACCTGGGTGGCTTAGTCAGTTAAGCACCTGCTTTGGGCTCGAGTCATAATCCCAGAGTTCTGGGATCGAGTCCCACATCTGGCTCCTTGCTTAGCAGGGAGCCTGCTTCTCCCTTTGCTTGCTGCTCCCCCCTGCTTGTGCACTCTCTCTCTCTCTCTGACAAATAAATAAGTAAAATCTTTTAAAAAAATAGCACCTCTCAGTGTTCCTGAATATCTTTATTTTCTGAATTTTATGTATGTTTTATTGAATAATTTTTCCTTCTACCTTCCTTTTTATCATTTTTAAAGTTATTATTAAATTCCAGTTAGTTGACATACAATGTAATTAGTTTCAAGTATACAATATAGTGATTCAGCACCGCCATATGACACCTGGTGCTCATCACATGTGCCCTCTTTCATCGCCATCACCTATTTTACCCATTCCCCCACCCACCTCCCCCCTGGTAACCATCAGTTTGTTCTCTAGAGTTAAGAGTCTGTTTCTTGGTTTTCCTCTCTTCCTTCCCCCACCATGTTCATTTGTTTTGTTTCTTAATTCCACTTATGAGTGAAATTACATGGTATTTGTCTTTTTCTGACTGACTTATTTCAGTTAGCCTAATACACTCTAGCTCCATCCTTGTTATTGTCAATCACAAGATTTCATTCTTTTTATGACTGAGTAATATTCCATTGTATATACACATACCACATCTCTTTATCCTTTCTTTATCCAAACACTTGGGCTGTTTCCATAGTTTGGCTATTGTAAATAATGCTCCTGTAAATATCAGGGTGCATGTGTCTCTTCGAATTAGAATTTTTGTATCCTTTGAGTAAATACCTAGTAGTGCAATTGCTGGATGGTAGGGTAGTTCTATTTTTAACTTTTTGGGGAACATCCATACTGTTTTCCAGAGTGTCTGCATCAGTTTCCCACCAACAGCGTAAGAGGGTTCGCCTCACCAACACCTGTTGTTTCTTGTGTTGTTGATTTTATCCATTCTAATAGGTATGAGGTGATATCTCATTGTGGTTTTGATTTGTATTTCCCTGATGATGAATGATGTGGAGCATCTTTTCATGTGTTTGTTGGTCACCTGTCTGTCTTCTTTGGAAAAATGTCCATTCATGTCTTCTGCACATTTTTTAGTTGGATTATTCATATTTTGGGAGTTGAGTTTTAGAAGTTGTTTATATATTTTGGATACTAACTCTATCAGATATGTCATTTGTAAAATATCTTCTCCCATTCTGTGGGTTGCCTTTTAGTTTTGTTGTTTCCTTCACTGTGCAGCATTTTATCTTGATGTAGTCCCAATAGTTTAGTTTTCTTTTTTCTTTGCCTCAGGAGACATATCTAGAAAGAATTTGCCATGGCTAATGCTAGAGAGATTACTGTCTGGATTTTTATGGCTTCATAAAATCTCCTCTAGGATTTTTATGGTTTCATGTCTCACATTTAGGTCTTTAATCCATTTTGAATTTATTTTTGTGTTTGGTGCAAGAAAGTGGTCCAGTTTCACTCTTTTGCATGTTGCTGTCCAGTTTTCCCAACACTGTTAGTTGAAAAGACCGTCTTTTTACCGTTGTATATTGTTTCCTGCTTTGTGAAAGATTAATTGACCATATAGTGTGGGTTCTGTCCTGGGTTTTCTATTCTGTTCTGTTGATCCAAGTGTTTTTTTGCACTAGTACCATACTGTTTTGATCACAACAGCTTTGTAATATAACTTGAAGTCCAGAATGTGATGCCTCCAGCTTTGCTTTTCTTTTTCAAGGCCTTCTGTTTTAAAAAGTCTTTCTTCTTAAAGTCTAGGGTACATGTCAATTATAGTTGACATTTTGACTCACAGATGCTAGGAATGATAAGATGATGTAGTTACTTTATATTTCCATCCAAATGTTTTCTGTTGGTTAGAATTAGGTTCAGAGCAGCATGTAAGGCAAAAGCATACTAAAGTTCTGTGATTTTAAATAGTGTATGAAGGGCTTTGAATATTATATCATAGAGATTATTTAGAGCAGCTTATTTTAATTATAAAGAAGGCTTATAATTAATGTTTTAATTTTCTGTATAAAAATATATATTCCTAAAGTACTTGAGAGCATTTTTATGTGTTAAATATTTGCTTAAAAGCTGTCCTATTTAAGGAAAAAAACTTTTATTTTTTTTGTGGTTCAATGATGAACTAAGGACATTCATGCATCTTGAAATTTTTTCTAGAATAAGATAAATTGTTTAAAGAATCTTGCATGTTTTTCAGCTAAGAATGATAGCAATTATATCAATTAAAATGATTTTCTTTGTGAATGATAAATAATATTTTATATTTTCCTCCTCATAAAAGAAAAGCTCACTGCCACTTGAGAATATAGCATTTAGTTTTGATTTAGCATTTAATAGGCAGTGCAGTTCCTGACTTTTGGTTTAGCCCTATGCCCTTTATTCTTTAGCTGATTTGCTAATTACAATTGAAAATCCTCTAAAGTTCCACTGGGGAAATGCAAATGTACATTCAGATTCTAAATATTTGAGAGGCAGCCAAGTACTGAGTGCGTGCAAACACATTCTGAATTTTACATAATTTTTTATATAATTACTTTTAATGTCCAGAGGCTTCCTTCTTCATTATCACTATATAGATCCCTTCTCTTTTAGCAAAAATGGAATGAACAGAATGTTCTGATTCTTTCAAATAAATCAAAATTAAAAAATAGAATTTCTTTAATAGGTGAAAGAGAAGGGAGCTGAAAGATTTGTGGGGGGAGGCAGAAGTTTGGCATAGTATTAATTTTTAATTTTTTTTGAAATAAAAATTGTTGGGGGTGCCTGGGTAGCTTAGTTGGTTAAGCAACTGCATTCAGCTCAGATCATGATCTCGGGGTCCTGGGATTGAGCCCCATATTAAGCCCCGCATCACACTCCCTTCTTGGTGGGGAATCTGCTTCTCCCTCTCCCTCTGCCCCTGCCCCTACACTCCCTCTCTCAAATAAATAAAATATTTAAAAAAAAGAAAGAAAAGACATTGCATAAAAGCACTGAATCATAAGTATACAGCGTAGTGAATTGTCACAAAGGGAACACACTTTTGTAAGTACCACTTGTTTCAAGAGAAAAAGCATTACCAGTATCCAGAAGGCTTCTGTGCTCCTACCCATCACCTCCTCCTCACTATTCCCCACATTATCAAATGTCCTGCCTTTTAACACTATACATTGCGTTTCCATTTTTAAACATTATATAAATAGAATAATGTAGCATATATGACTTATTTGATTCAACATTGAGAGATTAAGAGATTCACCCATGCTGTTACACATAGCATTGGTTTATTATCATTGTTGAATAGTATTCTGTTATGTAAATAGAGCACAATTTATTCCTCCACTCTACTCTAGATGAACATTTGGCTTTTTATCAGTTGTAGACTCTTGGAAACTTTTTTGCATGTCTCTTGGAGAGTGTTTGCATACCTTTCAGTTGGGTATATATCTAGGATTGAAATAGCTGAATAATAGGATATGTTATTTTCAAATTTAGTAGATAATGCCAATTTCAGTTTCCAAGAAAAATGTACCTATATGAGGTTCTACTTATTCCATATCCTAATACTTAGATTGTCAGTTTTTTAAGTTTTAGCCTTTTTGGTATGTCCTGGTTATTTTAAATTTGCTTTTCTCTAGAGATTAATGAGATTGGAAACTTTTTATATGTTTATTAACCATTGTGACATGCTATTTAAACTTTTGCTCAATTTTATATTGGAATGTATTGATCTGTAAATTTTTTCATATTCTAGATATGAACTGTTTTTTATTATATATGTTGAAATAACTTTCTCCTCTTTGCAATTTGACTTTTTACTTTATAAATGTTGTCTGTTGATCAAAAGTGTTTTAAATGTTAATGTATTTCTTTATATTTAATACTACCTCTAAATCCTGAAGGTGTTCTTCTATGCTATATTCTAAAAGCTTGTTTTATATTCCATATTTTATTTTTTAAATATTTTATTTATTTATTTATTTGTCAGAGAGAATGAGAGGGTGAGAGAGGCAGGCAGAGGGGGAAGCAGGCTCCCCGCCAAGCAAGGAGCCCGATACAGGAATCCATCCCAGGACCCCGGGATCATGACCCAAGTGAAGGCAGACACACAACCGACTGTGCCACCCAGGCATCCCTATGTTCCATAGTTAGATCTTATTTTTATATATGTTGGGGAATAGGAAGACATTTCATGTTTCTCCATATGAATAGCCAAGGGACCCAACACCATTTATTGAAAAGACTCTTCTTTCCCCTACTCCTCTTCAGAGCCACCTTTGTCATAAGTCACACTTTCCTTGGGTTTGCTTTCAGACTTCCTTTTTTGTTGTTGTTGTTGTTGTTGTTGTTGTTTTGTTTTGTCTCCATGTCCAATACAGAGCCCAACATGGGGCTCAGACTCACAACCGTGATATCAAGATCTGAGCTGAGATCAAGAGTCAGACACTTAACCAACTGAACCACCCAGGCACCTCTAGACTTTCTATTTTGGAGCTTTTTATAATTTTTCTTGACTTGTGCCAATACCACATTATTACAATTACTGTTGCTTTATGAAAAGTGTTGATCACCTATGGAGCCATCCTTTGAGGGTTTTTTGTTGTCGTTAAGTTCTCGTTGGTATTCTTGGACCCTTACATTTCCTTTTAAGTTTCCATATGAAATTTAGAATCAGATTATTGGAAGTGCATTATATCCATAGATTGAATATGGAGATTGAACATCTTGACAATAATTAGTCTTTTAACCCATGAACATGGATATACCCTTTCATTTATTTATATTGTCTTTAATTTCTCACAATAATGTAGGTCTTTTGTGTATAAAGAGGCTACTCAGACATCTTTCATTTATTACTTTATATATTTTAAAGCTACATTTTTAGATGCAGATAAATTTGGATTGTGATATATTCCTGAGAGTTTGATACCTGTTTTTCTCTGGTAATATTTCTTGTCTTAAAAATCAACTTTGTCTGATTTTAGTGTACCTACACAGCTTTCTTTGGTATATGTTTGCATGTTATATTCTTTGCATATGTGCCAATGTTCCACCCATATTCTTTTAGGTCTCACCACTGATTATAGTGCACAGGCTGATTTACAATTGCCTGGGGACTCTGTTGGCTAGACTATGGAAAGTTCAAGTGCCAGAGAATTAATGTCCTGAACAGCCTTAAACCATATGCAGGTGGGGTAGCTTTTAGCTCAGTTTAGGTAGTTTAGCTCTTATTCTAAGTGGTTTCCAGAATTTTTTAGAGGAAATAAGTCCTAGTTATCAGAGTAGCAGTTCTCTGGATGAAGCATCACTTATTTGATTCTGTCTTCCTTTTCCTGTCTTCATTGTTCCCTTTCTTCAGTTTTACGGAATTACCTATGAAATATAGTATTTTATTCAATCTTTGTTTCAGGATTTGTGGATGTTCAAATAAGATACTGTATTTTCCATCCTTTTATTTCTGACTTTATTTAAAATGTATCTCTTGTTAGCAGCTTTTGAGTTTGCTTAACTCAATTTGATGATTTTAATGTTTTATTTGAAGTATGTATTTCATTTTTTTCCTTTGTTCATTTGTTTTGTTTCTTAAATTCCACATATGAGTGAGGTCATATGGTATTTGTCTTTCTCTGACTTATTTCATTTAGCATAATACTCTCTAGCTCCATCCATGTTGTTGCAAATGGCAAGATTTCATTGTTTTTTTATGGCTGAGTAATATTCCATTGTATGTGTGTATATATATGTATATATATATATATGTATATATAACACATCTTCTTTATACATTCATCAGTTGATGGATGCTTGGGCTGTTTCCATAGTTTGGCTTTTGTAAATAATGCTCCTATAAACATCAGGGTGCATATATCCCTTTGAATTAGTAATTTTATATCCTTTGGGTAAATACCTAGTAGTGCAATTGCTGGATGGTAGGGTAGTTCTATTTTTAACTTTTTGTGGAACCTCCATACTGTTTTCCAGAGTGGCTGCATAAGTTTGCATTCCCACCAGCAGTGCAAGATGGTTCTGCTTTCTCCACATCAAAAATAAATAAAAATAAATATATAAAAGGAGAGAGAAAGAGGAAGAGAGAGAGAGAGGCAAACCAAGAAGCAGACTCTTAACTATAGACAATAAACTGATGGTTACCACAGGAGAGGTTGGTGGGGGAATGGGCGAAATAGGTGATGGGGATTAAGGAGGGCACTTGTGATGAGCACCAGCTGTTGTATAGAAGTGTTGAATCACTGTATCATACACCTGAAACTAATATTACATTATATGTTAATTAGCTGGAATTTAAATAAAAACTTTTAAAAATGAAGTGTGTTTTTCAGGTATATATATAATAATTATTGCTATAGTTGGGATTTAAAGCTACTAACTGTTTTACCATTTCTTTTTTCTTATTTATGTGTCTTCTTTTGGGTTAATCAAAATATTCTTCAATCTTCCTTTCTGAAGACTTTCTACAATGAACAGGGATAGACATTCATTCCTTTCTTTTTTTTTTCATTCATTCCTCTCCAAACAGGAGAAATCAGAAGGAGGAAAGGAGTGATAAGTCTCAGGCAAGTTCAAACTTAGCAAAGCAAATTTCATTAGATCTTAAGGTTCAAGAACAATGGTTTGATGCTCTGCTATGTAGGCCCACTGTGATGGCAGCATCCTCAGTAATACTTGTTAGTTTGCCTCTTTTATGTTAGCCACCCTAGTATGTGTGAAGTGGTTCCTCATAGTGATACTTGGTTATTTTTAAAAACTTTTATTGATGTGCAAAATACATACAGAATAGTGCACAAAATGACCATACTTGTTTAACAAGCACTTAGATATAAAAATAGAATGCTAGCAAAAATTCTACTTTTGTTCTCTTCTCTATTATGTGACTCCAAATACATGTATGTCAGATCTGTTTACTATGAACTGTATATTCTTTGTGTTCTTTTCTATTATTTAATTTTTTTTTCACACTTCAGACTGGATACTTTCTGCTAATCTATCTTTGAGCTGGCTTATCTTTTTCTTTTCTGGTACCCAATCTTGGTTTTATTAGTTCTAGAATATCTACTTTACTCTTTTTCTGAAAAAATAGATTCCAGTTCTCTGGAGAAATTTTATTTTATATTTTACTTTAATTCCAGGATAGTTAACATACAATGTGATATTAGTTTCAGGTGTACAATATAGTGATTCAACAATTCCATATATTACTGAGCGCTCATCAAGATAAGGATACTGTTAATCCTCTGGGGGAATTTTATATTATTGTCTTATCTCTTAGACATATTGATTATAGTTATTTAAAAATCTGTGTCAATAACTTGAGTACCTAGTCATTTGTGGATCTGTTTACATTGTCCTTTTTTCCTGGTGTGTTTGGTAATTTAAGAGTTAATGCCAGACATTGTGTTGTTAAAGTGGTTCTGTATGCATTGCCTTCTAGAGAGGCTCTATCCTGTTTGTGATACTATACTAGACAGATCACCTTAATCCAAGTAGTGCATGATCAGTACCAAAATGAACGGAAATCTATGAAAAGCTCAGATTATTTATTCACTCCTACTTCCAGGGTATAACACTCCAGAGGGCTCACTGAGAACCTTGGATGGTTATTAGAGACCTTTGTCCTTGGAAGGTCCTAAACTCCAGTTTAAGAGTTTAAAATTGTAATGCTGCCAAAAATTCAATTCTGTTTCCCTTCAGTTTCTGCTTTGCTTCTTTGACTTTCACCGTAGGCAACTTAAAAATTCAACAAAATTTTTGGGGGCTCAGTCTTCTTTCCTTGCACTTTCATTCTCTCTGGGATTTTGTCTTTAGGCTTGAGTATTTTTACAGCCCCCAAATTGATTATTTTTTCCTCCTCAGGCCTGTGAGATTACCTAATTTTCCTGGCTTTCTACCTCTTACCAGCTTCCATCTGTCAGATTCTTAGTCTTCCCCCAGTGCCTCATATTATCAAATATTAAGTTTGATTCAGAAATGTAGAATATAGAATAGCTGTGCATTCCCCTTCTTTCTGTGATCTTGGCCCCTCAATTCTGGCTCCATTGGCAGTTTTCTGATGTCTCCACATAGGTAGGTATGTTAGTTGGTTTCTTTCTCTCCTCTTTCCCTCCCTCCCTTCTTTTTCTTTCTTTCATTTTATCCAGATGTTTTCATTGTTTTTGGTGGGAACTTCAGCCTGTTACAAGATAATGTATCATAGCTAGAAATTAAAGTCAGTTCCTTCCTTCCCTCATTTTAGTAATACTTACTGGTACCTACTGTATGTCAAGGAGTTGGGATGTTAGGAGCTGGGGCTATTGCAATAAAGATTGTACCCACTATTCAGGTTAAAAAATAGATTGTTACCAGTATCTTAGAAACTCCCTGTATACTCCTCCCTCATCCTATCCCACCAAAAGGTAACCATTATCCTGAATTTTATGTAATCACTCTGTTCTTTAATTTCACATATGCATATATCCTTAAACAGTACTTTATAAAAGTTTTATGTTTTTGAATTTTACAAAATCAAAATCATATTACATATATCCTTTTATTAATTTTTATTCTTAGTACAGCAATTTATATTTTAACAAATAATTCTAGAAAAATATCTAAAGATAGACTACTCAAAAAGAAAGGAACAAACGTTTATGAAGCCCTTTAGCCATGAACAGGGCATAGCACCTATAGTAACTCTGATTTTGCTCTTGTGCTTGTGGGTTGTGCTCTCTGAGAACGAGACCATGACTTTGTTCCTCTTTGTTACTGAAGCAAATAGCATACAATGAAGCTCAGTAAACAAGAGCTAAATTAAGTCAAGAATGAAAAGAAAATCCCCAGTGGTTATGAGCTGTGGCCACAGGAAACACAGGGTGTCAAAGGTAGAACATAGGTGCTTCATAGTGAGTTTGGGGTTTAGGAGAGGGCAGTGTTTAATTTTTTTTAAGTGTTGAGCATATTAAGAACTGTGCTGCTCAGGGCGCCTGGGTGGCTCAGTTGTTAAGCGTCTGCCTTTGGCTCAGGTCATGATCCCAGGGTCCTGGGATCGAGCCCCGCATCGGGCTCTCTGCTCAGCAGGAAGCCTGCTTCTCCCTCTCCCACTCTCCCTGCTTGTGTTCCCTCTGTCACTGTGTCTCTCTCTCTCTGTCATATCAATCAATCAATCAATTAATCAATCTTTAAAAAAAAAAAAGAACTGTGTTGCTCAAGCGTTTGTGGCTGTTTCTTTTAGGAGGGTCTGGAAAACTGGGCTTGCTCACTCAATGAGATATAATCCTGACATTTCCCTGAGTCGGTTTCAACCCCCACAAAGCATCTCGCTGTGTGTCAGTGTGAAGTTTGTAGACTTGTAATGTGTTTGTGCCAGATGCTGTATTGTTGTCCTTTAGCTCTGTTTTGTGACAGATGGGTATACAACAAGCATGTCAAAAATTAATAATAGAAAAGTTTCTTTTTAAATTTTAACTGTATCATAAGGTAAAATATCCCCTCATTCCTCACCCCCTCCCCTGCTACAGTCCATCATGCTTTTTAAACTAGAGTCTGCCAGCTAATGAATAATAGAGACAAAACATAGTTCTTTTCACCCTGGTGAAATACTGCATTATTTGTTATTCATGAGTTCTTGTTTTCTTGGAAGATTGTTTGATGAAATATATGCGTGATGTGTACCCCATCATTTCCTGGAGGCCTTTTAGATTTCCTCAGAGTATTTTCCTTTTGTTTTTAATAAACTTGCAAATAGTTGTGGAGAAGAGCCACTGGATGATAGTATAACTAACCTGTTTTAGTACCATATCTCCCCAAACTCACTCCCAAATTAACAAATTTGAGATTTTACAGTATTTCTTCACAAGGTACATAGAAGGAGTAAAAGGGAAAAAATGCTGCTGTCTTTTAAAAATAATCTGGAAGACCCACTTACTACTGCATCTTGCCAGCATCAGGCCTCTTTCTTTGTGCCTCTGTGTTGTTGCCATCTGCTTTTTGAATAAGGTTCAACAAATTCAGTACAACAGGAAATCCTTTCTGGAGATAGGTTAAGTCTTCTTTCCAAGCAGAGCAGAGTCATGTTTTTGCCAATAAAGAGAAAGAAGAAGTGACAGTCTAGATGGCCATGTATGTCCTTGGCTTCCATTGCTGTGCTTGCTGAGTTTAGTTTGGGATCAGGCATCTGTGAGCTGGCCTCATGATTCTCTTCAGACCCAAAGGGGCTTCTGTTTCAGGAATTCAAGTAGAGAAGAGATACTTTATGTCTATGCCCTGAAATGAAGATTCCTTTTCCAAGATCTGAGCTAAGGAACTCTGCATTTGGGAAGGCAAAGGTTTGCTTTTAAAATTTGTAACAGGTATAAGAATTAACTGCATGCCTTAAAATATATTTTATGTACATATATTTTAAAATTAATAATTTTCACTTACCTGAAGCTAAATGATCCAGCAAACTGATCCATTTGCATAATGCCCCAAACCAAGAAAAATGGAAAAATAAACCTCTTAGAACAATCAATATACATTCCAAAGTGACCAGGTGGTAACATCTATTCTTGTTTATAGAATGCTACTATGTACCCATATTTTGTGGAGAGTAGTCATTCTGAAGTCACACCCCTGGAGTTGAATCCAGGCTGTCAGTTACTAGTTGTGTGGCTTTGAGCATGCTACTTTAGTGGTCTATGCCTCGATTCTTTTCATCTTTAAGATAGAGATAATAATAGAATTGATGTAGGATTAAAAGTGTTAACACTTGTGCAGGCATTAGAACAGTGCCAGGCATATGGTAAATACTCAGAAAATATTAACTATTATCTTACTCTTACCTTGTTATTTATTATTGCATATACTCTTGCTTTTCATGCTTTGTGATCTAGTTTCCATGTATACAGGCAATTATAACTATAAATTGGAAGGAAAAAGACAGTTCTAGCAGTATGTCCGTGTTTTACATTTAAAATATGACAACTGTTCAAAATAAAGAAGGAAAAAGGAAAAAAACAAAAACAAAAAAAAACTAAGCATAAGAAATCAAAAAGTTCAGCAGTCTTAGTATTTAGTACATGAGAAAATAGGCATAAAGCTTCAGTAGCTCCAGAGGGCATCAGTGTATTTCAGCATCATTTTGTACCCAGTGTTCAAAGTAACAATTCTGACTCAGGAAGAAAATGTTAAATTCTGTTCATGGTGTTCAGTTCAGTGAAGCCAGAAAGTGTTTTGCATTTTAGGAAGATTCCAAAACAAAGTTTTAAAAAAAGTATTTAAAGACCCATTTCTAGAGGATTTTGAATTATATCAACTTTATTGTATTTGCATTTTATTTTTGCCTCCTTCAGGTCCAAATTAATTTTTCTTCAGAATTATATGTAAATGTGATCCTTAGGCACAAGCATTATTTCCATTAAATGCCAAACATACCTAAGTTTAGCCTTTGTTTTAGCCATTGCATTGCTCAGTAGTACCTTCGTACAAAATCTTCATGACTGTCAAGCTGGCCAGGTTTTGTTTTGCAATTATGTTCCCCAGGAATTGAGATGAATTATATGTCTTGCCAATTATGTGTTGCAGTATCATCTGTAGAGTTTACATACACATTGTTGAGGAAGAAAGACCATTTTTCTCTAAATTCTTTTTTAAAATTTTTGATTGTGGTAAAAAACACATAACATGAAATTTACCATCTTAACCATTTTTTTAAGTGTACAGTTCAGTAGGTTAGCTGTATACATATTGTCGTGTAACAGATCTAGAGCTCTTTCATCATGCAAAAGGGAAATGCTGTATGCCCACTAGACAAGTTCTCATTTCCCCTTTCCTCAGTCTCTTGCAGCCATCATTCTACTTTCTTTTTCTATGACTTTAATTACTTTAGATACCACATACAAATGGCATTATATGGTATTTATCTTTTTGTGATTGGCTTATTTTACTTGACATAATGTCCTCAAGATCCATTCATGTTTTAGCATGTGACAGGATTTCCTTCTTTTTAAATACTGAATAGTAATTCCACTGTAATTATATAGCACATTTTCTTTATCCATTGATGAACATTTGAGTTGCTTCTACCTCTTGGCTGTTGTGAATAATGCTGCAGTGAACTGGGTATCAAATAGCTCTTCAAGATCTTTTAGTTATTTTGGATATATACCTACAAGTGGGACTCCTGGATTATATGGCAGTTCTGTTTTTAATTTTTTGAGAAACCTCCATATTGTTCCCATAGTGGCTGCACTATTTTATATTCCCACCAACAGTGCATAAGGATTCTGATTTCTCCACATCCATGCCAATATTTGTTATTTTGTTTTACTGATAGTGTCCATCCTAATGGGTATAGGCTAATACCTCATTGTAGTTTTGATTTGCATTTCTCTAATGATTAGTGATGTCAAGCATCTTTTCATATGTGTCTTGACCATTTGTAAGTCTTCTTTGGGGAAACATCTATTCAAATCTTTTGCTCATTTTTAAATCAGGTGATTTTTTGTTGTTGTTGTTATTGTTATTGAATTGTAGTTTTTATATATTCTGGATATTAACCCCCTATCAGATATATTGTTTACAGATCTTTTCTCTCATTCTGTAGGTTGCCCTTCATATTGTTGATTGTTTCCTTTGATGCACAATTGTTTTTAAATTTGATGTAGTCCCATTTGCCTATTTTTTGCTTTTGTTGCCTGTATTTTGATGTTATGTCCAAGAAATCGTTCCCAAATCCAATGTCATAAAGGTTTTTCCCCTGTTTCCTTCTAGAAGTTATGATTTGGGGCCCTATGTTTAGGTCTTTAATACATTTTGAGTTAATTCTTGTGTACGTTATAAGGTAAGGGTTCAACTTAATTCTTTTGCATGTGGATATTCAGTTTTCCCAGCACCGTTTATTGAAGAGATTGCCCTTTTTTTCCCATTGCATGGTACTGGCATCCTTGCATAAGTCATTTGATCATTATATATGACGGTTTATTTCTGGGCCTTCTATTCTGTGCCATTGGTCTGTATATTTGCCATCATGCCAGTACCACACTGTTTCGATTATTGTAGCTTTGTAAATGTTTTTGAAATTAGAAAGTATGAGACCTCCAAATTTGTTCTTTGTTTTCAAGATTGCTTTGACTATTTGGAGTTCTAGAGATTACATATGATTTTTAGGATGGTTTTTCTGTTTCTGCAAAAAATGCCATCAGGATTTTAATAGAGACTGCATTGGGTAGCCTGGGAATTCTGGCAGTGTTAAGTCCTCCAATCCATGAACATGACTGCCAGTTCATGTGTTTGTATCTTTAATTTTTTCAGCAATGTTTTGTAGTTTTCAGTTTGGTTAAGTTTATTCCTAAGTATTTCATTCTTTTTGAAGCTATTATAAGTGGGATTGTTTTTTAGATATCCTTTCTGGATTGTGATTGTTTGTGTATAGAAACTCATCAATTTTTGTATGTTGATTTTATATCCTAGAACTTAGATTAATATGGTTATTAAATCTAACAAGCCTCTTTTTTCTTTTTGGCAAAATCTTTAGGGTTTTCTACATGTAACATTATGTCTTCTGCAAACAGATAATTGTATTTCTTTCTTTCTTTTTGAATGCCTTTTATTTCTTTTCCAGTTACTCTGCCTAGGACTTCCAGTAATGCTGAATGGAAGTGACAGTGGCCTTGCCTTTTTTCTGATCTTATAGGAAAATCTTTCAGCATTTCACCAGTGGCCATAATGTTAGCTATAGGCTTTTCATATATAGCCCTCATTATGTTGAGATAGTTTCCTTCTATTCCTAGTTTGTTGAGTGTTTTTATCATGAAAAGGTGTTGAATTTTATCAAATGCTTTCTCTAAATTACTTGAAATAGTCATGTAGTTTTTGTCCTTCATTTTGTCAGTATGCTGTATTGCATTGAATGATTTGCATGTTCAATTATCATTGTGTTCCAGTAATAAGTCCCACTTGGTTATGGTGTGTAGTCCTTTTAATGTGCTGAATTTGGTTTGCAATTATTTTGTTGAAGATTTTCACATCAATATTAATCAGGAATATTGGTCCGTAGTTTTCTTTTCCTATAGTATCTTTGTCTGATTTTGCTAACAAGGTAATGCTGGCTTCACCAAATGAATTAGGAAGTATTTTCATTTCACTTTTTTTGAAGAGTTTGAGGAAAAGTTTGGTGTTAATTTTTCTTTGACTGTTTGGTAGAATTGTTCATTGAGTCTTTCTGGCCCTGGGCTTTTTTCTCCATTGGGAGGTTTTTGATTCAATCTCCTTAATAGTTATAAATCTGTCCAGAATTTTTATTTCTTCATGACTCAGACTTGATAGGCTCTATATTTCTAGGAATCTATTTTTCTCTAAACTCTTGACCACCATCTCGTTCCGTTTGGATCTGGATTACTCCCAGGAACATGACTTTGATTGTATGTGGTCAAGACTATCCTTAGTATATCTCAGCTGATGGCTTAGTAAGTATGGGCATTATAGGTTCATCGAAGAGGGCATCCAGTCTTGTGAGTTGTGTTGCAGGAGTTGTGTTCCACTTCATTCACAGGGATACCATAAGTCTTAATACAAGATGCTTAGTGTTTATCAAAGGGTATCATGGAACAGCTACCTCTGTGGAGGAAGAAGTATTGCTTTTTCCATTTCTACCCTCTTGGACTTCTATGAAGAGAAAGGAGAAAGGTTTAGGCTTGAATATCTAAGATGAATGAATGTCTTAAGTACCTAAAATTAATACTTTAAATGAATATTTTAAATAATGTTAAATTATAGTAAAATTTTGAAGACTTTCCTGTATTACATGAGAATATTTTTAAAATTCTAAATTTTAAATAGAAAACAGCTCCTCAGTCCATATATGATCAACATTAGTTGAGTAGTCATCATACTTATGTAGATTTTTAAAAACTAGTTTGAATACTAAACTAATTGCCTAATCTTGAAAATGTATAAGTTTGGTTGGGAGGTGGCAGAGTTGGAGTAGCTACAGAATGGTGATGGCAGATGGAGCAAGAAAGCATGGGAAGTTGATTGCAAATTTATAACCATTAATATGAAAATAAGCCAGGATCACTTTTATACTAAGGCAAACATATATAAGCAATAGCACCTGAGTTCCATGCAGGTCCCACAATATTGAAATACAGCAGGATGATATTCTTTTATTGATGCTATCTGACTGAATGTTTTTTTCTTTTCTTTGAAAATGTAAGATAATTTAAGAATAGAACAAAAGAGTTTGAGGTAACTAATAATTCATAATTCTGTGTTTTCCATAATAAAACTGGAAAACTTTTTTTTATGCTCAACAGGCTTTATATTTGATCATATTTATCTGATCAGCTAGGGTTTTTTTAACCTTCATTTTTATTTCAAGTTTAGAGTTAGCTTGTAAAGAGATATTCTTATTCCAATAAACTCTCAGATCTGCCATAAACATTTAAAATTTTCAACTGAATTACTGTTGCAAAACTGTCATATTATTAGGGAATTTAATGCTGTTTTAAGGAATAGCATTAACCTCCAAATTCCAGTGAGGCAGAATATTTAGAGTATACTATTGTATTCTTAGTATCTAAGACTTAGTTTACCTGGATAAATCTATGCTGTGTGAATGTTTACTAAATGCAACTCACAAGAAATTTCACATGTTATGTCCGTAGTATCAAATCTAGTTAATGAGATAATGATAACACACTGAATTACTCTTCTAAGTATTCTTTGTTTCTTCCTTTCTGCCTAACCTTTTAGCTCTAGAGTGTCTTGAGTCTCACCACTTTGGACCTCTGTCCTCTACAGCCTATGGGCACTCCCTTAGTGATCTAGTCTTATCTGATTTCATGGCATTACCTATCATTTTTGTGCAAATCAGTCCTAAATTATACAGCCCAGACATCTCTCCTAAACTCCCTCCTACTTTATCAGCCTGCCTATTTGATACCTAGAGTTAAATTTCAAATAGGCACTTCAAACTTAACATTTGCAAAACCGAACTTCTGCTCTTTCTTTCAAATCTCCTCCAGAAGCCTTTCCTAGGTCAGTGATGGCACCTCCAGTCTTAAGGCCTCTCAGGCAAAAAAAAAAAAAAAAAAAAAAAAACAGAATAAAGTCACCCTTTATTCTTTTCTTCCTCTTACACCCCATATTTAACCTATTAGGACATCTTGGTGTTTCTGCCTGCTTCAAGACTGTACGTGAATTTGACTGAATGATTGTTCTTACAAATTAAAAAACTAAGGCTCAAAGAAGTTAAGAGAACATCCCAAGTTCACATAGCTAGTTAGTGATAAAGTCATAATTCAAATCCTTATTTTCTGACTGACCACAAATAATATGCTCTATTCATAATAGTAGTGCTTCTGAAAAGTGTTACAATTGTTTTTAATTTATATAGTTCAGAAATATCATCTGACCTATTGTATAACTGGATTTTTATAAATAGTATGTGTTATTTTGGTTAGGTTCTATAGGAATTTTCTAAGCCCACAGCAGTTATTTCATAAATACTTGCCAACTCAGTTGAATTGATTCGTACTTGCCAACTCAGTTGAATTGATTGGTACTTCTCTCTTCTCATATATTGCTCTGGGTCAGGAACTGTGTTTTCAATTGTAAGGTATAATTAGTTACAAATTGTGTACTGGGTAAAAAAAAAAGGCTGGGAGTAGGGGTAGAATTAATGAAATAAAATATTCAAGGAGGTCTCTTAGAAAGCTCTTTGTTAAAATTTTTTGTTTTATCTGTATGAATTTAGAACATGTACTAGCTCTTGCTACCTTATATATAAATACTTTTCTATTTCTTGGAATTTTCATAGTATGTAATATTGATCTTGATACCAATCATTAAGCTTAGATTGTGGAATTATTATTTAAATTATTTAGAGTTTTCTCTTCAGGGCTTCTGTATTAGGGAGACATTTTATAACTAAAATCTATTAGATTGTAAGACTTTCTAATTGATCATAATGGCAAAAGGTCAAAGGATTGGCATCTTGGTAGAGAGCAAAAATTAAATTTCAGTGTTGACCGTATTCTTGAGACACTCCTGTTTTATTGATGTACTATTTGTATTTTAATAAAAGTTATTCTGCGCTTATGTAATTAAATGTAGCAGAAATGAAGTATGTTAAGCCAAATTTTATGAGATTTAAGTGATAGATTTTCGAAAGAAACCAAGATTAAGCTTTTGGGAGATGTCTATTACATTTATTGATGTGACATATTTAGAAAGCTGGTCATTTTTTAAAAATGTATGTAAATGTAGGACACTTATCTATGAAAGAGATTTTAGGTAAAGAGCCTTTGGGATCATTATTTTATCTTTATTTTTCTCTTCCAAATTTGCACTTTAAGGTTTACTTGTTTTGTTATTTCACCAACTTGTTATTTTATTTATTTTATTTTATTTTATTCCAAGGATGAAAATTTGGTGAATATTTAATTCATAGAAGCAATTTTCACATCCTGAATTCTATCCATCCACCTACCTACCTATCTGCCTCCCTTTGCGATGATAGAAATATTTTTCATGGAGTCCTTCTTAAGGCATTCTTACAGGCTTTGGAAATATCTCTTAAAGCAATAAGATTATATTTGAGGCATCAAACCCAGAAGCCATGCCTAGAAGTTTACTCCCTGTGGCAAATGAATGAGTTAAAGTTGTGTGGTGCCTACAGCCATAATGGCATGTATTTAGAAAGGAAACTTAGTTTGCGGCATCTAAAAAATGTCTGTTGACAAACAAACCTAAAATAAGAGTTCAAAAAAGAGATACTTTATTTCTGGAAAATGTGATAGTTCTGTTACCATTTGTAGTGATGGATATCTGTGAGTCTTTATACTGTGAAATAAACTGTGATCAACTCTACTGCTGTCTTTTCTTTTTCATAGTGTATGCCAATTAAAGGTCTAGGATTCGTGCTTGGAGCCTATCAGTGCATTTGCAAAGCAGGATTCTATCATCCTCAAGACTTCTCAGTGAACAACTTTCAGAGTAAGTGTGCTTTGCTTCTCTGCATATTTATGAGTCCACATAATATACACCATTATTAATTATTCATATTTTCTTTTGACCTTGTTGGAGTTATTTGCTTCAGTCCCCACTGGTCTGACATTCTTTCATCCCTTAAGGAGTTTTTGCTTTGGTTTGTCATCTACTATGCCCTGGAGTACCACAGAATAATGTGTTTATTTTCATTATGTTTTAGTTTTCAATGCATTTCCTGAAAATAATGTTAGCTACACAGTAAGATCGGTTGGGATTCAGTTATTGAGAGCTGTTGCTACAGAAAGTTCCTAAACCTAATTTTGCTGGTTTGTTTACTTTGTTTATTAATTTGTTTATATGTTAGTTTTCTATACAGCATAAGGAGCTACCACAAAGTTAACAGTTTAAAGAACACAAATTTATTATCACACGGTTTTCATTGGTTACCTTTCCAGTCACAGGTTAGCTTGGTTCCCTGTCTCACCAGGCTAAAATTAAGGTGTCATCTGGGATGCAATCCGATCCGGGGTCCAGGGTCTTCTTCCAAGCTCATTCAGGTCAGCATCTTGCAGGCCCCCCCCCTTTTATTCTGCTAGACGTTAGTCTGCTCTCAGCTCCAAGAGGTCCTTAAAGCCTGTCCTTGTGACGGTCTCGCAACATTGCAGCTCCCCCTCCAAGGCTAGCAAAACAGTTCCCTCACTCTGCTCAGACTGAATCGTATATAACATAAAATAATCATGAGAGTGAGCATCCCATCCTCTCGCCAGATAACGTAACCTACTTGAAGGAGACACTATCTCCCCATATTTACAGGTCCACTCACATTCCAGGGGAGGTGATCATACAGGGTGTATACTCCACAATCAAAACTTGGTCATCTGCTATTTTATTCCTACTCCAGAAAATGTCAGTGTTACAATTTGAATATTGATTTTTTACTTTATCTCTAGAGAATGCAGGTGTTACCACACTGGCTTGTAGCCAGCTGTTGGATATAAAGAAGGAGTGTAGTGGTAAAAGGGGTGGTTTTATAGAAAGTTAGGGCTTGGGGTTACTGAAACTGGGGTACAGGTATCTTTTAGATAGCCATTGACAAATCTTTGCATGCCTTATTATTGGAGGAGAGGAATTTGCATTTCTACTCGGCATACTTCAAAGGGTACATTGAGATTGAGACCTGAGTTTCTTCCTCTGGGAATTTCGGTAGACATTTGTAGATTTTTTTGTTGTTGTGTTTCCTGCTGGAAAACATTATTCTTGGTATTGAAGCTGTTTACATTTAACATATAGGCTCTGGAGATGAGTAACACTTTGCTCTCTCCTCTGTCATATATTCAGAATTCAGCCTTTGTTCTGATTCATCATTACAGGTATAATTCTAAGATGGCCTCCAAGCTTCTGTTCCCACAGGCCCTGTCCAGTACCTTCTCTTAAGTGTGGGTGAGATCTGTGAATACAGTGAGGTAGTGACTCACTCCCTGCTTAGGCTGTATTATATAGCAAAGGTGATAGTATGGTCACCTATGTGATTACATTGCATTAAATAAGATTCTCTCCCAGCATAGCCAACTGAAGAGAGATTCTAGGGCTGGCCTTGAAGAAGTAAACTGCCTTGTTGTGAGAGGGCCACATGGCTAAAACCTGAGTGCGGCCTCTGAGAGCTGAGAGCAAATCTCATGGACAGCAACCAAGAAAACACGGACCTCAGTTCTCTAACTTCAAGCAACTAAATTCTTCTAGACGCCTGAATACACATGGAAGAGGATCTTAAGCTCCAGATGAGAATACAGCCAGGCCAAAACCTTGATTTCAGTCTAGTAAGACCCCAAGCAGAGAGCCCAGTTACACTATGTCCACACTTTTGATCAACAGAAACTGGGAGATAATGAATAGGTATTTTAAGCCCCCAAATTTCCAGTAATCTGTCATGTAACAATAGAAAACTAATACAATAGCAGTGATGATAACATTTTCAGGGTAGATGTGCTTTTCCTTGTATCTGTGTGTACCAAACCATGGCAATACCAGGGCTACTTTGGTCTTCTTCACATTTACGGTCCAGACATAACAGATGATTCAACATCAAAGAATTAAGGGAATAGGTTTTAGCTTATGTTCTGTGAAGGTATTTTGTATCTGGTTTACCCACATTTGTTCTCAGCTCCCACTATGTGACTGAAATAAAACATCTAAATATTTTAGAACCAGAGAATGACTATGCCATTTGCTTATAACACCACCAGGAGAAACTAGTTAACCTTTAACAACTTATCTTTATTTAATTTGCACACTCCTACTTTCTTCCTTATTTTAAAAGCCAGTGTTTTTCACTGGACCTACTTTCTCTAGGAAAAGGCAGCTTCTCTGTGTAAATCTAACTCCTGTGTTGTACACATTGCAGCCATGGAAAAGAGGCCACAGTTTTTAAAAGATGGTCTATATTTAGACATTAGCTGTGATTCAGCTTTGACCTTAGGACATACTTAACCAGACCAACCTTCCTCAATGACAGAGCAGAAAGCTAGCTACATGTTATAATTTGAAGTCAGTAAAATGCACTTTGACCAAAACTGTCTTTCCTGATGGCCTTGTCAGGTTGCAGGAAAATCCATTGTTATTCACTCCTTGTGCTAAAGAAAGAATACAGCAATCTGACCAAGAATGCAAGTTATAACTTACCAGGGTCCTCACCTAAGGACTGTCCAAACATTTTTTTATTCCTTATTATTATTAGAAAACATTTACTACTTATTTCTGCATTTTAATACATTCAGTCTTTTAATCATAGTATCCAGGCAGTTCGTATTGACAGTTGTTTTCTTATATTCTTAAGGAGCTACCCATGACTTAAGGAATGACTATGGGTAGCTCTGGAACCAAGGGTAAAGAAGGCTTTGAAGATCCCCAAAATGAGATAACATATGTGAACCTGCAAGCATAGTACATGGCATGTGATAAGTGTTTGTAGGTGTAGTTAAGTGATAAACAAACATCAGTGATGTATGTAAAGAGATAATCCTTAAACATCATTGGTCATTAGCACTTGGTCTCACATTTTATCGTATTACAATAACTAATTTTTTAAAACTAGAACTTTTGGAGAATGAATTTGACATGGGGGACAGCAGAAGTATAACAACCAGTGCTGCATTGAGAAGGGCAGTAGGCAGACTACTTGGGAGCTAGAGGCCACAGGAAAAAATTAGTTGCCTGATCAGGAGCATAGGATACAGAAAACAGAAAAGAACATACCTCAAAGATTAAATGCACTTACTTTACAGTTCTACATCGAAAACAAGATCGGAAATCCCCACATCTGTTATTGTCATGTTACTGCATTTGGAGAGAAGAGCTGAGATATAGTGCTCACGTGTTAGAGAAAATGTAAATGTGACTTAAAAATCCTGTTAAACTATGAAGTGATTTAAAATCTTTATTCAGACTAAGACCCACGGTAAACAACGGGCTTGTAAAGACCAACAAGGATATGTTTAAATGACATGATTTAAAATTGTGCTGACAGCCCAGAGACTGTGTTCCTGGCATCTCTCTTGAAATTGGTGGTCATATGTGAACTAATAAGATCTGACATCTGGATGATAGCAGGATTTCAGAATAACCAAGTACTGATGTATAACTGTCTCTTCAAATCCAGGCTGTTCACTTCCAGGTTGCTGAAAAAGAAGCAGCTTATGACATGCTCATCTCTCTCAAATCCATCTATCTTAATACGAATTCTGTCTTCAGTGAAACCTCTTTTCTCTTTTCTGTAGATACATTCCCAGCCTTTCAGTCTTACTTCTCTTGTCTTTTGGACTGACTTTGGCTTATGTGCCTTTCCAGAGAAACCTAATTGCAAATGACCCAAACAGGGACTAAAGCAATCCCTGTTTTGGCAACTCTTGTGTTAATGATGGGGTGGGGGGTAAGACAAGAATGTAGAGATTTTAAAAAAGGTATTACTTTGGGAGAAAAGAAAAAGAAGCTCTTTGAAAGCAGGTACAATATAGCGATGCTGCACTCTCAGCAAACTGTTAAGCAAGGCTAACCTTTCTGGAATAAGCTTATTCCTCCTCTTTTTCATGGCCGGCGAGCTGGAGATACTTGGCTTTCTGCAGACTAGGTCCTGTGTCAGTCTCTAACAGCACCCCCAGATTTAGAACAGATTAGGAGAGCTCGAACATCACGGTCTCATTGTCAGCATCATCACTTTTGCTGTTGGTCTGTGGCCCCACTCACTTTTGCTGTATTACAGTTAGTCCTGGTCAGTTTCATTCCAGTTACAGTGGCACAGTTGTCCATCTAGTTGTGCTCTTGTTTTTGCCTCATTCATTTGCCTAGTTTTCAGTTTTCATGTCTTCCTTCGTTAGTCCTGCTCGTAGTGAATGGAGTCCAGTCCCTCGATGTGTCTGGAAGATCTGGAAGGGAGGGTGAGTTGCCAGTGGAAGGGTTCCCGGTGCTGTCCACATTCTTGCACTCTTGACTATTGCATTTAATCTGTTAATCTTTGACTTTGTTCTTTCCAACTGTTGGGACATACTCCATACCATGTTGGACTTCCCTGGTGGTTAAATTTCTACCAGAGCTGAATTTCTATCATAGTTTAGCCCAGTAATTAAGAGCATGGTCTTTGGAATAAGTCTAACTTGGGGTTGAATCCTAGCTCTACTACTTACTTGCACTGTGCTATATTCTTTAATTTCCCTAACCTTCATTTATGACCTATGTAAAACTGGGATAATATTACATGTTTTATAAAATTGTTATAATGATTAAATAATAAATTCAAAGTTCTAATGGCAGTTGACACATATTAAATGCTCAAAAATATTGTTTTTATGATTATTATTTGGAAGTTTGTATCTATTCCAGTCCCCTCTTTCCCCAGTATCTCCCCATTTTTATTCCTTTCATCTAGTATCTGCCCTACTTCCCAGCAGAAGATCATATTCCCATGTCCCAGATTTTTTCTTTAAAACTTTAAAATGGGCCCCACTCTCATATATAATATTCAGTCATCCAAAAATCTTCCTTTTTCCTACTACCCAAAAATTTACTTCATTAGATTAAAAAATATTTCTATTACTACTTTTATTTAGTTACATTATTTTACTTTATTAGACTGCTAATTTGAGATTCACTTTTCTAGACAATCATCTTCCCCAAAATATTAAAAAAAAAAAAAACCAAAACCCTCTGGCAGGGAAATTTGACTGTCAGTCATTCACAAATAATTTCATTGTAATAGGCAGAATGATGTCAGTTCCCAGCCTCCAAAGATGTACATGTTCCCATTTTTATGTTCTGTGACTGTCTTTACCTCACATGGCAAAAAGGGACTTTGCTGATGTGAGTTACAGACCTTGAGATGAGAAGATTATCCTCGATTATTGGGACCATTCTAATCACATCAGTCCCAAATAGCAGAAAACTTTCCTGGCTGTAGTCAAGAGACAGAAGTGAGGGTACAAGGGTCAGACAAATACTACATGGCGGGGTTTGAAGATGGAGGAATAAACTCAGCCAAGGAATATAGGTGGTCTCAGGAAACTGGAAAAGGCAAGGAAATGGAATCTTCTCTAGATCCTCCAGGAAAAAAAAAAAAAAAAAATATATATATATATAGCCCTGCTGACACCTTGATTTTAGCCAAGTGAGACCCATGTCAGACTTCTGACCTATAGAAGTGTAAGAATGAATATAACTATATTATATTTCATTTAAGAAGCAATATAAATTTGTGTTGTTTTAAGACACTGAGTTTGTGGGAATTTCTTATAGCAGCAATAGAAAACTAGTATACTCAGTTAGCTTGCTTCCCACCCAGCATTCATTCCAGTGTTCACAGTAGGCCGTAGTGCTTTCTCTAGAGGAAATTGTTCACAATTCCAAATAATTGACTCAGAACAATTTATAATCTGGTGGGTCTTTGAGTCATTCATACTTGGGTTTAAATCTTATGTCCACTTACTAGCAGGAGACTTGGGCCAGTTTCTCATACATTCTGAGATTCTCTTTCCATATTCATAAAGCAGGAATAGTGGAATCTATTCCTTGCCTGTTGTGAGGAAGGAGTAAATGAGATGACATATCGTATCCCTAAAATGGTGGTGATGGTTATATTAATGTGAATGTGGAGAATTTAGTCCTTTTGTTTATAGTATTTATGTATTGGATGTCATGGGGATTGAATGAATAAAGTGTCTATGGGCAAAAAATCCATTTGTGTTTATAATTTTGTAAGTCATATCAGAATCTTTCTAAGATCTAAATGGTATTTTTGTCCAAAGAAAAATACTACTAAAAATATAGGAGACAATAGAAAAGTGAATATAAAATGTATAGGTAAGCATATATCAAAGTAGGGAAAAACTTGAACTCTGACTATATTCATGGTGAGGAAATATAAGTTTTAAAATGCTTGCACTGGGCTTTATATTGAACTTATTTTCACAACTAGCCATTCGTGTGCAACTATATGATGGTATATGAGCTAATCCTGATTTTAGGATATACAAATATACATTCATGTCCCAACAGTAAGAATCTTTTTGGACAGCAGTCTGTATATAAGCATATTCAGCTAACTCTTCTCTCCGTGTGGATATTATAGATATTGAACCAAATATACGTAGAAATCTCCTGATTGCGTTGGTTACTCATGTACATGTACCTTTTTCCACTTAATTTTTGGATGTGATTTTAACAACCTGAAGACTGGAGGCAGATTATTTCATCATCCTAAACCATGAAATAAATAACAAATATATCTTCCCATGATTAGCTAATTGCCGCATCTTAACTACAAACCTTGATGGATGAATATGTTCCCTCTAGTTCTTCCCCCCGCCCCGATTCTAATAAAAAAGCAAATATGTGTATGGAAAGAAAGGAGATGTTTAACCTAATGATGATTTCAGATGAGCATTATTTGTACCTAGAGCTAATGTTGAACTCTCATTGTCTGAATTGATTCTGTTACTTTGAGCTGAATTATGTTCATTGTTTGTGGTCCATCTTTTTCTCACATGCCTGTAGAATGGAAGGAGGAGGGGGTTTTGGCAAATGGTCACATGGGCTAGTCTTGCAAAGGTCTGGCCTCTATCTTCCTCTGCCAGAACCAGTTCCTGTCACTGAGGGCTACAGTACCTCCAAGGGACCTCTGACTGGTTTGTTGATTGATTTATGTCCGAAAAATCCATCTGCCAAAAAATATTACTGAGCACCAACTGTCCCAGACATTCTTTTCAGCAGTGCAGGACAAAAGTGTCTAAGCTTCCAGGACAGACCCACATCTTCCCAGAACATATTGCAATACCCACAAACAACAAATGAAGGCAGTCTTGAGTAAAATACAACTCAGCGTTCAATATTAGTAAATCAGATCAAATGTAAGAGCTTTAAGATTTAACTGGCCTTAAAAGGTAGTCATGTTTTCTCTCCATACTCCAAATATACAAATATTACCTTTTTGCTCTTGTGAAACAGTTTTTCACAGAATCTTACCCAGCAAAGCACTTAATATTTCCATCTGATGTTTGTACTACGAAGACCTGAAATATGTAACTTCTACTTCAATTTACCCGACCCACTTCAACTCATTCTTTTCTAAATCAGAAACTCTATACTTTTCTTCCATAAAACGTAAGAAGAAAACTTTCTGTGGTACCTTTTGACGGTAGGTACCACAAGTCATAAAAATGTGGGTACATTTTGATCTATCAGTTTGATACTTCTATTCCAAGGAAATATCAATCTAAGGGATTAAGAAAGTTGTATATTTTTTATAAAAAAAAAAGAGGAGAGAAGAAAAGTACCCCTTCAATTTGTTCATTAGTTGAATCTTCAGAAAACCAAACCAAAAAACTGATATTTTAAGAAAATTTTTGAAAAGTTTTAGTGTTTCATTAGCAATGACCTAATTTACCACTTGGGTTTTTATGGTAGATGACAGAATTTCTCAATGGATACCCAGTGTAATTTTTGTTTTGGTAGAAGGCATTCAAATAGAACTTTGCCACGTAAGTTTTCTAATGTTACCTATTAATTTCATTTGCAAGTCTCATGACAGTATTACCTTGTTGAAGGAGAAAGTTTTAAGTTACTACATTATTTGTAATATTATTTGTAAGGACAACTTCTAATTTTAATAATGCAGTTTAATCTTCCCTGAACTTTTTTTTTGTGGAAACTGGTATTGCTATGGGAATGACAGCACTATTTTTTTTTATTATGTTCAGTTAGCCACTGTATAGTACATCGTTAGTTTTTGATGTAGTGTTCAGTGATTCATCAGTTATGTATAACACCCAGTGCACATCACAACACGTGCCCTCCTTAATGCCCATCACCCTGTTACCTGGCCCTCTCATCTCCCTCCCCTCTGAGATCCTCAGTTCATTTCCCAGGGTCCATAGTCTCTCATGGTTCATCTCCCTCTCTGATTTCTCCCTGTTCAGATTTCCCTCCCTTCCCCCGTGGTCCTCCGTGCTGTTCCTATGTTCCACATATGAGCGAGACCATATGATAATTGTCTTTCTCTGCTTGACTTATTTCACTCAGCATAATCCCCTCCAGTTCCATCCATGTTGATGCAAATGGTCAGTATTCATTCTTTCTGATGGCTGAATAATATTCCATTGTATATATGGACCACATCTTCTGAAATTCCTGTTTAACAAAGTGAAAGGATGACTAAGAAAATTATTAAAAACTATGTCTCTGCATTTTTTGTTATTTTGAATTGTCTAACTTATTTCAATAGATTTTTTTTAAAAATCTCCAAATAGAGTGAAATATTTAGAAAGGCATTGTTAATAGTGTTAACTGTTCTAATATTAGAATATCAAAAAGTAGTACAAAGTTTAAAAGGACAGCATAAAAATGAAGGACTCACTATGGAATCATCTCTACTTTCCAGTTTAATGATAGAAAGTATTACACTTTATTATTCAATGTAAAATAATGTAGCCAACAGTAACATACAGGTACAGGATTTAATATTTATTATATGCATCTATTATACATTATTTTTCATAGTGGTATGTTTGTTGTGTGATAACAATCTTAAAATTTTACTGATTCATACTTTGTAAAACAAAAATGTTATGAAACATCAAAACTTGCAAACTGATCAGCAGAGTTTTTTTGGAAGACTAGAAAGTTTTTTGTTTGTTTTTTTTTCATTTCCAAGAGTATGGATTTAATTTTCCGGAATGAGATTCTCTTATAAGTATTTATTTTTTTTTATTATGTTAAGTTAGCCAACATATAGTACATCATTAGTTTTTGATGTAGTGTTCTTCATTAATAATGTTCCAAATCAGAGACTAGAGACATGGCACCTAAATGCAATGCATCATAACTGAGAATTTATGGAATTTTAATATGGACTATTCATAAAAAATATTGTATCAGTATTAAATCTCCCAACTTTGATAATGATAATGTGGATTTACATGAGAATGCTCTTTTCTTAGGATGTACAAACTGAAGTACTTATGAGTAAAGGGACACAATATCTCTACTTTACTCTCAAATGGGTCAGAAAAGGTAGTGTACGTGTAAATCTATAAACATCTATCAATCTGTCCAGGGACTATGAATGATACTGTAAATGCTATAGAATATAAATAGTGGATCTGGGTAAATAATATATGGATTTTTCCCCATTTTTGTTATGTTTTATAGATTTAAGGTGTATAGCATATTACTTTGATATATTTCTTTATTTTATTATGATTTCCATTGAGGCAATATTTGTTACATTACATCATTACAGTACAATATTATTTATATTCATTATACTATGTATTAGAGCTCTACAGCTTATATACTACTCGTTACAAGTTTGTAATCTTAAACACCATCAGTCTTATCTTCCTAATCCCTATCTCCTGGTAACCGCCGCTTTGATCTCTATTTTTTAAGGTTTTGACTTTTTTGGATTCCATATGTAAGTGATATCATACTGTATTTTTCTTTCTTTGTCTGATTTATCCTTTTTTTTTTTTAGAGGATATTTTCTTTTTTTTTAAAGATATTTATTGAGAGAGAGAGAGAATGGTAGAGAGAGCATGAGAGGGAGGAAGGTACGAGGGAGAAGCAGACTCCCTGCTGAGCAGGGAGCCTGATGCGGGACTCAATCCTGGGACTCCAGGATCATGACCTGAGCCGAAGGCAGTCGCTTAACCAACTGAGCCACCCAGGCGCCCTGATTTATCTCTTGTAGAATAATCCGTCTATGGTGTCAGAAATGTCAGGATAGTCCCCTTTCTCATGGCTGAATAATATTCCCTTGTGCACATATACCACATTTTTTATGTATATATATGGAATTTATTTGTACCATTCTTGCATCTTTCCTGTACATTTCAAATTATATCAAAATTAAGTTAAAAATCTAATTTTTAGAACATTATTTTAATTCAGAGGTCTGAAATTTTTCAACACTTGTAGCATTGATGAGTTCATTAGGTCTTTGGGATTTGGAGCAAAAATTCACTTTGTTATTCATGCTATCTAAGGGTCACAGATTTAAAATATTTATGTTTTCATTATAAAAATATTACATGCTCATTTAGGAAAATTTTGGAGTGTGTAGAAAAGAATTTCAAAAGCCATTTGAAATCTGTTGATACTTTAATTCTTTAAGTTTATTGTTTTTATAAAATGTACCTATCTTTCTGAAAACTTAGTATTATATTCATTTTAATATAATACATAGTCTTCTTGAATGTAATTTTAATAGCTCCATAGAATTCCATTGAGTAAATGTACTGTGATTTACTTACCCATTCTCGTTTCTATTTTTACTAGTTTATATAAATATAAAACTATACTTAAATAAAAATGCCCCGAGGTTTTGTGTTTTTCTGAGGTCAGTGTAGTAAAATTAAAGTAAGAAAAAAGGTTAACATATTGTTCACAGATTTCACAATTTATCTCGCCAGGCTCATGTTTACAGGTGAATATTTGATTCCTCAGATATCCTGTGGTGCCACTATAAACTTCTCCCAATGTCCTTTTTTATATTTTTGCTCAAGGCAGCATATTTGATCATCCATATAATGAGCTGAAAAGCTGCTATCGATTGCCAAAGCTCATAGCTCTTCATATTTGTCATTTGTCTTCAGGAAGCATTTGTTTTATCTGAAAGTTCCAAGTATTATCTTCATTTTTAAACTTTAGCAAAGCAGGTTGGGATTCTGTGCGTGGAGGATGTTTTTAAGTTGCTCAGAACTGAGATTCCCAAATCAAATTATCCTCCAAGATGATTTCTAAACACACTTTCGGTTCCAAAGACACCTGTAATAACTCCTATTCCTAACATATTTTTCCAATTTGTGTCTAGCATCTTGAAAAATACCATTTTGAATGAATTCTTAAGCATAAATGATTTGAGAGTCTGAAGATTTGTTGGGTTGGATATTTTCAGCTATACATTTGTATTGCATTTATTCATTTTGGAAGATCACTTTCATCATTAGCAATTATTTGCTGAGTGCTCAATATGTATAAAATACTGTGTTCAGTGCTGAGTGCATGAAGAGATATATATAAATCATGACCCCTGTCCTCTAGGAACTTAAATTTTTAAGCCATCATAAATTAAGGTACCATTTAGTAGATTAATTAACAAAAAGCCCATTATTATTATTTGGTAGTAGTATGATTTATACGAGCTGCATATATTCCCTTGTCCTGGATAGAGAACTTCAGCATAAATTGATAAAATGTTTTTGGAACCAGAAGATTATTTAATCATGCTTTGAGTCCTATAGGAAGAACTGAATGTAGAAAGTTCTGTCTGTAATTACAGCTTTTTTGTGCTTTAGAAATCGGGTCTCTGACTTGTGGTTTTTCTTTCTCTCCATTTTACCACTTTGTGTCCCTTACAGAACCTCATGATTTTTCATATTCAAATAAAGTTAAGACATTTATTAAAGAGGAAGTTTCTCATGAGAGCACTTCACTATTCAACATTTGTGGGTTGATCTTCTGATACTTCTGAGAACAAAGAATAAAATGTGACCATAATTTATTTTCTAACAAATTGCTTTTATCCACAAATATTGAAGCATTCATCTAACCAACATAATTTAGTATTACCTATATGAAGAAATATAGAATGGTTTGGACTTGTCAATTTCCAACCTTATATCTAGCTGCTACTATGTTAGTAGACATAATACCTGTAACTTATTTCAGCCTTACCTGGGGAAGATAATGCAGCATATGAGCTTTTTCTGTTGTATGTCCTGCACTCATGATTGTATTTTATGGCGATCTTTTGTAATATTAATCTAGGTTGGAAAATATAAAATGATTGTCCTATTCTTATTGCTCTCATAGCTTATTTGGGTACAGCATATACATCTGTAGAACTTTAGCCATAGGCAGAGTTAGAAGAACACAGGCAGATAAAGATAGTCACAGGGACTTGGAGCATCAGGAAGAGAAGTGAACAGAGACGGAGTGCATTAGGCATGAAAAGTCCTCTGTGTTGGTATAGATCTGGATAATAGGTTGGTGAAGAAAATAATGGGAGAGAGTAGATAAGTTTAAGTCCAGCTTTGGACAGCAGGAATGGACTGTTCAACAGTACTGTCTGAGATGATTGTGTTCCTCAATGCTACCTTGCATTCAGTAGGTTTCAATAGGTTGAATACAGACAAGTAACTCAGTCTCCCCAGTAAATCAGAATTGGGAGACATTACAGTCACTGTGAAAGAACCTTTATTTATGTGAATAACAAAATATATCAATGTAGAGGGGACCATAATTAGGAAATAAAGATGAGCAACAAAATTGGACTAGTGAAAGAATTGTATCTCTATCGTAGTACAGAAATGATGTCTAAGTCTCATTTAGGAATAAGCTTTTCTGGTAAGAGAAAGAAGGATGGAAGAGTGGCTAATTTTTGTTAATTATATAAATGTAATACACAATAAATTTCAGAAAGAATGTATTCCTTCTTTTAAAGTTCTTTAATTCCAATTAGTTAACATACAGTGTTATATTAGTTTCAGGTGTACAGTATAGTGAATTAACGCTTCCACATCACCCTGTGCTCATCACAAGTACCGTCCTTAATCCCCATCACCTATTTAACCCATCACCCACACACCTCCCCTCTAGTAACCATCAGTTTGTTCTCTATAATTAAGAGTCTGTTTCTTGGTTTGTCTCTGTGTCCATCTCTCTTTCTGTTTTTCCCTTTGCTCATTTGTTTTCTTTCTTAAATTCCACATATGAGTGAAATCAAATGGTATTTGTCTTTCTCTGACTGACTTATTTCACTTAGCATTATACTGTCTAGCTCCATCCATATCATTGCAAATGGCAAGATTTTATTCTTTTTCCTGGCTGAGTAATATTTCATCATATATATCTCACATTCACTATATATATATCTCACATTCATTATATATATCTCACATCTTCTTTATCCATTCATCAATCCATGGACACTTGGGCTGTTTTCATGATTTGGCTATTGTAAATAATGCTGGTATAAACATCAGGGTGCATGTATCCCTTTGAATTATGTTTTTGTATTCTTTGGGTAAATACCTCATAGTGCAGTTGCTGGATTGCAATAGGATAATTCTATTTTTAACTACTTTTAGAGGGGGAGGGGGACTAAGAAGGAGAGGGAGAGGGAGAACCTTAGGCAGGCTCCATGCCAGTGTAGAGCCCAACGCAGGGCTCGATCACACAACCCTGAGATCATGACCTGAACACAAATCAAGAGTCAGATGCTTAACTAACTGGGCCACCCAGCACCCCTATTTTTAGCCTTTTAAGGAACCTCCATACTGTTTTCCAGAGTGGCTGTCCCAGTTGGTGTTCCTACCAATATTGCAGGATTGTTCCTTTTTCTCCACATCCTCAACAACACCTGCGGTTTCTTGTGTTGTTGATGTTAACCGTTCTCACAGGTATGAGGTGATATCTCATTGTGATTTTGATTTGCTATTCCCTGATGATGAGTGATGTTGGGCATCTTTTCATGTGTCTGTTGGTCATCTGTATATCTTCTTTGGAGAAATGTCTGTTTATCTCTTCTGCCCATTTTTAAATTGGATTATATGGTTTTTGGGTGTTGAGTTTTATAAGTTCTTTATATATTTTGGATATTAACCCTTTAGTGGATATGTCATTTGCAAATATCTTCTCCCATTCTGTAGGTTGTCTTTTAGTTTTGTTGATTTTTTTTCACTGTGCAAAAGCTTTTCTGCTTTTGTTTCTCTTGCCTCAGGAGACATATCTAGAAAGAAGTTGCTGTGGCGGATGTCGAAGAGGTTATTGCCAGTGTTGTCCTCTAGCATTTTTCTGGTTTCCTGTCTCACATTGAGGTCTTTCATTGATTTTGAATTTATTTTTGTGTCTGGTGTAAGAAAGTGGTCCGGTTGCATTCTTTTGTGTGTGGTTGTCCAGTTTTCCCAACACTATTGTAGAAGATTCACCATGTAGTTGAGGATTTATTTCTGGGTTTTGTATTGTTTCATTGATCTCTGTGTCTATTTTTGTGCCAGTACCATATGGTTTTGATTACTACAACTTGTAATGTAACTTTGAAGTTTTGGAATTGTGATGCCTCCGAGCTTTGGTTTTCTTTTTCAAGATTGCTTTGGCTAGGAGGCGGAGCAAGATGGTGGAGGAGTAGGAGACCTAGATTTCGTCTGGTCTCAGGAATTCAGCTGAATAGGGATCAAACCATTCTGAACACCTACGAACTCAACAGGAGATCGAACAGGAGAGTAGCAACAACTCTCTGAACAGAGAAGCGACCACTTACTGGAAGGTAGGGCGTGCGGAGAAGTGAATCCGAGGCGATATTCGGGAGGATAGACGGCGGGGGAGGGGCCTCCGCCGGCCGCTTCTGGCAAGTGATAGAGCCGCGGAGCACAAAATCGGACCTTTTAGAAGTTGGCTCGGCGGAGGGACGTCGCTGCAGTGGCTAAGCGGGGGGTGGAATCCTCCCGGGACAGTGTGGTCTCAGGACCCTTGGGGTCACAGAGAGACCGGGGGTGCCTGAGTGCGCCAGAGCTCCCAGGTATCAGAGCAGGGAAGCCGGCTGCAGATACGGAGCAGAGTCGCGGGCTCTCAGCTCGGGGTTGCATTAACTGTGATCCGCGGCCCAGTCGGGGCACGGCTCCCCCAGCAGGGACCCAACAAGCAGCAGATCCGGGGAGACTCCCCTTCCTTCCCGGGGAGGAGCGGTGCGGGAACGCACTGCAGGGATCTGCTGGGTTTGGAGACTCCGCGCGGGGTCGGGTGCCAGAGATAGCAACGCTCGATCACAGGCCGGGTGACCACGGAGTGCGGCCGGAGACCGGGGACACGGAAGTGACTGCTTTTCTCTGGGGCCACACTGAGGAGCGGGGCCCCGAGTTCTCAGCTCCTCCGAGTGGAGATTGGGAGGCCACCATTTCTGCCCTGGTCCTCCAAAGCTGTACCGAGAGCTTGCAGGGAACAAAAGCTCCTGAGAGCAAACCGGAGCAGCTTCCTTAGCCCGGACCAACAAGGGCGGGGCAATTCCGCCTCCGGCAAAGACATTTGGAAACCACAGCAACAGGCCCCTCCCCCAGAAGATCAACACAAACAGCAAGCCAAGACCAAGTTGATCGATCAAGGAGAATAGGAGAACTCCACCGCTAGGGGAATACTGCACATAGATTCATGGCTTTTTTTTTTTTTTTTTTACCATGATTCATTATTTCATCAAAGTTAATTTTTGTTGACTGTTTTTTTTTTTATTTTTCTTTTCCCCTTTTTCAACCAACATCTTATAAATCCCTTTTTAAAAAAAAAAAAAACATTTTTTATTTTTCATTTTTAGAGTCATATTTTATCCCTTCATAGCAGTTACCCTTATTTTTGGCATATATATATATAAGTTGTTCTCTCTTTAAAATTTTGAGGTACAGTTTCTTCTAACAGATCAAAATATACCCTAAATCACTAGTGTATGGCTTTGTTCTAGTCTCCTGCCTGATCACATTCTCTCCCTTTTTCCTTTTTTTTTTTCTTAAATCTTCTTTCTTTTTTCAAACAACTTATCTTACCAAGTCCTTTTATAAAATCTTTTATAATTTTCATCTTTACAGTCATCTCCCATCCCTTCATTGTATCAACCCTTATTTTGTACATATATGTCTTTCTTCCTTTAAAATTTTAGGAGGCACTTTTTTCTAACAGACCAAAATACACCCAAAATCTAGTGTGTGGCACTGATCTATGCACTAGCCTGATCATATTTGATCATATTCTGCCTTTTTTGTATTGTTTTGTTTTTGTTTTTATCTTTTTTTTTCTTTTTCTCTTCTTTTTTCTTTCTTTCCCTTTCTTTTCCCCTGGTTTCAGGTCTTTTCTGATTTGTATACAGTATATTTGCTGGGGACGTTGTAAACCTGTTAGCATTTTGTTCTCTCATTCATCTATTCTCCTCTGGGCAAAATGACAAGACGAAAGAAATCACCTCAGCAAAAAGAACAAGAGGTAGTACCGTCAGCCAGGGACCTACTCAATACGGACATTAGTACGATGTCGGACCTAGAGTTCAGAATCATGACTTTAAAGATACTAGCTGGGCTTGAAAAAAGCGTGGAAGTTATTAGAGAAACCCTTTCTGGAGAAATAAAAGAACTAAAATCTAACCAAATCGAAATCAAAAAGACTATTGATGAGGTGCAATCAAAAATGGGGGCACTAAATGCTAGGATAAATGAGGCAGAAGAGAGCATCAGCGATATAGAAGACCAAATGATGGAAAATAAAGAGGCTGAGAAAAAGAGAGAGAAACAACTACAGGATCACGAGGGCAGAATTCGAGAGATAAGTGATACGATAAGACGAAACAACATTAGAATAATTGGGATCCCAGAAGAAGAAGAGAGAGAGAGGGGGGCAGAAGGTATACTGGAGCAAATTATAGCAGAGAACTTCCCTAATGTGAGGGAGGAAACAGGCATTAAAATCCAGGAGGCACAGAGAACACCTCTCAAAATCAATAATAATAGGTCAACACCCCGACATCTAATAGTAAAACTTACGAGTCTCAGAGACAAAGAGAAAATCCTGAAAGCAGCTCAGGAGAAGAGATATGTAACCTACAATGGTAGAAACATTAGATTGGCAACAGACCTATCCACAGAGACCTGGCAGGCCAGAAAGGACTGGCAAGATATCTTCAGAGCACTAAACGAGAAAAATATGCAGCCAAGAATACTATATCCAACTAGGCTATCATTGAAAATAGAAGGAGAGATAAAAAGCTTCCAGAACAAACAAAAACTAAAGGAATTTGCAAACACGAAACCAGCCCTCCAAGAAATATTGAGAGGGGTCCTCTAAGCAAAGAGAGAACCTAAAAGCAGCAAAGAGCAAAAACGAACACAGACAACAGACAGTTAACAGTCACCTTACAGGTAATACAATGGCACTAAATTCATACCTTTCAATAGTTACCCTGAATGTAAATGGGCTCAATGCCCCAATCAAAAGACACAGGCTATCAGATTGGATTAAAAAACAAGACCCATCCATATGCTGTCTGCAAGAGACTCATTTTAGACCCAAAGACACCCCCAGATTGAAAGCGAGGGGGTGGAAAACCATTTACCATGCTAATGGACACCAAAAGAAAGCTGGGGTGGCAATCCTTATATCAGACAAACTAGATTTTAAAACAAAGACTGTAATAAGAGATGAGGAAGGACACTATATCCTACTTAAAGGGTCTATCCAACAAGAAGATCTAACAATTGTAAATATCTATGCCCCGAACATGGGAGCAGCCAATTATATAAGGCAATTAATAACAAAAGCAAAGAAACACATTGACAACAATACAATAATAGTGGGGGACTTTAACACCCCTCTGACTGAAATGGACAGATCATCTAAGCAAAAGATCAACAAGGAAATAAAGACTTTAAATGACACACTGGACCAAATGGACTTCACAGACATATTCAGAACATTCCATCCCAAAGCAAAGGAATACACATTCTTCTCTAGTGCCCATGGAACATTCTCCAGAATTGATCACATCCTAGGTCACAAATCAGGTCTCAATCGGTACCAAAAGATTGGGATCATTCCCTGCATATTTTCAGACCACAATGCTTTGAAACTAGAACTCAACCACAGAGGAAAGTCGGAAAGAACTCAAATACATGGAGGCTAAAGAGCATCCTACTAAAGAATGAATGGGTCAACCAAGAAATTAAAGAAGAATTAAAAAAATTCATGGAAACCAATGAAAATGAAAACACAACTGTTCAAAATCTTTGGGATACAGCAAAGGCAGTCCTGAGAGGAAAGTATATAGCAATACAAGCCTTTCTCAAGAAACAAGAAAAGTCTCACATACACAACCTAACCCTACACCTAAAGGAGCTGGAGAAAGAACAGCAAATAAAGCCTAAACCCAGCAGGAGAAGAGAAATCATAAAGATCAGAGCAGAAATCAATGAACTAGAAACCAAAAGAACAGTAGAACAGATCAACGAAACTAGGAGCTGGTTCTTTGAAAGAATTAACAAGATTGATAAACCCCTGGCCAGACTTATCCAAAAGAAAAGAGAAATGACCCAAATCCACAAAATCATGAATGAAAGAGGAGAGATCACAACCAACACCAAAGAAATACAAACAATTATAAGAACATATTATGAGCAACTCTATGCCAGCAAATTAGATAACCTGGAAGAAATGGGTGCATTCCTAGAGATGTATCAACTACCAAAATTGAACCAGGAAGAAATAGAAAACCTGAACAGACCTATAACCACTAAGGAAATTGAAACAGTCATCAAAAATCTCCCAAGAAACAAAAGCCCAGGGCCAGATGGCTTCCCAGGGGAATTTTATCAGACATTTCAAGAAGAATTAATACCTATTCTCCTGAAACTGTTCCAAAAAATAGAAATGGAAGGGAAACTTCCAAACTCATTTTATGAGGCCAGCATTACCTTGATCCCAAAACCAGACAAAGACCCCATCAGAAAAGAGAATTACAGACCAATATCCTTGATGAACATGGATGCAAAAATTCTCACCAAAATACTAGCCAATAGGATCCAACAGTACATTAAAAGGATTATTCACCACGACCAAGTGGGATTTATTCCTGGGCTGCAAGGCTGGTTCAACATCCGCAAATCAATCAACGTGATACAATACATTAACAAAAGAAAGAACAAGAATCATATGATCCTCTCAATAGATGCAGAAAAAGCATTTGACAAAGTACAGCATCCTTTCTTGATCAAAACTCTGAAGAGTGTAGGGATAGAGGGTACATACCTCAATATCATAAAAGCCATCTATGAAAAACCTACAGCGAATATCATTCTCAATGGGGAAAGGCTGAGAGCTTTTCCCCTAAGGTCAGGAACGCGGCAGGGATGTTCACTCTCACCACTGCTATTCAACATAGTATTAGAAGTCCTAGCCACAGCAATTAGACAACAAAAAGAAATCAAAGGCATCCAAATCGGCAAAGAGGAAGTCAAACTCTCACTCTTTGCAGATGATATGATCCTGTATGTGGAAAACCCAAAAGACTCCACCCCAAAACTGCTAGAACTCATACAGGAATTCAGTAAAGTAGCAGGATATAAAATCAATGCACAGAAATCAGTGGCATTCCTATACACCAACAACAAGACAGAAGAGAGACAAATCAAGGAGTCGATCCCATTTACAATTGCACCCAAAACCATTAGATACCTAGGAATAAATCTAACCAAAGAGGCAAAGGATCTGTACTCAGAAAACTATAAAATACTCATGAAAGAAATTGAAGAAGACACAAAGAAATGGAAAAACGTTCCATGCTCATGGATTGGGAGAATCAACATTGTGAAGATGTCCATGCTACCTAGAGCAATCTACACATTCAATGCAATCCCCATCAAAATACCATCCACTTTTTTCAAAGAAATGGAACAAATCATCCTAAAATTGGTATGGAACCAGAAGAGACCCCGAATAGCCAGAGGAATACTGAAAAAGAAAAGCAAAGCTGGCGGCATCACAATTCCGGACTTCCAGCTCTATTACAAAGCTGTCATCATCAAGACAGTATGGTACTGGCACAAAAACAGACACATCGATCAATGGAACAGAATCGAGAGCCCAGAAATGGACCCTCAACTCTATGGTCAACTTATCTTTGACAAAGCAGGAAAGAATGTCCAATGGAAAAGAGACAGTCTCTTCAACAAATGGTGTTGGGAAAATTGGACAGCCACATGCAGAAGAATGAAACTGGACCATTTCCTTACACCACACACAAAAATAGACTCCAAATGGTTGAAAGACCTAAACGTGAGACAGGAGTCCATCAAAATCCTAAAGGAGAACACAGGTAGCAACCTTTTCGACCTTAGCCGCAGCAACATCTTCCTAGAAACATCGCCAAAGGCACGGGAAGCCAGGGCAAAAATGAACTATTGGGATTTCATCAAGATAAAAAGCTTTTGCACAGCAAAAGAAACAGTCCACAAAACCAAAAGACAACCGACAGGATGGGAGAAAATATTTGCAAATGACATATCAGATAAAGGGCTAGTATCCAAAATCTATAAAGAACTTATCAAACTCAACACCCAAAGAACAAATAATCCAATCAAGAAATGGGCAGAAGACATGAACAGACATTTCTCCAAAGAAGACATCCAAATGGCCAACAGGCACATGAAAAAGTGCTCAACATCGCTCGGCATCTGGGAAATCCAAATCAAAACCTCAATGAGATACCACCTCACACCCGTCAGAATGGCTAAAATTAACAAGTCAGGGAACGACAGATGTTGGCGGGGATGTGGAGAAAGGGGAACCCTCCTACACTGTTGGTGGGAATGCAAGCTGGTGCAACCCCTCTGGAAAACAGTATGGAGGTTCCTCAAACAGTTGAAATTAGAGCTACCGTTTGATCCAGCAATTGCACTACTGGGTATTTACCCCAAAGATACAAATGTAGGGACCCGAAGGGGTACGTGTATCCCAATGTTTATAGCAGCAATGTCCACCATAGCCAAACTGTGGAAAGAGCCAAGATGCCCATCGACAGATGAATGGATAAAGAAGAAGTGGTATATATACACAATGGAATATTATGCAGCCATCAAAAGGAATGAGATCTTGCCATTTGCAACGACGTGGATGGAACTGGAGGGTGTTATGCTGAGTGAAATAAGTCAATCAGAGAAAGACATGTATCACATGACCTCACTGATATGAGGAATTCTTAATCTCAGGAAAGAAACTGAGTGTTACTGGAGTGGTTGGGGGTGGGAGGGATGGGGTGGCTGGGTGATAGACATTGGGGAGGGTATGTGCTACGGTGAGCGCTGTGAATTGTGCAAGACTGTTGAATCACAGTTCTGTACTTCTGAAACAAATAATGCAACATATTTTAAGAAAAAAGAAAAAGAAGAAGATAACAGGAGAGGAAGAAAAGGGGAGTATGTCAGAGGGGGAGACGAACCATGAGAGATGATGGACTCTGAAAAACAAACTGAGGGTTCTAGAGGGGAGGGGGGTAGGGGGATGGGTTAGCCTGGTGATGGGTATTGAGGAGGGCGCATTCTGCATGGAGCACTGGGTGTTATGAACAAACAATGAATCATGGAACACTGCACCAAAAACTAATGATGTAATATATGGTGATTAACATAACAATAAAAAATTAAAAAAAAAAAAGATTGCTTTGGCTATTTGGGGTCTTGTGGTTCCATACAAATTTTAGGATTGTTCATTCTAGCTCTGTGAAAAATGCTGTTGGTATTTTGATGGGATAACATTAAATGTGTAGATTGCTTTGTGTAGCATGGACATTTTAAAAATATTTGTTCTTGGGGCGCCTGGGTGGCTCAGCCATTAAGCGTCTGCCTTTGGCTCAGGTCATGATCCCAGGGTCCTGGGATTGAGCCCCTCATCGGGTTCCCTACTCGGCAGGAAGCCTGCTTCTCCCTCTCCCACTCCCCCTGTTTGTGTTCCCTCTCTTGCTGTGTCTCTCCCTGTCAAATAAGTAAAATCTTAAAAAAAAATAAAAAATAATTAAAAATAAAAATATTTGTTCTTCCAGTCTATAAGCATGGGATGTCTTTCCATTTCTTTGTGTCATTTTCAGTTTCTTTCATTAGTGTTTTATAGTTTTCACAGTACAAGTCTTTCATCTCTTTGGTTAGGTTTATTCCTAGGTATCTTACTATTTTTGGTGCAAATGTAAATGGGATTGTTTTCTTAATTTCTTTCTCCTGTTTCATTATTGGTATATAGAAATGCAACAGGTTTCTGTACGTTGATTTTTTATCCTGTGACTTTACTGAATTTGTGCATCAGTCAGTTCTAGCAGTTTTTTGGTTGGTTTCACGTTTCCTATATAGAGTATCATGTCATCTGCAAATAATGAAAATTTTATTTCTTCCTTGCTGATTTGAATACCTTTTATTTCTTTTTGTTGTCTGATTGCTGTGGCTAGGACTTCCAGTACTATGTTGAATAAAAATGTGAGGGTGGACATCCCTGTCTTGTTCCTGATCTTAGGGGAAAAGTTCTCAGTTTTTCTGCATTTAAGGATGATGTTAGCTGTGGGTTTTTCGTATGTGGCCTTTATTAATTTGAGGTATGTTCCCTCTAAAGCTACTTTGTTGAGGATTTTTACAAATAGATGCTGTATTTTGTCTAATGCTTTTTCTGCATCTACTGAAATGATCATATGGTTCTTATCCTTTTTCTTATTGATGTGACATACCACATTGATCTGTGAACATTGAACCACCCTTGCAAGCCAGAATAAATCCTACATGATTGTGGCAAATGATTTTTTTAATGTAATGTTGAATTCGGTTTGCTAGTATTTTATTAAGGATTTTTGCGTCTGTGCTCATCAGGGATATCAGCCTGTAGTTCTCTTTTTTAATGGTGTCTTTATCTGGTTTTGGTATCAGGATAATGCTGGGCTCATAGAATGAATTTGGAAGTTTTCTTCCTTTTCTGTTTTTGGAATATTTTGAGAAGATTAGGTATTAACTCTTCTTTAAATGTTTGGTAGAATTCGTCTATGAAGCCATCTGGTCCTGGACTTTTGTTTTTTGGGAGTTTTTGATTATTGATTCAATTTCTTTGATGGTTATTGGCCTGTTCAACTTTTCTGTTTCTTCCTGTTTCAAGTTTGGTAGTTTACATGTTTCTAGGATTTTATTCATTTCTTCTAGGTTGTCCAGTTTGTTGACATATAGGTTTTCATATTATCTCATAATTGTATTTCTATTGTGTTGGTTATTTCTCCTCTCTCATATGTGATTTATTTATTTGAGTCCTCTCTCTCTCTTTTTTTTTTCTTGATAAGTCTGGCTAAAGGTTTATCAATCTTACTGATCTTTTCAAAGAACCAGCTCCTGGTTTCATTGATTGGTTCTAATGTTTTTTTTAGTTTTTATATCTGCTCTAGTCTTTTTTCTTTCCTTCATGCTGCTGATTTTAGGTTTTGTTATTCTTTTTTTAGTCCCTTTAGGTATAAGGTTAAGTTGTTTATTTGAGATTTTTCTTGCTTCTTGAGGTAGGCCTGTATTGCTATAAACTTCCCTCTCAGAATTGCTTTTGCCATATCCCAAAGGTTTTGGACCATCATGTTTTCATTTTCATTTTTTCCCATGTACTTTTTGTTTGTTTGTTTTATTTTATTATGTTAGTCACCATATAATACATCATTATTTTTTGATGTAGTGATCCACGATTCATTGTTTTTGTGTAACATGCACTTTCAAATTTCTCCTTTTATTTCCTAGTTTATCCATTCATTGTTTAGTAGCATGTTATTTAACCTCCAGGTATTTTTGGTCTTTCCAAATTTTTTCTTGTGGTTGACTTCTAGTTTCCTAACATTGTGATTTCAGTCTTCTTGAATTTGTTGAGGCTTGTTTTGTGGGCTAATACATGATCTGTTCTGGAGAATGTTCCATGTTCATTTCATGTTCCATTGAAAATAATGTGTATTATGCTGTTTTAGGATGGAATGTCCTGAATATGTCTGTTAAATCCATTTGGTCCAGTGTGTCATTCAAAGCCATTGTTTCCTTGCTGATTTTCTGTTTAGATGATCTGTCCATTGATGTAAGTGTGGTGTTAAAGTTCCCTACTATCATTATAATATTATTGATTAGTTCCTTTAGGTTTGTTATTAACTGTTTTATGTATTTGGATGCATAAATGGTTACAATTATTATATCTTCTTTATTATCATATAGTGTCTTCCTTTGTCTCTTGTTACAGTCTTTGTTTTAAAGTCTGTTTAGTCTGATATAAGTATTGCTACTCCAGCTTTCTTTTGACATCCATTTACATAATAGATATTACTCCATCTCCCCATTTTCAATCCGCAGTTGCCTTTATGTCTGAATGAGTCTCTTATAGGCAGCATATGCATAGGTCTTTTTTTTTTGTTAATCCATTCTGTCACCCTGTGTCTTTTGATTGGAGCATTTAGTCCATTTATACTCAGAATAATTATTGATAGGTATATATTTATTGCCATTTTATCACTTGTTTGTTTTCTTTTTCTGGAGATTTTCTTTGACCATTTCTTGTCTTTCTCTGTTTCGCGGTTTGCTGATTTTCATTAATGATATATTTGCATTTCTTTCTCGTTATTCTTTGCATATTTATTAGTGGTTTTTAATATATGATTACCATTAGTTTTATATATAACCTCTTCTGCATATTGAAGTCTATATTAAGTTGATGGTCGTTTAAGTTTGAGCCTGTTCTTTTCTCCTCTCCTCCCCACGTTTTATGTATGTGTTATTATATTTTATAACCCTTTTTTGTCAGTACCTTGGGACTGATTTTTTTACAGAAATGTTTTTACTGGTTTGTGTTTCCTACCTTCATACTGTCACCTTTGGTCTTTCCTTTCCACTCAGAGTCCCCTTTAATATTTCTCACAGGGCTGGTTTAGTGGCCATGAACTCCTTTAGTTTTTGTTTGTCTGGGAAACTCTATCTCCTTCTAGTCTGAATCATAACCTTGCTGGTTAGAATATTCTTGGCTGCAGATTTTTCTCAGTCAGAGCTTTGTATATATCAGGCCACTCCTTTCTGGCTTGCCAAGTGTTTGTTGAGAAATCTCCAGCTAGCCCTATGGGTTTTCTCTTGTAAATTACTTACTTCTTTTGTCTTGCTGCTTTAAAATTTTTTCTTTATTATTATGTTTTGCAAATTTAATTATAGTATGTCTTGGTGTGGATCTGCTTTTGTTGATTTTGATGAGAGTTCTCTGTGCCTCCTGGATCTGGCTGTCTGTTTCCTTTCCCAGATTAGGGAAGTTTTCAGCAATTATTTCTTCAAATAAATTTTCTGCTTCCTTTTCTTCCTCTTCTTATTCTGTGACTCCTGTAATACAAATGTTATTATGTTTGATGGAATCTGAGTTCCCTAAGTCTATTCTCGTTTTACATAATTCTTTTTTCTGTATGTCAGCTTGATTACTTTCCATCATTCTGTCTTCTAGGTCACTAATTAATTCCCCTGCTTCTTCCATTGTGATGTTCATTCCATCAGTGTGTTTTTCATTTCATTTATTGAGTCCTTTATCTCTGCTATATTATTCCTTATCTCTGTGTTAAGGGTCTCACTAATGTCTTCCATACTTTTCTCAAGTCCAGTGCATATCCTAATGATCATTGCTTTAAATTCTCTATCAGGCAGTTACTTATATCTGTTTCACTTAGATCTCTGGCCATGACCTTGTCTTGTTCTTTCACTGGGGATACATTTTTCTGCCTCCTCATTTTTTCTGCCTCTCTGTGTCTGTTTCTGTATGTTAAGAAGGTCAGCTATGTCTTCTGCTCTTGAAAGTAGTGACTTTATGAAGAAGAGTCCCTGGAGTGCCCTGCAGTGCAGTGTCCACTGTTCCCCAGAACCAGGCACTTCAGGAGAGTACCCTGTGTGTGTTGCTTATGCCCTGCTGTTGTGTCTGAGTCACTTTTTCTTTAAGTGAAGTCATCTGCACTGACTCTCTACCTCTTATGGGCTGTGCTTATTCTCTGTGGTGTTAGTGGGACCCAGGCTTTCAGGGGGACGTGCCTGCCAGGTAACTTGGGAGCGGGGTTGGGATGTTAACAAAATTTGCACTGGGCCACTTGTCCTATGTCAGATCCCCTGAAATGATGCACCAGCTAAGGGCCAAGGTGGCCAGGGGTGCATCATATTGGGTAGGCTTGGCATACAGTGGCAGCTGTGCATCTGGCAGCTGAGTGGGGCTTATATGCTAACAAAATTTGCCCTGAGCCCAGGGCTGAGGCTAGTAGGCTTGGAGTATACAAGTCCTCGGGTACACTGCTACCAGGTTAGATAGCAAGTGTCTGGAGAGCCACTTCCTGCAGGTGGCTCTGTGTGTGTGCTGGGAGGCAGGGGAGGAAAATGGCACCTGCCAGCTCCCTCATTTTTGGAGAAGTCCCTCAACATGCTCTGAAATCAGTATGAACAGATCTATCTCCCATTCACCACCACCACCACCCTACCTTCCTACTCCCTGGCCTTGTTGTGTAAACTGCTGTTTCTGTGTTGTCTCTCTGCTCAGGCTGCTTTCTCTTTCAGGGCAGAGACCCAGCTATCACTCACCGTCCTGGTTTGCCCACTGCTGAGTCCACTGACTTTTAAAGCTCTAGGCTGGAAGTCCCCTTGGTTTTACAAATTTCCACAATTCAGCCTCTCTGGTTTTCAAAGCCAAATGTTATGGGGTTATAGGGATTAATCTTCCTCGTGAGCTTTTTGGTGCAAGGGCCCATTTCTCTGCCCTCTTCATACGTGCCACTCCCTCCTTCCTGCTGGCAGCCTCCCTCTGCCTTTCTGACCTTCTTAACCTTTCAGATGCAGCTTCTTATATTTATTTGTGGAGTTTGTTCTGCCAGTCTTTGGATCACTCTCTAGTGTATTGACATAGATGTGGATGATATCTAGTTGTGAATGTGGGATGGGGAGAGTTCAGGGTCCTCCTACTTCACCATCTTCCCAAGCTCCCAAAACAAATGTACTCTGTTTTTAATTGCAGTAGAGAATTTGTTCTTTTTCCTTTTTTTTTTTTTTAAATCCTTGGGTAAGTCTTACAGAGAGGAAATAACTGATCTTAAACCCAAATGTTTAGAATGTTGCAAAATGTCTTATGTGAACCTGTGACAGTACCAATCTGAGTTGCTGAATATGGCAACATCTGAGAAGAGAAACTGTTTTCTTTTTCTTTTCTTTTCTTTCTTTTTTTTTTTTTTTGCTAGTGTGAATGTAAGGTTGTTCCTTTGGTGATGATTTAAGCTTATTGGACCTCCAAGTCTTGAAAATCTGGTTTGGGTAGTTTGACCAAGCTAGTTTATTAGAGCGTCTCACCATCCTGCAATTCAGTTACAATCTATATAACAAAAAGTGAACTGGAGTGGGTCCTGCTCTTTAAATAAAATAGTTTTAATTGGGAGTAATTAATTGTATTCTCTACAATATTTAACAAATTGATGGAGACATAGTATTACAAAGAAAAGAAAAAGACCACAGGAAACAATAAACTACTTCTGTAAAATAAATTGCTTCGTGAATGTATAGGGAAGTATTTAATAGCATAATTAGAATTATCTGTGTGACCTTCAAGGTCCCAAGCTTCTTCACCTCTTTGTGCGCAGTTCATGGTAAGCATGTTGTTCAGATCTAGGTGGCACCATTCAAATTGTATTCTATATGAGTGGCACCAGAAACAGCTGATTTTGGAACCTAGAAGCTATCATAGTTTTTGGTTTTGGTTTTGGCCTTTTTTTTGGTGCCTCGTATCACATACTTTTGACCACTTCATATATGATAGTTATGGGACATGCTGCCAGTATCTTACCCCAAATGCCCACAGAATTTCTTCCCTTTTTTGCCTCAGGGCTTTCTCTGTAGCCCTCTAACCTTGCTCATCCTTATCCAGGAGTGCCTAGAAATTGAAGGCCCCTGGGAACAGCTATCAATCAGTGGGATTGGTGGTTGCTGCATAAGTACACCAGCATCTCCCATTGGACAGACAAATCTGAGGGGTGTTGTATGCAGCTTTTAGGTGCTCTCAGGAAAATTTAGCTCACATGTCCCATGGTGATATCCAGCTCAGTACTTTTTATTGCCTTTGCTTTCTTTCCTGTTTGTAGCTCATTTTTCATTCCTGTTTTTTGGGGATCACCTCCAAATCAGCTACCTATACTCAGATCCTTTTTTCAGGCTCTGCCTCTGGGGAACCCAAACCAAAACAGCAGTTTTAACTATTTGATAGTTGTAAGTCACATTTAAACCCAAAGAAAGTATTTATCTGCTGGTTGGTTGTTTTAAAGGTTTTTGAATCTTTGGTTATGGAAAAAAATAATGCAGTAACCTTTAAAATTTGAGTCAGAGCCAGGGAAAATTCTGTGTGACTAAGAATTTTTGTGGGACATTAATATTGGAGGACCTTAAGAGTCATCTCTATCTACACTCATTCTTTTGGTGATCTGCCCTAGTCTCAGGGCCATAAATGCTATCTGTGAGCCGATGAACTTTGTGTCTTTATTGTCAGTGCAGACCTTTCTTCCAGACTCCAGACTTGACATCATCACTTCAGTCTCTGGTAGACATCTTCAAACTGAAATGTCAAGTTTGAATTTATGGCCTTCTCCAAAAACTTGCACATGCATTCTTCTCCATCTTGGTTGTTAGTAACTTCATCCATCTACTTGTCAATGCCAAACATCTAGGAATCATCCTTGACTCTTTCTCTTATTCCATAACCAACTCATCAGAAAATCCTCTTGACTCCATCTTAAAGCTCTGTCGGAATCTAGCCAGTTTTTACTGTTGTACTGTGGTCCCAGCCACCATCAGGTCTCACATGGATTACTGGAAAGCTTCTCACTAATTTCCCTGCTTTTACCCTTACCCACTCCAGTATATTTTTCATACCAAAGTAATCCTATAACAACATAAGGTATATCATGTCACTCCCGTACTCAAAATCCTGCATGGCTCTCCATCTTACTGAGGGTAAAATCCAAGTCCCTACAAGTGGCCCACAAGGGCCGTTTATGATCTGGCCCTGTTATATCTCTGCTTTCACCTCACTATACTGCCACACACTCAAGCTGCTCTAGCCACAATAGTGTCTTTGCTCTTCCTCACATATGCCTGATATGCTCCCACTCCAGGATCTTTGTACTGGCTATTTTCTCTGCCTGGAATTCTCTTCAGTCACAAGTCAGAATGGATAACTCTTATCTCCTTCAAATCTTTGCTCTGATATCCCCTTTAGAATGAGATCTACATTAACTACTCACTTCAAGTTGCAGCTCCCACCTCCAGTAATTCTGATTCCCCTGCCCTTGCTCTACTCATTTTTCCTCTTGGCACTTCTCAGTTTTACATACAGTGTTATTTACCTGTTATGTTGATTGGTTGTGTCTATTTTCCTTAGTAGAACATAAATTCCACAGGCACAGAGATCTTTGTTTTGTTCACTGATTTATTCCAGTAAAATAGTTTCTGACACATAATTTGACACTCAGAAAATAGTTGTTGAATTGAATAATAATTTGTTTCTGTCAAATTCTCTAAAACTTGAAGTATTATTTTATCAGTACTTTCTATCTTCAACCTCATTCCAAAACTGATTAGGAGTACCTTACAGAACGCAACAGAATAACAATTAACAATTAATGAGGAAATTGGGCAAAAGTAAAATATTGGTCATGAAAAAAATCAAGGAACAAGGTTAGGTGTTGAGCATTTACTAAAAATGGACTACAGGTTTGGTTCTAAGCCAAAAGAAACTCTCAAATTAAGATTGGTTAAAAATGATGGAAAATTTAGCAAAGCTGGAGGACTTGTCAAATGTAGTTAAAATGTAACTGAAACTGCTTGCCATGGTCATGTTACAAAAACTAACAAGTTCAGATATACAAAGCACTTAACATCCCGCAATGCATTTGACCCTTTGAACAACATGGGGGTTTGGAGTGCCAATCCCCTGCCCAGTTAAAAATCCATGTATAACTCCTGACTTCCCCAAAACTTCACTACTAATAGCCTACTGTTGACTATAAGGCCTACCAATACTCTAGAGTTGATTAACACATATTTTGTATATGTATTATGTACTGTAAGTTATTATTACAATAAAGCAAGCTAGAGAAAAAATGTTATTATGAAAATCATAAGGAAGAGAAAATACATTTACAGTATTGTGTTATAGTTACCGGTACCATAAAATTATGTCATCTGTTTTCAAGATGAATCATCTGTCACTACCTACCTCAATATTATCTTTTAAGCGAAAAGACACTGTAGATGTTATATGTATTACTAACAGTAGACCTCAAAAATGAAAAGATAATGTGGAAAAGGAATTCATATTTATTTATAGGTATTACAATTCATGCATTGATAAAGAAGCAGCAATATGATTACTTTATAGTAACCTCGTGTAATCAATACAGTTGCTTCATGATAGCCTACCCTGTATGCTAATGAATGAATCATTAGAACATTTGTATGGCATACAGGGGCGCCTGGGTGGTGCAATCAGTTAGGCATCCAACTCTTGGTTTTGGCTCGGGTTATGATCTCAGGGTTTTGGGATCAAGCCCAGTGTCGGTCTCCATGCTCAGTGCATAGTCTGATGGAGATTCTCTCTCCCTCTGTCCCTCCTGCTTGTGCTCTCTCTCTTTCTTTCTAAAAAATAAATAAATAAATAAGAAAAAAATTTTAGGACGTATAGTATTACAGTCATTTTCTTAATATAGTATTGGAAACATTGTTACATTTTTAGAAAAACACTTACTTGTGACAATAGGCCAAATACAGTTTCTCCAATTATGAGAGAGAGAGAGGCATAGTATATGGTAACATAATTCTTTGAAAGCCAAGTTATAAAACAGTAAGAAAGCTAACCCATTATTAATTTTATATTAAATATCACTTACTGCATGTCTTTGGAAGGATAGCTTCTCCGTTTCCATACACGTCTTGCACATGATGTTCTACACAATGAATGCTTAAGCGAGGATAGTGATGATGACACAGAAATGTCTCATACAGTTCTTGCTTGGCAGATAGATTTTCACATGAAGAGGCATACATGCACAAAAATAAGTTTATTAACTGTATGCCATGATTATTCATTACTATTCATTAAGTGGAAGTAGATCATCATAAAGGTCTTCATCCTCATTGTTTCCATGTTGAATATAGGCTGTGGAAGAAGAGGAGGAAGAGGGGTTTGTCTTACTGTCTTAAGGGTGGTACAGGTGGAAGAGGAGGCAGGAGAATCAGGCACTCTTGCTGTAACTTTACAGAAATACATTTATTTTTTCATTTCTCTAAAAATGTTTCTATACAGTACCAATCCTTCTACCATCGTTTGCTGTAGTTTTAGTGCCTGTATCATAGAATGGTCCATGCTGTAAAAGAAGTTAAAGCAGTCTTGAATAATCAGAACCCTTCTGCCAGATTGTCTAATGTCAATTTGTTTTCTGATACTGCTTCTTCTACCTCTTCTTTCTCATCATCTGGCACTGGTTTGGAAGCACTCATCTCCATCAAGTGGTCTTCTGTCAGTTCCTCTGCTGTGGTATCTATTAACTCTTAAATTTCTCCCAAGATCCATATTACCCTTTACCCCCGCCACACACACACACATTTTTTGCCATGGCTCTGTTGTAAATCCTGTAGTTATGCACAACATTTGTCACAGGTTTTTTTTCTGTAGGAATTTAGTTTTGGCCTTGATGGCTTTCATTGCTTTTTCTGTAATAATGATGGCATCCTCAGTGGTGTAATCCTTCTAGACCTTTATGATGTTCTCTCTATTGTGGTTCTCTTTCTTTTTTTTTTCTTTAATTTATATTCAATTAGCCAACATACAATAATACATCATTAGTTTCAGATGTAGACTTCAGTAATTCATCAGTTGCATATAATACCTAGTGCACATCACATCACATGCCCTCCTTAATTACCCCATCCTTCCACCAACCTCCCCTCCAGCAACCCTCAGTTTGTTTCCTGTAGTTGAGTCTCTCATGATTTGTCTCCCTCTCTGATTTCTTCCTATTCAACTTTCCCCTCCCTTCCTTTTTGATCCTCTATACAATTTCTTATATTCCACATATGAATGAAACCATATTGTCTTTCTCTGACTTATTTCACTCAGCATAATACCCTCCAGTTCCATCCATGTCAGTGTAAATGGTAAATATTCATCCTTTCTCATGGCTGAGGAATACTCCATTATGGTTCTCTTTCATAGCCATGGCAATCATTTTCATAGACTACCATGGAATGAGCCTTAAAGGTCCTTATGACATCTGATCTAGAGGCTGAATTAGAGACATTGTGTTTGGGGACAAATAGAAATTTTTCATGCCTTCAGTGTTGAATTCATGGGGTTCTGGCTGGCCAGGGGCATTGTCCAATATCAAAAGAACTTTAATAGGCAGTATTTTACTGGAAAAGTACTTCCTGACTTCAAGAACACAGCATCGATGGAACCAATCCAGAAAATGGGTTCTTTTAGTGCAGGCCTACTTGTTGTAAAACAAAAGACTGGCAGCTGGTGTTTATCTTTTCCCTACAAGTAGCGGTATAGATAAGGGCAGTCCTGATCATAAACCTGACTGCATTTGCACAAAACAGCAGAGTTAGCCTATCCTTTTCTGCCTTAAATCCTGCTACTCACTTTTCTTCCTTATTAATAAATGTCCTTTGTGGCATTCCCCCCCCCCATCTGCATTAAAAACCTGTTCAATGATTTTCTTAAAGGCATCTGAGAACTCATCTGCTGCCTCTTGGTTGGCAAACACTGCTTCTCTTGTTATCTTGACATTTTTTAAGCCAAACGTCTTTCTAAAATTATCAAACCGTCCTTTGCTGGCATTAAATTCTCCAGCTTTAGATCCTTCACCTTCCTTTGCTTTAAGTTTTCATATAATGGCTTCACTTTTTTTCAAATCATGTGTCCATAGGTATGCTTTTCTTATAGCAATCCTGTACCCACATAAAAGCTGCATTTTTAATATGAGATAAAAAGGTATTTCACAAAAAGTGCGAGGTTTTTGTGCCTGCTGGCATAGCTACAGCAACATCTTCACAAATTTCCTTTTTCTTTTCTTCCTTCCTTCCTTTTTCTTTCTTTCTTTCTTTCTTTCTTTCTTTCTTTCTTTCTTTCTTTCTTTCTTTCTTTTCTTTCTTTCTTTCTTTTCTTTCTTTTTCTTTCTTTCTTTCTTTCTTTCTTTCTTTCTTTCTTTCTTTCTTTCTTTCTTTCTTTCTTTCTTTCTTTCTTTCTCTTTCTTTTCTTTTCTCTTCTTTTTTCTTTTCTTTTCTTTTCTTTTCTTTTCTTTCTTTCTTTCTTTTTTCACAATGGTCCTTACTGGATTCTTTTATGTTGAAACGGCAGGCACCTGCAGCTGCAGACCTCAATCTATGGTACATATCAAGCAATTCACCTTTTTCTTGTAATGTCATGAGTTTTCTCTGCTTCTTGGAAGCATCACTAGTGGCACTCTGTTTGGGTCTCATGGTATTGTTCAGGGTTTACAGTATTGTACTAAACACAATAAAAAAATACATGAGAAACCTGTAAGATCACTTTTTATGCAGTACAAATTTACTGGAGTGACATGCAGAGATGATTAGCATCAGATGGGTTTTAAGTGGATACTGGCAATGCTCAAGCTCACCACAATAGCAACGGGAGGTGGCTGCAAAATTATTAAGTAGTACAGTATTACTACATTTACTTTTAAACACTTATGATTTTAATACTATATCTTTACACTTGTTTACATTTTCCTCAACTGTGGAATGGTGCTATGTGTGGTCTGTAAGTGTGTATACATTTTGATAAATGTTAAGTTTTTATAATAGATTTGTATATGTTTTATGATAATAAATGTTAAAATAGACTGGTATTTACATATATTTTATGCATTCATGACATATCCAACTTTTTCTTTAATTTTTCAATATTTCTAGGGTACACAGTTTATCCGCTAGTTTTTTCAAATTGTCAAAATTCTCCAAAAATTTCTCAATATATTTATTGAAAAAAATCCACGTATTAGTGGATCATGTGTTTCAAACCCATGTTGTTCAATTGTATTTTTCAGGCTTGAGTGATTCAAAGTACTAAATAGCTCATACCTTCTAGGAGAATTATACCATTAGATATGAGTAAAGTTTCAAGTTTAATTTGTATTGAAAGTAAATAGTATGTACTGCTTGGCTTATAGGCAGGTAGGAGCTTCTTAAACCAATGAGAAAATATCTGCCTATTTAGCTGAAGCACGAAAACAAAGATTGGGTTAAGAAGGACTATTTCATAAAACCAAGACTTTCCATAGATACTTTTTCTTTACTAATTTAACTTTTGTTGTGATTCTGTTTATAGTAGTTTGGTTTATTGTATTTGCACTTGTTAGGAATTACTGTCCTTCGTTGCCAGATGTCCAGTCTGTAAAACCATAACCATAATATTTTGTCTATTCTTGTCATTGTTTCTGATAGGAAGGTAAATTCAATCCATATTCTTCCATCTTGGCCAGAAGGGGAAATACTGACCTTTGTCTTCTGTATTTGTTCATAGAGGTCTTGACATTTTTGTCACCATCATCAGACCATCTGAATCCTTGACAACTTTATCTTATTCAGTGCAATGACCCCTTTTTACTTCATTCACATGACTATCCATTTTCTACTCAGAGTTAATTTATTGTTTTCTTAGTATCCTAGACTTTTGTACTTTGTAGCTTTTGACTTGTGTGCCAGTTTTTGTCCATATTAGATACTTGTTTTTAATCCCTTCAAATGCCACTTGGCCTTATGTCTTACTCCAGTCATTGTTCTATTTCCTGAAAGCTTTGAGTGTTTTGCATAAATACAGTTGTATTATGCTTTGCTTCAGACTGGAACCTCATACCACACTTTTAAATTTCTTTTCTGCTGTGGGGCACCGCTGAAGTCATGGCCCAAGATGCAAAAATCTGCTCCAAATTTATGAGTCCATAACCAAAAATTGTACAGGAGTTAATGACTCTGGAGGCTACCCTTGAACAATGAATAAGGTCAATGGTGAAGAAATGTTTTCCTCTTTAATGCCTCAGATTGACTCAGACTCAGGAGGTCTCTGGAGGATTGAGCCCCAGCTGCCCTCCATTACAGTCTTGTAATGGCTTTCCCTCCTTCCCTGTGATGTAATGCCACCGTCACAATCCTTTATTCTCTTTCCTCGACTGCTCTATCCTCCTCATTTATTTCTATGCTACTGATAATTGTAGAAAATAAGAAAAAAAAAACATTTTGGATAGATCTCCTAGTAAATCATACCATCTTACACTAAATGGATTCTTTTTCTGCCAAGTGATCCCAACTAGTCATCTTGTGTAATATTGCTGCTTTGATCTTTCATGTCTTCATCCTCAAAACTGGCCTTCCTCATTCTCAACCTGAGTTGTTGAAAAGTATAAGACTTTACAAGATTGGCTTCCACATTGTCTTTTGTCTATATTTCAAAACAGTTTTCAACTGATTTCTCCCCTTTATAAAAAAAATTATTTTAAAAAATCTTTTTTAAAAATCAATTTTATTTAAATTCAGTTAATTAACATATACTGTGTTATTAGTTTCAGAGGTAGAATTTAGTGATTCATCACTTGTATGTAACACCCAGTGCTCTTTACATCACATGCCCTCCTTAATGTCCATCACCCAGTTACCCCATCCCCCCCACACCTCCCCTCCAGCAACCCTGTTTGCTGTCTGTAGTTAAGAGTCTCTTATGTTTTGTCTCCCTCTCTGATTTCATCTTTATTTTTCCCTCCCCTCTCCTATGATCCTCTGTTTTGTTTCTTAAATTCCACATATGAGTGAAATCATATGATAATTATCTTCCTCTGACTTATTTTGCTTAGCATAATACCCTCTAGTTCCATCCATGTAAAAAAAAAAAAATCTTTAATCCACCTCTACTTCCAATGTGAGCAGAAACATCAGTTATTCTTAGAGTTAATTTTTCCAATTGTGCTTTTGATTATTTTCAATCCTGACTTCTCCCATCCTTTTTTACCAGCCTTCCCATATCCTTCCTTAATTTCTAGTAGTGGCTCCTTTTGCGGACTGCAGCAATGCTCAGATCCTACCTATAATAGAAGAAAACAAAACACAAAATAAAAATCCTTTTTTTTTAACTTCATCATTATTCCTATTAACCATGAAATTTTCTTGCTTTTTTCATTCAATGGAACATTTATTGAAATAGTACTCTATTTATCTCATATTTATTCTTTAAGCCCTGACCAACTAGTTGCAGTCTCTATCACTCCTTGGAAACCACTGTCTTAAAGGTCAGTGAAAGATTGGGGCGCCTGGGTGGCTAGTTGTGAAATGTCTGCCTTTGGCTCAGGTCATGATCCCAGGGTCCTGGGATCGAGCCCCGCATCAGGCTCCCTGCTCGGCGGGAAGCCTGCTTCTCCCTCTCGCACTCCCCCTGCTTGAGTTCCCTCTCTCGCTATCTCTCTCTCTGTCAAATAAATAAATAAAATCTTTAAAAAGAAGAAAAAGGTCAGTGAAAGATAAAATAATCATTATACCTCATAGCCTTTCCTCAGTCATCATCTTTGATCACATTTCAGCATGTTCCAATAAATCAGTTTTCTATTGTGATATCGTAAAAATTTCTATCTGTCTAGCTTCTTACTCTTTGCATTGCCTAATCATTGCCTTATCCACTCCCAGAGCTCTCTGTAGGTTCTTTCTCTGACTGATCTTTCTCCCACACCCCAGTCTTGTATTATTGCTCATTTCTTATTGTATATTACTGCTGGACAATGAGTTGAATCTCAAAGTTAGTTTCTCTAAAATGGAGCTTATTATTCCCACTTCCTCTTTACCTCAGCTGTTTCTTCTAACTTTCTTGTTTTTGAACAGTAATACTTTTTTTTAAGGCACCAGTGGATTTCAACTCCCTCTTTGCATCTTCAGTTTTTGGAGAAGAGAAAACCAAGCACTCTAATTTATAAATATTAACTTGGTTAAGACCCACAACAATTCACATTTCATACATAAGTAAACTAAGACCCAAAATAGTCAAATGAGTTGACTAATATCTCAGAGCTATCTAGCAATGGGAACCATATCTGCTGGATACTAAAATTCATACACTTTTCACTGTGTAACAGAATAGTGACTCTTAAACAGCATACTATCCTGAATCATCAAAGAAATATTCAATTACTTTTTTGCTATATATTAAGGAAGGAGAGCAGACAAATACATTTTAGAAGGATTATGAACCTTTTCAACAAGAATTGAAAGTAATAAATACTTTGTTAAACTTTGTATTATTAAAATGCTGTTAACCAGAGCAACCTCTTTCCCAGATTCCTCGTTCAGTCAAGGTTGTGTTACATATTTAACAGGGTGGTTGTGTTATATACTAAACTGGGTGGTTGTATTATATACTAAATTGGGTATATATTCACTAATGTCTTTCATATTGAGTTCAGAGTTGGAAATAGGTTTTTTTTAATTTTTTAATTAACATAAGGTATTATTTGTTTCGGGGGTACAGGTCTGTGATTCATCAGTCTTACACAATTCACAGCACTCACCATAGTACATACCCTCCCCAATGTCCATCACCCAGCCACCCCATCCCTCCCAGGAAAAAAATTTTTAGTATATGTTATTAATTGGATATTTTCCAGTGTTTCAACAATTAAAGAAAATCTTCACCCATTGAGCTTCAGAGCTAAGTTAAGTTCGACAACTGAGACAGAAAAATCTAAAAGTAAAGGGAGGATCAATAGCAGCAGTTAGGTAATAGTGAGGAAATGTCTTATGAATAGGCAAAGTAGGAAATTACATGATAGCCTATAAGTATGGATTATACTCTGGGCAAAGGATGCACCATCATTAGGCAATTGCACACTGAACAACTGCCAGTTAAGTACCATTTTATCCAATTTAGACCTAATGAACTTAGTAGATGAGATCTCTGCTGAATTAAGGAGCAATCAAAGCCTCATTCTGGATTCTGTGCCATCTAGGTCAAGGCGTTCCAAAAGTGTTGTGTATTACTTCGCACAGAAAAGAGATAACTTTCTTATCCCTCCTTTTGGTTAATTCTTTTTTTAAAGATTTTATTTATTTGAGAGAGAGAGAGTGAGAGCAAGAGCAGGGAGGAGAGGGAGAAGCAGGCTCCCTGCTGACCAGGGAACCCAATGCTGAACTTGATCCCAGGACCCTGGGATCATGACCTGAGCCAAAGGCAGATGCCCAACCGAATGAGCCACCCAGCCACCCTAATTCTTTAACAAATATTTATGGAATATGATTTGTGCCATAGAAAGTATCATTTGGTGATTGGTAGGTAATGATATGACAGAATTGGAAAACTGTTCTTTGCCTTTAAGGAGTTTTATTTCCATTTTTGCTAATTTTTTTCAATTACTCTCAATGACTTTTTTTTTTTAATCAAAAGGATAAAAAGAATTTTGTTTAGGTCTAAAAGCAAAGTAATTCTCCCTTAGCAAGCAGGTTGATAAAAGGTCTTTAGTAAAAACAATAAGGAATGAAGAGGTGAGGATGTGTTTTGTGTACTGAATCTCACCTATCTCAGAGGTGCAATGACACTGTGGTTTTATTTGGAACTTTCAGGAAGTGCAAAAGATGTGTCAGAAGAAGCCCATGTCTGCCTACCCTGCAGGGAGGGCTGCCCTTACTGTGCTGATGACAGCCCCTGCTTTGTCCAGGAGGATAAGTATTTGCGACTTGCTATCATCTCCTTCCAAGCCCTGTGTATGCTGCTCGACTTCGTTAGCATGCTGGTGGTCTACCACTTTCGCAAAGCAAAGGTAAACCCAGGTACCCTGGTTATGAACTTCCTTTTTATTATGAAGTGGCCTCTTCTTTTTTCAAGCAAATAGAGTTTTTCCAAGTCCTACTTGCCTCTCTATTTAGTAGAAGTCTTCCTTTAATATAATCAGACTAGAATATGAACATTATATTCTTTAGTTTCCCAGGGGAAATAGGGATTAAAAATATGGAATCTTGTTATAACATTTTCTTCTACAGAATGTTTCTCCCTATTTAGCATGAAGCTTGAGTACTTTATTGCCTTAAAGGACTCTCTTTTATATCTCTTTGGTTTCTAGAAGAACTTATTCTGCCAGTACCCAAAGTATTGTTAATTTTTTTCATATATAGAAAGCTTTTTGATATTTATTATATTTCATTTTTATTTCTCTTAGCCATATTTGAAGTTAGCAAATGGACTTGACCATTTTGAGCAAATGTGCTCAAAGTGTAATGATACTTTGAAGAATGAATTTATTCATGAACTTATATTTACTCTTGCATTAGTGTCCCAGGATAATAGTGATCCTACAAAAAGCTTATATGGCTTTTGAGAGAGCCTGTCCTTCCGTCCTGTTCTGAGAAATCAGAGTAGTATAAACATTTGTATGTTTCTCAGTCAGGGGTGGATGAAATGGTAACATGTTCAGGGCAAAGCTTTCTGGGGAGTTGTCCTGAGTTGGTCCCCCAGTTAATTATATGTAGCCAGTGTTGTCAGAATTTGTGGTTCTCTTGCTTTCAGAAACTTATTTGTGCTGTTGGGAAAAAAAACACAAAGCTAGATTTTCCACCTTTTCTGAATTCAAATGACCCCTTTGTGTTGGCAAAGTTGTACAGATTGGTTTAGATCACAGAGCTCATTGGAAGCATAAAGTGTTCCCATTAGAAATTTAAAAAATAAAACACCTCTGTGAATGGCATCTATTAAAAGGCCTCAAGTTAACATAAAAAAAATCCCCTCTATTGAGATTCTAGGAGAAAGTATCCATTATGTTAATATCATAGACTTAAATAGTTATTTTAAATAGTTTCGTTAACAGAAGCATACAACACAAATTAAAATCAAGCTTTAAGTCAGCAAGAAAGTGCAGACAGGCAAATTGCTCTTCATTTAACCAATACTTGTCTTTCTTTTGAAACAAAATATGTGTTAAATTATATATATTAATAAAGTAGGAGGCAAGTGGAGTTGAGAAATACCTAACCACAGTTACCTAGATAAAATTTAATCAGTTTTTTAAAAAAAAAAACCTGTCATTGGTAGAGTAGGTAGAGTTGAAAGGTCTATTTAATAAACTGTTCTGAAATCTCTCTATATGATGTCATTCATTCATACAGGGGATAACAGATAGTTCTTTATGAATTTTACTTGATTATAATAATTAACGATTGCTGTGCTAAATGTAGTTAATAATATATGATGGGTAGAATATTACATTGGATATTAAGAAAACTGAGACAGTTCTTGCTAGACCAAAGTCTTAATCTATGTTGATGTTACTTAACATTTCCAGAATTATTAACTTTTCAAATTTCTGGACCTTCATATGAAATGCTACTTTATAGGGCTATCATGAGAATTGGTATCTTTACATATCATTTGGTGAAATTTTTATAGATACAAACTGGTTGGAATAGACAAATTAGACATTATCTAGTTTTAAGATGGTCACCTTTTGAAGAATCAGTTTTCACAGAATGTGACATAACATAGGGGGGATTATTTTTAGGAAATAATATAGGTTAATAAAGTCAGTGAACATGGATCTAATATATTGAAGAAAGAAAACATTTGGTGAACTTTTCTCTTCTGATTTCAGTTACCAAAAAGAATGATTAACTGTAAAAGCAGTAAACCATTTCCAATATAGAAATTGCATGTTTATCACATGTGGACATTGGCTTTGCTTTTTAAAGTTTTTATGTGTCTTTGCAGCATTTCTTTGCATAAAGCAGAAAACTGATGATCCCTTTTGAAGTAATACTGATGTCTTTCTTATGAGTTTTCCATTGTATTGCCTACCTACCAATAATTAAAAGAACAAAAACCTTAATCTATCGGTTTATATACATTTTGACAAAAGAGAAAAACCTTAGTTGCAATATAGAAGTAGCATAATATTGTGGGTAAGTGTGCAGACTTTAGAGTCAGATTGTTTAGACTTGAATCCTGTCTTAGCCCTTGAATGCTATTACACTTTGGAAAAATTTCTTAGCTTCACTTTGCCTAGGTTTTTCCTCTATGAAATGGGGTTTAACACACCATATACAAAAATTAATTTAAAATGGGTTGTACACCTAAATATAAGGCCCAAAACTAAGAAACATTTTTAAGTAGAAAACATAGGCATAAATCTTCATGATCTTGGGTTAGGCAATGTTTCTTAGATACAGCATGAAAAGGATAAATGACAAAAGAAAAAAATAAATAAATTGGACTTCATCAAAATTGAAAAATTTGGGGGATGCCTCAGTCGTTAAGCATCTGCCTTCAGCTCAGGTCGTGATCCCGGCGTCCTGGGGTCAAGCCCCACATCAGGTTCCCTGCTCAGCCAGGAGCCTGCTTCTCCCTCTCCCACTCCCCTTGCTTGTGTTCCCTCTCTAGCTGTCTCTCTCTCTGTGCATCAAATAAATAAATAAAATCTTTAAAAGGAAAATTGAAAACTTTTTGCATCAAAGGACACCAAAAAGGTAAAAAAGACAACCCATAGAATAGTAGGAAATAATTGTAAATTATACTAGAACCCAGAACATATAAAGAATAAAAAGATAACCCAATTGAAAAATGGGCAAGAGATCTGAATAGACATTTCTACAAAGAAGATATATAAATGGCCAATATGCATATGAAAAAATGCTCAATAACATTAGTTATTAGGAAAATTCAAATCAAGCCCCCAGCAACACACAGCTACTAGCGTAGCTAAAAATGAGAAGACAATAACGAGTGTTGTTGAGGATGTAGAGAAATTGAAACTCTCATTCATTGCTATTGGGAGTGTAAAGTAGTACAGCCACTTTGGAAAACAGTTTAGCAGACCCTCAAAAAATTGAACATAGACTATGATATTACCCAGTAACTCCACTTCTAGGTACATACCCAGGAAAATTGAAAACATATGTCTTCAATGGCTAAAATAAAAAACATAGAAAATAACAAGTGGTGGCAAGGATGTGGAGAAAAAAAACCCTCATGCACTGTTGGTGGGAATGCAAACTGGTGCAGCCACTGTAGAAAACAGAATGGAGGTTCCTCAAAAAGTTAAAAATAGAATTATCAGATGACCTAGTAATTTCACTGCTGGGTATTTAACCCCCAAAAACGAAAATGTTAATTTGAGAAATATATACATCCCATGTTTATTGCAATATTATTTACAACAGCCAAGATATGGAAACAATCCAAGTGTCCAACCATAGATGAATGGATAAAGATGTGGTGTGTGTGTGTGTGTGTGTGTGTGTGTGTGTGTGTGTGTATGGCAGAATATTACCCATAAAAAAAGGGTGAGATCTTGCCATTTGCAACATAGAGGATGGATTAGAAGGTATAATGCTAAGTAAAATAAGTCAGAGAAAGACAAGTATATTTCACTCATATGTTGAATTTAAGAAACAAAACAAATGAAAAAAGAGAAGAAGAGACAAAAAACTGACTCTTAAATACAGAAAACAGGCTCGTTATTGCTGGAGGGGAAGTGCACAGGTAGAAGAGATAAAATGGATTACAAGTATACTTACTTTCATGTGCACTGAGAAATGTGTAGAGTTGTTGAATCATTGCATTGTACACCTGAAACTAATAAAAAGAAGAAAACATTTGCCTACACAAAAACGTTCACATCGATGTTCATAGCAGCATATTTATAATAGCCAAGAAAAGGAAACAACCCCACTGTTCATCAGTTGATGGATGGATAAATAAAATGTGGTATATCCATTAAATGGAATATCTTTTTGTTAATAAAAGGAACAAATAGCGATACATGCTACAATGTGGATGAATCTTGAAAACATGCTAAATGAGATAAAACAGTCATGAAAGATCATTTGTATGAAGTTTACATTTATATGAAATGTCCAGAATAGGCAAATCAGTAGAGCCAGGTAGATCAGTGGTTGTCAAGAGATACAAGGAGGGAAGAATGGGGTGTGACTGTTAATAGGTTCAGGGTTTCTTTTGGGGAGGATGAAAATTTTCTAAAATTATGTTATGGTAATACGTTTGACAAGTTTGTCATACTAAAAACCACTGGCTTGTACACTTTACAAAGATTTAAGGTATATTAATTATATCTCAATAAAGCTATTACAAAATTTTTAAAGGAGTTTATTACTTACCTCACAGGATCCTTTTGAAGATTTAATGAGATAACTCATATAAAGTACCTTACTAGACATTTGTCTTTTGTTATTAAATTATTTTAGACCACTTTGTGAAATTAATAATCTGTTTGCTTCCCATGTTAGGGGTTAAGTATGACATTTATTTTTTTTAATATTTTTTTATTTTTTCACTGAGAGAGATAGACAGAGAGAGCACACAGTGGGGGAGAGGCAGAGGGAGAGGGAGAAGCAGACCCCCTCCCGCCCCACTGAGCCAGCCGGGGAGCCTGATGTGGGCTCCATCCCAGGACCTGGAGATCATGACCTGAGCCGAAGGCAGATTCTCTACCATCAGAGCCACCCAGGCGTCCCAAGTATGATATTTAAAATGCTTAAAAGATAAGGTTTTGAAAAAATATAGCCAGTGGGATTCTAGGCAATAAATTCATTTAAATTGTCTTATAATTGCAAACAGTCATCCTATACTAATCCTAATAGATTATCCAGATAGCTGAAATGAACAACACACCTGTGGTACAGATTCTTTTATTTTGTCTATATCTTCATCATGGAAGAATGAAAGGTATGTTAAACTGTAAGCAGGATAGTTTCACTTAATTGATCTCAATTAAGTGGAAAAAAAGATCTTTTCTTTTTCTTTTTTTAATTTGGTTACTTATTGAGGATCTGCTGTTGTTCAGCATTGTGATACCCAATACAATTTGAAGAATAAATGAGAGTAATTATTCTTTTTTATTTAATAAATTTATTTTTTTAATTTAAATCCAGTTAGCCAACATATAGTACTTTATTAGTTTCAAATGTAGAGATCAGTAATTCATCAGTTACATATAACACCCAGTGCTCATCACAATACATTCCGTCCTTAATGCTCATCACCCAAATACCCGACGCCCACCCCTCTTCCCCTCCAACAACCCTCAGTTTGTTTCTCATAGTAAAGAGTCTCTCGTTTCCCTCTCTGATTTCTTCCCATTCAGTTTTCCCTCCCTTCCTTTTTGATCCTCTTCACTGTTTCTTATATTCCATAGATAAGTTAAACTGTATGATAATTGTGTTTTTCTAACTGACTTATTTTACTCAGCATAATACCCTTCAGTTCCATCCATGTTGATGTAAATGGTAAGTATTCATCCTTTCTGATGGCTGAGTAATATTCCATTGTGTGTGTGTGTGTGTGTGTGTGTGTGTGTGTGTGTGTGTATACATACACCACATCTTTATCCATTCATCTGTGGACGGACATCTTGGCTCTTTCCATAGTTTGGCTGTTTTGGACATTGCTGCTATAAACATTGGGGTGCATGTGCCCCCTCATATCACTACATTTATATCTTTGGGGTAAATACCTAGTAGTGTTAATTGCTGGGTCCTAGGGTAGCTCTATTTTTAATTTCTTGAGGAACCTCCATAACTGTTTAGCAGAGTGGCTGTACCAGCTTGCATTCCCACCAACAGTGTAAGAGGTTTCCCCTTTCTCCACATCCTTGCCAACAAATGTTGTTTCCTGATTTGTTAATTCTAGCCATTCTATCTGGTGTGAGGTGGTATCTCATTGTGGTTTTGATTTATATTTCCCTGATGTCAAGTAATGTTGAGCATTTTTTCATATGCCTGTTGGCCATTTGTATGTTTTCTTTGAAGAAATGTCTGTTCATGTCTTCTGCCCATTTTTTGACTGGATTATTTGTTTTCTGGGTGTTGAGTTTGATAAGTTCTCTGTAGATCTTGGATACTATCCCTTTAACTGATATGTCATTTGTAAATATCTTCTCCCATTCTGTAGGTTGCTTTTTAGTTTTGTTGACTGTTTCCTTTGCTATGCAGAAGCTTTTTATCTTGATGAAGTCCCAGTAGTTCATTTTTGCTTTTGTTTCCCTTGCCTTTGGAGATGTGTCTAGCAAGAAGTTGTTGCTGCTGAAGTTGAAGAGGTTGCTGCCTGTGTTCTCCTCTAGGATTTTGAGGGATTCCTGTCTCACATTTAGGTCTTTCATCCATTTTGGGTTTATTTTTGTGTATAGTACAAGGAAATGGTCCAGTTTCATTCTTCTACATGTGGCTGTCCAATTTTCCCAACACCAGTTGTTGAAGAGACTATTTTTTTCCATTGGATCTTCTTTCCTGCTTTGTCAAAGATCAATTGACCATAGAGTTGAGGGTCCATTTCTGGGCTCTGTATTCTCTTCCGTTGATCTATGTGTCGTTTTTGTGCCAGTACCATATTGTCTTGATGATTACAGCTTTGTAATACAACTTGAAGTCTGGCATTGTGATGCCCCCAGCTTTGGTTTTCTTTTTCAACATTCCTCTGGCTATTTGGTGTCTTTACAATTTTTATACAATTTGGTATCTATACAAATTTTAGGATTGTTTGTTCCAGTTCTGTAAAAAATGTTGGTTGTATTTTGATAGGGATTACATTGAATATGTAGATTGCTCTGGGTAGCATAGACATTTTAATAATATTTATTCTTCCAATCCATGAGCTGGTGTTCTTCCAATCCATGAGCATGGAATGTTTTTCCATCTCTTTGTGTCTTCCTCAATTTCTTTCATGAGTGTTCTATAGCTTTCTCAGTACAGATTCTTTACCTCTTTGGTTAGGTTTATTCCTAGGTACCTTACGGCTTTTGGTGCAATTATAAATGAGATTGATTACTTAATTTCTCATTCTTCTGTTTCATTGTTAGCATACAGAAATGCAACTGATTTCTGTGCATAGATTTTATAACTTCCCATGTTGCTGAATTGCTGTATGAGTTCTGGCAATTTTGGGGTGGAGTCTTTTGGGTTTTCCACATAGAGTATTATGTAATCTGTGAAGAGTGAGTGTTTGATTTCTTCTTTGCCAATCTGAATGCCTTTTATTTCTTTTTGTTGTCTGATTGCTGAGACTAGGACTTCTAGTACTGTGTTGAGCAACAGTGGTGAGAGTGGACATGGACATCCCTGTTGTGTTCCTGATCTTAGGGAAAAGCTCTCAGTTTTTCCCCATTGAGAATGATAGTCTCTGTGGGCTTTTTTGTTATATGGCTTTTATGATATTGAGGTATGTTCCCTCTATCCCTACACTGCAGTGAGTTTTAATCAATAAAGGATGCTGTATTTTGTCAAATGCTTTTTCTGCATCATTGAGAGGATCATATGGTTCTTCTCCTTTCTTTTGTTAAGTGATGTATCATGTTGATTGATTTGCTGATATTGAACCACCCTTGCAGTCCAGGAATAAATCCCACCTGGTCATGGTGAATAATCCTCTTAATGTACTGTTGGATCCTATTGGCTAGTATCTTGATGAGAATTTTGGCATCCATGTTCATCAGGGATATTGTTCTGTAATTCTCCTTTTTGGTGGGGTCTTTGATTTTGAGATCAAGGTAATGCTGGCCTCATAGAATGATTTTGGAAGTTTTCCCTCCATTTCTATTTTTTAAAAAAGCTTCAGAAAAATAGGTATTGTTCTTCTTTAAATGTTTGGTAGAATTCCCCTGGGAAGTCATCGGCCCTGGACTCGTTTTTGGGGAGCTTTTTATTACTGCTTCAGTTTCCTTGCCAATTATGGTTCTGTTCAGGTTTTCTGTGTTTCTAATGTTACTACACTTGTAGGTTAAGGACTTCTTTTCTTGAGCTGCTTTCAGGATTTTCTCTTTATCTCTGAAATTTATAAGCTTCGGTATTATATGTCAGTCTGTTGATCTATTTTAATTTTTATTGATTTTTGTTGATTTTGAGGGGCACTCTCTGTGCCACAGTTCTCTGTGTCTCAGGACTTGAATGCCTCTTTCCTTCTGCTGGTTAGGAAGTTCTCAGCTATGATTTGCTCAAATATGCCTTCTGTCCTTGACTCTCTATTTCCTCTTCCTCTGGAACTCCATTCAATCTAATATTGTTTCACTTATGATATCACTGATTTCTCAAAGCCTCCTCTCATGAACCCTGAGTTGTTTTTCTCTCTTTTCCTCAGCTTCCTTACTTTCCAACATTTTGTCTTCTATGTCACAGACTCTCTCTTCTGCCTCATTTACCCTAGCCATTAGAGCATCCATTTTAGACTACATGTCCGTTAAAGCATTTTTAATTTTGGCCTGAGTAGATTTTAGTTCTTTTATTTCTGCACTAAGGAATTCTCTAGTGTCTTTTATGCTTTTTTCAAACCCAGCTAGTAACTTTATAATCATTATTCTGAATTCCAGTTCCAACATTTTACTTAAATCCATATTGATTAAATCTATGGCAGAGTATTACCTCTGGTTCTTTCTTTTGTGGTGAATTCCTCCTTCTAGTCATTTTGTCCAGAGAAGAATAGATAAATGAGAGAACAAAAAGGAAATAAGAAATAAAAAATTAAAACATCAACCATGACCCCAGCAAAATATACACTAGACAAATCAGAAGAGAACAGAAACCAAAAAAAGAAAGAAAAGAAAAATGAGAGAATATAATTAAACAGGTAGACAGAACAGAGTGATACACTTGGTCCTGGGTGTATTTTGGTCTGTTTGTTAGAAGACACTTGATCCCACAATTGTAAAGAAAGAAAAACTTATATATATGCAAAAATAAAATTGAATACAGTGAAAGGAAGCCAAAAATGAAGAATATATCTATAAAATATAAATGTAAAAGTGGAAGTTAAAAAAGACTTAAAAACAAAGACTTGATAAAATAAGAAACTAGTTGAAAAGGAAAAAAAAAGAAAAATTTTCAACTGAGAGATAAAAGAATCATGAGAAAAAAACCTCAAATTCTATATACTATTTTCCCCTACCACTGGAGTTTTGCAGTTCTGTGTGCTCTGTAAACTTGATATTCACCTCACGTTCCAGCTGATCTTCGGGGGGAGGGACCTGATGCAAAGACACCTGAGAATCAGGTGTCTTTGCCTGGGCAGAGTTGCACCACCCCCTTGCTAGGGGGGCAGGGCTCAGTGTAAGCTGCTTCAGGTTGCTCTATGTGGCTTTTGTTCCCTGAAGGCTTTCCACGGTGCTTTAGAGGATGAAAATAAAAATGGCAGGGCCCCAATCTCCAGCCCCAGACCTGAAAGATTGTGTGTGGCCCCCTCTCTTCCATAAACCCTCCAGGGATAAGTGGTCTTCACTTTTGTGTGTGCCAAATTCTGCAGACTCCTGTGTGCACACCCATGCCAATCCTCCCTGGGGAGTGAGGAGAGTCGCCCTGGGCCTGCTGCTTGCAGGGACCCCGCACAGAGAGTGGTCGCCCATTCCTGTTGCAGTTCTTAGTTTATGGCAAAACTGAGCTGAGAGCCCACTTCCGGGCTCCCTGACCATAGCTGGTTTCCCTGCTCCAATGCTTGAAAAGTCTGCTGGGTCAGGCACCCCCATTCTTTCTGTGGCCTGGGGGATCCTGAGACCACACTGTCCCACCTGGGATTCTGCCCCGCTTCCCTGAACACCTTTCAGCAGGGACGTATCTCACTGGAGCAGACTTCTAAAAGTTAGGAATTTGCTCCAGGCCTATATCACTTTCCACCAGCTTACAGAGACTCCCTTCCACCCACCATTTACCTTCTGATATATCCCCTCAGATTCACTTCTCCACACCTCTTACCTTGCAAAATGTGGTCATTTTTCTATTTGTGGAATTCCAGCAATTTTTTTCTTACATCTCAGGTTGAATTCACAGATGTTGAGAATGATTTGATAGATATCTAGCTAAATTCAAGGGACCAGATGAAATGAGGTCCCCTACTTTTCTGCCATCTTGCCTTCCCCTCAAAAACAATATTTTGAATACCCAAACTCCACAAGTCCTCATTCACATAGTCATATGGAGTTACACAAATATTTCTATAGTGATGATCATCTTTAAAAAGCATTTACTATGCATTTATTTATATGTAGCTTTTTGTTCTTTTTATGAGTGATTTAGTGTACAACTAAACTATAGTTACTCACTATTTATATTTATCTATATCACTGACCTTTCTAGGAGGGTTCTATCCTCTACCTTCAAAATGGGAAAGTTAAAGAAATCTTGGGAGATTATCAATTATGAAGTCATGGAACACATGCTTCTTGTGTTATTACAATGGTAACAGTTTAAAAGTTGATAATGTAAATAAATTTGTTAGTAATTTCTTGGTTTTTACTTAGAAAAATGAGAGGGATGCCTGGGTGGCTCAGTTGGTTAGGGGTCTGTGTTCAGCTCAGCTCATGATCCCAGGGTCCTGGGATTGAGCCCCGCATTGGGCTCCACACTCAGCAGGAAGCTTGCTTCTCCCACTGCCTGCTGCTTCTCCTGCTTGTGCTCGCTCTCTCTCACTCTCTCTCTCTCTCTCTCTCTCTCTCTCTGACAAATAAATAAATAAAATCTTACAAGAAGATGACAAAATATGAGAACTAGAGAATGAAGCAACCCCTCTTTTCATAGAAAAGAAAATTCAGTCTCTGAGAGAGTGTCAGTTGCCCAAAGTTACCCATCTAGGTTGGGATATTTATAATAGTTTTGTCTTACTCCAGCACACAGAATAAACAGTTCTAGAAGATTAAAAGTATTAAGTGAATAGATTAAGGCTCAGGAAAAAAAGAATAGGAAAAATTAGTTGAAATCAAGGGTGAGGTTAAGATATGGAATGCACTCCATGAGAGCAGGTATACTGTTTTAGTTCGGTGCCAGAAAGAACTTTCTGGGGTTTTCTAGTAGCACTGCAAAGAGGAGAAAAAAGTGAGTCAGTGTTCATAAGATAAAAACTGACCAGTCACCTAAGTGAAACTTGAATATGCCTTCAGTAAGTCTTTTTTTTTTTTTTTTAAGACTTTATTTGAGAGAGAGCATGAGCAGTATGGGGCAGGGCTCAAGAAGAAGGAGAAGCAGACTACCTGCTGAGCAGGGAGTCCAATACAGAGGCTCCATCACAGGACCCCAGGATCATGACATGAGCTGAAGGCAGACACTTAACCAACTGAGCCACCCAGGTGACCCATCTTATTATTAAGTCTTGAGAGAAATTTTTCCAGTGGATTCTTATAGAGAATATTGTTAAATGTACTGAATGATAAACATCGTTACAGGAAAGAGAATAATTTTCATAGTTTTATTTCTGTTAATTTTCTTGAAAGTGTGCTAAAGTTTTAATGCTTAAATATAGCGTAGGCAAATCAGTTCTGTAGAGGCATCACAAATGTGGTCCTGATACACTGTTCTTTGCTATTTAATGTTAATGCAAGGATACTTTTAGAATATCTAGGTTAGAGTTGGCCAGTCTGCATCACACGTGCTGCCACTACAAGACGGTGATAGACACATATGGTCCTTTTTCCCATTTGATCCAGATTCAGCATCAAAACCCCTCTCATTAAGCAGGACTCCCCCAGGTTCTAGGCGTGAAATCTGGTTACCATCCTGGATCTAGAAAAATGGGAAGACTGCAAATTCATCACATAAACGTTCTTAAATATTGTTGTTCTTTCCTGTTTTCAAAAGTTATTCACTGAATGACACCAAATTTGAGGTTCTAATCCGTCAAGATTGGATGGCAGCTTCTCCATATTTCTACTGAGTGTGAGGCTGTGTGCTGTAATATAATAGTGAGTCAAGCTGGTAACAGAACTGATATGCACTAAGGTTGGCTGAGGCATCTAGTCAGGCATGCACCAAAAGAGAATTTAGAATCTGAGACTTATGCCCACTTTCCTTTCTCCAGCATGTGAGCCATATTCTTTTATCCATTACATCAGAATTCATGGTATGTAGCATCTTAAATGCTTTTAGTATATAGACTCTATTTCATTTAGTGCCTATTGGAAATGGATCACTTGAAAACTTAGGCCTCTTGTATTTATTAGACTTTTTCTGTGAATTCACAGAAATAACCACATTCACAGATCAAAAATAGGAAAAGTGATGGCAATGTCAAACCCAGCAGCTGATCCTGTACATGTAGACAGCATGCAAATATGCTGTAATGGTAATAGAGAAAAAGTTCTCTGTTCTAAATTGAAATACTGAGAGACATAAGGATGATACAGAAATTTATCTTTTAGTTGCACTATTTCTCCAGGAAAGCCTGATTATAAGTACATTTAGTTAAATGAGGTTTACCCATGCCAAAAATATCAGCTCTGCAGTTAAGTACCAACAAACATTGGTCAAAGGTTAATTGAACATTTTACCATTTTAAGCAACATAAACTCGATTCCATTATATTTTTAGGTGAGGTTTGTAGTAGGATACCACAAAGAGCAAGTTAAATTTTACTCTGCACAAACATTAAGAAAACTAATTATATACATTTGTCCTTGTGCCCTTGGTTAAAGATTAAATCTGTCAACCACCTGAATGATTGTGACCCCAGTGAGATATTCTAAAATAGCAATTTTAAAATAATATTTTAAAGATGCTGAATATTAAATATTTTGAAATTATTTCTACATTTTTAAACAAATAATATGACAAGTAACATATTTTTCTATTAGCTATTCTAAAGAGAGTTTGGTTTGTTACAGCTTAATAATGTCAAGTATTAGTACAATTTATTTCCAAATGAAAAATTTGAAAGAGAAAAGATACACTGGAAGGAACATCAGCATATTCCACTTCTGAAAAAAATCATTTGCTTGATTTATTCTTAGTAAATTTTAGCATGTTTTGTTTGAGCTTAGTAGTTTGGGGGAAAAAAATGATAGTCATTTTTTTAAAAGTGAGAATACTGTGTGTTAGTGTTTTCCCTTACATTCCTATAGTAGTTCTAGTTTTTCAATTAGAAATTAATTGACAAGGGATTTTATAGCTGTACATTTTTGGTTTGGAAAATTAGATGCTTTTAATATAGACTGTGACTGATAATAAAATTCTACTAGACTAATGATGATGTACTAATGCCTGTTTTGGTGAAATAAAGGAAAATATATCACTTTTTTATTGTGCTGAATATACATAACAGATAATTTACCATTTTTAAGCTCACAATTCAGTGACATTAAGTACATTCATACCATTGGGCAGCCATCATCACTGTCAGTTCCAGAACTTTTTCATCATTCCAAACTGAACTCTACCTCCTAGTAACCTCTCTTCTACTTTCTGTCTCTACAAATTTGTCTTTGGAAAGTGTCTCATATAAATTAAATCATACACTATTTGTCCTTTCCTAGCTGGCTTACATCACTTAGCATAATGTTTTAAAGGCTCATCCATTTTGTAGCGTTTATCAGAGCTTTATTCCTTTGAATTACAAATAATATTCCATTGTATGCATTTATCACATTTTTGTTTTATAAGTTTATTTGTTGATGGACATTTGGATTTTTTTCACCTTTGGCTGTTATAAATAATGCCACCATGAACATTGGTGTACAAGTATCTGTTTGAACCTCTGATTTCAGTTCTTTGGATATAACCTTGGAATGGAATTACTGAATCATATGATCATACTGTGTTTACCTTTTAGATGAGTCACCAAACTCTTTTCCACAGAGGCTGGACCATTTGATATCTTTACCAATAATTCATGAGGATTCCAGTTCCTTTACATCTTTACCATCATTTATTATTTTCTGTTTGTTTGTTTTTAATAATGGCCATCTAATGAATGAAAGTGGTATCTTATTGTAGTTTTGTTTTGCAAGATTAGTTACAGTTGAGCATCTTTTCATGTGCTTATTGACTATTTGTATATCTTCTTTGCAGAAATATTTATTCAAGTCTTTTGCTCATTTTGAATCAGGTTGTTTGGTTTTTCATTGTTATATTGTAAGAGTTCTTTATATGTTCTGAATATTAATCATTTATCAGATGTATGATTTTCAGATTTTTTATCCCATTCTGTGTGTTGTCTTTTCACTCTCTTGAAAGTATTTTTTGATACCCAAAAGTTTTTAATTTTGATAAAACTCAATTTACCTGCACTTTCTTTTGTTGCCTGTGCTTTTGGTCTCATATCTGAGAAATTATTCAAAAGCCAAAGTCATGAAGCTTTTCTTCCATGTTTTCTTCTGAAGTTTTATACTTTTAGGCCTTACATTTAGATCTTCAATCCATTTTGAGTTAACTTTTGTGTATACTATAAAGTAAGGATCCAACTTCAGTCTTTTGCATGTGAATATCTAGTTTTTCCCAGCACCATCTGTTGAAGAAACTGTCATTTCCCCATTGCATGGTCTTAGCACCTTTATCAAAGATCATTTGACTACATACATGAAGGTCTACTTCTGGGCTCTCTATTCTGTTCCATTGATCTGTGCCTTTATGCCAGTACAACACTGTTTTGATTACTGTGGCTTTGTAGTAACTTAAAATTACGAAGTGTGAGGCCTCCAACTTTTTCTTCTTTTCAAGATTGTTTTGGCTATTTGGAGCCCCTTGAAATTTCATATGAATTTCTGTTTTTCCCAGAAAACCATCAGAATTTGAATAGGGACTGCATTGAATCTGTAGATCACTTGGCTGTTATTGCCATCTTAACAGTATTAAGTCTTCTGATCCATTAACACAGGATACCGTTCTACTTATTTATGTCTGTTTTTCATTTTTTCAGCATTGTTTTGTAGTTTTCAGCACACAAGTCTTTTGTCAACTTGACTAAATTTATCCCTAAGTTTTGTGATATATCATTTTTCACAAATTGATTTTGTGATTTATATTGTCCTTCAGTTAAATGGGTATTTTCACATATTGTCTTCCATAGTGCCAATGAACCATGTCTATAATTTTCCTTTTATAATTAGTAGTTGATACTCCTCTTTCATGCTCTTCATTTTCTTTGCCATCTATGGAAGAGAGTTGCAACATAATACATGAAAAGGGGTAGAATGGTTAGAAGCCAGGATGTGGTACCTTCAATGCAGCTATAAAAGTACTGTAGAAGTTGCATACTGATTTACAAAATGTTTTTCTTTTTAAAGATTTACTTATTTATTTTAGAGAGGGGGGTGCAGAGGGAAAAGGAGAGAGAGTTTTAAGCAGACTCCATGCTGAGCAGGGAGCCCGACTCAGGGCTCCTATCTCATGACCCTAAGATCATGACCATGAGATCATGACCTGAGCCAAAACCAGGAGTCAGAAGCTTAATGACTGCACCACCCAGGTGCCCCCCAAATTTTTTTCTTAAACCTCTTTCAAGTACTAGCCAATTACTATACTCAACATAAGACATGTTATTTATTTCTATACATTTATGGTATATGATATTTCCCTTAATTTGTTTCCCTAAGGATGACAGTCAATACTTAAGACCAATTTAGGACCCATTCTTAAATCTTACTAGATATTTTAATTCTGTTGAGCTAAGAAAATATCACACAATATCACAACAATATTTCGCTCTCCACTATTGAGTATATATGAGAAATTTGGCACTTTTATTTTCCCTCAATCTCCTCCTTCCCATTTTATTAACATGTAATTTATGGTTAGTTTCCATCAGTTTTCAGTAAGAGCCATCATGAGTTTCAAAGGGGAAATAATTCTTTAAAACAGCTCTGATTTCTTGCCTTTGAGTTCTGAATTTTGGCCAATCTGTTTTCATTATAAAATATATGTATCTTCAAGTAATTTGCTTTGAAAAGGGTAATTTTATACCTATGTCATACCTGACCTCCCATCCCCACCAACTGTGGCTTTCAATGACAGCACCTTGGCTAGGGCAGAAATGGGGGGTCACTTTCATTTTCTTTCAAGGCTCTACTATTATTGCTTCATTTATGTTTCAGAAATGAGCACTGTGGACAGTTTCCAGGATGGTCCAGTTTTTGTCCTTTATGGAGCAATATTTCTCATCTGAATACTTGCTAACTTCTTTATTTACTTTTACCATCACAATATGGTCCTTGTTTCATTGAGGTTGCAAAAAATATGATCTATACTCTCAAACTTCAGACAGAGCTTTTTTTGATACTGAGAAGTCTCCTTTATGTTAGTTCTTATATTATTTCTTCTCTAGTTATTCTAGGCTTCTCTTTTAAGATCTCCTATTAAGTATAGATTGGGTCTCAAGTCTTTCTTTTTTTAATATTCTTTTTTTAAAATTTTATCTTATTATGTCAGTCATCATACAGTACATCGTTAGGGTTTGATGTCGTGTTCCATGATTCATTGTTTGCGTATAACACCCAGTGCTCCATGCAGTACGTGCCCTCCTTAATATCCATCACCAGGCTAACCCATCCCCCCACCCCCTCCCCTCTAAAACCCTCAGTTTATTTCTCGGAGTCCATAGTCTCTCATGGTTCGTCTCCCCCTCCGATTCCCCCCTTCGTTTTTCCCTTCCTTCTCCTAATGTCCTCCATGCTATTCCTTATGTTCGACAAATAAGTGAAACCATATGATAATTGACTTTCTCTGCTTGACTTATTTCACTTAGCATAATCTCCTCCAGTCCCATCCATGTGGATGTGAAAGTTGGGTATTCATCCTTTCTGATGGCTGAATAATATTCCATTGTATATATGGACCACATCTTCTTTATCCATTCGTCTGTTGAAGGGCATCTTGGCTCTTTCCAGTTTGGCTATTATGGACATTGCTGCTATGAACATTGAGGTGCATAATATGGCCCTTCTTTTCACTACATCTGTGTCTTTGGGGTAAATGCCCAGTAGTGCAATTGCTGGGTCATAGGGTAGCCCTATTTTTAATTTTTTGAGGAACCTCCACACTGTTTTCCAAAGTGGCTGTACCAACTTGCATTCCCACCAACAGTGTAATAGGGTTCCCGTTTCTCCACAACCTCTCCAACATCTGTTATTTCTTGCCTTGTCAATTTTTACCATTCTAACTGGTATAAGGTGATATCTCAATGTGGTTTTGATTTGAATTTCCCTGATGGCTAATGATGATGAACATTTTTTCATGTGTCTGTTAGCCATTTTTATGTCTTCTTTGGAGAAGTGTCTGTTCATGTCTTCTGCCCATTTATTGACTTGATTATTTGTTTTTGGGGTGTTGAGTTTGAGAAGTTGTTTATAGATCTTGGATATCAGCCCTTTGTAGTGTCATTTGCAAAAATCTTCTCCCATTCTGTGGGCTGCCTCTTTGTTTTGTCGACTGTTTCCTTTGCTCTGCAGAAGTTTTTTATCTTGATGAAGTCCCAAAAGTTCATTTTTGCTTTTGTTTCCCTTGCCTTTGGGGACGTGTCTTGAAAGAAGTTGCTGCGGCCAACATCAAAGAGATTGCTGCCTAGGTTCTCCTCTAGGATTTTGAGGGATTCCTGTCTCACACTGAGGTCTTTCATCCATTTTGAGTTTATCTTTGTGTATGGTGTAAGGGAATGGTTGAGTTTCATTCTTCTGTATATAGCTGTCCAATTTTCCCAGCACCATTTTTTGAAGAGACTGTCTTTTTTCCATTGCATATTTTTTCCTGCTTTGTCAAAGATTATTTGACCATAGAGTTGAGGGTCCATATCTGGGCTCTCTGTTCTGTTCCATTGGTCTATGTGTCTGTGTTTGTGCTGGTACCATGCTGTTTTGGTGATCACAGCTTTGTAATATAGCTTGAAATCAGGCACTGTGATGCCCCCAGCTTTGTTTTTCTTTTTCAACATTTCCTTGGTGATTTGGGGCCTTTTCTGGTTCCATACAAATTTTAGGATTGTTTGTTCTAGCACTTTAAAAAATGCCATTGGAATTTTCATCAGGATGGCGTTGAAGGTATAGATTGCTCTGGGCAGCATAAACATTTTAACAATGTTTATTCTTCCAATCCATGAGCATGGAATCTTTTTCCATCTTTTTGTGTCTTCTTCAATTTCTTTCATGAGTGTTCTGTAGTTCCTAGAGTAGAGATCTTTTACACTCTTTGGTTAGGTTTATTCCAAGGTATCTTGTGGGTTTTGGTGCTATTGTAAATGGAATCGATTCTCTAATTTCTCTTTCTACAGTTACATTGTTAGTGTATAAGAAAGCAACTGGTTTCTGTGCATTGATTTTGTATCCTGCTGCATTACTGAATTGCTGTATGAGTTCTAGTAGTTTGGGGGTGGAGTCTTTTGGGTTTTCCACATAAAGTATCATGTCTTCTGCGAAGAGAGAGAGTTTGACTTCTTCTTTCTTTAATATTCTCACTGTATTATGTTTGAAGGGTTTTCTGTCTTGTGAGAGCTATTTGTCTTCTATGCCATTCTTTCCATTTTTATCAGCATTGAAGCTGTGGTCCCCTATCTGCAGAATATTTTAAAATTCAGCAACAGTTATTAATCTCTGTACTATTGTTCCTTATGTTTTCTCTCTTTCTTTGCAAAAGTTGTGGGGTCAAACAGCCCTAAAGTTAAGTTAAAATCCTAGTTCTTCAATTTTCTAGATGTGTGACCCTAAGGTTACCTAGTTATGTACTTAATTAACCGATCACTTAAGCTTTCTAAGTTACTTTTATCATATGTAAAATGGGGACAGTTGTGATGTATATCTAAGGGTTTTTATGAAGAATTAATGAGATAATACGTCTGAATCACTTAGCATAGTGCCTGATACATGCTCAGTATTACTGCTGCTATTACTACCAGTCTTGCTATAAGTTTCAAACAGGGCAAAGTTCTCCTGAACACCACCAAAAATTCAAATAACATGTGTCTGTATTCTGTTTCTTTTTTGCTATCAATCTGTCTCAGAGGCATTTCCTCAAAAATGATGGATTTATTCTTTTTAATTGCACTAATTTGGACTGTTTATTTTTATCTTCTATGGTATTAGCCTAGAGTCAAAAGGAGGAAGATCAGAGAAATTCAAAGTCCAGATTTAAGTTAAAAGAAAGAGACAGTTATTAGTTAGAGATGCAGCAATGGGGGTAAAGGGGTCAGAAGGAGGCTGAAATATCCCATTAGTGAAATTTGGAGTATTTACTCTTTGGGCTGCTGATAAGGACCAGTCACTTTGGAGGGAAACTCATGTATCTCCTACAACCCTTTTCACTCCACCTCTCCCCACACTATTTTCAAGTTTGTTTTGTTCTCTGTGCACTCATTTATACTACAACTAACCCGAGTCCACTCACTGCTGAGGGAATGGCCGAGAATTTGTTTTTTCAGAATTGGTCACTGGTCAGACCATAATAGTTTTTTTTAAGTCAGGATTATATTTACCTATTTATTGTTTACTGGCGCATGAACACCATTCATTGCTGGTTTTCATGGCTAAGATAGATTTTTTTCATTTGTATAATTTTAAAATCATATCAGTTTTAGAAAGGGAAAGAGAGGAAGTTGCATTTTATACCTTGCTTGCCCTGCTATGTTACTAGGAATACCTGTATTCTATTATATTTTATATCTGCTGTAAATTCTTAGAATTGGTATAAATTCATTTTTGTGAGCTTGGCAAATTTTGTATTCAACTTGCCTATTTGCTCGACCTCACAACATATTTAATATTAGTATTTTTCTTAACATAGTACTTACTTCACCATATGTGTTTCCATTTAAGATAGCTGCTAGTGCAAGACTGATTCGGTGAGCTTGAGTTCATAGTTGTTATGAATTTAAACATGCCTGATTATGTCCCTATGATAATTACTTCATCTTGCTTTTGGTATATACCATAAGAAAATTAAGATTATTGTTTTATTGGCATACTTCTTGCTAAAAGAAATGGGTTGAAACATATTTCAGTTACCGTAACAATATTTAGAAGGTTTATTAATTAGTTTCATTAATAAATTATGTTGGATTATTTTATACACTTGTTTCACTGATAATAACTGTGTTTAAAGAAGAAATTTATAGGTAACATAGCAAAACAGTGTTAAGGTAATTGTAAAAGGGAAATACGAGTCTCTGTAAAATATTTACTTAATTTCCAAGTGAAAAGCACTCTGAATATATTCAAAATTAATTTATTTAATATCTACTTTTTGTGACCTGGGAGTTAAAGAGACTATTCTGCTGCTATTTATCCTTTTATTTATCCTTTCTCTTTAAAATAGTGGATTTGATGAGGTACCTTGCAAGCAACTGAGATTCTATGATTTTTTGAATCTGGGAGATTCACATTCTTAATTTGATATATACTAACTGTGTAGAAAGGTTAGCTAGCACTGCTGAGGCCATCATTCCTCTAGCTAACAGATTGTGGACACAAGTGTCATTGTCACTGGATCCAGAGAACTCTTTTAGTGAGTTCAAGAGTTTGGAAAACAGTTACAACAACAGTATATGAACTCTAAAATCAAACCTGACTAATGTCGTAATTCAGGGGAGTATTGAGTATACAAATAGGAATCATTTCATACCAGCTAATGTGAGATGAATTTTTTAATGACTTATGTGTATATACAGACTCATTCATTGAAGGAATTTCTGGAACGTTCCAAGAGTTACTAGAGGAGAAAGTATCACAACTTTTTATTCTACACTTTTGTCCTTATGGGGGTGAAAAAAAAGGAACAAAGCAAAAATTATTTCATTTAAAATAAAATATTTGATTTTGTAACATGATGCATGATATCATTTGTGGAAATTTTTCCTTCTATGAAATATATTTAAACATAAACAAACCTGAAATGCTAGGCTTGAAAACTAGAGAAATATAAATATGTTTTCTGAATTAACCTTCAAATGGTCTTCTTTAAGTTACAGGAAGTCTGAGTAGGGCCAGCCCTGGCGTTACAGTTAGACACAGGGCAGTGTGATCAAGGAAGTGTGGACTAAGTATCTCTGTTCCAAACATCAGTGCCACTGTCCCCAGTATTAGGGCTTCATGTATTTTGGCCTTGAAAGCTTTCCACTCTTTAAGGGACATGAACCACGAGAGACTATGGACTCCAAGAAACAAACTGAGGGTTCTAGAGGGGAGGGGGATGGGGGGATGGGTTAGCCTGGTGATGGGTATTAAAGAGGGCACGTTCTGCATGGAGCACTGGGTGTTATACGCAAACAATGAATCATGGAACACTACATCTAATGTAGTGTTATACGCAAACAATGAATACATGGAACACTGCAAACTAATGATGTAATGTAAGGTGATTAACATAATAAAAAATAAAATACAGATACTGTCTAAATCGGATTAATTGTCATGCTAATGAAGAGTGGAACTGGAGATAAAACATGATTGCCCCCTCCTTTCTGTTCATTGGAGCGCAGTGTTAAGAAGGATTCAGAGGCAGTGCCTATTGTTACTGGATAACTTTAGCAGCCACAGGTGTTAGCAGGGGAACTAATGACATGTGACCACAGATTTGCCACTCCTTCTCTGGGAGTGTCAGGCTCAGAGGAAATATGTACAATGTTAAGAGGGCCTTGTGATAACAATAGCCCTGAAATGGTTTTGTCTAGGGGTAGCCCACTTCTTGAAGAATTCTATCAAAATTCAGGATTTCTACAGATGATGAACTGCTACGTCTATCCAAGGTATAATGGATTTACCATCAATTATCCCATTCCATAATTTACTAGCCAGGTATTTTGAACTTGATGCAGTCTGAAATATATTTTGACAGGTGCTTTTCCCTAAATATTTAAAGGTAAGCGTATTTCAAATAAAATGCAGTGCTTTCCATTTTTAGTCATTTTTACTTTTCTTCTGACAAATATGTGTGGTATATTTTAATAAAAGTGCCAGAAGAAATTTGATCTTAAAAAATTACAGTCTGCATCCCAGCATACAATATGTATCCCCCAATGTATTTTGTCAACACAAAAATACTTTATGAGCTCTGAGTAGAGCTTAGTCCCCCAGCTCAAATTTAGAATTTCATCTCTTTTTTTCCTCTTGTTACTATAGAAATTATTTAGCTCACTTGTGGTTACTTTTCCTTAAAGCTACTTTGATTAGTGATCAGGAATATCTCCTCTTTCTTCTTTTAAAATTGTAAAAAGTGAGCTTTAGAACTAAGTATGACATTTAAACAATTAAAAAATTAAAATGTAAATTGGGGAAAAGGTGTTTTTGATGTACTATGATACTAAAGGATTAACATTCTTAATATAAAAACAAAACGCTCTTAGAAATCAATAATAGAAGAATATCCAGTAGAAAAATAGGCAAAGAACACACATCAGCAATTTGTAAAAACAACATCAACAACAGTATAAAAATGCATTCTGTACATTCACGAGTAATTACAAAATGCAAATTAAAACAATGACATGTACTTTTATAACAATAATAATTCTCTGTGTTGGCAAAAATGTTAGGATCTAGGTGCTCCTCATCTATTGCTGAGGGTTGTATAAACTGGTAGAGACTTTGAGATAAAATTTGGGGTTATGTATAATAAACTTAAAAATTCATAGTTTTACTTCCAGAAGTCTTTACTAATGAAATCATATGTGTGCACACAGGAATTTACAAATATATAAATATGTGTATGTATGTTTATCATAGCACTATTTATAATATACACAAATGGGGAACAGTTAAGTGTTCAAAATTGAACTAGGACATCCATGCATTAAAATATATAGCCAATAAAAGTGATCTTTCAGAACACTGAATGATGGGAGAAAATGGTTTTAATATAGTTATTTAATCATAACCTTTACCACCACATTTCCACCATTTAGCAAAATTTTGTTTCAGCATTTTCCATTTTTTATTTTCCCCTCTCTTTTCTTCTTATGACATCCCTCTATGCCTCCCTCCCTCCATCCCTTTTTTCCATTCATCATCCATCTGCTGAGCATCTACTGAATGCTTGGAACTATTAACCATCTTGGGAATATAATGAAGAACAGGACAAATAAGATCTGCCCTTGAGGAGTTGATATTCAAGTGTGGGGCTGGTGGAGATGGGCAATACAAAAAATAAATACAGGGCGCCTGGGTAGCTCAGTCATTAAGCATCTGCCTTCGGCTCAGATCATGATCCCAGGATCCTAGGATCGAGCCCCGCATTGGGCTCCCTGCTCCTCAGGGAGCCTGCTTCTCCCTCTCCCACTTCCCCTGCTTGTGTTCCCTCTCTCCCCATGTCTCTCTCTGTCACATAAATAAAATCTTAAAAAAAATAAATAATGTATCAAGTGGTAGTAAGTGCTGTGATCAAAAGGAAATAGTGTAACATCATAGGTTATGAATTTGGAGTAACAGAATTCTTTCAGCCACCATGTAAGTTGATATCCTCATTTTATATTTGAGTAAAGCAAATCATAAAGAATTTAAGAGATCAGTCTAATGTTACATGGGGAAGCTAGGGTTAACATTCAGGTCTGTTTGACTTTATAACTCATGATATCTCTTAACTATACTATCTGTCATATAGTTATAACACAATTTTATCTTCAAATCTAAGAAGTAGACCCAGCCAGCCCTGGTCCCATTGTAGTAATCCAAATTCTAGGCCTGCACACTTTCTTTTTTCCTTATTCCCTTATGCCCCATCAAAGCTTACATGTCCTATGCTTCATTCTTGCCAGATGCCTACTAGTTAAATGGAAAAAGTTCTTGCATGGCACCATTTTAATGGCTCTATATGTTCCTTGGTTCTGTTCGAGTTACTACACAGCTTTGCATTCTATTGGCATCATTTAATGCTTTAACCCAAGAAGTAACTCATACATAATGGTTTAGGGATGTGTGCACGCGTGCCTCTGTGTGTGTGTGTGTGTGTGTGTGTGTGTGTGTGTGTATGTATATAAATATCAGGGTGGCTGGTGGTAAGGATGAATATGGGGAGAAGCAAGAGAGTAGAGAAAAATAGTTTAGCTGAAGGGAATCTCTTTTCTTTCTGTGCTTCTTGAGAAATACCACTTAAATAACCTCCTACTCCATCTGGTGGCAGCAATATTAATTATGAGTTATGAAGAACAACTAGAGTGATTATAACATATTTGTATATGCCTTGAGAGACATAAAATGCTTAATGATTACCAAATCTCCATTCCTCTTTTGAGGCACTTATATTTACTTATGCATATTTGAATGGTAAATTCAGTTACATGTAAGTGTACTAAAAATAAATTATTTAAAATTGTTGTACTAATAAACTGAATTCCTTGCTATTTGAAAAATATTGTGAGAAACGAGTCTGTTTTTTCTGAATTTCTTGGATCTTCATTTTTAAAGTCATTCAAATATTTAGGTAAATGATTTTACAAAATTATAAATTAATGCTTTCCTTAACTATTCATGAATATTTAGCTAGGTTTACAAAGGTGATTTTGCTACTGCTTGCCCATGAGAAGCTCACAATCTAGTGAGGGAATGAATATAAGGAAACATGGGATATATGACAACATGTACTATAGGGTGTTGAGTACTTGGTGAGGCAATAAGGAATAGTGATTAAGGTCACAGACTCTAAAATATGTCTATCTACATCCTTCTCCTGGCCTCTCACATAAGAGCTCTTAAAACTTAGGTAAGTTACCAACCTGTCTTTATCTCAGTTTCCTCCTCAGTAATATGGGGATAATAATAAATCTAATCTCATAGGGTTGTGGTGAAGATTAAAATGTGTGGGATGCTTATAAACTTCTTATTAAACTAATGACCTGTGGAAAGTGCTCAATAAATATTAGCTATTCATATGGTATGTATAGAATATGATAGTGGCATAAAAAGAAGAATCGTTAAGGGGTGGTCTGGGAAGACTTCAAAGAAGAAATGACACTTGAAAAGAATCTTGAAAAATGAATTTCACTGGTCAGACTAATAAGAGGTAAGAAGGACAGGCTAGGCAGAGAGACATATATGCAAAGATATTGGAGAGCAGATGACACGTTCAGGGAAATTCAGATATTTCAGTATGGATCCTGAAAAATCTGGCTAAGCATTTTTGGATTTTGCTTATAGGCCATTGAGATGAATTGTTGATCTGGCTAAAGATGTTAGACATATGGGTGTGGCACCACAAAAATATGTTTGTCAGTCATTCACTCATTCATTCAGTGTTTTTTGAGGATGTACTAAGTTCCTGGGCATTCTTTATGGATAGTGAACAAAACAGGCATGGTCTGTGATCTATGAATGGAGTTCATAATCTTGTGGGGGTAAAGATAAGTGAATAAATAAATTAATAAATACCAGTACTGATAAGTGCTATGAAGAAAAGTAACAAAGTGAGAGAGTACAATAAGGTTGAAGAATGGGGTTGGGGAAAATCTGTTTAGATGGGTTGTTTAGGAGGACTTCTCTGAGGCAGTATCATTGCATCTCAGGTCCTGAAGATAAGCAGGAAGGGCAAGGGAAAAAATAGGGACAGGAGAGTATTCCAGGAAGAGAAAGCCACATCTATGAAGGTGCCAAAGTGTGAAGAAGCTTGCAGTGTTTTAGGTACTGACGGAAGCCAGCAAGGATGAAGAATGGTAGCAGAGCGGGAGAGTAGAGAGAGCTGAGGTCAGAGAGATAATCAGGTGCCAACCATTCAGAGTTCTATAGGCCAGAGTAGAGAGTTCTATTTTATTTGGAGTGCAGTCAGAAGCCACTGAAGGATTTGAAGCAAGAAATAAATGATTCCATTTAGGTATTAAACTAATTTCTCTAGCTGCTCTGTGGTTAGTAAGGGACAAGTGTCAAAGTGGGGGGACATGATAAGAAGTCTATTGAATTAGTCTAGGTGAGAGATAATGGTGGCTGTGGGAATGCAGAAGAATGGCTAGATTTGAGATACATTTAAAGATAGAACTGACAGGACTTGCTGATGAATTTGATGTGAGAAGTGAAGAAAAAGATGAATCAAGTTTGATTCCCTCAGTTTTATAGCTTGAGGAAGTGGGTTAAGAGTGTACTATCTACTAAAATTAAGAAAATGTGAAACACTGGGGAAAAAAGGGTTTGAAGGGTGGGAGAAGAAAAAATTAAGAGTTCCATTTTGAACATAAGTTTACCTAAGGTTGCCAAATTTAGCATATAAAAAACCAGGATACCCAATTAACTTTGTATTTTAGATAAGCAATGAATAATGTTTTAGTGTAAGTCTGTGACAAATATTGCATACTCATACTAAAACATATGTTGTTTTAAAATGCATTATTTTATCTCCACTTTATATTATCTGGCAACCCTAATGGTTAACCTACCTGTGAGAATCAAAGTGAAGTTGTCAGGTGGGCAGTTAGAAATATGAGCTGGAAGCTGAGTGCAGGAGTTTAGGCTACAGCTATGAATTAGGAGTCATGAGCATTAAATCACAGGAACTTAAAGCTGTGCGAATGAATGAGATTACCCACATAGGAAATGTACAAAGAAGAGAAAGAAGAGAATGCTCAGCACTGAGTTCTTCAACAATTTGAAGTAAAATGCAAGAACCCTTTTTGAATAATTGAGGAGTGGCCAAAGAGAATAGAGGGAAGCCAGATCAGTCTCCTGTTCCAGAATCCAAAAGAATGTAGCATTGAAAAGAAGGGGAAAATGAATGAATGAACGAATGAATGAGAGAGTAGCCAACTATGGGGACTACTACAGAATGAGAAAATAAAATGAGGGGAGAAAAGCATGCAGTGGATTTGGCAACACAGAGGTCACTGGCAACCTTATCAGTAAACTTTTATGTAACAATTGAGGAATTAGGGAAAGCACGTCTACCCAAAACTTCTAAGAATTTTATTTGGGAAGAGAGCAGGGAAATAGAGTTGACTAGATGGTGACAGTTAAAACCATGAGAAAGTCTGAGCTTTCCCAGGGGAGTGTTCAAAGTAAGAAAAGAAGAAACAGAATCTTAGGAATAGAAAGAAGAAAAGAGGAACGGGGACAGAGGAATGGGCGGTATGAGCCAACAAAGGAATTTTACAGAAACAAAGAGAGAGTGGCTCAAAAAGAGGGAGTCATTAGCAGTCACCAATAATACAAAGCAATGAAGAAAAGTGAGTCCAAAACCAGTTTATTGTTCTCCCCGTGTCACACTGTTTTAATTGGTTTTACTGGGTCTTAAGTGTTTGGTAGCTGGTAGTCTTAATCTTTAAAACATTTTGGATGTTGTTAGTCTTTACTCTTCCATATTTAATATTAAGGAAAAGCTCGTCAAACCCAATGCAAAATCCTATTGGGATTTTGATTAAGATTGCATTTAATAGAACAGTTGTATAATTATATAGAAAAATACAGTGTTAGATCACTCCCTAACACCATATGACACTATGGATTTACTGATTATGAAGGTACTGAAAATTTTGCCTGAGCAGTGCTAGGCACAAAGTCAGATTGTAGTGGAATCAAAGGTGGATTGGAGATAGAAAAGTAAAGAATAAATATATAGAATTCTTTCAAGGAACTTGTCTCTAAGGTAAAGAGAAACACAGTATGACCAAATGACCAAAGAGAGGAGACACTGGGTTGAGGGAGTTTCATCTTGAACGGTCGGAACCTATTTATAAAGCATTAGAGAAGGGAGAAAACAACAGGTTGAAAATACAGGGAACTATGGAATAATCGTTGGAACAGGTCCCATGAGCAACAGAAGGGAGTAGGATCCTAAGTAGAGTTGGGGATACTCACTCTGGACAAGAGAAGATCTGAATTGTATCTGAGATAGAGAAATAGGGATGCTGATGAAGCAGATAGCAATAATTTGGGGTTGAGGCACAAAGTTGAAGAAATTCTTGAAATTTCTGTCTGAGATTTAGAACAAGGTCATTTATGGAGTGTTCTTGAGGAGTGAGCTGGAGACTTGAGAAGAATGTTGAATATCTGATATAGCCAAGGGAAGGGGAAGGAAGGGGCGGGGTCCAGGTGCACATAAAAGGACTGCTGAGAGCTCAGATCAAATTGGAAAGCACAGATGTTCGATGAAGTTCTGTTGAAAGGCAGAGAAGACAGACAGTTGAAAAGATGGAAAGTATCAGCACACAAAGTTATGTTGACTGAATGGTTATCATTCAAGGCAGCACAGATACTTTCCAAGGGGCATTTTGCTTTGTGTCCATTTGCTTTCTCTTAAAGTAGATTTATAAAATGTTCACTCTCCAAGTTTCTGAGTCCATTTACAGCACTAACATGTGTGACCATTAATTAATTTTAGAGAAATCTCCAGGAGGGAGAGAAATAACAGTAATTAGCATCTTTCGTTACAAATGGAGAAAATGTTGCCTAAAGATACTCCTGAGGTCATGATGTAAACTGCTGTTTACTCATAATTAAAGGAACAACATCCTCCAAAGTCAATGAAAAGAACAATTTTATAAGACTTTAGCGGGAATATTATAGTTACATGTCATCTTGAGCCTGTCATAGGAGCTCAGTATATAGTTAGGCCTGTCAATATTATTTTAGTTAAACTGAAATCAGGGAGATTTATTTTTTTAATATTTTATTTATTTGAGACAGAGAGAGAAGGAGATCACTTGAGCAGGAACCGTGGGGAGGGGCAGAAGGAGAGGGAGAAACAGACTCTCTGCTGAGCAAGGAGCCAGAGATCATGACCTGAGCCAAAGGCAGACATTTAACCAACTGAGCCACCCAAGCACACCTCAGGAAGATTTATTTTGTGAGTTTTACTTGCTGATACAGCAGGGGTCAGCAAACTATGACTTGTTGCCTGTTTTGAAGAAAAATCAAAAGGCTATTTCATGACATGTGGAAATTGTATGGAATTCAAACTTCAGTGTTATTTTATTGGAATACAGCCACACTCGCATATCTACATATTGTCGCTGGCTGATTTCACACTACAGTGGCAGAAGTGAGATGGAGCTAGTATGGTCTGGAAAGTCTAAAATATTTACTAGTTGCTCCTTTACTGAAAAAGTTGGCTGTCACTTAAAATACAGCACCTGCCTGGTCTAGTGTCCATCCCCATCTCCGCATCTCTCAGTGCCTTCCTTATTGGTGCTACACATTCCAGAGGTATTTGTCTTTTTATAAGGAACTCTAAAAATCCTAAACCCAAATGAATACATGCTCAATGATGGAATTTCAAGTTCAAATCAGGATGCCTGGATACATTTTGATTAAATGTCATCTTGGCATCCTGTAATTCCACCATGCAGTCATTTCTATCAGCTACAAAGGTGATTCTAATTTGGAGCATTTGCTAGTTTCTTACCTGCTGCTCTCTTTTGACATAGCAGACCCTGCAGATCCTGAACTTAAAATTTCAAAACAATTTCCATAGGTAGAATAGTTGAGCAAGGAAGCAGGAGAGCTAGGCCTCAAACTGCATTTCAAACATAGCTACTAGGAGCAAAATCCACTGCCTGGTTCTAAGTTCTGCTGGCCTCGAGAAGCATAGCTTAGCCGCCTTGGTCATAAGTTTATTAACATTTTTACTTTACTAAGCAAAATTTCATTTGGGCTATCAGCTCTTGGACCACTGCTAATTCATGTTCAATTTAGCCTTGCCAGTGCTTGAAAGGTTGATCTTGCTCAGCTAGAGTGCAGTGTGTGTCTTTTGTACATTTTGAGACTCATAACTTTTCTGTATCGGTATTTCTCAAACTAGAGCTATCCTTGAGGAGACGTCAGAGCTCATTTATGCCCCCTTCCTTCTTTGTATCTGTATCTGTAGTTCTTTCTGTCCTTCGGCATTCTCTGTTCACCGAGTTAGAATCACAGGGCTCTAAAGCACCAGGAAGGGTAACCGTGACAAGGAGTTCTACATTTTTTTCTTTCCGTTGGAGATTTTTAGAGATGAGCTGTCATAAAACCAAGGTTCTGTCTTATCTCCGTCTTCCACATCTATAAAAATCATACTCTCCTCCACATACCTATAAATATATAATCTGGCTTCCTGAGGGCAAAAGGTGAGCCTCTTCTTGGTATGTTTTCTTCTCTGCAATATTTCAAAGTGATAAGTTTCTCTGGGGTTCCACTTCAGTATTGGATCTTCCTTCAGATTATCCATCTTTCTCTCTGCACCACACATTCAAAGGAGAGAAATGGACTGAATCCTGGCGGAGGACATGAGCCTCGGCCACCCTCTTCAGACTGGTGCTTACCCCTGAGGGGTGGGTTCAGGCTCTTTAATAAGAAAAGACACTACTGACTACGCCTACAGCTGGGTTCCTTTACAGTAGCCAGTAAGAGAAAAAAGCCCTCTTGAAATGCCTCCTTTGACTCTTTGCTAGTTGGTGTTTGTAGAAGCAAAGCATAGATTTCTATTTTTCCTTGTAATTATTTATAGTAACACCCCACCAATAGGCCTAAGAAATACATCTGATAGGGAGACATTTATTTCATTTGGAAGAAAGCCCAGTTGAGAAAAAAGTTTAAGTTCAAGAGAAGTAGGATTCTCATTGCCCTTTTTTCTCTTCCTTCTTTTGCTTTGCAAGGTCTGTGAAACTTAAAGTATCTTTATAATGCTCATTAGCAAAGTGATGATTTCTTACTTATATCATATCCTAGAAATGTGCAAAATTTTTGAGAAATTAAAGTCTTTAAAGCTTATTTATCCATTCTAATGAATTCCCAGTTTATTTTATCATTTCTTCATAAAATCTTACTAAATTTAAGGATAATACTGCTCTGTAATACATCTGAGGGCTCCGAAGGGTGTACGTTATTTTCTATTTCAGAATATAATATTCAGATAGGATCATTTTTGACATTTCAGTAGTACAGTCAATTTTTAACTCTGGGACCCAAATATAAAACAGATTAGAGGTAGGACTCATTGTCTCATTTCTAAAACATGTGGCCTCATTTTCACTATGAAAAATAGAAAAGTTATGGAAGCAAGGTGAATAATAATAGCAGAGAAGCTTAAAACAAATAAAAAAAGGCCATAACCTTTTTTGGCTTAGGCCAGTAGAAATTTAATACATAATTATTATGGGAGCTACTATCATCCTATTTACTGTTTGCTCAACCTGTGTCTGAGCTTCAGCACTTTTATCTCTAGAATTTTTTCTTCCTACCCAACTCTACCTCCTTAACTCAGCATATGCAAATCCTTCACTAATGTCATGGTTCTGCTGCTGGTGTCTCTACACCTGATTCAGTTAGCAAGTAGAATAGCATTTGCCAGCGATGCAAAGATAACCAGTTTACCTACTTCTTGTTTTTGTGATTTGGGGTTTACCCTTTTTGCTTTGGAATTTATTCCATGATTCTGACCCTTCTGACTGTTGGACCCTGGCTGGCCTATTTAGACTCCAGTCACTCACTGCTGGTGGGTGATTACTATTTCCAGGGAAGTCTTTTGAGCTTGGGTGGGGTCACTATCACTTAAATCTATTAGGCAATCAATTTCAGGTTCTTCTGTATGGGCTTTAAAATTTGTATGAGCAGACCCCTCCTCAGGTCTTATGAATAAGATTCTTGGAATGGGGTCTCCAAGCACATATAATTTTTTAAATTGTCATAGGTGTTTCTAATATACCTCCAAAGTTGAGAACCATTGACTTATAACCTTGAAAATTATTCTTTATATTCTCTTCTGTGGCCGAAGGTAAAACCTAAAAACAGGGATGCCAGGGTGGCTCAGTCGGTTAAGCGTCTGCCTTCGGCTCAGGTCATGATCCTAGGGTCCTAGGATCGAGTCCCACATTGGGCTCCTTGCTGAGCAAGGAGCCTACTTCTCCCTCTGCCTGTCTCTGTCTCTCTCTCTCTCTGATAAATAAATAAAATCTTTAAAAAAAAAAAACCTAAAAACAGTTCTTCTTTTCTGGGAAAGCAGAAATGAGACTCTTCTTTATTAATTTGTGCTTTTCACAATCACATGAACACTAAACCTCTTAGAAATTATAGTTAATCTATCTTTTCGGCTTTCCTTGGTCAGGGAGAAAAAAAGCCAAAGGAAGGTGTATCCCTTAAGGGCAGTGAATTTCAGAAACAGTGGAGCACGTGCAGGAGAGAAAAGAGGCTATTCCAACTGATCAGGATTCACTAGGTGAAATTAAATTCACTAGCTCTTTACCCCAGACCATCAAATAGCTAAAAGGAAAATTTATTTTAAAATGACTGTGAAAAAAGAAAATAAATAAATAAAATGACTGTGACAGTAGAGGGGGCACAAGCATGAAAGCTGATTCTAAAAGAAATCAAATATGGAGGAAAGCCCTTTCCGGGTATTAGCAGCATGAAATGACTAGGAGAGACAATAAAGGCTACATAAACTCGAGAGGAAGTTTAGGTTTGTTTTTTTGTTTTTGTGTTTGTCTTTGACACAAATAAGCAGACAGAAATCCTTGTGTGAAAGTAAATGAGCAGTTAGGCACAACAACAAATGAACCAGCAATGCAGAAGGCAAACACCAGTGGCTCACCCGTGAGATAAATATAGGAAATAGGCTAGAAGACATGACTACATAAGACAGATGTAACAAACACAGACAGCAGATGAGAATCACATATAAATAATAGAGGCAGCTGGAATTCTACTGAATCCTAGACCTTCTCTCCTCCTAGTATCTCTGCCTAAACAGTCACAGACATTTCCTCTGCTCTCCAAGCCCATGGTCCCAACTGCCTAATTGATATTTCTGCTTGTGTCTCAATACATCAGTAGGTTTAAAACCAACTCCTGGATCTTCCTTTGCCAGGCCTTGTCTTCTACTCTTTCCTGTCTCAGGGAATGCCACCACCATCCATCAGAGAGTAAGAACCACAGCATCATCTTTGGCACTTCTCATTTCCCTCATCCTCCATAGCCAGTCTGTCACAAATCCCTGTCAAGTTGGCACCCTCAAAAGGATTCACTTTTCTCCATCTTCATTGCCACCACCTGCATTCATCTGAGTCCTCAGTGTGTTCTCTACCTTGCAGCCAGAGAGATCTTTTCTACATTCAGTTTTATCATTTTAAAACCCATACCTTTCTTCAGAAACCCTTTGATGGCTTCCCAGTGCTATAGGATAGAGACCAAAATCCTAACCCATACTTCTAAGTACAAGCATGACTGGCACTGACTATCTTTACAACTTCAGGACTGACTTTTATCCCCTTCCTTTTGGTACTTCAGCCATACCCTACTCACTTGATAAACCATGCACATCAGGGACTTAATAATACCTGTGGTCCTCTGTTTGGAACACTGTCACCACTCTACCTGTTGAGCTCTTTTTTTCTCCTTCCAATCTTTCAGATCTCAACTCATCCATCATTCTCAATAAAGCCTCTCCTAAGCTCTCATTCCTGTTCAGATTTCTTTTCTGTGTCCTGTCACAGTTCTGAGTAGTTTTCCTATAAAACAGGGCTCTTCAGCATCAGCACCATTCACATTCTGGATTAGATAATTCTTTGCTGTGGGGAACTGTCCTGTGTATTGTAGGTAACATCCCAGACATCTACCCACTAGATGTAAGTCATGACACTTAAAAATGTCTCCAGGCATTGTCAAGTATCTACTTCCCCACTGAGAACCATAGCTTTAGATTAACTACCTCTACCTCAGTCTGTGACGTATGTCTTTTCTAAAAAACTGAATACTCCATGAGAGTAGGAACTGTGTATGTTTTGAATGCAAGAATTAGGGAAAAAAAAACAAAACACCAGTGGGAAATAATGTCACTAATTCTCAACTCCAAAGTTTATTCTTTCTTTCTTGTCCAGAAGAAAATTTGAGAATTATATCCGTGATATTACTGAATTTAAAATCTGCATAATCTTGAGGTAACGTCACTAGAGAACATTAGTCATGATATATATATGCTTCTGGTCTACTACTTGAAATCTCCAGATTATGCTCCCTGAGGCTCCGGATGATGCTCCTTGAGGAGGAGGCTAAAATCCTCTATATCTAAATAAGCATCCTAAAAATCACACATCCCTCATGTAGTTACGTGGCAGTTTGGTATTATTAGCTATTTGGGGGAAAACTATTTCTGTGATGTAGCTAATGTTTAAACTTGAAATGGAGATGGAGTACAAAGCCTTTCTTAAATATAACAGGAATGCATTCTGTGTCTTCTGTGAGGTGTTTTCTAGAAGCTCTAAGTAGCTGGAGAAAAAGGTAGATGATAGTGGGTATACAGAGGGAGTAACAGTTGACTCTAAAAAAAACATCAGGAACATCTTTCCAGAAAAGGCAGTATTTGAACTGCTTTGGAAGATGAGTAGGAATTTTCTAGGTAAAAGAACAAAATCTACAGAGTTCTTGGGATTAAAAAGAACACAGTGGAACACAGCATGTGGTCTACGGAGTGTTCGAGATGAAACTGGAAATGTTGGAAGGGTCTAGAACATGAAGGATTTTAAATGCTGAGATAAGGAATTTGGATTTATATATAGCAAGCCATCACAATGATTTAAGAAAGAAATTACTTGTACATGTATATTTTACAGAAATCTCCCTGGCTGAAAGTGGAAGTTAACCTAGAATTTGAGGACTGGAAGTGTAGAGACCGATTAGGAATCCATTATAATAGTTTCCAGAGAAATGAAGAAAAACATGATTCAAGGCAGTGACCCTAGGGGTGAGAAAAAGAGTGATTTTCAAAGATAATTAGAAAGTAGAAATGACAGTATTATTGGCAGTGATGATGAGAGAGAGAGGAGTCAAGGATGATTCTCAGGTTTCTAATTTGATTTTCAGCATGCACTGTAAAGCCATTAACAAAGAAAGGGGATTTAGAAAGAACAGGTTTGAATGGACAAAGAGGAGTTTGGTTTTGGATATGATGAGATTAAGTCATCCATGAACCTCTAGTGGGAGTAGCCAGGACTGGTGCTTAGAAAAGAGATCAGAACTAGAGGTAGATTTGAGTTACCATGATGAGGTTGGTAACTGATGCTATGGGAATGAACGAGGTACCCCAGAGAAAGGGTATGAAGAGAGGCAGACTCCTATTTTGTATCACCCTGGGAGGGCTTAGAAAAAAAAAAAAACTTGTTCTAAGTCTGTATCCAAAACTTGAAGAACCTGAGGATTTGCATTTTAAGATTCAGGAAGAGAAAGTAATCAAATTACTTTTATGTCCATTTACACTGATTTATTTATTCTGCTGGTATCAGGAGAACTAGTGTTAAAATGCCTTAAAATAAGTTCTATTTACAGCTCTCTGTGAGTCAGGAAGTCACAAAATCTTTGTAGATTTTGCAAGTCTTCAAGAACAGCCTTCCAGATATGTGCTTTCAGACCATAGGCATATGGTGAGAGAGTTCTTGCCTTCCAAAAGCAGTGATTAAAAAATAGGAGAGTTTGAATATGGTTTGGACAGTTTTTTAACTGATTTAGCACTAATGGACCCATTCTGTTTTAATGACTACCTTAACTTTATTCACATGAGAGAGTACTTTGTCCATGGATTTCCATATGTATCTGTTTCAGAACTTTTTGTATTTTATCTGGCATGTGGGCCTTCATGTTTATGACCAGACATGTGATTATGGCCATTTTAATTATGCAAACCAAAACATTCTATTTAATTATTTTATAAATGACATGCCCAAATCACATTTAGCCTATTTTTATTGAAATATATTTGACATATAACATTATGTAAATTTAAGATGTACAACATACTAATATGATGCATTTATAGATTATAAAATGATTGCCATTTTAGAGATAATTAGCACCTCTATCATGTTACATTATCATTTCTTTTTAGTGGTTAGGATAATTAAGTTCTAGTTCTTTAGTAGGTTTGATAATTGTAATATAATACTGTCTGTATTCTAGCTTATTTTCTTGTTACGTTGGGTTACCATAAAACTATATGCCAAAACTAGTTGTAAACAACTAAGTACTGTAAACAGATTCTGATATGAATTGATCTGAATGCTCACCAGCAAATGGATACATCGTCTTTTCTGTTAGCCATAAGACAAGCCAGCAAATTTTTTATATTTGTAGTGATATTTTTAATTCGTAGATAAGATAGGGAAGATAATCCAACAAAATCTGTCAGGTTTAATAATAGCAAATGGGGGTTTTGTTCCTTTATTTATTTTTATGATGCCCTTTTGGAAAAAGGCATTATCTGAGGCCAGATAAAAGTGACTAACCAGCTGAAAGGTCATAAAAATGTTATTGCAAATTTAAACACAATTTTAATATACTAGCAAAAATTCACTCATATCAGAATTAAATTTAAGAACTCATTGAAAGGCAAAATTGTTTATACCTAAGGAGAACAGAATCAGAATTTAACAATAGATTTCTAGAGACTGTTTTCAAAACAGTTTTTACATGCACTGAGAAATGAGCAGGCATATATATGTTTTATGTAGTTAGGGTACATTTTGCTATAAGTAGTTTATTCTCAAAAAATCATATTTAATTTGAATTTTGATGGTTTTTAAAATAAACTAAAATTAATACTAATATAATAAAGTTTGCTCAAAGACACAGAGCCAGTAAGTGGCAGAACTATTATGCAAAACTGAGGTCATAAAAACTGCAGAGCTTATATATTTAATTACCACTCTGTGTGAGTGTTCCTAGTCTTTGATAGACTGTGGGTAGAGAACTATGAGCTTCTTTCTGTCAATTTCTTACACCCTTTTTTTTGTAGGGCTTTCTTCCATCTTTGCTAGATGATCAGATAGATGTAAATGAGTAATAAGTTTGGAAATGTTATTAGCTTCAATGTAAGCTAATAGAACATACAAGTTGAAGGTATAAATGGTAGAAATACCAGAAAATTATAGTCTAGTTTCTTTGCTACTTTACCTCTTCTGTAGGAAGTCTTACAAATTGGTGGCACCAGCTTCATGAGATTTGAGGAATAATAAAAGCTCTATTGATTTTTATCTTTAACTACATTAGTGTGAGTTTCAGATCCTTTTTTATTATTTTTTGTCAAAGTATAATTCATGTAGAGTGAAATGGATTGATCTCAATTGTACAGTGCAGTGAATTTAACAAATGCATACACCCATGTAATTCACACCTCTGTAAAGATGTAGAAATTTCCATTTGCTCCAGAAAATTCTCTGATGCCCTTTCCCAGTCAATCCCCCGGCTTTATCCCCCCACCAACCAGAGGTGACCACTGTTCAGATTTCTATCACTATAGATCAGCTGTACCTGTTCTAGAACTTTATATAAATAGAATCATACAATATGTTCTTCATTGGGTCTGGCTTCTTTAGTATATGTAGTTTTTGGGATTTATCTTTGTCATGTGGATCGGCCCTCTCCCCTTCATTTCTGAGTCGTATTCATGGTATGAGTTTTATACAATTTGTTTATCCATTTTCCTGTTGGATGGTTATTTGGGTTGTTCTGCTTTTTGATTATTATAAATAAAGTTGCTGTGAACATTCTTGTTCAAGTCTTTTTGTGATCAAATGTTTTTCTTTCTTTTAGATAAATGTCTATGAGCAGAACTGCTTGGTCACAGAGCAGATGTATTTTTAGCTTTATAAGAGGCTGCCAAACCACTTTCCAAAGTGGTTGTACAGTTTTAAATCCCCATTTTATATTACCATTATCAACATACAGAAATTCCACTTGCTCTAAATCTTCTCTACATTTGCTATCGTCAGTCTCTTTAATTTTAACAGTTCTAGAAGGTAGGTCTTTATGACTTTAATCCTTTCAATCCTTTTATGAAATTAGAATCCTAAACCGTCCCATCTTGTAAAAGCAATATATTTTACAGTTTGAAAAATGCTGAAAATTTTAAGTAATGTAAAAATCACCTATGAGTTCACAATTTTATATTTAAAAACATTTAATATTTAATATAAAATATTTCTATGTATAAAAATTATAATCGTATACTCTTTTGTCATTAAATGTACCCCCAAACCTTGAATTTTATGACATCATATTCTTATAGAGTATATCATAATTTATTTTACTATTTGTCTGTCTCTTGGGATATGTATTGTTCCTAATTTTCTCTCAATATGAATGCTGTGCATGAAACATTCTTAATAACTACACCTTGTGAATGATTCAGATTATTTCTTTAGGACAACTTCCTACCAGATCAAAATGTTGTATCATTTTTTGGTCTTTATAGCTCTTATTTCTTTTTCTTATCTCATTGTATTTACTAGAAATTCTAGAATTATATAAAATCTCAACGTTAATATCAGGTGTCCTCATCTTATGTCTGGTTTTAGGAAGAATGCCTGCCTCACCACTAAAACCTGGCAGTTTATTTATGGTAGATGTTCTTTCTGTTAGGAAGTGACCCTCATGGATGTTGCTTTCAACATTAATTTCAGTTGTGATAAGAGTGCCACTCATGGAAATACTGTGTGTAATGAGCATAAAACATGGGAAACCTTACCCAGTTTGGGTCGTTCACAAAAGTCTCTGAAACTCCTGTGTCTGCCACCTTGTCTGACACAGAGAAAGCATGCATAAAACCTTTATTGTCTGAAAAGTCAGTGAAATTAAGACCTGAGGAATGAGCTGAAGTGAGCCAGATGCAGGTTGGAGAGGGAGGTGGAACTAGGCCAGGGTGAAGGAACAGGATGAGCTCTGACAGCCCAAAGGTGGGGAGCAGCTGCATTTGTAGAACTGAAGAGTAGCCAGGTTGGCTGAAACATAGTGAGTAAAGGGGAGCAGAGTACAGGTGGGGCTGAGGAGGACACAGGAGCTGTGTGGTACAGGGCCGTCAGTGTGCTCCCCCAAAATGAATGGGCTCAAAAGGAAATAATATCATTTTTATTTACATTTCCCTATTTGTGAGGATGAGTACCTTTTCAAATTTTTATTTCTACTTGTATTTCTGCTTTGAATTCCCTCTTCACAGCAGGGTTATGATTTGCTATTTCACATGTGTCTTTATATTTTAGTGGGAGGTTAGGAAAGGTTGCTTCATTTATTGAAGAGACTATCTTTTTTTCCATTGCATAGTCTTTCCTGCTTTGTCAAAGATTAGCTGACCATAGAGTTGAGGGTCCATTTCTGGGCTCTTTATTTGTTCCCACTGATCTATGTGTCTGTTTTGTGCCAGTACCGTACCGTCTTGATGATCACATCTTTGCTTCAGGAGCCGCCGTCCAGATGCTGTTTTAAATGACAGCTTTACAGAGTTGGATTTTGAAAGTGATAGGGGTAAAGTTGAGTGCTACTACTATGTGATATCAGTTCTGTCAATTTCCTTGGGGCAAGTTTTTTAACCTCTCTAAATCTCAGGCTCCTAATTTACAAAATGGGGATCCTAACAGTACCTACTATTTGTGGTGAGGGTTAAATGTTTTTGTGTGGGTTAACTAACATGAAGTGCCTGGAGGAATAGCTGGTATAAAAGTTCTGTCATTATTGTTGTTGTCATTACTACCACTTTTATTATCAACCTTTGATTTTAGCAAAAATCAAAAGGTGTCTTCCATTGGGCAAAATGCCACTGAATAAGCCAACTAGCCATGCTAGACATACTTCTAGGTTCCTGTTTTACCAAATACAGTGGTTCTGGATTTATTCCCCATTCCCCTAAGTTGGCTGTTTTATTCCCAGAATTTCTGCATTTATATCTCTTTCATGGACTTAAAAATGTAACCAAAAAAGAAACAAAGAGAAAACTATAGCAAATGGAATGTATTCATGGGGGTGGAAGAGAGCTGTTGTTCTGGACGTTGGAGTCATACTTACACAGCAAGTCCTGAAACCTATCACATAATGAAAGCTGTATTTTAAAGGCACTTCCCTATCATAACAAAATTCTGCTTCAAAGAAAGAAATGAATAAAGGGAAGCAAACCTACTCATTTAGCCTGCCCTTAACAGAGGCTTAGGGGGTTAACTCAGGCACAGATATGTGGTAATTTTGGTTAGATAGACTTATTCTTGATGAATTTAAATGCGCAACTGGAAATAAAAGGTTTTTTTTGAAATATGAATTGCTTGTAAAATAAACCTTCAACAAAAGATGAGGATGATGGGATCCCTTTCATATCTAGAAAGCATCTCTACATCCTCTGAACGGTTTGCTTACGTAAAGGAAGAATCTTAGAGGAAAAGAGGAATCTTAGTGGAAAGAGTTGTGGTCTCTTTGGGCACACCAGAGAACCCACTGTGTTAATAACTTTGCTCTCTTAACTTTTAAAGTTCAAGATCTCTGCTTTTAGGTTTTAACTATTGACTATTTTATCTTCCAAGTCCTAGCTGGAGGAGCAAACATTGAATTATTAGTCACTAAGGCCCTAATTGGCATTTATTATATCCCTTTGGTTTATAACTAGTAAGTAAGATTAAGCATGGAAGAAATTAAAAGTTGGAGATTAAGACGAATTAGGGAATTACTTTGAAATATGCGCCTTACTTGAAGAGGGCAGGCCTGAATGAGATGACACCAAGGATTCCCTGAAAGTACTGGCTGTCTGAGGTGGAAGAGCTGAGGGCAGGAGAATTCAATAAAGACAGCAGAAGGATTCTGTGAGAAAGCTCAGAGAACAGTGACTTCATTTATGCTTGAGTCCGGTTCTTCCTCCACCCACCCATCTGCCTCCCTCATTTAATCTGTGTGAAAACAAGAACCCCAGGATGCTAAACCAAACATAAACAGATGGTTTCTTCTACTTCCCTCCTCTCTTCCTTTTCCTTTTCCTCCTCTTATTAAGATTTTGATTGTTTAATTTATTCTCTGATTCATAGAGAAAACCCATAAATTAAAAGTGAAGAATTTCCTCTCCACTTGAATATGGATCAGCTTGCTTCTCAGTTTACTCATTTAATTTGTTACTTATTCATTTATTTATTGAGACAGTCAACAAAATTTTGGAAGTTCTGAAAAATACGAAAAGTAAATCCATGAATATGTCGTAAAACCCACTTCATTTATTTCTAGCCTACAGATGTATATTTCAGAGATAGTTTGATTACAAAATAGTAATTGATTACTATTAACCATTGGAAAGTTTTAGTTTTGAAATCTTGAGTTTTAGGTGCCTATAGGTCATTCAGGTAGAGCTGTCTTATAGGAAAGTGAAAATATGGGTCTAGACTTCCAGAAAGAGGTGTAGGCTGAAGATAAAGACTTGGAATCATTAGTTTAAAAAACTTCAAAATTTGATTACTTCTAGAAAACTGCTTTAGTGATAGTTCGATTTTTGATGAGGTTAAACACAAATTTTTAAAAATCTCTTACATTGTAAAACTTTTTTCTCCTTTTTTATAACATTAACTTTTCAGTAATTCTCTACTGTCAAATTTCTAAATGTACTTATTTCTCTTGTGTGTCTTTTTGAGTTGATAGCCTAATCCTAATACATTTTTATAATATATTTTAGAGCAAAGAGTAACTAAGTAGGATCCGAACAGAGAAGAAAGACTAATTAAAACATCCCTCAGTTATTGTGACCTTTTTGAATTCTGTATGGAAGGGTTAGCATTTATAATCTAATTAAAACTTATGAATTTATTATTTATTATTATTTGAAAATCTTTCCAGAACCATGTCTCTAATGTAAGATGTAAAACTTCAAAATACCAAGATAATTACCTAATGGCAAACATGTTATGATTTGCTAATAAACATTAAGACTAACTGAAACAGCAGAATTTAGTGAAACAAATAGTTAGAATTGACCATCAAAATGTAAACAGGATTAGTTAATTAATATATCCCTCCTTTTTTTTTTATTTTTTCATTTTGTCTTCAGGCAACAAGTTTAGGAATGATGCACATGTGGACTGAATTCCATAATACCCATTTAATGGTTCTTCTTACTGCTCACAAATTTGGGGAAAATCAAAATCCAATTTACTCTATGTAATCTAGAGGTATTTACACTACTTTTGAGGCTGAGTTTTGAATTCCTGTCTCCATCATCTTTGCATCTAAGTAGCAGTTGTTTTCCCACAACACTTTATAATCTGCTTTTACTTTTTGCCTGTCACATATAATACTGCTATTTTAAATTTCTGAACTGGCTAACTCTAGCATATAAGGAGCATCTCATACACCTCATTAAATCATCTGTTGGTTTATTCACTGAAATGCTCATCATATTTCTTTGTACATGTGTAAGTATCTTGTCAGAAGTGAAACTTTTGTGTTAACATGGAATATAAGGAACATAAACAAGTCTTAGCATGTTTAGACTATTTCCAAATATCAGACAAAGTATGAAATGTCTCCTTCTTTTACACTTTGTCTAGTCATTCCATATACTTCCAAACATGCTATAGAAGACAGACAGTGTGTCAAAGACAAGCTTAACAGTTCTGAGCAGTTCTGTTCCTGTTCTCACATTGTTTTTTTTTTTTTCCTTAAACAAGGAGGTAAAGAGATGCTGATGTTGTCTGGCTAACATTTGCCTATGTGTGAGCAGTAGTACTTCATTTGGTTTTGTTTGTTTGTTTGTTTGTTTAAAAATTTATCCGTTTATTTTAGAGAGAGAGAGCATGAGTGGGGGGAGGGACAGAGAAAGAGAGAGAATCCTCAAGCAGACTCCCTGCTGAACACAGAGCCTGCCACAGGGCTCCATCCCAGGACCCCGAGATCATGACCTGAGCTGAAATCAAGAGTCGTCGGCCATTCAACCGACTGAGCCATCCGAGTGCCCCATGGGTGAACAGTAGTATTTTAAAATAGTTGCCTTGCAGATCACAATTTTCAACATACCAAACTGAAAAAGAAAAAAAATTCTGAGGTTAGACAGTGTTCAAATGATGGAGAAGGACGGCTGAGATCTGTTGCTACTTAGCAATTAGGTGAAACTGAGCAATGATTTGTGAAGTTTCTTTTGAATTTCTACAATTATAAAATACATTTATGTTTACAAAATGATTGATACCAAACTAAATGATATTTGAGTTCATCTCTATAACAAAGATTGATTATTCAAAGAAGCAAAATGCTTTACCTTATTAGTATCTTTTAAACTACTTAATATTTTATATTTTATTATCATTCCATTAGGATTCTTCATGAGGAGGAATTTATTGTTCTTTTAATTAACAACTTTTTATTTGAAAATATATCAATCTCAATAGCTTTCAATCAATAATAGAAATCTAAGCAAAAGGCATATTTTGTTTCAGTAATTTCATGCCACTTTATTTGAGGATGTATAGTAATCCTTCTCAAGGTGAGATCCTTCAGTTTGTGTACTTCACTTGTGTATGCTTTTTTGACACTTAGAGACTTTATCTTCATTATGTGAAATATGAGTTGCTCTGCTTATTGGGACTGAAAGAAAAAGAGAATTGAAGTTGGCAAATAGATTACAGAGAAGTGAAAGCTATTTTTGTAAGGAAACTGTGGGAAAAATGAGGACAAATAAGGACACAATCATCTACATTTTAGGAATGCATTCTAGTGGCATCTTAGCAGAGGAGAGGTGCTGAGAGGTGGGGATAAGTCTGAAGGAAGAGCTCTGGTATTACGTTGTTGAGGACATAAGCATGAGGGATGAGCTTAGCTGAGTAAAGTTTATCCACAATGCTCCCTCTCATGTATCTGTTATTCTGCATCTCTGCCCTTGCTGTGATAGCAACTTTGAGCTATAATATCAGGCACTGAAATTCTGAAAGATGAGCCATTTCAGGGGTAGGAGGGGAAAGCACCTGTATGTGTTCACATTATCTGAAACAAAGCTAAGCAAATGGGCAAGTATCTCATATAAATCCTGCAAAAGCAACTATTAGATGTTTCCGTGTCACAGTAAGTGGTGAATCATAATTAATAATGAATGACTTGTTATTTCTGATTTCACATGTATAAAAATATCATTGTTTTTTTTTAATTTAGTGTGCTATGGTGTTTTAAAGATATGAAACTATATATGTTACTCTGGACTTTATTTTTGGATAAATTAATTTTCCCAAAAGGTCTTAAACAGTTCAACTACAAATTATCAAATTATGTGAAAACGGGCTTTCTTGTGAGCTTTTAGACATTAGACATAATTCCTAGAATGTTACAATTTCCTCTAAAGTTTTGCATAAAACTGTCAAGGATTTTAAACTGAATAGTAACTTTTTAAATAACATTTGAAGCAAACTCCTTACTTGTAATTTATTTTAAAATGCTCTAGTAGTGCTACATGTTTTTGTTATTATATTACATGTAATTCTGTTCCTTTGGGCAAGAAAATGGCTGAGGATCAGATTAGATGTACAGAAGAAATCACATTGACTTGGGAATCAGCAGTGGTAGATAGATGATGGGACCTTGTTCTGTCACTCATCAGCTGAGTGAGCTTAGATAGACTGTTGACCTCACTTTATCCGTCCATGAAAAATTGATGATGAACTACCATTGACCGAGTGCCTGCTCCATGCTAGGCAGCATTATTGCCAGTTTTTATAACAGAACTGCAAGGAGGGGTATCACTGCACTCATTTTATAAATGAAGAAACTCAGAAGGTTCAGCAATTTGCCCAAGATGACACAGATAATAAGCAATGATGAGATTCCAAACCAACTGGATATAAAGCTCATGTATTTTATTCCATGAATTTAAAATTTTCTGTGGTACTGTTTGAGAAGATGGCAGTGTAAGAGGATCCTAAGCTCACCTCATCCCTTGGTTACACCTAGATAACAGACATATCAGTGGAACTAACCCAGAAAATGAACTGAACACTAGCAAAATAGACTGTCCACAGTTAATTGTAGGGAGGAGGCCATATCAAAAATGGTAGGAAGGACAGAGTTCCAGTCAAAAACCAAACTGACCTGAGAGACTGACCACAATGGGGGGACACCACAAGAATGGAGAAGGGAGAGAAACATACCCCACACCAGACACCCCAGACCTGAGGGGCCTACACTGGGAAAACAAACCCCCAAAACATTTGGCTTTGAAAACCAGATGGGCTTAACTTCACAAGTTTTTATAATCAGTGGGGTTTAACACCAGGAACTTTAAAAATCAGGAGTGCTGGAGGGCAATAGGAAACTAAGTCCCCGTGGTTAAAGAGCCAGAATAACAAACAGCACCTCCAAGATGCAGCCTAGAAGGAACAGTTTGAAAGTACCTGGGGTATACAGGAAGATTTATTTACTAGTCTCAAAACATGCACTGGAGGGGTAGGGGTCTTTCGAAGACTTCTCTAAGAACAAAAAAGCTGTTAGGTGCCATTTCTCTTCCCCCTGCCCAGCCTAGATACCAGGACACCTGCAGGAACCAGCACAAACACACACCACCTAGTTTGCTAACATGGCATGCCCTACCCCTGCATTTTCCTGTGGACTTCCCCTATCTAACCCACACCGCTGTGCAGGGGTCCCTCCAAGCAGCACCTGACATGTCTCATTCTGCAAGCAGCCCTGACAGTGACCAGCATCACTCCAAAGGGACTTTTGCCCTGCGGGAGATAACCACATACACCAGTTCAACAGGAAGCCCAGCAATGGGCTGGGGGCAAACAACTGATCTGATTGCTGGCTCTGCCTACCAATGAAAGCCTCTCAGGAGACAACACAGGAAGAGCATCCTACAGTTCTCTGTGACCCCGGGACTAGATGAGGGCAGGTATCTGGTCTGACCCAACTATAAGCCCAAGATGGCTGCAAACCGACCACTTCTCAGCAGAGGGACCAAACTCTGCCCACAACAGGCAGAGAGTGCCATTGCAGATGACAAGTTGAATGCAAATATGGCTCAACCACAATGGTAGGGTGCATGCAACATACTTAGGAGACACCCCTGAAATGCCAGGTTCTGGTGAACAGGGGTCACTGTGTTACAGGGCACCACAGAATCTCTTCTTCATAAGGCCACTACTTTCAAGATCAGGAGATGTAGCTGACTTTCCTAATACATAGAAACAAACGCGGAAAGTTAGACAAAATGAGGAGTCAGGGGAATATGTCCCAAATGAAAGAATAGGACAAAATAACAGTAATAAAGAAAGATATTTACTGGACTTGAGCAAAGAATGAAGTATCTCTGTGAGACATTCAACAAAGAGAAAATATAGAAAAGAACCAATCAGAGATGAAGAACTCAATAACTGAAATTAAAAATGCACTAGAGGGAATAAGTAGTAGACTAGAGGAAGCAGAAAAATGGACCAGCAAGCTGGAAGACAGAGTAAGGGAAAGCAACCAAGCTAAACAGCAAAAACAAAAAAATAATAAAAAATTAGAAAAGGTAAGAGAACTCAGCGACTCATCCAGCATAATAATGTTCACATTATAGGGATCCCAGAAGGATAAGAGAGAGAAAAGGAGGCAAAATTTTATTTGAAGAAATAATACCTGAAAACTCCTCTAATCTGGGGAAGGAAACAGATATCCAGATTCAGGAGGCACAGAGAGCCCCCAACAATAACAACCCAAGGAGGAGGTCCACACCAAGACACATAACAATTAAAATGGCAAAAAGTAGTGATACAGACAAAGACAAGACAAGGATGTCTACTCTCACCACTTTTAGTCAACATAGAACTAGAAGTCCTAGCCACAGCAGTCAGAAAACAAAGAAATAAAAGATATCCAAATTGGTAAGGAAGAAGTAAAACTTTCACTATTTGCAGGTGACATGATACTATATACAGAAAACTTTAAAAACTCCACCAAAAAAAAAAAAAATACTAGAACTGATAAATGAATTCAGTAAAGTCACAAGATACATAATGAATATACAGAAATCTGTTGCATTACTATACACTAATAATGAAGTAGCAGAAAGAGAAGAAAGCAATTCCATTCACAATTACACCAAAAAGAACAAAATAATTAGGAATAAACTCAACCAAGGAGGTGAAAGACCTGTGCTCTAAAAACTATAAAACACTGATGAAAGAAATTGAAGATGACATATACAAATGGAAAGATATTCCACGCTCATGAATTGGGAGAATTAATATTGTTATAATGTCCATACTATCCAAAGCAATCTACAGATTCACTGCAGTCCCTATCAAAATATCAACAGCATTTTGCACAGAACTGGAATAAATAATCCTAAAATTGGTGTGGAACCATAAAAGACAACAAATAGCCAAAGCAATCTTGAAAAAGAACAAAACTAGAGGTATCACAATCCCAGGTTTCAAGATATACTACCGACCTATAGTAATCAAAACAGTATGGTACTGACACAAAAATAGATACACAGATCAATGGAACACAATAGAGAGCCCAGAAATAAACCTACATTTCTTTTTGACAGTATGACAAAGTGGGCAAGTATATACAATGGGAAAAAAGTCTCTTCAACAAATGATGGGAAACTGAGAATGAAACAGAACTTTCTTATACCATACACAAAAATAAACTCAAAATGGATTATAGACCTAAATCTGAGACCTGAAAGCATAAAGTTCTTGGAAGAAAGCATTGGCAGTAATCTCTTTGACATGAGCCATAAAAACAATTTTCTTAGATATGTCTCCTTTGGCAAGGGAAACAAAAGTAAAATTAAACTATTGGGACTACACCAAAATAAAAAACTTTTGTACAGTGAAGGAAATCATCAACAAAACAAAAAGACAACCTACTGAATAGGAGAAGATATTTGCACATGATAATCTGATAATGGGTTAATATTCTAAATATATAAAGAACTTATAAAACTCAACATCAAAAAAATAAATAATCCAATTAAAAAATGGGCAGGGACCTGAATAGACATTTTTCCAAAGAAGACATACAGATGGCCAACAAATGCATGAAAAGATGCTCAACATCACTCATCAGGGAAATGCAAATGAAAACCACAATGAGTTATTACCTTACACCTGTCAGAATGGCTAAAATCAAAAACGCAAGATGTGGAGAAAAAGGAACCCTCGTGCACTGTTGGTAGAATGTAAATTGGTGCAGTCACTGTGGAAAACAATATGGAAGTGCTTCAAAAAATTAAAAAATAGGGTTATCATATGATCCAGTAATTCCATGACTGGGTATTTACCCAAAGAAAATGAAAACATGAATTTGAAAAGGTATATGCACCCCTATGTTTTTTGCAGCATTATTTAATATAGCCAGGATACTGAAGCAACCCAGATGTCCCTCAATAGATGAATGGATCAAGAAAAAGTGGTATATATACACAATGGAGTATTAATCAGGCATAAAAAAGAATGAAATCTTGCCATTTCCAGCAACATGGATGGATCTAGAGGGTATAATGCTAAGTAAAAACAGAGAAAGACACATAACATATGATTTCATTCATATGTGGAATTTAAGAAACAAAATTAAAAAAAGAAAAAAGAGAAAGACAAAAAAAACAGACTCTTAAACATAGAGAACAAACTGGTGATTGCCAAAGGGGGTAGGAGGGTTGAGTGAAGTGGTGAAGGGGATTAAGAGTATATTTATCATGATGAGCACTTAATGTATAGAAGTTGTTGAATCATTATATCATACACCTGAAACTAATATGGTACTGTATGTTAATTATACTTGAATAAAAATTTAAAGTAAAATAAATAAAACTCTCTAAATTGCTTTTATTTCACTTTAGCAATCTCTGTCCTGAATATATTCTTTTGCTTTTTCTGTACCTTTTTCATTGCTGATAATGTTTTGGAAAAACCAATACTGATTTTAACTAACCACATTTTGGGCAATTGTTCCCTGAAAAATTTTCTAAATGTGAATGGTTTTTCAATATTTCATCACAGATCTTCTAAGACAAAATAATTGCATGTAGTCTGTCAAACCAGATGTAGTCTGTTCTCATTTATTTATATAACTGTAAATAAAATGATTAAAAAATAGCATCCTCATATTTCTCAATGTTAGGATTCTCTTTAAGGCCACTTTTACATCTTGCTTCCAATTTGTTACTGTGTAATTGTTTCATCACGTGTTTGTTTATTTGTAATCTCCCTGTCCATGGATTTCTCTAAAGAAAGAGAAGTCTGTTCTGCTAGCATGGCTAATTCTTTTTGTAAATAATATAGATTTACAGTCTTGGTTTATGATCCAAACCTATGCCAGTTCATTCTTTTCAGAATCTAATTCTATTGCTTTATTATATTTTCATCATGCATTCTGAGGTACTAGCTGTGTAAAACTACCTTCATGCTCACAGGTTCCTTTTGTAAGAGAAAGAAACTTTCATTGCTACAAGACTAAAGAAATCAGCTATAATTCAAAATAGCTGTACTGTTTTAGCAAGATATACATTAATTTCCCCAGTGGCTAAAAATGTCTTAAAAATATAAATGAAGTAGTTAGTCCTTGTAGAATCAAGGAAATAATGACAAACCATTTTAATTGTTTTTTAAGAAATCAGACTTCAGCATTCTCATCGCCTTATTACTTCCAGTGACTTAGCTTCCTCTGGATGCCCACATCATGAGCAAATCTTGTGACAACTGCAACTGTGCTTCATCTTATGCCTCTCTACCTTGCATCCAAGGATTATGGAATTTAGAAATTGACTTTGACGTAATTTAATAAAACTTGTATAATAAGATTAGCTCTTTTCTTTAGTATACAGGTTTGATATCTGACTGTTACAAACTTTCTTTAAGTCAGTTCAGAAAGTTTAAGAAATGGGGCAGGTGGGGTGGAGTGGAGTGAGGTGAAATCTGCACACCTCTATTGTAAACTCTGGAGTTACATTTATTAGGCTTTATAGAGTCTAAATGAGAGAGTTGGGCTCAATGATAACTCCCCCAGCTCTATATTTACCTGTAAGTATCATAAAAATACTGTTTGTTGATTTTATGCATCCGGTTGGTACTGAATAAAAACTTAAGTAGATACTAGTTGGGAAGACCTTCGTTTAGACTTCTTGGCATATTATGATGCCTAGTGGTGGAATTTTCCAATAGCTAAATTGTCACATTTTAGAATACTTTAATTTTACTTAAATTATTAAAATGCATATTACATAGCAGTACATGATTACATCTCCAAAGAAATGAAAATATTTTTGAATAAGTTGCTCTGTCCTCAAATCTATCCACTTCTCCAGAAGAAAAAAAAACATTGTATCAGCTTGGTATGTATCTTCCAGATATGTATTTAATATATTTATATATATCTAGAATATATATGGTGTTGACTTGTATGTATGTATTTTAAATAAATAGTGTATTATATATTATTGATCCTCTTTCAATAAAGTTTTCTCAGAGTTTCTCAGTTAGCAATTCTGGTTAAAGGGTTACATACCACCATTTCTATCTCAGGCACTACTGTGAAGGAGATGAAATTATCTCTTGAGTATAAAATTATTATATTTTATATATCTATTATTTTGCTCATTATATCCCTTGCCCATCTTCATTTTTCTTTTTTTTAAAGTTTTTATATTAATTCCAGTTAGTTAACATACAGTGTAATATTAGTTTCAGGTATACAATATAGTGATTTAACACTTCCATACCTCATCCTGTGCTCATCACAAGTGCACTTCTTAATCCCCATCACCTGTTTCACCCATCCCCCCACCACCTCCCCTCTGGGAACCATCAGAGTCTGTTTCTTGGCTTCCCTCTTTCTCTTTTTTCCCCCTTTGCCTGTTTACTTCGTTTCTTAAATTCTACGTATGAGTGAAATCATATGGTATTTGTCTTTCTCTGACTGACTTCACTTAACATAATACTCTCTAGCTCCATCCACATCATTACAAATGGCAAGATTTCATTCTTTTTGTGGCTGAATAATAGTCCATTGTAAATAAATACCACATCTTCTTTATCCATTCATTAGTTGAGGGCCAATTGGGCTGTTGCCATAATTTGGCTATTGTAGATAATGCCTATAAACATAGGGGTGCGTGTCTCCCTTTGAATTAGTATTTTTGTATTCTTTTGGTAAATACCTAGTAGTGCAATTCCTGGATCATACGGTATAGTTTTATTTTTAACTTTTTGAGGAACCTCCATACTGTTTTCCAGAGTGGCTGCACCATCTTCATTTTTCAATCCCTCCTCTTTCCTTCCTCGTCCTATCACTTAGACTTCAAGGAAAAGATTTCTGTTCTTCACTTTGAACTTAAGTCAGCATGTTATTTACAACATTTGTATATTAATCCTTGGCACCAAGTATACAATAAAAGGCTTCTCTCTAGTTCAAAGAACTTCCAGTACCAATAAGACAACAGGGAAATGTTTTAGGGAGCATGAGCTTTCTTTTTTTGTCCCTGAAGTCCTACCTATTAGGTACCTACTCATTCTGTGAGGCCATGAAGCCAACTCAGTCCAAGAATATTTTGAAAAGAAAAGTGTACATTTGGAATAGGCCTTCCATTTGATTATAGAACCACTTGTTGGGATTCCAGTTAATAATTTGAAATTATGGGCTCCTCTGCTCAGCCAAGAGCAAGGCAGTGAAGAGTTAAGAAGATTGCTCAACAAAAGGAAACAGGTTATTTACTCTGAGAATATATGCACCACTACCGCTGTTATGTAGTAATAACTATTGTAACACAGCTAAGAAATACTGGCCCTGAAACAAACAAAAAAAAAGAACTCTTGGATTCTCTACCCCCACTTTGGGCTCTTCTGAGGCCATCTGGATCTCAAGCATTAAGAAAAATATTTGACTGCTACTTCTATGGATTTCAAATTCACTATCCTGGCGCTGTTTCTTACTTTGAAGAGTGTATACCTACTTGCTAAGAATTGGGCATAATAGTAGCCATTTTGTATACTTTACATTTTGTTAAAACCTTCAGATTTAATAAGATAAATATTAGGATGCCCATTTTATGGGTGAAGACTGAAATTCAAAGTGACCTACTCAGTAATTGTTTCATAATTCAGACAGATGAAGAGAACTTCAAAGTCTGTCTTTTCCATTAAACCTTGCAGCTTCTCATCATATCCCTTTCTTTAAAACAATATTGCATAGAGGGGGCACTGGGTGCCTCAGTCGGTTAAGTGTCAACTCTTGATTTCTGCTCAGGTCATGATCTTGGGGTCATGGGGTCAAGCCTGGTGTGGGGCTCTACCCTCCTCAGGGAGTCTGATATTCTCTCTCTCCCTCTTCCTCCGCTCCCACCCCCCCCCACCCTGCACTCAAACGAGCACGCTCTCTCTCTCAAATAAATAAATCTTTAAACAATATTACATAGATTGTTTTATAAGCAGTCTTGTATAATATTTTGGACTCTCACTCAGTGTCATCTTTTTGTAAAGTTTTAAAAATCTAGTATTCATAATTAGGTATGAATGTAATTTACCATCTTAGAAATTCCACCAGCCAAAATCCATCTACAGGCTTGCTGATAGAAGTTTTCTTTTCACTAAAAGCATCTGCTAGCTAAAATAAAGACCAATAGTGAGAAGCCACTTGAATAATCAAGTCTGTTCGCTGACTAAACTTGTTTCTCCATTGCAAATTCTTAGATTAATGAAAGCCTTGAGTTCTTTTGAGGGATTACATAAAGTATTCCTCTATGTCTAACGATGTCCTAGCAGTGTTTTGAAGAGATATTATAATTTTTTTCCTCTGGCTGTCATTTATCTGACATTGTGTGGGGTTTTTTTTTTGTTTGTTTTTATTTTTATCTGATGTTGTTTTAATGTAATGGACTCTTGTGGCTTGAGTTTTTAGCTTCTTTTTGTTGTTGCAAAATCAGTTGCTACTACTTCAAATTATTTTCCTGTGAAGGTACTATATTTGCACCAGGTGTCATTTTTGTATATATTTCATGTTGCATTTAGTGAAAACACAGGTACTCTAGAATAACCTGTTTTTGTGATTGTATTCTTTTTTTAAAAAAAGATATTTATTTATTTATTTGTTTGTTTATTTGACAGAGAGAGACATAGCGAGAGAGGGAACACAAGCAGGGGGACTGGTAGAGGGAGAAGCAGGCTTCTTGCAGAGCAGGCAGCCCGATGTGGGACTTGATCCTAGGACTCTGGGATCATGACCTGAGCTGAAGGCAGACACTTAATGACTCAGCCACCCAGGCGCCCCTTGTGTTTGTATTCTTAACTAATATATTTACTCTGTATTGATACTTGAACTCATTGAAGCAAAATTTTTTATTAGAAGATAAAATTATTTGGTCTTTTATTTCTTGCCACAACTTCAGTCATTCTGCTTTGGAAAGATAATGCTATTTGAGTCTAACAAAATATCTTAAGATTATTAAGCATATTTATGCATAGTAAACTTTAAATAATTAGGAAATTATTCAAAAATCAATTTATTCTATTGAATTTTCAGTTAAGAATAATTTAAGCATATTCACAAGGTGAAATACCTCTGTTATTTAATGTGACTTATATTATTCACATAGTGAAGCTCTGTTAGGTGAGCTTGGGTGACTATTTTTGACATGATGAGGTATATATTACTGAGATGCCAAGACCTTGTGTGTATGTCTGTTTTATCCACTAAAACCGTCCTGGAAGTATTTGTGAAATGGTTAAGGGTTAGCATTCCATATGTACTTGTGGTTGATGTTTCAGAAATACAAGCAAGATATTTTCTATCTGTGAACTTCTTGGATTGAAAGGATCTTCTAAAAAGTGTTCTCAGCTGCTCAGATTGCTCATGGATTCAAATTTTAGAGAACAAAATTCCGTGAAGCCACTGGCAATATCATCAAGTCCACCACCACCTTTATAGTCAGTCTTTTTGCATGTTTCAGTTAAGTTCACTTCTGAAATACTAGCCAATTTTCATTTACTGGTTGAGGCATTGTCACACTAGCATAAGTTCTTCCATTCTAGGAATGTAAATTAACAATGACTCTTTCTTTTTCTTTTTTTTTTTTTTTAGAGCATCAGGGCATCAGGCCTTATCCTGCTGGAAACAATTCTCTTTGGGTCTCTGCTTCTATACTTTCCAGTAAGTGACATAATTGTATTTTAAAAATAACCATCTGTTTTATTTTGCTCAGGCAGTAATTTTATATATATATATATGTGCGTGTATTTATATATATATATGTATGTATATGTGTTTATATAAATGTATGTGTATATATATATGTATGTATATTATAGTATCAATAACTCTTCAAATATATATTACTTTTTTACATATGTATATACAAGTTTATATACCTGTATCTATATATAATAGACATATAAAGTAAAGTGGAGGTAATTGTACTTTTCTTCCCAAATTTATGAAGAGGGTTGACTGCTTAAGTGAGCTAACATAAAAAAGGCATGCTTGATATGTATGCTTGCCATATACATATAAATATTGGTTTCCTTCTTCCCTCTCTACTTGAATCAAAACCATGAGACACACCAAGTTTGTGCTGAAAAATTCCAGATGGTTACATAGAAAAATAAACAAAATAGATGTATGTGTGGTATTTGTGGCGTAGATAATCCTAGTAGACTCTTCCTGTCACCCTGGTAACCTGTCTGTAACCACAAGGTAAGTACTTATTTTCCTAATTCAATTCAACTGACTTATATTCAGCAGTTATTGTGTGTTAAGTACTATTGTGTGTTAAGTACTATATTAAACTGGGAATGTTTTGTGAGAGAAACTTGATTTCTCCTCTCAGGAAGCTTACAATTTATAGAATGAGATGAGTCCGTACAGGCAATTATAATATAATTGAAAAAAGCTAAGATACTGTGGAGGCAGGGTGCTGTGGAGACACTTAGGAGAGACAACTAACCTAAGTCTAGGGAATAAAATATCCCTCGACTGAGATCTGAAAGATGAGTAGATGTTAGAGAAGAAAAAGGTAGGGCTTCCATGGCGCCATGTTCTTTTTGGTTTACCTCTTACCTCACTAGCTGCTCCATTTCAGCCTTCTTTGCTGGTTCTTAATCTTCTTTCCCACCTCTTAATACTTAAGTGCCTCAGGCATCATCCTAGTGGAGCTTTTGATATTCTGCATTCTCCCTCAGTGATCTCATCTAGTCTCAAACCTTTAAATGCTATTTATATACAATGACTCCCAAATTTATATTTCCAGCTTAGACCTTTCCCCTGCGCTCTAAATTCATATTCAGTTCCTTACTCTGCAACTCCACTTGAGGGTCTACCAGAATTCCCTATCATGTTCTTACCTGAGATACTTTTTCTCCCACACACCCAAAGTCAGTCTCCCCTATCTCCATTGATGACAACTCTTTCCCACTGTTTACTCAGGCTAAAACTTGGGAGTCATTCTTGACCACTTTCTTTTTCTCACATCCATCAGAAACACTTCCAAAACACTCCCTCCACCTCATTCAGTGCTACCATCCTGGTCTAAACCACAATCAGCCTCTTCTGGATTATTGGCATAGTCTCTCCCTGGCCTCTGTCTCTCTACACTAACACCCCTGTGATCTGTCTATTTTCAAAGTATCAGCTAGTTGTAATGCCCAGTTTAGACCATGACACCCCTCAAAACTCTCAAAAGGTTCACAATTTTACTTATAGTAAAAGCCAGTATTCTTAGAATAAGCTCCAAGATCCAACATGATTAGGATCCTGCCCCCCCTCCATTTCCCCATTCTCTAACCCTCTTCCCCCACTCAGTGTTTTTAAGGGTTCTTAATTTATTCAAGTTTTCTACTTCTTGAATTATATTTCTTCTTCAGATAGAAATTTATTTGGGTATAATCATTTTAACCTTTTCCATAAAATCATCCATATTACTGAAGTTGTCTAATTTACTAGTATGGAGTTATGCACAGTAATAAATAATAGAAGCAATATAAGCAATATAATACAAAGAGTCTTTATCATGCCCGGGATTGTTTCTGTATAAATGGCAAGTTATATATCATAACATTTTATCTTCCCCACAGAACTACCAGAAAGATGTTTAGCCAAAGTTATAGAATCACCCACTTAGGAAGTAAAGACCCAAATGACTTCACTAATCTGAATAATAATCATCTGAATATCTGTTGTTGCAGTCACCATCATCTTTTTTCCTGAACCTCTGCTATTTTAAAATACACTTTGTATCCAGTAGCCAGAAGGATATTTTTTTAAAATATAAAATCTAATCTGTCACTACTTCTATAGCTAGCTTCCCAGAGTTCTTAGAATAAAGATCAAAACCCTTGATATGGTGTATGATGTTATATATAGTGTGATCCTTGCCCACCTCCCCAGCCTCATCCAGTACCACTTTCCTTTTCACTTTGCACACCCAGCTACTCTGACCTTTCCGTTCATAAATGATATATAATCTCTCTCATGGTGGTATTATAATGGCTCCCCAAAAATGTCCATTGTCCTAATCCCTGGAACCTATAAATATGTTGCCTTACATGGAAAATGGGACGTGATGAAATGAAGGACTTTGAGATAAAGAGGTTATCATGGATTTTGTAGATGGGCTCAAGGGTCCTAAGTGAAAATGAGAAGAAGACAAGAGAGAACCAAAGAGAAACCATCATGAAAAAGATTGGACTGACTCTTGCTGGCTTTGAAGATGGATGAAAGAAACCACAAGCCAAGGGATGTAGGCAGTCTCTAGAAGCTGGAAAAGGCAAGGAAACAGATTCTTCCCAAGAGCCTCCAGAAAGAACACCATGATTTTAGATCTGTAAGATCCATTTTGAACTTCTAAATTCCATAACTGTAAGATAATAAATCTGTATTGTTTTAAGCCACTAAGTTTGTGGTAATATGTTACAGCAGCAGTAAGAAACTAATATGCCTCTTAGGACATTTCCACATGCTTTTCCTTCAGTTTTGAAGAGTCCTCCTTTCTTCCTACCCACCCCCCACCCCCCCGCCATCTCATGACTTCTTTTGCCTAATTAACAACTTGCTAGTCATCCTTCAGATTTCTACTTAAATATCACTTTTTTAGGAGAGGTTTCTTTCCTTGACTCCAAATCAGAGTCAAATTCCTTTTAATAGTTTCTCATGGAATCCCACTGTCTTTCTTGACAAACCCCATCTCAGTTTGTAAGTGTACATTCACAAATGCCATTATTTGATTAATGTCATTCTCCTGCACAAACTCTAGTTCTTTGAGAATAAGGAGATGATACAGTTATTTTGCTCACAGCCAAGTACCTGTAACCATAGTTGAAGCACAGTAAATGTGTAAAATTTTCTGTGAAAAAAATGAGGTTATACTTGAATGAATTTAGACCTGTACCCCAAACTAGTGGCTATTGTCCTACTGAAATAGTAGCTTCCAAAGAATCTGCTTGATTGTGGAAGACTAAGAATGATGATCCTTATTAATATTACTTTATTTAGTGCTAACAGGCAGTAAAACACTTACTAATGTTATTTTGAGATGTTAGCAAAATTTCATTTTATTTTTATTTATAAGGTTCATACTTATTCAAATCAAGTGGTTATATTAATGAGCATGGGCATAAAATCTATAAAAGGATTTTAAAGCCTCTTAAATGGATGAAGTGCTCTAGAAAACAAGAACATTTGAAAGAAGAGTAAATTTTATGCTGCTAAATGTTCAAAGCAGTTATTAAAGACCCTTTCATTGACAGGTATACAATTTTGAAAGATATGTGATGGACCTGTACCTATTGATGATGTCAGATACAGAGAAAAAAAAGGAGAAAGAAAAAGAAATTTAAGAGGAATGTGAAGATAGCACTTCTGCTTCATAATTCTGATATGCCTGAGAGGGAAAAAAATAACAGAAAAGAAGACTTACCAAAAAAAGTCTAACAGAAACCTCATTAGGTTGACTTCATGATTAATTAGGTATCTCTTTCATCATTTATAATATATATTTTTCTGTAACTGCTTGAGATATTATCTAGTTCCCAAGTTTAAACTGTGTACCTTGGTTTCAAGTTAGTTAGTGTTCATGCTCTGAAGACAGAAAGGGTCAGGTTACTTAATGAAGGTTTGAATGGAGCATAAGACACAGGACAGGAAAGGAGATTAAAATATACTATTGATTGAGTCTGGTAAGGAAAGTACTTTTATTTTAGGTGAGAGAATGGGAGATGATATATCAGAAATTGTTAGGAAAGCTTTTTGCTACATAGGCTGTGTATATGTGCGTGGGTGCATGTGCATAAAACATTCTTGACAAGAGACATAAGTAATTTAGTTATTGGACCAAGGCTCATTGACTTCCCTGGGTTTTACAGAAATGAACTTTATAACTTTTGGCTAGACTATATGCTGCAAGGAAGATCTCTGTATTAAGTGATAAAGGTGTAATTCAGTAAACCTAATATAGCCGAAAGGTCTAATCATTTGATGATATAAATATGACCTATACTTTTCCTATTTGTGAAATATCTTACCTACTTTCTGTGTTCCTGGCGTGGTCCATACCAAAATTGCTTCTGAAAGTTTTAATGGTGATTATAGGTTTTTGGTTTTTTGGTTTTTTTTTTTAAAGTATGCTTGAATAAAGGAAAATTGTTTTCAGGGCTGGGTAACTCCATGGAAGGAGGCTTTGGGTATTCACTGTTCTACTGAGTTGTTATGCAATGAGCCTTTTCTTCTTCTTATGCTGCATATTGTTGTTCAGATTTGCAAGAATTAAGGTTATTTTTGTCTTTTCTAAGCAATCTTAGACTACAGACAATTTCATAACAATGCTTATATTGGAAAGTCCAAATTAGAGATTATCATCATTGTGCAGATGAGGACAAACCAAAATCTGACTAAATTTAGCATTGTTATAATTGGATAGCAGAGAGCGAAAGCTTTTAATACATTTTCTTACAGATTCTCAAGAGACTCATGATTTGAAGTCCATACATTTGTGAACAAATGATTAGTCTTCATAATCATATAAAAACTTTCATATAATTTATAGAAAAAAGAAAAAACTTTAAAATATCAACTAAAGTATATTTTACCTGTTAAATTACATAAAATGACATTTTGTGGATTAGTAAAACATTTTAAGTGATATGGAATCTAGAAGTTCATTTTTGACTTGTCTAAACCACCAGTTTCAGCTAATAAGGTGAATTTTTTCCTGTAACCTTGATTAGCTATCTGGATGGCTGATGTGCCTTTCTATACCCATACATGTGTAAATAAATACTAATTTTCATGTTGTTTCCCTACTCCACCCGAGGCCCTAAAATAAAGAACTATAAAATATTAGAACAGGAAGGAATGTCAGACACAACTTAGTCTTTATTCAATGCCTGTTTTGCAAATGAAAAGAGAGTCTGAGAGAAACTGTAACTTACCCAAATTTTCTCAGCTGAGTAGTGAGAAAGCCAGGATTAGAATCTAGTCTCTTGACCCCTGGTCTAACACTGTCACTCTATGACAGTACTTGTGATAGAGGGGTGAATGTGTGATTGAGATAACATTAGACAGGATAATCAGGGATGCTCATGTTCTACCCCCTTGTTCAGGCACCTTTCCTCATTAGGTCTCCGAGGAAATAAAAGGCAAGAGGATAAAACAGGGAACCAATTTAAAATAGTTTAAGGTTTGACTGTAAGACCCAATATAAAACTCCTGTGAACTTGGATGGAGCATGTTATTGAACCATATGAAGTTGCTGATACTGAATCATTTTACTTACAAAAATGGCTATTTTATATTTGGACCTAATAAATAACCCTGTAGACCATATCAGGTTGGTTTCAGTGGCTCAAAACCTAAGTCAGTTAAAAGACTACTTTTTTTATGATCACTCCAAAGCCTAAAACTGATACTCAGATTTTTTTATCTCCAGTGTAGAGCACACACAACATTCAGAAGCAGAGTTAAAACAGGAGCATATTGTTCTGAGCATAGAGCTTAAGGGGAAGGAAATAAAGACAGAGAGTTGCAAGCAGGAAGGAAGAGTGAGAATGTGACCCTGAGAATATAGCTAAAGCAGCTGAGCTTTTAATCCATTATTATTATTGTAACTATTTATTTTAAAGATCAAATTAACCTAAATTTGCCCAGTGGAGCCCCTTCGACTGTCTCCTTCTTTTCACATTATCCTATCATTCTCAGCACTTCCCTACATTCTACTTCAACAGAGAGTACTTTCCCTAGCCCAGCCCTGGAATCAGCCTTTTCTCCAAGGAGCCCTGGTTCTTTTTGGAGAGAAATGGTAGCAGTTCAGCCCTGAGACAGATTCGCATAGGGCACAGAGTTCCCAATTTTACAGCTAGGCCAGTGTTCCTCAAATCTCAGTTATCTAGGGGCTTTTGTAAGGAGATTTCTCCTCAACTGAAAGATTCCATCCTTAAAACACAGTTTTTTTAAGCTGATCTAGGCTGCATCTTACTTGGTGTTATCTAGATCCATTTGGATGAATCCAGAGCAAAAGGGAAAAAGTAAATTGGAAGGAAAGTTAAATACTCATGAGCTTACCAGTACTGTCAAGAAAATAGTAGTATGGGAATAGTTGTTTCATGCCAAGGTAGCTCAAAGAGTATAGGAATAGGAGACTCTTTTTTTTTTTTTTTAAGATTTTATTTATTTATTTGAGAGAGAGCATGTGCCCATGCGCTCATGTGCTTGCGAGCACGGGGAGGAGTAGAGGAAGAGGGAGAGAATCTCTAGCAGACTCTGTACTAAACATAGAACCCAACATGGGGCTCGATCCCAAGAACCTGAGATCATGACCTGAGCCAAAACCAAGAGTTGGATGTTCAACCAACTGAGCCACCCAGGTGCCCTGGGAATAGAAGACTCTTAATCCTCAAACTGCTAGCAAATTTTAGGAATATTGGTTAAAATATTGAGATTAAATGACAAAAACCAGACCACCTCCTTCAAGGGAGCTTAAAGAGTGTAACACTAAGACACTCTGTTCTCTATTATAAGACAGGTTAGAGGAATAGAAGAAATAGTTATAAATGTCCTGGAATTCTGTGCAGTTCTATTTATCCACTTGTTCCCTATACTCTTTCCTCAGCCTACCAGAGAGAAGACTGATTGTTGGTAGGTGTGGTCTTCTCATAAAAGCATGGAGGCTATCCAGTATGCATATTACAGGGTATCTGGTTAAGAGTCTTGGATCAGTGTGGCACCTGGGTGGCTCAGATGGTTAAGCGTCTGCCTTCGGCTCAGGTCATGATCCCGGGGTCATGGGATCAAGCCCCGCCTCAGGCTCCTGGCTCAGCGAGGAGCCTTCTTCTCCCTCTGCCTCTCTCCCTGCTCATGCTTTCTCTCTCTGTATCTCTGTGTCTCAAATGAATAAATAAAATCTTAAAAAAAAAAAGAGTCTTGGATCAGTGATATGTCAGGAACTAAGTAATTATCTTCTTTTAGCTGAAAGTTTTAATAAACTGAGAGAGCCTTTTAAATCATTGAGAATTTTACCCCTAGCTTTAGTTTGTGAGTGAAAAAGCAACAGTGTTTACATTTTTGCTAAAATAAATACCAATTAGACTGTATGCCTCTTGAAAATACTCTGTTTTTTTTTTGAGATGTAATAATTACCATTACTTGCAAACTAAGCACAAAGAAAAAGTCACAACCAAAAAACCAAAGTCAGTATCATCCAGAAATAATCACTGTATACGTTTGATCATTTGAGACATCTGTGTATGCACATTTATAAATTGAAATAGAAAATGGATGAATGGTCGAAATCAAGATACAGATCTATGACATTTTATAAAAAATTAATTATAATATTTATTGTTTTAACCAAAAAACTGAAGTGAAACTAAAAATATTACTAATTTTTAGATAAATGAATCTTCACAACAAGCATTGTTAGTTCTAATAGATCTTTCTAAGATTAAAAAAGACTATAAAATGTTTTAAAAGTTGGGTTAATTCTTTTTCACTTAGCTGTATGTTTCAACTTTAGACAGTATCACTTTACTTCAGCTGGGACAGCTAAGAAATCAAACATAAATACAGTTCCTTTTGCCCCTTCCCTCTACTTTTTGATTTTTCTTAATAATTTTTGAATTGTTAACGTTTATAACGTAAATAATATGCAATTACAAAACTATTATTCACATAGTTGTTTAACCTTAGGTCTGTATTAAATAGGTTTAATATTTTCCACTGATCTTTGTAACCTGACTTCTTCATTCGTCAGTTCTTTATTTTGATTTGTTCCTTGGTTTTCATTAACAGATTTTTCATGAAGGAAGAATGAGTCCTATAGTTCTTGAGTTTTTATATGCTTGAGAATCTCTACCCATTGTCCTTTATACATGAAGAATAGTTTAGTTGAGTATAAAAATTTCCGGACACACTTTATATTGTTCAGAACTTTATATCCATTATCTGAATATTTTCAGCTCTTGAAATAGCCTGATTGCATTCTTCAGTCTTGAAACTAAATAAGCTGGGAATTACCTTGAAATTTATCATTCTGTCTTATTTTTTTTTCTTAGATCATAGTGTTTCTTTTCAATATATAGATGTAAGACCTCTTCTATTCCTGGACTTTAAAAATACATGTATTTAATTTTTTGTTTCTTCTTCAGGAACAGGAATTATGTATACATTGGATTTTCTTTTCCTTCTTTATCTATGTTTCTAGTCATTTGTATATCCTTGTTTTTTTCTATTTTGCTTTGTGTGTTTCCATCAAGCCTTTATTCCGTGACCTTTACACTATTCTCAGGTGTGTATATTCTGCTTGAGTTGATTCTGATATTCCTTTAACCTCTCTACTGTTTTTATTTTATTTCCATTTTCACTTTCTTCCCTCTTCTCCAGCTTTCTTGGAGCAATTTTATCTCTTTCTCTGTTTTTCTTATCTCTTCTTTGACTCTGAGCTTCTTTATCAGAGGGAACATTTTTTTGTAATTTCTTTGAGGCCATGAGAATTATTTATTTGAACTTGTGCCAATTTTCTTGGGTAACGTCACTTTTGTTGTCCATTCTTCATGTGCCCCTTTCCTCCGGTATTTAAACAAAGAGTCTGTGCTGGTTCCTTTCTGATTTCTTTTTTGTGATAATTCTTTTTTATTGCAGTACAATATACATAAATATAAACTTACCATTTTAATTATTTTTAATGTACAGTTTAGTGGCATTAAGTACATTCATAGTGTTGTGCAATCATCACCACTATTTCCAGAACTTTTCCATCATCCCCAATTAAAATTCTGTCCGTTGAATAATAACTTCCCATTCCTCCCTTACCCCTAGTTGTTGGTAACCTCCATTCTACTTTCTCTGTCTTGAATTTGCCTATTTTCAGGTACTTCATATGAGTGGAGTTGTATGGTAATTGCCCCTTCGTACCTGGCTTATTTCACTTAACAAAACGTTTTCAGGGTTCTTCCATGTTGTAGCATATGTTAGAATTTCATTCCTTTTTACAGCTAAATAGTATTCCCTAGTGTGCATAACACCATGTTCTGTTTACCATTTATCTGTGATAGACATTTGGGTTGCTGTCACCTTTTGGCTATTGTAAATAATGCTGCTATGAACATTGGTATCTGAGTCCCATCTTTCAGTTTTTTCAGGTATATACCTAGGAATGAAATTGCTCGATTATATGGTAATTTAACTCTTAAGAAACTGCCAAACAGTTTTCCAAGGTAGCTGCAGCATTTACATTCCCACCAGCAATGCATGAGGATTCCAGTTTCTCTACATCTTTACCAACACTTATTTTCTGTATTTAAATAAAAAAAATTAATAGCCATCCTAGTGGGTGTGAAGTGGTATCTCATTGTAGTTTTGACTTGCTACTTTTCATTTTTGAAGAAAGCAGTTTTTATATGTAGCTCTTTTATGAAGAATTAAGTGGAGAGCAGCAGGAGAAGTAGATTGATGCAGGCTACTTCTTTATTTTGAGGTCACATGAAGCCATACAAATTTAGGTTATATTATAATCCAAGCCTTCGCCTTCCTTTTTTACCCCACTTAAGCTCTGGTGACCTTCCTTGGCTAGTGTGCCAACTTAGGTACATCAACATCTAAGATGATCTCTCCAGATCTCTCTCCAATCTGGGATGAAACTGTGTTTCTATAGGAAAATCCCCCAGTTTCTTTTTGGCCCTCCTATACAAATATTCACTCTCCAATGAATAGATCTGTTAGAATCATACTTTTTAATTATAAGCTTTTCAAGAGCAGGACTATGTTTGCTGCATCTGCTTCCATTATAGCACATTAAAAATTTGTCGAGCTTCAACATAATTCTAACTAAAGCAATTAAACACATACACATACACATACACATACATAATTGTACAGCTAGAAATCTCTTCTTTATCTCTGAGTTCCCTATAGAGAGGTGGAAAATAATCTAGACCGAAAAGGAACTTTTAATTCTAACCTACACAGTCTTGCATGACCTGGCCCCACTTTTACCTCTTTGACCTTGGACTCCCCTGCTCTCTGCCTCTCTCACTCTGCTGCAACAGTACTGGTCTTGATGCTCTTCCTTGAGCAGACCTGGCATACATCTACCCCATGGTCTTGACCTTGGCTATTTCCTGGAGCAGTCTTAACCCACATATCTCCATGGCCAGCTCCCCCATATCCTATTCTTTAAATCTTTCAAATGTCAACTCTTCATTGAAAGGAAGTTAAGGAATTCATTATTTTGTAAAAACAGGGAGAGGTTAATTCAAAAATTAGGACATTAAAGTGAGAATAAACCACCACAATTGCAGCGAATTTCTAATGGGACCAAATGGAGACAGATTCAGTGATGATGTGGAGGCAAAAATGTCACAATTTGGCAGTAGACTAAGAACATAATAAATTATCCTGAGAATGCCTTTATAGCAACAAATAAGGAGATCCTAGCTCTGGCAATGAGAGAGAATTTGATAGTCAGATGGTTTGAGTGAAAAGATAAGAAAGTGTACCTCTGCAGCAATGTCCTAGATAGCATATTATAGCTCTCTAGTTAAAAAAAAAAAAAAAAAAACTTATAAAAAAGGGTAAAGTCTCAGTTCCTTTCTAACTCCCTTGCTAGAGTTGGTGAGATAATGTTTTTGCCCATGGGAAAAAAAACACATCAGGAACTCATTCTGCCTCTTTTTTCAAGTTACTATTTCTCCTCTGTTTACAAAAATGCATCTCAAAACCTCAATGAGATACCACCTCACACCAGTCAGAATGGCTAAAATTAACAAGTCAGGGAACGACAGATGTTGGCGGGGATGTGGAGAAAGGGGAACCCTCCTACACTGTTGGTGGGAATGCAAGCTGGTGCAGCCACTCTGGAAAACAGTATGGAGGTTCCTCAAACAGTTGAAATTAGAGCTGCCATTCGATCCAGCAATTGCACTACTGGGTATTTACCACAAAGATACAAATGTAGGGACCCGAAGGGGTACGTGCACCCCAATGTTTATAGCAGCAATGTCCACCATAGCCAAACTGTGGAAAGAGCCAAGATGTCCATCGACAGACGAATGGATAAAGAAGATGTGGTATATATACACAATGGAATATTATGCAGCCATCAAAAGGAATGAGATCTTGCCATTTGCAACGACGTGGATGGAACTGGAGGGTGTTATGCTGAGTGAAATAAGTCAATCAGAGAAAGACATGTATCATATTACCTCACTGATATGAGGAATTCTTAATATCAGGAACAAACTGAGTGTTACTGGAGTGGTTGGGGGTGGGAGGGATGGGGTGGCTGGGTGATAGACATTGGGGAGGGTATGTGCTACGGTGAGCACTGTGAATTGTGCAAGACTGTTGAATCACAGTTCTGTACTTCTGAAACAAATAATGCAACATATTTTAAGAAAAAAGAAAAAGAAGAAGATAACAGGAGAGGAAGAATGAAGGGGAGTAAGTCAGAGGGGGAGACGACCCATGAGAGATGATGAACTCTGAAAAACAAACTGAGGGTTCTAGAGGGGAGGAGGGTAGGGGGATGGGTTAGCCTGGTGATGGGTATTAAAGAGGGCACATTCTGCATGGAGCACTGGGTGTTATGAACAAACAATGAATCATAGAACACTACATCAAAAACAAATGATGTAATATATGGTGATTAACATAACAATAAAAAAATTTAAAAAAAATTTAAAAAAATGCATCTTAAATTTTCCTGTGCAGACCCAGGACACATAAGTAGTTAACTATTTCTGAAGTTTGGTAGTTTATTTTTAATTAATAAAAAGACCAACAAATTTATACCTTAGGTTTTGGGTATTATATGTGAACATATAATTTTAGATAACTTTAATGGTCTCTAAAAACATCCTAAGAATTTTTAGACATTTATATTAACAAACTACCAATACCATGAAATCTAGGTTTATCTGTGTTGTCTTATACGTGAACAATTTGACATAAGAAGGTAAAAAAGACATTTAAAGATATTTAAGAGATAATTCAGAAAATAGTCACAAACAGAAAAATAGTTGTGAAAAAATTGAAATTAGCAATGTATCTTTAAAAATAGTTTCCTTTTTAAAGCTATTAGAGGAAAAAATCATGAAGACTTAGATATACCGTGTAAAAGGGTAGCAGGTATTCTTTTAAAAAATGACAAGAAGATGACGTTTTGACAAGGCAAATCATACCTTAAATGTCAGGGACGACACAATGTCACTAAGGAGTCGCAATTCAATAAAGTAGATTTATTATTTAAAGAAAATAGCAAAAGAGGAAAACTATAAAGATGTAATACTTACATAGAATCATATTAACAAAAACCTAACATCAGAGTATCCTGAGCCTCGTATAAGTGTGATTAAAGAAAGCATTTGGACCGATAGCTTAAATTAGAAAGGTCAGTGTGAATGTCTGGGATAAAGAACAGATTGCTTTCCTGGAATGTATTGGAAAAGTGTGTTAATTTATTTGTTTATTTCAGTTATCCATTTACCTAAAAGCTGTGATTATTGTATACAAATGTCTCTTCATGTTATAATTTCTGTAATATAAAGAAAATAGGTTAGTTATATATTGTGAAAATATAATCATTATTGATAGACCTTTAGGAATACTTAATATAAATTATTTAAAGGAAATTTAGTTTATGATTAGTTGTATATAAATCTCCATGATTTATCTGTTCTTGAGTATGCAAAATGAGGTTTATTTTGAATGCCATCTCTAGGCTTCAGCAATAATATAGATATGTTCAGATGACATTCTAATCCAAAACTTACTTTCAGTTTAACTTCGACTTTCTTCATTCTTCACACTTTTTCATCACACACCCATCCTTTTCATCATGCTTATAGAAATGTGGAAAAAAATGCTTGTCCTGCTCTGTGGTCTTGTCTCCTTCACACATCAGTCATGCCGTTCTGTTGTTCATTGTGAGGAGGATATGAGAGGCTTTGCTGGTCATATGGGTTTTTCTCAAAACAGTTGCACATTTTGCCTTCTGATGTAAAGCACAGCATTTCATCATATGCTCTAAAATAAAAGATGCTCTAGAAAAAGAAGAGGTCCAGTGTATTTGTCAAATGCTCGTACTTAGGGAGTCACAGCAAACACTTCTTGTTAAAGGCTTTGAGATCTGCAGTAAAGGAATGCACTTAAAACCGAGCCATTTCTCTATCTTGCTTGATTTCATTATACCCCTTTCTACATAATACCTATTATATAATTTATAATTATAATTATATAATTAATAATATAAATCCTATCTTTGCCTTAAAGAATACATATTAAAAATCCCATAATGCAGTATGATTCCATTTATACAGAATGTGAAATTGTGTGTGTATGTGTCTGTGTGTCTGTGTATATAATATGAGCATATGAGGTAAACCTTAAGAAAGCAGAAAAATGCCAAACACAAAATTCAGGATGATAGTTGCCTGAGACAGAGGGGAAGAGCATGGGATCAAAGAGGAAGCAGGGCATAAAGGAAGCTTGTAGTGAATAGCAAAATTCTCTTTCTTAAACAGAGTGGTGGATAAATGGGTATGGGTATTTATTGTATCTCTATATAAAATCATCATGACAGACCGACAGATAGATAGACAGACATGTTGTAATGGTTGGAGGTCCAGAAGATGAAGAGGATCCAGCAAGGGAGACTGGGAATGCCCTGGCAGGGAAGTAGCAGTAGGATCAATTGAATTCAGTCAAACACATTTTGTTTCAAGAAGGAGAGAGAAGAGAGTGGTTAATTCCTTCAGATGCTGCTGATTTGTCTTCTAAGATGGGGGACAAGAATTGCCTGCGGGACTTGGGAATGTTAAGGTGGTCTTGACAAGACCAGTTTTGGAGCAATAGTGGGTGATAAATGGAGAAGATGAAATAGAGACAGCAAGTAAACCCCTTTTATCGGTACGTTTTACGGTAAAGAGAAGTAGGGAATTGGGGACTGGGGAAAGCTATAGGTCAAGTGACTTTTTTTTAATGAGATAAATTACATGTTTGCATGGCGATGGAAAATGACGGTGTGGGAGAAATGTGAATATCATCATAAGGGAAGCCCTTAAATAGGGTCCAGTAAGTGGAGGGGTTGAACTTAAATCAGAACATGTTCAGTTCACACACTGATTAGTAAAAAAGGAGGTACTGGCTTCTTTTCCATAAATAGCAAGTGAAAACCTGGGGTCAGGGCAAAAATTAGAAGTGGGGTCATCTCTGATGTGTACATTTTGGCTGTTTCTCTCATTTTCCTGTTGTTCAGGACTTCACGCTAGATTCAGGCAGTATCTCAGTGCAGTTGGTTGGGAGCCCTTATGAATAAACTGCAACTTTCAAATAATTGATGGTGACTTTTCAGACTTTAGGATCTGTTCCACAGTCTGTGGTGGTCTGGCTTCATGTATCTCCTCCAAAAACTGTACGTTCTATGGCAAAATGACTGTCTCTGATGGAATAACAACAAAGATGCTGGTACTGTTCAGGCACATCTGGATCCATGCACTCTTCAAAGGCTGTCACTGTACCGGTCATTCAGTCACTTAGGCTATTTCTGCCATCATAAAGCAAATGAAAAATTCAAGTTACCTACAATACAGATCTACAGGACTAACACTGAACTGATCTGTGATATAAGCTCTAATGGAATTTTAATTAAAAAATTTAAGCTACAGGGCGCCTGAGTGGCTCAGTGGGTTAAGCGTCTGTCTTTAGCTCAGGTCATGATCTCAGCATCCTGGGATCAAACCCTGCATCGGGCTCCCTGCTCAGTGGGGAGTCTGCTTCTCCCTCTCCCGCTGCCCATCCCACGGCTTGTGCTCTCTCTCTGACAAATAAATAAAATCTTTTAAAAAATTTAAGCTACAAAAATGAATTAAACACTTAATAATCCAGACTTTTTGGCAGCTGTCAACAACATTGAGTAGTACTGAAATTATTTTTCCTTCACTTGGTCAACCTTTTGCCATTTTATTTCACCTTCTTGTCTCACTCTGTTTAAATAGAATGTTGAAGGTAAAAGCTGAATGCCGAATGTTGGTGAATTGTACAATTTTTAGTTAATGTTTAAGCAGCATTATTTTCACCTTGGAAATCTTGGCTTTAAAGGAAGTCTCACATTTATCCTTCAGTGTCTTCTCAGTTCTTCCTTAGAAAAATATATTCTATTTCTGCCCCTTTGTATTTGAGAGAAATGAATCCATGATTCTCTAAAAAAGTCTTATGGTAACATTTTAAAAGCGTTGAGAAATAAAGTCCTGTCTTCAGAGTCCTGGACTTCAGGGAGGTGGAGCAAGAAGAGAAGGAGAGGGAAGAAGGAGATTATTTCTCTTATTAACATTGTTAATGAATTTAGGGGAAAAGTAATAGTATTACAGAACAACTAAGTATTGCAACTGTCATTTCTCTACTGCAGTATTACTGCATTATGTTTGGTTTTGTAGCTGAGTTCCTGTGTTTCTCTCTCCATTATAAACAACAACAAAAGGATCTCCTTAATAATGAGAGTGGACATTTATTGTATGATTTTCCATATCATATATCTGAAGTGTTTTATATGTGTTATCTTATGTCTTGTACATCCTCGCATTCCCCAATGTGTAGCATAATGCCTGGCATATAGTAAGGATCCAATAAATATTTTTCCAGTTACTTGTAAATAAGGAATTAGATGTGCCAAAAACAATGCCGAGCTTTCGCATGATAAAAAAGTTGCTACCTGAGAACAGGATATAAAAGTCTCCGACAAAACCCTGTTACAGAACCCTGTCTTCATGGTTGACATACTAACAAAATTAGAATTGTTACTTAACTTTCTAGAGACACGTGATTAAATTATGTTAAAGTAGTTGTTTCCTGAAAAACTTAATAGACTAGCTGGTCAACACCTTATCTCTTATTTACTTATCTGATCAGTCTTAGGCTTTATAGTATAGTGGTTAAGAGCATGGACTGTGGAACCATTGTAACTGACACTTGGTAGCTGTGTGACCTTAGGTTAGTCATTTAACCTCTCTGGATGTCCATTGCCTTATCTGTAAAATCAGAATTATAAATGTACCATTGGATGATTTTATGCATGCAAATGCATAATATGCTGGCACATGTTATGAGGTGTGTAAGTATTAGGTAACAAAGTAGCATAACTAAAGTAGTGGTTCTCTGACTTTACAAGCATCAGAATCATCTAGGACTTGTTAAATCCCAGATTGCTGAACATTAGTAAATTCAGTAAATCTAGGGTAGGGTCAGAGAATTTGCATTTCAGATAAATTCCTAAGGGATGCTGCTGTTGCTGGGCCATGGTCCTGGAACCACACTATGAAAACCATTGGCCTACAGCAGTGCTTTTTCAAACTATGTGTCGGTGAACGAATGAATGTTTTTAACTTGTCTATTTTGTTTTATGTCAGTCTGTCATAGATTGTAAAATACAATTGATATTAATCACCTGGAAAGAGAAATGAAAAGAAGAGTTATTCTTGGATTGGAAGTTGATTTTGTTACCAGATAAATGGGAATTTGCACCTTCAAAAAGGGAGACAATTCATATAGCAAATAAAGTGAATGTGTACACTCAGGTTTCATGTTAGGCTAGTCCCCTCCGGCATTTTAGCAATCTTTTCTTTTTTTACCCTCTTTCAATTGGAGACGAAAACATAACGTATCCATAGGTTCCTGGGCTTGAGATATGGTTATCTTTGGATGCTATTATTCTGCCTACTACACCAGTCATCCAAAATTCTCATGCAACATACCAGTCAGGCAACCCTGATCCAACTAGAGCTACTAAAAATCGTTGAGACACTTTAATATCCAAAGCCTGATTTTAAATATAACTGGCCAACAGACCAAAAAAAAAAAAAAAAAAAGTCCTACAGTGCCTATACCATGAATTTGTCCTTCAAATAATTTTACTCTACATAGGATTAATTTATTTTTCTATAATCACTCACCAACATCATTTAAAAATTAGCAAAGTCCCCATTAAAAGTCATTTTTCTCCATGATTATAAATCCTGGGCCCTCGGTCCCTCGATGCCAGACATCTGCTGGACTTGCATAGTAGCGATCCCAGTTAGGAATGTGCCTATGTATTCTTGTTTTCCATGGTCCCACCTGACCTACTTTGTTTCATACCGAGTAAGTTACTGCCTGGCTTTCAGTACAGTGTTTGATTTTGCTGCCCGTAAAACTGAAAATTTTGACAAGAAAAGTAAAAGCATCCTTCTTTTGATGCCTACTTAAAACTCCAATTCAAAAGAATAACACAGTATTTAAATTAAAGAAGTCTCCCATATGCTCCAAGAGTTCCTGTGTAAAATAAACAAGTAAACTAACTAAAAATAAGAATTTAAAGAGGTATTGCATAATTGTGGCTATTCAAAAAATCAGAAGGTAGGTAACAAATGGTATTAGGATCAGATAAGGTGCCAGGGTCAGAATTAGCTGCAAGTACCAAGGCACATAAGAACAGAAGGTTTAAAATGCTGAACTCTCTTTCTCCCATAAAAAAGAAGTATGGCAGTGAATAGTCCAAAGCTAATTGTATTTCACACTTACAGGGATCCTGGGTGACCCATTCCCTCTATTGCCTTCTAACAATTTCATCTTCATCCAAGGAAGCAGGTGGGAAGAAAGTGTGAAGGGGGAGGAAAAACTATACTTCTCTTCCATTTAGCCAATCATTTGTCAGAATTTCATTACATGGTCGCTCTTAGCTTCAAAAGAGGCTGGGAAATAGTTTTGTTTTGTTTTGTTTTTTAGCTAGGGGGCCATGTGCCCATCTGAAAAAAACTGGGAATTCTGCACATTATGATCTCACCTCTGCCATGCCTGTAATTGTTGCTGGTTTGCATCTTCTGTATTTCTTCAATGCATATATGTTATCTTTATTTTTTTTAGGGAGGTTTTTTAAAAAATTATTTTTTATTATTATGTTCAATTAGCATATCATACATCATTAGTTTTTGATGTAGTGTTCGACGATTCATTAGTTGCATATAACACCCAGTGCTATGTACACAATGTGCCCTCCTTAATACCCATCACCCGGTTACCCCACCGCCCCACCCCCCTCCCTTCTGTAACCCTCAGTTTGGTTCCGGGAGTCCAGAGTCTCTCGTGGATCATCTCCCCTCCGATTTCCCGCCCTTCCTTTTTCCCTTCCTTCTCCTAATGTCCTCCATGCTATTCCTTATGTTCGACAAATAAGTGAAACCATATGGTAATGTCTTTCTCTGTTTGACTTATTTCACTTAACATAATCCCCTCCAGTTCCATCCATGTCGATGCAAATAGTGGGTATTCATCCTTTCTGATGGCTGAGTAATATATTATCTTTATAAAAGAAAAAAAAAATGTAAACTGAAGTCCTGTCCCTGACTCTGCCAAGCCATGACTTTTGAAGAGAGAGAACTAAGGCTACTGAGATACTGATTATGCAACTCGCAATGCAGACTTCGTTTTGTGGAGGACTGCGCTCATTATTAATTGTGATCTTTATATAGCTCCTCTTGTTTCTTTCACTTCCCTGGAAAAAAAGTAATTATGTAACATGTGATTCAGACAGGAAAGAAAGTCCTTATTTAATCTATGGGGCTATTAGATAACTACTAAAAGAGGGACTCACCTAAGATAGATTTTCTCACATGGGGTTTTCTGGTGACAGCTCAACTCCTTTTAGGGTGTACTAATTTCAGTGGCTTAAAGACCTTTGAAGTTATTTTAAGCTATAGTGTAGGCACACTAAGTATAGTATGCTCAAACCGGGAACTATGGTTTTTACTCTAAGCTTCATTCCCTTTGCTATGAATTTTTTTAAGAGAGATAATATTGCTACAGATTACTAATTTTGATGTTCAACAAAATGCTCCACATTTCTTTGAAGTCAAAGATGTCTCAAATTGGAATAGTTGCTACAGAAGTTTGTTTAAGGAAGCTTCACATTTAAAAGGCTGGAAATTTTATCTGGACTAAGGCTAGGACCAATTTTTGGCAACTATTGCTTGTCATCATATATTTAGCCTTTGCCTCTACTTCTGTTGGTCTCCTATACTTCTAAATTTTCCTCAATCACTGGGTAGATGTCAGTGATAAGGTCTCATACTGTAGGGAGTGATGATAGGAATTGTTAAGGACTAGTAAGACATATTCTGAGAAGCCGTTTACAAATTGAACTCCCAGATATTACAGGGTACTGAATAAGGTACAAAGTTTTTTTAGTGATCGTTTTATTCTTGTTTTTACAGATGTATAATTAGCATGCAATGTTATAGTAGTTTCAGGTATACAAAATATTGATTCAACAATTCTATACATTACTCGGTGCTCATCGTGACAAGTGTAGTTGCCATTAGTCACCTTATAATGTTATTCAAGTATTTTTGACTAGATTCCCTTCGCTGTAATTTTCATCCCCATACAAACAGAAGTTTGTACCTCTTAATTCTCTTTGTCTTTTGTACCCAATCCACCTTTCCTCTGGCAACCACCAGTTTGTCCTCTATATTTGAGTCTGTTTTTTGGTTTGTTTCTTTATTCATTTGTGTTTTAGATTCCATATGTAAGTGAAATCGTATGATATTTGTCTTCCTCTGCCTGACTTACTTAGTATAAAGCCCTCTAGGTCTATCCATGTTGTCTCAAATGGCAAGATTTCATTTCTTTTTATAGCTGGAGTAATACTGCATTGTGTACATGTATCACATCTTAGCCATTCATCCATCCATGGGCACATAGATTGTTTCCATATCTTGGCTATTGTAAGTAATTCTGCAATAAACATGGAGGGTGCATGTATCTTTTTGAATCAGTGCTTTCATCTTTTTGATGAATACTCAGAAGTGGAATCACTAAATCATATGGTCATTCTATTTTTAACTTTTTGAGGCACCTCAATACTATTTTCCATAGTGACTGCACCAATTTTACATTTACATTTCCACCAACAGTGTATGTTCCCTTGTCTCCACAACCTCTCCAATATATGTTATTTCTTGTCTTTTTTATAATAGGTATGATTTGATGTCTCATTGTGATTTTGATTTGCATTTCTCTGATGATTGGTGATGTGGAGCATCTTTTCATGTGCCTATTGCCCATCTTCTTTGGAAAAATGTCTCTTCAGATCCTCTGCCCATTTTTCAATCAGATTGTTTATTTTCTTATTATTGAGTTGTATGAGTTCTTTATGTATTTTGGTAATTAGCTCCTTATCGGATATATGATAAGCAAATATCTTTTCCCATTCAGAAGGTTGCCTTTTTATTTTGTTAATGATTTCCTTCACTGTGAAAAAGCATTTTAGTTTGCTCTAGTCCCAGTCATTTAGTTTTGGTTTTGTTGAAATTACGTTTGGAGTCGGATCCAAAAAAATACAGCCAAAAATGAGGTCAAGGAGCTTACTACCTATGTTTTCTTTTAGGAATTTTATGGTCTTATAGTCAACTTTTTAATCCATTTTGAGTTAATTTGTGTATATGGTATAAGATAGAGGTTCAGTTTCACTATTTTGCATGTGGCTGTCCAGTTTTCCCAGCACCATTTATTGAAGAAACTGTCCTTTTCCCATTGTATATTCTTGCCTCCTTTATCATAATTCATCATATATGCATGGATTTACTTCTGGGCTCTTTATTCTTTTCCATTGATTTGTGTGTCTATTTTTATTCCAATATCCTACTGTTTTGATTACTATAGCTTTGTAGTAAAGTTTGAAATTAGGGAGTGTGATGCCTGTAACTTTGTTCTTCTCTGTCAAGATTGCTATTCAGGGTCTTTTGTGATTCCAACAAATTTTAGAATTATTTGTTCTAGTTGTATGAAAAATGCCATTGGAATTTTTATAGCGATTGCATTGAATCTGTAGATTGCTTTGTGTAGTATGGACATTTTAACATTAGTAAGTCTTCTAGTCCATGAGTACAGAATTTGTGTCTTCAGTTTATTTTATCAGTGTCATAGTTTTCTGTGTACAAGTCTTTCACCTCCTTGGCTAGATTTATTTTTAGGTATTTTATTCTTTTTGATGCCTTTGTGAATGATATTGTTTTCTTAGTTTCTCTTTATGATAGTTCATTATAGTGTATAGAAACACAACCAATTTCTGTATATTGATTTTTGTATCCTGCAACTTTACTTAACTCATTTATTAGTTCTAACAGATTTGGGGGGGTCTTTAGGGTTTTCTATGTGTAAATCATGTCATCTGCAAATTATGATAGTTTTACTTTTTCTTTTCCTATTTGGATGACTTTTATTTCTTTTTCTTACCTAATTGCTCTGTCTAGGATTTGCAATCTTGTGTTGAATGAAAGTGGTGAGAGTGGGCATCCTTGTCTTGCTTCTAATCCTAGAGGAAAACATTTCAGCTTTTCACCATTGAGTATGATATTAGCTATGGGTTTGTCATATATGGCCTTTATTATGTTGAGGTATGTTTCCTCTATCATCACTTTGTTGAGAGTTTTTATCATGATTGGATGTCGAATTTTGTCAAATACTTTTTATGAATCCATTGAGATGATCTTATGATTTTTATTCTTCATTTTGTTAATGTATATCACACTGATTAAAATGCTGATGTTGGACCATCCTTACATCTGTGGAATAAATCCCCCTTGATCATGGTGTGTGACCCTTTTAATGTACTTTTAACTTCCATTTGCTAATTATTTTGTTGAGGATTTTTGCCTCTGTGTTCATCAAGGTTATTGGCTTGTAATTTTCTTTTTTTGTGGTGTTCTTGTCTGGTTTTGGTATCAGAGTAATTCTGGCCTCATAAAATGAGGTTAAGAGCATTACCTCCTCTTCAGTTTTGTGGAAAGTTTGAGATTAGCTATTAATCTTTGAATGTTTAGTAGAGTTTACCAGTGATGCCATCTGGGCCTGAACTTTTGTTTCCTGAACGGTTTTTGATTACCAATTCAAATTCCTTTCTACTAATGAGTCAATTCAGATTTTTTATTTCTTCATGATTCAGTCTTGGAAAATTGTATTTTTCTAGGAATTTATTTATTTATTGTAGGTTTTCCAGCTTTTTGGTGTATAATTGTTCATTATAGTCTTTTATGATCTTTTGATTTTTGTGTTATCAGTTATAATTTCTTTCATTACTAATTTTATTTGAGTCTTCTCTCTCTTTGCTTGGTGAGTCTAGCTAAACTTTTGTCAATTTTGTTTATCCTTTCAAAGAACGAGCTCTTAGTTTCATTGATTTTTTTTTTTTTTTTTAGTTTCTATTTCGTTTATTTCCACTTTGATCTTTATTATGTCCTTCTTTGTACTACCTTCAGGCTGTTTTTGCTCTTCTTTTTCTAGTTCCTTTAAGTATAAAGTTAAATTATTTATTTGATTTTTTGTGTGTGTTTCTTGATGTAGACCTGTATTGCTATATCTATTCCTTCTAGAACTGCTTTTGCAGCATCTCATAGATTTTGGGTTGTTGTATTTCCATTTTTGTTTGTCTCAAGGTATTTTTTGATTACCTTTTGATTTCTTCATTGACCTGTTGGTTAGTCTGTAACATGTTATTTAATCTTGTGATTTTTCCAGTTTTCTTCTTGTAATTGATTTCTAGTTTGATACCATCTAGTCATAAAAAAAATGCTTAATATGATTTCAACCTTATTAAATTTATTGAAACTTGTTTTGTGGCTTAACATATGATCTATCATGGAGTACATTTCATGTGCACTTGAGAAGAATGTCTTTTCTGATGCTCTGTGGATGGAATGTTCTATATATCTATTAAGTCCATCTGGTCTAACGTGTCATTTAAGGCTAATGTTTCCTTATTGATTTTCTGTCTGGATGATCTATCTGCCAGTGTAAGTGGGATATTAAAATCTCCTACTATTATTGTATTACTGTCAATTTCTCCCTTTAGGTCTGTTAATTTTGCTTTATATATTTAGGTGCTCCTATGTTGTGTGCATATGTACTTACAAATGTTATATCCTCTTTTTGGATTGACCACCCCCATCATTATGCAGTGCTCTTCTCTGTCTTTTATTACACTCTCTTTTTTTAAGTCTGTTTTGTCTGATATACATACAGCTATACCAGCTTTCTTTTCATTTCCATTTGCTTAGAAAATCTTTTCCGATTTCTCTACTTTCAGTCTATGTGTGTGCTTACATTTGAAGTGAGTCTCTTTTAAGCAACATATAGATGAGTCTTATTTTTTAATCCATTCAGCCCCTATGTCTTTCTACTGAATTTAGTCCATTTAAAGTAATAATTGATATGTATGTACTTATATTGCCATTCTGTTATTTTTTGGCTGTTTTTGGCTGTTTTTTGTAGTTTCTTTGTTCCTTTCTTCTCTTGCTCTCTTGTGGTTTGGTAAATTTCTTTAGTATTATGTTTAGATTCGTTTCTCATTATCTTCTGTGTATCTACTGTAGGTTTTTGCATTGTGGTTACCATGATGTTTACATATAACTGTTTATATACATAGCAGTCTATTTTAAGTTTGTAGCAACTTAAATTTGAAGACATTCTAAAATCTCTACATTTTTAGCCTCCCGCACATTTTATGTCTTTGATGTCATATTTTACTTTTTTAAAACTTTGTGTATCCCTTAACTAATTATTGTGGTTACAGTTAATTTTACTACTTTTGTCTTTTAACCTTCACTCTAGCTTTAAAAGTGGTTAATCCCCTACCCATATATACATATATTCACCTTTACCAGTGAGATTTTTACTTTCATATATTTTCTTGTTATCAGTGCCTTTTGAGCTTAAAGAAGACCCTTTAACATTTCATGTAAGGCTGATATAGTAGTGATTAACTTTTTTATCTCTTAGTTGCCTAGAAAACTTTTTATCTCTCCTCCATTTCTGAATCACAACCTTGCCATGTAGAGTATTCTTGGTTGGCAGGTTTTTCCTTTCAGCACCTTGAATATATCATGCTACTCCCTTCTGGCCTTCAGAATTTCTGATAAGAAATCTGCACATAGCCTTATGGGGGTTCCCTTATATATAACACGTTCTTTTTCTCTTGCTGCTTTTAAGATTCTCTCTTTAACATGTGACATTTTAATCATAATTTGTCTTGTTGTGGTTCTCTTTGGGTTCATCTTATTTGAGAATCTTTGCTTCCCGGACCTACGTGTTTGTTTTCTTTCCAGGTTAAGGAAGTTTTCAGTCATTCAAGTTAGTTTTCTGCCCCTTTTTTCTCTCTTTTCTCATTCTCAAATTCCTATAATGCAAATGTTATTCCGCTTGATGTTGTACATTAGGTCTCCTAAACTATCTTTACTTTTTTTCATTCTTTTTTCTTTTTGTTGCTGTCTTTGGGTGAGTTCCCTGCCCTATCTAACAGGTTACTGATTCATTCTGTACTTCAACCAGTCTGCTGTTTAACCCTTTTAGTGTATTTTTCATTGCAGCAATTGCATTCTTCAGCTCTGTGGCTTCTCTTTGTTACTTTCCTGTATTTTCCATCTCATTGTTGAAGTTCTTAACTGTGTTTGTCCTGAATTTGGTAAGCATCTTTAGGGCTATTATTTTGAACTCTTTATCAGGCAGATTACTCCATTTCATTAATTTTTTTTTTTTTCCTGAGGTTTTTGCCTCGTTGTTTCATTTATAACATATTCCTCTGGTTGTTTGTTTGTTTGTTTGTTTGTTTCCTTTCCCCTTTCATTTTGCTTGACTCTCTGTTTCTATGTATTAGGTAAAATAGCTACCTCTCCCATTCTTAAAGGTGTATTCTTGTGTAGAACATGAACCTTATTGTTCCGCCCTTAAACTTTGTGATTATCTAAGTAGCCTGATTTTTTCTTGATAGGTCCCAGTTGTTGAGGGTATGGCAGGATCTGTTTGTGTTCCAAAGGGAATGATCTTAGTCAGCAACTAGATTCAGGCTGAGTGGAAGCCAGATCATAGGCAGCAGCTTCTAAAGTATACAAATATATATGCATAGTCCCACGGGACCACAATCTTAGACCCTACTGACCTCCAGACCAGGAGATCTGGAGGTGTCCCCTGGGCAACAGTTGCAAGAACTGGGGCTTCAGACAAATGTATAAACTCCTGTCTGGGAGGTAACAGCAAGCTGTGGCAAAGCCAAGGGAGGGTGTACACATGATGTCTCCCTGCCTGTGTTCCCTGTAAACACCTCTCTCTAACCTCTGGATGTGTACTAAACCTGAAGCCTGTCCTTCAGCTGAAGCTCCAGGGCAATTAAATGGGCTTCTTTCATGTGCAAACTAGGGGTGTATTTCGGTCTGCTGTCTGTGTAGTGCCTTGGGTATGATACTCTGCCCAGAACTGTCTTTCTTATTGTTATGGTCCTGTGGGGCCCAGGAGCACAAGCCCCTCTGGTCACCAGAACCAGGCAATCAAGAGGCATCTCCTGTATAGATTGTGCTTTAGCAAGGCTGTGGAAGAGTGTTGGGCACACCTGTAGCCTTAGTGAGCCCTGAGATGAGCTCTGAGGCAGGGCATACTCTAGCAAGATTATGTCTGGGCATGCCCACCTGAGCTAGTGAGGTAGAGGTGGAGGGCAAAAAAATGACACTTTCTAGTTGCCTCTATCCCTAAGGAAAATCCCAGCTAATCCCTGCCCTCCAGCAGATGCTTTAAGATTAGCAGCTGATTGACCGTCACATATAATCTAGTCATCTTCAAACTGCTGCTTGCTGCTTTTGGGTTCCTGGGACAAGTGAGTCTGCACATGAGTCCCTCAAAAGTAAAATCTCAGATCCCCACAACTCCCTGGATACCCTAGATGTAAGCCCCATTGGTTTCCAAAGCCAGATATTTTTGGAAATGTCTCCTCTCTCTGGTGCAGGTCCCCAGAGTTGGGGTGCCCAATGTGGGGCTCAAACTCCTCACTTCTCAGGGAGCAACTCTGGCCCATGAGATCCCTCCCTATAGTATGTTGTCATGCAGGTGTTAAGGTTTTTGGCAAGACCTTGTCTCTGCCTCTCCTACCCATCCCTTTTATCCCTTGTGAAGAATGCTGTTCAGATAGTTTTCAGTTCTTTTTCATCAGGGATTATTCCATATGTTGTAGTTTTGGTGTATCTATGGAGGAGGTGAGTTCAGGGTCTTCCTGTGCCAACATCTTGGACCTCCCCCTTGCTGTGGCAGTTTTGGAGGACATGTTTTCTACATGGGGTGGCTGCAAAATGGAGGAGGATTGCCTAAGAGACGTTGGATTTTTTAAGAGTGAGATACAGTCTTTGTTTAAGTCACTGGGATTTCTGAGTTGATTTGTTCCTGAAGCTTAGCTTCGTTGAACATTGACTAATAACTGTCTCCAAAAAAATATACATTTCTTGGGGCACCTGGGTGGCTCAGTCGGTTAAGCAGCTGCCTTCAGCTCAGGTCATGGTCCCGGGGTCCTGGGATCGAGCCCCACACCGAGCTCCCTGCTCAGCGGAGAGCCTGCTTCTCCCTCTCTCTCTGCCTGCCGCTCTGCCTACTTGTGCAAGCTCTCTCTCTCTCTGTCAAATAAATAAATAAAATCTTTAAATACATATATATATATACACACTTCTCAAAATTATTGAGATAAATTATCATATATGGTTCACTGTAACACACCTGGTTTCTCCCTATGTCCCTAAAAGAACTCAAATTTATTCTCAAATTTTTAATGTAATTTTAATGTTTTATTATAAAAATGTTTATTTTTAGAAAAGTTAGAAACTAAAGTATAAAGATAATAAAAAATACCCATAATTCTACTACAAAGATAACTTGTTGAGGGGCACCGGGCTGGCTCAGCCAGAAGAGCATGTAACTCTTGATCTCGGGGTTGTGAGTTCAAACCTCATGTTGGGTGTGGAGATTACTTAAAAATAAAATCTGAAAACAAAACAAAGATAACTTGCTGATACCCCCAGTTGTTGGACATTTATGTGGTCAGTGTGGTTTCCTGTATTTGTCATTACAACTAGTGATATGAAGAACATTCTTGAATCAAAATCACTATTCAAACAGAAAAGAGTATGATGAATTTCCTCTATAAAACACTGTCTGTTGCTTACAGACTTTCCTCCACCATCTCTAGCTTCTTCAGTGGCAGTATTTTTTTTTAATTCGGTCACATGCTGTTTAGGAGATACAACTGTCAAAGGGCCCTACTCATTGTCTACTGTGATTGTGTTGTAGTGAAAGAGTTAATCTTCCTAGTCTACTTCTTTTCATCCTTTAGTCTTGGATAAAACACTACCTTAAAAAAAATATTTTCATATCTGGACTCTAAGCTCTTTTCTTATGCTCTAATCCAAAACATTACAGACTTTTTGACTATGCATTATCTTCCTATGGCCAAGTCTCTTCAAACATGCAGTGGAAAGACTGTCTACGCGTGGGAAGATACTAGAGCAAAAACCAAGACATTTCACGTGAAAGGGTGAAATGAAAATATTCATCATAATGAGCTTCTTTTACTGGTCTTGTAACAAATGATAGGCAGTTCACTTATCCTATCAATGAAAAATGAACTTTTTCTACTTTGATACTAATGATATTTATTATCCAATAGGTAAATTTGTATTTAAAAGACCTGTTTTCTTAAATTATCCTTTTTGTTTTATTTTTTTTAATATTTGAAAATTATTTATTGGGTTTGAGTAAAAATTAGCATTTACAAAGAGTGAAATCACAATGACTTCAGGAATCTTTATGTACAGAATTGCAACTTAAAAGAACACCATATTTCCTAGTAGATTTAAAAAATTTTATTGACATTTCGCCCTTTCACAAAAAGAGAAGTTTGGGATGTGTTTATTGTGGAATCATACATGCCTTTGTTCAAGGAGCACTGAAGAGCTAGACTTGAGAGGTCCCCTAGTATGGGGCCTACTTAAACACAATTGCAGTGAAAGCCCTGTGCTCTGCTTTTGTCTTCCCTGGTTTGACTTCAGCCTTACTCAATTTCTCTCCCTTTTGTATAACCCAGCACCATTCTATTCTAGCCAAGTTTATCTCTGCACCACTCAGGGAAGCCCCATGCTGCTCTTTGTAAATGTCACTCTTAGAAGGATAGTCTCAGGGTGTTTCCTGAAAGAATTATTTTTTAAAGGGTTCACTGACTGAATTCGCTCTGAAGGATAGTTTGGGTTGGGGGCTTTTTTTAACCTTCCTGAAGAGTGTCTGGAGACAGAGCAGGCAGCCCATTATTGACTCAGAAAACCCTCTGGACTTGTTAGGTGGATAAACAGTAAAAGAATAGGTCTGAGTTAGATGCTTCCGCAGTGTCTGATGCAGCAGCTGGGTTTCTTAGTGACCTTATCTGTCACCGATTTTCACATCTGTACTGGAAAATTATTCAGTGTTACCCATTCAGACTAGTGAATTAAACATCTGTAATATAACTTATCATTGTAATATCAAAGCTGTGAAGATGCATATTTTGTGACAGTTTGGTCAGATTTAGACTGTTTAGTCAGAAATGATAATACAGATTATCTTTGAGGGCTTCTTTATTTACAAAAATGTATATGAGAGGATTTTGTACTTATTTGTGTGTTGTGCTAAAGGTTTTCCTTGGAAGTTCATAAATCATTCTAAATGACGGCTCCTAAGATTTAAATCATTTTTAAAACGTTACACAAAAACAAATGTCACTTAACATCTAGAATGTTTTAGAGTTAAAACAAATTTATCCATAATAAAGTCACAAAAATTTTGTACACTACAGAGGAAGGTTGACTTCTGCATTTGGGGTCGTCAATTACCTAAATACTAATTTGAGGGAAAGGGGAGGGAAGCCAAGAATAAAATCTACCAGGATAATCTAGGGTAGGAAGAGGAGTCTTTGGTATGTGTAGTGATATTGCTTAATAATACCTCTTTTGTATAGCATAAATCAATACAGAGAGATAATTCACTTATCTCTATTATGAATTAATTTTAATTCAAATACTTGTTCACTAATATCTCAATAGATTTTAACTTTTTGTATTTTTTTCTAATCATAAATTATTCTTCATTTAGAAACTTATTAAATGTAAAGCTGCATTAAAAAAAGTAAAGATCACCCATATCCCATTACTCAGAGATAACTATTATAGTATAGTCATGCATTTTGGTCAGTACTACTTTTATCTAAGTGGAAAAATTAAAATTCTACTTTAGATAGTGTTTTTATCTTTTTAAAGTTTCATTTACCTATATCATTAAGTATTCACCAGTGTTATCATGTATAATAGTTGCATAGTAGTTCACTATATGGATGTACTATAGTACCAAAATTAATTTAGTTCTTCCTGAACCTTTAGTTTCTTTTTCTTTTTTTCTCTTCTCTTCTCTTCTCTTTTCTTCTTTCTTTCTTTCTTTTTCTAGTGTTTGAGGCTATCTTAAACCATTCCACAGTGAAGTACTTTGTATGTGGTTACTTATATATATCTCTAATTGTTTCTGTAAAGTGCATCACTCTGAGTGGGTTAAAGAAGATGAACTCATTTATGTTTAAAAATGTGAATATTTTAAAACTAATGTAGTAGTCTTAAATAACTTTTATGTATTTACTTTAAGAATAAACTGTTTATTGTAAGAGCCCAAAACTGGAAACAACTGAAATGTTCACCAACAAGAGCATATTGCCTTTCAGAAAACTATATACTGTATGATTTCATTTATATGAAACCCCAGGAAAGACAATTCTAATTAATAGTAATGGAAAGCAGTGGTTGCCTGGAGCCAGAGGTGAATGGTGGGAATTGATTGACTGTAGAAAATTTATAAAGTACAGATAAGCAAAGAGAAGGGAATTATTCTTACCATTTAGAGATTTGTATAGCACACTTTTTTTAGATACATAGGTACATGAACAAATTCAGTTTAGTGAGGTTTATTTACTGACTTAACAGTCAAGATTTCATAAGTAACTCTGCCACTTTTGCTATTCTTGATATTATTTTAAGCTGTCACTCTTTTATGATCTTTTTAATTTTTTAAAAAAATATTGTGCACTGCTCTGTCACTTAACTGTAAGAAGAAATCTCCATATGATGATGAGGTGTATGTTAAGTAAGTTTGTCTCCTATTAAGTATCTCTGCAGCTTTGATCTCCATTTATTATAGGAAGCAGTAGAGATTCCTAAAATTGTTATTATTTTCCCTATATTTAGCCTACATTATAAAATTAGTAATATGCATTTAAATTAAACAATAGCCTCTCTTCTGTCCTTCAGCTGAGGAATTTTCCATGCTTCATTATGTTCCACTGTTTACCTTAGAGTAAGGTAATAACACTGACGTGTTATTGGGGGGGTACTCCTGTGCATTGTGGTATGGTTAGCAGCATCCTGGCTCAACCTCCTAGGTGCCAGTAACATCTCAGCTTGAGTTGTGACAAACAAAAATGTCTCCAGACATTCCCAAATGTCCTTCGGGAGGCAAATTCACTCCTAGTTGAGAGCCCTGACTTAAAGATAAGGCAGCACTTTATTGTATTATTAATAATCCTTAATTACATGTATCTCCCTCTCAGTCACCCATTATCCTTCTGATTATTAGGCTCTGGACTTTGTGTTCTCCTGTGATTTCAGATTAATGAGATAAAACTTTGAGAGGCCTTGGCTGTGTATGTCCGTATACATCCCAGTTACTTCTGAACATCAACTAAATAAAGGCACCCTTTGGAATGCCACTGTCTTGGACCATGAGAAATGGAGAGACACTACAGATCTGACCAGAGTTCTTACAACTTTACAGCTGGTGTTTAACTACACATGACTGTCTGCTAGATTTTATTAAAAACAAATTAAGCAGACTTAATTTTACTTCTGCATATAAGCAGGTGTTTAACAAGGTTAAAAGTAAAGGACTCCAGGGGAATTTTCAAGTTAGTGGAACTCATTGGTGCCTTTCCAATTAGCTGGGAAAGAATTAGAGGCATTTGAGAAGAAGGAGAGAGTTTTTTAACAGCGGAAATAGCTATCCTTATTGTCATTTTGGGTTAGATAAAGGTTATTTTCCAAATGGGAGGCTGGTGAGTATACCTTAAAACAGTTATTAACTCATGTTCAACAGTTACTGTCCTAAAGAAACAATCTGGGAAAGAAATCGTAAAACAGAGTTGTCCTCATGGAGCTTACAGTATTGGGGAAAATTATACATAAACGCTTTTATAGTTGGGTAACTTTACTAACAGTTACTTTATCAATTGACAGTGTTTCATCAGTTGCCAAATGGGTCCTGCAGACAGTAACAGCAGGAGTTCAGACAACAGAATTCTGTAGACTGGAGAGTTCAGAAATGTGGGATTAGAAAAGCTCGTATCTGAGCTTAGCAAGGAAATAGGCAGGGGAGGTAAAGAGGAGAATCTCTGTGGAGGAGAGTGGCATGTGTTAAGGGGCCGATATAAGAGAGCTCAAGGCATATTTGGTGTGTAGAACTAGGAAAAAAAAAAATCCGGAAAGAGAGGCTGAAGCTAGATCCTTGAGGACTTGACTATGAGGCTAAGGAATTTTAACTAACTAATAGAAGCTAATGTTTCCTACACTGGTTCTGTGAAGCAGTAATCCCAACAGATGCCTTTTGAATAAAGTGTTCTATGGCTAAATAAACTTGGAAAGTGTTGCATGCTAGGTGTGTATGCCCTCCTGATGACTTAAAATGCATATTGGTATTTAAAGGTTATGATTAGCTTCATTTAAGCCAGCATTTACAAATGCATTTGATCACAAGGTACATATGGAGGGGGGTTATGAGGAATAAGAACATAAAGTACCTATCAACAGTGGAACAACTTAGAATTTGCAGTTTGATAATAGGGAGGCTTTAACCATGTTTTAGAAACAGGAGGTGGTATTATCAAAGAGATTGTAGTCAGTATCAGCTTGAATAAAATATTCAAAAGATAGGACCCTTACAACAGAGAAAACTTCTGTTCCAGATTTTCATTGATTTGGTTTTTCATTCTTTCATCCCTCCACAAATACTTATTAAGCAAATACTATCTGTTGTGTGCTAAGCAAGGTGAATAAAATGGTGAAGAAAGGAGAAACGGTCTTTGCCATCATGGAGTTTAGAATCTAAAGGAAGAAGACAAATGTAGTTTTAAATTTTTACAGATACTGTTTAAAGAAAAAAAAGAAAGGCTACCCTTCTACTTTTTTGTTGAACAATGATGCTGAAAGAGACCATTTCACTTCCTCTTAAATATGTCACTAAACCTTGTTAAAATAATTTAACTTTGCTGGTCTTGAGGTTTAAGTGTAGCTTTATTTAATCTTGGACCAGCTTAGCATTTTGAAAATAACATTTTAAAATACCAATTTGGAGAAAAGAAAGGAAATATAAGGAGAAGAGAAAGAAGAGTTTTTACTTGTGATGTTTTTACTTTTGTTTGACATATATGCAAAAAAGTGCACATATCATGAATGTACAACTTGATTAATTTTCACAAACTGAACACACCTATGAAACCAAAACAAAACAGAATGTTATCAGCCCCCTGAAACACCCCTCATTTTCCTTCCAGTTATGACCTTCCCTGCCCATCAGAGTAACCACTATCCCTACTTCTTTCATCAAAGACTGCATTTGCCTTTGTGTGGTGTGTGTGTGTGTGTGTGTGTGTGTGTGTGTGTGTTGTGTATAAATGCAGTCATCCATTATATAGAGTTTTAAAGGAAGACAAGAAGGCATATTTGGTTCTAAATACAGATCTTTCTGTAATTCAGTGGTTCTCAAAATTGGTCACACATTGGTAGCACCGAGGAGCTTTTTAAAAGTTGCTCACCTCACAAACAATGAATCATGGAACACTACACCAAAACAAATGATGTAATATATGGTGATTAACATAACAATAAAAATTTTTTAAAAAAGTTGCTCACCTCTAAATCTTACCTTAAAAGGATACTTAACGTAGTCGGTATGAGGTGAGGCCTGAGCAACAGCCTTTTAAAAGCTCTCCAGATGAAGAGCCAAGATGTCCATCGACATATGAATGGATAAAGATGTGGTATTTATATACAATGGAATATTATGCAGCCATCAAAAGGAATGAAATCTTGCCATTTGCAATGACGTGGATGGAACTGGAGGGTATTATGCTGAGCAAAATAAGTCAATCAGAGAAAGACATGTATCATATGACCTCACTGATATGAGGAATTCTTAATCTCAGGAAACAAACTGAGTGTTGCTGAAGTGGTGGGGGGTGGGAGGGATGGGGTGGCTGGGTGATAGACATTGGGGAGGGTATGTGCTATGGTGAGCACTGTGAATTGTGCAAGACTGTTGAATCACAGACCTGTACCTCTGAAACAAATCATACATTACATGTTAAAAAAAAGAAGAAGATAGTAGGAAGGGAAAAATGAAGGGGGGGAAATTGGAGGGGGAGACGAACCATGAGAGACTGTGGACTCCAAGAAACAAACTGAGGGTTTTAGAGGGGAGGCGGGTGGGGGGATGGGTTAGCCTGGTGATGGGTATTAAGGAGGGCACATATTGCATGGAGCACTGGGTGTTATACGCAAACAATGAATCATGGAACACTACATCAAAAACTAATGATGTAATGCATGGTGATTAACATAACATAATAAAATTAAATTAAAAAGATAAAATAAAATAAAATAAAAGCTCTCCAGATGATTCTTCTGCACACCTAAAGTTGAGACTCCCTACCGTAATGTATTGAAAGTCAGTCAATAGATGTTTACATAATATTGGAGCTAGCTTTATGCCCAACTGTCTAATATTTGTAAACCTGGGCTTTCTGTATCTAGATTTTAGGTTGTGATTTGGCAGAAAAAGTAGATATTACATGTGACTAATAACCCTCCCATGATCTGTCACCTGGACAGCAAACCATTTTTTTAATTCAGTACACTATGGGAGGTAAATACAGTTGCCTTGTCTTGGAGCAGCCCCTGCTTATAAGACACTGGAATGTTACCACCTACTGGATTGCAGAACTGTCGGATTTGTGTCAAAAGGCTTTACCTGCTGGGCACTGAGACCAAAAAGCAGTGAATCATTTGTTTGAGAGCTTTAGGAACCCCTTAAGCCTATAGGGGCTGTGAATGGCCCTGGAGACTGGGTACGGTTTTCTTCTCAGGGCCTAAGGAAGCCTTCAGGGTAGGGTAACTAAGGTATTTCAGACTTGGAAGAATACAGAGTTGAGTTCTTAGGAATCTAGAAAAGTGGGAAATGTAGAAGCATCTGAATTCTATGAAATGATTTTCATTGAGTTTAAAGATTGACTTAGTAGCAAGCTGATAAAAGTAGATGTATTTCATTTATTTTTTATCTTTTCTCAGAAGTTTTCTGATACTAGTAAAATTTTGAGTTTTCTTTTGCATATGATAAATTGCAATTTTAAGAATCTTGAAGGGGTTCATTAGGATTCAGTGAAAGGGCAATTTACCTTCTCTGAAATACAATGGAATCTGGGGTTCCATACTCAGAGGCTCCAGTTCATTTTGCAAAGTCTCCTAAAGAATGACGGGTTTGAGGATCAAAAGGAAGCACAGTGAGCAAGAGGAAAAGCTCAAAGAGGTAGACAAGGGTGTTAGAGAGGGCCTTGGTAATAGGAGTTTGGATTTTATTCTAAGTTCATTAGGAAGTTTTTTGAGTCCAACAGGTTGAATACCTTCACTTTATTTTATTTTAGCACATAATTAACCAGATTTTTAAAAAGCAGAATGAATCCATTTTTCTCAGAAGATTAGACATTTGTGAATTTTATTTCAGCTTCATATCAACCTCAGGAGGATCAGTACCATAATCTCAAAGGAAGATATGAGAGAGATGTATGTTTAGATTCTTGCTCTTTAACGTATTAAAATGATTGAACTTGTAGTCTGTGGTAATCATGAGTTGAATTTGGTTTGCTGAGAGCTGCAGATTTCTTTAAAAACCTGTATTTTGTAAAACTACATTATCTATGTAGTGCAGGTAAATATGGAAGGACGCACCAGTGTGAGACCTTCATTGGATTTTAGAATGATACTTGCTTTTAATTTGATGGCCTACTTTGACTTTTTCAAAACACCTGGGGATCACTCCATGCCTTTTGGCAGAAAAAAGGAAGAAATGAAGGCGCAGATTAGATTCTTATCACTTTCAAATCCTGAAAGAAAGTCAGACAGGACCCTTATTAAGTTACTGTAGAATGCAACACATGGAACCTTCACACACTGATTTATTTAAGATGATCAATCTTAACTAAATAATCAAGTTTTTATTTGTTTGGAATTAAAGCATAAATGCTGGTGAATTTCCTCTGGATGTTTTCTTTGCTGACACATAGAACTGGTTGGGTTTATACTGGGGCAGATGCATGCATTTAAATGTTGGAGAGGTATACACAGTGAAGTGACTGATAGATGAACAGGGCTTACAACTGGAAAGTTATTACACATGGCAGCTTATTGGCATATAAATTAAACTGCTGCAAGGTAGAAGAATAGAAGAAAAAATTAGGTTGCTGTGTGAGATCAAATTAATTCAGGAATCATTTGGACATTTTATTCCTCTGAAAATAGTTTGCTTGGAGGTCTCCAGCTGTGTTTGGCATCAGGCCATATTCACACTGATGAAAAACGTGCTTTAAGACTTGCAGTTATACAGCACACAGTGCTTTCAGTCTGTCATGCACATAAATAGATGGATGCTTTATAGATATAATTCCTAGTAGGAGGTGGAAGCCAGAAAGCGCAGAGGAAAGAGTGGGGCACAGACCTGCTTTGGGCAGACCGGACAGGAGAAGTCGCACAGGCTGGGGCCCAGCACAGGGACAGTCAGGGCTACTTGGGGAGGAGAGAAGGATGATTAGCATCCGTGTAGGGAGTCCTCACAGGGAAACTGCACTGTGTATCCCCACTAGAAGGGCACAGCGCCCTTCTTCTCGCTCATCTCCTGGGTCTCACCCTCAGTGCCACTTCTTCAGAAGGGTCTTTCCTTAACCATCTTACCAGAACTTCTCTTTCTGTTATTTCCTATCACTGAACCTAGCTTTCTCCCCTTTCATGATAATTTTAAATTATATATTTATTTCTGTGTTTTTGTATTTATCGTCTCTCTCTCTCTTACTAAATTACTCACAATTTGCACTAGGGTAGCATCCTGTTTTCTTTGTCAGTGTGTTCCCAGCAATTAATTCAGCACTTAACTCTCCCTGAAAGATAGTAGGCAGGTAGGAAATATTTGTTGAAGGAACATAGAGAACCTGGAGGGAAACAATCTGAAAACTGCTATGGATTGGGTTGTGTCCCTTGTACAACAGCCTAGAGAATGCAGCTCTGGCTCAGAGGGACATAAAAATTCCACACTCAACTAAGCCTGAGGAGATTAGACTTGAACCTGCAAATCAAATTGGTGAGGGTACCTAACTCTACCTCATAACTACTCCTAAAATCCTGTGAAATAGGCTGGGGAAAATCACAGTTCCCATTTTAGTATTGAAAACAGTACCAAATATAAGAAGAAGCTGCCCAACTTGGATGCTAATAAATAGCAGAGTCAGGATTTGAACTCTAAGATCAGGCCCTGTGTTCCCTTCCATTTCATCTTCTGATGCTGTTCCCTCTATACTTGGCACTCCCAGTAGCTGCAAAGTCTTATCTTTCCCCTAACCAATACCGGGGACTTGTCCCATGGTTCTATAAAGCTTCAGCCTCCAAAGCCAGTCTTTAACTCTCCCCCTCCATGTGCTGCTGCGTCAGGCACCTTTTGCCTGGGAAGATGACCAGCTCTGATTATTACTTCTTGCAGTGAAACAGTTGAGCCCAGGGCTAGCCCCAAAGAGGGAATGCCTGAATCTAAGACTGTTTTAAGCTTCCCCTAAGACAGAGATAGGCTTCTGTCATCTCAGAACAGTCATGATTTTCAAAGCTAACTGCAGAGCAGATTAAAGTAGATATAGCTAGGGTATTTCCACAATAAACTATCCTCCCCAGGAGCCTTGGCAGGGAAGAACACTACCACGTACTGAGCACCTACCGTGTGCCAGGCACTTGACACAGATTATTGTCTATAGGTGACCCAAGGTTAAGTGTGGCATCTAACCAAAGCTCTGAGTGTTGCTCTAATTTAGAACCACATTTATAGGATTGCCCTGGTATCTGCACAGTGACAGAGGGTCAAGGTGGAACCACTTTGCCGTCTGGTACTCTTCTAAACACTGAAAGTAAGCTGGCTTGTTTTCCCTGCCTCTGCTGGGCAATGATGCCCTATTCCAATATTGGGGGACTATCCTGAAAAAGGTGTGATGTGCAGATTGGGAGGGCCAGAGGAGGTAACACCCAAGCACATGGCCTACAGGCTGTGCCATGTCTGTTGCCAAGGAAATGGACTAGTAGTAAATTTCAAGCAAGGAAAGATTCGGAATTACATTTATATCTTTTTGTAGACACTTTTGCCTCCATGTGCCCCTTCACATGTTAAAGCTGTTGTATTTATAACATTCCTTCCTATAACATTCTTATATTTAAAACATTCCTTCCTATAAATACTGGTATGTCAAAAATAATAAACACAGGTAGTAAGGTGGCTGATACCTTTGTATTGTTTATTATTATGTATTTTTTATTATTTTTACCTAACCCATAGAATTACTCAAAATTTCTAAAGAAAATTCCCAAGCCACCTTTCCTCTATTTTAGCTGTAGATAGTGCTATCCAAAGGGCAAAGCTTCTCTTCCTTGATAAAACGTTTCAGGGACAGTAATTTTAAAATACTTGATCTGAAATCATGAGTGTAACTTCATAGTTTCAGAAAAATCTAGGATTCTTTATGATATCAAAATTCAGTCCTGTTTTAACAGTCGTTAAAAAAACCCAACCTTTACCATAAATATCTTAGATACCCTTGGACATGTGGTTCTTTGTCCTTGTAACAGGTTCTACATCATTGAGAGTGAAGAAAACGAAGTGAGTTCAATGCCCTGGCAATTGGCACAGGCAAAGGAATTTAGCTCTCTTACTAAAGCAAAATCTCCAATATATAGTATTAGGAGGAGACTGTGTGGCTCTTTCCATTCCTTCCCAGTTCCTCAGAGCTCACCAGACTCTGTACAAATAGACATGCTTTGATCCATGCCTGGAATTATTGTCTCATGCTTATCACTTGACTGAAGACTGACTTCCTGTCATGCCCTAAATGTCACCTCTCCAGAGAGGCCTCTGGCCTCCTTTACCCATGGTAACCTCCCTCACTGTTGTTTTCTCTCTGTATGCTGTTTGTTTCTTCAGTAACGTTTATAGTAATTTATAATTAATACTGTTTTTTTTTTCATTTATGGGTCTCTCCTTTATTTGGTTTGAACTCCATGAGTTCAGGGACTGTATTTTTTGTTTACTAATATATTGTCCTTTGCCTAGCACAATGCCTGTCACATAAATTCAAATATTTGTTGAATAAATGAGTGAATGAATGACAGAATAAAGAAACTAGAGTGATAGGGTGGCCAACTGAGTATTTCTGCCTTTTTCTAGACATGTTGAGTCCCCAACTTAACTTGCTTTGGTTTTCATTAGCTCTGAGAAATGTATTGCTTTAGTCTTGTGGCCCAGGAACAGACCTCAGGCTCAACCTTGCCTGGTTCCTTACTTCCTGACCCCTGGCAGCTTCTACATGGTGAACATCACTCTACAGTTCATTCTATGGAAAATACCTTTAAACCCTTATCACCTTCGGAGGTAAGACCAACAAAGGCAGATTTTAACCCTGTAGCAGCCTAGAGCATTTCTATTCCTACTGAGTTCTGCTTTCTGTGGGATAGGTCTTCTATCCAGAGTGATTAATATTATTGAGGACCTAGCTCTTTACATGACATATAAACTCCTACAGGCAGGAATGTGACTTTTCTCTACTGATTCAATCTTTTTATCATGGCTGGATACTCTAACTCTAAATTCATATAGTATGGTTTTATCTCTTAATAGAAATTTTTATTCTGTTGCATATTGTAATGTACACTGGATTAGAAACATGAACATTAGTTCAGGATAAACCATTACCTATGTGCCTTACATGCAATTAAAGGTAGAATTGAGAGCAGGAGCTCTAAAATAATACTACCTGGAATCAATCCCACCTCTAACATTGACTAGCTGTACAATCTTAGGAAAATGATTTCATCTCTATATGCCTCAGTTTCCTCATCTGTAAAATGTGAATAATAACAATACCTGCCTTGGGGCGCCTGGGTGGCTCAGTCAGTTAAGCATTAGACTCTTGATGTCTGCTCAGGTCACGATCTCAGGGTCATAAGATCAAGCCCTGCATCAGGCTCTGCACTCAGCGTGGAGTCTGCCTAGGATTCTCTCTCTCCCTCTCCCCTCACTTGCACCCGATAGATGATAGCTAGCTAGCTAGCTAGCTAGATAGTTGATAGATAAAATCTTAAAAAAATAGTACTGCCTTATAGGCTTGTCATGCAGGTGAAATGAGATAATATATGTAAAACTTAGAACAGGATCTAATACATGAGACATTATATAAATATTAGGTCTTATTTTGATGATAATGATATCAACTAAAACCTATCTCTATATTTTCTGTTCTCTGTTTTTCATTATTAAAGTAAAGTTGTTCTATGAGATAAGCTCTAAGGTCTTTTCCAGATCCAACCAGATCCAAGAGTTTATGCACTGTTTCTAAGCACTGAATTCTAAATTGTATGGTAACTCCTTAACATGACCTGAATGCAAACTCAAGATAGGTTTCTTTCTGGAAAAACAAGTCATTTTTATACTTGCCCCATGCTTTAAATAAAAACTGCCCTGAATAGAGGTTCTCTGCTCTCCTACCAGGGTTCTAAGCTTCAAGGTACACCTCAATTCATTCATCCTCTGACCTTCCAAATCCCTTTGCTTTCTTGTATTTCTGTATTTCTTTTGCAACTTTTACCTCAATTCCATACATCTTCCAAACAGATGCCAGGATGGATTTTTCAAAAACATAAATTCAACCATGTCACTCTACTGTGTAAAACTCCTAAGTGGCTTCTAATTAACTTTAGGATGAAATTTCAGTTGCTTGGTATGGCATACAACCCTCAATGACTTGGCCTTGTCTTCAGACCCAGCCTTTCTCTTACCACTACTCCACACTTTGTGCACCCGCAAATAAGAGAGTGCTTGCACTTCCCTACCACCATAACACTACCCCGTGCCTTCATGCCTTTGTGCGTGCCTCATGCAAATACCCTGTTGCTTTTCTTCAACTGGATAATTCTTACTTGTTCTTTAAAACATTTTTTCTCATCAAGGAAGTTTTTTCACTGAGTTTGGCTCTCTTTGTATATGTTCCTCAATCAAAACTCCTTTGTTGTATTGAAATGATTTGAGCACAGATTCATTTCCTCCTTTGGACTCTATATTCCTTCATGGCAAATGCAGATCTTGGTTATCCTTGTGTTCTAAACACATGTCTAATAAATTTTAAGCAATTAATGTTAAATTGAACTATTTTATATCCTTTGAAAACTTTATGTCATTTTCAGTATGTATCACAAAATTGTGTGATTTGTCTTGAAAAGCTATAGTTCTACCACAGCCAGCCAGTCAAAGAACAGTTTTTGTTATGTGGTTTATATGCTTCTAAAATAACCATCAAAGAAGAATTGCAGAAAATATTTAAGATAATGATAGCATTAAGAGAATAGGTTATGTCTTCCCTAAATATTACTTTGAAAGGTATATTCTATTAAGCCTTCTTAAGTTATAGTCATACAGAGGTCATTTAAAAACTATCCTCCAGAAAGTAGACCCCAACTCATGCTGAAGGAGTTGCCATTCATTGGTATATTCCTAATTTAACCCAACATCAGGACAGTGAAAATAACATATAAAAATATAAGTAAAGAAGAAGATGACTTTTGAAGCATCCTGTTTTGGTGAAGCAAGAAGTTATTAGTCTCTCTATGTACTGTAGGACCCTTTAAAAATACTGTTTATTGCTGTGCAGTCTTACAATAGAGACAGAATTATCTCATTCAAGTCAATAATTATGTCATTCAGATAAGTGTGTCATATAACAAAGAAAGAGGGCAACATTCACATCCAAGTCTTTCTTTTTTTATAAATTTATTTTTTTAAGATTTTATTTATTCATTTATTTGAGAGAGCGAGAATGAGAGAGAGAGAGAGAGAGAGCACATGAGAGAAGGAAGGGTCAGAGGGAGAAGCAGACTCCCCGCTGAGCAGGGAGCCCGATGTGGGACTCGATCCCAGGACTCCAGGATCATGACCTGAGCCGAAGGCAGTCGCTTAACCAACTGAGCCACCCAGGCGCCCCTCGCATCCAAGTCTTAACCAGGCCCAGTGCTGCTTAGCTTTTGAGATCAGACAAGATTGGGCACGTTCAGGGTGGTATGGCCACAGACTGAAAGAGCTACACTGATAACAGATTGACTTAATTTTTATTCTGGGATAGATAAAAAACAACGATTTGGAAAAGTTGACAGAAATGTCTCCAAAAAAAAGTAACAAAATAATTCAGAAATTATGAAACACACAAAGGATTTTTGAAAACTTTATAGAGGTATCTACAGAACAACAAAATAATAAAAATAGCTCAGAAATGAAAACATAGCAAAAAAAGAAAGAAAGAAAACAGAAGTTTAGTGCAGAAATCAAAAGGAAATGAAAGTTAGTAGGAAAAATAATTATGATTTGTTATCCTCTAGATAAATTCCATATGCTTTGTGGTTTCATAACTTGACTAGAAATGGACCACAAATTTGACATGGAACTTGCTAACAGCTAGCACAAAGGGGGAAACATAGTTACATGATTTGAGCTTCTCTAAGATAAAAAAGCAAACCACTTTTAGCATATTGAATAACAGATTCTCATCAAGAGAGAACACTGTTGTGCTTTCATGTTTCTCTGACAAAAGTAATAAAGAATTAGGGTATTTCCTGAAACAGACTTCAGTGAGGTTACTAGCATGACTCTAAAATTGCAGCTCAGCAAAATCTTAAGGGACCAACCAATGTTGCATCAGAATGCAGTACTCAGATAATATGCTTTAATTCATATACTTAAGAGTATCTGGAAGAGTATTATTATTCTTATTATTATCCTTTCTTGCAACTTGGCTTTTGCTACATATTGGTTAGCATAGAATTTAAGTTTGTACTCTGACACTCAAAGTACAATGTTATTTTATTATTTGAGGATCTAATTATCACAAAGGATGATTGACCAATGTCCATTTACCAAAGTGTATCACACAAGATAAACTAGACTATGCTATGGTACTGAACAATCCCAAACTCTCCATAGTTTAAAACAAAAATATCTATTTGGGGTTCATGCTATACATCTACCATGGATCAGCCAGAGGCTTTAGTCCACATGCTTTTTTGCTCTTCTCCTTCTGGGACTCAGGCAGTGATAATGTAGCATTGCTGACACATTACAACTCCTGACCAAAAGTCACTTGCCATTCGTAATTTTAAGGGAGAGTGGAAGTGTAATCTTACCATTGTGTGGAAGGAGAGAGAGGAAAATTTGTGATCAGCACTAATTACTACACAATGCTGAGGAGCCTGGTTAAAAAATTACCACTCTTCAGAAAGAAGATGGAACCAAAAGGTAACACATCTAGAGCTAATATTTCTCTCTGAAACAGTGTGAGAGCTAATACTTTCTATAAAATATGAGTAATTAAGCCAAAAACCTACTAGAACCGAAAAAAGAATTTAGTAAGATTGCAGGATACAAAATCAGTATACAGAAATCCATTGCATTTCTTTTTTTTATTTTTTTATTGTTATGTTAATCACCATACATTACATCATTAGTTCTTGATGTAGCGTTCCATGATTCATTGTTTGTGCATAACACCCAGTGCTCCATGCAGAATGTACCCTCTTTAATACCCATCACCAGGCTAACCCATCCCCCCACCCTCCTCCCCTCTAGAACCCTGTTTGTTTTTCAGAGTCCATCGTCTCTCATGGTTCATCTCCATTGCATTTCTATATACTAATGATGAAGTAGCAAAAGAGAAATTAAGAAAACAGTCCCATTTACAACAGCATCAAAAATAATAAGATACTTTGAAATAAACTTAACAAAGGAGGCGAAAGGCCTGTACTCTTAAAAACTATAAAACATTGATAAAAGAAATTGAAGATGACAAAAACACCTGGAATGATATCCCATGGATTGACAGAAACAATACTGTTGAAATGTCCATACTGCCTAATGGATCTACAGATTCAGTGCAATCCCTATCAAAATACCAACAGCATTTTTCACAGAACTAGAACAAATAATCCTAAAGTTTGTATGAAACCACAAAAGACCCCCAAATAGCCAAAACATTCTTGGAAAAGAAGAGCAAAACTGGAGGTATCACAATCCAATATTTCAAGATAAACTACAAAGCCACACTAATTGAAACAAGATTCTACTGGCACAAAACCAGACACACAGATCAATGAAACAGAATAGAGAACCCAAAAATAAACCTACAACTATATGGTCAATTAATCTTTGACAAAGGAGGCAAGAATATGCAATGGGAAAAAAAGATAGTCTCTTCAACAAATGGTTTGGGGAACACTGCACAATTACAAGCAAAAGAATGAAACTGGACCACTTTCTTACAGCATACACAACAATAAACTCAAAATAGATTTAAAGACCTAAATGTGAGGTGTGAAACCATAAAAATCCTTGAAGAGAACACAAGCAGAAACTTCTTTGACATCAGACATAGCAATATTTTTCTAGACATGTCTCCTGAGGCAAAGGAAAGAAAAGCAAAAATAAACTATTGGGACTACATCAAAATAAAAAGCTTCTTTCCAGCAAAGGAAACAATCAACAAAACAAAAAGACAACTTACAGAATAGGAGAAGATATTTGAAAACGACATTGATAGAAGGCTAGTATACAAAATATATAAAGAACTTATACAACTCAACACCCAAGAAACAAATAATCCAATTAAAAATGGGCAGAAGACATGAACAGGTATTTCTCCAAAGAAGACATTCAGATGGCAAACAGACACATGAAAAGATGCTCAGCATCACTCATCATCAGAGAAAGGCAAATCAAAACCACAATGAGATATCACCTCCCACCTGTCAGAAAGGCTAAAATCAAAAACACAAAACCAAGAGCTGGCAAGAATGTGAAAAAAAAAAAAGGAATATTTGTGCACTGTTGGTGAGAATGCAAACTAATGCAGCCACTGTGGATGGAAGATTCTCAAAAAATAAAAAAGAGAATTACCATATAATTCCACTACTGGGTGTTTACCCAAAGAATATGAAAACACTAATTTGAAAAGATATATGCACCCCTGTGTTTATTGCAGCATTATTTACAATAGCCAAATTATGGAAGCAAATCAAGTGTCCACTGATAGATGAATGGATAAAGAAGATGTTGTATATGTATATAATGGAATATTATTTGGCCATAAAAAAGAATGAAATCTTGCCATTTGCAACAAGCATGGATGGATCTAGAGGGCATAATGCTAAGTGAAATAAGTCAGTCAGAGAAGGACAAATACCATATGGTTTCACTCATAAGTGGAATTTAAGAAGAAAAGCAAACAAACAAAAAAGAGACAAACAAAAAAAGATTCTTAAATATAGAAAACAAACTTACAGGTACCAGAGAGGAGGTGGGTTGGTGGATGGTGAAATAGGTAATGGAGATTAAGAGAACACTTATCATGATGAGCACTGAGTAATGTATAGAATTGTTGAATCACTATATTGTACCCCTGAAACTAATATAACATTGTATGTTAATTATGCTGGAATTAAAATGAAAAATAAAAAGTTTAAATTTTAAAAGAGTATGGATAATTGAGATCCTAATGTTTATGCTACAAAACAGTAACTTTCATGTTATACTTTATACAATTCAAGAAATTCATGTCATGCTTTACAGATTCTACCAAGAAAAAAAAGGAAACCTCAATTTGGCTATAAAAATATGTTTATAGCATTCTTTAAGGTAAGTTATATATCACAAATGAACACAAACAATTTCTTAATGTTTAGAATTAGATACTTGGAATATAATCTCCTTTTGGTAAGATGTCTTAGCATCTTTTTTTCTTCCACCTGTCGAGAATTTCTTTCACAAATAGCTACTAATTGCTAAGGTCTACATAAACAAGAGTTTTGGTTGGCTTAATCCAGAGATTCTCTACTTTGACAATATTGACAGTTTGGGCTAGGTAATTCTTTGGGGGGGACGGTGAGAAGGAGCTGTCCTGTGTATTGTGGGATGGTTAACAGTATTTCTGGCCTCTGTTCTCTGGATGCCAGAAGCACCACTTCCTCAGTCATGACAGCCAGTAATGTTTTCAGACATTTCTGAATGTCACATGGCAGATGATTGCCCCTAATTGAGAACCCCTTGTTTAATTAAATTAGAGCCCACCCTTGGGGGTGGATATAAAGTCAGTGTCCCCTGCATATCATGGACTTTATTGTACAGTGTTGCTCCAGTTTACTATGACTGCATAACACATTACCTTAAAATTTAGTGGCATAAAACAACCACTAATTATGCTCATGGAATCTGTGAGTCTAGAATTCTGACAGGGTACAGCCAGAGTGGCCTTTATTCCACAATGTCTAAAGCCTTAGCAGGAAAACTTAAAGGCTTAGGGTGAAGTTTTCTGAAGGCTTCTCACTCCTACATCTAACACTGATGCTCACTATTGGCTGGAAGACTATAGCAACTGGAGGTTGGCTCTTACATTTACACCTGGCCTTTCCATGTTAATGCCTGGTTTCCTTACAAAATGGTGTCAGTGTTCCAAGTGTTCATCCCAAGAAAAAGAGAGCCAGTTGTAAGCTGTATTGCTTCTTATGACCCAACTCCAAAGTCCCATAACATTACATCTAGCATACTCTGTAGGACCAGGCAGTTACAAGGCTCAAGGAGACATATAAACATCACATTTTGCAAGGAGAGCATGTGGGTTAGGACAGGGATCAGTGTATTCATCTTTGGAAAAAACAGTATGCCACAGAGATTGGATGTGACATCTGAGTTCTGTTAGTGATGAAGAAGGGAATTCTGTTTGGATAGACAACCAGCAATGTTTACTAATGTACTATTATTTGATAAAATAGTCCAAAGAAGAATAAAAAATACATATCCCATATAGTTAATAAAGTCTCAAGATGATATTATGTAGAAGCTTTACATTTTATCTAAACTAAAATAGCCACATTGTAAATCCCTCCATTTTACTTATTTTACCATAACATATGTAAATGAATACAAAGGTGATAAAATATAACTTGCTAACTTGGCCCAGTAAAATCTAAGTGTTTAGATGAATTTTTGAGGCTCCATCAAATGAATTTAGCAAAAATAATGGCAGTTTGCTGATGGCGTGAAAGCAATGGCAGAAAACATCACACAAATAATAGTGTATATGAGGACTGTTGCCACCATGAATTTAAGGAGTCATTGCAACCCTACATGGACAAACAGTAGCTGTGAGAAAGTGCTAACAGTCACTGAAAAGTTGAAACACCCAGGGTGAAAGGAGATACAAGCCCAGAGACTTATTTGCTTGATCTTCTATCTTGACCCTTACAAATAACCCCTGGGATGCTTCCACAGAGTCCAGTTTAGTAACCAGTAGTTAGTGTAAAGAGTAATGAACTAGGAATCAGGAAACCTGAATTAAAGTCCTGGTTTGGCTAACAGACTTACTTTTCACAAATCAGCTAATCTTTTTGGGTCTCACTTCCACACTTTGTAAGTTAAAGACAATTGGCATAGGTAATTTCAGAAGCCCTTTTTACTTCTATAATTACTTGCCAGTTTTAGGGAAATGTCCAAAAATAATCAAATGAGCATTTTCAACTAGTCTCTATTAATTCTGTTACTGTGCAAATAGGAGGCCATATCTTGGCATGGTCAGGGAATGTAACAGATCCCCTGCTTTTAAAGGGCTCTGGAAATCTATGTGGGTCCTGTTTTCAAGGAAATTCTATGCTTGCTTTTTCATAAAGAGAGATCTTCCAACAGAGGTATAGCCTCCTTATTCCATGTAATGTCAACTTTCATCAAATTCTCCTTGGCTTTAATAATGAGATATAGGAATAGGGGGAAATGAATGATGAAAGAAGAGGTCTGAATTTAACTTTGCCTTGATGGAAATTGGATCCATTTAACTTAATTCACTATAAAGGCAGACCTGTGAATTGCAAAAGGCTAATCCACAATTTACCACTTATATACGAATTTTATAACTCACAAAATAAGGTTACATATTATTTATGGATACATATAAGTAGAACAAAAGTAGAAAACATGTTGTGGATGCTTTTACATCAAATTCATTTTAGTGCTTGCCTCAGGAGAGGGTGGGAGACAATGAGACTGGAAGAGAATTAGGAAGAATCTACTTGATACTGATAAAGTTTTAAGTTTTACTTAAGGACCCAAAGCAATTAATAACAAAACTATAGACATTTATTCATTTGTGTGGTGTGCAAATGACAAAGTTATATTATTCTCAGTTTTTGTATTAAAAAAAAAACTTCACAAAATAAAAAGATAAAATTGTATTAAGAGTCCTGTGAAGAGCTGAGCTGAGCTGGAGAGAGCTGAGCTGTCAGGTGTCAGAATAGCTGATTGGGCAACAAGCCAAAATGAAAGTAACAGAAGGCCTTTAATCACTTAAGGCAATAGTATAAGCAAGAGGCTAAGCAGGAAAAAGTGCTGGCTTCCCCACTGTTCCTTTTTTCCCCCCATGGAATGGCACCAGGTGAGGGTCAGATGAATCAGCACAGGCATGGGGAAATCTTTCTGCTAGGGGAGCCCTGTGTAAAAGGCTCCTAAAATGTTGTGCACCCAGGGGCTGGCTGGGGGGAGGGCTAAGAATGAGTACTGAGTTAAAGTGGAGAAAAATGTCTTCAAGGTCCTTCAATTAGGAGACCTCAGGATGGAGGCCCCTATACTAAGAATGCATATATGAGTAGAACGTGGCTGGCCAGAGTCCTAGCCTATAAATCCGTATAGAGACTGTAAATCCCTATAGAGACTGTAGGTCTGGTGTGGGGAGGGCAGCTTTTCCCCATGAGGCCTGCCAGGTAAAGCCCTTGTAATTGTCCATAGTTGGCCTGAAAAATGATACAGAAGTTTTTGGCAAGGAGCTGGACTCAAGACTCAAAACTAATGAGTTTTTGAGCTGGACTCAAAACCTAATGAGTTTTCCCACTTTGAAAAAGTCATGTGGGTGAGAAATAGACAATTTCATAACAGTATTTGGAGATTCCAGTACCCTGCTTTCAATAAACAATAACACATCTAAACAGAAGATCAAGGAAATAATATAAACCAGCTGGACCCAGCAGACATCTACAGAATATTCCCCTAGGATTAGGAAGAAGACAATAATGTCTACTGTTACCAATCCTAGTCAACATTGTACCAAAGGCTCTAACCAGAGCAATTAGGCAAGAAAATGAAATAAAAGGCATATAGTTTGGGAAGGAGGAAGTAAAATTATCTCTGTTTGCAGATGGTATGATGTTATATAGAGAAAATTCTAAGGAATCCACAATAAAACTATTAAATTAATAAATAAGTTCAGCAGGGTTACAGGATAAAAGATGAATATATAAAATCAACTTCCATATTTGCAGTGGACAATCCTAATATGAAATTAATAAGATAATTCCATTTAAAGTACCATCAAAAAAGAATAAAATATTTATGAATCAATTTAACAAAGTACAAAGACTTGTACAATGAAAACAAAACATTTAAAGAGATTTAAAAAGATCTACATATATGGAATTCAAGGATTAGAGAGCTTATTATTAAGATGTCAGTACTCTCCAAGTTGATCTACTGATTCAATGCAATCCCTATAAAAACCCCAGTTATCTTGTTGCTGACTTTCCCATACTGATCCTGAAATTTATATGGCAATACAAGAGGCTAGAATATTCAAAACAAATTCAAAATGAACAACAAAGTTTGAGGAATCATACTTTCTAATTTCCACACTTACTAGAAAGCTGCAGTAATCAAGAGATACTGCAAGGCTGCCTGGGTGGCTCAGATGGTTAAGCGTCTGCTTTTGGCTCAGGTCGTGATCTCCAGGTCCTGGGATCAAGCCCCGTGTCAGCATCCCAGCTCAGTGGGGAGTCTGCTTCCCCCTCTCCTTCTGCCTCCTCCCTGCTTGCTCTCTCTGTCTCTCTCAAATGAATAATAAAATCTTAAAAAAAGAGATACTGCATAAGTCCATGGCAAAAGGATAGATCAATAGAATATAAATCAGTGGAACAAATTGAAAGTCTAAATATAAATCCTTACATTTATGTCCAATTGATTTTTTATAAGAGTGTGAAGACAATTCAATGGGGAAAAGAAAGTCTTTTCAACAAATGATGCTAGAAGAGGTGGATATCCACATGCAGAATAATGAAGTTGGATCCCTACCTCACACTATATACAAAAATTAAAATGAGTCAGACCTAAATGGAATAATTAAAACTATAAAACTCTTAGAAGGAAACACAGATATAAATCTTCGTTAGGCAGTAGGTTCTTAGATATGATACCAAAACCACAAGATAAAATAGATAAGTTGGATTTCATCAAAATAAAAAACTTTGTGCTGCAAGTGATATGTCAAGAAAGTGAAAAGAAGGGGCACCTGGGTAGCTCAGATGGTTAAGCATCTGCCTTTGGCTCTGGTCATGATCCCAGGGTGCTGGGATTGAGCCCCGCATCGGGCTCCCTGCTTAGCAGGGAGCCTGCTTCGCCCCCTCCCTCTGCTTCTCCCCCTGCTCATGCTCTCTCTCTCTCTCTGTATCTCTATGTCTCAAATAAATAAATAAAAAAATCTTTAAAAAAAGTGAAAAGAAAAAAATAGAATGGGAGAAAATATTTACAATTCATACATCTAATAAGGGACTTGTATCCAGAATATATAATGAACTCCTATAACTCAATAATAAAAAGACAGATGACCCAATTTAAAAATGAGCAAAGGATCTGAGTAGACTTTTTCCAGAGAATATATACAAATAGCCAATAAGAACATGAAAAGATGCTCAACATAATTAATCATAGGTAAATGCAAATCAAAAATTGTATGATACCACTTCATACCCACCAGGATAGCTGTAATCAAAAAGACAGGCAATAACAAGTGTTGACAAGAATGTGGAGAAATTGGAAACCTCACATATTGCTGGTGAGAATCTAAAATAATGCAAACCGTGTTCTAAAACATTTTGGAATTTCCTCAAAATGTTAAACACAGAGTTACCATATGACAACAATTTCACTCCTATGTATATAACCAAGAGAAATGAAAACATGTTCACACTAAAACTTGTTTGTAAATGTTCACAGCATTTTTCACAATAGCCAAAAAGTGGAAACAACCCAAATGTTCATCATCTGATGAATGGATAAACGAAGTGTAATATATCCATACAATGGAATATTATTCATGAATAAAAAGGGGTGAAGTACTGGTATATGCTACAACATGGGTCAACCCTAAGAACATTATGCCAAATCAAATAAGGCAGTTTAAAAAGACCACATATTGCATGATTCCACTATATGAATTTTTCAAAATGGGCAAATTTATAGCAACAGAAAGTAGGTTGCCCAAAACAGAGGACAAATGGACAGTGGTTGCCAGTTGGTATAGGGTTTCTTTTTGGGGTGGTGAAAATGTTCAAAAATCAGTTGTGATAGGGGAAGCTTGCTGGTGCAGTTGGTTAAGCATTTGACTCTTGGTTTCTGCTCAGGTTGTGATCTCAGGGTTGTGAGATTGAGCCCGCGTTGGGCTCGGTGCTCAGCAGGGAGTCTGCTTGGGATTCTCTGTCCCTCTCCCTCCGCCCCTCCCGCTCGTGCTCTCTCTCTCTTTCTTTCTCTCTCTCTAAAAATAAATAAACCTTAAAAAATTGATTGTGATAATGGTTAAACAACTCTGTGAATAGAGTAAAAAAAACATTAAATTGGATATTCATTTAAATGAATGTTATGATATGTGAATTATATTGCACTAAAGTTGTTTACAAAACTCACAGCAATTCTTTTTTTAATTTTATTTACTTATTTGTCACAAGGAGGGGGAGCAGCAGGCAGAAGGAGCAGCAGGCTGCCCACTGAGCAAGGAGCCAGATGCAGGACTCAGTCCTATGACCCTGGGATCATGACCTGAGCCAAAGCCTGATGCTTAACCAACTGAGACACCCAGGCGTCCCTCACAGCAATTCTTGTTTGAATGATAGCAGTGTGGCTTATGTTGAACTAACGTTACCACACATAATAATTAGAAACTCTGGATTATATATATAGACTATTTGAAGGTATTGGAAAACTACCCAAAGCAGACAGAAACTGGAAGGAATTTAACCCTTGGGTAACAGAACTGCACTGGATGGGGTCCATATCATTTGACTTTCCCCTGAAGGCACTCCCCAGCTTATGCAGTGTATGTAAGCTAGAACCCAAGCAAAAACCTGAAATCTAATTGTCTTGAAGTATTGGAGGATAGATTTTAGTTCTGTTAGAGGACTTAGAAATTGAGGGGATATATTATGAAAATGGGGGAGGAGGAATGTGTCAGTGTGAGTCCAATCTGGCGAGAAACTATACAGCAATTTGAACAGTGGAAATTTAATATAGTTATTAAACTATGACAGAGAGTTAACTATAAAGATGTAAAGAGAATTCTAAATGGCATCCTAGGGCTGAGGGAAAGTACCTAAGAAAAGACAAGCTTGGAAAGGGGCTCCATCCCCAAGGCAGGAGTTTAGACCTTGTAGAAGTTGTGGCCGCAGCCCGCTGGATGACAGAGAAATGTACTGGGTTGCCTAGAAAGTGCTGGTCCACAATTGCCAAGAAAGCAAAAACCTACCTTCTGGGACCCAGGCAAAATAAGACTAATGGTCAAGCATGCAGAGAGAGAGAGAAAAGGCTTTGGGAGCCAACTCACAGACTGGGCAGCACTTGGGCATAGATTGCCAGATATAGAAAAAGCAAAGCTTAACTATATGCTGTCTACAAAGGATACATTTTAAGTAGACAGGATGAAACTAAAATGATTTAAAAGGACATACTACGCATAAGAAAACTGGAATTTGTTAATAACAAATTGGCTTTGTTAATAACAGACAAAACAGATTTCAAATAAAGGGATATTAACAGAAATAAAGAGGTACATTTTATCATAATGATAAAACTGTCAATACCTCAGGAAGACATGGCAATCCTAAACATGTGTGCACATAAACAACAAAACTTTAAGCTACATAAAAAAGCTAAAAGATACCTAAATAAATTCACAATCAAATTAAATTTTTATACTCCTGTCTTATGAGATACAATACAGCTACACAAAAATCAGTTATGATTGTAAGATTTTAAAACACTTGGCATAATTGCTGTTTATAGGACACTACACAAAACAATGGAAGAATACAAATCCTTTTAAGGTACATGTGAAATATTCATCAAAATAGTCAAATGCTGTGCCAAATAATAAATCTCAATATATTTTTTATTTTTTATTTTTTATTGTTATGTTTTTTTAAAATTTCTTTATTGTTATGTTAATCACCATACATTACATCATTAGTTTTTGATGTAGTGTTCCATGATTCATTGTTTGGGTATAACACCCAGGGCTCCCCCCCTCCCCTCTAGAACCCTCAGTTTGTATTTCAGAGTCCATTGTCTCTCATGGTTCGTCTCCCCCTCCGGTTTCGCTGTGAATTGTGCAAGACTGTTGAATCACAAATCTGTACCTCTGAAACAAATAATACAATATATGTTAAAAAAATCAATATACTTTTTAAAATGGAGATCATACAATGTACATTCTAGGACTTCAATTGAGTGAAATTAGTAATCAATAATTGTAACTTAGAAGTCCTCAGATAATTGAAAATTAATATCTAAAAAAAACAGTTTGTAAAATAAGAAAATCATAATGGAAATGAGAAAATACTTCAAACTGAATAATAAGGAAAATACAAGTTATCGAAATTACTTAGATACAGCCAAAGCAGTACTTATAAGGACATTATAGGATTATATGTTAATATTAGAAACAAAATATGACTCATGCATTCACTTTACAAATCTAGAGAAAAATTAAACCCAACATAAGTAGAAGAAAGAGAATAATAAACGTAAGAATCTATTAAATAGAAAACAAATAAAAGAGAAAGCTAACAAAACCAAGAGCTGGTATTTTATTTTAAAAAGTAATAAAGTTGACAAACCCCTAGCAAGACCGATCAAAAAAAAGAAAAGAATGCACAAACTACCAGTATTAGAAATGAAAAAGAAAATATCACTGAAGATTCTACAGACATTAAAAGGATAACAAGATAATATTACAGTAAAACTGTATCACAACAAATTTCAAAACTTAGATGAAATGAATAAATTCTTTGAAAAATACAACTTACCAAAATTGACAAAAGATGAAATTGAAAATCTGAGTAGGCATGTTCATATTAAATAAATTTGTAATAAAAAACTTCTCAAAAAGAAAAGAATAGGCCAGGTTGTCTTTATTAGCCATTTCTATCACAAATTTAAGAAAGAAAGACTGTCAGTCTTATGTACCTCTTTCAGAAAACAGAAGAGAGAATACTTCCCCATTCATATGTGTGGGGGGGGATGATGACAATATTGGGGTAGGTTAATGATTTCATAAATATTTGCACATTTTGTATGCATGTATATGTAGGACATTTTTCTGGAAATGTTTTAACATTTAAGAGAAAGAATCACATGTTCATCCTGACAGCCTTGCCAGGCTTGGCCACCCAGTGAGTTACGCACACGCGCGCGCGCGCACACACACACACACACACACACACACATTTTCTGGGAAAAAAATTTTCTGCATTTTATTAGTTTTTGAACACTTTCTTCACCCTTCCCTAGTCTTAGTCTGAGCTGTGGCTACACCAGCTCCACATGTGGCTTGCTTCTGAGCTGTAAACTAGTACCTTAACCCTTGTTAAAACTACCTGTAGAGGAGTTTTTAAAAGGCAAATTATTCAGACTGTGCTCTGGAACTACTGACTCAAAGTTTCTACAAGGGAAATCAGGGCTTTCACATGCTCTAATACCATAGTGATTCTGTTGAGTCAGAGTTGAAGACCATTGCATTGGTTCTGGCCTACAAATTTTCCCACGATTATGGCTGCCTCTTCTCTGTGACTCAGTAGTTCAGTCTCTGGGATGTCACTCTTTTCTTTCCTAATTTTCTTCATGAATCATTCCAGTTTTATTTTTTAGCGTTCATTTTCCCATTTGTTAATTGCATTCTTATCTTTAGTTATATTTTCATTTCTTTTTACTTGAAAATTATTTTTACCCTATAAACATTATTCAGTTGAACCCCTCCATGTTTACTACACTGAACAAACTGGTCAAAGTTCTTGGTGATCAGGCATTCTACAACATCCAGTCGCCATCAAAAAACCCTGTCTTTGCCTTATTACTCTGTCTTTCCTGCACAATGGTTGGCAGTGAGGCATCATGATAATGAGCTGGTGCTGTAGACTCAGGCCAGGTTTAAACCCCAGCTCTGCCACCTACTAGCTGTGTGACCTTGCACAAATTCCTCAACTTTTCTGTGCCTTGGGTTTCCCACATGAAAAGTGGAAAATATTACTAATGCCTACCTTAAAGGATTTTTGTAAGGAATAAGTAATTTGTTTCATGTAGGACACCTTGAAAGTAACTGGAATATAGCAAGTACTCATTAGATATAATTATTGTTATTACCCAATTCCCCCCAAAAAAAGACTGTGAGACAGACCCCTGAGGGGCTTCTCTCTCTTCCGGTACAGGTTTTCACTTTTTTTGATTTCTTCATCTGGTTATACATTGCCATCTACTTTCCATCTTCCAGAATTTTGTTGATATCTATCATCTGTTGGCATTTCTACTCATACTCTCTTCGGTCTTGAGTGTTTTACCATCATTAACTAGAGTTTCCAGAAGTAGCAGGCATACACATGTTCAATTTGCCAGGTTTAACTTGAAGTCTTCTTTCTTAGTCATAATTTAAACATAGACATAAATACTTGACAAGATCCAAATTATTTCTCCCAACCCACCATGACCATATCATATTTATCTCATTGTTTAAAAACATTAAAACCAAAAAAGTCATTTCTCAGCAGTTCCTAGTCATGAGCTATATGCAACAATCCCAAAATTGTGAACTTCACGATGAATTGGACTCCATGGAGAGACAGCCTTGATAGATTTCTTTTCATCTTTTAAACATTTCTCCTTTAGGGGCGCCTGGGTGGCTCAGATGGTTAAGCATCTGCCTCTGGCTCAGGTCATGCTCTCCATGTCCTGGAACCAAGTCCCACATCAGGCTCCCTACTCAGCAGGGAGTCTGCTTCTCCCTCTCCTTCTGTTTCTCCCCCCGCTGCTCATGCTCTTTCTCTTTGTTTCTCTAATAAATAAAAAAGAAAAAACTAAAGATTTCTCCTTTAAAATTATTATTCACATTATCCTTTCTCTAAATGCATGCCCTGTGTATTTAATGGCTTTTTATTCTATATTCCTCTTACATTATTCACTGTGAACATAACAGCATTTCTGACGATTTTTAAATTAAGGTTGCCTCTTGTGGTAGATAGCTTCTAAGATGGCCCCAATGATTCCTTCTTCCTCGTATTTACAGCCTGTGCAGTTCCCTCCCCTTGACTAACCTGTTTCTAATCAATAAAACACATCAATGTGAAATGAAAGAATGTCACTTCCATGATGAGGTTATAAAAGATTATGACTTCCATCTTGCAAACAGACTCTTTCTTCCTACCTTCAGGGAAGCAAATTGTTATGCTGGAGAGGTCCACATGACAAGGAATTGAGAGAGGCCTCCTACCAACAGCCAGCTCAGGGCCCCACCTCCCTTAGCCCTCAAGGAACCAAATCCTGTCAACAACCACATGAGTTTAGAAGTGTATCCTTTCCCAACTGAGCCTTCAGATGAAACCCCAGCCCTGATTAATACTTTCATTATAGTCTTGTGAGAGACCCTGAGACCAGCAATGCTTAGATTGCTAACCCACAGATACTGTGAGATAGTAGATATGTGTTGTTTTAAGCTGCTAAGTTTGTATAATTTTTTACACATCAATAGATAATGAATACACCTGGCTTTCCTGCCTTTACCCATCATACTAACAGCTCTCCTACTGCTTTAAAGACATAGTTTGCCTTGTCTGTTTCTTTCACATTCCCTCTATACTCCATTCTCAACTCCATAGTATTCAGAAGCTTCTTTTCTGTCAGTATTTGAAGATACATGTACATAAGAGGGCTAAACAGAGTTCTGATTCAAATGTGACAAATATCCAAAGTAATTCTCATGTTAATAATAAAACTGGCATTTGCTATTTATCTGTCATTTATTAAATGATTCTATAAATACTATAGGATTTTGCATTATCTTCATTAAACTGTTGAGGAAACTGAATCCCACAGAACGTAAGGGATTTGTAGGTTGTATGTCTAATTAGTGGTAGAGCCCAGACTAGCATTTATGGCAGCTAACTCCAAATTCCTTTTTTATCAGTTTCACTAGGCTGCAGAATCTCTTCCACCTGATTGGTAGGCAAATCATATTTGCATTATTTTACAAGTGAAAATTTTCATCTTTTAAATTTTTTTCTCTTATCAGATCTCTTCTCCTGCCTCATATATATTTTCCTTAAGCTAGCTAATTCATTCCATGTGTGTGTTTATTTTCATTTAGCTCTAAACCAGGTAGGTATATCATTCTACCAGCAATCACAGCAAAAATTTCTAAGATACCTATTGCATATATTTTATATTCTGAATTAAGTAAAGTCCCCCAGTGTCTAATGGCCTTTCATTACCACTCCATTTACCAACTCTTGTACTATTCTTTGTCCATTATTTTTTTTAAAAATTGAATCTGTAAATCATTGATCATATTTAGAGCTCATTTGTTCCTGAACCTGTTCAATCTCAAGAGATATGTTTCTACTTCTCTAACAATTTATTAGCTCACAGATAAATTATACCTTTCTTATTATCAAATTTTAGGAGAGGACCCAGAAGGCTTAACTTTACACTCCCATTATCTGCATGAATTAAACTAAAAGATTCAGTTATTCTGTGTTGTCTTACCATTTATTACATTCCTGGAAGAGATATTGGAATTGATTTTTTACTTAAATTAACTTTTTTTTTCTAATTACAGAAAAATTTTTAAATACTAAGAAGTATGTGCATACTTAATACTAAAACCAGAAAATCGCTGGCAATACTGTTAAGTTTGTGAGATACATATATTGACATACATACCCACATATACATATGTATATATTTACTCAAACTAACCCTTGTTTAATAAAAATTTGCAATAAGATTTTGAACTGAACCCTAAAAAGAGTTTATGACCATTTCAAAGAGTATAAATTTCATAGTAACAAAACAAAGCCAAAAATACCTTAACTGCAATACTTTGGTCATAATCTCACCACTCTGCTCACTGGTGTGTTTTTCTCAGAGGAACATGTAGTTCACTCATAAGAGCATCAAGAGAGAAAATAGGAAGCAGAACCATAGCTTTAGATTTTCTGTTTCTTTGTTTTTGCCTTTTTGATAATTATAGAAAACATAATTTTGAGATGGACTTCTTACTAGGAATAAACAATACATTTTCCCAATTGGCTTTTATGGGTAGCCCTTTCATGATCTGCCTTCTGGAATAAATTAAGGGTATTAAATTAAGGGTAATAAGCAGGAAGTAGATATGTTATTGTTTATGTGTATGTGTGTGTACATATATATTCATATATACAAATAAATTTTAAGCATAATCAATATCACACTGTATGCTCTCTCTATATTTTATGTGCTGCTTGTTTTTTCACCTAACATAAATCCCAAGAACTTTACCATATTCATCCTAACAGTCTGTTAGGATGGTATAATCTTCTATCCTAAGTCATGCATCATAATTTACTCTTCACCAAAAAATTATTCCTTCTGAACACATAAGCTGAGGTTGTAAAAGTTTTAGGCAAAAATAGTCACTTGTTTCTATATTATGTTTGTTGGGATGGGGTATTTCTACAAAGGGCCTTTTCTTGTGGAGAGATAGGAAAACAGACCAGGGAGCAGCATACTGCTCTTCCCTCCACCTTGCTGTGCTTTCCTGTAGGCCTGTAGGCAGCTAAGTATCACATTTCTGAATGCTGCATCCTGAAAGTCCTAAACCCTGAATGGATGAAGAAGAGGGGGAGCTGACCAAGAAAGGTGGTCATGGACAAGAAGGCTCCAGGACTGGCTGGAGGCTGAAATAGTCTCTGCACAGTTAGGGCATGACCGAAGATTTTTCAATGTTTAGTAAAACCTATGGGTCTCAGAATTAGACTCTGACAAGGAGTAGGAATGCAAATCTTTCCCTGTTATCTTTGGGCTTTTAGATCTTATTCTGGTTCAGAAAATGAGGCATGTGATGTTTTATTTAAAAGGTGCTTGTTAATTCGATACCATCTACTAGACAGTGAGTAAGTAGAATCACCAGTGAGACTTTGGCATCTTGTCATCTTTGCCTTTAGTTTTTAGAGCTGTGACCCTTTTAAATTCTTTTTATCTTTTCAGCGGTATTATAGTGGGGATTTTAGAGGAGCTTTGTCAGGCATATCTCATCTGCTGTCAAAGTAACCCCAATATGTTACTTATATATTATAAATATATAAAAGTTACGTATATATTTTATATTTTAGTCTATTAATTTATCCCTCTTTTGTTGGTTTGAGTAATAGGAGCCAAGTGCAAGGTAGTAAGTTCTAGACCATGGTTCTGTAAAGACACAATCACAATCATATTCCCTTTAATTTGTATGGTAATTGCATGGGTGTAAAGTTGCATTAAGTAGTTTTTATTTTTTGTCACTTGATCCAACTTTAGATATTTAAACATTTACAGGACACACATTTTCATCCTAAATATTTCCTGTGTACAGAATCATATTTCTTCCCAAATATAGAAAAAATAAATTTAGAACACACTCATGGAACTTCAAAAATACTTATTTTATCAAGCGGATCCTGTATAAGTGTCCTTTAATATACATAGTCCCACCTACGTGATTCATTTCCAGCCTCCTACTTCAAGAGATAGCAAACCTGGTTGGATTAAGTAGTAGGTTTTAATATTAGATATTTCCAAGCGTTACCTTTGTGGACTGTCCTCCAGACAAGATACCAGCTTTATTCTTCACTCGTTCAGTAGGGATTATTGGGAGCATGGTAAACTGGAGAAGGTTAAGTGGCCCTGGAAAATATTGAACTGGAGAGACTCTTCCTTGTACAAAGAAGAAGGAAATTGTAGATGTGGCAGAGAGAGTCCATAAAGCTTTAGAAGTCCTTCACATCCTTATCAAAAGACAACTTTATCAACAGAAGTCTTACCACGGGCATCTGTCACTGTGCTCCCATTACCCAGTAATCTTTTTCTGTAAATAAAACTGTTCCTACACAGGAACACTAAAACTAAAACAAAACACTAAAACATTGCACCTCACTCACCTATACAAGTGATTTAATTCACAACCAATTTCACTGAACTGAAGCAGGTAACACTTGACGAGTCAGTTAAGAAAGTAGAACTGCTGTGTCCCACACTATCAGGAAACTGTTGCTCAGATCCTTAAAATATCAGGCCTAAAGCCAGAGCTTCACACCTTTCCTCTCAGAACTCTGGGAAGAGCATCGGACTGTGCTAGCTTCTGACCGTTTTACCTTTCCAGCATTCCTCTTCTGAAAGCACTGGGCCTTGCATCTCCTGAGCCAACACAGCAGAGGTTAAATTTCTATCTCTGGTGTTGTCTGTATTTACAAAAGAAAGTTATTCTATTTAAAAATGTTCTTCTATTATGTGCATATTTGGAAAGCCTAATATTCTTTTCTCTTGTGGTTCTCTTTTCTTCCCCATTAGCTCTGTTCAGTATCCAAAGAGTATAGGCAATCAAGCTGACTTCAAAACTAACTGAAAAAAAATTCATATTTGATGAAATGGGTGTATAATCTGTGCAGATTTGTTTGTAATGAGGGGAATGCTTGGAAGGCCATTTCCAGAACAGCAGTGCTTTTTAAAAACACAATGCCTAGAGTATCCCCCGACTAAGATCAGCTGATTGAATTTTGTAAGCATCTGAAAAAACTTCCAGTGTTGAAGAACCAAGTCCTTAAAATATACAGAGGGTTTCTCTTTCTCTCACCCTACCCTCCTAAACCTGCTTACAATCTATACCCAGTGCTCATGCATCCAGCAATTATGCATGCTCTTGGGTCCTTAGAGTACTCAGTGATGGGTGTGGTACACTTATGTCCTACTTCTCACACACTAAATATCTTTATGCCTTATCATTAGGTTCTAGTATTGGAAAGAGAACGGGAAAAGTTTTCTCTTGAAATATGTACTTGAAAATATACTTGAGGCAGTTATTCTAGTAGAGGAACTTTTTGTGGGTTCTGGTTGAAAAACAATCTTTTATAACCAGGGCAAATTAGGTAACCCCATTAAAGTTCAGTCTCTTTATCTTTAAAATGGGAATAATAAAGTATACCTAGACCCTAAATGTAAGGAAGATGTCTATCACAGTGATCAGTGGGGGGGGGGGGGGGGGCACAGGAAGCTATTATGAATGCTACATAAAATGGCAGCTATTTGTATTATCATCATCATTCATAAATTCTTTGGCCCAGTGGCTTAGGTTTTCTCCATTTCTTCCTTTATGAAGGTTTGTCATAAAACTTGTCATTAATTTGGAATTTGGGAAGGGATATTTACAATAATTTGTAATCTATACATTTATATACATTATATTTAACAAGAAAAGTTGAATTATTTAGATTTGAAAAATATTGAAACTTCCTCATCTTTTTTTTTCCCCCTTTCTCATTACGAAGTATATTAACTACTAAAAAGCTAGATCTGGGTTAGATGTTGTATAGACAACTTACACTCAATATATCAAAAAATAAACTTAACCATCTTTTCTCCCTCCTTCCTTCCCCTCTCCTTCCCTTCTTCCCTTCCTTTTTTAAAATTTCTTTCCTTGGTTACCTACAATTGGTTACCTACTGTTGGCAGGTACAATACTAGGGAAGGGGTATGCAATCATGAGTAAGATAGTTACAATCCCTGCCCTCATGCAGCTTACAAACTAACTAGTCGAAATATTTAACAAATGAATTACAGAAACAGTTATATCAAAATAGAGTTGATAAGTGTGATGAAGGAAAGCTCAGAATTCAATACAAGTAAATAGTGTGCAGATAAGATGGAAACCTGATTCAGTCTGGGGAGTGCCAACTCTGAGCTGAGACATGAAGGATGAAGTGGGGTGAGGAGGTTTCTAAGTAGAGCTTAGTTATACTCAGATTGATGCATCTTTTTTATTTTATCTGTTTCTTTCTAAACACAATCATCCTTCCAGTCACCCAGGCTTAAAATCTTCACATTATTTTTGACACTTTATTCGCTTTTGCCTCAACAAATAATCAGCTGCCTGCCCAATTTTCTTGATTCAGCATGTTCTTTCCTCTGTTCTCATGAATGCCTGAATTCCCATTCTCACTACAGTAGTTATGTCCTTCTTTACCATTTTCCTACAGCTGTATTTTTTCTTTCATTCAACACATATTTATGAGCACTTTTGTGTGCCTGGACTTTAGTTAGTTAGTGCCAGTATTACAGAATTGAACGTGATAAACATGGTTGTCACAAAGCTTACAAATCGAATGCAGTGCTGTGGATCCAGTGCTATGATCAAGTAGGGACGGTGTGCTAAGCCACAGGGAAGGCTTCTTCTTCCTAGAGGGGGAGTGATTTAGACTGAAGCCTGAAAGGTGAATAGGAGTAAGCCAGGTACAGGTGAGACAGTTGGATTGTATGAGGAACATCCAGTCAGAAGGGACAGCATATGCAAGGATCGGACGGTGTGAGTAGGTGGAAAGTAATGATGTAATAGAAGTAAGCTGGTATCTATCATCCTAAATAATTTAGACTTTTGGGGCACCTGGGTGGCTCAGTTGGTTAAGCATCCGACTCTTGATTTTGGTTGAGGTCACTCAGTGTGGAGTCTGCTTGGGATTCTCTCTCTCCCTCTCCTTCCTCCCTGCTCCACCCCCTGTGCACACATATGCACGCTCTCTCCCCCCTCTCTCAAATAAATAGTCTTTTAAAAAAATAATAATTTAGACTTTTTCATAAGAACCCTGAGTTAAGGAAGCAGAAGCATTTGGGGACTAGAGTAAAGGAGGATGCTAAAATAAGACGTAAGAAAAGGAAAAGGTTCGATGAGGAAGATGATGAATTCGTTTTGTTTTGTTGTGATTTCTCCTAACTGGCCTTCTCGCCTTCAATATCTTCCCTTTCCATAGCATCCAGGCATCTCGTGTGATGCTGCCAGATTAACTCCCAGGAACACACTTCTGATCTCAATTTAAAGAAGTTTAATGATATGTTTGGTCATGGAATAAAATCTGAATTCCTCACCCTTTTATTTAAAGCTTACAGTGAACTGGTCCCACCTCTGTTTTAAAGCTTGGGTGGCTCAGTCGTTAAGCATCTGCCATCGGCTCAGGTCATGATCCCTGGGTCCTGGGATCGAGCCTCGCATCGGGCTTCCTGCTCGGCCAGAAGCCTTCTTCTCCCTCTCCCTCTGCCCCTGCTTGTGTTCTCTCTCTCACTGTGTCTCTCTCTGTCAAATGAATAAATAAAATCTTTAAAGCTTGGTTTTTAGTACTCCCCTTTATGTCTTCCTGTCCATAACCATGCACTCCACACTCTTGAAGCTTTCCCACAACCAGGCCTTTGTCTTGGGCTCCCTCCCCCTTTCCTGTTTGCTTACATACTTAAACCCTCTCCTCCTCCAGGTCCTTACTCAGATGTGAACCCTCCCACGATAATTCACTTGTTTCCACTGAGAGTAATTCCTCTTTTCTCTGAATCCTCAGTATGATTCAGTTCACAGTATAATAGCATTTGTCACCTCCCCCATGTGGTAGAACTATTTAGAGAGGCAAGACATGAACTCAGGAAGTCAACTGCCTGGATTCAGATCCTAGCCCTGACATTTTCTGGCTGTGTGATGCTGAGCACATCTCCTAAATTCTCTGTGCGTCATTCCTCTGTTGCAAAATAAACAGTCCTACTGTATAAGGTGTTGTGGGGATTAAATAAGTAAATACTGTAAAAATGCTTACTTTTGTGTCTAGCAATAGTGCTGTATAAATATTTGGTATGATCATGCCATTATTTTTATCATGTACACGGAGCATCCACTCTTCTAAACTATAACTTGAGGACCTAATCCACATCTGACTTATTATAATGGCTTCTAAATTGCAGACTAAATAAATAGTGAATGAGTGAATCAGAGTCACAATGATTAGTGAATCCTAATTGGACTTTTCACATAGTTTATCTTGAAGATAACATTTATTTCTGACCAACTCATTTACAGTAACAAGCCCTCAAATTCTTCATTTGTGAAATAAAAATTTGAAGCTATAACAGTAGTTCCTGAACAATTCAAGAGCAATTCTTTCCTCCAAATATTCCGACTTCTGTCTCACATTCTTCACCTTTGCTTATTCATGCCCTTAATCATTGTTCGGTGTGCAATGGAAAACTTTGTAATAAGTCACAGGATTTTGTAGATTCCAGGAATCCTCTGTGTTAGAATAAACTCTAAAGTCATTTCTAATAGAAATATTTGAGATTTTTGTATATTCTAGACTTTAGGTCTCTCTCTCACTAGTTTCTAATCTGTCATTTCTCTCCGCCATGAGAAGGAACACATATCCCCTAACCTCTTAATCTTCTACCAAGTTTTCTCCATTTGTTTTTTTTCCCCTAAATTTTCCCTTCTTCCTTCAGCTCATATTCCTTACTAAACAATACAGCTTATTTTGCAGAACTTATAATTACTGCTGGACTCTTGTGTAAAGGGACTGTTTCTAAAATATATGAGCTAGGGGCGCCTAGGTGGCTCAATCGTTTAGCGTCTGCCTTTGGCTCAGGTCATGATCCCAGGGTCCTGGGATCGAGCCCCACATCGGGCTCTCTGCTCAGTGGGAAGCCTGCTTCTCCCTCTCCCACTCCCCCTGCTTGTGTTCCCTGTCTCGCTGTCTCTCTCTGTCAAAATAAATAAATAAAATCTTTATAATAAATAAATAAATAAATAAATAAATAAATAAATAAATAAGTAAATAAAATATATGAGCTGAAACCTAGAACACACATTTACAGAATTTAACTTATTTTGTGAAAATAGCAAATAAAGGAAATGTTTTTGTATCAATTCTTGGATAACTCCAAGTACTTTCCTGGTAGAATGAATTTTAAAATCACATCTTTATCTGCATCTTTCAGCATAGACCTAATGAATTAGAAAATTAAGGACAAATACTACATATACATAAAGCAACATTATCTCTTGGCCACACCTATTTTTACCTTCCTTTGATTTCTTCTTAATACCAGCCTTTTTGCCACTCCTTGAGAATTTAATTCTAATGGTATTGAAAGTACCTAGTTTAATATCTTTATAAGGTAGAACTATTTGAGAAATACCATCAGAGAGTTGTCAGTAATGTCATTCCTGGCACTGTTGGAGAGTAGGACCCCACTAGTAAGATATCAACAAGAAAATGTCAGCACCCACCCCATGTCACCCAGCTATGCTTTGTTTCCCAATATTTATATCTTTGGGATTTAAAAAAAAAAAACCTAAAATAATAGAGTTTTAGGAGTGAGTATATTTTTCTGTTATGATGACCTTCTTTTCAGAAAAATCAGTTTAGGCCTGCCGCTCCAGCATAAGAGTAAAAGTCTACAGTCTTCAACAACATTTATTCTTTAGATTTCTTGAGCAGGGCCAAACCTATTCCTGTTCTATGAGGGCTTGTTCAAAACCACCAATAGCATATGAAAGGTAACACATACAGTGCCTTGCACATGCCTTTTGACTGCCCCCACCCCCGCCCAGAATTGACCACTTGTTCCTTGGGTCCCAATGAACCTGCCAGATGTTTATCACAGCACTTTTGCTACTTTAATGCAATTCCTCATTTACAGGTCTCTCTTCTCTTATTGGCCTTTGTATCTACAGTATCTAGTATAGTATCTGGCTCATGGTAAATGTTTAATTAATATTTGCTCAGTGAGAACTCTGGAGTGAGAAGAGAAGAGTTAGTGAGGCGACTGAGCCAGGTACTAAGTGGTGGATTGACTGGGAAGTACGATACAGGATGATCCTCTCAGGGCTGGTTCAGACAGGGGAAGGGTACTGCTGGAAGTATGGAGGTGGGAATCAGCGAGGCTCCAGTGGAGTATGGCAATGGAGGACAGCCTGGCTGGCCTATCTGGGGAAATAAAGAGAGTTAAGTTTGAATGTGCCAAAGGCTTAGAGACAATTGATAGAAACTCCTGAGAGTCAGAATCAAAGAACTTAGCTTTGATTTGAAAGCAATAGGGAGACTGTAGTCTTTTGATTTGGACCATGAATGATCAAAATATTTTAAAGTGTAATTTAAAAGGATGTGTGCTTATGTCAAAATTCATATATGAAATATCGATTTTAGTCTGTGGGTCATCAGTTGATCCTGAAGGTCTCTTTCTTTCTGTTCTCATCCCACAGGTTGTTATTTTGTACTTTGAGCCAAGCACTTTTCGCTGTATTCTCCTCAGATGGGTCCGTCTTCTCGGTTTTGCTACTGTTTATGGAACTGTCACTCTCAAGCTTCACAGGTATATTCTATTTCACTAGTTTTCATTCCCATGATAGGATCAAAGTATTTGGCTTAGCATGTAATTGCAAGCTGGGTCAGCCACTTAAATGGTTTAATTTCAAGAATTTAGACGGCAAGACAATACACTTTTTTTTTTCATTTTCAAGGCAGTATCATTAGGATTCTCTAGGGAAATCTTTAATACAACTGAATTTGAACAACATATTTCAATAAAATGTGCCATTGGGTATGGAAAACTTAATTCTGAATAAAAAAATAGTTTAGAATGAATTCAAGAGAGTATTTATTAGCTAAGAACAGGAAAGAATACAAAGATGATACAGCTAAAAATCCAGGTCCAGAGCTCCCAAAGAATCCTTATATAGTAGAATTCAGCAGTCCGCTGACTTGACAGAGACTACTGTTCTTCATTCATGAATTACATGCCCCAGGGTAATCCTGCTGATGGTCAATGGGTGAAGTTCAAAAAAATAATGTTCTTGACTTTCCTCCTTAACCAGTGTGCTGTAGTGTAAATTAGATAATGGGGTAAATGCTCTTATACTTTCAAAACCACCTACTTTTCTTAATGTATATGATAAGTTTGAGGAACAAAGAGGCATATAGTACATTACCTGTCCACAAAGGGCTTTCCCTTGCCTCCTCTTTCCAAGCTCTCTCAATGCAGTGATACCAAAGACCACTGGAGAGAGAATGTAATTTCTCCCTCATGATAAAACTGCAGCTCTATAGAGGAAACCCTTTATGCTGCTTAGCTTTAAAGTTGTTTTTATAACCATAGTAAGCCATTCATATTTCCATGCTAATATGATCATTAAGTGTTTCTCAATAAAAGTATTTTAATATGGCTCAGACAACAGTTTATCTTAGAGCCATAATATGTGTTATATTTGTCTTTAAATATTCCCCTTTCAATCTTTCTTAAAATGTGATCATTTTACTGTCTACTACACAAGAATCTTGATTTCTTTTTTTGGGTTCTTGTTTTGTTTTGTTTGTTTTGTTTCACTGGTACTTATTTACTGGGAATGCTCCAGAGTATCTTTTTGGAATAAACATAAATATCCTTACCTCTCAAGATTCCTTTCTTACGTATGTCCTATAGTACAAAGAACATTGGACTGGATGTCAGGAGATCCAGGTTAAATCTCATTTCAGCCTCTAACTCTAGGAAATCGTAGGCTTCTATATCCTATGAAAGGAAAAGATTAGACCAATCTCTAATGTTCTTTCTGACATTCATTTTATTCTTTCCACATCACAGCACACTTTGCTATTATGTCCCTGTAGTCTTCAAGTATCTTCCGGTTTCCGTTCCTTATATGATAGCTATTTTCAACTGATGCTCACCAAAGGAAATGAGTAATCACTAGCAGCCTATAACAGACAATAAGCCTTCTAGAATTCCTGAGAGAATGGGTGACCTCTTGAGATTTAAAAAATGATCCCTCTCCCTATGAGTCTAGCACTTAGCATCTCTTGGGTCCTCTATTATATAACACAGTTTGTTTAATTATCTTCTTCTTTTTTTACCTAATTTACTTTCTTATTGAAGTGAGGGTCTTACCATTGAATCCCCAGCCCTTAGCACAATGACTGATACATGGTAGGTGTTTAGTACATATTAGTTGATGATTGAATGAATAAAAATGTCAGATACAGACTTAGAAGCTGTTTCCAACAGTTCTCTCCGCACATAATGCATTCATAGTCCCCTGACTCCCTGGATGTCCCCACATTTCTAAAACATATAACTCTGTGGTCTGCAAGAAGCTGTTTGGTGGGATGCAAACACAGTATTAAATAGCACTGAATCATGTCATGAGAAAATTACTTCCATTCAGAAGCTCTTTCCATCCTTCTGATTATTTCCAAGAGAAAAATTAGTGTGGAACTAGTAGGTCTCTAACACCTGCTAAACACTTGCTAATCTCTCTTTGCAACAAAGAGCAGATCAAGTTTCAGGCTCAGAGCTTTCCATTGCAATGCTACCTTGATAAACTTAATGACCATCTCACTGTATTTCTATAGTTACTTTCTATTTCTATATTATCAGTTTTTCATTTAAAGTAGCAATATAAAGTTTCCTTAAAAATATTTTAAATAGAAATTGATTTAAAGAATATATAGCTAGTACACAGACATAGGCAGAAATCTTGACTGTGGTATGCAAATGATTGGAATTTGAGAAACTATTCCATCATTCTTTAGTTTATTTCAAAGACTGGACTTAAAGCTATTTTTCTATGTCTTTAGAAGTCATTGTAGTGAAGAGTTACCACTGAAGGTTTAAATCAAGTAGAAACTGTTTCTAACTTAATGAGCTGAATTTTTCTTATCCTGTCTGAACCATATGGCTTTATATTATATTATGTTTTTTTATATTGCTTAAATTTAACTGATTCCGATATTGTTTCAGTCTATAAAACTGAACAGTTAGCATCCCAGAGGAATGTAAATAACCCACTGGAAGTGACTAGCTGAACCAGTTTCTTGTTCCCGGTTCTTAGTTGTGCATGTGCCTATGTTTATATATTTAGGTATTTGATAAGTGAATGAATGGGTGGATGGTTATGGTGAATGCAGCTGCCATGGGTGTCTTTGGCTGGTATCTTTTAGATTCAAGTAACATGTGGACTTCTAAGATTTGGTAGTAACATGATAAAGAGGAAAAACATAAAGGGGCTCCTGGGTGGCTTGGTTGGTTGAGCATCTGCCTTCGGCTCAGGTCATGATCTCAGGGTCCTGGGATCAAGCCCTGTGTTGGGCTCCTTCCTCAACAGGGATTCTGCTTCTCCCTCTCCTTCTCCCTGAGCTTGTGTGCTCTTGCTTACTGTCTCTCTCTCTCAAATAAGTAAATAAAAAACAATCTTTAAAAAAATTTAAAAAGAGGAAAGGCATAAATCCTAACAAATCCAAATTCAAATTTTAGTTCTGCCATTAACTATTTATACAACCAAGAATAAATTATTTTAACATCTGAAAATCAGTTTTCTCACCTCACCTGTAAAGTTGTTGTAAAGGCTAAACATGACTGGAATATGTGTAAAGATATCAAGGGAATGGGGTTACTATGGCTGAATTAAGCGATAAGGAAATTCATTGGAAAAATAGGGAGAAAGGCATGGAACTAGGCCTGACCCAAGATAGACTGAGGGATCAAGATAGCATGGCGAATGCCATATAGCATTTTCATAGAAACTTCATTTTTGTAATCCCAAGATTTTTTTCAAAAAGTAAATCCTACCTCTCTAGGCAAAAAATTCTAAGGAAATTATCAGTACAGATACATAAAGTGACTGTTAACATCCCTTGAGAACAGGACGGCAAGAAAGACTTGAGTTTTTGTTTTTATTTCCGTTACTTCCCTCAAGGCTTAGTAAAATTATGGAACATTTCTTTCTCCATCTCCTGGCTTCTCACTGATTGATGGTAGTGTTTACAGAATTCCAGTAGCCCTGAAAACTTGGCGCAAATATGAAAAAGGAACAGGATCTCACGCTGTCACAGAAATGATACTATTAGCCTGGGAGGGATCTTAAAGGTTTCATTCACTTTTACCAAATCTTCCACTTTTTAATTTAGTGGTCTCTCCCTGTATTTGAGAATTATACAGTCAGAGACTACCATGCCAATCCAAAGGAAAATTGCAAAAGAGTCTTGTGTTTATTAACAGTGCAATATAAGGGTGTAACAAGTTGGGGGCAGGGTGAGAGTGGTTTGCCTCTTCACAGAGGAGTCTTTTATCACTGACATTTAGAATCACTATCACAAGATGGTGATAAAAAGCCAATCAACTTTTAGTAGTCTTTATTATTGCCCTAAGTTCTCTACAGGCAAATGGGTCCCTTTGTTACCTCTACCCTAGGGCAAGCCAGTCCCACTGCCCCACCTCATTGGCAGGCCATTCATGCATGGCAATTTACTTGAACCTGAAACTTTTTCCTTTTTGGAGAAAGAAGGAAGAATGGTACAGGTTTTAGCTCTCTTGATATGGATCAAAGAGAAAATAGAGCTGAAGTAGGAAAAATGAAGAAGTTTATTTGTAAAGATTTTGCTTCAGTAACCATACAGAAGTTTGACTTGGGACATGAATGATACAGGACAGATCTAAAAGAACATCCAGTTCTTTGTGTTGTTGTGTGGGTTCACAGAATACTTGCTAAGCTAGGTTTGTTTGTTTGAAGAAATTTGGTAAGGCAATATCCCAAGGTTCAGAAAAGCCCAGTGTATTTTCAGGAGGCAAAATGAGGAAATGTTTTAAATGAAAGGGGGTGGAGAGAGATTAAGAAACTCAATGCTAAAAGAACATTTTCCTATTCCCTGTAATATGGTTTCGAAAACAAATTGCCTTTTTCCTTTTTCCAAGGCTAATCAAGAAAAAAACAAAAGACTTTTTTGTACTATATTTTAAAATGAATATTTAAGCAAGCTGTGAAAAAGCCTTCTTCTGGCTCTGGACTAGGAATTTTCATTTCATACATTATTCAGTACTCCTTGCTCTAGATAGAACACAATACATAGCAGTTTTCTCTACTGTGCTCATTAGCACCAAATATTTACACTTTGTGGGAAGGTTTTGTGTTTTATTTTTTTTTTTGGTTGTTTCCTCCTAAATTTTAAAAAGTGACTGGAAGTTACCTATATTTATTTATTTTATGTATTCTTTATAAGGATACATAAAATACACTAAGATACCTTAAATTTTTGAAAGAACAAAAGAAAAGCAAGTAAGGACTGTCTAGAGAAGCCAAGAACTCATAACAAAATGAAGGTTGCCTTCTTTAGCTTAACTTATGATAACCACTGGCTGGAAGGCAATTTGAGATAGAGACTCAGGCAAATTAGACTGTCTCTTAGCTGCAGAACCATCTGCCTTAGCAAAGTGTTGGTTAGCCTTCATTTATGAAAGCCAAAAAATAATAATAATAATAAAATAACAACCTTTGTTCTTAGGTGGCTGAGCAAAATGCCTGTGGGCGTACACAGATTCTTCTAAAAATCTTGCATTTACCCCAGCTCACAGATGAATGTTGTTTAAGGTCCCAAATCATGGCCCATAGGGGTTTGAACATGGAACAGTTTCAAAACGGTTTTAGCCGGTTGCCTACCTCAGCCAAGATAACATTCCAAGAACACTTCCTTTGACCATGTAGCCATGGACATTACATTTTGACTAGGAAATAGGAAGAGTTTGCCATATGGATGCTGGTAATGATGGGGATTTCAGGTCCTCCCTTCTGCTGAGCTCACTGTGATTGATCATCTTTTCTGGCTGGCGATCTGGATGTAGAATACCTTCAAGTGAAGAATTACTCATAGTGACATTTCTTAAGAACCATATTGTCCCAGAGAAAAGAGACTCATTCATAAGCTTCTGAGGAAGCTCTCTTTCCCTGTCAGGGTACTATTCCGACATTGTTAATGAAAAAAAATTATTCTGACACTTGTTAAAGAATGGTAAGACAGACTTTATTCAGGGGCACAACAACATGGGATTTTACAGCTAGGGAGAGAGATTAGGTTCAACTCAGAATACATAAAGGAAACGGGATTTATAGTTAAGGAGCAGGGTGTGGTTCAGTGGATGAAATACTACTAAGAGAAAGCATCAGAGGCAAAGGAGAATTTCTGGCTAAACCAACTTGACAGGAGTCTTGAGAAAGGCAGGCGGTTGTGGTCTCAGATATCAAGGGTGGGAGATTCTCACTAAGCTGACTTAGTAAGATTTTTGCTACAATTGGGCAATGCAAAGACAAGGGAAGTCCAAAGGTTGGGCCCAGTCGAGCAGAAGACTCAGAGGAGCCTGGCTAAAGTTTGATTAAGGAGAGAATCTTTGTCAATAGGTAGCAAGTAAGTTATAGTATACCATAACAACTCATGCTACTGCACAGAACTATTTGTGTGCTATCCTGATTCTAATTAACTTTCAGAAAGTGTGTAGTTACACACCTTAGTTTTGCAGGCTCTTCATTTCTGTCATTCTGATCATTCATACGCTTGGAAGGACCTAGAAGAAGAGAGGCCCTTGAAACCTGAGAAATTAGCATATTGTGCCCTGTCACTTCTCCTTCCTGTACTCATCTCCCCTTTGTTGGCATACTCATAATCTGTCTGGAGCTGCCTGAGTCTGAGTCCTATGGGACTTTGCGTACAGCCAGTCCTTATGGATGGCTCCCCAGAAACCATGAAAACAGAATCTCCTAAGCTCCAATGAATTACTTTTTGATATAAAATCTTTGACTAACTAGAGAATAAGACAATTCCCTCTGCTCATTCCTTCCCACCCTGCCCCTTCTAATGACTTCACACTGCCCTATCTAGCTTCCTGTAGGACCCCAGCTGAATGACCTAAATATTGTTAATTATGTTGGTTTATTCTTGTCACTTTCAGAAGCTAATTAAATGATGCTGGCTTGAATAGCTTCATTTATGAATTAATATGTTCAATTTAATCTACTTATAGGAAGTAAAAGATTTGGGAAATATAAGCTTATTGATAAAAGATGTCTTTTATTAACTAGAGGTCTATATTCATATAGGACCTTTAAAACATCAATGAGTAACTTTTTTTAATGCAATTAGAAATAAAAGTAAAATTCATTTTTAATTGTTCTACTTTTCAGAATGTATTAAATATTAGGAATAAAATGGGAATGTATCCCACTCAGAAAATGGAAGAGACTTAAAACTTTACTTATTTTGTCTGACATCAGATGTCCTACTTGATTTTTTTGTGACACATAATTTTGAAATACACTTTATTTTATAACATCTAAACTCAGAGCTTTTCAATATTAAACTTCTCTTTTTGTTTTTGCAATATATATATATACATGCTCCAGTTTCTAGTCACAGCATCAACATTTTATGTCAAGATTTCTGGAAATAGGTTTGAATTAGAATATATAGTTTAGGGGCTGTGTGGCACATCAGAAACATGGGGTTTTTTTTATTGCCTGGATTGTATGGACTTGTCCATGTGTGCATACGTGTGTGTGTGTGTGTGTGTGTGTGTTAATCAACGTTAAAATTATGAATAAAAACCCATCTGGTAATTCAGAATTAGTACTTCTCAGACTATAGTTGATAAATACTTTATCCTAATGTTCTTCATTAGAAACTAACAAATCCTCTATGCCCTCAAGTGGAAATATTTCTTTTCCTCATGTGAAGTAGATATAAGAGAATAAGTGGGAAATGAAATTCATTCATTCATGTAGCAAAAAGAAGGGCAGCCAGGCTTTAAAGGCCACAGTGAGTGCTCACTTCAGCAGCTCATATACTAAAATTGGGATGACACAAAAAAGGTTAGCACAGCCCCTGCACAAGGATGACACGCAGATTCGTGAAGTGTTCCATATTTTTGAATAAAGACCTGCTGTAATAAATATATTAACTTAAACAGGAAGGAAGGTAGGAAGGAAGGAAGGAGGGAGGGAGGGAGGGTGGAAGGAAGGAAGGAAAGGCAGGCCAGCCACAGTGAGACAGTCTGCTTTTGCAAGCCCTTTACTGCCGCCCTCACTGCTGTTGTCAGGACCCAGAGGCAATGGCTTGGCTTGAGTTATTGGATGGACACACTTGTGTCCTTTCTGTTGCACCACCAGTTCCCCTGGCTTCCAGTTACTCTGTTGCCCGTCACTTAGCATTTACATGTATCCAGTTCAGAATACCTGAGTTATGTTTACATTTTCATTCAGTTCAAAATAATTTCTAATTTGAATTACTCTTTGACCCACAGATTATTTAGAAGTATTATTTAGTGTCCAAATATTTGAGGGATTTTCCGAAAATCTTTGTTTTTGATTTCTAATTTAATTCTGTTGTAGTCAGAGCACATACCTTGTATGACTTGAATCCTCTTAAATTTAAAAACTCATTTTATGGCCCAGAATATAATCTATCTTGGAAAGTGTTCCATGGGCACTTGTATTCTGTGGTTTTGTGGTTGTTCAATAATTTTGTTCAAGTTTTTTATATCCTTATTAATTTATCTCTACTTGTTCAATTGAGAGAATAGTTGGAAATTTCATATTTGCCTGTTTCTCCTTGTAGTTCTTTCAGTTTTTGCTTCATATATTTTGAAGTTCTGTTCTTGGATACATAAACATTTGGAGTTTTTAGGTCCTATTTATAGGACATGGACTCATGTTAAGCTTGTGATTTTAGATAGTATTACCTGTGTAATACCTTCTAACATGCCATTGGCTCACCTGGCCTCTAGTTACCATCATGCACATCACACAGAATTCACATGTGTCCAGTCCAAAAAACTGGATTTGAACTAATAAGGAACTTAATACTGGAAGCACAACTGTTCTAGAAATTCCTAGATAGAAGCAAAATACCAAAACTGAGTCAAGAAGATATAGAAAATCTAAATAGATCTGAAAATAAAGACATTGAATTAATAATCAAAAATCTCCCCCCACCACACATACAGCCCAGTACTAGATGGTTTCACTGATGAATTATACCAATAATTTAAAGAATTAACACTAATTATTTGCAAACCGTTCTGAAAAATAGATAAGACAACATTTCCTATTCATTGAAAGAAGTCAGTATTACCCTGATAGCAAAAATAGATAAATATATCACAAGAAAACAAAACTGTAGACCAATATCTCTTATGAATATAGACATAAAAATCTCAATCCAGACAGAATCCAGCAACCAAAAAGAATTATATATCATGACCAATTGGGATTTAGCCCATGAATACAAAAATCAATCAATGCAATAGAGTATATTAACATAATAAAGGACAAATCTCAACAAATGCAGAAGAAGCATTTGACAAAAATCCAACACACTCTCATGATAAAAACACTCAGCATACTAGAATGGAAGGGAACTTCCTCATCCTGATAAAAGTTATCTGTGAAAAATCCACCGCTGACATCCTGCTTAATGATGAAGGACTGAAGTCTTTCCCCCTAAGATTAGGGGCAAGATAAGAATGTTCAGTCTTGCTACTTCTATTCTACGTTGTCCTGGAAGAACAGATGGAGAAAGAAGTAAAATTATTTGCAGGTGACATGATCTTTTGTAGTGAAAATCCTAAGGAATCCACCAAAAAACTATTAGATGTAATAAAGAGGTTTAGCAATGGTGCAGTATACAAGATCAATATGTAAAACTCAGTTGTATTTTACACACTAGCAACAAACTAAAACTGAAATTAAGGGGATATTTTCATTTACAATAACATAAAAATAAAATATGTAAGAATAAGTTTAACAACAGAACTACTACAAAGGTGCTCTGAAGACTGCAAAACACTGTGGAATGAAATTAAAGAAAACCTAAAAAAATGGAAAGATCCCTTATTCATGGTTTGGAAAACTTAGTTTTTTCAGATTGCTATATTTCCTAAATTGAATCAGCCTAATTCCTATTAAAATCCCAGCTAACTTTTTTGTAGAAATTGACAAGCTAGTTCTAAAATTCATACAGAAATGCAAAGGGACCAGAATAGCCAAAACAATCTTAAAAAAGAAGAATAAAGTTGGAAGACTCACACTTCCTGATTTTAAAACTTACTTCAAAACTACAGCAATCAAGACAGTATGATACTGGCAAAGGAAGAGACACACAGATCAATACCAGGTTTCTCTAGGCAAAAGAATGAGGTTGGACCTCTAAATATACACCATATACAAAAATTAATTCCAAATTGATCAAAGACCTAAGTGTAAGACCTAAAACTATAAAACTCTTAGAAGGAAACATAAATATTCATAGTCTTGGAGAAAAACCCAAAGCACAAACAAAACAAAAGAAAAAAATAGATAAATTGGACCTTAACAAAATGAAAAACTTTTGTGCATCAAAGGATACAATCAAGAAAGTAACAAAATAATGAGGGTGGGACTGTGGGCAAAATGAGTGAAGGGTAGTGGGAGATACAGGCTTCCAGTTATGGAATGAGTAAGTCACAGGGATAAAAGGTACAGCATAGGGAATATATTATGATATTGTAATAGCATTGCATAATGACAGATGGTAGCTACACTTGCAGAGATTATAGCATGATGTATGAAATTCTCAAATTACTATGTTGTACACCTGAAAGTATTAGAACATTGTGTGTCAACTATACTTCAATAAAAAATAAGGTGACAGAATGAAGGCAAAAATCATATCTCCATTTATGATAAAAACTCTGAACATTAATAGATATAGAGGGAATGCACCTAAACATAATAAAGGCCATACAGGATCTCAAGGCCACAGCTAGCATCCTACTCAATGGTGAAAAGCTGGAAGCTTTTCCTCTAAGATCAGGAACAAGACAAAGATGCCCACTTTTTTTTTTTAAGATTTTATTTATTTATTTGACAGAGAGAGAGAGCACAAGCAGGGGGAACAGTGGAGAGAGAGGGAGAAGCAGGCTCCCTGCTGAGCAGGGATCCCAGCAAGGACGCTGGGATCATGACCTGAACCGAAGGCAGATGCTTAACTGACTGAGCCACCCAGGCACCCTAAGGATGCCCACTTTTATCACTTTTATTCAACATAGTGTTTCAAGTCCTAGCTACAACAGTGAGGCAAGAAAAAGAAATAAAATGTATCCAAATTGGAAAGGAAGAAGTAAAACTGTCACAACTTGCAGATGACATAATATATACAGAAAATCCTAAGGACACTACCAAAAATCTGTTAGAACTAATAAATGAATTCAGTAAAGTTGCAGGATATAAAACCAATATACAAAAATCTATTGTGTTCCTTTATACTAATAACAAACTATCAAAGAGAAATTAAGAAAACAATTCTATTTAAAATTGCATCAAGAAGAATAAAATACCTAGGAGTAAATGTAACCGAGACCTGTACACTGAAAGCTATAACACAGTGATGAAAGAAATTGAAGAAGACATAAACAAATGGAAAGAACAAAGCTGGAGGCATCATGCTCCCTGATTTCAAACGATATTACAGAGTTACAGCCATCAAAACAGTATGGCATTGGCATAGAAAACAGTCACAGAGGGACACCAGTGTGGCTCAGTAGGTTGAGCATCCTACTCTTGGTCTTAGCTCAGATCTTGATATCAGGGTTATGAGTTCAGGCCCTGTGTTGGGCTCTATGCTGGGCATGGAGCCTACTTAAAAACAACAACAACAGCAACAACAAAACAGAGACCAGTGGAATAGAAGACTATCCAGAAATAAACCCATTCATATATGGTGAATTAATTTACAACAAAGGAAGCAAGAATATACAATGGGGAAAGGATAGTCTCTTCAATAAATGGTGCTGGTAAGACCGGACAGCCACATGCATAAGAATGAAACTGGAGCACTATCTTACACTATACACAAAAATTAACTCAAAATGGATTAAAGACTTGAATGTAAGACCTGAAGCCATGAAACTCTTAGAGGAAAACATAGGCAGTAAGCTCCTTGATGTCAGTTTTGGCAATGATTTTGAATCTGATTCCAAAAGCAAAGGCAACAAAAGCAAAAATAAACAAGTGGGACTGCATCAAAATAAAAAGCTTATGCTCCGCCAAGGAAATGACCAACACAATGAAAAGGCAACCTACTGAATGGGAGAAAATATTTGAAATTCATATATCTGATAAGGAGTTAATATCCAAAATATATAAAGAACTCATAAAACTCAATAACAAAAAAATCTGATTTTAAAATGGGTAGAATAGATATATTTCTAAAGAAGACATACAAATAGTCAACAGGCACATGAAAAGATGCTCAGCATCTAATCATCAGTGAAATTTGAATCAGAACCACAATGAGATATCTCACATCTGTAAGAATGGCTATTATCAAAAAGAACAAGAAATAACAAGTGTTGGCAAGGATATGGAGAAAAGGGAACCCTCTTACACTGTTGGTGGGAAGGTAAATTGGTGCAGTCATTATGGAAAACAGTGTGGAGATTCCTCAAAACATTAAAAATAGAACTACCATATGGTCCAGCAATTCCACTTCTGGATATTTATCTGAAGAAAACAAAACACAAACTTGAAAAGATATATGTACCCCATGCTCATTGCGTCATTATCTGTAATAGCCATGATATGGAAACAACCTAAGTGTCCACTGATGGATGAATGGATAAAAAAGAGGTGGTAGATATAGACAATGGAATATTATTCAGCCATAAAAAAGAATGAAATATTGCCATTGAGACATGAATGGACCTGGAGGGTATTATGTTAAGTGAAATAAGTCAGAGAGAGAAACACCAATACGGTATGATCTCACTTATATGTGGAATCTAAAAACAAACAAACAAAAAAAAAAAAACAAGCTCATAGATACAGAGAACAGACTGGTGGTTGCCAGAGGGTGGGTGTGGGGGATGGGCAAATGGGTGAAAGGAGTCAAACGGTATAAAATAAATAAGTCATGGGAATATAATGTACAGCATGGTGACAATGGTTAATAATACTGTATCGCATATTTGAAATTTGCTAAGAAAGTAGATATTAAAAGTCTTCATTAAGAGAAAAAATTTTTAACTATGAATGGCAACAGGTGTTAACTAGACTTACTGTGTTGATCATTTCATAATATATGAATATTGGATCATTATGTTATATACCTGAAAGTAATATAATATTATTTGTCAGTTATACCTCAACTGTTTTTTTAAAAGGACAAAACAATCAAGTTACAGAGTGGGAGAAAATATTCATCATATATATCTTTCAAAGGACTTTATCCATAATATATAAAGTTCTACAAATTATGAAAAATCAAACAATACAATAAAAAAGAATTGAACAGACACTTCATAAAAGAAGACACACAAATGTCCAATAGCACATAAAAATATGCTAAATATTATTAGTCATTAAAGAAATTAAAATTAAAATCCCAGTGAGATACCATTTTATTATTACTGGAATGGCTAAAATTAAAAAGACTAACACCACCAGTGTTAGTGAGAATGTGGAACAGATGGGACACTCATACACTGTTAGTGAAAATGAAAAATGGCTTAGCCACTTGGAAAACTGTTTGGCATTTTCATACAAAGTTAAATATACATTTACTATATGATCAGCAGTTCTATTCCTGGACATTTACCCAAGATAAATAATAACATACCCACACAGACTTGTGCAAGAATGATCACAATGGTTTTCTTTATAATAGCCCCAAACTTGACCCGACCCAATGTCCATCAACAGAAAAATGGATAAACTAATTACAATAATTCATACAAAGGCATATTATTGAGTAATAAAAAAACTACTTATCCACAATAATATGAAAAAACCTCAAAAACATGTTAAGCAAAACAAGGCAGACACAGAACAGTTCTTACTATATAATTCTATTTATCTGTAAATCAGATGTAAATCAGGTAAAACTAATCTGTAGGGGAAAAAATTAGAATGGCAGTTGTCTCTTGGTGAATGCCAATGAAGACTGGCTGAAACAAGCATACGGGAACTTCCTGAATTGATGGAAGTGTGGGTTACATAAGTTGTTGCATTCATCAAAAGTCATTGATTTGTGCACTGATCTGTAGATTTTGTTCTGTGTAAATTTAACTTTTAAAAATTTTTTATTTAAATTCAGTTTAATTAACATATAGTGTATTATTAGTTTCAGAGGTAGAATTTAGTGATCCATCAGTTGCATACAACACCCAGTGCTCATTACTTCCAGTGCCCTCCTTAATGCCCATCACCCAGTTACCCCATCCCCCCACCCATCTCGCCTCCAGCAACCCTCAGTTTGTTTCCTATAGTTAAGAGTCTCTTATGATTTGCCTCCCTCTCTGTTTTCATCTTATTTTATTTTTCCTTCCCTTCCCCTGTGTTCATCTGTTTTGTTTCTTAAATTCCACATATAGGTGAAATCATATGGTATTTGTCTTTCTCTGTAAATAAATTTAACTTTAATAAAAGAACTGTATAGCAAAAAAAGTGAAAATCTGCAGAATAGGAGAAAATATTTGTACATTATATATCTGATAAGGGTCTAGTATCCAGTATATGTAAAGAAGTATTACAACTCAACAACTAAAGTACAAACAATCCAACTTTAAACATGGGAATTGAATTGAATAGACAATTTTCCAAGAAGATACACAAGTGGCATGTATGTACTGAAAAGATGCTTAACTTTTATTAGTCATTAGAGATACGAAAATCAGACCACACTGAGATAGCACTTCAAACCCACAAGGATAGCTGTAGTCAAAGAGTCATATAATAACAGTGTTGGTGAGGATGTGGAGAATTTGAAAACCTCATACATTGCTGGTGGGATTGTGAAATGCTACAGCCATTTTCTGAAACAGTTTCGTTCCTCAAAATATTAAACATAAAGTTACTATATCACCCAACAGTTCCACTCCTAGGTATATACCCATATATCAACTGATGAATGGATAAACAATCTGTGGTATATCCATACAATGGAATATTCCTCGTCAGGAAAAGTATGAAGTGTATTGATTCATGCTACATAGTCTATGATTTCATTTTGTGAAACATTCATAATAGACAAATTTATGGAGACAGAAAGTAGATTTGTGGTTACCAGGGTCTAGGGGAAAATGAGGAATGGGGTGTAACAGTTAGTGGGTATGAGGTTTCTTTTTGAGGTGATGAAAGTGTTCTGGAATTAGATAAGGGTTATGATGCACAGTTTTATGAATATACTAAAACCACTGAATTTTATAAATACACCATAAGATGGAGAATTTTATGAGCATGTGAATGCTATCTCTGAAAGAGAATTCTTCAAATAATTATAAAATTCAATCAAGAAAAGGTAAGCAAGGTGTATAGATTTGTATGAAAAACAGTACCTTTCTATTTACCTTTAAATTGGAGAAGGTAATGATGACAATTTCCTATTCACAATCTTACATGTAAACCTGAAATACCTAGGAATAATCCCAAGAGATGATATGCTTTAGCAAGATGAAAGCACTACGAAACTTTTAGAGAGAAAGCTTTCCAAAACAATAGAATGAGAATGGCCAATTCAATAAACAAGCATCTGAAAATTAGCTCTTTGTCTAGAAAAACTTACCTTACAGTCTCATCTCAACTTACAAGAATTTCAACAAATTATAAAACTAAATTCAAAAAAATTGAATAAAACAATGAGAAATTATAGATTAATATTTCATTTATTTCAGGAGAAAGGTTTTTTTTTTCATTATAACTATCAGTAATATTAAGTATCCAGGGGGTAAGACAGCCTCATACTTTGCAGAACAGAGTATAAATGGTACAATCCACTGGAAATGTTTGGTAATATGTATCAAGAGCTTTTTAAAAAATGAGTTATTTTTTGAAATCTAAAGAAAAAAATTAAGGGTGTACACAAAAATTTATCTGCAAGAATTTCATAAATACTCTTAAAATACAGGCAAATGGGTAGAACAAACATATTCAGAAACATAGATTACACTCTAGGTGTCAGCAAGAAAATGTAATATCCAGTCAGGCAGTCTGGGAAGGTGACATGAAAGAAAGAGGTTTGTCAGTGGTTGTGGAGGATTTGAGAACGTGGGAGAGAGAAAAACACAATACAGCAGGCCCTAAGTATATAAGCAAAGAAGTTATGAAGGGCACCTAAACCAAACAGATCAAGCTCATGTAAAAGGGGGCCTTGAAGGCTGTAATTGCAAATACTTCTTAACTTGCTAAGAAGAGTCCATCTGCAGAAGGTTGCTCAGTTTTTTTCATATTATAGCCAGGTTTTACGTAGATAAAATTTTTCCTATGTTCTTTAGTCACTAGAAGATTTTTCCTAAGTTGGCATCTGTTGCAATATAAAAATATGAAACTTCATATCTTTAAAACTTGTTAACCTTGTACTACCACCCATCTTCTCAGTTGCTTTTTCAGTTAATTTTCAATGCATTCTAAACCTGACAAAAGAGATGAAACAATGTTCCCCAGTATGGATAGTAACAGTGGATACATATGGTAGATTTCTATTTTCCATCCTTAGACTTTCAGGGTCTTTGAAGGAGTGAGAAAAAAATGTCCACTAGAGTGTAGCTTATAATAAAAAAAAATGATTTGCTTAATAGATTGGGTGCCTGTGCAGTTCAGTTGGTTAAGCGACTGCCTTTGGCTCAGGTCATGATCCTGGAGTGCCAGGATCGAGTCCCGCATCTGACTCCCTGCTCAGCAAGGAGTCTGCTTCTCCCTCTGACCCTCCCCCTTCTCATGCTCTCTCTCTCTCTCATTTTCTCTCTCTCAAATAAAATCTTAAAAAAAAAAAAAGATTATTTGTGGGCTCCTGGGTGGCTCAGTCGTTGGCGTCTGCCTTCGGCTCAGGTCATGGTCCCAGGGTCCTGGGATCGAGCCCCGCATTGGGCTCCCTGCTCGGCGGGAAGCCTGCTTCTCCCTCTCCCACTCCCCCTGCTTGTGTACCCTCTCTCGCTGTGTCTCTGTCAAATAAATAAAATCTTTTAAAAAAGAAAGATTATGTGCTATCATATATCATGCTATTTATAAATATAGAATGTTATATGACAGTGCTCAGAATTCCATATTATATTTTAAAAATCATATAAATTATATATTATAATCCTAATATTATAAAATATTTTATATACATTAGAAAAAATACTAGAGAATAAAATTCACCAAAATGCTAACAGTGTTTTAGGCAGTGTTCATTTTTTTCTTTTTATTTGCTCATAGTTTTCTTTTTTAATTTGATCATATATTATAGTTTTAATGGAGGAATCAAATTGCATGTAAAAATAGGTGGGTCTTTGTGATACTGTGTAACACTTAAATGATCTGTAATAGGCAAGTTGATGCAGTAGGGACTTTGGGACCTGCAAAGTTTAAGTCAAAGAGTTTTAAATCTAGCAGTGAGACAAAGTGTAAATAAACAGCCCAAGAACCAAAGAGCAATCACAATTATACTTTATAATTAATTTCCAAAAGTTTCATTGACAATAACTGAAAGTTCTTATATTTCAAGAATAATTAATGCCATCTAAAATGTTAAAAATATTACTAGTCAGATAAACTGAGCAGTTGTTACACACGTAGCAGATCTGAATTTCTTTTGCGGTGGCATCTTCTACTTGCAAACTAATATATTTTGTGTATTTTACTGTGGGTTAAGGTGAAAGTGAATGCAACAGTAATTTTAGAGTATTTTTATATTAATTTTTTATTATTTATGTTGTTTAGAATTTCTTTTGTTTAACATTTCTTTTATATGAGACTAACACCTAAAATAGGTTAAATAAGTTCATGTGTAACTATTCGTTGAGAATTTTGTTTCTTGTTTTTATAAGTAATCATACATACAAAAGAGTAACTATATGCAAAGATTTTTGTCATCTTTGTGGTCCCCTATGGTCTGGTAGTATTCTTTATCTTTAAATATATGCTAAAGAGACTGAAAGACTCGAATATTCGATCTTATAAAATCATTAAAACTGTCCTTAGAAAGAGAAACAAGTTTTCTGTTTTTACCACATTCCAATTTGAACAATCATGATTGAAGAGCAAACAGGTTCAAACAACTTTGCCTTAATATATGCCTGGGGAAATACTTATCTGTGATTAACCTATTTCAGAGGAAAATTTTGTTTTGTTTTGTTCAGACAGCAAAACTAAGTCATGAATTAGAAGTAAGAACAGATCAAAATTTAAATAGTAACATTAAAATGGTGTCATTTAAAAAATTTTCTAACTACAAAACAATTAGTGTTATGTTTCCCTTTTGAGACTGTAATATAATTGCTCATTTAAGTAATGATGCTATTAGACAACCATCTGTAATAAATTTGTTTTTATGGTTTGTCTAAAATCATGTTTTTGAATACCAAAATGTCATATTAATAGTAAAACATTAAATTTTAAAAACACTGAAACTTGGAATGAAATTTTAACTTAAAATTATTTCTGCTGGTGCACCTGGGTAGCTCAGTTGGTTAAGCAGGTGACTCAATTTCAGCTCAGGTCATGATCTCAGGGTCCTGGGATAGAGCCCTGCCAGGCTCTGCACTCAGCAGGAGCCTGCTTGAGGATTCCCTCTCTCCTTCTCCCTCTGCCGCGCCTTCCCCTCATGTGTGCACTCTCTCTCTCTCAAATGAATAAATAAATCTTTAGAAAAATTATTTCTACTAATTAATCAGTGCTAAGTAATTGAAATACAAGGACAGAACCTATTTTTATACTTGTACTTGGAAGACAATGGCCATAGAATTTATATTTACTCTAGATGTAAGGAAAGGAACAGCATGTAATTCTTAACTTTTGATAATCTGATTTCTTCTCCTTCGTCTTCAGAATGATTCATCATCTGCTTATTGTTTGAAATATCTTTCTGTAGTAAATTGGGGGTGGGAGAACAGTGGAGAAGGAGCAATAGTATCTATATTTAAATCTTTTTCTGCAAGATTTTATCCAAAACTTTTCAAAATTAAACATCTTTGGAGCACAAGCACACCATTGCTAGGAAATGTTCTTTATTTGCAATATTGTTACAATTGAAACAATTCCAAAGGAATGTGGTTTAGGAAACAGGTGTTTTTGCCAAATAAAGAAAGAAGGTCTGATTTTAGGTCAATTAGTATTGTTGACCTCTATTTAGGGAATCCACCATGCTATATTGATTATCAAATTTCTTCCATCTTTTTTACAAGCCTAAGATTGCAGAATGAACTCTTGTGAGAGGGGAATGGTGTACATAAGTTTAAAATAGTCGCACTGCAAATAAACTAGTGCAAAGTCCAGGTTTTAAGGCTGGTGCTTCTCACCTCAGCACCTGCGGGAGGGAAAGAACAACCAGATGACTAAGAATACCCTGGGACTACAATAGACAAGGGCTGCAACATTCAGGAAGGTACAGAAGAATTTTCTCCTTTTCTGCAGGAATGAGAACCATTGTATGTTTTTTATTGAGGTAAAATTCATACAACATAAATTTCATCATTTTAACCATTTTAAAGTGTACAGTTTTGGCTTTTAGTACATACACAATGTTGTGCAACCATTACCATTATCTAATTCCAGAATATTTTTCATCACCCCAAAAATAAACTTTAAGCCTGTTGAGCAGACCACCCCTTCCCCAAATCCTGACAATCACAAATGTGCTTTCTGTCCCTACAGATTTACCTATTCCAGACATTTTCATAGAAATGGAATCATATAATAATGTGACTCTTTGTGTCTGGCTTCTTTCCCATCACATAATATTTTCAAGGTTTGTCCAAATTGTAATATGTATCAGTACTTCATGCGTTTTTATAAAAAAGTGATATTCCATTGTGTGTGTGTGTGTGTGTGTGTGTGTGTGTATGCTACACTTGGCTTATACATTCATCATTTGATGGATGAGTTGTTTCCACTCCTGACTATTATGGATAATGTTACTACGAACACTCATATACAGGCTTTTTTGTATGAATCTATGTTTCAATTCTCACAGGTATGGAATTGTTTGGTCCCACGGAAAATCTATGTTTAGCATTTTGAGGACCCACCAAATTGTTCTCCATGGAGGCTGTATCGTTTTCTATGACCTGAGCCAAAAACAAGAGTTGAACACTTAAACAACTAAGCCACCCAGGCGCCCCAAGACTATCCCTTATTGAATGGTCTTGACACCATTGTCAAAAATCAGTTGACCATGGATGTAAATAAATGTTTATTTCTGGATGATCAGTTTTATTCCATTGATCTATATATCTATCCTTATGCTAGTGCCATACTGTTTTGCTTGGTTTAGCTTTATAACATTTGAAATCAGAAAGTGTGAGTCTTCCCACTTTTTTTTCCCCCTAGGTTGGCTATTTCAAGTGTTTGCAATTTCATATGAATTTTAGTATCAGTTTGTCCATTTCTGAAAATAAGTGATTTGGATTGTTTTTTAAGATTTTATTTATTTATTTGAGACAGAGAGAGAGAGAGCACAAGCTGGGAGGAGGATCAGAGGGAGAGGGACAAGCAGACTCCCCACTGAGCAGGGAGCCTGATGCAGGGCTGGGTCCAAGGACCCTGAGATCATGACCTGAGCCGAAGGCAGACACCCAGGTGCCGCTCAGTTGCAATTTTAATAGGGAATGCATTTCAGTCTCTGGACTGACTTGAATCTGTAGATCAATTTAGGAAGTATTGCCATCTTAGCAATATTATATCTTCTGATCCCATGAGCACAGAATGTCTTTCCATTTCTTTAGGTTTCCTTCAGTTTCTTTCAGTGTTGTTTTATAGATTTCAGCATACACATCTTTTACTTCCTTGGTTAAATTTACCCCTGGGTATTTTACTCATTTCCATGATATAATAAATGGAATTGTTTACTCAAGTTCTTTTTTGGATCACTAGTATACAGAAACAAAAGTAATTTTTTATATGTTGAACTTGTATCCTACAACTTTACTAAATTCGTTTTTTAGCTCAAATTATCTGTGTGTGTGTGTGTGTGTATTCTTTAGGGTTTTTTATGTTTAAGATCATGTCATCTACTAATAGAGATAGCTCTACTAATCGAGACAGCTCTGTTGCAGTATGAATACCTGTTATTTCTTTTTCTCAACTAATTGCCATGGCTAGAATTTCTGGTATAGTGATGTGTAGAGTGGTGAGAACAACATTGTTGTCTTGTTTGTGATATTTGGGGGAAAGATTTCGGCTTTTCACCATTGAGTATGATAATAGCTGTGAGTTTTTCATAAAATCCCGATAAGAATCAAGTTGAAGAAGTTACCTTCTACAGCTAGTTATTGATGTTGTTATCATGAAAGAGTGTTGGATTTTTGTCAAATGCTTTTTTCTGCATAAATTAAGATGGTCATATTTTCTTCTTCATTCTATTAATATGGTATGGTTTTTTTCTTCATTCTATTAAAATGGTATATTATATTGATTGATTTTTGTGTGTTGACCACTTTGCATTCCCAGGATAAATCCCACTTGGTCATAGTATATAACCCTTTAATATGCTTTTGAATTTGTTTTGCTAGTAATTTGCTTAGCAATTTTGCATGTCTATTCATAAGAGATATTGGTCTGTAATTTTTTTCTTGTGATGTCTTTTTTTTTAAAGATTTTATTTATTTAGAGAGAGAGCATGCAAGCATGCAAGTGGGGACAGTGGGGGAGAGGGAGAGAAAGAATCCCAAGCAGGCTCCACTCTCAGTGCAGAGCCTGATCTCCCAACCCTGAGATCATGACTTGAGCCAAAATCGAATCAGACACTTAACGGACTGAACCACCCAGGCACCCCTATTGTGATGTTTTTATCTGGCTTTGGAGTCAAAGTAATGCTGGTCTCATAAAATAATTACAAATGTGTTTTTTCATCTTCTATTTTTAGAAGAGTTTGAGAAGAATTGGTGTTAATTCTTCTTTAAATATTTGGTAGAATTCACTGGTGAAGCCATCTGGTCCTGATCTTTTTTTTTTTTTTTTTTTTTTTTACTGAAAAGCTTTCAATTATTGGTTCAATCTCTTTGCTTATTACAGGTGTTTGGAGATATCCGACTTCTTCTTGAGTCAGTGTAGGCAATTTGTGTGTTTCTAGGAATTAGTCCATTCCATTTAGGTTATCTAATTTTTTGGTATACAGCTGTTCATAGTATTCTCTTATAATCCTTTTAATTCTGTAAAGTTGCTAGTAATGTCTTCTCTTGCATTCCTGATTCTAGTAATATGAATTTTTCCCTCTTTTCCTTGTCAGAGTAACTAAAAGTTTGTCAATTTTGTTTATCCTTTTAAAGAACCAACTGTGGTTTGCTTATTGTCTCTATTGTTTTTCTATTACTCATTTCATCTTATTCCACTCTAATATTTATTATTTCCTTCCCTCAGCTTTCTTTGGATTTAGTTTGCTTTTTATTTTCTAATTTCTTACAGTGGAAGGTTATTGATTTGATATATTTCTTCTCTGTTGAATACAGGCGTTAGCAGTTATAAATTTCCCTCTAAACATTGCATTTGCTAAAACTCATAAGCTTTGGTATGTTGTTTTCATTTTGATTTATCTCAGATTATTTTCTAATTTCTTATGTGATTTCTTGTTTAACTGATTGGTTGTTTAAGAATGTGCCATTTAATTTCCACGTATTTGTTAATTTTTTTAGATTTCCTTCTGTTACTGATTTCTAATGTCAATCCACTGTGGTCAGAGAAGATACTTTGTATGATTTTAATTTTTTCAATTTATTATGACTTGTTTTGTGGCCTGATTTGTATCTCTCTTGAAGAATGTTCTCTCTGCACTTGAGAAAAATGTGTAATCTGCTATTGTTGGGTGGAGTGTTCTATATATGTCTGTTAGATCTAGGTGATTCATGATGTTGTTGAAACCCTCGATTTTCTTATTGTCTGTCTAAATACTCTATCCATTATTGAAATCAGGGTATTGAAGTCTCCAACGATTATTGTAGGACTAACTCTATTTCTCTCTTCAATTCTGTATTTGCTTCATGCATTTTGAGACTCTGATGTTTGGTGCATATGTATTTACAAATGTTAATACTTTGATGGATTGACAATTTTATAATTATGTCTTTCTTTGCCTCTTTTAACAAATTTTGCCTTAAAGTATTTTTTATCTGATATTAACATAGGAATCCCAGCTCTCTTTTGGTCACTATTTGCATGGGATATCTTTTTCCATTGTTTCAGTTTAACCTATTTGTTTCTTTGGGTTTAAAATGAATCTCTTGTAGACAACATACAGCTGGATCTAGTTAAAAATCTATTCTGCCATCTCTACCTTTTAGTTGGAGAATTTAACCAATTTACATTTAATGTAATGACTCATAAGGAAGGACGTACTTCTGTCATTCTGGTACTTGTTTTTATATATCTTTTTTATTTGTATTCCTCAGCTCCTCCATTACTGCCTGCTCTTATGATAAATCAATGTTTTCTAATTCCCCATTTTTATTCCATTTTCATTTTTTACTATATATGGTTATTTTCTTAATGGTTGCCCTTAGGATTAACAATTAACATTCTAACTATATAATAACCTAGTTTAAATTAATACCAACTTAGTTTCAGTAATACAAAAACTTTGCCATATATTACTCTGCCCTCCCTTTTACACTGTTAGTGTCACAAATTATAATCTTTCAACATTATGTGCCCAACAACGTAGATTTATACTTATTACTTTATACAGTTGTCTTTTAAATTATAAGAAAAAAAAGAAGAGTTACAGACCAAAAATACATTAATACTGACTTTTATATTTATTTCTATGGTTACCTTTACCAATGTTCTTCATTATTTCATGTGCATTTCAGATACTGTCTAGTGTCTTTCATTTCAGCCTGAAGGACTTCCTTTAGTATTTCTTGTAGATCTATTAGTGATGAACTCTCTCAATTTTATTTATCTGGAATATCTTAATTTTTCCTTCATTTTTGAAAGACAGTTTTGCCAAATATAGAACTTTGTTGACATTTTTTTTTCATTTAGCATTTTGAATATGTTATCCCACTGCCCTCTGACTTCCATGGCTTCTGATAAGAGACTAGATCTTAATCTTACTAAGAATCCCTTGTATATAGTGGGTACTTTTCTCAGGGTGCTTTCAAGAATTTCTCTTTGTCTTAGCTTTCAACACTTTAATTATAATGTGTCTTAATGTGAGTCTCTTTGAGTTTATCTTACTTTGATTATTTGAGCTTCTTGAATATGTAAATTTAAGTCTGTTGTGAAATTTGGGAAGTTTCAGTCATTTTTTCTTCAGATGTTCCTTCTGGCTTTTTTCTCTCCTGTCTTTCTGGAGCTCCCATTTTGCAAATCTTGATATTCTTAATAGTGTACCACAGGTCTCTTAGGCTCTGTTCATTATTCTTCATTTTATTTTCATTTCTGCTTCTCACACTGTATAATCTCAATTGACCTATATTCAAATTTACTGACTCTTCTACATGGTCAAATCTGCAGTTAAATCCTTTCAGTGAATTTTCCATTTCAGTTATTATACTTTTCAACTCCAGAATTTCTATTTGGTTCCTTTGTATAATTTCTATCTATTTATGATATTCTTTATTTGGTGAAACATCATTCTTTCTTTAGTTCTTTGTACATGGTTTTCTTTAGCTTTTTGACCATATTTAATATAGTTAAAGTCTTTGTCTAGTAAGTACAATGCCTGGGCTTCCTCAGAGACAGTTTCCATTAATTTCTTTTTTTTTTTAATATGGGCCACACACTCTTGTTTCTTTGCATGTTTCTTTTTTTTTCTTTTTTGAAAACTGGACATTTTTAATATTATAATGTTGTGAATCTGGAATCAGATTCTTCATCCTCCCCAGCATTTATTGTTCTTCCTGGGGGTAGTTGCCGCTGTTTGTTTGCTTACTGGCTTTTCTGAACTAATTCTGTAATATCCATATCCTTTGTTATATATAGCCACTGAAGTCTCTGTTCTGTTGGCTTAGTGATGAGCTAGTGATTTAACAGAGATTTCCTTAAAGCCTTGAACAAATAAAACCTTTTTAAATTTTCTTATTTTTTGTACATGGACTTTGCGTGTGTATGTGCATGTTGGGACTTGCCTTCAGCACTCAGTCAAACACTTTATAACTTTGCCTTAAACTTTACTTCCTGCTTGTGCAGTGTCTCAGTTCAGCAAGATATGAACGTTTAAGGCCTTCTTAGATCTTTTATGAGCATTTTTCAGCTTTCCAGATGCCTGGGAATATATGGAAGCTTTTCAAAGCCCCTTTTGCCCAGAAGATCTCATTCCCCAGCCTTTCTTCCTTTTTGTTTAGTCTGTTGTTTGTCCTAACCATTATCCCTTGTTCCAGGTAGCATCAACCAATCCATTTGCCTTTAAATGTTTTAGTCAGATGACCCCCAGGTAGCTACCTCAGCCTTGGGAGGGTTCCCAGTTGGGTGAAATAAAGCAAGCCCTTTGATGTGCAAGTCAAAACTACAATAAGATATCACCTCACACCTGTCAGAATGGCTAAAATCAAAAACACAAGAGAACAAATATTGGCAAGGATGTAAAAAGAAACCATCATGCACTATTGGTGGGAATGCTAACTGGTACAGCTACTGTGGAAAACAGTATGGAGATTCCTCAAAAAATTAAAAATAGAATTACCCTATGATCTAGTAATCACACTATTGGGTACTTACCCAAAAAAAAAAAAAAAATACAAAAACAGTAATTCAGAGGGATACATGCACCCCTAATTGCAGCATTTTTTAAAATAGCCAAATTATGGAAGCAACCCAAGTGTCCATCAATAGATGAATGGATACAGAAGATACACACATACACAATGGAATATTATTCAGCCATAAAAAGAATAAAATCTTACCATTTGCAATGACATGGGTGGAGCTAAAGAGTATAACGCTAAGCAAAATAAGTCAATCAGAGACACAAATGCCATATGAATTCACTCATATGTAGAATTTAAGAAACAAAATAAATGAGCAAAGGAAAAAAAGAGAGAGAGACAGACAAACCAAGAAACAGACTCAACTCTAGGAAACAAACTGATGGAGAGGAGGAGGGTGGGAGGATGGGTGAAATAGGTGGTGGGATTAAAGAGTACACCAGTCATGATGAGCACTGAGTAATGTATAGACTTGTTGAATCACTGTATTGTACACCTGAAACTAATATAACACTTCATGTTAATTATACTGGAATTAAAAAAAGAGAAAGGCAGACCCTTTGAACTAGTCTTCCAGGGAGCTGCCAGAAAGGTCAAAATGAGCAACCACAATTTTTTAAGAATAAGGTCCATTGTGTTTGCCTAGTACTAGTTACCTGTCCTGAGAATGCAAGGTGTTGTCTTCAAGTTCACCACTGAGCTGGGGAATGGGAAATAGGACACTGGGTAGAAAAGTATGTTAAAATGTCACAAAACTCTTTTACTCAGATTCAGCTGTTTTTGTCTTGGTTAAGCATCCCCCTGTTTGCTATAAGCTTTTGATTCTTTTTCAGGGTTCCAAAAAAGTTGATTATAATAATTTTTGCCACTTTATTCATTGCTTTTATGGATGGATGGACTTATGGGATTCTTTATTCCACTATTTTTGCTGATACCATTTCCCAAAACCATTATATTTTAATTGCCTATTCATTTATGTTTACTAAATTATAATGAGCCTGAGAGCAGGTAGATACTGCATTTGCATTTCTAATAAGTTTACAGATGATGTTGTTGATAATGGTTTGGGAACCACTGGCCTAGAGCAAGCAACATCTAAACTGAGCCATGAAAGAATAGGTAGGAATTAGCTAAATTAGGTGTTGATATTGTTGTGGGGGGAGGAGCAGTAAGGAAAGCTGAGGGCAAAGGTTCAGACAGAGGACACCTGCATATGTCCACAGGGACCTGCAGGTCTGTAGGAAAGGGAGAGTGAAGAGATGAGGCTGCCAAGGCAAGGGAGAACCAATATTCAAAGGCATTTAAAGGCCTTTTACCATACTAAGGAGCTAGGATTTGGGTGGAGGGCCACTGAAAGAATATAAACAGGGAGCAACATAATCAGAAGTGATCATTGTGGCTTCAGTGTAGCGTGTGGGTTGAAGGTGGGCAAGACCAATAAGTAGACTAATTAGGAAGCTACTGTAAAAGCAGGTTGATGACCAAGAGCTATATAGTGGCAATGAAAATGGAGAAAAAGAAAGACTTGAAAGATATTGAAGAGGCAGAAATTAAATTCCTGAAGCCTCATTTCATGTCTGGAATGTAGGTGAGGGAGAAAAATTAAAGTTTGTTCCTAGGTTTCTGCTTTGATCAGTTAAGTGGTACTAGTCACTCAGACAGGTAACACAGGAGCAAAGAAGCCTGGAGGAGCAAGGAATGGAGAGAGGGATGATTTACATTGGGGAGCTGCTGATGTCCAGTAGGTCACTGAGTAGAGAGATTTTGAGCTCAGGAGAGAGATCTAAACTAAGACCTAGATTTGGGACTTGCCAGTCCGTCGATCACTGAAACAGGGGAGTAGATGGAATTCCCTGGGTACAATATGTGGAGCAAGAAATAGATCTAGATGGCTACACTTAGGAGATCCTTGAGAAACACTACCACTTAAGGGGAAACCTGGTGAAAAGGAATCTGCATTAGAGACTACAAAGTTGCTGACAGAGGAACAGGAAGAAAATCGAGGACATGACAGAATGGAAGCCAAGTGCATTAGCCATGCTGAAAGGTGGAAATCAAGTAAAATTAGGAATAACAATATCAATTAGATATTTGAAGAAAGTAATTGATAACCTAAGTACAAATCCTGACAGTGGAGTTTCACAAGTTCAAACCAGAAATGCATGGGAAGTGAAAAGTAGAGGCAGGTAATATAGTGACAGCCAATTCATGGGTTGCCCTTTTCATTGTTTCAACATGACTGCTATGAATTTATCTACTATTAATAATGAAAACTGAATATATTTTTTAAATACGCCTTTTTATATTAAATTCTGGAAATTTCTTGCAGTCTTCTTGTATATGTTACTGCTTTCCTTCAGAAATAGTGAGACCTTCTGAACAGATGGGTAGCCTGAAGATATTTCTCTGAAAAAAAAAATAGTAGAAAAAGTAACCTAAGAAGTTTAATGATTGTATTTTTTCCTACAGCTGTATTTCATATAAGTGTATATCTAATGATTTCCCTTTTAGAAGTTGGTTTCTAGGGAATGAACCATATAAACTAACAAGAGCTTGTCTTTTAAAGATATGGCAGAATTTTCTCATTTTATTTTAAGGCAATGCTAGAAAAATGCATCTTATTCCATTATACCAAAACCAATATCCTGAAATGCTTAGATTGAGGTACGGAGTTGTGTTAGTGTGTTTCCCAGGATTCAAAAACCATTTAAAATCAATAACGGGAGATTCATGAGGGCTTTTGCTTTGGTTTTTCCTCTCTGGAAATGAGGTTATGGGATCTGTGACAATCTTGAATTCTCAGACTATATAATAAATACCCAGAGGGTCACCTGGAAAACATGAAAATTTCTGATAATTTAGAATTGGGATTTATTGACTAAAAGATTACCAAACCAGGATCATACAGATTTCCTCTGCAAAATGCAGCTTATATTTCCTGCTCTGTATTTTGTTATGTGATTTCCTTCAGCTAGAATATCTCCTTATATCTTCTTCACTATCCTCCATTTCTACTGGTATCCATCAAAGTCTAGATTAAATACCACCTATTCTGTTATGTTACTAGACTTACTAGGTACATACAACATAGAATATATGCTGTTTTATATGGCAGTTATTTGCACACTTATTTCTAGTTAAATCGTAAGCTTCTAGAACTATATCTTATTCCCCCGTGTTGCCTAGCATGATACCCAGCATATGATTGTCACTATATAAATATTCATTTATTATACTTATATGTCAGGTATTAAAATTGTGTCTAGAATTAAAAGAATTCCCTTTTTTTCTGCCTAGCCAAAAAATAGAAGACCATAAAAAGGGGCAAAATTTCCTCTTTTGAGTTCCTAGTCATTCAAAATTTAGAATTCATCCAGGTATAAGCAGAAACAAATATGTGTACCTAGTGGCTGCAAGTTTCTCCTACAGAAAATAAGATTGGCACAAGCAAAAACATTAATTTGTTTTAAAATTTCTCTTATTTCTAAGGGTTCTCTGAATATTTTGATCTGCTAATTATGATAGAAGGCTTCTTATAGGATTAGTCATTGGTCAATAAGTTGATAAGCTTGTTTAAAGCAGAAAGGCATTAAAGAAGTGTATTAGAGGCTATAATTTAAAACACACAAATAATCATTTACCAATATTTTTTAAAGGTTTATTTATTTTAGAGGGAGGGAGAGAAAGAGAGAGATAGCACGAGGTGGGGAGGGGCAGGAGAGGGAGATAAATCCTCAAGCAGACTCTGCAATGAGCATGGAGCCCCATGGAGCCCCATGGACCCTGAGATCATGACATGAGCCAAAATCAGGAGTCAACGCTTACCCAACTGAGCCAACCAGGTGCCCCTCATTTACCAATATTTTTGAGAAAAGGCCCCTTCTTTGACTATGTGTCTGGTATTTGGAGTGCACTCTTCTCTTTCTAACATAAATTACTGTAATGCATTATCTACTGTTCACAATGCTGGTTCTTAAATGAGTGTAATTCTAAAGATTTTTGAAGTAATCTGAGTATAGACTCTTTCTAGATTTTTATATTTATTGACCACCCCAAGTTTATTTAATGACTCACCTACATGGAGTCTTTCCAAAGCATTCAAGATAGATTTTATACAAATAAGTCTCCTTTTGTTTCACAGTCATATGTAATTATTTTATTTATAATTTAGTTAAATTGTGTAAGGTGATAACAATGGGCACAATTTGGGGACAAATACAACTGATTCTTAACAAGTAGCAATTCAGCTGGTTGGAGCAGAAATGTTTGAGGCATACTAGACAGGTGCAAGTTAGCTGCCAGTGCTGGAATTTAGCATGACATGGGCAGTACTACTGTGTTTTACATAGAATGGAGAATAACTGTTAATCTGGTGAACTACTTAAATGGAGAGTAAAGAGATCTTCTACTATACTCCTATATTATATCTTTCTGACATTGTTCCAAAGAAAAGTTAAGGGGTAGGTATTTTATTCAGAATTAAATATCTTCATCCTGTGTGTTAGCTGAAGGACAATGGGGTTAAAGGTATAGGGGAGGGGCGCCTGGGAGGCTCAGTCATTAAGCGTCTGCCTTAGGCTCAGGTCATGGTCCCAGGGTCCTGGGATCAAGCCCCACATCGAGCCCCGCATCGAGCCCAGCATCGGGCTCCCTGCTCAGCGGGAAGCCTGCTTCTCCCTCTTCCACTCCCCCTGCTTGTGTTCCCTCTCTCGCTGTGTCTCTCTCTGTCAAATAAATAAAGCTTTAAAAAAAAAAAAAAACTCAGGTTAAAAAAAAAGGTATAGGGGAAAGAAGGATAAAAAAAATCTGCTAAAAAAATAACTTTCTTTGCTCGATGTGTTGATTCAGGAAGAGCTACCAAAGGTCTATAGAGAGAGAAAAAATAGTATAATACCATCTAGGCTATTTCAAGTGTGTATGTTTCATTTCTGGATTTATAATGATTTTTATGAAGAATTCATAGGAATACTTCATAAAAAAATTTTTGGTGAAAGTGAGACTGAGGAGGGAATAGAAAAGTTGGGAAAATAAATTTATTTTTGCCTTTTGGAAATTGATTATGGATAGTATCATGAGCCACTCACTTTTGTGACATAAAATATCAGAATGAGAGTGGGGAGTTAACTCAGCTAAGAATATTCTGGAGATAAAATTATAGAAAAGGGTAGGAGGAAGGACCTCTGTAGTAGGGTTAGATTTTGTCTTCACACAATAACTAAGATGGAACCGTTCTTAGATATCACTTAATCCAGCTATTCATTTGAATTACACAGAAAAAAAATTTTTTAATCAATTTCTTATAGGTCATCCTAATCCTCTTAATATGGAGATCTTAATTCAGTTACTCTAGTATTTAAATCTCTCTCTCATTGTTTTCATATTTATTTCATTATTATTTTTGGTAATGTGATAATTACAAAGGGAGGTCATTTAGAATATTTTCAGAAAATACCTTTCATATTATTCTACTGTAAAAAATAACTGGTTCAAGGAAATTTTTGACTTAGTATAATATTGTGAAACCGACTACTCATTTTCAGGACTATTTTTGATCCCTCAGAAACCCTGTTTGAGCCAGCTTGCCTATGGATCTTTTTTTTTTTTTTTTAAGATCTTAAGCATGTTCCTTAAAATATTAAGACACATTCAAAAGAATTCCATCCTATACAAATCTATTGACTCACTGGCATCTAATGTAGGATATTTGTTTTGCTTTTGGAAGATAAAAACTAGAATAAAATTAAGTGAAAATATAAGCAATACTGTTTCTGGGTTTTTTCCATGTTAAAATTCTGCTTAAGTAGGTTTTTGGTGTGTTTCATTTTCACCTAGAAAAGTAAAATATTATGGAGTTTTTCTGAGTGTTAAGTTTGCCTTCACATTTTGATGTTTTGCTTTTCCAGGGTTTTGAAGGTGTTTCTTTCACGAACAGCCCAGCGGATTCCATATATGACTGGTGGACGGGTCATGAGGATGCTTGCAGTAATGCTTCTGGTAGTATTCTGGTTTCTTGTTGGCTGGACTTCGTCTGTTTGCCAGAATTTGGAGAGGCAGATTTCACTTATTGGCCAAGGGCAAACATCTGATCACCTCATCTTCAATATGTGCCTCATTGAGCGCTGGGATTACATGACAGCAGTCGGTATGTGGTCACCTGGTTTGTGTGGATGGCTTGTCCTTTCTCCAGTGGCATTAAAATAGACTTCTTTAGAAGCCTTACCACACCCTTCCACAAAACTGAAAGGAATTTCACCTAATGTGGTTTGGGTAAAACAATGTTATGAAAAGGACAGTAATGACATGTGAAATGCATACTTTTTCTGAGTTTCCATTCTTTTTCAAAGGTATGTAGCTTTGTAGCTTTGTTGAGAAAATGTAATCAAGTAAATCAGGAAGGAGAAATGCAGCAAATAAGAGCAACTTCTTCATACAAAGAGACTTTCTGTTTTGCATCTTATCAATGTGTTCCCATTTGATTAACAATAGCTATTCTCTTGATTTATTTCTTTAGTTGAGAGAAAAAAAGGAAACATACTGGTATTTTTTATATAGTTTTGGTCCTGTGATATTTCAGACTTGGGATCCAGGGCACTCTTTGTGTAGAGATTTTCCCTGCAAACTTTTTAACTAATCTATCATTCTTCTAAAGATAATTTATTAGGAATTCTCTGGAGGTCCAGTATTACACAAAAATGAAGTCATGCTCCTTGGGATTAGTTAGAAAGAGTTCTGTGACTGAGAAACTGGAAAACTTGGGGGAATCACATGACAACTTAGGCCAGAAGCAAAGGTTTTTCTAGTACCCTGGTTTTGTGAAAAATGAGGAAGAGAAATCAATAGGAATTTTTCTGTTGTTAACATTAGGCTATTTTAAGCCAGGCCTCTAAAGATACAAAAAATAATGAAAAATTTTTATTATTTTGTTGTCATTCCCTTCAGTAAACCACAGAACAAATCTTATTTTTTATTTGGCAGATGTCAAAAATAAACACATGAGTCTAATTCCTATTTTCTGTCTCCCCCACATTTGGCAATTGTTTGTTGAATATTCACATTTAGTATTTTGCTAGAAGTTAATAAAAGGTATATTTAGTTTATAATTCAAATGTAATATTTTTCTGGGCGAGATATTTTAGGAATTTTATTGGCCTGATATCTATAATAATAAAGCAATGTGGGTATGTAAAAGGAATGATTATAATGATTATATGTGAAGCCAACCGTCATTATTTTGATCAATATCAAAGAAGATGTCAAAAATATCAGTAGATATAAATATCAGAAGATAAAACATAGAACTAATCTGATTCTGACTTTAGTATAGATATGAAAAGTAAATAAATTGTATAGATACAAAATTTCTACTCAATAGAAACCTCTAACATTATTTTACATTGTTCAATCCAAATTAACCAAACTAGGAAAAGTCACTTTCCCATATTACTGTGAAGACAAAAGCCCACTGTATTTCTTTTCTGTTTTATAATACTCAAAATATATGATGAAGCATCACTGGGTAAGAATAAACAAGCAGAAAACATGGCCTATTTCCCTAGCCTTTTTTTTTTTTTTTTATTTTGTACACCTTGGTTGTGAGATATATTTAACGCCTTTTAAAAATTTCTTTTACACTCTGAAGGAAATCACATTCATGATCTCTGACTTCTATGTAGAGATAAATAGGAATACATAGCTGACAGTAACCTGCAATTTATTTTATATAAACTTTCTTTATATAGAAGTAAAAGTTTCATATTATAAACAAGACTCACTGAGTATCATTTCTCTAGTACTGTGTTGAACACTTTGCAGGAGACATAAAATGTATAAAATTTTTGTTCCTCTCATCAGGTAGCTTACTATTGGTTTATATAAATGGGAATTGTTAAAAATTATTAAAAAACAAAATTATGTATTAAAGACTCTTGGTAAAATAGTAGTTCAATAAAGGAAGACAACAGTTTGGACCAGAACCCAGGAATCCTTAAAGAGAAGTTCTTTGAGCCATGGGTAACAGGTTATTGTACAGAGAACATTCTCTTGAATAGGAATAATGGTGGAAGTGGATGGAAATTATATGAAATGTGAAGGAAATGCCCAGCTTTAAAAGAAGATTATGTTGGACTACATTGTGATTAATTTTGGATAGTTAATGTAAAATAATGTTAGAGGTTCCTATTGAGTAGAAATTTTGTATCTATACAATTTATTGAGTCTTGAAAACCTGTTATAGGAATTTGGAGAACTAGGAATGTGATGTGATGAATCAGATCAATCTAGAAGGATCCATCTAGATTGCCTTTAGGAGATGTGTGTGTGTGTGTGTGTGTGTGTGTGTGTGTGTGTGTGTACGGTATATATGTATGTAATGGTATATATATGTATATCTGTAGTAGATATGTGTGTGTGTATATCTCTATCTATATATATATGCACTAAATTCATAGGTTTGGGAGGAAGAATCATTAGAATGGAGAAAGAGAAGTGGTTCTCAAAAGTGTGGTCTCAGAACCAGCGACAGCGGCAAGACCTGGGCACCTGTGAGAAATGCACATTCTTGGGCCCGTCTACAGACTTCCTTGGTCAGACACTGGGGTAGTGGGGCCCAGCAGTCTGTGTTTAACAAGCCCTCTAGGTAATTCTGATGCTATCCTCAGGTGTAGAACTACTGACTCAGAGAAAGTAAATCAGACGGACTTACTAGAACATACATCACTTAACTGTCCTCTGGGCACTCCATAATACTCTGTTTCCCTGATCAATCACTAGAACATTCTTCAAAATGATTATTTCAAGTCTTGTAGCATATCCCCTCTTGACACCTCCAAACTATCCATGTTCCTCTTTTCTCTTAAAAAAGCAAGGTAGCAGTCACACATCAGTTGTCTTCCAATTCTTGTCTACATATCTACAAATCTTCCTATATTCCTACCCATTCTTATTCACCCCCCATTACCTAAACTCCTGTGCCACACTCATCCAACATTAAACCCCTTGTATCCAGACCTGTCTCACTTTATATGACTTTCTTTTCATCTGAAATGCCCCTACCTCCCAAATCTCTCATTGAAGAATTCTATTCTGACCACAACTTTCTCTCTTAGGTTATTTGTTTGAGTACCCCATCTGCAATAGCTCTTTAGATTCATGGGCTATTTTTATTGTACTTTACTGCCACTAAACTCTGCTTTCCTCCAGAGAGAGCACTTACCAGGTAGCAAATTTTTCCACTAGCAAGGATGAAACTATGAGAAAAGTAGGCATTTTTTAATACAGTAATTCTGGATCATACCAGAAAAAGGGTGCACAGAGAGCAAGGAGGACCCTGAGCTCACCTTCCTGAGGAGCCTGGGTTAGGTAGTACAAGAGAGAAGAGCTTGTGGTCCATAGCTTGAGAGGGCTACAGGAAATGCAATTCCTTAGACAATAAGCAGGTCTCAGTTAATGTAAGAAGAGAGAGGGAAGCCAAGAGAAGAGGTTGATTATTATGATGGAAAGATCTAGGTCATGGCTTTAGGAGTGAGATAAAATTAGCAAAACTTGAGAGGCAGGCATTAAACTAATATTCCCACAGGTGTTAAATGATAACATTAGGGTCTCAGAAAATAAAAGACTAGTGATAAGGTACAGAGACAAAAAGGTGAGAGGAAGTGAAATGGTGGTGGTGGTGGTTTTGTTATCTCCAGGCACTGTTTCCAGCCTATAAACTCCTGGAACACCTTCGTTTCAATAATACCCTTTTCCTGCAGTGACACCTTTCTCTGAAGAAAAGTTGAGACACATGTTTTAAAAACAGGAACAAATATTTGAAATGAGGACTGTCTTAAAAAATCAGAGACATGTGGTTGCTGTGATTTTTTTTTCACACTACCCTACAGCAATTCCATTTGTTTATCTTTCGTGTATTTTTCATTTTTCTTTCTAGTGCATGTAGCACTAGATATTCTGTATTTAACCTCTCTTAATTTAATGTTTTCTAATGTGTGGCAGATGCTTCTTTTCAGTTCTCTTTATATATTTCTATAAGTAGTATGTTTGCCCTCAGATTTTTTTATACTCAGACTGTTATTCAAGAATAAATTCTTGTATCTTCAGTCAGCCAAGAAGAAACCTGTACCAAAAGCTAAATTATTCCATTTCCTAAATGGAAATGCTTCTACATAGGGGACAGGCTGCAGAGAAGCAATAGATAGGTTTTACCTTGAGGTTGTGCAAAATTTTGTCAGGAAGCTCTGTACACTTACATTAGTGTCAGGAGTCAATTTAGAAAAAAAGAGAAAGTGATGGTTAGTATATTTATAAACATGCATCGTGGATTAGCTTTACCTGTCAAAAAGGATCTATTTTTTAAAAATACAAATTAAAGAACCATTTGAAAGAGTGCAATATTAGTCTTCCCACTGAAGTAGAACTCTATTTAGAAATATGGGTCATAAATGTAAAGGATGGGTCTGTTCTGTTTTGCTTACTGCACAGGGCACCTCCAAAACTGCTCAGACAGCTGATTTGCCTGCCACAAGTGTTTCGGACAGGAAACAGGTTTAGAAACTCCTTGGGAAAATCTCCGAACTTCTATGAGACTCAGTTTCTTCTTTGAGGAAATACGTGAAAACAGAAAGGGGGAAAAAAGGACTTTCAGAATCCCATTGTTATTTATATATATTTATAATTTTCAATTATCATGTTTGTCCATATAAAAAATTGTGAGGTCAGCTGTAATGGAAAACAGATAAAGGTGTAAACATTGCGACCTTAAAAGGTGAGCATGGGGCAATGTTTTACAGGCCCAATAGTCTGGGACTTTTTTAATGATTTTTTTTTTCTAATCTGGTGGAAAATGAACTTCAAAATGTGAATGTTCCAGAATATTTCTAGACTGGAGTTCCTATAAAGACTTGAACTGCCATATCTCTTTGAAAATCATCTATGACTATAATAACTATAATAGTATAGTACTATAATACTGTAGTACTTATACTATTCATCATCTCATGGCTCGGCACTTTAAATTTTTCTGAGTATGTTTAAGTACATTATCTGCCGTTCATATTCTTATATCTGCTCACCCCTCCTTTCTCACCCAATCTGGTAGCTCTAACGCTTCTCAACAACATTACCTAGATTGTTCTCAGTATATCCCTGACAACTAACAAAGTATCTGTCAGCTCTTGATAAATATTTGCTGAAAGAATAAAGGATGAGCTCAGCTCCTTTTATCTTGTAATATCTTCTATGGTCAGAATTAGACCAGTGTGAGGAAAAATGTTAAAGCTAAAATTCCAGAAGTTACACAGTTGTCCCCACATTCATTTTAATGTGAAGCGTATGTTCAGATTTTGGGAGGTATTTTTGAGCAAGTTATAGAAACTAAATTGGCAGTCCCTAGCCCTTTTATGAAATTCTACCTCTGACTTGTCCAACAGTCAGGATAGGAGATCGGTATAAATTTGGCATAGCAAATCAGAATTACAATTTTCAAAATATCACATAATGCATTTACAAATATTGAAATAGAATGGAACTGATATGCTATCGATAAAAATTTTTATTTCACCATCCTTTTAGAGCTATGTAAAGGATAAGGGAGTTGTGACTGAGAAACATTCTTCTAAATTAATGGAGAAAGCAAATAAATATCCTAAAAATGTTGGTGGCAGGATTCTCAGATTTTTTTTCTAAATCTATTTACCCTATTTGGTAAGTTGGTAGTCAGTTGTGCATGTTCAGGATTTTGCACAATAGCAATAAAATTTTTCATGGCTAAAAAGTTAAAACTCTGTTACCCTAGGAGTTTCCTAATTTGTTGGTAAAAACTGACAAATGAGTAGAATTAACTCCTCATGCCTGAATTACCTTCATAATGTCACCCCTAGCATAAGGAAGACCACCTGGATTCAACGCTTGCAGGCAGGGTCTTCCAATATCGGGCTTCCAAGTTTGGAATGCATAAATTTGAAAGAGGGGGTGATACAATGGAGTTCATTCTTTCGTTGGTTAGCAGTCAGTTTCTGACTACACATTCAAAACATAGACTGATGATAGTGAAACATACCAAGATAAGTTAGAATAAGTGAGCAGATTCTTATCTTACCTATGAGAAACAACAAGGTGGCAAAAGGGTGACTAATAGATGGTAATGTCAAGGACATGGGGAACTTCCATTCCATGGCCAAATCTCTGCATCAGACTAGTTCAGATCTAGGCAAGCACAGAAATGTTTCCCTGGTTACTTCTAGAAGTTAGGTGATGATAATTTAATGTGATTTAAAAGGGACATAATTGAGAATAAAGCTATTTTGCTGCCTTCCTTAACTGAGCACAAGAATATATACAAAAAGTTCTATCCAGGTTTCTCTTTACCTCCTCTTATTTTCTGTATCTTTCTTTATCACTGTTATGGCCTAACTCTTCTCAACCACATTTATATGATTTAATAACTATTCCCTGACAAGGACTCTTATAAATTAAGATCTTTGCCCATGTCTTCATAGTTGTGAAACGTCCAGTGCATGAAGTATCTTGTGCTTTTGGGAACTTCTTAGAGCTTGACATTCCTTGCTATATATTTTATTCACCAACTTTTAAAGAAAGACATAGAGAAAAATCCAGCAATAATCAAACTTGGGTTCACATTCCATTTGGGAATTTCTAAATATTTGGTTGTTTAAGGTAATCCCAATACTGATTCCACCACTATTCAGAAGTTCTAATTCATTTCCATGAATTTCACATAGAATGTGTTCACTGCAGAAAACATAATCTTTGCTTTCCTCTTCATTGACATGCTCTTTGTTCTCTTCCTTCCTGGTATAGTATTTTAAACCCACAAGACAATATGTTCAGTAATTTAATTAGTCATATGCCACTATTTAGAAGGAACCAAGACTACAGTAACTGTCTTACTCAGTTATATAGGAAAATTCTAAAATAGCAATTATTTCTAAGGATTTAAATACTTAATTACCCTAGAAGATTAGGCTATCTTATGGCAGGTGAAATGTGATATAAGCACCATTTAATGAGTGTGAGGGAAAATAGATTAGGCTTCCTCTTCATCTGACTTAGATTAATGTTCATGATGTAGCTTCATGTACATACATCTTCTTTTATTCTGTTGTACTGTATGTCTTAATCCACACTGCATCACTTGTGTTACCACTTTAAAAAAGTATTTTTAATTTTTTTCTTTAAGATTTTATTTATTTGACAGGAGAGAGAGAGTACAAGCAAGGGTAGCGGCAGCCAGAGGCAGAGGGAGAAGTAGGCTCCCCGCGGAGCAGGGCGCCCGATGTGGGGCTCCATCCCAGGACACTGGGATCATGACCTGAGCCGAAGGCAGACACTTAACAGTCAGAGCCACCCAGGTGCCCCAGTATTTTTAATTTCAAAGGATAAAAGCCTTACCACATAGACGGCTTATTTGCCTTCATTTGGGCTACATTGCTAGAAACTCGCATATACTTTTGAAAGGTCTTGCTTGAGTGTTTTTAGAAAGAGTAAAGTGAGGGTTATTTTCTTATTTATTTATATACCTCATCTGAAAAATATTTTGCATCTTTGAGGAGTATTTATTTATATGATGCTACAGGGCTGAATGGACAAATTATTTTGTATCTTAATTTTATCCTTACAGTGCCACTTTTCTTTTTGGAAGTTAAAGAAATTTTGTGATAGGGCTGGGGATTATTTTGGGACAGCTCCTGAAGGACATGGAGCAAGAACAACTAAGATATCTTCTTAGTCACAGTTTCTTCTACGGAGTTTCAGCTCCCCGATGGAAGCCTGGAATTTTAAAGCGGGGAAGCAACATTAAGGAGAAAAAAAAAGCCATCTTTTGTTGCTTGAAGAAAAATAGGCTATAGATTAACTCATTTGTCAAGAAGAGTTTGACAGATCTTTTCCTTGTATTAAAAGGACTGTCATAGTTTAAACAACAAGCTGTTAGTCCTTATGGACTGCAAGTTTGAGTGTGTTCTTACAGCTCCACATTCCGATTCCTGCAGTAATCCTAGAGAGCCTGGTGCTACCACTTCCTCTGAGATTAGATTACATAAAGTAGAAAAGTGTGTGGGTTTTCAGTTTCTACTCCCTGAGACCCATTCCCCAAAGTAGTCAAAACTCTGGGATAAATTAAATAAGAAAGAGACCACTTGGCCAAGAAAAAGCAGATTTATGATGACTATGTGAACCCCCACTCTGTGGTCAGGCAATGTCCTGAGCCAAGCCTAACTCAGCAAAATTGTCTCAAAGATTTTATAAGCTAGAAATTGAATTAGGAAGTTAATTTTTTTAACTTTCAAAAGAGAAAATGACACTATAAGTATAAAAATAAGGTATAAAATAAATTATTTTATTTTGTAATAATTTAAAGCACCTTTAAGGTCATACAAAGAACTCCATCTCAAAAAAGTAAAATAATTTTCCCCAAAGGTAGAATATAAACAAACAGAAATATAACCCCCACTATAATCATCCTAAAACCACTCAAGCTAGTCCTTCAAAAAGTATGTGTAAATCTAGAGAGTAGCCCAAGCAAAGGCAAATAATTGTCAGTGCTTTCAGTCTTTAAAAAAGATGGACAATTTTAAATGTATTTTTTAAATGGTAACAAATAATCCCAATTCCAGCGCCCTCCTCAAACAACACACATGCAAATGACGGGGAGAAGGAAACAGAAGGATGTTACTAGAAGACAGACCTTGCTGCCCTGACACTGACCCTGTGCCCTGAGGGATCCCCAATCTTATTCTGTCTTTGTGAGCTCTTCTTACATTCATGATCTTGAATGGGTGTCCATAAGCTGTGAGGTATCTGAATTTCACTAAATTCCTGTCACCTCATATCAAACTTTAAAAAAATCTTAAGTGTCCATGCCAGAGACAGAGGGAAGAAAATGTACCTACTCTAACTTTCCCTCTCAAAACACAGTGGAGATTATGAAAAACTTGATCCAATTTCTAGAAATGTGTGAAAGGAAGCACTAAGGAAAAGCCAACCTGCAAATGTGTGACTGTTCATGGCAGTTCTTGCCTCAGAGAGCTCCCTGGCAGTGCACGGGGAAGGGAATAGAATCATCAAGTCACTATATGCCCTACACAGTTTGGATGATTAACAACAGTATTCCTTGGTATTACTACACAGGATCTCTGACACAAGCTTGAAATTGGGGCATTCAGAATTTTGCCCCAGCCTACAATAAAGCCTTTGTGCATGTAGATAATGTACAAAATGCATTTAGCACAGTGCCTGACACATTCAGCAGATGTTAGCTACAAAGTCAGATTGAGGGGACAAAAAGTCATTCCAAATGGAATTACTAGCTATGTATGATTAGCATATTGATTGTTTAAAATACAAACAATTACTGCTTGGAAAAATACTTATTTTCTTCACTAGGCTTAAAACAATATTTCCCCGGGTTTTGTCTATGCCTGTTAGTAATAGAGCAAAAGAAACCCTCAGGCCAAGGACGTAATTTTGAGAACACTGAACTAAGGAGGGAACTAAGGAGCCCTGTGCTCCAGGCTCTGCTCTGCTGTGAACACTGTGAGGGCAACAAGGGTACAAGGTTCTCCACAGGCATGTTCTGTAGCCCAAAACTGCCCATCCCTTGGCTCACTGCTTCCAGAGAGCTGAGGAGGGAACAGACAGACATTCCTGCCTCCACTGTCCTGCTTGTGAAACCCACTGCAACATCCCCCTTCTCCATCACTCTGTCCCAACACTGAATAAATTGACCTCAGGCAAACATAGTAACAGCAATTCACCAACCACCCCTTGACAGCCATATATACACTCAAAAAAGTACCCCAGGCTACATGGTCTAATAAAGTTACTTCCAGCTTCAAAATTCTATCAAAGGTATCATTTTCATTTTTTTAATGTACTAATTTTAACCAAAGAAAAGACAACTAAGCCTCCAGAATATCAAGGCTCCTATATGCCAGTTGAACCCTAGAACACTGGAACTTGAGCAACTCTCAAGCATTATTGAAATTGTTTGATTTAATACTTCATGATCACTTCTGTGCCACCTACCATGTTCTTAGCATAAAAACAGTAAACACAGATAGAAGTTGAAGGAGAGAAAAATAGAGGAGGATGTTAAAAGAAATACTTGGACATTAAAAGAAATGAAACCTAAATGCTTCATTTGTATATTTATTTGTGCTACCTAAAAATATTTTTAAAGGGGCTAAAAGTGTAAAATGTTATTAAGAAAAAATGCCTTTGCAACATGGCAAAGCAGGGGACCACCGCTAGAGAGACATTTGTACTTTGAAGCTGTTTTTTTCTCAGTCCTTGTGGGTGTTCTAAGATCACAGAGCTGAGGCATCTTCAGCGTCCAAGACCTGATGCAAATTCTCACTTCTTTGCTTGACCCAGCCCTTTGGAAAGATTAATGTGAAATCACTTTCATTATGGTCTATTAATTTTTAAAAGGCTATGATAGTTAACTTTCAAACTGTTATCCCTCATAGATTAAAAGTAAAATACCTCAGTTTTCTGAAAGCCCTATTTGGATCTTTAAATATAAATGCAATTCCCTTTTTAACTATACTCATGCCTCCTATCAAAATCATTTAACAGCAGAAATTATTTTCTAAAGCAGAAGCATATTTCAACTCCCACGTAATAACACTGCAAAATTTGGTAACATCTGCATATTTTCTTTCCTAATTGCGATGTTAGTTTGAAGTTAATTATATGAAACTGATTTTTTTCCCAAGCACAACTTTCATATATCACATTTAGTTTAATTGGTACTTAGAATAATAAATTGTTTTTCAGCTAGAGCATATTGTTTGATATTGCTAATGAAATTATTTTAATGTTAAGCTTAGCTATTAGGAGGAATCTTATTTTATCTTATTTTTTAATATAATTCTACATTGTAGCACCCTAATTAACCTAGCTATTTTCTCTTTTTTTTTTTCAATCTTCAGGATAACATTATATAAAAACACTACAATAAGTGGCAGGGAATAGTTTCTTTAAAAGAAGGTCGTAACTAGTTGGAGCTAAGGAATGGAGTGATTAGCAAGACTCCACAAACAATTTTCTCAGTTATATATTGTGTGGCATTATTCTCTGCATTGTGTAAGAGATTAGATAAGAGATTAGAGGAAGGAAAATTCAGTGCAAGGTGAGATCAATTCAGGTGGCTTTGTGATGGAAGTGGGACCTGAGTTAAACATTGAAAAACTGGTTGGGATTTGGAAATGTGGGTGAGAGGATATTTCTTGTGTGAGCAATAGCATGAACAAACACTCAGAAGCAGGAAGAATCTTTGAAGTGTTCAGAGGATGAGTCTGCCTAGGTCAGCTTAGAGTTCATGCTGGGGAGCATTGGAAGATCATGCTGGACACATAACATGAAGTCATAGGGGGCAAGCAGTGCCAGGACCAAGCATTTGTAAAAGAATAGTAAGCCACTGAAGATTTCTGAGTGAAAGTGGATGCAGTACCTCACAAAAGCCTGCCCTGAGGGTCAGCAACTAGGTAAGTCAGGGGCCAAGAAAAATATACAAGCACAAAAGAATAAAGCCAAGCAAAGTGGGCAGCTAACATGAAACCTGGGTGGCAAGAAAGTCTTAAAAGTGAGGACATGTCTGCCCAGGCAGGAATCCCTTATAGTCTTCCTTTTGGGGGCAGGAATTATTTCCCGGGTCCTAAGTGGGTATGAGTGAATCCTAGAATGGAAATGTGAATCAGCTAACCCAAATGGAGTACCAGGGATTTGGACAAATCCGATGTAATCAAAGTGGAGTTTCAGTAAATGAAGAATGAACGAACCCAGGGTAAAGCCAGGTTTAGATGGGGCAGTTGAAAAATATTTGTAACAAATAAGGAATGACATGATAGGCGCTTAAAGGGTAGTCATTGTGGGCATTGAGAGGAATGATATGTATAAAAAACAGCTCAGAGTAGAAATGTATCAGTGAAAGGCAGCACTGAGATTTCAAACCCGGGTAAAAAGGCAATAGTAGTACCATGGACAGAAATACAAGAGTTGGGAAGGAAAGTTCTACATGAAGACCTCAGCATTTCCTGATTTGCTTTTCCTAATCCAGTAGAACTCGGCTGGAAAGAACATTTATAGCACATGGTCAGTGACCAACATACTGAATAATTGGGACTGAATAAATCTCATGGAGATCTTTGAGTGTGGCTTATTTTTTATTTGGCTTCTGACCACATGAGGGTTTTAGAGGAATAAATCCCATTTGGTCGTGGGGAATAATCCTTTTAATGTACTATTGGATCCTATTGGCTAATATTTTGGTGAGAATTTTTGCATCCATATTCATCAGGGATATAGTTCTGTAGTTCTCCTTTTTGATGGGGTCTTTTTCTGGTTTTGGGATTGAGGTAATGCTGGCCTCATAAAATAAGTTTGGAAGTTTTCCTTCCATTTCTATGTTTTGGAACAGTTTCAGAAGAATAGGTATTAATTCTTCTTGAAATGTCTGGTAGAATTCCCCTGGGAAGCCATCTGGCCCTGGGCTCTTGTTTGTTGGGAGACTTTTGATTACTGTTTCAGTTTCCTTACTGGTTATGGTTCTGTTCAGGTTTCTGTTTCTTCCTGGTTCAGTTTTGGTAGTTTATACTTCTCTAGGAATGCATCCATTTCTTCCAGATTGTCTAATTTGCTGGTATATTGTTGCTCAAAATATGTTCTTATAATTGTATTTCTTTGGTGTTGGTTGTAATCCTGCCTCTTTCATTCATGATTTCATTTATTTGGGTTCTTTCTTTTCTTTTTGATAAGTCTGGCCAGGGGTTTATCAATCTTATTAATTCTTTCAAAGAAACAGCTCCTAGTTTCGTTGATCTGTTCTATTGTTCTTTTGGTTTCTATTTCATTGATTTCTGCTCTGATCTTTATGATTTCTCTTCTCCTGCTGGGTTTAGGCTTTATTTGCTGTTCTTTCTCCAGCTTCTTTAGGTGTAGGGTTAGGTTGTGTATTTGAGACCTTCCTTGTTTCTTGAGAAAGGCTTGTATTGCTATATACTTTCCTCTTAGGACTGCCTTTGCTGGATCCCAAAGATTTGGAACAGTTGTGTTTTCATTTTCATTTGTTTCCATGAATTTTTTTAATTCTTCTTTAATTTCCTGGTTGACCCATTCATTCTTTAGTAGGATGCTCTTTAGCCTCCATGTATTTGAGTTCTTTCCAACTTTCCTCTTGTGATTGAGTTCTAGTTTCACAGCATTGTGGTCCAAAGGTATGCAGGGAATGATCCCAGTCCTTTGGTACCAATTGAGATCTGATTTGTGACCCAGGATGTGATCTATCCTAGGGAGTGTTCCATGTGCACTAGAGAAGAATGTGTATTCTGTTGCTTTGGGATGGAATGTTCTGAATATATCTGCGAAGTCCATCTGGTCCAGTGTGTCATTTAAAGCCTTTATTTCCTTGTTGATCTTTTGCTTAGATGATCTGTCCATTTCAGTGAGGGGGGCATTAAAGTCCTTTACTATTATTGTATTATTGTCATGTGTTTCTTTGCTTTTGTTATTAATTGGCTTATATATTTGGCTGCTCCCATGTTAGGGGTATAGATATTTACAATTGTTAGATCTTCTTGTTGGATAGACCCTTTAAGTATGATGTAGTGTCCTTCCTCATCTCTTATTATAGTCTTTGGTTTTAAATCTGATTGGTCTGATATAAGGATTGCCACCCCAGCTTTCTTTTGATTAGCATGGTAAATGGTTTTCCACCCCCTCACTTTAAATCTGGAGGTGTCTTTGGGTCTAAAATGAGTCTCTTGCTGACAGCATATCTATGGGTCTTGTTTTTTTATCCAATTCGATACTCTGTACTTAAGGGATTTTCAATAATTAGGGCACTACCTATTGTTTGATTACTGACAGAAATATGCTGACAGGTTGGCAGGTAAACAACTTGGCATATGGGAACGGAAGTCAGTGTTTCAATAGATACGCAAGTAGGTTACCTCGAGGTGATGCATTTGATGAAAAGTTTTCTCCAAATTAAAGCTTTCTTCTTTATTCTTATTAATTAGATATTATCTTCTTTAAATGTTATCTTTCAATGAGGTCATGTCGCTAAGACATGATAAAATGGATTGAACAATTATTGGTCAGAATGAGTTAAAATAGCAATGTTCAATTTGAAAAAAAAAGTCAAATGAGATGTTTAACAATATGAACCATTAAACATGTGTTTTTATTTATTCCTTTATTTATCTAATATCTACTATGTCAGAAACCATGTTAAGTGCTTTCTATTCATTATTTGATTTCATTAACAAATAATCTCATGAAATATGTACTTTTGTTATTCTCATTTTCCAGAAAAGCTAACTGTGGCCAGAAAGGTTAAGTTGCCTCAGATTATACAAAGTTAATTAGAGATAGAGCCAGAATTTCCAGTCAGGTCTAGTGTGATTCTGAAGCCCTTATCCTTAACTGCTATCCTATGCTTGTCTCTTCTGGCTTGAGCCCACAAACAAGGTGATTGTGAATTTTACAAAGCCTTCAACACTCCACCCACAAAAGATATGATTTCTGTCATGTGTGAAAAAATAATGGTTCATTTATAAAATATGCCACTGAATGTTTAACAACCTATTTTCTCATATTTCTGGCAATGGGTATCTTTATGTTGTGGAACCAGATTCAATGCAGTAAGAGCTTAAATTTCTAGAAGCTGCAAATAAACACATTATAAGCCTTTGTTGCCTTGAAGACTTCATTATGACCCAGATGCTCTATGAATATCTCAAACTTAGGTTGGGGATGTGGAAAATTATTTTACAGTTGTTTGAGGAAAAAGCCAGATATTAGCAAAAGAAAAATCTGAGAAACCAACCACTCTTTTAAAACAAACAAACAAACAAAAAAACAGAACAAAAACCAAACTGTGCCTTTGAAAAATCCTGTTACACTGAGTAAAATCTTAAATATATGTCATATGTATTCATATATGAATGACATTTTGTATGCATCTATTTCTAACTGAACTTATGTTTCTATAACACCAAAAATGCATGCTAAAGAACTTAAATTTTGCATTTTTATTCACCTGTAAAACTAATGGAAAATTGTTTTTCTTTTTTTTGTTCTTCTCACAGCTGAATTTTTATTCCTCTTGTGGGGTGTTTATCTCTGCTATGCAGTGCGGACAGTGCCATCAGCATTTCATGAGCCACGCTATATGGCTGTTGCAGTTCACAATGAGCTCATTATCTCTGCTATATTCCATACAATTAGGCAAGTGCTCTGTGGAGCTAGTAAATAACTGTTTTGTTTCTCTGATGTGTTGCAGTTTAATTTAAATAGCAAAATTGGATAACACACATAATGGAAAGATTTAGGAAGGATAGTGTTTTTAAGCTAATTTCTTTGTCACAGAAATGCCAAATGAATATAGCTCATTTTTTTATGATTTATTTATTTATTTAGAGAGGGAGAGGTGGGGGAGAGGGACAGAAGGAGAGGGAGAGAGAAACTCAAGTAGACTCTGCACTGAGCACAGAGCCCAGCGTGGGGCTCAATCTCAGGACCCATGAGATCATGGCCTGGGCCGAAACCAAGAGTCAGACACCTAACCAACTCTGCCACCCAGACACCCCTATAGTTTTGTTTTGTTTTGTTTTTTAACTGCTGTTCTTAGTTCCTTCTGTTTTGTTATCACTTTTATTTATTTGAAGGTTAACTCGATATTATTGTATTATATTAAACAACTTATGGGAATGTCATTGAATGTTGTTATGATATATAATGGTTTTTGTTCTGAAGATAGAAAGCAACACATAGTTATAAAGTAGATGTAGATAAATTGTGTTTCCATTCATGTTAGTACACTGGTTTACATTTTTAAAATCTTCATACTCAGTCAACTTATGTGTATTAATTCTGCTAAATTCAAAACTAAAAAACCACTCCAACCCAATGACTCGATTTTTGTGTGCAGTGAGGTTTTATCACTATCATATTTTAGCAATGACTTTCTATTGGAAGGAGTGTGGCCAGGCCCTCCATTTTTTAATATCCCATTTATTACTATAGTCGGTAAGTACAAAGGAGGAAGAAAGTAGCTTATGATAAATGAACAAAGTGAAATATGTATGACTTCTGAGAATTTATACCTATTTATATCTGAAAATGAAATGAAAACCTCAGAACAAAAAAAAAAATCCTATAATTTGAAAAGCAACAAGAAGATGTCATTCATTCGCTTGACAAAGGATATACATAAGAATTTAATGAGAAATTTTGAATATTTGTATTTTCCCTCAATTGAAAAACAGAGGTTAACAATAGTGGGAGTCAGAGTGGGAAAGTGTGGGTCTATGGAAGTTTTAGAAGATACTTATCATTTCTCACTTTAGTCAATAATTATAAAATGATACTTTGCACTTGTAGGGATAGATGTTGCCAGAGAGCAGTTGAACCTTAGGCATACCTACACTTTGTTCACTTTTAAGTAAAAAAGGAAGTATTTATGATTTGACAACCCTAGAAATTCCATCAAAGGGCCAGGAATCAAAGGAAAATTTGCCTCCTTGCTTTGTCTTGCCCCCCCTCTCAAGAAAGAGAGGAAAGAGAAGAAGAGAAGAGGAAAGAAAGATAAGCAAAATATGATGTTATAAATAGGCAAAAAGAAGGCTTTCTCACTTCTACTTGGACTAGAGCTGAAGGATGTGAGAGGGGATGCTGCAGGTCCACAGTGTAGTGAGCACCGGAGAACACTCTGTCACGGGCAGGACTCCACAGTCTTCACATATCTCCCAAACCATCTCCTAAGAAAAGCTGCATTTTTGTTGTTTTTTTCCAGAATCTCAAACACCTGTGTTTCAAGATATAACAAACATGCTTCTCTAGAACCATTTATAAGTTAAATGCTGTATTAACAAACCAATTAAAGAGTTATAAGCATGCCAGAAGAAATTTACAGACGAGTTGAAATGTCTTCTGTTGTCAGAATGTGACCATGTCATGCAAAGGGTTTCCTACTTTTGCCCTCCAATCAGCTGCTGCATTTCTTAGAATCAAATTAATTGCCCAAGAAATTAAATCTGTTCAAAGCATTTACCTAAATTGATCTTTATCCTTTTCTATCTTAAGATTTGTATCTGTTCTGTTTTCATCATTAAGTATATTTTTTCAATGGACTTTTTTTTTTTTAAGATTTTATTTATTTAACACATAGATAGTGAGAGAGAGAGCACAGACAGAGGGAGCTGTGGCAGAGGGAGAGGGAGAAGCAGTCTCCCTGCTAAGCAAGGAGCCCAACGGGGGGGCTTGATCTCAGGACCCTGGGATCATGACCTGAGCTGAAGGCAGATGCTTACCCGACTGAGCCACCCAGGTGCCCCTCAATGGACTTTAAACTCTCAACTTGCCCAAGCAGGCAAGGTAAAGTTATTTTTTAAATGAACTTTAAAAAATTCCTATTAAGGCAATAGGTGGTTATTACAGATAAATCATAAAATGATAAAAAATAAGCTCCCTAATCCAATCACCCAAAGATGATAAGCACTGTTAATATATTAGGATATCACTTTTAGATGTTTTTATATGCTTGTGTATATTTATGACACATTGCCTTTGATAACTCCCTTTTAGGAATGTCACAGCACAAAGTGACATACCGAGAAGTCCTGCTGTAAGGAAACCTAGTTAACTTTGTTTAACCAGTACTTTCCAAACCATTCACCATGATATCCTCCCATCCCTCAATTGACATCTGATAATAGCAGCCACTCTTCAGAAAATTCTGTTTTAATACTGGGCCGAAGTGAGGAAACCTATTCTAAATATTCATTCAGAATAGCTTTCTGGGGGCACCTGGCATGCATGCGACTCTTGATCTCAGGGTCATGAGTTCAAACCCCACACTGTGCATAGAGCTTGCTTTAAAAAAAAAAAATAATAACTTTCTTACTTTCCTTAGGTCTTTCCTACAGAGTCCCAGACAACCCATCAGCCTAGCTGGGTTCACATAGACACAAGCTCTGACTGAATTGCTCTTATTGAACCTAGTAGACTTTGTGTTAGTAGACATGCCCTACTTAAAAGATCAATTTTCCTCAAGACAACTGTGTAGTCTCCTTTAAGTTTTGAATAGGGAGGACTTCTAGTGGTAGCACGGTGACCGGCCTTGGTAGGCTTTGGTATTTTCAAGCCTAAGAAAACCTGAATGGGAGCCCAACTTTTAAGTTCCAAATTCGACTTCCCCTCTGCATAGACCAAACCCAATAGATTGTGGCATGCTGGCTTCAAAGAATTATAGTATAGATTAGCTACTCTGTCTTGGAAATTTCATTGTATGGCCATAAAGAACCAAGGATGGAATTATAGTTTAACACAGTAAATCTACAGAACACTGATTTTAGGGAGATGAGCAGGGAGAAAGCAAAAGGCAGTGATAATTAAAGGAATCAAGTATATATAATTTCTTATTTACATGTGAACTGAATTCATACATGCTGTGGTTCCAATGTTGATAAAAGTCCAAGAATAGGAAGCAATAACATAATAATATAAATCAACTGGACCCATCTTTGTAATTTTTTACTAGAATTCAATAATATTAAATAAGGTATCCAACATCAGCAAAGATATTCTCTGTCAATAGGCATATATGTTTGTTCTGGTTCACTTAAAATATAAAATTATATAAACATAACTGTGTATACATATATACATACATAAATATATAAACTTAAAACTATGACTACATATTTATATACAGATTTACTTTTATTCTCACCAAATTGCCAGATCGAACAAAAATAAACTAAAAGGATTAAGTCTAGAAGTCTAATAATGCAGAAGGCATTTTGCCTAATCTGTTCTATAATCCTTTACTAAGTGTAGAGCAAAGCTTTGGGAAAATGCAAGACTTTTAAAAGTTTGCTTTTATTCTTAACCTCAATTTTTAACTATTTCTATGTTCCTGACTGTTTGATCTATTTTTTAGAAGTTGAAATAGTCTTTTAAAGAAAAATCTTTAAAAAGACTGCAAAACCCAATTTTTCTTAAGATATTTCTACGCAGAACTGCAATCTAACAAACCTAGCAGTATTTAAATGCTGATTAATTTAAGGGCAAGTAGTATGTAGTACTTCAAATAAACTTTTTGGAAGACTCACCATTTTAATTTAAAATATATGTAACCATTGTTCCTTCCAGATATTGTAGACTAGCTTAAAGTTCACTTGTGTTGGCATTTGAGATAGAAATTTCCAGTGCATGAGAACACTTTTAGAATGTAAATCCATCTCCTTTGATATAACTCTCTGCTCCAGTACTGGAAATGACCCCAGCAAATTTGGATTATATAATTTTCCAGGTCACAATTTTATATTGCTTCTATGCCTCAGTACTATGCCTCGGGTACTGTTACTTGTTACTGAGTATGATGATCCGATTTCAATGCTTAAAAAAAATCTCACCTGACCCAGCACAGGATCTGTCAAAAGTATGTCATCCCTGAACAAAATGAATATTCATTTAGTCATATTCAAGGCAGGTATAAAGCCACATTTCTCACTAAGGAGTTAGAGAATACGTTAATTCATAAAATCGTATTTGGTTATAGGTGAGCTATCATGAACTTTCTGTACTTCTGTGTATATATTTTAAGCCCATCTTATGTCTCCAAACACAGAGGAAACTATCTCCATTTTGAACAACTCTTGAGCTTCCATTTTAGCTTGATTTTGGGGGGTGGTGGGGGAAGGTGAGAAGGCGGGGGAGAGGATGGTGGTGAAAATGAAGAAATCCCCTTGATGGAAATTTTGTTTTAAGTCTTAATAATACTAATTTACTTAGTAAATTTGTCATGAATATGGCATAATGCAGGTATAAAATTAGTTTCTTCTATTTTTAGATTCATGTGTTTTATGATTATATCATAAGCATTTTCTTAAGATGTTAGCTTTTCAAAGATGATGATGTATATCACTGAATCAAAATGCTAATTCTCTAGGGGCGCCTGGATGGCTCAGTTGATTGAGCATCTGATTCTGCATTTCAGCTCAGGTCCTGATCTCAGGGTGGTGAGATGCACCCCGCCTGGGGCTCTGCAATCAGCCGGGAGTCTGCGTCTCTCCTTCTTTCCCTCTCCCTCTGCCCCTCCCACTGCTCACTTTCTCTCTCTCTCTCTCTCTCTCTCTCAAATAAATAAATAAATAAATAATCAAATCTTTTTTAAAAATGCTAATTCTCTAATTCCAAACACAATAAAATCTCATATTTAGCTTTCATGGATAAACAATGCATGGAAAAAATTAAAAGAAGAATATGATTGCAAAATGACTTTAATAAAAGCATCACCTGGTTTCTGCAAGAGAATGAGTCCTTAAAACCTGAGTTTTAGTTTGTACATATACTCTTATGGATTTATGAAAATATTCCAAAATCACCAGAGTAGGTATCAGTACTGAATTTTTCCTATACATGTTTCTCTACAGGACTGTCCTAGAACAGTTTTATAAATTCCTCAGCAAGATATGATTTTAAATTATTTTGGAACAATCTGATAGTTCACAACTAAAATTTTTATTTTAAAAAATATGTTTTACAAACCATTAATATCTTCATTTTATCCATTGCATTGTTTATCATTTAAGCCTCTGAGGCCATTCACAAAGACAGATAATTACCTACTCTTTTTTTCTTAATTTTTTCTTCATTGTTTTCAAAGGAAAAAGATTAGAATCAAGAGTTAGGTGGCTGTGTCTTATAACCCAAATTTGCCTGAAGCCAGTAGTTTATAAATCTGTTCTTCTTTTGAATTCACATGTGTTCACTGCTTTTGCTTTAGACATTCAATTTACATACAAAATAATTATTCCAGGAAATGATTAGCATATTATATATCTATATGCTGTCTTTCTTACTACTGATAATTTAAAATAATAAATAATAAAGAGTTCATGTCTTATGCATCCAGTCAGGTTTACTTAGGGCCTATTCTGTGATGAAAATGTATGCCACAGAAACAACAGTACAACTTTTCTCATGCTTGCTTGCTTTTTTTTAATACACTGAGGAAAAAAAATTCCAAGTATAGTGTTTTAAATAGAGATCTTGTTGGATTACTAACTTGGTGAATTCTCATTTCAGATTCGTTCTTGCCTCAAGACTTCAGTCTGACTGGATGCTAATGCTATATTTTGCACATACTCATTTGACTGTGACAGTCACCATTGGGTTGCTTTTGATTCCAAAGGTATTCCTTTAACATTACTTTTCTCTTGCAAGACAGTTATTTTAAATAAGCATGGAGTTGTTTCTCGTTTAAAAAAATATCTGCCAATATAGGGAAAGGGAGGTGTGGAGATTTGCTTGACACACTAAAATGTTTTTAAAGCTCCCTCCTCGGGGAACTAAATGTCTCTCTTCTTTTAGGATTTATTAAACATCCCGTATAATTTTTAAATGCTTTAATTTGTACAAAACCCATCATCTGGTTTGGTTCTTTCTCGAATATTTTGATATACAGATATGATTTAATTATGGATTCAAGGTAACTTCTTTGTAGCTGTAACATCAAAATAATTTTTAAAGACAATTATCCTATTCTAAGAACCCTCCTGTTTGGATTTACATTCAGGAAGCATTGTGTTGTAAACATTCAGAAAATTTTTATATAAATAGTTATAATATTGTGTATAGAAAAATCTTGCTTTATAATGATAGATTCTGGCAAAGACTTATCTAGAAGCATACCGAAGTGGGGGAAAATGGGCCAGCACTCAGAATACAGGGATTACGAATATGTGCTCCACCCACGCTAGCTATACAATATGACACTAGCCAAGACTCTTCATCTCTCTGAGGTTCAATTTCTTCATCTATGACATGATAGCAATAAAGATGCTTACAGTGAAATAATATGATATCAGAGTATGCGGAGAAAACATACGTTAGAGTATTATTATTATTTTCCTCATTTACACATAGAAAAACAAAATATTAGAACATTATATATCCATATTAGTACCACACAATATAATATTAGCACAGCTGAGACAAGAATTTGTGATTGCTTGTCATTCACTCCAGGCTTTACCTCCTCTCACAAGCAAAACATTGAAATTCAGCCTGATTGAAAGGGCAAACAAATGTAAACAGAAAAAAATGCCTATTTTCTTCCTTACTTGAATTATACCAGATAGCTGCAGTTTTCATGAATTAGTCTGTTACTGCAATTTATCTTATCCATTTTCATACTTTGCATTATACGATTACATTTTTATTAGATGGATGTCCTGTATACCCAGACTGCTCACTCAATTGTAAGAATTGAAAACATATATGCATACAAAGATTTGAACATGAATGTTCCTAGCAGCCCTATTCATAATAGCTAAAAAGTGGAAGCAACCCAAATGTCCGTCAACTGTAAAAACACAATGTGATGTATCCACACAATGGAACACTATCCAACAATAAGAAGGAATGAAGCACTGATACGTGCTACAACTAGTACAGACCTCAAAACATTACACCAAGTAAAAGAGGCTAGACAGAAAAGGCCACATCCTGTGTGGCTCCATTTATATGAAATGTCCAGAAGAGGCAACTCTGTTGAGACAGAAAGTAGGTAAGTGGTTGCCACTAGCTGGGGAAAAGGGGAAATGGAAGTGACTGCTTTCATGGGTTTAAGGTTCTTTTTTGGGGTGATGAAAATATTCTGGAATTAAATAGTGGTGATGGTTGCACAGCACTGTGAAATACCAAAAATCACTCTATTGTACAACTGAAATTTGAGAATTTTATGGTATGTGAATTATACCTCAAGTTCAGATAATTTAACAAAATCATTTGAGCGGCTTTGCTAAGCACAGTTCTATATCCTGGAATAAAACTAATGAACAGATAAAAATATGTGCTCTTGTAGTACTTATATTATGGAGAAGGGGAAAACAGAAGAAATAAATAAGATAAATATTTAAAATACTATTTTAGATAGATTATAAGTACTCAGGACAAATAATAAAGCAGAAAATGGGCAATATCTGACAAATAAGTGTTTCTTAAACTCAAGATCATCTCTGAGACTGCGCTTAAGAAGAACAATTCCACTCTTACAAATAACCTCTGGGTGGTTTCCTAGTAGCATTTGAGCTTTTGGAGGAGAGGATTGTGTTTTATTCATCTTTATGGCCTTAAATTCCTGACACATGTCAGAACCACAGATGTAGTACAAGAGTAAAGGAAAGATTCACCTGTTTCTGTGGTTTCTCAGTCAGTTCCAATTACAAAACATTCATGATTCCTTACATAGAGAATTGCTGTTTCTCACGTTATGTTCACCTGCCCACTTAAATATTTTAACAAACATTGACAGTAAAATAGCTCTGTATCATGAAAGGGTGATCTGTTAATTTTTTAAAGGAATATTTGACCTGATGACAAGCTGGGAGAAGAGAACCCATGTTCCCTAGACCATTCTCTCAGTTTTCATAGGACAGTCAGTTGGTTTATATGTTGTGTGAAGTGGCGAGATTGTTTTGCGTCTCCCTGCTTTCCATCATTTGTCCGAATCACTTCTCCATGTCTCCATTTGATGAAGAATAGAGATAGCAAGAGTCCGTGAAACTGAAAAATATCAAAAGGCCACATGAAAAGAATAAAAATACCTCAAAATGTAATGAAGGAGGAAGTTAAGAATACTGAGCTTGAGAAAAAAATTCTGTAATTTCAGTGAAGGTTTGAATTTTAAACTTAGATATCATCACTTTAGGCTGAGAGAGCATGGTGCTCCAGGGAACTTCCGTGATTTGTTTCCAATCTCACTGTCAACGTAGTTGATGCTAGCATTCAGACCTCCTGTCCCCTAGGTCTTGGAGGCAGCTTTTTTGGAGCCATGTGTAGTAGACTCAAAGTCACTGTCTGTGATCAGGGCCAATTGTACCCCTCGGTGACATACAGCCTCCCCTATATGATGCAGAACGACAAACACAAGGTATACCCTACAGCTCAAAAAATATTTTTCCCTCCAGCTGCCAGTGGGTCTAAATTGCTTGGAGAACATTCGTGTGGGTTTTTCTACTTATTTTCATTTTCAGAATGCAAATATCATGTATGAGGAGTAATGTAAGTGAACACTGGGAGCCTAGAGAAAAGACGAGGATGAAAATAGGAGTCGGAGAAGGAACCACATAAACAAGATGGCCTAAGAGCTCTAGTGTGTAACATGAAAAGCAAAACACAAATATAACAGCAGATCTTTTATAAGGAATTTACAAGGAACATCTAAGCTGAAGAAATGATGTGAACATTAGAACCTTTAGAAAATCATTCTGCTGTCTGCCAGTGGGTTAATGTCTGCAGCTCACATTGCGTCTCTATTGCAGTTTTCACATTCAAGCAATAACCCCCGAGATGACATTGCTACAGAAGCATATGAAGATGAGCTAGACCTGGGCCGGTCTGGGTCCTACCTGAACAGCAGCATCAACTCCGCGTGGAGTGAGCACAGCTTAGACCCGGAGGACATTCGGGTAATGCCAGTATTTCAGCCTTCCTATTTCAGGCTCACCCCATGCACACAGGCAAGCATGTGTGGGCTGACATATGCATATGCTCACCTGTGTGCACACATGCCCAGAGAGAAAAAGGGAGGGGGAATGTGTGTGTGTAAGAACTGAAAACATCAAATGCAGAGTTAACTCAGTTCTGAAACACACATCATGGTACAAATTACACAGGCCAGTCTTGATAGTCTCAACTGACTTATGAGCAGTCGTAATGATGAACTGGTGACACATGTTCCCTACTATGGTTTGTGACATTTTGCTGATGGAAAGAAGTATAGATCTGCGAGCAGAGAGCCCAGAGTACTGAAAGTAATCTGTGCCAGTATATCAGCATTTGGACTAAAGCTGCTTTTAGTAATCGATAGTCTGCTGTCCCCTAAACCTAACTCAACATTAGGGGTAATTTTATCAATGGCTACATGATGCTTCCAATATGGTTTAGGGATATGGTTTGTCAGTGGACAATATGCTGTGTTTTGTTATGGTCCAGGTCAAGTCTGGCCCACACAAATTGTAAGTCCAAAGGGCTCACTCCATGAAACCAGGGCACAATGCATGTGTTCAAGTCTTAAAGTTCAAACTCTATGTGTAACAGAACACAAATTTGTCAGAAAAGTAAGAATGAGGAGAAAGTTGATGAGCACACATGGTATGAAAAGCTGTAGGGCAGTTTCCCTAAAGAGCTTGAGCTTACTGACTTCAGGTTACATTTAGTAATAGTATCTAGCTGAACCACTAAGTTCCACATCTCTGTGAATTTGCTCTTGTTCTGGCAGGATGAGCTGAAGAAACTCTATGCCCAGCTGGAAATATATAAAAGGAAGAAGATGATTACAAATAACCCCCACCTCCAGAAAAAGCGGTGCTCCAAGAAGGGCTTAGGCCGTTCAATCATGAGGCGTATAACCGAGATCCCAGAGACAGTCAGCAGGCAATGTTCCAAAGAGGACAAGGAAGTCACAGACCACAGCACAGCCAAAAACACTGCCCTGGCCAGGAAGAACCCACAGGAGTCTTCAGGTAACACTGGGAAGCCCAAAGAGGAGTCCCTGAAAAACCGAGTCTTCTCCCTAAAGAAATCGCACAGCACTTATGATCATGTGAGGGAGCACACGGAAGAGTCCAACAGTTTACCAGTGGAAAGCCAAGAAGAGGAAGCTACAGAACAATCTACGCTGGAGTCTCTGTCAAGTAAAAAACTAACACAAAAACTGAAAGAGAACAGTGAGGCCGAGTCCACAGAGTCTGTGCCTTTGGTGTGTAAGTCAGCAAGCGCTCACAATCTCAGCTCAGAGAAGAAGCCGGGCCACCCCCGAACATCCATGTTGCAAAAGTCTCTCAGTGTCATAGCAAGTGCCAAGGAGAAGACTCTTGGATTAGCTGGGAAAACCCAAACATCAGGCATGGAAGATCGTGCTAAATCCCAGAAACCTCTGCCAAAAGATAAAGAAACAAACAGAAAATACTCAAATTCAGATAACGCAGAGACTAAAGATTCTGCCCCCCAAAACTCCAATCATTTGGAGGAGCCAAGAAAACCTCAGAAATCTGGGATTATGAAGCAACAAAGGGTCAACCAGCCCACTGCCAATTCTGACATTAGCCCAGGCACCACCCAGATGAAGAACAACTTTGACATAGGGGAAGTGTGCCCTTGGGAGATTTATGACCTGGCCCCTGGTCCCGTGCCTTCAGAATCAAAAGTTCAAAAACACGTATCTATTGCAGCTTCTGAAATGGAGAAAAACCCAACTTTTTCCTTAAAGGAGAAATCTCATCAGAAGCCCAGGGCAGCTGAACTGTATCAGCAAACCAATCAGAAGAGCATAGACAAGGCTGAGTTATGCCCTTGGGAGAGCCAAGGTCAGCCCAGTTTTGAAGATGAGAAGCCTTTGATTTCCAAGACTCAGGTTCCCCCAGGGAGAGCCAAAGATGAGAATGGCGGTCAGCATTATGCAGCCAATGTGTGTGCTGGACAATATGAAGAACTGCCCCCCAAAGTTGTAGCATCAAAAATCGAGAATGAAAATCTCAACCCAACAGGAAACCAGGATAAAAAGATATCTTCCCCTGAGGAAAATGCGCCCGGCTCCTATAACTCAAGTAATAACTTTCAGCAGGCTTTAATATCTCGAGCTGAGGTGTGCCCTTGGGAGTTTGAGACCCCAGATCAACCAAATGCTGAAAGAAGTGTAGCTTTACCTGCCTCTTGCACTCTAAGTGCAAATAAGATGGCAGGGCCTCGGAAATAAGAGGTCTGGGATACTTTTAAAGTGTAGCATCCCCAGAAAGAAAAGGAGAAGGAAGAAACCCTTAATTCAACAGAAGATGGAAGGATCAAAAATTCCCAAGGAGTGTTTGTCAGTTGAGGGAAATGTGAAAGGCACGGGTGGAAGAAGACTGGGAGGGCAGAGTAACAGCAAAGTGGAAGAATTAGACTGGCCAAGGGAAGTCTTTCCCCTGGGAACACGAGGAGAATCCTTACATTTCAGCATGGTTAGCGGGAGTCACCCTCACTGTCTGCCCCTGATCAGTATTTACCCATGGCACTTTGAAGATCCTAAGCAAGGCCAACCAGAAGACACAGAAGAGGTATGAGATTTTGCAAAGAACAAGAAGGTATAGATCCATATGACCGAAATTCTTAAGTAGCTAACTGAACTTACTTTACCTATTTAACCGTGATAGCACTGCTAACTTAATGCATCCCAAAAATACCTTTTATATTAATGATTGCTCTCATTTTCTTATAAATGTATGTTTCAGTACATTGTTGTGTCTCATATTCAAGCATTCCAGATTGTATAATTTTTGCAAATAACTTTGATATTACGTGACACAACACATTTATGCAATCCGCAGCTACTCAGTTGTTATTGCAAGTTACAGAATACCTGCTATTTATCAACTTTAGTTGATCCTTGGAGTACAATAAGCTTTCTCTGGCTTGGGAAGCCATAACCGTTATGATAAAATCTTTTAGTTTTGGCTGTGGTTTATATATTGTGAATTTGGATTTGACTCTATTGTTTCACATCATAGTTTCTGATACTGTCTTAATCAGGGTTTTTTATACAAGTTGAGTTACTTGTTTTGCACTTCTTGTTAGGACTCAAGAGATCAAGTGGTCCGACTTAGTCATATGTCTCAGTAAAGGACAACTTACCTATTGTTTGTTCAGAGTCAGAGACAGGTAACACCTTCATTCCAATTTATTGTCCCTTTTAACTCTTTCAGTATTTCATACTTAGCAGCATTTCGCCAGGAAGAAGCTAAGAGTGAGAAAAACACACTGCGCATTATTATTACCACTGAAAAGGGAAGACTCTAGGAACGACATGAGAATTGTCACAGTACTGCAGAGCCAGGGAATTTGCCTTTCAAAACACAGACAGGAAGGGAGCTACTGATAGCACTTTCAAGGGAGTATTTTTTTAAAGAGAAAAATTATGATAGCATCAAGATCACTGTATGGATATATTTTTATTATGCATACTGAATATATATTTTAAATTACCTGAAACTACTTATTCTCGTAAACTCTTATTGTTTGCTTCAGCTAGGGGTAACACTTGCTGGGCTTAAATCCCAAAGAGGTTTATAACCTGATATATTCAAAGCCTATAAGGTGGTGTGGGCTCTTCCTTTTCCCAAGCACTGGAAAACTTACAAGTCCTGCAAATTGCCATTGTGAGCCACCCAGCTCAAAATGAAAAGCGCAAGGTTTATTTGCAAAGCAAAACAGCCCCCAGAGCAAAATTTGTAAATCATACTGCCTTCCACCCTGATCACTTGGCATGAGAATCCTAAGCTACTGACTTCGCTGACTTAGCCCTACTGATGTGATCATGCAAAGAGATTCCATTCCAAAGCTCAGTCTCATTTTATTTAAAGATGAATCGCTTAAGAATAAAATGCAGACTTCCCTTTCTCTCGTGCTAGACACACTGAAGGATCAATGTCTTCTTTGGCCAGGACATTGCCAGCCTAACTAATGGCTTTTCATTTCATGAGCAGCAAGGAGAACATGCTAGGAGGATAAAAGATAGGAAAAGAGAATCAGAAGGTAGATACAGGGCTGTTCTGAGAAGATACCATTCTCAGTGGAAACTAGAAACTAGGACTTCTCCTTATTCATCATCAAAATTTTCTGAGCGGTTTGTATTCAGGAGTAAGTGAGCACGTCACCATTTTGCAAAGCTGTGCATCTATCTTCCTCGCCCATTCGCTTGCTTTGTGCATTACTCAGGTTGGTGGGGTAGGTGTGAAGAGATATAGAAATTCTATTTTTCTGTGTTTCCTCTATTTTACTTCCTTCATTTCTCCCTTTTCAGTCAAGGCCTCTTTATTCGTTAACCTCAGAACACAACTTTAAGGAATATTTATATTGAACTTGGTTTGGAATTTCCAGGTCCACCTACTTGTTTCATTTATGTTCAAGGTCTGTTAGCACTTTATTCACTTTTTAAGAAATAAGCAGTTCAAGCATCGGTGACTTTTTACTGCACTTCAGGATGATCCTGCTAGAGATGTGGCTTAAAGAAGACTTGCCAAATTATACCTTAGTGACATTCTACAGTCCATAGATTTTTCTCCACCAGCATAAATCAGTGAGAGTGCCTCCAGTCTTTCCTAGAGTTTTATTGCCATTACTTATCACCAAGAGAAGTTTAAATCTACAATTCTTGAGGTTATTTTCCTAAATCAATAACAATAAGAAAGTGAATCAACACTGTTAAGGTCACAAACATTTGCTAGGTTGTCCTTCTCAATGCATGTGCAGGCTGCATCCTCTCCTCGTTTTTAAGCCAGGGTTTATAAATAAGTAGATTTATACCAATCTTAATAGAACTGTATATTTTATGCAAGAATTAAATGCTTTACGACATGAATTATAACTCAGCCCATTGTAAACTTTGGTGGCAATATGGATTTGAAACTCGACAGTTCTCTTGTATTTGCTTCCTAGGTTTCTGCATGCAAGTGGTGACAGGTAGGACTGAGAAACACTGCCTTTTGACTTCTAGCATTTAGCGACCGAGAGTTGTAGAGTCAATAAAGCTGTAAGTCTCTTCACTTAATCTGTGGTTCTTCTGAAACTATTATCTGAAACCAACAGCATCCCACCATGAAAAATATTTGGTAAATTTATGTTGTGATGTGTTACAGCATGTAAATAATTATAACTTCTCTGCAATAAAACATATTTATATGAAAGTGATTTATGGTGATTTGTGTATTTATCAAAAATCAAATTTATTTCACCTAGCCATCTTGAGAGGGAATCTTATATATCTTTGGCCTTGGTACACTTATGCACATACATCCTCTTAGGCCTGTCTACGGAAATACGTGATTAGCCGCATGTGGCCTCAAACATCCAGGTCATCATTTGGAGCCAGTAAAACCTGTTAGGGCTAGTGATTTTGATTTAAGAAAGCTCTGCCCAAATGGGAAGTAATCCAGTTACCTTTTTTAATTTACTGAACACACATAGGCAATTTGCTAAACAATGATGATGATCTTTAGATGAACAAGAACTCCAATATCCAGTATCCAGTCACCGCTGTAGTATTACAGAGGAGAGCCTGACTAATTCATGGAGTCAGGGGAGGCTTAAGAGAGAGAGCAAATTCCCAAGGCTGAAATTCTGCAAAGGTGTAAGTTATGAAGGGAAAAGGTGTAAGGCCAGAAACGTAGTTATCAAAAAGTGGTAAACTGGGTCATAATCAAGTCATACTCTACTCCATGAGTAGAAGGATCATTTGGGGGGCAGCCCAGGGGTGGACTGAAGTGGGAAGAGACTGCAAGCAGCTACATTAGTTAGAAGACCAGAGAAGACAAGAGTTAAGGGAAGGGAAAGTGAGGGCCTAAGAAGGAGAGGAAAAGATTATTGGTTATTTTATCAAACTAGCATCTCCAGATGAGTTTCGTTTATGTTATATGAGGTCAGAAAATCAGGGTCGTAGATAACTATCAAATATGAATGCTCCTTCTAAGTTTATTGACATTTTGAATAGTTTCAAAAATTTTAAAAACCCTCTCTGAAAATCTGTAGACCTCATATCACCTGCTCATGAGAAAAGCTGTGGAAAAGAATACCAGATTCATGCTATGAGAAACCTGGATATTAACTAGGCTGGGAAAAGAGCAAAGGGTTTGCTGCAGTATGGTCTTAACTTCCCATATGGGAATGGGCAGCTCTCTGAAGCCAGAGAAGCAGAGGAGGCAAGGGGCAGAAAAGGGAGCTGGATCTCCCTTCTCCCTGCATTCACCTTTCCTGTAACCAAATCGCTAGGAATGCCCTTCCCCATCTCTTCACACCATGTGTGTCCTATATTCTACATATTCTTGGTACTTATACATAGAATCAGTGGTTTGAGTTCTTTGGCCCTAAAGGGCTAAGACAAAAGCAACTGGCAATTTATAAGTCATGAAAGTCAAGTCTACTTTCTTGTGTGATAAGATGGTCTTCTCAGTGTTTGTGGGACTCACTTAGCTGATGGCTGTATTATTTTCATACATATGCATAGTGCTAGGCATTATCTCTTTGTTCTAAATTTAGAACTTTCTGGTAAGAAATACCTAAGGGAGATATTTCCATCAGCAATGGTCTTTACTGCACAAGTAATAATGTAAACCTATTGTTTAAAACAATGCAAGTTGGTTGAGATTTTCTTTATTATTTCAGCATATCCCATTCTTTTTCCCCTGAATAGTTATAAAGACAGAAATAATATCTTTCTAATTTTGGTTACTTTCTCTTTAAATACTAGTTTCTTGGAACGTACACAAAGTCCAAGCACATTGTATGTTCTGATTCAGTATTAACTGGTTAGAAGGCAGATGATGAAATGTATGAATTGGTTTTTAACTTCCCTCTCTTCCTCTGTGATGTGAAAATAGTACTTTGTCAGAAATAAAACTGATCAAATGAAAATGGAAAATGAAGGATAAATATAGAAAAAGGTTTTTGCATAATAGTCACATTCCTGGAAAGAAAAATAAGTTAAACACGCAAACAGAAAAGTTCATGAGAGATCTCCTAGAACATACTCCCATTTCAATTCAAACGATAGGAGAAGGGGGAAAATGCCCTCTTTTGAGCACAAAAGAGAAAGGGTCATAGTTTTTCCCCAAACACACCATGGGATTTTATTCCTCTATGCCTTCTGACTTGCTGTTTGATCCATCTGAAGTTTTTTCTCTCCTTCTTTTCCCCGTCAACATCATATGGATGATTCAATACTAGTGCGATCATATAATTTATTGTCCAAAGAAAACCTTTCAGCATGAAAGGGCATTATTATAATTGTGCCTGGATAACAACACAAACTGGGACTGACCCAGGAAACCCAGGGTGTTCCACTGTTTACCCTATTCAAGGAACAGCACAAATGCCCCACTCCCTCTATGCAGAGCCTTTCCTAATGCCCCAAATCAGAATGAATTCCTCCTTCCTCTGTGCTCACCTTAGGAATTTGTTTTAAGTGTGTGATTGCGTTGACTCACAATTTAGCTAGTTACATACTTCTCTGAATCATCTGCTAAGTTAAGAGCTCCTTGAGGGCAAGGAATTTTTTACTCATTTATATATATCCCCATTTTCAAGCAATGTGCTTTTCTCTGAGTTCAATAAATATTTGCAAAATTGAAATTTTGATTACTAATCATTATCTAAAATGCACTTGGACAGAAAGAAAAATTCAGGAGTTGGACGAAAACTTGCTGCAAAATTTCTCAAATGTTGAACACTAACTCATCTTCCATCTACACCCTGGCAGTTCCTGGGAAAAGCACAGATTACGACTGAACCATATTAACTGTAACTCTCAGGCATTATAAGGTAAGTATTGACCTATCACCATAAGGAGGGAGAAACCTAAGGTTTGGGACAAGGCCCAGTTTGTTAGAACTATAAAAGATACTGTCATATTTCACAAAAAGTAAATATTTGGCTGTAGAAACTTGCTATTAGTTATTTGAACTCTTTCTGAAAAATAAATGTGTCCAGTCTATATAAGACATCCACATAAAAATAGATCTTGATGTTTAACTTTCAGTTGTTTCTGAGAAATGAAATAGTTTGAACAAACTATTTGGATATTTGACTGACTATAGGATTTCTTAGTCATATATTTCATGTTAAATAGAAGTAGTCCTAATATGCATGCAATAACTATAAAGGTATTGTATGTGAAAGAAATAATGTACATACACATAAGCAACTTCTTGGTAACTTAGAATATTATAAAAGTTATCTAAATTTGCCAAATAGTAAAGATATTAAAAATCATGGGGCGCCTGGGTGGCTCAGTCGTTAAGTGTCTGCCTTTAGCTCAGGTCATGATCCCAGGGTCCTGGGATCGAGCCCCGCATCGGGCTCCCTGCTCAGCGGGAAGCCTGCTTCTCCCTCTCCCACTCCCCCTGCTTGTGTTCTCTCTCTCTCTCTCTCTCTCTCTCTCTGTCAAATGAATAAAATATTTTTAAAAAATCAGTACTGAACCAGAGTAAAGGGGTGGCTTGTAGGCGAATTACTTTCTGGTACATGAGAAAACTGTAAGGGGGGTTGTTCAAGAATACTCAGGTACAAACTCCGTTTCAAAACCACTTGAAAAAAAAGAGTCGGCAGACTGACTCTCCTGGAACCACTTGCTGGAAAGCTGGAAAGGCTGTTATCCAAACATACATAGGCACTGTCCCTTTTACATCCTCCAGCAAAGGTGCAGAAGAATCATCTGTTTGCTCAATTCTGACAATATCTCCCTGTGCAGAGAGAATCACCACGCAGAGCTGTGTACTCTCCTCAGTGGTTAGAGACCCAGAAGCCATGAAAAAGCTAAAGCAAAATGCACCTCCCCTCATGCTCTGTGTCCCTACTTACTGTAATTATATTTCTATAGCTTTAAGTTTATTATTTTTAAAGATTTTATTTATTTATTTGGCAGAGAGAGACACAGAGAAAGAACACAAGCAGGAGGAGTGGGAGAGGGAGAAGCAGGCTTCCCACGGAGCAGGGAGCCTGACGCGGGGCTCGATCCCAGGACCCTGGGATCATGACCTGAGCTGAACGCAGACACTTAACAACTGAGCCATCCAGGCGCCCCTATAGCTTCAAGTTTAAAAACATATTCAAAACATAATTTTAAAACACATAAAAACAAAAATTTTTTGAAAACCCGTTAAAAACGTTTGTGTAAGTTGGGAGATATTTTATAGATACTTTATAACATGCACGAATAGTGGGAAATATTGCTGATATGTGACGATAGAATGAAAAAAACTGGGAGTTCAAAATTTTCTGTAACCTCGTTCTGCCACAAGTATGTTTGGTTTGTGAAAGTCTCTTCAACTTTTTGTGTTTACATTTCCTAACCTGGACAATGAGAGGTCTGGGGGAGATAGTATCTCAGGACCCCTCCAGTTCTATGAAACATGATAAGTGTAAAGCCCAACTATGTAGTAAGATTTGTGGACGATTAATCCAGAATCAATTTTGTATGACAAATGCCTACCCTTCCAAAATGATCCCCAGAGTACAACAAACCATATTCTCCCTTGATGTTCAACTGAATGTCAGCTCGGGGAGTAGACAATGACTACTATTCAGAAAAGAAGTAGAATGAGTAACACAAATTATGTACTATTGCTTTCTCCACATTAATGTTTACAACTTCCTCACTTTATTTAAACATAAAAAGGATAGCATCAATTTAAAATTGATTCAGTCTTCCTGAGATCTGGCACATTTTACAAGCAGACATTACATCCTATTATTTCTCTGTACATTGAAAGAGCAGATCTCCCAAGTCCAAATATTGCACAAATGCATCATGGTCCCTTTGCATTTTATTTCTCTGGTAATTATCCCCTGTTGTTTCATAAAGCTGTGTTTAACTTAAGAAATTTTTTTATTATCTTTCATCCCAAGGGGTAAGTGAAATACTGGGAATGGAGCGAAGATTGCTACATTGAAAGCCTGTGTTGTGTAAGCAAGGAGTTTGGTTCTCTATAAGGGATAAAAAAAATATTTGTAGCAGGCAGCTATATAAGAAAGTTAGTTTAGAATAAAATTTTTTTCTTGAAATTCCTTTCTAGTTTCCCATTGAAATTAAAGAAACTCAAGTTTCTAGACCATTTGGCCTGGGACCAGAACACACAAAACAGCAACCATAGCATCGGCATGAATGGTACAGAGATTTTGAGATATCTAAGGTTGGTCCTGCTGAAGCCTTCCAGTATGCAATTTAAAGGGGCAGGATTTATATCCAGGTAAGTTCACCATTTTCTTAAAGAGATGGATATCTATGGGGTACCTGAGTGGCTCGGTCAGTTAAATATCTGACTCTTGATTTCGCCTCAGGTCATGATCTCAGGGTCATGAGATTGAGCCCTGTGTCAGGCTCTGCACTGAGCGTGGAGCCTGCTTAAGATTCTCTCTCTCCCTCTCCCTCTGCCCCAACCCGCCCCCCCTTTAAAAAAAGAGAAAGAGAGAGAGAGATGAATATCTAAAGATAGTAGAACAGATAGTAGAAGTATAGCTAATAGCAAGAACAAAATGAGGGCGGGGCTAACACTAGCCAAAACTTTGATGTTGATAAAAATATTAATGGACCCAGCTTAACCCTCTGTGCTATGGTCTAGGAGGCCAGTATTTAGTTTATCTCAGTGGCTTAAATCTTACCAAATATTATGTAAATTGTGTTGGCTCTCAATGTCTTCTACATGACTAAGGAGATTTTTTTTTTAATTTTTTATTGTTATGTTAATCACCATGACTAAAGAGATTTTTCATTTTAGTTTTAATAATGCACATAAAAGTCATAGGTCTCTGCACTATTTCTTTCAATAAATCAATAGGAAACTGATGTTTCTTGGGTATATGAGATGGGGGGTTGGGGGCGGGCAGCAACTTGTCTTTTTAGTTCCCAGGATTCTAGATCAAGGAAAGCTTTATCTGACAGAGGGACTGTCCTGAGATGGTAGACACTCAGCTCCGTATAGTGACTAAAGAGAAATTTACTCTGTATTCCTTGGAAAAAGGGGTATGTGAGTATTTTGCTTGATGGAGGAAGAGAACATGGACTGCACTCCCTGTGAGAGTATTCTATGTACATCCTTGCCCACTGGCACATGACTTGCAAGGCCTTCCTGGGGAGGAAGGTACTACCTTTCCTCACTGACTTCAGGCTCAACACATTCAAGCAGAACTTTTGGAATTTTCATGTGGTTCTGGCTTAGTTGTTTTCTCCCTGCCTCAAGAACAGCATGTCCTAAATTGTCACTTCTTCTCTGGCCTAGATCTCAGAATAAAAAAGGCACATGGAGCAGAGCCACACAGAGCCCAGCAAAACCACAGTAGTTCCATAGCCAACACATAATATGAGCAAAATATAAAACTTTGTTTCTGTGAGCTACTGAGAATTTAGGGTTGTTTGTAACCACAGCTTAACCCAGTGAAAGCTGACTGATACTGAAAGTCTATTCAATTGATTGACCAAACTGTAGCCTAAACTCCATCATTATAGTCCTTGCTTTGGACCTGTCTACCATGGAGGCATGTGAGGAGGAGGCAATGTCACAAATAGAAAAATTATTGAGGAGATAAATGGCCTTTGATAGAGTAGGAAACCATCCTGTTAATGAGGAATTCGTTCTAGGAAGGATCTGTATCATTTATATAGATATATATTCCCATTCTACCTACTGCTTGAGGTGACAAATGAGCGGAAGGTCCATTTTAAATATAGATTTTGAGTGTACTCTTAGAATGTACCAGCTTTATCAAGTACTATGGAGTCAGTAATACTACAGGTCTGAACCTCTTTTGGCGTAAACCTCTTCATGGTGGGCTTTGGGTGCACAGAAATTTTAATTGTATAATGGCGCTTCAGGAAAAGAGAAGTTACAAAGTGAAGTAATCTGCTTCTCATGATGAAGTGTATGATACTATAATATCCACCTGGGGAGTGCACATTGAGGGACAGAGTTGCATTTTTGACTACTTTCAACCAATTTACCTGAATGGTCACCCCTTCTTAAAATTGACATTGCAGAAGGTGATGCTCTGGGACGTAACAGCAAGTAAGTCATTTTGTAGCGTGAGTTTCTGTTTCCTATATGTTTTATCCCGTTGATCTGAGATGGTCACTGCATTTTTTAGGTTTTCCTATGATATAACATTAATATAATTTACTTGTTTGATGTTCAGAATATACACTTGACCCTGAACAGCTAGAGAAAGATGATAAAGCACCAGTGGCATGCACAGTTGGTGGTTCTAAGTTTTAACAGAGCAATTTGTGAAAACCCAGAAAATTTCTCAAGAATATTCCTTTTATATGTTTTGCAATCAAGAGTCTAAGATAAAATCCAAAGGAAACTGAGCATAATACCATCATGAAGATATAATGCTACCTTTTTCTAGAAATGATAATTTTTTTTTACAATTTTATTTACTTGAGAGAGTGCACGAGAGAGAAGGCACAAGCAGGGGGGAAGGGGCAGAGGAGAGGGAGAAGCAAACTCATCACTGAGCAAAGAGCCCCACACGAGACTTGATCCCAGGACCCTGGGATCATGACCTGAGCTGAAGGCAAACGCTTAACTGACTGAGCCACCCAGGCATCCCTAGAAATGATAATTTAAAAATAACATTTGAATTAGACAATTCCCAGTCTGTCTGAGAGAAACTCTTTCCAATATTAAATTCAAGCAAGAAGATCATGAAATGACAGTCTATTTCACTGAGTTGTTGGTTTGGTCTCCACAATGGGCTAGCATTCCTTTCCAACCAAGTCAATTCAGTCAGTTTTTATTGAGCACCTTATATGAATTGAGAACTGAGCTTTGAAGATCATGGTCCCTATCTTTAAGATACTTGATATTCTTTTTGAATCTGTTCAGTCCCCCAGGTCTACCAAATAAACAGAAAGTTGATTATGGATTAGGATTCAAATCCTTTTGAGACCAATTTGTAAAGTATTAAAACCTAGTTAAGATATTAATATTTTGATAAAGATCTTTAACCTTGTTTATCTACCTTATCTGTGAGACCCCTGGTAACCTTCCTCCAACTGAATGAGTCTGTTCCATTAAAAACTGAAAACATTTGTGTTCTCAAGATTCTGTTCTCTTTGGATAATGCTTGACCTTTTCGGAGCATCTTAAAGTAACAAGGATATAAAAATAACCTGGCATTTACATAACACCTCTTTTCCCAGCTCAAGAAGTTCATTGTTCTAGGAATTCCCACAGCTGTTTTATTCATCTGTGTGTCCCCCAAAAGAAACATCCCATTCTATGACCCAATCATTTTCTTCTCATCTTTTTAGTTTTTCAAGGAAGTATTTATTTTTTTAATTTTTTATTGTTATGTTAATCACCATACATTACATCATTAGTTTCTGATGTAGTGTTCCATGATTCATTGTTTGTGCATAACACCCAGTGCTCCACGCAGAATGTGCCCTCTTTAATACCCATCACCAGACTAACCCATCCCCTCCCTCCCCTCTGGAACCCTCAGTTTGTTTTTCAGAGTCCATCCTCTCTCATGGTTCGTCTCCCCCTCCGACTTACTCCCCTTCATTCTTCCCCTCCTGCTATCTTCTTCTTTTTCTTTTTTCTTAACATATGTTGCATTATTTGTTTCAGAAGTACAGATCTGTGATTCAACAGTCTTGCACAATTCACAGAGCTCACCACAGCACATACCCTACCCAATGTCTATCACCCAGCCACCCCATCCCTTCCACCCCCCACCACTCCAGCAACACTCAGTTTGTTTCCTGAGATTCAGAATTCCTCATATCAGTGAGGTCATATGATACATGTCTTTCTCTGATTGACTTATTTCACTCAGCATAACACCCTCCAGTTCCATCCACGTCGTTGCAAATGGCAAGATCTCATTCCTTTTGATGGCTGCATAATATTCCATTGTGTATACATACCACTTCTTCTTTATCCATTCATCTGTCGATGGACATCTTGGCTCTTTCCACAGTTTGGCTATTGTGGACATTGCTGCTATAAACATTGGGGTGCACGTACCCCTTCGGATACCTACATTTGTATCTTTGGGGTAAATACCCAGTAGTGCAACTGCTGGATCGTATGGCAGCTCTATTTTCAACTGTTTGAGGAACCTCCATACTGTTTTCCAAAGTGGTTGCACCAGCTTGCATTCCCACCAACAGTGTAGGAGGGTTCCCCTTTCTCCGCATCCCCGCCAACATCTGTCGTTTCCTGACTTGTTCATTTTAGCCATTCTGACTGGCGTGAGGTGGTATCTCATTGAGGTTTTCATTTGGATTTCCCTGATGCCGAGCGATGGTGAGCACTTTTTCATGTGTCTGTTGGCCATTTGGATGTCTTCTTTGGAAAAGTGTCTGTTCATGCCTTCTGCCCATTTCTTGATTGGATTATTTGTTCTTTGGGTGTTGAGTTTGATAAGTTCTTTATAGATTTTGGATACTAGCCCTTTATCCGATATGTCATTTGCAAATATTCTCTCCCATTCTGTCGGTTATCTTTTGGTTTTGTGGACTGTTTCTTTTGCTGTGCAAAAGCTTTTTACCTTGATGAAATCCCAATAGTTCATTTTTGCCCTTGCTTCCCTTGCCTTTGGCGATGTTTCTAGGAAGAAGTTGCTGCGGCTGAGGTCGAAGAGGTTGCTGCCTGTGTTCTCCTTTAGGATTTTGATGGACTCCTGTCTCACGTTTAGGTCTTTCAACCAATTGGAGTCTATTTTTGTGTGTGGTGTAAGCAAATGGTCCAGTTTCCTTCTTCTGCATGTGGCTGTCCAATTTTCCCAACACCATTTGTTGAAGAGACTGTCTTTTTTCCATTGGATATTCGTTCCTGCTTTGTCAAAGATTAGTTGACCATAGAGTTGAGGGTCTATTCTGCGCTCTCTCTTCTGTTCCATTGATCTATGTGTCTGTTTTTGTGCCAGTACCATACTGTCTTGATGACGACAGCTTTGTAATAGAGCTGGAAGTCTGGAATTGTGATGCCGCCAGCTTTGCTTTTCTTTTCCAATATTCCTCTGGCTATTCGGGGTCTCTTCTGGTTCCATACAAATTTTAGGATTATTTGTTCCATTTCTTTGAAAAAAGTGGATGGTATTTTGATGGGGATTGCATTGAATGTGTACAAGGCTCTAGGTAGCGTTGACATCTTCACTATGTTTGTTCTTCCAATCCATGAGCATGGAACGTTTTTCCATTTCTTTGTGTCTTCTTCAATTTCTCTCATGAGTATTTTATAGTTTTCTGAGTACAGATCCTTTGCCTCTTTGGTTAAATTTATTCCTGGGTATCTTATGGTTTTGGGTGCAATTGTAAATGGGATCGTCTCCTTGATTTGTCTCTCTTCTGTCTTGTTGTTGGTGTATAGGAATGCCACTGATTTCTGTGCATTGATTTTATATCCTGCCACTTTACTGAATTCCTGTATGAGTTCTAGCACTTTTGGGGTGGAGTCTTTTGGGTTTTCCACATACAGTATCATATCATCTGCAAAGAGTGAGAGTTTGACTTCCTCTTTGCCGATTTGGATGCCTTTGATTTCTTTTTGTTGTCTGATTGCTGTGGCTAGGACTTCTAATACTATGTTGAATAGCAGTGGTGAGAGTGGACATCCCTGCCGCGTTCCTGACTTTAGGGGAAAAGCTCTCAGCTTTTCCCCATTGAGAATGATATTCGCTGTGGGTTTTTCATAGATGCCTTTTATGATGTTGAGGTATGTACCCTCTATCCCTATACTCTGAAGAGTTTTGATCAAGAAAGGATGCTGTATTTTGTCAAATGCTTTTTCTGCATCTATGGAGAGGATCATATGATTCTTGTTCTTTCTTTTGTTAATGTATTGTATCACGTTGATTGATTTGCGGATGTTGAACCAGCCTTGCAGCCCAGGGATAAATCCCACTTGGACATGGTGAATAATCCTTTTAATGTACTGTTGGATCCTATTGGCTAGTATTTTGGTGAGAATTTTTGCATCCATGTTCATCAAGGATATTGGTCTGTAATTCTCCTTTTTGATGGGGTCTTTGTCTGGTTTTGGGATCAAGGTAATGGTGGCCTCATAAAACGAGTTTGGAAGTTTTCCTTCTATTTCTATTTTTTGGAACAGTTTCAGGAGAATAGGTATTAATTCTTCTTTAAATGTCTGATAGAATTCCCTTGGGAAGCCATCTGGCCCTGGGCTTTTGTTTGTTGGGAGATTTTTGATGACTGCTTCAATTTCCTTAGTGGTTTTGGGTCTGTTCAGGTTTTCTATTTCTTCCTGGTTCAATTTTGGTAGTTGATACATCTCTAGGAATGCACCCATTTCTTCCAGGTTATCTAATTTGCTGGCATAGAGTTGCTCATAATATGTTCTTATAATTGTTTGTATTTCTTTGGTGTTGGTTGTGATCGCTCCTCTTTCATTCATGATTTTGTGGATTTGGGTCATTTCTCTTTTCTTTTGGATAAGTCTGGCCAGGGGTTTATCAATCTTTTTAATTCTTTCAAAGAACCAGCTCCTAGTTTCATTGATCTGTTCTACTGTTCTTTTGGTTTCTATTTCATTGATTTCTGCTCTGATCTTTATGATTTCTCTTCTCCTGCTGGGTTTAGGCTTTATTTGCTGTTCTTTCTCCAGCTCCTTTAGGTGTAGGGTTAGGTTGTGTATTTGAGACCTTTCTTGTTTCTTGAGAAAGGCTTGTATTGCTATACACTTTCCTCTCAGGACTGCCTTTGCTGTATCCCAAAGATTTGGAACAGTTGTGTTTTCATTTTCTTTGGTTTCCATGAATTTTTTTAATTCTTCTTCAATTTCCTGGTTGACCCATTCATTCTTTAGTAAGATGCTCCTCAGCCTCCATGTATTTGAGTTCTTTCCGGCTTTCCTCTTGTGATTGAGTTCTAGTTTCAAAGCATTGTGGTCTGAAAATATGCAGGGAATAATCCCAATCTTTTGGTACCGGTTGAGACCTGATCTGTGACCTAGGATGTGATCAATTCTGGAGAATGTTCCATGGGCACTAGAGAAGAATGTGTATTCCGTTGCTTTGAGATGGAATGTTCTGAATATGTCTGTGAAGTCCATTTGGTCCAGGGTGTCATTTAAAGTCTTTATTTCCTTGTTGATCTTTTGCTTAGATGATCTGTCCATTTCAGTGAGGGGGGTGTTAAAATCCCCCACTGTTATTGTATTGTTGTCAATGTGTTTCTTCGCTTTCGTTATTGATTGCCTTATATAATTGGCTGGTCCCATGTTAGGGGCATAGATATTTACAATTGTTAGATCTTCTTGTTGGATAGACCCTTTAAGTAGGATATAGTGTCCTTCTTCATCTCTTATTACCGTCTTTGTTTTAAAATCTAATTTGTCTGATATAAGGATTGCCACCCAGCTTTCTATTGGTGTCCATTAGCATGGTAAATGGTTTTCCACCCCCTCACTTTCAATCTGGGGGTGTCTCTGGGTCTAAAATGAGTCTCTTGCAGACAGCATATTGACGGGTCTTGTTTTTTTTAACCCAATCTGATAGCCTGTGTCTTTTGATTGGGACATTTAGCCCATTTACATTCAGGGTAACTATTGAAAGGTATGAATTTAGTGCCATTGTATTGCCTGTAAGGTGACTGTTACTGTATATTGTCTGTGTTCCTTTCTGGTCTATGCTGCTTTTAGGCTCTCTCTTTGCTTAGAGGACCCCTTTCAATCTTTCTTGTAGGGCTGGTTTCGTGTTTGCAAATTCCTTTAGTTTTTGTTTGTCCTGGAAGCTTTTTATCTCTCCTTCTATTTTCAATGACAGCCTAGCTGGATATAGTATTCTTGGCTGCATATTTTTCTCGTTTAGTGCTCTGAAGATATCATGCCAGTCCTTTCTGGCCTGCCAGGTCTCTGTGGATAGGTCTGTTGCCAATCTAACATTTCTACCATTGTAGGTTACATATCTCTTCTCCCGAACTGCTTTCAGGATTTTCTCTTTGTCTCTGAGACTCGTAAGTTTTACTATTAGATGTCGAGGTGTTGACCTATTTTTATTGATTTTGAGAGGTGTTCTCTGTGCCTCCCGGATTTTGATGCCTGTTTCCTTCCTCACATTAGGGAAGTTCTCTGCTATTATTTGCTCCAATATACCTTCTGCCCCCCTCTCTCTTTCTTCTTCTTCTGGGATCCCAATTATTCTAATGTTGTTCGTCTTATCGTATCACTTATCTCTCGAATTCTGCCCTCGTGATCCTGTAGTTGTTTCTCTCTCTTTTTCTCAGCCTCTTTATTTTCCATCATTTGGTCTTCTATATCGCTGATTCTCTCTTCTGCCTCATTTATCCTAGCAGTTAGTGCCCCCATTTTTGATTGCACCTCATTAATAGCCTTTTTGATTTCGACTTGGTTAGATTTTAGTTCTTTTATTTCTCCAGAAAGGGTGTCTCTAATAACTTCCACGCTTTTTTCAAGCCCAGCTAGTATCTTTAAAGTCATGATTCTGAACTCTAGGTCCGACATCGTACTAATGTCCGTATTGAGGAGGTCCCTGGCTGACGGTACTATCTCTTGTTCTTTTTGCTGAGGTGATTTTTTTCGTCTTGTCATTTTGTCCAGAGGAGAATAGATGAATGAGAGAACAAAATGCTAACAGGTTAACAACGTCCCCAGCAACTATACTGTATACAAATCAGAAAAGACCTGAAACCAGGGGAAAAGAAAGGGAAAGAAAAAAAAAACAAAAAGAAAAAGATAAATACAAAAACATAACAATACGAAAAAAAACGAATCTGATCAAATATGATCAGGCTAGTGCATAGATCAGTGCCACACACTAGATTTTGGGCATATTTTGGTCTGTTAGAAAAAAGTGCCTCCTAAAATTTTAAAGGAAGAAAGACTTATATATGTACAAAATAAGGGTTGATACAATGAAGGGTTGGAAAATGACTGTAAAGATGAAAATTTTAAAAGATTTTATAAAAGGAATTGATACGATAAGAAGTTGTTTGAAAAAAGAAAGAAGATTTTAAAAAAAAGAAAAAGAAAAGAAAAAGGGAGAGAATGTGATCAGGCAGGAGACTAGAACAAAGCCATACACTAGTGATTTAGGGTATATTTTGATCTGTTAGAAGAAAGTGTATCTCAAAATTTTAAAGAGAGAACAACTTATATATATATATATGCCAAAAATAAGGGTAACTACTATGAAGGGATAAAATATGACTCTAAAATGAAAAATAAAAACAGGTTTTTTTAAAAAAGGGATTGATAAGATGTTGGTTGAAAAAGGGAAAAAGAAAAATTCAAAAAAAACCATTTAAAAAAATTAACTTTGAAAAACTAATGAATCATGGTAAAAAACGCCATGAATTCTATGTGCAGTATAGCGCTGGAGTTCTCCCGTTCTCCTTGATCGGTAAACTTGGTCTTGGCTTGCTGGCTGTTCGTGCTGATCTTCTGGGGGAGGGGCCTGTTGCCGTGGTTCCCAAATGTCTTTGCCGGAGGCGGAATTGCCCCGCCCTTGTTGGTCCGGGCTAAGCAAGCTGCTCGGGTTTGCTCTCAGGAGCTTTTGTTCCCTGCAAGCTCTCGGTACAGCTCTGGAGGACCAGGGTGAAAATGGCGGCCTCCCAATCTCCACCCGGAGGAGCTGAGAACTCAGGACCTCGCTCCTCAGTGTGCCCCCAGAGAAAAGCAGTCACTCCCGTGTCCCCGGTCTCCGGCCGCACTCCGTGCTCACCCGGCCTGTGACCAAGCGTTTCTATCTCTGGCTCCCGACCCCGTGTGGAGTCTCCAAACCCAGCAGATCCCCGCGGTGCATTCCCGCACCGCTCCTCCCGGGGGAGGACGGGGAGTCTCCCCGGCTCTGCCGCTTGTTGGGTCCCTGCTGGAGGAGCAGTGGCCCGACTGGGCCGCGGATCACAGTTTATGGCAACCCCGAGCTGAGAGCCCACGCCTCGGCTCCGTCTCTGCAGCCGGCTTCCCCGCTCCGATACCTGGGAGCTCTGCCGCACTCAGGCACCCCCGGTCTTTCTGTGACCCCGAGGGTCCTGAGACCACACTGTCCCGCGAGGGTTCCACCCGCTGCTTAGCCACTGGAGCGACATCCCTCAGCGGAGCCGACTTCTCAAAGTTCCGATTTTGTGCTCCGCGGCTCTATCACTTGCCTGAAGCGGCTGACCGAGGCCCCCTCCCCCGCCGTCTATCCTTCCGAATATCGCCTCGAATTCACTTCGCACGTCCTACGTTCCAGTAAGTGGTCTTCTCTGTTCAGAGAGTTGTTGCTACTCTCTTCTTCGATCTCCTGTTGAGTTCATAGGTGTTCAGAATGGTTTGATCCCTATTCAGCTGAATTCCTGAGACCAGACGAAATCCAGGTCTCCTACTCCTTGCCATCTTTACATCATTCTTCAAGGAAGTATTTATATGCTTGTTTCCACCTTCATTTAAAATAACAAAATTCCAGAGGTACCTGGGTGTCTCAGTGGGTTAAGCATCTGCCTTCTGCTCAGGTCATGGTCTCAGGGTCCTGGGATGGAGCCCCATGTTGGGCTCCCTGCTCAACAGGAAGTCTGCTTCTTCCTCTCCCTCTGCTCCTCCCCCTGCTCATGCCTTCTCTCTCCAATAAATAAATAAAATCTTTAAAAATAAATAAAATAACACAATTGTAGTACTCTTCTTCATTTGCATCTCAAACAAATTAAGTAGAAGTAAATTATTCAGTATCTATTCACCATTTAGCAGCCATACTTTCTTGACTTTTAAAATTCTCCGTTTAAGTTTCATCTGACAGATGTTTTGGTTCCATCATCTTGACTTTTTATTTCTGTTTTTGTTTTATTTGCATTATAATACCTATATTTTCCATGTGTGGGATGTCTAACAGCCTCAGGGTTCAGAAACAGCCCCAGACTTGGATGTGAGCTAGTGATTGACAATGACTGGCAGCCAAAATAGCCAAGAAACGTTCCAAGTACAGAAAACAGAAAATACAGAATATCCAGTGGGAAAGAAGAGCCTGATGTAAATAGATGAGGTTGTTAAAACCTAGTGCCAGGAGCATCAAACTGACAAGTATCAGAAAAGGAGGGGGGGAGAAATAGGAGACAGCAAGGAATAATAACAGAGATGAGTAGTGATGGGGTCAGCAAAGCACAGACGGACTGACTGTTGCCCTGAGTGCCCTCAGCCAGCAGGGCCATCTGGGGTCCTGAAATGTAGAGACAAAAAACAAGCAAACAAAATAGAAACTTGGACAAACTCTGAAAATCATGATGCTATTGCACAATTATACATATACTCAAATACTCAACACAATTGCTTTGCTCTCCTTCACACCTTTATATAAGACGTATTCCTCTCTTATCCCCGGTGAATAAAAGGGAACTCCAGTCACCAAATTCACATTGTGACCAGTGTAAAATATGTCATGTTCACTGGAAGAAAATTTATTCTCTTCCCTTCAGGAGTTTACAGTCCTGCAAATATGAAAGGCATCTAACAGAAATATATAGTTTGTAAAATGCTGTATTAAAAATATTTTAATTTTTTGTTAATCAAATCCATGACAAGTCATTCTGAAGAAATAAAGCAGTTTTATAGAAAATTCCCTTTATAAGATGAAAAATCCAGTTACTGTTCCTAATAACCTTATTTTTCAATTTTCATTTAGAATGTTCAGCTTGCTTAAGGGGCTTTCAGAACACCATATAATCAAGAATGAACTACTGTACAGACTGAAGCAGAATTACCCGACACTTAGATACATAGAGAAAATGTAGTTTTCTCCCCCACAGCAATGCTCTGCTCTTCTTCCCAACTTCACCCCTCTGGGAGACAGGAACAACTTTGATTTGCAAATTATTAGTATTTCAGTTCCTTCTAATCTAAGCACTTTTTTTTTTCATTTGTAAGCATTCTGTTCTTTTTTTATTGTTGTGGTAAGAACACTTAACAGGAGAGCTATCCTCTTAACAGGTTTTTAAGTGTGCATAACACAGTATCGTTATCTGTAGGCACGAATGTTGTAAAGCAGATCTCTGGAATTTATTCATCTTGCATGACGGAAATTTTATCCCTGTTGATTAGCAACCCCTCATTCTCGCTCCCCCAGCTCCTGGCACCCACTATTTTATTCTTTGCATCTGTGAGTTTTACTGTTTTGGATGCCTCATGCAGTGGAAGCGTGCAGTATTTGTCCTTCTGCGACTGGCTTATTTCATGTAGCATAATGTCCGTCTTTAGTGTGATGAACTTCTGTGTAAATAAGGGCATATTTGCCCTTCCCCTTCTTCTCTCCCATGCATCTGGGTGTGGAAAGGGTCTTACTCTGGGTTCTCATAGTGAGAGGGTGACATGGTCCTTGGTTCTGATTGCTTTGATCGGTTCATGTTCACTGGGCAGCTGATGGAGGAGCCACCTCCATCCCATCTTTTGAAATCCGTACTGCTGCCACCCTGGAGTCTGCACCCCCAAAGACTTGGCCCAGATTTAGAAATCCCTCTCTCTTCAGCCTTTGGTGATTTTCTACCCCAAGGCACTGCAGTCCGCTGCTAGGAACTCTTAGCACCTCCATATCTCATAACTGGGGCACACAGTCATCCAGCTTTCTCACACCTCAAGTATAGGCCAAGGGGCTCAGAATAGCTGCTGTACTCAACAATCTGTCATCTGCTACCACCTTCCCACCATCAGACCCCCCCTCTCTGTGTGTCAGAACCGCCTGTATAGAGTTTCTCCTGAGGCTCCACAACTTCCCCTTGGCCCCTAGGACAGGGGAAGTATGCCATGAACCTAGATATTCTTGGACTTCCCCATGCCCTCTGAGTTTCCTGAAGCCACATTCCTCCACTCCAGATGCTTCCACCCAGAAGTTGTATTGGGTGGAGGGATGAGAACCTGGTATCTGACCTTCTTGCTTTCCTCCTCTCCCCTTTCTCTGTCCCACAGTCCCACCAGACTAGAAGGGGCAGGCTTCAAGTTTTTCCTTCCTCAGGTTTTCTCCCCAATCCCTCATGAGTGGAAGAGTTATCTTCTCTACGTTTAAGGAATAACCTCTATGATCCAAGTCATCCAGGCCTAAAGTAGTTTAGAAAATCCTCTCGCCCTACATCAAGCCAGGCATGCAAGCCTCTTCCTTTGTTGCAAAATCATATTTAGAATAGCAGAAGTTTAATATGAACTATTTCCTTTTAGATTCCTTCTGTATAATCCTAATCCAGATCCCCATTTTAGGCAGATATCTCTATCAGGCTTAATAAGGGAGAGTGTAATTTTCACAGAAATACAGAAGAGAAAAATACATTAATTTGGAAAAAAGTTACCTAAATATTGAAACTATGCTGCAGAAATGAAAGTTAAAAAGAACTAAAGAAGTTTTGAGTTCAGTTTCAGAATAAGAAATTAGCAATAGTGTTTGGGTAATACCAGAGGGGAAATGGTTCTTGAGCAGGAGAGCTTGAAAACGCTCTGGTGGATCAATTCACTACACCTAATTTCAGGCTCCTCCCATGTCGCGTTCTCTGGGTCCTCTAGCCTCCTCTTCTCTCCCTGATACAGAATCCCTGGACAGTTTCTTCGGAGGGATGATTCTCTTTCTGACACATTCAAGAATTTTCCAACTTTTCATAAAATGCATAAAATTTCACCATCAGACCTTCCTAATCAAATACTTACAAAAGCAAGTTTCTGGATGACCATATGTTGTTTTAGAACATTTTGCCAAAATGACAAGTATAATAAGATTAGCTATTTGTTCCTAACTGCTCCAGACAGTATGGGCAAAGAAAAAGGTAAGCTCAGGGATTCCAGTCCCACCTCTAGCACAACATAATGACCTGGAAGCATCTATATCTGCCTTGAAAAAAATCCTTAGTCCCTGAAGCCATAGAATGGAGATTTATGGAAACCTAACCCAATTTGATGCAGTAAGTGAGTGGCTGAATTACAATGCAAATTGAACTCCCAACTTTACAAGGCACTAAAGTAAGGGCATTGATTAGGAAGGAATGGAGTCCTGAAAATTGAAATGGGACATATGAGCAGATCCTGATAAAGCTGGGGACACTGAGTCTTCCTCACTTGTAGAAACAGCCCTTCATCCCCATCTGAGGAGATGAATCCTGCTTTGCCTGATGAAATTATACTGGCAGGAATTTCCTTGAAAAAGACATGGGTGATTCACCTCAAAACATGCCTGTACCACTCACTCCTCTTTGCTTCCAGACCCATAGTTAGACTTGAGTTCCAGCAGGGCCTCCAAAAGGGGAGGTACAAAGAGTGACTAAGGAGGAGATATGTTACATTCCAAAAGACTACATGATTTTTCTAATTTATATAGACAAGAATCTGGAGAATATGTGTGGTAAGTGATATTAAAGTGTGAGATAATGGGGAAAGGAACATAGAGTTGGATCAGGCTGAATTTACTGGGCATTCTAAAGAGCAATTTTGGATTCAGTGTTGTAACTTGAGGACTTAGAAAGGGCTCTATTTTTTGGTTTGCTGAAACATGGACCAAAAGGTGACCTACACTAAATGAAGTTGAAATGCTGGAACTTCCTTGATATACTATAGAAAGATAGATCCAGGGACACCTGGATGGCTCAGTTGGTTAAGTGTCTGACTTTGGCTCAGGTCATGATCTCTGGGTCCTGGGCTCAAGTCCTACATCGGCTCCATGCTCAGCAATCTGCTTGGGATTCTTTCTCTCCCTCTCCCTCTGCCCCTCCCCCTACTCATGCTTGCTCTCTCTCTCTCTCTCTCTCTCTCTCTCTCATATAAATAAGTAAAATCTTTATTTAAAAAGAAGAAAACTATATCCAAAAGCTTAGGGAGATTGGAACGTTAGAGTTGATTTATCTGCTCAACCCACTGGCCAAGGGACCATAGGACATAACTTTCACCATGACTATGAAAAATACATTCGTGAAGGAAGCCTCAGCATTCTAGAACTCTGTGGTCACTCTTTTTTATAGGTCAAAACTCTAAGGTGAACTGCCACCGCTGACCTAGTCATGGGGATAATTGGATCCTAGATGGCAAGAGCCACTGGTGGCACTTAACCACCAAAACCCCTTGGCAGTAGTTATCATAGTGAACATCAGAGGCAAAGCAACAATCAGAACAGCCTGACTCACAGAGACCTATATTATTGGCTACTTTATCATAGTTTCCCTAGAAGAGAAATAGGCAAGCAGTCTACTAAATTCTTCTTTGATTTGCATATGTGGGAAAGTTTTAAGTCAAGTGATAGAAGTCTAACATGAATCACCAAAACAGAGAGTCATGGCCCCTGAGTCAGTTCCTAGACTTGAGGCAGTTTACATACCCAGAACCCCTTGAATGAAGAGGAGAAAATCCCACTATACTGCCAAAACTTTATACTGTTAATCTTTCTCCCAGCTTTCCCCAAAGAGATCTATAGCCTTTCACAAGGGTGACTCTGCATAGGGGAAAAGGAAATAATCACACTTTTCAGGGATGACTGGACACTAGCTCTGAACTGACACAAATTCCAAGAAATATAAAATGTCACTGTGGTCTGTAAAGCATGGTAGGAAAGGCCAAGTGGAAGCCACTAGAATCAGGTCTACATAGGAATATAGTAAACCAAAATCAATACTGCATTTCTGGAAGTATTGAAGAGATTAGCAGCATCGTCAAAGACTTGAAGAATGCAGGAACAATGATTACATTCAACTCACTTATTTAGCCTGTGAAGAAAACAAATAGTTCTTAGAGAATAACAATGGATTATCATAAGCCTTACCAGGGGTGACTCCAACTGCAGCTGCTATTCCAAATGTGGTTTCCTCACTTGAGCAAATGAACACATCCCCTGGTACCTGGTGTGTAGTCATTGATCTGGAAAAAGCTTTTTTCTCCCTACCTATTTGTAAAACGATTGGAAGCAGTTTGCTTTTTGCTGGGAAAACTAGAAATATACCTTCACTGTCTTACTTCAGAGGTTTATCAATTCTCCAGCCGTATGTCATAATTTAGTCTACAAGGACCTTGACTGCCTCTCTTTTCCACAGGATATCACAGTGGTCCATTACAATGATGATATTATACTGATTGGAACCACTGAGCAAAAACTCTAGACTTATTGGTAAGACATTTGCATGTCAGAGGGTGGGAGAGAAATCCAACAAAAATTCAGAGACCTTCCACCTCAGTGAAATTTCTGAGGGTCCAGTGATGAGGCATGTTTCCAGATATCACTTTTAAGTGTAGGATAAATTGTTACATCTAATCCCTGCTATAACCAGGAAAGAAGCACAATGCCTAGTGGGTCTCTATAGTTTGGAGGCAACATATTCTTTATTTGGGTGTGCTACTTCAGCCCATTTACCCAGTAACTATGAAAAGCTGCCAGTTTTGAGTGGAGCCCAGAACAAGAGAAGGTTCTGCAACAAGTGTACACTGTTTGCAAGCAGCTCTGCCACTTGGGAGAATGGATACAGTCAGTGGCAGATAAAGATACAGCTTGGAGCCTCTGGCAGGCTCAATAGGCCAATCACAGCTCAGACCCTTAGGATTTTAGAGCAAAAACCTACCATCCTCTGCAGATAATTACTTTCCATTGGAGAAGCAGCTTTTGGCTTGCTGTTGGGTCTTAGTAGAGACTGAATGCTTAACCATGGGCCACCAAGTTGCCATGTGACTTGAGTTGTCCATCATGAACTGGGTGTTATCTGACCTACCAAGCCAGAGTGAGGTGTAATTAGCACCACTCCATCATCAAATGGAAGTGGTTTATATGACATCAGAGTAGGCCCTGAAGGCATGAGGAAGTTACATAAAGGAACTAGCCCAAATACCCTTGGTTCACTCCTGCTACATTACCTTCATAATAAGGTTTCTGTGTCAGTATCAGGGAGCAAAGATCAAAGCCAAACCATAACCAGGACCAAAATAGAGGAGAGAAAACTGACAGTTGAAGCCAAATGGATCAGAAGCCAAGGATGATCTATTCTTGAAAGGGTTCTATATCTCAGGGTTCAGTAAAAAAAAAAAAAACAGAAACCACACTAGTAATTTTGACTGGGAAAATTTAACACAAAAAGCATTAACTAGTAACAAGGGATCAACTTCTAAGAAGAGTAAAGAGAACTATTAATAATACTAAAATCAAGCACATAGTGCAACCACTACCTCTAAGGCTGAGAGAGAGTGCCCAGAGAAGTAACAAACTTGGAAAACACTCCACTCCCTAGCTGAGACTCACTTCTTTGGAGAGGATATATCTGTATATGTGTAACCTGCTGGATGGGGACATTTGCTGAGATGCCACAGGCCACGACTGGTGGAAATAAACTGCCTGTGGGGGTGGGCACTGCACTGGTGGAATTGTCTGGGAAGTCTGTTGCTGGGGTGGTGATGGAAATCACTGGAAGGGTGTGCATCACTGAGTCTTCTATGCCCCAATGGCAGGAGAGCCCCCGCCATGCCCTAAAACAAGAAAAATACACCAGAAAGAGAAAGAAAATCTCTCTCCTCTTGCAGTGTCTTCCCCATGCTCTCTGAAGTCAAGTCCTAATATTGCACCAGCTGACAAAAAAATAAGTGTTCCAGGGTCCATCTCCAGGAGCACCATGCGAGCAAAGAAGAATGGATTTGGAACTGAAACATTAATAACTGGCGTAGTTTCAAAGTAGGCAAAATGGGAGTATGGGTTTAGAGAATGTCCTTAGTCCACCAAAGTGATTTTCAGTGTCATGTTCGAGATCACTGACAAGAGGATATTGGGACTAACTAGTAAAATATGGTAGACATAATGGCTCTGACAATTAATCTACTCCTAACTATGGAATCACAAGTTCCACCCTCCCCAGCCCAGTTCTTGAAAGAAATGTAATACGCCAGTTCCCTTCTCTCTGCGGGTTGGTCTAGACCTAATGAGATGGATGTCTGCAGCCTGCTCTGTGTTAGGGCTGCATGCCCATGACTAGTAACTTCCCACAGCATAAGCTGGAACTGAACAAAGGGAGATTTGGAGTAAACATTTGCTACAGAAGCATATAAACCCAATTTGAATATCTTAAAATTTAATTGTTACTATGAATTACTATGAATAAAATGAATTCACCAACTAATTCAGTCAAAAGAGTCAAGCTGGTTGCTGCTACAATTCAATTCAAATTCCTAACCATGTAATGGATTCGTTGAGAGACACTGGAAAGTCCTTTCCAGGGAAACTTTTAAGAATAGAATTTTACCAGCCAGGGTTTCAGGGGACTTAATTTAGGTATAATTGCTCTTTTTTCCCTTTCTACTGCTAAAATATGGCGAGTCTCTGACTAATTGAAGTTCCACACAGCAGTCTACCCACATAACCAGAACAAACTTTGAAGTAGGCTAAGCACTGGAGAGTTCCCATTCATTACCTGCAGGTCTGGGTTAGTTTTCTTTTCTGGCCTGGAAGCTCATTTCTCCTGAACTGAACTAGTAAACCTACTGTGGATTCAGCTCCACACTCAGTGCTGAAGGAGATTTCTGGAGAAGAAATAGATAGTCTAGTCAGAACACAGAATTATGAGAAGCCTTTGTTCTTTTGACAAAGGAACTAAGAAAGGACCTTAGTTGCGTGGCACACACATTAACTACAAGGGATACTCAGAGGTAGGGATGCCTGTGTGTGCAGAATTCCCTGTGCAGGGCTCACGAAGAAGACAGCACTGGCTTCACCTGGCACTTTGTTGGGTGAAGTGGCAGTGGGGTACTAGTCATAGAAAGATTTAAGCGGTTAATGATATAACTCCTAGGTCCCAGTTCTAGCTCATCTACTCACTAGTTCTGTGACTTGAGGCCAAGTACTCACTAAAGCTCAATCTGCCTATTCCTGAAGGGAGAATGGTAACAGACAATTTGCCCACCCACAATGAGACTATGTAAACAGTAAAGCTCCATCACCATTTATTATTCTTGAGAAGGCACACTTAACCATGGCTAATCAGAATATCTCTTTTCCTGGCCTTACCTATTTATAGTCACCTTTGAAAAAAATGCATTTAAATAAATTTGAAAGAAAAATCACCTTCAGCTGCATAATTCACCCAAAATAGAGACAGTAGGAAATGAAACAACATCCCAGATTCACACACTTATATTTGTTTGTTCTTTCTTTTAACCTAAAGAATGCAGTGATTTTTTTTTTTAAAGCTGAAAAGCAACCGTGCCAAGTGTCCAGGTTTCTACAGCATATGACAGCTGAGAGTCCAGGATGGGTTGAAAGCTCTATTTTTAGTTTTTAGTCAAAGGATAAAAATCAGACCTTCCTGTGGGAATCATCTACACTGAGTCATGCAACACCATCAGGCCAGAATAAAATAGCTCTATAACCCAAAGCGTTCATTACCTATGAAATAAAGAAACAGAGGCAATTTTAGAGATCCCTCTCCCTGTAACCTTAGAGCTTTTGTAAAATTCTGAGATAAACACGTTGCCCTCAGTCAGTGCAAATGGACCAAGCAACAGACCTGAATGTTCAGTGGGAAAGAGAAAAATTAAATTAAAACTTCGGTGTACAAATTACAAATTCAAGGTTATTTAAATCTAAAGCAAGGAAGAAAGCAACTGGTCCCTCTAAATATTATTCAGTAAGTAGTTTGATAATGTTTAAGCTTGCTGCCCAATCTGGAGTCTGTTTCCCTTTTCTAGGGTCAAACACACAATACTCAGTTCCTTTAGGAATGTGCTGGATGTGAACACAGAAATGATATTCAATATTGCCTAAGCATTATGGACTCAAACTCAGAAATTTAGATACCTCCATTTTTAGAGGGAGGTACCTGACACCTATAGAGTTTTAACAGCTTGCCCGGGCTATTAACAAGTTAGTGGAAGAGCGGGATCTTAAACACACAGAGCAGAAAAGCTCAATGACTGTAAATGGTTAGTGTCCTGGTTTGCAACAAGGGAAAGAACAGGCTCCAAGAACTACAGACTAATGTAATGGAGGAATCGTAAATTCAGAGGCAAAAGAACCCCAGAAATTATCTTTTCAGAACCACTCATTTTAGAGATGAGACAGGACAAGACAGAGTAAGGTTCTGGCCTAGCAGCATTCAACTCCTTAGCAACAGAGCCTGGGCTAGGACCTGGGTCTCTTGATCTTTGCCTGGGGATCTTTCCACCACACTAGCATTGAGATTCTTCTCAGGCAACATTCTAGAATTGATTATTAAACAGATGGCTTGGGAGCATTTAAAAAAGAAAGCAGTCATTAGCAGCCAGCATGGGTTTGGTTAGAACAAGTTAAGTCATGCCAGGCTAACCTCATTTCCTTTTTGATGTGGTTACAAACAAATGTATACATTATTATAGGAAACTAAAGTTGGGGGACACTCCAGCAGAACTGAAGTGAGCTGTATTTACTGAGTTTAAGACTATAAGCAACTTATCTTGGTCTATATTTTTCCTCTCCTTGTTTCCCTGCCCTGTGCTTTTTTCAGGACTCAATAGTCCTCCATTTACCCACCCAAGACTGGAACCAACCAGTGAGAATCTACATACCTTCTTTTATAACATTTGTACAGCTGGGATCCTTTGCCTTTTCCAAACTGGAGGTAGAGGATTCATATAATTGTAGAATTGGGGTTTTTTTGTGAATAGTAAATATTGGGGAGAAGACACATAAACATAACATCCTTAGTGCAGGAAGACATTCGGAGCTCTAGATTCACCTCGTGATTTTTCTAGTATGACTGGGCGTATACTATGCATCCCCAAATGCCAAGAGCCCCAGGAAGGAAGGAAGGTACCATTACTAGGAGATATATGCAGAGATGGACATTTCTCAGTTTATGATGAAATCAAATTATCAGGCTCTTCCACAGGTCATCATAGCATGGGTTATTATGGAGATAAGAGGTAAAGGAACTTTGAGGGGATTTTGAAAAATTTGCAATGAGAGAAGAGGTGTTAATCTATATAAATATTTGTCAAATCCCTCCCTTGGGCTTAACATTGCCCACTACCAGGGTGAGGTCACCAGATCTCCTAGACTAGGGAGGCTCACCCAGGAATGTTCACAGAATATATAGTGTAACTTAATTGCCAAAGATCTCCATGATCTCCTCATCAAACATTGCAGCCAGATTTTAGGACACAGCACATGTTGATTGATGGTTCTAGAGTCCTCTGGACGTTGACCACTGTCCTCTGTTCTTGACTCTTCAGGGTTTAATTGATGACTTGGGTGAAAGCATATGTTAATTGTTGATCAAGTTAATAGCCAAAAATTTGGGCTCAATTTAACTTTCTAACAATTCCATGCAAAGATGGTGCAGCCCCAGGAAGAGGAAATTCCCATTACCGAGGTGGTAAAATAGAGGCTGGATAAAGCATGGTGGTGACACAGCCAAGGGGATATAATGCACCCATGAGGCTATGGGCCTAAATATCTTTAAGAATTCTTTCCATTTTGTGGTTCAGTTATTCTAAAATAAAGGTCCATGAAAATATCTGAAATGCAAATATGTACCACATATTAATGGTTAGGGAAAGTAGTATTGGCTTCTTTTTTATTACCCTCTTTTGGTTTTGCCTGTCCAAGGTGACACATGCCATATGGACTCAATATGCTCAAGACCTGGATGAATAACTCAGAGGAGACCAGCCGACAATGGAGAGTCTCTACGTTAAAAGAGTGAGAGTGAGTCACAAATGGATGTAAAAATTATATTTGCAACACAATGTTGGAATGAAAAAAAATATCCCAGAGGAAAAATGATCTGTTTACTCTGTAATACCTTAGTGTAGGGGAAATATTACTTAAGGACAGAAACTGGGCCTAAAATATGTTTCCATTTTAAATCAAAGAATTCATGATGAGATGTTTTATGATCATTTTTTATATGACAGTATCCAGGGTGCTTTCAGACAAACATGTAGCAAGAGGAGCTCTTGCCCATAAAAGGGACTTCTCTCCCTTTTGAAAAGGAACCCAAGAGTGCATGGTTCCATGAACGCTGTTAAGCATGCATCTTTGCAGTTCTCAAATAGTCAAAACCCATCCTGCCAGAATCAGTTTCAACCATTAGGAAATTACTTAACATCAGCAACATCCTCCCCATTTTCCTAAACATTGTAGTCAAAATAATGCAAACAAAAAAAAATAGATGAAATGTCCGTATAATTTAGGATCTCCCTAGTTAGTGACAGAGAAATGTATATAAATCACAGGTTGGCAGAAGTTATGGCAGGGGTGGTAGACAAGGAGTAGAAAAGGTGGGCCCATTCCAGGCTCCATGCTTCCACAACTATGGACCCTCATCTGGGTCTCACATTCTCCATAAATCCTCACTTTAGAAGGAAAGATTCTTGGAGATGAGATATTCTAGCTAAATCCCAAAGGATGAGAAGAATTCAGCCACATGAAGAGGTTTTCAGGCAGACTCATCAGGTGCAAGGGTCCTCAGGAGAGGCAAGTTGGGGTTATACTTGAGGAACTTACAGGGGCTGGTGTGGCTGTGAGTCGGGGGAGCTATATGGGTTGGAGGTGTTGGGTGGGGCCAATCATGTAGGGCCTTTGTGCATGTAGGTTTTTTTATAAGCACTACAAAAAACAGTAAAGGATTTTAAGCAGGGCAGAGACGGGTCTTGAGTTACGACGTTTAAAGCTTACTCAAGCTCTTCGATGTAGAATAGATTACAACAGCATCAGGAGTGTAATAAGTAGGAAGACCAATTCGGCGGCAACTAAAGTGGTACAAGCAAGAGTACTGAAAGTTTCAAATAGAAGTGTAGAGGGGAGAAGCTGGAATTGAGATACAGTTAAGTGGTAGAACTGACAAGACTTGTAGCTGATGACTGAGATGTTACTGTATGGATAATCCAATGAAGTATAAGTAGGTTTTTTGTTTTTTGTCATTTTTTTAAATGCAATATACTTTACTTTTTTAAAATTATTATTATGTTATGTTAATCACCATACATTACATCATTAGTTTTTGATGTAATGTTCCATGATTCATTGTTTGCATGTAACACCCAGTGCTCCATGCAGAACGTGCCCTCTTTAATACCCATCACCAGGCTAACCCATCCCCCACCCCCTCCCCTCTAGAACCTTCAGTTGTTTCTCAGAGTCCATGGTCTCTCATGGTTCATCTCCCCCTCCGATTTACCCCCCTTCATTCTTCCCCTCCTGCTATCTTCTTCTTTTTTATTTTTTAACATATAATGTATTATTTGTTTCAGAGGCACAGGTCTGTGATTCAACAGTCTTACACAATTCACAGCACTCACCATAGCACATACCCTCCCCAGTGTCTATCACCTAGTCACCCCATCTCTCCCACCTCCCACCATTCCAGCAACCCTAAGTCTGAATGTCTGTACAAATGCAAGGCATTGCTATTAATATGACAACACAGACCAGAATACATGATTCAGGCTATAAAAGGCTACTCTTGGTAAACATTGTTGCTAAATTTATTCCTGAGCAAGCTACCATATGATTCAGCAATTGCACTACTGGGTATTTACCCCAGAGATACAAATGTAGGGACCCGAAGGGGTACGTGCACCCCGATGTTTATAGCAGCAATGTCCACAATAGCCAAACTATGGAAAGAGCCAAGGTGTCTATCAACAGATGAATGGATAAAGAAGAAGTGGTATATATACACAGCTGAATATTATGCAGCCATCAAAAGGAATGAAATCTTGCCATTTGCAGCATCGTGGAACTGGAGGGTATTATGCTGAGCGAAATAAGTCAATCAGAGAAAGACATGTATTATATGATCTCACTGATATGAGGAATTCTTAACGGTTGCTGGAGTGGTGCAGGGTGGGAGGGATTGGGTGGCTAGGTGATAGACACAGGGGAGGGTATGTGCTATGGTGAGCGCTGTGAATTGTGTAAGACTGTTGAATCACAGACCTGTACTTCTGAAACAAATAATACATTATATGTTAAAAAAAAAAAAAGAAGAAGATAGTAGGAAGGGAAAAATGAAGGGGGGAAACTGGAGGGGGAGACAAACCATGAGAGACGATGGACTCTGAAAAACAAACTGAGGGTTCTAGAGGGGAAGAGGGTGGGGGGATGGGTTAGCCTGGTGATGGGTATTAAAGAGGGCACGTACTGAAAAAAAAAAATTTATTCCTGAGCATAAGGAAGAAAGAGTTGCATATATACATTTACCCACCAGGCAACTGAAGAGCTCTGATGGGTCCTTTCAAGTAGGCAGGGCAAAAAATTATCAACAATAATTACTATTCCAAGTATTTCCCACTATAATGCCCCCACTATGGACAAGTTAGAGCTGCTCCTTTCAAGACAGGTCTGTCCTTGCATACCTAGGCAACATCTTGAAGTCACCAGATCCATGCGGATCCCGTGACTGGTTCCATGACTGTTTTCCAAGAGAGGTATTCCCAGCCCCTACCCATGGAGTCACCTAGGACATCCTTGACGGCCTACTACTTTTACAGGACATTGGGACTTACAAAAGATGCACCCACCAAGGCAAAAATAGCCATGCAATTTTGGAAGCTCCAAATAAAACCATATACATGATGTTGTATAGAAAAATGAAGTGGTTTATTATCTGAACTTTTTATCTTTGACTATAAGGATGAGCCTTATTTAGACTAGCCCAAATCACTGCTCCATAAAGGGCTTAGGACTACCCTGATTCTGGAAGATGCTATATAAAAAACCTGGTTCTATTTCCAAGGCTGCTATAGAACCAAAATAAATCATCAGCAGTCTGTACATTCATTTATACATACATACTGTACCTTCTCTAACTGAAAATATTCACACAACAGATTGAATTCAATATGCTTTCCCTGAAGATGTTATTCTGAAAAATAGAAGTGTTATTACCTAAAATAAAAAAGATAAGAACATTAATTGCACAGTGTTTCTATTGCCTCCACACTGTCTCCACTGATGATTCTCTTAACCTCTCCAAACACAAAATGATCCAAATAAGGATCTGAGTTGAATTAGAAAGTATATGGTCCCATCCCAATATTTTGAGCAGCTTGCATTCACAAGTCAGAAATTAACAACTGTGGTCTAGGGAATATGTTTTAGGAAATGTTTCCAGTCCCCTTGGGATCAGTATTTGTTTTCTAGGTATTGCAAAGCAGGAAACCAGTATACAGTGGGCAACGTGGAATCCTTTTGAAATTGTACAGGTACCTTTTTCTTTGTAAAATAAAGAAAGACTGTTTTAAATGATATCACTCAAAGCTAGTAAGGATAGTATCAGTTGCTAACAGCACTCACAATTATTCTCCTTTTTGAAAGTAATTAAACAATATGAATCAAAATAAAAAAGATTTATACTTTTTACATAGGTTTATCCTCAACTTACGAAATTGTAGCCTAATAAAATATCCAAAATATGGGGACAAAGCCCAAATGCACAAAGAAGTATTTTAGATCATTAATAGTAAAAAAATTGGGGAAAAACTATTTAATAGTAAAAAAAATTAGAAAAAATATATCTAACAACAGGGAAATGATTAACTCAATTATGGTCCATCCACTTAATCTAATATAAAATCTTTTTTAAAATTAGGGTTGGGGCACCTGGGTGGCTCAGTCGGTTAAGCATCTGCCTTCTGCTCAGGTCATGATCCCAGGGTCCTGGGATCGAGCCCCACATTGGGATCCCTGCTCAGTGGGGAGTCTGCTTCTCCCTCTCCTGCTCCCACTGCTTGTGCTCTCACTCTCTGTCAAATAAATAAAATATTAAAGAAACAATTAGGGCTATAGGGGCACCTGGGTGGCTCAGTCAGTTAAGCATCTGCCTTCGGCTCAGGTCATAATCCCAGGATTGTGGGATCAAGCCAAGTCAGCTTCCCTGCTCAGCGGGGAGCCTGCTTCTCCCTCTCCTCCCTGCTCATGCTCTCTCTCTCACCATCTCTGTTGCTATCTCTGTCCCCAATCTTTAAAAAAAATTAGGGTTATAAAGACTATATAACAGTATGAATAGTGCTTCTTATAGTAAATAACAAGTTAAGCTTTATAATTACTTGACATCAGTAATATAAAAAGGAAATGCCCATATTGGTAAGGCCAACTCTCCAAACTGAAGTAGGGTTTTACTTGGGAATCAGCTGAATAGAGTTGTTAAAAGATAAACTGAGTCACATTAATATTTTTTAAGAGTTGATGTGAGCATTTGTCAATTTGAACCCAGCAACGCCAAACAGGAAGTGGTTGGAAACATTCTACCACAGGAGCCAGACTTCGAGAAAGTGTAGAAGCCAAGAAAGGAAATGATTTGGTTGGCTATGGCTTGGTCCAGTTGGTTGTTGTGCTTGGTTGTCCTGAGGTTGTTTTCGTTTTGTAACCCTGAGATATTTGCAGGCTTAGATTTTGGATTTCCTTATGAGGCCACCATAGCATTAGAGCCACATCAGCCCAACAGCCTCCTTGTTCAGTGTAACAGAGAGATGCCACGCTCCAGCCTTCCCCTTCTATGCATTCTGTGCGGGTTATAAAGTAGCACAGAAGCTTGGCCCCAGCTGAAAGGCTGCGCTGTGATTCCTCCAGATTCCACCTGAGTTGTGGGTCCTCTTAAAAAAAAAAAAAGAAAGAAACGCGTCATACTGAATGGAGTGACACGTTGTGAAGACAACCAAGGCTAAGTGCTATTAGGGCTGGCGCCTACTGCAGTGTCCATGCCTCTCCTCTACAACTGTATGAAAATCGCTGGAAATAGAAACCAAAACAAACAAACACCCACTAAGATTGTGTCAGTAATGCATTAATATCCAGCTGGAAAATGTCAAAAATCAGTCTGTTGTGGTTATCATATATGATTCCTTATGACTGATTTTTTTTCTCTAAGTTCACCAGTTAATAGTAATGATCTATTGCTGAACCTTGAGAGTGATGTTGTAATGATCTCCCTCTGAAATAGACTTCCTTCCATTCTACGGCCCTCCCCAGTATATCTTTGTTCGGCTGCAAACGTGCCATTATTAGGCACAAAGAAGTTTTGGCTTCAGAGCTCTGTCTCTGAATCCCTGGCTTATGTCTGTCCAGCCCTCTGAGAAGTATGATTTGTAAGGAAAAGCCACCGTGGGGCTCACAGATTCACAGTTTATCTCTACAGTTATCATGTTATTTTATTATCCTGGTGTTACCTTGAAGTTCTTCAAAATAACACTTAAGAAGATTCACATGTCTCACATCTAGAGGAAGTTTGTGATTCCTTTTTTTATACCCCCACCTTGTTTGGAAAAGGAGCAATGGAAGCTTGGAATAATACAACAGATTTAAAGAAAGAAATGAAGATAAAGAGAAAACAATGGTAGAAAAATAAGTTGCTGGTGGGGTAAGGATGGTAGCCATAATGCATTTTCAACAACCTTAAAGGACTGAGCTGTACATTTGATTTCTAGCTCCCCAGCCCCCATGGCAAGCATGGAGAAGTTATTATTATCACTAACATGTATTCTTTAGAGTTATTTTGGAGAAGTTTCCAAAAAGTGTCCATCAATGGATGAACCAGTAAAGAAAATAAGGTATATATACACATAATAGAATATTACTCAGTCTTAAAAAAAAAAACCAGAAATTCTGCCATTTGCAACAACATGAATGAACCTGGAAGACATTCTGCTGAGTGAAATAAGCCAGTCACAGGATGACAAATCCTACATGATTCCATTTATATGAGGTGTCTAAAATAGTCAAATTCACAGAAGCAGAAAATACAATAGTGGTTACCAGGGACTGGGAGAAGGGGAAACACACAGTTGTTTCATGGGAATAAGGTTTCAGTTACACAAGATGCATGAGTTCGGGAGATCTGCTGTCAACACAGTACCTACGGAACATACAGTACAGTATTGTGCACTTCACAATTTCTTAAGACGGTAGATCTCAGGTTTGTATTCTTACCGCCAAAAAGAGGGGGACACGGGAACACAGGAAACTTAGGGAGATGTTGGATATGTCTATGATCTTGATTGTGGTGAAGGAATCACGGGTGTTTGTATATGTCCAAACTCATCAAACGGTATGTATTGGGTATATGCAATTCTTTGGATATAGATTATACCTCAGTAAAGCTATTGAAAACAAATAAACATAACCACACTTAACCATTTTTTCTAATATTATCAAACAATAGGTTGGCTGAACAGAATAATCAGAACAAAACATAATCAAGGATTGTTAGTTAATAGGGTAATGAGTCTAACACAGAGAATATAGATGACCTACATAATCTATGTTCATTTCTGTCAAAATGTTCTACTTTTAAGCATAATACATTGTTAAAATAAATAAATAAAAGGACTTTTCAGAATAAGGTTATCTTTCCATCATTCATATTTGATTATCTGTAACTTTTTCTATTGGAAGGTGGGTAAAGGAAAATTTTCCCTGCAAATCAATGTGGTCAAGAGCATTGATCAGGGCGCCTGGGTGGCTCAGTTGGTTAAGCAACTGCCTTCGGCTCAGGTCATGATCCTGGAGTCCCCGGATCAAGTCCCACATCGGGCTCCCCGCTCAGCGGGGAGTCTGCTTCTCCCTCTGACTCTCCCCCCTCTCATGTGCTCTCTCTCTCTCATTCTCTCTGTCTCAAATAAATAAATAAAATCTTTAAAAAAAAAAAAAGCATTGATCAATGTCCACACACTGATAAGCTCTCCTTAGGTAACCTCAGGACCTTAGCTCCAGTAGTATGTATGACAATGTAGGACTGGAAATGAAGTTACTTGGGTTCAGGGTGGATATAACATCTCTGCTTCCTGTATTTCCACAGTGCCCTTCAATATATGGGAATAATGAGTTAAAACAATCTTGTTTATAGAACTGAGTGTGGTCAGGAGGTATGATGCAGCTTTTATGCTGATTCATCAGCTCACAGTGAGATAAGCCTGCATGAAAGCACCCAAGAAACACTCGACATTCATTAGATTTATCTTCATACCATAATTCTTTAAGGTAAAGTGAGACTTTAATAAGCTTGCAACTGGTTAATAAAACAGCTATAATTCCATGTACACTTGTCTGCAAGTGATGATAGCCTGGCTGGTTATTTTTAAGTCATAGATGTGTTTTGAGTGTTTGCTTGCTCTACAACTGTTTTGAGGTATAATTGATGTAAATAAACTGTCCATATTGAAATTGTACTATCCGATGAGTTTTGACATAATAAAGTCCCATGAAACCATAACTACAGTCAAGTTAATGAACCTGCCAATCACCCTTGAAAGTTTTGCTTGTGTCTTTCACACTCTTTTATTATAATTGTTTTTATCTGCCCATTCCCAGTATATGGCAATGAATTTACTTTTCAGCATCCATTTCATTGTGATGCAGTGGATATTTAAAAATGCAATCAATGATTGTCACTTTTCTAGGAATCATGAAAAGGACTTCCTCTTCCACAGAAAACTTAGGCTCTAGAAGTGAATTAGCTTCTAGGTATTTAAGTAGGCTAAGCTACCAGGAAGAACTGGCCAGTCACTGTCTCAGGACAGAAATAGAACACCCAAAATGAAGAGGAGGTGAGGACGGGGGTGGGGGACCTGGCATCACTCTGTATGACGAAGTGGCATCAGGAAGAGATAGCCCAATCTGATAGGCTGTGGCAAGGCCAGTCCACCATCATTCCATAAAAGGAGCATATTGTGTAAAAATATGCCAGGGATGGGTGAAATCCTCCATAAAAGAAAAGAAAGGAAGAACAAGGGGATCAAAAGGAAGAGAGAATTGAAGGGAAGGAGAGCAATAAGATATTAAGAGTGAGAGGGAAAAGATAAACAGCAAACACTGCAGTGGGGCCTTTGGCTAACGAACATACGTAGAGTGACTTTGGTGGGTAAGAAGCCAGAGAAGGTCCTGAAATGGGTCCCCTCCAATGCTGGCCCCATGTGACACAGTGACCGGGGCCAGAGCACGAGACCGGAAAGCGACTGAGCTGGAATAGGATTCCTCCACCTTCTCTGCCCATCACCAGGGCTGGAGACAGAGGAAAACTTTCCCTCCTCAGGAAAAAAAAAGAGCTATTTTTGTCGAGTTAAATGAGCCTGAATTGGCAGATGAATATTGTTAATTGGTGCGGTTTCTTCAGTGCAAGAAAGAGTTTCCAATCAGACTAGCAATTCCTCTGCCACCCAAACAACAACGTATTAATAAAAATGAAATGAAGTTTCAGAATCCTTGTCGATAATGAGCTCATACTCCTGTGTCCCTTCACTTTGCTAGAAAAGGAAGCTCCATCGTAAAGCTGCCACCATGACATCCTCTCTGTTCCGGCCATTCTTTCCATGGTGACAATGCAAATGTGATTTTTTTTTTCCTCTAAGAATTTCTACACTTAGATGGCAAATCAAGCTGTTCTAATGACCTAATTGTGATCCTTCCCTCATCAACAGACTTTTCAAGGAGTTTCTGATTGAAAGCAACCAGGCAACTCTGCTAGGTGCATCTTGTTCTGAAAAGCAAGGTGAGGAGGTGGCGGATAAAACAGGAGAAATATTTCTCCTTTTAAGAAATATCAACTTTATCTATTTTACAGTTTCATGAACTTGACAAATGTATATTCCCACATAACCACAACCACATTAAGATATGGAGAATATACATCACCCCAGAAATTCCTGGTCTTAGCCAACCACCGATTTGTCTTCTGTCACTGTGGATGAGTGTTGCCTTTTCTAGAATTTCATATAAATGAAGTAATATCATGACTTCTTAAAAACTCAATTTAGTGGGTTTTTTGGATTGATTTGTTTGTTTTAGAGAGAGAGCATGCACACACATGATTGCAGGGAGGAAGACGGGGAGAGAGTATCCTCAAGCAGACTGCCCGCTGAGCACAGAGCCCCTTGTGTGGCTCTATCCCATGACACCGAGATCATGGCCTGAGCTGAAACCAAGAGCCCGTTGCTTAACCGACTGAGCCACCCAGGTGCCCCTCAGCTAATGTTTTTGAAATTCAATCCATGTTGCATTGACATCAGCAGTCCATTCCTTTTCACTGGTGTTCTATTATATGATTCTACTTCAATGTGTTTACCCATGGACATTTGGATTCTTTTCTGTCTTAGTCTATTATGAATAAAGCTCCCACGAATATTAGCATCCAAAAATTTTTGTGGACATATGTTCTCATTTTTCTTGGGTAAGCACTTAGGAATGGAACGGCTGTCTCATATAGTAAGTGTATTTTTTACTTAAAAGAAACTGCCAACTGTTTTCCAAGTTAGCTATACCACTTCATATTTCCATCAATAATGCCTAAGATTTTCAGTTGCTCCAAACTAGAGCCAGTGAAATGGGTGTAAAGTTATATCTCAGTATGGTTTTAATTACACTTTCCCGATGACAGTAATGTTGAATATTTTTTCATGTATTTATTGGCTATTCATTAAGTTCTTTTGTGAAGTGTTTAAAATCTTTCACCCATTTTGAATTATTATTAAATGGTTTGTAAGAAGAGTTCTTTAAATATTTTTAACACTCTTGTCGGATATATGTATTGCAAATATTGTTCTGCAGTCTATGACTTGCCTTTTCATTTTCTTAAAGGTGTCTTTCAAGCAACAGAATTTTAAATTTTAATGAAATTGAGTTTCTCCAATTTTTATAGTTTGTGTTTTGGGCTCTCTCCATAATTGCCAAGATTTTCTCCAGTTCACCACTAGACAAGTTTCAGGTTTTAAACTTGGATCTATCCACCATCTTCCCCCGCCCCAAGCCAAACTATATCCAGCTTTATTAAAGATACTTTTCACAAACACTCATGGTATCTCAGACAATCGTTAACAGCATACAACAACTTTCAAACTCTCTTCTTCAGTGGAATACCAAAATCAGAAAGCCATTATAAAACCCAATGAAGTCTTCATGTGATGCTCTGAACAGGGAAAAGTTAGGGTAAGGGTTGACATTTCACACTTAGCATGTTGTTCAACGGGTTTTCACAACCTGAGCCTGACTTTCAGGAAATGAAATCAAAATGGCAGAGGTATCCATCTGAAGATCCACAAGCTAAAAAAGGAACTCCTTTGAGGGATGCCATCTCCATGGTGACATTGGAGAGTCCAGATTGCCTGACATACTGGAACCATGTCTTGGGGTCAGGTTCCAACAGGTCTCTGGGCTTAAGGGAGTCAAGTCTATGTTGAAGGCAGAGAGAAAGAAGAAGACATAAAAAAAATGAATTTTAGTTTTTCCACATCACAAGGCCTTTGTGCCAAGGTGGCTCATGTGTGTCAACATCAAGGACTCCCTCCTTGATGTTGAAACCAAGAGGAAGTTTCTCAAAACTAGCGGGGAGAGGTGTTTTCCCTCTGTACCAGTCTAGCTTTGGAGATGTTCTGTTAGTGCCCTTCCCCCCTCATACAACAGTGAAATGTTCTCTGTGCTAACAACAGAGCTTTAAAAAAAGTAAAACAAAATTTTGCATTTTTATAAAGTTTGATAAAAAATAGTACTTCAGACTGTACAGTCACCAGAAGTACAGTTATCAAATATGCACACACTTCACTTGGCTTGTCCAGCACCGTTAGCTTTCGGTGCCTGGTCTTTGGGCATCTCTATTTGGGCATCTCCATTTGGGCATCTCCATTTCTCCAAGGTTATTCCCATCCTTGCCAGCATCAGCTTTCCCCTTTTTCCCTTTGGGTACCTTCTCTCCCTTCTTGGCAGGGGCCTTTTTAGGCTTGGGCTCTGGCTTCAGGGAAGCAGGTTTAGCAGGTAACTTTATAGATCTTCTCTGTGGCTCATCCTTCACCTTGGCTTTATCTCCTTTAGCATCCTCTTCAGTCTTTCTCTTGGGCATGATGGCCATGGGGTGGGACACAGGCACTGGGCAGGGGGCAGGGAACACAACGCGGGCTTTGGCCAATCCAGGAGTCATTTTCACCTATTCTTCTGATCTGGCCTCCATCTTGAGTAAATTTTTGCATATGACATGAGAAACAGATCTTGAGGTTCTTTTTATTTAATCTATGTTTATTGAGATATTCAAGACCTACTTGTTGGAAAGACTATCCTAATGGATTAACTTGCATCTTTATAAACAATCAATTGACCATACATGTGCTATCTATATCTGGACTCTAGACCATTGGTCTATATGTCTAGCTGTATGCAAATACTACATTATCTTGATTAGTTACTTACTAGCAAGTCTTGAAATCTGATAGTTATAAGTCCTGCAACTTCATTCTTTTTTTCCCCTTAAAATTATTTTGACTATCCTATGTCCTTAACATTGGATTCCACATAAATTTTAGAATCAGCTTGCCAATTTCTACCCAGAAATCCTGTTGAGATTTTGATTAGCATAACATTCCATTTATAGAACAATTTGGGTTCAACTGACATCATTTTATTTTATTTCATCTTACTTTATTTTATTTTATTATGGTAAGAATTCTTAACATGAGATCTACCCTCTTCACAAAATTTTAAGTATACAATTCAGTATTGTTAACTCTAGACACAATAATTGATTAATAGATTAGTTAGCACAAGAACTGATACCTTCACATGTTGATTTTCCAATCCTTTAACATGCTACATCTCTGTATTTATTTACATCATCTTTAATTCCTCTCGTTTTTTATGTTTTAGAGTATAGCTCTTGCGCATATTTTATTAAATTTATTCCTAAATAACTCATGTTTTTAGATGACACTAAATGGTGTGATTTTATAAAATTTTATTTTCCAATTGCTATTTTAGTATATAAAAATATAATTGAATTTTTATGTTGACCTTGAACCCTATGACTTAGCCAAGATATCCAAATCTGTATATTTTTGAGCTATAGTTTGTTGTTGTTGTTGTTTTAAAGATTTACTTATTTATTTAGAGGGAGAGAGAGAATACTCAAGCAGACTCCTCACAGAGTGCAGAGCCCGCCATGGGGCTCCATCCCAGGACCCTGAGATCATGACCTGAGCCATATTGGTTGCTTAACCAACTGAGCCAAGCAGGCGCCCCTGAGCTATAGTTTTTAAAAATATTTCTTCTAACCTTCATTTTTATAGGAATGAAATGGCACATGTTTGACTGCTTGATATCATCTCACAGGTCATTGAAAGTCTTAATTTTTTTCTTTTTGTTGTCTCCATTCGGATAGTATGCACTCAAGTTCATTGCTGTTTTCTTTTGTAGTTCTTAATACCTACTGTTTGCTGCATTCAGCAAAAATGTAATTTAAATATTGCATTTTCAACTCTGTAAGTTCCATTATGTTCCTTTAAGATATATTTTCCACATCTTACCTCATGATTATATTTTCTCTTAAATCCTTTAGAGCATGTCTAGTAAATATTTAAGAGTCTTTGCTAATTTGATCATGTCTGTCTTTTCTTGATCTTTAATATATTTTTCTCCAAAGTGCAAATGACATTTTATTGTTTTTTTCATATGTCTAGTAATTTTTTTATTGGAAGCTGGGCTTTGTGATTAGTATGATGTTGAGTACTAGATTTTGTTGTCTTTAAAGAGGATTGAACTTTGTTCTCATATTGCTACAACTACTTGAGGATCTGTTTAATTTTTTTAAAGCTTGTTTTAAATACATATTTGGGCAAGGCTAGTGGTGCCTTTACTTTAGGGATGGTTTCACCCTACTGCTACCCTGTGACCTTTCAGGGAACTCCAGGTGTTTACTTTTGTGGGGCTGACAGAAAGCTGAACATCCTCCAGCCCCTGTGAACTGTGGGAATTCCTATCCCATAAATCCTATGCCATTCTTTCTCTTGGCCTCATAGAATTTTCCGCTGTGCATGTGCAATTTTGTATTCCACAGACTATGGTGACCTCCATGCATGGATCTGGATCTCTTCACCAACATACCCTTCTCTTGGGGACTCCCCATTCAAATCCCAGTCACCTCAACTCATGCAGACTCTGATCAATGTCTTCTCTGTGTCTCCACTCAGTGAGACCAGGCATGATCTGTCCAAGTTTCTCCTGCCCAGAAAATGCCTCCAGGCAGAAAGCCAGGCTTACCAAAAGGCTCAAAAACTTTCTTCGTTTCTTTTCTCACAAGGATTTCACTTCTACATTGCTCTTTGTCTAATGTCTCAAACCAGTTTTCTAGTTTATGGCAGGACAGTGAGTCCGGTGCCCATTACTCCATCATGGCTTGTAGAAAACATTCCTTTTAAAAGGTAAAATGTAGAGAGTTACGTAAGGATACAGCCAATACAGTAAAATTATAATTGCTTATATTTTCTTCAGTTGCACGAGAACTATGGTTTCATCCTACAGTTTTATGTAATCCCAAATAGAACCACAGCAACCCCTTTCTTTCTACAAAAAAGTTCTCAAAATGTTGATAGAGAAACCAGGTCTAGATGCTTTAATGAAAATTAAAGTTACTTACTTCTCCTGGAAATTTGCATGGAGAGTCTGTTTTTTACTTTCATAAATTCTGTCATAAAGTGAGACTCTCACCATGGATAGATTTTATTGTTCCATTTTATAATGGGCAGGGGAGTGTCTAATCACTAAAAGACAACTATAAAGAAGGGTCTTTTTTCTCTGTCTTTGCCTTTTTTTCTTCTCATATGATTAATCTTTAATGAATATTTTGAGGTCCAACTCAAGTCTATTCCTCCAGGGAATCATACCCAACTATTTCATCCCTGTTGAAATTATGATAAAGCTAAACAACTGCCAGAAAAAGAGACAGCACACAGTGCCTTAAAGTAGATGGAAATTTCTCTCTGCACTGACAGTTTCAAGGTAAATAGATGAGAGTGAGCAGTGCAGCTCCTTCCCAGGTATCTTTCAAGTCACTGTAGCACCATCGTTTCAGTGTTGGATTTCTCCCACTTTCTGTTCCAGAACAGCCTGGTGTAGGTGAGAGAATATAATGGAGGCAAGCACATCCACTAAGTTCTCACCACCAAAACTCACACTTTGGTGGTGAGAACTTAGTCATATGGCCATACCTAACCACAGGGAGGCTAGAACATGTAACATAGATAGCCAGGGTATAGCTACCTCAACACATAAGAAGGGGAAAATGGGTTTTGGTGGACAGTTAGTAGTATCCTCCTTTAATTCTCCCTTCTCAGAACTCAACCTCATGTTCATATCTGGCATAACAGTCAACTCTGTCAATCAGATGAGTAAGAAGAGGTGCTCAAAATGGGAGGGTCCATTTCACAAACTTTTTGCCCAGGTAAAGATTGGTAAATCTGACTCTTGTTTGGTGATTTTCATCATTGCTCCTTTATGTGAAGTCACATGTTTATTGGGTCTACTAATGAGATTTCTCCAGTCCAGTTTCCATGTAGTGATCCTCTAAAGTGATCCTTTAGAGAATGCAGTGTTATTCATTCATCATTACTGTAGGTCTGTGGGACAGACAGACTCGTTCAAATCTTGGTTTTGTCATCTCCAAGCTTTGTAACTGAGTTACTTTAAGTTCTCTGAGCCTCAGTTTGTTAATAAGTGTAACAATACCCAGCTTTCAGATTTATGATAAAGATTAAATAAGGTAACATTTATAAACATCTAATAGAATGCCTGAGCACATAGTTGGAGCCCAGTAAATCACGGATATAACATATATGTGTGTGTGTGTGTGTGTGTGTGTGTGTGTGTGTGTGTGTGTGTGTGTGTGTATTCATTTGGTTCTCTCTTGTTCCCTCTCTCACTGTTCTCCTTTCTGTGGAGTGTTCAGCAATAACAAATGTATATTTAAGAGATACTGGTCTACATTTTATTCTGTTCCCCCACATGGCTACCCAGTGTGTTTGTCATCTACTTATATCATGGAACCAATAAGAAGTACACATTTCCTTTCTGTAGAAGCAGCTCATTCCTTGAAGTACATGTCCAGTGTTCCCTAAATAACTGTCATCAACTAAACTCTGAAAGAACATTTCAGGCAGCAGTGCAACCAGAAGAAAGATTATTTTTTTTGAGAAATGGAAGATTATTTGGGGGAATCCACAAACTGATATTACATAATGGTTAAAACAGCTGCCTGGGAAATCCTTGCTAACCTGAATTCTTCCACAATGAGCTGTGTGGCAATAAACTAGTCACTTAGTCTGCCTGGGCCTAAAAATAATACCACTCACATCTATCACTTGTGAGAAATTCCTGTACTAAGCACTGTGCATTCGTTTTCATATTTCATTTTACAATCAAGGCTAAAAGAACTTAAGTAAATTGTCCAAAGTTTCTGAGCACTGGAGCAGAGGTTTTTTTTGGTTTTTTGGGTTTTTTTAATTTTCTCTTCCTTATGACTTTCTTTTTGTTTAATTTTTGTTATGTTAATCACCATACATTACATCATTTGTTTTTTTCTTTTAATTTTTTATTGTTATGTTAATCACCATATGTTACATCATTACTTTTTGATGTAGTGTTCCATGATTCATGGTTTGTGCATAACACCCAGTGCTCCACGCAGAATGTGCCCTCTTTAATACCCATCACCAGGCTAACCCATCCCCCCACCCTCCTCCCCTCTAGAACCCTCAGTTTGTTTTTCAGAGTCCATCCTCTCTCATGGTTCATCACCCCTCCGATTTACTCCCCTTCATTCTTCCCCTCCTGCTATCTTCTTCTTTTTCTTTTTTCTTAACATATGTTGCATTATTTGTTTCAGAAGTACAGATCTGTGATTCAACAGTCTTGCACAATTCACAGAGCTCACCACAGCACATACCCTACCCAATGTCTATCACCCAGCCACCCCATCCCTTCCACCCCCCACCACTCCAGCAACACTCAGTTTGTTTCCTGAGATTCAGAATTCCTCATATCAGTGAGGTCATATGATACATGTCTTTCTCTGATTGACTTATTTCACTCAGCATAACACCCTCCAGTTCCATCCACGTCGTTGCAAATGGCAAGATCTCATTCCTTTTGATGGCTGCATAATATTCCATTGTGTATACATACCACTTCTTCTTTATCCATTCATCTGTCGATGGACATCTTGGCTCTTTCCACAGTTTGGCTATTGTGGACATTGCTGCTATAAACATTGGGGTGCACGTACCCCTTCGGATACCTACATTTGTATCTTTGGGGTAAATACCCAGTAGTGCAACTGCTGGATCGTATGGCAGCTCTATTTTCAACTGTTTGAGGAACCTCCATACTGTTTTCCAAAGTGGTTGCACCAGCTTGCATTCCCACCAACAGTGTAGGAGGGTTCCCCTTTCTCCGCATCCCCGCCAACATCTGTCGTTTCCTGACTTGTTCATTTTAGCCATTCTGACTGGCGTGAGGTGGTATCTCATTGAGGTTTTCATTTGGATTTCCCTGATGCCGAGCGATGGTGAGCACTTTTTCATGTGTCTGTTGGCCATTTGGATGTCTTCTTTGGAAAAGTGTCTGTTCATGCCTTCTGCCCATTTCTTGATTGGATTATTTGTTCTTTGGGTGTTGAGTTTGATAAGTTCTTTATAGATTTTGGATACTAGCCCTTTATCCGATATGTCATTTGCAAATATTCTCTCCCATTCTGTCGGTTATCTTTTGGTTTTGTGGACTGTTTCTTTTGCTGTGCAAAAGCTTTTTACCTTGATGAAATCCCAATAGTTCATTTTTGCCCTTGCTTCCCTTGCCTTTGGCGATGTTTCTAGGAAGAAGTTGCTGCGGCTGAGGTCGAAGAGGTTGCTGCCTGTGTTCTCCTTTAGGATTTTGATGGACTCCTGTCTCACGTTTAGGTCTTTCAACCAATTGGAGTCTATTTTTGTGTGTGGTGTAAGCAAATGGTCCAGTTTCCTTCTTCTGCATGTGGCTGTCCAATTTTCCCAACACCATTTGTTGAAGAGACTGTCTTTTTTCCATTGGATATTCGTTCCTGCTTTGTCAAAGATTAGTTGACCATAGAGTTGAGGGTCTATTCTGCGCTCTCTCTTCTGTTCCATTGATCTATGTGTCTGTTTTTGTGCCAGTACCATACTGTCTTGATGACGACAGCTTTGTAATAGAGCTGGAAGTCTGGAATTGTGATGCCGCCAGCTTTGCTTTTCTTTTCCAATATTCCTCTGGCTATTCGGGGTCTCTTCTGGTTCCATACAAATTTTAGGATTATTTGTTCCATTTCTTTGAAAAAAGTGGATGGTATTTTGATGGGGATTGCATTGAATGTGTACAAGGCTCTAGGTAGCGTTGACATCTTCACTATGTTTGTTCTTCCAATCCATGAGCATGGAACGTTTTTCCATTTCTTTGTGTCTTCTTCAATTTCTCTCATGAGTATTTTATAGTTTTCTGAGTACAGATCCTTTGCCTCTTTGGTTAAATTTATTCCTGGGTATCTTATGGTTTTGGGTGCAATTGTAAATGGGATCGTCTCCTTGATTTGTCTCTCTTCTGTCTTGTTGTTGGTGTATAGGAATGCCACTGATTTCTGTGCATTGATTTTATATCCTGCCACTTTACTGAATTCCTGTATGAGTTCTAGCACTTTTGGGGTGGAGTCTTTTGGGTTTTCCACATACAGTATCATATCATCTGCAAAGAGTGAGAGTTTGACTTCCTCTTTGCCGATTTGGATGCCTTTGATTTCTTTTTGTTGTCTGATTGCTGTGGCTAGGACTTCTAATACTATGTTGAATAGCAGTGGTGAGAGTGGACATCCCTGCCGCGTTCCTGACTTTAGGGGAAAAGCTCTCAGCTTTTCCCCATTGAGAATGATATTCGCTGTGGGTTTTTCATAGATGCCTTTTATGATGTTGAGGTATGTACCCTCTATCCCTATACTCTGAAGAGTTTTGATCAAGAAAGGATGCTGTATTTTGTCAAATGCTTTTTCTGCATCTATGGAGAGGATCATATGATTCTTGTTCTTTCTTTTGTTAATGTATTGTATCACGTTGATTGATTTGCGGATGTTGAACCAGCCTTGCAGCCCAGGGATAAATCCCACTTGGACATGGTGAATAATCCTTTTAATGTACTGTTGGATCCTATTGGCTAGTATTTTGGTGAGAATTTTTGCATCCATGTTCATCAAGGATATTGGTCTGTAATTCTCCTTTTTGATGGGGTCTTTGTCTGGTTTTGGGATCAAGGTAATGGTGGCCTCATAAAACGAGTTTGGAAGTTTTCCTTCTATTTCTATTTTTTGGAACAGTTTCAGGAGAATAGGTATTAATTCTTCTTTAAATGTCTGATAGAATTCCCTTGGGAAGCCATCTGGCCCTGGGCTTTTGTTTGTTGGGAGATTTTTGATGACTGCTTCAATTTCCTTAGTGGTTTTGGGTCTGTTCAGGTTTTCTATTTCTTCCTGGTTCAATTTTGGTAGTTGATACATCTCTAGGAATGCACCCATTTCTTCCAGGTTATCTAATTTGCTGGCATAGAGTTGCTCATAATATGTTCTTATAATTGTTTGTATTTCTTTGGTGTTGGTTGTGATCGCTCCTCTTTCATTCATGATTTTGTGGATTTGGGTCATTTCTCTTTTCTTTTGGATAAGTCTGGCCAGGGGTTTATCAATCTTTTTAATTCTTTCAAAGAACCAGCTCCTAGTTTCATTGATCTGTTCTACTGTTCTTTTGGTTTCTATTTCATTGATTTCTGCTCTGATCTTTATGATTTCTCTTCTCCTGCTGGGTTTAGGCTTTATTTGCTGTTCTTTCTCCAGCTCCTTTAGGTGTAGGGTTAGGTTGTGTATTTGAGACCTTTCTTGTTTCTTGAGAAAGGCTTGTATTGCTATACACTTTCCTCTCAGGACTGCCTTTGCTGTATCCCAAAGATTTGGAACAGTTGTGTTTTCATTTTCTTTGGTTTCCATGAATTTTTTTAATTCTTCTTCAATTTCCTGGTTGACCCATTCATTCTTTAGTAGGATGCTCCTCAGCCTCCATGTATTTGAGTTCTTTCCGGCTTTCCTCTTGTGATTGAGTTCTAGTTTCAAAGCACTGTGGTCTGAAAATATGCAGGGAATAATCCCAATCTTTTGGTACCGGTTGAGACCTGATCTGTGACCTAGGATGTGATCAATTCTGGAGAATGTTCCATGGGCACTAGAGAAGAATGTGTATTCCGTTGCTTTGAGATGGAATGTTCTGAATATGTCTGTGAAGTCCATTTGGTCCAGGGTGTCATTTAAAGTCTTTATTTCCTTGTTGATCTTTTGCTTAGATGATCTGTCCATTTCAGTGAGGGGGGTGTTAAAATCCCCCACTGTTATTGTATTGTTGTCAATGTGTTTCTTCGCTTTCGTTATTGATTGCCTTATATAATTGGCTGGTCCCATGTTAGGGGCATAGATATTTACAATTGTTAGATCTTCTTGTTGGATAGACCCTTTAAGTAGGATATAGTGTCCTTCTTCATCTCTTATTACCGTCTTTGTTTTAAAATCTAATTTGTCTGATATAAGGATTGCCACCCAGCTTTCTATTGGTGTCCATTAGCATGGTAAATGGTTTTCCACCCCCTCACTTTCAATCTGGGGGTGTCTCTGGGTCTAAAATGAGTCTCTTGCAGACAGCATATTGACGGGTCTTGTTTTTTTTAACCCAATCTGATAGCCTGTGTCTTTTGATTGGGACATTTAGCCCATTTACATTCAGGGTAACTATTGAAAGGTATGAATTTAGTGCCATTGTATTGCCTGTAAGGTGACTGTTACTGTATATTGTCTGTGTTCCTTTCTGGTCTATGCTGCTTTTAGGCTCTCTCTTTGCTTAGAGGACCCCTTTCAATCTTTCTTGTAGGGCTGGTTTCGTGTTTGCAAATTCCTTTAGTTTTTGTTTGTCCTGGAAGCTTTTTATCTCTCCTTCTATTTTCAATGACAGCCTAGCTGGATATAGTATTCTTGGCTGCATATTTTTCTCGTTTAGTGCTCTGAAGATATCATGCCAGTCCTTTCTGGCCTGCCAGGTCTCTGTGGATAGGTCTGTTGCCAATCTAACATTTCTACCATTGTAGGTTACATATCTCTTCTCCCGAACTGCTTTCAGGATTTTCTCTTTGTCTCTGAGACTCGTAAGTTTTACTATTAGATGTCGAGGTGTTGACCTATTTTTATTGATTTTGAGAGGTGTTCTCTGTGCCTCCCGGATTTTGATGCCTGTTTCCTTCCTCACATTAGGGAAGTTCTCTGCTATTATTTGCTCCAATATACCTTCTGCCCCCCTCTCTCTTTCTTCTTCTTCTGGGATCCCAATTATTCTAATGTTGTTCGTCTTATCGTATCACTTATCTCTCGAATTCTGCCCTCGTGATCCTGTAGTTGTTTCTCTCTCTTTTTCTCAGCCTCTTTATTTTCCATCATTTGGTCTTCTATATCGCTGATTCTCTCTTCTGCCTCATTTATCCTAGCAGTTAGTGCCCCCATTTTTGATTGCACCTCATTAATAGCCTTTTTGATTTCGACTTGGTTAGATTTTAGTTCTTTTATTTCTCCAGAAAGGGTGTCTCTAATAACTTCCACGCTTTTTTCAAGCCCAGCTAGTATCTTTAAAGTCATGATTCTGAACTCTAGGTCCGACATCGTACTAATGTCCGTATTGAGGAGGTCCCTGGCTGACGGTACTATCTCTTGTTCTTTTTGCTGAGGTGATTTTTTTCGTCTTGTCATTTTGTCCAGAGGAGAATAGATGAATGAGAGAACAAAATGCTAACAGGTTAACAACGTCCCCAGCAAATATACTCTATACAAATCAGAAAAGACCTGAAACCAGGGGAAAAGAAAGGGAAAGAAAGAGAAAAAAAAAAGAAAAAGATAAAAACAAAAGCAGAACAATACAAGAAAAACAGAATATGATCAAATATGATCAGGCTAGTGCATAGATCAGTGCCACACACTAGATTTTGGGTGTACTTTGGTCTGTTAGAAAAAAGTGCCTCCTAAAATTTTAAAGGAAGAAAGACTTATATATGTACAAAATAAAGGTTGATACAATGAAGGGATGGAAGATGACTGTAAAGATGAAAATTATAAAAGATTTTATAAAAGGAATTGATAAGATAAGAAGTTGTTTGAAAAAAGAAAGAAGATTTTTAAAAAAAAAAGGGAGAGAATGTGATCAGGCAGGAGACTAGAACAAAGTCATACACTAGTGATTTAGGGTATATTTTGATCTGTTAGAAGAAAGTGTATCTCAAAATTTTAAAGAGAGAACAACATATATATATATATATATATATATATATATATATATATATGCCAAAAATAAGGGTAACTACTATGAAGGAATAAAGTATGACTCTAAAAATGAAAAATAAAAACATGTTTTTTTAAAAAAGAGATTGATAAGATGTTGGTTGAAAAAGGGAAAAAGAAAAATTCAAAAAAAACCATTTAAAAAAATTAACTTTGAAAAACTAATGAATCATGGTAAAAAACGCCATGAATTCTATGTGCAGTATTCCCCTAGCGCTGGAGTTCTCCCGTTCTCCTTGATCGGTAAACTTGGTCTTGGCTTGCTGGCTGTTCGTGCTGATCTTCTGGGGGAGGGGCCTGTTGCCGTGGTTCCCAAATGTCTTTGCCGGAGGCGGAATTGCCCCGCCCTTGTTGGTCCGGGCTAAGCAAGCTGCTCGGGTTTGCTCTCAGGAGCTTTTGTTCCCTGCAAGCTCTCGGTACAGCTTTGGAGGACCAGAGTGAAAATGGTGGCTTCCCAATCTCCACCTGGAGGAGCTGAGAACTCGGGGCCCCGCTCCTCAGTGCGCCCCCAGAGAAAAGCAGTCACTCCTGTGTCCCCGGTCTCCGGCCGCACTCCGTGCTCACCCGGCCTGTGACCGAGCATTTCTATGTCTGGCACCCGACCCTGTGTGGAGTCTCCAAACCCAGCAGATCCCTGCGGTGCGCTCCCGCGCCCCTCCTCCCGGGGGGAGGAAGGGGAGTCTCCCCGGCTCTGCCACTTGTTGGGTCCCTGCTGGAGGAGCAGTGGCCCGACTGGGCCGCGGATCACAGTTTATGGCAACCCCGAGCTGAGAGCCCGCGCCTCGGCTCTGTCTCTGCAGCCGGCTTCCCCGCTCCAACACCTGGGAGCTCTGCCGCACTCAGGCACCCCCGGTCTTTCTGTGACCCCGAGGGTCCTGAGACCACACTGTCCCACGAGGGTTCCACCCCCCGCTTAGCCACTGGAGCGACGTCCCTCAGCGGAGCCGACTTCTCAAAGTTCCGATTTTGTGCTCCGCGGCTCTAGCACTTGCCAGAAGCGGCCGACGGAGGCCCCCTCCCCCGCCATCTATCCTCCCGAATATCGCCTCGGATTCACTTCTCCACACGTCCTACCTTCCAGAAAGTGGTCGCTTTTCTGTTCAGAGTGTTGTTACTCTTCTTCTCTTCGATCTCCTGTTGAGTTCGTAGGTGTTCAGAATGGTTTGATCCCTATTCAGCTGAATTCCTGAGACCAGATGAAATCCAGGTCTCCTACTCCTCCGCCATCTTGCTCCGCCTCCTCTTTTTTTTCCTTTATTATTATGTTATGTTAATCACCATACATTACATCATTAGTTTTTGATGTAGTGTTCCATGATTCATTGTTTGCGTATAACACCCAGTGCTCCACGCAGAACGTGCCCTCTTGAATACCCATCACCAGGCTAACCCATACCCCTACCCCCCTCCCCTCTAGAACCCTCCCCCTCTGATTTCCCCTCCTTCACTGGAGCAGAGGTTTTAATCCAAACCTGCTTTGCACAAAAATCATTGCTTTTAACCAAATGGGGACATCAGACTAGCTTATCTTTCAGGTTAGATAAAGCTCTAAAATTCAATGATTTTATGAATTTGGGCCAAGGAAAGATCAAAACAGAAGACAGTTGCCTGGAAGACACCACAATGAAAGCTATTTATTTGACTAAGGGAAAATTCATTTCTTTGAATTTGCACCTCGACTGTGCCATTTAGCACATGTGAAGATATACAAAGTCTAAAATAACATATGCAGAAAGCTCTTCTCTCTTATACTCATGAGTCAGGACACTTGAAGCCAAGGAAGAATTCCATGGAAGGTCCATGAGTTTGGAATTTCCCCTCACAGAACTCATGCATTAATGACCTCTACAACTTTACAGCCTGAAACTTCTTACATTTATTCTTTAGTGCATCCAGTTTTTTACTTGTCCATCATTTATTTCCTTTACTGGACTGCTTTCTCCCTGGAGAAAAGTTAGTGTTTTTTACAGTTTTCTCCAAACCCAGGGTTGCCACCTCCCTTGCATGCTTGCGTTTTTAAGCATTTTTTTTTTTTTACACTGTGGTCCACTTTGGAAATCCTTGCAGTCCACTGACTATCTTGGCGTGGTCACTGATTTCCAATGTATAGCCCTTGGTTTGATTTTTAATACGCAATTTAGTAAATATTCCACTGTAGAAATCTGCAGTAGGGCTCGACAGTGGTACCCGTGCTCAAAATCCACTTGTTTCCCAAAGAGCAAACTGACTCCCGGTTTGCGCTCAGCTAAGACAGCCTGCCACACCATCCTTTATTTTATTCTCACGTGTACCAGAAAGTGTGCTGTGCACTCTATATCCTTTAGTCTGTGTAATCCTCATAAGAACTATAAACATTCATTATCTGATCTTTGGTGTATTTTGCATGCTTTGTCTCCATTAAAGAATCTGCTTGCTATCTGTAAATACCTATTTCTGAGCTACCATGGTTTTGGTGTTCAATTGGCTTGTAAAACATTTTATTTATTTATTAAATTGTTGTAAACCCAACCGGTGTAAACCCACATTGGTTTAAACCTCATAGCAGCAACATTAAAGTAAACAACATAAAACAGGCAACAAACTAGAGTTGTCCATTCAGTCAGAATCCAAAAAAGTAAAAAGTAAAATAAACACGGGTCTCACATGGGGCTCTAGCTCAAAAGTCATTCATTCATTTATTTAATAGTCAATATTTCTGATCAAGCCCCAGAGACATGATGACAGATGAAATGTGTGTTTGGATGAATGCCTGAGTGAATATGTTCTACTTGAGAATTATCATGCAGGAGTCACTCAGTAAGATTTTTAAAATCTCAAAATTAATCTCTATCTTCCTTCACATGTCCCAAATAGTATGTGTGACATTACCAATAAATTAACCCCCAAGGAGAAAGAAGAGCTATCACACCAAGTTTGTACTAATTAAAGCTGCCATTTGGAGGGGCTCCTGCTCAAAAAATCTTCAACTCAAAGTGGAGTTTTGGGAGGATACGTGCCATGGTCATGGACATCCTCCATCGACAAGGGGCAACCCTGCTATTCCATTGTAACACCAAGGCTGGAAATTTGAGTTTAGGCACAACTGTTGAGCACTCCTGCAAATTTCCACGGTGAAGAAATTTGCACAGTGCTTTCTTGTTTATGAAATATTTTCACTTCCATAACCTAAGGATGGAAGCTCTTGCTTATGGTCACCACCGAACCAAAGATTAAAATAATGGAGCATAGAGCTACCCTATGACCCAGCAATTGCACTACTGGGTATTTACCCCCAAAGACACAGATGTACTGAAAAGAAGGGCCACATGCACCCAATGTTCGTAGCAGCAATGTCTGCAATAGCCAAACTGTGGGAAGAGCCAAGATGCCCTTCAACAGATGGATGGATAAAGAAGATGTGGTCCATATATACAATGAAATACTACTCAGCCATCAGAAAGGATGAATACCCAACTTTCACATCCACATGGATGGGATTGGAGGAGATTATGCTAAGTGAAATAAGTCAAGCAGAGAAAGTCAATTATCATATGGTTTCACTTATTTCTGGAACAGAAGGCATAGCAGGGAGGACATTAGGAGAAGGAAGGGAAAAATGAAGGGGGGGAAATCGGAGGGAGAGATGAACCATGAGAGACTATGGACTCTGAGAAACAGACTGAGGGTTCTAGAGGGGAGGGGGGTGGGGGGATGGGTTAGCCCAGTGATGGGTATTAAGGAGGGCACGTTCTGCATGGAGCACTGGGTGTTATATGCAAACAATGAATCATGGAACACTACATCAAAAACTAGTGATGTAATGTATGGTGACTAACATAACATAATAAAATAAAATTTAAAAAAATAAAAAATAAAATAATGGAGCAGTCATTTAAACACTGAGCAGTAAAGACAGTATGCATGTAAATGAAGTCAGGGGACAGAGAAACACTGCAAATAAGAACAGTGTAGCAACTACAGGTAACTAAAGGTGCACAGCCTGGAGTTTCCTTCACAGGGAAGGTTTCCGGAATGAAGCAAATAATAAAGGAAAGAAACCCATCTTCCTTAATTTAAAAAAATTATCTGCTATCTATCTACTCCTTTCTATTTATCTGTCATCTCTCCATCTACATTCCTACCTACCTAATTTCACAACAGATTGAAGCAATGGAGCATCTGGGTGGCTCAGTCGGTTAAGCATCTGCCTTCTGCTCAGGTCATGATCTCAGGGTCCTGGGATGGAGCCACATGTCCCAGCTGGGCTCCCTGTTCAGTGGGGAGTCTGCTTCTCCCTCTCCCTCTGCCACTCTACCCCCCCCCCCGGCTCATGCTCTCCCTCTCTCTCTCTCTCTCAAATGAATAAGTAAAATCTTTTTAAAAAAGAGATTTGAAACAACATAAAAGAATATAAATAATAGTTTAAATAGAATAGAAATATTTCTAGAAATTAAATAGAAATAGAATTAAATTCAATAGAAAACTATAAGCCAATCGAGTTGCAGGAACTCTGGATAAAAGAGAAAGAGTCAGATAAAGATTGGAATGGATACCCAGATATTTAGAGCGTTTGGAAAAGTTATGCCAATTTATCAGCAAGAGGAAGTCTTGCCCTTACACTTAAGCTTGAAATAAATTTCTTACATGAAACTGAAAATAGAGAACACTGAGTGAAGAAGTAGATGACATTCTTAATCACTTCCTTCCATAAATGCGGCAGAATCGTGTGTGGGGCTCCTGCTTCTAGTACCCCTGAAAGTCAGCTAGAAGGCTCATTGCCCAAATAAAGTTTGCAGGATGTTAAAACAGTATAGTTTCAGTCTGCACTCTTAATTCCAGCTTTATCTAGGGGGAAATTCTAGTAGTTCTATTTTTCAATTTTAAATATACATTGGATCCCTCTTTGGATACTTTTTAAAAAAGATTTATGTATTTATTCGAGAGAGAGCAGTGGGGAGGGACAGAAGGAAGGGGAGAGAGCCTCTCAAGGAGGCTCCAGGCTGAGCACGTAGCCAGACATGGGGCTTGATCTCACTCTCCTGAGCTCACGACCTGAGCCGAAACCAGGAATCAGATGCTTCACCAACTGCCCCACCGAGGCACCCCCCTCTTTGGAGACTTTTGATAAGAGCTGAGCTGCTGACAGGCCAAAGTTACTTTCCCCTGGAGTGCAGGTATGTGTGAGAGCACAGCTTTTAAAGGTGATCCCGTCTGATAAGAGGACATTTTGTAAAAACCAAGGCACCTAATCAGGACTCTCAACTTGAATGGCTAGGCAGTCATCCCATCCCTCCACCACGTCTTGTGCTTAGAACATAAACAAATAGACAACCAGCCTATGGTGAAGCCTAAGATTAATATTACGATTCTGACACCCATTCCCATGTGCGTGCCCCCCGACCACCACCAAGGAAATTTCTCCCCAACAGCAGCTGCTGTTGAATCCAGTTCAACTCTGACAACATCTTGCTGGACATAGCATAGAATTCCACAAATTAAGGGCTCAGTCCCCCAAGAATGCCCCTCCCCTTCAGATGCCAATCAAAAGCTCAGGTTGTCACCTGTGCTTGTGACCCAGTGGCTACAGATCAGAGGTTCCCATGACACCCCCCACCTTTCTTGGGTTTGCTTAATTTGCTAGAGCAGCTCACAGAGCTCAGGGAAACATTTTACTTCCTAGATCACTAGTTGATTATAAAAGGATATAATTAAGGGACAGCCAGATGGAAGAAATGCACAGGGCAAGGTATGGGGAAAGCACATGGTCTTTCTGAGGGCACCAATCTCCCCGAATCTCTATATGTTCACCAACCTGGAAGCTCTCTAAACCCAGTCCTTTAGTGTTTTTAGGGAGGCGCCATAGGCACAATTGATTAAATCCTTGACCATTGGCGATTAAACTCAATCTTCAGCCCCACTCTCTTCCCCAAGGTCAGGGAGGTGGGACTAAAAGTTCCAACCTTCTAATTATCTGGTTGCTCCCCCTGGCAACCAACCTCTATCCTCCAGTGATTTAGGAACTTTCCAAGAGTCACCTTATCGACCTAACAAAAGACACATTTTCATTGCTCTCAACACTTCGGAAATTCCAAGGACTTTAAGAGCTCTATGTGAGGAACAGGATGAAGACCAAATATACATTTCTTATTATTAACCACAGTATCACAAATATTACGTGCTGCTTTGACATAGGAAACTGGGAGAACCTCAAATGGCCTAACTGCAGGTTCTTCTCCATGCTCTGCTCCTGTGGATAAGGCTCACTAGCCAAACAACCGTCCTTATCAAGAAGCCCAGGCATTGTCCCTGCTAATCCCTGACAGCCCATCATATTATTCAAGCAACCCAATCACATCCTCCTGCAGGAACTAGAGGGCACCCACCCTCTCTGTGCTACAAACCAGCACCCCTGTCCCCGCCCCCTGTTGTTCATTCTGATTCCCAAGAGCAGCCTCTGAGTGGCCCTGCATGGTGATCAGAACATGGCCTTAAAAGTTACACCCTCAGGTATACTGAAACAGTCCGGTCATCTTCTCTGGCCACCAAAGTCATCCAGACCAGGGCAATAGCCAATGGCTCTCTTGTCGTTATTCTCTTCGGTGATTCTCAGCTGAAGAAAGAGGCAGCAGAGGAAGGATCTTTGTGAATTAGCCTCCTCCCTCTGCCTGCCTTCCATACTCATCATTCTCCTCAGCCTTGGTTCCTCTTTCCCCCGTTTTTGAGGCCCAACTCTGTGCTGCTCTATGTGATTGATATTTCTCATCATTAAAGCTGTTTTCTGCTCCAGTTATATCCATCCTAGTGCTAAACAACTCTTTTCTCTAACTTTGTTTCTCAAAGGGTGGTGATCAGACCACCTGTGCAGAATCGCCTGAACTCCATGAAATGCTGAATCCTGGACGCCACTGACCATAATCTCTAAAAGGGGGTCCAAAAGGTTTGTCTTTTTAACATACTCCCTTAGTGATGCTGCAGCACCTTTAGGCTACTGACCTAGACTTTTTACATCAAAGCAGCAACAACAGTGACTATGTATCAGTCATACATCCACCTCCAGTTGCCTTCAGGTGAGACCCAACCAGAGAGCCTGGCTGCATTGGGAACCTGAGGACAAGGGCTCTGTGCCTTCATTGCTGCCCCTGGTTTAATGGAGCCCTTTGGCTTTGTGCAGCGCTAGGAGATTCTATTATTCTGTAGACTCCCACCTCACAGGTATAGCAGGGAAGACTAAAAATAGACCCCACCTGCCCAGAACATCTCAAATGGAACTGCTTCCTTTTTTCTGATGCTGTGATCCAGGGATATTGCTCTAGGAACATGTGTTCTCGATTACTCTTGCTAGGAAGTGACACATGGGAATGCGTGTGGCCTCTTTTTTGTTAAAAGACCACATGAGGGGGAGAAAAACAAAACTGCAATTTTAATTACACTTATTGACATTACATGTAAATTAATTGAGGAAATTACCAAATACTGTGTATATTTTGACATATTTGGTTTTCTATTTTCCTGGGACATATAGCTTACTAATATATATTCAGATTTTAATTAGTAATAAAAATTAATTCCTTATTGATCTTACAAATAATCGGACCCAGAAACAACAAGCCAAGGATGATCTTCATATATATTCAATTTTAAGATGTTCAGAAAGTCATGTAAATCAGTGATTCTAAACCTAATGTCTATGTAAGAATCATCCAGAGAACTAGTATATCATAGTGTCTAGGAGCATGTTGAATTCCAGTTCTGGTTTTGAATCCTAATTGTGCCCGTTATTAGCACATAGCCTTGGGCAAGTTATTTAACCTCTGTGTGTGTGTGTGTGTGTCTGTGTGTGTATAAAGTTTTAAGAAAGTATCTGTCAAACAACACACACTCAATATGTATTATTATTCAATACATGTTACTGGATTATACTTTCAAACACTTGGAAAATTTCATCCAAAGCAGATCTTGAAAATCTACATTTTAAATTTCATCCAAAGCAGATCTTGAAAATCTACATTTTAAATAATTATTTCTAATAATTCTGATGCCAGTGTCTCATGGACCAGTTTAAGAGACAGACAGGGATCTACACCTGTGCCCTTAAGAGGGGTGGACAAGCAAATAAAAAAGATGATTCCTTGGGCTCTATGTGAGGAACAGGATGAAGACCAAATATACATTTCAACAAATGTCAAACAAATACAAATGTTTGTATTCTATTTCCATTTGCCTTCTTTACCTAAACATAAGAAATTCTTTTAATGCTATTTAAAATATTACTTGATCTACCACCTGTGGGATTATGACGGAAGTCTTCCAAATCAGAATCTGCCCAGGCAGGACAATAAGGCAGTGCTACAGAGCTTCAGCTGGCTTGGGAAAGCCGATCCCTACCCCCACCAGCCACTGTGCCCCAGGACCAGGGTCCAGAGTGGAGAGCCCCTCCTTCTGGGAAATAGGACTGGCTAGAAGGGGGACTGTCCCCGCCCACTCACCCCTCACTGAGGGCAAGGAGCATGTGTGGGGAACCTGGTGCTAAACTATTCCTGGAAGAACCTGCTTCTGAATGTGGTTCCATTCAAAGCACAGCACCTCCCTCACCATGATCCAGTGAAAGTCAGCCCTCCAACACAAGAGTTTCTAAAAAAAAATTAGTAGTAATAATTTTATCTTAAAAATTATAAGTATTTTTTAAAAATAAAAAATAAAAGAAAAATAACATACTAGTTGATATTGAGGACTTCACTGGTCTTATATGGTTTGGATGCCACACTGGGGGCTCAAGGAATCCCTTATCAAGGGGACTGGGAGTCCCACAAGGTAAGAGATGATGGCGGGCCCCCTCCCTGATAGCTTGCTTTCAGTGCATTGTGATGCACTGCAATTGATTTTCCCACTGGATGAAATAAGTTTGTGGTTTACATTTCTTAGTTTTAAAATAGATCCATCCTTATCAAATGGAACAACTGACATAAAAAGATTTATGCTAGAAAGTTAAGTATCAGTGAAAATGCTAACAATTTCAGCAAAAGTGAAGAATAAGAAAATGGCAGTCGCCATTTGCCTTGGTTTTTATATAATTTCTCTGCCAACCACATCTCCATAAAAGCAGTCTTCATACAATCTAACAAAAAAGAGACTCCCAAAGGTGCACTTATCAAGAAGATACTTGAAATATGAATTACTTCTGCTCTCATTACTGATTATTTCACCCAAAGTACATATTATGCCTTGATATATTAAAGGATGTTGCCGGCTCATTTTAAAAGTTTGGAGATCATGAGAATAAGTTTTAAGATTCGAGATTCCTTCTGTCAAACTACTAAATTCACATGCATGGGGATCAACAAAAGTAAGCAATGATCGGGCGCCTGGGTGGCTCAGTCGTTAAGCGTCTGCCTTCGGCTCAGGTCATGATCCTGGGGTCCTGGGATGGAATCCCACATCGGGCTCCCTGCTCCGCGGGAAGCCTGCTTCTCCCTCTCCCACTCCCCCTGCTTGTGTTCCCTCTCTCGCTATGTCTCTCTCTGTCAAATAAATAAATAAAATCTTTAAAAAAAAAAAAAAGTAAGCAATGATCTTTCTAAGTTGGGGGGAAAAATGACCATCTTACTAAAAGTAGAATAGGGCAGCGCAATATGCAATCCAAATAAGTCCCATATTTTTTTTAGATTCCATTGTTTCCTTGGAGCATAAAGTAAAATGAAAACCAGTTACTCAACCTAGGCCCAATTGCAATTGGCTTTCCCTTTTGGTTTGTCCTTCAGTTGCTTTTATAATTAAGCTGCTTAATGAGAGATCTGAATATATTTTCTGTGGGCAGAAGCTGGTTTCCTCTTAGCTTTGGGAGATGACTCAACAAAGGAAAATGTGTTGGGTACAGAAGAGTTAAACGACAACAGATAAACATTGGTGTGATTGGTGCCTATGGCAGACCAAATAGATATTTTGCAGACCAAGTGGTTTTGAAAGGCATTTATTGGGGCACCTGGGTGGCTCAGTCGGTTAAGCATCTGCTTTCGGCTCAGGTCATGATCCCAGAGTCGTGGGATTGAGCCCCACGTCGGGCTCCCTGCTTAGCGGGGAGCCTGCTTCTCACTCTCCCTCTGCCTGCCTTTCTGCCTACTTGTGCTCTCTATCTGTCAAATAAATAAATAAAATCTTTAAAAAGAAAGAAAGAAAGAAAGAAAGAAAGAAAGAAAGAAAGAAAGAAAGAAAGAAAGAAAGAAAGAAAGAAAGAAAGAAAGAAAGAAAGAAAGAAAGAAAGAAAGAAAGAGAAAGAAAGAAAGAAAGAGAAAAAGAAAGAAAGAAAGGCATTTACTGTGCTGTGTCTAACTCTCTGTAATTATATCAGAGTCATCCTAATGACTTCTTACCTAATAGATGCTCATTGTCAAATAGATGTTAAGCCTTCACTTTCACATTGTGTTGGGGGAGGAGTCAGAGACAAGAATTCTTTTAGGGTCTTGTGGTAGAGAAAGTATCACAGACCCACAGTGCTCGGACCTCTAGGGAGCATCTCAGATCTTTGGATCTGAGCTTTGGTATTTGTACTTTCTGACATTTACTAAGAAGGCAAAAGCATGTGCTATACTTCTGACCTTATAAATGGCTATGCATCTTCTGCTCTGTGGTCCTACACTAACTACAGTAACCTGCCTATGAAAATTAAATATTGGCTTGTGGCTATAATTACAGGCACAAGCCTAAGGCAGTAGAGCTTAAAACTGAGTTGAATCATATGAAATTGCCATTTTTGGACACCAGAAATGGTCGAAATTCGGCTCTGGAGCCAAGTCATCCTGAATGCTGGTTGGGCCTCCAATGCTGGTGAGTGGCTCTACTCCAAACCAGCGCAGCCTGGCTCCAAAGCCAGCTCCTAAACTCTTTGGATGTTATACTTGCATTTACCACCCTCATAAATGTAATATCTCTAAAACCTTGGGCTAAAAAAATCACCATGTTCTAAACTAGTTACTTGAGAAACTTCTGCAAAGAGAAGTTGAATGCTAACTTTTAAGGTCTTAAAAATGGAAGATGTTTGTTTTCCAGAAGTGATCTATGCCTATCAAGGTCCAGAAGTGGGTGAATTTAGAAAAATGAAATTGATATATATGAATGCAAAGACTACACAGCTTAACTAAACAAATGTATTTTTTTCCTTCAAAATAGTCTCTGTGGGAGCCTATACACTTATTCTCAAGATGAAGTTATTTTAAAATATGGTTGGTACCACTGTTGGTATCACCCTGAGAAAGGGTTTATAAATAGCATCCTTGCTATCTCATATTCATGCCTCATAGATCTGTTTACCTTGAGGTGGGGGAATGAGAGGCCAAGGTCTGTATACATACATCACATGCTCAATATGTTTTAATAATGGTGAAAACACCGAGAGGTACGACCACTTTGTCACAGTTTAAAGGTTGAATTCCAGGAGTGTTTACAGATGAGTTTAGCAGGACAATTACGGTTGCAAATACTCACCAGTAAATGGAAAGCAGAGCAGAATAAGCATGAAAAAAAAATATGAATGGGATTGGATTTGGATAGTTGGTGTCTATTACACACTATTTTTCTGAGAAATTCTCAAATTCCGCTATGTGATTTTATGGAAATTACCTAAAACTTGAACATGGGAGAGTGAAAGCATCTTTGGTCTGTCAGGTCGGTCCTATGTGAGCTTCTGTGCGTGTGGACTTTTTCCTGCCCCGGGGGTTGCTCACGAGCTGCCCTTCCTTCCGCAGGAACCTACGCCACCCATAACTGCATGCCCTAGCCTGCTTTTTTGCTAATAGGAGATGGTGTTGAGAAATAGAAGATGGACCCTTCTTTATTTCCTATCCCTTCAGGAAGTTACAGCACCCAGTTCAGCCCGCGGGTCAAGGCTCCACTTTCAGTGAGTTGCCGAAAGTACAATTCACAGCCTCCCAACAACAGCGCCACCTGTCATGGCGTCTTGGATGCTTCCTGCAAAGCTAGCATTTGACTCAGGGATACAGTGTCCTACACAGGAGCTGGCTCTTTTTTGGAGTGTTCCTTATCCACAACCATCTAGTTTAGCCAAGCTCCATGCGAATGAGAGTAAATGTCATGATTCCATCTTTTAGATACTCTCAAATTAAGCCTAATTCAGTTAGACTTTATATGGCAGGTGGGGTGTTTTTGTTTTGTTTTGGTTTGGTTTTGATCTGGAGTAGAGGGGCTGATAAATATTCCTTATATAATTGTGCTCCTGTAGATTCTCTTGCATTTCTGATCGTATAGACCAGCAGTTCTTAAATGGCCTCTCTCCACACCACAGGGTCATCTGGCCATTGGAAACGAGAAAGGCAGGAATAAGAGAGAGTGGGCCAGGAAATATGCCTAGAGCATCACCGCATTTATTGTAAAACAGCAAGCACTGTGGCCACACTTCTTAATGGGGTGTCTTCCACAGAGAGGTTATCTGTTGAGTGTGTTAAAAAGGAAGAGCAGTTAAGGATATTTGACACCAAACCCACTGAGTTTAGGGGCAGGGCAGTGATATGAAGAGGCTGGGGTGGGAAGACAGAAGCAGGCTCAGGAGCCAGGGGCCGGCAGTCTGCATTGGAGGGGGGCAGCTCCCCAGCGCTGGCAGGCCCCCTTGTATTCAAAATGACGTGGCTCCAGAGCTGATTTTCGACTGATTCTGGTCAACAAAAATGCCCACTTCGCATGGTCCAACTTAAGGCTAAGCTCTGCTGTCTGCGGTTTGTCTTTGGCGCCCATCAGGGCCCCAGATAATTCCCCTCTGACACCCAACCCCCTCCACAGGACCAGTGGTTGCATGGCCTCTCTCTGGATCCTCAACGTTGCACTGTCTTGAGCTCTATTTCCTTTCTCTGCATCACACCCCAGGGTCCTAGTCAGAGATCACACTTAGGTGTGGCCACCCCTCAGGCATTACGCAGCTCCCACCCCTGATCACAATTTAACCCAATAAGATTCACAATAAAAGAATTTTGAGTAGAATTTTAATGAGAGCAAAGAGGATACCTTTGGGTAGACCTGGAGTGATAGGGGCATCTTTCCTGGACCCCCATTTCTACTCATGGCCAGGTGGCCATCGACCTCATCTAGATATAGGACAAACGTTTTCATAAGGATTTCTTCCCGTGATGATGAAGCTGGAGAATACATCGCATTGTTTTTTCCAGCCCGCACTCACGATGGGTCTATTTTTGTTACTCATTTTGCAATGACTTTAAATAGTGTAACATAACGGGCATCTTGACATCAGGGAGTTTACCTTTGAGATAACTTCCTTTCTTTGTCAGGTTTGGGGCCATTCCTTGGCACAAGATCTATGTTGTTATGATATTGCAATCTACTGGGATAAAAATAACTCATGATGTCAAACCCTGAGCGCAGGAGCGCTGCCCTCACGAGAGAGTCTGCCAGGGGGAGAAAGAGGGTGGGCCAGGCCCAGAGCCTCCGCGCAGACAAAAATAGAGTGCTAATGGCCTTCGGTGGCATGGAAGAGAGTGGGAAGTGGACAGAGAGATTGATACAGAAAAACGGCTCTGCGCATCTGCTAAGTCCCCATTCTCTTATTTCTCCCCGTCTATTCCTGGCTTCTCTTTCCCCAGCACAGGCCGCTCCTCCAAAGCTCCTGCCTGCCCTGGCCTCCAACCGAGCTCTGAAGGAGGCAGACCATGAATGATGATTTTCTGTGTCTGGAGTTTTAATTGAAAAACACTCCCCGAAATGGAAAGACACACAGAGGAAGTGATCTCATCGTCAGTGATTTTTGGCAACTTTCAGTTTTGGGTCCTCGCGCGGCGGAACTCGGTGAGGCAGCGCCCCTCGGTGGCCGCGGCCCAGAACTGCAGGGAAGAGCGCGGCGGGCGAAGGAACTCTGCGACCAAAAGAAGCCCAGAGAGAGATCAGGGAGGCAAAATCAAAAAGGCCCAGCCTTCTCCCATTAGGCGTGCTGGGAGTATCTTCTCCTTCTGTGCTTCTCTCTAGACCCACATTTAAGCTTTTATAATCCAGGGGCAGCGGCCACACTGAGCTTCAGGTTTGGAGCAGGTGTATGGGAGGAGGGTGAGGGAATTAAATGCTACACCTGACTTTGGAACTTCTTTCCAGAAACAAGAGAAACAAAATGACAATTGTATTACACTCCACTCAAGTAAGATTCTTGTGAAGGGAAGTCGATTTGGGAAAACATTAATGTAATTATTTGTGCTCACAGCGTGTGATTCTACCTACAAACACTTATTAATCATTGTGATCAATCGGTCAAGATCTTAGAGTAAGCTCATTAATCAAAATTCAAGCTTTCTTCTTTTTGAGAAAAAAAAAGCTCCTTTTTTTTCGAGAGAGAGAGAGAGCACGTGTGAGCCAGGGGTTGGGGGCACAGAAAGAGGGAGAGAGAATCCTAAGCAGGCTCCATGCTCAGCACAGAGCCTGACATGAGGCTCGATATCATGACCCTAAGACCATGACCTGAGCCGAAATCAAGAGTTGGAGTTTAACTGACTGAGTCTCCCAGGGTACCCCCCCCAAAAAACCCTCCTATATATAAATCTGAACTCACAGAAGCAGAAGAGTAGATTGTGATTCTGCCTGTTGTGGCAGAGACAGAGATAAAAGTGCTCAAGATTATGTGTTCATATTTTCACTCTGTATCTTTGATGCATCCACAGGAATATCATTTTATTTCTCCCCTTAATATACAAATGATAAACCTCGCAGAATGTAAGCAAGAGATTTTATGAATTGCACAAGTCTTGGGATTTAAGTTTAAATCTGGATCCATCTCTAAAGATTCTAACCAAAGAATCTGTCTGCCTCTCGGAAGGATAAGGAGGAAGGGGTTCCTCTCCAGGAGGTGAGGGAAACATTCTAACTCTGCCCAGTCAGAAGATCAAATGTTGAAGCTTCTGGAGGTTAAAAGGGAGCCTGATAGAGAAGGTGCCAAGATAGGCCAAGTGGCTTCCAAAACAAGGCCTCTCGAGGTGACGGCTGATGTGGTTGGTTCTAAATGACCCGGCCTCGCAGGAATTGAAATACAATTTGTCCATTTCCCAGGAGTGGTTTCCCCCTCAGGGACAGACTTGACCCTGGGGACATTGATCTATAATCCCAAACTCCAAATATACAGTGAGAAATAAGATTGTCAAATGAACCTGAAATGTTCTTTCTGGCTAATAAACACCTTCTATCCTTAGAGGAAAGGCACAGGGGAAGGCGAGTTATAATTGGAAGATGGCTCGGTGATCATGGAATCCGAGCATGGGGCAGGAGAGGATGAAGAATCATCTGAATGGCTAATATCACTGTGCTGTAGTAACCGGGCTCAACCGGGCTCACCCATCCTCACTGGGCTCAGCCTGCCAAATGCTCTGTGATGCCTGTCAGCTTGGTGGGGTGCGGGGGGGGCTCCCTGGAAGCAGGCCGACTCAGAGACAAAAGTGTGGATGACAGTAACATTTAGAATGCACTTTCAGGAAAAACTGGTAGGTGAGTAGGGAAGTGGGACAAGAAGGCAAGTGGCGGGGGGCGGGCGGGAGGAGCCTGGCGGGCTCAGTTGGCAGAGACGCGACTCTTGATCCTGGGGTTGTGAGTTCGAGACCCACACTGGATGGAGAGATTACTTAAAAATAAAATCTTCTTAAAAAAAAAAAAAAGTGAGGTGGCATGAGCTAGGCAAACGTGAGTTATCCAGTAAAGGCCCCAGGCAGGTGAGTTTGGTTCAGTCCCACAGGAGCGCTCTGGACACCATGTAGGTCCCACATCAAACTGTCCTGTTACTTACACTCCACACCCCCAGTCATCAGGCCAGAGCTGCCCACAAGTGCGGCTGAAGCGCGCTCTGCCAACCCACACGCAGGTCAGCACTGGCCTCTAGTCAGCGCTGAAGACAAAGAGATGCAGGCGCCCACTGTTGGAAAAGCACAAACCCAGCAGACAACCAAGAGCACGACAACGGAGAGGGATCCACATGGATGTTCGCCGGGCGCACCCGCCTCGTCGGCTGGAAGACCCGCGCACCCAGTGATGACACGGGTTGTGTAAGCCCAGGAGGCTTGGAACCTCCTGGAATATTTTTAAAGGGCTGACCATAATCATAGTGTCGGTCACCACTGATGCATTCAGTTTGCATGATATTGTTTGGTTCTAGTGATTTTTTTTTTACATTATGTTATGTATTTTCCCTCCTTCAAAAAGAACTCAATCATTTGCATCGTACCCACTCTCTGTTATACCCGTTCTTTCATAGGTTGTGGCAAACCAATGGATTTCAAGCTTTGGTCAGAGGATCACTTGAGGACTTTGCTATAAATGCAGATGTCACGGCCCTTCCTTAGGCTTTCAGACTCAGTGACTCTACCCAGAAATTTGCATTTTGAATAGGACTCTTAAGTTATTCTAAAGCAGGCATCCTCTGGTCCCTGTGTTTAGAAACGCTATTTTCTACAGACACATAAGAATACATAGATCTCTTTAACTGGGTTTTTATTAAATTTTACTGTCATTCATACATTAATTCATTCACCAAATATTTATTGAACACTTGTGCTGTGCAGTAAAGATACAGGAGCCAAACAAAAGAAAGGAAAGTCTGTGATCTCATGGAGCTTACGTTCTAGTGCATAGAAACAATTAATAAAGAAATAGATAGATAGATAGATGATAGATGATAGATGGATAGATGGATGATAGATAGACAGATAGATAGACGATAGGTAGATTATGACAGTGGGAACCAAGTTCTTTAAAGAAAAGTCAAGTTACAGGAGGGCATGTGTGACCGTTGAGAGGCTTCTGCAGAGCGATTGGCAGTGTCTCTGAAAATGGGCATTTGAGGAGAGACCTGAAGGCACGAGGAGCAGGCCCCAGAGCCGTGGAGGGGAAGAGCGTTGCCTGCAGTGATGAAACCAGGTGTCGAGGCCCTGAAGTGGGCGTGTTCTCCAAGGAAGGAAGGGGGCATCAAGGAGGCCGGGGTGGCTGGAGTAGTGGGAGGCAGGCAGGAGGGTAATGGATCTAGAATCGGGGCCAGCTCACGACGGGCTTTGTAAGCAACAGGAAGGACTTTGGGTTTTATTCTGAGCAAGGCGGAAAGGACACAGGAGGATCTGAGCCACAGAGAGATGTGATGAGGTTTCAAAGGCTTCCCTGAGGCTTCTGTGGAGAGAATGCGGATGAATGCCAAGAAGCTGGTGGCAAGCTCCCACTGCTTAGGAAAAGTCACGCAAAAGCCACAAAGCCTTTTGGTCTCCTTATCAGAAACCAAAAGGGACAGACTTCCAGTTGTAAGATAAATATGGTGCAACATGATGACTGTAGCTCACACAGCTGCGTGATATATAGGGAAGTCGTTAGGAGAGTAAATCCTAAGAGTTCTCATCGCAAGGAGAATATTTTTTATTTTGTCTTTGCTTTTTATTGTCTATATGAAATGATGGATGTTGGCTGAACCTATTTTTTAAGTTCTGTTGTGGGTTTTTGTTTTTGTTTTTTGAGAGAGTGAGAGAGAGCCTGTGGGGGAGGGAGAGGGAGGGCGGGAGGGAAGAAGGAGAGGAAGAGAGAGAATCCCAAGCAGGCTCCACACCCAGCACGGAGCCAACAAGCAGGGCTCAATCTCACGACCCTGAGATCATGACTTGAGCTGAAATCAAGAGTCGGACACAACCAACTGAGCCACCCAGGGACCCCTGGCTGAACCCATTGTGGTAGTCATTTCACCATATATGTAAACCAAACCATCACGTTGTATGTCTTGAACATATACAGTGTTGTATGTCAATTATTTCTCAATACAACTGGGGTTGGAGGAACACACACACACACACAATAAGCCAAGGAGGGAAACTGTGATAGAAGGGTCATAAAGAGCTCCAGGAAACACTCAGAGGTTACTGAGTGAAGACTCATAACATCTGCACGCAACTTTTTCTTTTCAATTTTCAATTCAGTGCGGACTTTTTTAGGCCAAAAAACACACAGAAACTCCTCCCACCAACCTTCCTCTTGAGTGGGGCAGAGTCTGAGGGAATGTGTGGCGGCTACAAACACACCAGAAAAGACAGTGAAAGAGCCACCACCCACCTACGTTCAGCCACCTCCAGCTGAGGCTGGATTGGTTTGGCCGATCAGTGCCCAACAGGATATGAAATCTGAACGGAAATGTGTCCCAGAATCTTCTGTTTCCTTCTTCTCTTCTTTTGCCTCCCCCTTTTATTTCTTTCTTCCTCTTCCTGCTTATAAACTCCCTCAATAGTCTGAAAAAAATTGTGCACACTCCTCTTAAAAATTCTCAGCAGTGCTTCAAAGTACAAAAAAAAAATAAGTTTGAAATAAAAGCCACCACAGAGAAACAATCACTATTAACAACAATAAACTGATAGAAGTTTGCACAACCTTGGTGGCTTTAAACAACAGAAATGTATTATCTTACAGTCCCGGAGGCCATCTGATACCAGACTCATTGGGTTGAAACCAACATGTCAACAGGGCTATATTCCTTTCTGGAGGCTCGAGGAGTGAATCTGTTTTCTTGTCTTTTCCAGCTTCCAGAAGCTTCCTGCATTCTGAGGATTGTGGCCTCCATCTGGAAAGCCAGCAATGTAGCCTCTCTCTGACCCTGTTTCTGTGATCATGCCTTTTTCTCTGATCATAACTGGGAAAGGTTCTCTGCTTCTGAGGACTCATTAAGTTACACTGGGCCCATCCAGGTTAATCTAGAATAATCTCCCCCTCACAAGGTCCTTAACTTTAATCACATCTGCACAGCCCATTCTGCCATGTGAGGTAACAAATTCACAAACTCTGGGGATTAGAACATGGACAATTTTTTAGGGGGGCGGAGATCATTATTCTGCCTACTAGATAGACAAAATGCCTTTGTAAGAATACAATATACGTTATTTTTAAAATGTATTTAGTTTGACCTACATTACCAGATTTCATAATTATTTTAGTGAGAACCCTCTAGTCACATCATGGTAAGTTAAAATGACAGATGTAATTACAGAAACATAGATTGGAAACTTATATCAAGGTCCAAAACTCTGCACCTCAATGAAATAAGATATTGTGCAGAGTCCTTGTAGTGTTAAAGTAAGCATGAGTAAGATTTCCTTATTTTGAGATATTGACTAATTTCTTTAAAATGGTATTCCCAGGATGCCTAGGCAGCTCAGTTGGTTAAGCATCTGCCTTCGGCTCAGGTCATGATCTCAGGGACCTGGGATCGAGCCCCGCATCGGGCTCCCTGCTCAGCGGTGAGCCTGCTTCTCCCTCTGCCTCTCCCCCTGCTTGTGTTCCCTCTCTCTCTGACAAATAAATAAATAAAATATTTTTTAAAATGGTATACCCTGTCATCTCTGGGTCCTACCATCCCCTTCATTGCCACCCCCCAGAAACATTATAATCTCCTCTAGTTACAGCTTTTGAGTTCCCACACATTAGGTCTGATGGGAATGGAAGGGAGTCAGACATTTGGGACCTTCCAGCTATCCCAGGGCTCCAGCCAGCATCCTGTGAAACAGAAGAGCTACTTAGTCAACCCAAAAAAATCGTGAGAAATTATATATTGCTATTGATTTATTCTACTAAGTTTGGGTGTGGTCTGTCAGGCAGCACTTAAATCAATGAACTGGTGTGAAGATGCTGGTGGACACCAAACCTTAGATGAACACGGAGGAACAAATATGTGCTGTGTGACCCAGCTTGATATGTGACGGGTGCTATCTCATGTCTGCTCACACCACAATGATTGCTCCTATCATCCAGGGAGGTCGCCAATAAAGCCAACGTGAACTCTGTGAGGGACAGAAAACAGTAACGATTGTAAAATTGACTCCACAAATCTTCAAAGGAAACAGCAGAATGGGGGCTCCTCAAAACACCTTTGTCCCTCTGGCCAAGGGTAGTTGGCAACAAGGACAACATGCTCTCTTGCGAGATCCCATTGTAAAGTGACCTCTGGTTGTCATCCATGAGCTGCTTGAGGATGTCAGTACTTATATGCCCTTGACCCTGATGGACGTGACATTTCGGCCAGCTCTCTTGGTGGCCCTGGGATCTTTCCGAGATTTCTCCATGGACGAGCTTGGAGATGCCCCTGAATGAGAAGAAGAGTCACATCCATGGGGTGACTCCTATAAGAGTTTAGCCACAGTGACTGAAGTCCACATTTCTATGACCACTTTGGAGAAAAACAAGGGTTCTGAGAATGAGCAGGGGCAACAAGACCCACATCTGAAGAGTATGATGGAGAGAAAGGACAACAGCTCTGTCACAGGAGCAAGGCCGTCCCACAGGAAAAGTAGGGAGGACATCATGAAGAATCTTCCGAAATAACAGGCCATCCGACAAATGGCAAAAAGTCAAGGAAGAATGATGCTCCTCCACATGCCCAGATGGCCCCTGAGTTCTCCACAACCTTCTGTAACAGCCCGTCCCATGGTCAGTTCCAATTGTCAACCGTGAAATGGCGCCCACTCCGTCAGCCCGCCTAGCCTCTCCCCTGCTGCCCAGCTCTGCTCGTCGTCCCCATGAGGTCCCAGGACTTGGTGTCACTGAAGAATGTGATCTTTCAGCCCCTGAGATCAGCTCTCATGGGTGCAGTGTCTGAGGGGGCTTTGGATTACTCCTAACTCAGAAATTTAACTCTTTTATGACTTCAATCTTGGACACAGTAGTTTACCAAGGAGCCATATGAGGCAGGAGACCGGGTACAGGAGCGCTCACTGATGGAACCACCTGCTGCCCGAGTATCAGGGAGAACAGCGCCAGACCCCTTGGCATTGACCTAAAACAGAGTCGTGTTCTGCCTGATGTAGCTCTGTCTTTTGAGGAGAGAGCCCAAAGGACCTCCAGCCCCAGCGACCCACTGTGTATTTCAGGGGAGGGAGCTGTCAGATTTGTGACCTCCAATACCAACGGGTGGAACCCGACTTCCCCAGACAACTTCTGCCTCCGGTCTGGGTCGTGTTTCCACTGTGACCATAGACTAGATCCCTGGAATGTTGCCAGGATGATGGGGCTCTGTCCTGGAGATTGGCAAGCTTCCAGAGAGTTTTTAGGGTGAGGGGTGAGGAAGGAGTGAGGCCAGACCCCTCGGCCTGTGGATCAGCAGCACAGCCGACTTGGTGGGGAGATGTGGCCCTGCCTCCCAACAAGGCTGTGCCCATTAGGTGACTGAGCCACATGCGGAAGAAAATATGCAAAACTATTCAGGTTTTAATGCATCTAAATGTCTCACCTGTGACCTGTGTAAAAACCAAAGGCTGTTCTAACACTGGCTATTTTTCTATTAGAGTTTGCCTCCTTGTTAAAGTGGAATTTTCCCCTAGGTTACAGTTGAATTTTAGTCACTTACAGGAAATTTAAATTCTAATTGTGGTAAATAGGTTGTGCAGTAATTATAGTAAAATAATGTGTCCGTTATAGTTTTGGCTTTTTTTTTTTTTTTAATGGTTACCAAAACACACTTTTTCTCCTGGGGAGGGGAGCAAAGGTGGTGGGCAATTCTTTGTGCAATTTTGAAAGGCAGGTACGTTGTGCGGACCCCAGCAAAAATACAATGAAGCCGAGCAGAGGAGTGGATGGGAGGGAGTCCCGGGGCCCTGTGGGCCCTCGGGAAGAGCGGACGTGGCACTGGCTGGAGCAGAGAGGAGCAACCCTCTGGCCGACCTGACCTGCGGTCTCGGGAACTCCATCTCCAGGTCCCCCAGCAACAGCAGGGAACCTTGTGGGAACCTCCAGCCTGGAGCAAAGCCTGGCACCAGGCACGGAGATGGTTAAGAGGGGAGAGGGAAAGGAGGAAAGCCTGCCAACGACCACGGCCACAATCGTGGAGCAGGCCCCTGCCCCCAGCTCCTGGTTCTCAGGTGCCGACCACTCTCAGCCCCAGTGACCTTACCCAGGGCCTGGGGACTCCCCCGCTCCCATCCATCCAGCCGTTGGCAGCCAGGAGCTGGGGCCCCCAAACTCTGCATGTCCCCAGGAAGACCTTGGTTCTGGGCCCACCCCTCCAGCTTCACCGCCGCTGTCTGTCTGGAGACCCCGCAGTGGGGGAGGAGAAGACAGCTGGTTTGAGCTGCTGCCAGGCGTTTTGTGGTAGGACATCCTTGCTCATAGCCAGCCTGGCTGCTTCAAGAAAGACAGGAGCTTCAGATCCCGGCCCCAAGTTGGCTTCTCCAGGGCCACCTGTTAAAATAGCCACTTAGAGGGGAGCCCTTGAAAAGCCAGTGACCTCCATCCCAGCCACCTTCTAAGTCCTGAATGACAGCCACCCCGCCTACTATCTCCGCCTCGGGGCCTGGGAGTGGCCCACCTAGCGGCCTCTCTGTCCATCACACCTCGCAGGGTGTCACCCCAGCCACCCTCCCTCCAGTCTCAACTGCAGACTCTACCCTCCCACCACCTCCTCCTTCCCGCTGACTCACTTAGTTCACTGTTCTGGCTTCAAGAACTCTTTGACCTTTTTTTTTTTTTTTTTTTAACATGTTTCGTTTTTCACTTGACCTCAAGGGCTCTCGCTCTTGGATCGAATTGGCATAGATCTGGACACCCGGGCAAGTTTGGAAGTGGTGGATGTGGACTTGTTTGTATGGGGGCGATGAAGCCAAGAGCTGAGGACAGAGAAAGGTGTGCTTAGGTGATGGGATTAAGACCAGCTTGCTTGAATTCTGGGAGGAAATGATGGGACAACAATCAGTAACAATCTGGAAAAGGTCCGATGTCATCAGGCTAAACGTTGGGCTGAACTCATGCTCCAATTCCCGCAGGAAGCATTCTCTGACTATTCCAGCCTCCAGGGCATTTTTGAGGCACTCAGCGGCGGGCGTTTATTATCTGACATGTGACAGGCGCTTTACGGAGCACTGGACAGAGCAAAAGGAGACGAGGTTCCTGCGATCAAGGTAATTAAACATCCATCCGAAATAATAGATCGAAGTCACTAGCACTATCATAGAGGTATGTATTGGGGCCATGAAAGGAAAAAGAAGGTCGTCTAAATGGGACAGGGAGGTCAGGGAGGCTTCCTGGAGGAAGAGCTGCTTTAGCTGAGTTTTGAAGAAGAGAGGTGCGTGCTGGACAGACCCAACCTCAAAATGCTAGCGACACTCACCCCTTCCCCTGACGGAAGCTGCCGTCTCACCGATGGCCCTGATGTTGCAAGATGGGCATCACGGCACCCCGCCCCCAGCCACTCCCCCGCGCCCAGCAGCCGCAGCAAGTCGGCATCCTTCCATACGGCCTGGTTCAGGAAGGCCAACCAGATGGTGGTTTTAGAGTGTTGGGCATGATAAATACGAGAGGGAGAATTCTCTCTGCAGAGGGGTCAGAAGTTTGAAGGTACCATGAGATGGAGGCCGGGCCGTGATGAGCCATAACCTGGGAGAGCCATAGGGACGAGGAAGCAGAAATGCACTCGCAGAGGGAGCCAGCAGGCTGAGAAGGAGATGGACAGAGATGAGTAGAGATGCCACAAGGGGGACCCGAGCCCGTGGGGGACATAGGACTGGGGTGGGACCTGGTATTGTCACCCCCATCCCTCTGTTTCAGTTTCAGACCCCATGTGTTCTTACAAAAAAAAAAAAAAATCCACTTTCTTAAGCCTTAAAATGACCCAATGAATATAGATCCAAGTATACACCCAATGAAAAATTTTGTGTGTATGCACAAGGAAACATGTAAAATGATGCTCACTGGAAAAAATTTAAATAACAGTTAACAAAAGAATAAATAATTAATTGTAATATACTTATGTGTTGGAGCAGGATTCTGAAGTTAGAAGAATGAACAAGTTGTCTAGATAGATAGATGATAGACATATAAATCTGTATATACACATACAGATACATCATACAGATCACACACATATATATTGACAGGGATAGATTCTAAGTTATAATGACAAATTTAAAAATCTCATTTAAGATATGCATAATACCATTTCTATAAATTTAAAACAACAGTACATGTTGCTTGTTCTGGATATGGTTATATACGTGTAATTGTAATATGAGTTAATTTGAAGGTTATAATCTAAATTCAACGTAGTAGTTGCTTCAAAAGGTAATGGAATAATTTGGGAAAATGAAATATTTCTTAACAGTATAAGGTTGAATTCATTTAATGACTTAATAAGAATTAAGTCAAATGTGACCAATAGTCAAAATGGTTAATTCCTGTATTTTTAATGTTTTTTTTTAAATCTAAGAAAATGAACAGGGTGCAAGTGGGAAGCGCAGTCATCCAGCAGATGAGGTCCGAAGCAAGAGCGCAGACGTGGAGGGGATGAATATATACATCAAAACAGAAAGAAAACCGTCTGTGGCGTGCTCCACCGTGGGACTCAGTGAGGGGGAGAAATCTAATTTGGCTCTGAGCTTTCTGGCTGTACTGATTATAGGAGCTACAGCAAGGAGCAGATTCGGGGAGGAAGCTGATTAATCTGGCATTGGACGCACTGCGTGTGAAGGTTCCTGTCTCATCCACGTGGGAGTTGCGCAATAGACACATCCGGACTAGGGACCTAGACTAGGAATCATTTGCATCAAAGGCATCCTTGAAGCCATGGGACAGGGTAGACCCAGGGAGTGCATATAGAGTAGCAAGAACAGATGCCAAAGGATGGAACCTTGCACTAAAAATGGACCAGAGGTGGCCAAAGAAGGATCCTGTGAGGTTTGTGATGAGAAAGGGTACACAACCTGCCAGAGGCCCAGGAAAGTGAGCCCCTTTAAAAGAGTGCTCAACCATGAGGAAAGTCACCAAGAAATGTGAATATGTGTTTATTCCATTTGGAAGTGCCAGGGGATGAGCCACAGAATCTCTCTCTTTGACCAATCTTAGCCAATGGCCTTCCAAACTCCTTTCTTTTTGTGGCTACACAGAAATAAGTAGTGTAAGGACCTAAGAGCTCAGAATGAAGGAGGTGAGGTGAGTCTGTCCTTGTATGTGTCCAGTTTTTCTTTTCTTCAGTTCGGGAAATTTTTCATGAGCACTGCTGACGCTATTCTAAACCTCTTCCCTGGGTAGGGAGGTGTTTCGGGGTGAATGAACCGTGTTCCTCCCCAATCTGTGTGTTGAAGCCCTAACCCCTAGAACCTCGGAATATAACCGTATTTGGATGTGGGGTCTTTGAAGAGGTCATTATATTAAAATGAGTTCATTAGCATGAGTCTGACCAGTGTCCTTATAAGAAAAGGGAATCAGGACACACAGAGAAATGCCAAGAAGAGCCAAGGCCACCTGAGGACAGAGGGAGAAGATTGCCATCTGCAAGCCAAGAAGAGAAGCATCTGGGGAAACCAACCCTGCTGACACCTTGACCTCAGACTTCCAGCTTCTAGAACTGTGAGAGAACAAATTTCTGTTGCTTAAGCCACCTGATCTGGGCTATTTTGTTCTGTCAGGCCTGGCCGACTCACCCAAGAAGGATGCACAAGTTCTGCCAACAGCCATGCCTGCCTGGCCGTGTCCGCTATAAGTGTGCGCGTGCACCGGAGGGAGGCCTGTGTGCTCACACGAGCCTGCAGCGCCATTCCCCTCTCTGAAACCAAAGGGAGCGGAGGAGGGAATGAGGTCAGAAAGACAACGTGGAATTAGATGATGCAGATCATTTAAAAAATGATCTCCGTTGAAATTTTTTTTATGTTATGTTAGTCACCATACGTTATTATCATTAGTTTTTGATGTAGTGTTCCATGATTCATTGTTTGCGTATAACACTCAGTGCTCCATGTAGAACGTGCCCTCCTTAATACCCATCACCAGGCTAACCCATCCCCCCCCCCAGAACCCTCAGTTTGTTTCTCAGAGTCCATTGTCTGTCATGGTTCGTCTCCCCCTCCGATTTCCCCCCTTCATTCTTTCCCTCCTGCTATCTTTTTTTTTTTAACATATAATGTATTATTTGTTTCAGAGGTACAGGTCTATGATTCAATGGTTTTGCACAATTCACAGGGCCTTTTTTAATTACAATATCTTAGATGGCCAATGGGCACATTAAAAGATGTCCCACATCACTAATTATTAGGAAAATGCAAATCAGAAGCACAGTGGACTATCAACTCACAAAGGTCAGAATGGCTGCTATCAAAAAGACAAGAAATAACAGGATTGGTGAGCGTGTGGTGAAAACCGAAATGCTCATGCACTGTTGGTGGGGATGCGGACTGGGGCGGCCACTGCGGAAAACCGTATGGAAGCTCCTCAAGTTACCCTATGATCCAAGCTCTTCCACTTCTGGGACCCATAGAATAAGAAAACACTAATTTGGAAATATTTATGCACCCCTGCATTCATTGCATCAACATTTACATGATATGTATGGAAATAAATTTAAGGGTCCATTGATGGATGAATGGATAAAGAAGATACGCTATTTTGAGATATGCATATAATGGAATATTATTCAGCCATAAAGAACGAAATCTTGCCCTTTGCAACAACGTGGAGGACCTTGAGGATATTGTACCATGTGAAATGAGTTAGACAGAAAAAGATAAATACTATATGATTTCACTCACATGTGGAATCTCAGAACCCAAAACAAACTAAAAAACAAAACAATGCAAAAACAAGCTCATAGATACAAGGGACAGATTGATGGTTCCCAGAAAGGCAGGAGATGCGAGTGGGTAAAATGGGGGCAGGGGGTCAATTGTATGGTGACAAATGGTAACTAGCTTTGGGTGGTGATCACTTAATAGTATATACAGTTGAATTATAATGCTGTACGCCTTCAACTTATATAAGGTTGTATACCGATTGTACCTCAATGAAAATAAAATCTGGAGCAAGAAACATTCTGATCTAAAAAAATAAATAAATAAACAGAAAAATGAAATTACAACATCTTGGAGTGATAAATTCCTGAAAACTAACAAGCACAAATGTCCAATTAATTGTGCTGATTTTAACTGACATCCATCCCCAGTGCTTCTTCAGGAAAGTGACCGAGGGGCAAGTGACACCGATCTGGAATGCCAGGCAGCAGAGTTTTGATGATATGGTATGGGCAGACTGTAAAGGTGTTTTGGCATGAATAACTTTGAATAATGCATGTGATTTGAGCAGCATCAAGAAAAGGGGGGATAGAGAGTAGCTGGGGGGAAGAGCAGAGGACATTTCCCCCCGCCCCCCGCCGCCCAAGCTCCCAGCCATGCCTTCCTGCCTCTCTACCTCCTGTCCCATCCGCAGTGCCCGGAAATGTGGGCAAGAGGAGCCCCTGCCCCCAGCTCCGTACTTGACAGCTGCCCTGCCCTGCCTCAGCCAGGCTTCTCACCCCTGGAGAAGGAGCCCAAGGGGCCAGAAGGCCATGGCCCCCGGAACCTAGGCGCCCCCTTCTAGACCACACATTCCAGGTACCCGAGACCCTGTCTCATGTCGGCTGCAGCATCTCTGCCTGCTTCTTCTGGGCGCCCATGCTCTGGAGCCCATACCTGCACTGTGCCCACCCCAAGGCCTGAGCCAGGGGGGCATCAGACAGAATGGGGATGTGAGGCTGGGACATGCACACACTGCAGCCACCTCCCCACCTGGGAGGGAGCCAGCCGGGAGAAGAGAAGGGGCTGGATGGAAAGCTGGGGGCACAGAGGCTGGTCCTCCTTGTGGGCTGGCATTCTGAGGCCCGATATTGAGGACTCTGAGCTCTGCATTCAAACCCCACATGCCATGTCACTGTGAAGCTAAATTTGCCAAGGAAGAGGGATAGGATATTTTATGTAACAGTTTGTAGCTTTCTTTCTCATTTTAAATATTGGACAGAGGGTGTGTGGACTGCCATTTGTACAGGTTGGGGGCAGCCCTCCCTCCTCCCACCTCTCTCCTCCCTGACCCCACAGCCAAAACTCTGCTCCATCGGGCCGAACCACTGGCATGTTTATTCCCTTTATTTTAGATCATTATGTCTACATTTGTCATTTCCTCCTTAAAGCATTAAATGGTGATATTCTCAACTAATTTCTTTATAAATAAGTATTAGGATTTGTGATATTTGCCCTTTGTTTATGTATCTGAGGAGGCAAAAGGATGGATAGCCTTTTGTCATTAGCTCAAAGATTTAGCATCTGGATCCTCCTTTTCTATTTTTATAATCTCCTGTCAAGCCACACCATGCTGGCGGTTTCCGATCCTGGTATCACAATGATCACACCGAAACGGAGCCTTCTATCTTAGTCTGAATTAATTCGGGAGCGTTCGCCTGCGGCCTCCCCACCCCTGCAGGTTTCCAGTTTTATTTGCAGTGACGAAGTCTGGTCAGCAGATGGCAACGAGCATCTTGTAAGAAAGGGAAAGTGATTTAGGCCGAGTTAAAAAAAGAGAGAGAGAGAGAGAGAGAGAGAGAGAGGGAAAGAGAAAACGGACCCCGTGGAGAACCGGAACCATGTCTTCCCGGTGGGGCAGTGGGCGCCCTCCCCCAGTGGGCGCCCTCCCCCCCCCGCCCCCCCCCCCCGCCATGAGGCCATCGGCTGCCGGGGCGCCCGCGGGCCCTGTTCCCTGCAGCCCGTGCAGCGCAGCCTGTCCCTCCGGGTCCAAAGTCCTTTACGTGAGATGTTCAGTTCGTGGCACGTGCGGATGGGGGGATTCTGGACCGTGAGACCGAGGTTGGGGTGGCTCACAGCACGGGAGCTGGCCCCCAACTTCCCCCCAGGACACCCCCCCCAGTGGCGCCGGGCTGCCCCCACCCCCACCCCGGCAGGCCCGGGTGTGACGCGAGACAGCTAATTTAACCTGCATGTCCACGGCTCCCCTTCTTCTAGGGCGGTTGCCATGGCAACCCCCAACTCTCAGGCTTTTCTCGCTGACTGGCCAGGCCCCACACACGGTTTCTGGAATGGACGGTGCTATATTTGGGGAGGACTCAGTGGAAGACCAGGTTGACCTAGTTCTAATGCCACACGACGACAGGGCAGGGACGTGAGGTGTCACCGAATAGAGAAGGGATGGTCGCTACCAGGAAAGATGGGACGATGACAGGGGCGGTTGTGGGCACGGCGGGGATCTCGTCCTTGGTTACTTCCTCAGCTTCCAAAAGGAAAAGCCCCGCACTACAGTCAGGGGCCAAGTCTCCGATGCACGTGTGCAGAAATGTGGAATTCCTTTGCTGTGGTTTAGGAAATATAGAAATGTAAGATGGTTTCACCTCTTTAAGAGAAGGAAAAAAACAACACCCTGCATTATCCATTATCCCTGACAATTTGGATCCGAAGTTGGCCCGTACTGCTCAGATCGGTTTGTCCAACTTCCAAAGGCTCTGGCGCGACAGTCAGCCCACATTCCCGTCCCCCGCCCTGCGCCGCCCTTCCCCTTCAGCGTGGCCTGCACTCGTGGATTTGCTTCTGGAGACTGGAGTACGAAAGAAATGGTGGCATGTCAGTTCTGAAGTGAGGATTACAAAATCGTGTTCTGCCTTGAGTGCTCTCTGTGGCTGGGAGCACTAACGGCCACGCCGTGAGGACACATGGGGGCCCACGGAGAGGCCTCGGGGCAAGGGACTGAGGCCTGCAGGGGTGCTGAGAGGAGCCTGGAAGCGCACACACGCTGGGCCCGGTGGAGCCCCAGCTGACAGCCTCCCTGTGAGCTCCTGGGAGGCCTGAGCCAGAGGATCCAGCAAGCCACACCTGGAGTCCTGCCCCACAGAAACTGGGCGCCAATGGATGTCTGTTGTTTCTAGCCACTAAGTTTTGGAGGATTTTGTTTGTTCTCTTGCTTCCATGGTTTGGATTGTGATTCCAAGTACATCCTTTTAGAATCTACCTGGTCATATTTGATGCTCACCTTCATCTCTTATGGCTGTGTAATCTTGAGTGAGTTACCTGGTCTCTCTGGGCCTCAGTTTCCTTATCTATAAAATAGGTTAATACTTGTAAATGCTTAGGGGCGCCTGGGTGGCTCAGTCATTAAGCGTTTGCCTTCGGCTCAGGTCATGATCCCAGGGTCCTGGGATCGGGCCCCACATCGGGCTCCCTGCTCCACAGGAAGCCTGCTTCTCCCTCTCCCACTCCCCTCTGCTTGTGTTGCCTCTCTCGCTGTGTCTCTGTCAAATAAAAAAAAAAAATACTTGTAAATGCTCAGAACATACCTAACTCATAGATAATGCTTCGTAAATTAGCTATTATAATTACTGAGTACAAATTATTTACATTTCTATAGAACTAATTTCCTCTATATCTGTATCTGTAATTTGTCTTCCGTACTGATTTCCCATGAAATGTAATAAAAAAAACCCTCACCATTTCAGAGCTTTGTAGATCTTCTATGAAAATGTGCAGGTGTAACCTAAGTGTGGCAACCAGGCATTGAGACCCCCACATCCCTGTAACTCTGCGAACTCTGTCCTATAAACTCTGCCTATGTCCACAGAAGGGCAGAAGCCATATGCCCCAAAGGACATATAACTATCAGGTAGAGATTTTGTGGACAGTCCATCATTTTAAAGAACGAGGTAGGCAAATATGTCTTGGGTAGATTAGGAATGAAATAGAGTAGGGGCCTAAGTCGCAACCAAGCTAGCATTTCTTTTTTCTTTCTTTTTATTTTTTTTAAGACTTTATTTATTTTTTGACAGAGAGAAAGAGAGCACAGGTAGGCAGAGCGGCAGGCAGAGGGAAAAGCAGACTCCCCGCTGAGCAGGGAGCGCGATGCGAGGCTCGATCCCAGGACCCTGGGATCATGACCTGAGCCGAAGGCAGATGCTTAACCGACTGAGCCACCCAGGCGCCCCAGTTAGTGTTTCTTCGCAACATGAATTCATGCGCTGGGTATAGCAGCGCCCAGTGCTGGGCATTGTAATTACGGAAACAAACATAGTGGAAAACGCAGCCCTTGGTCAAAGTGAGAGACAAGTGGGTAATCCCCAGGAGGAATGAGCCGTGTATATGTGTGAAGCGAGTTCAGGGAAGGACGGACACTTGTTTTCAGAAGTTTCGAGAGGCCTCTCTCAGACGCCAGTTCTACACCTTCAGGGTTGGCATTAAAAAATAAAATCAGCGGCTGTGTCTGCTCACCCCTGGTATCACCTACAATGTGCATCCATGACAGATGAAATCTGGGGACTTCATGACGTTTGTTCCCCCCAGAAACCAGACATTCCTAAGAGAGCATGCATAAAGTGCGGACCTCAAAGTCAGGTGTTTGCCACTGTCGATGATGCTAATATTTCGCAAATTTTCAAAGTGTATTGGCTGAACAAACCTACCAGGCTGGTAGTATTAGACCCATTTTCCAGATGGGAAAATTAAGGCACAGGTAGGTCAAGCGGCTTGCCCAACCACACACAGGTAGTAAAGGCAGAGCCGGAATGCAAAATTCAACAGTGTGTCAACAGGGCCTGTAGTCTTCCCCCCTAAGCGTTATAGACTCTGGCTTACTATTCTCAGATTCAAGCTCCTTGTAATCTCCTAATGTCCTTTGCTCTGCTGCAGAATCTCAGTCAAAAACCCAGCGTGTCACCCATTCTCCCAAGGGTCGAGGGTCGCGTCTGAGTTTGCTGGGGGCCTTAAATACTGCGTTGGGATCCAGGCGGCTGCGGAAACCCGATCCTTGGCCGTCAACCACACAAGCTGTTGCTGCATTGTTCCCACACAAGCACTACTCAGCTTTATTCCACATAAGCCCCTTGTGTTGGAAGTGGCCCAAGGGGAAACAAGATGTCCAAGACCGAATCTCACTCTCGCTTGAGGGGATTTGACGGGGTCGGTTGGGATCAAGGGGGCACGCAAGTTGCAGCCAGGATCACAGGCCCCGTGTGTCGGCGCCCAGCTGCCCACCCACGCTCACGCTAGACATGCTGAGGACCGGTCCACCTTCTCCTGAATTTCCATGTGCATCCGAAGACCGAGAGGCCCCTCACCAAGGTTTTGCTTTAGACCATCCAGGCTCTGGGTCGGTTCAAAGGTTTTGCTGAAAGACTTTTCACTTTAGATTTTTCCCCCTGAAGGTTGTGGGTGTTCTAGAGATTTTTAAGCCTGAAATGCTTTGCAAGGCAATGGGTTGCTTCTAGCGGGACAAGCAAGTATTGAAAGGTGAAGTGAGAGAAAAGGGAGCAGAATAGAATAAATTAGGGAGGTGAGCACCTGACATCACCTCCTTAGCACCCTCACTATCAACCTCCTCACCGCACCGCGTCCTCATCACTAGCATTTAAGGAATGTCTCATTGGTGCCAGGCACCAGGGACAGGGATTTGCACGGGTCACCTCTAAGCGCCTGCTCAGAGGTCACAGACCGGTGGCCTGAGGGCGGGATAAACTTCCCCGGGCAGACAGGGACCAGCTCACAGTCGTCCCACTCCTAGCACAGTGCATTCGTTTAGGTCCCTGCCAGGCACCTGCCCCCCAGGAACTAAAAGGTACAGACTGTCCCCACTGTGTGTCCCTGCTGCTTTGGACACCAGCAGTAGCTGAAGCCAGACTTCCTCTCCTCTGCATCACATACACACGCACACACGCATGCACGCACACACTCGTGCACACACGCATGCACACACACACACACACACACACACACTTCTGCTCCTATACTGGGGCAGGCCAGGATAGAGGTTGCACCTGGATGTCCGTATGCACAGAGTTCAGACACATCTCTGCCCAAGAGTGGACTCCAAAGAGAGGTTCGGAAACTTCACCGAAACAGAGTAAATCCAGGATCCCAGGGCTCATCCCCTGATGCCCCTCTCCCCACTAACTCTCTCTTCTATGGTGGTCTTATGAGTGAGTCAGGGCTGGTCTTCCCTTCATCCCTCCCCTCTCCAGCAGAGGCCGGTGCGGTGTGTGGATGACTCTCCCCAGATCCTCACCCTCCCCAGCAAATAAGAACCAGACAACCACAAAGTCCCCTGCTGATCCTGTGCCTGACCCTTTCTCCTAAAGGTTTTGGGGATATTTAAAAAAAGGACCTGAAAAAATATTTTCTAAATGAAGTAGTTGTCTAGACATTGACAAACATTAATGTGTCATTATTAATTAATTTACCAAATTAATCAATCGATTTAGTTGGATAATCAGATCAAGATAACAGGCCAGTGTGATCTGGTCTGATTAAATTAGATGAGTAGAAAGACCAGATGATTAGATCAGATTACTCAAATGCTTTTCAGAAGCATTCACAGACAGAAAGGGCAAAGGTCTTCCCAGGGTCTGCTGTTTGAGGGTTGGGCTGGGGGTGAGGGGTTGCCTGGGATCCTAGGTGCTCTCCCATCTCAGGTTTTAGAAGTCCTGCGTTTTCAGACACACAGCTTAGTAACCAGATTGCTGGACAGGCTTTCAGTTTCCTATACATGCTGTGACCATTTACCACCATCGTAGTAGCTAAAACACAAGTTTATTATCTTACAGTTCTGAAGATCAGAAGTCCAAAATGGAGATAAAATCAAGATGGCAGCAGGACTCCATTCCTTCCAGAGGCTGGAGGGGAGACTCCATTCCTTGCCTTTTCCAGCTTCCAGAGGCTGCTTGTGCTCCCTGGCTCATGACCACATCACTTGGACATCTGCTTTGGCCATCAGTCACATTTCCTTGCTCTCGGATGCTCCTGCCTCCCTCTTTCATTAATGAGGATGCTTGTCATTACACCAGATCCACCCAGATAATCCATGATAACCTTCTCATCCCATCACAAGATCCCTAACTTCATCACCTCTGCAAAGTCTCTTTTGACCTGTAAGGGAACATATTCCCAGGTTCCAAGATTAGGATGTGGACATCTTTGGACGGCCACTGTTTTGCTGCCCACAACAACCTACAGCCATTGCCAGATTTTCAGAAGTCATGATGGCATGTCTGGGCCCTTGCAGACACCCATGCTTAGGGACTCTGAAAGGCTTTACAGAATAAAACTTTATACCCCTGATTCTGCCACAGCAACCAAAACTCTTAAAGTAATCCCTTTGCATTAAGGCTTGGCTCCCAGAAAGCTCCTGTGATCGTAGAAACATACACCCTAGGAGGTTAAATAGGATGTTTCCATCACCTATGACTAGAAGATGATGGGTTGGTTTACAAACTTCCTATGATTAAGAGGTGCCATAATTAATTACATGGCAAATTAATTACATGTTAGGAGGAGATCGGCTGATAACGTTCGGAGCCTGGGACTCCAGGCCCTTGCTCCAGACTCTAAAAAGGACAAAAAACATTGATCTTACCACCGCTACTTCTGCCAAAAAATATGTTAGCTGGAGACAGGGTCCAATAATATAGACTCAGCTATACCAAAGTACTTACGTATATAGTTATATATATAATCTCATAATTTTTCTCATGGTTTACCTCTACCAACAGCTGTGCATTTAGTAGGCCTGATGCTTGAACTGAGGATAAAGTCTATAAGGGTAAGAATAAAACAGTTTTTAAAAATATTTTATTTACTTATTTAGAGAGAGCATGCGTATGCGTGAGAGGGGAGGGCAGAGGGAGAGAGAGAGAGAGAGAAACTCAAGCAGACTCCCCAGTTAGTGCAGAGCCCAATGCGGGGCTCCATCTCACAACCCTGAGATCATGACCTGAGCTGAAATCAAGAATCATATGCTTAACGGACTGAGCCACCCAGGCGCCCCAAGAATAAAAACAGTTTAAAATAGGCCATGTCCTGAGCGGGGAATGATGTGGCAGTTAAAAGTTGACTCAGTCTTCAAGTTGTATTCATTTGCTAGGGCTGCCCTAACAGAGTACCACAGGCTTTGTGGCTTACACAACAGAAACTGATTTTCCCACAGTTCTGGAGGCTAGAAATCTTGAGATCAAGGGGTCGGCACAGTCTCGGTCAACATATACCTCTGTGAGGCCTCTTTCCTTGGCTTGTAGACCGCATTTCCTCCCCGTGTCTTCACATGATCCTCCTCATGTGCCTGTGTCCTCACCTCCTCTTGTTATGACACAGTCCTATGGGGTCAGGAACCAACCTAGTGACCTCATTTCAACTGAATTAACTTATTCAAGACCCCAGCTCCAAATATAACACATTCTGAGGTCCTGGGGGTTAGGACTTCAGCATTTCAATTTTCGAGGAATACAATCCAGCCTGTCACAGACATGTAGCCCCCAGTGGGGCACAGAGAAGCCGGCAGCGGAGAAAACCATATACATTTCTGGAAGGGAAGACTCAAGAGATGGGCTGCAATGGGACTAAAAGAAAGTTCAATTTGCCCTTAGTTAGAGGAAAAGACACCAGTTATGGGGAGAACAGATAGCAAGGCGCTCCCACCTGCTGGTGGGATTCACTAAGAAAAGATTAATGTCAAGATTTTAGGTCTTCCTTCGTCTATATTCTGCTTGTCATGGCAGTTGATAGTACAGCCACATTTCAAGAGGACCCAGAATATGTGTTTCCCCTGTGACTAGAAAACTCTATCTTTAACCTTCTATTATGAGGCAATCAGTCAACATGGAAGAGAAATGAAAGTTTCCCACTTCACCTCCGTGGGGACACAACTTTGCCCCCTAAACCGTCCTACTTTGATTCCCTCGTCTATAATAAAATGAGATATCCTGGATTATTCCACAATTCTATTATTTAGTGGGGTTGGACTCAAATCTACTTATGACTCTAGAGAAAATTATTTCATGTACGTTTCATCATGACCGTTTAATGGCTGAGTACCAAATGAGGATGAATATCAACAAAAAGAAAAAAATTAGAAAAATAACCGAGAGATACATTGTTTATATTTTGTTATTAACATGGATCATGTCCTTAAGGCAATGATGGCCCGTGTTAGTCTGTTGGGGCTGGGATCACAAAGGGCTGCCAGTTGGTGGCTTAAACAACAGAAACGTATTGTCTCGTGGTTCAGAAATGTATTGTCTCACGGTTCTGGAGTCCAGAAGTCTGAGATCAAGGTGTCAGCAGCATTTGTGCCTTCTGAGAGCCCTGGAAAAGAACCTGCCCCAGGCAGTTCTCCCAGCTTCTGTGGTTCTTGGCCTCTTGGCAGCGTAACTCCAGTCTTTATAACGGCATTCTCCCTGCATGCGTCTCTGTGTCAAAATTGTCCCCTTTTATAAGAGCACCAGTCACATTGGAGCACGACACCCCCCAATTCCAATCTGACTTCATCTGAACTAATTACACGCACAACCACTCTGTTTCCAAATCCATCATCTTCTGGGATATTGGGGGGTCAGGAGTTGAACAAATGAATTTTGGGAGAACACATTCAACCCATAATACTGTCCATCAGTGGATTTAAAAAATAGAATACTTCATTTTTCCACCTCTTTCATTTCAAAAGAAAGGCACAGTCTTGTCAACATATACCTCTATTTTCTGGAAGGACACTTTGAATCAATAATTAAATCAAAAGCAATTAAAAAAAAAACCCTCTAAGCCAACTAAAATAAGAATCCTGATTATAAGATGGATCCCACTTTATGTGCACATAAAATCTGCCTCTAGAAGTATCCTGGTCCTTTTAGTATATCTGTTTTTCTACTCCTACTCATGTATGTGTTAGGTTTAGAAGTTATTTTCAGAACACCTTCCACTTAAGGAATCCTTCAGGCAACAACGTATCTAGTTTAGGCATCTGTGGTGATTCAGGTGTCCGTGACACACCTGGAAGGAAGAGAAGTGATGCTCACTGGTAGCACAAGAAGCTACAATTGAGATGTGCTCCATAAAACTAAGAGAAGCCTCCCTGATTCTGGTACAGACTCGCTCAACAGCCTCCAGAGCACACATTGAGAAATAAAGTAGATTTGTATTCCTCATATATCTCGCAGTAAACAGTGCTGGCACCTACTTCCTTTAATTCTGTTTTACTTTTAATTAGCTTTTACAGAGAATATATTGCAGGTAAATGCCATATCACAGTACTAACATTTTCTGATAACATAAGAATTCAAGGTGGCCACAAATTGTGGATTCCTACAATTTAAGAAAACCATAGTTTAATATGGACCTTTAAAAGATAAACACTCGATTGGCATTTGGAGATATTCCTTTAGCTCTGGTTTGAAGCGGTCTACTATTCTGAACATTTAATACATATTAAATTAGAAGCCTAACATTTTAAAAGCAGGTTTGGAACAAAAATCTCATTAAACATCACCTGGCTAGCGTCCTCAAAGTAAATCAACTGAAATGAAAAAAAGCCTGTCTAGGGCCATATAGAAAGCATCTTCTAGAGCTGTGGAGACATCTTGTGGCCAATTTTAGTAAGGATTTTCAAAAAATGAGATCTTTCAACAAATAAATACAGTGAGTGGTTACAATGTGTTAGTAATTGTGCTCTAGGCAGGGAGCATAAAGATGAATAAAACATAAGCTGTGCTTTGAAAAAGCTATCCAGATACAAAGGGACCGAGCATTTTAATATGGCCAGGCCTCATTTATTTACGTATACACAAGAAATGCAGGTATCTTGTAAAAAATTTTAAAGTACAGGTGTAATGGAAAACTAATAACAACCTTCAAGTAAAATAGACAAATATTTTTATTTACTTATTATTTGTTATTATTAAACAGTTCTAAAACTTAGCTTTCCTGGCTAAATACAATGTGAAAAGCTTTCCACATACACAGATGTCACACTGCTCTATATGTAAAGGTTACCTAGATTTCCATGCTATAGAGGCGGCATAATTTATACCATCGATTGTCATTTGCTGGACATTTCGAACATTTAGTCTGTTGGCAAACTCTGTAGCTATCAACAATGCTGCAATCTTTCATGCTTTCCTGAAAAATTGCCAGAGTACTTCCTTAGAATTGGAGAGAATTTTTTAAGGTACATCAGTAATTATCTAATTGTATTTGAGGTAAAATAAAAATAAATTGGTTTTATTCAGACGGTTCTCTTGCCCTTGGAAAACTTAGATGCCAGCTGGGGTCATAATAATATTTACAATTCAGACAGTGAGACTATTGACTTCAGGAATTAAAACATCCATTCTGAGAGAAAAACAAGATACCAAATCCATGAATGATGCCAGAGATGGGACATGGGGAACTGGGTGAACGGCACCGTTTGTTGATTTTTCTTTTTGTCTACACACCCACAAATAAATATATGAAAAGTAGCTCAATGTCATTATTGATTGGGGGGGATGTCAACCACAATGAGCTGTCTTTCATGATCATTTAGCCTATTAGAAGGGCTAAACTTAAAACGATTTACCACATCACGTGTTTGTGACAACACGGAGCAACTAGAACCCTCCCAGCTGGTCGATGGGAGTGTAACATGGACTTACCACATTGGAGAACTGACAGTCTCTCAGGCAGTTAAACATGCTCCCATCACGGGACCCAGCCATTCCACTCCTAAGGATCAACCCCGAATCAATAAAAACATATTTTAGAAATCTTTACAAAAAATTATATACGAATGTTCATAGCACATTTTTTTTCATTATAGCTCCATCTGGAACCAGCTTAGACATCCATATATATTAACAATTTGTGGTGCATCCTCATAATGGAATACTACTCAGCAACACAAGAAGCTACCAATTCACACACCACAGGGAGGAATTTCAAAATCATTATTCTGAGTGAAATAGTTCATCACAGAAGAGCACATCCTATAGGATTTCCTCTATACAAAATTCTGTTAAATGCAAGCTAATCTAGAGTGGCCAAAAGCAGATCAGTAGTTGCTTGGGACCAGGAGGGGTGAAGAGACAGCCTATAACGTGGCATGAAGAAGTCTGGGGGCAGTGGAAATCTGTATCTTGATTGTGGTCGTATTTTCATGGGTGTATCCTTGTCAAAACCCATGAACTCTACACTTGAAGTGGAGGCAACTTATTGTGTGTGAATTATACCCCAATAAAGCTGATAAAACAATTTAAAAACAAAAAACATCTGCTTACAAGTGTTTCTTTAGAAGTGTGTATAAAGCTTGAAGTATTAGCATGGGAAGAAATATTCTATGAAAACACCGAAGGAAAACAAAATCGCAAAATATGGATTCTTAGGCAAGAAGCACTATTAGGAAGAAAAAGAAATATTTCATAATGGTAGAAGAGTCAATACTTCAGGAAGACACAAGTGTAAATCAATGTGTACTCAATATCATATTTCCAAAATATTTACATGATATAAAATTTCAAGATAAAGGACTCAAATTTACGACCCTATTTGAATATGTTTATCACTCCCCCTTTTTCCCCCATACAGGAAGACCAAAAAAAAAAAAAAAAAAGTAAAGCTATAAAATATTAGACCAAAGTGATTGAACAACTTGAGTGATTTGGCATTTATAAAATACTGCACCAGAAAATTGCATTCTTTTCAAGAGCACCTGGAATTGTTGATTAAATTGGCCTTTTGCTGGACTGTAAGACAAGTCCCAGTATATTTTAATGAACTAAAATCATAGAGAGTGTGTTCTCTGACCACAGTGGAATTAAGCTAGAAATTTATTACAAAAAGATAATTAGAAAATCCCCAAGTGTTTAAAATTAGACAATACATTTCTAAATAACCATAGACCAAAGCGGAAATAATACTGGAATTTAGAAAGTAATTGGAATGAAGAATAATAAAAATACAGCATTCCAAAATGTGCTATACAGATAAAACTCTACTTAAAGGGCCTTAAATAGAAATATTAAAAAGAAGAAAGGCTAAAATAAATTAATTTGGGGCTCTGGTCTTAAGACAGAAAAAGAACAAGAGCAAAGAATATGAAAGGTAGAAAAATTAAAGAGAAGAGCAAAACTTAATGATAACAAAGTACAATAGATAATGAGACAAAAGTTCGAATCTTTGGAAAGACCAAAAAAATTGATAAATTTTTGGCAAGTGCTCTTTTTTTAAGCAAAAAGTAACATGAAAACATGGAAACATGGAAAGAGACATGAATCTAGGCTCTATCCTAAAAGATAACAGCAACGGATTATAGTCAAAATGTAAAAAGTAAGGTATTTATGAGACAATTGGAAATTTGAGCACTAAACATTGGATAATCAAGGAATTGTCACCATCTTGTAGGTGTGGTGATGATAATGCAGTTAACTAAGAAGTATACGTATCACGTAGAGATGCATACTGCAATGTCACGGTATGGGGTGATCCAATGTCTGGGATTTGCTCCAATATATTCAGGGGGGCGAAGTTGGTGGTAGGTGCCTGGAAGGGGAGCACTGGCTTGGCACTGCTGGCTGGTGGGGGGTGGGGGGAGTGATAAGTACATGGGATCCATTAAACTACACCATTTACATATGTGATATTCAAAATTTTCCATAATAAGCAAATTCTTAAGAAAATACTGTGAACCAAACTGACACAAGAAACAGAAAAAATATAATCTTTTTTGTATTAGAGAAGTAAAATCCATAATATAAAATTTTTGCCCCCAAAACAAACAAAACTGTTGATGAAGATGACTTTACTTACACATCTAAGTATTTACAATTAACCAATCTTACACAGATTCCTCCAGTGAATAGAGAGAGTGAGAACAGGGGCGACTGGGTGGCTCAGTCGGTTAAGCACCCAACTCTTGATTTTGGCTCAGGTCATGATCTCAGGGTCGTGAGATTCCAGAGCCCAGCATCGGGCTTTGTGCTCGGGATTCTGCTTGGGATTCGCTCTCTCCCTCTCTCTCTGCGCTTCTCCCCAATCATGCTCTCTCTCTCTCTCAAGTAAATAAATAAAATCTTTTTTTAAAAAAGAGTGAAAAAAAAGAAAAAAAGAAAAAAGAAAAAAGAAAGAGTGAGAACAATTCTCAGTTAATTTTATGAGACTTGCATAATTTTGATAGTGAACCCTGACAAGAACATTATAAGAAAGGTAAATCAAACATAAATCTTCTTCATAGATATGGACGCAAAATTTTTAAAGAAATTTTTAAAGAAAACATTAGAAAACCTAACCTAGCAATAATTTTTTAAAAAGAAAGAAAAGGAGGAGGAGGGGAGGATTCTAGGAATGCAAGATTGCTTTATCCCTCAAAAATCCATTACCAAAAATAAATAATAAATAATCCATTACTGCTTTAGGAGAATAAAGAACAAATATGACATGATCATCCCAACAGATGTGGGAAAAGTAGATAATAACAATTTAACATTTATGATAAAATTCTTCCTTAACTACTAATAGAATTAAAAAAATTAAAACTGAGGATATATATAAAATATCTACAGATATCACCATACAAAATGGTAAAGTACTGAAAGCTTTTCCCTTGAGACCAGAAATGAGACAAGGATGCCCATTATTACCAGTTCTAGTCAAGATGCTACTAGATATCTTAGTACCATATGGCAAGAAAAAGAAACGGAACATACAAGAATTGAAAGTATAGGAATAAAAGTGCCATTATTTTCATTTGCATTATTAGTACATAGAACAGTCAAAAACGATCCACAGGCAATCCATTTGCATTAATAAGTAAACTTAGTAAGGTCACTGCTTAAAAGTCAACATACAAAATCAACTACATTTTTATATTTGAATAATTAATTTAAAATGATTTTTTAAATGACACCATTTATAACATCTGAAAAAAAGTAAATACAAAGGAATAAATGCAGCAAAATACTTATAAATCATATAGACAAAATGTTACTAAACATTATTATGTACAATTAAAGAAAATACAGCTAAATGTAGAAATAAAGTTCGTGAATATACTCATGAACATAGTGTTGAAAAGATGTCAGTTCTCTCAAACCGACCAATAGATTTAATAAAGTCTCACTCATAATCCTAGCAGGGCTTTTTTCAGGAAATTGACCAGATGATTATAAAATTTATATAGAAATGCAAAGAGCCAGAATATCCAAGAAAGCTTGTTAAAAAGAACAGAGTTGGGGGACTTCTACTACAACACAAAACACTTTTAAAGAAGATAAAATGTAGGGGCGCCTGGGTGGCTCAGTCGATTAAAGTGTCTGCCTTCGGCTCACGTCATGATCCCAGGGTCCTGGGATTGAGCCCTGCATCGGGCTCCCTGCTCAGTGAGGGGTCTGCTTCTCCCTCTGCCTGCCATTCCCCCTGCTTGTACTTGCCTTCTCTCTCTGACAAATAAATAAATAAAATCTTCAAAAAGGAGAGAAAAAGAAGGAAGGAAGGAAGGAAGGAAAGAAAGGAGGAAAGAAAGGTAGATATAATGTAAATGTACTACCCAATCCATAATCTAAAATTCCCATTATATAATTTATAAAATTAATAGACATGCACAAAAGCAGAAAAATATGATCCATAATAAAGAAAAAAAATAGAAATTCACTCTGAGATGACAAAAATTTTGAATAGTGGTCAAGGATGTTAAGGCAGCTATTATAAATATAGTCAAGAACTTGAAGTTAATGAAGAGATGGGGAATCTCAGCAAAGACATAAAAACTATAAACGGAATCAAATCAGATTTTTTCACTTCACAACATCTGAAGTGAAAAAAATTCCCACTGGCTTAACAGCAGATCAACTGCACGTGGCAGAAGAAAAAACCAGTGTGTTTGAAAATAAATCAATAGAAATGATCCAGTCTGAAGATCAGAGGGAAAAAAGAAGGTTAAAAAAGGGCACACAGCCTCAGTGACCTTTGAGAGACCACCCAACATATATTTAATTTGACTGCCAGAAAGAGAGGGGAACGGAAAAAAAACATCACTTAAAGAAATAATGGCTGAAATTTTCCAAAAAGTGATGAAAACTCCATTTACAGAACCAAAAATCACAGAAAATCCCAAGCAGGAAAAGCGCACCCAAAACCACATCTAGTCTGAAAAGCAGCCAGAGAGAAAGACATGATTATGAGGGAAATACACACATGACTGCTGATTTACCACCAGCAACAGTGGAGGTGAACAGGCAATGAGAGGACTCAGGAGCACTTGGGTGGCTCAGGCGATTAGGCGGCCAACTGTTGACTTCTGTTCAGGGTCATGATCTCAGGGATATGGGATCGAGCCCCGCGTCAGGCTCCATGTCTGCAGTGAGTCTGCTTGAGATTCTTTTCCTCTCCCCCACCCCTTCCCTTGTTCATGCTCTCTCTGTCTCTCTGTCTCTCTCTCTCCAAAATAAATGAATACGTCTTTTTAAAAATGACCCAAACAAACCTGTCATCTCTGCATCCCAGACCCCACAAAGAGGCTTCAAAAATGAGATTGAAATAAAGACATTTTCAAATAAATGAAAGTGGAAAGAATGTGAGGCCAGGTTTGCACCACAAGAAATGCTAAAATAAGTTATTTGGACTGAAGGGAAAGGTTACCAAGGGGAAATTAGCATCCGCGGAAAAATACAAAGAACACCGGAAATGGTTAAGAATGTGGATGAAAATATATAGGACTCTCTCCTTCTTTTTCATCTCCTAACTTATGTAAAAGGCAAGTAACTATTTAATCATAAAAACATTATATAGCAGGGTTTATAGAAAATTTAAAAATAACATATACGATAAATGTAGCGCAAAGGACAGATGGTGAAAATAAAATTATATTGTTAGGTTTTTACATTTTATATAAAGTCATACAATTTTAATTACAGATTGAGATAAGTTAAGAATGCATATGTTAATCCCCAGTGTGACCTAATTTCAACTAATTACATCTGTAACAACCCTATTTCCAAATAAGTTCACATTGTGAACTTCTGTGGGATTAAGACTTAAACATATGAGTGGAAAGGGGACATAATTCAAACCACAACAAATGCTAAAACATATTTGATTAATCCAAAAGAAATCAGTAAAAAAGGAACAGAGAAATGAAAATAAACAAAAAAATCCAAATCAATAGCAAAATGGTAGATTAAATACATCCATAACAATAATCATAATAAACATAAAGACTCCAATTAAAAGTAAAGAACCATTAGACTAAATAAAAAATACAAGACCCATCTCTATGCTGTCTACAGAGATACATTTTAAATATAAAGACACAGTTGTGTTAAATATAAACACTAAGCATAAGAACCCTGGTGTATCTATATTAATATCAGATAAACTAGACTTCAAGACAAGGACTAATAGAAGCAGTAAAGAGGACTGGTTCATACTGATATGCACATTAATTCATCAAGGAGACATAATCTGAAACAAAAATGCATTTATTTATTTATTTTTCCCTTTAAATGTTTTATTGTTGTGTTAATCACCATACATTACATCATTAGTTTGTGATGTAGCGTTCCATGATTCATTGTTTGTGCATAACACCCAGTGCTCCATGCAGAACGTGCCCTCTTTAATACCCATCACCAGGTTAACCCATCCCCCCACCCCCTCCCCTCTGGAACGCTCAGTTTGTTTTTCAGAGTCCATCGTCTCTCATGGTACGTCTCCCCCTCCGATTTACCCCCTTCATTCTTCCCCTCCTGCTATCTTCTTCTTCTTTTTTGTTTTTCTTAACATATATTGCACTATTTGTTTCAGAAGTACAGATCTGTGATTCAGCAGTCTTGCACAATTCACAGCACTCACCCGACACCTACCTTCCCCAATGTCGATCACCCAGCCACCCCATCCCTCCCACCCCACCCCACTCCAGCAACCCTCAGTTTGTTTCCCAAGATTAAGAATTCCTCATATCAGTGAGGTCATATGATACATGTCTTTCTCTGATTGACTTATTTCACTCAGCATAACACCCTCCAGTTCCATCCACATGGTTGCAAATGGCAAGATCTCATTCCTTTTGGATGGCTGCAGAATATTCTATTGTATATATATATACCACATCTTCTTTATCCATTCATCCTCGATGGACATCTTGGCTCTTTCCACAGTTTGGCTATTGTGGACATTGCTGCTATAAACATCAGGGTGCATGTACCCCTTCGGATCCCTACATTTGTATCTTTTGGGTAAATACCCAGTAGTGCAATGGCTGGATCGTATGGTAGCTCTATAAGGAACTTATCAAACTCAACACCCAAAGAACAAATAATCCAATCAAGAAATGGGCAGAAGACATGAACAGACATTTTTCCAAAGAAGACATCCAAATGGCCAATAGACACATGAAAAAGTGCTCAACATCGCTCGGCATCAGGAAAATCCAAATCAAAACCTCAATGAGATACCACCTCACACCAGTCAGAATGGCTAAAATGAACAAGTCAGGAAACGACAGATGTTGGCAGGGATGAGGAGAAAGGGGAACCCTCCTACACTGTTGGTGGGAACGCAAGCTGGTGCAGGCACTCTGGAAAACAGTATGGAGGTTCCTCAAAAAGTTGAAAACAAAAATGCATTTAAAGCCAGAACATGAAAAACCATGAAGCAAAAATTGACAAAATTAAGAGGAAAGATAAACAATCTACAGTCATAGAGTTGTCACTAATCTTCCAGTAATTGATACAGCAAATGGACAATGAGCAGTAAGGATCAAATATATTTTTAATGACATTATCAGAAATTAATCCAACTGTCATGCATAGAGCACTATGTATAACAAGTTGTTGGGGCCTGAAAGTTTATGTTCCCCAACATTCACATGTTGAAGCCAAACCAAAACCAGCTCACTCAGTAGTTTTGCATTCCTCTTTTCTTTTCTTGGAATTTTTACTTTAAATAAAGCATAGGGGGGTGGGGAGAAGAAAACAAAAAATGATCATTTAAATACAGTCATGTAGGGTGCCTGGGTGGCTCAGACATTAAGCGTCTGCCTTCGGCTCAGGTCATGATCCCAGGATCCTGCAATCGAGCCCCGCATCGGGCTCCCTGCTCGGTGGGAGGCCTGCTTCTCCCTCTCCCACTCCCCCCTGCTTGTGTTCCGTCTCTCGTTATGTCTCTCTCTGTCAAATAAATAAAATCTTTAAAAATAGATAAATAAATAAATAAATACATACATACAATCATGTGTTCATTCTGCACAGGTAAAAGTCAATGGAGGCAATCCTGAGCCAAACTGAATTATGCATATCTTTGCCAAAGTCAACAAATGGTCATTTAATATGATGATCCATTGATTCCTGACAAAGCATTTACAAATGGGACCTAAACAACAGAGTAAACATGGCCGGGGGCGGGAGGGGGGAGGGAATAAATCTCACCCAAAGCTTACAGCACACACAAATTAATTCAAGAAAATTCATAAGACTAAACATAAAAGCTAAAATAAAAATGTTTTAGAAGACAGGATAACATCTCCATGAACTTGGGGCAAGGGTAGATTTCCTAGACAATTTATCAAATATTACCAAACATAGAGATAAAATTGAGGGATTGGACCACAATATAGTTAAGAATTGCTTATCAGAAGACATCGTGAAGCAGATGAAAAAGTCAATCACAAGTTGGGAGAAGAGTATTCTCAATATGTACATCTGACAAAAGACTTATGACCAGAATATATTAAAGATGACTGTAAATTAGTAATCAAAAGACAATCAGCCCAGTAAAAAATGGTCAGAAGGTTTGAAAGATACTTCAAAAAAGAAGGCATATAAATAAGCACATTAAAAAATGCTTACATCATTAATCATGAGACAATAAAGCCACAGTGAGATCCCCCTTCACACCCACTAAAATTTAAAAGATGGAGAACAGTGATTGTTGTTGAGGACGTGGAGATACTGGAACTCTGCACCTGGTTTTTGGTAGCTGGTAAATACAAACCTGCCCTCTGACCCAGCCTTCTGCCCCCCGGGTATTTATCCAAGAGACATGGCAACACATGCAGCAGAAAGACTTGCCCGTGAAGGTTTACAGAAGCTCTTTCACACTAGCCAGAAACCGGAGACAACCCAACGTCTATCAAGCAGTGAACAGATAAATAGTGGTATATTTACACAATGGAATGCTACTCAGTTAAAACAAAACCCAAAACCGAAAACCAGTGCCATGGATGAAACGCAAAAGCCTTGAGCTAAGTGAGAGAAGCCAGACGTGGAAGATCGCGCGCTGTGTGACTTTCCCGATCAGGTAAAACTCACTCTGATGATGGCGGACAGAGAGGCAGGTGCTTCTGGCTGACGGCGGAGGGAGCACCGCTTGGGGGAGTTCAGGAAGGAACTTTCCGGGCTTATGGAAATGTTCCCTGTTTTGATAGAGGTACGTGCTACACGGGTGTATATATTTGCCAGAATTCATCCCACGGTATACTTAAGATCTGTGCATTTCACCACGCGTAAAATGTGCTTCAATAAAGAGAAAAGAGAACAAAGCCCGCGGCTGCAAAACAACAAAACATATTTTACAAGAACATATACATAAAAATAAATGAGGGGTGACTTAATATTCAGATGTAAGGGGCAGTCTTGGCCACAGGGCTGAATGATATCCTTAAACGCAACATTTAGTTACTTGTTCATTTTCCAGGGTGAGGGTCTTAAGCCTCTGCGGGGAGAGAGGAGAGAGGCCTGGGGTGGGGATAAAAGGAAACAAAAAAAGCAAGAGACATGATGTGGGCAGGGCAGTAACGTGCGGTGGATCCAGGCGTAGGACGGGATCACACTATACACCTGTTCCTGCTCTCGTTTGTTTTCCCATTGCCGCAGAGCTGCGGACCTCTGGCCTGCTGAAGATTCCTTTCCGGGTTTCACCATCATGGGGGTCTCTCTCTATTTTTAAATTAACTTGTTACTTCCTTCACGAACGTACATGTGGTCTGAGATTGTAGATAAGCCATTAAGTTACCTTTCATAGTTTCTAAATTTGGCATATTTGAAAACCTACTTTGCATTTTGCATGACACATTGTACAACTACAGTTGTAAAAATATGTCCCAGAAAACGGACCAAGAGGGAACGGAGATGAAAATTGCCACAGCCTCTCGGTTCATCCCTTCTTGTGTCACCGGTTTTTACTCTGAATTCCTCCCTGATTGCTTTTAACATATAAGTATAGCCATTCACGGCCACTAGATGGCTCTCTGCTCAAAAACACTGGCTTTGTTCCTTTTTTTTTTCCTTCCACGGTGCTTAATATTTTTTTTTAAAAGATTTTATTTATTTATTTGAGAGAGAGAGAATGAGAGATAGAGAGCACGAGAGGGAAGAGGGTCAGAGGGAGGAGCAGACTCCCTGCCGAGCAGGGAGCCCGATGTGGGACTCGATCCCGGGACTCGATCCCGGGACTCGATCCCGGGACTCCGGGATCATGACCTGAGCCGAAGGCAGTCGCTTAACCAACTGAGCCACCCAGGCGCCCCCACGGTGCTTAATATTTACATTATTTGGACCCGTTCTCTCCCTTCCAAATTATGTGTGTTGAGTTTTCCTCTTTATGGACTTTATAAGAACAAACGTAACAATCCTAAGCACCTAAAAACTGGAACAAAATATTTATAATTCCAAACAAAGGGAACATTTGTGACAGCAGGAATACTCCACTGGGTCAGGCAGAGGAAGGTACTACTGCCCTGAGTTCTGTGAGACCTGCAATCCCTCCCTCCCTGACTCCCTGCCTCCCCTCCCTCCCTCCCCTCCTTCCTCCCTTCCCTTCTTCCTCCCTCCCTCCCTCCCCACCCTCCTCCCCTCCTCCCCTCCTCCCCTCCCTCCATTCCTTCTTTTTTTTCATCTTTTTTTTTTTTATCTTTTTACCTTCCCGTCTTTCTCTCCCCTTCTTCATATTTTGTTTCTTTGTTTCTCTGGTGCTGCCGGGTTCTGCCTCCTACTTCATCTGGTTTTTGAGTCATGGATGAGTAGAGTGCTTGGACCCATACCTGAGACATAGTATATGATCAATGAATCCTAATAATACTAATGATACTGCTAATGATGACTATTAACACAAGCAGACATAAAGTTACAAGAGAGTCAGGATTAGCAAGTAGCAGATGAGATGATTTATAGGTGTTTTGTTTTGTTTTTTATCTTGAGGCTTTGTCTTGAAATCTCTTTGGACTGGGGACCAAGGTGTTTCCCTAGGTTACAAGGGCCTGCTTTCCAGCAGCTACATGAGCATTTCAAGTGACTCATAGCAAGTGTTTCCTTGGGCTGTGGGGGGGTTGCTGAGATATCACTAAATATTGGCAAGCTTCTTGGGGACTGGAACATAAACTCAGGATTGTCACCTAGAGAGAGATACATTTGGAGTTGTGGGCCTCGATCTTATAAAAACATAAAGTTTCCCAAAATTACACCACTGCTGCAGAGAAAACGTGTTCAGAGGAGGAGGAGAGCGTTGACCCTGCTTCGCTTGGTTTCAGGACCTCACAATCTGAACGGTAAGGACCTTATTATTCTACTTCCAGATGGTATGTAATTGTCTTAAGATTCAAAGAGCTTTTCCACCTAGAATAACATTCTTTACGTGTGGGGAGAATTGACCCTTATTTCCCACAGACGGGGTTTCCGCACATGAAGAAATCGTAGCCTGGTCCTGGGATTGGCCTTATGTTTTACACTTCCAGAATAAGAAAACAAGTGAACTTAAAATAGTTTAAGGACACAACACCATAGTTTGTCATAAACTGTGATTATACATAAGGCTTCTTAATTAACATTCTCTCTCATGATGAGAGATTTCTTGTAAGATGTGGCAATGTCTGAAGAGAAAAGGGGGACAAGCGTGGGTTATTTTTATCACTTAAGGGGCCATGTTGGGAAATCAGAGCTAATATTCTAGGCCGTCACACTGTATTATTTCCGATAATTAGTTTCATTGCTCAAGGCTTTCTTGTCAGATTTTCAGAAATCATACGTTTAAATTTGCATAAGACATCCTGCTTTGTTCCCAAACCCTGAGGACATTTAACTGTTCTCACAGGGCTTATAACAACTTTCTTATTGTTTGACCTAATGGAGAGAGCTCAGTCTCGAACCTACACAATGTATCTGAAGTTTTCTACGTGAATGGACACCTTTTAAAACAATTTATTTTGCCTTCTAGTTTTCTGACTTGTTTTCTGGGTCCTGCTTCAGATGGCTCTTTCTCAGTCAGGTCACAGAATTTAGGGCACTGAGGGATTCTGCCATGGACTTTCTACTTACCCTACGGTCTCCCGTCAACCCCTGTCCTTACCACCAGAGGCAGTCCCTGTTCTGCTCTTTTTCTACCGTAGATTGGTTGTTCTTAGTGTAGAGCTTCATGAAAATAAAATCAGACAGTATGTACTTTTCATTTGCAGGGAGGTAAGTGACCTGCAGTTAACAAAATGTTCTATTTCTATTATCTTATTAGAGCAAAATGAAATTAATGACTAAAGAGAATATGGAGTGCCAATATTGAAGAAGAACAAGATTAAAAGACTCATGCTTTGGAGTGCCTGAGGGGCTCAGTTGGTTAAGCATCTGACTCTTGATTTCAGCTCAGGTCATGATGTCGCAGGTTGTGAGATGGAGGCTCCCCCCTCCCGGCACCAATTGGGCTCTGCACTCAGTGGGGAGTCTGCTTGAAGATCCTCTCCCTCTGCCCCTCCCCTGACTCGAGCACATGCACTTGCTCTTTCTCGCTCTCCCTCAAATAAGTAGGTAAACCTTTAAGAAAAATGAGCTAAAAATGGATCACAAAACTTTGTGTAAAACAGAAAACTATAAAGCTTCTAGAAGAAAACAGGAGAAAGTCTATGTAAACTTATTTTTGGTAATAGGTTTAGAGACACCACCAAAAGCACAGTTCATGAAAGAAAAATTGATAAGTTTAATTTCTTTAAAATTAAGAAAATAACTGTTTACAATAGCATCAAAGAATAAAATATCTAGGAGTAAATTTAACCAAGAAAGTGAAAGATTCATACACTGAAAAGCACAACACTATAAAAATTGCTGAAAAAAACTTGAAGACCTAAATAAATGGAATGATGTCGCATATTCAGAGATTGAAAGAATTTTAAGATTGCTATCTTAACAATGTTGATTTTGATACAGTCCCTATCAAAATCCCAACATCTTTTTTTTTTCAGAAGTGGAAAAGCCAATCCTCAAATTCATATGGAAGTATAAGGGGTTCCAAATAGTCACAACAATATTGAAAAAGCAAAACAAAGCTGGATGACTCAAACTTCCCAATTTCAAAAATTGAAAGCCTACTGCAAAAAGCTACAGTTTGAAACTGGCCCAAGGATAAACATAGACAACAATGGAACAGAATTGAGACTCTTAAAAAAAACCCTAAATGTCTACAGCCAATTGCGTTTCAACAGTTTAATGTGTCTTCAACAAATGCTAGAACAACTAGATTTCCACATGCAAAAGAATGAAGTTGGACACCAAAGGTCACAACACTTGGAAGAAAGCATGGGGGTAAATCTTCATGACCTAGGAATTAACAATAAGTTCTTAGATTTGGTAGCATTATTCTCGATAGCCAAATCGCCATAATAGCCAAAATGTCCAAAAACTGATGAATGGATTAAAAAAATATGATATATCCATAAGATAGGATATTGTTTGGCCATAAGAAGGAATGAAGTACTGATATATATGCTCCAACATGTATAAAACTTGAAAACATCATTCTAAATGAAAGAAAACAGACTTGAAAAACCACATACTGTAAAATTCCATTTATATGGAATGTTCAGACTAGGCAAATCTTTAGACACAGAAAGTAGATTGGTGGTTGCCAGGCGCTGGGACCAGGAGGGGATGGGGAGCGACTGCTAATAGCTATGGGGTTTCTTTGGGGCACAATGAGAATGTTTTGGAATTAGAGAATGGTGGTGCACAACTCTGTGAACACATTAAAACCTATTGTATGCTTTAAAAGCATGAATTTTGTGATACGCGAATAATATATCAATAAAGCTTTTATTTTTAAAAATGGCCAAGAGATAGGGGTGCCTCAGTGGCTCAGTTGGTTAAGCATTTGCCTTCGACTCAGGTCATGATCCTGGGGTCCTGGGATCAAACCCTGCATCCGGGCTCCCTGCTCAGCGGGGAGTCTGTTTCTTCCTCTGCCCTTCCCCCACATTGTGTGTGTGTGCGTCCCCTGTGCTTTCTCTCTCTCTTTCAAATAAGTACATGAAAACAATGGCCAAGTGATATAAATAGATACCTCACCAAAAAACATATCAGATGACAAATAAGCAAGTGAAAAGATGCTTAACATAATTTTGCATAAAGGAAATGCAAATAAAAGAATAATGAGATACCACCGTACACTTATTTCAATGGTTACTATCCAAAAATGGACAATACCAATTGCTGGTGAGGATGCAAAGTAACAGAAACTCTCATTTATTATTGTTGGGAATGCAAAATAGTACAGCCATTTTGGAGTACAGTTTGGCAGTTCTTACTAAGTTAAACATAACCTTACCATAGGATCCAACAATCAGACCACTGGATTTTTACCCAAGTATATGAAAACTTATGACCACACAAAATCCTGTACATGAATGTTGATAAGAGTTTTATTCATAATTTCCCAAAACTGGAAACAACTAAGATATCATTCAATCAGCAAATGCATAAGCAAACTGTGGCCCATCTGTGCAGGGAAATATTAGCTGTAAAAAGAAATGAACTATCAAGCTACACAGGACATGGATGAATCTTTTAAATGTATATTTATAGGTGCAAAAAGCCAGTCTGAAAAGGCTGTATACTATAATATTCCATTTATGACATTCTGGAAAAGACAAAACTATAGAGACAGTTGTTGCCGGGGGCTCAGGGAAGGGAAGGAGAGTTGAATAAGTAAAGCACAGGGATATTTTTAGGCTGGTGAAAATGTGCGGTACGATACTGTAATGTTAAATAAATAACACTACGCAACTTTACAGTACTCAGAATGAACCTTAATGTTTGCAAATTAAATCATTTAGGTCAAGGGGGTCCTAGGAGGGAATGCAGAAAGTGACAAAAAAAAATCTCACTCTATTAAAAATATATGAAACAACCATCGGTGGATGCAATAGGGGAAAGATCCTGACCTAAGTTACTTTGGAAATGAGTGGAGTCTGTAACTCTAAAGGCAAACAAAACAAAACGAACAACAACAAAAACCATACATAAACATTGTGCTCTAGTTAATGAAATGGTTTCCCATGGGCATACAAGTTCACAATTCTGAAACCACCATATCTCTACACTGGAATTGAGCAATGCAGTAATGAAGTAAATAAATAGTGGATGGTAGGAAACAAGCTTCTCATCACTGGGAGGTTAGAGATTCGTAAGTGCCCAATAATTAGAGTTGGTGAGGTCAATATGAACTCATGTTCAACTTAATATAGATGGTTACCATGTACTCCATGGCTTCGTAGAGTTCATGAAAGGCAGGTTTATAATATGGAGATAATTCTTCACAGCAATTGAGATACAAATTGTTATCGAGATGGGAAAATGAACATAACATATAGAATTTGTAGGTTGGAGAGTTATAAAAGGAATCATCTCAAAAGTTTCTGAAAAAAACACTTGAACAATGGTGATGGATCACAAACCTCATTTTAAGGAAAAAAAATCTGTAAAAATGAGGTCCTTTGTAATGGTCCCTTTATTCTCCACCACAGTGATTTCCATACATTTCTAGAGTGGGAACTTCGTATTCAGTGTAGATGGTTAAGTACATATGGTAGGAATGTCAGTGTTCCACTAGGAGAACGTCAACTGCAAGAGACAAATTTTCCAAAGGTGAACCTTTTGAATAAATAACTGTCTACACAAAGCCACCAGTTTGTTTAGTTTGAGTGTGCTTGGGACTTCCCAAGCACACCCCTCAATGCACAAACAATGAAATGAGATTTTACTTATTTTTTTGAAATGATATTTTAGTATTTTACAGAATAGCATCAGCAGGGTTTTTCTGTTTCTCAGTCAATCCTGACACAGAATTGAGATAATGATGTTAAAGTCGGATTGACAAAGAAGTAATGAAAATTCAAACATTCTTATTTATATGGATGAGCATGATATTGAGTTATGAAAAGTGATTTAATTTCAAATCACTCCTGCTACATCAGATCATATCGGATTTATATTTTATGAACATTAGCATTAGGATTTTTCAAAAAGATATTATGGTGCTATAACCCTATTTCAGAACTACATTCTTTCCATCTAAATTTGATTTGAACTGTCTGAATACATAAATGCTATTTATGTTTCTCTAATAACTCTATCGGAGTTTGATGACTTGCCTTCCTATTAATATGGAAGCAAATACAACTTTTTTTTTGAGAGAGAGAGAGAGAGAGAAAGAGAGAGAAGGAGTGTGCAAGCAGGATGCGGGGAGGAGTAGAGGGAGAGAGAGAATCGTAAGCAGGCTCCATGCTCAGTGCAGAGCCCAATGTGGGGCTCATCCGGGGCTTGATCTCACTACCCTGAGATCATGACCTGAGCCAAAATCAAGAGTTGGACACTTAACCAACTGAGCCACCCAGGCGCCCCAGCAAATACAACTTCTTTTTACCTGGGTAACCTTATTCACAGATGAAGAGTTTAAGGCAGATCTTCAAGATAAATGTGTAACTGGGGAAATGCTGACGATCATGGATAAGTATGATGTGTTCTTCTAGTGAACTGTTGGTAGCAGAGTCACCAAAAAATCTGTGATTTCAGGAAGGTCACCTGAATTATCATCTTTTGGTTACACATCTATTTTCAGAAAAGTATTAAATGTCAAGTCCATCCGTCTATAGTCATACCCAAAGTGATCTGCGTACTTGAGGCCCCAAATATATTTATGGAAATTTGCATGTCAAGGTACTGGGGAATTATCCCAAAGAAGTTAAAGTGGAATTGTCTGGCGCATTATTATTATAAGTGACTGAGGTCCAGGGAAACCAATTTGCTTCCTGACACATCGTTTGATTTAGCCACTGAATGACTCACACCAAATTGAAGACCCCAGGCTAACGCTGCCTGCTTTAATTCCAAAGATAAGCCAGGCTCTCAGTTCAAAGATAGTCTGTAGAAGTCACTGACAAATCATGAAGACTATTAGTGAGCCTTAAATTATAAAGTCTGAGTTGAGAGCTGTAATTAAATATGGACCAGTCCCGATTAATCACCAAGTAAGCCAGTTTTCCCCTGTGCTCCCTCACTCATTCTGAAGGTAGTTATTCTAATGAAGCTACAGAAAGGATTGGAAGAGAAACCTAAACATTTAACATTTCAGGTTGGAAGGTCGCCTCAGTCCATGGAGGCTTTCAGAGCCTGAGGGATTTAGGCAGCATCTAACTTAGAAGACAACTGGTTCCTTCAGAGAAGGTGCGACTATGCCCCGCCTCCCACCTCCTATCCCTCCGCCACCACCTAATACAGCTGCGGCATTGGGAGGATGACCGAAGACCTCATAGATTTCGGAAGTGAAGGCAAGAATGACATTCAAACAGGCAGAACTTACAGATGCAAAGTAGATCTACCAAACTTTTTTTTCTCGTTTTACTTTGAGAAACTCTGATGTTCCACCAATTTAGAAACACATTCACGGAAAAAAAAAAATGGGACTATTTCTGGGCTGTTGAAGAGCTATTACTGTAAAGTTAATTAGTTGAATCAATTTGCATGGCTCCTAAGGCCCCAATTCCCAAATGTGCTCAGGGAGAGATCATGTTGATAAGAGGGAGTGTCGGAAATAATTTTGAAGTCTGAGTCCGTGTGGAAGAACGGGTAGGAGCTACAGTAAGGTGCTCAGAACAGCATGGAGAAGGGCTCGGCAAAAGACATGGGAAAATCCAATGCCAAATGCCAATTATTATTATGTTTTTTAAGCTGGTCCTGTCCTCAGAAGTATATGAGATCCTCCTTCCCACCCCAGTCCCTCTCTCTCATTCTCTCTCTTTTCACTTCAGTCTTTGTTCTTTGACATCAACTCAACCAAGGCTGTTATGGATGAGGTAAGCAGTTGTTCCTTCACCTGGGACTATAAATAACGATATATTTGTAGGACAAAGTGTTGGAATTCCAATCCATCAGTCAATTTATATATGAACCTGGGCACACATTTCAGAGGTAAGGTGAGAGTTGGGTTGCCTGAACATACCTCTCACAGGGAACCCCTTCACAAGTCATTGTTTCTCCTGCCTTTATGTTCATTTTCTGCCCAGTGACTAAGCCAGAGCAGCTCTCTGCACTGTTGCGTGTTTCTGAGCTGGAATTTTGCGATTGGAAAAAAACTAAAGGACTCGAAGAACAGGACCCATTTCTGTCATTCTTTGAACTTGAATCTGAAGAAGGTTAAAAGAGGAGGCCAGGGGAACGAGATGCCCTTTGCAGGTTTTGGTGAATTCTTCGAAGGCCAACACAAGTTGTCTGTCAGCAGAGATTTGTGGGGCCCTCAGGTTGGTGCGTGGCTCTGGCATTAGCAGTCATCAGAACAATGATACACTTTGTGAATGCTTTGCACGTGCCTGACACTGTCCTAAGCACCTTGCATTTATTACCTCATTGAATCTTTGCAAAATTATTTTCGGTAGATACTATGAATCTCCCTGTTTTACAGATGAGAACACTGAAGCACATAAAGATCAACAATTTGCCCAAGACCCTTCAGCCAGCAAGTGACAAAGTCAGGATTTGGCTGGCTCACATTGGTTCCAGTGGCCGGCCCACATTCTCCACCACTATGCTCTAGAGCTTCTGGGGGGGGGGGTGCGTTTTTTTCCCCCCTAAGATTTTATTTATTTATTTGACAGAGAGAGAGAGAGAGAGAGAGAGTACAAGCAGGGGGAACTGCTGGCAGAGGGAGAGGGAGAAGCAGCTGGCCCCCCTCTGCTGATCAGGGAGCCTGGCGCTGGGCTCAATTCCAGGACCCTGGGATCATGACCTGAGCCAAAGGCAGATGCTTAATGACTGAGCCACCCAAGCACCCAGGCGCCCCAAGTAGTTCTTTCAATACCTATTTTTTGAGAACTGGGTCAGGCACTGGGGATACAAGTGGTAAATCAAAACATCTATTGGTGGAATATCAGAGTTTCTCAAAGATAATTAGTATTAACTGAAGACCAATGTGGTAGCTAGTCCCAAATGATGGCCCGGGCAAGCCAGCCCTCCTGGCGTCCATGACCTTCTGGATTCCCCTCCCACACTGAATGTGGGCTGGCCCTGTGAGACGCCACCAGTCCCAGGTCTAACACATAAAAAGGCCTGACAGTTGATCTTTGCCTGTTGGGTAACCCCTAACCCACTATGTAAGGACTGCCGGCTCTGCTGGAAACAGCCTATGGAGAGGAATAGGCCCTGAGACTAGATGGAGACAGAGGGGCCCAGCTGTTCCAAGGCCCCAGCTGAAACAGCTTTCCAGTCATCCCCACATAGGTGCCAGGTACATGAGTGAATCATCATGGAGGGTTTAGACCCACCTGCCCTCTGATTGCAGCAGCATGAAAGACCTCAAGCAAGACCAGCAGAAGAACTGTCCGGCTGAGCCCAGTCAACCATAGAGTCAGGAAAGATAATGAAATGTCTGTGTTTTTTTTTATTCAAGTATGATTAACACACAATATTACACCGGTTTCCAGTATACAACATATTGATTCAACAATTCTGTACATTACTCAGTGCTCACCTCAGTAAGTGTAGGCACGATCTGTCATCACACAATGTTATTACAATATTATTGACTATATTTCCTATACTCTTCATCTCTGTGACCTATTTATTTTACAACTGGAAGTCTCTACTCCTTAATTCCCTTTACCTATTTTACCCATCCCCTTACCCACCTCCCCTCTGGCGGCCACCAGTTTGTTCTCTCTTTATGAGTGTCTATTCATTTGTTTGTTCATTGGTCTTGTTTTTTAGATTCCACATATAAATGAAATCATGTGGTATTTGTCCTTCTCTCTCTGACTTATTTTACTTAGTGTAATACCCTCTAGGTCCACCCAGAAATGCCTATGGTTTTAAGCCATTAGGTTTGGGGGTGGTTTGTTATACAGCAAGAGTCTACTTTGAGCTGAAGGTTATACATATACTAGCATTAATTCTCACAATAACCTTGCAAGCTCTCCTCAGTTTACATAGGACACAATTAAGACTCTGGAAAATTAAGTGAGGTGCCAGGTGATGCCAGGATTTGAACCTGGTCTGTTAGCCCCAAATGCCTGTCCTGCTTCCCATTGCCTTTGAGGAGCTCTCAGTCCAGCTGAATAAGTAAGGTTTCTGCCTCCAGCTCTCCTAAGGGCCCTTCCGTGGTGAGGGGCATCAGGGAGCAAGAGCAGAGCCCTGTGTGGGCTCTATCACCTTTACCCCACATCCCCTCTCCATCCTTCTCAGCCATGCTCCATGTCTTGGGAGGTTTCACACCATAGACGATCTGGTCTGGGCTCTGCTGTCCTCTGGTGGTTGGTTGGTTGGGTTTGGCCAGCAGTGTGAGGCGCCCATCGATGAGAGGATGGAGGAGAGAGAAGTAAGGCTATTTTTTCTCTGCTTCTGTCCGGCATCTCCCTGACTCCTGCGGAGGAGCTCTGTCCCTCCTGGCTACGGTCTGGTGGCCCCAGTCACTCTGGCTCTCACTGGGCTCCAGTAACATGGCTTTCTCTCCCTGTCCCTCCAGCCCTAGCCATGGTGTGACTTCCCATTGCTAGTCTCTGTGTCCCTAACATCCCCAGTGTGTTCCTTCAACCTTGCACACACCGCTCGACATCTTCCTTCCTGGGAACAACCTGAGGTAGTATCTCGAGCTTGCTGCCAGGACTTCCACTGATGCAAATGTTTCCAAAAGGTTGATAGCAGCCATGTTTACTCCTGTTAGTTAAAGGATAAGTAATATTGACGCAATGCTTTACACCCTTGCCTTCCCACAGGTATATGCTTGTCCTCTGCCTTAATTCCTAGAACCAATCCTGAGCTCAGGTTAGTAGGATTTAAAAAGCTTCAGACCAAACCAGCAGGGCAGACCACAGTGCATTCTTTTTTTTTTTTTTTAAGATTTTATTTATTCATCTGAGACACAGAGATAGAGAGAGAGAGAGAGAGAGAGAGAGCATGAGCAGGGAGAGAGGCAGAGGGAGAGGGAGAAGCAGGCTCCTTGCTGAGCCAGGAGCCTGATGTGGGGACTCAATCCCAGGACTCTGAGATCATGACCTGAGCCGAAGGCAGACGCTTAACCATCGGAGCCACCCAGGCGTCCCAGACCACAATGCATTCTTGCCAAGGGATCGGCTCTCATACCTTGACTCCCAACTGAGCCCTGACCACAGTGCCTTAGTCACTGCCTTGGTCACCTGCTGAGTACCCACCACTTCCCACCCCACCAGTTAGGAGCCTGACTCTTCCCTGCCAGGCCCTTGCTCCACCTGAGGACTAGAGTGGGGGCTGTGAAACACCATTGGCCAATGAATGAGTGGGGGCTTCACCTGCTGGAATGTTGTTTGTTACAATTTCAGAGTAATTCCTGGGGCGCCTGGGTGGCTCAGTCAGTGAAGTGTCTGCCTTTGGCTCAGGTCATGATCCCGGGGTCCTGGGATTGAGCCCCGCATCGGGCTCCCTGCTCAGCGGGGAGTCTGCTTCTCCCTCTCCCTCTGTGATCTCCCTTGCTCTCTCTTAAATAAATAAAATCTTTTAAAAAAATAATAAAACAAAATTTCTGAGTAATTCCTGATCATCTACTCTCAGGAGCCCTAGTTCATGTTGAATTTCCATGAAATCACATGATTACCAAGATTTCTTCCTGCTTCCATTGCTATATGCCATGCCTCTTCTCCTCATGAGACCTGGATCTCCTCACCATCTGTGGTGGGCTACCTCTGAGTTCCGTTCTTAACACGGAGAGCCCACACAGTCCCGCTCCTGGTCACCACAGCTCACACATCACTTCCTGCAAGCTAACAGTTCTGCCGCACCACATTGAAAAGAGTCTTCCTGTAACTGTGTAAACCAAAAACATTTTGTAGATGCCATTTATAGCAGTTTGACAGTTGTGAATCAAGTAAAAAAGGATCAATAAGAGTAATCAATTCATTTTAATCAGAATGGTGGTTAGAAGCCACAGAGTCACCATCTGGTCACTTAGGTACTTGAGGAGGGTATGACTGTTTGGCAAGAAGGGGGGCAAGAACGACCGGAATGTATCCGAGAGAGCCCGGGAAGTGAGGAAGTCTGGAGACCTGGAAAAGACAAATCTCCTAGGGAATTTCTCTTTAAAATGAGACAAAGACAGGGAGCAGCTTGAGGGGCGTGGAAAGAAGGGAGCCCTTTCAAGATTTGTTTGTAGAAGCATTATCCTTAGGAGGGGAGAGACACTTAGAGATGGGGCTCAGCGCTCAAGGGGAAGGGCTGCCCAGAGCTACGGGCAGTTTATCCATTGTCATCGGAGGGAAGGCAGGATTATGGGCAGAGATGCAGACAGATTGGGAAATGTAAAGATAAGAAGTGGACGTTCTTTTTTGATCACGTCCATCATCTCAGACAAACAGGAAACAGGAACCAGCTGAGAGTGAGGAAGAAGAGTTGGGGAAGAGTGGAGCCATGAAGAGTCCTCTGGGAGGGTGAGCGAAGTGGCCAGGGTGGGTGGACAATGCCGAGTTCCTCGAGAAGTTTAGCTTCCTAAGTTCACAACCACACAGCCAGACTGGTTGTGTTTTTCTCCAACTATATTCAGCTCCTTGGATACCAGAGTGGAATAAGCAGAGAAGGGGGTGGAATCCGGGTGAGAACAATGGAGGGAAAGGGGCAAGAGACTGTGTAACACACGCAGGGGAGTTAAAATGATGGGCCATGCAATCTAATCTGAGGAAGAAGAGTGAGCAGCGAGGGACAGAAAATGGGAAAAAAATGGGATAAAAAGAGTAAAATGAATAGATTAGAAATCTCATATTGGAATTTCGCAGATTACACAGGGAATTCTGAATGCAAGTAGGGAGTATTAAGATTGCATGCTTCTTTAGGCTGAGAGTATAATGTCAGAGAAATTTCTCCTCCCCCTCCCTCTCCCCTCCCCTCCTCCTCCTTCTTCGAAGTTCTTCCTCTCCTTCTGCTGCTTCTTCTTTTAGAAATTTCCTATAAGCTAAAAAGTGCTCTTTGAATACACTCTTTACTGATGAAAAGGCATGATTTTAAAACCTCTGATAAAGAGGCATAAATACCAGTGGGTAGAATGTGAAAGAGACATAAATACCCTCAGCTAGAGTGTGAAAAACTCTTAATGGGGTTATTTCCAAAATTAAAAAAAAAAAAAGTATTTTAAAGAGGAAGGCATACATTCGGGCAAATAACACTAGAATGACATTGGGCCTATGGGTTTCTGCAATTTTCAGCAAAAGGGAAGTTTCACTGGGGCAGAAAGAGCCCCACGAAGTCAAGAGCAGATGACCAAACAGCTTAGGTTCATTTCCATCTCCCCATGCAGGCACAGCCTCAGTCACAGCTCACTCTAAGCTGGGTACTTAGCAAAGCAAATTAACTATTTCAAGTCAGCAGGGAAATCACACTTACAGCAACAGTAATCGCAGAAGTTCTGACATTATGTAGCACTGACAAAAAGCCTTCTAAGGGGACTTTGCCATGATGCAGAATAGGGCCTAGTGGCCCACAGGGCCCTGTGACATCAACAGCATCTTAAAAAATATTTGAGCAAAGCAGAACAAAGTGGTAATCTGGGTTTCCCCAGATGTGACCTAATTTTATATATGGTAATGAGTGGCTTAGGTAGGCTCATAAGTAAGCTATAAATCGGATCTAAGAAGACTTTGTTAATTTTTCTTTTTATCTTTTATGGCTATCTTCTGTGTTTTCCTCAGCTACATTCCCAGGAGTATAGGAATTAGATCAGAGACATTTGTGGAAGGAAACTAGTACATTCTAGGCTGGTGTTTGAAAGTATGCATTGCATAATCTATAAAATTATGGCATCCCCAGTAGCCTGGACGTGTTATAAAAATTCCCTTCGGTGAGATTCCAGGTTCTGAAGTCCCATCTTCATCTGGATTCGATGGCCTTGAACCACTGGGTCCAAGATTCTACTCATCTTCCATGATGTAAGCTGCCCCACCAAGGTCCTGACATTTCTCACATATTTCTGATGCATAGTAGGGATGGTATTATTATATCCTCATCTGAGAGAAAAGGAAACTGGGTTTAAGAAGTGAAGTAAGTGCCTGAGCTGGGATTCACACCCAGACTTAGAATCCAGATCTAACTGATTAAAAACCTCTTGCTCCTTTGACTGAACCAAACAGGGCTATGGACTTCCTTTTAAAAGCTGGTGCCTCCCTGACTCCTTACTTCTTTCATTTTAAAGTTTCCTGACCCCATGGGGCCACCTCTACTTGCATAAAAGCTACCTTCCCTAGCATCCTGTGACCTTAAAGCATCTCAGGTGTGAACAAAGGCTTTTGGGGCCAGGAAAGCAAAGGCAGCTCCTACCACATCACTGCTGGGTAATCCTGCTCTCAAGTAAAAGCCTCAGTTTCATTCAGGGGAAAAAATTGAAAGATAACACTATTACTGGGGCACCTGGGTGGCTCACTCAGTTGAGCGTGCCCAGCTCTTGGTTTCAGCTCAGGTCATGAGCTCGAGGTTGTGGGTTCAAGCCCTACATGTGGCTCCAGGCTCAGTGCGGAGTCAGCTTCAGATTCTTTCGCCCTCTAACTCTCCCACTGTCCCTCCCGGCTTGCACGCTCTCTCTCTCTTTCTCTCAAATGAATAAATAAAATCTTTTTTAAAAAAAGATACACTATTACCCTTTTCACAGGGTTACTGTACAGAAACAGCAAATTCAAAGGATTTCACAGTGCCTAAAAACGGTACTGTATGTATTATATTTTTAAAAATCAGTTACACAGATTAGACTGTTTTACGGTTATCTCTGGTGACATCTATTAGTCGTTTCTATTCAGTCGGTTAAGCGGCTGCCTTCGGCTCAGGTCCATGATCCCAGGGCCCTGGGATCGAGCCCCGCATCGGGCTCCCTGCTCAGAGGAGAGCCTGCTTCTCCCTCTCCCTCTGTCTGCCGCTCTGCCTACTTGTGCTCTCTCTCTCTCTCTCTCTCTGTTAAATAAATAAATAAAAATCTTTATTTAACCTTTAATCCACTCTTGCCTTTCTAACTTGTTTAAAAGCCTTTAAAGGCTTGGATCATATTATATTTCTTTGTATCCTCTACACATGGCACAGGGCTTTGCACAGAGAAGGTTCTCCAAAGATATTTGTCGAGGTGATTTCATTTCATAAAGTATTCTCTTTAAATAGCAGCAGGAAGGACAATTCAAGATATACTGTGGATTTTGATAGTGTTTCCCCCCCCCTCCCCCCCCCCCCCCCCCCCCCCCCCCGCCGCCAGGGACTCTTTGTTTTGCTTTTTCCCTTCTGTGCCCATGTTTTGAAATGCCACTTGGGGGCAGCATTGAGTCAGTTTGCACTTCGCAGTTCTGAAGGAGAAGGAAATAAAAAACTCCAGAGGTAGGAACTGACAGATAGGAAGTGAATAATTCTCAAAATACGTCACTGGCTTTAAAATGACTACGCACTTTGCTACAGAAATCTACTTAAAAGCAGCACACCCTTCTTCATGCCTCATGGGAGCTTTTGAGGATAAATGATTTGTTTTCCTTCTCACTCTGGGTGGCAAAGCAAACTGCAAGACATTTAACCGTTTACTCACACAGCAAAACAGAGCAAATGTGCTTGCCTCACCATAAAGGAAGATACATTTAGCATACATTTATGAAGTGAAAAAGGCACATCTACGCTCTGGTTAAATACTACCTCAGTAATTGGAATCAATTAAATCAGTTCAGTGAAACATTGACATAAAATGCTCCATTAGTCAGATTCTTGCCCTGAATCACTAAAGAGAAAAAGTTAAGGGTAGTGGCACGAGTTAATAGCAGAGGTTTATTTAGCCAAGCAGCCTTCTAAAATGCTCTATGCCCAGGGAGGAGTCTCTCCAATCTCCTATAGTTATATTTATGTCACTGCAAATATGCTTAGACGCTCTATCAATGCCCAGAACTTTTACCCCTGGGTAGTACAAGATCCTTACCAGGCAAAACCAGTGTGTTGATAGTTTGATAAAACAAAGTGGACTTAGGCATTTCAGGCTTTTTTCTTTTTTTTTTTAGTTCGAAAAAAAGGTACAAAAAGAAGCTCATAGAGTAACTCCTCTGCCCAGCAACCTGGCCCTGTCTGTACTCCTCACCGGAATCTGAGGAAATAACATATACTTTTACACCAATAAGGTTTCCATGAAAACCAAATAGAAAAGTGCAATAGGATACACCAGTTTCTCCACAGGCTCACAACCTAATTTCCATTATATCTATTCTCTGATTTATTACAGAGGCATTTATCCTTCATTTATTCATTCAACAGTCACAAAACACCCACTATGTGTCTAGTACTAGGAATATAAAGATGAAAGGCAAATCTGTATTTTAAAGAAGTTCATAGTCTAGGGAGAAACAAACACACACACACACACACACACACACACACACACGCCTGTAAATAATTGCAATCACACGGATTTCTTTTAGGCTTGGAATCTATGATTCTTCTCATAGTGAAACAAAATTACCCTTCAGAGTATAGTTCTAGAGATCACAGATCTCACTGGACAGATGAGGAGAGTGAGTCCGGGGATGTTAAAAGTTGTCAATGGGTATCTGTGTCCTCCTAAAATGCATATGTTGAAACCCTAACTCCAAAGGTGATGGTTTTAGGAGGTGGGGCCTGTCAAGGGAAAGAAAGCCAACTTCAAAGTAGGTTAGTTAGTAAACACCTAATTCATTGTTTTAATCCCAGACTATAGCCTGGGAGACTGTCTTTCAGATTGTTCTAGAGAACTGCTCCAAAGCTTGTTAGCTAGGCGGGATTACATATATACAAAAAGGGAAAGGGGGATACCTGCTGGCAAGCCACTCTCCAGATACTTGCACAGGACAAGGTGTAATTTGTTAAGGTTGTAAAAATTCAGGTTTAACGATTTCCACACAGACACAAGAAAGACCCTTAAGTCACCTTAATACATTATGTTTCTATATCTGATTGTTCAAAACTATTGCTTGCATACCTCAGCTTACCTGGTCTTCCATTTCTTCTTGTTTTTTATTTCTCCTTGAGGTCACTTGAGATGGTCACAGAAGGCTGACATCAGTTGCCTATGTTATGCATTGCGGTTTGAGCTCATAGGCCTTAACAGAAGGATTAGGTCATGAGGCTGGAGCCCTTGGGAAAGGGACACAGGACAGCCTGTTCTCTCTCTCTGCCAGGTGAGTACCTGGCAAGAAGCAGTTGTCTGCAAATCAGGAGGCCATTCTCAGCAGAACCAAATCTACCGGCATCTTGACCGAGGACTTCCCAGATGCCAGAACAGCTAGAAATAAATGTTTGTTAGTCAAGCCACCCCAGTCTATCTATGGTAATTTGTTATAGTTCACCCTGAGTAAGACAATGGGTATTTATTGAAAATCCATTTTTGTGTTTCTGTGACTTTGCATATGTAGAAGAAGATTTCAAGTCATGTAGACAAAGGAAAGAATTTCCACTAAGATATTCATTTTGATGAAAATTATGCAAATATGATGCCCATCCTGTCAGTGGGAAAGCCACAGTCCCCAAAAGTTCTCAAACATCAAGTTGGGTTTAGGTATTCATTCAAAACCAGAAAATAACCTTTATTTATTTATTTCCTTTCCTGACTCCTCCCAGGTCCCCACCTGCTTTGGGGTAGTTTTTTCTTACAGTGTCATCTAGCTGGAGACACATCAGGCCTTGTGTTGAGTCGCTTTCCTACAGTGTTCCCTTACTATGGGCAGTTTTGAGTGTCCTGGTATCGTGTGTGGTAGTAATCCCAAAGAGGCTAATTTTCTTCCAAATAGGAGCAAACTCATAAATGCACTGTGCTCAAAGCTATGTAACGACTCATCTGTTTGGTTTCCATTATTTTTTTAAGATTTTATTTATTTATTTGAGAGAGAGACCGAGAGTACAAGCAAGGAGAGCAGCAGGCAGAGGGAGAAGCAGCCTCCCCGCTGAGCTGGGAGCCTAACTCCACTTGGGCTCCAACCCAGGACCCTGAGATCATGACCTGAGCTGAAGGCAGACTCTTAACCGACTGAGCCACCCAGGCGCCCCTGGTTTCTGGTATAACTTTATAAAAATCTACCTTTAGATTACATCTCTAAGCAGATGTGCCTGGTTTTTTCATTGTCCTTATATTTTTCACTCTACTTTTGGAATTTAGATTATAAAATGCATGTGTTATCAAAATACATGTTAATATATTTTATCACAATGTGGGGCCTCATGCTTTTAATCCTCAATAGCATATATGAACAATACTACGTGCTCTGATGGAACATGGAAAGGTGTGCCTTTTCTCTAGTCCCCCAACCCCCCTCCCCCTGCCATGGGTGAATACCCCTCCACTTGACAGCTAAACCACAGAACACCCAGGGTTGTAGAGACTGTTCCACATGCTTCACCTTTGTAAGCCGATACTTCTGGCACGAGACAAGAAAACCTGAAACAAGGGAGGGAGATTTTATCGAAGAAATCCTCTCTTCCACCCAACCCCCCTCCAGTTGTTCTGGGGACAGGAGACAGGAGGGAAAGTGCTCTACCGGTTGAAGAAACTAGTGAGAGAATTGGTGTCTCTTCAGCTCCTTCTCTGGGAGTTGGCATCTTACAGAGATATTGGTGAGGGGATTTGGGGGGCAATGTTATGCCCACTGACAGACAACCTTGAGTTTCCCACAGGCTCAGAGGTGAGGTCAGGGCAGAGCCTCCACCAGAAGGATCACCATCCATAATGGACGATGTGTGCAGTCCCTCTGCACTGATAGAAAAAGTTCTCCTGGACCCGGATTCCTCCCTCTCTCCACCCTCCAGGAACAGGTGTGATAGGAGCAGAACTTTCACCTGACTCTGTGTGAGAATTGTATGATTAAACCATGGATCAGAATACAGAACAGTGAAATAAGATGCAGAGATGGAAGGACAGAAAAATTGCTGGATTTGATAGAAGAAACATCTCAGAGATGACTAGATTATATTATCTGCCAAGAACAGAATTGGACACTGAGAATCAAAAATCAAATTGAGTCATAGAGGTTTTCTTTTAAAGCAGTATTTTCAGATACCTGGAGCCTTGTCAATGATTATGACCATAAAAATGTATGTCTAGCATGCAAATAATCCATCATAAATATAAATTAGTTATTTAGCACTGTGTCACCCAAAATACTTGCTCCCCACTATCCTACTGCCTAGGATGAATGTGGCCCATTGAATCTTGAATCTGTTTTTATCACTTAAAGTCCAGAGGTGTTGGTACTGCTTAGACACAGACTTAATTGTTCTGTTAGTATCACCTCTGATTCTTTCCAGTAGATGGGTATTTGTCCTGAGTCTAAAAGTAGAAAAGAAAAACTTACTGAAATATATTCATCTTTAGCGGTGAGAGAGGTTAACAAGGCATTTTATATTATTATTATTAGCAAATATGCATTTAAATTCTTTACCCATTAGGAATTCTCAATTCTCCATATAGATTATCTTCTGAAGTTGATAAAAGCACCCAGGAAGGAGGTTGGATGCAACTTGGTGAGCCTGAGTAATACTAGGGAGTTCTTCTTTAAGAGGTCTTGTATTTCCTGAGTTCCAGAGAGAAGGGAGAAGAGAGAGATGGCAGGGTGGGGGTGGGGATGAAATTAAAGGGGAAAAATTCCATTTGCTACATCAGTGGCAGCTTTTTAAAAAAATCCAATGTGATCATCAAAGTAGAAGGACTGACTGCTTCAATATCCTTGCTTCTGTTGGCAAAGGTGGGACAATACACCCAGATGAAGTTAAATCATCCCCAAGTAGTGTCTGAGGGAACGAAGTCATGAGACAAGAAAGGCACAAAACTCTTTGTTTTTCAAATCTTCAGATATTCCCCGCAAATTGGCCACGTCAACCATATGCCTAAATCTGAAATATTTGCTACTTACAAATAATTTAAGACAACGTTAAAAATATCTCTGGTTTGAAAATCTTTGTCCTGCTTGTCTGTAGCCTACAGAATATCTGTTTTAGGGTTCAAGCATTTAAAATTGTATCCCCACTCCACCCACCCTAAAATGCATGCCCAACTCGCCTTTCTGTTTAAGTGGAGTGTCACCTGCCCTTTGGTGCCTTAATACAACACCCACGCTGTTATTTACATTCCAGAGGCTCAGCTGCCAGCGCTAGCATTTCGGTACCCATTTATTTACATCACAACTAAATCATATTTATTATCAACTACCCCCCTTCGTTCATCTTTCTTTTATAAAGGGTGAAGCCAAGGATAGTCAGGAATTACAGATCCTCTCCCTAGAATATGACAAAATTCCATCTCTCGCGTCCCAGTTTCTTCTTCTTCTTCCTCTTTTTTTTTTTCCCAAAGAGGAAAGACACGGTGCGCTTGGGAGGAACGTCACTCACTGTGGGAACACCGCCCCTTCTGTAGACCTCCCCACTGTGCCTCTCAAAGTGCTGTCTGTAACCAGTTGTTCCTGTTGAATAACCATGCTAGCTGCAGGGCCCTTTCCGCCTGCCTGCAAATAGATTAGGCTGCGCGCTTCTCTGTGCGGGGGGCGGGGAACAGCACCCGCGGGCCCCCAGGAGGCCACTATCAGCCGCCAACAGATGGAGCCTATCAGCGCGCTGTCAGTCAGCCGCACCTGTGGATGGCGCGCCCCAGCCAAAAAATTAATTGCTTAGAAATTTAAAATCGGTAGACGCAGATCGGAAAGGATTAAGGGGAAAAAAAAATAGTTAAGCAAAGGAAAGAGGAAAAACCGTGCTCCGCTAGGAAACCTTATCAACGTCCGCATATCTAAGTGTGCGACGCGTTCAGCATTCGATTTGGTTTTCAAGCACCAGCGGAACAACAGGATTAGAACTGAAATGTTGGAAAAGAAAAAAAAAAAAAAGGCAACTTAAAAGAAAGCATAATGCCCATTGCTTCAAATTGGGTCATCCACAGGCATTCTGAAGAAAACAACCCCCCCCCAATTTTTTATCTTCTGTTTTTATATTTTGCTAGTGAATTTCACATTTAACCCGCTAGGTTTCGTCATTCTCATTTCTCGTTTGCCATGTTTTTCCGTTTTTCATATTTTACTGCTTCTAAGACTTCAGTACCAGCAGGGAGCTGTTTTCAGTTTTCTTTTGTTTTCCACAATGGTTTCATGGGCCTTTTTTTTTTTTTTTTAAAGATTTTATTTATTTATTTTATAGAGAAAGAGAGAGAGCGGAAGCAGGGGGAGCAGGAGAGGGAGAAGCAGGCTTCCCGCTGAGCAGGGAGCTGGACTGGGACTCCACCCCAGGACCCTGGAATCATGACCTGAGCTGAAGGCAGACGCTTTTAACCCACTGAGCCACCCAGGCAACACATCATGGGCCTAATTTTATAACTCATATTTTCTAGCTTCCCTTAAAGAATTTTTTTATTAGAAAAATGTAGTCTTGATTCCATTCCAAAAATCTTTGTCACTGTGTGGCCTTTGGTTCTTTATCTTTTTTGATCTCAGTTACCTGCAAAATGAAGCTTGATTGCAAAGATTCCTTGCAGCTCTGAAATTGTAGGACTCTATAAAATCAATTTCCTCCAGTATTTTGAAACAGCTTAGACAACATATCGGGAATGGAAATAAGGGATATGGGGTGGGGGTGGGGAACAACCCTAGGAGGAGTGTATGTTACATTGCGGAGTACAGCACTCTTCTTTAAAAATCTCTCCAATGAAACAACACATCATTATTACCAGGGTCATATGAGGAAGTATCATTTAGTAATTATGGTGTAGTAGTTGGGGTTATCTTAATTGAAAAATTAAACACAGTTTTTACCTGTCGACATTTTGCCTTATTTGAGTTTTAAAGGGAACGTTAATCTTTGATCCTGGTACAGCAAAGCAGTGTATAGTCTACATTTTGAATTGAAATAATTTTTTTTCTTTGCAAATAGACTTTTAGGGGCAATTTAATTCAATTAACAAGAAATTAATTTGACAAAACTTTTTCATTTATCACATTTCAACTTCTAGTGTATGTTGGAAATAAAATATCTTTCCTCAAGGAATTTGAAATCTAGAAGTTTGAATAAAAAGTCCACAAATAAAAATGATAGAAATAATACTAGCCATCACGTATTGAGCCCTTAGGATGTGTATTTAGTCACTTGATGTATGTCCACTGCATCTAGTCCTCAGAACAATGCTGCAAAATATCATTATCCTGTGTTTTTTTTTAAGACTTCAGTTTTTAGTGCAGTTTTAGATTCACAGCAAAACTAAGAGAAGGTACAGAGATTTCCCTTATGTTCCCTACCTCCACACATACCTAGCCTCCTCCGTTACCAACACCCCCTATCATAGAGCTACATTTGTTACAACCGATCGACCTACGTGGATACATCATCACCCAAGTCCATGGTTTACATAAGGGTTCACTCTTGGGGTTGTACACTCTCTAGGTTTGGACAAATCTATGATGACACTCATCCATCATTAGAGTATCATATAGAGTAGTTTTATTGCCCTAAATATTCTGTGCTCCACTTACTCATCCCTTCCTCTACCGCATCCCTGCCACTACTGACCTTTTTTAATATCTATAGTTTTGCCTTTTCTAGAATGGCAAATATTTGGAAATCATGCAGTACGTAACCTTTTCAGAGTACACATTTAAAAATGTGTAGTTAAGGTTCCTCCATGTCTTTTCATGGATTGGTAGCTCATTTCTTCTTAGCATGGAGCAATATTTCATCTTCTGGATTCTGTTGGTCATAGTTTATTAATCCAGTCACCAACTGAGGAACATCTTGGTTGCTTCCAAGTTTTGGCAATTATGAATAAGGCTGCTGTAAATATTCATGTACGGGTTTTTGTGTAGACATAAGTTACCTCCTGGGGGTAAAAACCAAGGACAGTGATTGCTGAATCATATTGGAAGAGTACGTTTAGTTTTGTAAGAAACGGCCAAACAGTCGTCGCAAGTAGCTGTACAATTTTGCATTCCTACCATCAATGAGTGAGATTTCCTATTGTTCCACATCTTCACCAGCATTAGATGTTGTCGGTATTCTGGATTTTGGCCATTCTAAAAGGTGTGTAGTAGTATCTCATTATTGTTTTAATTTGCATTTCCCTGACAACATGGTGTGGAGAATCTTTTCATATGCTTATTTGCATTCTGTATATAGTGTTTGGTGAGGTGTCCATGAAAGTCTTTGGCCCATTTTTTAATCAGGTTTTTGTTTACTTATCATTTAGTTTTAAGCGTTCCTTGTATGTTTTGTCTAACAGTCCTTTATCAGATGTATCTTTTGCAAATATTTTTTTTGCAGTCTCTAGCTTGTCTTCTTATTTTCTCAACATTGTCTTTTGCAGAGCAGAAGTTTGTAAATTTTAATGAACTCCAGCTTATCAATTGTTTCTTTAATGGATCATGCCTTTTAAGTTATATCTAAATAGTCATCAACTTACCCAGGGCCATTTAGCTTTTCCCCCATGTTACCTTCTATGAATTGTATAGTTTTGTAATTTATATTTAGGTCTGTGATCCATTGTGAGTTAAGTTTTGTGAAGGGCATAAGGTCTGTGTCTAGATTCATTTTTTCACATGTGGATATCCAGTTGTTCCTGTACCATTTATTGTAGAGACTATCTTTGCTCCATTGTATTGTCTTTCTTCCTTTGTCAAAGATCAGTTGACTTTATTTACGTGGCTCAATTTCTGGGCTCTCTATTCTGTTCCATTGATCTACTTATTTATTCTTCATCAATACCACATGGTCTTGAGTATTGTAGCTTTTTTTTTTTAAGGTTTTATTTATTTATTTGTCAGAGAGAAAGAGAGAGCACAAGCAGGGAGAGTGGCAGGCAGAGGGAGAAGCAGGCTTCCCGCTGAGCAAGGAGACCAATGTGGGGCTCGATCCCAGGACCCTGAGATCATGACATGAGCCGAAGGCAGACACTTAACTGCCTGAGCCACCCAGGCGCCCTGAGTTCTGTAACTGTATAGTATTCTAGAAGTTGGGTAGTATCAGTCCTCCAGCTTTGTTCTTTTCCTTCAATATTGTGTTGGCCATACTAGGTCTGTTGCCTTTCTTAGAAACTTTTGATTTTATTTCAAATGCCCGTAAAATAACTTGCTGGGATTTTTATTGGGATTGAATGTATAGATCAAGTTGGTAAGAACTGACATTTTGACATTATTGAGTTTTCTTATCCAGCAGCATGGAATATATCTGCATGTATTTAGTTCTTCTTTTTATTTTATTCAACAGAGTTTTATAGTTTTCCTCGTAGAGATCTTGTACATATTTTGTTACATTTATACCTAAATATTTTATTTTGGGGGAGCTAATGTAAATGGTAGTGTGTTTTTTTATTTCAAATTCCACTTGTTAATTGCTAATATATAGGAAAGCAGCTGACGTTTGTATATTAACCTTATATCATGCAACTTTGCTATAATCACCTATTAGTTCCAGGAGATCTTTTTTTTTTTCCTACATGGACAATCATGTCATCTGTGAACAAAGGTGGTTTTATTTCTGCCTTCCCAATCTTTTATTTTCTCCTCTTGTCTTATTGCATTAGCTAGGACTTCCAATAGGATGTTGAAAAGGAGTGGTAAGAGGTGACATCCTTGCCTTGTTCCCCTGACCTTAGTGGGAAAGCTTCTCATTTCTTGCCATTAAGCATAATGTTAGTTGTTGGTTTTTTGTAGATGTTCTTTGTCACCTTGAGAAAGTTCTCTTCTATTCCTAGTTCATGAGAGTTTTTATCATGAATGGCTTTTGGGATTTTGTCATTTGCTTTTTCTGTATCTTTGGTATGATCATGTGATTTTTCTTTTTCAGCCTGTTGAGGGGATGGATTACCTTAATTGATTTTTAAATGTTGAACCAGCCTTGTATACCAGGGATAAATTCTACTCAGTCATAGTATACATTTATTTTTACACATTGTTGGATTTGATTTTCTAATATTTCTTGAGGATTTTTGCATCTATGTTAATAAGAGATTTGTTTGTACATTTCTTTTTCTTGTAATGTCTTTGTCTCATTTTGGTATTAGGATAATGCTGGCCTCACTAATAAATTGGAAAGTATTCCCTCTGTGTCTATCCTCTGAGAGAGATTGTAGACAGCTAGAATAATTTTTCCCTTAAATGTTTGGTAGAATTTATCAGTGAACCCATCTGGACCTGATACTTTCTGTTTTGGAAGGTTATTAGTTATTTACTTAGTTTCTTCAATAGATATAGCTCTATTTAGATCTCTAATTCTTCTTGTGTGAGTCTTGGCAAATTACATCTTTCAAGAAATTGGTCCGTGTCATCTAGGTTGTTAAATTTGTGGGCTTAGAGTTTAGAATTATTCACAGCATTCCTTCAATGTCCATAGAATCTGTAGTGATGTCCCCTCTCTCATTTTTGATATTAGCAATCAGTATCCTGTGTTTACAAATAAAAAACACTGAGTTGAGTAAGATTCAGTGCCTTGTGCAGAGACAAACCACCTGGCAAGTGTGGGAGCTGCACTTTGAGTTCAGATGTCTTTGTAGACCACACCCTGCTTATAACACCAAGTAGTATATTATTTCACTAGAGAGATATAAAATGGGCTTAGAAGTGGGATACAGATCAGTGCTGAGAACACATTAAGAAAGAATGTAGCTGAGTTTTACTTCTAAGCATCCCTGAGATAAGCTAGATCATCTTGCCATCACTCTTACTGCACCCTGTACTTCAACTTTGCTGCTGCTCATCACACTTCTAATTATGTTATATATTATTATAATATGTTATGGTTATACTATAAATTCCTTTCCCACTAGAGTGTAAGTCTTACAAACTACAGGAATCACTAACGTGCTGGTAAATGTCAAACAACCAGCCCTCCAAGTTTGCCCGTCTCTGTGGTTAAATACTCACAACCTACCAACATGTTGGCTACCAGTTGGTGAAGTTCCTGAAAATGTAACAGATCAGCTGCAGCACATCCCTGATGGGAACTGTCCATATTGCTTATTGGTATATCCCCAGTGCTGGCACTTGGTAGACATTTGACATTTCTGTTAAATGAATGGGATCCCTTCCAAGCTGAAGTTTCTAGAAGGCCATATTTCTCTTGTGATCTTGTCTTTTGTTAGGAAATCACAGTCCCTGTCTGCCCAGTGCTAACAGTCTGGACCCGGGGAAAGCTGTGAAGGAATTCCAGGAGCCATAACCACATCATGACAAGCACATTCACACAACTATTGCGGAAAACACTCACCAGTGTGATGGACCTGTTACTGAACTCATGGGTGCAGCAAGGCCATGTCTGAGACACCAATTTTGAAGCAAAGGAAGCTTTATTGTCAGAAAACTGCCTTGCCCTGTTAAGCCCAGGGACAGCTTATATATGTTTGGAGAAGAAGGCGAATACATGAGAGGAGAGTAAGGGGTTTCTTGAAACCTTGAGGTGGGGGGCTTGAAACAATCTGGAGGTATGCATTCTTCCAGAAAATGAGGTGCCACTGGGGACCTGGTACAATCACGTACATCAGATAATTTCAAGACAAATGTTACCATCCAGTCCCCATTAGGTTTCCACAGTCAGTGGGTAAACAGGGAGTAGGGGTGAAAAAGGCAAAGTTAATGATTGAGCATGAGATTAAGAGGTGCATAAAACATAATTAAGTAGGGAACAAAACAGAAGGCGGAGCTAAGTTAATAATGCAACTAATCTAACTACGGTTCTGCTTTATGCTTTCCAAACAGGTCCAGGAACCAAGCATCCAGCCTCAGACCTCTTAGGTCTGGATGGATGGGAGGGAATGAGAAAAACATAGCTATTATTTATGATCTTCAGGAAAAAACTAATGTGCTGGATTTATGAGGGCTTAGTCATAACCACTGCAAATGATGATATTTAGATTGACTACTCTTAAATTTCATAGGCCTGGCCAGCACAATTCCAAAGAACTCAGCTCGCACCTTTTTTGGAGACATTATCGTTCTCGCTCAATCTTCAAAATGCATAGGATTAGAAACAACGACATAAAGCACCCAAGACAGGCATTGCACTTCAACCATTTATCCTCTTGATTATAACAGCGACTTTTGTTGTCCTTGTTATCACCAGAGTCATATGTGTGCATCTCCTCCATGGGATTATGAGGCCCTGGAGAAAAAAAAAAACAAACTGTGAAGATCCTTCTCTGTGTTCCCTTATGTCTTTCCTGTATGGTTTCCTCAAGAAGCCCTCAAATTAAATATACCTTCCTATAGTGATTTGACTATGCTAACAATCTTATTAAGGCATATGGCCGGGGCACCTGGGTGGCTCAGTCATTAAGCATCTGCTTTCGGCTCAGGTCATGATCCCAGGGTCCTGGGATCGAGCCCCGCATCGGGCTCCCTGCTCAGCGGGAAGCCTGCTTCTCCCTCTCCCACTCTCCCTGCTTGTGTTCCCTCTCTCGCTGTCAAATACATAAATAAAATGTTAAAAAGAAAAAAAAAGGCGTATGGCCTCACAGTGTCCAGGAAATGGCTAACAAAATCTACCTTTTGGAATCTGTTTGTTATAAGTGGGTTTAACTGTTTATACCTCCAGGCTTATAGATAAAAAGATCAGGGCTTATATTCAGACTTTCCTCTTAAAATTCTCTTTTCTCTCTCATTTCGTAAGTCATATTTCTCCTCATTGTTATTAAGAACATGGACTGGTGTGCCTAGGCGACTCTGTCAGTTGAGCATCTGGCTATTGGTTTCAGAGGCTCAGGTTGATTGATCTCAGGGTCCTGGGATCGATCCCCGTGCTGGGCTCTGCGCTGAGCAAAGAGTCTGCTTGTCCCTCTCCCTCCCCCTGTCCTCCCTCTCTCTCTCAAATAAATAAATAAAATTAAAAAAAAAAAAAAAAAAACATGGACTACAGAACCAAACTGTCTTGGTTAAAATCCTGGATCTGCCTTGGTCTACCTAACTTAAACTCTCTATGCCTCAGTTTCCTTATCTGGAAAGTGTGGAAAATAATTGTACCCACCTCATTGGGCTACTGTGAAGATTTAATGTCATGATGTGTATCAAGTGCTAACACAGTGAATATGCTCAGTAAATGCTAGCTATTTTTATACATATTTTATTCTTATATCTGCCCTCCCACCTTAAAAAATATTTCTAGATTTTTTTTTTTTGAAATGTGCTCAATTTACTACCTGGATGTGTCTGAGCTTTTGTGTATATTTATGATCTCTCACATGAGGCTATGAAAATCCCATTTAAGCAACATTTTATATCTGTGAAAACCCTGTGACTTTTTCCTGGAAAAAGTCACTACCCTTCTGTAAAATATATCAGAACTCTGATGGCACAGGTCATGCTGGAAAATGATGATCTTTAAGTTCATTAGAATTAACTTTAAAGGGTGTTTTATAATGCCCAAAGTGAAAATGACCTATCAAAGTAGATAAAAATACATCGCACAGAAAGATGGCATTTTCAGAGAACGTGTTACTTACTATAACTGCCACCCAGGCTCATTTGCTATGGTGGTGGGGACATCCCATGACTACATACATGAATGAAACAGATCAAATGAGACATTTCTCACTGCAAACCAGGGTGTTGTCGTGGAATGAGGGTGGCCTAGAAGTGAGAAGATCAGAATTCTCATGTTGATTTCTATTAAATTGTTGTGTGATCTTGTACAAGGCTCTTCACCTCTGCAGGGTCTGTTCTTTCATCTATAAAAGATGATGATAGAGCGAGACAGTTTGTGAAGTCTTTCCAGTTCTAGGATGCTATGGTTTATTTCTATTCAGCATTGTCAGCCTTAGGATTATCTGGATTTAATGAAACTGGGAAGGCAGGACAACCTGATCTTTGATTAACTGATGATGCGCTCAAGGTTTATTTCTATCTCTCTCCTTTCTCGAACTCACTCATTTGATGGAAGCAAAGGCTTTCCATGGGCAGTTTTCATGAACTCGAGATCAGATAAATTAGGATAAATAAGTATATGATGAGTGAACATTTTTTTCATTACCTAAATCAAATTGATTATTTCAAAGCCCGTCTCCAGGTTCTGCACCAGTAGACCATACGGAAGAGAGGACTCTGTTGTTTCCTGGTGCCACAGGCTTCAAATTTTCAGATATGATAGAGCATTCTCCTTCTGAGGTAAACATTCACTCATTATTTGTTTGCATCTCCAAATGGCATTGACCTTTGATTGTTTCAAGGACCCAAAGAGCATACTTCTCAACCAATTCAATGCAAGCTGCAAAGAATTGGCCCTTCTTGCTTGCATCATGCTCCTGTCCAATGTAGGTAACTTGACATTCTGTGAGACCCCAGGGGTAGAGCCCCTTGTGACATTTCTCTCTTATCCCCTAAGGGATCACATACTTAGACATTATGAGGGAATATCTCCCTATTTCAGCTCCTTTAGGAAACAATGTTTACTGTCTTTCTGATTAGAAAAATATTTTAAGTAACATTTATTGTCTCTGATTATAAAAGTAACACCTGATGCATAAGATTCATGCCATATACAGTTTTGTGACCTGATCTTTTCATCTAAAATTATAGATAGTATTTTCCAACATCCTTAGGTATTAATAAAGGCGCCTTTTGAAATGGTGGCATAGTGTTGCAATATATAAATGTATCATAATTTGTTTAATTAACCTTCTATTGTTAAATACTTAGGCTTTTTCTGTTTCTCACTCATAAATAAAACTATGGTATACATCATTGTATATAAATTATAGTACACATCTATGATTATTTCCTTAGAACAATTTAATACCAATGGAATCACCAGGTAAGGGATATTTCTTCTTTCCCTCCAGCAATCACTGGGAGGACCTATTTTATTACATGCTCACCAAGACTCCAAATTATCATTTCAATTATCATTGAAAAAACACCTCTCAACTTGATAAAACAAAAATGAAAATATGCATTTCTATGATTAATAACATACTAATTTTTATCATGTGTATATGGATCTTTTTTTCTCTTGGTACCTGAATTATCTACACGGGTCCTTTTGTATTTCCGATGAATCTACTAAAAGAGTTTCGAAGAACGTATGAGTTGCCACATGTTGTAACCACTATGTGAGTGGTAGCTTCTAGCTCCATGAAGAAGTTCCAACTGTGAGAAACTCCTACAGCAAACCCCTTATATCACTGTCCTGGGAAAGGTAGGAAATAAGACAATGTATCAGATGGGCAGTTGATAGACAGTGCTTTGGACTGACTGTGTCCTCCCAAAATACATACGTTGAAACCTAATCCCCAGTGTGGTGATGCTTGGAGGTGGGGCCTTTGGGCCATAATTACGTCATGAGGGTGGGAGCCTTCATGAGTAGGATTCGTGCCCTTACAAAAGAGACTCCAAAGAGCTCCCTTGCCCCTTCCATCATGTGAGGTTATAGCAAAAAGACGGCTATCGATGAAACAGGAAGGGGGCCCTCACCAGACAATGAATCTGCCAGCGCCTTGATCTTGGACTAGAGATAAATTTCTAAGACAGATTAACAGGAGGGGAAAAAAAACCCCAAAGTTTTATTATGTGCACACGGAGGCCCAATAATGAAGTTGAGACCTTGGAGAAATGGCCAAGGCAGGCAGTTTTTATACATTTTAGACAAAGAGACAATATTTTTGCGAGGCATTTACAAGATAAGGAAAACAGGTGTTCGGGAGTTTCAGTTAAGGAATTCGAAGCAGAATTTGGTCTGAGGCAGTAGATTAGGAAAAGGTAACAAGGTTAGAGGTCCCCGCCTTCCCTACGGGGGCATCTCTGTTCTCTGTCCAGGTCACCTTACTCACCTTGCTCTCTCTCGAAGTGCGCTCCCTTCTCTCTGATCACCCCAAGTCCTACTGCTCTGACTGGTGAACCCCCCCCCACCCCGGGCAAGAGGAGAGAAGAACCAGAGATCAGGTGATGGGGTCCACAAAAGAGGTGCCAGACAGGTCAGGTCTTACCAAGATTTTTCAATTTCATTTCAGGTAACTGTTAGTATAAATGGCTTTGACTCACAATGGCATTGTTTTTGTTTTTGTTTTTTTAGTTTGAGCTTCTGTGTCTGTGTTGGGCCAAGGGCAGACCACCCCAAGACAGGCCGCGTTGGCATGATGATTTTGAGTGAAAAAGTAATCAAAACCCAGCAGATTCAGGAAAAGATCTTTACCTCCCCCAGTACTGCCTAGAAGAATTTAGATAGAGGACCTGCTCCGGCAAGGAGCTAACACCAGAAAGAACCACACTATATTATTATAAATGAGGTGTGGTAGATAGGGAGGAACCTAACACCTGTTTAATTGATCGAAGTCCTTCATGTCCCATTGTTTCTGAGGGCTCAGCAAACACTTGTTTACCAAATATTTACTCTTTTTCATCTTCCTGTGAATTGCATTCCTTCCCTTTTGAAGTCCCAGACCTCTACACCCTTCTCCTTATTTCAGGATGATGTATATACTTCATTTTGCCTGACTATCCTAGGAATTTCCGTGGCTGTGTGGATTCCTGGTACATACAAAATTAAATTTGATTGTCTCCCGCTTACCTGTCTCTTGTCAATTTGATTCAGTCCAGCTAGGACCTAAAAGGGGACAGGAAATTCTTGCTCCCCGACAGATGCATTCCTGATATTATATTTTGAACGAAGCCATTGCGGATTTTGTGGGTCCGGATACAATATCTGCCTAATAACGGGTGATGACATTCGCCATAAGAGAGTGGACAGTAAACCACTCAACATCAGTGCCATAACAGAGAATTGGATATTTTCAGAATCAACTCTGAATCAGTTCTCACTGCCATTTATTACATAATGGATAAAAACCATCGGATTAATTAAGCGAACAGGCATTCTGCGTGTGTGGCTAACGTTAAGGAGTATGCCAATTTATTGAATGCACTTACTTGACAGCCATCTGTTTATCCTTTGATGCATTTCATCTTAAAGGAAGACTTAGACTAATTAAACAACTTAAACTACCAATAAAAGTTATGCTAGTATATCCCCACATGCTCTGTTGAACTTCTGTGTGTCATCTTTAAGGTCTGTTTAAATGACCCGAATTGGATTAATTTGAACAAGCCGCTCCTCCTGCTCTCTGTTCCAGCATCTGACCTTTATATGAACAATTTACAGTTGAACCTCAAGTTTCCTTCTCTCTGGTGATAACGCCGGGAAGAGCAACGTAACTGCAGAAACACCTGGATATTAACCAACTGTTTGGTTCGTTTCCATTTGGTTTCAGATCAAGCCTTGGCACCACATATTGTGAGGCTGTGTCTATCCCAGAACAGATCCTGACAAGCAGTCTGTGAAAAACAGACAGCAGCTGACTGACTGGGAAGGGAGCTCTGTCTCCCTGCCAATGGCCACACCGGCCCCGGCAGCGGGTATTCAGTAAGTGCCTGATCAATGCAGATTCCGAAACATTTAAAATGTGGTACTTGCCCGTACGACTGGCCTAGGGCTCTGCACCATGCAGCTCATGGCTGGTAGAGCTGCCTGTCGCTTCAGTCTCTGGAGGTGGCCTTGGTGACCAGGGGCAGGTTATGGGTTGTTCTTTCTCCTTGTCCTCAACTCATGACAAGGAAGCCATTGTTAAGGAGGGTTCATCTCCATTCTGTGGATTCGATTCTAAAGTCTTATAAACCTGAACCATGTGAATTCACATGGGGTTTGTATGACAAGACATGCTCCTTTTCTGGGCGCCTGGGTGGCTCAGTTGGTTAAGTATCTGCCTTTGGCTCAGGTCATGATTCCAGGGTCCTGGGATTGAGCCCCGCATCGGGCTCCCTGCTCAGTGGGAAGCCTGCTTCTCCCTCTGCCTCTGCTTGTGCTCTCTCGCACTCTCTCAAATAAATAAATAAGATTTTTTTAAAATTAAGAAAAGAGGAAATGCCTCTTTTCATTTTTTAAAAGACAAGGCTGCTTCCTTTCCTCCTGGGGTTTCTGCTAGCGAGTGGTGGGCAGTGCACCCCGTCAAAAGGAAAACCACAGGCCCAGAATGGCAATGGCGTCACTTAGGCTACAGCCCCAAGTCAGTAAACCAAGACTTAACACCTAACCTGACTGCAGTTTCAACCCCCCAGACATGCGATCTGTAACTAGTCAACGTGGTGATTTCCTGGTCAACACCAGGGAGTTTACTAGTAGACCCCTTCCCTTCCATTCTCTTCAGGAGGGCGACCTGGCCTAAAACAACAGATTTGTTGCTAATCATTTCCTTTTTTCCACTTTTTCTCTATCTTTAAAAACCTTCCCTTTTCTGTAGTCCTTGGGAGCTCCCCTCTGTTTGCTGGAAAGGATGCTGCCTGATTCAGGAATCAATGAATAAAGCCAGTTAGATCTTTAAAAATGTACTTGGTTGCATTTTTGTTATGTAACAAACCTGTCCTCCCACTGTCTCTGCTGCCGCTGAGAGTCCTCAGTGCTCCTTGAGAGCAGGGCCAGGTCGTGGGGACAATCAGGGATTTCTTAGTGAAATGAGAATCTTTGCAGTGCAATTTCTGCTATCTGCGTACTTAGGAGAGGACTAGTTTGGGGCCTTGGGTCGCTTCACGAGGGCCACTGTTTACACGCTCTCTACCAAGCTGGTTTTACTTACTCTTGTCTTGCGGCCATGTTGATTTCTGAAGTCTTCCCAGAGAATACCCGCAGGTCTCGCAAACAAATCCATCCTATCCAAAGTGATACTAAGTCAGGAAGCATAGATTCTCCCTCCTCTGTGAAACGGTAACACTCTCTGGAACAAAAGGCTTTTGACCATTAAAATGACAAATTAGGGCATGGGAATAGTCTCATTTCAGATATTGATGGCCATGAGTCGGCTGTGGGGGCTGCTGGCTGCCCTTGTCCTCAGAAATGGGTTTGCTCTTTGCATGCACTTTCCTGGGGACTTAAGGAAGACAGAGCATCTTCTGATGCCTCCTGCCTTGTAAGAAACAAAAAAACCAAGGGCAATTTCTCAAGAAGAGCTGTCTCTTTGACAAACACCCTGAGGCCATATAAATAAGTGCCATCTAATTAGAATGCAGATTCTCAAACACCACCGCAGCGATGATTAATTTATCATTTATCTGGGGTGAGGCTCAGGACCCCATTTTATCAAGCACCTGGCAGCACCAATGCAGGCAGTCCTCAAGCCTTGCTTTGAGAAACCCTGATCAAGTTTCAAGTTCTATGTGTGGCATTCCAAAAACGTACTTTATATTTTAAGAAGAGAAAAATGTCTACTTAAATTAGACCAAGGCAGAGGCCTCATAGATTTAAGGTCATTGAAATAGAGGAGAAATAAATATGCTCATCTGTTTCACTTCTGCTGCTTCACAAAACCATTTTTTCCAGCCCTCATTTTTACTCCTAATGAATTACCATCTGATCCCAGGAAGATGTGAGGCAATGGACTCGGCATCAAACATTCTGACAAACAGGACGCGGTTATGTGCAGAGCTGATTGAAACAAGCTGGCAAGGTGTTACCCTGACCCTTCTCCGGAGAAAGGAGTCTGAGCTTATCGTGAACGGCATCTATGCTGCATCTCCCTGGGCTCCAAGACAGACACGTCCTGAAAACTGTTCCCTCCTTGTGATTCCTTGTGTAACCCTGGTTACACATTAGGATCACCTGCCACTCTCTTCGAACTGACTAATTCCTCAGGTCTCCCCGGAGACTCCGGTGGAAAGGACTTACTAGGTTTCTGAAGAGAACAATGTCTGAGCTGCTTTGAATGCTGAACTGCCCCCCTGGGGCCGAAAGAGCATGCTGGATGGGAAGAACACGTCTGCGCTGGAATGGAAGCATTCACTGATTTAACAGATGTTTACTGGAGGCCGACTCTCCACAGGGCCGTGTGCTAGGAGCTGGAGAGAAATATGGGAAAATGAGACACAGAGCCTGCCTCTGAGAAGCCTGGAGCCCAGGAGCCATGGAAGAACATCTCTGGTCTAGACAATGGCACTCACTCTGGTTTCTCGGCTTCTGCACCCACCCCACCCTGCAGGCTCTTCTTGCGACAGCAGCAACATGAACCTGCTAAACCCGGATCAGATAATGACGCTCCTCACTCAACACTTGCCTGTGGCTTTGTGAGTACAAAATCCAAAGTCCTCCCGGTGGTCAAGGAAGCCCTGAATTATCTGGCCCTTTCTTGCATCACTGACCTCATCTCCTGGGTTCTTCCCTTGGCTACCCAAGGCTCAGCCCCCGCCGCTCCCTTTCTCAGTCTCAAACCCGGCAGGCAACCTCCTACTTCTGACTTCTCTTGCTGCGCTCTGCTCTTGCCTCGGCCCTGGAGACTCTGCAGGACTGCCCACCTCCCCACGTGTCTGCTGCAGGTCTCTGCTCCTATTTAACCTCATGGGCAGGTGCCACTGACCCATCCAATATGAAAGAATAAATGCCTTCCGAGCATGCGGAGAAAGGGGAACCCTCCTACACTGCTGATGGGAATGCAAGCTGGTGCAGCCACTCTGGAAAACGGTACGGAGGTTCCTCAAAAAGTTGAAAATAGAGCTACCCTACAACCCAGCAATTGCACTACTGGGTATTTACCCCAAAGATACAAATGTAGTGATCCGAAGGGGAACATGCACCCCAGTGTTTATACAGCAACGTCCACAATAGCCAAACTATGGGAAGACCTAGATGTCCATCAACAGATGAATGGATAAAGAAGATGTGGTATATATATATATATACAATGGAATATTAAGCAGCCATCAAAAAAAAATGAAATCTTGCCATTTGCAACGATGTGGATGGAACTAGAGGGTATTATGCTGAGCGAAATAAGTCAATCAGAGAAAGATAATTACCATATGATCTCATTGATACGTGGAATTTGAGGCAGAGGACCATAGGGGAAGGGAGGGAAAAATGAAACAAGATGAAACCAGAGAAGGAGACAAACCATAAGAGACTCTTACTCCTAGGAAACAAACTGAGGGTTGCTGGAGTGGTGGGGGGTGGGAGGGATGGGGTGGCTGGGTGATGGACATTGGGGAGGGTATGTGCTATGGTGAGCGCTGTGAATTGTGCGAGACTGTTGAATCACAGACCTGTTCCCCTGAAACAAATAATACATTATATATTAATTAAAAAAAAAAAAAAAAACAGGCAGTGCCTGAATTTGGCTTTGGATTGTGGTTGACGAAACCCTGGACCAATATCTCCATTTCCTTAACATGGAGTATAACATAGCTTCTTATCATACATATTCTCAAACAGAATTTGAAAAAGCTCACCCCAAATTCTTTCCCTTTCTCCTTGTCTCTAGAACAAGGAAGACATTTACAGCCCCATCATGCCTGATCTCTAATTCATCTTTTTAAAAAGGCTTTGATTTTTTTTTGTTTTCTCTTTCTTCAATCTTTTTTGGGGGCCTTCCTTCTCTCTCTGCTTTCCCCACTTAAGGCTCCTTTTTTTTTTTTTAATTGTGCAAGTTTGTTTTTTCTCACTAATAAATTTTGCTTTTACTACGAGAAAAAAATAAAGAATAAATGTCTTCCTACCTTGCCAGCCTCTCTTTCTTTACCCACTTTCTTGTCCTAGAGCACTGCTTGTGTAACATACTGTATCTTTCTATTTTGACTTCTGTGTTTCTCCTACACCGGTCAGGACTCTTTGCGTGGATACAATCCAAAGGGCCCCCGCCACCCGGCATAGCTACATGCCACCTGCTGTGCTGAGAAATCCCCGGGCAGGACAAGGCCCATTTTGGCATGCAATACATATTCATTGAATGGATGAATACTTGGGAATCCACACACGGGCTGGGGTTGGGGCAGGAAACAGGGTTGGAAGGGAGCCAAAGGAAGCTCAAGAAGGACCATTTTGCCTTGTGGAGGAACTGATTCTTTTTGTTTTAAAGGAAGAGACAGGATCAGATCTGTGATTTAGAAAGTCCTTGGTCAGAGTGGAAAATGAGTGCAGTTATTTCCCCATTTTATGGATGAAGACACTGAGACACAGAGGTTAAGCAACGTGCCCAAGGTCGCAAAGCTTGTAAGATTCAGGCTCTGGAAGTGGCCTCTAGAGTCTGTCTTCATCACCAGGCTCTACTCCCATTGGATTAAAACATTTTTTTTCCTGACCAGTTGTCTTTGATTGTGTACTTTAAACCAGTCACAACACCTAAGCTGAAACACAGTAGGTGTGCATTTAATCCCCCTTTTCCGAAGGGAAGAGAATCACACATGTTCTGTTTATGACCCTCCAGCCTGGTGTGTCCTTCTCTGTCCTCTCAGCTGAAGTACGGTCTTCAGGAGTGGTTGCCACATAAGGCCCTGCTCCAGGTGTGTACGGGCATTGCATTAAGCTCTAGGATGCGTCAGCAAGGGAGGAACGTTTCCCCCTGGGGCCAGTGCCCTAGGGAAACTGTCAGTTCACAAAGAATGATTACAGTTTTGAAAATGATGCTATCAGAGAGCAGGAGAGTATAGGGGAGGTGGGGGGGTGGTGCTGACCTTGAGAGATGAGGCGTTTGTCCCAAGGCAGTGAAGGCCAAGAGTGAAAGAGGTGGGGAATTTGAGGGAGAATGTTCTAGAACAGACAGAACCAGAACAAGGAGATAAAACAAACTGATAGGTCTTATTAAAAGCAAGAGTTAAACTAATTCATGGAGGCGGCTTCTGCTCCTCAGTATGAGATTTTCAAGGAATTCTAGCATTAGATAGAAATAAGTACTTTTAGAGAGTCTGTCGTAGGCCTCACTTAAATGTATTTGACCTCCGCTGAAATTCATTTTCTTTTGTCTGGCTTTGAAAATAATGGAGTTTTCTCATAGAATGAGCTGTGTGATTGTGTGATTTTGAAAAGAGTCTGAGTACAGCTCCTCAGAAGTGCTGGACAGTTACTGGAGATTATGGTCAGGTTTTTCTCCCAGGCAATTCTGCTTATATCCATCTGCATGCTTTTGGAAAAACTGAAAAACTGGGCTAATTTTATATCTACTTAAGAAATACCTGTACTTTTTTTCTTCTTTAGAGATTTCCAAAAAAAAATCAACTAGTGTATATAAAGACTTCACCATGTTGGACATTAAAAGCCTTAAAATGAGATGACTAAAACAACACAGAAAACTTGATCTCCAACCATGTTTTTTTTTTTTTTAAGATTTTTTTCTTTATTTGAGAGAGAGAGTGTGAGTGAGTGAGAGAGAGCATGAGCCAGGAGAGGGTCAGGGAAACAGACTCCCTGCTGAGCAGGGAGCCTGATGCAGGACTCGATCCCAGGACCCTGGGGTCATGACCTGAGCTGAAGGCAGATGCTTAACCAGCTGAGCCACCCAGGCGCCCTCCAAACATGTTTTAAAAGCAATAGAGTGGAAAACACTCATTTGGAAAGATATATGTACCACTGTATTTATTGCTGCATTATTTACAATAGGAAAGACATGAAATTAACCCAAGTGTCCATCCATAGATGAATGGATAAAGATGTGGTGTATAGATTATAGATAGATAGATCTACGATGGAATATTACTCAGCCATAAAGAGGAATGAGATCTTGCCATTTACAACAACATGGTTGGACCTAGAAGGTATTATGCTAAGTGAAATAAGTCAGATGGAGAAAGACAAATGCCATATGATTTCACTTATATGTGCAATCTAAAAAAACAAAACCAATGAGAAAACAAATTAACTAAAAGCAGAAACAGAGCCATTAATACAAAGAACAAACTAATGGCTGCCAGAGGGGTGGGAGCTGGTGGGATGGGCCAAATGGAAGCAGGGGAGTGGGAGGATCAGACTTCCAGGAATGGAATGAATAAATCACAAGGATGAAAGACACAAGATGGGGAGCAGAGGCAGCGGTGCGGTCTATGGTAACAGACGGTAGCTGCACGTGTGGCAAGCATAGCCTAACACAGAGTTGTTGAGTCACGACGTCGTCCTCCTGAAACTAATGTAACATTGCGCATCAACTAGACTTCAATAAAAAATACAGGAAATAATAAATAGACAAATAAGTAAATAAATACAAGCAACATGACCGGGGAGGGGATGCAGCAGGGCACAGTCAGATTTTTCCCTCAAATCCAAGACGTCTTTCCTTAGAAACCTTTAGAGAAGTAATAATAAGTGTTATCATTGCACATCCAGAAAATCTAAGCTTTTACCCTCTGTGAGGATGTACCACAGATATTATGTGGCCCCATCTGAGATGAGAAAACTGAGGAAGTGTGTTGAACTGATTTTTGCCTGAATTTACATGTTTCGCCGGTAAAGGGTCAACCTGGGGTCAGGGCCTGCTTTCCTTAGATTCCAGGCATCTTTCTTCCACAACTTAGATCACGTCTCATGACAAATAAGCATACTTAGGTTGAAAGAAGGCATTTTTACAATGTCATCATTTCCTTGGTGTCTCCAATTTGACCCTAAAATATGACTTAATGTGTCAGAATTTAACACTATCTTCTCTTGAGCAACGAAGAAGATAAAAATAAAATGGTTTTCCCCCCACAGCACAGAGTCCGCCTCATAGCAGATCTTCAGTAAGTACTTAGTGAAAATGAGTGAATAAATGACGGGACAAAGATAACGGGAAGCCTGAATTCACTACAGTTTCCATTTCTTGAGACACATCCACTGTGGTAGGAGCAGGGACTTTGACCTCTAAGACCTTGAACCATTGGTGCGTGTGGTAAGGCGGAGCTTCTCCAAGCCGCCTTCTCCATCAATACCCCCCAGCCCCAGCCCAGGCAAGAGGGCTCATATTTTATGTAGTTTTAACCAGGTGGACCAGGGATGGGTGCCTGACCTCAAAAAAACCGAGTAGTTTGGATAGTCAGACCATCATACTCTCTGATTATCAATAATTTGACTGAGAGACCAGAAGTTGTAGCCAGAAAGTAAAGGTCACCATGGCGAGCCACAACCACCGCTTCCAGTAAAAGGGAATCTAAGTAAGAGGGAGCAGAGGAAGTCAACGTGCCATGATGAAACTATAGGCGAGGTACAGGGACTGAAAAGGCAGAGGAGAGACCATGTGACCAGAGAACCCCACCCACAGAGAAGAAGAGGGAGCCCAGGAGGAGTGAAGGGTGGGACATGATTCCTGGCTTCCCAGAATTGAAGCATAGTTTTCATAAAACTCAACTTTATTTCATTTTCTTGAGACTTCCTTATATTGTTTCAATAACTCTTCTTCCTCCTATTATATTTCATTCCACCATTTCTTTTCTTTTTTTTTTTTTTGGCAACCAAGAACTTTCATTAGAATAACATATGTTCATCATCATTAGCCATCAGGGAAATTCCAATCAAAACCACATATAGATACCACCTTACACCAGTTAGAATGGCAAAAATTGACAAGGCAGGAAACAACAAATGTTGGAGAGGTTGTGGAGAAAGGGGAACCCTCTTACACTGTTGGTGGGAATGCAAGTTGGTACAGTCACTTTGGAAAACAGTGTGGAGGTGCCTCAAAAAGTTAAAAATAGAGCTACCCTATGACCCAGCAATTGAACTACAGGGTATTTACCCCAAAGACACAGATGTAGTGATCCAAAGGGGCACATGCACACCAATGTTCATAGCAGCAATGTCCACAATAGCCAAACTGTGGAAAGAGCTGAGATGCCCTTCAACAGATGGATGGATAAAGAAGATGTGGTCCATATATACAATGGAATATTACTCAGCCATCAAAAAGGATGAATACCCAACTTTTACATCCACATGGATGGGACTGGAGGGGATTATGCTAAGTGAAATAAGTCAAGCAGAGAAAGTCAATTATCATACGGTTTCACTTATTTGTGGAACATAAGGAATAGCAGGGAGGACATTAGGAGAAGGAAGGGAAAAATGAAGGGGGGGAAATCGGAGGGGAGATGATCCATGAGAGACTCTGGACTCCGAGAAACAAATAGGATTTTAGAGGGGAGGTGGGTGGGGGGATGGGTTAGCCCGGTGATGGGTATTAAGGAGGGTGCATATTGCATGGAGCACTGGGTGTTATATGCAACCAATGAATCATGGAACACGACATCAAAAACTAGTGATGTACTGAATGGTGACCAATATAATATTTTAAAAAAAGAATAGCATATTTTCAAGCTAAAAACCAAAACTTTTAATAAAGCTGAATATGAAAAGTAATATATTCATCAATTTTGTTTTAGGTAGACTCCTTTAATTAGGGATTTTGTGCCAGTGGCTTTAGCAATGCCGTTGCTAGCTGACATTGGTATCTAGGGCATTTGAGCAAGTAAATGTGTTCTGTCACCTTGCTGACGGGCAAGGTTATTTGAATTGGTTTCCAGAGAATTCTGGCACTCCAAACTAATGAGTATTTTTACAGATTCAAAGCATTCATGGAAGGAAGTTTATTGTCCAATCTTTGGGAATATAAGAAAATATTTGGTTTCCTTGAATGTGACAAATAACTAATTTGCTAATAAATGGATAATGTCACCCTGACACCTATGTGGATAAATGATTACCTCTCTTAGCCATTCAGATATACTATTTGCGTTCTTGCTAGTGCAACAATGATTTATCATAGCAATACCTCCTACATAGTAACTCTTTATTCAGTTAATGTGGTTGATATGTGCCATGATAAACTGTTGTTTACCTATAGTATATATATCACATACTTTTTTTCTTTTAACAAATTTTTGTGGAGGGTCTGCTACATATGTAACCCTGGGTTTTGGTTGGGGAAAAGGAACACAGGTTCCTTTTCTTAATGTTATATCTAAAAAGCAGAATGGGGGAGCGTGGTTGGCTCAGTAGGTTAAGTGTCTGCCTTTGGCTCAGGTCATGATCTCGGGGTCCTGGGATCAAGCCCAACATGGGGCTCCCTGCTCAGTGGGGAGTCTGCTTCTCCCTCCCTTTTTCCCTCCTCCTGCTCATGCTCCTTCTCTCTCTCTCTCTCTCAAATAAATAATAAAAACTTAAAAAAAATAAAAAGCAGAATGATTATTGATTTTATAAAATGTTCTGTTAAAACATAGGTATATTGTATTGTTCCTTAGAGGCTGGTTTGGAGAATTAAGGTTGTTTTCAAATCTGGAAGCCCATATTCAATAGGAGAAGTTGATTTGGATGAAAATTCTCCTCTGCTCTTTCATTGGTAATAATCTACCGGGCTTAGCCCCAAAACTGTTTGATGAATAAATAAGTGAATGGGTGAAGAAATGAACTGGTAAGACTATAATCAGAAAAATGTTACATGGGAAATTTGGCACACTGAAAACAGCAACCAAACCCAGTGTGACTAAATTAGATAAGAGTTGTTTTTCCTGGTGCCTCCTCAGAGCATCGAAATTTTGACTCTACTTGGTTTTTCTCAGTATTGATCCTTGTTTGTGTGCCCCATACAGCCTTTCTAGTAAACTGTATACACCTGGGACCACTGATCTTACCCCTTGACCAACCCCAGAGACTTAATTAGTAAGGGAGTCTTACTTCCCTCCAGGATGTTCTGGAAACTTCTGTAACTTCCTCCCCCCTTAAAGGTTAACACCAGGGAGAGATGTAGGGAGCCACTGGCCACTTTTTCTCCAGCTCCATCCATTTCCTACTGTGGGTCATTTTAAACTCCTGACAGTGGGAAGAGTAATGGCCTGAAAGTAGAGTTAGCTGAAAAAGACTCTCCCACTGCAGACCTTAATGATCTTTTCCATGGGACAAATTTAAAACATTCAGGCTATTGTGTTTGGTGATCTCCACCTGATCTGCCTATTGTGGAGATGATTTAGCCCCATTAATGCATAAAACCTTTGGTATTACTGGCCAACATTGTGATTTCAAGAAATCTAAGGTTATTAAGTCTTTAGATTGGATATGTATCATTAGTGAATTTAATCTTAAAAATAAACCCAAAATTTCACCTTTAAGATGGCAGACTGAAAACAGTGTTGCCTCCTCTCCTTTTTTAAATCATTCTTAAAATCACGGAGAATTGAATGGACAAATAGAAATTTTCATCTAGGAGACAGCTGTAGTCCCAAACAATAACATAGAAAGGTGGTCTTTATGAGACGAAGTTGAATTTGGGTTGGAGGAAACACAGGGCAAAAATGCCTACAGCTTGTCTCTCCGGCAAAGGATGCAGGGGCTCTAATATATTGGCACATCTCTCGAGACAAGACCTTCATCCACTGTCTGAAGCAATGGGAACAGATGCTAGTGCTGGGCGCTTGTCTGGATTGGGTTTGGCACCCAGGAGAAGCAAGGGAATTGAAATTGAATGAAGAATTGCATGGATGGCTGTCAAAGATAAACAAAGGGGGGCACTAGTTAAAATAGCAAGGACTGATTTCAGTCAGTAATAACTATTGTAATAGGGACAAGAACCTAGCATGAACCAAACTCAACTTTGATTTGTACAGAGTGACTGGGCATTTTTCAGAGAGAATGAGGGTGAAGGGAGGGGGAGAGCAGGGGTTCAGTAGAGTCAGAGAAGTGACAAATTACAAGTGGGAAGAGAGGGTTTGGTCTATGGGAACCTATCTGGGTTTCCTGACTGGTGCTGATCAAAGTTAGGCTCCCACCCTCCAGTAGAGCCTGGGAGGTACGGCCCTATCCATATGTGTTGGCTGGAACCATCAGTTCATCTGGCAGCTTTGAGTTTTCTCAGGCAGGCACCCTAAGGAAGGCTAGGGTCATCTTAGGGATATAGAGTTGAGCTGTTAAAAACTACACATTAGTGTCTGTTCAAGACTTCAGAGGCCAAGGGTAAGGCCTAGTTGAGGAGAGGGCTCAGAGGAAAGAGTCTTTGTTGCCACCAAATCCAAGAGGGAGAATGTGCTATATTAATGAAGGAAGAGGATTCTAGAGCTTGCTTGTCTGGGTTTGATTTCTGGCTCTGCCACTTACCAGCTGTGTGTTCTTGGAGGCAAATCACTATGCCTTGGTCTCTCCATTTCACAATCTATAAAATGGAGTTTCATGGAGTATCTACTTCATAAGGATTTCATGAGAATTACACAAATTTGTGTTTGTGAAGCACATAGAACAATGCCCAGCACAAAATATATGCTGTATAAGTATCTATCATAATTGCATTTTATAAGCAATCTTTCTACAATGCAGGTGGGATAAGAGACTCTGTACAGCAAGTGGGCTTGCGCTTGCTGATCTTGGCTGACTTGGGAGAAAGAAAGGCTAAAACACCCACTTGCATGCACAATTCTGTATTATAGAAAAACTGCACTGTAAATCAAAGAGAATCTCTGTCTGCCTGGAAAATGGCCTGACCAAGCAAGGGCCTTGTCCATGAAAAACTCAACCTTATTCAAAGTTGAGCACTAATCTGAAGGAAGCATCCATAAAGTCCTATCTATGAAAATGAGAAGTGAAGAAAAGAATGAAAAAGAAATAGAAGATGAGAAACATCGACCAGAAAAAATGTCAGAAAAGAGAAGAAAACTTAAGCCAAAGAAATAACAAAATAAAACAAAAGAAAGCAAAGCAGAGCAAAACTGTGTTAATCAGTATGGACCGAATTATTCTGCAATGACAACATGCTCCCCAATCTTGGTGGCTTAAAACAATTGATTTCAGGGGCACGTGGGTGGCTCAGTTGGTTAAGTGTCTAACTCTTGATCTCAGCTCAGGTCTTGATCTCAGGGTCGTGTGTTTGGGCCCCATGTTGGGTGTGGAGCTTACTCAATAAAACAAAACAAAACAAAAAATAAATTTTAATCTCTCACTCAGGCTATGTGTCTTTTTGGGTTGACTGAGGCTGCTCCATGACATCCCTAGTTAGGAACCCAAGCTGAAAGAACCACTGTTATCTGGAATGTCCCAAGTCTCCAAAGCCAGAAGCAAAGAAGACATACCACAATGGCTCTTAAAATTTCCAATAGAAATACCACATGACACTTCCAGGAACATTCCCTTGGCCACTTGCAAGTCAGAGAGCCACAGTTAATTTCAAATAGGAAGGGAAGTTCAATGCTCCTATGTACCTATGCATGTACTATGAATGGGAACTGCAATATCTGTGAATATCTCTAAGGACTATTACAAGCACTTTAAGATATAGCTTAAGAAAACTTCCCATAAGTAAAATTAGATCTGAGTCTATAATAAAGGACATATTGCATTCCACAAGAAATTAATCCAGAAAGATAAACAATGCAATCCCAGAAAAATTGGGGGCATGAATCCTTAGAATTCAGATAGGATATACAGACACATGCACACACAGACACACACATACACACACACACACACACACACAAGTTGGGCTTATGTAATTCTTTAGCAATATCCAATGCTATGAAAAAGTAGAAAATAGATCATGTGTTTTCTTTTTTTTAAAGATGTATTTATTTATTTTAGAGACAGAGAGAGCACAAGTAGGAGGGGCAGAGGGAGAGGGAGAGAGAATCTCAAGAAGACTTCATGCTCAACACAGAGCCTGACTAGAGTCTCCATCCCAGGACCCTGAGATCATGACCTGAGAGGAAACCAAGAGTCAGATGCTTAACTGATTATGCCACCCAGGCACCCCTGGATTATGTGTTTTCTAATAGAAGGATAGTAAGATACTTTTTCAATTTCCAATGTTTACTTCAATTTTTGACAAAACTATATTGAAACTGTATATACTTTGAAAACAATTGCATTTTATTTTTTAATATTTTAGAAAGGGTACAAATAGCAACCTTGATAGAATTTGAAAACACAACAGTACAGATCATTAAAGAAAGCTGAAAAGAAAACAGAAAATTTCAGAAAGAAATTCTGTTCAAATTTTTGAAAACTCTAAACAAAGAGAGTAAACTTCTTTTAAGCATAACCCACACAAAACTCTCAAACAGGACTTTATAAAGTATGTATTTCATGAAGATTTAATTATTGATTAAAACAATGAAAAAGAAATGAGATATCACCCCACAGCTGTCAGAATGGTAAAATCAAAAACACAAGAAACAAGTGTTGGTGAGGATGTGGGGAAAAAGGAACCCTCATGCACCATTGGTGGGAATGCAAACTGGTGCAGCCACTGTGGAAAAACAGTATGGTTTTTCCTCAAAAAATTAAAAATAGAATTACCATATGATCCAGTAATCCCACTATGAGGCATTTACCCAGAGAATACAAAGACACTAATTTGAAAGGATATATGCATCCCTCTGTTTACTGCAGCATTATTTACAATAGCCAAATTATGGAAGCAGCCCAAGTGTCCTTCAGTAGATGAATGGATAAAGATGTGAAATATATCCATATATACATATATGGATATAAATGAATAAAGAAGATGGATGGATAAAGAAGGGATTAAGAAGATGTGAGATACACACACACATAATGGAATATTTTTCAGCTATAAAAAAGAATGAAATCTTGCCATTTGCAACAAATGCATGGATCTAGAGAGTCTAATGTTAAGTGAAATAAGACAGTCAGCAAAAGACAAATACCATATGATTTCACTCATGTAGAACTTAAGGAACAAAATAAACGAACAAAGAAAAAACAGACACATCAAAAAACAGACTCTTAACTCTAGAGAACAAACAGATGGTTACCAGAGGGAAGGTGGGTGGGGGAATGGGTGAAATAGGTGATGGGGATTAAGAGCACACTCATCACGATGAGCACTGAGTAATGTATAGAAGTGTTGAATCACTATATTGTGCACCTGAAACTAATATAGCACGTCATGTTAACTCTACTGGAATTTAAATGAATGAATGAATCAATCAATCAATGAATTTTTTTAAAAAGAAAGGAAAGAAAACAAACAAACAAACAAACAAAAAAACAATGAAAAAGAGCAAGACAATCTTTTTGAATCCAGAATTTGAACAAATCAAATCTCTGCGATTTCGTCTTCTTTATTAAATGAATATTTAATTATTGATCAAAACAATGAGAATGAAAAAGAATTATTCCTATGAAAATCACAAGTCTGAAACAACAAAAAGTCACTCTGGTCTGCCCATTAGAAGATGAAAAAAATGACATTCATGACCTATGGCATGTGCACCTATATTCATACTCTTGCACCAGACCCCTCAAATATTAGGAGTAGGCCTGCAGATATTTACTATGTCAAGAAATACAAATAAACTGAACTCCCCAATAAAAGAAAATAAAAGGATTCTAAGTTTGAATCACAAAGCAACATTTAGCAAAATGATGCATACAAAACACATACCTTTATAAAAACGGATTCAGAATGTTTGAAAATAAAGTTTGTCAAAGATATACCAGAAAAATTCGAATAAAAAGAAAGCAAAAGTTGCAATCTAAGGGAACAGGGTTGAATCAGGGTAAACAGGCATTAAATGAATCAAAATGCTCTATATAATGGCAAGTGGTTCCATCAGCAGGAATACTTAATATTTGGGATTAAGCACCAAATATCATGGCATCAATATTCATAAAGCCAAAATATAAGACATCTAGGGAAAGATAGAAAAAAAATAGTAGTATGAAACTTCACTTCTCTTGAAGTGATCACATGGAAAAAATGCGACTGAATTGTATTTGTAAAAATAACCTGAAAATGAATGGAGATAATTTAATTGATAAAATAATATAGAAGACAGATGCAATAAGGTATATCTAATTGGTATACATCCAACTCTATACTCTGAAAAGACAAAACATATTTTCCTTTTATTTATCCATGGAATGATGTCAAGAATGATCACATACAGTCCACAAATCACAGACAACATTCAGCTCAATGCAATGCAATGCAGTGAAAATAGCACAGAAAGTGGTAAAAACAACCACAACCATATCAAATCCACTCCCACCTGGAGTAAAACATCTCTTCACTCTTGGGACACTGCAGAAATGAACATTGAAGTTGCAATATTTCTAGAAAAATAAATATGAATCTACCTATCTATCTATCTATCAGAGGAAAATACATTATCCCAAATACTTGGAAAATATGTAGCATTAAATACTTACATGCAAAAAAAGAAAGATATCACCTCACGTCTGTTAGGATGGCTATTATCAGAACAAGAGATGACATGTGTTGGAGAACATGTGGAGAAAAGGGAACCCTTATGCAGTCTTGGTGGGAACGTAAATTGGTGCAGCCATTATGGAAAACAGTATGGACATTCCTCAAAAAACTAAAACTGAAACTACCATACGATCCAGTAGTTCCACTTCTAGGCATATATCTGATAGAAACCAAATCAGCATATCAAACAGACCTTTGCACCCCCATGTTCATTGCAGCATCATTCACAATAGCCAAGATGTGGAAATAATATTCACTGACAGATGAATGGATAATGAAAACGTGGTGTATATTTATGTAAACATATGTTATTCAGCCATAACAAAGAAAGAAATCTTCCCATTTGGGATACCATGGATGAATCTTGAGGGCTTTCTCTTAAGTGAAATAAGTTAGACACAGACAAATACTGTATGATCTCACACATATATATGGAATCTAAAAAATCTAATTCCTAGAAACAGAGTGAATGGTGGTTGCTGGGACCTGGGAGGTGGCAGAAACAGGGAGGTGTTGGTCAAAGAGTACAAATTTTCCATTATAAAATAAGTTCTGCAGATCTAAAGTATAAGACAGTGACTATACTTAACAATACTGTATTGTTTACTCAAAATTTGCTAATAGAGCAGATCTCAAATGTTCTCACCACACACACACACACACACACACACACACACACACACACACAGAGTCACTATGTGAGGTTACGGATGTGTTAACTAACTTCATTGTGATAATCATATATCAAATCATCCCCTTCATCTTAAATGTATCAATTTTATTTGTCAACTATGCTTCAGTAAAGCTGGGGGGGGGGAATGAATACACATCAGCAATTGTTTCCAATTCAAAATGTTTGAGAAAAATTTTTAAGGATATGTTTAAAGAAAGCAGAAGGAAGGAAGAAATGGTGATTATAACAAAAATTAAAGACTATGAAAAATTTATTCATTGTTTCATTTCATTGGAAACAATCATAAAATATATAAATGGTTAAGTACCTAAAAAAGAAAAAAGTGACAAAGGTGAGGGATGCCTGGGTGGCTCAGTCAGTTAAGCATCTGCCTTCCGCTCAGGTCATGATCCCAGGGTCCTGGAATCGAGTCCCACGTGGGGCTCTTTGCTCAGCTTGGAGCCTGCTTCTCGTTCTCCACCCCCCACCCCGCCCCGCTCATGTGCTCTCTCTCTCTCTTTCTCTCTCTGACAAATAAATAAAATCTTTAAAAAAAAAGTGACAAAGTTGAATTATACAAATTAAATGAAAACAGAAAGATTGCTACAGATAGGGGAGAAATTAAGAAAAATATGAGATTACATAGTCAATGCTATGTAAATAAATTTGAAAAACTAGATGTAATGTATAAATTTCTTTTGGAAACTATAAATTATTAACATTGACTACATATAAGACAGAAAGGCTTAATAGTATGATCACCATAAAAGAATACATAAAACTTGTCCACAATTTACAAAGTTGTTTGTTTATTCTTAGAAAGAATGAAGCAACTCTATAAGCGTTGGTGCGGAAAGTTCTCTAAGACCTATCATTAAATAAGAAAAGTAAGGTTCAGAGCAGTGTGGGATCTTTGTTGTTATTTTCTTGTTTTCTATGAAAAAAGATTAAGAATATTTATATACATAGGCTAATTGGGTACACATATAACATTTCTGGAAGGATAGAGGAAAAACTTTCTGGGGAGGGCAAATTGGTTCCTGGAATAGGAGGGTGATAAGTTACCTGGCTCTAGCCTCCTCATCTTAATGAGATGATACACCTGGAGAAAGCAGAGAGTGAAATGAAAAAGGTAGAGTCCCACTAGACACAAGGAAGTCCACTTAGCTGTGTGACCGAAGAAACTCAAATGCAATAGCAAAGTGGGGGAAATAAATAGATTTTCCAGGAGAACAATAAGCAGTTAGAAAACATGGTGTGGGGGGGGAATATATTTTTACAAAGATATGACGTTAAGTATGGGAAACTTAGCAAGCCCTGTTGCTCAGATTCCTCTTTGTCTTCAAAGACAAGGATGCATCTTTACTCTGGGGGTAGACAGAGCATCTCTCACTTGAGTGGTTTACTTCTCACTTTTCCCCTGCTTTGGGGAAAAATCAGAAAGTCCTTCCAGCACATGTCATTTCTCAAATTCCTTCAGCTTGAAATATTCACTATGCCAAGGTGCCATATTTTGAGGTAGTGTGTCCTGAACTCCATCAACATGAACCCTCCATTTTTGAAAGGATCATTAGATTTCTAGGCCCCTGTGGAAAAGAATTTTTATCTCTGTTGGTTATTATTACTGTTGATTTCTCCTGAGAGAACTGATAATACCAAAATATGTTAATTGTGTTGTCTAATATTTATAATTCATTGTTTGAAACTGTAAGTATATACTGTCAATACCAAGGCCTATTTCCTATTAATTAACTTGTTTTTGGTCTCTTCAATACAAAATTCTTATTTAATGCACAACTATACTTGATTAAGGGATCTTGGTTTTCTCAAGCTTTAATTACACACTATATCTAATAACATCCTAGATTTAGTCTTTTTTTTAAGATCTTTTATTTATTCATTTGAGAGAGAGAGCATGAGCAGGGGTTGGGGGACAGACGGAGAGGAAGGAGCTGACTGAGCCACCCAGGTGCCCTATCCTAGATTTTGTCTTAATAATTAATTCATAAAATATCCTAAATTTAGCTTTTCAAAATCCAAAGTATTCTTTATGATAAAAGGTTACCTCTAGGGGTGCTGGGTGGCTCAGTCGATTAAGCGTCTGTGTTCGGCTCAGGTCATGATTTCAGAGTCCTGGAATCGAGCCCCGCGTTGGGCTCCCTGCTCAGCAGGGAGTCTGCTTCTCCCTCTGCCCCTTACCCAACTCATGCTCTCTCTCTCTCACTCTCTCAGGCTCTCTCACAAATAAATAAATTTTACAAAAGTTTACCTCTAAAGGTAAAGATTCATAATGGAACATGTATCATAGCAAAAAGCATATTTGAAACAAAAAAGTGGTCATAATATGTATCAAAAGAAAATGCATCGTATATTTTATTGTAATATCACGCCACTTATTAGGGTCCTATGTGATCCATAGATTGTGCCTGAGATGGAAATGGTTATGTAACACTATGCGCTGGAACTATAATCTCTACTCTTCAAAAAAAAAAAAAAAATGTCTAATTGCGTTTGATTTGTTTCTCCCCCACAGGAAACTCAACACGCCAGGTTGGCACTAACTGCTCTTGCCACTTCTCTTGAGCTATGCAGCAGAAAAATAATTTGCCGAAACATCTGCCAAATGGGAAGGGGGTTCCAGTTGCCTGCAATGTTGCTTAGAGCTATAAATATTCGCAGCAGAAGGAAGGAGCTGCGCAGAGTCACCAGTAAATTTCTAGCCCACAGGTCCCACTCACCCCAATCTGCCAGCAGGAGAATTACCCACTCCTCTTTGTCAGTTCTGGAAAATAAAGTTTGCTGCTAAGGCACCTGGGCCATCTCGCGGCCGGCAGCGACAACGCAAGGGTTCCCAGGAACAGCGAGGCTGCGTTCGCATACGTGACAATCGTGCTCCCCTAGAAAAGGGGTCTGACCCATGAAAGGCGGACACTGAGGGACTTGCGGAGGCCAGTGTCTGGGCCACATGTTATCTTTCTGTTAAAGAGATTAACAAGCATATTCTCCTAATTGAAAAGTTCATTTGCCGTGTAAAAGCACCTCTTACAAATCAGTTTTCTGCTCACTACTAGTTGATTTCCCGTTCCCACCCACAACACTTTTCATTGACTATTAAAATGCACTCACCAAATGAATTAGAGAAATTAAGTCCCCTCACAAGGAATTTTCTACTTAATTTAGAACAGGTCGTTGGAGGGGCGCCTGGGTGGCGCAGTCGGTTGAGCGACTGACTCTTGGTTTCAGCTCCGGTCTTGATCTCAGGGTCCCGAGACCCAGCTCTGCACTCAGTGCAGAGTCTGGTTGAGATTCTCTCTCCCTCTCCCTTGCCCCTCCTGTTCGTGCTCGCTCTCTCTAAAATAAATAAATGTTAAAAAAAAAAAAAAAAGAAGAAAGAACAAGTCGGGGGAGGTAAGGTTGGTTTTGTTACTTCTCTCTGCTCTTGTTTTTCCTACTGGATTTCTGCTTTTTTCTTTGTTGTGCTCTTCTTTATAATTTATCAGGTTTACTATGTTTAGTTTACCCTAGTTTATAAGTTGACTGTATTGCTAACATATTTGCAAATTTTCTTCTATTGTTTTAAAGCAAATGCCCTTGGGGACTATAAATTTACCTTCACATTCTAGTTAAGTACATCTTACTTATTTTTTAAGGTAATGTCAGTGCAGTGGGATCTCGAAGCACAGACACGTAACACAGAAGGTAATGTGAATCTGGGCTGTTTGCAAGACCCAGCTTGTGTCATTTGTATTTAATTGAGTTTGTGTGAGTGTGTGGCAGTCAATCAACATACTCTACAGTGACTTGTCTGTCAGCCTTGGGGTGTAGCATAGACTATTGCTCCTGTTGGATTGAAGGGCACTCGAGGAGACTTATTGTTCGTGTGCTTCCATTCGATTTTTTCAGAAGCTGGAGGTTGAATTGCTATGACAACCAAAAATTGCTATTAAGATTCCATTTGGAGCTGAGTCATTATTTCTGCCAATCATCCCCTCCCTTCTGAGTAAGGTAAGCATCCAGACATGGAATGCATGGAATTTGGAGTTGGAAGGACTTTAATTATCATCTAGTGTGATTTCTCACTAATTGGCAGAATTTATTACTTCCCACATAGAAAGTTTGAAAATAAGACCATCTAACTCAGTCTCCCTTCTAGCTCTCTTTTTATTTTCCTGTCTCCTCAGTCTCTTTCTCTCTGCCTCTATCTCTGTTTCTGTCTCTCTCGCTCTCTCTCTCTCTCTCTCTCTCACACACACGTTTATGCATTTCTTTGCCTCTGTAATGCAATTCATTTATTGACTCTACTTTCACTTAAATAGCAAAGAGAGACATTTTTTGTCTCTTTCTTTTGCGAGACAGTTCTTCAAAATTCATGGCATTTGGATCTACTTCCTTCTAGTGAACTGAACACTGCTTGATAGCTTGGTCAGTCAATCCTCCCTGGACACTCTTTTGAGAGAAGGAAAACTTTCTCTAGTCGATGCTATTTCAAGATATTTAGAGGTTTAGAATAAAATTTATTTTGGCACCAAAAGTGACCAAAATTGTGAATATTCTATTAAATACAAACTTGGATTCTTCTGTATTTGGCCATGTTTTAACCACAATTCAGTTCTTCCCTGTGTATTTCACGAAGCACTGAGGTCTCACCCGTTTGTGGCATTGGGTGCTCCAAATTGAGCTAGACCTTCTTGGTCTGAAACTTAGGATCTGTATGTGATGACCAGGCTAGTGTTCCATGCTTACAGTCCCTTGTCACCACTAATGTTGAGAACATTAATAGTGTTAGTCATTTCCTTTATGTGCTGCACAGGACACAAGATGTATTAGACACAGTTCTGCTTCAAATAACTTACCATCTATTCTGGGAGGAAGGCAAAGAAGTAAATAGAGGACACATTTATAATAAGGCAAAATCAAAAGCCGCACCATGTAATTATTTTATTTTATTTTTTAAAAGATGTATTTATTTATTTTAAAGATTTTATTTCTTTATTTGAGAGAGAGAGAGAGCACACACGGACAGGGGCAGAGGGAGAGGGAGAAGCAGGCTCCCGCTGAGCAGGGAGCCCAACGTGGGGCTTGATCACAGGACCCCGAGATCATGACCTGAGCCGAAGGCAGATGCTTAACTGACTGAGCCACCAGGTGCTTATTTATTTATTTTAGAGAGAGAGAAAGAGAGAGCATTGTGGGGGGACAGGCAGGAGAGAGAGAGAATCTCAGACTCCCCACTGAGCATGGAGCCGGACTCAGGGCTCCATCCCTCGACCCTGAGATCATGACCTGAGCTGAAATCAAGAGCCAGAGCTTAACCCACTGAACCTCCCAGGCACCCCTATGTAATTATTTTAAATGGGTTGCATTTTTTTCAGTGTTTGTTTTTGAGTATATATAATAGTCCATGTCTACCACTTACCTCTCACAAAGGTGAATAAAATGCTATTCAAAACCATTTATGCTTAAAAATGAACTGCAGGTGTGTTATTGGCTTGGAGCTGGTCTAATGGTACAATAAATACCTCGACTGATTTTGCGTGGGTAGGAAAAGAAATGAGCTAACTGACGAAAAGCAAATTACCAGGCAATGGCAGTTTATTCCTTTAAGCACAAGACTCTTAAAATTTTACCATTTAGGGGAAATCCCTCCTAAAACTTTCCGTACTCATCTGGCTTTTTAAATAGATAGCTGAGCATAATTTACCTTTTCACTGATGACTCATTGTCAACACTGAACTTTAGTCCTTGTCCTGGGTGATAACATGGGCAGGCAGAGAGGGCCACTGAGAGGTTAAGACTGTTCTATCTGAGCCTCGTGCTCCTCAAGGGGTCAGCTTTTGGCTTTCTGTTGTGACCTGGAGTGTATTGATTCATTATCGATACAGTGCAATTTCATGTACAATGTTCTCTGGCCCCTCCTTTCAAATGAGGAAGAGCCTCTGAGAAGAGCAAGGTTCATGGTTGCTGATGTGGCCAAGAACTCTTCCTTTTTTTTTTTTAAGATTTTATTTATTTTATATTTTATTTTATTTGACAGAGAGATAGAGCACAAGCAGGTGGAGTGGCAGGCAGAGGGAGAGGGAGAAATAGACTCCTTGCTGAGCGGGGCACCCCATGTGGGGCTCGATCCCAGGATCCTGGGAACGTGACCTGAGCCGAAGGCAGATGCCCAACCAAATGAGCCACACAGGCGCCCCAAGAACTCTTTTTAATCGGGAGAGGAACAATACGAATGACCCTCAGAAAATCACCCCAAATTGTACCTCCCACTCAAACGAACATTGAGGGATTCTAGATTCAGGAGAAAGTATTGGGTACAGAAAAATGTTTTGGAAAAGACAAGATGAAGTCTGAGCAGTGCCTATGGATTGACTTGTCCCTGTGTTTCCCCCAATACGGGAGTCACAGTCCACGGGTTAGCCAGACAGCACTGCCAACCACAGGGTTATGTCCCTTTTCTTATCTGTAATTCTGCTATTCAGAAGACAAGGTTCACCCGGGAATTCTGCTGCCAGAAATTGAACTAGCCAACATCTGATTGCTACGTGGAAGATGTGTTATTATCATAAAGATGAAAAAAGTCTTCAGAGTAGAATTATTGTCATATGAGAAAAGTGAAAAAAAAAAGAAAAATAAAAAAATAATTTTTAAAAAATTATTTATGCCTTATTTAAAAAGAAAAATAGAAGATCAAGTTAGAATATCCAATGCGACCATCGATGGCCACTCAATTCAACATATATTCCTTAGGAGTGTGTGAGCTGCTGGGTACAGAGACACAGGGATGACTGAACAACAGTTTCTGCCCGCCAGGGGCTGACGGACCAGAAACGGAAACATATCCATCAGCCAACAACCACCATCCAGTGTGCTAAGTGCTATAATAGGCATGGAAATTGAGCTTGGAAAGCAAAGCAAGCAGAAAAAAATCAAATGGAGAAAGTGTTAAGTACGGTTAACTTATTTAAGGGATGGAATAGAATTTAAACAAAGAAGATGGGACTTAAGGTTGTTTCTAAATGACGCGTGACAGTGGAGGATAGGGGGAAGGGACCCCAGAAGCAAAGTGCTGAGCATCTTTACACTGTGAGGAGGGCAGGAGGTTGGGGGGGGCGGGGTTTGGAGACTGAGTGCTGAGGATTGATAATCAAATCCCTTGAAAAGGAATTTGGAGAATTTCCTGGGGGGGGGCGTAATTATGTATTTTAAATCAGGAGAATGACAAGGTAATTTTTCATGTTTAGATTTTTTAAAAAAAGTAAAAGCGGTGTGGAAAATGGCCTGGAATTGAAGAAACTGGTAATGAAGAGACTTAAGAGATTGTTGGAATAGATTGTGCAAGGGACGTAGCGAGCCTGTAGTGATTTGCAGCAGGCAGAGGTGGACATTTATTCCAGAGAGCAAAACAGAATTGGCTGGGTTTGGCTTGGATGTGAAGTGGAAGATGGATTATAGGACAACCACAGTTGACCCTTGACAATGCAAGGATTAGGGGTGCTGAGCCCCCCACCCCCATGCAGCCTAAAATATGCGCATAACTTTTGACTCCCCACGAACTTTACTACTAGCCTACTGCTGGATGGAACACTTCTGATAGCGTAAGCAGCTGATTAATATACCCAATATGTGATAGATATATATAATATGCTGTATTCTTAGAATAAAGTAAGCGACAGGAAAGAAAATGTTATTAAGAAAATCATAAGGAAGAGGAGCGCCTGGGTGGCTTAGTGGGTTGAGTGTCTGACTCTTGGTTTCGGCTCAGGTCATGATCTCAGGTCGTGAGATCAAGCCCCAAGTCAGGCTCATGCTCAGTGTGGAGTCTGCTTGAGGATTCTCTCCCTTTCCCTCTGCCCCTTCCCCCCTCCCCCCACACTGGCATGCTAGCTCTCTTTAATTAATAAATAAATAAATAAATAAATAAATAAATAAATAAATATCTTAAGAAAGAAAATCATAAGAAAAAAGAGAAAATCTTAAGGAAGAGAAAATACATTTACAGTACCGTCCTGTAAAATATCTGCATAGAAGTAATCCTGCATGCTTCAAACCCATGTTGTTCAAGGGTCAACTGTACTAGTTTTCTGATTTGTGACATTTAATGGACTATAACACTAGTCTGAGAAGGAAAATGTCAAGTTCATTGTTCTGGATGAAATACCTTTGAGATGTCCATGGGGCATGTAGGCTGCCAGTTTTCACTGGCAGGTGGAAATGTGCATGCTCTTGGGAGTCAGGTGAAGGGACCGGCCGTAGGCACCAGGCAGGATAGGGAGAGATGACAGTGAGTGACATCTGAATGCGGCACATTTCCCCAAGCGTACATCGGGATGCTTACTCTGAAAAGCATATATATTTTTTTAAGTAGGATGAACAAATCATTTCAAGTCAAGACTGCCCCAGAAAGTAATGGTCATGTGGTTGCTTTTTAGGTCAACAAAAAATAGTCCAAACAACCAGAGATGCAGTGCAGGCGGGCAGAGATTGTCCTGGGTTGCAAAGGAGCCTATTGAATTGCTCACCACTCCCTTTGCACATAAATGCACGGTGCTAATATTCCTAGGTCTTTATCTCTACAGTGCTTTCACTCATTTCATTTCATTTCATTTTCATGAGTCGGCAGTTCTGCATGGGGGTGGGAGGGTGGGGGAGTGAGGGAGTGGGGGTGGGGGGAGCATGGCAGACACAGCTTGCCTGGAGTGGCTCCTGCAGCTACCTTTCTGAGGTCTTGGCTAATGTCTTGGCTTCTGTTACTGGGCTGCCCAGCACAGCGGCCATCTGAACTATAATGACCTACTTTCCCTGACACAGTTTTTAAAATCTTCATTAAAAACAAATCCCTCAGCTCTATTTTTTTGGAAGAAAACAAAGTTCTGCTTTCTTACCATTCTCCCTTTGGCTTGGGCTTTTCATTTTTTGAGGTCTGATCTAGCTTTTGTTGGATAGAAAAACACATGTAACAAACAGTTTGTCACCCCCCTCCTCAGAAAGGACGAGGGGCAGGTGTACTCATGTTGTTGCCTCAACATATTCGTCGAATTGGCTCTCACGTGCGTTGGGTTTTACTGTGTCATCCATATCTTCAAAGGAGCATTGTCTGAACTATGAAAATCTGAGACAGAGCTTGATAAAGCCACAGAGATGGAGCCCACACACCAGCAAGCACCTCCGCCTGCCCATTCTGAGCACGCTATCAGTACCCGCGTTATCAGATGAAAGACAGCATTCACAACGGGGCGGGGGAGCGGGGCGGGAGGGAACCGGGGGCAGCATTTTTGGTTTGCATGTAAAGTATCTCTGCATTCATCAGGCTTTCTAAGGCAGGTATTCATTTTCACAAAACGAAAAATGTCAGAAATGTGATGGCCAAGTACACATGTTTAAGGAACCAGCCACAAATGCAAGGAGGAAATTAACATTCTAGCCATGGACTGCTAAGCAGTGTATTCTGGAGTTCATTCTGAGGAGGTAATGACTAGGAAAATGACAAAGAAAACTGTTATTGACCATTAGTGAGCAATCACTCTGTCGTATTACTGAGATAATTTAGATAAATGTGGGGTTTTGCTGTCTCCCAGGGAGACGGGCTGCTGATGTCTTTGATGATGGCAGCCCACTTAAAGGTTGCTTCTGACAAATATGTTTTTTTGTCAGGCCCACGTAAAATGGTCATGTCCGTGCCCGTTTGTGGGCTGGTAACAGCTCATTTTTAAAGTTTGTCAAAAAATAGTCTGTCGATTCTTTGTGTTCGGGGCCCAGGGAAACTTGCTGAAATGCCCCTCGAAGGCTTTTCAGCCACTGTGGAAAGCAGTGTTTGGAAACATAAGGTATTTAATAAATGAAAGCAGAGCATGCCATATTTTTGTTCAATTGACTTCTATTATTTTAGCAGCTGCTAATTATGCACTGTTGATATTTGGAGGCCGGTAACAGATTTCTCTGTTCCATCTGGGTAATCAGGCTTTTCGAGAATGGACTTTTCCTCACCCGAGTATTAGAGGAGGATTTTGGCTGCTATATTTTGAGGGCAATGATCAGATCAGTTCAAAATGAGGAGGTAGGGAATTTTCTCCCTAGGTTCCTAGGGAGAAGATGAAATTTACTTAGTGTTGTTTGCGAAGTATTTCATTTTGTCTTTGATGTCCCAGCACACTCTCGGGGTCATCTATGCCATTTAGTGCCAAGAGAAAACAGGGTGACAACACCCATTTTCAAAGCAAATAATAGACATGTAAATTCTGAGAATGTCTTACCTTAGGAAAATACTGAGGAAAAACGGCCACGGCATCTATTCTATGTATCAAGCATTGGCTGCCTGGGCTGTGGAATTGGCCTTTGTTTGCAGTAGAATGCAGGAGGGCAGGGCAGGGGGCTGAGGCTGGGGCTCAAAGCCAAGTACTGCAATCCATGCACTAGTCATGTGAGCGGGAGTGCTTCTCGGATTTTCTAAAGTTTGGTTTCCTCATATAGAAAAAGGGGTGAAAATAGCATCTCATTTTTAGGACTGCTCTGATGATGGCATCAGATAATGACTATATAGTTATGATGATGAGAACAATGACCGTGATGCTTTAAAAATGCCAAGGGGCGCCTGGGTGGGGCATTCAGTTAAGTGCCCGATTCTTGGTTTCAGCTCAGGTCCTGATTTCAGGGTCGTGAGATCGAGCCCAGCAACAGGCTCTGTGCTCAACGCAGTCTGTTTAAGACTCTTGCTCCCTCTGCCCCTTCCCCCGGCTTGCTTCTCTCTCTCTCTCAACTAAATAAATCCAAAGAGAAAACAAGAAAACAAATGTCCAAGCCACCTTGGAATAGCTGAGGTTGATTTTACTTACCACGATGCAATGTCTTTGGGACTAACAGGTAGGTGCCCCCTTACTTACCTGCCGTAACAGACAGGAAGATGAGGGGTTATGGAGAAATTCCAATTATTAGCCCTCATTCTCTTTATCGACTATTTTGCTTTTTATTTTGTCCTTGTACAGGCTGTATGCATACTTGTTACTTGCCCATAGGTGTCTTTTTTTTATTTTAATGCAGTGAATTAATTGAAATGCTAGCTAAGGTAAATGCTGCCTCAGTCCAGAAGCCTGGACAGTGCAGCCTTCTGCCAAGGACAGGGGACTAGGAACCAACCATGCATTTAGGCTGTCCAATCCACCACAGAGGTGGGCTCAGGCATCATATTAAGTCTGCTAGGGCTGTCATAACAAAATACTGTAGACTAGGTGGCTTGAAAAACAGAAATTCATTTTCTTACAATCCTGGAGACTAGAAGTCCCGGATCAAGGTTCTAGCTAATTCGATTTCTTGTGAGAGCTCTCTTCCTGGCTTGCAGATGACCACCTTCTCACTAGCTGCTCACGTGGCCCTTCCTTGGGGCATGGACACAGAGAGATCTCTCTCTCCCCCTCTTCTTATAAGGCCACGAGTCCTATTGGATTAGGACCCACACTTCTGACCCCATTCAACCTTAATGACCTCCTAAAGACCTTATCTACCTCCAAACATCCCACTGAGGGTTATGTCTTCCACCTATGAACGGGGGGGGGTGCACACAATTCAGTCCATAGATCTCACATCAAAGAAAAGTACATTTTCAGAGATCTCAAATCCCTATACTTGAAAACTGTAAGTAAAATAAAATGTGGGGAGTTCCTATAGCCTTACATGTTGTTAAGTGAAGTTTTCATTCACAAAGAGAGAACATATTATAAAAAAAAAAAAGTCTAATTGCATTATTCCTTTTAGGCATAATATCTGATGATATCTTTTGAGGATTTCATACATATTCTTAAAATGTGGTTCTTTTTAATCCTAAATAAACACATGGTCTGCTGATTTCAGTTCATTGAGCTAAAGATCTTCTTCAAGACATTTCATGTAGAATTGCTCAATCCAATAGTCATGTTAGAATCACCTGGAAAGTTTGTTTCTTGGTTCTGGTTTTTGTGTGGTTTTGGAAAACACTGATTCATAGGCTCACTCCTAGGTTATACTTAAATCAGAATTTCTCAGTCAGGAGGCTGTAACAGCTCTCCAGTGCATTCTAATTCACTACCAGGGTTGAGAATGACAGATAACAATTTCCAGCTTTGTCTCAATTGTGTTAGGGCCAGAACTTAATTTTTATGAAAACAAGAAATCAACATGCAATAGAATAAAACAAATAATTGCGCCAACATTCTGGGCAGACAGCAACGCTGCTGAAATTGGACTGTTGACCTGCACGGTAATCACCTAGAATATTCTTCTGTCAGCTGATGGATGAACGTTTTATTCACTATATAAAGGGCTCCACAGCCCCCAGGGGCTCGCATGGCCCTCAGAGTAAAAGCCCCGGTTCCTACTGTCACCTGCGAGAGCCACGCCCACTTCCCTTACAGCTCTGGAGTCCTCTTTCCTCCTCTGCCTTGCTCAGCTGGGCGCCAGCAGACTCACCTCTTACTCTGTCTACCTTGTGGCCTTTGTATTAACCATTCCCTCCTCCTGGAATGCTCGGCCCAGAAATCCACATGGCTGAGATCCTTAGGCCCTCCTAGTCTTTTATTCAAGGGACATCTTTCTCATGAGAGCTCCCCTGACTACCCCCATTTAAAACATGAAACCCACACTCCACATGCATCCACGGCACCTCTGATCCCTATGGCTCCAGGCTTTTTGCCGTTAGCATTTCTCAGCTTCCAACGCACTATAGTACTTAACTCAGTTACTGTGATTTTGCGTTCCACTCATATCTCACTAGCTCCATAAGGACACAGATCTTTTTCTCTTCCACTGATGCGCCCAACTGTCTAGAAAAGCACCTGGTATATAGGAGCCACTCAGCCTGTCACTGTTGAGTGAATGAATTAATGAATGAATGAAATGTCTGCCTGGGCTTCTGACCCTGGAGTCCTGCTCTGTTCCCCAGACAGGACCCATGGCCAGACCTGTCACTATTTCAGGCTTCCAGGTGTCCACCTTCCAGCCCTCATAGGAAGGGATGAAGAACAAATCCTACCTCACAGCCCTCTAACTGTTTCTCATATTCCATCACCAATGGGGAGATAAAACTAAATCCAACTACTCCCAATAGAAGGGAAGTAGCAATTATACAATTTGGGAAGATATGCCACAATATCCTAGTGGCTTGATTATAATCTGTTTTGTATCATGGATTTTGCTCTTTGAAAATATTTTAACTGTTAGTGGAAGGAACAGAGCTAATGACTGGATATTGCCTCTGCTTACCAGTTAGAGCTCTCAATTCAATATTATTCACTGGGCAAAATCCCCACCAAAAGATGCATTACTTAGCTTGATTTTAATACTAGTGAAAAATGTTACAGAGGTAGATCAATCTAAACATTAATCTTAATTTCCTATCACTTTGAATTAATAGCTTTTTGCCTCACCTCCTGCTTCTGACTCACATTCATCTCAAGGATTTACTCCACGGAAACCCCGGGCTCAAAGCAGCAAAATCTGCTCCCTCGGGGAAACAAAAAGTCTGAGTTGAGAGGTTTTTTTTTTTTCTTTTTTTTTTTCTTCTTTTTCCATCATCATAAAGACAAGCATGAGGGCTCATCTTTAGAGAATACAACAATGTCAGAAACTCTAATTGGATCTTACTGGGGTTTTCCAATTTCAAGACTGTGGGTTTAGGAGGAAAAGGTTATCACATAAACTCATCTTTAGCACTATGAGTAATAGAGGGGAAAATTGCAGTCAAAGGTAAATGGCTTTGAGAACGCATTCTTTTCACTGCCCCAGGTTTGACACATTATAGAATAACCTTTTAGTGAAATTAGGAAGCTTTCATGTTGCCCTCTCTTCCTTCTTTGTGGATAGCTGGTGAGAGAAGAAAATTGTATGTAGCTACAAAGCATTGAATTTTAGTCCATGGATTTTTTTTCCTTTCATATAGCTGTATTTGCCCATAGCTCTTATGTTTTTCATCCTTCACCTAATTTGTTGGAAGTGGCCTTGCGGGGCATGGTGGGGAAGGCTGAAGAGGAAGAAAACACTCTTATTATTAAGGCAATGAAAATTGAAACTGAAAAATGAAGATGAGTTAGCATTATCTGTACAATAGCCCCTGGAAGTTTCTGGCTCCTGATGAGCTCAGAACAGCAGAGTAGGCAGCAATAACAAGGAACCAGAGGTCACCCCATGTGTGTCTCTAAAACTCTGGCATACAAGTGAGCAATGAGGGTCTTCAGCGGTTGCCTCAGTGCAGGAACCGACAATTTAGGTTGCCAAGCGAACCTGAAATTAGTAAATTAATATGTGCAGATGGTAGGGGAGCTTTTTCTATGGGAGGAGGGAATAGGGCTAGCCCTTCCTCTTCAACCATTGGTGACTGCAAGTCTTTCCAGTTCTAGGGGAATTGCAAAATGTGGGGAGGCTGGGTTCGGGAGCTTTCTTGTTTCCCCTTTCAGGAGCCCCCAGTCCCTTCAGTAGCTGCCCTACTTATGTCAGGGTGGGACCCTTATTATGTCGGAACTGAATCTTACCTAAACCAAGAGGTCCTGAATCCCATGTGCCTCCCTCACCCCAGCCCTCCTCGGGGCATTCTGAAAGACCGGTTTCCAAGGTTTCCAAAGCCCAGACTCTTCTGGTATCACTACAGGGCAGTGAGGGATATCATAGGTAAAGAGGCTTTTGTATAAGTGCCTCTGGAGTCACTGCAGGTAAGCTGTCACCTTTCCATCCAGCAACTGGAGCCATAAATAGGTCTGCACGTGAGTCTAGAAGGTCTCCTGCCATTCTTCAAAGCTGTGCCAGCGACTTGTGCTTCCATGTGCGACCTCAGTATCTGATCCGATCCTATGGACCCAATAACAAATACAACCATGGCTGAAGTTGTTAATTCAAAGTGAGAGGAACATCCAGGTGCCTGGCTGGTCTCACCTCTGGCTGGCTCAAACATCTCTGGAGAATGAGGTACTACAGAAAACAAAGTGCTTACATCATATAATATTTACAACAGGAATGGCGAACTGATTTTATTGAATCAGAGTTGAGAAATAAGATGATGTATGAAGAGAAGAGGAAGAGATAGCTTAAATAGTTTTCCCAGCCATCCACGTGGTGGGTACTGGATTCAGGTAGGAATGCAGATTCCCGGGGCCCCTCGCTCTGCTTTCTTCCCACTGAATGGTGAGAACTGTCTTCTAGCATGTACTAATCCTTTCAGAGAACCAACTTTATCGTTCATGCATGGGGGTGCTCTCCACTTGATGCTGCGAGAGACGAACCCGACCGTGTCTGAAGGCCTGGTAGCGTGAGCCAGCCAAAGATTTCTTTAACACCAAGAACCAAGGACTTTGCAAAATAAGTCATCCAAAGGAGGAGCAAATTAAGCACCATAACAGAATAATAAGAATGTGTTATGTTCTAAGCGAAAGGGTGATTTTTTTCTATCAGTCAGTGAACAACTTCCAACTCAATCCCTATTTAATAACACCTGAGTTCTAGGGAGGAAACTGTATTCTCAGAAGAATCTACTTAAGGGCAAACGTCAGGATACAGCTGTCTTCCTACTTTAACTCCTGGTGTCAGTGGCGGGGGACATGTCCAGGGTGGGAGGTGGCACTATCCATTCTCCTGTTTCTTAGTCTATATGATGCCACCACCTGGAGTTGTGCAGTGCACAACCTGTGCAACTAAATACAAAGGTCCTTATGTAGAATCTTAAATTCTACTTACTGCTGGACTAGGAGACAGAGAGATAGAGAGAAAAGGCTCGAAACCCAGAAATCTGGTTCTGAAACTTCATTTAGTCACTAAAAACTGAGAAACCCTTTCTTTTTTTTTAATTCTTTTTTTAGTTTTTAATTTTTTTTAATTTTATGTTTTTTTTTTTAATTTAAATTCAAGTTAGTTAACATATAGTGTAGTATTGGTTTCAGGAGTAGAATTTAGTGATTCATCACTTACATACAACACCCAGTGCTCATCCCAAAAGTGGTTCCTTAATGCCCATCACTCAGTTCCCCCATCCCCTTCACCCACCTCCCCTCCAGCAACCCTCAGTTTGTTCTCTCTCGTTATGAGCCTCTTATGGTTTACCTCCCTCTCTATTTTTATCTTATAAAAACTGAGAAACCTTAAGAAAAACATTTCAACTTTCCAGACCTCAGTTTCCTCGTTGGTGAAATGGATGGATTTGTAGTAAATTCTCTGGGGGTTGAAACTATGTGACTGATTGTACCCTTCAATGTGTTTCACCATTATACAATGAGAAAGAGCTGTGTCCAAGGAACCAGGTTTTTTGTGCTTCCGTCTAGCCCATTTGAGAACTTTTCTGCACAATCTGGGGATCATTTCTCAGGAAGAGCCCTCCCAGAACAGGCATCATTTCGTACATAAGCCAGAGTTGCCCAAGTGATGGCTCAGCCACCGCACCTCATAATAGACCTTTGATTAGCACCCGGGAGTCACGAGCAAGAGTTGAGTCAGCTGTACCTCCTGCTAAATACAGGACGGGTCGTGCTTGCGCATGGCAGGACCCCCTCCCATTGACTTCAGAGAAGTGAGCACCAGGCAGCTGTGTGGTTGATCACAGGCTGTATCCCAGAGTCAGGAGACAGCCCACTGAACACAATGTTCTGATTCTCAGTCCTCTGCCGTCTTGTCAGATGGTGTGTTCAATTCTGTGTTCTAACAGCATGGCTACTGGAAAGGGAATATCATGCGAGACTGTTCCAGTGACCTGCCTGTCCCCTTGTAAACTGTGTTCACAGGCACATCTCTTAAGGTAGTAGGAGGGGGAAAGAAGACCATGGGAGTCTTTTCATACATTCAACAGCAACAACACAAATACTTTTGCCTCCATTTAAAATGCTCTAGAGCAGAATGACAGAAAGCTTTCAAATTCTTTTTTATGAAGCCAGAATCACAATAATATCCAAATCAGACAAAGGTAGTACCAAAAAAAGACTGAAAACAATTCTCACTTCTGAATAAACACCAATGGGAAGAGTTTAAATAAAATAATATTAAAAATTTATCCATAAACTAAAAGAATGATTAGACAAATGGAATTCAGCATGGAGACTGAGCCCTGACTCTGGAGCCAGATTAGCCACGTGAACGAATGCTGGCCCTGCCATTTCATAGCCATAGGATCTTGGGTAACAACTTACTAAACCTTTCTGTGCCTCCATTTATTAATCTACAGGATGGGGATAATTATCTACCTGGTGAGTTGTGGTGGGGATCTACTTAGTTACTCTATAAAAAGTGATTAGAATAGGGCCTGACTCATAGCAAGTTAGCTTTTATGTTTGTTTCTGTTTTTACAGGAATACAAGGTATGAAGCAGGTGTCAAACTGTTTTTCAGAAATAAAATGATCATTTTGTTTCAGGAAAATATATTGAGTAAGAGTTTATTTTCTGACTTATTTGAAATAATGCGCTTTGCCATGTCCTAAATATCAGGGTCTATTCTTGAACCTTCTATTCTGTCATGTTTATTTGAAAGTCTATTCTTGGGGTGCCTGGATGGTTCAGTCATTAAGCGTCTGCCTTTGGCTCAGGTCATGATCCCGGGGTCCTGGGATCGAGTCCCGCATGGGGCTCCCTGCTCAGTGGGAAGCCTGCTTCTCCCTCTCCCACTCCCCCTGCTTGTGTTCCTCTTGCTGTGTTTCTCTCTGTCAAATAAATTAAATAAATAAATAAATAAATAAATAAATGTCTATTCTTGAATCAGTAGCGTGCTGTTTATATTTTTAAAATCGGTTTTCATAATTTGTATAATTGTTCCCTCACTACTGCCTTATTTATTCTAAATTATTTTAGTCATTTGCCTTTATTATTTTTCTTTGTTTTTTTAAAGATTTTATTTATTCACTTCAGAGAGAGAGAACACATGTGTGAGCGGGGGAAGGGGCAGAGGGAGAGAGAGAATCCCAAGCAGACTCCCCGCTGAGTATGGAGCCTGACTCAGGGCTCGATCCCAGGACTCTGAGATCATAACCTGAGCCAAAACCACGAGTGGATGCTCAACCGACTGTGCCACCCAGGGGGCCCTGCCCTTATTATTTTTCTAATAGTACAGAAAGGAAAACTACAAATCAATTTCACATATGAATATTGATGCAAACACTTTCAATAAAATAATAGCAAAAACCTCTTGGGTATTATTAGAATTTCTTTGACCTTAAAAATTATTTTAATAATATTTGTTATCTATTATATTCCAGGAAAATGATGTGTTTTTCAGCTGCTCAAAGTTTTCTTTTAATTATCTAAGTATGTATTAAATTTTTTTATAATGAATCTTCTCCCTTTGTTGTTAAATTGATTTATTGTTGGTTTTGTCATTATAGTTGAATTGGTATTTTCTCCATGTTGCATGTTCTAACTAGTTATTATCCGCTTATAGGGAGGTTGTCCATCAGTGCTATAAATTTATATTTTAAATAAGTGAGTTTCTCTTTTCTTAATCTAGTATGTTTTTCCCTTTATTTTATGTTCTTGAGCTTTCTAGATAATCATACTATCTGTAAATAATGAAAATTTGGTGTCTGAATTCCAGCTTGTATATTACTGTCACTCCTGATTAGCCAATTCTAGAATTTATGGAACAATCTTAAATAAGAGTAGTGCCCCCAGACATCTTTCTTCCCCTGACTTTAATGATTATGTGCCTGTGTTGTTTCACCATTGAAGATGTTAAGTTTGTGTTGAGATATATTTGATTAAACTTATACAATATAAATATTTTTCAAAATTTAGCTTAATGCAACAATTCAAAATTCAAGTACAGAGGTTATCTTTCTAAATGCCTTTTTATTGTTTGATAATTTTCTCCTTTTTAATCATTTTATGAAATGTGACATATTTCCTTACATTAAATTATCCTGGGGATGCCTGGGTGGCTCAGTGGATTAAGCGTCTGCCTTTGGCTCAGGCCATGATCCCAGGGACCTGGGATGAGCCCCGCATTGGGCTCCCTACTCAGTGGGGAGCCTGCTTCTCCCTCTGCTACTCCCCCTGCTTGTGGTCTCTCTTTCTTTCTCTGACAAATAAATAATAAGATATTGAAAAAAAAAGTGATCCTGACATTCTGAGAAGAAATAGTCATGACATCATATTATTTTGTTATATTGATGAATGAGATGTATTAATTTTAACTTGGAAATTTTTACATTTATGATAATATGTATCACTGAACTTTAAACAAATTTATGCTGGCTATCTCAGATTTATAATTCACTCTTGTGAGAGAATCATGAATGAATTTTTTAAAGATCCCTTTCTCTCTCTCTTCATGCTCTTGGTCACTTTGTATAGCAAAACAGTTATTTGTTTTTGAAAATATCTTAAGAATGAACCGGTAAACTTATATGGAGTCAGTCTTTTTGGAGATAATATTTTTTTTAAAGATTTTATTTATTTATTCATGAGAGACAGAGAGAGAGAGAGAAGCAGAGGGAGAAGCAGGCTCCCAAGGAGCAGGGAGCCCGATGCGGGACTCGATCCCAGGACCCTGGGATCATGACCTGAGCCGAAGGCAGACGCTTAACCATCTGAGCCACTCAGGCGCCCTGGAGATAATATTTTTGAGAATATTTAAATTTTCCTCCATTATCATTGGTCAGTTAAGGCTAGCTATTTCTTGAGTTGGTACTTTATATTTTTTAAAGGATATTTTCAAGTCTGATATATTCAATTTATTATACATAATGACTTTCTACATAATATTTTGTTATAATCGTAACTGTCATTCCACCGGTATTACATTATTTCGGTTCCACATTTGCAATATTTGTGTTCTCCCTTCCTTTAAAAGCACAACTATGTCTGCCATCCTCACCCCAACTAAAAACAAGAAAATCCTTTGATTTATTTATATTCTTTTTGCCTGTTTTCCTTTTCAATAATTTCTGCTTTTATCTCAGTTTTTTCAAGTTTCCCTATATTTTTGTTGGTATTATTTTTCTAGGGTAAAACATTTAACACTAAGAATTTGTCTCTGAGTGCAGACAGCTCTAGTCTCATGATATAGGCTTGATTTGTAATATTCATGTCATCTTCTTAATACCCTCCATTTATGTTTGTTTGGTTTTCTGGCCCCGCTTATGTAGACACAACTTATTCCAAGTTGTCAAATTATATTGAAAAGTATAATGGAAGCATGACATAAAGGAGAAGATAGAGTCATCATTTTGCACATTTGTAAGCTGGTGAGGGGAGAAAACAGTTTCGCAGAGAGATTTAAGGAATCAAATCAGAAATCTACATAAAAAAATAAAAAACGATCTCCAAGTATCTCTGATATAATGGAAGGAGGGACTGCTATTTAAGAACCATCAGACTAAACCACAGTACCTCTTACTGGAGCAAAACAACAGATTAAACCTTGTGCTTTTGACCTCTCCACTACTTCATCTCTCAACATCTCCAGGCCATACTGATAATTTAACACTCCACCATGTTAATAAAATCAAGCAATGACTACCACTTACTAGGTGCTTATTCTTGACTTTAAGGTTACATAATTTGTACAATGACAGAAAGCAAGTAGATGGCCGAGCCAAGATTAAAAACCCAATTGGGTTGACTCTCACCAATGCTTTAAACCAGGATACTTGGATGTCTCCCTAAGACTTGGATTCAGATTCCAATGCTCCCTGAAGAGCGATGTCTGGTTGATGAAATGTCTAGTTATGTCAACATAAATGCTAGGTATGGTCAACCAAAAACTTGGAATTGCTGTTCAGACTTCTGATAACGCCCACAAAGTCCAGGAAAGAACAACTCCCAAATCAGCTATTTACACATTACAGACAGGGAGGGGTGGGGGAAAATGTATTTTCATCATCTTCATAAAAATGAATGCACCCAAAAGACTTCTTAAAAAATTTCTGGCTCATCATGTCTTTCAAAATCCTCTCTATGTGGGGCGCCTGGGTGGCTCAGGCGGTTAAGCGCCTGCCTTTGGCTCAGGTTTGATCCCAGGGTCCTGGGAGTGAGCCCCACGTCAGGCTCCCTGCTCAGCAGAGAGCATGCTTCTTCCTCTCCCTCTCCCTGCTGTTCTGCCTACTTGTGCTCTCTCTCTCTCTCTGTCAAATAAATAAATAAAATCTTTAAAAAAAAAAATCCTCTCTATGTATCTAGTTATATTCCGGTATAAGCTGACAGTAATTTTTACATTTTCAATACCCTTTTGCCTCCAATAGGACAGATAATACTTTGTACTTATATAAGCAAAATCATCTCTATCATGACTTCAACTGTAATAACCCAGCAGCAGTGAATATTAACTAAACACTTTACTCCTCTGCCTCCCACAGATACTACTTACCTCAAAGCAAAGGCTAAGCCACGAGACTTGCTATGTGAATTCTTGCCTTATGATGGATTTTACATATTTGAAAACCCTTTCACATAACAACTGATAAATGCATCTCCTGACAACCATCCTACACATTTACCAATCATGTTAAAACCAATAATTAAAGATAATAAAGAATGAGACATTGACCACATGACATTAGAGGTCAAGCCCTTGGAAAGTGCTAAGGATTCTGCTGACTCCAGGGTTTGTTTTCTATTTTCCCTGATCAGTTCACATCTTGGGTGTGCACCAAGCTTGTTGCAGATTTTCATTCTGAAAAGTCAATATCCAAGGGCATATTTTAAATTAATCAAACCTGTTTCTGGAGATAAGCTAAATTAGTTCTTTAAAAGGAGAATGTGAAATGCAAACTTATGTATTCGTCATTATATTTAGCTTCAAGAAGTAGCCTTACATAACCCCAAAGTGGATTTAAATGATGACTAAAACCCAATGTCAAGTTTGAAGCTGATATTAAATTTCTTAAAAAAAACATGCTGTTATAATTTTCCAAAGTCATAGATTGCACTCAATATGTTTCCAATTGTTTCATGCATTTACATCATAATTTAAATTATGAGAGGGATGTTAAGTCAATAAACATGTATTAAACACCCATATGTACTATGGATAAAGATAAGGAATATAAGATATAGTTTGTCAACCCAGGGAGTAAAGTTTTGCTGAGGATGAAAGACTTAGTCACATGGAAACAGTCATGGATAAAAGAAAATTATATGGAAATGACTCAAAATTCATACTTTCTAGAAGTTCTGCTATGTCCTTACAATCTCTGAGATATCTGTTTGCCTCTGCCCCTCCTTTTGTTTTTTTATTTATTTAAAAAAAATTTTTTATTATTATGTTATGTTAATCACCATACATTACATCATTAGTTTCTGATGTAGTGTTCCATGATTCATTGTTTGCATATAGCACCCAGTGCTCCACGCAGAACGTGCCCTCCTTAATACCCATCACCAGGCCAACCCATCCCCCCCCTCCCCTCTGGAACCCTCAGTTGGTTTTTCAGAGTCCATAGTCTCTCATGGTTCGTCTCCCCCCCAATTTCCCCCCTTCATTCTTCCCCCCCCGCTATCTTCTTTTTCTTCTTCTTTTTTTTTTTAACATATAATGTATTATTTGTTTCAGAGGTACAGATCTGTGATTCAACAGTCTTGCACAATTCACAGCGCTCACCATAGCACATACCCTCCCCAGTGTCTATCACCCAGCCACCCCCTCCCCTCCTTTTGATCATGGCCTGAAGCCTAGCTCTTTTTGGTCTATCTGCAGCCTACAGAAACGTTAAATCGAGGAACATTTTCTTTTCTTTTCTTTTCTTTAAGATCTTATTTATTTATTTGAGAGAGAGAGAGAGAGAGAGACAGAGCACATGAGGTGGGGGAGGGTCAGAGGGAGAAGCAGCCTCCCTGCTGATCAGGGAGCCCGATGCGCCCCTTGAGGAACATTTTCATTACCAAATGGGAGACTACCATTATCCCTGGAGAATAGTTTTAATAAAAGATTAACACAGAGGAGCGCTTGGGAGGCTCAGTCGTTGAGCGTCTGCCTTCAGCTCCAGTCATGATCCCAGGGTCCTGGGATTGAGCCCCGCATCAGCCTCCCTGCTGGGTGGGAAGCCTGCTTCTCCCTCTCCCACTCCCCTTGTGTTCCCTCTCACGCTGTGTCTCTCTCTGTCAAATAAATAAAAAATCTTAAAAAAAAAGATTAACACAGAAGCCTAAGCAGCCTATAAAAAAGAGCTTCAGGGGCGCCTGAATGGCTCAGTTGGTTGAGCATCTGACTCTCGATTTCAGCTCAGGTCATGATCTCAGGGTCATGAGATCGAGCCCCACCACCTCTCCATCAGGTGGAGATTCTCTCTCCCTCTCCCTCTGCACTCCCCACCTAAATAAATAAATTAATTAATCTCTAAAAAGAAAACAAGAAAGGTATCTGGAGCCATTTCAATTGGCAGCAAACTTCCCTCAGCAAATACCCTAAAATCTTCAGCTAGCCATTGATCTATTAACCAGTAGGAACTTGAGGATTTCTAGGTTCCATTTCCCTTAAAGGAAGATCATTTTTATCTTGGTTGTCCCAGTGCCCACCAAAGTATTTAACACATGCTAGACTTTCAATATTCTCTGCTTGCTTTATAAAAAAAAAAAATGAATGAATGAATGAATGAAAAGTGTCTTTTTTATAACAGTATTAAAATATAAAACTAATTAGTACAGTCTAAGTTTGGATAAAGTGTCTTTTGATTCTTCTAAATAAGCAAAAGACTGCATTTAAGGCTGGAATCTATGAAGTTATTTCAATGTTTGCCTTTGATAGTGGGTTGTACCATAGAAAAACAAATTCTTAAATATCAAAGCAATGATGTCAAAAGACTACTGTCTTCTTTGGGCTTTGTACGTACAAATATGGGGATTAGATAATTTTTGCAAATGTAGTAAGAAAGGTGTTTCCAATTGGTGACAAAAATCTCCTAATTTAAGTAAAGAAATGCTATTATTTCTGGCCTTTCCCTCTGGTTTCCAGGTATTATACTCCTATTACAGTTATCATGTCCAGAGCTGCAATCTCTCATCTTCCGAATTTAGGGTTGGCAATAAAATAGATGTCTTCATAAATATAAAAATGTAAGACACCCCTGGTCAATTCCAATATTCTTACTCTTTGATAACAACAGTAGTCCCTGATGAGAGAGGTGTCTCACAAAATAGAAGTGACTTTTCAGTTTGAAATGAGACTAACTTCTAGTTGATCGAGGGAAATTAAAACATCGATTAATGATTGCAGATATGCCATAGGCTGAATGTTTGTCTCCTCCAAAATTCCTACGTTGAAACCTAATCCCCAGTGTGACAGCATTTGGAGGTGGGGCCTTTGGGAGGTGATTAGGTCATGAGGGTGAAGCTCTCATGAGTGCCCTTATAAAAGAGAAACCAGAAAGCTCCCTTGTGAGGAATCAGTGAGAAAATGGCCTTCACCAGATACCGAACCTGCTGGTGCCTCGATCTGGCACTTTCTACTCTCCAGACTGTGAGAAGTAAAGGTCTGACATTTAAGCCACCCAGTACAGTATCTATGGTTATTTGTTATAACAACCTGAACAGATGGATACATACGATACATAAAGCAGTGAGGTGAGTATAGATAATACCTCCTTGCTGATACAATACATCTGAAGCGAGTTCTTCTGTTGCTCCGTCTCAGCAGCCTGGGTGAGCTTCCCCTCCATAATCAGAATGGCCGTCACATGCGAGTCCGGGGCAGCACCAACTGGCAAAAATTGTGAGCAATTGCCACCTGGAAACCGGGACATTCTGAAATCGTATCATTACAGCAATCATTTTCATGGAGGTTGCTATGGTTTTTGTGCTACACTTTCTCCTTTCTCTAGAGTTGGATGATTTTAGTTAATCAATGGCAAGCCACAGTATAATCATTTTCTCTTCAGAGAACACGAGGGAAAAGCACCAAGCCTGGAGTCTCCAGCACAATGTCACTGCTGACAGTTACTTTTTTTGGCTACAAGAGAAGGGCATGTTCTTATTCTAAATGAAGAGCATCAAAGGAAAGCTGAGAGAAAATGGAAATCACTTTCCAATCCAGGCTCGGTACCTTTTGAGAGGTACCAGAAAAGCTGTTCTCTGAAATGATCTTCCTAGGATATATATATTTTTTTTAATTAGGTTGCTCATCCAGGAGGATTGAGGAAGAAATAATCCCTCCCCACAAAAAAATTTGGAATTTTCTTATTGCCTCGACAGGGTATCTGGGTAGTGAGAAGCCGTAGTGAGGGCTCATTGTGGCTTTACCTAGAGTCAATAACTGCTTCAGGTTTTAACACTTTGTTGGGTATTATTCGGAAAGCCACTACTCCACATAGTGGCAAACACAAATAAATATGGGAAAGTATCCTATTAAGGGAAGCAGAGAAATAGAAAATCATCACAAGGAAAACCACAAAAGAGGCTTAGGAGATCATTCAGAAAGGTTAGTGCAAAAATTGGCACAAAATTCCCTTTCTAGTCCCAAGAGTGGATTGGGTGTAGTTTAAGCCTGTCACACTCATTAGATCGCTGGCGTGTTTAATACATTTAAAATTTCGGGGAGATGTTGGCAAAAGGCCCGACAAGACACAAACTTTTGTCATCTTCCTACAGAGTCCATCCCATTCCCTCTCCCCTCAGACAGTGGGAACATCATGGAAGGTCACAGGTCATGGGGTCTTTCCGGAAGTAGTTCCAGACTTCTAGATTGCAGTGTCAGAGCAGATGAGCCGTGGGAATTATGAAGAAGGAAGGCAAGGCTCACATTTGGAAAAACTTTGCTTTTGCATGAGGAATGATTTAGGAAATTTTCCTAATTGTGAAAAACACAGAAACCTAAAGCTTAGTCAGTTTCCATTTTACATTTGGTAAGAAGCAGTCAAAGCCAGAGTTCTGTGGGCACATCACTCCCGACGGTTCTGAGTTGAAAGGAGGTGTTCAATTCAATCTGTAGGAGTTTAGTTCAGTTTTGTTTTCACATTTAGTTCACATTTGAAAACAGGCCCATTCTGAGGTAGATATAGCTCCCCACAATAGGGCTGTGTTCCTTGCCTACGAGAAGAGAAATTCAGAGACGTGGCAGACACTGTCACACACATAACGGAAACAAGACACTTAAAATTTCAAAAGACAATGTGGATTTAGTGTGAACATTACTTTCTCCTTAATTTCTCGTATTTTATTACTTTTTTTAAAGATTGTATTTATTAATTTAAGATGGGGGCAGAGAAGCAGGCTCCCCGCTGAGCAGGGAGCCCAATGCGGGGCTCAATCCCAGAACCCTGGGATCATGACCTGAGCCAAAGGCAGGTGCTTAATCGACTGAGCCACCCAGGTGCCCCTAATTTCTCTTATCTTAAAATAAAAATAAAACATAGATAATTGAAAACTTTATTACTTCAGGAAAGTATATTAATCTGTTAGGAATAAAGGCTGCCTTTGGCTTTAGTTGTTACCATTACATCCATAAACCTACAACAGTATTACTTTTAGGTTTGCAAATATGGTATGAATCCTTGATTTATATAAGAAAATGGGATTTTCTCCTTCTTGGCTCATCGGGCAGGCTGAGAACTCATTAGGCTTTGCGGAAGTGAGTTTCTGTTCACAATACTTGGCTTTCTTTGAGCACTACAACTCTTCCAATTGCGATTCTCTTCAAAAGTGTGCAGAGTTCTTTTCTAGAACACGTGGTCCATTCATTTTGAGCTCTGCACTCTTTCGAGCACTTTTGATGAAAATACACAGGATGCACCGAAAGTTCAAGTTCACTTGTGAAATTCAAATTTAACCATTTTTTCTGTAATAAAAGTCAGTTGGCATGTGTTTCTTTCCAATGCGTGCACCTCAAAAGGCTGCACACTCAAGTGATTTCTCCCAAACGAATGTAAAGTGGTGACTATTGTTCACACTTCTGCTTGGGTTTTTTTGTTTTTGTTTTTGGGGGTTTTTTTTGGTCATGTCTTTGAGACTACTGCCATTAAATTTTAGTTTTTGGTCTGTTTAGAAGAACAATACCTAATTATTATAGAACATTTAGAAAATATAAAAAATTTTCAAAATGAACACTAAATGTTACCTATAATCACACCATTGAGTAATCACTCAGGTTAACATGTGGTGTATTTCCTTTACAATTTTATACACTCACACACATACATATATCCAAAACACACACATATACAATGAACTCTATTCATGACTGTATATATAAACTATATATATGACTATATGTCCCCTTTTCACACTTATTTAATACCATGAACATTTACCCATATCATTAAATATCCCCTGATATGTTTTTAACAGCCACATAATATTCCAACATGTGATTGTGCCAAAATGTAATCATGCCCCATTTGTAACATTTAAAATTTTTCATTTTTTCCTATTATTGTAAATAAATGCTCTAGTGAACATCCTGATACACAACCATCTAGTCACATCTCTAATCCACTCAATAAAAGTTATAATAAGTGGTATGAAAGGATCAAAAGAAAGAACATTCTGGAGACTCTTTTTACATTCATCTGTATAATCTTGCTTTATTCGTTTTGAGAGATATTATAATTGTCAATCTGGCCAACAGTTTGTGAATGCCCCCTCACCCATCTTCACTAGCAATGAGTAGTATTGAAACATTTTTACAGCTTGACTTTTGAAAAATCTATCTAACTGGCACTGAAATGTCCTTTTCTTGGATTATTGGCATAGTTGAACAGTCTTTGCAATTTTTTTAGAAGATTTTATTTATTTATGTGAAAAAGAGAGAGACCACCAGCAGGGGGAGGGGCAGAAGAACAAGAAGACTTCCCTCTAAGTGCTAAACAGGGAGCCAGAGGGCAGGGGGGTCGATCCCAGGACCCTGAGATCATAATCTGAGGTGAAATCAGGAGTCAGCGCTTAACTGACTGAAGTACACAGGTGCCCCTCTTTGCAATTTTATTAATTATTTTTACATCTTTTTCCTTTGTGAACTATTTGGCCATAACTCCTCACTTTTTGCTGTTTGACTTGTTCTAACTATAAGACACTTTCTAGTGAGGATATTAATCTTTTGTCTGCCATAGTTATTGCAACTGTTTTATTCTTATTTGACATTAACCCTTTAGTTTTTAAGAATATTGATGTCAATTATTTTATATTAGTTTCAAAAAGTTTGTCCTTTATGATTTCTCTAATCACTTTTATGCTAAGAAAGCACACACCAATATCTAATAGAGTTTGAGCCTGACATTATTTCATTTTATATTTTTCTCTTGAATACATCTAGACTTTTTTATTATAAGATGAAAAGAAATACTTAATCTAACTTGCTGACTAAATACTTACTAATGTAATGGTCTCAACAGTATTTCTTGACTATTCCCTTCTTTATCCATTGAGTTATGATATCACTTTTATCATATATTATTTATATCCTGAGATTTCTTTCTGAGTGAAGTATTATGCTATGTCTATGTTCTCTGTGTCCTTGTAAGTCCATTCATTTAGCAGATGATTCTGCAAGGCTGTTATGTGCCAGATATCACTTTAGGTAATGGAGATAAAGCAGTAAGTAACACACGAGAATCTCTCCCCTTGTGACGCTTCCATTCTGGCAGGGGGCGGGGAGGACATTAACAAATGCAAGATGGATAAGCAAAATATATATTATGCAAGGTACTAATGAATGCTATGAAGAGAAAAATAAAGCAAAGAGAAAGGGCAGGAGATTTGTGTGTGAAGGAAGATAGCCCTTACTAGCTTGCTGTCAGACTTTAGTTGTAACAGCCTCCCTGACTGAAAGACATAAAATAATCTTGAAACATGAGACAGTCATGTCTGCAGTAATATCAGAGAATGCTCTAGTGGTGAAGGCAGTGCCCAGACTAGTTCTATAGTAAAATAGGAGTGATTTGTGCATTAACATACTATTTGATTCTTATTTGACATTACGGGCAGGTAGTCTTTTCCCCTAGGACTGACTACGCAACCATTTCAAGAGCTGCTGGGTTTTACTACCACTTGGACAGTGCCTATAAACAGCTCTTGACTGACCAGAAAAACGCTGCTTGGTTTATGGGTAGCAGTTCCCAGGTGATCAGACAGCATCCTGCTTGGAAGCCTGCCACTCTGATCAATGAAGGCAAAAATAAGCTCAGCGGGGCGACTTGCATGATGTTTTCTCTATGTTCGGGTTTTTAATCAACTCATGGGCATTGGTAAATGGTCTGTCTATATGGTTAGCAGAAGGGCAGTGAAACACTGGCCTATTAAAGGATGCCTATGTGAGGAACAGCTCTATGGAGCTCACTGAGAATTTGAGAGCTGCATTAAAGTAAGACATGTTGACACCCATCAGAAGAACCCCCTTTCAGGATTGAAAGTAATTTGAGCTGGTCTGTGGATGTCCCGTTGTGCTCACTTGAGTGAGCCCTCCGCATGGTCCCGACTCACTTATTCTGTCTTCACTCAGATACCAGAGTGCAGCATGCAGATGGCTATTCCAGCTCTGGCCCTTTCATTCAATTACTCCTCAAGGGAAGATCTTCTCACGGTCCCATTGTGGGGAGGAACTGATGACACTGGATGGACTACCCCTGATCATTAATGACTATTTTGTTTTGTTTTGAAGAATGGAGACGTTGGGGACGAACACGCACACAAAATGAAATACAAAATACATTATAGCTGTAGTGTAAAAAAACAAATCCCCAGGAAGAGCACTTGGGTTATTGGACCACTAAGATCAATTTCTGCCACCACATTATTGCTTCAGCGGGGGGAGAAGGGGGAGGACCAGGGAACTAGAAACTGTCTTTAGTCATTTAACAGTGACCTGCCTGCAGAAAACCCAATGCTTTATCATGATTTGATCAGGGTTAATAAAATATTGGTAATTAGTTCATTTAAAATATTTATAGCCACAATACTTGCAATAAATATATGGATTAATTAATTAATGACAACTGAAAAAAATTGTCAGAAGTTTCCTGAATTACTTTCCACATTGTTGTTTAAGCTCATAGAAAATGGTACAAATTGTATCTGTCCATAAAACACTGCATTATCCTTTTATGTCTAATTATCATGAAGGACAATTGCAAAGATGAATGCTATTTAAAATGTTTTTTGGTTTGTAAGTTTAATTTGGTTTCCACATCTAGGACATTGATCTTACACAGGAAACATTAATTAAAAAGAGCTATAATCATTACAATCTATGATGAGTAAAGCAAAGCAAAGCAATTTTTTAATCTTTTAATAATTCATGACATTTCTCTATTTTCTATGCATGAAAAATTGGTCAGTATGGGGGGGGGCACCTGGGTGGCCCAGTTGGTTGAGCATCTGACTGTGGGTTTCGGTTCAGGTTGTGGTGTCAAGGTTCTGGGATTGAGCCTGGTGTCGGGCTCTGCACTCAATGTGGAGTCTGCTTGAGATTCTCCCTTTCCGGCTCCCACTGCCCCTCCTCACCCACTCATGCTCGCTCACTCTCTTTCTCTCTCAAATAAATAAATCTTTAAAAAAAAAAAGAAAGGAAGGAAATCAGTTGATATGTTGTCACTGGAATACTCTGGACACCCCGGAATAGTTTCAGGTGATGCATAACAAGACAGATCCTGCAGCTCTGAGGGGAAATTATACCAAAGCCGCCAAACTAGCAGTTTGCCATGCTAATCACTTTTCTTGGAAGCATTCACTTCCCTGCCTTCAATGATAAGTCCCTATTACCTTCCTTCAAGTTCTGTAGCTGTTCCAGAAAGCTTGCTCCTTCGTTTCTAGAGGCCTTGTCTTAGACCTCATCTCTACTCATTCTTAACTGTAGTGATTTGTTCAAATACAATGCAAATTGCATATGCACTTTTAAATTTTCTAGTAGCCATATTAAAAAGAAGCATGAAGATTCTGGGTGTTATATGCAAACAATGAATCATGGAACACTACATCAAAAACCAATGATGTGATGTATGGTGATTAACATAACCAAATAAAAAAATGTTTAAAAAAAGATTCAGGTGAAATTAATTTTCGTAATATATTTTTTTAACCAATATATCCAAAATGTTATCATTTCAATATTAGATCAAACTATAAATTACCAAGGTATTTTACATTCTTTCTTTCCGTACTGTCTTCAAACTCCAGTATATATTTTACACTTAGAGCACATCTCAATTTAGACCATTCTTATTTCAAGTGCTCAATAGCTACACATGGTTCGTGGTCACTCTATTACACAGTGTGGGTCTGTAACACCATTCTAGGTGATCTCATCTGTTACTATAAACTCCCACATATTTGTCTTAAGCATAGACATTTCTTTAGAGCTCCAAGCTCACATATAGGATGGCCAAAATAACGTGCCATACGGACAGCGAGAATTTTTTTTAAAGTTAATGTAAAGATGGTATCATTCATGCTGCTCAATGATATTTTAGTTTTCTTTCTGGCATGTGGTAGGATTGTACTTTCCCTCCCCTTTGAGGTTAGGTATAGATCTGTGACTTTCTTTGGCTAAGGAAATTTGAGCCAAAGCAATGTGTATCATTTCAAGACAAAAGCCTTTAAGGAGCAGGGCTGATTTCACCATGATCCTTTGCTCTGAAAAGATCATAGGTGCAGCGGAGGGTGGGGTCTCCAGCCAGCAACATCCCTTAGCCTGGAGCAGAGACCCCAGCCAGTACTGGTAGTGTTAGCGTGTACTATGATCGAGAAATAAAGCTCAACTTTAAATCAATGAAATTTAAGAATCCTATGGTCCTGTGGCATAACCTAATCTACACTGATTAATACAGTTAGCAACATTACATCTAGACCTAGTGATCTCTGACTTCACTTGTGATAACTGAGTGACCACACAGGGGAACATAAGTAAAGGGCACCGACAATGCAATTTACAAAATAAACCTAAGGTACTAAAGGGCCATCAAAAAAACATGAATTGTGTGTTTGGGGGGAGGGGGGACCGCTCCTCAAGGAAGTCAAGAGAGAAACTAGCTTGCCTTACAGTTACCGTGATAGAGGGAGCAGGTGAAATCTCACATAATTCAGTTTTCACATGATATTCACAATCTTAAGCCAGCCACTATCTGGTAGTACTTAGCTCTATCCCTGCCTTACTGAGCTCTCCTTTGGCTGGCCTGGAACTATAACCCTGAAAATTACATTTCCCAGATTCTGTTGCCACTTGGTTAATGATTGGGTTCCACCAAAAGGAAGGGCTGGTAGAAGATTGGAAGGTAGGAAAAAAGAAGTTTTGTTCCTGGCTTGAGCGGTAATAGTGTGTGGCTTCAGGAAACTTCATGACGTACTTCAGGAAGAAAAGGGAGGATCCCAGGATGAAAGTCAGAAATAACAAGAGAAAGAACATGGTAAACAAGTGGATAAATATGTTTTTTTTTAAGATTTTTTATTTATTTATTTGAGAGAGAGAGAGAGCAAGAACACGAGCAGAGGGGGAGGGTCAAAGGGAGAGGAAGTAGCGGACTCCCTGCTGAGCAGAGAGCCCAACTCAGGCTCGAACCCAGGACCCGGGGATCATGACCTGAGCCACAGGCAGAGGTTTAACCAACTGAGCTACCCAGGCGCCCCAACAAGTGGATAAATATTGACTCTAAGACAATAATAATGTCTAATTTGTTTTGTAAGATAAAACTGAAATACTTAAGAGCAATAGTATAGAAGTGGGAAGTAGGCTTGTGGATGTTAAAGCATTATAAAGTCTTTGTATGGCTTGGAGAAAGTTAAAGGAAAGACCCTGATTACTTTTAGAGTTAGGGTACATGTTAAAATTTCCAGGGTAACCATTAGCAAACGAGAAAGGGGATTCATAATTTTCAACCTGATAAGGGAAAAAGTGGAGTGAGAAAAATAGCAATAAAACCAATGTTTTAAAAAGCAGAGTGGGCACATCCTGCTAAGTAAGATAAATCAGAGGAAGACAAGCGCTGTCATGATACCACTTAAATGTGGAGGCTAAAAGAGCCAAACTCTTTTTTTTTAATCTATTTAAAATATTTTTTATTATGTTATGTTAGTCATCATACATTACATCATTAGTTTTTGATGTAGTGTTCCATGATTCATTGTTTGCGTGTAACACCCAGTGCTCCATGCAGACTGTGCCCTCTTTAATACCCATCACCAGGCAAACCCATCCCCCCACCCCCTCCTCTCTAGAACCCTCGATTTGTTTCTCAGAGTCCATAGTCTCTTACGGTTCGTCTCCCCCTCCGATTTCCACCCCTTCACTTTTCCCTTCCTACTATCTTCTTTTAACATATAATATATTATTTGTTTCAGAGGTACAGGTCTGTGATTCAACAGTCTTGCACAATTCACAGCACTCACCATAGCACATACCCTCCCCAATGTCCATCACCCAGCCACCCCATCCCTCCCATCACCACCACTCCAGCACCCTCAGTTTGTTTCCTGAGATTAAGAATTCCTCATATTGGACGCCTGGGTGGCTCAGTTGGTTAAGCGACCGCCTTCGGCTCAGGTCATGATCCTGGAGTCCCGGGATCGAGTCCCATGTCGGGCTCCCTGCTCAGCAGGGAGTCTGCCTCTCCCTCTGACCCTCTTCCCTCTTGTGCTCTCTATCTCTCATTCTTTCTCTCTCAAATAAATAAAATCTTAAAAAAAAAGAATTCCTCATATCAGTGAGATCATATGATACATGTCTTTCTCTGATTGACTTATTTCGCTCAGCATAATAACCTCCAGTTCCATCCACGTCGTTGCAAATGGCAAGATTTCATTCTTTTTGATGGCTGCATAATATTCCATTGTATATATAAACCACATCTTCTTTATCCATTCATCTGTCAGTGGACATCTTGGCTCTTTCCACAGTTTGGCTATTGGGACATTGCTGCTATAAACATTGGGGTGCATGTACCCCTTCAGATCCCTACATTTGTATCTTTGGGGTAAGTACCCAGTAGTGCAATTGCTAGATGGTATGGTAGCTCTATTTTCAACTTTTTGAAGAACCTCCATATTGTTTTCCAGAGTAAGAGCCAAACTCTTAAAAACAGAGAGTAAAATAGTGTTTACTATGGGATAAACTATGTGGAGGAGGGTGAGACAGAAGTTTAGAGGTACAAACTTGCAACAAGTAATAAATAAGCCCTAGAGATCTAATGCACAGTATAATGAATACAGACTATAATATATTCCTATACTCATCATGCTTGCTAAGAGAGTATAACTTAATTATTCCAACCACTAAAAAGAAAGGATAATTATGTAATGTGATGCAGGTGCTATCACGGCAATCATATTACCACGTATGAATGTATCAAATAAACATGTTGTATACCTTAAATTTACATAATGATATATGTCAAAAAATATTTACTAAATTAAAAAAAAAGAAAAAGGCAGACGGGGCAGATGTCAAGACCAAAAAAAAAAGAAAAAGGCAGAGGGGGCAGATGTCAAGACCAAATAGAAAATCAGAAGAAATCGAAAACACAAAGTAAAATGGAAGAAATAAGACTAACTATATCAATAAATACAATTAATGCACATAGACTAAATTCTACTATTAAAAAGCAAAAATTGTCAGATGGGATAAAAATGACCTAACTATAGGCTATTTACAAGAGATATCTCTAAAACAAAAGGCAAAATTGGAAAAAAAAAAAGATATAACTGGAAAAACACTAACAAAAAATCTGGAGTTCCTTTTAATCAGATAGAATAGACTTTAGGGCAAAAGATCTATAACAATAAGGAGAGCCACTAATAATGACAAATGCTTACATTCACCAGGAAAACTAACAGATCTAAACATGTATACACTTATTAACATAGAGTCAACATCTGTAAAGTAAAAAAGAAAAATTCACATAATAGAGATTAAAACATCTCTTTCAGTAATGATAGAGTAAGCCATCTAAAATTTAGCAAATATATAGACTATCTGAGCATATAATTAGCAAGCTTGAACCAATGAACCTATATAAAATCTCACATGCAATATTTAATGTGCCTACCTGCTAAAATTTCTCGTGAATTGGCCACTAAGTTTCCATAAATTTAAAGAACTGATCTTGTATAGCTCTTGCTTGAGAAACACAATGCAATTAAACTAGAACTTGAAAAAAAAAACATAACTGGAGAAAATCCACACATGTGAGAATTTTAAAACTCATGTACTTCTAAAGGAGTTTAAAAAGAAATCAAACAAATATGAAAAAAACATTTAGATATTATCGTGTCTACAAAATTGCGCCAAACCTCCTCTCCTGTCCAAATAATACAATTCACCATGCAGCATAAATCATTATACGGCTATTTAACTTTGGACCCCTTTCAATAGAATCTGATTATCTCATTAAAAGCTGGGCCTGAAAGCTCACGGACCATAAGTGTGTGCATGCTCATACATCTGTGTGTGTGTGTGTGTGTGTACGCGCACACGTACATGAACGCATGTGTGTGAGGTCCATTATTATAACAGAATGAAAATTTTATACATATATGAAAAGAATCTCGTTAGTGTCTGTAAACTAGTATCAAGATTTGTAGAAGAGAGCTTAAAGATAACTTGGCTTTATTTTATTTCCTCTAATTTTCAAGTTTAGCTATTTCTATTATGTGAGATCCGTTCCCCCATTTCTGTCAAAGCTCTTCTGACTAACAAACATCTAGTGTGTCCATACCAATAAAGATTATAATTTGACTTATGTGAGCAGAGTAAATGAGTAAAATTTTAAAACAGATCTGGTAAGAAGCAGTCTGTACCTCTGAAACAAATAATACATTATATGTTAAAAAAAGAAGAAGAAGAAGAAGATAGCAGGAAGGGAAAAATAAAGGGGGGGAAATCAGAGGGGGAGACGAACCATGAGAGACTATGGACTCTGAGAAACAAACTGAGGGTTTTAGAGGGGAGAGGAGAGGGGGATGGGTTAGCCTGGTGATGGGTATTAAAGAGGACACAGTCTGCATGGAGCACTGGGTGTTACACGCAAACAATGAATCATGGAACACTACATCAAAAACTAATGATGTAATGTATGGTGACTAACATAACATAATAAAAAAAAGCAAAAAAAAAAAAAACCACAAAACATAATAAAATAAAATTTAAAAAAAGAAGCAGTTTGAAATGTTCAAAGATCTTTATGGAACCACAGAGAATACCCTCAAAACAAGAGCAGTCCTTCATGGTCACTGGTCAGCTGTGACTTCCCCACATATGCACAAAAGGAGTTCGCTCGGGCACAAATCAGGGATGTTGACTTCCCCACAGCCATGCTGTGTCCACTAGCCCAAGGGCTTGCACAAAGCATTTATGCCCTCATTTCAGATTGAAAAGTACATACATCTGGCACTGTTATGCTTGACTGGTGCTAGCTTGTGGCATATGAACGGCCGAGGAATAAATTTAAGGACATTATTAACCAAGACCAAAATGTGCCACTCTATTTCACTGGCTTAAAATAACAGCTCCTGTTTTTCTAAAGTGTGGCTGCCTTAATATTCGAATATATGTATTTCAATATCAGTTAAAGATACAAGAAAGGTAACAATAACACTTCAACAGCAGATTGATGTAAAACATGAAAGCAATGACTAAATAGAGAAATAAATCAAATTTATTTGTGAATAATGTGAACTTTATAACCAAATAACTCCCATAAACCAGTTCTTTGTAATATGTGTGTATCTGTTTTCTAGCAAACTGAGAAAATGAATTCAGGAATTTTAAATGGATGATTTAAAAGACATACAAGGACATTTGAATTTGAGAGAGAGCCATTTTTGAGCAGCAGTTTCATGATGCAAAGTAAAAACTCTCTAATGAATATCTTGAGGGTCTTTGTGAGCAGATACTATCCTACCTGCTAGGGGATATAAACAGACACAAAATATGATGTGTGCTTCCAAAGACCATACAATCCAGAAAAAGAAATTATAAATGAGGTGAAGGCTTGCACTAGGGTTAAATAAGCAAGAATGAAGAGAAGACAATGGATGCAAGAAATATTTTTATAGGCAGAATTCGAAAGACTTGGGGACTCATCAGATGTGGAAGAAGGTAAGTGTAATAAACAGATTATGTATGACATCATTAACAGGACGAGGACCAAGGAGGATCAAGTTTGGGTGGAAGGCGTGATGTTTGTGCTTTGGTGCTTAAATAGTTTAGGTCCTCCTACCGCAAGTAAAATATCTGAAGTTATGGGGGCAAAGTAGGGCTTTATAACAATGGCTAATCAGAGCAAGGATTGGGAACAAGAGTGACTGTTTCTAAACTCTTGGTAGCCCAGCTGGTGAGAAAAAGAAAGAAGGTGCCTCTGCCATGCCTCAGCCCTGGTAAGCCCAGAGCAGCGGGAGCATGAGTGGGGGAAGGCATCATAGTTACTGTGCCTCCAAAAAGGGAGCCATTTGGACTGAATTCTGAACATTAATTTATATTGTCTCTAGTTATGTTGGTGCATATCACACTAAATATTTGATCAACAAATTTGGAGTTGAAAGTTCCTATTTTTCTTCATCTCCAGAAATGTAAAAAAAATCTGAGCTTTGTCTTGGAAAAAAATTAGTTTAACTGAGTATACAGTGGTCATGAAATGGTTGAAGGTGCAATTTCAAATCAATGAAGAACCAAATGGTTCAAATGATCAAATCCCACTGACTTGTTATATACTATGCATAGAATTATATGATCAAAAAGGTAAACTTTGTCTTTGCATGGAAAACTATATTTGATTTGTTGTAGATGGCCATGTCAGTTACCAACTACTAATTACTAAGAATCAAGGATTATATCTGATGAAATTTATCTTCACAGAGCTTAGTCTAGAATCAAGGGCATGAGGACTTATAAACATTTATTGCTAAATGAGAAATAGTTTTATAAGTCATGTAATATCATAAAAGCTTTCCATCAAATTAAGATTTGAGCAAATGTAAGTCATCAGGACAATAGGTTCTACTTATCTGTTCTAAGTCACAACTTTGTCCACTTAGACATTATCACCCATAGTCTGAAATACAGCGTGCAAATCAAAGAGAGGGAAAGTCGGGGCCATTAGGTCACTATTAACATTCATTGTTTTAACTTCTGGGCTCACATCTCTCATCCTTTTACATATGTCCTGAATTTCAAAGTGCCAAGAAGGGGATCAGGTGTTCCAAAACCCTCCATGAATGGATTCATCCCCATTTATAGATTGAGCTAGTGCCAGGGACTGATGGACTTCCATGTAGATCCAAAGTCATGACGAGATTTGTCTTGCTCCCCTGGCCACCATGAAGCAACAGAATGCCCAAAATGTGAAGCCTCTCAAGATTGAGACTAAAGCCAAACTGCTCTGTTGACCATTTCCCTGTCCGCACAGGCGTGGCGAAGAGTTTGGTCCAGTGTTTCCCCCACTGACAGGTATAAGAAGAGACATTTTTAAACTGGTATGGTATATTTCCCATCACCAGGATCCTGAGTTAACATTTTGAGGATTTTGGTGTATGTCCATGTTCTGAAGTCAAAGAGTTTAATTTGAGCAAATTATAATCTGGAATGACAAGTAAATGTATTCAATTATGAATTCATCCATAATGATGTCATTTTCATCTTGTCAATTCCATGAAATCTATACTGGTTTTTTTTTTTAATTGTCTCCTGGGCCTGCAACTCACCAGAAAATAGAAAAATAGTAAAAAAAAAAAAAAATACATTTTCAAACACTGGGCCACAGTTAACCTCCTATTCACTCTAAATCAAACTGATGAACTACCCAAATGGAAAGATGCTCAGATGTTGGTCTCACATCATGTTCTACTGTTTGAGCTAACCACATTTCTAATTGTTTTATCTCCTAAGTCCAGTATATGAGGAAAGAAGAATATGAATCAAACTAAAAAAATTAAACCTCCCAAATAGCAGTAACAAGAAACTGGGTAAAGATTTGATCAGGAAAAGCCACCCATTCTAAGAAAGAGGTGCAACATGTGTGGTCCATTCAAGAATCACGTGGGTATTACCCACCACTTCTTGGCCATTGTGCCTGCCTCCCACTCTCACCCGCAGTGGGGGTAGAATTTTGTTACCCATTAATTTTAATGCTTCTTCAAAAGCTACTGCACAGGAAGAATACTTTAAAGAATTGCAGAAGTGCCTTGACTTTTTCCAAATTCCACAATTTTTGTGAATAGTCCACAACTAAATCCATGGCCCTAGAAGTAGAAATTCTGTCTTCAAGAGATTCTCAATAGCATTGCTCAGAATGGAGACTTAGGAGTCTGGGATGTCTGTATAATTTTTTTTCTGGAAGAATGTATGCAGACCAGTAAAGGGAGAATTAGTAAGAGCAGTCGTAAATGTGGTAGTAACAGTAGTAGTAATACTGAGCCTTTGCTGAGTGCTTACTCTGGACAGGCACTGTTGGAAGCACTTTATATATTACTTTATTTGATCTCACAGCAACCCCGCGAAGTGTGAACTGTTTTTTTTTTTTTTAAGATTTTATTTATTTATTTGAGAGAGAGAGAATGAGAGATACAGGCACGAGAAGGAAGAGGGTCAGAGGGAGAAGCAGACTCCCCGCTGAGCGGGGAGCCCGATGCGGGACTCGATCCAGGGACTCCAGGATCATGACCTGAGCCGAAGGCAGTTGCTTAACCAACTGAGCCACCCAGGCGCCCAAGTGTGAACTGTTTTTATCACCATTTTACTGAGGGGCAAAGAGCTTAATTCACGTACACAGGGCCACATAGTTTGGAAGCAGCAGAGCATAATGCTATCTCTCACCATTATCAACCCATAGTACTAAGTTATTCTCTGGGATGTTTTCAAAATACGTTGTTTACCCTTAATGTTACAACTCCATTGGTCTTTAATCATAACATCCTACATCTCATCTGTGCTTTTCACTGGATTACTCTACTGTTTAATGTTTATGGGCTATATGCAAATCTTCCAATAGTCGTATTTCTGAAGTCATCTCTTATTGTATACTTTCCAGTTAAACATTTGGTCTTGTGTTGAGTCTTGTATTTAATAGTAAAAGAAATTAAACTATGGAAATACTGACCTTAAAACAAAAATTATGCAGGGCACCTGGGTGGCTCAGTCGGTTAAGCACCTGACTCTTGATTTTGACTCAGGTGAAGATCTCAGGGTGGCGAGATTGAGCCCTGCATCGGGCCATGTGCTGGGGCTGGGTGTGGAGACTGCTTAGGATTCTCTCTCTCCCTCTGCCTCCCACCTCTTGTTCTTGATCACTCTCTCTCTAAAAAAAAAAAGAAAGAAAGAAAAGAAAAAACAAAAACACCCAACAACTATGATCTGCAGCTCCTATCTCTGCTTATTCAAAGTTTTAAGTGGATGACTAGATATCTATGCCTCGTTTTTCTTTTAAAAGATTTTATTTATTTATTTGACAGAGAGAGAGACAGTGAGAGAGGGAACATGAGCAGGGGGAGTGGGAGAGGGAGAAACAGGCTTCCCGCGGAGCAGGAGCCTGATTGCGGGGCTCGATCCCGGGACCCTGGGATCATGACCTGAGCCGAAGGCAGATGCTCAATGACTCAGCCACCCAGGTGCCCTGATATCTATGCCTTTTCTGACCACATTGCAATGAATGAAAAACCCATTTGTTTGCAATGCAATACATTTAGTTTCCATTTCTTTTGGATATCTTAAGGACCCTCATGCCCTTCTTCCAGCACATCAAGCTCACGGACTTCAAATAGAAATGTCAAAAGGCTACAGCCGTCCCTGGCAGTCTATCTTCAGAGTCCAGAGATTAAGCTCAATTGATATCTTTGAGTCTGCTAACCTCCTACAATAATAATCTAGAGAGATTCAGCTTAAAGTTTAGCCTTTTCACCAGAAACTGTTTGGAATTCAGTCACTTAAACTTTACTCCCCACCCCCACTTCCTCTTAAATATTGAAAAGCAATATAAATCCATTTTAAATCAGGTCAAACGTTTCTTCGGGAAATGAGAAACGCTCCCCGGAGGCTATTCTTTCTTCCTAGAATGTGGACAATGTATCAGGAGAGATCCTTAGCTCTAAAATGCACTGGACACCGTTACAGGATTTCCGACGTAATAAATTGTGCTAATTTGTATGCCATTAATGGAGCAGTAGGAACAAAGGCAAGCGTATTAATGGAAATAGGGCTCCAACAATTAAGGCATTTGAGGTTAGCAGCTGCTCTTGTGAAGCTGGCTGTGGATATTTACATATGGGCGGGCTCTGGAGAAATTAGACTGGCTTCTCGCCAGCAAACAGGACCCAGACACATGACCCAAGTGGCTAGGCTTATTTGTACGGTTCCTTTTAGTATCAGCCTGGGTTGAAGAGAGTGGCAAGGGATAAAACTGGAGTTCTGGGACCCACAGTCTGATGCCGACCCTTTCTCTCTCTCGCCCATCCAAAGCTCCAGATCCGAAGAAGCCATAGAGCTACACTGGCATTGGGTCCCTTTTCTGCCCTGAGCCGCAAGGGACTGATCTGAGAACACCCCAGAATAAGTGGCAGAGAAAAGCCATTTGATTCTAGTCCACTTCCATTAAGAAATATTTGATGAGGAGGAGAAAGGTAAGGAAGGATAATAAAACCACATCAACAGCCACAACAACAAAAATGAAAATGCAACATATTGTAGTGCGTCGTTCTTCAGTTTTACCCCATGAGAAAGAAAATTCTATTCCGTAAGTCGTTAATATGAACTTAATGAATAGAGCCCACACAGTTACCTTAACAACCATCTGGAATAAGTTAAAAAGATAAATAAATCACGCTTTACATTTATTAATTCCATCATCTCTAACGGAGAGAGTCCAAGTTAACCTATATTTGAGTGCATCTTGCGTTTCTCAGTCTTATACATCTCAGCCATTTTGTTCTTTCCCACCCTTCCTGTGTGATCCGACCTCACCTTTACAGCAACTTGGTGAGTCAGACACCAAGAGATCACTTGCGTTCCTCTATTTCATATATGGAGATTGAAACAAGAAGAGGTTTGGTGACTTGCTCAAGGTCAGGCAGGCAGAGGTTGGGGTCTTGGGTCTCCTAAAACCAAGGCCAGCACCCTCCTGGACTTACCAAGCTATTCCAGTATTTCTAACATAGGTTAGAAATTTCAAGGCTATATTCCCATGATAAGAAAAAATCACTGAGAAAGCCTAAACATCCATAATTATGGTTTGTTGAACCCTCAGCACTCTGATCTTCTGAATTAATTCAACTCCTTCTGAACTTGACAAAGGCACAAACCACACTTCCCTCAAATTGGCCTTCCTGGGCCCCAGTCTGTATTTCCTGGGAGCATGACTGAGGGCACAGTGCTCAGATCTTGTCCCATAGACCCCGATGACTCCCATGCTCTTATTCTGACTCATATTTACAATCTACCCAGGCTTTTGTAATAAAAATCTTCAGAGTCATTATTCTGAGCCTTCAAATAGGTCTTGTCTTTTTCTTTATCAATGATTAATGATCCACATGAGTTTGCCTTTGGCTTTTCTTTCTTTCTTTTTTTTTTTTTTTTGGTTCTTCATATTTTATAATGCACATAGCCTTGAGTAATCCAGGCTTATCCAAGGAAAAATTATCGGCCATTCATCTCTTGACCATCTATAAATCTTCTTCATCATCCCAGCTGCCTCTGTGTTTACCCCTAAATGTGCTTTCTGCTCTCTAACAAATATTCTTCACCTCATTTCACCCCCACTTCGGCCTTGGTTTTATTGGCCAAATCTCAGCTTAGCAACTGTTGCTTATCTCACCTTTCCTGGGCATATGTTCAGGACCTAAGGCAACACATGAAAAAAAAAATGTGTTTTGGTCAGAGAACCATTGCTATTTTTAGCATACAACTAAGCATATGCATGTATATATTATTTCTTCAGAACACTTTCTGTCAGAGATGCTAGTGGCATGAAAGCTTGAATAATATTTCAAGAGTGATGCAATTTAGCAGTATGAGCTCCTATCCAGAAACCTGGGGGAATCTCTCCAATGGATTAAACTAGTGGTTTGATTTCTCGTTCATTACATTGTGCTAAAAGAAACTATATGTTGGCTAATTGAACATAATTTTAAAAACTATAAATAAGTAGATAAATTAAAATATTAAAATAAATACACAAAGTAGCAGCTAAGTGGTAAAACTATCGGCTCCTGATCTGTTTTATGGTAACAATAGGACTGGCAGATTCTGAGAAGGCTGTCCCATTGTTGGCTGAACAGAGCTGAGCCACAAGGATTCCAACATCTCCTTCCTGGTAATGTGTGTTGGTCTGACCTCCTTGCCTCTGAGTCAGTGCCACCCCGTGCATGGCCCCTTATGAGGTAAGCTCAGAAATTGAATGTAAGCATTTAGAAACCGTAAAGCAATTTTATGTCTATTCATCTAATGGCAAAAAAAAAAGTTATTCTAATGATATGTTTTTAATTTTTAAAATTCTTTTTCTGGTAATTCATGATCTATTCTGTTCTATAAAAGCATTCACCTATGATGGCTTAGAATTTTGTTAATGATCTTTCCCATGGTTTGAGAAACACAATTCTGACAGGCCACAGGCAGGGCCCCTGTTTGCCCATTAAATTATCAAATTTGATCTAGAACGGTAACACCCACGTGGGCAAGCATATATAGAAACCTGCTCTTTCCTATGCTTGGGTATAATGTCGTATGTATTCACAGCATTTGCAAAAGTGCCATGTCAGAGGAGAAAGTGGCTTGTTTGAGGAACTAAAAATGGTCCTGTCTGGGGCGCCTGGGTGGCTCAGTCGGTTAAGCATCTGCCCTTGGCTCAGGTCATGACCTCAGGGTGCTGGGATCAAGCCCTGGGCGTCAGGCTCTGTGCTCAGCAGGGAGTCTGGTTGTCCCTCTGCCCTTCCCCCTGCTCGGCGTGCTCTCTCTCTCCAACGAATAAATAAACTCTTTTAAAAATAAATAAATAAATAAAAATCCTCCTGTCTGGCAAACACAGTTCAGGCAGGGCTCAAGGGGGTGAGTGGGGAAGAGAGACAGCAAGGATGATGGTTGCCTACACCAAGCTAATATTACAGTGGTTATGGAGACATATTGTGGAGATAAACAGACAGGACCTGGTTATTGACAGAGGATGGGGATGAAGGAAAAGGAAAAAAGTCAAAGGGAGACTTCCAGGTTCTTCCACGAGCACGGGTTGCACTACTGAGGAATACTCAATGGTAGTACAGTGTGCTTCTTATCAGCCGTATTGTTCACCTCTGCCCACCCAGCCAAGACAATGTCGAGCTTTGTATTCGACAGTGTGCATATGAAAACCATATGTTCCCATTTTCCAAATAAAAAATTGCATTGTAAGACCCGCCATCCTTTTTCAAACCTTACAGAGTGATGCTCCTCTTTGGTTGGGGCGCCATCTCTCTGCCCGACCAAGAACGGCTGGAGGAAACGAAAGGAAAGTAAGTGCTGGAAGCTTGAAGGGAGGCTGACCAGGGTAGATTCCTTTCAGGTAACAGTAAAATTGGCCAAGTCACTTCTACTACCTCAGTTTTCATTTCTTTCTCTTAAAATGAGGATAAATATATATATAAGACTTAGTCTGCATCTCTATGGGCCAAACACTGCATCACACGGAGCATTTATCAGTGAACCAGACAGACATGGCAGACAGCTGATAGTCTAGAGTAATAATAATAAAAACAAACAAGTAACCTAACAATGATTTCCTTACATATATGGTGAACGAACGCCTCAAAGGAAATAGCAGGATGCTCTGAGAGAAAATGACTAAGCTGGGTAGGCAGGGGAGCCTGTTGAGAGGGTGGGGCATAGACCCACACAGGTAGGTCTCACCGTGGAGTGACATTTTCTTTAAGATTTTATTTATTTATTTATTTATTTGAGAGAGAGTGAGTGAGCGAGAAAAAGCAGGGGGAGCGGCAGAGGGAGAAGCAGACTCCCCACTGAGCAGGGAGCCCAATGTGGGGCTCAGTCCAGGACTCCAGGATCATGACCTGAGCCGAAGGTAGATGCGTGGTCAACTGAACCACCCAGGCGCTCCTGGAGGTGACATTTAAGATGAGGCCTGAAGAATAAGAAGCCGACAATGCTCCAATGACTGAAAGAAACAGTGCTCCAGGAAGAAGGATCAGCAGGGACGAAGACTGAGGGAAAGGAACCACATGTTGAAGCTGAAGGAGGCTTCAGAGGCAAGCGAGAGAGTAGCATGAGATAAGGATGAAAAACAATAGGAGAGTTAGAGATCATTTCTCCAGTTTTGACAACCACCTAGAAGATTTTATACCTTCATATTTTACACTTGAGAAAAGTAAGGCTGAGACATTAAACAATTTGACTAAAGACCTGGAGCCACCAATTGGTGAGTCTAAGCGCGGAGCCGGGGCTGGTGGGCTCTGATGTCCTTCCTGTTCCCCGTGCCCTGCTGCCTCACAAGCGCCAACGATATGCAGTCTGTACCGTGGGAGATGTTCTTGTTATAATAGACAAGACCAGATGCTCGAGGGCTGGCTCCCCAGAGGAGTGTGTTCTTTGAGTTCATGCAAAGAAATGCACAGGTAGAGCCCTACTCTTGCTGTCAGGAGCTTATGTAGCGGGAAGAGGAAATGAGGTCAGTGGTTCACAAAGAACCTCTGGCATAAGAGAAAGGAGAATTAGAAAAGTACCTTTGGGAAATGCAGAGTGAGCTGGACTGCCAAGGTATAGCTTTATCTGGAAGGGCTAGTATTTCTCACTTGGGAACGCTCCAGTATGAGCTATGACTGACTTTGTTTACCTGGCACCAGGGACAAGACCCACCATGTTGATTATTCAGGATACTTTAAATTAGAGATAAATTATTGTCACATTGACCCCAACTTTATAAAACATCTAATTTAGTCTACAGTTGAGGCTGTGGCCTGATGTCTCTCCTCGTCTGGCAGACACTGGCTTTCAGGAAAGTGATGTCTGGGGCCCGGGTTGCTCTCAAAGTCTGACAGACAAAGTTGGTGGGCACTGAACAGCACAAACACGGCAGGTTTGAATCCGGCTTCATTTGGTTCCTTGGAGGGAGCGCCTCCTGATTTGGTGACCTTGAGGCATGGGAAATCTGTCATGAGGCCTAAAACAAAAAGAAACATACACACTGAAGCTCAATAATTTCCCCAGAAAGGAGGTAGGGAAATGGCATGCAAACACAGTAAGAAAAAAATATGATGAGTGACGTCATCATGGTCAGCACCTTGATTTATAATATTGGTTCCTTGTGTATGCCTGATAAATTAAGTCCAAATGGGGCACAGAAAACCAATTCCTTCCCCAGAGCCTTATCTTAAAACATCTTGATAAAGTGCACGCTGTCACCAGGAAGGAGAAATGCGTGCCACTGAAGTACACTTCTGAACATCTCAAAAACTACCGTCTTATCAGGGAGAATTTGTTTCTCAAACAGAAAATCAAATATGCCTTTGCAGGAACTCATTTTCTTTTCCTCTAATGACATGTAATCATTCTGCTTTTATTTTGCCACGTTTCTCTTCCACGGATTTCCATGATGCCAGTTTCAAAATGTCTATTGTTGCTTTAGCACACCAAAATAGAAATATGTTACTCCTAGTAAAAGGCCCATTGCAATCATTTATATTCCTGCTAATGGAGTAGAAACTTATATAAAGAAATACTTTAAAAAAAAAAAAACCCTCCATATCGCTCATCCCACAAGGTTCTTTGGGCCCTTATTTCTATACTGGATATAACTAACTTCCCGGGCATCTGTTCTTAAAGAGAATGTTTCTCATGATAGCAGTAAAGGGCTCTATCAGAAGACAAATGGGCCAGTATCTTGTGGCCTCAAGTCCATTGTTTCCTGACGACCTGAAAAAGTCTGCGTTTTGATCACCCATCTGATTGATGGGGACTTTCTCCAAATAGGGACGGCAATTGAACACATAGTTCTAAGGTTTACTAGCATAACGAAAAGAGGAAATGCAAGAAATTGTTTCGTAAAACAAAGTAAGTGATCCAGGTGTTTCTATCTTTCTGTGAAAGGCTGTTTGCTTGTCCCTAGTTCCCTGATGTCATGAGGAACCCAGGACACCAGCCTGAGCAGGTGGCAGGAGTGTTGGAGCCTCCGTGCCCTGGCCTTTCCAAAGGAAGATGATGGCCGGCTCTGCTCCCCACTTGTCAGGACCCCAGCCGACCCCACCCAAAAGAAGAAGGTAATGATCTCAAGTCACTTTGAGCGCTTCAAGATAAATCTACGATCTACACTGAGATGTAAGATTAATGAAGATAAGGACTTTATCATACTCACATATCCTATTATATTCATATCCTATTGAGTACTGGAGTAGTACTCAGCACACGGTAAACACTAAAATATTTAATGATAGGAGGGAGGGAGGGAGGAAGGAAAGAGGAAGGAAGGAAGGAAAGAAGGAAGGAAGGAAGGAAGGAAGGAAGGAAGGAAGGAAGGAAGGAAGGAAGGAAGGAAGAAAACTCTGCAGGGAGAAATCTAGCACGAAATTCAGATTTCCTGGGTTGACATGTGTAATAACTGCTGCTGCTTGAGTGACATGTGCTGATACAATGTCTACAAAGGGGAGTAAAAAGGTTAGGATATTTATCAGCACCCCCACAGTTTCAGCTTAGAACCAGGGGTTGGGAGGACTTAAACTTTAAGGATGGTCTGACTTGGAGGCCATGAGAAGAAGACATGAGGCATGGGTCTCCTCTACTCCTTGTGCGGAGAGAACAAAGGCCGTTGCTCAGAGGAGGTGCCTTAGCCAGACAGCCCCACAGAACCTGCTCTGAAGGAGCTCATAGACTAGTAAGAGATCTAAGGCCTGTACATAAGGCGCTGTAACACAGCTATAAAGGGGGACAAGCCCTAAGAGAGATTCCCAAAGAAAGGGCTGTGGGCTGATGGTCACCCAAAAAGGGGACATCTGAGCCAGACCTGGAACGATGACAGTGATTCAAGTTTAGATACCACACCTTGGCCCTTTCAGAGGCAGTCAGGTTGTCAGAGAGACGAACCTCATCTTCCTCCACCCAGGAGATGGCCTGAGTCATGGGGTAGACAGTACCGGAAACTGCCTCAGAACCCCTGCCTGCTTGAGCTCCTCTATGTTCCCCAGCAGAGCTAGAAATGGTCATCCAATTCCTGAATCGGGGCACAGCCTCCATCAACATTTTACACCTTTACCGCAAAGAGCCCCCAAACCTCACCATCGCCTTGGTTTGGGTTCCAGAGCAGACATCAATGGCTTGGATGGGAGGAAGCACAGAAGAGAAGCAGTCCAACTCATCCCAGTATCTCAGCCAGCATCTTATGAGATCAAGTCTATCGTTTCCTGATGACCTGAAAAGTTCTGTGTTTTAATCACACACCAGATTAACAGGGGCTTTCTCCAAATAGGGGTGGCAATTTGATACATAGTGATAAGGGTCACTGGGGTAATAAAAATAGGAAAGACAAGACTGCTTTGCAAAATGAAGTAAGTCGATTTGTCACCATCAAAGATCTGATAAGCTCTGGTATCTTCGTGACCCTTTGGAAGGCATGTTAATGGAAAAAGATGTTGCATTTGTGTTCTACCAGGCTCCTAAGATTTCAAACGTCAAGCACACTGTGTAGGGAAGCGATGAATGGAGGAATGGAAAGTGGGTTTTTTCTTCTGAGAAGGATGATGTGATGAGTCACTATTTAAATGAATCTGCAGAGCATTGCCAAGTCTTAAAATGGACCATTTAATTGTGAATATGGAGTCCTTAACGTTAGAGTGTCTGGAAGAAGAGAGTCTCTGTGAAGTAATGGGAGGGAGAAGCTGCCATGTGACACTGGGGTGAGAACAAGAGCTCAAGATGTGAGGAGGAAATCGATATGTTGAATTCTGAAATAAATTGCAGCCGTCAGGAGCTCTTCACTATGCCAGGGAATGATGTGTCAGCGAGAAAGGCTCTGCAAGTGCTTTCCTGAGAATGGTGGGTGGATTCTTTTCACTTTTAGGAAAATACCTTGACCAAAAGAATGTCCTAAATGCAAAATCAGATGGAATGGATCATCCTAAGCCTCTTGCTTCTTGGGAACGGTTTTCTCCAGTGTTCGTTGACCTGCTTCAGTAGATTAAATATAGTGTGGATTTAAGGCTGTGATTCTCAACCAGGGTGATTTTGCGCCACCCCACCACTGCCCCAGGGGACATCTGGCAATGTCTGGAGGCATTTCTGGTTGTCGCAAGTGAGAAGGTGCTACCAGCACCGAGAGAGTAGAAGCCAATACGCTGCCCGACATCCTACAACGCACAGGACAGTCCCCCCCAGCAAAGAATTTCCGACCCCAAATGACAATATACTGAGGTTGAGAAACCCTTGTTCAAGGCCAATTCTTTTTATGTTTTTAAAATTGCCCAGGTAAATCATATTTGTAATGACTCCCGAGGCCAAAGAGGAAGTTTCTAATTGTAGGTAATCCACACCCGTGATGTCTATTTCTTGTAAATTAACGGAAAAATATATTTGTTCCCCTAAATCAGGAATCACACCACGCTGTTGTTGCTATCTGTCTCATGTAATTTCATGAGAAGCCAGGCAATTACACTTAAATAAAATCATGATAATGTATCATATAGTTGGATACAACTCCCCCCTGAAGAGCAACATAACAAAACACATAGCACAGCAAAACACATCATAAAGGTAATACCCATATATTCAGGATTATTTCGGATAATCTTGGACATATATCAGGTGTCTGCGAGGCAAATGTATTTCAGGATCCCGGAATACTAATAACTATACGGAAATATTTCCAGAGCCTCAGAGAAAACTGCTTTAATTCACAAAAGACTCTTGGTTAGGTAAACTAAGAATACCTACCATTTTCTCAGTGCTTGTTTTTTTTTTGGGGGGGGTGCTTGTTTTGTCTTGTTGTACTAGGTTTTATCCTCAGTGTTAGACCTGATTTATTTTATCTCATACTCATGGGAGTATGAGCCCTTATTTTAAGGCTGTGTTTTCTCAGGCCTAGAGCAGTAAAGAAACTCACCTAATTATAGTGAATTCCAGTGAATCATCATGTCTTCTCTCCCCCCCCACCCCCTTTCCAGGGACTGACAGGTATTAAGTAGGACCTAACTGAGGGGACTTTTGGGACCAGAATTCAACACAGAAAAACAGGTTCATCATAGAAGATGGGTGGATATTTCTGCACAGTGAAGGACTATTTTTCTCCACTAACTTTGGTCCGCGAGGTGAGAAGCCTCCCTTCCACTGGCCCCAAATACAAGCTATATTGAAAGGAACTGATATGGCCACAACCCATGCTGTAGGAGACAAGGAGAGGCAGGTCCTGGGAGGCAACTAAGAAGGGCAAGGAACCAAAAAGGCATCAGAGACAGAGTCCAAGGAAAACTACTGGGAAGCTCGCTACCAAGTGGGAGGGAATGGCCACAGGTGGCGTCCTGAGAGACAAAAACAGGGATGGTAAACTCAAATTCCCTTGGCCATCTGGTCTTGGGGAAGCAATAGAGTAGAATGGTTAGCGTCAGGGACATGCTCCAGCCACTTGGGTGGAGTTTCACCGCTTACTGGCTGTGTGACATTGGGCAAGATACTTGACCTTTCTGTGCCTCAGATGGTGTTTACTTTCCTTTAACCCTTTACTGAGGTTAATTGAAATTAACCTTAAAAAGTCACCCATTATTTAACAGAACCAAGAATTAATCCCAGGTCTTCTAACTCAGTATTTGCATGTTTATTCCATGCCACAAAAATGCTCCCAACAGGGATAGGTTCCTCACTGCTGCTATGGACAATGGTATGGTAAAGGCAGGTGGGGAAAAAGGAGGAGAGAGGTGACACAATTAGATGCAAAATGAGAAGAAGTAATAAAATGAGTGTCAGATATGGACAGAATGAGAGAACGGTTGGTGATTAAAAGACACACTTAGGCATTTTAGTGATGGGTGAAATGAGCCTTCTGCATTAAAGTATTTCTAATTTGAAAAACAATTTGTAGGCTATAAATGTTTATAATGAGTGTAATTTGTTCAACTTATGTTAATAAAGTAAGACATAGTATTAGCCATTAAGAGATATTCTACAGATTAACACAGTGATAATTAATTTTTTGTTGGACCATAATCCATTCAAACATAAGTCATTTTTTTGCTATTACAAATCAGAGACATTGAAGCGTCAGATAAACCTAAAACATAATCCTATCTACACCTGCACTATAATCTGAGTTTGAAATATAAAAGCAGAGTAACTCTTCCAGATTAAAGGAGACTAGAGAAAAATAATAACCAAATGCAGTACCTGATCCTTGATTAGAGCCTAGGCCGAAAAAATAGCTAGAAATATATTATTGGAACAATTGGATAAATTTGACTAGAGAGACTGGGTATCAGATAATATTATCAGATGATATCATTCTATCAATGTGACTGAATTTTTTAGTAGAGTGATGGTATTGTCATTATATTAGAGGATGAGCTTGCTCTGGGAAGTACACACTAAAGTATTTAAAAGTAAAGTGTCATGAAGTTTGCAATTTATACACCTTTCAGGTGGTTCAGCAAAAGCAAAACAATAATTGCACCTGTACACAAAGACGTGGCAAAAAGTTAATCATTGGTGATTCTAGATTAAGGATATTTGGGTGTTCGTTGTAATATGCTTTCCACTTCTCTGTAGGTTTTTAATTGTTCAAAATAAAAAGTATGGAAACATGCAGTTTTAATATTTACATGAAGTCAGAAATCCAGATGAAACATGGCTGAGATGGCTGAGGAAGTCCTAGTGAGAGTAGTCTAGCTGCCCTGGATTCCAGGAGAGAGAGAGATGTAGGTAATCTAGTCATCATCCTCTATTCAACCAAAGAGATGACCCTTCTACAATCTGGCTGATTCAATTTCGTAAATGACAACTTTTCCAGGGGACAATAGAAGTAGAAACCAGGAAAAAGTTTTTTTCTTTTCTAAATAGAGCAATTATATGAAATAAAGGAATTCAGCAATCTCCAGGAAACATACTCTATGTTACATAAATGATACAAAAGTCCTTAAAATCATGGAGGAAGCCAAAAGGAAATATGCAAATACAGAATCCCAGGTTATCAGTGCAGAATACTACCAGAGACTTCTCCCAATTTCCCATGAAAAGCATCACATAGGTAGGTAAATAACAACAAAACCCAATCACACCACTTGAATCAAAAAGTAAGAACAGATTTGGAGAAATTCCCACTAAAAGCAATTGTGGGGTATAAAAGAGAAATGCATTCCTCAACATCTTACACTGGTTTTCAGAAGCAGAACAAGATGAAAATTGTTAGAGAAAATAAGAAGTCTTAAGTTAACTCTGTCAGAACCTAACACAGGTATGTAAGGACACGTAGTTAGGTTAGCAATTCTGAACTGGACAGGAACAGTTTTCTAAGCTGGTCCTTTCTTTACTTTTTCTTTTCTTCTCTTTTTTAAACCATTTTCTGAGGTGCACCTTCTGCCTTCATCATAACCTCATCAATTCACTATGGTAACTCCTCCATGGAAAGCACAATGTGCTCTGAAATGTACAGCCACCCACAAAGAAACATTGTCGACAAGCAGAGACAGGAGGAGCCGGGACCGCAGTGCTACTTAGGGAAAAAGCTTTCAGGGTCCACAGCCAAACCAAGGAAACTACAGACTGCACCTTACTCTGGCATAGTCAAAGAATATAATGGGCAAAGCAGAATCTTCTAAGACAGTGAAGCTTACTAAGTGTTGCTGAAGCGTTTGCTAATCACATAAACCTTTATACCCGATCTCCACCTAAAAATAAAAACCAGTTAACACCCAAATGTATACAATGCTCCTCTCCCTATCTGTTGCCTTCCTATCAGCAGATCCTTAGCTAAAACGCATCACTTCACCATGAACAGAATCCACATTTAATACAGAGAGGGAGCATTTTGAAGAAGACTCAAAAGCAAAGCATGCAATAGTTCCACAGACAATTTTAGAACAGACTCTTCACTATAGAGAACAAACTGAGGGTTACCAGAGGGGAGGTGGGTGGGAGGATGGGGGAAATAAGTGACGGGGGTTAAGGAGGGCACTTGTCGTGATGAGCACCGGGTGATGTATGGAAGTGCTGAGTCACTACATTGTACACCTGTGTACACAGTATATAACACGGTATGTTAACTAACTGGAATCAAAATAAAAACAACAAAAAATTTACATTTCTATTTTAAAGATGTTATTTGAAATTAGTAAAATATACATTGCTGTTCATGCTCTGTTTTATTGTTTTAGAGCTTTTTCGGTATCTTCACTTAATAAACTTCTATTGCTTTACACACACACACACACACACACACACACACACACACAGAAAACCCACAAATTAAAACTCAAAGTGGTCACACAGAATGGGAGAATTGAAATAACTCATGTTCCGTTTCTTTGTCTTTACAGTCACTGTGTTATCATTGCTCATGAATCTACTGCTTAAATGCAGGAGTTGGAGACAAAAATTGTGCTGGAATGACTTCCAACTCTCATGAACTTATTCTCAAAAAAGATACATGTGTTGAGAGTCAACTGGGTAACTGAGAGTTCTCAGAATTAATATATGGGTAGAATTCAATGTTGACTAAAGGATAGGTAATAAAAACATAATAATATAAAGCTTATATATAATGTATATGTATAATGTGTGTATATTTATATTTACATATATATATGTTATTAAAACTCAACAGTAACCATAGCAACCAAATCACTAAGGTTGGTGGGGAGGGAAGTAGTTTATCACTGATAGTCAATAATTACCAGCATATGGCAAAAATAAAAATCAAGCTGACTTTTCACCAGTTTGGTTATTGATTTTAAGTTCTCTGCAGTGGAGGTACCCCTTATCACCCACACCTAGTAGACCACTTTTCACCATCCTTTCCTTGGTAGAAAGTTTGAAAAATCTGAAAGGATCAGAGATGCGCTAGGGGATTTTACATTGAAAAAAGACAAGACAAGTGTCCAGCAAGTTGAAAAACTGGCCAGAGACAGTAAGAGCAAGGTGGGCTGACTTCTGGGAGAGGATCTAGGTGGGAAGTTAAGAGTGGAGATAAGCAATAATTGAGGGAAAATAACTGCTATCTTTTTTGACAGTGACAGAGACTAAGAAGGATTTTCAATAACAATGAAATTAATAATAAATAATAAAAATAACTTACCATGGACCAGACTTTGTTGCAAATGCTGTACATGCTTCACTTGTGTTGAGTCATTTTATTCTCACAATAATCTTATGATGTCAGTACCATTATTCCCACTTTACAGATAAAGTCACTGAGGCAGATGAAGTAACTGCTAGGAATGGACAGAGCCAGTTCCCAACCCAGGCAGTCAGGTTTCAGACTCTCACTCTTAACAACTACACTGTGCATTTCTTGAGAGACTAAGTAAAGACTTGAATTGTCATTAATTTTGTTTTTTAGTCCAACTGCTGTTCCTCTAAATTGACATAGCATGTGAACTCAAGGGCACAAGGAGCACTTGAGCTACACAAGGACAAGGTGATGAGCTCATGAAAAGAAGAAAAGAAATGGAATCCAGAGATATTTTGCAAAACAATTATATAGGATTTCATGGTGACTAAAAATCAGAAGATAAGAAAAATGAGTCAACCAACGATGACTCAAAAAATTAAGCTTTAATAATGCAGAAAATGGTGGTGGTACCACCGACAGAGAGTGGGAAATGAACAAGTGGGTGGATTGGTGAGTGGAAGGTGATAGAGAACTTGGCTTTGATAATTCAAGGAGAAAAGTTTTTTTTTTTTTTTAAAGATTTTATTTATTTATTTGAGAGAGAGAGAATGAGAGACAGCATGAGGGGGAGGAGAGTTAGAGGGAGAAGCAGACTCCCTGCTGAGCTGGGAGCCTGATGAGGGACTCGATCCCGGGACTCCAGGATCATGACCTGAGCCGAAGGCAGTCGCTTAACGAACTGAGCCACCCAGGCGCCCCTCAAGGAGAAAAGTTTAATAAGCATTTAGAAATACTGCAACACTATCAAGAAGAGAACAAAAATGGAAAAGAAGATTTCAGAAAATAGCACAGATGACACAGGACACTGTTGAAATTGTGCCTTGGGATGCATAGATTGAATACTTTATACCCTGCTTCATTCCACAGAGGATTTGAGGCAGTTTATACTAAAATGAACAAGATATCATTTATGAAATATTAATTTTTTATATAAAGGCATTTATTTTTAACTTCATCTTTTTCTTTTCTAAATAAAATAGCTTAATTTTTTTCCTCAGCCCTTATTCTAGATCCAAATTTTTATAGATCAAATGATATTCATTTCTAAACAAGTTGTTTATAGTCCTTTGCGTTGGAACGCTAACACTATTGATCAGTTGTGGTATTTTATATATATGTTCTGTCTTGTCTCATTTTGCTGTGTTTTATATCATATAAGGTATTTGCAGTCTAAATGGTAAGATCGTAGTAACAGCATGTTACTATGATCAGTAACAATCATGATTGAAATTATGTGTGTACATAGATATTTTCCCCATGATGTATTCATACTTTTGCTCTTCCTTGGCTCTCGTCTGCTATTTTCTCAACAATGGCTAATTTTTACAGATTTTTAGTAGAAAGTTTTGAAGTCAGTCTTCCTCCTCCAGGGTCTAATAAACTAAGTACATAGATGTGGTTGTGACTTATATAGAATTAATAATAGTGATGTGTCAAGTAAGAGAATTAGTGGATGGAATTGAGCAGGAATTTTGAGTTCTTTTCAGTTCAATTTTAGTTTTAGAAGCTTTATGTTGAACTGGGATTTTTGTTGCTGTTGTTTACTAAAATGAGTATTGAGTTGGTAATAAGTATTTATTGGGTTTTGTCCACTTACTGCCATTGATGATCCCTATATCCTTAAGCAAGCCTATTTTCATCATAACATGTGGGGGATGTAGAGTTTTAGCAATGGCATTCATTATGCATTCTAAGGAATCCATGAGGATCCACTGTCTTGATAAGAGTAGAGTGGAATCAGAGATAAAGGGAGATTGTGATAATGGGGGAGTAAAAAGAAGAAGGACTAGGAGCTGGTGACCAACGTATCATAGTCATGTAACGTGACATTAACAATCGGGGAAACTAAGTGTGGACAATATGCGAACTCTCTAACATCTTTTCACCTTTTTTTTTTTTGTAAATCTAAAACTGTTCTAAAATAGTCAAAGTTTATTTTTAAAAAGCTATGATTAATAAATTTTTAAAAATATGAAAATTAAGGAAATAATGGAGCATTTCGTAAGAATATCTGAATCATTAAAAAAAAAAATTGGGGGCACCTGGGAGGCTCAGTTGGTTAAGCGTCTGCCTTCAGCTCAGGTCATGATCCTTGAGTCTTGGAATCAAACCCCACATTGGGCTCCCTGCCCATTTGGGAGTCTGCTTCTCTCTGCCCCTCTGTCCCTCTCCCCACTCGTGCTCTCTCTCTCTCTCCCCCTCTCTCAAATAAATAAATAAAATCTTTAAAAATAAATAAATAAAAATAAATAATATTAAAAAAATAACCAAACGGCTAGAACAGTTTAGATAAACACAGCAATTTCAACACAGCAGTAAACAATATTTGCAAACAGAAAGGCAAATCAACTGAAAACAACCAAAATGGAGCACGGAGAAAAAGAACATATGAAATACAGATATGTGAGACATGTTTAATATGTCTGTATATATACAGCTGGAGTCCCAGAAAGAGATGACAGAGGAAAATGGGGGGAAAAAATGTTCTAAGAGAAAATGGCTATTTTCCAAAATTGATAAAAACAAAACAAAACACCAACCCGCAAATTAAAAAAGCCCAGAGAAACTGAACTAGGGTAAATACACAAGCAAAAGAAAATCATACCTAAATAATATCAAATCAAACTGTCAAAATCCAAAGAAAAGAGAACATCTTAAAAGAACCCAGAAAAAAGTAACATTACCGTAATATATAAAGAACTCTACAATTCAAATAATAAGAAAACAAACTACCCAGTTTTACAAAAGAGGAGGCAAAATACATGAAGAGGCATTTCTGAAAGAAAGATATACAAATGGATGTAAGCCCATGAAAATATTCAACATCACTAGTCATTAGGAAAATTAAAACCATAATTAATAACCAGGACACACACATTAGAATGTTCAAAACAAAAAAGAATGGCAATGGTACATGCTCATAAGGAAGTGGGACCACTGAAACCCTCATGCCTTGCTGGTAACAAATGCAAATTGGTACAGCCATTTTGGAGGACGGTTTTTCACAAAGTGAAGCAGACACTTACCATCTGACCATAAGGAAGTGCAACTCTATGTCCACACAAAGATTTATTATACATGACTGTCCAGAGAACTTTTATTCATTGAAAAACCTAACACTGGAAACCAATTAAACGTTTATCAGCTAATGAATAGCTGACTAAGCTGTGGTAAATCCATACAATTGAATACTACTTGGCAACAGAAAGAAACTACTGAAACATACATCAAAAAGATAGATCTCAAAGCATTATGTTCAGTGAAAGAAGTTAGCCATAAAATGCTACATACTTTACTGTTCCATGTATACAAAATGCTAGAAAAGGCAAAACTATAGTCACATAAATTAGATCAAGTGGTTGAACAGGGTCAGATGTGGAGAGAGGGTGTTGATTGCAGAGATGCATGAGAAATTCTTTGAAGTAATGGACATGACTGTATCCATTTGAAAAATCTCTAAATCATATATTTTTATTGTATGTAAGCTAGACTTCAATAATGTGGGGTTTTTTTTAAGTATCATCTTCAGAGAGCAACAATAACGACAGCTGACTGCTCAAAAGAAATGGGAGAAACAAGAACCAATAGGATATTTTTAAATTACCAGAAGAAAATAACTCTCAACCTAGAATTTTATACTCAGCTAAAGTACCCTTCAAAACTAAAGGTGAAATAGACTCTTTTAGACAAAGAACAACTGGAAGAATTTTTCATCAGTAGAACTGCATTAGAAGTAAAACTAAAAAGATTATTCAGGCAGAAGGAAAGTGATCCCATGTGGAAAAGTGGAAATAGCATATGGAATAAAGAATACCAGAAAAGGTAATTGGGTGGGTAAATGTACATTATTAGTACTGACTATACAAATCAATAATTGCATTAAAACGCATGACAACAATGATGCACAAGAAGGGATGGAGGTGTAAATGGAACCAAAGGGTTCAAATGTTCTAGAAGTATTAGAGAAATGGTAAAATTAAAAATTTTAAGACTAGGGGCACCTGGTTGGCTCAGTTGGTAGAGCATGTGATTCTTGATCTCCAGGTCATGAGTTCAAGTCCCACACTGGGTGTAGAGCTTACTAAAAAATAAAAAATTAAATTAAAATTTTAGCAGACTGAAGGCAAATGAATGTTGTTGAACTCTAGGATAAACACTAAAACTATAGTAAAAGTATGCATAATTTATATGTTAAAAGAAGTGAAATGGGTTAATAAGAAATTATTTTGACTAAAAGAAGACAAGAAAAAGGAACATACATTGATGGGCCAAATTAAAAAATGAATAGGAAGATGGTATAAATCTATATTAGTAATTGCATTAAATATAAATGGGTTTAATACTCTGAGTAAAACTAAGATTATCTGATCAGGGTAGGCAGGGATGTGCAGGATAAATTAGAGGACACAGAGATTGACAGCAATTGATGTAGTCCCAGCTGTAAGGGGAAAAGGATTCATTCTAGTTTGTAGGATCACCAACTCCTGGCAGCTTCGTCACTCATACCAGATAAAATGATCTACTCAGGCCTCTGGGATGGTAGGCCAAGTGGGGGTTTCTACTAGAGCTAGATGGAATAGGAATGTTGATGGATAGCAATGGAGTGAGAAGATCTCTCCAGCATAAGTTTCTTTTTATTTTTATTTTTTTTAATATATTTTTTTTAAGATTTTATTTATTTGAGAGAGAGAGAATTAGAGAGAGAGAGAGCACGCGCACATGAGGGGGGGAGGGCCAGAGGGAGAAGCAGACTCCCCGCCGAGCGGGGAGCCCGATGCGGGACTCGATCCAGGGACTCCAGGATCATGACCCGAGCCGAAGGCAGTCGCTTAACCAACTGAGCCACCCAGGCGTCCCGCCAGCATAAGTTTCTTGTCAATACTTACTTTCTGCTTGGGGATCCATCTTAGGGCCAAGACTTGTCCTTGGATACCTCTCTTTCAGGGACAGAAGAGAGTCAACAGACTTAAATGTGAGGGGAGGGGGAAGCACACAGATGGAAACGCCCATACTGGTGATATCTGAGCTGGGGGCAGTTAGGTGCAAATGCTGATTATACCATTTTGTTTGTGTCTGCTTCACGTGTCTGTATTAGGAGGTCCAATGCAAAAGGGTTTGTTCTACAAATCTTCCTTGTATAAGTTACCTGTTTATTGTGTCCCCAGTGAACCACAAACATCAAGGTCACCAGGGTTCTCTCCCCTACTTTCTTTTATTCTTATTCAGCAAACGTAGAAGGTCAAGCAAACTTGGATGTTTATAGCTGCTATCCTTGGATATATTGATTCTGTGTTAGACTAGGTCACCTAAAAGACAAAGCAAATTCCCTAAAGACTAAGCCCTCAAGACTGAGCCTTGGCTTCTGCCATCATAATCCCCTGCCACTCTGTAAACTACACATATCTTCTGTGGTTATTATGCCATTTTTTTTTTCCCAGAAGTTTTCTGGAGAACCCAATCTAGCACTCTCTGCTCCTTGATTGATTACATAAAACCTACATGTGTAATGCTTAAATACATGCCTGAATTAAGAGTTTGACAGAAAGATGGATACCCACAACACAGTAATTTGACCCCTCTTGAGTTTCACTCCCAATTGTGGGTTGTTGTGATGTCATAAACCCACACAAGTACCTGATAAGAAAAAAAAAACAAAAACCCTAAATGCCTTGTTAAGGTGATGTAATCTGTGTTATACATTGCCTCTTTAATGAAGAATCCTGGAGAAATTCCTGTCTGATTTTAGAATCAAAAATAGCTGTAGTCCACAATAGCCAAACTGTGGAAAGAGCCAAGATGTCCATCGACAGATGAATGGATAAAGAAGATGTGGTATATATACACAATGGAATATTATGCAGCCATCAAAAGGAATGAGATCTTGCCATTTGCAATGACGTGGATGGAACTGGAGGGTCTTATGCTTAGTGAAATAAGTCAATCAGAGAAAGACATGTATCATATGACCTCACTGATATGAGGAATTCTTAATCTCAGGAAACAAACTGAGTGTTACTGGAGTGGTTGGGGGTGGGAGGGATGGGGTGGCTGGGTGATAGACATTGGGGAGGGTATGTGCTACGGTGAGCGCTGTGAATTGTGCAAGACTGTTGAATCACAGATCTGTACCTCTGAAACAAATAATGCAACATATTTTAAGAAAAAAGAAAAAGAAGATAACAAGAGAGGAAGAATGAAGGGGAGTAAGTCAGAGGGGGAGACAAACCATGAAAGATGATGGACTCTGAAAAACAAACTGAGGGTTCTAGAGGGGAGGAGGGTAGGGGGATGGGTTAGCCTGGTGATGGGTATTAAAGAGGGCACGTTCTGCGTGGAGCACTGGGTGTTATGAACAAACAATGAATCATGGAACACTACATCCAAAGCTAATGATGTAATGTATGGTGATTAACATAACAATAAAAAATTTTTAAAAAAATAGCTGTAGTTTTCCTGAGCTGTTACATTCATTTTTATTTCATGAACACTTCAGTGTGCTGTCCTAATTTCCTTTTTCACCCTGACCACGAGAACACTGTAGTGGGCACTGGTTGCCGACAGATACCCGGCTTTTCTTCTTCCACACGGAACACTAGGCTTTTCAGCTCTCTTGTGGGTGGGCTCATGAGAGGACTTCCGGCCAATGAGAGAGTAGAAGCAACATAACTGAAGCATTTGATTGCTAGTGCAAGAGCTTCCAAAGCTTTTTCCCTTTGCCACAGTGAAGGGCAGTATGAGTGTCATGGTGACTCCATTGCTTTACAAATTAGAGACAAGAGTGGGGAGCAGGACTCCAGGTCACCAGCAGTGGGTCTGTAGCGTAAAAGAGACACTAAAGCATAGTTTTGATGAGCTCCTGAGATTTGGGGATTCCTTTAACCATAGCATAACCTAGTCTACCCAGATTAATGTAAACATGTACAGCCAACTCTACAGTCCATCAATGGTAGGATGGTTGATTGTTATTTTATGTATTCCTTGATTGTTTTTGCCTCATCCTTGTTTGCGTTTTATCTTTGAACACAGTTTAACATATCCAATCTCGTCATATTTTATGCATCCTCGTAAGCCATTTTTGAGAATAGGTTGGGGATAAATAAACAAGGTAAAATAATGGTTTGTAAGAACACTGGAAAAGACACCAATACAAGTTGGCTATGCAGGATAAACAGATTTTAAGCAGGCAGATCTGGAAATTCTCTTCTAGAAGAGCAAATACTTTCCATAAGCTTAGCCCCAGCAGCTGTATTTCCAGAGGGATACACTAGAGGGCGTGTGGAGTTTGGCGTGCAGTGAGGACACTGCCGGTAAGCATGCACTAGGAAAGGCTATTGTCCAGGAATTTTGGTGACAGTCTTTGTCTATTTTTCCATATTTGAAATTTAAGAAATCCGGATTGATTGACTTACATATTGTGCAAAGTCGGTTGTAGGCAAATTGATTTAAAAAATTGAAGCTTGCCTGTCTGTAATATTGTTTTATTATAAAATTCAGAATTGAAGGGCATCTTACTTAAGAGTTTTATAGAGCCTGTTCACACAGGAATTTTCTTCCAGTGCAGAATTTTACCCAGACTTGCTCAATGTTTTGGGTTGCTGCTTTTGGTTTTGGTTTGTTTGTTTTCTCTTCCCTCAAAACCAACAAGCCTTGGCTCCCACTTCCTAGGACAAGTGTGCTAAATGGCAAGTTCATTAATCTGGCAATCTAGTTTGAGATAAAGTATAATGGCTAATGATACCTTATTACTAACCACACCTACCTATCCAGATAGAATTATGGTTGTTGGTGTGTGTGTGTGTGTGTGTGTGTGTGTGTGTGTTGAGAGAGAGAGAGAGAGAGAGACAGAGAACAGGGAGGAGGAGTTGTGTGCAGAGGGGGAGGGAGAGAAAAGAGAGAATCTTAAGCAGGCTCCATGCCCAGTGCAGAGCACCCCACCCCCACCCCCAACAGGGCTCAATCTCCTGATCCTGAGATCATAACCTGTGCCAGAATCAAGAGTTGGACGCTTAACCAACTGAGCCACCCAGGTGCCCCTAGAATTATGTTTTGAACTGGCTGTAACTCCAAAATCAAAACCCCCTTTGACTACTGAGATAAGTGTGGGAGTTGCTTTAGGGCAGAAGGGCTTCCAAGTGTGAGTAACATAACCTACTTCCCATATGTACTCATGTGCCTAAAATCGTAGCAATTTATCCATCACCCAAGGTAACAGTTCCATTCTCAGGAGAATTACTACTCACAGAGCAAGCTGAATATTTTATGGGAGAATTTTGGTATTCAGATCCCCAGTGTGAGGATAATGCTTCTGGAATTTGGGTATGTTATGAACTATTGTGGGGTTGTTTAAATCTTTGATAATAGTAATAGGAATTGGATACAGGTTTGAAATGCATTTGATCCTCTCCAAATATTCTTTCAGTCAATAGTTTCAACCTTCTGTCTTTTGGGAAAGAGTATGGGAAAAATGAAAGGATACAGATTTTGGAGTGAATAAATCTGGAATTAGACCCAGACTACCACATTATCCTGAATTTTATTTTCCTCACCTGTAAAATGGGAATATCAACACACATCTCAAGGATTTGGGGGAAGCTTTATGTCTTATGAAAAGTACCTAGAAATAAGGGAGCCCTGGTGGTCCATTTAGTGTAGCTTCTGACTCTTGATCTCAAGCTCAGGATTTCGTCTCGGGGTTGTGAGTTCAAGTCTCATGTTGGACTCCATGCCCAGCATGGAGCTTACTTAAAAAAAAAGAAAAGTAACTGGAATATGTCAAGTAAATGTTCACTTTATCTTTTCCATCAAATCTTTTGTCAGATATAGGAATCATGAACAAAATTAATTTATTTAAATTACATTTCTAAGATACAGGGTCAAAATGACATTTCTGGTTAATACTTGTAAAGCAAAACAGCTGGTGGAGAATACTAATGGTGAAATGCCCAAATTGACAGAATGGATGTGGGTTTGGTGTGACCCAGTGAACAATCAACACTTGTGACATCTGTCCACTATCTCAGATCTCAGCATCTGGTCCCCCAGGAGGAATGGGTCACTACAGAACACTCTGGCTAGCAGCCTTCAGCCTCTCACATAAGTCATCATTCTTATCTCAATTTTATCATTGCCCACATGATTCCACATGAAAAGGAATGAAAATTTAGACTAGAATAGACAATATAGTTAAAACTCTTGTGTTACTTGGACATGATCTAAGTTTCATTTTTTTTTAAGATTTTATTTATTCATTTGAGAGAGAGCGAATGAGAGATAGAGAGCATGAGAGGGAGGAGGGTCAGAGGGAGAAGAAGACTCCCCGCTGAGCAGGGAGCCCGATGTGGGACTCGATCCCGGGACTCCAGGATCATGACCTGAGCCGAAGGCAGTCGCTTAACCAACTGAGCCACCCAGGCGCCCCTCATTTTTTTTTTTAAGTTAGTCTTTTTAGGGGCTCCTGGGTGGCCGACTCTTGGATTTGGCTCCAGTTGTGATCTCTGGGTTGTGATCTCGGGGTCATGGGATTGATCCCAAATCAGGCTCTGCGCTCAGCATGCAGTCTGCTGGAGATTCTCTCCCTCTTCCTCTCCCTCCCCATTTGCTCCTCCCCCAACTCATGCTTGCACACGTGCTCTCTCTCTCTCTCTCAAATAAATAAACAAAATCTTTAAAAAATATTAGTCTTTTCAACAGAATAACAAACTGAAGAAATGTTCACTTTTAGGGACATTTCCCAGGTTATATATTATTTCAGTTTTAGCCAAAAAAAAAAACCTATCTGATTATATTCAATTATCATAAACCATCATTTTCAAATTAACTAGTTAAGTTTAACATGTTATTTTTTAACTAATTAGAGTATGTAGAATATGTAGCCAGAACCAATAAAATGGCAATAGGTATATGTGATGAAAAAATATATATATGAAGAACAGTTTCTATTACAAGTGCCTGCTATAGGATGTGCCTTTTAGAGAAAGTTATTATTCTAGAAAATGATAACGGAACTGTCAGCAATTATAGCAATCTAGACCGGAGTGATTACAAAGGGAAATATAAAATTCCATGAAATCCCTGATTATCTATACCTAATTCTTATTGAGTTGTGGCTTGAGCATTGATACTCTTTGCTACAAATCTTTTCATTCATTTCCTGGAGCCTACACGGATTGGATTCCTGGGGCTGGGTGCTGGGTGATACATTCTCTCAGGAGTTTCTGTCCTGGGTCTCAAAATCATTCTGAAAGAAGAATGACTTTCATCTTCCTTTCTTTAGAGGGACACACAGCTCTGGCCAAAGTAGTAATTTCCATGACCATCCTAGTAAGCCGCCCTGTTTGAACCAGAGATAATGGTCAAAACTGATTAAAATACAACACTTCACGTGCATTCCCTTGGGTTTCACTGTAAAATATAATTCTGTGCATTTCAAATTTATTTAGTTAAGTTTGTATAGCTAAATTTTCTGAGATGTTTTTCTTTTGCTAACTTGTATCATTTTTAAATCACAAATATATTATTAAATAAGGTTAAACAAAGCTATTTCAGAGTGTAATCCATTCTGTTTTTCTAGTTTGTCATCCTGATATTATCAAATAAGGTTAAACAAAGCTATTTCAGAGTGTAATCCATTCTGTTTTTCTAGTTTGTCATCCTTTTTAATTTCTCCAAAGAACTGGAAGGCTGAACTGGCCCTACTCTGAGGACAAGCCCCCTGGACCTTGTCCTGAATTCGCACTGTCCTCTTTACCCCCCTCCGACTCCTCTCCCCCATGCCTCCTGGATATTTTGTTCCTTTGTCTTTTTAACCCTGGGAGATTAGCAGAAATTGCATGAAAACCTCAGCTATTCTGAGCAAAGGAAATAGGTAAGCTGCACAATATGGGGAATGAGGGGAAGAACCTTGGAGAAAGAGAATACAGTTGTACGGGTGGGAGAAAGTGGCTAAGCCTGGAACAAGCCAGAAGAAGGGCCAGTTCAGCTACCACACGGAAATAAGCACACAGGGGAGCTAGAAGGTGAAAAACAAACTTCCTTTAGGACTAAAGAGAGGGAGAGCCCAGCAGGCTGGTCAGGGCCCCAGGCACCACTTTGAGAAAAGGGCCACAGTGTGGGAGTTAGGGTTTGGGGTGAGCCGAAGGAAGGAGTAACCCAGGATCAGTATTCTCAGGTTGTCAGTTGGCTTTATTATCATGAAAGACAAGAATAAAACTAGTAAGGGGCGCCTGGGTGGCTCAGTTGGTTAAGCGACTGCCTTCAGCTCAGGTCATGGTCCTGGAGTCCTGGGATCGAGTCCCGCATCAGGCTCCCTGCTCAGCGGGGAGCCTGCTTCTCCCTCTGACCCTTCCCCCTCTCATGTTCTCTCTCTCTCTCTCAAATAAATAAATAAATAAAATCTTAAAAAAAAAAAAGAATAAAACTAGTAAGGCCGATGAGGCCAATTCTGAGATACCTGGACTCCCTCGGTATGGTAAGATTACAGGAACATCTTGTAAACCCCCAACAGCCTTGTCCCCCGCCCCAAAAGTGTTCTCAATATCAAAGCCCATTTTGCTATATTTTAGGAGGTGAGATCAGGGCTCTCTAGACAAGGAATTTACTACTCTACCTCCCAGGCAACTCCGTAAAAGGGGAGGGACCAGAGGAAGAAGGGGAAGGAGAGCCTCAAGAGCTAGTTGATGGGACCCAAGGACTGGGAATAATGGGCACCTAGTCAATAAAGACAAGAGTGACAGCACTTACGTGAAGGAGAGGACTATGCGGAGAGGTGGGGTGCAGGGACAAATCTCCACGCATGGCACCCATATGTGTTTTTCAGGAAAGCAGAAATCAAGGTCCTCTGTTGAGAATAAGGGGAGAGGGGTTCAGGGGGGCTGAGTAGACCAATGATGGTTCATTATTATCAATATTGTTCATCAGTTAAAATCTTAAAGTATTTTGTAAGTAAAAACTAAATATTTAATTTATCCTGACCTGGTGGGTCATTAGCATGGAGACAAAATAAAAACGTTATCTCTACATCCGGTCATCTAACTAGGCTGAAAGATTCCAGGGACTACTGAGAGTATGGTTTGAGGGGGGAAGCAGGAAAAGCGCTGGAACATTTATAAGAAAAACAAAGGAGGTTAAAATTAGGGCTGAATGAAATGGTTGCAGTTTTTTGGTTTTTGGTTTTTTTGATTGTTTCACTCGTGTGTAACACAAACCTAGTATCACCTAATCTAGTTCATAGAGAAACAAATAAAACACTGTATAAATATTTACCAAAATCACACCAGAAAGAAATGAAATGTTATTGAGATGATATATATATTTCTAGAAAACGCATATTTGCTGCTTTTTATTTTCATCTTCTATAAGCAATGGCAGCATTGAGAGACTTTGAACATACAGTCTCAACCGACTCATATTCTATTCTCATTGGATATTCCTGGATCACAGAGATATTGTTAAACTCATCTGGTACATTTTGATTTAGGAAAACAAAACAAAAATACTCACCACCATCACACTACTCTGTACCCTCAAAACCTCTTCTTCCTTTTGTGTTACCCTTTTTTGCCGTATTTCATTATGATGGAGAGCCCCACGCTTGAGGTTTTAGGTTCCCCAAACACCAAAATCTAGGTATAGGATCTTGAGCCAGTGGCCCACCCAACCTGCTTGGGCTTCTATCTTCCTATTAACAAAAATTAAAAAGGCCCCAGGTCTAGTTCTCTGTCTAGGACATCGGGAAGATAGCCCTAAACCTCTGCCCTGCCTAGAGGCTTTGCTCTGACTCAAAGGAGAGCTGAGAATCATGAGACCAATCTTTACAGCTAAGAAGGCATCCTGGACTCTTGGACACTGCAGAGTAAAGATCCTGAGCTTAGGTCCTGGGAGACGAGACTTGCTGTCTGGAAGGACTTCTGGAGATTCAGAGTGATTTAATGGAAATATTAAAGCGAATGTGACCTTATCCTGTAGTCACCGGACTGGGACATCTGGGCCACATATGCCTTATCTCATTTAACTTTATCACAGACCAGTGAGAAAGGAATTATCACTCTCAAATTATAGACAAGGAAGCTGGGATGTGATGAGTGAAACGTCTTCTTCAAGATCATCCAGTCGAAAGTGCAGAGCTGAGGTTCTAATCCGCAATTTCTCAGAACCTTCTTTTTGTCCTGTAGGACCACTCTGCTTCATAGAGGCCCTCTGTCCAGGAATACTGAGCTAGCATATTGTTAAAATAGAAGATTCATATTTGCTATTGCTTTGGTTGGTTTTTAACACTTCAGGCACAACCGTATATCCCTTTGGATATTTACATAATTATTTATGTGTTTGCTTCCTGCTCTGAACTGTAAATTTTTCAAGGACAGGGGCTGTGTCATACTCATCATCAGCTCTCCAATAGCAAGGAGGATTTTTCCAACAAAGTGTTTGCTGAGTGACTTGCTGCATATATGAATGAATGAATGAACATGCAAGTGTGCATTTTATATCCCTTGTTAATATGTGCAATTCTGACAAGTTGTGGAGAGTAACCCTTTTTGATCTCTCATAGCCCCCAACATAGAGCTCAGTAAATGATGCTCGATGAAATGATTAAATTTTTTTGATTGAAATTTCTGGTATGATCTCAAGTTCACTGACTTTTGAATTGTTTCCTTTTAAGTGCATGTTGAACCATATTAGTTGATGTCAGTACACTACAAACCAAGAACAATATTAAGAAGACTCTATAAGAGAAGCCAATAGTTAGATAAGTAACATTGAATAAAATATAATTTCCTACATGGCCCAGCTGTTCCTATAAGAGCTTCTACTTTCTGTTACTTCAAATAGCAAGATATCTGGTCACTCACCAGAAATTAGGGATTCTGTACTAGTAATTGCATACAACTAATTTTTCATAATAATCCCTATTTCATAGAGTATGTATTTTCTTTATTCTCTTTATAGAAAATCACTATTCTCACTAATTCACAATTAACATCGCAAAAATTCATGTAAGGGGCCACACAAACATTTGCCCAGCCCCAAATTCCACATGGCCTCAGTTAGCTTCTCTACAGGAAGAGCATCCCCTGCCATTTTCCTCCCCGCCCACCGCCCCCCCCCCCGGAGAGAAATAGAGAGCCCAGGGGTTTGGGGGTTTGGGCAGAGAGAGAAGGAGAGAATCTTAAGCAGGATCCACACCCAGCATGGAGCCCGAAGCAGGGCTCAATCCCATGACCCTAAAATCAAGACCTGAGCTGAAATAAAGAGTCGGAGGCTTAACCAGCTGAGCCACCCAGGCACCCCTCCTTTTGTTAAATTTAAACTTCTTTGTTAGGTTAATCCATCTGCAAACCTGCCTTGCTTCAGGACCTCATTGAAACCCTCCCAAAGCTCAAGGTCACTCCCAATCTGGGCTCACTCCAAAATCTCTCATCTCATGGTAGCCAGAACCAAACTGCTGTTGGTATGCCTAAGGGGCTTCCTCCAGCTTCTGGTCAGGATGTCAAGCCTTGAGGGCTCAGCTTTTATTCCTCTACTGTAGGCCCCAGGGATGGCAGGGCAGAGCCTACAGCTGGAATGGTTGCCACCCAGGCCATCAGACCTGGCTGCAAGGGCGCGGTACCTACCAGGTGAGCTCACTGGAGAGAGTAGTAGGACCATATTGGTGGCTGAGCTGCTCATGCTGTCCTGGGGACCGCTCTCACCTGAGCATACAGCTGTCTAGGTGCTCTGGCTTCCAGTGGGCATTGCAACTCCTCAATAATTTGGCTCCTAGAAGTGTGCAACTCCCCGTGTTCCTTTATTTTTCAACCTTCATCAAACTTCTATTGGGTACTCTGTGATATAAAGTCAACCCCCTATTTTTACTGCTTATAAAACCCATATCATAAAGACAGACTTTTCTTATATAATTATGATACAAAGTCACTCAATGTTCCCTTCCTAGATTTTATTTAAAATATGAGTGTAGTCAGTTCAAATATGTCTCAAAACTGATTATTTCAAAAAATTTAAATGCAAGCTGTCCTTTAGAAGCAGTCATCATATCTTAAACCATTATATCTGAACTTCCAGTTTTATCAAAGAGCTTCTTTCCTTCAACAGTAAGGTAGGAACAGCTTACCAACGTCCTCAGCCTCCAGCCTTGCTAAGAAGATTAAGGGTTCTTTCATAAAATCTCCATCTCGATGTTTTCCTGAACTGTCAGCTACTCTATATCTCTTTGTTCATGTTTTCCAAGGATAACTCCTGTGTGTTCCAGATTCCTTCCCTCCAGCTGTCCCCAGACAGCCTTCAGCTTTTTCCCTTTTGTCTACAAATTGCCTCCGGTCTATTCTGTGCTGAAACAAAGTTCTCTTCTCCCTTTTTTTATGTTTCCATTTACTGGTATTTGTCTCCTTTCTGCTGCTGTTAAACTACTTGAAAAATTAGTATGAACTAAGCTCTTATCTTTACTTCCTTAACACCCACTCACTTTTTTTTTTTAAGATTTCATTTATTTATTTGAGAGAGAGAGAATGAGAGATAGCACGAGAGGGAAGAGGGTCCGAGGGAGAAGCAGACTCCCTGCCGAGCAGGGAGCCCGATGCGGGACTCAATCCCGGGACTCCAGGATCATGACCTGAGCCAAAGGCAGTCGCTTAACCAGCTGAGCCACCCAGGCGCCCAACACCCACTCACTTCTTTAAAGTAACTTTTTATTGCTGTATAACACATATACATAAAAATGCACAAACAGGGGCAGCTGGGTGGCTCAGTTGGCTAAGCATCTGCCTTCGGCTCAGGTTATGATCCCAGGATCCTGGGATCGAGTTCCGCATCGGGCTTCTTGCGCAGCGAGGAGCCTGCTTCTCCCTCTGCCTGCCTGTGTGTGCTCTCTCTGTCAAATAAATGAATAAAATATTTTTTAAAAATGCACAAACTGCCACTTCACTACTCAGTAGAATGGCTGCTATCCAAAAAGAAAAAAAAAAAAAATCAGAAACAATTATCGGCAAGTCTGTGAAGAAACTGGAATCATTGTACAGTTGGTGAGGATGCAAAATGGTATTGCTCCTATGGGAAATAATATGGAGGTTCCTAAAAAATTAAAAATAGAATTACCATATGATCCAACAATTCCACTTCTAGGTTTCTACCCAAAGAATTGAAAGCAGGGTCTTGAAGAGATATTTGTGCACCCAACAGCTAAAACATGGAAGCAAACAAAGTGTCCATCCACAGATGAATGGATAAGCAAATTGTGGTATACAGTGGACTATTCAGCCTTAGAAAGAAAGGAAATTTCTACAACATGGATGAACCTTGAGGACAATATGCTACATGAAATGAGCCCAGCCACAAAAGACAAATACTGTATGAGTCCACTCACATGAAGCACTTAGAATAGTCGAAAGCCTAAAGGCAGAAAGTAGAATGGTGGTTGTCAGGGGTTGGGGGGATGAGAGAATGGCGAGTTACGGTTTAATGCGTACAAGGAAATTTCTGTTTCGTAGTAGGTACTCAAGTCAATGAATGAATGAATGAATGGTGGGAGGGAGGGAGGGAGGGCAGGAGGGAATGAATGAAGGAAGGAAGGAAGGAAGGAAGGAAGGAAGGGAGGGAGGGAGGGAGGGAGGAAGGAAGGAAAGAAGATTAAAGAAGACTTACACACTTTTTGTTCAGCTTATTAAATAGTTTATGTTACTTCCTGCTACTGTGAATGAAACATTTCCATTACATTTTCCAAGTCGGTATTATTAATATATTTTTAGTGACAGATTTTTAATGTTGGTATCCTATTTGGCTATCTGACTAAACTGTTTTTATGATACATAATTATTTTTATTTTAAAGCTAAAGTGGTGTAATTTGTTGAGTATTTTTTTTATTATTTTATTTTTCATCGTAAGTGCACTCTTCAATTCCCATCACCTACTTCACCCATCCCCCACCCACCTCCCCACTGGTAACCATCAGTTTGTTCTCTGTAGTTAAGAGTCTGTTTCTTGGTTTGTCTCTCTCTCTTTTTTTCCTTTGCTCATTTGTTTTGTTTCTTAAATCCCATATCTGAGGGAAATCATATGGTATTTGTCTTTCTCTTACTGACTTATTTCACTTAGCATTGTACCCTGGAGATCTATCCATGTTGTTGCAAATGGCAAGATTTCCCTCTTTTTTATGGCTGAATAATATCCCATGTAATTATTTTTATTTGCTTGTATTTTATAGATAGACAATCCAAAAACTATGCAAATAATGACAGATTTCTCTCTCCCTTTCATATTTCTTTTGCATTTCTTTTTCTTGCCTTCTTGTAGCAGACTAGGAACTTCAGTAAAATATTGGTTGTAAAGGTGATGAAAGGTATGCTTGAATTTTTCCTGCCTTTTGGGTAAATTCTTTTAATGTTTCACCTTAATGATGACAAAGGAGTTATGGGTTTTAGACAGATTTCTATTTTTCAAGGTTTGGAAGCTTCCTCCTATTCCTAGCTTATTGAAACTCTTGATTCAGAATGAGTGTTGAAATCTAGCAAATGATTTTTTTTTTCATCTCTTTGGATGATCACATCTTCTTTTAATTTGTTGATGTAGGTTTTTGTTTTTTTTAAATCAACCCATCCTTGTATTTCTAAAAGTTATATTGTTTTAGGTCTTACATTTAAGGCTCTGATCCATTTTGAGATAACTTTGTGTTAACCAGTGTGAGGTGTGAGGTAAGGGTCTAAGTTCATCTTTTTGCATGTGGATATCCAGTTCTCCTAGCATCATTTGTTGAACAGACTCTTCTTTCCTCAGTAAATTACCTTAACATCTTTCTTAAAATCAGTTGTGTAGAGTATAAGGATTTCTTTCTTGGGTCTGTTCCATCATTTTGTAGTTCTGTGTCTATTCTTATTGCCAGTTCCATGTTTTCATGATAGCAATAGTTCTATGGTAAGTTTCAAAATCAGAAAGTGAAAGCTCTCCAGTTTTATTCTTCTTTTTAAAAGTTTTTTTTGGGGGCGCCTGGGTGGCTCAGTCGTTAAGCGTCTGCCTTTGGCTCAGGTCGTGATCCCGGGGTCCTGGGATTGAGACCCGCATCGGGCTCCCTGCTCCGCGGGAAGCCTGCTTCTCCCTCTGATCCTCCCCCTGCTTGTGTTCCCACTCTCGCTGTGTCTCTCTCTGTCAAATAAATAAATAAAATCTTTAAAAAAAAAAAGTTTTGTTTTTTTTTTTGGTCAATCTAGGTATTTTCATATAGATGTTAAGACTGTCAATCTCTAAAACAAACAAACAAACAAAAAAAACCTGCTGGAATTTTCATAGGAGTTAAATTAAGTCTATAGCATCTTTTCATTTCTTTTTTTTTTTTCAAGATTTTATTTATTTATTCGAGAGAGAGAATGAGAGATAGAGAGCACGAGAGGGAAGAGGGTCAGAGGGAGAAGCAGACTCCCCGCCAAGCAGGGAGCCCGATGTGGGACTCGAGCCCGGGACTCCAGGATCATGACCTGAGCTGAAGGCAGTCACTTAACCAACTGAGCCACCCAGGCGCCCCTAGCATCTTTTCATTTCTGATATAAAACCTACTTGGTGTGATTCTTTCAATGTACTGCTGGTTTTATTTGCTATTATTTTACATATGATGCTAAAGGGCCACATAGTTTAAGTAAACTATCATTTTTTTCCTTCCTTCTTTTCAAATGAATCTTTGATCTATTATTGATCAGTATTATTATCTGTACTCGCTAGCTGAGAAATTTTCCATATTTTTGTATGTTAAGAACTCTTGGGGTCATTCTACTAAAACTACAATGAACTAAATTGTTTACTATCTTTTTGTTCTTGATCAGATGTATCAGGCATGATCATCTTATTAGGCTTTCCAAAATATTATCTATTTTGAAATTTTAAGTATACTGATACTGAATTTGCCCTCCAACTCATTGAATTCTGCTATTTTATATTTATCTCAAGAGTTATTGTGTAGTGTCCTCATCTTTATTCATTTCTTTGTTTCTAGTTTATAATTTTTATTTTGTTTTCCTCTTGAGCCTAATAGTTATCTTTTTGTTACTAATAGCACTGCATTCTCGCCAATGACTGGTCTGTAGAATCTGTGGGTTTTTTGTTTTGTTTTGTTTTGTTTTTTGAGAGAGAGAGAGAGAGAGAGAGAGCATGCAAGTGGGGATGGGGGAGGGGCAGAGGGAAAGGGAGAGAGAGTATCTCAAACAGGCTCCAGTGTGGAGCCTGACATGGGGCTTCATCTCATGACCCTGAGATCATGACCTGAGCTGAAATCAAGAGTTGACCGTTTAACCTACTGAGCCACCCAGGTGCCCCTAGAATCTGTGTTTTTAAGAATTTATTGCAATTTTGTTTATGTTTAATTTAATCTACTTTTTAACATTCTATGTAGGCTTAAAAAATTATTATGCATTGGGCCAAAAGTCTATTTAAATTCAAAAGATCAAACTTGTTAATTGTGCTATTCAAATTCTATACATCCTTACCTAATTTTTTTCTCTTTGATTCATTAGTTCATGAGATGTATTTTTTTTAAAGATTTTATTTATTTATTTGACAGAGAGAGAGAGCGAGAGCGAGAGCAGGAACACAAGCAGGGGGAGTGGGAGAGGGAGAAGCAGGCTTCCCGCAGAGCAAGGAGCCCGACATGGGGCTTGATCCCAGGACCCTGGGATCATGACCTGAGCTGAAGGCAGACGCCTAACGACTGAGCCACCCAGGCGCCCCCCCCTTTTGAAAGATTTTGTTTATGTATTTGACAGAGAGAGAGCAAGCAAGAGCAGGAACACAAGCAGGGGGAGTGGGAGAGGGAGTTCATGAGATGTATTGAGTTTCCCACAATAGCTGTGGGTATATCACGTTTTTAATCTCTATTATTTTTTGCCTCATTTAACTTAATGGTGTATAGTTAATTACATATTTATAGTAGATATATTCTTGATTGATTTCTCTCCCATTAGAGAATCAATTTTTGTCCCATTTAATACATCTTACATTGAATTCTATCTTGTGTGGTGCTGCTGTTACTACTCTTGCCCTTTATTTTTATTAATGCTTATCTGATATATTTTATCCATCCCTTTGATTTATACCTTGTTCCGTCATATTTCCAGGTGTGCTACTTGAAAACAACTTATAGCTGAACTCAGATTGCATACTGAACCTCTCTGTGTTTTATTAGGAAAACTTAACCATTTAATTCATAATGCTGTTATTAGTGATATTCCTGGACTTAATAATGTCATTTTATTACTTTTCTGTACTTACTGGTTATTTTTCTTTTTTTCTTTCTTTTTTTTGGTTCTTTTTGTTTCCTTTTGTCTTCTGTTAGATTAATGGATGATTATTTGTTCCATATTTCCCTATTTTGTTGGGAAATTGTTCATCCTAAAGCCTTTCATTTCTTACATACATATTTTTCTAACATGCATTTTATCTTCTAAATTTAGAATATTCTTGTCATCTTCGTTGTAAAGCAAGAACATTTAAACACTTTCACCTCCCTCCAACCTGTGTACCTTGTTGTCTGAGAGGGAAGACTCCCTGTCACTCCCATTCATTGGCATCTTTCTGACATCCTGCCTATCCCTGGAGCTCAGCACCCACCCTGATGCTTTCCTTTGCGGACAAAAAGCTCTGTTGTCCATGGTTTTGTAGAAGGAGGGAAGGTCAAATTATCTTACAGCTCAAGATGCAATTCTCCAGGAGTTACCCTGAAAACTACCATAAGGCCCCCTTCTGTTCCCTGCGCTTTTTGCCTTTAGGGTTTTAGGCTTTTGACTTATCCATCTAGACAGCATATTTGATGAGCTGATGCCCCGCATTTATATTTCTCTATAGACTTGATTCTGATTGATATATATCAAAGATTCTTCAAAATTACTGGTGCATTGATTGGAATCTTCTTGTTTTCCCATACTATTATGGATTTTTTTCTTTTTTAACAGAATGTTTACATAGATAATTGTTGCGACTGAGGGAAGGCATAGGCACTTAGTCTGCCATTTTACCCATTCTCATTTCTCTCTGACGGTGTCCCCTGTGATACCCTGGGTATGCATTCACTGAATAACCCTTATGGGTATTTATCTTTTGTTTTTCTTCCTTCAAACCTTGCCTATTCTAGTGAGACTCTTGCTAGACTGTTCTTTGCTCAACTCGAGGACATTCTGTTCCTTGAAGACTTCCCTGATCTCCATGTCCAAATGTTAATATTCTTCTACAGTGAGTCCTTATGGTCCTTAATATGAATCTCTGTTATAACTAAGTTAAAAGATACAGCATAATTTATTATCTGAACTTATTTCTCCTTCACACCAAGTACAGTGTCTCTTATCTTTTTTTTGTTTTGTTTTAAAGATTTTATTTATTTATTTGACACAGAGAGAGAGAGAGACAGTGAGAGACGGAACACGAGCAAGGGGAGCAGCAGAGGGAGAGGGAGAAGCAGGCTTCCCGTGGAGCAGGGACCCCAATGCGGGGCTCGATCCCAGGACCCTGAGATCATGACCTGAGCCGAAGGCAGACACTTAACAACTGAGCCACCCAGGCTCAGTGTCTCTTACCTTTGTATTTCCACTGCACATAATAATGCTTTCCACATAGTAGGGACCATCATCTGTGACTGAAATTGAATTAATCTGAATTTGTAGCCAGTTTCCACCAATTAGAGAAAGTTCATCTTTACACTGTGCTTGGGCTGACTGTTCTATGATACCTTTTTTTGAACTTGATTATGTAGTGTTCCTTAGAACATCAAACAGTATTTGTTGAGAGGCACAACAAAAAAGTAGGAAGGGAAAAATGAAGGGGGGAAATCGGAGGGGGAGACGAGCCATGAGAGACTATGGACTCTGAGAAACAAACTGAGGGTTCTAGAGTGGAGGGAGTGGGGGGATGGGTTAGCCTGGTGATGAGTGTTAAAGACAGCACATATTGAATAGAGCACTGGGTGTTATACGCAAACAATGAATCATGGAACACTACATCAAAAACTAATGATGTAATGTATGATGATTAACATTACATAATAAAATAAAATTTTAAAAAACATTATTCTTGTGATTAACTCATCTTAAAATTGTCTTTCTCATACCCCACATTTGTGTATTAAGAGCCCCAAAGAGAATATTAAAAAATTTTTTGACTTGCTCATTACTCATAGACATTAGCTGATATGATATTTCCTTAAACGATGCTATCTGTCTAGCACATATGTCTTAATCTCTTGCAGAGGATGCCACACTGACACATATTACTGTTTATCACAACACTGCCCCTAATCATCCATGCTGCTCAACCTCATCAGAAGTCCTTCCGTCAAAATGTGTCTCTATGGTAACACAAGCCAGATTTGGCCATTTGGACTCTGTTTGGAACACAAAGGTCACTTGAGTATTTATGACATTTGGATTTTGGAGTGTATTTCCAGAACTACAGATTCTGCATGGCTTTGACATTTGGATACACTCTTTATTAATAGTATTTTTCCTTGGTACACATGTATGCCTCATTTTGAAATTACATTTGTTAATTGGAAATGAAAGCAGCCAATGTAACCAATTTTAATGGGACTCACTCTTCTTTCTTCATTACGTTTCTTTCTAGAAAATTAGACTTTGTGTTATGTAAGAAAATCATTGTAAAATGTAAATCACTGAGATTGCTAAAAGTATCTCATACTAACAAAACTGAAAAATTGATTATTGATTATTTTATAATGTTCTCTTTTTCCTCAAAATACAATTGCATCTTGAATTTTATTGAAATGGGATAACAGAATTATTCAATTTAGCATACATTGTTATCTTTTTATATCCAAGAAGGATTTGATTTGTGGATGGGAAGAGCAAATATGTGTTCATTGAAATATAATCATTTGCATTGAAATTAGAAATTGTCTAAAAAAGAAAAAGCTAAATCTTTAATAAAAGGTTTAGAACTCTAGAATATTGCGAAAGGAAATCGGAATATAATAAAAAGTGTAGTTGTTTCTGGGTAATAAGATTCACTATCTCAGGGTGCCTGGGTGGCTCAGATGGTTAAGCGTCTGCCTTCGGCTCAGGTCATGATCCCAGAGTCCTGGGATCGAGTCCCGCATCGGGCTCCCTGCTCCTTGGGGGCCTGCTTCTCCCTCTGCCTCTCTGTCTCTCTCTCTCTCTCTGTCTCTCATGAATAAATAAAATCTTTAAATAAAAAAAAAAGATTCAATATCTCAGAGCCAATACTTTCCAAATACATCTATTTAAAATAATAATAGCTAGGGGCGCCTGGGTGGCTCAGTCAGTTAAGTACCAGATTCTTGATTTTGGCTCAGGTCATGATCTCAGGGTCCTGGGATCAAGCCCTCATTGGGCTCCGCATTCAGCAGGGAGTTTGCTTAAGGATTCTCTCTTTCTCCCTCTCCCTCTGCCCCTCCCCCTTCTCACATGCTCTCTCTCTCTCCCCCTGAATTAAATAAATATAAAAAAATTAATTAAAATAAAAAATAAGAAAATAAAAATAGTTAATACTTAAGCAAACATTTTCTCTGTGCCTGTGATTATATTCTAAATGCTTTAGACATATCAACTCATAGCAACCCTGAGAAGTTGATGCTATAATATTCCCCATTTTACTAACGAAAAACTGATACCCAGAAGAGTAATAACTTGCCCGTAGTTATATAGCTACTAATCGGCATACTCTGGGTTTAAAGAAAGCCAGGCGGTCTGGGTCACAGACTAAGTCAAACTGCCCACGGCAATCTAAATGAGGGAGATTCTAATCAGAATCCAAATAAGATGATTTCCTGAGAATTTTTTTAATGTAGATTTTATCTAAAGGAATAAGCTTCTGGGAGTAGCTATAAAAAGTCTCCAAAAAGAACTTAGGAGATATTTAAGTGTTTTAAAAAAACAGAAAACTAGTTTAAGCACAAGTTTGCAAAATTATGGATTTTATTTTTCTCAACAATTTTCTTAAGCAGGAATCTTTTAGGCAGTTGAGGACCAGTGTGGTGGTCCAACGATACCTTCAAGAGAAAACGGGCTCTCTCTAGATTTCCTCTGAGCCAACCTCAGTTAAGTATCTTAATTCTCAAGCTGATTCCTTTACATTTCAAGATGGCTGCTCTCCATCCCTTTTTTGTGAGGTTCCATATCACTTTTGGGTTCCAGTGAGCAAGAAGGGGATGAGCAAGAGTGAAAAAGACATAAGCCAGATGAGTTGACTCCTTCTAAAGAACTTTCTCAGAAATGACTCAGAGTCGTTTCACTTAGACTACAGCTGCCTAGACCTGACACATAACCAAATCTAACTGCAAGGAATGCTGACTTTTTAATAAAAAAATTTTAAGCAGGTTTTTGACTGGACACATAGCAAAGAAATGATGTTGGAGAAGCTCTAGAATAGCTTTACTGCAGGGCTAGTTTAGCCCTGCTAATAAGGCTTAGTGTACCCTGGCCATTCAAGGAGGTTTGTCACTGGCTAGTCAGGACTCAACTGTTTGGAAATCTTCAGTTTACCTCTCCCTGGTAGTTCTTTGCTCTGCTTCATGAAGTTTCACCCCAAAGAGACACATTTCTGTGTAGCTCCCTCTTTTCCAGTGGTCCTTCTGGAAAATTAGCTGCATGAGCCTTCATGAACCTCACAGCCTCTGCCAGTGCAACTCAGGGAGTCCTATTCTGCTTGCATTCCCCCTCTATGACGCAGTCCTGAGGTACTTCCTGACAGAAATCTGGGGCAATTAAGGGCTCGTGTGACTTGTTTACTTTGTCTCAGGTATCCCAACCATGTGCTGTCTGTCAACCAATGTCTCAAAACCCTTTGTCAGGTTTTCCAGTTGTTTCCAAGGGAGGGCAAACCCAGTGTCACTTGCTACACTACAGAGGAAGCAGAAGCTCTCTGACTGTCCTTTTCATCATTCAGGTCATGCTACCTGACACTAAAAAGAGAAATAATTTCCCTCTTTTGAGTTCTATATAATTCTCCCTTTGTTGATAAGTTGCTTGGAAAACAACATACATTTATTATAGAAATCTCATTAAATATTTGCACATTTGCCAAAGATGTGGGTTCCATGGTCTAAGATTTTAAACACAATTTATAATACTGAGTTGGTAGGAAAATGCCTGAAGAATTCCAGATAACATCCAAATGTGACAAGATGACCTATATGCCACTAATCCTCTGTTGTCACAGAAGCCTTGCTTCCGAAAAACAGACCCCAATCACCGCAAATCTTTTGGAAATTATAATCATGTGTAACTTTGAGGTTATAATTACATAAATCTGTCACATCTCATGGTAAATGTGCTATTGCATATTTGGTCTTCCACATTAGGTAAAATTTAGGTTGCATTTTGAGAACTTTGCAACAGACCTCAAGATGGAGGCCATGTGACCAGGATTCAGAAATATTGTCATGAGTATAGCTCTTTCATTCCTGATAGGCAGCAACAACTTTTGTGATTATATTAACTATATAATACATTAATATAGTAATGCATCTAATATGAGAATCTAGGGTTAATTATAAGTCAATGTGAAGTTCTCATGATTGTGTTCTTGTTTTTAATTTGTATTTGGTTTTGTTTTCTATTCAAAGGGCTTTTAAATGTCTCTCTAGATATGTCTAACTCCAGGAGTTGAAGATGTTAGTTCTCAAAAGGAGAAATAACTCTCTGCATAAAATGATTAGGTTTGTAGCAAAAAAGCTGGTTTGCACTACATCTCTTATCTTAGGATCATAGCTAAGAAAGATCCAGTTAAATCCATTGGGTGAAGATTGACTGGAGCTGTTTCTAGACATGATTTCTTGGGTTAGCCACACACTACAAAAGCAGGTTCCAGGGACACCTGGGTGGCTCTGTCGGTTGAGCATCTGACTCTTGATTTTGGCTCAGGTCATCATCTCAGGGTAATGAGATCGAGCCCCATGTGGGGCTCCATGCGGAGCAGGGAGTCTGCATGAGACTCTCTCTCTCTCTGTCCCTCCCCCACTCTCACGCTCTCTCAAAAAAAAAAAAAAGAAGAAGAAAAGAAAAAAGAAAGAGAGAAAGAAAAAGAAAACAACAAGAACTACAACAACAGGTTCCAGAAGAGAGGTCAGTCAAGTAAAAAGTGTTTGGCATCCAGAACCTAGGGCACCAGACATGAAGCATGAAGTATTCTGTGTAGTTGACATGGTGGCAACAGAGGGGATTCTACACATGCAAGCAGAAAGGACCACATGTAATTCCAAAACAAAGGCATTTAGAATCAGGCAAGCAGAGAGAATTAGCATTGAGGGAAATCTATCAGAGCAGAGCAGGAACCCAGCAGAGTATCTAGGATTTGGGGCAATGGTGCAAGATTTTCGAAAGAGAAACACAGCCTTTATTTCTAGAAGAACCATAGTACTAGGAGAGCAGCAAGACAGAACATTTAGGGTTCAAGTCAAACGGTCAAAAGGACCCATTCAGAGTCTCAAAGTGTCAGACAAGAACTGTCCAAATCATTTGATCTCCTGTATCGGCTTATTTTTGCAACTTTTTATGAAGCTGAGCATGATGGTGGGAGGCAAGAGGCAAAGCTATGGGAAGAAAAAAGAAGACACTGGCTGGGGACACTGGCAGGCCAGAAACAACCAGCCTGCCTGCCCAGTGCTTAAATGTCTCATATTTAAAGTAATTTTGGGTTTTTTTTTTTTTTAAGAGGCTCTGTTAAGTTAAACATTACCGGAGAGATAACACTTCAAGCCCCTGAGAGACCAGCCTTTAGCATATATTGGTTTATCAGATTAGCTGTTAGTTTCAAATGGAGAGAGAAAGGTCCTGAGGAAATGAAATTCAGATATTAGATTTAAAGGATATTTGAAGGAAATAGAGTTCCAGAGCAGGTAATTTTATACATATTGAAAATTAGGGAGAAATTTGTCTTTTATGCCCCTCATTTCACATTTCCCTCTAGGCAACATGCACTGAGAATTTACTATGTGCCAGACACTTTCCAAACCCTTCAAATATATTATTTCATTTAATCCTCCAACCCTATGGGTACGTCTTATCATTTCCATACTAGAACTAGGAAAACCAAAAAAATTCCCAATTCTAAACAGCTGGTAAGTTGTAGAACTGGAATTCAAACTCATCTGTGTTCAATGACCTAATTGTTCTTACAAGAGGGTCTTTCAAAGGTCCAAGTGAGAGGCTTTGACAATTTCACTAGGGAAGGTGTCATTAGGAATGACGGGATGGGACTGGGGCAAAAAAAAAAACCAACAAAAAACCCACAAGTGGCATGGAGGACAGTTCAACAGTCAGTTGCTGGTTGTTGTGTGCCAACAATTATCAGAGGTCATGCTAGGTCCTAGGGATACTGTCATGAAAAACCAGACATGACCCGGACTTCATGGGGCTGTCTAGCAGGGAGAAAACATTCAACCAATAGTGGTAAATAACTGTAAATAAGTCTCAACTTTGCAGAGTTGAAAACAAAGGTGCTGGGTGATGGTTGCCATCAACAGCACTGAGACACCTGTTTTTGACAACTTATATTTAAACAAAAAGGAGAGAAGGAAAAATGATGCTGGAGGTGGGAGAAAATGGAGGTAGGAAACAAAAGGAAGAGTAGTTTTGTGGGGGAGAATGTGCTGAGATGGGTCTATGACGTACCCATTGAATTCAGGGTGAGTTTGAGACATCCAAGAATTGTCCACTAAGCACCTAGAGATAAGATCAGGGCCAGAAGCCAGGGAAAGAGATGCTGTCATGAGCCCCAGAGAAACACTTGGTACACAGCCAAGCTGGATACAATGAAGGGGCTCTGGGCTCTCCAGGGCATGATCTTCAATCCTATCTAAGTCTACAGCAGCACCTATGGAAGTTGGGGGGGGGGGTTCACGAGGGGCAGGCAAACAAAGCTGGTAGCATTAGATACCTGAAACTTTGTAAGGATCCCCTAAGAAAGCCATAGCCTCTTTTTAAATAAAAATAATAGTTAAGAAGAAGAAGAACTAACACCACTTTGTGCTTCTGCTATGCTATCTGAGTTAGTCCTCCTAACACCAGGAAGAAACAGCAAGAAAACTGAGGCCCAGGGAGAGTAAGTAACTTCCCTGAATCCACCACTATGAAGTCTGGATCCAAGATTTAAACTCAGATCGGGCTTTATTTTTATTATTTTTTGTTTTTTTAAAAGATTTTATTTATTTATTTGACACAGAGAGAGACAGAGCAAGAGAGGGAACATGAGTAGGGGGAGTGGAAGAGGGAGAAGCAGGCTTCCCGTTGAGCAGGGAGCCCGATGTGGGGCTCGATCCCAGGACCCTGGGATCATGACCTGAGCCGAAGGCAGATGCCTAACGACTGAGCCACTCAGGCGCCCCTCAGATAGGGCTTTGATCACGACTATAGATCAAGGGGAGAAGAAACAAAGGGACCCTTTCTTCCCTCAAGCCCTGGTGTAAATGGGAGAGAATGAAGTTCCCTGTTTTATCTTGTCAAGAAGACAAAATGTGTAACTTTATATCCCAGTGCTAAAGGGGAACTGATATTAGTCTGCATCTCTGAATCCCAAATATTTTAAATACATTTTATCCAGACCCTGATATTCTGAATTTCATCTTGTCGTCTCATACCTGATCTTCCGAGGTGAGGCTGCTCCCATGAAAACTTGGCAGACTGGGGGGGGGGCGGTGCGGGGAAGAGGTTAGGATACCAAAGGAGACATCAGAGGAGAGCAAATACTGGAAAAATTGGCTTAACAAGAAACTTCCAAAGTACCTTCTGAAGTCTATGGGAAGTTGGGCCAGGTTAACAAAATTCAGAAAGAACTGTCTCTTCTCTTAGCACTTGCTAGAAATGGAACATAACCATGGGAAATTACCCGACCTCTTTAACTTCTGTTCCCTCACTCATTTAATAGAGCTAATCTGAAAGTCACCCCATGTTTGCCTTTGTGAGGATTTAATGAGATAATGCTTCTATGCTCTCTGCATCGTGTCCAGTGCTGAACAAGGCCTCAATAAATGTTTGCCTTAAAAAAAAATGAGCTAATGTACGTGAAAACATTTTATGAGCCCAAAGTACTATATCAATGCAATTATTTTTTAGATGCAGAAAAGAGAAAATAGACTTAATAGTGTATTGTGAATATGTAGGCTGTACGAGACCTACTTCAAACTGAAATATTGATACTAGTGTTTCTCTTTAAGGCTCTTATTTGTCATGCTTAACATAATTTTATCTAAAAGTCACTTAGTATTTTCTGCGCAAACGAACCATTGCAGAACTGAATAATAAAAAAAAAAACTTGCACGTCTGAAAACAATATGAAACATTTAAGCACCAATGACCTTGTATTCTCATCTAGCTTTGTGACTTGTTATCTTCCAACATCAATGTTTCCATTGTCACTCTGCTGTTTCAGATAACAATGCTTTCTGGAGACTTGCCTGCTAGCCATTTAAGAAATTAGGGGCTTTTTAAAAAGTCTTCCACTGTGTTGATTCCCAGCTATACAGTTACCATTTGTAAATCAGTGGAGCAAGAAATTAAGGACACACAAGCAGGCTTGCCTGTAGAATACCAATAACAATAAATGTACAAGATCACCTTGCTGTCTCTCTGGGCTTATTGTATATCCAACTAAAACACTGCCCCTTCAAAGAAACATGATTGTCTTAATCACCAGGAGAAATAAACAAGGCACAGTGATAATCAGACTAGGATGTGATGAAATAAGTTGCCTACATTTTATAACCCAAAAATGAAGATCTGGTTTTATTTGTTTGTTTGTTTTTAAGGATTTTATTTATTCATTTGAGAGAGAGAGAGAGAGTACAAGCAGGGAGAGGAGGAGGGGGAGAGGCAGAAGGAGAGGGAGAAGCAGACTCCCCACTGAGCAGGGAGCTTGATGCTCAGGACCTGGAGATCATGACCTGAGCCGAAAAGCAGGTGCTTAACCATCTGAGCCACCCAGGTGCCCCCCAAGAAAGAATTCTTGAGACATCTTTGGTGCAAAAAGGTGGTTTTATTAAAAAGCACAGGGACGGGACCCCTGGGCAGAAAGAACTGCTGCCTGAAGGTCTGTTTTTAATGCATCATTTTCTTTTCTTTTTCTTTTTCTTATATTCATAATGCATTGTTTTCATTGTAATTCTTAGGTCTTAACTCCTATGTTATCTGTAGTTGCTCCTTTGGTTCGCTTTGAAGTGCAAATTTTTCGGCTCCAATGATAGCTAATAAGGAGTAAACAAAAGAGAGGAGTAGAAGGTTGTTGAATAATATTACATCTGAGTGACCTTATTTTTTCTCTTTGGACCCAAATTGGCCTTCTCCCACTGTGTTGGTGATTCAAATCCTTGCAGATGCTCTGGACAACTCTCCAGTTAGGAGGGAGCCACCAGTGTGCCTGAATTCTGCCAGTATGTTATAGATGGCACCTATTCACTCAAGAATTCAGGGCAAGCAAAGGAAATAGCTACACTTGTAACAAAATTTGGGAAAGGACACAAAGTCCCCAAACTCCAGGTCATTTCTTCAGTTATTTGACAGCGCTTCCAAATGTTCTGGGAGCAACACAATATCAGTCCATTGGCATGCAAGATTTCTGGTGTAGGGAAATTACCCTAACAGATATTAAAATATAATATGTTACAATATGAAATAATGAGGGGCGCCTGGGTGGCTCAGTCCTTAAGCGTCTGCCTTCGGCTCAGGTCATGGTCCCAGGGTCCGGGGATGGAGCTCCGAGTCGGGCTCCCTGCTCGGCGGGAAGCCTGCTTCTCCCTCCCGCACTCACCCTGCTCGTGTTCCCTCTCTCGCTATGTCTCTCTCTCTGTCAAATAAATAAATAAAATCTTTTTTAAAAAAAGCAATATGAAATAATGAAATATTGCTACATTATGCTACAATAATGAAAACTAAATGTCTGAGGCAAAAGAATCAACAGACAGAATGGACATCCCTGAAACTCAAATATATAATAGATGACAATATATTTGAAAAGAGAATATTATTAATGAAGAAGGGATATATTACTCCATAAATTATACTGGAGATTGACTGATGACTTGAAACAATAAACAGGCAAGAGTTTCATCTTATAACATACTCCAAATAAATTCCAGGTGAGAAAATAAACATAATAAGGAAACCCATTAGAAAACTAGAACATGTAAACAAAGAATCAGTTGATGAGCAAGGACTTTAATGACATAAAAATAATGGGAGACATGATAAATTTTAAAATAATGATAGACTGCATAAGTATACAAAAACCGATGCTTTCAATATAGTAACAGAAATAAATATTGATGTGAATCTATACGTATTCTATCTCTTTTCTAGTTCTGTTTACCGAGAGGGCTTAGGAGCAATGATACCATACAAGCAATGAGCAAGTGTGGTATCCAGACCTGGTTTCTAAATACCAACTTCCACTAAAAGAAACGAGCACTCTTAGGAAGAAAAGGTTGATTCCAGGGCTGGGGTGGGAAAGTATGAAATGGGCCTAGAACATTTCCTTGTGCCTGAAGTAAGAAATTGCTCAGAGAATATTGGGGATAAATCAGAAGCTCATAGGAGCTCTCACTGGCCAAATCTGGGGTGATTTGTGCATCAAAATAAATGATAGTAACAGATTACAACCCACTGAACAAACAGGAATCCATGAGCCCATACTGACTTAAATTAATAATGAATCAATTGATGGGCCCCTGGGTGGCTCAGATGGTTAAGAGTCTGCCTTCGGCTCAGGTCATGGTCCCAGGGTCCTGGGATCGTGTCCCGCATTGGGCTCCCTGCTCCTTGGGAGCTTGCTTCTCCCTCTGCTTCTCTCTCTCTCTCTCTCCCTCTCTCTCCCTCTGTCTCTCATGAATAAATAAATAAAATCTTTAAAAAAAATAAAAAAATAATGAATCAATTGAAAATTTGAGGTAAAAAATCCTTCCCCTCAAAATACTTATTAATGACAAAGGTGGAAGGAGTAACTTCATAGTAAAAAATCTTCCTAGACGCAATGTTAATCAAGTGTTTAAAGTGAATATCACTGGGGCTCCTGGGTGGCTCAGTCCCTTGGGCATCTGACTCTTGGTTTTGGCTGGGATCATGATCTCAGGGTCATGGGATCGATCCCTGCGTTGGGCTCTGCGCCGAGCACGGAGTCGGCTTGAGATTCTTTCTCTTCCTTTGCCCCACCCCCCCTTTCTCTAAAGTAAGTAGATAAATATTTTTTTTTAATTTTAGTAGATAAATATTTTTTTAAAAATAAAAATAAATTTGCCACCAATAATGGGACAAATCCAAGTAGTATTCTACCTGATAAAGTGTAATAAGAGCAGGGTTCCTGGGTGGCTCAGTTGGTTGGGCGACAGCCTTCGGCTCAGGTCATGATCCTGGAGTCCCGGGATCGAGTCCCACATCAGGCTCCCTGCTCGGCGGGGAGTCTTCTTCTCCCTCTGACCTTCTTCCCTCTCATGCTCTCTCTCTATCTCATTCTCTCTCTCAAATAAATAAATAAAATCTTAAAAAAAAAGTGTAATAAGAGCATAACATCTTCTCTATGATATTCCTGACAAAGCTGCATAACCTGAATCTAATCCCAAGGAAACATCAAACCCACTGGGGACATTCTACAAAATAACTGGTCTGTAATCTTCAAGAGCACCAAGGTCCTGAAAACCAAGGAAATACTAAGGAACTGTTCTACATAGAAGGAGGCTAAAGTGACATGGCAACTAAATGCAACGGGATCTGGATTAGATCTTTTTATATAAAGGACATTTTGGGGACAGTTGTTGAAACTGGAATGGGGACTGAGGATTAGGCAGTAGCCCGTAGCAATGTTAATTTCCTGAATTTGATGGTAGTATTATAATTATGTAGCAGAATACCTTTGCTCCTAGGAAATGCACACTGAAATTTTCCGAGGGCATCATGTAAGCAACTTGGTTTCAAATGGCTCCAGAATACATAAACATTCTTGCAACATTTTTGTAAGTTTGAGGTTGTTTCAGAATAACAACAACATGAATAAAAATGCAAGTGTACCTCTTCCAAATTCTCTTTTGTCTACTTCCAGTAGGATACATCTAAATATTGTGTTAGTATCATACATTTTTGGTGTATCACTTAGAGCAGTGTAATATTCCCTTGTGCAAATTTTAATGTCAAACATTAGGGAAATTATGAGGATATAGCTATATCCTAGAACATTATAAATATTTTTAAGTGTTTTTGTTTTGACAAATAGGCAAGAACATGGAAAAATTCTTGTAGCGTTATATTGTTTTAAAATAAAATTGAAGTAGTACATACAAAATTACGATCCATAGTCATTTATGACTTGAAGGAATGACAACATTTGAACTGCAGTTATATCTGGGTAATGTGAACATAGGTGATTTATTTTTATTTTTATTTTGGTAAAATGTCTCAATTCCCTACAATGACCATCCCTTTTAAGAACAAATATTGAAAAATATAAAAGTAATTAATATGAAGTGATGTGGAGGAGAAAGAAAAAGTAGTTGTTAAAGGAGAAAGTCTCCGAGGACGTTGCTGTTGGCCTGGTTTTCCTTCTCTGCAATTTGATGTTGAAGGTCAAAGACACCGTATGTGAAGGCCCCAGCACAGTGGCTGGCATTCAGAGGAACTCTGCTGGAAGCTGGTCACCACGCCCTGCAGTCAGGCACACAAGTGCCCCCTTTCCCACCCACCGGGGCTGGTGAGGGGGTCAATTGCTCAGCCTGCAATAAAGAAAGGGTAAGAGATGTTATCAGTAATCCACAAAATCCGAATATACAGTTCCCTGGCGTACACGGAATCATTCTTATTTTCAACTCAAAAGGTCTGTTCACTATCAAACAAAACTAACTGCCTTTAATGTTAATAGAAACTACAGACAGAAATCCTCTAGAAACACAACAGACATTATGGATTTGACAATTCGTCGTGCTCTCTCTTCTAGGCTCAGTTTCAACATATTTGAAATCAAGTAGGAGGCTTATGTTGATACAAAATATTTGCAGACTGATTTACTGATGCTAAACTGATCACATACAGATGGTGAAGAAGTATTAACTGGAACTCCCACATGACAGTATGAAGGAAATAGGTTTCTCTGCAGAGAAATGTTTGAATGTGTCATAAAAACTTTGAGAATTAACATCTCAAAAGCCTTAAATCCAGTATGTAGAAACACTGTGTTAGCTTTGGAGTCCAGCTTCCTGGGTTCAATGCCACATAGATAACATAATGTGACTTTGAACAAGTGACTTAAACTCTGTAGGCTTTGGTCGTCTACAGTCAACGGGCGTCATCTCTCAGGATTATAGTGAGAATGAATGAGATAAGGTATATTCAACACCTGGCATAGTCCCTGGTATATATGCAAAACATGATAAAAGTCATTATCATTATTTTTATAATATTAACAGATTGGTGGTATTACATTTAATTAATATCTACATGCTGTGAAGGTATGCATAGGAATGCAGAAGGAGAAGGTGTGAGAAAGGAGGAAGAGAAAGAAGCAGAAAGTCAATGCTAATTCACTCTCCACCTTTAACACTCGCATCTTATTTCTGTTCCTGATCGTCTCCATCTCAGTAAATGGAACTACCATCTGCCCGGTTGCTTGAGGGGCGTATCTCAGAGTCCCTCTAACCACGCCCATTCCCCCCCCCTCCCTAGCTGGCCCCGCCCACCCTCTGTGCAATCCCAAGTTATTCCAGTCCCTCCATGGTCCCTCCCTAGTGTTCTGTGCCCGCCTCCTAACCCTTCTCCGTGCTGTTGCTCAAAGGCCTCTCTGGTTCATTCTCCACACAAAACCAGAGCCATCTTCTTGAAACATACATCAGATACCTCTCCCCGCCGCTGGCAACACTTCAATGCCTTCTGGTTGTACTTTGAATAAAATCTAACCTCCTCTGAAACCCTATCTGACCTGCATCCTCTCAACCCTCCGAATGCCACCTCCTGTCATTCCCTCCCTCACTACACAACAGTCGTCAGTGCAGCCACGCTCCTTCCCACCTCAGAGCCTTCGCACATGCTGTTCTCCCTACCTGGGACCCTTCCTTTATAGCACGAATGTCCAGTCCCTTCCTGACCTTCAGGCCAGAGCTTCAAGGTCACCTCCCCAGAGAGGCCTTTTCCATCCTCCAATGAAAGTAGCTGTCCCCTTTACCTCAGTTATTCTCTAGACTGGCACACTGTCTTCTTAACAGCACATAAAACAATTTCTAATTATTTTATTTCGTTTTTTCTTTTTTCTTTTTCTTTCTTTCTTTCTTTTCTTTTTTTTTTTTTTTTTTGGTCTGGGTCATCCAAAGACTGTAAAGAACTGAGCTGGGGCCATATCTTTTTTTAAAGCACTTCCAAGGCTTAGTTCACGCATTGTGCTGGGCATACAGAAGATGTTCAGTAAATATCTGTTGAAACCGATGGACAATTGAATAACTGAATCTTGTGAATGCCCATAGTTAAAATACATTAGATGTGTAATAATTTATTTTCGCTCTTTTTTTTAAAGATTTTATTTATTCATTTGAGACAGAGATGGTCAGAGAGGGAGAAAGATGAGGTACATATATTTTACATATTTCTATGTAACTACAAAGGTTAGAAATAGCTCACTATATACAGAGAAGTTCGTTACAAATTCTCTGTTAATCTAGAAAGCTGTCATGTTGAACAGGCAAATGTAAGTTCAGGAATCTTGCTGATTGTAGTTACTTAATTGGCATTTTTGGGGCCAATGGATTACATGAATCCATCTTTAAAATCTCTAATTTTAGAGGATACTGTGATTTGAAAACAACATTATGACCACATTTTATAGGGTTCACATCTTTTTTTTTTAAAGATTTTATTTATCTATTTGAGAATGAGAGATAGAAAGCACAAGAGGGAAGAGGGTCAGAGGGAGAAGCAGACTCCTGCTGAGCAGGAAGCCTGATGTGGGACTCGATCCTGGGACTCCAGGATCATGACCTGAGCCGAAGGCAGTCGCTTAACCAACTGAGCCACCCAGGCACCCTAGGATTCACATCTTTTTGATCAGGGATGATCAAAGACTAATTTCAAGTAAGTATTTGTTATTTGGGGACTTATCTTCTCATGGGCCCCTGAATGATGCTTTTCTGAATAATTCTCTCTCTCTCTCTCTCTCTATATATATATATATAGATAGATAGATAGATATAGATAAAACTGACTGCAAAGGATACTGTTATGAGACATCTGGATCTTCCCTCTGAGACTGAGGTTTTCGCCCTCCATTTGTTGGGGGTGTAGTTAAAGAGACCTGTATCTAAGATCATGCGCCATCCCTGGGGATGGTCCTTATCTAAAAACCAATCCTCGCTATAGGGGTTAGTGAGGTGGGGAGATCCAGCCTCTTGTCTAATGGGGGCTCAACTTGGAGTGGCCATCCCAGCTCCCGAGCTCTGGGATCAGCTCAGGCTGTTGTTGCACAGATGCTGCCAGGATGAGGTCCAATGCTTCCCTTTGCCCAACTCTGTTTTCTTCACAGGTATTGATCCAGAGAGCACTCCCTAGTAAACTCCCTGCACCCAAACCCTCCCCTCAAGATGGATATAGTGTCTCCTTCAAGAGACACTGACCGGGTTGATTGGGTACCATTCTTTTCTACCATTTTCCTGCTCCTTGGCTTGAAAGAACTACTCTCCCAAAAAGGCGGACAGATAGAATCTGCTACCCAGCTCTCCCCCAACGATAAATGGTATCTGACGGCAGGATTGGAAATGGGGATGACCAGAGTCTCCTACCAACCTGTGCCCTAGCCTAAACTGCCCTCAATTTCCTTTCTCTACTCTCTGGTGTCATCCCAGTGTGGAGAGAATTATAATAGAGACTACTTCTTTACTAATTAATTAATAGGAAACTAACCATAAGTATACATACACTCTGATATAATTATTTTTAAAACATGTGATAGGCTGAACTGTGTCCCCCCCCCCCCAAAATCCGGATGTTGAAGTCCCAACCCCCAGTGCCTCATAATGTAGTGGTATTTGGAGATGGGGTTTTTATAGAGACAATGAGGGTTAAATGAGGACATTTGTGTGGCCCCTGATCCAATAGGACTGGTGTCCTTATAAGAAGAGATTAGGACAGACTCACACGGAAGGAAGACTATATAAAGACACAGGGAGAAGTTGGCCATCTACAAGCCAAGGAGAGAGACCTCTGCTGAAACCAACTCTATCAACAACTTGATCTCAAACTTCTTTTTATTTTATTTTATTTATTTATTTATTTGAGAGAAAGAGAGCATGAGAGGGGGCAGGGCCAGGGGGAGAAGCAGACACCCCGCTGAGCGGGGAGCCCGATGTGGGGCTCGATCCCGGGACTCCTGGATCATGACCTGAGCTGAAGGCAGATGTTTAACCGACTGAGCCACCCAGTGCCCCTCAAACTTCTAACTTCCAGAATTGTGAATTTCTGTCGTTTCAGCCACCTGGTTTACAGTATTTTATTATGGTGGGGCTCCAACAAACTACTCTAGCACATAATCGTAAAACCTGTGCATTTTGTTTCCTGCCCTTAAATGCGCGAAGCACACCTAAGAAGGCCAGAGAGGAGCATCTCTAGGAGAGCTCCAGGATATCTTGAGGCTGTGGGAATTTTTCATCTCTTGCCCTGCCCCATTTTGTTTCCATAGCTTTATTTCTGCTTGATGTGGGTACCTCAAGTGGACCACACGGTTTGGTCATGTTTCCTCCAGCCCCAAACTTACACTCTTGTATGTATCTTCTTTTGTTTTGATGCTATGGTTTGGTGGATTCTTTATGCTGTACCCTGAACCTCCAGCCCCAGGAAGCTATCCCGGCCAGCTTCCATGAATCTAGCCTTCCCTGAGAAAGCAGATGGGCTGGATATCACAAGAGCTGCACACAAGCTCAGAGGGCCTGATTTACTAACTGGGGGTTAATCACATTGATTTTATCCTGACTCTCCATCCAGAAATTTAGGAATTAGATCTTATGGGCAGCATCGTAGCTTCCTAGATTTAAGGCATTTGACTATATTGTATCAAAATAATTAAGGGAAGGAAAAAGTTAATAAATATATATCCCACAAGAGAACATCATTGGGACAGTTCCCACTGTCCCCAGGAACGCTTCATGTGACACCCTTGTCTCTACCCAGTCTTCTCCAAGCTCTCCGATGATCAAATCATCTTAGATGACAGCCCGCTACACTACCATGCTTCTGTCATCCCACACCTGGACCACCACAGATGCTTAGGAGGCCCCGGGGACCTGAACTGTGTGGTGGTCTGTGGCAGAAGGGGCCTCTCGGTGTCCTTGCTTTAATTGTGCTTAAAGAGCATCAAATCTGTGCTGCCCACACGGAAACTCGGCTTCTGGTGTAACAGCTGTTCAATTGCTTCACTTACAGCTTCCATCCTTGCCCTTGGACTCAGTCAAGGTCCAGGGACTTGGTTGAGTGACAGCTTTTGTTCTGTGCTCCCCTCTGATGACTAAGGTTTTGTTTTGGGGTCAAGCTTGTCACGACTCCTTCCTCCCTTAGGGGAAGCTCTCTCCTCATTCACTCTCAGTCACTCGGGCAGAGACTTCTGGTAGGGCTGTCCAGCCAGCTCTCCACGCATGCCTGAGAGAGCCAAGTGCTAGCTTCTGGGCACATCAGGGGCTTCCTGTCTCCAGGACCTCTCCCCATAGCCCCCTTCACATCTGCCTACAGAGAGTGAGCTCCAGAGGAAAATAAAACTCGGCTGCTTCTTCAGGGACAAGCTGAAATGCTGGACGTATTTGCCTCGGAATAGTCTGTATTGCCCTTCTCCCTGTTGCCTGGTCTGAGGCAGGGCATCCAACTTCTGCATTATTATCACAGCAGATGAGTCTATTGCCTCAACTTGCTTCCGAGAGAATGACCATGACACATCCTAGTTCTGTCCCCTGAGTGCCTGGTGCCTGCAGATTTCCCATCACCTCTAGTCTTCCTTAAGAAGTCAGTGTTGCTGTAGTGTTCAAGGAATCATTATTTGCGTATAACACACAGTGCTCATCACAGCACATGCCCTCCTCAATAGCCATCACCCAGTTATCTCCTCCCCCCAACCCCTTCCCCTGCTGAAACCCCCAGATTGTTTCTCGGGGCCCATCGTCTCTCATGGTTCATCTCCCTCTCTGATTTCTCCCCCTTTGGATTTCACTCCCTTCCCCTATGGGCCTCCGTGGGAAAAAAAAAAAAAATTGTATTCAGGATATGCAAATATCTTCTACAAATCAACAGTTAAAAGATGAAAGACTGGGGGGAAAAAAAAAGAAAGAAATCAGTGTCACTGTTCCTGGTTAGCTCCCGAATTCCCTCAGTGCACCTTGATCCTTACAGGAGGAATTGGAGAGCCTTTTCAGAAACAATAGTCTCCTCTTGCTTAGAGCCTAAATGAAAAGGCAGCACTCCTGAAAGTTGTAGTTTGAAAATCTCATGTCCAACTGGATGTGGAAATTGACTAAAGGAAAATATGACGTATAAGATGACATTGCATTCTATGTTAAAAAAAAAAGAAGAAGATAGCAGGAGGGGAAGAATGAAGGGGGGGAAATCGGAGGGGGAGATGAACCATGAGAGATGATGGACTCTGAAAAACAAACTGAGGGTTCTAGAGGGGAGGAGGGTAGGGGGATGGGTTAGCCTGGTGATGGGTATTAAAGAGGGCACGTTCTGCATGGAGCACTGGGTGTTATATGCAAACAATGAATCATGGAACACTACATCAAAAACTGATGATGTAGGGCACCTGGGTGGCTCAGATGGTTAAGTGTCTGCCTTCAGCTCAGGTCATGATCCCAGGGTCCTGGGATCCAGTCCCGCATTGGGCTCCCTGCTCAGTGGGGAGCCTGCTTCTCCCTCTGCTTCTCTCTCTCACTCTCTGTCTCTCATGAATAAATAAATAAAATCTTAAAAAAAAACTGATGATGTAATGTATGGTGATTAACACAGTAAAAAAAAAAACAGAAAAAAAAGATGACATTGCATTCTGGATCAGAGAGAGAATTATCTTGTATAGGGTTATTCGAGGCTTTCCCATCACCTAGTCCTTCACATACGTTGTTTAGATCATCTGCCAGGCAGAAGTGACTTTGTTAAATAAACCCTTCCTTGAAATACGTGATATTTTCTTTGTTGACTTGTCTGCAGATCTGAAATGCTACTGTTAGTAAAACAGGAGGGTGAAGCTAAGGTGCAGTGGGGTTTTTTTGTTTGTTTGGTGGCTACGTTTTCCATCTGGAAAAGGACATGCAAATCCAGCTGTTGAAAAGACTTAGGGAAGATGGAAAGCAAGAAGGTGGGTAGAAAAGAGTTCATTCTGCTATTGATGTGGAAGTGATGGCCCTTGACATTTTCCCATTGCCTTCATCCCACCCAGAGGTACCTGTGAGCTGGTGGGAGGACACTGCTCGGGGGACAGCTGCCCAAGGCCTGTCAAGATCTGGGTTCCTTTGGGGGCTCTTCTCTCTGCAGGGCACTAACAACCGAGAGGAGCAACCCTGCATGGGATCAAAGGTAAACACCAGAGCCAAAGGCAGAGCTGCAGGAGGCTATAAAGGAATGCAAACTTGAGAAAGCACTAGATGGAGGACATCACTTTGTTGCTTTAAAATCGACAATCTGTGATTGGGTCTTCATATGTGAGGGCAAATAACAAATTGATGGCTGAAAATAAAAAAAATTAATAGGAAAAAAATTCCTAAATTATTCAACTGAATTTCCTACATCTGAACTCTGCTATTAATCTTCTAAGCACACGTCCCTGGCTTTTAATTCTCCCGTTTACATTTATAATGTTTATTGCTAGGGCACTTTAGAAAGAAATTGCTGGGGGCGCCTGGGTGGCTCAGTCGGTTAAGTGTCTGCCTTCGGCTCAGGTCATGATCCCAGAGTTCTGGGATCAAGTCCTGCATCGGGCTCCCTGCTCAGAGAGGAGCCTGCTTCTCCCTCTCCCTCTGCTGCTCCCCTTGCTTGTGCTCTCTCTCTGTCAAATAAAATAAATTTAAAAAAATAAAATAAAAGATAAAAAGAAATTGCTGGGTGAGAGTATAAGTGCAACGTGCACAGATCCCTCAAAATATAAATTATGCAAATACAGTAGCCTTCTCCCTTCTGGGTGGTTTTGCTTTCTGCAGTTTTAGTTACCTGTGGTCAACTGCAGTCCAGACGCAGATGATTCTCTCTCTGATGTATGGTCAGAAGGTCAGTCGTGGCCCAGTGCTCTGTCATAGTGCTGGTGTCATGCTCCTCACTTCATCTCATCACATAGGCATTTTATCATCACACTCATCACAAGAAGGGGGGGTTACAGTAAGATATTTTGAGAGAGAGAGACCACATTCACATAACTTTTATTATAGTATATTGTCATAATTGTTCTATTTTATTGTTAGTTATTATTATTAATCTCTTATTTTACCTAATTTATAAATTAAATTTTATCATAGGTATATATGTAGAAGAAAAAAACACTGTATCTATATGGTTTGGTACTCTCTGCAGTTTCAAGCATCTGCTGGGGCTCTTGGAACGAATTCCCTGCAGATAAGGGGGCACTACTGTATATTGAATTTTCACGAGCCTATGTCAATTACTGCTTTATTTAAATTTTATGTGTTCTATATTCTTGTCCACACCATCGCCTCCCCCATCTTAGATGGGACACAGATCACATCGTTTGCAACTACCATGTCTTTCCATTACAGGTGGTTTTGCTGTGACTTCTGGGCAGTCCCAAAGGAGAGTCACTGTGGTGACATTACTGGTGAGATTTTTCCCAGTAGAGGAACTGGCCACAGTGGAAGAGGTGAGCCCACTCTTCTTTCCTGGGAAAGCTGCAGAGCCAGGCCCTGAGCTAGGTATCCAGCCCGGTTAGGCTCTAAATGTCTAGGCTATGAACCAGATGTCAAAGATCATGGTGACCCTTTGATATATGATAGGGATCGGTGGCAGTGGCTTGTAAAAGTAAATCCTCTTGGGTTCCCTAAGGAATTAAAGTCTAGCAGTGGCCAAGGTTCTTGACATTCCAAATAATTGCGGAGTGTTTCCAAAAACAAGTTGCTCAATTTTTTTTTTATGACAAAAACTAGTTATAGCAAGATGTAAATATGTTTGGACACTAGAGGTTGTAGACGACAATAGAGTACAAGGGAACAATGGTCTATTACCCATGACATTGAAAGGAAGCACAAGGGTTAAACAAATACTTCCGAGTTGGAATCTCAGCTTCGCTTTTTTGCAAATGGCAAAATCTCTCTGAGCTCTATATATTGCTCTGAGATGTAAAGGAGGTAATTTATGCAGAAATACCTAGGATGGTGCTTGGCACATGGTAATTATGGAAGACCCTAATTGAGGATAACAGGTATGGCCAAAAAAGACTTTCAGGTTTAATTCACTTAGAAATGAGGACCAAAACTTCATGGTTAATGATAAAAGCGAGGTACCCAACCAATAAACAAGTAAGACTGTAATTGGAATTTTATTTCAAAATGTAAAAATAAAAAAATTTTAAAGGCTGATTTTGGATATAATCAGGTTTAGACTATAATCGATAGCAAATTCCTGTTCCAATCTCCTCTGTGCAAGGCCATCCTGGGGGCAGGAAGCAGATATAAAGCAGCACATTGCCTGGGGCTGAGCTCCAAGGCAAACCATCCAGGGCAGCAGAAGGGGGGGTGGCCATCTTTTCCTAATTCAGCCTCCTTCTCCCAGCCATGCTGACAAATGGAACAGGATATGAATATGCATACCTCTGATTTGTTGCTTACACAGACATGATCCAAAAGCCACTAGAAGCTCTCTCAAATCCTTTCCCTCAGGGCCTCAGTCTTTGCCCATGTCATAAATCTGTCCCAAGTTCCTCCTCAGAGCTTCCCTTAAAATGGAACTGAACAGACTACACACAGTTCTGCCTCCAGTTATTTCTTATTTCCTCTCATGTGACTTTTCAATTTTAATGTAATTAGCATTGCTGAGAAGGAGCCCCATGGCCAGAGCAGTTTCACTGGGTGTACAGAGCTGAGCCTCGGTTCAATTTCCTATTCCATGTGGTCAGTCTCCACATGTGTTCTTAAAGATCCGGAACATCTGGTGTCAGCCTTGGTGGAGGAAGCCAACTTATTGGGACAGCAGCTAAAACCTAAATACTGATCTGCAATAGGGGTGAGAATCCTTGTTTGTTTTTCCCTCCTTTGTAGCCCAGCCTTGACCTGTGGGCAGATCCATTGGCAGAAATGTGCTGCCGAAACTCAGAGAGAAACTCCCTAGTTCAGTCAGTGGACTAGGAGAAGGGCCCTCTGAGTGCCAGAGTGTGGCAGAAATCCCCAGTGATTTTCCTTTTTCCTCTCCCTTTTACTTCCCAGCCCTGTCCTGAGGCCAACCCCTGCTGAGGAACTGCTTTGCTGTGGCAGCAACCCTGACATTTAAAACCCAAAAAGAAGAGAGAAAACCTCATGCTGTCCAGAGGAAGAGGGGAAAGGGGCCCCTGGAGCCAGAAAGTGTGTGGGTTACCCCAGAGATAACAGTGCTAGAGAAGTGATCTCCTATTCATTTCATGAACTCGTAAGTCCTGGACTTACTACTGAGCTGAGCAAAAAAAATCGAGTGCCCATAAAGGGATGTGTTCTGACTGTAGTTAAGACTGGTTGATAGGTAAACAGATACTTCTCAAATAATTGAGATTCTTAAAAAGAAGTAATTTGTCAACTTTTTAAGCATTAAAACCCATTCTACAATTTATGGTTAGCAAAGAAAGGATCTGCTAATGTGAAATCAAATTTAGACTGATTGTATCCACAATTTCACAAAATCCTCAGTAGTGGGGTACAAATGAGTATCTATCATACCTCGGAACTAAAAGGTGGCAAAACAACTAAAGGAAAGAAGAGAGGACAGTTTTTCCTTAAAGATAAGGAAGAGGCATAGGTTCGTCTCTTTTCAGGGAGTATTTTGTTATGTACAATTTAATAAGCCTTAATAGATAAGAACTTCTCAGGAATTAATGTCTATCAAATTAAGTTACGATCTTTACCTAAGAAAATATCTAAGTGCTCTACAAATTCATTAACTAGCTATAGCAATGAATAATTTAGATAGAATAATTAATCCAAATTTGTCTTTTCAGATGAAAACCTTTTGCCTAAAAGTAATAATGCTCCTTTCATTTAAAAGTTCAAGTTAATTTTTGTTTAAAAGCTAAGTTTGGCAAGCTAATATGTGGACAATGCCTTTTTTTTAATTAAGATTTTATGTGTTTATTTCAGAGAGAGAGAGAGAGAGAGCGCACGGGGTTGGGGGGGAAGGGAGAAGGGAAGCAGACTTCCCACTGAGCAGGAAGCCTGACTCAGGGCTCCATCCGAGGCCCTTGAGATCATGACCTGAGCCTAAGGGAGACGCTTAACTGACTGAGCCACTCAGGCACCCTGTGGACAGCGCTTCTATAGGGAATTTTGGAAACTGTGTTTTTACATAATAGTCAAATTGCAAAATATAGAGATTCCTGTTTCTTCAAAATAGTTGGAAAATAAATCATTTTGTCTACTTGTATTTAAATGCAGACTATGGGGTGCCTGGGTGGCTCAGTTGGTTAAGCGTCAGACTCCATTTTGGCTCAGGTCATGATCTCTGGGTTATGAGATGGAGCCCTGAGTCAGGCTCTGCACTGGGTGTGGAAACCACTTAAGATTCTCTCTCTCCTTCTCCCTGTGCCTCTCCCCCTCCTCAAATAAATAAATAAATAAATATTAATTAATTAATTAATGCAGGCTGATGCAGTAGAATAATAATTTTGGAACATTAAGAAGATCTTTCCGAACATGTGTTATTAGTTATTTAGAAGAATAATATATTTGAAATTCTATTTGAAAATAGATTTATTCCTAGAATTTCTCTTACCTGGTGCTATTTCCCTAAGGCATTCACTAAGGTGTTTGATGCACCTTTGACATAAAGAGAAAAGGTGAGGGGCCCAGACAGATGAGGGTGGGAACAGAAATCCCACATAGATCTGGGGACTCAGGGCAACTTATACCTCCCTATCCTGGATAGATATCAAAAGGTAGTGTGATCCCAGAAGAACAATGGCTGTTTGATAACTTCTCAGAATTCTCCCAGACCCCAGGATCAGGAGAGACAGCGTATTGACAGTAGAACCCAAGAGGGGCGTGGTAGTTACTAAGAGAACAAGAAAGACCCGAAACCTTAGAGTCACAAATGGAAAACAACTTAGCAATGACTGTGAGGTGAAGTGGGATCTTATAACAGTTTTATAGATGAGCCAAGTAAAGCAATAACTGCGGTTAAGTACAAAAGTCCACCACAAACAGGGAATAGGAAAGCCAGGATTTATACCCAAGTAGGCTCCTTCAAATTGTGCAGTAGCATTGGCACATAAGTGAAGAATAAACCCACTGAGTAGACTAAGCAACCTAGAAAAAAAAATCCATCTATTTAGAAACTTTATTTATGACATTTCACATCAGTCGGGGAAAAAATGGACTATTTGCAAAAGTTGGCCTGGGCAAATTTTTGTCAATATGGAAAAAAAAATTGGAGTCTTTCCAAATCACACATAATAATCAGTTGCAAATGTGAATTACAAAATTATAAAATGTAGAACATGTAGGTGAATATCCTATGACTGATATGGAGAAGGACTTCTTTTTTTTATTTGTTTGAAAGATTTTATTTATTTGACAGAGAGAGAGAAAGCACAAGCAGGTGGAGTGGCAGGGAGAGGGAGAGGGAGAAGCAGGCTTCCTGGGGAGCAAGGGAGCCTGACGAAGGGCTCGATTCCAGGACCCGGGGATCATGACCTGAGCCGAAGGCAGCCACTTAACTGACTGAGCCACCCAGGCGTCCCTGGAGAAGGACTTCTTAAGCAAGATACAAAAATAGTAACTCATTATTGGAAAAATTACAATTATAATTTCCAATGTACCTAAAGACTTTATAAAGAAAGTAGGAAAAAAATACACAATCTGGAGGAAGAAATTTCAACACATGTAACTGACATCAGGTTTGTATCCAAAATCTATAAAGAATTGTTAGAAAGCAATAAGATGACAAGGAAACATGTAGCAAAATGGGAAAGGACATGAACAGACTTTTGGCAGAATTGTGTCACAATGTGTATTATATTCAGAACATATAAAGAATTGCTGAAAATTCAGAGGAAAATAACAAACAACCATACAGAAAAATGCACAATGTGACACATACAACTATTAACTATTTGAAGGCAGGAGCCATTTCATTGACTTTTCTGTTCATTGGGGAATATAGCACAGTGCTACACAGATGGGTGATTTTTTTTTTTAATTTTTAAAAGATTTTTATTTATTTATTTGAGAGAGAGAGAGTGAGCAAGTGAGAGAGAGAGAGAGAGAGAGAACATGAGCAGGGAGGGGGCAAAGGGAGAGGGAGAAGCAGGCTCCCCACTGAGCAGGGACCCCGATGTGGGACTTGACCCCAGGACCCTGAAATCGTGACCTGAGCTGAAAGCAGATGCTTAACCAACTGAGCCACCCAGGCGCCCCTATTTTAATAGGGAGGAAATAAACACTTGGTCACTGAGAGCAATCATAGTACTAATAAGATAACAAAACCTTTTAAAGAAAGACATGAATGCAAGTTAAAAAAGAGGAAAAAAGAAATGAGAGCCGGCGTCCTCAACATGGCGGCTCCCCAAGATGTCCACGTCCATATCTGTAACCAAGAGATTGTCAAATTCGACCTGGAGGTGAAGGCGCTTATCCAGGATATTCGAGATTGTTCAGGACCATTAAGTGCACTTACTGAACTGAATACTAAAGTGAAAGGGAAGTTTCAGCAGTTGCGGCACAGAATACAGGAGCTTGAGCAGTCAGCGAAAGAGCAAGAGAAAGAGTCGGAGAAGCAAGTCCTGCTCCAGGAAGTGGAGAATCACAAAAAGCAGATGCTCAGCAATCAGACCTCATGGAGGAAGGCTAATCTCACTTGCAAAATTGCTGTCGACAATCTAGAGAAAGCAGAACTTCTCCAGGGAGGAGACCTCTTAAGGCAAAGGAAAACCACCAAAGAGAGCCTGGCCCAGACGTCCAGTGCCATCACGGAGAGCCTCATGGGAATCAGCAGGATGATGTCCCAGCAGGTCCAGCAGAGCGAGGAAGCCATGCAGACTCTAGCCAATTCTTCCCGGACTATCCTGGATGCAAATGAAGAGTTTAAGTCCATGTCAGGGACCATCCAGTTGGGACGGAAGCTTATCACAAAATATAATCGCCGAGAGCTGACAAAAAAAAAAAAAAGAAATGAGAGATTGAGGGTGGTGGAAGGTGGATGACTAATGGAAAATGTCTGGCTCCCGATCAGATTCATTTTGCCTCTCTCAGATGCTTATTCACCAATAGCGTGATATCCAGCATCTTGAAGTTGGGTAGCCGGTGGCACAAATATGATTTTGAGAAAAGGAGGGTGGGGTGTCCTGGATCAAAGTGTCAAGTGTGGTCATTTCTTGTATTACTTTCAGAAAGACTCAGACGATTAGATACCAACTGTGGGAAGTGTTTAAGAATCAGAAAGATAGTTTGGAATCACAGAGGAAGAAATAATAGATTACCTGGATAAACATATGTTGCCTATTAAGGTTAATATATGGGGGGCACTCATGTTGGATCATCATGACCTGCAGTGCCCTCTCCATGGAAGTATTAGTGAGGTAAACAAGCAGTTGAAATTCTCTAGTGGGAGCCATGATAGATTTAGCTGAGCAGTCTTATTTGAACTTTAATGTTTTGCTATAGTTTTCTGGATAATTTACCCTACAGGGGAGGCCAGAAATTTCCTGACCATAAGCTTTTCCTAACTGACACCAAAGGAAACCTGGGGATCCCAGATCCATCAGAGTGAGGTGACAATGATTTGATGGTGGCCATATTGGTTGGCCACACACATTCCATGAGTCAGCCTCCCTCTCGCTGCTAAATTTGTTCGTCTCTGTGTAGCTTGTGGTTTGGGCTGAGGATAGCAGTTTCTGGGATCAAAGCTGACTCCCTGGGATAAAACACCCTCTGAAAATTAATCAGCCTAATTTTTGAGGAGGTTCTGGCTACATTTAGAAAAGGGCACAAGACTGGAAGTTTCTAGCCGTGGCTTATCCAGAAAAAATAAACGATCAGAAAGAGTGGGGCCACATTGAGTGACGTTCTATCCTGCCATCTTCCCAGACTAGATTTCTAGTACACTTGTTGCCATCCTGTAATGGCTTCCTTCCTTGACTTTCTGCACCATTCACCTTGCTAGTCCCCCTTCTTGAATTGCCAACCATTGTGGGAGAAAAGATTTTTAGCTCCTGTGATTGAATTTACTTCAACTACTTCCCCATCACCCTTTTTCTTGGGTACCCAGCAATGTCATCGCTCTCTCCTTATAGTTTCCTTCTACCGAATCCTTCTCTTCTCTAGGAGACCCAGCTTCAACCCACACACGTGCACATATACATACTCTAAGTATATACCCATTCACTCTACCAAATAACACTATAAGGCACCGGAGCACTTTCCCTTTATGTTCATCTTTCTATTTCAAATTCTTTCCACGTATTTGCCCTCTAGGTCTTTTACCTACGTTCCTGAAGACTAACATTACCTTTCCATGCCTAGCTGTGCCTGTGTGTTTGTGAGCCTGCCCTGTTTGCATTCTCCTGGATTCACTCCTTGCTTCTGCCTCTTCCCTCCTGTCTTCTCATCCAGTCACTTATTCAATTTGCCAAACAGAACTTCCATCCTGTGCTAAGCACTGAGGACACCAAAACGGATAAACAGTGGTCTCTGCCTTTGAGGAGACACATAAACAAAAATTTAATATAATGGGATCAGAGCTGTTTTAATGGTGCTGCAGGGGGAAAAAAAAGAAGGTCCATGCTTCATAATTGTCTGAGAAAACTTAGGGCTAGCCATTTGCACAGGGCATGACATATGTGCTTAACATATGCTACATATTTTATTTTCCAAGATAGATTGGCACATGATCTTCAGTTGCTCCTTTTCTATTGACTCCTTTCTCTTGCTCTGATCTCCACTAGCCTAAAAAAAAAGAAAAGGCCTTTCCTACACTGCTATCTTTCTTTCCCTTATCATCAGACTTCTTAAGAGGGTCTCCCCTGGCTAATTTTTCTTCTTTGCTATCCGTTTATTCTAAAAATATTTGTGATCCTGATTGAAATAGGAATCATTCCAGATATGTACATATGTTTACATACACACAATGAAATTCATTTTATAGACAAAATCTTTGAGACTGTCTATATTTGTGTGTATGTGTGTACAATTTTAGAGATATTTGGTGAGGACAGTGGTCTGGTATTCTGGGGCTTTTCCGGACCTGCTTTGTAGAAGTACTTTAATCAAACTTTGTTCTTTTAGGATAACTTTTAGGGATGTTAAACTCTCCAGACTCGCCATTAATCAGAGTCTATCCTTTGGGGAATGATCAAAGTTTATATCCTAATTTCCAAAACTGTTCTAGAAATTAGATCTCCCTCCATGAGCCAGAGAGTCGAGTAACATTTGCTGAGGAGCCATGTGGCCAGGTAAGTATAATGAGCCTGGAAATAATCTTCCATATCACATTCATCAAAAGAGATAGGTAGTGTGTCTGCTTTTATTTAAAGACTTTTAAGTAAGGTTCCATTCTTGATATTTTCTGTTGCCTAATTCACAATCTTTCTTGGAACAAATGCATATAGTGTCACTGGGGATGTGCAGCCCTGTAGATAGAGCATGATTCTGGAAGTTTGTTTATTTTTAAACTTAATACTTAGTGGTCACGGTGAATGTCTGAATTATAGTCACCACCGGCACACTTCAATGCAACTAGGAAATACTTTGAAACGGAGAAAGTACTATTAGAAAATGATTTTTATTAGGGATACCTGGTTGTATTATACCATTCTACAGCTTATTCCCACATCCTTCCCTATATTTTTTCTGTTTATTCATGTTTCTAATTTTGCCTTATTTCTGAATCCAACATATTACTGTTCCACTCTTCCAAATTATTTAAGTAATAAAGTTCGTGGGTTACTAAATGGTTGTCCATATTCTAAAGTTCTTAGTGTCGGGCCCCTGGGTGGCTCAGATGGTTAAGCGTCTGCCTTTGGCTCAGGTCATGATCCCAGGGTCCTGGGATGGAGTCCCGCATCGGGCTCCCTGCTCTGCGGGGAGCCTGCTTCTCCCTCTCCCGCTCCCTCTGCCTCTCCCTCTCCCACTCCCTCTGCCTCTGCCTCTCTCTCTCTCTCTCTCTGACTCTCATGAATAAATAAATAAAACATTTAAAAAAAAAGTTCTTAGTGTCAGTTGATTAGATAATGAACAAGTGAATGGGATCATAATGTCTGATCTTTCTATTTCTTACTGTCCAACTTATCATAAAACACTAATCTTGAAGCCATTTTTTAAATTGCGTTATTAGATAGTGAAACATTACTAAAGGTTTATTTCTTAAATGAATGGTGTCCATAGTAATTTTGGAGGTATAATATAATAATTTCTGAAAGGGAATTTAACACTTCCATGTAGAGCATTTCATTCTAAATATTCAAGTTCTGTGTTAAACACAAAAAATGTTTAATTACCATTGTCATTTTCAGAGTGAAATCAAGTAAATAAAATTCAGCAAGCATTTTTCCCAAGAAGCTTAGAAAATGTTACAGATTCAAATGCTTTGGCTTTTCCTGTAAGGAAGAGAGTGGTCTCTGTTTTTCAGGTCAAAAACTGAGAGGGAGAGAAACAATCTTGCCCAGTGTTTCAAGGTGTGTCAGTAGCAAATCCACAAGAAGGCAAAGCCCTAACTCTGCAAAAGAGTAAAACTCGTTATGCAACATTCTTCTCCTCTGAGAGCTCCCCCACTTCAGATCATGGGATCCTTCACTTGAATTTAGTTTCACTTCAACCTAACCGTCAAATTTAGGAGTTCCAAATTCCACACTCCCTCAGGTCTTGCTCTCTACCCACCAATCCAATAATTTTTTTTTTAATGGTTTAATTAGGGCCCCTGGGTGGCTCAGTTGGTTGAGTGACTGCCTTCGGCTCAGGTCATGATCCTGAAGTCCTGGGATCGAGTCCACATCGGGCTCCCTGCTGAGCAGGGAGTCTGCTTCTCCCTCTGACCCTCCCCCCTCTCCTGTGCTCTCTCTCTCTCTCTCATATTCTCTCTCTCAAATAAATAAATAAAATCTTAAAAAAAAATGGTTTAGTTATTTTATTTTATTTTAGAGAAAGAGAGCATGTGAGTGGGGGGAAGGGAGGAGCAGAGGGAGAAGGAAAGAGTCCTCAAGCAGAGTCCCCACTGAGTGCGGAGCCTGATGCAGGGCTCAATCCCAGGATCCTGAGATCATGACCTGAGCCAAAATCAGGAGTCAGAGGTTTAACCGACTGAGCCACCCAGGTGCCCCATCAATCCAATAATTTTTAACCAGTGATAATAATTTCCTCTTTTAACACCCCTCCTAACTGCCTCCAGCCTCCAGCAGTGTGGGATTATCCAGGATTTGGAGCCAGAGGATCCGAGGTTGAGTCTCTGAGCTCTTGACCAGTTCAGACCTCGGTTTCCTCATGTGTATCATGGGGATAATAATATTGACCCCACAGAAATGTTGTAAGGATTAAACGTATGTGAAAACAATTTCACAAATGCTATTAATCATTAATAACTAATATCCATTTTATTGAGAGCCTTGAATGATTCACACAATGCAAAGAAATTTAGATTCAGTTGTTAGTAAATGGAGAGGCTATTTTGGGATGTCTATGAAGTTTCCTACCTTTCTATGCAGAAGCAAACCTATACATTAAAAGGCTATCAATCTCACCCCCACCCATGAAAATGGCTACTATCAAAAACAACATAACAAACGTTGAAGAGGATGTGGAGAAAGTGGAAACCCTGGGGTGCCTGGGTGGCTCAGTCAGTTAAGCATCAGGCTTCAACTCAGGTCATGATCCCAGGGTCCTGGATTGAGCCCCTCATCGGGCTCCCTGTGGGGGAGTATGTGACATAATGTTTTCACATACATTTTGTGAAACGTATTGTTTTCGCATATGTTTAATCCTTACAACATTTCTGTGAGGTCAATATTATTATCCCCATGTTACACATGAGGAAATGCTCCCTCTCCCTCTGCTGCTCCCTATGCTTATGCTCTCTCTGTCAAATAAATAAATAAATAAAATCTTAAAAAAAAAGAAACTGGAAACCTTGTGCAGTGTTGGTGGGAATGTAAAATGGTACAACTTTTGTGGAAAATAGTAGTTTCCTCAAAAAATTAAAAATAGACATATAATTTGATCCAGCAACACCACTCTTGGGTATATACCCAAAAGGCTTGTAAGCAGAGACTTGAAGAGATGTTTGCACAAACATCCATGTTCATAGCAGCATTCTTCTTCTTCTTTTTAAAAAGATTTTATTTATTTATTTGAGAGAGAGAGAAAGAGAGCACGAGAGGGGGGAGGGTCAGAGGGAGAAGCAGACTCCCCGCTGAGAGACTCCATCCCAGGACCCTGGGATCATGACCTGAGCCAAAGGTAGATGCTTAACCAACTGAGCCACCCAGGTGTCCCCACAGCAGCATTCCTCTTAATAGGCAGAAGGTGAAAGCAATCCAAGTGTCCGTGGATGGGTGAATGGATAAACAAAATGTGGTGTACATGCACAATGGATTAGTATTCAATCTTAAAAAGCAAGGAAATTCTGACACATGCTACAACATGGATGAGCCTTGAAGACTTTATGCTCAGTGAAATAAGACAGTCACAAAAGGACAAATACTATGTGATTCACTTATATGAGTTACCTAGATACTCAATTCATAGAGACAAAAAGTAGAATGGAGGGGTGAGCACTGAGAACTGTTGCTTCTTGTGGCGCTCAGGGCCCGGGGGAATGGAAAATGATAGTTATACTGTTAATGGGGACAGACTTTCAGGTTTACAAGATGAAAAGTTTTGTGGGTGGATGGTGGTGATGATGGTTGCACAACAGTGTGAATGTACTTAATGCCACTGAAATGTACACTTAAAAATAACTAAAATGTGGGGCGCCTGGGTGGCTCAGTTGGTTAAGCATCTGCCTTTGATTCAGGTCAGGATTCCAGGGTCCTGGGATCAAGCCCCACGTTGGGCTACTTGCCCAGCCTGCTTTCTCCCTCTCTCTCTGCCCCTCCCCCTGCTTGTGTTCTCCCCCCCCCACTCTATCACACTTTCTCTCTGTTAAATAAATTAATTAAAAAAAATAAAATGGTAAATGTTATATTATATGTATTTTGCCAGAATTTGTTTTAAAAGGCAGTCAACCAATTTGGCACATCAAATTCCCCCATTTCTTATCTGAACAATTGTCTGTAAACAAAGTATCTAAAAAAGAAAACTGAGGCACCTGGGTGGCTCAGTCCCTTAAGCATCTGCCTTCGGCTCAGGTCCTGATGTCAGGGTTCTGGGATGGAGCCCCACATTGGGCTCCCTGTTCCACGGGAAACCTGCTTCTCCCTCTCCTACTCCCCCTGCTGTGTTCCCTCTCTGCCAAAATAAATAAATAAAGTCTTTAAAAAAATTATTATTTTAGGCAAGTTTTTAAAATAAGAAAGTCTGCAATGTATCCCCTACTCTATAAAACTCAACTGTGTATAAACGAACTTCTTACTACCTGAGGCCACCACTTAATACACAGTACTGCCTTGGGTTAGTTGCTCAGCCTCTCTCAGCCTTACTTCACTCTTCTGTAAAATGGAAATGCCAATTTCTTTCCAGTCCAGTCAGGGTCTTGTGAGGATTATAGTAAATGATATATGCAAAGAGCCTTTTGGGCATATGGCAGAGTCAGTTCTCGATATGTTACCTTGTATGTATAAATTCCTTGAAACGAGAATTAATGATAGATACCATCAGGGTTACAATCAACAAAGAGGGCCCCAGATATATATGGAAGGAAGGATGGTGATCTCATTCTTTTTCTTGAAGGTAATGGGAACTCTGTGGCTTTGTAGCATCAAATGTACATTTAGGCATCGATTTCTTTTTGGCACCACAAAGAAGCATAGTTCTTAGTGCTCACCCCTCCAGTTAAGCAGCTCATCCACAGTCTGCACCAATGGGGAGACCCACCCTCAGCAAGGGCTAGAATGATTTGCTCTAATTTGCTCTGCCTGAAAGATGTCCCTGCATATGTTTTTAAGCATCAAACCCTGTACCCTCAGAGGTATAAAAACCACGTATTTGGTGGACTTCGGCGGGGGGAAACATGTCTTGCATCTGTAAACATTTGAAAATGTATTTCCAAAGGTGGATCTTGTCCTTTCTTTTTATTTCTTTATGTTTTTTAACATTTGTTTTCCTGGTTTTCCTCCTTTTCAGAGCTATCTTGTATAGAATCTACTGCTCCCATTACACTAATTAGCAATGTAAATATTTTAACAAACTCTGTGGGATTACTTTACCTTAGCTTTAAGCAAATGTATAATTTAACACCAGCAGGACAACTTGCATCGCCCCATCATTTGATGCTTCCCAGCCTTGAATTCATACCATGATAGAGAATTTTACAGTTTTGGAATCAGAGATGAGTTCTTCATGTAAAAGATAAGGCTATGCCTTCATTTCAGCTTCAGGAACTTTCAGAAGAGAATGAGCATTGGAATTTTTATTGGTGTTGCTTAAATCAAAGAGAACAAAACATACACATCCTGAACCCTTGGCCTGTTAATTATAATCATAGCGAAGGCTAATTATATTGCTAATCCGGAAAAGTTCACCCTGAACCCTGTTTGCCTAAAAACTCTAGTTCACAGTTGTTAAATGACACTTATGTAGTCCTCCTGTGCCCTTCCCATTGTGTTGAAGGAGGCTCATTTTGGAGTGGGATATGCAAAATTTATTTTTTCTGTTGACTTTTCCAACCCTCCTCTTTTTCTTCTCTTTCTGCTCTGGTGCTGACTGCCCCCAAAGTGCAGTGTTTTTGAAAGTCTCTGCCAAAGAAGGAAGTTTCAGCAATAATGAACTAACACATAAACATGGACAAAATACCATTGTTTCCTAAGAATGGTTGCTTCCGTTTGTTCTGTGATTCACCTGTACTTGCCCATATGATTCCTCACTAGAATGGGTGGATCTGGCTTCAGCTCTGGGGCTGTTCTTCTGGGGCTCCTTTCAGTTTGGATGAGATCAGTCAAAGGAAATGTGATGCAGGTGAGCAGCAGTACTCTGTCCTCCTCTGCGAGAACTCGAGCGAGGTTCTCTCTTGAGGGACAGAACCAGACCCCTGGGCAGGTTAGCCCTGAGATGGAGCCAGGCAATTGCTATGTGTGTCTTTTTTTTTTTTTTTTTTTAAGATTTTATTTATTTGACAGAGAGAGAGTGAGATAGCGAGAAAGGGAACACAAGCAGGGGTAGTGGGAGAGGGAGAAGCAGACTTCCTGCGGAGCAGGGAGCCCGATGTGGGGCTCAATCCCAGGACCCTGCGATCATGACCTGAGCTGAAGGCAGACGCTTAACATTGAGCCACCCAGGCGCACCTACGTTTGTCTTTTTATTTCAGTACATTCGATCACCTACCTGAAAGGAAGATAGGATTCATTTACACAATTCAGGGTCCTCATTCAATAAAGGAATATGATTAACATAAAATAGTAAGTTTTTGGAAGCCATGGTCACCTCTTTATTTAGATTTCTGCAGAAGACTTAATACTGGGCAGGAAAGAAGTAGGAAACATTCAATTCGTAAGGGGTACTTCTGGAGGGAAAAATCTGTGTTAGCCTTGACTTTGGCTACCTTGGTTTGAAGAAACACATAGTTTTAGTATCAGGGTTTTCCTGGAAAAAAAAAAAAACGACAAAAAACAACTAAAAGCAGTAGTTACCATTTAATGAGTCAACAAAGTACCGGAACTTACGTATTATCTTTTTAGTCCTTAACATCTCTGAACTTGAGTATACGTTTCTCTGTGAAGGTGTTAATAATAGTTATTTTGCTATACAAAAGAGACAAATAAGGTTCAGAGAAATTAAAGAATTGTACAAAATTCATGCAGCTAGTACTAGAGTGAATCTCAATGATAATAAAGGCCACTTTCTTTCTATGAGATTATACAGACGACTCTCCATGAAATTATCCGAGTTTCTTGATTCAAATAGCTGGCATATTGGAATATGAAGAAAAGAGTTTTGTAATAGGAGCCCTGAAATCCTTCTGTGAGTGGAAGATGCTAATTATAATACTGATGTAATAATTAGAGCTAATATATGTTAATTGTGTATTATATGCCTATAGTTCCTATAGTGATAACTTCATTTAATCCTCAAAATAGCTCTATGATGTAGGTAATATTCTTATTTTTCACCATTTTCTAGATGAGTAAATTGAGGCACAGAAACTTTAAATAATGTACAAATTGCAAATACATATTGTTCATTGTTCATAGCCAAGAGGTCAACTGATAATAAATTAATTAAATGTGTATGATGAACTCTAATTTTTTTACTGCTAAGCTAGAATAAGAGTTGAGATTTTTGTGGGAAAAATAAACCAAAGTAAGTGAAATAAACTCTATTGAAATGTAATGGTCTGGAAAGGTCTAGATAACTAAAACATGCTGGGTATTGTAGAATACCATACCAAGAGTATTTTGGGGGGCGCCTGGGTGACACAGTTGGTTAAGCGCCCGAGTCTTGGTTTTGGCTCAGATCATGACCTCAGAGTCATGAGATTGGGCTCCGTGCTCAGCACAGAGTCTGCTTAAGTTTCTCTCTCCCTCTGCCCCTTCCCCCACTCTCTCTATCTCTCTCTCAAATAAAATAAACCCTTTAAAAAAAAGAATAGAGAGTATTTTTGAAGCACTCTCATAAATTGGCAGTACTTTTATGACTCTAGGATATTTTCATTCTCTTTACTCTCTTGTACTTACTGCCTGGCATGTTTAACCCCAAGGATTTTCTACACTTGTAACATCCTGAATATTTGTTTGCCTGCTTTTGCCTGAATATGTTCAGGATCTCCCAGAGGTTATCTCTAATATTACAATGTCAATAGGAGATACTAACACACATGCCTTTTGACCTGAAAATTCCTCACATCCCACTATCTGATCATACAAAAAGACTGAATGCTTTGTTAGTTCCATAATTTTTAAAGTCAGGCATAAGATTTCTAAAATCCCTGGTAACTGAGTGGAAAACAGGAACTTGATTCTATGTTTTTAGGTCATTTCCTTCCAAAATTGATTCTACTTGGATCCTCCATCCATCTCTACCACATTGCGGCATGTGTATCTACCCGGGAGCATCCAAATAACCACTCTACGGGATTACTGGACTCACTGTTAAGTTTCCTGAGTGGTGACAATTTGCATGATGCTGCTAAATTAGGAATATTCAACCCAAATATCTGTCAGCAGATGAGCAGATAAAGAAGATGTATATATACAATGGAATGTTATTCAACCATGAGAAGGAAGGAAATCCTGCCATTTGTGACAACTTGGATGAATCTTGAGGGCATCATGTTAAGTGTCAGACAAAGAATGACAAATACTCTATGATATCCCTCATAAGTAGAAAATAAAAAAGCTAAATTCCTAGAAATAGAGAGTAAAATGATGGTTGCCAGGGGCTACAGGGTGGGGAAATGGGGAGATGTTGGTCAAAGGGTACACACTTCCAGTTGTAAGATGAATACGTTCTGGGGATATAATGTATAGCATGGGGATGATAGCTAATAATTAATACTGTATTATATACATAAAAGTTGCTAAGATTGTAAATCTTAAATATTTGGCGCAAGCCAAGCTACTCATGCTGTTTGACAAAGTTCAAGTATGGGGGATAATCCTGAAAATCAGGAGACTCCACAGCTGGCTCCTGCTACTTCCTTTCATTTTATTTGCGGCAATCTTTATAATCATGGGATTTTTTCTAGGGTTTCATGATAAAATGATTTATAAATTTAGTTATGCCTATGCAAGCAATCATAACGAAACTGATTCCAGGAAGGCTGACAATGGGCCAAGAAGTAAAATTACCCAATGTCCTCCAATCCGTAATTCATCTAACATGAGCAACGTGGAGTTCTTTTGATAAGCTTCGTTTAAGGGAGCTGTTGGATCCAGGCCCAGTAAAAATTCCTATTGATGAGATCCCACAGGCACCTCAGAAGCACCAGGGTTCTAAGAGAAGAGCATCTCATGTCGTTCCCATAGTAAGGGACCTCCCTATGCTGCATACAAAATAGGAGGCCACCTCTGCTATGCCCCTCGAGGCAAGCCCTGGAGTAGGATTAACTTCCTTACCCCTACTCCTCCCGTTCCTTATACTGGAGTTGATGGTGAGGACATGAATAAATGGTACAAGATTAAGGGAAAAAGGGTGCGGGCATCATCTGACAGCCTCTGGGAAAGGATTAAGAGGAGTAATCCTCCGTGGTGTCTATGGAGCAAGGACAAGAGACAAAAACATATAGAAATGGAATAAGTACTTTGATAAGATAGGGTGCACACACTGTAAGCTGCCTTTGGAGAAAGAATAAACTGTAGATAACCTTTATAGGTCACACTTTGTCTCGCCCGGTCACGCTCTGTTTTTTAAATCCGAAATGATTGCGATAAAACGTAAAAAATAAAATCACATGTTATGAAAGAATGGAAAAACAAGGAAACATTCTAATGAATAAAAAAAGTCCCTCCGAGGCTATCGAGGGAGATGCTTACAACCTGATCCTGTGTCTGTGCCTCCTCACTCGCCGACATCGTCCTTTCCTTCGAGGAACCCTTTCCTGCTGGAGCTGGACTCTGGCAAATATTCTCACCACAAAAATGAAATGGACAAGCTAGAAGTATTAGCTATTGCTATGGTGGTAATCATTTTGCAATATATAAATGTATGAAATCAATACGTGGACTCCTTAAAACTTACACAGTGTATATGTCAATTATATCTCAATAGAGCTGGAAAAAGAAGAGTTTGGATACTAATGTCAATTGTTTTGCACAATCTCAGACTCACTGTGGGTTAGCTCCCAGCTCTTAGTTCCTTCTTCCTGTGTCGCCTCCTCGATGTCAAGGGCTCATCACCTTTTAAATTACTAAACACTTGGGATACTTTGGGGCAGAAAGTAAACTCAGAGTGGCCTCATCCCCAGTGATATGAGTGAAGAGTGATTAAACAAGACACCCTAGAGATCTGGGTGCTTCAATAGAGACAACCCTGCCCCACAAGAGGACACTTCTCCATGGGGTAGAAAAAGCTTCTATGTTTCATGGGCTCCAGCCACCATGTTAATTCTTGGATCCTCATTCCCATAGGGCCTGAATGCCACCTTCTCAGTTGGCCCTGCCCCTCCCCACGCTACTTTTGACAGCCTCTATGCCCAACCTTTTTATCCCCTTTCCCTGCTCTATTCTTTTCATATTTGTTACCATCAGAAGTGAAATATATTTGACTTATTTAGTCTTTACAACTAGAACGCAAGCTCCATTCAAGCAGGGATTTTGACCATGTCTTGGATTGTTATATCCCCTACACTGAGAACACACCTGGCATACAGGAAGCTTTTGATCCATATTTTTTTTTAAGATTTTTTATTTATTTATTTGAGAGAGAGAGAGAGAATGAGAGAGAGCATGAGAGGGAAGAGGGTCAGAGGAAGAAGCAGACTCCCCGCTGAGCAGGGAGCCCGATGCGGGACTCGATCCCGGGACTCCAGGATCATGACCCGAGCCGAAGGCAGTCGCTTAACCAACTGAGCCACCCAGGCGCCCTTGATCCATATTTTTTAATGAAATTAAAAATTATTTTCTTAATTCTCTTTCTATACATGTATCCTTTACAACTAGGATTGTCAAATCCAAAACATTGACATAAGGAGATCTAAGGGTCTCCGTTTTCTGTAGGAACTCTGTTGGGGTCCACAACTATAAGCTTAAAAATAAAGATCATAATTTGTATCTCTTTGTATACCATGGGTACCTGCCCAAGTGAGTTCCCAGTAGCCCCAAACCCACCCTAAGATTAATCAGGCAGTGAGTGCAATGTTCTGGCAAGAATGTGGGCCAAAAGAAAGAAAGTCAGCGCTCTTCCCTTGGGGTGTGCTACCTACTTGATGTGTGCCCTCAGGCAAGTGAATTAACCCCCAGTGTCCTACTCTATAAAACAGGGGGTTGAAGTATATGATGTTGAAATTTCCCTTAAATTCCCTCCTACCCTGACCCTCTATCTTCCAACCCAAAATGCTCCATAAGGAAAAATGCACAATTATAAACAGTCTGTGATAATCCAGAGAGAGCTTAAAAAACAAACAGAAACAAAAAACAAAACCAAGAAATCTCTCAACACACTTCAAATTTTTAAAAAGCTATGTTAGCTATAAATATTCTGAAGGAAAGATATTAAATACCTTCCTCTACTTTCTAAGAAGTAAACCCTACTTCAAACCCTCAATGCTTGTCCTTTTTCCCCACCAAGTGTTGGTCGCACAACTGACTGCGCCACCCAAGCACCCCTAAATGAAACTGTTTTTAAACTATGGTTTAAATTCTGATTAAGAATCCAAACCAAACATTTCATTTTGATAATGATTATTTGATATTATCTTGCCAACTGATGAGCGTCGGTGGAAGTATCTGATACTAAATGAATGTAGGTCAAGGTAAAAAAAAATGATCACCAACAAAAATCATCATTCACCAAACAAGACATGTTCTTCCTTTCTATTCACTGTTTTACTGCCTGACGCATAAGGAGCAAGAGGGAAAGAAAGCCTATGCAATGCGTGCTATTTGAAGCAGCTTGCATACACTCTACAGCAGTGAACATTTCAACTAAATTACATAGTGATATTACACAGTTCCTCCCTCCCACACAACCTAATGCAAAGCAATGGCAAAAGTTCAAAATTCATAAAGAAAAATCAAGTCGGTGACCCCAATGACGTCTTAAAATGTGGAATTTTTTTTAAAGATTTTATTTATTTATTTGAGAGAGAAAGAATGAGAGAGAGAGAGAGAGAGAGAGAGCGCACATGAGAGGGGGGAGGGTCAGAGGGAGAAGCAGACTCCCTGCTGAGCAGGGAGCCCGATGTGGGACTTGATCCCACAGCGAGAGAGGGAACACAAGCAGGCGGAGTGGGAGAGGGAGAAGCAGGCTTCCCGCGGAGCAGGGAGCCTGATGCTGGGCTTGATCCCAGGACCCTGGGATCATGACCTGAGCCGAAGGCAGACGCTTAACCATCTGAGCCACCCAGGTGCCCAAAATGTGGAATATTTTACAGACACATATAAGTCAAACCTTGGACTCTGCCTGAATAGATGAAGTAAAAATGATAGTTTTGATATGCTTGCACTAGCGTAATTGCGTAATGCATATGTAAATGTTTACAGGTCCTTAGCGCTGAGAAACTGATAGCAAGGAGGCAACCAGCCAAAGGGCCCAAAGCTAAGATTAAGAAAACACCTGGACCAACTTTTTGAACCAGTTTTGAATCCAGGCAAGTTAGATGATTTACATAAGGTTAGTGGGGAAAGGATGTGTTAGTCTCAACTATCTGAGTATCGTTTCTGATATTAGTAGTCCTCCACTTAGTTACAGAGTGTCAGCTCATATAGAGAGTGAGTAAATGCTGCGAATGTTTTACAGGTATATATGGCAAAGACTGGTTTCAAAGTCAATGCCTAGAACAGCTCTAGCCTATAGAAACACTGAGTAAATATTTATGGAGTGATGAATCAAGAATGAAGGGATGAAATTCTTAAAAAAAAAAAAAAAGCCTACCATACCCGTCATACTGATTCTGGTAGAGGCTAAGCACCTGCCTTCGGCTCAGGTCATGATCCCAGGGTCCTGGGATCAAGCCCAGCATCAGGCTCCCTGCTCCGCGGGAAGCCTGCTTCTCCCTCTCCCACTCCCCCTGCTTGTGTTCCCTCTCTCGCTGTGTCTCTCTCTGTCAAATAAATAAATAAAACCTTTAAAAAAAAAAAAGAACAATCAAGTGTATCACAACTGAGATTTTAACAGTTCAGTAAGTAGAGAGGAGAGTGGGTGCTCAGTTTGAATGGAGCTAGAGAAAGGTGCCAAGGAAGACTCACCCGGCCAAAGCCTTGCCCATCACTGGGAAGCCGTAAATGGTGTTTAGACAATTTGAAGCATCATGACTTCATCCTTGATCCCTCTGTGAAAATCAAACTCTATTTTGAACATTTACAGAGGTAGCAGCCTTTGGAATTTCTTATCTCGAAGTGATGAAACTTTAATAAGATTGTGACCTTTGAGAAGTCATTATTGAGTGCCTGCTTCAGTTTCCTTGTCGATAAATATAGACACCTACCTTACAGGACTTTCCATGAGACAGGAATATTGGGCACATAAAAGGAGATAATGCACTTGGAGAAAGCTTGCACATTTAAAAGAGAGACCCAGGGGCGCCTGGGTGGCTCAGTCGGTTAAGCGGCTGCCTTCGGCTCGGGTCTTGATCCCAGGGTCCTGGGATCGAGCCCCGCACCGGGCTCCCTGCTCGGCGGGAAGCCTGCTTCTCCCTCTCCCTCTGCCTGCCTCTCTGCCTACTTGTTCTCTCTCTGTATCTCTCTGCCAAATAAATAAAAATAAAATCTTTAAAAAAAAATAAAAGAGAAACCTGGTAGTAAGACCTACAGACTAGTTACTATATTTTCTTGCCTGGGAGGATCACCACACAGATGTGCTATCAATGCAAGGAAACTTCTTACCAAGGGTTTAAGGAATACCTTTAATAATTTAACTTATTATAAAGTTGAGAGCACAAGGCAGAGGCAAAAATCAGGAGAAAGGTGGAACGCACTAGGAGGGTGACGTCTAAATTAAGGCAATACCAGCGGAATAGAGATAAGGATACATTTGAGAACAAATGTAATTGGACTGGGGTTCATGTGCAGATCTGGCAGGGTGGAGCTTCTGAGGTTCAGAAAGCAGGACTGGGGGCTGCTCCTTCCCTTGCTTGCCCTCTAGATCTCTGCACGTGTTGGGCTGGGCTCACTCACAAGGTGCTGTGAGCTTCCCAGGTGGGGTCGGCTCCTGGCAAGTCCACTGAATTGTCTGCTTTCTCTGAGCCTCTCTGCCTGACACTGGATGGGTGGCTTAAAACTAGGATGGGAGGTAAGAGGCCTGGGCTTACTCTTCAATTCTGTTTGAACGGTAATAAAGATGACATTGTACTCTGAGCCTCAGCTCTTTGTGGCTCATTTCTGATTTGTTAGAAATAATTCAGAATACGAGTGCGATTTACTCCCGTCAACCTCTGATGGGGAGGATGTGAGCGTCTCCTAGATAAAAGGGAAAAAAAATAACAGTAGAAAAAAAATACTGTGAGAAGGCAGAGAACTAACCCAGTGAAGAGCTTAAGAGCAGAAAAAAGCGACACAGAAGACAAAAGAAAAGCAAACCCCACCCTTTCTGGAGCGACACACAGATATGGATCTACTCTAAAAGAGAGAGACTTTGAACACTCTCAAAAAGCTGTCTCTTATGCCTAATAATCATTTACACTTCAAACTCAATATGTAAAATTTAGAATTCATCGTTTCCCTCCCAAATCCCACTTTCTGCTGTTTTCGGTTTGGTTTCTGGGACCGCAGTTCTTTGTTTCATGGGACCACAGTTCTCTACCTAGTTCACGCAACTACAATACGTTACATCTATCTGAGGTGTCTTTGAGGCCAGACTTCATACTTCGTCTTATTTCCACCCCAAATCTACCTGATCCCTCCTACAGATTTTACTGGACTTTTCACGGAGAGGCAGAGGGTGGTTCCTTTCCCTCATGCTCCAGCAAAACATTATCAAATGGTTCCCGGGCCTCTCATTCTTTGCCCAGAATCTTTTCCTAAACTTTTCAGTTCTAATCAGCAGAACAAAGCCCTCAGATGGCTGAACCCAAATTTCCTGGAAGACAGTTCTGCAACCATTTGTTATAAATCAAGCACACTCCTTGGTGGGGGCAGGGAGGATAGTGTGTGTGTCCAAGTACACCTATCAAGCGATTCCTCCGTCAAAAATAGATATCTTGCGGGGGACAGGAGGAAGGGGGGAGTCTACTGATGACAAAAATAAGATTCCTTTCTGTGTCATGACAGCCAAGGCAACATTTCAGTGATTCTCAACTCCTTTGCCTCTCTTCCACATTCAGTTACCAAATCTGGCCGTCAGAAATCCTTGGGAGCCCCCAAAGTCACCTCTTTCTTTCTCCACTGTTAGACTGTGGTATTCACTACCAAATATTCTTTTTTTAAAAAATATTTTATTTATTTGTTTGACAGAGAGAGAGAGAGAGAGAGCGCACAAGCAGGGGGAGTGGCAGAGGGAGAGAGAGAGGAGGGCTCCCCACAGAGCAGGGAGCCCCTTGCAGGACTTGATCCCAGAACCCTGGGATCATGACCTGAGCCAAAGGCAGATGCTTAACCAACTGAGCCACCCAGGCACCCCCAAATATTCTTTAATAACTCCCATGGTCAAATACATCTCCTTGGCTGGGCATGCGGGCCTTTTTGCCAAACTCACCCATTTTACAGCTTTATTTCCAATGCCTCTTCAGGCATATTAAAGCATTGTGTTTTCCTCCAGGTCTGTCTTTCTGCACGGGCTGCTCCGTCTGTCCGATGTGACCTTCTTTCTCCTACCAAGTGAGCTCCTACACTGCCTTATGCCTCAAACCAAACAACTCCTCTAAGAAGCCTTCCCTGACTGCGACCTTCTTCTCCTGGCCTTTATTCAACTTCTCAATCCAGACCCACATAGAATTAAGGTAACACTTCATGTGGCTACAGCTTCCTGCCCTCCCTCTCAATAGAGCATTTGTCATCTCTTTATTCTTTATCTGTTAAAGTCCTGGAGCTTTTCTTAACAATTTCATTGCACTTTTTAAGATATATTAAAGATATAAACCCTATTTTATCTGCTGCATTTATTTCTTCCAGAGTATTGTTCCCTTTTTTGTATCTGCTGTTTTTTGTTTGTTTTGGTTGATATTTTCAAGGGGAATACTAAATTATTTGGTTAATTTTGCCAGTTGTTTTCCTATATGATTGCTTTTAAGCATAAAATATTTTTCCATCCAGATATTTTATAGATATTAATTTTATTTTTTCTAGACTTCTGGTTTGATTTTCTAAATCAAAATTTTTAATCCTTATCGTATTTCTCTTGTGCATGGTTTGACACACTGATCTAATTATATATTTGCCTAAAAGCTAGCCAGTAGTCCTAAAATCATTTATTGAATAAAATTTTTCTCCTACATGGCTTTTTATGGCTTCACATCATATGTTAAGTTCTTGTATCTATTGGCAAACCATAAAGGAAAATAATTGGTAAATTTAACCCAAATCTATTTGGAACTATTTAATCAGTTTCTTTTGAAAAGCAAAACTAACAGAATGAGAAAGTAAAAATCCACCTGGCTATTTATCAGACTGGGACAGCCAGCTGCAAGATGAACAGGAAACCATATTTCTTCCAAGGGCACATTGCAGTTCTAAAGTGTCACTACAGACATCTTCTTTGAGTAACTACTACTTTCTTACTCATTGGAAAATCGTGTTCTCTAAAATCCTAGACGATCAGAAATTTTAATTTTTGAAATTATATCAGTAAGAATGAAACATCCCACTCTTGCTCAGAGGTCTAACTCACTTTGATACAGACAAATGGCCTTGATTTTACAACTCAGGAGCAGAGCTTCACATGAGGTGTTTCTGAATATGACATTCCAAGTTTATCCAAGGAAGCAAACCCTAGGTTCATTTTGCAGTCCAACCCTCATGTTGGCCCCTTTACTCCCAGCCCTGCTGGGCTTTGAGTTTATCAAAACTCTGCCTCATGGTGGACAGTTGCCATTGCTGCAATGAGTCGGTAAACTTGACAGTGAGACCACAGGTTTTGTCCTTGATGGTCTTAGGCTGATTGGATTGTACATACTATTCTATTCTTGTGTTGTGCCATACTCTTAATTATTATAGTTTACGAATATGTTTTTATTTCATTGTTATCGAAAGGTTCTCAAACTTTTTGGTCTTAGACCCTCTTTTACACTCTTAAAAATCATTTGAGGACACCAAAGCGCTTTTGTTTGTGTGTTATGTCTCCTGATATTTACCATATTAGAAATTTGAGAAATTTAAAAATATATTTACTTAAAAATTAATTTAAAAACACTAGTAAATTCATTGCATGTTAGTATAGACAACATTTTTTAATGAACAATAACTACAGTTTTCCAAAACAAAAGAAATTTAGTGGAAGAGATGGCATTCCTTTACATTCTTGCAAATTTGTTTCATGCTTGGCATGATAGAAGGTATATCTGCTTCAGCATCCAGCCTCTTGGTATAACACATAGGATGTAGCCAACTTGACTGTATACTTGTGAAAGAATGGATACTGAAAAAGGAGTGGAAAAAAAAAAGTCTTAATACTATCATGAAAGCAATTTTGATTTTGTGAACCCCTTGAATGACCTCAGATGCCCCAAGACCACAGTCTGAAAACCACTGGCCTTAGCTTTTCTAGTTTATGTAATTTCTCAGATGAATTCTAGAATATTTTTGTCTCTTAATTTAGGAGCTAATAATTGTGTATTTAAAATTTTGTTTTCTCACTTAAGGATATCCTCTGTCTCCCTAGTTAATAAAATATTTTTTAAATACTTTCTCAATAGTCCTGCATTTTTCTTCTTAGATCTACATTTCTCATTTTTTTTTATCATTCCTAGTTATTTCATATTCTTTGTTGCTATTGTAAATGGCATCCATTTTCCCATTGTATTTTAATTGGTTATTGTTGGCCTATTTTATTTTGTGTGTAGCCAGTTGGTTACTTCTTTTTTTTTTTTAAGATTTTATTTATTTATTTGAGAGAGAGAGAGAGAGAATGAGAGATAGAGAGCACGGGAGGGAAGAGGGTCAGAGGGAGAAGCAGACTCCCTGCCGAGCAGGGAGCCCGATGTGGGACTCGATCCCGGGGCCTCCAGGATCATGACCTGAGCCGAAGGCAGTCGCTTAACCAACTGAGCCACCCAGGTGCCCGGTTACTGCTTTTTATTATGTTAAATAATATATTTGATATGCTGGTTTTTAAAGAAGTAACTTAAAATTTTGAGTCTGTTTACATGTTAGTATTGATACGATATTCTCAATATACTGAGATATCCTCAGATACCAGATGTATCTGAGGCATAATATGATATTCTGAGAAAAATTCATTGTTCAATTTCTAGAGTTCAAAGATCTTTCTGAGGAAGGATCTTGAATATGCTGAATGCCTTTTTGGCATCTATTCAAATGATCATGTTTTTGTTAAGGCAGATGCATTGATTAGGACTAGATGACCTCTGTTCTCTTCTAGAATTCTTCTCACTTAGATAACATCATGAATGTCAGACCCATTTAGATTATTAACGGAATCAAAGGACATCTTGACTGTGGTTCCCACCTGTTGAAGGGGCGGGTGGTGGGAGGAAGTCTTAACTGTGTGCCAATGTCCCTTGAAGCTGTTCAGGGGAATGTGGTCAGCATAGACCCATTCAGGGAGCTCAGAACCGTCAGGACAGGGAGGACAGACCTGGCGCCGCACGGGACCCACTAGAGGACTGGTAATTAACAGGAGTCTTCCTAGGGGGGCGCCTGGGTGGCGCAGATGGTTAAGCGTCTGCCTTCAGCCCAGGTCATGATCCCAGGGTCCTGGGATCAAGTCCCGCATCGGGCTCCCTGCTCTTTGGGAGCCTGCCTCTCCCTCCGCCTCTCTCTCTCTGTCTCTGTCTCTCATGAATAAATAAATAAAATCTTTAAAAAAAACAAAAACAAAACAAAACAAAAAAACAGGAGTCTTCCTGAAGCAGAGTTTCCAGCTTTCATTTAGCCTGAGCCCCAGGTTCCTTAAATCGCCAAAGTGAATTGGTACCTGTGGGTGACTTCATTAGTCACTTTCCTTTCGCAGGTCTAAAACCGATGCTTATTTTCAGCCGGGGGCTTGAGCCCCATAGATTGGGGAAGTTCTTGGGGGGCGCGGGGGGAGAAAGGCACCGCGCATTAAAATTAGGTGAATTTGCTCCAGGACCCTGGGCATGTCCGGGAGGTTCCGGGGATCTGGGGGGCGCCCCAGGGTGGGCGCTGCATCCCCCTTGCCCCGCGTCCCCGGCACCAGGCCAGGGAGGCGCGGGCCTGGTCCCGGAAAGACCCTAGCAGCCCCCGCCGCCAGCCCACCGCCCAGCGAGGTTCCGAGGCGCGGGTGGCGCGCCATCTCTCTCGGCGCGGGGCTGGGTGCGGCGGGGGCGCGGCGGGGAGGAAGCACGTTCCCGAGCCCCGGGAGGGGAGTAAGGAGGCGCCCGCTTCCCGCCCAGGTAGGGTCAGGGCCGGGCGGGTGTGGCGAGGAGCCCGGGGAGGGGGCGGGGCCTGCGGGCCCTGGTGGCGGTGCCGCTTCCCCGCCCCGGGGTGGAGGGCGCGCCCCGGGCCGGCCCGGAGACCTGGAGGGGGAGCGTGAAGAACGTGCGGGGAGAACCGGAGGGGAGGACGCACCTCGCCCCGGCGGTCCGCGGAGGGACTTGTGGCGCCGCGCCGCGTTGGTCCCCGGGAGCTCTTGCTCGGGGATGATTTCTCTAGGAGCAGGTCGGTGGGCCTGGGGTCCCTGCAACTCCATATTCCTCTGGAAAGTTTCCTAAGGAGAGAGAAAAGTGCAGACAAGAGCACTGTGATCCTTGTTGAGAAATAGGGGAATCCTACCAGAAACGATGTCATTGAAACTTGCTAACAGCCCCGTTCTGTTTTCCAGGAGTTTCTTCTATTTGCACCTTGCTAACATTTTACTAAGAGAAATTTAAAACAAAAGCATTTTAAATGGTCATTTAATAGTACTAGGATGGTAATTGGACGTAAGCCTTGAAATAGCCCTTGTAACGGCACTAAAATTAAGAAGAAAAAACATTTTTTGAAAATCCGAAGACTTTGGGTTTCGTTGTTTCTCCAGTTTTCGTGGTGATTGTAGGTGCTTAAGTAAAGCCTTAAGTTTTTTTTTTATAATTCACATTGATCCAGGAACTTTAGATTTGTTTTATGCTGGTAAAGGAGATGAGGTGCTTTATGCTCCGTGTTGTATAAAAATGCTAAAACGGAGGAAAAAATTATAGTCCTTCCATACTACCTAAATGTTTATAAATTCAGCTTCTGATTACTTTCCCCAGATCCTGGATGCTTATCCCTGTAACACCATGACTTTGTTGTGTGTCACAGGCCCAGGATCACAGCTGCAGCCTGGACACTTTGTCTTGTATCTGAGCATTATGCTTTACTCTTCAGACTTTTTTAAAGGTAGGTGATCAAATTGACAACTTTTCTGCATTTGCTGGAGCCTAAGTTCCAAGTTTTGACAAATAAATGAGGGTCCGTGTTATTCATGCCATCTTGATTTTTATGACATTATAAAAGATAATTGTTTTCAAATTGGAGAATTTAGAGATGTATAAGATTTCAACGATAACTTTTATTTATGAATGTACTGATGTGATGTCTAGCGTGTGTGAAAAATTACTCTCATTTGTCTTAGTCCTTTTTTATTATTATTGGTGGGGCAAAAAAGTGCAAAGTGAAAGGTTCAACTTGATGGTCTTATAATACCAGCCTGGTATATCTATTTGCAGAGATTGTGGTCACATCACAAAAGGGGATGGTATTGTTTTGCCTTCCTCTTCCATCTTCCTTTTACGACCCAATTTTCTTGTGCACATGTTTGAAAAAAACTTTATCTGCCAAATCCAAAATATTTGAAGGTCCATTAGTTGCTACTAATAGTTTGGTGAACAAACAAATATTTGTAAGTGAAAATCTACTTTAGAGTATATGAATGTAGATTATATAAAGTTGTGATTTTAAAATGTTTTATCGTTTTAATGATTTCTGCAATGTCAGTACTCTAAACTTTTCATTTCCAACTTTTTTTTTTAAACAATGATCTCTTCATTAGTCTTTCCCCTGGATCCATAATTTGAAAAATTGTATCTAACAAACAAACTCCCTTTCCTTCGTAATAGGAAACAAACTCAGTTATCCATTAGAGGGTAAATAGAAGATTTCCATTAGACTTTCAAAATAATTCACAGAAAACTCTTTACCATTTTGGGGACCACAGAGAGTCACGACCCTCAAGTTGGGGAGCATTACTCTTCTGAACTGAAATCATCTATCATTGAACAACAACCTTCTACCATGTCCTTTGACCTCGTCTTTTTCTTGACTCTACCATTCACCAGCATTATGACCTTAAAAACTCTCCCTAATCCCAGTCTCTTTTCTGAAAATGCGGGTTACAGTAATGCCTTTCTGGAATGTTTCTTATGAGTCTTAAATGACACAATGCATATAAAACTATAAGTACAGTAGGCACCTGGCATATGGCAGTCAGTCAGAAAAATGCTAGCCACTGTTAGTGTCCATTTTTCCTGAGCTCTGAGGATAATCACACCATGTGGTCAGGTTTATGTCTATTGTCTATTTCTTGACAAAGAACACAAATCCCATGTAGAAGTCATAAGGTGATAGCATAAAAGCTGAATTTGGTCTTTGGATATGTTGATTTGGGTGAGCTCATCACTTTAAAATAATTGAATTATTTACCAATATTTTAGAATTAGTACATTTTGCATTTTGCATAAATTCCCAGAGTCCTAGCTTTTCCTTTTTTTTTAAAAAAGATTTTATTTATTTATTTGAGAGAGACTGAGAGATAGAGAGCACGAGACGGAAGAGGGTCAGAGGGAGAAGCAGACTCCCCGCTGAGCAGGGAGCCCGATGTGGGACTCGATCCCGGGACTCCAGGATCATGACCTGAGCCGAAGGCAGTCGCTTAACCAACTGAGCCACCCAGGCGCCCAGTCCTAGCTTTTCCTGAGAAACAGGAGGGCCAGGCAAGGGGGAGCTTGCAACCGTTAGCAGCTGAAGCCAGCATATGGTTGCCCACTTTGGATGGAGTGCGTACACTCTCCAGTTTCCACAGGGTCTCCACTCCCTGCTCGTACTTTCTCCCACCTGCCTCACTCATGTATTTCACCTCCCTTGCCCTGCAGACATTTCAGGTTGTGATTTCTGACTCGGAAAATATACCTTACTAATTTGAATGGGTAATTGTGTGGCCAAAACCATAACCCAACTTTTATCCTTTAAAAAGGAGTACAGTAATCCTGTATTACAATTTATGAAGCATTTCCTTATTTGATACTTAAATCAACTCAGAATTAGTTCAGACATGCATTATCATTGCATTTTATAACTGTGGACATTGAAGCTTATGGGTTTGTACTAAAGCTTGAAATAGTGTTCCGATGACTTAAAGTTGTTTTGGGTTCTCACTAATGCCACTTTTTATTTTATTTTATTTTAGATTTTATTTATTTATTTATCAGAGAGAGAGCACAAGCAGGTGGAGTGGCAGAGGCAGAGGGAGAAGCAGGCTCCCCACTGACCAGGGATCCCAATGTGAGACTTGATCCCAATGTGGGACTCGATCCCAGGACCCTGGGATCATGACCTGAGCTGAAGGCAGAAGCTTAACCAACTGAACTACCCAGGCGCCCCACTAATGCCACTTTTTAACTATGGAGAAATTTGTTAGGAAATGATAGCCTTTCTTTTGGTTTCAGCACTTATTTTAAGCAAGTACTTTTATTTCCATAATTACAAACTGAGAAAATGAGTGGTAGAAAGAACACATGTATGGAAGTACATCAGTAGTCCTTGTTTGCCCTCTCTACAGAGCATCTTTAAGCAAATTGAAGGGAACAAAACATTGACTACGGCTCATTCAAAACAGACCATACATATAACTAGACAAGATCTGTTTTAAGCCATACTTTATTACCTATGTTATTGGAAAGCTGAAAGAGATATTGTGTCCAGTTCATCTGGTCTGCAGTTACACTGGACCAGAGATTTCTGTGAGTGTGTTTTAAAGTTCTGAGAAAGGAGATAGCCAAAGCTTGTGTGGTGATTCAGCCTGGTGTCTCTGTGAAGTTGTTTTATATAGCAAACACACTTTTTAGTGGGCTTCTTTTAACCAGGGAGGCTTTATTCCTTTCACAATCATGCCAAGAGGATAATCTATGCAATAAGATAAAAGAAGTGGTAGTTCATTTGTGGGTGTGGTAACTGTGTGTGATCTTCATGGTACGTGTATGAGAGAAGGTCAAGCCAGCCATGCAGAGGGTTCGAGGAAGCAGCTAAGCCAAGACAACAGGACATCCTTCAGCAGACAAGAGTTTCAGTGTCCAAACACCTGTCAGGAGAGAGTAGAGGCTGAAGACACAGGGAGTGGTGAAGAAAAACTTAGAGTGAGTTTAGGGGTGTCAGAAAGAGCCAGATCATTCAGGGTCTGGAGAACGCAGTAAGAATATGGATTTTGAAGGCTTGTTAGCAGGAAAATTATGTGATCTGATTTTCTGTGTTGAGATCATTCTGGCTGCCGTGTGGAGAGGGACAACTTAGGTAGCTGACCTGTTGACCTTCCAGTATGTCTTCTTCCATCACAGGCAGGAGGTCCTTTTGAATCTAATTTAAACTTTACATGGTGAAGTTGAAAGAGCTTAGCAGAAGTGGGTGCATTGAGGGAAGGATCCTCCATTAATGTTCTGCAAAAATATACGATGAGTATTTTTTAAAAGTAAGAATCGGGGTATTACAATAATGCTTGGCTTTGAGTAAAGCCATCTGCTACTTTCTTTATATAATGGTGTTTTGAGGTTCTCGTGTTTAATGTAAGTATTTAACATGTATATTTATCTTAAAAGTCTGAAGTTAGTGGGCTCCTGGGTGGCTCAGTCGTTAAGCATCTGCCTTTGGCTCAGGTCATGATCCCTGGGTCCTAGGATCGAGCCCCACATCAGGCTCCCTGCTCCTCCCTCTCCCACTCCCCTGGCTTGTGTTCCCTCTCACTCTCTCTCTCTCTTTGTGTCAAATAAATAAATAAAATCTTTAAAAAAAAAGTCTGAAGTTAGTATTTCTAACTGCCTCTTTAACCATATAAGTAATTTAGGAACATTGAAATCCCATTACTACACTTTTCATTATTATTCATGTTATTCATTTCATTATTATTGTCATTCATTATTATCTAGTATTGTGTCTTGCAGTCAGTGCTAGTTTAGATTTATACACATGCATAACAGTTTCTTTGCTGTTTTTTGGCAATTTAGACCTTTCTTGCGGATCGTTGTTGTTCCTGAAAGGTATCCTATAAATGTGCCCTTTCTCAGGGGTCATTATGGTTAAATGCAAATTTTTTTGGTGAAAAATGTCTTTATCTTGCCTTTGATCTCGAAAGATACTTTTGTGGATACTTTTGTTTATTTTAGGTTAACAATTATCATCTTTCATCTGAATACATACATGTTTTTTGAATTTATTATATTACTGCTTTCTATTTTAATATCCGCAGTCAAGGGGCGCCTGGGTGGCTCAGTCGGTTGAGCGTCTGACTCTTGATTTCTGCTCAGGTCATGATCTCAGGGTCCTGGGATCAAGCCCTGCGTGGGGCTCCCCACTCAGCAGGGAGTCTGCTTGTCTCCCTCCCCCTCTGTCCCTCCCCCTGCTTGCTCGCTCTCTCTAAAATAAATAAATCTTAAAAGAAAAAAAGAAAGAAAATCAGCAGTCATTCTAATTGTTTTCCTCTACATGTAATATATCTTTTCTAGTTGGTTGGTTTTAAGAGGTGTTCTTTGTATTTGGTGTTCCATGGTTTTACTGTGGTGTGTATCTAACTGTGGATTTCTTTTTATCTACCCTACTTGAGCTTCCTAAATTTGAGTGTTCACACTTTTCACCTCTTTAGGAAAACTCTCAACAATTACCTGTTGCTTTTTCTCCATTCTCTCTATTCTCGCCTTCTCAAATGGATTGGGTGTGTGTTGGACTGCATCGGTCTGGAAAACGGTTAATACCGGGTAGTTCAACAGGGAATTTCAGATGGTGCTCTGGTCTGAATGTTTGTGTCCTCCCAAAATTCCTGTGTTGAAATCCTAAGCACCAGGGTGATGGGAGGTGGGGCCTTTGGAGGTGATTAGGTCATGAGGGAGGAGCCTCATGAATAAGATTAATGTCCTTATAAAAGAGACCCCAGAGATCTAACTCATCTTCTCCACAATGTGAGGTTATTGTGAAAACCCAGCTGTCTAGAAAGTGGGCTCTCACTAGACATTGGGTCTACCAGCACATGACGTGGGACTTCCCAGCCTCTAGAACTGGGACAAATAAGTATTTTTTTGTTTCTAAGCCACCCAATTTATGGTATTTTTGTTACAGCAGGCTGAACAGACTAAGACATGTGAAAAATCAGTGAGAAATGTTTTGGGATATCTAAATGCCAAGCAGGGCATCGTGAGGCAGTTTATGTTCAGCAATAGCAAAAAAAAAAAAAACTCTTGTCACTGCTTGGGCTGTAGGGTTGCCGTACGGAGGTAGTCTTACCAGAACCCAGAAACTGAGGCCATCTCGAACCATGGCAGGTTTTTCCTTATAGGAACAGGGACCGTGGAGACATAGCCACTGGTGGAGACATCATAAAACCCAGAGAAAGCAGAGGAGAAATAAGCTGGTATCCTTTCCTCCTCCCGTCCAGTCTCCTGCCCGAGACTCTCATGGACAGAATCTAGCAGAGGAGTAAGTGAAGGGAGCGAGTAGTGTGGAAAGTAACAGTTTTGAGATATCAGCTCCCCAGACTCAGGACATGGAAGGTTATGCGTGGATCTGAGGGCAGGCGGACCGTTCCATTTTCCTTTCCATATCTTTCGGTTTGGCTTTTGTGTTTTTCATTACTTTGTTTCCCTGTACCGCACCCCGAGTAACATCTTTATTTGTGGCGAAATGTGCATTACATACAATTTACCCTTTTAATCATTTTTAAATGTGCAGTTCCGTGACATTAAGTATGCTCACATTGTTTTACTGTTATCACCACCATCCATCTCCAGAATTTTTTTATCTTGCTGAACTAAAACTCTACCCATTAAACAATAATTTCCATTTATTCTCCTTCCCCCACGTCCCTAGTAACCACAATTCCTCTTTCCTTCTCTGAATTTGACTATTCTAGGTATGCTATATAAATGGAATCGTGCAATATTTGCCGTTTTGTGCCTGCCTTTTTCCACTAAGCGTAGTGTCTTCTAGGCTAATCCATATTGTAGCATGTATCAGAATGTCCTTTCCCCTCTAAGCCTGTGTAATATTCCATATTCTATGTCTGTACAACATTGTATTCATGTCCATTGATGGACATGTGGGTTGCTCCCACCTTTTAGCTACTGCGGATAATACTGCTATGAACATGGATATCCATATATCTCTTTGAGAACTTGCTTTCACTTCTTTTGAATATGTACCCCAAAGTAGAAGTGTTGGTAATTCTGTGTTTTTCTGAGGAACCACTATCCCATTTTCCACAGCAGCTGCCCTAGTTACATTCCCACCAGTACTGCACAAGAGTTCCAATTTCTGGGCGCCTGGGTGGCTCAGTTGGTTGAGCGACTGCCTTCGGCTCAGGTCATGATCCTGGAGTCCCGGGATCGAGTTCCGCATCGGGCTTCCTGCTCAGCAGGGAGTCTGCTTCTCCCTCTGACCCTCTTCCCTCTCGTACTCTCTCTCTCTCATTCTCTCTCTCAAATAAATAAATAAAATCTTTAAAAAAAAAAAAAAGAGTTCCAATTTCTCCCAACCTCAACAACACTTGTTTTCTGTGTTTTTGATAATAGCCATCCTAATGGGGGTGAAGTAGTATCTCATTATGGTTTTGATTTGCATTTTCCCAATGATTAGTGGTGATGAGCGTCATTTCATTTGCTTATTGGCCATTTGTATATCTTTTTGGACAAGGATCTATTCAAGTCCTTTGCCCATATTTTAAATTGGGTTATTTTGTTATTGTCTTGTAGGAGTTCTTTTTACATTCTGGTTAACCCTTTATAAGATACAGGACTTGGAGATATTTTCTTCTATTCTGCAGGTTGTCTTTTCACTCTGTTGATAATGTCCTTTGATGCACAAGAGTTTTTAATTTTTGTGAAATCCAGTTTATCTGTTTTTTCTGTTGCCTGGGTTTTAGTGTCACATCCAAGAAATCATTGCCAAATCCACTGTTATGAAGCTTTTCCCCCTATGTTTTCTTCTAAGTTCTGTAGTTTTTGCTCTTGTGTTTAAGTCTTTGATACTTAGGGGTTAATTTTTCAATCTTTTCTTTTTTAAAGATTTTATTTATTTATTTGACAGAGAGAGACACAGCGAGAGGGGGAACATAGCAGAGGGAGTGGGAGAGGGAGAAGCAGGCTTCCCGCTGAGCAGGGAGCCTGATGCAGGGCTCGATCCCATCATGATGTGAGCCAAAGGCAGACACTTAACAACTCAGCCACCCAGGCGCCCCATCTTTCTTTCTTTTTTTTTAAGATTTATTTATTTGAGAGAGAGAGAGCGAGAGCAAGTATGGGGGGAAGGAGCACAGGGGGAGAGAGTCCCAAGTAGGCTCCCCGATGATCCCAGAGCCTGATGTGGGGGGGTTAATTTTTTGTATATAGTGTAACATAAGAATTCAACTTTGTTCTTTTACATATGGTTTTTCAGTTTTCTCAACACCAGTTGTTGAAAAGTTTGTTCTTTCCCTTATTAATGGTCTTGGCAGTCTTGTTGAAAATCATTTGACCATATATGTGAAGTTTTATTTCTGGGTTCTCTAATTTATTCTTTTGATCTATATATCTGTCTTTATGCCAGGATCACACTGTTTTGATTACTGTGACTTTGAAATAAGTTTTGAGATCAGGAAGTGTGAGACCTCCAACTTCATCCTGCTTTTTAGTATTGTTTGGGTTATTTGAGATTATTTGAGATTCCATATGAATTTTAGGATGGATTTTTTTTTCTATTTCTTGTTGGGATTTTGATAGGGAATGCATCTGTAGATTGTTTGGGGGTAGTATTAACATCTTAACAATATCAAGTCTTCCAATGTGTGAACACAGGATGTCTCTACATTTCTTTGCGTCTTGTTTAATTTCTTTCAACAGTGTTTTATAGTTTTCACTGGAGCACTGGGTATTATGCACAAACAATGAATCATGGAACACTACATCAAAAACTAATGATGTAATGTATGGTGATTAACATAACAATAAAAATTTAAAGAGAAAAAATTTATTCCTAAGTATTATTCTTTTTGGTGCTATTGTAAATAGAATTGTTTTCTGAATTTCCTTCTCAGAGTCATTGTTAGTGTATAGAAATGAAACTGATTTTATATCTCACAGCTTTACTGAATTCATTGATTAGTTCTAACAGTCTTTTTGTGGCCTCTTTAGGGTTTTCTACATATAAGATCAAGTCCTCTATAAATAGAGAAATAAAGTTAATTTTAATCTTCCCTTCCAATTTGGTTGTCTTTTTTTTTTTTTTACTTTTGATATGGGAAGGCTTTATTCTTTTAGTTTAATTTTATTTTATTTACATTCAATTAATTAACATATAGTATATTATTAGTTTCAGAGGTAGAGTTTGGTGATTCATCAGTCTTATATAACATCCAGTGCTCATTACATCACATACCCTTCTTAATGCCCATCACCCAGTTACCTCCAGCAGCCCTCAGTTTGTTTCCTATAGTTAACTCATTCTCTCTCTCTCTCAAATAAATAAATAAAATCTTTAAAAAAAAAAAGAGTCAGATGTTTCCTATAGTTAAGCATCTCTTTTGGTTTGTCTCCTTCTCTGATTTCATCTTGTTTTATTTTTCCCTCCCTTCCTCTATGTTCCTCTGTTTTGTTTCTTAAATTCCACATATGAGTGAAATCATATGATAATTGTCTTTCTCTGATTGACTTATTTCACTTAGCCTGATACCCTCTAGTTCCATCCACATTGTTGCAAATGGCAAGATTTCATTTTTTTGATAGCTGACTGATAATTACATTTTATATATATATATATATATATACACACCACATCTTCTTTATCCACGGATGTCTTTTCTTTTTCTTGACTGCTTGCTCTGGGAAGGACTTCTGGTACTGTGTTGAATAGAAATGGCAAAAGTAGGCCTCCTTGGGCACCTGGGTTGCTCAGTCATTAGGTGTCTGCCTTCAGCTCAGGTCATGATCCTGGGGTCCTGGGATTGAGCCACATGTCAGACTCCCTGCTCAGCAGGAAACCTGCTTCTCCCTCTCCCACTCCCCCTGCTTGTGTTCCTGCTCTCACTATCTCTCTCTCTGTCAAATAAATAAATAAAATCTTAAAAAAAAAAAAGTAGGCCTCCTTGCCTGTTTCTGTTCTTAGAGGGAAGGCTTTCAGTCTTTCACCAATGAGTGTGATGTTAGCTATGGGTTTTTCATACATGGCCTTTATTACGTCCAGGGAGTTTTCTTCTGTTCTTAGTTTGGGTGTTTTTTTAAATCTTAAACAAGTATTAAATTTTATCAAATGCATTTCTGCATCAATTTAAATGATCATTATTTTACTCTTCATTTTGTTAATGCCATGTATTACATTGATTGATATTCATATATTGAACCATTCTTGCATTACAGGAATAAATCCCACCTGGTCATTGTATGTGACCCTTTGAATATGCTATTGCGTTCAGAGTGGTGGTATTTTATTTGAAGATTTTTGTATCAGTGTTTATTGGGATATTGGTCTGCAGTATTCGTTTCTCGTAGTGTCTTTGCCTGGCTTTGGTATCATGGTAAAGCTGGCCTCGTAGAATGAATTAGGCACTGCTCACTCTTAAATTTTTTAGAAGAGTTTAAGAATTCTTAGTCCTTGCTTTTTAAGAGTTGAAGGTGCTGGGCACCTGGGTGGCTCAGTTGTTAAGTGTCTGCCTTCGGCTCAGGTCATGATCCCAGGGTCCTGGGATCGAGCCTGCATCGGGCTCTCTGCTCAGCAGGAAACCTGCTTTTCCCTCTCCCACTCCCCCTGCTTGTGTTCCCTCTCTCGCTGTGTCTCTCTCTGTCAAGTAAATAAGTAAAATCTTTAAAAAAAAAAGAGTTGAAGGTGTTAATTTTTGTTTAAGGTGTTAATTTTTCTTTAATGTTTAGTAGAATTAACCAGTAAATCTATGTGTTCCTGGGCTTCTTTTGTTGTTGAGAGGTTTTTGATTACTGATTCAATTTCCTCACTACTTATAGGCCTATTCAAATTTTTAATTTTTTCATGATTCAGTCTTGGTGCTTGTGTGTTTTTAAGAATTTGTCCATTTCATCTAGTTTATCCATTGTGTGGGCATGTAATTGTTCCTAGTTCAGTCCTTTCTATTTTTATGGAATCAGTAGTAATGCCTCCTCTTTCATTTCGTTTTACTTATTTGTGTTTTCTCCATTTTTTTTCTTAGTCTAACTAAAGGTTTGTCAATTTTGTTTATCTCTTGGAGAACAAATGCTTGGTTTTGTTGATTTTTTTTTTTTCTATTGCTTTTCTCTTTTCTATTTTATTTATCACTGCTCTAGTATTTATTATTTCCTTTTATTACTTTTGGGTTTAATTTTTTCCTTTTCCTCTAATTCTAGTTTTAGGGTATAAAATTAGGTTTTGAGATTTTTCTTCTTTTTTAACATAAGTTTTTATACCTATAAATTTGCCTCTTAGCACTGCTTTTGCTGCATCCCTCAAATTCTGCTGTGTGGTAGTCTCATTTGCTTCAAGATATTTTCCAATTTTCCTTGTGATTTCTTGTAGGACTCATTATTTAATAGTGTGTTTAATTTTCCACATATATGTGGATTTTCCAGTTTTCTTTTGGCTATTGATTTCTAATTCCATTATGTTCTGATTGAAAAAGGTATTTTGGGGGCACCTGGGTGGCTCAGATGGTTAAGCATCTGCCTTCGGCTCAGGTCATGATCCCAGGGTCCTAGGATTGAGCCCCACATCGGGCTCCCTGCTCAGCAAGGAGCCTGCTTCTCCCTCGCCCTCTGATACTCCCTCTGCTTGTGCTCTCTGCCTCTCTCTGTCAAATAAATAAAATCTTAAGAAAAAAGAAAAAAGGTATTTTGTATGTTTTCAGTCTTTTAAATTTTACTAAGACTTGTTTTATGGTCTAACATATGGTTTATCTTGAAGAATATTCCATCTACACTTGAGAAAAATGTGTATTCTGCTATCGTTAGACGGAGCGTTCTGTATGTGTCTGTTAGGTCCGATTGGTCCTTAGTGTTGTTCAAGTCCTATATTTCCTTCCTGATCTCTGTCTCATTGTTTTATCCACTACGGAAGGCAGGGTATTGAAGTTGCCTGCTATTATTGTAGAGCGATTTATTTGTCTTTGAATTACATCAGTGTTTGTTTTACATATTTTGGAGCTTTGGTGTTTTGTGCATATATATTTATAATTGTGATATCTTCTTGGTGAGTTAATGCTTTTATCGTTATATAATGTCTAGCATCCTTAATTTCAATCTGAAAGACTCTCTTTAGCAGTTCTTGTAGGACAGATCTAGTGGTAATGAACTCCCTCGGCTTTTATTTATTTGGGGAATGTTAATTTCTCTCCCATATTTGAAGGACAGTTTTGCTGTATATAAAATTCTCAGTTGACAAGTTTTTCTTTCAGCACATTAACTATATTGTCTCGCTGCCTTCTGACTTAACAAGGTTTCTGCTGGAAAGCCTTGTAAATGATGAGTTGCTTTTCTCTTGCTGCCTTCAAGATTTCTTCTTTGTCTTTGTCTTTTGACGGCTTCATAATAATGTGTCTCAGTGTGGGTTTCTTTGGATTTATCCTTGCAGTTTGTTGGGCCTCTTGGATTTGTAGATCCATCTATATGGATTTGTACATCCCTGTCTTTTCCTTAAATTTATGATGTTTTCAGCCATTATTTCTTCAAACAATCTCCCCTCATTCTTTCTTTTTCTTCTTCTAGTACTCATAATGCTTATGTTGGTTCTCTTGATGGTATCTCATAAGTCCCTTAGGCTCTGTTCATTTTTGTACATTCTTTTTTCTTTTTGTTCCTCAGACTTGATAATTTCAAATGACTTGGGTTTAAGTTTGCTGGTTTTCTTCTGCCCATTCAAGTCTGTTATTAAACCCCTCTAGGGAATTTTTCAATTCAATTATTTTAATTTTCATATCCGGAATTTCTGTTTGGTTCTTTTTTTTAATAATTTCTATCTCTGTGTAGGTACTTTCAAGTGTTCCCTCTGTCTCTAGTCTCTGAAAAAAGATTGCCTAAGATGACATTCTTTCTTTCTTTATTAAATATTTTATTGAATTCATTGGTAAAATCACCTGAAATTTTTCTAGCTATTGTGTTCTATTCATTTCTATCCAGTATTCAACAAATCCTTATTGAGTACTTCCTCTGTGCCAGTCATGGTTTTAGAGTCTTTGGGATATATCCATGAACAACCTAAAATTTCAGTGCTCATGGGCTTACATTCTAGTAGTACAGAAAAACAATAAGTAAAACATAATAAACAGGAAGTGATGTAGCATGAAAGGAAGTAAAGAGTGTTACGAAAATAGAGCAGGGAAAGGGGACCAGGAGGTTGGAGGTAGGATAGAGTGGTGGAGGGCAGGGTGGCATTTTAAACAGGATGGTTAGGATAGGACTTATTGAGGAGGTGATGGCTGATGCAAGAATTAAAGGAAGTGAAGGAGTAGGCAATATGGATATCTGGAGAAAGAGCATTTCAGGCAGAGGGAAGACACAGCCCATTGGGAGATCAGCCCTGCTGTGTTTTAGAATGAGCATGAAGGCAGTTTGGTTATTTTAGTAAAGAAGAATGAAGGGGAGGTTTACAAAAGCAGTCAAATAAGTGTTGAGATGAATGATAAGATCCTGAAGTAAGATACTTTTTTCATTGTAATACGGTCTTTTTTCTATCATGAAAAAAAAAAACAACCCTCAGCAGCTCAGTATATAATAAATCAATTCAAAAAAATAAGTCTTCATTTTTAAAATGTAGCTTTTAAAATGGAAGTACCTTTTTGGAATTATGGTAAATACATATGTTAAAATATAGTAAGTATATATGCCAAAAAGTTATTTAGCATAAATGATCATATAATTAAGAAGTTGGTTTTCATTTTATGAGCTAGAGAATTATTTTTTATTCTGTGAGTGCTAAAGGACTAGAAAAAAAATATGAACATTCATTGCCATACAACCTACTGTAATCATTAAATAATTAGTTGTTTACTGACTGACATTTTATTTTATTCTTAAATAATAATCTATCAGTACTGGAAAAAGTATAGCTTAAGATTAAGAAGACTTGCTTATATTCTAAGGTTTTGAATTCTTTAATGTTTAATTTTAAGGAAGTCATTTTAGACTTCATCTTACCTACTTGTTGGGAGTTTTGTTTGTTTTGAATGAGATTTGACTAAGTATAGTCTGTTTCCAAAACACCTGTGCTTTTGTTATTCTGTGATTATTGTCTTGTGTTTTATGATATAACAATGAACTGCTTTAAATATTTGTTTTACTGAGAATTGTTAAAGAGGGAATTATGTTTTGGACAAACTTCTTTTCATGTTTAATGTCCAGCTCCAGTAATGCTTATTTTCTGTATCTTTTCATGATCACTTCAGAATTAATTGCTTCTTCACCTGGGCTACTGTAGCACTTTATGTTTGTTTCTATTATCTGTCACTTTTCATAATATTACTTACATATATCTACCCATGAGTTGCCTATCTTTGTATACCCAAGAGTCTAAAATACTCTGCACACATTAGGTGTTCATTCTTATGCCTGTATATTTAAATACCAATAGTTAATTCCTAATAATTAATGTAGCAGAAATTAGAATTGTGTTCAATAACATTACCACTTGAAAAGCAGCATTCCATATAATGAATGTTTCTTGTGGTTAAAAATGCTTATTTCAGGCATTTAACAAGATTTAATTTGGTCTTTTGGTCTAACTTTTACATTATGTGGATGGCATAAATGCTTATTTGCATAACTCAAGTACATAGATATAAGAAGTAGTTATCTTGTCACTGATTGTGAAATCACTAAAGTGGATGATTATTACTGATTACCTCCTACTTATTCCATTGCGTTTTGGATCATAGGCACAAATTTTATAAAGATTAAGTATTCTAAGAACTATTCATAAGTGTGTTTTGTGTAGTGATGTAATTTTTAGCAGGCATTCATAGCCATTTATGAGATGCCGCACCCTTCAGTATAATGAATCGGAACATGATCCTTATTTTGTTTAGATTTTCGAATTCTTTTCAGCTCTCCCTAATCCTTATTTTTCTCCCTCATTTAAAAACGTCTTTTGAAGAACCATACTGATTAATTTATTCATCAGCTGTATATTTAACATCTACTATATGCCAGGCACAGAGTTAGGCATTATTAGATTTGGATGTGAACAAGATAGTTAAGGTCTGTGTTGTCAGAATTAACAGGTAAACAAACATTTGCCCATTTTGCCAGATTTATGAATTGCCTACCACGTACTAGGCATTGTTCTGGGAATTGCAGATACAGTAGTAAAAATAAAGTCTATACTCTTTTGTAGCTTACATTCTAAAGGAGAAATAAAATGTGTGGGAAAAGCTAACTTTATGTAGGTTGGTCAGGAAAGGCCCTTCTAAGAAAGTGATGTTTGAGCCGAGATCTGAAGGCTGAGAAGGAACTGAAGAAACAGACTGAGGCCAAACAGCAAAAACCGATGATAGACAATGAGAAAGAACTCACGTTTGATGCACATTTGTAGTTTTCAGGATGAGAAGTTTGTAGTTTTAAGGCGTTTATTGCTGCTTTTATGTTTTCAATTAATTATTAAGGAAGGGCATCAGTTGGGCAATTTTGTAGGAGGGGGTGGAGAACAAAGAAGAACAATTTGAGGACAAGAAAAATGTGAGGAGAAGGATCACTGTGAAATAATGAGAAAGGAATAGACAAACCAGAGAAGCACAGTAGGACTTCTAGGCAGTGTCGCAGGTCTACTTGTAGGTTTGTTATTCTGAATGTGAAGTGAAACCAATCAATACGGTTGTATGGTTTTTCCTCTAGCTACACGCACAGGTGTGAAGACATGTAGGGTTTTTAACCAGACTTGTTTTTTTCATTCTGGGAGACTGATGGTGGAGAAAGAGGAGCAAGAGTGTTGAGGGTATTTGCAAGGAAGTCATAATGATTCAGGCTGTAGAATTTATGCTGGGGAAGAAGCAAGTGAAGAAGGAATGAAGACTGAACGGGGTTGATGGCTATAAAGCAAGTGAGGGCTCAGTGGATTGGTGGTGTGGCTAAGACTGAAAATTGTGGTTAGACCAATGAATTTCATGGGCTAACATTATTCTATAGCATTACTACTTATTTATTAATACACACAAGCACAACTGCATGCAACTTTTGGACATCGAAGATTGTGAGGTTTTTGCACAGATAATTGAAAAAATGTAAGGGCCACCAGAAGTTCTGGGAGCTCCTTCTGTTACTTTTGTGTGGTTTTATACAAATGGTTGAATGTAATATAGGAAGAATATAGAAGGTTAAAAACACTACTGGGTAGTCAAGAAGCCTGGGATCTTATTTCAGGTTACATATAACATCTCCTTTTAAAAGTCACCTGACCCCATTAGCTGTACTCTCCTAATTGTTTCAGCACCGTGCCAGGTGTTGGGCATGTCGTAAGATCCGATAAGCGTGGGTAGAGTGCTCTGCAAGTACAGGGGTGGGGTTTGCAAGCCAAATGGGACAGAGAGTGGTGACATTCCGAGGAAATGACATCTAAGCTAAGATCTGAAAGAGAAGAAGGTGTTGGAATTCAATAAAGAAACCACTGTACCTCTGAAACAAATTATACATTATATGTTAAAAAAAAAAAGATAGTAGGAAGGGAAAAATGAAGGGGGCAAATTGGAGGGAGAGACGAACCATGAGAGACTATGGACTCTGAGAAACAAACTGAGGGTTACAGAGGGGAGGGGGTGGAGGGATGGGTTAGCCTGGTGATGGGTATTAAGGAGGGCACGTACTGAATGGAGCACTGGGTGTTATACGCAAACAATGAATCATGGAACGCTACATCAAAAACTAATGATGTAATGTGTGGTGATTAACATAACATAATAAATAAATAAATAAAAAGAAAGAAACCACAGGCAGAAAGTGGGAGGAATTCCTGTCTACTAAGACCCTTAAGCAAGAAAGAAATGACTTTAAAGGATCCCTAGTGACTGGTTTGTAATGGCTGAGAGAAGAAAAGTTGAGACATGAGGTGAGGACATTAAGCAAGGGCCATACTTTACGGGACCTGGTAGGTTGTGTTAAATTTCATCCTAAAAGCAATATGAGACCCATTATTGGGTTTTACATAAAGGAGTGATAATAAGACACAGTCACTTCAAAATGTGGGATTTGCCTTGACGACATTGAATTTTATCATCTTTAAGGTTAAATTTTTTTGATTCATTGTATTAATATCTGAGTATAAAGCAATATATCAAAGTGATTTAAATATGTGCCTCTTATTTTAATATGAAAAGAATGAAGAGCAATTAATATGGGACTATATTAAACATAGAAATTAAGCCCTGTTTACAAAGCATTATTGAACTCCTATTAATCTGTTTGCAAAAAGAATTGAAATTAAAATTTTCTATATTTCTGAGTACATTTGGTTACTGCTGTATGTTTTCCATCATATCAGTGAAATGTTAGATAATTTCCCATGAGTTTGTGTGTACCATTTAATATTCCCAATCAAATGTAGCTGAAACTGTACTTTTTCTCTCCAGTGATTTAAACTTGTGAGATGCTTCCATTAACTGGAAAAACAATCATCTTTGATAACTTTCCTGATCCTTCTGATACATGGGAAATCACCGAAACAATTGGCAAAGGAACTTACGGGAAAGTTTTTAAAGTATTGAATAAGAAAAATGGCCAAAGAGCAGCAGTGAAAATTCTGGACCCAATTCATGTATGTCACATTGTTTTTCCTCTTTTCTGCTAATTAACTTCGTTTTTATTTGTACTAAACAGTTAAAAAGTCTGTAGCTAACTTGATTTATTTGTCCCAGTGTCAATTGAAAATGTAAAAAAAAGTCTATTTGTTGTTTTTGTTGTTTATATACTTAACATATACAATAGGGACCAATAAATAATAATTGAACAAATATATAATACAAATAAGTAAATAAATAAATACAGCTCTTAATAGCTCAACAGTTGATTTAATGTTATTTTGGATTTCAAAAAATTGTAAGAACACAGACTCAGGGGTCTAGAAGTAATTCTCAAATGTCATCTTGGCCAGATCTCTTTTTCTTCCTGCATTTATTTAGGCTTCAGGAAGAATGTCTCTTAAACTAACCCAGAAATATTTTATGTTAAATTATATTTCTTTCAGAGATGGGAAATTAATTTTCAGGTTTGCTGAAATGTTTCCAAAGCAAAAATGGTATTCACTTATAATCAGGGTGAGTTTCCTTGTGAAGAATTGAAATTGCATGTGTGGTGCTTATGGCCTCTTTAAGTGATGCCCCAGTAGGGAACCTCTTTTGCTTTTTTTTTGGAATAGCAGCTGTGATAAGGGAACCTTCTAGGCTTTTTTTTTTTTTTTTTGGCGTTGAAGAGCGTAAAGAAGTTGATGAGGTTCTCCCCTCCCCCCCCCTTTTTCTGGGAATGAGAACTGACTGTTTTGGAACATTGTCTGCTCTTGGGAAATACGTGTAGCTCTCTCACAGCACGTGGGTGAACCAGAATGAGCTCAGTGATCACATAATCCCCAAAGTTCTATCGAGAGCAGTTTCTCCAGTTACTTGACTCTTGCACACATAATGGGGTGGGACATGACAGATGTCGTGAAGTGTTTGGGAAGGACGTGGGACTCCTGGTCCTTGTCACAGCTCTTACACTAGCAAACTTGTAGGACTCTGCAAAAGGTCTCCAGGTCTCCATTTGTGCATCTCAGGATTTCTTTTTCTTATGCTTTCTTTTTTGATTGTTTATTTCGACTAAACCCATTATAACTACAGCATTTCATATTATTTTGAGCAGAGGAGAGGGAGAGTGGGGGGGTTTTTATTCAAGTAATATATTAGGTACATTGGAAGGAAAAAAGAGAGAGACAACTATGTGCAGGCTTAACTGATGCTGAATGTTTTCATTGATCCCCTATTGGAAAGTTCTTACCACTTTTAAAAATGATTTTATTTGTTTATTTGAGAGAGAGAGAGAGCACAAAAGGGGATTGAGTGTGGGGGGCGGGGCAGAGGGAGAAGTAGACACCCCACTAGCAGGGAGCCCAACATGGGGCTCCATCCCAGGACCCTGAGATCATGACCTGAGCTGAAGGCAGATGCTTAGCCAATTGAGCCACCCAGGCACCCCAGTTCTTACCATTTAAACTGAAGGCAAATAGACACAAATGAATCTGTACCAAAGTGACTGTACCTCTCTCCTCTGGTCTTTGCAAGTATGGGTTGGGGTTCATGGTGGCAAGAGAAAGGGCTCCAACTGGATCCCGTGTCTGGCTCCATAACCAGCATGTCTCTCCCATTCCTCTACTTCTTAATGGAGAAGGAGAAATGGATTATGGATACATATAGCCATTATTCTTTTATAATTTACTCCTGTTTCATATCCTGTGAACCTTGAAAATCATGTTTTGTTCTATTGCTTTAATGAAATATATCGGTTTCATGACTATGGTGTGAAATTGGTTCTTTTGCTGCCTTTATTCTTGTCACAGTACATGTATGTTTTTCTCAGAATTATTTATTTCCTCTTCATTCATCATGTCACAAGCCAAATAAAAAAGATTTATAACCAAGAGATTATAATCTTAATAAAATAAATTTAAATGCATCCTAAGCATTTTACAGATTTTTTTTTATTAAAAAGTCTTAACTATTTTTTTTTATTAAAAGAGTCTTACTATTATGAATTTTGATATAGTATGTTTCTATCTGAGAAAGGGATAAAATGAATGGGATTAGAAGGGAGGAGGCGGTGGACTTGCAGGCTAGTCCTGCATCTTATACTAACCAGCTCTGTGACCAACCTCTCTGAGCTTTAGCTTCTTTTTCTCAAATTGGATCTCTGGTCTAGAATTCTTTCCAGCTCTGTGATTACATGATTTTGTCATAAAACAACGTGGACACTAAATGTTACCGTAAAAACAGTATTCGAAGGCTTTGTCTTATTATTACTCTGAGTTGTTTCATGTATTGTGGTTTTCTAAAAACATGAGTAAGTAGTTATCTTGTGTTTTTGTTGGGAGATTGGCAGATGTAGTAACCTGTTCTACTTCTGGCGAATGAGCCTTTAGCTAACTAAGGCTGTATGCCATCTTATGTATAACTTTATTTTACTTTTTTGGAAAGATAAGAATTTATTGCTTGTATGACTAGCTTTTGAAAGCTTCTACGTATCCTGTATTTCAAAGGAACAAAATGAACCAGCTAAAAGTTTTTATTTCAAATCAATGGCTTTGCCACTGAAACAAAGTTAACACTGCAAAGAAAGGAATATCCTCTGGAATCCTTCTTCGTGTATGTTTCTTTCTAAGTGCATACAAAAATAGTCTTTTATTTGTCCCTTTTTAACTCAATGAAATTAACATAATTAGAGATGTATTTGATTAGTGGGAAAATACAATCTCTCCCCATACATAATGGCCTGAGAAGTTTCAGTACGTACTATTGAGCACAATAAAAGCCATTATTATAACCTTGCTTTGACAAAATTAAATTCTCTATTTGGTGATCTCTAATATGTCTCTTTGAAATAATTCATGTTTTTCTCATGGTTTTCTTCCTATGACTTTTCGAAACCAGGATATCGATGAAGAGATTGAAGCAGAGTATAACATCTTAAAGACGCTTTCCGACCACCCCAATGTCGTCAGATTCTACGGGATGTACTTTAAGAAGGATAAAATAAATGGAGACAAGCTGTGGTTGGTTCTTGAGGTAAGTGTTTCAACATTATTCTACATGTGGAAATTTACAGTGTAGTCTTGGAATGACTGAATGTTTATGTAACATTGACACCCCATGAAACCCTTCCTTTAGTATGTTCTTGACTGGTCACAGACTCAGCAGAACACTGGGCCCCATTCTGGCCTTGTCCTTTTAAGACACATTAGGAAATTAAAGAAAAGCAATGAAGACTATGAATGACTAAGAGGAAACATCTCCACAGTAAAAGACTCAAGAAACAGGGATTCTTTGCCTTGCAGAAGAGCAAGCTTAAAAGGAACTTCATTATAATATTGATTTATTCATCCGCATTTTGTGACAGAGGCTCTGTGCCAGGTGCTAGGGTATGAGAGAAAATTAATGTAAGTGAGGCTTCATTAGACAAAAATGGTAAGCTGTGATTTTTTTTTTTCCTGTCCTCATTGAATACTAATGTCATAAACTACAGAACCAGGTATTTACATTCATGGGAGAAAACCATATCAGAAATGGTATTGAATACTAAGTAAGTCACCAAAGGGAAGCTGTAGAGTCTCCTGAGAGTAGGTTTGGACAGTTCCCTCTGATGCAGGAATACATATGGGAAGGTGCCCTGTTAAGGTAACTGCCAGTCCTAGAAGAATGTAGTTTTTCTAATTTTTACTGGATATTATTAAAGTGAGGTAATCATTAATTCTGGTAAAATTCAGAATTGTTTTTAATAGTTGCTTTTATCAAACTCAGGACTAGTAAAACCTTCATTGGTTCACTGTAATAACGTATTTATTGTGTTCATTTTGATTTTATTAGCATTTGATTATTGTATTTCTTTCAGAACGTTCTTTTGGTTTTTCTGCAGTGACACACATATAAGTTGTATTGTTTTCATACTTTTTATTTTTTCTGTTACGGTTTTTAAATGATTTTTTAACTGATTTTAAATGGCTGATCATTGTAGAAAATACTTGAAACTATAAAAAGAACCACTCTCAACATTTAACATACTTCCTTCATTTTTTTTTTGTATGTTTAAAATGATTGGCAGTATTTTTTATGAAGTTATTCTATTTTTCACTCAATATAATTTCAGGTAGACTTATCATTTTTATCCTTTGCAAAATAAATACATTCACCTGGTTAACAAAAAGCAAGTAGAACCAAAAGGCTTGTAATACAAAGCAGTAGTAATATGGATCCGGTTATAATACAGAATGGTAGTAATGTCGATCCAGTTATTATACAGGGCAGTAGTAATATGGATCTGGTTATAATACAGAGCAGTAGTAATGTCAATCCAGTTTAGCGGTGCCACCTTCTCCTGAGCAGATCTGTGCTTTTGATGTGTATCTGGAAATGCATGGCTGAGTTTCTCTACGCTTTAATTTTGTAATCTGCGTTCTGAATTTTGGCAAGGTTGCTAATCGTGCTTCTGGAATCCTTCTCCACAGTGGAGTTCTGCCACGTATCAGACTGACCTCTCTGATATCTCTGCTGCTCGCCCAAATGGAACCCACTGTTCCCTGAATCCCTTGGCCTCCCCCTTCCAAGCTCACTTCCCTGTTTTACACACCATGCGATAGTATGTGCCTTCTTCTCATTATCCACTGTACTGATGCCACCAAATCCCGAGTCCCTTTAGTTTTTCTAGGGAATAAAACCTCCAGTCTCTTGCCTGGATGTTTGTGTATGTGAGGAGTGCTTGGACAGCCTCCTGGATGTTGATATTTTGTATGTGGGATAAGACGGTGTCAAGTCTTTTGATGAGAGACTTCCAAAGAGTCCCTTGTTTTCTGCCCCTCCCCTCCCAGCTCCTGGGTTGATGTGCCGGGGTAACTACAGAATAGTCCTCCACCTAGCGCTTTATTTTGTGGCTTCCTCTGCATTACCAAATCAGTCATCCTCATTCCGTCATCTGCTTTCCATATTGAAAACGTTTGTTGGAATCTCTTGTCTACTGCTCTCCCTTTTTCTGTTCTCTTTTTTCTTGTGTTTTATACCTTTTGATTCCCTTACCAGCATTTTAATGGAGATTCATGAGTGAGAGGAAATACATTTATATGCTGAATTGGCCACCTTTAATTGAACCATAGAGCCTTTCAGAATTCTGAAATAGTATTTTCAAGTACCCTTTCAGAATCTGAAACTGGTATTACATTATTTTATAGAAGTTTAAAAGTTTTTTTTTAAATAACCAGTTGTGTTCTTTAAAAATAGGCAGCATATTATGATTTGAGAATTACTTTGTTTTTCTCCATTAAGTTTAAGATTGCTTTATATTTGTAGTTAAATCACTCTTAAAACAAAGCAAAATTTCTATTCATCAAACTTGATTTTAAGTAATAGAATGTACATTATGAACTTAAAACATTTTGCTTTAAATAAATGGAGAATTTTCAAAGTTTACTTCATGTTTGTGTTTGTGTATTTGAGATCTAATGCTGTGCTGACCCTTAAGATCTGTATCTTTATATCCTTTGAAACATTTTCAATAATGTATCTTTAATTTTTTTTCCATATGGGATCATTGGTAGATTAACATTTGAATGGAGATTCAGGTAGGCCTAAATGGTCAAGGGTACAGGTATAGATCTTTGCCCAGAGTTTAAAAAAATTGAATGAGATCTGTCATTGTCTTTTATGCCTATCAAATCTGTATTCTAATTATATTGTCATTTCTCAGTCTTGTCACTTGAAATTAGGTGAGAGTTGGAGACACCTGAAATGTTCTTTTGTGAGAGCAGAAAAGATTGATTAAAAGGGTTTGGAACATCCAGTACAAGTAAAGCAGCTTCCTGATATAATGAATCAGTAGAGACTTAACAGCTTCTTTGAACTTTGTCCTTGTGTTTTATTATCAGATGGAGGAGTTAGAAATATCCCGAAATGGCTTGAGAAAAAAAAAAAAGCTGGTAGTTTATTAAAATGGTATTTTGGAAATCTGATCTATCTGAACTTACAGTGTGGGGGAAAAATAAAGGAAAGCAAGAAGTTGGCAAACTGTACATAAGATAATTGATTTACATATGTAAATTAGACTAATTATATACACACTGAAGTGGCTCGATGTACAATTACCTGATTTATAAACATGAATGGTACAGGTACTGCTGTAGAGCCACTTTCAGGAAAATTGGCTTGTGGCAGCAATACTTTATTCTACAAAATGACTGCTAATTATACCTCTTACTGTAAGAAAGCCCAGATAAATTATTTTGCACGAGGATAGCCAAAGAGTGGCCAGAGAGAGGCTGTGATATTACCCAGAGTCATGCTAATGGTGCTGGGCTCCTGGTGTGAATCTGCTTCGAGAAGGTGTGCCTGGCGGCAGGGTGGGTGAGCGATCAGTGACACCCCTCATTGTCAGCCTGGCATGTGGGGAGGCCATCCCAGCTTGGACATACTCTTGTTCGATGACATTTCACCGTGAAAAATCATTTTATTTATACTTCAATCCAGAATTCAAACCCTAAGAAAAATAAGATTTACTCCACTCTATGGGCCTCTTTTCTCCATTATTTAGTTGTGATTCTTGAATTATTCCTTTCGGTTTGATAGAATTTTTGTCTTTCCTCTGTTTTTCCTTTGTACTTCCCTTTCATTTTGTTTTAAGTTTTTGAGTGTGAATAATATACAGAGCCCTGTTGGGGAATTTTTTCCTTCTCAATTCTGTATGTTCACTTTCAGACGGGCTAATTATTGCCCAGATTTAGGAAAAGAGCACTAGTGCTAATCCTCTGAAATTCCAGTTGCCTATTTGAAGTGAAACTGTCTAGTAACAGAGGGGGTAGAAAGGTTTCTGCTGTGGGAACCGATAGAATGTCTATGGGGATTTTTATTGTCACTTAATATTTTAGGTTTTTCTAATGATGTAGGCATAAAGGGAGAACCTAATACTTTTTTTACTTATGCCCCATTTTAAAATATCATACATATATTCATTTCTACTTATTGTTACCATATTTCTTGACTGACCTGCTTAGTAAAATGTAGATACCTCTTTTGGCTTTGTGCTTCCTTTAATTGCTAGTGTCTGTTCTTGAGGGTCAGTAGCAAGGATGGAGGGGGCCAGGGAGGTGTGAGTTGGTCAGGTTTCTGCCTATGTTTATCACTGTTCCAGGGGACTAAAAACGAAGAGTCAAAATTGAGTTAAATCAGTCTGGTATTTAGCATTTGCTACTGATGAACATGAAGGAAACAGATGTAACGATAATTTTCCCCTTCTTGGTTGGATGAACAGCCACATTTTAAGGATGTAAGGAATCTAGTCTTCTGTCCCAGGGGCTCTTTGCATAGTGTGCCCTCCACCATAATGGAGTCGAAATTCAGAATTGGGACATCTTTCTATTAAGAGACCCCCTTCCCTCATAATCCCATTTTAGCTATAATTTCTCCTTTCATGGTGGTGCTACAGATTGCATTCTGTGATTTAGCTGAATCGGTCCTGATTTGTTCATTCTTCATAGTGACATTGCTTTCTCTCATTGCTTTCCAATCATAGCAGTTTTTAACATTATATCCCTTTCAAGAGATCAAAGGCTAGAAATTACAGGTAGTATTTGAAGCACAAAAATTCAGTAAATTGTTGTAAAGGCACATTTCAGGTAAACGAAGTGGTTTTCATAGATACTAAATACCACTTTGATTCTCATGCATTATTGGCTCTTCTCATTTTATACTTACATCCAGTAAGTAAAGTAAAACCTGGCATGAGGGAAGGAAGCATAGGATGATAGAAAGAACATGAGTCACCGTGAACAAATGGTTTTTAGGTGCTCAGGTAACCCTTTAATGTTACTGTGCTGGAGACAACATGTACCAGACGGGGCCACTGCGGGTTTGTATGTGTGGGGGAGGGGCCAGGGGAAGCAGGGCAGGAGTGGGAAGCTAGGCTGAGTTGCCCTAATAGCACAGCATTGTTCCTTCCTTCCTTTAGCTGTGCAAAATTGCAGTGGAGTAGCCGGCTGACATGATGATTCCTTTCATGTTCTTAGGGCTGGAACAACCCTTCTAGCTCTCCTATAAAAGGCTGTTATTTGGTGTACTTGCAACAGAACAGACAGCAAATTACCTAGAGTCGTTTCATTTTATTTTTTTTATTTAAAGGGCAAGATGGAAAAAGCAATCTAAATGTACTTCTTCCTACTCTTCTAATGCAGGAATTACATAAATAATAAATATGATGCTTGTATGTCTTTTTTCCCTAATAGTACTCCAGTGATTGCAAAAACATCTGCTCTCTGAGTGGGACTAAAATTTATAGTATTATTTCAGGGGGAAGAAAATATGAGGTCACCGGAGATATTTTGCCATTTGGCAAATCGGTATATTTTTACCATCCACATTAAAATATTTCTGCTAAGTTCTTTTCTTTTTTTTTATCTTGTTTCTAACATTACCACTGTTTTAGGGCATTTTTTCCAAGAATTTTGAAACCTTTTAGGGTGAGGGAATTGTTTTATATCCTGATTTATTGGTTACATGATTTATACAAATTACCAAACAACATCAAACTGCATACTTAAATGAGTCAATTATATTATGTGTCAATGATACCTTGAAAAATACTGCTTCTAGCTTACACATTAGAAAAGTAATGTGAAAATTCATGTTAGAAACTACCCATTAGGAAACATCTATTAGGTGATAATGCCATTCTCATTAATATTTTATCAGTATTTTATTGGAATGCAGAATTTGGTACATTATTTTATTGAAATTAATCAGACATCCACACTTTGAAGAGGTACTTTCCAGACCATGTGAACAGATGGCCTTCTGTCATTTTGTGTGTGTGTGTGTGTGTGTGTGTGTGTGTGTGTGTGTAAGTGTACAGAACTTGTTTTTTCCTACAGTCATTTGTTAATTCCATAGATATTCTGTTACTTTGCGCCAGGCCCAAGTTGGAATGATCTATACCTATTAGCGCCCCTTTCTCTTTTGATAGGTTTGGGGCATCCAATAGAGAACCAGAAAAACTCTGTCATCATGGTGCTTATAGTCTAATGTTGGAGAAAGAAAATGTAGAGCTAAGTAAACTAATTAAATAATTATACATTTTTGTTAGTGCTATGAAGAATATAAATGAGATGTTAATAATGAAAGAGAAGACCTTTTATGAAAAGAGAAGTCAAAGAAAGCCTACTTGAGTAGGTAACATTTTAATCTGCCACCTGAGGAAAAAAGGATAGTTTGGGTACTTTTATTTTTTAATATTTTCTCCAATACTCTGATGATAAGAATCACCTTCATCTCAAAGCAAAAACTCTGAGAATGAGCTCTTGGTAACTGTTTTTTATAACAAGTACTAAAGTGATTCTTATCAGAAGAAAGTTCAGAAAACACTGTCAGAGGTTCTCAAATTTCAGTGTACATAAAAGTAATCCTGGACTTCTCCTTCTGGCCATGATAGTAACTTCAACTTCTGCCATTCTGTTTTTATACCACAAATAAATAGAAAACTGAATAAAATATATTTTTATATACAAAACACTTTACAAACATTGGAAAAGATCTTAGGACTTTGACATTGATAAAGGAAATAAATAAGGGAAGCTCTACAATCGCTTCAGCTTTATCCTTGGAGGAAATTTCCAGACCACAGGCACAAGGAGGGCATTCCCATGGAGGTCACCACAATTTTGCTGAACTGAAAAAACTGGAAAAGCAGATGTGGCTGAGATTTGCAGAGAAGAGATGATAAGCAGAAAGAAAGTTTCAGGAATCTGCATAGGGGTATTTGACCAGAAACCAAGCTGGATATATATGGAGCAAGATTTCAAGTAGTTGGGCAAAGAGTCAGGAAAAGAATTGCTGAAAAGTTGTAACCTGAACAACTACCAGAATTTGTGAAGGGTTGAGAGATGCTTGAGTTCTGATCAACCAAAATGGAGAAACTTTGTTGAACACCTGAGGCATTTAGTAAAGCTCCTCGAAAGGTTATGCATTAGAGGAAGGACTATACTAGCCCTAGAATAAGAGCTACCCCAGGCACACCCATAAACAATTCAAAAACAAGGCTTGAAATGTTCACATTGGTCCATAAGTAAGTTAACAGTATGCCAGAACAAAATTCAACATTCATTAATGGAGACAGCAGAATCCAGAAATTCAAATATGAAATTAATAATGTCTAGTATCCAGCAAAAAATTACTAGATATGCAAAGAAGCAGGGAACTGTGATCCATTATCAGAAGAAAAATCAGTCAGACCCAGAAATAATGAAGGTGATGAAATTAGCAGGTAAGAACTTTCAAACAGATACTACAAATATGTTCAAGAATTTCAAGGAAAACCTGAACATAATGTTGAAAGAAATGGAAACTATAGAAAAGAACTGAACATAATTTCTAGAACTGAAAAATGTATCAATAGTGAAAAATATATAATATTGAATTTAACAGCAGATTAGAAGTAAAGTGTGTGGAAATGAAGATCAGTGAATTTGAAGACAGGAAAATAGAAGCTGTCCAGACTAAGCAGAACGAAGAAAAGAAAGGGGGAGATAAAAAGCCCCTGTGACCTATGGGATATTACCTAGTATTCTAACCTACATGTAATTGCAGTCTGAAAATGGATGAGTGTTGGGGGAGGTAATGGCTGAAATCTTCCTGAATTTTGTGAACACAAAAGCTGCAGATATAAGAAGCCCGGAATCTCCCATGTAGGATAAACAAAGAAAACCACGTGAAGCTATGCCATAATCAAGATATCAAACACTCAAAATGAAAAAAATATTTAAAAGCACCTAGACGAAAAAAGACACATTGCATGTAGGAGTCAAAGATGAGTGGTCACTGACAAGCAATGCAATGGAATGATATCGTTAAAGCAATGAAAAACAAAAGTGCTCTCAACAATTCTGTGTACAGTGTAAATGTTATTCATAAATGAAGGCAAAATAGACATTTTCATCAAAGAAAAAGAATTTACCACCAGACGCATACACTACAGAAAATGTCAAAGAAAGTCTTTCAGGCCAAAGGAAAATGATTTCAAATAGAAACTCAGAGGGTTGCCTGCATGACTCAGTTGGCTAAGCATCTGCCTTTGACTCAGGTCATGATCCCGGGGTCCTGGGATCAAGCCCTGCTTCGGTCTCCCTGCTCAGCGGAGAGTCTGCTTCTCCGTCTCCCTCTGCCCCTCCCCCACCCCCCCAATCGTGCTCTCTCTCCATCACTCTCTCTCTCAAATAAATAAATAAAATCTTTAAAAAGACATGGAAACTCAGACCTGCAAAAAGAATAGAAAATTACCATTGGTGGTAAATATAAGGATAAATAAGAAACTTTTTATTTTGTATTTTAAAAAAATATTTTCAATAATATTATTTTAATTATTTTTAAAAGAGAAATCATGACTTAAAGCCACAATTATAGCTATATATTTTGGGGGTTTTAGCATGTAAAACTAAAATGTATGGCAAAAATGGCAAAGAGACAGGAGAGGAAAAATGGAAATACATGGTTTTAAGAGTTTTGCATTACATGTGAAGTGGTGTAATATAACTTTAAGGTAGACTGTGGTAAGTTAAAAATGCATACTGGAAGTAGTAAAGCAACCACTAAAAAAAAAGTAAAATGAGTAAGTATAGCTAATAAGCCAATAGAGGATAAAAATGGAATACTACAAATATTCAAACCAGAGAAAGTGGGGAAAAAAGGAAAAGAAGATTAAAAAAAAAACAAAAAATAGGAAATAAATAGCAAGATGGTAGACTTAGACCTAAACTTATTTATAATTACATTAAATGGAAATAGCCTAAACTCTACATTTCAAAGGCAGAAATGGTCAAATTGGATGAAAAGCAAGACCAAATACAAACACACTTGAAGTGTATAGAGAGAGATAAGAGAGGGATGATAAGTTAAAAGCAAAAAGAAGGTGAAATGTACATGAGCTTTAATATGTACTTAAAAACAAAGCTTTAAAATACGTGAAGCAGAAACTAGTAGAATAGAAAAAAGAAATAGACATATTCACAACGTTAAGATTCTTTTCTTTCTTTTCTTTCTTCTCTTTTCTTTTCTTTTCTTTTCCGAGAGGAAGAGAGAAGAGAGAGAGCACACAGAGGGAGAGGGAGATGAAGAAGCATACTCCACGCCGAGCAGGGAGACTCGTATATTCACAACTTTAAATGGAAAATTCAACAGTCTTTCCCCAGTAATTTAAAGAATAAGTAGAAAATCAGTATGAACATAGAAGACTTTGGTAATCTGGACTATGAAACAAATCTTGACAAATTTAAAAATAGTGAACTCATGACAAGTATATGGCCTGACCGTAAGAGAATTAAATTAAAAATAAAGATACCAGGATAAACTCCCAAATATTTGGAAATTAGACCATATACTTCAAAAGTAACCCTTAGCTCAAAGAGGAAATTTTAAGAAAATAGTTTGAAATGGTAATGGAAATGTGACATATCAAAGTTCTGAGATGCAGTTAGGCAGTGCCTAGACAGACATTTATACTTCCTTTCAGTGCTTATTTTAGAAAAGAAGAAACATTGACTACCAGTTTTGTAAGATTTTTGCCTTAAGATGCTAATAAAATCAAAAGAAATTAAGTCCAATAGAAGCTGAAGAAAATAAATAATGAAGATAATAGTAGGAATCAATTAAATAGAAAATGAACAAAAACAATAGAGAAAATGAAAGCAAAAGCTGGTTCTTTGAAAGTCATTAATAAACTTGATAAATCTCTCTAGATGGATCCAGAAAAAATGATAACATACAAATTGCCAATATTAGGGATCAAATAGGGAAATCACTTTTATTAGCATAATAGTAATGAAATATAATGAACAACTTTATATTTTTTAAAGGTTTTTTTAAATTTATTCATATATTAGAGAGTGTGCAAGCGGGGTTGGGGGGGTGGGGGAGAAGAAAAGAGAGAGAATCTGAAACAGACTCCACCCTGAGCACAGAGCCTGATGCAGGGCTCCACCTCATGACCAGATCATGACCTGAGCTGAAATGAAGAGTCAGATGCTTAACCGACTGAGCCACTGTAGCACCTCATGAACAACTTTATATTAATAAGTTTGGCAACTGATTATCTGATGTTGTTCTTGAAAGACACAAACTATAAAACTGACATGAGAAGTAGAAAACATAAATAGCTTTATATCGATAAAAGAAACTTAATTCATAATTAAAACCCTTCCCATAAAGAGGAATACCAGGCCCGGTTTCTTCACTGGTAAATTCTATCAAATATTTATACCAACTAAGTTCCAGAGAGATAATAGAAATTATTATTCCTGTATAATTCTGTTCCATCTTCCTTGTTTTTACAAGTATTCTTGTTATACATTTCATATAAATAAATGGTACAATAATTTTTATAACTACTATATATAATTTTATGTATTTTGACAAAGTTGAGAAAGGACAGCAAGTATATAATCATAGAATTTTTTATATTAACTTTCTTATTTAACATTTCCAGTTCTCTTCATTTCTTCCTGTGAATTCCAGTTACCATCTGGTGTCATCACATCAATCCAGCTTTGTTCCAGCCACTTCTTTTGTGCTGTTAATGTCAAACATATTACATTTCTATATACTATAGACCCAACAATACAATTATGTCCGTATTGTTTTATAGAATTGCTTTTTAAATCAGTTAAGAAAAAAAGAAATGCATGTATACTGTCTTTTATGATAAAATAAGTACCTTTACTGATGTTCTTTATTTTCTCAGGTGGTTTCAAATAACTGTCGGTGATGACTTGCTTTAATCCTAAAGAACTTTCTTTAGTATTTCTTATAAGTTGGACCTGCTAGCAACAAATTGTCTCAGTTTTGTTTACCTAGCAACATATTAATTTCCTCCTTAATTTTGAAGATAATCTTGCTGGATATAAGACTCTTGGTGGGCAATTTTTTTTTGTTTTTTGTTTTTTGTTTTTGTTTTTATTGAGCACCTTGAATACATCATCCTTCTTCCTTCTGGCCTCAGTAGTTTCTGATGAGAAATCAGCAGTTAATCTTATTAGGGTTCTTTTTCCCATAACAACTCATTTTTTCCTGCTATTTTCAAGATTTTCTTTTTTTATTTTATATGACTATGGATCTGTATTCTACTTGAGTTCATTGAGCTTCTTGGATGTAGAGATTAATATTTTTTATCAAATTTGGGAAGATTCAGCTATTTTTTCTTCCAAGATTTTTTTTCTGCTCCTTCTTCTCTCCTTTCTTCTGGTACACCCATACATTTATCTCAGTATGCATACATTTCCCTGGAACTATTCATTTATCTTCATTCTTTCTTCTCTCGTATTTCATAATCTCTATCAATCTACCTTCAAGTTTGTGGGTTCTTTCTTCTGCCACTTCAAATCCACTGGTGAGCCCCTCTGTTGAATTTTTCATTTACATTACTGTAATATAATTTTCTACTCCAGAATTTTCATTTGGTTCTTTTTTTATGAGTTCCATCTCTTTATTGATATTCTTTATTTGAAGAGACATTACTATCATACCATTCCTCACTTCTTAAAGCATGATTTCCTTTAATCCTCTGAACATATTTATAATTTCTGCTTTGAAGTCTATCTACTAAGTTCATCATCTGGACTCTCTTACAGGTGGTTTCTGTTGCCTGCTCTTTCTCGTGTATACGAGTGACACTTCTGTTTCTTTGCATATCATAATTTTTTTTTGGTTAGAAACTGGACATTCTATCATATATTTAATGTCTTATAGGAATTCTAGATATCGCTAAGGGGGAGCTTATTATTTTGTTTGTTTGTTTGCTAGTTTGTTTAGTAACTTGGCTTATCCCCCATGGTATGAAGCCTCTGATGTTGCTTCTCAGAGGGCGCAGCCTTGGGCATGTGCAGTCACCCTCAGATGGGAGCAGTGTTAACATTGCCTTCCTCCTCTCCTTCCCTGATCTTTCTATTAAGCTTTCTGTCTCTACGGTGAACACTCAGTTACTAGCCAGCTGATTCTTCTATTGTTTTCAACAATGTGCTAGGGCAAAAATTGCTTCCCAGTCTGATCTAATGAATTCAGATCACTGTGCATGGGTTCTTTTTGAGGCGAGTCTTTTGAGATTCTCCTGACCCCAAGAGAGTTATTTTTAGCTGTTTCTTTCCTTGAGTCTCTCTGCTAAGCTAGCTGGTCTGCGGTTACCTTCTTGTTCTCATGGAGTTACCTGCCTCCTTGTAATTACCAAAGCCACCACTGTTTTCAAGAATACCCTTAGGCTCGATCTTCCCCACTCTCTCTCTTCAAATGTCAGGTCCAGCCTTGGAACTCCCTGTTTTTGTGGCCTGCCTCTCTCCCTGGGCAAAATATCTGAGCCACTGTTCTGGAGCTGGCAGCCTGTCTTGGACAGTGGCCCACATCATCCTGTTTTAGAAGCAGCACTGTGGACCAGAGAGGTGGACTCTGGTCCTCTCAAGCCAGCTTTGCAGCACAGACTTGGGTAAGGGGTGAGAAATGCTGTTGGTCTTCCCCTCCCAAAAAAGATACTGTAGACCTTGAATGGGAGCTGGTGGGAGGGGAACCCTATCTTCTTGGTAAGGCTCACCCAGAGTAGAGCTTTTGTCACTTTGCCCTGGTTGGGGGTGAGGACACCAGGGTGGTTCAGTTGCCACAGAATCTTGCTATTCTTACTAAGATTTAGTTATGGTCTCAAATGTTTCTCCATTTGCTATATGTCCTTACAACAATTTCCAAAGACATTAAATGGTTGTTTATTTTTTAATTTTTACCAGTTATGGTCGTTTCATGGGGGAATAGGTCCACAGAGTTCTTCACACCTCCATTCTGGGGAACAAAAAGAATCCTCCTATGAAATCTTTAAGAAAGAAACAGAGTCTTGTTGATTATCTATGAGGGCAACATTATACTGACAAAAGAAAGCGAAGATACTACAAGAAAAGAAAACTATATTCTAACATTCCACATGAACATATATGTAAACATCCTTCATAAAATATTAACAAATTCAGTAACATATATAAAAATGTTAATATATCATGACTGAATGGGATTTGTCCCTGGCATGCAAGTTTACTAAAACATTAAAAAAAAAATCTCTGCATCACAATTCACTGCCTTAACAGAATCAAAGAAAAAAAATCATGAAAAACACATGCCAAAATTCAATACCCCTTTGTGATAAAACACTCTCACCACACTAGGAATAGATGGAAAGTGCATCCACCCAAATTTTTAAAAAGTAAGTAAAAAGCTTGGAGTCTTCACAAAAGCATATATATAAAGTATGTTCAATATCTTTGGTAAAATTTAAATTAAAACCACAATCACCATAGTATGCACCCACTAAAATGACTGAAATTACAGACTAATGAAACCGAATATTGGTGAGATTGTGGGGCACATTGAACTCTTGCATGTTGCTCAGGCACCTTGAAATGGTGCAGCGACTTTGCAAACAGTAAAACGGTGTCTTCTAACGCTACACATAAACTTACCATGTGATCCAAGTTTCACCTGCAGGCATTCACTAAGATTGGTTTCTACAAAAAGATTCAAACATGAATGTTGATGAGCAAAGTAAAAACTAGAACGAGTATTAGAAAATACGAGTTTCTGCTTCTGTGGCTTAAGACCACAGAATATGGTCTTAAGACTATATGGCCTTAGAGCATTCCCAGAATAAATGAGAAACAATTGAAGTCACAAAGACTTGCCCGATGACATATAATTCTTGTTAAAAAGCTGTAGTTATTAATATGGTGGATATTGTTGCAGGAAAAGCCGGATAGATGAATGCAATGAAGAGAGAATCCAGAAACAGATCCATAATGAAAAAAAATTAAAAAATAACAAAAGTCAGAAATGCCAATTATAGAAATTAGTAGTCCTCTTTCAGAAATTTGAGTAAAAATATATGCTCTCCAAACAGTATAGACAGAATGCGTTTAGAAAACTCACAAAGGCTGTCTTTGGAAGTTAGTTGTGATGATCTGTTTATAGAATCTCATCCCTTGTGATTTAGATTGTTTTTAAAAATGTTTGACTATAGCCTGATGAGAGAATTCATTTTTAGTGGTGCTCTGTTATTAGTATAACTCTGGTTTAAGAAAATTATACTTCAATTTTCTTCGATTAAAGAACACTAAGGGCTTCTAATAGCATTGTGTTGCAAAACTATACTTAAGGGTTTTTCAGTCCCCCATTACAAATCCCCATTTTAGTTTATGTTGGCAATTTAAGAATTGCATAGGCTCAATATGACATAATTTATTCATCTGGCTGCAATTATTTTTAAAGGGAAACCTAAGGTCAGTTTCATTTTTAGTGATCTGTTGCCTAATTCAGAAACATCTGCATTTCATCTTATATATTTTAATACTCCATGATCATTTAAAAACAGATACACTTCAATTTAACATTTATTATTTTTACTTTTCTTTATATGAAAGAAAGGCACTTTATGCTAGTTGAGCAAAAGCATATTTCATCTAAGAGCATATTTGAAATTTCGCTAATTCTAAATGAGGGTTTTGAGAATTTATGGTGCTTTTTCATTTCGAGCATCTTTAGGAATAGTTAAACCACAAATTAATTTGGCACCTATAGTCTGTTTCATAATTTCCACGTTTGTTATATTTGCCCTCTTTCCCCACTGGGCTTTCATTTCAACCTAGTTTCTTAAACTTTCATTCAGAAGACTCTTTTCTATCCTAGAAACTAAATCGCTGTTTCTGCTTCAGAAGGCAGCTAGAGAAACAAACGTTGCTATTCTCTGTATGGAACATGTGTAGAAGGCATTGGGCAGGGTCCAAGAAGAGGGAATTGTTCACATCATTCCTCCTGGTCAAGGTCCACACGAAGCCCCACCCGGTAATTTCCCCTAACAGCAGACACAACCGTAGTCAAACAGAGCAACCAGCGTACATTCAATGAGGGGGAGGATTTTCGATTTAAGGATATTTCATCATTAAAAAAAAAAGAAGGTTTCATCATTTGTGATTTTCTCTGTCATTAACCTCTTAAAAAACTAGAATATTTGGAGGCATTTTTTTTTTTCTTCAGCATAAGTAATCAAAAAAAATGAATCAGTGAATAAGTGGATAAAAGCGTCTCAAGCTATGTGAAATGGGAATTTTATGACTTCAGAGGGCAAGCATCTAGATTTACACAGACCCTAAACTTTTGGAGCTATAAATACTAGAAGATAAAAAATTTTAGGTACATATTCTTTACAAAGTAAGTGCACAAAAGAAAAAGGCATTGTCCCCTTTTTCTTTCTTTCCCACCTTAACGCTACTCCCAGATAGAGAATGAGACCTCCTGCTAAAAATGTCACACAGCAGAGTCTCTGTATTTGGGGGAAGTTCTGTCTCTGATTTCATTGTTGCTATCCATCCCTTTGCATTTTTATGTTCTTTTGTTGTTTCTTTTCTTCCTGGTTTCTAAACAGGAGTTATTTTTGGTCTTTGTACTTTAGTCTCTCCTGCCCCATGAGGGTAGAACATTTAGGACCTTGGGAAGGTGAGTCCCAGATGAATATTGAAAACAGACTAGATGCTCCCAAGGAAGGGTGCTGATTGGAGGTCCATGCTAGGCAGAGGTAAGGGACAGTTCTGACCCTTATTCAAGAAGACTTCAGGACTCTCAACTTGATACCTCAATATGGTCATCAATTTGGTGACAATTTGATGGTCATCAAAATGACCATCAATAGCTGTCATAGGGTCGCACATATAATAGGCACCAAATATTTTTAGTTCAAGTGTACTCTCTAACCAGGCACTAATTATTTAATGAAACCCTGGAAAATCAATGATGGTATGCAAATGGTTAAATTGGGCTTGGATTTTTCATGAAACCTAAGTATCAGAAATTAGACATTTTAAAAGCCACAAGTATTTGGATATTTAGTTTAAATAACAGAAAACAAGTTGCACATATATTATTAACAATCACGATATATAGCAAACAGTGCAGTAAAAGGCTTCTGTTATTTCAAGTATACATTATCTGGAAGTAAAATGTGAATATCTGACTTTCATAATTTATTTAATTTATTTTATTCCTTCCATATATTAAACTCAAATAATGTTTTGGAGTTTTATTTTTCTTTTTGATCCATAATATGAGGATTTTTAGTGGGCTTTTATCCTCCCCACTTTGGAAGTTTTCTTTGTTTTCTTTTTTTTTTTTTAACTTTTAGTCTTTAATTGGTCATTGGTCACTTTTTTTTAACTTTTGGTCATTCTATCTTCATATTGTTAAAAGTTTCAACCAATAAAGGGTCACTCTTTTTCAAATGTCTTATGAAACAATTACATTATTGAAACCCTTTATTTATTGTGTTATTCAAATTACTTATAGCTCTATCTTTGAGAAGCTGATTCTGAATTTCATCTAGAAGGGTAAATGTGTGGGAAGAGCGTAGAAACTTTTGGAAAGATAATAAGAGATGACTTCTTCTATTTGATAAACTGGCTTTTAAGCTACAGGCCTTAAAACAAGTTGATACTTGACAAGAACAGAGAGATCAGAGGAATTTTATAGATAATCTAGAGAAAGGCCCAGGCACTCACTGGAATCCAGCTTATAGCAATGGTGACATCTCATATGGTAGCAGACTGTCTATTGGGAACAAACTAAATAATACACATTTAAAACACTGGAAGTGAGGGCCACCTGGGTGGCTTAGTCAGTTGAGTGTCTGACTCTTGGTTTCAGCTCAGGATCATGAAATCAAGCCCCACGTTGGGCGTGGAGCCTGCTTAAGATTCCTTTTCTCCCTCTCCCTCTGCCCCTTCCCTGGTCTCTCTCTCTCTCTCTCTCTGAAATAAATAAATAAATCTTTAAAGAAATAAAATAAAAAATAAAACAGTTAGTGAATTACATATCAAAATATGCTAAAAGTGATAAAATCGTAGAAAGAGAACAGAAAAATATCGTAATGATCTTAGTTTAGGGAAAAGCCTTTCTTTCTTCTGAGCATGACCAAATAAGAGAAAAGCGTGAACATTAAGAAAAAAGTTGGTAAATTTGAATCCCTCCCCGCAAACTACACGTCTTAATTGCAGAAGACACCGTAACCAAAGTGAATATACCAGAACAGCTGGAGAAAACTGTTGTCAACATCCACAAGGGCAGATTCTATCTTGTCTTTAAATCTTTTCCTTTTTTCCCTTCCAACGTGATGTTATCAGTCTGTGGTATTCTACAGTACTTGCTCATTATTATTTTCCATATAACTATAATTCAAGACCTAACATACAATCTAGGTAATTGTTATTTAATGTCTTTAATGCAGAGTTTTTCAGTCCTGGGCTGTTGATGCTTTGGCCCGAATGATTGTGGATTGTCCAGTGCAACGTCAGATATTTAGCAGCATGCCTGACCTCTAAATGCTAGTAGCAGCTTCAAGCCTAGTTCTAAATGTCCCAACAATACCAGGTGTCCCCCTTGGCACAAAATGGTCCCCGTTTGAAAACCACTGGTCTGACAGTATTTCAAGTTTATTGGGGACCAAACCTGCACTAGTCATTTCTCACCGACTTTAGTGTCTCAGTGCTTTGCACATAGTAACAGTTCAATAAACATTTGTTGACTAGAAAGGAATAAATAATGATTCTTCTAAAAATCCCTTCTTAACCAAATATACTATTATAAGGAAAACATATATATCAAGAATATTTTCTGTGTTTGTACATCATTTATGTTAAAATGTATTGGATATAAAATGCAACAGTGAGTGGAATAATTTAGTTTCTGAGCAGACACTGTTGTAAGGGGCTTATCATAACTTAGATAAATTTTGTATGTTCCTTTGTTATTGTTTTTAGGATCTTTTCACATTTTTGTTTGAACAGTTTTAAAATGTTTTGTGGGAAAACTGGGTGGAAGGTACAGAGAGTTACCCTGAACCCCTTGCCCCCAGTGTTCCCTCTTACTGACATCTTGTGGTTAGCATGGTTCACTTGTTACAGTTCATGAGCCAATAATGATCCATTTTATTACCAGAGGTCCATAATTTACATTAGGGTTCACTCTTTGTGTTGTACGTTTTATGGATTTTTGAAGAGATTTCATTTTTTTAAGAGCAGTTTTAGATTCACAGAAAAATTGAGAAGAAGGAACAGAGATCTGTATAGACCCCTGTCCCCACATGTACACAGCCTCCCCCATTATCGACATCCCCCACCAGCATTGGTACATTTCTTACAATCGATGAACTGACACTGACACGTCATTGCCACCCAAAGCCCATAGTTTACAGTAGGGTTCACTCTTGGTGTTGTACATTTTCCAGATTTTGACATATATATAATAACTATATCCACCATTACAGTATCATACAGAGTTGCTACATGCCCTAAAAGTCCTCTTGTGTTCCCTCTTTTTCATCTCTGTTCCTCTTCCCTCAACCCCTTTTAACCTTTGATCTTTTTACTGTCTCCAGAGTGTTTCCTTTTCCAGAATGTCATATAGTTGGAATCATATAGTATGTGGTCTTTCCAGATTGGCTTCTTTCACTTAAAATTATGTATTCAAGATTCCCTTATTCTCGGTGTTGGCAACTAGGTTTTAAACTCAATTCAGAATCGTACCTTTCTTGGACACTTTTGATCAACAGAAAAGTGTACTGTAATAATTGGTCATCCTCATATAATCCATACCTCACATTATGTATCAAAATTACATAAAAACGGATCATCTACCTACCTATGTAAAACCTAAACTATAAAATTTCCTATAGAAAATACAGGAGAAAAATTTTGTGACCTTGGATTAGGCAAGGATTTCCTTTATAGAACACAAAAGGCAGATTGCTTAGTATTCTAAAAATGATAAACTTAAAATTTCTGCTCTTCAAAAGAGTCCTTAAAGGACAAGCCACAGACTGGGAGAAAATATTTGCAAAACACCTGATAAAAAAAATTTGCAACACATCCTAAATATATAGAGAACTCTCAAAATGCAATAATGAGAAAACAACCAATAAATAATGAACAAAAAAACTGAATACTTCCCCAAGGAAAGTGTATGAATAGCAAATGAGCACATGAAAAGATAGTCAACATGATTAGTCATTAGGAAAATCCAAATTAAAACTATAATGAGATAACACTGCTATTTAGAATGGCTTAAAAAAACCTCATAATATCTGCTGACAAGGATGGAGGGCGGCTGGAATTCTCACACACCACTAGTGGGAATGCAGAATGGGATAGGCACTTTGAGAAATAGTTTGGATGATGCTTGGAAGGTTAAACATATGACTCATAGGACTCAACACTCCCCTGTCTTAGGTACTTACCTAAGAGAAATGAAAAGTATGTATATGTGAGGAACTGCATGCAGTGTTTACAAGGGTTTGGCTCCTAATTGCCCCAAATTGGAAATACCTCAAATGTCTTTCAGTTACTGAATGAATAAACAAACAGTGGCTTATCTATTCAACGGAATACTCAACATTAAAAAATGAATGAACAACGGAGTGCCTGGGTGGCTCAGTTGGTTGAGCATCCTACTCTTGATTTTGGCTCAGGTCATGATTGAAGGGTCATGAGATTGAGCCCCATGTCAGGCTCTGAACTCAGTGTGGAGTCTGCTTGAGATTCTCTCTCCCTCTCCTTCTACCGCTCTCCCTGCTCATGCTCTCTCACACTTGTTCTCTCTCTCTCTTTAAAAAAAAAAAAAAGGAATGAACAACATTAAAACCTTAGAAAAGAAATACTCAACAATAGAGATGAATTGCAGGTTCATTAGGTAAAAAAGAAGCCAGGCTCAATGGGCTGCAACCTTATGACCCAGTTTCTATGACAGTCTTGCAAATGGGGACAGAAAACAGATTAGTGGTTTCCAGGGGCTAGGGAGGGGTTTGACTACAAAGAAACACAAGGAAGGTTTTTATGTCCTGGATTTGTTCCATATCTGGATTGTGGTAGTCGTTAGATGATGAATGCACTTGTCAAAACTCAAAATTTCAGCTAAATTGCATTAATTTTACTGTATGTAAATCGTATCTCAATATGCCTTACTTTAAAAAACAAAGTGAAGAATTTATTACAAAGAATTCTGTATTCTAAACTTTACTAGATGGGGTAAATCGTATCTCAATATGCCTTACTTTAAAAAACAAAGTGAAGAATTTATTACAAAGAATTCTGTATTCTAAACTTTACTAGATGGGAAAAACAACTGTTTGAAATAAAAATTGACTACAGAAAGTAAAATTTGAACTGCTTAGGGTGAATTACAGGATTGCATTAGTTCTTCCTGTAGTTCATTTTTTATTTTATTTCCTGCACATTCTTTAGGGTTCCTTTATCCCTCCCTAACATTCCAGCCATTTCCTCTTGCATTAACAGTCAACCCCTTTTTGGGGTTTGTTTGGCTGCAGAAGATGCAGCCAAAAAGAAGCCACACTTCAGAGAAATTGGAAAGGACATTTAGTCTCCCCATGGTGATTTTTAGATATTTTAAAACTGGCCCTGAAATTTGGGTTTTTTGTTTTGTTTTGTTTTTTTGAGAGAGAGAGAGAGAACGAGCAGGGGAGAGGCAGAAGGAGAGGGAGAGAGAGAATCTTAAGCAGGTTCTATGCCTAGCACAGAGCCTGATGCGGGGCTTGATCTCATGACCCCAAGCTCATGATCTGAGCCAAAATCAAGAGTCAGACACTTAACCAACTGAGCCACCCCAGTGCCCCTAAAATTTGGTTCTTTGAAATAAGTGCCATGCAATTTAAAGAAATTTGAATTTCTTTTCAATTTTGAGTAATTCTTTGAACCAGTCATGCTAGGCCACAATGTCTTCTGTTTGTCCAGCGAAATAGTATTCCCCTTCCTGATGCGGAAGAAAATGCAAGTTTGGGAATGCTGGGACTGCACCTCCTCTATAAGCTGAAAGAAGTTTTCTCTGAATGTAGAAAGACATCAGCTGCAAATTGGTTAAGTGTGAAGGCTCCATTCTAGAATCAGACTGTCCAAGTTCCTATCTTAGCTCTGTCACTCCTGTGTGATCTTGCGAGAGTTACTTTATCATTTTGTGTCTCACTTTCCCAGTCTTTAATACGGAGATGATAATACCTACTGAGGGAGAGTGAGGTATAGAGGTAACTCATGTGAATGGATTAGAAATGTTCGTGGCACAAAGTATGTGCTCAACACATCTGAGCTATGATTATGGATGTATCAGAAGTGTTGGGCATCCAATACAATCGAATTACCATGTTAGGAAATTTTTGGGAGAAAATGTGTTCAGTATTTCAAACTAGGATGCCAGGAGTTTACATTCTCTCACTGATTTTCTCGGCCTCTATTTAGCTAAATAGAGTCATGGAAATTATGGCTTTTATCTCCCAGGCACTGATGGGTAACAAAGGCAGGCAGGAGAGGAGGCTGAAAAGTCAGGTTAAGACCATGGACCAGAGCCCCAGGGGAGAATCAGGGTAGAAGGTAGAGGCTAAAGGGTCAGAGATTAATAGATCAATACTCATGGGGTCCAAGCTTCACTGGGACCGTTTACCTAATTGTCGCCCCTCTCCTATTCTACTTATGCTGGTGCTTCTCTGTTCTGCAAATTTGCAGCTCTTTTGAAAGTTTCCTGTGGGATTTAATGTTACCTAACTTTGGAGAATGTGCATGTGAAAAATCCCCTACCATGGTCTTCCCGTTTGTTTTTTCACTTAGATTCCCCTACTTTTGTGGTGTTGGGGCAGGGGGAAGCTGAAGAGCCTGAGAAGCATGGTATTTAAAACAGTTTTCTGAACTGTTGTTTGTAATCCTTATTTCAATGCATTCTGAAGTTTTGCCACAAAGGGGACTTGTTTTTAAGTGGATGCATATACAAAATAGTATGTAGCCTTGTATTGAGGTCATGGAATCTAATTGCACTGTTAATTAAACAATCAGAAATCAAGAATATCTTTTTTTTAAGCCCTAGATCCTAAAATTAGGGACTAACATGTGGAATCATAATTATTCTCCTTGAATTTAAAAATTAAGCCCAGGGCTTCTCCAGAGTCTCTTCTAAAAAGTAACTCACATGAAAACTGTTTTCTAATAATTAATTAATTAATTGCACATTAGTACATTTTACTTGTTCATTTCATTTATGAAGCCATAAAGATGATGAGAGCAATCATTTGAAACAAAAAATCAGAACAATTAAAAAAAATGTTTTTAGAAAACCTTTTAGAGGAAGTAGTTAAAATGTCATATCCATTTTAATATCTTGCAATATTCCCTTATAGCTGTGCAATGGAGGATCAGTGGCTGATCTTGTGAAGGGATTTCTGAAGAAGGGCAAAAGAATGAGTGAACCCATAATTGCCTATATTTTACATGAAGCACTATTGGTAAGGCAATTTAAATTGTTCATGCATTAATTATGAGGCAGTCCTAGTTCAGTAAAAAACATGGATCCTAATTTTAGAAAAATACCACTATATTAGTATTGATTGATGCAAGAGTATATGCAAAATCTGAAATGTTTAGCGTTACTAATTCATTGTTTTATTAGAAACCTAGGGGCACGTGGGTGGCTCAGTCGTTAAGCATCTGCCTTCGGCTCAGGTCATGATCCCAGGGTCCTGGGATCGAGCCCCACATCGGGCTCCCTGCTCAGCGGGAAGCCTGCTTCTCCCTCTCCCACTCCCCCTGCTTGTGTTCCCTCTCTCGCTGTGTCTCTCTCTGTCAAATAAATAAATAAAATCTTAAAAAAAAGAAAAGAAACCTACCCTCCTTTGTGTCAGCAGAACCCTGAGTTCTGATGTCCCACCTATATTTCTGAGACTGATTGTGATGAAGGCAGATAATGTGTACTTTTTACTAATAGGTTTTTATTTGCCATTCTTTAAAATAAGTTGACAGTGAATTGTGTAAGACTGTTGAATCACAGACCTGTACCTCTGAAACAAATAATACATTATATGTTAAAAAAAAAAAAAAGAAGATAACAGGAAGGGAAGAATGAAGGGGCGGAAATCGGAGGGGGAGATGAACCATGAGAGACTATGGACTCTGAGAAACAAACTGAGGGTTCTAGAGGGGAGGGGCTGGGGGTTGGGTTAGCCTGGTGATGGGTATTAAAGAGGGCACGTACTGACTGGAGCACTGGGTGTTATGCACAAACAATGAATCATGGAACACTACATCACAAACTAATGATGTAATGTATGGTGATTAACATAACATAAAAAAATATATAAAAAAAACTAATGATGTATGGTGATTAGCATAACATAATAAAATTTAAAAATAAATCAATTAGTTAAATAAGTAGACAGAATGTTTATCCACTGAGATCAACATGTTTTTAATAAAGTATTTGATAAGAGTTAAGGAAGGGGATGCTCTAGTATGAGTTTTTATAAAGTCCAAAGCGGAAATGAGGTATTTTGATTTGACTAATTCAATGTGAAACATTTTAAGAATGTTTGAATGATAATTTTGACCAGTATTTCCGATTGATTTTGCACAAACGCATCCTTCTGAAAAATGTTATGTTTGATGCTTTCTTTAAAAGTCATTCTATATTTCCCACCCCTTAGGGCCTTCAGCATTTGCATAACAACAAAACCATCCACCGTGATGTAAAAGGAAATAACATTCTGTTGACCACTGAGGGTGGAGTCAAACTCGTAGATTTTGGTAAGTGTGGCTTGAAATGGCGTGAGTTTGGGCTGCAAAATGAGCCCCCAGCCTCGCTTTCTAGGCATTGAAAGTGGAGAAAAAATAGTATCCCACTGAGGTAAGAAAGTGCAGAAATTTTTTTTGTAAGTTTGGTCAGTGAGAGATTCCCAGAAGGAAGAGTGACTCTTTTCAAGCCAGTGAAGCGAGCCTGTGCCCATAACACCACTGTAGCAGTATGCGGGTTGATGGTCTAAAATAGACAGCACCCCAAATGATTACACTAAGCCTACCTGGTAGTCCCACGGCCCTTACTAGTTGCTTTACAAATGGGCATGTGTCCAAATGCAAGATTTCGAGACATGAAGGGAAACCTTCAAAGGTCTCTGGGGAAATTGTTTCCATCGTAAGAAGGAGGCACAGGGAGAGGTGGTCTCTTTCTTTCTTGGGACCCTGTTTGTCTTATTGCCATGCGTGAACGCGCTGCAGCCCCCTTGCTCTATCCCAAGAGGAGAGCCACCCTGGGAGAGGCAGAGCTGAGAGGCAGGAAGAACGAGGGTCCTCAGTGGTAGAATTGAGCCACTGCATCAGTGGATTCTGGCGCCTGCCCTCTCTCTGGACCTTTTGTCGTGTGAGATAATAAATTTCCATATTTACTAAGCCAAATGGGTTTCTGTGTCATAGCCAAAGGCCCCATAACTGATACGTCCCCTGTTCATCTGGGCAGTTATTTAGCGGTATGACAGTGTCCTTCCACACCTCCTCTCATTGGATTCCTGTTGAGTGCGCTGCTCCTGGGAACGGTGGGCCACATTATTCTAAGAACGTCTCCATGTCAAGTGTCCTTCAGTCACCTTTCCCTTGCTCTGGCTGGGGAAGGTGTCCCTCCTTGTGCTTCTTTACCCTTTATATTTCTCCCTTTTTGTGTTTATCACATAGGATTTTCATTATCTATTTGGTCCTTATCCTTTGATAAAAATACTTAGAAAGATAGATAGGCTCCTTCAGAGGCAGAATTTCATCTTACTCTATCTTACAGACCTAATGCTTTGGGTGTAGTAGTTCAGTGAGTAATAGTTGAATGAATGCATATTACTTCATTTTGCATTTTGGAAACTGAAGCTTAGGGAAGGTGGAAATTGAGTTTACTATCCAAGTGTGTAGGTCCCTAGTGATCTGGCTTACCCCCGGAATGAATTTCAGAGCATCTGGAGAGGAATGGATGAATCGCATATCCTTCAAACAGCCATGCATGCACCTTTTTTTTTTTTCCTCAGTTGAGCTTTTGAAAACTGCTGAGCAACAGTGAGCTTGACAGTGAATTTCTGATAAACAACTGGGATGCAGCTAGTCTGTGTTGCTGGTTGAGTTCAGAGCTGTGTGTTGGTACAATCTGGCTGGGTTAGGATACTAATAGCCAGCTTGTGCCTGAAATGGAAAAGAACAACAACAAAATGCTTTATATTGCTCCATAGGAAGGGCCATTCTCTTCAGTCATGAAAGAAAAACTGGTAAACCCGTAGCTTTGAGAAATGCACCTTCCTGGGACACCCTCCAAGGGTAGTCTAGATTAAAAACATATACCTAAGGGGCGCCTGGGTGGCTCAGTCATTAAGCGTCTGCCTTCGGCTCAGGTCATGATCCCAGGGTCCTGGGATCAATCCCCGTGTCCGGCTCCCTGCTCCGCGGGAAGCCTGCTTCTCCCTCTCCCCCTCCCCCTGCTTGTGTTCCCTCTCTCGCTGTGTCTCTCTCTGTCAAATAAATAAACAAAATCTTTAAAAAATAAAAATAAATAAAAATAAAAACATATACCTAAATAACTAACAAAGTGGCCTTTTATGTGATACCTTTGTAAATAATCGTAGTTGGGAAACTGACAAAATGAGGGCTTTGATTTTGGATGAACTGAGTTATGGACTTTATTTTCAGCTACAATTAGAAAAGAGGGTCAGTGACCTACTCAGTGTGTTCACAGTGACTGATACTAAAATGCTATTATTTGCATATAAGATAATGCTTATATTTCCATTCCCTGTGGTAAGAGGACTTGGATTCAGTTTGCCTAAAACGATTTGTAGATTTCCAAATGAATTAAAACCTGGGGATGGAGGTGCATGCCTAGTGAATCTCCTCAAGGGCAGAAGGAGTCATATGTGATAAACCACAACCTGCAGCATTACGTTGAAAACCGATGTCCTCATTTAACGTTGAAATCAAATGTTCGGGGAAGGCTGAAGCTGGGAGTAAAGTGTTTTAGAATACATTTTTTTTTTAAAGATTTTATTTATTTGAGAGAGAGAGAATGAGAGATAGAAAGCACTAGAGGGAAGAGGGTCAGAGGGAGAAGCAGACTCCCTGCTGAGCAGGAAGCCCGATGTGGGACTCGATCCCGGGACTCCAGGATCATGACCTGAGCCGAAGGCAGTCGCTTAACCAACTGAGCCACCCAGGCGCCCTAGAATACATTTTATTTGAATTTCTCACCTCACAAAATCAACAGTAAGCTCATTATTGGCTCCCGAAGGATTGTGCCCGGATGGCTACCAGTCCTCAAAAAGTGGAACTCCACCACCTCAGCCATCCCCGGAAATCTGCTTCATATCAAGAGTTTCTTGTCTTGGAAGAAGTCACCAGTCCTGTTTCGTTGCTTAAGTCAGAAATCTTAAGCTTGTCCCGAGAGTCTTCCTTCATCTTTGCCTCCCACACTACAACTAGTCCCAAAGTTCTGTCTCTCTATTACATGTATCCCCAGACTCCATCTCTCTGGCTTCTCCCTAGTACTGGCCACTCTCTCCCACCTGACCTCCTGCACTTCTCCTTCCCTCCACCCCTACATCCAGTCTTCCTCCCTTCCTTCCGGTCCCGTTCTCCACACTGCAGCCAGGGGGACCCTTTCGGAAAGCATAGCTGGCCCTGGCACTGTCTTGCTCAGTATTCTGGTCAATGGCTTCCACTAGCCCTTGTGTAGGCCTTTGCCTTATGATTTTCTGGGTAGCAAGACCCAGGCTACCTCTTGGGAAAGGTCTGTCTAAATTGTTTTATCTTCTCTTTAGCATACAGAGAGGAAATTTCCAGGGATACACCAGAGGGTTTCACACAAGAGAGAACAGGAAGAAGGAACACTTTCCCATTCTAGGGAGATTGTGGAAAGATGAAACAGAGAAAGAGGCAGGAGAGTGAGATGAGCTTTACAAAAGTGAAGCTGACAGTGAGGGCGGGTAGAAGCTCTCACCCACACACTTCCCACCATTGTCATCCACATTCCAGAGAGGCCACCGCTGCAGACTGGACCAAGCCACATCCTTGTGGTCTACATCTGGACATGTAAAGTGGTTCAGTAGAAGAAGTACTCAAGTCGAGCTTCCCCAAACCCTCCCCTCAGTGTCCAGAAGCCCCAAAGTCACTGAGAATCTGGGAAATTCCTAGAGGGGTTGCTCAGGTTGGGCAGTGAGGCACAGAGCGAATCACCTGGGCCGGGTCTGAATAGGAGTCACAGCCAGACCTCAGAGTGTTCTCAGCCCCGGCTGAAGCCCACGTGAGCCCACGTCTGCCCAGAGGAACTCCAGGGTGCCCTGCCTGCATGAGGAGAGTGGACTACAAGCCCAGCTGATGCCAGCGCCGGTGTGGAAGGCCAGTAGGGCGCCTTGCAGGCGGGCAGACACACGGGGACGTGGGCCCCAGGGCTAGAGACCCACCACACCCAAGGACACTCCCTCTTCTCCCTGCCCTAGGGTCTTACTAAGCCATCCCTCATCCTGTACGCATGGTCCCATCTTCAGGAGGGAGGAAGGAGAAGGGATGCCATCCGAGAGATGGAGCCAGGCACTTTTATCCAAGAGAGACTGGACTCTATCCGAAAGGACGTTATGGGTTTATTGGATCTGACTAAGGTTTACTGCCTTCCCCACCAATAGGTAGGGGCACAAAGAAAGGCCATAACTGAGGCAAAAGGAAGAAACTACAATTTCTCTGTGTATCTTAGTATAGTGTTACTAAATTTTGTGACCAGTTACAGACATGATGCTTTCCCTACAGAAAAACCTCCCTTCACCCCTGCACCCAGCTAACTTGTGTTTGCCTGGCTGAGTACCTCCCCAACCCCCCATACTTTGTTTAGCTAACCAGTTGTCACACTTGATTTTAATCATATGTTCAATTTGACTACCTTCCCTGCTAAGCTATAAGCTTCATGATGCCACAGTCTCTGTATGGTCTAGCACTTGGTTCCTAGAGCCAACCACAGTATCGGCACCTTGAAAGTGCTCAGCAAATACTCCCAAATGAGTGAATGAATGAGAGGCAGGATTTTCCATAGAACATCAAAATGCTCATCTACAAGTATGAAAAAGAATATTCTCTACCTCAGATGGTTGAATGCTGTGAAAAATAAATGGCATGATACAGGCAAACTACTTAGTGTAATTATTGACACTTTATCATTTAAAAAATTTGAGCTATTACCATTATCATGAAATAGTATTCTCACTTAGCCCCTAGCTCAGTGTTCTACACATAGTTCGTAGTTGATAAATAGTAACTAAATATTTTTAAAAATAGTTGCTAAATATTGAAAATGTGAGTTCCCAAAATAGCTTCTTTTTGTTTCAAAAATAGAAAGTAGCCCTTTGCTGGAATAAATTTGGTATTACTTTAAGTATCAAGCTACTTAATTATACTAAAAGTAAGATTCATTTTGCTAATACTAGTTAATGAATACAGTCTTTAAGAAAACCTTTTTTTGTTGTTGTTAAATGGGTATGTTTTTACAGAAATCCCCCAGACACCTCAAAGTAAAAAGACAAGGGAGCATGTAAACATTATTAATGAAATACATTAGCAGTTGCTAGCATATAATCAATCAATCAAATAATATAATCTCCCAGGAGGTAAACCCCTTTAGGCAAATCAACTAATGTCTGGAAAAGCAGTCCTTACCTGGACAGGAAAATGAAAGAGAGACTAAATTTGAAGGGCAGTTCTCAGTTCTCATTTCTATGGATTTCTCTCTGGGGAGCTTCATTTCTAATAGGATAGTTAACATTTCAATACAAAAGTACAGAATGTACTTCTTGTAATTTATTTAGACATTGTTCTTATGACAGAATATTTTATGACTTTAAATCTCTTACTACCCACATGCCCAATTTTAGACCAAATCCCCAATGAGTAATGTAGGTCAAAGAGAAGTTGTGATTTATTTATTTAATAACTCACTTTTAGCATCAAGTGAGGCAGTCGTACCTGAACTTAAAAACTGTGAAGTTCCTTTCAATCCTTCCTTTCTTCCCAAAATCATTCAGAAAAAAAAACCTTTGGTGGGAGTGAGCAGGCACAGGAGTATGGGGTATGGCTCAGCATGTGGTTTGGGCCTGAAAGGGGAGAGGAAGATGTCCACACTGAGAGGGTGGTCGTATGCTGCTAGGCAGGGAGTGTTGAGTCCCCAGGTCGGACAAGGAAAGCATCTGTCTGGGGAGATGGTGATAACCCTACATCAGGTTTTCAGAGCCCAAGCTAGGTAAGAAGGACATCTGTGTAGGGGTCAAGATGGAGACAAGAGATTGTTACATAAAGGGGAATTAATACTATCAGGAAATACAAGAAGAACAAGGGGAGCCACGTTTCTTAATGTTAGAGAAAAGAATTACAAATATGGCAAGGAAGAAAACTGAACCCCCAGGGCTGTTAGATTGGAATCAGAGGTATGAGTGTGAACTCGTGGTTTTCAAAATATAGAGACAAATATAAAAATAAATATAATGGAATGTGCATGGTGTGTGTGTGTGTGTGTGTGTGTGTGTGTGTGTGTGTGTGTGTGTGTACATGTTACTTAGCTATTTCCACTAAGAGGACTAGCAGACATTGATGCCCTAAGAGCAAGCCCATCAAGCACCTAGCTCTTGATTTTTAAATGTAATTCTCAAGTTAGAGGAAGCCAAGATTCTTGGAGAAAGGCTGATTTTATTGGCTATAAGATGACCCTGGGACTTAATGTGCCCAAAAGGAAGGAAATATTAAAAGAATAATGGAGACATGTCAAAAGGACACAGAAGCCAAATTAAAGGAATTCTCACTGAGCAAATCTGGGAAAATTTGAGCATCAAAATAATGATAATAATGATAGTAATGATGGTAACACTTTAAACAAAGTAGGAATCTATTAATCCCTACTTGTGTACTTATTTATAAATAAATGAATGGAAAGAAGTGAAAGCTTTTCCTCGCAGAAGAATGCCAATTAGAAATAATCAAAGAAATAATGAAATTTTTAAAATTATCATTTGGCAGTCATCATAGTAATAATTAAATCATCCCAAAATTCCAGTGGGTCCTAAACTAGTGTGTTAAATTTTGATTAGAAATAGGGTATTTACATAGTCTTAAAATACTTAATAAAATACATAATTACAAAAGACAAACAGAAACTTTCCAGGAGGGGCACCTGGGTGGCCCAGTTGGTTAAGCATCTGCCTTCAGCTCAGGTCATGATCCCAGGGTCCTGGGATCCAACCCCGCATCGGGCTTTCTGCCTGCCATTCCCCCTGCTTGTGGTTTCTCTATCTTTCTCTTTCTCTCTCTGTTAAATAAATAAGTAAAATCTTAAAAAAAAAAAAGAAAGAAAGAAAGAAACTTACAGGACAGAAGCCTGGCAGACAAAACTAAATCAATTGATCAGAGTGAACACAACCAGTAATGGGGCAAGTGAAAATCACAAACCATCGGGTAGGATGCAGTTGGATGACCTCAGTATCATTTCCATGATATTGCCACCAAAAATATAATCGTGAGGGAATATGTGACAAATCCAAATTCAGGAACATTCTACAAAATGTCACGGTCATAAATTCAAGGAAAGTTTAAAAAACTCCTCCAGATTGAAGGAGGCTAAAAAGACATGGCAACTAAATGTAACACATGATCCTGGATTGGACCCTTTTGTTGTAAGGACGGACACATTTGGAGCAATTGATGAATTTTGAATAGGGTCTGTAGATTAGATGGTAGAAATGTATCAGTATTAATCTCCTGACTTTGTTAGTTGTACAGTTTGTGTGTAGGGAAATGTCCTTGTTTGTAGCAATCACACACTAAAGTCTTTGGGGGTGAAGGGGCATCCCGTGGCCTACTTACTTTTCAGTGGTGAAGGAAAAAAGTTATTTATACTTCCCTAGCCAACTTTTCTCTAAGGTTGAAATTAAATCAAAAAACCTTTTAAACTATGGAATAGAGTTGGAGATTTAGCGTGGAAGTAGAAAGACGTCTACTTGTATACATGTCTAAAGGTATTATATATATATGTATATGTGTATATATATGTGTGTGTTGGTAGTTGGATGTTATGAATCTTGAAAATGTGAGATTTAGTGCCTTATAGAATGAAATAATGGGAAGAAAAAACAAGGGGGAAGAATCATTTTTAAAAGTTGGCAGAGCTTTAGAATTATCGTACCTATACAAAAAACTAGTATTTCCCTCAGCTAGAATTTATTTTTGTACTTTGGGGAGGTGACCTTTATTTGAAAGAAATGACATTTGTAATTCCTTCATTATCTACAGCAGAACCATGACTAAATGGACTGTTTGCTTTATGGCTTTGTGATTCCAACTAAACCTATAGGCTTACATATTCCAAACTGAATGTTTTCCACAGTTGAATTAAGTTGTTTAACATCCTAGGTAATGGTATATGCCTCAGTCAAGGGTCTTTTAGTTGTAAGGGCAGGCAAATCAAACTAGCTCCAAGAAAGTAAGACAGAAAGGGCAATCTCATAGAACAAAGAGCAGGACTCAGAGGCCTGGAACCAACAGAAGAATGGAAGGCAAGAACCACAACCACTTGCTGCCTCTTGCTCTCTCACCAGAGAAACCAAATCTCTCCTCTCTGTTCTGTCTGGGAATCTACAGACCAGCCTCTGAAGTTTTCATGTCGCCCATCAAGGCTACTCAAAATAGCAGCCTCAGCCTTCTCAGCCTATATCACCTGTGGGTCCAGTGCCAATAGCTAACCTGGCCTGGATTTTTAGCACCCCAAAGCAAAAGAAATTTGGAGTAGGAGAAGGAGCTCAGTTGGACAAGCTGGGTCAGATACCCTCCTTTGATCCAGTTAGCCATGACCAGGGAATGGGCTGACATGGTATAAGCAAGCCTGCCTCAGCTGTCCCATTTTACAAGTAGCTGTGATTAAAGAAAGATTTTTTAAAAGAGAGTTATGGAAAAGGAAAGACAAAAGATATTTTCTAAATTTTCTGGATAACATGTTTTCTTATTGATGTTCACGGCCCTATATTCCAAGAGATGGTCAAAATTTTAGTTTTTAATTGTTGAAATTAAATTACATGAAGTACACCTAAAAATTACATTATGAAGTCAGGAATGGATTTCAGATGTTTTGAAAAGAGTTTTTATTTGGTAACAGAGGAAAACTTTATACCTAGAGATTTATCCAACTTAAAAACAAACTAATTAACCTCAGTACAGCTGTAGAAATTTTAATAACAGTGTCAGGTATGCCTCTCCATAGACTGATGACTTTAGGTGAATCAAAGAGGACTTTTCTTATATTTTTTTTAAGAATCACCTCTTGGTCCCTCAGTTTGTTTTCTTCCTTCCTTCCTTCCTTCCTTCCTTCCTTCCTTCCTCTTTCTCTCTTTCAGAGAGGGAGAGGGGAGGTTGCTAAGGGAGCAGGAGAGGGAGAATCTTAAGCTGGGCATGGAGCCTGATGCCGGGCTTGACCTCACAACCCTGAAATCATGACCTGATCAGAAATTGAGAGTCTAATGTTTAACTGACTGAACCACACAGGCACCGCCAGTTTGAAGTAAGTGTTTTGGATTAAAATTATGTGATCTTAGTCTGCAGCTCTAAAATTTCATTTCCTGAGAAGTTTCAAGCAAAAGGAAGATTTTTATGGTGGAACAGAAGACAGGACAATGGAGAGGTGATTGGGGATCAAAGGGAATGAAAAAATAAGATAAGAGATCAGTGATGATAGTGCACCGTAAATGAGGAGTATTCCATGTACAGTTGACCCTTGAATAACACAGGTTTGAACTGTGCAGATCCACTTATACATGGGTTATTTGTAAGAAGTACAGTAATGAGAGTGTATTTCTCTTCTTTTTGAAAAGATTTTATTTATTTGAGAGAGAGAGCACAAGCAGGAGGAGCAGAGGGAGAGGGGGAGAGATAATTTCCAACAGGCTCCATGCTCAGCATGGAGCTGATGCAGGGCTCAATCCTACGACCCCAAGATCATGACCTGAGCCGAAACCAAGACTCAGTCACTTAACCGACTGAGCCACCCAGGCACCCCTGTGACTTTCTTAATAACGTTTTCTTTTCTCTAGCTTACAAATACAGTATATAATATATATGACATACAAAATATGTGGCAATTGACTGTTTATGTTATTGGTAAATTTTCCAGTCAGCAGCGGGCTATTAGTAGTTAAGTTTTTGGAGAGTCAAAAATTATATACATATTTTTGACTATGTGTAGGGAGTTGGCACTCCTAGGCCCCACATTGTTCAAGGGTCAACTGTACTCAACTCTCTATAACTGAGGTCCAATACTATACATGTATACACACATACAAAGTCATACATAATCACATGACACATACAGCTCAAGGTGGGTGGTTTATCTGTTCAAAGCCAAGGATTGTACATCGAGTAGTGTGATCTTGATGTTTTTAGAGAAAGCACTACACAATCTCCATGACAAGGTATGAGCTGAGTATTAAAAAAAGGGAAAGATTAGTGCCAGGTAGACTGGAGAGAGGACAGATTTCCAGGGGAAATCACATTAGTGTGGATAAGAGTAGTGGTTGCACAGAATCACTTACCTTGTGTCATCTTTAGACTCACTGAAAGCTAAAGCTGGAGATAACCTTGAATGTCCTTTGGTATATTAAGTACAAGAATGTCAGGAGATTTTTGATATCCCCATATGCAAAACATTATGAGAATATGAATTTCCTGATGAGAAATCCATGTCTGAGCCAACCGGCCAACGCTTTCTGACTTTCTAAACATTTGCAATCTTAAATGCAAAGTCTCTGCTTAAGTGGGTCCGTATCAGGAAATTCAGCCTGACCCAAGTTACTCCTTCCACCATCATCCCACACCCTTAATAAGGAGATTCTAGGTTTGGCTTTCAATAGTCTCAACTCTGCATCAGCTGGAAAGAAGGGTCTCTTTCAGGACCCACTTAGAAGCTTTCAGGTCGTTCATGCAGCACTGGAGCTGGGAATTTGAATCCCTGAGCTCATCCTTTTTTCATCCTCATTTTGTCCAGTGACATTAGTAGAAATGAGCCAATTTCATTATATTCTTTAGTTTGACAAAATGTCCAAAGATACCACCCTGAACCATGCCTCTTATTTTTTATTTCTTTTTAAATATTCTGTTTATTTATTTGACAGGGAGAGACACAGTGAGAGAGGGAACACAAGCAGGGGGAGAGGCAGAGGGAGAAGCAGGCTTTCCCGCAGAGAAAGGGGCCCGATGTGGGGCTCGATCCCAGGACCCTGGGATCATGACCTGAGCCGAAGGCAGACGCCCAACGACTGAGCCCCCCAGGTGCCCCTGAACCATGCCTCTTATAAGTGTTTGATTAGAAGTGTGCAGTGCTGGTACTTCAGGTACCTCTTTTGCCACATCATGCCACAGCCTATCAGTGTTCTTTACTACTGGAAATAGAGCCATTAATGTCTCTGATCTAACCAGATTAGAAAGCCAGTTTCAGAAACTCCAGAACCAATTTAGAAAACTCATCTTTAAGATTCTGTTCCTCTAAGAACCGTTCTCAGTACCAAAACCTGTATCAGCCAGAGTTCTCCAGAGAACTGGAATCAACAAGCTCTGGTGGGCTGGGGTTGGGGGGTGGAGAGGAGATTGACTTACTTTAAGGAAATGGTTCGTGTGACTGTGGAGGCTTGGTGACTCCAAAATGTGATGTTAAGCTGGCATGCTGAAGACCCAGGGAAAAGTTACAGTTTGAGTCCAAAGGTAGGCTGTTGGCAGAAGTCCTTCTTACCCAGTGGAGGTCAGTCTTTGTTCTGTTAAGGCCCTTCACTTACTGACTGAGGCTTATTCACAGTATGGAGGATAATCTGCTTCACTCACAGTTAATTTCATCCAAAACACACCTTCACAGAAACATGCAGAATAATGTTTGACCAAATATCTGGATACCCTAGATGCCCAGATTAATCTTCAGACAATCTTAATTCCATCCACAAAATGAGGATATTAGATGGTATAATAAATTTTATGGCCTCTTCTTGTTGAAAAAAATCTGTATTTTTAGAATTTCAATTCTCATTCCTGCAGTATTTTATTTTTAGCAAGAACAACAAAATCCCATGCCCTTCCCTTTGCCCTCTTTTAAATGTCAGGGGTTTTGCTGTATGGTTATAGCAAATCAAGTTTCCTGAGTTTGTCTGGTCTTTTGAAACCACATTGGAAACCACATATTTAATGTTTCTTCTGACTCCCTAAGGCTCTCAGAGGCCTCTTGGCGTGTTTTTCTCCCTAGAAACAGGACTTAGGCAATAGGGAACAGAGTCGCTGTACAACCATCAAACAGCCCAGGAAGCCTTGTTGGAAGGGCATGAAACAGCATGAAAATTTCAATATAATCAGAGCAAAGGGCTAAAGAATCGTTAACATACACCTCCTTAATGTTCCTGAGGCTTTGACCTTCAGTGGATCATTGTCCTCTCCTCTAGCCTGTTTTCTGTTCAACCCTCATCTCCTTCTGGCCTCCTGTTCCTTCCCAAAGCTTCTCACTAGCCCAACTTTCTGCTTTCTGCCTGGAATTTTCCAGCTTTTTAGCATCTTCTCCCTTGATATACTTACATAACTGTTTACTTTGGTGACTTATTCCATTATTTCCTCTCTGGACAAGATGATTTTCCTAATCTTCTTTACTTCCTAGGGCTCCTGAACTCATAATTTGGATTCCTGTTGCCTTTTAAAGTAATTTATGGCAACCGTTTTTAATAGAATTTTGCATTTTTCTGCCTTCTTAGCTACTTTTCTTGTGAGAATGCATAACAAATAAAAATGCCATTTGTCCTCAGGAAACGCACTCTTCTCTCCAGCTGAAGTTTACCAAGCTGAAAATGAACATGTTAGACTTTACGACCATTAAGTGGCCTTCTAGCTCCAAAGCTATTTGGTTGTGTTGGTAAAATGATGTTGAGGCTTAAGGAAGATTGCAGACACATTCAACGCACACATGAAATTTGGCAGAGGCCTTCTTCTGTCACTCTTTCATGGTTGTGTATGTGTCTTGTTTTTAATGTGAAAATCATCCAATATTATAAGATTCTAAATGTGATTTTTTTTAAAGATTTTATTTATTTGAGAGAGAGAGAGAAAGAGAGAGTGCAAGTGGAGGGGAGGGGCAGAGGGAGAAGGAGAAGCAGACTCCCCACTGAGCGGGGAGCCTGGCGCAATGCAGGGCTCCATCCTAGGACCCCAGGATCATAACTTAAGCCAAAGGCAGATGGCAGATGCTTAACTGACTGAGCCATCCAGGCATCCCGACTCAAAGAGTTTCTTATTCTACCTAGTGGCATTGTTCCTTTTTCACTTATTTGAGACTTTCTTCTTCACCTTCTGGACTACATTTTTCTTGTTTCCATACAGTTTCTAGCTTTGCAGTGTCTTTTTGCCATACAGGAACCAGGTGTCAAGCATTCTTTCTGCAGGATCCCAAAAGCCACTAAATGATATGTGAGACCCCCAAGAACATTGTAATTCATTACCCCTGCCTTCTGACCAGTGGTCTTTGAAGAAGGTGTCAATACCAGGGTGCTTGCAAGGCATCATGGGGTGCAGAAAAAATATTCATATCTAATTATGACATATTCATAATACAGCTATTATTTAATCTCATCCTTTAAAATTATCCTTATGTGCTTTAGAATGCATAAATTAATATAGTAGTAAATATATAGAGAATATCTATAATATATCTGTATTGGGTATGCTTGCTCAAAAGTTTCTTCTTCTTTGGGATGTGTGATTAAAGAGTTTGGAGGCCAAATGTTGCCCTAGAAAATTCTTAATCTCACAGTAACATATAAATATTATGTAATCTCATATTAATACAAAACCTAGTGACTCTTAGACTTTGTAAACTCATTATTGACTATTACCCTTATTAATTTGCTCTTTATATATAAAAATCATTTCGGTCTTGTATGAGTTAGAGTTCCTTGGTTGTAAGCAACAGACACTAACTCTGACCAACTCAGGCAAGGATACTGAAAACAACACTGACAGCCTTAGAAAGTCAAGAGGGAGAAAGAAGCTGGGCCATCTGGCCTCCTAGGAATAGGGCTATGGCAGCCCTGGTCCTCAGGAGCAGCATCACCTGGACCCATCCTTAGAGCCCTGCCATTGGATGACTTAGCTCTAATTACCTCCTCCCTGAGTGTCCACTCCACTCAAGATTCACATTTCCAAGAAAAAGAATCTGAATGGACTACCATGGGTCACATATCACAGCCTAAAAAACCCTTTTCCTGTATCTTTCCATGTATATTTATTTCCTGTGGAGTGTGGCAGGAAGGTCCATTCCAACCATCCATGGTTGTAAATTCAGACACCAGGACATGACCACTTACTAAGAAATGCCAACTCTGGTGGCATAATCTTTTCTTCATATTCAGAAAGAGAATAAAACAATCACATGATTACTCTAAAAGGTCATTTTCCTACCTGGAGCAAAACTTTTTATTTTTTTTATTACTTGGTTGTGTTTTTTTTTTCCTTTCCCTTTACATTTCAGTTAAATGACATTTGAATTCTTAAAATCTCTTTATGAAATTGAGACAAAAATGTTCAACAAAGATCAAGTATAAGGTAAATTTAAATAAATAAATAAATAAATAAATGCCTTTAGAATAAATCTTAGTAAATTTAGAATCAATTTTAAATTGAATTGATTTTAACATCCATTTGCAGGGCACCTGTGGGCCTCAGTTGGTTAAGCGTCTGACTTCGGCTCTGGTCCTGATCTGGGAGTCCTGGGATCAGACTGCATCTGGCTCCACGCTCAGAAGAGAGTCTGCTTCTCCCTCTCCTTCTGCCCCTCCCCCTGCTCATGCTCTCTCTCTCTCTCTCAAATAAATAAAATCTTTAAAAAATAAAATAAAATCCATTTACTTTTCCCGCTTACATAAATAAATTACAATACTCTGATACTATAATAAAATCTGAGCTTAATCACTTCTACTTTTAATTTATAGAAAAAGACTGTGAAATGTTTAGATTGAAATTTAATTTTTCTGAAGGTTGAAATGCCTGGAGTAGAGGTGGAGGTAGAGGGTGTATTCTGGAGAAATGTGCTATTAAGTGATGATGCTCTTTCTTCAGATAGACTGTTAGAAAATATTTAAGGGACGGTCTTCAAGCACAGATGAGATCATCTCCCTTGAATTTGAAAAATTATTTAGTGAGGATATTTTTCTCTGTCAAATAATTAACTTTTTCAAAGACAGGATTTGAAGGCCATAGATGAAGATTCTGTTTAGGACAGGATTTATACTATACATCGGTGGAATAGGTAGGTGCAATTATGCAGTTATGAGATGCAATTAATGTGGAATTGAAACATACTGCCTACCTCTGTGCCCAAGTATATTCCACCAATATTTAGGCATACTTCCACCACCAAAATACGCTTTTGGGGCTGGATATGGCCTTTGAATTTCATGACAGATGTCAAATGCCAACTTGGAAGAATCAAATGTATCCAAATTTAAATCTTAATCAATGCCTTTGTCCTACTTGGCTTATAAGATAAATAGCCAGAGCCTAAAATAAATGTGACACCTGGGAGGTACTTTTCAAAACAGGGAAATCAGGGGGCGCCTGTGTCACTCAGTTGGTTAAGCGTGTGACTCTTGGTTTCAGCTCAGGTCATGATCCTCAGGGTCCGGAGATCAAGCCCTGCATTGGGTTCTGTGCTCAGCATGGAATCTGCTTGAGATTCTCTCCCTCTTCCTGTCCCCCTTCTCGCTTGCTCTCTTTCTAAAATAAATAAAATCTTCAAAACAGGGAAATGAGGGAGTGGAAGCCCATGGTTTGGGTGTAACCCATCAAGTTCAGAGCAGGTCAAGGGAAGAGTAACCAGGCCAGGCCTGCCTGCGTGAGGAACAGGAATGTGAAATGCAAGGAGAGACTTTACTCCTAATTTTCTAAAGGGTCAATTATGATTATATCTAACCAGGTGTAATTAATGGGATGACAAAGATTGCAATTTTTGGTTATACCTCTTTATTACAGTCCCTTCTATAATCTCTCTAAAGGAAAAGAACTGATTGTATTTACATTGTTGGATTAAATAGATGCTGTTAATTTGCAGGTGTGATTTGTCCAAAGTTGATCATGTGATGGAAAATAATTTTATTCACATTCACAGGTAACCTACTATGTGCATACCACCATAGAAAAATTCTGAAATTCACCAGAATTTGGTAGTGAGCAGAGGGAGGAAGAGAGAGGGGAGGAGGCATATCATTTGAATAACAATTACATGCCAAACTATGTAATATAGACAGTTAAAAATGTAGAACGTCAAAAAAATAGAGATTAGTGTGATCAGGACCAGAGTAACTGTCAGGATAGGGGAATAAAACTTGAATGGGGCATTTAGGATGGAGACGTTTGGATATGAGAAATAGAAAATTAGAGGACTGTTCTATATTTTGGCTATGACGAAATCCTGACTTAGGATACTTAAATACGAAGTTCAAGTCCCATGGCAGCGTTAAGGGAACAGAATTTTAATGGTGGTTTGTAAGCAAATGTACTGCAATTGGAGTCTCTGTTCATGAGTGAGTAATGCAAGAATTGAAGTCTTGTTTCTTTCAGGTGTGTCTGCACAGCTCACCAGTACTCGGCACCATCGGAATACATCCGTAGGAACGCCATTTTGGATGGCTCCTGAGGTCAGATAGTTTTGAGGGGGACAAATGTAATATTTGATCCTTCTTGACTTTCCTTTTCATGCATACTCCATCTCCATATGTGTTTTGGAAAGGTACTAGAAGAAAATGTCAATTGTGTTGTTTTCATGCATGATTTTTGCATGTGTGAGAAGGAACGTGGGAGGTGCTCAGTATGTGGACTGTGAATGAGCATATGAATAAATGAAGGATTGAATGAATGAATCAGATGAGGTAAAGAGAAACTGCTTGCAGCCTTAATTTTCTATTAAATTTACTTTTAATTGCTTAGCATGTATTCATATTATTGATACTTAGATTCCGGTTTTACATTATAGTAGAAATATTATGAAAATCCCTAGCCTTTGTTTAAGATCAGATTTTCGCTGATTAACCTGTATCCCAGGTTCCTACATTGAGTCAGTCTTGCTTGGGGGCAACCCTCAGCTTGAACAGAATCTTTTCAAACCATTACCTTTGGGAAGCTGTGGATAAACTGCCAAAATTGCTGAGGGAAAAAGTTTTCTAGAGTCTCATCTTCTTTCCACAGCCACTGTTAATGCCTTTAATCTTTTTAATTATGTTTATCAGTAAAGAACACTTATGTTTGAAAGCTCTCTCTTGAGCCTCTGGGAAACATTCTGCTATTTATTTACCGTTCTCTAGGGAGTGAAGAGAGGGAAGTGGTTCAAATACTACATTAATATTGCAACATCTTAGAATGAAATGTGTTTGGGGATTAAACCCTTGTGTGCTGTTTCTATTTTAATACTAATTCAATTAGTACTTGCAAAAAAATGAAATGTAAGTGGAATATAAAACATGGAGAAAAGATACATTATCTTAAGAATCTTTTAAAAATTCCAGTGGATTCAAAAACTTTTTTTTTTTTAGATTTTATTTATTTATTTGACACACAGAGAGAGCAGAACAAACAGGGGGAAATGCAGAGGGAGAGGGAGAAGCAGACTCCCCGCTGAGCAGGGAGCCCTATATGGGGCTCAATCCCAGGACCCTGAGGTCATGACCTGAGCCCAACGAAGGCAGACACTTAACCAACTGAGCCAGCCAGGTGCCATGGATTCAAAAACTTTTTGAACACGGTGTATATCCTGGAGTAAAAATAGAAAGTGTACTCATATAAACAAAACCGAAATTGAATAAGAGAATCTCAAGTGAGAGTCTCTTCAGTTTCTTCAGTTTATATATCAGTAATATATCAATTCTGATATATTACTACTGTTTTAAAAGCTTATGAAAAAAAATTTTAAAGTGAGAAATTAATAAAATATAGGGATAATATTAAACAGTGCAGCTTATTTATGCATAGTAATAATATAAATACTATAATATATGTAATTGTATCATTACTTGATTAATATTAAATAATTAGTAGACTAGTTTTATATTTTCCATGTTATAGTAACAAAGCCATTGTTATGTGTTTAAGTTTTCTTTTAGTAAAAAAGCAATTTTGATTAGTGGATCTCGGAACCACTGTCTAAGTAAAGGAAAATATTTTGATCTATCTAAAATTTAATTACCAGAGTATTAAATGAGTTAATAATTAAAATCGATACTCCTAAATATGCAATTACCAGACCATCATTTTACTGATATGTCATTATTTATTATTAGTAAAATAGCACAAACTGGTTTTGAAAGTGCTTTTCTCCTTAACAAACCAATGGGTGTTACCTAAAAGAGAAAGGTTCACTGCAGTCTTTTCAAGCTGTCAGGTAAGTATGTGTATGTTCCAGATTTTGTGCATATTATGCTTATTTTTCTGCAATAAACATTTTTCCAACTTACGAATGATGGGCAGTATTTCAATAAATTTCCACTTATCTAGAATTGTTGGAAGTATATATAGCTCGTGAAGGCATGGCGTATATGCCAGCTCTATGTTATTAATGACAAATCTCTTAGAATTAGAAAGTAGCAAGGCAAATAGAATTTAATATATTCTCCATAACTAATGGCATAAAATTATTTTAGTGTTTTTAGGGCCTCAGAGGCAAGATTGTTCAATTATCAGTTGAGGAGTGAAATTCTCTATTTGACATTTTTAAATTAAATTCTAGTTCAGAGGTAGCATTTGTTGGTTACATAAAGTCGTCCTTCCCAGACTGGAGTCCGTGTGTGTCAGGATGAAAGGGACAAGGGAAATAGTGACCGTGGTAGGTGACCGTATCATTTTTACAAGCCACGACACTTTGCAGAGAAAAAGGGGATGGTATTTCTAATAACTCTAGGAAAGCATAAACTAAGGATGTCTTGGGCAAATTGGAGCATAAATTCACCCAAGCGTTTGGAAAGATATTCCTAGGCCACATGTATGAAGTCATAAAATAACGAAAAAAATTGGTGGGGCAAAATACATTTTTATACTCAGGAAGACAAAAGAGACACAACAGAATAGAAAATTCATATGCATGTTTTTTTATTTTTATCAACTTTATGGAGATATAATTCCTATACCATAGAATTAACTCATTTGATATGTACAGTTTAATGATTTTTAGGTGTATGTTCACAGGGTTGTGCAACCATCATCACAGTCTAATTTTAGAGCATTTTCTTTCCCCCTAAAAGAAACTCCTTCTTACTTGTTAACAGCCAATCCCCATCTCCTCCCAACCTGTCCTACACTAGGCAACCACTAATCTGCTTTTTGCCTATGGAATTGCCTATTCTGGACATTTCATGTAAATGGAATCATACAGTATGTGTGGCCTTTGTGTCTGGCTTCTTTCTCTTAGCGTTTACGCGTGTGGTAGCATACATCAATAGTCCGTTCCTTTTGATGGCTGAATAATATTCCATTGTATGTATACACAATATTTTGTTTATCCATCACCAGTTGATGAACATTTGGGTTGTTTCCACTTTGGGGCTATTATGACCAAAACTTCTGTGAATATTTGTCACATGAATTTTTAATATAAATCTTGGGACTTTCATGCTTGCTTTTGCTACAGTGCTTGCTAAAATCACAAACTTCACCCTTCTTTTTTTTTCATTTTCTGCTAGGTGATTGCATGCGAACAGCAACTGGATACGACTTATGATGCCAGGTGTGACACATGGTCCCTGGGGATCACGGCCATTGAGCTAGGGGATGGAGATCCTCCACTAGCCGACCTGCATCCCATGAGAGCGCTCTTCAAAATTCCAAGGTCAGAGAACTAACATGGGGTACAGTATCTGTAGCCCATCTTTCTTCCTTCAGCTGGTGCTCATCAGGGAAATATTCAGTATATTTCAGCAAGGTGGGAGCATAGTGGCCTAACATATCTTCTGCCTCTTCTGAAACACTGTATGTATTCAGCGGTTTCATTTCCCTGGTCTAAGTAAGAACTTTCTCTTGATACTTGCTGTGTCTTCCTTTTGCCGGGATTTGAGCTCAGAAAGCCGCGGTCCCTCCCACTCTTTATCCACTCCCAAACTTGTCAGTAAGGCCCTGGGCCCCAGTCGGTGCCCCAGTGATTGGCTTTGCCTCACTCTGTCAATCCAGTGATTTTTTTTTTTTTTTTACTACTTGCTAAGACTTCTCTTTGGATATTTAAAATGATATTATTAATAAATTTATACACAAAATTCACTGATACAATAGCAAGGATTTTAATATGTTAATATTTGAACATATTCATATAAAACAGTAAACTTAGAATAATCTCTTTGGAGCCATGAAAGCACTTTCCTTTCTGTGTAGAGCTTTCCCCTTCATTGTATATATTGATAAACTTTCCCCTGTCTGTCCTACTAACTAAATACTATTTTATATATGTTTTGTTTAGTTCCTAGCTATTTTAGAAAACTGATATGAAAAGACAGCCTATTTTTATTATACATGTGTTCTCCTTTGAGGACTGTCTGAAGGATTGTGCCTGGTACCATAGTCCCAGTGGAATGCACACCCAGGGCCTGGGGTGACAGGGGTCGAAGGCAGTGGTGGGGTGGTATGTTATATAGTTTTATTAAATTTTGTCATCCTAGTGCCTATAGCACATAGAATCATATATACAAAGCCCTCGGGGACAGTTCTCAGTTCTAAAGAAATAATGCCAATATGTGATTTCATGTCTACATGGGTTCATTTGGAATATTGGTCACATATTTAAATTAGTAGAAGACCAAAGAATTGAATGTATTTTTCATTTTATTTTTGAACTTCCTGTCTGATATATATGTTCTGAATTATAATGTCTTTATCATCCTTTACTAACAATTTCCATGTAAATCTCAGGTCTAGCTCTTTGTAAAATCTGTTGCTTGGTTGGTAAGTGGGGAAACAAGATTACAAAAAAGAAGAGAAAACCTGCCCTATACCAAGTTTAAGACATTTCATTAAATTTGAGGAAAAAGAAAAAAAAATCTACATTTCCTAACTCCTCCTGTCATTCAGTCTATAAGATGAAGCACTACACTTCCTGGGCCATTTTAATTATGGTTTAAACTACCAGAGTTAGCCAGATGTTGTTATTCTTGGTGATGACACCAGATGGACAAGGGATGACACCACTGATATTTCTTATACCTGTGAACAAGGTGCCTCTGGAAATGGCATCTTCTTACTTCTGCCACCGGTATATCTCTAGCATGAAGGTCTTAGAACACAAACTGTAGAAATATTTAGAAAAAAAAATAAGGGATCTGAAAATCTACCATTCTAAGTGTTCTAAAATCATCAAAAGTTTGTTATACTCCAAGCAAGCCAATAAATCTCTTAGAAAGGAAATTTTCAGGAGGACAAGAAACAGAGCAAGACTACTGGGGAAGAGAATTACTTCTTTTAATGTGCAAATCAGCAATCTTCAAACAGTCCTAAGATTTGTACAATGAGCTCGAGGCGTGATCTAGGGTAGATGAGTGGCTGCACTTTTCTTTAATGAGCCTATATAAACTGTACACTAATTTCATTATAAGCTATTTAAGGAGTAATACAGAAGTGAAGACGAAGTGTTTCCATCCCACTTAATGAAAACAAAGAGCTGTTAGGATTAGTGGCAAGCAGTATTTCGGCAAATTCAGCTATCATGGTTGATCAATGTTGCTTGATTACAGACTTAGATCAGCCTCATTTCCAAGGGAGGTGCCTTCGTATTCATGAACATGCCAAAGAAGAACAAGATTTGTTTGGCCTAAAAATAAAGGCAACTAATAATAAAATATTTTAAGTGGCATTCAGAGCTTTCTAGCTAATCATATTTTCCAGTCCCTTACTTTCATAACCTTGTTTCCAGCGGCAATGGAACAACTCCTGAGGGATTCTATTCTGCCCCTGTCTGCTACAGTGTCCCTTGTATTCTGAATGACACACCTTTTAGGTCACCTCTGTGTACCCTGGATATTCCTCAGAGACTTCTGCGGGACTCAAAGTAAAAAAAAAAAAAAAAAAAAAAATCCCCAGTATTCGCTGTTTCTTTTTGCCAAGTATTGATGCTTCCCCCTAGGGCGCTCAGGTAAAAGCAAAAAGATTCCTTAAAAGAAAAAAAAGTATCAGAAAAATTGGGTCATAGGGGCGCCTGGGTGGCTCAGTCATTAAGCGTCTGCCTTCGGCTCAGGTCATGATCCCAGGGTCTTGGGATCGAGCCCCGCATGGGGCTCCCAGCTCCGCGGGAAGCCTGCTTCTCCCTCTCCCCCTCCCCCTGCTTGTGTTCCCTCTCTCGCTGTGTCTCTCTCTATCAAATAAATAAAATCTTTAAAAAAAAGAAAAAAAAAGAAAAATTGGGTCATATATTAAGTGCTTTCCGAGAAACAAGGAGGCTGTCATTTTATATGAAGAATGCTTAATAAATAATTAATCTGTCTTTGAATCGGAAAATTGTGGTCATGCTTGATTATGCCTGGCAGAACCTCTGATCACACTAATTAATGCTCTAGTCTGTCCAGCTCTGATTTTGCACCAACTGACCAATGTGCACAATCCAACCTTGATTCTTATTTTTCTAGGAATCCACCCCCCAAACTAAGACAGCCTGAAATATGGTCAGCAGAATTCAATGACTTCATTAGCAAGTGAGTAACAATAGAGTCTTTAAAAAAAACGAAGTTTTTTGTTTCCACTTGTACCGCCTGTTTAGATGCCTCTCATCCTGCTAGAACGTTGAAATGTGCCTTTTACAACACTTCTGAATCTCCTCCTTATTTCTTATCTATTGAACAGCCCCAGAGGGTATCCATTATTGTCTTCAAAACCAGCATTTGTACTGTCCTCTGAATGTTCAGTGAATCCATTATTGCTCAAATAATGATCCTTGGGGTCATGTTCATTTGCTTAAAGATAGCTATGCTTCTGAGGTTGCTTCATGGTCTACGGACACATCCTTCCATCCATCTGCCTTTTGCAAACTACACCTTCCCATCTCCCACCTACTCACCCACCATCGGTTCAATCAGCTCTTTTTAACTCTTTGCTTATCTGCATCACTCATTCCTGTTCTCAGTCAGGGAATTTTCATTGCAGTCAGTGAATCAGATAATAGTATCAATAAAATGCTTATGTATTTGATATTCAGTGAACATTTTTAATTTGACAAATATTTGACAGAAGTGCAGTGCCTCTGGGCAATCAACTGGAAGGTATGAGTCAATAATTTCTAAATATCTGCCCCACAAACCTGTTTTCACCATCTTACTATGTCTTTACCGTAAATAATAATAATAATAGAAAATAATGTAAGGGATGACCCCAGGTTGTAAATGGGAGACAGGGGACATTAAGATTACATGTGTCAGGGATGTGTAGGTGGCTCAGTTGGTTAAGCATCTCTCTTTGGATCAGGTCATGATCCCAGGGTCCTGGGATTGACCCCCACATCAGGCTCCTGGCTCAGCCGGGAGTCTGCTTCTCCTTCTCCCTCTGTTGCTCCCCCTGCTTGTGCTCTCTTGCTCTCTGTCTGTCAAATAAATAAATAAAATCTTTAAAAAGAAAAGATCACGGGGGCGCCTGGGTGGCACAGTCATTAAGCGTCTGCCTTTGGCTCAGGTCGTGATCCTAGGGTCCTGGGATTGAGCCCCGCATCGGGCTCCCTGCTCCACGGGAAGCCTGCTTCTCCCTCTCCTGCTCCCCCTGCTTGTGTTCCCTCTCTTGCTGTGTCTCTCTCTGTCAAATAAATAAATAAAATCTTAAAAAAAAAAGATGACGTGTGTCAGACACTTGTCAGACACTACATCAGAAAATGTAGAAAGGGCAACGAAAGTGGAGGAACGAGTTATATACAGACGGCAATCATTGGTTTTTCTACCAAGAATATCTGCTTATTCCCTTATTCCTATAAAGACAAGAGGCTTAGATTTAAGGGGTGTGAAAACCCGAGGATTGATAGTCCATTTTGTTCCCCAGATTTCACATGAGCATCTCTTACTGGAGTACGGACTGTGCACTACAGAATATTTGATAAAGTGCAGCCAGACTTCACACATCTCCTGGGAGAGGATCCCTGGTAACTTTGGAGGGCTCCCCAAAATTAGTAATTGTGCCCCACGTCTATGGTCCTTCCACACAAATCCTCCGTTGAACTTGGTGACTTTGACACATTTCACACCGTTTCACCTAGCATTCTGCCTTGTGGGCTATCGCTTGCATTTTGTTCCTTTTCCGCTAGTAACATCTGTTTAGATGCCTCTCTTCCCAGCGAGACAGTGAATAACTGCAGGGCACCGAATATGCCTTACTTGTCCGTGCAATGCCGCTGTCCAGCAGAGTGCCTGGTACACACCAGCTATCTGATACACTTTTACTTAGATAAAAGAATTTCATATGTGACTATACTCAATCCATTGAGCAAGTGCTACAGATGTCAGAAATGGATGCGTTCTGTTAAACTAAATGATCACGAAGAGCACTTGTTCTTATGTTCAGATATCATCACCCTGATTCCTTAGCATATTTTACCATCCTCGGGAAATATGTTACCGGTTAAGCCCAGGAAAATACATTGCGAAATCATCATCCCAGGAGGAGTAACAGTACAGATTAGAAATGCCACTGCCCAAATCAAGGCGTGGACTTCTTCTTCCTCTCTCTTTTTTTTCTTTTTCTATGTCGCCAAGTGCCAGCCCACCTCTGACCAGTTGTCTCACAAGCATAGATCCTCTGAATCCCAGGGTGGGAAGGGTACTGGAAGTTGATACAGCCCAAACCATATCCAGAGCATAAATCCTTCCCGAGCACGTGCACTGAGTGGCCATCCCATCAGGATGTCCTCATCCCTAATAAAGGTGATCCTACCCAGTGCAGCCCATTCTAACTTTGAGAAGACTTCTTGTGGAGAACTTCTTCCTTATGCTGCCCTGAAATCTCTTTCTCTCTTAATTCCACGAATTGATCCTGGGTTCGTTGTCTCTTGTGACCACTGAAAACTAGTTTAATCCCTCTTCCGAATATTTGAAGACAGCTGTCATGGCTGATTAAATGTCCCGATAGTTCAAATGTCCCTCCTGCAATGCTGTTTTAAGTGTTCTCATTAGCTTTATCCTTTCTCATGCTACGATCTCGTTGAAGCTACCAAGAGGTGTGGCGTGCTTTAGTGAATTTGCTCTATATAGAAACCTCCAAAAATATCCACTGATGTGGAATTTAAACATCCCCGGCACATTAGTTTAGCAGTTTTATCACGTAGAAAGAAATAGATCAATTGAGAAGCCTTTAAAAGCATTAGGGGAGGGAAACAGAACAGTTTGTTTTAATTTTAGATAAGCTTTCAAACTGTAATGACTTTGATGCTTCATTCTTTAGCTTGCTGGCTCTTAAAGGAGCCTGCTGCGGAGACCACATTTAATCACCACTATGCCAGCACGCTTGCTGGGGCACGAGGGAGTCATGTTTAGTCGGAAGTTGGTAAGACTACATGGCATTGCTCACAGATGTGTCCACTTTCACAAACATGCATTTCATCATATTGCAGGTTAACATTCTTTGAGATGCTTTTCAGGATGCTTTTCAGGATGAACATTTGTGAGGAGCATTGCTCTCTTGTGTTAACAGTTTTTAGGAATAATAATAATAATGTCAAAACTCGAACTTATCTAGTCCTTTCTTTCTTTCTTTCTTTTCTTTCTTTCTTTCTTTTCTTTCTTTCTTTCTTTTTCTTTCTTTCTTTCTTTCTTTCTTTCTTTCTTTCTTTCTCTCTTTCTCTTTCTTTCTCTTTCTTTCTTTCTTTCTTTCTTTCTTTCTTTCTTTCTTCCTTTCTTTCTTTTTCTTCCTTCCTTCCTTCCTTCCTTCCTTCCTTCCTTCCTTCCTTCCTTCCTTCCTTCCTTCCTTCCCTCCCTCCCTCCCTCCTTCTCTCTCTCTCTTTTTTGCCAGTGCAGATGCTTGACTAAAGACTATGAAAAGCGTCCAACAGTGTCAGATCTTTTAGAGCATAAATTCATCACTCAAATTGAGGGCAAAAATGGGATGTTGCAAAAACAACTCATGGAATTCATCAACATTCATCAAGGCACGGGAGGCACAGAAAAGGCCAGGTAATCAAATAATATCTTCACTCGCAAAGTCCAGACATCACCTAACGACGCTGAACAATTTTATAATGCAATAGTTGTTAAGGTGAGAAAAGAACTAATTTAAATTAGTTCACTGTGGTTCCGAGATAAGGGGATACTTGCACGAAAAGTGAATTGAGTTGCATCCCAATACTGGTAACATTGCTCGCAGCATTTTCTAAACAACTTCATCAGAATGAAGAATGTAAACGTCAATAGATGATTAGTATTGGCATATGTTTTCTTGTGTTTTCTGTTCTTCTGTAAAGTTAAGGTATCTTACATTTGAGATTTAAAAACGAACATAAACCTTGAAAGACTTGGTATCATTTTTTCTGGCTAAACTGTATTCAGAAGTCATTTTAAATATCATTACTCCTACTTCCTATTTGGGGTTTCTAATAATCTACTATGTATAGTTTATGTAATACTGTATATCTTTTTACTTATTATAGGTAGCATATATGTTTATTTCAGGGAATTTAGAAGATACAGAGAAGTATATAACCAACTCAGTCAAGTATAACATTTTAATCTATAACCTTTCAGTATCTTATGAATGGATATACATTTTTAAAAAATTAGAATAATATTTATATGTGTTCGGAGCCTGCTTTTCTTTTCTTTATAATCCCCATCACCTATTTCACCCATCCCTCCCATACTCTCCCTGCTCTGGCAACCACCAGGTTGTTCTCTGTATTTATGAGTCTGTTTGGGGGTTTTTTTTTGTTTGTTTATTTGTTTTGTTTTTTAGATTCTACATATAAGTGAAATGATACGATATTTGTCTCTCTCTGTTGAATTTGTTTTACTTATCATAATACCCTCTAGGTCCATTCATGTTGTTCAAATGGCAAGATCTCTTTTTTATAGCTGAGTAATATTCCATTTTATATATATATATATATATACCAAATCTTCTTTACCCATTTACCTTTCCATAGACACTTAGGTTGTTTGCATGCCTTGACTGTTGTAAATGATGCCACAGGGGTCCATATACCTTTTCAAATTAGTGTTTTCATTTTCTTTGGGTAAATAGCTATTAGTGGAATTACTGTATTGTATGGTATTACTATTTTAAATTGTTTGAGGAATCTCCATACTGTTTTGCCCAGTAGCTACACCAGCTTACATTCCCACCAGCAGTGCGTGAGCGGTCCCTTTTTTCCACATCCTCACTGACACTTATTATTTCTTGTCTTTTTGATACTAGCCATTCTGACAGGTGTGAGGTGGTTTTGATTTGCATTTCCCTGGTGATTAGGGATCTTGAACATCTTTTCATGTGCCATCTCGATATCTTTGGAAAAATGTCTATTCAAGTCTTCATCCTATTTTTAATCAGATTATTTGTTAGTGTTGGGTTGTATAAGTTCTTTATATATTTTGGATGTTAAATCTTTTATTGGATATATCATTTGCCTATATCTTTTCCCATTCAGTAGGGAATTTTGTTGATGGTCTTTTCATTTTGTTGATGGTCTCCTTTGTTGTGCAAAAGCTTTTTATTTTGATGTAGTCCTGATAGTTTATTTCTGCTTTTGTTTTCCTTGCCTGAAGCAACATTTCCGTAAATAATGTTGCTAAGGCCAATGTCTAAGAGACTACCGCCTATGTTATCTTTTAGTTTTATGGTTTCAGGTCTTACATCTAGGTCTTTAATCCATCTTGAGTTTATTTTTGTGTAAGACGGTGGTCCAGTTTCATTCTTTTACATGTAGCTGTCCAGGTTTCCCAACACCACTGAAGAAACTATATTTACCCCATTGTATATTCTTATTTCCTTTTTCATAGATTAATTGACCATATGAGAGTAGGTTTATTTCTGGGCTCTCTAGCCTCTTCCATTGATCTATGTGTTGGAGCCTGCTTTTTTTCACTGACTAGTGAATATGCATGTCATTAAATCCATGTCATTCATATCATTCTATGACAGATTTCTTTAATTGCTGCAAACATTACCTTGCATGACTATTCAATGATTGATTTAAATAATCCCCTATTATTAGATATTTAGGTTGTTACTAATTGTTTCTATCTCTAATAAGTAACACTGTAATGAACAGAGTTGCACCCGAATCCCTTATTATTTCCTTAAGGTAAATTCCTAGAGACAGTGCTAAGTCAAAGAGTAGTCTGACAGTTTCAGTTTATTCTTGAGAATTCTATTAGTTTCATTTAAGGAGCATATCACTATTTAGGGGCTAAGTTAGGAGAAGTGAGTAAAAAGTAGTGCATGACTTAAAAGGTGATTCTATTTGAATTCCTGTCGGGGGTCACATGTTTCATTCCTATTTGTCTGGCCTAACTGTGTGCCGGACATTGTTAGGACTTTATATTATCTCATGTGATTTTACAACATCCCCAAGGGAATTGTTCTAGGACACTCCATTTTTACAACTGAGAAGAACCAAAGTTTGCAGAGGCTAATTAACTTGTACAGGGCTACACAGGTAATGAATGGCTTAGCTGGAATTCAAATCCTGATCCCTAAGTCCAGGCTTTATTCGCATGAGTAAACAGAGTAATGATGGTAGACATCTCTGGAGGTAATAGGTCTTGCCTATATGAGTTTACAGCCTTGCTGGAGAGACAGAACTCATATACCTATAGTGAGGAAACATTACGTTGTGAGTGGAATGAACTACAGAGAAGGAAGGAGGCATGTAGTTTACAGTGAGGAGGTGGCCGTGGGCTCATACATGTCCTTCCTTCCTTCTTTGTGTGACTACAGTTCCATAGTCAGCCACAACCCCGTTCTTCCCAGAGCAAGTGGACAAACAACAAGCAAACAAACAAAGCGAACAGAAATTGAAGTGTACCAGCGTTGTGTCAGGTGCTCAAGAACTTTGTCAAGAACCATGGAGAATTTGAGATTTTACCTTATTTGCAAGCTAATAAGTTGACCTGCCAGTTTCAAGCACATCGGAAGAAGATAAGAGACTAAAGGATCAGAAAAAAAGGCCTTACTATTCTTAAGTTAAGCCAGCAACATGAGTCTTATATTCATGTTGGTTATTCTTGCCCCATAAGTCCTAGTGTTGATGTGGAATGGCCTAGATGGATGGGTATACACAGTGGGTTTGTCACATAGTGTAGGAACCCTGAGCTTGGGAAACTCTGGTCTTTGAAAAGGGAAGGGCTAGCGAACCTGCCCAAACTTTGTCCTGGAGCAGACATTATCTTTACTATTCTGTTCAGCAAACAAAACTTCCATCTGTCCTGGAGAGAGACGTTATTTCTAACTTCCAAGACCATTTGCTATACAAGCGTCCTTGGAAATATAGTCTGGAAAAAAAGCTAATATGAGACATACAGAAATGAGAGGGACCCATGGATAATCGTCTGCCAACATTCAAGCACCATAAAAATGGTTGAATTACACAATATTTAGATTCTAAGCCTGTTGCTCTAAGTTCCAGAGATCAAAATAAAGAAAAAAATTATTGAAAACAACTCCATATTGGGCACCGCATCAGGCTCAACACTTGTGTTTCTGAGTCACAAAATTGATTCTTGTTTATCTTGTTAAGAATTCAGAATATGTTTTCAATATGAGAACTTCTGTTTCACTCAGTTGTGGAAAATTTTCAGTCATTATTCCATTAAATATTGATCTTCTCTTACTCTCTTTATTTTCTACTTCTAAGAGATAAATATTGCAATGTCCCAATATACCTTATGTGTCTTATATTTTCTCTTTTATGTTTGTCATTTCTTTATCAATCTCTGCTGTATTTTGGATTTCTTCAAAATTGTTTCTCAATTCACTAATTCTTAGAATAGGACTAGTCTAGATTTACCCTGTATACTTATTTTTCATGCTGATATTTCTGTCAGCAGCTGTACTTTTCATTTCTACAATTTCTTACTTTTTGTAAACATTCTTTATTCATGTCTGACTTCATATCTGGCTATTCCTATCTGGCTAATTTATTTTTTTCTTTTCTTATGAGTATAATTCTTTTCTTTTTCTCTTCTTTAATAGTCATTTTTTGATTTGCATCTCAACCAGAGCGAATTGTCCTGATTATTGAGTTTATTTGTTTCCTTAATATTTAGTGTTCTTCTGGGGTTTAGAATTTTGGTTTGTTCTCGCACCTGGAATGGGAGGGGTTTTGCTCTGCTTTTTCTTTTCTTCTGCATTCTCTTCTCCTATTTTGGAAGTTTTGCCTTTGCCATAATCTGGCTTCAGGAGTCTTTCTGCCCCGTAGGACTCTGAGGATATTGCAGATCTGGCTGTGGAGCCAGTAGGAAGTAGACCCCATGTCTGTGCTTGGTCTTGCCATCGCAGGCACTTGGCTCCGTAAAAGGAAGAAGATGCAGAATTTTTTCAGTGTTCTCTTCCAGGTAAGAGACACCCCTCCCCACATTCAGATGCATTCTCTCTACCCAGCCTAGGTCAGGGCCTTCATTGTGACTGAGGCGTTTCATTTCCTTTACAGTCCAGTCTCTTCTGCCTTTTTCTAGTCCTGGACTTGGTGTCAGCCTATGGTTTCTGCCCTCTTACCCAGGGTGTATCTGACCTGTTAGATCCACTGTCATGTTCATCTTGTTTTGGAGAATGTCTTTGTCTTTTTAATTCAACTTAAACATATTTTGAAAAATATTTTCATTTTTCACAAGTGTATATTTGGAAGGGGTGGGAGTAGAGTTTGAATCATTAATGCACAACACCCTTTTGACCACAGATCTTAGTCCCATGGCATAGGAGGAGGAAATATTTTCCTGCTCTCAGCACTCTTAACACTAGTTCCAAAGTGTGAAACATATTCAGGCAAAAGAAAAGACGTTGCAGGGTGCCACTTGCAACACCTTGGGAAAAAGTAGTCTTCAAGATCAGGCAGAATTAATTGATTTGGTATAGTTCCCAACACTGGTAAAGATCCAAAATCTGACTGTACTAAATCAACATAGCTAACTCAAACCTGACATTTTTTTGTATGTGATATTAATTTATGAAATTGGATTGATGTATGTATTTGGTTGGATAATTTTTTAAAAATCATAATTCAATTTTAAAGAAGACTGTCCTACGATAAATTGAATACAAACTGAGTACTTTAAATTTCCCAATAACGGTAAGGGGGCAGTGTTAGAAGGCACTGTGAGATGGATACAAGAACTTTCTTTTTTAAGTCAAGGCCTGAATATAACAAGTCGCTCTCATAACTTACTCAACTACTCTGAGGAATTGAGATGCATATGCATGCAGTAATTGCTTCTATGACAAACTCTTAAACCATGGAAATGCATTGTTCACAGGAGTTAATTGATAATGTTACAGTGAAGACTGAATCAGTAAGAACTTTAAATTATAAAATATTTTAAAAGAAAAGTTTGGCTCAGGTGCCTGGGTGGTTCAGTAGGTTAAGTGTCTGCGTTTGGCTCAGGTCATGATCCCAGGGTCCTAGGATCGAGTCCCGCGTTGGGCTCCCTGCTCCACAGGGAGTCTGCTTCTCCCTCTGCCCCTCTTCCTACTCATTCTCTCAATCTCTCTCTCTCTCTCTCTGAAATAATAAATAAATAAAATCTTAAAAAAAAAAGTTTGGTTCTTGACTCCAGTATTGTATTCAGTTGCCTGATTTAATGGGAATAGATAAAAGTCATTTGTAATTGAAATGTACTATTCAGCTTTCTTGACTAAAAACAACACAAGCCAATTTAAGAAGAAAAGCAATTGAGTGAAAAATACTAGATGGCTCAGAGAATTGAGAGGAAAGGAGAGAGCCAGGCTTAGGCCTGAAGCAAAGGAAGCCTCAAATAGCCTTCCCCAAGAGCTGCCTGCTCAGAAACCACCACTGACACCCCACCCTCCCCACCCCAAGTCCTGCAGCAACACTAGTTTCTGGAATGCCACAACCACTTCAAAATACTTGTAAACTGACCTTGAGCTTTGTCACTCCCTCAAGACTCTAAGTCCCATAGAAGACCATCTGGTTCCCCATGCTTAGTTAACAGGTCCATGTTGTAGGTGAAAAAAATGCAGTGAGAAACACTTGCTTCTCCCTTACTTCTGGTATCTGTGTGAGGCAGAATCCTTTCTTGCAACCATCTTGGAATTTCTTCCCACAGAGGAAGAATATTTTGAGATACTAAAGCAATGAATTATATGGAATATGAAAACAGGGTCCTGAAATTCTTCCTTTTATATAAAGTGTTATTTAAGGTATGATTTGCATTCCTTCTAAATAAAGGAAAAACCTAGCCCACTACCTAGTTGAATGATAAATCCCAAATTAGGATTTCATTTTGTGGGGCACCTGGGTGGCTTAGTCGGTTGAACTTCCAACTTTTGGCTTTCACTCAGGTCATGATCTCATGGGTTGCGATCTCATGGGTCCTGGGATGGAGCCCCATATCAGGTTCCATGCTCAGTGGGGAGTCTGCTTGAAAGATTCTCTCCGTCTGCCTCTCTCCCCACTTGCTAGCTATAAATCAGTCAATCAGTCTTTTTTAAAAATTTCGTTTTTGTGGTGGTTATATTATTAACATGTTACCTTTAAAATTTTCTTTTGCTTTATATACAAAGCAAAATAACCTGAATATTTTACTTGATACCCTCAATATGCTAGTGGTGATTAACTTTAATGTAGGTAAATTATGTTTTGCATATAATTTTTTTATAAAGATTTTTATTTATTTATTGAGAGAGAGAATGGTAGAGAGAGAGCATGAGAGGGAAGAAGGTCAGATGGAGAGGCAGACTCCCTGCTGAGCAGGGAGCCCGATGTGGGACTCGATCCCGGGACTCCAGGATCATGACCTGAGCCGAAGGCAGTCGCTTAACCAACTGAGCTACCCAGGCACCCTGTTTTGCATATAATTTTATAGAAGCAAGAATTTAGTAACTCAGACATAGTTATTTCTTAGGCCAAAAATACTGGCTATATTTGTGGTGCTGTGGTACAATCACCCCACTTGTCCCAGCATATATGGTTTTCAAACCAGGATATAAGACAACTTTGAGACATATATGAAAGGATTAACAAATGAGAGACAAACTAAATTATCCAATCTTGCAGGACTGAAAGTCTGGTTCAAGCTGTCAATTCTTTATTTGGGTATAAAACTTTATGTCATGTAAATTCAGTTGAATGGGATTTTGTTTTTACAAAAAAAAGAAAGAAAAAAACCCAGAAAAATCAGTAGGAGGTAATAATAGGGTTTTTTCAGTGTGATACAATGCATGATTCTATTTTATTCTCTATTTTCTGGGCATGATAATTTTTCTCTAATGGCTGTAACTATGTCTTTGTGAGAATTATTCACCCTTTGGAACGTTTACTCATTTCCCTTAATATGTGGGACTTGTAAAATGCTTATCCTGGCTGCTCTTATAATAACCATTCTTTTTGATTCCCATCTTCACATGAACATTTCAAAGACACTTCAAACTGAACATGTCCAAAATTGAAGTTATGCTGTCCCACCCAAAATTAGTTATTTGGTCCCTTTCTTATTAATGGCACCACCACTCAATTCCTTAGCGCCAACCAGAAATCTAGGGATTATCTTGACATATTCTTCTTTCCTACTTTCTGTTTTTAGTCCAGAGCACAACTAAATTTCTTAAGCCCCCACTCAACCCAACACCAATGGTGATATAATCCTTGCTACCATGGAAAACATGGATTGAGATAATCCCGATGTCTCAATATTTATTGAAGCCATTGTATAAAGACCTGGGTCACGTGCTACCACAGGGGGCTGATGGCTAAAGCATAGATCATCTGTGCACCTGGGGGCTTACTTTTTAATAAAAGGGATAAGGCAAGCCTGTAAATAACCATTATACAGAGTAAGAAGTTCCAATCCCATGAAAGGAATACAAACAGTATCCTATGAGAGTTAGAAGAAGCAGAGAATGTTTACGGTAACAGGGACAGGAAGGCTTATCCAGGAGGTGGCCTTTGAATCAGCACTGGGATAAACAGAACTTGAGCATGTGTGAAAATAGAGTTGCTACCCGATGAACATCATTTCTAGAAAGAACAGCCTGAGCAAAATCATGAAAGCCAGGAGAAAGGCAATGCTCATAGAAAGGCGAGCATTTAATCAAAGCTGTAAGGGGAAAACTCAAGAAATATGGTTGGAGATATCCACAGAGAGCTGACCACAGAGATAGAGAGTGTTGATAGTCAGACAAGCAGTCTGACCAGTGTTCTTGACAGCCTACGCTGGGGATGCCCCTAGGCCACCTGCGTCCTGCTGTGCACCATCCCTTCATTGGTCCTGAAAGGTAAACTATGGATACGCCAAGACAGACTATGGCAGTACTTTTGGATGTATTTTGCTTGTCCCCGGTATTTCTTCTTAACTTAAAGCTCTTATATAGTTTTTTTTTTAAGTGAAAGAAGTTGGTCTCCATCATGTTTAATGATCAAGATATTAGTGGCTGGTGTTTGGCTATTTGGAGATGACAAATCTATGGATATATCTATTTCTGTGTATTTGTGGGATGTTTTAATTGTTTGGTGTGTGTCTGTGTGTACATGCTTATATTCTAAGTAAGTGTTATTTTGGAAAATTCCAGTTTTATCTTGGCCAAAATAAGGGGTAAAGTAATTGTCCATATGAATCTGAGAGAAAAGTGCTCGTGAAGGCACGAGCTGGTGACAGTGTCTTGTCCAAGATAGGAAACTGAGAAAAATGACAGGTGGAGCTGGGGGACTATAGTCAGGGCCCATCTAGGGCCAGGAAATTTATAAAAGAAATGATAACTTATCCTTCACCCCCCCCACGAAATATTTCCTTATGCCTTTCTTTACTACTTCCTCTTCCAGAAAAGCTCCAGAATAAGAGTTAAATAGCTTCTAAGCATGGTCCCCTGAAGGAATTTTATAAGGAACAAGTTATTGAATAAGCATCCCCTGGGGAAGACCATTAGAAGTATCTCTGCTTTTAAGTCACAATAAATAAAGGAATTCAAATAAACAGGAAGAAGTTGTTAAAATGTCCTAACAAGCTGTAAATAATTCCTAGGACTAAGTTACATTGATGTTTCAGAATAAAATGCTTTACAAACAGTAAAAAACTACCAAGGAAAGGGGAAAAAAAAGGTCAATCAAGGGGGGAAGAAAGACTTGTTCACGGTTATTTTCTTCCTATCATGCAGAAGAGCTGGGCCAGAATCCATTTGTCCTAACACCTCGTTCAGTTCCTGTCTGTATCACGCTGCCCCCCCCCTTTTTTTCCTCCAGAGAATAGTCATACCAAAATAGACTGTTATTACTGGAAGGGAACGTCTCTTCTGGTTCCTTTTCTGAGAAACCAGAAAACTGAAGCCCAGAGAAACTCAATCCTGCCAATTCAATAGCCAGCTCATGGCCAGCACAGGGCTGTAGCTCAACTCCCGTGATTTTCAGCACTCTTACTAGTTTCTGTATCACTCACCAGAAGTTGGCATTCATAAAACTGGTGATATGAAGAATTTCTCTTGGACTTTTGGGGACTGCTTTGTATGATTTACTCATAATGGGCATTTGGGCTTTCACCAGTTCCTTTGAGATCCTGCAGTTGGAGTTTACTGAGTAGTGTATTTAAGGGTCAAGAAATCTTTGCTCACGTTTCCCTAGACTTCTTTGTTTTAATTAAGAGGGTAGAGTATAGAAATAACTAAGTCTAAAATGGCGGTCTAATTGACAGGATCTTTGAAGTATTTGGGATGTAGTCATGTACTGACTTGATTTTAGTGACTGCTTGACAAGAGTTGATGATTATCAACATCATGATCTTTTCATTTCTCTCGGAAAGAGTCCCTCATCTCAGTGGTGAGTTTAAGGATTTGCATTTGTTACTAGTAAGCAAGTTACCTGTGAGTGCCAACAAAATTGCATTCATTTATAAAAGACTTTGTCCCATTTCTCTGGTAATTACTACTTGAAGTTATACCACACTCCAAGTCTTCTTCTAGTATGCTATTTTTCAGTCTTTAGTTTCATTGAGGTCTGAAAGGACAAGTTCTCAGTGGCTCCCAGCATGTCAGTGATGACAGTATGTGGGCCTGTGACAACCAACATGTCCATCTCCAGCCCCCCCAACCCTGGTCACCAGGCCACCTGCTGGCCACATGCATTTTCATTCCTCTCTGTTTGGGCTCATGCAGTGTTCTCTCCTTGAAATCTCCCCCTCTTCATTCTCTCCTTGAAAATATACTTCAAAACCATATCTCCAAAAGTCAGTTCAGTACTTTTGAGATGCTTTCCCCAAAGCTGCAAGCATGTATTTACATTTTCTGTCCTCTGTGGTCATGCAGGCCTTTGTTCTTGCTTCAGCGTCAGACAGACTTCGATTCAAGTCCTCATCCTTCCGTGAACTAGTCCTGCCATGTACGAGTTCTGTGACTCTGGGCAAGTTACTGAACCTCTCTTAGACCCGTTAATCCTTGTTTATGAAGTGGGAATACAGAGGATACCTACCCCATAAAGCTGTGAGGATAAATGTAATAATGCCTAGAAAGCATGAGCATAGTACTAGCACAGTGTAAGTTATCACCACCACTTAATGGTACTTAGATACAATATATTTTGTGAATCTTAATCATCTTTGTATCTCCAGTGCTGAGGCCAGGACTTTGCATGCAGTGAGTACTCAATAAATATACAGTTGACCCTTGAACAAATGAGGTTAAAGGAGGCAACCTCCTGTGCAGTTGAAAATCCAAGTATAATTTCTGACTCCCCAAAAACTGAACTAATAACCCACCGTTGACCAGAAGCCTTACTGAGAACATAAACAATTGACACATTTTGCGTGTTATATGTATAATATACTACATTTTTACAATAAAGTAATCTAGGAAGAAGAAAATGTTATTAAAAAAATCATAAGGAAAAAAATACATTTACTGTACTGTATTTCTTGCAAAAAATCAAGGGTCAACTATATATAATCTTTAAGATTTTATTTATTTATTATTTGTCAGAGAGAGAGAGAGAGAGAGAGGACAAGCAGGGGGAGCAGCAAGCAGAGGGTTCAGAAGCAGGCTCCCTGCTGAGCAAGGAGCCCCATGGGATTATGACCTGAACCGAAGGCAGATGCTTAACCAACGGAGTTGGGGTCCCAACTGTATACAATCTTGATTTGAAGAGTTTGGGTTGAGATCTGGAATAGAAAGCCCTCATCTAGCTTTATATATTTAATAGACACAATTAATAGTGCATTTAACTATTTATTACTTAACTGTAAAAAAAAATGGAGAACCAACATGAAAGACTTTTCTTGAGAGAAGGGTTTTTAATTTTTTTCTAGAGAAAACGTCTTTTTATAGTTCCCTTGCTGGGTTAGGGGCAGAAACAAAAAGAGGACTTGGAAAAAAATAATAAAATTTACATGAACATCTCATTTGTTTCTAAAATCATCTCTATGAAATTGTGTGTTATGGGTCACGGTCCTTCTTTTAGGATAATGCCATTGAGGCACAGCAGTCTCTTGCAGAGCTAGGACTGGAAGTTCTCACTTTCATCTCAACTGAAATTCAGTTATTCATTCACCAGGAGAATCTAACCAATACCCTGAGGGTAAATCATGTGTTTTAGAGGTGCTTTGATAGTGGAAGTTACAGATAGAATGGATTTGGGTATGCCAGTGTCTTACTATAACCAACACATGAGGTTCTACAGCGTTGATGCTGGCTCTTGCAAGAGAATATTGCGTTTTCTGTTTGAAGCCCCAGTTTAAAAGGCTCAAGCTCTCATTATCACCCTGGTTTTACCAGTTTTGCCAACACAGTTACTCACATGCTCCCACTTAATCTTTGCCAGTCTCACTCCATTACTTTTCTCTCAGATGGGAGCTATTGGAACCTTTTGCTTTGAAACATGTTTTGATTATCTCTGCTTCTTAATTCTTTTGGAGGAATAATGAATATGAATATTAGTTTATTTGTAAAAGTGACCCTTACTTACTATTTAACAACCTAATAAATGCATAAAAATATGGAGAAGTTTTAGGAAGTCACTTGAAACCACAGCACCAAGAGGGGGGGAAAAAAAAAAGACCCAGCATAAACATTTGATGAACACCATTCCAGATTTCTTTCTGTATGTGTGTGTGGAGCAAGAGAGATAGGAAGTTTTTACAAATGCAGAATTTTTCTATAAATACTACTTTTATTGAAATTTTTATTGATATAATTATAAATTTAGATGCATTTGTAGGAAATAATACAGAGAGACCCATGTGCCATCTACCCAATTTCCCTCAATGGTTACATTTCACAAAACTGTATAAATACTGTTTTAAGTATTTTACTCAGATTTAACAGGGAAAAGAGAAACAGGGCAAAAAGGAAGAAATTATTGAAAGGCAGATAAATGTTTATCTTTCTTCACCTCAAGACTTTTTGGCTTTTGATAAAGTTAAAATGTTAGATTCCTTTTGATTCGATTGTAGACAATATCTACTACCTCCTTGCTCTGAAGAATGAAGTTAGCACAGTTATACTTCCTCCCATTTCCTTGATTTCCACATCCTGGACTTGTTACACTATTCTTTTACGTAATCAAGCTTCACATTTGTAGTATGTCTATAAGCCTAATTTCTAGGGCTGTTGAATCTCTTTTCTGTATTTAAGTTGGTTCAGTGCTCACCTCAAATCTTTTTTACTATACCCTCCCTTTTCTGAGTGCCTTATTTTAATTATTCTCTTGGGTAGCTAAATTGTGTCATCTCATAGTTATTTCCAGAAAACCTCAAACCCTAAATTCTTGCCTCCTTGAGCTCGAAGCTTAGTTTGGTTAGGGAAATAGACTTCGGCTAGCATTTTCTTTTCCTCAAAACAATGCAAACACTGTTCCACTCTGTCTTGGGCAGTGTGTATTGCTGTTGAGAGAACTAAGACAATGAGCCTGCTCCCTTTGTTCATGGCTGGTTCTTTCGCAGGATGTCTGCTGGTGGTCCGCAACTTCGCCAAGCTGTGTCTTAGCGACCATCCTTTCAGATCCATTTTACTTACACCCTGCGATATGCGGGAGTCAGCTCACACTGCCTCATGAGAGCCAATTGAATCTTTGTTCTTTTCTCTTCCTTTTCTGTACTTAACCCATGTACCTTATCCTGTCTGTGAATTCAGTCATGTTTATTCCATATCTTTTCTTCTGTCCTGATTTTTCCTCCATTCCTTTTCTGGTCACAGCCAACTCAGTTTTTATCTCTTTCTGTTGTCTTATAATCTGTTTATTAAAGCTTCGTACCATCTCTTTCAAGAGAAAAAAATTCTTCAGATTTTTCCTTCTGTTGAGAAGATCATATAAGAAACATCTTTGAAGGATGGAGAACTTCTGTTTGAATTTTTTCTGCAATTCTTTCCTGTGGTATATGTTCTTCATCTGCCTTTTGCTTATAATCAGTCCTTAACTGCTCCTCTTCCTCCTCTCTCCCCCCCCAATTTGGTTAGAGGTATGTATGGTGATGAATGTCTTCTCAAGTAGGACTGGAAATAGCTGTGTGCTAGCCCCAAAAATAAGTGGGAATGGAGGAAGGATGATTTGAGAAGTCTTCAGTTTGGATTAGGTTGATTCTCTGAATACCCTCCCACCAAATCTGTATTTTCTTTGCCTTCTCCCCTCAGTTTTGAACCTTTAAGAAGTCACTGTATAAGGCCACCGGCTGGTACAGGCCCAGGGGGCCCCATTCATACCGTCGTCTCTATAATGACAGTCTCTCTGTATCATGACATATCTAGCGTGTCACCTGCTGCTCTTTCCCTTCCCCCTTCACCCGGCCTTTTCCTGGCCACTCCTTTACTGGACGAGTAAATGAGAGGTCACTCTCCCCTGGTCTTCTCCCACCCTCTTGCTTTCCTGAATGTGAACCAGGTCTCATCAGGACTTTTCCCCACTTCCCACTATGAACTACTCATGCCCCTGGAACTGACAGCTCCAAGCAAAGGCTCGTTGAATCTGCCTCTCAGGGCAGTGCACTTTCTTTTAGAAAAGTCTCTTTTCTAGAAATAACCATGTGATGACACAATTTAGCTACCCAAGAGAATAATTAAAATAAAGATCTCAGAAAAGGGGAGGCCTGAGGAGTTATGTGTTGGTTCTCAGCTTTTTCTCATTTTAATACAGATTTCGCAGTATTTGACAGTCATGACTGTGGTTTGGGACGATGGCCATTTCCGTTTTTCATTAAAGAAAGACACTTTTCAACTTTTCATCCTTTTTGTTGTTTAGTGAATTGTCAGGGAAGGGAACATTTACTTTCCTCTGTGATCTTTAATTTGCAGTGACTCTGGCCCAGCTTCTTGATAAAATAGGACAGGGTGTGGATTACAGGTTGCCACAGTTTTTGGATGCTTCTTGTTGGCGAGTCTGTGTTGCACACCCTTGAGCCCCAGCATTTTCTGTGACGTCCTCAGTTAATAGAAGATGGCCGAAGTAAGGCTATGACATTTTTAAGCCCAGGCCTTAAAACCCTGGCAGTGTCCTCTTCATGTCTCTTGGAACACTCTCTGAGAGCCCGGAACTGCCATGAAGGAAGTGTGACTAACCGTGGTCACCCTGCTGGAGAGAGACACATGTCAGCCAATCTGATCAATAATCCTGGTCGAGCCCAGCCTCCCAGTGCCAACTATATGAGTGACGCTATCTTGGCTCCTCTAGACCAGCCTACCCACTGGGGGAATAGCACTGAATGACCTTAATTGACGCCACATGGAGCGGAAGAATTTCCCACCTGTGAGTCCTGCGTGAATCCCTGACCCACAAAATCATGAGATACAATAAAATGGTTGTACGAAGCGGCAGAGTTTGGGGATAATTTGTTACACAGCAATGAATAACCAGAACGAGAAGAGATGAATCTTATTAAAATCACCAGTATTCATAGTATCTTTGTGGCTTAAAGCCCTTTGGTGGCTTATGTAACAAGTCCCACATTGAGTGTAAGGAGATTCGGATATGTCTGGGCAACCAGTGAGGGGAGTCTGTTTACATAGGTGGAGGGCACCCAGGCCTTCTGGGAAAGGAACTGAAACTGCCCACTTCAGTGAGCCAGGCATTTCTAGTAGGTAGTGGGTTGGCCCAGCAGGAGTCTTTCTGCCAAGGGTCATAGAATCTTCTGCGAGATGGCTGATACTAAGGGAAAGAGCACAAGTTTGACCCAATAACAAAACCCTAGTGGTTAGAAGGAGTCACAACTCTGAATACAAGTATTGGCTATTAACAAAAGCCATCCCAAGGCCTGCCTAGCCACATGGGTGCATATATGTGACCTAAGGAAGGGCGAGGTTATGAGTGGAAACTGAAAGAGGTGTTTCACTCAACCTATAAATGGGGTACAAGCAACAACGTGCCCTGTCTCAGTCAGCATGTAACCACAAAGGGAAAAGACCCATCGTTTCCACTTCCCAAAGGACTCTTGGGTGACTGGAACAGCAGAAGTGTGGTGGCCAAGCCTGATGGGCTGAGTAGCCACACAGCAGGAAGTATCTGAGTATTCACCCAGAGGATCATCAGCAGAGGAGTCACCTACCTGGTGCAGCACCTGGAGACGCTGCTTTTCCTGCTGAGCAATGCCGAACAACGCCCAGCTTAGCTGGCAAGGACCCCACACGCTGAGGAACAGCAAGAGCTCTGAGGGACCAACAGGGTGTCAGCCACTGTCTGCCTGGAAAGTGGGAAGGAGACTGATACTCAGCTAAGCAAGAGCTGAGTAACAGTGATGTCTAGCTGAAGCAGACTTGTCCCTGAGCTATTGTGAGCCATACTTATGGGGACTTTCTAATACAACAAGAGTCCTCCATTAGCATGTGATGGCAACACACCGGCCAAATAGGATCGCTTTTGTTGTGACCCCTATTGTACCCCTAAGTGATATGGGGTGGCCCAGGCTGGACAAATCCAGGAGGCACCATTCATTTCGTAGTTTACATGAATGCTTTCACCCTGGAGCCCCGAGATACAACATTCGTGGTGCCCTCTAGAGTTGTGCAATGTGAACTGTGGATCAGGAGCCTGGAAAAATTCTGAGCACATTTGTTCTACAACCCAAAATATCTGTGATATTAGCTGTGTACACATGATGTTAGCACAAGCAGAGAACTGGATAGAGTAAAAAGCTCTCCCTGGTTTCTGTGGTTCATTGTTTATTATCAGGGTCCTGATTTAGCCTGAAAAATGTTGTCCCCCTCAGTACTTTCACATAAAGTTGCTTTCACATAAAAATGTTTTCAGCGGGGCGCCTGGGTGGCTCAGTTGTTAAGCGTCTGTCTTCGGCTCAGGTCATGATCCCAGGGTCCTGGGATCGAGCCCCACATCGGGCTCCTTGCTCCGTGGGAAGCCTGCTTCTCCCTCTCCCACTCCCCCTGCTTGTGTTCCCTCTCTCGCTGTCTCCCTCTCTGTCAAATAAATAAATAAAATCTTTAAAAAAAAAATGTTTTCAGCAAATACATACGAGGATGAAATCCTCTGATGTTTCCTTGAAGTTTCCTGAAAATGATTGCATTTGATTTCATGGGATAAAATGGTATGAATCCAACAAGTGCGTGTACTTAAATAAAGCAAAATATGACACATTTTTCTAAAAAGAACAAAATTTCCTGAAAAATTCTGTTCTGTCTTTCATTTAAAGGCATTAGCCTTTAAAAAAATTTTATTCTAGAGGGGAAAAAATAACCTTTTTGTTTTGTTTTGATTGTCTTTTAATTGTCAAGAGCCTTGACCTACATTTTAAAGATGACAAGAAATACTGCAATATTATCTATTTGTTTTTTTCCCTTCAAATTAACAATGGCCTAGGATTTGAATGCATCCATTTTTGGTATTGTAGCCATAAAGAAAAGATGCATTTGCGTAGAATTACATTAACTGTTGGATTCTGCAGTGTCTCACAGGAGGCACCCAGTGTGGATGATACTCATTTTTTGCAGCAGAGCAAGATGCACAGGGTGAGTGGAGGGCAGACCTACCATTTTCCCTGAGTGTCTTCACATTTTTAGTCCTCTAAATATATTTTTGCCATCATGTCAAAGGCAGTAATAAGACGATTGAGCATAACTTACTGGAAAATTTTGTGCTTTAAATGAGCTAAAACTTTTAACCATCTTTTTGCTAGGTTAAGAGGAGAGAAATATTTTTTAAGGATAGAAGTCAAGGTTTAGAGCACAATATTTCAGTCTTTGAGTAGAATTTAAAATGACGTGTCCTTCATTCCTCACTGCCAAGCACGTAAAGCTTTATCTCTGGCTGTTCAGCTGCTCTAATCTTGTTTGCTTCCCCGTTTAGTTTTGTAATCTCTGCAAAAAAAAAAAAAAAAAAAAGCTGTATTTAACAATTTTTTTTTTAGTTTTGGAAGATCATGATTCACTTTGAAGTTAGATTTTTATACATTTATATAAATACAGCTGGGTTTTTTTGTTTGTTTTTTTTTTTTAGAGAAAAATCTGAAGTCAAAACGCTTAAGGTTTTTTTCAGAAAGAAGAAAGAAAGGGAAATAGATAATACTTAACTATGACAATTCCAGTCTTGGGAATAGAAATTGAAATGGAATACTATTATGTCATGGTTGATTCTATATGGATGTTACTGTACCACAAGTTCCTCAAAAAAATTATCTATGTCAATACTCGTCTATCTATCTAAACATTACCTGGGCGGCCCAGCCTGGAATGTGGGTATTGTTCATGGTCTATGGATGATAACAAAATTCCCCTATATTTATTCACATAGGTGGAGGATGGTCATGAATTCTGTTTGGGGGATGTTAAATTTGACTTGCCAATGAAACATAAAAGTAAAGCTACTAAGTAAGTAGCTGGATAGAGGAGTCTGGACTTCAGGGAGGAAGTCCATGTTAGAAATGGTTTTTTTGTCATTTGCTTATAGACCAAATGCCATGGCACTGGGTGAGGTCACTGAATGTGAGTATTTAGAAAGAGAAGTGAAAGGGACCTAGGCCAGAGCTCTGGGAGACACCAACATTTAGGAACCCAGCAGAGGGAGAGGAGATTGAGGGACTGTGGCCTGTCGCAAGCCACATGAACCAAGTGTTTCAAGGAGAGAATGGTCTACTCTGCCAGATAGTGTTGAAAATTCAAGAAAAATAGAGCAACACTGAGTTTGGACACAGGAAGTTCTTCAGTGACCCTGACGAGAGCCATCTCAGCAGAGTGCGTGGAGGGAAGCCCCGGCTGGGAGAGGTTAAGGAGAGAGGTGTCATGAGAAAGAAGAGCTAGGGAATAGGGACTACTCTTTGAGGAAGCTCAGCTGTAAGAGGAGATAGGGCGCAGCCACTGGAAGGCATGGAGCATCAAAGGAGAGATGTTGAAAGCTGGGAGCTGGTAGAGCATATTGATACGCTGACAGGGAGAGGTTGACAATGCAGATTGGATGCAGGGAGAGTGGATGAGCTGGCCTTTGCTCAGAGTAGAGACACTTTAATCCATTCCAACCAGAGCAGAGGCTGAGAGAAAAAGTTAATTTGTTTAAAATATAGGAATATAGAAAAAAAAAACTAAAAGGAACACCAAAATGTTAACCGTGGTTATCTCTTGATGATGGAGCTATGGGTGATTTTTTTTACATTTTTCAATTTTTTAAACAAAGAATGTAGTTTATTTTTATACTTGGGAAAAAAATGGATGTAATAAAAATAATCAGACACTTTCTAGTGACCCTTCACGCCATCATTCTTTGACCAGGCAAACTACACAAAACTCCCCGGCCGTGTTTGTTCATAACCAGATTAATTTTCTATAATGGCGTTTGCCCGATGGATACTTACTGTGGCATTGGTAACTCTGACTATGGAAGGAACCGTGCCTCTCCATCTTTACCACAAAAGTCTACTTAACAGAATCTGGCTCTTCTCTACTCTCTTGTTTAAAAGCTGAGAGTGAGGAGAAGAAAGAGGTAGGGAGCCTTTGGGAGATGGACAATAGCCATCAAATATTCTTGCAAACTCAGAAATCAGTCTTATTGCAACATCTAAAAACAGGTCACTCTATCTAAAATAATTGACATCACAGAGAAGTCACATTCACAGCAGAAACAGACAAGATTTCCCATTAGGAACATTTTTCGTCAGCCTCCAGATATCTGATTCCTTCTTAAGAGCACGCAGGCTCCCTTTCACCCTGCCCAGGACCACCTAACAGAGATTACCAGGTAGTATGTGTTACTTAAAACTTGCTAACTGCCTTAATAAAATTAGTTCTTTTAACAGGTGAGATTGTGCCTATTGTCCAACTCATAAAGGATCATATACTATTTTTTTAAGATTTTATTTACTTGAGAAAAAGCAAGTGAGAGAGAGAGGGGGCACGAGCAGGGAAAAGGGGCAGAGGGAGAGGGAGAAGCAGACTCCCCTCTGAGCAGGGAGCCCAAAGTGGGGCTCGATCCCAGGACCCTGGGATCATGACCTGAGCTGAAGGCAGATGCTTAACCGACTGAGCCACCCAGGCGCCCCATATACTTTTTCTTGATGCAGTTGCTTCATAGTTATAAATCAAAATCTATACTAGAACACAACCTACCTTTTCTTTTATTCTGTTTTTGAATAGGTAATGCATGCATATTGAAATAGTGCAAAAGAGTAGTCAGTGAAAAACCGTCTCCTCACTTATGTCCCTTCCCAAAGGCAACCAATATGTCCAGTGTTTTGTGTGGATTTCTAGAGATCTATTTATATACAAGCAAGTAACTACAGCATTAATGGAAAATTTACAAGGCTCTTAAACATCATTTTAACATTCTTTATCACTTAAAACATCAAGGATGCCTATAACGTTAGAAGCCACTGAAAAATAGTAGTCAGGGGGAATTTAATATCTTTCTGAAATAAAAGTGTGAGTGACTAGAGAAAAGATTCACTTTATAAAACCTTGATCCCCATACCTCTTTCATGGACACATTAATTATATTAAATGATGTGCCTCACGTGTTCTGCAGCTAGCTTGTGCATTTTAATGTAATACTAAGCACTTCATGGTTTAATTTTCTTAAATAGTTCAGTCTTTCAGTCATCAAGCATACATTAATCTTTAATACATTTTTTGTTATAGACTGTCTACCTTTTGACCTACTGATCAGATACTACTGATGAGTAGTATCTGCTGTCCCTCTCTTCTAGACCCTTCTTTTTGCCCCAGAGCTCTTGCCTAACAGAGAGTCAGCAAGCTATGGCTTACAGGCCAAATTTGGCCTGTATCCTAGTTTGTAAATGAAATTTTTTTAGAACACAGTCATGCCTATTTGTTCATGTATTATCCCTATGGCTGCTTTCACACTGTTATAAGGTTGAGTAGTTGTGATGCAGGTCAGATGACCTTCAAAGCTGATAATATTTACTGCTCTGTTTTTTTACAGAGAAAAGTTGCCAATCCCTATTCTAGAGTATGGAATCTTGGTCATGGTAATGAGTGGGCAAATAGCATTAGAGAAAAGAAAAATCAAGAAGTGATTTTTAAATGTGTCGATAATGAAATGATCATGGTACAGAGTATCGTATCACAAAATGCAAATTATACACAACATCCTTGGATGTTCATTTATTTCATATGCTTCAGTCCCCACTCAGAGAAAGTAGTAGAGAGATTTAGTATAGCAGGGAGAATATAGTAGGGAGATTTAGTGCAGAGATTTGGAATAAATTAAGGAAGACGTGTAGGTCGGTAGAGATTTTTATCTGCTTTCATATATCGCTTTTCCAACTGCCCCAGATTTTGTGAACAAGTGTGTATCTGTACAGTGCCGATGAAAGCACATCTTTACAAAATCATATGTGAGAGAGGAAGAGCTCTGTGAATGAAAACGGCAATTAGAAATGTCCTGGGGGCTGGGTGACTCTGACATCTGTCACTCCAGTCATGGCCAGAGTTGGCCTGCTGATCTGGCTGGCCAGGCTGGTGCATGCACTTTTCCCCACCATCGCTTCAGAACTACATCCTCGGCCAAAGGGGCGCAAGTGCACGTGAATAAAAACTGGTCTTCCAGGGCATACCAGTGACAGCCTACACTCCCATTGGTACAGCCAGTTGAGACTTAGGTACTGGAATTTAAAGATGGATAAGGAAACTAAAACAAAGCCATTGATTAGATTTATGTTTGATGAAGGATTTCTATACTTCCCCCGGTGGCTCCTGAATCACCTTAGAAGATAGGGCTTGATATTTACAAGAGAATATTTTACCAAAGTAAGAGCAAATAAAGCTGTTGTGTTACAATAGTCCCACTGAAGAGTAAGGATAAAAATTTTCACATCAGGCAGTGATAGTGGTTTCTTCTTTCCATGTGCAGAACTGAAATGCAAGTGAAGCTATAAGAAACACCCTAAGGGAATTTGTGACCTTTGACAACACAGAAAATATTTATAGTCTGAAACTATGTCTCTCCAGTATGACAGAGTAAATGAAAAATATAATCTGTTTAACAAGCTGTACTTTTCACAAAAGGACAAAAATCTTATGGAAGTATTCTGACTTTGCTTTTTCCAAGTCTTGCAGAAATAAAATATCTAATAAAGTAACAAGAATGGAAACCAGTTCTATAAAATGAAGGCAAAAGGCAATGTTAGATGGTGTAAAATTATCTTGAAGTGTGTGTGTACTTTGATCATTTCAATTGTTTATAACTAGAGAAAAAAATAATAAAATTTCTTTGGCTCCACAGTCAATGAACATTTAGTAAAGCAAACTATTCATTCCTTTATCCAAGAAACATATTTTGAGAACCTACCACTTGCAAAAATCTGGTCTAGAAGTAAGGGGTAAATCAGTCAACAGATTAAAAAACAAAAAACCAAACCGAACCAAAAAACCTACTGTGGAGCTTACATATCAAGGGGAAAACTTAGAGAATAAAATAAATCAGTAAACGATGTAGTGTGTTAGGTGGCGGTGTGTGCTGGAGGAAGTATAGAGGAAGGGAAGGAGGATTGTGAGTCCTGGCAGGGGTGGGGGGAAGTGTGCCAGGTGTTGGAGGCCCTGCCAGGACGGGAGCAGGGGACAGTCTTAGGAGACAAGGTCTGACACAGCGGGGTAGGGTTGGGTGGGTTTACATGGGACCTTTCTCTGGGTGACATGGGGCCATTGGAGGGCACTGACCAGAGAGTGACCTATCTGACTTACGTTCTAAAAAGGTCACTCTCACTATTTGTAAAAATCCAAGTAAGAATAATGGGGGCTTGAAGATCAAGGGAGTAGGAGTGGAGGTTTTACCTCAGAAATAGACATTTGAGGTCTGATTAAATACCCTCTCTGTTGAGGAGTTAGCAGGAGAGCAGAATATTGTTCAGTTGTAAGAAATGCCCCCCCACCTTTTTTGCCCATGTATCAAATCAGCAACCCCGGGCAACATTTCCAAGCTATGCTTACATGTTTTCTGTTGCTTTCATGACATCCATTTTTTTTTTCCTGCCTTTCTTACTGTTCCCAACCTCCGTCAACGGGCCATCCTCTCCTCAGTGGAGATGAAGAGAAATGGAGACCCAACAAATTTTCAGGAGAAGAAAACAGTGTAATCTGGTGATGGCGTGGATTTAGGAGGTGAGAGAGAGGCAGATTTCTGGTGTGCGCAGCTAATCAGAAATCCTGGAGGAGCTCTAGGCTTTGTGACGGAAGAGCGTGCTTTGCTTTTTGGACATTTGGAATTTGAATGCATTGAAGACGTCTGTGTTTCTCAGCAATCATGCCTTTGCCAACCTAGTTTCCTCAACCTCCGGCCTCTCCCACACTAGCGCTCTGCATTCTACCTGCGGCAGATCATCTCTGTCCTGGGGCACATGCCCTGCACTGCCCAATCACGCATGCTCCTCCCGCAGACTTGACCACCCACCAGTCACCACTGCACATACAAATACTCTTTCCACAGGTCATCGAATCCTGCTCCTACTCAAATACCAAGACTGAATGCTAAATCTACGGAGCACCATTCCCCGTTCACCAGAAGGGAGTTATTGTCTTCTTGCTATTTCTGTAACATTTAATTTTTACATCCGTTTTGGCACTTGCCGTATGCCTTGTGTTGTTTTAAATGTTTTTATAGCTTCCACTTGATTGAAACTCATTGAACGGAGGGTCTGGATTCCTTTTCACCTCAACACTTAGGACAATGCCTTACACATAGCAGGGTCTCAATAAATATAGGTTGGATTGAAGTGCACAGTTAGATTTTTATTAAAGTGACACTGATGTAAGAAGATTCTAAAGAAAATGCCCTTCTGGAATCAGTAGCTATTCCTTTCTATAAATATGTTTTTTTTTAACTATCAAAAAATTTTTGCCTTACAATTCTTCTATCAGGTACTTGGTATGTAGTTAAATCTAACAGATCATTGTATGCATTTTTAAAAAAATTTGATACCAGAAAAATGAAAGTTGACCAGAACAATAGCAGTCATGATTAATTAGATATTCACTAATGTATAAAATTACAGAAACATTTAGATGTTCTTTTGAAAATCTGGGTGTACTTCCTCATTTTAAGAAATACCCAATATTATACTAGGAAAAATTCAAAGCTTTTATTTATACAAACTCCAAAGAATTCAGTTTGTTTCAGACTAACATGGATATCATACTAAGGTAGTGACAAAGATTGGACTAGACATGTTCCTTTGACAAATAATCATTTATTCTTTAATTTATTCAATCTACTTATATTTATTGTATTTATTGAGTGTCTACTATCTCCCAGTTACTGTTTAGGTGCTCAGGATACATTAGTGACCAAAAGAGACATGTAAGATGTAAAATATTTTCACAATTGACAATTCTTTTAAAATTTTCATTCATTGAATGTAATTCAATTTTTTTTAATCATTCATTACAACTTTTTTTTTTTAAGATTTTATTTATTTGAGAGAGAGAATGAGAGAGAGAGAGCAGGAGGCGGGGGGAAGGTCAGAGGGAGAAGCAGACTCCCCGCTGAGCAGGGAGCCCGATGCGGGACTCGATCCGGGGACTCCAGGATCATGACCTGAGCTGAAGGCAGTCGCTCAACCAACTGAGCCACCCAGGTGCCCCATTCATTACAACTTTAATAGCTTTCAAAATGTTTAACTTACGGAGAAAGCTTTCATACACTAATTGTATGCACCTGAATTAACTGTGAATGACTTAACGTACTTTCAAAACCCATGTGAGCAAATATAGCTTTGTCCATTGAGTAGTATATCCCAGCTCCAAATTGCCTGAAATATATTGGATGCTGCAGAAATGTAAATATTTATTGAATGAACGAATGCAGTAATGGATGTTGAAACATGTAATATTTAAGGCTCTACTTGGGGTATAGTGTGTGTGTGTGTGTGTGTGTGTGTGTTTGTGTGTGTGTGTGTGTTTGTGTGTGTGTGTGTGTGTGTGTGTGTGTGTGTGTTTTGGGGGGAAAAACAAAACCAGAACAGGAATGGAGGTGTCCTATCAATCACCTGGTTCATTGAGTTTTGACACAAAGTTGGACATGTCACAGGCTTGCTGACTTCATTTTTCACAATTCTTAAAATGAAAGGAAATTGAACTGTAATATATTTAACTGTTCTTCTCACTCTTACACCCTTTGATCTTATGTATTGTTAACTGGGTAGCTTTTTAAATGTGAAGCTAATTTTAAAGCTGAACAAGGATATAATTGATGCAACTAGTCATGTATCGACGCCATAGAAGAGTAGAAATGTGAGTCACTCACTATGGCTATTTTGTTATGACAGCTGTAACTGGCTTTTTTTTTTTTTTTTGCCTTGTCTCCATAATGTGTAAGACCCATCCAAGTGACAACAGTGCCGACCGTGCTTTCCAGAGCAGCCCATGATGATGGCCCTGTCTAATAGTAACTAATGGTGCAGATATACAGATATGGGAGAAATATGGAGAGGCAATTCCAGTGGCCATGGGGCTTCTCCAGTTCAACTGACCTGGCAGAGAGCAGCATTCTGTCGTGATCAGCGAGAGATGGGAGGGAGGTGTGCTGGAGTCCAGATGTGCTAGACACCTGTGTATCTTCTCACCATGAGCCTAAGCTTCAGCTCTGTTCTGTAAAGTCAGCCTGAAACACTGCAGTGAGAATAGGGAAGAGAAAAAAAAAAGAAAGAAAGAAAGAAAGAGTTTGCTTATTTCCCTGTCATCTGATAGAATGCATAATTCCTGCTGAGCTACTACCCTCAGGGTATACATAGGATTTAATAGTAAATACACTGAAATCCTTCACAAGACCTGGGCCCAAATTCTTCTCATTTCTTGCTTGGTTTATGCTGAGTCCAGTGTCATGTATTAACAATTCATGTTTGTTGAAGGCAGAAGGGTATCTGTGGAATGAGAAGACGATGGAGACAATTAAGTATAAAGTTAGTATAAATATAAATTTAAGATATAATTTAAAAGTAAATATTAAATATAAATATAAATGAGGATTGAACCCATGACCATAAAAGCAATAATAATAGTTAAAATTTATTACACATAGCAGGTACTGAAAGAGTCACGTTCCATGTGCTGTGTAACTTCACCCCACAACAGCCTTATGAAATAGACTTGTTTTATTCCCATCTTATATCTGAGTAAGCACAGTAAGTTACGTGCCCAAGGTCACATGGCTAGAAAGTGATAGAACCACAACTGGATTAATAGTAGCTGTTATATATTAGGCATTTTCATATGCCCATTCCAAATAAGCATTTTCCATGAAATAATCTATTTTACTTATCCTCACAAACTCTTTTGATGTTTGCTCTGAGCATTCTGATTCTAGAGCCCATGTTCCTAATACTACTTTGGCGTCATGAATACCACAATCTAAACAAAGGCAAGGGTTCACATAGCTTCAGAAATAACTTTTGATTTTCCATATAACCATCTCAGAATTCAGTTCAGCATCTAATAATTTATCAGTCAATTATTGGATTATGGAATCCACCCTGACTTCATGCCAATTATCGCTACCAGCTCAACCATGCTCCGCATCCGTCAGCCCCTCTACCCTTGAGTTGAAAAGAAATCTTAATAGAGGAGTCATTTTCTAGAATAGGGCCAAGCCATCTTCACAATTACCCTGATAAAGTCTTTATAAGTGATAAAAAAAACAAACAAACGAGTTTTTCAGAGTCACAGAAAACGGCTCCTCATTTCCTCTTCATAATGAAGCAGTCACCCATCTCCTAGGTAATACACCTAATCAATACACAAAATTATCAAGCCCATTAGATTGACAAATTATAAGAATTCCAGGACTGGAAGAGGCAACAGAGATTATATGATTCAGCTACTTTAATACCATCAATCTAGGTAAAATTATTAGCTTTCAGTATTTTCTGGTGATAACATGTCTTTTTAGGAAATGATAGTGATGGATTTATCTTCCCAAATCAAAATAGAAAAGCCTAAAATTTGTGTTTTCAGTACAATTTTACTACCCTAATATCTCATGGTATCTCATTTTCAGTGTTCTTTTTAATGAATTTCAAAAGTTCTTGAAATACTAAACATATTAATCCTTTGTCCATCATACATACTGCAAATTTTTTTCTTTTCCTTATAACAACGTTTTTATTATACTCGTATATTAAAATTGTTATCCTGCCAAATCTATCCCATAGTTTTCATTCTCTTTTCTATTTTACCATACTTAAAAATTCCATTCCTACCCCATTATTATTACAGAACTCTTCTTCTGTATCTTCTCCTAGAATTTTATGAGCATATTTTTAAATCTGTAAGTTTGTTAATCCACCTGGACTTTACTTTCACATATGGTACATGATTCCCAAATTTTTAACTAGCTGTTCCAGCACAATGTCTTGAATTTTTTCTTTCTCTACTGACTGGAAATGCCACATTTATAATATGTTCTTAGAATATATGACCTTAAATTAGAAGATATTTACTACTAGAATTCTAACTTTTCTTGGCTGTCCTTAGGGTGATGATGTTTAGTGATAATGTTTATTTTTAGAGTACAGTAAAATGATTTTTTTTCCCCTTGACTAGAATATGCTACTCCACTCTGTTGTTTCCAGGCTCTCCCTCTTGATTAAAATATTTCATTGGCTTCCCAGTATGTCTGGAGTCCAGGCTCACCAGGCACTAGGGTCCCTCTCACTCTTTCAGTGGCAGGGCCCTTCCCTGGGTCCAGAGAATATAACATGTCCTCTAGCCTGTCTCCAGGCCTCCATGCGTGCTCCTCCCTCTTTTTCCCAGCAGGTATAAGCCTGACAACCTCTCCACATTTGAGGACATACATATAAAAGCTAAATTTCATATTTTCCATTAAAACTGTGAATCACAGGGAGCACCTGGGTGGCTCAGTCAGTTAAGCATCCGACTCTTGATTTTGACTCAGGTCATGATCTCAGGATCATGAGATCAAGCCCTGCATCTGTCTCCACACTGAATATGGAGCCTACTTAAGATTCCCTCTCTCCCTCTGCCCCTCCCTCTCCCACTCATGCTCTCTCTCTCTCTCTCTCTAAAAACAAAAACAAAAAGAACCCGTGAATCACAGAATTTAATTCTGTGGATATTAAAAGTGTATTATGGTAAAAGGTCCAAAAGATGGTAGGTCAGGTAGGTTTTGGTGCCAGCTGACTTATTAAAAGGTGTGCCAGAAATAATGGGATATGAACTAAAAGGGAAGGACACGGGATTGGTTACACTAAGAGATATTATTCTTTGCACACTGGCTAGATGGGTGCAGTTCAATATGATTCAAGCCACCAATATATTTCATGCCTCTGTATCCTCGATACCAGGCATAGAAAGATGAATAACATTTGGTCTCTGCCCACAAATTTCTCCTAGTTTGGTAAGAATGGTGAACATTACCTAGTTAAAGGTGAAAGTTTCTCTACCAGGGGTACAGAGAGGATGATACTTGAGCCCGACTTTGCATGAAAAGTAGAGCTTAGCCAGACATGGAAGGAAAATAATTTTAGGCAGAGAAAATGGAATGAGCAAAGTACTGAATCTCAAAATAGTTGGCATATTGGGGAATGTTCTGTACAGAGATGATGGTTGATGATGCTGGAAAGGCTCTTTGAGACAAGGCTGTGAAGGGATGTGAATTCCATGCCAAGGAGTCTTTAAGTCACACTGTAGAAAATGGGGAGCCATCTGAGGCTTTCAATCATTATAATAACAATATCTTTTCTAAGTTTTTGGAAACTAATACCAGAAGCATCAAGGAGGATGAATTCACGGGAGTGGAAGAATGAGTGTATTAGCCAGCCAAATACTGATCTCCCAATTCTTCACTACCTGCTTCTTGTAATTCTCCAGTAACAGTCTTTAGCTGCCAAATGGGCCCATAAAAATAGATAAAAAATTCAGGGTTCTTCACTTTAGTTAAATGGATAATTGGATTTCTTTCTCTGTTTTCTCAAAAACAATATGAGTCTCTTTGGAAATAGGGGGATAAGTAAGATGATACTTACTGAATTCAGCAAATGTGGAGACCAACTATGTGGAAATTCTGTGCCAGAAACTGTGTGGGATATACATTGACTCATTCATTCAACCAACATTTATTGAGAACATACTATGTTTTAAATAATCTGCTTGTTCCCCAGATACAATGGGGAACCAAAGACACGTAATAGTCTCATGCATCTTGGAGTTTACAGTGTAGTAAGGGATTCAAATATTAACTAAATTATCCATACCAATAAGTGCATATCTATGAATTTTTGTAAATGCCATAAAAATTGAGGAACCCAAGAATTGAAAATAGGAGTAAAACTGTCCTTATTAGATACAAGTCCTTTATCAGATCTGTGATTTGCTAATATTTTCTTCCAGTCTGTGGCTTTCCTTTTGTTCTCTTAACGGTATCTTTCATAGAGCAGAAGTTTTTAATTTTAATGAAGTCCAACTTGGTGATTTTATCTTTCATGGATGGTACTTTTGGTTATATCTAAAAATTCATTTCCAAACCCAGGGTTATCAAGATTTTTCTCCTGTGTTATCTTCTAGGGAGTTTTATAGTTTTGCATTTTACATTTAGGTCTGTGATCCATTTTGAGTTAATTTTTGTTAAAGGGGCCCGGTTAGTGTCTAGATTTTTAAATTTTTGCATGTGATATCCAGCTTTTCCAGCTCTGTAGGTTGAAGAGATAATCCCCATCCTGAGGAACTTTACAATCTAGTAAAGGGAATAAGACCTATATACAAGTGATTGGTTGAAATGATGTAACTAAAATATTTGTTCTGAATGATGTATAGAATTACACTGAGAAGTTTTAAAGAGGTGGCATTTGAGGTGAACTGTGAAAAATGAATAAAGTTTCATCACACAGGTGGAGCTGAGGAGGAAATAACATAAATGAAGGACAAAGCTTACTGATTGCAATGTTGAGAGGAGTGTAGAAGGCAAAGGTGGCAGTAGGGTGTGGGAGGGAGGCCTGGGTGGGAGGCCATAGTGGTAGTGGGATGCAATACGGCAGAGGTGATGGCGATGAGAAATGGTTGGTTCTAGATAGAATTTGGCGATAGAGCCGATGGAACTTGTATATGGATTGCATGAGGGATATGAGAAAAAAAGAAGGGCTAAGAATCACCTGAACAATCAGAAGAGGGGAGTCACCGCCTACTGGAATGAGAATTGGGGCAGGAGCAGGTTTGGGGCTGCGTATTCAGGAACATGGATTGGGATATGTTAAGTCTGCCAATTAGACTTCCAAGTGAAGTGTTGAGTAAGCAGTTGGATGCCTAAGCCTGGAGATAGCAGAGTTGTCAGTGTGTGGGTGGTATTTAAAAAACTATGAAATCAGGAAGTGAATGTAGATGGAGAAGACAAAAACTGCAAGGATTAAAGCTCAGGAGATCACAAATGTGACAGAAAGATGAGGAAGAACCAGAAAAAGATTCTCAGATGGAGATGCCAGTGAGGCAAGGATGAGAATCACGAGAAGTGTACACCAAAACAAGTGTATTTAAGAAGGAGTTTGTCAGTGCTGCCAGTATGTTAAGTAAAATGAGGTCTTAGGCTTGCCCATTGGACTTAATAGTGTGAGGCCATTCATATTCTTAACAAAAGCTGTTTCTGTGGGTGAGAGATGGAAGCCTGACTCAAACGAGTTTTCTTAATGGAGGGAAAGAAATTAAGTATAGATAATTCTTACGAGGATTTTTTGCTACAAAGCAAGGAAATAGAACAGTAGATGGAAAAAAACTGGAAGTCAAGGAAGGGTGTTGTGTTTGTTTCTTTTGAGACTTTTGAGACAAGTATGATAGCTGAGAGGAAAAACTGAGTGACGTTAGGAGTGAGAGAGGAACCAGCGGTGTCCTTGAATGAGCGAGACAAGATAGAATCCAGTGAACCAGAGAAAGGGCCGGCCGAAGATAGAGGGGTAGGGACAGTTTATCAATAGTGACTTAATTCTTTTTTTTTTTTTAAGAGAGAGAGAGATCGATCATGAGCAGGGGGGGAGGGGTAGAGAGAGAGAGGGAGAAGCAGGCTCCTGACTGAGCAGGGAGCCCGATGTGGGATCATGACCTGAGCTGAAAGCAGATGCTTAACCTACTGAGCCATCCAGGCATCCCAATAGTGACTTAATTCTAAAACAACCGGTGTTGGCCCGGATGTGGAGAAAAAGGATCCTTCATGCCCTGGTGGTGGGAATGCAAACTGGTGCAGCCACTGTGGAGAACAGTATGGAGTTTCCCCCCAAAATTAAACATAGAACTATCATATAATCCAGTAATCACACTACTGGGTATTTACCCAAAGAATACAAAAATACACATTCAAAGGGATACATGCACCCCCATGTTTACTGTAGCATTATTTACAACAGCCAAACTCTGGAAGCAGCCCAAGTGTCCATCAACAGATGAATGGATAAAGAAGATGTGCTATTATTCAGCCACAAAAAAGAATGAAGTCTTGCCGTTGAGAACAACATGGATGGAGCTAGAGAGTATAATACTAAGTGAAGTAAGCCAGTCAGAGAAAGACAAATAACATGTGATTTCACTCATATGTGGAATGTAAGAAACAAAACAAACGAACAAAAGAAAAAAAGAGACAAACTAAAAAACAGACTCTTAACTGGTGGTTGCCAGAGGGGAAGTGGGTGGGGGGGTGGCTGAAATAGGTGAAGGAGATTAAGAGTACACTTACCTTGAGGAACACTGAGTAATACATGGAATTGTTGAATCACTCTATTGTACATCTGAAATGAATATAACACTATATGTTAACTACCCTAGAATTAAAAATTTTAAAAAATAGTGACTTAATTCACTAAGCAATGAGAAACCATGAAAGTTTACTGAGTAAGTGGTATGGTTTTTATTGTTCCTCATAGTCTACTTATTCCTTTTACTAATGGACAAATTGAAATGATTAAAAGTACAGTTGACCCTTGAGTAACACAGGTTTGAGCTGCATGAGATCACTTATATGCAGATTCTTTTCGATAAATACAGTATAACACTATAATTGTATTTCCTCTTTATGATTTTCTTAATAGCATTTTCTCTTCCTAGCTTACTTTATTGTAAGAATAGAGAATATAATATATATGTAACATAGAAAATTATTAATTTTATTAATAATTTTGTTAATCAATTGTTAATATTACTGGTGAGGCTTCTGGCCAACAGAAGACTATTAGCAGTCAAGTTTTGAGGAGTCAAAAGTTATACCTGGATTTTTGACTGCATGAGGGGTTGACACCTCTAAGCCCATGTTGTTTCAAAAGTCTATTGTATCTCCAAAAATAAACAGTGAAGATACAGTTTTGTTCAAAATATCAAGTAGATGATAATTTCATGTCCAGAAAAGTTGAAATACACCCTGGTGTTTATCTCAGCAACTTCTCCAGCCTTCATGTCAAATCAGGATCCTCTGGCTGTTATCAGAAGTTGCTGAAATGTTTTACTTTGAAAATAAACTTCCTAATGCCTGAAACCAATTTCCTATATCCATTTAACCATCTGAAAATCAACAGTGGAGTTTATTTTGCATTCCTCTTAAATTTTGCTGAATAATAATTTTTAATGTTACCATTCCTTGCCCACCAATGGCCTGACACTATCTCAAACAAAACTGGAAATCTAATGAATTCAAATCTCTCTGACTCACCACTTTGTAGTAGATTAAATCACAATTTAGAGGAAGCTTTAAAGCAACTTATATAGAGGAGAGTTCTTGATAGAACTCTTTTCATCAGCCATGAAGTAAGTTGGACATGTTGTAATTTTCTTAGAGAGAGGAGAAAACAGACCAAATATATTAGGCTATTTTCTGGGAAATGGTTAGCATGAATTTAGGAAAATCAGCTTCATAGAAGTTTTGTAGTCTCATATGTATCTAAAACTTACCTCTGCTGCGATCAGTAATAAGTTCTCAAGTCAGAAGGGGTTTCTCTCTTTGTATTGCTCTACAGACATGAACGTATTCACACCAAGAAAAGTAACTTCAGTAGATCGCTAATGTCCAGTCTGAAGGATGTAGATGATTTAGCAACCCTAGAGGTTTTGGATGAGGTAAGAGACTTAGTTTAATTAAGCCTAAACATTCTGTATTTTGTTTAATTTATAGAAGTGATATGCACAAGAGGCTGTTTGAATATCTGTAAGCTTTCCTTGTATCTTAGCTTCCTGATTATCTCTCCTATCTTCACTTTGAATATGTGTAACTCAGATTTCCAGATCTCTTCAGCCTGTGTCCTTTTTTCCCTTTCTTTCTTTCTTTTTCTTTCTTTCTTTCTTTCTTTCTTTCTTTCTTTCTTTCTTTCTTTCTTTCTTTCTTTCTTTCTTTCTTTCTTTCTCTTTTTCCTTTCTTTCTTTCTTTCTTTCTTTCTTTCTTTCTTTCTTTCTTTCTTTCTTCTTTCTTTCTTTCTTTTTCTCTTTCTTTCTTTCTTTCTTTTTCTCTTTCTTTCTTTCTCTTTCTTTCTTTCTTTCTTTCTTTTTCTTTTTCTTTCTTTCTCTTTCTTTCTCTTTCTTTCTTTCTTTTTCTCTTTCTTTCTTTCTTTCTTTCTTTTTCTCTTTATTTCTTTTTCTCTTTCTTTCTTTCTTTCTTTCTTTCTTTTTCTTTTTCTTTCTTTCTTTTCTTTCTTTTGATAGTCAAATTACAAAGGTGTGGGTTTCCAGTAGCATGAGTTGCTTATAACTTACAGACCCTTTTCCCCCTGAATTCATTCTGGGAGCCCCAGAGGGATGATGTACTGAGGTCAGAAAATGGTCTTCCTCCTACAACCTCCACATGGCATCCTCCCTCTATTTTCTCTTCTGCTCCACTCTCAGTGGTGCTACCCAGAGGCCTTTAGGAAACTCCGAGAGCCCATCTCTCTTACCATGGTCATTGTCCCCCTTGTGGGATCCCAGAGTCCCAGCTCTCATAGGGCTAGCCCGTTAGGGCACTGAATTCTGCTTGAAACTCCTTATCCCAGAGACCTCAGAACTATTTCAGGCATCTCTTGTGAAGGTACAAATGCAAGCCCGTAAATTATAGTTTCAGCCTCCCTTCTCCCTCATCTCCCTCTATTCTGGATAATCAGATCGTTAGAGAAATAAATAGCTCCTTTTCAAGTAAAAGGTTAGGATCTCTACCCTGATCAATGGGGTTTTTTAAATACATCTAATACATGCCTGAGATTTGCTTAGAAATTCAACAAATCAGGAGACATTTTCTGAACAGAAGTAGTCATTTGGTAAATTTAGGGTTGCTTAAACAACTCAAGTACTTCCTCAAAATAATCTTTCTTGAGAACATCAAACATCTTGTAATCAAGTAGTATTTGCAAGTCAGAGATTGCCAGCACCTTTATGAATGTTTTCATACCAAATTCTCCAATGGTGTGAATTTCTAGGCTTGTGGATTTATAAAGAAGACTTTGCTCATCATACTGCTGACCTATATATTAAACACTGGGCTTGTTTTTTTCTGTTGTCTGTGCTTTCGTTTTTGTCTCATTTTTGAGCTATGATCTACTGCTCTCCTCTTGTGTCACACCGTCAATGATGATTTCTGACACTATTAAAATTGATTTCATGGACTCATGATTTATCAACTATGAAAGCTACTTTTCTGAACTTTTTACTGTGCCTCATAAAAACAATGTCTCAGCAAAGGGCTAGGACATTCTACAGAACCACTAAATAACCTTGATTTGCAATAAAGTCATGTTCACTGTATCTTCCCCTCCCTTTTCTATTGATCTTTCTCTTTATTTCATCTTCTGCATTTACTTATTTTCTAGAAGGTTCTCAACATATAATATCCCTGTAATATTTCATACAGCCTTTGGAAAGCACATAGGACAACGCCATCTCTCTATGGCTTTCAAAACAAAAGAAAATGCCTGCCAGGTGGAAAGATACTTGCTGACCCAGTGTTATACTCCTTACTACCAGCGTGTCTATTCCTTTCCGATCTTAGTCCAAATTCCAGATGTTTCATTTATATTGTTTACATTTGAAGTTGTAACTGACCTTAAATGACTTTTAAGAAAAAAAATTATTTTTGTTTTATTATAGAATACAGTCTCACAGCAACTTGAGAAGTGTTATTCCAGAGATCAGATTTATATCTATGTGGGAGATATACTTATTGCTCTTAACCCTTTTCAGAGTCTGGGTCTTTATTCCACAGAGGTATGTGGTGGTGTGGCTTGCATTCTTTTACTTTGTAATAATAATTATACTACTCAGGTTTTTAAATTAATTTAGATGATGCCAAGATAGTTTTATGCAATGCCTTGAAGAAACAAATAATTACTGTTAAAACATAGAGATAGGGAAAATAGGAGGTGAATCAATCTGAATGTGGTTCCTGGTCTTCCTTTTTCCAAAAGTATATGGCCGAAAGGTAATTACTTCCAGTCATTGGTAACTGGTCTATACTATGCATCATATTAATAAACAGATGCCTACAAAATTGCAGGTGTATTGTCTACCTCTGAACCAAGTATTGGAGAGTCAAGAGTATAATTACATTGTCTCACAGGTAATATATACTTGGTGACTATGAAACTTGTCATTGTGAATTTAAAAATTCCTTTTGACATATTGGTTTTTAGTATCAGACAGTGTGTGTTTTATGAATATAAGTATATAATTATCCATTATTCAAGCCGTAATGGCTTAAATAAAGAACAGTATTCGGAATTAAGCTAAGCTGTCTTTCATTTTTAATTGGCCCTATTCTCTTTTAGCTATTTGTGTATTCTAGAAAATCAGTTAATACTGTGAATAATAGTTTTTGTATATGTGAGAAATAAATAATTCTGTCATCCTCTACCACTTAAAATTTACAAGAATAATGGTAAATTTATGAAGCTTGAGCTTAAGTTCCAGAAGTCTGGGCTTTCACCAAATTCTGCCATCAGTTAACTTGGTGATTTGGACAAATAAATGATAGGCTGTATGTCAAATGATGTCAAAGAAAAATGTGGTGATCGTAGGTCAGACATTATTATACCCAGGGAAGAGTCAACAAAATGATACCTGATTGTCTTATTTATAGTATCTTTTTATTTAAAGAAATAATAGTATTTTGAAACATTAAGTTCTGCTTTGGAAGTGGTATGCACTTCCAAGAGTCTTCTTTTAAATACTGCTACCAGAGTGATATTATATTCTATTATGTTACATCATATTTCTGGGCTCTTTTATGTCAGGCTTTTATTTTATATAATTGTGCATACCTCTAAGTGTGTGTAGTATGCGTGTGTAATGTGTGTAATGTTTTGGTGGTATGAAAATGTATCCTGATTTATGTTTTGTCTTAAAAATTGGGAGTTCTGCCTGTAAATAATCTAGGATTTAAACAAAAACAAAAAGAAAAGCCCCACAAAATGTGTTCTTTTTAACCTGTAGCATTCCAAACTATATATCGGAGCAAAGAGAACTGCCAATCCTCCTCACATTTTTGCAGTGGCTGACTTAGGATACCAGTCAATGGTAACATATAATTCAGATCAGGTAAGGAGAGTCTCACATCCTTAGAAATTCCCCTTTTAGCTTCTTGTGTGTGAGCCACATCTTGTGGGGATGAAGTCTTCTCATGGTTTCCTTCCCTCGCTGTGCAGTGCATTGTTATTTCCGGAGAAAGTGGTGCTGGAAAGACAGAAAGTGCTCATCTTTTGGTTCAGCAGCTGACGGTGCTTGGAAAGGTACAATCTTTTCTCTATCCTAACAGAAATATTTGTTGTATTTCAGAACCTAATGTAGCTGATTAGATTAATGTTCACTAATTCCCACATTAAATAATGTACAGAAATTATAAAACACACTTGCTATCCTCTGTGAGTTTAAAATATAACAAGCAGTAGAAAAAGTGTACACTCTGTTTTGAGGACATTCTAACTTTTGTCACTCTTAGTAGGAAAGGCTTTATTAAATGTGATTTTTCTCCCTTTTAAGCCCCAGCACATTTACTGAATACTCTCTTTACTTGTCTCCTTTTGTTGCTTGCAGGTTAAAGGGAAGTTAATATACAAAAATCAATTGTATTTATATATGTTATATACATTATAAACACATATATATTATATATAATACAAAAGTTAATTTGCATTATATGTATACCAGCAATGATCAATTAATTGAAAATTGAAATTTAAAAGTCTCATTTACAATAGCATCAAAAAATTATTTAAATCTAAGTTTCATAAAACATGGATGAAATTTGTATGCTGAAAAGTAGAAAAAACTGATAGAAGAAATCATAGAATACCTGAATAAATTGAGAGATACACCATGTTCATGGATTAAAAGACTCTATTATTACACCAGTTCTTCACAAATTGATTTGTAGATTCAGTGCTATTACAATAAAAAATCCCAGCAGGATTTTTTTTGGTAAAAATTGATAAGCTGAATCAAAAATTTATATGGAAAGGCAAAGGAGTTATAATTATCAATTTTGAAAAAGAACAAAGCTGGAGGATTAATACTACCGGAGTTTCAGACTTACTGTAGAGTTGCAATAGTTATATTCAACAGTAGAAGCATAATCCACAAAGGAAAAAATTAGATTTCACAAAATTAAGACCTTCTTTTCTCTGAATGACATTGATAAGAAGATGAAACCACAAGCTATATCCTCAAAGAAACTATTTGCAAGTCACATATCTAATAAAAGACTTGCATCCTTAATGCATATATTGTAAAAAGAAACTCTTAAAACTCAATAACAAGAGATCAAATAACAAGAAAATGAACAAGAGTATATCAACTATACTTAAATAATAAAAATTTATTTAAAAAAATGAACAGAAGATTTGCATAGTACTTTACCAAAGATAATATGTAGATGGCAAATAAATGAAAAGATGTTCAACATCAGTTGTCATTAGGGACATGCAAATTAAAAGGAGACATCATTATACACCTATTAATGGTTAAATTTTTTTTTTAAGTCTAACAATACCAACTGCTGAGAAGGATGTGGAATGGCTGGAACTCCCATACATTGCTGGTGAAATGCAAAATAATGCAGTCACTTTGGAAAACAGTTTGGAAGTTTTTTATACAGTTAAACTACACTTACCGTACAGCCTAGCAATCCTACTACTCGGTATTTATCCAAATAAAACAAAAACTCATGTTTATACAAAAACCACAAACAACTATCTATTGTGGCTTTATTTGTAATCTCCAGGAATGGATAAACAAACTGGTACCTATAATCAGTGTAATATTGCTCAGTAACAAAAAGGAACAAAGACTGACACAAGGAATGAATCTCATTAGATGAGATTTGGATGCTCACATGCACTGTGAGTCAAAGTCAAAGAAGTCAGATACAGAAGACGACATACTGTATGATTCCATTTATATGTCATTCCTGAAAATTTTAAACTATAGAGACAGAAACGGATCAGTGATTTTCACAGGCTGGGGTTGAAGGGACGGGTTGACTACAAAGAGGAATGATACAGTCTGGGGGAGTGAGGGAACTGTCCTATGTGTGGATTGTAGTGGGGGTTATATGGTTGTTTATAAAAACTTTTAGGGGTGTCTGGGTGCCTCAGCCGATTAAGTGTCTGTCTTTGGCTCGAGTCATGATCCCAGGGTCCTGGAATCAAGCCCCACGTGGGGCTCCCTGCTCGGTGGGGAGCCTGCTTCTCCCTCTCCCTCTCCCTCTTCCTGTGCTCTCGCTTGCTCTCTCTGTCTCTCTCTCTCTCTCTCAAATAAAGAAAATCCTTTTAAAAAATTATCTATAAAAAACTTACTTTTTAAATTTTATTTTATTATGTTATGTTAGTCACCATACAATACATCATTAGTTTTGGTTTTTTTTATTATGTTGTGTTAATCACCACACATTACATCATTAGTTTTTTTTTGTTGTTTTTTTTTTACATCATCAGTTTTTGATGTAGTGTTCCGTGATTCATTGTTTGCGTATAACACCCAGTGCTCCATGCAGAACGTGCCCTCTTTAATACTTTTAGAACTGTACTCTAAAAGAGGTTGATTTTTAACCAACTAAATTTCTACTTGGTGGAATTTCCAGTAAGGTGGTAAATAAGTAAAAAATAATAATCATAGCAATGCTTGTTTGAGGGAAGGAATATAGGAGATGGGATAGGAGAAAATAGAGGGACAGCCAAGCAGGCCTGCTGACCTGGACTGGGGTTCTACCCCTTCCATCCACACTTTTGAGCTGTTCTCAGTTTTCACAGTAATTCCATGTCCCCTGCTTCTGAATTCACAAGTTAGCTTTACTCCCTGATTTTCCCCTTTAGCAGCTTCCATGGAAGCAACCAAAGTGGTTCTGTCTTTGGGGAACATTTGGATGGGGCCCCAGGGAGGGAGAGGAAGAATAACAGAATGAGTACCCCACTGTGCATAGACCGCTTATGAATTGTGTTTATAAATCAGGCACTGAACAGAACGATATGGCAATAGAAAAAGTATAGAATATCTCTTTGCTCCTTGAAGAAAGCAAGTGAGCACACACATACAGGAAGGGAAAAATAGACCAGATATTATAACATCTGGCGGTATGCCGAGAGTATGATCTCAATGCCTTTATGTCTACGTATAGTGCTTATCAAAAAGAGGCATTTTATTGTATGCAAAATTAATTTTTTACATTAAAAAATATCTTGACATTTTTCTCTAGGCTAATAACAGAACCCTGCAAGAGAAGATTTTACAAGTGAACAATTTGGTGGAAGCCTTCGGCAATGCCACCACTATTATAAATGACAATTCCAGCCGATTTGGAAAATACTTAGAAATGAAATTTACCTCTTCTGGAGCTGTCGTGGGAGTACAGATTTCTGAATACCTTCTGGAGAAATCGCGAGTTATCCACCAAGCTCTGTAAGTCGGTGTCAAATATATTTTTTTCTGGGAAACAAGCAAAGACAATGTTTTTGTTTTGATAATAGTAAAATGTCTACTTATTCAAAAAACTCAACAAAATGTTATTGATCATCCACTACGTGCAAGGCAATTATTGTTAGAATCAAAGAGATCCCTCAGCACTATCTTATTCTCACATGTCACATCTAGTAGAGGAGTTAATAAGTCACCTGAAATTTATGACGCCGGATATAAACCCTATGCCCATCATAGATACTAACAGGATAAATTGTAGTGATTTCTGAAGTAGGAGACAATATATTTCTGTACACAAAACTAATGTGGAATTTAATTAGAAATAAGTCTTTTTTTTCTTTTAAATGCTAATATGTATAAATAGATCTTTGTATTAATTCTGTCCTTCCTATGGTTATATACAAGAGACCAAATAGAAGATTCGGGTATGGGCTTAATTGTACTGCCCCTTCAATTTCCAGCTGATTTTGTTAGGTCGATTGAGTTCCTTTTGGCTGTTTGTAGCTGAATGATAAAATCTCTCTCCTGTCCTGATGATTCCAAAATAGCTTTGTTACCCTTATGTGGAAACTGTAGTCAAAACAGTGGATTTGTGGGCGCCTGGGTGGCTCCGCTGGTTAAGCGACTGCCTGCGGCTCAGTTCATGATCCTGGAGTCCCGCAATCGAGTCCCGCATCGGGCTCCCTGCTCGGCGGGGAGTCTGCTTCTCCCTCTGACCCTCTTCCGTCTCGTGCTCGCTCTCTATCTCTCATTCTCTCTCTCTCAAATAAATAAATAAAGTCTTTAAAAAAAAACAAACATTGGATTTGTACCTTGGTTGTTTTTTATTTTTAAAAAGTGTGGCGGGTTAGGGGCAACTGGGTGGCTCAGTCCTTGAGCATCTGACTCTTGATTTTGGCTCAGGTCGTGATCCCAGCATCATGGGCACAAGCCCCATGTTGGGCTCCACACTCAGCCTGGAGTCTGCTTGTCCCTCTCCCTTCCCCTCTGCCCCTCTCAATGCAGGTGCGCATGCGTGCACGCGCTCTCTCTCTCTCTCTCTCTCTCTCTCAAATAAATAAATCTTAAAAAAAATTGTGGCAAGTTAGAGTCTTTCATTTTTCTTATGTAGGTTTAACACCAAGCATATCTACATTATCATAGTAATATGTCTTTCATTAAATTCATGGGAACACAAGTCTTATTATGTGTTAGTACATTATTATTTACCATAAATGCCTTCAGATTTGCTACTATTCAATTTATGAATAAATTGTGAATGTAAGTTGCCTGGAGTCCACCTCCTGAACTCAGCTTTCACTGTGGAAAATTATTCTTTGATCCTCAATTCAGAATACACAGGGAATGATTATAAGATGAATATTTTGAATTGTGGCTTCACCACATACATGTTAGTTCACTTTGGGTAAGATATTTAAACCCTAAAAACCCTTCTAAGATCTTGGTTCTGCAATTTACTGTGTGTGTGTGTGATTTGAAATACTCAACCTCGCTGTACCTCAGTTTTTCGTCTTTAAAATGAAAATAACAGGAGGACCTACCTATCACTTAAGATAATGCCTGTGAAGTATTTAGCATGGTGAATAACATAGAGTGAGAACCCCATAAGTTTAAACCATTATTAGCAGTAATAGTGTGGATAGTTGGATGAAGCTTAGAAATGACACCTGGGACAGTACATGGGACATTGAAGATGCTCAGTAGATGGCAGCCACTATTAACGACGTGTGCTGGTTCCCCAGAACTTACTGGATCTGCATGTCAGTGCCTCTGCCACCTAGAGGAAACTTGGGGTCTCACACAGATATGGAGACTGAACTGGTTCTCAAAAGAATCTGTCCCGTTCTCATAACTGTGTAAGACTCTTCTTGAGGCCTCTGGGGAAGAACGACCTAATAGGCTAAATTACTGAGATTCAGATGGGACCACCATGATACACAGTGTCAGGGGGCACCATTCACAGTGGGTTCTCTGGAGCTCTGTGCTGGAGCACCATTCACAAATTCCTTGTGAACAGTAACCTCTGGAGCTCCCCAGTGAGGCCCTGGGTTTGTAACCGTAGAAATAATCTTGTTAATACTATTGGTATATTGTAGGATATACTTTGGGAAATTGGAAATCCAATTAGGATTATACTTTAGACATACTATGAATTAATTAAACTTCTTTCCAGCTATCCTAAAGAACTATTCTAGTTTTATAGTGTTGTTTATTGGGTCCCCCAATAAACACTTTGAGTTCCAAATTTACAATTAGGTTGAAATCCAACTCAGTTTGTAATTGGAGCACGGCTGCCTTATAATTTTTCCATTTAAAAAAATTTTTTACCCCCATTTTTTTCTTTTACTTAATTTCAATTGTATTTTTAAATTCTAGAGAAGCTTTTTGTGATCTTTGAAAATGAAGTATCGAGTAGATAATTGAGGAATTCTTGGGTCACAGAGCATAAGGCAGAGTAGAGAATAGATCTGAGGTGGCAGAAAAGAACCAAAGCAGACGTTTATGTCTTTTTTTGTTTGTTTGTTTTTTGTCTTTTTTTATTTTATTTTATTCCATTATGTTATGTTAGTCACCATACATTACATCATTAGTTTTTGATGCAGTGTTCCATGATTCGTTGTTTGCCTATAACACCCAGTGCTCCATGCAGAACGTGCCTTCTTTAATACCCATCACCGGGCTGACACATCCCCCCCACCCCCTCCCCTCTAAAACACTCTGTTTGCTACCCTTTATTTTAAGGGAATAAGTTTTTTTCCCTTTTTGCCTCTGCCCATTTCATCCCACCCTAATCTCTGACCACATTTATTTTTATATATAGTTATATTTCTATATATTTATATATTTACATATTTATAAGTAATATGTAAATATATATAAGTATTTATAAATACATGTTTATGTATGTTATATATATGTTTATTTTTTCATTTCTAATGATGGCAGTATCCTGTCGGTTGTGGCTTAAATTCTCATCTAAATGTAAATGATTTTAAAGAAGAAATTCTTAAAAGGGGCTACTTAATTTCAAGAAGAAGATAAGCATATTGAAGTCAATGCTTGATAATTCTCACGAATAGAAATTATAGCTGTTTCACTGCACTTGTCCCCCATTACGACAGTTTCCTGCAGCAAGCACTGATTGTGTTTCTCTCAGAGGCCCAGCACTTTACCAGATGCTGCAGGAGGCGTCCACAAAGTGGCAGATGTGGTGCTCTCTATGGAGGAAGGAAAATACTATTTATGGAGCACTTACTGTGTGTTGGGCACTGTGCTAAGCACTTTATATTCATTATCTATTTTAATTCTTACAGCCATAGGATGGATATTATTGTCTATTTTATACATGAGGAAACTGACACTGAGAATTGTAATAAGTCTCACCTAATACCAAAAAGCTAATAAATGACTGAGTTGGGGTTTGAATCCATGTCTCTGTCTGACTCCAAAATCCACCATTCATCCATCCATCCATCCATCCATCCATCCATCCGTCCATCCTTTTGGCAAATATTTATTGAGTGCTCCTGTGTGCCAGGAACTGTACTAAGCACAGGAGATATAAAGCTAAATGAGATAGGATTCCTCCAATAAAGCAGCTCAGTCTTCTGGATAATGTATGCTTTGAAACAAAGCTTGCTGATCACTTGTTGGTTTCTAGTCTCTCAGGAAAGTAGGCAATGAGTTCTAAGTGTGAGCAGGTAAGGGTGAAGGAAGAGGGACTGAAGAGACTATGTATCTTGGAGGAAGGAGTCTTGGTGGAGGAAGCTGGAAGTAAAAATAAAAAATTAAAAGCACTCTTTCATGAATATCCTATGAGGCCTTATGAAGGCAAAGCTGCATTTTTGGCTTTGCAAGCCTTATTGCTGGCCACTTTGTCGAAGATTCAAAGGTTTCACGGGTGGCGTAAGCCACACCCTTGTGAGAACTTTGCCACAGTTTTGAGGTCTTGGCTGCAGAGGTGATCCGCAGGGTCCAGAGCAGGTGAACACATATGAGACAGACCTGAGGACCTTTCTACAAATGGCTGAGTGGAACTCTGAAGAAGTATTAGAAGATCCACGGTTAGAAGTGGGGTCAGTCAGAGAAATACTATTTGGTAACTTGCTGAAACCCTACGTTTGTCCCCAGCCATTCTGACCTGGGAACCACGGGTCCTATGAGCATGTATGGGACGCTATGATCCTCTGTCTTCTGAAATACAGTTTTGATGTAGTTAGGGCAAGATATGAGATGGGTAATTATTGGCACTATCTTCTTTTCCTGTTCCTTGAATCCTCTGATTGTTTATCCAACGGAGGTCAATGTATTTCCTATAGCATCGCTAGGTCCTGTCAAATTACAATTCTCAGTAAATGTAAGCTGATAATTAAAGAGAAAACCACCAATTTTGTGTGTCTACATTTATGACTCACATCTCTAATTGTATACCACACCGTTTAAGCATTAAAGGTGTGACACAAAGAGCAATCGATGTGATTTCATTAGAACAAAGCAGACTAAATTATGTGCTGTGCCAGTCTGCAAGAACTTTTATTATGTTGTGGTGAGAAAAGACAAGAAGTAAACTTTTAGTTTTGTTCTAACCTTGCCCATGTACGATGCTATTGTTCATTGAAGTGTTACTGGTGGCTGCACAAGAAATGGCTAGGGACATCCATTCCAAAGGACGGGCCGGTCCTTGCTTCAGCGTCCGAGCCCATGGACCACCCTTGGCTTGAAAAGCTCACCTGTCTTTGGTTCCTCAACTGGATTCTCCTGATTCCTCTCTTACTTCTCTGAATTTTTTTTTTCTCTGACTTTGATTCATCCCTCCATTCCCCTCTCTTCTCTCTTTACTCCCTCACTTAGCAATTCCTTCTGCTATCAGGGCCCCAACATCTAACTGTATGTATGTGATTGACACCCAAAGATATATTTCTCACTCCCACCTATGTTCACATTTTTCATTTCCAAGTACCCAGATATCCTTTCATTTCCAAGTACCTAGATCTCCTGCTGAATATAGAATTCAATGTAATACATATTGTCCTAAATGTCTTTCTTTTCCCACTTGTCCCTTTTTGGGGGAAGGAAACCATCCTTTTCCATTTATAGGAAACCTCCGACCTTCTCTTCACTTCCCATGTCCAAATACTTGTGAGTCGATCTTTAGAATGACTTTCACAATTCTTCTCTGCTTTCCCTTCCTCTGCTGCTATTTCACCTCAAGCTCTTGTTCCCTCTGACTCAGACATTTGAAAGATTTGGATTTCCTGGACGTTTGAACTCTCTTCCAAGGCGTGGTGATAATTGTACCCTCACAGACTCAGGGAACAGTCTCAACTCAAAATGCATGCTAATCAAAAGCAGGGTTACTTTTTTCTTTCAAAATGTTTTCCTTCTTTTTGAAATACTAATAAGGGGGAGCAAGAGTCCACATTAATCACTTCATCAAGTTGCACACCTTCGTATTAAGTATTTTTACCTGTTAAAGACTGAGTGTCTTAAATAGGTGTTGATGAGGCACAAATATCAAATGTTTAACCATGTTATTTTATACCTACATGAATTGTGTGTTGGAGCCCAAAATGAGCGTCTGTAAAAATTATTCTTGTAATGGTTTTCGGCAGAACCTTGAAACAAAGCTAGAGATTCTAAGATAAAGCCACTGATATCCTAAGACTCCAAATGTCTTTTACTGCATCATTGGAAAAGTAAATGTATGTGGATATGTTCATCTTTGTTTCTGAGGAAAACTTCTGTGTACTGAAAGAATAAATAATTTCTAAAGAGATCGAAGGTAAAATCTATCTCAACTGAAATTATATTGCATATAGGAGGAGAAGACCTAGGAAAGTGTTTCTTAAGACTTTATTTTTTTACAGCAGCTTTAGGTTCACAGCAAAACTGAGAGGAAGATACAGATATGCTCCTACCCCATACATGCATAACTTCCTCCCAGTTGTCAACATCCCACACCAGAGTGCTACGTTTGAACCTACACTGACACATTGTAATCACCCAAAGTCCATAGTTTACAGTAAGATTCACTCTTGGTGGCATATTTTCTTCCAGTTTGGACAAATGCACGGCAGGTATCTACTCTTATAGTATTACATATGAGTATTTTTACTGCCCAAAAAGTCTTTTCTGCTCTGCCCATTCATCCTCCCCTCCCCCAGCTTCTGGCAACCACTGATCATCTTACTGTCTCCAGAGTTTTGCCTTTTTCAGAATGTCATATAGCTGGAATTATACAATATGATTGTATGGAAAAGCAGTCTTTGCAGATTGGCTTCTTTCACTTAGTAATATGCACTTGAAGTTTCTCCTTATCTTTTCATGGGTTGATAGTCATTACTTTTTAGCGCTGAATTAATATTCCATTGTCTGGAGGTGCCACAAGTCATTTATCCATTCATCTTCTAAGAACTTCTTGTTTGATTCAAGTTTTGGCAATTATGAGTAAAACTGCTACAAACATCCATGCACAGGTTTTTGTGTGAACCTATGTTTTCGACTCCTTTGGGTAAATACCAAAGACCTCCATTGCTGGATCATATGGTAAGAGTATGTTTAGTTTTGTAAGAAATTACCAAACTGTCTGCCAAAGGGGCTGTACCAGTTTGCATTCCCACCAGCAGTGAATGAGAGTTCCTGTGGTTCTGCGTCCCAGCCAGCATTTGGTTTTGTCAGCGTTTTGGACTTTGGCCATTCTGATCGATGTATAGTGCTATCTCCTAGTGGTTTTAATTTGCATTTCCCTGATGACGTATGATGTGGAGCATCTTTTCACAGACTCATTTGCCATCTGTATATCTTCTTTGGTGAGATGTCTGTTAAGGCTCTGGGTCCATTTTTGTAAATCAGTTTGTTTGTATTCTTATTGTTGGGTTTTTAAAGTTCTTTGTATATTTTGGAAAACAGTCCTTTATCAGATGCGTCTTCTGTAAGTATTTTCTCCCAGTCTGGTTTATCTTCCCATTCTCTTGAAAATGTCTTTAACAGAGAAGTTTTTAACTTTAACGAAATCCAGTTTTTCAGTTATTTCTTTCACAGATCATGGCTTTGGTGTTACATCTAAAAAGTCATCACCATATCCACCATCAGCTAGTTTTTCTCTTAGTTGATCTAGGAGTTTCATAGGTCTGTGTTTTACACATTTAGGTCTATGACCCACTTTGAGTTAATTTTTGTGAAAGGTGTAAGGTCTTTGGATTCCTTTTTTTTTCTTGCATGTGGATGTCCAGTTGTCTTTGCTTCATTTTATTGTCTTTGCTCCTTTGTCAAGAGTCAGTGGGCTGTATTTATTCTGGGCCCTCTGTCTGTTTCATTGATCTATTTGTCTTTTTTTTTTTTTTGTCAATACTATACCGTCTCAATTACTATAGCTTTCTAGGAATTCTTGAAGTCAGGCAGTGTCAGTCCTTTAAATTTTTTCTTCTCCTCCAATATTGTGCTGGCTATTCTGGGTCTTTTGCTTCTCCCTATATACTTTAGAATCCACAAAATAACTTGCTAGGATTTTGAGTGGGATTGACTTTTATATGTAAACCTGTATCCTGCAGACTGGCCATAATTGCTTATTAGTTCAAGGAGGTTTTTTTGTCAATTCTTTAGCTTTTTCTATATAGATAATAATGTCATCTGTGAAGAAAGACAGTTTTATTTTTCCCTTCTCAAACTGCATGCATGAGTTAGGACTTCCAGTACAGTGTTGAAGTGTTGAGAGGGGACATCCTTACCTTGTTTTTGATCTTAGTGTGAAAGCTTTCAGTTTCTCACCATGAAGTATGTTGTTGCCTGTAGTGTTTTTTATAGATGTTCTTTACCAAGTTGAGGAAGTTCCCCTCTATTACTAGTTTACTGAGAGTTTTTGTCGCGAATGGCTGTTGGACTTTGTCAAATGCTTTTTCTGCATCTATTGGTATGATCATGTGATTTTTCTTCTTTAGCCTATTGATATGATGGATTACATGGATTGATTTTCGAATGTTGAAACAGCCATGCATACCTGGGGTATATGCCATTTGGTCATGGTATATAATTCTGTTTAATCATTGCTGGATTCAATTTGCTAAAGTTTTGTTGAGGATTTTTTCATCTAGGTTCATGGGAGCTATGGGTCTATAGTTTTCTTGTGATATCTTTATTTGGTTTTGGTGTTAGGATAAAGCTGGCCTTATTGAACAAGGTAAATACTCACTTTGCATCTATTTTCTTCTGAAAGAGACTGTAGAGAATTGGTATAAATTCTACATGAAATATTTGGCATAATTCAACAGTGAACTCGTGGGACTGGAGCGTTCTATTTTGGAAGATTATTAATTATTGATTCGATTTCTTTAATAGATTTTGAATCTTTTCAGATTATCTATTTCTTCTTGTGTGAGTTTTGGCAAATTGGATCTTTCAAAGAATTGGTCCATTTCATCTAGGTTTTGAAGAATGGAGTTGCTCAGAGTATTCTTTTATTATCCTTTTAATTTCCATAGGCCTGTAATGATGTCCCTTCTTTTATTTCAGATATTAGTAATTTTTGTCCTCTTTTTTTTTTCTTGGCCTGGCCTAGAAGTTTCTTGATTTTATTGATCTTTTAAAAAAAAAAAAAAACCTTTTGGTTTCATTGATTTTTCTCTCCTTATTTCTGGTTTCTAATTTCATTGATTTCTGTTCTATTATTATTTCTTGTCTTTTGCTTACTTTGGATTTAATTTGCTCATTTTCTAGTTTCCTAAAATGAAAATTTAGATTATTGTTTTTAGATCTTTCTTCTTTCTAACGTAGTCATTCAAGGCTATGGATTACCCTCTAAACCTTGCTTTCACTGCATCCCACAAATTTTGCCAAGTTGTGGTTTCATTCTCACCTAGTTCAAAATATTTTAAAATTTCTTTTAATATTTATCTTTTGAACGATGTGTTATTTAGAACTGCATTGTTTGATTGCCACATATTTTGGAATTTTCCAGTTACCTTTCTGTTATTGATTTCTAGTTTCATTCCATTGTGGTCTAAGAGCAGAGATTATATGATGTCCATTATTTTTAATTTGTTAAGGTGTGTTTTATAGCCTAAGATGTGGTCTGTCTTGGTGAATGTTCCATATGAGCTTGAGAAGAATGTGAATTCTGCTGTTTTTGGATGATGTAGTCTAGAGGGTGTCAGTTATATCCAGTTGTTTGATAGTATTGTTGCATTCAACTGTGTCCTTACTGCTTTTCTGCTTGCTGGATCTGTCCATTTCTGAGAGACATGTGTTGAAGTTATAATAGTGGATTCTTCTATTTCTCCTTGCAGTCCTCTCAGTTTTCGCCTCCCATAGTTTCACACTCCATTGTTATGTCCATAAACATTAAGGATTATTATGTCTCTTGGAGAATTGAACCCTTTATCATTATGTAATACATTTCTTAATCCCTGATAACTTCCTTGCTTTGAAGACTGCTCTGTATGAAATTAATATAGTTGTTCCTGCTTTCTTTTGATAAGTGTTAGCATGGTATATTTTTCTTTACCCATTTATTTTTAATTAATATGTATCTTTATATTTAAAGTGGGTTTCTTGTAGACAACATATGTATATAGGTCTTGTTTTTGATCCCTCTGACAATTTCTGTCTTTTTTTTTTAAGATTTTATTCATTTGAGACAGAGAGATAGAGAGAGAGAGAGAGAGAGAGAGAGGGAGAGAGCATGAGCAGGGGAGAGGCAGAGGCAGAGGGAGAGGGAGAGGGAGAAGCAGGCTCCCAGCTGAGCCAGGAGCCAGACGTGGGGCTCAATCCCAGGACCCTGGGATCATGACCTGAGCCGAAGGCAGATGCTTAACCGTCTGAGCCACCCGGGTGCCCCTGACAATTTCTGTCTTTTAATTGGTATTATTTAGACCACTGATGTTCAAAGTGATTACTGACATAATTGGATTAATATCTATTATATTACTGTTTTTTAATTGTTGCCCTCATTCTTTGTTCCTGTTTTTGTCTCCCACTCTTTTTCTGCCTTTTGTAGTTTTAATTGAGCCTTCTCTGTGATGCCATTTTCTCACCTTTCTTAGCATATTTTGGTGATTCTTCTTTTTTCATTTTTTTAGTGGTTGCCTTAGAGTTTTCAATACATATTTACCACTAATCCAAGTCTACCTTCAAATAACACTATCATCAGCACCTTATAATAACAAAATAATCCTAATTTCTCTCTCCAGTCCCTCGTATCATTGCTATCATTGATTTCATCATATATAAGCATACATAATATATGTATATATACATGTATATTTATTATATGTACACATAAACATACATAATTGAATATACTGTCGCTATTACTCCCGTATTTGTATTATTCCAGAATCTGGGGAATGCTGTTTATACATAGACCACAGAGATTTCTCGTGCAAGTGAGAAAACTGAACCCCAGAAAGGCAGTTCACAAAGTGGTTGAAGACTTAGGCTTTGGAGTTAAACAGCCCTGGTTTGAATCCAGTTTGGCCATCAACTCTGTGACCTGAGGGGAGAATGGTAGCCCCTCTAAGCCTTAGTGTCCGTGTATATAAAATGCGGGAACGCTATGAGTAACTAGGATGTTATGGCAGGTAAATGGGATAATGTAGCACTTCTGACCATCTGATATATCATCATAAAATTGTTGCTTTTTCTCTCTGCTCCCACTGGCATGTAAAATCCAAGAGTTTAGGGATTGTTGACTGTTTCACTCCTGTCACATTTCCAGTGTCTAGAACAATGCCTGGTAGTCACAAATGTGCATTGAATGATTCATATAAAGTGCTTAGCAGTGTCTGGAATTTAATGACAGTGATTGTTGAAAATAGTGACAAGGACAATAAAAAGCCAAAATCCAGTACTCTGAGAAACCCCTGGTAGCACTCATAGTTGTTGTTCTGATCATTATATTGCCAAGTAATTTTAACAATTAGTAAATATTCTTACTAATTAATATTCTTTCTAAGTAAATATTCTTACTGAAAATGTCTTATTTTTTCAGTGGAGAAAAAAATTTTCATATTTTTTACTACATCTATGCTGGATTGGCTGAAAAGAAGAAACTAGCCCATTACAAACTGCCTGAAAATAAGCCTCCCAGGTAACCCAGCAGGTGGCACTTTTCTAAGTAATATTTTCACTTCCCATTGAACTTTAGATTTTGACCATCCTTTCATATTTTTTTCAGATACCTACAAAATGACCACCTCAGAACAGTACAGGACATGATGAATAATAGTTTCTATAAATCACAATATGAATTAATTGAGCAATGTTTCAAACTCATAGGTTTTACGATGGAGGTAAGTATGAAAGACATTGAACCTCTGTAGGAAGTATCTTTTTGTCATTGCTAATGGAAAGAATTAGTATTTGCTGAGTGACTGATATATGCCAGGCATTGTATCAAGTGTTTTATGTGAATCATCCTTATAATTACTGAAACTACCTTATGAAATAACTAGAATATTTACTAGAATGTTACAATATTTACTTTATACATAAAGAAACAGTGGACTTGACATATAATTTGCATTTGCATCTCCCACATATATTTACCCTTTTTCATAAATGCATAAATGGGAACAGATGACATGTTCTTTTTTAGTGCAGTCTTGTTTTTAGTGCAGTTTCTTTTTTTTTTTTTTAAGATTTTATTTATTTTTGACAGAGAGAGAACACAAGCAGGGGGAACAGCAGAGAGAGAGAAGCAGACTCCCTGTTGAGCAGGGGAGCCCGATGCAGGGCTTGATCCCAGGACCCCGAGATCATGACCTGAGCCGAGGGCAGACGCTTAACGTCTGAGCCACCCAGGCGCCCCTTTAGTGCAGTTTCTTAATTCAACTTTATTAAGATGTAATTCACATACCATAAAAGTCAGCCATTTAAAGTATACATTTTAATGTCTTTTAGTATATTCCCAGAGTTGTGCATCCATCACCATAATCATTTTTAGAATATTTTCATGCTCTAAATTTTTCACCCCCAAAAGAAACATGCTAGCAGTTAGGAGTTCCTCCTCATTCCTGCCCCATCTCCGCTTTCTATCACCATAGAGCTTTTTATTCTGGACAGTTCACATAAACAGAGTCATGCAATACATCATCCTTTGTGACTGACTTCTCTCATTCAACATACTGATATTTTCATGCTATAGCATGTATCAGTACTTCATTGCTTTTCAGTGTTGAATAATATTTCATTTTATGGACATTCATCAGTTGATAGACGTTTGGATTGGTTCCATTTGAGGGCTATTATGAATAATGCTGCTATGAACATTCATGTGCAACTTTTTGTGTGGACATAAGTTTTCATTTCTCCTTGGTATATACCTAGGAGTAGAATACTGAGTCATAGGGTAACACTGTGTTTAACCTTTTGAGGAACTACTAGGCTATTTTCCAAAGCAGCTGCACTGTTTTACACCCTAACCAGCAGTGTAGGAAAGTTCCAATTTCTCCATATCCTCCCCAACACTTACTATCATCTGTCTTTTTAATTCGAGCCATCCTAGTGGGTAGGAAGTGTATCTCATTGTAGTTTTGATATGCATGTCCCTAATGGCTTACGACCCTGAACTTCTTTACATGTCCTTACTGGTCATTTATATATCTTCTTTGAAGAAATATCTATATACATACTTTACCTTTAAAAAATGGGTTGTGTTTTATTATTGACTTGTAAGAATTATTTATGTTGTAAATACAAGTCCCTTATCAGATACATGATTTGCAAAACTTTTCTCCCATGGGTTGTCTTTTTACTTTCTGGATGGTGTCCTTTGAAGTATACATATTTTTCATTTTTGTGGTGTCCATTTTACCTCTTTTTTCTTCTGTTGCTTATGATTTTGGTGTCATAGATAAGAAACACAGAGATTTATGCATTAGTTTTCTTCTAAAGGCTTTATAGTTTTTGCTCTTACATACAGGTCGCTGTTCCTCTTTGAGTTGATTTTTGTGTCTGGTGTGAGGTAGCTTCTTTTGCACGTAGATATTCAGTTGTACCACAATCATTTGTTGCAGACTCTTCTGTCCCCATTGATTGGTTTTGGCATCCTTGTTGGAAATCAGTTTACCATAAATGTATAATGTAGAGGTTTATTTCTGAACTCTCACTTCTATTATAATGGCCTCTCGCTGTTTATGCTGGTACCATGTTGTCTTGAGTACTGTGGCTTTCTAATAAGTTTTGAAATTTGACAGTGTGATTCCTTCAACTTTGTTCTTCTCTTGCAAGATTGTTTTGGGTCTCTCGAATTTTGATTTGAATTTGAGGATCAGCTCGTCACTTCCTAGTGCAGTCTTTTAAAACTTCTGTTTTGTTCAGCTCTCTCTTTCCCATTTCACCCCCTCCATCCATATCTGCGCTCTTTCCCTTTCCCCAGCAAATGGATGTGAACAACTCAACATATATAATCCAAAATTTCGTATTTGTCTCCCTGTTCATAAAACACTGTTTGTAGACGCCACATACACACGTGTACACACACATGTACATACATGTGACTCTGGAGGGATGGTCATTGTTTATTAATACGGAATGCCATGATATCACACACACTCTTCTATCCCTGTTTTCTCTTACTCAGCAATACCTTGTGGAAATCCCTTCAAGTCATCTAGTATAGCCCTAAATCAGTCCTCTTAAAGGCAACATAGTATCCCATGGTGTGTACTACCATAATTTATTCCACTATTCAGATATGACCGGGCATACCACTCTTAATGTTTCCAGATCTTTGTCACTCTGAGCAAAGCCAAAATATGCCTTTATTTCCTGGTGCTTTTATTTCTGTGGGATAGGTCCCTAGTAATGGGATTGCTGGGTCAAAGGGTATGTGTATTTTAAATTTGAATATGAATTGCAACACTGCCTTCCAACAACTATGGAACACTTCCTATTTCCACCAGCAATGTATATGAGTACCTTTCCCATTACCATCTCTGCCATGTGCCATAGCTTTTTAAATATTTGTTAATCTGTTGGGTGTAGGTACCATCTCATTTCCAGTTTACATATCCTTGACTAATAGTAAATTTGAGCATCTTCCCATTTGTTTGCTGGCTACTTGGGTTTGCTTTTTTATGAATTGCATATTTATGTACGTTGCCCTTTTTATTGAACCATTTCTATGTTTTATTTCAATTTTTAAGTTCTCATTGAACATTATAGACATATTTTTTATCATTTGTAGTATAAATATGTTTTCAGTTATATGACTTGTCCATGACATACTTACTCTTTTTCTTAAGATTTTATTTATTTCTTTATTTATTTGAGAGAGAGAGAGAAAGAGAGAGAGAGAGAGAGCAAGCGCAAGCAGGGGGAGGGGACAGGGAGAGGGAGAGACAGAATCTCAAGCAGACTCTGCACTAAGCGGAGCCCAATATGGGGCTCCGTCTCACAACCATGAGATCATGACCTGAGCTGAAATCAAGTCAGACCTCAATTGACTGAGTCACCCAGGTGCCCCCGTGACATACTTACTTTTGATTCTCAAACCCCCAGCTGGAATTCTAAGAAGAATTGTATTAAATTTATATATTAACTTTTAGGGCATTGTCATTTTTATAATGTTATTTATGTCTTCTCATCCTGGATCCTGACATGCTTTTCCATTTGTTTAGATGTTGTTTGAGTTTTTAATGATTTATAGTTTTATTTATCTAGAACTTAAGCTTTATTTTTAGATTTTTTTCTAACCAGGTCATGGTTTTTGGTGTCATTCTAAATATTTTTTTCTGCTGGTAGACTTATATAAATATATAATCATGTCATCAGCAAAAAGAATAGTTTTATACTTTTTTCCTGTTATATCATTTTATTCTTTTGTGTACTTAGAGCATCTAAGAGTCTCAGTATTAATTACTAAGGATTATAACTTGCCTCCCTGTCTCATTTCTGATTTTAAATAAAAATGGTTATGGTTGTTTGCTCTTAAGAGAGTCTATCACAATAATTTCCTTTTATTGTTGCTTTGTTTAGGGCTGTTATTAGGAATCCTGAAGAGTTTTATCAAATGTCTTTTTATTATCAATTGACATAATCGTATTTTTCTGCAGCAAATTGTTGATATCACTTGTTATGTTGATAGATTTCTTAATATGTAAGTATCCTTACATTTGTGGAATAAATCTAATGTGATCAAACTGTACTTCTCTTTGGCAAATTTCTGGATTCCATGTCCTGGTGTTTTATTTAGAATTTTTACATCTCTATTCATCAGTGAAATTTATCTATTGTTTTACAGTTTTCTTTTATATCTTTATCAGATTTGCATATTAAAGTTATATCAGTGAGGTGTTTTGTTTTAAAGATTTTATTTATTTATTCATGAGAGACAGAGAGAGAGAGAGAGAGAGAGAGGAAGAGGGAGAAGCAGGCTCCCAAGGAGTAGGGAGCCTGATGCGGGACTCGATCCCAGGACCCTGGGATCATGACCTGAGCCGAAGGCAGACGCTTAACCATCTGAGCCACCCAGGCGCCCAGTGAGGTTTTTTTTTTTAAAGATTTTATTTATTTATTTGAGAGAGAGAATGAGAGATAGAGAGCACGAGACGGAAGAGGGTCAGAGGGAGAAGCAGACTCCCTGCTGAGCAGGGACCCCCCCCCCCTGATGTGGGACTCGATTCCGGGACTCCAGGATCATGACCTGAGCCGAAGGCAGTCGCTTAACCAACTGAGCCACCCAGGTGCCCCGAGATGATTGGTCTTTGTACCATGAATAACCCAAGTGCTTGGTCAAGGTCATACCTATACCTGAGGTCAGGCCCCTTTGAGCCGCATCAATCTAGCTACCAAGCGAAATTGGGCCAGGTCCCTGATTTGCTCTCCTCTGAGGCTCCAACTTTAATCCAAATGAATATTGTAATTATAGGATATCAAAGAGAGCCCCAGTCTAGAAAGATTACGCAGTCCTTCTCATAAACAGTTGAATAAGAATTAAAAGTCGATTGATTCAGCATGTGATTCTCTATAATGAATCTCTAAAAACTTAAAATATGACTTTGGAACTTACATATCTGAACTTTCCAGTCCATAATTGACAAACACACGAAGTGTTGAAGGAACATAGTTCTCAACAATCTACTTATGGAGTATTCCTGGTGTAGATTATCCATAAGGTCTATAGTTTTCTCAAGAAAGGTAGAGCAGGATGTCGGACGCTGTATTTATTTGTCCATCTGCCACTGAAGCCCACTCTGGTTGCTTCTTTACAGGTTATGCATATTACAAATGGGAATTCCTTACCAGGAGAATTTTCATAGTAAAGGGATTCACATCCAGCCCATCAGCATATTTATTGTTCTACTTCCAAAATATGCCCCAGTCCATCTACTGCTTTCTTTCTCCACCGCTTACTGTTCTAGTCCAAGCCACCACCTCTCACTAGCCTCCTGCCCATTCTACTTTTCCGTCTGCCCCCAATCCATTCATTCCCACATCCTGGCGAGTCATGCTTAAAATATCAAAACTGCCTGCTTTGAAATCTCTAGTGGCTTTCCATGGCCATTCAAAGGAAACCCAGATTCTTTCTGGTGCCCTCGCTGGCCCCTCTGCCTGGAACAGTCTGATTCCAGTTCTTTTCCTTGGCTGACTCCCTTGTCATCCAGGCCTTTGCTTCCCAAAGGACGGCCTTCCCTAACCTCCCTGACTCAAAAGGCCTTCCCTGCCCTTCCCAGTTACTCTCCCTCCTCTCCATTTTATTTCCTTCCCAGCCCATTTTGTTACTGAAAATGTCATGTTTGTCTCTTTGTTTCTTTTCTTAATGTCTGCCTTCTCACTGCCTGAACACCACAAGGAAACATATATCTTCGTCCTGCCTCTGCTGAATCCCCTGTGCCTAGAACAGTGCCTGGCGTAAAATATATGTGCATTTGGATAAGTGAATACATAGATAGACACAGATATGTCTATATATTCATTCAATAAATATATTTAGTTTAATGTTTATATATTCATTTAATCTATATTCATATATGTTGTAGATGAATGAATAAATATCCCTGAAGATTTTTTCCGTATCCAGTTTTTATCATGACTTGGAACATTGGAGCGGATGGAATAATCATTTCTAAGTGTAGGAGCTGGGTTAGAATCGAGGCAGCAACATAAGAAAACAATAAAGGATTTTGTCTCTTTCCTATAACTTACTACACTTTGAACATAGTTGGAATGACACCTACAATTACCATTGACTCCTTGGCAAAATGCCTCCAGTGCCCCCAAGAAGAGTTGTGGGTATGGGTGTGTGTTTCCGAATGTATTTTTGATGTACCTTATTTAAAAGGGTTTTACTACTCTAAACTCCAAGCTGTAGTCCAAAGTTCTCATGCCTGTACTTAAATCACACATATCCTTGGATTTTGATGCTGGGATCTTTGGATTTCTCTTTCTTAACTCTCATTTATCCACACATATAATGTCACTTTTAAGATGGCTTCAAGGGGAACGAACATCTGGAAATGACCACATTAAGTTCTGAAGTTAAGTTTCCCATAGATAGATTTATCTGTGGCCTCAGGAATTTGATCGTTTCTACTTCCTCCTTGCGAAGCTCCTCGCTTCTATTTTTTATTCATATTTGCATTCGCAAAATAGTTCTTTCAGCACTCACTGGGTAACAGTCACCATGCTCCCCTCTCATTTTAAAATAGCTAAGGAGACAGAGCCTACTTGGATCTCATAGTCTGACATCATCATCTGCGGGATGACCTTCTTATGCCGGAGCCTTACAATTCTTCCCCACTCTGTCCCTAGCCATCGTCACTGCCTTGTTATACTCTCCAGGGGAGGGTGATGCTAACATTTTTATGGTGTGTTTCAGCAACTTGGAAGTATATACAGTATACTGGCTGCAATCTTGAATGTTGGCAACATTGAGTTTTCTTCTGTGGCAACTGAACACCAGATTGACAAGAGCCACATTTCCAATCACGTAGCTCTGGAGAACTGTGAGTGTTATTATCTTCTGTTCAAAACTGCACTCTTAAAAAATGTCTAATGAAATACTGTAAGTGTCTCATAAAGATCATCTCAAGCAATTGTACTTATCTGGAATCCTAAAAAAGAATACTCCGATTCAGTTTGTGTAAAATGAAGTTTTTAAAGGCCAATATTTAAAACAGATCTTCTTGCCTACAAATTAACTGTAGAGAACCTTTCTAAAGACTAGGCTTTCATGACTATTTTAGGAGCTATTTACATTTCAATGTAAAAACACAGAAACTCTCACTAAAATTTAGTAAACTGATCTGAAAAGAGTTAAAGTTATTATTCTATAGATTTAGCATCTATATCATTTTATAAGTAATAAAGAATTGTATATTTATTTTCATACTGGGTGGCTTTTATACTCACTCATCCTGGGTGACTGATTTTGCGATCATTTTCTATATAAGAAAAGTTCATCATGGTATTTGCTTCAAATCAACCTTTTTGTCTAACTAGTAAAACTTGATGAATTACTCCAATAACTTAAGGTTTCCCACTGATCTTGTGGTGGCATAGCTTTTTTATTTAGAATATACACTTTTTTTAAAATTTTTAATATGGTCATATGCCCCCATAATTCCAGATTTGTTATAAGTTTCATTCATCACTTAGGGAATCATAATATAAATTTTTATTTATACATTTTTTTCTGACTTATACTTAATGAGGAACAGAATGAGATGTTCTAGGGTAATTGCAGGGAACCAGATGCCAACCATCCTGGTCTGGACCTGTCCCTAGATCCCTGTCATCTCCATCCCGCTGTGTCTCTGGGACCAGCTTGGTAATACAGCAGGACTGAGGTTGGCATGTAATGGTTGGCATGGACCTGGGAACCTGTTCTGATTTTTCATACAAAAATAAAGTTAATTGGCACAGGAGGCATTAGACTCATATTATTTATTTACTTATTATCTGAGCCATGGAGCTCCCTCCAGCCCACGGTGAGCTGGGCCTTCTTTTAGCCAGTGTGCTGCAGGCTGCATAGATTCCAGGCTGACCCTTTGTTCAGCAAACCTAGTATTTTTTGGAGCCCACGGGCCAGTGGCTCTGAGCTGATCTGTAGCTCCCAGAAGTCCTCAGTTGTCAGAAGTAGCAGGAAAAAACAGAAAACTCCAATGATGGATTCAAATCTCACCGTTGATCATAATTAGAAGAGTTATCAGCCATGAATAGAATGATTTACAACAGAGGTATGTTGTAGGTATGAGTATACTTAGAAACTACCAAACTAAGAAATGACTTTGGTAATTGAGAACCTTTTTCTGTATAGGAGACAGTCATTTGGGTCACAGAAGGTTAATATTAATATGAATATAGTTAAAATTAATTGAAGCACTTTCTGGAATAGCCATTCATGGAAAATAGAAGTTTTGCTGACTTACTTAAAATGGTTTATAACTAAAGTTGCAAGGAATTATCTCGAAACCAAGGCCATGTTTCCTGATGGTTTTACAGGTGCATCATTTCAATCAGGCACCAGTTCTAGTCTATTCTATCCCATAAATATCTCTCAAATCTGACTACTTCTCTTGATCTCCATTATCGTCATTCTCGCTGAAAACAACAGCACCTCTCACCTGAGCTAAGTGAACTCCCACTTGTTCCTTCTACATCAATTCTTGAACTTTTCCAAGCCATTCTCCACAGTTCATTCAGAAACCACTAAATGCATGTATCAGTGGGTTCTCTCAATCTCCCTCTCCCTCCCTTTATACCTCTGTCCCTCCCTCTCCCTCTCCTCCTTCTATTTTCCCATTTAAATTTCTTGATTAGTTTCCCATTCCGTCTGGATAAAGTTGATCAAAACTAGAAGTTTTTCTCACAAGGTATTATACTTAGCAATATAATCCCAGGTAAAATGCTTGGCACGTAGTAGACACTTAATAAATATATGTCAAATGAATGAACAATGTAGGAATAGAAATAGACATATTAATCAATGGGAGACACTCTTCAGAAACAGATCCAAGTAGAATTGCCAGAAATGGCATTACAAATTACTAGGGAATCTATGCTGTAGTGACCGTGAACTGGCTAGCCATTTGGGGGAGGGGGGTTCAAATTCTTGTCATATACCATATACCAAAATGAATTCCCAACCTATATCAATTTAAATGCAAAAAAGTGATAAAAGTTCAAGACAAAGTGCATTTATATAATTCTGAGATGAGAAAAGACTTGAAGGATTTTATGTGCAGAAAAGCAAAAGCAGGAAGGATTTTTTTTGAATGCATATTTGACTACATAAAAATTAAAGACTCTTTCATACTACCAAAAGAAAAATAAATGAAATTGCAATACAAGTGGAAAAATGAGAGAAAATATTTGCAGCGTATATATAAGCAGCATGTGTGAGCTATAAAGAGCTCTTCTAAGCTGATTAGGAAAAGATAAATATATCAATGACAAAAGGCAGTTTATAAAATAAAAAACCACAAATTACTAATAAAAATATGAAAAGAAGAAAGTATTTAGCTTCACTAGGAGTCAGTTAAAAACAAATTGAAAAACGAAGGAATTTTTTCCTATCAAATTGGTCATTTTCAAAAATCATAACCTGTGGTGTCCATGAAATTGCATTGAAATTATTGTTTTTTTACCTGGCTGATAATAATGTAATTGGTTCAGAGTCTTTGAAGAGCAGCTGGATAGTGTATATCAAAAGGCTTAAATATGTTTATATGCTCTGAACCAGTTGCTGAACTTGGGCGGTTTATGCTAAGACAATGATACAAAACGGGAACACAGTTTCATGCCCCCAAATATTTATCCTGGCATTCTTTACAATTGTGAACATATGGAAATGACCTAAACATCCAACAGTTTAAAAATTATTGATATCATATGATATAGAGCAGAATATCATACAGCAAATTAAAATCATTTACAAGCAATATTTAACAAAATGAGAAATGCTTAAGGTATTTTATTAAGATGAAATGTATGTAAAGAATAGCAGCTGTAAACATGCCTAAAAGGAAAGAAATGCAGAATGTTAACTTCAAAGGTAAGATTTCTGCAGTCAGCCTGTGTTACTTCCACAGCTTGAGAAAAATTATTTTATTTAAGTAAGGTTCAATGATCTTAGCCACATAGCCAAGAAATAGCTTGTCCCAAATGCTAAAAGCAAATTCAAAATGTTGAAAATAATTTGGAGGGAGAACAACTGATTTTAAAAAATAGTCTGTCATGTAATAGTTTGGGTTAAAGATGTTTATTCTATTCAAAAATGAGTTTTCTTCACTGAATTTAAATATTATTTATTTAAAATTCCCTGTGATATTTATCATTAAATATAAATAAATGTTCCAGGCATCACATTTTAACAAACGTTAGTCACCGAAATGTATAACTGAAAAGTAGTATGATAAAAAAAAAAGTACTAATGTCAAGATATGGTTTATGCTTTTTTGGTTAAATTGCAAAAGTTACATAAAATACATTTGTTTGGGTGTATCCCTGAAGTCTAAGTAATCTTCCAATTAATCTCTACATTTTGAAAATGTGTATATAATAATGGTATCGAAATTATCCTACACCTATTCATTATGATTTTAAATTATTTAACATAATTCAGTGAAATTATGTTTGGCATTACATAAACAACCACTGGCTTGTGGAAATGTTTTTCCCTCTGTCAGCCAGTTCGGTTCGAGTTGTGCTGTATTATACGGCAGCCTACATTTGACCAGTCAAGTAGAGAAAAATGATCAAGAAGAACCAGGACTACTACTGAATAGGAAATTATTTTTACATTTTGAAGTCTTCCCATATTTATTTCATGTCATTTGAAGAAGGTAAACCGAGACGTTTTCATTCTATGGTAAGTTACTCCATTGCCATGACTTTTTCTAACAATACCTCTGTTTGTTTCTTTTAGCCGCTTCTCTGCTTTGCATTCAGGCAGATGAGCTACAAGAAGCTCTCACCTCCCACTGTGTGGTCACTAGAGGAGAAACCATCATACGACCCAATACTGTAGAAAAAGCCACTGATGTCCGAGATGCTATGGCAAAAACTTTGTATGGGCGTCTCTTTAGTTGGATAGTCAATCGTATTAACAGCTTATTGAAGCATGGCACATCACTAAGGTAAAAATTCTTATGGAAACATTTTTTCCCCCAAATGTCAGGTGATGCAAATCTATTTTCTAATTTACTGATTTGTATATGAGTGCCTCTGAAGATGTTCCTAACTGTTATCATGTAATTATTAAAGTTTTTTTTCAGTAGATCTGCTTTAGTTCCTAGTACCACTTTATTGGGCCAGATTGCGATAAAATTTTTAAAGTGCTGGGACATAAAAACTGTAGCAACATGAATGAACATAATAGAAAGTGAATTTTTAATGTGACATCTTATCCATGTATATGTTCTTTTAATAAGAAGGTGTACTGTGAAGTATATAGCACTTGATACTTGCATAAAATGTCATTTTAGCAAGGTTTTTTTTTCTTGTATTTTGCTTTGTTCTAAGGGATCAAATTAAATCTTGAAGGCAAAGGAAAACTTTCTCTTATATTTTAACTCTCACTCTAACCCTGTAAGGGTAGGTCTTATGACCTGCAATGAAATTTGGTTCAGAAATGCTCTAAATAAATAGCAAATGATAGAGCCCATATATGAACAATAGCTATCTGACCATAAGTCTATGCACTCATCTTAGAAATAAAGAATCACAGCCACCATTAACTGAGTGCTCTCTATGTACCAGGCATTGTGCATAGTTATAAGTCCCTACATTTACACCTAAAGCTTTGTTCTGCCACAAATTATACAATCTGTAGAAATTTGTATACAAAAAAATAAGATAGTTGCCGACTTTAAGTCACCTCGCTCACATTTACTGACTAGGCATAAAAGACCATTTGATACACATTTTGGGTGAGTAATTCACTGTCATTTTTCCACTAAAATACATACCACACCATAGTATTATCCAAAATGCCGAAGAGATTGTCCATTATTCCTCCATGTTCTTAACTCTCTATCCCTCAAAATTGCTTCTTGCCTCCCTGCTAAACTGTAGCCTATCTGACTGGGTCAGCAAATCAAAATCCAATTTGCCCATTAGGATTTAACGGTCAAAATAGTTTGTATGTTCATTGGTAGCCATCTGTGGGATGCCAAATTTTCAGATGAAAATGGAAACATTCAAGAATTTTCAATATCTGTATATTCCACAAACAACCTCATTTTGTTAGTTATCATCTGCATGTCTGACCCCTAAGTGGTACCCGGAAGGGTATGGCTTCCAAACAGGTGATCTGCTGAAAATTCCACGATAGCCTATTCACTACTTAGTAGCTTTCCTTTCCATGCAATAAAGGAAGCTATTCAAATCTTAGATTGTTAAATTTTTTACAGACTGTTTAAGAAACGAAAATAAGCCCATTCAAATAGTTTAGTTCAATCTGGAAAGATTTACATTAAGATTTTGAAGAGCCTGCATTCTGTGCCAGACTTTGCTGCTAATTGCTTGCACAACCCTGGGCAAGTCACTGCCTTTCTCTGCATCTTGTCTTCTTCAGCCTGTTCAATAAAGGCGTGGAATGACAATTCAGTGGTCTTAATTGTTGGTAGGTATCTTGGAGCCTTTTAAGAATCTCTTGAAAACTACGTTCTTCACTCCAAAATAAAAAATGGACATATTTCTACATACCCACCAAAATATGACACATGATTGTGATTCCAGACCCTTGAAGGCCATTAGCCGATCCCAGTTTAAGAATCCCTGAACGAGGTCATCTCTAAAGTCCTCCTGGCTCTAACACATTTTTAGACAAGTTAAATATCTATCTCAATGGGATCCTGTGGGACTACAGTTTTTTTTAAAAGAGTAGTAATTTTGACTGAACCAGTGTAAATGTATACTTATTCTTCATAAATAGGAATTTTCAGAAGTACCTGGATAGCTTTCCGTTCGTTGATCCCATCACAGTGTTCTGTAACTTTGCCTTCTAAGTTCAGTCAGTTCTTCCAAATAGAGAGAGCATCCTTCACGTCCCAGCATGCAGCTGACAACAGTCATTTCCAAATCACTTTCTCACACAGCACTAAGAGTTAACCTAGTTTACATAAATAGTGAGTACAAAGAGATGTTTGTACTCCCTTTTTTTTTTCAAGTAGGCTCCACACTGGGCTCGAACTCATGACCCTGAGATCAAGACCCAAGCTGAAACCAAGAGTCGGACGCTTAACTAACTGAGCCGCCCAGGTGCCCCTGTTCTCTCCTTTTTAAATTCACATGAAAATAACTTTGCAATGCTATTTCTTGGGGGAGGGGCAAACTTTTGACCCAGTATCTAACTTTTAATGAACAGAGAGGTAACCATTATGGAGGAACAGGAAAAACATGCATTTGGAATATTTAACTATAAAATACTTATTTAAGGCCTCTGGGTGGCTCAGTCGGTTAAGCGTCTGCCTTCAGCTCAAGTCACAATCCTGGAGTCCTGGGATCAAGCCCCACATTGGGCTCCCCACTCAGCAGGGAGTCTGCTTCTCCCTCTGCCTCTCTTCCGCTCATGTTCTCTCTCTCTCTCTCAAATAAATAAATGAAATCTTTTAAAAAAATAAAAAAATAGTATTTAATTACATTTTTAAATATTTGATTATAAAATAAATTCAAATATATTTATCTTTCTCCAGGTTACCATTTATTCTATATTAAATAATTATGAATGAATAACTCAAAAATAAATAATAATTCTTTAAAGAGGTAAAATATTTTTAGCAAGATGTTTTCATTGTCCTAAAGTGAAAGGTTAAAGATACTCTTACACAGAATTTTTGTTTTTCTGGTATAGTTTTTATTGAACATATTTTTGCTGTGTTCTAAGTGCTGGCCAGGTTTTCCCTATGATTCATGACTTACTTAGGGCTATGATCTTGTACCCATGAACCTACAGGAGAAAGTATAGGGGCTGTTTCTGTAGTACAAGGAAAATCGTGTATCTTTTACATATTAAAATTAATGCTACCTACTTTATATTCTATGGAGAAATTTTTCACTCTCTGTCTTGGTAGTAGTTTCTTAGCTAAATCACAAAATTATCCTCTGAGATACCGTGCTTTACATTCCCTCTTAAGAAAGTAAGAACTCAAAATAATGCCTCTTTAATTTTCCAGTGGGAATGGTGATGAACTAAGCATTGGCATTCTGGATATATTTGGCTTTGAAAATTTCAAAAAAAATTCCTTTGAGCAGCTGTGCATTAACATTGCAAATGAGCAAATTCAGTATTATTTCAATCAACACGTGTTCACATGGGAACAGGTAAGTCAAGGTACTATAAAGATGCATGCATATGTGTGTGTTATATGCAGAATTGTACTAATGAAGCAGGACTTCAGTCATAGTTTTCAAGCCTTAAACATATAGGCAAAGGAAGGATTTTCTTTTCTCCATGCCCGTAGTAAAAACAAAAACAAAACCAGAAAACAAGTATGATTTTAGTGTGTCTCAAAGTGTGATGCTGAATGCCCTCCATTGAAAATCAATGCACCCTTCTGCAAAACTTAGCAAGTCTGAGCCCATGTAAACAAAGAAGTTTCCTTTGGAAATTTAAGGAAGCAGATGTGTCCAACTGTTTGTCTTTCTGTAGACTGCATGGCTGAAATTCTGTGTGAAATTTAAATACCCATCTAAAATGCTTTAAACTTCAGAATTCCGGTAACTAGGCAACAGAACACAAGATAATGGGTTTGATGCAAATGCCAAACGGCAATTTTGTCAGGGTACAACGTGTAATTTATGATTCAGCTTCAAAAATCAGAGACTTACTTGAAATGCATTTGGCAAAGCTGTAGTATTAAAATTAAACTATTTTATCAAGTCTAAAAGAAACAGTCATATTTTATATCATTTAGTATGTCATTGGTCACCCCATAATAATAATATGAAATTGTTTTGCGCTTACTGATAAGAACCGAAGTTTTTATTTAAATTTGAGATAAATTAGAGGTACATAAACCTCTTTTGATTCAAAATATTTAGGTTTATTGAGAATTTACTTTAAAATTGCATTGTGGAAACGCTAGTAGCAAAAGAAAAGATTTAGATCTTGACATTTCTTGGGCCAAAAAAAAGGGGGGGACAAAAATGTAAGATTTTTATCTGTGTTTGCATAGCTTTCATCTACCCCAAGATTTGTTCCATCAGATATGCATTCCTTCTCTTCTTTCTCATTCTCTGTCTCTGGCTTTGTCTCTGTCTCTGTCTGTCTCTCTCCACTTCTCTCTCTCCACTAGGGCCATCCCTCAGCCTAGATACATAATGAAATCTTTAAAAATCATTAAAAAAAGAGCCCTCTCCAACTTGCTTATCTCCATGGCCTCTGTCTTCTCTCCACAGCCAAACTTCTTGAAATCATATTCGGTATTCATTGCACTGAATTGATCTCTTCCCAACCTGCATATGCTGAGTTTGTAGCATCTGGTTCTGACTTCCCCCACCCTAATGGAATGGGCCTTTCCAATCTCATCAGTCATTATTAGTATCAGAAACATTTTAGTCTCTACATTATCAGCCTCTCTGTAATTTTCAACCCTGTTGGCAGATTCGTGTTTCTGGAAAACCCCTCCTTTGGCATCCCAAATACCATCTTTCTGTTACTCATCCTGTACCATCCCATAGATCTGTAGTTCTCAATCCTGGCTGCATATTAGAATGACTTGGGTAATTTTCTTCTTCAGTGAGTGACATCTCTTTCCATGCACTTACTGAAGCCAAAAAATGTCGTGTTGCATTTCATTTCCCATTACTGAAATCCAGAAGATTAGTGGGACTTGTTCATGTTCCTCCCTCCTGTACGCTCCAATAAAAATATTTGGTGTATAATTTTGCCTTTCTCATGAGGCTGCAAACTCCTTGAGGTCAAGGATTATGTTTTAATTCGTTTTGTATCTTCAGAGCCTAACATATAGCAAGTGCTCAACAAATATTTAATAAATTAGTGTCATCTTGCTTTAATACCTCACAGTGTTCACAGAATCCATTCTAACCAGAGCCTAAAACAAGTAAATTTTGTCTGTCTGTTTGTTTGGACTTTTTGATAGGAATCTATTAGGATTACCTCCTTCATGGAACTGGGTGCATCTTCATGTATCTCCTGTCTGATTAGTTAACAGCTTGTGTTGGTAGATCTCTGTGATTCTTCTCTTTTGGGGGTTGAGGTTAGAACCTGGTTTTATTGGAACTAGCCTTTAATCCAATGTACATAATTTTCTTTTCTTTTTAAGATTGTATTTATTTATTTGACAGAAAGAGAGAGAGACAGCGAAGGAGAGAACACAAGCAGGGAGAGTGGGAGAGGGAGAAGCAGGCTTCCCGCCAAGTAGGGAGCCCAACGTGGGGCTCGATCCCAGGACCCTGGGATCATGACCTGAGCTGAAGGCAGATGCCTAACGACTGAGCCACCCAGGCACCCCCATAATTTTCAATAATTATTTGCTTTTTACTTTTTATAGGATTTGTAGTTTACAGTGCACTTTGGTTGATAGTCTTGAATTTTATCCATGATCCTTATGTTCTTAATACTTTTTGCCTTTGGGCTTGCTACAAATGAAACTATTCTGGTAGGCTCTTTTAAATATCCTTGAGAGGCTTTCAAGACAAAACAACTCAAAATTGTCCCCAACAAATTAAAATTTCAACTAGAATCCAGGATTATACAAAGCAGTTTGAGGAATTAAGGCGATTCACAATCCTTTCAAGTGCCTTCCTAGGGTAACCATCCAGAATCCCTGCTTCATAATCTTACAGGCCACGCATTGGCAGCTGAATGATCAGGTCGATGACGTGTGCTCCGCTGGATATGGGATTAGTCAGTGATTCTCTAGATTTTAACATGTGGGTACACATGTTTGGTTTGGTTTGTTTTTTGTTTTTTTCCCCCACTCTGTCACTTCTCTATGAATGCGAAAATTGTAATGAGAAATGCTTACCATAGCTGTGTATAGTAGCTATCACAGGTAGAGAGTGCACTTATTCTGATTTCTATAAATGAGAAACAGCTATTAAGCCAAATCATTAATTAAAGTCATGGTCACACTTTCCTTAGTCAAATATAATCATAGGTTTGACCTGTGAGCTCCTTGATTTAATAATGCCATTATTGCTCATCAGTAAGACATACTATTCTCATTTTCATGGATATTCAAATAATCTGGGCAATCTGAGCAAGACACAAGCCTTAGGTGCCACCTTCACAGATGAAACAACTTCTGGTTCTATTTAAACCAACAAACATTATCTTTACAGGCAGTCCTGCAACATTGGAACATAAATAAAGGTTTGCTGAAAGGGTTTCCTTATTTAGCCCAAGTTCAACTGATATGTGATATACAGTGAGACACTCCAGCAAAGTTGGTTATCAGGGTAATTTGAATATCGTTTTCCCATTACTTTCTTTTTGTTGTTGTTAAGGTTATCACTGAGAGAACCGAAGCCAAGTGTGCAGGGCTGGCTTTCTGCCTTTTTCTTTTTTTTTTTTAAAGTAGGCCCCGGGGCGCCTGGGTGGTTCAGTCGTTAAGCGTCTGCCTTTGGCTCAAGTCATGATCCCAGGGTCCTGGGATCAAGCCCCACATCGGGCTCCCTGCTCAGTGGGAAGCCTGCTTCTCCCTCTCCCACTCCCCCTGCTTGTATTCCCTCTCTCGCTGTGTCTCTCTCTGTCAAATAAATAAACAAATAAATAATCTTAAAAAATAAAATAAAATAAAGTAGGCTCCATGCCCAGCATGGAGCCCAACAAAGGGCTTGAACTCACAACCCTGAGATCAGTATCTGAGCGGAAATCAAGAATAAAGACACTTAACCGACTGAGCCACCCAGGTACCCCCTATTACTTTCCACTAAAACAATAATCAGTAGACTACAGTAAGACATTTTTCGTGAAAGAGTTTATGGCACTGACTTAATCCATAGTTTGTTGGGTGGATAGTTTAAAATAACACATAGCTCCTGAAATTTTTCTGGAGTTTGATGTTTCATAATATTTGAAGCTTCCATACTTTTCCAGCAGTAGGAGAACCATTTTATATATATTGACTTTAACAACATTTAAAGGGACAATTTATACCTGAAAACAATTGTCTGAAAATTAAATAACAATAACAGTCCCAGCTCCTACAAACAGACATTCAGTATAGTCGTAATCTTTTAATATTCAAGATTCCAACTCTTCTAAATGAGTTGCAACTGAAAAATGTATCATTTTTCTGTCAATTTTATTAATTCCACAAACAAGGTATTCATATGTCAGCCTCCTATTACATTTGTATCTGCATTGTTTTGATGCACACTATTTACTCCCATATTTTTCAAAAAGCTTTTAGTTAGCAGCTCAAAGGGCAGCAAACAAGTAACCCCATGTGTGATAAGGGAGGCGTCTTTTTACAATAGCCTTCACACTGAATCTCCACACTGATTATGTAGCCAAGATTTTGCTTTTGTTTGGTTGTTTTTTTTATTTTCTGGCTTTTTCCATGTACAAGAGAGCACAACAGTAATCAAAGTGTGATAGAAAGCTTGAAGTTCTCTTCAAGTTAGAGTCATGCTGATGCTGTAGTTGGTGGGTTTTGTCCTTTCTTTTAATGGTGCCCTAAGGTGTAATGATTGTGGTGTAGCACATTCAAAAGAAATGAACCCTGTTCCCTAGAAGTTTGTTTCAAATCAAAGCGAATGAACAACCAACCATTAAAGAGTAACCAATGGGCATGTGTTTGAGTTGGAGCAAATGCCATTGTTCTTTGAGGCCATTAGGTATCCTGCAAAGCATTGTTCTAGAATCCTGAAGATTCACTCTACTTGCTTCTACTCCTGCTTGTACCTAAGATGAGCATTCTTATCCATTACTGCAGCACATCTTTCTGGCTGTTAACTGAATTAAAGTTCATTTTTAAAAGTGAACTATTAATATTTGTTCTCTACAAGGAGAAGCTGTTACATATATCATTTATATATCCATCCGTGGGTTTAGAATTAAAAGTTAGAAGTCATTTTATAAGCAGGAAACCATTTACAACACATAATGGAAACAATAACTGCAATTACAGTTCTGGCTTCTCTTGCAGTAAGTGATGTGTATGACTTTCATCTCCGGCTGTTCATAGCCTAAAATTTGAAGCTTTTGAGATTTTGAATATGGGTTCCAACACATAATTTGTGGCAATTACAAAGAACAAAAATTCATTCATTATACAGTATCTACATTTTCAACTTTTTTTTACATTACAAAGTAAAAAGAATCAGTCATCTGATAAAAAAAATGTGTGGGTAATTCAAAATAAACCCCTTATAAATGTCTTCAAATTGTTTTGCTTGCAAAGTGTGAATTTCTATTTCATATCCAAATTTCTTCCCCATTAAACAAACCATATGTGTGCAGTGGTGGTAGCATTTGTCTTATTTTAGCTCTCCAAGTGATAAGGGCCATTTTATAGGCATTTTCTTTAAGCATTAAGGCAACCATGCATTTAAGAAACCGTTGATACAGCAAGGGAAGCCTGGGTGGCTCAGTCAGTTAAACATATGACTTCAGTTCAGGTCATGATCTTAGGGTCATGGGATCGAGCCCCTAGTTGGGCTCTGTGCTCAGCGGGGAGTCTGCTTGTCCTTCTCCCTCTTCCTCTGCCCCTTACCCTGCTTGTGTGCTCTCTCTCTCTCAAATAAATAAAATCTTTAAAGAAAAGAAAGAAATCCTTGTTACAACAAATCTTGCTCTTTAAGTACTCAGCCAAGTTTTGGGTTACTGTTTGAGATCACATACAAATGTTCCTTAAACTTCTCACATACTAAGTGAGTTTGGAAGTTGATATCCAAGTGATTGGGTCAGTGTGTGGAGCATCCCTACAGCAGCTCCCAGCTCTCCTGCTGGCCCTTGGCAGGCAGCCTCCTGGGCTCCCGTGTCCCCCTCATCCCTCGCCCCACACCCCTGCTGCACACACTTGTGTTTCTCTTTTATCAGCGAAGTTGGATCAGCACCTCTAATATGATGTGGGGATTTGCGGTACTTATTTTGATAATTTGGTATTGTTTTAAAGCATTTTAAAAAATATTTTCTTTATGATATAAAGTAATTTTTAAAGGAGTACCTAATAGGGAGCATAGATCCATTCAATGACTCTAGTTTTCTTCATGTCAGATTAGAGCATACTGCTGACAAAACTGATCCTTATCCTAAGCCAATACCTATCACCTTCCAGTAGAATATAAGTTTGTAAGATATTTTATGGCTTTTGAAGAGTTTTCAAGAATACGTATCTTACACAAAAAGTGACAAGATTAAAATGTTCACCTTAACATACATTGTTTCCTTTTCTGTTTTTCTGTTTTTCCATTTAAAACTTTTTTCTCCAAAGTTCATTAAATGTATGTAAAATAAAACAAGTATGTTTTATTACAAATTATCCAAAATACCTTCTCATTAGGTTACTTGTCAAATTCTAAATCAATAACCTATGTCTTCCCGAGTTGATGATGATCAACATTCCCTGTGGCTTCCCATTAACATTGATGTAAAAATCAACAGGATCATTGACATTCGCTTTGGATAGAAAGCACAGGAGGAAATAGATTTCAAATCAAAATTATTTTACATCAAGAGTTTAGATTTTTACAGCACACATATCATCACCTTATTTTCTTCGTTTTTAGTTTTTACAAATATGTAGTTACTTTCAGTGAAATGTTACTACTAAAAATACTATGTGTATATAGAAAGAGAGTGAATGATAAAGTAAATGTGGTAAAATACTAGCAATTGAAGAATTTGGGGAAAGGGCACATGGGATTTCTTTGTACTGTTCTTGCAGCTTTTCTTTACGTTTCAACTTATTTCAAAATGAAAGGTGGCACAGTTTCTTCTTTCACTTTGATAAAAATATTCAACTCACCTTGAGTAGTGATAGCACCCTAAATCCTAGATTTTCAGCCTTTAAAATGTTTTTCCTAGAATGAAGATGATTAGAATGAGTGACTTCTTCTCAATGCTTTCTTTCCACTGTGGGCAATGTTTCCATAAATGTGCACACTCATATGAGCAGTTGGTGAATAGGAATTCTTTTACTAAAAGGCAGACATCAGGGGATAAATGTGTTCATGTGGCTTCTTTCCCCTTGCACATGTTCTGTCAACAGAATGTTTATGCATTCATTCATTATGTTTCACAACACATTCAGGCAGTTTGGGGCTTTTGAAATGTTTGAATCAGAAGAAACCTAAGTAGATCATCTATGTGTCACAGAGAAAATGACTTCTTGTGACTTGCTTGAAGTCACACACTGATGAAACAGAGCCAGGACCAGAATCTGGGTGTTCTGATAAGTATCTGGGGTTCTTCTCACAAACAAATGAGGAAAGTTGAGAAGAACCAGGGACGTAACAAAATTATTTCTCATGCAGAAGAAAAAGAAAGAGGATGAGAGAGGGGAAGGAAGGAAAAGAGATTGAGAGAGAGAGAGAGAGAGAGAGAGGCACAGTCTTTCTCCTGAAAGGCCAAGGGGGATCCACATAAGGCAGGAAAGAAGGAACTGGAGAGAGCATCAACATTGGGGCAGGTGGCATTGGTAGCAGAGACTGGGACCCTGGAGGAAGCAGAAACCACCTGAAAAGAAGGATGTAGAACTAATGGAACAACTGAAAAAGAAAATAATAGCACCAGCAAAGAAACCCTAGGATATGACTTCAGGGTTAGAATGGAAAGGCAGAGAGACTATTTGCTATGCCCTAAAGGACAGGGACTCTACCTTTTTGTCTTTATTTCTACCTTCCCCAGGCCCACCTTCTTCTAACACATAGTAGGTGCTCCATGAATGTTTGAGGAAATGTCAGTATGTGGCATCTTCTATAATGGTCTATCCAGAGTGCCGCAAACATAGGTGAATTCTTAATACCATCCCTTGATAAAAATCCTATATCAAGTGGACTGTCCTTCTAAAAATAAAAGAGATACTGATTTATGACTTCCAAACAGCAAACTTAAGAAAATAAATATTGAGGGTCATCTATACCAGCTGTTAAAATTTTTCTGGAATCTAAAATAGCTGGAACTATGGAACAGTGTTAAATGATAGACTCACCCACATGAAAGGGATATGACTTCATTTCAGAGGTGTAAGTTCAGTGAAAGACTCCATTATCCCCAGTCGCTACATATGTCCACCTTTTATAAAAGAAAAATATCATTTGAGCCAAATTCCTTGATTGAAACCCTGGTGATGTCAGGAAAATCTTTTTGAAACTTCAGACTCAGATAAAACTATCAGATGGTAGTAGAAAGTATTCTCCCATGGTATAATGATGAGGTGGTGCTTTTGGGGGTTAGGTAGGACCTGTCTGTCTTTTACATGGTGATGCAGTCTGTCTTCACAAATATGTGGAAATTAAACAGCATATTCCTGAACGACAATGGGTCAAATGGAAATGGAAAGAAAAATCAAAGACTATCTTGAGACAAATGGAAATGAAAATGCCACATACCAAAACTTACGGGATGCAGCAAAGGCAGTTCTAAGGAGAGGGACATTTATAACGATAAATATATATATTAAAGGGAAAAAAGATCTCCAAAAACAAATTTAACTTTGTACCTCAGTGAGCTAGGAGAAGAAACAAGCTAAGCCCAGAATTAGAAGGAAGGAAATAACAAAGATCGGAGCAGAAATAAATGAAATAGAGACTAAAAGGACAATAGTAAAGAACAATGAAACTAGGAGCTGTGGTTTTTTTTAAAAATAAATAAAATTGACAAACCTTCAGCTAGACTAACCAAGAAAACAAGAGAGAGGACTGATGTAAATAAAACTAGAAATGAAAAAGACTTTACAACTGATATCACAGAAATACAAATGATCATAAGAGACTACTATGAACAGTTCTACACCAACAAATTGGAAAACCTAGAAGAAATGAACAAATTCTTAGAAACATACAATCTACCAAGACTGAATCATAAAGAAATAGAAAATGTCATCAAGACAATTACTAGTAAAGAGATTGAATCAGTAATCAAAAATCTCCTAACAGAGAAAAGTCCAGGACCATATGGTTTCATTGGTAAATTCTACCAAACACGTAAGAATTAATATCAATTCTTCTCAAACTCTCTCAAAAAAATAAAAGAGGAGGAACCTTCAAACTTACTTTACGAGGCACATGTTACCCTGATACCAAAAACCAGGCAAAGACACTACAAGAAAAGAAAATTACAGACCAAGATCCCTGATGAACAATAGATGCAAAAATCTTCAACAAAATATTAGCAAACCAAACCTGACAACAATATGTGAAAACTACCATCTACCATAATCAAGTGGGATTTATTACAGGAGCACAGGGATGGTTCTACAGACAGAAATCATTAATGTGATACACCAAATTAACAAAGTGAAGCAGAAAAGGCATTTGACAAAATTTAACATCCATTCATGATAAAAAGTCTCAAAAAAGTGGATATAGAGGGAACATACCTCAACATAATAAAGGTCATATAGGACAAATCCACAACTAACATACTGAAAGGTGAAAAGCTAAGAGATTTTCCTACATGATCAGGAACAAGACAAGGATGCCTGCTGTCACCACTTTTACTCCACATAGTCTTGGAAATTCTAGCCAGAGCAATTAGGCAAGCAAATGAAATAAAAGGCATTCAAATCAGAAAGAAAGAAGTAAAATTGTTTCTATTTGCAGATGACATGAAATTACATGTAGAGAACTCTAAAGACTCCACCAAAAAATTATGAGAACTAATTCAACAAATTCAGTAAAGTTGCAGAATACAAAATCAATATAAAAAATCAGTTGCATTTCTATACACTAACAACAGTCTGTCAGGAAAAAAAATTAAGATAACAGTCCTATTTACAATAACATCAAAAAGAATAAAATACTTAGGAATAAAATTTAACCAAGGAGGTGAAAGATCTGTATACTGAGAACTATAATACATTAAGGAAAGAAATTGAATAAGGTACAAATAAATGGAAGAATTAATATTGTTAAAATGCCCAAAGCAATTTAGAGACACAGTACAGTCCCTAACAAAATTCTGATGGCATTTTTCACAGAAATAGAACAAACAACCTCAAATTTGTATTGCACTACAAAACACTTCAAAAAGCCAAAGCAATCTAAAGAAGGAACGAAGCTGAAGATGCCACACATCCTGATTTCAAACTACATTACAAAGCCATAGTAATCAAAACAGTGTGATATTGGAATAAAAACAGACACAAAGATCAATGGAACAATGTAGAGAGCCCAGAAATGAACCCAAGTATATATGGTCAATTAGTTTTTGACAGGGGTCCCAAGAATACACAAAGGAGAAAGGGTTGGCTCTTCAATAAAGGGTGCCAGGAGAACTGGGAGGCCATATTCAAAAGAATGAAGTTGGACCCCTGTCTTACACCATACACAAAAATCAACTCAAAATGGATTAAAGACTTGAACACAAGACCTGAAACTGTAAAACTCCTAGAAGAGAACCTAAGGGGTAACTCCTTGATATCATTCTTGGCAATAATTTTTTGGATTTGATGCCATAAGCAAAAGCAGCAAAAACAAAAATAAACAAGTGGGACTACATCAAACTAGAAAGCTTCTGCCCGCCAAAGGAAACCATCAACAAAACGAAAAGGCAGCCTATGCAATGGGAGAAAATATTTGTCAATCATATATCTGATAAGGGGTTAGTATCCAAAACATATAGAACTCGTACAACTCAAAAGAAAAAAAAATCTGATTAAAACGTGGGCAAAGGATCTGAATAGACATTTTTCCAAAGACACACAAAGGGCTAACAAGTACATGAAAAGATGCTTGACATCATTAATCATCAGGAGAAGGCAAATCAAAACCACAATGAGATATCACCTTATTGGTGATATGGCTATCATTAAAAAAGATAATAAGTGTTGGTGAAGATATGGACAAAAGGAAATTCTTGTGCATTATTGGTGGGAACATAAATCACTAACTACTATGGAAAACAGTATGGAGGCTTCTCAAAAAATTAAAAATAGAACTGCCATATGATCTAGCAATCCCACTTCTGGGTATATATCCAAAGGAAATTAAACAAGATCTCTAAAGAGATGTCTGCATTCCCATGTTTATTGAAGCATTACTCACAATACTGGAAACAACAATAGTGTCCATCAAAAGATGAATGGATAGAGAATATTACACACACATACACACACACACACTACATACCCCCATGGAATATATTTAGCCATGAGAAAGAAAGAAATCCTGTTAATTGTGACAACATAGATGGAAACTTGAGGGCATTATGCTGAGTGAAAATCAGAGACTAGAATGGTGGTTACCAGTGTCTGGGAGCTGCAGGAATTGGGGAGATATTGGTCAAAGAGTCCAGTTGCAGTTTGAAGATGAGTAAGTCCTAGGGACCCAATGTACAATGTGGTGATTACAACCAATAAAACTGCACCATATTCTTGAAAGTTCCTAAGAGAGTAGATCTTAAATGTTCTCACCACAAAAATAAGGAATGGTAGTTAGTGATGTGATGGAAGTGCTAGCTGACTATGGTGGTAATCATTTTGTAATATGTAAGTATATCAAGTCAGTACATCATACACCTTAAACTTACACAATGTTATATGTCCATTATATCTCAATGAAGCTGGGGGAGGAAAAAGAAGATGATTTCCCTGGGAAAGTCACTCAGAATCCAGCTTCAGGAATGGATTCTTTTTTTTTTTTTTTTAAGGTTTTATTTTTAAGTAATCTCTACACCCACCATGGGGCTCGAATTTACAACCCCGAGATCAAGAGGCATATTCTCTGCTAACCAAACCAGCCAGGTGTCCTCAGGAATGATTCCTAAGGAAGATAGTGATAGCACATGACTGGGAGAACATGTAGAAACAAATGAGAAAGAGACAAAGGAACAAAAGTTAACCTGACATCGAGGATGTTTTCAGTGAAGTCCCTGAGCTTTTCCTCTGTTTAACTCTGATCTCTAGCTTCGTGAATCTTCAGCAATATCACAACAATGGACGGGGGTGTGATGTTGTCTCTGAGCCCAAGAAGAAGTTAAATTATGTTTTTTATTATCTGTTTCAGAATAATAACACTCCTCATAGTAGCTGGCAGGCCTTGTGTAATGTGTTAAGCATAGATCTACTTTATTTCCTCTCCGAACTATCTTCTTAAGTAGTTTAAGATCTAGTCAAAGAAATGCATATGCAACAATGTGCTATCATTTTCACCTATCAAAAATACCAGAAAAAGTTTTTTAATGAGAATATTCAGTGCAGGCGAGGATGCAGCAAGTGCGTACACATAGGAGTGTATATGCAGTGCTGGTTAGAAAGCACGTTGCTGCAAGCTTTAAAACAATCGATCTAGAAATGCTCATCAGGAGCCTGTAAAACATTCACGAGTTGACCAGCTCATCTGTCCTAAAGATAAAATCCAAAATACGGAAAAACTTGGTGCACAAAGATGTACATCAGAGCACTATTTAAAATAGATAGGGGGCACATGCCTGGCTCAGCTGGTGGAACATGGGACTCTTGATCTCAGGGTCATGAGTTCAAGTCCCACGCTGGGTATAGAGATTACTTAAAAAAATAAAAAATAAATAAAATAGTTACAGAAATAATCTAAAATGTCCCCAAATAAGAAAATGGAATAGAAAACTACAGTATATAATCTTTGGTAGCCATTCAAATAATGTTCATGAAAATATATTAATTACGTGTTCTCCATTCCATTTTCTCAAAAGAAATAAAGTAAAATTAAAATTGAATAAAAAGCATAATTTTTGTTATCAAAAATATTATGCATAGAGAAAGACTAAAAAGATTCCACTAAATGTTAAGTATTTAGAGGAGATGAATTTGTATGTGAATTTTGAGGTCTTCATAGTTCTTCCGTATTTTGAATTTTATATGAGCATGTATTATATTTATAATCAGAAGCTGAGGATTACGCATGCACACATGATTTATTGTTTTCACCCCAGTCTTCCTCTATCTGGAAAACAGCTTTTCAAAATGACTTTTAACAAAAGGAATCCAGAAAGCTCATGTATTCCTCTGTTGGGGCTGCCATAAGATATCACAGACTGGGGAACTGAAACAATAGAAGTTTATTTCCTCACCATTCTGGAAGCTAGAAGTCTAAGATCAAAGCAGGGACAGGTTTGGTTTCTCCTGAGGCCGGGCTCCTGGACTTGCAGATGGCTGCCTTCTCCCTATGACCTCCCGTGCTTTCACTCCTGCAGTCGCCTCCCTGGGGTCTCGTCCTGTGGGATTCCAGCCTCGCCCTGATTCCCTCATCTGACCTTAATTACCTCCTGAACGGCCCAATCTCCAAATTCACATTGAATATGAGGGCTTCAGCATATGAACTTGGGGGTGTGGGAAGGGGACAGTTCAATCTTTAACATGCAATCATTTATTCAACATGCTCGGGTCTCCCTAGAAACTGAGCTCAATAGCAGAGATGTCAGTAGAAGTGCTTGTCCTCTTGGAGTTCCCATCTAACAAGAGAGGGCAAATAATAAACCAGTAAAAATGCTAGAAATGCCATGGAAGAATTTAAAACATGATGGAGGAGGGATAGAGAGTGACCAGCTGAAGAAGGAGGGTTGCTGAATTAGTCTGGGTTATGGGGAAGGTCTCTCTGAGGAGGTGAGGGTCCGTCCTCCATCGTGTGAAAGTCCGGGCGGAGGGCTCAAAGCTCACGTTCCCACCCACCTTCCAAGCCACGTGGAAGCTTGCAGCCTCTCAGCCTATGGGAGCCACCTTTCCATGCTGCTGTGTGAGGCTGAGGACTCAACTTTGTCATCGAGACTCTCTCCTGAGGTGACATTTTAGCCCTGTGTCTAGGCCAGAACTGTGGGTCAGGGGCACCTTCCATGGGCTTTCTTGCCACTGTGTCCTTTTTCCAAATCACACTGAAAACTCAATGAAGAGCAAGCAAGCACTCGACTCCGGCATGAAGCCTCCTTAACATCCAAGTCTTCTGATTTCCCTCGCTTCCTTGATTTATACTTAAATATTATTCATCTGCCCTTCTCAAAAGGGAACTCAGGCCACCTGAACAGAGCAGAAGTAATATATGCTAAACAGTCCTTTACTGCAGTTAATAACTCCACTTACCTTCTGCTCTAAATGTATTTTTAACATGCAGGGCATAGGAGAGGACTTTCTTAAGAGCTATACGAGCTTCGTTTCTCCACTTATGCTTAAAAACAACTAAGTACCTTGAGGTCATAACCACTATAAAAATACATAATCTGTTGTTTTAGGCAGGCTCATTTTACTAAAAATGCTTTATAAATCCTGAGTAATAGGATGTTCTCTCTGTTGGTGTGCCTGGAGTCCATAATACTAACAAGTATCTTTGAGGGGAGCCCATTGTTTTCCAAGTTACTCATCTCTGTTCTGTCTGACCTGCCACAAAATCGTTCCGTGGATTTTGACACAGGCAAATAGAAATGACAAATGCATTGATTTAAACCTTAACCTTGTGTGCTTTCTATACAAAACCTCTTCTGAACTTTGCAGTTGTCATTTAAGCTGTAATGTGCTGTCAGCCTGGTGTGTCTACTTGTAAAGTCATTCCGGGTCTGCATATTGCTCCCAAGGTTACCTTCAAATGCAAAAGCTGTGAAACTTCCAGACATTGTTTCTATTTTTATGTACTGGCTAAACTAAATGACCTTCAGGTGATCTACCTTTTAGGCCAAAGGGCACTGCCAAATTTTTACATATTAGTTTTTTGAATTAAAAATGTACATTTATTTTTCCTAGTGACACCCTTGAAATGAGATTTCAATTTCATAAGGCTCCAAAATACTGATTAAAAGTTTAGGCTTGGGCACCTGGGTGGCTCAGTTGGTTAAGCGACTGCCTTCGGCTCAGGTCATGATCCTGAAGTCCCGGGATCGAGTCTCGCATCGGGCTCCCTGCTCAGCGGGGAGTCTGCTTCTCCCTCTGACCCTCTTCCCTCTCGTGCTCTCTGTCACTCATTCTCTCTTTCTCGAATAAATTTTTAAAAAAAGTTTAGGCTTATCAAATGCCCCACCTGCCGTTGGCTAAATTCCTCCACGAAGTTGCTGGAAATGAATTCTCTTTCTCTGAACTCCTTAGAGTACATTGTTCATATCGTTTATCTATCATATGTTACCTTGCATTTTGAGTATTTATTTACTAACCTTATCACTCAAGTTATATCTTAAATCCACTGAGGACAGGGAGTTTGTGTTAAACATCTCTTTATCACCTATCATGGTGCCTTATTATGAGATGTTTAATGAAAATATTTAATGAATTAAAGAATATATTAAAATAATAATGAAGGGGCCCCTGGGTGGCTCAGTCAGTTAGGCGTCCGGTTCTTGATCTCAGCTCAGGTCTTGGTCTCCGGGTTGTGAATTCAGGCCCCGCATTGGGCTCCATCCTGGGCGTGGAGCCTCCTTAAGAAAAGATTTTTTTTTAAGTTAAAATAATAATGAAAAGAGCCTGTCATTTTATATTTATGAATGGTGCAGGATATTTTGCCCAAGTCAAGAGTTGTTTCATACACTTCCCAGTGATAGCTGCTTGGTTACCTGAGAACTGGTGAGTGCCAAGCATGGGAGCATGACTACAAGTCTTCCAGGGGTCATTCATGTCCCCTTACAAAGTGTAGCAGTGGGGCAGGGGCACAGTGTGAGGGAAGAGTCATAGAAACAGAGCAAGAGCACTGCTCTTCATGCCCCTTTAGTAAAATAGATCATCAGCATCTGTGTTGTTCGGGCACCATGATCTTAACACTAATTGTTATTCGTCATTTTTATTTTATGCATCTTATAGTATACTCAACAGCAACTGATTATTAATGTACCGGATAGATTTACTTTGTTAGATGGAGATCGTTTCCTCCATGTGATAAATGAGGCAGTGGGAGATTACAGAGTAAAAAAAAATTCCAAAGGATTATATGGCTAGTTAAGAGGCAGAGCTCGGATATGAACCTGTGTGTTCTTGGTTCTAAATCCACTGGTTGTTCCTATGACTCACTTGCCCACCTACTAACAATGTAAATGCACAGTGACTGAGAAGTTACATAAATGTTCTTGAGAGATCCATTTCTGAAACTAGATCAAAAGTTTAAATTGGGGGAAAGGTAACTCTAAGATATACCTAATTGATATTCTATAAATTCTGGAGCATAACTTTATTACTGCTCGTTACCAAAACATTCTCTTGCATTTTGAAAGCCTAAGATGTCTATAATTCTGGTATAGAGACTAGAAACTTTTTATTATTACCCTGAGCCACCGCTGACTTTAATGAAGTAGCAGTTTTGGGGAAAGAAAAATAAAATGATAGCCTCAGTTTAACGGCAATGTCATAGGAAGCAATTTATTATAATATGTGTAAAAGAGAGTTTTGGGGTAATTACTGTCAAGCTACCTATCACAAATTCACAATTTCACAATTCACAAATTTTTTAGTGAATTTTTTCTATGTATCGTGTCCTGTTATAGAATGAATACCTAAATGAAGGTGTTAATGCCAGAATGATTGAATATGAAGATAACCTGCCCCTCCTAGATATGTTTCTGCAGAAGCCAATGGGTCTACTATCCCTACTCGATGAAGAAAGTCAATTTCCCAAGGCCACTGACCAGACTCTTGTGGGTGAGTTTTAATAAAATATGTCTGCATTGTTTTTTGCTGCCGTCGTATAATGCTCTGAATGACTTAAAAAGAATTTTTTTAATTATCTGCGAGAAAATAGCTATCACAAAGCCTGCATAGGTAACTTTAAAGAAGAGGCTTTGGGTCTAATATCTGGACCAGTGAATGTTTAAAATAGGGTGAGAAGGGGTACGTGCACCCCAGTGTTTAGAGCAGCAATGTCCACAATAGCCAAACTATGGAAAGAGCCAAGATGTCCATCAACAGATGAATGGATAAAGAAGATTGTGTGTGTGTGTACATATGTGTGTGTGTGTAGACACACACACACACACACACACACACACACACACACAGGAATATTATGCAGCCATCAAAAAAACGAAATCTTGCCATTTGCTACGACGTGGATGGAACTAGAGGGTATTATGCTAAGCGAAATAAGTCAATCAGAGAAAGACATGTATCATATGATCTCACTGATATGAGCAATTCTTAATCTCAGGAAACAAAGTGAGGGTTGCTGGAGTGGTGGGGGTGGGAGGGATGGGGTGGCTGGGTGATAGACCCTGGGGAGGGTATGTGCTATGGTGAGCGCTGTGAATTGTGCAAGACTGTTGAATCACAGACCTGTACCTCTGAAACAAATAATACATTATATGTTAAAAAGAAAAAAAAAAAGATAGTAGGAAGGGAAAAATGAAGGGGGGAAATTGGAGGGAGAGAGGAACCATGAGAGACTATGGACACTAAGAAACAAACTGAGGGTTTTAGAGGGGAGGGAGGTGAAGGGGATGGGTTAGCCCAGTGATGGGTATTAAGGTGGGCACGTATTGAATGGAGCACTGGGTGTTATACGCAAACAATGAATCATGGAACACTACATCAAAAACTGATGATGGAATGTATGGTGACTAACATAACATAATAAAATAAAATTAAAAAAAATAAGGTGAAACATTTAGTGATGAATTAAACAAGTTTAATATTGGACTTCTTACATTGGTAGAGCCCCAGTCATAGGATCTTATGTTAGAAATAACCTTAGAAATTATCAAGCCCCCCCTCCTCAAAAAAGAAACTACCCAGCCCCAAATTAGAAATTGGAGGGCAGGGCAAAAGGCCAGCTCTGGAATTTGAAAAGAGATAGCTAATGAGAAGGCAATAAATTCATCTAGACACTTGTCTAATAGAGGCAAATAGCCTCCAATACCTTAATAATCTCTAAATTACAGTACATTAATAAATATTCACAATAGTCCTGAGTCATCAAAGAAAGCATAAACATATTCATTTTTCTGTTTGAGAAGGCAAAGATATGTTTAAAAGATTATCATCTAAAATGGTTACAATTAAAAACGTCTTACTCCTTAGATTAAAAAATAAAACTTTAGCTTGTTCAGGTAAAAAAATCATTTTTTAATGTAGAAATACTGTATTCCCTGATGGTTGGAGATATTGATTATGTATAATAAATATTTGCAGAAAATTTGGATTCACATTTTCTCTCATTTACTTTGGGTGATAGAGTTTGTTTCTTACCAGTAAGTCTGTGATGTTGCTTCCTGCTGACTCACTCATTGGCTTATTCTCTCCTCTCATTGGACAGTACTGATGGAAAATAAAACAACCCCAAAGTTCTGGGGAAAATTGTCTCATAGCAATCACTTGATTTTTGAGGTTAAAATGTCCCTTCTAGGACATGGAGTAAAAAATTCTCTGAAGGTGACACAATTGTTATAGGACTGTAACTGCCTTTATGACCCTACATTTTTCCTATGTAATCAGTAATAACTTATTCTAATAGAAAGGAGAGCCAGAATACCAGATTTCTAGGGTCATGGCTTCACATCAAACTGGTTTCACAAACCTCTTTGATCAGTTCATCTCAGGTAGTTTCCTTCCTCTCTACCAGTGGCCCACAAAATGTGGTGCCCAGACCAGGAACATCAGCATCCCCGGGGAACTTGCTAGAAATGTGACTTCTTGGATTCCCCCCATGCCCAGACCTACTAAGTCAGAAACTCTGTGTTTTAATAGGCCCTCTGGGGGTGGGAGGTGGGGTGGGCTTCTGTTGCTTGCCAAGGTTTAAGAACTGCTGCTCTAAATCATAAAAGAATGGTTAAATTCATGATCTTGAGTTTGGTCTCACCATTTGTGCTCCAAATCTCATTTATCAGCTATGTGAAATTGTCTTTTCACTGCACATTATCCATTTTATAGTGAAAGAGATGATTCTGTCAATCAGTATTTTCTGAGGATCTCTTTACATGGCTTGATAGTGGAGTTCAATTTTTTTTCCTATAGAAAAATTTGAAGGTAACCTGAAATCACAGTACTTCTGGAGGCCCAAAAGAATGGAACTTAGTTTTGGAATTCACCACTATGCAGGAAAGGTAAGAACTATGAAGAATTGTGACTGCGTTTCTCTTAGTCCTTCATCAAATAATAAGGATAAACATGAAAACTATGGCCCGAAATATTTACAGATAGTTATGAGATAGCCATCTGTTTCTGCCCCAATCTGGCCCTGTCTGTTCTCCAGCTTCCTACAGTCTGTCCTGAAAAGGTAAACAAAAAATCCTTCTCCCACTTTTTCAAACACAATCTTATAGGTTTTCTAGAGGAATTTTTATTAAGAAACTAAGGGAAAACAAGAAAGAAAAGAAAAAGAGAAGTGTCAGAGCTTCCATCTTTCTGATCATAAGATCTGGCTTTGGATGAGATTGGCTGGCGATGGGGACGTACTTTTTCCTTCTTTTCATGATAGCTGGGAACCTTTTGTATAAACTGCCTTTTAGAGACTTGAGGTACTTCTCTCTCCACAGAAGCCTTTGTCTCTCCTCCTGCCCAAGAGGAGAAAGTGCCAGATTGGAGGTGTTGTCGGATAATGGAGCTAACCTAGGTGGGGTTGACTGATGGACTGTTCAGCAGTTGTATGTTTATGCATTGATAGATGCACATTCCCACGGCAGAGCAAACCTCAGATATATTGTCCTAAACCCAAGGATGCTCTGTTTCCCTTCCGCAGAGAATAACAGGTCATTCCTTCACAATGATGTTGTAAATATTGGAGGACTGAGAAGATATTAAAATCAAGAAAGAAATGCATAGAATGAGAAATACATGAACAAAATGAAATTAACACAGAACCTGGAAGATTTAGGTCTACTAGGACTTCTCTAGTCCACAGACTTCAATATTCCCCAGACTTTTGTCACTGAAAAAAAAATCTACCTTAAAGATTTTAGTTTTGGCCTCTCCCATGGTGTTCAGCATATGATTTTTCCAAATAAGCCTTCTCTAAAAACATCCATTAAGAATTTCCTATGATCATTTTATCCAGTTGTTTTTAATACCTGTATTAGTCTGCTTGGACTGTCATAAGAAAAATAATGCAGGATGGGTGGCTTAAAGCACAGAAACTTATTTTCTCACAGTTCTGGAAGCTAGAAGTCCAAGATCAAGGTGCCAGCAAGGCCGATGTCTGGTGAGAACTCTCTCCCTGTCTTGCAGATGGATGCATTCTTACAGTGTTCTCATGTGGATCTCCAGTGTGTCTTTCTCTTCTTACAAGGATACCAGTCCTATGGGATTAGGGTCCCACCCCTAGGACCACATTTAACCTTAATTACCACCTTAAAGACCCTATCCAAATACAGTCACATTTGGGATCAGGAATTCAACATATTAGTTTTGGAAGGACACGATTCAACCCATAACAACAACCATATTAGATCATCCATCCTACAGAAATCTTTGGGTCACATTGATCTTTAGAAAGTCTTAAAATTATTTAGAAGTGCCAGAAACATGAATACTCATAGTGTACCTAGACCATACTACTTATGGAGACGAAAATCTATAATGGCCAATTCACTGCACGGGAATCAGTTATCGTAGAAATGAGAATCTCTTGATGGCCCAGGGTGCCTCCTTTATGCCACCCTCAACCCTCCAGAGAAAGGAAACACTACCAAATTTCCAATATAATAAATGAGAGGAATCAAACCTTTTTAATGATTTTAACCCAAATAAAATTAGCAAGACACAATTTTTCTCTGACAAAATATACTCTAGACCTGGAAAAGTTTGCTCCTCCAACCAAGTTGTAAAGGACTACCTTTATAAATCTTTGTATACCTGTCGCTCAGCACAGAGGAAGTTCTCAATCAATACCTACTGATGATTCTGCTGCTGTTGATGGTGATGGTGATGATAATGAGAATGACATCGTTTGTGATACTGAAACGTACTTTATCAACAGGTCCTCTATAATGCAAGTGGGTTCTTAGCTAAAAATAGAGACACTCTTCCAACTGATGTTGTGCTGCTTTTGAGGTCATCAGAAAACAGTGTAATTCGGCAACTAGTCAATCACCCTCTGACAAAAACAGGTAAGTTGAGGCAATTTCCTTCAACTGAGAAAGTTCCTCAGGCCCAATCCAGTAGTTTCTGACTGTGATTTTCATGAGTATAATCCTCAATTTCTTTATGTTGGTTTGTTTTTAGCTCACTAAAATGCGTTTTTTAATACATTCTGCCCAGATTGTCTGAAGAACATGTAAAAATGAATATAAACAAACTAGGTTTTCAATAAAGAAAGTGTCTGAAGAACTGACCAAAAAATATGGTGGTATTTTAACTACTCACTAGAAGAATATGCTCACCTCTAAAAAGTTCAGAATGACGTCTGTTTCAGGACTGGGCAGCTTTGGGGTGGTACTTTAAGACTCTAAAGGTTTAGGGGCGCCTGGATGGCTCAGATGGTTAAGCATGTGCCTTCGGCTCAGGTCATGATCCCGGGGTCCTGGGATCGAGCCCCGCATCGGGATCCCTGCTCTGCAGGAAGCCTGCTTCTCCCTCTCTTGCTCCCCCTGCTTGTGTTCTCTCTCTGGGTGTCTCTCTCTCTGTCAAAAAAATTAAAAAAAAAAAAAAAACCTTCAAAAAAGACTCTATAGGTTTAGTGAGCTCTGCCTTATTGATTAAAAACTTACATGCGTTTGCTCCACCCAACCAAATACATGTTTGCATTTGCTTTTAAGTAGGAAAAAAAATGTAGTTTGGGTTATTTTTCTTTATTGGAGTTTGTTTTATTATTTTGCATTTCTTTTTACAGTTTTATTGAGATATAACTGACATAATAAATAGCACATGTTTAGACAGTAAAATGTGATGAGTTTTTGACAGGCATAAACACCTATAAAACATTACTACGCTCAGTAGTGAGTGAACGTATTCATCACCCCCAGATGATGTTTCCTCATGGCTCTGGAATCCTTCCCACCACCACTCCTGACCCCTCTCCATTTGTTCTAGCACCGTTGGTTGAAAGAATTGTTCTTTCCCCCATTGAATCGCTTGGGTGCCCTGTTGAAAATCAATTGACTATATACATGTAAGTCTATTTCTAGACTTTTCACTGGTATTTGTCTATCTTTATGGCAGTACTACACTTCTTGATCACTGTAGCTTTATTAAAAAAAATTGAAATCAGGTAGTATAAGCTACCCAACTCTTGTTCTTTTTCAGAGTTGTCGATTATAATTCCTTTGCTTTTCCATAAAAATTTTAGAATAAGCTTGTCAATTTCTATCAAAAATCCTGGTGAGATTTTGATTGGGATGCACTGAAGCTATTGATTAATTTTGGCAGAATTGATATCTTCACAATATTGGGTCTTCCAATCAGGGAGCACAATATAGCTCTCCATTTATTTAAGCCTTCTTTAATTTCTCTCAGCAATACTTTGTAGTTTCCAGTGTATGAGTCTTGTGTATCTTTGTCAAATTATCTGCTAATATATCACATTTTATGCTATAAATATATAAATATATTTAAATTAATTTAAATTCTGTTTGTTGCTAGTATATAGAAATCCAGTTGATTTTTGTGTTTTGATCGTTCACCCTACAGTGTTGCTAAGCTCATTTATTAGAGTAGCTTTTTTTGTAAATTCCATAGGATATATAGATGATCATGTCATCTGTGAAAAAAAAGTTTGCCCTTTCTTCTCCATTCTGTTTACTTTTTTTATGTCTTCATCTTGCCTGGTTGCACTGGCTAGAATCACCAATGCAATATTGAATACAGGTGCTAAGAATGAACATTCTAGCCTTATTCCTCATCTTGGGGGGAAAGCTTTCAATTTTTCCCCAATAAATATGATGTCACCTGTAGGTTTTTCATAGGCGTTCTTTCTCAGGAGGAGAAATTCTTTCTATTCTTAATTTTCTGAATATTTATCAGGCATGCATGTTTGAATTTTGTCAGATGCTTTTTCTGCATCTACTGAGATGTTCATTCATTTATTTTTTAATCTGTAAATATGACGAGTTATGTTGATTGATTTTTGAATGTTATGCCAACTTTTTATTCCTGGGAAAAACCTGCGTCACGATGCGCTGGACTTTTATGTATCGCTAAGATTAAATTTGCTGACATTTTGTTAAGAATTTTTGCATCTGTGTTCATGAGGGATATTGGGCTATAGTTTTCTTCTAATTTTTTTCTAATGTTGGGATCAGAGTAATATTGGCCTCATCGAATGAATTGAGAAGTATTGCTTCCTCTTCAATTTTCAGGAAAGGTAGAGGGAGTATTATTTCTTTCTGAATTCCTTTATAGAATTCACCAGTGAAGCCATCTGGGCCAGAAGGGGTTTTCTGTGAGTAGGTTTTGGACTACAAATTCAATCAAACTGTTCAACACATATAAGGATATTTAATTACCTAATTTTTTGAATGAGCTTTAGTAGGTTGTATCTTCTAAGAAATTTGTCTGTTTCATCTATGTAGTCAGATTCATTGACATAACGTCAATTATAATGTTCCCTTACTATCCTTTAATATCTATAGATCTTGGCGTTTTATCAGCTCTCATTCCTGATCTGAATCTTTTGTGTCCTTTTTCACCTTATTCTTGATAGATTTTCTAGAGATTTGTCAATTTTACTGATCTTCTCAAAGAACCAGCATATAGTTTATAGTTTCACTGATTTTCTCTATTGGTTTTGCTTTCTATTTTGTTGATTTTTTTTTTTCCTTCTTTTTTCTTTCTCTCTCTTCTGGGAGGAGCGGGGGGAGGGCTTTTTCATCTTTGTTTCCTTTCTTCTGTTTACTTTGGGTTTTATTTTGTCTTCTTTTTCTAATTTCTAAGGTGAGACCTTAGGTCATTGATTTAAGAAAACATTCCTTTTCTAATATAAGTACTTATATGGACTATAAGTATTATATTTCAGTTCTAAAAATATTGGGATTTTTCCAAATCTTTGTGTTGTGGCCTTCTAATATAATTCTATAGTGCTCAGAAAGCATATTTTGTATGATTTAATCCATTAAATTTACTGAGACATGTTTTAATGGCCCTGAATATGATATATCTTATTTTATGTTTCATTTACACTTAAAAATTATGTATTTTCCACTGTGTTGGATGGAGAGTTATATAAATGTCAATTGGATCAACTTGGTTGATAGTATTGGTCAAATCTTCTATATCCTTGCTGTTTTTTTCTCTCCTGGTTCTACCAGTTACTGAGAGAAGAGTTTTGAAATATCTGATTATAATTCAATTTATCTATTTTGTCTTTCATTTTTATCAGCTTTTGCTTCATGTGTTTTTAAGATCTATTACTGGACACATAAACATTTAGGATTATTATAGCTTCTTGATGACTAGACCCCTTTATTATTATAATATTCTTTGCTCTGAAATCTACTTTGCCTGATAATATGGAGACTCCAACTTTCTTAGGATTAGTGGTTGAATGGTATATCTTTTTTTACACTTTCAAATTCATCTTATTTTGTGTTTGTATTTAAAGTGGGTTTTTTTTTTTTTGTAGACGGCATGTAGTTGGGCCTTTTTAAATTGTGACGATCTCTGCCTTTTAATTGAGGTGATCATACCAAAGATATGTTGGGTTTGACTGACTCTACCATTTGATGTGTATTCTATTGGTTACATCTGTTATTTTCCCTAGTCTTCACCTGGGTTCCCCTCCTTACAGTGTAAAATCTCTTTAGACAGAAACTGGGGTCATCATAGGGCTCACCTCATTTGTTTCCCCTCACTCAGGGATCAGTGTCCTATACTGCTTGATGCACGATATATAAAAACTGTTATTCCTAGACAAATACTGTATGATTCTTCAGAATAAGGTACTTAGGGCAGTCAAAATCATAGAGACAAAAAACAGAATCATGGTTGCCAGGGGCTGGGCGTGGTAGGAATGGGGAGCTAGTATTTAAGGGGTATAAAGTTTCAGTTTTACAAGATGAAAAAAATATGGACATGGATGGTGGTGATGGTTGCCTAACATTATGAATGTATTTAATGCTATTGACCTGTACACTTAAAAATGATTAAGATGCTGAATTTTATGTTATGTAAGTTTTACAATAAAAAATGAAAAGGAAGAAAAACGGTTACCTCATATATTTTGTATTTTGTATTTTTTTTTTTTTTTGGTTATTTCAGCTAATTCAGTCTGTGTTACTTTATCGTGCCCAGAAGCAAATGTCTTCAGTTTTGACTTTAACCATTGTCATCTCTTTCTATATCCACCAACTGCGTCTGTGCACCTAATCTCATGTTTTTTACCCTTATAAAATATGCAACCAGGTTCTCAATACTATGTTCTGTCTCCTTATTATCAGCAAAACCATGTTTCATTAGCCAGGGAGAAGAGAATTTCATAGTCAAAGATGTTTCAGTGACTGAATCTCAAAGCTATCAGAGGCATTTGGATTTTATATTCACCTAGATGTGCAAACATAATAATAATGATGACAACAATAATAATACATAAATTTGTTTAGAAGTTGCAATGTGCGAGGCACTGGGCTGACTACTTTTATTTACTCCTAATAGCAACACTCTGAGGAGGAATTACTGTTACAGATGAGACATTGAGTCTTGGAAATGTTGAGCAACTTTCCCAATGTTGTTCCTGTGGGAAGTCTTAGAAGTGGCCTTGAAAGTGTGGGTTTTCCAATTCTGTATTATGCTGTCTCCAAGATTCTAAGATAACCCTTTGCATGTATGACTTTAAATATGAAATACAGTTCAGCCATTATTAGGAGGAAACGTACCACAATTCCTTGCAGCTCGCATCTCTACCTTGGTTTATTACAGGTTTGTTCATCAGGTCAACTATAAAGGCAAAGTGGATATATTTTCTGAAATTAAGATCTATGCTAGGGCGCCTGGGTGGCTCAGTTGGTTGAGCGGCTGCCTTCAGCTCAGGTCATGATCCTGGAGTCCCTGGATCGAGTCCCGCATCGGGCTCCCTGCTCAGTAGGGGGTCTGCTTCTCCCTCTGACCCTCCCCCCTCTCATGTGCTCTCTCTCTCTCTCTCTCACTCTCTCTCTCAAATAAATAAATAAAATCTTTAAAAAAAAAAGAAGATCTTTGCTAATTTTAGTTCCTGTTGATACACGTTAATGAATTTTTAGGTTTTCATTTAAAAAAAAGGCTTTCATTTATTTTGTTGTTAAATAATTTGATGACTAGTGTATAAATTTTGTTACATTGAAATTATTAATCCCTTAGTAAATTTCCTCTAGTTTTTTAGTTTTCAGAAAAACTTAAATTTTTAGTTCTTATTTGGCTAATATTAAGTAATGGTATCTATTCAGTAATGGGTCTATTCTAATTAATGTGCTACTAGTCCTTTGTATAAGTCTGTAGTAATTTTGGTAATTCTTTTCTAAAACTTTCCCTTAAAAAAAAAACAAATGAAAGTCCACAGCTGCCCCTCTGAAGACCATGTGGTACTATCTCTGGCCACTCTGCTGTCTGCAGTAAGTTTCACAGTCGAAGAGTAAACAGTGCAGTGTGCAGCCCAGCGTGAAAGCCAGCACGCACACCCATTGTGGCACTTTTCTTGATAACGAGGGAAGGGGGACGACAGCACAGTAGAGGCACTGCCAGCTACATCCCAGGCAGGGTCCCACCAGCATCAGCACTTTGGAGCCAGGCTTTTGCTACCACAAAGAATGTGAAGGATTTGTCAAAAACATGTAGTAGCCTTGGGGCACCTGGGTGGCTCAGCTGGTTAAGCGCCTGACTCTTGATTTCGGCTCAGGTCATGATCTCAGGGTCTGGATATTGATCCCTGCATCAGGCTCCATGCTGGGCATGGAGCCTACTTAAAATTCTCTCTCCCTCTCCCTCTGTCCCCACCCCACCCCTGGCATGCACACACACACACACTCTTTCTCTCTAAAAAACAAACAAAAAAAATGTAGCCTCCACTTCTCACCTAAAAGAATGAGAGTGAAAAAGAAACAATCTTTCTGACGTGATACTGAATTCTGGAGATGTATTTGAACATTACTGTTGGGATGATGAACTCTTGGATTGTGGTTGGTTAGTTATTGTTCTTGGTGAGAGGTGGGACAGGAGAGAAGATGAACTAACATTTCTGGGTGCCTACCATGCACCAGACATACTGTCACATGTCATCAAAATTCTGGGAGGCAGACAGCATTATCCCCATTATACGGTTTCAAAATGCAACTCAGAGACTAAGTAAATGATCCGCGGGCAATACGATTTAAGTACCACAGCTGGTATCCAAATCCAGGTCTTCCTGGCTTCTGGGGCCATAATTTTTCACCACACCAAAATATTTTCACAGCCTCAAGTTGTGCATATTTAAGTAGCCCTAGTAAGAGGCACTTATTTCTGAATGTTAGATTGAACATATCCATTGCTCTTAACCATTCTTGATTTTCTTATAACCATTTCATATGAATTAATAATCCGTATGATTTTCAAGGCCCATTGTAAAGCTTACTTTTGCATTAAAAAAAATCTCAGATGCCATTTAACACACACACACACACACACACACACACACACACACACACGAAGCAAATTGTTCCCTTTATCAGAATCACACCATATCTTGTAGCAGTTAAAGGAAATCCAACACTTACCTGTATTTTTTTCTAACCTCAAGGCTGGGGTTTTTTTTCTGAACTTAAAATTTGTCATAAATTTTTATGTAATATTTTATCCTTAAATTTCTCATAAATACTTAAGCAAGGATGAATATTGTGGCATCAACAATGTTTATTTTAATACTTAAGTAAATGAGGAAAGTCTTCTAGTGATGAAAGACTCTAAAATGTATATTAATTTCATCCACATTCCTATAGGTAATCTGCCGCATTCTAAAACTAGAAATATAATAAATTATCAAATGAGGACTTCAGAAAAATCAATCAACTTGACAAAGGTAAGAAAATGCATCTTGCATGACAGTGAGTCTAAAAATCTAACCTTTACAACAACAGTGTGTGTGTGCTCCTAAAAGTAAACAGCATTTTACTTAGGTATTCTCCCTTTGATCTTTCTTTTCTGCTTAAACAGCTATGTTATGTTCATATTACTGCTAGCCACTAAAATAATCATGAATTTGTGATACCTTCTTAACTCTTCCTTTATAGCTCATTTCAATGTTACACTAAGACCAACTAAAAATATATTAGCTAAGGTCTGAGACATTCACATTCCCTGCAAGACCAATTAAAATTCCAGTGAGGCTGACAAAACAATTACCCTAGTAAAAATATTAACCTTTTGTCATTTTATGTATTTGAATGCATAGACCATGATAACCTGAAGGAAATTCCATGCGCTTCTTGTAGATCATAAAGTACAGTGGATACTGAAGCATCACTGTCTTTCTTGGTCTTTGTAGGATCAAAGTGGAGAAGCCACAGGTCATACCATAGAGACTACCAACATGAAGACACAAACAGTTGCATCATATTTTAGAGTAAGACATTAAATTATGGTGTGTTGTACTTAGGAATGTTATTGATTGATTGATTTTCAAATAGGGGGAGGGGCAGAGCGAGATGAAGAAAGAGAACACTAAGCAGGCTCCACGCCCAGTGCAAAGCCTGATGGGGGCTTGAATTCATGACCCATAAGATCACGACCTGACCCAAAATCAAGAGTCAGAGGCTTAACTGACTGAGCCACCCAGGTGCCCCAGGAATGTTATTTATTTTAAATGAGAGTTACAAATCAAAAACTAGTAATAAATATCAGAGTACTATTAGCAAAAGATAATTCTCATTGTATTCCATTTACTATTTATTAGATACAGAATATAGTAGAGAGTACTGTCAAAAACCTATGGATGGTTTGCTTTGATATTTTATCTATAAGATTATTGCATACTAAGTCAATCTTAATGGAAGTTTATACCTTGGTTAAATTTGTCCAAAGAACCAAACACATTTGCACTAAAACAAAACCTGACAGAGTGTTTAATTCAGTGCTATGATAACTACTTATCACTTCTCCATCCCACTCCTAAACGATCTTGCGGTGGGCAAATGGGACAAGGCTGAGCATCCGGGTCCATTCCATATCTCTCTGCACATAGACAAGATGAAAACCTCAAAAGAAAAAGAACTGGTATAAGCATGGGGCAAGGAGAAGGAATACCAGGGAAACATAGTAACATGCCAGGAAAGTCAGCCACTGTGTCCTTAGCATAGGGTCAAGGTGACCTTTCTTACCTTTTTTCCCTGGACAATACGGGAGAAAAGGAAGCTAAGGAAGATAAGAAGTACTTTACTTCCTCTGTGCTCCGAAGAACTCTAGATACCCCTGTCCTCATTATTGGTGTCAGTTCTTATTTATCTCTTCTGATAAAATCGTATTGGGGTGCCTGGGTGGCTCAGTTGGTTAAGTCTCTGCCTTTGGTCAGGTCATGATCTTGGGGTCCTGGGATCAAGCCCCGCATTGAGCTCCCTGCTTGGCAGGGAGTCTGCTTCTCCCTCTTCCTCTGCCTCTCCCCACCACTCATGCTGCCGCTCACTCGCTCGCTCGCTCGCTCTCAAATAAATAAATAAAATCTTTAAAAACAATTAAAAAATAATAATAAATCATATTAACCAGCCAATGAAAGTGGAGAAGACACTAACTAAAAATTGGAAATTATTAATAGTATAATTTAAGGCGGGAGAAGGGGAGGAAATTAGGCTAAATTTACTATAAGTAAGTGTTCAGTGAGTAAATCCAGTTTTCTAACAGAATCATAAAATGCTTTTAAAAATAGCTGGGTAGTTTTATTAAATATTTTTTCAAGTCATAAGCTCATAGCAGACAGTGTGTGCTTAATCAACTCTGAGTAGCATGGTAGTACGTTTATATGCTTCCTATCTCACATTTGCTGCTGGTACATTCACCTTACCTCAAGACCACAGCAAAGCTAAATTACCAAGCGTATTTACAGACAGATTATCTTCCTGTTTTAAGTGAGCTATCCAAGATCAACATCGGTCCACTGTTGGTGACATCCAACCCTGTGTGTATGTTTAGAACACTAGTTCATAAAATCATTGTCCTCCTCAGGCTGAAGTGGAAAGTGATAGAAGATAATTCCATAGAGTATATAATGTATTTTTTTAAAGTTGTTTTTCCTTCTGCGGAGGATGAACGTAGTGAAACACCATGCCTTGGTTCTTAAGACAAACCAGTGCCTAAGTTGCAGCAGGCTCTTTCTCCGAGTGCCAACGGCAAGTGTATCCCTTCCGTAGCTCCCGCGCCCGGCAGGTGCTTGCAGGACTACCAAAGGAATGATGGCAGACAAATGTCATGAAAAGGGGGCTCCAAAGTGGCAAGCCCAGCTGTGTGAGGATCACATCCGAGTTTCGGTGCCCAAGAAGAAGCCGAGCAAACCCAAGGCTTTGTCACTTGTGTAATTCTGTATTTGCCTTGTTCTGGCTTCAGAACCATAGGCTTCTATGTTCTCAACACTAAAAGAAATCCAACCGACGCCAGCTGACTATATTCATACATTGGTTACCTTGCCAGTAAATTGCAGTGCTGGTCTTTAACATGCTCATTTTCTGAGTTTCCACTTTTAGGTGAGCTGTGATTATTCTGTTATACTTAGTTGTCCTGTAATTGGCTACCGTTTTAATAAGCTGTTGCTGAACACAGTTTTCCTATCTATGTGACTTTGAAAATCCTAAAATAAATAAGAAAATTATCAAGTTAGAGCAGATTAGAGTACTTAAATGAATTTGCTTATTTTCGTAACTCCTACGTCCTATATAGTAAACTGCTTTAACTTCTCATTTCTTATTTTAACCCAGGAGATGATTCTGACAGGCCTTGAAGTGTTTACTTTCATACTTTCTATAAAGAAAGAATTGGACAAGGAAATTAATAGTATAAGCAAGAAGTTAAGTCATATGCCTAAATATTATATATCAGCAAGCTTCCATGAAGGGGTATAATTACTTACAAACAAATTATTTGATAAGTAATTTCATCTATTAATTAAAGTTGCCTTAAGTAAGTACAGGCAACCTTTTAATAGTTAAGTTCCGAATTATTGCCCCTACGTTTTTATGAGTAAATCTATGTTTTTAAAAATATCCTATAAATAAAATTTTCATTAATACGGATTTTCCTCCGTTGACTGTGAATTAATGTGAACATTTGTAACATCCAGTTTTCAGAGGTTTTTTTCTTATAATAAAAAGAAAGACTTGCAAGCCGCTAAGTTTCTGTATGCTACACTGAGAAATTTATTTTTTTTGCGTATTATAGTATTCCCTGATGGATTTGTTATCCAAAATGGTGGTGGGCCAACCTCACTTTGTCCGTTGCATCAAACCAAATAACGAACGTCAGGCAAGAAAATATGACAAAGAGAAAGTTCTCCTACAGCTTCGCTACACTGGAATTCTGGAAACAGCAAGAATTCGAAGGCTGGGATACTCTCATCGGATACTTTTCTCCAACTTCATAAAGCGGTACGTGGATTTCTTTTCAAGATTCCAAGTACAGTTTATAGAGAAATTCATCAGAAGAATGACAGGAAACAAAATAGGAAAGAAAATTACTCAGCCGTTCTAGGACGGAGGCATTTTGTTTTTGCAAATGATTTTTCATTGAAAGAGAAGGTAACTGGGCTGGGAGTTTCTGTTGTCAGCTGGGAGATCTGATGTGGTTGCATAGGATACCGGTCATGAGCAGGATGATTGAAAGGCCTAAGTTTCTGTACTGAGCAGTTAGAGGGTCTAGTTCTCAACCCAGTGCTCATGCTGTGTGACCCTTGGGCTGTACCAGTGATTCTCAACAGGGGGAATTTTTGCCCCTCAAAGAACATTTGTTAATGTCTGGAGACATTTTGGTTGTCACAGCTGATGGGATGGGGGTTGCTGTTGGCATCTAGCGCATGGAGTCCAAGAATGCTGCTAAGCATCTTACAATGCACAGAAAAGCCCCCCACAGCGAATAATTATCCAGCCTAAAGTGTTAACCATGCTGAGATCGAGAAACCCTGGCCTATACTGAACCTCATTTTCCCCTCATTTAATGAATCTGTCATGACTACCTGGTGGAATTGTGATAAGGATCAAATGAGATTATCTCAGTAACAGTATTTAGAAAACAAAAAGACTCAATTAGGTATAAGAAGTCCTTTTTAATATTTGAAATTAATGTAAAATTAATTGAGCTATATATTAAATATATTTTATAAGATAATACATTTGTGGTGATACAGAGGTTTAGTACCTTATATTTTAAATGCCATGTTTCTGATGTTTATCAATTCTATGATTACTATTAGCTGTTAAACTTGAAGTTTCAATTTTCCAAAGTATTACAATTTTCACGTGAAAGCTAGCATTTGAGAAATTCCCTATATATAACATTCTCTGGCCTTTTTCAGAGTGTGGAAATTAGGATTAAGAATAAAACAAAGTTTCTAACACCCCCCCCAACAAAACAAAACAAAACAAAACATCATCTTGTCTAGTGTCAAGCATTCTTTCACCTGGGGTAACCAAGACCCTTACTATTTTAAATAAAATGAAAATTCTAATTATTTTTGCAGACTTTCATATTTTCAGGTATCTATGGTAGTTCTTGCCTTTTTTCCCCTTTGGCACCTGGCAAAGAAAAGAAAGGTATAAAAAAAAAAAGCACAAAACAGGTTTGAAAGCATTCAGGTATTCAGTAAGTAATTACTGCCTAGCTTGTGTTTTAAGAAATAACTTTTAAAAGCTAGTAAATAAATAATTAAGTCCTTCTGATTTATAATTGAGAAAAAAAGACAAGAAAGGTATTTGTTTTGAGCACCTTGAAACGAAGAAAACCCTACCAGTTCTTCATGATGGAGAGCAGAGTTACACAAATATGCTAACTTCCATAATTGGCAAATCCTCTATGGTAGTTTAAGATAGACTTTAAAACCTCACGCTGTAGGGTTCAGAAGTAGAGCCAGCATCCAATCACTGACTTCCCTTCTTGCAAAGCAGACCCCATTTTATATCCAAAACTAAGAAATGAAAAATATTGGAATTTCTTATTGGCTATCAGTAAATTCTCCATTCTGTACATGAACACAGAGAACCTAAAAATACTTGATATCAAGAAATTTCAAATTAAAATCATAATGTGACCGATTTTCATGTTTTTCATTTTTTAGAAGTTGATCTTTAACTTGCTTAAAAATTAATATAATATTACTATAATTACTATGGAATTTCAGTGACCTTTTCTTTAGGTACAAGGTACTGGGCTGGGGTGCCTGGGTGGCTCAGTTGGTTAAGTGTCTGACTCTTGATCTTGGCTCAGGTCTTGATCTCAGGGTTATGAGTTCAAGCCTCATGTTGTGCTCCACGCCAGGAGAGTGCTAAGCATTGCAGAGGACAGCACATTTTAAAACTGTCTGAGCCTCAAGAATTAACAATCTATTTAAAATTACCAGACTCATAGACATGGAAAGTTAATAAGCAGTGCAGAATAATAAATACCAAGATCCTAGGGAATAATATACACAGTGCAAGAGATCAGAGAAGAGAAAGATTATCTCCAGGAGGGCTGATAAGAGAATCAGGAAAGAAGGTTTAAACTAGAATCTGATAGTAGGTACAGTTTGCGGAAAAGACAGGAAAGGTCTTTCTCAGCATACTGTTTGGCGTGTCAAAACTAGAGGGACTTCGATTTGTCCGGATTAGCACAGTGGGTGTTAGTGAAGTGACAGAAATTGACAAAAGATAAGATGGGATGAGATGGAAAAACCGATCGGGTTAAAATTAGGTGGACAGAGCCTCGAATGCCATATTAAACTTATAGTTTCAGTTATCCATGGTTTTACAACATAGACAGTAAGGAGAACTAAACCTATTTCCTTGATGATATTGTAGTTGAAATTTGCTTATTTAGAAGGACAGAAGTGAGAATAAATTTGTAAACGTATTTCAAAGTCCCATGCTATATAGAATACCAAATTACTACATGATAAATGAGGAAGGGGAAAAATACTAAGTATACAAAGAACACGAGAATAGCTGTTCTGAATACAGGAAGTTCCAGAAATAAAAGGCTAAACCTTTTCTCCGTCACTAATTTGAAAGCTGTCATCTAAATTGGCAAAGAGTCTCAGGAGACAGAACAATTTGCAAAGGCCCTGTGGAGGTGTAAATAGGACTAAATCATTCTCCTCTGTCCTGCCTTAGCCTTTGACTTACCCTCCGTGTATGATGCAAAATTCATCAGGTTCTTTGTCTACTCTGTTATAGATAAACTCTTCCGTTTTGTGACAAAGAAATAATCTTAAGGGAAGATACACAACCCGAACTTACCTTGCCCAAGGTGTTTACTGTAGTTTTTTCAAATGAACCCTTACACTCAGAAGCCCCCGCAGTGAGCTCTGTTTTTCCACTAGGCACCTGTCTACAGTGGTTTGGCTACCAGAGCTCTGACTCAAGCAGAACTCACTGAAGGCAGTAGTTTAGTGAAGTTGGTAAGTACATATGCTTTGAAGTCAGAAAACCCAAATGTGGGGGGAAAAAAAAAAAGAAAGAAAGAAAAAATCCAGAAAACCCAAATTTGGGGAAAAAAAAAAGAAAAGAAAAAATCCAAGAAAGAAAATTCTGTCACTATCGAAATCGAAATGTGTGACCTTGTTCGAAGTTACTTTGAGTAACTGCTATAAGCTTCAAGCCTCGATCTTTCTCATCTGCAAATAGGGATGATGGTAATAGTATCTACTCTATATGTGGTTATGAGCATTAAATGAAATAATGTATATGTAGTTTATTTCATAGAACCAAATGTCATTAATACATTTTAGCTAGAATTATTTTCATTATCATTCTTGCCTCAGCCCCAAGCTCCCAAAATTACTTTTTACCTACAGCGCTGTGGTCTTGAATCCCACAACATAAACCATGAAGCTAGCCCATAAAATAAACAAAGAAAAAGCCAGTATGTTGACTTTAAAACAAGTCTTTAAAACAAAGGATGCAACAAAGCAAGGGTCTGGGGGCTTTCCTACATAAAAGCAACTGGTCTACCTAGATGGTTATTTACCCAGCAAGTCCCAGAGGCCGGTCATGTCTTCAGCAGACATTTAATTGAGCACCTATGGTGTTCTAGTCCTTAAAAAAAAGATTAACCCAAATCTTCACCCAAAGATTAATAAAAGAGCCATTAAGAAACTCACAGACTGGTTGTGGGAACAGGGAACTAATTATGTACATTATCATACAATGTAATATAAATTCCAGGGACAAGGGTGCTCATCTGCTGTTCACTGCTGCATCCCCAGCACTTAGAAGGGTCCCTGGCACATAGTAGGTACTCAATAAATATTTATCAAGTGAATGAAAGAATAGTGGACATTTTTAATATAAGTGTGCACAGGGCACTCTGAGAGCATGACATGGAGATAGTGGAAGGGAGGAGGAAAAAGGAAGACTTCTTAGAGTAGAAATTCAGATAAAGCAAAGAATCATAAAAGTAATATATAAATACGTACTATAAATATCATATTTTAACTTGAAACATGAACAAATATTCATCTTTCAACCTTTTGATAAGGCTCAATTCTTTTCTTTGAATAGAAGTCCACTAATCAGAGTTTATTGACTCTTTCTTACATAAGCTATCCATAATCCCTTATTTATGGTTTCCAGTTACTATTTCTTGAGATGAGGCAGGAAGTTAAAGACATTTGTGAAACAATCATAGAGCTGAATATTTCTGGCTTCTTAAGATTCTCCTCAACCCTTTGTAATAGCTTCATCCACATTTATTTCCATAAGGTTTAGACCACTTCTTTACAAAGTCTTACCAAAGCATTTGATGCAATTCTGTAGAAACAACTCTCTGGCTTTTTTCACTCATAGTCCAACAGTTTAGGTAATATGGTTTTTTTTTTTAAGATTTTGTTTATTTATTTATTTGAGAGAGAGCACAAAAGCGGGGTAAGGGGCAGAGGGAGAGGCAAACTCAACTCCCTGCTGAGCAGGGAGCCCAACGCCGGGCTCAAACCTGGGACTCCGGGATCATGACCTGAGCTGAAGCCAGACACTTCACCGACTGAGTCATCCAGGTGGCCCTTCGTAATATGTTTTTGAACTTTGTCACCTCAAGTTCAGGTGTAAACAGGTTTGGCAGCAAACACAGCTCGCCAGGCAGGAGCGGAAGCACTCAGGCACATGAGTAAGAGCCACCACCCGTGAGGTCCAAGTGTGCGGTGGACCCCAGTCAGAGCATCTTACCCAGGGAAGGAGAGTGTCAGTTAACCCACTTAGTCTATTCATTAAAGATACATCAGGGAGAGTTTCTAGAATACTGAAAGAGTGAGTCTTCCTTAAAGGAACAAGCCGTGAGGATGAAGGTCGTGCAGACAGAGAGATTGACACATACAAAGGCATGGAGGCATGAGCAATCATGGCCTTTTGGCGTAATTTTAAAGAGCTTTTATGACCAGAGCTCAAGCTGTGCATGTAAACTAGCCAAGGTGAGGTTGGAAAGGCAGGCAGGGATACGGAGGAGGAGGCAGCTTTCATGCCCATCTTCATATATGTCAACTCCTTTTAAATGACTGCTTTTTGGCAGGTGTGACCTTTGCATTTCCAACATTTCTTCTGCTCTCCAAATTACATACGTTGTGTGCCCAGCCTTTGAAAGCACCTGTTTTTGCCATCACAGCTTAGAACTGGGGATGTTCTTGGAGACTTTCAAGTCAGGAAAGAACATGATCAGACTTTCATTTTATTAAGACAATTCAGACAGAGCTGGGCGAGGGGAGCAGGGAGGACATGACCAGTTGGAAGGCAATTAACGGAAGGCAGGATGAGAAGAGATGACAAGTAGGTCAAGGCAATGACAGTAGGAATAGAGAGAACGAAATGGATTTCGGAGCAGTTTTTAAGCTTGTTGGATACACTGAATGGAGACTAGGGAAGAATGTAGGCTGCCACACAGATTTCTAGCTTTATCACCTTTGAAAAGGAGTTGATATCATTCACAGGGGTAAGAACTAGCAGAGGAGAGGGAAGGTGATGACTTGCTGAGTTTGGAGTGCCAGTGGGCTAAGCAGGTGGGGTGTGGAGCAGGCAGTCAGAGGTGATGTGTTTAGAGTTCGTGTAAAGAGGGCAGAAGATGAAGATTCAGAACTCATCCACTATAGAATGGTTGGAACTCTGCATGTAGAGGAGACACCTGTGGGGAGAGCTTAGAAAGAAACGGAACATTGAGCACACTAGCATTTGAGTGGCAAGTCTAAATATGAGGTATGTCAGGAGACCAACAGGGAGGAGAAGCCGGGGAACAAGGTGGGATGCAATCGTGGGGACACTCAAGCCAGAGAAAGGGGTCAACAATTTCCAGTGCTCCAGAAAAAACACTTAGGATTAGGATGGAAGACATCCCTTTAGATTTCATCACTAAAACATCTTATGTGATGAAATAAGAGTCCCTCTTACTATGTGACTAAATCAGATTCCAGGAGCTGCAGAGCAATGGGAAGTGGAGAAATAGAGACAGTTATTTTAAGCAATCTTTCAACTGATCTGTAAAGCTAGTGGGAGACAGAGAATCATTTCAGGTGAGACAGATGGAGAGGGTTTGTTTTGTTCTAAATGGAAGGAGCCAGAAGAGAGAAAAGGGATTGAAAATACACAAAAGAGAAGAGGGGGAGGAGATGGCATCTAGAACACAGGAAGGTGGAGGGTGGAGATCTCCTCCGGTGAAGAAGAAGGGATCTGTAGCTCGGGAAGAGGTCAGTAGAACTTGCATCTGGCGGCCTCTGGTAAAATAGCAGACCAGCTTATCTGCTGAGAGCAGTGCGGAGGGCAGAGGAGAGAACAGGGCAGGAGAGATTAAATAGTTGTGAGGATTGAGTGAGGAACGTGGTCACGGACACCAGTCAGGATTCTGGGTGTCTCTGTGGGCCAGGCTGACTCAGGAAACAGCGGGGTCACAGGGGAGCACACTTTGAATGAACAGTGCTTTTCTCTGGCAGGTTTCCAAAGCCTGACAGGAGGGCAGAGAACAATGACTGGGTGGTTCAGGTTTGCAAGTTTGCAGAGCACATGCAACAAAAGAACAAAAGGGAGAGAAAGAGTCCAAGATGGCGGAAGAGTAGGAGACCTTAGTTTCGTCTGGTCGCAGGAATTCAGCTAGACAACTACCAAATCGTTCTGAACACCTGTGAACTCAACCACAGACCTAAGAAAAGGATAGCTGCAACTCTACAAACAGAACAAAAGGGAGCTCACCAAGGGTTGCTCATATGATGAACCACGAGATCCTGGCTGGCTCTGGAAAGAAGCAAAACCAGGAGATAGTTCGGGGGATGAGAGGGCAGAGTAGCTCCTCAGTCACAAGGTGTCCACAAGCAAGTTTAGTCCTCAAGTAGGCAGGCCTGAAGATGAGGGCATGCTAATGGGCCCCCCTGAGGTTATTTGCACAGGCAGCAAAAACTATGATCATCACATCTTTCTAGACCATTCTAGGCCAGGATTCTCCAAAGAGCTTAATAAAAACTGGTTCATCTGCACATTTAACAGGATGACACTTGGTGGAGCTAGAATATGTTCTTCTTAGATGTTTTATCTACGGGCTCATTTTTAGATGAAGAAATTGGTACTTAAAGAGGTTCCCTGATGTGTCTAAATTTACACAGGTAAATTAGTCAAGATCAGAACTCAGTTCTCCTGACCATGCTACCCTAGTCTTCTGCACACCATGGCCTCTGTTTGGAAATTCAAAACCTACCAAAACTCAATGCTTTGTCTCCTCTGGACTGGCAGATTAATCTTGCACCAAGAAATTAAAAAATAAGGGAGTGTTGAAAACTCTAGAAAACAGCCTTTTTTGTACAAGATTGTTGACCAGGGTAAACCAGTTTTTCTTCCTTTCATTCACCTCCTCAGCTTGAAAAACTTAGGACCTATTTCAGTTCTCTCCTGCATCAACCCCTTACTTGCTTCCTCTCCTCAGTTATCTGTATTAAACCAATAGAGAAAATCTCCAGGGAGAGACATAGTGTAACTCAAGGAAAAATAGTGATAGAAGGCATATATACAGTGGTGGGAGGTTCACAGAGAATTCCTTCATCCAATTTTAAGATCAGCTTCCAACGTTTTTGTGAAGGTGAAAAAAAGAATAAAATCTTTCCCTCTGCTTCTTCCCACTGCAATCCTTCCACTTTTAGTATCCAGAGAAAGGTTACTTTTTAAAAAATACTCAACTAGGATTCCTGGGTGGCTCAGTCGTTTAAGCATCTGCTTTCGGCTCAGGTCATGATCCCAGGGTCCTGGGATCTAGCCCCTCGCCAAGCTTTCTGCTCAGTGGGGATCTGTTTCTCCCTCTCCCTCCGCCTGTCACTCCCCCTGCTTGTGCTCACGCTCTCTCTCTCTGTCAAATAAATAAATAAATAAATAAAAATCTTATTAAAAAAATACTCAACTAATTTTTTTTTTTTTTAGTGATGGAGTTTTTGTGGGGTATTTCAGTGGTAAGTGTTGAAAAGTAATCACTAAACTGAGAAAACAGTGCTCAAGTGTACACAAACAGACCGGTCCAGATTTTTGTCAGTCTACTTTAGAGTTCTGAGAATGCCTGCAGGGTCCTCTGCATTAAGTCTGGGAGTCTCTTCCTGCCCTACACAGAGCTGTCGAGTGTCCACCAGGCTACTGAGGTGTGGAAACTTTGTGAAATACTAACCAGCCCTTTTTCCTGCTTGAAGGTACCATGTTCTCTGCTACAAGTGGAACGAAGAGCCCCCAGTGAGCCCGGACACCTGTGCCGCCATTTTGGAAAAAGCTGGTCTGGATAACTGGGCTCTTGGAAAAACAAAAGTAATGTTTTTCATGTAATTTTCAAGAAAAAAACAATTAACAGTTTTGTTGGATTTACTGAGAATTCTAACATTTTACAGTGCTTGAAAATATTATGGCTTTTTTGCGTTACAGAATCTCTAGCTTAAAACAGGGAATTAGGTTGATAAATTTACAAAGGTTTTCTTCAGCAAAATGAAACACTTTGTTGTCATAAAGATTTCTTTTAAGAAATTCAAGAAAAGTTTCTCTTGAAGATTTATCCAAAAAAAAGATGAAATTTAGAGTGAATATACTTCATTCCACATAGTATTGAAAATATACTGACATATTTTATCTTTATCACCACCAAATATAGTCAGTAAATAATCAAAATATATTAATATATATTAATATCATATAATATACAGAATATATACTGCAGAGAATCATAATTAACTGGATCATATTGACCTAATTTTTTTCTTCCTGATTCTCAAATCTACTTCTGTTGTAAATTTGAACTCTATTTGGAGCAAACTATTCCCCATTGTTAGTAGACTTGCTACATGTATCTGGAGATTGGTGTGTTTACGTATTAGACTTGAGACCCGAGAGATCTTAGCTTATTAATCCCTTAGAGAATGAAGTAATAAATCCTAACAAATTTTGAATATGGAGGCAAGACAGGTGACTGCTTGGATAAAAGATGTAGTAGGCTTCTCAGACATCCTCCAGCATGACAAAAAGGGGGGTAAGGAAATAAAGAACGTACCAGGTCTCAGGGTTATACTGAACAAATCACTGGGGCAGGATGGAGAAAAGAGCCAGTCTAAAGAAAAGAAGTACCCAGAGATTGACCACTCAAAAATAATCACTCTCAGCCCTACCAGAGACCTACAGAGATGGAAACAAATGTCCACATGAGTTATGTCTCAGAGTGGAAGATGCCAGAGAGAATTTTCACAATGTTCATGTAAGAAGTTACTCCCATAACAATTTAAAGGATTTAAAAAATAAATTTATCTTAGGCTGAGTGCCCTAAGTATTCAGTAATCCATATTTCCTTCAGTATTGAGTAAGGGGCGATGCTGAGCACTAAAAAGATGTGTATTTTATTTACATCATTTTCTTTTAGATGATCACAAAGATGAATTTCATCAGGCTGAACTCTCATGATTTATGGTCTGAAACACATGCCTGACTTCCAATGGAGTTTTCACTTTAAAAAGGCGCGTTGCGGTTCCAGTTCTGCATGTTATTTAAGTAGCATTTTAAAACTATTTGTGTTTTTCCACTTCACATTTTCCAACTCAAGATGGATAGAAGTATTCAATACAGAAACATTTCTAATGCTGTGCAAAATAAATAAATAAATAAAAAGATGACCTTTTTAAACAGAATGAATTTTAAATGAATTGTCAACAGTAGAATGGACTAAATATATTAACATGTAGAGTCCCATAGAAATTAAAACTAAATTCAATCAAAACCTGTAATGCTAAACTGTTTGCCTCTGGTGCCAAGCTTTCAAGTAATGGAACTAACTTTCAGTGTTTCCAGTTCTTATGACTCAGCTGTTACATTTGAATTGAAGTAACTTTCTTAGTAGATTCAATAGACTCTCTTTTGGGTGACTTTTATTAGTAAATGTATTAAAAGAAAAACAAAATCTTCGTACTTCCTAGGGGAGGTGGAAAACTCTTAAATGAGAACCACTCCAGGCCTTCAGGCTTCTGCATTTCCTGGATTCATTTTGATTCTAGAATGATTGGAAATCAGCCCTCCTTTCTCCATGCTGGCCACAGGGTCTAGTGAGAATGTTGTTAATTCCGTCCGGAGCCATCTCTCTGCGTTATTCCCCTTAGGAGCCCCCGAGGGACAATGTCCCTGCTTTATTCACCTTTGTATCCCCCAGCAGATAAGTTCATAACAGCAGGTCTCAATAAATGTTTGATGGATGAATCACTATAGCTGTAAGTCCTCTATCTTACAACTAGATTTGTAAGATCTTTAACTTTGGGAGATACAGTTGTTAAGAGACATAAAAATTAGCTTTTATCAGAGTATATGATGCTAAAACTTCGATAAAAGAGCTGAACATCCTCCACGTTTACTGGCCCATTCCACAAAATCTGTTGCAAATAACAGTATGATTGCTAAACGGTATTCCTTCTCGAACAGAAGTTTCCTTCAAGAATAAAAATCCGTAATGTTATAGCAAAATCCAGGCCAAAGAAGCAAAAGATAGTGATGTCCATAATATAAAAATATTTAGAATATAGTCTGTTCTGCAAAGCGTAGCGCATGACGCGTTCACATTTGTGTGTCATCATTTTATTTGTATTTTATTTTAATCCTTTAATTCAGGTGTTCCTGAAATATTATCATGTGGAACAGTTAAATTTAATGCGAAAGGAAGCCATTGACAAGCTTATTTTGATTCAAGCCTGTGTCAGAGGATTCTTGTATTCAAGAAGATACCAAAAAATACAAGAGAAAAGGAAAGAGAGCGCCATAATAATACAGTCAGGTAATCACTCAGGTGGTCTTACAGTGTAACAAAACATGTTACATTTAGAGATGGACATAAAATCTAATCTTATATACAAACCTCCATTCTTACATAGCTTTTGTGTTTAATTCCAAACTCTGTCACATTGATATTTTCTCTATACCAAATCTAAATCAGGTTGTTTTAGTGATGGACACATTTAATATTTGAGTGCTTTGTTTTAAATAAAATAATTCAATTTTTCAATTTTCTGTCAGGCTTCAATGAAACACAGTTGACTTATTGTGCAAGATACAGCAAGTGATTGAATCAATTATAGATCGCAGGAGTCATATTATTATAATCGATTGACCAATAACATTTTTCCTACTTTATTCCAAAGGTTACATTTGCCATAATTTTTGACCACTTGATTAAATCTCATTTCGTTAAAGGGCATCCATTTCTTTCTGTTAGCTGTAGGGAAATAATATTCATAATCATACTTCACAATTTTTATTAAAATGTATCAATAGACTTTAGATTTCACTTTCCATTTTTCTATGAAAAACTAAATTTAGAACCTGGCATGGTTTAATACAGTATCTTTCAAAATGTGTTGATTGGACTTCCATAGTAAAAACTATATTTTACGCTGTGACCTGATATACATTCATGCTACAAGCAATGCACTCTGATGTTTTCTATTCTGGCTTATCCCACTTCGTTTTTAGGTGCTAGATTTGGCCCACTAAATCGATTTTATAATCCACTGTGAGTTTGCAGCCTGCCTTCTGAAGAATACTGACATGGTGGGCAGAATAGTTGACTAACATTTGAAAGATTCATGTTCTAGTCCCAGGTCTGCCCATTCGTAATGGTTCATCTCTTTGGGGATTTTAAAGCCCTTAACTTCTCACTGAAACATCAAAATGCAAATCCCTATAATTTGGGATCAAATTCCTTATCCACAATTCCAAAATTTGTAAAACACTGAAGAAAATGTTTATCATAACTCATCTGGCAGTGAAACATAACCTAATATTTATAGTCCTTTATTCATCGCCTGTAGTAAAAATACAGTCAATTCTGGAGAAATATTCATGTTTTTGATTATGGGATATTGCCCTGGCATGGGGAAATTTACAGGATATATGTTATTTGCTCTGAATTAACTTTATAAAATAAAAAAGTTTAAATCTGAATTCTGAAATATATCTGGCTCCAAGGATAATTGGCCAAAAAGTCCAAAACATACACTTAGATAATAGGGGCTTTCTCTCACAAATAGCTGAAGTAATTATCAGCAGATTTTAAGCAAATGAATACATTTTGTCTTTTTCATCAGCTTAGCTAATCTCTTTCATTTCAGTTTCATCCCCAGACTCTCCTCAATACAAAAGGCACTTTAGTTATTTTCTTGCTATAGCTTGTCACCTAGAAGAATCTTGTTAATGAACAATATTTTTTAATGAACAAAATTTTCAATGAACATGTTCTATTTGGAGTCTTTAATTTTCCTCTTTGACATTGATGATCAAAAAAAAAGTGTTTCTATTCACTTAAGTAATGTTTTTTTTTTCTTTATTCTAATTAACACTACCCCGGACCTTATATGTTTCAGCCACAAGAGGACATCTAGTCAGGAAACAAAGAAAAGAAATTGTTAATATGAAAAACACAGCAGTAACAACCATTCAGACCCATGATCAAGAATTTGACTACAAGAAAAACTTTGAAAATAAAAGGTATAATGATGTTCATTCTTATACCATTTTGACATTATACATTTCTTCAAATCTGCAAAGTCAAAATAAAGTTCACAGTCTTTCTTGCACCTAATCAGGTTCCTAATACTGATCCATTAAATGTCAGTGAACACCTAGTGGCCACTCTTGTGTTCTTTATCCTATTTTGGAGTTCATTGGCATTTCACACTGATGACCACCCTTTCCTTCTACAGTTTTTTTTTTCTTCCTAGGCTTCTGCCAGATTGCTCTCTACATTCTGGCTCCTAATTCTAAGTATCCTTTGCTAATTCCTCCTCTTCTCCCCATATTTAAATCCTCCTTCACATCTAAATACCATCATCTCTGGGCTCTCTCATTCATTCCCATGGCCTTAATAACCAATATGCCATTAACTCCTAAACTATAATCCAATCTTCAAAACATGGCTCTTTGCCCTTTCTTCCCTTGAGCCTCCATATAATATTTCTAAGTGCATATTAGCAGATCCACCTGAATTCATTCATACAGAAGGTTTTATGCTAAGCTATGGGGACACATAGATAAATAAGACAAAACCCTGATCTTAAAAATTGCTCACAGAATCATGGAAAGGAAATATAACCAATAAATACATGATTCGAGAAACACGAGTTAACTCTGCTATAAAAATATGAAAAGGGTGTAGTAGGGACATGGATCTCGGTAGGGATTAAGGGAAGGGATGTAAGTATGTAGATTTTGTCTCACTGATAAAACTAGAATTGATGGAAAGATGAATAAGTTGTATCTCCTTGTAAGAGATAAAGATCATTCCATATTATGCAGCCATCAAAAGGAATGAAATCTTGCCATTTGCAAGGACGTGGATGGAACTGGAGGGTATTATGCTGAGCGAAATAAGTCAATCAGAGAAAGACATGTATCATGATCTCACTGATATGAGCAAGTCTTAATCTCAGGAAACAAACTGAGGGTTGCTGGAGTGGTGGGGGGTGGGAGGGAGGGGGTGGCTGGGTGATAGACATTGGGGAGGGTATGTGCTATGGTGAGCGCTGTGAATCATGTAAGACTGTTGAATCACAGACCTGTACCTCTGAAACAAATAATACATTATATGTTTAAAAAAAGAAGAAGAAGAAGAAGATAGTAGGAAGGGAAAAATAAAGGGGGGCAAATTGGAGGGGGAGAGGAACCATGAGAGACTATGGACTTTGAGAAAGAGACTGAGGGTTCTAGAGGGGAGGGGGGTGGGGGGATGGGTTAGCCTGGTGATGGGTATTAAAGAGGGCATGTACTGAATGGAGCACTGGGTGTTATATGCAAACAATGAATCATGGAACACTACATCAAAAACTAATGATGTAATGTATGGTGACTAACATAACATAATAAAATTTTAAAAATGTAAAATAAAAAAATTTTTAAAGAAATTTAATGAAGATATAATACTGCTCTTTAATATACATTCCATAGTCAAGTTCCCCAATTGTCCTAATATTCTATATGGCTGCTTTAAAAAATCTAGCATCCAAAGACAATACATTACATTCAGTTTTCACATTTTTAAAGACTTCTTTAAGGAAATTCCCAAGCCTTTGTGTGTGAGTGTGTATGTGAAAGAGAGAGCGAGAGAGAGGGAGTGTGTGTATGTGTGTATGTATATGTGTGTGAGTGGGTGTATGTATTTGTATATGCGTGTGTGTGTGTGTGTGTTTTATGCCTTTCACATTTTTAAAATGTCCCAGGTTAGATGTTTGGCAGAACATCCAATTTGCAAATGCAGGATAGATTTATCTGATTTCGGCCCCCTGACTAGATTCAGGTGAGCCATTTTTGGCAGGAGTACTACATTAGTGATGTTGTGTCCTTTTTGGTGCATCACAACAAGATGTCATGATGTCAGCATGTGCCATCATTCATGATGTTAAGGGAGACACATTTTTTAAAATTTTATTATGTTATGTTAATCACCATACATTAACATCTTTAGTTTTTAAGGGAGACATATTTTAAAGTCACTTTGGTGAGAAGGGTCATTTCCTGCTGGAAACCCAGGCTGGAGATGGATTTCCCATTGAGGAATAAAATGTCTTGTAAAAAAAAAAAGAAAGAGAGAGAGATAGAGATAAAGATCATTCCAGCCCCAATCCCAGGACCCTTGTCTTTTTTTTTTTTCCTCCAAATTTACTGGGACTGAATTGACATACAACGTTGGGTCAGTTTAAGGTGTACAACATGATCATTTGATACACGTATATATTGTGAAATAATTACCACGGTAAAGTTAGCTAACATTTCCCTCACCTCGGTAATTACAACTGTGTGTGTGGTGAGAATATTTAAGAACACTTCCCTTAGCAACTTTCAAGTCTATAATACAGTATCATTAACAGTCACCATGCTGTTTATTAGATCTCAAGAACTGATTCATCTTTTTAAAAATTGCTGCTTCATTGAGGTATTTATATATAAAATTAATGATGTACAGATAAAATTCTAAGATATTTAAAGTGTGCATCATGATGATTTGATATACGTATACTTTGTGAAAGGGTTTCCCCATTTAATTCATTACTACATCCATGACCTTACACAGTTCTTTTTCATGCATTTTTGGTGAGAACATTTAAGTTGTACTCCCTTAGCAAAATTCAGTTCTACAAAACAGTGATTACTCCCATGTTTTAGCATGGGATTCTCAGACCTACTCATCGTATAGCTGGAAGTTTATATCCTTTTACCACCCTCTCCCTATTTCCCCCACCTAACCCTTTTACAACCGCAACTCTGTTTCTGTGAGTTTGATTTTTTCCTCTTCTTTTTCAGATTGCACACATAAGTGCTACTATGCAGTATTTTTCTTCCTCTGTCTGGTTTATTTCATCCATGTTATCAAGAATGGCAGGATTTCCTTCTTTGTTGTGGGTGAATAATACTCCATTGTATACATATACCGTACCTTCTTTATCCATTCATCCATTAATGGACACTTAGGTTATCTCCATCTCTTGGCTATTGCGAGAAATACTGCAACGAACGTGGAAGTGCAGAGATCTCTTAGAGATAATTCTTTTGTTTCCTTTGGATATACTACCAGAAGTCAGATTGCTGATATTGCTATTTAGTTTTTTGAGGAACCTCCATATTGTTTTCCGTAATGGCACCAATTTACATTTCCACCAACACACAACATTCTCATTGTGTAAGGATTCTCTTTTCTTCACATGTTCACCAGTACTTTTCTCTTGTCTTTTGTGATAATAGTCATTCTAACAGATGTGAGGTGATATCTCATTGTAGTTTTGATTTGCATTTTCCTGGATGATTAGTAATGTTGAGCCCCTTTTAATGCACCTGTTGGCCATTTTTGTATCTTCTTTGAGTAATGTCTGCTCAGATCCTCTGCCCATTTTTAAATCAGGTTTGTTTTTTTTTTATTGAGTTGTACGAATTCATTATATATTTTGGATATTAACCCCTTTATCAGATATATGAGTTGCAAATATTTTCTCCCATTCAGTAAGTCGCCTTCTCATTTTATTGATGGTTTCCTTTGCTGCACAGAAGCTTTTTCATTTTATGTAGTCCCACTTGTTTATTTTTGCTTTTGTTGCCTTTGCTTTTGCTATCAAATCCCAAAAAACAAACAAACAAAAACATTACCAAGACCAAAGTTAAGGAGCTTACCACCTACATTTACTTCCAGGAGTTTTATGATTTCAGGTCTTATGTTCAAGTCTTTAATCCATTCTGAGTTGATTTTTGTAGTAGTGTAAGATAGGAATCCAATTTCATTATTTTGCATGTGGCTGTCTAATTTCCCAACACCATTTATTGAATAGACTATCTTACCCCCGTTGTATATTCTTAGCTCCTTTGTCATAAATTAATTGACCATAAATGTGTGTGTTTATTTGGGGCTCTCTATTCTGTTCCACCGATCTTTTTTTTAGGTCAATACCACACTGTTTTGATTACTATAGCTTTGTGATATAGTTTGCTTATCTTTTTCTCATTAATTGTATTCTGACTAGTATAGGCATTCTCTGGGGGTATTATGAAGGTATTCAAAATACTAGTATAGCCACTCATTGAAATTATGGGTTCTTGGTACCCCACCTAGTTCTCTGGTCCAGTACTGTTATGCCTCTTGCATAAACCTAAAGATGCTATCGTAGGCCTAGGAAGTAGCCAGTGGAATTAGGAAATTTGAGTTCCAGTAACTTTTTCCAAGTTCAACCTCAAGACAGGTCCTTCTGTACAGATTACAAAAAACCAAAACTCTCTCCTGGCTTTCCTGAGCCAAAATGAAGTTTTTGGCAAAACACCCACAAGTAGCATGTCAGGGTGTCAGGTTATGACTTTTTCACTGTACCTTAGCACCTTTTTCATGGCTACATTGCTCTTGTGAGGGTTTTGTCCTCACCAAAAGAAAAAAAAAAGGCTATGTGGCTCAAAAAAAAAACAAAAATAAATAAATAAATAAAGAGCTGTAGAGAAGATGTTATCTTCAAGATAAGGGAAAATCACTTTGGAAGGATATTGGTAAAGTAACAACTGTGCGATTTTGGTCAACATATTATATGATCATGAACTGTAGCAGGGACACTGCTTCCCTTTAATTTTGTACAATATTCCCTGTGATCAGCAGACTTTGAGCTTATGAAATCCAGCATGTCAGCCTAGTGAACGTACCTTGCTTGCTAGTCTCAAATTTAGGCATACTTTCCACAACCTCTCCTCACTGTAGGTACTTCCTTTTGAAGAAGACATGTTTTGAAGTGATGAAATTCCCAGGATTTTGATGCCTCGTTAAGTGAAAATACGCTAGGATATTTCTCATCCTAAGTTGGAACTGGTTTTATCATTTTATGAGCAGCCACCAGAGAGAACATTTGGGAAGCACTTGATTAATATGACTTGAGAAGTTTTTACTCTGTGCTTTTTTTGCCCCTTTACTGTTGTCCCAACATCATGTGGCATGTAGCTATACCCAGAAGAGGTAAATAAGCTCCAGTTTAGTATCATATATTCAGATGCAATCTGTTTTACACAGGGAATCTTCTGTGAAGAAACAGACAGAAAATGCAGTTTCTACTAATGAAACAGTCATTCCAGCTCCAAACAATAAAGAAAGTACCTCTGTAGTGAAGATTTCTGCTTTCAAAGCTGAAGAGGAAGGCACTCTGGCCATTGAAAATAACAACAGAGGATATCAAACTCAGAAAAAAGTGAATAACCTGTTTGAGGAAGCGGCTAAGCAAGAACCACATCTAGTGGGGGACTCTTGGGCAGAAGGACACTCCCAAAAGAAGTATATGAAAGACCTGGAAGAGAACAGTAAGATAAGGAAAGTGGAGAAGGACACTGTGGTCCAGAATTACTACCAGAGGTATGCAGAGGAAAGGAATTCTGAAGAATCCAAAGCAGCATATCTCGAAAGGAAGGCCCTATCAGAAAGGCCAAGCTACCCAGGACTTTGGTCAGCAGAGAACAAGACAAAACAGCCTTCTTTTAAAAAGATTTTGGAACCTAGTCTTAGCCAAAAGTCAGTCTATCAAAACACAAATAACAAGGAAAAAGAAAAGAAGACATCGGTAGTGACCCAGAAGGCACCAGCCTGCAGCCAGCAGAGATGCCATCTGAGGCTGGGGACAGTCCAAGAGAGGCAGGCCGAAGCAACAGTCCGAGCTCGGGAAGAAGACAGATCAGCAGTGTTCATTCAGAGCAAATACCGGAGCTACAAGAGGAGGCAGCAATTAAGGAAGGACAGGGTGTCTTCTTTTAAAAACCAAAAGATTGTTGCGACACCGACCGATGTAGCAAGAAATACTCACGATCTGTATTCTTATCCCACAAAACATGAGGAATCCTGTAATTTCAGGACAAAGAATGACAAAGACCCGAAAACAGTTTTAGAGAAAGAAGCATGTGATTTGGCCATCTTTTCAAAACAGGTATGTAAATAAACAGATTTATTTATTAGTAGAAGTATCTGGGAACTACACAGTAACTAAAGTAAACCTATAGTTCACTGATAACTGATACGTTGTTTCATCTGCTTTTATGAAACTGCAAACCTCTTTTGTCATGTCTCAAGGGTTTTGCTCTTCAAATAGCTATAATTTTTTATAGGCACAATGTGCTGTAAGAAATAATGTAAGATATGATAGAAATCTTGTGTAGTAAGGAGACTAGTAGTCATCGGTTTATACAGCTTACTAAAATGCTCACATTTGACAATGCAAATTTCCATATCTGAGATCTTTCATTATAAAGGGAAAAAAAAGTTTTATAAATCCTCTGAAGTCTATGCTTTTTCTGCCCCAAATTTTGAGCAAACATCACTAGGCGTCAAAATTAGGCATGTAGCCATACTCAGACATATGTGCAATGAAGATGAAAATCTACATGTTATGTCATGACAATGAGGAACTATAAAGAAAACCCACAAAAAAAGATTCCCTGTTGGAGAATATCTTGTGCCATGAGTAGGCATGTTTCAGCTGTTTCTAGAAGGGGGCAGATGGCTTTAGTGCTTCTCATGGGGTGTGCATGGAACACTGATAAATCAGTACTCTGGAGGGAGACCACAGGGACCAGCTCCTGGAAATTCCGGTTCCAGATCTTGCTTTCTGTCTAGGTGTTTGACCTAAAGAAAATCACTTTTTATGTGGGCACCTTTATTTTCTCTTATGTTAAGTGAAGGATTTTAACTAGATGACCTCTAAAATTGCATATTATAAGTTAATATGCATTATCAGGATAATCAATAGCATATAAAATCATGGAAGAAATATCATTAGGGGCACCTGGGTAGCTCAGTTGGTTAAGCGTCTGACTCTTGATCTCAGCTTAGGTCTTGATCTCAGGTGAGATTGAGCTCCACATCAGGATCCATGCTGGGCGTGGGGTGTACTTAAAAAAAAAAAAAAAAAGAAGGAAGGAAGGAAAGAAAGAAAGAAATCTCATCAGGAAGGAAGGTAGGAAGGAGAAAGAGAGGGAGGGAGGGAAGGAAGGAAGGAAGGAAGGAAGGAAGGAAGGAAGGAAGGAAGGAAGGAAGGAAGGAAGGAAGGAAAGAAATCTTATCATGAGTTAGATCAAAGAGGGATTGCCTAATACTCGTGGGTCCCTAAACTCTGCTTTTTTCTCTGACAGGGGCTCCTGGACACCTCTTTCATGTTAGAGGTGTGGCCCAAACATCTCCAACTTCTGGCTGTTCCTAGAGCTCTTCCAGCCCCTTCCTGTTCTATTTTTTTTAAGCACATGGAAATAGAGAGTTTAACGTACATAGGGTCCTTCCTTTCCTTGGTGCATGTGTTTTCTCACACTAAAGACCAGATTGGAGATTTGAATCCTGACCTGCTTTACATCAGAGACGTTGAGGAGATGCAGAATTACCAAATCATCTCCCTAGAGCTGGCTAATAATGTCGCAGGAGTAGATTCAGTGCTTCACGGGGACGAAGCTAGAGGCAGAAAAGCAGGGGCCCCACATGCAACCCAGCAGGACAGCTGTGTTAAGGGGGCCGGATGCAGCCCAGACGGAGGCAGAAGGGCCGATGGAAAGGGAGGAACCCGAGGAGAGTGGCTTGAAGTGAGGCTGAGAACACTGGAAAGGAGAGGACGGGGTTAACCCATCCAAGGCAACAGAGGGGTTCTTCGGACTAAATGGCTACAGAGTGTTAGGGACAGAAGCCAGGGCTCAGGAACGCTGGGAGGAGTTGATCAGGACAGAACATTCACGTAGCATGACATGTGTGACAGTTTTAAATGGAAAATGTGAGGAGATGTGCAAGTAGCACAAAGGGGGAGGAGGCTTGGTCAGGGGAGGACTTTTCCAGACCCTCGGTTTTCAGACCAGGATCAGGGTGGGTTCTGGAGAAAACGTACTTGAGAGTCCCGGGACCGTCAGTCAGGCATTTGCCAGGCCCCGGGGAGCCCTCTGAACTCTTTTCCTTGATTTAATCTGACACATGACCTTCTTTTTAGATATCAAAGTTATCTGAAGAATATTTCATTCTGCAGAAAAAACTGAATGAAATGATTTTGTCACAGCAACTGAAGCCTCTTTATCTGGGTGTCTATCCTCATAAGCCAATTAATAGACGAATTTCTTCTCAGCAATACCTCTCAGGTAAAAATCAGTAGAGTTAGAACCTCCTGAAGGGAAAGGCAGTGCCAGATACTTTGTTGGTTTATTAGTTTCTGACCTTTATTCTATGGCAGGTTTGAGGTAACTATGTTTTAACTGCTTTGGGGAGAACCTTCATTTCATTCCATTTCTCAAACGTATATAAAAACTTTTCCAGAATGTTCCACACACTTCCTACTTTCTCAGACCTCATTCTCTCTCTCTTTTTTTTCTTTTTTTGCTTTATATAGACTTTAACGAGAACTTGGCATATGTCACCAGAAGGGAATAGAAAGGGATGGAGTTTGGGGGAGTGGGGCAGGGTACAGGTTTGATAAGAGGGAGTAAAAAATAAAATATATCTATTCCTTTTGTGAATGTATGCAACCTTAAGTAGAGTACGGAAGGTTCAAATCTCCATTCAGATGTACAAATCCAAATGCATTATTACATTTTCTTCTGACCAACCTAAGTCACACTGTGCCCCTGTTTCACCAAACTGGTTGGGGATTCAGACTCAGTATTTATCAGGCCTTCCCCTCTCCAAGGCTGTGCAAAGGCCCTACGGCCTTATACGCCCACCAAGGGATCAAGTAGAGTCTGGGCTCACTAGTTATTTGCCCACACAGTTACTCTTGGGACACGCATCTCCTCGCTGACCTCATGACCCCTTCAAGTCAGGAACTATGCTGCTCCCGTACCTGGAAACTGCAGGGGGCACCTGGAAACGGTCAAGTTGGGAGTCCACACATGTTCTAGGTGGCCATGCTCTCTGCCACCTTATCACCTCCCCCAGGGGCAGCCACCGATAGCCCTGCTGACCTCTGTCTGGGAGAATCTGTATTTATTATCCCTCACTTTCTTTGAGGCTTCACACTCTCTTGCCACCTTGCCCTCTCCCTCCACCTGGACACCTGGCACCACCTCTGCAATGAGTTTGGCTCTTGCCAAAGACAGGAAATGTTGCTCATCTCATGCAGCTTCTGTGAAAATCCCTTAGGCAGGAAAATCCTAAGATGAGCCTGGCTACTGGTCTGACAGGGGAAGAAGGGAAAATATCTTAATGTTTTGGTCAATTATCCTGCCACATTATATTCAAGTCAAAAGCTGTAGTGAAGCTTTAAAAAAAGAAGAAGAAGAAGAAGTGGCTTTCTGGCCCTTTCTAGCCACTGCTCTTAGGCGCTGGCCCAGAACCCCTTGCTGTTAAGAAGCAACTTAACAAGTCGGAGCCCAGATGCCCACTGGTTTGATGGCCTCCTATGACACATGCCCAGATGGCCTGCTGACGGAGGGGGGAGGCAGGGACTCCAGCTTCTCTCTTGGTTATATGTGCGCAGCCCTGATGAGTGCAGGGCAGTGAGATCGTGATAGTGTCTGAGAAGCAAGGGAAACCCGCAGTGTTCCCTGTGTAAGCAGCTCAGCCCTGTGCTTAAGGGGAAGGGAGGGGTGGGGTGGAGAGGGAGCTTCCTAGGGAGGGGGGAGATAGGGAGGGAGGAGAGGCTAATGATGCTTTGCTAGGACTTACACTTTTTTTTTTATGTTATGTTAGTCACCAGACATTACATCATTAGTTTTTGATGTAGTGTTCCATGATTCATTGTTTGCGTATAACACCCAGTGCTCCATGCAGTACCCTCTTTAATACCCATCACCAGGCTAACCCATTCCCCCACCCTCTCCCCTCTAGAACCCTCAGTTTTTTTCCAGAGTCCATAGTCTCTCATGGTTCATCTCCCCCTCCGATTCCCACCCCTTAATTCTTCCCCTCCTGCTATCTTCTTCTTCTTCTTTTTTTTTAACATATAATGTATTATTTGTTTCAGGGGTACAGGTCTGTGATTCAACAGTCTTACACAATTCACAGCGCTCACCATAGCACATACCCTCCCCATTTTTTATCACCCAGCCACCCCATCCCTCCCACCCCCCACCATTCCAGCAACCCTCAGTTTGCTTCCTGAGATTAAGAATGACTTACACTTTGGGGGCGCCTGGGTAGCTCAGTCGTTAAGCATCTGCCTTCGGCTCAGGTTCTGATCCCAGAGTGCTGGGATCGAGCCCCGCATCGGGCTCCCTGCTCCGCGAGGAAGCCTGCTTCTCCCTCTCCTACTCCCCCTGCTTGTGTTCCCTCTCTCGCTATGTCTCTCTCTCTCAAATAAATAAATAAAATCTTTCAAAAAAATTAAAAAAAAGAACGACTTACACTTTGAAACATCTCGGGGACTCTGTGTGTGTGTGTCTATGTGTGTATATTTAAGGAGTACCACGTGATGATGTGATCCAAAATACACATAGTGAAATGATTACTACAGTGAATAGTAGTAAACAGTAGTAAATAATAATACATATTATTTAACATATCTTCTCTTCACATAGTTACCATTTGGTGTGTGTGTGATGCGAGCAATCTTAACAAATTTCCAGTATTCGGTACAGTATTATTGACTATAATCATCATGCTCTATGTTAGATCTCTAGACTTATTTATTCTACATAACTGCAACCATGTGCCCTATAACCAGCATCTCCTCATTTCCCCCCACTTCCCCATGGCTGGTAACCAAAGTTCTACTCTCTGCTTCCATGCATTCGATTTTTTTAGATTCTACCTATAAGATCATGCATTTTTTTTCTTTCTATGTTTCACGTATTTCACTTAGCATAATGTCTTCCAGATTTACTCATATCTCTTTGAGGTACTGATTTCATTTCCTTTGGTTATGTACCCAGAAGTGAGATTGCTGGATCATAGGGTAGTTCTATTTTTCATTTTTTGAGGAGCCTCCATATTGTTTTCCATAGTGCCTGCCCCAGTTTGGATTCCCACCAACCGTGTATTGTTTCCTTTCTCTACATCCTTGCCACAGTTGTTTCTCTTGCCTTTTTTTTTTTTTAAAGATTTTATTTATTTATTTGACAGAGAGATAGAGAGAGAGCACAAGTAGGCAGAGTGGCAGGCAGAAGGAGAGGGAGAAGCAGGCTCTCCGCCGAGCAAGGAGCCGGACGTGGGGCTCGATCCCAGGACCCTGGGATCATGACCCCAGCCGAAGGCAGCCGCTTAACCGATTGAGCCACCCAGGCGCCCCTCTCTTGCCTTTTTGATTATATGCATCCTAACAGATGTTGAAATGACATCACATTGTGATTTTGATCTGCATTTTCTGGATGATGAGTGATATTGAACACCTTTTCATATACTATTGGCCATTTGTATGTCTTCTTTGGAAAAATGTCACTTCAGGTCATTTGCCAATTTTTAAATTGGGGTTGCTTGTTTTCTTGCCATTGAGTTGTGTGAATTCCTTATATATTTTGGATATTAACTCTTTATCTGATATTCACTCTTTACCTGATAGTTGGTTGGCAAATACTTTCTCCTGTTCCATACATTGCCTTTTTATTTTGTCAATGGTTTCCTTTGCCATGCAGAAGCTTTTTTGTTAGTTTCCTGAGCTTTTGGTGTCATATCCAAAAAGTTATTGCCAAAGCCAATGTCAAGGAGCTTTTTCCCCTGTGTTTTATTCTAGGACTTTTATGGTTTCAGTTTAAGTCTTTATCCACTTTGAGGTTTTTTTTGTGTGATGTAAGATGAGTCCAGTTTCATTTTTTTGCAGGTGGATGTCCAGTTTCCCCAGCACCATTTGTTGAGACTACCCTTTCCCCTTTGTGTCTTCTGAGTGCCTTTCAAAAATTAGTTGACCATATATGCTTGGGTTCATTTCTGGGTTCGCTCTTCTGTTCCATTGATCTAGGTGTCTGTTTTTATGCCGACATCATATGCTTTTGATTACTATAATTTTATAATATAGCTTGAAATCAGGAAGTATGATGCTTCCAACTCTGTTTTTCTTTCTCAAAATTCCTTTTCAGGGACTTTGAAGAGATCTAAAGAAACAGAATATTATTAGAAAGTTGAATTAGTTCACTTTATTCTTCAATCTGACATTTTTTTAAGTGGACCTAAGAAAAATACCAGAAATAAATTTTTAGCTTATATGGAAAGGATTATAATTCAGTGACATTTCTTTAACTTCAGGTTTAGAGGGAGCACCTTTTTGTTCTATGCACATGTAGAGAGGTTACATACTTCACTACACTTTTTTGAGGCTAACTTGGCAAACACCTGAGTTGTCCTGTGTCCCAGAGAGTAGCAGGGGAAGAGCCTACAAGAGAGAGTGAAGTGGCCTAAAGACACAGAAGGACCTGGGCGGACCTGACAACCCAGAACCAAGGAGAAAGGGAGGACATTGGCAGAAGTAGTAGATGCCAGTGACCAGAGACTAGATAGTAGTTACTCTCAGCAGATGCCGATGAAAATCTAAGAGTAGCTAAGGGCAGATGGACTAGCTTCACTGATGCTGTGAAGCTGCAAAAGCCCCCCACCCCCAGCTTGGATGTGGACCCGGGGAGAAAAGAGGAGGGTCAGAAACCTAAAATGACTAAGTTTACTCATAAGACACTAAGAAAATTGAAAGAGACTGAGTTTAACTCAGATTCATTAAAAATAATGGAACACCTGGGGCTCCTGGATGGCTCAGTCGGTTGAGTCACCAACTTGTGATTTCAGCTCAGGTCATAATCTCATGGTTCATGGGATCCAACCCTGCATCAGCCCCACACTAAGCAGGGAGCCTGCTTGAGATTCTCTCCCTCTGCCCCTCCCCCCATTCATGCACGTGCACTCTCTCTCTCTCAAATAAATAAATAAATCTTTTAAAAATAATAATAATGTAATGCTAGAAAATGGAAATGAGCACCAAGATGCAAAAATTAAGTCTCGTTTTAGGAGAATCAAGTTACATTTTTGTACATCTGAATTGTTGTACACTGAAAACTCAACCCTGCGATAGACAACTGCATTTTTGAAAGATCATCCCGATTGCATTATAGGGATAGCATTTGATGGCACAAAGGGTACACATGGAAGGCCAGCAAGAGATGATGGTGGTTTAGATGCAGTGGTGGCTGAAGAAGTGAACTGTTAGAAGCAAAGTTTAGTCGATAGAAGACCTGCCACCTAGGCAGGTGGATAAGTGCATGACAACAGAAGCCACGAGATCATTCAGGAAGTTCACTGACCGTGAGAAGAGAAGAGAGCCTAGAGTGAGAGTTCAGAAACCATACAGATCAGGGAGAGAGGAACCAGCAAAGAGGAGCAACCAGAGAGGTGGGAAGAACACTGGGGAGCCCAGTACCCTAGAAGGCCCAGGAAGAAGGTTTTTAGGGTGTCATGTAGAATGATGCTGACAGAGCAAGTAAGAAGAGAATTATAAAATATCCACTGAATTTCCTATGCATTGAATTCCCCAGAGGTTTTTTTTTTTTAATGTTAGAATAGATACAAATGGAAAAGGAGATGCAAATAATCATTGTGCTACATTGGGGGAAGTTTCACCCACAACATCTGCTAGGCTTTATCATTGGATATTGTCTATATTCATGTATTTTAATGATCTATGCAACTTTCTAAAAAAATTAATTGAGTAGTTTATGAAAGTTTATGGCAAATACAGTTTAAAGAATTCCAACCAACTGAGGTCAAAAATTGGGCCAGATATTGCTTTGTCAGCTGTCAATATTTAATCCCTGCTGTGGTTCTAGATCCATTACTGTACCTTTGGATGTGCTTCTCTTAGCTCAGGATAGGCAAACTCCATTCTAAGTTTTAGACTCTGATTTTCTTTATAAAACAACGCAAGTTTGCCAATCTCCTAACCACATTTAAGCCAAGAATTCCCATAGCCTATTCCCTATTTCTCCGGTTCCAGTGATTTCCCCACATATCTTCCTACACGTGCCGACGTCACAAACTTCACACAGGTAGTCAGGTGCACACTTGTTGGAGGGAGTAGATTATCAGTACCACAGTCAGTATTTACTTACCCTCGGAGTTATTTTGTGTAGATTAGTTTTGTCCTCCTCAAATAGATTTTCAACCCTAAGCAAGCAGGACCATGTCATATACTATTCTATACTCACTTTTCTGTTACCCTATTTATTTCACATTCATCACACAGCAGACATTCAATAACTACTTGTTAATTGGCCAGGAAGCTGCTTAATTCCCTTCAAGAATTACAGTACAACAAAGTATAGTGGCCAGTGGAGTGAAGATTTGAATCTGTGGTTTTTATTAAAAACAAAATTGTAACATTACATTCTTTAAATATTTACTGATTTCTATATATTATCTGATTTTAAACTCCATTCAGGAAAAAAGATTCTTAAAAAAAAAAAAGGTTTTATTTATGGGATGCCTTGGTGGCTCAGTCAGTTAAGCGTCTGCCTTCGGCTCAGGTCATGATCCTGGGGTCCTGGGATCGAGCCCCCATCGGGCACCCTGCTCAGTGGGAAATCTGCTTTTCCTTCTCCCTCTGCCTGCCGCTCCCCCTGTTTGTGCGTGCGTGCACTCTCTCTCTCTCTGACAAATAAATAAGTAAAATCTTAAAAAAGATTTATTTGTTTATTTTAGAGTGAGCTTGGTGGGGGGCAGGGGCAGAGGAAAAGGGAGAGAGAAACTCAAGCAGATTCTGTGCTGAACATATGCCCAACTTGATCTCAGAATCCTGAGATCATGACCTGAGTCGAAACCAAGAGTCGGACGCTTAACTGATTGTGCCACCCAGGCGCCCCAGGTAGAAAAGTTCTTATAATATATAGTTCTGTCTTCTTAGATCATCAGAATACTAATCGCCAAATTTGGCACCCCACAGTGCAAGCAGCTGCCCTCACCTGTGGAGGCAGATTTAGGTGATGCACTCTTAGCACAGGTTCATCAGGCCATCCCAGCAGTACTGACCTTCATGGCAAACCGTGCCTCCCCATGAAAAATTTCACTTGGGAAACCAAAATCAAGCTCATTTACAAGTAATTCCATCATTAAAATAAGCCTAAGAGTCACCTGAAATTTTAATTCTTTCGTGATTCTTAAAAATCTATAGGCATCTCCAACTATTTGCTACTCCAAACTTTGTTGTAGGACTCAGTAAGCTTTAGCTGGATTCTGTAAAGTGGCCTGGGAGAACTTCTTATCTATTCTAAAGAAAGCCCTAGGAAACATGTATAGTACACAAAAATAATTAAATTTTTCTTTTAAAAAAAAGATTTTATTTATTTATTTGAGAGAGAGAGAGCACAACCGAAAGGGGAGGGGCAGAAAGGGAGGGATAAATAAACTCCCCACTGAGCAGGGAGCCTGTTGAGGGGCTGGATCCCAGGACCCTGAGATGGTGAACTGACCCGAAGGCAGCTGCTCAACCAATTGAGCCATCCAGGTGCCTTGACAATTAAATTTTTCAAGCTAATTTTAACAAGCTATAACCTTTTTCTCTAAGATTTCTCTCTGTGTGTGACGTATTTTTTTAAATTTTTTTATTGTTATGTTAATCACCATATATTACATCATTAGTTTTTGATGTAGTGTTCCATGATTCATTGTTTGTGCATAACACCCAGTGCTCCACGCAGAACGTGCCCTCTTTAATACCCATCACCAGGCTAACCCATCCCCCACCCCCCTCCCCTCTAGAACCCTCAGTTTGTTTTTCAGAGTCCATCGTCTCTCATGGTTCGTCTCCCCCTCCGACTTACTCCCCTTCATTCTTCCCCTCCTGCTATCTTCTTCTTCTTTTTTTTCTTAAAATATATTGCATTATTTTTTTCAGAAGTACAGATCTGTGATTCAACAGTCTTGCACAATTCACAGCGCTCACCATAGCACATACCCTCCCCAATGTCTATCACCCAGCCACCCCATCCCTCCCACCCCCCACCACTCCAGCAACCCTCAGTTTGTTTCCTGAGATTAAGAATTCCTCATATCAGTGAGGTCATATGATACATGTCTTTCTCTGATTGACTTATTTCACTCTGCATAACACCCTCCAGTTCCATCCACGTCGTTGCAAATGGCAAGATCTCATTCCTTTTGATGGCTGCATAATATTCCATTGTGTATATATACCACTTCTTCTTTATCCATTCATCTGTCGATGGACATCTTGGCTCTTTCCACAGTTTGGCTATTGTGGACATTGCTGCTATAAACATTGGGGTGCACGTACCCCTTCGGATCCCTACATTTGTATCTTTGGGGTAAATACCCAGTAGTGCAATTGCTGGATTGTATGGTACCTCTATTTTCAACTGTTTGAGGAACCTCCATACTGTTTTCCAGAGTGATTGCACCAGCTTGCATTCCCACCAACAGTGTAGGAGAATTCCCCTTTCTCCGCATCCCCGCCAACACCTGTCGTTTCCTGACTTGTTCATTTTAGCCATTCTGACTGGTGTGAGGTGGCATCTCATTGAGGTTTTGATTTGGATTTCCCTGATGCCGAGTGATGTTGAGCACTTTTATTTTTTAAGATTTTATTTATTTATTTGAGATAGAATGAGAGATAGAGAGCACGAGAGGGAAGAGGGTCAGAGGGAGAAACAGACTCCCTGCTGAGCAGGGAGCCTGATGCGGGACTCGATCGGGGGATTCCAGGATCATGACCTGAGCCGAAGGCAGTCGCTTAACCAACTGAGCCACCCAGGCGCCCGAGCACTTTTTCATGTGTCTGTTGGCCATTTGGATGTCTTCTTTGGAAAAATGTCAGTTCATGTCTTCTGCCCATTTCTTGATTGGATTCTTTGTTCTTTGGGTGTTGAGTTTAAGAAGTTCTTTATACATTTTGGATACTAGCCCTTTATCTGATATGTCATTTGCAAATATTTTCTCCCATTCTGTTGGTTGTCTTTTGGTTTTGTGGACTGTTTCTTTTGCTGTGCAAAAGCTTTTTATCTTGATGAAATCCCCATAGTTCATTTTTGCCCTGGCTTCCCTTGTCTTTGGCGATGTTTCTAGGAAGAAGTTGCTGTGGCTGAGGTCGAAGAGGTTGCTGCCTGAGTTCTCCTTTAGGATTTTGATGGACTCCTGTCTCACGTTTAGGTCTTTCAACCATTTGGAGTCTATTTTTGTGTGTGGTGTAAGGAAATGGTCCAGTTTCCTTCTTCTGCATGTGGCTGTCCAATTTTCCCAACACCATTTGTTGAAGAGACTGTCTTTTTTCCATTGGACATTCTTTCCTGCTTTGTCGAAGATGAGTTGACCATAGAGTTGAGGGTCCATTTCTGGGCTCTCGATTCTGTTCCATTGATCTATATGTCTGTTTTTGTGCCAGTGCCATACTGTCTTGATGATGACAGCTTTGTAATAGAGCTGGAAGTCCAGAATTGTGATGCCGCCAGCTTTGCTTTTCTTTTTCAACATTCCTCTGGCTATTCGGGGTCTCTTCTGGTTCCATACCAATTTTAGGATGATTTGTTCCATTTCTTTGAAAAAAGTGGATGCTATTTTGATGGGGATTGCATTGAATGTGTAGATTGCTCTAGGTAGCATTGACATCTTCACAATGTTTGTTCTTCCAATCCATGAGCATGGAACGTTTTTCCATTTCTTTGTGTCTTCTTCAATTTCTTTCATGAGTATTTTATAGTTTTCTGAGTACAGATCCTTTGCCTCTTTGGTTACATTTATTCCTAGGTATCTTATGGTTTTGGGTGCAATTGTAAATGGGATCGACTCCTTGATTTGTCTCTCTTCTGTCTTGTTGTTGGTGTATAGGAATGCCACTGATTTCTGTGCATTGATTTTATATCCTGCCACTTTACTGAATTCCTGTATGAGTTCTAGCAGTTTTGGGGTGGAGTCTTTTGGGTTATCCACATACAGTATCATATCATCTGCGAAGAGTGAGAGTTTGACTTCCTCTTTGCCGATTTGGATGCCTTTGATTTCTTTTTGTTGTCTGATTGCTGTGGCTAGGACTTCTAATACTATGTTGAATAGCAGTGGTGATAGTGGACATCCCTGCCACGTTCCTGACCTTAGGGGAAAAGCTATGTACCCTGTATCCCTATACTCTGAAGAGTTTTGATCAAGAAAGGATGCTGTACTTTGTCAAATGCTTTTTCTGCATCTATTGAGAGGATCATATGAATCTTGTTCTTTCTTTCATTAATGTATTGTATCACATTGATTGATTTGTGGATGTTGAACCAATCTTGCATCCCAGGGATAAATCCCACTTGGTCGTGGTGAATAATCCTTTTAATGTACTGTTGGATCCTATTGGCTAGTATTTTGGTGAGAATTTTTGCATCCATGTTCATCAAGGATATTGGTCTGTAATTCTCCTTTTTGATGGGGTCTTTGTCTGGTTTGGGGATCAAGGTAATTGTGGCCTCATAAAATGAGTTTGGAAGTTTTCCTTCCATTTCTATTTTTTGGAACAGTTTCAGGAGAATAGGTATTAATTCTTCTTTAAATGTCTGATAGAATTCCCCTGGGAAGCCATCTGGCCCTGGGCTTTTGTTTCTTGGGAGATTTTTGATGACTGCTTCAATTTTCTTAGTGGTTATAGGTCTGTTCAGGTTTTCTATTTCTTCCTGGTTCAATTTTGGTAGTTGATACATCTCTAGGAATGCACCCATTTCTTCCAGGTTATCTAATTTGCTGGCATAGATTTGCTCATAATATGTTCTTATATTTGTTTGTATTTCTTTGGTGTTGGTTGTGATCTCTCCTCTTTCATTCATGATTTTGTTGATTTGGGTCATTTCTCTTTTCTTTTTGATAAGTCCAGCCACGGGTCTATCAATCTTGTTAATTCTTTCCAAGAACCAGCTCCTAGTTTCGTTGATCTGTTCTACTGTTCTTTTGGTTTCTATTTCATTGATTTCTGCTCTGATCTTTATTATTTCTCTTCTCCTGCTGGGTTTAGGCTTCTTTGTTGTGTTTTCTCTAGCTCCTTTAGGTGTAGGGTTAGGTTGTGTATTTGAGACCTTTCTTGTTTCTTGAGAAAGGCTTGTATTGCTATATACTTTCCTCTCAGGACTGCCTTTGCTCTATCCCAAAGATTTTGAACAGTTGTGTTTTCATTTTCATTGGTTTCCATGAATTTTTTTAATTCTTCTTTAATTTCCTGGTTGACCCATTCATTCTTTAGTAGGATGCTCCTCAGCCTCCATGTATTTGAGTTCTTTCCGACTTTCCTCTTGTGACTGAGTTCTAGTTTCAAAGCATTGTGGTCTGAAAATATGCAGGGAATAATCCCAATCTTTTGGTACCAGTTGAGACCTGATTTGTGACCTAGGATGTGATCAATTCTGGAGAATGTTCCATGGGCACTAGAGAAGAATGTGTATTCCGTTGCCTTGGGATAGAATGTTCTGAATATGTCTGTGAAGTCCATTTGGTCCAGTGTGTCATTTAAAGTCTTTATTTCCTTGATCTTTTGCTTAGATGATCTGTGCATTTCATTCAGGGGGGTGTTAAAGTCCCCCACTATTATTGTATTGTTGTCAATGTGTTTCTTCGCTTTTGTTATTAATTGCCTTATATAATTGGCTGCTCCCATGTTTGGGGCATAGATATTTACAATTGTTAGATCTTCTTGGTGGATAGACCCTTTAAGTAGGATATAGTGTCCTTCTACATCTCTTATTACAGTCTTTGTTTTAAAATCTAATTTGTCTGATATAAGGATTGCCACCCAGCTTTCTTTTGGTGTCCATTAGCATGGAAAATGGTTTTCCACCCCCTCACTTTCAATGTGGGGGTGTCTTTGGGTCTAAAATGAGTCTCTTGCAGACAGCATATCGATGGGTCTTGTTTTTTAATCTAATCTGATAGCCTGTGTCTTTTGATGGGGGCATTGAGCCCATTTACATTCAGGGTAACTATTGAAAGGTATGAATTTAGTGCCATTGTATTGCCTGTAAGGTGACTGTTACTGTATATTGTCTGTGTTCCTTTCTGATCTATGCTGCTTTTAGGCTCTTTCTTTGCTTAGAGGACCCCTTTCAATATTTCTTGTAGGGCTGGTTTTGTGTTTGCAAGTTCCTTTAGTTTTTGTTTGTCCTGGAAGCTTTTTATCTCTCCTTCTATTGTCAGTGACAGCCTCGCTGGGTATAGTATTCTTGGCTGCATATTTTTCTCGTTTAGTGCTCTGAAGATATCATGCCAGTCCTTTCTGGCCTGCCAGGTCTCTGTGGATAGGTCTGTTGCCAGTCTAATGTTTCTACCAGTGTAGGTTACATATCTCTTCTCCCGAGCTGCTTTCAGGATTTTCTCTTTGTCTCTGAGACTTGTAAGTTTTACTATTTGATGTCGGGGTGTTGACCTATTTTTATTGATTTTGAAAGGGGTTCTCTGTGCCTCCTGGCTTTTGATGCCTGTTTCCTTCCCCACATTGGGGAAGTTCTCTGCTATTATTTGCTCCAATATACCTTCTGCCCCTCTCTCTCTCTTTCTTCTTCTTCTGGGATCCCAATTATTCTAATGCTGTTTCATCTTATGGTATCGCTTATCTCTTGAATTCTGCCCTTGTGGTCCTGTAGTTGTTTGTCTCTCTTTTTCTCAGCCTCTTTATTTTCCATCATTTGGTCTTCTATATCGCTGATTCTCTCTTCTGCCTCATTTATCCTAGCAGTTAGTGCCCCCATTTTTGATTGCACCTCATTAATAGCCTTTTTGATTTCGACTTGGTTAGATTTTAGTTCTTTTATTTCTCCAGAAAGGGTTTCTCTAATAACTTCCACGCTTTTTTCAAGCCCAGCTAGTATCTTTAAAGTCATGATTCTGAACTCTAGGTCCGACATCGTACTAATGTCCGTATTGAGTAGGTCCCTGGCAGACGGTACTACCTCTCGTTCTTTTTGCTGAGGTGATTTTTTTCGTCTTGTCATTTTGTCCAGAGGAGAATAGATGAATGAGAGAACAAAATGCTAACAGGTTAACAACGTCCCCAGCAAGTATACTCTATACAAATCAGAGAAGACCTGAAACCAGGGGAAAAGGAAGGGAAAGAAAGAAAGAAGAAAGAGAAGAAAAAAAGGAAAAGAAAAGAAAAAGATAAAAACAAACAAAAACAGAACAAAACAAAAAAAACAGAATATGATCAAATATGATCAGGCTAGTGCATAGATCAGTGCCACACACTAGATTTTGGGCGTATTTTGGTCTGTTAGAAGAAAGTGCCTCCTAAAATTTTAAAGGAAGAAAGACTTACATATGTACAAAATAAGAGTTGATACACTGAAGCGATGGAAGATGACTGTAAAGATGAAAATTATAAAAGATTTTATAATAGGAATTGATAAGAAGTTGTTTGAAAAAAGAAAGAAGATTTAAAAAAAATAAGAAAAGAAAAAAAAAGGGAGAGAATGTGATCAGGCAGGAGACTAGAACAAAGCCACACACTAGTGATTTAGGGTATATTTTGATCTGTTAGAAGAAACTGTATCTCAAAATTTTAAAGAGAGAACAACTTATATATATATACGCCAAAAATAAGGGTAACTACTATGAAGAGATAAAATATGACTCTAAAAATGAAAAATAAAAAAATGTTTTTTTTTAAAAAGGGATTGATAAGATGTTGGTTGAAAAAGGAGAAAAGAAACATTAAAAAAAAACAGTTAAAAAAATTAACTTTGAAAAACTAATGAATCATGGTAAAAAAGCCATGAATTCTATGTGCAGTATTCCACTAGCGCTGGAGTTCTCCCGTTCTCCTTGATCGGTAAACTTGGTCTTGGCTTGCTGGCTGTTCGTGCTGATCTTCTGGGGGCGGGGCCTGTTGCCGTGGTTCCCAAATGTCTTTGCCGGAGGTGGAATTGCCCCGCCCTTGTCGGTCCAGGCTAAGCAAGCTGCTCGGGTTTGCTCTCAGGAGCTTTTGTTCCCTGCAAGCTCTCAGTACAGCTTTGGAGGACCAGGGTGAAAATGGTGGCCTCCTAATCTCAGCCCGGAGGAGCTGAGAACTCAGGGCCCCGCTCCTCAGTGTGCCCCCAGAGAAAAGCAGTCAGTCACTCCCGTCTCCCCGGTCTCTGGCCGCACTCCGTGCTCACCCGGCCTGTGACCGAGCGTTTCTATCTCTGGCACCCGACCCCGTGTGGAGTCTCCAAACCCAGCAGATCCCTGCGGTGTGCTCCCACGCTGCTCCTCCCAGGGGAGGAAGGGGAGTCTCCCCGGCTCTGCCGCTTGTTGGGTCCCTGCTGGAGGAGCAGTGGCCCGACTGGGCCGCGGATCACAGTTTATGGCAACCTCGAGCTGAGAGCCCGTGCCTCGGCTCCGTCTCTGCAGCCGGCTTCCCCGCTCCGATGCCTGGGAGCTCTGCCGCACTCAGGCACCCCCGGTCTTTCTGTGACCCCGAGGGTCCTGAGACCCCACTGTCCCGCAAGGGTTCCATGCCCCGCTTAGCCACTGGAGCGACGTCCCTCAGCGGAGCCAACTTCTCAAAGTTCCGATTCTGTGCTCCGCGGCTCTAGCACTTGCCAGAAGCGGCCGACGGAGGCCCCCTCCCCCGCCGTCTATCCTCCCGAATATCGCCTCGGATTCACTTCTCTGCACGTCCTACCTTCCAGTAAGTGGTCGCTTCTCTGTCCGGAGAGTTGTTGCTACTCTCTTCTTCGATCTCCTGTTGAGTTCGTAGGTGGGCAGAATGGTTTGATCCCTATTCAGCTGAATTCCTGAGACCAGAGGAAATCCAGGTCTCCTACTCCTCCGCCATCTTGCTCCTCAGTGTATGATGTATTTTTTAATGTGTAGAAATGTCAATGTAAAATAATGTGCAAATGAAGACTGAGCAGCTAGTTATGAAGTTTAAGAATAAAATAAGGTAAGTACATGAACTACTTATTTTATATCTTTGTTTTGATAACAGTTGTAATAAATTGAAACTGATAGGCGCTAACTGCACTTGCATTTCTATTGAGAGAAATGTAGCATAGGATATGTATGCCTAGAGCATAGCCGTTGGATCATACATCTTAATACATGCCGTTGTATTCCTAAGTATACAATGACATTGCATTATCTCTCCCTGCATGGTGTTTGGGGGGAGGAGGTTTTTCTTCTTAATTATGGTACACCTGGCAATTTGTTTTGACCATTGTGAAGAGAAGAAAAAAGATTAATTGCAGGACAAATTCTGAGAACACAAAAGCATATTCTCTTTCTTTCCTTTTACAAAGAAGCTGTGACGATCCAACAGGCTGTGATTTTTTTTAATGGTTGCAAGGTTAAGAATGAGGGTGCTATTGTAATTCTCATGCTTCATTTACATAATATCAACAGGAATTTCAACACTAGATCAAAGCCGTCCCTTGCCATGTACACATACAGTGGATATAATGTAAATGCTTTTAGACTGCTTTGAGAGTAAATGTTGGGGGGAAAATATCACAATTTTCCATTTATTTCTAAGTTTTTACGGCATTTAGACACATGTAATAACCCTTAATACTTTCAGTTATTATGATGCAGATTTGATCTGCTTTATTTGTTAGGATTGCCCATCACCTTGTTGCAAACTGTCCAAGAATATATGTCCACCTGTGTTTGTAAACATGCTTACATTCATGTGAAAGCCAGGTAGCTCAAACAATGTTGGGTTATATATTTTATAGAATTATTTTTTAATTCGGGGTAAAAAGTAAAGAGATTTCAGAAGTTAGATTGCTTCCCACCCAATGCTTATCTTCCTGAGTTTGTTTGCTATTCCTCTTTCTTCGTAGGAAGTAATACTAACTCTCCAAGTCTCTTAAGAAAAAAAGTCAGTATATAAAATTAAATGACTTTATTTACAATCTAACAATTCAGTGAGGACCATTTAATTACATATCAAATACTAATCATAGAAAGGAATTTATCTCACATAAGTTTACAGTCTGAAGTATGGATTTCTGATGAATTAACTGAATTAGTTCAGACCAAACACTTGACCCAGAAGCCTTTGATGGAAACAGCTGTATTTTTTGCACTCAAATTATTTCCCCCCATTCTATACTTTGTATTTACTCTAAACTACAGAGGACATGGAGCTAACATGAAAGCAGGAGAATAAGGAACAAGAGACTACCCCCGCCCAACTTCCCATTACAGTTTTGATTAAAATGCATACAAAAGGGGAGGCTCAGTCAATTAAGAGTCTGCCTTCAGCTCAGATCATGATCCCAGGGTCCTGGGATCGAGTCTTCCATCAGGGAGCCGGCTTCTCCGTCTCCCTCTGCCTGCCGCTCCACCTGCTCATGCTCTCTCTCTCTCTCTGACAAATAAATAGATAAGTAAAATCTTTAAAATAAATAAATAGGGCACCTGGGTGGCTCAGATGGTTAAGCGTCTGCCTTCGGCTCAGCTCATGATCCCAGGGTCCTGGGCTCAAGTCCTGCATCAGGCTCCTTGCTCTGAGGGGAGCCTGCTTCTCCCTCTCCTCCCCACTTGTGCTCTCTCACTATCTCTGTCTCTCTCTCTCTCAAATAAATAAAGTCTAAAAAACTAAAATAAATAAATGCACACAAAAAGACCAATAATATCAGCAGCACTAGAAACTGAATTTCTTCTTTACATATTACACCATATTACTTAGCCAAATGAGATCAATTGAAAGAGAAATTATATAGCATAGTTAATACAATAGTATAATCAACACGGTAATTTCATGTATATTTATAATTTCATATCTTATAGAGACAATACCTTTTTTTCAAATATCTGGTGTATTTTTTTAAAATTGTTCTTTTTTTAAAGTTTTTATTTAAATTCCAGTTAGTTAATACAGTGTAATATTAGTTTCAGGAGTTTAATATAGTGATTCAACACTTCATACAACACCCGGTGCTCACCACAGATTGAATATTATTAATCTTTTCCTTTGCCTTTTGCCTCTCTCTTGGTCTTTCTTCCTTCCTCAACACTTTTGTTTCTTCTAACTAGACATACTAGGCCAGTCCACAAACTCCCCAAAATCATAATCAAACCAGATTACATTTTCTAATCATAATGCAATTGAGATAGAATTGAAAAATACAAATCAGTAAATTAAAAATCAATAAGATAGTAGTTGAAGTAAAGAAATCATAATTAGAGCTATAAATTATTTTGAATTAATAAAAGTGAGAGTAGCCACATATAAAAACTATGAATGGGAGGCAGCCAGGCCTATACTCATAGGAAAATTTAAATCATTAAATGCTTTCGTTATTAATTGAGAGAAAATAATGAAAAAAAATGTAAGTTGAGAAATTTTTGAAGAATGTAAGTTGAGAAATTTTTAAAGGAAATTAAAGGCTATTCAACACGAGGAAAAACAGAAAAAAAGAAATAATTACAATAAGGCAAAAATACACCAAATATCTAAATGAAGCTAGATATCTTCATTTGAAAATAATTTGATAATAGGGGTGCCTGGGTGACTCAATCGGTTAAGTGTCTGCCTTCGGCTCAGGTCAGGATCCCGGGGTCCTGGGATCGAGCCCCGCATTGGGCTCCCTGCTCAGCAGAGAGCCTGCTTCTCTCTCTCTCTCTCTCTCTCTCTCTCTCTCTCTCTGCTGCTCCCCCTGCTTGTGTGCTTGCTCTCTCCCTCTTTCTCTCTCTGTCAAATAAATAAACAAAATCCTTTTTAAAAAAAGAAAATGATTTGATAATAATTTGAAAATAAAACAACAAAATATATTCCTAATTACTTAAAAAAGAATCCACCAAAAAATTAGAGATAAGAACATCATAACAAGTGTAGTGGATAATAGTAAAATCTTATCATACTATAAATGCAATCAATTTCACAAAAACAATTTGGGGCTGAAATACAAATTTACAAATACAAATTTCTGAAAAGTCAATACGATGATGTGTCTGTCAAAGAAAAGTTGACAAGAACTCAGTATTTTAGGCAATTACACTTAAAGTTCATGAGACACATAATTCCCATATTCTGTAATCTGTTTGAGAAAAAAAGGGTAATATAGAAAATTACCTATTTTATGAAGGTCACGTACCCTGAAACCAAAGTCTGACAAGTAACATTTTAGAAAGGAAGGAAGGAAGGAAGGAAGCTATGAATCAATCTCAGAGATTTAGAGGTAAAACTCCTAAGTGCAGTACTAATTAAGTGTAATATTACATTAAAAGACTCTCTAAATAGCACATATTGATGGAACACAGTATCAAAAGGTCAAAAGAAAAAAGTCATCTTGATAAACACTGAAACAGTTTTCAATAAAATAACACCTGGTCCTGATGAAAAGCAAAACTCTTAGTAAATTAAAAATAGGAGGAGATACTTTAACAAAATGAAGAATATATTTCTTAAACTAATAGTCAACCTCATTATTAACTGAAAACATTGGAAGCAGTTCCATTAGAAAGTGGGATTAAGATAAGGATGCTAGTAACAACACTTTTTTACATTATTTGGGAATTTCTACCTGATGTAATGAAATAGCAAACAGAAGTTTCTCTCTTTTTAACTTTTTATTATTTTTTTAAAGATTTATTTATTTATTTGACAGAGAGAGAGAGGGAACACAAACTGGGGGAGTCGGAGAGGGAGAAGCAGACTTCCCGCTGAGCAGGGAGCCCAACACGGGGCTCGATCCCAGGAGCCTGGGATCATGACCTGAGCTGAAGGCAGACACTTAACGAATGAGCCACCCAGGTGCCCCATTAAAGTTTTTATTTATTTATTTTTGAGAGAGAGAAAGCGTGAGCACAAGCAGGGGGAGTAGGAGAGGGAGAAGCAGGCTTCCCGCTGAGCAGGGAGCCCAACACGGGGCTCGATCCCAGGACCCTGGGATCATGACCTGAGCCAAAGGCAGACGCTTGACTGACTGAGCCACCCAGGAGCCCCGGCAAACAGAAGTGTCCATAAAAACATAACTATTGAAAAGGAGAAGTTGTAAGGGTATTAGTAGACAACATGAATTTTGATCTTAAAAAGGCAAGGAGTGAACCAAAATGATGGGTACTAATAATAGAATTCAGCAAGGATATATATGTGGATAGATAAGTGGATAGTCTTTCCTATAAAAGTATATAATGGGAAAAGAGCTCATTGGAATAGCCAAAAAAAGGTGGGGGAGCTTGAAATAAAACTGGCAAGAAAACCACAAAGAGACAAAAAAAAGATGTGGATAATGTAATAACACACTGTGTTTGTGGATTAGAACATAAGATATTGTAAACATAAGTATTGTAAAATTAATTTCTAGGTTTAAAAAGAAAACTGCATTCGATCTCTACAAGATTTTCTTTAGAATTTAAGATGTCCCTAAATTGTAAATTTCCCTAAATTTGTAAATTTCAGAAAAAAAGAAAAATTACAAAGGAGGACTTTCTATATTAGATAGTTAAAATGAATAATATAAAGCTATAATTAAAACCATATGCCTCTGTTATAAAAATCAACTACAGACTAATAAAATAGGATAGCCCTAAAATTGACCCTAGTATCTATAAAAACCTGTCACAAAAAGATACACAGGAAAACAATAAGAAATAGATGGATAATGCTTAAAATTTTTCTGATGTGGAGAGAAGAAATAAGATAATCATACTTCAGGCTAGATACCCAAATAATTCCCAAATATATTAATGATTTCACTGTAAGAAATAAACCAAAAGCAACCAAGATGATATGAACTGAGTCTACACAATCTCTGCTTAGGAAAGGATAAAACATAAGAAGTAATAAAAGGAATTACAAAGAAGAGATGGCCTAACTTTGGACTGCATAAACGTTTAAACCTTCCAGAGATTATAAAATGTCATTAGAAGTTAAAGAACCAAACACAAGATAAAAAGCTTAGAACAAACGGAAAAGGTGAACATGCGTATTGCACAAAGGGCTCTTATAAATAATTAGGAAAAACATTAACACCCCCATAAAAAAATGGGCGCAAGACATTGATTTATTAATAGAAGAACAGATGCGAATGGCAAATAAGCATATATATGTGTTCACCCTAGAAATAGAAATACAAGTTAAAACAAGTTACTGTTTTTTACTTATCAAAATGGCAAGGATGAAAAAATATTTAACAGTGATGAGAATGTGCTGATTTAATTATTCTCAAACCCTAATGGTAAGACTGTAGAGGCAACGTTTTGAAAAGTGATTTGGCAATATAGAAAAAAACGGAAAGCGTTTGCATCATCGACCCAATAAACCCACTTATGAGGACATAGCCTAAGGAAACAACTGAAAAAGAAAAATTTATGTATTGGCAAAAAATAAAATGAGACAATAAGAAAATGATTAATAAGTAATGACACATTCATAGATGGAATATTAACAGCCCCTAAAATTCATTTTTCAAAGATTAACCTTGGCAAACTGCTAGCTAATCTAACTACAGGATAAAATAATACAGAATTGGAATTTGAATACTGTAAATTTAATCAGTTTAACCTTCTGCCATGTGAGGTGGGTCATTAAGAAGAGCACCTATGCAAAAAGCTCTAGAAAAGCCAAGTGTACTGGCTAGGTGCTCACTCTCAAGTAGAGTGGGCCCTCGCCATCCCTCTCTGACTTGGACCTTCGGTGTCCACTTCTATATAAATTTAAGAATCTGAATAATGGTACTGCAGCTGGGTACAGAGCTTCCACAGCCATGTGTATGTAGTAAGACCAGAGTCTCCAGATATGTCATCTTTGTTGCCAGGCTGCCTTGAGTCACTGAAAGCTTGCTTGACATTTCCTCCAGCCATGCTCTGGACCAGACAGGTTCTAGTCAGGAATAATGGCTTACTAAAAATATGAGCCTATTTCACCTTACCTTGATAGGAACCACCTAATCTGCGTGTTATAAAGTAGGAGTAGAGGGCAAGAAACGACTAAACGTTGCTTGTTTAAAATCAGATAATGTTCGGGGCGCCTGAGTGGCTCAGTTGGTTAAGCGACTGCCTTCGGCTCAGGTCACGATCCTGGAGTCCTGGGATCGAGTCCCGCATCGGGCTCCCGGCTCGGCGGGGAGTCTGCTTCTCCCTCTGACCCTCCCCCCTCTCATGCTCTCTCTATCTCATTCTCTCTCTCAAATAAATAAATAAAATATTTAAAATCAGATAATGTTCTAATCTGTATTTTCCAAAGGCCAATCTGAGAAAATGACTATGAACAGTCAATAAATAATTTTCTAAAATTGGGCTCCTTGGGAAAAATTAACATCAGTTTCCCCTCAGGCTATCTACTCAGACATTTTTCAGATAGATTAAGATCTTATATTCTTGACAAACAACCAAGATGTAATGAAGGGGCCTTAAATACCATTCTCCTGGCAAGTAAGCATGTATTTTGTTGTCTGACCGGCTCCATAGTCCTGTAGACAGTCCCACACAGGACACGTTCTCCTAGTTCAGCATGACAGTCCGCCATCCCCCCACAAAGAAGGCACTCTCCAGATCCCATCAGTATCACTGTATGTATTCTCACATGCCCCTCCTGGGGCGCCCTGCTTTGATGACTGTGCATGAACATGTAAGGCAGCTAGGAGTAAGGACATAACCAAAAGCATGACTAGAACAGACCTAGCATCTGAGGACTCTAGTCCAAGACCTCAGCCCAACAGGGATGCCAGCCAGACGGCAGATACGTAGTGATCATGTCCAAGAGACAAATGATAATCTAGAGGGCATGTCTCTTTGTCCCCCCCCCCAAACAGAGCGGCTTTATTCTCCTCTGTTTCTCCTGTGACGTAACTAGAATAGACACGAGGGGCAGGCTTGGGGGGCAGCACCTTACCTAAACCTAGGAACACAATTTAAAAACCAAACGCTCTGTTTTGCAAGGTTCTGGATATTAGTACAATGTGCCCAAATCAGGGAGTGGCGAAAAGCTTAAAAGCCCATGCCCTACAGAATAAGCACAGGTGTAAGTTGGTTCTGGGGCATCAGTGTTTGGCTGGTAGAAAAGAACGAGCCAAAGGAGTTGCTTGAGCAGTCCCAAATGGGGATGGAGGCCAGTAGCTGCCTATTGAGAAAGTTGGAGGAAGCCTGTGAGTCAGATCCAGGGAATGGTAAGGCATCCCCAGAGTGTTAAGGACACTCAGAATAGCAGAAGCACCTCCCCTTACAACCCTTCACTTCAGGTAGACTCAAGAGAGCACAGATGGACCATCAAGTAAAACAAGTGGCCAAATCCAGGGTAACCATGAGAAATGAAAATGTCTCCAGAGTGTGCGCAGTGCAAGGGACAGGGGGGCAGGGTAGACTGAACTGTATCCAGTCTCTTCCACACTGGTTGGCCTGGCTGTGGAAACAGCATCTTCTGGAAGGCAGGTTGCAACCCTGAGTGCATGAATCATGCCTCTGATGTGCAGCAATGAATATTCCTCCCTTCTAAGATTTCCTATAGGTCAACTGTATTGCTTAAAGTTCACAGACTGTCAGCAGTAAATGGAAATTTACAAAGAACTAAAAAATTGATTTCTTAAAAAATTATAATAAAATTAAAAATTATAAAAAAAATTATAAGTGCATTTCTGTTCTGCTTATATCTGATTTAGATGTGATCCTTACTCAAATTATACTCTGAATGTACACTTAAGTAAATATTTAATTATCATCAAAATGAGAATAATACGGAGATACAATTTTCTTTAAAGCAAGTATTGCCAATGAGTTTTAAGCTTTCTTCCAAATAAAAAAACATTGAGCTATTTGTCCTTTCATTATTGAAAGAAATGTGCATTCCTGGTAAACTAAAACACCTAAATTATTACCAGAACTACAGTATAAATAAATATTTTACCTTCTGGCTATTCAATGTAGCAATAACCTTTACAAGCTAATATTTATCATGCACATCACACAGAACAGTCACAAACCTAATTTTGCCTCTGCCAACATTGATATGCTGCTGATAATTTGGGATTACAAATGTTTATGTCAGTTTTGTAATTAAGGGGTTAGAATGACGTTAGCAGATAGTGTTTGTACTCCCCCAAAAGAACAAAAATTTAGAGGACAAAATCAACTTGCCTTTCTGGAATATTTGTATGCTGATAAGCTCATGAGAAGTTTGCTCTTCAAAAATACAAAATAGTCTGGGGAAATTTAATTTAAATGCAATCAGACCCTGTTGAACACATTCATCAATAATTTTCACTTATTGGCTGCCCAATTTGCATGGCAGTATCTTAAGTAAGACACCTTTTAAAAACATTCAGCCCTCTGCTTCACATTATCCTGGTGAAGGAAAAAAGTCAGTGAACTAACACTAGAGCAGATTCTGTAAGATACAAGAATTAAACAGAATTCTGAAAATTCAACACATTTTGACATTTTTTATCTCTATAATATACACACATCCACGTGCATATTTATAATTTTACATAAATGAAGTTTTTTATTTTCCCTTTTTTCCCTGTTTCCTTCTCCCCCCCCACCGTTTCCTTCCTTGTTACCCACCCCCCTCAAGAGAACCCTTATCATAAAGCATGTATTCTTTCATGGTTTTTGCAGATATGCACACATGCACTTATGTACACATACACATACAGAGATTTTTGTCATTGTTTTATATAAATAAGATCATAATATCAATACTTATCCATCTTGCTTTTCTCCTTCAATTCTTTAGCAGGAGTCCCTGCACATCAGCTGGCATAGCTATAACTCATTCTTTTTACTGGCTATATAGTATTTCATGTGTATATCACAATGACTTATGTAAATTTTTCTCTCTTGCTAGATATTCGCTGTTTCAATTATTTGCCACTATGAGAAACGTTGCAGTAAACATCTTTGAAAATGCCTGGTATACCAGGATTTTAGTTTTGTGGCATAAGTTCCCAGGGTAGGGTTACTGAGTTGAAAAATATGTTTGGTTTTGATAGACAGCTTTCCCAAAAGCCCTAACAATGGACATTTCTGTCAACAATTTGTGAGAATATACTTTTTTCTGACATCCTGTTCAGTACTGTTATCCTTCTTAATCTTTGCTAATGTGCCTAAAGTAAAATGATATTTTGTCGTTATTTTAACCCATATTTCCTTGTCTACTAGCCAGCTCAGGTGCCTTCCCATGCTTATTGACTTTTTGGATTTGCTCATCTTGAACTTTGTATTTAAATCTTTTGCCCCTTTTTCTGCTGGTCTGTATTTTTATAGTCATTTGCTAACACTTTTAAGTATTACAAATACCATCCCTTGACTTGTCATCTATATTGTAAATATAGTTTTCCAAATCCATCATGTGTCTTCTGACTTCATTGCCATATGAAGGTCTTTATTTTTAATAGCCAAATATGTCTACTATTTTATGACTTCTGGATTTTGGTTAAGACATTTGTACCCCTAGATTGTTCCTGAAGTCCTCTGTGTTCTCTTTCAAAAGTTTGTTGGTTCTTCTATTTACACTTATCTTGAAAACATCAGGAATTTATTTTCTTATAAACAGTGACAGTGGTGATACAGTTAACAAAATTCACTCACCACTGTGTGTCTGAGCTAAAATGGAATCCATCTAACCTCTTAGCATCTCCAAATACCTACCACCTGCAAAACAACCGTGAAAAGGCTGGAGGACATCAAAACCTAAGTCATGATCTCTACCACTCAAAAACCTATGGCTCCACCATAAAAACAATCACAGGTAAAAATAGTAAGATTTTGTATGTTTGGCTAGGGTTGCATAACCAAGTTCCCCAGACGTAGCTTAAACAACAGAAATTTATTTCCTCATAGTTCTGGAGACTAGAAATCCAAGATCAAGGTGTTGGCAAGGTTGGTTTCTTCTAAGGCTGAGCTCCTTGGCTTGTAAATGGCTGACTTCTCCCTGTGTCATTACGTGGTCTCCCTTCTGTGTGAGTCTGTGTCCTAACCTCCTCTTCTAAGGACACCAGTCATATTGGATTAGGGCACATCCTTGTCACCTCACTTTAAAGACCTTTTCTTCAGTCACATTCTGAGGTACTGGAGGTTAGGTCTTCAACATGTGAATCTTGAGGGGCCACAACTCATTTCAAATGATCTGTACAGCCTGTAAGTACTGTTGGTGTCCTTGAGAGGGGGATCACTGGGCAGTCGGTGGGAGCTTCATGGAAAAGCTGGTACTGGAGACGGGTATGGAGGCATGCTTAAGACTTCAGTGAGGCTGTGAAAAGCTTTTCTATGAGAATATGAGAATAAGCAAAGGGATGGCTATAAACATGGTGTGTCAGGGTTCCGGTGAGGTAAGTAGACTGACCAGAGGAGATAGTTCATTTTGGGGGGAAGTGGGTAATAAAATTGGAACTGCTGAGATTATAAGTAACCTGGATTTAGGTGAAGTTTAGGCTTAATCAAAGAAGCAAAAAGGCATCACAAACTTTTGAAAAGTGAAACTTCATAAATAACTGATATTTAAGGGGAAAAAAACTAGTTTTCATCTGTGAGATGAAGCATGGAGAACAGATGAAGGCTCTGCCATAATTATTAAATGAACAGTTTAGCCCAGAGTGGTAGCAATGGAAGACAGGAAGAAATGGTGGGTTAATATTAAACATTTCAAAGCATGTATCCAAAAATTGACAGAAGTTGATGATTGTCTGTTTATAGGAAATGAGCAAGAGGGATAAGGCAAAGGTGATATCCATATTTTGAGCCTGGGATGGGGGCAGAAATAAAGTTGCCATGCCATGGAGCTTGTGAGATACAGAATCCTACATGGAGAAGAAAAGTGATCACCAGCTCATCTGAGCCTGGGAGTTTGAGATAGAAGTACTCAATAGGGCATAAGAAATTGGGACAGGAGCTCTGGTGGTGTGAGAATGTCAACCCTGAGCTGGGGCATCAGGAAGCTATTCAGTATGGAATACACCGTGGGAAATGCAAGGAACGAAGAGGGGCGTGATTCAGTGCAGGAGGCAAAGGGATTATTTACTCATCCAGCAACATTTTATTAAGCACTGACTATATGTCCATCATGTCCTTAAATGCCAGGTATACAAAGATAAATAAGACAAGGGATCACCCCTCAGAAATCTCACCCTCAGTCATGAAGGTCAGGGGTAGTCAATAATGTTAAATGATGAAGTCAGCCATTGAGGGACAGATAAAGGGCCTTTGTATTTGTCAATAAAGTGGTCACCCTTGACTTTCTAGAAGGCAGTTTCAATAGTCTGGGTAATAGAAATGAGACTGAATGGGGGAACATTTGATGGCACACTGGAGACGAGCAGAACTCTCTTTATTGTCAGAATTGGTTTTGTTTTCCTCTCTCCTGGCCTTTATTCAGATTCTTTGCCAGCTTCCACTTAATTAACTTCCGTTACAATAGTCATACTCTGATATTTTAATTCAGACTTTAACATAAAGAAAAGTTAGAGCGCCTGGGTGGCTCAGTCGGTTAACTGTCTGCCTTTGGCTCAGGTCATGATCCCAGGGTCCTGGGATCGAGCCCCGCATCTGGCTCCCTGCTCAGCGGGAAGCCTGCTTCTCTCTCTCTCTCCTTCTGCTGCTGCCCCTGCTCATGCTCCCTCTCTCTATCTCTCTCTCTCTCTGTCTCTCAAATAAATAAATAAATAAAATCTTTCAAAAATAAATAAATAAAGTCAAGTTAAAACTTAGTCACAGGGCAGTTTCATGCTTCTAAAAACAATAACTCATACTATGTGTTTCTGTTTCTTGCCATTCAGATTCAAATGAATAATATAAGTGGATATAACCAATACATTTTAAAATGATAAGACTTTGCAAGAGCCATAGAAACAGTTTAATAAATAAGACGATCGGCAAGGAGAAAGAAAAAACTAAAAGACCACTCTTTGTGGTGGTGGCAAGAATCCAGCTTTTACCGTCTTTCCTCGTGCTTGTGACAGTCCAGGACAGGATCCAGTAGGGCTCAGACACTTCGATCCCTCCACTCCTCTGCCTATTCCAATGGAGAGGAATGGAGAGAGAGAACAGAAGACGAATCTCCAGAGACTGGTTGAAAAAGTGCTTTCACTCTTCCTGTCTATCACTAATCTCTATTAACAAGGTCTCCTTGACAAAGATCTCGTTTTCTTTGGTCTTATTCAAAAAAGAATGTATGATTGCTCTGGTTTTCTCTGATTGTTCCATGCATTACACCTCTAAAAAGTACTCCCAGCTAGCTGATCTATCTTTGTCATCCAACAGTTTCCCATAGACTTTGAAATGAATGAGCTAGATTATGTGAGAATATGAATGCCGTTGTGATAAGTCTGTTCAGGTAATGGATTGGGCATGAGAGTAGGAAGTTAGACATCTTCGAGTCTCTATCCTGGTTGAAACTGGTTTGCACTACCAGTCATGGTTGTTTACACATAGTAGAAGTATTCCCTGATTGATTCTATTTGACTGGATTTGGTTAGTATGGTTTAGAGAAATTCAGTTTCTCTGTGTATTTCTACATCTTGATGAGGAATCATCCCGTCCCCTTTATTATACAAAATCATGATCTATTACTGCCTTTAAAGTCCAGCGAACAAATATATGCTCAGATATAAGTTGAATGTAAGTTTCATTCTTTTGCATGTAGCTCTCCGGTTTCCCCAACACCATTTGTTGAAGAGACTGCTTTGTTGAAGATTAATTGATCATATAATTGTGGGTTCATTTCTAGGTTTTCTATTCTGTTCCATTGATCTATGTGTCTATTTTTGTGCCCATACCATACTGTTTTGATTACGACAGCTTTGTAATATAATGTAAAGTCCAGAACTGTGATGCCTCCAACTTTGCTTTTCTTTTTCAATGTTGCTTTGGCTGTTCAGGGTCTTTTGTGGTTCTGTACAAACTTTAGGATTGTTTGTTCTAGTTCTGTGAAAAGTGCTCTTGGTAATTTGATAGGGATTTCTTTAGACATGTACATTGCTTTGGGTAGTATAGACATTTTAACAGTATTTGTTCTTCCATCCGTGAACCATCTGTGTCTTTCCATTTCTTTGTGCCATCTTCAATCTCTTTCATCAGTGTTTCATAATTTTCAGAGTACACGTCTTTTACCTCTTTGGTTAGGTTTATTCTTAGGTATCTTATTGTTTTGGGTGCAATTGTACATGGGATTGATTCCTATTAATATCTCTTTCTGCTGCTTCATTACTGGTGTATAGATTTCTGTACATTGATTTTGTATCCTGTGACTTTACTGAATTCCTTTTTCAGTTCTAGTTTTTGGTGGAGTCTTTCAGTTTTCTATATAGAGTATCGTGTCACCTGCAAGTAATGAAGGTTTTACTTCTTCCTTGCCAATTTGGATGCCTTTTATTTCTTTTTGTTGTCTGATTGCTGAGGCTAGGACTTCCAGTACTATGCTGGTAACAGTGGTGAGAGTGGACATCCCTCTCTTGTTCCTGACCTTAGGGGAGAAGCTCTCAGTTTTTCCCCTTTGAGGATGATGTTAGCTGTGGGTTTTTCATAAATGGCCTTAATTATGTTGAGGTATGTCCCTCTAAACGTACTTTGTTGAGAATTTTTATCATGAATACATGTTATACTTTGTCAAATGTTCATTCTGTATCTATTGAAATGATCATATGGCCCTTATCCTTTCTTTTATTAATGTGATGTATCTTGTTGATTGATTTGTGAATATTGAACCACCTTTGCAACCCAGGAATAAATCCCTGGGTTGATCTTGGTGAATGATTTTTTAAATGTATTGTTGGATTCGGTTTGCTAGTATTTTGTTGAATATTTTTGCATCTATGTTCATCAGAGATACTGGCCTGTAGTTCTTTGCACTTGTGATGTCTTTATCTGGTTTTGCTATCAGGGTAATGCTGGCCTCATAGAATGAATGTGGAAGTTTTCCTTCCTTTTCTGTGTTTTGGAATAGTTTGAGAAGAATAGGTATTAACTCTTCTTTAAATGTTTGGCATAATACCCCTTTTTAAGGATTTTCTGGTAGCTTTGACTCCTCTCCCCATCATCCTCTGAACTTCTGTGTGCTATTCCACATTAATAAACTACACATTTCTTTTCTTCCCCTGCTTTCCTTTCCCTTATCTCTCAAAGCCCCAGACCACCAAACAATCAGAAGGAACATGTGATGAGGAATATAAGGGTTGGTTGGGGGGCCAAAGGTCTTTCCTCTTTCTCCCAGCTTGAGCCCCAGTTGTATGTATATAATTTCTTATTTACCCCCAAAAGGAAGACATTGCTTGATAATCGTCTTTGTAATTGAATACTTGTTTATGATCACCTTTCTTGTAGGTGTCTCTAAAGAAGAAGAGCCAAAAATACTGAGACCCCCAAGACGGCCCCGGAAACCCAAAACATTAAATAACCCTGAGGACTCCACATACTATTATCTGCTACATGTAAGTGGCTCACTCTTACTCTCAGATGGGAGCCATAGCATCCACTAACACCCCTCTTCCTCCTGGTGCAAGCCTCCCCCACAGTCCTGTAAACCCCCTATCCTCCAGCAGTCTTCTCTGCTGGTACGTTAATAGAGCTAAGATGCAAATACCAACCCAGAAAGAGAAATACATCGTAACAGGAGAGGGACCTCAGGTCAAAGGGCGAGTTTAAGGAAAAGAAGGAAGGGAAAGAAGAAGAAGGAGACAATTACCTGAGCACCTTTTAAATTCCAGGCCTAGAGGGAGGGGTGTTCACGCACACTATGACGTCTAATCCTATGAATAGCCCTTAAGGTGGTGTCTTCTCACTAGTCAGGACTCAGACCCAATAAGCACTCCAGAGCTGCCGGGCTCATTAGCTACACTCAGGTCTTCTGACTGCGCAATTCCTGCTTACTCCCTGTGTGCAAGCCTGCCCTTCCTCTCCGTAAATGCCACCATCATCCACTGGTGACCCGGACCAAGAACCTGGGTGTCATCCTGGATCTTGCCCTCTCTCTCGTTCCTGACATCCAGTCTGTTCCCTAAAGCGTGGCTTCTCCCGGCCAAGGCTCCTTCCCATTCATGCCCTGCCTCTTACCCACAGGCAGCACTCTACTTCAGACCATCATCATTCCTCACCTAGGATATTCCAAGCTTCCCATCATGGTGTCTCCAGCCCCTACCAGAGTGTTTCTCTAGACCATCTTGTGAGTGAGTTCCTCCCTTGAGGATCCCTCTGAGAGCTCAGCAGTTCCTTCAGCAGGAAGTCCAGACGCTGCGGAGGCCCTCCCCATTGGCCCTGGGTCTGCTCTTCAGCCCCCTCTCCAGCTACCATGTCCACGAGACACCGCTAACTGCCTGAAACCCTGCCAACCAGGGTCTCTCTCTCGCATTCCTTAGTCCTTTGCACCTGCTGGTCCTTCCCTCTATAATGCTTATTCCCTCTTCCACTCCACGGCCAAAGGGAGAGAGCAAGGATTCTCTGCCCCCAGAGAATGCTTCCCATCTGTTGGAATTTTCCCCCACTTCTCGGCAGAAAATGGAGTTCCCACTTGCTTTCCAAGCCAGTCTCTTATTCCTCCCCTCTCTCTGGGGGTTTCTCTTCAGTGTCTTTGGAAGGCTGCTCTCCACCTTGGTGCTGCCTCACGTTCAATCTTGGACTCTCTTCTCCTCTCATTACCTTAGTTACTACTGATTCCCGAATCTTTACCTCTAGCTAGATCTCTCTCAAGCTCCACATTCAGATCCCAAACTGGCTAGTGTTTGTTTTACATACTGCACGTGGATGTGCATAGACATCCACCTCACACACACAAACACACACACACACACACAGCTTTGTTGAGATACGTCACACACCATACAATTCACCCACCCAAAATATACAATTAAATGGTTTTCACTGTATTCAGAGTTGTGCAACCATCACCATAATCAATTTTAGAACATTTCCATCACCCCAAAAAGAAACTCCAGACCCATTAGCAGTCATCCCCCATCCCCTCCCTCCAGCCCTAGGCAACCACTCATCTATTTTCTATTTGCCTGTTCTGAACATTTCATATAAATAGAAATGCGTGACATGCGGTCCTTGTGAATGAATGACCAGCTCTTTTTACAACCAGTAATCGGAATATTATCCTGACTCCTCCCCCTTTCTCATCTTCCATATCCAAAAACCTACCTCTTAAACATCTCCTGAATTTCTCTTTCCACACCATGTGCTCACAGCTTCCTCCAGGCCAGCATTCCCAGCTGATATTTCTGCATCTATCCCCCCCTTACTGTTCTCTTGTTTTGCTCCCTTCTTGTTCATGCATCTTTCACACTGTAGTTGGAGTTGTGTTTCTAAAATTAACACCTGGTCGCGCTACCCCTCTGATGGAAAACCTTGTAATGACTTCCTAGTGTCCTGTGATAGAAGGGCTGGTTAACATCAGGGCCTTGCTTACCTTTCCAACCTCAGCTCCTGACATTCATTCACCCCTTCTTCTCTCCTCTCCAGCCATTTCCTCTCATTAGCCTGTACCTGGTCTTCACATTGTCCGTAGGCATTTGTCCCTATATGCTCTGTCCTCCGCCTAGAAACCACTTCCTTTTTCTATTCTCACCTTGTGGGGACAAAATACCCCCATCCTCGATGTCTTTTTCTTCAGGAAGCCTTCCTGATACTCCCAAATCCCAAGGGAGCTCTTCCTGTGTCCTCCTTAAGTGGTCTATGCTTCCATGTCACCACGCTGTGTCCCACCACAGAGTGACCAGCGTGGTTTCCACAAGGTCAAGGAGTTGCCTGTTGCATTTAGCTTGACACATAGTCAGCATGCAATAAACATTTGTGCTACAAACGAGCACAGTGCAATGTGAGCGAAATACAATTAGAAGTAAATCAAGGAAGCGAAAATTCCAGATAGCTCCATTTGACTATTACTTTAAAAAATCTTGATAACAGACTTTTTTCTGCCCACCCCAAAAGGAAGCACATAGCTTGACATTTTTTTATGTGGTTAAATAGAAAGAAGAGCAGAGAACAAGATTAGAAATTACCAGACATCCCCTACTAACTCTGAATATAAGTGGTAAAGGATGCTCAGTGACCTTTATTAACTGCAGCTGAATGACCATTGACCATGAGGGCCTCAACAACAGATGACACTCTTGATGTGAGAATTTATAAGAGCTTGAAATAAAGTGCGTGTCTGTTACTGACCACCGCCCGCTTAGCAGGAATCGTGCAGCAGATCCTGAGCCTCACAAATGAGTCCCTGCCCTCAAGAAGTTGACTTTGCCTTCGTATTATTCTTTTTTAAATGAACGTAAATGGTTTAATACCTCTTAAACTATTAGTGACTGGAATCCTTTATTTTTTCTTTTAATAACCCTAAGTCTTGAAATCTGTGGCTTCTGTGAAAAATAAAGCATGGAAACCGAGGATATCAGTATAAACATCCCATGCATTCAGATTTATCTGGCCCTTACCCAAATTTGGGGCATGATGCATAGTGGAATCTGTAGCTCTGAGGAGACCCACGTTCTTTAACCAGGAAAACACTTTCTGGAATTTCAGCTCAGCTGTAAGTTGCTCAGAAGTGTGCACCAGTGGGCGGGGTGGGCTACGGCCGGGCAAGGGGGACACGGAGGGGGTGGTAGCCACTCCCACGGCTGCCTTGGCCGCCTGCCAGGACAGGTGCATCTGATGTGACCAGGGGGCCGAGGAATTGTACCGAGACCATAACTGTGGAGTGCTGAAGATAACCATCTGCAAATCCTGCCTTAAAGCCTGTAGACAGACATATCAGGTATGATCCTGTTATCATCTTGATTAATGCGATTTTATGCAAAGCCAAGACCTTACAGGCATCTTCTTTTCAGTACTAAAATAAACATGTAGGGACAACTCTGCACATTTTGTTTGCTTTGTGAAGCATTCCTAAGGTGGTGGCAGCTTCAAGATTCAAACCAGAACACTGACCCTGACGACTTAATCAGATATACCAAGGAGTGGGATGTCTCCAGCATGTTTGTAATTGCTTCTCTAGAACAAATTGCCTTTTTTTATTGGCATTTTTTACTTTCCTGTGGGTAGAACGACTGATGACAGCAGGAAAAAAACTCATATTTTGCTGTTGAAAGCATTATTACGATCTAGCTATGGAAAACTCTTGCTGCTTCCAGCTGTCGTTTGGGAACATGATGACACACTCCTGTGCCTCAGACTCATTACAGTATTTGTCCTTACATCACATTTTCAGGCAGTCAGAGTGACCCTGAAGATCAACGGAAAGCTCTCCTTTTGGCCATCTTGAGTGGCTTTCTGATAGAGAGCACCATAGTCTACTTCTTCCAGAGGATGGAATGGGAGATAGGAAGTGTTGTACCATCTATAAATCTCAAGACTTTTGAAGAGTTGTATTCTTTATTATCTGTGGCATGACCAACGGCATCCAAAAAAGAGAAGACTAAAACACAAACCAAGCACTTCACTTCTGTTGAGCAAAGTGAAGCAAGGATTTGGATACAGTTCCTGAAAAAGAAAGCAATGGTTATGGTATTGGAAACCCCCCAAAACTGCCACGTCTCACCCCCCTCCACATTAAGAAACAACCAGACCACATAGCAATACCCACAGACACAGGGAATGTTGCTATAGGGAATGAGGTATGCAACAAGTGAGGATTTTTATACATTATAGACAACTTCCGGTAAAACATTTGAATTGAAAGAGGAGCATGAACTCATGATTCATACATAATAAAAGATCTGTGTATCAAAAAAAACCACTTTCTGGTTTTCATGAAACTCTTTCTAAAATATACTACACACTGTAAACCTTTTCTTGATGACCCAAGGCCACTGAGGAAAAATGGTTGTACTTATTTAGATTTACGAGGTAGCGCCCCATCTCTCTGTATTCGCCTGGCCCTGCTTCATTTTCTTCAGAGATGAGGAAATATACGTGTTCTCTCCTCCTTCCTGCCTCTTCCCTCCGGACTAGAGCTGAGTGAAGGCAGGGACTCGCTAGCTGTTAGAGCCGCTCGCTCTGCTGTCGTGCGGTACTCCTCCCTGGCCACCCCTGCCCCCCCGGGTGCGTCCCCTGTTCCTGTAGTTCTTGTTTCTGCTTGGATGTCCCTTCTTTCCATGGTCATTCTGAGCACCTGAAACCAATACCAGCTCTCTTCTATGATGTGATGCTCTTAATCTCTTACATCTAGGAAACGTTGCTATTTTGCTAAAGATTTATTTAGTTTAGAGAGAGAAAGGGAGTGAGCATGAGCAGGGGGAGGGGCAGAGGGAGAGAGAGAGAGGGAAGCAGACTCCCCACGAGTGAGGAGCCCCACATGGGGCTCGCTCTCTGGACCCTGAGATCATGACCTGAGCCAAAATCAAGAGTCGATGCTTAACCGAACGAGCCGCTCGGGTGCTTCTGAAATGCTGCTATTTTTGTGTCCAAAATCAGAGCGAGCTGAGCCTAAGAAGTGTGCCTCAGGAGCCTAAGGAGGACCTAAGCTGAGCACACACGGCCCGTTGCTTCGGTATGTGGTGCCCATATCTGGTACTCAGCTGTGCAGTCCACAGTTTCCTCCAAAACTGAGTAACTAAACACAATCACTTCAAAGGACCTTCCAGTTTTATTATTTTCTGCAGTACCTTCCCTAAACTAGTAGGTAAGTAAGAGGAGTAGGTAGTTTGGCCACTTGGGATTTGGTTTTTTTCTTCTATGTTTTGGCTCCTCCTTCATCCTTGTGAAGCCGTCTAAGCAAATAAAGTGTTCATGCATTTCCATAAGGAATGTAAGATTTTGTCCGCCATAATGTCACAGATACGAATTTTAAAGTTCTGGGGAGAGGTTGCAGTGTAGCTGACTAACGAAGAGATTCTTCAGAGTCTTCTGAGCAAAGGCCTCCCTCTTCCAAAGGCCTCCTCAAGAAATACCCGCCCCAGAACATCTCCTTACACCATCTTTATCTCCTTCTCGCTCTCTCTTCTTTAACTCAAGAAACTGCCACTGGACATTTGCTTCTTTCTTTTCATTTCAAATTTCAAGTTGGTGATTTGTCGTTTCAGAACTATCGCTGAAAACATTGTTTGTTTTAAATAAATGTCACTAATATTAAGTCCCAGGTGATAAGATTAGTATTAAATCCTCTTCCTTGAGGGAGAGTGTGCTTCCGTCTTCATGATGAAGAATGCAGTTTCGTGTGTCCCTTTTGGCCCCAGCTGCCAGGACACTGAGGGACAGACATAAGGCTCCATTCTAACACTTTTGCCCTCTTTGTTCTTTATTTACAACTTCCACTTTATTACCTTGCTTGTGTAATTGCTGCCGTGATAAACCACTGTAAACAATTTTTGGAAAGATATATTATTGAGTGATCGTTCACTAGAACATTCTAGCACAGGCAAGAGTGAAATAAGCATAAGCCGGACAGTATTCACTCTTCTAAGAATTCCTGTAACTGAGAACCAAATTATATACACCGCCTCCCAGAGGGAAATGCTGACCCGAAGAAAAAGGCAGAAGGTTATTTGATTCGTGGTGGGAGAATTTCAGGGCAGAAGGTTATTTGACTCGTGGTGGTGTGAAGGGGATTTCCGTCACTCAACAGAACACCATCATTTAAACATAACTTTGGAGTATAGAAAATGGTTACCAAGAACAAGAGATTTTTTTTTTCAGATAATGGATCAAGGAGGCAGGACCTCTGTTATATTAAAACAACAACCACAACAAACACCACCTGGGGTGCAGGGATCATTCACTAGGCTGTTAGGGGCCATTGTACCTATGGTGGCAATATGATTATTTGTGAGCATCTCCTGGCCCCGGGGCATTGGATCAAGAACATAATAGGAAATAGGAAGGAGGACAGGAATGTATTTGGTGTCCTGGCCCTTACATGGTTACTTCTTGAATGACGATCCATTCCCAGACTTGATACCTTTAACATTCCCTTCTACCTCCTCCACCCACTAAAATACCAACCAAGAAGAAGAGATGAAACTGTGAACCATTTGACTCATCTGACATTTTAGTGTATTACAAATGATAAATCATGAGAAAAAATGCTTTAGCATGCCTAAAAATACTGGGGGCAACCTTCAATATTTACAAACCATTGTTAGTTGCCATTTTTATTGTCTTGGATTTTTATGGAGCAGCTTGGTATCTGCATTAGAGTTCCCATGATTACAGTATCCTTAGCTTGTTCAAGGTGAGTGTGCTATTTGTTCTCTCAGCCTAAAAGACAGATCAGCTCTTGCAGCATGTAAATAGGGGAGTCCAAATACCTTGCACCAGCACACATGGTGAAACACATAACTAGTATTACAATACAAAAGGTGATACTGCTTTGTATGTAAGGTAAAATGAAGTACCATTTCCTTAGTGTTCAGACTGAAGTATTGATTAAAATCTATCTAATTAAATCCAGACTTAAATATTCTGCTTTGGGGGCCCCTGGGTGGCTCAGTCGTTAAGCGTGTGCCTTTGGCTCAGGTCATGATCCTAGGGTTCTGGGATCGAGCCCCGCATTGGGCTCCCTGCTCAGCGGGAATCCTGCTTCTCCCTCTCCCGCTCCCCCTGCTTGTGTTCCCTCTCTCGCTGTGTCTCTCTGTCAAATAAACAAAATCTTAAAAAAAAAAAAAATCTGATTTGTGCCTTGATACATCAAGTTCTCAACTGGAGGAAGATTTTGCAAATGAACACATATATCATCGATGCTGTTACTTTTATGCCATAAATGGGCTCCGATAGGTTAGTGAAGTCACACTTCTATTCTTTTGTGGACTGTTAACACCTGCCTTCGCTGTCCACCCATCTGCTTTGCTAGCAGACAATGATGCTAGACAAGCAAGACCTCAAAGCAGCCTAATCAACCTGCCTAACTCACAGCTGCATGTGTGATAGAGAGACAGGTTTTCCAGGAATTCTGACATGTTTTCCCATTTGTAGGTAGATCTTGTGTATACTGCTCACATTATGGTTAACTCTTTTTTTTTTTTTGGCATGGAATGCAGAGATTAATTATAGTCCAGGCCTGGTAAAAAATAATCACAGATTCATAATTAGCAAATTTTGAGTGAATTATATATCATTAGATTTTTAAAACATTCTACCCACTTGCTTATTTCTAAGTTGGCTTTATAGGAACAAATGTATTTATATATTAAGATTATAGTAAATATACCAATGATTTTCTATTAATCAAGTACATTATTTTAATCATAATATTATATTGATTTTTAAATTTTTTCTGTTCCCTTTAGAAGTCAATCCAAGAAGAAAAACGAAGACCAAGAAAAGATAGGTAAATTATTATTTCTAGATTTCAGTGTCATCTGAATATAATTATATAAATAATAATTGTATAAATATATATATTTATATAAGTAAATATATATAAATAAATTATATAAATATAATTCCAGATGTTCAAATTATGATTGAAAACCACCTTTTTAAAAAAAATCATCTATTTTATGTGGATAGATTTGGAAAGTAGCATCCTCTCAATACATTTATTTATATTATAAATATATGCTTTATATGTAATTTAGAAGGTCATCTTGCCTATTAGAAATATATTGAGCTAGCATAGTAAGGCATACATTAAGAACTCAAATAGTTTATGAATGCATTGTATTGTCCCAGTACAGAATTTGCTTTTCTTTGTCCATTGATATGCTTTTGATCGGACAATTTGAACACGCTTGTGTCCATGAACTTTCTTTCCCCAAACTCCTTTGTTTTTTGTTCTTCAACCCGTGCTAAATCTCACTCCTTATAATGTTTATGGGTTTGTCGGGAAATAAGGTTTGTGTAGCCTGTAGGTGTGGCAACTGAGGCTCACACTATTCCCCTTTTCCTGGAACATTTCAGCCCACCAATACTTTCCTATGTTAACGTTATACCACTATTGCAATTAACTGACTTCCAGAGAGTGCTAAAAACAATCAAGGGTTCTTCTATTAAGCACCAGTGGACACTGAGCTCTTGACTTACATATCAGTGGCATTCTGAAAGTTCATTTGTAAATTGGGTTCTGTAACTCAAAAAGCACTTTTCCCCAGAAACACTGTAACACTTGGTCGTCTTCCAGGCCTCTATCTGTTTACCTCATATGAAGTCCCCTCACAGTACAGGTACTGAGCACCGCAGGAACCAGAGCGAGTGTGAGTAAATCCAAGAATTAAGATGGTCACAGACACACCCCTGTGTGTATATTATGTGCAGGAATTAAAACTTAGCACAGAAATTAGCCCACTAAAGGCCAACCATAAGGAGAGGACAGAAGGTAACCTATGAGGGAAGTAAGGTAAGATCATGAAACTTTGTGTGCATCAGTGTACTTAACGGATGGCTGAGAAAATCGGAAAATGCTATGTGTTGGCACATAAAGGTCAGTTTTTCTCATATGGCCCAAGGGTCAGTTGTGAACCCTGTCCTAGACTGGCCAGACGGGAACTTTGTAATCACTAGCTCTACTAGTTTTGTGCCCCGATGTATGAGATGAAGTCAGGAAAAACTGCTCCAGCAGCTAATGTTCTCATAAAGGTGAGAGATGAGTGTTTTGTTTTTCTTTTTAACTTATGGCGCATACTGTTTCATGCATTCCAAGACTCCTCTTGTTTCTATTGACATGTAGGTGTTACCTTTAAATTATACAAGGTAAAGGAGGAAAACCAGTATCCTATGTTTTAGTAAAGTAGATTGAAACTATGATGTGTTTATGTGTTTATTTACAGTCGGGGAAAATTATTAGACCTGGAAGATTTCTACTATAAGGAATTTTTGCCCAGTCTTTCTGTATCAAAGGAACATAACTCTAGTTTAAGAGAAGGAAGACAACAGGGAGAACACCAGCATCAATGTTTTAATGCTAACGAAAGGTAATAAGCTACCTCCTAAAGAACAGCATTTTCCACATTTTACTCCCAGTTCTATTTCTAAAGCACTGTCATTGTGTTTGGACTATAACAAAATATTCTCACTGACTATTGCCTCTTAAGATGATGTGTTGTTTAAAAGTAAACTCAGGGATTATGGTAGGGTATTCAGACAACCCAGTTTCATACCTGTTTTCTTGGTGTCATTGTTAATAGCACCCTCTTTTAAAAGTAACTCACTTTGGGGGCGCCTGGATGGCTCTTGATTTCGGCTCAGGTGATGATCTCATGGGTTGTGATATCAAGCCCCCCACACACACCCACCACCCCCTCCCCCGTGGCGGGTTCGGGGCTCAGCTGGAAATCTGCTTCAAGATTCTCTCCCTCTGCACCTCCCCCAACTTGCAGGCATGTGCGCGCGTGCTCTCTCTCAAATAAATAAATAAATCTTTAAAAAAAATTTTTTTTTAATTTAAGAAATACCTCACTTTGGATGATAAATTATATGGTCATACTGATTACAAGCAATAAACTGTATCCAAAATCTGTGTTTAAGTTCTAACCAATGTAATCTTAAACACTTATTGGCTTCTCAGTTATGCTGTGTGATTTCTCAGAACCCATGACATCAGACCAAAATAATATCTGGAAGAAAGATTCATATGGAAATATGTGGGGTTTGGGGGGATTTTTTAAAGATTTTATTTATTTATTTATTTGAGAGAGAGAACGAGTGGTGGGGAGGGGCAGAGGGAGAGAGAAAGAGTGAAGCAGACTCCTTGCTGAGCAGGAAGCCTGATGTGGGGCTCAATCTCAGGACCCAGCGATCATGACCTGAGTTGAAGGCAGACACTCAACTGACTGAGCCACCCAGGCGCCCCAAGATACGTGTTTTAGATTCGATTTCTCAGTTCGCCACTAACTTTGTTTAACACTAAGTATCTTAAACCATTTGTAGCTTACTTACTACTTTGGGAATTTTTCCCCCCAAAAAAACTCTTTGTGAATTTGAGGGCACATTCTTTGAATTTGAATTCTTTGAAATCAAAGGCACAAAATAAAATGGAAACCTGATATACAAGAAATGGGAGTAACGACAGGCAACAGAAAGCTATTCTTCCAAAATCCTAAGTGAACATCTGTCAGCCTCGGGCACTCACAGCCCTCACTGTCTCTTACACAGTATGACCTGGTGGTTAAGAGAAGAGGCTTTAGAGTCAGTCAGTTTTAGATTTGGATCCTGATTCTGCCACTTGGTAGTTGAGGGACCTTGCTCATGTTACCAGACCTCTCTAAGCCTGTTTCCACATCTGGAAATGTTTCACTAAGAACTACCTCGCTACGTTGTCAAAGAGATTAAGTGAAATGATGTATGTGAAGCACTTAACAGCAGATGTGGCATAGGGGAGAGGTTCCATAGACGGTGGCTCTTTTCATCTAGAATCTACTTGATTTCCACCCCTTGTCTCCAAAAGAAGATACGTTTCTTCCATCTTGAGATCAAGAACTGTAACATATTGGTGGAGCTTAGATGTTCTAGTCTAGTCACAGGGTTCTACACAGGAAAATAGCAAGTGCCAGAAAGATTAAGTGACTTACACCAAGTCACACATTGAGTTAGTGAACTAAAAGTCCAAGGTTTTTCACTTCCTGCTCAAATTGCTTTCCATGACTTACCTGCTTCCCATTTTAACAACCCAATCTGCATCCTCTCTAGTATATTCTTTCTCCCCTTCCCCCAACCACAGACACACATGTGCTGTAAAAGCATTATATCCCTGAAATACTGCCTGGGGTTCCAGTGGTATCTGTGGACGTGCACTTAGTATTCACTAGAATGAGAATGCTAGAAGCTAGCTTTGGCTGAGTGCTTCCTTTGGGCTGGACGCTATGCTGTTCACCCATTTAATCCTTATAGCAACCTTGTGAGGCAGTTCCTCTTACTGCCCCATTTTATAGATGAGGAAGCTAAGTCAACAACATTTAATAACTGCAAAGTCACCTAGATAAGAAGTGAGGGAGTCAGAATTCGAACACAGACCTTTTTGAGTTTAGAGTCAATGACTTGAACCACTACTCTTTATTGCCTCCCCATGCAAAGACCTGTGCTGGGTGCTTGAGGAAGGAGAGGCCACAACGGCGCACACAGAGTCATCCTTATCGCCAAAGAGCTTGACTCTAGAGAGAAAGTAAATGATCGAACAAAGCTAAAGAAGGTAACTCCAAGAGGGGATTTTTCTAAGCCAAGGAAGGCTAAAGAGTCAAAACTACAAATGCCCTAGTTAAACCTTGATGGCATCCTGGATTTAAATAGAAAACAGGTGATGTAATGAGCGCTGGGTGTTGTGTGCAACTGATGAATCACTGAATTCTACCTCTAAAATTAATTAGTTAATTAATTAATAAAATAGAAAACAAAAGAAACAGAAAAACAGCTCTAAAAGACATTTAGGGACAATTAGAGAAACTTGGCATCAAACTGTATGTTGGAAGATATTATTGCAAAAAGAATATATATATAATTATTATATACATTAAATTATTATATGACAAATGTATATCTTATTATATATAAGTGAATTGTTTTATATATTTATAAGTAAACATATTATTCTGATAACATTTTACATACTATATGTACACCCCTGTGTGTATATCATGTGCAGGAATTAAAACTTAGCACAGAAATTAGCACATACACACCAGTACGAATGTCACCCAGGAAGGTGTGAGTAGGTCTGGGAATCAGGGACCACAGCAGTGATGAAGTTGAGTGTTTCATGGATTTTAAATGAGTAAAAGTAGTAGCAGGTAGTGATTAGAGAATGTCATTAGAAGATAACAAAACTGCGGTGCCTGGGTGGCTCAGTTGGTTAAGCGACTGCCTTCAGCTCAGGGATCGAGCCCCACATCGGGCTCCCTGCTCCGCGGGGAGTCTGCTTCTCCCTCTCCCACTCCCCCTGTGTGTGTTCCCTCTCTCGCTGTGTCTCTCTCTGTCAAATAAATAAAATCTTTAAAAAAAAAAAGATAACAAAACTGATGTCTCCCTCATCTCCTCCTAAGGTGAGTCTTAGTTGGCTCTCTGTTGAGCAATACTGAGAAAGGTGGGGTTTTTAAGGCATGGCCAGATTTTAATTATGACAAGGAGATATAGGCAGGATGGTAAGGAAAAAAAATAAAATGGAACAAGAGTGCCTTGGCTAGGGGATAGGAAAATCATGAAGGAAGTATCAGCAGAAAAGAGACAAAGGGATACAATGGGGAAAGTATGAGATCTGAGTGATGTGGACATGGATTTGAATCCTCACTCCACACCTCACTTGCTCTATCAAGTAGAACCAGTCTGTTTCCTCATCTGCAGATCGAGGCTAAGGAGAACCTCAGGTCTTGCCATGCTGTCCTTGGAATTCAAGATAATGTGTGTGGTGTAACTGGCAGAGGGTTGATACTCAATATTCTCATAATAACAGAAATCAGCTGAATAGGTAATGAGAATTCAAGTCAGTTAATCCGAAGAGAATGATCACCTGCCCCATAGATGCCCATGATGATGCTACCCAAAGACCTTCCCTGTCAAGTATCCACTGAGCTCAAAATGCCCTAAAGATCTTCCCAATGTGTCTTTTTTTAAATTCCCTATTCAGAATGGACCAGAATAAGGGCATATTCATCTGTAAGCAAAAGTCAAGCCCTCTCCTTTCATTATTTTCACTGCTTTGCGTATACTTTCAATGACCCTGCCCTTTTCTCCCTCAGTTATAATCAATTGGCAAACCCCAGTGCTGGGTAAACCCAACTTTCTGCCCAATCCTCATACCTGCACCTACAAGCTGTACATGGCTATAGAAAAACACAACCAAATTTCACTCAAGCTATATGAGCACAGACCTGAGCCCTTGCAGTTATTTTGTCATACTTTATTTCCCCAAAATTCCACTGTCCCACTGTCCAAGTCCACTCTGTCAAGACCCCTTCCTCTCTCTCAAACCTTCAAAATCCCCCCCCTTTCACCTTCTTTCCTGTTTTAATGAGAAAATATAGAGAACAGACACATACTCCCGCCGCCAAATCTACCACTTACCCATAGACTTCCCTCAGCTTACTACGGATGACTGTCCTACCTAAGGCCAGACCTTCCTGTTGTGCACTGAATCCAGGTCCTTCCCTCTGCTCAAGAACATTGTCCTGCAGTTATCCCCCTCTCTTTTCTGCATCTTGAATGTTTGTCCTCTTTACTGCATCATTTCTGACAATCTGTGAACATGATGCAATTGGACCCATCGTAAAAAACACCCTTGACTCAATCTCCCTTCCAAACCCCGTGTTCCTGCTCTTCGTGATAGCGAGAGAATTACATGAGAGCGATCCTTCTTTCTCAGTGTTCTTGCTTCCCATTCTCTCATGGGCCACTGTCCTCAGCATTCCCTCCCCACCACGCCACTGAAACTGCCCCTACCAAGGTCACAAATGACCTCGGTTCTGCCATATCCCATGATCTATTCTCCACCCTTTTCTTCATTGGCCTAACATTTTCTTCATTGGCCTCCAGGCAGTACTTCCCTTGATTTGCCTCCTACCTCACTGGCTGCTCCTTCTCACTCTCCTTTGCTGATACCTCCTCATTTCATGGATCTCTTAACATTGTAGTGTCCCAGTCCTTTGCTTTATCAACACATACTCTCTTGACCTTAAATATCATTTGTCTACTTAAAATTCCAAAACTGAAATCTCTAGCCTAGATTAGGATTTATACATCCAGCTGCCTATTCATTATCTTCTCTTGACTATCTAATAAATATCTCAAACTTTACAAAACCAAAACCAAAATATTTATCCCCCTCTCCCCAAAAAATATACTCTTCCTATAACCTTCCCCATCTCATTAAATGGTAACTCCACCCTTCCAGTTGTTTAAGCCAAAAACCTTGGAGACCTTCTTGATTCCTTTCATTTACAACCCACACCCAACGTGTCAGCAAACTCTTTCAGTTCTGCCTTCAAGTATGATGAAAACCTGATCAGTTCTTTCCTCTTCTACAAACCTCACCAAGCCACTCTCAGTCTGGCTGGGACTATTGCAATCTCTCATAACAGACCTCCTTACTTTACTTACTCAAGCAGCCAGATCCTTTTATGAGCAATTCCTCCTCTCATATCCCTCCAACGTCTGTCTAGCTCTAAGTAAAATTCACATCCTTGCCATGGTCCCAAAGCACTCAATTTTCTGCCACATTATCCCTTCATTCCTCCTGCTCTCAATCATTGCTATCCACCGCCCCCCCCCCCCTTGCTTACTTCATTCAAGCCATGGTGGCCTCCTTGCTGTTGCTTGAACACAATACACATACTGTAGTCTCGGGGCCTTAATGCTGGTTGACCCATCATCCTGGAATGACCTCTCTTCCCTAAGAGATCTGCCTGCTTTCCCCTCCTCATCCCTTCAGGTCTCTTTTCAAATGTCACCTTATCAGAGAGGCCTTTCCTCGTCACCCTCAATGAAATTGCTTGTACAGGAAGACACACACACACACACACACACACACACACACACACACACCCATCAGTCTTATCTCATTAGCCAGCCTTTTACTTGTCTGCATAGCACCTCTCACCACCTGGCATATTAAGGTTGTCTATGGTCCTCTCCCATACTAGGTTAAACTCCATGAGAGTGGGGACTTTTGTTCACCTTTAGCCTTCACTGATGGCTAATACTTAGTAGGTACCACATAAGTAAATGAATGCATCTATGTAGCTGCATAAGGGAGCATCTTTCTTCCCCAGGCAAGTTGCAGAATCTAAAGGTAAAGTTGGTAGACTTTCCCAGCGGTAGGTTCGGGAAAGGTGGCCCAACAGCCTCCTTGAAATAGCTCAAAGGGCCCAGAGCTAACAGTGGTTGATCAGATTTGGGAGGAGGGCTTCGGAGAAACATTTGAGCAGTTTTAAAATGCAAAACGATGGTTGTCTATTTAGGCACTTTGAATTTTCCTGCTTGACCAAAATGTGTTTAAAAAAAAAATTACGGTGTTAAAACCTGCTGAGAAAATTATGCAGCTGCGTTTGGCCACTATCCTGATGTTTTGAATGTGTGGTTCTTAACTGCCTGCAGTTGGTCGGAGGTGGGAGGAGCGGAATCGCCTAACTGGGTGGGCGGGGCGGAGCGGGCGCCGCTCACTCTCGGGCCCTGGGTCTCGCTGCAGGTGCTGGGCGGAGGAGAACCAGGAGCAGGAGGAAGGCGACTCCGCAGCCAACCCCTACGACTACAGGAGGCTCCTGCGCAAAACCTCCCAGCGGCAGCGCCTCGTGCAGCAGGTGTAGTCCGGCTGTTCGGAGGGGCCATCCCATGGGAATGTGCGCGAGACTGCGGGGCTTTGCAGGGGCCAAGCGGGAGACCCTCGGAAGCTGGCACCACAGGGAGCTGAAGCCGCGGCCCTGACCTTGGCAGGGGCTGCCTGCAGCGCTCGCCCGAGTGCCTGGGCCAGCCTCTCGGAAGGCGGAGAAGTGAGATATCTTCCGACGCCGCGTCTCCGCGCTCCAGCACCCTCCACTCCCACCAGCCCGCCAGTCGGGGCATCCCTATCCCTGGCCCCCGTGTATCTCCTTGTTAACTCATTTACAACTCCTGTAGACCCGACTGCACCTGAGCTCTCGCCGATCCCCCCCTCTCATTTTGGATAACTTCAAAGATTTCTTTTTCCTTGGAAACGGCTCTCCCAGCCCCGCGGGACACTCGAGGGCCGAGCAAAACAAAGCTCGGGTGGGAGGAGAGGAGAGGGCGTGGGAAGCTTTGAAGATGAACTTCATCTCACACTCGCGCTTTCCCTTCCCGTGGTTATTGAGCTTATTAAATAAAGAAAGTGCCTTGGAAAGTCCGTGGCTTTCGGGGCTGGTCCCCCGATATTCCCCTTTAGGGTGGACTCCTCCTGTCCAGCTGTGTAGGTGCAGGTGCCCAATCGGGGGGGGGGGCGACGGTGCCTGTTGGTTCCACCAGCGAACAATCCCGGCCTCCAATCATCCCAAACATACCATCTAAGTTAAAACCCAGGTCTTGCGACCCAATCATGGCCTCGGGACAAATCCCCAAATCCGCCCCGGCCCTCAGCGCGCGCACACACACCTTTAGCCCCGCCACTGAGCAAACTGTCAGTTTTTTTAGGTTCTCCTAGTCTGCAAATTTGAGGCAATCTCCTCGGCTTCGAATTTTGGCGTATTTAAGAGAGGGGAGGGCAATGGGTGGGCAGAGGTTTGCCTTTCTCAGTCGACTGCATCTTATTTTAAAACCTGGGTTGAGCTCTTCTGTGAAACTGACGCCGTCCGTGTCTACGCTGTCTGAAGAGCGTCAGGAAGGACGGCGAGGTGATTTCACGGACGACAGAATTGGGAGAAGGGTTTTGGGATGGGGCTTGTCCCTCCTGGTGGTGTACGTTGCACCTGCGGCCCGGAACCAGGAGGCTTCGGGGAAATTTTGGAGGATCGAGTGAGGGCGGGTGAATGTTTGTTGAGCCTCTCGCGCACGAGATGTAAGGTGCTCTCCAACCCAAAATGTTGACGCCGAAAAGTCCCCCAGAGATGACTCGTACAACCTCTTCATTTTACAAATGAGACCCGCTCGAGGGGAAACCTCCCGCTGTGGCAGGGCCGAGCTCAGAGTTTAAGTGTGCACTATATAGGCGGTGCTCCTTCCCTGGGTTCTCGTTGCGGCCTCTGCTCGGGGTCACCCCCTTGGGGAACGACAGCTCTGTTGTGACGGGCTGCAGGCTGGGCCTAGCACAGGCACCAGTGAAACCAGCGCTGCGGGGCACGGTGCGCTGTCGAGGAGGCGAGAGATTCTGGAACCTGAGTCCCCATGCCCCAACCCACGCATCCACCCACTGCCAAGAGGCCCCCTGGGGGAAAAAGCTGAGCTCCGCTTTGCTGCCAGGCCTCTTCTTCAAGCTTCCGAAGTGGCCCCTGGCAACCCCGGGCCTTCGGTCGCTGGATTGGGAGGCAGTAGGTGCCCTCCCTAAACCCTCCACCCCCTTTTTAAGTGGGACTGGAAAAGGAAATCGCAAACATTCGGTGAAAGGTTTCAGTGTTTTTATTTTCCTTTTTTCTTTTGTATTTCTTTGTTTTCTCTCCCTCTTTCCATCTCCCTCTTTCTGTCCTTCGACATTTGAACACTGGGAAGACACAAGGGAAAACTCTTGGCAGACCTTCTTTGGGAGACCTGCAATGAGATCTTTGGATAATCCACAGACAAGAAATAGGTCAACCCAGGAAACCCGCCCAAGAGAGCAGCCCCTGGAGCATGGGTCTCTCCCTCCCCCTATTGAGGAAGAGGCAACCAAAGCTTATCCCCAGAGCGCTGGTCCACCTCCCCTTCCCATTTGGTGGCTGCCTCCTTTGTGAACTAATGACTGTAATTATTACCGCCCTGAGCTCTTTTGTTATCTTCAACGCCAAGCCCAGGAGTGGGGGGAGTGGGCTCTTTTTCCAAATCAAAGTCTTTATAAAGCAAATTGCCGTCTAGGGAGGGACCACGTTAAGGAAAGACAAATCAGATCCCTGAGTGCTGTGAAGTAGGGTGTGTTAAATAAAAAATGTAAATACCACCATTAGATTCAAAGTACTCCAGAGCTGCCGGATTTAATCGAGTTTAAACAGTGGGATTTTTAAGTCGTGTTTAAAAAAACTATGTTAAATCCAGGTGTGTGGTTTCTACCTTCCCTGTGTTTTAATCTGTTTCTTCCTTCGGGGATTTGTGAGTGTGTTTTAAACGCTCGTTTTAAAGAATCTTTATGTCTTCGACCACTTACTCATTGCAGAAAAGTTCTGCAACCCCAGCCTGCTGGGTTGAAGCAAAACATTTAGCAGGATTTGCGGTGGATTTAAACAAAGAACTGATCTCTCCGACTCGCATCTGCACTGCGGGAGCAAGAGCGGCGGAGCTGCCCTGCCTGCGCGCAGACGGCCCAGCCACGAAGTCTTTACACCCTGGCGTTGTAAACCTGGGTCCCCTGAAGCCAAGAGCGCCGGAGAAGGTGGCTACACTGAGGCCTGGGTCCATGCCCACCAAGCGCCCGCAGCCCTATGCAGGCTTCTCGACGCTGCCGGCTTTGCACAAAGTCTACGGCAGGACCTTGGCCAGCGCCCTTCCCCAACAAGACTCCCGGCTCGGGCACGTAAGAAGACAAAGCTTCGTGGAGAGACTTTACCAGGCCCCCGCGTGCCTGGGGACACAGGACTTGGGCTTGAATGCGGCCACCGAGGCCCCACGACGCCCTTCCTAAGCGAGGATCCAGGGGCGGTGGCGAAGACTGAAGATCCGTGGGTCTCTGCTTTGGCAGCAGCTTTGGTGACTTGATTCAGGAGGGCAAAGAAATAAGGGCTTGTGAACAGAGTGGAAATGAAAAACGCTCGCTCAAGGGAATGCACGCGGCGGAAGGGAAGACTCAGCCTTTCCCCACCAGGGTCTTCCTCAGCCTCTCTGAGAGCCCAGGAGCCGCAAGGTGTACGTGACGCTGATCTCCGCTACCAAGGGAAAGCAACGCGAACTCAACCCGGCCCGAAAATCTCAGGGCGTGTTCCCTTTGTTTAACAGCTTTTAACGTACAGGATATTGTAAGAGAGTAGAGATTCTGACTTTCTCAGAAAAGAAGAAACCCCTTCCCACCAGGTCTCAGAAATAGTGATTCTCTCCGGCTCCACCACCCTCCTCCCGCTATCGTGAAGATTTTCGGGGGGAGGGGGGTCAGGAGATCATTGATTTGCGGCCCACTGACTCGAGGGGCCCAGCAGGCGATGCCTTCTTTCCGCCTTGAATTTGGAAAGCTCAGATTGCTTAGCTGGAAACTCTGTGCACGCCTCCCACGCACACATCGATTCAGGTCACGCGAAAGCAGCAAACCCTTCCACGCCTCCGCGGGCCAAGGTCGCTAAATGACCCGATCCCATGCCCCCTGAGCCGTCAATCCTGCCTGCTGATTCTAGTTGCTCTCCCTCGCCTCCCCGCCCCCCCAAGAAGTGTCCATTCGTTTTATTTTTTTTCCCCAGCCCGAGGTCCTCGGTGATAGGCTCCTTCATGGATTTTAATTGCCTCAATCAGCAGTCTTTCTCCCAGCCGTCAGTCAGATCCTGGACGGTGGATTCAGCGACCGCGCTCTCCGAAGCACAGTAATGACGCGCTCCCGAGCACCGCGCGGCTCAGTAGGAAGGCGTCAGGCTCTACTAAGGAGCTGAAACGAGCCCTTCAGCGCGTAGGCGCCCTGCCCCCACCGTCCCCTCCCCAAGCTCACGAACCGCTCGTGATTCCAGCCCAGCCGCCGGGGCTTTCGAGGTCACAGCGACCTCAGCACCGTCTTGGAGGAAGGCGGCGCGATTCCGCGCCGCCTTCCCAGCAGCAGGAGCCAGACCTCAAACAATACGCCAATCGATGCCTGTATGAGACCCGTTCCGGCCACCCGCTCCGCCTCGCCAAGGTCTCTCGGGTCTACCCCTCGGTGAAGCCGGCGCGCAGTCAGCAGCCGGCGCGCAGTTAGCACTCGAGGCAGCGCACCCGAGCCCGCGGGGGCTGTTTGCCGGCTACCGGCTAGCGCTCCCCGGGGGTCCCCTGCACGCCTCCCACCCACGCGCTCTGACTCCAGCTCCTGAGCGCTGTCCGCCTCGCATCCTCCCTCTCCCTTTTTTTCTCTCCGCCGCCCCCTCATCCATCCGGATTGGACTCCTTCTCCTTCAAAAGCAGTTCGGGTGCTCGGCGCTTTCCCATACCCCTGCTCCGCGGACCCTTCGGTCTCCTTCCCTATTTAACCTCAGCCTTCTGAGAGAGTTGCCACGTCTCTAAGCCCTAACCCCAACACACACAGGCATTCACACGCAGACACGCACGTTTCCTGTCGCTGTGTGACACCCACCCTCTGCCGCACGGCCGCGCGGTCCCCGCGCGGTGCCCTCCTCCTGCCACACTCACACACGCACGCAGGCGCGCGCAGAGCCGAGCGGAGGCAGCTTGCCGACAGTTCGCACTCGGAGGCGACCCGCTCCAGTCTCACAGCGCTGATGGCATCTCCAGGCTCCGGCTTTTGGTCCTTCGGGTCTGAAGATGGCTCCGGGGATCCCGAGAACCCCGGCACAGGTAGGGGAAGAGGGGCCTGCAGCAGGCGAGCTTTGCGGGTGGACTGGGGTTTGCAGTGCTAAGGAAGACGAAGGAGGTTTTTCCACCTGCAACAGGAAACTTCGGACACTTCGCCCTGCTCTCGCTGTAGGTTCCTGATGGCCCAAGAGACCAAAACCTCACAGGCCCTTATCCCTTGGAAAGACACCCAAAGAATCTCAGACCTTTTTCAGTGAAGTCTGGGAGAGCCCCCCAAACACAGAGGCGTTTCCTCGACACCGAATTCCGTGGGCCTGGGGCAATGCCACCATCTTGGTGTCTGGACCCTGTAGAGGGATAGAGTGGCTGTGGGGAAAGGGAAAAAAATGGAAGAGATAGAATTCTTGGTCTGGAAGGAGAGGCTGCGAGGAAAATGGACAGCTTCGGTATCTAGGAAAACTCGCCGGAGCAAGGCAGGAAGGGGAGTTTGCCTGAACCTACTGGCACCTGGAAGGCAAGTGCAAAGGGCTGGAGTCTGAGCTCTTGGAAAGAAATCAGAGAACGTAAGGTCGGGCTGGGCCGGGCCGCCGGGCTCCCGCGCCCCCCCTGCACCTGTCCTCCGTGCGGAGCCCAGGGCGGCCTCTTTCAGGACCCCGGGTTTACTGCGTTTGTTCCCGTAGAACGGAATTTCACACGTCGTCTGCTTTCTCTTTCTGCCTCGCTGTCCTCCTCCCTCTCTTTCCTTGCAGCGAGAGCCTGGTGTCAGGTGGCCCAGAAGTTCACGGGAGGCATCGGAAACAAGCTGTGCGGTGAGTGCCCAGCCCGTGCCGGGGGAGGGAGTCGAACACGGCCAGTCAGTCGCCTCTGTGTCCCGCGGGGGCAGTGTCACCTTCTCACCTCCGCATCCCCAACAGCGGAGTTGAGCTCAGTTGCTTGGCCGGGGATGGGCAGGCGCGAGGGAGCTGGGACCGGCGGGCGGCTGACCAGCGCTCTCGATGTGCTTGCCTAGCCCTGCTCTACGGAGACGCCGAGAAGCCGGCGGAGAGTGGCGGGAGCGAGCCCCCGCGGGCCACCTCCCGGAAGGCCGCCTGCGCTTGTAATCAGAAGCCTTGCAGCTGCCCCAAAGCGGATATCAACTATGCGTTTCTACATGCAACAGGTAAAGGCTCCCCGTGGGGTCCCCGGGAGCCACTGTCCCTCGCACTGTCCCACCCACCGCGACCAGAAGGGACTCGATGACAGGGGCCTGACCCGAGTCGTGAAGAAGCAGGGCGGAGGCGGACCTTACGTGAATCTTCAGCTGAAAGCGAGAAACACTGGGCCTGTCCCTTCCGTCTGAGCCCCAACCCCGGCCTCTGCGCAGCGCTGCGCGCGGGCATTCCAAGGGAACTCTAGGGCCGCGGCGCTCTTGCCCCAGTGCCGCCCCCAGGTCTGCGGTTGGCGGAGGTCCCCGCGCGCGCTGGACCTCGAGGACGGCTTCTTGATGGCCGCTGAAACGGGTGGGACTTGGTTGATGAGACTTTCTAGGTCTTTAGATCGCAAGAGTAATTCATAGGGGCAGTTTCACAGGGGAACTATTCTATTCACGTGAGACCTGCGGGCGGTTTTACTCCCTTGTGTTTACACACCCAATCACCTAAATGAGCGCGCGCGCGCGCTCGCGCACACACACACACACACACACACTGACCTAGGAAATAGCGAGCCATCTTAATGGGTCAGAGAGCCTAACATTGCACGCTCCACTTTGCCTGATTTGCCCAAAGGCATTCCTCAAACATTCCGATATGACGTATTTCCATAATCATTTAAGATGATTTACTGAGATACAACATTTAGGACGGACCCCGGTGAAACAGATGAATGGAGCACACTCCTTTTTAAAAAGAAAGCAAACAATACCTTATGGATTGAAATGCAAGAATTAACTTGGGGTGGGGGAGAAACCGCAATTTCTCTTTCTCCTTCTTCTTTAAAAAATACCTCCCATTTAAAGAAAATGCTCTGCGTTTCCAGATTTTTTTTTTTAGCACAAAATCTCTCAGTCCAAAGAGAAATTGCCACATCAAGATCTTGCCTGGATATTTCCACAGTAAAATTAAAATGTGGCATTTTGATTCCATTCTTTAGACCTGCTGCCAGCGTGTGATGGAGAAAGGCCCACTTTGGCGTTTCTGCAAGATGTTATGGACATTTTGCTTCAGTATGTGGTGAAAAGTTTCGATAGATCAACCAAAGTGATTGATTTCCATTACCCTAATGAGCTCCTTCAAGAGTATAACTGGGAATTGGCAGACCAACCACAAAATTTGGAGGAAATTTTGATGCATTGTCAAACGACTCTGAAGTATGCAATTAAAACAGGTATTGTCCAGTCAAAAATAATAAAGCTCTTTTTTCCTTTTACAATTTTTATTTTTTATATAAAAATGTTTTCTGTTTATGGAGTTACTGGTATTTTCAAATTTACAGTTATTTTCATCAATTTAAAAAAGTCATTATTAGAATCATGTGAAGCAAAGGCACCCTTTACTATTAATGCTCATGCTTCTGAAGTTGATATCAGAAACATTATAAACGCATTAAGTATAAATCATCAGATTTTACATTGCTCGTATTTGGCCACGGAGATTAACCACTGATGTAGAAGCAACCATTTGTCAGCAGAAGCCAGTAAAAGTGACCCAAAATGGAGAAAGGAAGAGAATATGGAAATGAAAGCTCAAAAGGCATGATCCAAACAAAAGCCCAAGACTAGTGTAGTGCTAGTCATTTCTTTGGCATAGGAATGGTCAGACATTGGATAAACCATCCTATGTAATCATCGCAACAGAGAGATAATATTTTGGCATTGTCTCAAATGGCCAGGACTTCAGATTCGAACCCCAGGTTTTCTCTTTTTTTAAAGAAATGTCCACAAAAGAAAACACAATACAAACTAGCTTAACAATTCAGCGGTGTTATATACAAGGATGTGTGTGCTTCATAGCCATTCTGAAAATAAAATAAAGAAAATGGGTGGGGGAGGGGAATCAAATATCCTTATTTTAAAGTGTATTTTGTATTTATTGCTTTTTTTCACAGTAGTCTTCATACGCTATCTGTTTTACAGTAACATTTATTTGGGCACATTCTAAGTTTTCATTTTATCTACACAAAATCAGCCATTTATCTCCCCAGGTCATGATTACCCCTTCTTTTCCTGCATTGTCTCTAATCATGCTGATGCATGATGCCACTACACTTCATTAAAGCAATAAAAATAAGTATGAATGAATTTCATGAGGGATAGAAGACCTTGTGGATCTACATTGATTTGTAGCCTTAAAAAAGATCTGCTAGCAAATAAAAATGTCACATGAATATTAATTACCATAGGAACTTGATTTTTTATGTTGCCATTTCTTTGGTTAATGAATTATCATATTGCTCTAATCAACAAAAAGCATTTTAAGAATGTTTGCTGTGTGACTTTTAGCTACTTTTTTTGGTTTTGTTTTTCCATTCGTTATACCAGCAGAGAGGAAAAGTGTGCAGAGAAGCCTAGGAAATGGATCTGCTGCATTATTAGTATCCACTTTTGTGAGACTATAGACTTAAAATTAGGTACATAGGGAAAGGAGTTTAACTTGGTGATTTCGACCACACTTGGCCTGTAGAATGTGAATTTTGAAGGCTTATTAGCTATCATTGTCAGTCATGTTCACAGAGAATCCACATGATGTATACATTAGGCATTAAAGATGTTCTTCCAGCTTTTGATGTATCTGTGGAGGCAAACCTGAACAGTGTTTTTAATTCATTTTTCTTTGATCCATTCCCCTAACCTAATATTTAAATATGATCATAGTAGGTTGCTACCCATTATTTTTACTGCTACCAAACTGAAAAGAACCTATAAAAATGTTTTACATCTTCATCCTTAAAAGCTGGTGATGTCTGACATGTAATTTAAAGAGTTAAGATAATGAGAATTGCAAGTCAATGAAAGTCATAGTTCTGTCTATCAATGCTTCCTTTAGTGTTTGGAGAAGATGGGGCAATTCAATTCTTAGATTTCGCCATAATGCTTGTGAGATTGTTGGTCAAATGTAGTTCTAATGCATTTTATTTGAAGTTCAGGGGAAAAGAAGATTATGTTGGATTTCTAAGCATCAATATCAATATTATTCATAACACATGTAGTCTTCTGGTCTTCCCCATTCCACCCCCAAATAGCAGTTCAAAGAAGTAACACCAAGTCACCTCTTTTTGACTAGCAAGTTTACAGGTTTTTATGCTGTAACTGGTATTTGACAACTCGTACTATTTAGGGTCTGTAAAGTAGTTACCATCTCTGTGACCATTAAGCATTTTAGTTCTCCTAGGGAGATGCTTTTATAAAATATATTAGCACCTGCTTTCTACTGAGAGTCCTTAATCTAATTTTCACTTGGGCTCCAAGCTTAGAGAGGAGTGAGGGGCAGTGGGTTAAATACTTGCAAGTGGGAGTCGTCCTGTATTGTTAAAATTACGTCTGTAAGAACTGTTGGAACGGAAAACTGAAAACTGCAGAGAATGATAGAATTTTAGAATAAATAACATTTTCGGGGATCATTGGACTTGGTGGTAGTGGTGGTGTTTGGGGAGTGCAGGGGTTAATGTTGTCTTGAGTCTTCTAACGGAGCCCTCAGACAAAGAAATGGAAGCATCGATAAATGAGACCGTCCTGGGGTGCGTGCTGCGGGGACACGGAGAGCAGTTTGGACCGACTTTGGGGCCCTCCCCAACTGATGGTGGACAAGGGGGTCAGGGCCGCCCGGGGCTGGTCGTTGGCCAAGCCTGCGCATCCTTCCTGGCTCATTTGCTAATCAGTGGGAAGCGTTCCAGAGGCGCGAGCGGCTCTAATCTCACGTTTCCTCCTCGCTGTCTGCCCGGCTGCGCGTGGCCGCTTATTCCCGAGCCCGGTGGGGGTGGCGGCGGCAGCTGGATGCCCAGGCCGGCTGGGACAGCTGGGAGCCTCCAACGCAGGTCTCTCCCACCCTTTCTCTCGAAGAGCCTTGCCTGGATTCGCCGGCAGCCTGAGGGGGGGGTCACGGGAAGGGAGCAAATAGAATATTTCTGCAGCGCACTTCTGCAAAAATTAAGAGGACATGTTGCTCTAACCTGTCAAACTACTTCCTTCCATTTTTATCACATCACCATCAGTGAATGAAAATTTTGAGGCACGAGAGATTCAGGTGCCATGGGCGAACAAGGTTAAAAAAAAAAAATAGAAAAGCGAGTCAAGCCATTGAAGCCTCAAATTTGCTTCCCAGTTTTCCAAAGGCAGTCGGCAGGGTGAATTGGCCTTTTGATATCCTGGGGCCGGACACAGGCCTTGGAATTTCTCTCAGTTTTTTTTTTGCAGAGGTTTTTCATGCCAAAGTTTCCAGAGAGTTAAATAGTGTGTGATAATAGACGCCAGATTCGTCCAGAAAATGCATATGAATTGGGAGAGTAGATTAATGGATTGATTTGCTAATCTTTATTAATTTCCTCCCTTTAAGGAAATGGCTTAGGGAAAGAGAAATGAAAGGGCATCAGGAGGGAGAGGCGGCTGTGATTTCAGCTGTGAGCTCTAATGAAATGGGGAGTCAATGAGGCAGAGACAGGGGAGGGCTGTTCCAGACCGTGGCCCAGGCGGCAGCAGCAAAGGGGCTTTCTCACTTTGCCTGGATGCATAAACTGACAGGGTCAGCATCAGGGGGCCTGGTAGAGAGCAAAAAGGTAGAAGGGCACTGTGCACAGCCACAGGGAAGCAAAACAGTGCCAGAGCATGAGCAAGAGCCGCACAAATCCCAGTCTCTTTGAAATGTGCCCTTTCCCAGCTCCTATCTTTTCTCGGCGTGTAAATGTCTAGCCACGTGCCCGAGGCTGATAAGAGAGCGCTCCAGTCCCAGAGGTAAGCTCTGTGTTGAGTTTTGTCCCTGTTTTCCCCATTGCCTTCCTTTATCTTGTTCGGCCTGTGCTGGCCTGAGAGACCGTCCCCCCGGGCTTCAGACAGGTGTCCAATAAGTGGGGGCCGCCTTTTTATCAGATGCTATTTCCATAATGGATAATGTTCCAAAATTTTTGCTGCCAAGCAAATCACAGATTTAGAGATTGGCTTTTATGGGGCAAGACAAGGAATGGAATTCTAATAAGATATTTACAACCACATTTTAAATAATAGCCTCAGGAGTATTGGATGTCAACTCCTTTAGAGAGTTTTAGAGAAATCTAGAAGTTAATTAGATAAGCCTTGCTAATGGACTCATCAGCCCACTGAATATATCTTCATGTATCTTATTGATGGGGCAGTGATGTTGACCGTATCCCTCTTTACTGTAAATCACAACTATGAGGAGTTCTGTTGTTTATAATCAAGTATTTGGACAGAAAAGAATCGACAAGAATTGAACTTGCCCATGCCCTCTTTAGACGATCACCTTTTGAATCCAGGGCAAATCACTCAAAGAAGTGTCCTATTTTCTCATTTTTGCGTTGTCTTTTGTAATCATCAGTCATTTGTCACTGATATCATTATGAATGTTGGCATGCCTGGTGGATGTCATGATATGACTGATTCCCAGAACAACTTCAACAAAAAAGGATTTTTAGCAGCATGAGTGTAAACAAGAATAGCTTTGGATTACATGAGCATTTTAGTTTGCAAATGTATTGAAGGGATGCTAGGAAATAAACTAGCATCCACATTGCAAACCACACGTGGTTTTTTTTTTTTGTTTTTTTTTTTTTATATCGGATAATGTTTAGAGGAAGCTTTTTTAGAGTGTGCTTTAAGAAATACCAAAACCCCAAATAGTCTCTCTTGTTAGATGAAATGCTCCTTTTGGGTGCGTCTGCATGCACACACGCACACATGCACACGTTGGGTTTCTGAATATGGATTTCCTACTACTCAAGGATCTTTCAAGGTTCTTTAGCTAGAGCAATCATGTGTTTGAGAGGCATTTATTTTCACTGGATATAGTCTTGATTCTGGTATTCCATTTTATTCAGGGCATCCCAGATATTTCAATCAACTTTCCACGGGACTGGATATGGTTGGATTAGCAGCAGACTGGCTGACATCAACAGCAAACACCAACATGTAAGTCGTTAAATGTGGTGGGTTTTTTTTTTTAAATCCAGGATAATTATTAGTGAGATTTCATAGTCTTTATTCTACCTCTCATGTGAAAATCTCTTTTTAAGTAGCCCCTAACATAGTGATACAAACTTCAGAAGTGTATGGGTGTTCACTCTAACTTAAAAGAAAAGAGTCCTGATCTATCTTTCATGCAATCAAAGTTATATAACATTTTTCAAACACAAAAGGCACTTTTTTGGCATTTTGGATTTATAATTATGTATAAAGTGAACGAGAAATGGGACCAGATGATATCTTTTAAATAGTAGTATTCTGCAGTGTTATTTATTCAATATGATAAATGACCCTTGGGCATTAAGCTCTTAACTTTAGGAATATAGAAAAATGGGCAACCTTTAAGAAGACCTAATTTTCTCTCTGCTCAATACTATAATCAAAATCTTTGTGAATGTAGGGCTTGAAGAGGGACATACAATAGTTCTATAGATGTTGTAATGATGAATTATTTCTTCGAGTTACATACATAAAATGTGGCCATTACTACATTTCAGGTTCACCTATGAAATTGCTCCAGTATTTGTGCTCTTGGAATATGTCACGCTAAAGAAAATGAGAGAAATCATTGGCTGGCCAGGGGGCTCTGGCGATGGGATATTTTCTCCTGGTATATGATATTTCAACCTTTCTTTGTGTTTTTTCTTCTGATACGCAGTGCCTCATTATGAACATAGGAGCGATTCAATATCTAGTCGGTATTTCTGCTTATGTTAAATAGGTTATGTTGATCAAATGAATGAGCATGATAATACATGACCATTGACCATGCTTCGAAGTCAACTCCCCATACTTGACCAAGAGTTATTGGTGTTCAGAAAGAGGGTAAACAGGGGTGGATATTTACCCAACCTTTCTACTGTGATCCTACACAGAAGATGTATGGATCACGTGGAACACAGGAATAAAGATTCCTCAGAAGGGAATTCACTCTCTGAAACTCTTCCCACAATTAGGGAAAGGGTAACCTCATTTAATAAAGCCTTCTCTGTTTGAGGAGGCATTATGAGGCAGATATACGTAATCGAGCCTACGTACTCTGTCCCTTTCCAATAACAACAGAGAAGCCGATGGACTTTAATTTCAAGGAGGGCAGAGAGTGACTTGGGAAACCATTTCTTAAAGCTGAAACAGAGGGTACTGATTCCTTCCAAAGGTTTCTTTTGCCTTCTCTTCTTTATCATGCCATTCAGTCTCTTCATCCTGCCTTTTATCACCAGCCATTGGATTCTAAGCTCCATTATTTACACCTCTTCCAGCCAAGAGAATCAACCTGACACAAAAAAAGCCTTGCCCTTGGTTCCCGATCTGTATGTGACCTTGGTTTTGACGCAGAGAAGAAATAGAAGTTAGAAAGGCAGTAGGGAGAGAGAGTCACTGACCCATGGAAAATAAACCTGGTGTGCAGACTGTCACCTAATCAGTGGCAGGAGAGGGTCATCAGAATGGGGTGGGTGCTCAGTACACTGAGACTGGCCCTGCTGGGGAGGCCACAGCCACACCTGCCATTATGTCAAGCCTAGGAAAGGCCACGTTGAGATGTCCCTTCAGCAAACCTACAGAGACAAGCAGATGATGAGGGAGAGGGAAAATAAAGAACAGGTTGAAAGAAGAAATTACAAGCAAACAACAGTGGCCTTAAGGGTAGGGCTTAATTAAGGAGCTTTACCTATAAGCTCAGATCTGCTATTATATTTTATGCTTTTAAAGATACAACACAATTTTTCAGGTGCTGAAGGAAAACATGTTAGTTAAATGGAAGGGAAAATTAGCTTTTTGTTTTTTTTTTGGTTAAACACCAGCTGTGATGAATTTAAAGCTAGCCTTTATTTTGTAGGGAATGTAGTTTTCCTTTGGAAAACCATTCCCCACTGAGGGAACTTTGTCATCATTGCCTGGAACTGATGCTCTTAAGGTATTTTTCATGAGGAATTAGGTAGTGTTCAAAGATCTGTGTTGTTTTTACCTCTATTCTTCTCCCTCTTACAAGGTTGGTTATGTGATTGAGCATCCTGAGCTCTCTTTTAATGGTCCCCAGGAGTGGGAAGAGAACAGTTGCTCCTGTTGACCCTGAAAACTTGGCTGAGAGGGCTTGGGCCAGGCCTAATTTAGTTGCTTTTGGAAACCACTTGCCCCAGAAAATATACACCCAGAGAAAGAACCTTCTTTGGCAGTTCTGCTAACCAAGTATGGGGACACCCCCAACAATGACAGAAAATGATCAGGTAGAAGGACTTAACCTTGATCATGGGGCTCCTTCCTTGGATCCTAAAGATCTGTATGCTCTCACACCAAGATGGAAGCCACTGATGTCATGCTAAGTATAATGTAGACATCGCAAAGTGGGGAGGGGACAGAAGAAAAGGCCATTGGCAACCTGTTTCTGCTCTGCTTTCTACAAGGCATTACAAAGGAGAGGTGGATTATAGCAACCTCACTTGCAAATGGATGCCTTTCCAGGTAGCATCTGTCCTTATTCCTGGGGTATAGGGTCTTACAATTTAAGGAGTGGGGATGGGGAAATCGTACATCGTATGTGCCTGAGATCTGAAAGTCCTATTGCCCAGGACTAAACATGGAGAGTTAGGTCTGTGACTTGAATATATAGCTCAGCTCAGTTTACCTTACCCCTCCATCTATAGCATCCAGAGGCTTCATGCTTCATGGGAACTTCTCTGGGACTTCTAGAAGAAATCTGTTCATGTGATGTCACCTGTGCCTGGGAGCCAAAGAGAACTGGATGGAGTATTCCTCACTGCTCAGCAAGTCATGAAGGACCAAAAGAGAAGAAAGGGAAATTTTGGCTTAGTCACAAACCTTTTCCTATCTAACAGGATTTTCCTGATGATTCAGAGCTCGTTTTTGCATCCTTCCTCTGGAAGATGCATCTGTCTTCCTGCCTGGGTTGCACAACAGTCTGCTCTGTCTAACGATCCAGAATCCTCTTCATCTCTCTCAGGGCTACTAGATCTTTAGACAGAGAATAACTGGAGTGGCAAAATGAGAAGTGGCAAGGTAGAGCTGGAAGCTTCTTGAATAACTGTGTTATGTGACATGATATCTTTGTGTTCATCTTCCCCTTTTTCTCCTGGCCTCCTTTCTCCCCAGCCTCTCTGACAAGAACACCTAGGGCAGTGCTTCTCCGCTGGGGGCTATTGTAACCCCCAGGGGACATTTGGCAATGAATGGAGAGGTTCTTGATTGTCACAACTTGGTGGCATTGGAGAGGGGGGCAGGTAGTACTAGTAGCTTCTGGTGGATAAGAGCCAGGGATGCTGCTAAACACCCTACAGTGCACAGGACAACCCCCACCACAAGGAGTTCTCCAGTCCCAAATGTTACTGAGTGCCAAGATTGAAAAACCATACATTGGAGTGGAAGTTCCTTTAAAAGCTGGTCCTTTGCCCAGCAGCATCCTACACCCTCAGCCCTTTTAGACAAGTTGTCTGCTCAGAGCAGGCCTGACCTGGATTCCTCTTGCCCCATGTCTCTGGGGGTCAGAAGAGGTAGCAATTGCCCTTATTCAGACTGATGACAGAACCAGGATCTGGATACTTACTGCTCTGGGCCAGGCTGCTTGCTTGCATCAGAGCCCAGGGAGCATGAGGCAAAAGTCATGGCCCTGTGGGGGCCATTCAGTTTGGTACAAAGAGCCCTCTGCTCCTCAGCCACCCAAAGGGAAGGGAACTCAAAGCATTCACATCATGGCAGAGCCCAGTGTGTCCCCTATGGAAAGGAGGAGATAGTGGCTTCACTCTGCCGCATGACGTCACAGCTTCCATGCCAACATCCCCATATGCATGCACAACAATCTGTCTTCTTCTCATATTGCAAAAATCCTGAGCTTTCCAACAATCTTGGGGGAAAGCTCACTTTTCTTTGCTTGTCAAATGAGACCTTACTTATAAGATACAAATATTATGGTATGAAATCCTTGACAATCAGAATGACACAGGAAAAACAAATCAACATAGACTTAAAATTCCCTTAGTTTTGTGTCTTCCTATCATTATGAAATAAGTTTTTTGTTCAGCTATTACAATTGTATTTCTATGAAGTCTTTGAGGGGGAAGAACTGTTCTGGGGAAATTCACAGATGAGTATGATGAAATGGGCTTGGATGTTTATCCTCATTCTATGAGAATTGTGGATTAACAGTCCACACCAATAGCTACAACGGATTTGTCTTAGTGTGAGTGCAAGGCATTGCCTGAGTTGAAATGAAAAGAAATGTGTTCTCCATCAGGAGATAAGTAGGATTTCCACAGGCCTAATGAAGAATGACCACGTTTGCATGGTGGGAAGGAAGGCAACAATTTCTCAGTTCTTAAGAACCTCTTCAAAGGACTCCCAGCAAGAGCAGAATCAATTGGCAGTTCTATTTAGTCGCAGATTTGGGATGTGAAGGGGTAGCATATGCCCTATGGTTGGACCCAGTGCTCCTTTTTGTAGACCCTCTTAGGCTGAGGATTCAGTCTGAGTTTGAGGATTCAAGTCAAAGGATAACCAATAAATATGCCCTTCTCCCATGTCTAAGGAGGATTCTAGGTCAATGGAAATAAGGAATGTTGCTTGCATGTGAAATGATGCTGATAATGACTAGAAAAGGTCACTGTGTGTTGCTGTTACTTTCTTTAGGTGGCGCTATATCTAACATGTATGCCATGCTGATTGCACGCTTTAAGATGTTCCCAGAAGTCAAGGAAAAAGGAATGGCTGCTGTTCCCAGGCTCATTGCCTTCACATCCGAGCATGTACGTGTTTCTGTTCTTTCCAAGTTTAAGGTTATAGTCTGTAAAGCCCAAGCTGAAGGAGTCATATTTGGAAATACTTTATCCCCAGAAGGCAGATACTTCTTGGGAGAGAATGAGGGGAGAGAACAACTGTGGGGTACAATGGGGTGAACCCCTTTCTCTTTGAAATGTAGGAAAAACCCCAAGGAGAAAGCAGAATGCTTCCAGAAACTTCTAGTTTCTATGCGTAATTTTTCTGTAATAATGTTGTGTGTTGGGGGAAGGAGGAGAGGAGAGGCCAGAGTGACTATGAACTCATTTGGACAATTCATGCTGTGCCTACATAACTCAAACCTCTGGAGTGTCCTACTGATACCATCTTTCTGTATGAAAATTCTGATCAGATATTCTATCCTAATGGTGCCTAGAACCATTTAATGCTTATCTTCGGCAGACTTAACCGGAGGTTTTATCACTGTAGAGAAATGGCCTAGTGGTCACATCTGTCATATCTGATCTTTGGGTCAGTTCTGTCTCAGCCAATCACAGCCTCCTGCGTCCTGCTAGGCTCTGTCCAGGCAGGACGCTGAGAGCTGGGTCTTCCTAGCTGAACACCACAGCATAGTACTTCATATTCTTTCCATGGCTTTCAAAGAGTTAATGCCATTCTCCCTTACCACCACAGACACATTGAAAAAAGTGGCCCACCCTGTTGACATAAATTAAGCTAAACAGCCTCGTTCTGCTAGGCCTTCAGCTTTCCTTCCTGTGCAGGGATAGAGCCACACACAAGCTCGAAGCCACTTTGCAGCTCTTTGAGCAACATCTTGGTTCCAAATTCTCCCACCACACAGACCCTGCAGTAAACCAGAGGCTGTTCTTGACAGGCGTCAGTAAGCATTACCTGCCATGGAATTCCTAAGGTTTTTCCTTCACAACCTCTGCTTCAGAATAGCCTAGCGTCTGGGAAACAGTTGCCTCAAAGAAGATCAAGAAGCCCTGTGATGGTGGGGGAAATAGGAGACGGGGAGAGTAGAGGGGTCTATAGGGAAATGAGGGACTCCTGTAAAGAGCCATCAGTGGGGAAAGGCAGGGAGTTATAGTGGGAGTCGAGGCACATCTCCTATGGAACTTTTCTTTTTCTGCTTTAAGTGATGTGTGTGCGTGTTCATAGCAAGGAAGCAAAGGGTAAGTACAAAGAAGCCAGTGACTACCATTCACAACCATAGCAGTAGCCATGGAATCAAAGAAACTAGTGATTTATATTACAAATGATCTTCAGTATCATTTTTAGACATGTTTTACCCTTTTCTTTTGTTTTGTTTCTTTGCCCTTCCTCAACTTACAGAGGTCAAATTTAGCAGAGAATTTCACAGGCTGAAATTACCTGCCTTTACTTTCCTATTTGCTACTTTCCTATTGAATTCCTATTCCTAAAAAAATTATAACAAAATGGATTAAACCAATATAAATTTATTACCTTACAGTTCTAGAGGTCAGAAATCTATAATGGGTCAGGCAATCCTGTGTTGCTTTGGAGATGGTAGAGGAGAATCCATTTCCTTGCCTTTTCTAGCTTCTAGAGGCCACCTGCCTTCCTTGATTCTTGGCCCCTTCTTCCAACTTAAAAACCAGTAGGAGAACATCTTCAAATCTCTCTCTCTCTCTCTCTGACTTCTGCTTCTATTGCCACATCTCCTTCCGTGGCTCTGACTCTCTTCCCTACCCCTTTTCCACAAAGACCTTTTGATGACATTGGGTCCACCCACATAACAGGACAATCTCCCATCTCAAGACCCTTAGCTTAATCACATCTGCAAAGTCCCTTTTGCCATGTAAGGTAACATATTCTTAGGTTTCAAGGATTAGGTTGTGAACATCTTTGCGGGAAGGGCATTATTCAACCTATTAAGCCTAGTACCCTAGCCCATGAGATAATTTTCATTTCTCAGCTTCCGCAAGGATAGAAAACCAAGATATAATTTTTTTCAATTACTATTTCCCTATACTACTGTACCCCTGAATAGTTAAACATTACTCTATTCTCAATCTCAAGAAGCTCAGATGATCTTATATTAGGCATTTTCTTTTGACTTCCAAGCTTTTTGCACAACCTGAAATGAGGTTGGTCGACCGGAAAGCTGCCCTGTGCTCTCTGGTTTCTGTGTGGATTTCTTGGCTCAAGCTTCATGGAAATTGACTTAACCTTGCCCACAAAGCCCAGGTCAGGTGGTCTGAGAGTAATTTTTCTATGCCTTCTTTTCTTGATATAGCAAACTTAGAGTCTAATTTTTGACTTCTAAGTGATAGAAAGGTGATTCAGCTATATAACAACCATTCAATTCTTCCTCCTCCTTCTTGTACCTCGATCCATGCACATAATTATGAAAGAACATTTGAATTATGAACCTTTCCTAAAATACCAATTGGTTCTAACGCTACACCTATTTTTTGACAGATGAACTCTTTTTCTAATGTATAATATCTTATATTTGATAACTATTTGACTCTTTCCAACACACTTCCAATATACAGTAGCTCATCTGATTCTCACTACATTCTTGTTAGGACAAGCAGAGCAGAGATTGTTATTAGCATTTCTTCAATGAAGAGGCTACAGGTAGAGCCAGGATTAAATGGGTTTCCTGACTCCCAAGACAATGAGGTCTCTGCCCCGACTACCAAAGTAGAAACCAGATCAAAAGATTCAGTGACATTTTATACACCAGAGTTCATCAATTAATTTAACATTTTATACCTTCCCAAGTAAAACTTCCACCAAGATCTTTTCTCTTAATGTGACTGTCATGTTAAATTATTACTCCCCTCACTAAAAAAAAAAAAAAAAAAAAGTCCTTATTATCTCATAGGGCTGGGCTGGAGGGGATTTTAGAGCTCTTTTAAAGCATTCCTATGTCTCACTGAACACTTGATCCAAACCATTCTGGACAGATGAACCCTTAAAGTAGCCCTGCCCGGGCGCCTGGGTGGCTCAGTCGGTTAAGCGACTGCCTTCGGCTCAGGTCATGATCCTGGAGTCCCGGGATCGAGTCCCGCATCGGGCTTCCTGCTCAGCAGGGAGTCTGCTTCTCCCTCTGACCCTCTTCCCTCTCGTGCTTTCTAGCTCTCATTCTCTCTCTCTCTCAAATAAATAAATAAAATCTTTAAAAAAAAAAAAAAGTAGCCCTGCCCATGAAGCTTTGGGTTAAGGGGTAACATGATCCCTGTATCTAGTTCCTTCTGGACCCTAGACCTCAGGGCCATTCCATTCCATTCATCACTTAGTGTAGTTCCTTCCAGCTTCAGGCCAGGCCATATATTCCCTTAGTCTTTTTAAGTTTTACAATCACCTTGTCTCCACCAGCCCCAGAAATAGATCTCCACCAGCTGAAAACAGAATATTACCAAGTCATGTCTCAAATGCCTTTTCTCCAGGCCAAACAATTTCCATCTTTGCATGGAGGTTCTTTCCTGAGTCCCTTGACCTGCAGGGAGAAACAGTAGTGGAAGAGCTGCTTTATGAATCTAATGGAGAGAGGGGAGGCCAAAGGCTATGGCAGAAGCTGCTTCAAGTATTGTCTCTCTCAATGCTCTTTGAGAGTTTCCAAGGCCCAAGACTTTTTTTTTTTTAAGATTTTATTTATTTATTTGAGAGAGAGAGAATGAGAGACAGAGAGCACGAGAGGGAAGAGGGTCAGAGGGGGAAGCAGACTCCCTGCCAAGTAGGGAGCCTGATGTGGGGCTCAATCCCGGGACTCCAGGATCATGACCTGAGCCAAAGGCAGTTGCTTAACCAACTGAGCCACCCAGGTGCCCAAGGCCCAAGACTTTTGAGAATCAAATGAGAGCCTTATAAAACACTCACCTCAGCTCCTGGGATATAGGAAACTCTACATAAATATTAGGTGACTTAAAAAAAAGCCCACAACCTTATTTATAGATGAGGAACCCAAGTCCCAGAGGTGAGAGATGTTTTGCCCAGGGTGTCTAGCCAGTCAGTGGCAGAGTCAGATCTAGAGCCTCGGTTTCCTGACAATACCAACACTGCTTTTTCAACTACTGGGTTGGATGACCTCTACACCACTCTAGCTGGCTGCTCTAAATTCACTTGTAGCATCCTTTCTCAAATCTTATTTTCACCATATTGTTATTCTAGTGCTAATTTAATTTCCTGATTTATTGAGCCAGGTCAAGTTACTATCCTTTCTTCTAGTCTGAGCACTGAGTTTAAAACCTGACATGTGCAGAGCCATAGGGATGGAAGTGACGTTGAGAAACTCTCTTCCAGCAGCCAGCCAGAAACATCACACATTGAGGAAGGGAAGGGTCCTCTTTTGTTTACTAAATGGCCCTCACTGTCTCTGTTGCACCCCGCAAAGCTACCCATCTCTTTTCTGGCCACCAACTCAGACAAGAAATTTCCCTTTCTTGATAAGGAGGGCAAGCTATTACATTTTTCTGTTGTTCAAAGCCAACTCTTTTCTTGAAATTTTGAATAGGACTAAATTAAACAAATAATATTGCTATGAAGAACATCAGAAGAAGTAAATATATCACTGAGTTGAAACAAGAGACAGCATTTAAGCTCTGAGTAAACAGTTCCAAGACTATTTTCCTCCCCAGTATGGAAGCACAAAAATCTCAGAATTGGAAAGGATCTTAAAGATTGTCTGGTTCCATACTCGTTCTTTGCTGGAATCTCATCCTCATCACCAATCTTCAGTGATAGAAAATCTTGGCAAAAATTAATCTGATGAGTTTAAGGTCCTTTCTTGAAAATAGGTTTAGAGGGAAGTTAAGACTCTAGCTGAATAATTCACATTTCTACCCCTGAATTCTTTGAAAGACCAAACAAGCTCCATTCCAAGTTCCTCTTATTTCCTTGTGTGCAACAAGCTCTTCCAGAAATAGTCTCAGTGAAACAGCATATTTGCATCTAGGAAAAATGCTCTTCATAATCAGAACAGGTAGTGGGATCTTTTAGGCAAATCAGCACAACTCACTCCACTCTTTACAGCCAGTCACCAATGTTCTGCCGAGGTCCCTCATGGCCTCAGCCCACTTACAGGGGAAGATGATTCTTGTAATTGTTTAGAAAGATGGTTTTCACATCACAACACTATATGAGAGGCTTCAATTCCAAAAACAGATGTCCTTTATGTCTAAAAACAAAAACAAAAAACTAACAGTGACCCAGGCAGCCTGGAAAGACAGCTCCCATGTAATGCTTTCCAATAGACAGAAGCTTAGCCTGACAGAACTTCAGTAAGTGAAATTGTGAGCTAAGTGCAGGTTACCTTTAGCCCCTGCATTCCTACCTCATCTTCGTGTCAGGGCCCTCATCACCCCTGTGTTATTTTCTCTCTCTATTCAATCCCATCAAGACCTACTCTCAGGAAAGAGCCTGAGAGCCCTGTAAATGATGGGTAAAAACCAAAGTGTTACCCCTCTTGGGGGCATTTCCATTGCAATAGGAGACAAAGGAATGAGGCAGTAAGGCACAGTGCAGCCATGGGGTAGTGGGATGTGCTCTTTAGACCTTCATTCACTCAGTGCACTACGTGCCAGGCATTGCCTCAGGCATTGGGCAGACAACAGTGAACAGAACAGACCCAGTGCCTGCTCTCAAGAGGCATATATCGTACTGCGGGGGAAGGAAAGAACAGGGGTCTGGAAGGGACAGTCTTCTCAGTGCCCCTGAGACCACACTGAGTGATCACTATAACTGAATTCATGCTCAGTGCTGATGTTCACATTTGTCACCAGATGTCATCCTTGGATCTCTTTTCATGTCAACTTAATCTTGGTACACAGCATTCTTTTAGCGCTTACCTAAAGCACAAGCTCACAATGGGTGAGTAATAAGGTAGCAGCCTCTCAGAAATGCCGTCTCTGCAGATCCATATCATGTCAGTATCACATGGTGTCTCTGAGAACATGGTTTGGTGGTCCCCTACGCTCCAAATCATTATAATTAGAAATCAATGAAGTGGTCTCACAGAGTACCAGCTTCTTTGTAAGTCAGATGCTTTAGAAAGCAGAATGCTCTTTTAAGGCCACTTGATAAATAAAAGGACAAGGACTACCAGTGTGTCTAAGGCAGAAAAAGCCATCATTTTCTTCAAATCTCAGGCTGTAGAGAGGGCAAATCAGTGGATGTGTGGGAGAATCGTGGAGAAGGGGAAGACTGTTAGTCCTGTAATCGCTGAGTAGGGCGGGGTGTCCAAAGCATGTGGAGGGGTCAAAGAAGCAGATTTCAGCTCATTCATCGGTTGGGCTTGACGACCTATTTGTTGGGGGTCCTGATGTGTAAGGCCCCCCCATTCACCTCTGTTCTGTGTCTCCACACACACTTCATTCACTCCATTCACAAAGGGGTTCAAGTCCAAGAACAATTGATAGACCTCAGGGCTAGAAGATAGAGCTTTTGACAGAAAGTCAGAAGAATTAAGAGCTGAGATTTCCAACTTAGTGTGCCCTTTTTCTTTCTTCATTTGAAGTTATGAGTTGCTTCTTCCCCAAAGCAGCTGATCTGGCTAGAAGGACCTATAGCTGCTTCCTACTTGGGAAGGACCCCATCTTGGGCCTTTTGGGGTAGGTGCTAAGAAGATCTCTTGACTTGCTTTTAGAATGGGCTTTAGATTAGAGATGTTGGGGTCTATTTAGCCCACCATTGTCTGGCTCTAGTTACCAAAGCCACACCTCAATATTGGGATTTGTGGCCAGAGATTTATGGCAATAAGTAGTGGACATTGTTCTGGACTTGTTCTCCAAGCATATGGTCAAATTCAATCAATATTTGCTAAACCAACCACCAAAGTCCTTGTCCGCATGCAACCTGGGTTCTAGTAGGGGACAGATAGTAAACAAATAAATATTTACTCTAATGTCACATGCTGACAAGAGAATGGGATAATAGTGGGCTCGGTTTGACAAGATAATCATAAAAGGTCTCTGTGGAGGTGATATATAACAGAGACCTACATCAAATGAGGGAGGGAGCCATATAAATATCTGAGGGAAGGAGTTTCCAAGAAATGGAATAGCAAATACAAAGACTGAGAGGCTAGAACAAATTTAGCAAGCTCACAGAAGACCGGGGAGTCCAGTACCATCAGGGAGAGAGAGCAAGAGTAGGGGAGGCAGGAGACGAGGTAGGGGAGGTAGCCGGGGACTGAGCGCTATTTAATAATCTTTGGTCCCCAGCTTAGCAGAGGCTTTCCCTGAAGCCCTGTGGTCCACTAGGCAGTTGAACCTGAGTCTCAGTTAAATATCTGGATGTGACCAACAATGGCTGGAAATAGTTAATGCGGCTTTCCAAACCACTCATCTAAATTGCAGTAGAGGAAGCTAAAGCAGCATGTCAAGAGACTGAAGTGGTTTGTCCCAGAGCTTTCCACCACTCCTCTTGTTCTCCCACCATCCCTAAAGACAAGGAAGATTTATTGTCCCCATTACAGAAGGAAGGAGCTGATGCGCACCCTAGTCATAGGGCTGGATGGAATGACGGAGTTCATGCCCTTGCCTCAGCCTATGGGCTCTCATTCTCATGCATTCTTACTCTGGATAATCTCATCCTACCCAAGCCCAGAAAGCCTGCTTATTTTTTAATTACAATGATTGTATAACTATAAAACCCCATGGCTATTTACACATATTTCAAATGTCAGCTGAATCATGGAGCCTGTATCTAGATTACTTAGGATATTTTTAAAAAGATCAAGAAATTAATCTTCCATCAACCTCGAATATTTTGTTTAGTAAAAAATAAAAATCAGATGGTTTTAACATCTATTACCCAAATAGAAATACGATTTAGTTCTAAATAAGCACTGGATTCTATCAAGTCTATTATTTTTCCAAAATCGGGGTGGAGGACATACAGGGGATATATTCATTAACTCATTCCCCAGCCATTTTTTTTTTAAATATTTTATTTATTTATTTATTTGACAGAGAGAGAGAGAGAGAGCACAAGCAGGGGGAGTGGGAGAGGGAGAAGCAGGCTCCCTACTAAGCAGGTGTGGGGCTCGATCTCAGGATCCTGGGATCACGACCTGAGCCTAAGGCAGAGGTTTAACCGACTGAGCCACCAGGCACGCCCCCGTCCCCCAGCCATTCTCTTGATGAATGACTGATCATTACAAGAGTCTTGATGATTTGGGGACACATCTGAATCACCGTAGCCTTCAATTTTTGTTCATAGATTTACCTTCTGAAGCCACCCTTCTGAAGCCATCGATCCTTTTTCTGTCACCTTGACACCACATGTCCCTGTTGCTCTCTGCTCGTGAACAAGCATCCTCTGAGCTCTCTCCAGATGCCTGGTTTCCGGGCTCCTCACCTTCCAGCTTGCGGTGGTTCATCAACAAGTAGTTCCATTAAATGTGGTGCCAAGGATTAAAAATGATTCCCCATGTGCTGTCTCACCAGCACGGAGATGTGCTATTGAAGTTGTTTTCACTGTTTCTTCCTCATTAGGTAGTGTCTTTTTTTGTTCTCAGGCTCCTTGCTCACCATGGTCCCTTGCTATTTGTGGATAACATCTAGTGATTTCCCTGCTCCTTTTCCCGAAAATGTAAACAGGCTCAGTGTTCGGTCCCTAATCTTCTGTTTTCATGCCTCATATCACCTTTGTTCCCCATCTCCAAGCTTTCTTTTTGGGGCCTGTATTCTTCTTTAAGTGTGTGGCATTTGCTACAGTGATCAATTATCCTAGGTAATTGCTCCTCATTTGAGCATCCCTATTCTTTCTCATTAAAGACCAGACAAGACTACTTCCTCTCATTGACCAGGTGCACCAGATCTCTTACTTCACCCCAATTTACCATTTGGCAGTTTAATACTCTCAAAGGTTTAGGAAAACAAAAACAGAAACAGAAGTAAAACCAAGGAATCACTGAGGTAGTAATTAGTGAAGGTTTATTGTGCACACACCAAAAAAAAAGACAGTTTGCAAACCGGGAGTACTCAAACCAAAACATGGGATGAGACTCAGAGGATATTGTTATAAAGCAGCTTAGAGATCTCGGAGGCAGGGACTGTTTATTCTTCACAGTGCTTGGTAACAATATTAGAATTTTCTTCAATGATAGAGAATTGGTTAGTGGTTATAGCTTATCAATTTGGGGGAAGAATTTAAGTTTCAGTTATGATTTTCAGAGGCATAAGTGAGATGTGACCCAGGTTGTTAGCCTCGTTTGTCATGCAAAATAAGCTAAATTAAGCTTTGCTTGTATGACTAAACTGGTTTTTGTCTGGCTCAGGAAATTTTCAAGTCTGGTCTCCGTGTGTTTGATTTTAACAGTGCTTTCGAGCTCATTCACTGAGGCGCCTAATTTGAGTAGCTTTGCTTGCTCAGTGGACAGCTGGCTCCTCTGTTCTGTTTCCTCCCTGCAGTAACAGACTGCTGTTTTCCTCTGAGCAGCTTCTTCTGGGGGCCACCCAGGGATCTGCTAACCATGCAAGAGAGAACACTTTTTTGTTTTGGTTGGGGGCGTCAGGCATCTTTACAAACCCAGTTAAGCTTTCTCTCCTAGTTTCCAAGTATCTTGGTAACGATGGTCTACTTTGTCTTTCTGAGGTTGTAAAATGAGGCTAATGGCCCCTTCTCATTACATCTCAGCTCCACTGGGCCTTTTAAACTCCTCCAGTCGGTGCCTCATGTATTGGTTCACATTATTTGCCGCTGTTATAAATGTGATTTCTTCTTGCTTATCAGACACACCCCCTAAAAATACATGTGTTAACAGTTCCTGTGCTGCATGTTTAAGAATTCAGATGAGTCAAAAGTGGGCATTCAGGGAGAGTACACTCTGGAACGCTAACTTAAAATTCCAGTCAGCAATCCTTTGGAGATGTAAATTGAGGAAGCAGCCCTCCTTTTGGACAGCTTAATGATCTGTAGTTAATAGTAAGAGGCTGCTGGGCAGATGCCATACAGCTGGGCTTACGTTAGCCTCTCTCAGCTCTCCAAATTGCCCCGTGATTACAGCCATTGAGATTCAGAATCCTACCCGGGATCAATAACCAAAAGCACAAACAAAGATCTGGCGGTGGCTTGTCAGTGTGGCCTTTCTCTGCACACCGTCCTGCCCAAGCCAGCGACTGACCCCTTCTCCCTGGTCCTGCCTCAGGCTGAGCCGTCGCCTGCATGAAAACTAGAGAACTAGCTCCCCAACAAGTCTGGGATGAAGAGTGCTGGACTGAAGGCCAACTTCTTCTCTTACTTGAGTGCACACGATTTCATTAAACTTGACGGAGACTGAGTGTCATCTCTTGGTAGGAAAATATAAGCCTGGAAGCCATATAGTCATAGTTCCTGGAGGCAGTGGGCTTGTTTTTATGCCTTATATGTAAAATCGGCTTGGATTACTGTGTGTTGAGGTGGCAGGTCCATTTACAATTCCCAGGGTCTTGTTATTTTCACTCAGAAACTCAAGTGAATTCAACAACCACCACCACAAAACAACCCATTCAAAAATGGGCAAAGGATTTGTAGAGACATTTCTTTAAAGATGATGTACAAAGGGCTGATAGGCACGTAAAAAGATACTCAACGTCACTAATCATTAGCGGGGGGGATACAAATCGAAATCGTAATGAGGTATCACCCCACCCCCATTTGAATGACTAGTATCAAAAAGCAGAAAATAACCACTATTGACAAGATTGTGGAGAAATTGGAACCATCGTGCACTGCTGGTGGGGACACAAAAAGGTGCAGCTGCTGTGGGGAAACAGGATGGCAAGTCTTCAAAAATAGAATGACCGTATGACCCAGCAATTCCATTTCTGGGGATACACCCAAAAAAGAATTAAAAGCAGGACTTGAAGAGATATTTGTACACCCACTTTCCTAGCACCATTATCCCTCATGGCCAAAAGGTGGAAGCAATGCAAGTATCCATTGATGGATGAATGGAAATGTAGGGTATACCTACAGTGAATAGGATTCAGCCTTAAAAAGGACACAGGCTACAACATGGATGTGCCTCAGGGACACTATGCTGAGTGAAATAAACCAGTCACAAACAACAAATACTATATGGTCCCACTTAACATGAGGCACCTAACATCGTCAAATGTGTAGACAGAAAGTAGAATGGTGGCTGCCAGGGGCTGAGGGAGGAGGAATGAAGAGTTATCGTTCAATGGGTACAGAATTTCCCTTCTGCAAGACGAAAAGAGTTCCAGAGGTGGATGGTGGTGAGGGTTGCACAGCTATGTGAATGTACTTAAGGCCACCGAACTGTACACTTAAAAATGGTTAAGGTGGCAAATCCTGTTAAATGGATTTTACCACAGTTAAAAAAAAAAAAAGCTCAGCTGAAGGATGCCATATTCTCTCAGCAATCCACGCTGTTGAGGGAGATTAGAAATTAAAGAAGGAAAAAAACCACCTGAGGGAATAGATCTTGAATTTATGTACAACTAATTACAAATATGCTTTTTTTTTTTTTTACAGAGTCATTTTTCTCTCAAGAAGGGAGCTGCAGCTTTGGGGATTGGAACAGACAGCGTGATTCTGATTAAATGCGATGAGAGGTGAGTGTGCATCTGCAACCCTTCATTGGTTGGCAGTTTGCAACTTCCACACATGTATCCTTTAGTCGAAACGCAGGCATCAGCTGTGGGGTGGGGGGCAGAACCGCCTCCATTCCGGCTTGCTGTTCACTGTTTCTTTTTCATGTGGGCTCTTGCTCGGAGTCCTGGGACATTGTTCCTCAATGCCATGGAGCCTTACATGGCCCTTGACTGAATTGGCACCTTTGTTAAATCAATCAAAATATTCTGCACTAAGAAGATGCAGAAGGGCATTCATCACCTGGGCACTTAAGCACCAACCAGCAGTTTGAGCATTGATTTATGGAGGTGTCATCATTCTAGGTGCCATGGATTGTGTGAGCTTGATGGACTGATTACGGAAGGGGGGACAGTTTAGTGAGCAGGAAGTAAATAATGCCCCCAGCAATTTGTCCACTTTGTCTTGGAACCAAAGAGCTCTCTTAGGGAAAATCCCTGCCTTAATAGGCACCCAAACCTCATAGGTGCTCTGGGAATAGGTGTAGGATTAAAAAGCATTTCCAGCACATCCACGTAAATTTTCACTAGCCTATAGGTCTGGAACTGATAAGAAATTAAATTTAGTCTCTAAAGAATTAGTAAGAAATTTCACTAAATTAAAAGGGAGCTACTCAATTAACCATTTTTTTCATATGTATTTATTAGGCAGACTTCATGTTTGCCCACCATATCCTGAGGCTCCAGAAAAGCATAGGGCATCATCATCCCAGTTCCCTGACAGTCTATGATCTAAGGGAGATAGGATAACACCAGAAGGAGACAGTTATAGGGTTGGATCGTGTGGCACAGAGAACCTGTTCTGGATATTGGTAAGGCTTAGAAGGCTCCATGCAGCAAGCAAGACTTGTGCTCTCAAAGATTTTGACAGTGAGGGATGAACTGAATGGATGGAGGGGAAGTGGGGGGCCATTACAGAGGACGGAACACCACAAGCAAAGCCCCAGAAGTAGGAGTGAGCATGTGGAGCTCCAGAGAGGAAAGGGGCCTGACCAGGGGTATCAAGGAGGAACGGTCATGGCAAACCTGGTGGGCCATGTGGGATTTTGAAAGCTCAACAAAACACACTGATTAATGACGCATCTCTCTCTGGGAGGGAAAATCACAAGGGATTGCCGCTTTCTTGTCCACGCCTTTACATCTTGCCTGATCCGATCTGGTTGTTTACAAGGAACACGTGCTACTTTTACAATCAGAAAGAAAAAGTGACGTTTTCTTTTTCCTTGTTGTGGGGGGAGGACACTAAACTTAGCACTTGAGCTTGATGCATCCGCAGTCAAGGTCATTTTTATCCAAGAAGGGCATGAGAGAAACCATCCTTCCGGAAGCAAGGCAAGGAGAGACCTGGGTCAATGAGGCTGGGCGTGAGGCTCTAGCAATAGGATGGGTGGGAAATTCGAAGGACTGGAGCAAGGCAGGCATATTTTGAAGGAGAAACTGCTTATATTTTTAAGACTACCAGTCTACAAAAATCACTAACAGGGAATAAAGGTTTAGATGACTTCAGCATTGTTCTTAATCTGTAGCCAACTCTTATAAGGAGCCTAGAATTTGGGGAAGGACGGTCTAGACAGGCCCTGTTAGCTGACCTACTCTGTCTTCTAATCTAACCTGCTTAGCAGCTGTTTTTGACCTTGAAGCCCAGTGGGTGAGGGATGACCTGGGAGAACAGAGGGTACTCGTTACCTCATGCCTCGAGGCATCGATATTGCTGCTTCTACTCCTGTGAAAATCAGGTTGTAACGATGCAAGTGGCCTTGGGATGAGCCCACCCAACCAGCCAGCCAGGCATTCCTGGGAGCCGAAGGCTGGCCTGAGGACTGCTGACTGTCTGAGGGCAGGATCATGCTCCCAAGGGAAGTGCAGGCCTGGAAGAAGGAAAGGCAAGAAGGAAAAGCAAAAAAGTCGCAGGAACAGGGAGCACAGAAGAGGTTGCCAGGAACAGATGCCAAAAGATGTCTGTCGTTCACCAACAGCAGAGAAAGGAGCAGAAAGCAGAGAATGCTGGGAAACCAATGGGGTCTCGAATCAGTGACTAGCCACGTCACCCCAAATTTTTTGGTCAAAGAATTTTATGTCAACAATTTTAGAAGCCATTAGAAACACTAAAACACGATGTTAAAAATTACCGTTTTTTCAGAAAATACCTCACTTTCCCCGGCAACTTCCCCCCGCCCCACATATACCCATTGGGAGAGGATAGAAGGAAGAGACTACCAGGCACGTGGGGCTAGGTGGGGCTTTTCCTTCTTCTACTCATGAGCCTTGTGGGATGGGGAAGGGAGGAGAGAACAATACAGGAGGAAGAAGAAAGAAAGAAAAATAGATTTATAAATAAGAAATAAAAGATGGGAGAAATAAGGACCAGGAGGAAAAAACAAATTGCAATGAAGTATGAAGTGAAGCAAGGAGGAAGGAAGTACAGTTGAAAACACGGGGGTCAAGGGCACTGACCTCCCCACCCCTTGCAGTTGAAAATTCACATACAACCTTTGACTCCTCCAAAACTAAACTACTAAGAGCTACTGTTGACCAGAAGCCTTACCAATAACATAACCAGTCAATTAACACATATTTTGTATGTTTTATATATATTACATACTATATTCCTAGAACAAAGCAAGCTAGAGTAAAGAAAATGTTATTAACAAAATCGTAAGGAAAATACATTTACAGTACTATATTGTATTTATCAAAAAATATCCATGTGTTAGGGGCACCTGGCTGGCTCAGTCGATGGAGCATGCGACTCTTGATCTCGAGGTTGTGAGTTCGAGCCCCACAGTGGGTGTAGAGAATTACTCAAAAATTAAAAAATCTTAAAAAAAGAATATCTGTGTGTAAATGGACCTGCACAGTTTTCAGACCTGGGGGCAAGAAGCACATGAGAACTTTAAAGAGGAGTAAGTGATCGTTTTTACCATCTGAAAAACAATACATGCTTACTTTAAAAAATACAAAATAACAGGGAAAAATTGTCATTCCACCACCGAAAGATCATCACTAATACCATACTGGTGTCTAAATCTCGAATCTCTTTTTCTAAGCATAGAGGTTTGAGTTTTTTTCTTTTCCTGTTTTAATTTTCATATTTATGATCATGTTTCTTTTTCTAACTAGACATGATAAGTATTTTCCCACATTATTGCAAACACTCTTAACTACATAACATATGAGAAAGCATGATAGTACTTTGTTTTTTATTTTTTTAAAGATTTTATTTTATTTGAAAGAGAGAGAGTGAGTGAGAGAGCGAACATGAGCAGGGGGAGGGGGAGAAACAGACTCCCTTGCTGAGCAGGGACCCTGATGTGGGGCTCGATCCCAGGACCCTGGGATCATGATCTGAGCCAAAAGGAGATGCTTAACCATCTGAGCCACTCAGGCGCCCCACATGATAGTACTTTGAAGGGCGGTTTCTGGAGCTGGACTCTTTGACCCCCTCGCCCCGTCTCAGCTCCAGCACTAGCTTGGGCAAATCCCTCTCTGTGCTTCAATTTTCTTATCTGAAAAAAGGAAAAAGTAAGGGCCCTGCTTCATAGGGTTATTATGCCAATTAAATGTGTTAACAAATATAAAATACTAAAAATGATATGTAGTAGTAGAAAGCAAACACAAAATATTACCCCTTCCTGTTCATTTCCCTGTTTCTGGTGTTGCTATTATAAATAATCCTTCTGTCCTTCATTGAACATTCTTATGTTCCCAGGCTTCTCCATTTAGGCTTATTTCTTAGTATAACTGCTAACTTAAGTTATATGAATATTCTTAAGGAAAGTGATACATCAGGCCATATTGCCTTTCAAAAGGTTTCACCAACTTTTTCTCCTAGCAGTATTGTATGAGAGCATGTTGGGGGAAAATTAAAGCTGTGTTGGTAGCTACATGTAGTCTTTAATTCTATATTGATAATTCACATCATCTCTATAGAATGGTTTTAAGACTGAGAGCCTGGCCTAATGGATTAAGTGAAATTGAAGTGTCTGGGTTCGGGGGCCAAGGAGCAGACTTCGGACAGTCATCTGTAGCCACCATTCCAGTCAGAATCAGTTAAAACATGCTGGGCAGCCATTTTGTTTTTATTAATCACATCCTTGTGAAAGTCAGATGTTTGGATCAGAAAATCGCTTGAGGCTGACAAAATGCATACCTGCCTTCTTGTTTCTCCGAGTGTGCTTGGCAAAGTTCATCAAGGTTTTACAAAACATGAACCTGGACCTGCTCTCGAAGACATTCATTTCTTAGTAACTAATGGACTCTGCCCCTTAGTCTGTCAGTGGCTGGGGTAATAGGTTTTATCTTGTTCTACAGACAATTGACTTAGTAGGAAGCTCACAATGAAGGGAAATGTCCTAGTGAAGAAGAATAGTCTCCTAGTCCAATGCCACATATGGAAGAAAATACTGCAAGATACTGTCTCTTAATTAGTAATCACAGGTGCTCAGTTTGGTAACCCATTCAAAGTGAAACATGATTCTCAGTTAAAACAAAGAAAGAGAAATATATAATAAATCTTCGTGTATTTGGAAAAGCTTCTTTCAAAGTTGAAAATCAAAAAGCATATTAACTTTATTATTACTCTAATAAATAAAATAAGGCAATGGAAAACCTCACTTCACCACGGCTTACATTTGAATGTGAAGTACCATAACTAAAAAGATTGTTCTATTTTTGTAAAAATTAATTATTAAATTCAAAAGAGAATAATGTGTTAAATGAATCTTCGATTTCATAAGTTCTAGTGTAAGAGTTCTTTTTCCTTAGAAGCAAAAAGTTGAATCTTCACAGTAATGGTATTAATGGATTTTTATTTAAGTATCCTTGGGTCTAATAATTGCAAATTTTGAGTTAGTGGAATCCAATTAATGCTGCATTGATGATATCTAAGGATAGAAAAGTGTGAGTTAATATCTAGAGAAAAATAACTATTTGTGAAAGAAACTGAGTGATACTTCAGAATTGGATTGGGCCACTAAGCGAAAAGATGTTTCCCAAAGGTTCAGACAGGGGAGGGCAGAAAACTTCGGGGAATGATAATTTGGAAGACTACAGAGTTCCCATACAATGCAAGTGGGAGCCCTCTGAGCGGCTTCTTTTGACTGTAGGCAGTGGCCTTGGTTGGGAACACAGTGGTGAACAAGGTGGATATAGTCACAGATGCTACAAAACTCAGTCCAGTATGCAGGGGCAGACTTAGAAACAAATGGTAGCACTTGAGGGAAGTATGTGCTGTGAGAGGGGCAGTACAGGTTGCTATTGATACACATTTAATTCTATATCCAGAGGGAGGACGATAGGAATTAGCCAGATGAAAAGGAAAGAATGTTCCAAGAGACCATGGCACATTCTAAGCCATGGATGTGAGGGACGTTGGCTTGCCCAAAGAACTGAAAAGAAGTCCTGGGGGTAAGTGGTTGGAATGACCTTGTCATGAAGGACATTATGAGCCATGTTAAGCTGTTTGGACTTCAGGTTTGAAGACATGAGGTGCCCCTGAAAGGTTTTGAGCAGCAAAGCGACATCATATTTTGGCATTAGAAAGATCATTTTAAATGCAGAGTGAAGTAGAGGTTGGAGGCTGGAAGTTGGTGGTTGTGGTAGTAATATTAGTAGATGCTGAATGGTGGGCTGGCCTGATGTAGATGAATGTTGGAATTACTAGGAATTATTGACTGATTGGTGTGCAGGTTGAGAGAAGAGTCAAGGATGAATGCCAGGCTTGCTGTTCTCTGAGATAAGGAACCCTGGCCAAAGTGAGAAGTTCAGATTTGAAGATGTTGAGTTTGAAGAATATATGAGACATCCAAGTGGGGCTGTCAGGTAGGCATGCAGAAATATGAGCCCGAAGCTCTGAAGTTACACACAGGAAGCCAAGTAGAGTGGGCCTACGAAAGAACTCTTAGGAGCACCCGCATTTCAGGGACAGGCAGAGTTAGAGGGGCCTGCAGTGGAGACTTGAGAAAGAGCAGCCGGAGTCGTTGGAGGAGGATCGGGAACTGGGGCATGAGGGCTGTGAGAATCTTTCTAGAAGTGGTTAACGGCATCAAATGCTACCAGTAGATGAAATGAGCGTCAACAACTGCCCATCAGCTTTATTTATCAGCAGGTGGCTGGTGAGTTGGTAAGAGTAGCTTCAATAGAGTGGTGAAGGCAGAAGGCAGTTTGCAGCGGGTGAAGGGTGGGCAGGAGCAGAGGGGAGGGAGAGCGTCTCTAAAGGTAGAGCCCTGAAGGGAAGCAGGGAGGATGGAAGCTGGAGGGGTTTGAATTCAGGATGGTTTTTGGTTTCCTTGTTTTAAGGAAGGTGCTTAGGCATACTTAACTGTGAGATGGAGGACCTGCTAGACAGGAAATGTGAATTATATGAAAAGAAGAAGGGATAAAATAGATAGCAGAAGCTTAATTTCTCTTGGGAGTTCCTTATTCCTTTGACTAAAATCGTGTAGAGTCTTTCTCTGAAGAACTCCCAAGAACTCTGCAGTTTTCTTACATTATATTATACACTATAGATATTATACATTATATTATCTTACAGTTATACAACTGGAAGGAAACAAGGGGGAGAGAGCAGGAGTGGCTCTCCTGGCAGGAAGGGCAGGGGAGAGGTTAGGGACCTGTGAGCGGGGGAGGGGCAAAGCCCTGGGCTTACACCACGCTCAGAGCTGTGAATGGATTTCAATTCAGAAACCCTCAGTGTTGGGTTATGAACAAACAATGAATCATGGAACACTGCACCAAAAACTAATGATGTAATATATGGTGATTAACATAACAATAAAAAATTAAAAAAAAAAAAAAGAAACCCTCAGTGTTGGAAAGGTTCTTAGACATACATTAACACATCCAACCTTTTTTTTTTCACTTTGTATTTTTGTGAAATTATATATATATGTGTATATATACTACGTTTTCCTTATCCATTCGTCAGTTGATGGACACTTGTGCTGCTTCCATATCTTGGCTATTGTAAATAATGCCACAATAAATATAGGGGTGCGTGTATCTTTTCAAATTAGGGTTTTCATTTTCTTTGGATAAACACCTAGTAGTGGAATTACTGGATCATATGGTATTTCTCTTTTTAATTTTTTGAGGAACCTCCATACTGATTTTCACAATGGCTGCACCAGTTTGCATTCCCACCAATAGTGAATGAGGGTTTCTTTCTCTCCATACCCTCACCAACACTTGTTCTCTTTATCATTTTGATTTTAGCCATTCTAACTGGTGTAAGGTGATATCTCATTGTGGTTTTGACTTGCATTTCCCTGATGATCAGTGATGTTGAGCATCTTTTCATGTGTCTGTTGGCCATCTGGATGTCTTCTTTGAAAAAACGTCTATTCAGATCCTCTGTCCATTTTTAATTGGATTATTTGATTTTTTTTTTTTTGGTATCTTTATATATTTTGGGTACCAACCCCTTATCGGATGTCATTTGCAAATTATCTTCTCCCATTCAGTAGGTTCTCTTTTTGTTTTGTTGATGGTTTCCTTTGCTGTGCAAAAGCTTTTTTATTTTGATGTAGTCCCAATGTTTATTTTGCTTTTGTTTCCTTTGTCTTAGGAGAAATATCTAGAAAAATGGCGCTATGACCAATGTCAGAGAATTACTGCCTGTGTTCTCTTCTAGGATTTTTATGGTTTCAGGTCTCACATTTAGGTCTTTAATCCATTTTGAGTTTTGATATACATCTTTAGAGTTCTCTTTCTCTCCATGTACATAATTCAGTATCTCTTGAGTGTAATGAATATTATACTATAAATAATATTTGTTTCCTAAGAACAAGGATATTCACTTACATAATCACAGTACAATGATCAAAATCAGATCTGACAGTGACACAGGACTATTATTTAATCGATATAACATATTCAAATTTCATCAGTTGTCCCAATAATATTCTTTAGAGCTATTTTTTTTCCCTAGTCCAGGATCACACATTACACTCAGTTGTCATGTCTCTTTAGTTTCCTTTCATCTGGAACATTTCCTCATCCTTCGTCTTTCATGACTGGTATTTTTGAAGAGTGTATTTATTTTGTAGAAGATTTCTTAATTTGAGTTTGTCTCATATTTCCTCATGGTTAGATTCAGGCAATGCATTTTAGGCAGGAATTCCAGGGAGGTGATCCTTGTCTTTCTCAGCCATACCTCTTCAAGACGATTGTTATATTATTAGTTATGTCAACTTTGACCATTTGGTTAGGGTAGTGTCGGCCAGGTTTCTCCCCTGTAAAATGACTGTTCTCTACTTTGAGGTTTATCTTATAGGTGATGCTTTGATACTATATAAATATTCTGTTCCTCCTGAAACATTCACTCACAAGTTTAGCATCCACTGAAGATTCTGGCCTGAATTATGATGATGATGGTTGCAAAATACGATGTTCTAACTCTATCATTTCTTCTCTATTTATTCGTTCCTGTTACTCTACTACTATAAGGAAGATCTCTGCCTGCCTCCGTGTGTGTGTGATATATTTACCATCAGTATGGACTCACAGGTGCTTTTAGAAATAATTCTCTCTAGCGCTCTCTCCCACTCTCTCCCCATCTTTCCGTCTCTTACTCCTCCCTTCAGGGTTTCCTTTAAATTATCTAAATCGCTGTAAAACCTTAGAGAAAACAAATCTGAGCAAGATACGTGATACCTGGTGGGCAGAGGGCTAGAGTCGCTGGCCTTCCTGTATCTCACATAACTGGAGATCTCTGTTAGGTATTTTGATTAATACTTGTATACCACAAAATGAACACTTATGTTTTTGTATAAATTTTAGTTTTTTAGTTTAACATATCTCTTAGCTTTACAAATTACAGTCAGATAACATTCCTTGTGCTTGTTAAGTACCACACTTATCATTCAATTGATTTAAACAATTGAAAGTATAAATAATCTGGGGTCATTATACTCTCTTATTAAATTAGCTGAATTGTGGCCAGCGTGTGAAAACTGTTAGGGAAGCTAATTAACTCTTTCAGGCCCTTGGGGAGCTATTGAGTGCACTGTAATAGGATAGACTTCACAGAGATCCTGAATCAATTATTATTGAGCAGGACTGGGGTGAGCCCTTTGAGAGTCATATTTCCTATGGGTTAGACACAGAGAACTCAGCGGTGCTAGAGGTATATGTGCTTCATTATGTCCTATATCAGGAAGGATTATAAAATAAAAATAGCTGACCCTTAGTGTTTATTATGTGCCAGGCAGACTCCTAAGCAGTTTATACAATTGATCTAATTAATTCACTTATTAGAGACACAGAAGAGTATATCCCCTCACATTTACCTGGTGCTGACCCACTTTGTGAAGAGTTTCTATGTACATAACAGTCGTAAGCAGTATGGTGAGTTCACCATTCTGTGTTTGATTTATAACCCTGGTAGAGGGGCAGCATGTCTGCGACCACCTAGCTGGGAAGTGAAGAATTGGGGCTTGGACTCAGAAGAGAATTCCTGGTGTTTACCAGTCCAACATGGTCCTTTGTCTTCTTTCCCCAAATTGTTAAATTGTGGTCAGATACACATAAAATTTAGCATCTTAACCATTTTTAAGTATACAGTGCAGTGACATGAAGGACACTTGTGTTCTTGGGCAACCACCATCACTATCCATCTCCAAAACTCTTTTCATCTTGCAAAACGGAAACTCTACATCCATTCAACAAAAACTCCCATGGCTCTCTCTCCCCTCCCCACTGCAACCACTGTTCTACTTTGTGTCTCTATGAATTCAACCACTCTAGGCACCTGACTCTTTTGTCTTCTTGTGATTGACTTATTTCACTTTGCATAATGTCCTCAAGGTTCATCCATGTTGAAGCAAATGTCATCAGTTCCTTTGCTGAATAATATATCATTGTATGTATATACCCTTGGGTTGCTTCTACATTTTAGCTATTGTGAATAGTGCTGCTCTGGCCAATGGGTGTGCAAGTATCTCTTTGAGCTTTACTTTTTAGTCTTCTGGGTATATACTCAGAAGTGGAATTGACAGGTAACATGGTAATTCTATTTTTAATTTTTTGAGGAGTTAACATACTATTTTCCATAGTGGCTGCACTATTTGACATTTCCACTAACAGTGCACAAGCGTTCCAATTTCTCCACGTACTTGCCAACATTTGCTACTTCCTGGGTTGTTTTTTTTTTTTAAATAGTTGCCATCCTAATGGGTGTGAGGTGGTATTTCATTGTGGTTTTGATTTGCATCTCTCTAATGATTAGTGATGTTGAGCACATTTTCATGTGCTTATTAGCCATTTGTACATCTTTTTTGGAGAAATATCTATCCAAGTCCTTTGCCCATCTTAAAAAATAATCTTACCTGTTTTTTTTTTTGAGGATAGATATTCTGGTTTTAATTTGGTCTAATTGACAAATAAAAATTGTATATATTTAAGGTGTACAATATGATGCCATGAGATACATATACATACACTGTGTACCACAATCAAGCTAATTAACATATCTATCACCTCACACAGTTACCATTGGTGAGGGGTGGAGGGTGTGGTGAGAGCTCTTAAGATCTACTCTCTTAGCTGACTTCAAGTATACAAAACAACATTATTAATTAAGTCATCATGCTGTACATTAGATCCCTAGAACTTATTCATCTTATAACTGAAAGTTTGTACTCTTTGAGCAATATTTCCCCATATCTCCCACCCAGCAGTTCCTGGCAATCACCATTCTACTCTCTGCTTCTATGAATTTGACTTTTTTCAATTCTGTATATAAGTGAAATCATATAGCAATTGTCTTTCTGTTTCTGGCTTATTTTGCTTAGCATAATATCTTCCAGGTTCATCCATGTGGTCACAGATTCCCTTCTTTTTATGACTGAATAATATTCCAGTGTGTGTGTGCGTGTGTGTGTGTGTGTGTGTGTGTGTGTGTGTGTATTACGCTTCTTTATCCATTCATTCATTAATTGACTCTCAGATTGTTTCCTAATCTTGCCTGTTGGGAATAATGTTGCAGTGAAGATGGGAGTACAGGTGTCTCTTTGCAATACTGATTTCATTTCCTTTGGATTTACCAAAGAGTGGGATTCAGGAATCATATAGGAGTTCTATTTTTAATTTTTGAGGAGCCTCCATACTCTTTTCCACAGTGGCTGCACCAGTTTACCTTCCCACAAACCATGTACAAGGGTTTTCTTTTCTCCACACCCATACCAACATGTATTATTTCATGTCTTTTTGATAAGAGCCACCCTAACAGGTACGTAGTGGTATCTCACTGTGGTTTTGCTTTGCATTTCTCTGATGGTTAGTGATGCCGAACACCTTTTCATATGCCTATTAGTCATTTGAATGTCTTCTTTGGAAAAATATCTATTCAAGTCCTTTGCCCATTTTTTAATCAGGTTATTTGGGTTTAGTTATTGAGTTGTAAGAGTTCTTTATATAATTTGGATATTAATCCTTTATCAGATATATGGTTTACAAATATTTTCTCCCATTCCATACAGTGCCTTTGCATTTTGTTGATGGTTTATTTGCTGTGCACAAGTTTTTTAGTTTGATGTAGTCCCACTTGTTTATTTTTGCTTTTGTTGCTTTTGCTTTTGATGTTAAATCCAAAAAAATTATAGACAAGACCAATGTCAAGGAGCTTACCACTTAGGTTTTCTTCTAGGAGTTTTATGGTTTCAGGTTTTATGATCAAGTCACTAATCTGTTTTGTGTTAATTTTTGTGCTTGGTGTAAGATGGTGCTCCAGTTTCTTTTTTTTTGCATATGGCTGTCCAGTTTTCCCAGCACCATTTATTGAAGAACTTATCCTTTCCCCATTGCATATTTTTGACACTTTTGTCACAGATTATTTGACTGCACACACATGGGTTTATTTCTGGGCTCTCTATTCTGTTTCATTGGTCTATGTGTCTATTTGTATGCCAGAACCATACGGTTTTGATTACAATATCTTTGTAAAACAGTTTGAAATCAGGAAGTGTGATGCCTCTAGATTTGTTCTTCTTTCTCAAGATTGCTTTGGCTATTTGAGCTCCTTCGTGGTTCCATAAATTTTTTTCTATTTGGATAGTTTTTTCTATTTCGGTGAAAAATGCCATTTGAATTTTGATAGGGATTGCATTGAATATGTAGATGATTTGGAGTAGTATGGCCATTTTAACAATATTAATTCTTCCAATCCATGAACACAGGACATCTTTCCATTTATTTGTGTCTTCTTCCATCAATGTCTTATCGTTTTTAGTGTGCAGATCTTTTATCTCCTTGGTTAAATTTATTTCTAAGTATTTGATTCTTTTTCACACTACTATAAATGGGATTGATTTTTTATGTTAATTTCATTTCCCGCAACTTTATTGAATTTGTTTATTAGCTCTAACAGGTTTATTTTGTAGAGTCTTTAGGGCTTTCTATATATAAGATCATGTCATCTGCAACAGAGACAATTTAACTTCTTACTTTCCAATTTGGATGTCTTTTTTTTTTTTCCTCTTTCTTGTGTAATTTCTCTGGCTAGGACTTTCCAGTACTATGTTGAATAGAAGTAGTAAGAGTGGGCACTTCTTGCATTCTTCCTAATCCAAGAGGAAAATCTTTCAGCTTTTAATCATTGAGTATAATGTTACTTATGGGATTGTCATATATGGCCTTCATTATGTTGAGGTAGTTTCCCTCTAACCCCAGTCTGTTGAGAATTTTTTATCATGAAAGAATGTTGAATTTTGTTAAATGTTTTTTCTGTATCTATTGAGATGATCATATGATTTCTGTCCTTCATTCTTTAATGTGGTGCATCAAATTGATTGATTTGCAGATGTTGAACCATCCTTGCATCTCAGGGATAAATCCCACTTGATTATTGTGTATTATCCTTTTAATATATTGCTGAATTTGGTTTGCTAGTATTTTGTGAGAATTTTTGCATCTATGTTCTTCAGAGATATTGGCCTGTAATTTTCTTTTCCTGTAGTGGCCTTACCTGGCTTTGGTATGAGGGTATTGCTGGTCTCATAAAATGAGTTTGGAAATATTTCCTCCTCTTCAATTTTTTAGGAGACTTTGGGAAAGATTGGCATTAATCCTTTAAATGTTTGGTAGAATTTATTTATGAAGCCATCTGGTCCTGTCTTTGTTGGAGGTTGTTGGTTACTGCTTTCATCTCTTCCCTCATTATTGGTCCCTTCAGAAATTCTATTCCTTCATGATTCAGTCTCAGTAGGTTGTATGTTTCTATGAATTTATTCACTTTTTCTACATTACCCAATTTGTTGGCATAATATTTTTAAGTAATCTCTCATGACCTTATGTATTTATATGGCATGATACAATGTTTCCTTTTTCCTTTTTAATTTTATTTATTTGAGTTTTCCCTTTTGTTTCTTGGTTAGTCCAACTAAAGTTTTGTCAATTTTGTTTATATTTTTCAAAAGCCAGATCTTAATTTTGTTGATCTTTTCTATTGTCTCCATTTATTTCTGCTCTAATCTTTATACTTTCCTTCCTTCTGCTAACTTTGGGCTTAGTTTGTTCTTTCTTTTCTAGTTCCTTGAGATGTAAAATTAGGTATTTTGAGACTTTGCTTTTTTGGTAATGTAGCCATTTATCACTATAAACGTTCCTCTTAGAACTGCTTTGCTGGGACGCCTGGGTGGCTCAGTCGGTTAAGCGTCTGCCTTCGGCTCAGGTCATGATCCCAGGGTTCTGGGATCGAGTCCCGCATCGGGCTCCCTGCTCGGCAGGGAACCTGCTTCTCCCTCTGCCTCTGCCTCTCTCTCTTTCTGTCTCTCATGAATAAATAAATAAAATCTTAAAAAAAAAAAGAACTGCTTTGCTGCATCTCATAAGTTCTGTTATGCTGTCTTTTCATTTTTATTTGTCTAAAGATACTTTTTTATTTTTTTATTTCTTCTTTGACCTATTGGCTGTTCAGGAGTGTGTTTCTCAGTTTCTATATATTTATGATTTTTCCAATTTTCCTCCTTTTAACTGATTTCTATTTTAATACCACTGTGATTGTAAAAGACACTTGATATGATTTCAGTCTTCTTAACTTATTAAAAAATTTTTTGTGGTCTAGCATATGATCTATTCTGGAGAATGTACATGTGCACTTGAGAAGAATGTGTATCTCCTGCTGTTGGATGGAATGTTCCATCTGTGCCTCTTAGGTCCCATTGGTCATCTTTGATTTTGGTAGTTTGTTTTTTGTTGTTGAATTTAAGGAGTGCTTTCTATATTTGGGATCTTAGTCCTTTATCAGATTTTGCAAAAATTTGTAAATACTTTGTTTCATTCTGTGGGATACTTTTTACTCTGTTGATAGTGTCTTTTAATGCACAAGAGTTTTTCATTTTTATGAAGTCCAGTTTGCCTATTTTTCCTTTTGTTGCTTGTGCTTTTTGCATCGTGTCCATGAAAATATCCATTGCCAAATCCAATGTCATGAAGCTTTTGTCCTCTGTTTTCTTCTAAGAGTTTTATAGTTTTAGCTCTTACATTCAGGCCTTAACCCATTTTGGGTTAATTTTTTATATGGTGTTAGGTAAGGGATAGCCTGTTCTTTTTATAAAAAACAAACATAATATTCTCTTCCTATTTTCTTACAATTATAATATTATTTTCTTATAATATTCTTTCCAGAAACAGCACATACTCATTGTTGAAAAACAGGAAAATAGCAGGACCTAGACATAATGTCTCCTAATTCTTTGGTGCATGTATTTCCAAATACATTATATATATTTAAACATAAAACCTACTGATTAGAAACTTGTTTTTTATATAATAAAATATTATGGGCAACTTTAGTGTCATTAGAAATTCTCTAATACAATTCTTAATTACTATTTAATAACCTACTATTTAGAATTTATATTAAGTCTGTTGTTAGACATTTAAGCTACCTTAAATTTATACTATTTAAAAAATTGCTAATATAAATATCAGTGTGGCTAAATATTTGCACACATACTTATATTATTTTCTTAGGATAAATTCCTAAAAGTAGAATTTCTGAGCCCCAGACTATGTCTGTACTAAGAGTTAGGATACTTGCTAGCATGTTGCCCTTCAGAAAAGAACCAGCCAATTTACACTTCCCCTAAGCAGTATACAGGGGTGACTGCTCACCACGTTCTAACTAATCCTAGGAACTAAAACCTTAAGTGACCTGTGTCAATTTGATGAGTAGAAACATTTTTTAATTATTTATATTTTCAATTATTAGCAAAGTTGAGCATTTGATGCTTATCAGTCATTCATAGTTGAAAAAGAACACAAAGCCCTTTTTGTCATGTATGTTGTAAATGTTTTCCAAAATGTATCATTTGCTTTTAATTTTATTTATGGTATTTACAAAAATATTCCATTGTTTTGGTAGTCAGAGCTATCATCAATTATCCATTTTCTACTTCTGGTGTCTTTTCTAGAAAGTCATCCCCATTCTTAGTACATGGTAATATTCCGCTTTCTTCTTTGAATCTTTATATTGTTATTTTAATAGTTGCTCTAACTGAAATTTATTTTGATCTGTGGTGTTTGAGAGAGATTAATTATTTTTTATTTTTTTATCCACTTAGTTTTTGCCAAATGTTGATGTGAGATCAAACAAAATGCTTTAATCACTTTCTAGTCTTCTATTTTTATTCCACTGATTTGCTTATTTGGGCTCAATTGCCATACTTTTTAATCACTACAGTGTTATAATATGTTCTACACTCTAGTAGAGAAAAATATGTCCCCTGCCCTCTTTTTAACTGAATATTCTTAATTACTTTTTTCATCCAGTTGTACTTTAGAATTATTTTCTCAGATTCCCATTCCCCTAAAACTCCTGGTGGGGAGACGGTTGGAATTGTGTTACTTTTAGAGAGCAATTGTGTGTATTTGCAATGTTGAGTTTTCTCATCAAAGAACATGTGTCTCTCTGTTTATTCAAATCTTTTTTGCATCCTTTGGTAAAGATCTGTGTTGTTCTTCTTATTTGTTATTTGTTTACTCATTTATAGTTTCAGTTACTAATTATTATTTTATCTCCTTTCCATTCTTTGTATTCTTGCAACAAATTGTACTCGGTTCCATGTTAATCCGTAATTTCCTCTGTATTATATTTTCAAAATATTCAGGATTTTTATAGCTATTTTTATAAGATATATTGATAAGCTTTTCTGGGCTACCTTACAGATTTTGCTTTTAGAATTAGCTAGTTTCTTTTTTTTTTTAAAGATTTTATTTATTTATTCATGAGAGACAGACAGAGAGAGAGAGAGAGAGGCAGAGGGAGAAGCAGGCTCCCAAGGAGCAGGGAGCCCGATGCGGGACTCGATCCCAGGACCCTGGGATCATGACCTGAGCCGAAGGCAGACGCTTAACCATCTGAGCCACCCAGGCGCCCATAGAATTAGCTAGTTTCTAGAAATAAATCCAGCAGCTTCCCTTTGCCTCCTCTATAAGAGTTTATATGGCATTATCCTGCTAATAGTCGACTTGTTAAAATTCACTATTAAAACATCAGGGTCTGTCATTTTGGGGGATTGTTTTTAGTAACTTTTTTCCCACTTACTTCTTGATTATTAATTTTTTCAAATTTTCTATATATTCTTGAATCACTTCTTTTTTATTATGTTCAGTTAACCACCATATAGTACATCCTTAGTTTTTGATGTGGTGTTTAATGATTCATTAGTTGCATATAACACCCAGTGCTCATCACAGCACGTGCCCTCCTTATTACCCATCACCCGGTTACCCCATCCCCCCACTCCTATCCCCTCTGAAACCCTCAGTTTGTTTCCCGGGGTCCATAGTCTCTCATGGTTCATCTCCCCCTCCGATTTCTTCCTCTTCAGTTTTCCCTCCCTTCCCCTGTGGTCCTCCGCTCTATTCCTTATGTTCCACATTAAATCATTTCTTTTAATTTACATTTTAGTAGGGAAAAATCTATTTCTTCAAAAATTTTAAGATTAGCCCAAAGCTCTATATAGAAATTTTTATAATACTAAAATATCTTTTTCCATAACCTCCTTTCTTATTTCAAATGTTACATTTTCTCTCTTTACGTAAGTAATCAGATACTTGTCTATTCACTGATCTTTTCAATATACCAACTTTTGAATTTATTAATTCAGTCTACCGTATAAAGTTTCTAATTCATTGAAAAATCCATTCACTCTCTCTGCCTACATTGTTTGTTTTCATTTTCCTAGCTTCTTGGATGAAATATTTAGCTATTTTCATTCTGTTATTTAATTTCAAAAGCATGCCAGGCTATTCATTTTCCTCTGAGAATGATTTAGGATGCTTCTCATATTTTTACATGTAGTATTCCCATGTCATTAATTTTTAATGTTCTGTAATTGCAGTTTTGATTTCCTCCCTGACTCAAAAGTTATTTAGAATAGCCAAGTATGCTTTCTTACATAGTGAATTGAACTTCTTATCATAATCCTCTTTTGTCTACCAGTATGTCCAACAAAGAGGAGTAGCAGCTTGGGGTAGCTGAGGCAGTGATGAAAAATGACCAGCACACCTTCTTGCTTGTAGACACTTTCTTTTGTCACATACTCCCCTGTGAGCTCTAATGCGGGCACCCAATGGCAGCAATCCGGGGGTTTCGTGTGAAAACAAAAGTAGCTCCCAACCACATCATGGTTGGTATCCTTGGTTGCACATCACTTGGATTGTTGTATAGTGAGTGAGAGTGTGTGTATGTGTCTGTGTGAAATAAATGCTTTTGGAGAAAGTAATTTTAAAAAAAATTACTAGAATTAGATACAAAAATCATCCAAACTGTCCCACTCCCCTATCCTGGCTGTAATGCTAAGTGATCCCATTGTGCCTATTGGAAAACAAATTCTTAAAAGGGAAAAATATGGTTATCTGTTAGAGTTAAAATTCTTTTTCTGAATCAAACTACATATTAAAGGGACCGAGGAAGCTCACTGTTTCTAATTATGGTAAAAATTTTTAGCAGAGGGTTTGGTTTCGTAATACTAGTATTTCCTGAATGGTCTGTTTGGACTTTTGTTTGCTAGTCTATCTTCTGGGCATGTCCCAGGATAGGCTACCCACACCGGCAGCAGCCATGTGGAGACACATGGAACTCTTTTCCCAGGAGAGCTCGTAAGTTTCCCGGCTCCTCCACAATTCCTGCAACAATGGTTTCCTCTTTCAGTCCGTGAAATTTTCAAGTCACCGCACAGTCTGGGCAATTTGAAAATTGGCTTGGGTCCATGAGTTCCCTTTACCATCCCAATATCACAATCTATGTTAAAGAAATGGTTTCACTTAGCCCTGACTACTTAAAAAGCAAAACCAAAAAACTGGCAGATTTTGGTTACTCCTCTAGCATTTGGATACTACGCTAGAAGGAACAGTATCATCAAGGGATGATGGAGCAATATGTTTTAGTAGGAAGTGATAAGTTTTTATTTTACTAAACAAGGCCAATAGCCAATAGAATTGGGATCAAGGAGCTCCTCACTTTGAGGGGTTTCCAAAAAACCCTAGTGTTAATTTTACATACATCATTGCAGTTCTAGAACGCAACCTTTCAGATAGGCAGGTATTTTGTTTGAACCCCATAAATGCTTTGGAAGACATCTCTTGTATGGTGCTAAGAACCTGCATTCTGATATCAGACAGCTCTGGGTTTGCCTACTAGCTGCGTGACATCTGGCGAGTCACTCATCGCTAGAACCACAGCTGGTGGTGACAATGGTCAGACTATCTCATATGTACTCATATGTAAACGCATAGGTAGAGTTTTATACCCAGTGCTTTATAGTGTCTTCTATTTATTATCTCATTTAATCCTCATGGAAACCTTGTGAGGGAGGTACTATTGTCACTTTAGGAATGAGCAAAAGGAAGAACTTAATTCTTCAAGGACACACACTGAGCATAGGACCTGCGGCAAGAACCTAATGATTCTGTCTCCACGTTCCGAGTTTTAGCCACATTCACCTGCCTCCCTGAGCCTCAGTTTCCTTGTCTGCAAGGTCAGAACAATAGTAAGCCTCGTAGAGTTGGCAGGAGGCCCAGAGATCGTGGAGTGCTTCTGAAGCTGGCGATTCGTTATCGCTGCCAACACTGTTGCTTTTAGCAATGATTGTAATATCAATCAATTTCTAACAGGAAGGAGTCACACATCCATTCTTGTTTGCACACCTATCTCTGCGAACAGAGACAAGCCCTACTCACTTAAGAAAAGCAGGTAGATTTACTACAGTTTCATCAGGGCCAATGAGCAGGGTCACCAATGACTCAGGCACCTGCTTTGTGACCATTTGGATGCCTGCCTAGAGGTATAAACTCTCTAGTAAACATTCTCTTGTTGGTAAGCTCGCTTTCTCCTTCATGAATCTGGGCCCAAAATCCACTGTGTCTTTAGCTTCTTCCCACAAAGAGGAGATTTTCCTGCTGGCAGCTCTAGCTGCCATTGTGGGATTTTGCCCAGGAAATTTTGTGAAGTTATCTGACCCTATAGAATTATATAAATTTTTAAAGACTGTCGGGGTGCCTGGGTGGCTCAGTTGTTAATCTCTGCCTTCAGCTCAGGTCATGATCCCAGGGTCCTGGGATCGAGCCCTGCATCAGGCTCCCTGCTCAACGGGAAGCCTGCTTCTCCCTCTCCCGCTCCCCCTGCTTGTGTTCCCTCTCTCGCTGTGTCTCTCTCTGTCAAATAAATAAATAAATAAAGACTGTTGCAAAATCAGGAATCTCAGTGCAAGGCAGCCACATCCAAAGCAGCAGTCTGATTCAACAATCCCCACTTCAATGGCAGCCCTTTTGTAAACACGAACGGCTACCAGAGACCAGCATTAAAAGCATCAGTCACTACTTAATTGTGTCCTTAAAGGCTGGGACATGTAAACATTAAAGATATACATTTTTTGCTATGGAGATACTTTGAGGCCAGACCTACAGAATGCGACAGCTGCCATCCAAAGCCTCCCTGCACCAAGAGATGCTTGTCTGGAAAATCCAGTCCTGGCCAGGCAGCTTCCAGTCCTCCGAGGACCCTGCTGGTTGTCACCCAGAGGTTCTCTCATCCCACAGCACATAGACAAGCAGGGGATGCAGGATCCATATCTGGAGTTCCTTCTGCTCCCTGCCCTACAGCCATGATGGCTCAAAACCATAGGTCATATGAATGGTACTTGGCTAGTCTGTCACATGATTGTTTAAATGCCTACCAGGCTAAAATTTCCATTTCTAAAGCAATGTTTCCCAACATGTGGATCCAGATCAGAATTCTCTGGGGTGCTTGTTAGAAATGCAGATTCCTGTGCATGTCTTATCTATTTTACTGTGTGATTATTTGTTTCTCTTGTTAGCATGGAAGTCCTGAGGACTAGAAACTGGTCTGTTTCCCCCGGCACCCCAGTACCCCAACAGTGTGTGACACCTCGATAGTAAGCATTCAATACATATTTGTGGAAGGAATTAATTCCTGGGCCCTATAATCGACCTCCTGAATCGAAATCCCTAAGAGTGGGGCCAAGGAATCTGCATTTTAAAGGCACACACAAGTGATTTTTTTTATGCACACTAAATTTTAAGAACCATTGTTCTAAAGTAATTCAGCGAATTCTAAGATAAACAGAAAGATGAGAAGTTTTGTCTCCAGAGGCCCCCATACTATATCATCTGTGAGTTAAACTTCTCTGTTCTGCTCACATACCTCCAACAAATGTTGATCGGCCACCTTCAGGTTCTGGGTCCCTAAGTGGATAAAACAGGTATCTTAGGCAGAGGGCCTAAGAAAGGCTGGAACACGCCCCGTCTAGAGCCACAACCATCACTTTCTGCCTGAACTTGATTATTTGATGAGCCCGCCCCAAAACTCCGATCGAGAAATGCAACACACTGTTCATTACTGCTTTCCCGGCATGCTTGAATGACACCTCTGATCCAGGAAAGTCAGATATTATCTGCAAGGATTTATCTTATCGTAAAAGACTCCAGTCTTCCTAAATAGGTTTCCTATCTGTTTGGCCCTTCAAGGAAGCTTAGTGTTTTATTTCTAGTTACAATCAACCTTTTACCAACATTTGATCTTGGGCAGTCACTTCACTTCTCTTGGCCTGCTTCCTCACTTGAAAAATGAGACAATTAGACTAGAAACAGGTCTTCAGCCCCTTCCAATAATAATGTACCCTAATCTGTGACTTCTTGGTGACAACTTACTGCCTCATGCTTAACATCCAGGTGTGATCAGATGAGTGAATCACAGCTGTCAAACTTGTCCAACCAAAACTCTTCAAAGGAGAGTCTTTTACTCTCCTTTAATATGTGGAAAACTAGGGAGAATTTGGGATTTGCAAACTGTTTCTGAAAATTCTTTCTCAGTTTCCGTGTTTACCTAGAAAAATACAATGGCAACTTTAATGTGCTGAAAACTTTATGTAAAAGACAACTATGATACCCAAATTTCTTCTGAATCTGCACATTTTGTTTCTATCAGCGCTGAAGCAAGGTGTTTGAGCATAGCCTGATCTAGAGAGATGGAAAATCACTGCTTCGTGGGATGCCCCCCCCGCCCCCCCCGCCCCCCCCCACCCCCCCCTCCCCCGCCAAGCTGTGAAGTGTAGGGAGAGATGTAGGGAGTGAGCTCCTTGTCCCCGCCCCACCCCCTGCTTTCCGTTCCCTCTGTCCCTCCTTCAGAAGCCCCATCTCACCGAAGTTCCCCAGAGGCGGGGGCTCTGACCCGGAATCGTACCCTCAGCCCCAAATGTACATTCACTGTCCTTTGTTCCAACCCAGCCTGACTAATCACTGATAACTTGTGCATGATGGTTGCCAGATAATTGCATTTTAACTGCCTTCCTTTGGAAAACAGCTTCACATAAATTAGTGGTTCTTAAGGCTTCTGTAAAGCTTAGAAGATGTAACGAAGTGCCTAAAGTCACAGGGACAGACAGGAATGGATTATTGACCTAGCGACAAATACCAACCCCCCTCACTCACTGCTCCCTAAATGCCAATAGGGTTTCCCAGCCATTTATTGTGACAACCTCCTGCCCATAATTTATTTTTCCAAATTGCCTTTTAAAAACCTAGATCGATGACCCCGACGTGAAAAGTGAAGCCAGTTTAGCAACCTCAAGAGAGCTATTTTGGTTTAAAGAATTTTTTACTACTTCCCGGCACCATGCAACTACTCTGTCCTTTCCCTGTTTTTTTCCCCAAAAGTCGGGAGATGGATGTCATAATACATAACAATCTCAACAATACAAGTTAACATTTAAGAATGCTTCCCACATGCCGTGCACTTTTTAAATAGTTTTGCATTTATTATCTCATTTAAACCTCATAACTCCATAAGTAATATTACTCTCACTCTGTTCCAGGGACAGTAATGAGAGGCACAGAGAAATCAAGTCACTTGACTAAGATCACACATCTAGCTACATCTAGCTTCTTGTCTAAATCAACTCCTTTGATTATTATAATAATGCGGTTTTGCAATTAGCAAAGCACTATCTGTGTTTTTATTTTAGGAAATGTTTGAAATTTGAGCCCATGTTTTCCCTGCCGCCTTTATGCTTTTAGCACTTAGCATGTAATTAAGTATTTTTTTTTATTTAATATTTTCATTCAGTTGTTTCAGAATGGATTTCTCTTCTTGGCATGTCATCTATATGTGAAATTGCAGCTCCCTTCATTCGAAGACTGGGAACACGAACCTCTTTTCTGCACTCTCTTTTCATTGCCACGTGGCTCGCACCAAAGCAGGCTTGTTTTAATCGAGTTAAGAGGATGACCCAAAAAGTGGATTCTGTGCAGCATGGAGTGACGTGTGGCTGTTCTAACAGCACAGTGTGCTCAGGAGTCTCCTCAATGTGTCAGAAATTATATCCTGCATCCTTCAGGGAGGAACTGCATTTCTTCCTGGAAACAGCCATCAAGTTGTTTTAACTGATCATGATTATCCACTGCTTAGGGTCGAACTTTTACCCTGATGTGGCTGCTTGTAAAGACAACAGAGTAAACTATTTGAAGCAAACCTATAATGTATGTATTTTTCCTTTCAGGGGGAAAATGATCCCATCTGATCTTGAAAGAAGGATCCTTGAAGCCAAACAAAAAGTAAGTTTTTGTGGGGAGGTTTATTCAACCCATAACAAGCGAAGGGTACATATTTCTGTTTCCATCCAGTGGAGAACACACTTTGGTTTTGGTTTTTTTTTTGTTTGGGGGGGATATATTGGGGGGCAGAGGGAAAGGGAGAGAGAGAATCCCAAGCAAGCTTATGCCCAGGGCAAAGCCTGACACAGGGCTCGATCTCACAACCCTGAGATCATGATCTGAACCGAAATCAAGTCAGACACTTAGCCACCCAGGTGCCACCACCTTGGTTTTGTTTTGAAAAGAAGACCCAGTTCTCAACCTCCCAGCTTTACTGGGAATATGGGATTTTTGCATCCAGTCATTATTCATTTCTCTGAGTTGTAGCCTCTGCTTTGGAAAGATCTAAATTGCTGTTTAAATAATATACCCTGTGATAATATACACGGTGATGCTGGAGGAATTTCTAAAGCATTTGTCTTACTATGTGCTGAGAGTTGGCGTTAAACAGACATACATTTGAAAGATCATCTTCACAAGTGGAAAATATCACAATACCAATGCAGCATGAGTTACTGTGGTGTGGTTACTTGAAAGGGGCTAATTTTTCCCGCCTAGGAATATGGTTATGATTGGCTCTCCAAGCATCTCCTTCTTCGGCTGGAGACCAGCAAAAGATTCCCACAAAGCTCTAGAAGGTCATTTCTAACCAGAGAGCTGGTTTGTAGAACTCCCGTAGTGTAACTTTTAGTGGATAGGACCCACGGTTCCTAGTTCAACGAGAGGAACAGGTGCGTTTTATTATTATCAATTTAGGAATACATTATTTCTTTAAATCTGCCTTTTATATTTTTCTGCAAAGTGGGAGCAGGAGGTTCCCCTTGTTCCTGTTCTCGAACTACTTCTAGTAGTGTAAACCACAAGATTAAACCTTTGCTGCCACCTAAAGACTGACTCTGACATCCCGTCACATCATGGCTCTGCTCATTCCGTTCGAGGCATTCTTCTTTTTCTACCTTCTAGCAATTTTCATTTAGCCAGGGCCAGACAGACTGAGGACTACTTAGACAGATAACGGTCATGGCTTATTGTCTAATCCCACATGAACCCTTCCCTCTAAGACACCAAATAAATGATCTCAGGATTTTCTAAATAGGAATAAAGGGTTGTATTTCCTTCTTTGTTCTTTGGCCTGCTCAATTCAGGGGACTGTTATATAAAAGGAAGACTAGAAAGTGAACAAAGGGGGGTAGACTATCTACCTGGAATATATAAATGGCTTGGGGGCGCCATAAAACTTCCCCACTTCTGGGTGCAGTGTGGCCTCTCCTGAGAACCAGAGTGCCTGTTCTCCTAAGGCAAATGGCAGGTCCAACAGAATGGCCTGGAGGAACTCAGATCCTGGAGAGTGAATGTCCTCCCAGGCTCCAAGGGGTCGACACTCCCTTTGATGGTTCCAAAACTGGAGAAGTGTATGACAGAGGGAGGATATCCACTGTTTTTATCAGCTTTAAAAAAAAAAAAAAATCCGTGACGCCCTGTTTGACGTTATTTGGGGCTTTCTTGTTTGTGTAGGGATTTGTTCCTTTCCTTGTGAGCGCCACAGCTGGGACCACCGTGTATGGAGCATTTGACCCCCTCTTGGCAGTTGCTGACATTTGCAAAAAGTACAAGATCTGGATGCATGTGGATGTGAGTATCCCCTAGGGATGGCCACTAAAATACCCTTGCACATTTATTCATTTGGGGCTCATGGAATGAAATGTTCTCTCTCTCTCTCTCTCTCTTTTTTTCCTTTGGGAGCCTATTTTCAGAATGGGGAGATTTAAGCTTTTGAAGAGTCCAGAGACAAAGTAGCCCACAACTCACCCAGTACCCAACATTGACTGGAGGAAGTCAGAAGCTGACCTGCCTTAATGTCCCCAACATGATAATATTCTTATTTCTCTGACCAGTACCCAAGCTGAGCACTTAGCTCTTGATTCATCAGGAATGTAGCCTACACACATCCATACACAGCCACACATGTGCACGTTGTACTTCCCTAGGAGAATGATCAAAAATGCAAAAAAGAGTTACATTTACATAGGAAACCCAGAGGATAAAAAAACAAACAAACAAACAAACCTCAAACTCAAGTCAGGTATTTGTATATTTGGAGAGGAAAGCAGACTTGGCAGCTTGCTAGGAAGTATGGGCCACCAAATTTCCAATTTCTTAGCTGGGGCAGCTAAGAAGATAAATTATATTTGAAATGTTTTTGACTCCAGACCTAGTCACACTCAAATGAAGATGTGCCCACCAAAACATTTTCAAATGAAAAAAAAAAAGTCAAGATTTAGAAGGACAAAGTGAAGAAATTTAAGCATAGGCCAGTATTACTCAAAGTGTGGTTCAAAGATCAGCTGTTATCTGCAAACTGTTCGTTACTAATCCACTATTACTAAGGCTGAACCAGGTAGATGTCCATGATCCCAGTGTTACCCTGCATAGTGGTGGTTACCAGTCGTCTTTTCCTTCCCTGATTCACAGTGTGAGTTGTTCCTTAGGCTAGCAGAGACCCCATCGGTTTTACAAATGAAGACACTAAGTTGAACAATTCAAGTACCGTCATGACCTGGGTCTCAGAACTGGAGAGCCTATTAAAGCTTGCTAGCTGAAACCAGAAGAGGATTATCCTGACAACTTTAGAGAAATTATCTTATCCTCAAATACATATTAGTGAAATAGGATTATGAAGCTGCTTCTTCCTTCTGGAATCATCCAGACTTGCCAAAGGAGTTTTCCTTACAATTCAGAAGCTGCTTAATGAGTCCCCTAGCCATTCCTCTGTACTTTCAACAGGGCAGACAACAGGGTTTCTTGTTCTGAGATCACGAGCTTTACTAGGACTATGAGTGGTGGTGATGCGTGGGGGAAAGGACCTTTCCTTTGTGCAGACACAAGAAATGTGCCCCCAGTTTGGCTCCTTACACTTGTCTAAATGTGGGCTGGAACCTGAAACCTTATAATAGTTTCCAATTTAAACTTTGAAAGTCTAGTGCCAGAAGGTGACCAGCCCCCTGTTGCCTGAGCCTGAGGAGATGACTTTCACCCCATGAGAGTCTCGCTATTCTGGAAGACACCAAACTTTAGAACTCTAGGCAATGAAAGACCTGTTACCATGTTCCTTATATGATCTTCCTTTTGCAGGCAGCTTGGGGTGGGGGATTACTGATGTCCCGGAAGCACAAATGGAAACTGAGCGGCGTGGAGAGGTACACCCACTTTTCTTGCTAACAATGTAAAGTGTGAAAGCTAAATGTGAAAAGCAAGTTACATACAATTTCCAAGCACTCTTGGGACACAGGTGAACCCATTCTCTGCAGTGTTTGTGTGCCTTGACCTGTGTGGTCATAGACCCATGAACATTACGTGTAAATAACAAAAAGACATCAAATCCTCTATCCAGTAGCCCAGGCAGAATGTTTCTCAAATAAATAGAGATTCCTAACTGGAGTCCGTGGTTGACCAGAGGGCTCAGCAATGACCTTCCTACAATCTCTGAACCAACTACCCAAATTATTTAAAACCTGTTGGCAGGTCATAATTTTCTAGGGAGAAGATCTGTAGCTTTCATATTCCTCAAAAGGGTAATAGCCACTGCTGTAAGCAAACCAACAAATAACTTTGCACCTTGTAATTTATCAGTGTTGAAAGCATGGGTTTGAGGTTTACTACGGCCAGCTGAAAGCAAGACATACTTGTGAGAACCTCATCTCATGGTTTCATTCCTACGATAATTTTCTTTTTTTTACATAACTTTGATGGATGCAACAAAGCACTTTTTTTTCAGAGACTAAGCAGTAGATGGTTGAGAAAAGCCTCCAAACCCAAAGGAGGTGATATTTGATTAGCATAAAACATATTCAGGTCTGAAGAGAAAAGGAAAAAAAATTATACAATGCAAAATCAGCCTCAGGCTTTGCTGACCGTGCACAGAGGAAGCTCAGCGTCCCCGTTCTCCCATTACACCATGGCAGGTCAACAGCAGAGGTGAGCTCTGCTACGCCAGGCAATTAACTCAGAAAGCCTGAGTTGGTCCGAGGCTGCCAAGGGCCCACCATGCCCTGCCCAGTAGCCAGATGCTGCCCAGGAAGAGTTTCCCACTGGCTTTGCCTCCAGATATCTTGGCACAGTTTCTGCTCCAGAATGAGGAGTGAGGCCGATGGAGTGTGGGAGCATCTGTCGGCATTGGCCATGGGGCCAGGCCAGGAAGGATGCCCCCAGCGTGCTCCGTGATGCCCAGGCCTGCTCACGTGCAGAGAACCCGAGGGGGCAGGGGTCACCGAGGCAGAGTCAGGGGCACATTGCCTCACTTGTGGAACCCTCAAGAGACCTACTGAGGCCCAAGTCAGCAGGGTAGCCGTCTGTGAGTCTGCCGGCTGGGGTCAGTGGCTGGCGGGTAGCGCTGCCTGGGCTCTGATGGTGGGTTCCCACTTAGCTCCAGTCCTCTGGGGCTTCTCCCATGCCCAATTCCTTTTTGCCATGAAGATCTCTGTGGAACCAGATGCTTAAGGAGAAGGCAATGCACTACACAGGGAGAGATGATGGGGAACAAAAAAAAAAAGAACAGCTTGGAAGATGCCTGCTCAGATGATCAGAACAAGAACGAATTCTCGTGCTTTCAAGAGAGAGGTGGCCTTGTACACAGTACCTTCTCTTTAGTTTCTTTCTGACTGGCACAAAATGTAAGCGTCTATTATTGTACTTTTAATGCCACCTGGGACTCAGAGTGCCAAAAGCCAGGGGGCGTCCTCCACCAGTGATGACTTAAAAGCTCACTAAATTACCTATCCTGAGCCTTGGAAAAATAAACACCCACACACTTCTGTACTAAAGACTGTTATTTCAGAGCAAAGCTTAGAACATTCACTGTGGACCACAGTCTCCTCCAATTGCTGCAGTTCTGAAACCGTATTGTAACTAAATCTACAAAGTGGAAGAGCCAAAGATGAAGTCCCCAAAAAAGAGGGGCTGCTACCTCTGTACCCGAGAGTATCCGTCTTGCTGACTTATTAGCAAAAGGCACATCGTCTTTGGTGAATACGCTTGTAGAACCAGTGGAAACGCCTGGGCATAATGGGCATGGGCATAAGTTTAGGGACAAAAATTTGCCCCACTTGGGGGCACACATTTTTCCAAGGATTCACTCTAAAGGGGAGGAAATCCATGGTCAATTCTTGTCCCCAGATCGAGAGGTTCCCCCATGGTCACAGGGTCCCCAGAGTGCCCTCTTCATAACAAAATGGCACAAGTCACCAGAGCCTACCTGGCACTCCCTTTGAGTACCTACCAAATTCTCAAAAAGCAGCGTTCTTCTTGCTAACGCTGTCAAATTTTCTAGAGACAGCATAGCTGAGAGGGTGTGCCCAGAGCCCTAACGCTCCCAAGTATGCTTCTGTGCACTGTAGACTGTCTCCTTTAATCCCTCCCCACAGCAGGCTGCTGCTTGCCTGTAATCTCCCTTTGTGGTCGCCCCCTCTCAAGGCTTTTGGGCCTGGCTGAAGGTCCTGGCCCGGCTTCTGCCATGTTACCAATCACTGCCCTCACTCCTGCCCCGAGAGCCGGCGGTTTAGAAATTCAGTTCAGTAGTGACTGAACCTCTGCCACATGCAAGGTGCAGCACCAGGCCCAGCGAGGGCACAAAGACGAATATGGTGTGAAGCCTATTTTCAAAGGGCTTAGAATCTGGTAGGGAAGAGTGGCAGTCAATGATGGGTTAAACTTCAAGGCAGAGGAAGTAAAGGCTCAAGAGACAGACAAGAGAGATGACTGGCAAGCGCAGAGAAAGGGATGATTCCTGCTAAACGGGGTTATTCAAGGAAGTCTTGGCGCAGGCGTGGGCATTGGGGCTGCGTCAGGCGGAAGTGGAAGATGGACATTCAAGGTGAAGAGCAAGGGCATGGAGGTCTGAAAGGGTCCTTGGAGGAAGTCCAGATAAGTTTGGATGGAGACTGAGAGGGACTCACGGCAGTGAGTAGGAAGCTCGTGGAGTGTCCACAAGTCCTGCCCAGGGAGTCTCAGTGGAGGGCCTGCCCACAGGACCAAGTCAGGATCAACGTAAATCCCTGAGCTGAGAATCCCTGCTCTAGGAGCCGTTATTTTGCATGGAGAGCATGATATTTCTCAGATTAGAAAGGGGGGAGTGAAAGCCCCTGTCGTAGCAGCCATGGGGGGGGGCAAGGGGGCAGTGAGGAGACGAGTCATATGATCTCACCTGCCCTTTGGAGAGACAGCTCTGGATTTGGGAGGAGATGGAGGCCAGGGACCCAGTAGAAGCCACTGAGCTCTCGAGAATGTCCAGGTGAGGGGTAGCGGCGGTGGCAGAAGCTAAGGGTGCAAACCCGGGCGGTAGCGGCTGGGAGGGAAATAAGTGGATGAACCCAGCCATGTGGCTTCCATGCAACAGGACGAACCATCACAGAGACCTGCTTGTCTACAGGACCGCGTGTAATTTAAAGAACCAGTGCTTCTGTTGACTTCCCTTGCTTCTGAAACACTTTGTGTGTATATATATATATATAGATAAGTTGCACTCTAATTACATGAAGACCATTGTATATTACACAATGCTTAAACACTCTTCTTATATAATACTTTCTTTTGCCTTATTTTCCAATACTTTAAGAAATTCCACACTTTCTGCCTTGACAGACTTTACAGTCTTATATAATATGTTAAAAAGTACAGGGGACATTTTTTTGTAGATATCTTTGACCAAGCTAGCATTAGCTTGTTGTACTCTAGGAAGCATCTTCCTCAAAAGTTACAAGCACCAAGTACTACAGAATAAAGCGCTTTACACAAAGTTAAAAAAAAAAAAACACTGGAGCTGCAAGGGGTGATATGGGGAGAGCAGAAAGAAGAAAATGCTACTAACACCTGAGGTCTGAGAGCTAGATGTGTAGGGGGGCAGTGTGAGGCACCGAGGCACAGAACACACGTGAAAGAACAGATCTGGAAGGATGAGGAGGGGCAAGTTAATGAGCTCGTGTGGGGTCTGCTGAGTTTGAGGTACAAATGAGGGCACAAGGACATGTCTTAAAACAGCCCTCAGGGAGTCAGTTTTCTCTGACTTGCAATAAATCACAGAAGCCTCATGACTGAACCTCACAGCAAAACATTTTGAAATGAACCTGAGGCTGTTTTTCATAAATTGCCAACATTTCTCAAACAAACTAAGAGCATGTTATTGAATCACTCTGTGCAGCTTTTTGCCCTGTTTATGAGGCAGCCCCTCTGCAAGAGAGGCAGGACAGGGAACTCAGTGACAGGTAGCTGTGGGCCTCGACAGCATCTACTCTAAAAAGACAAGTTGGCCACAGCATCGAAACAAACACCTCCAGGCAGAGAAATGAAGAACAGTTATTCTGTCCTCCATCAGGTGTCATTACCGACAAAGCTGACTTTCATCAGGATTAGGCATGGAGCTGTAGAATATTCTAGAAGCAGTGTATATGTGCTCAAAGTCACACACAGTGTGTAAATGATAGAATTGAAATCAATAGTAGGAACCAACCTTGTTTAATGCTTACTGTGTATCGGAAGATGAGCTGGCCTATCTACTGATTCAGATGAGATCCCCAGGCCAGAAAACCTTCTCTGGCTGGCCAGCTGATGCCCACCACTCATCAGATAGAAGAATGGGATGTTTCCCAGCTTCTCATTTCTTCCCAAGGTTCTTGGGCTTGGGAAGCAACTCGAGTGCTGGGAGCAGGTGAGCCCAAGTCTGTTGTTCAGCCAGAGGAGGGCCAGCGATCTGCAGGACTCTGGAGCCAGCTGCCATGGGTAGCTCTACTTTCCCTCCTCCTGTGAGTCTGTTTATACCAGGGTCACATTCATGATTCTCATCCTCAAGGATCCCTTAGGCTCTCAGAAGACATGCACAGGGGCTCACCTTGCCTGATAAACCCGTGAAGTGAGCAATGGGAACTCACTCATGGAGGGGACACTTGCTTTCCCTGGGAGCCAAAGGAGGAGCCGGTTGGAGCAGTTCAGCAGGAGTGAGGGAGAGAAGTTGAATGAAGGTGAAAGAATTCTGCAGAGAAAATAACACTTGATCTGGGACTTAAAGAACAAGTAAGATTTAGCCAAGTGGAGCAAAGAGAGATGACATTCCAGGAAGAAGAAATAGCATTAAGAGACCCAGGAGCATGGGAATAGAATTTTCTGAGAATAAAAAATAATCTGGTGTGATGAAAATGGTGTCATGAAAATGAAAATGGGTATGGGATAGAGCAAGGACACAAGACTGAATACATGGCCTGCGCTCACCCTTGATGGCATTATTATTATAAGAATCTGACCCAGAACTATGGTTTAGACTTTTCAAATAGCATAAATCCCTGACAATCTCTATTACTGATGGGAGAGCATTGTATTTCTCAAGTGTGTTGGGACAAAATAGATTGAAAACTGCTATAGGAACCATAGCATATCCCACCTGTGGTCTAGAAGGACATGTCTGGGTCAGAGAAGAGATGAAAATGGGATGAGCTAGAAGCTATTATGAAAGGACAGATATGAAGAATGTAATAATCAATGGAAGAGGAAGAAGGAGAGATGGTTGAGAAGAACAAAGTTAAGCAGTGAAATAAGCCATCGCTTTACACCCCAGGCCACTATGGGGGTGCCTCCAGGAACAACAGAGGCACGTGAGGACAGCCCCTTCACCTGCTTGGTGCCCTCCTGCTTGGCCGCCATGGGCAGGACACTGGAGTGGATGATCCCAGTCCCTCAAAGGGACTCTCAGATCACATGGAGGCTGGCTGAATTCCTCCATGGAAGCTAGCAGGGAGCTGCATGAAGATGCCCACCCTCACCTACTCTCTCTGTAGACAAAGAAAAGGTTGTAGGTTTAAGAGTCCACGTTTTATGTTGTAAACTTAGCATCATCCAGGAGTCTGAGAAACAGTGGTAAGAACCTCAAAGCTCTGTTGTCCTGGCACAAGACCTTGTAGCCTGAGCCTGTCATAGGTGCCACCCTCTTAACTCCATTTCTTTCCCTTAGGGCCAACTCTGTGACATGGAACCCACACAAGATGATGGGCGTCCCTTTGCAGTGCTCTGCTCTCCTGGTTAGAGAAGAGGTACGTCTTTCCTGATTCGCAGCCCAGTCCATCAGTAGAGTTTGGTAGAGTAAATGTGTGTAGTGACAGAATCAGAATGAAGGGTGATTCACAGGCTAGAACAGTGAGTCATATCCAAAAAGAAGAAATCGTTCATGAGGATAATTATGAAGTCCTGCTCTTATTTCCATGTAGAGGATGGTTCTATTTTGAGTTGACAAGACAGGCATGTTTCTTACATGGCTAAATTGTAGGGTGTGTTTGTGCGTGTGTGTGTGTGTGTGTGAGTATGTGTGTGTGTCTGGCTTACTTTATTTAGCATAATGTTGGCAAGGTTCATTTATGTCATAGCATGTACCAAAATTTCATTCCTTTTGTGGCTGAACAATATTCCGTTGTGTGAATATACCACAGTTTGTTTATCCATTCATCCTTCGGTGGACATTTGGGTTAATTCTGCTTTTTGGCCGTTATGAATAGAGCTGCTCTGAGCATTTGTGTACGATTATTTGTTTGACTATCTGTTGTCAAATGAGGGACCTGTTTTCAATGGAGGAATGGAGCTGCTGAATCATATGGTAATTCTATATTTACCTTCTGGATTAACTGCCAAAGTGGCTTGAAACATTTTACTTTCCCACCAGTGTGCATGAGAGTTCCAATTTACTCTACATCCTTGCCAACATTTCTAAGAAAACACAGCTAAATTTAGCTCTTAAATTTAGGTCTTTGAACCATTTTGAGTTAATGTTTGTGTATGGTGTGAGGTATGAGTTTGCATGCGATATCCAGTTCCCCCACTACCATTTATTGAAGAGACTACTCTTTCTCCATTGGACGGTCTTGGGACCCTTGTTGAAAATCAATTAGCCATAGATACATGGATTTAGCTAAATTGTACTTCTAAAAAAGGCGTAGAACATTAGGTTGTACTCAGCAGGGCCCACAATGAGTCAAGAGAAACTTAGCATTCATAAAATACTAATGAGTTAAAAAAAAAAGTGGAGTTTCAGAATGAGAAAGGTTGTCGTGTCCCACCGTCCTCCATGCCTGGAATGGTTGCTTAGGTCAATGCCAAATTGCATATGGGACCCCATCAAGCTAGGGTTCAAACAGTGGGGAACAACTGGTGAATATGTGAGAGGGATGGTTGAAATAACTAAGGATGTTTAATTTAAAAAGAAAAAGAAACTTAAAGGGCTGGAGGATGGCAGCCTTCACAGTTTAAGTGACTCTCAAGTGGAAGAGATTCATTTTTTCCTTGTAGCTTCGGGGAACTGGCTCAGTCGCACTGGGTTTGAATCAGAATATGCTATGATTTTAGGTCTGACTTCCGGTCAATGAAAGGAAAGCTTTTCTAAAAATTAAGCTCATCCCGAGGTAATGAATCTGGGTAATGGAATAAATTCACTGCCAGGGGAAGTGACTGGAGAGTGGACAGCCACTTATTAGTAAGAAGATAGAAAAGATTCCTTCATTGAGAAAGGAGTAAAATAAATGCTCTAGGATCCCTTCCAAATCCAAGAGTTTATGATACTCTGACAGCATGTCCCTTATTGAGATAAAAGGAATAATGCCATTGTATAGGACTGTATTAAATATTCTGTGATAAGAGAGTTCCGGGTTTAAAAAAATCCTGGGGTATTTTAGACTGAAGAGTTAAAAGGAAGTTTCGTTACTTCAGGGCATATCAGAGCCTTTAATATGCTGATATATATTGCAACTACCTTTGAGGAAGGGATTTATGATGTAGAGTTTCCTAAATTTATTTGCCCCTGGGAATTTCTTTTACAGCAACTATTTGAGAGCACAACAATTATTAGTGTACTTAAATTAGTTGGCCACATAACGGTCTATAATTTTTAATGGCTTGGAATCAGAGTATTATCTCATCAAGGCCCTTTATGTGAAAAACATGACTTTTATTTATCCTTTTGTGCAGTGAGATGGATGCCGGCCAGCCTTTGGGGGGTCTTGTGTTTTGAGTTGCTTTTCCTATCCCAGGCCCGCTTTATCCACCATTCCAGACTCTGGGGTGATCTCCCTACGACTGGTGGCACATTTTTGTGAGCGAGCTTGCATGGCAAGCTTCTGTGACCATGAAACAAAATTGAAGCACCTGTTGCAATTTTCAATCTTATTGGTCTTTGAGTGAATTTTCTTTTTCAAATCCAAAGTCATTCTACTGCTCTATTACAGTTATTTAATTTCCCTGAATCTCAGTGAGTTCAACTGCAAATGAAGCCCAAACTATAGGGTCGAGCCCAGCTTCATGGCTGACCATATGGTCTTTTAGGACCCAGTTAAATTTTAGTTGCATTACAGTTTGCTTTCATTTGATACATTTTTTTAAAAGAATTCTCACTTCTAACTTCCACTTGGTGATCACATTTTAGTCTTCTCTTCTCTTGTCATGCGTCACAAGGGAAAAAAAAACAACAAATGTCAAAGCTTCTGTAAAATCACAATAATACTGTAGATAATGAAAGAGTCAAAGGCTTCCTGTGGTTCGTGACAAATTGAAACGTGGTGGGGTTTCTCATGAGGAGACTGACAATGCTGTTTTAGTCAGAGAGCATGATTCATTCACTGTTCTTTGGAATCATTCAGTCACTTTGCCACCCATTTTCCATACCAAGCTCCTGGTGATGGGGCAAATTGATGATCATTGGCAATGAAACGTCCCACTCAAACCACCACAAGCAACTGAGTATAAAAATGCAGTACTAACCACTCTTGAAAGGGGAACATGGCATTTGAAAGATTGGTTATTTAAGACCTCTCAAAATAACAATGTCTACTGTTTTAGATTTCAGCATATAAAAATAACAATACACTATCTTAAAAGCTATGACTTCCAAAGAGGACTCAAACCCTAACAGCCAAATGATAAAGTACTTGAACGAAGTGTGAATGAAACACTGGAACAATCTCACTATTAGTATTTTACAGAACCAAAGAGTTTCTAAAGTATTTTAATTACAACAAAATCAAAACAGCAGGATGTTCCCTCAAAGAACAAACATTATATTCTGATTCTGATTGTTTCTAAAGAAACGCGTTCTCTTAAAAGGAAGAGTTAAAGCATATGTGCCCCTGTTGTTAACCTGTAGTTAGTTACATTTGATCCTGAGCCATTTAATCCCACAGAACTGACCTATCCCCACAGCGCATACTGTCCAGATATTGGTCCCATTTTATTTTATTTTTCACTTTTTTAGAGAGAGGGAGAGAGCGCGCACACATACGTATGAGTGCGCAAACAGTGGTGGGGAGGGGCAGACGGAGGGAATCTTAAGTAGGCTCCATGCGGAGCCCGACGCAGGGCTCGGTCTCACGACCTGAGCTGAAATCAAGAGGCAGACACTTAAGCAGCTGAGCCACCCAGGGGCCCCTTGGCCCCATCTTAAACATTTGATTCTTCCTGCTTTCTTTCTCTAGGAAATTTGGTGTCCCTTTAAAATTTTGTTTCTCTGAATAATTTTCACCGCAATGTAAATCTAACAGAGTACTTGATCAAGTCAGTAGAGTTTCCTAAGTTTTCTCTTCTCTTCTAGGGATTGATGCAGAGTTGCAACCAGATGCATGCCTCCTACCTCTTCCAGCAAGATAAACACTACGACCTGTCCTACGACACTGGGGACAAGGCCTTACAGTGCGGACGCCACGTTGATGTTTTCAAATTATGGCTAATGTGGAGGGCAAAGGTGAGCACATGTAGATAGGCCGAATGTCAACTAAAGACAGAAACTATATCTGGTGACCCTTATTATGAGTTTAAAAATGGATCTCCAAATCAAAAATTACCCAGGATTAAGTCTCTTTAATCCCGTGTCTAGATATCTGCCTTCTGCATGGGCAAGGACAGGAGCCAAATTGCTTCTAATGCTCACTCATCTAGAAAACAAACCCAGATTGCTTTCTATGGCAGAACATCTGGATTCTTAAGAGGCGTTTTGTTGTTGTTGTCTCTCAACTCTTGGTTTTTACCCAGTGATTGATCCCTTGGGGAGGTTGAAGCCCTCCTTTTGTTTGGAGGACAAAACCCACCAGGATAGCTTCCTTTTGACATTTCAAGGGTTATCGTCTAGTTATAAAGCTTTAAAAAAAAAAAAAACCTGGAACTACCCAGTGACTTCATTTTGTAAGCTTTCTCTGTTTACCCCAGAATTTAACTACTCTTGATCACTCCACTCAGAAACAGAAACTCTGTAATGGGCTTGACTCATTGCCGCCTTCAAGGAGGATACCTGTGTGCTGAAATGTAAGCAGGCTGGAAAGGTCAAAGATTTTCTTTCTCATTTGGATGAGATTCCTAATTTCAATGTTACAAATCAATGACTTCCCACCTGGTTTCATTTACCTCCCACAGGAGGCAATGGCCAGAGCCAGCTGGACATGCCAGAGACACCCAACTGCTAAAAAACCCAACCACTCAAAGAGTCCACAAGGGAAACTTGACGAAGGAAACAAGAAAGGGCGAGGTTAGAGGGAGGCTGGCACGCCCCAAGGTCCTCCATGTTTGAGGGAGGGGCTGGATTGGGCGGGGTGCTTTCTCGGTAGCCCACACAAACAGGGGGCCCTCCCATCCCAGGAGACGCACAGATAACTTGGTCAGCACGCGTGCAACCTGCCAGGGTGAGATCACAGATTGTGTCTGTGTAAGGAACCATGTCTACAGCAGAGAGTTCCCTCTGCCGTGGTTTTGGTTTTTTTTTTTTTTAATTTAATTTAATTTAATTTAATTTTATTATGTTAGTCACCATACAGTACATCATTAGGGTTTTTTTTTTTTAGCATTTTTAAAAAGATTTTATTTATTCATTTGAGACACAGAGATACAGAGAGAAACAGAGACTGTGAGCAGGGGAGAGGCAGAGAGAGGGAGAAGCAGGCTCCCTCCTGAGCCGGGAGCCCGATGTGGTGCTTGACTCCAGGACCCTGGGTTCATGACCTGAGCTGAAGGCAGACGCTTAATCATCTGAGCCAGGTGTCCCATATCATTAGTTTTTGATGTAGTGTTCCATGATTCATTGCTTGTGTATAACACCCAGTGCTCCATGCAGTACGTGCCCTCCTTAATACCCATCACCGGGCTCACCCATTCCCCCACCTCCCTCCCTTCTGTAACCCTCAGTTTGTTTCTCGAAGTCCATAATCTCTCATGGTTCATCTCCCCCTCGGATATCCCCCCCTTCATTTTTCCCTTCCTTCCCCTAATGTCCTCCATAAGACTTTTCAAAGTCAACTGAATGCCTGAGCAGGAGAGAGGCAGATAGCTAACAAGAAACAAAGGGGGTTTGGGCGTGAAATAATGCAGTCAGCAACTATCTAATGGAAGCCTCTAAAGATCTATTCAGGAAAAAGGCAGTTTATTTTTTTTTAAGACTTTATTTATTTGAGAGAGACAGAGTGAGAGGGAGAAGCAGGCTTCCTAAGGAGCAGGGAGCCCGATGTGGGGCTCGATCCCAGGACCTTGAGATCATGACCTGAGCCAAAGGCAGACACTTAACGACTGAGGACACTTAACAAGTGAGCCACCCGGGCACCCCGCTGTATCTCCTCTAAGTGGTACTAAGTATGGAGTGGCTGCCTGGAGTTGTTGCCCCAGTAAAAGTGGTGGGATGGGCAGGGGCCCCCTCCTCTCTCAAAAGAGCTTGCACAAGGACACTTACTGGGCTCCCACCACCCAAGGTAAGACACATTCTTTGGAATGAGTCTCATTTGGCAAAAATAAATAAATCAAGCGCAGGGATTATTGGCGTCCTCTCAAACTGTTTGAAAATGAGTAGGTTTCTCATTTCATTGATTGGTGGGAATCCAAACTGACGAACGCGAACATCAGCTAGGCAGTGGAGGAAAGCTTGATCTCTAAATATTGCTCAGGGTCGTCCTTTTGCCCCCTTTTCTGCGATGTTTCTATTACGATGATGATCATTAGCTGTATTTACACAAAAGTGTTCCTCTCATGCTTCAACGGTTCCTGCAGCTCCTTTTCCATCTGAAGCCCCTTCGCCAGCATGGGGCAACGGTTGGCTGTAAGAGAAATAACCTGGAGGCCATCAGGTGTGAGTGAAACAACAAGAACAACTGAAGCCTGAAATAAGGGCGGAGGAGCTAGACTCTAACGCGCTGAAGTAAAGGCATCAGAAGAGGGAAGAAAAAAAAAGAAGGAAAAAAAAAACCCAAAGGAACAATTCCAGCAGCCGCATAATTTATCCGTAAATTAGGGATGCATATTCCTTTAATTCCTCATGCCAAACTTAAGTATCTAGACACATAAATGGCAAAAAACTTCCATTTGCTTTTCGACTTAAAGCTGCATGTTTTGCAAAATGAAATGGTAATAACGATCAAAGCCCTAAGCTCAGTCCTACAGTCCAGAGGAGAGGGGAGGGTAATCACCCTCTTGTGAGAGCTCTCTGGTGATGCCAGCCAGGGACGAAGTCAGCCTGCCCTCAGAAGAACCGAGAAAGAGCAGGCTATGACATTCCATCTCCTATCCCCTCAGGCATGAGAAAAGGATCTGCAAAAACAATACTGAGGAGGAGGCGGCATTAATCAGTAAACCCTCTGTTATCAGATATGCTTGGGGACTGCAGCATTCAAGTGAATCCACATTTTCTCCTTCACAGTACAAACCACATGAAAACAAGTAACCTAACCATAAATATTCCTTAATCCATTAAGGACTGATGGAGCTAAATGCACTGACGGACAGCCTCCACATTAAGTCCAAGAGAACTTGATGAAAGTAACTATATGCAAAACAAAACAAAACAAAACAAAAAATCGAGCCTCTTGACATGATGCTGGCAGGCTTTCCGGACAGTAATACCAGACGTAAGCCTGTCATGAGCAAAGGCCCTGTGCCTGCCCTCAGCTCTGTTCTTAGTGAGGAGATCTTTCATTTTGTCTGTATCTTATTAGAGAATGCTAAATAAGACTTGATGGTTATTTTCCAGATTTTCCAGATTTCCTCAGTGGGTAAAACTCGGAGTAGATAGAAAAAAAACAAAAAGAAAGAGAGAGAGAAAGGAAGGAAGGAAGGAAGGAAGGAAGGAAACAAGGAAGGAAACGGAGGGAAGGAGGGAGGAAGGGAGGGAGGGAGGGAAGGGAGAGTGGGGGAGGGAGAGGAGGGAGGGAAGGGGAAAGGAAGTGGGGAAGGAAAGAAAGAAAGGAGGAAGGAAGGGAGAAAGAGAGGGTGGGAGGGAGAGAGAGAGGGTGGGAGGGAGAGAGAGACAGAGAGACAGAGAATGAACCAACCTTAATTTCAGGTCTGCAAGCGTGGCTCAATATGTAACTACCTAGTTTTCATGGTAAATCTCTCTGTGTATGGTTATGCAAATTATGCAAATTAGCAGATTTCCTTAGAGTTTTCTGTAATTGGCCTCCCTCATTAAAAATGTAGATAACAGGGGCGCCTGGGTGGCTCAGTCGTTAAGCAACTGCCTTCGGCTCAGGTCATGATCCCAGGGTCCTGGGATCGAGCCCCACATCGGGCTCCCTGCTCCGCGGGAAGCCTGCTTCTCCCTCTCCCACTGCCCCTGCTTGTGTTCTCTCTCTCTCTCTCTCTCTCTCTCTCTCTCTCTCTCTCGCTGTGTGTCTCTCTGTCGAATAAATAATCTTTAAAAAAAATGTAGATAACAGAGGGACTGGCAAATGGCTGAAAAAAAAAAATACCAGGAGAAAACCATTAAAGGGAAAGTGATACGAGGCACCCTTTGCTGAGTGACTGAATGAATGTTCACTTTCTCTCTAAAATATCAATTTATTTTAATAAGTAGCTAATGAGTATCTGTTATTGTGCCTGATGCTGGGTGGGATGAGGGGGCCACAATTTTCCAGACGAGGTAAGCTAAATGCATAGATAACCATCACATAAGACAGAAAATAACTGGTTGTAAAAGAAACACAGACGCACCTTGAGAAGTTAAAGGACAGAGAGCCCATTCCTAGTTTGAGAGCCAAAAATGATTTATTAAGAGGTCACCTTGGAAATGGGTCTAGAACAGGATACGTAGAATACGTAGGATTTCAACCAGCAGAGCTTCGTTATTAACACAATTAACCTGGTGCCGATACAGATGGTTCCTCAGAACATACTCTGTAATAACACTGCCCCAGGGATTAAAAGTACACTTCCATCCATTCATCCATTCATTCAACAAATGTACATTGAGCACCTAATATATGCCAGCGCTGCTGGTATGAGCGAGACAGTGGTGAACAAAAGAAACACCAATGTGTGCCCTTGTGGAGTGTGCATTTCAGCCATGTCAGCCTAAACCAATCCTAAGTGTGTGGGCAATGAGGAAGAAAATAAAACCATCTTTCTCCTGCAGCTCCCTCAGCGTAACTCAGACGCTGGGGTCCAGACTTTCACTTAGGCTCACCCGTCAGAGCCCTCAGCTTCCTTCATAGCAACCCAGGTCATGGTGATGTCACGCCTGATCAAGTTTTCCAGGGGCTGTCGTCATTCTCAGAGTAACAACTGTGTGGTATAGAACAACTACTCAGAAAGTAGTTGATGAATGAGTACATTTTGGAGAATCTCCTAAAAGCCTTCAAAACCTTGAAAATAAAATGTGGATCTTATTCCCATAAATATCCAACATGAAGAGACAGGCTTCTAAGAGCACACTAGAGTTTCCTGTGTCAACACCCCCCCCATTCCCCGCTCCTTGTACCTCTTTAGCTTAAAATTAGGGATGGTCAGGTTACTCCTCGTCATCTCAAGTAAAGTCCTAGACTAGCAAAGGCCAAAGGACTCCCCATCCGGTCTGTGATAATCCCACTGCCTTTACAATACAACAAAACTCCTTTTCAGAGCATTAATTTTACTTTACCATGTCCCTGTGTGGGAGGCAAATCACACAGACGCCACCCTTCCCATGTGATCGGGGAGATTAGCCAAGGCCATGGGGCTGCACAGGGTCAGAGTCCTACTGGTCCCAACCATATCCTGGATCAGGTACGAGCAAGTTTAAAGCCAACTCTGGACCGGTCCAAAGGGTCCAGTTTGGAGAACAATGAACTTCTCTCCCTCCTACCTAGGGGCCATCCCCAGTGTACCCAAACTGCTAGGTCAGTCCAAACCAACCCCAAATCCTTGACACCACAAAGTCATAGAGTGCATGGTGTAGGCTCTGGCCCGAGTGTTCAGGCATCAATCAGGGCCCTTCCTTGGGGTCATCAGGAACCAATCACTCTCTGACCAATCAACTTGGGCAGCAGTCTCCATAGAGATGATTCCTGAGCCCATCAGATTTCTTTAAGGCTTCAGATGTTAAAGTCACTGGCTATGCTGCATCTCCCTTTTAGCTGAGATGATGAGACCATCAATAGGAGTGTGTGCCCATCTTATGTACATTACAGCTGCTCCCTCCAGTTTCCATGCTGGATCAGTCACAGGTTGGCCTCTTCCAAGTGCTCCTGGAATGAGCGTTAGCTGTTTGTCTAAGCTTTCCATTAGCACTCCAGAAATGCTGAAGGAGTTAGGAGGAAAGCCATTTTGAAAAGTAATGCCCTGGAGTGTCCCGAGGTCTGTTAAACAGCTCCAGTCCACAGCTGTAGCGTTCTTTTTCACAAGTTCTTGGGCTTCCAGAGCTGGAAACTAAAAGACCTCCCTGATAATATTTGGCCGTTACCAACATATGAGTCATTTATCCCCAGAGGAGAAATCTAATGAGCTTTGCAGAATGACAGGCTAACAAAGCATCTGTGTGCCCCTTAAGATTCATACATTCATTTGTTCAATAAATCTTCATTGAGTACCTACCCTATTTGTTCTATAACAGGGTTACATTGGTGAACAAAAGTGGGATCTGGAAGTGGTAAATTTTCATGACGGGCAGGGGCTAAGCTGGCCTGCTGGGGGCTCCCTGATGATGCTGCTTCTCCACAGGAGAAGAACAGCCCAGCCTCCTGTCATTACTGACTTCCATAATTACCCCTCAGAATGGCAGAGGCAAATTTTCCCCTCGAGTAATCAAAATAATTGCCTACTACAGAATGGGGCCTCGGGAAGAAGAGGAATCCGCTGCAGGGAGCTGTGATGACATGAAAGGAATTAAAACACCTGAGGGGGGAGCATCAAAGGAGAAATAATCGCCAGAAAAGCCTCTGGAAGCACAGTCTTGTGCAAGGAAAGTGTGGAGCAGCGCTGAGGTGGAAGTGGCAGAGAAAGCATCAGTCTCCAGAGAGATTAGCCCCACAGAGAGCCCACCTGCCTGATAAGCTTTCTTCCTCTCTTATTCAGGGCACCACTGGGTTTGAAGCACATATTGATAAGTGCTTGGAGCTGGCAGAGTATTTATACAATACCATAAAAAACCGAGAAGGATACGAAATGGTGTTTGACGGAAAGGTACGTATTCTGATCTCCACGATCCCAAAAAGTTTAGTCAGTTCCAGTTCTTACCAGTTCTTATCACTGATTTTTTTTTTATGTCAATCATGTACTGTCCAGGTAAAGGGGAGCATTACAAAGGAGAAGCTGGGCTGATGGGGTCACTGTTCTGAGCTGCAGTAAAAAACGCAAACTCACAAAACAATAACTCTGTATAATGTGGCAAAAGTCAGGCACTCCAAAAGTGATTATGGATTTAAAATAGGAATTCTATTCGGAACCTGCAGAATAGGTTTGAAATGTCCTTGGAATTTTCTAAATGGCCACGATGGGCTGAGTGTGAATCTTACTTTCCTCCTTATAGCCTCAGCACACAAACGTCTGTTTCTGGTACGTGCCCCCAAGTTTGCGTGTCCTGGAAGACAACGAAGAGAGAATGAGCCGCCTCTCAAAGGTAAGTGATACAGGCTCCTCTGGTCCGGACATCAGTGCGTCCAGTGGGCCTTGCACATTCATGGCGTCTCTCTAGAGAGGAGAAATCCAACCTTGACCTTAGTGCACAGGCCCACTCCCTTTCATGGGCTCCTACAGAACCAGGCCATTCAGAGCTGGTATAGCCAGACTTTTGATACTCTGTTTGCTTCTTTTTTCCTGAGAGCAAGTTTATGATATCTTAAAATAAGCAATCAGGTGACAGCTTTACTGTCATTCACAAATCATACATTATATGTTTAAAAAAAAGAAGATAGCAAGAGGGGAAGAATGAAAGGGGGGAAATCGGAGGGGGAGACGAACCATGAGAGATGATGGACTCTGAGAAACAAACTGAGGGTCCTAGAGGGGAGGGGGGTGGGGGAATGGGTCAGCCTGGTGATGGGTATTAAAGAGGGCATGTACTGAATGGAGCACTGGGTGTTATACGCAAACAATGAGTCATGGAACACTACATCAAAAACTAATGATGTAAAGCATGGTGATTAACATAACATAATAAAATAAAATTTAAAAAAATATATAAGGGGAAAAAAAAAAAGAACCCTTGGTGAAGTTGGCTGACTCGCCCAGCAAAACTGTTATAAACAGAAGAGATTTCAGGCACCAGCAATGGTTAGAAATCAGAGCTGCTGCTGACCCTCTTGAGATGCCAAGGTCAAGGCTACCCTGTGGAGTCTTTAGAGCTATGGTGAAGAACCCCAGAAGGGACCGGGGGCAGGGAATGATACTAAGGGCCACTGTGTAGAGTGCATGTTGTGTCCCAGGCTCAACTGTGATCTAGCATTAGATCACTCAATTATCATAAGTGTTAGAAAGGACTGAAGAAGACAATTTAGGTGACACAAACTTCATTTAACACTTCATGAAGCAGGCAGCCTCCATTCCCAGGGGTCCAGAGAACTGCAAAATGGGGTGGAATGCAAGAAGCTTTTATAGGATGAAGAATAAGGAACAGGAAAAGAAAGATAGAAAATGAATAAGGAGGGGCACCTGCGTGGCTCAGTCCGTTAAATGTCCAACTCTTGATTTTGGCTTAGGTCATGATTTCAGGGTCATGAGATGGAGCCACGTGTCAGGCTCTCGTTGGGCATGGAACAAGCTTGAGATTCTCTCTTTCCCTCTCCCTCTGCCCACCCTCCCCGTTTGTGTGCATGCATGCACGCGCTCATGCACTCTCTCTCTCTCTCTCTCTCAAAAAAAAAGAAAGAAAGAAAGAAAGAAAGAAAGAAAGAAAGAAAGAAAGAAAGAAAGAAAGAAAGAAAGAAAGAAAGAAAGAAAGGAAAAGAAAATGACTAAGGAACAACAAAATAAGTATAGAACCCAGGGTTGGCTTGGTGTTGGGAATTGGATGATAGTCCATGTTTCTGGTTAAACAGAGCATTTACAGGGTTATAAAAGTTAAGTGTCTGCTTCCTGACGTGACATCTGGGCAGGAGCAACCCCATCATGGGCCTAGAGATTTACTTCAATCTAAGCAACCTGATCTGGGAAGTACTGCTGTCTCCCCATTTTGCTGATGGGGAAACTGAAGCACAGAGAGGAAAAAAAAAAATCACTTTCCCAAAATCACTGACTCCAGAGCTGGAGGGCTTGAGCTTCAGATTCTTCTGTGGCCAGTAAGATATCCTTGATCTTTTTTCCTCTCCTGCTCCCATCACTTACACATGGGTGAAATTCGGTTGATGATGTACCCCAAAGAGAATCTTGAAGGGAGGTAAATGTGGGGCCCCATTCCAGTGTTGAGGAATGGGAACTAGGGATGATTGTGTGTATTTGGATCTCAAAGCCTGGGTTAATTGGTTGGGTGGTTTTCTATTTACCACAAAGGAGGGGACTTCTTCCAGTTGCTGTCAGGAACAGGGGAGGCCCTCTCCCCCACTGTGAAGGAGCCTGGGCTGCCTCACTGACATTTAAGAATACTTTATTTCCTTCTATGTCAAACAACAGGATTTTTTGTGGTTTAAAACCTCCAGAAAGGCTTATAAATGTGAATACCTGCCAGTAGACAATCCAGGATCAAACCTTCATCAGGAAGAAACTGACACATAGTTGAGGAGTTTAAGTGAAGCCTCCTAATTAGAGTAGTGGTTTGCAATCCTGGCCACCCATTAGAATCAGCCTGAAGCTTTATAGAAAACACTGATGACCAGGTCTTAACCCTGAGAATTTAATCCAGTTGGTTTTAGATGGGCTTGGGAATGGTTCTAAAAGTTCTCCACGTGATCCCAATGTGCAGCCCAGGCTCAGAGCCACTGACCTAGAGGAATGCATGGAAGAAAGCTTCTAGAATGGGAATCCATCAGTGCATGTGTCTGGGTAGGAGGGGTCATGGTCATGTTTGAAGTTTTAATGAAGTTGGCTCATTTGCTCATTCCAAGAAATCAAGCCCAAGAGATGGGCGGGAGGCAGGATGAGGGTCACATTGGAAAAGATGATGGGGAGGCAAAAAGGGGCCTGTTATCGTTTGAGAAGAAAGAATTCATATTTTTTCCTGATGTTTTATGGTGTGGCTTCTCCGTAGTATGCATCGTCTTACCAACAACTAATTTTATTTAACAAGTTAGTTAGAAATTAGATGTTTCCATTCTCATTGGCTCTACCTCTTTAATGAATCCATTGACCAGACAGAATCCGGGGTAATTTGACCGGTTTCATTTGTTGAATCAGTTCATTATTGCTGGGCTGAGGGATGGGGCAAGATGGGAAAACAGAACAGAAAGTGGTTTTTCCCATCAGTTTCTGAGCAAAAATCAATTCTGAGGGGTGCCTGGGGGCTCAGTCGTTAAGCGTCTGCCTTCGGCTCAGGTCATGGTCTCAGGGTCCTGGGATCGAGCCCCGCATCGGGCTCCCTGCTCGGCGGGAAGCCTGCTTCTCCCTCTGCCTCTCCCCCTGCTTGTGTTCCCTCTCTCGCTGTGTCTCTCTCTGTCAAATAAATAAATAGAATCTTAAAAAAATAATCAATTCTGAATTCCCCCCATTTCAATACAGCTGTCTTTCAGATGCCTCAGGTTTTGGCACATCACATAAACTATGATGGGAATGGAGAGTATTTCTTGCGGAGAGCCATGAGAATATTAGTCAACTATTTCTATACTGTTGATAATTGAAATTTGAATTAGGTCTGGGGATTGCAAAATGAGTTCTCTCAGTTTTGCCCTGTCCCGTGATTCCATTTTCCCAACTAGAAGGTAGAGAATTCAGCAAATCAGAGTTGGAATTCACAGTAGAACCACATAAAATATCAAGGTTAACTTTTGTTTATTTATGCCAATAATTTTTCAGAGTTTCAGAAAAGTTCCTTCTTAAATATAAATCCCTAAAGTATAATGTCCAGGGACCAGTAAATCTTCACACGCTCAAACACACACATGCACACAATCCCAGAGGGAAAACAGCAGAGGTAAAATAAAATAGATCGTTTGCTCTATCCAGTATGGTATCAATAGCCGCACATGGCATTTAAATTTAAATCAATCAAAATTAAATTCAACCAGAAATTCACTTCTTCAGTTACACTGGCCACACTTCAAGGGCTCAACTTGTGATCAGTGGTTATTATATCAGATAGTGGAGATATAACACATCTCTATCACTACATAAAATTCTCTTGTCAGTGCTGACATAGACCCAAAATGGGAGGAAATGTGGAGACTTCCATGCGGCATGTGGCAAGCGAGAATTAAGTTAAATTCTGGACCCTCCAAGGAAAAATTACTCTTTGTGCCCTCTTGTCTTGGTACAAGGCTTAGCATATAGTAAGGCACTCAAAAACATTTGCTGAGCTAAAGTGCCATTTACACATTCCAGAACAGGGAGCAGAAACAATATTTAGGAAATCTACTAGTGGATCATAGGCCTTTCTCCAGAGCTCGCAGTGACTTGGGGACCGATATCTAGGTAACAGGTGGCTATTATGAAACAAGCAGAATCAACAACTTCATAAGGGAGGCTGAGGATCAGGTTGGAGTATTTCCTGCTGCCTGGTCAGGACTGTGAATGTGCAGGTGGCCCATCATCACTGAGGCACAGTGGACACAGAAGGCCTGGGGCGCCACACGACCACAGGCAAATGCCTTAGACACAGGCAGGACAAGCAGGTGGAGTCCATGAGGGCATTCATCAGACAAGAACCCCGGTTCTTCATCATCACCTTCATCTTGTGTTTTATTCCATCGTATTTGATCATTATCTGCGTATCTCATCCTGACTTCTACCAGTCTATGACTGATGGACTTCCAAAATGTCAACAGTGGATTGAAAAGTACATGGGTAAGGTAGTAGATTGGCCTCATATTTAAGGTGACACTCTTCCAAAGTCTACGTTGTTAAATGTAACAAGGACTTTAATTGGTGAAATTTTAAAGTGTTAGGATTCCTATTTGTTGTTATTCTGCTTTTTCATTTTTTTCCCAAAAATTTCACTCACGTTTCCAAGATTTTGAAACAAAAAGATTTTGTGATACATAGTGAAAAAATACATTTCTGTGATTCCGTGATGCTTTAACCTGAGCTCTCTTGGGAGAAACAAACGTGGTTTCAAATTATGGGATAGTTCCCTGGTTATTGTTTTCTAAGGAATTGAAAAAGCTAATGACACAAGGGAGAAAATGACACCCCAAAACTTATAAGGCAGCACCAAGAGCTCCTGCTGAGGTCTTTAGTGAAATCTTCAACAGGCAGCCTCTCTTTCCTGACTCTCTTTATTCAACAAAACCAAGAATGAGATCAAAAGACAACATCTAGAAATAAGTGAAAATGCTATACATTCATCAGAAGAGTCAGAATCTTATTTTCCTTCTGAACTTGCAATTAGTGATTATGCAATGAAGTAGACGTTCCCTGTTTCTGCTAATTTTAGTTCATCCACATTTTCTGGAAGCAGCCAAAAGTCATATGTATTTAGACAAAAGTCATATGATTTCTTCAACCCAGCCAGCTTCAGTAACTGCGAGGAATTGATCTGACTTTATACCAAAACCTGTTTGGGATGATGTCTGTTACCATTTAAATTTTTGACCTCTGATTTGATTTAACGTCTCTGAAAAGTTAAAGATGATTGTCTTTAATAATAAATACCATCTCTATGTGGTTTTGCTGGGATTGTCCCTGAAAATGAAATCAGAGTTTAATTCACTGAGTAAAGCATTATCATTGTTTTTGTCAGTTCTAAAGAGCAAGCATGATTTATTACACAAATAAAAATTAAGGAATAGTTATGTGATTCTTCCTGAAATTCTGCAGACACATGGATTTGGAATTCCTTTTCTATTTTGGGATTTCTCTTCCCAGGAACACATTGATTTGCCATGTCTCACAGCACAAAGTGATAAATTTCATGTCCCTATGCTAGAATATTCTACTAGATCCACTTTCAGAACTTAATCCCAGAGTTGAGATTCTCAAATTCTTTTTCATACTTATTCCCTGGGATGAGCCCGATGCTCTGTGTACCTCCTTCATCCTTCAGGGGAAAGAAAGAAACATTCCTCTTTATATTATCTTCCTGTGTAATAAAAAAGGGGCTGAAAGAGACTTAAGATCACGTTAACCTAGAATCAGAAAATCCCAGGGCTGGAATCATCAAGCACATTCATTTTTAGACGAGGAAATTAGGTTTAGGATGTGAGGTGAGGGTGACATGAAAGTGAAGATGAACTCTGTCCTTGGTTTTCTCTTTGGTTACTAATAAATAATTGGGCCTGATGGGAAATATGTCAATTTGACACATTGAGTACTTTGTTTTGGGTTTTTTTTACATTTATTTAGCTTTCCTTTTTAAATTTTAAATTCCAGTAGAGTTAGCATACAGTGTTATATTAGTTTCGGGTGTACACTATAGTGATTCAACGCTTGCATACATTCCCTGGTGCTCATCACAACAAGTGCCCTCCTTAATCTCCATCACCCATTTCTCCCATTCCCCCTCCCCGCCTCTGGTAAACATCAGTTTGTTCTCTATAGTTAAGAATCTGTTCCTTGGTTTCTCTCTCTTTTTTTCCCCTTGATCAATTTAAAAAACAAAACCATTGTTTTGTTTTTTTTAATTCCACATATGAGTAAAATCATACGGTATTTGTCTTTCTCTGACTTATTTCTCTTAGCATAATACTCTCTAGCTCTATTCACGTTGTTGCAAATGGCAAGATTTCATTCTTTTTTATTCCCTTGTGTGTGTGGACACACACACACACACACACACACACGCGCGCACACATATATACACCACCTCTTCTTTATCCATTCATCAATCAAAGGACACTTGGGCTGTTTCCGTAATTTGTCTATTGTAAATAATGCTGCTATAAAAGTAGCAGTGCGTGTATCCCTTTGAATTAGTGTTTTCATATTTTGGGAGTAAATACCTAGTAGTGCAATTACTGGATCATAAAGTAGTTCTATTGTTAACTTTTTGAGGACCTTCCATACTGTTTTCCACAGTGGTTGCACCAGTTTGCATTCCCAACGAGAGTGTAAGAGGGTCCTTTTCTCCACATCCTCATCAACACCTATTGTTTCTTATATTTTTTATTTTAGCCACTGTGACAGGTGGGAGATGAAATCTCATTGTAGTTTTGATTTGCATGTCCCTGATGATGAGTGATGTTGAGCATCTTTTCATGTGTCTGTTGGCCACCTGATGTCTTTTTTGGAGAAATGTCTTTTGCCCATTTTTTAATTGGATCATTTGTTTTTGGGGTGTTGAATTTTATAAGTTATTTATAGGTTTTGGATACTAACACTTTATCAGATATGTCATTCTCACAACGAGTACTGTGAAGATGAAAATCTCATTGTAAACAAATGATTATTTAAGTGTTGATGTTCAAAAGTTGCATGTTCATAACAGCATTCCATCTGAATCAAACTATTCTTCATTAAAATGAATCCAACTATGATGTAAGGTATAGTGCCCATTTTGAACTGAGTTACTTACTATGTATATCTAAATAAGTCTAAAGCTCCCTGACATCAACCATTCCTGGTTACGTATTTGCAGCAATGAACTTAAATGATCAGATGTTATATTTACAGACTCTAATGGTAAAATACATGAACGGATCATACACACAGTTAGACCTAAGTTAAATGTGTTCCTCTTCCTAGATAGCTATCCCTATTATTCTACTCTTTATTTAATTTAATAAGGACTTGGGGAGCCCTCAATGTGCACACACAGTTGTGCTTGTAAACAAAAGAAGTAAAAGACACTGTGCCCTTCAGAGCTTACAGTTGAAATGTATTTTCTTATGAGTAATAGGACAATAGGAAAGTTTCTATAGACAGACTCTATGGGTAAGGATCATGTATTTACCACTTAAAAAGAAAAAGAAGCTACTGGACTAGAGGAGTCAAGAAAAGCTTCATCATGGTTGTAGGACTGTGGTGGAGTCTTGGGGTCTGTGTAGGATATGTCTTGGAAGAGAAAGGGAACTTGGAGCCAAGACCACAAGTGTGACACAGTAAGACTGAGGACAAGTGTGAAGGGAGAAAAATATATGTGGCAGAGTTGAAGATTAGTTTTAGCGAGCACTGGAATATGAGTCCTCAGAGCTGGGGGACAAAATAGGTTTGTGCTGAGCTCAAGAGTTTGAACTTCATCTCATACACAGTCGTCAGAGAACTACTGACACTGTAATCATTCTGGCATACATGTGGTAAAATCTCACCTGAGAGCCACCTCTGTAATGTTAAGTGTTTGTGGGCTCTCCTTTTGACCTCAGCTGATTTTCATCATGATTAAGGAATGCATTTCAAAAAACCTTATAAACTGAGATAATGCAAAAGGAGAATGAAAAGAAACTGGAAAGCTTTAGGGTCTCAAGAAAGAAAAGGGCTTTAAGGCCTCAAAAGTCTGCTTATTTTCAGACATCACTTGATATTGAGGCTTACCTCTTGGTAACCATTCTCTGAGCTATGTTCTGTTTCCAGTGTTTTTATATCTTCTGAGGAAAAAACAAAAAGCCCTCCCCCAAATGTTGTATTGCTAAACTATTTAGCCTTGGAACCCATTCGTCCCATTCCCCCAAAACCATAACTGCAAGTTGTTAAATAACAAAAACTCAACTGAGGTATATTTTAAAAATCTAATTGGCTTTAGGCAGCATCCCATCTAGGAAGTAGAGGGGAGCTCTGAGGGGCTATAGAAAGGGAGAGGTTTTTAAAGCAGGACAAGGAAGTCACAAACAGAAAAGAGAATTATTTTGGGTGAGCTCACCTTTTTGGGGGGAAAAGGGTCTTACTAAGTGAGTACCTCATGTTTCTTTGGGGGATGGGGAGGGGCCATGTGACTGAGTACCATTTTGATGCTGACCAGAAGATTCCTGACCGACCAGTTAAGACTATATTCCTGGAGGAAATTGAAAGTGCAATTAGGTTAGGTATGAAGCCCAGGGTTGGTGACGTGGCCTAGTGTGACTCCATTTGGGGTCTGCAGTTTTCTTTTTCACAAAGTCAAGGATGAGGGAGCAAACAACTGAGAGCCTATCACTTATTATTCATCTTATCACCTTCAAGAATTTGGATGTATTAAACTGCTCTAGTGCTCTGATCCCCAAAAAAACTTGGAGAAAATTCCTTTAAGGGAAACAAATATGAGTCTGGTTGTTTAGTTAAAAACTAAAAATGCTACTGGATATTGGGTTCTTTTACTAGAGGAAGAGTCCCCAGGGGTCACCATGTGGCTCTGGTCTCTCCCACAGGTGGCCCCAGTGATTAAAGCCAGAATGATGGAGTACGGGACCACAATGGTCAGCTACCAGCCCTTGGGAGACAAGGTCAATTTCTTCCGCATGGTCATCTCAAATCCCGCAGCAACTCACCAAGACATTGACTTCCTGATTGAAGAAATAGAACGCCTTGGACAAGATTTATAATAACATAGCTCACTAAGCTGTTTCAGTTCTCTAGGTAGACAATTAAGTTGTCACAAACTGTGTGAATGTATTTGTAGTTTGTTCCAAAGTAAATCTATTTCTATATTGTGATGTCAAAGTAGAGTACAGTTTAAAAATCCAAAAAACATCGCTCCTTTTAAAAATCCTTTCCTGAGTTTAGAATACCTCTCTAAAAATTAGTGACAAAAGGCTGTGTTCTAATCAATAATGAAAAGCTTAAAATTGTTATAAATACTTCCCTTACTTTTAATATAGTATGCAAATCAAGCTTTATTTTCACTTCAGAGTAGTACGATTGAATAGTGCCAAATTGCCCCTGAATCCTAAAAGGTTCTTTGGGGTGCAGTCCAAAGGAGAAAGTACATATAAAATGTATGTTGACAATAAAAACTCTTGCCTTTTTCATAGTATTAGAAAAAAAATTTCTAATTTACCTATAGCAACATTTCAAATGTATTTAAATACATATAATTTTACAAAAGGAAAATATATATATTAAAAAGAAATCCTATTTTGTAACATATAGATTTTTATTTTATATGGGTTATACAAACTGCAGGGGCAGATATAAAAATTAAGCCAGATTTTTTTTTCTCTTTCTTTTAATGGAGGCACAATAAAACACTGAGCAAAGTTATTTTGAAACATAGGCCCACAAAATTCTTAAAAGGTATAATGCCTTCTTTCTATTCACGTGACGGTTTATCCTATCTCTAAAGTTAGTATTACGAAACAAACACAAAAGAATACTGCAAGTTCTTTAAAATGACTGACCAGATCGACAATAAGATTCTCTTCCCTGCTGAGTTTTCCGCCCAGTTGACCCTGAGCAGACCCCCTCAGTAAGCATGGTAAGCCAAGCTTCATCTTAGACTAAAACTAGGGTAATTGTACTCTGCTTTCCAGTTCAGCTTGTTTTGAACAGAAGGTGGATGCTCGTTCTGGAAGCATCTTCCCAAAGAGTATTCTTTTATTAGGTCATTTGGATTAATTAGAGAAAATAAAAATAAAATCTAATCAGCCTGAGCAAAAAGGAATGAAGCGCACTCCAGAAGGTGGTGATCCCAGAAAATTAAACTTGGCCTTGAGAGAAGAGATCTTTGTGTGAACAATGATGTCATCCTGGGCACCATATTGTCACTGTCCAGGAAGGAGTCATTTACCTCCTGGATAATTGCTTATTCCCATTCTTTCCCCTCTCCTACCCACAAAAGTTCCCATCACTGGAATCCCAAATAATTAATTTCTATCCCATGGGTGGTTATTTTCCTCTCATGAAGTGAGCTCTTCACCTGAGATTTTGAGACAGCATCTTAAGGTTTCTTTTATCTGCCTCTTGTCAAGATTGAAAGTGACCAAGGGCGCCTGGGTGGCTCAGTCGTTAAGATTGAAAGGGACCAGAGTCTGCAGAGATAGGAAGATCCTTAGAATTCAGGATAATATTTTAAAGAATTCTTCTTCCCCTACAAACCTGATGGAGAGGCCTGAACTAATACAAGAGCTCCCATAGATATTTGTGGGGCCACGGTTTTTCGGATTCCAAGTGCTAGTGTGATGACTACAGACTGATCTATGCAGGTTGCAGGTACAAACTTAGAACATTCATCCTTTCTATATGTATCTTAGAAAGACTACAGGTATACAAAAGAAGAAAGAAAGAAATGCCCTATAATATAACCATAAGATCCCATCATCTGAAATCTGCATGAGCTTGCCCCTACATTCTTTCTCCCACATTATATCCAAAAACATTGATACTTGAAATGAACATAGGTTTGGGTCCTTCCTGTCTAGGAAGCAAATGGGTTCCCTATGATGATTAAGAGAAAACTTTTATCTGTACCCCAGAATTTCATGAAGGAATAAACCTCCCATTCTAGGCTATGTCTAATGGCCAAGCATCCCTTTCCCTTCTAGACATGGGCCATTGAGACGAAGCACATAGCTGCCCATCTATCTTGAGCCTCAGGCCAAAAGGTCCTACCTCAGAGGCAAAGACACTAACTGTCAAACCCACTGTCCTGCTTGGAGAAGACAGTGGAGCCCAGGGCCCTGACCTGGACAGACCCCTCTCAACTCCAGGATGCTTATACCTTGCAGTACGATCCTCTAGCAGAAGCTGCTGCTTTTTAACTTGATGGTATGATGGAATTAAAAGGAGAAGCATTTGTGTCTGTGTATGAAATTCCAGCAAAATAATTTTTACAAATAGGTTGTTGCCCCCACTCCCTGCCCCTTCCAAATCCTTCCCCAAGTTGGCTGGGAGTCTTGCTCAATCAGTGAAATCCCTGCCAACCACAACCCAGGAAAGGAGGTAAATAAAAGCTTAATAGGTCCCAGTATTCTAATAAAATATTCTTTAAAGTATGTCTGTAATCCACTTGGGAGAGAGGGAGGGAGGGAGGAAGGTGGTTTTGAACATTAGCTCAAATTCCCAGTGCCAAAGGCCTTTATGTGGGACCATCCTTTCCAAATTTTAGAAAAGTCTGGGGTTAGCTTAATCAGAATTGACATGGCCATTTTCATTAATTCAGCAATATTGTGTTTATTATTTTTAAATACTTGAAAAAAAAAGTGTGGTATGTCTTTATCTGAGACACATAAATGGCTTTGACTTCGTGTACTGTCACAAGGCTGTGAAGAAAGCAAAGGAAATCAATTGTGTGTATAAACTGTGTTCCTTTCATTATATTGATAGTACTGTCTCGTCACCTCAGATTGGGGTTGTGCACTTTAGCTCTGAACTGTACAGTGTTGCAAATCAACATGTGTTGCTGTAAAAGCTTGTACAATATATTATTGACATGTCTTTTTCTGTGTGGTAGCTGTATCAATATTACCAGAACAACATCCGCATCTGTTCCTGTGCGCTCTCTCTCCCCCTCTCTCTGCTAAACTGTACGCCCTCCACATCTGCTCTAATAGAGAACATGCCCTCTGCTAAGCTCTCTACTCAGAAATCTCCTTTGAGAACTGTGCGATCACACAAAAATGCAAGGTGAATGCCGCTCATGTCCGAGAATAGAGGAGACCCATATGGAGTGTCACAAACCGCCCAAATTGCAGGTGTTGTCCCCACTGGGGTTTGGAGTAGGAGCTATTCCTCAGAACATGGACAAAGAAAGCACGGGTGTAAATATAGCAGCAGGACAGGGAATCAAGGACCTTCACGGTGGGTATCATCTTGCACGTGCTCTCCTGTTTTCAGATGCTACATACAAACACTGTGTATTTATTAGTTTCATGCTCCAAAATACTGTTCCCAACTGGTGTTTCTGAAAGACATCAACATCTCCCCAACATTACGCCATTTACTAAGACAGAAAAAAATAAAAAATATAAACACGTGGCAACATGTTCTTCTTACCAAATATAAACTTGTGTATGATCAAAGTATTTTATCTGTGTTGTCTCTCTGAACCCAAATAAATGTGTAAATGTGGACATGCCTCAGGCTCTGCTTGCTTATTTCTGACTTTGCCTTGTTGTGGAGCTCATTTTTAAACAAGTTGCCTGGTGGCTCCGTTGGTTAAGCGACTGCCTTCGGCTCAGGCCATGATCCTGGAGTCCCGGTATCGAGTCCCACATCGGGCTCCCTGCTCAGCAGGGAGTCTGGGCTTCTCCCTCTGACCCTCCCCCCTCTCATGTGATTTCTCTCTCTCATTCTCTCTCTCAAATAAATAAATAAAATCTTTAAAAAAAAAAAAAAAAACAAGTTGCCTGAATACAAGGCCCCTTGTCTTGTCACAGAGCTCAGAATGTCTTTGGGTCTTTGTTGGGAAAAAAGAGCTCTTACTTCTGCTGCCACTCTTACTGTCACTTCTGAAGGATATTGTTTTACCACACGTGCTTCAATTCTTCAAGCAGATCCAGTCTTTTTTTAGAAAATACTTTATTATGGAAAATTTCACATACATACAAAAGTGGAGAGAACAGTATAATAAATTCCCGTGAAGTTTTCACCCAGCTTCAACATTTACTGATTCAGAGACTGAATCTCATTTCACCAGTCCCCAACCCCATGTCCTCCCTAACACCAAATTATTTTTATATGAATCTGAAAAGATAAGCGCTCTTATAAACAAAAAGAGAAAAGTCCTCAATATGATTATCACAGCTAAAACAATAATAATGTCATAATAGCGGCAAATATTCAGTTAATGTTCTCATTTCCCTGGGTCTCATTTTGACAGCAAAATCCATAGCCCATGGCCTGTGGCCCAGGAAAGCCAGAGGGGCCCACAAAACTTTCAGGAGAGCTGGAACACAGATAATTCAGGTGCACCATCCAATCCTGTACACACATGGGTTATGTGTAGGCTGTTGTATATTATTGGTTATTTCTGCACCTCTGTGGGTTCTGAATTTTGGAGCTATCATGTTCAGGGGCTTTTCGCCATTGCTCTTATGGAGTAAGAGGGGTGAGCAGGTTAAATGCTAGAAAGCCATGGGAATTTAATTGGTGGAATATATCCTGATGTGCCTTATCAAGTCCAGGCTGCCCCTGTGGGCTCGAGATACCCTTAAAGGTATTAGTCTAGAGTAAACAGATACTACTTCCAGCAGATGCGGGGCTGGGGGAGGACTTAAAGGGGAGGAGGAGACAAGGTTTCTAGGTAATTTCAATATTGTTCCTAGGGGACCCAATAGACAACAGCCAAATAAAGAGGCAACGCCTTGTGCATTCCTGCCTTTGTTCACATTACTCCCGCAGCCTGGGAAGAATCTCCCATTCTTCCTTGCTCTAGGGAGCAGTATCTCATGGATAGCGTTACAACAGCCTTCTTCATGAGGTTTTTATAGGGGTTAAATAAAATGTATGTACAGCACTTAGCATGGTGCTTTGCGTCCAAAAAGCTTTCAACAGTCTTGTTCTTGTTAGTGATGCTGGTAATTATGTATGACTTTGACAGCTCAGCTTTGTCCCCCTCCTCTGATTTCCCAAACTACTTGCTCTCGGTCAGTAGTGTTCACGGGCACTTATCTAACGAGTTCAGGCTGGAAATAGCATCTTTTATATTTTCTTCTGCTCGACCAATGTAGATTATAAGGAGAGTCTGTTTCTTATCGTTCTGTTCCCCCTCCAGCAACACACACACCCCTGACAAAATTCTGCAGTCTCCATTGGTGTCCTACAAGTAGAAGGTGCCCCATCCATACTCTCACTGGATCTCCCCCTGGTGTGTGATGTGATTCTAGGCAAGACAACATCTTCAGCTGAGAAATATGATAAATATCCAAAATAAAAGAACTTATACAATCCAAAACCAAGAAAATCAAATAACCTGATTAAAAATAGGCAGAGGACCTGAATAGACAATTTTCTGAAGAAGACATACAGATGGCCAACAGGCATTTGAAAAGGTGCTCACTTTCACTCATCATCTGGGAAATACAAATCAAAACCATAATGCGATATCATCTTACATGCATAAAAATAGCTAGAATAAAAAAGATAAGAAACAAGCACTGGCGAAGGTGTGGAGAAAGAGGAACACTCATGCACTGTTGCTGTGAATGTAAACTGATGCAGCCACTGTGGAAAATAGTTTGGAGGTTCCTCAAAATATTTTTTTAAGATTTTATTTATTTAGTTGATAGAAAAGGGAGAGCACAAGCAGGGGGAGCAGCAGAAGGAGAGGGAGAAACAGACTCCCCACTGAGCAGGGACCCCCCCCCTGCAATGCGGGGCTCGATCCCAGAACTCTGAGATCATGACGAGCCGAAGGCAGATGCTTAACTGACTGAGCCACCCAGGTGCCCCCAAATATTTTTTTTTAAAGAAATACCATGTGATCCAGTAATTTCACTGCTGGGTATTTACCAAAGAAAACAAAACACTAATTTGAAAAGATACATGTCTATAGCAGCATTGTTTACAACAGCCAAGATATGGAAGCAACCCAAATGTCCACTGAGAGATGAATGGATAGATATGTATATATGTGAATAGATATAGAGGTGGTATATATGTACAGAACAGACAAAGATACACACACAGTGGAGTACTGCTCAGCCTTAAAAAGTATGAGATTTTTGTCATTTGCAACAACATGGATGGACCTAGAGAGTATTATGCTAAGAGAAATATGTCGGACAAATACTATATGAGAAAGACAAATACTATATGATTTTACTTATATGTGGAATCTAAAGAAAAAAAAATAAATGAATAAACACAAACATAAAGCAGAAACAGACCCACAACTACAGAGAACAAACTGATGGTTGCCAGAGGAGAGGAGGGTAGGAGAGGGGCAAACTGGGTGAAGGGGAGGGGGAGATACAAACCTCCAGTTATAAAGTGAATAGGACTTGGGAATATTAGGTAAAGCACAGGGAGTATAGTCAGTAATATTGTAATAACTCTGTATAGTGACAGATGGGCTATATGTGGTGAGCACAGCATAACATATAAACTTGTCGAATCACTATGTTGTACACCTGAAACTAATGTAACATTGTGTGTCAACTATACTTCAACTTAAAAAAATAAGTAAGTAGGGGGTGCCTGGCTGGCTCTTGATCTCAGGGGTTGTGAGTTCAAGCCCCACCATTGGGCATGGATCTTACTTAAAAAGTTAAAAAAAAAAAATTAAATAAATAATAAATAAATAAAAGGACTAAGTGGAAAAAAAGATTACAGGTTTATAAAGGCCCTTAGGAAGCATTAATTAATTCAGCTAACCTTTATTGAGGAGCTTCCATATGCCAGATACTTTCATAGAATTATTTATTTATTTGAGAGAGAGAGAGAGAGAGAGAGAGAGAGAGCATGAGCCGGGGGAGGGGCCGAGGGAGAGGGAGAGAGAAACCCAAACAGACTCTGCACTGAACACAGAGCTGGATGCAGGGCCCACCCTCACCACCCCAAGATCATGACTGAGCTGAAACCCAGAATTGGACATTCAACCGACTGCACCACCCAAGTGCCCCTGGAGGCTTTCATATATTAATCCAGCACCTTCATTTGACAGATGAGAAAATTGAGACTCAGAGAAGTTTAGCCATTTTCCAAAGTCAGTGAATTCACAGCACAAACAGCACTTTGCAATGAGATGATACATCTGGTGAAGCCAGATGGACACTGCCCAACCATGCTAGACTGCCTGACTTCCTCCGGTCTTCCATATTTCCCTACCTACATCTCCCACCTCCGTTGTTACCACTCTCCCCAACACTCAATGCCACCTGGCCTTTTCTGAGTCCTGCCCCAGGGCCTTTGCCCTTACCATGCCCACTACTGAGAACTCGCTGTCCCCAGAATTTTTCACAGGTGGCTCCTTCTCAGTCAGGCTGGGCTCCAATACCACCTCCTTGGCAAGGCCCTCCCAGACCAGCTGATCTGAATTTCTTCACTCTTTATCATGCCATTTCATTTAATTTTTTCATAACAATGTCATTTATTTTTCACAAAATGCCTCAGTGGGAGATAACAATGCAAACCATTACCTATCCACAGAAATGTGTGATTCAAACTAGAATTTTCTCAGACTCTATCGTTGTCAAAATGAGAAAATTCACAGATGCATGTACAAGAAGAGGAACAGTATGCTGCATCCTAACATCCTGATAATATGTAATTCCTAAAGGCAGTTTAATAGTGCCCTGCCCTATGTTAGCTTTCTCTGGTCACCCACACCTTAACTGGAGCTTAAAATTTTCTATTACGTGATTCTTTCACATTTTAACAAAGAACTGCTTCCTAGTCCAATTAAGTGAATACATCTAGCTCTAAAATTAAACCCAAGGCAATGTCCAGTTAACTCAATTTTTACCATCTCAGGCAACACTGTCTGAAGTTCCTTCTACGTTTTCCAATGACAGGGTCAACCAATGCCGTCTTCTTTAATTTATTTGCCTATTAAAACACACATACACAAATATATGTGTATATATATAAATACGCTATCTAAATACACAGTTGCATACACTTGTATGTAATTACATACATACAAGTGTACGTTTGCACACACACATCTGCTGCAATTTGATGGACTTAGTGGTATAATAATAAAATTCAAATCTATTTCAGTTATTGACACAAAATAGGAGCAAGCACTCACCGAATGATCAATAGCTCAGAGCCCAAGTTTAAGGAGAACTGGAGGGGTTATTGATTTCCCAATAAGCAGGGGTGCTATAAAAAATACTCCATGAGCATTGGCTGGTTTCTTTATGTCTATGAATGGGGAGGCCCAGAAAGGAAGAAGGTCAGGAGCAGGGAGGCTAAGGAAGGTAGCAGGTTCCCAGGAGTAACTGCACCACCAACGTGCCCCCTTCGGCCACCATTCACCCTTCTCTCAACCCCTGAGCTATTGTTATCTGAGGAAAATGTACAATAAAAATTGCTCTGAAAGGGTAAAAGAACTACAAATGGACAATCTTCTGCCATGGAGACAGCAGATGATTGCATGGAAAAGGAAAGATGGAATAAAACTGACATGAGGGGCCAAGAGGGTGGACGGAAAGAGCCCAAAGCCCAGGTAAGTGAACATGGCCACCTCAGGTCTGCACACACCTCCCCTGAGGGACACTAGATCCCTTTCTCCACACCCAGATTGCCAAGTCCCCTCCCGGTAGCCCAATCCGAGGGAGCTACTCTCACTTGCCACATCTCTCACTAGAAGACAACACTTACTCAACACAAAACCTGACATGGTTTCACCTCCCCACAAAGCCTTCCTCATGTGCCCTTAAGTAAACATACTGTGCTTGTAGACGTTTGGTCTGTGTGATGCTCGCTAGCATCCATGCTGTTTTGGAAACGTTCTCCAGCTGTTTGTCATCTGTGAATTTAGTCTGTCCATCGTACTTCCAGAGCAGAGACAGACCTCTTACTCACAGGCTTAGAGACCTAGAAAAATGCTGAAAGATCATCTGGTCCACAGTTTCGCAAGCCCTGGACCGGAGACCCAATCGGAGTGAAGACATCTCCAATCTGGGGAAAAATAGATCAGTGTCACAGGATTTCTCTGCTTTTAGTGCCCACAGTTCTTGGTCACGCCACTCTGAAGAATGAAGAGGTAGACCAGAGGAAGAGTGGTGGGCAGTGAAGCAAAGTTTATTGAGCAATAGTATAAAGCTCCTGGAGAGGGAGGGGACCCGAAAGGGTTGCCCTCAGGGTTTCTAAGTTGAGGGGTTTCTATGAGCTCTTTTGTGGAACTATCTTAAGCAATCAGGGTGCGCTGAGTCCTGCCAATCGTGGCTTTGGTCCCCTATCTACCTATTAGGTTGACGTCCATGTGCTGATGGTCTTTTTTGGTTGACATCTGGGGGCTTATGTCTTAATTGCCCCTTGCCCATGATAGTGACAAAGCTTTGTGGTTAATTGCCTTATTTTAGGACATTTTGCAAAAGTCACTTCTGCAGAGGCTGCAAAGCAGAACGCTAGTGCCGTCCTATTTAAGCTGCAAAACAGGATGTTAGTGCTGTTATATTTTAGCTGTCGTGACTCCATATTTTCTTGTTGGGGACCCAGGCCCTGATGACCTAACTGTCCAACTAACTCCTAACATCAGGACAACAAAGAAGGGGTTTTGTACCGCCAAAGCCATTCGTTTGGAAGAGTACTCTCTCATCTCAGATGATGCTCTTGTTACATTTTGTTGTTGACGTTGCTCATCAATGCCCTATCATTTCTAAAATGATAATGACAGCAAAAGAGTTACCAACTCTGCTAACTGCATTTTTTATATAAACCATAAATCTGAGAACCACTAATTTAATCAAATCTTTCTGATTCTCCCCACCCCAATTTCCATTTCAGGGCACTTGATCAGCCTTTAATAAATGCAATTTAAAGTAACTTGAGTATTTGCAAGTCAAATCAAAAAATTAGAATCACTGTGGATTGTGGTATAGTCTCCATGTTGCTAGAAGCTGCTTATCCACCAATATTTTCACTTTCAAATTCGCACACATCCCCATACCTCTTGGCATTGGACTCCTCATTGATTACTTGCCTTTTATTGCAATTTACTAAGGCAGGTGCTATCTTTGGCTTTAGTCTAGCCAGGCAAACTAATAAGATTTTCATCCCCCACCCCCACCCCAGGCAACTGTTGAAAGATACTAGAACCTAAGATCTTTCATGATGCTTCAAAAAACAAAAACTTTCAAAATTAGCCTTTGATAGATGGATGAGAAGCTCTAACTAGGAAGTACCAAAGCCACCTCTTTGCTTCACTCTGTTGACTTCCTATGAGAGTGAGTTATAGGGCTGGTTCATAATCAGGATGCTTCCTATGCTCCAGCGAGTAGAAGTGCAATTGTTTCTCTACTTCACATTTCCCAAAGTTTCCTTGTCTGTGATTCAAACAGATTTACATAGGTGACACCATTTGCCACTGACAAATCTCGGCAACATACATCAAAATGTCCATTTAGGAAAAGCACCTGGTTTAACATCTGTCTTTGTTTATGTGGAGGAAGCTCTGATTGGCAAAGAGCTTATAAACCTGGGGATTTTCTTGATTCTTTCCTTCCCAGTTAATTCCTAGAAGTCTGCAGTAGGGGATGGGGAGGGAGATGAGCAGGAGGAGAGAAACTAAGCTCTATTGTGTTAACCTCTTCATCCCATATGTAAATCAGAGTCTTGTAAGACCAAGTAACCGAAGGGATTTGTTTAAACTGTAAAAAACAGTATTTTCCTAATGTATATGAGATTTTAAAACATAACCCTATTTCCACACCCTCACCTGATATTTTTTTCACGTGTAATAGTAAAAGGATTCCAATCACCATGTTCACCCAACTGGTGTTGGAATGACCTGCCCAGCATTTATGATAAAACAACAAACCGGATGTGTTAATTATGGAAGTTGAGGGCTCCCAGGGGGACACTCTTCTTGTCCTTGTTGTCTACAGAGGCACCGAGTCCTGTTAACTTCCTTCCCAAAGACCTCCATGGCTGAGTAACTACAAATCTGATTTAGTATACAAGCGCTTACGAGTACTATAATTTCATGGGTGGAGGCCCAATGGAGTAGGGTTTGTGGCAGCCTGCAGGTCAGATCCCTGTGCTCACGTTTACATTCCCATAATGAGCCAGCTGTGGAGTCAGATGGCCTGGCCTCGGATGCCATCTCTGCCTTTTATTAGCTCTGTGACCCTGAGCAAATCACTTTACCTCTCTGAACGTCCGTTCTCTTATCTGTAAAACAAGGACAAAAATAGTACTTATCTCATAGGGTGATCGTGAAGATTCAGCTGAGAAGAAAATCAAATGCCTAGAACATAGCAAATGTTCAATACATGTTCGTTTTATTTTTATTCTGGGTCCACAAGGACCAGGCATCAGATGCAAGTCCTTCATCCTTAACTTGCCTAAGAGAAGATTGTCCTGAATTCATAGAGGAGGTGACGGCAGCATCTTCCTGTAGAAAGCCATTCTATGAATCATCTGTGAGGACAGTAGGCTGGTGACTAAAGGAGCTTTGGTCACCTTGGCCTTGGCGGAAATAGAGACTGGGAGGACACCCACACCGGCTGGACAGGACAGCCAAGGGAAGAGGCAGAGAATGAGGAAGTAAGCTATGTTAGTTGGGATGAATTTTCCAGTTCTTGTTTTAAACCCCTTTCCCCAAAGCACACACATCCTTTCGTCAGGGAAGCACCCATCAGAGTTAGAGCAAAATGACACAGGACATCATCCTTGGCTTCACTGGAATTGCTAATATGGTCACTTCACTACGACTTACAAGGGCCCATTTATCCAATGAGAATGAGTCACTGGGGCACACCACAAGAAGGATGAGTGACTTTGTCTCCCCCAAGCCATTGAAGAGCCTCCAACACCTGAAAAAGCAAGTAGCAAAGAAACACTAAGTGTTCTGAGTTGAAGGTCCTCCCTGGCCAGCATCTGTTGTCATGAGTCCCGGCCTGTAGCATGTGCACGGATAAACACAAATAAACTATACACTTACATGGCTGCATAGCCACTCTCTACTTGGACTCCTGTTTCTCATTTTTGAAAAAAATGTTTGTGATCTTCATCAGTCAGAGCTAAGACTTCTTCCTGTGGCCAAGTAATCAAAAGCTTATCAGAGTTGGCAAGAAAACGACTTCAAGAGGAATTTCAATTTATTTGAACGCACTAACCTTGTAAATTCCAAGAAAATTCAATTATACAAACTTGAGAAAAAGAGACATTCAAAGGATTTCTTTCAATTCAGATTTTAGTCAGTCAAGGAAATCTTGATACTAAGTCTTTTGCCTTCTCTTGATTTCCTTTTATATCTGTTTTAGGATTGTCAAGACCAACATAGTAAAGAATAGGGATTTTCTTTACTGTCCATTTTTATTTAGGTTGTTGTGGAAGGTTAACATTCCCTCTATGCCACTGAGACCTATTCTAGAGGGAGAAATACTCTTCGTTGTGTGTCCCCACAGCCAGCTGGGCCTGCGCTGGTTTATGTTCAGGGAAGAGCAGATGGTTCCAATGATGACTTAGCAGCCAAGATGTAAGGAAACGGTGCTTTTTTTTTTTTTTCTATATATGTGCTTATTAAAGTTGCGAAAACAAAGCAGCCCCTCACTTCACTTTTTCCAAAGGATGGATGGAATTGCAGGTAAACTATCGATTGAAGATGAACCATCTACAGTGAGGCACGGGTGGAAAATTAAACTCTAACATTGAGTCATTATCCCTGTTCCTGTCATGATGAGCTATAACAGTTTATTGTAAGAGATTATTCAGTCTGGGAATAAATTCAATGCATGAAGTGTCCCAAGCCACTGACGCCAATTAATCTAGAAATTGCAGCAATACTCAGTGCAGGAATCGAGGCCTAGAAGAATGGGCGAAGGCATGGCCAATGATTTTGCCTTACTCATTCTGAATCTAAGACAGCTATTCTACAATTCCAGAAGCCCCTTTAGTACTTCCTGGTATAAGGACAAAATCCCTTATACCCCAATAATATATTGTCCCTTGTCTCTATAAATTCTGAATGTCTTTTCCTCATCTGTAAAATCAGGTTAGTGAGGGGGCACCTGGGTGGCTCAGTTGGTTAAGCGACGGATTCTTGATTTCGGCTCAGGTCATGATCTCAGGGTCCTGAGATCAAGCCCCATGTCAGGCTCTATGCTCAGCAGGGAGTCTGCTTCTCTCCCTCCCCCTCTGCCCCACCCTCAAATAAATAAATAAATACATACATCTTTTTTAAAAAAATCAGGTTAATGATACTTATCACAGAGGGTTGTAAGGATTCAATGAGAAACTATCTTCAGGGCCCTGGCAAGAGTCAGAGGCCAGAGACTGTTTCCTCCTTTCCCCTCCTCGGTCCTGTCACTGCTCTTCCTTCTTATGGCATCAGAATTACCTCCTGATGCAACTGCTGCTGGGCGGTCAACCAGAACAACATATTCCCTGTGAATGTGATTGTTTCCTGCCCTGGGTAGCTCTTCATAGAAACTGAGGGGTTTTGTTCTTTCGTTCATTTCAATAAAACATCAACACACGCTTCTTGTGCACAAAAAGAGGCAGGGGTTTGAGCATACTGGGAGCAGGTTTTGCTCCAGTGAGCTCATTTATAAGGGTTTTGTTGGATTCTATTTAGATAGGGCCCCATAAGGCGCAGACCGGATAATCACCTATTAGCTGGTGAGCAGCGGGCACCTGAGACAGAGGACCCCAGGGTGACAGACGCCAACGCAGCTGCAGAGCTGACTCATGTGGGCCGTGGAAGGCCTCAGCGTGCAAGGAACAGAACCGGCTAGGCTGTGTCTCCCACATCCCACACCACAAGACCAGCGCTCGGGAAGAAACTCATTTTGCCTCATTCACGTCACGCACAGGCCCTAGAAAACGGCTCTCCCTGTCTCTCCCCAGGGCACTTAACAGGATCACACACAAGGACTCCTGTCAGCTAAGAACAACCCTAGGGAGGGACCATGTCCTTTCAAGTTCTGTCCCACGCAGAACCCATAATTATCTCATCTTCCCTGTGCCCAGACAAGAGAAAAAGAGAAAGAAGAGAGGAGAGAAATGGAAAAGGGCCTTAGTATTATTCCCTCTGATGTTAAATAACACACAGTTTCCTTCAGGAATGGGGGAGACCCATCGTGGTGCCCAAGAATATAAATGTAAACTTCTCATGTTAAAAAGCATCTCTATACACTATGTAATACATTTAAACTCCCTGGGCCCACAGCTCTACTCCCCTTCTCCAGCTTCTGGCCTTCCAGGAGTCATGGCCTAGCAACGAAAGAGTAAGTCAGCAGAAACAGGGAATATTTCTGACACGTTAGCTCCTGGGGGACTAGGGTGAGATATTGTAGTCTCAGGTTTCAACTTGCTTACAGTGTGGCGAGAGGGACAAAGAAGCAAATCCATACAGGACATTATAATAACCAGAGTTCTGTGAAGGATGCTTTCCCTAAGGAGAAGAAGGGAAGGCATCCCGGGCCTTGCACAGAGCATGAGGAAGCCCTGGGCATCCCTCCCCAGGGGCAGCACTCTGAGGGAGGGTGCAGCTTAGGATCCAGCAGATCGCTGTGGGTGGCCCTGCACTCTGGCCATAAAGAGAACTAAATGCACATTGTTGCATAATAGGCATTGAAAAGCAAACTTAAAATAGTCATTGTCCTGGAAGCATCTATGTGAAAAAGGAGTGGCCTGGAGGCTGGCAGACAAATTTACATTTGTTTGGGGTAGGAGTTTCCTAGCGGAGGGCCCCAGGGCCAGAGCAGGGCCCCAGTTAGGACTTTCCAACACCTCCACTGCAACCCCGATTCTGTAGAGTACCCCTCAGAAGTCTTCCAGGAAAATTTTTGTTTCTCTTGAAGCCATGTTTCTCCAAGGACAGATAGTATTAGAACAAATCCAGTTTTAGCACTAGCCATGGGTTCAGGCATCCTTCAGTGCCATAAAGCTTTAAGAAAGGTTTGGCCACGCCAGAGGGGTAAAAAACCTTATCAGTCACTGTGCTCCAAGAAGATGAAATCCAGTGAAGCACAGATTTGGAAGCAATAAATGTCTAGGCACATGAGCTGCTTCCTGGTTTCGTCTACCACAGAGCATCTTAAAAATCATCATTCCTATTTCAGAAAGAACTACCCAATTGAACCACACCCAACTGTCACCAGTTCTAGCAATATCAGTTCCACTACTTTCAATCCATCACTCCCTGTCTATTACTGCCGACACTCAAAATCTCCGTGCTGGCCCTAATTTCTAACTGGGAATGTTGTGATAGCAGTTACCTTCTGTTAGATGATGTTCTTTTGCCGGCAAGTAATGAAAATCAACTTGAAACAGCTTAGGAGAAAAAAAAACTGGTAGGATACTAGAAAGCTCATAGAGTCTCAGGAACCCCAGGAACACCCAGGACTTGGGAAAAGCAATGAACTGTAAAGACCCTAGTGGCAAGAGTTCGTGCTTAGTCCTTCTATTGTCCTGCCATTGATTACCTGACCCAGCTCTGAATTCCCAGTCTCTGTCTCCTATTCTTATTCTTAAGGAAGAATCTGGTTGGGTGAGCTTTGTTTGGGTCAAGTGTCCACTCTGGTCAAAGTGGTCACAATCAAGATGATGGTATCATGTAGCACAAATGTGGCTCCCTGGCCCACCCCAGAGATGAGAGGCAGAATAAAAACATCAATAAGTGTATAAATCTTGAGGGAGAGAGAGTGGTGGTTGGATACCAGATTGGAGGGGAAATGCCAGCCTTGAGCAGATGCAGTCTGCCACACACAACCTGTAAGGGAACAACATTTTTGTTGTAGCTTGTTTTTCTCCCATATTCCTCTGGCAGGATCATGGAAGAAGCTCACCTATTTCCATAATAGAGTAGAAAAACAACAACACCTGCCCAGCATTGGCTTGAGACAGCAGGGTCACATCAGGCAGTACAGTGGCTACTAGAATGTGAATCAGTCTGTGCGGCCCCTTGGCATTATCATCTCCTCCCCATCTCCAAGCTAGGGCAGTATAATTAGAAGCAAGGGAGAAGCAAGGGAGAAGGGGCACCTAGGTGGCTCAGTCAGTTGAGTGTCCAACTCTTGGTTTCAGCTCAGGTCACTATCTCGGGGTAGTGAGATCAAGCCCTACATGGGGCTCCATCTCAGTGGGGAGTCTGCTTGGTATTCTCTCTCTTCCTCTGCCCCTCCCCCACTCATGCTCTTTCTCTCTCTAAAATCAATCAATCAATCAATCAATCAGTCAATCAATCAATCAATCTTTAAAAAAAGAGAAAGAAGTTAGGGAGAAACTTCTGGAAAATAGCAGTCCCTCAAGTGGGAGTACTAAGAAATTCTGTGAGGTGCAGGGGTAGCTCACCATGAGCACAAATGGGAAGATATTGAGCCCAGATTTTAACATGAGGCAAACCTCACAATGAAGCAAACCTCCCCAGACTCACCCAAAGGGGCCAGGCTAGAAGAGCTCAAGTCATAGCATACTTGACAAGCCAATGTGTTTGGGTGGGACTACAAACTCCTGAGAAAACTAATGAGATATTTGGGACCTTGGGTATGACAAAAGAAAGACACAAAACATATAGGACAATCTATGTTAGAAGAAGGGGAATCAATAACCCAGATGGAGTGAAGCTTTAAGCTAAGCCTCAGAAATATCTTCAAAGAGATAAAGGAGGATAAGAAGAAACAGTTACAAAAAAGAAACCAGGTGACACGGAGTACAAAACATGTAATGGTAGTAATGCCTTCAATAGAATAAGCTAAAGAGCAGAGTGGATACAAACCAAGAACCAACCAATGACCTGGAAAAATTGGTCAAGCCACATCCCAAAAAGGATAAGGAAGAGATAAAGAGATGAAAAGTTAAGGAAAGAGGAAAGTGGAAAGTGGACACAAAAGTTCAGTGAAAAGCACCTGAAAGTGAATATTAACGTTGCTCGACCATCACAGCATGCTATGTTCAGAATAGAGACTCAACAGGAACATACTTTCTGTTACCATTTCTTTAGGGAACGTGGAAACCACAAAAAACAAAAAACAAAAAACATTCATTTCTGGGTTTTACTGAGAGTCGCCTAATAAAAGAGTTCCAGATGGTGGCAAGAAATTCCAGAATACTCTTCATTCAGTTACTAGTTTCTAAAAGCACACTGTTTTACCCTTAAGTAAGGAAACAAAGCAGACTACAGATAGGTTTCCTCTTTAATGTGTCACCATGAAACCAAATGCATTTATTTATTTATTTATTTATATTATTATTATTTTATTGTTTTATTTAAATTCAAGTTAGTTAACATGTAGTATATTATTAATTTGGGGGTAAAATTTAGTGATTCATCAGTTCATATAACACCCAGTGTTCATTATTCATTACATCATGTGCCCTCCTTAATGACCATCACCCAGTACCCCATCCCCCCACCCCTCCAGCAGCCCTCAGTTTGTTCTCTATAGTTAAGAGTCTCCTATAGTTTATCCCCCTCTCTGTTTTTATCCTATTTTATTTTTTCTTTTTTCCCCCTACGTTCATCAGTTTTGTTTCTTAAATTCTGTGTACAAGTGAAATCAAGAAATGGGCAGAAGACATAAACAGACATTTCTCTAAAGAAGACATACAAATGGCTAACAAACACATGAAAAAATGCTCAACATCACTCATCATCAGGGAAATAAAAATCAAAACCATGATGAGATACCACCTCACACCAGTCAGAATGGCTAAAATTAACAAGTAAGGAAACAACAGATGTTGGTGAGAATGCGGAGAAAGGGGAACCCTCCTACACTGTTGGTGGGAATGCAAACTGGTGCAGCCACTCTGGAAAACAGTATGAAAGTTCCTCAAAAAGTGAAAAATAGAGCTACCCAGCAATTGCACTACTAGGTATTTATCCAAAGAATACAAAAATAGTAATTTGAAGGAGCACTTGCACCCCAATGTTTATAGCAGCAACGTCCACAATAGCCAAACTGTGGAAAAAGCCCAGATGTTCATCAATGAATGAATAGATAAAGAAGATGTGATATAGGGGTACCTGGGTGGCTCAGTCATTGGGCATCTGCCTTCAGCTCAGGTCATGATCCCAGGGTCCGGGAATCGAGCCCTGCATTGGGCTTTCTGCTCAGCAGAGAGCCTGCTTCTCCCTCTCCCACTCCCCCTGCTTGTGTTCCCTCTCTCACTATGTCTCTATCTGTCAAATAAATAAATAAAATCTTTAAAAAAAAGATGTGGTATATATGTACAATGGAATATTACTCAGCCATAAAAAAGGATGAAATCTTGCCATTTGCAATGATGTGGATGAATCTAGAGTATATTATGCTAAGCAAAATAAGTCAGTCAAATGCATTTTTAACATGTTCTGAACACAATGATGATCTTAAAGACATAAGGATCCAATCTGAGTTTGAGATAAACATAATCCTAAAGATAAAGCAAAAGAAGAGATGCTGAATATGGTTGAAATAAAAACCATTTTGCAAATAACTTCTAGTCTGACAGTGTCTAAATACTTTAATGAATGTAAATGTTCTTAAAAGAGAAAAAAGACTTCCCAGACTTAAGTTTTTGGTTGTCTGTACACGTAATCGGTCCCTGGCTTTATTTGATGTACAAGCTAATTAGATATGAAATGACACAAGAACAGTTATTTTCAGAATTTTTCTCCTTTAAAGAATGAAAATCTAGTGTTTTTCCCTCCTTTTCAAAATTTCCTTTCCAGAGCACTGGGTGTTATATGCAAACAATGAATCATGGAACACTACATCAAAAACTAATGATGTAATGTATGGTGATTAACATAACATAAAAAAATAAAACTTAAAAAAAAATTTCCTTTCCAAGCATTTTTCCCAGACCAGCTTTGTAGTCTCCCCCACCCCCATTTTTACACTTAGATTTTTCAAATTGGAAAAATCATGCACCATGGGTGGAAACTATAAGAAAATCAAAATGAGCCAAATTTGCTGTAAAGGGTTACAGTACCATACCAAAAAATGGAATGCTTTCTAACAAAATGTCTCTTTGTGAGAGATTCTATTCCAAGTTGTGGTATTGGATGGGAATCCAAGCAATGGTGCAAGAGGACATCATGGGATTCAACTCCATTAGCAGCAGATAAGGAAACTAAGGCACAGGGAGACAAATAATGTCATCAAGCCAATGGGTAGCAACATCTGAACTCGAACCTTATGCTCCAGCCTCAAAGGCCAATTCCTGCACAGTTATCAGTGAGGTTTTAATATGGAAAATTAGTTAATGCTGACTAAAATAATATAGATTTGCAAGAAAACAAGAGTACACATTTAGGAAGCTTAGGGGGGAAGGAGAGAGGCCTAGAAGATCAGATGACCTGTACATATTCAGACAAGAGATGGGGCCAACAGGCAGAGAAAAGCAGTCTCAGGGAGAATAAAGCCTTTGTCTCCTCCTCCAGGGAGAACTCATGGAAGACTCGACTCACGAAGCTGCTCCGCACCACTAAATCTCAGAAAGCCATGGCTGGGTGCACCCTTGCTCCAGCGGTACAGGGGATAGGGAAAGGCTAAAAGTGCACCTGCCCATCAGGCAGTCACTTCCCTTTCTCTTCTGCTGGCACCTACCCATCAGCCCTGCTCCTGTTTCCTACCTCCTGAGCCACCATGATGACCACATCACATCCTGAAAGAAACAAGCCCCGTTAACTTCAGGATAGGTCTTGCAAGTGGGTATCAAGTTATCTCAGATTTCTGCTCCTCCTCATCCTTCAAAGCTTCACTTATGTTCTTACCGATGCCTGAAAGACCTTCAATCTAAAATAAAGTCTTTCTCTTCCAATAGGAGGAGGGGAGAGAGGGAAGATTAAATCACAAATGTTTAATTTAATTACCAAATTGGCTGGAGTTCATTTCATTGAAATGTTATCGCACAATGGCTAATGCTTTCTCTTTCCCTCACCAACTCACTCAGCACTTCTACGAATTCTAACCCATATCCAAACAGTTCTCAACCTTCACCTGAAACACAGTGGCTCCTCACACGGACCACAACAATCCGCTGTTAACTGCTCTCCCTACTTCTATTCCGTCTTTCCTTTCTTCTAGTAAACACAATTTAAGTGTATAGACTTTCTTCTGAGCACTGCTTTCTCCCCTTTTCATTGATATTAATTTAAAGTATTTTCACTGTTATTTATTTCTTAATTGCCTATAATTTTAGTTTTTATTTTCTGTTTAACACATGAAGTATGTGGAACAGTATTCTTAATTTTCAAGTGATGAGTTATTTTTGACTATTCTCTTGTTATTTTCTAGTTGTAATGAACCATATAGCCTTGGAAATATAGCCTGCATAATAGAATGACGGTGACATTTGGGCCGACTGAGTGGTAGAGTTGGTTAAGCGCCTGACTCTTGGTTTCTGCTCAGGTCATGATCTCAGGGTCCTGAGATGGAGCCCTGTGTCAGGCTCTGCACTCATCAGGGAGTGTGCTTGTGGATTCTCTCTCTCCTTCTGCCTTGGCCCCTCGCCCCACTCATGCTTTCTGTCTCCCTCTCTAAAATAAATAAATACATCTTAAAAAAAAAAAAGAATGACAGTGACATTTACTGATTTTCATAGATATTTATAGTCATTTGCATGAATTTGAATACAGATCTCTATGTGTGGACATATGTAAGTTCTCATTTTATACATGCATATATGTACATGTACAAAATCCCCAAACTTTATATATGTATTTTATATATGATACTTATGCACATGTATATATAATCTAATTGTAAAATTTGCTTGAATCCCCTGTGTTCACTGGAATATAACCCCATGATGACAAGGAGTTTTGCTTATTTTTACCTTACTATAATATTCAGTATAAAGAACAGTTCCTGGAACATGGTAGGCATCTTATAAATATTTAGTGACTAAATGCTAAACATCCATATATTTTCTGCTTTGTATATCAGTTTTTTCATTATAATTTCTTTTTAAAATTTTTTATTTTTAATTGAAGTATGCTTGACATATAATATTAAATTAGTTTCCATTATACAACATAGTGATTTGATAATTACAAAATTACAAAATGCTCACCATGATAAGTGTAGTACAATATTATGGGGTTACACAATATATTATAATTATTATTGACTATATTCCTTATGCTGTACTTTTCATCTCCAGGATTGTTTATTTTATAACTAGAAGTTCATACCTCTTTGGCAACCATCAGTTTATTCTCTGTATTTATGAGTCTATTTCTCTCTGTTGTTGTTTGTTCATTTGTCTTGTTTTTTAAATTCCACATATAAGTGAAATCGTATGGTGTTTGTCTTTATCTGGCTAATATCACTTCACATAATACCCTCTAGGTCCATCCATGTTGTCATAAAAGGCAAGATTTCATTCTTTGTTATGGCTGAGTAATATTCCATTGCATATATATACCACATCTTCTTTATCCACTCATTTATCACTTAGGTTGCTTCCACATCTTAGCTTTGGAAATAATGCTGCAGTAAACACAGGGATGCACATATCCTTCTGAATTAGTATTTTCATTTTCTTTAGGTAAATACCCAGAAGTGGAATTGCTGAATCATATGGTAGTTCTATTTTTAGTTTTTTGAGGAACCTCCACACTGTTTTCCACAGTGGCTGCACCAATGTACATTCCCACCAACAGTACACAGGGTTCCCTTTTCTCCATATCTTGTACGCCAATTTTTGAGAGAGCTATATTAAAATGTTTCATTAGGATTGGGTTCTGTCAAAAACCACTTGAATGAGCCAAATGTTTGTGATAGAAAAGAACTGACAAGATTGCTTATTTAAAAAGCTACACAAAGTTCCTGATGGATTCAACAGAGATTTTTTGCATAACTCTGGTTTTCAGGGACAGAGAATTTAAGGATGGATGAGACCTCATGCCAGAGCTGCTGTTTTGCATAATCCCCGGGAGCCCCATCCTTATAATTGTCTACATAAATAGCGCCCTCTAGAGCTGTGCCATGCACTCCTACAAGGCTATTTGCTATGGCCTAACTAGGCCTGTCCTCAAAGGTGCTTAAAAGATCTTTCAGGTAGCTCAGAGGCTTGTACTTTGAGGTCCAATAATTCCATATTACCTTTATAATCAAGGTATATATTCCCTTGCCCTCTGCTCTGCCTACCACCTACACACACACACACACACACACACACACACACACACACACATCTACAATAAAAACACTTGTGCATAAATCTTATTTAGAGATGTCTGACACAAGTCAGGGGAGGTCAATCTCTTACTAGGTTCCCGGCCAGTGATACCTAAACTTTTATATATCTGGGTAAAGAAGACCTTGGAAGAGCCTCCCAATCAGTGATTCACCAGCTAGAAAACTGATCCCATTCTTTACTCCTCGATCCTGTTCAGAAACTGGTGCCACAAAATGATATCATTTCTCCAAGGAAATGTTCAAAGTGAATGATTTCTTAGGAATTACAAAAGAACCACGATTCTGCCTGGCAACTATCAGACAAAGTGATATCATGGAGTTACAAGGAACTTTCTTGAAGAATGTAGAGGAAAAAAAAATTAACAAACATTTGCCAGACATTCTGTAAGCATTGTGATGTCTTGGCCACTTTATTCTTTCCTGAAATATTTCTCTATTCCTTGCTGAGTCTAGAATCTGGATATGACAGTTGTAATAGTCTCTCTTTCTTGTCCAAGCAGTCAGATTCCCTGACATCTCCTTCAGGTGATGCTACCAATGTCCATCTCCACCCAACAGTTTTCTTCCTTACCTGCCTCCACCCCTCCTAAATGCCCTGTTGTCTTACAAGTCTAAGGAACACAGCAATGAGATACCACTACACACCTGTTAAAATGGCCAAAATCCAGAACACTAACAAGGATATGGAGCATAAGGAACTCTCATTCATTGCTGGTGAAAAGCAAAATGATACAGCTACTTTGGAAGACAGTTTGGTGGTTTCTGACAAAGCTAACCACAGTCTGACCATAGGATTTACCAAGTGCACCCGTATGTACTTATCTAAATGAATTAAACTTATATCCATACAAAAATCTGCACACGGATATTTATAGCAGCCTTATTCATTATTGTCAAAACGTGGAAGCAGCTGGGGCACCCGGGTGGCTCAGTTGGTTAAGTGTCTGCCTTTGGCTCAGGTCATGATCCCAGGATTCTCGGATTGAGCCCTGCATTGGGCTCCCTGCTCAGAGGGGAGTCGGCTTCTCCCTCTCTCTCTGTCCCTCCCCTGCTTGTGCTCTCTCTCTCTCTCTCTCTCTCTCTCGCTCTTGCTCTTGCTCTCTCTCAAATAAATAAATAAAATCCTTAAAAAAAATAATCGAAACTGGCAAGTTGAGAAGTCCATTTGTCTTTCCTTCTCCCTTTTTACTTGAGAGCGGTGCCATCGCCTTACTCATTTCTAAAACTTTTATTAGTGCCTACCAAAATATCTTCTTCAATAAATATGTATTAAGCTTTATTAAACTGTATCATGTAACTGAATACAAAAATCATAATCATACTCTGATTCTGATATAAAGTGGCATGACTCTTGCTCACCCAGACTGAGTTCAGCTGACTATTTTTTGTACTTTTTAGGATGCCCAGTATAAACCAGGCCTTCCAGCACCTGGTTGGCTCAGTTGGTACAACATGGGACCCTTGATCTTGGGGTCATGAGTCTGAGCCCCTCGTGGGGGATAAGGTTTACTTAAACCTGGCCTTCCAGACAGGACCCTGTTCCACTAATTCCCACACAAGACTCAGAAAGAATGATAATGAATGAATTTAGAATAGGCTTTGAAATTCAAATAGCATAGTTAGCCCTCTTATTACTGGTTTTGTGTAACTACTTTTTGGTGAATCCTGAGAAAGCCACCTACATAAGTATGTAAAATTATGCCATTATTAATGGATCCAGGGAAAGGCCAGGGAGTTTCTAGTTCTGTGGAATCATTTTACTCTGGCAGCATTGACCTTCGACGTCTTCTGAGTGAAGCCACAACTCAGGCTTGAAAAGTCTTAGAAATTGTTTTTTTTTTCTTTTGAATTTTTTTCCAAATTAAGACACAGCTATCAACTGACACAAATAGGCACAGAAGGCATTGCCTTTCTTGAATATATAAATCTGGTCTCTCAAAGGAAACTATTAAATCTTCTTGAGGATTTTTTTTTCCTCTTTAGGGATCTTTTCATATAGTGTCATGTGGAAACAATACTTAAAATTATGTCTGCCTGAAAAAAAAAAGGACTTCTGATTTCCCAGCAGCAGTAAACACCATTTTACAACTGATTTATAGTGACCATATCCAAGGGCTCCAAGCTGCAGCGTGTGTGACTCCATTCTAAGAAGGGGAGCCTGCCCAGGTGTGGGGGCTCCAGAAGAAACCCCTACACAGTGGCTTTCTCCTACCACCACCATCCAGGTGCAAGGTGATTCCTAAAACTGAACCTGAATGAGGGAAAACTACCTCTGAATCCTCTGGCCTCAAGGCTTCACCGGGAGCAGAATCATAAATAAAAAGAAAAATGAACACAGGGCACCTGGGTGGCTCAGTCATTTGAGCGACCAACTCTTGATTTTGTCTCAGGTCATGATCTTGGGGTCTTGGGATTGAGCCCTGCCTTGGGCTCCTCTCAGCACAAGTCTGCTTCTCCACCCCCCCACCCCCAGCCCCTGCTTGTGCGTCTCAGATAGATAAATAAAAATTCAAGAAATTTTTTTAAAAAGTTTCTCTCTCCCTCTCCTTCTGCCCCTCCCCCGCTCACACTCTCTAAATAAACGAATGAATGAATGAATGAATGAATAAATAAATAAATAAAATCTTTTTTAAAAAACTTTCTAAGCACATGACTTTTTGAATGGTGATTTGTCGCTTTGTGATGGTAGTGGTTTTAGAATTTTTAGGCCTGAATTGCTTCAACTTTGCTTCTACTCATCTGAACACTGCTTTAGGAAAATTGAAATCTATGGAAGTCTCTGCAAAACTCAAATGTACACAATGATTGGTCTGAGTAATAAACTGTACTACAGCAGTACTCAAAATTGGCTTTAAAAGTTTCCGCTAGAAGGGGCGCCTGGGTGGCTCAGTCATTAAGTGTCTGCCTTGGGCTCAGGTCATGGTCTCAGGGTGCTGGGATCGAGCCCCGCATCAGGCTCCCTGCTCCGCGGGAAGCCTGCTTCTCCCTCTCCCACTCCCCCTGCTTGTGTTCCCTCCCTCACTGTCTCTCTCTCTCTGTCAAATAAATAAATAAAATCTTTTTTAAAAAAATGTTATCCCTTCTGGTTTCTTCTATGAGTTTTCCATTGAAGTCCTTAAAACCTAAACCAATTTAACAAAACTAAACTTACACAAAATCTTCATAAACACATCAATCAAATATGTACTTTTATTTACATAAAAATAAGTTTCTTATTGTCCTCTTCTCTACTCATCAAGGACAATGACATTATGAAAAAGCTAATCCGCTAGTCCAGCCTTCCATACCACCTTCTATTCTCTCACCAAAGTGTTAGTTAGGTAATTGCTCTTCTTAACACTTTTCACATGCTCCCTTTTCATCTCCAATAATTGGGTCCAAATTCTCAAGCATTATGTACAAGCCCTTTACGTTCCTGGTCTACCCTCTCTCTCCAGCCTACAGTCTTGCCAAGATCTCCTCTCCATGCCCCGAGCATCCTAGCCCCTCCCCTCGCGGCCATTCCGACTATGTTGGGCTCCCCAGCACACTACACAGAGCATGCCTCTGCAGAGAACATCCTTCTCCACTTTGTCTTCCGGACTGTCCTTCAGAGACCAGTTCACCCACCATCTTTCCAAAACAGCTGCCCCCAAGTCCCCTCCTCTCTTGTCCTCCTCTTTGTTAGCTCTCTTCCTTGCGTAGGCATGGATGGTTGCAACCACCTAAGCAGGTGAGCAGTTTATTTGTTTATTTAGCTGTTTCCCTTCCCAGGCTGTGAGCCCCCCGAGGACTCTGATTCTGTTCTGTTCACATTTGTGTGCCCACAGCTGGCATTGTGCCCGACATGTAGTAGGTGCTCAGTAAACATTTTGTGAATAATTGAAAAAAAATAAGGATACACAACCAATGTCCAAGAACCACTGCTGACACAGAATAGAATCATTCAGAAACTCATAAGGGACATTTTGTTTGATGCTATATATTACTGTGAGTAAAAATGACCCTTAGAATAATTGGTTCCTGAAATGCTTATGAATACTCTAGAAAAGGGGAAGCCATCTTCAAGCCACATATTAAACAAATGAAAGGATTATTGACAAATGCATTTATTGCCTTTAATAAAATATGTCGATGCTTATTCTGCCTTTATAGAAAAATAGCTAACTGAAATATCCTACTAGTCATGCCACTTCCCTATCATTCTAGATTAAAAGGGGCTTGGTGACACTCCAAATCTGTATTAAAATATATTTCATCTCACAGGCAACTCTTACATAAACAAAATATATTTTAGAACCTGTCAAAATCGGTGATGAAACTAATTACAACAGTCTTATTTTAGAATCGAACACCTGGAGAAGGAACTCGGGCCAAGGTATCCCTGCAATAGAAATGTCTTGATGGAGGGCACAGCCCTGTGTCTGCAACTGTCCCTTGCCTGGGAAATGCTGGGAATACTTAATATCTTAGCAGTCACCCCAAATTTCCTTTCCTCACACGGTTACTGCCTCAGACCTGGCAGCCTCTGGTTTTCTTGTACAAAAATGCATTTGGCACAGTTCAGCAAGCATGCTCTCAAGTTTGCAACCTCCTTCTTTGAAAAGATTGTTTTTTATCTTAAAACATATTTTTTGCCCTAAATAGCTTCTGTTGTTTTCTTAAGCAAGTTTGAGACATTCGGAATTTTAACGGGTTCTGAAATAATATTCATGTGATTACCTGATTAATGCATATTCCCCACTGTGGCCAACAGTTCCCAGCTGCCTTTACTGCTGCACCATATTGCATTGAATTCCAAAAAGGCACAAAGGAAAAAGGGATAGAAATGTGTAGCTCTAAGGTTGGACCACCTAATGTAGGAATGAGAAGTAACTTTCAAGAAAAGTAAAAGAGAACCCAGGGTTCCTGCTCCAAGCCTTAGCTTGCTCAGCGGAAATTTTTCACAGATCTTGTGATGCCACTTACTTAGAATTCTTTCCTGGCTTCTATGGGAAATCTCAGCCGGGAATCTATATCTCCATAAATGTGCAATTATTTCCTTGAGCCTTGTACATGACTGCCAATACTGCATTATGATAATGCCGCACTCCGCGTATCCAGTCACTCACTTTACCTTAGGGAACATTGTAACACAAGCTGAAAAACTAAGATGTACTTGGGCTGTGCAAAAAACCAACAGAAACTTGAGGGAGATGCATGAACCCAACACAAAACCAGAAGCCTCAATATCTTGAGTGTTCCTTCCCAACTCTTTTCACCCCTGACCCTTTCCTCCAGCCCATAATCAGCTTCTAAAAATTCCACATCCACACGCAGTGGTCACAAGAATTGCCCATACATCCACCCTTCAGAGTGAGATGGAGTCACCTGAACTTTTGCACCAGCGTCTTCCTGGCTTGTGCCTGGCACCATGATGATCAGACACTGGTGCCAATATGATGATATCAGGGCACCTGCTCTGAAATCTAGGCTCCTACTGTCACCTCTATAGTTTCCACCTGTTCAAAGGGCAGGGCCTGGCAGTAGCAGTGTCTTCCTCAAGGAATCCATGTTGTTTTTCCTCCAGTTTTTTTATGTGCCGCCAAGCAGCATCTACATTTGCATTCTTTCCCTCCAGTGTTCACTTACAAAGAATGGGCTCATCAACTGTTTCAGAGATCACCCTGAGGAAAATGTTTTCTGGGTCCCCGTTTTTATTTTCTTCTGCTCCTTTCACACTGCAGGACACATGGAACACAAAGACAGTCTTATTTTAGGGAGCGGGTAGTCTTCCTTCAATAGCCAGCGGTTTCTGTGAACTCTCTCATTATTGGTAAGCTTCTGGCTTGTGCCAGATTTCACCTCAATTTCTAAGAATATGAAGAAAATAATTACTTGGTATTCTTGCCATGTCTTCATCTTCCATTCCTACTTCTCTATTGTGATTCTTGGAGGGCAAAGCTTTTCTTTTGCCATTTATCTATTCTTCATATATAATTAGACCTCTCAGTTTCCTTTCACAAGCAGAGAGTGGAACTGAGCACATTTAAATAAAGAGAAACTGTACTCTGAGCCACATTGCCAGCATACTGATGAATGCTGTCGCTGAGGCTGGCAAATCATAATTACTGGTACTTTTAAAAGTAAAATGGTCTATAATCCTTAAATGTGATATATGAGGTGTTTTATTACTCCCCAGCACTCTAGTCTGCAACGGGCAACAGTTGCTTCTGGGAGATTCTCCTGTAAAAACACCTAACAGTAGCAATTAGGAAAAATTCACATACACACACACACACACACACACACACACACACACACACACAGAGGGAGGGAGGGGGGAAAGAGAGAGAATTAGGATCTATATTCTCTCTCTTTCCAGTTCCCTTTTCCCAGAATGATGATAATAGGAAAAATGGTCCAAAAGAACAGGGGGACAAGTCAGGAGACTGGATAATCCAGATTGGGCTCCTGAGGGATGGGGAGGGTGGCTACATGTTTCTCCATGTGGCACACAACCCCACTGCAAGATGCAGGGGAATGGCAACAGAGGATCACCAGCCCCTTCTTGGTGGTTGCTTCTTCTTCTTGCTGTTGCTCTTTTTTTAAGTAGAGGGCCCAAGATTCAAGGAGCCATCCTGCACTCATTTAAAATATGAAGGTGGTAAAAATGACTTCAAGTATTTTCTTAAAAATTTTAAACCTGGGAATATTTTCTATCTTCACTTTATCTTTTGTGGTTTTTCCAAATGACTTCAGTTTTAAGTCTATCATTTTGCCAAAATAATAAAACATCTGGAAAATCCAACCAATACAGAAAAGTAAAAAACAGAATCTGACAGCCCTTCCCTATAGATAAGTTCTGTGAAGAGATTTGGCTGTATCATACTGGAATTTTTCTACACATTTGCAGATGTGTGGATGTATCAGTATATATGTTTATATAGACATAGAATAAAATTTGTATATATAAACATATTTATAAGTATATGTGTTTCTGGATTTATATGTATTACTGAACATAGAACCAAACATGTACGGGGCAAATTTCAGAAATTGTGTTCAGGCTATATTTCTAGGTATAGTTGTGTTTGTGTGAATGTGTGTATATGTGTATGTGTGTGCATATATATATATACATATATAAATGTATATAAATGTACATATATATTCACATACACATATGCATGTATTTACACATTTATCCATTATCCCTGGCACTGAAATTCCTCTCAGGATAGCAACTGCATTTATTTAAGAAAATTCTTTTGCAAAAAAAATTCTTTGGCAAGGTCATTTGGGATGAGAGGTGAGACACTGAAGACACAGGTATTTTCAAGAGACAGAGTAACACAAGAGATTAATTAATTTTAAAAATCACTATTATCTTTATTATGATTAACATTTATTAAATACCTACTATATGTCAGGTGTTATTTTAAGATGACTAAACCATTCCACCAGAGTATATGAGCAAAATGTGCTTCTGTCACAAGCAGAAGAGGATGGAGTGGCAGAAAGGACCCACAAGAAAGAGGCTGCCCAACTGAGCTCTAAGTGAGGAGCAAAGACAGTGAGGCGGCCCCAGAAGTGAGCGCCATCTTTCTCTGTCCACATTTTTTTTCTGTACCTTCTTCCCTAGAGCAAAAGCAAATTCTGCTCATTTTTTCGGACACAGAAATTTAGTCAGTCTTCTTCTCGACTTTCATCAGCATGTTTTTTTATGAGTGGAGGGGAATTTTGCTTTTGCTTTTATTTTTGTTTTGATTGTTAGTTCTCCTTTGGTCATAAAGAAGGTTTTACTTTGCACAGAAGCGAATTTATTAACATTTTCTTTATGGGTTCTGACTTTATGCCTGCTCATAAAGGCCCTGCACACCCCCCAAAACTATAAAAGTAATTTTTCCCTTTTTTTTTTTTTTTTTAGCACTTCTGTGCCTTTGTTTCTTACATTTAAGTCTTTGCTCTATCTGAATTTCTTCTGGATTATTTTGTATTTAAGAAGTAATGTAGGGATCTATTAATTAATGGCTAACCACTTGTTCTAACATTATATATTAATTTACCCTTTTCACTGATTGTAAATGCCACTTTTCTTGATATACTGAAATCATATAAGTTCTTGCATTTCTGTCTGAATTCTCTACTCCTCTCCCTTGGTTATACCACCCATTTCAGTATAAGTACCCTAATATATTAATTAAGGTCACTTCATAATGACAACAGCAATTTTATTTTGCTGATTTATTGAATGTTTTATTATGTGCTGATACTGTTTTTTTTTTACATGTGGAATGTCAGACAGAGAGAAGTTCAATAATTTACCCAAGTTCACACAGATATTAAGTAGAGGAGCCAAGATTTGAACCTAGATTGTCCAGCCCTACAGACAACCTCTTGGTCATTATTCTCAGCCACCTCATGACACAGCTGGATGTCATAAAGTCATTCTACTTTTGTGACTCTTCTCTCTCCGAATATTCCTTTATTTTTATTTTTCCAGATGAACTTCAGAATTATTTTTGACAAATTTTCCCCAGAATCTTGGGCTAGTTTTACATGGGGATCCTAGTGAATATACACATTGATTTAAGAAGAATTGATAAGTCTAAGGAGTCTTCCTTTTCATGAGTAAGGTATGCTTCTCTATTTATTTGTCTTCTTTTATATACTTCCACCGCGATATTTGCAAACATCTTTATGGTGACAGGACTTTGTTTGTCCATTTTATTTCCTAATTATTGGTTAAGAAAACTATTAACTTTTATATATTAATGTCAAGTAGTAGTAAGGGTAATGGCATCCTAGTCTTATCTGTGATTTTAACGTGAACGCTTCCAGTGTTTGCCATACATATAGTCCTACATTTTTATTTTAAAGATATATTCTTAAATATTAAAGGAATATTCACTTATCCTTATTTTCCTATGATTTCTTTAAAGTCAGAAATAGACATTAACTTATCAAATACCTCTTCTATACCTATCAACATGATTATATCTTTTTCCCTTTTGGCCTACTAATAAGGTGAATTGTCAATAAATATCCTAATTAAGCCTTTCTTAAAGTCTTAAAGAATAAACTCCATGTGGTTTTGTCTACTTTTTTAGTTTATTACTGGATTTTATTTGCCTTGTTATTTAGGATTTTTGCATAGACATTCACATGTGAGACTAGCCTATAATTTTCTTTTTTGTGCTATTTTGGTCAAAATTTATATGCTGGTTTTATAAAAAAAACTTGTCTTTCTCTATGTTCTAGTACAGTTATAAAGGCATCAGAATTATCTATTTCTTGGACATTTGAAAGAATTCACTCAGATCCCAATACTTCTCAAGGGAATAGCTTTTAGAAAGCCTGAATAGAGCAAAAATAAATCTATAAATAAAGCTGGTACCATTTTGACAAATATACTAGTTGGCTCAGACTTCCATAGTTTGGGAACAGACTAGATTTAGGTAAATCAAAGAGGTTATCCATAGAAAGGACACAGAGTACAACCAAGATGCACAACAAAGAGATCAGCAACATCATCCAGGACAGCCAGAGGTACAAGTTTCTGGACTCCAGAAATTCTCCCTAGGGATGCCCAACTGTTGATGGTACCAGCAGCCTAACTGCTCTCCTTCCTGTCAGTCCTAATTTGAAAGTGGGCTAGAGAGTACCTCACCTATGCTGAGGACACCTCATCCATCATGGAGTTATACAGGCAATGGTACAATCTCAAAAACAAACATACCATCCTCCACCTCCCAGGGTCTTCCAGCTGGGTTCGAGTTCATATCTGAACTTAGTGTTGGGAACCAGAACAAAGGCCAGTTTTTTCAGAAGCCTCTGGGTACCATGCTAGCAATTTTTAGAACAGTCATCTACCTAGCTCTAAAAGATAAAGATAGTAGTTTCGAGATAGCCTCCTGTATTGGAAAACTATGTTCTTGCCAGATCACAATCTTCTTGAGCCTGAGCTCCAAATCTCATATAACCCCAATAGCTCTATACAGTACCTGCTAATCCCAAAATTTTCTGATTTTCTAATTTTCTTTAGGTTTCTGTCTCCCTTCTCAAATCTCACATAAATGCATAAAATGATGCACTTTAGCCATAATAAAAATGTTTTCAGATTACCTTTATACCCACTGCTGCTCTATGCTCTGGTGTTAATAAAGCTTTCTTCTTCCTGAGTTTGAAGATAACATAGACATTAGATAGCAAAATTGTGGTAGCAAATGTACTTCATGACAAAGGATATAAAATAATAAAGGAAAGGAGACAGAATAACAGAAAGCAAGTTCAATGAGAAGTTAATGCACTTGCAAGGCTTGGTTTGGAGATTGGTGGGATGTAAAGCTGGGGGATAAATTAGGGCTAGATGTTGGAAACTGAGCTGATTTTATTTCAGGAGCGACATGGACAAATTCACATTATGAAAAGCTCCACCTGGCATCCCTGGGGAAATGTGCGTTAGAGATGGAAGACCCGAGAGTGGGGAGAGCCAGGGACGAGGGCTGATGAAGGCTCCGTAAAGCCAAGGCAGGAGGCATAAAGGGATCACAGACTTAAGATGTATTAGGAAGAACTGGCAGGACTTAGTCACAAACTACATATGGGGGACTGAAGAAGACAAAAGAAGCAAGAATAAATCCTAGTTTTATGAAACTCACTCAAACAAGGAGCACAGGATGAAAGTTCTGTTGTGGACAGTGTACCTTTAAGGTAACTGTGGGAATCTGTGTGGCAATCTTTACCTAGCAGTTCTGCTGGGGAATCGGAGTTGCTTAGTTGCTAAACAAAAAAAAAGAAAAGAAGAATCTCAAGGGTAGGGGGAGGTTATTTTAAGGACACTGGAAGTTGAGCCAAAAGGGAAGTTAAAGCCAAAAAGAAGTTATTCTTCCCATCATGCACCTCTCAACATTCTCAGTCTTTCCAGGCCACAGGCATCCACTCTCGACCCTGCAGTCAGAGAGATTTTCCTAAAACAAGTCGGATCAGGCCACTCCTGACTAACACCCATGACCCTGAAGGCGAGGCTCACAATCCTTAATTTGGCCTTGGACAACACTTATGGTCAAGCTCCAGCATAGGTCTCCACCTCATCTCCTATAACTCTGCTCCTTACAACTGATGGATAAACAGAGGACTAAAGGAAAAGTAAAGTGATAGAGAGATGATCTCTTATCGTTTTTTTTTTTTTTCTGCCCATCTGCTGCACTCCAGATCTACCTCCTCTAGGAGGATCCAAATCCTGCTCCTCTCCTGTAACTTTTTGTGTGTGTGGCTCTGGCTTATACAGACCCCCTGGAGTCTTGACATCATATGTCTCAGAAATATTTTTTAATAACATGAAACAAAATTTCCTTACTGCTCATGTTGTTATTCCAGATTCCCATGAGAGAGAATCTGAGTAACTCATGATGAAGTTCAAGTGACCACTTTCTTCCAATAAGCTGTGGACAAGGGTCAATGCCACATAGAAAGTAAGAAGCCTTCCCTGGGCAATGGGGACAGTCAGGCTCACAGAGAAGGAGGTGTGGGCACCAAGGAAGTGATCAACTTCTCTATCCCAACTTTGCCTTCTTTGGGTGTGACTATTTTTCTAATTTCTCAATTTCGACTTACATTTTGTTCTAATATTACAAAGTACCAGTACCACTCATGCAGTTTTTCAGTCTCAACCAATTTAGTATTATACGTGAATCTGATATGCATGCTCTTGTTTTCCTTTATCCAGATCACTAGTAAAAACATTTTATTTTATTTATTTTTATTTTTATTTATTTGACAGAGAGAGCACAAGTAGGCAGAGCAGCAGACAGAAGCAGAGGGAGAAGAAGGCTCTCTCTGAGCAGGGAGCCCGACGTGGGGCTCCATCCCAGGAACTTGACCAGGGATCATGACCTGAGCTGAAGTCAGCTGCCCAACCAACTGAGCCACCCAGGCGTCCCTGTGAAAACATTTTAAAGAGAAATTTGGTTTCCTATTGTAGCGTTACAGAAAGCTCAGCTCCCTTCCCCCCCAAAAAAGTGGGTTTGGAAGAAAAATGTTGTTAAAAATCAGGAGCTAAAAGCATGAGATTATTGACTACATCTGTCTGTAATAATAGACGGTAATACTAATTGTTGTTCAGAAGTTGCATATTGTTTTAATTTTCTCAAGGGTAAAATATGAATGTAGACATGGACAGATTTTAAATATTCTGTTTCTACGCTCACTGTATGAGCTTTGCAAATTATTTGATTCTTTAATAAAATGCATCTTCCTTTTTTTTGAAAGGATGTGGCCCTTTTTAAAGGAGAAACAGTTTTAGAAGGTAGCAAAAAATATCACAACCTAGAAAAACTCATTTGAAATTAAGTCGTCTATTTGCAAGTGAATGAGGTGCTATTTCTGTCCATTTCAATATAATCAGCACTCTGCTTCCAGAAATATTCAAATTTTCATTGCAAATCGCCCCGATGAAGTTCTGCATTTCTCATAACTCAAGACTCAGAACTCACCCCTGGCTCATGGGCTCCTTTAGTGTTTATATGAGATTTTAATAACATTTGGAAGATAAGTATGTCCTTCCATCCATACCAGTTGGTTGGGAAATACAGCTAAAAACTAAAAATAAAATATCATGTTACAGAGGTGTGAGGTGGAGCTCATGTAAATAGTTGATCAAATTGAATGTAAACAGTATGTAACAATATGTTGCACAAAGAGGATGAAAGAGATCCCGAACTTGGGACTTGCCAAACCTAAGCTCCATCTTTGAAAGGACACTTCTAATCTCTAATTAGATGTTAAAATTCTTTTATATCTTGGACTTAAAATATAACCTCTGGACACAACCTAGAGAGTCAACTTCAAGAGATGCCAGGATGAATTTTTCTGTCTACCCCACTCTGAACTATTTCATATTCCACCTTGTCCTTCCACAGAGCCCGCAAATGTACATTTGGAGGGCCATTCTTTTGGATGAGGCATTGCCATTTCCAGGCAGTGTCTTTAAAAATGCAGATTCTCCTGAGAGATGTAACACAGAGCATCAGTGACATGGTCACCTGAAAAGGTTTACCAAAAGCTGTGCAGAGAGAATAAGATAGCAAGGGGGTGAGGAAGAAGCAGAAAATGGGTGTTCAGTGTTGCTTGAATTCAGGGATTCAGCTGATGCTTTCCTTAGCGAAATACTTCTAATAACTAACAAAAGTGTTTCAGGTTCTGTTTCTTTATCACTAGACTTATTTAAATTATGAAACTAACCTGATCAGACAACCCATGTAATTTGGATTATGTTTGTACCAAAAGGCTTTCCTACCACATTAAATGCAATGATTACCACCACCTTCACTACACGTGGAGAGCTCAAATAGCCAATGTGAATTCATTTGCTAGTCAATCATGATCTTGTTCTCATTTTCTACATCAACAAAGATTTGATATGAAAACGGATATAGATGTTTAAGACTGTACCTTGATGTGCATTTGGGATTGGAACTGGGCATCAGAACAAAGCTGGTCCATTAGATTTTTTTCTCCCAAAACATCTGCAATGAAGGAGTTAAGGAGGAAGGGAGAAAGCCAGATCCTGTGTGACTGGGATTGGGACAATTCACTGGATCGTGTGGCGTGACCACTGCTCTTTGAACCCAGAAGTGAGAGAAAAAAATCACACTGTTAGGAGCAGGGTGTGGTGGGTATAACACAGAGGGTCTGGACAGTTTCGTGATTCCCAGCCCCAGTTCCACACTGAAACCAGCTGGGGTCCATGAGACACCTTATGCCCACATAATGAATTTCCCACCACTACCTTTTCATTTTTGTTTTCAGTCAGTCTGAACTGAATTCTGTAGCTTGCAAACAGAGTTGAAACTAATACAGTTCTTAGGATGGTTCTGCAAATACACCCTGATCTGTAACAGTAGGCTACACTAAGATGTCAGAGAGGAGAATTTCACATAAGGGAATCCCCAAAAAGGGATGCTTTGTTCTAGCTAATGGTCAATGTGTATTTCAGAAGAATGGCATGCATGTCACCCAGAAGACTGCAGTTGGCCACTCTTTTCAGAGTTAGGGTCTATCATTGGTATACCAAGAACATGAAAATTAGACGAATAGGAATGTCCTCTGAAGATATAAAACATAAAATCAACACACAGTGGATCAGATTAGACACATGGCAAAGTATCATTTATAAAAACGTGGTCCCTATGCCAAAAATTGATTTTAACATGACTGAAAGGAGCAATTATGCTAATTGAATTTTGAGATGACTTTGATCATCAGCAGCTTGGGCCTGGGCTGGTAGGTTTCTGGTTTAAAAATAAAAAATAAAGCTCTCAAAAAGTATAGAACTTACAAAAAGAAATATTTTCAGGGGCACCTGGGTGGCTCAATTAGTTAAGCATCTGACTCTTGATTTCGGTTCAGGTCATGATCTCAAGGTTGTGGGACTGAGCCCCACAAAAGGCTCTGCACTAGATGTGGAGCCTGCTTAAGATTCTCTCTCTCTCTCTCTCTCTCTCTCCCTCTGTCCCTCCCCTTGCACAGGCTCACTCTTTCTCTGTCTCAAAAAAAAAAAAAAAAGAAAATGAGAAAATGAACAGGGCTAAAATAAGAAAGGCCACAGGTTTAAAAAAAAGAAACATTTTATGGGGCACCCAGGTGGCTCAGTCGTTAAGCGTCTGCCTTCAGCTCAGGTCATGATCCCAAGGTCCTGGGATCGAGCCCCACATCGGGCTCCCTGCTCCACAGGAAGCCTGTTTCTTCCTCTCCCACTCCCCCTGCTTGTGTTCCCTCTCTCACTGTCTCTCTCTCTCTGTCAAATAAATAAATAAAATCTTTAAAAAAATATTTTAGATTGGCTTTATTTAGGTGGATATATTATGACTTTTTATATAAAAAGTACCTATGAAATCATGACTTTTCATATAAAAAGTATCTATATAAAATTGACACACTATTTTCAACTTTGATATTCCATAGTAATTTAAGACAAGAAGAACCACATGTAACATTACCATATTTTCATCAGTAATTGCACAGCTCTGTATCTAATGATAAAGGTTGAATTGTGTTAAAGGAATTAGCAATATATTTGCCCCTAGAGAAATATAGTATAGTCCCCTTTATATATGGATTCCTTTATACCACATCACATTTACTTTGGTCCTATACATATTTAAATGTTTGAAGTGCCTTAGACTCTTGACATATTTTCAAAATAAAGCTTTGTTAAGTTCTAATAAATTTTGCATAAAAACTTGAATAAAATCAAAGAGCAAGCCATGATTTATGGCTAAGAGGACAGTTAGTAGAAATATGGGTGGAAAAGTATATGCTTTAAAACACAAAAAATATTACATAGTAATTAGAACAGTGGTTCTCAAATTGTGGTCCTTTAAAACTTGGGGATCCCAAACCCTTTTCAGGGGCTCCATGGAGTAAAAAGAATTTTCTTAATAATTGTAAAATGTTATTTGTCTTTTTCTTTTACTGTGTTGACATTTTGGTGCAAAAATAATAGCGATTAAAATTGCATGTGCGGAGGAGGAGCAAGATGGTGGAGGAGTAGGAGACTTATATTTCATCTGGTCCCAGGAATTCAGCTGGGTAGGTATCAAACCATTCTGAACACCTACGAACTCAACAGGAGATCGAAGAAAAGAATAGCAGCAACTCTGAACAAAAAAGGGACCACTTTCTGGAAGGCCTCTTCTGATTTGTTTAGTGTATATTTCTCTGGGGTCATTGTTACCCTGTTAGCATTTTGTTCTTTCATTCATCTATTCTCATCTGGACAAAATGACAAGACAGAAAAAATCACCTCAAAAAAAAGAACAAGAGGCAAGTACCGACTGCCAGGGACCTAATCAATTCGGACATTAGTAAGATGTTGGAATTAGAGTTCAGAATGACGATTATAAAGATACTAGCTAGGCTTGAAAACAGCATGGAAGATACTAGAGAAACTCTGTCTGGAGAAATAAAAGACTAAAATCTAACCAAGTCGAAATCAAAAAGGCTATTAATGAGGTGCAATCAAAAATGGGAGGCTCTAACAGCTAAGATAAATGAGGCAGAAGAGAGAATTAGTGATTTAGAAGGCCAAATGATGGAGGATAAAGAAGCTGAGAAAAAGAGAGCTAAACAAACACTGGATCAAAGGGCAGAATTCGAGAGATAAGTGATACCATAAGACGAAACAATATTAGAATAATTGGGATCCCAGAAGAAGAAGAAAGAGAGAGAGTGGGGCAGAAGGTATATTGGAGCAAATTATAGCAGAAAACATCCCTAATTTGGGGAGGGAAACAGGCATCAAAAACTAGGAGGCACAGAGAATCCTCCTCAAAATCAGTAAAAATAGGTCAACACCCCGACCTCTAATAGTAAAACTTACAAGTCTCAGAGGCAAAGAGAAAATCCTGAAAGCAGCTCAGGACAAAAGGTCTGTACCCACAATGGTAGAAACATTAGATTGGCAACAGACCTAACCACAGAGACCTGGCAGGCCAGAAAGGACAGGCATGATATATTCAGAGCACTAAATGAGAAAAATATGCAGCCAAGAATACTATATCCAGCTAGGCTGTCACTGAAAATAGAAGAAGAGATAAAAATCTCCCAGGACAAAAACTAAAGGAATTTGCAAACACGAAACCAGCCCTACAAGAAATATTGAAAGGGGTCCTCTAAGTAAAGAGAGACACTAAAAGTAGCATAGACCAGAAAGGAACACAGACAATATACAGTGACAGTCACCTTACAGGCAATACAATGGCACTAAATTCATAACTTTCAGTAGTTACCCTGAATGTAAATGGACTAATGCCCCAATCAAAAGACACAGGCTATCAGATTAGATAAAAAAAACAAGACCCATCGATATGCGGTCTGCAAGAGACTCATTTTAGACTCAAAGACACCTCCGGATTGAAAGTGAGGGGGTGGAAAACCATTTACCATGCCAATGGACACCAAAAGAAAGCTGGGGTGGCAATCCTTACATCAGACAAATTACATTTTAAACCAAAGACTATAATAAGAGATGAGGAAGGACACTATATCATACTTAAAGGGTCTATCCAACAAGAAGATCTAACAATTGTAAATATCTATGCTCCTAACATGGGAGCAGCCAATTATATCAGCCAGTTAATAACAAAATCAAAGAAACACATCAATAACAATACAATAATAGTAGGGGACTTTAACACCCCCCTCTCTGAAATGGACAGATCATCTAAGCAAAAGATCAACAACGAAATAAAGACTTAAAATGACACACTGGACCAAATGGACTTCACAGATATATTCTGAACATTCCATCCCAAAGCAACAGAATACACCTTCTTCTCTAGTGCCCATGGAACATTCTCCAGAATAGATCACATCCTAGGTCACAAATCAGGTCTCAACTGGTACCAAAAGATTGGGATCATTCCCTGCATATTTTTGGACCACAATGCTTTGAAGCTAGAACTCAATCACAAGAAGAAAGTCGGAAAAACCCAAATACAGGGAGGCTAAAGAGCATCCTACTAAAGAATGAATGGGTCAACCAGGAAATTAAAAAAGAATTTAAAAAATTCATGGAAACCAATGAAAATGAAAATACAATGGTTCAAAATCTTTAGGATGCAGCAAAGGCAGTCCTAAGAGGAAAGTATATAGCAATACAAGCCTTTCTCAAGAAACAAGAAAGGTGTCAAATACACAAACTAACCCTACACCTAAAGGAGCTGGAGAAAGAACAGCAAATAAAGCCTAAACCCAGCAGGAGAAGAGAAATAATAAAGATCAGAGCAGAAATCAATGAAATAGAAACTAAAAGAACAGCAGAACAGATCAACGAACCTAGGAGCTCGTTCTTTGAAAGAATTAACAAGATTGATAAACCCCTGGCCAGACTGATCAAAAAGAGAAAGGACCCCAAAAAATAAAATCATGAATGAAAGAGGAGAGATCATAACCAACACCAAAGAAATACAAACAATTATAAGAACATATTATGAGCAACTCTATGCCAGCAAATTAGATAATCTGCAAGAAATGGATGCATTCCTAGAGATGTATCAACTACCAAAACTGAACCAGGAAGAAATAGAAAACCTGAACAGACCCATAACCACTAAGGAAATTGAAGCAGTCATCAAAAATCTCCCAACAAGCAAGAGCCCGGGGCCAGATGGCTTCCCAGGGGAATTCTACCAGACATTTAAAGAATTAATACCTATTCTGGAACTGTTCCAAAAAATAGAAATGGAAGGAAAACTTCCAAACTCATTTTATGAGGCCAGCATTACCTTGATCCCCAAATCAGAGAGAGACCCCATCAAAAAGGAGAATTACAGACCAATATCCCTGATGAACATGGATGCAAAAATTCTCACCAAAATACTAGCCAATAGGACCCAACAGTACATTAAAAGGATTATTCACCACAACCAAGTGGGATTTATCCCTGGGTTGCAAGGTTGGTTCAACATCTGCAAATCAATCAATGTGATACAATACATTAATAAAAGAAAGAGCAAGAACCATAAGATCCTCTCAATAGATGCAGAAAAAGTATTTGACAAAGTACAGCATCCTTTCTTGATTAAAACTCTTCAGAGTATAGGAATAGAGGGTACATACCTCAATATCATAAAACCCATCTATGAAAAATCCACAGCAAATATCATTCTCAATGGGGAAAAGCTGAGAGCTTTCCCCCTAAGATCAGGAACATGGCAGGGATGTCCACCATCACCACTGCTATTCAACATAGTGTTAGAAGTCCTACAGCAATCAGACAACAAAAAGAAATCAAAGGCATCCGAACCAGCAAAGAAGAAGTCAAACTCTCACTCTTTGCAGATGATATGATACTTTATGTGGAAAACCCAAAAGACTCCACCCTAAAACTGCTAGAACTCATACAGGAATTCAGTTAAGTGGCAGGATATAAAATCAATGCACAGAAATCAGTGGCATTCATATACACCAACAACAAGACAGAAGAAAGAGAAATTAAGGAGTCGATCCCATTTACAAGTGCCCCCAAAACCATAAGATATCTAGGAATAAATCTAACCAAAGAGGCAAAGATTCTGTACTCAGAAAACTATAAAATACTCATGAAAGAAATTGAGGAAGACACAAAGAAATGGAAAAACGTTCCATGCTCATGGATTGGAAGAACAAATACTGTGAAGATGTCAATGCTAGGTAGAGAAATCTACACATTTAATGCAATCCCTATCAAAATACCATCCACTTTTTTCAAAGAAATGGAATAAATAATCCTAAAATTTGTATGGAACCAGAAAAGACCCTGAATAGCCAGAGGAATGTTGAAAAAAAAAAAGAAAAGCTGGTGGCATCACAATTCCGGACTTCAAGCTCTATTACAAAGCTGTCATCTTCAAGACTGTATGGTACTGGGACAAAAACAGACACATAGATCAATGGAACAGAATAGAGAGCCCAGAAATGGACCCTCAACTCTATGGTCAACTAATCTTCGACAAAGCAAGCAAGACTGTCCAAAGGAAAAAAGACAGTCTCTTCAACAAATGATGCTGGGAAAATTGGACAGCCACATGCAGAAGAATGAAACTGAACCACTTCCTTACACCACACACAAAAATAGACTCAAAATGGATGAAAGACCTCAATGTGAGACAGGAGTCCATCAAAATCCTAGAGGAGAACACAGGCAGCAACCTCTTCGACCTCAGCCGCAGCAACATCTTCCTAGAAACATCACCAGAAACAAAGGAAGCAAGAGCAAAAATGAACTATTGGGACTTCATCAAGATAAAAAGCTTTTGCACAGCAAAAGAAACAGTCAACAAAAACCAAAAGACAACCGACAGAATGAGGGAAGATATTTGCAAATGACATATCAGATAAAGGGCTAGTATCCAAAATCTATAAAGAACTTAACCAAACTCAACACCCAAAGAACAAAGAATCCAATCAAGAAATGGGCAGAAGACATGAACAGACATTTTTCCAAAGAAGACAGCCAAATGGCCCACAGACATATGAAGAAGTGCTCAACATCACTCGGCATCAGAGAAATCTAAATCAAAACCTCAATGAGCTACCACCTCACACCAGTCAGAATGGTTAAAATTAACAAGTCAGGAAATGACAGATGTTGGCGAGGATGCAGAGAAAGGGGAACCCTCCTACACTGTTGGTGGGAATGCAAGCTGGTGCAGCCACTCTGGAAAACAGTATGGAGGTTCCTCAAACAGTTGAAAATAGAGCTACCATACGATCCAGCAATTGCATTACTGGGTATTTACCAGAGATACAAATGTAGTGATCCGAAGGGGTATGTGCACCCTGATGTTTATAGCAGCAATGTCCACAATAGCCAAACTCTGGAAAGAGCCAAGATGTCCATCGACAGATGAATGGATAAAGAAGATGTATATATACACAATGGAATATTATGCAGCCATCAAAAAAAACCCACAATGAAATCTTGCCATTTGCCACGACGTGGATGGAACTAGAGGGTATTATGCTAAGCGAAATAAGTCAATCAGAGAAAGACATGTATCATATGATCTCACTGATATGAGGAATTCTTAATCTTGCTGTAGTGGTGGGGGGTGGGAGGGATAGGGTGGCTGGGTGATAGACATTGGGGAGGGTATATGCTCTGGTGAGTGCTGTGAATTGTGTAAGACTGATGAATCACAGACCTGTACCTCTGAAACAAATAATACAGATAAATACAAATAAAACAAATAATACATTATATGATAAAAAAGGAAAAGAAGATAGTAGGAAGGGAAAAATGAAAGGGGGAAATTGGAGGGGGAGCTGAACCATGAGAGACTATGGACTTTGAGAAACAAACTGAGGGTTCTAGAGGGAAGGGGGGTGGGGGGATGGGCTAGACTGGTGATGGATATTAAAGAGGGCACGTATTGAATGGAGCTCTGGGTGTTAGACTCAAACAATTAATCATGGAACACTACATCGAAAACTAATGATGTAATGTATGGTGATTAACATAACATAATAAAAAATTTTTTTTAAAAATTGCATGTGTTTGGGGCACCTGGCTGGTTCAGTTGGTTGAGCATCTGACCCTTGATTTCGGCTCAGGTCATGATCTCAGGGTCTTGGGATCAAGCCCACGTTGGGCTCCCCACTCAGCAGGGAGTCTGCTTCTCTCCTTCTCCCTCTGTGCCCTCCCCCTGCTTGCACTCATGTGCATGTGCTCTCTCTCTCTAAAATAAATAAATATTTTTTTCTTAAAAACTGCAGTCCTTTGGCATGACTCAAAGCAGTGGCACCAAATTACACTATACTGGTTGTTATCATAGTCTTCACCACCATACACCTAGAGTTTAAAAAATCCACTTTCACTGAAGACTGTTTTTGATGCTGCGGTAAACATGATGAAATCTCCACCCTTGAGTACTAGGTAATGAAATGAGAAGTACTCAAAAAGTACTTGTTCTTCACACCCTCATAAAATAGTTGGCTCAAGGAAAAATACTTGTGCAATTTAGTTACAAGCTGAACTGGCTGGTTTGCTTTTTTTTTCTCATGAAACATCATTTTTACTTCAAAGAATGAGTGACAGAAAACGACAGTTATTCAGACCTAAGCATGAGCAGATTTTTTTCCTAATGTATAAAAGGAGTCTGTCACATCAAGGAAAACAATTGGCGGGGGCGGAGCAAGATGGCGGGGGAGTAGGAGACCTAGATTTCGTCTGGTCTCAAGAATTCAGCTGAATGGGGATCAAACCATTCTGAACACCTACGAACTCAACAGGAGATCGAAGAGGAGAGTAGCAACAACTATCTGAACAGAGAAGCGACCACTTACTGGAAGGTAGGACGTGCGGAGAAGTGAATCCGAGGCGATATTCGGGAGGATAGACGGCGGGGGAGGGGCCTCCACTGGCCGCTTCTGGCAAGTGCTAGAGCCGCGGAGCACAAAATCGGAACTTTGAGAAGTTGGCTCGGCGGAGGGACGTCGCTGCAGTGGCTAAGCGGGGGTGGAACCCTCGCGGGACAGTGGGGTCTCAGGACCCTTGGGGTCACAGAAAGACCGGGGGAGCCTGAGTGCACCAGAGCTCCCAGGTATCGGAGCGGGGAAGCCGGCTGCAGAGACGGAGCAGAGTCGCGGGCTCTCAGCTCGGGGTTGCCATAAACTGTGATCCGCGGCCCAGTCGGGCCACTGCTCCTGCAGCAGGGACCCAACAAGCGGCAGATCCGGGGAGACTCCCCTTCCTTCCCGGGGAGGAGCGGCGCGGGAACGCACCGCAGGGATCTGCTGGCTTTGGAGACTCCACACGGGGTCGGGTGCCAGAGATACAAACACTTGGTCACAGGCCGGGTGAGCACGGAAAGCGACTGGAGACCAGGGAGACGGGAGTGACTGCTTTTCTCTGGGGGCGCACTGAGGAGCGGGGTCCCGAGTTCTCAGCTCCTCCGGGTGGAGATTGGGAGGACACCATTTTCGCCCTGGTCCTCCAAGGCTGTACGGAGAGCTTGCAGGGAACAAAAGCTCCTGAGATCAAACCCGAGCAGCTTCCTTAGCCCGGACCAACAAGGGCGGGGCAATTCAGCCTCCGGCAAAGACATTTGGAAACCACAGCAACAGGCCCCTCCCCCAGAAGATCAGCACGAACAGCCAGCAAGCCAAGACCAAGTTTACCGATCAAGGAGAACGGAAGAACTCCAGCGCTAGGGGAATACTGCACATAGAATTCATGGCTTTTTTTTACCATGATTCATTAGTTCATCAAAGTTAATTTTTGTTAACTGTTTCTTTTTCTTTTTCTTTTTCCCTTTTTCAACCAACATCTTATCAATCTCTTTTTTTTAAAAAAAAATTTTTTTTATTTTTCATTTTTAGAGTCATATTTTATCCCTTCATAGTAGTTACCCTTATTTTTGGCATATATATATAAGTTGTTCTCTCTTTAAAATTTTGAGATACAGTTTCTTCTAACAGATAAAAATATACCCTAAATCACTAGTGTATGGTTCTGTTCTAGTCTCCTGCCTGATCACATTCTCTCCCTTTTTTCTTTTTTTTTTAAATCTTCTTTCTTTTTTCAAACAACTTCTTATCTTATCAAGTCCGTTTATAAAATCTTTTATAATTTTCATCTTTACAGTCATCTTCTATCCCTTCATTGTATCAACCCTTATTTTGTACATATATGTCTTTCTTCCTTTAAAATTTTAGGAGGCATTTTTTTTCTAACAGACCAAAATACGCCCAAAATCTAGTGTGTGGCACTGATCTATGCACTAGCCTGATCATATTTGATCACATTCTGCTTTTTTTGTATTGTTCTGTTTTTGTTTTTATCTTTTTTTTCTTTTCTTTTTTTCTCTTTCTTTTTTCTTTCTTTCCCTTTCTTTTCCCCTGGTTTCAGGTCTTTTCTGATTTGTACACAGTATATTTGCTGGGGACGTTGTAAACCTGTTAGCATTTTGTTCTCTCATTCATCTATTCTCCTCTGGACAAAATGACAAGACGAAAAAAATCACCTCAGCAAAAAGAACAAGAGGTAGTACCGTCAGCCAGGGACCTACTCAATACGGACATTAGTATGATGTCAGACCTAGAGTTCAGAATCATGACTTTAAAGATACTAGCTGGGCTTGAAAAAAGCGTGGAACTTATTAGAGAAACCCTTTCTGGAGAAATAAAAGAACTAAAATCTAACCAAGTCAAAATCAAAAAGGCTATTGATGAGGTGCAAGCAAAAATGGGGGCACTAACTGCTAGGATAAATGAGGCAGAAGAGAGAATCAGTGATATAGAAGACCAAATGATGGAAAATAAAGAGGCTGAGAAAAAGAGGGAGAAACAACTACAGGATCACGAGGGCAGAATTCGAGAGATAAGTGATTCGATAAGATGAAACAACTTTAGAATAATTGGGATCCCAGAAGAAGAAGAAAGAGAGAGGGGGGCAGAAGGTATATTGGAGCAAATAATAGCAGAGAACTTCCCTAGTGTGAGGAAGGAAACAGGCATCAAAATCCAGGAGGCACAGAGAACCCCTCTCAAAATCAATAAAAATAGGTCAACACCCCGACATCTAATAGTAAAACTTATGAGTCTCAGAGACAAAGAGAAAATCCTGAAAGCAGCTCGGGAGAAGAGATATGTAACCTACAATGGTAAAAATATTAGATTGGCAACAGACCTATCCACAGAGACCTGGCAGGCTAGAAAGGACTGGCAAGATATCTTCAGAGCACTAAACGAGAAAAATATGCAGCCAAGAATACTATACCCAGCTACGCTGTCATTGAAAATAGAAGGAGAGATAAAAAGCTTCCAGAACAAACAAAAACTAAAGGAATTTGCAAACACGAAACCAGCCCTCCAAGAAATATTGAAAGGGGTCCTCTAAGCAAAGAGAGAGCCTAAAAGCACCAAAGATCAGAAAGGAACACAGACAACATACAGTAACAGTCACCTTACAGGCAATACAATGGCACTAAATTCATACCTTTCAATAGTTACCCTGAATGTAAATGGGCTCAATGCCCCAATCAAAAGACACAGGCTATCAGATTGGATTAAAAAACAAGACCCATCCATATGCTGTCTGCAAGAGACTCATTTTAGACCCAAAGACACCCCCACATTGAAAGTGAGGGGGTGGAAAACCATTTACCATGCCAATGGACACCAAAAGAAAGCTGGGGTGGCAATCCTTATATCAGACAAACTAGATTTTAAAACAAAGACTGTAATAAGAGACGAGGAAGGACACTATATCCTACTTAAAGGGTCTATCCAACAAGAAGATCTAACAATTGTAAATATCTATGCCCCTAACATGGGAGCAGCCAATTATATAAGGCAATTAATAACAAAAGCGAAGAAACACATTGACAACAATACAATAATAGTGGGGGACTTTAACACCCCCCTGACTGAAATGGACAGATCATCTAAGCAAAAGATCAACAAGGAAATAAAGACTTTAAATGACACACTGGACCAAATGGACTTCACAAACGTATTCAGAACATTCCATCCCAAAGCAACGGAATACACATTCTTCTCTAGTTCCCATGGAACATTCTCCAGAATTGATCACATCCTAGGTCACAAATCAGGTCTCAACCGGTACCAAAAGATTGGGATCATTCCCTGCATATTTTCAGACCACAATGCTTTGAAACTAGAACTCAATCACAAGAGGAAAGTCGGAAAGAACTCAAATACATGGAGGCTAAAGAGCATCCTACTAAAGAATGAATGGGTCAACCAGGAAATTAAAGAAGAATTAAAAAAATTCATGGAAACCAATGAAAATGAAAACACAACTGTCCAAAATCTTTGGGATACAGCAAAGGCAGTCCTGAGAGGAAAGTATATAGCAATACAAGCCTTTCTCAAGAAACAAGAAAGGTCTCAAATACACAATCTAACCCTACACCTAAAGGAGCTGGAGAAAGAACAGCAAATAAAGCCTAAACCCAGCAGGAGAAGAGAAATAATAAAGATCAGAGCAGAAATCAATGAAATAGAAACCAAAAGAACAGTAGAACAGATCAACGAAACTAGGAGCTGGTTCTTTGAAAGAATTAACAAGATTGATAAACCCCTGGCCAGACTGATCAAAAAGAAAAGAGAAATGACCCAAATCAACAAAATCATGAATGAAAGAGGAGAGATCACAACCAACACCAAAGAAATACAAACAATTATAAGAACATATTATGAGCAACTCTATGCCAGCAAATTAGATAACCTGGAAGAAATGGGTGCATTCCTAGAGATGTATCAACTACCAAAACTGAACCAGGAAGAAATAGAAAACCTGAACAGACCTATAACCACTAAGGAAATTGAAGCAGTCATCAAAAATCTCCCAAGAAACAAAAGCCCAGGGCCAGATGGCTTCCCAGGGGAATTCTATCAGACATTTAAAGAAGAATTAATACCTATTCTCCTAAACTGTTCCAAAAAATAGAAATGGAAGGAAAACTTCCAAATTCATTTTATGAGGCCACCATTACCTTGATCCCAAAACCAGACAAAGATCCCATCAAAAAGGAGAATTACAGACCAATATCCTTGATGAACATGGATGCAAAAATTCTCACCAAAATACTAGCCAATAGGATCCAAAAGTACATTAAAAGGATTATTCACCACGACCAAGTGGGATTTATCCCTGGGCTGCAAGGCTGGTTCAACATCCGGAAATCAATCAACGTGATAAAATACATTAACAAAAGAAAGAACAAGAATCATATGATCCTCTCAATAGATGCAGAAAAAGCATTTGACAAAGTACAGCATCCTTTCTTGATCAAAACTCTTCAGAGTATAGGGATAGAGGGTACATACCTCAATATCATAAAAGCCATCTATGAAAAACCTACAGCGAATATCATTCTCAATGGGGAAAGGCTGAGAGCTTTTCCCCTAAGGTCAGGAACGCGGCAGGGACGTCCACTCTCACCACTGCTATTCAACATAGTATTAGAAGTCCTAGCCACAGCAATCAGACAACAAAAAGAAATCAAAGGCATCCAAATCGGCAAAGAGGAAGTCAAACTCTCACTCTTTGCAGATGATATGATACTTTATGTGGAAAACCCAAAAGACTCCACCCCAAAACTCCTAGAACTCATACAGGAATTCAGTCAAGTAGCAGGTTATAAAATCAATGCACAGAAATCAGTGGCATTCCTATACACCAACAACAAGACAGAAGAGAGACAAATCAAGGAGTCGATCCCATTCACAATTGCACCCAAAACCATAAGATACCTAGGAATAAATTTAACCAAAGAGGCAAAGGATCTGTACTCAGAAAACTATAAAATACTCAGGAAAGAAATTGAAGAAGACACAAAGAAATGGAAAAAAGTTCCATGCTCATGGATTGGAAGAACCAACATTGTGAAGATGTCAATGCTACCTAGAGCAATCTACACATTCAATGCAATCCCTATCAAAATACCATCCACTTTTTTCAAAGAAATGGAACAAATAATCCTAAAATTTGTATGGAACCACAAGAGACCCCGAATAGCCAGAGGAATATTGAAAAAGAAAAGCACAGCTGGCGGCATCACAATTCCGGACTTCCAGCTCTATTACAAAGCTGTCATCATCAAGACAGTATGGTACTGGCACAAAAACAGACACATAGATCAATGGAACAGAATCGAGAGCCCAGAAATGGACCCTCAACTCTATGGTCAACTCATCTTTGACAAAGCAGGAAAGAATGTCCAGTGGAAAAAAGACAGTCTCTTCAACAAATGGTGTTGGGAAAATTGGACAGCCACATGCAGAAGAATGAAACTGGACCATTTCCTTACACCACACACAAAAATAGACTCCAAATGGTTGAAAGACCTAAACGTGAGACAGGAGTCCATCCAAATCCTAAAGGAGAACACAGGTAGCAACCTCTTCAACCTCAGCTGCAGCAACTTCTTCCTAGAAACATCACCAAAGGCACAGGAAGCCAGGGCAAAAATGAACTATTGGGATTTCATCAAGATAAAAAGCTTTTGCGCAGCAAAAGAAACAGTCCACAAAACCAAAAGACAACCAACAGAATGGGAGAAAATATTTGCAAATGACATATCAGATAAAGGGCTAGTATCCAAAATCTATAAAGAACTTATCAAACTCAACACCCAAAGAACAAATAATCCAATCAAGAAATGGGCAGAAGACATGAACAGACATTTTTCCAAAGAAGACATCCAAATGGCCAACAGGCACATGAAAAAGTGCTCAACATCACTCGGCATCAGGGAAATCCAAATCAAAACCTCAATGAGATACCACCTCACACCCGTCAGAATGGCTAAAATTAACAAGTCAGGGAACGACAGATGTTGGCGGGGATGTGGAGAAAGGGGAACCCTCGTACACTGTTGGTGGGAATGCAAGCTGGTGCAACCCCTCTGGAAAACAGTATGGAGGTTCCTCAAACAGTTGAAATTAGAGCTAGCATTCGATCCAGCAATTGCACTACTGGGTATTTACCCCAAAGATACAAATGTAGGGACCCGAAGGGGTACGTGCACCCCAATGTTTATAGCAGCAATGTCCACAATAGCCAAACTGTGGAAAGAGCCAAGATGTCCATCGACAGATGAATGGATAAAGAAGAAGTGGTATATATACACAATGGAATATTATGCAGCCATCAAAAGGAATGAGATCTTGCCATTTGCAACGACGTGGATGGAACTGGAGGGTGTTATGCTGAGTGAAATAAGTCAATCGGAGAAAGACATGTATCATATGACCTCACTGATATGAGGAATTCTTAATCTCAGGAACAAACTGAGGGTTGCTGGAGTGGTCGGGGGTGGGAGGGATGGGGTTGCTGGGTGATAGACATTGGGGAAGATATGCGCTACGGTGAGCGCTGTGAATTGTGTAAGACTGTTGAATCACAGATCTGTACCTCTGAAACAAATAACGCAACGTATTTTAAGAAAAAAGAAAAAGAAGAAGATAGCAGGAGAGGAAGAATGAAGGGGAGTAAGTCAGAGGGGGAGATGAACCAGGAGAGATGATGGACTCTGAAAAACAAACTGAGGTTTCTAGAGGGGAGGAGGGTGGGGGGATGGGTTGGCCTGGTGATGGGTATTAAGGAGGGCACATTCTGCATGGAGCACTGGGTGTTATGAACAAACAATGAATCATGGAACAGTACACCAAAACAAATGATGTAATATATGGTGATTAACATAACAATAAAAAAATTAAAAAAAAAAACAATTGGCAGTATTGTTGCCAAAGATAAAATTCAAGCTTTCAAGCAAAAATTGGAATTTTGGAAAATTCACATCTACCACCATAAACTTTTAAAAACTTTTAGGATAATATCAATGGTGATTTTCATGAATATGATTTTTATATTATGTAATTAATTATGTCAATATTTGGACTATCAATAAATAAATAATTCAATAAATCAGTATTTTCTGCACAACCCATAAGTAATGTTACAAAATCATACACAGCTAAAAGACCCATTCAAAATGTAAGACAGACCAGTGGAATTTAATGTAGCAGAGTACCAAAACTTCACTGATAGGGTTTCAGATTCCCCAGTGCAACTCACTTATCTGAAAAGTTTACCAAATACTCTTTTGCCAACTGCATATCTATGGGAGGCCAAGTTTTCTTCATATATTTTAATCAAAACAATGTGTCACAACACATTGAATGCAGCAGTAGATGCATAAATCTACCTGCACATATATATCTTGTATGGATACAATTTCCTTATTTCTCTCATTTGATAAAGGATAATTTAGCTGACTGAAAATTTTATGTTCTTCAGAGAAAAATCTGTTTGGAGCATTTTATATGGAATGATTCTATAATTTGTCTCAGCTTTCACAAGAGCTTATATTTAGAAAGAAACAGTGTCCCTAAGCAAATATTTGTGGGGTGATAGATGAGTGGTAGAATTCTACAGATGAGTCTAATATGTCCCAGAGACTGAGCAGATGTCTAATTGGAAAGGAAAGGGGTCCTTTCTCTTAAACAAAAGTAAAACAAAAACTAAAACAAAACCCATGTTTTTTGTTTTTGCTTTTGTTTGAGGGAAGGGGCATGCCCTGAATCAAGGGTTCTGTTTGTACAAATGTCTCTTTCAAAAGAAAGGGTGCTGTGAGAGAGAACATCTGGGGGTCTATGTATAGGATAATAGAGAATGGGGAAAATGAGAGCATGTCAAGCAGCAGACATATAAGTTCGAGTTAAGAGCTTTGAGAGAGGAAGGGCCATGTATCCTTCAGCAAAATGATTTTGGGGCAAGGGTCCTGTAATGAGGAATTGCTCCTGTTTTTCTTGCCTCTCCTTTTCTGGTTCACACAATCCTTCTCCCAGATCCCCCACATGTCTTTATTTTTTTTTAGTTTATTTATTTGGAGAGAGAGAGTGAACATGAGTGCCATGTGAGGGGGGTAGGGGCAGAGGGAGGAGGGAGAGAATCCAAGCAGACTCCCTGCTGATCATGGAGCCCCACTCGGGGCTTGATCCCAAGACCCTGAGATCATGACCTGAGCCAAAATCAAGAGTTGGATGCATAACCAACTGAAACACCCAGGCACCCCCCCACCATGTCTTTAGATGGGAGTACGTTATTGCTGAAAAGCAATAAACATCAATTCCCTCTCTTGGGAAGACCTTGGCTAATAACAAGTCATATATATGGAAAACTATTTTGTGTGATAAAGCAGGAGATGCTCTAAAAATGGACAAAAAATGGTCAGTCTGATCATAATCAATGTTAAAAATTGGAGAAATGATAAACATTCTTTACTATTCTGTATTTTTTATGAGCTCTCTGAGGCAGACTGATCCATTAGAAATACTTCTCAGAGGATTTGTAAGATGAAAAGGTCATGAAAAATCCTTCACAGTTTCTCTTTATTCTGCCTTTTGAAATACTTGTAAACATTTATATGAGGTTTTCAGGAGATTCAATTTGTAGTCAAGGTCTTTGAAGACAGTCATCAATTTCTGCTTCCTTTAAAACTCCAAATTTACACTAACACAGCCTCTTCTGACATGTGGCTATTGGTCTGATTTAAAACTTGCTGGCTTAAACTTGTACATTCAGTCCTATGCAGTCTGAATTCTAAATACAACCCATTTCTCCTTAAGACAAGAGTTCAATGGAATGTGAATTCTACACAGAATTTCACACAATTTTAAATGTTCACCTTAAATTTACTGCCTAAATTTCTTAAAATAATGGGTTTTTAAATTATATAATTAAGTCACTGGGTCGTTAACTACTACTACACTTAACATGATCAGAGACAACTATTTTTAAATCTCATTTTGGTGCTGCAAAGCTTCCAATGGACTTATTATTTCAACTGGAATCAATACCCAGTTTCCTGGAAAAACAGCACTTGATGAAAAACTAATTACGCCTCTGACATCAGGCGCCATATTTCCCACCTGGTTTCAAGCTTTCAAATAGAGGCTCAAGGAGCCAAGCCTTGGATTTTTTTCCTGGCCCCAGAGGAGTGGATTAGAGGCTCCCTGGCTGGGACAGAGCTCTGTGTCTGTGTTTTCTCACCATCCAACTGTTCATCTTGTTCCAGGCCCCTCCTTTGAGTAGTTTTCTGAGATGAACCTGTTTCCCATCTGGCCTGTTCTTCCTGCAGCTTTGACTTGGCTCTCCTTGGACCCGCTTCCTGTCCTGCCTCTGCCAGCCCTCAGAATTGGCCTCCCTGCTAAAGCAGTGAGGAGTGGGAATATCAGCATAGGGAAACCACATCCACATCTTTCATTTCCTTCACTTCACATTTGCTCAGTTGCCCCATTGATCACACCCTACAGCAATCACATTTCAGTCTCTTGCCTTCTTTCCAACCCACTATTCTTCCATACTCTTCCTTAAAAATAATGTCCTTGGCCGCTCTTCCCTCTCACCCCTTGCCCACCATCTCAGCCTTCTGATCTTCTTTCCTCCAAATCTGTCTGTTTCTATGTCTCCTCTTTTTATTTTATGCTCTTCCATTTTTCTCTTCCACTTTTTTTTTCTTCTTTTCTGCCACAACCAAAGTATTTACTCCAATACTTGCCAAACAACATTGCCAAATGTGTGGTTTTGAATCAGACAGCCCCTATATTGGAGCTTTCTATCTGGGAAACCAGGTGAGAAAATACCAGATACTCACAATGGTTTCAAATTAGTAAAATTTGCTACAGCATATTATGAAATGATCTTGCACCATTGTCCTAGGTAGCTCTTTGGGGCTCTGTTCTGATTCTCCATGAGAATCTCACCAACCCTTGATGCTGGCACACAGATCCTGACCTCATAGTTCTAAATCCTCATCAATAACACTTACCAGCCAGAGGAACTGCACCTCGTCAGTCATGCAGACTGTTTTCCTTCTATACGCCTAATATTTGTGTTAGTGTTACCCTTGGAAAGTCTATTTTTCCAAACATTGCAGAACTTTTTAAATGGAAAGTCCCAGCTTAATCATTAAAAAAGAGTAGCATTCTAAAATGAGAACACGTTAAGGCATACAATTCAGTTCTGAAAATCCTTGAGAGAAAAAAATTCATTGTAAGTTTTCTGTTGGAAAGTTGTATTTGCATTGTGACAGGGCTATTCCAAAGGATATAATGTATACATGGGTGTCCTTAAATATACAGAAATGATTCTGTATTTGTTGTATCATATTCTGAGTGTTTAAGATTTGGCTAGTTATGAGAAATGACCTGTTTAAGGAGCTCAAGAAGCCATGAGTGGCCATGACATTACTTCTGCTGAGGTAATTAGAGCACGAGCTCTTTAGAAGGAGTAATGCTTCATCCTGAAAAATTACCTGCCACTGAAAATTTCCTTAAACTGTTCCATATTCCATTTCAATTTCTGTATCAGATCTAGTGTAGAATGAGTTTATAGCACCTTATGCAGAAGTGATAATGAAAATATTCAACAAATATTTAACGTTTGGTAGGGAGTGAGTACTGACTGCTCAGAATAGAAGCCCAACCAATCAGAACAGACACCAAAGTGGTGCCCACCTGCTAGTATCAGCTCCAGTTTTGGAAACCCATAAGCAATGAATCCAAGAGATTGGCTGTGTCAATGTTTTGAATTGTATGTATTTGTAATGTGCCTTTTTCTTGTATAAAAAAAGGGGGTTTGGGTAAGTAGAAATTGGGAAAGCCTGACTTCTTAAAGTAAATCTAAAAATCAAAATTGTAAAATTATACAACTTAAAATTGTAAATTAAATTATCAATCAAGAGTTTCCTACCTAGTAGACGGGGCCTAGTGCAATGCTTGAATAGCGCAGGTAAATAGGTACATTAAAGGGTGGTATTAGTATTGTATCTTTTTATCACCAAAAATTTATCAAGAATTTATTGAAAATCCATGACCACTCTGAGGACCTGTTTAGGTAATTCAGAGACTTCACAATAATATCTGACAATGTGAAAAAAAAATCAGTTGAGCAGTCACAGAAAGTGATAAAAAGAAGTTGGTGAATCCATAAAGTAGAAGATACCCATAGATAGGAATCAAAGAAAAGGAAGTAAATTTGGAAATGCTGAATTAAAGGGGAAGTAAAAAACAAGCCAAGAAAATTTAGTAGCCTAAAAATATATTTGGTGAAACTGCATAACACTATAGCGAGAAGACAGTCAATAGTTCAGGAACAGGAAACAAAGAACTACAGTGACCCAGTGATTTAGAGCCGTGCTCAGCAAAACTTTCAGTGTCTTCTATTGCTCAGGATAAAAGCAGCCCTTTAAAAAGCCATGCAGGCATGACCTCCAAGAACCTAGGTAGGCCCATGAAGTGTGTGGACTCTGAGGCACCTCCTCCACCACACCCATACCCCTGCCTTTGGATTCAGCTAGTTCCAGGAGCCTATGGTTTTCAGTTGGCATCAGATGACAAAAATAAAGTGATGAAACAGGTGGCATAATTTAAAAATAACTATGGCACCTGGGTGGTGCAGTTTTTTGAACGACTGACCCCTGGTTTTAGCTCAGGTCATGATCTCAGGGTCATGAGATTGAGCCCTACATAGGGCTCCGTGCTCAGCATGGAGTCTGCTTGAAATTCTCTCTCCCTCTCTCTCTGCCCCTCCTGCTCATGCTCTCTCTAAAATAAATAAATAAAATCTTTTAAAAAGAATAAAAAATAAATAACTACAGCTACCAAGAAAGTGAGTTTTGCCCTATGGGAAGAGGAGGGAGAGAGGGAAGAGAGAAAGAATGATTCCTCTCACTTCCACAACACTGCATTTCACTTACAGGAGGTGGGGAGGTGGTATTCTACAAACCACTTACAGGGGGTGGTTTTGGTTAATTTGGATACACAAATGTATACAAAATAGTCAAATATCTACCTGTTGATAATATTGTTTTTAGCCAATTACATATATATACTTAAGACATGTATTATTAAACCTTTTTTAACTTACCAATGTTGATTTTTTCCATCCTCACATTATATTAAAAAAAGTTGTATTCAAATTATTCACCTGTGCCTTTGACATCATCATCTTCGCCCTTATTCATTTTTGGAGTTATTGAGTACAGTTTTCCAGAGCACATTGTTGTTACATTTTGTAAGTATGACTCTGACTGCGAAATATTCATTCCAAGCCATGAATAACCATTCACAGAATATTGTCAGTTGACTTTTTCATTCATCTTAGAGTTGCATGTTCTTGATCTCTAAACATTACCACTCAATGTATGAATCTTTAGAAAAATATGTTAAATATTGAGTAAATACAAAATATTTATAACACCTGTTGGAGTTATAACTACTCTATGTCTAAAAAAAATGTCATACATCCTACACTTAGCATAAGAAATGAGCATTCCCTTGCCTTTTGGAGCCCTCTGAGGGCTAATCTCACTGTCCTACCTCCTTACTCACTCCACTCCCATTGGTATTTCACCCTTTTAAAGTTTGTGCTTGTCATTACCTTGCTTTTAGTTCTGGTTTTAGCACTATGATTTTATCCTTGTACACATATGGTTTCATTTTGCACATCTTTTATTTCTTTAAAAATGAAATAATGCATATTTTACAACTTGTGTTTTGGGCATGATATTATATTTCAAAGATTCATCCATGTTGAATGCACACGACTGTAGGTCATTTATTTTCATTATTGCAGCATTCTATTGGTTGACGAGTATGTATTCATCCTTCCTCCTTGATGGATATTTAGGTTGTTTCCAGGTTTTGCCACGACAAACAATGCTTCTGTGAATATTCTTTTGATGTCTCAGTGCCCATTTAAGAGATTTTTTCTAGGGTGTTTTATCGGCTTAGGTACAGGGGCAGAGAACAGAATCTATTCTATGTAATCTAAATATAAAGGATCTATTACAAAGTATGAAACAGATTATAAGTTCAACTTCCTATTACAACTCACAGCAATAAAAAAGAATGGAGATTACTTCTATACACTAGTATGAAGTGATTATCAAAATATAAACCTAGCTAGAAAAAAAAAAAGATGAGGAAGAATATACATTGTATTTATCTAAGAAAAGGAGAAGAAAGAAAGAAAGATTCTCACATGCACACTTTTACTTTTAAAGGATAACTTATAAAATACATCAAAGTATTATCTATAGAGAGAGAAGAGCCAGAGACAGACACTTGAGTTTTCTGAATACAACATGTGTTTTAGACTTGACTTTGGAATCATGTAAATATTTTATATAACTTTAAAACAAATCAAAATGAAAATAAAGCAATCCCTAAATATTAAAAGCAAAATGCTCAAATGAAGTCATCTGTTTATCAAACTGATGACAAACACGGAGAGACATTATTTCAAATAATTTTAAAAAGCAGTACTTTGACCATACATCAAATCACTCATGAGACAACTTGAAGAAGCTCTCACTGGCCAAAGATGTGGCAATTTGGCCAAAAATAGAAATAATAATACATAAATTATATTAAGGTATAGGTGTATTAAGGTATTAGGAGAAACTTCCTTACCCTAGCAGATGAAGAGATGGTTCAGCACCAAGGACAGGGGCACCCATGACTGTCCAGGCTTACTTCCCTCTGTCTCCTCCCCATCAATATTTTAGTCACGCCATGACTGTGTTTCGTAAGTTAAAAGCTCCTCCTCACTCCTGAGTTTATCTCTATTATACTTGTCAACTTATATTAAAACTACTTGTTTAAATATCTTCTCAACCACACTTAAGGGTACTCTTCTCAGCCTCAGCACAATTCCTGGGGCATAGTAGACTCAGTAATTTGTAGATGAGTTAATGAAAAATGACCCAATAAATCAACAAATAGCTTTCAAAAAAGAGTAAAATCCAAGGACACACTTAGACAAAAACAAGTATGCAAAGAAACAAAAGTCATATATTTGTTATTACTCCTTCAGATATCAGTTCTCAATCTTAGCTGTGCATCAGAAAAATCTGTAGAGATTATCAAATATGCAAAATCCAAGATACTACTCCATAAATGTAGAATGCAAATCCTGAGAGGTGGCATTTGTCACGTATATGAGGACAGGTGATTTCCAAAGGCATGAAATAATTCTTCTACACATACCTCTAAGTGCTGCTATATCCCTAGAGGGGAAATTATCATCTGGAAGCGGGAGAAAGCTCCAGCTGCTATCATTTATATGAGCAGCAGGACCCAATCTTTTCAGCTAGCTGTAACAGAAATCAGCAGAAATTGTGTCTTTATGCTGACATCTGCTGGTCTCCCACTTATGATGTAACAATGCAGGTAAAGTTATTCTTTCAGGATCTCTCCTTTCCATCTGCAACCTATAAACAAACAGTGCTAAGAACCATTTCACTTCCCAGGTGGTGCCAGTAGCACAGAACTAGTCCACTCTGCTTCAACTAGAGAAGCAAAGAAATGTCAACAACAGTACAGTGGACATGAGAGAAAACATGTTTCAGGTTTTGATTGTCTTCCTTTTTTTTTTAAAGATTTTATTTATTTATTTTAGAGTGAGAGAGAGAGCAAGAGTGGGGGAGGAGCAGAGGGAGAGGGACAAGCAGACTCCGCACTGTGCATAGAGCCTGACATGAGGCTCCAGTCCACAGCCCTGAGTTCATGACCTGAACTGAAATCAAGAGTTGGAGGCTCAACTGACTGAGGCACCCAAGTGCCCCTGATTTTCTTCCTTTTAATGAACTTCACCTCTCAGATTATCTTTGTAAAACTAGCTGCAAAAATTTTCTTAAAATATGAATGTGAAATGTATTTCATTAAAACTTGAAAGTTCCTACATTTGTAAGTAACTTGAACTACCAAGCACATTCATATCTCAGTTAAGGCCAATTAATATTTTTCTCTTTTTGTCTAGAAACAGATTATTTGAATTTTAAATACCCCCATAGAGGGCTTTATGCCATATTTTCCAAAGATCTGGAAATATTTATTAACTGAACTTAATTATTCATTTCAGGAAAATCACTTATGGGTCTTCCACTAAATCTACCTTTAGAGCATTTGTCCTAATGCTGCTCTCAAGGAGTTTATGCTCTACTTAAAGGATGCAGGGTTCGCTTCAAATGATGTAAGTGAAGACTCTGGCCATCCTCTTCATCACTCTTCTGTCATACCTGGGTTTCTCCTTTTATAACATAACTCTCCTGATCAAAAAACAACTCACATGGGGACACCTGGGTGGCTCAGTCAGATAGGCGTCTGCCTTTGGCTCAGTCATGATCCCAGGGTCCTGGGATTGAGTCCCGCATCGGGCTCCCTGCTCCATGGAGGGCCTGTTTCTCCCTCTGCCTCTCTGTCTCTCATGAATAAATTAAAAAAAAAAAAAACCTCACATGATAAAACTGTGAGCCTAATATTTTTATTGATTTATTAGCTATGATGTCCAAAACTTATGAATCATATTAATATATGGCAATGAGAGTTGTTCCACTGCAGGAAAATATTCAAACTCTAAAAATTATAATCAGTTTAAAAGGGTAAGATTAGGGGCCCCTGGGTGGCTCAGTTGGTTATATGGCTGCCTTCAGCTCAGGTCATGATCCTGGAGTCCTGCGATCAAGCCCTACATCAGGATCCCTGCTCGCGGGGAGCTTTCTTCTCCTTGTGCTCTCTCTCACGAGCGTGCACTCTCTCTCTCTCTCTCTCTCTCTCTCTCAAATAAATAAAATCTTTTTAAAAAATAAAATTAAATAAATGGGTAAATTAAATGATACACTGAAACCTTCAGTGTATTTGAAGCCACTCAGGAAAATATAAAATTGTTTAAAAATAATATATCTCCCCACCTGGTGCTGGCTGTAGGCTTGACAGTCACCGAGTTCCATCGTAGCATGGCCCTCATGGTACCTGGGCCCACAATTTCGGACCCCAGTGGGGACCTGGGCAAGCTGGTAGAGATGGGCGTGGAAGGTGTGGACCACGGCTTTGGGAAAACAGAATATGCTGCCAGCAATTCCATGTTTGACCAGATCACCTACTGTTTGTACCACTCAGAGAAGAATGACCACCTCCACGCCTTCCCAGGAGCTGCTTGATTTCAAGTGGTAGACATGCCCTGAGTTCTAGCAGCAGCTCAGGGAGGCTTCTGCAATGCCCAGTTCCTAGGCTCTGGAAGCGCCCAACCAGCCCCAACCCTGCCCCATTGGGCAAGGCTCTGGTCTGGGCTCTGACCACCTGGCTTAGATAACTTTTCAACATCCCCTGGTAGGTCTACCTACCTGGCCAACCCTTCTGCTACTCCCCTTAGCATGCCTGGGCCAGCCCCCACACCCAACATCCCTTCTTGGGTTCAGGTGTGGGCCTGTGACCTGCCCACCTTGCCTGCCTGCCCAATTCCAGGACACTCCCCACTCTGCCCAGGCCTCGAGCATCCACATTAAATGGGTCTCCAAGACAAAAAAAAAAAAAGTATGTCTCCTTCAGTTAATATGAAATGTGTATATTTTCTTCCTTTAAAAGTAAAAATAAGATTTCTACATTCCTGATCTTTTTAGAAGGTTTAACCTCCAAAATATAACAAAAACATTAGTTATGACACCTCTGTTGTTCAAGGAAGAAAATTATCTCTTTAAATACAACTAGAATCAATATTTAGAGTAATACTATGGCTTCCTATTCCTGGTTTGTCAAACTAGAAGTTATAGAAGAAAGACACAGTGTTAAAGATACAGTGAAAATGAGAAAACCATTACAAATCATCTACAGATGAACATAAACCCTATAACTAAACACTCTTTGGTGTGAATTATCAGAGAGAGAAGTTATTTAAAGCATGATCCAGAACTGTGTCTGTACTGACTTATGTCTTAAAATGTAAGGTACTACAAGAGTAATGCACATAAGAAATAGTGTTCTCTTGTATTAAGAAAGGTGTCTATATTTACCAAAACTCAAAAACTTAGTAATTTAATCCAAAACACTACCTTCATTCCATCAACAGTCCTTTTATCTTCAGACTGGTAATGTATTTTCCAACCAGCTGTTTTTCGTACCTGGACCTGAGGCCATGTTCATACCCAGACCTGTATTTTTCACCTTAACAAATTGTTTGATACCTTGCCCCTTTAACATTTAAATCAGAGATAGGTAAGTTAGGCTACACATTTCTCAGAAAGCGTCTTTCTCTGGGAAGGACAGAGGTTATCTGAATCCTTTCTTAAAGACTCTCTTGAAGTAGTATTGTCTTGTACAACAAACAATAGACTGGGAATCAGGAAAAACATGTTCTGAGCAACCTACTTATCCTCTTTGGGCTTCAGACATTTTTAGTAGCTTCCTGTAAAAAAAAAAATTTTTTTTTTAATTTAACATAGTAAAATGGCTACATTACTGTCCAAACTATTGAGATTTGTACCAACAATCAATTTATTGCCTCTCATTTCCAAATCCACCCTTTTTTTAACTTAAAAAATTATAACATTTTATTGAGATACAATTCACAGCCATACGATTCACCCACTTACCATATACAATTCAACGGTTTTGAGAATATTCATAGAGTTGTGTGATCATCACCACAATCAGTTTTAGAACATTCTCATCTCCCCAAAAAAGAAACTCTTTCCAGGGACACCTGGGTGGCTCAGTCGGTTGGGCATCCGGCTCTTGATTTCAGCTCAGGTCATGATATCAGGGTAGTGAGACTGAGCCTCACATTGGGCTCTGCAGTCAGTGCAGAATCTGCTTGAGATTCTCTCTCTCCCTCTCCTTCTGCCCCTCCCCCTGCTCACTCTAAATAAATGAATGAATGAATGAATGAATGAATAAATAAATAAATAAATAAATAAATACAATCTTTTTTTAAAAAAAGGAAACTCTTTACATTTAGCCATCACCTCCCATTCTCCATCCTCTACCCACCCAGACAGCTGTGAATCTACTTTCTGTCTCTATAAGTCTGCCTATTCTGGACATTTCATAGAATAGAATATATGATCTTTAGTAACTGGCTTCTTTCATTTAGCATAATGTTTTTAACTGTCACCCATGTTGTAGCATGCATCAGTACCTCATTCCTTTCTACTGCCAAATAATATTCCATTGTATGGATATACCAAATTTTATCAATCTATCCTTTTATCAATTGATGGGCATTTGGATTGTTTTCACTTTGGGGATATTATGGATAATGCTGCTATCAACATTTGTGTACAGGTGTTTGTGTGGACCTATGTTTTCATTTCTTTTGGCTGTGTACCTAAGAGTGGAACTGCTGGGTCATATGGTAACTATGTTACCACTTGAGGAACTGCCAGGCTATTGCAAAGCAGCTGCACCATTTTCTTCCATTCCAACCAGCAATGTATGAGAGTTCCAGTTGCTCCACACCATTGTCAACACTTGTGATCATTTTTTACTCCTTTTTGACATCGATAACCATCCTAGTGTGTGTGAAGTGGTAGCTCACTGTGGAATTACCCTTCTTTGCAGTGCTTTATGATAGTGGAGCTAGAACTTATAAACTTTTTTTCTTTGTCTTCTCACACAAGATGAAGCATTTCTGCAGAGGCCATGGAAGGCACACTGCAAGAGGAAGGAGCTTCTCTTCCTCATTTGGATGTGCTTTTCTTCCTATTTCTATGGCGAGGCTGTCAGTGGCATGTGAAAGACTCACTAGTTACCTTTCAGTAAATTTGACTAGCACTCTGGCCAGGCAAATTCCTTCTTCACCAGCCCCAGCCCAACAGCTACAACCAGCTCTAGTCTGAGGCATTTCAGGGCTTCAGGAACCTCTTTTGCATCTAGTAGGCTACAGATGTACCCTCTCCAAAGAGATCTGAATATCTATTCTAGGGTGGGAAGAGACCTCTTCCAAGTTTGTTCTTTTCTTGGATTCTCCCCCTTAGCCCTAGAGGTAGCAGCTCTTCCCTACCTTTGTTATTGTTATATTGTCTGCAAATTTCTTTTACCCCTTTTAGTAATTACCTACATTTTCCTAGTTTAATAATTGCTGTGTCTGAATGTATAAGAAAACAGCAAGAAGTCTGGGACCTGGCAGTGGGCCCTCATTTGACCATGCTGGCACCCTGATCTTGGACTTCTGACCTCAAAAACTGTGCAAAATAAGTTTCTGTTTTTGATAAGCTACCCAGTCTGTAGTATTTTGTTATAGCAGCCCAAATGGATGAAAATGATAATTTTTACATTAAATCTCCCTTGTTTAAATTACCAGTATGGTTTCCACCTCCTAATTGGAACCCCACTGATACAAGATTCTCCTTCTTTTAATGCAATTAGATATAATGAAGATTTTCTTTTTGAATTAGTCATATCAACACCACTCCAAAATAGAGTCAATTATTTTTACAACCTTAAGTGTGTTAAATTATCATTGCAGAGCTATATAAATCCACCTTTGCAAATTTAACACAATATTAGAATGTCAAAATCTCTAGTAAACAATTATAAAAACAATAAAAAGAAATTCTAAAACTGCTAAATCACTATCATTGCAATGAAAGAGTTGTAACTTTATGTGACAATTTAAATACTTTCAAATTTTAATTAACTATCATTTGAAATAAGTGCAAAAACTTTTCCAACTCAGCATAAAATGATGTTGGAATGGGAAGCTTCATGAATTTGCTATATACATATATCCCTTCAATAACAACTGCCTACCATCTTTAACCATAGGTTATGATCTGTCTTCAACTTGTAGGTACAATGGGAATATCAGGTTATGATACAAAAGAAAATGGAGTAAGGACACATTTCTCTGATCAAGTTGATTTTAATGGAAACAAAGAAAATGGCACTACACAGTCATCAGTATAGACAAGTTTATAGAAAGCCAGCTGGGGCAGGCTTATTCAAGACCTGGAAGGAACTTAATTAGTTCTTCTCTAATTTATTTTTATCTTGCCACTTCCTCAAATCTGTCCTATATCATGTCAGAAGTCCACGTACATGCCCAGTAGCCAGCATTTGCTCTGGCATCTCCTGACTTCATGCTTTTATGAAGTTCATTTAATACTTCATATTCAACACATAACTATTGGTAAATCCTGATGTGAATTCCCATGCTACCATGTTGTAACCCTGAAACTCCACCAGTTACCAGAAAGAACTGACTTACATGTCTAAGAAGCCATTAATCCATACTATACAAGTGAAAAATGAAGCACCAAAATTCTACTTGAATGTAGCTACCAAACATTCAGGCTAGGCTCCAGACAAAGAATTTTTATCTTGGCTCTGGTAGTGAACATTTCAGGAGGTCATATAAAGCTCCTTTGATTATCCTCTGGACATGAAGTCTGCCTTTCTTTGCTCGTTAGCTGACTTAGAAGCTAGAAAAAAAGGCACTTTGCTGATGTCCTAAGTATTAACACAAGAGTAAACAAGTCAGATTCAGCAGGAATGTTCCCAAACTACAAAAGACATCAGTAGTAAAGTCACCACTGTTTAATCTGATCCTATACATGGCTAAGTTGGATATTGCACTCTCTCCATAGGCCTTCCTTATGACAAATTATAATTTTTTAAAAGAAGTAGTGCTGGGGTGCCTGGGTGGCTCAGTCAGTTAAGCATCCAACTCTTGATTTTGGTTCAGGTCATGATCTCATGGTTGTGAGATCGAGCCCCATGTTAGGCTCCATGTGCAGCATGGAGCCTGCTTAAGATTCTCTCTCTCCCTCTCCCTCTGCCCCCCACTCGCACTCACTCACTCTATCTCAAAGAAGAAGAAGAGCAATTTTATAGAGCAGAGTCAATAGAAAAAAGCATAACAATTATAACTATCTTATACACTGGCTGCTTAAGATTGATTTGCAGGGAGTACAAATGCAAAGGAAACAAAGCAGAGTTAAAGGCAAGTGACAAAAGTTGAAAAAACTTGAGGGTTCTAAAAATAAGGAAGTAACTGAAGTATGCTTGAAGAAAGCCCCAAATACTCTTAAAAGGAAAAAAAAGGAGCAGGAGTATAAATAAATGTGATAAAAAAAAATCAATACAAGTGGGCAGAACTAATATGATTGATAGTTTTAGCATTCACACGTTGAGCATCATCATTAAATCCAACTTCAATTTATAAAAAGCCTTATTGTTGTTACCTTAGTTAATATGACATGTGAGAAATACCAAACACTTTGTCTTAGGTGTTCTTATGAGCTTTGTTTAAACAAAAACAGGTATGTATTCACTTAACCTAAAGTTAGATCTACAAAATTTCCACAGCAATCATTTAGTAGCATGCTTTGTTGTCCAAATACATGTAAGAAAGTCCTGAATTTGTTATAATAACTAGTTAAAATTTGAGTTTATATTTAATCCAACTCTAACTCCAACCCATAAGAAATAAGATTATAAGTAAGACTGAGTTCTGTGTTTTTAAAAAAGACAGACTGGGTCATCTTTTTATGGAAACTCAATCAGTTCACAATGATTCAAATATATTTCAGAAACATAGTTCTTTTAAATGTTGATATCACAATATGTAAACATTAGATAGTGCTCTTCAAGGACAATCCAAAAGTTGTCAATCAAGTTTCTCTATTCCCCAAGAAAGTTAAGAGGAAATCCATAAAAGAGATATGCTGGTGGCACGTTCCTGAGTCATCTGATTGATACTTCTGTAGAAAGGATCACTCCTGGAGAAACAGAGATCATGGTGTCACCATGAACCTCAAAAGAAGATCACAGACTTACAGTAGCACACAGACTTCTTTTGGTATCTGACCACCAATTTGCTGAGCTTTTGAGGCTGGTTGCATGTCATCATGAGCCAACTGACTTGAAGTAATTTTAAATATACTATATGAGTGGAACAGGTTTAGATTAATGGCAACGTTAGCAATGCCCTTTGGCAGGAAATCTAAAACACTTCTGAACAAACTGTCCTGAAGAAACCAGCTGTATCTGTTTCTCATTGGATTTAAGTGGGTTTGTTCCTTACAGCTCCAGTAAGCAGTCCTATCTTGGAAACAGTGGCTGAAAGAGCAGTAGGAATTGCTGATGGGATCCAGATGAAGCTAAATACACGCACCAGAGCCGTCTCCAAAAATACCACACATGACACCTTGGGAGAGAATCTCAAAGTTCATCAGAGCTCCATCCTGGACCTTGGTGATCCAAAGACTGAATTACTTATCTGGGTAACTTACACCAGATTTGCATATGTTCATCAGTCCCACATTGATACCATTCTTGCTGATGTAAAAGATCAAGGAAAAACCCTTCACAGACACCAGTGGGACCCATGGAATACAAGGCCTTGTGGAAAACAAATGATGGTGCTTTGGAGAGCCATGCAGCCTTCCCATCATGGGATAGGCTGATTATGCATGGGTCAGAGTTCATTTTGGAAATAGGACAATAGATGGGGTGCCTAGCTGGCTTAGTTGGTAGAACATGGGACTCTTGCTCTGGGGGTTGTGAGCTCAAGCCCCACGTCAGACATGGAGACTACTTAAAAAAATTTTTTTTAATAAGACAATAGTTAATTAGGTAGTGTATCACTGCTGATGTCTATGAATTGTGGCCACCACCCTCTGTCATGAGACAAAACAAGTGAGTGGCATGTGAAGATCAATACATGGAAGTCTTCGCTTTGGTTGCAAAATTAATAAGTATTCTTGAGGCATAATTCAAGCACATGGTTGGCTCTACTTGGGCCTGGCCACAGACTCAGAAGTACTTCTCTTCAGCCTGCTCAACTGACACCTCACTGAACCCCCTTCTCACTGTTATCTCACTTTAAAGAGAGGTGTAGAAAGTTTCTGCAAAGCTTCTTTCTAAATTTAAGATACTATCCTACTGTTAAACACTAAAAGCTATGTGAGCATCTTCATATGTAAACATACATACACATATGCAGTAAATGTGTGTATGTAACAGAAAGAATAGAAAAGCAGCTGAACCAATCATTTCTCTTTTTTTCAGCTTTATTGAGGTACAGTTAACAAACAAAACAGCAATATATTTAAAGTGTACATCACAATGATTTGACATATGTATACATTGTAAAAGGATTCCCACCATTGAGATAATTAACACATCTGTCATCTCACAGATTTATTTTTTTAATGAGAACACTTGAGTTCTACTCTCCTAGCAAATTTCAATTATAGACCATAGTATTATCAACTATAGTGACCATGTTGAGCATCATCATTAAATCCTGATTCATCTTTTTTTTTTTAGTATGGTTCACACACAATGTTACATTAGTTTCAGGTACACAACATAATGATTTAAGAAGTATATACATTATGCTGTGCTCACCACAAGGGTAGTTACCATCTGTCACCATACAGTGCTATTACAATACCATTGACTATATTCCCTATGCTGTACCTTTCACTCCTGTGACTTATTCATTCTATAACTGGGAGCCTGTATCTCCCCCTCCCCTTCACCCATTTTGTCCATGCCCCCAGCCACTTCCCCTCTGGCAACCACCAATTTGTTCTCTGTATTTATAGACCCGATTCTGCCTTTTGCTTGTTTATTCCTTTATTTTGGTTTTCAGATTCCACATATAAATGAAATCGTATGGTATTTGTCTTTCTCAGTCTGACTTATTTCACTTAGCATAATACCTTCTATTATATATCTATATATCTAATAGTCACAAATGGCAAGATCTCATCTTTTTCTATATTTGAGTAATATTACCCATACACATACACACCGTATCTTCTTATCCATTCATCTATTGATGGACACTTGGGTTGCTTCTTTATCTTGGCTATTGTCCACAATGTTGCAATACATATAGTGGTGCTTATATCTTTTCAAATTACTATTTTTGTTTCCTTTGGGTAAATACCCAGTAACGGAATTACTGGGTCATATGATGGCTCTATTTTTAATTTTTTAAGGAACCTCCATGTGGTTTTCCACAGTGGTTGCACTAGTTTACATTTCCACCAATAGTACATGAGAGTTCCTTTTATTCCACATCTTCACCAACACATGTCTTTTTTGGTTCTAGTCATTCCACAGATATAAGGTGATATCTCATTGTGGTTTCAATTTGCAATTTCCTGATGATAAGTGATTTGAACATCTTTTCGTGTGTCTGTTGACCATCTATGTGTTTTCTTTGGGAAAATGTGTATTCAGGTCCTCTGCCCATTTTTTAATCAGATTATTTGTTATTTTTAGTGTTCAGTTCTTTATATGTTTTGGATATCAACTCCTTATCAGAGATACCATTTGCCAATATCTTCTCCCCTTCAGTAGACTGCCTTTTTGTTTTGTTGATGGTTTCCTTCATTCTGCAAAAAGTTTTTTTATCTTGGTATGGTTCTAAGAGCTAATTTTTGTTTTTGTTTCCCTTGCCTGAGGGCAACTATCTAGAAAAATGTTGCTACAGCTGATGCCAAAGATGTTACTGTATATATATATATTTTTTTTTCTAGGAGTTTTATGCTTTTAAGTCTCGCATTTAGGCCTTTAATCCATTTTGAGTTTATTTTTATGTATGGTGTAAGAAAGTGGTCCAGTTTCATTCTTTTGCATGTAGCTGTTTTGTTTTCCTAGTACCATTTGTTGAAGAGACTATCTTTTCCCAATTATATATTCTTGCCTTGTTTGTCATTGAGTAATTGGCCATATAAGTGTAGGTTTATTTCTGGACTCTCCATTCTGTTCCATTATCTATGTGTCTATTTTTGTGCCAGTACCATACTGTTTTGATTACTACAGTTTTGTAGTATATCTAGAGATCTGGGATTATAATACCTCCAGCTTTGTTTTTCTCTCTCAAAATTGCTTTGGCTATTCAGGGTCCCTTCTTGTTCTATATATATTTTGGTATTATTCATTCTAGTTCTGTGAAAAATGCTGTTGGTATTTTGATAGGGATTTCACTGAATCTGTTGATTGCTCTGACATTTTAACAATATTAATTCTTCCAATCCATGAGCCATGGAATATCTTTCCATTTGTTTTTGTCATCTTCAATTTCGTTCATCAGTGTTATACTTTTCAGAATGCAGATCTTTTACGTCCTTGGTTAAGTCTATTCTTAGCTTTTTATTCTTGTTGGTGCAATTGTAATTGGAACTGTTTTCTTAATCTCTCTTTCTGCTACTTTATAATAGTGTATAGAAATGTAACCAATTTCTGGGTATTAATTTTGTATCCTGCAAATTTACTGAATTCATTTATTAGCTCTAATAGTTTTTTGGTGGATTCTTCAGGGTGTTCTATGTATAGTATGTCATCTGCAAATAGTGACAGTTTAACTTCTTCCTTACCAATATGTATGTCTTTTATTTATTTTTCTTGTCTGATTGCTATGGTCAGGACTGCCAATACTATGTGGAATAAAAGTGGTGAGAGTGGACATCATTGTCTTGTTTCTGAACTTAGAGAAAAAGCCCTCAGTTTTTCACCATTAAGTATGATGTTTGCTGTGGGTTTTTCATATATGGCCTTTATACTATTGAGGCCTACTCCCTCTAAACCAACTTTGTTGAGAGCTTTTATCATAAATGAATGTTGAATTTTGTCAGATGCTTTTTTCTGTATTATTGAGGTGATCATGTGTTTTTTACATTTCATTTTGTTAATGTGGTATATTACGTTGATTGATTTGCAAATATTGAGCCACCCTTGTATCCCTGGAATAAATCCTGATAATGCTGGCCGTGTAGAATGTATTTGGAAGCTTTTCTTCCTCTTCTATTTTTTGGAATAGTTTGAGGAAAACAGGTATTAGCTTTTGTTTAAATGTTTGGTAGAATTCACCTGTGAATCCATCTAGTCCTAGACTGTTGTTTTTTTGGTAGCTTTTTGATTACCAATTCAATTTCATTACTGGTATTGGTCTTTTCAGATATTCTATCTCTTCCTGCTTCAGTTTTGGAAGATTGTATATTTCTAGGAATTTATCCACTTCTAGGTTGTCCAATCTGCTGGCATATAATTTTTTTGTAGTATTATAATCCTTTGTGGTTTTGTGGTATCAGTTGTTATTTCTTTCATTTCTGATTTTATTTATTTGGACCCTTTCTCTTTGTGTCTTGATGACTTTAGCTAAAGGTTTATCAATTTTATCTTTTCAAAGAACCAGCTCTTGGTTTCACTGATCTCTTCTCTCTCTCTCTCTCTCTCTCTCTCTCTAGGCTCTGTGTCAGTTATTTCTTTCTGATCTTTATTATTTCCTTCTTTGTACTCACCTTGGGCTTTGTTTGTTCTTCTTTTTCTAGTTCCTTTAGGTGTAAGTTTAGATTGTTTAGTTAAGCTTTTTCTTGTTTCTTGAGGTAGGCCTGTATTACAATAAATTTCCTTCTTAAAACTGCTTTCTCTGTGTCCCGAAGATTTTGGACCATTGTGTTTTTTCATTTTCATTTGTCTCCATGTATCTTTTTTATTTCTTCTTTGATTTCTTTGTTGACCTATTGGTTGCTTAGTAGCATGTTGTTTAGCCTCCATGTATTTCTGTTTTTTCCAGGTGTTTTTCTTATGGTTGATTTCTAGTTTTATACCATTGTGGTCAGAAAAGATGCATGAAGTGATTTCAATCTTAAATTTACTGAGACTTGTTTTGTGGCCTAATATGTGTTATATCCTGGAGAACGTTCCAGGTGCACTTGAAAAAAAGATGTATTCTATTGTTTTTTTATGGGATGTTCTGTATATATCTGTTATGTCCATCAGGTCTAAAATATTCAAAGACACTGCTTCCTTATTGATTTTCTGCCTAAATGATCTATCCACTGATGTAAGCGGGGTGTTAAAATCCTCTATTGTTATTGTATTGTCAATTTCTCCCTTTATGTCTATTAATATTTGCTTTATGTATTTAGGTGCTCCTAAGTTGGGTGCAGAGGTATTTATAATTATTACATCATCTTGTTAGATTGATCCCTTTATCATATGTAATGCCCTTCTTGTCTTGTGTTACTGTCTTTGTTTTAAAGTCTATTTTGTCTTATGTAAATATTGACACCTTGTTTTTTTTTCTCTACCATTTGCATGGAATATCTTTTTCCATCCCTTTACTTTCAATCTGTATGTGCCTTAGGTCTGAAGTGAGTCTCATATCTCATTCATCTTTTATTTGAAATTGTGTACCACTACATCAACCTCTTCCTAATTCTCCCACACTCTCACCTAGCTTCTGAAACTACCATTCTATTCTCTGTTTACATGAGATAGACTTTTTTAAATTCCAAATATAAGTGATAACATGTAGTATTTGTCTTTCCATGTGTGGCTTACTTTACTTAGCGTCATACACACCAAGGTCATCCATATTGTTACAAAATGCAAGATTTCCCTCCTTTTTAAGGCTAAATAATATTCATATATATATATATATATATATATATATATATATATGCTACTAAGCAACCAATAGGTCAAAAAAGAAATCAAATCAGTTTATATATATACATAATATATATATTATATATATATAATGTGATATAGATATAGATATATATCACATTTTCTTTATCCATTCATCTGTCAGTGGGCACTTAAGTTGTTTCTATATCTTGGCTATTGTGAATAATGCTGCAGTGAACATGGGAATACAGAGATCTCTTCGAGATAGTAATTTTGGTTGCCTTAAATATATATCCAGAAGTGGAGTTGATGGGTCATATGGTAATTTATATTTGAGGAAACTCCGTACTGTTTTCCATAGTGTATCACAGTATGGGTCTCCACAGATTCATCTTATTTGGTACTCTGTGGGTTCCTGCATCTGATAGCTGTTTCTTACCCCAGGTTAGAGAATTTGTTAGTCACTATTTCTTTGAATACACGTTCTGCCCCTTTCTTTTTCACTTTTCTGGGATTGGTGTTCTAGAAGTCCCTTAAGCTAGTTTCACACTTTTTTCATTCTTTTGTTGTTGTTATTTTTTTAACCCAACGATTCTAAAGCTATTAACTATCCAAAAGATGACTAGCTCAAGGGGAGGGGAAACAAACAATACACAAAGCAAAATCAGAAACAACAAAATTTTTGAGCCACAAACATCAATTTTTTTACATAAAAATTTGTTTGTGATGGGGCACCTGGGTGGCTCAGTTGTTAAGCATCTGCCTTCGGCTCAGGTCATGATCCCAGGATCCTGGGATCGAGCCCCACATCGGGCTCCCTGCTCTGCGGGAAGCCTGCTTCTCTCCCTCTCCCACTCCCCCTGCTTGTGTTCCCTCTCTCGCTGTCTCTCTCTGTCAAATGAATAAGAAATTAAAAAATTAAAAAAATAAAATAAATTTGTTTGTGAGATAACCATGCTATAAATTTCAATGAACTCTCCCAAATGTATCATAACTCAAACTATTCCAAGTTCAGGCACAACTTCAAAAACTGCAGACATGGCCCAATGGACAATCTAACTACATCAGGCAACACACTTAAATGAAAATAGCCATCTACCCTTTGCTGATAAATGGGAAAAGTACCACAAAAACCTCAAGTCATCAATCAGCCTACACTCATATTTTCAGGCTTCTATCTTCAATCAACAACTTTTCTAATACGTATCTCATTAAAAATTCTCATAAAGATGCTAATCAAGTCCTCTACCAGCCTTCATCTATAATCAAAATATACTCCTCCCTCACATGTGCAGTTTTCCATCCTGAATTATCCCCCTTCTTCCTAGCAACTAATGATGGGAAGAAATGATGAAAAGTAGTCCTTTGCTCTCAGCTCTGAATAAGAGGGAAAAGTAGGCGCTCCCTTGAACTCTTTCATCAGCTCAGTGAGCTCATCCCACAAAGGAAGGTGCTCTAGGACTGCTCTCTTCCATTCTTCTTTTCTATCACTGAGAAATGGATTTTTGCCCAGAGAGAAAATAAAACATAATCTAATCCTGATAGTGAATTCCTCCATCAGCCATGAAGGAGTTCTTCCTTCATCAGAGAACTCATCCTAACTTTTTTTGAGCTGGGTCAGTTACCTGAATTCAAGGAAGCATCCAGGAAATCCAAACAACCTAACTCAAGTCTTTTTGGCTTTCAAATGCATTGTTTTAGTTGTTAACATTTAATTTACATTTTAAATTACATACCTTCTCGCTAAGGAATAAAATATCATTGTGTTTCCTGAGAATTCACAGGCAGATGATGAGGAATTAAAAAAAAATACTGAGAAGTAAAAGGAAGACAACTTAGAAATAGAATTTTCCCCAGGAAGTCCAGACATTTATAAATCTATATGCAGTTGAGCAAGGATTCACAGCCTGTGTGTTAAGAGCATGTATGTGTTTGAAAAATCCTCAAATGATCAAATCTGGGCTTGTTATTACCCTCTTACATTTTTATAAAAACTAGATACTTCAGATCGGAGGAAAAGATGGCTGAGGAGTAGAGGACCCTATTCCAACTTGTCCCCGGAACTGAGCTGGATATCTCCCAGACCACTCTGAACACCCATGAAATCACCCTGAGATGTAAGAAGATATATCTGGATCTCTACAAACAGAATATGGCAGGTGGTAGTTCTCGAGGTATGAAGCAGGGAGCTGTGATCCGGAGATAAACGGAAGGGGGAGGGAGCCGTGGGAATCCTACACCACCAGTGAGTGATAGCCTCCTATGCGGGACAGGGCACAGACTCGCAGACCGGTAGTGGCAGGAAAAGGACTTTAGGGCAGCCCCCCAGATGGAAACTCAGAGCGGCGGGGCCACGCGTGTGAAATGGGGGCGGCTGGTAGTTTTAGAAGCATAAAGGGCAAAGACATGCCCCCATGTACTGACCTGGAGGCAAGGACTGGGAGCCCTGCTGAGAAGCGCACAATCCAGGATGCTGCGGGTTTATAGCAGCACAGAGAGAAACGGAGATTGTGTGGCCTGCAGAGCTCACTGAAGACTGCAATCTCTCTGCTCTGAGGCAGAGGGTTGGAAATGATCTCTTCTGCTCTGACTCTCAGAAGAGATGCAGAAAGCTGCCAGAGAACAAAAGCCCTCAAAACCGGTTTTCACTGAGTCCATACCCCCCACAGGGGGCAGGGCAACTCTGCCCAAACAGGGTGGCCTGAGTAACAGCAAGGCAGACCCCTCCCCCAGAAGACAGGCTGGGAGAAGAAGAGGCCAACAACCCTAAGATCCCTATAAAGCAGGTGCATCTTGCTTGGGTTGTGGTCAATAATTTGGACTCTGTACATTCCCTCAACCACCTCTCAACAGAATGATTAGGAGGAGGAACCCCCAAAATAGGAAAGACTCAGAGACTGTGACTTCTGCCACAGATTTACAAATGGATACAGACATAACCAAGATGTCGGAAATGAAATTCAGGGTAGCAGTTGTGAAGACAATAGTTAGAATGGAGAAATCGATTAATGGCAACATAGAGTCTCTAAGGGCAGAAATGAAATCTGAACTGGCAGAACTTAAAAATGCTATCAATGTGATCCAATCTAATCTAGATAATCTAACAGCTAGGGTAAGTGAGGCAGAACGAATTAGTGATCTAGAAGACCAATTGATAGAAAAGAAGGATAAAGAGGAAGCCAGGGAGAAAGAACTCAAAGTCCATGAAAACAGAATCAGAGAAATAAGTGACACCATGAAACATTCCAATGTCAGAATTATTGGGATCTCTGAGGGGGTGGAGAGAGAGGACTAAAAGATATATTTCAGCAAATCATAGCTGAGAACTTCCTTAATCTGGGGAATGAAACAAACATTCATGCCCTAGAGGCAGACAAGACTCCTCCCAAAATCAAGGAAAACAGGCCAATGCCCCGGCATGTAATAGTAAAACTCGCAAATCTTAGAACCAAGGAAACCATCTTAAGGGCAGTTAGGGGGAAGAGATTCTTCACATACACGGGGAGGAATATCAGAATAACGTCAGACCTATCCAAGCCAGAAAGGGCTGACAAGACATATTTAGGGTACTAAATGAGAGGAACATACAGCCAAGAATACTTTATCCGGCAAGGCTGTCATTTAGAATGGATGGAGAGATGCAGAACTTCCAAGACTGGCAGAAACTGAAAGAATATGTGACCACCACTAAGCCGACCCTACAAGAAATATTAAGTGACGTTCTATAAAAGGAGAAAGACCCCAAGAGTGATATACAACAGAAATTTACAGAGACAATCTATAGAAACAAGGACTTCACAGGCAACATGATGACAATAAATGCATATCTTTCAATAATCACTCTCAACGTATACGGCCTAAATACTCCCATAAAACGGCACAGGGTTGCAGATTGGATAAAAAGTCAGGACCCATCCATATGCTGTCTACAAGATGCATTTTGAACTTAGAGATACATCCAGACTGAAACTGAAGGGATGGAGATCCATCTTCCATGCCAGCAGACCTCAAAAGAAAGCTGGGGTAGCAATTCTTCTATCAGACAAATTAGATTTTAAGCTAAAAACTATAGTTAGAGACACAGAAGGACACTATATCATTCTTAAAGGGTCTATCCAACAAGAACATCTAACAATTGTAAATATCTACGCCCCCAACATGGGAGCAGCCATCTACATTAGCCAATTGTTAACCAAAATAAAGAGTCATTTTGATGATAATATGTAAATTCTAGGAGACCTCAGTACTCCACTCTCAGCAATGGACAGATCATCTAAGCAGAAAATCAACAAAGACACAAGAGCTTTGAATGATACACTGGACCAGATGGACCTCATAAATATTTACAGAACATTCCACCCTAAAACAACAGAATACTCATTCTTCTCCAGCACACACGGAACTTTCTCCAAAATAGACCACATACTGGGTCACAAATCAGGTCTCAACCAATACCAAAAGACTGAGATTATTCCCTGCATATTCTCAGACCACAATGCTTTAAAACTGGAACTCAATCACAAGAAAAAAATTGGAAGAAATTCAAACACTTGGAAGCTAAAGACCACTCAGCTCAAGAATGTTTGGGTCAACCAGGAAATCAAAGAAGAACTTAAACAATTCATGGAAACCAATGAGAACGAAAACAGGTTTGTCCAACACCTATGGGATACTGCAAAGACAGTCTTGGGGGGGAAATACAAAGCCATCCAAGCCTCACTCAAAAAAATAGAAAAATCCCGAATTCACCAAGTAACTCTACGCCTTAAAGAACTAGAGAAAAAGCAACAAACGATGCCTAAGCCACACATTAGAAGAGAAATAATTAAGATTAGAGCAGAGATCAATGAATTACAAACCAGAAACACAGTAGATCAGATCAACGAAACTAGACCTGGTTCTTTGAAAGAATTAATAAGATCGATAAATCACTGGCCAGACTTACCCAAAAGGAAAGGGAAAAGACCCAAATTAATAAAATTATGAATGAAAGGGAAGCGATCATGACTAACACCAAGGAATAGAAACAATTATTAGAAATTATTATCAACAACTATATTCCAATAAATTAAGCAACCTGGAAGAAATGGATCCCTTCCTGGAACCCTATAAACTGCCAAGACTGAAACAGGAAGAAATTGACAACCTGAATAGGGCCAATAACCAGTAACGAGATTAAAGCAGTGATCAAAAACCTCCCAAAAAACAAGAGTCCAAGACCTGATGGATTCCCTGGGGAATTCTACCAAACATTCAAAGAAGAAATAATACCCATTCTCCTGAAGGTGTTTCAAAAAATAGAAACAGAAGGAAAGCTTCCAGACTCATTCTATGAGGCCAGCATTACCTTAATCCCCAAACCAGGCAAAGTCCCCATCAAAAAGGAGAATTTCAGACCGATATCCCTGATGAATATGGCTTCCAAAATCCTCAACAAATTCCTAGCTAAGAGGATCCAAAAATACATTAAAAGGATCATCCACCATGACCAAGTGGGATTTATCCCCGGGATGCAAGGATGGTTCAACATTTGCAAATCAATCGATGTGATAGAACACATTAATAAGAGGAGGGAGAAGAACCATATGGTCCTTTCAATTGATGCAGAAAAAGCATTTGACAAAATACAACATCCTTTCCTGATTAAAACTCTTCGGAGTATAGGGATAGAGGGAATATTCCTCAAGTTCATAAAATCCATCTATGAAAAACCCACAGCGAATATCATCCTCAATGGGGAAAAGCTGAGAGCCTTTCCCTTAAGATCAGGAACATGTCAAGGATGCCCACTCTCACCACTATTGTTCAACATAGTACTAGAAGTCCTAGCAACAGCAATCAGACAACAAAAAGAAATAAAGTGTATTCAAATTGGCAAAGAAGAAGTCAAACTCTCTTGGCAGATGACGTGATACTTTATGTGGAAAATCCAAAAGACTCCACCCCCAAATTACTAGAACTCATACAGCAATTCAGTAACGTGGCAGGATACAAAATCAATGCACAGAAATCAGTTGCTTTCTTATACGCTAACAACGCAACTGTAGAAAGAGAAATTAGAGAAATGATTCCATTTACAATAGCACCAAAAACCGTAAGATACCTCGGAATAAACCTAACCAAAGAGGTAAAGGATCTATACTCTAGGAACTACAGAACACTCATGAAAGAAATTGAAGAAGACACAAAAAGATGGAAAAACACTCCATGCTCATGGATTGGAAGAATAAACATTGTTAAAATGTCTGTGCTACCCAGAGCAATCTATACCTTCAACACCATCCCGATCAAAATTCCAAAGGCATTTTGGAACAAACAATCCTAAAATTTGTATGGAATCAGAAAAGACCCCGAATCGCCAAGGAAATGTTGAAAAAGAAAAACAAAGCTGGGGGCGTCACGTTGCCTGATTTCAAGTTATATTACAAAGCAGTGATCACCCAGAGAGCATGGAACTGACACAAAAACAGACATATAGACCAGGGAACAGAATAGAGAGCCCAGATATGGACCCTCAACCCAATGGTCAAATAATCTTCGACAAAGCAGGGAAAAAATATGCAATGGAAGAAAGACAGTCTCTTCAATAAATGGTGCTGGGAAAATTGGACAGCTATATACAGAAGAATGAAACTCAACCATTCTCTAACACCATACACAAAGATAAACTCAAAATGGATGAAAGACCTCAATGTGAGACAGGAATCCATCAAAATTGCAGAGGAGAACATAGACGGTAACCTCTTTGACATCGCCCACAGCAACTTCTTTCAAGATAAGTCTCCCAAGGCTAGTGAAACAAAAGCAAAAATGAACTTTTGGGACTTCCTCAAGATAAAAAGCTTCTGCACAGCAAAGGAAACAGTCAACAAAACAAAGAGGCAACCCACAGAATGGGAGAAGATATTTGCAAATGACACTACAGACAAAGGTCTGATTTCCAAGATCTATAAAGAACTTCTCAAACTCAACACCCAAAAAACAAATAATCAAGTCAAAAAGTGGGCAGAAGACATGAACAGACACTTTTCTGAAGAAAATATACAAATGGTTAACAGACACATGAAAAAATGTTCATCGTCATTAGCCATCAGGGAAATTCAAATCAAAACCACACTGAGATACCACCTTACACCAGTTAGAATGGCAAAATTGGACAGGGCAAGAAACAACAAATGTTGGAGAGGTTGTGGAGAAAGGGGAACCCTCTTACACTGTTGGTGGGAATGCAAGTTGGCACAGCCACTTTGGAAAACAGTGTGGAGGTGCCTCAAAAATTTAAAAGTAGAGCTACCCTATGACCCAGCAATTGCACTACTGGGCATTTACCCCAAAGACACAGATGTCGTGAAAAGAAGGGCCATACGCACCCCGATGTTCATAGCAGCAATGTCCGCAATAGCCAAACTGTGGAAAGAGCCGAGATGCCCTTCAACAGATGAATGGATAAAGAAGACGTGGTCCATATATACAATGGAATGTTACTCAGCCATCAGAAAGGATGAATACCCAACTTTTACATCCACATGGTTGGGACTGGAGGGGATTATGCTAAGTGAAACAAGTCAAGCAGAGAAAGTCAATTATCATATGGTTTCACTTATTTGTCGAACATAAGGAATAGCACGGAGGACATTAGGAGAATGAAGGGAAAAATGAGGGGGCGGAATTGGGGGAGAGATGAACCATGAGAAACTATGGACTCCAAGAAACAAACACAGTTTTAGAGGGGAGGAGGGAGAGGGTATTTGTTAGCCCAGTGATGGGTATTAAGGAGGGCACGTACTGCATGGAGCACTGGGTGTTATACGAAAACAATGGATTGTGGATCACCACATCAAAAACTAATGATGTATTGTATGGTGACTAACATAACATAATAAAAAAAAAGAAAAGAAAACCTATGTAAAATAAATACTTGGTACATAATTGGTGCTTAATAAATGGTGGCTAGTACATAATTATAGTCCAAGCCCGGAGAAAATATTGACTCTTTTTGTTGTTCCTAATGTTTAGTAATTTATTTTTCTTAATGTTTAATTGTTAGTAAGGCATCAAAATGCTTACAGCTTGTATACTACTGATTGCACAATACTGGTGGGTAGTGAAAAAAAGCGTTTAATGAGATTCCTTGATTGTGTGTGTGTGTGTGTGTGTGTGTGTGTGCGTGTGTATGTATGTGTGAGTGACAGAGAGTCACCCTGGGCGGGGGGGGGGGGGTTTGCTATCTCAGCTATGATAAAAAAACTTTAAACTTTTAACTGGCAAAAATATGTTAAAAAGCCGTTGAATTGATATTGCCTGATATTTAGAGAAAGCATCCTTCCTGTAAATCATTCTTATTTTCATGAAATGCATATATAAAATTTCTGTTTCAGGTGACTTATAGTTAGTGTCATGTATTAAGGCAATTAGAAAGTATATGTTTAGTCTTTTTAAGGTAACTATTTCCTAGAGAGTAGAACATTACTATATTGGAGAGCGATAGCATAACTTGACTGATTTTGCCATAAAAAATTGAAAAAAGAAAAATAATGGGGGAGGGCAGGGGGTATAATTTATAGGTCTACGCACCATGGCTTCTAAATTCAAACTGGATTCTCATTTGAGGTTGGCTCCTGCTGGCTGGGTGGAGCCTGCCTGTGAGCAGGTAGAGAGCCCTGTCACCCTCACCCTCCACTCCTGCTGACAACGCCTGACACTTAGAGCCCAGCCACCCAGGTCCCCAATGCTGCTGTGTTACTTCAGGGTCCAGGGACTTAGGGGAGACACCTGTGAGCTGGCCCGCACTGCTGCCCAGCTGGGAGGCACAGGCCTTGGTGTGACATTAGGACAGTGGGTGGGGCTAGGGGAAGTCCACCTGGTGGTTCTCAAACCTTGTGTGCAGCACATTCAACTGTGGAACTTTAATATAACTGTCTGGATGCCCTCAGCGAGGCTTGATACAGCTTGGGAACTTGCCCTTTACCATGAGCTTTAGGTCATTTGAGACTTCTGGCGAGTCAACTGCCTGTAGGTGGGTTTTAGATATTTTCTCTGTGCAAAGGAGAATTTCATGTCATGCCTCTGATAAACCCAAGGATAAAGAAAAAGCTACAAGTAGGCCATCAAGCTAGTTGAGACTAAGTGCCTTGCATCAACCAGTGGGCATGCCTAAGATAGACAATTTTTAAGCAGCTGAAATGGCTTAAATGGCTAACTTACACGTAACTATAGAGAACAAACTGAGGGTTCCCAGAGGGGAGGTGGGAAGGGGGATGGGGGAAATAGGTGATGGGGATTAAGGAGGGCACTTGTCGTGATGAGCACCGGGTGATGTATGGAAGTGCTGAATCACTATAATTTACACCTGAAACTAATAGAACACTGTATGTTAACTCTACTGGAATTAAAACATAATAATAATAAATAAATACAAATGATTAATTTGCAGAGACAGTTGACTTATTGACAGCTTTTCATTTAAGGCATTTTCAGATAGTCTGAAGCGCACTTAAGTTTACACAATTCAATTCTTACATATTCATAACACATCTTGCTGCTTTAAAAATATGATTCAATTCTTTATTCTTTATTCCTTTGCCATACAAGTTCAATAGAGGTATAAAGGGCCAAGGGACCTCTTTTGAACTTTGCTGATCCTCATTTTCTCTGCTGCTGTCACTGCTTTTTATCGTCCCCTTGCCCTGGTTTCATGCTGTCAACATCCCTTTGTATGTAGCCCTCCTGCTCAGACATTTACATGTTTATATAATCTAATGTCTATGGACCCAAACCCCAAGTCCTAGAATGTCTCTATTCACTAAGAAGGAGGTATACCTACAAGGTAAATACGAGCCAGGCATACCCAAAAACAAAAGTAGTGGTTTCATTCCACTGGGTCAAAATAAATTGTGATGATATGGGACCAGATGACAGAACTCAGACTCTAGCTAATTTCCTTTTTATTGTGTGCCATGAGCTTGGTCAGAACAAGGTACACCTCTTTGCCAGGGGTTAAGTTTAGATACTTTCTGCACCTTGTTTCGTCATCCAGGGTGAACACAACTTAGATGTCTCTGTTACCCCTGGAGTCATCTCAGTGACAAAAGTGATTGGAAGAATTTAGGAATATTAATCAAAAATTAAATCTAAATCATCAAGTTGAGAGCACATCCAAAGTATCAAGATCTTTAGCTCTGTTCATAATCCAGTGGGCTAGTCACTTCTCACCTGGTTTTCTCATCTGTAAAACGAGAATTGAACTGGGCAGCGGGGGCAGGGGGCGTGGTTGGTCCATGAGGACTCTAGCGCTACTTGGTTCCATGCATCTGTAGTAGAGAGCATGGCTAAACTCCATCACATTTAACACTGAACCCCAGAGAGGAATGGAACGAATTCCTTAGTACATCAAATTACCGAAGCGAAGAAAAATAATTTGGGCAGCAGTCTCTGGGCACTTCTGTTGTTGTTGTTGCTGACTCATTAGGAAGGGGCTGCCCCGGTTCTAGGTGCTCATTGCAGAGATCTAAAGGAGTTCTTCACCTTTAGGTGCCTGGGAGCCTTACCAAGGAAGGCAGATTGGCTGTTGTAGGTAATTAATTTGATTGAATATTTGGTGTCCTGTAAAGCTAAAATAATTGGGAATGTATTCTTGACAAGAACATTACACGCACACACACACACACGCAGAAAACTAGTGATGCTAAGAGAGTTTATAATTATGATTATGTTTGAAAGACATTTTCCACTCCAGCCCTATATTTCTACTCAATTGGGGTGAGAATGTTGGTAAATGATAGCCTTCATACTAAGTGGAAGTAACAAGTAGTAGTCTAGTTTGGTGGGTCCCCTGGATCAGAAGATTATTACTTAGTAGAGCCTGGAATGAAAAGTGGAGGTTTGGACATGAAGAGCTGTTGACGGTGTGAGAAGCCCTCTCTGAAGGAGAACAGGTTCTTGTCATAGTCCTAATCTGTTGGCTCTGATATGATAAGAAGTAACAACTGAGATAAAGGTGTAACTCTCTAGGATGAATGTTTTTGTCTGTTTCATTAGAGGTTATATATATGAATATGTAGCACAATTACTGAGTTTCAGGATAAAATAACCATTTCATCTATAAAATAAACATTTCCTTAGTGTAAAAAGAAAATCTTTAATGAAGTTGTCCCCAGGTATTTCTGATTGTCTCATGCTATTTAAGTACATACCATGTTTTCAGTATGCTATCAAAATGGAAGCTTTGAGGAGGGAGATTTTTTATCCCAAATATTATTACATAATTTCTTTGAATATCTCAGGGCTGGCTAAGGTGCTTTCATAGTGTGGTTTGTAGAAAACTTATGGACAGAAGTCCTCAAGTAGCCTTTTTTATTAAAAAAAAATATTAGTGTCTGGGATGGTATCAGGAAAATATCTAGCAAGATCTCGTATTATCTTTACTCCCTTCCCCCACCCCCAACAGGCCTATTCCAAACTATAAACATTAGTTTAGCTGTTAGGCTCACTTATTTACTGATTTTTCAGTAGAGTTGGTTAATAGGTGTAGTTAAGTGTTACTTTACATCTTTAGGCATTAGATAAAAATCTTGCACTCTCTTTTCTTGAAATTGTGTGATTTCTTTTGGCCAGAATTGTCTGAAATGTTTGCAGTCAAATTTCTAGCCATGTAGTTGCACAAATTTTATGACTATGAGTAGAAAAAGGAAGGGGGGGGAATGTTAGTATATTATGGTTATCATATTAAATTAGTATTCCTAATTGATCTTCCAAACTCCCTTCTAAGTTTTTTGTTTTTAGCATCCACTAGTGGCTTGCATTTCCCTTTTCTTATTCCATAAACAAGTCATTAATTTATGAAATAAGAGATGAACAGAACCTGTGTCTCATCAGATTGGTGATCCTCTGAAGAAAAGCCTAAGTGAAAACACACACACACACACACACACACAAACACACACAAATGCACACACCCGTGACACTCACAGGTATATAAATAAGTGCATACAAAAGCTATGATCCCATTATCCTTCTCCTCTAAAGGCCGTGATGAGTTGCAAAGTTAGCATTTTCTGTTTACTGATAAATTCCATGGATAGCTTTGAGTAACCACAGGCTAAGTGGCATTGTGCTTTGAGCTGTGGTTGTATGTGGAATTTAAAGCCACATAGTTTTTATATCAAGGTCTAGTACTTTTGGTTTTCAGAAGCACATATAAGACACATTTTGATGCTCTAAAGCCTTAAGTCATATAAGGTTTTTGTATGTGCAATAAAGTGAAGAGCCTAGGGCGCCTAGGTGGCTCAGTCGTTAAGCATCTGCCTTCGGCTCAGGTCATGATCCCAGGGTCCTGGGATCGAGCCCCACGTTGGGCTCCCCGCTCGGGGGGAAGCCCGCTTCTCCCTCTCCCACTCCTCCCTGCTTATGTTCCCTCTCTCGCTATCTCTGTCTCTGTCAAATAAATAAATAAAATCTTTTAAAAAGAAAAAGTGAAGAGCCTAAAGCTTCATGTTGATGCATAGATAGAATGTTCAAGACACTTAAGATTTAGGTTTCCAAAATAAGAAGTCATATTATTAACATTGCTCTTTTAAACTCAACACACGGCCTGAAATGAAAAATGGCAAGCAGTTATGTATGACATCATTGTTGCTTTAACTGTTGCAGGAGAAAGTGGAGTCCCATCTGAGGATGCACTGGTCCTGCAACTGGAGTCTACAAAGGGACAAGAGAAATTTGTGGAGATGCTAAAGAGCCAGCACATGATTATCACTGATTTGCAGCAGAAACTCACAAAACAACAACAAATATTGATTAGCCAGCAACGAGCTATTCTAGAGCAGTGGAAGAAGATGCATGAGCAAATGAATGTGATGAAAGTTCAGCATGGCATATGAAGCAGATGTCTTTCCATAGCTTGCAGGAGAACAGCCAGTGTTATTTCAAAACTCATCTTCAGGGACAACGGAACCATGTCAAAAATCATTTCCAGAAGTCATACCCTCTGCAGAAGGTTGAAGCTGATGTGAAAGTGATTAATGTTGGGGAAAGCTCCCTAGACTGTGGCCTTTGTGAAAGGGATGAATTTTGCAGTTTTTAAGAGACCATCATAGTGTGGAAAATGAACTTTTTGCCCTGCTGGGTTTTCCCCAATTGTCTGAATGTTCCACAAACATGGATCAGATTTTTCAGGTGAAATATTATAGTTTTATCTATTATTATTAGGGATTTCAAAATACCACTCTAAGGCAATGGGCTACCTTCTCTAAAGTCGTTGAAGTAATTATGACCTTTAAGTTTAGTTTTACTTGGTTAAATGTGAATACGGTGATGTAAAATATTTCAAATTAATTTTTAAATGGTACATAGTGAGCAATCTGAAAAGCTTTATTTGCCAAAAATATACTGGTAAAAATAGTGTAACTTAAATATCCTCTTATGTACAGCTTTGCAAACAGAATATATCTAAATTTGGCTGGTATTTCCAGCTCCAAATTTCTTTATCTTTCCATAATTTAGTGAGAAAGGTATATATTTTCCTCAAATTAAGACAGCCAAATCAACATTTTAGTGTATTTATATCATATCTATTTTTGTGACTCATGATATGATTATCATGTTTTTCAGGATAGAAAAGAATGCATTGAATCTCCAAATATATGTGGTGAAAAGATAAAATATCTGAATATCCCAGGTAATCTATTTATGAAGGATCTAGTTTTTTTTAATTGAAAATGTATTTTATTTTTTTATATTTTATTTTAATTTTTTTAAAGATTTTATTTATTCATGAAGGACAGAGAGAGAGAGAGAGAGAGAGGCAGAGGGAGAAGCAGGCTTTCAAGGAGCAGAGAGCCCGACGTGGGACTCGATCCCAGGACCCTGGGATCATGACCTGAGCCGAAGGCAGACGCTTAACCATCTGAGCCACCCAGGCGCCCTAATTTAATTTAATTTTATTATGTTATGTTAGTCACCATACAATACATCATTAGTTTTTGATGTAGTGATCCATGATTCATTGTTTTGTATGGCACCCAGTGCTCCATGCAGCACGTGCCCTCCTTAATACCCATCACCGGGCTAACCCATCCCCCCAGCCCCCTCCCCTCTAAAACCCTCAGTCTGTTTCTCGGAGTCCATAGTCTCTCATGGTTCGTCTCCCCCTCCGATTTCCCCCCCTTTATTTTTCCCTTCCTTCTCCTAATGTCCTCCATGCTATTCCTTATGTTCGATAAATAAGTGAAACCATATGATAATTGACTTTCTCTGCTTGACTTATTTCACTTAGCATAATCTCCTCCAGTCCCATCCATGTTGAAGTAAAAGTTGGGCATTCATCCTTTCTGATGGCTGAGTAGTATTTCATTGTATATATGGACCACGTCTTCTTTATCCATTCATCTGTTGAAGGGCATCTCCGCTCTTTCCACAGTTTGGCTATTGCGGACATTGCTGCTATGAACATCGGGGTGCGTATGGCCCTTCTTTTCACGACATCTTTGTCTTTGGGGTAAATGCCCAGTAGTGCAATTGCTGGGTCATAGGGTAGCTCTACTTTTAAATTTTTGAGGCACCTCCACACTGTTTTCCAAAGTGGCTGTACCAACTTGCATTCCCACCAACAGTGTAAGAGGGTTCCCCTTTCTCCACAACCTCTCCAACATTTGTTGTTTCTTGCCCTGTCCAATTTTGCCATTCTAACTGGTGTAAGGTGGTATCTCAGTGTGGTTTTGATTTGAATTTCCCTGATGGCTAATGACGATGAACATTTTTTCATGTGTCTGTTAACCATTTGTATATTTTCTTCAGAAAAGTGTCTGTTCATGTCTTCTGCCCACTTTTTGACTTGATTATTTGTTTTTTGGGTGTTGAGTTTGAGAAGTTCTTTATAGATCTTGGAAATCAGACCTTTGTCTGTAGTGTCATTTGCAAATATCTTCTCCCATTCTGTGGGTTGCCTCTTTGTTTTATTGACTGTTTCCTTTGCTGTGCAGAAGCTTTTTATCTTGAGGAAGTCCCAAAAGTTCATTTTTGCTTTTGTTTCACTAGCCTTGGGAGACTTATCTTGAAAGAAGTTGCTGTGGGCGATGTCAAAGAGGTTACCGTCTATGTTCTCCTCTGCAATTTTGATGGATTCCTGTCTCACATTGAGGTCTTTCATCCATTTTGAGTTTATCTTTGTGTATGGTGTTAGAGAATGGTTGAGTTTCATTCTTCTGTATATAGCTGTCCAATTTTCCCAGCACCATTTATTGAAGAGACTGTCTTTCTTCCATTGCATATTTTTTCCCTGCTTTGTCGAAGATTATTTGACCATTGGGTTGAGGGTCCATATCTGGGCTCTCTATTCTGTTCCCTGGTCTATATGTCTGTTTTTGTGTCAGTTCCATGCTCTCTGGGTGATCACTGCTTTGTAATATAACTTGAAATCAGGCAACGTGACGCCCCCAGCTTTGTTTTTCTTTTTCAACATTTCCTTGGCGATTCGGGGTCTTTTCTGATTCCATACAAATTTTAGGATTGTTTGTTCCAAAATGCCTTTGGAATTTTGATCGGGATGGTGTTGAAGGTATAGATTGCTCTGGGTAGCACAGACATTTTAACAATGTTTATTCTTCCAATCCATGAGCATGGAGTGTTTTTCCATCTTTTTGTGTCTTCTTCAATTTCTTTCATGAGTGTTCTGTAGTTCCTAGAGTATAGATCCTTTACCTCTTTGGTTAGGTTTATTCCGAGGTATCTTACGGTTTTTGGTGCTATTGTAAATGGAATCATTTCTCTAATTTCTCTTTCTACAGTTGCGTTGTTAGCATATAAGAAAGCAACTGATTTCTGTGCATTGATTTTGTATCCTGCCACGTTACTGAATTGCTGTATGAGTTCTAGTAATTTGGGGGTGGAGTCTTTTGGATTTTCCACATAAAGTATCACGTCATCTGCCAAGAGAGTTTGACTTCTTCTTTGCCAATTTGAATACACTTTATTTCTTTTTGTTGTCTGATTGCTGTTGCTAGGACTTCTAGTACTATGTTGAACAATAGTGGTGAGAGTGGGCATCCTTGACATGTTCCTGATCTTAAGGGAAAGGCTCTCAGCTTTTCCCCATTGAGGATGATATTCGCTGTGGGTTTTTCATAGATGGATTTTATGAACTTGAGGAATATTCCCTCTATCCCTATACTCCGAAGAGTTTTAATCAGGAAAGGATGTTGTATTTTGTCAAATGCTTTTTCTGCATCAATTGAAAGGACCATATGGTTCTTCTCCCTCCTCTTATTAATGTGTTCTATCACATTGATTGATTTGCAAATGTTGAACCATCCTTGCATCCCGGGGATAAATCCCACTTGGTCATGGTGGATGATCCTTTTAATGTATTTTTGGATCCTCTTAGCTAGGAATTTGTTGAGGATTTTGGAAGCCATATTCATCAGGGATATTGGTCTGAAATTCTCCTTTTTGATGGGGTCTTTGCCTGGTTTGGGGATTAAGGTAATGCTGGCCTCAGAGAATGAGTTTGGAAGTTTTCCTTCTGTTTCTATTTTTTGAAACAGCTTCAGTAGAATAGGTATTATTTCTTCTTTGAATGTTTGGTAGAATTCCCCAGGGAATCCATCAGGCCTTGGACTCTTGTTTTTTGGGAGGATTTTGATCACTGCTTCAATCTCGTTAGTGGTTATTGGCCTATTCAGGTTGTCAATTTCTTCCTGTTTCAGTCTTGGCAGCTTATAGATTTCCAGGAAGGCCTCCATTTCATCCAGATTGCTCAGTTTATTGGCATATAGTTGTTGATAATAATTTCTAATAATTGTTTCTATTTCCCTGGTGTTAGTTGTGATCTCTCCCCTTTCATTCATAATTTTGTTAATTTGGGTCCTTTCTCTTTTTTTTTTGGATAAGTCTGGCCAGTGGTTTATCCATTTTATTAATTCTTTCAAGGAACCAACTTCTAGTTTCATTAATCTGATCTACTGTGTTTCTGGTTTCTAATTCATTGATCTCTGCTCTAATTTTAACTATTTCTCTTCTAATGTGTGGCTTAGGCATCGTTTGTTGCTTTTTCTCTAGTTCTTTAAGGTGTAGAGTTACTTGGTGAATTCGGGATTTTTCTATTTTTTTGAGTGAGGCATGGATGGCTATGTATTTCCCCCTTAGGACTGCCTTTGCAGTATCCCATAGGTTTTGGACCAATGTGTTTTCATCCTCATTGATTTCCATGAATTGTTTAAGTTCTTCTTTGATTTCCTGGTTGACCCAAACATTCTTGAGCTGAGTGGTCTTTAGCTTCCAAGTGTTTGAATTTCTTCCAATTTTTTTCTTGTGATTGAGTTCTAGTTTTAAAGCATTGTGGTCTGAGAATATGCAGGGAATAATCTGTCTTTTGGTATTGGTTGAGACCTGATTTGTGACCCAGTATGTGGTCTATTGTGGAGAAAGTTCCGTGTGTGCTGGAGAAGAATGAGTATTCTGTTGTTTTAGGGTGGAATGTTCTGTAAATATTTATGAGGTCCATCTGGTCCAGTGTATCATTCAAAGCTCTTGTTTCTTTGTTGATTTTCTGCTTAGATGATCTGTCCATTGCTGAGAGTGGAGTATTGAGGCCTCCTACAATTAACGTATTGTTATCAATATGACTCTTTATTTTGGTTAACAGTTGGCTTATGTAGATGGCTGCTCCCATGTTGGGGGCATAGATATTTACAATTGTTAGATGTTCTTGTTGGATAGACCCTTTAAGAATGATATAGTGTCCTTCTGTGTCTCTAATTACAGACTTTAGTTTAAAATCTAATTTGTCTGACATAAGAATTGCTACCCCAGCTTTCTTTTGAGGTCCGTTGGCATGGAAGATGGATCTCCATCTCTTCACTTTCAGTCTGGATGTATCTTTAGGTTCAGAATGAGTCTCTTGTAGGCAGCATATGGATGGGTCCTGTCTTTTTATCCAATCTGCAACCCTGTGCCGTTTTATGGGAGCATTTAGGCCATTTACATTGAGAGTCATTACTGAAAGATATGAATTAATTGTCATCATGTTGCCTGTGAAGACGTTGTTTTTATAGATTGTCCCTGTAAATTTCTGTTGTATATCACTCTTGGGGTCTTTCTCCTTTTATAGAACCCCCCTTAATATTTCTTGCAGGGCCGGCTTAGTGGTCACATATTCTTTCAGTTTCTGCCAGTCGTGGAAGCTCTGCATCTCTCCATCCATTCTAAATGACAGCCTTGCTGGATAAAGTATTCTTGGCCTCATGTTCTTCTCATTTAATACCCTGAATATGGCTTGCCAGGCCTTTCTGGCTTGCCAGGTCTCTGTGGATAGGTCTGACGTTATTCTGATGTTCCTCCCTCTGTACGTAAGGAATCTCTTCTCCCTAACTGCCCTTAAGATGTTTTCCTTGGTTCTAAGATTGGTGAGTTTTACTATTACATGCTGGGGTGTTGGCCTGTTTTCCTTGATCTTGGGAGGGGTCCTCTTTGCCTCTAGGATGCGAATGTTTGTTTCATTCCCCAGATTAGGGAAGTTCTCAGCTATGATTTGCTCAAATACATCTTCTAGTCCTCTCTCTCTCTCTCTACTCCCTCAAGGATTCCAATTATTCTGACATTGGAATGCTTCATGGTGTCACTTATTTCTCTGATTCTATTTTCATGGATTCTGAGTTGTTCTTCCCTGGCCTCCTCTTTTCCCTTTTTATCTATTATATTTTCTTCCAGGTCGCTTATTCGTTCTTATGCCTCACTTACCCTAGCTATTAGATTATCTAGATTGGATTGGATCTCATTGATAGCATTTTTAAGTTCTGCCAATTCAGCTTTCATTTCTGCCCTTAGAGACTCTATGTTGCCATTAATTGATTTCTCCATTCTAGCCATTGTCTTCACAATTTCTAGCCTGAATTCCATTTCCGACATCTTGGTTATATCTGCATCCATTTATAAATTTGCAGTATAAGTCATAATCTCTGAGTCTTTTCTATTTTGGGGGTTCCTCCTCCTAGTCATTCTGTTGATGGGTTTTTGAGGGAATGTATAGAGTCCAAATTATTGGCCAGAACCCAAGCAAGATGCACCTGTTTTCTTGGGACCTTAGGGTTGCTGGCCTCTTGTTTTCCCAGGCTTTCTTCTGGGGGAGGGGCCTGACACGCTGTTGCTCAGGCAACCCTGTTTGGGCAGATTTGCCCTGCCCCCCTGTGGCGGGGGATGGGCTCTACGGGAATCAGTTTTGGGGGTTTTTGTTCTCTGGCAGCTTTCCGCATCTCTTCCCTGAGTCAGAGCAGAAGAGACCATTTCCAACCCTCTGCCTCAGAGCAGGGAGACCGCACTCTGTTTTCAGTGAGCTCTCTCCAGGCCACACTGTCTCCATTTCTGTCTGTGCTGCTATAAACTGCAGCAGCCTGGGTTGCGCACCCCTCTGCAGCACTCCCAGTCCTGCCTCCAGGTCGGGGCACGTCTCTGCCCTTTGTGCTTCTAAAACCACCAGCTGCCCCCAGTTTGCAGGTGCGACCCCGCCGCTCCAGGTTTCCGCCTTGGGACCTGCCCTAAAGTCCTTTCCCCGCTGCTACCAGTCTGCGAGCTGTGCCCTGTCCGCAGCAAGCAAGGCCGCAGAATCACGGCTCCCTGCTTCATACCTCGAAACCAACCGCCTGCGATATTCTGTAGAGATTCAGATCTTCTTACATCTCAGGCTGGTTTCATGGGTGCTCAGAGTGGTCTGGTAGATTTCCAGCTCAATTCCGGGGACCAGTTGAAATAGGGTCCTCTACCCCTCCGCCATCTTTCCTTCTCCCCCTTACATAGGTTTTAAGGCCGACTGCAGTCTTATAGCTAATAACAGTCACCACTTATGCAAGACAGTACTTACCATGTGCAGGGCACTATGTTAAGTCGTGTGTGTGTGTGTATGTGTGTGGGGGGGTGGTTTGTGTGTGTAACATCTGATTTTGTCCTCACGATAACTCTGCCAGACAGGTACTAGTATCCCTACTTTACAAGATGAACTTGCAACTAAGAATTTGCCCAAGTTCAAACAGCTTAGAAGTTCTGGAGTTTAAACCCTGATCTGCCTAAATCAGAACTGGGCTCTGTCAGGACCCAAAGTCTGAGTTTTTTCTAGTACATCATTCTGCCTCTTGATGTTGCTTAATTTTTAATTGTTTAGGAGGGTTATAAATAAATACCCAGCTTATGTTACATTTGTTTTATCCCGTGAGGACAGATTCCTAAGAACCTGGTATGTGATAAACAGGGTTTTCTGTCCCTTGAGGAAAGGATGAAAAAATGTAATGGAAGCTAACCAAGTCATTCTACACACTGGAGCAGGGTGAGCATAGAGAATTGTTCAATACAGAATTCATCAGTATTTCCATAAAATCTGTTACAGCCTTTCCCAGTGCTAAAACCACTACTATTTGGTTTTTCACACAACTCTGTAATGCAAGCATAAATTACATCCTTGAGGATGCTGAGAACCTCAACAAGGTCAAGTGATTTGATCAAGCTCACAATTGCCAGAGCTGACTCCAAACAGGACTTCGGACTCCAAACCTGGGTCTTTTTATTTGAATTCTCTGTCCATTGACATCACTTCCTATCATTCTCTCTTATTTATGGTGATTTTTTTCTACACTAAGAAACTACCCCACTGATTTTTACTAAAAACTATTCTTTTAGATTCTAATTCAAATAACATTTAGTCAACACCGCTTACGTGAGCACCCTAGGCCAAATATTCTTGCATGCATTCTTCTCCTAGCCTCATGATAACTATCTAAGGTAAGTATGATTCATTTAATGAACTATTAATTGTCACAAAATAAGAGTCCTTGCCCTCCAGGAGTTTCCAGCTTAATAGGCTACAGAAAAATTGCCACTGGTTAGATGTACTAATACATATCATATATGTAATATAGATAGATATACCAATATATACAAATTATATATCAATACACATAAATATATTGTAGACTTAAATCACAGTTTGGCATGTGCACAGCTCCAGTATTATGTAACTGCACATCAAAGCAAAGCTCACTCTATCAGAAAAAATTGCCAAAACCCATACCCATGCAAAGCAGAACAGATTATGAATTCAAACACCTAAATGTTTTCATATTGAGAGGTTTCAAAGATAAAGAAGTAGTTCTTGTAAAATATTGAAATCAAGGTCAGGGCACTTTCTCCTCTGGAGCAGGTTTGCTACAGAAACAAGGTCACATAACATTGTTCCATATCAGTATCTTTTCATGAATGAATGAATCTTTGGCTTTTTAACATCATTCTAAATTAGTCATTCACTAATTGACAAACAACCAAATCATTTTCAGCTTTCTTGCTACTACAAGCAATGCTGTAATAAATACTCAGGAATATATGGTTTTACACACCATTATCTCCATAAGGTAGATTTCAAAACGGGCATTTCCATGCCAAGGAGAATGGATTTTTTAAAAAATTTTAATAGATACAGTCAGATTACTTTCAGAAAAGTCACAACAATTCATTAGGACCAGAAGCAAAGTAAGAGATCACCTGCTTTCCTCACCTCTGACAGCACAAAATGTCATCTCTCCCCTTCATTTCTTTTTCTTTTTTTTCTGCCAGTTACATGATTTAAAAATATAAATGCTTGGGGCGCCTGGGTGGCTCAGGCATCTGAGTTAAGCATCTGCCTTTGGCTCAGGTCATGATCCCAGAGTCCTGGGATCGAGCCCCACAGCATCGGGCTCCCTGCTTGCCAGGAAGCCTGCTTCTCCCTTTCCTGCTCCCCCTACTTGTATTCCCTCTCTCTCTGTCGAATAAATAAAATCTTTTAAAAAAATATATATATATAAAATGCCTTAACTTTCACCAATTTGCCTTCTAGGAAGTTTGAATATCTTTTCATATATTTATTGATTATTACATTTTATCTTCTATGACTTACCTCTGCCCTTTCCTTCCTTATGTATTTTCTATGTCTTATTAATCCAGAGAAATTCTTATGAATATTAACAGATTTGCCTGTAATATCTATTGAAAATATATTTTCCAGTCTGCCTTTTTATTTAGTATAAAATTTTTTTGCCACGAACTTTAAAAAATACATATGTAGAAAGACATATCTGTCTTTCTGATTACTAGGTTTCATGGTCTGTCTGGAGGATTTCCCTTATTTCAAAATTTGCTCTCCAAAATTGTATCTAATTGTTTATTGTCTTTTAATATTAAATCTTTACTATGTCTGTATGTATGAGAAAGGGGTCTAGCTTTGTTTCCATCATTGTTATTTCCATATATATAATATGCGTGTATTACATATATTTCAATGTCTATCAGGGAGAGTGATGTAACCAAGATGGCAGAGTAGCCTAGCCTCTGTCCCCCAATAAGGATCAACAATTATACAGCTATCCAGGAACAAGAACAGCTCTGGGAGAGTTCAGGAGTCCACGTAAGAAACTTCAGTAACCCTGTGGAATAAAACTTGAGAATAAATGCATAAAAAGGGAAGAAAAACAGCTTCATTTTGTCTGCATCATCCCATTCTCCAAGCCAGCACTGCTGAGCACAAAAGGGAACTTTCCAATCAGAAAGAGTTCCTCCTCACAGGGAGAAGAAGAGTGGGGTGCATGACCAGCTTCCCCAGCCATTTGGGGCCCCACACAAAGGTCCCACTTCAGTTTCATCCCACCCAAACCAGCAAAGCTGAGATGTATGGAGTCATAGCTCAGAACCAGAAAGAAAAGCAGGGGGTACCAATAGTCAGTGTCCCAGTGACCTGCTCCAGAGACAAACCCAGCAGCTTTCACCACAGAAGAAAGCACTAGCCAGCACAGCCACTACAAACCCCTTACAGATTTCCCTGGCTTTTGCCCCACAGGCACCTTCAGCGGGGCCCCCACAGCCAAGTGTACATATCACCAGCTCCAGCCATTGCCATTGCTCGCTCTAATCCCTAGCCACCGAGCCTGGAGGTGCTGCAGGACCTCAAGAGCACTTGCAGCCTCTGCAAACCTCCTCTCTCTACCCTCGCAGTGCTCACCAAGGACCACACAGTTGTCAATGCTGTGGAATCCAGAAACCGGAGTCAGCGAGCCACCATGGACCCCTAGTGCTGGTGCCACCACATGTCCCTGCACTTGGCAACCTGCACCGCTAGACCTGGGGTCACAGCGTGCTGCAGCATCCCCCACCCACAAGTGAAAATCTCCCCTTACTTAAGAGATTGTAATTATACTAAGTGTCCCTTCTGACCACATTGGTATGAAACTAGAAATCAATAATAGGAGGAAAACTGGAAAATTCACAAATATGTGGAAATTAAACAACGTGCTCCTGAACAACCAATGAGTAAAGGAAGAAACCAAAGAGAAACCAAAATATATCTTGAGATAAGGAAAAAAGAAACATAACATACCCAAACTTACTAGATGCAGCAAAAGCAGTTCTAAGAGAGATGTTTATAGCTACAAATGTCTACCTTAAGAAAAAATATCTCAAGGACACCTGGGTGACTCAGTCAGTTAAGCATCTGACTTTGACTCAGGTCTTGATCTCAGGGTCCTGGAATGGACCCTGAGCAGGGAGTCTGTCCCTCTCCCTCTTCCTCTGCCCCTCTCCCTGCTGTGCTCTCTCTCTCAAATAAATAAACAAAATCTTTTCTAAAAAAAGAAAAAATAGCTCAAATAAATAACCTAACTCAACACCTCAAACAACAAGAAAAACAAGAAAAACTAAGCCCAAAGTTAGCATAAGGAAGGAGATAACAAAGATCACAGCAGAAACAAACTCAAAAAGAATAGGAAAACAAAAAGATTAACAAAACTAAGAGTTGGCTTTTTGAAAAGATAAAGAAAATTGACAAATTTTTAACTAGACTTACCAAAAAAGAAAAAAGAGAGAGAGAGGACTCAAGTAATTAAAATTATAAATGCAAAAGAAGACATTACAACTGATACCACAGAAATACAAAGGATCATAGGAGACTACAATGAACAATTATATGCCAAAAAATTGGACAACCTAGAAGAAATGGATAAATTCCTGGAGAGACAACCTATCAAGACTGAATCATGAAGAAATAGAAAATTCAGACAGACCAATAACAAGTAAGGAGAGTCAATTGGTAATCAAAAATCTCCCAGCAAAAAAAAAGCCCAGGACCAGATGGCTTCATGGGTGAATTCTACCAAACATTTAAAGAAGAATTAGGGATGCCTGGGTGGCTCAGTCGTTAAGTGTCTGCCTTCGGCTCAGGTCATGATCCCAGGGTCCTGGGATCGAGCCCCATGTCAGGCTCCCTGCTTTGCGGGAAGCCAGCTTCTCCCTCTCCCACTCCCCCAGCTTGTGTTCCCTCTCTCGCTGTGTCTCTCTCTGTCAAATAAATAAATAAAATCTTAAAAAGGATAAAGAAGAATTAAAGCCAATTCTTCTCAAACTCTACAAAAAATTGAAAATGAGGCAACACTCCCAAACTCATTTTACACAGCCCACATTACCCATATACCAAGGCCAGATAAGAACACTATGAAAAAAGAAATTGACACACTAATATTCCTGATGAACATAGGTGTAAAAATCCTCAACAAAATATTAGCAAATGATTTCAAGAGCACATTAAAAGGATCATACACCATGAGCAAGTGAGATTTATTCCTGGGATACAAGGATGGCTTAACAAATGCAAAAAATAACTGTTATATATCACATTAACAGAATGAAAGACAAAAATCATATGATCATCTCAATAAATTGAGAAAAAGCATTTAACAAAATTCAACATCCTGTCATGATAAAAATTCTCAACAAATTAGGCTTATAAAAAACATATTTCAGCATAAGAAGGGCCATTTATGTCTAACACTCAGCCAACATTAAACTCAGTGGTGAAAGGGCCATTTATGTCTAACACTCAGCCAACATTAAACTCAGTGGTGAAATCCCTCCCTTTAATATCAGGAACAAGACAAAGGTGCTCACTCACACCAATCCTATTCAACATTAATACTGAAAATCCCAGCTAGAGCAATGGGGCAAGAAAGAGAAGATAAGGCATCCAAGTCAGAAAGGAAGAGGTAAAACTGTTTATGTTTGCTGATGATATGATCTTACACACTGAAGGTCCTAACAACTCCACCAAAAAATTGTTAGATATAATCAAAGAATTCAGCAAAAATTTTGTAAAATCAACATACAAAAAAACAGTTGCATTTCTATACACTAACAATGAAATATCTGAAAAAGAAATAAAGAAAACAGTCCCACTTACAATATTATCAAAAACAATAAAATATTTAGGAAAAATTTTTAAGATTTTATTTATTTATTTGAGAGAGAGAGAGAGCACAAGCGGGGGACAGGGGCAGGAGAGGGAGAAGCAGACTCCCCACTGAGTGGTGAGCCCGACACAGGGCTCCATCCCAGGGCCCCGAGCCAAAGGCAGACACTTAACCAACTGAGCCACCCAGGCACCCCTTTAGGAAAAAACTTAATGACGGAAGTTAAAGATCCAGACACCAAAAATTATAAGACATTGAGGAAAGAAATTGACAAAAACACAAATAAATGGAAAGATACTATATGCTCATGGATTAGAAGTAATACTGTAATATGCCCATACCACCGAAGGCTAACTACAGATTCAATGCAATCTCTATCAAAATGCTGATGACATTTTTCTGGATATAGAAAAAACAATACTAAAATTCTCATGGGGGGCACCTGGGTGGCTCAGTCGGTTAAGCATCTGCCTTTGGCTCAGGTCATGATCCCAGGGTCCTGGGATCGAGCCCCGCATTGGGCTCCTCGCTCATCGGGGAGCCTGCTTCTCCCTCTGCCTGCTGCTCTGCCTTGTTGTGCTCTTTCTCTCAATCTCTCTGTCAAATAAAGAAATAAAATCTTAAAAAAATAAATAAATAAAATAAAAATCTCATGGAACCACAAAAGATCCTAAATAGCCAAAGCAATTTTGAAGGAACAAAGTGGGAGGTTACACTTCTTGATTTCAAACCATATTACAAAACTATAGTATTTAAAAGAGTATGATACTGGCATAAAAACAGACACATAGATCAATGGAACAGAAAAGAGGGCCTAGAAATAAACCCATGCATATATGGTCAACTAATATTTGACAAAGAGCAAAGACTAGTTAACAGGGAAAGGATAGTCTCTTAAATATTGGGGAAGTTAGATATTTACACGCAAAAGAATGAAATTGAACCTCTATAATACACCATTAACAAAAATTAACTTGAAATGCATTAAGGACTTAATTTAAGTCCTAGAAGAAACTCCTAGAAGAAAACCTAGAGAAAAAGTTCCTTGACATTGGTTTTGGCAACAAGTTTTTGGACATAGATACCAGAAGCACAAGCAACAAAAACAAAAATCAACAAGTGGAACTACATCAAACTAAAAAGCTTCTGTACAACAAAATAATAATAATAATAAACAAAATGAAATGGGAGAAAATATTTGCAAACCATATCTGATAAGGGGTTAATATCCAAAATATATAAGGAACTTACACAACTCAATAGCAAATAACAAACAATCCAACTTAAAAATGGGCAGAGTACTTTTAGGGGCACCTGGGTGGCTCAGTCAGTTAAGTAACTGCCTTTGGCCCAGGTCATGATCCCAGGGATCTGGGATTGAGCCCCACATCGGGCTCCCTGCTCAGCGGGGAGTCTGCTTGTCCCTCTCCCTCTGCTCCTCCCCCTGCTTGTGCTCTCTCTCTCTCTCCCTGTCAAATAAATAAATAAAATCTTTTTAAATAATAAAAATGGGCAGAGTGTTTTTAAATAGACATTTTCCCAAAGAAGACATCCAAATGTCCAGCAAGTACATGAAAAGATCAACATCACTAATCATTAGGGAAAGGCAAATCAAAACAGCAATGAGATATCACCTCTCACCTGCCAGAATGGCTATTATAAAAAAAAACAAAACAATAGATAACAAATGCTGGTGAAGATGTGGAGAAAAGAGAACCCCTGCGCACTGTTGGAGGGAATATAAATTAGTGTAGGCACTGTGGAAAACAGTATGGAGGTTCCTCAAAAAATTAAAAATAGAACTACCATATGATCCAGCAATTCCACTTCTGGGTATATATGTGAAGGAAACGAAATCACTATCTCAAAAAAATATCTATGCCTTCATGTTTATTGCAGGATTATTACCAATAGTCAGGTTTTGAAAAAACCTAAGTGTCCATTGATGAAGGAATACATAAAGAAAACACACACACACACACAATGGAGTATTAGTCACCAATGAGAAAAAAGGAAATCCTGCCATTTGCAAAAACATGAATAGACCTTGAAGGCAGTATGCTCAATAAAATAAATCAGAAAAGAAAGATAAATACTGCATGATCTCACTTGTGGAACCTAAAAACATCAAACTCATAGAGACAGAGAATAGAATGGTGGTTGCCAGGGACTGATGGGGTGGGTGAAATAGTACAAATTTTCAGTTGCAAGATGAGTAAGTTCTAGGGATTTCATGCAAAGCATGGTGACTATAGTTGACAATACTGTATTGAATACTTGAAACTTCTGTGAGAATAGAACTATAACTTTCTCACCATAACCCAGAAAGTGGTAATTATGGGAGGTAAAGGATGTAGTATACTCTACCCCGGTAACCATTTTGCAATGTATACATGTATAAAATCATCACATTGCACACCTTCAAACTTACACAAGGTTATATATCAATTATATTTCCATAAAGCTGGAGAAAACTAGCTATAATTAATATGCTCAAGAAATTATATGACACGATGGAAAATCTCAGTAGAGAACTGGAAACTGTTTTTAAAAAGATTTAAATGGTGGCTCAGTCAGTTAAGCATCTGACTTTGGCTCAGGTCATGATCTCAGGGTCCTGGGATTGAGTCCGGAGTCGGGCTCCCTGCTCAGCTCAGAGTCGGCTTGAGATTATCTCTCTCCCTCTCCCTCTGCCCCTTCCCCTGCTCATGCTCCCCCTTTCTCTCTCTCAAATAAATAAATAAAACCTTTTAAAAAAGAATTAAATGGAAATGATAGAACCAAAAGGGTGAACAAAACAACTGCATTTGATAGTAGATTACATAGCTCAAAGAGGAAAGCTAGAAAATAGGTCACTATGACCCAACAATTGCACTACTGAGTATTTGTCCCAGAGATACAAATGTAGGGATCCAAAGGGGTACGTGCACCCCAATGTTTATAGCAGCAATGTCCACAATAGCCAAACTGTGGAAAGAGCCGAGATGCCCTTCAACAGATGAATGGATAAAGAAGACGTGGTGTATATATACACAATGGAATATTTTGCAGCCATCATAAAAAACAAAATCTTGCCATTTGCAACGATGTGGCTGGAACTAGAAGGTATTATGCTAAGCGAAATAAGTCAATCAGGGAAAGACAAGTATCATACGATCTCACTGATATGAGGAATTCTTAATCTCAGGAAACAAACTGAGGGTTGCTGGAGTGGTGGGGGGTGGGAGGGATGGGGTGCCTGGGTGATGGACATTGGGGAGGGTATGTGCTATGGTGAGCGCTGTGAATTGTGTTAAGACTGATGAATCACAGACCTGTACCTCTGAAACAAATAATACATTATATGTTAAAAAAAAAAAAGAAGAGAGTAGGAAGGGAAAAATGAAGGGGGGAAATCGGAGGGGGAGATGAACCATGAGAGACTATGGACTCTGAGAAACAAACTGAGGGTTTTAGAGGGGAGAGGGGTGGGGGGATGGGTTAGCCCAGTGATGGATATTAAGGAGGGCACATATTGCATGGAGCACTGAGTGTTATACGCAAACAATGAATCATGGAACACTACATCAAAAACTAATGATATAATGTATGATGACTAACATAACGTAATAAAATAAAATTTAAAAAAAGAAAATAGGTCAGAAGACTAATACACAGAAAAAAATAGGATTCAAAACTAGAAAAGTGCATAAGAGACATAATGTATCACAGTAAAAAACATTTTAACATGTAATTAGAGTTCCAGAAAAAGGAAAAATAGAGGAGGACAAAGTACTTTTTATGGAATAAGAGTGGAGAATTTTCCAAAATTGTCAAAAGACATCAAACCACAGATTCAATTCTTCACTCATTTCTTCACTGGGAGGATTAGCTCACACTCCCATCTCCTTTCCCATTTTCAGCCCTGAGTTTAAACTCCTCCTCCACCCACAAGATGATTTTTCAGCTGGTCTGGGGGTAGGGGGCTCAAGTATCTGGTGGCTTTAAAAATATCCCCAGGTGATCTGGATGTGTAGCCAAGGTGGAGAACCACCAGCAGCTGCTCAGCCTGATAACCAGGTGAGTTCAGTTCTGTGGGAACTAATAGGAAGCTGTCTGCCCCAAATCAAGCCAAATTCTCCAGCTGAGACTTAGCAATCACAAAGCTGCTCTTTTTATCTCCATCTGTCAGATTCCTACTCCCATCTTTCTGCAGGCTCAGAATTTGTGAGGAAGAAGAGGAGTATTACTTATTAGCCCTGCAATCAATTGACTCAAGATTTTATTCTTGATTCATTTACTATAAAGAGTTAAATTCAATGTGACATTTTAGTCCTTAGTGTGGGTCACGGCACACTTAGTTTGATTAAAATTATAATTAGTGTGTGTCAGAATTTTAAGAATATAGAAAAAACTATGAGGCCTTTCTGAATGTGTCATAGAAAAAGGCAAGAGTCATCCTCATATTGGTCCCTGTAAATTTGTGTTTCTATTTTTTTAAAGATTTTATTTATTTATTTGACACACAGAGATAGCGAGAGAGAGAGAGAGAGGGAGAGAGCACAAGCAGGGGGAGTGGCAGGCAGAGGGAGAAGCAGGCTTCCTGCATGAGCAGGGAGCCCGATGTGGGGCTCGATCCCAGGATCCTGGGATCATGACCTGAGCCGAAGGCAGCGGTTTAACCAACTGAGCCACCCCGGCGCCCCTGTGTTTCTCTCTATTGAGCTGTGTCTGCTCTCCCTGAAAAGAAAGACGTAGACAATAAAAAATTAGTGATTCTAACTGGCTGTAAAACTGGGTGGAAGATTTAGGGGATGACTCTACCATGCAGAAGCAAAAGGCACTGCTACATCACCCCCGAAACCAGGACCCACCACCATCGCCTGCACCATATCATGAACTTATAATGCGGAAGGTGACCTCAGAATCCAGGCAGTGAGCTAGACAGTGTGCAAGGACACGGAAGAAATGAGTGATAGCAGAGGGGGCCCATTGCGGGAGCATCACTTGGCCCAGGCATCACTAGAAGGATGGCAAAATCTACACTCTCCTTTCTTACAAGTCAGTGAAACCTTTGCTGGCTTCAGACCAGAATGTGATCTTCAGGTGGCTTATTCTCAGAAAGTTTCATGTGAACTGTGATATTGTCTATGTGTGGCTCCTACAACTTTGACACGTTTCTGATGTAGTTTTATGACTGAATAGCCTCTTTGTGTGCAAATGCAATTTTATACTAAAAATACTACTCATCTGTACAGTAGTGTGTTATAAATTATTTATCTTCTTTGTAATGGTCTTGATTATTTAGCCCAGTGATATTTAATTATTTTTCTCTTCACCCATGTATTCTTTGCTCCCTCAAATAGCATCTGCAGCAATTGGGATGGGCAATCAAGCTATGAGTTTCAAGCAGTACATTGCCTGAATTACAAATCACCTTACACACACACACACACACACACACACACACACACACACACACGTTGAGATGTGATACTGGAAGTTGTCCAATCGTGCTTCAGAGTGTGTGTGCCAGAGCATCCAAGACCTTGAACACCTCCTAGCTTTGTGTGGACTTCCTGCTGCCCTTCATTTCTTCATTTTTCTAGCCCATACAAAGCCCCCATCTACTGCCGTGGGGACAACTCACAGAAATGCCACGTACAGTATCCCGGCATTACTACTCATGCAACGTTGTTGTAATGATCAAACCGACTATTTTTCTTAAAAGAGAGAGAGCGCAAAATCTACAGTCTCCTTTCTTACGAGTCAAACCTGGTCATAATCTCCACTCCGGTGGGCTCTAGGGCCCATACACATGCGTCATCTCTAGGACCTGCTGCAGTCCCACCTCTTGGGGGCTACCTGTCAGCTCCAGTCTCTAGATCATTATGAACATTGAAAGAGAACAACCACAGATTCCCAGGAGAGAGAAAGGGAAAAATTCAGGGGAGGAGGATGTGTTAAAGAAAAAAAGGATAAAAAAAAATGTTTTGTGAATATATAGTTCTGCATTCTGGAAAAGACTTAATTGTATGTTGGGGAAGTTGGGGATTGTTTAACAACTATTTGGGTACCTCTGAAGTGCTCCACATACAGTATCTCAACTAATCATCATAGCAACTGTAGGTTCGAAATATAAATAACAATGTAACACTCTAATACAAGCCATACATTACTTCTATCTAGTGACTTTCCTTTCAGCTTCCAAAGTAAATTAAATTATTTCAGTGGAATGTTTCAGTAACAAATAATTTAGAGAGTTCCACTTAGATAAAAAGTAGTGCATATCAGGAGTCTATAATATTACATTTATTTCATCATTTACCCACATGAGAGGAAAAATGTGACAAGAATAACTCCGTTTAAAACCAAAGACGGGGCGCCTAGGTGGCTCAGCTGTTAAACATCTGCCTTCAGCTCAGGTCATGATCCCGGGGTCCTGGGATCGAGTCCCGCATCGGGCTCCCTGCTCAGTGGGAAGCCTGCTTCTCCCTCTCCCACTCCCCCTGCTTGTGTTCTCTCTCTCGCTTCTCTCTGTCAAATAAATAAATAAAATCTTTAAAAAAAAAAAAAAGACAACCAACAGAATGGGAGAAGATATTTGCAAATGTCTTATCAGATAAAGGGCTGGTATCCAAAGTCTATAAAGAACTTATCAAACTCAACACCCAAAAAACAAAAAACCAGTCAAGAAATGGGCAGAAGACCTGAACAGACATTTCTCCAAACAAGACATACCAATTGCCAACAGACACATGAAAAAATGCTCAACATCACTTGGCATCAGGGAAATACAAATCAAAACCACAATGAAATACCACTTCACACTAGTCAGAATGGCTAAAATTAACAAGTCAGGAAACAACAAATGTGGGTGAGGATGCAGAGAAAGGGGAACCTATTACACTGTTGGTGGGAATGCAAGCTGGTACAGCCACTCTGTAAAACAGTATGGAGGTTCCTCAAGAAGTTAAAAATAGAGCTACCCTATACCCAGCAATTGCACTACTAGGTGTTTATCCAAAGGATACAGACATTGTGATCCCAAGGGGCACCTGCATCCCAATGTTTATAGCAGCAATATCCACAATAGCCAAACTGTGGAAAGAGCCTAGACTTCCATCAACAGATGAATGGATAAAGAAGATGTGGTATATATATACAATGGGCTATTATTCAGCCAACAAAAAATAAATAAATAAAATCTTGCCATTTGCAATGATGTAGATGGAACTAGAGGGTATTGTGCTGAGCAAAATAAGTCAATCAAAGAAAGACGATTATCATATGATTTCACTCATATGTGGAATTTAAGAAACAAAAGAGAGGAGCATAGGGGAAAGGAGGGAAAAATAAGACAAAATCAGAGAGGGAAACAAATCATAAGAGACTCTAAATCATAGGAAACGAACTGAGGGTTGCTGGAGGGGAGGGGATGGGGATCGGGTAACTGGGTGATGGACATTAAGGAGGGCATGTGATATAATGAGCACTAGGTGTTATATAAGACTGATGAATCACTGAACTCTATCTCTGAAATTAATAATACGCTATATGTTAATTGAATTTAAATTTAAAAAAATGACTCTGTTTAAAGATGATTTCCTTTTTTTTCCCCTTAAAAACCACGAGTGTTTATTTCATTTGCCAAAAAAGAGAATATTCATTTTGGAGATATAACTCAAGACTCTTTAGCATGTATCTAAACATATAAATGTGAGATAGGGAAACTGAAGGGACCCCATGAAAGAAAACTGGGGGCTTTTCCTCCTTTTCCTGCTTCTATTCTTGCTAGGACCTGCACCCCTGCCATACGCACGTGCCTTAACGTATGTCCTCCTTGTAAGGGACAAGGAGTTAATGATTTCTTTGGAGTCTTCCAGCACGATAGATAACATCTAAGGAATGACCTGGCAAGAATGATTGGGCGAGGCCATGATGTATGTATTCCAGACCACTGGCACTAAATATCTCGACGCCAAGACCCCCCTGGCACCAGGGACAAGGTGACATGATGGGCGCTTGTGCCCTGTCCTTGTTCTGACCAGTTCCTGGATGCCTGAGAAGACAAGTGCACCAGACCACGATTGTCAGTAAAAACTCCAGACCCCACGCCAAGATAGGACTCCCTGTCCTTTCCTTTCTGAGTCTCCCAGATGCTCTGTCTATATCTGCACACTCTCTATCTCCAGTAAACCCTGCTCTTACTTTCTGCCGGCTCATGTTTGATTTCTATCTTGAGCAAAGCCAAGGACCCCCTCGGCTGGTCCTGCAGGACCCCCTCTGGGTCCTTGGACCTGGCCTGCCTGCATCAAATGCAATGAATAATAGGCCAAGTAAGTGAAACTCAGAACTTCCCCCATGCAAAGACTCCACTAATTTGCATAAATAAGAGCTGGTTTTTCTTGCTTCAAGGTCAGTCCCAGTGCAAGGAAGCATTCAAAAGAAACAAGACTCTGACTCCAAAAAGCCTTGGAAAATAAATACATCTTTGCTGAAGACTTCTTGTGAACATCTTGTGGACATCTACACAGCAGAACAACAAAATAGAAAGATTCTGGACCTCTAATGTCCTTGTAAGGCAGAGCCGCCAGACCAAGCTCAATGTTGACATGAAACAGAAATGGACATTCTTTAATATTGGTTCACTGTCCTGGCATTTAAGCCTATATTATATTAATTCAGAGAATGTATTTACTATCCTGATCCTAACTAATATTATAACATGTCTGAAATTATTCTCTAATTGTTTTGACCAACCTTAAGGGCAAAACAATCTCGTAAATAATTTATTTGTTCAATTCAACAAGTACTTATTGAAGCAAGGACTACTCTAAGAACTGGAGATCTAGACATAGAAGAGACAAAATGCCTGTCATCAAAGAAATTACATTCTGTGTGACATGCAAATGAAGAAATATAATACAATAAGATAGTGTTTGTATCTGTGGGATTTATGAACAGAGTACCTACATCTGAAAAGCCAGAGAAGGTTTTACAGAAGAAATTGCATTTTGTATTGAAATTCAGCCACAGATAGAAGCAGAGGACTTTGTACATGAAGGCACACACTTTTGGAACCTGCCCAATATTTATGGGTTTGGGAGCATCAAGGCCAGAACTCACTTTGTGAAAAGCTTTGCATGTCTCAGTTTGCCCACGGCAGTCCCTATTTAATCCCTGTTCTACCAGATAATAGCTTCTCCTCTCACCCTCAAAAGTGTCTCAGTTGGACCACACATTATCTGGTCACCCCATCTGCCAACGACTTAGGATTCAGTCCTATAGGTGATGAGCTGCAAATCAGAACTATTTTTGACACAGGCTTTTTTGATGCAGCCACTACAAAATTACCCTGTCAAAACATAAAAGCCCTGATTTAAAAAATTTTTAAATCATCCTAAACCTTTATTCCACCCTTAATTACCATATCAATTATGGCAGACTTGCACTTCATTCATTATTGTATTCCTTGTATTTTTATGAGCCTGTATTACCTTTACAATTAATAAATGACACAAGGATATAATTAGACTTAAATTAGTCTCCAACTACTTCCAAAACTAACATTAGACGGTTTCAGATGGATTAGACAAATGTCTAATATATTGCCAATCAAATAAGATTAGCACAATTACAAAAACTTTAAAAGGCAGATGTGTTCATTCTCTAGAGTTTAAAAGAAAAAATGCATATAGTAGTTTCCCAGGGCTTTCGTAGCAAATGACCACAATCTGGGTGGCTTAAAACAATAGAAATTTATTCTCTCATAGTTGTGAAAACATAGTCTTGAGATCAGGGTGTCGGTAGGGCCATGCTCCCTGGGAAGGCACTAAGGAAGAATCCTTCCCTGCCTCTTCCTAACTTCTGGCGCTCACCAGCAATCCATGGCATTCCTTGGTTTATAGCTGCATCACTCAAATCTCTGCCTCTGTCATTACATGGTCACCTCTCTTGTGTGTCCCCTGTCTCCCTGTCTCCAAATCTCCCTTTTCTCAGAAGATACCGGTCATTGTATTTGAGGCTGAACCTAATCCCATATAACTTTGTTTTAACTTGACTACATCTGCAAAAATCTAAATAAGGTCACAGTCTGAGGTTCCAATGCACATGAACTTGGGGAGGACACTATCCAACTCAATACAGTCCCATTATTGAGCAAAGTATAATATTGATCAAAAGTAACTGCTTATACTCATTGAAACATTAACAGAGAAACCAGAGAGTCTGCTGACCATGCAGCATCTAATTCCCAGTGAACAAAGCAAATGCTCTGCTGGACTGATATAAGTGAACGAGCCAGGAAGTATCTGTGGCTCCATGTTTCCAAGTGGCATCGAACCCCAGCTCCATCATCACCCATTCCCTGACACCCACCCAGACTTTTTTTAATCCATGATCCCACCTCATTCTCAACTCCCCCTCTTCACCTTATCCCCAATCCCTGCTCCAGGACGCAGAGTCTTAAAAGTTGTAAAATTCAGGCATATGGTGAGGATATCTGTTTTACACATTACTTAATAATATAAAAGCTGAAACTTCAATAATTCCTTCTTTAGGCCATGTTAAAATATCCCTAAATCAAAATGTCCACGTCGATAAAAATGAGGCCAAAGAAATCCTAATTTTGAAGGAAGAGCAGTATGGTCCGATTATACCATTAATGAGGCCACTTTGACTACCAAGTGGGGGGCCCACTAAGAAGAGGTGAAGTGTGTGGTAGTGTGTCAAGATAATATTCACCAGAATCAACCTGTATCTTTGCACCTCCACAGGCACTTTCCTGTATCTAGAGACTTTCCTCACCTTACCCACATCTCAGCCCAGACAGCCAGACATGAGCAACAGGGTCTGTAGGGCTGGGCTGTCTCAGCAAATCTGGAGGACAAAGTGTCCCATTTGTGGCTTGGAAATTTCAGGTGTCAAGCTCCAGGTGTCAGATAGAAATCTATGAGTGTCTATAATCAACAAGAACCTGAAAATGTAAAAGGTCAAAAACAGTCAAGTTCTTTGCTCTTAAACCTCAAAAATGAAGGTCCCTGGGCATATTAAATAGGAATCATGTTTTTCTGTATGTGTTACGGGTCCCCCCAAATTCATTGTTAAAGCCCTAACCCACCTATCGTGACTATATTTGGAGATAGGCCTATAAGGAGGTAATTAAAGGTTAAATGAGTTCATTTAGGGCCCATTAGGGTGGGCCCTAATTCAATAGAACAGGTGTCCTTATAAGAAGAGGAAGAGACACCAAAGATCACACCCTTACTCCCTCCCCCTGCTCTCTTTCCCCCTCCCTCACTCCACATGTGTACAGAGAAGAGACGATGTGAGGACACAGGCCTCACCATAAACTGGATTTCTGGCCCTGTGATCTTGGATCTCTTTCCTCCAGAACTGTGAGAAAATAAATTTCTGTTGTTTAAGCCACCCACCCTCATATAGTGTTGTATTATAGCAGCCTTGTCCACTAACACGGTATAACGGAGATCTTAAAATTTGGGGCTTACTCACAAAGGGGCTTATTCCCTCACAAAACAACAATCTAGAAGTAGGTCGTCGAGGGCTAATGCAGCTGTTCCACAGAGCCCTCAAATACCCAGGCACCTCCCATGTTGCTGTTCTGCCATCCTTAGCGTGTGGCTTCTATACTCAAGGTCATCTCGTGGTCTAAGAGAGTCACTCCAAGGTTTGCATTCTAAGCAGCAGGAAGGAGGAGCTGAAGAAAGGCACCTTTGAAGGAGGCTTCCCAAAAGTCCAAAATAATACTTTCACTTAGCTCTCATGAGCTAAAATTTATTCACATGGCTGCAACAAGCTTTAGGGGAGGTAGGACACATTTTCCAAAATTCTGTATTATAGAAGAAGACAATGGATGTTGGAGCCTAGTGATGGACTCTAACACAAAATATAAGAAAAAAAAGATTTGAAATTATATGTAATTGAGCAGAATTCATTTTCCCACTTACATTTCCAGCCTCCAATTAGACAGAGCTTGGGTGGGAGGACAGAGTCTGGGAGGAACCAGAGAAGGCCCTTGGCATGGGCTGCCCAGCTTTTCAGCCAAGTCTGCAAAAATGAGAGTTCTGATTCTAGTGGACCTACGCCCTGATTCCGAACTGGTTGCCCTTAGAAGGAGTCGGTGTCCCCCACACCCCCACAGCTGGGAGAGTAAATACAACTGCTTGACAAGCCAAAGAAGATGAGTCAAGAAAAGCCTCTCACAGTCCCTGAGCCCCCATATATTATTGTGATTTGTAGTAAGAAATATATATTTGGTCTTTGTCCTGATTCCTGGCACAGAGCTCCTAAAAGCCTTAGAATTTCCTAAGCAGTAAAAGCAATGGGAGCATCTTTTGTTGTAATATTTGGTCTCTTGTCCTCAGTTCTTAAAATCACTTGAAAGCCATAAAGGTTAAATGGGTGTCTTGTTATTCATAACGAGCCCCTTTCCACCATAACTGGGTTTATGTTAACAAGGTGACCTTGGAAAGCACTTAAAGATGGGGGCTGGTTGCCAGTGAAAGCAACCATGAATAGAGGGGCAGAGCTTTCAGTCCCACCCCGGTTTCTGGGGAGGGAAGAGGGGCTAGAGGTTGGAATCAATCATCAATGGCCAATGATTTAATCAATCATGCCTATGTAATGAAGCCTCCACAAAAAAAAAGAAAAAAAAAAAAGAAAACCAAAAGGACAGGGTTCAAAGAGCTTCAGGTTGGTGAACACATGGTGATTTGGGGAGAACAGTGCCCTCGGAAGGACCATGGAAACTCTGTGACCTTGGCCCATGCCAAGGGCCTTCTCTGGTTCCTCCCAGACTCTGTCCTCCCACCCAAGCTCTGTCTAATTGGAGGCTGGAAATGTAAGTGGGAAAATGAAATCTGCTCAATTACATATGATTTCCAATCTTTTTTTTTCTTACATTTTGTGTTAGAGTCCCTCCCCATAACTTGCCATATACATCTCTTCTATCTGGCTGTTCCCAAGTTACATCCTTCCATAATAAACCAGTAATCTGGGAGTAAACTGGTTTCCTGAGTTCTGTGAGCCATGCTCACAAAGTAATCAAACCCAAGGAGGGAGCTATGGCAACTTCCCACCTGTAGCTGGTGAGTCAGAATTCCAGGTAAGACTGGCATCTGAAGTTGTGGGGGAGGGGCAGCCTTGTAGGACTAATCCTTTACCTGTGGTATCAGAATTGAGTTGAAGTACTGGATGTCCAGCGAGTGTCCTAGAATTGCATGGTGGTGTGGGGAACATCCCCACACACGTTGAAAGTGGATGCAGAATGGAGTTGAGATAGATTTTGTGGGGTCTTAGCATCTCTGCTCAGTCATTTGATTACACCAGCACCCTCTGCCATTTATTTTACTGAGCTTGACTTTCATTTGTTTATACAGTTTTTCACTTTGACCAGATTCCTTTTTCAATGGATGAAGATGAGAAGGAAGGGAAGATGGGAGGGAGGAAAGGTAAGGGAGAAAGAGAGTGGAGGAGGGAAGGAGAGAAGTCTGAACTAAAGTAAACCAGAGAAAAGCTTCCCATTTAAAACATATTTCTTTGCTATGTTCATTGAAAGAATAAAATAAACATGTTATTACTAACTTGGGGTCTGAATCTTGCTGCAGGAGCAGCAATGGAGTGCAGAGTTTCTTGAGGTCCCAGAGCAGGCAATGAAATGCCTACCAACAACTTCTCCTCTAAGCACACGGAGCTGACTGCTTTGTCCTTGGCAGCATTCACAAGGGAAGGCACTACTATAGTGTGAAGACCGCATTAGCCTGAAATTATTAACATCTGTTCCTGTTTATAGTTTCCAAAGCAATCTTGCATGTGTTATGTAAACACCAACCCTGTGATTCAGGAAGAAAAACATTATTATTGGTCTCATTTTACAATTGAGGGTAGGGTGAGAATATAAAAAAACACCATCTTCTCACCTCCTTATGTTTCATCGTCTGATCACAGGTAGAGTCTGTTCGTGGTGTTTGAATATTTCACACTGTTCATAGAAAAGGCACTAGTTTAGGAAAATGTGCTGGGAGAAATGGAGCCTCCCTGAGTTCCCTCAGTCCCCTACCTCCTACCTGCCCCTTACCACCTACTTCAGCTACTACTCCATGTCTTCATGGAGCTTACTTAACACAGGCAAGAGGTCATCATAAAGCTGAGATCAAAAGGATGAAAAGATGTCATTCAAGCAGAGAACCAGAGACTTGCATTCCAGGCAACAAAGAACTTCTCAGTTTTCAAGAACAGAGAGGAAGACAATATGGCTTAAACTTAGAAGAAGTTGGAGAAGTGGGGTTGGCACCAGATCGGATAAAGTCTTTTTTTATGTTATGTTAATCACCATACATTACATCATTAGTTTTTGATGTAGGGTTCCATGATTCATTATTGGTGTATAACACCCAGTGCTCCACGCAGAACGTTCCCTCCTTAATACCCATCACCAGGCTGACCCATCCTCCCACCCCCCTCCCCTCTAGAACCCTCAGTTTGTTTCTCAGAGTCCATCATCTCTCATGGTTCATCTCCCCCTCCAAATCCCCCCCCTTTATAAAGTCTTAATGATCACGTCAAGGAGTTCAAACTTTATCCTAAGTACAAAGGCAATTTTAAACTTTATGTAAACAAGGAATGACAGTTTAGGGAGGCAAGACATATAGTGGTTCTATACCACACTGTTCCCAAAAATTAACCTGAAATGGAGTTTTGTTAGATAGTCTGAGAAGTTCATGTGTTTTGGTTTCTACTACGAGGAGCCATATGGATCTAGCAAAAAGCAGGATAAAATAACTTAACTTGTATGAAAAAGACCTGTAGCAAATTTTGTGTTCTAAACTTTTAAAATATGTAACGCTAGTGTTTCTTAAACCATATGCTTTTTTTTCAGTGTTCGGTACTGGTACAAAACCCTCTTTGCTATGGAAATACACCTACTATTATTTCAACACTTTCCTAAAGTACATGTAAGGCTCTGCAATATCCAATAGCTTGTTGTCGCCTCTGGGATTAGACAGAGCTTCCAAAAAGTTTGTGCTATTTGATTTCCTATTTCTTCCCACACAATTTTATGTTCCCTCTCTCTCTTTCGTATTCATATTCTAGATCAATGCTTCCAACAATAAAATGTTCAGTTTTGAAAAATCTAAAGCAGTGATCCTTCCTTATTTATCAATATTTGTTGTAAACATTAATATTACAGACAATTTAGATTTCCCCTTATTTTTGATGAATAAGATTTTAATTTAATTACATTTTTGAAATCATGAATTAAGTAACAGTCCAAGGTGCAAAAGATTTTTTTTATAACTCTACTGAGGTACAATTGACATACAGTAAACTACACACATATAAAGCACACTTTTTGACCAGTTTTGACCTATGTACACAACAATGGAAACCATCACTAAAATCAACATTATGAACATGTTCATCACTCCTAAAGGTTTCCTTGTGCCCCTCTATAATCCTCCCTTTCTCACTCCTCCCTCCCTTTCTCAGTGCTTTTATGCACTACAGATGAGTGTGTATTTTCAAGAATTTATGTAAAAGATGAGATCAAACAACATATATTCCTTTTTTAATCTGGCTTTTGTCACTTAGCATAATTATGTTGAGATTCATCCACATTATCAGGTGTATCAACAGTTTATTCCTTTTTGTTGCCGAGTAGTATTCCATGCAATAATTCTTACACAATATGTTTTATCCATTCACTTACGACGGCCATTTGAGTTATTTCCAACTTGGGGCTATTACAAATAAAGCTGCTATGAATATTCATACAACAGGTCTTTGGGTGAACATATCCTTTTATTTCTCTTGGATAGATACCTAGGAATGGAATGGCCAAGTCATATGGTGAGTGTATGTCTAACCTTTTAATAAACTCCTAATTTCTAAGTGGTTGTGCCATTTGCACTCCCACCAGAAACGTATGAGAGTTCCAATTCTTCCACACACTTGCCAACATTTGGTATGATCAATCTTTTTAATTCCAGCCATTCTCAGTGGAGAGTCTGCTTCTCCCTCTCCCTCTGACCGTCCCCCCTGCTTGTGCTATTGCTCACTCTCTCTCTCTCTTAAATGAATAAAACCTTTTTTTTAAAGATTTTATTTATTTATTTGAGAGAGAGAGAAACAGCGAGAGCAGGAACACAAGCAGGGGGAGTGGGAGAGGGAAAAGCAGGCTTCCCACAGAGCAGGGAGCCTGATGCGGGGCTTGATCCCAGGACCCCGGGATCAGGACCTGAGCCGAAGACAGATGCTTAACGACTGAGCCACCCAGGCGCCCCTAAATGAATAAAACCTTTTAAAAAAATTTAGCATTCTCAAAATAAAGAACTCTTACAACCCAACAATAACACAACAAAGTGAAAGAAGAAAGAAAGAAAGAAAGAAAGAAAGAAAGAAAGAAAGAAAGAAAGAAAGAAAGAAAGAAAGAAAGAAAGAAAGAAAAAGGCAAAAGATGTGAATGAACACCTCACCAAAAGAAGATATACAGATAATAAACAAGTATATTAAGAGCTGTACTACATCATTTGTCACTGGGGAAATGCAAATCAAAATGACATGAGATACTACCCCATACCTATTAAAATGGCTACAATCCAAAAAACTGACAATGCCAATTGCTGGTGAAGATGCAGAGCAACACGAACCCTCATTTATTGTTGGTGAGTATATGAAACGGTACAACCACTTGGGAGGACAGCTTGGCAATTTCATACAAAGTTTACATAGTCTTATTATATGACCCAGAAACTCTGCTACTAGGAATTTAGCTAACTGATTTGAAAATTTATGTCCCTGCAAAATCCTGCATGTGAATGTTTAAAGCAGTTTTATTCATAATCACCAAACATTGGGACCAATCAAAATGTCCTTGGTGAATGGATAAACAAACTACAGTTGATCTATCTAATAGAATACTATTCAGTGACAAAAGGAATGAGCTATGAAGCCACACAAACACTTAGATCAATTTAAATGCATAACTGCTAAGTGAATAAAGCCAATCTGAAAAGGCTACACACTGTATGATTTCATTTACATGACATTCTGGAAAAGGTAAAACTGTGTAGATGGCAAACAAAAATGCTGTTAAAAGGTAGCTATTCAGGGGTGCCTGGCTGGCTCAGTCCATAGAGCACGTGACTCTTAATGGGGTTGTAGATTTGAGCCCCACGTTATGGTGGAGAGATTACTTAAAAATGAAATCTTTAAAAAGCATGTGACTCTTAATTGGGTTGTGGGTTTGAGCCCCACGTTATGGTGGAGAGATTACTTAAAAATGAAATCTTTAAAAAGCATGTGACTCTCTTAATGGTGTTGTGGGTTTGAGCCCCACATTGGGTGTAGAGATTACTTAAAAATAAAATTTAAAAAAAGGTAATGGGGTACCTGGGTGGGGACAACATTATTAACGTATTTAATGCCACTGAACTGTACACTTGAAAATGGCTAAGATGATAAATTTATGTCATGTATATTTTATCACAATAAAAAATTTTTAAAGAAAAATTAAAGACAGATGGAAAGACTTCCTGGTGGTCCTCTGGTTCTTAGTGTAGCCCCTCAAGGGGTCCAGTTGTACTTCCTGTCTGAGTTCAATGAGCTATCAGAGCTTCTCTCCAAGAACTTCTTTTGGCTTAGGCCATGGATAGCAATGATCACTGCTTTACAGACACATGCTCTGGGAGGATACAGTATATGCATATATATCTCAGTATTTCAAAGATGTTAATGCTTATTGAGTAACCTACCACTGGGCTCCCATGGGCATAGCCTCTGTGCAGTGTCAATGCCAAGAAACGATCAGCCAAGTTTAATTTTCAACCAAGTCCACATTTCTTAAAATTCCTTTCCTCCTTTCCTTCTCACTTTCTACCTCTCTCATAACCAACAATGTCCCCAAAACATCCTTCTCTCTGCTCTGCTCTCGGCTCCCCACCAAAAATCTTCTCCCAAGCTTTCCTGGGCTCTCTCTCTTTTCTTCCCTACCTTTGTCCTCCTGCTGCTATTCTTCCATCCAGCCTGTCTGGTACTCCTCCCACTATCACTAGGGTGTGGAGCAGGAAAGGAATATCTGAGAACAGGGGCCAGAGGACAAGTAGAGGGCCAGGTCAGACAGAGGGAACATTTTGTTAATGAGCAAGAAAAAATACATATACTATACACAAAACATATAAATTAGTAATAGTATACTGATTATACATTTTTATGATTAAAATAGAAACCATAGTTTATATTTTATCAGTTTATATTTTCAAAGGCCAAGCACAGAAGCTTTACTATGACAAAAACATAAGACATAGAAGTACCCAAGATGTCTTGAGTATTGCTTGAACAAATCACTATTGCTTAAACAAACCAAAACTTAGAGGCTTAACAGGAATCTGTAGGTTGATTCAGCTCACCTGGGTGGTTCTCCATACTCTCTGGTGTTGCTGCATTTAGATAACGACTGGGGCTAGAATCTTCTAAAGGTTTGATGGGGCTGGGTGTGCAAGATGGCATCTTCAGCTCATGTCTGAGCTGGCCTCTCTCCTTCATGTGGCCTCTCTCCCCGCTAGAGTAGCCTGCTTCATGAGTATTCAGGGCTTAAAGAGGCAGGAAGAGATGCTGCCAGCCAGTAAGTGCTAAGTCCACCATCACTTCTGCTGTCTTTGATTGATCAAAGCAGTCACGGAGCCCATGCACATTCAAGGGGGAGGGAGAGAAATGGACTCCACCTCTTGATGGAGAAGGGAGATATGGTCATGGCCATCTTTGGAAAATACAGTCTATTGCAGATGGTGTAAAAGTTGTGTATTTAAATAAGAAGCAAATATTCCCTACAATTAAGGATAATCCAAATAAAATGAACAGGAGAAACTATGAAATGTTAAACCAAAGGAAACCCTCCCCACCTAAAATTGGCAGAAATCTTAATTCCGGTCAATCCAGGTCCCTTGCCAGAAGGTGAACACTCTTTAGCCAGGAGGAGGAGATGGGCCAAAATATGTGTTGGACTTGGGGGACACGTCAAAACAGTAAGGTAGTAGGACACCGTTAAAATCCAACTCAATTTAAACTTAAACTGAGTTCCTCTATGGTGCCAGAGCCCACGTTGTCTAGCCACTAACAATGCTTGCAGAGATACTCCAGGAAGACTGTTTGACTAGTCCCTCCACAAAGAAGTCACCAGGGGAAATTTCTCCCATACCATCATCCCATGACATTCTGTTCTTCCTCACCTGTGATTCATTTGGCCCTTGTCTTCCCCACATCCCAAACTCTCTCACTGCCACTCCTGTATCATGAGGCAATTTCTGGAGTGTGCCTCTGTCCTGGAAGTTTAACTCTTTGCATTTTCATTGCAACTTTCTCAAGGAAAAGTAGTTTATTCTCTCACACTCCATGTACCTTAAGTTTAGAAGGTGAGTTTGCTGTTGTCCATGCTTCCCATTACTACGCAGACCTTTAGTGGCTCCTCCTTTTATGCAAAACAAAAAAAAAAGCAAAAAGCAAACTGACTTCTCTTGAGGCTCATACCATTTGGGCAAACCACTCTGTCTACCTCTTCGAATCTGTCATCTCTACAAATCCCAGTCAGTCCCAGTCTCATTTTGAAACCCTGACACCTGACTCCCAGTCTTCCTTTAAGATGGCTTTAACTCTTGTCATCTTTCTGTTTGTCTGGAAGAGTCATGAATTGTACCTGTTTACCTGTTTCTTGCATTCTCATCCAGTTAGCATTCTGGTACTCTGAGAAGTGGCCGCCCTAATCCTGGATGACTTGAACAGTTACCTGGGATGATATTTATAACCCCTTGGCCTCTCATTTCCTTGATCACCTCATCCACCCAAGACCAGGGTCACATTCTGGACATTGTGACCACCCATAATCTTGATGCCTCCAGAAGCAAAATTCAATCTGCCTACCTTCTGAACACAATAACCTAACCTTACCCATAACAGCTAAACTTTCCCCAAACCTAGGGAACCTAGCCCTGCAAGAGAGTCACATGACTGAGCAGATTACTTACACCATTACTGTCAATTTCAAATAGGTTCTCAGGCTGCCTGGAAAGCTCATGAAATTTTTCTGGTCAACTCTCTCTCCCATCCTCTGCAATGACCTTATCAAACTTTCTCCAGCTCCCCTAATCTAGGACATTCTATGATAGTCCCTCCTATCTCACTCCCAGCAGAAGACCCTACTTCTTTTCTTATTTTACAAAAGAAAATAAAGGCCTTAAATGAGAACTTCTTTATCTCACAGCTATCAAAAAGAAGAAAATCCTTGTCTACTCCAACCCACCCTCCTTCCTTTCTGGTAAAATAGAGGAAGTCTTATTTCTCATATTTAAGGACCCAAGAATACACAATAGGAAAAAAACAGTCTGTTCAGTAAATGGTGGTGGGAAAACTGGCCAGCCACATGCAAAAGAATGAAGCTGGACCACTTTCTTATACCATACACAAAAATAAATTAAAAATGGATTAAATGTGGAACCTAAAACCATAAGACTCCTAGAAGAAAACATGCAATAAACTCTTGGACATTGGCCATAGAAATATTTTTCTGGATCTGTTTCCCCAGACAAGGGAAACCAAAGCAATAATAAACTATCGAAACAACATCAAACTAAAAGCTTTTGCACACTGAGGGAAGCCATCAACAAAACCAAAAGGCAACCCACTGAATGGAAGAAGATATTTGCAAATGATACATATAATAAAGGATTAATATCCAAAGTATATAAGAACTCATATAACTCAACACTAATAAAACAAATAATGCAATCAAAAAATGGGCAGAGGGTCTGAATTGACATTTTCCAAAGAAGAGAAATAGATGGCCAACAGACGCATGAAAAGATGCTCAACGTCACTAATCATCAGGGAAATGCAAATCAAAACCACAGTGACAAATCACCTCACACCTGTCAGAATGGCTAGAATCAAAAAGATGAGAAATAACAAGTGTTGGTGAGGATGTGGAGAAAAGGAAACCCTTGTGTGCTATTGGTGAGGATGTAAATTTGTGCAGCCACTCTGGAAAACAGTATGGAGGTTCCTCAAGAAATTAAAAAAAGAAATACCATATGATCCAGTAATTCTACTTCTGGGTATTTACCAGATGAAAATGTAAACACTAATTTGAAAAGATATGTGCATCCTTATGTTTATTGCAGCATTATTTACAATAACCAAGACATGGAAGCAACCTAAGTGTCCATCAATAGATAAGTGGATAAAGAAGATGTGGTATATACATACAATAGAATATTACTCAGCCATAAAAATGAATGAAATCTCACCATTTGCAACAACACAGAGGGACATAAAGAGTATTTTGATACGTAAAGTCCAACAGAGAAAGACAAATATATGCTTTCCCTGATATGTGGAATCTAAAAAACAAAACAAATGAACAAACAAAATACAGAAACAGACTCATAAATACAGAGAACAAGCTGGTAGTTGCCAGAGGTGAGGAGGTGGGGGCGGGGATGGGTGAAATTGACAAAGGGAATTAAGAGGTACAAACTTTCAGTTATATATTAAGTAAGTCACTGGAATGAAAAGTACAGCATGGGGAATATAGTCAATAATACTGGAATAATTTTGTATGGTAATAGGGGTAACTACACTTACCAGGGTGAGCATTTTGTAACGTATATAATTGCCAAATCACTATGTGTGATTTGTACTATGTACATTGAAACTAACATATTATATGTAAGTTTACAATTACAAAGAAAAAAAAGAAGTTAAGAACTTTTCACTGTCAATTATCTCTACTCTCTTTTAAATTTAACCCTTACTCTCACCTGGATTCTTCCTACTAGAAAACCATTTTAAAAAATAATAAAATCTTCCTCAGTTTCACATGTCTGACTCTGCCTTCCTATCCTTCTCTCTTTACATGCAAACTGCTCAGAAGGGTTATTTTGCTCATGATCTTCATTTCTTTATACCCTATTCACTCCTCAACCCATATGGCCTCCCGCCTCAACATGCTATTAAAAACAGGTCTCTGTGGGATCACAGGGGAAGGAAAGGAAAAATAAAATAAGATGAAATCAGAGAGGGAGACAAACCATAAGACTCTTAACTATAGGAAACAAACTGAGGGGTGCAGGAGGGGAGGTGGGTGGGAAGATGTGGTAACTGAGTGATGAGCATTAAGGAGGGCACTTGATGTAATGAGCACGGGGTGTTCTATTCAACTGATGAATCACTGAACTCTATCTCTGAAGCTAATAATACACTATATGTTAATTAATTGAATTTAAATAAAATAAATAAATAATTAAATAAAATAGGTCTCTGTGGTCGTTAATACGGTTCAAGTTAATGGGCACATCTTGATCCTCTTACATTAGTCTTAACATCCCCAGACATGGCTGAGTACCCCACTCTTGTGACTTCACAACACTACTTTCTTCTGGTTTGCCTCCTATCCCATTAGAGCTCTTCCTTTGTTTCCCTTGCAGGCTCAGCTTTCCCCTACTTTGATGGTGACGTTCCTTAAGGCTTAGCATTAGGTCATTCTCTCATCCCACTCACTTCTCTCTAAGCCATCTCATCAATGACCACCTGTAGGTAGGTTACCCAAACTGTGCATCTCTAACTCTAAACCATGCTCTGAGCATCAGACACTTATACATCTTTCCACGTGAGGTCTCCACTCACATGTCTCAAAGGTTTGTCAAACTCAGCTTGTTCAAAATAAAACTCCCTATCTTCCCTTCCCCGCTAACAGTCTCCTCACCCCCAGAGTTCCTTTTCTCATTGAATGGCAGTGACATCCATCATTACCCAAGCCTGAATCTTAGTGGGCATCCTTGGCTCCTCACTCTTCCTCACTCTGTCCACATCCACTCATCACAGCCTCCTATCAACTACCTTGTAAATACCTCTAGGGTCCATCTACTTCTTTCCATCTCCACTGCCACCAATCTAGTCGAAACCATTATAATCTCTCACCCAGCCTAGTTCAGAAATATTCCTGCACCCATTTTTCTCCTCATCTGATCAATTCCCCAAACTATAGCCAGAGTGATTTTCCTAAAGCACAGATCCTGCCACAATCTCATTGCTTTTAGGATGAGAAAACAATCTTCGACATGGTTCTCATGGTCCTACATGGTTTGTCCCTAGTTTCTCTGTCTAGCCTCGCCTCACACCAGAGCTCCCAGGACTCAGTCACACTGGTTCACATTCAGTTCCGAATCCCTTCTACCATTCTGCCACTTCCCCGCTCCTGCAGCAGCCCACCAGCAAACATTGTTGGCTCTGCTTTGAAACTGTCTTGAATCCAAACTCTTCCCGTCATCCCCACTGTTAGAATACTAACCAAAGCCACCATCATCTTTCACCTGGGCTATTGCCACAGCCTACTGAGTGATCTCTCACTGCCCTTTGTCTTGCCCCATCCGATCCATTTCCAATCACCAACCAGCATGATGGCATACATCAGAAGTCAAATCATGTACTTTCTAAAATCCTTCCAAAAGCTCCCCATTGCAATCAGAATAAAACTCAAAGTCCTCCAAGCTTACCCCAAGGCCCTGCCTGATCTGATCCCTATCTCTACCACTGCCCTACTCTTTTGCTATACGCCAGTCACACTGGCCTTCTTTGTAACCTTCTATGTTCCTATCTCAAGACCTTTGCTTGCTCTCCCTTCTCTTGGAATGTTTTTCCAAATCTCAGAATGGCTGCCCCTTTTCGTTACTTTGCAAAGAGATATTGCCTGCCCACTCTTCCTCTCCTATGTAAGTCACTCCATCGCTTGACCTGACTTTCTATATAGTACTGACTGTTCAGAACCTTCCAATGGCTTCCCATCTCACAGTGAAGTCCCTACCATAGCCAGAAAGGACACACATGATCTGGCCACAATTTCCTCTTTGATCTCATATACCACTTGTCTCCCTCTCACTCTGCTCCATCCATACTAGCTTCCTTGCTGTTCTTCCAGCATTTCAAGTGTCCGCCTAACCCAGAGCCTTTGAAAATTCTCATTCAAAAATCCACATGAGTTAATCTCTCATGTCATTTAGGTCTGGCTCAAGTGACACATATCGAAAGCTCTTCCTTGACGATCCTAATTAATATAACAGCTCCATCCCCCTACTATCACTCTCACCTTTTAATTCCCTTCAAAATACTTACATTACTTAACATGTTAAATATTAATTTGCTTTCTTCCATCTAGAAAGTACCATCCACCAGAGCAGGAATTGTTTTCTTCACAACTATTTTCATTGTTCTTAGATGAGTAGGTGCTTTTAAGTTTATTAAATGACTGAACTATCTTAATTTACCTAATTAATTTACGTGTCCAATGTATGTCTTTATACCTTCTCCACCACCTTCCCCACATAAAAAGCCCTTGAAGACACAGCTTTTACAGGGGAAGAGGAGGTTCATCCAACCACATTTACAAATCCTGTTTTTAACTTCTGTATTTTCAGATCTCCCCACTCTCAGGAGTCTCTACTTCCAATGAGTCTCGGGTTACTTCCAGTCAGTCCTTTGCTATCACAAATCCTGCGGCCAAGAATGGGCGTGGGTATATGCAAAACTTTTGGTCATCACTCAATCGTCCTAAGACATTCCTAGAAGTGGGATTTCTGGATCAAACTGTAACTGCATATGTAAGTTTAATAGCTATTGCTGAATTCGCCTCCACGGGGTTCATACGACTTTGGATTTCCACTAGCAATGTGTCAGAGTGCCTGTTTCTTCACAGCCTCCCGCGCCAACTCACCGTCGTTAACCTTTGGAGGGTTTGCCAATCGCACAGTTGAGAAATGGGCTGAGCCGAGCGCGCCCTTCCCCGCCTGACCCCCGACCTCCGACTCCACCCCGGCTCCCGCAGAGACCCACGCCCCCCAGAGCGCGTCCCTGCGGACGGGCTGGCAGGAGCGCAGGCGCAGGGTCGCTCTGCTCAGCACTCCAGCGCCGTCCCCCAAGGGTGGGCTGCGCGCGGCGGGAAGATCCGGCCTTGCTCAACTGGCCCGAAAGAGGAAGCGCAGAGGGGCTGAAGTAAACACTTAGGAAGGCCGTTGCAAAAGAGATCAGGGTCTCGGGCTTCTGCGGAGCCGTCATCTGGCCCCCACATCCCTCAGCCATTAACAGATCGAGCGACAAACGATCATTTAGCGAGGGAATTCTCAGAGAAGAGGGCGCGCGTAGGGGAGGGGCGAGAGAGGAAGGCCCAACTTTTCCCAGAACTTAAAAAACAAAAACTTTTTTTTCCCTTCAAGGGTGTGGTGTGGCGGGGGAGAAATAGGGGAAATGAGGCACAGACCCGATGAATTGGAAAAAGCAGCCCCCGAGTCTTAGGACTCTTCATCCACACGTCCTCCCGCGGGTGTGCCTCCAACCAGGCGCCCCCGTTGCACCTCGATGCAAAGCGGCGCGGCGAGCGCCACACGTCTGCGCGCTGCGTGGAAAGGGCTGGGCTGACACCACTTCCTCCCCGAGGCGGCGGACCTGAGCCCGGGTGGAACCCAGTGTGCCGCCTCGCCTGCCCCGCCGCCGCCCCGCCGCCGGCCCGCCCTCGCCCGCGCCAGCGCCCGCGCAGAATCCCTGCGGAGTCCCCGCGGAGCCGTCAAGGTAAGCGGCGCCGGCCGGTCCGGGCGCCCTGCGAGCTGCCGCCGGGACCTTCGGGGCTGCAGCGAGACCATGTGATGAGTGGTTCTGGTCCCAGCTCCGACCCAGCTCCCGGCCGTGGCCCGGAGAACTCGCGGCCCCGGCTTGGCCCTCGAGGGGAGCGCGGCCCCGGGGTCCCCCCTCTGCTGACCTCAGCCCTTGACCCAGCTACGCGGGGCTTGGGGCGCGGGCTCGTCTTCCCCGCGTTCTCTTTCATCACATTTGACTGATTTCCTGCCCAAAAAATTGCTTCAGGGACAGGCGGGAAACCCGTCTGAACCCTCGCCTGTCCAGCAGCCCAGGAGCCCCAACCTGACCCTCGGAAGGAATTTCGGGGGGGGGGGGAATGTGTGGCGGGGGGGGCATTTTAAGGCACTGTAGATTCAGTGCAAGTCGTGTGAGAATTTGAGAGTGACGATCGCAGTCTGACGTGTCTTAGAGTGTTTGCTGACTTTAAAAGTTTGGACAACTGTTTCTTCTTTTTATTTATTTATTTTAAAGATTTTATTTATTTATTTGGCAGAGAGAGAGACATAGCGAGAGAGGGAACACAAGCAGGGGGAGTGGGAGAGGGACAGGCAGGCCTCCCCTTGGAGCAGGGAGCCCAACGTGGGGCTCGATCCCAGGACCCTGGGATCACGACCTGAGCCGAAGGCAGACGCTTAACGACTGAGCCACCCAGGCGTCTCTGTCTCTTCTTTTTAAAAACATCTTTACCAGTGATTGGCCTTTTCATTTTAAAATAAGATAGAGGGCCGGTTTGGACACCAGTAGTTAGTCTCATAATTTGGCGTGGAGTGAATGTCCTGAATGCCATTTCATAGAATGAAGGAAACTGAGTAGGATATCCTACCCAGGAGTCCCCCTGAAGACTTTGCCCCCTGCACCTCTGATTTTCCTTCTGGGAAGGTATTTCTTATTTATACCATTGTAGAACACCAAACGTGTAGTTTCTAGTGCCACTCAGGGTAAAGTGGTTCAAAAAGAACTTTTAATGTGGTTATTAGAGAAAGAGAAAAGGAGTAAAGGAGGAAAGTAACATGGGGAAAAGGCACATGAGTTTATTACTCCCCAGTGTATTATTTCTGGTGGCAAAATGTGGTTTAAATAAAGGCAAGGGTACTTAATACCTACTACTGATTCTAAATTCTAGGCCTCTGAACAGAAATTTCAGAAAAGAGAGCTTTTTTCCCCTGGCAATTTTCCTTCTGGCCTCACTGAAATAGTCTTAAAGTTAAGACTGGCTAGCAAAATTCACAGAAAATCTACTGAGAAATCTTCTATAATGTCTTCCGGGTGGTATTTCCTGCCTGTTTAATATGTTGCGAAACGTCTAAGAAATATAATGTCATCTTCAGGCTATTAATACTTAATAGTTTTCACGCTGATACTAATATTTGTGTCTTTTCTGGATACTTGGGATATTTGGATTATAGCTCCATATTTGCCTTTAACTAGACAAGGGTGACTTTTTATTAAAGTGCTTTAACCTCCTGGGACCTGAGATAACTTACTCGTAAAGTGAGATTGTTGGACTAGAGTATGTCTGTCATTATAATAGCAATTGGGGAACTGCTATAATTCTTTGAATTTGTCCTGTCTGAAATGCTGGCAAAGTTAGAATTGCTGATCACACAGAAAAGAACGGAAAAAATCATAATGATAACATTTTGTTAGAGTCTGAAATATCAACACTTCTGAGGCCTTTTGTTTCTCGGAAGTTCTTTTAAAAATAGTCAATTTTTGGTCTATATGTAAAATGGCAGATTTCCATTCTGTTGAGAAACTAAGATGGGGAATTGATGTGCCCAAGCTTGGGCAGGTTGATATTAAATTTCAAAATTCTTCAATTATTATTTCTCAAGAAATATAACTTTATAATATGGATTACCTTATGATTTACTTTAAATCTTAAACACAGTACTTACTAGGTTATGTAGTATCCATTAATTATTTCATATTTTTATATCCTAGGAATGTATACCAATCACCTACTTTTTTTAACCTTTATTTACTTATAACAAAAGCGTTCTAGATATTTTCATATTATTATCAGATTGAGCTATTTATAAAATTTATTGCCATAAATGTCTGTATTTGATATGCCGCTCTGAATTTCTTCAAACCATACTACTTTCAAAAGAAAGAGAAAAGGAGTAATTATTATATTTTCATTTACTTCTAAACCCTCTTCGATCTTATTTTAATTATCTTTATATCCAAAACCTTTTAGTGAGTCCACAAATCTTATAATAAATTAAGTTGGTGTTTCATAGTTTACCACACCAAAATATTTTCCATTTTAAAGACCTCATGAGTTTGTTTTATAGACAACAAGAATGGTCTTAGTAATTCTCACCTCAAAATAGAACAATTCTTATTAACGTAATTAATATTATAGTATGTAAATATGTCTATATTTATGTCAGTTCTGTCATCCTGTGTGGCAAATAGCTGAAAGTTTAAGCAATTATTATAAGTTCAAGTGCATAACAAATGCCAGGATTTGAGGCATTAGATTGGTACACTGATTGTATAGTCATGTGTATCTGTATTACAGTTATAGTTGTCATGAGAAACATGATTTGTAGGGGAAACTGCTATATATTTGGAAAAGTTAACAGTTAGATGTCTCTTGCAAAGAGAGAACAGCAGCACTAAGGATTGGCATTGAATGAGCTACACTCAGTTTAAGGGGCTAGACTGTACGTGTGGCATGACAAGGTGGGGCCTGTGGACTGGAGGATGTGACCTGCCACCACCACATCCTCATTATCTAGCCAAATTCCTGGGACCACAGTTGGGACTCAAAAAATGTTTGCCAAGTGTCCAGATATTTCAGTTCCACTTCTGGGTTGTACCATCAAAATCTCACAAGCCCCTGACCTAGGCAGCCCCGTTGGTACCAACCCTGAGGTATAAGCAGGTAGAGATGTAGCACCACTCCAAGGAACCACATCTTCTCAGCATGCACTCTGAACTTGAATTCATGACGCAGTTTCCAGACATTTCCTGAAGATTGACAATGCGCTTGAATCATTAAGAATCATATTGTAAGAGTCATTTTCTTTCTTCTCTGTCAACTCAGTTTCCTCTTTATCACCAAATGGTGATCGTAAATAATTATTCTATTTATTTAGCTTAGATTTTGGACCAGATTCTGTGCTAATTAATTTAGATGTGTTATTGCATTAATCCTCACATCCTGGGCTTATGCCATGAAAGCACAGAGAGATTAAGAAGGTTACACAGAGAGTAAGAAGAGAAGCTGACCTTTGAACTGAGCTAGGCTCATACCAAAACCCTGGGAGCTGTCCCAGGAACAGGGCTCAAATGGTGAAAAAACATGGGACTGTTCCTCAGTGAACTGCTAGTCAAGTTGGGTGGGGAGACATAAATGGGCAGTTACAGTTCTACACATGACCAGAATTGTGTGCTGTGGAAGTGGATATCAGATCCCTATACTACAGTGGGGTCAGGGAAGGGAGGATGAAATGAAGGTAACCAAGGAACTTGCCTTGCTGTAGTGGGAAGACAAAATATTATAATCAACTGTGAAGTTATTGTTTTTATATATGTCTTTTGAAAAAGTAATCTGCTTTGGCAGCCATCACATGTTTTCATTTTTGTCTTTATTCTCATCCCTCTTGATAGCTTGCTAGGTTGATTAAATCAATAAAGCAATGAGTTTAATTTTTTTGTTTGTTTCTGCTGGGGATCTCTCTGATTTGATCTCATATCACAGACTCATCAGTGAGATGGTTGTGGGCTGGGAGAGGGTATAAATGCTAAATCAACAGCAATTACGTTTCCACAAACTGGCTAGATGATCTGTGTCCAGAGAGCTATATCATATCAAACTAGAGGGGAAATAAAGAGTGGTAGTAGAACAAGTAAATGCTAGACTGGATTTATTTTTGTCCTTCCTTTTTTATTATGAAACGTTTCATACATACAAAAGATGGTGTATAATGTATATGCAAATTATAACAATAATAAAGCCAACATCTGGATACCTATCACCCAGCTGAAGAAGTAAAATATTACCAATATATCTTCTGACTTCCTCCCAATAGCATTCCCTTTTTTCTCAACAGACATGATTAGTTTTGGGAATGTGCTGATTTTTTTTAAAAAAAGCATTTAGAAAGCATGTACATGCATTTGCAAACATGTCAAACTGGGAATTAAGAGTACACTGGCACTTGGGAAACCGAGATTAGAATGTCCACCAACTGTAGGCACGATTATAAACAGAGTGCCCTGTTAAGTGAAGACAACTTATTTTAAATAGCATAAAAGCAAAGTGGGTTATAAATGATTAAGAGTAAGTACCATGGAAATAGTTAGGGGTATCTTAGTCATTACTGAAGTGAGCAAGATTCACCAGTGGATAACTGTAACTTTTAAGTGTAATAAAGAATATATAATTTAGGAATTCATCATTTTTTCATATTGCCTAGATTTCTACCTTAAATACAATTCAGTCATTTAAAAAATATTTGCCAAGCACTATTTCAGGTGCTTGAGACACGTTGGCGAACAAGAGAGACAAAGATCTCTGCATTTATGGAGTTTATATTCTAATGGGGAGACACAGACAATAGTCAGTAAACATAATAAGTAAATAATACAGGTAGTAATAAGTGAAAAGTGTCATAAAAAAAGGCAAAGTTAAGCAAAGTAAAGTTGTAGTATTTAATAAGGTGGTCAGGCTTGGCCTCACTGGGTAGATAGGATTTGAACAAAGTTTTTTTTTTTTAATTTTTATTGTTATGTTAATCACCATATATTACATAATTTGTTTTGGTGTAGTGTTCCATGATTCATTGTTTGTTCATAACACCCAGTGCTCCATGCAGAATGTGCCCTCCTCAATACCCATCACCAGGCTAACCCATCCCCCCACCCTCCTCCCCTCCAGAAACCTCAGTTTGTTTTTCAGAGTCCATCATCTCTCCTGGTTCATCTCCCCCTCTGACTTACTCCCCTTCATTCTTCCTCTCCTGCTATCTTCTGCTTTTTCTTTTTTCTTAAAATATGTTGCATTATTTGTTTCAGAAGTACAGATCTGTGATTCAACAGTCTTACACAATTCACAGCGCTCACCGTAGCACATATCTTCCCCAATGTCCATCACCCAGCCACCCCATCCCTCCCACCCCCGACCACTCCAGCAACCCTCAGTTTTGAACAAAGTTTTGAAGGAGTTAACTAAGAGGCTATCTGAGAGAACTGTGTTCCCAGCAGGGGGAGCAGCCAGGGCCGGGGCTGTAAGGCAGGAATCTGCCTGGTGTATTCAAGAAACAAGAGGGCCCATGTGGCTAGAAGGTGTAAGAACAGGAAGAGAGTAGCAAGAGATGTGGTTGGAGAGGAGCACGAAGAGGTGGCAGATCATATAGGGTCTTGTGGGCCATTGTAAGAATTTTTGCTTTTACTCTGAGTGAAACTGAGGGGCGATTGTGGAATTCTGGGGAAAGGAGTAGCATGATCTGACTTACATTTAATAGACTCACTCTGGGTTGCCTGGGTGGCTCAGTCGTTAAGCATCTGCCTTCGGCTCAGGTCATGATCCCGGGGTTCTGGGATCGAGCCCCGCATCGGGCTCCCTGCTCCGCGGGAAGCCTGCTTCTCCCTCTCCCACTCCCCCTGCTTGTGTTCCCTCTCTCGCTGTGTCTCTGCCAAATAAATAAATAAAATCTTTAAAAAGTAAATAAAATAAAAAATAAAAGTCTCACTCTGACTGCTTGAGAATAAGCTGACCAGAGTAAGGATGAAAGCCAGGAGCCCATTAGGAAGCTTTAGGAATCACCATGTACTTTGAAGGTAGAGCCAATAGGATGTGGGGTTTGAGAGAAAAAGGAGTCAGTGATGACTCCAAAGTCTTGGCCTAAACAACTGGAAGATGGCACTGCCGTCAGTTGACAGGGGGAGGCTGGAGAGGAGATGGTCAGAAGTTCAGCTTCAGATACGGATATATGAAGTATCAACTGGTAATAACTATGTGCTTATTACATATAAGGCTAAGGTCATTTAGACTAAGTAGCCATTTGGGAAGATACTGTTATTTTCATTTTACAAAATTAGAAATGATTGCTTGAGAATTAAAGAAATGGAACATAAAACCAGGTCTTTTAGATCCTAACGCTTTAACCATTCTTCCAAAATTTGCTGAAAATGGAAGAAAAAAACAAAACCCTTGCTGAAAAGGTTGACCAATAATCTTTATTATACAGATAAGAATATAGTCAACTAATCAGTAATATTTTACCTCTATGAGGGTCTAGACAATGCAAATTGTTTTTAATGAGTGGAAAAGCAAAAAATAGGTACTAAAGATCATACATAAAGTGCTAACCAGTGAGATGGGCATTATGCAATACAAGGTTTCTGTGATTGTGTTTAAGAGCAGAGTCTAAGGGACGACGAACAAAGACCTTTTCCACAAAGGAAATTTTTATCTCAACCAGAGGTTAAGATTTTTATATTTTCAAAATCTAAGACCAAATTCAGAGGAGAGGGGAGCTTCCCCTTGACACAGCTGGATTTCAGATGGATGCAATTGTTCAAGCAGGGCTAAAGGGTCACTAACAGCTGTTGAAGAATGTTAGATGACACCGTTATAGTATTTGGAAAGCTGAAAGTACTTCCTACTTCATTAGGAAGTATACTGAAATGGTGATAATTGATGTTTCATTTGTTCTGGCTATAATAGGCATCAAAACAGCATAGTTATGGAATGGTAGTATTTAGTGGAATGCTGCTTAAGTGGTCGATTACCATTTAATAGACTGTATTTTTTTTTTAAATTTTTTATTGTTATGTTAATCACCATATATTACATCATTAGTTTTTGGTGCAGTGTTCCATGATTCATTGTTTGTTCATAACACCCAGTGCTCCATGCAGAACGTGCCCTCCTCAATACCCACCACCAGGCCAACCCATCCCCCTACCCCCCTCCCCTCCAGAACCCTCAGTTTGTTCCTCAGAGTCCATCATCTCTCATGGTTCGTAATAGACTGTATTTTTTACCAGGCAAAACTCTAGTCTTCAGTTAAGTGCATTAAGATTTCATCTCAAAACTAAAAGAAATAATTTGTTAAGGGAGGGAGGGAACACCACAAAATTTTTTGCAGGAGATTTACAGTATATTAATTATGTTACTAACTAAGTAAATTTATCTAAGGCTACTCTATTTATAGTACAACATTAACAATCTCATTCATCTCTGCTAATAACATAAAATTCACAACTGACAGGTCAATGAACTGAGTAGCTTCAGGATATAGTATTGGTTTGTTTGTTTTGTTTTTTTAAGAGGATGGCTTCCTTCTGATTAAATTCCATAAATGATATGGCTTAGCAAACCAAGACTATTTCTTAACATGCTTACTAATTCAGTGACATTATATTTACCCTATTGCTAGCAACAAACATAAATAAGGGGCTTGGGCCATGATTGTGGGCAAATGCAATGCAATGTTGTAAACACATAGCTCATAAGACCACTACTGAATAGAGACGCTGAAACTCCCAGGTAGCTCACTCCACTGACTGTCAGAGCACAGAAGCCTCCCTCAAAGCGAGGCTTACAGAGGGAGTATGGTTCTTAGGCATATGCCTAAGAGTTGCATGAAACTGCTCAACATGCTGCAATCAGAACTTTTATTTTTTCCAGTTTCAACACACATCTATTAAAGGCCAATGATGTGCCCAGAGTGGAGGGTATAAAATAGAATAAGAATTGGCCCCTGACCTCAAGAAGCTTCTAGTTGAGTGGGAGAGACATGCCTGGAAATGAACACATTGCAGTGTCTGATATGCAATGATAGGTGCACAAAAATATGGTTAAGAAGGTGACTATAGGGAAGAGATTAGATAGGGGGTGACCAAGAGGCACTTTGAAGGATAAAGGTATTTCCAGGTGGCCGATGGAAGAAGGCCACCCCAGGCCCCACATGTATGAAACAGTTTGGCAGTGCTGGAGCATAAAGGACAATGGGAAAGGAAAGGGGGCAATTCATCTTTAACATTTGGTGAGTAATATTCAAATTAGATTCGTATGATACGGTCACCACAGTCTATCATCTTTGAGTCAAATGTTACGGCCCTTGTAGCCGTAGCACTGTAGCACAGAACTGTAGCACTCCAGATCAGCCCTGTTCAATAGAAATATAATGCAAACCATATGTATAACTTCAGATTTTCAAGAAGTCACATTAGAAGCATAAAAAATAAACAATAACACTAATTTTAGTAATATATTTTATTTCATATATATCCCAAATGGTCATTTAGTTAATTAATATTAATTAATACTAAATTGCATTAAATTTAAGTAATATTAAAATTATCAGTGAAGTCTTTTATTCTTTTTCTTCATACCAAGTCTTTTAAACCAAGCATGTTTTACCCTTATAGCACATCTCCATTTGAACTAGCCACCACTGAAGTGCTCAGTAGCCTCATGAGCTATTGGCTACCAAATTAGACAGCACAACTCTAGATAATGGCACAATTATTGTGTCCTAACTATGCGCTGACTCTTTAGATGCATGGAGGATATTAGATGAATTATGAAGTAAGCTAAAGGGAAAAAGAAGGGAATAGCATTTTCTACTAGTATAGGGTTTGTCCCTGGAACCTGATTTTAATTCATATTTAAATCTGCTCTCAAATACTTTTAGTCATCTAGCAACAAAAACAAACAAACTGAGATTATCATTGCTTACCTTCCTTTTTATTCTTTCTCTTCCCCTCCTGCCTTATTTTTTGGATTCTGTCTAATAGTAACAGGGACTGAAAAAGAATGGAACTAAATGGTGGAGCAGTATGCCTTAAACCCACATCCGGCAAAATGTGAGCTGTTGCCCTAGGCGACAGTGGTTACCACCTCTCTCTCTCTCTCTCTCTCTCTCCCTCTCCCTCTCCCTGCTTCCACTTACTAGTTCATAAGCATCAACAGCAACTCTCTTTGCTGTGGTTCACAACTCCAGAAATACAGGTAGTGATAAGATTTGGAAGGTGGAGTTGTTTTGATTCATGGGTTTGGTATGAAAAAGCCTCGGGGATATTCTGATGCCCTATCTTGTTCAGAATGATTAAGAATCTCTGCTGTAGAAACAATATTTATAGATGTCCTTCCCAGTGGCCTGGTCTTTTTAAAATGCCTGGTCTGTGAAAAAATGGCAGTCCAGATCTGTTTCTAGGTACACAGAAATGCAACAAAGGTACCCATCCAGTTGTGAACATGGGAATGTGTATATGAATATGTGACTGACGTTTGTCTCCACTACTGGTTTTAGATGGAGAATATAGTAATAAAAGTAATGATGATGTTGATAACAGTAATAGATGATATTAGTATCACTGATATCACTTTATATGTGCCTGGCACTAAACTAAGCACTTTACAGACACCTTTTCATCCCTGTGAGAGAGGGACTGTTTTCATTGCCATTTTACAGCTGAGGACCTAAGTCAACAGAGAGGTTAAATAACTTGCCCAAGATTACCCAGCTGCTGAGTATATTTATTATTGAGTAAATGGTGTGTGTCAACACTTGATGAAAATACAAGGTTCCATATCTGAACTCCTAATGTAGTGTGAAAGACAACACACAATTATATTAGAGCTGGATATATAGACACTGTAACAGAGGTATGAGCAGAACAGGTGCCAGTTTCCACCTCTTAATAATCACAATACTTGTTTTCAGAAAGCAACATGGCATGCTGATTGTGAACGTGAGCTTTTGAGTTAGACCCAGGTACAGTCCAGTTCACCGCTCACTAGTTGCATGAGCACAAATTATTTAATTTCTCTGGCTTGAGTTTCATAACCTATAAAATTAGAATAATGTCACCACATCAGGGGATTGTTTTGAAAATTAAATGAAACACTCTGGGTGTCTGACTTGTCATGATTGTTCTATATTTATAACTCCTACTATTATTTTAAAGTCATCATTAATATATATTAATAAGAGCTAGCATATATTGAGTTAAGTGCCAGCCATGGCACTGTGCCAGGTACCAAGAGAGTTAAGGTGTAAATTTTGCCTCTTCAACATAGTTGAGAGAATACCAGTACATATAAAGAGAGAGATAAACCATAAGGAAGCTGATGAACTGTCAAATTAGTGATCCTCACACTGCTGCTATAGGATTCAAGATGAGCGTAGATCACCAGGATCCAGCAGTGAGCCTTGAGCTGGCCTTGCGTAGTGGGTAGGACTGATATAAGTCAATAAAAAGAGGAGAAATAACACAGAGACAATACAAATGGTGTGTACGGAGGAAGAGAAATAAACTACTTTCACTGTAAGCAAAGGTTTAATGAAAGTTGTTGATGAATTTGGAGTGGTATGTGTGGTGGGGATTGTTGATGAGCTCATCCTGGAAGGTATTTTCTCTGATCAGCTTTTCTAGCTAGCTGGGAACATGCCAAGATGGCCTGCTACACAGGCAACAATGAGGGCCATAGATCAACCATTTAGCCTCTGCTTCCTGACTAGAAGTACTGGCCTCCCTGTCACCTACCCCTTCACCTTCTGCTTGTCTTTCTCTGATTCACATGGACTTTCCAGATTTGGTGTTTGTACCCTTTGGAACAAGAGTGCTCAGACAGCCTATTGACTTGATCTTGGAGACTGCTGATGTTCCTCGGGCTACAATACAAACCCTGATCACTCCTGGAAAAGGCATCAGGGGCCAGTTGCCCCTGGTGCATATTGACAGAGGAGGGCCTTGAATGACCCTCCACAATTTGATATAAAGGGACGAGAGAATAATTTCATTTTTGACAGGTTGTTTCTGCTACAGAACTTCATTTGTGTTACTCAGGAACCTGCTGGGAAAATGAGCCAAATGGTATAAGGAGTTCAGACTCCTTACCAAGAGGCAAATAAATGATAGAGATGCCGAGAAAAACAATATATTTCTTAGCTAATTGAAATATAAAGGGGAGCCATGAATTAAGTACTATGAATGTATCGTCATTAAAAAAGTATTTAAGGATGTGTGGTTTAACTTAGTAAAGTTACCTCGTAACTCTTACGTGAAACACATATAAAACACATACACTTCTAGAAGTTGAATTTCACTCCATATCTGCTGATTCAGTTGTTTGGGGTTCTTGGGGTTTTGGGGTGTTTTGTTTTGCTGGTATCTGTGTATTGTAAATCAAGGATAAATTTCTATGCCAGGTTAATCAGTAATCTTTCTATGGTTGGACTCAATCTAAGCCAGTGTTGCTGGAGTCTGGTTCTTTGCAGGAGCAATCATAAATTTACCCTAAATCCATTTGGATTGGTCCTGGATTATAGCAGTTTAGTGCTTACTGTTACAGTTTCTTTTTCTTTTTATCATAGTGGCTGGTTCACTGCTGTGTACATTTGCACAAATGACTCAATGAGTATTTTCTGGTTCAATGTGCAGAGCACTATAAGTTATTACATCACAAAAAGAGAAAAAGTCCTTTTTGGGGGGGACCTTAAGGTATAAAAAAACACTCTGCTCTCAATAGCATCTATTTAAAAATGACTCATACTGGGGCTCCTGGGTGGCTCAGTTGGTTAAGCAACTGCCTTCGGCTCAGGTCGTGATCCTGGAGTCCCGGGATCGAGTCCCGCATCGGGCTCCCTGCTCAGCAGGGAGTCTGCTTCTCCCTCTGACCCTCCTCCCTCTCGTGCTCTCTCTCTTTCTCTCTCTGTCAAATAAATAAATAAAATCTTAAAATAAAATCTTTAAAAAAAATAAAAATAAAAATGACTCATACTATACACAAAAATTAACTCAAAATGGATCATAGACTTAAATGAAGAGCTAAAATTGTAAAGCTCTTGGGGAAAACATAGGATTAGATCTTTATAACCTTGGGTGAAGTAATAGTTTCTTAGATAAAATACCAAACACACACATGCACAAAGAGATAAATTGGACTTCCTTCAAATTTAAAATGTAGGTGCTGCACATGGTACCATCAAGAAATTACAAAGATAATGCACGGAATAGAAGAAAATATTTTATTTGCAAATTATATACAGACAGTCCCCACCTTATGATGGTTCGACTTACAATTTTTTGAATTGTATTTGAATTTCAACCATGGTTGAAAGCAGTGCTCATTCAGTAGAAACTGTACTTTGAATTTTGGATGTGGATCTTTTCCCAGGCTAGTGATATATGGTACAATACTCTCTCATGATGCTGGGCGCTGGCCCCGAGCCTCAGCCCTGACAGCCACAGGATCACAAGGCTCAACAACTGATACACTTACAACTGTTCTGCACCCACACAACCATTGTGTTTTTCGCTTTCAGTGCAGTGTTCAGTAAATTATGTAAGCTATTCAACACTTGAGTATAAAATAGGCTTTGCGTTAGATGATTTGCCTAACCATAGACTAATGTAGGTATTCTGAGCACGTCTAAGTTCAGCTAGGCAAAGCTATGGTTAGGCATATTAGTAGGTTAGGCATATTAAATGCATTTTTTGCTTAGGATATTTTCACCTTACAATGAGTTTACTGAAACACAACCCATCTGTATTTGTTAAGGGACTTATATTCAGAATATTTAAAGAAGTCTTATGACAACAACATAATATATATAAAAGACATATAATCCGTTTTAATACTAGGGAGAAGATCTGAGGAAACTTTTCTCCAAACAAGGTATAGAAATGACCAATTAGCACATGAAAATTGCTCAGCATCATTAGACATACGGGAAATGCAAATTAAAACCACAATGAGAACTTCATACTCACTAGGAGGGCTATAATCAAAATGAGAGACACATGTATTGATGAAGACATGGAGAAATTCAAAACTTCATACACTGCCAGTGGAATGTAAAATCATGCCACAGATTTGGACAAACAGTTCAGCAGTTCCTCAAAAAGTTAAACTTATCATATAACCCAGCAGTTCCATTCCTGGGAATCCTAAGAGAAATGAAAACATATTCTATGCAAAATCCTGTACACAAGTATTCATAGCAGCATAATTAATAATAGCTGAAAAGTGGAAACAATCCAAATGTTCATCAACTAATGAATGAATAATCAAAATATGGTATTTCAATACAATGAAATATTCAGCAATAAAAAGAAACAAAGTGCTGATACGTATTATAACATGAATGAACTTTGAAAACATTATCCTTAAGTGAAAGAAGCCAGACACAAAAGACCACGTTTTTTTAAAAACTTTTTATTTAAATTTTGCTTAGTTACATACAGGGCAATATTCGCTTCTGGAGTAGAATTCAGTGATTCGTCATATAAATACAACACCCAGTGCTCATCACAAGCACCCTCCTTGATACCCATCACCCATCCAGCCCGTCCCCCACCCACCTCCCTCCATCAACCCTCAGTTTGTTCTCTTATCATTAAGAGTCCCCAATGGTTTGTTTCCCTCTCTCCTTTCTTTCCCCTCCTTCCCATATGTTCATCTGAGTGAGATCATATGGTATTTGTCTTCTTCTGACTGACGTATTTCACTTAGCATAATACACTCTAGCCCCATTCACATCATTGGAAATGGCAAGAGTTCACTCTTTTAAATGGCTGAATAATAGTCCATTGTATATATATATACTCCATCTTCTTTATCCATTCATCAGTTGAATGGACATTTGGACTCTCTCCATAGTTTGGCTGTTGTTGATAACGGTGTAAATATCAGGGTGCCTGTGCCCCTTAGAATCTGTATTTTTGTATTCTTTGGGTAAATACCTAGTAGTACAATTGCTGGATTATAGGGTAGTTCTATTTTTAACTTTTTGAGGAACTTCCATACTGTTCTTCAGAGTGGCTGCACCAGTTTGCATTCCCACCAACAGTGTAAGAGCATTCCCCTTTCTCCACATCCTCACCAATACCTGTTGTTTCTTGTGTTGTATTTTTAGCCATTTTTAGCCATTCTGACAGGTGTGAGGTAGTATCTCATAGTGTTTTGATTTGCATTTCCCTGATCATGAGTGATGTTGAGCGTCTTTTCATGTGTCTGTTAGCCATCTGGATGTCTTTGGAAAAGTGTCTATTCATGTCTTCTGCTCGTTTCTTAACTAGATTATTAGTTTTTTAGGTGTCAAGTTTGATAAGTTCTTTATAGATTTTAGATACTAACCCTTCATCAGATATGTCATTTGCAAATATCTTCTTCCATTCCAAAGGCTGCCTTTTAGTTTCATTGATTGTTTCCTTCACTGTACAGACGCTTTTTATCTTGATGAAACCCCAGTAGTTCACTTTTGCTTTTTGTTTCCCTTGCCTTCAGTGACGTGTCTAGCAAGAAGTTGTGATGACCGAGGTCAAAGAGGTTTCTGCCTGTGTTCTCTAGGATTTTGATGGTTTCTTGTCTCACATTTAGGTCTTTCAGCCATTTTGAATTTATTTTTGTGTATGATGTAAGAAAGTGGTCTAGTTTCATTCTTCTGCATGTTGCTGGCCAGTTTTCCCAACACCATTTATTGAAGAGACTTTCTTTTTTCCACTGGATATTCTTTCCTGCTTTGTTAAATATTAGTTGACCATGTAATTGTAGATCCAATTCTAGGTTCTCTATTCTGTTCCATTGATCATCTGTTTTTGCGCCAGCACCATACTGTCTTGACGCCAACAGCTTTGTAATATAGCTTGAAATCTAGAATTACGATGCCTCCAGTTTTGTTTTTCTTTTTCAGGATTGCTTTGGCTATTCAGGGTCTTTTGTGGTTCCATACAAATTTTAGGATTGTTTGTTCTACCTCTGTGAAAAATTCTGGTGGTATTTTGATAAGGATTGCATTAAATGTGTGTATTGCTTTACACATTTAATGCAATCCAAATATAGTATAGACATTTAAACAGTGTTTGTTCTTCCAATCCATGAGCATGGAATGCTTTTCCATTTCTTTGTGTCCTCTTCAATTTCTTTCCTAAGGGTTCTATAGTTTTCAGAGTATAGATTTTTTTTTAAGGGGTGGAGGAGGGGCAAAGGGACAAGGAGAGAGAGAATCTTAAGCAGGCTCCACACCCAGCGCAGAGCCCAACACAAGACTCGATGTCACAACCCTGAGATCATGACCTAAGCCCAAATCAAGAGTTGGATGCTTAACCAACTGAGCCACCCAGACACCCCACCATATAGATCTTTTACCTCTTTAGTTAGGTTTATTCCTAGGTATCTTATTGTTTTGGTGTAATTGCAAATAAGATTGATTACTTGATTTCTTTTTCTGCTGCTTCATTGTTGGTGTACAGAAATGCAATAGATTTTTGCACATTGATTTTATATCCTGCATCTTTGCTGAATTCATGTATTAGTTATAACCATTTTTTGGTAGAGTCTTTTGGGTTTTCTACATAGAGTATCATGTTGAAAAGACCACATATTGTATGGTTTCATTTATAGGAAATGCCCACAATAAGCAAATTTATATAGAAAGAAAGTAGATGGGTGATTGCTTAGGGCAGGGGAGGGAAATGGTGAGTGACTGCTAATGAGTATGGAGTTTCTTTTAGGAGAGAAAATTTTCTAAAATCAGATTTTATTGATGGTTGCACAACCCTATAGAAATACCAAAAACTATTGAATTATAAGCTTTAAACGTTATGTGAATTATATCTTAATAAAAATATTTTTTAAATATGGAGTGCAGGGCTTGTGTTCAAGGTGCTGCTCTAACCACTGGGAAGATGAAAAGATGCATTAGAAGGAATTTGTACTCTGGCTCCAGGACATTAAAGAAGGCATCTGGTGTGCCAGGGGGTTATAAACAAAACCGTAGTTATAGCAGCAGGGGAGGTTTTATGGGAAGAACATGATGATGTCTGGAAGGTGAAGTTGGAGAAGTTGATGGGGATCGGACTGTGAAAGAACATAAAAGCCACATTGAGGAGTATAGATTATATCCTGCAGACAGGAGAGAGCCACTGAAAAGTTATTGCTAATTGAAAGGATATGAAGAGAACTGGGTTTTAATAAGAAAACCCTGGTGGCATTTTAGACCCTGGATTAAAGGAGAGACTAGAGATAGGGAGATAAATAGTAAGCAGATGGCACAGTCCTGGTAAGACCTGTGGAGGAGCTGAACTAGGGTGATACTTGTGGAAAGAATGGGACAAGTTCAAGGGCATCAGGAAGGCTGCATTGACCAGACACACCGGCTGATCCAGTTGGGGGCTGGAACAGAAGACTAACAAGATGGCCCTGAAATGCCTGAGAATGGCTGAGAGGAGATAATTGGACAATAGGTAAAGACAAATGTAGACTCATTTTTTTTGGCGGGGGGTAGTATTATGTGGGCAGAGGGATAGTCATGTCTAGGTGGCTCCTTTTAGCCACAAGTCTGAGTCTGGTCGTCGCAAACACCCACAGCTATTATGTTAACCCACCCTGTATTTCTTCGCTGAGCCTATTCTTGCCTTTGTTTCATCTGCTTTTCCACTTCCTAATGCTTCTGTTTCAGTTCCACATTTCTTGTGGCTCACACATTTGACTTCAATGTCTTCTGCCCAGACTCCCAGTCTCGGCCTCACTTCACTGCACTGATCTTGCCTGGCATCTGATTAGCACCCAGAGCTGTGCTGACTTTCTCCCTAGTTCCCAAGATAACCTCCAACTTGGATCTTGCTGCACCATGACCTATGGTGAGGAGCAGGGTGGAGAAGAGGAAGCTGGAAGGGGACCATGTTGTGGTTGAACATTCCCTATGTGGGAATGTCCTGTGGACAATGGAAGTATAAATGCAGGGCTCAATGTGAGGAGAGATGGAGACGTAGGTAAGTAAGCTGTTTCTGCTTCACTGTGCAGCAATATCTACAGAGATTAGAGAATAGGAACAAAGATAACAGAAAACAAAGATCACGGAGGATATATCCCAAAGATAATCCTGGATCAGAGCTAAAATGACTAAATCATTTTTCTGAAGTGGTAACTTTGTTGCCACCTTTGCTTCAAAGAATAGTTACAGCTGCATTTTTATGAAATCTGGGTATTTTAATGGTCATACCTTTGCCAAGACAGCTGCCTAGGTAACAGGAAGATGAGTGGAATGGAAGGTGTGAGGACTTCATGTGTGGTTTCTTGGCAGTTTTACTGAGACATCCATCTGGAAAGGTCCATGAATACCTGATCAAAGAAACTAACCAAGCACAGTATCCCATTTTTCTTTCAGCGTCCATAACAGAATGAACCTAAGTTGTCTCTTAATATATTATGTCTTTTATATCAGGACATCACTGAACAGTTGCAGTGTTCTAAAATAAGTTATTAATGGTAAAGTTGGTGCAAAACAAAGACTATAGTATGCTAGCCAAAAACATTAAGACTGCATTTCATTTTATGTTTCCCATTCTGGTAAGATTATAAAGCACCAAATTCTTTAATATTCTTCACTATATTTCTACACTCTGTTATGTTCCATCATTGTCTGTTTTATTCTTATACTATTATTACTTTGCTTTAATTATTGTCATTGTGGAGGGCTTTCATTCTTTTTTTTTTTCTTTTCCCTTCAAATTTCCTCTGAATTTGACTCTGGTTAAATTGATTATGTGTGTGTGTATTTTTTCCTATGGCTATTTTCTAAGTAGTTTGAAATGGTCCTTTTGAAATTTTTTCCTCTAATCCCTAAGTTGTTAGGGAAATGCTTTTTTCTTAAGGATTTCTTTTATTTATTTAATATTTTATTAGTATTTTGTTTTATTATGTTTAATCAGAAAATACAGCCTGTATGATTTCTCCTTTGGGTTTATTGGGATTTTCTGATATATGACTAGTTTTCAATAAACATTATAAGCTAAGCCTAATTTTATAAAGCAAAGTCTGATTTACTCAAATCTGTTCTAATATCTTTATTTTTTTCCATTAATCAGTCATATATAGAAAAGAAATGTATTACCATTGCTAAGGTCATAATTTTATAAGCTGAATCTTTAGTATTATTTCTATATACTATATATAGAGAGAGAAACAGATAGATATAGATTTAATTTTCAAAATAATCTGAGTACATAAAAGAATATATTTTTGGCCAGGAAGTTTAATAATGAATCAGTTCTGAACCTAGACAAATAATGCTAAATTCTTAATTGCAGTTGTTGCTCCAGATAAATAATGAAAATAATTAACTTCTGACAAGAAAAACACTCCCTGGAAAGTTACTAAGCATAGGAACAAAAAATAAACAAAATCTCTTTTATAAAAATAATCATAAAATTCACCAATCAGAAACAACACATGAAGGATTCATTTTCATTGGAATTTTCTTTTCACTAAGAGCATGGGCAAGAAAGACAGGGAACTGTTGCGATACACTTTCCACCTCAAATTGATCCTGGCAATGTTTTGGAGAGCAAAGTCACAATCAGATGGGATGGAAAAGAGTCCCTTTTTCCCTTTTTTTGTGAGCAGCTCTCACGATGGAATTTAATGAAAAGGTAACTCAAGGAATGGAAGAAAATATTTGCAAACTGTGTATCAGATAAGAAGTTAACATCCAAAATATATAAAGAACTTGTACAGCTCCATAACAACAACAACAACAACAAACAACCCAATTTAAAAATAAACAGAGGACTTAAATAGATATTTTTCCCAAAAGCATACAAATGGCCAAGAGGTACATGAAAAAGTGCTTAACATCACTAATCATCAGGGGTGCAAATCAGAACCACAAACCACAATGAGGTATCACCTCAGACCTGTCCGAATGGCTGTTATCAAGAAGACAAAGAAAAAGAAAAAAAAAAGACAAAGGATAACGTGTTAGCGAGGATGTGGAAAAGAGGGAACCCTTATACACTGTTGGAAATGTCAATTGGTTCAGCCACTATGGAAAACAGCATGGAGGTTCCTCAAAGTATTAAAAATAGAACTACCTTATGGTCCAGCAATCTCTCTTCTGAGAGTATATCCAAAGGGAATGAAAACAGGATCTCAGACACCTGCACGCTCAGGCTCATTGCGACATTAGTCACCATAGCCAAGATAGGAAACAACATAAGTGCCCATCAATGGATGCGTGGATAAAGAAGATGTATATATTGGAATATTATTGGAATGGAATATTATTAGTCTTCAAAGAGAAGGAAATCCTATTTATAACAACATAGATAGACCTTGAGAGTGCTGTGCTAAGTGAGATAAGTCAGACAAAGAAAGACAAATACTATATGATCTCACATAAGTGAGAGTGTAGACTCTAAAAAACCAAGCTCATCAAAACAGAGTAGAATGGTGGTTTCCAGGAGCTGGAGGATGGGAGAATTGGGGAGATGTTGAAGGGTACAAGCAACTAGTAGATAAGTAAGTCCTGGAGATCTAATCCACAGCATAGTGATTATAGTCAACAATACTGTATTATAAACTTCAAAGTTGCTAAAAGACTAGATCTTAATTGTTTTACCACAAAAAAGAAATGATAATTACGTGACATGATAGAAATGTTAGCTAACATGTGGTGGTGATCATCCTGCAGTATATAAATGTATCAAATCAACATATTGTACACCTTAAACGTACATAATATTGTATGTTCAATTATATCTCAATTTAAAGATGTATACAATATGTATTAACCTCTGCTTATACCAGCATGCCCTTTAAATCATTTCTATGGACTTGAACTCAAATGTGACTCTTAATTCTATTTTAAATTATGAAATTGACACATGATGGAAAATTTGGAAAATAGAGAAAAAGAGACCAGCACCCTAATAGAAGCACTATTTCACATGTTGATTTAATATCTTCTAGTATTTTTTATTTGCCCCTGGTTTTCTTACATTATTATAAATTAGAATATAAATTACTTTGTATCCTGCTTATTTTACTTAAATATATAGCTAAAAATAATAGCCATTATTTTTAATAATAACAAAAAAACACATTGACTGCAATACAATAACAATTCTTCCTTTATTTGTTGGATGTTTAAATTGCTTTTAATTTCCAATAATGCTGCAGTTTCGCCTTCAGGCAAATAGAGTTCTTTCATAGTATGTAAAATTTTCTTGAATTAAATTCCTAAAGGTTGAATAAGTAAAACAAAGAGAATATTTCTATGATATTAGGTATTTAATAAATATTTGTCAACAAATGAATGAATATAAAATACCTCACTACTTGTAATGATCAGAAAACAATCTGGGGCTCCTGGGTGGCTCAGTGGATTAAGCATCTGACTCTTGATCTAAACTCTGATCGTGATCTCAGGGTTGTGAGATCGAGCCTTGCATGAGGCTCTGCACTGGGCATGGAGCCTGCTTAAGATTCTCTCTCCCTCCATCCCTCCCACTCTCTTCTCTCTCTCAAAAAAAAAAAAAAGCAAGAAAGAAAACAGAATCCATTTTAGATTAAATGGAAAGAAGTTTACTATAAGGCATATGGATGCATACAAAACTGGGAGGGTGAGGGAGTCAGGTATGATGTTGAAAGTCAGGAATAACAGGCAGGAAAAATGCCCAGCCATACGTTCAGAACTGTTCTGGTGAAACATCACTGCTGCCAGTACCCACTACTCAATCTAAAATGATAGAGACACTAAATTCTATACCTGGAACCAATATTACACTGTATGTTAATGAATTGGAATTTAAGTAAAAACTTGAAAAGATAATAAAATAAAATAAAATGGACAGGACAGCTGTCCCTGGAAGATTGTTTGTCCACATGTGGCTTTCAGTTATGTTGCTCATTTCTATCTAGCAGATCTCATGTCTTTGTGTCTCCTTGACTTGATCACAGGTAGAACCCTAACTGCAAAGGAGTCTGGGAAACATCATTTCTAGATTTCCTGTTTCAGTGTTATGGGAGCACATCATATAAGGCAGTAAGAGAGAGGGTTTCAGAAAGCCAGTTAGTAGTATCTGCCATAAAATTATAAAGAAGGAAAGGGAGGGAGGTAGAGAGGAAGAGGAGAAAGAAAACCTTTTTTTGCCAGCTTTTGTTTCTTGTTTTGTTTTGTTTTGTTTTGTTTTAATCCATCTGGAAGTTTGATTGAAATTGCAAAGATTTTCTATTTAGGAAGAATGATATCTTCACCATATTGAATGTTCCTTTCTAGTAACATGTTCTGTCTATTTGTTCACGTTGTCTTTTATGCCATTTAGATTTCTCTATCTAGAATTAGCAAAATGTTTATTATTTATTTCTGTATTCTTCATAGCTTTTGTTACTGTTACAAATTTGATTTTTTTGCCATATCATTTTCTAACATTTATTGCTGGATATATGGGAATGTTGTTGTTTCGTATATATTTACATCACATCTGCTATCTAATTAATTTTACTTTTTGCTTGTATTCCTATGTAGACAATCATGTCACCTATGTATTATACTAATTTCATCTTTTCCGTATTGCCTATTTAAAAAAATCTGTTGCAGGGCTTTTGTAAATAAAGTTTGAGATCAAAGATGGTGGCATAGTAGGAGGACCCTAGCCTCCTCTCATCCCATGAACACAACTAGATAAATATCAAATCATCCTAAATACCACAGAAATTGGCCTGAAGACTGACAGAACAAACTCCACAACTAAAGGTAAAGAAGATGCCACATTGAAGAAGAAGACACTTAGACAAAATGTGAAGATGGAGGAATTTATCCCAAATGAAAGAACAAGATAAAGGCCACAACCAGAGATCTTGGTGAAACAAATATAAGTAACATGCCTGATGGAGAATTTAGAGCAACAATCATAAGAATATTCACTGGGCTTGAGAAAAGAATAGAAGACATCAGTGAGACACTTACCACAGAGATAAAAGAGTTAAAAAAAAAGAATCAGAGATGAAGAATACAATAAATGAGATCGGCAACAGTCTTGATTAAATGAACAGCAGGCTGGAAGAAGCAGGGGAATGAATTAGTGACCTAGAAGATAAAATAATGGACAATAATTAAGATGAAGAAAAGAAAGAAAAATATGCAACACAAGAATAGACTTAGGGAACTCAGTGACTCCATCAAATGTAATAACATTTGTATTATAGGAGTCTCAGAAGAAGAAGATGAGGGGGGAAGGGAGCAGAAAATTTATCTCAAGAAATAATAGCAGAAAACTTCCCTAATATGGGAAAGGAAATAGACATCCAGATCCAGGAAGCACATAGAATGCCCATCCAAATCAACAAAAGCAGGCCAACACCAAGACACTTAGTAATTAAATTTTCAAAATATAGTGATAAAGCAAAAATCTTAAAGGCAACAAGACAAAAGAAGTCCTTAACTTACAAGGGAAAACCCATAAGGCTAGCTGGAGATTTTTCAACAGAAATTTAGCAAGCCAGAAGAAAGTGGCATGATATATTCAAAGTACTGAATGGGAAAAATCTGCAGCCAAGAATACTGTATCCAGCAAGGCTATCATTCAGAATAGGAAAGATAAAGAATTTCCCAGACAGACAAAAACTAAAGGAGTTTGTGACTACTAAACCTGCCCTACAAGAAATATTAAAAGGGACTCTTTGAGTGCAAATGAGAGACCAATAGTGACAAAGACAAGAGAAGATCAGAGAAAATCTCCAGAAAGAATGACAAAATAAGTAATAAAATGGCAATAAATACATATCTATCAATAATTACTTTGAATGTAAATGAACTAAATGCTCCAAGCAAAAGACATAGGGTAAAAAAATGGTAATGGTCAGAATGGGTAAAAAAAAAAAAAAAAAAAGACCTACAAGAGATTCATTTTAGACCTAAAGATACCTGCAGATTGAAGGTGAAGGGTTGGAGAAACATTTATCTTGCAGATGGTTGTCAAAAGAAAGTCAGAGGGGACACCTGGGTGACTCAGCCATTAGGCGCCTGCCTTCAGCTCGGGTCATGATCCCAGGGTCCTGGGGTCGAGCCCCGCATTAGGCTCCCTGCTCGGGGGGAAGCCCGCTTTTCCCTCTCCCACTCCCCCTGCTTGTGTTCCTGTTCTTGCTCTCTCTCTCTCTCTGTCAAATAAATAAATAAAATCTTAAAAAAAAAAAAAGAAAGAAAGTCAGAGTAGCAATACTTATATCAGACAAACTAGACTTTGTTTTTCTTTTATTGTTTTTATCCTGCTTTGGCATCAGGGTAGTACTGGCCTCGTGGAATGATTTTGAATGTGTTCCCTCCATTCCATTATTTGTAAGATTTTCATAACAATTGTCATTAATTATTTTTTTTAATGTTTGGTAGAATTCACCAATGAAACCATGTGGTCTTGGGCTTTTGCGTGCTGGGAGATTTTTGATTCCTAATTCAACTTTCATTCTTGTTATTGGTCTAAGAAGATTTCCTCTATTTGTGGGCTTCAATTCATGATTCAATCATGATAACTTGTATATTTTTAGGATTTATCTGGTCTTTTTGTCTAAGTTATCTGATTTATTAGTATATAATTATTTATAGTAATCTGTTACCACACTATGTATTTCTGTGGTTATCTGTTGTATTGTTTTCTCTTCCATTTCTCATTTTAGTTTTCAAGTCTTCTCTTTTTTTTCTTAGTTTTTTCTTAGTTTATTTTTTTTTTGAAAAACTGGTCATTACTTTCAATGTTATGTTACTGTTTATTCTGGTCTCTATTTTATTTATTGGTGATTTTTCTTTGTTATTTCCTTCCTCTAAGTTCAGCTTAGTTTCTTCTTTTTCTAGTTCCTTGTGGTGTAATGTTAAGTTGTTTATTTGAAATTTTTTTCTTAACACAGGCATTTATAGCATAAATTTCACTCTAACATCTGCTTTTGCTCCATCCCATAGGTTTTGAAATATTGTGTTTTCTTTTTCTTTTGTTTTGAGACATATTTTGATTTACTATTTGGTTTTGTATTTGGCCCATTGCTTGTGCAGTAATGTGTTACTTATTTTTTACATATTAAATATTTAATATTTTAAGTAAATAAATGAATTTTTATTGCCACTAGCCACGGCTTGTTGTCTACAGCACCTTTCTCTCTTCAACAGCAGACTTGAATAGTTGTAATAGAGACCATATGACCTGCAAAACCTCAAATATTTACCATCTGGCCCTTTATAGAAAAGGTTTGTCAGGTCCTGCCATAAAATATCTATAAATTTGAAATATTTATTTTGACCTTGTATTGTCTCAGACCACCAGAACAGACAAATAGTAGCAATAATGATGAGAATTTTCAACTTGTATCTGACTTTAATAGAAACAGTTTCTGTGTTTTACAGTTAGAATAATGGTTGCCAGGGGTGCCTGGTTGGCTCAAGTCAGTTAAGCATCTAACTCTTGATCTCAGCTCAGGTCTTGATCTCAGGGTTGTGAGTTCAAGCCCATGTTAGGCTCCATGCCCAGCATGGAGCCTACTTTAAAAAGGAAAAAGAAAGATCAATGGTTGCCATTGGTTTCTGGTAGATACCCTTATAAATTAAGGAAAGTACCAACTATTTCAACCTTGCTAAGAGGTTTTAATCAGGAACACATATTGGATTTTACCAGCTACCTGTTCACCATGCATTAAGATGATCATATGTTCTATCATTTAATATTTAAGTTAGTGAATTACTTTAATACATTTCCAACTGATGAGCTGTTCTTGCATTCCTGGTTATTATGCATTATTCTTTTAATATGTTTCTGGAATCGATTTTCTAAACTTTTATTTGGGATTTTTGCATCTATGTTTGTAAGTAATATTTGTTTTCTTATTTTTTGATTGCTTTTTTAATAGCAACCTATTGTAGTTGCTATATTATCTTAAAATTCTCTGAAGGCATCAGTTGAAATTTTTTAAAAATTTCTCTTCCATTTCTCTAATGAGCTCTGTCTCCTCAGGGGTCAGTGTTCTGGTTTTTAGTCTTGAGACTCCCATGCCCTTGCTTTTCCTCAAATATTTCATGACCCTTGGTTGTTGATTCATAATTTTAATGAAAGGACTAGAATAATATAGGAAAATGGTATGGATTTACTTGGCAGCTGTTACAGCCCTGTTTTTTTGGCTAGAAAGCTGACTGTAGGGTTTTTTCTATAAATGAATGTGGGGATTAATAGGCAGCTTTTCCCTTTTGTTTGGATAACAGTGAGACATAAGTTCCAGCCCTCCTTGAATGCTGTTTACTGAGGCCAGCAAATCTTTGTGCTGGAGGTGGAGCACATGAGAGTTCTTAGTGCATTTCATTGAATGTGAACATTTCTCTTCCCACTCCCTTCTGATTGATTGGTTGATTGATTGAATTGTCAGCTGGTTGGATTGGAATCTGCCTGTGTGTCATGCAACTCCCAATTTTCAAGGCACTGCTCTACTTGTCTTGGGTAGCTTAATACTCAGGTTAGGAACCAATGAGACACTTTTCCCATGTTATTTAAGGCAGAGATTCTTGCTGATTTTAGACTGGGGCAATTGTGACAGTTCATATTTCCAACTGTGACACAGAAATTAAATGGCCCATAGCACCCAGTCCTTTAAATAATTACCCCTCCAGTTGGGGGGGTGCCTCTGGATTCCTTCCTTGCTGACCCTAAGCTTGGGTGTTTTCCTTGGCTCTATCTTAAGCAGCCCTCCTCTAGACTCATATTGAACTGCTGTTTCCCTAGCTCTCATTGTTCAGTCTATATAGTCCCTTCTTCTTAACATCTTCCAGAAATTCCTCAAAATTTTTAGTATGGTGGTGCCATTCTGACTTGCTTTTCAGACTGTTACATAGTCATTTCCTTAGAATTTTAGTAGAAAGTGTATATTCACTGCCCACTATTTGGAACCAGAAGTTGTCATTTTATTTTATTTTATCATAAACCTGAGCTTAAAGGATGGATAGGATAACTATATTTATCCCTTGTGCCTCTTTGCACTTGAACCCTTCCCTTCATCTCCTAGCCCCAACAACCTGCTTTCAGTCACTATAGCTATTTCTTTTCTAGAGTTTCATATAAATGGAATTATACAGTATGTACTATTTATGTTTGGCTTTTCTCATTTAGCCTAATATTTTTGAGATTCATCCATGTTGTTCTGTATATTACTATTTTTCCTTTTTTTATTGATAGTAGGATTCTGTGACATGAAATTACTGCAATTTGTTTATTCACTCACCAGTTTTTGGTTTTATGAATAATGCTGTTATGAACATTTAAACACATTTCTGAGTGAGCATGTATTTTCACTTTGCTTGTGTAAATACCTTAAAGTGGAATTGCTAAGCTGAGTGGTAAATGTATGTTTAATTTTATATGGTACTGTATGGTACTGCCATATTGTTTTTCAAAGCGGCTATACCATTTTGCATTTCTGCTAGCAAGATATGAGATTTCCAGTTGCTCTACAACCTCATCAACACTTGGCATTGCTGGTCTTTTTTTTGAGCTATAACTGACATATAGTTTTATATTAGTTTCAGGTATACAACATAATGATTCCATATTTGTTTATATTGTGACATGATCACCATAGTTCTAGTTGACATCTGTTATCATGCATAGTTATAAAATTTTTTCTTGTGATGAGAACTTTTAAGATCTACTCTCTTAGTAACTTTCAAATATAGAATACAGTATTATTAACTATAGTTACCATGCTGGACATTACACACCCGTGACTTATTTATAACTAGATTTCTACCTTTTGACCCCTTCACCCACTTTGCCCACCCCCCACCCCTGTCTCTGGCAACCACCAATCTGTTCTCTGTATCTATAAGCATGGGTTTTTGTGTTATTTTTTTTTTAATTCTACATATAAGTGAGATCATTCTGTATTTGTCTTTCTCTGTCTGTGCATTTTAAATTTATCTACCTACATACAAGCACCACTGTGTGCCAGTTACTGTGCTGGGGCCTGACTATGCTAATTTAACTCTCAAAGCAATTTGATGAATTAGGTTTTCTAACTCCCATTTTACAGATGAAAAATCTGGAGTTCAACAGGTTAAGTTGCTCAAAGTCATGCAGTAGTTAGGACTGAATTCAGGTTTGACTCATCCAGTAACACATTCACACCTAATAAATTTTCTGATGATAGAACAGGGCCCCAATATATACCATTTGAATGATGATCAAGGATAATTCCAAGTTCCATATTCACTGTTTTTATTTTCTTGATACATGAATTAAATAGAGAACTGGCTTAGTGGTCTAACCAAAACTGACAGAGAACTCTGGAGCATTCTGTGTTTTCATGTACATTATTTTCATTCTTTATTTGTGTTTTCTCACAACTGTAAGAGAAAATTTTAAAATCCTGTAGCTATAGACTGGGTGTGATCCCATGTAGACTGTGGAGAAAAATATAATTAAATTAAAAGGTTCTCATTTGCCATATATAAAAATAATACCCATAGGAAATTGTGTGTAAATAGCCTTCACAAAGAAATTGAAGAAACGCTCATAGAGCCATTAAATATTTTCATATATCCACAGAACTGATAGGTGTCCTGCTTCGTTTCATAAATCTGCTCAGATCTTAACTAGTTTGCTGTTTGTGATGCTCTGTAGTTAGGTTAATTCTATCTAGTTGGCTTATTCAAGAACACAAATTCCTGTATTTTTCATGACAAACATCTCATAATTATGGCAAAATAAATTAAATCAAATTATTAATGCTGACATTGTTATGGATTGTATATTGTAATTATATAATCATTAATTGTAATTAATAATAAGTTGATCTTTGTACCTCCTGATGAGTAGGTATGATTAAATTCTCCCTAGAAAAAGCATTAACTTTAAAAAAATTTTTTTAATGGCATAATTGTATCATTGTCAATATTTAATTTGCCATTTCCTAGTTACCATCTTTGGGTGGGTGCAGACTAACATTTTGGCATTTCTATGCATTGAATTTTGTCAGAAACTAGTCATTTGCCACATGTGTGCCCCTGTATTGATACCTGTCTTTTCAGAGCTTCCATTCCTTCACATGCAAGTAAGGATAACATATTTTGCAGAGAAAAAAAAAAAATATATATATATACACATATAGAACAGTAGAAAGGATAAGAGGTGTAGCGTATAAAACATAGTATAGGGGCACCTAGGTGATGCAGTCCATTAAGCGTCAGACTCTTGGTTTCAGCTCAGGTTGGGATCTCAAGGTCATGATCTCAGGGTCGTGAGATCGAGCCCTGCGTTGGGTTCTGCCCTCAGCACGGAGTCTGCCTGAGATTCTCTCTCCCTCTTCCTCTGCCCCTCCCCACTGCGCGCACGCTCTCTCTCTCTTTCTCTCTAAAATAAATACATAAATCTTGAAGAAAAAAACGTAGTATAGTGCTTGACACATGGAAGGTGCTCTGAAATCCTGCGCATTATGATTACTTGTCGTACTTATGTACTGTTGCATAATTCAGACAGGTCACAGCAGGGCTAGCTTGTCTCAGCTCCATGAGGTCTATGACCTCAACTGGGAAGACTTGAACATCTGGGGGTGACCCAAACAGCTGAACACTGGGGTCCCCTGGAAGGTTTGTCACTCACCTGCCTGGCCTGGGATTGGTGATGAGAGTCCTCCTGTGGCCCCTCCAGGTGGCTCAAGCTTCTCACAGCGTGGCAGCTGGGCTCCTAGATGGAATGTCTAGAGGGAGTTCTGAGACGCCCAGGGGGATGGCTTTTAATGGCCTACCCTCCAAAAACACGAAGTGTCACTTACGCTGCATTTATCAAAGCGATCATGAGCCTGCTCAAATTCAGGGGAAGGAGACATAGATTCCACATCTCAATGGAAGAAGCCTCAAAGAACTGGAAGCATGTTTAAAACAACCATCATCATCATCATCATTATACTGTGAATATGCTTCTCGTATATGAGTAAAGAAAGGAAGTGCTTCACAATCTATAGGAATTGACTATTTGCTTCAAGAGCTTATCCAGATACCCAAGACAGGAACATTCACTGACCTTGATTCCCCAATACCTAACATTAAACACTAGATTCTTTTTCATTTTGTACCTTCAAACAATAAAAAGATGTGATAATTTCTAATGCATTTTTTACACTGAGATGATACAGGGTATGCAAAATGCCTTCTTTCCTTGTGTTTGGTGTGAAACACAAGCCATTTGTGTCTTGGCTAAAAGTTTTGCTTCTCATAATCTCTTTACATTATTTGCTTATGGAGTTTGCCATCTACTTATGGAGCAGTGGCTCTCAAACTTTAGTGTACAATAAAATCACAAGGACAGCTTGTTAAAAAGATTATTTGCCCCCACCGCCGGAGTTACTGATTCAGTAATTTTGGAGTGGGGCCCAAGAATTCGCAGTTCTTAGTGTCTGGGTGTGCAGCTGCTGCTGGTCTGAGGACCCACACTTTGAGAACCACTGTTGAGGAGGAAATGCTGAACCAAATCCACAGATCAGCTTTGGCCTCACTAGATTATTCAAATCTATCAACCTGCCGTGTGCTTTCAAGCGTCTGGTAATGTTCTTAATAAGATATATGTACTATCTAAATGATGACAATAGGACATTTAATATGTATCAGGCATTTGGTAAGCCCTTTGCACACATTAATCCTCATAAAACCCAGTGCAATATTCCCATATTATAGGTTTAGACACTGTAGGTATTTAAGGTGTCCCAACATCACACCACAGTAAGTGCAGAGCAGAACACAAGTCTTTGAGAATCCAACTTGTGTGCTCATGCTCTTAGCTGCTACATGTCCTTCCCTCTCACTGTCAAGAACAACTCACCCCAAAAGAACTAATGTTCTCTCCTCTCTGACCCCATATTATTCTATCCATGTCTTTTTATATTATTGTTACGTGCTGTTAAATTATTTGCATGTCTGTCATCCTGTTTAGATTGTGAACTTCATTCATTGGACATATATTCAGGGTATGGATCCTAGCACTTACCATGGGGTCTGACAGAGTTTGCATTCCATAAATGCTTCTTGATCTAATGAATGAATTTATAAGTGAGAAATCCTGGTATAAAACCGCTACCTATCATTGTGTAAGTAAGTGAGCTCATGTGAAAATAAACAATAGCTTTGCGAATATGTTTGTGTGTCCTCGGTTTCTCTAGGGCATACTAACCTAAGGGAACAATTGGGAAATGGTGGTTATTACAGTAACTGAGGAATAGCCCCTGCTCCAGCCACCCTAGATGGTGTCTCCGTACCCCCACCTTGTAAGGCTTTTCCAGGCTCATTCCTGGAGTCCTCAGCAGGGCTCATGGGAGCCCTTGGACGTGGCTGTACTGAGACAGGGAATGTAATCATTCCTGCTGCACCATCTATGATGCTGTCTTTGCAGGCTACGTGTTCTTCCTGGGGCCGCTTTGCTTTCCCCCTTCCTGAAGCAGCAGGACTGCCTTCCACTTTCAACCTCTGTGCAGTTGGGGTGGCCTCAGCTGTTACTCTGGGCAGTTCCAGCATACTCCACAAAACAGAGACCTGTGTTCTCGGTTTCCATTAAGGTCTCAAAAGATGCAGTCCTTTTGTTTTTTCAACTCTCTCCCTTTTTCAACTCCCGACCTCCCCGCCCCTGCCGGTTGCAACCAAGACCATCCAAGGCCATGTGTGGTTTCTCTGGTGGGAAGGGATGGGGCAAGAGTGAGGACCCTGGTCCGGAGACAGTTGACTAACAATGCTCTGTGCTGTCATCACCATCCTCCTCTCCAGAGCCACGATCAGAGTGTCTGACCTCAGCCTGTGTCCTCGCACATCGAGCTTCCAGGCTTACGGGAGGCTGAAAGATGGCTGTGGTTCCGACTGCTTAATAGTATGAGGACCTCCACTTCCTGAGCACTTCCATCCAAGCCAGGCCTGTTCTATGCGTTTTACATGCATTAGTTTATAGAATTCTCACTTTGACCCCCCGAGGTAGCTTTTTTCACGCCTTTTTTCACAGATAAGAAAACTAACACACTGAAATTATAATGTAACTTGGCCAAGGTTACACAGCAGTAAGTGCTGAGTCTTGAACCCAGGCATCCTGGTTCTAGACTCCAGTCTTGTTCCTGGGGGAGGGTCTTGTCTGCCCACTGCAGTTCAGTGGTTCCCCAGCCTGAGGCCTGGCTAGATGGGCTCACTTATTATGGAGGGGGATAAATGCACACAAAACAGAAGCCCCCACACACCGCACCCTAGCTACCTATGGAAGGTCGTTTAGGACAAAAATACTGGATGATTTTTGTTTTATTTAACAAATAAATTTGTTGAATCATCTCAAATGTGGGGGAGTAAAGATTCAGTTCCTTTCTTTAAAATAGAGTGAAAAGTATTGTCAGTAGCATCTTTGAAGAAGAAGAGAGAAATTTTACTAAGAGACTCAGGAAAAGAATTAAAACTGGGTTGTCACTGAAAAAAATCTCAAATGTACCTTAGATTTTTCCGATGTAGATTTTTTCCATGGCATGTATCACCCTAATAGGTTTTGCACACACCAGCAGAGATGGCTGCAAATAGTTCCAAACAGAGAGAAATAAACAGCACAGTGGGACACATACTGTTTGAGCTCATTAATGCAGAGTTTACCACACTTGACCCTTATCGTTACCAAGAGCCCCAATCTTTGGGGGTTGCTAGTGACAGGTGCAGAATATTGACCACGATGCAGCAACAGAAAATTGCTCACCCCACAGAAAGTCAAGAATTGGTTGATATTTCCAGTGTTATCCTTAAGCCGTGCTGCATATAATTTTTCTGCAAATGCAAACATCTGGCTCCTAGCATCATATCTTGAAAAGAAGAGCAAACCATAAACTTCCAACAATAGAGACTTGATTAGATGATGGTGCAGCACATCCATGTGAAAGATGCTCAGAGCCACGAAAGTGACTTTGGAAGAATTCTAAACGACAGAGAAGAAAGCATGTATAATTGCTGTGGCCCCAGAAAAGTTGTCTGTGTTGTTATCTCAGTTTCCCACTCATTTCTGAAAGCCCTCTATTGGCTCCCACCCTCAGCGCTCCCAAGATAACCAGGGACTTTCATGCATTTAAGCCAAAGGTCATTTTCCATTTCTCATCTTGAGAACATTCAACATGACTGCCATATTTCATTGATTAATTCATTAATACTTTCTTTTTTGGAGGTGGGAGGATGCTGCATTAAATGTTTAGAAAGATTTTAAGATCTAAGAGCACAAAGTGAATCATAGAATTACATAATATTTCTTGTTAGTATTACAAATAAAATGGAGCCTTCACTTCACAAATTGAGACTCTAAAGATGTTAAGATGTGCAAAGCATGTCAGGACACCCAGCCGTTCACTACCCAAGTCCATACACTCTTGTTCCTTAAAACCATTAGAGTTCACAGTATAATTTTTAGGCTTATCAAAGAAAGTTGTGAATTTTTCTATATTTCTTACTTGGCTAAATACAATGATTTATTTTTCTTTATTATCTTAAGCACTATTGGAAGTTAAATAACTTCTCTTGAATTCTAATAGAAGCTTTTGATAGGTAGGCATTTGGTACCTAAAGGGCAGTCCTTGGCGATGCATAACCTGCCATTTCAATCTCTTTTCACTTTGAAAATTACAACCTGAAAGCTTTGGCAATGAATCGTATAAACAGCTCATCCCGATAATAAGATGAAAATATCTAGAACTTTTTATTTATAAGTGAAAAAGAGGTAAAAAAAAAAAAAGTGGGTGATTGGTATACATTCTTAGGATATAAGGATATAAAACTTTAACAGACACTACATAACCTAGTAAGTATTACGTTTAAGATTTAAGGTAACTTCATCATGATGTAATCCACACTATAGAGTTCTACTTCTCTGTGTGTGTTTGAATGTGTGTCATCTCTAGGCAGATGCGTTGTGTGAGTCCGAGTGTATTTTCTACCTATGTTTCTGTGTCATCTTGGGCCCATCACTCAGATTCCTGAGCACAGGCTCCTCATCTGTGAAAATGGGAGAAATATGGATCCCCACATGGTTTTTGTGGGAATTAGATGATCAACATACAGCAGTTCACAAGATAGATTCTTTACTTTTACATTGTCTTTGCCAGTCTCTACATTTTATTATCCACTCTTCTTTCTTGTTTTGTTTTGTTTTGTTTTGCCTTGCTTTTTTAAACTCAGGTCTGTCTGACTTTAAAGCTTGGTTCTTTTTCTCTCCAGCTTTTCATTTCGAAAAACTTCAAAACTTCGACAGCAAAAAAAAAAAAAAAAAAAAGCAAGAATAGCGTAACGGACATCCATATTCCCTTTACTCATATTCACTAATTATTTACATTTTACTGTATTTCTTCTCTTTATTTTTTTCACTGTTTATCTCTTAAGAACAAAGAGCTCTTACGCAGTCACATTACAATTATCACATTCAGGAAATTTAATGGACTTAATGCATTTTCTTTTTTTTTTTAATATTTTATTTATTTATTTGACATAGAGAGAGAGACAGAGTGAGCACAAGCAGGGGGAGTGGCAGGCAGAGGGAGAAGCAGTCTCCCCACAGAGAAGGGGGAGTCCAATGCGGGACTCAATCCCGGGACTCCGGGATCATGACCTGAGCCGAAGGCAGTGGCTTAACCAACTGAGCCACCCAGGCGCCCATGCATTTTCTGATGTATAGTCCATATTCAAATTTTCCAAATTATTCCTATATCTTCTTTTATTTAAAGAATCCAAAACAGTCACTTTGTTGTTTTGCAGAATGTCCCTGAATTTGGATTTGTCTGATTGATTCCTCTTGACTAGACTCAGGCTAAACATTCTGGCAGCAGCATTATGGTGATGCCATGTCCTCAGTGCATCACATCAGGGACAGTGGTCTCTGGTTGTCTCATCAATGATGATCCTAAGTTTGATCATTTGGTTAAAGTTGGGTCCACCAGATTTCTACATTTAAAGGTGTAGCCTTTGAAAGAGCTAAGTAACATTTATGTTACTTACTGTCCTGTTTCTAAGTTAAGTATTTTGGGATCTTACTCAGCCATCTCACCTACCCTGGAGCTTGACTTAGCAGAGTAGGGAGTTACTCTGAGTCAATATCATTCCCTACCCATCTTTCATCCATCCATGTCAACATCCACCATTTATTCTTGCCATCCACTAAGGTGGTTGTAGAATCATTTTCCTTTTTTAATCTGTCTTTCCCTAGCTTCATTTCTTCTCTACTGCTGTCCCTTAAAACATTCATTTATTCAGCAGATACTACTGAAGGTCTTCCATGACCAAAGCAGGCACTAGAAATATAAAGGTGAACCATGCCCTCATGAAGCCTAAAGGAATATATTACATTTTAATCTTTAAAAACTTTTTATTCATCCACTCACTGAACAGATACTCACTATCATGTATCTACATTGCCCTGCTTGCTAGAATCTAGCAGTAAGCAAAAACAATCAAATCCCTGACCTCATGTAGCTTACATTCTAGTTGGTAAGTGCAAAGAGAATATAAGCAGGGAAAATGGGAGTTGTAGGAAAGAGTTGATTTTGAAATAGGGAAGGCCTCAGTAATGAGGGAACATGCAAGCAAAGACCTAACGGCAGTGAAGAGCAAGCCACTCAAGTAAGCAGGGAACAGGTCTTCCAGACAGAGAAAAGCATGTGCAAATACATGCTTACAGTGTTCAAGGAACAGCTGTAGGCTGGTGTGAGCAGAGTTAAAGGAGATAAAATCAGAGAGACGGGGCGGGGCAGTGCTAAGTACTAGTTGAATGTGTGAAGTAAGAGAGAAGTTTGGGTTGGAGATACACTTTGGAATGGGCAGCATGTATATGGAATTTAAAGCCTAAGGCAGCATGATGTCTCCTAGGGAGTGGATGTAGATAGAGGCCAGGAGAAAAACTACATCAGGGAGAAGAGCAGAATCAATGGAGGAAGCTCAAATGAGAGGCCAGCGAGGTAGGCAGGGACAGTTCCAGGATCTCTGGGGCCTAAATATACAGCTGGACGGAGACTCTCTTTAAAACAATAGAATACAAAATTATGAATAAAAAGTTAAGAACTGAAGAAAATATTTATTTAGAGAAAGGAAATCTCAACAAATTACCAGTTTTTTAAAAGCCCATGCCACACACATCACAAAATACAAAAAGTAACACTTACTTTTTTTATTTCTAATTACTTGCCTGATACAATTTTTTCCTACATTTTGGCTGCATATTCTTCGATCACCTCTCTCTATGAGGATGAATTTGAAACACAATATTCTATAGAGGTAACAGATAATTTAGTCTTTCCTCCAGCATGGTTGCTCAAAATTAATTTTATTATTGATAGTTTAGAAAAAGTTTATTTCAGTCTTACAGCTCTCTGTGGTAAGGCCTCATCTGTAACTTCCTCTGTGGTTTCTTCCTCTGGCAGTGTGTCTTGCCCAGGAGAAAGACCTCAGAGAACTGAGGTATTTTCTCTCACTAGTTGTGGCATGGCACCCCATGGCTCCCAATGGCCCAGGAAGCAGCTATTCCTGCTCAGCCAGGACCATATAGCCATCAGTTCTTGCTACCTCCCAACTGCTCGGCTGGTCCTGGGGACGATGTAGGGTGGCCATGAAGCCTAGGTTGAGGTGACCTCATGCAAGGAGCAGAGCAGAACAGTGTCTCCTTCAGATCTTCTTCTTGGAATAGAAGGTAGATTCCACAGTCCATGAGATCTACTATGGATCCAACTCTTGCTAGAGTCCAGGTGGAGTAGAGGTAGTGCTGGAAGCCCACTGGCCCCATCTAAGCCCTGGAACTACCAGGATCATCTCTCAGCATGAGAACAATGTTCCACACTGCTGCTGGGGTGCTAGAAGAGAAATGCGGTCTTAGAAAGGACTTACAAAGGAGGAGCCCTGAAGCGTAGGCTTTATTATCTTCAAATCAATTGGCCTCTACTAGGAGGCAAAGCAGGAAGGAGAGCTTTTATGGAAGCCAAGTGAATAAAGTATTTCTGAGAGAGTGATCAATGAATGGTGATAAATGTTGTTTAAGATGCTAAGAATCCATCACTGGATTTGGCAACATGAAAGTCATTGAATGTTGACACACAGTTGGGTTACATGGGGGAACTAAAGTCCAACTGGGGTATGTCTTGGTCAAGGTTGGGCTGCTATAACAAAAATATCAACTGGGTGGCTCACACAACAAACATTTTTTTCCTCACAGTTCTGAAAACTGGAAGGTCCAAGATAAAGGCACCAGCAGATCTGGTGTCTGGGGAGAGCCCTCTTGCTTTTTTGCACATGGCCATCTTCTTGTATCCTCACATGGCAGAGGGCAGAGAGAGGGAACAATCTCTCTTGTATCTTTTCTTATAAGGTAACTGATCTCAACATGAAGGCTCCACCGTCATGACCTAATTACCTCCCAAAATCTCCACCTCCAAATACCATCACCTTGGGGATTAGATTTTAACATATAAATTTGGGGGACACACAAACATTCAGCCATGGCAAGATAGATTGAGGAGAAAATAGAGATGAGTAGAAGATGGTGAATATAGATAAATATTCACAGGAGTTTTCTGTATGAAAATTAATGTCCCTAGTTTTAACTTACAAGTGAGTGAACAATATATTTTCTATTTTCATCTCTTAAAAGAAAACCCTAAATTACGTTGTCGTTTAGTTCAATGTCACAGTGGATCCCAAATACAAACGCAGCTCCCCATTCCTGATATGGATGCTCAAAATAGAATTAAAAGGCAATTTGAGAAAATCTCGAGATTTTAAAATTCACTTTTCAGCTGATGTATATCCAAGTGAAAATAGTCTACCGCCTGTCTCCCCAAGATACAGAAAAGCCATCTGGACAGATGGAAGTGAGAATATTGAGTTCATATGAGTTTTATTTCCCTGCGTTACATGCTGTTTACTTCTTAGTCCTGTTGAACATTTTTGGGTCTCTCAGCCATCTCACTTTTCACCTACTCCAGGACTTGACCTAGCATAATGCTGCACTCTGCCCTGCTCCACCCTGCATTCACTCAAAAGCAAAGCAGTTTGGAAGTACATACATTTAAAAATCATACCTTAAAAAAAAATACGGTAGCCCATCTCATCTTCTGTGTATGTGTCTGACTCTACACTGTGACAAATTCTAAGGCTTTTGAAAGCACATCCATAGTGGTTTTTATTTTTTACTTATTTATTTTTTTTAAAGATTTTATTTATTTGACAGAGAGATAGCGAGAGCAGGAACAGAAGCAGGGGGAGTGGGAGAGGGAGAAGCAGGCTTCCCATGGAGCAGGGAGCCCGATGTGGGACTCGATCCCAGGACCCTGGGATCATGACCTGAGCCGAAGGCAGATACTTAATGACTGAGCCCCCCAGCCGCCCCTCCATAGTGGTTTTTAAATTACTGAAATAAACCATGTCATTTCATGACCCCTTTTTCAGATACAGATGTGTTTTTTTCCATCTAACTCTTGCCGTCACAATATTGCTTACCAAAGAACCCTATTGTCTTGACTGTTCCTTTTGCGTGACCATACATATGCATATCCCTAACGTTCTTTGTGAGTGATTGTTCTGTTTGGTCTGTATTGTTCATGTGATCATAGTGATTATCCTACTAACTTAATAACTGTTAGCTTATTTCTTAAAATTTTCACTTATCTCAGGTGTACTAAAAAGCCTGTTAAGTTGGCCCAAGAGATTTCATCTTAGTTCTTTGTTGAGTATTATTTGATTTATGTGTAAGTTTAGAGATGCTTCTGTTTCCTGTTTTATGTTACACAGAAGCTTCAGCTACTCCCCACCCCCAAACATTGCAAGAACCTTTAACCACGTGCTGTGTTGTTCTGTGAGCCACTTCCTCTTGATAAGTGCTTTCATTGCATTTTGCAAAAAAAAAAAAAAAAACTACAGTGAAGGAATCAGGTAGAATTCAATATTGTGAGTTATTTTCCAATCATACTGTCCTAGTTCCCACCAGCATTTGTGATCTTCTGGATTCTACACTCCATATCCCGTGCTAAGTGTGATCCCCATAATGAACAGATTTTTTTTTTTTTTTTAATTTTCACTTCTTTGGTTTCTGTAGTTGTAATGCGTGGGCTGATTTTTTTTTTACTTGAAAAAAATGAACATTGCCTGCTATTTTTTTAATTTAAAAATAATGAAAATACCAAAGCAAATTCAGATTGACAGAGCCTCAAATATTTCAGTCTTTTTTCTTATGAATTCTACTTATACTTAGGCTCTGGCAATCTAGCTATAGACTCAAAACATTGCTTACCTGCCCTGAGAAATACAGATAGAATAAAGTTAAAAAGTTACAGTCTCAATGCAAAGATCCAAACTTTTTTTAAAATGTCTTCAAAATAAAAAGACATACAGTATGTAGATAAAGTCTAGGTATTTAATCCTTGACACACTGATGAAGAGAAATACAGTTGTGGTAACTTTTTCCAGAGGTTTGTTAACAGTGTCTGAGATCAATAAATATTTGTTGACTGACTCAAATTGTGTGGCCTTGGGCAAGTTACTTAAACTCTAGGTGTCTTAGTTTCCTCATCTGTGAAATGGGGAAAATAAAAATGTCCATCAAGGGTGGTTGTGAATGGAATATTATGCAGCCATCAAAAAGAATGAAATCTTGCCATTTGCAGTGACATGGATGGAACTGGAGGGTATTATGCTGAGCGAAATAAGTCAGTCAGAGAAAGACATGTATCATATGACCTCACTGATATGAGAAATTCTTAATCTCAGGAAACAATTGGAGGGTTGCTGGAGTGGTGGGGGGTGGGAGGGATGGGGTGACTGGGTGATAGACATTGGGGAGGGTATGTGCTATGGTGAGCACTGTGAAGTGTGCAAGACTGTTGAATCACAGATCTGTACCTCTGAAAGAAATAATACATTATATGTTAAAAAAGAAGAAGAAGAAGAAGAAGATAGCAGGAGGGGAAGAATGAAGGGGGGGAAATCAGAAGGGGAGACGAACCATGAGAGACTATGGACTCTGAAAAACAAACTGAGGGTTCTAGAGGGGAGGGGGATGGGGGGATGGGTTAGCCTGGTGATGGGTATTAAAGAGGGCACATTCTGCATGGAGCACTGGGTGTTATACGCAAACGATGAATCTGGAACACTACATAAAAAACTAATGATGTAATGTATGGGGATTAACATAATAAAAAAAAGGGTGGTTGTGAGGATGGATCTCATCAGTCAGGACACGAACAATTCATGGCACAGAGTGAGAACGCCTAACGGTGTGTTAATAGTTATTTTATTATTATCAGGCAGATGATGAAATGGGGAGATTCCCCTCTCTCTCTCTCAACCCACAGCCATGCACAGAACAGAGAGAGAGGTAGCATCTGTTCTGGTGGAATTTTGAAGACCAATTCTAACTTGTCTGAACTTAACTGACTGATTCATTTTAATGATGTCATTTTTTTATACACCCCTTGTTATTTTATTATTTTAATTTTACTAAGTGATATTCTTCATTCTGTTATTGGTACCAGTACCTCAATTCATGTAAAGATTATGCATAACTAAAAGCTGAAAAGATGAGCCTTGCAAAACATTCAAATTAGACCATCCACAAATTTATACCTTAATCTGGTGCTACAAGAAAGCAGGCATTTGACAAAAGCTCCTTATAAAAATGTTTATAACACAAGGTTCTTCATTGTATTGATGTTGACTGCCACGTCTAGGCCATAGGAGGTAGATTAATAGAGAGTTTCTATGTGGCCTGAGCCTGCACTTTACCTCACTTCTTTCCATTAAGCTGGGACGTTATTTAGTCTCTCTGGACTTCCAACAAAGCATTTTTAAACACAAAGATGAACGAGATCTGATCCTTACTTAATAACAGCTCCCAGTCTGGAAAGAGGTTTAAACACGGTAACAAAAAAGAGCATGATTCACTATGGTAAATGCTATTACTAGTGCTTATGCCAAGGACCATATGCTATTTGTTTCAATGTCACAACAATCCTGTGAATTATATATTATTCCTCTCATTTTACAGACAAGGAAACAAACCTAAGGAGGTGAAATACCTTCTCAAGTTTGTTATTGGGGCCAGGATTTACTGATATGGCTACCAAGAGCAATGGACAGTAAATCTCTCTACAAGCTATGAAGATACCATTGAAGTGTTGACATCAGAGCTGGATTTTGAATAATAAATAGGATTTTATGAAGGATAGGTGGATAGGGAAGCATATTACAAAGACATAGAGAATTTTTTAAAGCCTCTTCAGACAATGTCAAGGGCTATTATCAAGGACTTTGAAAGACAGGCTGAGACCTGAACTCTTTCCACTTCATCATGATCACCACAGCATGTTTTTAAGCAAGAGAGTGACACATTCAAATTTGTATTTCAAATTCACTGTGATGGTGGTGAGGCTTGAGGGGGGATCCAGGAAGCTGCGTGTTGGCTGAGCTGATGAGGGGCAGAACCATGGCTTAACAGTGAGGATGAAAGAAGGGAGAGTTGCTCCACTGGAAAAACCAACAGGATTTTTTTGACTGTTAGATGGAAGAATGGGTGGAATCAGGGACTAGGCCAAGGTTTCTAAATCAGACTAATAAGTGAATGAATAATGACCATTAGCCAAGTTAGGGCATGTGGGAGGAGAACACACCAGAGTGGCAATAATGATAGACGTGCTCATAGTAGGCTGTTTTTAGACAAGCTACTCTGACAGATAAAATAAGGTCCTGATCTAGGTCCAAAATTATGGCTGGAATTGCTAATCCATTGTGTGGATAGATTTTTTAAATATGTACATTTGAATTTTAAATGACATTTATATACATGGAGAAAAGAAATTACTTGAGGATAAAAACTGAGGCTTAGAAATTTGAGCCTTAAGGAAATACTGAGCATTATGGCAAATTCCATTGCCATTCAGACAATCTTTCTAAGGCAGAATTTCAGTCTGGATATGCAGCCTCAATCACCCACCCCTCTCCTAGCCACTCCCTCCCCTCCAGACCAAAAAAAAAAAAAATCTATCTGATAAAGTATTTTTCCAGTTTTTCCTAATCAACTGTTTGTTGTTCTTCCCAAGACCCAAAAGGAACTCAGAAATTACGTACACATAAAAAGATGTTAATTCCACCCAATCATGATGTGCACATTGCTTGTTTTGCAATCCATTGCTCGACTAAGGCAGCTCCACCCTTGCTCTTTTGGACCAAATAACATCTTGAGCTCTCAGGGCTGGGTGTTCTCCTTCTCTCTTTGGCTCTCTCTTTTTAATCTTGATTTTGACCTTTGGAGGACACCACACATACAAATAGACACAACCCTATTTTTTCATGCTTGAGCATGTGTATATGTGTATTTGTACACACTATATATATATCCCTGTAACTCCTGTTCTGTCCATTCCAAAAATAAGGTTCTCTTGTAGGGAGGATGAATATGTAAGATGATTGAATTTACAGATTAATCTAAATTTATGTTAATAAAGGCCCTTAACTCAAATATCTTACTGTTTTCCTCAAGGTTACAATTCTTTTACACTATGATTCATTCAGTAGCAGATTTACTTATGCCTGTAGATTCACAGCACAATTTTGATGTTGACTCCTTTTAATAATTCAATACCAACAGACTCTAGGAAAAGGGAATGAAAGGGCAGGGGGCAAGGTCTTACCAGATGAACACAAGAAGAGTTTACCAGAGGTCATGAGAATGCTGTTGGTTTTGAGTTATTTCCATCTTAGGTGTGTGATTCACTCTGGCATGTCCTTCGCCCGCTGTGTATCAGTGGTGTACAGGCTGAGAAACTAAGGTCTTCGAGCTCAACAGGTTTTTCTGACTCATCAGTGTCACATTTTTTTTCAAGACTTTATTCTTCATCATTTTAGTGTTTTTCCTAATTTAATGATTTAAGAGAAAGTTTAATGGCAGGGTTCTTATTATTATTAACATCATCTTTGGTTTCTGTGAGTTTTTTGGAACACTGGTTAGCACTTTCGAGGTCAGCGAATAAATTCATTTTTTTCACTCTGAATGGATTACTTTTCTCCTATGAAATATTTAAAATGTGTTAACACTAACACTCTTTTTAAAATTGAAATGCAATTTACATATCATGTTAGTTTCAGGTGTACAAGGGTAGTGATTTGACAATTATATACTTTAGGAAATGTTCACCAGGATACACTTACTCTTAACTTTCCCTGTTAATAATAATTCATCTGAAGGATTTCTTTTTTTGTCACATTGTACTGCGTAATATTCTAATGAAAATAAACTCACACAGGTATTTCTGGAATTTTATTGTTTATCCTGCTAGTTTCCTCTTATTAAAGTAATAAACGAATCATCCATGATGAGATTTTGAATACCAGATGAATTGTTTGAGGGACAGCGTGTGAAACCATGAGTATTTTGTTGACTTCAATACTTTTTCTCCATTTTGTAGGTTATTTAAAGAAGGGAGGGTATGACTCAGATGCTTTATAAGCAACTGGGAGGGAATAAAACCACGTGTGCGTGGATTCCCTCCCCAACCAGAGGCCGGACCTATCTGCAGCAGTCTTTCCTTCTCTGACTCTAACAAACACTAAGCCGAACAACCTACACAAAATGGGATCTTCCTTCTTTGTTATTCCATCTTCGCTCACTGATGCTATGTTTGCATCCTCCCTGACTCAGACTTTCACACAGAGACACCTGCAGTGTCTGCCTTAACTTGTCATGGACCTGAGTGCTTACCTCCTTACCTCGCATGGTCTGACCCTGAGCATTCACTGAATGGCTTCCTTGGATTCAAATACATGCCTCCCTGCCCATGTGCATGTTTACCTGATTCTTTCAGATGTGTCTGCTTCTTAAGAATGTGCTTGTCCCCCATGGTCTCATAGTCCTCTCTTGTTTTAACTGAAGTCTCCCTGTCCTTTCAGGCCAACCCAGTTTTGTAGCTACTCATTTTGTCCACCTGGCCCCATAGAGACTAGTTTAGTCTGAGAAATAGAGAAAATAGAGACAGTCCCTATGGTTTGGTTCAGTCTTGGACCAAGCAAATTGGAAAGAAGGCAGGCATGGAATTTCAGGCTGAAATGAACCTTTCTCTCCATAGCCTTCTCTTTTCAACTTACTTGCCCATGGACAGGGCTCTTGGGGAAAATAGAGGTGGGACAATTTTCCAGGACCAGGCTTTTATTAGACTGTTTATATCTTTTTTTTTTTCCTTTTTCAGATGGGTGAGTCAAATGAAGACATAGACCAAATGTTCAGCAATTTGCTGGGCGAGATGGATCTTCTGACCCAGGTAAATACCCCTTCTTAACTTTCAAATTAGTAAAAGCCGGGTTTACAGAATTTGACTTTAATATTATGAGAGAGAGCTCTCTTTAAAAAAACAATAACTGGAGATTGACAATACCCTATCTTCCTGTTGTAACTATAACAATGGTGGGGAATAAAACAAAGCTGTTTTCCTGATTGTACTGAGTTCAGTTAATTGAATGCATTGGTCACACATACATTCTATTATGGCAATTCCCGTGCTTATCATGTTCAAATATTTAGCCAATGAAGAAGTTTTCCCCAAGCAAACCCTCACAACCACCACTACTGAACAATTTCCCTTGCAGTTACTTTTATATAAAGACTAGCCAAGAAAATCACATGATCTTTAGTAAAGATTATTTACCAATCTTTGAGGAAATGCTACATTTTAAAAGATAAGTGGGAGTTATTGTGACTTCTGATTAGTCTGTAAGAACTTAGTCCTCTCAGGGTAGAATGAACACCACTCAGACAAGCTTCACATCTAGGAAAAAAGCCACTGACACCAGGACTAGATTAACTCAGATCATCCCATTGTCGGGCCGATTGGAGCCCAGGGGCTGCTGACCTGAGGACCACTGACCCAGGTTACAAAGTTAGGTGAGCTTTAGTGTGTCTTGTAGTGTTCTCATAAATGCTTCTTTGATTCAGAGCATAGTCAGCTCATAACTTTCTGCATAATATATTAAAATAAGAATAATCTGATATTCCTAAATAAGACAAGGATCTTAAAGTTTTCTATAAAATAATTGAAGAATACTCTGTGTTTTTAAAAAATATTTATTTCAGGAAAAATAAATCAATTTTAGTTAGCATCTGCTTTATAGTTCATGTAAAATTCAAGAAAGTTTAGACTGTGAAGGAAGAAACAAAATATAAGACCGTACGCTTAGATGAAAGGGATGCTGATTAACAGTGAGTGTAAGATGATCACCACATTCCTGCAGAGGAGGGTACTTCTTATGCCACCCATGAAAGGGAAGGGTTTGAGTGAATATCTGTGTTCTCCATCCATTCACTCACTTCTACTCCTGTTGGGAGAGTGACTGTTCTTTTTTTTTTTTTTAAGATTTATTTATTTGAGAGAGAAAGAGAGAGTTGGGGGGGAGGGGCAGAGGGCGAGAGAGAGAAACCCAAGCCGACTCCATGCTGAGTGTAGAGCCCAACACGGGACTCCATCCCACAACCCTGAGATCAGACCTGAAACAAAACCAAGAGTTAGGCGTTTAACCCACTGAGCCACCCAGACGCCCCCTGTGACTGTTCTGATTGGTCACAGTTTGGGGTTTTCATAGTTCCACAACTGAGTGTTGTTACTCTAACTCAAGAGTAGGAAGGGGACCCCTCATTGTGTCTTGGACCCCTGCCTGCCCTCAAGGCCCTAATGGTATTTGCTCTTTCTTTATTGTGCTCAAGTAGAGGTAGTCACAGGGTTTCCTTGGCTAATGCACTTCTCCCAACAGGTAGGCCTCAAGATTTCATGGTAAAGAAAAAGCGCCACGTTGTCCTTGAGTTTAAAAGCTCAGCTTCAATTCAGCCATTATCAAGTGCCCTTTGAGATTATTGAGTATTTTCTGAGCCATTAGAAAAGCTGTATTTTGATCTTCACTTGTGAATTTTGGGCATATTCTATTCCCTGAAGCTGCAGTGTGGTTGAAATGGTTGGATTAACCAGAGGCTTCCTAATTTCCCAAAACAAGCAAAATTAAAAGAAACTAAAATGTAATATCAAGCTTAGAGATAAGTTGAAAGAATAATACAATGAACTCCCATTTACTTTTCTCCCAGATTTCTCATTAATTGATGTATTGCTCCATTTGCATTATCATTCCCTACATCTGTCTCTTTGTCTCTGTCTCTCTCCATATATATATGTGTGTGTGTGTTATATGCATGTATGTGTATATGTGTGTACACATATATGTACATCATGCATATAGAAACTGTGTATGTGTATATATATGTATATCTATGCATAGAGAGACATAAAGGCTAGAAACCAATACATATATTAACTGGATTTTTTTGTGTGGAAAGGGAACCAAGCCATTTCCACTATTTATATGAGAAAGATTTAAATACACAAATATCCATGAAAATATGAAAAAGAAGAGACAATGCTACATTTAGACAGATTCATGACACAGAATTAGATCCAAATATATACAAGAATTTAAAATACGATAAAAGTGGCATTTTAAATAAGTAGGAAAAAGAGAACTATGAAATAAATTGTGTTGGGAGAATATCTGGAAAATCAAAAGCTGAATTTCTACCTCATACCTTATACCAAAATGAGTTCTGTGAGTCAAAGATCTAAATATATGAAATATATATATATAGAAGAAAACATGAGAAAAATGTTTATCCAATGTTAAGATGTGGGTAGCTTTCTTAAGCAAGATAGGACACCCAAAAGCCATGAAAGAAAGAAGGAAATATTTAAATATAAAAATTTTAAATATCTAACATGGCAAAAAGACAAATAAACTATGAGTTCATATTGATACCAAGAATAAACAAAAATAATAAAAACAAAACTACTTTATCTGTCATCATTGGAAATTGACAGAGCATTAACTTATTACTCTGAAAATTGATAAAGAACCAAGCATTTATCTTAGTCTTTTTATGGTCCCAAACTATTTTTCAGACTAAACAAATAATTGATGAGAGAAAGTTCTCCTTTATCTTTTTTAAGGTTTTATTTTTAAATAATCTCCACATCCAACGTGAGGCTCGAACTCACAACCCTGAGATCAAGAGTCACACACCCTACGGACCTAAGCCAGCCAGGGGCCTCAAGAAAGTTCTTCTTTATCATAGAATTCCAATTAAACATTGAAAAGTAGTGAAGAGTTAGAAAATCACCATTATTTAACATCTGATGAAATAAATTTTCAGAAGTTAGTGGGTACAGAGCAGTGTTCCCAATCTTTAGTCATTCACATTATCACCTTCATGATTTTTGCCGTGTTGCAACCCATCTGTCCTATTTTTTCTTAATATTTGTCTTTAATTGATTTTTAAAATTAAACTTTATCTCAAGTAAGTTAGATGTTTTAGCTTTTTTTTTTTGAGAATTTTTTTTTTTAAAGATTTCATTTATTTGACAGAGAGACACAGCAAGAGAGGGAACACAAGCAGGGGGAGTGGGAGAGGGAGAGGGAGAAGCAGGCTTCCCGCGGAGCAGGGAGCCCAAATCGGGGCTCGATGTTTTAGCTTAATTTTTTCACAAACATCCAAAGAGATACATTTTAATTGTTTGTGTGTCCGTGTATCACCTAAAATCACCAGACACGTGGAGAACGGGCTACATTCTTTACTTCACGTTGGGCTTTGAATGACCTTCCTATGATGAAGGGAGCTCCTTCTGGAAATCAGTCTCCCCTCTTTTTTCTCCCTCTCTACATTTTACTGGAAGCTTGTTTTATCACACATTTATGTATTAATATTTTGCTAGAGAATTACTTCTAGTTTCTTTGAATACCATAATAAATTATATCCTGAGCAAAGATTAATTGTGCCCTATTTGTGATGTTAGACTTCTTAGTCACAGCAAACGAACTCATTAATGAATTTCTTTGTACTTTCTCTCACTAAATTTTTTTTCTGGTATTTGCCCCCTAGTTCATCTGTCAGCCTCCCCTCTTCGCCACAGTTTTGCTGATTCTGTTTTTCAGATTGAATTCTGGGACTGCAGTCACTTTTCCCTACCTTTTATCTTTGATTCTAATTTGCTTGGATTAATTGTTTTAACTTCTTGATTAGTGGTCTTTTTTTTGTTTCTACTTATAATTGAGGATATCCCATTACTTTATTCTCAAACATATAATGATTCTTTTCCTTCAGAAATTTAAGACATGAACAAGAATATTATTTACCAAATCAAGTTAGCATCAAAGGATGCACTCACTGTCATGAAAATGTTCATGTTTTAGAGTGGGAGAAATCACGTCTCAAACTATAGACATAAAAGCATTTTGAAAGTTTAGATTGTATATGTAAAATAGCCTTTAAATCATATAGGAAGTCACTTTTTCAATTAAAAACCATTATTTACACAATTAATAACTTACTCTGTCTTAATTTCTTTCTAACAAGTTTTATTAGATAAGAGTAACTGTGTAACATTTTACTAATGGCAGATTCATCATGAAACAACTTTTATCTTCCAAGTGACTAGACATTCCTTTTCTTTGATGTCATCACTAAAGTCCTTATAGAATTGCATACAGTGTATGTGTCACAAATCACCATTACAGGAGATTTTTTTCTGTTATTTATAAAAATGAACTATCTCATGCTCATCATTCTTCGTTGACCTGGTTTTATTTCAAGATGTACCTTCTAGAACAATTTTTTTTAAAGATTTTATTTATTTATTTGACAGAGAGAGGGAACACAAGCAGGGGAGTGGGAGATGGAGAAGCAGGCTCTCCGCTGAGCAGGGAGCCCGATGCAGGGCTCAATCCCAGGACCCTGGGATCATGACCTGAGCCAAAGGCAGACACTTAACGACTGAGCCACCCAGATGCCCCTTGTAGAACAAATTTTAAGTTGTAATTTTGTGCAGGGGAAAAAAAAATCACATAAAACATTTTCGTGTAAGAATACAGTTCTTAAAGAACATCTTCAGAAGGAAAATGTGTAAACAATAAATGATTTTTGACTTAATAATTAAAATACACTGCAAACATGTTCGTATGGTGAATAACTTTGGGGGCGGGGATCTATTTTCACAGAGTTTAGGAGTTGACACTCTTCCTCCTCCGGACCCCAAACCACCCAGAGCTGAATTTAACTACAGTGTGGGTTTTAAAGACTTAAATGGTAAGCATAATAATTTCTTTTCTTAAGTAATTTGGGATGATAATGATGACTAAAATCTGTACAGAACTGATTTGAAAACAAAAATATAAGGAACCTGGACGTTTTAAAGTCCTGGATTTCAGACTGTGTTTTATGGTGTCTGGATTAAATTGGGGCCCAAGAAGGTATTTTTGCTTACAATGAGAGGGAATACTGTATCTTGCATTTATGTGAAGTATCAAAACTATTTTTTTAAGTAAAGGGAGTTTCTCCTTATTACTAAACCCTAAGAGCAATAAGATACAGTAGTGTAAAAAACTATTAATAAGGAAATATCCCTTCAAGAGTAATAATGAATTATCCATTTCAAAATGATTGATAATATATGAATGGATGCTTCAAAATATATTTTAATTGCTATATAATTAATATATAACATATTTGCTCTGACATTTTTTTATCCTCCCTGAGATGGTCACATTATTTTATTAACAAAAATCTCTCTTCTTATTTAGTGTGGAGACAATAGCCCATGTGCTATTCAAATTACAGTGAATCCTGAAGTAATTGCTTCCAAGTTAATGAGAATTCATTGCAACTCTTGAAAAAGATTTTCCAGAGACTGGCAGTACCCACCTAAAAAATGAAAAACAAAATATTAGAGAAGCCCAGTTACAGAAATCCAAAATTCCAAGTTTTATTTCTGTCACTCACTGGGTTTCTTTGCTTCTGTTATTTTCAATATTTTTTTTAATAAACCCTTAGGTGCCAGTGCCTGTATCTGGATAAATTATAATATATCTCTTCTGACTTCTTTTCCCACCTTCTTTTCTGTTTGCCATATAAATTTACTGTTCCTGTCAATCATTTCCGTCACGAATGATGGCAACACTCATGACATTTCAAAAAAGCAATACACTTTGGTAAAATGTATGAATTAATAAGTAACATATACTTGCACATATAAACAATGCAGATTTGCCTCATCACGCTCACAATGGCTGAGTTTTAAACAATTCAATTAAAATTAAGAATACTGCGATTATAGTCAACTCAGCTAATGCTTTCTAAGCACTCAGTACCTAGTATCCAAAAATTACTGAAAATGACAAACAAAGAAACCCAGCAATATATAAACATAGCAATGTTAAAGTACAGTAACAAAAAACTCATGTCCTTAAGGAGATAAGACGCATACCTGTGGCACGATTTGGGTCTGGGTCAAAACCATTAAAAAGTACTGATATGTACTGAAAAATAAATGTGTTGGAAATTAGAAAAGAAATAAGTGTTTTATTGTCTTCACTTAAAACATTGCTAAAATGAGTTAAAAATACTTTGCTCAAAGTCATCAGAGAGTTAGTGACAGACTTCTCAACAGAATCCATGTCATTCTTATTCCCCAATTCCATATTGCTCAATTCTATATAGATATAGTTAGAATTATGATTTGCTTTGGAAGTTGTTAATATGAGAATTATTATGGGAACTTTGTCCCTAAAATTTTTATAAAGGATTAAAATCATTTGCTTATATGGCAACAGTCACCATATAATTGCTAGCATTAGGAAATTGTGAATGAGCTCCATTTGTTCTGATGGAACAAATTTTCTCTGCAAAAATTTTAAGTTAATTTAATTTTATGAAGAAGTCATATGCAAGAATCGCTTAGAAGAAAATAAATCCTTTTTACTCAGATTGGAGATCCAGACTTTAGTCCAGGTGCTATACACTAGAACTATTAGCATGAGTACAATAGGCTACCTGGTATTTATTACAATGACGTTTGGCAATAAATTCTTTCACAAAGCCTCATGCCTGTTGCTGAGTAGGCTGCATTTCCTCATTCCAGTTCATCCTGCACACAGCAGGTAAATTCTCTTCCTCATGGGTCACTTCCATCCAGTCCATCTTGTGTTCATTACCTTTGCTATCCAGTGAATGCCTGATCACAAGAGCACTCCGCTAACACCATTCACTTGACCCCACGACTCATAGGCCTCACCATAGGTCAGCTTTCAGGATCACACGTCCGATCCAGTCACACATGGAAGAAATTCCAATGAGAACTGCCCTCCCTTACCCTCATTCTGAAAATCTATGTTTGCCCTTTTCCTAAAAGTTAACTCTCAGCTCACCATCTTCAAAGTCTTTACCACATAACCCCAGTTTTTAAAAAATTATTTACTTCAACCTCCTTAGTGCTTTATTTCCTGCTGTTTAGCATTAATTGTTCTTTCTTTGAATCTGAGAGTTTCCGTAGTTGGATGGTGTCCCTACAGAGGCTTTGTCTCTACCACAGGTCTTAAATCCTATTAAACCCCAGTTGGTTGAGACCTGCTTTCTTCCAAGTATATTTATCGGTGGTACTCTGTCTGTCTCCCTAAGGCCTGGGGAAAACTCCCCTTCAGTCTGTTTCTAACATCTCCCCTCCCCTACTTTTCTAAAACTCTCAGATCCTGCACCAGAATATATAAGAATTCCTACTTAGACAGCTAATCATGTGCTTGGATCTGACTTTATAGCTAATCTGTGAGGGTAGCAAACATATTTTTCTCCTTTTATTTGGTGGGGGGGGTAGTGGGGGGAGGAATTCAGCTTTGTTGAGGTTTAATTGACAAATAAAATTTTAAGACATTTAAAGTGTACAATGTGATGACTTGATATATGTATCCCTGGTGAAAGGATTTCCTCCATTGAGTTAATTAACACATCCATCACCTCATCATATTTACCCTCTTCGATATTGTTGTTGAGAACATTTAAGTTCTACTCCCTCAGCAAATTTCACTTATACAATAGTGTTATCAACCATAGTCATCATGTTAGATACACTAAATCCTCAGACCTTATTCATCTTTACCACTGAAAGTTTACACCCTTTCGCCAACCTCTCCCTATTTCCCACACCCACCTCCCAGCCCCTGACAACCAGTACCCAAATATCACTCTTAAAAATGACCTTCTTTCAGTTTTTCCAGGCATAAATTGTTGTTTTGATCATTAACATGATTTTCCCCCATCAGAGTCCTTAAATGCACTGGAAGACCAAGATTTAGATGCTCTCATGGCGGATCTGGTGGCAGATATAAGCGAGGCTGAGCAGAGGACAATTCAGGCACAGAAAGAGTCCTCTCAGAATCAGCATCATCCAGCATCCCTGGAGGTACCAGATTTCAGCGGGGCAGCAGCTCTTGGTTATGGAGCAAGTGTTGCTGCAGTTAGTGTTAGCCAATATGAGGATGACTTACCACCTCCGCCAGCTGATCCCATGTTAGATGTTCCTCTGCCACCACCACCTCCTGAACCTCTCTCTCAGGTAAGAGTGTGGGGCAAAGATGGCAGGACTCTTGACCTCTGCCACCCATGATCTTTGACTTTCTTCAAAATGACAGTTATATTCATAAGTATCTGGAGTTCTGAGATACTTAAAAAACAAGGGTACGGAGTACATTCATTGCAAAGCCAGAATCTTCCATAAAAAGACATATTGGTTTGACTAAAGAACACATTGGAGCCATATTCAGGAGTTAACATAGCTTGGCTAAAATTTATATTTGTATGCAATGTTCCCTGATAGTACTCAACCTTTTGGGGTAATGTTTTATTAACTTGACATGAACTGTGGAACTGATATATACATGTCTGTGTCCCTGGTGCTAGCCCGGTACGCAAAGAATTGAAAGCTTTCCTTACATACTTCTGAATTTAATTAAATGGAATTTTGTTGAATTTGGCAGCTCTGTTCGGTAGGGCAAAGATACCTGTGAATCATGGTAGTGTTGTAGTTGGGTGGAGAAGTTGTCGTAGACCAGGCAGGTGATGATGAGTGCTCGGTATTAATAAATTTCTGAACACTGGGAAGCCATACATCTGGGAAAATTCATATCATCATTATTTGGAACATTAACTTATAATAAAAGTAAAAAGAGCACTTTTAAGGATTTTTCTTATGGTAAGCCACTTGAAAAATATTTTAATGTAAGAACTCAGCTCTATTTCCTTCGGCTTCCACATTTGTTGTACTTTGTGATAATGATCGGTATTCATAAATATGACCCTAGTAACCCTGAAAGTTTCTACAGTGCCTTTTGAATGAACAAATATTAAATATATATCAAATAGTAAGTCGTACTCTATCATACTCATTGTTCTATTATGTATTTATTGTAGAAATATTATTTAAAAATTAGTGATCCGTGTCAAGCAGAGACTCTTTTATTCCCCAGCTTTATTTTATAATTGACATATAACATTATATAAGTTTAAGGCGTATAATGTAATGATTTGATACATACGTACTGCAATATGATTACCATAACAAGGTTAGTCACATTACCTTTGTGTGCATGCATGTGTATGTGGTGAGAACACTTAAGATGTACTCTCTTAGCAACTTTCAAGTACACAATACAATATTGTTAACTATAGTAACCATGCTGCACATCATAAGATTCCCAGAACTTATTTTCTTATAACTGGAAGTTTGTACCCTTTGATCAACATCGCCCCATTTCCCCACCCCCTCCCAACCCCAGGCAACCACCATTCTACTTTCTGTTTCTCTGAGTTCAACTTTTTTCGATTCCACATATAAGTGAAATCATATGGTATCTGTCTTTCTCTGACATATTTCACTTAGCATAAACCCTTTAGATCCATCCATGTTGTTGCACATGGCAAGATTTCATTCTTTTTTTATGGCAAAATATATTCCATTGTCTATATACTACATTTCTTTTATCCATTCACCCATCAACGGACACTAGTTTGTTTCTATGTCTTGGCTCCTGTGAATAATGCTGCAGTGAACACGGGAATGCAGATCTCTTCAAGAGAGTGATTTCATTTTCTTTGGCTATATACCCAGAAGTGGAATTTTGGATCATAGGGTATTTCTATTTTTCGTTTTTTGAGGAACCTCCATACTGTTTTCCATAGTGGCTGCACCAATTTACAATCCTATCAACACTGCAAAGGGGTTCTCTTTTTCTCCACATCCTCCCCAACACTCGCTTTCTCTTGTCTCTTGGACAACTGCCATTCTAAAGAGCAGAGGCTATTAATGTAGTGTCCATGAAGATTTCAAGGAGGCCATGATTTCCTGAAAGCATATGCAAAGTTGAATACCCATGTAAGGCTTTATGGGCTTCATGGCTTTCAACATATTCCTAAAGGGGTTGGTGGCTCAAAAAAAAAAAAAAATTAAGAATCACTGGTATAAAAAGATGTATATCTGCTTTCAAATAATTAGAAAGTAAGCAGAACAGCTCATTCCTCATCATTATAAATAGGTAGAAGAAAACTGAATGGGAAGAAATCAGAGAGGGAGACAAACCATGAGAGACTCTGGACTCCAGGAACCAAACTGAGGGTTGTGGAAAGGGACATGGGTGAGGGGATGGGGTAACCAGGTGATGGGCATTAAGAAGGGCACATGATGTGATGAGCACTGGGTGTTATACTCAACTAATGAATCCTTGGTCACTACATCAAAAACTATTGATGTACTATATGCTGGTTAATTGAACATAACAATAATATAAATAATAAATAAATAATGATGTGTTGGCTATTGAATTTAAATTTTAAAAATAAAAATAAATAGGTAGGAGAGCCTTAATAATCCTATTCTTAGAATATTTCCTTACAAAAAAATCAAAGGGCTTTTGGGCTCATAAAATATTTCGGTCTCTTTTCTGCCTACTCAAGTGTTTGTCAGTGTTTTCTTGGTGAATTATAAGTTTAAGTTTGAGTCTAAGTCTTAACTTATAGGAAGGTAAGTACCCTTTTAGGTACCGAATAAAAACTAGGAATTCCAGAAAACGCACACTGATCCAGAAGAATGTGTGTAATTTCAGGGAGTGCTCAAATCCTTGAGTTCACTAGCAGATTCCTCAAGTGAGACCCCAGTTTTGAGCCATTCAGTTTCTTGTGGACTCCACATGTGAGGCCTTTTTAGAGTCGTCATTTTACCTTTGAAGTTACTATCTCTAAGATATAAAGGGTGACTGCCTTCTACGTCTTTGGGCTGAAGATTTTTGTTATAGTCATTTAAATTCTGAAAATTAAATGTGAAATTTGGTGCCCCCTAACACAGCCTTTTGTCATCGTAAAATAACTAAGACGTTTGTTAGCCATGGCACGGGTACTTCCTCACTGCTCTTTTCTAGTGGACAGTGTTGAATGTCTTGCTGTTTTACAGGAAGAAGAAGCAGCCCAAGCCAAGGCGGATAAAATTAAGCTAGCATTGGAAAAACTGAAGGAGGCAAAGGTCAAGAAGGTAAACTGTGAATCACTTTTACATGGGGCAGTTAAATTAATAACATGGTACTATGCTTAATAATAAAAAATAAATAAAATTTTGAGTGGTGTTTTCTAAATAGTTGTAATTTTTTAAATGTTAGTACAAAGATAATTACATGGTTATTCTTTCTGTGACATCAGTTAGCTCATTTGTGACTGATAAATCAGGACCTATGTTAGTGTAAATGTGGAAGCTTCCAAGTTTCCACTCCCAGGGCTCCCTCCCCTGGGGGAGCACCCTCTTGGGTTCTGCTCAGCTCTCCTGTAATAGCAAGTGGCACCACCTTCTGGACCTGCCTTTACTGGGTCAGAGCTCAGCTTCCATTGGCCTCGCCTTAGCATTTCCATGATTGCTTATGTGCAGTTTTCATAACCCCTGAGGCAGCCTCCAGCCCCGCTGCCCACCCTAGATGTCCTGGTTATGTCCCGAGATCCCAAATGTTGTTTTGGCTAGTACTCCGGGTTCAAAGTTGCATGAATTTTGAGTGACCTGCTTAATCCTATTTTTCCAATAAGCCTGCAATTTTACTGAGTGTTTTCTGTAGACTACAGGTTTTCTAGGAACACAGATATTATAACAGAAACACGTGTAATTAACCTCAGTAGAAGCACATACCTAAAAATAGTACGTATTAATAATAATTTGGTTACTTAGGAGAAAGTCAAAACAGTCTTTTTTCAGTTCCTGAAACATATATCACGTCTGAGACCACGTAAGAATTTTTACTTCTAGCTGGGTGAAGAGCATTAGACTTTATGCGCCTATAGCACCTCTCATGGTTCCTTGAATGAAGGTGTTCAATACATGTTGAATGATATTCAGTAAATAGTCCTTGACTATCCCTGGATCCAGACCTTCAGGGTTCATCTAGGCGGGTCTTCCCAGATCAGTCTGGCCCCATTCATTCTAAACATGCATGAACTTTTTTACCATTTTTCTTTCCAGTTCTCTACTTATGATTAAATCCTGTGGTCAGTTACTGGAGTCTCACATCCTCGGCTGCCTTGCCCTTCTCTCCCCTTGTACTCACCTTGTTAAACCCTAAATCCAGCTCTCCTCCCACTCACCTGGGCTCTCAGCACCGCCCAGGGCTTCCCAACAGCGCACTCACTCACCCACTAACCGCTGCTGAGGAGATGATTTCTATCTGTCCTCTCCTTTAAAATCTCCAATACCTCTTTTCTCATCCACATTCTCTCAGCTAATGATATTGCTGCCCGTGGCACTGAGAAAATAGAAGCACTCAGAAGGAAGGGTCCATAAGCTCCCGACACATTTACCTTCCTGCCTGCCTGCACCTGTGACAAATAGTCCATAGTCTTTCCTGTTGCTGTGGATGAACTGTTACGTTTCTATGTATGCTCCAGTTCCTGCCCTGTCTTCTCATCCCTCCCAAGCTAAAGCCTCCCACGGCACTCCATCTCACCCAGAAAAGCCCAATCCTCATAGCAGCTTAAAGGCCCTAAATGGTCTGGCTGCCCACTGTCCCCCACCACCTACCCCATTCTCGCTACCTGGTCTCACCACTGCTCTTCAAACACTCCAGGTATGCCCTGGCCTCAGGACCTTTGGGTTCAGTTTTTAACTTTAGGCTCTATGGTGCCCTGCCTTGAAAGCTCTTCCCCAGATTCCAGTGGGTTTTCTCTGTTTCTCCCCTAGGTATGGTCACCTGCTCAGTAAGGCTTTCTCTATCTGGCATTGCACATACACCCCCAGTACCCACACCCCTTCCCTACTTTCTTTTTCTCCCCAGGGCTCATCACCATCCAACATAATATCCACTCTACTTGTTCATCCTACTTATGGCCTACCTTCCCTCCTCACCCCCACAGAAGTTCTTCCGGGGATTTTGGTGTTTTCTTCACTGATGCATCCCCATCTCATAGAACAGGTGCTGGGTTTACAGAGGTAAACCAGTTCAGGTGTGGTCCCTGCCTACCTAGAGTTAAATTCTAGAGGAGGAGTAAGTGTTAGGAAGAAAGTAAAGCAGAAAAAAGTGACAGAGGGTGCCTGAGTCACTTCTAGATGGATCTAGTGATGGGGGAGGCCTCTCTGAGGAGGCAGCCCTTGAGCAAAGACCTTGGCAGCAAGAAGAGGCCAGCTCCCCAGGGGCGTGGTGAGGGAGCGTCCTGGGCAGGGCTATATGGCCACTGCTCGGAGAGCCATTGAGTAGGAGGGAAAGTGGAGCAGGATTTGAGGTCAGAGAGGCAGGCCAGGCCACACAGCCTCACAGACCCCAGAAAGAGTCTGGAGTATATTACAAGTGCATTGGGAAGCCATTTGAGGGTTTTTAACTGGGGATAAGATCTGATTTTTAAAGATCATCTGGCTGCTTTGTGGAAAATGGATTGTAGGGGGAAGGATGACAAGCAGGGTGGCCCTTTGTACAGCCCACTCTAACACAGTAGCTCACTGTCCATGAACATGGGCTGCACTGGGCCGCTGACTTTACCTGTAAGACAAAAACACAAAAGGAAATGAGTAAAAAGAAAACTTGTAATTAAACTATTTTATTAAACCACTGGATTGTCTATAAAAAGGGGGCCACATTGGCTCTATTTTCAGAGAGGAAGTGAAAAGAGAAGTTGATTGTTCGATAAAAAGGTAGGACAACTAGCTTAGGCGATTTGCTTCAAATGAGGTTAAGCGACTGGTAGGAGATAACACCTGTTTCCTGCAGTGTATCAGAAAGCCAGAGAACTTCTCCACAACTTAGGTGGGTGAGTTGTAACAGTAAACACGAAGCATGATCTATTTTCATTCAACAAAGATGTAAAACAGAAGCCACTCTGATCAAGTGGGAAAATAAAGAAAATTAAGAAGGCAAGTTGTATATTTGGTCTGATTTCAGACACTCCAAATGTGTCTCTTAAAACAAAAGCCTGTGAGCATTATCTGAGACATACTTGCACATTACTGAAGTAACTAAGATGTGTGCTCATATATAATCTGCAATGTGGAAATCAAATCTGTTTGAAGTACTTGGCCCTCAAGTGTTCTATGGGATGTTGATATCATATTGGATTGCGAATGATGTACACAGCTTACATTACAAAGCTTTTGGAACTGGAAACTCGTGAATTTCATGTTTGTTCGTTTGTTTTAAAGCTCTGTGACACAGGAGAACAACTCCATGTGTACATCTTAGCATGGAAGCAAAAAACCTATAAAGGATTTGGGGCTAGGAAATTCTTTTATTTAACAACTTGCAAAGAAAAAAAGGAGAAATTATAAAAACCATAAAGTCTTTACTGTAACAGATTAGAAAGGGGAGGTTTTTCCATGCTTAAGTCATTCTACCCTCTATCAAACAGCATAGATATGAAAAGCGCTCTGTTTGCTGAATCACATAATTGGGATCTAGCAATATTATGTGTTGGTATAGCTACTCTTCAGCTTGTAAATGTGATAGAAGCTGTGAAGAATAGTAAATATAATTTCTTCTTGCTAAAAGTCCCCAGCCTTCTCTTGGTTTTTTTTTATTTTCTAAGTTCTGTAATTGTAGATATTCGTAACTACATGTGGATTAAATTTAGTTTGCAATTTCTGCCAAAAATTTTTTAAAAACCTTTCATCACTGTCAAATTATGTGGTTTAGGTTTTTTTCTCTATATAAAAACAAAACAAAACACAAACATATGTTTTATTTTCTCAAGAATCCCTACGCAAAAATGAAATGTGGTCAAACATCATTAAATTTTTCCCTCAGGGAGATTAAGTCTTCTCAATCCTAACATTGGCAGTGTTTCTTAGGACACGTAGCTACTCTATAGCAGTAATTCTCAGCAGGGAGCAGTCGGTATGCCTTCTACACACAGAAAATAAATCATAGGAAAGCCCGCTATTTGAGGATTTTCTGTTTTTTCTGTGCAGCCCTCCATGCTTCATTTCTCAGGTCAGATGAGTGTATCTTTGACATTGTGGCACTTGGGCCTTTCATTTTAAATACATCAAAAGACAAACATACAATAAAAAAAAAAGGGGGGCAACTATCCAACAAGTTTCTGGGCTACAGGTTTTATAGGTTTTCAAGGGAGAAAAAAAGTATTTTTCAGACAAGCCTGGAGTAAAGGTCTAATTTGAATGATCCTGGGGAGAGGAAATGCACTTTTACTGCCCTGATGTCTGTGTTTTGGCTCTCTGTGTGCAGGTGTTGAAAAGAAAAGGCATATATGAGCGCTTCAATTTGTGGTCCCTGCCAGCCCCTCACCCAGATTTCTATCTCCACCCAAACCCTCAGTTGTTTTCTGTAACTCTGCATAACAATCCACAGGAACTGTGCTCTTCATTCTGTTCACTACAGAACGTGTTCAAGATCAGATTGCTTGGAAGTGGGACAGGAGGGGCAGTTTCTCAGCGGCTCAAGAACCTAACCCAAACTTTTGGGGAGGAAGAAATGTTACCAACTGTATGGCCTCTCCAGTCCATCTGTTCACATTTTTAGTAGGGATAAGTCTCACTTGTGAGTAGCCAGCAGCAACCCTAGACAAACAGAATAGGCAGAACTTGTCTTCAGCTATTTCACACTTCTCTTTTCAAGTTAGAATAGAAATTCAAGCAAGGGTAGTATCAGGTTGTTCTGACTGACAATGTTTCCAGGCGTCCTCCACGGGTGTGTGTTGTGTATATAGTTGCAGGCACAGAGGGCTGATGGTCAGGCAGCGCTGTCTGAAAAGGGAAGCGCAACACTTCCTTCTGGCCTTGCGATTAAAGATAGACTCCAACTTGATTGACTCTAAACCTACTTCCCATTTAATTAGGTAGGATCAGTGATCTTGGTAAAAAATAAAATAAAAGCACGGGTCTTCCCAGAAGGAGTTGTAGGAAATCTTCCCTAAACATAAATTAAGGCTTAGTGGGCACATTTCCAGGGTTCCTTTTGAAAACTGGATATATAGTACCATTATAACCAGTAGCACTCATAAATAACAACTACCATAATTAGAAATACACTACAAATACACAGGTGTCAGAGAAAATCCAGACCCTAGCTGTATTACTTCATGAATTAATTCTGTTGTATTACATCAGAATCATGGTCTCTCTGGGGGGGGGGGTCAGAAGATTTAATAACTTTGCCAAGTTGCCTGGGAAAAAAACAGTGAAATCCTATGTCTTTTTGAAGATAAGTAAACTCTGCTCCCATGAGACCCTCCAGATTTGGAATGGGATAATGACTAATTTGACTGTGAAATCAGTACAGTAGAATTTTTAAAAACTGAAATGAAAAGTAAATTTGATCACTGATTTGCCTGCATGCCTCCGTAATAGCTTGTTTCTCAGTCTTCGTTCATTTTGCTTAATCCACCTCTAATCTCAAATATGTTTTGCTGCGGCACAGCCTATTCGGCCCCCGTCAGGGCTCTCAGTGGTGCTGTGTCCCTTGTACCCCTGACCTTCAAAACAATTGTAGAGTAACCAGCTTGGTCTTGCCAGTATCTTAGAACCCTCAGGTTGCATGAAATAGGACTCAGCTCCAGCTAAACAAAAGAGAAGAATTTATTATAGACACACTTTGAATCAAGACATGCTTCTGGGCTCCAGGATGAACCCGGACAAGTGCCAGAAAGATGTCATGAAAGCAGGAAGTCAGCACTTCTTTGATTCTGCTTGTTTCCTGTCTCCTTCACCAGAATGCAGAGCGCCCGAAGGCTGGGCAAAGACTTTATTATGAGTGGCATTTTTTGGTTTTGTTTTGTTTTTGTGAACTGATTTCTCTACCTCTATATTCTTAGCACCTTAGACAAGTACTGAGCATCTGAATTCATATTGAGTGACTTTGCAGGACACATTCTTACTTAAATTCGCAGAAACAGTAGCAGCTTTGAAACCTTAATCTCCGTGGCCTTCTCCAGTTGCAGAAATTTACTGGTGCTCTGTGGCTCTATCCTCAGCTTGTTGTTAAGGTGCACATGAATGATAACAGCACTAAGTCACTGATGGTAGATGAGAAGCAATTGGCCCGAGACGTTCTAGACAACCTTTTTGAGAAAACCCATTGTGACTGCAACGTAGACTGGTGTCTTTATGAAATCTATACAGAACTACAAATTGGTAAGTCCCATCCCCCATAATAGACTGTGCTCCAAAAAAACCTGTGGGTTTTTGCTTTATGATGGGTTTTGGTCTATTATTAAGAAGAATTTGGTTCAAGGCTATCAAGACTTGGCACAAATCACTCCCCTTATGTCAGATTCAGTGCTCGCCTCTTCATTTCTCTGTGAAGAGACTTGGATTGTTGCAAGTGGCCACACCTTGGGGGAGGTCAGCATTATCTTTTTTTAAAGATTTTATTTATTTATTTGACAGAGAGAGACACAGCGAGAGAGGGAACACAAGCCGGGGGAGTGGGAGAGGGAGAAGCAGGCTTCCCACTGAGCAGGGAGCCCGATGCGGGGCTCGATCCCAGGACCCTGGGACCATGACCTGAGCCGAAGGCAGAACCTTAACAGCTGAGCCACCCAGGCCCCCCTGAGATGTCAGCATTATCATTGCCACTTCTCTAGTGGTTCCATAAGGAAAACAAAGTGACAGGATGATACCTCTTGCTGCATGCTTAGTAAATTGAGCAGCTTGTGGGAGGGCCTGCGTATCTGCAGCTAATGTCTCATTAGAGTTTGCTTCTTTAAGCTATAGCATAAGGTGCCTGGGTGGCTCAGTTGGTTAAGCGACTGCCTTCAGCTCAGGTCATGATCCTGGAGTCCCAGGATCGAGTCCCGCATCGGGCTCCCTGCTGAGCAGGGAGTCTGCTTCTCCCTCTGACCCTCCCTCCTCTCATGCTCTCTCTATCTCATTCTCTCTCTCAAATAAATAAATAAAATATTTTTTAAAAATAAATAAATAAATAAACTATAACATAACTCTGCCGTAGTACATCAGTGTTCATTTCTCCTCCACCATCCCCACTCACTTTGTCTAGTTGACGAGGCTTAGCGCCAAAGAGCAAAAGACAGTTGGTAGAAATTAATGGACTTAAAAAAAAAAAAAAGTAAAAAAGCAATTAAAGAAATATTCTTGTTACTTCTCCTAAGCTTGGTGGAATACAGAATTGCCTGCTTTAGAAGCTTTCAGTGATTTTTTGTTTTTCTGAAGTAAGTTCTACACTGAAATAATCTCTTGAAGTACTTTTTAACTCTCTGAGTCAAATAGAGAAATGAAAGCCTTCCTTTAGGTTTGGTTCAGATATGCGTACATTGTTTTTAGAGTCTTCAGGGGTGGTTGTTTTAGAGAACATATCAGATGTCTCACAGTTTCATTCAGAGTTGTTTGACCAATTATTGCTTCATGGTCCTCCTTACGGATAGGATGTTTACCTCCATCTGGGACTATTTAAAGTTAGAAATGCTAATAAGAAAAAAGTGCAGTGACTGGCCATTATCACGATATTGTATGTTCATCTGCCGTGTTTTTTTTTATGGCAAATAAATTGACCTGACACTGAATAAGAAACATAATAGGGGTGTTACAATATGACATCATGTAAGAATTAGGAATTTCTAAAAACCAATGAAAGGTCGGAAGCATTGTGTTTAACTCAGTACTAGCTTATTTCTCTGTTGGAAAGCCTAATGTTTTGGGTCTGAAAGAATGCTTTTTCTTGTTTCATCAGAAAGGATTTTTGAAGACCATGAAAATGTTGTTGAAGTCTTATCAGACTGGACAAGAGACACAGAAAATAAAGTGCTGTTTTTGGAGAAAGAGGAAAAATATGCTGTATTTAAAAACCCCCAGGTAAGATAACTTGTATATAGTTAAACCATATAAAGTATGGAGGATTTTTTTTTTTTTTTTTAGTGTCACCTGTATACTAACAAACATCATTCACTGTCTCACAAAATATTGCCAATGTATTCCTTTCAAAAAAACACAAACCCAACTCTTAGGTCATATGTCAACTAATAGGCCCTTGAAGGATTTAGAAAGAAAAGAAACCCATTTGTTTCTTTGGATTCAGCATCCAAAGCATATGTGTCTGTTGACTAATCCTCTTCTTCTGTCCTTATTTCCATTTGGCTACATTAATTCAAGATACCTTGATGCACAAAGGGTCATTAATGCTTCGTGTTTTATTTATTTTTTTTTTAAGATTTTATTTATTTGACAGAGAGAGAGAGAGACAGCGAGAGAGGGAACACAAGCAGGGGGAGTGGGAGAGGGAGAAGCAGGCCTCCTGAGGAGCAGGGAGCCCAATATGGGGCTTGATCCCAGGACCCTAGGATCACGACCTGAGCTGAAGGCAGACGCTTAACACCTGAGCCACCTAGGCACCCCTGCTTCGTGTTTTAAAAAGACACTCCTTTTTGCTGTTGTTAATATTTGATGCTTATTGATGCTGGGGTAACTAGAGAGAGCACCTAGAAAAGGTACAATTTATTGTGGTTTAATTCTACAGTCTACAGTATAAAAAGCATTGTTCTCCATATGTGAAAAGGCTTCCTTCAAGTCATATGTACAAGGATGTCACAGAAGTATAGGCCCTTTCCCACTGGGGCCTCCAGCCAACCGTAATTGCATGAGGGTCATTAAGTCTTTTTCGGAAAGTCAAAGAATGTTAGATCATTGGGGACATCCAGACAACCTTTATATTTTACAGGTTAAAAAAATCAAGTCCTGGGGTGCCTGTATGGCTCAGTCGGTTAAGTAGCCAACTTTTGCTTTTGGCTTGGGTCATGATCTCAGGGTCCTGGGATCGAGCCCTGTGTTGGGCTCCATGCTTAGGGAGTAGTCTGCTTGAGGATTCTCTGTCTCCCTCTTTTTCTGCCCCTCCCCCCTGTGCACTCTCTCTCTCTCTGTCTCTCTCTCTCTAAAACAAATCAATCTTTAAAAAAAAAACTAAGGCCCATATCACTAGAGGCAGAAATAGAAGGATACTCTCAGCCTCCTCATGAGAAAATATTCTTTCCTTTGCACTGTGCTTTTTTCTAGAGTCATCTCTAGGTTTTGTGGTGGCTCACTGACAACAAAGCAATTAAATACTATTGTGTTTGACAAATAATGAACAGTAAAAGTATGGTTGACCCTTGAATAACACATTGGGGGTTCGGGGAGAGGTTAGGGGCATCAACCAACTATGCAGTTGAAAATCTGTGTATAACTTTTCACTCCCCAGAAACTTATTTACTAATAGCCCACTGTTGATTGGGAAGCCTTACCAATAACATAAACTGTTAATTAACACATATTTTGTATGTTATATGTCTTACATAATGTGTTCTGACAACAAAGTAAGGTAGAAAAAAACATTATTAATAAAATCATAAGGAAGAGACAATATGTTTATAGTCCTGTACTGTACTTATCAAAAAAAAAATCTGTGTATAAATGGACCTTGAGTTGTTCAGGGATCAACTGTACAAAGTTTTCAAACCATAACTACCTTCAATGGCATGATTTAATGCCTGTGTTATTTAGGCTACCATCTCAGCTTTGTAACAAAGAGACTCCCCAAAATCAGTGGCACAAACCAGCTAGAAGCTTAATTCTTCCTCACATACCAGTCCAGACACAGGGAGCTTTGTCATCCTCAACACGTGGCTTCTATCTCTGGGCCCAGCGCAGCTTTTTCACCTGGCCATTCTCCAGTCCTTAGGGAGGGAGGAAAGAGCCAGGGAAGTGTACAACCAGATTTCTTACTGGAAAGACCTAGAAATGATACTTTTACTTCTGCTTCCATCCCATTGGCCAGAACTTAGTTACATGGTGATATTGAGCTACCCAAGAAGCCGACAAAAGCAATCTCTCTCTGAACAACCATACACATAACTACAGTTGGGAGTTACATTCAGAGTCCCCACCTTCTACAGTTCCTCCACAAGGAACCTTTCACATTGAGTCTATAAAAATGGTGCTCAAGAGTTGTGTAACATGGCCATAGTATTGTATTAACCAAGAGGAGGAAGAGGAAAATAGGTGTTAGTGGATCTGCAGCTTGCCATGGCATCTAATGCATCAGCACACAAAACATAACTGCACGCTATGAATGTTTACAAAGTGCACATCCCATTTAACTGCCACCCGTATCAAGATAAATAGTATACCAGCAGACTCACTATACCCTTCCCAGCCATTGAGCCCCATTACCAAGATAATCATGATTCCAACCTCTCTGGTCTTGGCTTTTCCTGCTTTTGAACTTTATATAAAATGGAATCATCATTACTCTTTGGTGTTTACCTTCATTCATGTTGTTGCATATGGCAGTCCATAGTTTGTTCTTTTTCTTTGTCCTTTAGTATTCCATTGTGTGATTGTACCAGAATAAGCTTATCTGTTGTATTATTGATGGACATTTGATTTTTTTATCTAGTTCGAGGCTTTAACAAGTAATGCTGTTGAGAATATTCTCATACCTGTCTTTTGCTGAATATATGTAGACTTTTTTCTTGTATATATACTTACAATTGCTGGATCACAGGTTATGCACATATTTAGCCTTAGGATAAAGTGCCAAGCAGTTTTCCAAAGTGATTGCATAATTTGCCTTCATTGGTATTGTATGAGAATTCCTGTTATTACAAGTCCTTGGCAGCCCTTGGTGTTGCCATTAAAAAATAAATAAAATTAGAGGGGAGGGGGGTGGGGGGATGGGTTAGCCTGGTGATGGGTATTGGCGAGGGCACATTCTGCGTGGAGCACTGGGTGTTATGCACAAACAATGAATCATGGAACACATCAAAAACTAATGATGTAATGTATGGTGATTAACATAACAATAAAAAATTATTTTAAAAAGTAAAAAATAAATAAATAAATAAATAAATAAATAAAATTAGTTATTCTCTGTGAATGTGTAGTGGTATCGCCTGTGGTTTTAGGTTGAATTTTCTATTGCCAAAGATTTGAGTACCTTTCCAAATGTTTATTATCCATGTAAACATCCATTTCTGTGAGGTGCCTATTCAAGTCCTCTGCCATGATTCTCAGCCTCTCACCGGGGGCAGGGAGGGGCTGTGGCTCTGAGAATGTCTCAGCACCTCTTTATGGTTCCTTTCTCTCTTGGATCTTGGCCCCTTGAGTCCTGGTTGCCTCCATAGCTCTCCAAAGCCCTTTGCACAGATATATTTTAATCCAGCTCTTCTAGCTGTTTTTGTGGAGCTTTGGTCCAACTGCGAGCTACTCTGTCATAGGAGGAAGCAGAAATCCTCCCTGCTGATATCTTCTGGATAATAATATGTTCTTAAAAGCCATACAAGTATATTCTTCTAATTTACAATCACATTTAGAGACCATAATGGAAGTGGAGGCATTTTTGAGGTTGCTGATTTTAAGTATTTCCATTTTCTCAGTGTTTGGTTGGATAATCTATCTTCTGGCCAGTGCTCTGCATGAATAGCTACTTCAGCATGCTGACCCTTAGGGCTCTTGCCTTGTTCTTGAAGTAGACTATGACCATTCCTATGTTGATATCATGACTCCTAAAAGGGAGGCTTTGTAATTTTGAAATACCCACAGTCCCTTTGTAAAACCTGTATGCTGAGACCCTTTGATAGTTTTTAACAGGAACATTTTTTTAAGTTTACACCAAAAGAATAACAAATCCTCGAGAAGAGTATTTCCGGAGGAAGTTTCTTATGGAAACGAAATCTGGAGATTCTTTTGTTTAATTGCCTTAGATTTTCTCCTCAAGCGGTGTCTCAAGCAGTTAATTCAAAAATCCAAATCCATCCTGTATTTCATTTGGGTTGTTAGTTATTTTTAAACGTAATTGTCAACATTTACTCGTAGTGGCGAATCCCAGAACAGAGTAGTGCCTACTGATATCTGCTTCCACTCCCTTGTCTGGGCTACATCTATGAGCCTATAGGCTTGATCTTTGGGCCCACATGGATTAGGGTGCTGTCTAGGAACTCTTTCAAGGGTTAGTTAGAAACTGTGCATGAAGAACTAGTTTTAACCAGAAATTATAAAAAAGGAAAAGGCTAAGATTCTGAACAATTTATTTGTTCTTCTCAACAGGTTTCAAAATATTGAATGTCTTTCCCAGGTTGACTTATATGATGAACCTTTAGTGGAATTCACTCCATTTGCTTGGCTTTAGCAAACGTTGTGGAGTATCTGTTTACACGTGTAACCTGCGCTATTTATGGAGGATACAAAAATGAAGATCATCTTTGCTCTTCCAGCTTCAAGAGGAGAGCGGTGTAGGATGCAGACTGTGGCATGGTGCCACCTTAAGATTAAGTCCCAGTGCACAAAATGCTCCGGACAGTACAGAAGAGCTTTAGTGAAGGTGTATGCTGAGAAGTTTAGCTTTGTAATTACTATATTAGTTCATAAAAACCCAAGGTTAGAAGATCAGTGAAAGTAGGAACTGGGCAGTCAGTTAACCCCTCAGACCTAACCCTAAGGAGAAAATATCCTCCACACAGATGCAAAGAGAGTACAGCTCAAGGCGAACCACAGATTTTGCCTGTTGACGGTTACTGCCTACAGAACAATCTTGCCCTGATTTAGTATGAGTGAAGAGGAGAAAACCAAGATGGTGTTTATGACAAAATACTGCAGAACCTGACAGGAAATAGCATCTGAAAGACCTTCTAGACAATATATCCATACAATTAATGAACTGCAGGATTCAGAAGAAAATTGTAGAAAATTGTTATCTTTAGTAGAAGGCGGTCAGATATGGTCCAAATAAACCAAGTAGAAAAGGCAACTAAATAAGAGTAAAAGAAAAGACGGGCGCCTGGGTGGCTCAGTTGTTTGGGCGACTGCCTTCAGCTCAGGTCATGATCCTGGGGTCCCGGGATCGAGTCCCACATCGGGCTCCCTGCTCAGCAGGAGTCTGCTTCTCCCTCTGACCCTCTTCCCTCTCACTCTCTCTCTCTCAAATAAATAAATAAAATCTTAAAAAAAAAAAAAGAGTAAAAGGAAAGAGGATGGGAGGGAAAAGAAGGGAAGTGGGATCCGAAGGGGGACATGCACCCCGATTTTTATAATAGCTTTTTTTTTTAACAGACTTTATTTTTTGGAGCAGTTTTCAGTTCACAGTAAAATTGAGAAAATTCCTATATACTCTCTACACATGCATAGCCTCCCCCAGTGGAAGCATCCCCCACCACAGTGGTGTATTTGTTACAGTCAGTGAACCTACATTGACATGCCATTATCACCCAAGTCCACGGTGTACATTAGGGTTCACTCTTGGTGGTATACAATAAGCTTTTTTAACATTTGGGAAATTTTACATTGTTCCTTGTCTTTCCCCATGAACTATTCCCATTCTGTTTTCTCCACAAAGATTTCTCCTGCTATAATATATTTCTATAAGTCTCTTCTTGATCTCTCTCATACTTCTCTTCAACAAATTGTTTATAAATTGATAAGTAATTTTTTATATCCTGTCATCATAAGGCACTTAAGCGTTAAGAAATTACACAGTTGGTTAAAACAACTTAAAAACATTAAAATTATCAATATTGGTATTAAGCTTAAAAAAGAAAAATCTGGGGGGAAACATCTCTTAATGAGATAACAGATGAAACCTTTTTCCCCCTCTGATTTGTTCCAGGATAAAGGGATGAATGTTCAGTATCAATTATATTGCTGTTTTTCGTTTCTATAGAAGTTAAGTACTTTTTATAGATATCAGTGTGAGAAACCTTATTCCCATGAATAAGTGGATGAGAATAGAGGAGCTTTGTGAGAGCAATGCCATTCCGTTTCTTGAACTCCTTCCAAGTTATCTGTCACTGAGGGATCGATGACGCTTCTTTTAATACACCACCTGACAAGACGATTAGATGCTTGCCTTCCACTGTGTAGAAGCAGAGTTAGAAACCACTTGACCTCCAAAAAGATTTGTTTTGAGTGGTGAGTCTTTCCCTCTCTCAACACCTGTGTTTCAAGTTGTCCCTTTGTTTAGAGCCTTTGAACTTCCCACCCAGGGCAGTAAGATTCTGTGTGGCTGTGAGGTGTGCCTTTCTCATGTGAAGTGGGAAAGGGGCCTTCCATTCTCGGGCAGGTCCACTTTAGAGAAGAGTACACACGGAAGTTGAGGATGTGGAACTTGATGCCCGTGTACCCTTCAAGGGGCTTCAGTACACGCTCCAAGGGGGACACAGTTTAAAGGCCCCTGGCCTTGAATGGTGGCTCAGGCTTCCCCACAGTTAACTGTCTCCCTACTTCTGAATCTGTCACAACTACTCTAAAATAATGATTTGTGTTATTTTCATCTTCAGCTATCAGGAGGCTCAAAGAGGGTGGGTGCTATTGAACTTCTTGTCAACCAGTAAGGACACTTGGCTAACTATAGCCATTGAAGTGTATATTGTAATGGGAACAGACCAGGAGACTCTGGGAGCCTCCAGCAGGAGGGTCTTCCAGTTCTTGGAGTCAGAGACAGCCTTCCTGAGGAAGCAATGTTTCTGATGTTCACCAAGGGAATTGAGATGAGGGAGAGAGGCGGGGGGGGGGGGGGGCGGGGGGGGTAGATTCTAAGCCATAGTGCAGGATTATCAAGGCCCAGAATCAAGATTGTATGCCATGTTCAAGGAGTAGAAAGGCCCCCTGAGGCTGCTGTGGAGGACACCGTGGGGACAGTGGTGTGCAGGGCCCAGTTGGTGGGCCTGCCACACTGTGCTGAGAGTTTTCAGCTTCATAAATATGGCATTTTCTGTTCAAATTTGCCTTCTACAAAACTGCCTCTCCCTGGAAAGCAGTCTCATGGAATGGCGAAGACTGTGGATCCTAAAGTTAGGTGGGTGGGATTTGAATCCTGATTCCATCGCTTTTTAGCCCTGGGCCCTTGAGCAAATCATTTAACTTCACCAAGTCTCTATTTTCTTATCTGAAAATGGAGATAATTTGTTTTTAGAAGTGTGGGGGGAGAATTAAAGGCTGTCATCCACACAAAGTGTAATAATTATCATTATTTTAGTTTGCTTCATTGTAAAGAATAGTCTGGAGAAGAGAAGCAGTGGAGGCACGCGGGAGGGTGTTTTTCAAAGAAGGTACTGGCGAATCAGTTAACATAGGGTGGCTTGCTTACTGAATTGCTTTTTATTTCTTTTAGTAACATATTTTATTTTTCTGACTTCAAAAATAACATCAACTTATTGTAAAGGAAAAAAGTTGACAAAGAGAAGAAATGAAATTTAAATTATCCATAATCCTGCACTCCAACAATGATCATTGTTGATACTTTAGGCAATGTTCATTCCATCATTTGTTCTGTTCCTTAACTGAAATTTGGTGGTGGTTGTGGTTCAGTGATGGCTGCATGAGTGAGGAACAGAGAGAGAAACACAACCTCATTCTCCTCAGGTGCAGAAGGGTGCCAGCCACTGAGGGAGAAAATTAACATGGCGGAATGATCATGGCATCTTTCCGGCATTCCTTTCCAACCTCCCTCTCCCACCAAGGTTCATCTTTGACCATCCAGGACCAGGCCCAGCAGGAGGAAGTCTTACAGTAATCACATTTCTGGTCTCCAATATGGCTTCTTATGTTAAAGGAAAGTCTACCCTTGGCTTCAGTGCCCTAGATCCCCTCACCAGCCAATGTGGGCGTGTGTATCAGTGTTCAATGCATAAAAACAACCTCCGAATCCCAGTGGCTTACAGTCACAGACATTTCCTCTCTCCAGGGTCTGCCGGTCATCATCCTTGGCTCCAGAATGTGAGTCAGGTCTTGTCTCTCACTGTCCTCAGACCAGTAGCTCCCTGTGACACATGCTTCTCACAGTGAACGGCAAGAGTACAGGGGGTTGTGTGGAAACACATGACACAGCCTCTCAAGTCCTCTGCTCAGAATCGATGCCCTTCCACTCACATTCTTGTTCTGCCAAAGCAAGTCACGTGGCTAAGCCCAACACAAGTGGGGCAAGGACAGGAATTCCACCCATCGTAGGGGAAGGCACCACTCCGTCACTTGATGACGGGCCCCAAGTGTATTCTGACATGGGGAGAAGAGGAGAATTGGCAGGGAGAGTCTGGTCTTCAGCTGTGCTGCATTAGTCCCCAGCCGTAGCCAGACTGGTCACCGGTGGCTCGAAGATACCCAGGCCTTAACTACCTCCAGGCCTTTGTACATGCTTCTCTTCCTGCCTCAAATGTTTTCCTCATTCCTTTTCCCTATCTGAATATGGAACATCTTTCAGGCCTAGTTCAAACTTTGACCCCCTCTGCAAAGCCTTCCTTGACCATTTCAGCCTATAGTGATTTCCTTCCTTTCTGAAAACCTATAGAAATGGCTCATTTTGAATTTATGCAGTGTCTCATGTAGCTCCCCATCTATAGATCATAGCCATCTATTTATACATATCTTCTCAATGAGAAAGAAAAAGATTCTCTGGAACAGGGGTATTTTACATGTAGAGGGTTCTCACAGATCTTTATTCATGGGCTGATAACTGCTTGGTTTGCTCTTAATTCCAAGAAGGTGGTATTTTAAAAGTAATGTATTTTTAAATACATTTTTAAAAGTAATGCTCTGTTTCTTTGCTTTTCAGCTGCCCCCGAGTCTTGCATTTTCAGCTGTGAGAAAAGGGAGCAAGCTGTAACTGAAAGTCTCATTTCCCATTTTAAAGTTCTCTTATTGTTCAGCTCAGATTGCCCACAGCTCCATGTGTAACAGATAATGAGTTCACTCGAGCTCTGCTGCTTGCTACAGAGCAGCCCAAACTGAGTTGGCTGACCACCCGACTGATGAAAAGTTCTGACCCAAGGGCGATCAGTCTGTTCTAAGGACTATGCTCCCTGAACTCCAGCTCTGGTTTACTTTGTGTTTTTTCCATTTTCTTTAAAACGAAAACAGTATAGCACAATCACTTGGAGGGGGAAAAAACTTATTCTGAAGCTGAAAAAGTGAGAGGGGTCTCAGAAAATCTCAGAGGAAGACACCACTGCAGATCCTGACCCTTTGGGATAACCTCATAAAATGAGGCCCTTCACAGTTTAGAAAGGCTTTTTTTCCCCTTACCTGTCCCTGCAGGTGTTCTCGTTTTCCCAGATGACGATGAAAAGCGCATGCTACAGAGTTTCCTCGTTCGTGTTCTCTGCTCATTCTTTCATACATAATTCACATTTCCAGGACTCTCCAGCAAGGGGTGCTTGGGAGCAGCACTCTGCATTCACTCTTATGACTGCTCGTTGTTTTTTATTTTGGCAAAATATACATAACATGGAATTTACCACTGTAATCATTTTTAAGTATAGTTCAGTGGCATTAAGTGCATCCACACTGTTGTGGATCCGGGTTCTCGCCTATGGTATTTAGAGCATTTTAATGCTGAGAAAAAAATAGGAAAAACTCAAAGCTCTGGCACTGATTAGATTTTGGCCAATCACTTAATCCTTCTGCTTCCTTATCTGTAAAATAGTAATATGCCTATGTTGTGCAGTTCTTGTAAGTGAGACCTTGGCGCAGAGTTTTGGCAGGTGGTATGTGTTACCTGTTATGGTTAGTCATGGTCTTCAAGCCAAACCTGTAAAATTAAAATGGTTTCGGAACCCTAGATGATAATCACACTAATTCATGATATACTTACTGTCCTTTCAAATAAGTAAAAGTTAAAAGTCTTGAAAAACATATTAAAAGATAATTCAATAAGAATTATCAGAGTAATTGTACTTGATTTATTTCCCCTATTTAAGTTGGCAAATCACCATTTTTATGCATCCTGTTTCTTGGAAATATCCTAATTTTGCATATTTTATTTGCCTGCACTTTGCTTCCTTCCCCTCTGTCCAGTACACTCTGTTTTTTAAAAATATTTATTTATTTACTAAGTTTTAATTTTAATTCTAGTATAGTTAACATACAGTGTTACATTATCAGGTGTATAATATAGTGATTCAATAATCCCATACGTTACCCAGTGCTCATCATGACAAGTGCACTCCTTAATCCCCATCACCTATTTCACCCATCCCCCACCCACCTCCCCTCTGGGAACCATCAGATTGTTCTCTGTAGTTAAGAGTCTGTTTCTTGGTTTGTCTCTCTCTTTTTATTTTCCTTTGCTTGTTTGTTTTGTTTCTTAAATTCCAGCTATGAGTGAAATCATATGGTATTTGTCTTTCTCTACTTCACCTAGCATGATATTCTCCAGCTGCCTCCATGTCATTGCAAATGCATGATTTCATTATTTTTTATGGCTGAATAATATTTGTATATATATATACCACATCTTCTTTATGCATTCATCTATCAGTGGGCACTTGGGCTGCTTTTAAAATTGGGTATTATAAATTATGCTGCAGCAAATATAGGGGTGCATGTATCTCTTTGAATTCATGTTTTTGTATTTTTGGATAAATACCTAGTAGTGCAATGACTGGATCATAGGGTAGTTCTATTTTTAACTTTTTGAGGAACCTCCGCACTGTTTTCCAGAGTGGCTGCACCAGTTTGCATTCCCACCAACGGTACAGGAGCGTTCCCCTTTCTCTGCATCCTTGCCAACACCTTTTGTTTCTTGTGTTGTTCATCTTAGCCATTCTGACATGTGTAAGGTGATAGCTCATTGTAGTTTTAATTTGTATTTTTCTGATGATGAGTGATGTTGAGCATCTTTTCATGTGTCTTTTGGCCATCTGCAGTACACTCTGTTCTTAAAATTCAGCGTCAATAAAAATCATGCAGGAAGCATGTTGGAATGCAGATTTCCAGGCCCCGTCCCAGAGGTTCTAGTTCAATAGATGGGGATCCCAGGAACATGCATTTTGCTGAGTATCAACCTAGTCTGGGGAGTCACACTTGGAGAAACATTCTTATGATATAAATAAACATCTGTGTTTAAATCCATGAGGGTCCTTATTTTAGTTACTATGCTCCAGAGGTATATGTTCTAGTTTTAATACATTTTTTTCATGCATTATTTTACAAAACTCTGCATTTACACATAAAAATCTTCAGTGTTTTAATTATGACAGTGGTCACTCATAATCACTTTTATATATTGATACCTCAGCTGTAGTGGTTATGTGAAGATTAACCCTTGGATACTCATGATTTTCTGGAAACTTATTCATTTAACATTTAGTTTCAGCCATCTCATTGATATTCAGTATTAACAAAATATGATACATAGATTAATACAAACTCCACTTAGGGACGATGCACCCATTCATGAATGCTTTTGAATCATGTTCTTCCCTGTCTTTATGAGGCTAGTTCTCTTTCCAGAACTGCCCTTTCTACTTCTTTCTGTCCCTAGAAGTTGCAAACAGCAAACTCCATGCTGTGATTGACCCATATGGTTTTTAAAAATTAAAAGTAGTCATCAACATTTATAAAACTCCAGATTTCAGGGACGCCTGGGTGGCTCAGTTGGTTAAGCGTCTGCCTTTGGCTCAGGTCATGGTCCCAGGCTGCTGGGATTGAGTCCTGCATCGGGCTCCTTGCTCAGTGGGAAGCCTGCTTCTTCCTCTGCCTGCTGCGCTCTCTCTGTCTCTCTGTCTCTCTGTCTCTCTCTCTCTCACACACACACACACACACAAATCAATCTTTAAAATGAATAAGTTAAATAAATAAATAAATATACATAAATAAAACTCCAGATTTCAAGCTTCTTTTAATAAGCCAGAATCTCTAGTCCACAGGGCCTTGGGATGCCACATGACACCCACAAGCCAGAGAAGTCACCCTCTTGCACTTGGGGCACAGGCTCCCCTTGCAATCTAGACCCAGCCTCTTCCAAGACATTAGTGTCTCCCAGCCTCCAGCATTGGGCACGTGTTCTAGACAATGGAATTTAACAACTAAATAGTGTCATATCCTTTGCTAGTGTTTTCTATCTTACGTTTATTTCCTCGTTGGTTGTGCACTGTGGGAAGAAGACAAGGTTTTACATCAGCCTCAGTGACAATGTAGGCAGCACTTGGTAAACGGTCAGTCGGTAGGTGTTTGGTTGACACATACCATAGGCTGTGGTTCCCACTTTAGTTCCTGTAGGTGTGTGTTCTCTCTCCAGCAAGACCATGAGTTCCCTGCAGTGGTTAGCATGGCGATGAACACTTACTGATCTGCTCTTTTAATATGTTATTTAGAATTTTTACCTGAATAACAAAGGAAAAAAGGAAGGAAAGGAAACAAATGAGAAGATGAATGCTAAGAACAAGGAATCCTTACTTGAGGTAAGTTTAATTTTGCTGAGTGGAAGAAAAGAGAAGGATATTAACTACATCTATTTTTAAATTATTTGCTTTCTTAGAACAATGGGAGATTCTGAGACACACTGAAATTTTAACTTGGGGTTTTAAAATCAAATTATTACTAAATTATAGCTATTATGAGCTTTGGAGTTGGGAAAACTGACACAAGTTCTGGGCCTACCACTGAGGTTCATGTGTTATGGGGTGAGTCCAAGGACCTCAGTCTCCTGGATCATATTGAATTATTACAGCTATCCCAGGAGGTAGTGGAAGCATTGTGTCGATTACTCTGCACATGTTTGTGATTGTCACTATAGGGTCATGTTCCAGAAGTTCATTTGATGGTTGATTTTTTTTTTTTGAAACTCCTAGTGAGTTTTCACATACTAACTATGCTGAAACTCAGTGCTTTGTTCCCAGCACATAATGCAGAGGAGTGCAGAGCTCACAGGTCACAGATGGGCATGCTGGAGCCCTAGACAGGTTTTCTTCCTCTTCAACAGTGTGTTGACTTTTTTTTGAGTTAGTAGATTTGAGGCTTCTAATGAAAACTCAGAAGACCTGGTGACACCTGGGCCACATTAATACCCGGAGCCAGCTCGCTGACTTTGACGAGCACCCTCTCTCATTCACCACGGTCTGGCCAGGCTCCCGCACAGGTTTCTCTCCCCCACCACATTCTCCCAGCCCTGTACCAGATGGAGGAGGTGCTAGAACCTTCTGCCACTCCCAAGGCTCTGAAAACATGTTGCAGATTCTGCTTTCAGGGGCCAAGAGCACACAGTGGGTATTTCCCGTGGAGGCCCTCCAGTGGGAATGGGGATGTTCTCTGCATTTACTAGACTCCAGGTTGAGTTGAGGAAGAAAAGGCACCAGGTGTCCCTAGCAGCAAGGAGATTCAGGTTCTGAGTGTACCTAGCAGGGATCAGAACTGATAGACATGGAAGGGGAGGGTGAAGTTTCCTGACACAGCCATTTTCATCAGTGCATATCCATCAGCTGTTGTTAATCAGGGACTGCTTGTGCCTTGATGTATACAATTGCCTGAATAGTTCTTGATACCGGACTTGAGCAGTGTATTAAAAGCTGGATGTGAAAGAAAACACAAAACATGTTATACTATGAAAAATCAGCATTATCCTGCTTTCCAGGAAAATTTGGAACAAAAATCTGATTGAAAAGATTATTGACAAGGCAACTAATGCTAGCTAAATTGGGAGGAAATGTGAACAAAAATGTATCCCAGCTCTACTACATATAAATTTACTTGCAGGGTGCAAAAATAAAAGTTATTCTACATTTATGAGATGGAATGAAAGGAGGTTGAAAGTTATAATAAAGCCCAAAATAAATTTGAGTATTTGAACTGGGAGATAGAATGATATGTAATTTTACTGCATTGCTTTTTAAAAGAAATTTCTAAGAATTATATAACTGTATGCAAGTTCTGACATTTGAAAATCTACACCCAGAAAATTTACTTTGTCCCTCTCCTTTTCTGATACCATAGTATTAATTACTTGTTTTATTCTTCAGTAAGAAAACCATCACAAGAATAAGTTAACTCACACATATTTAGGTATAGGATTATATATTCTAATTTTTCTATTTCCTAGCAGTAAAATAGTAATTTTTTTACTTGTAGGAAAAGGAATAATTCTTCTATTTACCAACTTATAATAACAGAAATAGCCTTTATGGAATGCTTACTTTTAGAGTAAACCAAGATTGTACTCACAACCTTTCTTGTTAAGCTGGGCTATTATGACTCAGTTTTTACAAGTAAAGGAACTGAGATTTAGTGACTTGCCCACATTCACAAAGCTAAGTGGTGAAGAAGCCTTGAAGTCTAACTCAAGAGCTGAGATTCAACCACCATGGTATCCCTCCTCTCTTTTGACAAATAGCATGCAGTGTAATTGTATGCATTCAGAGTTATAAACAAATGACTTTTAGCTTAAAGCCTAGTTTGCCATAGTTTGTTTAAATGTGAACAAAAATGTTTTTGTTTCCTTCCTGGGTTCTCTATAATTGGAATTTCAATTTCAGGAAAGTTTCTGTGGAACATCCATCATTGTGCCAGAACTTGAAGGAGCTCTTTATTTGAAAGAAGATGGAAAGAAATCCTGGAAAAGGCGCTATTTTCTTTTACGGGCTTCTGGAATTTATTATGTACCCAAAGGAAAGACTAAGGTCAGAAGGAAAAATAAAACTCTTTATCAAAAAATCATTTTATGAAAATGAAACTGAAGAAATCCTCAGGTGGCAATTTAAATGCACTCTTTCGCTCTGAAATTCGTGTTATTACAATGTTTATACAAATACATACCCTATTCGGACAGAATTGCAGAAGTCCTTTTGAATTTTTCCATAGCTTTCTCCTGAAGGTGAAGAATTTTATCTATTTTAAAGTCAGGTTTCAAAAATTATGGCAGAAGCACTTTTCTAGAGATTAATTTGTTATTTTACATATCTATTTCTGAAGATTTTCTTCCTCTGTATTTACTCATTATAGTAAATTCCCTTTATCTGGAATCATAGAGGTGTAAGTGTTGAGAGATCTACATTAAGATTGTAGCCCTTATACTCTGAACATTTAAATTGTTCTCTGAGGTGTACTAGATGCATTTACCTATTTTAGAAGAGTGTCTTAGGTATCATTAAACTACTTGGTGATTTAGGATTATTGCCTCAGATCTACAAGCATATCATAAATTCTTCGTCCTTGAAATGAATTTTGATTCTCATTCTGACCATTAGCTTTTTCTAAGACCATTTTTTAGAGGCTTGGGGCATTTCCATCTTTTGCTTACCGATAAAAAGCTTTAGGATACCTCTCTCATCTGTATCTGGGGTACTCTGAAGCATGTTGCCTTCACTTGCAAATCCAGGGCACCACCAAATGGCATATGTACAAATGACAGCCTTCTTCTAATAAGGCTTGACCCACATTCCCAAGCAGGTGAAGTCCTGGGAAATATCCGGGTCTTCCCCTCTCCTTAGAAGACTCTCTTGCCGCTGTCTGTCGGAATGCAGGAGAGGCATTATGGGTAACGCTTGGTTTAGGGGCAGCAACAGCTCCTACTTTGTGTCGATCTTCGAGAACTGATACCTTCCCATTTGTGCCATCTTCAGTCCAGTCCCATAATGGGGACGTAAGAGCGAGCTGACCCGCAAATAATTTTATTTTAGAAGTGTTTGGGGGAAAAAAGTGTTTGGCATTTACATGTAAATGAGATGTATAAATAAACCTATCACAACACAGTTAGTGATAAAATTAGAAGTGTTCAACTGGCTTTGGACCAAGGTACTTTTTCTCACTGCTACCATTCACCTTGGAATGGAGGAACAATCTAGGAGTCAAGAAAAAGAATAAGAAGTAGAATTTTTTGGAAAAGATGAGATAAAACTCTCTTTAGTCACACTTGACATGATTGTCTACCAGACAATTTAAGACACTCAACTGAAAAGCTATTAGGACCAAATAAATTTACCAAATAAGAAACTGCTTTCCTTCGTACAAACAATATGCAAATTAAAATATACTTATATTTTAATAATATATATATAAATATTATAAATAATATTTTATGCATAGTAGGAACAAAAAAATACAAAATATTGAACAATAAACTTAACAGGAAATGTTCAAGACATGTGGCATAAAATATAAAATTTAATAAAGGAAGTGAAATAGAACTGAAATAAATAGAAATGTACCATGTTGGTGGATGAAAAGATATTAATTCTCTCCCAAACTTTCTATATATTAAATCCTAAGAAAACTTTCTTTTTTTTTAAAGATTTTATTTATTTATTTGTCAGAGAGAGAGACACAGAGAGAGCACACAAGCAGGGTGAGAGGCAGGCAGAGGGAGAAGCTCTGCTGATCAAGGAGCCCAGTGCAGGACTCGATCCCAGGACCCTGGGATCATGACCTGGGCCAAAGGCAGCTGCTTAACCAACTGTGCCATCTGGGCGTCCCCCAAGAAAAATTTCAATAGGATTGTTTTGACTTGAATTTCACAGACTGATTTTTAAAATTCATCAGAGGGGCACCTGGGTGGCTCAGTTGGTTGAGTGTCCAACTCTTGATCTTGGCTCAGGTCATGATCTCAGAGTTGTGAGTTCAAGCCCCATGTTGAAAAATAAATAAATAAAATAAAATAAATAAAATTAATCAGGAAGAGATACTGTCCCCCCCCAAAAAAAGTTGTGAAGAAAAGTGAGGTAGAACTCCTCCTTCCAGATGCCAAAACATTAGGTAAAAACAGTACAAGTGGAGAAAACAGATCAACACAGAGATCTAGTAATATAAGAGAAATTAAAGTGAGCATTTTATAGTAGTGGGGAATAAATATGGTATTTAATAAATAGCATTGAAATAATCGTATATCTATGTGGAGAAAATAGTTTCTTACCTCATACCATGTTCCAAATTAAATCATAGATTGATTAAATATATTTAGAAAAAAATATAAAATCTTCTTTTATCTACATTTTGTTTTAAATTTTCTGAGAAAATATAAGTTAATATTTTCATAATTCGGGGATGGGGAAACCTTCAGTAAGACTAAAAACTCAAAATTGTAAAGGAAAAAACTGACAAATTTGACCATGTAAAGTGTTTTTTAATTCTTTTTTATTTAAATTCAATTTAATTAACATGTAGTGTATTATTAGTTTCAGAAGTAATTTAATGATTCATCAGTTTCTTTTTTTTTTTTATTTATTTGAGAGAGAGAGAGTGAGAGATAGCACGAGAGGGAAGAGGGTCAGCGGGAGAAGCAGACTCCCTGCTGAGCAGGGAGCCCGATGCGGGACTCGATCCCGGGACTCCAGGATCATGACCTGAGCCGAAGGCAGTCGCTTAACCAACTGAGCCACCCAGGCGCCCTCATCAGTTTCATATAACACCCAGTGCTCATTACATCAAGTGCCTTCCTTAATGCCCATCACCCAGTTACCCCAACCCCCGACCCAGGGGTTTTTTAATTCTCTACTGCCCAAGATGCCAAACAAGAAGATAAAGACTAGGGGCGCCTGGGTGGCTCAGATGGTTAAGTATCTGCCTTTGGCTCAGGTCATGATCCCAGGGTCCTGGGATCGAGTCCCGCATTGGGCTCCCTGCTGCTTGGGAGCCTGCTTCTCCCTCTGCCTCTCTCTCTCTCTCTCTCTCTGTCTCTCATGAATAAATAAATAAAGTCTTTAAAAAAAAAAGATAAAGACTAGCTCAGGAGTTAGAGAGTACGCTTTAGCATGTATAACCAAATATGAATACCCACAAAATACAAAGACCTCAACAAATCAACAAGAAAAAAAAAACATGCTCATAGAAAAACAGAAAAGCTTATTAAGTGAGAATTTACAGAAAAAGAAATATCAATAGCCTGTGAACAATTAAAAAGTTGCTCTGTCTTACCAGTAGTATATCAGGGAGATGTAAAATGAAAGGTGAAATATTTCTTCCTATGAGATTGATAAAATGAACAATGTTGATAATATCCAGATTTCAGCAGGAGTAAGTAAGAAAAATGGGCACTGTCATGCTCAGAAGTTTAGAATATAAACTGGTACAGCCAAACTGGGGGACAATTTAACAAGATCTATTCAAGTATAAAGGGGAATACCCTTTCAAATGGCAGCTCCATATTTAGCAATCTGCCCCATGGAATTATTTGTTCATATGCACAGTATTTTTTGCAAGAGCAAAATATTACAGTAACCTCTAGTCATCTGTGATCGGAATGGTTAAATAAATCATTACGCCCATGGAGTGGAGCACTGTGTACTCATTCCATGACTGTCATGTATCCATCCATATGTCCGGACATAAAGAGACCCCAAGATACTATGTTAAGAAAATAACAAGTTCATGGAAGAGTGTTTATAGTAAAATCTCATCATTCATATTTTTAAAATTGTATATGTGTATGTATGTATATGGGTATGTCTACCCATACATATGTATATAAATATTCACCCAGAAACATTTGGAAGAATATTTCCAAACTATTAACAATGGTACTTCCAGAGAAAAGAGTGGAATTAGAAAAAAGGAGCATAGAAGAAGATTTTCATTTAATTATATATATGTATAATACATTGTTCTTAAAATTATGATGAATAGGTCTTATTTTTTCAGTTTAAAAGAAAACAAGACTTTAAAAATCCAGAAGAAAATATCTTACAAGAAAAAAACTGTACAATCATCTTTACAGGAGGAATTGTGCACTGAGGTGTAGCCATTCTGCCCTCTACTCTTTATTCAATAACCTAGTAAAGAATTATAGAATGTGAAGGTAAAAAAAAAAAAAAAAAAGAGTAATAGGGCAAATTTGTAATTGAAGTGTAACCAAATATGTAGATGAGAGATCGCAGTCCGCACAAGCACATTATCCATGGTGCAGAGGTTTCTGTCTCCATGGCAACGCCAGCCCCGAAGAGAAAGCATGAAAGGAATCTTTTTTTTCTCAGGGAGAAGTGCGTGAAGTGTGTGCTAATTTACTGAGCATCAAATTTACCTCTTATTGTTCATCCTGAGGAGGACTTTCTCTTTTTGAATGCTCAATCATGAAATCACTGACTTGGAATGGCCAAAGCCAGAATGAAATTTCTGACTAGGTGGTCAGTGCCCCCCCGTCTTGACTGCATCAGTAACAGCGGCTCAAGGTCAGCCAGTCAGCTCCGGCCCTGGGAATCCACGTACAGGTGCCAGAAAAGCAGTACAACATTCCACTCCATTGCTGGGTCTGTGGCACGCCGTTTTGACTTTTAGAAAATGTATACATGATAGATGCTTAAATAAGTTACCTAACATTCAATATTTTTCTGCTAACATGTAATCCTTAGCTATGCCATCAAGGACAACCTTGAAAAATCATTAGCTGTCAACTCAGTTAAGGTTATCTTTTTCCTTCTCTTTCAGACATCTCGAGATCTGGCATGTTTTATACAGTTTGAAAATGTCAACATTTACTATGGGATTCAGTGTAAAATGAAATATAAAGCACCCACTGACTACTGCTTTGTTTTAAAGGTATGTCATAAGAAGTCCTTGATTTAGATTTGTGAGCAATTTGAGTCAGTATTTCCTTTTAAGGGAAAAAAATGTTAAATGTTATATAATTAACCACAAGTGTATCATAGTAATTTTTTTCATTTTAAACCAAAATAGGAAAGGTGGAAGCATTTCTGCCCTCAGTTCCTGTTTCTGAATCTAAAACTTTGTAATGAATCTGTCCAGGCTTCTTTGTCGCTTATAAAAATGAAAGCTCTCCATTTTGAACAAATCTGATTTACGGTTTTTCCGTTCTTTATTGGACCATTATTCCGCTGTAAGAAGTTTTTAGAAATTAGGAATGTCACAAGATTACCTAGAAAAATATAGAAAATACAAAAAATAGAAAAAAAACCTTTGTCTAAAAATACCATTACTGGGTCTTGAAACTTTTTTTTTAAGATTTTATTTATTTATTTGACAGAGAGAGATGCAGCAAGAGCAGGAACACAAGCAGGGGGAGTGGGAGAGGGAGAAGCAGGCTTCCCGCGGAGCAGGGAGCCCGATGCGGGGCTCGATCCCAGGACCCTGGGATTATGACCTGAGCCGAAGGCGGACGCTTAACGACTGAGCCACCGAGGCACCCCTGGGTCTTGAAATTTTTTAAGGTGTATATTATCAAAAGGCAATTATCGGGTGTTTGATAAGGTTTACATTAGCACCATATTTTGGAAAGTTGGGCAGAAGTAACTGTTTTCTGCCAAATTCTACTACGGTAGAAAGCCAATAAAAATATAAACTAAACTGACTCCTAGAAATGGATTCAGAGAATTTATGTAGCTGTTCCGACCATACCGTTGCCTCAAACACCATAAATTCCTTTCCCTTCTCAGCCCCTCAATCACATCTCATACCAGAGAGTGCTGATTATCTAATTCCATAGGTATAGCACAAGGCTGTATGCAGAATTTCTCCTGAGAGTCAGGTTCCTCATTTTCCATCTGGGATGGAAGTCTGTGGAGCAGGTGTTAATAAGACCAGGTTCCTGGTAAGATTCTTTTGTAGGTCAGTCACCCACCCCCCACCACGGAAGAACCCCATCACCATGTTCCTAGAAATGTATGCTGCCACACTCCATGTGGGTGCCCATGTCACCTCTCCTGAGGAAGTGGTTCAAAGTCTATACTATAGGTTTATATCATTTTCATAAGTGGAGGACAACACTTAACATTTAACACGTATAGCAAACATATTCTTTGCCAAGGACCACGTCATTAGAAATGATCTCAGAGGTGCCCACACTAGTGTGATGTTGTCACGGATCTGTTACTCCAGGAGTTGGGTGTCTGTCTCCTAGACCCAAACGTTCCCAAAACTCTGATTGAGCGCAGGCAGCCTGGACATTCATCCGTTCGTTCGTTCGTTTGTTCATTCATTCATTCATTCATTCATTTACTTACTCAATATTGATTGAATGCCAGCTATCTGCTAGGTACTGTCCCAGGTGCTAGGAATACAGAAGTGAACCAAGCTTATAATAATCCCTGTTCTCATGGAGTTTATATTCAGTGTGAGAGAAATGGCAGTAAACAAAAAAAAGTGGTATCAGGTAATGCTAAGGCTCTGGATAAATATGAAGCAGGGTAGGGGACAGAGTATGCCAGGACCAGGGCCTCTTTAAATGGGTTGGTCAGGGAAAGGGTCTCTGAGGGAATGACATTTAGTAAAAGATGTGAGTAAAGTGCGGGAGGAAGAATTACCCAGGGAAGAGCATTCCAGAAACAAGAACAGCAAGTGCAAAGGCCCTGAGGCAAGGGTCCATTTGGGTCAGAAGGAAGAGAGATGAGGAGAATGTCCTGCCTACTTCAGGTTCCCACATCTCCTTTTCTGTTCCTGGCATAGACGGGGTAGTGAGAATAATGACAAACACATAGCATCTATAAGGCAATGTTTTAAGCACTTTACATACATTAACACATTTAATCCTCTTACCAACCTTTTGAGGTAAGAGCCATAATTCTCCCTAAAATATAGATTTGGAAGCTGAGCACAGAGACTCCCCAACCAGTAAGTGGCTGAACCAGGATAAGAAACCAGGCGGTGGGGGCACCTGGGTTAAGCGTCCAACTCTTGATTTCAGCTCAGGTCTTGATCTCAGGGTCAAGAATTTAAGCCCTGCATTGGGCTCCACGCTGGGTGTGGAGCCTACTTAAAAAAAGAAAGAAAGCAACCAGGTGGTGGCTCAGAGGCCCCTCTCTGAGACTGCTGTTTGTTAGGTTGCAAAATCTCTGCCCAGCCCCACGCCTGCCACCAGCCGGCCTGAACCGTGTCTTCATTGTGTTCCTGTCTGACCCCATAGCCCTTGTTTGGAATTCTGAGACCCTGAGAAATTACCAGACTGGACGCCCTCATTTCTACACGTGCATTCTAACGCCCACATCTCAAGCAGGGAGAAGCTTTTGAGAGAGGTTCTGAAATGCTGGTCAGTATCTGGCTGACTCAGACTCATGGTAAAAATACAAGTTCCAAGGCCCCTGGAATGACTCAATGCTGACTCAAAATGCTTAAGGATGGGGCCCAGGAATTTTTGTTTTCCCTAAGCACAGCCAAGTTTTACACTCAGAGTATTAGAATGTGTCCTACCTCCAAACATCCACAGTTAGGGCTTAGTTGGTAATGGAATACACTTTAGAGCAGACAAATTGAATGACAGTGGTCAGGAGGGAGCAAAGGCCCCAAACCCAGGGCTGGGGCCCAGAGGCTCAGCAGGGATGTCTGGTGAGAGAAAGACAAGATCCCAGACCCGGAGGTTCCCAGGAGGAGGTTTAGACACAGCAAGCAGGACCGGAACTTGGTTTCTCATGCCGATTCACAAGTTTGGAAGTAGGTCCTGGAGTCATGATTTGAATGATCTGACCTGGGTTGCAGGTAACTCTGGGCTGCACCAAGAATGGCCATGCTGAGACCCAGGGTATTGGACTAGAACATCTAAAACCCGCATATCCAAAAAAAATAAAAATAAAAAAAATGTTTAACAAAACCCGCATATCCAAGGCCTAAGCCTTCAGGAGAGGGTTGGGGGCTTCTCTGAAGTGGGGTTTAGGGGTGGTACAGGGCTCCAAGATAGAGAAAAAAGCAGGCCTATAATAGATACAGAAATGGACAGGAGTCAGGAACAGTCCTCATGGAACATTTCCCTTTTCCTCAGAATGTGATCAGTTTTGTTCTCAAACCAATTTTATGAGCAGTCACCCTGCTCATTCTGCTCTTAAGCATGATTCTCAGTACCTTCCCAAAATACTGGGAATTGTTATTAATTTGCTGAGTAAAAGGGTCTGTCGCAGTTTGGAGAACTTAACTTGTTTATGAACATTTGGTCACTTATTTCCCTTTCTGTCCGCTACGGAAAAAAAATCTTTTGACATTAAAATATTTCATTAGGGTGAACAGATGTACAGAATTCAAAGAATATGTCTATACATGACAAAAGGAATTCGGGATATGGAGAAACAGATCAAGAGATTGTATGATCCCATAGCCATTGCACTGATTGAGAAATCCAGTCCGCAAGTGTCTTATTCAGTGTGAGCTTACTGATTATGACAGTCCACCTTCCTGCTGTCAGGAGATGAGAGTGTGAGTCCTGGCCTGTCACCTGGCACATTATCGACACTCTCTACACCTTATTGCCCTCTCCTACAAAGTGGGGATGATTGTACCCAACCCTTCTTATGTGGCTTAAATAAGGTATGTTCAAAGCACCCTGAGTTCCATGTCTAGAACCATAGCACTCATTAATTGGTAGTCATGATTACAACACTTTATCATTAGTAATATTTCTGTTGACCAGTGGTTCTCAAATTGTACTGTGCCTGAGAATCACCAAGAGAGATGTTAAAACACAGGTTTCTGGGCCCCTAGAGTTTCTGATTCAGTGGGTCTGGGGTCGGGCCCAGGAATTAGCTCTTCCACGAAATTCCCAGGTGCTGCTGCTGCCGCCATTTGCCGGGACCTCACTCTGAGAAAGCAGAATAGACGTCACCTGTTCCTCAGTCCCTTGTGCACACTCACGGGAAAGATGCCAAAATCCAAGGAAAGGAGTTGGTACTTGAGAATCATTTCTTTCCTTGTACTTTTTCTTTGATGCACACTCCCATTCTGAGCCTGTGATGAAGTTCCTCCTTTGTGAATTCTTTCTCACTCCACTCTGAGGCTAAATGCGATGGGTCAGTGGAAGTAAATACCTTCCAGGAGAAATGTTTTTATCGAGGTCTGTTCAGAGCCCGTGGAGTTATCATGGAAAGAGCATTGGAATTCTGCTCCATTAACTCATCTTCTCTCTACCCCTTACTCTGCCACATTTTCCTCACAGAAGTTTTCATAATCTGAAATTATATTATGCAACGTTTTATATTTTTATTGGCTTTCTACCGTAGTAGAATATAAACACCTCGAGGGCAGGGACTTTTTCTTTTGTGTTTACTATTATGTTCCAGAGCCTGAATCAGTATTAAATGCTTAATTCACATCTGTTGAATGAATGAATGAACAGATGTGCACATCAAGCTCCCTGCCCCACTGTGCTGTCATTATTATTAATTATTATCCCTCTGTCATTAATATTAATAGTAATATGCCCTCTCATGTTACAGGCTCTGCATTGGGTCCTTTCATACATTATTTCACTTAATCTTTCAACAACCCTTCAAGGGAGGCATTTTCATCTCTACGTTGTAGATGTGGAAACAGAAACTCCCAGAGGTTCATGAACTTGGCCAAGGTCACCTCATGCTTATTGTTAAACGTGAAGTGTGTTCTCTTGAGAACAAACTCTTCACTCCTATCTTTTTTTTTTTTTTTTACAGTCTTGAGGTCTTTTATTTTATTTACATTTATCATGCCATGAATTCATACGGAATGGGTTCCCACAGTTCAGGCTCCTTTCCATTGGTTCTCACAAAGTGTGCTTCTCTGGGTAGGGCAGGCTGGCGCTTCAGGTGAACCCAAGTACCTTTCTCTTTGGCTTCCTTCTTTTTCTGATCATTTTCCTTCACACACTTCAGGAAGCTATCTCAGCTCTTTGAGTGTTTAATATGCTCAATGCGTATGTTAATTCTCTTGGCAAGAATCTTGCCCTTAACTTGTTTGTTTACAACAATGCCAACAGCATGCTGAGTAACACTGTAGACTCTTCCAGTTTTGCCATGGTAACATTTGTGGGGCATTCCTTTTTGAACAGTGCCCATTCCCTTGATGTCCAAAATATCACCTTTCTTATAGATTTGCGTGTATGTGGCCAAAGGAACAACTCCATGTTTTCTAAAAGGCCTAGAGAACATATAGCAGGTACCTCCCCTCTTTCCCTTTGTGCTGGTCATTTTGGCGAATTACTGGAAGATGGCGGTTCCCTCTTCACTCCTATCTTGAATCTCTTAGAGCTAAGATTTAGGGTCAACATTCTCCTAGTACTGCACCTTCCTTTCCCTAGCCTACTCAAGAGCCACATCACATGTGCACAAGTGCACATCTGTTCGTTCATTCATTCAACAGATGTGGGGCTCATACAGTTGAGCTAAGTAGCTCACTTTTGGTTCTTGAGTCTGCTTTTTGCTGACCAGGTCAGCTCCTGCACTCACAGAAGATTTTAGCAGGTTTTCCCCCTGCTTTCTGCTCAACTCAGTCTCCTACCTCATCCCCTGACATCATCTATACTCTTCTCAAAGAGTCTCTCACCTATGAACCTCTCTAGTCAGCACACCTTGCCTTCTAATTGGAGAAGACAGAAAAGGGCAGGATTGAGTTGCCCTGGTTTACTTCCTGTTTACCTCTAAACTTAATCTAACACAGTCGTCATCCTTCCAACTTTGTGTCTCAGAGGAAAAGGCTCCTTCCTCCAAGGCCAGTCCCTCCAACATTAACCTTCCCTGGGACCGCACCATCCGTGACTCCCTTTTGCTTCAGCGTCTTCATCCTCTCTCCAGAGAATTCTTCTTTTGGGCTACAACACATTCAAATATTCCTTGGGCGGGTATTCCAAATCACTTCCCTCTGATCTTTCCCACACCTTTGGCTTCTGCCTTCCCTTTCGCTCAGACTTCCTGAGAGAGCAGTAGGTCCTCCTTGTCCTCAACTTTTATTCTGTCAGTAAAACTCATTCATTCCAAAATATTTCTCTCCAACCCACTGCTATCCAGGACCTTAGGACACACAGCAAACAAAACAAAGAACTTGGCTTTGTGGAGCTTGCACTCTGGCTGGCTTCTCCTCCTTCCTGTGCTGAAGCTCTTATTACAGTTTCTGGCGAACAGTCAGCCGTTTCAATCCTCAGGCTTCTGGTCCTCCTGGCCTCATTTGCATTGGTGATAACAGCCTCGCCCTCAACCCAGACCCCTCTCTCTCTCCACCTGCTCCTCCATTTCTGCGGGGTCCTCCTCCTCCCACACACACTGGAATGTTCTCCGGGGTTCAATATTCTGTTTTCACCAGCCTCCTGCTGTTTCGGAGGAATCGTATTCACAGCCACATCTCCAGCTGTTTTCTGCACACTGATAATTCCCAGTCTGTAGAGAACTGTCTCACCTTCTCGTCCCAGTTCTGTACCTGAGAAAACTGTGCCCAGGGGCACTTCAGCCATAACCCGTGTTTTCAGCTCTCTCTCCACCCTCACAAACTCTTCCTTTCTGCAGTCCCACTCAAGATGAGTGGGACCATCCCCAACTGTATTACTTTTGGGGGGCTGCCATATCAAAGTTCCACAAACCAGCTGGCTTAAAACAACAGAGATTTATGCTCTCACAATTCAGGAATCCAGAAGTTTAAAATCAAGTTGTCCGTAGGGTTGGTTCCTTCTGGAGGCCTCTGAGGGAAAATCTGCTCCATGCCTCTCTCCTGGCTTCTGTCCATTTCTGGCAATCCTTGGCATTCCTTGGCTTACAGCCACCTAACGCCAATCTCCGCCTCTATATCACGTGCCCTCCACACTCTGCATGTCTGTGTTTTCTTCTCTTCCCACAAAGGACACCAGTCATACTGGATTAAGGCCCACCATAATCAAGCGTGACCTCATTTTAACTAGATTATGTCTACAAAGGTCCTATTTACAAATAAGGTCCCATTCACAGGTACCAGGGGTTAGGACTACAACATATCCTTAGAAGGGACACAGTTACACCCATAATACACAACTACTTTTCCAAGCTACGGATAGAGAAACCATCCTAGAAATCCCTTCCCTTTCTTGTCCAATCCATCATCAACCTCTGATTTTCCATCAGAGAGGTCTCTCATCCAGCCCTCTCTGTCTGCCCTTCCCCCTCACTCCAGGCCCATCTTCCACATCACTGCCGGGGGTTGCCTGCATCCCTCTGCTCTTCTAAAATGTCTGATGCCTACAGGACAATGTCCAGATGCGAGCTTTACACCAGGCCCTGGACTCTGGCTCCAGCTCATTTTCTGCCTCTTCTTTCCATGGCTCCCAGGCCTTAGCCACACAGAATTTCTAGATGTGCCTCAGATGGGATCGAGTGATAGAATACACTTCTTCCAAAGAGCCCTTCTCATTCTCTGTTTTCAAGCTTTTACTATGAAATTCACCATATCATAGAATAATCATATATTTGTTGACATATGTCTCCCCAGCAACATCCCCAGCCACCACTTCCTAATTATGGTGTGAGCCTCTTACTCATCCTTATTAATGACAGGCATATTTCTTAGCACCCCGAGGTATTTGGTGAATGCACAGGTCCTTAGTTCTTAGCCATTCCTTCGGCTTTGGCTTAAACTTTCTCGACACAGTTTTCTCCTTTGTAACACAGAGTTACCTCAGTTTAGAGGATCTGTAAGATCCTTTTTAACAGTAATGTTCTGCAGTTGCCCTGACCCTTGTGTATTGTGCTGCATGAAAGACCTTCTCTCTTTCAGGAACAATCCAACCAATTGCACAAGAGTCTGGCCAGTGGTACTGAACCAGCATTTTTTTTTCCTTAAACCCCTTTGCAAATAATTTTTCAGGGAGGAAACCCCTTGGCAAGGCCCAGTCAGGGAGGAAACCCCTTGGCAAGGTCCCAAACCATGACTGGAAAACAAGCACAGTGACTTACTGAACGACTGCCTGGGAGGCAGGAAGGAGCCTCGTACCCACTAGATAGCTCGTCTTAGAACCATAAAATCTGATGATTGCAAGCAACCTCTGAGGTCATCGGATGCTGACTCTCCCATGTACATTTGTAGTATGCATGTAGTGTAAGGAAGTCAGTGAGAATGAACCAAGGTCTGTACTTCTACCTCATGGGGGGCCATGTCAGAACCCAAGTTGAAGAGTTCTTGCCTCTGTTTTATCCTCAAAACCCATTATGTTCAATGGAATAACCACATTTTACTCTATTTGGATAAATAACATACTTAAGAAATTATTTATTGTGCTGTTTGAGTGGGTACCTCTACCCAGACAGCTGATTTGTGCACTTCATTGCAAGCACAACGTGACTTATAGTCTGCTCTTAGGAACCTGGCTCTCGCGAGGCATGAACGAAAAAACAAACGAAGAATATTTTAAGATAGCAAGCCCAAGGTAACAATGTTCACTTTAAAAATTTCTCAGAAAAAAAATAATAACTGCTTTCTAAGAAAAATTATGAGCATTAAGTTGCTGAAGAGACCCAAGTTTGCCCCTCTTGCATGACCGTCAACGAGAATGCTGCTGTAAGTCAGGGAGCTGTGTTTCAGGTACCGAAAGACAAGAACTTCGGTCTTACTTTGCGGATTCCATTGTTGGAGGGAGTGTTGCAGAAATCTGTGGAATGTTACATTCCATCCAGGAAATAAGTCACTTGTCATCCATATGACCTTCCAGTTAATTAATGTTACAAATCCATTTTTGCTGCTGGGCCACATTATCTGAGTTGATAGAGAGTTTCCATTTTAAAGGCCCCCATAGAGGATGGTCACTGGGGTTACATTTATAATAAAGCTAAAATCTAACGTTCAGAATTAGTGAGGAAGCTTTGAATCCCTGTAACGGGGGGGAAAAAAAAATGCACAGCAGCCATTCAGGAGTGTATGCTGCCATCTGCTGGCCAGAATGGAAAACTACAACAACACCGGGGAGCCCCGTATTGTCACCCTCAGGAAAACTCCTAAGACCATTCTTCCAATGATACGGATGCAAATTCTCAGAGCAGAAGGACCTCAACAAAGAGAATGGTCCGTTCACAGAGAAAAGTATGAAGGTGGACTTTCCTCAACTGGGTCAAAAGGCTAAAAGGAAGAATTCTTTACAATTTCCGAATTTTTTTCTGTGGTATCTTTAAAGTTTGGAATTTTGGCCTAATAGCTTAATATAAATACAGAAATTCTAGGTAGCAGGACAAGAGACCTCCAAGAGTCTAGTGGACCATGGTGTAAAATATATAGTAACTACTCTGGGCCTCAGTTTTCTCATCTGTAAAACCCAAACTTACTAACCTCTCATCAAGCTCTTCGAGTTTGCACGGGTCTTGTTATCCTTTCTGGGCAATGACAGCAATGCCACTGAGTTGTGGGAAAGATCAGCACGGAGACTAGTCCGGATGCTGCTTCCCAGATTCAAACTGACGTTCAAAGGCACGTTGCCCTTGACTTAGATCAACTTTGAAAATAGCCATTTCCTTGATGGTCAGTGATGAAGCCAAAAGCAAAAGTGAAGGTCTGTGCGATACCCTAAGAGAGGAACTGACAGCTCCGCTCCTTTCCTGCCCCGGAAGACGGCTCCCAGCTCCCAAGACTCGCTTGGCGTTCCATTTCAGCACCGCTTTGTCCCCATGCTAGCAGGATTAGCAAGCTGCTCTGAGAGGTGGAGGCAGAAGAGTTGGTCTTACACAAACACCCACGTGCACACACAATGGTTATGGTTATAATTATTTTTCTATATAATGAAACTTATTAAAAATGATAATGACCCGGGGCGCCCGGGTGGCTCAGCAGTTAAGCCTCTGACTCTTGGTTTCGGCTCAGGTCATGATCTTGGGAATCCTGGGGTGGAGCCCTGCCTGGGGCTCCGTGATCAGCGGAAAGTCTGCTTCTCTCTGCCTGTCTCCCTTCTGCCTCTGCCTCTGCCCCTCCCCCCACTTGCTCTTGGCGTGCTCTCCCTCTCTCTCTCAAATAAATAAAAAAATCTTTTTTAAAAAATGACAACGACCCGTGAAAATTCACGTGGCACAAATCTTAGAATCTAGATTTGGTTGCCTGCCCCTCACCTTGTAGCCATAAGACTTCTGGCTGAACAGGAAAGCTTGCTCTTATTTATTTCCTTCAACAAGTATTTCCACCTCTGGACCAGAATATTGGTCATGCACCAGGCATGTGCTAAGCACTGGGGGTCTTCAGCAGTGAATGACAGACATGGTCCCCACCCTAATGGAGTACACAGTCTATCAGAGACAGCCACACACAACAGAAATTACAAGGGCAACGAGGATTAAAAAAGAGGGGCCCAGGGTGATCTGATGACCAGAGACCAGTGTCTCTCTCTCTCTCCTCTTCGTTCCTGCCGGTATCATTGCTCTCTCTGACCGTGAGCTCCTGGAAGACCCGGATCCTAGTGCAGCGCCTCAAGCCATTGCCACTTCAGAAAAGACAGAATATTCCCTCTCTGGGCCATCCCTCCAGAGGCCAAAGTGGCCAGTTTGGGTAGGAGAAGACAATTAGAATGGGTGAAATCCTGAATTCCTGGTAACAACTACCCCGGGGTCTGACTGGGAGTCACGGAGCATTAATTCTGTGACATAAAAATTACATCAGGTGAGGTCCCTTATCTGATAAATGGAGAGACAACTCGGATTTCTTGTGGGAAAGGAGACATGGTATATGCGAAGGCTTTCAAAAGCTAAAAAAGCAGAAGAGAAAATTATTTTGATAATACAGTAAGAAGTGCTTATGATAAATCATGTCACAGGTTTCTTAAATCCTTTCAAAATTTAGTCCATTTAAAAGTACCCCTATTCCTCATGAGGTCAAGCCCCGCATTGGGCTACGCGCTCATCGGGGAAACGGGGAGTCTGCTCGAGATTCTCTCTCCCTCTCCCTCTGCCCCTCATCTCTCTCTCTCAAAATAAATAAATAAAATCTTAAAAAATAATAAAATAAAAATAAAAAAATAAAAGGCACCCCTATTCCTAATCCTAAAATTGCTACCAGCAATTTTCCACCACCTCAGGAAATCACATACATTGTTAAGTTTTTAAAAAAAACTCGAAAGATGCTAATAAATAGTTTATAAATGATCTTTGAAATTACTTTCTTCTAGCATCCCCAAATTCAAAAGGAGTCCCAGTATATCAAATATCTCTGCTGTGACGACGCGAGAACCCTAAACCAGTGGGTCATGGGAATAAGGATTGCCAAGGTGAGAGAGCATGTGGACTCCCCCTGTCTGGAGTTGCATACCAGCGTCCTGACCTGGGTGCAGTCTCTGTGCTACTTGGAAATGGCTGACCCATCCTTAATGGGTCAGTGCTGCTGATGCCATCTTACTTTCTTGCCCACAGGGTTTTTTTAATAGGTAAGAGTGATGCAAACACAGACCCCCTCAACGACCTGAAAATCAAGGGTTTACTCTCCCATGAGACTTCTCAGATCTTTATTTAGTCGTGGAAAGCTTTGCATATGTAGTATTGAGAAACACAACACATAACCTGTGGTAGATTTACATGAAGACCTACGGTGATCAGAAGTGGGTGGCAAAAGCCCTCCTCTAACATCTGGGTAAAAGCATTAACTGACTCTGCTAATCTGGAAAATTACTTAACACATGAAAACAATCTATGGATTTTTTTATTGAAATACACTAAAAAAAACAACTCAGGAAAGAAGTAAAAAGAGTAGCTATAAAGTACTTTTTCCCCTCAATATATATATATATATTGCAGTTGGGTGCAGGATTTGGGATAAATGGATTTCTTTCTTGCTTCTTTTGTGTTCTCTCCCCAGTATGGAAAGACTCTCTATGATAACTATCAGCGGGCTATGGCGAGGGCCGGGCTCGCCTCCCGGTGGACAAACCTGGGCACTGTGAGCACGGGACCACCAGCGCCGCCCGCCCCACCTGCTACAGGTACTGTGCAAAGAAGAAACCCTGACATTTGCTCAAAGCTTAGAGCTCATGTTCAAACATAGCCAACACATTTTATAAATGTTGGCTCAAGATCTCCACCCCCACCTGTATCTGTTTCTTTATAAGTGATTCTTAGCAAAGCTTCAACCACTTTTCTCATGACATGCTTGTTGATGAGATGGTAACCACCGTTGTAGGGTGAGCTAGTAGAATACTGTGTCTCATCAGAGTAGAAAGGTGATATTTGTCCTAAGCTCCGTTAGCACCCAGCAGACAGCCCACGAAAAGGACGAGATCATTCCCCAGTGTTTTGCCTCATGGTATCATGGCCAGAGCCTTGTACCCAATCCTGGACATCACATTCTTTGGTAACATAACAGCTTCTTGTTTGTATTTTGAGGAGGACAGAATTTTGAGAGACGAAGTGTGTGCAAGGCATCATTTTACATAGACTATTTCTGGTTCTTACACCAACCCTTCAAAGTATAGATTATTACCCGCACTCCACAGTTGAAGAAATTCTGAAGCTGGGTTAAGTGAGTGTCTAGTGTCTTCTCTGTGGCTGAGCTGTAATTCAAACACCTTGTCTTTATGATAAATAATGGTTGAAAGAACTGGGACCATTTACAGCAGGAAAGTTCTGGTCATTGTCCTTCAGTGCTAGAGAATGGTCATATCAAAGGCCAGTATATGTATTCTTTGCTGCTCAAAGGGTAAAAGCAGCTTGAAAGTGTAGAAGGTGCAATACGTCAGATTTGACCCAACACCTAAAGATATTTTCACTGTATGTGTCCAGATTGGCTGCTCTGTGTAGAGTGAGTTTCTGGAAGTGTTTATGCTGAGTAAAACTGTTTTCTGCAGAGCACTTACCACGATTTGTAATTATTTTATGTATCCATGAACGTGTTTGGTGCCTGTTTTCTCCACTGGACTCTAAGTCTCCAAAGGACAAAAGACCATTTCACCAGGTTGCACATTGTGTTCCCAGGGTTTACAAGCCTGGCATATAGTAAATATTTATTGAGTTACTAAATAAAGGGTTGCTGGGGTTGGTTGGGAGTTGGGTTTCCTAATTCTATCAGTCTTCAGCTTGGGAGTGAAACACCACTTGGAGTTCTCGGCTGTCAAGTTTCCCCTTCCCAAGATGGGGTCACTCTTTGGGATGAGGCATCCTGAGACCATCTGGGGCATCTCTCCCAGGAGCACCAGCCTCTATTCCAGTAAAGGCTCCTGGGCTATTTCTGAGGCAGATCCTGTGGCCTCAGGTCTTACTCACTGAGGGTGAGCCCATAAGGCTCTAAGTCCTTTGAGTCGAGGGAACGCTAAGATGCCTTTGCTTTCCAGACAACCAAAGAATTTTTTCTTCTGAGCACTTTTCTCTGAAATTGGGATCACTGACTTTAGCAAATAGCTCTGTTTCTTACCAAGTAATGGTTCTAGTTATTTTTCACAAGCATTGGCATATCAGCCATTTCCCAGAATGAAGCAGCTAGTGTATTGTATACTGACAGTCATCCTGTCACCCAAACAGTTTTCTTGGCCTGGTTCTGGCTGAGTGAGGCATCCGTCAGGAAGTTTGGGTTTTGTGGTCAGCAGCCAGGAAGAGCCATATCCAGTCAGGTGCTCGGGGGATCATCTTTGGCATCAGCTCTATTTGTTCAGATCATTCAGATCACAGACCGTCTCTGTGGTTCAAAAAGAAATATATCTGAAACACTACATCAAAAACTAATGTAATGTATGGTGATTAACATAACATAATAAAATTAAATTTAAGAAATTAAAAAAATAAATATATCTGGTCTTTGGCCTCAATTCCTGACAAAGCTGCAAGAGCCCAAGGAATTTCCTGAGCCATCGTGTCTTTGTTATGCTAATGAGGTGACTCCTGGTGGAACCCCTGGTAGCTTTAGGATGGGGGCTGCTCACCAAAAAGACCAAGCAAGTGATTCCACCACAGAGCTCTGGACATCACCCACAACTGGGCCCTTAATACTGCTTATTTATCTTACTCTGGTTCTCTAGACTAGCGGTTCTCAGCTGAGGGTGACCTTGCCCCCTAGGGAAGATTTGGCAATGTTTAGAAACAATTTTGGTAATCACACCTTGGGGGAAATGCTTATGATATCTAATGGGTAGAGGCTAAGGATGCTGCCTGTCCTAAAATGCATAGGACAGCCCCCCACACAACAAAAAATTTTCTAGTCCCAGATGCCAGTAATTTTGAGAAAACCTGTTCCTATCAATGTAATTCCTAGTTTCTCTCATTGTCTCAGATGTTCTTCACTCTCCTCAGACTTCCAATCCCCAAATCCTTCACTCTCAGCAGAGAAAACGGAACCATCAAATGGGAACTCCTTTGACTTCCCACCACCAAACCCAACAACTTCCCTGCATCTGTACCCGTCCTAGCCTGCGTCCATTATGTCACTTTCTAACAAGGGCCAGTCCTTCCATGCATGCTCTGGTCCCCTATTCCAACACCAGCAGATCTTCTGCAGTATCACTCTGATGCCTACCACTGGAATTAGCTCAGACCCCACAGGCCAAGGGCAGCAGTCCCAGCAAGGCTGCCTTTCTCCCAATGCCAGCCACATTTCTGACCTACTGGCTACAATTTTAGGGGTTCCCATTACCCCTTCAGCTTCAACAGTTCACTAGAATGACTCACAGAACTCAGGAAAGTGCTATCCTTATTATTATAATGTTATTATAAAGGACCAGCCTTTATAATAAATAAAGATATAATAACAAATAAAGAGACACACACAGGGCAAGGTCTGGGAGGGTCCTGGCTGCAGAGCTTCTTTGTCCTCTCATCGACCATGATTGATTTCAGTGCCCTCCCCAGAAGTTGGGTTAGCTCAAAGCCCCCAACCCTCTAATCACCTGTTAGAGTTTCTGATAGCCAACCCGCATCCCAAGCCATCTTGTTAGCATAAACTCAGATGTGATGCTAGGGGTTCATTGAATAGCAAAGACATTCCAATCACTTTGGAAATACCAAGGGTTTTAGAAGTTCTGTGCCAGGAATTCAGGACAAAGATTAGACAGATGCTTTATTATACCTCTTCTGCTCTACTGGGTCTTTCTCATTAACACTGCTCCCTTCTTCAAGCAAGTAAGTTTTAAAACCCTCCTATGGGGCGCCTGGGTGGCTCAGATGGTTAAGCGTCTGCCTTCAGCTCAGGTCATGATCCCAGGGTCCTGGAATCGAGCCCCGCATCAGGCTCCCTCTGCCTCTCTCTCTCTGTCTCTCATGAATAAATAAACAAAATCTTTAAAAAAAAATAAAATGAAATAAAAATAAAACCCCCCATGACTCTACATCTCCCTCCAGCTACTGTCCCCCCAGCCCCCGCCACAACCAAACTAGGTGGCAAGGACTGCCAGTGATTTTCTAGCCTTACATTTTTCACACAGCTATAAATATTACTATAAGTAGAATGCCCCATCTCTGAAAAACAGAGCCCGATCTCTGGGAGGGCTCTGTTTTGTGCCCATTCCTATTGATCTCACTGTGCCCATGAGGTTGCTGCCCTCTGACTTGCCAGGTCAAGTGGGAGGATTGGCCTTTCACAAACCATGTGAGTTAAGAATGAGGGACATGGGGTTTGGACCGATTTTCAGAATGCACTTGAGTCCTGTAAAGCATCCGGGGCTCATATATGTTTAATCAACTTCCAACCCCTAATTCCTCTAAGAACTCCAAGAGAGACAGTGGGAAAGACTATATTGCTACTTGACAGCAAGGACTGTTAATACAGTGAACCCAGACAACCTAGATCCCAAGTCAGTGGCACCTACAGAATATATGGGTTATGTGGGTACCCATGGGTTGTCCCAGATGGGGCAGAGAGCCCATAGAAAAGACTGGATTTCCTGGTACATGGGAAGACAGCAGCTTGGAGCATTTGGGATATTATTATTATTCGTTTGTTCTCACAGACACATTAAAGACCAGGACATCCTAGTTAACATAAAAACACACACTGTGTTGGTGAGAAATCAGCCCAGGTATGTGTTTGGGCAAAAGAAGCAAAAAGAAAATACATTAGTGCCCTTTAAAGGAATTTCCCCCGACGGTCTTCAGGATTCCCCTTCAGTTTCTGTTCACTTTGTACAAAGGTGTTTGTATATAAAGAAAGGATTTGAATATGAATAAGAAAGTCTTAAGTATAAACATCCTAAGGCTTTAAGATGTTTAGACCTATTGCTTCCTGACCTCCAGAACAAAGCTATGGCTAATTAGAGACGTTTAATGAGCTTTAGAGCTAGAGAAATGCACATTTACAGGGCACATCACGGGCGTGCGGAGAGCACTGCTTGGGCGTGCTGAGGAGGGCAAGCGAAGGTCTGCTCAGAACAACGAGGTGGCTGTCCTTGCTGAATAGGAACATGGATTTTATAATGAAAAACTGGCAGTAGAGAACGTGGTTCTAGCCTGTTCTAATATTTCAACTGCATAAATGGACACAAATATCTTTTTTTATTCTGAAGTCATTTCAAACACGCAGAAAAGTTGCAGGAATAGTACAAAGAACCCTTTCCCCACATCACCAATATTGAGTATTTGTCATACTTGCCTTATCATTTCTATCTCCCAACTCCCGCTTCTCCATATGTTATCCACAGACGTGTTTTTTCCAAACCACTTGAGAGTAGACGGACTATCTCATACCCCTTTCCCCTCCAGTCTTCCCTTTGTGGTTCCTAAAATCAAGGCTATTCTCTTACTAACCGTAGTACAGTTATCAGATCTAGGGAATTTCGTATTAATATTATCTAAGCCACAGCCTATGTTCCGGTTTTGCCAGCCATCTCAGCAGTGCCTTCCATAGCAGCATGTTTTCCTGGCTCAGGCTCCACCCAGGATCGTGTATGGCATTTACTTACCATGTCTCCTTAGTTCCCCTTCATCTGGAACATTCCCCCAGCCTTTTTCAGTCAGGACATTAACAGCTTTTTAAGAATAAGGGCGATTTATTTTATAGAACACCCCTCAATTTGAATGTGTCTGATGTTTCCTTATGATTCATTTCAGATAGTGCATTTCTGGCGGGAATCCTGCGTGAGGGCTTCATGTCCTTCTCAGGGTATCACGATGGGAGGCATACGATGTCTGTTTGCCCCTCATTGGAAACGTTCCTTTTGACCACTTGGCTAATGTGTTGTCCGATTTCTCTCCTGTACAGATTTTTCATCTGGTATTTAATAATTTGTAGAGAGATACTCTGAGGCCCTGTTAACATCCTATCCCATCAAACTCTCGCTTCTTCCCAATCTCAAGTTCTTAACAGCCTTCTCTGAGTTGTTATGTAGATGAATGGAAACTTTTGGAAAAATATTTGAAGAAGCAAGCAAACGGTAATTTCACAAGCATTTGACAGAATAGCTGGCACTGAGCGTAGCTAAAGCAATCTCTGAGTTCACTCAATGAGAAGACCTCTTGTCATCATCATGGGCTGGGTGGCACTGGAGAAATGGCTTTCATGTGTGGAGAGATGGCCAGCCTTTCCAGGATGTTCTCTAAGGAACCAGAGAGATCCACAGACATCTGAAGAAATCTGTCAGATTCCCTCAAAACTGTGAAACCTCAGTTAGTCTCACTTTTGCGACAAAGGGTAAATTAAAAGGCAGGAAAATAAAATAAGGATTTATCAGAACTTTCTGGAAGCAAATCCATTCCAGGTTATCTCCGGAGTCTGCACATTTTGCTCAGTCCCCTCTGTCTACTATTGTTGTGCCCATAGTACATTTTGTTGAGAATAATGCTCAAAAGTTGTTCCTGTACACAGCATAGTATGAAACTAGAAACAGACATTTCAGAAAAATCTTCAACAACAGGAATTTTTTAAACAGTTTTTTCAAAGTTTATTCTCCAGTTATCAAAAGGCTTTTGAGCTCAGTCAGTTAAGTGTCAGACTTTTGATTTTGGCTCAGGTCATGATCTCAGGGTTGTTGAGATCCAGCCCCGTGTAGGGCTCCATGCTGGGTGTGGATCCTGCTTAAGATTCTCTCTCTGCCCCCACTCTCCCTCTCTAAAAATAAATAAATAAATAATTTTTTTTCTTTAAAGGTTTTTGAAAACAGAATATGCTATTCTCTAGGCCCCTAGTTAATTCAGGTGTTGTAGCCTATATAAAGCATTCACTTTCCTGAACCTTTGCTGAATCTCATGAAATACTGCCATAGAACCTCAGATTTTCTGTTAAGGTCTGTGTACCTGTGACTCCTTGTCTTTTGCTTTGGAAATATATAAACTACTTTATGTTTTTAGATGAACTTGCAAGAATGTTGAATATGCCTTACCCACTCTTCTTGTCTCCCCCCACCCCCCTCAGGACTTAAAACAGGCACCACCCAGGCCAATGGTCAGATTCCCCAGGCCGCACATTCTGTTAGCGCTGTTCTCGAAGAAGCCCAGAGGCATGCAGAAACAACTAAGGTAAGGCCAGAGAGTAAGTAACTGACATTCTCAGCCTGTCTCCAGTAAGCCCATATTCTAAACCATTAGCGGTGTCCGATAACTGCTCTCCTAAAAAGAGAAAATCTAGTTCCAACAACTAAGAAGTCACTATAATTTCATTTAGATAGTTGCCTTTTTGTTAATCTTAAAGTTATACCGGCTAGAATGGAAAGTTAAAGCCAACTGTTACCACATTGCTCCAGGAAAATGGAAGAATTTTTTTTTAATGCTGATGCTTGGTAAATATTTTTAATTTAGCTACATTGATTTTGGCTGAAGGGATTTTCTTGCTGAAGGGCAAGTGGTTTTAGCACTCTGAAAGTGGACCCTGAGTGTTAAGCCCTTGGGATTTTTACTTATCTTTTTCTGAATAAACAGAACAGTTAGTCAGAAGCCCCATATTAAATGCTAACTAAGCCCCAAAACCAGATAAGAAGACTACTAAAAGGGTTTTAGTAGAAAATGTGCATTTTATATTTTTCTGTTAATGATCAACATACATCCTCAGGGTGATGGAAAAGAAAACACATTTTAAAAGAATAGCCAAATTGATATAACATTCTCTATAACTTTTTTTCAGTAGAGATTAGCGAAGATTTATTTAATCTGAAAATTGTAGCTGAAAGTTGTAATCTAGTTACTAGTCTAATTGGTAACATCTCAACTGGCTATTCTGTTGAGTATTTTTCACGTGTGATTCAAACAGCCTTGAATAATTGTACCTTCCATTATTTTTCATTTCATTCGCCCCCTCTCATTTTGTCCATCAGCCAGTGGTGGGAGCAATTAAATCTTGTATTTATTGAAATTGTTATAATTTCTGAAAACCGTTGTAGACCATTAAAAGTTGTGTTTCTCTAATATTCTTATGAGCTTCTCAAGTCCGACATCAGGCACTGCACCTTCAGCTCTTACTATTTCTATGGTTCCTGTAAAGCCAACTGAAGAGAAACACTTGAAAATGCTGAAAGCAACAAAAGGATCCCAGAATAGAAACCACTTTGCTTTGTGTGAACATCAATTCCCAAAATGCTTGTTGAGAATTGTTTTTAAGTGCATCACTAGTCAACTAGCTTATCATGACAAGCAAATAAACCAAATAAAATAGAAACTCAATCATAATGCACTTGGTAGAAAAAAAATAACTTCTAAATTTAATCGTCAGTGGTAAGAGGTGGCTTAAGCAAAAGAAAAAAAATGAAGGCCTGATAAACTGTAAATTGCAATAAAAATTATCACAAAAACAGAGGGATTCAGCTAAGCTGCCTGAAATTCCTGGGAAGTTGCATTATATAAATGTTAAGTTACTATTATCACCTATTCCACTGTCGGCAGAAGGAGGACTGTGTCTCTTTAGCCTTTGGCCAAGTCTGATGTTCTGGTTTCCTCCAGCAGTAGCATGGGCAGCATGATTTTACTCCACAGAACTGAGCCACATATTTAGCTCACTTGGTGTCATCAAAACCTTGAGGCCTAGATAATAACAAAGCCTATGATGCTCATTTTATCCCTGATTAGCCAGCCGACTTTCACTCAGTTAAGAAACGGTAAATCTAAGACTGTGGACCAGGTGTGTGGATTCTCAGTCCACCCACCACCTCCCTTGAAGTTGTCATGCCAGAGGGAGAAAAGCCTGTAATTGGCTTCTCCCTGGTAGCCCACAGTCCTGGGAAAAGGCATCTTTGTTCTTCCCATGCCAGCAATCACTGATGCAAGAGAAAGCAGAACAGTTCTTTGCTAGGAGAGTTATTCTTTGTGCCCAGATTTGTACAAAGCTTACCGGTAGCCTAGAGAGAACTCTGTTTTATTTTTCCCTTCCATCTTCCTTGTACTAATCAAAGGAGGACATCTAAGCCAGGAGTTTTGGGGAAGGTTTGGGGAAGCTTCTTAATCACCTCTCGGCCACTGGAGGTGTGACACAGAAGCAAAATAATTTTATAGACGCCTGCTCCTGACAACTGAGCTTCACAACCAGCTCAACTCAGACCAAGAAAAATGTTATGGCTGCATATGCTGAGAACCGCCCCCCCCCCGGGGGGGGGGGGCGGTGAGGGGCTTGTCTTGGGAACCAAGGCATGAATGGGAATGCCAGGAGAGCCATTTTGCTTCCATTTTGAGTTTCCTTAAGCTGAGCTTAGGGTAGGTAAGGACTGAAGTAACCCCATAACTAGCTCAGCTCTGTATCACTAAAGCTCTTTCGATGACTTGGTCGTTGGGAAGAGGTACATCTATAATCTAAATATAATAAACACCTCGTGTTCCATTTACTGAAGAAGACATGGTAGATTAGCGTTAAATAATGTTATCGGTAATACTGTTAAGGGCCATTTGGAGTCATTCTCCTGACGCATAGAGGAGCTAGCTCGCGAACCACCTGTAGTCTCAGGGCCTGAGGAATGGAGGCTCCCCCGCCCCTCGGGAGGCAGACCTCACCTTTCAATGGAAATGTCACGCTGTGCTTGCTCTGTTGAAGGACAAGAAGCCAGCCCTTGGTAACCACGAGCCAGGAGCGCCCAGGGCGCACCAGCTTCCCAAGTCCAGCCTGCCACCGCCCCCTCCCTTGCGGCGGTCTTCAGACATCTGCGGCAGCCCGAAGACAGCCCCCAGGGCCAAGGGCCCGGGCGGCGGCTTCCCGGCCCCGCCCGACGACTCTCTGCCGCCCCCCCCGCCACCGCCGCCCCTGGAGGACGACCAGCTCCCTCCGCCGCCCCCCGATTTTAACGACGCTCCCCCAGACTTCGTGCCTCCCCCACCGCCGTCGTTCGCAGGGGATGCGGGCTCTCCGTTGCCGCCCCCTCCCCCGCCCCCACCTGCACCTGCCCCCGAGGTCGCGAAGCCGCCCCCCGTTGGCGTCAAAAGACCTCCAGTCCCCCCAAAGAGGAAAGAGAACCCAGCACCGCCCGGCGGGGGAGGCAGCGGAGAGCAAGATTTCATGTCCGATCTAATGAAAGCTTTGCAAAAGAAAAGAGGCAACATATCCTAAGGGAAACGCATCAGTATCTTCTTGTGATGGGCATAATCACTTCTCACCTCAAGTGCATTTTTACTACTTTATTTCCGTGACATCTTGTTCATTTTCAATAAAATATTGACCCATTCAGACAAGAAATGATGTAAAATGTCTCACCGTAGCTCAAATACATTCATAACCATTAACCTAACACAGAGGTTAGAGTCTCTGCTAAATGTACATACCTGTTTCCACTTCTGTGAATGCATCTTCCCTTCCAAGTTAAAAAACTAAACTGTTTTTTATGTTTGTTTATTTTATGTTCAAAAGCATCAAATTAATAAAAGTTAAATTTTTTGTCTTGGAGATGGTACTTCTAAAAATGTCAGTGTATATAAATCTATTGTGATATTGACGCCATGTTATAATATACTTGACCTTTTAAAATAGCTTTCAAAGTCCTGGGCCTTCTAAAGTGTTGTTGATCTTGGAGATATTTTCCATCTCCACCCCCATGACCTTCAGAATTTTCTGAAAAATCAAAAGAGAAAAAAGGAAAAAACAGGAGAGGCAAAGTGAATTCAGTTTGAGACTCATGGCTTGATTGATGGGGGTCCTGGACATACAGTTTTGGTTTTGGTTTTCCAAAGGTCAAGTAACATAGTAATGAAGAAAAGACATATGTAGAGTTTGGGGATTCTCTGTTATTACACTGCTATAAGTACCCTATAAATTAAAATTTAGAGACAGGAAAAGGCAGTCGTTTATATTCTTTAACCTGAAATGTTTTCTCTCAGATAAATTTGATGCTCAATTTTAATAGCCAGTTTATCTTGAGTTCCTGTTATCCTATCTCACTTCTCTTTCAAACTAACTTCTGGGAATCCTTTTAGATTTTCTGAGCTTTATTTCCACGGTTCTGTTTTATTTTTCTTTTTAATTGCAAAACACCTCAAAATCTTTTTTTTTTTTTTGAAGTATAATTAACACACAATGTTACATTAGTTTCAGGGGTACAACGTAGTGATTCGAGAACTCTGTATGTAACTGCTATGCTTACCACAAGGTACAACATCATTGACTATATTCCTTATGCGGCGCCTTTTATTCCTGTGACTTATCCATTCCATAGCCAGAAGCCTGTGTCTCCCCCTCCCCTTCACCCATTGTGCCCATCCCCCCACCCACACCCCTCCTCTGGCAACCATCAGTTTGTTCTCTGTATTTAAGGGTCTGTCTCTGCTTTTTTTGTTTATTGATTTTTTTTAGATTTCACGTATGAGTGAAATCTTACGGGATTTATCTTTCTCTGACTTATTTCACGTGGCATAATATCCTCTAGGTCTATTCATGTTGCTGCAAATGGCAAGATTTTATTCTTTTTTATGGCTAATACTCCTTTGTGTATATATAGCACCTCTTCTTTATCCATTCATCTATCGGTGGCCACTTAGTTTACTTCCGTATCTTGGCTATTGTAAATAATGCCGCAATAAACGTAGGGGTGCACCTATCTTTTAGAATTAGTATCTTCGTTTTCTTTGGATAAGTAACCAGTAGAGGTATCACTGCATCATACGGTGTTTCTGTTTTAGTTTGAGGAACCCCCATCCTGTTTTCCACAGTGGCTGCACCAGTTTCCCTTCCTACCAACAGTGCACAAGGGCTCCTTTTTCTCCACATCTCAAAATCTTCTTAAAACAGGTAGAAAATAAATAATAACGCCTATGTTACTTTCTACTTAAGAAAGATGATTAATTTTTTTTTCAAATTAAACAGGTTTATTGGAAATATGCATTATAATCTTCAGGGAAGATTACATGCAGCATTTTACAAATGTATTTGACAGCGAAGCTTTCTGCAAATAAACACATTAACACCATCTAAGTGAAGATGATTAATCTTATGTTTTAATATTTGGGGGGAAGTAAGCTCTAAATTGACATTTAAAACAAAAAAGCAAATTCAGATGTTAAAGCCAAAATATTTAGTAATTAAAACTAATGAAGTGCTCTACACTTTTCCTAAGCATGTTCCTAAAATAGGATAGAAGATAAATGCTTTACATTAAATGTCTCCTCATGCACAGTAACCCTTTCCTGTTTGTTTTTGTTTTATGATGATCTTTGATGTCAGATGCAGTAAAAACACGACTTTTCTGAGACCTAGGGAAAGCCTGATCATTATGCAGATCTCTGGGACAATACAAGAAAGGTGTTAATGGCTGAATTTTCTTAGGAACTGATTTGGAGATGGAGAGCTCACAGAGGAAATGTAGAACAGAATGTCTGTGGCCACACAGAATTGTCCAGGTTGCTTCAACCTGACGTAGGTTAATGAACCAAGCCTGTGAGGTTCAGGACAAAAAGTTGTTCATTAGAATTACCTGGATCTTACTTGCCTTGTTCAAAATGACCACCTAGTTTGCAGATGAGGAAATGCATTAGTACTTGAGAAGAATAATTTAGAATTGAGTGCCTCTGCCATCAAAAAAATAATAACCCTTTGCTGACTGGATTTCAGAGTATAAAAACCTTGACGGCACTTCCCAGCCATGTCTAGAGCAGGAAGCAAACGCGTTCTCCATCCCACAGCCACAGAATCGCCAAGATGAAGGGACCCTGGAAACGACCCACTACATTAATTAGGATCATGACTCTACGTGACAAAGACCCTGGAGCAATCTTAAGCTAAGAGTAGGACTTAATTACACAATTCCGAGGAGCAGAATGCCAGTACCCGAGGCTACACGTACCCCTAGACTCCTGCGCAGCACCTAGAACTGGTGCCTGGGAAGTCATAGTTTTCCCCTCTCGTCTCTGCTCCTGTCCATATGCTTGCCTCTTTGTCCCTCTCTTTGCAAACATCGTTATTCTCTTCGTGTTGGCACTCCGCCTTTCGGTTCCTATGGTGGAAGACAGTCTCACTTTCCAACTGCTAAATTTCTCTTTGCATCTGTCTAGAGGCCAGGATGGACTGGCAGTCTACCTTTTAGCCCCACCTGGGAGAATTCTCTAAAAGAGAACCTCATTGGCCTGAGTGAATAAAGGGTCATTGCTCAGCCAAATCACTGGTAGCCAGAACATAACACGGGAGGTACTGGGACCTATCACTGAATCAAGAAGGCTCAGAGAGGAGAATGAAGGCACTGAAGAGGGCAGAGGGAGAGAGCTGTGGTTGTTACGGGCTTCACAGAAGACCCCAAAATTGTCACTTCAAACATATTCCTAACCTAACAGAGAGAAGTCGGGCCTGAGAGTGTGCTTAGCCGAGATCTCACAGAGCTGGGTTACAGTCCCAGTTTCGGAACTCCCATCCATACCATACCTTTCCTCTACAAGGGAAAAAATATATAAAAATTCAAACATTAAAATGTTTGTTTTAACATTTGATAATATGAATTCTAGGAAAGCTCCTGAAGAGAATTAACTGATTTTGTGGTCAAAGTGTTGATAGTTTTAGTGAACCAAAGGGTTGACTACATTGTGTGTCTCTATTCTTTGTTTGCCTGTGTGGTGGGCCCACTTTGATCTCTGTTATACGAGTATCCAAGAAAGGTCTTTTCAGTCAGGAATCTTAGAAATTGGGGCTGCTTTTGCCTCATCTTGGGGCAGAAGTTTGCTTTCAGTAGGCCCAGGCACCAAATCAGGAGCTCTGTGTGATTTTCACTCAAGTGGAACAGAATCTCTAGTGTCTAGCAGAAAAGTCTTCACAAACACTACTTATACATGAGTCTACTTAGGTCAGCCTTGAAAATACACCAAAATCTGTTCCCTTTTCATGAAAAGCTTAGCCACAAATTTGGATGTGAGGGAAGTACCATCTTTGGGGTGGAGCCATAGAGGAAGGAACTGTGGGATTAAGACAGTAATCCTGTATCATAATTTATAATAACTACAGAATTTCGTGTATAATGTTGCCAACAGGACAAAGACCCAGGTAATAGGATAACTACGAAGCAAAACAAAACACAGGGTTTGATCAAGTTTACAAGAAACAAGATTTAACATGCCAGGAGACAGACTCTCCTGCTTTCAGTGGGTCTCAGAAGGAAATGAACATTTAAGCTTCTACTGTGTGTTTTACATATTTTATTTAGTCATGGAAACAATGGCTGGTATGATACTGAAATTATCAAACTCAGTGATAACTGAGCCTTTGAAATTTGAGATTTTTTTATGACTTGATATATATATGGTCAGTTTTTATAAATGACCCACATGTGTTTAGGTACAATGTACTGTAAATGTTGCTTAGAATAGCCTTGCTAAGCATGTGGCTCAAGGCTTCCACAGCCTAATATGTAGTCGGCTTGCTCCATCAACTGCTTGGAAGAATGTGTTAAAATCCCCTTTGATGAAGGTGGATTTTTCAATAGCTTCTAATTGTTCTGGTAAATTCCGCCTTACATATTCTGACACTTAATATTAAGTATAAACAAAATTTATTTGTATATTTTCCTGGCAAATTGAATGGTAGACCGCTGTGTACTACTTTTTGCTTGTTATATTATTACAACTATACCATCTCTTTTTGTTTTTTTGCCTGAAAAATCTTTCTATCCATTTATTGTCAAACTTTTTATATCATGATATTTTAGGTTTGCCACTTGTAGATGGCATAGAAGTGGATTTTGTTGTGTTTATATCTAGTCCAGCTACCATTGTCTTTTAACTGGCAAATTTATTCTTTTAACTCTTACTGTGATGATTATATGTATTTTTTTATGTCTTATTTTGTACTGTTTTTAATATCTTATTTTGTACTTTCTAGTATCTGTTTTTTTCTGGGGCTTTTTTCTTTCTATCTTTTCATGTAACTAAGGATTTTTCCCTTCCTCCATTTTGAATCTTATTGGAAAGTTATACACTGTGTTTTTATTCTTTCAATGGCTACCTATAAGTGACAACATCATACTTAAGAAGGTCTAAAGTTAAACAACTTTAACCAGGACAATACAAGACTTGAGAACACTTTAATTCCAGTCACACACACACACACACACACACACACACACACACACACACACTATATAGTCCAGTGTTTGAGTTCTGTTTCAGGTTTTTTTTTTCCCCTAGAATGTCTTTATTACACACTCATTCTTGAAAGATGGTATCACTGTATATAAAATTCTGGATTGGCTGTAGGTAAACTTTAGTAAATACCAAAGAACAGTGAGTTCTTTGAGAAAGTTGTCCCCCTATCTTCTAGCTTCCACTGATGCTGTTGAGAAGTTGGCTGTCAAATTATCATTTCATTTTGGTCATCTTTTTGTTCCCCTTCTGAAGGTGATTTTAAGACTTCTCATTATTGGGGTCCAAGTGTGGGTTTCTTTTTATTTGAATACTTGGGAATCTGGATAGGATACAGAATTCTAGTTTGGTGGGGTTTTTTTTCTCAACACTTTAATATTTCACTCCATTCTCTTCTTGCTTGCATGGTTTCTGTGAAGTCAAATGTAATTCTTATCTTTTTTCTTCCTCCATTTATAAGATGTTTTATTCTTCTGGCAACTTCTGGGATTTCTTATTTATCTTTGATTTTCTAGATTTTGAATATGATATGCTTAAATAGTGGTGGTGTTTGGGGGTGTTTATCCTACCTGGTATTCTCTGAGCTCCCTGGATCTGTGGTTTGGTGTCTGGCATTAATTTGGGAAAATTCTCAGTCATTACTTCTCTTCCTTTCTTCCTAGTATGTGTATAATATACCTTTTGTAGTTGTCCCATAGTTCTTGGATATTCTGTTTTGTTTTGTTTTCAGTCTTTTTTTCTCTTTGCTTTTCAGTTTTAGAAGTTTCTATTAACATATCGTCAAGCTCAGAGATTTTTTTCTTAAGCTGTGTCTAGTCTACTAATGACACCATCAAAGGCACCTTCATTTATGTAAGAATGGTTTTGATCCCTAGCATTTTTTTATTCTTTCTTAGATTTTCCATCTCTCTGCTTACATTATCCATCTATTTTTGCATGTTGTCTACTTTTTCAATTAGAGCCCTTGCATATTAACCATGGTTATTTCTAAATACTGGTCTGAGAATTCCAACATTCCTGCCATATCTGACTGTGTCTCTGATGCTTGCTTTGTCTTTTCAAACTGCTTTTTGCCTTTTAGTATGGCTTGTGATTTCTTTGTGAAAGCTGGACATGATGTGTTGGGTAAAAGGCATTGTGGTTAATATGCCTTTAGTAATATGATAGTAAGGTATGGGGAAGGGGAAGTGTTCTATAGTCCTATGATTAGGTCTCAGTCTTTTAGTTAGCCTGTGACACTGGGCACTGGTCTGTGCACTTCCCAAGTGCTTCTCAGTTTTTTTCCCTCTTAGGTGGGACAAGATGGCTACAGAGGGTTAGAGCCAAGTATTTCCCTTCCCCCACACGGAAGGCTAGAGGAGGCTGGATTTTTTTTTTTTTTAAGATTTTATTTATTTATTAGAGAGAGAGAATGAGAGATAGAGAGCACGAGAGGGAAGAGGGTCAGAGGGAGAAGCAGACTCCCCGCCGAGCAGGGAGCCCGATGTGGGACTCGATCCCGGGGCTCCAGGATCATGACCTGAGCCGAAGGCAGTCGCTTAACCAACTGAGCCACCCAGGCACCTGAGGAGGCTGGATTTGGTATTTTACTTTCCCCTGGCCAGTTAAGCTGTGATAAAATCTCACTAGGTTAGGCTTTGGTAAAATATTTTTTCCTGCAGGCAGTTCTTGTTAAGAAGACTGGAATGCTCTGGCGTATTTCAAAATGAGCTGCTTTCCCTCTTTCTCTGCTGGAAACATGAGGGCATTTTTCTTAGATCGTCACTGTGAGAACCTGGTATAACTCCTGGAAATAAAACTCTCAAAAGTGTGGGAATGTCACCTGAATGGATCTCCTTGGAGCTCCTAACTCTCAGACTTGTAACACATCTCTCTTAAAAATTCACAAACTAAAACAGATCGAAAATAAGTAAGAATGAGTAGCACAATTGAAAAACTTGATCCAATAAAATACATAGTATTTACATTAACTTAGAGAATATACATTCTTATCAAATATGCATGAAACAATTATACTTTTCTATGTATTAGGACACACAGTAAAAAAATCAAACTCCCCCAGATTGGTATAATGTATGTCATAGTCTCTGGCCACAAAGTGAAATAAAACAAATAACTACAAAAGAATAGCCAAAACAAAAAAGCCAACCCACTTGGAAAGTTAAAGCAACTTCTATAGAACTCTTAGATTAAAAATAAAATCAATATGAAAAATGCAGATTAATGGGGCGCCTGGGTGGCTCAGTGGTTGGGCATCTGTCTTCAGCTCAGGTCATGATCCTGGGGTCCTGGGACTGAGCTTCACATCAGGCTCCCTGCTCAGTGGGGAGTCTGCTTCTCCCTCTCCCTCTGACCCTCCCTCCAGCTCATGCTCTTGCTCTCTCTCTCAAATGAATAAATTTTTTAAAATGCAGATTACTTAGAAACTAATAACAATGAGAATAGCCAAAGCAGTACTCACTAGAAATTTTATAGTCTTCATTTCATGTATTAGAAAATAAGATTAAACATGAATGAACTAAGAGTATACTAAACCAGGAAAGTCAAAAGAATAAAAAAAAAACCTAAAGAAATTAGAAAGATTTCACTTATAAAGAGAAAAATAAAAATTAAACAGAAGACTAAAAAAAAGGCAAACAGATTACCTGAAAAGGCCAATATAAAAGACTAAGGTTTAGCAAATGTAATCAAGGATAAAAGATCAAGAACATATATTAAGAAACTTAGAAACAAGTACAGGGACAAAGTTACAGATATGGAAGAAATTAAATATTAAAAGACAATAAATAGCACATATAATATGTGTCAACAAAATTAAGCATCTTGATGAATTAGATTAATTTTTTAAGAAACGTATGAATTACCAAATTGGATGCAAGAGGATACAGAAAACCTGTAGTCTCATAATCACAGGAAGATATGAAAAGAGTTTTCATTTACCTACTATCTCATTTCCCTTTCTTCTTAATTAACAGAAGATCTAGGTGGAATGACAACATACTTGGCTAAAAAGAGTTTCCTAGACTTGCTTTGCAGCCATAAATGGTCATGTGACCCAGTCCTTGCCAGTGAAATCCAAAAATAGAAATGAGATGTAAGTAAAAGACTGTTGGCGATTTCTAGGAAGGATTTTTGTTTCCCTGTTACAGGCATCCTCCCTTCTTCCCCATTCCCTTCCTCCATCCTGACTGGACTGAGGATCAAAGCTTGGAGGTCATCAGTTATTTACTGACCATGAGGCAACAAGCAGAGGACCAATTCAGTGCCATAAGGAGATGGGGGAATGGAAAGTCTTGGGCCCTTCAGGGCATTGCTGAGCTGTTGCACCAGCCCTAGAATGCTTGGTCATACGCTTCCCTTTGTGTGACTCAAACAAACCTCTATGTGGTTAAGACATTGTTAGTCAACTTCCAGTTATTTGCAGCTGAAGAAAAAGAATTTTCAATTCTCAGGTGATATGAATATCTACTTAAGTTCAACAACAAGGCTAAGATGAACCACAGAAACCAAAAGCTATCCTATGTACCAGTGAGCCCATTTAGAAAAGGTAGTACAAAAGTGATCTCATCCAGGGCACCTGGGTGGCTCAGATGGTTAAGCATCTGCCTTCAGCTCAGGTCATGATCCCAGAGTCCTGGGATCAGGTCCCGCATCGGGCGCCCTGCTCCTTGGGAGCCTGCTTCTCCCTCTGCCTCTCTCTCTCTGTCTCTCTCTCTCTCTGTCTCTCTCTCTGTCTCTCATGAATAAATCTTTAAAAAAAATAAAAATAAAAAATAGAATAAAATTTAAAAAAGTGATCTCATCCACAATAACAACAAAAACTACAATATATCTAAGAATTGATATAAGAAATCTTCAAAGCTAGAGGCACCTAGGTGGCTCAGTCAGTTAAAGCACCTGCCTTCAGCTCAGGTCATGATCCCCCATCAGGCTCTCTTTCTCGGTCTTAAATAAATAAATACAATTTTTAAAAAAAGAAATGTTTTTAAAAAAGAAATCTTCAAAGCCTATATGAAGAAAACTATAAATTTTTATTACAGGACATAAAAGAAAATGTTAGGAAACAGGTACAGATAGCCCTTATTTTGCATAGTTCCAACATGCACAAGTTCCAATTACCACAATTTAGTTAAATAACACTAGTTCCCCAACATTTGCTACCATGGTATTATAACTGAACAACTGGGTAAAGTACAAACTTCATTGTTAGCATTACAGTCCACAAATGACTACATAAAAAACAATGAATATTGTGAGCAGTGACCAATCACATCACTTCTTTCAAAGTCTGTTAGTGATTGATCACTGTATATTTGTTATTCAGTTTATGCACAGACAGCAAAGTGTGTAGTTGCATTGGCTCCTTGTCTCCCAGTGGTAAACCCACATGACATTTCATAAAAATGATCATTGAGGGGTGGCTGGGTGGCTCAGTCGTTAAGTGTCCGCCTTCAGCTCAGATCATGGTCCCAGGGTCATGGAATCAAGCCCCATGCATTGGGCTCCCTACTCAGCAGGAAGCCTGTTCTCCCTCTCCCACTCTCCCTGCTTGTGTTCCCTCTCTCACTGTGTCTCTCTCTGTCAAAAAAATAAAATCTTTAAAAAAAATTTTTTTAAAAAGATCTTGAAAGAGGGAAATTGGCAATAAAGATGAAACTGCAATACATAAATGAAAAATGGTAATACTGAAAGTGAAATTCAAATTTAGCATAAATGGAGTTATAGAAAAAACAGTAGCAACTCACTAAGACGTAGAAAAGATCCTAGCTCTGTATTATGAATTATATGACAAGAAAGAAGGCAAGCACTGTTCAAGCCACTCGATAAATTTTTTAGGAAGAAAGAAAACACTTTCTCAATGTTTCTAATGTTTTAAATTACAGTGCACTAAATATGTGTTTTACTATTTTATTTCCCTATATATCCATAGCCAACAGTGAAAGAGTCTTTAACGTTTTGACCAAAATTTTTGAAGATCACAAAACAATCATAATTTTTCCCATTCATTATTAAGATCACTTTGCATGGTTTTAGTTTGCATGGCCATTTTTACAGTCCTGCAGTACCATGCAAAATGAAGAATGCCTGTAGTATGTTCCTGGATGGGAAAACTCAATGTTGTAAAGATGTCAGTTCTTTCCAAGTCACTCTATAAATTTTTTTTTAAGATTTCAGTTATTTGCCAGAGAGAGAGAGAGAGAATACAAGCAGGGGGAGCAGCAGGCAGAGGGAGAAGCAGGCTCCCTGTGAGCAAGGAGCCAGATGTCGGACTCAATCCCAGGACCCTGGGATCATGACCTGAATCGAAGCAGATGCTTAACTGACTGAGCCACCCAAGCGTTCCTCACTCTAAATTTAATATAAACCCCAATCAAAATCCCAGCAAGATTTTTTTCTGAAAGTTGACACACATAAAAATTCATCTAAAATAATTAAATAACAAAGAAAATATTTCTTTTATTTACAAAGAAAGAGCATGTACATGCACAAGTGGTGTGGAGGGGCAGAGGGAGAGAGAGAGAGAATCTTAAGCAGGCTCCACACCCAGTGCAGAGCCCCATCTCACAACCCAGAGATATGACCTGAGCCGAAATCAAGAGTCAGACGCTCAACCAACTGAGCCACCCAGGCGCCCCTATCATTACTCTTCTAAAATGTTTTCTTTGTGGGGTGCCACCCAGGAGTGGCTCATTCGGTTAAGCGTCTGCCTTCGGCTCAGGTCATGATCTAAGGGTCCAGGGATCGAGCCCCAGGTGGGGGGCTCCCTGCTCAGTGGGGAGTCAGCTTCTCCCTCGCCCCTCCCCCCTGCTTGTGCTCTCTCTCTCATGCTCTCTCTCAAATAAAATCTTTTTAAAAATTTAAAAAAAAATAAAAAGGATTAATGATAGCAGAATAACTTAAAATATACTATACTGTTGACACTATACAATCAAAATAATTAAGAGTTGCATTGCTAGAAGAGTTGAAAAAATAAAGTCTAGCAGTGAGCTCAAAGATATGAGAACTTAATATATAATAAAAGTATTTCAAACATGTATGAAAAGGATAAACTATTTGACAAATAGTATAGGGACATTATCTGCCAGTGTGGCGAAAAAAATCAACAAATCTCAAAGGGATTAAAAAGTACACATTCTAAAAATACTAGAAGAAAATATGAGGAAATACTTTTTATAAAATTTAAACAATACAAACCACATATAAAATCCAAAAGTGATTTTTTAAATTGCCAAATTCAAATATATGAAAATTAAAAACCTGTTTAAAAAGACACCACCAAAGAAGAAAGTACTGATGATAGAAAAGAAACACTATTTACTACATAAAAAACAAAAATTATCTGCTACATGAATAACAAAAAATTGATATTAAAATAATAAATTAGGGACGCCTGGGTGGCTCAGTCGGTTAAGCACCTGCCTTCAGCTCAGGTCATGATCTCAGGGTCCTGGGATCACCAGCCCCACATCGGGCTCCCTGCTCAGCGGGGAATCTGCTTCTCCCTCTCACTCTTCCTCTGTGCTCTCTCACTCTCTCTCTCTCTAATAAATAAATAAAAATCTAAAAAAAGAAAGAAAAACAAATTTCTAGGATCATGTACACGAGGAGCCATCATGAATAAAACCTCACTGGCCATACATGGGACAATTTGTACATAGGTTAGGATAATAACTGCAATAATCTAAAACATAAAATGTGCTTAAATTCAAGAGTTCATAATGATACTAAAACAAATAAGCCTACTGGCTGTCTTTGGAGGATGCTTGGGAACCAATCATTTGCCTTTCTGTATCTCAGGATAACCAATAATTAATGATAGAAAGTTTTCCTTTATAGAAGGATTACAGCTAACAAATGAATGCTAGGATTAGATTATCATTTTACAACCTTATTGAATCAGTGGGTCAAGGAGATGACTGTCAGGGGCTGCTTATATCACAAAAAGAGACAGCCAATATGTACTTGTTGGTGGAAGTACACACACTTGCCTTCTGATGGCAAGTATTTCCTCCGATAAATAGAAGGTTTATAGAAATACAGGTGACAGAGCAACATGCTAAACAATAACACAGAGATGCAACCAGCAAAATGCAGACTCTGGGACACACTATGGGATAAGTAACCTGCTCTCTTCAACCAAAACAAAAAATTGCAAGGAAAAAGAAGATGCAGGCGGTTGTATCCAAAAATATCAAAAGAAACTCAAGAGATTTTGTCATCTAATTCGAATGTGTCTTTACTTGGATCCCAATTCAAATAAGTAACTATAAAATAATAATAGTGATGATAGTAACTTATAAAACAATAGGAAAAATCCAAAAACTAGTCATTTGATTCGATGAATTAGGGAGTTGTTCAGTTGTCTTAAGGTGATAAGGTTTGGCATGTGTTTTCAGTCATTAATGTTTGGAGATGCGTATAGAAATATTTGTAAACTAAATGAAACACATCTGGGAACTTATGTGGGGATACAGAAATTATACCTCAATTAAAACAATAACTAGAAATGAGGGGAAATGTGTAGGGATGTAGATGAAATAACACTGATCACACATTGATAATTAAGCTGGCTGGTAAATCAGGTTCATTATACTATTCTCTTTACTTTGGTTAATGTCTGAAAACCACTATAAGAGACAAAAAAGCCCTAGGAGTATGGTTAAACTGCATACTTATCCGATGTGCCCCACAGCACTGGGTACATAGCATGTCATAGATGAATACTTACAAGTTCATTAAAAGATTGCCATAAGATTTTTCAGTTATTGAGAATAACTCAAACACCTTACCAAACATATTTTATTATTCCACCAAAGTTATTCATTAGAACAAAAATGATCACAAAGTTGTTCCAAAGAATAGGTCCAGTTTATTTGATTAAAAAATATTTGCAAACATAATCCTTTTTATGAAATGTGGGGTTGTCATCAAAATGTAGTCATTAAGAATTTATCAAATAGATCACTCTATGTCGAATTCAATGACAGAAGTATTCCTTAATTTATTCACCCTAAATTAAGAGGAGCAGCTAACTCTAAGGTCTTTAGCCCAAGAAGGAGTAGGTGAGGAGTAGCCTGCTTTCTCCGCTGCAGAATGCTTCTGGAAAGGATGCTGAAGAACGTGCTGGAGAAGACAGACCTGCCAAACAATTGAAGCACATAGATACAGATTTCTTTCTCAGGACCCTTATCAATTTTCTAAATTCCCAGAATGACAAGGTTAAATATATATTTCTTTAAAAATATTTAAACATTTTATGTTTTATTAAAATTTCAACTATAGTTGTTACTTAAAATTTCTATCATTCCACAGAAAGTTCCTTTAAGTACTAGTTTTGTGCTAAAACAGGAGAGCAAATACATACCCTGTCACAAAGACTATATATATACGTCCCAATAATTTTAAAGTTCTTTTACAGCATTAAGAGAATTATAATTTTCTAAAATATTTACAAAAATAAAAGAATGTCAGTGGTTTGCCATCTTTCTAAATCAAGGGCATGGAGTCCAACTCATGCTGCTTCCTCATTTGCAATCTGACCCTTGGTAACAGACTGAGGCATCAAAGAACACACCTCTTTCAAAAGTAATTCTAGGATCAAAATGTATATTTCCAGCCAGTTATAAAATAAGTCCTGGGAATGTAATGTCCAGCATGGTGACTATAGTTAATAATACTGTACAGCATATTTGAAAGTTGCTAAGAAAACAGATCCTAAAAGAAGTCATCACAAGAAAAAAATTTTTGTAACCATCTATGGTGATGGGTGTTAACTAGACTAACTGTGGTCATAGTTTCACAATATATACAAATATTGACTCATCATGACATTAAAGTAATATGTTATATGTCAACTATACCTCAATTAAAATATACTTTTTGGTGGTTTTGTCATTTCTTGGGTGTAAATAAAGGAATACTTGGTTCTGATAGAAAAAGCTGCATGATTATCTATACTAAGAAAGTACCAAGAGATCAGAGATCAAATTACTGTATTACTAATATTTAAAATAGGAAGACTCATCATAATCAATATGGTGCTCTTAGAACCTCTCTTAACTTCCCCCAGGTGCTTTATACATATCCTTTTGTTGAAGTTAGTTTTATACCTATCTAATCTCACTTGTTGGCTAAAAATCTCCCTAAATACATTTTTACATACTTCTTCATAGCACCTCACATACAGTCTCAAGAAATGTTTGATGCAGGCAGGTAAACATAAGTTGTATGTGTAAAAGTTTTCCTTACAGAGGTTTAACAAAAATCTTTTTCCTTCCCTGCATGAGACTTGAACCCTTAATTAACTTCCTAGGTCTGTTCCCCTAGTCACTTGATAAGGTCTTATATGTATATATTTATATTTATACTTATATTTATATATATAGATAAAACCATATAACATTGCTTATGACTGACAAATAGCATCTGGATGGGAGAACTGTAAACACCCGACAAAATGCTTTAGGCTTTCTTTAGTGTGGTGACTCGGTACGAGGCAGGTCTCTTGTGGGGACACTGGAAACTCTGCCTATGGGGTTGTGACAAGAGGTACTGGTTTCTATGGAACATGAAGCTTTTAAGCCAGGGCTGCCCTGCATCTTCCCAGTGTGGGCCCTGTCCCCGCACACCCAAGCTTCGCTGCTGTGCCGGGTGCTAGCATGGACCACAAGAACTCCTGCAGATGGGGAGCCTGATGTTGCCCTGCTGGTAAGCCAGTCTGTCCTCTGTCCGAGCCAAGTGGGGCCAAGAGCAGCCTGAACCTGAATGTGCACTTGAACCTAGGAAGACGCCTCTCCACCCACGGTAGGTGCTGCACCCTTACTCAAAGATAATTTGGGGGAAGGGAAGAAAACAAGGAACAAAAGATAGGGAAGGAAGGAGAAACAAGCCAACAAAACAACTGATGAAACAGTGCTTCGTTTCCCCAGCTTTGGCTGATTTAAAGACAAATACTGAGCTCTCTCCCTTCTCTTTGTCTTTCTTTCATACCATAAAAGATTACATTTTAAAATGTTTTATTTTCTAAAGTGAAAACCTAGATTTGTCAGGCTAATGAAACTACTGAAATAAAAAGTTAATGCAAGTCCCAAATTAGAAATAGCAAAAATAGGGGGCGCCTAGGTGGCTCGGTCAGTTAAGTGTCCGACTCTTGATTTCGGCTCAGGTCATGAAAGGGTCATGAGATCGAGCCCCACATTGGGCTCCGCATTCAGTGGGGAGTCTGCTTGAGATTCTCTCTCTCCCTCTCCCTCTGCCCCTCCCCCCACTCACACATGCTCTCTTGTGCTCTAAAATAAATAAATCTTTAAAAGAAAAAAGAAATAGCAAAAATAGTTTCTCTCTCGTGCCAACTCTAATCCCTTGGTAGTGACCATATACGTGCTGTGGTGAGAATGATTCTGAGGTGGGACCAGTGCAAGAGAGAGAGCCCAGCATCGATAACATCCACTCCAGGGCAGGACAGTGACAACAGGAGTGCCAAGGCCAGTCCTCTTCTAAAAAATATACTATGTGCATTGCATTTTAAATAACTGATTATGAAGTATTTGAAGCATACAAGAAGGTATGCAGAACAATACAATGAACACCCGTGTATCCTCCACTCAGCTTCAGAAATCAGATGCTTCCAATATGATTAGAGCCCAGTATGAATCTCCTTCCCTAACTCAAATTTCTTCCTTACCTCAAAGTAACCCACTGTCCGAAGATGATGTTTCTCATCTTTATTCCTTTTGTTACTTTCATTATATATGTATGCATCCCTATGTGGCATATAATATTGAACGTGTTACACCGTGTTTAAGTGGTACTTATATGCCTTTGCCACTTGCTTGTTTTGCCTAACATTATATGTGGGATTCATCCAGGCAGATGCATGGAGACTTTGTTCACCCCATCTTCACTGCTGTCAGGGTTAATTTAAGTGGACCCACGTGGCTAGTGCCATGGACACCTGCTAGAAGCAAAAAGCTAATTCCCTCTGCAGAGAAGCACCCTTAAATCAGGCTTCACTGGATCTCAGAGATTGAAATCCAGAAGTCCAAAACATAAGCAATAAACAGTAGAATCAGACCCTCAGAAATCTGAATAATATAGATATGGGATATAAATGAATCTTTAAAATTTTAAATCCATTAAAGAATAAATTAGAAACTATGAAAAAAAATGATTCACTGAAAAACAAAAAAAAGGGAGACTAGGCAGCAAGAATTCTTAAAGTTAATAAAAATAAAGCCAGAAGCCTCAAACACCTTACCTCTGAAAAATCATTCCTTTCTGCTTTTCGCACTGCAGATTCTGCCATCCAGTTCTTCAGTACATACCTAGGATTAACAGCTTAAGGGGGAAAAGCATGTTTTGGAACAATAAATTACTAAGTCCATACAGGCCATATGAAATTATCCCCCAAATTGGATAAGCTTTAAGAACTGTGCTGGAATGTATGGTGATTAACATAACATAATAAAATTAAATTAAAAAAAAAAACTGTGCTGGAAGGTGCAAATGAGAAGAAACGATCAGCATCAGTCCATTTTTGTTGTTTATAAACAATGTGCACTATTATGGCACAGAAAACACTTTTTTGAGCGTTATGAGCAATACTGTATTTGTTTTTTCTCTTCAGTGTTTCATCACTACTTTGGTTTTTTCACCATGTTCAGTTCACTAAGCACTTTCTAAAGCATGGAGAAAGTAGTGAATGCATCTGAATTAGGCCCGTTAGCCTAAGTGGAGGTAGTGGGGGAGAGAAGTTGCTGCTTTTAACATCTTTAAGCTCAGAATCCAGGTCTGACTTAGTAGGACTGCTCAAAGTTAATGCTGCCAAGAGCAAACATGAAAGGTTACATGCAGGCAAAACTCTTTATAAATTTATATTTTTTATAGTAACCATGCATTTTGTCATTTTAAAGGTATTATAATAATGGCACATTTAGAAAAATTCCAGAAACTACGTCTTTAGTTGAGATGAGCCTTTTCCAAAATAATTTATCAACTGAATGGAAAGGAGGGATGCTTCTCCCCACTAGCACAACAGAAATTCCAGGAATCATCATTTTGTGATTCTCAACAGTTTGCTGAGCTACTTGAATGGAGGAAACATACAAATTCCCTTTCAACTTGGTTTTAACAATCTACCAAGTTACGACATATAATCTAATGTTATAAGAAGTGCCCTGTGACCCAGTAATTCTGTAGGAACATAGTCTATGAAAACAAATTTAAACATAAAAAAAGTATTATTTATATTAAGGAAAACCAGAAACAATTTAAATACTTAGTAGGGGAATAATTAAGTAAAACACTGCATACCCTTTCAAAGAAATATTATGCAGCTGTTAAAAGTGTTACATTATAAAGAATGAAGCAGCAAGGGAAAATGCCTTATTTACTTTTAGCAGAAAAAAAAAAGACCTAAATTATACCATTGTATGATTACTACTACATTTTTCTCCTAATCAATACACACACAGAGAAAGAGAGACTAGAAGTAAATGCAAAAAGTAAATAATAACTGTATTTGGGAAAACAGGATTTTTTTTTTTAGTCTTTCTATAAGTTTGCATTTTTCAAATTTTAAAGAATTCATACAGTACTTGTTTAAAACAAGACACATTTGCACAGAAAATACAATCTTTAAACAAAAAGGAAACTAACATGCAAGGGGAATTGTGGAAATGCTCAGCATAGGCAGAGGGAGAGCAGAGCCTTCCAATGAAATGTTTGACAAATTTGACAAACATTGCCTAGAAACCTGGCAATGAAATACTGTTAAAACGTACTAGAAATTTCAGCTACAAGCAGAAGTGCTTTGGACCAAGTTTTAAATATACAAACTACTTGAAAATCAGAAAATTATAGATCTGTTTATAAGATTGTTTGAGGAGTTATTGGATTCTGTACATTTTTATCTAGTTGGGAATTTTCTGTTGGTGGGTTATTTCTTTTGGCAATAAAATTTTAAGCAGTCGGTTAGTGAGGATTCTGTCCACACACAAACCCTGCCAGAGTTCCATGTAATGTGGTAATCCCTGATCCACTAGAGTGTTGACTACTTACGGACAGGGCTCAAATTCATCTTTGTAGTTTCACCTTTCAACAGAGTGACTGTACAAAAAGGGGCATGTAATAGGGGCTAAGTATATGTTTCTGAATAAGCAAATTTAGTGCTGAAAGAGATTTAAGACTATGTTTTACTGACCACATCATAATATAAATAAAGCACGTCACTGCTACCATACAAATGGAAAAAATTAACGTTATCAGAAAGTCAGCAGATTCGGTGGCCATAAAACACTGAACTCTTCAAATTATTAAACGGAATTAATCTCTCATAGGCTGGCAATGAAACTGGAAAATGGTAGTTCTATTTATCATTTATCTAACTGAATAAAAATAAATCTTACTCTCATTGTTAGTTATTAAAATACTTTGAGAAAAATGATTACAAATGTAGCATCTTCCATTGTTCCTTCTCTCTGTCTCTCTATTTTAATGTCCAGGAGGAAGAATGAAGAAGGAAATTTTTCTTTTATTCTATTATCTACAAAAGGTCAAGTCTGAAATACCTACTTGAGGTCACAATTTATACTACACCTTAACTGAGAGCACTTTCACCTTGCTTCCCAAATGATCTTGCTTAATTTCTACTGAGAGTCCTCAGCACACAAAGGAAATGTCTCTGACTTGCAATGTCTCATACTAGCATTCTCTTTGTTTCTTTTCCAAAAGAGAGAAGTTTGGGCTGAGCCAATCCCAGTCGGGGCCAATTCATTCTCCATGATCACTGGGCATATGGCTGTGTCTTCCAATGAAGCTCAAACCCAGGATTTCAACATAGTTGGCCTTGAGCTCTAATAACCTGTGTTCGGAGAACAAGTAAAGATTCTTTGGAGCATGTGCCACAAATTCACTACTAGGCACAAAGAAAGCAGAATTACACTGATGCATTTTCAGAATTACAACCAAGTTAGTTTTATTGCAGATGTAGCTGTTTTAGAGCTTTTTAAGATCTCCCCCCAGCAATATAAACCCAATCGCATCATGCTGGAGATACAATGGCCACTGTCAGGGCACAGTACCGACAGTAATCAAAAGCATTTCTCAAACAAGATTTTACTATGATCTTGGGCTGGGTGGGCACAATGTGACACAGAAGAGAAGTGATCAATGCCTTCTGGTGGCTTATGATCATAGAGTTATTCGGAGGCTTAAAAATTATAAATTTTATAGAGTTTTTTTTTTTAATTCTAAGACCTTTAAAACACTCATCTTTGATGTTCCCATTGCTTGCAACTTGGAGCATTTACAAAAAAATTTTAAAGCAAATCTTCCCCTGGAATCCCTGGCTGGCTTAGTTGGTAGAGCATGCAACTCTGGATCATAGCTCATGAGTTCAAGGCTCCACACTGGGCGTGGAGCCTACTAAAAAAAAAAAAGTCTTCCCCTAATCTACTATTGATTTTTTTTTAATGTTTTGAAACAATATACAACAGCAATATATTATTAGCCTTTTGGTTTCTAAAAAACATAGTCATCATAGTCATCCCAGCCTTCCCAACAAAGATATTTAGTGTACTCTATACTAACTTAATAGCTGATACTTATTGAGTACTTATTATGTGCCAACTACCATCTCCTGATTTTGTGCAACAATCCATGATGTAAATGCATTTTATAGATGAGGAAACAAAAGTGAAGTCAAATGGATAGAATTGTTTTAAAACTGGACTGTCATGATTGCACAGTTTTTTAAATTTAGTTTATAAAAAAATCACTGTACACTTAAAATGAACTTTGTGATGTAAATTATACCTCAATAAAGCCACTAAAAAAGTATATATACACACCAGAAAGAGAAAAAGAGGGATGAAGGAATCGAGTGACCTGCTTAATAACATCTAGGAAATAAATGGCCGAACCAGAGCTCAGGTACAGCTGGTCCAACTCCGGGGGCCAGACCATACTGACCCTCTAAGGAAAAGAAACTCAGGTCAAGAGCTGAGAAATGAAGACCCTAGAAGGGAAATGAAGATTCAGACTTCACTACACTGGACACTCTTCTTAGATATTTTATTTCTTCATGCCTGTTCAGTTCTTCAATTCCACACCCCTGGTACACACTGTTACATGAATTTGTGCAATTTCTTACATATTTGCATTTTCCTATCAATTAAATATATAGTAATAACGTATGGAAGTGTACCTTTAAAAAAATAACTGCACTATCATTATCAACTTTTATCAGACCGCTCTTTGTAGAAATTTATCTTTTTCCCTTCCTTGAGAGCACATTGTTCAGCACTAGCTTCTCTAAAATAACTGAAAGCTGCAGCCTTGAGTTCATTAAATTTCTTTCATTTACCACCTCATCCATCCTGTCATAACCAAACAAATCCAAAAACTAAAAACTGTCACCACATGTTAGTCTTCCAATTTCTTCTTTCTCTTAACTGCTGAGTGTCCACATTCTGAGTTGGCTTATAAATTCTGTATGACTGCACCAGTGGACAGAAGTGGCTGGCAACGACTCCATGCTGAGCCCCGAAGAGATCACTCACTTCCCTGTAAAAGCTAAACTTGTTTGTTTGTTTTTTTAAAGATTCTATTTATTTATTGGACAGACAGGGAGCAAAAGAGCACAGGCAGGGGGAACCGCAGAGAGGGAGAAGCAGGCTCCCCGCTGAGCCGGGAGTCCAAAGCGGGGCTCCATCCCAGGACCCTGGGATCGTGACCTGAGCCGAAGGCAGCCCCTTCACAGACTGAGCCACCCAGGTGCCCCTAAACTTAGTTTTATTTCTCTAATAATGTCCTGAGTTCAAGAAGCAATCTCACTCCCTAATCTAACATGGAATGTTAGCATCAGCCTTATTTCACTCACACAAATCGGCCACCCCGATGACACACACTAGCTCTCTATAACAAGTCCTAAGTAAGACAACAGGAATCAAGGACTTTGAACCTACTCTCTGAACGTCTTTGATCTTGTTAGAATCCACACTGTAGAAAGAACTAACTTCCATTTTTTTATTTTCCAAACCAAGTGTGAAGTCACATGGTAAACTAAAATTGATATACAGAGATGATTTCTTTTTAGAGCTATCACTTACTGGATGTGTATTATGGCCCATGCACTGTAACAGGATACTTTACATATATTATTGCTCATCATTACAACATCGCTGCAAAATATCCCCATTTTACAATAGCTAAGGGCCTTGAAACTCAGAATTAAGTATCTTGCAGATCATGCAGCTAAAAGGTAGCAAGATGAGATTCATCTGCCAGATCCCCAAACTCACATTCTTGCCCCCATAACCCAAACTACCTTGTCTCTTTACCATCTTTTAGGACAATATTAACATCAGTATGCAAACTGTTATACTGTTAAAGGTCATTTAGAAAGGCTCATAGATGACACTTCAACTAAAATATACTTAACTAGAATTATTCTAGTTAAAAACAAGCCAAAAAAAAAAAACCCAAAAAACAAAAAACAACCCTTGGTTGTTACTCAAGTAATTACTTCAAGTAATTACCTCAAGTAATTACTTCCGGCTTTCAAAAAAATGTTGCTTTTATGTGATAATCCTTAAAGTTGAAAAATCAAAAGGTTTACTCACTTGTCATTCTTTTTCTTCTTTCAGAATCTGAATCATTCATGTTACTAACAAAGAATAAAACAAAGGACAAAATTAACCATTGTCTCCTCATATCTTTTTTTCAAAAGGGTGGGAATTATTTCACAAGACAAATATTGGGGAAAAAAACATTTAAAAATCACATTGAATCAGTGGTCTGAAAGGAAGATAGAAAATACTGAGTTTGATTACATAACATATAAAATACTACCTTGTTTAGTTATTTTAGCTAATCCCAAACCTTTTATTTTTACAAATTAAAAAAGTTTTGTCTAAAAAAAACTAACTTGTCTGATACCTTTCTTTATCTTAAACAGTTTTCTGAAAATAATTCCATTTTTTCTTTTCTTGATTAATCATGGTCATGTTTATAAAGAGCCCTCAGGGGCAATTAAACTGGGAAGGACTATTTCTCCCTGTCTCTCCCTTCAGAGGCCACTACCCACAATGTCTTTACTCCCAAGTTTGTTGCTTCTACTTCACTGTAATTTATGAAGCAAAGTAAGTCTTACAAATGTATATGATGTGACAACTAATAGTCTAGAAGCCTGAGGAGCTCTCCTCCAGCGCTTCACGGTATGGGCTCTCCGGGGTACCTGGGGAAGCAGCATTATCAGAGTTGAGGTGAACAGACCTGGGCTGTCTCCATGGGTGAGGTATTGCCATGGACGCCTCAGCGGGTGCAAAGTACCCAGGATTAAAAAGGAAATGATGAAAAGTTGAAGGAAGACTCGAAGGGTACCTCTGCTAAAGTAATACATCACATGCTTTTTCAGAAGTGGTTAGATTACCTTACCTCTTCAGTCTCAAAAGGTACTGGGACACCCAGGCAGGAAAAAGCTTGTGCTCTGAAATCATCTTCAGTGCCCAGAATTGCTAAGTGAAAATGCGGTAATAGGCTGCTTATTATATTAATATTCGTTCTGTTTATTTTAACTTCATGTTACTTTAAATTATGTTCTTTAATAACTTGTAATTTCCAGATTTTTTTAAGACATGCTATTTCAAGTAGAAGTAATACTAAAAAAGAATATTTTCCTTTTCTTTATATGACATTCAAGTCTAAAATTCTAATTCATGGAAATTCATGTAATGGCATGATTTAAGATAAACCAAGTCCTTATAGAGGTTACATGTGAATACTTATGTTATCCAAAAGCCTTCCTTTATTTATTTTCAAAAGCCTTCCTTTAAATAATGTATAATTTACTTTTAAAAAACGTCATTTGCAACTGCATTTTATTTAGTCATCTATTCATTCATTCAACAAATATTTATGGAATGTCAATGCTGCTCTGGGAACTGTTAGGTGGGAAGGATTTAAAAATTAATAAGACATGATTCCACTCCTAGTATCTGTCCAAGAGAAATGAAAACATATGTTCACACAAAAACTTGTACATGAGTGTTTGGAGCAGTATTTATTCACAATAACCAAGAAGGGGCAATGACCCAAATGTCTATCAACTGGTAAATGGATCAGCAAAAGATGGTATATCCATACAGTGGAGTACCACTCAGCGACAAAAAGGAAAGATCTGCTGATACAGGTAACAATATGGATGAACCTCAAAACTCAGCTAATGAAGGAGCCAAGTGCAAAAGACCACATTTTGTATGATTCCATTTGTAGGAAATGTCTAGAAAGCGAAAACCTTGAGACACAAGGTAAATTAGTAGCTGCTTGGGGCTAGGAGTGGAAACAGGGATTAACTGCAAATGGGCACAAAGGATCTTTATTTTAGGGTGATGGAACTGTTCTAGAATCAAATTGTGGTGATAAATGCATAAATCTGTAAATTATAAAAAATCATTGAATTATATACATAAGGTCAGTGGAATTTTATGGCATGTAAATAATACCTCAATACATCTGTTAAAGAAAACTTAATTAAGAGAAAACCAAATGTCACAAATGACTACCTGGGGAATGTTGAGCTCCTCTAACTGGCTTTGGGTAATCTCGCTGAGCTGCCGAAATGTCATTGTAAAATCAGCTTCTGTCTTTTCCATGAGCTAATGAGAATAATTATGTTTATCAATCTCAAGTCTTCAAGGATATGCTGATTAGTAATTCAAAAGTTAGTCAGAAAAAAAAAAGAGAAAATGACAAACTCACATGTAAGAGAAATGCAATTACATCATCATCACCCTTCCTCTCTCCAAGTAACCCCAGTTTGGCTTTGAACAAGTCTCTAAATCTGAAATAGAAATGTCAATTCAGTTCAACTCTCACTATTTTAAGAATTGTCCTCAAATCAACCAGGATGCTTTAATATCCCTATTCAAAAGGACAAACCTTGTATAATAAAGAACTGGATACCCCTCAAGAATCTGAGCAGCTCTACAGGGACAAAAAAGGAAAGACAATTAGACTTGATTTAAAATTAACATTCTTGAATCACATTTTACAAGAACAAAGTGAGCCTTTTCACATGTGAAATACAAATATGGTAATTATATTTATCAATCTCAATTCATATGTTTCATGAAAATATAAAGATTAAAGCATTCTTAACCTTAAACTCATCTTGAAACAAATTAAGTTTCTACTTCTTAATATTCTTAAATGTATTTTAAATCATATAAAAGCTCAACTCATTCTGAAGCCCCACTGCCTTTACCTCACTGAGTTCATCCCATGTAAGTTTTCCCCTTGCTCATTCTGAGGCAGCCACAGGAGCCTCCTTGCTGTTCCTTAAACACCCCACACACACCTGCTCGGGACCTTTGCACAGGCTGGTCCCTCACCCGGAGCACTCTTCTCCCAGGCATCCGTGTGGCTTGCTCCTGTGACTTCTTCAAGCCTTTGCTTGAATGACATACTGACCATCCTTTTAAAACTGCAAACCTTCCCTCCCTTTATTCCCTATCCCCTGCTTTATTTTTCTTCATTGTATTTATCTCCTTCTAATAAGCTACATAACTTATTTATTCTGCTTGACTGCCTCTCCCACCAGAAGTAAGTAACACAAGGGCCCAATTAACATGCTGTTTGATTCACTGCTGTCCCCTTAGTACTTAGAACAGTGTCTGGCACATACTGAGCACCTCAATAAATATTTGTTGAACAAATAAATGAACTCTGCAAGGCAAAAGGGATATAAAATTCATGGAGACAAGAGTGACTGCTTAATGAAAATTGTTTTATATTGCTTTGATTTTGAACTATGATATATTACCAATATATTTCTGAATTATATTAAGGAAACCATAGATCATATATAAAACTCATCTTTATTGTAGTAATCCTTTTTGCTACCTAGGGTTAATGAAATTACTATATGCTTTGCCTTCCACTTGGGATGTTGTACTGGAAATGGCCAATTTTAGATTTGGGGGAGGGGTGGGGAAGAGAGTCAAGTTAAATATGCTATCTTCAAAAAAAAATATGCTTTATCTTCTAGCAAATAGCTTAGAGACACAGAAATGATTAAAATGTGATCCTGCCCTCAAGGAGTTCAATGTCCAGTGGTTATGTCAAGAAATATCTTAACATTCTATGTGATTATTAATGTACTTAGATTATTATTCATGCTTATTCGTATACATATGCAAGATATTTCGAGTAACTAATTATAAACATTACAATGATGCCTATTTATTATTTATTCTGTTGTTTAAAAAGGCAACCATGTACACTTGTTTCTTCAGCCTGAATTCAGAATGAGAGGTCACACAATACTCAGACTGAGATTAAAAATTCAGCTTTAGGGGCTCCTGGGTGGCTCAGTCGTTAAGCGTCTGCCTTCAGCTCAGGTTATGATCCCGGGGTCCTGGGATCAAGCCCCACGTCTGGCTCCTGGCTCAGCTGGGAGCCTGCTTCTCCCTCTCTCTCTGCCTCTCCCCCTGCTCATGCTCTCTCTCTCTCTGTATCTCTGTGTCTCAAATGAATAAATAAAATCTTAAAAAAAAAAAGTTCAGCTTTATTATTGATAAAAGCTAGTCTCGAAAATATAGGCTTAAGTCTATGGATAATCGGCATGTTAATATATTGTGCCTAAATTAGAAAGATTTGTTCACTCAGTTACTAGAGTAACAGTTACAACTATGGACCTCCCCAATTTGGGCACACCCCTGCAAACTCTTCATATAAAAAAGCAGAAAATGTAGGCTTTCTCTGGTCAGGCAGATGTCCAAAAAGAGAGGTATTACTAGGATGAGTCACACATGTTTAGTTTCTTCTCCCAAATTCATCAAACGGATCATTAACCCTTTGTCCCCCAGAGAGGAGTAAGTGGAGCCAGAGAAGGACTGTGTACTCTAAGGAAGCCCCCCCACCCCGCCCCAACCACAAGGAACCACCAGAAAGGGAATAAGTGATTTCCTTTAAAAGTCTTCAAGGCCAAACACTAAACCAGAGATGTCAAAGGAAGATGGCGGTTCAAATGAATTTTTGGTGCCTGCCCTTCCCTGCTCTAATTCAGCCCCTGTGCTGGGCCTCAGAGCTGCGAGGGCCTGGAGCAGGCAGGCAGGCCCTGGAGGGTCTGAGCATGGCTGCAGGCCCTCACTGTTGAGGTACAGCATGGCCGAGCAGAGCAAAGACGTTAAGGGCCCTACCTACATAAATGTTAACTGCAAAAAATCAGTGGGTTCCCTGGCTTCCAAGCAGCTACAGGAGAGCTGCTAAAACCTCTCTACCTCCGAAGGTGGGAGAATGTTAGCCTTGACTACTTGGGAGAGCTGGGAGCAGAGAGGCAGCCTACGAGAGGCCCAGTGGAGAGCTAAAAACTTGCCTGCAGGTACTCTGCCAGCCCAAGAAAGGGGTACGACCGCTTAACTGGAGCAGAGCCCCAGCAGAGAGGCAAAGGAAAATAACACAGCGCCTAAGTGTTTTCCTCTCATACCCAGAGAGAGGAAAAACAAAAGAAGGCCAGAACAGTTGGCTCCTAATACAATGGAACAGCTAGTGGAGACAGATAACAATATGAAAAAAATAATAAGACACTTCAGAAGAATAAACTATGCCTCAGGAGACCTTCTGGAACTACAAGCTAGTATTTCAGACTAAAAATTCAGTGGATGAATTGAGGGGGATAATGGTTACTCTTGAGACTCAAATTTGGTAGCCTAGGAAATCGGGGAGAAGAAATACTACAAAACACTATTCAATGGGCACCTGGGTGGCTCAGTCAGTTAAGCATCTGCCAGGGTCCTGGGATCAAACCCCACACTGGCCTCCCTGCTCAGCAGGGAAGCCTCCTTCTCCCTTCCCTCTGCCTGCTCCCCCTGCCTGTGCTCTCTCTTTCTCTGTCAAATAAATAAATAAATATTTTTTAAAAAGTGTATAAAAAACACTATGCAAAAATACAAAGAAATGGAAAGCATAAGGAAAAAAGTAAGAGACTTGGGGACATATGGAGGGTTCATACAAAGAATGGAGTGCCAGAAGCACAAAAAGAAATGAATGGAGGGAAGTCAACAGTTAAGCAATAGCAGAGATTTCTCTTGCTGGGGATGTGGTTACAGTCAGAGAAGCAGAACCACTATTGGTGCTAGAGGACAAGGGGTATATCTTAGGGATTTGACCTTCCGTGATTGTGGGAGCCAGTGAAGAATGACATATCATACTGTTGCTTCTGTGTCTGGTTTTGGGGCTCAACGTCAGCAGCAAGGAGAGGACAGAAAACTGGATGTGAAACTGGAGACAGTGAAGACAAACTGGAATGTACACAAACTGAAACCCATGTCTAAACCCCAAGTGTCTAAGCTCAGTGGAGCAGGTCAGCTGCAGGATGAGCCAGGGCCCCTCACCACGGAGCAGTACACACCCTGGCCCAGGACTCCACTTGGCTCTCTCCCCACACCAGCACGATGAACCAGCAGATGGACGGCAATACGTGTGAGCGGCAGTGGGGCCTGACTCTAGCCCAGCCTTCTGGGTGTAACTGTGCTGCTGCCTCACTTCCACCTTCCAGATCCTGCAAACTTCTCTTGGGCCATAACCATACAGGGAAGGGGAATTTGGACCAGTGAAGCTAAGCTGATACAATGTAAGGCTCCTACGCTTTACAGTTCTGGCTAATGTGAAAAGAGAGAGGTGATGTGCACAAATTCTGACATGTACCCTTCAGTAGTGAGGACTTGCCTCTTTTCTTCTTCTCCATGCTGCCACACAGAATTTGGATGTTACAGACGGTGCCCCATCTCAGACCCTGAGGACTACCCGCAGTGCAAGGCGGGATGAAAAGCTGAAAGCAGTCTGAGACTCAGACAGCAGAGTCCTCACTCTAGTCCTCAATTACCAACCTGCACGCTTTCATGGGAGAGAAAACGCATGTCCATCTTGCTCAAACTACTATTATTTTGGGTTTCTGTTACACACAGGTAAATCCATAATCTAATACCCTACATCTCAATTATCTGTCGGAGTAAAATAAAAATAGTAACGGTTATATAAGAATTCAGAAAATATATCACCTCTATACCCCAGTAAATAATAGAGTAATCAAAACAGAGACTTCGAGATGGAACCATGAATAAAAAGTGGTGGCCAGGGCGCCTGGGTGGCTCGGTTGGTTAAGCGACTGCCTTCGGCTCAGGTCATGATCCTGGAGTCCCGGGATCGAGTCCCGCATCAGGCTCCCTGCTCGGCGGGGAGTCTGCTTCTCCCTCTGACCCTCTTCCCTCTCGTGCTCTCTACCATTCTCTCTCTCTCTCAATAAATAAATAAAAATCTTTAAAAAAAAAAAAGTGGTGGCCAGCAGTGAAATTATTAGATATGTATGCGTGTGCGGGTGGGGGAAGCACAATGGCAAGGACTCTTAAGACGGGAGAGATACACTTTAAGGGAAAACCTACAACAGTCTGAAATTCAAAATACTAAGCTATCTTATTAGCAAAATCTAGCAGTTGGGTACTCAGAGGTAAAACGTAAAAGCATTCTGAGTCTCATTGAGATGGAGGGGGAAAACAATAAGCCAGTAGAATCTTAGCGAAGGAAAAGTATTTGGGAACTCATTTTCCCGTAACAGTAGAGAAAGTGGCAGAAAAAGGAAGATAATTAGCAGTGGCGGGTGGAGAATACAGTAGTGTCCAAATCAAGGTTGGAGGGATGATGAATGAACTGCTCAAATCAGAAAAAGATAAGGAAAGTCGGGGGGGGGGGACTGATACATAAAATAAAGATAAAGCATGATGTAAGGCAGGAATAAAATCAATCAGTTGTTATAATAAATATGAACAGCCTACATACTTCTATTAAGACAGAAACCATCATATTGAGTTAAAACCTGGCTACATGTGTTGTTTGTTTTAACAAAATACGCTTTAAAACAAAGTGATAAAGGTAAAAAAACAAAGTGAGACTCAAGGCAAATCCAACAAAAAGAAAGCATGAATCATAATATTAATACCAGATAAATTGAAATCTGGAGTTAAAAGGATAAATCAAGATAAGGGGGTGATTATGCTGGGCTAAAGGGCACTTTTTTTTTAAGGAAATATAAGTAAAAACCTGTATGTACCAATAATACAACAGCAAAATATGCAAATTTAAAACAATTACAAAAAACTACTTAGTAAAAATACAGTTAAAGTGGAAGATTTTAGGGGCGTCTGGTGGCTCAGTCGGTTAAGCATCTGCCTTCGGCTCAGGTCATGGTCCCAACGTCCTGGGATCGAGCCCCGCATCGGGCTCCCTGCTCTGTGGGAAGCCTGCTTCTCCCTCTCCCACTCCCCCTGCTTGTGTTCCCTCTCTCGCTGTGTCTCTCTCTGTCAAATAAATAAATAAAATCTTTAAAAAAAAAAAGTGGAAGATTTTAATACACATCTCTTATGTATCAAATTTATCGAATAGATAAAAAAATAGAGTCATAAAGGTCTTGAATAATACATTCAATACACTTAATTTGATATAGTAAAACTTTTGACTACATGAAATACTCACAAAATTCATTATATTGGGGCCACAAAGAAACCTTAACACATTTTAAATAGATTTTACCAAACACATATAAAAATATATGAATAAAATGAGCCCAACTATTAAATATTAAGAAAAACAGTGATAAATAACCCTTAGATCAAAGAAGAAATAAGCAAAATTTCACAACACCTAAAAAGCAATAAACAGGGAAACACTTTATCCTGATAACTGTGGGAAAAAGCCAAAACTGTACTAGAAAAAAATACAGTTTGAAATGACTTCATTATTAAAGACTAAATAATAAGATGGTTTTTAAAATGTTAGCTTCAAAAAATGATCATTATACAAACTGTATTTTCATACAGATTTAATTAGTGGATTTAGGATTTACTCACAGCTGCTTTTGCCTAGGATCCAGTAATGGGTTTAAAGCTTGCAACAACTTGTTTAAATTAAACATCCCAACATTGGCCTGATTTCCTATTTTATATCTTCTTTCATCATCAGATGTGTTTGGGACAAAATCTGTTTAAAATAAAAATATTAGCATTTTTTAGTGGAGATAATTGTAATAAATAGCCTCTCCCTAAGTTTATATTTAAACTTAATAAATTTATATTCACTAGATATGTTTACATTTATTAAATCTTTCTGACATTAAACATTTAACTAAAAAAGTAACATAAACACTTACTACCCATACACATGAAATTCTTTTTCAATATGAATATTTGCCTAATAGAGGAATACAACTCTAATATGTAAGAATTTTCAGGTGATCAGGGGCACCTGGGTGGCTCAGTTGGTTAAGTGTCTGCCTTCGGCTCAGGTCATGATCCCGGGGTCCTGGGATCGAGTCCTGCATCAGGTTCCCTGCTCAGCGGGGAGTCTGCTTCTCCCTCTCCTTCTCCCTCTGCTCCTCCCCCTGCTCATGCTCGCTCTCCCTCTCTCTCCCCCACCTAAATAAAATCTTTTAAAAAAAGAATATTCAGGTGATCATAAATGTACTTCAAACTCCACCTCAAGTATCACATCCTCCACAGAGCCCACTTGGATCCCTCCTTGTAAGGACTGTGTTACTATGGCCTCCATTTTACAGGTTGGTAAGGTGAGAAGTTAAGTAACTTATCCAGGGAAGGGCACAGAGCCACTATGGCTCAGATGCCAGAAGTCAAACCTGCATCTCTCTCACACAGGTTCCCTACTACCCTCCCTGTCATCTTCTCTAATATGTGATTCCTTAAGGGCAAAGACCACAAAGGGCTCATTTTTGTATCCCTGTAGCACCTGGAACATTTAGTACCACATAAAATGACCATTTTATGAATGAATCCGATTCTTTCTACTACCCCATCACTGTATTAGCTATAACAATTTATCTAAAATAAACCTGTAATCACTTTTTAGTGAAATAAGATATATGTGTGTATATACATACATATTTACATATAAATCACACATACCTGGGTTATAGGCTTCCATAAAACCAAATGGGCCATAGTCGATTGTAATGGATAACAAACTGAAGTTATCGGTATTACAAACACCTGAAACCACAACAAAAAGATTCCAAAAACGTGGTAATAAAATAATAAGGCATTTTTTAAATGTATAAAATTATCCAGAATAGAAAAGGCAATGGAAATGCATTTGTTTTAGAAGTGAAACAAAATTAGATTATCAAGTGCAAGTTTAACTGGTGATGTCAAATAACTTAATAGATATCAAAACTACATCTTTTAACTAAATTTAGCCTTTTGTTTTATACCCCACCCCCACAAAGATTTCAAATAGTGCAGGAACAAAAGCGCCAAGAAATACAACTTCTTCTTACTTATCCTCCATTTCTTCCATTTGTTTTTAAAAATATAGGTTACTTGGAATGGAAATGAAACTAGTAAAGGAATAAGATGAATTCATTTCCAAAGGATGAGAAAAGGGGGAAATATGGATATGTTCCCCATTACAGTCCTCAGCTGCAGACCACTAGCAGACTGGGGAAGGAGTGTGCCCTCCCAGGCAAGGGGGCTAGGGCTGGCGGCCGGAGTGTGGGGTACGAGGAAGCCGGGGAACAGATACACCAGCCTAATACAGGGTATTTGGCAACTGTGTCCAATGTAGGGTTTCAACCTTTTTCAGAGCAAGATGGCCCTGTTTATCAAAATGTTAAATAGACAGACTCTCTAACCCAGCCATTCCACATTAGGGGTTTGTCCTCCAAAGTTACCTTCAGGAATATGAAGATACAGTTGCAAGGTAGTCGCTATGGTTCATAATAGCAAAAACTATGAAACACCTACCCCGCTCTCCCCCAACCCACCCCAAGAGAGATACACAGAATATGTGTGTGATAAGCAAGCAGATTTCAAGAAGTTTTGCAATGTGGGATTCCCTTTTGGTATTTATCTAGAGACATTAGAACATACATGATTTGTTTTTCAGTTATTCTTAGTTCAGGCAGATAGTCCTTCCTATGCAACTTCACACACTAAGTGGCTTCAAACACACAAGCCAGCCCTGCTTTTTTCATAGGAGGTGTACGAATATCATCCCCAAAAAGCCCAAAAGAATTGATATGAAATGGGTTACTAATGATTACCCTGGAGAATGGAATTCACACTCACTTCTGTATACTTCCAATTCTTTTTTTTTTTTTACGATTTTTTTATTTATTTGAGAGAGTGAGCCAGAGGGAGAGAGAGAGAGAGAGAGCACATAAGCATGGGTGAGGGGAGGGGCAGAGGGAGAAATGGACTCCCCACCGAGCAGGGAGCCAGACGCAGGACTCGATCCCAGGACCCTGAGATCATGACCTGAGCCCGAGGCAGCCACTTAACCGACTGAGCCACCCAGGCACCCTATACTTACCATTCTTTACCATAAGCATGCAGTGCTTTTATAATTAAGATTTTATAAACAGCTTTAAAGAAACCTAAATATAATACATGTAGCCACAATGTTGAAAAGATTTGCAGGCTGGGGCACTTGGGTGGTTCAGTTGGTTAAGCATCCAACTCTGGAGTTTGACTCGGGTCTTGATCTTGGGATTGTGAAATCAAGTCCAGCTTCCGGAGTCAGGCTCTGCGCTCAGCCTGGAGTCTGCTTGTCCCTCTTCCCCCACCCCCGTCCCTCCCCCTGCTCACTCGTGCTCTCTCTAAAATCAATCAATCAAATCTTTTTTTAAAAAAGAAAGTTATGCAGGTAATAATATCCTCGTCAAATTGAGGATGCTTATTCTATTTTGTGTACACTGTTCCATTCAAAACCATTTTAAACACAAGAAAATTGTTTCTCTGTTGCTAAGAACAAATTCATATATCGTAAATGTTAAGAAGATCATCAGCGGGAATATTTTGAAGTACCCAAAAAAGAAGTCTTCTGGTTCAACAAATTAACTCTGCTTTCCCACCAGGAAAATGAAACATCAGTAGATGACTTACCATGAGCAAAACCAACAGACATCCACAAGGCAATGAGTTGTGCCGTCTTTGATACCACAATAGAGAAAAAATCCTAAAATAAAATTCAGAAATTTTTCAGATTTTCAGGAATGTATACTCTTTTAGGATCTTCTGCTAAGTCATAAGGCAAACATGGAAAGAATTCAGAATGCCAAAAGATGACTAAAGGAATGGAAATTAGCAGATGTACAGAAAAAATGGAAGAATGTAGAATTAGTCACTGAGAAATAATATGTAAAGGCTCAGACACAGTATAATGACCAGGTTTCCTCCATGTCCAGTAAGAACAGGAAGAGCATTAGAATTCAGCGCAAGTGAGGTAAATGTAAGCAAAGTGAGTTCTTAAACTTTGAAATGAGTCACCAAGAAAAATAATGGAATTCTCTTCTCTGCGGCCGCTAAGAGAACGAAAGAGGGTTATGAAGACCAAATCATTTCCACGGGAATAGAAAATCACATTTTCCTGTTACGTATTGTGTTTATTTTAAAATTACTACTATAGAAGTATCTATATTTCTCACACGTGAGAAAAGAATACGTAAGACCAAATTACACAACATGGGTGCAAAACATAACGTCTAGAATCAGGATGTAGTAGCACCTGTTCTTTTTCTCTGGATACCTTTCAAACAAAACAACTCTTACCTATGTCTTGTTTATGAATTGGTTCACCTTCTCCTCCTCTAACAAAATGTTCAAAGTGCTCTACATTTCCTTTCCTACCTTTAGTAAAGTTCTAAGTTGTAACCGCTGATGTTGGCGGGCCATGAGAGAAAACCGAGTATCGCTCTTTCTCTTTAAAAACTTACCACATATCTGTTAGGTTCTGTGACCTTCACTGAGGGGAAGTGCTCCCGTATGATGAAGTCTAATAATGTCCTGGAGAGAAGAAGGAGAGAGCATCAGCGTTCCTCAGTATCAAATCATCTAAATCTGCCCTTTACATCCAGGAAGCCATTAGATGCAAACTTAAAATTTTAAAAATTAAAGTAAGATTTTACTCTCAAAACAGCCACAGAGAAATACTTCCTCAATACCAGTCAAAACTGGAAATGTGTTTCTAAGACAGTATTAGATTCCACCATGTTATATTACAAATGCAGATTAGTTCAGTAAATACCCAGCACACACCTACTATATGCCCCATCAGGTGCAAGTCCTGGGGGAAAGGATATGCCAAGACCCAGGCCCAGAGGACCCAAACCTCAAAGCACACAGAGCAGATCAGGGAGACGAACACAGGAAAAAATACTGACATTACAGTGTAACATATGCAATAACAGAACAATATAAAAGACACAAAGATAGCAGGGAACAATTATTTATGTCGGCAGGGTCACGTAAGACTTCACAAACAGGGGGTGGCAAAAAACTGCCCAATGCTTGAAGTTAAAGTACTTAAGTTGTCTGTGTATCATATTTTTTATTCCCTATTTTAACTGACTTGTCAACTAACTATAGTGTTGAATGCACTGGATAAGAAAGAAGCCAGAAAAAAATTGGGGGTTGTAGATGTGACTTGGGAATTATTAAAAGCCAGTCAAAACAAAAGGAGTGGATTAGAGCTTGTGTATATATGTATTTTTCTAGTCATTTAATAATTTAATCGTGAATAAGTGCTTATATGTCAAGAATTGTTGCAGGCATTTGGGAAACAAAAAGGAATATATACGTGGCTATGTGAGCCAATAGAGAGATTTTCAGGAGAAGGCGGTCACTAATATACATCAAATGCCAGAGAGCTAAGTGAACAATACGGAAGTATTACTACCAGATGGAACAGTTTCAGTGACACCATGAATCCAAGCAGAAGTGACCCCAAAAAACAAACAGAAGTTAGAAATAATGCCCTTTGAGTGTAGACAACTCTTCTCAACAAGCAAGATGACCATGAGCTCAGAGAACATTTGCTAAAGTAAGAGACTCAGAGACCACTCTGACCAGTGTGATGACTTTTCTACTCTGCTTACTCATTTCCCTCTTGTCTTCTCTCCCCGCATCCTTCACTGACTAGGTATCTGGACTTACTACGCTGATAACTACAATACAGGATCCACAACCCACATGATTCTAGTTTGTCTAAGAGAATCTATGTGACTTTTTATGACTTTTTAAAACTGTATTATCTTAACAACAGGAAGCAAAATTCCTCTCAAAGGAGGAAATGTTTTTGCCTGAAGACACATCTCATAAGTGGGCTTGAGGAGGATGGAGCTGTGCAAGTAGAGACACTGCGGGCACCCAGACATCACAAAATGCTAGAAACTGTACTGCGTGGTGCAAGAGGAAGAATTCGTTGCTTTCGCTCTTTTGAAGCGATCCTCTGTCCTCCCTGCAGAAAAGTCTTCAGTAAGATACATTCTGTCCTGAGATGCTTTGTGTAAACTTTGCCTGTTTGTTTGTTTGCTTTTGTCCTAGTGAAGCGGCTGAGTTTCAAGTATGCGTCAACCCAGAGCAAACCAGGCATCTCACACCTGTCAAAACTACAGTCCAAGGAAGAAGAGACAGGAGAGAGAAGACACCCTGGGAATCCCAGAAGTTGGAAGGAGATCTTTGGGCCTCTGCAGGCTGCAGATTTGGGGGGGTGGGGGTTGAATTACTTCCACCCAGGGCTCTGAATGGCACAGAGGCCCTCAGCTGCAACTGGGTTGCATACTAGATTAAAAATTCCTTGAGCAAAGGGTCTACTGGGTCTCACACTTCTTTTGGCCTCCTAGAAAACCCACACATACCAAGTGTTAAAAATATTTATTAATTGAAATATTTGGTTTTACTTATAAGAAAACCCAAAGTATTTTAACTTCACAGCACTTATATAAGCATTTAATTGTCTTCGATCACTTAAAAAAAAAGTCATTTTCTAACCTTAGTAAATCCAGTTCACCATAATGAGCCAAAATTTCTAATGATCCAATTCTAAACCATGATTTTGCAACACGCAGCACTATTGCACCTGAAAAACACACATTTTAGCACAAGTTATTTTAAACTGTGCAAATACAGCATAATAAGCTTTTCTGAGAATTTAAATTATTTTAGTAGAAAAACAATACAGGAACCCAATTTATCAGAAAAGCAACTAATTTATACTCTAGAAAGGATTGAGGATATTTCTCTATTTCTTTAAGCCTTGAATCAGTTAGAATATCAGGAACCACAACACTTTCAGAAATACCAAGGCTCCAACCTCACTAAAGGCCGCTCAGTTAAACTGTCAGGATCCAAACATGGGGATTCCCACTGTCTCCTCTGTTGTGACCTTTTCCCTGTACCCTCACCCCAAAATAGGGAATTAGTAAATAATTTCCATGGCATAGTCCCTGCAAGTGCCTTCTCTCGGTGTAACTAATCGAAAATCAACGTCAATAAATGAACGTTTGCATATGTTCTAACTTATGCATACACAGATGAAACAAAGTGAATCTATGCATTTTTGTGTTAGTGTTTGCAGCCTTCTGTTGCCGCCTTCTGTTTTGACTACAGGCATTAGCAATACAATTAGTAAAGAGAATTTGTGTCTTTTTTTTCTCAAAAGGAATGCTGTACTTCCATGTGTCTAGATGTCAAGATGAAGTCTTCCCAGGCAACAAAGCCTCCTGCTCTGTTGGTGTTGCCCTTCGACATAATCCCACATTCACTGCTACCTCTGGGCCTCTGTGCTATTCCCTGCTCCACGCACATGCACACTCCTCCTTCTCCCCCGACTGCAATCCTTCCTAACCTCAAAGATAAATAACCCTTAACTCCTTTAAGCATGACTACTTTAGGGGGATTGTTTTTTATGAAAATCTTGTCAAAACATATTAGGTGCTAAGTATAAAGAATATAACTCGGTGGACACTCGGTGAATCACCGTGAACATCAGTAAAAATGCTGCCCCCGTCATACAGTGATGTCCGCAGGACCCAACAGAGCAGGTAAGGCTTTGCTTTCTAAACTGTTGAATAAGATTATTATTAGGGCACCTGGCTGGCGTAGTTGGTAGAGCATGTGACTCTTGATCTCAGGGCAGTGAGGGCAAGCCCCACACTGGTGTAGAGCTTACTCAAAATCAATCAATCAATCAGTCAATCACTTATTATTGATTTTCAGGTCTCTTCTCTCCCCAGAGATTCAAGGTCAAGTTTCTCTCACTGTTTCTTTTGCTGCTCTGCAGCACACTTCTCACCCCTTCCTGATTTTTTTTATTTCTGGCCTACTAAAGCCTGAGGAAGAAGTTAACTGAACCGACTGGAAGCATGCATGAAGTAAGAGCAGTCAGGCTCTGAGGAAAGGTCTGAGGGTCTCTCCTCAGAAGAAAGAGCATGAACTTTCATGTCCTGGTTTTGTAACATTTTGCTGGTCCACAAAGATGTCCAGGATTTGTTACTCTTTAAGAACTCAGCCGAATTTTATGTAAATATTCTAAAAATTATCATTACCTCTTTCTTTCACAATGTTTCCATTGTAGAACTGATCTCTCCATACTTCATCATCGCTCACAACCAGACTGAAACATAAGAGAATCCAACAAAGTTACATGTTAACTGCTAGCAAGCTACCAAGAAGTACCTAAAACCGTAAGAAATGGTGAGAAATCATGCTACCAGAGATTTATTGGCTCAATTTACCAACACATGCCTGCAGAAAACATGATGCGGTCCTGAAAGTTAGCTTCAAGGAAAAAGGAATTACCTTGCAGCTCTGCTAGTTGGAATTCCAAGAGAGTGCATAGCCTCGCTGCATAAAAATTCTCTCACTGAGGAACGAAGTACAGCTCTGCCGTCACCATTTCTAGGGCAAAACGAGAAAAAACATTTTCAGTTGTAATGAAGACAACATTAATTTTTATTTAGGTGACCAAAAAAATATCAAACTGTACCGGGAGTATGGAGTCTTTCCTGAGCCCTTTAATTGGAGCTCCCACTTTTCACCCTGCCTTCAACAACAACAAAGAAATCTAAGTATCAGAAGATCCGTGTTAATATTTAGCAGAAAAGCTATTGTACCAGAAAACATGTGGTACCTGTTCATGTAAATTCCAAGAAGATGGGCTCTTCCGTCCCCAAGCTGACCTGCCCATATCCCAAACTAAAGGAGAAAAAGGAAAATTATTCATGCTTATTACCCTTTAAAGCTTTCATAGTAATTTTACAGCCAAAGTTATTTTGTAAAAATTGAGAATGGGGTATTGCATTTTTAGGATTATAATAATCAACAACTTGAACAAAGGTGAAAATAAAATTCAATCAATAAGACATAAGTGAAATTCATTTTAAAAAATATAAATTTGAGACATATAATTAAATTCATCATCTTACAGCTGAGCTAAACTCTGTTAGGTGTAGAATACTTAGAACTGATCTATTGATCTATTTAATTCCAGAATATGAACTAGGAACAACTTATTTATAGAAAGTTTGCCTATAGTATATGCATGCAATGTAAAATCAAGAACATACTTGCAACTGAAAAAATTTGCTTTTGAACTTGCACAGTTAGCTGTTTCCAACATTTTCTGTTTGTGGTTGCCCAACTCCCAGTTATACCACTTACTAGCTATGGAAATTTGAATTACTTAATCCCATTGAGACTGACCTTTCATTTCTGTAAAATGAGATAACCCTTGCCAGGTTGTTACAAGAATGAATGCTAATGGATGCTCTGTCCTATGTCCGACACATGCAAGAGCTCCTAAGATGGTAATAATTATCATTACCAACAGTGATTTGCTAACTTAGACATCACTCCATTTTCCACATGCATGTTACTTCCACCAGAAGGTTGTCTCTGACTTTCTGGGACTAGGAGGGTTCTGTGAATTCCCATGACTCCTACTCTTAACCCTATCACGACGCTGATGTTATTAGAATTCACTTCTTTATCTCCTCCCCTAGAGTATTAGCAATCTATAGTTCCTGGCACATAAAAGGGGTTCTATAAATAGGTGTGGAATATTTAAACTATGTTTATAGTTCTGATAGAAAAACACGAATTTGAGAAAAATCTATCCAGTATTTTAATTTTTCATCTTAACAAGGAACAGATCACCATTAATTTTAGCTATATGATACCTCTAAGAGCACAAATCTGAAAGGTGCTCTTAGCATATTCTGGCAATTTCTAAAGTCAACAATACATTAGGTATATCCCACACCATGAAAAAGAAGTAGAAAGAATAGTAACTCCAGAGCTAGGAGTGAAGTCCGGGGAACTAAGAAGGTAGCTCTCTATTAATAAAGGAGAAATCATTTAGTGTTCAAAATGGCAAAGCCATCCTTATAAATCTTTATAATTTCAAATCAGAGAGAAGCAAGAGATGAAACGTGAAATTGATGAGAAAAATCTAGTTTACTATGCTACCCCAAAAAAAAAATCCTACAAAAAAATACAGCTTAACAAAACTCTGCAGGGCTTAAGGTCTGCATTTGTACTCTAACAGTACATGTTGAGTACTGGTACAAAATGCTATCTAATAAATTTAACCTATGTGGGAAATGGCTTTTTGAACTATGGAATCCCTATATTTGGGAGCTAAAAAAAACCATAAGGATCATCTAGTCCAGAAGTTTCAAAATTGAGAAACATAGTTCGGCAAAATGTTATTTTTCCTTAAAAACAAAATACAACAAAACCCTACAGTCAAGTATGTTGGGAAAATGGGGTGTTAAATAAAATTAAGCGGATTTCTTTGCCACAGCCCTTCTCACAACTCCTGGAATGGACCTGGTCAACCCTTGCACCTTACAGATCAAGACACTGAGGTTCGAGTTTGTCATAGATGACCCCTGAAGTCTTTTTCCATCCTAATGGTCTATGTCACTTTGCTTCTCGGCTTATGTCAGTTTAGCTTCTATGACAGTTTTGCCTCTTAGGATATTGAGGAATGAAAGCAACAAAAATCTAAAAGGAATTAACTGCCCCCAACAAACCAGAGCCTGATATTATCATTATTATAATAACTATCATGGAAGCACTTTTTACTTTTCATATTTTCTAACTTAATCCTTACTCCAACCCTATTATGCTTCTCTACTTTTCCTAAAATATATTCCGAAGTCAGCCAGCCCCCGGACAGCCAGACTGTTAATCTTATCTAGTTCACAGCAAGTTCAACAACTGGTCCTGTGTTCCTTCTTTTTCTCCTTTTTTTTTTTAATTTAGTCAGATATCACAACCTGAACTTGCTTCAATATCTTAACTTCATTTCTAGAAGTCGCTTTCCTAATTGCTTCAGCATAAATAACATCCTCAGTTAATCCTGATTAAATTCTAGCAGTCTCTAGCAGTTCTAAAACTTCCTTCTGCAGGTATCCTGGCAAAACTATAATCTCTTTATCCTTCTGGGGCTTTTATATTGACTTTTTGTGCTACTTGATTTTGCCTACATCTCTTGCCTGAAACGTCCCTGAATGAGTTCTCTAGCAATAATTCACAGAAATATTATATTAGTGCTATCCCAGTTTTCCTGATTCTGTCAAAGAAAGTTGGGCATTAGCTTTATCACAGCAAGAAATCACATCAGCCAATTACAAACATCTTACGATGACACATTCTTCTAGAAGCATCTGTTGAAGTCTCCATACACTAATATTAGAAGAATTAATGCAAAATAACTTCATTAATGGGACAGCCTTTCCACCAACTGTTTATATTTACGTAAGGGAAGTCGTAGCGGATGCTATGATGCTGTCATACCTGGTGCCCACCATATCTGTGAGCCAATGGAATGGATCCAAATACTATCTTTTCACCACTCACAAGCTGGATAAAATCATCTGTTTCGGAGACAGATAAGTCAAGGTCCAAAATATCTTCTAGAACTTCCTGACGCAGGAAAAAAACAAAAACAAAACAAAACAAAAAGACCTTACAAACTGAAGTAATCCTTTAATAATTTTAGAGAAAAGAGACTTGGTGGAAGAAAGAAAATTAAAAGAATGAACCTCTTCAAAAAGTACATTAATATTTTCTCATGAGGGATGTACCATAGTTTATATTATTTATGCTATTTGGGAAAATCAGTTCTATTAGATAGTTTTAAAATTTTTATTTAATTCTTGTGATGCATAGTTAAATACTATTTTTCTTAGCACACATTCTTTAAAGGAACTAGAAAAAAGTTAATGTCCTATTTCTATCACAAATCCAATTATATCATGAGAGAACAATTTATAATTTATTAGAGCCCATTTCTAAGAATTTAACTCATTTGCCCCTTTTTTCAAAAAGGGGTGTTTTCTTTGTAAGATAACTTTAAGATCAAACGGAGTACTAGGCTGAGTATCAAAACTAGGAATCAGTATCAAAACATGATTTCTAAGAATGACATTCTCCAAGTGTCTGAATTTTAAACACAAACATAATCATTTACCAATAGACTAACAATTCAACTCCAAAAAGTATGAATATCTTTTTTTTAGACAAAAGTTATAATGAATTAAGTATTTTTGTTGTGAAAAAATAAAGCCTAACCTTTGAAACTGCTACAAGACGTACTCTTGATTTGAAAGGAGTAGGGAAGGCAATTGAAAAAATACAGTTTTTCACTTTACGAACATAATTTTCTTTAACAGGATCAACTGGCAACACGGCTGATTAAAAAAAAAAAAACAACAAAATCTCTTCTTAGTGTTTTCATTTGTCTCATAGACAACATTAACATTCCTCAGGACTACAGTTCTTCGAGAAAATCAATTTATACCACTGTTTTCTTCCTACTTCGTTATTTAAAGCCTATTTTGTCATTTCAACCATATCTATCCAATATTCATGTAATACAGTAAATGGAGCCACCCAAGAAGATGGGAGATGGAAAAAGTTTAAAACAAGATACATACCCTGTCTTTGAGGATTTCACTTGTGGGAGACCAACAGGATACACAATATGTTTATAAATAAGGATGTATAAATGAAGTGGAGGTGAGCAGCATTATAGTTTTAGAATTACAGTACTAGTACAGTACTAGTGGAATTAGTACAGCTAATTCCACTAGCCAATTCAGTGGAATCCAACCAAAAAATATTAGGCAGTTAATCACATTCTTTCTGCCCTTCAGAAAATCATAATTACTCAAAGAAACAGATACATATAAAAAACCCTAATACCACGCAACAGATGTTTTACTAAATGTACAAAGCATGCACTAAAGCACATGTACCTTATTTTAAAAGCTGCACGAAAAGAGTTCTGAACATGCTTTAGATACTCAGAACGTATTTTCTTTTAAGTACAATTTAAAAAATCTTAATCTGTTTTCCTAATCCAAACCAATTAAAACAAAAAACAAACAGAAGAGGGTAGGTGTATTACTAAAATCACAAAACAAGGGGACACAAAAACTTGTTTTTGGATAGAGATTATATTGTCAAGATATCAGTGTAACCAGATTATTTAATAAACATATGGAAACCCAACCAACATCCTAGCAGGATTTTTTTGAAGAAAAAGATCATCTTAGGGCGCCTGGGTGGCTCAGTTGGTTAAGCGTCTGCCTTCAGCTCAGGTCCTGGGGTCGGGTTCCCTGCTCAGTGGGGAACCTGCTTCTCCCTCTCGCTCTGCTGTTCCCCCTGCTTGTGAGTTCTCTCTTTCTCAAATAAATAAAATCTTAAAAAAACAACAATTGATCAGCTTAAAGTGTAAATCTTGAAAAATAAAAACTAATGTTTTAGAAATGGGAGTTTTCTTATAAATTATAAGAACACAATAACTAAAAATAGTTATCCCCCAAATAGATGCAAAGAACAAAGGGACTCAATAAAAAGAACAGAAACAGCCCAAAGTAATGTTAAGAATTCTCTATATAATGAAAATGATATTTTGAATCAGTAGGGAAACGTGGCATCAAGATACATCAAGATCCAACTGTTCGGATTAACTTCTATTTATCCCACCCAAGCCTAGGTGAACCAAATGTCAGTTATAACAGAAATAAGAGTAATCTTCTATCTTTCCCAGATGAGTATAAAAACAGGCAAATGTGGACCAGATTTAACCTTTATATTTTCCCCTAAATACATGGTACATAAGGCACATTATGGGGAACAAATGGGTAGTCAGCCAAAAAACGGCTGATTTCAGCATTCACCACAGAAAACCTGACAATATGATTAAAAGTAGAAGATCCCACAGTGTATTTTCTTCTCTTTTAGGAGAGCCATTATATGGAAATAGACTAAATTATAATTTGTGCACTTATCATGATGCCCTAACATTTTAGTAGCACACAGACAGTATTTACTGTTCATTAATACCCATGATTTTGTACTGACTGACTCACATTTTGGCAAGGTAGTTTATCAGCCAATACATTTAATCATTGGCTGTGGAACAAGAGGCCAACTGCTTCAGAAGTCCCCAGCCCTCACCCTCGTTACACTTTAACCAAATGATCAGTCATAAACTACAAACCCAAACCAAGACAAAATTCCAGATGCATAGTAAGTCTTTATCTTAACATCTCAGAGAAATCAGTCATTCCAAAATTAAATTCTGTAGCATTCAGCTTTGCCTAAGAATATGAAATCCACAAAACCCGCAAATCTTTCAGTTTGATGATGCCTGAACCTCTTCTCTCAATAAACGTTCTTACTACAGTGACCTTGGTAATTCATTGATCATTTATCTGATAACATCAGGATGAGACGTTTTCAGGCAGTACTATGGATCAAGACATGGTATACAATCTATACATAGTATCATGTATATAATCTCTCCTTGGCTATAAAACCTGGTCCTACCACACAGCATGTTTTGAACAGTATCACTATGGAAAGAAAATGTCTTATTAAAGTACAGTCAACTCTCCAACATTGAAATAACAACTTTGAAAATGCTTTCAATTACACACTTATTCCATGTTTATCAGTCATTACTGGTCGCTTCATTCATAAAAGTAGTCAAAATGACCCAAGTTGTTCCTAGCCTGTGCATAGAGGGGTCTGTTCTTTGGCAGTTACTTGCACAGCTCAATGGTTTTAACTTCCTAGACACAGGCTTGGCCTCTTTGGCTCGGGAGAGACGGCTCGCCCAGACAGAAGGTCCCGCTTGGTCGCTCCCGGTACCGGAGCCGGCAGCGGGGCGACGGGCGGCTCCCGCGAGCTCGGGGCAGGCGAGGGGGCGAGCGCCCGAGGTTCGGCGCGACCGTCCCGGGATGCATGTATTCTGCAACCTATTGGTAGGTTATATAGCTCATCAAAGGTGTAGCTATACTATAATTTTGGAAACCTTCACAAAGTTTATCTGCTTTCCCTACTTAGCCTTGCATAAATTCCATCTTTTTAAGAGGGAGGTGTTTTGTTTTAATCAGGGAAAACTATCTCTAAATGAAAATGGCCTGGTAGATAGAGCCGTATCTGCCAACTGTGAGCTTGGCAAGACATGCAAATCCTCCTATCTGTGTCCCTATCTGTGAAAAGCGGCAAATGATAATACCTAAGTTGTAGGATTATTGTAAATACAAGTGCTTATTGCTACACTTTACCATGGCAAAGTCTAGCTGTGGCGTATTTCTTAATATACAAGCCTGTATCAAGCCACAGATGTGTACTAACAACCTTTATTTGTAAAGCGCCTGACATTTTTTTTTACATCATATTCCTCAAGATTGGGGAAAAAATCCTAAACTTGGCTTATTTTAGCCAACCTTATTCTATGCTCTTATTCCGTAAAAAAACAACACTTTGAAGATAAATATAAAAATAATGTGCTAATGCTATACCACGGGTACTTTCACTTTTTAAATGCAAAAAGCATGGTTCAAAAGAACAGACAAAAATTTTAGAGAATTGTAGTTGCCTATTTGCTGGTCTATTTCCTCATAAAGGTGAATTTTTTGAGGACAGATGAAGCTTCTTTCATTTCTGTATCCCTAACGCCTACACTTTCTCGCCCTGGCTCTGCTTGTGTGCACCACGGACTGCTGTTATAAGTACGCTTTCTCATTACCATGAGAAGAGTATATCTGGCCATAGAACCAAGGAGAGGTCTTTCTAACCCACGTCAGGTACTAATCCTGTACATAATTCCAGTATCCCCAAGGCTGGCAAATATGTCCAACATTACCAAATACTAAACAATTTCACACAGCTAAGTACACCCACGAGTGGGACTCCCATCTAGATATGAGCAAGACTGCCAAACTATGCCACGATGTACCTTTAAGGTTTTCGGAGGACAGAGTCCAAAAGTCGAGAGACAAGGCTAATTTAGCTTCTGTCTCACAAAAGCCCAGCTCGTGGTGCGACACGTTACTGGAAAGATGCCAAAGGCGGGCACTTCCTTCCAGGCCAGGGAGCAAGGAGCAGAGGACAACGGCGTGGCAGGTCACGCCCAAGAGAAACAGCGGCGGACACCGGAGCCCCCGGGTTCGGCAGCAAAACAGGAGCCCAATTCTTTGAGTCATCTCTCTGCCTAAACACGCAGAACAGAAGAGCTGCCGACTGGAGGTCTGGGCGCGGTGGCAGTTCTTGTTACCGGCCGCTCTCCCAAAGGTCCATTTTTGCTATGACCGCTGGAGCTCCTGGCTCCCCGGAGCGGCGGGCAGGGGCTCGGGAGAGACGGCTCGCCCAGACAGAAGGTCCCGCTTGGTCGCTCCCGGTACTGGAGCCGGCAGCGGGGCGACGGGCGGCTCCCGGGAGCTCGGGGCAGGCGAGGGGGCGAGCGCCCGACGTTCCGCGCGGCCGTCCCGGGAGCGCGCCTTCAGGCGCCAGCCCCGGGAGAAGCGGGAAGCGGCGGCCCGCGTGGGGCCCAAGCTCTTCCTGTGCCAAGTTTCCGGCTCCGGGTCCCGGGAGGCGGACCGCCGGGCCGCAGGCGGAGCCAGCGCCCCGCCGCGGCTTTCAGACTCTGACCATGGCCTCAGGCGGGTGGCCCTGGCGGCGCTGCTGCTCCTGGAGGCCGGCGGCCCGGAGCCCCGGGCCCGGCTCCCCCGGCCGCGCGGGGCCGCCCCGGACGCCCTCGGCTGCAGACGCGGGCGCTCAGGTGAGGCCCCGAGGCGCGCGCGGCAGCCGGGCGCAGAGGTCACGGCGCCAATGACAGCGGCGCGGCAGAAATGAATGGGAGCTAGCGGCACGTGCGTCGGGGCTGGGGGCCGCGGGGCTGCGCTGCGGGGGGACCCCGGGCTGGCTGGGCGCCGGGACCCGAGCCCCGCCGGGGGACGTGGAGCGGTGGGCGCCGGGCGTCTCTGCCTGAAGCAGGGGTGCCCGGCGCGAGACTGCAGAACGTGGTCCCGGGGACCCGGACGCCTCGGGGCCTGGGGAGGGAGCGGTGAGGAGCCAGGCCTTGGGGGCAGGCGGGGGGGCGGCGGGGTAGTCAGGTTGTCTCCTGGGGTAGGGAGCCAGTGAAGCCTGGAGACCCGACTGCACCCGTTTCCTTTCGGATTTCAGCCAGGGCTTCAGGAGGACAGGTCTTAATTAGGATTTTAGAGCAAAAGGTGCCCCCTGAGATCCAGGTGGGCTCGGAATAGGCGGTTTGTGGAGAGTATGTAGGGCTAATGCCCTGGGTGCACCGCATTTCTGTCTCTGTCGTACAGTAGTTGCTTCCCCGGGAGACCCAACCCGGACGGGGTGGGAGGGCACTGGAAGAAAAGGCCTGAGGATGTCACAAGTAGAGAAACATTGAACTTTGATGTGACTTCTTGAGTTGAGTCAGAATCTCAGCACTAACCGTGACTACTTGACTCTCTCCTGTACAGCTCTTGGGCCCGACCTCATTTTTCTCCCTTTCCGGCCAGTTTAGCCTCTGTAAAGTGACATGTTCTGTGGCTCCATAAGTCTTTTTTTTATTTTTTTTTTAAGATTTTTATTTATTTATTCATGAGAGACAGAGGGAGAGAGAGAGAAGCAGAGGGAGAAGCAGGCTCCCAAGGAGCAGGGAGCCCGATGCGGGACTCGATCCCAGGACCCTGGGATCATGACCTGAGCCGAAGGCAGACGCTTAACCATCTGAGCCACCCAGGCGCCCTGGCTCCATAAGTCTTAACTGCACTTTGTAGTGATTGATTCTCAAAGTGCTATAGGGTAGCACTGTTTGGGATAATTGAGCAAAATCTGTAGATTCACTGTCCTTTTTAGAGACTTCTCCAGTCACATAGCAATTATGATGTGTTCCCCTTTCATCCACAAGACTCAGGGTTTTTTGCTTTGTTTTGTTTTGTTTTGTTTTAAGTTTATTGAATTTAGGACTCTTCTATTTCAGTTGGCTTTGGGACACTTCATATTCCCATGTATTCCTCAAACATCAGTTACCTATATGAAATATGTAGCTTTTATAAATGTATACTTTGTACCAAGGTGGATACATATCACAACTTATCCAGAACAGGCACCTGGAGAGAGAATAGCAGCAGGGCCAGCAAACAGCTAGTAAAAAGAGAATATGGGCGAAGAGTCTCAGGACTTTGCTGGGATCCATTTCAGTACTGTTCTAACCAGACTTCAATATTTCTAGCATCACAGATGAAGGCATTATTTGGAGAGATGTTTGCACCCTCCATCTAATAGCACTGGATACTTCTTTGACACTCCTTTTTTAAAATGTATTTAAATTCCAGTATAGGGGCACCTGGGTGGCTCAGTCGTTAAGCGCCTGCCTTCTGCTCAGGTCATGATCCCAGAGTCCTGGGATCGAGCCCCGCATCGGGCTTCTTGCTCGGCAGGAAGCCTGCTTCTCCCTCTGCTGCTCCCCCTGCTTGTGCTCGCTCACGCATGCTCTCTCCTTCTCTGTCTCAAATAAATAAATAAAATCTTTTAAAAAATAAATACATTCCAGTATAATTAATGCACAGTATTATGTTAGTTTCAGGTGGGCAATGTACTGATTTGAAAATTCCATAGGGATAAGTGTACTCTTGATCCCCTTCACCTGTTTCCCCCACGGACCTCCCCTCTGGTAACCATCAGTTTGTTCTCTAGTTAAGAACCTGTCTTCTGGTTTGTCTCTTTTTTCTATGTTCATTTGTTTTTTAAATTCCACATGTGAGTGAAATCATTTCTCTTCATGACTCATTTCAGTTAGTGTTATACTCTCGCTCCATCCGTGTTGTTGCAAATGGCAAGGTTTCATTCTTTTAATAGATGAGTAATATCCTATTGTATATATACCACATCTTCTTTATCCATTTACCTATCAATGGAAACTTGAGTTACTTCGATATTTTAGCTATTGTAAATAACACTGCAGTAAACATAGGGGTGCATATATCTTTTCAAATTCGTGTTTTCATACTTTCTGGGTAAATACCCACTGGTGGAATTACTGGATCATATGGTAATTCTGTTTAATTATTTTGAGGAAACTCCATACTATTTTCCACAGGCTGCATCAGTTTGCATTCCAACAGTAAACGAGTATTCCTTTTTCTCCACATCCTCAGCACTTGCTTCTTGTGGTTTTGATTTTAGCCATTCTGACAGATGTGAGGTGATATCTCGTTCTGATTTTAATTTGCATTTCTGTAATGATTAGTGAGGTTGAGCATCTTTTCATGTGTCTGTTGACCATCTGTATGTCTTTGGAGAAATGTCTGTTCATGTCTTCTGCCCATTTTTAATTGGATTAAATTTTTTTTGGTGTTGAGTTGTATGAGTTCTTTATATATTTTGGCTACTAACCCCTTATATATGATCCGTAAAGATCTTCTGGTCAGTAGGTTATCTTTTCATTTTGTTGATTGTTTGCTGTACAGAAGCTTTTTATTTTGATACAGTCCTGACACTCCTTTTTTTTTTTTTTTTTTTTTTGATGACGTGCCCACTGAACAACTTTTCCAGCCACAGAAAGGGTGCTTTCCTGGAGAGAATGTGCTCAGTGTTTTCCATGTCTGCTTTCAGGACCACAGGGTGGTACTACACTGATGATGCCAATGCCATATATTGCTGATTCATGTGTCATCACTATTTTCACTATAAATGAAGACATTGGCCTTCTGGTGTCTACCTCAGGCATGTGTCTTTGGTTACTTCAAGTCTCTTAAGCCCTGATAATCCTAACAAAGAGCAACAATGATAAAAGCCACGTCTGCCCTCAGACGCAGCTCTGTTTCCTGATATATGTACATTCTCCCAACTTCACCTGTGGTAGCATTAACAAATCCTGCAATAGGACAGAAACCGGTGTGCATCTGTTACTGCCAAATCACTTGTCGATTTTTGATTCTTACTCAGCTTTTTTTTTTTTTTAAGTAAATTCATGGGGGCGCCTGGGTGGCTCAGTCAGTTAAGCGTCTGCCTTTGGCTCAGGTCCTGATCGAGCCCCACATCGGGCTCCCTGCTCCGCGGGAAGCCTGCTTCTCCCTCTCCCACTCCCCCTGCTGTGTTCCCCTCTCGCTGTGTATCTCTCTGTCAGATAAATAAAATCTTTAAAAAAAATTAAAATCAATTCAATTTAGTTTACATATAGTGTATTATTAGTTTCAGGGGTAGCATTTACTGGTTCATCAGTTGCATATAACACCCAGTGCTCATTACATGAAGTGGCCTCCTTAATGCCCATCACCCAGTTACCCCATCACCTGGTTACCCCATCTTCCCACCCAACTTCCCTCCAGCAACCCTCAGTTTGTTTCCTATAGTAAGAGTCTCTTATGGTTTGCCTTCCTTTTCATCTTATTTTAGTTTTCCTTCCCTTCCCGTGTATTCATCTGTTATGTTTCTTAAATTCCACATATGAGTGAAATCATATGGTATTTGTCTTTCTCTGACTGACTTATTTCACTTAACATAATACATTATAGTTCATCCATGTTGATGCAAATGGCAAGATTTCTTTTTGATGGCTGAGTAATATTCTGGTGTGTGTGTATATTCTATTTAAGTATCCATTCATCTGTTGATGGACATCTGGGCTCTTTCCATATTTTGGCTATTGTGGACATTGCTGCTATAAACATTAGGGTGCATGTGCCCCTTCAAATCACAATTTTTGTATCCTTTGGATAAATGCCTAGTAGTGCAATTGCTGGGTCATAGGGTAGAACTACCTTAGCTATGTAATTTTAACTCTTTACCCCAGGCTAGAGGTTAGGTCTCAAACTAACTACTACAATGAATTACTGAATTCATATGAACTAATTACCCATGAAGCTGGAAGAAGTAGGCTAAATGTCATATAATGGTAAAATTAAAAGAGAGGATTATCACCTGGCTTTCTTGGGACATTATAAATGTTCTTACTGGTTTAAGGAATATATAATGCTATGGTGGAAAGCCTAGAAGTCAGCCAGTCTTCCTTGGCCACTGCCTGCCTGGCAAAGTCAACCTTTACTCTCATTTTAATATGTCTAAAGCAATATGTGTTCACTAGAGAATCAGAAAATAGAAACCAAAAAATGAATAAAACAAAACCTATTTATTAAAAAATAAATAACTACTTTTAATACCCTAGTTTATATGCTTTTAAACCCTATTCTCTGTGATTTTATTTGTGCATGTATGTATGTGTAAGTTTTTAGTGGGATCACAGAACATGTATGGTTTTGTAACTGCTTTTTTCTTTTGTTTTATTTTTAAAAGATTTTATTTATTTACTTAGAGTGTCTGCATGTGCCTGAGCAAGGGGAGGGGCAGAGGGAGAGGGAGAGAATGAATCCCAAGTAGACTCTGCGCTGAGCACAGAGGCTCTATCCCACAACCCTGATATCATGACCTGAGCTGTAATCAAGATTCAGACCCTCAACCAACTGAGCCACCTAGGCGCCCCCCTTACATTTTTCTTTTGATGTATTGTCAACGTATCTGTATATCAGTTTTCAGACTTGACTTTTCTGAATTTCAAGTTCCCCAGCTGTATAAAAACAAGTAGTTTGTGAGGGTCAAATAGCGTAAAAGCATGTTGTAAGACTTTATTACAAATAGAGTGGATTCGTTTTATTTTTCTTGTGTTAAATTCATCCTTTTTGTCAAAACACTTTCTTCAGGGCCATCTGGGTGGCTCAGTTGGTTGGCTGACTTTGGCTCAGTTCATGATCCCAGGGTCCTGGGATCAAGTCCCCCAGCCCCATGAGTCCCCCAGCCCCCAACGGGCTCTCTGCTCAGCAGGGAGCCCGCTTCTCCCTCTTCCTGCTCCCCCTGCATGCGCACTCTCTTGCACTCTCTCTCTCTTTCTCTGACAAATAAATAAAATCTTAAAAAAAAAAAAACCCTTCTTCAAATACAGAGCCCTTACCACATTAAATTAGTAAATCAGTGATTTTTTTTTTTTAAGTAACCTCTATGCCCAAGGTCAGGCTCCAACTCATGATCCCTGAGATCTAGAGTCGCATGCTTCACGGACTGAGCCAGCCAGGGGCCCCATAAGTTAGTAATTTTTGAAATGACTATGTCCCTGCATTCTTTAAGACTGGTGGTCTGTATCTTTGGGCCACAGTGCCTGTCACATTTCCTGGCCCATAGTAGTCCTCAATAATCTTTGGAACTAGTATTTCTCTCCACCACCTCTGAATCTTTTAGTGATCTTCTGTTGTTTTTTTTTTTTTAAAGATTTTATTTATTTGAGAGAGAGAGAGAGAATGAGAGATAGAGAGCACAAGAGGGAAGAGGGTCAGAGGGAGAAGCAGACTCCCTGCCGAGCAGGGAGCCCGATGTGGGACTCGATCCCGGGACTCCAGAATCATGACCTGAGCCGAAGACAGTCGCTTAACCAACTGAGCCACCCAGGTGCCCCACTTCTGTTGTTCTTGATCTCTAATATTCTCAAAACATGCCACTGAGCTTGCTTGTTTTTTAATATTGCTGATCAAGAAGTAGCTTTTTCCAAGTATGTTTAGGAAAAATAATTTAAAATAGGTAGTGTTCATGTATAATGTAAAATCATTCGTCAACATTGAAATCTTCTTCCTTTTCACTCTCTGTTCTGATGCTTGGGGGAGCTTGATTACTCTTTGTTTTCAACTCGTTTAAGAATGTAAAAGGATGTAAATAACACTGATCTTTACTATTCTCTGACTAATCTTAGTTAAGTGGAAGGAAATTGTTTTAAAAACTACCTTTTCAGGTCTGGAAAGCTAGATAGGAATATGGAAACTAGCCTTTGGAGAAAAGGATAGATTACAGATGTGTTTTTTTTCCTTATGTTTTCCTTTTTTTAAATTTTTAAATTTTTAAATTTTTTAAATTTTTTTAGATTTTATTTATTTATTTGACAGAGAGAGCACAAGTAGACAGAGTGGCAGGCAGAGGGAGAGGGAGAAGCAGGCTCCCCACCGAGCAGGGAGCCTGATGCGGGACTCGATCCCAGGACCCTGGGATCATGACCTGAGCTGAAGGCAGACGCTTAACCGACTGAGCCACCCAGGCGCCCTTCCTTATATTTTCTGTAATGATAAATGTTGCTTTTGTAATAAGGAAATTTTTTATTATCTTCCTGAAGTTTGCAATCTACCTACAAAGGGACAACTAAAAGATAAAGATTATAAAAAAAGATAAAGATGATATTTATTATGAATTCTATGATTATTATGAATGTTTTTATGTATCTGGCATTATAAACACATTTTTCATAAATATTCTTACAGATTTGTTAATACTTTTATTTTATAGATGTCCTATTTTAATCTTGTGAAGAGTTTAACATCTGCTTTTCCACATAGGTATAGTATGTCACGGTAAGTTTATGATCTGTGTTATAACTGCTAAAATTATTAGCCGTATTGCCAGTAAATTTCTATTCTGAATTGTGGTGGGCTAGTCCAACAAATTGAATATTTTGGTTAACTAAGTGCCACAATATCTGCTCTGTGTGACCTCTGCCTTTTTAAAAAATGGGAATGTAATAACATTTAAACCCAGAACACCGTAAACCAGTTTAGTCTTTGATTTTGTGGGTTCTCAAGGTCCTGGGTATAAAAATAAACTATTGCTGTATTGTTGAGCAAGAACAGAATTCTATGTGTTTTTCTAAATTATAATGACCATTTTGGATTTGTGCTTAATTTCCAGCAAGTAGAAGTATATATAATTCTTACTAAAAAACGAAATTATCTCACTTAATAAAACTCACTTAACCTTGTGTGCGTTTGTGCTTGTCCCAGGTTCCATCACACGACGCTGGCGGTGTGCTGTTGTAGCAAAACACAGAGTGGGGAGAAATACACTGACCCCTTCAAACTCGGTTGGAGACACTTGAACGGTCTGTATGAGGACATTAGAAAGGTAAGCTCGGTTTGAACGTGCTGGGAAGTAATGTTGGTTTCTGAGAATTGTGAACGGATGGTGCAGGTTTTCAGATACGTCCAGTGCCGTCGCAAACTTGATTCATGAGTGCCTGGGCGCCTGCTGGGTCGCCGTTTACAAGCCTGCCTGCGCCCGTCTGCATGCCGGTCTTTGTGCTCCCGGGGAAGCCACACTTACCTCAGGGCCAGCGTCTGTCCCACTGCGTATCGCAGTTACTGCGTTCCTTCCCCCCATGCAGACGGAGCTCCTCAAAGGCCGGGACGGTCTTATTTTTCTTTGTGACCTCTGCATTTATTACTATGCTTGGCACTGAGGTCGATATTTCGGTGAGTTAAAGACTGGCACCGCCGGAGCATGTTCCCCTGAGCCTGGCTGAGGGTCCTCAGGGGCCGTTCTTAGCCCCCGTTGCTCTGGGACATAAGCTGTGATTCATTCTAGCAAGTCCTTCAGAGGCACATACAACACACAAGTCCATCAGCTAGAAGGCTCCCCCTCTTCATGAATCCAAACCCTACTTGTTCTTTAATTCCAGGTCGAAGCTTCTATCCTCCAGTAAATATTTGGTTTTCTAGCCCACACTGATTTCTCCCTTCTCTGAACTTTTACTGCATTTAATTTAATTTACTGCTTTTAGGGGTGCCTGCGTGGCTCGGTCGGTTAAGCATGTGCCTTCGGCTCAGGTCGTGATCCCGGGGTCCTGGTGTCGAGTCCCGCGTCGGGCTCCCTGCTCCGCGGGGAGCCTGCTTCTCCCTCGCTCTTCTTGTGCGCTCTCTCTCTCTCTCTCTCTCTCAAATAAATAAATAAATAATCTTGAAAAATTTACTGCATTTAATTATGTCATTGCTCAAGTTACCACTCTGAACATTTTATATTTTTAAAAAATGTATCTCCCCAGCTCAGTTCTAAGTTCCTCACAATCAGGCAGACCATGTCTTCAACTTCCTCTGTGAACTTCTGACACATGTGGCTGAGCCAGGCTTACTGATCCCTGCTTCCTCCCGGCCACCATCCCCCTTCCTGTTCCTGATACATGGCTTTGCCTCCATACCCCAGTCACCCCCTTAACTCCTGCTTCATTGGCTCCCATGCTCCCCATCTTTGTCCTCTCCCCTCCATCTCCCAAGTGGCTACCAGCCCCTGTTCCTCTCTGGTCCCTGGGCCACCGACTGCTTTCCTCCTCCTCCCTGGAGTCTGTTGGAGTCTTTGGGCTCACCCTAGCCCTTTGGCCACTCGGGCGGCCAGACATCACGTGTGGCCCAGCTATAGGGCGGCCTTACAGTGTTGGAACCTCTTCCAATTGAGTGTTGAATTTCTCAAGTGAAGTGAGTATACAGAGTACAAGCGAGTACACTGAAATCAAATCAAAGTTTTGTAAAAGAAATCCTGTTGCCTTTTTTGCTATCATGATGCCATATTGACACAGAGAAACTTTATTTCAGGAACTACTCATATCTACAACCGAACTTAAGGAAATGTCTGAATACTACTTTGATGGAAAAGGAAAAGCCTTTCGACCAGTTATCGTGGTGCTAATGGCCCGGGCGTGTAATATTCATCATAATAATTCCCGGTGAGTTATTTACTTTCACTCCTCTGTTGTTTTGATATTTGGCAGGTCTTCCTTACCAAGCTTGCCATTTAGTTCCCGGATGAAGTGGTAGCATTTATCTTAGAATTCACTTTGTGGTGAGTAGTTTCTGGCTTTGAGTCCCCAAAGTCACCTGGTCTGGGCATCTTCCCTTTCCACACTTTTTAATGTCCTAGAAGAACAACCTCAGCTGCAAGTAACCATTTTGAAAAGAATTTTAAAAGCCAAAGTTAGTTTTCTCCCTCAGAAGTAAAGAAGAGCAGGGTGTGTACATACATGTAATCATTATATACACGGGGCCATTAGTCCAAAGGTTAATAGTTATAAAGTTCTGAGCTGCACGCCTGCGCCGTGAGGGTCTGCCTTCCTGTGACCTTCGGAAATTTGCCAAAGAAAAATCTTTGGAGAAGAAGGCAATTTTGACTGTTGGTCCTCAACTTCCGTGTTTTGAATACGTATAAAATTTTTAAATATTAAAACAACCGTATTAAAGGAAATCTTATAAAAAAAGATTGACCCCTTGCCTTATGCAGCCATCTCCGCTCCCTCTTGTCCTCTCTTCTTGTTCTCAGTCATTCTATATGTATCTGTGATTCTTTACTCACCCTGTTTTCTCTCTTGCCCATGTTGCTGGACTGTCTTCATAGCTGTTCTTTTTACATGGTCTGATCTGCTGACGGAAGTTCCAGTCCACCATAATGTGGGCTACATCTCCCTAGTGCGGACCGTTTGCGTTATGTTCCCTCTTCTTAGGGGAGCACACTTCCGGGAATGCCTCAGGGAGTGTCGGAGGTCGCCTCTTAGCAGCTGCTCCCCTCAGCCTTTTCCTCCCTGCTGCTGTGCCCCCTGCCCCAGCACGTCCCACCACCTCAGGGTGCCTCCCCCCTGACCCCCACCAAGACCCATCAAGTGCTCACAGTGCTCGCAGTGCACTTGGAACAGCCAGTGGGATCTCTGGCCGTGGACCATCCTCGGGACCACGTCCACTTCACCTGGGAGGCAGAACCGCAGAAATGAACCAAATTTGAGATACATCTCACACGATCTAGAGCGGGGTTCTCGGCCTTGACGTTTTGGGCCAGATAATTCTTTGTGTGGGGGCTGTCCTGTGTATCACAGATGCTCTGCAGCGTCTCTGGCCTCTGCCCCCCCAGATGCCAGTAGCACCCCCCGCCAAGTTGATGACAACCACAAATGTCTCCAGACATTGCCAGATGTCCCCTGGGGAGCAAAATCATCCCTGGTTGAGAACCACTGGTCTAGAGAGAGTGTGTGTTTTTATTTTTAATTTCTCGGATTAATGTCTAATACAGTTCATTACCGTCAGAGGTGACATGGGAAGGAAAACATCCTGCATTGCTTTAAATCCTCTCCATTGTTATCCCCGTGGTTGCAAGTTTTTTCAGTTTGCCTTGCTGAAACTGAATAAACTTGGTTGCAGAAAACATGGGAGAATATAACACAACAAAGGCATTGCTAGTTTAAAAAGTAAGTTCAGGGGCACCTGGGTGGCTCAGTCAGTTGAGCGTCCAGCTCTTGATTTCGGCTCAGGTCATGATCTCAGGTCACAGGATCGAGCTCATCAGGCTCTGAGCTCGGCAGGGAGTCGGCTTCAGATTCTCTCTCTCCCTCTCCGTCTGCCCCTCCCCTGCTCCCTCTCCCCCTCTCTCAAATAAGTAAATAAAGCTTAAAAAAAAAAATGCATTCAAGGGCACCTGACTGGCTCAGTAGAGCATGTGACTCTTGACTTTGGGGTTGTGATTTCGAGCCCCATGTTGAGGGTAGAATTTACTTGAATAAAATGAAAAGTAAGCTGAACACTGCCCTCTCCGGGATCTTTTAGCTGCAGCCTCATTCTCCCAGAAGTGATGGGAGCAGGGCTCGGCAAGGCACGGTACAGAGGCAGAACTGTGATGGTGGCATGCATGCGAGTGGGGTAGTATCCCACAGTACCACTCCCCAAGCCCTCGCTTCTTGAGAATACTTGCTTCCTAAGAGCCCTTTTGAATCAGGCTCTTCATTGGCTAAATATCTAGCTGTTACTTCCGTGCCTCTTACAGCAAGAGGGGCGTGGGGACAGGGCGGGGGGAGCTTCTGGAGACCTGGGCCGTTTCCGGTTTTGCTTGGTGAGAAAGACTTAGAACAGTATGGACAAAAAGGAGCTATAGATTCAGGGGCAGGACCTCACAGAGTCTCTGGTTCCAGCCAGTGCCACCAGAGGCATCCCCCAGCCCTGGGGGCACCAGAACCCATTCCAGTCCTTCATCCGCTTGCTCGCTGGTGATGGCGCAATTGAGAGATCCCTGCTTTATCGTCTGACAATCAAAGTTTAACAGCTTCTGTGCAGCTTATCAGGCATCATCTTCTTGTTTGTGAATGTCTATTACATAGGTCAATAATAATCCTAGAAGGGATTTTGGAAAACCGAATAGAACAGACACCTAAGAAATAGCGAGGGGGGGAACTACCTTTTATTGATTTTCCTTCTTTCCTCAGTAAACTTTTCAGTGGTCCATTAAATCTTCCTTGCCAGATTGCTAGGACTTCTTAACCTGAGGTCCATGACAGTTATGGGGTCTGTGAGTCCCTTAGAATTGTATGCGGAATTTTTTGTGTATTTGCATTTTTCTGGGGAGGAATATCAGAAGCTCATAATATATTCTCCAAAGGCAATATGGCCCCGAAGAGCCTAACACTCAATCTTTATATTTCCTGTCTGTATCCTGATAACACAGTACCTGGGCAGGTAAAGTAGGAATGCACAAACAAAGACTCAGACTTGAAAGGTCCAGAAAACAGCTGCGGTGGTTCTGAAATGCGCTGCCTGGATCCTCCTGCAGTGAAGGACTCAGTGCTGGACCGGGTCTCGTTGGCAGAGAACCTTCAGTTCTGAGCCTCTTTGAGGATCGCGTCCGCTGCAGCAAATCCTTTCACCAGAGCCGGCCCAGATGGGGGCACTGAGAGATGAAGGGCCATTCTGGCTCCAGCGCACACTATGGATGGGCCTGCATCACAGAAACTTCTCCCTCTACCCAGTCCTGTTTCCTTCTCTCCCTCACATGGCTTTTGATCCCAAGGGCACTCCCGAGACAGGCACTTCAAACTTCGGAGTCTGCTTCCCAGAGAACCCAGTGTGCACCAGAGTTCAGCAAACTAACTGTAGGGTAGGACTTACTTTATCAAAGAATCGACATCAAAAATGAGCTTTAGATAAATAGATGTCTGTAAAATTGCTCTCCTCACTGAACGCAGCACAGCTGTAGTGTCTGATCTTTCTCAAACAAGCCAAACCCCCTGCTCAGCAGCTGCATCAAAGGGACCTCCTCTTGTCCTCGATCTTGGCCCCAGTCGTTCCTTTGTGGAAGTCTTCCTGCTCTGGAGGCGGCTATCGCTGTCAGTGATTGGGGTAACAGGATTGCTCACATTGTATTGGTCTTCATTATGCAAGTCGCCAAGTGGCACTGAATCCCACTGGTCCAGTTACCAGAGCCAGACGTTTGATCAGATGGCACAGATTTTAAGATGCCGTTTTCATATTAGTGATGATATCAAGGGTCCTAGTGTGATAAAAATCCTACATGCAGAGGAGGCAACTTTTATGATTCTGACACAGACAAAGGAAATTACAAAAGCCTACCCTCGGAAAACGGTAACGAAATAGTCATTACAGCACCATCTCACTTAAATGATTCCTGAGATCAGGCCATTCATGAATGTGGAGCCATTCCTGGTTTCTGTGTGTTCCAAATCACTGAGCCAGCCACTACCGTAGCAATTTATGACATAGGCGGGAAAGTTGGTGCCCAAAGAAACGTTTTTGCTTTTAACCTAGAAGATGGCCCTTTCGATGTATCTGTACTCGTTACTGAAATGGATCTTGAGGGCAACAGGGGCCCGCATCAGCCTCCCCTCGGCCGGCTGCGCCCCTTCTGCGGCTGGAGGGCAAGTGGAGCAAGAACTGGAGCCTGAGGGACAGCCTTAACCCCTCTTGACTGAGGTCCTGCCGCTCTCACTGCCAGGAGCCTCCTTCTCTGGACCTGGCGCATTCTAGCGTCCCAGTGGCCTGGGCCCTGTGAGTGGAATGGTCGCCGAGGTCCAGGATGTCGCGTTTCCCCATGCCCAGTGGAGGGAACTGGGGAGCCTTGAGGGTCCCCGCTCCCCCTGCTAGGGATGCAGAAAACCCCCATTTGGTGAGGAGCAGCTGTATTCACTGGTGAGTAGAGCTAGATACCTGTGATCACCAACGTCGAGCTAGGTACCCGTGATCACCAGCGTCGAGCTAGGTACCCGTGATCACCAGCGTCGAGCTAGGTACCCGTGATCACCAGCGTCGAGCTAGGTACCCGTGATCACCAGCGTCGAGCTAGGTACCCGTGATCACCAGCGTCGAGCTAGGTACCCGTGATCACCAGCATCGAGCTAGGTACCCGTGATCACCAACGTCGAGCTACGTACCTGTGATGACCAACGTCAAGCTAGGTACCCGTGATCACCAAGGTAGAGCACTGTGCTACCCTGAGCTGGGCAGTCGTGCAGTACCGACACGTCTGCGTCTACTGCTGGTCCCGTAAGCACCTCAGACCCTGGTGAGACCACAGTCATTGCTTTTAAGGTTGTTAAACTCTGCCCTTGCACAAAAAGACACTTAGCTTATGAAAGCGGACTCCTTGGGCATCCACAGATCCAAGGTTAAGTACTGCACTAGAGATACGTGCTACGCCATACTGATCCTCCTGGGAAAGAAGTTCTGTTTTCTCTTGGCCAGTCTAACTACATGATTACATGATGAGAAGCAACAACATATTATGTGTGGCCCCAGGGATCTTGCAGGGGACTTGTTAGGAGTGCCAGGCTGCTCTGTGAAAGGGCACAAGAAAATAGATACAGGGTTCTACAGAAACTTGGTAGTGGACACTCAGCATGAACCATCCGAGTCAGGCACATGTGTGAGTGAAAATAGGTGTCACCTGGAAGGTGGGAGTGATCAAAAAGACCCTGGCAAGAGCTACAGGAAGAGAAACTTTCACCTTCAGATCTGGTGCCTCCACCACGTACCTCTTCCAGAAGGAGAGCAGGGAGTGAGGCAGAAGAACATTCAGATGAATCACCTGGTGAACGACAGCATCATAGATCTGATAGTATTTCCCTTTCCTTTGATGAAAACCTTGCTCTGTGTGTAACAAGGGAAGTACCCTGTGAAAGAAGCGATAGAAGTGAATCAACAGGGACTCCCGTCAAACCCGGATCTGGGTGCTGGTGTGAGTGAATATCAAGGCGATCAGTTGGATCAGGATTCAGTTTCAAATCAGATTAGTGTAGACTTTGAAGTTGAGTCTCTCCATGCAGAAGATTGTAGCCTTGAGGAAGATGGACGAGAACTGTCAGATGCAGACGATGATGAATACCGAGGAACTGCATCAGGCAGGGGAGAGTGATAGAGATGCATTTGAAGAAGATCCTGAAATTTCCTTAGCTGACTGTTAGAACCGTGCTTCATGCAGTGAAATGAATCATCCCCTTCCACCTCATTGCAGCAGATGTTGGGCCCTTCGTGAGAATTGGCTTCCTGAAGATAAAGGAAAGATGAAGGGAAAATGCCTACAAAAGCCAAACTAGAAAACTCAACACAAGGAGAAGGCAGCTTTGAGGTCTCTGATTGTTAAAAAACAAACAAACAAACAAACACCTACAGGGGATGATTCCAGAGAGTCCTGTGCTGAGGAAAATGGTGATAAAATCACACAAGTCTCCTAATCCCAAAAAAGTAAGGACTGTTCTCAGCCATCAACTTCTAGTAGCCCCATTTATAGCAGCCAAGAAGTCAAAACAAAATAAAAACACAAAGCAAAACAAAAGCCAAAAAAAAAAAAAAGTAGAATCTAGCTTTCTCCTTTTTTTTTAGAGGGAGGGAGGGGCAGAGGGAGAGGGAGAGAGAGAGAATCTCGGGCAGACTCCCCACTGACCGTGGAGCCCAACACAGGGCTTGATCTCACGACCCATGAGATCATGACCTGAGCCGAAATCGAGAGTTGGACACTCAACCGACTGAGCCACCCAGGCACCCCTCTAGTTTTCTTTTCTTTTCTTTTCTTTTTTTTTTAAAGATTCTATTTATTTATTTGACAAAGAGAGACACAGCGAACACAGGAACACAAGTAGGGGGAGTGGGAGAGGGAGAAGCAGGCTTCCTGCTGAGCAAGGAGCCCGATGTGGGGCTCGACCCAGGACCCCAGGATCACGACCTGAGCCAAAGGCAGACGCTTAACGACTGAGCCACCCAGGTTGCCCCCCTCTAGTTTTCTTCTTAATGCCACTGAACCCTGTGTGATTTGCCAAGGTGGACCTAAAACAGTAGCATTGTTCATGGCAAAACAGGACATCTTGTGGCATGCTTTACATATGCAAAAAAGCTAAAGAAAAGGAATAAGCCCTGTCCAGTATGTAGACAACCAATTCAAATGATTGTGCTCACTTATTTCCCCTAGTGGACACATCTATAAAAGTAGAAGTCTAGATTTCAACTATATAACTCTAAAAATTTACACAACATGAAATTTTTTTTACATATAACAAAGCGAGAAAATATCTCAGTCCCTGTAGATTTGTTCTCTGTAGTGTAAGTTACCTACTTTGGGAGGGGGAATAGTAAATATTTATTTCCTTTTAGAAGAATTTCACTTATGTCTGTATTTTATATTTGAGTTTTCATGTAATTAAATTGGGTTAAAATTAAAATGGATATATAGTTCACCCTTTACCTATACCTCTCATATTTTATTTTTTTAAAGATTTTATTTATTTGTGTGAGAGAGAGAGCACAAGCAAGGGGAGCGGCAGAGGCAGAGGGAGAAGCAGACTCCCTGCTGAGCAGGGAGCCCGATGTGCGACTCAATTCCAGGACCCTGGGATCATGACCTGAGCCGAAGGCAGGCACTTAAACGACTGAGGCACCCAGGCATCCCAACCTCTCGTATTTTAAATAATTTCCACTTTCTTACATTTTAGAGAAGTATCTGATTTAAAAATATAGAAGACATTTAAATATATGTTCTTTAATGTAAGGAGAGTTTGTATAAAAGATTTAATATTTAAATTTTAGATACTTTTAAACCTTCTAATTCTTAGTTTCTCTGCTCTTTCAGAGCCTCTTAAAATACTCTTTCCAGATGAAAAAGAAATTGGTAGTTGTATTTGGTGCTATGTAAGTAAAAATGCCCTTCTCATTCTCTACCCCTTTGGTCTAGTAAGAGATAGGTGGTAATGGTGTCATTTGAGAAGTCTTTGAGAAAGCCACCACTTACCCATAACACAAAACTATTTTAAGGCCTCCTAGGACAATGTGGAATTGTTCCAGGGGGTCTAACCTGCATACCAGGCCCTTTTTCACACCTAATTTCAGGGATTTAGTGCAATCTGTTGTTTTCCCTAAATTGGAAAACCATTCTGAGACATTTTAAAGTGCCTTCTTGGGCTACATTGCATGGCCCCTGGTAGTTACCTAGGTTTCAGACCTTTGCTTAAGGCCAGTTTTAGAAATTGGTGAACTCACAGACTAATCCAGAAATTCAGTAAACAAAAGGATTGTTTTTAAACTAGCTGGGAATATCATCACTTCTTGCTAAATTGTCCAGAAACGATACATCATTTTCCTTCCAGAAAGATGGGGTCAGAATAGAATTCTGAAGTATCTCTCAAACTACATATATTCACATCTCGATTTATATTTAAATCAGAATCTAAGCAAAGTAATAAAAGTAACCACTTTGATTTAAGGTCCCAGTTTTTTTCTCCCATGTATGACAGTTTTATGTCCTCAAGTAAGGACAATAAAATCAACTGGACTGTAAGTTTAGAATAGAACTGAGGGATATAATTTTGCAGAGCAAATCTGTGTGCCAGTTACTAGCAGTACATTGTATTAAACTTTAAAACAAAACCACACATACATGCGACTTATCCACATAGGCATATGAGAGTAGGAAACACGGCTATACAGATTAGCACCTTCACCAGAGACTGGTCCTCTGAAGTGCGTAAAGCTTTATTAATTTTGGGCTTTATAATCAACTAGAACTAAGAATCTTTCTGAAGAGAGTTGTTAGTAAAAATGAGATTATAAACACTGTGTATTCAGGGTATATTATGCAGTGATTATGCTATTTACAAAACATTCAGATCTACAAGTAATTTCATTCCAGTGCCTGTGCATTACAGATGTTGCCTTGATTGTCTAAATTTTTAGGTTTAGTATACACATATTATTTACTGATTTGCAAATAAAAACATCAGATGTTTGATTAAGAATTGTTTCAAGAATATGATTGTTGGATCTTTCAAATTTTCGTAATAATGAGTTTTGTTTAAAAAGAAATGATACTTGAATATCATCTGTTTGGGTAATCAGAGCTACGCATCTGAATGTGCTTTTGTTTCTGGAGTGGCCGTGCTGTATTAAGGGACAGCTTGACACAGTTGGGAGCCTCCAAGGCATCGAACAGACTCAACTTGAGAAAGGATGTCACGGTTTAGTGGGGCCATGAGATACTGTTGTCTCCCCCCTGTTCACGTGTGTTATCCTGTGGCAGGTTGGCTTAAGTGGTTTCACAGCTAGTGATGGTGAGTAGTCTGGGGCATGGAGGGGATGGAGCTGGGGCAGGGAGGGGAGTTGGGCTAGCCACCCTGCTCCTCGTCAGCTTGAAAACCCCTGTTGTAATGGCCTGTAATTTCTCTGCATCAGCTAGGAAACTAAATTCCATGAGGCCAAGAATCTCTTCTTGACTGACACACATGGAGAGGTGCTCAGGAAGAATTTATTGAGCGAATCAAAGCACTGGGACCTGAGTGTTGTAGCTGGCTTTAAAGCAGGAGCCTGCAGGCTTCCAGGCAGACCAGGGTTAGCTGTTGGCATCATTTAATTTACTTTCATTTTTCATAAGGGTTTTAAAGATACTGATTAGCGTGTGTAGGCGTCTGCTGGCTTATGAAGATAACCACAAGTCTTTATGCCCTCGTCTTGTGAAAAGTTTGTCGTCGTACTTGCTGGTTGTTCGGATTCTGAACTGGGGTTAGATTTAGTCTTTACAAAAAAGTGTTTCTTCAGCTTAACGAAAATACCAGCTGTCTAAAAGTTTGTGGCCATATTGTCCATCCTCTAGCCAGCTTTCAATTATATATGGTAGGGAATTTTTGACATTTGCAAATACTGCTTTAAAAAGATAAATATGTGAAAGCAGCAGTGCATAAGGTGCTCAGAAATGTTGAATGTGTTGTTATAAAATGGACTGTTAACAGGAATTAATAAAAAGCAACAGAAAAATTTTTTAAAAAAGGGATCTTGAACTATAGTCTATAATAAAGGACACCAACTGAGGCAGAGGAGATTTTGATCACCAGGTGGCCATCAGTTTCATTGGTGAGGTCTAGCTCAAGCGTAAGGAGGATGATGTCATCACTGAAGGAATCAACCACACTTTCATTTGCTGTGCCCAATTTGAAAAAAAAAAAAAAAAAAAACCACAATGTGTTATTCTCTAGCACCCAGCTCCTATGGAGAAAGCCATGTGCAGAGCCAGCCTGGTAAGACATCAGTATGGTAAGCTGCTCTCCACACAGCCACAGATCCTGAAACTTCTGCAGTGTGTCTTCAGTGGCAAGAAAATAAACAGTAGCATGAACCCCGCATCATGTGTGATGCAGCTTTGTAGGCATCTGTTCTATCCAGAGATAAATCTAAAATATCAGGAGCTGCTACTCTTGGATGTCAGTTCTTTTCTCTTGATGTTAGAACTGCTCCTGAATTCTGACACTTACGATCAGGCTTGAAACCACCATTCTCAACCAAGAAAAACAGACGCCACTCTGAGCCTGGTAAGCGTGTTTGGGTTCCGGAAGGTGAATAGCCAGTAACCAAGGATAGTGACCTGCTAAGCAACTTTGAGCTCACAGGCATCCCTCCTGCACCCTGCTGTACCTCAGATGGAAGGCAACTTTGGTGTTCGTGCCAGTCGCATCCTCAACATGCCATCAGGAACACAGGAAAAGGGAACGAGATTGCAGAGGCCAGAGACAGAAGCCAGGAAACAGAAACATGAGGCCAAAGGAGAAGTAGAGAGTGAGAGATGGTCAGGAACCCCTTCGGTCCCATTCCACCACTGTGGAAGGTGAGACACTTCAATGTAGTATCAATAATGAGGACAGAGGAGATCTTAGCTGGAGTAAAAGCAGGTATTTCAAGAATTGGATCACTGATAAGGAAACATTTGAGCCCCAGCAAGAGGCTAGTGAAGGTAAGAAACCATTAGGCTGAAGAACGGCCCCACCCAAGGCATCCACATCCTCATCCTTGGAGCCTGTGTGATGTTATATAGCACAAAAGGGTCTTTGCAGAACTGATGGAAGTAAAGGCTCTCGGAATGGGGAGATGATCCTGAATGATCGCGTGAGCCTTAAATGCAGCCCCATGTCTCCCTCTGAGAGGGGGATAGAGGGAGGTTGGCTCATACAGAAGAGCAGGCAGCGTGAAGGTGTGAAGGTGGAGCAGAGAGATATGGAAGATGCCGGTCTTAAAGGTTGGAGTCCAGTGGCCAGAGGCCAAAGCCTGCAGACAGCTGCCCACGGCTGGAAGGGATGGAGGGCTGCCCCTTTGGGCGGAGCACAGCTTTGCCGACACCTTGATTTCAGCTCGGAGGAACTGTTTGGAGTTCCTGCCGCCAGAACTGCGTGAGAGAGTTTCTGCTGATTTAAACCACTGAGTCTGTGGTAATGTGTCACTGCAGCCACAAGAAACTACCAGAAACTACGTTACATTGTATCACGTCAGCGGGGGGAGGGGCCTGGACGGCTTCTCTCTCCCCCTGGAGGGGCCTCTTCTGTGGCGAGCAGCCCTGACCGGAGCAGGCCAGAGGGCCAAGCAGAACACACTCCACAGTCTCAATAGGTGAAGGACCCCAACTTGCAGCAAGTCAGTTCAGTGACGGGTAAAGATAAAATCTGATTTGTGTCTAGATGGATCTGTTGTTCGCCATACTGAAAACTTGAATGTGTGTACTTTTATCAGGTGACAACTAGGAAATGTGGTTTACATCCTGAAGCATTTGATGGAGAAAGAGAAGGACTTTACTTGCATTTTAAGTAGGGAGTTTCTTCAGTACCACACTGATAAAGTGTTCAGTCATGTCCTTTAAAACACATAAGGATGCGGAGTGTAAAAGGGAAGAGAGGTCACCCTCCCAAGATTGCACAGGTGAGCAGGTGAGCCATTCTGCTCCTGGGCTGCAAAGAGACTTGGGGCGTCAATACCGTGAGACCTTTGAACGGGCTCCGCCAGGGTTCAGGTCATGTTCAGAGTAGGAGGGTGCCGTCTTGTTTCATTTGCCCACAGTTTAGAGGCGGTGCAGCAGTGGATCAGCAAAGGCTGAGTCAGTACCAAAACCCTTCTGGAGGAAAGCTCCCGTTGGTGGCTTAGGGTAAATCAAATGAATACCGCCACTTGAAAGAACGGCATTTCCCAAACTTTGTGCATCAGAATCACCTGGCATGCTTTTTACAAATGCAGATTCCTGGGCCCCGTCATCAGATTCTGACATGATGGACAGGGAATATATGTCTAAGAAACACTGAGCTTGTCAAAGTCCTAACAAACAAAGTGAAACACTTAATTTTAGAATTGTTAGAAGAGACAAAAAGAACATTTTGAAATAGAAATAGAGCCTTCTGTATACCACTTGAGAGTTCTGTTCTTTACACAACCTCTATAGATTTGAGAATAGAAACTTCTGTGTCTCTGCTGTTAAAGTGAAGCCACATTTACTATTTAAATTTGCTTCCCTCGTTTGTTCCAAACCCAAGTAATCGATTGACAAGGTTTGAATTTCTGTTTAGAGACAATTTTCCCACACTGGGGGGTTTTACGTGTAATTTAAGACTTCACATTATGTAGAGGCGCCTGGGTGACTCAGTCCGTTAAGCATCTGATTCTTGATTTCGGCTCAGGTCAGGATATCAGGGTCGTGGGGTTGAGCCCCATGTTGTCGGGCTCCCCACTCAGCGGGGAGTCTGCTTCTCTCCCTCTTCCTCTCCCTCTGCTCCCCCTGCTCGACCCCTAAAAATTAATAAAATAAATAAAATCTTAAAAAAAAAGACTTCACATTATGTGTTAGTGTGTATAAGGGAAAACCAGCATTTTACTTACATTGCATGTCAGCTGGGTAAAGAGTAGTGGGGGTGGGGCATGTCATTATCTTGTTCCACCTATTTTTGTCTGTGCTTGAAATACTCCATTATAAAAATTTTGTGGTAAGTCTAACGAAGGGGAAGAAACAAATGTCCTGGGGCTGCCGAATCATCCCAGACTCGTGCAGGTGTGAAGTACAGGGGACACAGCCAACTTTCAAGCCAACGGCCTCCGTTTCTCATGCTGTCTTGCTAGTCTGGCTTTTCTTAGCACCTCTGGCAGGAGCCAGGAAAGTGTGTCAGCTCTCCCAGTAGGAAGTGGAAATGGTGCCCAGCTTTTTGAAGGCAGGACTCAGTTTGGCACTTTGGAGATCTCATCTTAAAGACAGTGTGAGAGTGTTCTGTAATACGTAAATTTTGGTTCCAGCCATTACGCTGTGCTGTGGAAAAGCAGTGGCAGTTTTTCCCAGTAGAAGGCGACACACATTAAAGCTTAGTTGTGTGGGAAGAAGGACATCAGATACAGTTAGAAGGCATCTAAAAGGTGATGTTTATCCCACGTAGGGGCTATGTCACGGTGCCAAGTAATGTGCTGAGCAAGAGTCCCAGTTGCACCAGTCAGTAATTTGGCCATGTGAAATGGCCTTTCTGTGTACATCTGGTCTCTGAAATTTCAAAATACTTGAAGAAATTTTTGTCTTTGTTCTAATATCCTCAAGTCATAAAAATTCCAGTGTCTCAGTGAGCGCTGCCATTTCCCGGCAACCTCCAGGCAGGAGCTCCTGTCTGCTGACGTATTAGTGATAATAGAGGTGGGGTCCCCCTGTTAGGAAAGCATGAGAACCGTTAGGGGCCCTCACAGCTGCTGTAAGGTAAGTTCTGCTACTCACCACTAGGCAGTGTGTATTAGACCAAAACGCCATTGAGAAGATATCCTGAACGGTAGCCTTTATATGAAACGCCTGTAAGCGTCTACATTTTCCTGTGCATTTGAGCTCAAGTAAGATAGGGTCCAACACATTCACCTGAAAGATATTTGAGATCCAAGCCTCCTGGTGTGGGGTCTGTGAGTGTCTCACCAAGGGCTTCAGAAGCCCTCATAGAAGCCCTGGGAGCGTTCATCTTCTCATACCCTGGCATGGCGTTAGAATTCGTCCCTGCCGTCTACCGCTTTACTTCTCCTGCCTCGGAAGAAAGTGGTGTGATCTGGAAGGATTTAGAACTGTCACAATTGTGACAGATTAATAAATAATGGGCAGCTCTTCACAAGTGATTCTGGGCCAAAAGAAGTTGGAAGGTTCTGGAGTTTCATTCTGAAATCTTAGTGGAGCAAAGTTGCCGGCAAAGCACCGTATTTTAAAATTATATTTAAAGCAAGATCAGAAGACATTCTCCAGGCTGATTTAGTGTCTAGTTAAATACCAGCGTCTTTTATGTACTTGCACTTCATTTTTCATTGCTTTCTGCAAGATGTGAGGAATTAGAATGAGCACTATCTTTTGCAGACATTCAGACTAGATTTTTTTTTTTAAGAAAAAGTCCTATTTCAACATCCTTCTGACTTTCTCCCCTCTAAGACATAGCGTGATGATATTTGAAAAGTAAGCCATTGGAATAAGTGAAACATTTGGTGGGCATGTGTTTGTTTAAGTCAGACCTGTGTATTCGGGTGAGAAAATTCCATTGGTTATTTCCCCAATTTGATTTTCTCCAAATTTAGTTTTTAAAAATGCCCATAGAGGGGCAACTGGGTGGCTCAGTCGTTAAGCATCTGCCTTAGGCTCAGGTCATGATCCCGGGGTCCTGGGATTGAGCCCCGCATCGGGCTCCCTGCTCGGCAGGAGGCCTTCTCCCTCTCCCACTCCCCCTGCTTGTGTTCCCTCTCTCTCTCTGTTGAATAAATAAAATCTTTAAAAAAAAATAAAAATGCCCATAGATGATGATGGTGATAATGATGATGATTAAAAACGAACTGGGGCACATTTTCTTTTAAAAGCCGTAAACCTCACACCCATATATCTTCTTAAGAGTTCTTATCCCGAATATTGTATTATAGTTGAAAAGAGAAGTTTCAGTTTTCTTTTTTTTAAAGATTTTATTTATGTATTTGTCAGAGAGAGTGAGCGCAAGGACAGGCAGAGGGAGAAGCAGGCTCCCCGCTGAGTAAGGAGCCCAGTGTGGGGCTTGGTCCCAGGACCCCGGGATCATGAGCCGAAGGAAGACACTGAACCGACTGAGCCACCCAGGTGCCCCAAGAAGTTTCAATCTCTTTTTTTTTTTCTTCTTTTTTTTTTAAGATTTTATTTATTTATCTGACAGACACAGCGAGAGAGGGAACACAAGCAGGGGGAGTGGGAGAGGGGGAAGCAGGCTTCCCACGGAGCAGGGAGCCCGATGCGGGGCTCGATCCCAGGACCCTGGGATCATGACCTGAGCCTAAGGCAGACGCTTAATGACTGAGCCACCCGGGCGCCCAAGTTTCAATTTCTAATGCAAAGGTTAAACGTGGATTGGAAGACAGTTTTGGCCAAAATTCTATCTTGGTTCTTGAGGTCTTCTTCCTAAACATTTCATTTAACACAACGTTAAAAGCTTTAAACACAATGACTGTTGGTTCTTCAGTACACTTTTCCACATTGCTCCTTAACCTGTCTCCCCATTGCTCCCCTGAAACCAACTCCTAACCTGACTTAGACCAACTGCCCAAGATGCCCAAGATCATGATTACAGGGCATAAAGTCGATTCTTCAGCCTGACGGCCAGACTTCTGGGCCATTTTAGCCTTTTTTGTTGTCCTACAAATTCTGAATGTGCTGTGTGTACAGCAGAATCTTGGCCAGGTATCTCACGCGTTTTTAAAATGTTCTCCAAATGATAGAAATGGCTCTGTAGGGAAGCCAAAGTGTTTATACAGTTTCTCTTAGAGAAATAAAATTCTTTATCCTATATCAGATGTCCAGTTTGCACAAGATGATTGCTGAGAAGGTTATAGGCGGCATCTCTGTTAAAAAGCATTGCTTTCTGTTAATTAGAGACGTGCAAGCAAGCCAGCGCTCCATAGCCTTGATTGCAGAAATGATCCACACTGCTAGTCTGGTGCACGATGACGTCATTGACGACGCGAGTTCTCGGCGAGGAAAACACACGGTTAATAAGATCTGGGGTGAACAGAAGGTATGGTGTTTTTGTTTCCTTTTCATCTTAGCCATTCACACGCTCTTCGGATTGCATTTACTTTTCAGATTTGTCTCATTAAAAAGTAAAATGTGCTTCCTCAGATGCGGCCTTCCAACTTCCAAAATAGTATTCACGTCTGTGTACATACATGTGATAATAGAGGAAACCACAGAAAAATAAGCTTCGTATTTCTGGTTATTCACAGTTTTATATAGAATTCCTTTTGGTTATAGGGAGAGGGATTTTTGTTACCCAAAAAGCATATTTTTGTGAGGAACCATACATTTTACTTTGGGGCTCAGATTACTCAAGTTCAGTTTAATTCTTTAACCGTTTATTGACTGCCATGTGCAAGAGTATCATGGCAAGGAAACAAGTGAAGCTAAGACATATGTGTGTGTATCTTAAATATAGATACGTAAAAAAATATACACACGCATATACAGTGAAAATTATACATTTTTAAATACAGGCTCTATAATTGGGTTTGGTTCATACTTGTGTATTTTAAAGCATATTTCCCCAGTATTTTATTAGCATCTCTTGAAGGGGAAGTGGATTTTGCCTAAAGATATTTAAATCATGGGATTTAAAGCCGAGGGAACGGCACTGAGCGAATGAGCAGGAAGACATGCAGGCCTTTTGTTCGGAGGCCTCTTTCAGCCTGAGACTGGTCTGCCGGGGCACCCCACCTGCCAGCCTCCTCCTGCCCCCGCCCCCACCCCCGCCTCTCAATGGGAAGTACTTGTGTTTCCAATAAAAATCCATTCACACACTTACCTCCTCCAGGAGCCCTCGGTACCTTGCCCGGGTTCCAGCCCCGTCTGGTGGCTTCATCTTCATACGCTGGAACCTTTTGGCCTCTGGGATCCCTGGGGCCAGGAGAGGAAAGACACAAAGGCCTAGAGATCCAGAGCCCTAGTGATGGAGGGGAGCTCATGATGGAGGGGTGCTCATAATGGAGGGGTAGATGAGGGATCCATATATATCATCATGGGTACAATGACTCTATAAATGTTTATTTATGTTTATGTCGAGATAATTTGTATAATATGTTATATAAAATGCTTAATAGGTAAACATACTGAACACTAATTTTAGATACTAGTGAAAAGACAAAAAAAGTTAAAATGTGATGTTGAAAACTATGAATTATAATTTCTATGGAATCTAGCATTTATAATTTATAATTATACTACTAATAATAAAACTCAAGCATGTCTTTATGCAAATGGGTATGATTACAGGGTATAGTTCAGTTATATATAATTTATAACAAGCTGTAAGTACAGTATGGGCATCTACTCCCAATCTAAAGAAGATTGGAAAAATATTGATTATCTAGTGTTCACTACAGAAAATTTTGTCTAGGAACGAGGGGCAGGGTGTACAGCACAAAGAACACTGAACTTGGAGCCAGGATGCCGAGGTTTGCTTTTCACTGAGAAAAGCACGCGTTGTGCCAGGTGCTGGGCTGTGCCGAGCGCCAGCCGAGATGACCCCCGGCCCGTGCCGTCAGGGAGTTCGGTGAAGAGGGCATCAGTGGGTGACGACAAGAGCATGCCCGGGGTGCCGCGCACAGCGCACAGAGGAGAGGCATCTGCAGACTGAGGGATCCCGGTGGACTTCCTGGAAGTGTCACCCGAGCTAACTGTGCAGCCATGTCTGCCCAGCGAAGAAGGGGAAGGACTTTCTGAGTAAGAGAGACAGTGAGTGCAGAGGCACAACCGCATGGCTTAAGGCAAGCGCAAGTGTTCCAGCACGTCCGACCCAGGGGCCGCTGGACTCTGGCGGGTTCAGGCATGAAGCGAGAGTGTGCGATGCCGTCATTCTCCAGGCCTTCACTTGCCCTGCTCTGAACCGGGGGGAAAGATGGGTAATCTCTGGGAACCGATCCAGTGCCAGTGATGTTCCGAATCTGTAACTGATTATTGCACGGACTCCTGCTGAGGACGAGGCAGGGGGGAAGACTTGGGGCCAAGATGACCCCTCGCTCCCATCCCGAATGTCTCCTCTGAGGAGCCAGCTCCACTGTGGGCTCCACTGCGCTGATGCTTTTCTCCAAAAGTTTCTTTTCTTCTTTTCTAGGCTGTTCTTGCTGGTGATTTAATTCTTTCTGCAGCATCTATAGCTCTGGCACGAATTGGAAATACAACTGTGATATCTATTTTAACCCAAGTTATTGAAGATTTGGTGCGTGGTAGGTTAATTCTGACTTTTCTTCTTTTTTATTCAGTCCCCGTCTAACTAGCCAGGCGATCAAGCCATATCGCAAATGACCCCTTTCTTTCTTTCTAGGTGAATTTCTTCAGCTAGGGTCAAAAGAAAATGAGAACGAAAGATTTGCACACTACCTTGAGAAGACCTTCAAGAAGACTGCCAGTCTGATAGCCAACAGTTGTAAAGCAGTATGTACGTTCTGTCTTTGTTCAAGTTAAAAAAAAAAAAAAGCCTCATAGCTCTTTCTTGGGAACTACTGTTCCTGGGGAACATTTCACTGGAGAACCTTAAAATAGTAACCAAAATCCCATGAGGTCATTGAGAAAAGAATGACATCCCCAAACAATGGACAGCTTCTGCCATGGGGTCCATTTTTGCGGTCTTCTGTTGCTAGGCAGACATTCACTTTTCATCTTTCCTCCCAAGAGCAGAATCAGAATAAGCCCTCTGCACTGGGTCTGATCTCCAAACTGTGTGATGTTTGCAACAACTTCTCATAAATAATTTCTTTCACGATTGTTGTCCCATATGCCATTTCTGACATTTTACCCTGAAAAAGTGGCAAAGTGCTGTGTTCTTAAATTCACTGTTTGCCCAGGAGAAAATGCCGATTAGGGTGTCCTAGTGTCCTTTCTTATGAGTAGTAGATGCTCCCGGTCTTTTTACATGATACATAAACGAGCCATTTTTCAGGGCACCCAGGTGGCTCAGTGGGTTAAGCGTCCAACTCTTGATCTCAGCTAAGGGTCATGAGTTCAAGCCCCAAAAGAAAAAAACAAAACAAAACAAAACCCAAGCCATTTTTCTTCGGATATAAATCAAGTGTGAACCGTAACTTTTTCTCTCCCTGGCCTTCCCTCCGCTCTTCTTTTTTTTAAAAGTCTGTATTCTCCTGAGTCTGTAGACTACAACATGTGGTATTCAGTGCTAGCCCCTAAACGAGAGCCGGTTCTCTCCATAGCATTGCTCATCTGACCGGCTGTCAGCCTAACCAACGTGGCAGAGACGAGTCCTGGGCAAGCACTAGCTCCTTGCGATCAAAGCAGCGACAGCGGGAGCCCTCCAGGGGCAGATGTACATTGCCCTCATGCGCTCTTAATATTCCTGCAGTTAAAGAGAGCTTTTCCTCGGGCCTCTCCGGTGAGAAAGGCCCCTTGCCAATAGTGTGTCAGTTCTGAAAAGTGTCAAGAAATGGATAATTGTGAGTCATAAAAGGATGAGGACATTTTCTTTCTAAAAAGACGTAATGGAAACTCTAAGAAATGTGAATTATGTGGAACGTGCTGGCCATGATTTCAGCCATTTTTGTCTTTATTGAAAGGGCCGATATTTTATTTCCAAGGAATTCCAGGTGCGGTTTTTTAAAATAGAGAGATGGATGAAAATATGGTAGACACTAGAATGCTGAATAAAAGAATGGCTGATTTTAAAAGGGGGTGCCATAAAGCTGTCACAGGAACCCTTCGTCGACCATCATACCTCTGATGGTCAAAACATCCATGAAGATGGAGCGCCAGTCTCATATGGCACGCTCGGGCGCTCGGTGGAGCTCACAGATGGTCTCACAAGCTGCAGATGGCAGTGGGAAGCACTGCAGGCTGGTGGGGCTGTTGGAACTGGACACGCTGAGAGTTGTTCACACACAGTGGACATCCCGTAGGCACAGGGCCGCAGTGCCCCATGAGGACCAGGCAGGTGCTAATGCCCACAGTGATCAAACCCTACAAAGGGCCAAGGAGAAGGACCCGAGGCACCAAGGAACGCCTGGATTGTGGTCCCTCTCCTCTCTGTTTGGGAAGCCAGATTTGTTCCATTACAGCACACGTACTCATTTATAAATTGCACCTCGTTCTTCACAGATTAGCAAGGCACCAGTAGACATGTATATTAACACGGCTCAGCCCTTTTTAAAAACGAAATGCTTTATGCTATCCACTAGGAGGCATGCTGGCGTCATCCCACAACGACCCACTTTCTCTGTGATTTATTCCTAAACCCCAGAACTGGTAGAATAATAAAGCAAAATCATAGTGTGAGCGTTCTAAATAAAAGATTCTATATTTAAGTGCCTATGGGTAGAAATATTCCAGAGGTGTTACATATTCAACATGGCTATTTTTATACTCCTGGTATTCAAAATGCAAAGACATGTGGGGCTCCAAAAGTTCATGCAACGCAAACTAGAAGTGCCAAAAAGAGGGAATACAGAGAATTTAAACATCAGAATTATTACGGAATAACTAATCAGAATTTAAGATGTCATAGGAACTTGAAGGATATTGAGCAGCTTATAATTTATTCTGTTAAAGACACCACCACCACCACCCCCTTAACCACTCCTTGGATTTTTAGTAGAAATAGTATAAAATCTAAGAGAGGGCTATCTAGGATTGTTTTAGGACAGTGGCTGATACGAAAATAGTAGTAATATTTTTAAATGAGTGTTATTTATTTGTATACATAGGCAGAATACATTCGAGCCTCCCAATGAAGGCCATGATTTGTTCCCCTAGAAAATCTGATGGGAATGAGATCTGAGAGGTCCAGTGCCCATCCAGTGTTAGTCAGTCAGTGGCTGAGCTGGGATTCGAACCCAGAACTGGGCATGGTAATCCTGCATTCATTTGGTTTTCTTTTTTTTTTTTCTTTCTGAATTTCTCCTCTCTCCAGTGCTGCATAGGGCCTGGCATCAATGGGCTCTCTTCCTGTTACTTTATTTTCAAAGCCACGGTGCGCCACTACAGGATTTTGTTCTGTGGCTCGTATTTGCAGAACACTGACTTTTGGTACGATAGTCTTACCTAATCTGCGGATAGACCTTATTCCTATTTTGCCAACTGTCATAATACTGTCATAAGAAAGGGAGAAAAAATCTTCCAGTTCAGGATCCAATCCAGGTTCTCGTGTTGCATTTAGCAGTTGTGAATCTTTAGTCTCTCCGTCTGGAACAGTTCCCCGGTCCGTCTGGGTTCTTACGTTCCCTTAATATTTTGAAGAGCACAGGCCGGTTATGTTGTTGAGCCTCTCGAGTTGGGTTTGTCTGCTACTTCGCACACTGAGATACAGGGTATGCATTTGGGGCAGGAAAACAGAAGGGATGCCCCTTCTTGGTTCGTCGTGTCCGGGGGCACATGTCCTTTTACTGGTGATGTTCACTTTGATCACTTGATTGCGGTGGTGACTGCTCGGTTTCTTCACTTGAAAGTTACTGTTTTTCCCTGTCTGGGAAAGTATTTTGAGATTATGTAAATCTGCTTCTTACCAAACTCTCCAGTTTTCGCATCTACTTACGATGCTTTCAACTTAGTACCACGATGGTGGTGAATGACGGTTGTGTGAATTCTGTCATTCCTTCTACACCACGCTTCTCCAATAGAGTAGATCTTCTATTTTAAGGACGATTTTATCTATATGGACTCTTACATTCTTATTCTATTGCTGATAACCCTTTATGTTTATTTATTTAAATGCTGAAGTATCCTCTATTTGGCCAATGGGAAAGGCCCTTTAACCTGGCTCCTGTGTCTTGTTAATCCACCCCCTTCATTCTTTCCGCACTTTAATTTCTAGCAGGAGTTGTTCCAGGCTCATCTTGCCCTTCCCAGCACTGGGATTCATAATTTCTCCAAGGAGCCCTATTCTTTCTGGTGGAGAATGGTATTTAGAAATCAAGATCCTGCCCTAGGTACCACTGGGCCCTCCCAGTGGACAGAGCTAGGAGATTTTAATATGTGTATACGTGGATATGCATCTATCTTGGTCTTTTTATATCCCATCTATGTGTGGTGTTTATTTATTTTTATAATTATATAGTTCTTTAAGATTTTATTTATTTCAGAGAGAGATGGGGGGTTGCAGAGGGAAAGGGAGAAGCATGCGGGGCTCAATCCCAGGACCCTGGAATCATGACCTGAGCTGAAGGTATACGCTTAATGACTGAGCCACCCAGGTGCCCCTCACCTGTGTGCGTTTAAAACCATGAGGTAACCACACGATTCATTATTTATTCTAGCATTCCTTCTTTCCATACAGTTGACCTTTGAACCACATGGGTTTGAATTGCACGGGTCCTTCTGTGCGGGTTGTTTTTAAATAAATAACAGTATAGCACTGTGAAAGTCCTTTCTCTTCCTTACGATTTTTCTAATAACATTTTCTTTTCTCTAGCCTTATTATAAGAATAGAGGATATAATACATATAACCACAAAATATGTGTTAATCGAATGTGTTAATCAGTGAGACTTCTGGTCAACAGGAGTCTGTTAGTAGTTAAGTTTTTGGGGAGTCAAAAGCTATACCTAGATTTTCAACTGCAGGGGAGATGGGGGGTGGTGTCAGCACCCCTGACTCCCATGGTATTCAAGGGTCAACTGTACTTGTAACTCCTTTCCCCAAGAGTAAGAAGCTTGGGTCCTATTCTCCCCAATATATTTATTTGCTCAATCCCCTAGAATATATATACCATAGGGGCTTAAAAATTGGTAACTTCCTATCTCTGTTAAAACAAAACAACCCTAGTAATTCAGTATGTGTTTATAGCTCCTTTTGTCTTTAGCCTGAGGATGATACAATCAAAGATCTGTATTCAAAAGTTATCTTTCACCCCTTTTCAGTGTGGTTACATTATTTTTTGAAATACAGGTTAGGTTTGTTTTTTTTTTTCTTTACTCCATTTCAGGGCTTCCCTCCCATTCTTAGGGATTTTGTGTTTGGGGTTGGAGGCTGCTGTCGTTTCGAGTGTATGAAACCATAACAAAGCTCCGCGAGTCAGAACCGTACGGCAGGTGGCTGCCCGCCAGCCCGGCCATCCCCACTCGGCTCCCCACCCTCTGCCCCCCCCCCCCCCGCCCCCGAGGAACCAGGCTCAGTTTCCGCTCCCTCCTTCCTGTCTTTCTCGTTACACAAATGAACGGACGCACAGGCCCGGGGGGTCCCCTTCTCTCTCACAAGGAGAAGCACGCGCTACTCCCCCCTTGGCACCTTGCTTTCTTCGGTTAGGGATATGTGAGGGAGAGCATCCCGTGCTCTGTAGCCGCTCCGCGTCTTTTGCCCACCTTCTAGCGGGTGTTTGGTCCCCACCCCCCGCAGTTTTAAACAGCTCTTTATATAGTAAGAATACGAGCTCTTGATCTGTGATTTTATGTTGCCTATGTTCTCCCCCAATATTTTCAGTTGGTTTTTGACAACCTGTTTTGATATTTGTAACGTAAGAATGGAGCTCCAGTAATCTCCACTGTTTTTTTTAATAAGTAAGACACAATACATATATGTACGTCTTACATGGTGGACGCCCGCACGTCAAAGATAGAAACACCAAGTGCCAGGCGCCTGCCCGTGCGATCAGGACCGGCCGCCGCCGCCTTTCCGAGACAGGGCTCCGGAGAACGTTCCAGGAGGTGCGGCCCTTCCCCCACAAGAGGCACGACGCGACCTGGCCGTGGGCCTGCTTCCCACAGAACGGTTCGCTGAGCTCCGCCTTCTCTGCCTTAACCATTCCCTGCCCCCCCCACCCCCGTCCGGAAAGACGCGGGGCCTGTGACCTTGCTGGCCGTGGAGGGACAGCCGCAGGCCGCCCGTCCGCAAGCTGGGGGAGCAGGATTCTCTGCGGCCGGTGAGGACTGGCCTTTACACCGCGGTCGCCGAGCTCGGAGCGGAAATGGCCCGTCCCCGCCCGCGAAGCTGGAGGCGCCCACGAAGAGCAGCTCCCGGCCGCGTTAGCGCGTGGGAACGAGAGGTGGCCGGTGCGCGCCGACCGCTCGGCCGTGGGCGTCCTCGGGCACGTTACTTGACCTCTTCGGGCTTCCGTGCGGCGGAGTGAAGTGACTAAGAGAACGGTCTCTGGAGTCAGACCTCTTGGGTTCAAAATCTGATTCCGCCATTCCCCAGCCCCCTGACGTCTGGTCCGCACTCTCCGGGCCTCCGGGCCTCCGGCCTCCGGGCCTCCCTCATGAGTCCGTGAACACGCGGGAAACCTCAGACCAGGGCCTGCGCCTACTGGGAGCTCAGGCATTGTTCGCTCTTGTCAGCCATCAACCACAGAAGAAATGCCTATGGGACGTTGTGAGGTTTAACTAAGATAATGTAAAGTGCTCATCCTAGCCAGGTGCTCCACAAATTTTAATCCCGTGAGTTTAGAAATAGAATGGAGTTTTTAAATGTCTTTGACTTTTCAGGAAGGAAGCTGGCACTTCGGTGCCGTTTTGTGTTGAGGTAAGTAAGTGGACAGGAGGAGTGCCCTGGGAGTTTCCATCAAGAAAGGGGGTGTCCTCGTGTTCTGAGCTCAGCGCCTCCCCGGCTGCCCGAATCTCGTCTGCTCATTCATTCAGCCAAGTTGATGGATATCTTCTTGACTCTTGCCAAAGTTTCTAAATTGTGTCGCATGTGGTCTCCTAGGTTGGAAAGAGGACTCCCTCCCTGTAGCAGTTCTGAGTTTATTATTCACTCAAGGAAGTGGCCGCCTGACCTTTCACGACACGCACATTGTCATCTGAGGGCGTGCAGCCAAACGTGACACAGTCACAGGCCTCCTTGCGTCATCAAAAACATCCTCAGGGCTGAGCAAATAGTGGGATCTGGCTTTCAGTAGCCGCGGTGCATGGGCACTGCCCAGCTCCGGTTTGTGCGTCCAGGGGATGAGGAGGAGGATTATTAGCAATAATCGCAAACATCTAGTGTTATAACCAGATGTCAGGCACTGTGCTGAGGTTTAAAAGTAGCGTGACATGCATTCCTTACAGCAACCCTACGAGCTAAGTGCTTTGGATCCTGCATTTTACACAAGGGGAAACCGAAGCACAGAAATACCAAGTAATACACTGAGATCACGTGGTGTCGCAAGGGGCGTAAGTGCGCCCCTAGCGGCCCGACTGCAGAGCGCCCGGCCAGGGGGCCGCGGAGGCCGCGACCGAAGGCGGAAGACCCGGTTCTGCATCATCAGTGACCCACGGCAGGCAGGACACCGATGCCATCTGGCTTTCTCGTGCACTCAGTATAGACATTTCCTCTCCAGTGAAGTCGATGCCGCTCCCCTGCTCCCCCCTTTTGATTTTTACCCAGCCTTTGTTTTCTAGAAATGTGGCAGGACCTGCTTAGCATGCTTAGCAGAGCAGTGGGAAATGCATTCAAGTGGCCAGTGGCGGCTAGGTTTTTTTGAGTTTTAGAAAGACTTAGAAGTCCTATTTCTCTTCAACTGAAAAGGGTGGGGGGGGGGGTCTTTTATGTAGCTAATTACTTCTTGCATAAGAAACAAACAGTAGGACCAGTGAAGACCCTTTGCTAATGAGAAAAGTGTCTGTGTGAAGCGCGAGCAGAGGCTGTTACAGTCATGTCAGAAAATAACTGCATTTGAGAAAAAAGTGAAATCACCAAAAATTATTAAAAGAAAGGAACTACAAGCGAAATGTATGGCAACATCGTGTGTGATTAAGCAGATGAGATATCTATTCCCCAAAAATGGCTAAATCAATAGAAAAATAAAAATAGAGCCAACATTTAGGCCAGGTTTGCTGAGTGCTAAAAGCAGCGAAAAAGAGGTCTTATCCTGGGAAAGGAGGGGTGGCAGGTAGCTTCCCTAGAATTTAAGAGAACAATCTGAGATAGAGGCTGGAACCCTTTCATTAAAAACGCAGGTATTCTGGGACGCCTGGGTGGCTCAGTCGTTAAGTGTCTGCCTTTAGCATAGGTCGTGGTCTCAGGGTCCTGGGGTAGAGCCCCACATCGGGCTCCCTGCTCAGCAGGAGGCCTGCTTCTCCCTCTGCCCCTCCCCCTGCTTGTGCTGGCTCTCTCTCTCTCTCTCTCTCTCTGTCAAATAAATAAATAAAATCTTAAAAAAAAAAAAAACAAACACCAACCCACAGGTACTCTGTGCATGTCTGGTCTCGTTCTGATGGCGGGATCTCCTGACTATGCATAATACGGCCTCACCACCTTGGCTGGCTGCCCTGCTCGTTGTCAGCAACTTACTCCAGAATTCTCTTTCTGCTTCAGGTCTCTGTCCTAGGATGCCCGGACCCAGTGGTGCATGAGATTGCCTATCAATACGGAAAAAACGTGGGCATCGCCTTTCAGGTTGGTCGTCCACTTTTTAGGAACGTGGCCCGTTGGCACAGTGGGAAGGGCAGCAGTGACGCCCGGGATGGCCATGCTCCTGACATTCCTTTTTTCTGTTCGCTAGCTGATAGATGATGTGTTAGACTTCACCTCATGTTCTGACCAGATGGGCAAACCAACATCGGCGGACCTGAAGCTTGGATTAGCCACGGGCCCCGTCTTATTTGCTTGCCAACAGGTACGTTTTCCAAACTCCCTCTGACACGGTGCTTTGTATCTTCCGGGCACAGCTGACGGGAAGGTTCAGATAAGGAAGGCATGGGAAAGCATTTACATAAGAGACCTCAGATCTCGATTTGATCCTGGCATCTGCGACTGAGATGTTGGGACCAGTTATTGGACTCCTAAGCTGTATCTGTGTCCTTGTCTGTGACACTGAGATTTACAGCTTTCCTCCCAAGGGCTGTAGTGGGAGGAATGGAGATAATGTTCAAGCTGTACTTTACAGATTAAATGCTGTGTGCATTTAAGGTAGCATTATGAGGATTTCCATATATTTTTGGCACTGACAAGGTGAATGGTTTCCGCATCTTGGTTTCAGGACTGGACTTGGGGTGTGCCTCAGAGCCCCTTAAAAAGGCACAGGAAGGGACTCCGAGCATAAGAAATTCCGAGAAATTCTGCAGTTCTAGAAGTTTAATGAGACTGCTGCTCTTAGCCTTGGCCATGGCCTCAAAATGTCAAGAAGTCAGTGGAATGCACTGCTAGAACCATAGTTTCTTCCTTCTCCAGATTGAGGGACTGTCCATTAAGGAAGGAAGTAAAGCTGCCTTCATATCCTCCTTTATTGTGGATGAGAGCTTAGGAACTTCAGATGCTGCAGGGTCTGTGAGGCAGACATTTCCAGAACCTGCTCTGGAGCCCCCTCCAACATCGCTTGGGGCTGGGCCAAATGTGGTTTGAAGTAAGTGGGATATTGGCTGGCATTTGGACATCTTTTTCATAGATTTTCATCTTTGTAGTATATTTAATCCAGTTAAAACTTAGCAAAGCAATAAGATGTTCGTCACCATGCCATGAAATTAAAAATTAGCCCTTTGGTCAAAAATTTTAGTAACTTTTAGTCTTTCTGAGATTTTTGCCTCTGTTCTTTCTCAGAATTTACAAAGATAAACTATGTCTTCCAAAGAACTCAAGTGATTCCATTATTGAAACCAGTGACCTTGCTTTTGATCAATTTCTGATCCAAGAAAGGAGAGCTCATCTTTTATCCATTGTCTAGCAGAGCTGTAACCCGGGTAATTCTCGGAGGAGGAGGCTGATGAGGGGGCCGGGGGTGGGGTGGGGCTGGGCCAGGGGGCAGCAGTCAACGGAGGAACAAGGGCTCCGAACAGAGATGTTGCATTGTGGAAATATCCGTCCTCACTGTCAGGCTCTGTCCTCGCAGAATTTTGAGACAGAGGTGAGGAGAAGGCGTGCTATAAATGGGTCCTTTCTCCTATGGAGACTAACTTGCCGGCCCCCAAACTCAGGGAGAATATTTTTAAAACGTGTGCTAAGCTCTGACAAGAATTTATAAAACCCCCTTGTACACATGAAAGCATGAGCAAGGAACATTTTATTTTTTACCATTAGCCCACCTAAAAGCAGAGAACTCATGGGCCCTGTAAATGTAAAGGCATGCCCGAGGCTAGAAAGATCAGTCACCACGTGCCGTCTAGACAACTACGAACAGTAGTCGGCCTGCTCCCGAGACCCTGGTTAGCGAGTGTGAGCGAAGATGCCTTTAGTGAAGCCCTGAGGTTATCAAGGCGACTAAGGAACAGGTCTTTTCCCGAAAGAAGCTCGCAGTCTACCAAAAAGCTTGGGGTGTCATACTTTTAGAAATCCTAGTTACAAGTAGTCGTCCTGAGCCCCGGGGACACGAACAGCTGAGTCTGTGATTGAGAATGGATGCCTCTTCTGATTGCTTCACTGTGAACGTATTTCAGAAGAAACTAATTTGCTTTCCTCTACACAAAGGAGTAGTGAATAATTCTCCCTTCAGACATAGTGGGTCAAAGTCAGGGGGGAAAATGGGTCACTCCTACATATGAATTAGTGAGTAATACATAAGAGATTAAAAATGCCGGGTTAAAAAAAAAAAAGAGGCAAGGAAAGGGAACCCACAAAAGCTTACAGCACCCCATACCACAGTGCTCTGGGTGTCTCACTGGGAAATGCAGCATCACAAGGCACCCACTCACCCTCACCAGACAGCACCGTTCCCATCCGCCCATAAGGCGGCAGGAAAAGGAGTGAAAACTCGCGCAGGGCAGCCCTAGAAGAGGGAACACACAGTGAGCCTGAGCAGGAAGTGACTCTGGACAGAGCTTGTTTCCTAAGTGGACTGGCTGTTCTGTCCCGTGGCGCATAGGCAAGAGGTACTCAAGTTAAAGTTGTTTTCAAAGAAAACATCAAGTGCTCGCTTCGGCAGCACATATACTAAAAAAAGAAAACATCAAGTTTAGGCTCTACTGTGGGTTACACGGTCAAAAAAAGGGGATTCTGGGGCCAGCACTGTGTGAAAAGATTTATGGGGCCAAAAGTGATTTTCGAGTAAAACAAATTCCAAAATAACAGGAGACTGTGCAGTATCTCCATTTAATGAAAGTGCATTGTTTTCATGGTTTGCAAAGGATTCTTTCATACAGTATCTCTAATCTCACAACTCCTCTTTGTGGTAGGTATTATGCCCACTCTACAAATAAGAAAGTGATGCGCAAACTTGGCCAAAATTAGACATCTGGTAAATGGCACAGCAGACAATTAAACACCAACTCCTCTAAGACCAGTATTCCTTTCACTCCTCAATGTCTTATGGCCAGCGCGGACGTTGATGAGAGCTTGTCTGATCCCCGATCCCCGGTGGGGCTTCCCACAGAGCAGGTAACTCGAGTGCTCTGGGGCTGGCGACGCTCCAGAAGAGCCTCTGTGTCAGCCCTCCGGATCTGTCATTAACCTGCCCATTTAGCAGAGTCCTTGTAAGATGTTCGTAATCTTTTTCCATAGGTGGGTGAGTTTTGTCTACCAATTACTTAGTCTTTGAGTTTTTCCATCTGCGAACCCTTGAGTCTCGACCACAACAAGCAACTTCGGGAAACCATTTTTCCTTTTTAACACAGTTGTTGTCTTGACGGGAATTTGTTGGACCCAGCAACTTAATAGAAACTCCCTGTTTTTGGAATTCACTATTTTCGACATCTCTCCAAAGAGATGTCTGGATAACAGTACAGGGGATTTTAAGAAAAATTCTGGGATTTCTGGAGGGCTCCCAGTGATGACGGTGTCCTTCCATCTGTATGTGTACACATATTTTCTGTAAGAACAAAAACGTCATGTCAGATCTTTTAAAAGAGCATGTAAGTTGGATCTTGAGCTCTTCAGAAACAAAATAGAAGTGTTTTTTGGGTTTTTTTTTTCATAAGATTACATTAGTTCTCAATCCTTTAAAAGATCATTTCCTTTCTTCTGCTTCTCTTATTTGATAAGTCACCAGACCTAAATGTCATCCTTAGCCGCACTTCCAGCCACCCTCAGCAGCCCCAGCCCCCGCACCAGCTGTATGGGCTTCTGTTAGTGTGACTAGCTGGTCCCCTAGCTACCCAGGTTTTGTTTGCGTAAGCTCACTACATTTACTCATCACCTTTGTAGTTTAGTTTATGGATACATTTCACAGTTAGAATATGGTTTGTCCTACGCTTTTTTTTCCCCCTAAAGATTTATTTCAGAGAAAGAGAGAAAGCAGTGGGGGAGGGGCAGACTCCCCGCTGAGCGTGGAGCCGAACACGGGGCTCGATCCCACCACCCCAAGATCATGACCTGAGCCGAAACCAAGAGTCAGACACTCCACCGACTGAGCCACCCAGATGCCCCTGATTCGTCCTACTCTTGAAAGGTCTCCCTGTAGGCCCTCCAACTAAAACAGCCTGGACAAACAAAAGTTTCCTTATTTCTCACGAAGCCTGCAAGCAGGCAACTGTTGTTCCTGTCACGCTTCTCATTTCTCCTCCACGTACACAGTTAAGGGGCCGGGGATGCCTAGGGGAACAGTTCAGTATTTGCATATTAAAACTGCACACACCACATGTTTAAAGGAAGGATGTAGCCACACTCGTTGCAAATATTTTCTTCAAACTTTGCTGTCTCGATGCTTTTTATAGTAAAAGGAGTCAGCACACACAGCACATTTTACCACCCTTGTTGGTACTGCAGAAAAAGCTCACATACCATAAACGAGGTAATTTTACTAGACGCCCGGGACAGTGTCCTGTCAGCTCTGAGGATATGGCCTTCCAGAAGTGCAATTTTGGAATGCGGTTTTAAGACAAATGCTTACTTGATTTGGCTTTTCTACCCCTAAAATTGATTGATGTGAGCTTCCTGATGTTTCCTGTGAAACTTAAATTGTTCTATTCTTAAAGGCCAGTAACTCAAACAAATTACCGGTTTTCTTTTAAGAACTAACCATTTGCTGGCCTTTACGTTTTATAAGCATGTGAGCAGCCTCTACATGTTTAGAACTTTGTTCCAACGCATACTTTGCTCTGAAAGGAACATTCTTAATTCTTCACCTGTCATCATCCAGTTGAGGTTTTTCTATGTGTGCCCTATTTTTTCTTCTAGGATTACTAATACCGTGGTGGTGGTTACAGGACAACAACTTCAGGCTCACTGCCAGGGAAAAGCTGGCAACTGCCGTAAGCACTGATGTGTCCAGGACCAAAGCTATCTTAACTCTTACGTCAGGGAACCAGAAGCTGCTAGAGCTCACGGGTCTCAGCTCATTTGGTTAAGCTCCCTCACGACACTGAAGGGGAGGCTAGGACGCACAGGTCATGGAGCTCACTCGACTACGGAGGCACCAGGACTAGAGCTCCGGTCTAGAAAATGAAGTGATCTGGTGTCCTGACTTCCTGGTTTTGTTAATGGCGACAATTCTCCTGAATTGTTCCTACATGTTGCAGAATATAGATTTTTATCTTCAGTGTACCTATTTTCTTTTTTTCTCTCGGTGCCACAGCTTAACTTTGGTCGTCTTTAAAATTAACTACAGTAACGTGACTGGCCTCTCTACCTCCTGTAATTCAGTGGTTCTCAAACTTGGCTGCACATTAAAAATACCGGGAGTGCTTTCAAAATCTTGATGCCCAGGCCAGACCCCACCCCAGCCAACATAATCAGAATCTTTGGGAGCAGATCCAGGCAACCATAAGCTTCCCGACTGACTCCAGCGTGCAGTCAACACAGCACTCCCTGCTCTGATCCACTTGACAAGCTGCTGAGGTAGAACTCTGCTCATAATACCCTCTGCTCAGATACCTCAGTAGCTTTCAAGTGTCACTCAGGTTAGCACTAAAAGTAGAATGCCTAATTCCCACCCTCATCCTAGGCTACTGCTTCTCAAAATGTCAGCAGAGACCAGCAGAATCCATATCATCTGGGAATCTGTTAGAAATGCATGCTGAGGCCCCAGTCCTACTGATCAAGGAAGGAGTGGCCCAACAGGCCTCTGGTGATTCTGGTGCAATCTAAAGTTTGAGAACTGTAAGAGAAGCCAACAAGGAGATTTTAGGGATGTAGTTTGTTCCTTCGCTCTTTCTCACTCAGTGTTGGACCCAAGAATAGAATAGAAAGAACACCAGAATGAACAAGGATCAACAGCTGCCTCTCCTGAGCATGAGCTCAGTCCCTGGGCATGGAAAATGGATGTCTCTCTTAGCTCTGCTTCTTTAATTGCTACAATTTATTGCCCCCACCACCATCTAAACATTTAATCACCTTTTTGTCTTTTCCTATTGTTACAAACTTAGTGTTAGAACATTTGATTTTCACAAGAGCAATAAATAAATATTTTCTTTCTTTATGGTTAGTTCCCAGAAATGAATGCTATGATAATGAGACGGTTCAGTTTGCCTGGAGATGTGGACAGAGCTCGACAATACGTATTACAGGTATGATTATTTTACAAAGAAATAAGGCAGGAGCAGGTACAACGCGTGGCAGAGTTCTTTAACCAAATAATGTAACAAATTTTAGATACAAAACCAAGTGTGGTCAATTCTTGACTTGACAAAAACTGAGAGAGAAACTTGTAACTCTTTTTTCTTCTAGAATTTTTTAAATTTTTTATTATGTTAATCACGGTACATCATTAGTTTTGGAGGTAGTGTTCCCTGATTCATTGTTTGCGTATAACACCAGTGCTCCACGCAGAACGTGCCCTCTTTAATACGCATCACCAGGCTAACCCATCCCCCACCCCCGTCCCCTCTATCTTCTAGAATTTTTTTTTTTTTTTTAAAGATTTTATTTATTTATTTGAGAGAGAGAGAGGGAATGAGAGATACAGAGCACGAGAAGGAAGAGGGTCAGAGGGAGAAGCAGACTCCCCGCTGAGCGGGGAGCCCGATGCGGGACTCGATCCAGGGACTCCAGGATCATGACCTGAGCCGAAGGCAGTCGCTTAACCAACTGAGCCACCCAGGCGCCCTAGAATTCTTTCTAAAGACTAATTTAAGTGGCCTTGGGTAAGGTTTTGGACACTAGGATTTTTTTTTAAAGCTACCCAAGTGATTCTAATGTGCAGTGTGGGCTGAGTCCCCCTGGTTTGAAACCAGTCTTCCCCAAATCCACTGGCAGCATTGCTGTCCTCCTGGCACCCAGACGCACCTCCTGGTGCAGGCTCTCACTTTTGCCACCCCCAGGTTATCGGGTGCTCGCAGCTGTCACCTCAGTACTGGCCGTCCCTAGTCCCTCAAGAAAAGAACCCACAGAGGCGGACTGTTTCACCTTCAGGGGCTGAGCTTATTTCAGATACACTGCCACACATCCTCAGAACTTTTCTGTAGAAGCCAGATCTTTTTTACATATTTTCAATTTTGATAACTATCTTTTGAGAATGAGCTGTTTCCAAAATCCAAACCCAAAGTCGTTTGGAGCCAGTAGATCTAATGAATGAGATGGGGTGAGCAGTTTATTAGTAAGCTAATGTGTGGTCTATGGTTAATGCAGTACTTAAAAGAATTCCAAATAATTACCTTTCAGACTTCCAAAAAGCAAGACCCCCTCCAAAGGATGTATTTCCCTTAACTCTCTATATTGTTAAGCATCACCACCTCTTTGGAGGGTAGTCTGGCAGTACTAGTAAAAACTCAGTATGACAAGGGGCTGTAACTGATAAAGAGGTCAATGTACCTGGGAGAGGTTCTGGTGTCAGAAATAGTATTACTGAAGGCTGAAGTGAGAAGTGGGACTGAAAAGAGGGAAAATTAACTGTTGCTCTTAACAAAACAGTGACGAAGATCCAGCAAGCCTAGGCAGAAATGCATTTTAGAAAGGTACAAGAATGCTCTTAAATTCTCCAAAGACCTTTAAATCCTAGCACCCTTCACCCAGAGCTCCTTCCTAATCCCTATTCCTTTATTAAATATGAATGGATTAGGATTTACTTAGTAGGATTACTAAACGGTTGATTAAAGCTTGCTGAGTGAGACCAAGATAAACAGGAATATTCAGGGAAAAATATTAATGGGGGTGGAAAAATACTGTTTCCCTATAACAAGAAAAGGATATTAAAAAAAAAAGTACAAGCTCTAAGAAAAGTCTAAATGATTGTGAAAAACTAGATCCAAAGGAGGGTTACAACGTGAAATGAGCAAATCTTCAAAAACGTAAACAGCAAGGAAAGAAAATGAGAAAGGCTTTGAGAGGATCAAATACGATGAGGTAACAGGTGTTTCAGGAAGAGAATCCAAAAAGAAATTAAAGAGTGGTCAGGAGGCTCAGTGTACAGCAAAAACCCTGGATGCTAGAAGGCAGTAGGCAAGGCCTTCCAAATGATGAGGAAACATTTTAAACCTACAATTCTATATCCATTCAAACCATTCATTACATATGAAGGCAGAAGTCATCATCACACTTATAAAGTTGATTTCCAGTACCCATTCTCTTGAGTGAGTTATCTGTGGATGGATTTCAGTAACAACATGGAAACACCACAAAAGAGAAAGCTGTGGGCACTCAAACCAGTGGAATGAACTAGAGTTTGATGGAAACCTGCTGGGGATGGCAGCTGTCTGGTAGAGCTGGAAGGCGGTCAGTCTAAGCAGCCAACAGAATGATGAAGGCAGTGGAAAGATTATGGATCAGACGGTTACATTCAAAAGTAGGCTTCTGTACACTAAGGCAGAGCAAACTAAAATGCATCCTATTTTCTGTCAATTGGTAAAGTACAAAAAAATCAGAGGCCTGGGTGGCTCAGATGGTTGGGCGTCTGCCTTCGGCTCAGGTCATAATCCTGGGGTCCTGGGATCGAGTCCCACATTGGGCTCCTGGCTCAGCGGGGAGCCTGCTTCTCCCTCTCCCTTTCCCCCTCTCCCCAGCTCGTGCGCTCTTCCTCTGTATCTCTGTCAAATGAATAAATTAAAAAAAAAAAAATCTAAAAAAATAAAAAATAAAAAAAAAACCAGAGGCTTTTCCGAGTGACGTTAGGAAAATTCTGTTCTGAATGACAGCGGGCTCATGAGCTTGGAACGATGGGGAAGGAAATGAAGTGACAGTACATGACTTGATTCTGTAGTAAATGTATCTTTACATCATGGAAACAGTGTTTTATTAGTGTTCAGCTTTAGAACCAACATAAAAACATGGCTCCAGAAGAGAATGCAAATCTCTATTAAAGAACACTGGTATCCTTGAGATTAAGTAGTTGGTGCTACATAATGACAAAAGTAACTAACAGAAGAACTAAAGATGGTAATAGGATTCAAATCAGGAGGTGTAGGGTGGATGGGCTAAATCCTCATATTTCTCAGCAGAAAGGCAATAGATAATAACTAAAGTGGCTAATTAAGACATTAAAACCAGCAGATAAAGCTGGTGTCTTTGGAAGAAGAGAACTGTTGATTTCCGTCATATGCGCTCTTTTATTATGTGTATGTTCTTTTCTTAACTTTGTTTTTTACTTAAAAATTTAATACTTAAAAATAAGGGAAAGTAGGTGGCTATTTAATATTAATGAGTTAGTTGCCCTGCATGCTGATAGAATAAAAATGTGCTTCAATCTGAGAAAAAGTGCCTCAACACAGTAGGCAGAGGAAGCTGGAGTGATGAGTTGGAGAGAGAGCACTTGACACTTAGTTTGGCTATTAACCTGATCTCTATAAAAATATTTTTTAACTATCATAGCAGGAATTTAAGAGCTGATCAGTGAGTGATGTGTCTGTCCTCTCTTGTTCTGTCTCCCCCCCCCCGCCCCCAAGAGTGACGGTGTACAACAAACCACCTACCTCGCACAGCGGTACTGCCATGAAGCAGTAAGAGAGATCAGTAAACTTCGACCGTCCCCTGAAAGAGAGGCCCTCATACAGCTTTCAGAAATTGTACTCACAAGAGATAAATGACAACTCTTTCTGTTATTTCTGGCAGCTATTTTACCAGACTGTGCCTAAAGAATTTTGTGAAATATATTTTGCTTCATGTGCGGATAACCAAAAATCATTTCAAAGAATCATTTCAACCTTATTGATGGGCAATTTTTTTTTTATTGACAAAGTTTTTCAGAAAACTTTTTAAATGTAATTAAACTATCCGAATCTGTCACTCTAGTCCTGTAAATTCTAATCGAGGTATCTTGATGGTTATATGTGGTATTGTTTACACTGTTAAGATCCACATGTAAAGCCATTAGACAAATAAATAATCAATGTTAAAATGCAAATGGTTTATCGTGTTTCACCATAGGAGTAAAGGTCACAAAAATTGTGAAGTCTACATTTCAATCCACATTAGATTTTAACAGTATCCAAAATTTCATATAGGAGAATGGTTTATTATAAAAGACTGTACATAAAATTTAGACAACAGGTTATATACAAAATTAAGAGAACATTCCACTTGGAAAAAATGAAAAAGGTAGCTAGCTGATCACTAGTGATACTGAAATCATGTTTAAAATTAACAAAGGCAAAATGCATATACAACAGTCACATTGATTTGGTAGCAATAATGGCCTTTAATTTTCAGAAATAAATGTTTTGCACTAGTCTTATCATTTTACTATGCTGTTATAAGTCTGTAACGCCCAGTACATAACTGTAATTTGAAATCCAAACAAATCCTCAATACACAGAAACCCATACTTGAGTGCTCTACTTTAATATCCTAGGCAATACAGAATTACACACAAGAAAAAAACATCCCTCCAACCTTCCCTTAAATTAAGACGAGACACACAAAGTGCATGTGTTGCATTTCAGTTATTTCAAAAGACAGTATAAATCTGTTGGTCAGGTATATTCCCTGTTCACTGATTAATACATGATCCACCTTTTTTCAAATTATTTTCTTTTTAAAACCTTTTATGTTGCTAGTGCCAGGTAATGGATTAAATAGCGCCTATTCAAAAGTCAATTGCACCCACTTCTACAAAAACAACATGTAAAAGATACTTATAATTTCCTTTCATTGAACCCAGTACACAACAATCCACTGGAAAACCGAAGGACTAATATGGCAGTCCTTAAGAATTTTACTTAACAGAATGTGCACACTTTAACACATTTTCTTAGCTCTGAAAAAGTTACTTTAGAAAAGGAATTCAGTAGATTGACTTGTAAATACCCATCTCAGATTTTAAATCTGCAAAAATCAGTCACTGCCATTGGGACAGGTTGAGATAAGGCTAATATTTTTTTCCAAGTTAATATATTGAGAAAATAGAACCATAATTCTGCAATAAATCAGTATCTTTTATTTATTCATTTATTTATTCATTTATTTATTTATTTTAAAAGCAAACCAGTGAATGAAAGGACAAAAACCTTTGGTTCACTTATATATTTATGAATGGAAAAAATTTATAATGCAAATTCACTCATTAAAAAACTTAGGTACAAATTACATTAGAGATAACCCTTTGTTTTGTTTCACATGGAGACCTTAGAGACTCAATTCATTTCAAGAGACCTAAGTACAAGTACTCCAAGTAAATATTACACAAATTGGAAGCATCTTGGATTTTTTACGTGTATTTCAATACATAAATTTGTATGCATGCTTTAAACAAATAGTATATTTCAAGAATGAGAAAGTCTAAACAAAAAGTATGACCAGCACCAGGATTGAAATTTTCTGATTTTAATATTAGTCTGACATAGCGTTAGTAACCATGCTGCACTGAAACATGTAATGGTACAATCTGAATCATGATTTGTTAAATATTATACCCCAAACCCCCAGAATACTTAGGCTGGTCATAAAGTTAACTGTGTAAGTAAGTACATAAGCATAATCAGTTATGGACAGCCTCTCGTATAAATTGCCGTTTAGCAATACACAAACTGCCTCAAAGATGTATGCTTACAGGTAGACATTCAATTATACCAATAAAACAGCATGTCCTGAATGGGCAAGTTTTAAAACATTTTAAGACAATTCTGTTAACCATAATAGTCCCACAGTATGACTGAGTAATAAGAACCTACTTTAAAAGCAAAAAAGTTTAATCAGTATAGTGCATGATTGATTCAACATAGTTCCCAGGGAACAGACCAGTCACTCGATTGCAGACTCCTTCATACCAGCCATCGTCATTCTTCTTTATTACGTAAATGATTGCACCCTCCATAAATGATAGCTCATCATCCTTGTCTTTTGTATAATCATATATTGCCACAACTATGGAAAGAACAGTTGAAATACCATGGTAAGTGCACTATTTCCAACATTTAACTGAATTTTAAAATGCAATGCCAGTTAAATCTATAGTATAGCAAAACCAACTATTTGTACAAATACTATTAATTCTTACATCAGTAAGAACAGGTGATTCAGTGGCCAACCATGTGCCTAAATCACTGGCCTCATCATAGGACCAAACTGACAATTTGACTAGAGAGACATCCATAGTTTCAACCTATCTATCCAGTAAAGATCCCTGAATTTTCATATTTATTAGATGTTTCATTTGTTCAAATATCAACTAAGCACCAACCATTGCAAAACACCATTTTCCAAAATACGTAGTGGGCAAAGCTACAGAGCCAATCAGTAAATCAGGTAACAGCCCAAACTAATTTGAAAATACACATATCCTGGGAGGTCAATCTCATCCTACTCACCCACAGAAAATAAGCATGTAATTTATGGGGCCAAACCTAGATTGTTTAAAAGAGTATTTACATACTTTAAAGGTCAACTGGATTTTTTTTTTTTAAACAGGGAAATAGGTGTGCAAAGACCCATTAATTAAGACTTAGAGAACTGTTTGCAGTTCTGTGGTATTTGATTACTTTGAGTTCAAAATATTCACTTCCTTTGTAAACAGTGGAAAGGACTGTGGAAGGACAGTCATCAAAACATTACTAGTTTTCCAAACAACTGCTTTATGAATTTAATTGTTCCTTCATTCTGCCTGATAGTTCTAAAGTTATATGCAATTTTCTAGTATATGTGAAAGATTTTCATTACCCCATGTTATCTTTTTTCTTAAAACAGTTCTTAGGACACTTAAGATATTTTGGAACTCCCTTTTCCCCTGAGAAAGATAACTTCTCCAAATTATTCTGAATTAATGAATTATAAATAAGGAAGACACCTGAAGTACTGATCCATAGCACCATTCACAAAATTAAAATAGGCAACCTTTTTTTCCCTTTACAAAACTGTATTAAGTAAACTCAAGTCCATTCTCCTCCATTTTAATCCTGCAGCAGAATCACAGTTACAAGCTCACTGACCTATCCAGTTTCCAAAAAACCCAAAAACATACAGAATAAATAATACTAAATTACTATCCTGGTATTACTTTTGGCTAAGTAACCATTCAAGAAAACTGAGTGTTTACTAGAAAACCATTAGGAAGGAAAACTGTAATAATTTAGTCAGTTAACATATTACTTAATTTGTCAATTATTTATTAGCTTCAGTAACATTAATTTCTTTGTATTCAGAGTCACAATAGGTTAGAGTTTGTGTGGTGTAGAGGACTTTTAGACGGATCATGACAAAAGCCTGACACCCTCAAAGTTAGAAGAATGAAAGCTCTCTTTTCCTCATGCTTCTAGTTCCACTTAGACAAAGAGCTGGTAAGAGTACTGAACCAAATTAATTGTTTGTATTTTCCAAGTCCTTTTGTAAATGAATCCTAGTCATTCCCAACTTCCCCTCCCCAATGTATGTATTCTCTCATATAATAATGCTTACTGCTGAGTACTTAATCATTAACAAGTCATTGTCCATTCCACTCTCCAGAATCTTAATTCATACAAAGAGCTAAACTCCCCCTTCTGCATGTACTATAGGATTTTTTGGAACTCATAAAAGTTTCATATTCTAATCCTACTTCTAAATGATAAAAATTTGAAGACAGCTACTTAGTTCCCCTGCAATCTTCTCAACTTAGAAACAATGCTTTCAACTGTTTCACATTATAGGTGCACTTCCTAGATATTTTGCCTCCTGATATTCTCCTCTTGAAGACATTGCTATCTGCAGGATCTTAAAATGTGGTACTCAAAACTAGACTTAGATACCAGTGTAGTATAAATGGATATGATCAGATTGGTATATATTAGGTTACAGTTCAGCTAATGTATCCTAAGAATTTCGCTTTTGGAACATTCATGTCCAAAACATTCATGATTAATATATTCAACGAAATTCCTATTAAACCAGGTCTTACTCTTCTTGTGATTATAAAGGTGACTATTTAAAAAGACTTGAAATATAATCCTACTAAATCTCAACTCTCTGATTTAGACTACGGGTCAGCAAACAATGGCCCATGGCCAAATCCAAACCATTGCCTTTTTTGTAAATAAAGTTTTATTGGAACATGGACATACCCACTCACTTATGTACTGTCTGTGGCCGCTTCTGTGCTGCAACAGAAGGGCTGAGTAGTTGTGACAAAAAGACTATGGTGGTTGGCAAAGTTAAAAATATTTCATTTTTGCAATACAAACGTATCAAATTATTATGTTGTACACCTGAAATTAACAGAATGCTGCTGTGTTAATTATACCTCAATTTTTTTAAAAAAGTTAAAACTATTTATTATCTGATCTACAAAACATGTGTGATGACCACTAACAAGACTATTACTTCAACTTGTAAAGCCATTTTGTAATTCTGCTCTATTGCCAAGTGTATTAACCATTTTATCATTTTAAATTGAGCAATTTTTATTAGTTCCATATTAGTCCCAATTTAAAGTTAAATTTGCTTTTCCAAACCAGGAAATACAGGTGCACAACTCAAGACTACTTAAGTTTATTAACCTCATAATAACCAAAACATATCTCTATTTAAAGGTAGAGGAGAATCTAAACATACACTATTCAAGATTTCCTGAACAGTATGTAGAATATTCACAGTTTAAAAATATTTAAAAAGGTACAGCCTAGAGAATGTAGTCAATGGTATTTTAATAGCTTGTACAGTAACAGATGGCAGCTACACTTGTGGTGAGCACAGCATAACCTATAGAAATGCTGAATATGTTGTAAACCTGAAACTAATATAACATTGTGTCAACTATACTCAAAAAATTTAAACACACACACACACACACACACACACACACACAAAGGAAAACAGCAAATTCCCTTTTAGCCATGTATTCAAAACCTTGGCACAAAAAAATGCTGCTGGTCTCAAGAGCTAAAGCTACTTGCTTAACATCAATTAATCGAGTAAAGACCAATGGAAGGGAATATATTTCAAAGGCAGTCAAATATGCTTAACTACGTTACAAGCATTTTTCAAAACTCGACAAATACAGATTTTAAAACAACACAGAGCTGGATGAAGAAAAACAATTAACTATAAAAACAGGATTTCTTTCTTTCCTACCACTAGTTTCTTAATACGTAATTAGAATGAATGTCAGGTAATTTTGATAATTTTGGATGTTAAGAGTTATACATCTCATAAAATGAAATTCTAGTGATCATCTTCTCTTCTACAAGATCAACTAACTGAAAACCTTAATTGAGGCTTTTTCTCATGATAGTCTCAATATATTTTTAAATATTTAGATATGAAAGGTTTCTAAGAGCTTAGAAATTTTGTTTTAAATCTTTACTAATTATATAACTTTAGTAAGTCATTTAACTCCTTTTCTGTGCCTTATTTGTTTCATCTATAAAATGCAAACAGGCAAGTTCACCTCCAGCTGGAAGCCTATGTCATTTGAAAACCCACATCTAACATCATAACATACTTTTAAACTTAAAAAAATAAAGATCATCCTTTATATTGGAAATGTATAGGAAATAAGGCTTAACTAAATTATGTTGGCTGGTAAAGCTATTCAAAGGGTTGAGAAACACTGGACTGGATGTTCTTTATAGCTCTAAAATTCTATAATTAGGTTAGTTTCCTTTACCTCAATTCAATGATGACTGTACCTTACCTTTCTCAATATAATTCTTGGGGGCCCAGGCAGGATCCCCATCTGCATATGGATCATTATACTGAACTACTGCAGCCTCTTCATCTTCATAATCCACTGGAGGTGGTGGTGGCGGAGGTGGAGAGTCATCAAACATGGGAATGTCATCTGGGGGAGGTGGTGGTGGTGGAGTTGGACTATCAGCAACTAAAAGAATTTAGATAATTAATTTGAATCAGAAATTACAGTAAATGAAAATTCATAAGTTAAAAGAATTTAAGAAAGCTCTAATTTGTATATAGCATGCACTATAATAAAACATGCAATGATTAGAAATAAAAGCTTGGTGTGTTAGAGCTTCTACTACTCTTAATAATAATTGTGCAATAATAAAATAAGCTAAAAATGAGAGTATTAGGAAGTGCTACAAATTAATGAATGCAGGAAGTTAGGACACAATGTCTCTTTTTATAAGGATTACAGGAGTAAAAAAGTTTCCTTACTCCAAGGCTCGGACCAGAACAAATGTCACCTTTTAGTAAGCGTACCTCCTTAAATAAGCCTTATGTCACATTTCTCATTATTTGGACTACTGTAAATGTTATGTTATACTGTTACATTTAAGGTTTGATAACCTATTCACTATGCACATTCAGGTCCCCGATTTTAGCTTTTAGTTATCCTTTAGTTCCCCAGAAATAAGCCTCCAGTGGGTGGATATTTATTTTTATCTGTTTTAATCGAGAAAAAAGTTGGCAGTATCAGGTATGCTTCTATGTGTAGGTTTTCTATTCTTTTATTTAAATTTTAATAAGAAATTAAATTAGAAAATAATTCCAAGCTAATACAAAATCTCATTGAATATTTTCAGAAATGTCTATAATTCATAATCAACTTTTTAAATACAGAAAACAAGCTAAGAATTTTTGCATTATTGCTAGTAAAACTTAAGTATGGGACGGGGGAAAGACTCGATTCTAAAGATCCAATTTTCTAAGAATACATCCACAATAAAGATTTTTAAAATAAAGTGTTGCAGAAAGATGTAATTAAAAACAAACAAAAAGGAACTTATATCATGCAAAACAATAATGACTCATACCTCAAGTTGTAGATGGGTGTGGTTACATGTATGTGTGTGATTTAAATAATCGAACAGTGAAATGAGAAAATGTCAGGCTAGAACTATGCTCCCTGAACTATTATGATACCAGGTAACAAGTGCTCCCAATATTAAGGAATTCAAAGCTAGAACACACAACTAATTCTTAATTTGAATTTCTGATTCACAAATTTCTTTGAAAGTTAAAGATGTGAAAATGTTTTGACAAAAACTGATACAAAGAATTCTATAATATCCGCAGGGGAGAAATTCAGAATACCAACATACTAACTCAAATGCCAATTTCTGGGGCTATTTATGTAATCAAAGCATGCAGTCATAATCTATTTGTAGTACAGGTTTTAAAGTTTACTCCACCCTATTCGGAATAACGTGCTGAGAACATAACCAAGGGATCCAGACTTAGAACATCTGTGGATAATAGCCCTACTTCCATAACCACTTCAATTCTGTGATTTTTATTTGATCCTGTCAGGGGACGAGAAAGACTATGAGAAAATAAATCCTGTGTAGTGATGCTCATTCTGAAGGCTATCAAGCAGGTCTACAATTTATTTTTCCATCCAATGCTTGGATCCTTTCTGCCCCTTTCTCCATAAAGCTAATATTATTGAGAGGAGAAGAAAATGGGTATGAATCCATCCTAACATCTAAGAGCCACAGCTCATATCCTTAATTTGGCTTAATGATAAGTTATGTGTTTGCCTGAATCCCTAAATTGCATTTACTTTGACTTATACGTAACTTACCAATTTCATGTTTTCACTCAATTGTCTTCATGTCCCACTGCTGTGAATCTACACTGGCTTATCTCCAAATCATATATACACAAGGGCAGAAGTCTGGTCAATCTAATTCTCTATGCATAATCCTTTGTCTAGCACCACACATAATTAGTTCAAAAATGCTTCCTGATGTTAATCATACACAGATGTAAACACATGGACTTTTTTAGGGGCTCATGTCTTAAACTGAAGCACATTTAGTAGGTTAACTGCTACAGGCATTTATTATCACCAATTTTGAGTGCCACAGGAAACTGCATATTTAAGAGAAGAACAGAAAATTCGTACTCCATAAAACATGTAAGATACTGATAGTTTATAATCAATCTTCCTAACATGCTTTCAAAGAAAACAGATCCTAAATAAAGCTGCACATTCTGCAGCACAAGTAGAATAACTGATTCCAGTTCATAAGTGTGGGGAAAAGAACTAAAATAAAATATTAAGTACCATGGTCCTCCTTAGCAAAAAACATGCATGCCCATTAATACTGAGTTTCTATCAAAAAAAAAAAAAAAAGCTGGGGTGCCTGAGTGGCTGTCAGTTAAGCTTCTGCCTTGGGCTCAGGTCATGATCTCAGGGTCCTGGGATAGAGCCTTCCTCCGGCGGGGGGGGGTGTCCTGCTTCTCCCTCTCCTTCTGCCTCTCCTTCAGCTGGTGTGCGTGTGCTCACTCTCCCTCTAATAAATAAATAAAATCTTTTTAAAAAAAAAAAGTTACCAAAATGCTAGTCAATATGCTTTGGCCCCACTAAATGGATGTTTATTATGCCTATCTTAAAATATTTCCTCCCCCTTTTTGTCTGTAAAGCAGCTCAAAATTTTTAAACTCTTACAGCATTAAGGACTAGCAATTTACCCTTATTCACGTCTTCTTAAAATAAGATTCACATTTTTTTATAAGTTTAAACATACTGGGAGTTTTCAAACAAATGTTAACAATAAGGACAGTTTACACTCAGAAATTTCAACATTTTGGAACTACATTTTATAAAAAGCCCATTCAATCATACATGTTTCTTAAAGGTACAAACTTTGTCTTAGATTATTTGTACTCTTCCCAGAGCCTAGCACATAACACTGAATAAACAATTATTTGACTGGAGGAAGGGAGGAAATGTGGAGAATTACACAACAGAGTCAGCAAAAGCCGAACAATGGAATTTCCCACACTGTAATCTCCTGGAAGATGGGGTAATCATGTGGGTTACACATTTGTTCAAACCATTCTAAAATTTATTTGCATGGCAATGATCCCAAATGAAGTAAATCACTACTAGACCACCTTACCATCTCAACCTCAACAGCTATTTTGGCCTAGTGTAATCCAGTAATGGTGGTATTTTTTTATTTTGTCAAGTAACATTCACTCTGATCGTGTAGTTAGGATTATACATCTTCTGGAACCTCAAGATAATTAGGCAGCAATATAAACTACTCTATCCTAATCAAATCCATATATTAAAAGAATTTCCAAAAATCATTAACCTGACCTCCCTGAGAGAAGACCTAAAAGCGGACAGATATATGTATTCAGAAATATTTCTCATGGGCCTGCGTGTAGCCAAAACACGAAGAGGGCTTGCCATTATCACTCTCGCATGGATAACCTGGATGGAAATTACTTATTCTTGCAGATTCATTCTTATCCTAACAACAAATCTTTATATAGGTTCAAAATTATTTCTGTGTAAAAATCTGAGGCTTCGGGGCGCCTGGGTGGCTCAGTCATTAAGTGTCTGCCTTCAGCTCAGGTCATGATCCCAGGGTCCTGGGATCGAGCCCCACATCGGGCTCCCTGCTCGGCGGGAAGCCTGCTTCTCCCTCTCTCTGTGTTCCCCCTCTCACTGTGTCTCTGTCAAATAAATAAATAAAATCTTAAAAAAAAAAATCTGAGGCTTCTACAAAGCTTTCACTAAAATTTTTATGTAACTAAAAGGGGGAAAAAAAAAACCTGCCCCCAATGCATAATAAATTTAATCTCATACTCTATATGCTCATGAATTTGTTGGTAACAGAATACAAAATGTTTTCTAATTCTCCTAATAACTATTAGAAGCTGGTAGTTTCCGTACAATTTGAATTTTGTTTCATTACACTTTCCTTAAGAATCTGCAAAGATCAGATTTCATGTTTTAGATCATGTAAATAACATAAGTAAGTTGCAGTTTTGAATTTATATGGGTCAGTAATCATGCACACAAGAGAAAAAAACTGAAGACCGTGCTCTTCAGTTTCAAAAACATAGCTGCACCTATTTTCAAGATAAGATTAGCTTCTCAATAAAAGTAAGAAAATGATGACTCATCAGCCATGCATGCTATAAGGAGACAGCCTCTACTCTTTGACAGCTCAGTTTTTCCGAACTTACTGTTTTCCTGCACCCTGGCCACGAAGCCTGTGAGAGGTATCTGTGGAGTCAACTGAGGCATAGGGGGAGGGGGTGGAGCAATAGATACTGGCAGCAACAACACAGTATGGGGGAAGTAAAACAGAAAAAGGAAAGAAAAGGAAACAAACAAAAAGCAGAAGTCAGTTACAAGGACCACAAACATAAGTACGGCAAAGAACAGTTTGCAAATGAAACAAAACAAAACAAAAAACAAAACAAAAACCTGCAGAACCTTCTTCATTTCCCACCAGTCAACCTAAACTGAGTTGTTGCTTAGCCAACTGGTTAATTTTTAAAAATACATTTAAGTTAATCCTAATGTTATACTGTTAGGGGAAGATTTAAGCTTACCATCACACTCATTTTCATGCAATGAATTTTCAAATTCTAAGGAAAGACTTTTAAAAAAACGAGTAACAGCGACATTTCCAGATATTGTGTCTTTATTTCCAGGATATTGTGTCTTTGCCATATCACTATAACCTAGCAGGTATGTCTAGATAATGTTGTAACATAATGTTGTAAATAGATAATGTGGTAAGATAATGTTGTAAGTTAGATAATGTTGTAAATTAGAACCCAAATAAATATGTTATGGAATAGCTGTTTATTCCATATATAAAGACACTATCAATCACAGGTTTCCTTTAAAAACAGTTCTTCTATCTAAATTTATACACAGCTCTCCAGGAAAAACCTTGTTACTGTAAAACAAGGTCGTTATTATTTTCTAAGGTAACAATTTTATTTGTAAAGATATCCCTCCTAAATTAACTAGGGAATAAGAGTGTTCCACATACCATGTTAATTGTTCATTGAGTTTCACAGGATAAGTATTTCACAAGTGACCTCCTTCATTTTATCACTGTTCTGAAATAGGAAACCTGATCTCATAACAGGTTAAAATATGCAATTATCTGCACTAAAGTAATTTCTAACAAATCACTGAGTAGCTGTAAACATTCCAACTTCCTTCTGGAGAGGACATAATTTATAGGAAATTGGTATCAAATGCTCACGTGGGCAACAAATGTATTAAAAACTGTAGCAAACTAGAAGTAAACATTCCTAAGTTTACCACTGTCTCATTTTTAACAAGACAGTAACTGCCAAAGGTTGCTTAGAAAAAGTCAATAGGACTGACTCGCAAAATTCAGTTTACTAGCAGTCACCAAAACGTGACACTAAATTGACAGAGAAAAACAAGTTATTGGTTCCCAAGGATCATTTAACCAAAAGGTTGTTTCAATTAACCCAATGTATAAATTTTGTTGGTAAGCATAAAAATTTGAAAGAGGTTCAGTATTCAAAGCAGCAATAACTTACCAAAGCAATATAATTACATTAATATTCATTGTATGGCTAAAATTAACATTCAATTCACTATGTAACTGGTCCTCACTGATTCTGAGACTTTGGATATAGAAGGCTCTTAGATAAAATGTTACAGTTTTGATTTAAAAACAAAACAAACCTCCCACAAGCCTAAAAATTTTGTTTAGAAACAACCCTTAGTAACCAGACATGCTGGTTAGTAAGACAGAAAAAGAAAAGCTATGCTATGAAGATACTAGTCATTACCACCACGTTTGGACAGAAGGGGAAATATGCACATCAAAACACTAAAAACATTTACATCCTACTACTACTACAGCAATGACCACTACCACCACTATTACTACAACACCAACAGTAACTCAGATTGATGGAGAGTTATTTTGACACATCATATTTTTAAAATTTGAGTCCAAATTTCCCTTATAATATCTAAAAGATATAGTCACTTAGTAATGAAAAGGTTTTATTTGAGAATAAGTAACCCACCGAGCACTGTTAAAATAAAACTACACAAACATATATTAGGTGAAGTGTCACCAAAAACCCTATTTGCAGAGTGAACCAAGTATCTAAGTGAATCAAAGAAAAATAAAGAACATAAAGATGGGATCTAAAAACACAACATATTATGGAAAAAAAATTAAAACATCATGAAACTACTAAGGCTAATAATCAGATAATCCATGGAATATTCAGACTCTAGTTACCTTTCATTACCAAAAGGAAATCAGGGAAAATGTGAGATAAAATTCTAACGGGTAAAGTTTCTTGGTAGGCAGCCTGGAAATTTTAGTCTGGAAAAGGACTGTATAAATTTGGGGATTATCTGTAAATTTTGACATTTTTGCTAAAGTGTTTTTCAATTCTCAGGAGTTTTTTGCTACAACACAATCTTGAACTCTAAAATTTACATTGGAAATAAATAAAAGAACTTTCCTCTAGCTCTGCTGTAAAATACATGTTCAGAACACACGTTATAAATAAACTTAAAACCAACTTCTTAGGGAAACAGGGAGTAGTCAGTGTTTTTTACTAATACAACATGCACCTCTAGAAAGTAGTTACAAGTGCCACATGGGAAAGTGTGTTCTAGTCTATACCCAGTGTTCGCCTCTTGAAGTCAATAATAAATACTGCACAACAGGCTCATGTCAGATTTTTTTTTCCTTTGTGAATTAAACATCTTAACATGGAAAGTGAAATTAATGATTACTCTAAGCAATTCGTACTCCCTGCCATTTTAACTATTTTCTTATCTTTAAATATCTTAAAGCCTTTAAAAACACTGATTGCAGTTAGTGTTGAGATGTGCAATTTGACATAAAGAGAAAGAAATCAGAAGAAAATCCTCCCCACTGTTACAGTGATTAGAGACAGAATAAGCAGGCATCACAAATGTTTTTAATGGTTCTGAACTCATTTCAGTACAGATTAACAAGCTTAAAAGTGATAGCCAGCAATTTCACTGTATTAAAGAAAAATTTTCACAATGTTCTTATTTTCACTGCTACTGAAGTGTCTCAAACATGCCAAAAATAAACTCAGCTTAATTTCAGTATTTTTCTTTTCTAGTTCTACATATAGTAATAAAAATATCATATTAAACCATTAAATTTTAGTAAGTATACTCAGTACGTGTACATTTTTTTTTGAAAGTGTTAAGCAATTATTTTTGTGATAAGCAGTAATTCTTAAAATGGCAGGATTCAAGGACTGACTTCCTAAAGCAAAAATAAACATGAAATAGCATGGTTTCAATTGTTGTCTATCACTGGCAAGAACAACAGCTTCAAATAATTTCCTTCAAAAGGAACTCCACTGTTGCTGTACGCCTGGCAAAGCACAAGCTTACTTGAATTCTGAGAATAAAGTGGACCTCCATTAACATGAGGCTGAGCAGAAAATGGAGCAGTCACAGAGGGAGTTCGTCTGTATCCACCAGAAGATGTCGAGGAAGTGGTAGAGTTGTGTCGAGAAATCTGCCTGGTCATTGTGCCATACTGGGAACCAGGAGCTGAGCCCGGGGCTGCGGAAAAGCATTAGTCAAAAGCAACCAACAAAGAACTTGAGCAACATGTGACCTCCGATGGCAGAACAAAGAGAGGGGGACTCTCAGTAAGAAATACCCATTGCTTTTTAAAGCCCACAGCATAAAATAAAGAGAAAAGTGAAGGTAAAACACAAATAGCTCTCTGAAGTTACAAACAAAAGGAAAAACAGATACTGTGTGGAAAGCTGCAAAAGTAAAATAATTAACATTCTTAGACCTTTTAATTTAGCAGAATCCCAAATGGTATTTCGCTAATATTATATGTAATTTTTTTCTGTATCATTTTAGAATACATAGGTTTTACATGTGAACTATGTCTCCCCAACAAAATAAGTACCAAAAGGTAATATGAAATGGAACGCATCAGTTTTCAGATGTGAATGTATTGATTACAAACTTCCTTTTCCATTGCCAAATCTTCAGGAACACAGGTTAAATTATAAAATGTAAACAGGCTAGCATATTTTCCACATATACTTCTGTATTTATGTGAATGTTTATTGTGTTAGCAGTTATAATCAAATACGTATGATAGCAGAATCATTTTTATGAGAAGCACAATTTCTAGTTTCAAAGTACTTACATATAGTATCGGATTTGTTACCCCCAAACTTTTAAGAATAACATACTTCCCCTTTCACTTAAGTTTTTGTAACTAACAAAACTGTAAATAATTTGAGACTTTGTGAAATAATTTTCCAATTTTAAAGTAGCTTTATGTAGAAGATCCATTACCTTTCTCCATACTTGGAGGGTTTTTTTCCATCTTACACCCAAAACAATCTTTTATTATTATCATGCATATCTAGAATGACTAAAGTACTAACAGTTCTTAAAATTTTATTCAACATCTTTACCAACATTTCAAAAGTTTAATATTTAAAAGATTAATAAAGTTAAAAGCCTCTAAAGTTAACCATACTTTCCAAAGGTAACTTCAGGATTGTTAGCCTCTTTGCCCCACCCAAACATCTAACCAGACTAAGTAAAATGAGTTTATTTTCATTCAGTTGTGTAATTTCACCTCTCCTAGAGGTCATACAAGTTATTACATAAAACCATACAGCAGAGGTTGTTCATTTTAAAAAGTGCTAATAAACTTAACATTTTGGAGCTCCCAAGCCATAGGCAGTCACTAATTATTTGAATCATCGCCATGCTCATTTTCTAAATAGAAACACATTTTAAAAATAATACTCTATTCAAGAGCCTTCATGAATAAGAAATTTTGGAAAGCTAGGGTTTCCATAGAGCTAAGAGGTAAACCTTTAACTTTTTAATGGAGATCTCTGTAAAATGATTTTTTATACTTCTCTGACTTACATAAAAAGTATATGAAATCCAAGTTATTTTCCTTGGTGATCTAAAACTGAAAACCAACCATTCAGCATTTCCAAACTGTGCCTATTTCAGAATTTACTTTAATGTTTTATTATGTAATAAATCATAATACCAATGGGTATATGATTTATATAATTACATTATATACAGAAATATTATATATACATATAGTTATATATACACTAATATGTATACAATATATGTAATGGTTATATATTAATTTACATATTTATTTTGTATATGATTTAAAGAAAAATAAGATAAATACCCAACTCCACGAAACAGTATCACCAAAGCTTCCTGTTTGTACCTTCTAGATCCCAAAACCCAAAAGGTGTTAAACATTCTTTCTTTTCTTTCTTTTAAATCACAGATATATATAACCTCAAACAATACAGAACACACAGATAAGTTACAATTTATAAACTTTTATAATGGAGTTATTATGCATGCTGCTGGCTTGCTCTTTTTGTTTTGTTTTGTTTATTTAAGATTCACCCCTGGAGGGACGCCTGGGTGGCTCAGTTGGTTAAGTGTCTGCCTTTGGCTCAGGTCATGATCCCAGGGTACCGGGATCGAGTCCTGCATCCTTCTCCCTCTGCCTGCCGCTCCCTCTGCTTGTGTCCTGTCTCTCTCTCTTTCTGACAAATAAGTAAATAAAATCTTAAAAAAAAAAATTCATTCCTGGTGGTAAGCATATCAATATTGTATCATCCATTTTTGTTGCTTTATTTGCATGTGAGCATGCCACAATTTATCCACTATACTGTGATTACACATTTCGGCTGCATCCAGATTTCTGCTAATAATGCTACTACTGTGAACATTCCTAAATGGGTTCCTGAGTTTCTCTACAACACTGGTTCTCAAACTTCAGCATTGATCAGAATTTCACCTTGAGGGCTTGTTATAATACAGACTACTGGGTCCCAGTCCTCAAAGTTTCTGAGTGAGGTGGTCTAAAATGGGATCTGAGAATTTACATTTCTAACTAGTTCCCCTGTGATGATAATGCAGTTGGCCTGGGGACCACACTATGAAAGCCACTGCCCTAGGACAGTGGTTTTCAAATTTTATGGTTTTATTTCTTTAAAATTAGAGAATCTCATCATATTTATTCCAGTTATCCCAAAGAAGTATTCTTCATAGTTGAAAAAATGCATGGTGATTGACAGCCCAATATTTAAGTAATAATACTCATGTGGTGATTTTGTAGATTCACCTTATGCAGAAATCATAATTAGTGAAATGTAATGTCTCATCCTGTGCAACTTTCTATTTTACTTTCTATGGAAAACAATATTTTCTTTGTTTTCAGTGTATCTGGATGGGGCTGACTGCGTGTGGAGAACCTTACATTTATGAATATTTGAAAAATAAATGATTGAAACTGAAAAAATAAAAATAATTTTAGTATATGTGCTGCCGAAGCGAGCACTGAAAAAATAAAAATAAAATTAGAGAACCTCAAAAAGCTTTTGCAGAGGTGGGTTATAGCAACAGGTAATTACTATAACAGAAATTTAAACTGACATCTTTAAAGCACATGAATATACAAAATACAAATAAACATTCTGTTAGCTGTCACAGCAATGATTCTATCATAAGTCATACAGCCCTCTGGAAACTTCCACTGTATACTTGTACATGAGAATGAAAAAGGCAAACAGGTCTTATTATTAGGAATATAGTTCTGACCCCAAAAACTCCATAAAAGGATCTTAGCATCCTCCCAGGGACCTGTAGCCAGATTCTGAGAACCAGTACTCTAGGGCAGATATCTAGAAATAATATTAAATCTAAGGTAGAAACCTGTTCAACCTGACTAGGTAACAACAAATTACTTTCCAAAGTAAGTGTATCAACTAATAAACTCCCATTAGCAGTGTACTTTCCTGTTATTATATACCCTCATCAACACTGGGTACTAGTAAACTTCTACATTTCTACCTATAAGGTGGATATAAAATAGTTTCTCACTGTGATTTTAATTTTCATCTTCCTGATTATTAACTAGGTTGGGGACTTTTTTTTCACATGGGACTTTCTGGCAATAATTTTTATTATTGGGTCTTCTTTTTATTATCTCCATTTGCCCCTTTTTCAATGTTTTGAAAAGATGTGGCTAGACAGCTATATTTCACCCAAACTGAAACTCAGCTGTCATTTGAAACATTTCATTATCCATTTCTATCTGGATTATTGCTCTTGTATATTTCTAGGCTGAATGGTTTCATCCTATGTGTGTATTTTGAATTCCTAATATGTTCAATCCAGTCACCTCCGATTTAGGAACAATTTAAATGTAACTGATTAAGAAAAAAAAAAACTTCTTGGCATCCCAGATGCCAAAAGTACTGAGCTATATCAGAGTTTTTCATACTGTGATCCACAGGAAAGCCTCAGGAGCACCCCACAACCACACCTCATTTTCTTTTCCATCTAAATTCCTCCTGTCCCCCATCTTCACCCCAATCCTTTGACTGTATACACGAGGGAGTTCCAAATGAAGTTTCACGTAAAAAAATATTACATTACTTATTTTAAAATATCTTTTTGAACAATCACTGCTATAATTTTCCTTAAAAAAAAATCAAAACAAGCAACAAATACAAACCATATTAAATTGGTTACAAATTAAGCATAAAAACATTTCACATTTCAGAGAATGTGATTTTATATTTAACTGTGTAACCTCAGAGGCCTTTCACCAGAAGAAATTAGTGTAAATTAGATTAACACTTTAACCTTTGTATTACCACCTACAACCTAACAACTATAAAAGCTAGCAGTCTAACAGAGGAGTTTATTATCAATTACGAACAGTAAGTTAAATCACTCCAGTGGTTATGCAATCTCACCTATCACAGTGTTCACAGGGAGAAGTGGTGGAAGAGGTGGTGCTGGTGGAGCTCCAGAAGGAGGAGGGACAGAAATGTTTTCTAATAAAATAGTTTATAATTCAGGTCAGAGGACAAGAAAGAAAACTAAACATTCTGAAACAGTAAGAAAATACAAAGTTTTGGAAAGGAAAAAAAAAAAAGACACCCATATGTAAAGCATGTCCAACTGAATATGAATTCATTTTACTAGGTAAAAAGGACATTGAGTTCATACCTGCATTAACTGTAAAATACGCCATTTTTATAAGCAGCTTTTTCTCCTTTTTCAACAACCTCCTTGAGAAGCTAAGAATTTTTCCTAACAGTTTGATTACTAAATATGTATTTTTTAACACTATAAAGTATTCATTTCATTTACTAAAAAAATCAAGGGACTAATTTAATGTTCTGCAATGATTTCTTAAATTTTTCTATAATCTAAAGAGTAAAACACTTTTCCAATTTTAATCCCATTTTATATTCATAGCATTTTATTAAAATATGTATGGAATATTATATGTAAATACAGCAAAGTCACAGAACAAGCTACCTCCAGAGTTGAGACAACAGCCTACAAAGCGACGTCAACTCACTGGTATTAAAAAACAGTAACAACAACAAAAAACTCACTGGTATATAATTCACATTAAAGACATTCATCCTTTCAAGTATCACAATACTGGTTTGCTCTTGAAATAGGAAAAAGCATTCCTGACTAGTGCCCAAGGCAAGTATTTCCAGAGCAAAATGGCCAAAAAACTATTTAATAATGTTATGTAATATGCTTTGGATATTTGTATGTAAGAAAAAAGAGCTAGCAAAATCCTAAAGTCTCTGTGAAAGTCTCCCTAAAAATGTTCTTAAATTTGTTGTTAGCATTTCTTCTAGCAACAATCACATAAATTTCCTAAGTAAATTTTATCTAATGTAACTATTTCAGACTTTCATAATAAAGCTCATGAATTCCAGCACATATTAAAACAGGTCAACATGCAACACACCTGGTCCAACAGTGGGCGGTGACGGTGTGGGCACGGCGATCGGAATGCCAATACTGCTGCTTCCACTGTTTTCTCGGCTTCCACTCCCTCCACTGCTTCCGCTGCGAAGAAACAAGTTTGAAAAAAGCCATTCTAGACATTTATCCAAAGACAAATTCAAAGCCACTAAATACTGCTTTTATGTGTGTGTGTTAAATATACAAAACAAAAAGTTTATAAGAAGTATTCAATACAATCTTAACCCTAATGCTTAACGTGGTTGTGTTTTACTCTACTTCTCAAACTACTGGAAATCAGTGCAGTCCTAACATAGCACACAGAACCATCAGAAGAGATCATCCTATTGAGAAATGAATGACCAATAAAATCTCATAGTATAATGATCCAACAAAAGTTTATTAAAACCTACTATGAAGAGCAGTAACTAAAGCAGACATGAACCATGTTGCCATGGAGCTCACAGCTGAGAATGGGAAAATAGACATTAAAAAATACCATGATGGATGCCACAAAAGAAAATGTACAAGATGTTACAGAAGTTAATAAAAACTGTAACCAGTTTTAGTCTGGAATTAGTACCAAAATCTCCATCCCATCTCAAAGAATGGTGGTAAGACAGGGAAACTTTCTGGAAAACGAGCAAGCAAACCAACAACAAAAAAAAGTGACACTTCAGCATGGGGCATTTGTAGAGTCAATACTGTTAAACTCTAACCAATTCCTTACTATTCTAATTCCTGTGGATTTACTGTCCCTTTAGGCATACAACCTCACACTATCCAGTTGTTTTAGTAACATGTGCATGTACGTGTATACACAAGTATATATGTGCATGTGTAACCTTAGGCTCAATATTGACTTTAAAATCAACAGGCCCAGAAACTGAAGAGAGCAAAACTTGCACTGTTTAATAAAAGTTTTTCTCCAATATGATTATTCTATAATTACATTATCATATGTTAATGGAAGAAAAAGAAAAAGAGAACAAGCTGTTTATATGCCATAAATTGCTTGAATGTGAAGGCCTCCCTACTCCCTCAAGCCAGGTGATCAATATCCTGTTTTGTCCCAGCACTGCATCACAGACATAGGAAGTTTCTGTACTTACTATGCTCTTCTACAATTATTGGTTTATATGTCCTGTTTCTCACAAGGGGGTTAGAAAATTACAGCCAAATCTGGCCCCTGATCCAATTTTTACAACCTGTGAGCCAAGAATATTCTCGTGATTTTTAAATAGTTGAAAAAAACTGAAAGAGGAATAATACTTTATGATACATTAAAATTATATGAAATTCAAATTTCAGTTCCATATGCAAAGTTTGACTGGAATGCAGCCATGCTCATTCATTTATGTGTTGTCCATGCTGCTTCCATGCTGCAATGACAGAGCTGAGTAATTGCAAGAGACCATATGGCCCACAAATCCTAAAATATTAACAATCTGGCCTTTTATTAAAACAGAATGAGCTTCTAGAAAATTAAACTATATCTTATGGGCATGTCCCTGTACCTAATGAAGTAACTCTTAGTAAGTGGTTGTTGTATATGATTAAACTATTAATACTTCCACTAGAGAGAAAAACCATGCTTTATTATTCAAAAATGAACACACACAAAAGAATTTGGTCCTCAATGAACCTGACCTGTTACAGTAACTGCAGATATCAATATAATAATTTATTTACTAACAGTAGCAGTAACAACAAATTTCCATTACATAGAACCTAAGAGGCTTGACATACCCCTACTTAATTGAATCCCCCAAAATGATTTTGCTAAATTTCTCTAATATACCAACCTAAAAGTCAAGGTAAAGAGAGGTCCCTTGCCAAGTTACTAAGTGATAGATAAAACTGAAGAATAAAATAAAGCTATAAAGTTAAGCTATTGCTATACAATAAATTTGTTGGACTTTATAAAAGTACCCAAAACATGGAGTGGCTACTTCTGGGGAAAAGAAAATAGAGGCTATAACTGGGAAAGTACCTAAGGCGAACCTTCGGGGTTGCTGGTAATATTTCATTTTCTGATCTGGGGATGGTTACGTGGGTATATTCAATTCGTATTAAACCATCAAGTTGTATATTTAATAAACTGTATGCTTTTCTGAATGTACATCATGCTCCATAATCAAGTTTTTAAAAAATCCACTGGGGAGGTAATTTCTAGAACTTTTTTTTAAACAACTTAGATATTCTAGTCTATCAACTCTCTTAAATTCTTCCTCAGATTTAAGGTCTTTTTTCTTCCAACCTCATAAAGTTTAAATCATGTTGTATAATTTCTGATATTTCATCTTTTATCCAAAAATATTTAAGAGTGGTTGCCTTGATCTTTTTTAAATAACTGTTCTAAAAAACATTCTTGGGCCTTGATCCAAATATACATTTATACCTCCATCAAAAAGAAAACATGGGAGCCTAGGTGGCTCAGTTGGTTAAGCGACTGCCTTCAGCTCAGGTCGTGATCCTGGAGTCCTGGGATGGAGTCCTGTGTTGGGCTCCCTGCTCAGCAGGGAGTCTGCTTCTTCTTCTGACCCTCCCCCCTTTCATGCTCTCTCTCTCTCTCAAATGAAAAAAAAAATCTTAAAAAAAAAACCAACAACATAGTGGCAAATCTGCAATTAGTACAAACTTACTTAAAACCTAAAGAACAGGAATTATGGCATAAATTTATTTATAGAAACATACAATATTATTATCCATCTTTTATATTCTGTATTAGCATTAGAGCAATACTTTACTCGGCAACTTTATAGGAGTTTGTCACCAGTCAACCACCCCCACTTGCAGATATTCAAAGACTCAACCTGAAGGTTTACCTGTGTGTCCTTGGTCGCTGGTTTAAAGAAGCTGTCCTGCCTGGACTATGCTGACTTCCGAGCCTAGCAGGACTTGTCATGTAGTCATTAGGAACTGTTGGGGGTTTAACAGGTTCCAGGGTTTTGTAAGGAGTATTTCGTCTAAAGAAGCATAACAGAGAAAGGAATAATGAATAAGAAAGATTAAATGGTATTTTCCCCTAAATCTGCGATTGTCTCTTTGTAACCAAGTATAACACAAGTTTTTTTTTCTTTAATTTGTAATAACTTTTGTTTAAAAAAAAAAATCTTAGGGCGCCTGGGTGGCTCAGTCGTTAAGCGTCTGCCTTCAGCTCAGGTCATGATCCCAGCGTCCTGGGATCGAGCCCCACATCGGGCTCTCTGCTCCACGGGACGCCTGCTTCTCCCTCTCCCACTCCCCCTACTTGTGTTCCTGCTCTCTCTCTCTCTGTCAATTAAATAAACAAAATCTTTTTAAAAAAACCTTAAATTTTTGTATATAAATTTTGTTACTATACACAAAAACTAAAGTTTGTTACGTTTTCTTATTAAAACCATAGGAAAGGGTGATTTAAAACTTCTAACCTTATTTCTAAAAATAATGACTGTAATTTTTTAAATGCTCAGTAATATTCAACTTTGAATTATACATTACTCCCAGCTCAGTGACCCACAAGCCACTGTCTTTGTACATTATAAAAATGAAGTAACTTGGGCACCTGGGTAGCTCAGTTGGTTAAGCGACTGCCTTTGCCTCAGGTCATGATCCTGGAGTCCCGGGATCAAGTCCCGCATCGGGCTCCCTGCTCAGTGGGGAGTCGGCTTCTCCCTCTGACCCTCTTCCCTCTCGTGCTCTCTATCTCTCATTCTCTCCCTCTCTCTCAAATAAATAAATAAATAATTTTTTTAAAAAAATGAAGTATCTCCCCTGCAATTTATTCCTACCTCAGTGTAGAAATATACGAATGAATACATTCTGATCCTATGTAATGCCATAAATTTCTCAATAAATGGTTTTAACTTTTCTATTTAATAACTTCGTATTTTTTTTTTCAGGGGCTAGGGATTTACAGTATGAAAATGGAAACTAAGATGCAGTACAAATGTTAATTATTAATCCCTGTTACTATAAAATAATGATTCCTCACCCCTCCACCAAACACGAGAAATCTACTATTTGCCTTCCTGTGTTACGATGAATAAACTTTCAGAAATGTCTTACCAATATTCAATATTTTTATTGCACTGAGAACTGAGAAGGAAGAAGCCATCAACTGTTATCTTTTCTATTTCTCCAACTGGCCTACCCCCAAAGCTCAAGTATGAAGGACCCTCAGATTACCAGCAGAAAGTCAAGAGTACTCCAGGTAGAGTCCCTAAGTTTCAGGTGCCAAAAAGATCTGCAGGCTATGAAGCCGAACTACATAAAATACACCGCTTATTTAAAGTCCTGCAATATGAATATTGTTAACACATGTGAAAGCATCATATGGAATCCTCTGGCGATTTCATTAGAAATAAACTTGGGCTAGACTTATTTGTTTCCCAAAAAAATTAATTAGAAGATTAAAAAAATAAATAATGCTTATTTACACATATACAAAAGAACCTTTCTAGTACAGACTTCTATAGAGAATATTATAAAACACGTAGATTCATTTTGGATTCTGTTCAAGGAAATAAGAACCAAAATTAATTTGTAAAAGGTAGTTCACATTGAGAGGGTCCCACAGCAAGGACCCATACGCTTACTTAAGTCACAGAAACATCTTTTTCTTTTGCATATAGATTTTCTTGTAAAATGTAGTTGAATTCTTACCCCAATGTTCCCCGGCCTGACATGGGAGGGCTTGGTGGTTTCTGAGTAGGAGGATTTGTTCTCGACAGCGTGCCAGTTCTTGCAGGCTGGTTATTTCCATGCTAAAATGTGGAAAGAAAAGCCTTTATTTTTATATCAAATTGTTCTGCTGGTGTTTTGACACCATGTATTATTATTTTTTTAATATCAGAATGTGAAGTAAGGATTCCCAGACAGTTTTAATAACAGACTTTGGTACTACATTTTAAAAAGTCAAGAAATCACTTGCACTTGGCTTTTCTCCTATTATCTTGTGCTATTCATACCAATTTATGGCAAATACAGGTGTGATTATTGGATTCTCTACATTGTTTTATTGTTAAACATGTTCACTGAGCTCCAACTTATCTGCATTCAAATACTGGATTTCCCAAAATTTTTTAGACATGTACATTAATAAAAACTACAAATCTCAGTGTCAACTTGCTAAAATATTCATTAAGATAAAACTCATCTTTATCTTAACAATTCAGTAACAAAGTCATATATGTCTGGAAAACCTCCTAATTGTAAGTCAATAAAAGCAAGGCAACTATCAAAAAATGAGCAAAGCAATAAATGTTAGCAAAATTAATGTTCCTATATAAATGCAGATGTCAATATATCTTTTGATATATTAACACATCCAAGCTACGTTGCTGATTTGAACTGAGTTTATTTACTCTACATAAATCCTATGGGAAAAAAGCAGACAGACATAGGAAGAGTTTTCAAATTTTAGTGGCTCGGCAGCCTCTATCAGTATAGAGGGAATACTGTGGATCAGATGATAAGTAGTATCTCTTACCTTGGCTTTTAGCCACTTTACGTTGGCAAAAAAAAGGGGGGGAAAAAGTAGAAATTAATTCTAAATAAATTATATCTGATAGGACACGTTTACATTTATAGTTATTCAATTCATGTTGATAAGCTTTTACCCAGCCATATTTCAAATATTTTATAAAGAAAAAAGTATCCATAAGCAGTAGGGAAATATTCACGTGTATCAAATATTTTTCAAAAGAATATATTCATAAGGAAACCACCACTTAATTATGCCAATCTCATGCAAGTCCAATAATGTCTTGGGTCAGTATTTCATCCTATGAAACTAATCCAATTGAATCACAGATGATAAACACTGATTTAAACAGAAACACCTAACACACTCAATGTAAGGCTACTTTAAGACATCAGTGCACAAGACCTAAGGCTTTACTGAACAAGTAAAGTATTCATCAGATGACTGGTAACATAGTATTTTAAAAACTGATAAAACTGTAAATGTTAAAATTCAAAACCACATGTTGCTTCCAAATTCAGAAAAGGACCTAGCACCTTGGTGTTTAAAACAAAACAAAACAAAACACGATGCACAGTAGCAGCTTAGCCAGATTCTAACTAAGGCATAAACAAACAGGGTCTAGAAACCCTCTCATTTGTACCTTATGAATCTAAATCTGAGCAGGCCAACAGTAGCAGGAAGCTATAGGTTACTTTAGTTCCAAGTTTTCTTCTGAACCAGTTTAGCTAATATTCAAAACTGAAGAATGATTGCTTTGATCCTAAAAGCTACTTCTATGAAAGATGACTAGCCTATACTTGAAGTAATAATGTACTATAAATAATATGAAATACTGTGTATAATCCTAAAGCATCACTACTTGTACTACGCCACTTAAGAAATATCTTTAGGTCATAGAGTCTAACCTCGTATATATTCTTTAACACTTGCCCTTCTAAATATGAATCTATCATTTTTCAGGTGACCATAAAGACAACATTAAGAAAGTCAACCAAAGGAGGAATGTACTTTGTCTTAGATATATTCTCATTTCCAGAAATTATGCCAGAATTTTGGTGTTAATATGTTTAGAATGATATTGCTCGTTTTTATCAATGTCTGGAATCCTACCTAGCTGCTACATATCACACCTGGATTTAGAAACTGTAAACCTGAATAACATTATTATCCTTGGAAATAAGATATACTAATGTGATAGCATTACAATACACCAAATACTATCCTAGTCTAAACTTGGCCTGCTTCTTCCTCTCCCACTCCCTCTGCTTGTGTTCCCGCTCTCACTGTGTCTCCCTCTGTTAAATAAATAAAATCTTTAAAAAAAAAAAAATTCCTAGCTGAACTCTGCTACTACGCAATGGTGTAACCTTTAACCTTATATGGAGCTCCGCCTCCTCTATCAAGCGTGTATTTATGTATACAGACATGTTTGAGTTTCAGTTTTAGAAGAAAATAATCTCTGTATCTTACAGCTTAAAATACTGTAATTGTTAGCGACCTACAAGATTATTCCACTTAAATATCCCCAAAACACATCCAAACTAGACTTTTATTTTCTTAAGATCTCACTTCATTTCTTTAACATTTACATTTATGGATGAGCCCCTTTACCATTTCCCTGGAATCTTAGGTTTAAAACGATAGAATTCTCTTTGATTCCTCCCTATCTTCTGGCCCTAAGTAAATCATAAGCTTTGTATACCACAGGTGCTGAAAGTCTAAAAGGCCAGCCAATCCTTTCTTTGACATATGATTCATTAGCTTACTCCTTTGTTTAATACAAGTGAAACCTTGAAAAAATACATTCTTATATACATTTGGTAAAGCTTTAGTTTCTCTACTAATAAAATGTAACAAATCCTAGATCGCATGGTCTTTTTGAGGCTTAAAAACACATACATTCAAAGTCAGTCCTTTGTAAATTATGAACCAGGCTATAAAGCTGTTAATTAAAAATTAATTTAGGGGTGCCTGGGTGGCTCAGTTAAGCATCTGCCTTCAGCTCAGGTCATGATCCCAGGGTCTGCTGGGCTCCCTGCTCAGCAGGGAGTCTGCTTCTCCCTCTCCTTCTGCCCCTCCCCACGTCCTCACCCCCGCTTTTGCTCTCTCTCTCTCTCTCTCAAAAAAATAAAATCTTTAAAAAAAAATTTAAATGTCTCTACTAAGTATTCAGGTCTTCTCTAGTCTATATCTTACTCTGAAAACTTGTGCTCTCTTATAAAGTTCATCTTCTTTACATTCTCCTTCATGTATATATTCTGGTAGTTTCCTTACGCTAGGATTCTCTTATCCATATCTTACTGTTTCCAAAAGTCAAACCAGACATATCTTAAGATATTGTTTCCATATTTTTAATTCCTACCAAACTTATGTGTAACCATCTATTTCAAAGCATAAAATGCTTTAACATAATAAATATTATTTAAATAATACAAATAACAAAACCCCGAAATTTACATCACAAAAGAAAATATGATGGAATATTAATTTCGGAGTGTAGCAACCTTAACATGAAACTTGGCAGCTTTAAGAAGAAATACTATATTTGGATACAATTTTTTAATCTGTATATATTTTTTAAAATACCCAAACATCAAAGTCAAAAGCCAAACAACAGTATGAAGAAATATCTGCCAATATATAAGAAGCTCATTTCCTTAACAGAAAAAAGAACTCTTATCAATCAGTAGAAAAACAAACTTCTAAATAGAAAAGTGGTAGACAAAACATAAGAAAATAATTCTAGAACTATAGCTAAGTATAGCTTCTCTCTTTTCCTTCTCATAATTTTGGCCCTAGCATTTGTTCATTACTATCCAAATTTCTAACCTTCACATACCTCTAACTGTGCTCTAGAAATACTTAATTAAGCTGGCAATGATCTTTCTGAGAAATCATAAACTGAATTTAAGCTGTTTTACAAGCCTAGCCACATCCCCTGGGTAAAAATATAAGAAACAAACAAGTAGCCTCCTCTACATTTGCAGTGTTCCAACTTTACATCTAGCTTCCAAGCATGACAGTAAAGGGGAGATTCCAATAATGTCCAAGGAGAGTAGAATAAAAGTCAGTATTGTCAGTCAGCTATACTCCCTTCTTGATCGGGAACCCCCAAATAATTCAGAATGCAACAGATCCAGCAATAGCATCTGTCAAATCAGCCAGTTAGGGAAAGCTTCGAGATTCTAGCTGATTCCTAAAAATTTATTATAAAAATTCTGAAAACCAGAATAAAATCAAATAATGGTCCTCTAGAAAACGGACTACCAAATTTAAAAGGAACTGTTTATCCTGAGCAGAAATGGGTAAGAAGAATTCAGGTCATTCGGGATGTTTGCAAAATGACCACAAACGCCTAAGAAGTTGACAGGCTACTGATATCCTTCAAGAGCAACTAAATTAACATGGGCAACAAATAATCTCTTTCCTAAAAGCCTGCCACAGCAGGGGAAGGGGAAGGGAAGGGGGTGGTACACAAAACAAAATACAATTTTTTATTCTTCATAAGTTGCTGGAACTATAGCCACATCTACAGAGATGCACTAACACATATACATATTTTGAAATAAAAGGTTTAAAGTATTTACAAATTATTTTCTAAACCAACTCTGTAAAAAAGCATACGATTTTAAATATTCATTCAGTAGTAAGACATGGAATTCAAAATAAAATTTGTAATATTAGTCTAGGACTCAAATGGCTTAATTGATGAATAAATAGCATGTTAAGTTTTATTGTCTTCTTGAATACAACCTATTTCACAGATAAAATTCTGCCTCAAGTTTAGTATAATTATTATCAAATAAATGTTCTTTGAAAACTGTAATGCTAGTTACCAGCTAAGAGAATCTATTAAAATTATTTTTATTACCCTATTTCCTATCCAAAATATTTACCGGATAAATTATTTCAAGTTAACACAATATAAAAATGCTTACCTTGACACCATGGCCCACATCATCCAGAACTGTATAGTCAATAGGTTTCCGAATGTACCTTACAGGACGCTCCATATTTGCAGGTGCTATTATTTTGTGAGTTCTTGATGTATTCTTATTTGTTGTCAAAATACCAATCTCTCTCCGAGCCACTTTCTCTTTATGAATGTCCACAGTCTGTATTTTAAATTTGAACAAAGAAAATATTATTAGGCATTAACTAATGTCCATATATATTGGGCCATATACAACATTGGACCACAGGATGGTACTGCATGTCTATTTTCCAGTGAATACTCTATCTTTCCCTTCAAAATTAAGGAAACTACTATCTTTGAGGCTCAAAACGGGGAATATCTAAAGATGATTAAAAGCACCAACTGATTTAATGGATTTGGTTCCAAGACAATTTCCAGGAAAGCAATTTTCATTCCTAAAAATTCAGCGTGTATGGAAAGGGAGGGAGGTCCTGCTCTGAGAAGCTTACACTTTACTGGGGATGCAGACCAGGAAGAAAATCAATGATTACAACACAATGAGGTAGTGCTGTAGTGACATAAGCACAGTGTATCTGAAATTACTCCAAAGGTGTTCAGAGCCAAGATACCTAACTAGGTTGAGAAGTGCTCACTTAAAGACTTTATAGAGTCTGTAGGTTTTTAAGGATAAATAGAAGAGGTAAATATGGAAATTATTCAAGGCAATTATTCATATTGCAGAAAAAAGTATAGGAGAAAAGATGGTAAGTTAGAGCAAAAGTTATGAACTGGCATCATGCAGCCTACCTAATACTGGCCTTTATGACTTAAAAAAGAATTTTGTTGTTGTTTAGTTGCCAACATTTAAAACTAGATAAGGGATGTTTTAATCCTTATTAAGGGATTAAAGATGGCTCAGTCAGTTAAGCGTCTACCTTCGGCTCAGGCCATGATCTCAGGGTCCTGGGATCAAGCCCCATGTTGGGGGCTTTCTCCCTCTCCCCTCTACTCGTGTTCTATGTCATTCATTCATTCATTCATAAATAAATAAATAAATAAATAAATAAATAAATAAATAAATAAATAAAATTTTTTGAGAATCCCTCTGGTAGAGGTGTTGAGGATAGACAGAACAAGAGCACTGGCAGTGAGACCAGGTAGGAGGCAATGATGGTAGTCTAGGTGGAGAAGAAGCAAGGATGTGAACTGAAGGGGGTAGAGGGGTACTGTCAGAATAAAAAAAATTTAATGTTAATGCTTAAGATTCTATTTCCAGAATTTTAAAAAATTGATTGGGAAAGAACCTGTAATCAAAAATGTTCTCCCAATTCCAAAACAAGGTAGAGAGACAACTCTCCTTCAGTGTCTACCGTTTTTGCACATCCTATAAGAAAAGGCACTGCTCCCTCTGTCCTGGATATTTATACAGTATTTATATAGCCTTAGAAGATGAAATGTCTTCCTGGAGAGCAAAAGGCAGGTTTGTTTACTGTCCAGTGTATTAAAAATAATGTCAGCCCTGGGGCAAAGGTCAGGAAGGTTTATTGCCCATTATAAAAGATCTGGTCCTCTAAATTGGGAGTTCCTTTCCTGTAATCCACCCAACTCTGCACAGACATCACTTGGCTCTCTTTTCAGTATCCAGTGGAAATTGGGGCTAGTTATCTAGCACAAATGCTGACACTGGCTACTGCTATTGCCATGAGCAATGACATTCTGCATCTTGCCCAAGAGTCTCATGTCTTTAATAGTATCTATGAAATTGTGGCAGGCTAACTTCTTAGCTTGCACAAAGGGTAAAATCTTAAACTCTTCACAATTTTTGACAGTTCTGACAATGAGGATGGAATACTGACAGAGTTTCTAGAAATAGAACGAAAGACCAGTTAACAGGAATCGACGTGACGTAAGTCCATGGGAATTGTGAGTGAACATGCTGACCAAATGGGATGGTCAACCAAGCAATGAATGGTCCTCCATGTTACTGCCTATTAACAAAGGCTAAATTGAGGATGTAGTTTCAGGTTGAATATCATTTTGTAGGTTCAAAAACAGAAGTCTGAATGATGCCCCAGTTACTGTCAGCTTTCCATCAACCTTAGAGTTGGCCTCAGCAGGTCTGTTCTGTGAACAACTGGTAATAAGATTTATCTGGCAGAGGGAGTGGGGAACACAAAGGACTGTTCCTCTTCAGATAATGTTACACCCAATGTTACACTGGGTGCCAAAGGAGAAAAACTGCAACAACTGTGGTCAGAACCAAAAGAATCTTCAGAACTTCAGCTAGTTTGCTTAGGAGATGTAGGGATGGGACACATAATGCTTATTTAAAAAGACGGCAACAGCTTTGTATCTTATTGCTCAGACCCTCCTGCAGTCATTTTGTCAACATTCAATCCATTCAACACTAGTAAAAGAGGGGCCGCCTGGGTGGCTGTCAGTTGAGCATCCAATTCTTGATTTTGGCTCAGGTCATGATCTCAGGGTTGTGGATTTTTAGTCCCACATCGGGCTCCGTGCTCAATGGAATGTCTGCTTGGGATCTTCTCTCTCCCTCTCTCTAATAAATAAATCTTTAAAAAAAAAAAAAAAAAAGATGAGTAAAGACCTCAGCATTTTTTGGCAATGGGTCCTGTCTGCTCCAAGAGAGCTTTTCCCACCACCCTCCCCAGCCCATCCCAAATTTCACTAAGAGAAACTGCGGCAGGCACTGACTTGTCTTCAGGCTCTTACTGTACTGAACTGGGTTTAAAATGATAATGAAGGTGATTCACTAGAGAATGAGAAATTGACCAAAGAAATCTAGATAAATTCTTGCTGTCAGACCTTCTAGCCTTGGAAAACTCCTCTAATTCTTATGTTGAAATCAAGCAAGAATTTAAGAGATGTTATCTTGACAATGGAGCAGCAAATAGCCAACATTAGGTAGACTCCTAAAAACAATGCTGTCACTGTGCAGATCTTAGCCCAAGTCATCCAAAGGGCACAAGCTCATTTCCCTGGTCAGAAAGCAATGTGGTTGTAGCTGCTGAATGCCAGTACTGATGACCTTGTCACAGAATATGGGACTTTGGGAGGATCAAAAATACCACAGATTTATTCGATTGCTCAGCACACAGCTAGAGCACTGCTCAAAACTGAAAGGAAATGCAACTTCTTTACAGGTGCAGAGCTGCTCTCTCCCAATCTCCCCATAGCCCAGCCTCAGCTGCTTTACAGAGAAAGATGACTGGGGGTGGAGATGAGTTTTCCTAGTTCCCAAGGGGAATTGAAGATCAATCATACCCAGGTATGCTAGAACACCAGGAAGAGGAGGGACTCAAAATTTTATGGCTCTGTTAGATACAGGAGACCACATCACATTCATACCTTTCATGTGGAGGAAGAGGGTACATGCTTTCAGCTATCAAGGTTTGGGTGGGATTCACAGTGTGAAAAGAGTAACTAACCCATACTTTTCAGATGGTGTCTTTGGATCTGGTCCCCTAAATTGGGAGTTCCTTTCCTGTAATCCACTCAACTCTGTGCAGACAGCACTTGGCTCTCTTTTCAGTATCCTATGGAAATTTGGTGTATTACTGTTGTGGCTTCTACCACTGAATATATAATTTACTGATATTTTACATGCCTGTACTGTGAATGCTCCTAAGTGCCAGAGGGGATTATGCCAACTGGAAAGAGCCCATGTAGAAAGCACTGGTAGCTTTAGCACCCCAAAATCCTTATGACCCCTTTGTGTACAAGTCTCCATGCACAGATGATTTTACTGACTGGAGTCTCTGGCAAGAGGTGCAGCCGCCACCAAGGTGTCCCTTGGTTTCTGGATTCAATGCCTCCCTGACACAGCCACCAGGTGCACTCCTTTTGAAGTTTCCCATTTGAGAATGGGTCAACTCAAACTCAATGACTAGTAAGGTGGTAAGAGCCTAACATGCTTCTCTTATCACATTAAAGAGGTAAACTCAAGAATGCAGCCAGCCAGGCCCCTGTGGTATTTCAGCTTTAAATGAAAAAGTGTCAGTTATCCCTTTGGGGAAATTTTGGCCTCCATTCTGCCTAACCAAAGTTGCTGGCTCATTGAGGCCCCTGATTCACAGAGGATCCCATAAATGCCTGGGCCTGGTTCACTAATGAATGATTTAATTACACTGAAACCCTATGCTGCTCAGTGGCCTACTATGCTGTTCAATTTCAGGGCCAGCTACACAGAGCTGAAAATGGGTGTGACTGCTTTGCTTTGTGGGCAGAATTCAAGGATGTCCTCACAGATCTGACCAATATTCCTCTTCATAAACCTTGTTATATTTTTACTGATTCTGGGTCTGTTACCAATGACCTAGCTTGTTGGCCTACCACTTGGAAAACTACAGACTGACTAAAAACTAGCCATAAACTGTGGGGACATATTGCAGTTGCTGTTCAGATAGTCTAGGTCACAAATATAGATGCCCATGGCAAGGGACCATTGTCTGATGAGATCAAATGGAATGAAGGTGCTGATCAGGGCTGTACTGCCCAGACTGCCATTACTGCTGCAGGACCTATCAACACATGTACCATCACAGAACAGATACAGAGTAAAGGACTCTATATTTCTGATGCGGAGGCAATCACTGCATCCCACACTTGTAATTCTCAGAAGACCCATTTATCTCATATGACAGAGGCCATATCTCTTCCTACTGACAGACTGGTTACATCAGATCTTTGACCCTCCTCTTCAGGCTATTAGTGGGGCCTTACCGTTGATGACACTTTCTCAAGTAGGATACTGCTATTCCAGTCCAGTCAGCTGACTCCAGCCACACCAGTGTTACCCTTGACACTAATCTGTGCCATGTTTTTCACTTTCCAAACCATTTGCAGTCTGATAGTATGTTTTTATTCTAGAAGTCACTAACAATGGGCTACTAGTCAAGGCACCTGGCTGGCTCAGTTGGTAGAGCATGCAACTCTTGATCTTAGGGTTATGAATTCAAGCCCCACGCTGGGTGTAGAGATTACTTAAAAAATAAAATCTTAAAAAAATGGTTAAGATAGGAAATTTTATGTCATGTGTATTTTACCACAATTTAAAAAAAATTTTAATCAACTCAGAAAGATTTCTGACTATACCTCCTTAATTCTTCCTGGTTCACACATAACAATACAGCAATTTGGTCACTGAACGTGGATATCCCTAGGAAGCAATCATCCCTTCTTTGCCACTTGTGATCTGTCCTAACCATTACCAAGCATGATGCTTCTTTCTTTCGCCTAATGGAAACCCCAAGCTGACCTGATTGGTATACCTTCCGGATGGCAGCCTAGACAAAAGAAGGTCTTGGGAATTCTAACTTATTTCTGGTTTAGCCACCTGAATTTTCTTGATGGATTTCTTAGATAATAAAGATAATGACCATTTGGTTAATAAAGTATACTGCTGCTCACCAAGTCCCCTTACAGTGAATCATGTGGCCCAAAACAGGAGACATAATAGGGTCTCTGTAAGTTTAATAAAAAATGCCCTTGTCCCTCCTGTACCTGACCATTCCAGACAAAAGGTCTGGGTAAGAGTCAGGGATGACTGGGAAAAAGGGAGAAGTTAGTTACTGGTATGGGACACTCATTTTGTGATGTGGAAGAACAACTCTGGCACCTGTGGAATAAACACTTTAGACCTCAGGAGGTAAGAAAGAGGGACATTAGTGATCTGTCTTTCAAAATCACCCCTGGAGCTTTTCTCACAAAGGAAAATTCCCTGGTGCAGCTCTCCTATACAGTGTCCCAGTGCCTTAAATTGAACCGACAGCTGAGTCTGCCACACCCTGCTGTACGGCTCTGATCACAAAAGGATCACCATTCTCTTTAACCTCAAGGAAGAGTCTTTAGGAAGCAACAGAGGGTAATCCTAGCTCCTGCACTTCCCACACAAAACACCTGTCAATACCTCCAGGTGTCTCTCCTACCCCCTGCCCTTTCCTATAGCTATCATTCAGTCATTCCAAAGGCCAGATGAATGCTACCTGGTTGATGGCATAGATAAACAGGACAGACTGGACTGACTGCCTTCAGGTAATCCCTCCAAAAACAATCATTAGATTTGATTATTTGTACTGAACTGTGACCCGTAAGGCCTACCAGCTCTGCAGGAGGCAACAACAGAGAAACTGTCAGCCTGTACTCCCTGACTTACGTCCTATCTGGGGGACAGAGGGACAACAACTGTAAACACCACATTCTGCACCTTAGGGGTGGTCATAAGAGACCTTCAAGTGTTTAAGCACCACAAGGAGATCATGTAGTCTGCAGACAACTGCTCTTTCCAAAGTAAGGGTATTTCTAATTGGATGACTCCCATTTTAGGGATAACTGCCTCAGACTGCACATAATTAACAAGTCAGTTATCCTTCTGAGAGGTCCACTGTGCACCACCCCCCCCCCGGCAATAATTAAGAATAGCCTTACTTTGTTTCTTAAACATAACCTCAAGATTTTTTTGTTTTCATAATATAGCAAATATGAAGCTTAGAACTAGATCATTTGACCCTTTCTCTTCTTATCTCCTCCCAGTTCAAAATGCTTGCATCCCTTAATAGCCAGCATTCTCTCAGATCTGCAGTTGGGCTCAACACACATTCATGTCTCAGCACAATCTTCTTTGTAGTTTTAGCCTTTTTTCCAGAAAATCGGCTTAGTATGCCCACCATAGCCATGCTGCTTCCTGTCATAATGCCGCTTTCCCTGGACATAAGGAGAATCTTTGCTTTTCTTGTATTGTGTCACTTTGTGGGGTTGGTGCTTGCCACACTTCTTGCAGAAGTCCAGCGGGTTTTAGGAATGTTCACCAGGTTTGCGAGAGCTCTATTGGCATGGAAAAAGCAGAATACCCTTCACTAATACCCTTACTAATTCTAATACCCAATTAGAAAAGGTAGTTTAAAATTTGTCCTGGACTTCAGCTGAGGTGATCAATGACATCACCTCAGCCTTGCGGCCATCCAGGTCAGTCTCAACTCACTGTGATCAGGATTACTATGGATGACAGAATTGCCCCAGACTTCCTCTTTGCAGGCAAAGGCCAAATCTGTGCATTCCTTAATATATCCTGCAGGTTTTTTCTAACATCCTGCAGTTCTTAGATTAATGCCTTGGGTCAAGTAGAAAGTTGGTGAAGAAACTTAAAGAGAAAGCCACTTGGCTCTCTAAGGCAGACCCTGATGGTTAATGGCACTTGTTCAGCTGCTTGGGTCTACGACCCTACAGAGCACAGTTGAGGTCAATATTGCAGTTTGGCCTCATCCTGCTACCCTGACAGTACATAACCTTAATTAAATGTCTTATGAGATAAACTGGATGGCTGTGGTCCCAGCCTTTGTCAGACAAATTAATCAGAAGGACCAATGAAGAGCATCATTATGGGAAATTTTACCAGAAGCCAAGTAATGTATAGAAATTAGGGGAAAAACTTGTTGAAGGCAAATTATCCATGTTCCATAATATTTATATATATCTTGTAAGTGGAGCCACTGCCTCTCTTTGTTCCATAATATATTAAGTATGTTTGTATAGCAAACAGCCATGAAGGATACAAATGTCTCCCCTGGGAGCAATAGATAGGTTCATTTACTATCTAGTATAATAAAGATGACATCTCCCTCCAGGATTAACATCAGGCAGGCTACTTCCCACTATAAAAGTTTGGGTTCCCTAACCTAAAGGCTCCTCTTCTATAACAGACAATACTGCAATACAGGAGAGGCATCACTCAGCCCTCTTCAAATTTTTCTATGGAGTTTGGGCTTGGAAAACTGGCACAAATAACAACACTGGCTCTTGCTACTGTCATGAATAATAAAGTCCTATGTCTATGACCCAGAAGTCTTGTACCTTCTACCAGCATCTATGCAACTATGGCAGGCTAACTTGCTAGCTTGCATAGACGGCAAAATCTCAGGCCTTTCACAGTTCTTAAAAAAAAGCAAACCCATTTTTATACTGAAACAATTCATACTCAAGCCAGTCCCTCCCACTCAGTAACCCTGAAGATTATCTGATATAGTCATTCATGTTAGAAATCGTAGTTTAAAAGCTACATTTTTTAATGCCTCCACTTATCTTTTAAATTCTTTCCTTTTCTGGGGTGCCTGGGGGGCTCAGTCAGTTAAGCGTCCGACTCTTGGTTGCAGCTTAGGTCATGATCTCATGGGTGGTGAGATCAAGCCCCACATTGGGCTTGGTGCTCAGTGGGGAGTCTGCTTGAAGATTCTCTCCCTCTGCCGTCCCCCCAACTCACACACGCACATGTGTACATGCTCTCTCTCCAAAATAAATAAATCTTTTGAAAAATGAAATAAACTCTTGGGGCGCCTGGGTGGCTCAGATGGTTAAGCATCTGTCTTCGGCTCAGGTCATGATCCTGGGGTCCTGGGATCGAGTTCCGCATCAGGCTCCCTGCTCCTTGGGAGCCTGCTTCTCCCTCTGCTTCTCTCTCTCTCTCTCTCTCTCTCTCTCTCTCCCCCTCTGTCTCTCATGAATAAATAAAATCTTAAAAAAATATATTTAAAAAAATGAAATAAACTCTTTTCCTTTTCTATAGCAGAATTTTAATTAGTACAAATTTGGATTGACATGGAATTAATTTTGGGGATTCATAATACTACAGAAAAGAAAATACTGAGATTTCACTGGAAGGTAAAACAACATGGACCAACACTCACCCTGGTTTGCTCTTAACTCCCTGAACACTCATTTCTGTGTCCTTTGCAAGGACCTCTGCATTATGTCCTAGCTTCTCTCGGCTTTATAACCTCTCCTTGGCAAACTCATCCACATTCAAGTTTAAATTGCCATTTATATACACATAAACTTTATTCTAGACCTCTCCTCTGAGCTGCAGAATTGTACAAATAAAGTGTAACAGGGGCGCCTGGGTGGCTCAGCTGGTTGTTTGGTTTTGGCTCAGGTCATGATCTCAGGGTCATGAGTTCAAGCCTCACGTCAGGCTCCACGCTCAGCACAGAGTCTGCTTGACATTCTCTTCCTCTGCCCTTCCCCCATTCACATGTTCTCTCTCTAAAATAAATAATAAGTCTAAAAAAAAAGTAACATTCCCCTCAGGTATGTCAATGGTACCTCAAAATGAAAGTGCCCCAAATCAAACATATAGTCTACTCAATTCTATTTCAATGTTCTATAAGAGTTCTCTATCAAGTTATTTAAGTCAGACATCTAGCGCTTAGTTCATATCCAGTATCACTAAATCTTGTCACATTTACTTTAACAAGTGTTGGTGAGGATGTGGAGAAAAGGGAACCCCTGTGCACTGTTAGTGGGAATGCAAACAGGTACAGCCACTATATAAAACAGTAAGGCGGTTCCTCAGAAAATTAAAAATAGAACTACCATATGATCCAGCAATTCCACCTGATTATTTATCTGAAGAAAATAAAAACACTAATTCAAAAATCTATATGCACTCCCATGTTCACGGCAGCATTGTTTATAATATCCACGATATGGGGGGAGAAAATCTAAGTGGCCATCAATGAATGAATGGATAAAGCTGTGGTGTGTGTGTGTGTGTGTGTGTGTGTATGACCCACCACCACCACAATGGTATACTACACAATGGAGTGCTTTTCAGCCATAAAAAAAGTATGAAATATTGTCATTTGTAACAACATGAATGGACCTTGAGGGTATTATGCTAAGTGAAATGAGACAGAGAGACAAATACCATATGATCTCACTTATACATGGAATCTAAAAAACAAAAAAACAAGCCCACAGGCACAGAGAACAGATCAGTAGTTGCCAGAGGCAGGGGCTAGGCAAAATGGGTTAAGGAAGTCAAAAGGTACAACTGACAATTATAAAATAAGTAAGTCATGGGGATGTAATGTGCAACATAGTGGCTATCATTAATAATACTTTATTGTATATTTGAAAGTTCCTAAGAGTAAATCTTAAAAGTCTTCACCACAAGAAAATAATTTTTGTTAACTATGTTTGGAGACAGATGTTAATTAGACTTATTGTGGTGATTACTTTGCAATATATACAAATACTGAATCATTATGTTGTACAGCTGAAACTAATATGTCAATTTTACCTCGATTTAAAAACATACATATATACAAACCAGAAATGTATTTCCTTCTGTCTCCCAACAGCTTCGTCCTAGTCAATCTACTGTACCATCCCTCACCTTAGTTATTACAAAAGCCTTCTAACTGGTTCACTTGCATCCATCTATTCTCTTTCAATCTGTTCTTTATGGTGTAACCATGGTGATCTTTACAAAAACAGTAAACTTGAGAAAACAAAATGAAAAACTTTGAAGATATCTCACCTGCTTAAATCCTATTAAAAGAACATCCCACATGGTTCCCAGTCTTCATGGGAAAAACAAATTCAAACTGGCTCGAGTTCTTTCCCTATTTCTCTCAAATATCATGGTATCTTGCCTTAAAATAATCTTTTTCACCCTCCCTACTTCCCTTACACACTGCAGATATATTCAGGACACTATTTCAAATTACTTGAAGTCTTTCTCTCTGAGTTCACTCCCTCCCCAGTTTCCCAAGTAGGAATCACAAAAGTCCAAATCACAAAAGTCCAAAGCACAACCCTCCATATGGCAGGGTGAATGAATACAGCAGGCAGGAGGAGGGAAACAGACTTGGAACATTTGTATAACAACAGCATGCATATGCTCACCAAGCCAAAGTTAGATTTTTTAGGGAGACTAATTCCTTCTTAAACGTGAATTTCCTTACTTTCACAATTTTTTCATCTTTTTTTTTTTTTAAGATTTATTTATTTGTCAGAGAGGGAGAGAGAGAGAGACAGAACACAAGCAGGGGGAGAGGCAGGCAGAGGGAGAAGCAGGCTCCCCGCCAAGCAAGGACCCCGATGTGGGACTTGATCCCAGGACCCTGGGATCATGACCTGAGCCGAAGGCAGCCGCTTAACCGACTGAGCCACCCAGGCGTCCCGATTTTTCATTTTTAGATAGCAAAATAAGCAGTTTGATATAAAGAAAATTAGTTTTCAATTATAATATGCTGGAGATAAAACTTAAGAGTTACCCTAGTTTACTGTTGTGATCACCCGGCAGCAATCCCTAGACCTATGAAGCACAGCTGAAAACCACTGGTTTAAAAGAAAATACACACACATACACACACAAATATGAAATCAGAAAACCTAGGTTTGAACACTGGCTCTTTCATGTACTAGTTGTGATATTTCATACAAGCTTTTTAGCTCACTAAGATTCCATTTTGCTTACATATAATGGGGATGGGATAACAGACTAATATTGCTTGATACAAAAAAGTACTAAAAAAATTTAACCAAATCTGAATCTTATTTATCAAACTATCCAATCTACAACCCTGAAGTTAAGGCAAAGTATGTCTAAAATATTAATATGAAAAAATGTACATATCACATTGTGTATTAGAAACATAATGAACATTGAACCTGGAGTCAACTAAGGGCTAAGTGAACTAAGCCAAACACAGAAAGAAAAAAAACTGCATCATCTCACTTCTACATAGAATCTAAAAAAAGTCAAACACACAGAAGGAGATGGGGTGGGGAGGTGGAGGAAATGAAGAATCTAAAAAGTTGAAGGCACAAAAAGCAGAGCAGAAGATGGTTACCAGACTCTGGGAGTGGGGGAAATGGGGAGATATTGGTCAAAGGCTACAAAGTTGCAGCTACATGGAATGAGTAAGCCTAGATATCTAATGTATAGCATGATGATTACAGTTAATAATGCAGTATTGAATTTACAAAGAGTAAATTTCAGGTACTCTCATCACACACACAACAGGTAACCCTGTGAGAAGAAGATACATTATTTAGCTTGACTACAGTCATCATTTCACTATGTATATGTACATCAAATCATGTTGTACACCTTAAATATACATAATTTTTATTTTAAAAGATAAAATAAAAAAAGAAAGATGACGAATGCGAATTATGTTCAAATCTCCAGTTTTGCAATAGTAGGATGTTAGAGGACTCCTCAGAGCCAGTCTAATGAGCATTACGATTCTGGAAGCTCGAAACTCAATGATTCCAAGGTAAACAAGCCCTAAAGACTGAAACTGACTTGAAAGAAGAAAGCAGATGTTACAGACATGGCTATCAGCAGGACAAACTAGAGAAAAGGCTAGAAACCCAAAGACAAGTTCTGATAAATGAAGAGCATGTTTGATGATTCAGCACCTAACGAAGTGATCAAGTCAAAACAGAATGTACATGGAGATATATTTGGAAGTAAGAGATAGAATGAACAGGTTCAGAGGATCAGCTTTTAAGGGAAGAGTACATTCCTGAAGACCTTTTACATAATTCAAAGCTAAAAAATCAAAGAACTAAATTTAACATAAGGCAGTGTTTCTGTTTACTGCCTAAACGTCAAATGACAATAAAATAGTTTAACAATTTCCTTGTCCAGTTTTGAAACTATGCAATAGTTTGTAAAAAAAAATTTTTTTTAAGATTTTATTTATTTATCTGAGAGACAGCGAGAGAGCACAATTAGGGAAAGCGGCAGATGGAGAAGCAGGCTCCGCACTGAGCAGGGAGCCTAATGCGGGGCTTGATTCCCAAACTCTGGCATCATTACTGAGCCAAAGGCAGACGCTCAACTACCTGAGCCACCCAAGCATCCCTGTAAAATTTTTTAATTTGAAGAAAGTCTTCACATTTTAAAAATAATTTTTTCAATTTTATTAATATTTTATGTTGCATTTTCAGCACACAAAATGAAATTGTACAACAATGGGCCAGGAACAAAGACATAGCTGCAACCATTGAATACAAAGCAAATGAGGCCTCTGGGGGCGCCTGGGTGGCTCAGTCGTTAAGCCTCTGTCTTCAGCTCAGGTCATGATCCCAGAGTCCTGGGATCAAGCCCCACATTGGGCTCCCTGCTCAGTGGGAAGCCTGCTTCTCTCTCTCCCACTCCCCCTGCTTGTGTTCCCTCTGTCGCTGTGTCTCTCTCTGTCACATAAATAAATAAAATCTTTAAAAAAAACAAAACAAAGCAAATGAGGCCTCTGAATTTGGGTAATGTAAGAGGCATAATCTAGAGCTAAGATAACACAAATAGAAAACTCTTTTGACAGACTCAATACAAGTACAAATGATATGAAGAGTTGTGAATCATGACAACGTGGAACATAAGATAATCAACAGAAATGATCAGAACATCCTGAATAAAACCATAACAAACTCTCTCCCCAACCAGTTATAAATAAGGGAAGAAATAAGGAAACAGTGAAATGGGAGTTTGAAAAATTAACCTGAGAGCGCCTGGGTGGCTCAGTTGGTTGGGCAACTGCCTTTGGCTCAGGTCATGATCCCGGAGTCCCAGGATCGAGTCCCACATCGGGCTCCCTGCTTGGCGGGGAGCCTGCTTCTCCCTCTGACCCTCTCCCCTCTCATGTACTCTCTCATTCTCGCTCTCTCAAATAAATAAATCTTAAAAAAAAAAATTAGAATGAAACCTTAAAAAAAAAAAAAGAAAAATTAACCTGAAAAAAAAAATTATGTGGGCTTCCAAGCCAAGTACAGCACACACCCACTTACTCACAACCAGACATCTCTCTCACTCCCCCACTCCCATGCAATGAAGTACTGATGCCAATACTGCCAATACAACAATTGATTCCAAACTGATCTACAACTTCAAGGCCTCCCAATAAAAACCCCAGCAAGTCTTTTATAGTTTCAAACTATATACACAAGGGCAAAGGGGAAAGAATGACCAAAGTTAAAAAAAAAATTAGAAAGGGGGAGGAGGAACTTGCCCATTGAGATTTATTATAAAGCCATAGTGAATAAGACTATGGACAAATTCAACAGAAGAAAGAACTCAGAAACAAGCTCACACTTAACAAGGAAACTTGGTATCTTACAGTGATGACATAGTAGGAAAGAATACATTATTCAAATGGGGCAACTAGTTTCCATATAGAAAGAAACACTAAAAATGGAACCCAACCTCACACTACAGGGAAAAAAATCAATTCCAGATCCATTAAATGTAAATGCAAATAGGCGGCATATTTGAAATATTATACATTAATATGAATGAACTATACATGAAGTACAGATAAATCTTGGAAACATAATGCTTAATTTAAAAAAAGCAAGCAATGTTAGACTACATACAGCATGAACCTATTTTTACTAAGCCCAAATACAAACAAAATTAAACAACAAATGTTAAGGAATATATATTTATGTGATAAACTTTTTTGAAGGGCAATTTTGAAGCACATAGGTAGAAGAAATAGAACTGATCATTTTCTAGTTAACTTTGGTGGTGGATTCACAGATATTCGTTTTATTATTACAAATGTTGTAACATGCATTACATTTATTCTTTTGAATGTATTAAGTATAATTTTTCAAAAATTTTAATCACACACAAAGTACTAAATAGAACAGAGAGGAAAAAAAATGATTAATATTCTTCAAGCGACATCAAGGAACTCCATAAAAGAAACTTCATTTTAGCCAGCCATATTTGGCAGACCAAAAAGAAGAAAGGAGGATGGGGGAAAGAGGAAAATCCAAGTGGAGGGAACAGTATAAGCAAAGGCAAAGAGACATGAAAATACAATACCTGCTTAGACATATAAGAAAATTTTTAACGGCATGAATAAAAATAAGTTAAACTCTGCTCTGATTAAAAGTTATCAAAGGAATACTAAAGAAATTAGAAAAGCAAATTTCGCAATTTATTTTTAAAGGGTCAAACAGGCCCTTTATAATATAAGCAGATCAGGGACTGAAGAGGTAAAATAAATTTTGTGGAAAGCAAAGGTTCTAATTAAAATAGTCTAAAAGTGATTCTATTTAGAAAGGAAAATATTTTTTAAAACAAATGCTGAAATAAGATAAATTTTGTAAGCACACAAGATTTTAATTATATTTTAAGATATGATTATTTTAAACTATTATATTGAAATAAATTGTTTTAATTATGTTCTCTTTCCTTTCCCTTACCATGTTGAGGGAGAGGGGGGAAGGGGCAGAAAAACATGCTTTCTTTATAGATACTCAAAAAAAAAATATCCTAATTATCAAAAGACAGAAAGCTAGAGAGAAAAGAAGTACAACACAGCAAAACTACTCAACATTTCACATATTTTCTACAATATCATGTTGGAAGGCCTACTATCCTCACAACTGCCACTGTCAATACAGGGAGGGCATTATAGATTTCAAGCAAAGAACCCTGTATATAAGTAAAAGCACAATAAATGTTTGCTGAAAGAATAACTACAGAATGAAAATCGAAACACTTTTGCTCTGAATAGAAAAGGGAGAGGAGTATAAAAGGAATAGAAAAAGTGTAAAAGAGTCCTGAGACAAGCCACACAGACAAAGCTGTTAGCCAAGAAAGAAACAATCTTTGTTTGTTACTGCTTATTTGGACCAGACTCTGGAAATGGCCGTATGCCCAAAATTCTGTGTTACAGAGCTTTGTTCAATAAGCTTGAAACAAGGTCCCAATCAACTGCAAAGTTAACTTGATTCAGAATGACCTATATATACACGCTATAAAATAGACCTATTTAGAAATGATGAGCTGCAAAATAAGACTCTGGTGGAAAAACATAATCTAAAACACTTGGATCAGAATTATTCAGAAATACTTTATCCTGGGAAAAACTGGATTTGTCACTAACACTTTGGCCCATATCCAATTTTTTAGTACCACCCAATGACATTTTTCTGTCTCTTCTCCTGCTTAAGAATATAAGACACAATGTAGAACACTACACATGGTGATTATACATCTACCTCAAAAAATAATTTTTTGTGCTTAATTTAGTGATGACCATTTTTGATCCAAATTAGGATCTAAGGCAAATATGAATTTTTAAGAGAACATTGGATCACAGTTTATCTTCCAAATACCAGGTCATGAATTTGTACTTAATCCCCAACCTATTACTCCTTACTAGGAATTAACTTTTTTTTTTTTTACTATTTCATGAGGGCCCCTCCCTTCTTAAAAAGATTATATGTATTTAAAATTCTGAGAAATGCCACACATTATAGTCTAATGACTAAGAGCACAAGCTCAAGAACCCGACTGCATCGATTTAATAGTAGACTCTGCATTTACTAGCTGTGTGATCTAGGGCAAGTGACTTTCTCTCCATGCCCTCAGTTTCTTACTGTACAAATAAGATATAAAAACAAAAAAATTTGCCAAACTCACACCATTATTGTGAGGATTAAGTGAATTATTATACATAAAGGATTTTCAGCAGTGTCTGGCATACAGAAAGAACCAAATAAATGTTAGCTTTTATTGTTATTATTATTATTATTCTGTTCCCCAATCCATATCCAAGCATTTAACTGAGTTTACTAGATGTTAAACCAGTTAAAGCTTAAAGCTAATAACAAATACAACTCTTGAGGCGCCTGAGTGGCTCAGCTGGTTAAGTGTCTGCCTTCAGCTCAGGTCATGACCCAGGGTCCTGGGATCCTGGGATCAAGCCCAGCACTGGGCTCCCTGCTCAGCAGGGAGTCTGCTTCTCCCTCTCCTTCTGCCACTCCCCCTGCTTGTACTCTCTCACTGTCTGTCAAATAAATAAATAAAATCTTAAAAAAAAAAATACAACTCTTATAATCAATCTTAGAAATCAGGGGCTCCTAGGTGGCTCAGTCATTAAGCATCTGCCTTCGGCTCAGGTCATGATCCCAGGGTCCTGGGATCAAGCCCCGTATAGAGCTCCCTGCTCAGCGGGAAGTCTGCTTCTCCCTCTCCCACTCCCCCTGCTTGTGTTCCCTCTTGCTGTGTCTCTCTCTGTGAAATAAATAAAATCTTAAAAAAAAAAAAGGAATTAAAAATTATTATTTAGTTCATTTAAGATGCCCAGCCACATTAAACATATATGGAGTGCAAATCAGTATTACCAGAAAAAAAGCATCAAGCCCAACACTTTGAAAAGATTTGAATTATGCTCAATAGTAGCCCTTTCTGAGCCTACTCACTTCTTTCATATTCATCACAAAAGTATTTGTGGTACTGTAATCCTTCTTACAAGTAACAACCACATTTGGGGATATTTACAGAGAGGATATTTAAAGGTACAAACGGTACTTCAGATTAAATTTAGAGGACTGATTATACATTAATGGCTCTCCCTTCTGAGACTTCCACCAAAATGAATGCCAAAAAATTAATTTATATATAATAACTAATACAAAAATATTTTGCATAAGTAACTCATAAAAATATTTTTCCTGCCTATAACAAGGGGAAATAAAAGGAGAAAAATCAATGGACAAGAACTACTAATAAATCTTTGGATATCAGAAAGCAAATGGAGTCAAGGTAACTAACTGATCAGAAGAGACAGAAGAAGGGGAGTCAGGGTATCTCAGTCGGTTGGGCATCCAAATCTTGATTTTGGCTCAGCTCATGACCACAGGTTCATGGGATCAAGCCCTGAGTCCGGCTCTGTGCTGGATGTGGAGGCTGCGTAAGATTCCCTCTGGCCGGGCGCCTGGATGGCTCAGTGGTTAAGCGTCTGCCTTCGGCTCAGGTCATGATCCCAGAATCCTGGGATCGAGTCCCACACATTGGGCTCCCTGCCCGGCAGGAAGCCTGTTTCTCCCTCTCCCACTCCCCCTGCTTGTGTTCCTGTTCTCACTATCTCTGTCTCTGTCAAATAAATAAATAAAATCTTTAAAAAAAAAAAAGATTCCCTCTGCCCCTCCCTGCTCACATGCACACGCTCTTGCTCTCTCTCTTAAAAAAAAAAGTTAGAACCCCGAACTCCTGTAGACAGCAAGACAATTTATCCTAAAAGAAAAAAATAACTCTTGAGGCGCCTGGGTGGCTCAGATGGTTAAGCGTCTGCCTTCGGCTCAGGTCATGATCCCAGAGTCCTGGGATCAAGCCCTGCATTGGGCTCCCTGCTAGGCGGGGAGCCTGCTTCTCCCTCTGCCTCTGCCTCTCATGAATAAATAAATAAAACATAAAAAAAAAAAGAAAGAAAAAAATAACTTTTGAGAGGCTCAGAATTTGGAAGTGACAGGTTCTACAGACTACAAAAATGAGGAACAGAACCAAAACCACAATGAGATACCACCTGACACCCACTAGGATGGCTTAATAAAAAAATATAGAGATAAAACAGGGTTTACAAGGATGTAGAGAAACTGACACTCTCACACATTGCTGGTGAAAATGTAAAACGCTGTAACCACTTTGGAAAACAATTGGCAGCTCCTTGAATGGTTAAACAGAGTTACCTTACGATGCTGCAATTCCACTCCTAGGTATATGACCAATATATCTGAAAACCTATCATCCAAACAGAAACTCATAAAGAAATATTCAGGTTCCAGCATTAATCATAACAGCCACACAGTGGAAACAACCCAAATGTCCACTAATTGATAAATGGATAAATAAAATGTGATATCCACAGAATAGACTATTATTTACAATAATGTGGAGTAAGTACTGATACATGCTACAACACGAGTGAACCTTGAAAACATGCTAAATCAAAGAGACCATCACAAAGAACCACGTATTATTACATGACTCCATTTATATGAAATATCCAGAATAAGCAAATTTACAGAGATAAAAAGTAGATTACTAGTTGCTTAGGGCTGGGTAGAGAGAGGATACAGGGACTGGGAAGTGAAAGCTAAGGAGTACTGAGGGTTTCTTTTTGGAGTAATGACAGAGTTCCAAAACAGCTTGTGCTGATAGATGTATACCTCTATGAATATATCAAAAGCCATTCAACTGTACATTTTAAGTGGGTGAATTACACAGTATGTGAATTATATATCAAGAGAACTGTTTTTAAAAATGAGGAATGGGGAGCCTGGGTGGCTCAGTCAGCTAAGTATCTGACTTCAGCTCAGGTCATGATTTCCTTGTCCCTCTCTCTCTGCCCCTCCCCACACTGGTATGCTCTCTCTCTAATAGATAAAGTTTAAAATAAATGAATAAATAAAAGAGAGGAACAAAGCTAAAAGCAGGATAACTGAGTCAGTGTCTGTATACTAAATAGTGGACTTCCCACCCTTCCACTCACCATGGTCTCAGAATGTCAGCATTCCCTCATGAATGCAACTCTCATGAAAAACATTAGAAAATTCTCGAAAACAGAAATATAATGGCACAAGAATAGACTGCTATATATTAAGAATCTGGTGTGCCCCTGCTTAAAGCCCAATCACCCATCAAGTGACACTCTGTCACATATAGTTTCTACTTAAAGCATTTGAGTTCCTCATTCTTAAATAGAAACAGCCAAGGATCACTAGATTTGAGGCAGTATTTCATAAAGGGGAGGGAAAAACCTAAAAAAAAAAAAAAAAACAATTTTTCAGCGATCAGAGGAATACTTAAAAACAAGGATATATATTATATGCAGAAGAATTAAACACAATCCATTAATAAGCACAAATTTAACTTATGAAAAAGAACAAGAAAACTCTTAAAAATTAGAAAGGATAGTAAAAACTAAAATAATAGATTCAGTGGACTTTATAGTTGAGTAAGTCTCCCAAAGAGATGGAAACAAAAAAGGAAAATAGCACTAAAATGTTAACACAAAAGGTCTAATATCTGAATAGAACACCTAGAAAAAAAGAACAGAATATAATGGAAAAGAAATTACTTTTTTTAAGATTTTATTTATTTATTTGACAGAGAGAGACACAGCGAGAGAGGGAACACAAGCAGGGGGAGTGGGAGAGGGAGAAGCAGGCTTCCCGCTGAGCAGGGAGCCCCATGCGGGGCTTGATCCCAGGACCCTGGGATCATGACCTGAGTCAAAGGCAGAGGCTTAACGACTGAGCCACCCAGGCACCCCTGTAAAAGAAATTATTAAATAACAGTGTATCCTAAAAATATAGCAGCATCTCTCCAAGTGCCAACACAATGTACAGATCTTCCTCAACTGACAATTGGGTTATATACTATTAAACCTGTAAGCTGAAAATATTGTAAATCAAAAGTACATTTTTTTCAAATAAAAGATCTCATATATTATTACTGAACCAACCTACTAGTGCAGAAGCCTAGAAACAGGAAAAAAAAATTTTTTCCCAATAAAATATGTCTATTGCTTAGGTAGTAGTGATGTTTACAGAGTGATACGGTACAAGCAAGTAACATCAAAACAGCATAAATGTGTGCCATCTCATGTGCAATTCTTTATAGACACAGCTTGGTTCTTCTCCAATGTCTCCTCTTAAAGTTGCACCTGATTTTATTACCAGTTTTCATCCAAATCCACTGGGGAATGGGACAATTCTGCTTTTGTTTCCTGGACAGGAATCATTGGATCCTAAAAGTTTTGTGAGGAGACATGGCGAGGAAGAGTCAATCGTACATACCACAATGGCGGAGCAAAGCCAAAAATGTATTTAATACACCTAACCTAATGAACATCATAGCTTCACCTAGCCAACCTTAAACCTGCCCAGAACACTTACATTAGCCTACATTTGATGCAAAGCCATTTTATAACAAAGTGTTAAATATTTCATGTAATTTATTGAATACTAGACTGAAAGTAAAAAACAGAATGCCTGCATGGGTGCTTAATGCTGTTAAGTATGTCAGTTGTTCACCCTCCTGATCATGTGGCTGACAGAGCTGAGATGCTGCTGCCCAGCATCACGAAAGAATATCGTACAGCACATTATTAGCCCAGGAAATTATCAAAATTCAAAGTACAGTTTCTACTGAATGCATATCATTCTTACACTGTCATAAGTCAAAAAAATCTTAAGTCAACCATCATAAATAGGGGACCATATGTACTTTTAGAAGACCAGTATCAAGTTATATCCCTATGAAATTTCAAAACACCACAGCTAAAGACAAATATTCCAAAGGTTTCCAGAGATAAAAAGACAAGTTACATACAAAGGATCTAAAATCAGAGACACAGGGCACCTGGGTGGCTCAGTCGGTTGAGTGTATCCAACTCTTGGTTTCAGCTCAGGTCATGATCTCATGGGTGGTGGGATAGAGACCTGCATCGGGCTCCACACTCAGCCAGGGGTCTGCTTGATGATTCTCTCCCTCTGCCCCTCCCCATGCTCTAAGAAAAAAATAAATCTTTAAAAATAAATAAAATAAAATCAGAGACACATCAGAAAGTTCAATGACAATACTGGAAACTAGAAGAAATGGTCTATTGCCTTTAAAAGTCTGAGCGGAAAATAATTTTGTCTAAAAATAAGAGCAGTACAGCATAGTGATAAAGCAGATTTTTTTTTTAAGATTTTATGTTTTTAAGTAATCTCTACACCCAATGTGGGGTTCAAACCTACAATCCCAAGATTAAGAGTCACACACTCCAACAACTGAGCCAGCCAGGCACCCCAGTGATAAGCAGATTCTAAAACTAGACTGCATGGTTCGAATGCCATTTAATAGCTATATGATCCTAAATAAGTCACATAACTATCTGTGTATTAGTTTCTTTATCCACAAAATCCCTCTGATTTTGTGAGGATGAATTAATTGGTAGGTGTTCACATGTATAAAAGCCTGATACACAGTACTCACTATGTGAGTGCTCTAGAGAGCAAGACTGGGTATAGAAAGGAGTAACATAGAACCTGACTTATCATTACAATTCTTTAGGTAATATCTGAATGGCTTTTAACCAGAAGAAAATTGTGAAATGAAGCTCAATGGTAACAGTCGGGTACAGAATAATATCTATATACCTTTAACTCAGATGAGACAGAAAAACAGAAAATAACATTTTTTACTGAAAGAGAACCACCTGACCAGACAATCAAGAAGAAAGGTAGGATGTGGTGAGAGAGATTCTTGGGGACAAGTAGCAGGCTAAACAGGACAGAGCGGGGTCAGATTAAAATTTAAAAAGATAGTGTGTTGATAAGAGTAAAATACAGTGCTCAAACAGATAAACTGTTTTAATCAGACTTAATGGATCAGCTTCTTCAACGATGAGACTCATTGAGATTTTCTTTAGTAAAGCTAAATTAAAAGCAATTTAAATTCAAAAATAATAGGAAAAATAGAAGTGAAAGACTTTACATCTTATTAAAACTCATTAATACCAGGGCGCCTGGGTGGCTCAGTCGTTAAGCGTCTACCTTCGGCTCAGGTCATGATCCCAGGGTCCTGGGATCGAGCCCTACACCGGGCTCCCTGCTGGGCAGGAAACCTACTTCTCCCTCTCCCACTCCCCCTGCTTGTATTCCCTCTCTCGCTATGTCTCGCTCTGTAAAATAAATAAATAAAATCTTAAAAAAAAACAAAACTCATTAATACCTTGATAATATAAAGAATGGCAACTGGGGCAATATGGCAGATTAGATAACCTGAAAATTCTCCCACTACAAACTACCTAACATCCTTAACAGACTGTGACAGCATCTTTTAAAAATTCATAGCCCAATGCTGAAGAGAGTAAAGAAAATCCTGGAAGAGGAAGAAGGAAGGACTAAAACCCAGAGCAGAAACATGAAAGAAGCTACTCTACAGAGACATGCTAGCTTCTAAAAAAGGAGCTAGGACTTTTATGCCAAATGGGAACAAAATGTAAGGCCTCAATTTGCTGAAGGTGGGAAGGCAGAATTCACATGGCAAAGGGGACTTCCCAGCTGTGATTAAGTTAAGGGTCTTGAGACACAAAGATTATCTGAGATTTCTGAGTTGGGCTCCTGTAATCAGAAGGATCTTTACAGGGGAAAGAGAGAGGCAGGAGAGTTAATGCTGATCAGAGTGACTGCCATGTGAAATGACTCAATTGGCCATTTCTGGCTTGAAGATGGAGGAAGCAGCCACCAGCCAAGAAATGCAGGAGGTCTCTAAAAGCTGAAAAAAGGCAAGAGAACAGATTCTCCCATATACAATGTCCAGAAGGAACACAGCCGGGCCCACATGTCAATTCTGGCCCAGTGAAACCCATTTCCGACTTCCGACCTTTGTAACTTATATAAGAGAGTAAAGTTGTGTGGTTTTAAACCACTAAGTTTGTGGTAATTTGTCATAGCAGGTACAGAAAACACACAGACACACAGAAAGACATATACCCACACACATGGGGGGTGGGGGTGGGGGGCAGCAGTCGTCCTAGAAAGTTTAATGTGTTCCTATGAAGTCTTTAGGTTCAAAACTTTAAACAGTCCTGTATTGATGGTATCCCTAACAAAACCAGGAACATACCTTCAATTTATCTTATCGGTAGACAGATCTCAAAGATGAGATCTTAAGATGGGTTCACAATCAAAATTTATAAAACTCATAAGGAAATAATTCACCATAACCAAGAAACAAAATACACATGCAAGCATACACACAAAAAGGCCTCTGAAGAATGTTAATCCAAAGAGAATGTTAATCCAGGAAGAGGGGAAAAAAAAAAACCAGAATAACATGAATAAAAAACCAAAATAATGGTGATTCATTTGAATCCAAATATATCACTAACTACATTAAGTGTAAATTGAATGCCCCAGTTAAAAGAAATATCACACTATAATTTTTAAAATCAGTTATGCTTATGGGGCACCCGGGTGGCTCAGTCGTTAAGGGTGGCTCAGCTGTTAAGCGTCTGCCTTCGGCTCAGGTCATGATCCCAGGGTCCTGGGATGGAGCCCCGCATCTGCTCCGTGGGAAGCCTGCTTCTCCCTCTCCCACTCCCCCTGCTTGTGTTCCCTCTCTCGCTGTCTCTCTGTCAGATAAATAAATAAAATCTTAAAAAAAATAAAAAGATCAGTTATGCTTAGATGAGACAAAGCTTAAAAAAAACAGGAAAAAGCTGAAAGTAAATAGAAAAGACATATTCTATATATTAATATGCATTATATTAAGACAAAACAAACTATAATCAAAAAGGATTCCTAGAGGGCGCCTGGGTGGCTCAGTTGGTTAAGCAACTGCCTTCGGCTCAGGTCATGATCCTGGAGTCCCGGGATCGAGTCCCGCATCGGGCTCCCTGATCAGCAGGGAGTCTGCTTCTCCCTCTGACCAAACCCCCTCTCATGCTCTCTCTCTCTCTCTTTCTCTCTCTCAAATAAATAAAATCTTTAAAAAAAAAAAAAAAAGGATTCCTAGAGACAGTCTTTTCTTCTGTAATAATATATTTTATCAAAAATATTTTTAATGAATTGAAATACTCAGTGTAGGTTTTATAATTTACACTTTCCTCTTCAAAAAGAACAAACCAAAAGCATTACAGAGGTTGCTTACATGCCAAGCTTGGTAAGGGGACAGTTTTAGAAAAAATGAACACGTGCAACCGCACATAAAACTGCAGGTGGCTAGAAAGGAAACCAGCTAAAAAGAAAAAAATCTAAAAATAGGCTTAGAACAGTGATTCTGACTGCCTTCATTGGATTTTCAAATTATTTCAGAGCTAAAACTGAGAGCTAAAATGTGTACAATTTGTTTTTAACCAAGACGGTTATTTTAGAAATAAGTTCTGCCATAATTAAATACATTTATTTGTCTTAGAAGTTCTCAAGTACCACTAGCAATTCAGAAGCCAAAGAATTTTTAAATACAATGTGATCTTAATGACAAAATATAGCAAAATAAATTATTCCTGATTAGTTGAAATACAAATTCCTATGAAAGTAAGTTTTGCTGGTCTCTTACAAAATATTTTTAGGGATGTTGTTTGATGTACATGCCAGGTTCTTTGTAAGTTTCCTCTATCTTTGACGATTACTATGCATTTACAAGCCCCAAAACTCTAAAAACTTAGAAGAAAATAAAAGAAATATCACACTATAATTTTTAAAATCAGTTATGTTTATGGGGCACCCGGGTGGCTCAGTCATTAAGGGTGGCTCAGTCGTTAAGCGTCTGCCTTCGGCTCAGGTCATGATCCCAGGGTCCTGGGATGGAGCCCCGCATCTGCTCCGTGGGAAGCCTGCTTCTCCCTCTCCCACTCCCCCTGCTTCTCCCTCTCCCACTCCCCCTGCTTGTGTTCCCTCTCTCGCTGTCAGATAAATAAAATCTTTAAAAAAAATAAAAAATAAAAAGATCAGTTATGCTTAGATGAGACAAAGCTTAAAAAAAACAGGAAAAAGCAGAAGACTTAAAATGTAAACAAAAAAGTTTCTTGAAAAAATTAAGACACGGGGCACCTGGGTGGCTCAGTCAGTTAAGTGCCCGCCTTCAGCTCAAGTCATGATCTCAGGATTCTGGGATCAAGCCCCATGTCAGGCTCCCCGGCTAAGTGGGGAGTCTGCTTCTCCCTCTCCCCCCTGCTCGTGCTCTCTCTCTCTTGCTCTCTCTCTCAAATAAATAAAATCTTTAAAAAAAATTAAGACAATGGTAGTGGTTTTTAAATAGGAAGCTACTGCATCCAAAAAGTATCTCTAATTTATCACCTGAATCCAATCATGAGAAAATATTAAACATGCCCATAATTGACACATTCTACAAATGAGCTGGCCCATAATTTTCAAAAGTATCAAGGCCAGGGAAAGCAAAGGAGGACTGAGGAACTATTCCAGATTGAAGAAGACTAAAGAGATATAACATAAATGCTTCCGAACTGGATCCTTTTCTTACAAAGCTATTGGAACTGGAAAATTTAAATGTAATTCGAGGATTAGATGGTAGCATGCATCAGTGTTAATCACCTGATTTTCATGACTGCCTTGTGGTTATGCTGTAGAATATACTTGTGTCCAGAAAATACACACCAAAGTATTCAGGGGTGACAGGCCAGCATACCAGCAAGTTTTTCTTAAACAATTCAAAACAAAAAGTTATTTGTTCTGTACTTGCAACTTTTCTGTAAATTGAAAATTCTTCCCGATTTTTTAATTTTTAAAAAATTTTTTTTTAAATAAACTCTACCCCCCAACATGGGACTCAAACTCCCGACCCCAAGATCGAGAGTTTCACACTCTACCTACTGAGCCAGGCAGGTACCACCCACCCCCCACAAATGTTTTAAATAATCTTTATTGCTCAGTCATAAAAATGAGAATAGGATTTTTTTTTTTTTTTTTTTAGTTCACTGATTCAGAGGTATTTAGTGATGAGTGTTCCACTAATTTATGAAGGAGCAGAACCAAGTAATATTCCTCTAAAAAGAGGATATACTGATTTTTTTCATCAATGAAACTTAAAAAGGGGATGACCCCATACCAAACTGACAAATTCTAATGGCCCTAAATTATCTTCATAATACTCCTCTAAAGAAATTCTATGACCTTCCAGTCTAATTTCCTTTGCTGTATAAATGGATATATATATATATATATATATGCTAGGCACTGAGAATATGGTAACGATCATCACAGACCCCTATGGAAGGCAGAAACTGAATAACAGGACAAATAACTATATAATTCTAATGATAAATGCTATGAAGGGAAGTATAGGATGCTATACAAATAGTTAACTTGAGTAATATATGTGCAGGTGGAGGCAGGACAGAAAGGGGCAGTAGGGAAAAACCACCCTTTAAGAATATCTAGAGTAGGGCGCCTGGGTGGCTCAGCTGGTTGAGTGTCTGCCTTCGGCTCAGGTCATGATCCTAGGGTCCTGGGATGGAGTCCCACGTTGGCCTCCCTGCTCAGTGGGGGGCCTGCTTCTCCCTCTCCCTCTGCCTACTTATTCTATCTGTCAAATACATAAATAAATAATCTTTAAAAAATAAAAAAATAAATGCTGTGTATCCTAGGCAACAAACTTTAAAAAAAAAAAAGTATCTAGAGTAAGACCTCGAGGATGAGTGCGAGTTGGTTAGGTGAAACACATCGGTAACAATGCATGCCAGGACACTGACATGGCAGAGAGCATTTAGTATCCCTGGAACTTAAAAGTCCATGAAGGGCTAGTACTAAGGGATGAGGCTGGGGGGAAAAAAAGGCAGGGCCAAGCCTTTAAAGATCCTTAAATGCCACTACAAAGATATTAAGAATGTCATGGATTTTTCACACCTTTTTTATTGTTCATTCCTAACTTCAAGTCACCTTATACAAAGAAGCTCAATATGTAATATAAACAAAAGTAGCAATGTCTTGTCTAAAGAGGAAATAGGGTATTTCAGAACTACATGAGCTGAGCCTATTTACCTCAGTTAAGGGCAAAGGCAGAAACAGGAAATTACTGAAAAGAAAACATTATCAAAATAATATATGCTGGGGGGGAGCCTGGGTGGCTCAGTCGTTAAGCATCTGCCTTCGGCTCAGGTCATGATCCCAGGGTCCTGAGATCGAGTCCCACATCGGGCTCCCTGCTCCTCGGGAAGCCTGCTTCTCCCTCTCCCACTCCCCCTACTTGTGTTCCCTCTCTCGCTGTGTCTCTCTCTGTCAAATAAATAAAATCTTTAAAAAAAATTATATATATATATATATATATATATGCTGGGTTATATTAGACAGACCTCCCATCAGAATCTGATTAAATAATCCAATTAGAATAATTCAAAAAGCATTTACATACAAAGGAACTAAACACAAGGAATCATGAGGGATAGGGGAATGCAACAAAAGGTACAGGAACTAGAAGCAGCAGGAGCTGTACCCCTAAATCGAAAAGGATGAGGGGCAGGAGAGATAACGAGAATTTGGAAGAGAAAGTGACATAGAGAAGGCTACCTTGAAGGGAGTAATGATTTGTCTTGGGACACAGCCAACCCACAGGGAACAAACCAGGGAAGTAAATATTCTGAGCTTACCTTCCTTACTGCTTCCTATCTTCCTTTGTTCCACACTGGCTGCACCCACTCCAAAGCCCGAAGTCACAGATGCCCATACTCCATACAGGTAAGCCTCCCAGAGTAAAGACCAAGGCGGGAAGGGAGTAGATTAGGAAGATCAAACAGAAGTTACCTGTCATGTAGAACTATGCGCAGAGGTATTAGGAAAGATCAAACCTAGCCTTCTGGAACAACAGCAACAAAAAAAAAGGGTTTCCCTGAGCAGGAACAATTAACCTGAAGCTTAATGAATGAGGAGGAGTTAGCAGACAGAGGAAGAAGGGGAGAAAGACATTCCAAGCAAAGGGACTAGCCACTATAAAGGTATATTGCTACAAGACTAAATCAATTAGGATGTCTGAAGCACAAAGAAAGGGGCAAGAAAGGGAAAGGAATGAAGCTAGAGAGGCAAGGAGAGGCAAGATCATGCTTGCATCAATACCATACTAACAAACTAGCCTTTATCCTGAAGGGAGAGTTTAAGGATTGACATGGTATCATCTAACAGAGATGGGTGTGGGTTTTATTAAAAGTAACAGACACCGATTTTTTTTTTTTTTTTTTTTTAATGCTAGAAGTAAACTCTCTTATTTCTTGGTTGAATAGCTCTTGCCTGGCTGGTCACTTCTCAAGACTGCAAGGCAGAGTAGGAGTATGGAGAAGAATGTAAACACTACTAATACCTAATTACATGTTCTAAGTCACTTCAGCCTTTTTTTTTTTTTTGGTAATTCTCCACACTTTGACTTTTTCAGGCAACAGGAAGACAAAAACATTGTTAGTGACCGCATTAAATAATTTATTTAAGGGGCACCTGGGTGGCTCAGAAGGTTAAGCGACTAACTCTTGATTTTGGCTCCAGTCATGATCTCAGGGTCATGAGATCAAGTTCCACACTGGGCTCTGCACTAAAGCACAGAGTCAGCTTGAGATGCTCTCTCTCTCTCCCTCTGCCCCTCCCCCTGCTTGTGCTCGTTCTCTCTATATATAAACAAATAAAATTTAAAAATAATAACAGGGACGCCTGGGTGGCTCAGTCGGTTAAACATCTGCCTTCAGCTCAGGTTGTGATCCCAGGGTCCTGGTATCGAGCCCTACACTGGGCTCCCTGCTCAGTGGGGAGTCTGCTTCTCCCTCTGCCTGCTGTTCCCCCTGCTTGTGCTCTGTCAAATAAATAAAATCTGAAAATAATAATAATAATAATTTATTTAAGATTCTGAACCAACGGCACCTGGGTGGCTCAGCTGGTTAAGCGACTGCCTTCGGCTCAGGTCATGATCCTGGAGTCCTGGGATCAAGTCCCGCATCAGGCTCCCTGCTCAGCAGGGAGTCTGCTTCTCCCTCTGACCCTCTTCCCTCTCGTGCTCTCTATCTCTCATTCTCTCTCTCAAATAAATAAATAAAATCTTAAAAAAAAAAAAAAGATTCTGAACCAAAGGACTGATAATTCAAAATTTACACTAGGGTATATTTGTGTTGCTCTGAAATGGAGAACTACTGCTTTTAAGATTTTATTTTTAAATAATCTCTACACCTAACATGGGGCTCAAATTTACAACCCTGAGATCAAGAGTCACATGCTCTACCAACTGAGCCAGTCAGGCACCCTGAAATGGAGACCTTTTTAAATACAACACTGACACTCCACCCTACCTGCAAAGGACTATACATTTTCAGAAGTGCCACACTGATAACTCAAAGATTTGAGGATCTACTCCTTGCCAGCCCTATGGGAGACACAAGGGATACAGTGATACACAAAATAGATAAGGTTCCTGTCATCATTATACTTACCTATAATAGAAGGAGCATTTATAAGTAAATATACAAATAAACATAATTACAAATTTGTTATATGCTACAAATAAAAGCAACAAGGATGAGGTTTAAATGAAATATGCTATTAGATTTAGAAGATACTGCTGCTCATTGCAAAAGCGACAGAGACAAAAAATCAAATCACAGTGGATTGAGACACATACATGTTTGGAGGAAAAAGACGCCATGAGATGAGAGATTCAAGATCTTGAGCTAGGAACTGTCAAGAGAAAAGATAGTATCTTGAGGGTATGGTAAGGAAAGCCTTTTTACCATGGGAAAAAACAAACATGCTTGCATGTTGATTAGAAGGGGGAGTACAAGAGTAGTTGCATATAAGAGAAAAAACGGATGATAGATATAATGACTAATAATACCAACATTTTATATACAAGTGTTAGGCTAAATGCTTTATGTAAAATTCTTTATTTAATCTGTAAAGTCAGCACAACTGTCCCAATATGAATAATGAGAAAACTACACTCAAAGTTAAGTTAGGTAATCTGAACACATTATACAGTGGCAGAATTAAGATTCAAACCCAGGTCTTTATGACTCCAAAGCACACCATACCACATGGCTTTATCACTTTTGAAATCATTTTTTTTCTCAAATCACTTTTTTAAATTTTTTAAGTAATCTCTACGTCTAATGTGGGGCTCGAACTCACAACCCCAAGATCAAGAGTCACATGCTCTACTGACTGAGCCAGCCAGGCAGCCCTCAAACCACTTCCTAACTGCCAGTTACTATGCACTGAGGAGCAGAGATGAATGAAACATGCTCCTTCTTTCAAGAGTGACAAACGGGAGACAGACATCTATACCTCAAGTCACTGACAAAAGTAGGAACACGTTAGATGGCACAGCACAAAGAGGCACCAGGTCTACCCTGAGCTGATCAGTGAAGACTTCAGATGGTGCTTGTTAAGCAGAAGAGAGACACAACAGTTAATTCCAAGTAAGACAAACAGATTATGGAAAAGCAAAGAGGCACACATGCTGTGTTTGGAACACCTCAAGAAGTTGAATACGGCAGGAATGCGTTGAGAGGTGGAAAAGACCAGATCGAAGAACCTTTTATGCCATGCTGTGGAATCTAAAGTTGAAACTACAGGAAGTGAAAACCCATTTCCAGGATCTGAAACAGGATCAGGCTACTATGAAGACTCAGAAACCAATTAGGAGGTTTGAGCTGTAGCCTGGTGAACGGCTTACAGACAACCATAAGAACTTAAGATCTGGAAGGAGACTCCCAAACTAGCTATACAGAATCAAGCTAGAAGGAGGGGTTCCAAAGTCTATTTCAGAAAAAAGGTAGTCCTTACTCTAAGTGAGAAGAGAACAGTCCCGTGTTAATTAGGACAGAACGAAAAAGTGGTTGAGACCAAACTGTGTGATAAATAGGGAGGAGACTGGAGGATTGCTTCCTCAACACCACAAACAGACTATCTGAGGCATAAGATGGGCTTGGATGATTCTTTTCTCCAAAAAGCATACTGAACAGAGGCAGGATAAGCCTGCTGTTTACCATGAAAGCAAAGAAGAGAGTCTCGAATTTCCAAAAAACACGTCTCCCTTTTGCTGCAGGGGCTTAATCACATCAGTCAGCCATCTGACAACAGCTCAGGAAGACCGATAAACTCTTTTTCTGCTAAGCATGTTGCTCAATTCAGGAGCTGTACAGCTCTAGCACTAAGCAGATATGAGAAGCAAAAAAGAAGCAAGAGGATACTATCTACGCTCCTAATATAACACAAGCCATTATTCAGCCTCATCAATGAAACCAAATCAAAGGGAAATGAAGTATAATTTAGAACTTCAGATTTACTTTTCCAAGCTGACCTCCAGGTACATGCCCCATTCCAAACATTCCACTGCACATCCGTGTCACCCTGAATAAGACATCTGTGTCAGTGTCTGATGCCATTACCTCAGACTGGAATGCATTTGCACTCCATGTCTCGCAATAAATGCACAGACTACCACAGATGCCACCCAAACTATATGCCCACAGGATTTTTTACTCTATTAAAATGTTTATTAAATACTTCCATGTACTGTATTTAATAGTAGTGTACATACCAACTCTCCCAAGTGAAACTTTTTAACAAACATTCACTAAATGCTTGGTCAATGACCGGTTTAGTGCTCGGTTCTAGAATTTTAAAAACTGAAATGTATAATACAATCTGCTACCTTTCAAAAGCTCCCCAACTACACTGAAAACATAATGCCAACAGTAAATGCAGCAACTGGTATGTGTTTAAAGTACTAGGGGAGTGCAGGTAACATCAATGCATGCTGTAAGACTAGTTCACTCCATCTTCATTCTACCCTTTCCACCCCATCCTGAGAGTACCTTCTTGCTCTACAGAAGCCAAAAAGCCAAAACCAACATTGTTCATTTGTTCTCACAGCTGGGCTTCTGGATGTAATTTCAGACCTGTCAATGATAACACTTTCATGGGATACAGAAATTAAAAGTGAGATGGAGATCTCTTACTACCCCTTTACATTACTCTCTATTGGCAAACAAGTTGAGATATGAGATTTTTTTCAAAGTGGTGCTCCAGTATCCATTCTCTAATTCTTTGGGTGTTGAGAAGCAATTGCAGTGGAGGCAAGACTGGACTCCAAATTCCAATTCCCAGTCATCAGCTGCAAGTGTCAAGAGTTAGTTGAGGCAGCAAAAAGTGACGAAAGCTTTCTAATTCTTAATTGGAATCCATGAATCAAATTCTTAAAGTCAGTAATTACAATGGCACCATCACAGATTACAGCTTCCCTAGTAGGCCAGTTCTTAGAATTCTGGGAATTATTAACGAAGACCTAATCTTACAGGGCAAGAGACTATCAAACTGTAGGTCAGACCTTAGAACACATGAGAAAAAATACTGCTGAATGAAACTAGAATCAGTACCTTGAAATTCCCTTTAACTATAAAAAGTTTTAAGTCCCTGAATTCAGAGCTGACTAAATAATGAAACAGTTATTTGTCTAACACTCGTAAGAGTTGAGCTCTACTGACTGCCTTTTATCTTGAGTTCTGGTCATATTTCCCATTTCTTCATAGGCCCAATAATGATAGCTATCCTGTACATGCTAACTGATACCTTGCAGAAAGTCAAAATCCTGTTATAGTCCTCTGAAAAGTACTGCTAATAAACTTAGCTGGACTTGAACTCCAAACGGTCTCCTCTAAGATGGACAGCAGCTAAGACTTCTGTTTCAGTTCTTTCACCCTTGGCTAGCTTGCTTGCATTTCATTCCACACATGCATAGTTCAGGGTCAGCCTATGGTACTGGTAAACTTTTACTGCAAAATTGGGAGCTCTAGAATAGAAACTAAATACACAGCTTTGCCTTTATTCTCAATAGCCTAAAAATAATTAATTTTTCTAGTCCTCTAAGGTTAATGGCACAAGTCTCTTTCAATCTTCATTCATTCAGAAGTGGATGGTGGGTTGGTGTGTATGTGCGTGTTAGAAGGTGACTAGAATATGGAAAGGCTTAGGTGTCTGAATTTCATAGATCAGTAAATTAAAAAGAAGAAAAGAGACAAAATGAAAGACAAAAAAAAAAAAGACAAAATGGAGGAAAAAGGGAAGAAGAAAAAGTATTGTTACTGATTTTATTGGCCAGTAACAACATTTTAAAAACAAAAATACTGGGGCGCCTGGGTGGCTCAGATGGTTGAGCATCTGCCTTCGGCTCAGGTCATGATCCCAGGCTCCTGTCAGCCTCGGCGGGGAGCCTGCTTCTCCCTTTCCTTCTGCCTCTCCCCCTGCTCGAGCTCTCTATCTCTGTGTCTCAAATGAATAAATAAAATCTTAAAAAAAAAAAAAAATACTACCATCAACTATCATTTAAATAAATTTTAAAAATCTTAGAAACCTTACTTGACATTCTGCCAACTTATAATATACATGAACACTAGATTTACCTTCCTTTTCTTTCTTCACAAACCAGAAACAATTGTGAGGGGTAAAAAAACCAGTATTTGTCCTGGAACAACACCTAGGCATAAAAAGTCTATAAATAAGACCATTCTGGGGTTGTTGTAGTGCTAAATGTAGATGCAGAAAGGAAGGAAAGGAGAATATTGAAAATTCAAAGATTTGATATCCATCTTTTCCAAATCAATCTTATTACTGCCAACCCCAATCAAATCTACCCTAAAAAGTGAAAGCCAGGAGAAGAAACATGTTTTGAGGTTATTCACCCAAGTCTGCAGTTCTCAGAGATTCTTTTATGCATAGAAAACCTGCAAATTCTGTCATGGGGGGGCAGGAAGGAGTGGGATTACCTACAGTCTACCCATATATGTAAAAGAAAGCACATATATTAGAAAATTTTCTATTATATGATTAAAACAGGAAATTTCAGTTATCTAAAATGCTAAATATTCTTCTATAGAATTACCAATTTGAGAAATCTATAAATATACTACACCTTAAGCATCAGTATATGAAAAGTAGTTTTAAGAAACATCTTATAAATTACATCTTTTGATCTAGTGTTCTATGGCAGTAAAAACTGCTTATAAAACAAACTGACAAAGCAATCCTTCAACATGAGGTTTATATAAACTTCAATATGAACAGAATTAAATAACAGATTCAACCATGAAACAAATACATCATTAACTCTTGGTTCTTACTAACTTATTTTGGGCCATAAACCCTCAAATTTGATAGCTATTATATAATAAGGAATTTGACTGGCCTTTGTCCCTGTTCCTGGGAGGGAGTTTATAATCCCTGGAATTTCCCCAATGATAGGGGTATCTTTGTTTATGCTAACAAGATGGCTCAGTATGGGGGCTGGTCACCAGAAAGACCAACCATGTGACTAGTGCTGAGGCTTTGAGTCAGTCCAGCTTCTGAGTAGGGAAGGAGGGTTGGGGATGGAGTTCTGTCACATGGCCAATGATTCAATCAATCATGCCTACATGTGAAACAAACTCTGGACACCAAAGCTCAGTAGAGCTTCCTGGTTGATGAACAACACACTGATGTGCCGGGAGGGTGATGTGCCCTGATTCCACAGGAAGAGGGTACAGAAGCTCTATGTTTTTACCCTGTGTCTCTTCATTTGGCTGGTCCCAATGTGTTTGCTTTAAAATAAAACTGTAACCATAAGAATAGTATCTCCCTGAATTCTGAGTCATTCTAATAATTCTCACACCTCAGGGGCGTTGTAAGACACCCCCCACCACCCCCCACCCTGCTCAAGATCTGTGACCAGTTGGTCAAAAGTGTGGATAGACCGGGGATCCAACTTGCCACTGGCATCCGAAATGGGAGCAGTCATGACTCTGGGTGGTTAATGTCAGCATAGCAATGCAATATACCAAGTGATGCCAGAATACTAAACCTCTAAAGGAGCTTCCTCCAACATTTCTTATACAAGCTAACTTCTCTACATTGAGATATAGAAGGAATGAAGTCATAAAACTTGTAGAATTTGTATCATCATGTAATCACATCATGCAAGCCCCATTCCTTACAATTTCTGGCTCAGCAAATCAACCTCAAGAAAAATTATCTTAAAAAAAAAAAGTTATTATAAGTAGTTGGGAGAGAATGGTATCAAATCCCACAAAGCTTTTTAAAATTTTTTGAAACAGAAGTTTATATAACACTACATGAAGGATCAGTAAACTTTTTCTCAACAGAGCCAGAGTGTAAATATTTTAGGCTTTACAGGCCATATGGTGTCTGTCATAACTACTCAACCATGTTATTGCAGAAGTGAAAACAGCCATAGCAACATGTAAACAAAAAAATGCTGCTATGTTCCAATAAAACTTTATTTTTCAAAAATGAGAGGAGGACTGAATTTAGCCCACATGGATCACCATTTACTGATCCCTGCAATAAATTATTTATTCAAATAAACATTCAAATTCATGGAAATCATTCGATGGCATGAAGCTCTAGTGTCATACCAATAATTAACAGTCTTGAGAGACAAGGTTAATACATTTTCTTAGAAAAAAAAAACAAACATGATTTATAGTAAAATACATACACATATTAATGATACAAGTTATATGTTTATATGTTACAAAGCGAATGATGTTGTTACAAATCATGATACAAATATATATATATATATATGAAGAATATAATGGGAAGTAGAGGACCAAAGCTATACCAGAAATCTTTGTTATACTTTAGAGTATTTTTATTTAACTTCAAACTTTTCATATAATGTCTAAAACATACTAAATTCAAAAATTCCTTAAACTCACATGGAAGCACATATTAAGTACCAGGCACTGTGCTAGGTGCTATAAGAGTCCCTGGCAGAATAACTAATTTTGAAACAAATGTTTATCCATACAGTAATTAAAAGAATTTTATTTTACGTAACAGTAAGACAAAGTCTAGTGCCAAGACAAGGTTTAGTCCCTCAACTCCTACAAATAAACATTTATATGTTCTGTGCCATGTTACTATAGCTTGTTCCTCTATAAATCTATCTTGTTAATAACTAGTATTAAAGGAAGAATGCCTCATTAATTTCAATTAATAAAAGGTGTCCTCCCTCTGAAAAGGTGAAGAAATTTGCCCTAAAACATTCGATTGTTGCATCTTAATATGTACAAGAAAAAATGGAAGAAAGTTAGCAACTTGTTAGATTGTGTATCAGTCTTAAAATAACAAAGGTGAAGATAAAAAATACTATTTCGTAACAGAACTTTGGCAGGAAGCTTGAGGAGTTTCTCATGTTTTCCTCATGATTTTAAGATACACAATTTTAATCCATATCACGAAAATGACAAGTACCAATCTACCAAAGATTTACACAAATATAAAGTCATACCACACTTAGAACTGATTTGTTGTATCATGTATATTAGTTTTCTAATGTTGCTGTAACAAACTACTACAAACTTAGTGGCTTAAAACAACAGAAATTTATTTTTATTTTTAAGGTTTTATTTATTTATTTGACAGGGAGAGAGGGAACACAAGCAGGGGGAGTGGGAGAGGGAGAAGCAGGCTTCCCACGGAGTAGGGAGCCTGATGCGGGGCTCGATCCCAGGACGCTGGGATCATGACCTGAACCGAAGGCAGATGCTTAAGGACTGAGCCACCCAGGAGCCCCAACAACAGAAATTTATTCGATTACAGTTCTAGAGGCTAGAAATCGAAACTGAATTTTATAGAACTAAATCAAAGTGTCAAAAGGGCCACATTCCCTTGGAAGGTTTCAAGGGAGAACATTTTTCCTCGCTTCTTCCAGCTTCTGGCATTCCTGGGCTTGTCACCATATCATTCTAATAATCTCTGTTCTTATATAACCATTTTGATTTCTGCTCTTCTGTGTCAAATTATCTTCTGCCCCCCCCTTTTTTTTTTAAAGAGAGAGGGTGAGCCCAAGCGTGGTGGGGACAGGAGGGCGGTGTCAGAGGGAGAGGGAGAAAGAAAATCCCAAGTGCAGAGCTCAATGGAAGCTTGATCTCATGAGCGAGATCATGACCCAAGCTGAAATCAAGAGTCCGGCACCCAACCGAGCCACATGCAGGCACCCTCTCTCTCCCTCTTATAAGGACATTTGTGATTACATTTATAGCATACCTGGATAATCCAGGATAATCTCCCCAGCTCAAGATCTTTAATTTACATCTTCAAAGTCCTCTCTGTCATATAAAGTAATGTATTTCCAGGGAGTAAGATTTGGATACCTTTGGGAACCATTACTCAGCCTAGTACCATGTGGTTCATCTTAGAAATGTCAGATGCACATATAAATCTATTAGAATTCTGAATAGGGCAGTTAATATATTTTCTTCATGGTAAATCAGCCAATCAAATGAGTATTACTGAATGCTCCTAGCCACTGGGTGTTAACATATCATGCCTTCTCATTTATTTCTTATTTTTTACTTTTATTTTCATGCCTTCTCATTTTAAATGACAACAATCTGCACTGTTATCTTTCCACCTATTAGTTCAAGTTCTGATGAAGTTTATAATCCATAATAGCTAACAAAAAGTATAGAGGTGATAGTGCTAAAGATGACATACCAGTACTAGATGAGTTTGCCAGAGCTGTATACTGTAAGTGTGTGGCATTAAGTTTTTGATTGGTGAGGCATCCATTCCAAACACATCCATCGCAAATAAACATATTACTAGCTATACTGCATAGCTACTAGCAAAACTACTAGATAAGAAACCAGGTTACCCCTATCCATGAAGTTCTTCTTGCAGAAAGCTTTCAGTAACCTAGGTAACTAACTGTTTGTGACTCCACTTTTTCCTTCTGCACTCTAATTCCCACTCTTACACTTTAAATTCACCAACAGACTGAACCCACAAAACCCTAGCACACCCCACCCTCAGACCCTACACCAGACTCATGCTCCCTTCCCTCTCTCTCTACCTGCAACCTTGATGTATAGCCCTTATGTGGCCCTGGAGAGTGTCATTTACTCTTCAAGACCTGTAAATAATAAATCTTGTTTTTTTAAAGTTCCCTATTGGTTTTAGGAGGTGATCTTGAATCATTAAGAACCATGAGAGCTAGTCAAGCCAAAACAATGGGCCCCCGTGGCAGTAGGGGGCAAGTCTGTGGGGCTTGCTATGAGCAAATACAGGCCTGGGTAAGAGACTAAGGCATTCTTGGCCAAGACCATCACAACAGGCTGCCATAACAAAATTCTACAGACTGGAAGGTTTAAACAACAGAAATTAATTTTCTCATGATTCTGGAGGCTAGAAATCTAAGATCAACATGTCAGCAGAATTCTAAGAGACTCTGTCCTTGGCTTGTAAAAGGCCCTCTTCTCTCTGTCTTCACATTGGTCTTTCTTCTGTGTCTATGTCCTAATCTTCTCCTCTTATCAGGACACCAATCAGGGGCGTCTGGGTGGCTCAGTCGGTTGAGCGTCCAACTCTTGGTTTCTGCTCAGGTTGTGATCTCATGGTCTCGGGAACAAGCCCTGTGTTGGGCTCCCCAACTCAGTGCAGTCGGCTTCAGATTCTCTCTCCTTCTACCCCTCTCTCCACTCACTCACACTTTACTAATAAGTAAAACTGTAAAAATAAATAAATAAAGATACTGGATAAGGGCCCATCCAGTGATCCCATTCTAACTTAATTACCTCTTTAAAAACCCTATCTCCAATTTATTATAAATTGTTTTATAACCCAGAATATAGTCTCTCTTGGTAAATGTTTTGTGTGCACTTGAGAAGAATGTATATTTTGTTGCAGTTGGATGGAATGTTCTGTAAATCTCATCAGGTCAAGTTGACTGATAATATTGTTCAAAAATTACCTCTTTAAAAACCCTATCTAGGGGCGCCTGGGTGGCTCAGTTGGTTAAGCGACTGCCTTCGGCTCAGGTCATGATCCCGGAGTCCTGGGATCGAGTCCCACATCGGGCTCCCGGCTCAGCGGGGAGCCTGCTTCTCCCTCTGACCCTCTCCCCTCTCATGCTGTTTCTCTCTCTCTCTCTCTCTCTCTCTCTCTCAAATAAATAAACAAATAAAATCTTTAAAAAAAAAAAAAACCCTATCTAGAACCTCACATTCTGAGGTACTAGAAATTAGGACTTCAACATATGAATTCTGGGGGAACACAATTCAGCTGATAACAAGTGCCAAAGAAGAGAAGCATGCTTAATCTTAAAACTCATGAAATATCTTTAAGAAACTGGCTGAGGAAACCTAAAATAAATACCAACAGACCATTAGGGATCAACAGAAGTCCTATGATATCATGGATAAGTTCACCAAAAATAACACTAAAGTCAGTAAGGGATGGAAGAAGAATTGTACAACAAAGAGCCAGAAAAAAGCTATAGGTGGAGTTATATTACAAATTTGGGAGATTTTTTCCTAAATGGAAGCATGACGACCAGTATATGACACTGAGAATACATATCATAGACTAAACCATAATAACCCCACAATGCAGTGGTTCTCCAACTATAGTCCAAGACTCCCAGGGTCGCCAACATCCTGCCTTTTCTAACTATATATCTGTATGAAGCCAGACTTTCTTCATATATTTCAACCAAAACAACAAATCACAACAGATTAAATGCAAAAACAGGTATGAGAATCCAGTTACCTTTATTAAACAAAACATTAAAAAGATTTGCAGAAATGTAAAAACAAGGCCACTCTTCTCACAAATTTTTTTGTTTTGGGTAAGAGTTATTTTTCATTTAAATGTTATTTGTATTAACATGTAATGGGTATGTTTATTATTAGATAAGTTAATAAGTACTTTAAGATTTATCAGTTTTAATTTTTGATATGATAAATACTGAAAGATCTACCCGTATAAACCAAAACCCTTGCATTCTCAATATTTAAGATGCTAAGTGCGCCTGAGAACAGAAAGTATGAGAATTCAGAGCACTGATCCAGTTAGCATCTCTACTGCAGGAACTTACTCCATCTCCGCAGTGCCTGGACAAACTACATCTGCCAAGCTAGTCAAACCTAGGTTTACCAATGATTAAAAAAAAGTATTTTCATAATGATAAATCCACCAATAGTACATTACAAACCTAAGCATTTACAGTATTATGTTAATAACATAGCTCCATTAAAAATGATAAAAATTCAAAGAGAAATAAAACATGTAAAAAACTAGAGTCAGAGATTACAACATACCTTCCTCAACGATTAATAAAAACAAGAAGACAGAAAATCAGCATGGATATAGAAGAACTGAACAATATTATCAACCAACTTGACCTGATGAGATTTACAGAACATTCCATCCAACTGCAACAAAATATACATTCTTCTCAAGTGCATACAAAACATTTACCAAGAGAGACCATATTCTGGGTTATAAAACAATTTATAATAAATTTAAAAGGAGTTGTATTATTTTCTTACTACTGCAGAATTAAATTAGAAATCAACAGCAGAGAGATCCTTTGAAAATCTTGAAATATTTCCAAATAACCCCTGGGCCAGAGAAGAAACCAAAAAGGGGAATTAGAAATTATTTCAAGCTGAATGAAAATGAAAGTACAACTTATCTAAATTTGAGATACAGATAACACACTATTTCAAGGGAAATTTATAGACCTAAAACACCTATATAAGAAAAGATAAAGGCTCTTAAAGACCTCAGCTTTTACTTTGAGTATAAAATAGGACTAAATTAATTCCAAGGAAAGGGAAAGGAGAAGAAATAATCAACTACAAAATAAAAGTCAACACAACAGAAAAGAGAAAAACAGTACAGAAAATTAATGAAACCAAAAGCTGAGGTCTTTTTTAGAAGATCAGTAAAATTGATAAAACTAGCCATACTAATCAGTTTAAAAAGACACCAATTAAGTATATCAAGAATGAGACATGTGACATCACTACAGATTCTACAAATATTAAAAGAATAAGGGAATGTTACTAACACCCTTATGCAAATAAATATAACAACACAGGTGAAAAGGCCAAATTCTTAGAAAAATACAAAGCTTACTCAAGAGGAAACAAATAAAGAGAACAGCCCCGAATCTACTAAAGACATCAAATATATAGTTAAAACATCATTGCCAAGAAAAATTCCAGGCCCAGATGGCTTCACTGGTTAATTCTACCAAATATTTAAAAGGTAGCAAGCAAGTATCAATTCAACAGACACTTTTCCATAGAAGTGAAGAGGAGGGAATACTATCCAACATATTTGTAAAGCCAGCATTATACTGACACCAAAACCAGACAAAGACATTACAGTAACTCTCAGGAGCACAGAAGCAAAAGTTCTTAACAAAATCTTAGCAAATGAAGTCGAACAATCTATGAAATGGAGACTACATCACAGTCACATGGAGTTTATCCCAGGAAGGCAAAGCTAGTTTAACATGTAAAAAAAAAAAAAAAAAAGATCATTTCAACACACACAGAAAAAGCATTTGACAAAATCCATCATCCACTCCTGGTAAGAACTCTCAGCAAACTGCACCTTTAGAAGGCAACTTCCTCAATCTCATAAAGCATATTTCTGAAGAACCTGTAATACACATAATAACTAAATGCTTTCTTACTAAAATAAAAAGACAACAATGTCCACTTTCACTAATCCTATTCAATATTTTCTTGAAGCATCAAACTACTGCAGTAAGGCAAAGGAAAAAAAAAAGGAAAAGAAAGGAAAGAAAAGGAGGAAGGATGGGAGAGGCGGAAGGGAGAGGGGAGGGAAGAGGGGAGGGAGGAGAGGAGAGGAAAGTGAAGAAATAAAGCTAAAACTGTATTTATATAATCTTCTATGTAGAAGATCCAATGAGATCTGTACAACAGTTACTGTAACTATTAAGTGACTTTAACAAGGATACAAAATAAGTATACAAATATCAACTGTATTTCTGTGCATACAAGCAAGAAATGAACAACCAAGCTACGGTTATAAAAAATACCATTTACAATAGCATAAAAATATGATATACTTTGGAATAAATCTGACAAAAGATGAGCAAGCCTTAAAATACTAAAACCTACAGAGCCACATGAAAAGATGCTCAACATCATTAATAATCACCAAGGAAACGGAAACTAAATCCCAAGTATTACAATGGCTAAGACACCTAACTGAATAACTAAAACTAAAAAGACTGACCATATCAAGTGCTGGTAGGGATGTGAGGCAACTTAAATTTTCATACAGTGCTGGTAGGTAGATGAAATGGTATAATCATTTTGGAAAATAATTCAGGTATAAATTTGGTTATAAAGGTAAAGAGACAACTACCATATAAACTATGTACCATTCCACTCAAGAGTATTTAATTTACCCAAGAGAAATAAAAACATATGGCCATATAATGACTTGTACACAAATGTTCATAGAAGCTTTGTCATAGGCAAAACCCAAAAACAATCCAGATGGTCATCAACATGTGAATGGATAAACAAAATATGGAACAATGGAGTAGTACTCAGCAATAAAAAAGGAGTAAAATTTTTTCACACAACAACATGGATGAATCTCAAAATAATTATGCTGAAAGAAGTCAGACAAAAAACACTATATATCATATAATTCTATTTATATAAAATTCTAGAAAATACAAACTAATCCATAGTGACAGGAAGTCTGAGAACAGGGGACAGAAAGGTAGGATAACAAAGAAGGATGAAAAAATTAGGAGGTGGAGGGTGTTCATGAACTTGAATGTGTTGATGGTCTCCAGTGTAGTATGCGTATTAAAATTTATAAAATTGTATGCTTTAATTATGTGCAATTTATTTTACCTCAAAAAAAGGCTTTAACAGTAGGATAACTTGTACTGGTTATACAACAATATGAATATACTTAATGCCAATGAACTATACACTAAAAAATGGTTAAAATGGTAAATTTTATGTTATGTATATTTTATCACAAAAATAAAAAATAAAAAAAAAGAAGAAGAAGAGTAGGTATACTGAACTCAAAGCTGAACCTAAAATAACTACACTCATTCAGATGAGTAAAAAATCTGTATTTCCAGGCAATCTACTTCTTTGACTATGCGGCTTCTATTCTGCCAGCTGATTAAATGTGAACGTAAAGCCTTTCACAAACTGTTACCTGTGAGATATGATTGATAGAAGACTCCATTCTCCGAAGCTGAGAGGCTTGGATATCCAGCAACTGGAGTACATTGTTGGCCAATGCATTTATTTGATAAGCAACACTAGCTAGGGATTGGGTTGTGTAGGCTTTGGTCTCTTCTAAAGCTTTTCTCTTGTCTGCAGCCTGAAAATAAGAAAAAAAAAAACAAACCCCAATACTTACTTAGGTTAATATTCATTAAACATATATTCTATTGAAAGGCAAAGTTATAATTATATTTTTTAATGGAAAGACCCAATTGAGTCGAAAAACTTACCACATAAGTCTGATGATAGTCTCAGGACCCTGGTGAGGCCATGGCAGAAATCCTATCTGCTAGGTGGGACCCACTGTCTCTTAAGTGGCCAATCCACTGAGGTCCACCAAAGAAGCTACCAAGTGACTGTCATCACAGGCATACATTACAGTTGGTTCTGAGTCACTAAAGCCCCTCAAACCACCAATTTATCACATTACATCTTTAGGACCTTATGCCAGCCCCAAGCTTCCAACCCACTGTTGAGAGTTTAGGAAACTACTCTGTAATACTGGTGCCTCAGCATCCACTTTGTGCAGCTAAGTGTCCTGCAGGGGTCTTCAATTGACACTACCTCCTCCCATAAGTGCATGCCCTGGATAACAGCAACAGCCCTCAGGGTCACAAGTAAATCTAAGTTCCAGATATGATTCCCCAAAACCCTACTGTGATAATCTCTCCTGTCTCCCAGCTCCTTCCCCTTTTGTGCCCCTTAGATAAGACTACCTTGGAGCTTATCAAAACCCTACTGTTTTTGGTTTGAACTGACCAATCCAGAATTAGCCTGGGAACCCCTGAGCACTGCACCTGAGGACCCTAATAAAGGCATGTACCCCAAGTCCTGCTACTCACTTCCTGCCTACATCCTGCACTGAACTCTCCCTGTGTCCCCTGGAGACATCATACTGTGTACCCCCAGGACCTATGAGTAATAAACTTCTCTATTCCACTTTCCCTTGCAGTCTTTTGTTGAACCTTGGCTCACCAACCAGAGGCTCTACTTAACAAATGTTAACAAAAAAATCCCAACACCTACCAACAATCATATAGATTAAATCCATCCGTCTTATATTCCTGTTTACATTAATCAACATCAGAATTCCAACCTCCCTGTTATCCATTATAACCATCTCTCATCTCCACAAAAACTGTGAATCTTATAAACCAAACCTTTACCCACCTGTTCTTCCCAAAGTGCTGTACGTAACTCAGAGTCAGGTGGTGAGAAAAGTTAAGAAGCAGAGTTCATAGCAAAGCTCAGGGCAAAGTTCAAAGACAAGTAATAAACTCTGTGTAGGGGGAGGGGGGCAACAAGGTAGATCACAAATAAAGAGTAAATATCATTAATATATAATCTAAAAATGAGAAACACCAAGAATCAATAAAAAATAGAGGTCTAACAGTTCACAAAAAAGGCAATACAACCATTTTTAAACATTTGAAAAGACATTCAACCTCATTCACTATAAAAAAAAAAACAAACGCAGGGGCACCTGGGTGGCTCAGTCGGTGTCTGCCTTCAGCTCAGGTCATGATCCCAGGGTCCTGAGATTGAGCCCTGCATCAGGGAGCTCCCTTAGCAGGGAGCCTGCTTCTCCCTCTCCCTCTGCTCCTCCCCCTGCTTGTGGTCTCTGTCTGTCCAATGAATAAATAAAATCTTTAAAAAAAAGAAAAGAAAAAAAAACGAAACGCAGGGGCACCTGGGTGGCTCATTGGTGGCTCATTGGTTAAGCCACCAATTCTTGTCCTGGGATCGTTGGGCTCTACACTCAGTGAGGAGTCAGCTTGAGGATTCTCGCCCGCTCCCCTCTCACACATGCTTGCTCGCTCTTTCTCTCTCTAAAATACATAAATAAATATCTTTTAAAAAAGAAAAGACTCCCTGATACATTGCTGGTCATAACAAGCAAAATTAGATACCAATTTATTTTCTGTCCCAGTAATCTCATTTTAGGAATCCTAAAATGCAGTTATTCATGATAGCACTATTTATGATAGTAAAAAACTGGAAACAACCCATATAATCATCAATAGAGGACTGAATAAATTATGGGCTCTATAAACAATGGAGTACTATACTGCTGAAATAAGGACTGTCATTATTACCACTACACCGTGATCTCCAGAATATTGCTGAGGTGAAAAATACAAGATGGGAAATAAATGTTTCTGGAATGCCACCATTTAAGAAATGGGTAAAGATATGAAAATATATGCTTGTATTTTTTAAGAAGGAAGAATAAACATTTTATTTTTTTAAGACTTATTTATTTATTTTAGAGAGAGATTCAGAGTGCACAAGGTAGGGGGGCAGAGGAAGAAGGAAAGCAGACTCCCTGCTGTGCATAGAACCCAACAGAGGGCTCAATCCCAGGACCCTGAGGTCATGATCTGAGCGGAAACCAAGAGTTGAATGTTTAACTGACTGAACCACCAGGCACGCCTAAACTGTAACACTTTAAAAAATAATTACATTTAGGGGAACCTAGGTGGCTCAGTCAGTTAAGCGTTCAGGTCAGGTCATGATCTCCTGGTCCTGGTATCAAGCCTCACATCGGGCTCCTGGCTCAACAGGGAGTCTGCTTCTCCTCCCTTGGCCCCTCCCCCTCACTCATGTGCTCTCTAATGGATAAAATCTTTTAAAAAAAATGAAAATTAAAAAAATCATTATATTTAAGGTGAGGGGTTAAATAGGCTGGAGGGAGCATAGCTAACATTCTTTTTTTAAAGATTTTATTTACTGCGGCAGCTGGGTGGCTCAGTTGCTGGGCATCTGCCTTCGACTCAGGTCATAATCCCAGGGTCCTGGGATCGAGCCCTACATCGGGCTCCCTGCTCAGTGGGGAGCCTGCTTCTCGCTCTCCCTCTGCCTGCCTGTCTGCCTACTTGTGAAAAAAAGGCGCCCCCTTTTTTTCAAGATTTTATTTTTGGGGGTGCTTGGGTGGCTCAGTCATTAAGCGTCTGCCTTCGGCTCAGGTCATGATCCCAGGGTCCTGGGATCGAGCCCCACATCGGGCTCCCTGCTCTGCGGGAAGCCTGCTTCTCCCTCTTCCCCACTCTCCTTGCTTGTGTTCCCTCTCTCACTGTGTCTCTCTGTCAAATAAATAAATAATTCTAAAAAATAAATAAATAAAAGATTTTATTTTTTTAAAACATTTTATTAACATTCTTTAAACATACCTTGTTTTGTAGATTTGTCTTTAGAACTATGTAAATAATTTACACAATTATAAAACAAAATTAAATTTTAAAAAATTACCCAAAATTACATGTAAAATTAATCAAATAGGCCCGTGTGCCCAATTAGTGGCTTAACCAAAGGGGAAATAAAAAGTGATTTCAAGGCACAGTAATTTGATTGTTCATTCTTTTTATTTTTAGAGGGGGCCGGGGAAGGGCAGAGGGAAAAGGGGGAGAGAGAGAATCTTAAGCAGGCTCCGGGGAGAGAGAGAATCTTAAGCAGGCTCCACACCCAGTGTGAAGCAATGAGAGGCTCATCTCACCACCCTGAGATCATAACCTGAGCAAAAATCAAGAGTTGGACGCTTACCCAACTGAGCCATCCAGGTGCCCCTTGATTGTTCATTCCTAATGGGATTTATCTTTAAGACAAAAATAATTCGAAGAAAAAAAAAACACAAAACCCTGAAACTATTTTCAATCATTTTACAAGTTTTGAATTTATCCTGAGACTGTTGTTTGTGTAGTGTGAGATGAAGCAAGTCATTCTATGTTTATGTCATTGAGAAGTGAGGTTTTGGCATGGTTCAAAAGAGATTCTGATCATAAGAAGAACAAGGTTTAAGAAAAAAACATGTTCTGGATTTAAATTGAAAGCATCAGTTTGAACCCAATTTGTATTTTATCATATATCAATATCCTACCCCTGTCCAAAGAAATGGCCTAAATGTAAAACATGGTGACTACAGTTGGTAACAACCATACTGTATAACTGAAATTTGCTAAAAGAGAACTTAAATGTTGTCACCAAAAAAAAAAAAGATAAATATGTGAGGTGACAGATGTGTTAATTAACCAGATGGAAGGAATCCTTTCTCAATGTGTACATTTATCAAACTATCACGAAGTATACTTTAAATATATCACAATTTTGTCAATTATACCTGAACAAAGCAAGGGAGAAAAAAAGAGTTAAGACAGTATTATTTTTTTTTAAGCAATCTCTATGCCCAACATGGGGCTCGAACTCACAACCCAAAGATCAAGAGTCACATGCTCTAAGACCAACTGAGCCAGCCAGGTGCCCCTAAAAAAAATTTTTTTAAAGGTCATTGACCAGTTTGGTAGGATGCTAAGAACCATCTCGGGAGGGGAAGGGTGCGTCAGCTTTATTAAAGTATTAAATGCATACAATTCAAAAATTTCAAGTATACAATTCAGTGTGTATTGACAAATGTGTACAGTAGTATAGCCACCATCCTAAGTATGATAAAGAGCATTTCTCTCATGTCCCTTTACAGTCAACTATCTCCCCATTCTCTGGACCTTGGAAACCACTGATTTCTTCCTGCCACTACAGTTTTGCCTGTTCTAGAGTTTCATATAAATGGAATCAAAAGTATATATAGTCTTTTGTGTCTGGCTTCTTTCACTTAGCATATTGCTCTTGAAATTCATCCTTGTTATTGCCAAGCAATATTCCACTGTATGGATTTACCACAATTTGTTTATCTACTCATCAGCTGATAGACATTTAGTTTGTTTCCAGTTTGGGGCTACTATGACTAAAACCACTACAGATATTTGAGTCCAACTATTTGAGTGGACATGTTTTCATTTCTCTTGGGTATTACCTAGGTAAATACCTAAGAGTAGAGCTGTCAAGTCCATGGTAAATTAAGTTTCTGTTTAACAGTATAAGAAACTATTTGGTATTTCCACCAGCAATATATGTGACTTTTAGTTTCTCCACATACTTGGCAAACATTCAGGATGGTCTTTTTTTTTTTTAGATTTTATTTATTTATTTGAGAGAGACAGAGATAGTGAGAGAGAGCACAAGTGGGGAGGAGATGGAGAAGCAGGCTCTCCGCCGAGCAAGGAGCCTGATGCGGGACTCGATCCCAGGACCCCGGAATCATGACCTGAGCCGAAGGCAGACACTTAAGCAACTGAGCCACCCACGCGCCCCCAGCATGGTCAGTCTTTTTAATTTTAACCATTCTACTAGTGGTTTTAATTTCAATTTCCCTATTAAATCATGATATTGAGCATCTTTTCAAATGCTTGTATACTATCCACTTCTCCGGTAAGTGTTCAAATCTTTTGCCCATTTTTAACCAGTTTGTTTGTATTATTACTGAGTTGCTTATATATACCCCATACAAATTTTTTGTTAGGTATGTTTTACAAATATTGCTCCCAGTCAGTAGCCTGCCTTTCCATTATTTTAACAACCCATTGAAGAGAAAAATGTTTTTCTTTTGATGAAGTCCAATTTATAATTTTTTCTTTTATATTTCATGATTTTTGTGTCCTATTTTTAAAAATCTTTGCCAAACCCAAAGTCACTAAGATATTCTCCATGTTTTCTTTCAGAAGTTTTTGGGTTTTTTTAAGATTTTATTTATTTATTTACTTGACACAGAGAGAGAGAGACAGCGAGAGAGGAAACAGAGGCAGGGGGAGTGGGAGAGGGAAAACCAGGCTTCCCGCCGAGCAGGGAACCCAATGAAGTTTTATAATTTTTGCTCTCACATTTAGGTTGATCTATGATCTATTTCATACAAACTTTCTGCATATGGTGCAAGTTAGAGTAATGGTCAAAACTCTTTTCTTATATATAGATATCCAACTGTTCCAGCATCATTTGTTGAAAAGATCACCCTTTTATTCAATGAACTGTCTTGGCACTTACTCAACAATCAATTGACTGCATAGATGTGGGTCTATTTCTGGGCTCTCTTTCAGGTTCCATTGTTACATCTGTTGATCCCCATCTAGTACTATACTGTTATTGATTACTATAGCTTTAGTAACTCTTGAAGACAGGTAGGGAAGTCCCCCAGATTTTTCTCTTTCAAGACTGTTTTATTTCTAAGTCTTGGGGCGCCTGGGTGGCTCAGTCGGTTAAGCGGCTACCTTTGGCTCAGGTCATGATCCTGGGGTCCTGGGATCAAGCCCCACGTCCGGCTCCCTGTTCAGCGGAGAGCCTGCTTCTCCCTCTCCCTCTGCCTACTTGTGCTTTCTCTCTGTCAAATTAAAAAAAAAAAAATCTTTAGATATTTCTAAGTCTTTTGCACTTTCATGTAAATTTTAAAATCAGTTTGTCAATTTCCACAAAAGAGCCCACTAAAAATTTGACTGGAATTACACTGAATCTATAAATCAATTTGGAGAAAAATGCCATTAACAATACTGCACCTTCAGTTGTGAACACAATAACCCTCTCCTATTATTTAGGTCTTCTAAAAAACTTTTCTGAGAGAATTTAAAGTTTCTGTGTACGAACTGCAAACATTTTGTTAAATTTACCCCTATGTATTTCATATTTTTGATGCTATCATGAATGGTACTGTTTTTATCATTTCAACTGCCAATTATTCATTGCAAGCTTATAGAAATACAACTGGTTTTTGAATACCTTGTATTTTGAATTGACCTTGTAATCCTGCAACACTGCTAAATTATTTGCTGCAGTTGCTTTTTTGTAGATTTCTTAGGATATTGTACATAGACAATCATTAAAGATGATTTTACTTCTTACTTTCCAATCTGTGTGCCTTCTTCTTTTTCTTGCTCTACTGCACTGACTTTTTAGGCATCCGACCTTTACGAAGGTATATGCCCTTTATGAAGCTAAGGAAGTACTTTCTATTCTTAGTATGTTTACCAAACTAGGCAGATTTAATCTTGAGTGACACTTGGTTATTTTCAGTCATCCACTGAATTTTAGAGTTTCATCTGCCTTTTTGTTTTCAGTGTACAAGTTGCACACTTTTCTTTCCCAAGATTAGGAAAGACTTAGCTTTGCACTAAAATCTATTTTCCCTTCCTCTAGAGCATAGAATGATACTTTATTTTCCAGCTTCCCTAATCACATGGTCATAAAACTAAATATTGTCAATGGAATGATAGCAGAAATGGGTGCCACTTACAAGCCTAGAAATAAAAACCTCCCATGAATGTTCCAATGCAATTCTTTTTTTTTTTTAAGATTTTATTTATTTATTTATTTGACAGATACTGTGAGAGAGGGAACACAAGCAGGGGGAGTGGGAGAGGGAGAAGCAGGCTTCCCGCAGAGCAGGGAGCCCAATGTGGGGCTCGATCCCAGGACCCTGGGATTATGACCTGAACCGAAAGCAGACGCTTAACGACTGAGCCACCTGGGCGTCCCTGTTCCAATGCAATTCTTAAAGTAAAATGTAGTCCTACCAAAACAATAAAGTTGTGTTTAACAAAAAATATTTTACAGTTCCCATTTTGAATTTAAATTTAAAATAATTTAAATGAAATTTAAAAATTCATTTCCAAACTAGCCACATTTTAACAAGTGCCCAATAGCCACATGTGGATTGCAGCTATTTTACTGAAGACAGTTATAGTTAATATCCTCTACAGACCACTGAATTTAAAAAGTAAAGTCTACACAAGAATTGCTGCTGTTGCTTATGTCAGACTGTAAGTTTAGTATCCAATAGTTGGTCTCCCTCCTTTTTTTTTTTTTTTTTTTAAAGATTTTATTTATTTGACAGAAAGAGACACAGCAAGAGAGGGAACATAAGCAGCGGGAGTGGGAGAGGGAGAAACAGGCTTCCCGTGGAGCACGGAGCCTGATGTGGGGCTCGACCCAGGATCCTGGGATCATGACCTGAGCCGAAGGCAGACGCTTAGCGACTGAGCCACCCAGGCGCCCCTCCCTCCTCCTTTTTTTATACTTTAACTGAATCACTACCAACAGCTTTAGTATGTTCCAAGAACCATACAAAATGGATTATAAACTAGAAGACAAATAGCCAGCATTTTTCCAAGGAGCTAAAACAGACATTGTTAATTATAGCAGTCTTCTCTGCAAAGTCTAAAACCTCTTAACTAATCACTCCAGGAGTTGACATGTGGTATGAAACCCATTTGCCATCCCTGTCTTATGCCACTGATGAAGTCTGCTTAAAATGGAAATAAACATGTTCAGCTTTAAAATAAAAAGTTAATTATTTAAAAGAGCTAAACTCAAAATAAACAATGTAACCAAGAACTAAACCGGAAATTCCTTAGATAACTGAATTTTATGAACAGCTCATACATAAAACTAGCTGTCTTCTTCTTTCCTCCTCTACCTGTGGAAACCAAGCTTTCCTGAGTCAGAATCTGCTAGCTGGAGTAAAGAACATTTTCAAGTAATATCTACACCTATAAGTTCTTTTCTTGCCCTTCAAAGTGACTACAAAGGCGAGGGATCCTCCCCCCCTTCCCTAAAGTGTAAATTACTAGCTATAAGCAATCTCTCTCATATCTATACATTTACCTTTAACAATATTTCCTCTCCCACATTCTCTCAACCTTCATCTCTTACCAGAGCAAAAATCTTTCTCCCTCTATCCCACATAAATACTTGAATACTGAGAGAACATCCTTGTCACGACTATGCTTAAAAACTAATGCATTCTTTTTTAAAAAGATTTATTTATTTGAGTGAGAGAGAGAGCGTGCGCGCGAGCACAAGCAAGGGGGGCGCAGACGGAGATGGAGAACCAAGCTCCCCGCTGAACAGGGAGCCTGACTCTGGGCTCCATCCCAGGACCCTGAGATCATGACCTGAGCAAAAGGCAGACACTTAGCTAACTGAGCCACCCAGGCGCCCCAAAATTAATGCATTCTAAATGAAAACAAATACTATATAGTTTTTTAATTTTTGCCTGCTTTTTAACAGAAAAATACAGAGAAAGACAAAAATATAAATGAAAAAAATGTATCATGGTCCTATCATTCAAATACAGTATGTTAACATGTTAGTGTATTTTCTTCCAAGTCTCTCCAGTATGTGTTTGTATGCAAGAATGTAAAAACTTACATTATACCCTACAGTTAATGTCCTGTTTTTTTTCATTAAATATACCATGAGCATTTCTCCATGTGCTAGTCTTCCTTAGCATCTTTTTCAAAAAACAATTTTCAATAGCTTCATGGTTACAGCAGTAACTTGTTTGTTGCCTATTGCCTCATTTTAAATCCCCTAATATTAAGAACCTGATTTTAATGACGGCATCAACATATTGAGCCCTGTTAAAAAAAAAAAATTCACATCTAATTTCTTCTAAATGACCAAACAAGAGATGGCATTATTTAGTAGTTGCAGTCATTCAGAGGAAAACATCTACAGTTAATTACGAATATCTCCTACTGTTCCCCTTGAATAGTAAAGAATATATATACAAGTAGAAAATATGATAAGCCCATATACCTGTCTTTTGACTTCAGTAAATATCATATTTAGTTTTATAAATTCACATTTTAGGGGCGCCTGGATGGCTCAGTCAGTTAAGCATCCGACTCTTGATTTCAGCTCAGCTCATATCTCAGGGTTGTGAGATCAAGCCCTGCATGGGGTTCCACACTGGGCGTGGAGCTTGCTTAAGATTCTCTCTCTCTCTTGCCCTCCTCCTCCCATCCCTCCCACACACTCTCTCTCACGCTCTCAAATAAATAAATAAATAAATAAGATTTTACTTGGTTTTATAAGGCTGCAATTTTTTTTTTTTAATTTTAATACTGGCTCCGGGGCGCCTGGGTGGCTCAGTCATTAAGTGTCTGCCTTCGGCTCAGGTCATGATCCCAGGGTCCTGGGATCGAGCCCCGCATCGGGATCCCTGCTCTGTGAGAAGCCTGCTCCTCCCTCTCCCACTCCCCCTGCTTGTGTTCCCCCTCTCGCTGTGTCTCTCTCTGTCAAATAAATAAATAAAATCTTTAAAAAAATAAAAAAATAAAATAAATAAATTTTAATACTGGCTCCACACCCAACATGGGACTTGAACTCAGCACCCTGAGATCAAGAGTCACATGCTCCACTGACTGAGCCAGCCAAGTGCCCCTGCCTGCAAAATTTACCTGGAATACATTAAAAATTAATTTTCACTTATTTTTTTAAATAAACTCAGAACACTTTTCTTCGACAGTATCTTGGAGTGCCTGGCTGGCTCAGTCAGTAGAGACAACCACTCTTGATCTCAGGGTCATGAGTCTGAGTCCTGCATTGGGCATGGAGCCTACTTAAAATTTAAAAAAATAAATTACAAAGGGGCATCTGGCTGGCTCAGTCGGTGGAGCATACAACTCTTGACCTTGGGATTTTAAGTTCAAGTTCCACATTAGGTGTAGAGATTCCTTAAAAATAATAAAAAATCTTTAATCTTAAAAAAAGACAAACCGTAAGAGACTCAATCTCTGGAAACAAACTGAGGGTTGCTGGAATGGTGGGGGGTGGGAGGGATGGGGTGGCTGGGTGATGGACACTGGGGAGGGTAAGTACTATGGTGAGCGCTGTGAATTGTGTAAGACTGATGAACCACAGACCTGTACCCCTGAAACAAATAATACATTATATGTTAATTAAAAAATTTTTAAAAAAAAGGAAATTGACTGTTACAAATGCTGAAAAGAATTTGTGAGCCAAACTCTGAGCATGAGATCACAGTCTTTACTCAGACTGGCCTTACTGTCTGTGCCCTTATACAATCAGACTGCCTGGAAATTGGCAGAAAATCATTGGCCTCCCATGAGGTTGTTATAATAAATAAGGCAATGGGGGACGCCTGAGTGGCTCAGTTAGTTAAGCGTCTGCCTTCGGCTCAGGTCACGATCCCAGGGTCCTGGGATCGAGCCCCACATCGGGCTCCCTGCTTGGCGGGAAGCCTGCTTCTCCCTCTCCCACTCCCCTTGCTTGTGTTCCCTCTCTCGCTGTCTCTCTCTGTCATATAAATAAATAAAATCTTTAAAAAATAAATAAATAAATAAGGCAATGGATAGGAACTGCTATACCAAATTGAAAAAAAAAAAAACTAAAATAACCTTTACCCTTCAACCCTGACATTTTTTTATGTTCAAAACATAGATGTTATTTTAAAAATCCAAATCAGCTGGGGCACCTGGTGTGGTGTCCAACTCTTGGTTTTGACTCAGGTTGCTGAGCTCCACATTGGGAGTCTGCCTGAGATTCTCGCTCTCCCTCTGTCCCTCCCCCTGCTCGTGATTGTGCACTCTCTCTCAAATAAATAAATCTTTTTTACAAATATATAAATTAATGATAATAAAATAAAAACCAGTCTTACAGAAAGTCCTATAAGCTGGATTTGTCTGATTATTTCCTTATGACTAGGTTCTGATTAAACAAAGTGGCAAAAATACTATATAGGTGATGCTGTCAACTTTCCACTGCAGGTGACACAAAAATCTTTTAAGATAAGGCTCTATCATTATTTCCAGAATGTTCTTCCAAGCTGCTGACACCAATTCTGCACATTTTGATGCTAGTGCTAACTTAATCTTACCAGAAGGTGTCACCCTCCAAAACTGTCTTAAGGCAAAACCCAGGACTCTATTCTTTCCTCAAATGGTCCGTAAATGATCTGTTAACAGGTTGCAATAGTCGAGTTAAACCACCAGCAAAAACAACCAAGTTCACACAAGTACAAGAACCACTGCTCTGGGTGACAGCTTTTTAACTGTAAAATGCATCCCAATTTCAGAAATGTTAAAATGAAGGGGTGAGGAGGAAGTTTCTTAGAACTGATTATATATACAGCATATAAGGAACACTTCTTGGTCTAAGGGCCCTGTATTTTTTTTTTCTTTCAAAGATTTTATTCATCCATTTGAGAGAGAGAGAGAGAGCACCAGCAGGGTAAAGGGGCAGAGGGAGATGGAGAAGCAGACTCCCCACTGAGCAGGGAGCCTTCTACGGGCCCTTAAAAAAAAAAATGTTAATGTTAATAGGAAGAATTTAAAATGTCAAGTTTTAAAACCTGTAACAGGAAGATTTTTATATACCATAAAGTACACAAAACATCTACTTTGCTGAAGGCCAACCTAAGGTTTGGTTGGTCTGAGACCTGAGAAACTTTCCAGGAGGAATCATAATCATTTTGTGGAGAAGAGTGAGAGGTTGGGGGGGTGGTGCACACAGGCCAAATGCTGGCTCACTACTGACAAATAAACCTATTTAGCATGGAGTTATGCAGATTAGGGTATGCATATTCTCAATACCCAGCTAGCACTGAAATGATATGATTTTCTCCAACACAATTCCCATTTCAAGAAAAGTGAAAAATAAATAAAAAGAAACCCTACCAGGTTATGGCAAATATCCAGCAAAAAGAACAAACTGTTTGCTCAACAATTCAGGCTGAAACCTAGTTATTGTAAGCGTTAGCACAGCTCCTCCTACCATCTCCCACTTAAGCAACTTCGAACAGGCCAATGAGCTTCCAGCAAAATCTAGACGTCTCACTCCCCCTGCTCTCTCTCTCTCTGTCAAATAAATAAAATCTCAAAAAAAAAAAAAACTTGTATTTTAAAAAACAGGCTTAATGGAAAACCTGTAAGAACCCAGTTTTCAAAAGAGAAACCACTTTTTTAAAAGATTTTGTTTATTTGAGAGAGAGAGAGAGCACAAGCAGGGGAGAGGGAGAAGCAGGCTCCCGCGGAGAAGGGAGCCCAACATGAGGCTCAATTCCAGGACCCTGGGATCATGACCCGAACCGAAGGCAGCAGCTTAACCTGATCCACCCAGATGCCCCAAGAGGAACTACATTTAAACACAAAATTAGTTACACATTTAAGTATTACTGACAGAATATATTTCATACTTAGTCCAAGACACTAGCTTCCTATTAACTCCATGTTAACTAATTATATTCTCATATGATCTTCTTTCTTCTTAAAAGGATTACTTTGAGAGGGGTGGTGGGTGGGGGGATGGGTTAAAAAGGTGATGGGGATTAAGATGTACACTTGTTTTTCTAGGGTTTTTTTTTTGAAGATTTTATTTATTTTAGAGAGAGAGCAGGCATGAGGGGAAAGAGGGGCAGAGGGGGAAGGAAAGGGAAAGGGAGAGAATTTCAGGCCAACTCAGCACTGAGCGTGGAACCCAACACAGGGCTCAATCCCACCATCCTGAGATCACAGCCTGACCCAAAACCAAAAGTAGGATGCTCAACTGACTAAGCCACCCAGATGCCCCAAGAAGTGCACTTGTGATGAGCACTGGGTGTTATATGGAAGTGCTGAATCACTATACTGTATGCCTGAAACTAATATTATACTGTATGTTAATTAACAAATTTAAATAACAACTTTAAAAAGAATTCAATTGAAAGAGGGCACCTGGGTGGCTCAGATGGTTAAGCATCTGCCTTCTGCTCAAGTCATGATCTCAGAGTCCTGGGATTGAGTCCCGCATTGGGCTCCCTGCTCAGCAGGGAGCCTGCTTCTCCCTCTGCCTCTCTCTGTGTCTCTTATGAATAAATAAAACCTTAAAAAAAAAAAAAGAATTCAATTGAAAGAGCCATCATGATCAAGAGTGTATATTGGGCAAGCACTTTCACATACTGCTGGAGGGTCCAATTAGACAACATGTATAACAGTTCTTTAAAATGTATATATTCTTGGGGAGCCTGGGTGGCTCAGTCGTTAAGCGTCTGCCTTCAGCTCAGGTCATGATCCCAGGGTCCTGGGATCAAGTCCCGCATCGGGCTCTCCGCTCCGTGGGAGGCCTGCTTCTCCCTCTCCCACTCTCCCTGCTTGTGTGCCAGCTCTGGCTATCTCTCTCTCTATCAAATAAACAAATAAAATCTCAAAAGAAAAAAAATGCATATATTCTTCACTTCTAGGAATTTACCAAAAAAATAAATAAAAGGTCAAGTGCAACAAACCAACAAACAAAACCAAAAAAAAAAACAAAAAACTGTATGTTTAAGGATGTCCAACCATCTTTGTTTATAATCACAAGAAAAAAAAAGAAATAATCTAAATGACCAATGACAGGTGATTAAAAAAATTCATATACTAGAATGCCATGTAGTCAATAAAGTGATAGATATTTACCAACAAGTAAAGTGTATTAAGTCAGGATTCAAACTGGGAAGCACAGCCACTAAGACTAACAGAATAAGAAATTATAGAAATTTACCATACACAATTATAGAAATAGCTGGGAAAGTTTGAGATAGTCCACAAGGGACGTGAGAGAATCAGAAAGTCATCAGTCAATTTGAGAAACCAAACACACCCAGCTGGAGAAATGGAACTGCAAAGGAAATGCTCCTGAGGAGATCTGGGAAGCTATGCTTCTGCAGGTCTCATATCAAGTGAGGGGCCTGATGCCCAAACTGTCAGCAACCAGAAAAAAGAGCTACATGCAGAACAAAGGAGATCAAGGTCAAGCTGGAACCCACCAACACCTCTGTGCCTCTTACTACATCTAACCACAAAAACCTTTAGAGGTTAATGAATGTTGCTTACACAAATTCTCTTTTAGTCAATTTTAACCCACAACCATACAGGGAAGGAACCCTACTACAGAACTACGAGATACATAGTTTCAACTTAAGTAAACTGAAATAGTACAAACCACCACAGTACCCTCTGTCAATATGGCATATGTACAAACCTCTTTCATCATATTTAACTCTTGAATAAAGACAATAGCAAAAACATGCTTTAGTCTAACATGATACACTCAACCTCATACAACCAAAACGATTCTATCTCCCAAAAAGAGAATACAAAGTCTACTTTCTCTTTGAGTAATATTCATTCCTTTTCTAGCTGGCTGAGTTGTACTTCCCCTTTGATATCCTGTAACTTAAATACTGAAATAATTAGGCTGACCCACTATTAACACATGAAGTTAAATATAAGAGAACTGGAGAGAGAGGAGAAAAATAATTGGTTAATATATATACAAATGTTATGGTACACAACAAATATAAATACTAGAGTTTTCATTCTGTAACTGGTCATGAGGTCATAGCTGGTATTTATAATGTTTTTCCACTATCTATCACATACTCCATTTGCCCTCAGCAATCATCTCATCTGGTTACTTTTCCTTGCCTGGTATGCTGACTCAAACCACTGCCATTAGCAGCCTTGCCTGTATTCGATTCTTTGAGTATTCCATTAACTTTTATCATAGGGCATGAAGTACTAAGAGGCACTCCAGATGATCTCCTGCATTCCATACATTTTCCTCTTTACCACTGTGTAACAGCAACCCAATCTCCACTTTGGAATCAGACTCAATCACCCTAACCAATACGATAATCTTTTGCTTTGCCTATGAATTCACTGGCATGAGGAAGCCAAAGTGGCCAGAAGCTCAACTTCCAGTTCAACAGAACCAATGTTGCATTCCCCAGCATTCCTCTCTAAATCAGCATATCCAAGAGCTGTGAGAAAAGAAGCAAAAATTTTGCTAGTAGACCTTTAGGGGTAATAGTGAGAAGAATTCACTCCCTGTCAACCCCTTAATTCCCTAACCTGTGAATGCTGGCTACAGAAGAAATACCACCACACACTGCTGGCTGATTCAGAGACTGGACCACATCTTAGAGAACATTACCTAGCACCACACAGGAACTGCCACCAGCCGCTTAAGAGTAGTGGGGAACATGGTAAAATTAGAAATTCCATGAACATCAGCCCAATGCCACCTTTTACTTGCTGTAAAATGAGCTGCCTGGTCAAAAGCAATGTTACATGGGGGAGCCTCGGTGGCTCAGTTGGTTAAGCATCTGACTTGTTTTCGGCACACCAGGCTCTCCACTCAGTGAGGAGTCCACTTCAGATTCTTTCTCCCTTTCCCTCCCCTTCTGCCTTTCACAGCTCACGTGTGCAGTCTCTAATAAATAAATAAATAAAATCTTAAAAAAAAAAAGGCAACGTGATATGAAATACCAGAGGAATGATGCTATCTCAGGGATTCAGTTTCAGCACTCTGTTATTAGCAAGGTGGTCATTCAGCAGTAGTGGCAGCCGGGCTGGTCTTGGTGAATGGAAGTCCATATTGCTTAGCATATGGACACACAACCTCCACGCCTGCACCCTGGCATCTTTTTCATGAGCCCAATGGGCAATGATAGAGGTGGATGAGGAAATAGGCTAGAATTCAGAGGTTATACTTCGTCCACTTGATTATTAAGATCCTTCTCTGCTGTGGTTGCTCTTTGATGGGCATTCACAATGAACACAAACATTAGCTGATGTCCATTCATAAGCATATCTACACATCTATTCCCCATACCTCCAATTATGTTCTTTCCAGGTCCATAATGAATAAGCCCAAGAATTGCTATTGCCATGAGTCAGAATGGATCTACATCTCTAACCATCTCTCTTTCCAGGCAAAATAAATAAGTAGGTACACTGCTCAAAGTTCTACTCATCAGAATTTCCCTTCACCACTGCCCTTCTGGATCACCCCTGATTATGGCTACAGTGCTAAAAATATCAATATTCGGGTGGTAGAAGCATATGACCCAAAACCATCTGTAAACTCGGTCTAAGTTTTCTTAGTCAACTGAAACTCCTTATGAGACCACAGGTATCGGTTGAGAGTGAAGAAGCAAAGATGCTGGGGTATGAACCACAAGAAAAGATGTATATTCAGTAAAAAAGCAGGTTACAAAATGACTATGTACCTGTTTTTTTTTAAGATTCTATTTATTAATTTGAGAGAGAGAGTGTGTGTGTGAGAGAGAGAGAGAGAGAGAGCAGGGGGAGGGGCAAAGGGAAAGGGAAAGAGAGAATCTCAAGCAGACTCCACACTGAGTGTGGAGCCCAATGCAGTTGGACACTTAAACCAACTGAGCTACACAGGGACCCTGAATACCTGTTTGTTTGTTTTTTTTAAAGAAATCTGTATAAAGGTCCCTGGGTGGCTCAGTCAGTTGAGCAGCCAACTCTTGGTTTTGGCGCAGGTCATAATCTCAGGGTCATGAGATCCAGCCACTAGACAGGTTCTGCACTCAGCACGGAGTTTGCAGAAGATTCTCTCCCTCTCCCTCTGCCCCTCAGCCCACTTGCACTGCACACACACTCTCTCTAAAATAAAAGTAAATGAAACTTTAAAATATGTATGTTTTATATATATAATATATATTTATACAAATATAAAATATAAAAATAAAATATACATATATTAGTAAATATCACTGGATTATTGAGATATGGGTGATTTTTAATAGTCTTTATATTTTTTTCTGTATCCAATTTTTTCAATGATCATCTCTTCGATACTCAGAAAGAAATTATTTTTACTAAGAAAATTCTCTATATAATCTTAATGGAAAAAAACACAATACATACCTGTGTATATAGTGTGACCTAATTTTGTTTGCTATAATTAAATACCTATGCAAACTAACTCACCAGATATTGAGAGGAGATACATCAGCATTATTTCCAATTACAGCAGGACTATATAAATGATTTGTGTTTTCATCTTCATTCTTCTGTGGAATTTCCAAATGTTCTATAATCACATGTAACACTTTTACCGCAACCAGCACTTGCAGACACCAGTAAACTAAAAATAAGGCTAATCATACCTCACTACCACCCCATCAAACAGAAAAGGGAAAACAGAAAAGAACTTGAATCCTTGATAATACAAAGCTAAAGAATTAACCAACCCTGAGGACGCCTGGGTGGCTCAGTCGGTTAAGTGACTGCCTTCGGCTCAGGTCATGATCCTGGAGTCCTGGGATCAAGTCCCACGTCGGGCTCCCGGCTCAGTGGGGGGCCTGCTTCTCCCTCTAACCCTCTCCCCTCTCATGCTGTTTCTCACTCTCTCTCTCTCTCTCTCAAATAAATAAACTCTTTAAAAAAAAAAAGAATTAACCAACCCTGGGACAACCCTACTTTGGAATTTCTTGTGATATAAAATAATATATGTTCCTTATTGTTTAAGCCTGAGTTTGTTTTGTTTTGTTTTTTAAGATTTTATTTATTTATCTGACAGAGAGAGAGACAGTGAAAGAGGGAACACAAGCAGGGGGAGTAGGAGAGGGAGAAGCAGGCTTCCTGCAGAGCAGGGAGCCCGATGCGGGGCTCTATCCCAAGACCCTGGGATAATGACCCAAGCCAGAGGCAGACGCTTAACGACTGAGCCACCCAGGCACCCAACATCCTTAATAATTTTTATATGGGAAGGGGCAGAGTACATTCCAAAAAAAGGGTTTTGGTTAAACTTGAAAGTAACACACTAATTCTCCTTGTCATACAGACAAAAAAATCTATTAGGGTAACTCCCAAATTACCAAAGCCATTTTCTAAACTAGTTCACTAATTGAACACTGGTTGTGTTACTCATTAAAAGGTTATCTGAGGGGTACCTCAGTGGTGTAATAGGTTGAGCATCTGACTCTTGGTTTTGCCTGAAGTCATGATCTCAGGGTCATAAGATAGAGAGAGCACCGCATCAGCACAGAGTTTGCTTAAGATTCTCACTGCCTCTCCTCTGGCCCTCTCCTTCTCCTTCTCTCTCTCTCAAATAAATAAATCTTTTTTTAAAAAATGTTATCTGGGGGCGCCTAGGCGGCTCAGTCGGTTAAGCATTTGCCTTCAGCACAGGTCATGATCCCAGGGTCCTGGGATCAAGACCCACATCGGGCTCCCTGCTCAGCGGAGAGCCTGCTTCTCCCTCTCCCTCTGCAGCTCCCCCTGCTTGTGTATGCATGCGCTCTCCCTGTCAAATAAATAAAATCTTTTAAAAAAAATCTGAAAAATCAGTCTAGTTTGCCCTTCCCACAAGGCAATTATATTCTAATCTGTTTTAGTCTGCTCGGGCTGCCATAACAAAATGCTGAATGGCTTCAACAATAGAAACTTATTTTCTAACATATTTAGAGGATGAAAAATCCAAGATCAGCATTCTGTTTCTGGTGAGAGCTCTCTTCCTGGCTTGCAGAGGTCCACCTTTTCAATATGTTCTCACATGATGGAGAGAGATTGATCTCTGTTTATAAGGACTCCAGTTCTATCAGAGCCACACCCTATACCTCATTTAATCTTAATCACCTCCTTAAAGACCCTATCTACAATACAGTAACAAGGGGGGGGTGGGGTTTCATCATATAAATTTGGGGCAGGGGAACATAATCCAATGCCTCAAACATTAGGAAATATCACCATCTTACTAATACCCAAAATATACTCTTGATAGTAGCACTTTTAACAGCTACACATTTAGTTTCCAAAGCATTTTCACACAATAAGCTAAGCAGACATCCCAGTTTCACAGATAAGGGCTCAGAGATACTAATTTGTACAAGTATCCTCTAACTAGTAAATAGAGGAGCTAGGACTAAAACCCAGGTCTGCATCTTCATCCAAAGGTCTTTACACAGCTCTTACTCTTGTCATAGGGACTTAAGGGACTGAAATTATATTTCACCTAACATTCTTAACAACAGAAGCAGCTTGGGGGTCAGAAAGGAGAGGGCAAAGAGCAAAAGATAGAGTTCAAAGCAAAATGTAATGAACAAGGACATTAGCTTGGAGGTGAGCAAGCCTCAGTGGTCAGCAAGCACAAGGGGGAAATACACCACAAGACTAGAGAAATCCTATAGGCCCTTGAGGAATTGGGACTTCATCCTGAGGCTACAAGGGAGCCACAGAAGGATTTTCAGGAAGAAAAAGCATGAACTAGTTTTTGGCTTTAGAAAGAACACTTCAGGTGCAGTTTTATAAAGTGGACCGGGAAAACACAGAGAAGACAAGAATGGAGACAGGAATTCTGTTGTAATATGTACTCTGTACCACACACAAGAAAGGCATCTATCTTTATGTTAAATATCCCATTTAGAATAACCTACAATGAGGAAAAAGAATTTCGTGAGGTTAAGTAATTTGCCCAAAGTACCACTGCTAGGAAAACAGATCCACTATGTCTCTCTAAAGGCCATGGTCTTCCACTATACCACACTGACTCCCAGTCTATAATTCTAAGATAGCACAAAATACAATTCTAATGTGTCAAGAGTGAAACTACTAAAGTTGTTACTCTAAGATTAACCACCCCAAGTCATCATTAACTAATTTGTATACCAAATAAATTCTAATTAACTGGAAGGGAAGAGAATAGAGAAAGCTGACTTTCTCAGGGCAGCTGAGAATGTTTTTGATCTACAAAACAATTCATGCTCTGAATAGAGGTTCTATAAATGAGAGAAACAAAAATTAAACATTTACACTTTTCTAAGTTATTCCTCACTAAAGTAACAAACTCACATCTTCAATTCATCCTCAAATAAATGTGACTCCATTAGGAAATTACTTAAGGACCATAATGCATCATTTTGTAAACTATTAGGTAAGGTGGTAGTTAATACTGTCACAATCAGTACCACCCTTAATTAACTGACTTGAGAACAACAAAGTACTTCTGCTTTTTAAAAAAAAAAAAAAAGGTTCTATAAATACCAACAAAAGTACCTTGTCCTACCATTGACTCTGCCTATTTCCTCATTTACACCAGCTTACAATAGTCTCACAGAATCAGTCTTGGCCATCTCCATCCTAGTGATTCATTAACCACATTTTTCAAACCAAAAATCAGGACCAGTATGACACTATCTGACAAATTATATTTACCCCAATCTCAGGAAACAAGCTGAGGGTTCTGGGGGGCGGGGAGGATGGGTTAGCCTGGTGATGGGTATTAAAGAGGGCATGTTCTGCATGGAGCACTGGGTGTTATACACAAATAATGAACCATGGAACACTACATCAAAAACTAATGATGTAATGTATGGTAATTAACATAATAATAAAAATAAATTTTAAAAAAGGAGAATTATAAAAAGTATAAGACTCAATTAATAAACCTCTACTGAAATCAACTGAATTTTTAAGTTACAGCCATGCCAAAAAGAGATGTAGAATCATTTGTGTAGCTAGTCCAAAAAAATCTGAGATATGAACAAAGAGATGTTCTGTTCACATACACAACAGTTATAAAATAGAAATCACACACACACAAAAATAGAAAGACACAAAAGAGGAAGAAATACTTTATTAATAAATTACCAGATACTGAATCCAAACCAAATAATCTAACCAGTTAGAAATCTAAATGCCAGGGATGCCTGGGTGGTTCAGTCGGTTAAGCATCTACCTTTGGCTCAGGTCATGATCCCAAGGTCCTGGGACAGAGCCCGCATCGGGCTCCCTGTTCAGTGGGGAGCCTGCTTCTCCCTCTCCCTCTGCCCCTGCCCCTGCTCATGTTCTTTCTCTCAAATAATCCTTTTTAAAAAAATTTTTAAAAAAGAAATCTAAATGCCAACTAAGGAGATACAATAGCATTAAAAAGAAAGCTACCAGCGTGCCTGGGTGGCTCAGTCAGTTAAGTGTCTGACTTCAGCTCAGGTCATAATCTCAGGGTCCTGGGACAGAGTCCTATGTCAGGCTCCCTGCTCAGCAGGAAGTCTGCTTGTCTCTCTCCCTCTCTACCTACCCGCCCCCCATGCTCATGCTCTGTCTCTCTCTCAAATAAATAATTTTTTTTTAAAAAATGAAAGAAACTACCTAACAAAATATGTACATGATCTTTATAAGGAAAACTATAAAACTCTTATGTAAGAAATCAAAGAACTAAATAAATGGAGAGATATTTCATGATCATGAAGAGGAAGACTCAATACTTTTAAGATGTCACTTATTCCCAACTTGATCTACTCAATGCAATCCCAAACAAAATCTTAGCAAGTTATTTTGTGAATACTGACAGATTCTAAAGTTTACATGGAAAGGTGATATCAGCAAGAGAGCCAAAAAAGGGGTGCCTGGGTGGCTCAGATGGTTTGGCGTCTGCCTTCAGCCCAGATGATGATCTCCAGGTCCTGGGATCAAGTCCCACATCGGGCTCCCAGCTTGGTGGGGAGCCTGCTTCTCCCTGTCCCTCTGCCTCTCCCCCCTGCTTGTGTTCTCTCTCTCTCTCTCTCTCTCAAGTGAATGGATAAAATCTTTAAAAAAAAAAAAAAAAAAGATACCAAAAAAGATATCCCCCATCATAACCACCTTCAGCCACAAAAATCTGGCATCCATCTACAGACAAAAGTGCCTTTGTAAGAGTTTAAGATCCAGAGAAGAGACTGTGAAACCCAGTGCAGTCCAAGATGGAGGAGAGCTGTTCTAAGAAGACAGGCCAGCACCCAGGCAGCTGACTTGACTACGGTCTTGACTACAGACTCAGAATCAGCTCCAGAGGACTGACTCAGCTCCAGCCCCAATTACCTTTGGTTCAGACACTTAGTACCATATGCCAAGGAATCTAGGAGGACTCTCACCCACCCATGCATCAGGTAACAGACATACAGACATTGGTCCTGGATGTGGATGCTGAGGTGGCCCATGAACCAGCTTCAGCTCCTCACAGCCCCAGTCCAGGAGCCCCTGGAGAACACTAATTTAGACAATCACCCACAGATGAGAAAACCTTTGGGAAGTCCAGGAGTCCAGTGGAAAAGTTCCTGCACATTACTGGGGGGAAAAAAAATCTGAGATAAGATGCTTTGGAAAGGATAAAAGGAATAGTTTGACTTTACCCACATTACCCCTCCTCCAAGAAAGCTCCAAAACAGCTCAGTGCCAAAAGAGCTCTTCTCTGCCAATGATTTCTCTTCTGAAGTAAACTGAGTGTGAGTGAGGGAGTGCCTGACTTCCCCCGATGTGTGACACACTGCCAAAGAAGCCCATTTCTTTCTTGCCCCACCCAAAATACTAAGTCATGAGCTGCATGACTAGGGGGCAGTAAGCAACTGGGAGACCAGGAGCCAGACTCAGAACAGAAGACCCAACCATGAGCTGCTGGAAACACCTTGCCTGTAGATCCTCCCCAAACTGGCCTACAGGCACTACTGGTGCCCTACATGCCTAACCCCCACACACCCCCACCTCATCACTGGCTCCCTGTCAACACACCCGACAGTGGTGAAAGTGAGCTTTTGCAAAAAATGCAAAAAGCACATATGGAAAGCCAGCCCAAATCTGCAAGCCTGGGAGGCATCATTAACTTGAGCATGTAAGCATCACCTATGGGAAAGCCAAAAGTAGGCCTTCAGCACCTAGCCTGGCACTTTGTAGAATCAAAAAAGAACACGGAAGCTTAAGCATACTGCCACAAAGAGAAGCAAGAAATCTGGAGCAGGCATAGCTATGGAAGATCTGTGAAGGCCTCAGAATCCCTAGCAGAGCTAACAGAAGATAGTTCTCTCCTGAAGTCAACCAGTAAAGACTGGAGGAGGTGACCAATACTTGAAATGTGAAGACAGCAACACAAGAATTCAAGGAACATGAAAATTCAAGGAAAAATGACACCATCAAAGGCTCACAATAATTTTCCAGTAAACAACCCCAAAGAGACATGAAGTTCCACAATTTACTTGATGAAGAATTCAAAATATCTCTTTCAGGAAGCTCAATGAGCTACAAGAAAACAGATAAATTTTTAAAAATCAGCAAAAACAATACACAAAATGAGATATTTAACAAAGAGACCAAAATCATAACAAAGAAACAGAAACTCTAAAGCGAAAGAATACAATGAAAGAGAAAATGCAATAGAGACCATCAACAGCAGCATGGATCAATAAGAAGAAAGAATCTGTAAAGTAGAAGACAGGAATTTTGAAATTATCCAGTCACTGGAGAACAAAGAAAAAGAATGAAAACAAAGTGAAAAAAGCCTACATGACTTTGGGATAGCATAAAAAGAAACAATTTGTGAACTACTGGAGTACTACAGAGAAGAGATGGCCTAATTAGGAGGGCGAGAAAACTTAAAGTAATAGCAGAGACTTCCCAAATCAGAGTAGAGATTTGGACGTTCAAGTTCATGAAGATTACAGGTCCCCAAACAAATCAACTCAAGAAGATCTTCTCTAATCACATTATAATGAAACTGTCAAAAACCAAAGACAAAGAGAATCTTAAAAGCACCAAGAGAAAGGAAATTTGTCACCTAGAAAGGAATCCCCATAAGGCTATCAACAAAATTCTCATCAGACACCTTACTGGTCAGGACAGAGTGGGTTGATATACTCAAAGTGCTGAAAGAAAATACAGCCAACCAAGAATATTTTATCAAGCAAAAGTTATCGTTCAGAAATGAAGGAGACATAAAGGCTTTTCCGGACAAACAAAAGCTTGAGAAGGAGTTCAGCACCACTATACCTGCCTTACAAGAAATGCTGAAAGAATTTCTTCAAGCTAAAAAGGATGCTAATCAGTAACATGAAATTAATACAACATACTGGTAAAGGTAAGTATATTCTATCCAGTAGCAGAATTCACATTCCTTTCATGCATACATACATCATCCTCCACAGATCCTATGTTAGCTCACAAAACAAGACTTAGCAAATTTAAGAAGACTGAAAGCATACCAAGAATCTTTTCTGACCACAGTGGTATGATGTTAGACATCAATAACAGGAGGAGAACTGGAAAACCACGAATACATAAAAAGTAAACACACACCTGAACAACCAAGGGTCCAAAGAAATCAAATGGGAAATTAAAAAATATCTTGAAACAAATGAAAATGTAAACACAACTTACTGAAACAAGATGCAGCAAAAGCAGTTCTAAGAGATAAGTTTATAGCAATAAAGTCTACATTAAGAAAAAGACCTCAGATAAACCTAACTTTACACCTCAAGGAACTAGGAAAAGGAACTAAGACCTGGTTTTTCAAAGAGAAAAACTAAATTGACAATACTTTAGCGACACTTAAAAAGAAAAAGAAAAAGAAAAAGAAAGACAGACAGACAGAAAGAAAGAAAGATGGGGTGGCTGGGTGGCTCAGTTGGTTAAGCGTCTGCCTTCAGCTCAGGTCATGATCCCAGAGTCCTGGGATCAAGCCCTGCATGGGGCTCCCTGCTCTGTGGGGAGTCTGTTTCTCCCTCTCCCTCTGCCTGCCACTCCCCCTGCTTGTGTTCTCTCTCTCTGTCAAATAAATAAATAAAATCTTAAAAAAAAAGAAAGTGGAAAAGAAAAACTCAAAATCAGAAATGAAAGAAAATATAACACAAACCAAAGAAACAAAGAATCAGAACAGGCTCCAATGGACAATTAATACACCAACAAATTAGATAAACTACAAGAAATGAATAAATCTGTATAAACACACAACCTACCAAGACTGAATCAGGAAGAAACAGAAAATCTGAACAGAATAATGACAAGTAAAGATATGGAATCAGTAATCAAAAATCTCCCAACAGGGGCGCCTAGGTAGCTTAGTCAGTTGAGTGACCAACTCTTGGTTTTGGCTCAGATCATGGTCTCAGGGTAGTGGGACTGGCCCCACACTGGCCTCCATGCTCAGCGTGGAATCTGCTTGTCCCTCTCCCTCTGCTACTCCCCCCACTAACGCACATGCACTCTCTCTCAAATAAACAAAATAATGTATTTTTTTTTAATTTCCCAACAAACAAAAGCCATTACTAGATGGTTTCCCTGGTGAATTCTACCAAATACTTAAAGAATTAACACCAATCTTTTTCAGACTCTTCTAAAAACTGAGGAGAACACTCCCAAACTCATTTTATAAGGCCAAAATTACCCTGACATCAAAGCTAGATAAGGTCACTCCAAGAAAAACTACAGGCCCATATCCCTGATGATATACATGTAAAAATTCTCAACAAGTATTAGTAAATTGAATTCAACAGCACATTAAAAAGATCATAAACATGACCAGAAGGGATCTATCTCTGAAATGCAAGGATGTTTGAACATATGCAAATCAGTATGTGTTATATACGTTAAGAGAATGAAAAATAAAAATCGTATAATCATCTCAATAGATGCAGAAAAAGTGTTTGACCAAATTCAACATCCTTTCAAAATTAAAACCCTCAACAAACTGGTTACAGAAACAATGCTTATCAACATAATGAAAGTCATATATGACAAGCACACTGCTAACATCATATTCTAGGGTAAAAGATTAAAAACGTTTCCTCTAATATCAGCAACAAGGTAAGGGTGCCCACTTTCATTACCTCTATTCTACTGGAAGTTCTGGCCAGAGCAATTACACAAGAAAAAGAAACAAAAAGCATCCAAATCAGAAAGGAAGCAGTAACAGTCTGTTTGCAGATGACATGACCTTCTCTATACAATATTTTAAAGACTCCATCAAAAAATACTAGAATAAGAGAACTCAGTAAATTTGCAGGATACAAAATTGGCACACAGAAATCGATTGCATTTCAATACACTAACAATGAAATACAAGAAAAAGAATTTTTTAATTCCATTAAGAGCATACAAAGCAATACATCACAAACAATAAAATACAACTTTTTGTACTGTAATTGTATTAATTTCATATGGTAACATCAAAAACAATAAAATACACATGAAAAAACTTAACCAAGGAGGTGAAAGATCTGTACTGTGAAAACTGTAAGACTTTGATGAAAGTAACTGAACACACAAATAAATGGAAAAATATCCCATGTTCATGGAGGGGAAGAATACTGTTATATACCCATACTGCCCAAAGCCATCTGTAAAGCCAATGCAATCCCTATCAAAATTCCAATGGCATTTGTCACTGAAAGAAAAAACAATCCTCAATTTTATACAGAACCACAATATATCCCAAATAGGCAAAGGAATCCTAAAGAAAAAAGAACAAAGGTGGAGGCATCACACTTCCTGATTTTAAACGGTATTAGAAAGTTCTATTAATCCAAAAAGTATGGCACTGGAATAAAAACAGACACATAGACCAGTGGAACAGAACTGAGAGCCCAGAAATAAACCCTCACATATATGGTCTGGTAACATTTGACAAGGGAGTCAAGGACACTCAGCGGAGAAAGAATAATCTCTTCAATAAATGGTGTTTGGAAAAATGGATATTCACATGCAAAAGAATGAAATTAAACCCCTATCCTATACCATTCACAAAAATTGACTCAAAGAGTTTGCAACAACGTGGATGGAATTAGAGGGTATTACATTAAGCGAAATAAGTCAATCAGAGAAAGATAATTATATAATCTCACTGACATGCAGAATTTAAGAAACAAAACAGAGGATCATAGGGGAAGAGGAGAAGAGAGGAAAAAAATAAAACAAGATGAAAGCAGAGGAGATAAACCATAAGACTTTTAAGCAAAGGAAACAAACGAAGGGTTGCTGGAGGGGTGGGGGATGGAGGGATGAGGTAACTGAGTGATGGACATTAAGGAGGGCATGTGATGTAATGAGCCCGGGGTATTATATAAGGCTGATGAATCACAGACCTGTACCTCTGAAACTAATAATACATTGTATGTTAATTAAAGAAATTAACTCAAAAAGGCTTAAAGACTTAAACATAAGACCTGAAACCACAGAAGAAAACATAGGGAAAAAGCTCCCTGACATTAATCCTGACAATGACTTTTTTGAATAGGATACCAAAAGCACCTCAACAGCAAGCATGCAAGCAAATAAACAAATAAGGCAGAAAACCTGAAGAGTTTTCCAAAGAAGACATACAAATGGCCAACAAGTACATGAAAAGATGCTCAACATCACTAATCACCAGAACAAGGCAAATCAGAGGTGCCTGGCTGGCTCAGTGAGTAGAGCATGAGGCTCCTGATCTCAGGGTCATGAGTTCAAGCCCCACACTGGGTGTAGAGATTATTTTAAATAAAATTTTTTTAAAAAAGAAAAAAATAAGGCAGGAAAATTTACCTTAAAAAAGTGCAAATCAAAACCATAATCACTTCACACCTATTAGAATGGCTATCATCAAAAAGACAAGACATGGGATGCCTGGGTGGCTCCATCGGTTAAATGTCAGACTCTTGATCTCAGCTCAGTTCTTGATCTCGGGGTTGTGAGTTCAAGCCCCACGCTGGGCTCCACACTGGGCATTGAGCCTACTTCAAAAGAACAAAAACAAATGAACGGTAAGACATAAGTGCTGGTGAGGATGTGGAAGAAAGGGAAACCTTTAGGCATGTGGCCAATTGGTGTGTGTAAACTGGTGTAGTCACTATGGAAAACAGTGTGAAGGTTTCTGAAGAAAAAAAAAAAAAATAGAACTACTATATGATCCAGAAATCCCATCTCTAGGTATAAATCCAAATGAAATGAAATCAGAATCTTGGAGAGGTATCTGCACTCTCCACTTGGAGAGATATCCTAAAACTCCTAGAAGGTAACAGAGAAGAATGTTCACTATAACATTATTCATAACAGCCATGATATGGAAACACACTGAAGTGTCCATCTACAGATGAATGGATAAAGATGTGGTACATACAAACACACACAAAGAACTATATTCAGCCATGAGAAATGGGAAATCCTGCCATTTGCGACAACATAGGATGGACCTTGAGGGCAAGGGTATACCATAAAAAACTATACAGTACCAACTTATATGTGAAATCAAAAAAAAGCCAAACTCATAGAAACAGTTTACAGTGGTTGCCAAGGGTGGAGGTGGGAGGAATGGGGAAATGTGGCTAAAGGGTACAAACTTCCAGTTATGAGACGAACAATTTCTGGGGAAATCTAACGTACAGCATGGTAACAACAGTATTAATAATACTGTATCATATATCTGAAAGGTTGCTGAGAGTGGATCTTAAAGGCTCTTACCACAAAACAAAGTGGTAATTATGTGAGATGATGGAGGTGTTAACTAACCCTATTATGGTAATCATTCTGTAATGTATAGGGGTACCAAATCATCACGTTGTACACCTTAAATTTACACAATGTTGCATATAAATTATATCTCAGTGTACCTGGAAAAAAACCTAATAAATAAGTAAAATTTATATGGAGAGACAAAAGACAATTTTGAGAACGAAGTTGGAGAACTGACACTACCCAACTTCAAGACTTACCATAAAGCTACAGTAATCAAGTCAGTGTGATACTGGCAAAAGAACAGAAATATAGATCAAAAGAACAGAGAGTCCAGAAATAGGCCCACATAAATATACACAATTGATCTTTGACAAGGGAGCAAAGGCAATACAATGGAGCAAGAAAAATATTTTCAAAAAATGGTGCTGGAACACATAGACATCCATGTGCAAAAAAAAAAAAATGAATCTAAACAAACACCTTACATCCTTCACAACAATTGACTTAAAATTTATTACAGACCTACTTAAATGTAAAACCCAAAACTATGAAACTCCTAGAAGGTAACATAGAAGAAAATCTAGGTGACCTTGGGTTTGGCAATGACTTTTTAGATATATTAAAGACATAATCCATCAAAGACTTAATAAATTGGACTTCATTAAAATTAAAAATTTCTAAAAAGAAATTTAATTAAAAATTTCTGCCCTGCAAAGACACCATCAAGAGAATGAAAAGACAAGACACAGAATGGGAGAAAATATTTGCAAAGCATACCTGATAAAGATTATTATCCAAAAAACTATAAAGAGCTCTTAAAACTCAGCAATAAGAAAATAAACAATCCAATTAAAAATGGGCCAAAGAGGGCCGGCATCCGCCGCACCCAAGAGTTGGGGATGTCCTACAAACCCACTGCCCCCGCCCCTAGCAGCACCCCTGGCTCCAGCACCCCTGGGCCAGGCACCCCAGTACCAACAGCCGCAAGTGTCCCATCGCCATCAGGCTCGGTGCCAGGAGCCGCTGCCCCTTTCAGACTCCTGTTTAACGACTTTGGACCGCCCTCCATGGGCTATGTGCAGACCACCCAGAGCCCAGGGCTCCCAGAGCACTTACACGGACCTGCTGTTGGTCATAGAGGAGATGGGCAAAGAGATCCGGCCTACCTATGATGGCAGCAAGAGCGCCATGAAGCGCCTGAAGAGAGGCATCATCCATGTGTCCCGGGCCCTAGTCAGAGAGTGCCTGGCAGAGATAGAGCGGAACCCCCAAACGTAACAGGACGCAACTCCGCCACCAAGTCTGGACCTTTCCTGGCCACTGCAGAGCACCTGCTTCTCCCTGGCCTTCACCCCGAGTTGCACTTCCCAACCTGGGCTTCCTGTCCTGTGTCCCTTGGTGGGTGCCCTCCAGGAACCAGGGGGGCTCTCACTTCAGTCAACAGCACTGACTGGGACTCTTTCGAGAGTTAGTAGTGAGGTTGCTGTGAGTTCCACCCATGACCTGCCAACAGTGTTGATCTAACTGGAGCTTGCTCCTTTCTGTGGCCCCACCAGTCAGCAGTTACCCAGGACTTTTCACCACTTTTCCCAGACTCCTCCCTAAGCAGGGCCTCCAAAGGCCTGTCACCTCCCTGCCTTGTCTCCTGGGCCATAGTGACTCTTTTTTCAGTGTCTTTTGCTAAATATGCCCTTTTTGTATAAATAAAAGATGTGGAGTTGTTCTCTCAAAAAAAAAAAAAAATGGGCCAAAGACCTTACAGACACCTTATCAAACAAGATACACAGAAAATAAGCATATGAAAATATGCTCCACATCATATGTCATCAGGGAATGCAATTTAAAACAAGTTATCACAGGGGCCCCTGGGTGGCTCAGTCGTTAAGTGTCTGCCTTCGGCTCAGGTCATGATCCCAGGGTCCTGAGATCGAGCCCTGCACCAGGCTCCCTGCTCGGCGGGAAGCCTGCTTCTCCCTCTCCCATTCCCCCTACTTGTGTTCCCTCTCTCGCTGTGTCTCTCTCTGTCAAATAAAATCTAAAATAAAATAAATAAAATAAAATAAAATAAAACAAGTTATCACAAGGGCACCTGGGTGGCTCTGTCAGTTAAGCGTCTGCCTTCGGCTCAAGTCATGATCCCAGGGTCTTGGGACTGAGCCCCACATCGGGCTCCCTGCTCAGAGCCTGCTTCTCCCTCTCACTCTGCCTCTCCCCCAGCTCATGCTCTTTCTCTCTCTCTCTCTCTCGCTCTCAAATAAAATCCTTAAAAAAATAATAAAAAATAAAATAAATAAAACAAGTTATCACATATACCTATTTAAATGGCCAAAATCCAGAACAATGACAACACCAAATGCTGATAAGGATATGGAGCAAGTAGAACTTTCATTCATCCATGATGAGAATGCAAAACGGTACAGCCACTTTGGGTTTCCAAACTATGTATAAATAAAAACTTGCATAAAAATGTTTATAGCAACTTTTACTTGTAATTGCCAAAACTTGGAAGCAACCAAGATGTCCTTCAGTAGGCTGAACAGAAAAATAAATTGTAGTACATCCAAACAATGGAATATTATTCAGAACTTAAAACTATCAAGATAGGAAAGGACATGGAGAAACCTTAAATGAATATTACTACGTGAAAAAAGCCAATCTGAAAAGGGTACATAATGTATGATTCCAACTACTATATGATATTCTTGCAGACTAATGGAGACAGTAAAAAGATCACTGATTGCCTGGGATGAGAAGGGAGGAATGAATAGGTGAAGCACAGAGGATTTTTAGGGCAGCGGAACTACTGTGTATGACACTATAATGGTGTGTAGCTGTCATTACACATTTGTCAAAACCCAGAGAAAGTACAGTGACAAAAGTTAACCCTAAACTATGGAAACTAGTAAACTATAGACTCTGGGTGATAATGATGAGTCAACGTAGGTTCATCAACTATAACAAATAAACTATCCCAGTGGGGGATGATGATACTGTGGGAGGTCATGCATGTGCAGGGATAGAGAGTATATGGGAAATCTCCATACCTTCCACTAGGTTTTGCTGCGAAATTAAAAATACTCTTTAAAAGTTTACTTAAAAAATGGGGCGCCTGGATGGCTCAGTTGTTAAGCATCTGCCTTCGGTCAGGTCATGATCCCAGAGTTCTGGGATCAAGTCCTGGGATGGAGCCCTGCACTGGGCTCCCTGATCAGCAGGGAGTCTGTTTCTCCCTCTACCCCTCCCCCGCTTGTGTTCCCTCTCTTGTGCATGCTCTGTCAAATAAATAAATAAAATCTTTTTTTAAAAATTTAAAAATTTAGGGGCGCCTGGGTGGCTCAGTCGTTAAGCGTCTGCCTTCAGCTCAGGTCATGATCCCAGGGTCCTGGGATCGAGTCCCACATCGGGCTCCCTCCTCGGGGAGAAGCCTGCTTCTCCCACTCCCACTGCTTGCGTTCCTGCTCTCACTATCTCTGCCTCTGCCAAATAAATAAATAAAATATTTTTAAAAAATTTAAAAATTTAAAAAATTAAAAAGGGGTGCCTGGGTGGCTCAATTAAGCATCTGCTTTTGGCTCGGGTCATGATCCCAGGTCATGATCCTAGGGTCCTAGGATCAAGCTCCTCATCACATCAGGCTCCCTGTTCCTTCTCCGTCTCCCTCTGCAGCTCCCCGTGCTTGTTCTCTCTCTCTCCCTCTCACTCTCAAATAAGTGAGTAAAATCTTTTAAAAAAACAAAAAACAAAAAAAATCCTTAAAAATAAATAAAGTCTTTTTAAGAAAAAGGAAGAAATCCATTAACCTCAATATGTTAGCTCAAATACAGTTTTGGTCCAACAACAGTACAGCACAGTCACTGAAGTTCAGGCTATAGAACAGGGCTCTACAAACTATGATCCTCGGGCTAAACACTGCTCCTGTTTTTGTAAACAAAGTTTTATTAGAACACAGTCATATCTATTAATTTACATGACATCTATGGCTTTCTTACTCCAAAGGGAGAGTTGAGTAGTTATGACAAATCATATGGCCTACAAAGACTAAAATAATTACTATCCCCAGCCCTTTGCTGAAAACATCCTGCTCTAGAACAAGTGATTCTCAACCCTGAGAGGATATCAACACCTCCTGGTGAGCTTTTTAAAAAAAATCCAGAGGCCTGGACTTGATCTAATCCTCATTTCCCCTTAAAAAAAAGATTATAATTTCACTGGTCTGCAGTTAAGGCCATTAGCTATTACTACATCAGTATAAAAAATGTGTACAAAACAGCAAAATATACAAGATAAAAGTCAGGGTAACTATTAACATAAAGATAAAGCCAGGACATTAATACACAGACCACAGAGACCACACAGTCCTAGTCAATAAATTGGAGCCGTAAGTTTGGCTCTGATCTCTATGAAACCACAAGATAAAGAAACAAGATCATGATATGATTTATATTATTCATGAAGTCAAAACATCTTGGAAGCAAATTTTCTAGGACTTCTGATTGTAAAAGGAATGTTTTATTGCAATTCTTCTCAGTGATGTAAATATATTATTTACTCTTTCTCTCACCTTAAACCATCTCACCTCTTCACTCAAAACCAAAGTAAAACAAAACAAAAACCCAGACAGTAGAATGATTTTCATATAGATAGTACCATGCTGCCTTTCTTCCTTTCTGTGTGTGTGTGTTTTGGGTGGGCAGAAGTGAGGAATAAGGATGAGTGGAAGAAATGCACAAGTGAATTGGAAGTAAGTGGCTTTACATTCCAAAGATACTAATAAACACTAATAATAAATCCACTAATGCAAGCAGTCCTGAGTCATGACACTTAGTTCATACAAAAACGGTTTATTTAGACCTATAAATCAATTGTCTTGCATTTACCCACTTATTCATTGGTATCTGTTGATTATGTCAAATGTATCTAGACAAAGCAACAGAATACCTCTCAGGACTCAGCAAAAGCACAATTTCACCTTATCAGTGTTAAATTTAAAACATGGTTTCTCAGGGCACCTGGGTGGCTCAGTCGTTAAGCGTCAGCCTTCGGCTCAGGTCATGATCCCAGAGTCCTGGGATCAAAGCCCTGTACTGGGCTCCCCACTCCCCTCTGCCCGCTGCTCCCCCTACTTGTGGTCACTCTGTCAAATAAATAAAATCTTAAAAAAAAAAAAGTGTTTAAAAAAAACAAACATGGTTTGTTTTCAAATGTAGGAAACACTGAACTGGTTATCTACAGTTTAATGGCAGCAGTCTGCCTGGTTTTGGGGGTTTTTTTTTCGTGTGTGTGTGTGTGTGTGTGTGCGCGCGCGCGCACGCGTGCGGGTGTGTGTGTGTGTCTGCCCATTTTTTGACTGAGCTCTCATCTCCTCCACTACTCTCCCTTACATATGACACTATCAAAAGCAAACTACTTGTAGCTCTCTCAAATATGCACTGGTACACATGCTGTTCCTACTACCTACATCCCTTGCCTCCCAACCTCCCTTGCCACTTAACTCCTTAAATTCATGACTCAGCTAAACTCAGTCTTTATGAAAAACCTTCCCTGAAATCCCTAAACACTGAACTGTTCCTCAGAAGTCTAAAAGTTCCTTTTTAATAAGAACAATTCTCGATCCACATATAAGTCACACATGTTTTAGAAGTACTTATAAAAAGATTCTATGTGCCTAAAAATGTCAACATCTATAATACAAAACATTATGACAGAACATCAAAATTAACATTAGAAGGAAAAACTTGCACCTCAAACGCATGTCCTCATACTATATAGCCAGAGACCTTGGAGTCCCTTTCCTCTCCTTCCTCCCTCTCCCAGATTCTGCCCACACAGCCAGCTAACAGTCAAGCCTTATTCCTATTTTTCAACCCACTGCTCTGCCAATCAATTCAACTGTGGAGGAGTAAAACCTGGGAAGTGTCGGAACCAACTGTGTACTAACGGTTGAAAAGAGAGGGTCTATAGATTCATTTCTGTGACTGCAAATTGCCTTCTGAAAGCATACTAGCTTTATGCTGGAGGAGAATGGCTATAGGTAAAATAAGTCATCTGACTTCTCCCTTGCCCTATCTACCCATATCCCCTTCACCAAGGTTTCCTGGTACTTGCATTTATTCCTTTCTTTTCAATCATAACCACAGCTATCTAAATTCAAGAAATATTCTTTGCATCTGGACAAATACAAGTCCTCTGACTAGTCATTGGGCATCCAGTCTGTCTCTTCACTAATCCATCCTGTACCAATGCCAGATCAATCTTCCCAAACCACCTCAACCTTTGAGTAAAAAGTGGAAGGATACAAAACAAACTTGACAACAGTTTGGGGAAGGCAATGAGTAGGAACGTGGAGAGCAAAAGAAGAAAGGGGAATTTTAGGTTTTGCCTTTAATGCAAAAGTATTATTTGAATCTTTTAGAGGAATGTACTAAATATCTAGATGCTCTTAAAAAAAAAAATACTGCTTGATACTTTTTCTTTCCACAAGCAAAATTCTACTGACTGCCAAAACTAAAATCGAAAACCTTTCAAAAATAACAATTATTTTCTTCCATGCAGAATATTTCCTCATTTAAATATCAGTACTATAGATTTTTCTCCTCCCTAAATTTAAGGTTTTATAATCTATTAGTCAATGATTTTTACATAATATCACATATAATAGACATCACAACATGACATCACAGTACTTAGGAATAGTCCTTCATAGAGTAGACAGTAAATACCTGTTGAATATCAAATTAACTATTTGTTGAACTACTTCTAACATCGCTATAGCCTCAAACACTCCTTTTTCTAAAAAAGAAAAGGAGCCACAGCCTACCATATTGATTCCAGGCACTAGAGATTTTAGATACTTTACCACCACTTGCTACCATCAATTCTAAACTAGCCTCCTCCCAAACTCTTCTTGAGCTCCTTCCAATCCATACACAAACCTCCTTCCAATCTGTTCTCTACTCTTAACATGAGTAATCTTTTTTAAAAGTAAAAATGATAACGTCATCCCACTGCTTAAAACTTTCAGTGTCTTCTCATCAGCCTCATTAAAAAGACCAACATCCTTAACATAGCCTATAAGGCTTTATTTGATCTCATCCTTACCTAACTCCTCAAAGCTCACTCTCCCCTCTTTGCTCACTGTACTCTAAAGTACACAGGTCTTTATCTTGTTCAAAATCACTCTGCTCTACTCACCTTTGGGCCTAAGATATAGTTTCTGTTCCCTCTGGTAAGCACATTGTTTTTCCTTCCCTCAAAACTTCTTGGTTAACATATATTCACTCTTCAGATCTCAACTCCACCATTACTTCTTTGACACACTAGGCTAGGTGGGGGCACCTTACATACATTCTCAGGTCAACATGTACTTCCCTAGATAAAGTCTATTAAATAATGTGATTTATTTGATTGGGGGAAGCAGAGATTATCTTAAAGAAGAGATTATATCTGATTCACAAAGCACACTCTAGAATGTAATAAGCAGTAAAAAATTGTTGAATAACTAAACAGGTGACAAATGAATATATTCTGTCATACTGTGAACTACGTTACATACAATTATACATATTTCATTTTACTGAACATTTCTCTTAGAACTTGGGATCCTGGGAGCGCCTGGGTAGCTCAGTGGTTAACCATCTGCCTTCAGCTCAGGTCATGGTTCCAGGGTCCTGGGATCGAGCCCCACATCGGGCTCCCTGCTCGGCGAGAAGCCTGCTTCTCCCTCTCACACTCCCCCTGCTTGTGTTCCCTCTCTCACTGTGTCTCTCTCTGTCAAATAAGTAAATAAAATCTTTTAAAAAAAAAATGTTCTTGAAGAAAGAGAGAAAAATACTAACTTTACTAAATCTTGGCCCTTAGGATGACTTATAATATTCTATGTGACAAAATGGGGAGTAAACATAAAATACTTTCGCATTCTAAGTATGATGGTTGCCTTTAAGAAAAAGCACTTGTGCAATTTATCTACAAGCTGAAAAAGCCACTTTTCCATGGAACTTCAAAAAATGACTTCAAAAGCGAGTTCATTGTTACTTCAAAAAACAACTGACAAACTACAGTTATTAAGATGAGCCTATCACTTCAAGGAAAATAATCGGTAATATTTGTTTCCAATGCAAAATTCAAGCTTTCAAGCAAAAATTAGAATTTTTGAAAACCTGTATCCATCAGCATGAGCTTGAAAGCTCTTCCCTACTTTTCCAAATGACCTATACAACAATTTCTAGTGTAACAAAGTACAAAACGTTTACTGATATGATTTCAGAGTCCACACTGCAACCAACCTTTAGGAAACTATTATGGGCCAAGTTCTGATGAAATACCAACAAGAATTATCCACAATTACATGCAAAAAATACTCCTCCCGAATCCAACTCCTCCTTCCAACTACACAACTGTATGAAGCCAGATTTTCTCATATACTTCAACAAAAATAAAATATCGTAATAGACTGAATGCAGAAGCAGATGAGAATTTAGCTATTAGCTAGTCACTAAAGAGATCTGCAATCACGTAAAATAATGCCACTCTTCCTATTAAACAGTTTTTTTGTTTTGGAAAATTATAGTTATTTTCAAAAAATATATTATTTACATTAAAATTATTAAACCCATTACATGTTATTTTAACTGAATTAATAAATATTTTAAACCTGGTCTTAATTTTTGGGGCACCTGGGTGGCTCAGTCGTTAAGCATCTGCCTTCGGCTCAGGTCATGATCCCAGAGTCCTGGGATCGAGCCCCACATCGGGCTCCCTGCTCAGCCGGAAGCCTGTTTCTCCCTCTCCCGCTCCCCCTGCTTGTGTTCCCTCTCTCACTGTGTCTCTGTCAAATAAATACATAAAATCTTTAAAATAAATAAACTTGATCTTAATTTTTAATACAGTAAATATTGATATAACTCACCTAAAGAAAAGTTCTCTGAGGACCTCAATACTTCAAGAGTATAAAGGAGTCCTGAGACCATAAGTTTCAGTACAATTGATCTATATTGTAGAAAACTGATCAAGAGATAAAGAAAAAGACATTCTAACACATCCTCCCCTACATTTTCTCTCTTCAGTAAGACTTGGAAAAAACTGATTTTAACAAAAAGGTTTTAAGAATGTTTAAGAGGAGGGCGCCTGGGCGGCTCAGATGGTTGGGCATCTGCCTTCAGCTCGGGTCATGATCTCGAGGTCCTCGGATCGAGCCCCATGTCAGGCTCCCAGCTCAGCAGGGAGTCTGCTTCTCCCTCTCCCTCTGCCCCTTTCCCTGCTTGTGCTCTCTCTCTCTCTCTCTCAATGAATAAAATCTTTAAAAAGTAAAAAAAAAAAGTTTTTAAAGAAGAATGTTTAAGAGGAATCACAGTTCATAACAACTGGAATTAAATCATTTCCTGAACAATTTGTTTATTCAGTGCCTTGATATCTTAATTATAACAAAGTAAACATTTAAACATAACATCTGCTAACAACACAATGGAAGAAACAGGTATAAGTAAATCAGAGATTTGTTTTGTTTGTTCTTTTGTTTTGGAGAAAACCGAAGAATTCAGAAACTAATGAAAAACACCAGATTGTCAGGCTGGAAGTCAAATACACAGGAACAAACTTTACTAAAAATCAGAATTGTCAATCTGGGGATTAGGAGTGTACTTGTCAACATGAGTATTGGGTGATGCATAGAACTGTTGAATCACTATACTGTACACCTGAAACTAATATAGCACTGTGTATTAAATAACTGGAATTAAAACTTAAAAAATTTTTTTAAAAATAGGGGCGCCTGGGTAGCTCGATTGGTTAGAGCGTCTGCCTTCAGCTCAGGTCATGATTTCCAGGTTCTGGGATACAACCACACGTCAGGCTTCCTGCTTAGTGGGGAGTCTACTTCTCCCTCTCCCTCTGCCTTTCCTTCCCACTCATACGCGCACAAATCTCTCAAATTCTTTAAAAAAAATTTTTAATAAAATAAAGAATTGTCACTCTGGACATAAGCTAGTTCAAAACAGAAGGTAAAAGACAGTTAAAAGATGGTTACAATAAAACTAATTCATGATGGAATGAGGACTAGAACCAACCTTCCAAACCTCTTTACACTTTATGAGAATTTATGTGCCAGGTATTAAGCAGGTAGTGGAGCTACGAAAATAAACAAGAAAAACCTGGTCCTGCTTTCTTGGAGCTTGGCATCAAGCGTCAAACAGGTGCAATGAGTGCTACAGAGGATATAGGATTTTTTTTTTTTTAAGATTTTATTTATTTGAGGATAGAGACACAGCAAGAGAGGGAACACAAGCAGGGGGAGTGGGAGAGGGAGAAGCCGGCCTCCCGCCGAGCAGGGAGCCCGACGTGGGGCTCGATATCAGGACCCTGGAATCATGACTCGAGCCGAAGGCAGACGCCCAACGACTGAGCCACCCAGGCACCCCGAAGATATAGGATTCTATGCGAGCATTTAACAGGGTATAAACTGAGGTCTCTAAGGAAGTAACCTCCTTGTAAGTGTCACCTACCAACATCCATCACACTGGAGGGACTCTAACATCTGGCTCACTAATTCACCACTATTCATATCATTTTTCTTAGTGATGTCAACATACACTCAGATAATCCACCAAAAACCCTTGCCTCTCACTTGACCTCCTGAACTGAAACAATTTTTTCTTCCATTTTTTTCTTCACCAGTCAAAAACTCTCATGATCACAAAGTAATTACACCAATTTCAAAAATCTAGATTTCAAAAATCCCACATTCTAAACACACAACTTCCATCCCTACAGTTTACTTACTCTAGTACCTCAATTCCAACTATCCTTTCATACCACAGCACTTCCCAGTCATTAATCCTCCCAGTTTTTCACTATCCATGTCCCAACTAAGATATGCTGTTAAGTATAAAATACATCAGATTCCAAATACTTAGTACCAAAAAAAAACTAAAAGATCACTTTAATTAACTATGCTAACTGCTTATTGAAATAATTATTTTGGATGCACTAGGTCATTATAATTAATTTCAACCTGTTTCTTCACACTTTTTTTAATGTGGCTATTAGAAAATTTTTAAAATTACATTATGAGACAGTGCTTATCTATTCTGTGATGACTCCTAAACGTTGATCACCAACTCTGACTCTTTCCTAAGCTCCAGAATGACCATCTGGCCTATCTGGTTGTCTAACTGGCATCTCATACTTAACAACCAGTACTCTTGATTATCCTCCCACAAATGTACTACCATCTACTGACATACTTAGAAAAAACTTTGAACTAGAAGTCATCCTTAGATTCCTTTCTTTCCCTCATACCCCATATGCAATCCACCAGTAAGTCCAGTCCAGCTCTGCCTTAAAAATATCCAAGCTCTTCCCCCTTAATTCCCCACCCCACACTAAAGTATAAGCAATTCTCATTTCCTGCCTGGACTACCAGGATACCCTCCCTGCTGGTTGATTCTGCTCTTGCCTTCCCTTCTTCAGTATGTTTTCCACTCAGTAGCTTGAATGAGACTTTTAAAAAGTAAATCAAGGGGTGCCTGGGTGGCTCAGTCATTAAGCGTCTGCCTTCAGCTCAGGTCGTGATCCCAGGGTCCTGGGATCGAGCCCCGCATCAGGCTCCCTGCTTGGCGGGAAGCCTGCTTCTCCCTCTCCCACTCCCCCTGCTTGTGTTCCTGCTCTGTCTCTCTCTCTCTCTCTCTCAATTAAAAAAATAAATAAAAAACCTTAAAAAAAAAAGTAAATCAAGTACTCTAATGATAACCCCAACAAACTTGAATAAAATCAAACCTCTTTTCAAGGCCTTCAAGGCCCTACATAATCTGGCTCCTGACAATCTTTCTGACCTTTCTCCTACCAGTCTCCCTCTCACTAACTACCCTCTAGCCACATTACCCTTAGAAAGATTTTTCCCATCTTTCCCTTTCCACAGATCTTCACATGGAAGATGTCATATCTACCTTCCATGTCTCAGCTCTAATGTCACCTCCACGTAGTACCACTCCCTAACTTCCTTAAAGAAGTCCTCCTTCCAATTCAAATTTTCTGTATCATCACCCCATTTAAGTATCTTTCTGGTGTTTTTTGTTTTTGTTTTTTAAGCAGGTCAGAGTAATGTTAGGTTTATTTGCTCTGTTGTATTTAATATTTTTAGTATAATTGACACACAATGTTACAGTAGTTTCAGGTGTACAACACAGTGATCCCAGAGAAGTCTATACATTATGCCATGTGCACCACAAGTGTAGCTACCATCTGTCACCATACGGTACTATTACAGTATCATTAGCTATATTCCCTACGCTGTGCCTTTTATTCCTATGACTTATTCATTCCATAAGTGGACACCTGTATCTCCCACTCCCCTTCGTCCATTTTGCCCACACTCCCTTCCCTCTGGCAACCATCACTTTGTTCTATGTATTTACAAGTCTGATTCCACTTTTTGTTTACTCATTTGTTTTGTTTTTTAGATTCCACATGAGTTAAATCCTATGGTATTTGTCTTTCTTGGTCTGATTTATTTCACTTAGCATTACACCCTCTAGGTTCATCCATGTTGTCACAAATGGCAAATTCTCGTCCTTTTCGTGGCTGAATAACATTCCACTGTGTGAGTGTGTGTGTCTACCACATCTTCCTTATCCATACATCTATTAATGGACATTTTGATTGCTTCCGTATTTTGGCTATTGTAAATAATGCTGCAATAAACACAGGAGGGCATATATCTTTTCCAATTAGTGTTTTCATTTTCTTTGGGTAAATACCCAGTAGTGAAATTATTGGATCATATAGTATTTCTTTTTTTTTTTAGATTTTATTTATTTATTTGACAGAAAGACACAGCGAGAGAGGGGACACAAGCAGGGGGAGTGGGAGAGGGAGAAGCAGGCTTCCCGCTGAGGAGGAAGCCCGATGCGGGGCTCGATCCCATCAGGACCTGAGCCAAAGGCAGATGCTTAACGACTGAGCCACCCAGGCGCCCCTGGATCACACAGTATTTCTATTTTTAATTTTCTGAGGAAGTTACATACTGTTTTCCACAGTGGCTGTACCAATTTACATTCCCACCAACAGTGCACAGGGTTCCTTTTTCTCCACATCCTCACCAACACGTGTTATTTCTTGTCTTTTGTGATTCAAACCATTCTGACAGGTATAGGTGATATCATTGTGGTTCTGATTTGCATTTCCCTGATGATTAGTAATGTTGAGCATCTTTCCATGTGTCTGTTGGCCACCTGCACAACTTCTTCAGAAAAATATCAATTCAGGTCCTCTGCCCATTTTTTAATCACTTTGTTTTCCCATTTAATTTTCCAAACAGCACTTCTCCCTATCTAAACAGTCCAGTCTTATTTTTTGGTGTTTATTGTCTGTCTCCTCATCTCTATAATGAAAACTTCCTAAGGGTAGGTACTTGGCCTTACTATAGTATCTCTGGGACCTAAGAGTACCTGACACATGGTAGGTACTCAAAGAATTTTTATCAAGTGAAGAATGAATATGTACAGTAATTTTCTCTGAACTACAAGACCTGACAAATGGTAATATTCAGACTGAGAAACAAGTTTTCTAGTGAAAACGACAGTTGAGAAGGCAGAAAAGAATGAAATTTCAAAAACTGAAAGGCCAATATAACTGGTAAGATGAGGGTAATGGGATGAATGCAGCAAGACTAGAAAAATAGGAGCTATGCTATAAAGGGCCTCTTAGGTGTTACTGTGAGATTGTATACTTATGGGGAATCACTGAAAGATTTTTAAGCAGGGAGTGACATGATCAGATTTCTCTTTTGAAAATACCACTTGAGCCACAGTATAGATAACGGGAATGTGATCAGGGGAAGGTATGTGGTGATGTAAAGACAGAAGTTATAGCAGTTGTCTAAGCTTTACACTGGGATGGTAGAGATGGAATAGGCCAATTTAAGAGATACTTACAAACCAACACGACCTGTTACAGACGAATTGGGAGGAGAGGACAAAGACAAAGAGGCATAATGGAGTCAAGAATGATGCCTAGGTTTCTAATAAATGAGTGAATGGACAGTAGTAAAGGAGACTGGGGAAAGGTGATGAATTCAATTTCTAGCATCTTAAGTCTGAGGCACTTGTGATTCAAACAAGCAGAGGTATCAACTACGCCATTTAATAAAGGTAGGGTGGGGAGTTGGACAAAATAAGTGAAGGGGAGTGGGAGCTATAGTCTTCAAATTATGGAATGAGTAAGTCACAGGGATAAAAGGTACAAATAGGGAAGATAGTCAATGATTCTGGAATAGCACTGTATGGTGACGGATGGTAACTACACTGTAGTGAGCATAGCATAATGTACAGACATCTCTGGAATCACTACTTTGAACATCTGAAACTAATTTAACATTATGTATTAACTACACTCCAAAAAAAAAGGAACACCTAGTACCTTAAAAAATAGTAAAGTTAAGTTTTAAAAAGAATATTTAAAAGTAAAGGGGAACAAGGGGCCAGAGAATAACAGGGAAAGTAGGAAAGAATGTCATCACAAAAGCCAAAGGATTAGCTTTTCCAAAAAAGGGGAAATAATTGTGTGAAATGACGCTGAGAAGACAAACAAAATGAGAATTAAACAGAGAGGTACACACCTGGGTGGCTCAGTAGTCGGTGGAGTATCCGACTCTTGGTTTCAGCTCAAGTCATGATCTCAGGGTCGTGAGATCAAGCCCCACATTGGGCTTGGGACTCTCTCTCCCTCTGTCCCTCCCACTCGTGCACGCACATGCTCTCTCCCTCTCTCTCTAAAATAAATAAATAAATCTTTAAAAAAAAGTCTACCATTAAAAAAAGAGAACTAAACAGAGTTCAATGAATTTTGCACATTATAAGTTACTGAACACAATTTCAGTGCAGTAGTGATGATGACAAACAAAACAGAACAGGTTAAAGAGTGAATGCAGGGGTGCCTGGGTGGTTCAGTCGTTAAGCGTCTGCCTTCAGCTCAGGTCATGATCCCAGGGTTCTGGGATTGAGCCCCACATCAGGCTCCCTGCTCTGCGGGAAGCCTGCTTCTCCCTCTCCCACTCCCCCTGCTTGTGTTCCCTCTCTCTCTGTGTCTCTCTCTGTCAAATAAATAAATAAAATCTTAAAAAAAAAAAAAAACTAAATGCAAAGTGAGGGATGGAGAAAGGTGTAGACAATAATTTTAATAAAACTCTAAGCAACAGGGGCACCTGGGTGGCTCAGTCGTTAAGCGTCTGCCTTCGGCTCAGGTCATGATCCCAGGGTCCTGGGATCGAGCCCCACATCGGGCTCCCCGCTCTGCGGGAAGCCTGCTTCTCCCTCTCCCACTCCCCCTGCTTGTGTTCCCTCTCTCACTGTGTCTCTCTGTCAAAGAAATAAATAAAATCTTAAAAAAAAAAAAAACTCTAAGCAACACAGGTAAAAGAGGTCAGTTACTACATGGCTCTATGAAGTCAAAGGATAATTTTCTCATACGGGAAAGACTTGAGATGTTTTGATTCCAACTGCACAAATTCAATAGAGAAGGAAATATATAAGAAGTGTAAGCCTTCTGAAAAGGTAAGAGAAAATGGCGCTCAGAGCAAAGATAAGGACTGACCCTAGCTAGGAGGAAGGACATCTCTCCTCCATTACAAGAAGGAAGTACAACAAGTTGGATAAGGATGCTAGTAGGCTTGGAGATGTAGCGCTAAGAAATTACATGTCATATAATGAGGACCATTTTCTTTATGGAATAAAAGATTAGAAAGAAAAGAGATTTTAAAAGGGAAGAGAAAATTTAAAAGTTTACAGTGAGCAGAAGAATATACTGATGTGAAAAATACAGTGGGATTGCTGGGCTATGTTAAGGGCCCACTTTTGAGTAGTAACCATGATTTTAAAATGGCACTCACAGGGACACCTAAGTCAGATGGGCACCCAACTCTTAATTTTGGCTCATATCATGATCTGGGGGTCATGAGATGGAGCCCCTCATCAGCTCTGCACTCAGCAGGGAGTCTGATTCTCTCTCTCCCCGTCTCCTTCTGCCCCCCCATCATGCTCTCTCTAAAATAACTAAATCTTTAAAAAAAATAAAAAATAAAATGGCACTCATAAACCCTTTCCAGTACACAACTTTTTAAAATATGTATTTGTTATTGTCTTAGGTTGCTAATATTTGAACCAAGAAGTATCTTTTTCCACATGATGCATTATATACATTTCGAGTTTACCTTTCTGGAAGACATTAATTCCCCATGGCACAAATAGAAAGGGTTCTCAAAAAGCACCATGCTTGGGGCACCTGGCTGGCTCAGTAAGATTCTTGATCTCAGTGTTGTGAGTTCAAGCCTCACGCTGGGTGTAGAGATTACTTAAAAAAATTTCAGGGGCGTCTGGGCGGCTCAGTCAGTTAAGCGGCTGCCTCTGGCTCAGGTCATGATCCCAGAGTCCTGGGATCGAGCCCCACATCGGGCTCCCTCCTCGGTGGGAAGCCTACTTCTCCCTCTCCCACTCCCCCTGCTTGTGTTCCCTCTCTCGCTGTGTCTCTCTCTGTCAAATAAATAAATTAAAAAAAAATTTTTTAAATCTTAATTAAAAAAAAAAGCACCATGCTTGCCCTTCCACAAAAGGGAAAAATAAAATTTATCAAATGCAATTTTATCACAGCATGTAGAAATTACTACTAGGAATTAAATATAAAGTATTCAGGAAACACGTGACTTAAAGGTAAACTGAATTTTTTCAATATACGTTGTCTTTAGCACAGTATTTTTGTTCCCTTTAAGTTTCAAGGAGATAAATAAAAATCTGCTCTAATTAAAAGCAGCTGAGAATATCCAGATGCACATCTTGCATACTATGCTTCATTTAAGCTCTGAATAAGAATTCACATTTGATTTAATAATTAGATAATCTCACAGAAGTTTCAGAATGTTTTTAGTTTTTAAAATATATTATGAAAAAAAACCAGGGGGGGGCACCTGGGTGGCTCAGTCGTTAAGCGTCTGCCTTCGGCTCAGGTCATGATCCCAGGGGCCTGGGATCAAGCTCCACATCGGGCTCCCTGCTCGCGAGAAGCCTGCTTCTCCCTCTCCCACTCCCCCTGCTTGTGTTCCCCTCTAACTGTGTATCTCTCTGTCAAATAAATAAAATCTTTAAATAAATAAATAAATAAAAATAAAATACATTATGACTGAAATATTTTCTGCCTTAATATGAGTTTACCAACTATACAGCATAAACTTTCAACACATTTTTTAAAGGCTGTACACAGAAGTGGTTTTTTAAAGATTTTAAGTAATCTCTATACCCAACATGGGGCTCAAACTCACAACCCCAAGATCAAGAGTCACAAGCTCCACCAACTTGTAACTGTCTAAGCCATTGTATATTTCTAAAAAGTTTAAAATTTGTGCAATTACCATATTTAATATTACTTTGGTAATTGGGGGGAAATTAAGCTTATATATAAAATGAAAAATTAGGGGTGCCTGGGTGGCTCAGTCATTAAGCAACTGCCTTCTGCTTGCATCATAATACCAGAGTCCTGGGATCAAGTCCCGCATCAGGATCCCTGCTCCGTGGGGAGCCTGCTTCTCCCTCTCCCACTCCCACTGCTTGGGTTCCCTCTCACTGTGTCTCTCGCTGTCAAATAAATAAATAAAATCTTTAAAAACTAAAATAGGGGTGCCTGAGTGGCTCAGTCGTTAGGCGTCGGCCTTCGGCTCAGGTCATGATCCCAGGGTCCTGGGATCGAGCCCCGCATCGGGCTCCCTGCTCCACGGGAAGCCTGCTTCTCCCTCTCCCACTCCGCCTGCTTGTGTTCCCTCTCTTGCTGTGTCTCTCTCTGTCAAATAAATAAATAAAATCTTTAAAAAAATTAAAAAAAAACAAAATGAAAAATTAGGCTCTAAGCCTTATTTTCTATCAATTTACAATGAAATTCTGAGTATATGTTCATACCTGGAATTTCCTCATTACACTGCAATATAATGGTACTACAGTGCAAACTTAGTTATATATTTCACAACAAAAGAGTATTATAAACCACTCCTACGTGTATATATGCCAAAGAACTGCAAGGAGGCACTCAAATAAATACCATACATGAATATTTATAGCAATACCATTCACAGTAGCCAAAAGGTAGAAACAACTCAAACGTCCATCAATGGATGACATATACTCAGTCATAAAAAAGGACTAAGTATTAACACATGCTATAAAATGCTATAAAATGAATGAGTCTCAAAAAATATTATACCTACTATGAAGAGAAAGAAGCCAGAAACAATCGTATAATTCCACTTATATGAACTATATAGAATAGGTAAATTCAGAGAGAACAGAAAGGAAATTGGTGGATGCCAGGTACTAGGTGGGTAGGGATAGGGACAAACCGCTTAATGAGTACAAGGTTATTTTGAGGGGTGATAAAAATGTTTTGGAACTAGATCAAGGTGATGGTTGCACAACACCGTAAATGTACTAAATACCATTGAACTACATACTTTAAAATGGTCCGTTTTATATTATATGAATTATACCTCAATAAAAAAATTCCACTTGGGAGCTCCCCCCTACTTGCTATGTGGAATGATCCCAGATTCATGAATTGCTTAATAAAGCCAATCAAATCCTCAAAAAAAAAGAACTTCCATTACAAACCAAATAATATAGCTATATCTAATCAACCTGTGGCAGGAATCACTAAGAAAATTAACTATAAGTTAAAAATATGTTGGGATGCCTGGGTGGTTCAGTTGGTTAGGCATCTGCCTTCAGCTCAGCTCAGGTCATGATCCCAGGATCCTGGGATTGAGTCCCACAACAGGCTCCTTGCTCAGCAGAGAGCCTGCTTCTCCATCTGCCAGGCTACCTGTGCTCTCTCTGACAAATAAATAAATAAAATTTTTTTAAAAAATTAAAAATGTGTTAACTGTAAATATATATATTATTTTAGAGCTCTTTACTTTCTGTCACAAGTAAATTATAGTAACATTCATTATCTTTTTTCTCTACTTATAAAAGTTATGCAATGGATTTAATAAGCCTTTACATTTTAGTGGAATATACTAATATATTTATGGATGAAATGATATGTAAAAGATAAGCTTTTTAATAATGGTAGGGAGATTTAAGAGGAATATAGATAAAAAGAGACTCACCATGAGTTAATACCTGTTAAAGGTGGGTGATGAACATTTAAGGTTTCATTATATAGTCTCTCCATTTCTGAATATGTCTAAAATTTTCCATAATAAATTTTTAATTATTGTGTTAATTATTAGTAAAATAAGATTTTAAATTAGTTTCTTTATACATTAAGTTATATTTGAAATAATCCTACCAATATTCTTTAATCAACATAAATCACAATTCTGCCAACATTTGAAGTTGCTAAAGCTCAGATACATATCAAAATTAGAATCTATTTGGGGCACCTGGGTGGCTCAGTCGTTAAGCGTCTGCCTTTGGCTCAGGTCATGATCCCAGGGTCCTGGGATTGAGCCCCGCAGCAGCCTCCCTGCTCTGCAGGAAGCCTGCCTCTCCCTCTCCCACTCCCCTTGCTTGTGTTCCTGCTCTGTCTGTGTCAAATAAATAAATAAAATCTTTAAAAAAAATTAGAATCTATTTGATAACAAATACACATTATCTTTCTAAGGATGTTTTATTTTGCTTTCAGATTTTCTTCACAAACTTCAATTTACTACGAACTATTTCTAAGAAAACTTCAGCTGACACAGTGGTAACACTAAAAAACTTCAATAGAAAATTTCAAGTCTCCTTTCTAAGGAATTAATGTTTACTGATCAGATCAGCTATTTCCCTTAAAAATGAAATCCACAGGTGCCTGGGTGGCTCAGTCGGTTAAGCATCTGCCTTCGGCTCAGGTCATGGTCCCAGGGTCCTGGGATTGAGCCCCACATCAGGCTCCCTGCTTGGCGGAAGCCTGCTTCTCCCCCTCCCACTGCCCTGCTTGTGTTCCCTCTCTCGCTCTCTCCGTCAAATAAATAAATAAAATCTTTAAAAAAATAAAATAAAATAAAAATGAAATCCAGGGGCGCCTGGGTGGCTCAGTTGGTTAAGCTTCTGCCTTCGGCTCAAGTCATGATCCCAGAGTCCTGAGATGGAGCCTGGAATCGGGCTCCCTGCTCAGCGGGAAGTCTGTCTCTCTCCCTCTCCATCTGCCAGCTCAAGCTCTCTCTCACTCTCTCTTGCTCTCAAATAAATGAAATGAAATGAAATAAATCCAGGGATGCCTGGGTGGTTCAGTCGGTTAAGCGTCTGCCTTCAGCTCAGGTCATGATCCCAGGGTCCTGGGATTAAGTACAGCATCGGGCTCCTTGTTCAGCAGGACTCTGCTTCTCCCTCATCCCCGTGTTCATGTTCACTATCTCTCTCTCTCTCTCAAATAAATAAATAAAATCTTAAAAAAAAACTTTAAATAAATAAAAATAAAATCCAATAATTACTATTTTCCAAATTTTTTATCTTCTCAATGCTGTAATTTTTTTTTTTTTTTAAGTAGACTCCATGCTGGGCTCCAACCCAGGGCTGGAAACTCATGACCCTGAGATCAAGACCTGAGCTGAGATCAAGAGTTGGCCGCTTACCGACTAAACTACCCAGGCACCCCTTAATGCTATATATTTTTTTAAATCCCTTATTTTTTGATATATTGTCTTAATAAATAATTGGGGACTAAAAAGTTTCTAGTTCTGGGGTTTGACTATTATTTCTTCTAAAATCAAACATTTCAATGGAGATCAAAATCGACACAAAAAGACATTAGAAAAACTATACAACTCCCCCAAAATTCGAACCTTTTTTTTAAGTTTTTTTTTCTATTTTTTTCCCCAGTAATCTCTATAGCCAACATGGGGCTCAAAGCCACGACTCAGAGCTCAAGAGTAAGATCAAGAGTCGCGTGCTTTTCAGACTGACTGAGCCAGCCAGGCACTCTTCAAACTTTTTTAATGCCCCTAAATTAGCATTTAACTATTACTTTAAACTTACTTTTCATACCAACATGGAATTTTTATGGAATTCCATCTACATAATCTAATGTTTGATTCAACCTCTTCTCCCAATGTTAGTGCTCTTCCTTTCTGGCTAATATATTTGTCTGTTAACTCACAGATGTAATTCCTAGGACAAATTTCATTCAAGACAGATATATAGGTTTATTCTAAATAATTGGGATTATGCTGGATTGGAAATGGCAGGGTTATTCCAACCACAAGCACAGATCAGACCTCCATTTGTTCAAATACCTTTCTTCCACTAAAGAAGTATTAGCATTCTTCAGCTATCAGAACCAAATGGAGGAAGCAGAAGCACAAAGAAAGAATTAAAAAGTGTCATCATCCTGAGGGACTAGGATGTCCAAAAGACACAAGCATGCTAAAACTCAGGATCTAAACAGATCAGGACTAGATCAAAGCACCACAGGTAAAGTTCTTACTAGTATGAAGGTTACAAAAAGAAAAAGAAGAAGACATTAGTTTTATTTATTGTTTTTAAGATTTTATTTATTTTGGGGCACCTGGGTGACTCAGTCGTGAAGCGTCTGCCTTCGGCTCGGGTCATGATCCCGGGGTCCTGGAACTGAGCCCCGCATCGGGCTCCCTGCTCAGCGGGGACCCTCATTCTCCCTCTCCCACTTCCCCTACTGTGTTCCCTCTCTCACTGTCTCTCTCTCTCCGTCAAATAAATAATTTTTTAAGAGATTTTATTTATTTGACAGAGAGAGACACAATTAATAAACATGTTGTGGGGGCACCTGGGTGGCTCAGTCGTTAAGTGTCTGCCTTCGGCTCAGGTCATGGTCCCAGGGTCCTGGGATCGAGCCCCACATCGGGCTCCCTGCTCAGCGGAAGCCTGCTTCTCCCTCTCCCACTCCCCCTGTTTGTGTTCCCTCTCTCGCTGTGTCTCTCTCTGGCAAATAAATAAAATCTTTAAAAAAATAAATTAACAAACATGTTGTGGCATGGTATAGATCAATCTAACAACTAATTGAGGATCTGCCATAAAATTACCTAAAGCCCTGATTTGAAAAAATAAATAAAATTTAAAAATAAAGTCCTGAGGCACATGGCTCAGTTGGTTAAGCGTCTGCCTTTGGCTTGGATCATGATCTCGGGGTCCTGGGATCAGGCCCCACATGGGGATCCCTGCTCAAGGGGGTGTCTGCTTCTCCTTCTGCCTCTGCCCCTTCCCCCACTCATACTCTCTCACTCGGTCTCTCTCAAATAAAGTATTTTTTAAAAAAGCCCTGTATTTACTTCAAATATAATTGTTGTAACATTGGTTTCACATGCACATCATTCAGTATTTGTATATACTGCAAAATGATCACCACAATAAATCTAGTTAACATCAATCACCACACAGTTATAATTTTTTTTCTTCTTTCCTGTGGTGAAAATTTTTAAGATCCATTCTCTTAGCAACTTTCAAATGCACAATTCAGTATTAACTATAGTCACCACACTGTACATTACTAAAAGCCTATTTAATTCATTTAGATTTCCAACCTAGATCTCTAATTTCACTAGCCCCTGCTGTACTCAAAATGCAAAGCGCAATTCTAATTACACCATTTCCAATCCATCCTAATCTCCTTAATCATTTTGACTGTCTTTACCTGAACCTAGTTCATGTGGAAATCAGAAGTAACCATATTTTAAGACTTTTTTGTTAACACTGTTTAAAGATTTTATTTATTTGAGAGAGAGAGAGAGAGAGAGAGAGAGAGAGAACACAAACACGAGCGGGGGAGGGGCAGAGAGAGAGGGAGAAGCAGACTTCCCGCTGAGGAGGGAGCCCAATTCGGGACTCAATCTCAGGATCATGACCTGTTCCAAAGGCAAAGCTTAATTGACAGAACCACCCAGGCGCCCCTGTTAACTTCCACTAATTATTCTACAAATTTTCTTATCACAATGGCAAAGCTGAATCAGAATTTAAAAAATTCAATGTTTTAAGGATGTATAGAAAGGATGTATAGAAAGGAAAAGGATGTATAGAAAGGAAAAGAATCCACTAAGCTCAATGAAAAATTAGCCTGATTCCCATAATTCAGCACTTTGGTGATGAAGGCAAGCCCCCAAATTACAAACATACCTGTTCTTATATTTCCAACTTGGAACTCAGAAGAAACGATTAAATAGTTGTTAGGTTCCTAGACTTGCCCAACAAGAGTCTATCTATCCCATGACATTTCTTTTTTTTTTTTTTAAGATTTTATTTATTTACTTGACAGAGAGCGAGAGCAGGAACACAAGCAGGGGTAGTGAGAGAGGGAGAAGCAGCTTTCCCGCTGAGCAAGGAGCCCGACGCAGGACTCATGACCAGAGCTGAAGGCAGACGTTTAACAATTGAGCCACCCAGGCACCCCTCCCATGACATTTCTTTCTTTTTTTTTTAAGATTTTATTTATTTATTTGACAGAGACGGAGACAGCGAGAGACACAGCGAGAGCAGGAACATAAGCAGGGGGAGTGGGAGAGGGAGAAACAGGCTTCCTGCCAGGCAGGGAGCCTGATGTAGGACTCGATCCCAGGACCGTGGGATCATGACCTGAGCTGAAGGCAGACGCTTAACGACTGAGCCACCCAGGTGCCCTCCCATGACATTTCTGAATTAGTCTCTTGAGTTCTAGACTCATTAGAGTCTGGAGACAGTGTGATATGGTAAGAGTGTAGCCTGTGGAGCCTCTCAGAGTTAGGCAGAAACCCTGACTGCCAATTACTAACTGTATAATCAAAGAAAATTCATTTAACTTTTCTGACTTCTAATTTCCTCATCTGTGAGAATACTGCCTATCATGGAGAGTTTTTGTAAGGATTAAAGAGAATACAAATCAACCAGCAAAGACTATGACACAGTAGGTACTCAATAAATAGAAGCGATTATAGTACCCTCTTCACACCAGCTTTTTATCCTCTATACTAGGGTAAATACCCCATTCAGTCAGTATTCATTAAAAGGAACTGAGGAGGGGCACCTGGGTGGCTCAGTCGGTTAAGCGTCTGCCTTCGGCTCAGGTCATGGTCCCAGGGTCCCGGGATCGAGCCCCACATTGGGCTCCCTGCTCTGCGGGAAGCCTGCTTCTCCCTCTCCCACTCCCCCTGCTTGTGTTCCCTCTCTCCTTGTGTCTCTCTCTGTCAAATTAATAAATAAAATCTTAAAAAAAAAAAAGGCACTGAGAATATGGAATCAGAAAATCTGGGTTTGATTCCAGACACTGTATAATACAAGATACGGAACTTTAGGCTAGGTATTTGATGCCTCTGAACTGCAGACTGATCATCTGTTAAAAAAAAGAAAACCATAGAATTACTGTAATAATTGACATTATTTATAACTGGCATACATTGTACAGTATCACCAATGTTAGCTTTTACCTACTCCAAAGTATTCCTTCTCAAAAATTACCTGCCTTCCAAGATCAAATGTGCATAATGAGCAATAAGCATAAGCTAACATCAGGGAAAAAGGAAAACAAGGTAAACTAAGTAGCTCACTGATGATATCCCCTTCACACTTCATACTCCCAGACTTTAGAATATACTTGTTAGGGTCGCCTGGGTGGCTCAATCGCTAAGCGTCTGCCTTCAGCTCAGGTCATGATCCCAGGGTCCTGTGATGGAGTCCCGCATGGGTTTTCTTGCTCAGCAGGGAGCCTGCTCCTCCCTCTGCTGCTCCCCCTGCTTGTGATCACTCTCTCTCTCTCTCTCTCTCTCTGACAAATAAATAAATAAATAAAATCTTTAAAAAAAAAAAAAGTCCCAGATTTAAAAAAAAGGAATATACTTGTTAACCCAAATGCAGCTCTGATTGGGGGAATGCCAGGCAGAAAAATTAAATTAACAAGTTAAGTTGTATGGAAGACTTGTATGTCTTTCCCCAATCTAGCAATCTGCATGCTGAGAAACCTTTCTTAAGCAGTTTCTAATCCTTTTCACCTAGCTTACCTTCCTATTCCTCAAAACAGTTCCCATGACAAAGGCAATACAGACCCTAAAGTAGAGCAAAGAGAACCGGCCAGAAGAGTGTGTGCAAGTTGAGGAGTATTGTCCTTTGACATGACCCATCAGAAAAACTCAAACTAAAGACAGAAAAAGGCAAAGATTATTCCTCATGTCTTTATAAAAAATATTTTATATTTTGAATATTTCCCCATAGCAATTTCAAAAGCCCCATCCTTTTTACAATAATAGACTCTTTTGAGAAGTTTTGCTATTAATAAAACAATTTAATAATTAAAGTCAACAGGACCCGACGAGCTGAGAACGTGCTCTAGGCTCAACTGCACTATAGCCAAAAGAACTTGTCTGCTAAACAACTCACCTGAGCTGAACTGTACTTCCAAACTGTAGGAAAACAAAACGAAAACTGAACTCTCAGGATAAAAATCACCCAGGCAATAAATTAACTCATCCTGGGTATAAAAAATTCTCAAAACACAAGTGACTGCATATTTTCCCTGAGAGGTGGCATGTTTACGTAGGATGTTGGTTATAACCCAATCAGGGTCACAGAAAGGATATAGAAAGATCTCAAAAGACATCTAAATGGGTATTTCTAGCACTATTTGTTTCCTATTCACAGCACCAAAGTTAGCAGCACAGCATGTCACAAAGACAGCTACTATATCAACTTCCACAGTCTCCATCATCTTCTGAGCCTTTCTGAGCCTGACCCCACCTGAGCATCTCAGGAAGGCAGTTAGTAGCCTGCATCATGCTGCCCAAGGTTTCAAGGCTACTAAAATAAACAGTATGTGTGAATTTCATCTCCCCCTCCCCCCCCACCACCACCACAGGAAAATCAGAATACCTCACTGGTGTCAAGTTTAGAACAACCAAAAACAATTTGGGGCCACTGGCAATGCCTATGGCACCATGGTACTAACATGTTTAACAGAGACTACAGGAGAAATACCATGATTTATCTTAACTAGGAATATTACCAATAAAGTTTAAAAGTGTTTCAGAGCTACATGATAGTGGCAAGAGAAGAGAAACAAGCTCAGGGAGGAAAAAAATAAAAACCTTAGAGCACACAACTACCTGAAAAAAAAGTAGTCGACAGACAAGTTAAAACACGTTTGCATTTGCCAACACATAGCAGTTACCACACCATACATTTGTCAGATTTCCCAACAGGCAAAACAAAAGAAGCCACCCTTTTATGAAGTACTTATTTACTGACTTCTACAAGAAATGACTTTTCTGGATTGGGGGCAAATTAACTTCCTGTGCTTTTACTGACTTTCAAAATCTTCAAAACCTTCAGCCTTATCAGGGGATAAATTGAGATTCACCTCAATTTTAAGGCTTTTCCTGTCAGCTTGCATACGCGTTGTATGTGTTAACATCGAAACTACAAGACCACTTTTCTCTTTGAAAACGATATTCACGTTCCTATAGATTTTAGAATATTTTTCTAAAAGGCTAACTACAAAGTTTGCAAAAACAAGTAATACAGTAGACTGTGGTGGGCATTCAACAAGTTTATCAGAAGTCCTACTAAAGTAAAAGCTTGAAGAAGTTTATGAGATAAACTCCTACTGTTGATACTGAAGATAGAATGTTACTAATATGGAAATTGAGAAATATTCAAAATATTCTGAAAACAGTATCTCCTTCTAAAACTAAAAGCATTTGCCAACACAGAAAACTACTGGTTCTTAAAAATGATAATCACATGGGAGGCATTTCTATAAATACTTAAGTTCTGAATCGCAATAACCCGATTCTTTCAAAACACGTTTGGGTTATGTCTTATCCTAACAAGACAATTTTTGATGCCATTATATTGATACAAAGGACTCCCTGCTCTTTATTTGCTTCTACAGCAAACTGTTGGTTTACCCAGTTAAATAAATATCTACAAACCAAACTACAACATAAATCACTTTCAATTATTAAAATAAAAAACGAGAATCTGTCATAAATAAGGGCTCAAGAATGCCCTAATAAATTTACAATAACATTTAATCTTATGGTCCTAGGACTAAATATGTTCGATAATCTATCTGGATTCATATTCTATGCATTTACTTAGGTCGGAAAGAGAAAAACCTCAGAAAATAAGCAACGGGCAGTTACAACCGTTCTATTTTAAGTTACTTATAAAGACAACAGTTGAAGAACTTTTGGGGAAGAGAGAGTAAGAGATTTTCCCAAGTAGTTAAGAACAATTTACGTTTTATAATAACGATAGTCCTAACAACCTCTAGAATACATGATGGTGGGGCGGAAGTGAAAATGATGAGAGGGGGAAAAAACCCGACATGAAAACGGACAGCCAGGCAAATTTACAAACCTTCAATTAAAGGAATTTTGAGATTCACTTCTCTTACACGCCCTCCCTCACTCCCCACCCGCTTCCTCCTCTCTTCAGGGAGGTCTGTGTAATGTGACTCATGACAAATTTTTTTAAAAAATAAATAAATAAAAGACACACCCTCTGGGTTGAACTGACATAATCGCCCCCACCCCACCCTCCCCCGACACACACCCCGCTTTTCCTCTCCCTTCTGCCGCTCCTCCCCGTGCCTCGTCCCTGCCCTTTCCTCTCCCCGTCCAAGACCCCTCTCGGGACCGAGGGGCAGGCGGCTCTCCCACACAGGAGTCCAGCGAATGGAAGGCGGCCGAGGGCAGCGCGCGACCCGGGGGGCCCAGCCCGAAGGGAGGCGGACAGCAGGAGGGCGCCGGGCTGCGGCGGCGGCGAGCTCCGGGTTCCCTCGCCCATTTTCTCTCTCCCCTTCTATCGGTTTCAACCACCACAGCCACTTCCTGTATCGCAGCCCGACTCCCTCAGCCCGGCCACTTGCTCTCCCCGGCTGGGGGTTCGGGTTGGGGTTGGGGTTGGGGTTGGGGCTGAGGCAGCCGCTGAGGTTAGGGCAGTTCCCCACCCCGCCCAGTGGGCTGGTCACTCGGGCGGCAGGCTGTGGATCCTCGGCCCGGCCCGCCAGCGCCCGCCCGCGCGCCCGCGCTCCTCACCTGTATGTAGTTGTTTTCACAGTAGTCCGCCACCCGGGTCAGATTCTGGTAACTCTCTATCAGCGCCCTCTTGCCAGACGGGATCTCCTCCTCTAGTAACATCTGCAGCTCTGCCATTTTCCACCCCTCTGCATCGCTTCCTCTCGCGTTAAAGAGACAGAGGCAGCAAGGTCCGCGGAGGACCCGAGCACCTCACAGCCCGGATACAAACCGCCTACCGCCCTCCCGCCTGGTATTGTGGGACGGCACCTCCTCCTCTTCCTCCTCACTCTCTCCACCCCGCTCCACCCACTTCGCGCAGCCGCCTCAATCCCGTTCTCTCGCGAGCCCTCACGTTTTCCCTCCTCTTCCCCGCGACCACGGGATTTTTTTTTCCTTTGCAAGGTCTTCGGGAATTGTAGTCTCTCGCGGTCTAAGCGGCCCACCGAAAGCGCATGCGTTTAGCGGAGCCTCGAAAAAGAACGGGGAGGAGCGTAAAGGACAGCCCAGGGAGAAAGTTCAAATGCGAAGTTTCCCGACATCTCCGGCAGGTGGCGCCACAGGGTGACTCTAGAGAATAAAATCCTTTCCCCGAGAAGGCTGTGAAAATTGGCAGAATTTGCTTGATTAGGAAATGTCAGTGAATTAGAGATACCAATTCTGATACGGGATTAAGAAGGGCTAGAATATGAAGGGCGCCTGGGTGTCTCAGTTGGTTAAGCAACTGCCTTCGGCTCAGGTCATGATCCTGGAGTCCCTGAATCTAGTCCCGCATCGGGCTCCCTACTCGGCAGGGAGTCCGCTTCTCCCTCTGACACTCCCCCCTCTCATGTGCTTTCTCTCTCTCTCTCTCTCATTCTGTCTCAAATAAATAAATAAAATCTTTAAAAAAAAAGAAGGGCTAGAATATGAAGAAATCCAAACTTTTACTTCCTCTTCTCAGACATAACGCGACTCAGGCTTTACTTTCTAAAATTCCTCCACCCTCAATTTTTCATTTAAAATTTAGCAAACATTTATCATTGCCAGCTCTGTACCAAGCAATGTACTACACACTGGGGGTATGAGTTGAAGAATGATACTCCGTACCTGTAAAGACTCACAATTTAAAAATAAATACACATAATTTCAGTGTTATCCCATCCTAATCGCTTTTTCTTTGTCTCTTCTTTGCAAATATCTCCCTACACTTTTGAAGTTAGGTATGCATTATCTAGGTTGCAGAAAATTATTTGGTTGTCTTTTTTTATCAACTGCTTTGTAATAGTGTAAAAGGCCCTATATCTCAAGATTTTCGTTTCAACAAGAACATTAAATGCTTTTGATATAATGAGCTATGAATAGTGGTGTCCAATGGCCAAAAAGCAAACTAATTAAAAATCATTTAAAAATCCGTATTTCATCTCTCCACTAAGTCATTTTTTTTAAGATTTTATTTATTTATTTATTTGAGAGAAAGAATGAGAGAGAGAGCACATGAGAGGGGGGAGGGTCAGAGGGAGAAGCAGACTCCCTGCCGAGCAGGGAGCCGGATGTGGGACTCGATCCCAGGACGCTGGGATCATGACCTAAGCCAAAGGCAGACGCTTAACCATATGAGCCACCCAGGTGCCCTAAAGCTTCTTTTTTTAATTAAAGATTATTTTTTAAAGAGTTTATTTATTTATCTATTTGACAGAGAAACACACAGTGAGAGAGGGAACACAAGCAGGGGGAGTGGGAGAGGGAGAAGAGGTTTCCCACCGAGGAGGGAGCCCGATGCGGGGCTCGATCCCAGGACCCTGGGATCGTGACCTGAGCCGAAGGCAGACGCTTAACCACTGAGCCACCCAGGCGCCCCTTAATTAAAGATTTTATTTATTTATTCATCAGAGAGAGAGAGAGCACAAGCAGGGGGAGCAGCAGGCTCCCCACTGAGCAAGGAGCCCAACTCAGGACTAGATCCCTGGACCCCGGGATCATAACCCAAGCGGAAGGCAGACGCTCAAACCAACTGAGCCACCCAGGCATCCCAGCAATAAAGCTTCTGCAAGGAAATATCAAATAACTTCACAAGTGTGGGGTAGGCAAAGATTTCTTAACCAGGATAAGTAAGCACTGAAAAATAAAGAAAAAATGGAAAGACTGCTTTTTAGTGAAGTGTGAAGGTGAGACATTACATTCATTTCCAAAGCTGCTGTAACAAATTACAACAAATTTAGTGACTTAAAGCAACACTAATTTATTATCTTCACAGCTCTGGAGGTCAGAACAGTCAGCTAAAATTAAGGTGTCGATAGGGCTTTGTTCCTTCTGGAGACTCCAGAGAATATGTTTCCTTGCTTTTCCAGGTTCTGGAAGCTACCTGCATTCTTTGGCTCATGGCCCCTTCTTCCATCTTCAAATCAGCAGCAGAGTGTCTTCAAATCTCTGACTTTCCTTCTATAAACACATTCTTCCTCTCTGACTCTGACCATCATTCTTCCTTATAAGGACCCTGTGACTACATACATCCCCGATGGATAATCCAGGATAATATCCCCAGCTCAAGATCCTTAACTTGATTACGAGCCAAAGTCCTTTTTACCATATAAGTTAATATACTCATAGTTTCCAGGGATTTCCAGGGATACTATTAAGGGGCGCCTGGGTGACTCAGTCCATTAAGCGTCTGCCTTCAGCTCAGGTCATGATCCCAGGGTCCTGAGATCAAGTTCTCTATCAGCACCCTGCTCTGCAGGGAGTCAGCTTCTCCCTCTCCCGCTGTCCTTCCCCCCTGCTTGTACTCTCTCTCAATCTCAAATAAATAAATAAAATCTTTAAAAAAATACTATTAAGAAAGTGAAAGGATAAACCACAACATATACATTTGACAGAGAAATCATACCCAGGATATAATTTCTTTCATTATTATGTTATGTTAATCACCATACATCACATCATTAGTTTTTGATGTAGTGTTCCATGATTCACTGTTTGCGTATAACACCCAGTGCTCCATGCAGAACGTGCCCTCCTTAATACCATCACCAGGCTAACCCATCCCCCCACCCTCCCAGGGTATAATTTTTAAAAATTCCTCCAAGTCAATTTAAAAAAAGACAATTCACTAAAAATTGGACAAAAGAAGACAACTACATTTCACAAAAGGCCCATAAATATAGGAAAAGGTACTCAACTCATTATTCATCAAGGAAAGGCAAATTACAGCCATACTTGGGGCACCTGGGTGGCTCAGTCCATTCGTGTCAGCCTTCCGCTCAGGTTATGGTCTCAGGATCCTGGGATCCAGCCGGTGTGGGGCTCCCTGCTCAGTCGGAAGTCTACTTCTCCCTCTCCCTCTCCCTCTGCAGCCCCCTTCCAACTCAGGTGCACACTCTCTCTCTCAAACAAGTAAATAAAATCTTTAAAATAAATAAATAAAGCCATTCTCAGATAACACTGCACTCCACCAAGATGTAGTGTAAATTTTTTTTAATTTTATTTATTTACTTACTTAGAATGCCCTTGGGAGCATGTGCACACGTGTGCCCAAGCTGGAGCTGGGGGAGGGGCAGAGGGAAAGGGAGAAAGAATCCTAAGCAGCTCTGCCCTGAGCCAGGACCCTCACACGGAGCCTTATCTCATGACCCTAAGATCATGACCTGAGCGTAAATCAAAAGCCCCATACTTGGGGCGCCTGGGTGGCTCAGTCGTTAAGGTTCTGCCTTTGGCTCAGGTCTTGATCCCAGCGTCCTGGGATAGAGCCCCGCATGGGGCCCCGCATGGAACCCCGCATCGGGCCCCGCATCGGGCTCCGCATCGGGCTCCCTGCTCGGCGGGAAGCCTGCCTCTCTCTCTCCCACTCCCCATGCTTCTGTTCCCTCTCTCGCTGTGTAAATAAAGTCTTAAAAAAAAAAAACAGGGGCGCCTGGGTGGCTCAGTTGGTTAAGCGACTGCCTTCGGCTCAGGTCATGATCCTGGAGTCCCAGGATCGGTCCCACATCGGGCTTCCTGCTCAGCAGGGAGTCTGCTTCTCCCTCTGACCCTCTTCCCTCCCGTGCTTTCTATCTCTCATTCTCTCTCCTCTCAAATAAATAAATAAAATCTTTAAAAAAAAAAAAAAAACCCATACTTAATGGGACTGAGCGGCCCAGGCACCCTGTAGTGTAAATTTTGTTTTTGTTTTTCTTAAGATTTTATTTATTTGAAAGAGAGAGAGAGAGAAATAGCGACAGAAATACCAAGAGAGAGCACGAGCAGGGAGGAGAGGGAGAAGCAGACTACCGCTGAGCAGGGAGCCCCATGCAGGGCTCAATGCGAGGCTTCATCCCAGGACCCTGGGATCATGACCTGGGCCGAAGGCAGACGCTTAACCCACTAAGCCACCCAGGCGCCCTGTAGTGTAAATTTCAAAAGACTGCACTACACACCCATTAGAATAGCTAAAATAAAATATTCTAATAGCAGACAATAGTGAGAATGAAGAATGATTGGACTCTCATACCTTACTAGCGGCAAACTGCTACAGCCCCTTTGGAAAGCAGTCTTCACAGTTTCTTATAAAGCCAAATATATACCTAATATATAACCTAGCAATCCTGCTTGTAGGTATTTATCCCAGAGAAATGAAAATGTATGTTCACACAAAAACCACTATTTGAATGTTTACAGCAGCTATATACACAATCACTAAAAGCTGGGAACAACACAAATGTCCTTCAACCAGCTATGGATAAACAAACAATAGAATACTATTCCGCAATAAAATGTAATAAACTATATATGCATACAAAGTCATGGGTGAATCTCAAATGCAATTTGCTAAGTGAAAGAAGACACACACACACACCTACGTATTGTATTATTTCATTTATATGAAATTTTAGAAAAGGCAAAACTTCCGTGATAAAAATTAGATCAGACTTTGCCAGAGGCCAAATTCAGACACAAATAAACTTTTACAGGTGATGGAAATGTTCTAGATCATGATTGTAGTGAGGGTTACATGACTAAATACACTTCTCAACCTTTATTGAATTGCACACTTACAATCAGTGAGTTTTATTGTAACTAAAGTATACCTAACTGAAGCTGACCCCAAAGAAAATACAAGCAGAAGAAAAATCCCTTGCTTCAAATATTAAAGAACAGGGAAAACATTACATATTTTTGTTAGCTTTGATACAGGATAAAAAATCATCCAACCCAGAAAGATAGGAGACAACTTGTTTTTCCAAGTTATAAAGGTGACTAAATGGTGGAAAGTTAACATTAAAAATTGCAAGCAGACATGATGACACTAAGTTATGAACATCATGAAAACTTTTGGGTCCAGTTTCCCTCCCACAATGTACACTTACACTATTTACTGATTTAGCATATTTCTTATTTTTTAAGAGTTTTGGGGTTCTTTTTGTTTTGTTTTAAAGATTCTATTCATTGGTATGCCTGGGTGGCTCAGGTGGTTGAGCGACTGCCTTCGGCTCAGGTCATGATCCTGGAGTCCCGGGATGGAGCCCCACATCGGGCTCCCTGCTCAGCAGGGAGTCTGCTTCTGCTTCTCCCTCTGACCTTCCTCCCTCTCAGGCTCTCTCTCTCTCTCTCAAATAAATAAATAAAATCTTTAATTATTTTTTAAGATTTTATTTATTTATTTGACAGAGAGAGAGATAGTGAGAGCAGGAACACAAGCAGGGGGAGTGAGAGAGGGAGAAGCAGGCTTCCCGCCAAACAGGGAGCCCGATGTGGGACTCGATCCCAGGACCCTGGGATCATGACCCGAGCCGAAGGCAGACACTTAACGACTGAGCCACCCAGGCGCCCAATAAATAAAATCTTTAAAAAAAAAGATTCTATTCATTTAATTGTCAGAGAGAGAGTGAGCACAATCGGGGGAGCGGCAGGCAGAGGGAGAAGTAGGCTCCCCGCTGAGCAAGAAGCCCAACTCAGGACTCCATCCCAGGGCCCTGGGATCATGACCTAAGCCAAAGGCAGATGCTTAAACAACTGAGCCACCCAGGTCTCCCTGATTTAGTATTTTTCTGTGGGTTTTGTTTTAATATATTAAAATGAAATGTCTTTCAAAGAAATCCCAACAGAATAAAGAATAAGAGTGTATTAAACTACATGATGTATACTGAAGGCTCAAGCTGAAAATCAGACCTTATATATTTCATTTCGTGGATGTCTAGTCAAGATAATCAATTTGGTCATGAAAAACAATTTGTAATTGCAAATTCTGCACATACACATGGGGATAAATGGAAATTTCACACATTCAACTTTGAAATAGCAGATTGCTGATAATCATAAAGACCTTACTTCAGAGGGATTAAGAGATGTGCCAGGAAAGAATAATTTGGACTCTCTTGGTACAAGATTGCTTCTCGTGTTATCTGGGATACAAGTGATACTGCCTACTTAGTGAACGTCAGACATCTGCACAGTTAATTCACAATATTGCATCCCAGGATCCTAAATTAGAATTGTGTGGTCAACAAACCAGAACATAGCCTAGAAATGTGGTATAATGGAAGGAAACCAGGAGTCAGGCAACCAGGCTTCTTCCCCCACCATCCCTCCTGTCTCCATCCACGACCACTATGTGACATGATCACATTCTCTACCAAAAAAAGTGTGTGTGTGTGTATGTGTGTGTGTGTGCGCGCGCACATGTGTGTGCTAGTCTGCTCAGGCTGCCAAAACAAAATACCACACATTGAGTGGCTTAAACAAAAAATTTTATTTTCTTACACTTCTGCAGGCTAGAAGTCCAAGATCAAAGTGTCAGCAGATTTTGTTTCTCCTAAAGCCCCACTCTTTGGCTTGTAGATGGTCATCTTCTCATTATGTCCTCATGTGGGACCTTTTCCCTGGTGTCTATGTACTAATCTTGTCCTTTTTTAAAAAAATATTTATTTGAGAGAGAGAGGGAAAGGGAGCAGTGGGAGAGGAGAGAGAGAATCCCAAGCAGACTCCAGGTTGAGTGTGGAGCCCAGAGCGGGGCTCTATCCCATGACCCATAAGATCACAACCTGGGCCAAGACCAAGAGTCAGGACACTTAACCAACTGAACCACCCTGGAACCCCCTAATCTTGTCTTTTGATAAGGAGACCAGTCATACTAGATTAGGGTCATAGCCTATGATCTCATTTCATCTTAATTACCTAGTTAAAGGCCCTATCTAGGGGTGCCTGGGTGGCTAAGTCGGGGTTAAGCATCTGCTTTTGGCTCAGGTCATGATCCCAGGGTCCTGGGATTGAGCCCCAAGTCAGGCTCCCTGCTCAGTAAGCCTGCTTCTCCCTCTCCCTCTGCCTGCAGGTCCCCCTGCTTGGGCTCGCTCTCTCTCTCTCTCTCTCTCTCTCTGTCAAATAAATAAATAAAATCTTAAGAAAAAAAAAGGCCCTATCTCCAAATACATTCACATTTAAGGTACTTGAGGTTAGGATTTCAATATATGGCTTTTGCAGGGGACATAATTCAGTTCATTACAGGTCATTCTAGGATTAACTGACATCCCAGGATTCTACAACCCTCCATTATTACCCCTCTTTGCTTCTTTTCAAACTAACAATACCATCCCGGAATCCTCAGAGAAGGAGGGTGAATAGAATGCTCTGTTTAAACAGTTCAGCAAGGCCCACACAAGATAGGAGGATTTTAGGAGATAGAATGAATTGTAAACCCTCCTTCAAATTTTATTATAATTGGTTGTAGAAATTCTTTTATACAGAGTCATCGTATTTGTAGCACGCCAGACCCACAGGCTAGTTTTCGGGCAGGTCTGATTATTCCTTTAACGTGGGGGAAAGTCCTCCCTTAGACACGTTAAGTCAAGCCACTTCACAGTGGCAGTGTCATTTTATTTTATTTTTTTAAAGATTTTATTTATTTATTTGAGAGACAGAGACAGAGAAAGAGAGAAAAGCAGACTCCCTACTGAGCAGAGAGCCCGACATGGGGCTCGATCCCAGGACGCTGAGATTATGACCTGAGCCAAAGGCAGACGCTTAACCAACTGAGCCACCCAGGCGCCCCGCCAGTCTTATTATAGAGTGGAACAAGCTGTTATCATGAAATAATTAAAAATTAGCAGTGGCTAAAAACGCAAAGTTCCTGGAGTCCTGTGGGGAAAAATATAGCCTTTAAGTACAATCTCGTGTTGTTTTTTCTTCTTTCCCAGAAGTTGTAATATTTCCAGCATGGCTTGAGTGTATTAATCACTTGTTAATTTTGGAAGCTGCTGAATCAACACAACCTCCTCCACCTCTCATTTTCAACTTCAATAAGATGCTGCGGGCCTTGGTGACAACAGAACTGTCCCCAGAACCGTTGACCCTGCCAACAATAACAAGTACCTCACTCTTTCTTTTTTTTTTTTTTAAAGATTTATTTATTCATTTGACAGAGAGAGACACAGCGAGAGAGGGAACACAAGCAGGGGGAGTGGGAGAGGGAGAAGCAGGCTTTCCGCTGAGCAGGGAGCCCGATGCGGGGCTCGATCCCAGGACGCTGGGACCATGACCTGAGCCGAAGGCAGATGCCTAACGACCGAGCCACCCAGGCGCCCCACGTATCTCAATCTTTGAACCTAGCTGAGAACTGGATAATCGTGGCCCTTCCCTGAACTTTGTCCTCCAACCCTTCCAGTGGTTTTATAAATCCCTTAGTGCTGGAAATATCTAGAATGATTTCTCTTTTCCCTACAAATGAACAAAATAATATTTAAAAAGTTCTAAAGACAAATGGCAGCCCATGTAAAGTTAGTATATCTTTAGTTGGAAGTTACAGAAAACAAAACCCAAGGTAGCATAAGAAAGAAAAAGACAAAAGGGGAAAAGAGAAAAAGAAAAAATAAGTTCTCGTTACGAGAATTCAGGCTCACTCACAGTACTCAAAACTTCCAATGCAGTCAGTCCTAAGAAAATACTTGTGCAAGTCATTGGGAAGGGCATCAGGAACCCAGGCAAGTATTCTCATTTAGTGCCCTGTATCTTTGCAAAGGTTTTTTGTTTTGTTTTTGCTACCCTTTGTAAATGGCGGAGATCAAGGCAAATTTGTGTCCCCAGTTTTTCATCTCCACCATTCAAGAAGCCAATCCTCCTCTCAAATCCCTCCGTTCCACATCCACATTCCTCAAAAAGAAAATCTGGTAAGAGCATTTGCACTGACAGCAATGCCCTGAGATTGGTGTGGGAAGTTTCCAGAGAGAGTAGATAATCAAAGGAAATAGAGTTTCAGGTGTTCACTGCAAGTGGGGAAACTTTTACAATACATATCTATGTGGCCTGGGTGCTACCTGTGTCATTGTGCAAGTTACTCATACACAAGAACATCTGGTTTCTCCCCAGGAGTTTATGCTGTTCCTGTTTGTTGTTGTCGTTTGTTTGTTTAATGACTTCTCCAAGCTAGTTCTGTAATGTCTGTATTCTTTGTCATTTGTAGCCACTGAACTCAGTGTCTCCTGGGCACAGGCACAACTCTGCATGGATTCGTGGTATTCTGGATTTCCAAAAATATATGTTGCGGTTTTTCAAAACCCTTTGTGGACATCTCATTCTCCAGATTTTCCTTAAAAAATTTTTTTTCAAGCTCTTGTTTTCCCTATTATGGCTGCCACAGCCACTGCAATGGTAAACAGTTAAAAGTGGTTTTCAACAAATACATAGGATTGTTGGTGCTAAGTGAGTTCTGAGTCAAGTGAAAGGTAAGTCCTGAGAATGGGGCTTTTCCAGGGAGCTGCCAGCAAGGTCAAATAGCAATAATTCTCTGGGCATTGAACTTTTGGGGGCTTTCCCAACCTGTTCTTCCCCATCCAGAGGCTGCTAGGATGATGCTTTTCAAAGCAGTATGATTGTAAGACAGTTTGTTTTCAAGGCGACTGCAGAGCTAGGGAGAGAGGGATGGAAATAAGGCAAGTTCAAACAACACAAAGCTTACTGTTTTTACTGAGATTTAGCTGTTTTTCTTTTTCTTTTAAGATTTATTATTTGCGGCACCGGGGTAGCTCAGATGGTTGAGCATCTGCCTTCAGATTAGTTCATGATCTCAGGGTCCTGGGATCGAGCCCCAAGTCAGGCTCCCTGCTCAGTGGGGAGTCTGCTTCTCCCTCTCTGTCTGCCACTCCCCCTGCTTATGCTCTCTCTCTCTCAAATAATAGATTTTATTTGTTTATTTGAGAGAGAGCACACACAAGAGGGGGGAGGGGCAGGGAGAGAGAGAGAGAGAATCTCAAGCAGACTCCCACTGAGCCCAAGCCAGAAACCTGACTTGGGATTCAAGATTATGACCGGAGCCGAAATCAAGAACCTGAGGCTTAACCAATCGAGCCATCCAGGCACCCCTCAGCTTTTTCCTTGAATCAATGCTCCTTTATTTCCACAGTTAATTTTTTTTTAAGATTTTATTTATTTTGGGGCACCTGGGTGGCTCGGTTGGTTAAGCATCTGTCTTCGACTCAGGTCATGATGCCAGGGTCCTGGGATCGAACCCCCGCATCTAGCTCCCTGCTCAGTGGGGAGACTGCTTTTCCCTCTCCCTCTGCTGCTTCCCCTGCTTGGGCTTTCTCTTGAGCTCTCTCCCACTATCTGTTGAATGGAGAAATAAAATCTTAAAAAAAAAAAAAAGCAACTGCAAACACAAGAAGAACTAGAAGTGACCACACATGCCCAGGGAAAGGCTCTGAAAGGACTTGAGAAGACTTTTAGTTTTACCTCAGGCTGATCCTCCCACAGACAGCCTACAACAATCAACAAACAATAACAATAAACAAAAACAAAACAAAAAACAGGAAACCCTGGGGCCAGAGGAGAATCTGACATCCAGAGTTACCACATTATTAGATTCAAATGCCCAGTATTCAACAACAACAACAACAAAATCACATGGCATACAAAAAACAGTAAATATGGTCCATTCAATGAAAAAAACAAAACAATAGCAAATGTCACTCATATAGATCTAATTAATGGCACATATACTAGAAAAAGACTTTAAAACAACTGTTTTTAAAGATGCTCAAAGAACTAAAGAAGGATGTGGAGAAAGTTAAGAAAGCATTATGTGAACAAAATAAAAATAGAAAATCTAAAAAGAAACCAAAAACAACTCATTTGCATTTGCCTACTACTTAGTGATGTTTAGGATCATTTAATGTGCTTATTGTCCATTTGCCTATCTTTTTTAGAGAACTGTCTATTCCAGCTCTTTACCCATATTAAAATCTGATTATTTTTTTGTTGTTGGGTTGTGGGAACTAGTATTTCAAATCAGGGGGAAAAGATGGATTATTCAATAATGGAGGGCAACTGGGTAAAATTCTATAAAAAATTTAAAAATTGTCACAACTTTCCATGTTTGTTTCTTAAAGGGAAATAAAATATTTGGATAAAAATGCAGACCTTTTATGCACCATAACCAGTCCCTCGACCCATCAAGGCAATCACTACATAGATTTATTGTTTCTCTTTTTATTGAAAAATAACTTTATATACTAAGTTGGCATAAACAATTTGTAATTCTGTTTTCTGTATTTTATATATTCTAAAAATTTATTTTTTCACTTAACATTGTCTTCTCAAGATTCATAGAGTCTAGCGTAGTTTACTCCTTTTCGTTGCTATATGGTATTTCATCGTTCCTGCGTTCCATATTTCATTATGTACTCGCCATTTGAAGGTATTTTGGTTGTTTCAAACCGCTTAATACTACAAACGGCTCTCTGATGAGTATCCTTATATCTGTCCCCATGCACACACGGGTGAAAGTTTCCTAGAATTTATGCTAACAACAGAAATTGCTTCATTAATAGGTATGTGTATTTTCATTTTTGGTAGAAAATACCAAATTGGTCTCCATTAGGTTGTATCAGTTTACACTCTCATCAGGAGTGTATGAGATCTGGGTGTGTGGGTGGCTCAGTCGGTCAAGCGGCTGCGTTCAGCTCAGGTCCTGATCCCTGGGTCCTGGGATCCAACCTGGCGTCGGGCTCCTTGCTCAGCAGGGAGCCTGCTTCTCCCTCTGCCTGCCGCTCCCCCTGCTTGTGCTCTCTCTCTCTGTCAAATGAATAAATAAAATCTTACAAAAGAAGTTAAAAAAAGGGAATGTATGGGGATGCCTGGGTGGCTCAGTCGGTTAAGCATCTGCCTTCGGCTCAGGTCATGATCCCAGGGTCCTGGGATCGAGTCCCACATCAGGCTCCTTGCTGAGGAAGGAGCCTGCTTCTCCCTCTGCCTGCCTCTGTCTCTCTCTCTGATAAATAAATAAAATCTTAAAAAAAAAAAAGGGAATGTATGAGAGTTCCATATGTTCATATTCACATCAGCATTTTATGTTGTCAGACATAAGATCATTAGCAGGACTGAGGAATAAAAAGTGGTATATCATTGTTGTTTTAATCTGCATTTCCCTGATTATTATAGAGCTTATCTTCCCATTTGTGTTTTTGGCCATTTGTTATTCCTCTTCTGCTGTGTGCTAGTCTTTTCCCTGACCCATTTTTCTATGGAGTTTTTTGTCCTTTGGTTTTAATTAACTGTAAGAATTCTTCATTCTGTACAAAAGGTTTTTTTGTCTGTTACAGATTGTTTCAGTTAGAAATTCCATTTTGCTTCAAGCAATAAAACCCTATGGAAAGACAAATGTCTGTATTTTTCTTGGATCAGATTTTGCACAGACCGTACCAGGCCGGTGCAGTTGTTCATGAAGCTACCAAGGACCGTGGCTCCCCTTCCCTTTCAGTTTTCACCAACTTGGTACATGGCTTTCACCACTGTGGGACAAGACAGCTGCTATACTTCCATCTATTTCAGCATTTCGAGAATAAGAAGGATGCAAGTAAAAGGCAAAGGATGAAAAGAGCAAAGGGGTGCTCCAGCTAAATCTTTACCCATTAAACACCTTCACGGAATCTTGCCATTTGCAATGATGTGGATGGAACTAAAGGGTATTATACTGAGCGAAATAAGTCAATCAGAGAAAGACGTGTATCATATGATCTCACTGATAGGAGGAATTCTTAATCTCAGGAAACAAACAGGGTTGCTGGAGTGGTGGGGGGTGGGAGGGATGGGGTGGCTGGGCGATGGACACTGGGGAGGGTATGTGCTGTGGTGAGCGCTGTGAATTGTGTAAGACTGATGAATCACAGACCTGTACCCCTGAAACAAATAATACATTATATGTTAAAAGAAAGGAAGATAATAAAAAAATTTAAAAGAAAAGAAGATAGTAGGAAGGGAAAAGTGAAGGGGTGGAAATCGTAAGGGGAGACGAACCATAAGAGACTATGGACTCTGAGAAACAAACCAAGGGTTCCAGAGAGGAGGGGGTGGGGGGATGGGTTTGCCTGGTGATGGGTATTAAAGAGGACATGTATTGAATGGAGTCCTGGGTGTTATATGCAAACAATGAATCATGGAACACTACATCAAAACGAACAAACAAACAAACAAACCTTCACGGAAACACTATCGAACAAGGTCTATTATATACATAAACAAGAACAGTGACACACGGCTACCTTTAGCTGTAGGAGAGCCTAGGACACTGAATTTTGGGCTTTTTATAATTTCCACAGAGACAAGGGAGAAGGGAGATGGATTTGGAGATTCTATCACTCAACACGTGTTGTCTCTCTCCAAATCGATAACATACTTTAATTTTAAATATGTATCTTCTTTCACACCAAAGTTTTCGATCTGGATGTAGTCCAATGTATTGTTATGTATTGAATGTTTATGTCTACCTTACGTTCATATCCCAAAACTCTTTTCCCCAGTATTATACTATTTGGAGGTGGGCACTTCGGGGAGGTAGTTAGGCTTGGATTAGATCATGAAGCTGGGACTCTTAGTAAGATTAGTGCACCAAACAGAAGACGAAGAGAAAGAGAGCTCTCTTTCTCTCAAGGAGCATGGATCACATCTAGCAAAACACATGTGAGAATACAGCAAAAAGAGAGCCACCCACAAGCCGGGTAGGGGGCCCTCACCAAGAACCACACTCTGCTGGTCTGTTGATCTTGGACTTCCCAGACTTCAGAATTATGAGAAGTAAGTAATTGTCCACCCAGTTTATAGCATTTAGTTATTGCAGCTTAATAAGCTAAGAGATGTATCCATATTTTCTTTTTGCAATTCTGTTTTTGGGGTTTAAGTAATCCTTTGCCTAACACTTAATCATAAATGAGATCATTGTGCTACACACCTTCAGGGGGCACTAATTAATATAGATTACAACGTGAGTGGCGCCCCCTGGAGTTGGGTAATGCAGCAGCTCTATTTTTCTTCTAATGACTTTAAAGATGTACTTTACACATTAGATCCTTCATTTGTGTGGAATTTATTATATGTCTATCAGAGGTAAGGATCTTATTATCTTTGCTTTCTACAGAGTTTGTTCCATTGCTATTTATGAAATAGTTCATACTTTCTCCAGTAATCTTTAATTCCTGAGTTCTCTCTTCTGTCCCACTAAACTAAATGGCTTTTCTTCAGTCAGTATCACACACTTATTACTAACGATTCTTAAGTATGCTACTTGGCGGGACCAGTCTTTTGTGGTAGAGACTGCTATTTGTTCACCAAGTTTTCTTCTTCTCTAGAAATTTAGCTAGACTAGAATTTTTCACTCTTGCTTGAGATTAAGGGGGACCAATGAAATGCTGGTGGAAAACAGTCTTTGCCACTTCCAGACATGGTTCCTAAAAATCTCCCTTGAGATTCTCCCTGCCTTCCCTCAAACCTCTTCTTCTGGCTGGATGCAGCAGACCTAGTGGACTCTGAGGTCCTATGGGATAATGGTGCCACAAGGCAGAGGATCCTGTGCTCCTGGACGACTCAATGGAGCAGAATCGGTCCTCCCCCTTGCTTTTCTGCCACTATTACTGGACTGTGATATGAGTGAGAGAGAAACTTTATTGTGTTAAGCTTCTGAAATACTGCAGTTGTTGATTGTAGCAGTTAGCCCACCCTAACATTCCATCACATTCTTTTGGGAATCATCTTGCCTGTTCTGGGCTTTTCTTTAGGGTTTTTTTTAGAGTCAATTTATAAAGTTTATAAAGTTCTTCAGAGTCCTACAGGGATTATAATTGGAATTGTATTTACGGATAATTTGGGAAGAATTTTCATCTTTATAATTTGGGATACGACTATCAGATGTCTGCCGGGAACGGCCAGCAATCCTTGTACCGAAGGATGAAAGATGACTCGAAACTTTGCCGTGAAAGAGAGGAGAAGGCAAGGGGGTCAACGCTCAGAGACCAAGACCCTTTGCTCATCTTGGCTCCCGCTTGTATTGGTCCTTCAGGATATCCTTATTACTGTTTCCCAAGCACGTGATATGTGACAAGGGGTCTTACTGAAACTGAAAGGATTTATGGGAAAGATATGCTAATCTGAAAGACAGCCTAAGGGACAATGCATACATCTCTTAGTTCACATGTTTGCTGTTTGGGAAGGTAAATCCTCACGGCATTCAGGCCCACGCCCTTCTCGGAAACCCTGCCTCGCCCCAGCAGCCTCTGTGTTAAATTTTAGCAAGCCAGGTATTATGGCTGATTTCATGCTCTACATTAACCCCAACATATGTCTATTTATTCAGTTTTCATGTCCAGATAAATTTTAGTTTTTCTCCATAAAGATATTACACATCTTCTGTTTCTAGTACTTTGGAATTTATTGCTATTGTGAATACTTTTTCTATTATATTTCATAATCCGTTGCTCCTGTTTTAAAGGATCATTATTGATTGATCTTATGTTCAACGACCTTGCTGAACACTTTCTTAGTTGTAATAATAGTAGCTTCCCTTAAATGTTCTATATGGACAACTTATCATCCACAAATAATGAAATATTTACTTTCTCTTTCCTGATTTTTTTTTTAAGATTTTATTTATTTATTTGACAGAGAGAGAGTGAGACAGCGAGAGAGGGAACCCAAGCAGGGGTAGTGGGAGAGGGAGAAGTAGGTTTCCCGCGGAGCAGGGAGCCTGACGCGGGGCTCGATCCCAGGACCCTGGAATCATGACCTGAGCCAAAGGCAGACGCTTAACAACTGAGCCACCCAGGCGCCCCTTTCCTGATTCTTATAGCTCATTCATTTTCTTTAATCTTGCTGCATTAGTTAAGACTGTCAAACCTTCTGGGTGCCTGGGTGGCTCAGTTGGTTAAGCAACTGCCTTCGGCTCTGGTCATGATCCTGGAGTCCCGAGATCGAGTCCCACATCGGGCTCCCCGCTCAGCGGGGAGTCTGCTTCTCCCTCTGATCCTCCCCCCTCTCATGCTCTTTCTCTCTCTCTCATTCTCTCTCTCAAATAAATAAATAAATAAAATCTTAAAAAAAAAACTGTCATACCTTCTAAAAGTTTGTAGTTTGGGGGTGCTTGGGTGACACAGTTGGTTAAGCATCTGATTCTCGGTCATAGGCGCCCTATGTTAGATTTTTTAATGTTCACCTTTCTGTATATTTCTGGAATAAACGCTGGTCACTCTAAAAGTAAAAACTAGAATGGGGTACCTGCATGGCTCAGTAGGTTAAGCGTCTGTCTTCTGCTCAGGTCATGATCTCAGGGTCCTGGGATTGAGCCCCACATCGGGCTCCCTGCTCTGGGGGAAGCCTACTTCTCCCTCTCCCTCTGCCCCCGACTCATGCTCCCTTACTCTCTCTCTCAAATAAATAAATAAAAGTAAAAATTATAATAATTGTGGTGAATTTGTATTGGGTCATTAGAGAAGCTACAACTCTATCTCCCAGCATTCCCTTCCTTGTATTGTTCTAAATTAGGGTTGACCGTAAGAATTTATGTGAGATTTGGCAGGTAGGAGCGAAGCACCTCTGAAGGGTACCAGACATGGAGTAGCACCTTGACCTACTTTCCTGAGTCTTAGGTCAGGCATGAGTTCAGCTCCCGTTTTGGTCTGAAGGCCATCCAATGTCATAGACTTTAGAGGCAGTGAGAGAGAACATAGAATTCAATTTGTCCTCATTGGTTCCAAGTGGCCTTAGGCGTTTCAGTTTGTCTTTGTTCTTCCCTACTTCATGTAAGTTTTTGACTATAACACACACTGATCTATAGCAATTTTAAGTTTCCCTCCAGATGCAGAGGCAATAGCTTTCCAAAGACTCTTCAGTAGCTCCCACAATTAGATAGTTTAATCCCTGTAATTAATGTCTGAGACCATATCCATCATAATGGTTGTGCTTTCCTGATCAAATTGTAGTTCATACAAAAATATATTGTCTTTATGGATTTATAAACGGAACACAAACTCCTTTTCATGGCATGTATGACCTTTAAGTGAGCCTCAGCCAACTTTGCATCCAATACATTGTCCCACCTTCCCTCGTATGTACGGTCCCGATACATGAGCAAACTTGCTGCTTATCACATACGGTGTGTTTTAGCTTTTTCACCTTTCCTTAGAATGGTTCTCTCTCACCTTCTCTGCTTGTAAATACCATCTCATCCCAGAAAAACCAGCTCAAATGTTGCTTTCTCTATGATCTTCCTCATCTGTGTCATATAGATTTAATTACTCTCTTGTTTCTGTGACATGTACAAAGATTTTATTTTTTTTAAAAGTTTAAGTAGGTTCCATGCCCAACGTGGGGCTTGAACTCATGACCCTGAGATCAAGAGTCACATGCTCTTCTGAGCCAGCCAGGCACCCCTTAAAGATTTTATTTTTTTATTTATTTACTTATTTATTTTTTAATATTTAGGATTTCTTTAATGTGGTGATAGATATGAGGGTTAAGAGCACGCACTCTTTTTTTAAAAAAGATTTTTTTTTTTTAAAGATTTTATTTATTTGAGAGAGAGAGAATGAGAGATAGAGAGCACGAGAAGGAAGAGGGTCAGAGGGAGAAGCAGACTCCCCGCTGAGCAGGGAGCCGATGCGGGACTCGATCCCCGGACTCCAGGATCATGACCCGAGCCGAAGGCAGTTGCTTAACCAACTGAGCCACCCAGGCGCCCTAAAAAAGATTTTTATTTTGAGAGAGAGAGAGCACGTGCACGAAGCGGGGGGGGGGGGGCAGGGCAGAGGGAAAGAGAGAGAAAGAGAGACAAGCTGGTGGCGCCTGGGTAGCTTAGTCGTTAAGTGTCTGCCTTCGGCTCAGGTCATGATCCCAGGGTCCTGGGACCGAGCCCCGCATCGGGCTCCCTGCTCAGCGGGAAGTCTGCTTCTCCCTCTCCCACTCCCCCTGCTTGTGTTCCCTCTCTCGCGCTCTCTCTCTGTCAAATAAATAAACAAAATCTTTAAAAAAAAAAAAAAAAAGAGAGACAAGCTGACTCCCTGCTGAGCAGGGAGCCTGACATTGGGCTTGATCCCAGAACCCTGAGATCATGACGTAAACCAAAGGCTTACGCTTAACTGGCTGAGCCACCCAGAGGCCCCAAGGGCTTTTTTTCTTTAAGATTTATTTGAGGGGAAGAGGGGCAGAGAGAGAGAGAGAGAGAGAGAGAGAGACAATCTCCAGCAGACTCCCTGTTTATCAAGGAGCCTGACCCAGGGTTCAATCCCACCACCCTGAGATATATGACTGGAGCTGAAATCAAGAGTCGGACTGGATACTAAGAAAATGACTGGAGCTGAAATCAAGAGTTGGACACTCAACCGACTGAGCTACCCAGGTGCTCATTAAAAGATTTTATTTTTAAGTAATCTCTACATCCAGCATGGGGCTTGAATTTACAATCCCGAGATCAAGAGTCACATGTTCTACTAACTGAGTCACTCGGGTGCCCCTACATGTACAATTCTTTAAATGTCAATTTTAAATGAAGTATAACATACACAAAGAAAAATAAATCTTTTTTGAAGAGTGTTAAAGAAGAGATTTTCTCTTTTTCTTCTTAAAAATTTTTTTAAAGGTTTTATTTATTTATTTGAGAGAGAGAAAGAGTATGAGAGGGGGGAGGGTCAGAAGGAGAAGCAGACCCCCTGCCGAGCAGGGAGCCCGATATGGGGCTCCATCCTGGGACTCCAGGATCATGACCTGAGCCGAAGGCAGAAGCTTAACCGAATGAGCTGCACAGGTGCCCTTTTTCTTAAAATTTTTTTAAAGATTTATTCATTTGACAGACAGAGAGCACACACACAAGCAGCGGGTAGGGGAAGAGTGAGAGGGAGAAGCAAACTCCCCACTGAACAGGGAGCCTGACACAGGCTCATAACCTGAGCCAAAGGCAGACACCTAAACGACTGAGCCCCCTTTTTTTTCTTTCTTTTGAGTATTGCTGACACACAACGTTTCATTAGTTTCAGGTGTACAACTCAGTGATTTGACAAATTTATACATTATGCTATGTTCACCACGAGTGTAGCTACCATCTGTCCAATTATATCATTATTACAGCATCACTGACTACATTCCTTATGCTGTGCCTTTTATTCCCATGCCTTATTCATCCCAGAGCTGGAAGCCTGTCTTTCTGTCTCTCCTTCACCCATTGTGCCCAACCCACCACTCCTTCTCTTCTGGCAACCATCAGTTTGTTCTTTGTATTAATAGGTCTGATTCTGCTTTTTATTTATTCATTTGTTTTTTTAGGCTTCAAATAAATCTTAATTACACATTCAATAGTTTCACAAGTTGAACATACTCATGTAATAAGCATCTAATTCAAGAAATAGTATGTTACTAGAACCCCAAGTTTCCCTCATCCCCTTTCCAGACACTGTATCTCCAGCCTGAATTTAAACATGTTGCTTTTGCCGGTTTTGGAAATTTATATAAATGGCATCACCCATTATGTTCTCTTTTGAATTTAGATTCTTTTCCCTCAACATTAAGTCTATGAGATACATAGATGATGAATAGGTGTAGTTCGTTTGTTCTCACTGCTCTTCAGTAATATCTATTCTACTGTTCATGGTCACTGAGTTGTTTCCAAATTTGGGCTATTACCAAATAGTACTGTTATAAACATTTCTGTACTTGTTTTTGTGTACATAATATAGCTCTTTTTATATCCTTCAATTTTAACACTTTTGCATTGTGTTGTGATTATTATATTACATGGCTACTTACCACCCTAGACTGAGTTCCCTGAGGGACTTTGTACCTCAGTGTTAATTACGTCCCATGGGACATAGTAGGAGTTTTAAAATGGTTGTAAAGGAAAGAGCATCTAAAACAATAGTTTTTTGGTTATTTTAACATTTACTCCTTTATGTTTATTAAAACACATAAAGATACTATTTGACCTTTTTTATGGTCATGTGTAGAAGTGGGCCCATTCTTAATTAAAAAATCTCTAGAGAACTACAAGCAAGAATGCTTCACTTAGAGCGCCTGGGTGGCTCGGTTGGTTAAACATCTTTCTGCCTTTCTGTGGCCGGGCTCCCTGCTCAGTGGGTAGTCTGCTTCTCCCTCTCCCTCTGCCTTTCGCTCCCTCCTGCTTGGGCTCTCTTTCTGTCAAATAAATAAGTAAAATATTTAAAAGAAAAAAGAATGCTTCACTTATTATGGCGATCATTTAGTAATATGTACAAATATACAATCATTATTTTGTACACCTGAAACTAATATAATGTATGTCAATTAAATCTCAATTAAAAAAACAATGCTTCATATCAGGCACTGTTCTGAAGGTACTGAAAGATATTAACTAACCAGTGTTCCATGAGATATATTTTAGGTAGAATGGAAGGCAGCTTAGGAACTGAGTCAATCCATCATATTCATCATTGTGTTTCAGTAGGACTTACCACATATAAATCAGCACAGCTACATGAAAGAGCTACTTTTAAAATACCTTTATCTGAATAATTTCAATTTCCTTTCTCCTTATGCTATTCTCCTTGATTGGAAATCCACACTACCTGCAAATGGAAATTCCACAAAACCACTGACAGAAAATTCCCATTCATCCTTACCTAAATACCAACATACTATACATTTGCTTATTACATAAACTTATTGAAGAGTTGTCAAAATGAAGACTTAGAAATAAACACCCAAGCCCTTTTATAAGTATGCATGACTGAACAGATTGAAACTGAAATGAAGATAATTAAAAAACAAAGAGAGGAAGCAGCAGATATTAAAACACATAAATTCTTCCTAGTCTGAGTAAATTACAAAAACTGTTAGTTTGTTAAAACTTGGGCGTCCTGGAAAAACTCCAAGATCTAAAGCAAGAGGATTTTTCTGGACTGCTTCTGGCTCTGCTACTTACTAACCTGTGGGACCTTGGGCGAATTAGTTATCGTGAACCTCCATTTCCTCATTCGTAAACACCGTATAGTGGTTTTGGAACGTGTGTCATTCTCTTGGCAAATACCTGGCATCCAGGAAAACGGTAGTCTTTAATTACCTAAACGGCGCCTGCCTTCAGATACTTGCCCCCAAAGTTAGTAAGCAAGCAGCAGCAAAAAATTAGACCCCAGCTCTCCGATTCACACCAGGTCTCATCAGGATACCTCTGAAGGTATCACAAAAGGTCTCTCTTGCTGGAAGCGGATGTGGCATTGTGAATTGGCCCCGCAGTGCTAGGCCGCGGGAAGGACGGAGAAACCGAACCGGAACAGGTGGGAAGAACGCGGGCCGCAGAGGGAGGTATCCGGAAGCGCCGCGGAGGGGGTGGGGGACTACATTTCCCACAAGTCCACGGGGCAGGGCCAGGGGCGGGCGTCGGGGACAATACCGGACGGGCCTTGCCCCGCAAGGCCAAGGTAAATGCCGGCAGTGCGGCTCAGAGGGAGGAGTAACTTACAGTCTGCGCTTAGATTTCTGCTAGTAACCCTCCTAACCCACCCGGAACTGACAAAGAGGCCCTGGCAATTCGGGGATTTCCGGGCCGCAGGACTCCATCCTTAAAACCCCTCTCAGTACCCCCAATATGGGCCTGGGGCCTCTTCCGGGTGCCTGAGGTTGCGGGGTGTTATACTACAAAGGTTAAGGCCCAGGGTACGCCCTTCAAGGGTTGGCAGTCCGTACTGCGTCCTCAATGCTCCCTCCCCCGAGCGCTGCGGCCTATTAAATCGGGCTGAAGCTGGGCTGTGCCCGGCTCCCCAGGGCAAGATGTTAGTGGTGGTGTTGGGGAAGGTCCCCTCGCTTCTCCCGGCCCAGTCTGGGAGCGGGCAACCTTCCCACACACCTTTGGTTACTCTCGGACTTTCTTGGCTCAAGGCGGCTAAAGCTGCCGAAGAATCGCGGCCCAAGCACTGCTCAACACTGATCCAGCATCTCAGATTCTTTCATCTACTCTTTAGGGTGCTGTAAAGATTGCCAGAACTCGAATGGCAGAACATAAGGTTGGCACCGAGCCTATCGGGATCCAAAGCCCTTTCTTACGTCCCATCACGTTCCTCAAACCTTAACCTAAGAGGGCAGGCGCCGTGGATCGCAGGGTCTTTTTTTTTTTTTTTTTTCGCCCAGCGGTACCTTTGGGCCCTGGTGCAGATCCAACCCCGCGTCCCCTGCGCGCTTCCCACTGTCCGGCTGCACGGGCACGGACGCGGCCGTCCGGCCTGTTCAAAAACCGAGAACCCGATCCATCTCACTTCCCTGCCTGGCCTTCTCCTGTGGCCCTACCCGGGCGACCGACAGCAGCGCGCGTCGTCGCCTCGGACGCGGGGCGGGTGGGTGGAGTCGGCTGAGCGGCCGCAGCGGCGGCGGCAGCTAGTGGGTCCTTTAGTGGCTCTGGGGCGGGGCTGTGGGGAGGGCACCGACTGACCGACGGACCCCGCCGGGATGGGGAGTGTGGCTGCTCCGCCAGGGTCCTGCGGGTGGGAGAGACGCTCCGCGACCACGGGTGTCCGGAGCCCCTCCGTGTTGTGCTAGAGATGCTCTTCCTCTCGGTGAGTTGTTTTTCTGTCTCGGCGGGCCGGCTCCTCGGCCTAGGTCACGCCCCGGGGAGGAGGAAGGAGCTGGGCCACCTCGATCTGTGTGGCCTGGATAGGGCCGAGCGACGGGGCAGTGACCAGCTGCGTGGGCCTCCTCCCTTTGGGCATGTTGATCCGCGGCTGCGCTCCCTGTTCCAGTTTCATGCAGGCGCCTGGGAAAGCTGGTGCTGCTGCTGCTGCCTGATTCCAGCCGACAGACCTTGGGCCCGGGAGTGGGGCCGGCGCTGGCGGCTGGAGATGGCCGACCCGAGATCCGTGCACGAAACCAGTTTTGAGGCGGCGGTGAAGGTGATCCAGAGTTTGCCGAAGAATGGTAAGTGCGCTGGGTCCCGGCTGCAGAAGCCTCCCCCCGAGGCCGGAGGCCCCGGTTTCTGAACCTCGCCTCCTTTAGTCTTTCTGCTTGTCGTCTTGCTGATTTAACCTCCTTCGTTTCTGCGTTTAAAAAGGAATGTAATTGGAGGGAAGGTAAAGAGTGTTAATTAATTACCTGCTGATCTTTCAAGATTTTGAGTAGTTTTTATTGCTGAAAACAGAAGTCTTACTTAATGACTGCGGATTAGGATATGTTTAAAAAAAAAACTGGGCTGGGGATGCTTGGTGCCGCATGCTCATGAAGTGTACTATTTAAGCCTTTCAGAAACTTTCGATGTGAAGGGAGGGAAAGGAAAGAATAGCTATATTCACTTGTAAAATGATTTATTTTAATAAATACATATGATTGTGACTTTTTTGTGTGTGCTGTTCTCTTGTTCTAGTATTCTGTTTCTTATTCTTATATCGGGCCTTCCTTGCAGCTTAGGAGAAAAGTCAGTCCAGTTGTTCCTTTGTATTTAATGTGTCATTTCTCAGGCGACTTTCCAAAATTTTTCTCTTTATCCTTGGCTTTTAGCAATTTGACCGTGATGTGTCCAGGTGTGGTTTTCTTCAAATTTATCCTGTTTAGAGTTTACAGAGCTTTCTGAATTTGTAATTTTATGTGTTTGACCAAAGTTGGGAAGTTTAAAGCCGATATTCAAATATTTTTTTCTGTGGAGAGGCTCGGCAAGGGGAACTTTTATCTTTTACTTCCTATCCTTCTTCATTATATGAATTATTTTTCACAATAAACTTGTATTTTTAAAAAAGATTTTATTTATTTATTTGATAGAGAGGGAACACAAGCAGGAGGAGTGGGAGGGGGAGAAGCAGGGAGCCCCACGTGGGGCTTGATCCCAGGACCCTGGGCTCGTGACCTGAGTCGAAGGCAGATGCTTAACGACTGAGCCACCCAGGCGCCCCTAAAATTGTATTTTTTTAAATGATGCTTTTAAGCACTATTACTGTGCCAGAGCATAAAACTCACTGAATACTCACTGAATACACCGTTATCGCAGTATTTAATATGTTTTCTATTTAATCATGAATTGTCTTGGTAACGAATATTCAACACTGTTTAATAAAAATCCATTAATTGGAGATTCAAAAGGTTTTGAAAACAAATATACACAAAATAGTATTCTTTTCGTAATCTCAAACGTCGAACTAGGGGAGGAAATAGGAGGGGGTTGTTATTAAGAGAACAGGGGCCCCTGGGTGGCTTAGTTGCTTAAGGGTCTGCCTTTGGCTCTGGTCATGACCCCAGTCTCCTGGGATAGAGCCCTGCATCGGGGCTCTCATATAATATGTGTGTGACAGATTATACTTTATCTGGTGTTTTACACACAGAATATATACAATACCTTATCAGTTTTTGCTGTAATCTATTCTAATGTATATGTCACTCATAAAAAATAATAAATAAACTTAAAAAATAAACTTTTATATCTCATTTTGATTTACTGAAGATACTATGAAGTGAGGCTCTTGGTGTTTTAAATTTAGTTTTATTTAAGTAGGTAACCATTAAAAAAATAAATAGGTAACCATTAAAAAATATTTTTTCAAATAAAACTTTATTTCAAAGCTTAAAAATACATAACCATTTTAACTGTAATTTAGCCTTTTTTTTACCTTTTATATGATGAAGGACCATATTATTGAAATAATATATCTAATAGATATTCCTAAAGGAGCATCTATTATATATATAGATAATTGTTACTGTGATTTTGGAATTAATTATTCATTCTTGGCCAAACTTGAAACGCCAGCTCTCAGTTTATCTATGTTGTAATTTTCACAATGTTTATAAACTACTCGTTTTTTATTACTACATGTTATCTGTTTATTATGCAATCTATAAAGTTTTTAAAATATCTTTTTACAGTTTTAATTTTTATTTTTATAATAATTTTGGTGTAGAATTAATATACAGACACACTGAATGTAAAAAATTTTAAAACACAAGGAAGCAAGAAGGAAAATAAAAATAATCTCTATGCTTACTATCTCCAGAGATATCTTCTTTAACATTTTTATGTGTTTCCTTCTATTCTGCTTTTTATGTATATAAATACTTATTTTGCAAAAATGGATTATACTGGATATGCTATTTTTTAAAAAAGATTTTATTTATTTATTTGACAGAGAAAGACACAGCTGAGAGAGGGAACACAAGCAGGGGGAGTGGGAGAGGGAGAAGCAGGCCTCCTGCGGAGCAGGGAGCCTGATGTGGGGCTCCATCCCAGGACTCCGGGATCATGACCTGAGCCGAAGGCAAAGGCTTAACGACTGAGCCACCCAGGTGCCCCGGATATGCTATTTTTAAACTACTGTTTTTTTCTCACTTTATAGTAGATTGTGAAATTTTTCTTAAGCCATTGTTTATAATTTAATGCCATATAATTTTTAAGGGCTGTAGTTATAAACTATTCTGTTGTATATATGTATCATAATTATTTAGGCAATTATTTATTATAAAACATTTGCATTCCAATTTTCCCTGTTATTAAGTATTGCAACTTATACCACTCATGCATACAATTTGAAATTTTTTTTTAAAGATTTTATTTATTTGAGAGAGAGAGAGAGAGCATGAGCAGGGGCAAGGGGCAGAGGGAGAGGGAGAAGCAGACTGCCTGCTGAGCAAGGAGCCCGACATGGGACTTGATCCCAGGATCCTGGGACCATGACCCAAGCCGAAGGTTGATGCTTAGCTGGATGAGCCACCCAAGCACCCCACAATTTGAAATTTTTAACATAAAAAAGCTTATAGATACACTAGGGACATATATGAAGACTGATTTTCAATGAAATTGATGTGTCCAAAATTACAGAGGTAGGAAATGAGAAATGTCTTTTTTTTTTTTTAAGATTTTATTTATTTATTTGTCGGAGAGCACAATCGGGGAGTGGCAGGCAGAGGGAGAAGCAGACTCCCTGCTGAGGAGGGAGCCCCGTACGGGAGTCGATCCCAGGACCCCAGGATCATGACCTGAGCTGAAGGCAGATGCCTAACCTACTGAGCCACCCAGGTGTCCTGAGAAATCACTTTTATCTTGGTTTAATTCTTTTTCTACCACAGCACACACTGGTTGATTTTAGCCAAACTTCCTTATTCATCAAGAAATTGAAATTTGGCCAAGAAAATTGAGTTTCTTTCTTCTTTTTAAAAATATTTTATTTATTTATTTATTTGAGAGAGACAGAGATAGTGAGAGAGAGCAGGAATGGGAAGAAGGGAGAAGCCGACTCCCTGCTGAGCAGGGAGCCCGACTGGAGGCTTGATCCCAGGACTCTGGGATCACGACCTAAGCCGAAGGCAGATGCTCAACCAACTGAACGACCCAGGCACCCTGAGGAGTTGAATTTCTTAATATGGAGGTTCCATTAAGCAGAGTGTACATTTAACTTTTTCATTTACGCTAGTCAGTTTGGTTTGTCAACCTTTGAATAAAAAATACCTTATTATAGTTGCATAATGCAGTTATTCTCTATTTTCATGTATTGCTTTTTTTAAATGACATTTGCCAGTTATTTTAATAACACCTATGGCATGTTTGTTCATTTATTCTTTTATTTACTGGATTATGTTAGGCATTGTTATTTAAGTGTAAAAATCTGAGTTTTTTTAAATCAAAAGAGTATAGCAACTACCAGAGCCATAACGTTTGTTTCTGTAAGACAAAAATAAAAGGTTATCTGAACTATTGATGAAATATTTAAAAATCACTATTGGTATAGCTCAGCTGATTTCTAGCCTTAGATTATCAATTGTATTCTCGAGTGATCTGTATTTAATATGTTTCCAATAGGTTCATTTCAGCCAACAAATGAAATGATGCTCAAATTCTATAGCTTGTATAAGCAGGCAACTGAAGGACCCTGTAAACTTTCAAGGCCTGGATTCTGGGATCCTATTGGAAGATACAAATGGTAATTTCACATAGAGAGCTATGAAAGGGATTTTATTTTAGTGACATAATTATCATATGACTTACTTATGTGGTTATGTATTATTCTGAGCAGAAGTGTTCTAACGTACTAGATCCAATTTTTATCTTCCATGTGCTTTTAACACAATTTCATACAAATAGAAAAGTCTTGGGGAAGAGAAGAAGATAGAACCAAAAGGTATATCAAAGATAAAAAAAATATCATTTTCAGTTAGTCTTTCCTTTGATAGAGTTTTTTTCATTTATCGTAAGAAGAGCAACTCCCAAAATCAGTTAAACAAACAAACTCTTCTGCCTCTTGTACCTACCAAGAAAAATAATGACTTTACTTGCCAAGGGACACTGTTTGCCTTGAGCCTTTAGACGATAACTAGGCGTATGACTAAGGGACTGCTGTGCTAACTTTTTATCTAGGCTGTGTTCCTCCTGTCCCACTGTACTTGAATAGAAATTTGATTTTTAATATCCTTAAGAAAATCATAAAATAGCCGGAGATACCTCTGTAACATAGACTGTACGTTATGAACAGAGTATGCTAATTGGTGAAGCATGTCTTAAGAGCCACACATTTTGATGGCTTAATTTTTTTTTTTTAATTCCACTTATTTATTTGAGAGAGAGAGAGAGCACATGCAGGGTGAGGGGCAGAGAGAGAAGCAAGACTCCCTGCTGAGCAGGGAGCCCGATGCAGGGCTTGATCCTAGGTCTCCGGGATCATGACCTGAGCTGAAGGCAGATGCCCAACTGACTGAGCCACACAGGAGCCCAATGGCTAAATTTCTTTACACTGCATTGGAAGTCCTTAAACTCTTTTGAGGATTTCTTAGTACTGTACTTTCCTCTAAGTTATTTATGAATAGTCATAGATAATAGGTTAAATGTAATAGCAGTATGTTACCTAATCTGTTTTAGGAAAATTGATTTACTTTATGATTTTTCCTCAGAAATGACCATTGGTTGATTTAAACTGCTTCTGGAAAAAATATGTAAAAAGAAAGGTTTTCATTTTAGGCAAAAATTTCAAAGGACTCTTCTCATCATCTAAGGGTTTAAAAATGTCCTCTGCCTCACATTTTTGTTTTTTTAGACGTAGGAAACCACTTGTATTTTTTGAGTGTATAAGTTAGACTCTTGTTTAAATTAATGGACAGTTTTAAGCAAAACTTCTGTTCATTTAAAACATGGCTGTGATAGTTCATTTCATGTAGAGTTCTAAAATGTTCATTTATGTCACTGTTCTTTATAATATAAAATTTTTGAAGAGTTCCTAGCAAATATTTTTCAACAGTCTATAGAGTCTGCTCTATAGTATATATAATATAGTCTCTGTAATCTGTAGTCTGTAATCTATAGATGGGCTGTGTATTTACTAGTTTTAAATACTATTCAATTTGACAGTTTATTTACTCTGATACTTATTCTTTAAGATGGTACATTTAAAGTGATCCTTTGAGAGCATAATATCTTTGTGTAGGCTTTAAGTAAAGAGCCCGTTTTAAATTAATGACCCTATAGCATTGACTATAAATTGTATTCTGAGCCATTGGAAAATGTGTCTTTTTGTTATTTGGGTATTCTCATTTCTAGGGATGCTTGGAGTTCATTGGGTGATATGACCAAAGAGGAAGCCATGATTGCATATGTTGAAGAAATAAAAAAGGTAGGGGAAATAATTCACAGCAGAAAATGAAAATATTCATGGGGCACCTGGGTGGCTCAGTTGGTTAAGCGTCTGATTCTTGATCTCAGCTCAGATCTTGATCTCAGGATCATGAGTTAAAGAAAAAAGGAAGAAAATGAAAATATTCAGAGCAGCTCTAATTTAATTTGTTATCAAGCAAATTAGCTGCTTTGTTTTAAGGAACAAAGAGATTATAATATATTAGGATATAACATCTGAGTTATTGAATTTATTAGTGCTTTATCTGTCTCCTCAGTGTTCATCTTAAGGTCAGTGTTTTTTCCTTAAGATCACATTGTAATGATGTGATTTTTTTTTTTTTTCATCTTCCCGGTCTTTCTCCGCTGTCAACTTCTTCAGAAAGTTTGGAAATAGGAATCTTTTGAAGTACTGAAGTCCCTTTCTCAGGAATCTGGGAAGTACCTGGGCTGTCTTGAAACCATTTCTGCTTTGGAACTTTTTACTTAGGAGAAATAGTTAACAACCCTGCCCCTCAGTGTTCTCATCAAGTTTGACCCACAAATTGAGATATTCCTATCACAGGACTTCTTAGTAACAAGCCTTTTTCTGTGAATGCAGAGGGGCGCCTGGGTGGCTCAGTTGGGTAAGCGACTGCCTTCGGCTCAGGTCATGATCCTGGAGTCCCGGAATCGAGTCCCACATCGGGCTCCCTGCTCAGCAGGGAGTCTGCTTCTCCCTCTGACCCTCTTCCCTCTTGTGCTCTCTATCTCTCATTCTCTCTCTGTCAAATAAATAAAAAAAATCTTTAAAAAAAAGATTAAAAAAAAGTTTTCTGTGAATGCAGAGATCCTTCAGAAGCAGAATAAGATAAGGATTCTTTTAATGTCTCATAATTAATAAGGAGAGCATTCCTTACTAACTAGCTCTTTGAAGTCTGTTCAAGGGATTGTTTTGAGGAGCAAATTTATGAAGAAATCTTGGATTTTAAAGATACTCTTAGTGTCTTTTTATAAAGCACCATTTCTATTTTGGAGCTGGATGAGAAATTGTGAAATTTAGGTCTGTTTGATAATCTTAAATAAATTATCTGTGAACATAAAGAAAATCTGTAGAAAGGAATACTTCTTTGGCAGATTGTTTGGCAGTGTTAATTTCTAGAAGTCATTTTTGTTTGGTTGATTGAGATTCATTTGTTTTGTTTTATTTTGTTTTCTTCTATACTGCTCAAAGTTGTGCCCTTTGTTAAATTTTCGCAGTTTTTATTTAGTGGACCTGGTTTCTCTATAACAAGGCAGAGTTTAGTCCTTTTGGCTGTTAACTATATCAGTAGCAAAATAACAAAGGCGCCTTTCAAAAGCAGAGAGAAAAGAATCTACAGTCTTTTCGGTTTGGTAACTATTCCTTTTCTTTCTTTAAATATCATTCTTGGGGCACCTGGATGGCTCAGTCCATTAAATATCATTCTAATTTTTAGGACACACTTCTATCATGTAAAGTTGAATTGACACATTAGGTAAAATTTACCCATTTTCCCTATATGGTTTGATTAATTCATGATGTACCACAGTTTAAAGTGGGAGGGAGATGGAGTTAAACTGTAACTGCTGCCTTTTAGTTGTCTTAAGATACTTCAACTGTGCCTATAGATTTCTGTAACTGCTTCTCTAATTGAAAGGATACACCAGCTATTTCCATTCAGACTTTTAAAATTTCATTTTTCATATGGAGAATATAATAAAATTTATAGTAAACTTTTGGAGATAAATCTAAGAATGTTAGGATACCCATCGATTGAAAATTTGATTAGTTTTTGAAAGTATTTTCAGAGATTTGCTTTTGTGGACATCAGCAGATAAAATTGTATGCTTTTAAATAATGATGTTTCAGGGGGTCAGAGGCACCTGGCTGGCTCAGTTGGTAGGGTCTGCAACTCCTGATCTCAGGGTTGTGAGTTTGAGCCCCATGCTGGGTATTAAGATTACTTAAAAAAATATATATGTATTAAATAATGGTGTGGGGGGGCGCCTGGGTGGCTCAGTTGGTTAAGCAACTGCCTTCGGCTCAGGCCATGATCCTGGAGTCCCGGGATCGAGTCCCACATTGGGCTCCCTGCTCAGCAGGGAGTCTGCTTCTCCCTCTGACCCTCTTCCCTCTTGTGCTCTCTATCTCTCATTCTCTCTCTCTCAAATAAATAAATAAAATCTTTAAAAAAAAAAATTAATAAATAAATAATGGTGTGGGGTAGTACATTGTCCCAAAGATTTGATCACTGAATTTGGGGCTTTTTTTATTTTTTTAAAGATTTTATTTATTTATTTATTTATTTATTTATTTGCGAGAGATTGGGAGAGGCAGAGGGAGAGGGAGAAGCAGGCTGAGCAGGGAGCCTGATGCTGCGCTAGATCCCAGGAGCCAAAGGCAGACACTTAACCGGTTGAGCCACCTGGGTGCCCCGGGACTTTTTCTAATTGCAATAATTTACTAATTGAACCAGTTTTTTTTATTATTATTTTTTTTTATATTTATTTGACAGAGATAGAGAGAGGGAGAGCACAAGCAGGTGGAGTGGCAGGCAGAGGGAGAGGGAGAAGCAGGCTCCCCGCTGAGGAAGGAGCCTGACGTGGGGCTCGATCCCAGGACCCTGGGATTGTGACCTGAGCCGAAGGCAGCCGCTCAACCGACTGAGCCACCCAGGCGCCCCTTGAACCAGTTTTTAAATTATATTTGTAAATATAGTCCACTGTGCTATTGCTCTTTAGAATTACTCTTTTAGTATACATTTCATTCTATGTTTTTGCCTTCAAATGTTTAAGGAACTTATCAATTTCATTTATATCTTTTAATAGGTAATGTTTTGTGGAAAATTGCGTTTTGTAATTTATAAACTGTCCAGTGAAGTATCACTGAAAAAGTTGCTGGAATCAAAAATTCTTTTAAAATAATTTAATGGGATTTTAGCTTTGAGAGAACAGAATAATGTGGTTTGTGGGAAATAATCCATAGTTCTTTACATAAAGTTAATTTTGATTCATAATCAAAAGGAAATATAAAATTTTATTTTCTGTACAAATTTTACAAGCTTTCTTTTTTTGTTTTTGTTTTAAAGATTTTTATTTTTAAGAACCTCTACACCCAGGGGCACCTGGGTGGCTCAGTCGTTAAGCGTCTGCCTTTGGCTCAGGTCATGATCCCAGGGTTCTGGGATCGAGCCCCGCATCGGGTCCCCTGCTCCACAGGAAGCCTGCTTATCCCTCTCTCACTCCCCCTGCTTGTGTTCCCTCTCTTGCTGTGTCTCTCTCTGTCAAATAAAGAAATAAAATCATTAAAAAAAAAAAGAACCTCTACACCCAGTGTGGGGCTCGAAATTATAACCCCACAATCAAGAGTCGCATGTTCTACTGACTGAGCCAGCCAGCCGCCCCCAAATTTTATAGGCTTTCTTAATGAGGATTTCTGGAGAATTCAGCCAGAACTTGAATAATATGCAGTATGTCTGTTGGATTTAAAGAGAGATCGGTATACTCAACTCTGGCTGCACATTGAAATCACTAGGGTGATCTTGTTTAAAAAAAAAAAAATGCCCCAGCATAACCCCAGACTAATTATTTCAGGATTTTAAGAGGATGGGATAATCACTATACTAAAGGGAAGATTAGAACAGATTCTCATAAAGGATGGAACCTGAAAGTTACCATGGCTGAAGGTCTGGTCTGTAGCTCCACAAGTGCAGAACATTGGCTTTCTCTTTTTAAGGCTTGAGTGATAATAACCATCTTTTGGAGATTTAGAGAAAAACCAGAATGCTAATTTCTTTTTTTTTTCTTCCCCAGAACGCTAATTCCTTAAGTTACAGTGGGTGTTATACTCTTCTACTGCACAACAGGCTCAGGATTGAGATATAAGACACTCCTCAAAATGTCAGAGGCACTTGAGATACTGTAACATTGTCTACTGAACAGAGCGTAGAACACTTGAGATTTGGATGACATTAAAAGATGTGTTCATCTGACCAAAAAAAACAAAAAACAAAACAACTGCAGAATTTCATCTTTGCTTGCTTTACAATACAGTGTATCTATACCTTTGATAGGATATTTTCATCATACAGAATTGATGTGCTAGAGAAGGAAAGGAAATGTGCTAGAGAAACCTAGAAAAATTATTGTGCTTTGGATGCTGTTTTTAGAGTCTGTGCAGCTCACCAAATAGTCTTCATTTGGATAGGTTACAATCCAATTGACTTGATTTAGTTCACCTATACTGTAAATGAAATCTTCTCTGGGGTTAAGGAGTAGTTACCTAGACTGAGATTTGGCTGGCATAGTTCATTCTGTATAATCTGTCAACACACCCCCGTCTTGTTTATTAAATTCCTTGTATGTGCTAGATGCTGGGAATACAGGAGTGATGAAAAACAGATGAAGGCCTTGTTCCACTGAGGTTACATTGTATTGCGAAAGATAGGCAGTAAGCAAACAATAAAGCAGGGAGAGTGACGGAGGAGTCTAAGGTGGTTCTTAATTTTAAATATACTAGTGGCCGCTTTAAAACTGTGTGTAAGCTGAAAAATATGCAAAAATGATAGAGGATTTTGGTTGCTTTAAGTAATAAATGTGTTCATCTTAGTAATAAAAGTAATATATGTAAATGAAAAAAATCCAAACATCAAAAAAGTATAAAATGAAAAGTGAGTCTTCCCTATTCCTCCATTTTAATTGTTTAAGTGATAATTACTTTTAATTCTATTTTGTAGATTGATTCAGAAAACACATATATGTATCTATATCTTCTTCTTTAAAAAGAGAAAAAAACTAATGATGGTATCATCCTACTACTGTTCACTAACTACCTTTTACCTGTAAAAAAAATTCAGATGTTTTCCCATCAGCATGCACGAAGCTAACCTTATTCTTTTTTTTAATTATTTCTTTTAAAGGTTTTATTTATTTATTCGTGAGAGACAGAATGAGAGAGAGGCAGAGGGAGAAGCAGGCTCCCCACGGAGCAGGGAGCCCGATGTGGAATTTGATCCCAGCACCCTGGGATCACGACCTGAGCTGAAGGCAAATGTTTAACTGACTGAGCCACCCAGGCGCCCTAACCTTATTCTTTTTAAATATCTACAAAATATGTCCTATATGGAAATATTTTCTTTTATCAGTTACCAGTTGATGACTATTTATTTGAATGCCTTTTCAGTTAGTTTACCTTGCTCTTTAAATTTGGTGATTCTAAATTGGCCCATAGGTGTGAAGGTGACTGAAAGTGTTGACCACTTCCTACTTTCCTTTTGTGCCCTTTTAGAAACACTACCTTAAAGAACAGACAAAATAATTTTACTCTAACCCCAGAATTTTCTGTTGTATTTAACATTAGTGCCCTTAGTTTTTAATGCACAATTTATATTGTTGTAAATTTTATATATTTTGTATATTATTGTGTAAAATTTTAAAAGAAGCCTATGTAAAACAGTCTTCAAAATGAAGACACTTTTAAATCCTTAATATGCTTGAAACTTTTCTAGGAGAGTATACACTTTAAGTATGTAATTAATATAGATACTTTGGGGAATCGATAAATGAACACCAGATCTCAGAAATATTACTAAATAAATTGTAAATATTATATTATTTGGTACTAGTGTATATGAGATTAGTAGTTTGTGATTTCACAAGATTTGTTTCTTTTAATTACAGATTCTTGAAACTATGCCTATGACTAAGAAAGTTGAAGAGTTGCTACATGTCATAGGTCCATTTTATGAAATTGTAGAAGACAAAAAGAGTGGTAGAACTGATTTAACCTCAGGTTGGACTGTCTTACCTTGTTTTTAATCCAGCAACTGATATATTATGCATGCATTAATATTTATATGTCTAATTTTTTTTTACTTTCACATGCTAGTCCGACTGGAGAAAATCTCTAAATACTTAGAAGGTAGGAATAATGACATCCATGTAAACATTTTGTTTAAAATTTACATGCCAAAAGATTTTTCACAAATTTATATAACTTAAAAGCTTGTCACTCAAGAGTTTTCATTCCAAGCAAATATATTGCATAAAGTTAAAAAATATTATAAATGCTTAAGTTTTAACCCTTCAATTATTAAAACATGATGGGTGGCTCACTAAGTATATACAGAATTGTAACAGAATTCATGATTTTATTTTGATAGATCATACTTTCTGATTCGCTTTCTGGATTACATTAACAGTGCCATGGCTAAAATGGTTTTCTAGCTAATTTTAACATGGATATGTTATAGTATGGTTTAACTACATAGTGTGGTAACCTAAAACAAGACATCAGTGAATTCACTTAGCTTGGACTTTGTTTTTAGATTCTAATTTCGTGTTCTCAGGAAAGAATTGAAAGACTTATCTTTTACATACTAGCAGGAGTTGAATAATAGGCAAATTTGCTGGCATTTTTGCTGTTTAAATTTTTTTTTTTTTTAGAAAGCAGAGTGAAATGAGCCTGTTAGAATTATTTCAAATGAAAATTATATATGTTTTATTTTCCTGGCTTCCCTATTTACAAGGTATCTTTTACGAATTGACAGAAATTAGGGGTTTGCGAACAGTTACCTTCCTATCTGTCATAAGATCTACAGTTTGTGTCTGCAATAGTAACTGATATGCTCACTGAGCATAACGCTCATATAACCACATCCTCCATAGCTGATTTGCCTAAAGGAATCAAATTTTGAATAATCTTCCATGTAATTCATGCTAGTCAATGCAGAAAAAATATTAAGTATTTCCTCTGTGTGAAGCATGTTTCTAGGATTCAGAGGAGAATAAATGTGGACCTGTTTTTAGTTGTATTTAAGCTGGCCCGGAGGCAAATGTTGAACAACTAATTATAAAGACAAGGAAAAATGAATAATGATAATAAAGGCTCAGGTCCATAATCCCTAAGCTATAATTTAAAAAATTCAAAAAGCTTAATAAACCAGATTTTTTTTTTTTGTAACTCATTTGAGAGCAAAACATTTACTTTAGGCAACCAAAATCCTATATCAGTTTTGCATATTTTTCAGCTTATACACAGTTTTAATGTGGCCACTTGTATCTTTAAAATTAGGAGCTGAACATGGACTAATTGAGCAGCAGACCCTGAGCTGAAATGAGATGAGGCTATTTTAAATCTTTATTCTGTGTGACTATTCATATGTGTTGCTGTCAAAACTTTATTTATTATTGTTTTTTAGTGGGAGCTGCCTTAGACTCTGTTGAAGGTGTTACATAATATATAGGACCTATAGTATATGACCTTTGCAAAATTAGAAAACTGGATTTTAAATCATATCTGGATCCAAGTGTTATAAGGGATGTGGACCTATACCATAATTTATTTAATCTGTAATATTCTAAGGGAATGTTAAGTTTTTTATTTTAATTTCAGTCTAGTTAACATAGAGTGTTATATTTGTTTCCTCTTCTAATCTTCAGAAAATGCTGCCGAAAGTAACCCTGTACAAATGTCATTTAATATATGGGTTAGGTATATCTGTAAGAAATAATATTAGAAATCTAATAGCCAAGGTCAAAGTATATGGGTGTTTCATAGTTTGCAATCTTGACCTTTTTTTTTTTTTTAACAAAGAGTGGTATTAAAAGTAGCCACTTAGGCTCGTAGAACAGATGTATCTATTTCATACGGGCTTTTTCATGGGCTTTTTCATAATATACGTACATAGTTTTGAAATCAGGAAGTATGAACTGTCCAACTTTGTCCTTTTTCAGGATTGTTTTGACCATCCTGGATTCTTTGCATTTCCATTTGAATTATAGAATCAGCTTGTCAATTTTTTGCAGAAAGAGTCACCTGGGATTCTCATAGGGATTGCAACGGATTGTAGGTCATTTTGAGGAGTATTGTCATCACAACAGTATTGTCTTCCAAACCATTTATTTAGTTTTTTAATTTCTTTTGGCAGTGTTTTGTCCATTTGCAGTATAAAATTCTTACACCTTCTTTTATCAAGTGTACTGCTGAGCATTTTATTTTTTCTGCTGCTATTATAGATTATTTTCTAATTTCATTTTTGGACTGTTCACTGTTAGATTGTAGAAATACAATCTGGTTTTTTTGTTTGTTTGTTTCTTTTTTGTTTTGTTTATTGATCTTGTATCCTGCAGTCTCACTGAACCCTTTGTTAGTTCTAGTAGGTTTTTTTTGTAGATTCCTTAGGATTTCATGTATACAAGAGCATGACATTTGCAAACATAGGCCATTTTACTTTTTCCTTTTCAATCTGGGTGCCTTTTATTTATTTTTCTTATCTAATTGCCATGGCAAGAACTTCCAGTACCATATTAAATAGAGATGGCAAAAGCAGACCTCTGTTTTCTTCCTTATTTTAGGAGCAAAAAACATTCAGTCATTTAACATTAATTATGAGGCTCGTTGTGAATTTTTGTAGATGCCCTTTATCAGATTGAGGAAATTCTCTTGTATTTTTAATTTCTTCAGCATTATTATCATGAAAGTATTTGATTTTTGTCAAATGCTTTATCTGCATCTATTGTGATAATCATGTGGCTTTTGTCCTTTATTCTGTTAGTATGGTGTACTACATTAACTGATTTTTGGACGTTGAGTAGGGCTTGCTAGTAATTCTCTGTGCTTTCTACAGCTCTCATCACAGAACTGCTGTAATGCTGCTTTTGCTGCTCTCAAGTAGTTTTGCTACAACCATCCGTTTGATGGGGGCTTAAAGGGTTCCCTGTTGCTTAGTCTTGTTGGAGATGTCCATGCCTGGTGGGCGTTTTTGTTTCTTTGGTTTTTTTGGTTAGTTTTTTTTCTTGTTTTCAAGGTTTTTTTTTTTGTTTCTTTCGTTTTTTTTTTTTTCTTAGTCTTGCTTTTTCTGGTTGTCAGGGAGAGAACAAGGAGATTCATAAACTATGATGCTGCATGGTTCTCTAAAAGAGAGTAGAACACAATGGCAATGGTAGAGTTGAGTTCTTACTCTTTTGTTCCTGTTTAAGATGTATGGAGATTTTGAAATTTAATATGTTGTTTGGGATGCAGGGAAGCATCCAAAATGCATTTGAGCAAGTGAAAATGAGCCCAAAAGTTTATGGAGGGAGACCACTGTTTTTGGCCAGTAACCATGTAAGAGGCCTTTATTATCTTAAAGAGCGATGGAAATGTAATTCCCTATAGGGGCACCTGGGTGGCTCAGTCGTTAAGCGTCTGCCTTCGGCTTGGGTCATGATTCCAGGGTCCTGGGATCGAGCCCCGCATCGGGCTCCCTGCTCTATGTGGAGCCTGCTTCTCCCTCTCCCACTCCCCTTGCTTGTGTTCCTTCCCGCGCTGTCTCTCTCTGTCAAATAAATAAATAAAATCTTTAAAAAAAAAAAAAAAAGAAATGTAATTCCCTATATCTCAAAATGAGGTCCAGTCACCAACAGCATTGGCATCACAGGGGAGCTTTACGGAAATGCAGAATCTTATATCACTCCAGACTTACAGATTCAGAATCTGCATTTTAACTGGATCTCAGGTGATTCCTGTGCATGTTAATGTTTGAGAAGTTCTGATGTATTTACCCTCAAAATTTGACTGGCCAGTATGACAATGTATGTGCCTTTTTAAGTGATTGATCACATTAACTGATGCTTTAAAAAAACGATAAATATAAAATCTTAAAGGCAATAAAAGGATGAAAGAATTTTAAAATGTAGTTCCATTATAATATTGATGAGATTGTTATATTTGTTTTCAGTATGCTAGCATATAGGAACTCTCTCTTCATTTACTGTGTATAAAGAAGATCATTCATCTCTAACTTTACTATTTTGATTGATAATTAACTTAAAAATAACATTCTCTGTCTTGTTTAGAAAGGATTTAAGATAGCTTTGTCATTTTTGTTGTAAACTGATACTTGAAGTTTATTTATGTAATATATGTATACTTATAGTCAAAGAAAAGAATAAGAAAAATTTTAAGTTTTATCCAAATTATTTTATTATTTGTAAATGACAGTATAATTTGTAAATTACAGCCTTATTGTATGTTATAGCACTAGTGATTAAGTGATCATTTCATATTTTAGATCTTGGTAATGTTCTAACTTCTACTCCAAATGCCAAAACTGTTAATGGTAAAGCTGAAAGCAGTGATAGTGGAGCTGAGTCTGAGGAAGAAGAGGCCCAAGAAGAAGTGAAAGGAGCAGAACAAAGTGATAATGGTAATCTTTGGATGATGAGCTAATAATTTAACATTAAAGTAAATAAAGTATGGGGGCACCTGGGTGGCTCAGTCGGTGGAGCGTCTGCCTTCAGCTCAGGTCATGATCCTGAGGTCCTGGGATCGAGCCCTGCATAGGGCTCCCTGCTCTGCGGGAAGCCTGCTTCTCCCTCTCCCTCTGCCATCCCCCCCCCCACCCCCACCCCCCGCCGCTTGTGCTCTCTGGCTCTCTCTCTCTCTTTGTCAAATAAATAAATAAAATCCTTAAAAGGAATAAAATAAAGTAAAATATGGAGCGTTTTGGGCTGATTTGGTGTTGTATGAGAATGGTGTGTATGGTGGGATGTGGGCTAATGACCTTATAACCAAGTTTTTTGTGGGCCAAAAGTACGGGAACAGTCAACTTTGTGCATAGATAGAATAGATGGAATTGAACACTAACAAGAATAGACCACTTTTCTAAATGTAACGCCTGAAACGCTGCATTACAAATGTATTCATTTTATGGAGCGCCTGGCTGACTCAGTCAGTAGAGCATGCGACTGTTGACCTCAGAGTCATGAGTTCAAGCCCCATGTTGAGCATAGAATTTACTTAAACAAAAGAAGAGATGTATTCATTTTAAGTATTGTTCCACATATGACTGTGCATATGTTACCAAGGAGAGGAGACAGGTTAAACTCTCAGACTTTATCAAGAATAGAATGGAATCTAGAGAATTGGATTGATGAAGAGGGGACATTGGAGTCATGGGGTACTGCACAGGGGGGCAGCTTGTTAGTAAGAATACCAGTGATTCTTGGGAAGACTATTTGAGAAAGGGGAGGCAGGAAGACACTAAAACAAATGGCACAACTTAGTTTTGCTTTTACTCTCTAGAAAGATATGACAAATAATACCTTCTTTGAAGGATATTTTTATTGACTATGTGGACCCCTTTGTACTGCTGGGTCTTGTAAGGCAATTTGCCTATGCTTGAGAGAATGTAAAGACCTTAAGAGGTTATCTTTTATTTATTTTTTATTTTTATTTTTTTAATGATTTTATTTGTTTATTTGACAGAGAGAGAGACCGTGAGAGAGGGAACCACAAGCAGGGGGAGTGGGAGAGGGAGAAGCAGGCTTCCCGCCGAGCAGGGAGCCCGATGCAAGGCTCGATCCCAGGACCCTGGGATCATGACCGGAGCTGAAGGCAGCCGCTTAAACAACTGAGCCACCCAGGTGCCCCGTGAGGTTATCTTTTAAAAGGGGTTCTAGGGAAGCCTGGCTGGCTCAGTTGGTAGAGCATGTGACTCTTGATCTTGGGGTTGTGAGTTCGAGCCCCATGTTGGGTGTGGAGCATACTTAATAAAATAAAATAAAATAAAGTAAAATAGCTTCTAGAAGATTTTCAGGGAAATGAAGCAGTTTTGAGTGTGCTCTCAGCATATAATAAACCCCTTTTCAAGGAGTACTCCATCTCTCTGTTCCAAGTAGGAAACTGATCAAAGGGATTATGGTAGGTTGGAGAAATGATTACTTGATATTAGAACATATATACAGAAATTGACCTGCTGTGAACTTTTGTGAATCTCCCTACTTTCTTATAAAAGATAAGAAAATGATGAAGAAATCTGCAGACCATAAGAATTTGGAAATCATTGTTACTAATGGCTGTGATAAAGACAACTCTGCTCAGGATACACAGAATGACATTCATGCCGGTTCTTCCTTGAATGGCAGAAGTGCTGAAGAAATAAAGGCTGTAGATGAAAACTTGGAGCAAACTGGAAAAGATGCTATGTGCATTCTTCAAGGTATTGTCCCATCATAATTATCTGTCCAGCTTCTTTCCTATGAATGGAATACTGTTTTCATTATTTTAGGATGTTTAGGAGCAGTTTAGAATTTAAAAACCTCTTATTCAGGAGGCACCTGGGTGGTTCAGGAAGTTGGGTGTTTGACTCGATCTAGGCGTGGGTCTTGATCTTGGCGTCGTGAGCACACATTGGGCTTTGTACTGGGCAGGAAGCCTACTGAAAAAAAGAAAGAAGGAAGTAAGGGAGGGAGGGAGGGGAGAGAGAGAGAAAGGAAGGAAGGAAAGAAGGAAGGAAGGAAGGAGTTCCCATAAAAATCTCTTATTCAGGAATATCTTAGGGTTTATTAATATTATAAGGGTGTATAGCTTTGAAAGATAGTGGAATTAGGGGCAACTTTTATATTTTTATTGAGACTTTTTTATTGTGTTGCTTGGCATTTTAAAATAAAATTTTGAAAAAAAATTTTTTTAAAGATTTTATTTATTTATTTGACACAGAGAAACACAGTGAAAGAGGGAGCACAAGCAGAGGGAGTGGGAGAGGGAGAAGCAGGCTTCCCGCGGAGCAGGGAGCCCGATGTGGGGCTCGATCCCAGGACCCTGGGATCATGACCTGAGCCGAAGGCAGATGCTTAACGACTAAGCCACTCAGGCGCCCCTAAAATTTTGAAATTTTTAACTTTTATTCCTGATGTTTCTTTTAACCTAAACTTGTGATTATATGATGGCTTTGCTTTCCGTTCAGCAAGATAAGTTATAATCTTTTCATATCTTAGGACTCTAGGGGTGAGCCTATAGTATGTAGTTGATGACTTATGAACACTGCTGCAATTCAGTCAAGAAACCAGGAAATAGGGGCGCCTGGATGACTCAGTTGTTAAGCGTCTGTCTTCGGCTCAGGTCATGATAAAAATAAAAATAAAATCTTAAAAAAAAAAAAGAAACCAGGAAATAAACTTACTTAATATAACAACTGAACTTGTATAGTTGCATACCAATTTAGGCCTCCTAGCTGGTAGTCAATTTTCTCTTACAAGGTTATTAAGTTTTGTACAGTTTGATATGGACAGTGTCATTGTGTAATTACATGATAAACTATAATCTTTTCAAATAAAAATTATCAACTAAATTTAGTTTTGTTAAGTTAAAAGAAAAAATATGGCTTAATAAATCAAATTTGTCTTCAGTATGAAAATATATGAGCTGATAAATTTTGAGAATGAAATAAATGCATTTTTCTTCAATTAGAGAATAATTCTTCCATCATTTGTTCATTTTTAGATGTAAATGATGATCATGTTGAAGATGTTTCAGGAATTCATCATTTGACAAGTGATTCAGACAGTGAAGTTTACTGTGATTCCATGGAGCAACTTGGACAAGAAGAGGTAAAAATGACATTTTTTAATTGGTAAATTTTCAAAGTGATATATCGGAATTCAGTGTATAACTTCTTTTATTTATTTTTTACTTTTTTATTTTATTTTTATTATTATTATTTTTTTAGAGAGCATGCATGTGGGAGGTGGGGGGGAGGGGCAGAGTGAGAGGGAGGGAGAGAACCTCAAGCAGACTCCACACCCAGTTCAAGCCTGATGTGGGGCTCAATCTCACAACCCTCAGATTATGACCTCAACGAACTGAACCACCCAGGCACCCTGCATAACTTCTTTTTTTTAAGATTTTTTAAATTTATTTATTTGACAGAGAGAGAGACAGCGAGAGAGGGCACACAAGCAGGGGGAGTGGGAGAGGGAGAAGCAGGCTTCCCGCTGAGCAGGGAGCCCAACGTGGGGCTCGATCCCAGGACCCCGGGATCCTGACCTGAGCTGAAGGCAGTGGCTTAATGACCAAGCCACCCAGGCGCCCCCTTGCGTCTTTTAATAGCAGATGTACACGTTCATCACTTTGAAAATATACCTATAAAATGTTTAAACATTTGTATTTAAAATTATTTTTGTGATTTTAAAACTATATAATATTCCTGAATATCAAAAAATATTTAAACATTGTCATTTATCATATATTTATATTTGTAAATACTCTGAGGGAGGTGGGATGGGGAGACAGAGGGTAAACTCTTAAAGCTAGTCCCTATGTTTGAAACATTGATTGACAGTCAAGAAAAGTGAATAATTTTCAAATAAATCTGTTCTTCACACTGACTTATTTTTTAAAGTATAATTAACATACAATATTATATTAGTTTTAGGTGTACAACATGTTGATTCAATGATTCTGTACATTACTTACTCGGTGCTCACCACGATAAGTGTAGTTACCATACAACTCTATTACAATATTGTTGACTGTATTTCTTATGCTATACTTTCCACCTCTGAGACTTCTTTATTTTCCAGCTGGAAGTTTGTAGCTGTTAATCCCCTTTATCTATTTCACCCATCCCTGCCACATCCACCTCCCCTCTAGCAACCACCAGTTAGTTTTCTGTATTTAAGAGTTGTTGGCTTTTGTTTGCTTTTCAGACTCCACACATAAGTGAAATCATACAGTATTTGTCTTTCTCCGTCTGACTTATTTCACTTAGCCTAATACCCTCTAGGTCCATCCGTGTTGTTGAGAATGGCCAAATTTCATTCCTTTTTTATGGCCAAGTTACTTAGTTCATATCATTTCGTCTAGGAAGCCTCCACTCAGCCCCAGTACGGCGCCCCTCGCGTGAGTTCCTGTAGCGAGCGCCCATTGTCTGTCTTTTTCATAACACTTATCAAACTATGTTGTAGTGATCTTAACTTCTTTCACTCCCTTACCAAGACTAAGAAGCCTCTTGCAGACAGAGATTTTTAACTCTTATCCTTAGAGTTTAGCATAGTAACTAGAATAAGAGTAGACATTTTTAACCGTCTGAGCCACTCAGGTGTTCCCAAGATTAGACATTTTTTAAAAAATCTCTTGGATGAATGACTGACCCATGAGAACAATTCATTGTCAAAACTACTCAAGTCTTTGCTCACGGCTAAATCATTTCCATCCCGTTTCTTCCCGACACATAGGAAGCAGTAGATGAATACCGTTTTAGAAAAATATTTCCTATCATAACATGAAAAAAGTTTTATAAGAACAGTAATTCTATTATCGTAAAAATTTATGTTTATAGTTTTTAACTAAGTATTGTTTTAAATTTGTAGTCTTTAGACAGCTTTACATCAAACAACGGACCATTTCAATATTACCTGGATGGTGATCCCAATCAGCCCGTGGAAAATTCTGCTTTTCCTGAAGAAGGATCTCCTGGAAATGGCAACATTGGGGAACTGCAGGTGGTAGCCATTGAAGGAAAAGGTGAAGTAAAGCATGGAGGAGAAGATGGCCGGAGTAACAGCGGAGCACCACACCGTGAGAGACAGGGTGGAGAAAATGCGGACTGCCCTAATGTCAGAAGAGGGAGAGGTGTGTATTCTTTTTTGTTCTCACTGACTCTTTATAAACGAATTAGTAAAACGGGAAAGTTTCAGATGGGAGAGACGTTAGAACTAATCCACCTACAAAGGAGATGTTAAAAATTATCCTTACATAACATTTGACCATTTTTCTTTATGCATGGTTCTCTCCTTAGATTCTACAAGGCATAGTAGTTTGGTCTCTGAAGGTACCGGTTGGGGGGTGGGGAACATCCCTATTTCTCCATCTTTCATGCAGTTTTCTGAGGTAGCCAAATTTATGTTCTGTCACCCCCCTTCCCCCGAGCAATTGCTTACAGGTTCCTCTAGCTGCCTTTCTGCTTTTATTTGCTACTGTAGGTAAAAATTTGAATTCTGTCTTTTCCACATTTCCTTACTGAAATGAAAAGATAGCTGACAAATCAAGAAGTAGAGATAAAGAACATTTAACAATACAAAGGTAAACATTAAGAATAGTACTGTGATCAGGTAACAGAATAGAGTTGAATGGGGAAGAAAAGTAAGTATGTATTAATTTATAGTTGTTCATAGTTAGGAATGAATGGATACTGTCCAAAAAGAGAATTAACGGAAAGATAAATACCATATGATCTCATACGTAGTCTAAGAAAAAAGACTAAGCTTATAGATAGAGAATAGATAGATTGATCATTGCCAGAGGCAGAGGTGCAGGGGATGTGAAATGGGACAAGGGTCAAAGATAAAAACTTCCACTTCTAAAATAAGGAAGTCATGGGGATATGATGTACAGCATGGTGACGATCATGAATCATACTGTATTGGGTATTTGAAAGTTGCTAAGATAGTAAATCTTAAAAGATACCACAAGGAAAAACAATCTGTAACTGTTTGGTGACAGATATTAACTGGACTTATTGTGGTGATTATTTTGCAATATATACAAATATTAAATCATGATGTTATATGCTGAAAAAAAGGAAAATCCCTATATAATTTCATGAGATCATAAAAAGTGAAAGGATTATCTGTGTGTCCAGTTGAAAAAAAATCTGCATAAAACAATTGAAGACATAGGAGGAAAAAAGAGAGAATTGATGGTATTAAGAAAATTATTGTTTAGGGCTCCTGGGTGGCTCAGTTGGTTAAGTGTCTGCTTTCAGCTCAGGTCATGATCCCAGGGTCCTGGAATCGAGTCCCGCATCGGGCTCCCTGCTCAGCGGGGAGTCTGCTCCCTCTCTCTCTGCCCCTCCCCTCTGCTCGTGCGCTCTCTCTCTCTCTCTCAAATATATAAATAAAATATTTAAGAAAAAGAAAGAAAATTATTGTTCAAACACTAGCCATTTGAACACGTACCGAATGGTAAATATTTAACGAAGAAGAGAAAGATCACAACCTATTACTAGAGCCTTGGATTCAGGTCCCTTTCTTTAAGCAGTTTACCAAAATTGTATGTATGAAAGGCTTCCAATTTATTTTTTTTTTAAGATTTTATTTATTTATTTGAGAGAGAGAAAATGAGAGATAGAGAGCATGAGAGGGAAGAGGGTCAAAGGGAGAAGCAGACTCCCCGCTGAGCAGGGAGCCCGATGTGGGACTCGATCCCAGGACTCCAGGATCATGACCTGAGCCGAAGGCAGTCACGTAACCAACTGAGCCACCCAGGCGCCCGAAAGGCTTCTGATTTATAACCTGACTTCACCCCACCTATAAAACACCACAACTCCCGGCAATCACAGGGGTTCATAAAAGTGCCAGACCCTGAAGTTAAGCTTCACGAGCTTCACAGTAAATCTGCCTCAGCATTGAACAAGTATTATTGAGCTGTTCTTTGTCAGGCTCTGTTCTGGGTTCCTGGGGATGCTGTAGAGAACGAGATAGTCCCTCCTTCCACAGAGCTCATGTTCTAGTAAAGGGGAGCTGACAGTGAATAAGTCCATAATTCAGATTGGTTGCAAATGTGATAAGTGCTCCAAAAGGAAAAAAATGAATTGTTGTATTGCGTGACTGGCGGTGGGGATTACCATCACATGGGAATGGTCTGATTAATCCTGTCTTTGTGAAGGCTGGTTTGAAAGCTGACTGTGACATAGGATATTGTAAAGTGAGCAGAGATGGGACTAATTCTCTAGAGCCTTCCTTACCCTCCAACAGGCCCTCAGTCTCTTAGGGATATCTCAGTCTCTTAGGGATGCAGGAAAAAACCAAGCCTCCAACCAGATTTCCCACTTTTTTCCCCCTTGCAAATTCCATACCAATAGCTGAAGTGGTCCTTTCCTGAAAGCTGAAGAACCACTTCAAAACTTACTTCCTTTCAATACAAGAGTAAAGTCTTGAAATGGCATAAGCACCTCGGTGTTCTCTTTGGGGTTTCACCTGGTAAACAGCCCCAGTTCCGTTTCTCTAGCAAGATCACTTTTACAAAAACACTGCTTGATGCAAGGTCACCTTTGGGAATCCTGCTGCCGCTCTAGGGCTCCAGGGTGCCACAGGGCAACGAGGTAAACAGTTTCCTATTTATTATTTAAAACAAACAAACAAAACTTACCTGCTGTATTAGCAAACAGATAAGAACTTGTAATATTCCATTTCTGCACAGTAGTACTTTTTATATGCTGCAATGTAAAACTGTTACAGCCTTTCTGAAAAATAACTTGGCAACACTCATTGAGAACCTCTACAAAGGGGCGCCTGCATGGCTCAGTGGGTTGGGCATCTGCCTTCAGCTCAGGTAATGATCCCAGTGTTCTGGGATCGAGCCCTGCATCAGGCACCCTCAGTGAGGAGTCTGCTTCTCCCTCTCCCTCTGCTCTTCCCCCTGCTCATGCTCTCTCTGGCTCTCAAAAAAAAAAAAAAAAAAGAAGAACCTCTACAGAGTTGTCATCCTTTGACCCAGTAATTCTTCTTTTTTGATTCTGTTTTTCCTAAAGAAATCAGAAATTTGGGCAAGAATTTATTTTTTTAATTTTTAATTTTTTTTAAAAGATTTTATTTATTTATGTGACAGAGAGAGACACAGCAAGAGCAGGAACACAAGCAGGGGGAGTGGGAGAGGGAGAAGCAGGCTTCCTGCCGAGCAGGGAGCCCGATGTGGGGCTCGATCCCAGAACCCTGAGACCATGACCTGAGCTGAAGCCAGACACCTAACGACTGAGCCACCCAGGTGCCCCATTAGTAAGGAATTTTTGAGAATGCACCCCAAGTATGTAAATTATGTGTGAATTACATGCATTTCGTCATGTGCTAGTGTAATAAGTACATTATAAAACCTTAGCAAGAAAAACATTGAGTATATTAATACAAATAGAAGCTTATATATCTACTTCTTTTCTCTCTGTCTTTTGTGTACTTCCTGATTGCTTCCACTCCACTTTGGAGATTTAGAACTCAAAGAAATAATAGAGGAAAATGAGTAAAACGCACTATTGCTACTTCTATAAGAATTATTTAAAACTCCCTTATTTTGCTGTCTTAAAATAGGGCATAGACTGCCACACATGAGCGAAGGACCCAAGGGTCGGCAAGTAGGAAGCGGAGGTGATGGGGAACGCTGGGGCTCCGACAGAGGGTCAAGAGGCAGCCTCAATGAACAGATTGCTCTCGTCCTCCTGCGCCTGCAGGAGGACATGCAGAACATCCTTCAGAGACTTCATAAACTGGAAACACTAACGGCTTCGCAGGTGAGCTTTCGAATTTGTGTTCCTCCACTGCCGATCCTGTAAAACAGCAGATAAGTGTAATCTGTGTTGATCAGATTTACACAAATCAATGTAATGTAATGATTTTTAAAACAATAAAAAAGACTTAGGAGTGCTTGGCTGGCACAGTCGATAGAACATGTAACGCTTGATCTCTGTGTTGTGAGTTCAAGCCCCATGTAGGGCAGAGAGATTACTTTTAAAAAATAAAGTAATTTTAAAAAATTAAATAAATACTTTTAAAAAATAAAGTAATTTTAAAAAATTAAATAAAAAGGATCTACGTTTGAAAATATTGTTTACTTAAGAAAAGACTTACCCAGGGGTGCCTGGCTGGCTCAGTCGGTAGAGCATGCGTCTCTTGATCTCAGGGTTGTAAGTTCGGTCCCCATGTTGGGTATAGAGATTACTTTAAAACAAAACAAAACAAAATCTTGAAAAAAAAAAAGGCTGACCCAAAAGCGAACTGCCACTTAATAAAAAAAGTTTTCTAGTGTAAAATTACCAGTACCATGTTGGAGGTAGAAGTAGGGTAGCTTAGTATTAGAAGGATAAGTGCTGTTAAGGGGCGCCTGGCTGGCTCAGTCAGAGAGTGTTGGTCTCTTGATGTTGGGGTTGAGGGTTCAGGCCCCATGTTGGGTATAGAGATTACTTGAAAGCAAAATATTTTTTTTAAGAGTTTTTATTTGAGAGCGAGAGAGAGAAGGGGGGAGCCACCCAGGAGCCCCAGGATTGTTCAGAGAATTAAGTAAAATGCATAGTACAGTGCCTGGAACACTCATGTGACATTTACATATTGTCACATGACATGATGATGGTGATGATAATAGCAATGATAGTAAGCCAGCTTGGTTTCCTCCCTCAGGAAGTTCACAGCCTTAGAGAGGACCTCACTTAAATAATTCTCTGTCTTCATATTTTCTTTGCAATGGTTGCAACTGTATGGGATTTTTCCTTTCAAAAATCTTTTCCAAAAAATTCAGTAGGGGCGCCTGGGTGGCTCAGTCATTAAGTGTCTGCCTTCGACTCAGTTCATGATCCCAGGGTCCCGGGATTGAGCCCCACGCCGGGCGCCCTGCTTGGCGGGAAGCCTGCTTCTCCCTCTCACACTCTACCTGCTCCTGTTCCCTCTCTCGCTGTGTCTCTCTCTGTCAAATAAATAAATAAATACAATCTTTAAAAAAAAAGTCAGTAATCCTTATTTTAATCTAGCCATAGAATGGTAAATAGAACTTCTAAATATGTAAAAGCCACTGATACCAACAAAAATTCATTGCTCGACTAAACTTTTGTCAGACTCCTGCACTTTCTCTCAGGCCATCTCTCCACTTCTGCCTTGTAAAATCCAGTTTTATCAAGAGCCCTGCTCTGTCAGTTGAACCGGGCGGGCTCCTCATCCTCCACCAAGCCCAGGTGTTGTCTGAGATCACCCTGGCTCGTCTTCAGCACGAATCCTGTTAGGTCGGTTTAGCCAGAATCTTCCTTACCCTGATGTTTCCTGTTAGGAATTTTCCATCCACCGATCCCAGCCCTACTCCTTGATACGAGTATCAACGCCCATGCTGCGTTGGGAGTTGAGCCCCCTCCGTCTCCCCCTACTGTAGAAGTCCCTATGCTCATAGTGATAGCCCCTCTTCCATTGAAGAAAATCTTCCTTCCTGTGCTTTCACACGTGTCACTGATTTTTTTTTTTAACAACGTGTATGGATAAATACCATTAAACCAAAAAGTCATAATGTTACTTATACAGCTAGTGCCATGCTTAGATGGAAGCAAGGGTCCTTGGGAATCTTCATTTACCTTTCCAGACCCTTTATTACTTAGAAAAAAAAATCTGCTAAAAGTTAACATTTAATTGTTCTGACTCTACCTTAGTATTTGTTAGTAGTTGCTGCTTTAATGAGAATAGTGTCATCACATTGGGATTTGGTCACCTTGAATTCCATTGAAAATCACGCGGACTAATGTGACCTTAGTTAAGTCAGCATATACCAGGGATCCCAATTTTGTAAATCTATCCTTTATTCTGAAGAAAGTGCCATAAGGTAAATCTCCCGGTTAAAAATTATTATGCCTTGGGGCGTCTAAGTGGTTCAATCGGTTGAGCATCTGACTCTTGGTTTTGGCTCGGGTCATGATCTCAGGGTCGTGAGATCGAACCCCATATTGGGCTCCGCATCGGGCTCTGTGCTCAGCAGCAGTCTGCTCAAGATTCTCTCTCTCTCTCTCTGCCTCTGCCCCTCCCTGCTGCATGCTTGCTCGTGCGCACTCTCTCTTTCAAATAAATAAGTAAATCTTTAAAATATATCGTTATGCCTGCAAGGTACAATTACAAATAATACCATAAAGATCATTCCCTTGTCTAGATTCTTTCAGCACTTGCAATTTGATTATACTCTTCTTTAACACCTTAATGGTCTGTGAGGTCTAATGCAACATCTGGAGGCAACTAATTTAGTTTTACCTGTAAGGTATAGTCATCCTGGGTCCTGGGGTCCTTGAGATCATATGACTTCTAACAAGGAAATTTAAAGCCTGTCTCCTCCTTACCACTTCCTGCTGTTGGTTCAGTTTACAAGCCTCTGTGCTGTACCTCAAACTTGCCCGCAGGCGCCCTCCCACCGTTGGTCTTTGCACTTGCTATTCCTCTGTACTGAAAATTGTTCTCCTTAACGCCCCCACCCCGCCCCCCCTTAGCCACAGAGCATAGTTCTCTTTGTTTAGGTCTTTGCTCCAGTGTCAGCAAAGCCTTCTCTGACCACCCTATTTTTTTTCTTTAAATTTTTTATTCTTATGTTAATCACCATACATTACATCATTGGTTTGTGATGTAGTGTTCCATGATTCATTGTTTGTGCATAACACCCAGTGCTCCACGCAGAACGTGCCCTCTTGAATACCCATCACCAGGCTAACCCATCCCCCTACCCCCTCCCCTCTAGAACCCTCAGTTTATTTTTCAGAGTCCATCGTCTCTCATGGTTCGTCTCTCCCTCCAGTTTAGCCCCCTTCATTCTTCCCCTCCTGCTATCTTCTTCTTTTTTTTTCTTAACATATATTGCATTGTTTCAGAGGTACAGATCTGTGATTCATCAGTCTTGCACAATTCACAGCACTCACCATAGCACATACCCTCCCCAGTGTCTATCACCCAGCCACCCCATCCCTCCCACCCCCCCACCACTGCAGCAACCCTCAGTTTGTTTCCTGAGATTAAGAATTCCTCATATCAGTGAGGTCATATGATACATGTCTTTCTCTGATTGACTTATTTCACTCAGCATAACACCCTCCAGTTCCATCCACGTCGTTGCAAATGGCAAGATCTCATACCTTTTGATGGCTGCATAATATTCCATTGTGTGTGTGTGTGTGTGTGTGTGTGTGTGTGTGTGTGTGTGTGTGTGTGTATACACCACATCTTCTTTATCCATTCATCTGTCGATGGACATCTTGGCTCTTTCCACAGTTTGGCTATTGTGGACATTGCTGCTATAAACATCGGGGTGCATGTACCCCTTTGGATCCCTACATTTGTATCTTCGGGGTAAATACCCAGTAGTGCAATTGCTGGATCCTATGGTAGCTCTATTTTCAACTGTTTGAGGAACCTCCATACTGTTTTCCAGAGTGGTTGCACCAGCTTGCATTCCCACGAACAGTGTAGGAGGGTTCCCCTTTCTCCGCATCCCCGCCAACATCTGTTTCCTGCATCCCCGCCAACATCTGTCATTTCCTGACTTGTTAATTTTAGCCATTCTGCCTGGTGTGAGGTGGTATCTCACTGAGGTTTTGATTTGGATTTCCCTGATGCCGAGCGATGTTGAGCACTTTTTCATGTGTCTGTTGGCCATTTGGATGTCTTCTTTGGAAAAATGTCAGTTCATGTCTTCTGCCCATTTCTTGATTGGATTATTTGTTCTTTGGGTGTTGAATTTGAGAAGTTCTTTATAGATTTTGGATACTAGCCCTTTATCTGATATGTCATTTGCAAATATCTTCTCCCATTCTGTTGGTTGTCTTTTGGTCTTGTTGACTGTTTTCTTTTGCTGTGCAAAAGCTTTTTATCTTGATGAAATCCCAATAGTTCATTTTTGCCCTTGCTTCCCTTGCCTTTGGTGATGTTTCTAGGAAGAAGTTGCTGCGGCTGAGGTCGAAGAGCTTGCTGCCTGTGTTCTCCTCTAGGATTTTGATGGACTCCTGTCTCACATTGAGGTCTTTCAACCATTTTGAGTCTATTTTTGTGTGTGGTGTAAGGAAATGGTCCAGTTTCATTCTTCTGCATGTGGCTGTCCAATTTTCCCCACACCATTTGTTGAAGAGACTGTCTTTTTTCCATTGGACATTCTTTCCTGCTTTGTCAAAGATGAGTTGACCATAGAGTTGAGGGTCCATTTCTGGGCTCTCTATTCTGTTCCATTGATCTATGTGTTTGTTTTTGTGCCAGTACCATACTGTCTTGATGATGACAGCTTTGTAATAGAGCTGGAAGTCCGGAATTGTGATGCCGCCAGCTTTGCTTTTCTTTTTCAACATTCCTCTGGCTATTCGGGGTCTCTTCTGGTTCCATACAAATTTTGGGATTATTTCTTCCATTTCTTTGAAAAAAGTGGATGGTATTTTGATGGGGATTGCATTGAATGTGTAGATTGCTCTAGGTAGCATTGATATCTTCACAATATTTGTTCTTCCAATCCATGAGCATGGAACGTTTTTCCATTTCTTTGTGTCTTCTTCAATTTCTTTCATGAGTATTTTATAGTTTTCTGAGTACAGATCCTTTGCCTCTCTGGCTAGATTTATTCCTAAGTATCTTATGGTTTTGGGTGCAATTATAAATGGGATCGACTCCTTAATTTCTCTCTCTTCTGTCTTGTTGTTGGTGTATAGGAATGCCACGATTTCTGTGCATTGATTTTATATCTTGCCACTTTACTGAATTCCTGTATGAGTTCTAGCAGTTTTGGGGTGGAGTCTTTTGGGTTTTCCACATAAAGTATCATATCATTTGCAAACAGTGAGAGTTTGACTTCTTCTTTGCCAATTTGGATGCCTTTGATTTCTTTTTGTTTTCTGATTGCAGTGGCTACGACTTCTAATACTACGTTGAATAGCAGTTCTGACCACCCTATTTAAAATTGCAAGACTTGGGCGCCTGGGTGGCTCAGATGGTTAAGCGTCTGCCTTCGGGTCAGGGCATGATCCCGGGGTCCTGGGATCAAGTCCCGCATCAGGCTCCCTGCTCCTTGGGACCTGCTTCTCCCTCTGCCTCCCTCTCTCTCTCTGTCTCTCATGAATCACTAAATAAAATCTTTAAAAAAAATTAAAAAATATATAAATTAAAAATAAATAAATAAAATTGCAAGACTCTCCTCTCCAACATGTCTCATTTCCTCTCCCTGTTTTTCTTTTTCTTTCTTTCCTCCTTCCTGTTTTATTTTTCTTTATGGTGTTTATCATTACCTGATATAGTGTATATTTTACTAATTTATTCATTATTATTTGTATCTCTCCATTACAGTATAAGCTCCATTAGGGTAGCACTTTTTGTCATTTTGTTCCCTGTTGCATTTCTAATACCCAGAGTAGTAACTGGTACATAACAGATGCTGAGTAAACATTTACTGAATGAATGAATGAATGAATGAATGATCTTAATTTTCATACCATTTCTATGAAGTTATAATAAATGGAGTAACTAGAGTAATAAGTTTCCAACAATTAGTATAAGGAAACTTGTTTTCTGGATGAGCCAAGTTGGAATATAAATTTCCTAAATTTGAAATTTTTCTGCTTAGTTTATACATCTCATTGAAAAACTGACAGTATTCTTTCCCTCAGGAAAGGTAACTATGTGAGGTGAGGAATGTGTTAATTAACTTGATTATGGTAATCATTTCACAATATGTATATGTATCAAATTGTCACACATATATATTAATTATATCTCAAATTATATCTTTTTTTTAAGATTTTATTTATTTGACAGAGAGAAACACAGCGAGAGAGGGAACACAAGCAGTGGGGGTGGGAGGGGGAGAAGCAGGCTTCCGCGGAGCCGGGAGCCCGATGCGGGGCTTGATCCCAGGGCCCTGGGAACATGACCTGAGCCGAAGGCAGCCGCTTAACCGACTGAGCCACCCAGGCACCCCTCAACTTATATCTTTTTTTTTTTATATCTTAATGAAGCTGGAAAAAACTTTAAAAATAAACCTACAACACTAACAGTTCATTTCTCATATTTATCATATCTCTTGTGCTATAACTTTTTGTAAATTTTCAAAACAGATCTTTGGATATGATTTATTATTTTTTTTAAGATTTTATTTATTTATTTGACAGAGAGAGAGATAGCGAGAGCAGGAACACAAGCAGGAGGAATGGGAGAGGGAGAAGCAGGCTTCCTGCCGAGCAGGGAGCCCAATGCGGGGCTTGATCCCAGGACCCTGGGATCATGACCTGAGGTGAAGGCAGACACTTAAGGACTGAGCCACCCAGGCGCCCCATATGATTTATAATTTTAATAATAATCAAGGCTGCAGTTCTCAGATGTGTTTGTAAATTGGTAATTTTTTTGGAAATTAAAGAATAAGAAAAGTTGATTAGGTAATGGAATAACAGTATAAAAGAAGTAATGGTTTAGATTAGTTTGAGGTTTTATTTTGAAATTTTATATAATTTGAACTATAAAATATAAAATGTCAAAAGTATTTATTTGGCTAGCAATTTTAGGGACCTTGTTATTTGGCCAGTATGGGTTTTAGGACAATTGAAGCATGGTTAGCAGAATAAACTAATATTTTAGCTTTAAAAAAAAAAAAGGAAATAGGAAAATTACTATTTTTTTCTCATTTTGTCCAAGGTAAATCACTTTCATTTGTATTTATAGGCAAAATCGTCAACATTACAGACCAGTTATCAGCCTCCCTCACAGGTAAGAAATTCTTAAGTCTAAGTCCCAGGGTTTCAAATGACTTAAAATAAATTTAGGTATACAGGTTCTTAAAGTATTCCAAATGAAATCTACCCTGTAGAGCTTTGAAGTTAAAATATACTTGTTATGTGTTTAAATCTAAAAGTACTCCTGGGAATCTACTTACTGAATTACGCTCTGAGGTACAGAATACCTCCCTTCTGTATAGCAAGACTGACATTTGTTATTAAGTTTTATATTTTCAAAATTATGAAATAGTATGTTTTTATGTTTATACATGCAATGTGTAATAGACTGGTGACCAGCTTATTTTATTTTCTCAGAGACCATCTTGGTGGCCCTTCGAGATGTCTCCTGGTGCATTAACTTTTGCTATCATATGGCCTTTTATTGCCCAGTGGTTGGTGCATTTATATTATCAAAGAAGGAGAAGGTAATGTAGTTTTATGATTGACAATAGTTTGCAGAGTCTTATAATCTATAGTAGACAGAGCTTTCAATAGCAGTGAAGAGGATAGGTCTGTTTTATAGATGTATTGTCAGACTGGCCATTCTGTACCGATCCCGAGACTGAACTATCTTGGAAATGATACCTAGTGGATTTCTAGTACCTGTTAGACTTAAAAAAATTAAAGTCTGATGGTTATTTTGGGCTCTTTGCTAACATTAAAGGACCACAGACAATAGGTAGGGAAACAAATAATGCCTGCATGCTCTTTGAACTGGACATTGACATTTCAGAAGACTTTTAGCCTGGTGTTGACTATCTCTAGAAATAGAGATTTTTCTAATTTGAGGGCCAATATTCCAGTTTGGGATGCCAGGAGATACCGCAGATAGGCCTGAGAATAATAGATTGGGATCCTTGAAAGGGCTCTGAGATTGTCTAGGTTAGGAATAACCTGAGGCTCAATCTCTTGGGTTCATTAAAGCATTTTTTTTTTTTAGACACTACGTAAACTAAATTACTTCGCATGGCTGGGCATATAGACCATCGTTTACCGCACTCATGGCCTCACTTACTATGTTTTTGGTGTTTTCATCACCATGTCCCATTAAATAACAACAGATGGGGAGAAGAAATAGGATATTTGATAATTTTAAGTGCCGTCTTAAATATGTGCAATAGAGACACATTTTTAAAAATCTACAAGTTTAAATAATTAATGGGTATGCTGTTCTTCTACCAAAGAACCCAAGTCCCTAATTAACTGTATTTGCTATCAAAAGCGGAAATGAGGCATTCGCCCTTCTCTTCTCTGGAAGGGATAAACAGCACACTAGTTAACGTAAGTGCTCCAGTCATAATACCTGATGGCAGAGAAACCGAAATGCATCAGGATTTGGGTGAATCCTTTTAGTCTTCCCGTTTTCTGCTTATGTTAAGACAGTTTGACTTATGTTCGTAAGAGAACTAAATAAGTTCCGTGGTACATTCATGTTCTTGGAATACACCCGCCCACTTGAAAAAACTTGAGTAGGAGTTCAGAAACAAAAACTGCTCTCACACTGTTATTTACCTCTTTTCTAAGTCATTTGTATAGATGTCATTTCAGCTGTGTGGAAGGTGGGTGGCAGGGTTCGATAAACCTTAGTTTAAGTCCTTTCTTTTCTTCTTTTTACACATTTTACATTTCTCCCATGACGGTCGGGTTTAGTGCTACACGGTGGGCTTTTTTTTTTTTTTTTTTTTCAGATTTTATTTATTTGAGAGAAAGAGAGTGAGCGAGGGAGAGCATGGAGGGGAGCGGGCAGAGGGAGAGGGCGAAGCAGGCTCTCCACTGAGCAGGGAGCCTGACGGGGCTCGATCCCAGGGCCCTGGGATCATGACCCGAGCCGAAGGCAGATGCCTAATGACTGAGTCACCCAGGTGCCCCTCACACAGTGTTTTAAATTTTAATTTCCCTAATAAATGGAGAGAAAAAGGACCCAACGTTTTCTCACTATTTCGTAGGAATGCTAGATTCAAGCAACAGGACACAATGGCCCTGAAGTTAGGTGTTGACATAATTGGCAATGTATTTCAAAGTTCCTTTTCATATTTCCTTTGTTGAAAGTTGAGGATTGGAGAGTAGAGAAATTTGGCACAAGACAAAAACCCTAACGCTTACTTGGGTTAATAATTTATGTTATGCTTAAGTTTGCAGCAGCTTATCACTTTATTAAAGATGGAAAAAACAATGACTTTGCTTCAGCAGTCACCAAAAATTGCAGTTTTTCCAAAAAAAATTTTTTTAAAGATTTATTTATTTATTTATTTGACAGAGAGAGAAAGACACAGTGAGACAGGGAACGGAAGCAGGGGGAGTTGGAGAGGGAGAAGCAGGCTTCCCGCAGAGCAGGGAGCCCTACGCGGGGCTCGATCCCAGGACCCCGGGACCATGACCTGAGCTGAAGGCAGACGCTTAATGACTGAGCCACCCAGGCGCCTCCTAAAAGTATTTTTTTAAGATATTCCTTCCTGTTAGACATCTACATCATTTCTCCTAAGTATCCCTTTTGATTGCTTACAGATGCCTCTGAATGGAGAAACTCTTACCTATTTTTTTTTAAGATTTTATTTATTTATTTGATAGAGATAGGGAGAGGAAGAGCACAAGCAGGTGGAGTGGCAGGCAGAGGGAGAGGGAGAAGCAGGCTCCCCGCTGAGGAAGGAGCCTGACGTGGGGCTCGATCCCAGGACCCTGGGATCATGACCTGAGCCGAAGGCAGCCGTTTAACCAACTGAGCCACCCAAGCGCCCCACTCTTAACCTATTTTTTTTTTGATGTAATGTTCCATAATTCATTATTTGCGTATAACACCCAGTGCTCCATGCAGAACGTGCTCTCTTTAATACCCATCACCAGGCTAAACCATCCCCCACCCGCCTCCCCTCTAGAACCCTCAGCTTCTTTTTCAGAGTCCATCGTCTCTCATGGTTCATCTCCCCCTCCGATTCCCCCCCTTCATTCTTTCCGTCCTGCTATCTTAACCAATTTTCAATACTCTACTTTGTTATTGTTGAATCTTCATCAAGTTTTCAGTATGTTAAGTGTTTAGTCCTTCCAAGTTACCAACTATTTAGACTGTGCAACTGCATTTTGTTTTAAAGATTATTTATTTATTAATTTATTTGACAGAGAGAGAGACAGAGAGAGGGAACACAAGCAGGGGGAGTGGGAGAGGGAGAAGCAGGCTTTCTGCGGAGCAGGGAGCCCCACGTGGGGCTCGATCCCAGGACCCCGGGATCGTGACCTGAGCCGAAGGCAGATGCTTAACGACCGAGCCACCCAGGCGCCCAGTGTGGAGCAATTTTTAATCTGACGGTTATATAGGAATGGAAACTAGAGAGCAGTGTGTATGGTTTGGAAGAGATGGGTTCTGTGTTAGAGATGAGGAGAAAGATCCAGAAATCCAGTTGGAGTGGGAAAGGTGTGGAAAGGAGTGGGTATGCCCTATCCTTAATAGGAACCATCCTATGCCTCGACCCCTCATACAGTGTCTGTGGGCTTTCAATAAATGTGTGCTGAGGGCATGACTGAAGGCCCACTATTTGTAGGAGGTCACACTGAAGTACCATATGATATAGAAAGCTTTCGTTTTATTTATTTATTTATTTTAAATGGGTTTTTTCCCCATTTTAGTTAATAAATATGCACCTGGGTACAAACACACTGAGAGAGTTCCATATATATGTAAAATAAGTAGCTATTTGCGGTAAGCTTTTTGAAAAGATGTTTTGTTTCCTTGAACATTAAAAGTAATGTGTGAGGTCCACTGCTTGATTTTTGTTTCCCCCGCAGTGCAGAAGAATCTAAATTCAAAAGTAAATTACTCGTGGGGCGCCTGGGTGGCTCAGTCGGTGAAGCATCTGCCTTCGGCTCAGGTCATGATCTTAGGGTCCTGGGATTGAGCCCCACATCAGTCTCCCTGCTCAGTGGGGAGTCTGTTTCTCCCTCCCCCTTTGCCTGCCACTCCCCCTGCTTGTGCTCTCTCTCTCTGTCCAGTAAATAAATAACATCTAAAAACAAAATTGTATTATCACTCTGCAGCAGATCAGAAAAAAACCAAAAAACAAAAACATTTTTTCTGAATGTGGTATGAAGAGCAACACCTACAGACTTCTTGTCCAAAAATTGGCCCTGCGCGGCCTCTGTGGTTCTGCCTCTACCCAGTTACCCAACCTGACCATTCTAATAAAATTATCCAGGAGTACAATACTAAAAGCAGCCCTATTAAGTCCAAAAGACTACCCTTAAGCTATTACTTTGAAGGGAAGGATGTTTGTAACCGCTTTTCTTTATCATCCTGCCCAGGTTAATAAATATGCGTGTAGTTTCTTGGGGCACTGAGCTTTCAGTAGCAGGTTCTAGGAACTAGGTAGGTGTGGGGAGGATTTCTGCAGGAACACTTCAGGTGGAGCCTGGGGCAGATGGTCCTGCCTCAAAAAGTCCAGGCTTCTGAGGAGGGGAAAGAATCCATCAGTCCAGCCGAGCAGATCCTTGAGCAGGCAAGGCGAAAGGCATAATGTTTCCCTCTACCCTTAATCTGTTGTTTTCTGTAACTTTTCTTCTCTTATCACACCATACCCTACATTTGCAAGTTAATTTAAAAAGAAAAAAGGACAAAAAGATCTCAGGAAAAGCCTTGAAAAACATTCTAAAGTTCTGAAAATACTGATGGGGATTTATGTCTATTTACCTATTACAGGAGAAGATTGCGGATTAGAGAGTTGTGTGCTTTTTTGTAAATCTGCAAAGGATTTTGTGTAGGAATCTACATCACGTGGGTTGTTAGTGTCGCTAACTGTTCATGCACCTTCCAACTAACATTTCTGCTAAAACCTCACTCGGGCTGTTAGTCTTCAGAACCAACCCGCAATTGTGGGACGCCTTGGTGGCTCAGTCAGTTACGCATCTGCCTTCAGCTCGGGTCATGATCTTGGGGTCCTGGGATCCAGCCCCAGCCCCACTTTGGGCTCCCTGCTCAGTGGGGAGTCTGCTTCTCCCTCTCCCTCTGCTCCTCCCCCCAGCTGGTGCTCTCTCTCTCTCTCTCTCTCTCTCTCTCAGATAAATAAATAAAACCTTTAAAAAAAAGAAGTACCACCCACAATTCTGTTCTGGCTCCAGGGGCTTTTTTTTTTCTTCATGCCTTGAGGGCTGTCCTTATGTTACATAATATGAAAAATGATCTGCTCATTTAAAATGTCACTCCTGCCAAGGAAGTGTACGTAAGAGGTTTTCTACAGAAGATAAAGTCTGATGGTATTATCTAAAATATCACTCCTGCCAAGGAGGTTGCATAAGAGCATTTCTGCTGAGGTGAGGAATGAATCTGTGATGAGAACGTTCCAGGCATTTTGGCATCTTGAGTTGTGGGGCGGAATAGAGATTTCACCGCTGTGGGACCTTTCCCAGACCTCAGATCATACGCGAATTGTTTTGTGCTAACAAGCCCACCCTTCTCTGATCACTCGTTCATTCTGCTATCACTAAAACTGTCACATTATGCCTTTCCAAACTTAGTTTATATATCTCCCTCTCACACCCAAGCTAACCTGAGAGCTCTTCTGAGAGTTGAGAGCCTGCCTCATTTATGTTTGAATCCCCAGTGCTTGGCACAGTGCCCAGAAAGTAACAGACACAAAATATATGTTGATTTTTTTTTTTAAGATTTTATTTATTTAGTTGACAAAGAGAAAAGAGCGTATAAGCAGGAGGAGCGGCAGGCAGAGGGAGAGGGAGAAGCAGTCTCCCATCTGAGCAGAGAGCCCAGACCCCAGGACCCTGGGATCATAACCTGAGCCGGAATCAGACACTTAACCAACTGAGGCACCCAGGTGCCCCAATATATGTTGATTAAATGAGTAGTCTAGGTTGTATATCTATCAACCTTTTGTAATCTTACTCAGCTTTTTTTGTTTCAGAACTTTTCCAAGTTATAAATTAATTCCCAAAACTCTGAATTGCATTAAGCCAACTAGAAAAGGATGAGAAGTAATTTCTTAAGAACTGTTGGTAATTTTATGGTTTGATTCTGAATATGAATATTATTGTTATCATTCAAAGAATTCTCTGGTATGGATGTGTTTTGTATTCAGGTTGCATTTATATTCATAGGAAATTGGTTTTTACTTTGTTTTTAAAGAAAACTGAACTGAAGAAAATGATATTTTCCCCAAGAAGACTACTGGGCCTGAATGACCTCAGAATGAGATGGAACTTCCGTGGAACTCACAAGAAATCTTAGTTTGTGATGATTACACTTCTTCTTGTCGTCAGTAGTTTGGTTTGTGTACATATATACATATATAGATATTTTGCACTACACAAATGATAACATTTTAAGGACTAATATTGCTGATACTTGAATCATTAATCTCAACTAGGTTATAAGTAGCATACATAGATTTGCCCTACCCTTGAACTTGAAGGACATTAAATTATTAATTATTGTTTGGTAACATGTTTACCTGATTATCTCCCATAGAGAACTATAAGCTGCTTTTCCAAGGTACAGTTGTGATAATGAGATGAGATTTATAACTGGATATTTTTAATTTTCTAAATTAACTATGAGAAAGAATGCAAACCAGGAGTGAATTTCAAATGAGATTAAATCAACTTTCTGTCTTAGTCACTGAATTGCCATGCCAAGGACTAGAAAACTCCTGGAGAATCTTCTCCACATCCACTCCTCGGGCTGCCCCGAATCCCTCCTGGGCATTCACAGCGCTGACTTTAGTGTTTAGGCGCCCTTATTACAAAGTAGAGCCCTACATCCGAGGCGTACTTTTTCCAAACGAACGCAGACTAGACATAACCTGCTGACAGGAATGATGAAGAACCGGCTGCAAGTAGGCCTGAAAGTATACTCTGAGCCTGTAGCTCATTGGTAAGATTTTCTCCAGCCGTATACATTTATTCCTTTGTAATCGCTTTTCTGTAACTGAGGATATCTTGTTTCTGCTTCATAGGGTGCTTTGAAATATAAAATGAAAACTTATTTATACTGTTTTTACAAAGGTCAAAAAGGAAACACATGAAAATCACTTTTCTGCAACTGGTAAACTACGCAGACTGGACTCCTAACCTCTTAGTGCCTCCGTTTCTCTCTCATTCAAAGGCATATAATTCAGTTACTTCATTTTTTTCCCCAAATAACTAGAGATCCGTTTTCCCTTCGGGGTATAATATTTGAGATATACCTATTTCACAGGGGTAATGGAAGGATTCGCAGGCTAGCAGGCCATATGCTTCCATATGAGTAAGGCACACCCAACTAACGTAAACTTAAATGTCCCCCGTTTAGACTAAAAAGAAGACTGTAATTTAGATCCTTGAAGGCTTTGTTTGGAATTATTCTTCCTATATACCTTCCAAAACTCCATTTATTTAGATGTACCTTGTACTGTAAAGATTTCTCTCATTCAAAGGCATAGTAGCAAATAATTTTTAAGCATTCTTGGTATGTATGATGTTGGGTTCAGCATCATGTGTTCAGAGTGTTTTCAGTAAGAAAGTAATCCATCCCTAGGATAGAGGGTGATTCTTTGTTTGCTTGAAGAAAAAAGTATAAGAATATAATTTGCTTTCCCCAGACTCTTTTTTCCTTTTTTTTTTCATGTAACTTGGTGTTTTTTATTTTTTAATCACATCTTGACTAAAATGTGTCTATCTAAAGGGATTACCAATATTTGCTTTTTAAAAACTGTTCTGTAGGTATTTGGGGAAAAAAATGAAGCAAGTAACTGAATTATATGTAAAAATAACATTTAAACCTGTGGATCAGGGATTATTTTCAAAAATTAGGTATCAATTTGGTATCAGAAAGTGGTGGCTTTTCTCTTTAGCAAATCAGTTAACTAAATGCCAATTAAGAATGGAAGCAGAGGTGATTCATTACAGGCACTGGGAGGTGACTGACTCCTAGGGATAACCATTTTTTTCCTATTCCAAAGTCTTATTTTATAGTTTGAAAAGCACTTTGCACACAGTTCTTGTATATACAAGTAAAGATGTAATTATGGGATATAGTGTGACTGCTTTGTTTAATAAGAACCTCATTTAAAATTTTAAATTGACAGCTGGTTTTTTTTAATGATCTACTTCTTTTCTGTTTCTTTATTGTAAAACTACGTTAAAAATAAAAGGTTAATGAGAAGTGCTATGGTTTTTATTACTTGTTACTGCTAGAAGTACATTGATTATAAAGGATTAAACGAGCAGAAATAGTGGGAATTCATAGAACGTAATCATGCCTCTTTCGGAATAAAGCCATGCTATTACATACAATTTCATAAAAGTCCCAACGTGGGATAAAGTAGAACTCCTTTAGTCATTTGGTTAAGAATGTTATTGATCCAGCAAAGTCTCAGTTTCCATTCTTTCACCAAATAGCTAGCTTCCCCTAGCCACTCAGTGCACCCTTAATCAGCAAAGACATCTTAAATACACACAGTTGGTCTTAGGTGGAATATGGTGAGAGAAGTTTGTGTTTTTTGGTTTGTTTTGTTTTGTTTTTTCCTAAAGATTTTATTTATTCATTTGAGAGAGAGAGAGCGCACAAGCGGGGAGGGGAGGGAGAGGGAGAAGCAGGCTCCCAGCCGAGCAGGGCGCCCGACTCGGGACTCGATCCCAGGACCCTGGGATCATGACCTCAGCCGAAGGCAGACGCTTAATGACTGAGCCACCCAGGCGCCCCAGCTTATTTCTTTTTAGCACTGACTCATATTTGATCGTATGGATGCACCACAGTTTATTTATCCTTCCACCTATTGAAGAACATCTTGGTTGCTTCCAAATTTTAGCACTTATGAATAAAACTGCTGTCAACGACTGTGTGCAGGTTTTGTGTGGTCATACTCATTTGGGTAAATACCAAGGAGCATGATTGCTGGATCACATGGTAAAGGTATGTTAGGTTTTTTTTGGGGGGGGTAGTGGAGAGAGAGCATGAGCGGGGTGGGGAGGGGCAGAGAGAAGGAGAGAGAGAAAATCCCAACAGGCTCCACGGCCAACACATTGCCCAATGTGGGGCTTGATCCCACAACCCTGAGACCACAACCTGAGCCAAAATCAAGAGTTAGATGCTCACCGACTGAGCCACCCAGGTGCCCCAGTATGTTTAGTTTTATAAGAAAGTGCCAAAATGTCTTCCAGAGTGGCTGTACTATTTTGTATTCCCACTAGTAATGAACAAGAGTTCTCGTTTCGTGTCTTTGCCAGCATTCGGTGATGTCAGTGTTTAGGATTTGAGCTGTTCTGAAGGGTGTGCAGTGGCACCTCGAGATTTCATTCTCTTTCTCTTTGAATTACAGCCTGTAAGGTTGATACTGTAGAGATCTGGGCCATCTATCCTGCAACTTGGAGGAGGCTGAGATAATAAGGCCAACATCTGGACCTAAGAACTTAGACCCCAGTCAGATACAGTGAATTCAAGTGAACTCTGGAAACACTACCCCTCTCTTTATACAATTTGTTTACATGGATTAATAAATTTCCCCTGTTACTTAAGGTAGTTTCAATTAGGTTTCTGACACTTGCAGCCGGAGACCTGACTACTGTAGGCACCTCTTGATTCTCCGGACGGATGTGGTGTGCAGGCTTTGGAGCCGGACTGTCTAGGTTAGAATTGTGTGCAGTTATGGGAAAATCACTTAAAACTTGTGTTTCAGTTTCCTTGTATATAAAATTTGGATAATAATGTCGTAGGGTTAATACATGTAGTATACAGAGAACAGTGCTCAGGACCCGGTAAGTACTTAGTAACTGATAGCTATTCTGCTGGCACTATCCTTTTGATTATTTCACTATCAGTCCTTTTACAGAGGTAGGACGAGAAGACATAAAATCCAATTCCCTTTCACAGGTTTTGAAAGTGCTATAAAAAAGATAGATACTGGAAATGTCAGTGCAAGGGTACAGACTTTTATTTATTTATTTATGTTTTAAACAAGAGCCAGTCTCCTCCACTTATCCTCTGGATATGATCCCTTTCCTCAAGGATTTTTACCATATTTTTCTTCCCCGGAAGCAACTCCTTTCATCACTTTTGGTTGATTTTGGGGGGGCTACTTACCTCCAAGGTCCTAAATAATATGTTTGAACTGCTATTCTTTGATCCTTGTGTTAGGAATTGTTTACTTCCCACTACTGAAATTGAAGATCTCATTATTTTTCCTTCCTTTACATTCATTGCTCACGTGTATCCTTTTCATTTCCCCACCTTTGCAATACTGCTCGTCAAAACTGAAGGGTCTAAGATCTTATGCTACCAGGAAGCTAGCAAGTTTGCCTGGCACAGTTTTATGGATGCTAGTAGAACGAAGGAGGGTTTATTATACATAGCAATATTAGCAGCGAGAGTATCGGCATTTTGGTACTGGTGCTCCCAGCCCCAAGCCCCACAGGGTGACACAGGAGGTCAGATGGCACCTGCACATGCAGTGGGGGTGCCTTACAGGAGAGCAGCCCTGACTTTAGGGAATGCGAATCTTTTATTTTTTTAAAAGATTTTATTTATTTGACAGAGAGAGGCAGAGCAAGAGAGGGAACACAAGCAGGGGGAATGGGAGAGGGAGATGCAGGCTTCCCGCGGAGCAGGGAGCCCGATGCGGGGCTCGATCCCAGGACCCCAGGATCATGACCTGAGCCGAAGGCCGACGCTTAACGACTGAGCCACCCAGTCGCCCCAGGAGTATTCTTTTCTTTATACTATACTATATGCAATATCCTTTAAAATCTCTCTGGGGATACTAATGATAATACTTTTGAAGTTTTCTCTCTGTGTGTAGACTCTGTTGCCCTCATTACTTTTTCTCCAAATTGTTTTGGTCTATATAGTTAAAAAGACTTTCCTCAGGTATCCAGTAATCTTGGTTGTTTGGTCATATTTGTGAGTAAGAGACTACAAAGCTGATTGGAGGCTCTCAGTGGGGCTTAGATACACTAGGCTTCACTGAAGGGCTTTCTGTGTAAGCCGTTTAAAGTTGGGGAACATCCATGTCACATCTTTGGATTTCTTTTTCTTTTTTTCTTTTAAGTAAACTCTATATCTTAAGTGGGGTTCGAACTCATGACCTGGAGATCAAGAATCACATGCTCTGCTGACTGAGCCAGCCAGGCGCCCCATCTTTGGATATTTTTAAAGATCTCTTGAGCTGGTTAAATTCCTGATAACACTCTACTTATCTCGTGCCTAGAGGGTTAGATCATTTCTATCTACATTCTGGGAGCTGACTGAGGGTCGGGGTTAGAGGGCTGGGGGTCTTTTTTTTTTTTTTTAAGATTTTATTTATTTATTTGTCAGCGAGAGAGAGACCATGAACAAGCGGAGTGGCAGAGGCAGAAGCAGGCTTCCCGCCGAGCAGGGAGCCCGATGCGGGGCTTATCCCAGGACCCTGACATCATGACCTGAGCTGAAGGCAGACGCTTAACCGACTGAGCCACCCAGGCGTCCCATGGGCTGGGGGGTCTTGGCATTTGGTGTACATGTTCGCTTAAAGCCCATTTTAGTGCCATTATTGTATTAGAGACCCAACAGAAACGGCAGATTCATTTGGATATGTTGAGGAGAGTGCAACAAAGAGCCTATTTATACAGGAATGGGTAGGGCATAAGGAAACCACAAGGAATAGTTTAGTGCTATGTCAGTTTGCTAGGGCTGCCACAACAAAGTACCATAGACGAGGTGGCGAAAACAACCCAGTAGTAAAGCCCATTTATTTTCTCACAGTCTGGAGTTTACAAGTCCAAGGTCAGCATATTGTCAGGATTGATTTCTTTTGCGGTCTCTCTCCTTGGCTTATAGGTGGCCATCTTTCGCCTGCAACTTCACACAGTCTAAGCTCTGTATTTGTGTCCTACTCTAGTTTTCTTTTTCTAAAGATTTTATTTATTTATTCGACAGAGACAGCGATAGAGTACAAGCAGCGGGAGCGGGAGAGGGAGAAACAGGCTTCCCGCGGAGCCGGGAGCCCGACGCGGGGCTCGATCCCAGGACCCCGAGATCACGACCGGAGCCGAAGGCAGACGCCCAACCATCTGAGCCACCCAGGCGCCCCCTACTCTCCTTTAAGGACGCAGTAATTACTATATGAGTTATATGAGGCCACCCTAATGGCCTCATTTAACTTAACTCCCTCTTTAAAGACTCAATCTCCAAAAACACTTACAGTCTGAGGTCCTGAAGGTTAGGACTTCAACATACGAATTTTGGGATGACACAGTTCAGATCATAACAAGTACCTTCGGAGGTAATAACAGTAGGTCTCCAGTGATAAGGGGAAGGAGCATTATCAGATGCCACAGACAGATTGGTACTGTGGAGACAGTTACTTTACAAGAGCTGAAAACTGGTGGAGAGGCAACCAGCCTACCTGGACCTACAGGGAAGAAAGTGTGGGAATCAATCTTCCAACCTCCGTCTTTTCCTTCCCTGGGATCTCCTGGTCATACTCCCCGGTAGCCAAATCTAACCGGAAGCCAGAGTATAGGGCCGTCTGTTGATGTAGCCAACACTAGTCAGCTTCCCAGGACACACAGCAGGCTGGAGAAGGGTGGAAGGGGATCTGGAGGGGCAAATGAAAGATCTACAGCACAGTCAGTACCCCTGCTTTCGTGTGTGCTTGGGATCCTCTCTGTTTGCCTATAAAGAGGAAAATCCCACACTATTTGGCAAGAGGAAGGGAGGGCATATTTAGAAGAGTGTGTGCAGTTGGGGAGGAGATCTACGATTTGGCTTCTAATATGGAATTCAAGGAATTATTTTAACCACTCCTTTTGACCCTTACTTTGGGATGTTTCTGGTGCCTACACCTGACTGAACCTATTTGAGGACTTCTGTAGTGTAAATTGGATTTACTTTTGGCTATCTCCAAGATGCACTGAGGATTTCGTTTCCTAAGTTTTTACTACTCACCCATTTATTTTTAAAATTTTTTTATTTAAATTCCTGTTAGCTAACATACAGTGTAATATTAGTTTCTGGTGCACAATGTAGTGATTCAACTTTTTGGTACATCACCCGGTGCTCATCACAGCAAGTGCCCTCCTTAATCTCCATCACCTATTCCACGCATGCCCCGCCCACCTCCTCTCTGCTAACCATCTGGGTGTTCTCTGTAGTTAAGAGTCTGTTTCTTGGTCTCTTCATCTCCCTTTCCCATTTGCTTGTTTGTTTTTTTTCTTTTTTTTATTAAAAGATTTTATTTATTTATTCATGAGAGACAGAGAGAGAGAGAGAGAGAAGCAAGAGGGAGAAGCAGGCTCCCCACTGAGCAGGGAGCCCAATGCGGGACTCGATCCCAGGACCCTGGGATCATGACCTGAGCCAAAGGCAGACACTTAACCATCTGAGCCACCCAGGCGCCCTGTTTTGTTTCTGAAATTCCACGTATGAGTGAAATCATATGGTATTTGTCTTGACTGAGTTATTTCACTTGGCATAATACTCTCTAGTTCTATCCACATCGTTGCAAATGCCAAGATCTCATTCTTTTTTATAGCTGAGTAATGTTCCTCCCTCCCTCCCTCCCTCCCTCTCTCTCTCTCTCTGATGTGGAAATGGAGAAAGATGTGGAATATCACCACATCTTTCTCCATTCATCAATCAGTGGACTCTTGGGCTGTTTCCATAATTTGGTTATTGTAAATAATGCTGCCATAAACATAGGGGTGCAATAGCCCTTTGAATTAGTATTTTTATATTCCTTGGGTAAATTCCTAATAGTGCAGTTGCTGGATCATAGGATAGTTCTATTTTTAACTTTTTGAGGAACCTCTATACTGTTCTTCAGAGTGGTTGTACCAGATTGCACTCCCACCAACAGCGTAAGAGCGTTCCCCTTCCTCCACATCCTCACCAACACCTGTTGTTTTTTGTGTTGTTGATTTTAGCCATTCTGGCAGGTGTGAGGTGGTATCTTATTGTAGTTTTGATTTGTATTTCCCTGATGATGAGTGATGTTGAGCATCTTTTTACGTCTGTTGGCCATCTGGATGTCTTCTTTGGAAAAATGTCTATTCATGTCTTCTGCCCATTTTTAATTTGGATTATTTGTTTTTTGGGTATTCAGTTGTATCAGTTCTCTATATATTTTGAATACTAACCCTTTATCAGATATGTCATTTGCAAATATCTTTTCCCATTCAGTAGGTTGCCTTTTAGTTTTGTTAATTGGTTTCTTCGCTGTGCAGGTTTTATTTCGCTGTAGTCCCATTAGTTTATTCTTTGGTTTCCCTTGCCTTTGGAGACATATCTAGAAAGAAGTCGATATAGCGGATGTCAAAGGGGATACTGCCTGTGTTCTTTTCTAGGATTTGTATAGTTTCAGGTCTCACAGTTAGGTCTTTATTCCATTTTGAATTCTTTTTTTTAATTTTTTATTGTTATGTTAATCACCATAAATTACATCATTAGTTTGTGATGTAGTGTTCCATGATTCATTGTTTGTGCATAACACGCAGTGCTCCACGCAGAATGTGCCCTCTTTAATACCCATCACCAGGCTAAACCATCCCCCCACCCCCTCCCCTCTAGAACCCTCAGTTTGTTTTTCAGAGTCCATCATCTCTCACGGTTTGTCTCCCCCTCCGACTTACTCCCCTTCATTCTTCCTCGCTTGCTATCTTCTTCTTCTTTTTTTTTCTTAACATATATTGCATTATTTGTTTCAGAAGTACAGATCTGTGATTCAACAGTATTGCACAATTCATAGTGCTCACCATAGCACATACCCTCCCCAATGTCTATCACCCAGACACCCCATCCCTCCCACCCCACCCCCACTCCAGCAACCCTCAGTTTGTTTCCTGAGATTAAGAATTCCCCATATCAGTGAGGTCATATGATACATGTCTTTCTCTGATTGACTTATTTCGCTCAGCATAACACCCTCCAGTTCCATCCACGTCGTTGCAAATGGCAAGATCTCATTCCTTTTGATGGCTGCATAATATTCCATTGTGTATATATACACCACATCTTCTTTATCCATTCATCTGTCGATGGACATCTTGGCTCTTTCCACAGTTTGGCTATTGGGGACATTGCTGCTATAAACATTGGGATACACGCACCGCTTCGGATCCCTACATTTGTATCTTCGGGGTAAATACCCAGTAGTGCAATTGCTGGATCCTATGGTAGCTTTATTTTCAACTGTTTGAGGAACCTCCATACTGTTTTCCAGAGTGGTTGCACCAGCTTGCATTCCCACCAACAGTGTAGGAGGGTTCCCCTTTCTCTGCATCCCCGCCAACATCTGTCATTTCCTGACTTGTTAATTTTAGCCATTCTGACGGGTGTGAGGTGGTATCTCATTGAGGTTTTGATTTGGATTTCCCTGATGCCGAGCGATGTTGAGCACTTTTTCATGTGTCTGTTGGCCATTTGGATGTCTTCTTTGGAAAAATGTCTGTTCATCTCTTCTACCCATTTCTTGATTGGATTATTTGTTCTTTGGTTGTTGAGTTTGATAAGTTCTTTATAGATTTTGGATACTAGCCCTTTATCTGATATGTCATTTGCAAATATCTTCTCCCATTCTGTCCGTTGTCTTCTGGTTTTGTGGACTGTTTCTTTTGCTGTGCAAAAGCTTTTTATCTTGATGAAATCCCAATAGTTCATTTTTGCCCTCGCTTCCCTTGCCTTTGGCGATGTTTCTAGGAAGAAGTTGCTGCGGCTGAGGTCGAAGAGGTTGCTACCTGTGTCCTCCTTTAGGATTTGGATGGACTCCTGTCTCATATTGAGGTCTTTCAACCATTTGGAGTCTATTTTTGTGTGTGGTGTAAGGAAATGGTCCAGTTTCATTCTTCTGCATGTGGCTGTCCAATTTTCCCCACACCATTTGTTGAAGAGACTGTCTTTTTTCCATTGGACATTCTTTCCTGCTTTGTCAGAGATTAGTTGACCATGGAGTTGAGGGTCCATTTCTGGGCTCTCTATTCTGTTCCATTGATCTATGTGTCTGTTTTTGTGCCAGTACCATACTGTCTTGATGATGACAGCTTTGTAATAGAGCTGGAAGTCCGGAATTGTGATGCCGCCAGCTTTGCTTTTCTTTTTCAACATTCCTCTGGCTATTCGGGGTCTCTTCTGGTTCCATACAAATTTTAGGATATTTGTTCCATTTCTTTGAAAAAAGTGGATGGTATTTTGATAGGGATTGCATTGAATGTGTAGATTGCTCTAGGTAGCATTGACATCTTCACAATGTTTTTTCTTCCAATCCATGAGCATGGAATGTTTTTCCAATTCTTTGTGTCTTCTTCAATTTCTTTCATGAGTATTTTATAGTTTTCTGAGTACAGATCCTTTGCCTCTTTGGTCAAATTTATTCCTAGGTATCTTATGGTTTTGGGTGCAATTGTAAATGGGATCGACTCCTTGATTTGCCTCTCTTCTGTCTTATCGTTGGTGTATAGGAATGCCACTGATTTCTGTGCATTGATTTTATATCTTGCCACTTTACTGAATTCCTGTATGAGTTCTAGCAGTTTTGGGGTGGAGTCTTTTGGGTTTTCCACATACAGGATCATATCATCTGCAAAGAGTGAGAGTTTGACTTTCTCTCTTTCGATTTGGAAGCCTTTGATTTCTTTTTGTTGTCTGATTGCTGTGGCTAGGACTTCTAGTACTATGTTGAATAGCCGTGGTGATAGTGGACATCCCTGCCGTGTTCCTGACCTTAGGTGAAAAGCTCTCAGCTTTTCCCCACTGAGGATGATATTCGCTGTAGGTTTTTCATAGATGGCTTTTATGATATTGAGCTATGTACCCTCTATCCCTATCCTCTGAAGAGTTTTGATCAAGAAAGGATGCTGTACTTTGTCAAATGCTTTTTCTGCATCTATTGAGAGGATCATATGATTGTTGTTCTTTCTTTTGTTAATGTATCGTATCACGTTGATTGATTTGCGGATGTTGAACCAACCTTGCAGCCCAGGGATAAATCCCACTTGGTCATGGTGAATAATCCTTTTAATGTACTGTTGGATCCTATTGGCTAGTATTTTGGTGAGAATTTTTTCATCCATGTTCATCAAGGATATGCGTCTGTAATTCTCCTTTTTGATGGGGTCTTTGGTTTTGGGATCAAGGTAATGGTGGCCTCATAAAATGAGTTTGGAAGTTTTCCTTCCATTTCTATTTTTTGGAACAGTTTCAGGAGAATAGGTATTAATTCTTCTTTAAATGTTTGGTAGAATTCCCCTGGGAAGCCATCTGGCCCTGGGCTTTTGTTTCTTGGGAGACTTTTGATGACTGCTTCAATTTCCTTAGTGGTTATAGGTCTGTTCAGGTTTTCTATTTCTTCCTGGTTCAATTTTGGTAGTGGATACATCTCTAGGAATGCACCCATTTCTTCCAGGTTATCTAATTTGCTGGCATAGAGTTGCTCATAATATGTTCTTATAATTGTTTGTATTTCTTTGGTGTTGGTTGTGATCTCTCCGCTTTCATTCATGATTTTGTTGATTTGGGTCATTTCTCTTTTCTTTTTGATAAGTCTGGCCAGGGGTTTATCAACCTTGTTAATTCTTTCAAAGAGCCAGCTCCTAGTTTCGTTGATCTGTTCTACTGTTCTTTGGTTTCTAGTTCATTGATTTCTGCTCTAATCTTTATTATTTCTCTTCTCCTGCTGGGTTTAGGCTTTATTTGCTGTTCTTTCTCCAGCTCCTTTAGGTGTAGGGTTAGGTTGGGTATTTGAGACCTTTCTTGTTTCTTGAGAAAGGCTTGTACTGCTATATACTTTCCTCCCAGGACTGCCTTTGCTGTATCCCAAAGATTTTGAACAGCTGTGTTTTCATTTTCATTGGTTTCCATGAATTTTTTAAATTCTTCTTTAATTTCCTGGTTGACCCATTCCTTCTTTAGTAGGATGCTCTTTAGCCTCCATGTATTTGAGTTCTTTCCGACTTTCCTCTTGTGATTGAGTTCTAGTTTCAAAGCATTGTGGTCTGAAAATATGCAGGGAATAATCCCAATCTTTTGATACCGGTGGAGACCTGATTTGTGACCTAGGATGTGATCAATTCTGGTGAATGTTTCATGGGCACTAGAGAAGAATGTGTATTCCGTTGCTTTGGGATGGAATGTTCTGAATATGTCTGTGAAGTCCATTTGGTCCAGTGTGTCATTTAAAGTCTTTATTTCCTTATTGATCTTTTGCTTAGATGATCTCTCCATTTCAGTCCGGGGGGTGTTAAAGTCCCCCACTATTATTGTATTGTTGTCAATGTGTTTCTTTGCTTTTGTTATTAATTGCCTTATATAATTGGCTGCTCCCATGTTAGGGGCATAGATATTTACAATTGTTAGATCTTCTTGTTGGATAGACCCTTTAAGTAGGATATGGTGTCCTTCTTCATCTCTTATTACAGTCTGTGGTTTAAAATCTAATTTGTCTGATGGAAGGATTGCCACCCCAGCTTTCTTTTGGTGTCCATTAGCATGGTAAATGGTTTTCCACCCCCTCATTTTCAATGTGGGGGTGTCTTTGGGTCTAAAATGAGTCTCTTGCAGACAGCATATTGATGGGTCTTGTTTTTTCATCCAATTTGATAGCCTGTGTCTTTTGATTGGGGCATTTATCTCATTTACATTCAGGGTAACTTTTGAAAGATATGAATTTAGTGCCATTGTATTGCCTGTAAGGTGACTGTTACTGTATATTGTCTGTGTTCCTTTCTGATCTATGCTGCTTTTAGGCTCTCTCTTTGCTTAGAGGACCCCTTTCAATATTTCTTATAGGGCTGGTTTCGTGTTTGCAAATTCCTTTAGTTTTTGTTTGTCCTGGAAACTTTTTATCTCTCCTTCTATTTTCAGTGACAACCTAGCTGGATATAGTATTCTTGGCTGCGTATTTTTCTCGTTTAGTGCTCTGAAGATATCATGCCAGTCCTTTCTGGCCTGCCAGGTCTCTGTGTATAGGTCTGTTGCCAATCGAATGTTTTACCATTGTAGGTTACATATCTCTTCTCCCGAGCTGCTTTCAGGATTTTCTTTTTGTCTCTGAGACTCGTAAGTTTTACTATTAGATGTCGGGGTGTAGACCTATTTTTATTGATTTTGAGAGGGGTTCTCTGTGCCTCCTGGATTTTGATACCTGTTTTCTTCCCCACATTAGGGACGTTCTCTGATATAATTTGCTCCAATATACCTTCTGCCCCCCTCTCTCTTTCTTCTTCTCTGGGATCCCAATTATTCTAATGTTGTTTCATCTTATCGTATCGCTTCTCTCTCGAATTCTGCCCTCGTGATCCTGTAGTTGTTTTTCTCTCTTTTTCTCAGCCTCTTTATTTTCCATCATTTGTTCTTCAATATTGCTGATTCTCTCTTCTGCATTTATCCTAGCAGTTAGTGCCCCCATTTTTGATTGAACCTCATTAATAGCCTTTTTGATTTCAACTCGATTAGATTTTAGTTCTTTTATTTCTCCAGAAAGGGTTTCTCTAATAACTTCCACGTGTTTCTCAAGCCCAGCTAGTATCTTTAAAGGCATGATTCTGAACTCTAGGTCCGACATCATACTAATGTCCGTATTGAGTAGGTCCCTGGCAGACGGTACTACCTCTTGTTCTTTTTGCTGAGGTGATTTTTTTCGTCTTGTCATTTTGTCCAGAGGAGAATAGATGAAGGAGAGAACAGAATGCTAACAGGTTAACAACGTCCCCAGCAAATATACTCTATACAAATCAGAAAAGACCTGAAACCAGGGGAAAAGAAAGGGAAAGAAAGAAAAAAGAAAGAGAAAAAAAAAAAAGAGAAAGAAAAACACAAAACCAAACAAAAACAGAATAAAATTAAAAGAACAGAATATGATTAAATATGATCAGGCTAGTGCACAGATCAGTGCCACACACTAGATTTTGGGCGTATTTTGGTCTGTTAGAAAAAGTGCCTCCTAAAATTTTAAAGGAAGAAAGACTTATATATGTACAAAATAAGGGTTGATACAATGAAGGGATGGAAGATGACTGTAAAGATGAAAAGTATAAAAGATTTTTTAAAAGGAATTGATAAGATAATAAGTTGTTTGAAAAAAGAAAGAAGATTTAAAAAAGAAAAAAAAGGGAGAGAATATGATCAGGCAGGAGACTAGAACAAAGCCATACACTAGTGATTTAGGGTATATTTTGATCTGTTAGAAGAAACTGTATCTCAAAATTTTAAAGAGAGAACAACTTATATATATATGCCAAAAATAAGGGTAACTACTATGATGGGATAAAATATGATTCTAAAAATGAAAAATAAAAACATGTTTTTTTAAAAAAGGAATTGATAAGATGTTGGTTGAAAAAGGGAAAAAGAAAAATTAAAAAAAAACAGTTAAAAAAATTAACTTTGAAAAACTAATGAATCGTGGTAAAAAAGCCATGAATTCTATGTGTAGTATTCCCCTAGCGCTGGAGTTCTCCCGTTCTCCTTGATCGGTAAACTTGGTCTTGGCTTGCTGGCTGTTCGTGCTGATCTTCTGGGGGAGGGGCCTGTTGCCGTGGTTCCCAAATGTCTTTGCTGGAGGCGGAATTGCCCCGCCCTTGTGGGTCCGGGCTAAGCAATCTGCTCGGGTTTGCTCTCAGGAGCTTTTTTTCCCTGCAAGCTCTCGGTACAGCTTTGGAGGCCCAGAGTGAAAATGGTGGCCTCCCAATCTCCGCCCGGAGGAGCTGAGAAATCGGGGCCCCGCTCGTCAGTGCGCCCCCAGAGAAAAGCAGTCACTCCCGTCTCCCCGGTCTCCGGCCACACTCCATGCTCACCCAGCCTGTGACCGAGTGTTTCTATCTCTGGCACTCGACCCCATGTGGAGTCTCCAAACCCAGCAGATCCCTGCGGTGCGTTCCCGCGCCGCTCCTCCCGGGGGAGGAAGGGGAGTCTCCCCGGATCTGCCACTTGTTGGGTCCCTGCTGGAGGAGTAGTGGCCCGACTGGGCCGCGGATCACAGTTTATGGCAACCCCGAGTTGAGAGCCCACGCCTCGGCTCCGTCTCTGCAGCCGGCTTCCCCGCTCCGATACCTGGGAGCTCTGCCGCACTCAGGCACCCCTGGTCTTTCTGTGACCCTGAGTCCTGAGACCACACTGTCCCAGCGAGGGTTCCACCGCCCCGCTTAGCCACTGGAGCGACGTCCCTCAGCGGAGCCGACTTCTAAAAGTTCCGATTTTGTGCTCCGCGGCTCTATCACTTGCCAGAAGCGGCCAACGGAGGCCCCCTCCCCCGCCGTCTATCCTCCCGAATATCGCCTCGGATTCACTTCTCCGTACGTCCTACCTTCCAGAAAGTGGTCACTTTTCTCTTCAGAGTTGTTGCTATTCTTCTCTTTGATCTCCTGTTGAGTTCGTAGGTGTGCAGAATGGTTTGATCCCTATTCAGCTGAATTCCTGAGACCAGACGAAATCCAGGTCTCCTACTCCTCTGCCATCTTACTCCGCTCCCATTTTGAATTCGTTTTTGTCTATGGTGTAAGAAAGTGGTCCAGTGTCATTCTTTTCCATGGTGCTGTCCAGATTTCCCAACACCCTTTATTGAAGAGGCTGTCTTTTTCCCACTGGATATACTTTCCTGCCTTGTTAAAGATTAATTGACCATATAGTTGTGGGTTCATTTTTGTGTTTTCTCTTCTGTTCCATTGATCTATGTGTCTATTTTTGTGCCAGTACCAGTACATGTTTTGATTGTAATATAACTTGAAGTCCAGAATTGTGATGCCTCCCACTTTGTTTTTCCTTTTTAACATTGCTTTGGCTATTTGGGGTCTTTTGTAGTACCATACAAATTTTAAGATTGTTTGTTTTAGCTCGGTGAAAAATGCTTTTCATATTTTGATAGGGATTGTTTTAAATGTGTAGATTGCTTTGGGTAGTGTAGACATTTTATCAATATTTGTTCTTCCAATCCGTGAACATGGAATGTCTTTCCATTTCTTTCTGTCATCTTCAATTTAATCAGTGTTTTATAGTTTTCAGAGTACAGGTCTTTCACCTCTTTGGTTCGGTTTGTTACTAGGTATCTTCTTATCTTTGGTGCAATTGTAAATGGGATTGATTTCTTAATTTTTCTTTCTGTTGCTCCATTATTGGTGTATAGAAATCACCTGGGTGGCTCAGTCAGTTAAGCGAATGCCTTCAGCTCAGGTCATGATCCCGGGGTCCTGGGACTGAGCCCCACGTCTGGCTCCCTGCTCAGCGGGGAGCCTGCTTTTCCCTCTCCCTCTGCCACTGCCCCTGCTTGTGCTCTCTCTCAAATAAATAAAATCTTTCAAAAAAAAAAAAGATTCATTTTTATTGCTTTTATGTTTCCTGCTTCTATACTGTCATTTTTGGTCTCTCCTTTCCAATCAAAAAGTACCCTGTAATATTTCTTACATGGCTGGTTTAGTGGCCACAAACTCCTTTAGTTTTGTCTGGAAACTCTTTAGCTCTCATTCTATTCTGAATGATAGCCTTGCTGGATAGAGTATTCTTGGCTGCAGATTTTTTCCACTCAGCACTTGGAATTTATCACACCACTCCCTTCTGGCTTGCCAAGTTTTTGTTGAAAAACGTATTGCTAGCCTTATGGGTTTTTCCTTGAAGGTTAATGACTTTTTTGGTCGCTTTTAAGATTTTTTTATCACTATATTTTGCAAATTTAATTACAATATTTCTTGGTGTGGGCCTCCTTTTGTTGATTTTGATGGGAGTTCTCTTTGCCTCCTAGATCTGGATGTCTATCTCCTTCTCCAACTTAAGGAATTTTTCACCTATTATTTCTTCAAATAAATTTTCTGCCCCCTTTTCTCTTTTTCTTCTGGGGATCCTATAATGCGAATATTATTACATTTGGTGGAGTCACGGAGTTCCCTAACTCTAGTCTCATTTGGTGTGATTCTCTCTCGTTTGTTCAGCTTCATTGCTTTCCACTGCTTTGTCTTCTGGGTCACTAATTCATTCCTCTGCTTCTTCCAGCCTTCTAGAACCATGTTTCTAATCTAGTTTATGGCACTCTTCATCTCTGATTCTTTTTGAACTTTTCTCTACAGTAAGGATCACACTGATGTCTTTTTTTCCTTTCTCAAGCCCAGGGGGTGTCCTTATGATTGTTGCTTTCAATTTTTTATTTTTTATTTTTATTTTTAAAAGATTTTATTTATTTGAGACAGAGAGAGAGAGAGAGTACAAGCAGGGGGAGCAGCAAGGGGAGAGAGAGGGAGAAGCAGACTCCTCGCTGAGCAGGGAGCCCGATGAGGGGCTCGATCCCAGGTAGGGATCATGACTTGAGCCGAAGGCAGACACCCAACTGACTGAGCCACCCAGGCACCCCCCTGTTGCTTTTAATTCTAACAGGCATATTACTTACATTTCATTTAGATCTTTGCCTGTGGCCTTATCTTGTTTTCATTTGGGATAAATTCCTCTGACTTCTCATTTTGTCTAAGTCGCTGCCTTCTTGTCTGTGTTCCAATTATGTCTCGTGCTCCTGACAGTAATGGCCTCTTGAAGATGTCCTGTCGAGCCCACAGCCTGGTGCTTCAGTGAGTGCCTCCGGTGTGTGTTGTGCGCACTCTGCTGTTTTGTTCTGACTGCTCTGTCCCTGATGCCAGTCATCTGCAAAGGCTCTTTGCCTGTGTTTGGGACCTGGCTTGAATGTGGTGAGTTTTAACTAGGTGTGCTTTCGTCTGTTTGTGAAACGAGTCCTGTCACCATCTCCACTGGAACTGAGGCCCTGCAAAACTCTCTGGTTGGGAGATGTGGTATGGGCTAGGCTTTGTGCTGGTCTTCTGGGGGAGGGGGCCCCCACAGTGGGACTGAGGCAAGCCTAACTGAGAAGGGTGGTTCCACTGGAGTGCAGGGGGATGGTGCTTGGCGTAAGTAAGTTAGGTAGCCAATATTGGTGCCACAGGGCTTCCTACAGGTAGCTCCCTGTTTATGCTGAGGGGTAGGAGAGGTAAATGGCACTAGCTGGTACCTCTGTCCCCGGAGAGATGTCTGCATGAACTCTGCCTCTCAGGGGCAGCTCCAAGAAGAGGGAGTAATCTCCCCACCATGTGCCCCAGCACTCTTTAGATCGTTCTTTCCAAGCTGTCTGCCCCCAGGTTTGTCTGCCTTCTCTCTAGGAGCCGCATAGTGCCTATGGGCTCTATCCCAGTCAATCCTGTTGAACTTTAAAACTCCAGGCTTTCAGCCCTCCTAGTTGCAAGAACTCATGAAATTCAGCCCCTCTTGTTTTCCAAGCCAGGTGGCTATGGGGAAACCTCCTTGTGAGATCCAGTGTGCTCCTCTCTCTCGCCCTTCTCTGTGACCATGGCTCCTTCCCCTCCACAACAACCAGGATCCATTTTCTCTCCGAAACCATGTCTCCATACTTCCTACCATGTTCGATGTGGCTTCTTCTCTCCCTTTAGTTGTAGAGTTTGTTCTCTTCGTCCTCAGGTCTGTTTCTGGGGTATTTAGGATGATTTGATCGTTATGTAGTTCTATTCATGGGACGAGGCAAGACTAGGGTCCTCCTACTTTGTCACCATCTTCCTTTATCTCTGACTACTCACCCATCTATTTACCACTGGGTAACAAATTATTACAGTGAAGTTGAATCTTAGTGTGTATATATATTTAATAGAAGGATGTTGACAGATAATATACTTGAAGTGTTACATTTATTAAGCAAAAAGAAATTATTTATTTTTAAGGATCAGGTTGTTTCTTGTAATGTTGCACAGGTTTTAAACAAATTCTTTTAAAATGTAAACCACCACGTTTTATTAAAATTGAATAAGCTGTTAAAATTGCTACAGCATATCACACCTAAGCTCTCCAGTACAATTTTAAGCAAATATGTATTGTAGAGAAAGCACCAGAAGTAGTGAAGGCAGCAAGACTGTTTCAAAGTAAGCTAAAGCCTCTATCCCTTTTATTCCTCATTCCCTAAAGGAGTTACACTACCAAGTGAAGGAGTTTCCCAGCTGCAGTTTTGAGGCCACAAGTGCAAGCTTAAATGATTGCTCTCAAGACTTCAGCTTTTGCAGGCAATCATGTCCAAACAAATTAAAATTAAACCATATGATTTTATTTTAACACCAAACTGTGAATGGTGGACTGAAATCAACATGTGAAAGAAAGTTAGGCTCAAAGCTTGTTCCTTTTCTAACAGAGTAGTGTCATTCTAGTTTTACTGATGTATGAATTTTCATAAGGTGCGGTAACAAAATAAATAAAGTGAAAAAAGTTTTGACGATGTATATACAACTCTGAGATTAAGATAAGTCATTGACTGTATTCTTGAGAGACTTTTAACTCTGTGGAAGCTGTAACATACATTAAAAACTCATCGATCCAAGTAACATAATGATTCTTCTTCCCCCTTAGATCACTCTCTTATGAAGGAGTATATAATTATGATAGCTTATAAGCCAAGATTAGATTAAAAGGAAAATTTATGTGCTATAGACTAAATCCAGATACGGTCAGGTGCTGAGCATTATTTCTGGCTTCAAAGTAGGATGTATCTGTTTCGTCATCTGGTTGGGGTATGAAAGGCATAGTTTGATGCTGCAGATTTTCCCAGTCCACATCACTGAAGAGAGGATGACGTTTCAGCTCTTAGGAAAAATATAAAACAAAACAGAGCATTATAACACTGTTACCTAAGTAAGTACTGTTTTACAGGAAGTAAGGGAAGATCTCAGATATATGTTGCCCGGTTTTGCTTCATACATATGTGTTCAATGTCTGTCTTCCATGTACTTCACAATGGCTCACATTATGTCATTTTGTATAACACTTGACACACGACAGGTGCTTGGCCTGTATTCATCAAATGAGTGAATGTATGGTTTTCCTTAATAGAAGCCTATATTATCTCATGCCTCCATCTTCTCACACAATCCCTGACTTGATGGGAGAAGAGCTTGGCCTGCTTCCTGCTCCCAGACACAGCTTCCACACCACTGATCTTCATGATTAATGCTCCACTTCTCATTCCAAGTCCTTGCTACCTGTTTCTATCTCTGCAATCCTTATCACCACCGATTACCCTAGGTAACTCTGGTAAAAACGTCATCCTCCACTACCTTAATTTCTTTCCTATGCCCCATCCTTATCCTTCATGGTGATTTCAACACATACACTGATGACATTTGTGACATATTCTCTTCATGGTTGACTTCTTTGGTTTCATTGATTGTATCTCGACTACATGCCCTTTTAGCAGCATGAATATATCTGGAGTCTTTACGCTTCACTTACAAGATCTCAACTTTGCTCATCTCTTTAGCTACATTTGTGGTACCTGTCTTCTTTCCTAATTCCTTCTACCTGCTAAAATGAAAACATGCGGGATGCCTGGGTGGCTCAGTCCGTTAAGCGTCTGCCTTCAGCTCAGGTCATGATCCCAGGGGCCTGGGATCGAGTCCCGCATCGGGCTCCCTGCTCCGCGGGGAGTCCGCTTCTCCCCCTGCTTGTGTTCTCTGTCTCTCTCTCTATCTGACAAATAAATAAATAAAATATTTAAACAAAAAATAAATAAAATAAAATGAAAACATGCTCTTTTGATCACCCTGTGATATTTGGTTGCTAGACACAACTTCCCGTATCCTCAACCTTTCACTTTATAAGACAAATATAGGGATGTTGGCAAAAAAATTAAGTGACAATCAAGGCATTAAGTAGTTCAAAAAACCAACAACCAAATTTAAGGAAAATATTGGGAGAAGACTACACAGAGAGGAAAGAATTATGTGTCTATATTTGGAGTGATGGCTTGGGAAGTCAACATATCTACAAGTTGGTTTTTCCCTAAAGTAAGAGACTGGTAGGAAAACAATAAAATAGCAAAAAGAATCTGTCTCTTAATTGTTCAAAATAAATGTCTGAGCATGGATTAGAGTTACTTATAGCAGTAACTCTTAAACTGATATCTGGCTGCGATGTGATGCTTTATGACTCTCTCATCATAACTATTTATTTAAACTGAACTCACAAAAGAATTCTAAGCCAGTTTAAGATTAACTGTATAAACAGTTGTTGCAACAACTGTTTTTTAACCGAAGACCTCTCCTGTCATCTGCTTCACTATGTAAACTGTTCATTAAACAAACAAACAAAAATCTGAGGTCATTGGTGAGAATGGTGTTCTATCTCTGTTTATTTCGTCCCTTGCGAAGCAAAATTGCCCCAGTTGAAAACTCCTAAAGTAATTTTTAAAGCTGAGCTTTCAAATGTCTGCACCCTCACTTTACATAGGATTTTCCTCAAATCCCACTGTTCACAGAGGTCTTCCTGACCACTCCAGCTAGAAAATCTCTTGTCAAACTTTGTATCCACTCACTTGCTTCATCTTTCTTCTCAGTACTCACTGCTAGATGCATTATGTCATATTGTATCTCATTACCTGTGTCTTTCCCCTACAGAGTAAGGTGTACAAGTACATGGATTTTAGTCTGGTTCATCCCTAGGATACCTCCAGCACCCATTGCCTGGCACCTAGAAGTCACTCTACAGGATTTGTTAAATAAGCAAATAAACTGTTGATCTTATTAGAGGGAACACCTAGAAGCTGACACAAGTGACATATTACTGAAGTTCATTTTTCTCAATGCCTTAGACCACATGGAAATGCATTTGGGGACATAGCTGCTTCTTTGTCTATGTACACTTTGTTAGAAAAGGGATTTTAAGGCAGCTGACATTAAACCTAATTGAATCTAAATTAAAGCTAATGAGTTTCCTAGTTTCAAAATTGGAGTTTAATATACCCCTCCATTGGAAAAAACCATTGAATGGATCACAAAGATACCAGATTTGTCTTATTTGAGACAACCTGGAACTTGATACATTTGTCAGTCGATAATATCAGAAATGAAGCAGTCAGAAATTATAGAAGAGAGTTTTGATAACAAAAAAAAATTTCCTGTATTGGTTGATGAGTAACTTTATTAGGCTTTGAAAAAACCCAAGACACTGACAACATAAGATTGCTTTAAGGTACCTGTTTGAGATTAATAAAATTCAGTGAGTGAGTATCCCAACCTGATGCACTGAATTTTAATGCAGAATAAGGACAAATATATCAATGCATATCTAGCAGGCAAAAATAAACTGAAGAAATTTTTAACCAATTTAGCAGTCAGATTATCTATAGTATTGTCCTAGAACTTAGTATCATTATTACAGTTCATCTTAAACAAATCAAGCTAGGAGTTTATTAACACAAAACCTTACCTTTCATACCAGCTCTCTTTGCATTATCAAGAGTTAAAAGTACTTCTACTGCATTTTGAGCATTATCAGATAACTTTTCTTCACCTTCAGGCCAAGGGATATCTACAGATACAAATAGCTTGTTAATCATTGATCAAATAATACACAGAGATAAATGCATCTGTCTTCATAGAAAAAGAATCACCTCTTTTCAGAATATTTTGGAATACTTGTTGTGGTGTTTCATCATTGAAAGGAGGAATTCCTGTTAGAAACTCAAACAAGCAAACTCCAAGTGCCCACCAGTCTACTGCAGGACCTGGAATTTAAGAGGGAGTAGTTGCACTTGCAAGCATTTTGTGCAAATGTTTCATCAACTAAAACGTTACTACATGGATATTTGGGCACAGTCAAGGCATTCATTTCCTAAGGCTTTCTTCTAGTCCATAAGGTACAAAAACCCAAATTATCTTCATTTCAGTAACATGGCAATTATTTTCCTTCTCTATTCTCCACGAAGTTTAGATTAGCAATTAACACAGCTAGTCAAAGAAAAGCTAAAGTTATCTTTCTTTTGTCACTCACTAAAAACCTCTCATATTCAGGATATTTACTTGTTCTAAATCCTAAAACACTAGTAGAAATACATTTAACCCACAGATTACTCTCTAAAATAGAGTACTTGTCAATTTCAAATGGGGGAGGGAAACAATAACATTTAGATGATTTTGTACTCCACCTACTCACATGGGTATGAGATGAAGTAGCAACACTTATACTAATTGGAGGACAGCCTGGTTAAGGAAGGAAAGCCTTACAGTGTTTTAATGTCCTTTTACTCCTTTTAAAAACAGAGAAGGACAAATTAGTTTAACAAAAAATATTCACTTAAACTATGGCTTGAGGAGGTAATTAGGAGGTAAGTCTTTTTTTTCTTTTAAGATTTTACTTATTTATTTGACAGAGAGAGACACAGCGAGAGAGAAAACACAAGCAGGGGGATTGGGAGAGGGAGAAGCAGGCTTCCCGCTGAGCAGGGAGCCAGATGCGGGGGTTGATCCCGGGACCCTGGGATCATGACCTGAGCGGAAGGCAGACGCTTAACGACTGAGCCACCCAGGCGCCCCTGGAGGTAAGTCTTAATAAATCCGTAGAACTGATTTCTAAAGATCTTTACTGGAAGCATCATCTATACACAAAGATGTTTCCAACAATTATTTTAAACATGACCTTATAATCTGGTTTATAGATTTGTTAGTTCTATGAAAAAGTATTTCTGAAGCAAAGGTTAATTTTAGTCAAAAAATGATTAACTTCAATATAAATTTAAAATAGGAATTCTAGTCTAGTAGTAAATGTGCTTGAAAATTACTCTTTAAAATCAATTTCACGGGACGCCTGGGTGGCTCAATCAGTTAAATGTCTGCTTTTGGCTCAGGTCATGATCCCAGGGTCCTGGGATCGAGCCCATGTCGGGTTCCTGCTCAGCAGGGAGTCTGCTTCTCCCTCTCCTGTTGTGCCTCTCCCCTGCTCGTGCTCTCTTTCTTGCTTGCTCGCTCTCAAATAAAAAAATCTAATAAAAAATAAACTGCTATAAAATCAGTTTCACAAAATTCATTATTGTGGTTAAGCAACTGCCACCATTCCATTTTAAAACAAGTAGGAAAGCACTATAGAATCTGCCATTAGGAAAATAATCGCATGCATTTAGAGTGCCTCTTCATTGCAAGCCACATAATCCCATCTTCCCTAAGGAACAAAGAATGTAAACAGTCTATAGACTTCTATTTCTATAATAATCACTATAAAAAAAACCCCATACAAACCACCTTGGTTAGTGGACCTTTTAAGCAGCACTGAGAAAGAATAGATAGAATAACCAAATAACAGAAAAGTAGGGGAGGAGTCAGGAAAAAATAGGTATCTTCATTATTTTACTTAGGTTAGAAACTAGAACCCTTTTCCCAGCTCAGCCAAAATGTACTCATGTCAAAAACTGACACGATTTCTCCATGGATATGTCAGACATACCCATATATTTGAGTCAAAGTCTAATAAGATCACACATGATGATAAACTGGAGCAATTATAATACATACTATTAGCCAGAGAAATAGAACAAACTTGTTTCACACTATTGGTTTTCTAATATGAAACCCCCATCTGTAATTTGTACACTGATACTATTAGGCCTTTCTGTTTTCTAATAATAATGGAATTCAATGGGTAGGAAAATTCAAGCTCTTTTGTCGGTGCTAATTTTAATATTTTTAATAAGCCTATTTTCTGGGTTGCAAGAAAAAGGCTGTATCTTTACTCTCGGCCGCCTTTAAAAGTTATTTAAAAAATGCTACATGCCTACATTTGTCTTCATAGAGAACATTCTGCCCGGATGTCCTCCTGTTCAGAAGACAGAATACAGTTCATTTTCTATTTCCTAAGTAAGATGAAAGGGAAAATACTTTTTTATGCAATGTGATCTAGTTATACTTTGACCAGTTTAATTTGCTTTGCCATATTACTTTATAGAGAAGTTCACTCACCGGAAGCCAGAAATCCTGCATGTAAGAAAAGAGAAGTTAGGTACGTTGTATTAAAATCATGAGTTCATCCTCACATCCTTCACCAAACTAGATCCTAAATGTTATGCCAGACACAAGGGACACAAAGGTAAATAAGAAAGAGCTTTTTCCAAGGAGAAAACAACCTACTCCAGGCAGATAATTTTGACACAATATTAAGAGAAATGAAATAAAAATATGCACAAGAAGCTACGGGAAACTCTGGCCAGAGTTCCTAAGTAATTGGTAGAACGGGGGAGACCATGGAGGGCTCAGAGAAGTCTTAGCTGTTCTCAGCATGATGTTTAGAAACACAGAGGTCAATACAAGAAACAAAGTTGTTATAGAGACTGCCCTTGAGGCCTGGGATTTGGGGAAAGAGGTATAAAGCAGTGATTTTTCTTTTTAAATTATGAATTGCTTTGTACTGGGGCCCTGGATGGCTCAGTCAGTTAAGTGTCTGACTCTTGATCTTAGCTCAGGTCTTGATCTCAAAGTTGTGAGTTCAAGCCCTGCATTGGGCTCCATGCTGGGTGTGGAGCCTACTTTAAAAAAAAAAAAAAAAACAATTTCTTTGTATCATTTGTTATTTTAAGAACTGTGTATCAAATATTTTATAGAAAATGAAAATCTTAAAATAAATCACTAGATAGCTGGGGTAACTCGATGTCTCATTAAAATAGTGGCAAGATCCTAAAAAGTATAAAAGTAAGCTTTATATGTGAAGCTTAGTTTTATACTGTATCCTAAGTAGAGAAAATGTATATTATAGGAAATGAGCTGGCAAACCTGTAACTTAGCAACATGGACACTGTACAAAGATCAGTTAGGTGCCCAGAGGAATTTAGTTGCTTGCGCTAATAAGGGGGAATTCGAAATGTGTTTCAACACTGTAGAGATTATTAACAGTGTTAGTGAGTGCTACCAAGGAATCCTCCTGGAGTGCTATGTAGAAGGGAAACCTAGACTCTCGTCTTAAGAAATTTTCTTAAGCTTTTGCAGTGGAGATAAATGTAATAACATAAGGTAAAATGACATAAGCTTTAAATAATTTCTAATAAAGTGGCAGAGACATGAACTACTTCTCCATAGGTGGCCAATGGATGCTTTGTGAAAGAGGTAGCATTTGAACAGATAATGAGATGAGAAGAAATTTGACTGGAAGAGGACTGGGTTCTGGCTTTTTTCAACGAAGGCAAAATACTTGTGCAAAATAAGGAAAACCTGAAAATAATGTGTCTAAGAAGTGGAATGGGAACATAAGACCTATAATGAGATTCTTTGACTCCGCCAGTGCCTCGATCGTAGACTACCCAGACGCCAAACTGTGTGTGCGAAACACATTTGTTGTTTATAAAAGAGATTCCTTGAGAGACGAGGCTAGTATAAGAGCTTAGAGCCTCCGATGCCATGATCAGTAATCTGGAGTTTGTTCTGCAGGTAGGAAGGAGCCATCGTGGTTTTTAAGGGGAGAAGCAGAATGACGGGCCACTTTATGTCTTCCGAGGGAAAATCTGGTGGCAATGATTATAGACGATAGGATGAAGCTGATGTCCCAGGAAGAGAGCTCGTAAATTAATGAAAGGGAAAGAGGAGGTTCTTACAGAAGACAGTGGCAGAGATTAAAAGGTGAGAAGAAATTCTGCAGGGACAGAACTGACTGGATTTAAAAGCCTGAATGCAGGGACAACGTCGGTGTCATCACGCAGATGGCAGAACCGAGAGAGGAAACAGAGGAAGAGCAAGCTGGACACGTCCTGTACTGACACACAGTACTTGAATCCCCAGGGCAATGCCGCGCAGGTACTTTGGCCACGTGTACGCCCCTAGAGAAAGTCAGGATTAGAGACAGATATTTGGGAAGCACCGACGAGGACGTGACTGCTGAAGTCACGGGAGAGATATTAACAGGAAGCAGGGGTAGGGAAACAAGGGAAAAGGCAGGATCGGGAAGAATCTCTATATACTGAAGAGCTGAGGAGTTAGCAACAGAGGGAAGACGAAGGAGACCGAGAAGAGGCTGGCAGATCTGACAAGAGTGACGTCACTGACGACTGGTAATAAAAAAGCGCCAGTTACAGGCGCCCGGAGGGCTCTGTCAGTAGAGGGTACGACTCTTGATCTCAGGGTTGTGAGTTCAAGCCCCATGTTGGGAGTAGATCACTTACAGATAGAAATCCTAAAAAAAAAAGTGTCAGTTAAATGGTAGGGATAAAAATCAGATTGCCAGAGCAAAAATAATCAGGCAATGGAAAGAGGCAACCTTTGAGAAGGTGGGTGGTGGGGAAAGACAAGGGTGGAAGCTTATTGGCAGGCTAAGGAGAAAAGCAGCATAGAAATAAAAATAGAAGGGGTGTGTGTGTTGAGGGGGGGGAAGATGAGACAGTCGATCACCAAAGGAGCCTGAAGAATAGGGAAGTAACTGACAAGATCAAGAAGGTGATCACATTATGGACTGAATTATGTCTCCCTGAAAAGACATGTTCAAGTCTTAACCGTGAGGTCCTCTGAGTATGCCATCTGCAAATACGGTCCTTGCAGAGGTCACACTGGAGTAGGGTGGGCCCCTAATCCAGTATGACTGGTGTCCTTATAAAACACAGCCACGTGACCATGGAGACAGGGAGAATACCACATGCTGGTCTGAGTGAGGCCCCTGCAAGCCATGGGTTGCAGGCAAACCACCAGAAGCTGGAAGGGGCGAGGTCGTTCCCCTATACCTTTCAGAGGGAGCATGGTCCTGTCCACGCCTAGATTCCAGACTTCCAGCTTCCAGAACTGTCAGACAATAAATTCCTGTTGTTTTGAACCATCCAGTGTGTGGCACTTGATTATAGAAGCCCTAGGAAACCAATACAGTTCGTTTCAGAAGGCAGGAAGGGAAAATTCTTCAGAGAGAGGAAGGGGAAAAAAGACGCTAGGTAAAAATGCCACCCGGTCTTCCTCTGTTGCGTCCCGAAGATGGCTCCTCTCTGGCTTGACCCTTGTGGTGAGGGTCTTCTAAGTTTCTGAGCGCGAGCTCTAACCAGGAGTGCGCTGCTACAGACTGAACAGAAGTTTTGGCTCAACTCTGCATTCCTGAGCCAAAGCTGGAACAGACCTCAGGAGACTTTTTTGAACTAAGATGACAGAGCAGGTGGGCGGTAGGACTTCTCTGGGGCCCGGAGACTGAGTGGGAAGGCAAAGATCAAATGGCTGCATGTCTTCTTTTACCATAAGAAATGCCATATTTACGAGAAAAGAGTGTCACATGAGTTCCTGTTCTCTCACTCTAGGCAATTCAAATACCAAAGAAATTTAGAACAATTTCACCTCAAAAGAAAATGTAGTGCTAGAGAACACTTCAGAAACTCAAGACATGGAAGCCTTACCATGGGCTCTGCCCAATAACAGCTCAGGTGCGAGGTAGTCCGGAGTCCCAAGAATCCACCCATCATCCACGGAGGCTGCCCCTCGCCTCACACTCTTTGGAGTTCGGTATGGGGTTCCTGATTTGACCTGATTTGGGGTCTGCTAATTTAACAAGAGTTTACAATAAATATCTTCATTTCTGTTTTTCTTTTTAAGATGTTATTTATTTATTTGACAGAGGGAGAGAGAGAGGGAGAGAGCCGGCACAAGCAGGGGGAGGGGCAGAGGGAGAAGCAGGTTCCCTGCTGAGCAGAGAGCCCGATGTGGGGCTTGATCCCAGGACCCCGGGATCATGACCTGAGCCGAAGGCAGACACCCACCTAACCAACTGAGCCACCCAGGCACCCCATAACTTCATTCCTTTTACAGTGAACAGAAATGCTAAAAAAGCAAAGCTAGGCTGCTGGGCATAAAAGACATACTCAAATCCCTGATCAGTTTTGAAAATGGACTCATTACCAACTATAATTTTGAACAGTCCTGATAGCTGGTGAAATTAAATAGCTTAGATAAGACCAATTATTTCAATAAGATCAAGATATGCAAGAAAGAATGAAGAAATCCGCAAGAAAAATTTCTTTCTTGGTAGAATGGATTAATACAAACTTAAGAATGGTCACTGAGGGACGTTGTGGCTGACAAATGATTGAATTACTGGGACAACACATCAGCTGGAACAAAATATAAATAACTTCTTGTGCTAATTGGTATGTAAGTTTTAAAGATACTTTGTGGTCTCACAAGGACTCTGTGAGACCAGTGGGAGAGGTGTCAGCATATTCTACAGAGAGGTAAGAAGCTGAGGCTCTGAGGAAAACGGACTTCTAAGTCACTCAGTAAGTTCTGAATAGAAAACTCCAAGTCTTGTGACCCTAATTCAGAGTTTGTACTCTCAACTTTATGTCATATCTCCAAAAAAAGAAAAAAAATGAAACTTTGGGTTTGTTAAGAAAAAGGTTTAGAAAATAAAAATAACATAAGATTTGAAATATATATTTTCCAACTATTTCCTACAAAGAAAAGAGATAATCTAGGAAGGTCCTTAAAAGGGAGTAAGATAGAGTGAACTTTAATATTGTATCTTAGAGTTGCTGTTGTCAAGTGAAAATATGTGACTGTAAATATGTAAACATGTGATTGAAAATATGTGACAGTCTAGGGGCACCTGGGTGGCTCAGTTGGTTAAGTGGCTGCCTTTGGCTCAGGTCATGATCCCGGGGTCCTGGGATCGAGCCCAGCATCGGGCTCCCCGCTCAGTGGGGAGTTGGCTCCTCCCACTCCCTCTGCCCCTCCCCGCTGCTCGTGCATGCATGCGCTCTCAAATAGATAAAATCTTATAAAAAGAAAATATGTGAAAGGCTAGAGAGCAAATGAAGAAGTGCTTTAGTTAATAATAATAAATTGCTACCAGCTTTGCCTTTTGGCATCAAAACCTCCCAACAGTCCACAGATTCCCAACCAGCAGAACAGAAAATCTCAGATAGTCTAGGTGAGAGGCAAGTATCTGGCCTTCATAGTTTATGGGTATAAAATCTAACGACAAAGTGTTAAAAAGTTAGAACATACCTGATATGGCATATAGGATGTTCCTTTTTGATTAGGGGTTATAGCCATGGGATACGAACCACTATAAACACATGAAATTTCCATTGCATCTAAAGAGGTAATGCTCATTTTGGATGGTTCTGAGTTATTGGACGCATTGATATGACTGTTAAAACTTCGAAAAGCTACAGCATTTCTTTTAGATAAGGTTAATGTTTTCAACACCTCTGAAGACGGAGCTAACATTTTTTGGCTACTGCCTTGGACAGCAGGATTCTCATCACCTTTCGGCAAGGTATTCTCCTGCCAGCTGGGTGATACGGTGAGTAGGTCTTCAGTGTTTGATTCTTCAAAAGAGGATTCTTTGATGCTTTTATCTGGATCTAAGGACTGCCTTTCTAATGAACTTTCCATGATAGAAATTCCGGGAAAAGATGAATCGGAGTCCATACAAATACTTTTAGAAGCTCTCTCAGCGTCGGAACATAGAAAACTAGAACTGAGGAGGTCCTTCTTGTCATTCTTATCACAGTCCTCATCCAGTTCACACAGAAGGTTTTTTGCTATCATTGGGGTAGGTGATTTTTCTGGGGTGTGTGGTTTACCAATGAAAGAACTGACCACGTTCTCCTCATCAGCACAGTCACTTTGCTGACCACATACAGATAGCTTCAGGTCTTGGACCTCAGTTGTTAAGCCCGTCCTTTGATTTATATAACCATCGCTCATTTCATTTCTAGACTTCTGCTCTACACAGTTTTTTTTATTCTGTATGATGTTCTGACAAGGACTAGAGTCAACTAACTCAAAATTTCTTTTAAAACCTCTTTTCCCAAGGTGCTCTTCAGTCCTATCACCAGAATCCACAGCCCACTGCTCTGACTGGTGAAAACCAGACTGTGCTGTGTCAGTGGCCACATGAATATTATTTATATCCAGTTCTTTTGCTTCCCAAGAAACTTCCCCGGGGAAGCATGTTTTAGCCAGGTTTACACAGGAGCTTCCAGTCTCAGGAACGGCACTGCTGTTATGAATGGGAGAAACTGCTAACTCAAGATTCTTTTTATCGAAACCTTTGGTTTCAATGGAATCGGTAGATTTTGTACATGAAGGCTTTTCTATTATATTCCAACTCATCACTGTAGAGCCCAATGCATTGTCACTTTCCTGAGAGGGAGGAAAAAACACTCTCTTGACTTAGGTGGGATAAATGACTCCATAAATTACTACGCTACCTATTCCCACTTTCCATTGGAACAAAAGAACAATGATAACAGAGAATTAAAGAGCAATATAAACAATTAAGCATGTTTTTATATATATTTTGAGTGAAACACTGGTCTAAAATTCAAACAAACTATCCTTTAATATGTCTTTTCATAATTTAATATGTATTTGTATAATATGTATTTGATAGTCTATAATCCATATGTTTTCTTTTTTTTTAAGATTTTATTGATTTATTTGAGAGAGACACAGGGAGAGAGGGAACACAAGCAGGGGGAGTGGGAGGGGGAGAAGCAGGCCTCCCGCCGAGCAGGGAGCCCAACGCGGGGCTCGATCCCAGGACCCTGGGATCATGACCTGAGCCCAGGCAGACGCTCAATGACTGAGCCACCCAGGCGCCCCTCTATGATACATAGCTGATAGATGTTCTTTAGCTAGCACAAATTAATAAGCAACATTTTCAGGCAAAATCGAGGGTAACGCTATATTATATAGATACCTTCTTTGCAATATGGGTACAGACGATTCTGTTTTGAATTACAAAATGCACAGGACTTAAAATACAGTTAATGGAAAATTATAGACAAAACTTTTGTTAACGGAAACAGGTATCACTTCGTACAAGTATAATAAAACCAAGCTGATAAAGATGAAGCTAAACGAATCATAATTTATAATTAAAACCCCAAAATAACAGGAATTAAAATCCACTGTCAACAAGATGAAACAATGAGGCATTGATAACAAACCACTTGCCTTAAAATCTGTTTGAATTCTAACTATCTGCAGGTGCTTTTGTGCGATCAGAGCTTTATACAGAGTATCATACATTGGTGTATGGTAATCAGGATTTTTACAAGATTACTAAGAGTGCGTCTTCCATAAACTCGAACACTGCCTATTTTTGGTATGTAAAAATCAAACTTCATTAACTTACTTAGTAATAATAAGGAGTGCTTAGTCATGAACAACAATAGCAAAAATCCCTAAATTACAACTCACAGATCTGCAGGCACAGATCATCCAGGGATTAGCACAGGGTTTATCAGGGTTCCCCTGTGGTCCATCGTCACTCCTCTGATCATAACTTGAGAAGCACTACCATAATCCAATCATTGTATTCCCCACAGATACAGAAGGGGTAGGGAGAAGGTAAAGCTGTGTATGGTTTGAAATATTACACAATATGCTTTCTTGAACAGCAAAGAGGTGAAGTAAGTTATTAGGAAAGGAAATCTGTTTATCCTGTAGCGTGTATTACCTGTAGAGCAGCCTATAAGAGAAGGGAAAAAGATCAAGAAACACTGCCTTGACTAAAAAATAATCTGACTTTACTTCTAGAACACAAATATCCAACAACGAAGAAAATCACATTCCTGAGAATAAGGAGTAAACACAATCCAAATTATTTACTCAAACAGAAGGTCTACTTTTTGCGTATTGACATAATTCTAATCTAACATTATTTTATGTGCACTCTATGAAGGAAACCTTATTATAATTTAAAACTTGGGGTGCCTGGGTGGCTCAGTCGTTAAGCGTCTGCCTTTGGCTCAGGTCATGATCCCAGGGTCCTGGGATCGAGCCCTGCGTGGGGGTCCCCGCTCAGCGGGAAGCCTGCTTCTCCCTCTCCCACTCCCCAGCTTGTGTTCCCTCTCTCGCTATGTCTCTCTCTGTCAAAGAAATAAATAAAATCTTTAAAAAGATAAAAAAATTAAAATAAAATAAAAATTAAAAAATAAAAAAAAGCCCATCTAGATGCCCTGAAACAAATATTTACTATCATTTTTCTGCAAGCTCATTATATATTAATCATGAATAATTCTGCATTTGAATGAGAAATGAAATACTTAAAAATAATTTGACAGATTATACACGGAAATGGAGACTACCTTCACTGCCATTCATGTAACAGTTTCATTTCCTTATAGAATGTACATGGAAAGGTATAAAGTGTCTCCACCGTTAATGTGACATAGGAAAGAGGCTGGGGTTGGGATAAAGGTCACTCTAGCCTGGCAGTCCTTCTCCCATCGGGGGCTGCTGTGGCACTCAGAATGCACACTGGATACGAAGGTGTGGGACTGGCTGCTGGCACTGGATGTAGCCAGCCTTCTCCTGGACTGCGGGAGGTTAGACGTTAGGCACTTCACAGGCATCCCGGGATTGGAGGCAACTGTTTCAAGACCTGTATGTATCGGAGCTTATGTCACATCTGTCTGAGTTCCTCACCAAACCTGAATCTTTCCAGATAATTAGGCAAAGTATTAAGTATTGTACATCAGAGCTCTGTCTGTGTAAACATTATCCGATCCGCCAGGATGGCTCAGGTGTTTTGGACATACAAGTACTGTTGTGAACGTTTACGGAGAAAAAAGCAAACCCTCAACATTCACAGGTGAAAATCAGGACAAAAGAACTAAGCTGTAATTAGGAGGAAACCCATTATCCACTTTGAAACTCTTCTTGATAAAGGAGCATTATTGATATGCTATATCCAGATATGATATAAGATAGGAATGTGACTAAATTTACTCAGTTCAATTCGTATTTAATTAAAACCATAGCTTTAGGGGCACCTGGGTGGCACAACCAGTTAAGGATCTGACTCTTAGGTTTCCACTCAGGTCGTGATGCCCGGGTCATGAAATGGATCCTCGCATCGGGCTCCAGGCTTAGGATGGAGTCTGCCTGAGATGCTCTCTCCGTCTCCCTCCCCTTCCCTCCTGTGCTCTCTCGCTCTCTCTCAAATAAAAAACATAGCTTTTTTCTAATGTTGAGGCTTATGTGCTCACAAGCGTGAATTATCTACATCCATGAGGGATATTTTATACGACTGGGTAAAACAAGTAACAGTGAATTGGCTAACAGCAAGCCAGTACAAGAAAGCAGCATCACCTACATGATACATGTTTGTCTCTCATAGACTCATGCTAAAAACTGTTGTTCCTGAACTTATGAGACACAATAGGCTTTTACTAAAGATCATATGTGCATATACAGATTTTCTATGTATATAAAAAGATATGTATATCTTGCCTTTTCTTTCCCAAAGCAGGTGAACTCATGACTTTAATCTCAAGTAAATTCTTACAATTTTTTGATTTAATGAATCTTGGAACTTTAAAACTAGAAACAGAATTTCAATGGCCATCTAAAGCAACTTTATTTTTGGTACATAAACCCTCTCAATGAAATTCCTCACTCATTGGACACTGACCTTGATATGTGACTAAACTGCTCAGCTTGTCCCTCCCCCCCGCCCCAGTAATGTGGAAATTTGTGTCTACCCCAATGCCATGTGCGCACTGTGTATTTGCTAAAGAGTTCTCTCTGGATCAGTGATATAATCAGACCATTCCTTTCTTTGGAACTTTTGTGTTTTTTATTTTATTTTTCAAAGATTTTATTTATTTGACAGAGAGAGAGAGAGAGAGCGAGCACAAGCAGGGGCAGAGGGAGAGGGAGAAGCAGGCTCCTCATTGAGCAGGGAGCCCAATGCGGAACTCGATCCCAGGACCGTGGGATCACGACTGGAGCCTAAGGAAGATGCTTAACCATCTGAGCCACCAGGCGCCCCTCTTTGGAACTTTTGAGGACTCCCCTTTTTCTACAGCTTAAATTCTAGGTTCCCTGTAATGACACTTAATCCTTCCCCATCTACCTGCTAAGCTTCCCTTCCCCTTGCACATGCTTCCCATTCTCACAAAACACGTTTAATCCCCATTGTCTGAAGATGGAATACTTCCAAGTGTCTGTGCCTTTGTTCATGCCTCTATCCGAAATGCTTTTCCAGTACACTTGGAGCTACTGCTATATCTTCATTGAGAACCGTTCCTTATTTTCCCAGTTAGCATTTAACACTTTCTGTGTTGTATCACAGTATCCTTCTTGCGATTTTATTTTAGAGGATTGCTATTGTTATCCCTTTACACATGTAATCACCACAGAATTACAAGTTCTTCTGAGGCAAGGACCTCTCTTATTCATCTTGATATCCACTTGGTGACCAGCAGTGCCTTGCCCTGATTTACTTCTGACTAGATTTAAAAAACAACTAAGGGAGATGCCATTACTTTCATTTAAGAATAAGGCTGTAGTAGCAACTGCATATTCTGTATTTTAGTACTTTTTATTTGTCAAAGCTATTTATGTTTTTCAGCCATTTTGATTTCCACAGAAGTGATTTTGACAGAGAGATAAGACTCATTGACTTTGGAAGAAAGGGTCAGTGGACAGATAATTATAGTTGCAATCAGGACTTGGCTTACCCACTTCTAGTGTGTAACTAAACATTTTCAAACATTCATTTTCTCATTTGTAAGGGAGATATCCTGGATATGTACAGATTTGAGGACTAAATTAAAAATGAGGTAACATCTACAAAAACATGTGACACTAATTGCCCTTCAAAGCATCATTATTCACATTCCCAAGATGAAGAACATCAAGCGCAGAGAACTAAATCATCCACCGTTGCTAAGTTATAAAAGGTGAAGTTAAGTGCTATATAAATGTCCCATTCTCTTCCTCCACTACTTTTGTTTTTCATTGTGAGCTAATGAAAAATTATATCTTTACTTCAACTATTTTATTTCAAAATCTTTTGGAAATAATTTTATAAAGACACAAAATATTATAGGTACTACATCTTCTCTATATAAGATTTCCATAGACCCAGTACAGTGAAATTTACCCAATGATCATTCTAATACCAAACTAACTGAGGAATATCTCATTAGCTAGGTATTTTATTCTGTTGACTTAAAGATCTACAACAGGGGTGCCTGGCTGGTTCAGTCAGTAGAGCATGTGACTCTTGATCTCGGGATTGTAAGTTCCAGCCCTATGTTGGATATAGAGATTACTTAAAATAAACTCTTTATTAAAAAAAAAAAAAGATCTGCAACAATCTGTGTCAGAAATGGCATTTACACGAAGAAATATAGGAATGCCACAGACTGTTCAAGTATTTGTATTTCAAACCCCTATTAGAAATTTAAAAATTCAAAAACATTTTGTTCCTCAAAAGACACACTTAATGGAATGAACTACCTTTTTCTTTTATACTCACATGAGTTTAGTAGTTTGCTAGAATAAGGAGTAGTATCCCTGTGATCTACAGACATAGGACAAATTAGTCCTTGAGAAAGGTGCGATGTTTCAGATACATGGGTTGAAAGAATATTTGTAGAGTCTTTGTTTTTTTCTGCAACTGGTGTGTTCTATTAAAGAGAGAAAAACAAAAACAAATGCTAAGATTTACCGCCACAAAACACCACCTAAATACATAGACTGTTATACCACCTAAGTAGATAATGTTAAAGTAACTCAACATGCTTGATATTTAAATTTATTTTGAACATTTATTTTAAAAAAGCATTTACAATTTTAAATGGCAATCATGAGAGGGCATGTCATGTGACTTTTTTCTAATCAAGTGCTTACAAATCCCAAAGAGCTGATGAGAGATAACACTGGTCCTGGGGTTCTTGAATAATCTTGTCTAGGTTTAGCCATTGATGGTGTCGTAAGGATATCCATCATATTGATGACTATGTATGGAAAGAAAAGTATATGAAATTCTTTAAAAACTTCAATATTTTTGTCTTACTAGTCACTAATCATCTGTTCTGAACTTTGTCCGCTTTCCACATTAACATTATCTGTAACACTGGCTTGTGTAAGATGAACGTATCCAGAGAAGCCACCATGCCATGGAGTAAACATATACAACAAGCAGACAAAGACAAATACTATATGATCTCTATTATATATGGAATCTTAAGAAACAAAACAAAACTAAGCTCACAGGTACAGAGAACAGTTTGCATGGGATGCCAGAGGCAGGGGTGGAGGATAGGAGAAACGGGTGAAAGGGGTCAAAAAAAAAAAAAAGAGAGATAAATATTTCCCTATTTAAAAAAAAGCAACTGATTGAAATCATTAAACTTTGATAGAATAGAGTCTTCCTCTGGAATGAATAGAACACAGTGTAATGACCCAAATTAGGGAGTACTCAATCATCAAACAAGAGTATTATCTAACTGGCAACAAAATAATTCTTGGTAAATCAAATACTAGAAAAGGATGGGGTAAGAAAAATTAAGAAAGGAATATTAGGAATATAAATTAAAATTTCAATATCACAATCTGTTTAAGGAATTAGTACAAATTATGGGCCCCCCATTAACTAACATGTGCAAGTGTAGGTCAAGATAGAAATTGATGGAGAATTTTTATCAGTTTCAGTGCATAACTTTGTAAAATAATTCAACATTCACACATAATGTACTGTTTTCTTTAGATATCAAAAATGGTGGGTGCCTGTCAGGCGGTAGAGCATGCGACTCTTGATCTCCGGGTCATGAGTCAGAGCCCTAGGTAGGGTAAAGAGATTACTTTTAAAAAATCATTTAGTTATTTAGAGATTTTTTAAAAAATTGATTTATTTATTTGACAGACAGAGAGAGACACTGACAGACGGCACACAAGCAGGGGGAGTGGGAGAGGGAGAAGCAGGCTCCCTACCGAGCAGGGAGCCTGATGCGGGACTCGATCCCAGGACTCTGAGATCATGACCTGAGCCAAAGGCAGACACCTAATGACTGAGCCACCCAGGCGCCCCTATTTTAAGATTTTTTATTTACCTGACACAGAGAGAGAGAATGTAAAAGCAGGGGGAGTGGCAGGCAGAGGGAGAGGGAGAAGCAGCCTCCCCGCCAAGCAGGGTCCCAGGACTCTGGGATCATGACCTGTGTTGAAGGCAGATGCCCAGCCAACTGAACCACTCAGGCGCCCCTTAAAAAATAATTTAAAAAAATAATCACACGCCCCCCCCACCACAAATGGTAGGAAAAGCATAATATTCTACGTGGTATCAGACTTTTTTAAAAAGATTTTATTTTTAAGTAATCTCTACACCCAATGGGGGGTTGAACTCACAATCCTGATATCAGTATCCTCCACCGACTGAGTCAGCCAGGTGCCCTCCTATGTGATATCAGACTTTTAAAGGTAAGCTGAAAATTTGAACTTAACAAATTTTATTTGTTATTTTTTTATTTCTTCATATGGAGAAATAATAACTAACAGGTAACAATAAACATCTTAAAGAATATTTTATAAACTAGGGGCGCCTGGGTGGCTCAAATGGCTGGGTGAGTGACTCTTGATTTCAGCTCAGGTGGTGGTCTCAGAGTTGTGGGAGCCCGACCCCTGTTAGGCTCCAGGCTCAGCTGGGAGTCTGCCTCTCTCCCTCTGCCCCTCCCCCTGCTCATGTGTCCACGCTCTCTCTCTCTCTCTAAAATAAAATCTTTTTTAAAAAATAATCTTTTATAAATTAAATGTTAAAAATATTATGGCAGTGATTTCTTGGATAGGATTCCAAAGGCACAGGCAAAAAGCAAAAATAGACAAATGGGGCTATGTCAAACTTAAAACCTTCTGCATATCAAAGGAGATAATCAACAGAATGAAAAGAACCTACAGAATGGGAGGAAATATCTGCAAATCAGTTATCTGATAAGGGGTTAATGTACAGAGTATATAAAGTACTACAACCCAACAACAATTAAAAAAATAATTATCTAATTAAATTAAGTGGACAATGGATTTGGACAGATATTTCTCCAAAGATAACACAAACAGCCAACATGGTTATGAAAAGATGCTCAACATCAGTAATCAACAGAAAAAGGCAAACCAAAACTATAATGAAATATTATCTCATACCCATGAGGATGGCTAGTATCAAAAAACAGAAAATAGTGTTGGCAAGAATGCGGAGAAACTGGAACCCTGTACATGGCTGGCAGGAATGTTAAATAGTGCAGCCACTATGAAAAACACAATAGAAGCTCCTCAAAAAATTAAAAGTAGAATTCCTGTATGACCCAGGAATTCCACAACTGGGTATATACCGGAGAGAACTGACAGCAGGGTCTCCAAGGGATATTTATACATTCATGTTTATTGCATAATTCACAATAGCCAGGAGGTAGAAGCAACCCAAATGTCTACTGACACATGAATGGATAAAAAAAGTGGCATATATCCGTATAATGGAATGTTATTAAGCCTTTAAAAAGAAGGAAATCCTGTTACATGCTGCGATATGGATGAACCTTGAGGACATTACGCTACGTGATATAAGGCAGTCACAAAACAACAAATACTCTATGGTTCTACTCATATGCGGTGCCTAAAGTAATCAAACTCACAGATACAGAAAATAGAATTGTGGTTGCGGGGGCTGGGGGGAGGGGAAATCAGGGGACAGTGTTTCAGTTTTGCAAGATGAAAAAGTTCTAGAGATCTGTTGCATAACGATGTGAATATAGTTAATACTACTGAACTTTAAAAAAAAAAAAGTTTGGGCGCCTGGGTGGCTGAGTCGTTCAGCGTCTGCCTTCAGCTCAGGTCATGATCCCAGGGTCCTGGGATCGAGTCCCACATTGGGCTCCCTGCCCGGCGGGAAGCCTGCTTTTCCCTCTGACCCTCTCCCCTGCTTGTGTTCCTGCTCTCGCTGTCTCTCTCTCTCTGTCAAATAAATAAATAAAATCTTTAAAAAAAAAATTCACTTTTTAAGAAGGGTAAATTTTATATTATGAATTTTTTACCACTATTAAAAAAAAAAGAAAAACCAAATTCAGAATCTGTACACTTAAAAGATGTTTGTCATATTAATATTTATACTAATACAAATGTAGAGTTATTTGGGAGGCAAATTGTATTTATTTTTATTTTTATTTTTCATATAAGCCATCTACTCAATGTGGGGATGGAACTCATGACCCCCATATCAAGAGCTGCATGCTCTACCAACTGAGCCAGCCAGGTTCACCATGGGAGCCAAGTTTTAAATAAATCATCAGATAGGAAAAAAATAAAATAAAAAATATTAAACTGTTATATCACCATAACACAAAATTCATCTGCTTTATGGCTTTTTCCAATATCTTATCTGAAACCCAGGGAGTTAGATTTGCCTCATAATTAAAACATGTTTAGATTTTAGAAAGGTAATGTGATAAATATATAGTGACTTTTTATTTTTTTGTTGTTTTTTTATTGAGGTATGACACACAATTTTACCTTAGTTTCAGTTGCACAACCTAGTGATTCAACAACTCTATCCATGATACTATGCTCACCATGAGTGTAGCTACCATCTGTCATACAATGCTTTTACAATACTATTGTGTATATTCACTGTCCTGTACTTTTCATCCCTATGACTTATTCATTCCATAACTGGAAGCCTGTGTCTCCCCCTCCCTTTCACACATTTTGCCCTTTTGCCTGTTCTCCCCCACAATCATCAGTTTGTTCTCTGTATTAATGGGTCTGTCTCCACTTTTTTTTGTTTGTCTGTTTTGTTTTAGATTCCATGATATTAAGTGAAATTATATGGTACTTGTCTTTCTGTATGACTTATTTCACTGAGCATAATACCCTCCAGGTCTGTCCATGTTGTCACAAATGGCAAAACCACATTCTTTTTTATGGCTGAGTAATATTCGTGTGTGTGTGTGTGTGTGTGTGTGTGTGTGTGTGTGTACATGCCACATCTTCTTTATCCATTCATCTATTGATGGACACTTGGATTGCTTCCCTATCTGGGCTATTGGAAATGCTGCTGCAATCAACATAAGGATGCACATTATCTTTTCAAATTAGTATTTTTGTTTTCTTTGGGTAACTATCCAGTATAATGTATAGTAAGGAACACCCCTAGTGGCATCTCATCTAGCCACGTGTACTCAAATATTATTATTACTGCTGTGAAGAATCTGAGTAGTTACATGAAATGGGAGTAATAAAAACCATAAATAGCCCATATCAGCTCAGGTCAGATTTTATCAAACTAAATGAAAATCTTTGGGTCTTCAAAAGTTTCTGAAATTTGTACTTGCAGATAAAGAATTATAGATCTGTTTATTTTCAAACAATTATAATCCCATGGTTTCAAACAATTATAATCCCGTGGTTTATAATTTATAAGCCCAGTTTTTTGCTATCCTGTTTTTATTTCTATCTGCTACCATTTTAATAGAGAATACAATATGCTACCAAGTTGATAAGCTCTCAAGTATCCACGTTTCTATGATAAACTTAAGTAATTTCTACTTTCTCCCTATTAGAAACAATGGTGCTACAAAGTTTTATTCATATATTTTGTTCTCTTGAACCATTTCCTTAGAATAAATTTCAAGATAGACTAATTAGGTCAAAAAGAATTAAACTTTTTTGTTTCTTAAAACACATTGGTAGATATCAGTTGGAAAGTACCGTGCTAATTTACAATGTTTCTGAAAAAACTAACTGTGCTTTTGCAGTCTCATTAATTTTAGATCTTCAGTCCTCTCTTTTTTTTTTTTGCCTAGCTTAACAGTGTGAAATGATTCTTTCGTTATTTTTTAAATTAGCATTTCTTTCATTACTAGTAGCGAAATCAACATACTCCCATATATATGTGTGTGTGGGTATGTGTGTGCGGATTGTGTTCGGTTTCTTTGCCCCTTGTTTATCAAGGTCTCCGTGGTGGTCCTATCAGTGTGAATAAAGTTCTGTAGGTATTACTGTTTCTCATGTTATAGTTATTTTTGTCATTTTACTGATGTTTAATTGGTCAAACCAGTTTCAGTAGAGACAAAAAGTCAGAACAGAACTTGTGAGTTCCTCTTTGAAGATCCAAAGATCTTTGAGCGCCCTTGATGATTTAGAAATGATTTCCATTTCTCATCTTTTTTTTTTCCATTTTTCATCTTCAATTGAAAGGAAATATCATTATACTTTTCTAGTCTTTTTTGGAACAAATAATCATCAAATTTTAGCATTATAAACTAACAAAATAGTGTAAGTTAATAGTATGTAGTTGTTGGGTATTTATTTTTTTAGTTGTTGGGTTTTTAAAAAGGTACTTACCTGCTATTTTTCTTACCTCTATTCAAAGTAACTTTGGAAAGGCCAAAATCTGTTAGTTTAATATGACCTTCATTAGAAATAAGCATATTGTCTGGTTTCAAATCCCTGCACATACAAAAGACAAATAGCAGATAATTAAAAAAGAGCTAGTGTTGATGTTAGAATTAGCAGGGAAAAACCTGGAAAGTTACAGAAGAATCAAACCCTATTTTCTCTAAAATAAGGCACTTATTGTTGGCTTTGAAAGTGCAAAAAACAACTCTCAAAAGTAAATAATCTTCTGTATATTTGAACCTATGAGAAAGTTAACTGATTTAATACTATATTCTCTTTGCATTATTCCTAGATAGTTCATTATAACAAATAAACCTCATTAGATAAAATAAAGCTCAGGCCACACCAAAATCATATTTACCTCATTCATGGAGGGTAAGATTAAGCCTTAACTGAGAAGAGCCACTTAGAACATGACTTTCTTTGCACACCGCAAGTCGGTTGGCATTATAAAGTAGAGCACTTTTATATGACGGTAGGGAGTGGAAAAAAGATTCAATATCCTTCACAACAAATGGTGTACCTGTGCTAAACGCAACATATTCAAAGCACAGGGAGGGGAGACAAAAGAAGAGTTGATGGAATTTATACTTTTTTTTTAAACTTGGTGCTTTTATTTACTTTTTATTTATTTTTAAAGATTTTATTTATTTATTTGACAGAGGGAGACACAGCAAGAGCAGGAACACAAGCAGGGGGGAGTGGGAGAGGGAGAAGCAGGCCTCCTGCCGAGCAGGGAGCCCGATGTGGGGCTCGATCCCAGGACCCTGGGATCATGACCTGAGCTGAAGGCAGACGCTTAACCGAGTCACCCAGGTGCCCCGAGTTGATGGACTTTCTAAACTCATACAAGTTACTACCAAACTTTAGATAAATCCAGATACATGGGCAAATGATTATGCAAATATTTCAAACTCAAATATTTAATCCATAATTTGATTATTTGTGCTTTTTAGTAATAGTTTGTAGAAAAGTCAGTCTTTACCTGTGGATGATTCCGTGTCTATGAAGATAGTCTAGAGCCAAGGCTACTTCAGAAATATATTTCACAGCCATCTCCTCTTCATCAAAATAACCATATATATGTAGGAGAGACTTGACATCTCCACCAATAAGATATTCCATTACCTATCAAAAAGGAATACAAATGTTACAAAATAAAAACAATATGATTTCTTTAAAAACATTATTTGGTATTAGTTATATATTTTTAGCATTGTTCTTTAACAGACACATTTTCTTGCTCTCACTCAGTACACATTAATACCAAGTTTGCTCATGTTGCCATATAGTTTTTTTAAATTGAATTTAAACTGTTTAATCTGAATAAAAATTCAGACTTACAGAAAGGTGTAAGAACAGTCCCATATACTCTTCATCTAGATTCACCCCTGTGAGCATTTTGCCCATTTGCTTTCTTCCTCTCCACACATATGAATATGAAATAAATGTCTGTTGATAACATAATTGTTACATAATTAAAAAGGAACACAATTATTAACATACATATCTTAAACGCACGATTTTTATTCGGACTAAACAGTTTAAAAAATGTGACATTAACTACTGATATTTATAGCTTTAAAGTTTTTACTAAATAACTGGAGAATAAAGTTGAAGAGGTCATGACCAGTCACTACAAAATTCTTTGTCATATATCTCCTAACAAGGATATTCTTACATAACTACAGCATAAAAAAATTCTAGGAATTTAACACTAATATAATACTATTATCTAGTTGATATTGTCCATATTCAAATTTCTCTGCGTATCTAAATAAATGTCCTTGATAAGACTTCTCACCCCTCCCGCCCAAGCCAGGATCCCCATGGTATTTAGTTATCATGTCTCTTTAGTCTCCTTTAATCTGGGACAGATTTTCTCCTTTCAGAGGGGGGCAGTCTTTCTTGACATTTGATTATCTCCTCACTATTCAATTCAGGTTTGCATTTTTGGCAGGAATTCTAAATAAGTAATGTTGACTCTTTCTTAGAGACACTCCCAGCAGATGAGACACCTAATGTCAGCATGTTCCATTACTGGGGATGTTGACTTTGATCACTTAGTTAAGGTGGGACTTCTAGATTTCTCCAATGAAGGAGTACTTTTTTAACTCCCTTGATAATTAATTAGTAGTGTGTGGGGGGAAATACATTGAGAGTATGTAAATAACCTGTTGCCCAACAAATCTGCAAGCACTGATCTTAGCATCATGTGACCACAGATGATTCGTGTCTGAATCCAATATTGCTATGTGGTTGCAAAGCTCTATTATTCCTTCTTCTATATGCACTAGTCATTATTCTCAAAAATTTGTATAGTTTTAAGGTATAAAATACTGCCTAGTGAGAACTTCATAAAACAAAGTCCTTTCTTTCCTCTTTAGGTCAGGAGTTTCCCTGGTATATACAGGCTAGTCAATGTTTGTTGAGGAGATCAATCATGAACACATTTGCTAAGCCCAAAATCTGTGCTACACACTGTGCTAGGACTGAGAAGATAAGCAGGAATAAGGTGTCTCTGCACTGAAAGAGTTTATAATTTCGTAGTAGGTAAATAAATAAGTAAACAGATACTTTATTTGAGTTCACGATAATGTTTATTTTCTTACATCCTCATCAACAATAATTATTGATCCTTTTTATTTTTGTCAATCTAAGAAAAAAATGGACTTGTTTAAATGTTTATTTACTTGTAGGGAGATTTAGGATCTTTACACTATTTTTCTTTAATTTTTAATTTAATTTTTTTTTAAAGATTTTATTTATTTATTTGACAGAGAAAGAGACAGCGAGAGAGGGAACACAAGCAGGGGGAGCAGGAGAGGGAAAAGCAGGCTTCCCGCTGAGCAGGGAGCCCGATGCGGGGCTCAATCCCAGGACTCTGGGCATGACCTGAGCCGAAGGCAGACGCTTAACCGATTGAGCCATTTTACACTATTTTTTTTTTAAAGATTTTATTTTTAAGTAATCTCTACACTCAACGGGGGGCTTGAACCCACAACCCCAAGATCAAGAATCACATGCTCACTGACTGAGCCAGCCAGGTGTCCCTATTTTTGGTCTTTTATGTGTCTTCTGTGAATCACTTCTATTCTTTGCCCATTTTTCTACTGGGGTATTTAATTCTTTCTTATTGATGTATAAAATCTGTTTATATAGGAATAAAATTAGCCGTTTGTGTATTTTATGAAAAATATTTCCTCCAAACTTGCTATTTGACTAGGTAAATGGTATTTTGTGTCTATATATGTTTTATTTTGTGCTTAAAATACCTACACCAATTTATGATTTAAAAATATTCACATGAGTTTTCTTCCAGTACTTTTTTGAAAGATTTTATTTTATTTAAGAGAGAGAGCACATGCGAGAGAGAGTATGAGCCGGGCAAGGGGCAAAGGGAGAGGGAGAAGCAGACTCCCCACTGAGCAAGGAGCCCGATGGGGCTCAATCCCAGGACCATGGGATCATGATCTGAGTTGAAGGCAGACACTCAACCGACTGAGCCACCCAGGTGCCCCTTCTTCTAGTACTTTTATGGATTCCCTTTTTTAAGTAGAAATCTACGATACAAAAGGGGAACAAATGACCGTAGCACTAACTCGAGTTTCATAACCAAGCAAAAAATGATTTAAAGTGACTTCAAAAAACAGAATTTTGATAGTATATCCCAAGGATAAAAAGAACTGCAAAACAAAACAAAACAAAATCCGAAATTGAATCTAGTTGTTTTAGTGTTAGTATAACCATATTGACCCAACAAACAAGAGCCCAGGGCCGGATGGCTTCCCAGGGGAATTCTACCAAACACTTAAAGAAGAATTAATACCTATTCTTCTGAAGGAAAACTTCCAAACTCTTTCTACGAGGCCAGCATTACCTTGATCCCAAAACTAGACAAAGAACCCACCAAAAACGAAAATTACAGACCAATCGCCCTGATGAACAAGGATGCACAAATTTTCACCAAAATACTAGTCAATAGGATCCAACAGTACATTAAAAGGATTATTCACCACAACCAAGGGGGATTCATTCCTGGGCTGCAAAGGTGGTTCAACATCCGCAAAGCAATCAATATAATACACTACATTAATAAAAGAAAGAACAAGAACCATATGATTCTCTCAATAGATGCAGAAAAAGCATTTGACAAAGTACAGCATCCTTTCTTGATCAAAACTCTTCATGGTGCAGGGATAGAGGGCACATACCTCAATATCATAAAAGCCATCTACGAAAAGCCCAGTGAGTATCATTCTCAGTGGGGAGAAACTGAGAGCGTTCCCCCTAAGGTCAGGAACACGGCAGGGATGTCCACTCTCACCACTGCTGTTCGACATCGTACTAGAAGTCCTAGCCTCAGCAATCAGGTAACAAAAAGAAATAAAAGGCATCAGAATTGGCAAAGAAGTCAAACTCTCATTCTTCACAGATGACATGATACTCTATGTGGAAAACCCAAAAGACTCCACCCCAAAATTGCTAGAACTCATACAGGAATTCAGCAGAGTGGCAGGATATAAAATCAATGCACAGAAATGAGTTGCATTTCTATACACCAACAATGAGAAAGAAAGAGAAATTAAGAAGTTGAACCCATTTAGAATTGCACTGAAAACCGTAAGATACCTAGGAATAAACCTAACAAAGGAGGGAAAGGATCTCCACACTGAAAAATATAGAACACTCATGAGAGAAACTGAGGAAGACACAAAGAAAGGGAAAAACATTCTATGCTCATGGATTGGAAGAACAAATATTGTTAAACTGTCATTGCTACCTAGAGCAATCTATACATTCAATGCAATCCCTATCAAAATACCATCCACTTTTTTCAAAGAAATGGAACAAATAATCCTAAAATTTGTATGGAACCAGAAAAGACCCCAAAGAGCCAAAGGAATGTTGAGAAAGAAAACCAAACCTGGTGGCTCACAATTCTGGACTTTAAGCTCTATGACAAAGCTGTCATCATCAAGACAGTATGGTACTGGCACAAAAACAGACACATTGGCCAATGAAACAGAACAGAGAACCCAGAAATGGACCCTCAACTCTATGGTCAACTAATCTTCGACAAAGCACAAAAGAACAGCCAATGGAAAAAAGACAGTCTCTTCAACAAACGGTGTTGGGAAAATTGGACAGCCACATACAGAAAGATGAAACTAGACCATTTCCTCATACCATACACAAAAATAGATTCAAAATGGATGAAAGACGTAAATGTGAGACAGGAATCCATCAAAATCCTAGAGGAGAACACAGGCAGCAACCTCTGTGACCTTGGCCGCAGCAACTTCTTGCTAGACACGTCTCCAAAGGCAAGGGAAGCAAGGGTAAAAATGAACTATTGGGACTTCATCAAGATAAAAAGTTTTTGCATAGCAAAGGAAACAGTCAACAAAACCAAAAGACAACTGACAGAATGGAAGAAGATACTTGCAACTGACATATGAGATAAAGGGGTAGTATCTAAAATCCATAAAGAACTTACCAAACTCAATAGCCAAAGAATAAATAATCCAATCAAGAAATGGGCAGAAGACATGCACAGACTTTTCTCCAAAGAAGACATCCAAATGGCCAACAGACACATGAAAGAAATGCTCCACGTCCCTTGGCATCAGGGAAATACAAAACAAAACCACAATGAGATACCACCTCACGCTGGTCAGAACGGCTAAAAATAATAAGTCAGGAAACGACAGATGTTGGTGAGGACTCAGAGAAAGGGGAACCCTCCTACACTGTTGGTGGGAATGCAAGCTGGTGTAGCCACTCTGGAAGACAGTACAGAGGTTCCTCAAAACGTTGAAAATAGAGCTACCCTACAACCCAGCAATTGCACTACTGGGCATTTACCCCAAAGATACAAATGTAGTGAACTGAAGGGGCACCTGCACCCCAATGTTTATAGCAGCAATGTCCACAATAGCCAAAATATGGAAAGAGCCCAGATGTTCACCGACAGATGGATAAAGAAAATGTGTGTACACACACACACACACACACACACACACACACACACAGGAATATTATGCAGCCATCAAAAATTGAAATCTTGCCATTTGCAACAACGTGGATGGAACTAGAGGGTATTATGCTAAGCAAAAATCAGTTAAGCAGAGAAAGACAATTATCATACGATCTCAATGATACATGGAATTTAAGAAACAAGGCAGAGGATCACAGGGGAAGAGAGGAAAAAATAAAACAAGATGAAGCCAGAGAGGGAGACAAACCATGAGACTCTTAATCTCAGGAAACAAACTGAGGGTTGCGGGCGGGGGTGGGGAGGTGTGTGGGTGTGTGTGTGGAGGTATGGGTTAACAGGGTGATGGACATTAAGGAGGGCAGGTGATTAATGAGCACTGATGAATCACAGACCTGTACCTCTGAAACCAATAATACATTATATGTTAATTAATTGAATTAAAATTAAAAGAAAACAATATTGATATTGTTATTTTGAAAGTATTAGATCTACATGATGTTATAAGTTTAAGCAAACGAGTAATTATGTTAATGTTCTTAAGAACCCAGATGGTCAGGGTAAAAGAATACATTTTTTTTCAAAATATTTTTATAGGTTATATTTTTTCAAAGATGAGGAGTAAAAATTCTATAATTTCCCATTGAATTAGAAATTTCAGCACGTACTTATGATATAGTTTTCTCTTTCTATAAAAATGTTATGGAGCCTGGGTGGCTCAGTTGGTTAAGTGGCCAACTTGATTTCAGCTCAGGTCATGATCTCAGGGTCGTGAGATCGAGTCCCGTATTGGGCTCTGTGCTGGGCATGGAGCCTGCTTAAGATTCTTTCTCTCCCTCTGCTCTGCCCCCCTCTAAAAAAAAAAATGTTATAAAATACATAAGTCACAGGGATGAAAAGTACAGCACAGGAAATATAGTCAATGACACTGCAATAACTTTGGTGACAGATGGCAACTAGACTTACTGTGGGGATCATTTCATAATTTATAAAATCACTATGATTTATACCTGAAACTAATAGGATATTGTTTTTCATCTTTTTAATCTTTTAATCTTATTAATCTTTTAATTCTTCCTGGTGCTCTCTAATGCCTTTACTATATAACCTACATACTGTTCCATATACCCTGTGTGATTAAATAGTTCCCTACCTTCTTTGGGAATGCAATATGTCAATGTTTCCTTCTTTTTCTGTAAAAAGCCAGATAGTAAATATATTAGGTTTTGCAAGCCACATGGTCTGTGTGGCAACTACCTCACTCTTCTGATGTAGCACAAGAGCAGCCATAGATAATAAGTAAACAAAAGGATGCGGTTATGTTCCAATAAAATGTATTTAGTCACGGAAATTCAAATTTCAAATAGTTTTCACATTTCACAAAATATTATTCTTCCTTCGATTTTTTTTCAACATTTTAAAAATGTCAAAACTATTCTCAGCTCACAGGCTGTGCAGAAACAGTGGGCCAGATTTGGCTCACCACAGGCTTGAAAGATGGAAAGTCAATTATTCTTACAGTATTTAGTTTCCACCTTCTTACTGCTACTCTGTATTTTTTTTCAACTCTCTCAGACAGTGAACCATCCTACAAAGTAGACCCACATATCTGCCTTTCTTAGAACCTAGGGGGTCTCCTGAAGGACTCTGAGGGTGAATTCCCTCAATATAAATTTGTATCTTTGCTTCAAAACCCTGCCCCACAGCATTAGCAGGTCTTGTCTCTTAAGAGAAGGTCATTACAAGCAGGTACTGCAATTCATGCTAAGGTATTTGTTGGAGTGTTGTTTAGAATTGTAAAAGAACCCAAACCAACTCATTACTAGGACATTTGTTATAAAAATTACGGCATTCCTAAATAAATCCATGTAATTCTGGGTAGCTATTAGAAAGGATGAGGTCACCGGTAAGTGGAAAAAAATATGTAGGTTAAGTATAATATGATCACATTTCATGTACTTAAACTGTGTACAAAACTTTTATTGATCCTGAATTAGTCCTAATGCAAAAAAGCTGCTAAAAAGGGTGCTCACCACTGTCCTAGAAAAACTTCTTATTCTCCAAAGTTTTCTGGTCTTCCCATTAAATCTTTCAAACCACATTTAATGTCAGTTTAAATATACTCACAGATTTACTGAAAGACGAGAAATGGATTTAACCATCAGGTACCAAAAGAGTTTTAGGGTGGACTCTATTTTTATAATCTATCCTGAATTTTCAGGTGTACGGTCTGAAGCTGGATATGAGGTTCTGTTCAGTTTCAAGCTTTTGATATAGCAAAAAGTTGAATTGTCGCACAATTATGTTCCACAGACTTACAAGAGAGCTTTAGCATATCGAGGATAAAGGGATTCCACTCCCGGAAGGCAAATCAAATCATGAAAGGAATGAGTGTTCTGTTGGTAAACTACAAATTTGGGGTCTAAAATCTACATCCTAAGACCCATCCATTCATAGAAAACCGTTTGTGCATACTGAACAGAAGCTACTGGAGACACCAAACGTTTAATCCACAGACCATCTCAGGAGTCAGATCTCCAGAATTTGTAGTCAAAATATCTTCACCAATTCCCGCTCCCTCAGATTCTTCATTAGAAATGAAAAGCAAGGGGCACCTGGGTGGCTCAGTCGTTAATTGTCTGCCTTCGGCTCAGATCATGATCCCAGGGTCCTGGGATCGAGCCCCGCATTGGGCTCCCTGCTCCGCGGGGAGCCTGCTTCTCCCTCTCCCACTCCCCCTGCTTGTGTTCCCTCTCTCGCTGTCTCTCTCTCTCTGTCAAATAAATAAGTAAATAATCTTAAAAAAAAAAATGAAAAGCAAGCAACTCTCAAAGTCCACATGCTCAAAATCCACCATTTCCCAATACGTTCCTTACCATATACCAAACTTTATATAGTACTCCTAGTATATGTCCTTTACTTACCAAATATTTTTAGCCCTATGTGCCAGATACTGTTCTACATGCTTTATATTAACCTATTAAAATGTCATAACAACCTCTGAGGTAGGTACTATTATTATCTCCCTTTTGCAGATGAGGAGACTGAGGTGGGATAGTTAATTTTTATGTATCAATTTGGCTAATCCATAGTACACAGAGATTTGGTGAAACATGAACCTAAATGATGCTGTGAAGTTGTGTTTTAGATGAGATTAACATTTAGGTAGACTTTGAGTAAAAGCTGATGACCCTCCATAATTGGGTGGGCCCCATCCATTCAGTTGAATGGCATTAAAAGAAAAAAGATCAAGGGTTGTCGTCCATGCCCCGACCTCCACCCCACCCCAAGAAGAAGGAATTCTGCTTCTACACTGCTTTTGGACCTGAGTTACAACATCAACTCTTCCCTGGGTCTACAGGCTGCTGGCTTACCCTGCAAGATTTCAGACTTGCAACCCTGACAATCACATAGACCAAGTCCTTAAATCTCCACCCTCCACACACACACACACACACACACACACACACACACACACACACACACACACACACACGCTCTCTATTAGTTCTTTTTCTCCAGAGAACCCTGGCCTGTACAACAGGTACGGGAACTTGGCCAAAGCCATAGAGTAAGTGCAAAAGTTGTAATTGAAATCCAAGTACTCTAAACCCAGAGACTATATTCTTTTTTTTAATTATATATATTTTTAAAGATTTATTCATTCTTTAAAAAAGATTTTATTTCTTTATTTGACAGAGAGAATGAGGGAGAGAGAGCACAAGCAGGGGGAGCAGCAGGCAGAGGGAGAGGGAGAAGCAGGCTCTCCAGTGAGCAAAGAGCCCAATGCGGGGCTCGATCCCAGGACCCCGGGATCATGACCTGAGCCAAAGGCAGATGCTCAACCAACTGAGCCACCCAGGTGCCCCTTAAAGATTTATTTTTAAGTAATCTCTACACCCAATGTGGGGCTTGAATTCACAACCCTGAGATCAAAGAGTTGCATGCTCTACCGGCTGAGCCAGCCAAGTGCCACCCCCCCATAGTATTCTTAAGTCAATGAAGTCAGTGATTGCTAATGTGTGAAGAAAAAAATGTAAAATTATTTACTTACCAAGTAGACATTGTTTGCTGACTGTAGTGAATAGTACAAATGGACAATGAAAGGACTTTTGCTTAGTGCTAGTGCATCCCTCTCAGCTTGTACCTGATGAGTCGTATTTTTGTTGATCATATCTGCTTTTTTTTTTAAACAAATATTTTCTCCCAGTTTGCCATTTAGATTTTTTTTAAAGATTTTATTTATTTATTTATTTGAGATAGAGAGAATGAGAGATAGAGAGCACGAGAGAGAAGAGGGTCAGAGGGAGAAACAGACTCCCCACCGATCAGGGAGCCTGATGCGGGACTCGATCCCGGGACTCCAGGATCATGACCTGAGCCGAAGGCAGTCGCCCAACCAACTGAGCCACCCAGGCGCCCGATCATATCTGCTTTTTTGAAAACCTATGGTAGGCAACATAACAATACGTTCATTTTATTTTTTATTACAAAAGTGTTCTCAGGTTTCAGAGTTGCCTTTGTGGAAACAACCAGAGAGAGCAAACATAGATGTCACTGTCATTGCCCTCAGGAAACTGTCAGAAAAACAGCTAATATGGTAAAACAAAACTAAACTTTCTTCAAGAGAACTACTTATTTTAGCATCAAGTGGCAAAAGTATCACATCCCTTTTGAGAAGGAAAAAAAGAAGTAAACAAATGCGCCCCTAGTGCCCTACATGTTAGTAGAAAAAAAATTCCATTCTACTATTCTCATAACAAACTCAAAGGTGGTAATGTTCCTAATAAGCCCCCAGATAATCAGGAACCTAGGCACAGGTAATTAGCAGCTAATAAATTTTCTTTAACTTCTGATTCTTTGATGGATGGGAACTGAGTCAGAAAGAGGAAGAATATAGGAAGTTTGTGTGCCTAGAAAAAAACTTAATAGTTAAAACTACTGAAAGTTAACAGTCTCAAATGCTGTCTTACAGAAAATGACAAATTACTCTTTTCAAGTTTCAAGGTAATTGGTACAGAAGCAAAACTGTAATATAATCTACATTAAAACTGGGGCACTAAACTGAAGTCAGTAACATTGAGATCAATTGTCAGGATGATTAAAAGACATATTTCTTCCAGAGACTCATTAGAGTAATAAAATCAATATTATTGTGTATAATTAATACACTATAAATTCCAGCCTTATATCCTTCCATACGAAAATTGAGGGAAATTGTCAAAGTCAGTCTGTAACATGATTTCGCCCATCATTTCCCTAGATTGGAAGCTCTGTGAAGGCATGTTTGTTTTGTTCACCACTGCACCCTAGACCCTACACACGAAGGGGATACTCAACAGATATTCATCGAAAAAATGAATTGGTGTTTTTATTTCAACAACTGATAATGACTGATTAGGAAGTATAGTAGAAGGAAAAGCAAAAAATTGGTGGAACATATGAATCAAGGAAGAATTAATTTCAATGGAGTGGGTCTGAAAGGTCAGGTAAGGTTTGAGGAGGAGCCAAGCGATGCGCGACTCCCGGGATCAAGAGCTGAGCCGAAGGCAGACGCTCAACCGACTGAGCCACTTAGGCGCCCTACGATTGCTTTTCTAAGGAGTTTGGACTTTAGCTTGCGAGCCACAGCCTAAGGAGGGGATGAAAAAATTAGGGATTCTATTTAGGGGCCTATTCCAATAGACTAGGTATGTAAATGAAGGTTTGATGAATCTCAAAGATGTTGTCCAGTAAAAAACAAACAAACAAAAAAACCCAGATGCAAAAGACTATATATTGCATGATTCCATTTACATGCAATGTAGAGAAAAGGCAAACCTATAGAGATAGAAAGTAGATTGCTGGTATCCTGGGGCTAGGGGTGTTAGAGGGAGGTACTGCAGACAGGCAGGAGGTCTTTTTAGGGTGATGGATATGTTCTAAAATTGGATTTGTGTAGATAGTTACCCAATCTTTAATTTACCAAAGATTGACTTGTACTTTTAACAAGGAAGGGAGGGGGCACCAGGGTGGCTCAGTTGGTTGGGCGACTGCCTTCGGCTCAGGTCATGACCCTGGAGTCCCTGGATGGAGTCCCTGGATCGAGTCCCACATCAGGTTCCCTGCTCAGCGGGGAGTCTGCTTCTCCCTTTGACCCTCCCCCCTCACGTGCTTTCCCTCTCTCTCATTCCCTCTCTCTCAGATAAATAAAATCTTAAAAAAATAACTGTTTCAAATTTAGTGTTTCCAACTTAATCCCGGTAAAGGTCAAGGTGGTAAAAAGGATTCAGAAAACCTGGCGTATCCTAGGCATTGGCGGTGTGAAAAGAAGAGTGGGGCAGAGGCGAGACACCCAGCCTGCCGGCGCTCTTGTCACCCCAAGCAAGAGGTCATTATCACAGGGCCAAAGAGGCTCCTATGGCCCTGGGGCCTGCCCAATTCAGGGGCAGGAAAGAGGGCCGAAGGTTCGGACTCTTTCCCTTTCTTTACTCCCCGACTTCTTACCTTCACAGCATACAACTTGCCGCCTTTCTGCCCGAGATACACCTTCCCAAAGGCGCCACGGCTAATGGGCTTCACTATGGTGAATTCCTCAATGGAGGGAGGTCTTGGCACCGGGATCCTATTCACGCACTTCCCTGTCACCGCGTCTCCTTCACTCTCCTCGCTCCCCGCAGTGGGCTCCATCGTAAGCCAGCCCAGACGGAAGGCGGCAGCATCAGCTAAGGCCCTTGCCGAGCCACAACTCCAGCCACCTGGGTTCAAGGGAAGACCCCGCCCACGCAGTTCGTCGTCAGTGACGTCACCGCGTTGCCGCGCTCGCCGCGCTCGCCGCGCGGAGCCCAGCGCAGACCCGCCGCGAGCCCAGCGCAGGCCGGCCCAGTCGCCTCTTGTTCCTCGGCACGTAAGTACCCGATGGCGGTGTGGGCGGGGACGTTGGGAAATTCTCCAACCAACCACAGACTCTTCGAGGGCGGTGACGGCGGCCCAATTACTTCATTTGTCATGAGGGAAGAGGCAGAGACCCTTTGGCCTACAAGAGAAAGGGGCTACTGCGCGGACTTGAAGCTCAATCGCAGAATTGAGGTTCCTCCTGACCTCCACTCGAGGTTTGGTGGGGACCCTGCCCTCATCTCACTTTTGCTTTGTTTTGTTTTCTCTGTTTTTTACTCCTTCGCGACTTCGCACTCTCGCGAGAAATGTAAGCCCCTTCGATCTGGCTAGTGGAAATCAGAGAATGTGGAGAAACTGGACGAGCGGGAAGCCGGTGGTTGGCCCTGCCATCTGCCCTATAACGGGATGTGACTTGCCTGACTGAAGCGGACTAAGACCAATAGGAAGAATTTTCGATTTACTGTGGGGAGGGTAAAGAGCACCAAATAGTAGCCAAAGAGTTTATCGTAGCTCAAGGCCCAGTCGGAAAAGGAGAATATACTGGAAGATTTGATAAGTTAGGTGTACAAAGATTTAACAGGGTCAATGCCGTCCCCCCTTAAAAAAAAAATAAGACCAGAGAGCTTGGGGAACCCGCGCTTGTATTAGTCAACGTGAACATCAACGAGTTTGCGGGCCAGGGTACCTCAGCGGCTGCAGTAGATACGTCAGTCCCGGACAGGGGGAACCACAGGCGTAGTCCCCTTTATTGCCCACCTGCCCCGTAAGTAGTGTTGCGTTGGAGCCTTGCCTTCCGGGGCGGATTGTCTGTCGTTGCAGCAGCTGTAAGAAGGGGAAGGCATTTTCTGTTTCTAGGAAGAGTAAGAGCAAAGGGGAGAGGGGAAAAGGAAGGAAGGAAGGGCTCAGCACCTCCCCGCCGAGCCGTGGACAGAGGGGGCACTTTTGGCAGGCGGGTGAGGTCGCTGAGGGCCCGGAGATGTCTTCCCTGTCGAGTACGGTGCAGCCCCAGGTCAGTCCGGCTTCCGGTCCTTTTTTTCTCCACTCCTGTTTGCCGCTTGCGTTTCATAGCAGCTGTTTCTCGTTCGGTCTCCTAGGAGGGAAGCGATCAAGGCAAAGCGAGTCCTAGGGTTGAGAAGAGATCAGCGGCTAGGCTGAGAGTAAAAGGCGGACGATGTAGCAGAGATCGATATGATGGAGACATTGGTTTCTCGAGTTGACAGCGTGGAATTTTTTTTTAAAAGATTTTATTTTTATATGACATAGAGACAGCGACAGAGAGAGAGCATAAGCACGGGGAGCGGCGGGCAGGCAGAGGGAGAGGGAGAGAGAGAAGCTGGCTTCCCGCCGAGCAGGGAGCCCGATGGGGCTCAATCCCAGGACCCTGCCTGGATCACGACCTGAGCCGAAGGCAGCCGCTTAACCGACTGAGCCATCCAGGCGCCCGATAGCGTGGAATTTTTAGTAGAGAATCCATTAGGCATTGTTCAGTGCCGGACATTCTGGGGTGGGGGGTGCGGAGTGAGGGTGGAAACGCCTTTGCCTTAGATGGAAAGGGAGCAAGTAATGTTTTTCTTTCCATCTTATCACCTCTCCAGGGATTTACTGTAACAACCCCGATACCCAATACTTTCTTTCCTTTTTAAATGGAATTTAACTCAAACATGTTGTAATAATTTGAATACCACGAATTCTTTCTTTCCTTCTTTCCTTGCCAGGAAAGAGTAATAAACATTTTTAAGTTATTGACTGCTTGCGTTACTATTTGTATTTAGGCTCTTTCCCATTTTTTCATAAAGCAAAAGATAGGACAGAAAAACATCATTCCCAGGGTTTTTCATTGTCTTCTTTCAGGAGTAATCACTTGTGACAATGTTTTGTCCTTGGTTCATTTAAAAAAATTTTTTTTAAGATTTTATTTATTTGAGAGAGAGAGACAACGAGACAGGGAACACAAGCAGGGGGAGTGCGAGAGGGAGAAGTAGGCTTCCCGCGCAGTAGGGAGCCCGATGCAGGGCTCAATCCCAGGACCCTTGGATCACGACCTGAGCCCAAGGTAGACGCTTAACGACTGAGCCATCCAGGCTCCCCTAAAAATCTTTTTTTTAAAGATTTTATTTATTTATCCATGAGAGACAGAGATAGAGGCAGAGGGAGAAGCAGGCTCCCAAGGAGCAGGGAGCCTGATGTGGGACTCGATCCCAGGACCCTGGGAACATGACCTGAGCCGAAGGCAGATGCTTAACCATCTGAGCCACCGAGGCGCCCCCCCAAAATCTCTTTTTTTGATGGCAACATTTTGATAGGTTTTTTTTTTTTTGGAGTTCTCAGTTTTGCAAATAAGCAGTTTGTGAACACATTCAGATTTTAAGATAATTTTTAACACTTTAGTTTCAGCATATAATTACGTTTCTTTGTGTAACCCCACTGTCTTCGTTTTTTAATTTTGTTTTGTTTTTTTGCTAGTACTGGCTGGATAATCGAAAATGAAGTGATTAGTTATTCATTGGGCATCAGTAATGTGCCTGCCAGGTGGACAAAACAAATGTGGAATCTTGATGGTGCTATGAAGAAAAATTGAATAGGAGTTAGCCAGGTGAAGAGTGAATGGAAGTGAACAGGTATCTCAGGTATATGCAAGGATATCTGGAGGTCCTGAGAAAGGGAAGAGCTTAGCTGATTGGAGGAACCAAAATAAGGCCAGTCTGGCTAGAATGTAGGGATTAAAGGGTGTGATGACAGAAATGAGATTGGGGAGAAGCCTTAGGCAGATCATACAGGAAGTTATATTAAGGTACTCTTTTTTTTTAAGATTTTATATATTTATCGGGTGAGGGCAGAGAGAGAAGGAGAAGCAGACTCCCCGCTGAGCAGGGAGCCCTATGCAGGGCTTGATCCCAACGCAGGGCTTCATCCCAAGACCCTGGGATCATGACCTGAGCCGAAGGCAGATGCTTAACGGTCCACCTATCCGACTGAGCCACAGGCGCCCCTAATAAGGAACTTCGGATTTCATTTTAAGTGTATTGGGAACCATTGAATGTTTTTAAGCACAGAATGCCATGATCAGATTTACATTTTCAGTAGATCACTCTGGCTTCTATGGAGAATGTAGAAGGGCAAGAGTAGAAGTGTTTTCGGTTAAGGATGTTATTGCAGTAACCCAGGAGGGGGATAACATGCCACTAAAGTGGAAGCAATGGTTATGGAAAGAAGGTGATGAGTTAGCTTTTTTTGTTTGTTTTGTTCAAAGAGTAGAATTTTTTGTTGTTGTTTAAAGACTTTATTTATTTGTCAGACAGATAGTGAGAGGAGGAACACAAGCAGGGGGAGTGGGAGAGGGAGAAGCAGGCTTCCCGCCAAGCAGGGAGCCCGATGCGGGTCTCGATCCCAGGACCGTGGGATCATGACCTGAGCCGAAGGCAGACGCTTAACGACTGAGCCACCCAGGCGCCCCCAAAGAGTAGAATTTAATGAGGGATTGGATATGAGGGATGATGGAAAGAAGTGTTTCTGGTTTGATCAGCCGGATGCATGAAAATGTTATTTACCAATATGACACTATCTGTGTAACCAAACTCAAGGGGTTTGCCACTTGAGATGCATCAAACTGAAGGAAACCCAAGGGAGTGTTGAAAACAAAGAACTTTATTACTTGTTACAAGTAAGGAGACAGATGGTTCTCAAAGCACTCTCTTGGTGGGGTTGGTATAGGGAAGCTTTTATTCAGTGTATTAGGGGGTGGGGCAGGGAGTTCACGTAAGCACTTCGGTTCAATTACTCGTGCCCAGAATGTCAACATGCTAGTTCAAAAAAATAGTGGAAAGCTCCGCCTCTAGGAGATCTTGGTAGTATAATGAGCTAAAGGTAACTTCAGGACAAGTCAGAGGGGCTTCTCTGCAGTTGTCAGGTCCAGTCCAGCACATACTGGCTCCCAAAGGGGCTGTCAGGGGAGACAACAGCTAGTAAGGGGCTCCCAGGTGAAACATGTCTCCTTGGCTGGAACTGTTGGTTCTACAAAACAAAACCTATTCCTTCCCTGCTTTTGTCCCTTTCCTTCCTCTCTTCTGCTGATAGCTTTCCGCCCTCTTACTTGAGTAACTTCCTATTGCATCCTCGCTTACATCTGGAGGAGTCCTACCAGTTGTTTGGAAAAGGAAGTCTGACTTGACCTATTGAAAACAGTATTAAACCTTTTAAAAAACTGAACTTCAGAAGTTTATATGAAGAAGACTCAATTTTAGGAGAATGTATCATCAGCTGGATGGAGAGTTAGTGGTATGTGATGTTGGTAGAGATGGTGAAGGTATTTTGTGTACTATAGGCAGGCTTAACTGGGCTCCTATAGGACCCTTATGCATTTTATGCTTTGAAAGATGGTAAACATTTGTAATTCCTGGTTGCTTAATCCATTGAATATGTCTGAATTTATTTTTTTTAAGGTTTTATTTATTTAGTTGAGAGAGAGAAATAGAGAGTGAGAAACAGCATGAGAGGGGAGGGGATCAGAGGCAGAAGCAGGCTTCCCGCCGAGCAGGGAGCCCGATGTGGGACTCGATCCCAGGACCCTGAGATCATGACCAGAGCTGAAGACTGACCCTTACCAGACTGAGCCACCTAGTCACCCCATGAATATGCCTGAATTTAAACTGAAGTTAGGAAAGATACAAAAGGTGAACTTTTTCATTGAGAAGAGATCAAACCATCTTTTAGCAATTTAAATCCTTTTTTGAATGAGAAGAGCTATAACTGATTGAAATAAAGCTTTTCAAAGAAATAGGCAGAAAATATGTATCCTAAAATAATTTTGATTCCTGTAGTTTTAAAAGAGCTTATTGTTTCTTTCTCACCCTAAAAGTAATACATGCTCATTGCCAAAAATGCCAAAAAGAAAAATACAGAGAAGAAAGTAAAAATCCTCCATAATCTCATTGCACAGACATCATATCGTAGAATGTATTCCTTCATACTTTTTTTTTTTTAAGATTTTATTTGACAGAGACACAGCGAGAGAGGGAACACAAGCAGGGGGAGTGGGAGAGGGAGAAGAAGGCCTCCTGCCGAGCAGGGAGCTGGATGCAGGACTCCTGGGACCATGACCTGAGCTGAAGGCAGATGCTTTATGACTGATCCACTCAGGCGCCCCTCCTTCATACTTCTTACCTCTATACAAATATGTGTATGCATACTTTTTTTAGAGGATTTTATTTGAGAGACAGAGAACAATGGGGGGAGGGGCAGTGGGAGAGGGAGAAGCAAACTCCCAGCTGAGCAAGGAGCCCAATGTGGGACTTGATCCCAGGGCCCTGAGACCATGACCTGAGCTGAAGGCAGATGCTTAACTGACTGAGCCACCCAGGCGCCCCCTTTCTCGTTCATTTTGCTCAAAATTTCTTTATTCATTTAAGAAATAACAATAATAGTTGGTGGCTTTTTTTTCCCCTCTGGAAGTCATCAGTTAAGAGCTCATGTTTGAGTAGGGCAGTGGGGGGGGAAATAGAAAGCAGAGATAGAAGAGAAGTATAGTTAATATGATTTCATGATTATGGAATGTAAAAAGTTAGGGGAGAGAGGAAATCTAAGAAGATTCATGTTTCCAGGTTGTACACTAGCATTTAAATGGGACAGGAAGAATGAGTAGGACTTTGTTGGATGAAGAGAGGAGAGCGGTGGGAATAGGGAAGACCAGGTTTTTTTCTGTATATGTTGAATTTGATGGAATGTCCACGTAGTATATTTTCAGTAATTGGGTAATTGAATACGAGGAGTTTCTAGCTGGAGATAGAGCTTCTAGGTTGGAGGTGCAGATTTGAAGAATTATTAGGCGAAGTCATAGCTTGGACAAATATTGAGCTTGTCCACGGTGGAGAAACATATAGAATGAGAAGAAGGCCAGTGAACAAACCCTGGGAATACCAATATATAAGGGTGGATGGAGGGGTAGGAGTTAGTAGAGAAGACTGAGGGGTGACTGGGGAAATGTAGGAGAGGAAGTAGAGGAAGTGATGTTGAAAAAATTTAAAAAAATATTTCAAGGAGGAGTATTAAGTGTATAAAATGAAATTACTGGAAAGAAAGTTGGATTTAACTTTTAAAAGCTCTTTGGTGGTAACCTTTTCAAAAGAATTTTTGAGTTGTAAGATCTATTATTTACGTGACTGGTACTTTCTGTGTCCAAATATGGAAAAATAACACATCAAGTAAGGTCCCACGTGACTTTTTTGTAACTGCAGTATCTACCCAGACAGGGTCAAGGGAAAATGGTCTAGCCTGGTGAGTAGACTTGCCAACATTTTTCCATAATTGTCAAAACCTAGGAGTCAAGTGTGAGGAAAAGTGTTGTCTTTCTTACCTGTCTCTTGTGGAGATACTTGAGTTTTTCCTCAAGTCCTTGATACACTCTCCTGGATGAATACGAAAACAAAACAGCAACAGGCAGGAAGCCACTGTCGGGCCCTATCTCTGATATGGAATCATGATGCAGCTGTATTTTGAGAGTTTTAAATTTTGATCAGAAATAGTTGACAGACCTGCAGTTTGGAGCCTTTTGACCTCTTTTAAATATTTTATTGCAGAAAACTGGTATAATACCAAGGAGAAAATATAAGGTGATAACGCTGAATATACTAGTCTCACTAGTTTAGGAATTCGGTGTCAGTAAAAACAGTCAATACCTGACTATTTTTGTTAGTGCTGTCTCCCTTGATCCTCTTTTCATTTGCCTTCTTCTAATGTCTCCACTTTTACTGCTCCTTTCTGAATTTCATCCCTAAAGAAAGCGCTAAGGAAAATTGTCTTGGAATCCAACAGTATGAGAACACACTTCTACCATATGTATGTTTGACATATATGTGTATTTCCTTCTAAGGTCATGGGCTACCTAATCTAAAGTGTATCTCATATTTTATTAGTTTCTTGTGCTAAATTTCTTTGTATCTGTATCACAGTGACAGAGTTACTGATGATGGTCTGCCAAGACTGAAAGTATTTTCTGGATTGTCAGAAATTTTCATCTGATATAGTTTTAATGTGACATGCTTTTACACAGTTTTAATGTGACATGCTTTTATATTTTTTTCAGAAATTGGTAAACTGTGATTTAGCAAGAATATATGGCCAATTAGATTACCAAGTTTTTAACCATCTATGTATATAAGATAACTCACTCTGTTTTCCCCCAAATGAGCCCTATTGATCTTTAATGATCAAATCCACTATTTTCAAGGTGGAGTAAATAATTCATCTTATATTTTGGATGGAGTATTTTTTTTTTTAAGATTTTATTTATCTACTTGACACACAGAGAGATAGCAAGAGCAGGAACACAAGCAGGGGAGTGGGAGAGGGAGAAGCAGGCTTCCCGCTGAGCAGGGAGCCAGATGTGGGGCTCGATCCCAGGACCGTGGGATCATGACCTGAGCCGAAGGCAGACGCTTAACGACTGAGCCACACAGGCGCCCTGTTTTTGGCTTTTTGACTAGTTTGTCAACAACTGGCTTTAATAGGTGAACTATGTTTTTAATTCTATAAGAAATTAAGGAAAACACTGGAAACAAAACTCAATCAATAGTGTGTTGTTAAACTGTGTATGATAGTTATATATTTTTCTATAATTATCCCGGTCACCTTGTTGATTCATAAGTACCATAAAAATGGTATTAAGCCCTATTTATTTATGTATTTATTTTTTTTAAAGATTTTTTTTTTTTTTTATCTGACAGAGACACAGCGAGAGAGGGAACACAACTAGGGGGAATGGGAGAGGGAGAAGCAGGCTTCCCGCTGAGCAGGGAGCCCGATGTGGGGCTCCATCCCAGGACCCTGGGACCATGACCTGATACATGGTCCCTGAAGGCAAATGAGCTGAGGCAAATGGTTAATGACTGAGCCACCCAGGTGCCCCAAATTAAGCCCTATTTAGTTGAAAATTTATGTGATCTTTTCATTTTTTTATAGGAACTTTTATTGTGTAGAACATATGGATAATCATCAGGATTCTCTTTTTTTTCCTGATTAAAATAAGATTGTTGCTTGTTTGACATTATTTTCTGATCATTATGTCATCTATTCTTTTTATGCCTTTATTCAGATGGGTAGAGAAATACAGGAATCTCCAAGGCAAATACTAAGAAAAACAGATTCAAGGAAAGGTGTTCTGTGAGATAACCTTCTGACTGTAATCATGTAGAAAACATCAACCCAAATCATAAAAATTTCACATAATGCAGTTGTATTAGAGGCTCCCAGAATGACACCCAGATTTGGTTATTCACTAGAAGAACTCACAGGTCTTAGCATGTTTGTACTCATGCCTTTGGTTTATTACGGTGAAAGGATACAAAGCAAAATCAGCAGAGAGGAAAGGTGCATGGAGTGAAGTCTAGAGGAAACCCAAGTGCAGGCTTCTAAGAATCCTCTGCCTGTGGATGTGCTTAATTCCTCCAGCATCAAGTGATGTGTTTAATTCCTCCGGCATCAAATTATGACAACACGTACGAAATGTTGTCTGCCAGTACAAGAATCTTATAGAGACTCGGTGCCTGAAGTTTTCTTGAAATGATAATCACGTAGGCATCTTCTCCCTAGCGTATACCAAAATTCCAGGTTCCCAGAAGGAAATCAAATATACAGGATAAGTCACCTGGTTTGTACCAACACTTAGGCACAGCCACTCTTAGCAGCTATGGAATGGTGGGAACCCTCCCAAAATCCAAGTTCCCAGATACCAACCAAGGGCCAGCCATTCAAGTGGGATCTAATGGTGGCAGTCTTTGGCCTGCTGTATGGAATCTTTTTTGCACAGGAATTAGAGCCCTGACTTAATTTTTGTTGTTGTTTTAAGATTTTATTTTGACAGCAAGTAATGACAGCAAGTTTGTTGTTTTAAGATTTTATTTTGACAGCAAGTAATGTGATGGTATAACATGGTACTGGTTTCAGTAGCATAATCTGTATTAAATTGAAGTGCTGGTTACTTTTTTGACTTTTGGTGAATATTTAACAGGTATTTGTACATAAATTACTGGGGCAATATTAGGTAATTATAATCTGTTTTTTTATCTTATTAAACTTTCATTATGATTCTTAAACAATGATTTCTGATTTAAAATTAGAATAAAAACTCTTAATTATATAGATAATGCAGTTTTGTTTCATATGGTGGTGAATCCCTGTTTATAATTATAAAATAAGATTCGATTATATCATTGTCAGTTATTTTCTTGCCTAAGTATGCAATTAAAATTATTTGCTTTATGTATTTTCATATACTTCAATTTGGTGGATAATACCTGTATTCTGTTACTTCGGTCTTTATCTTAATTTTCATGGTGGCTGTATCTTTAATACATGGTAATAGCAGGCTCAGTGGATGCCTTTTTTTTTCTTCACGATAAATAGACCTTACTTTTTTAGAACATTTTCAAGTTAGCAGCAAAATATAGCAGAAAGTACAGAGAGTTTCCATTTACCCCATGTTGCCATACATGCATAGCCTCCCCTGTTGTCAACATCCTGTACCACAGTGATAGTTTGTTTTATTTACATTAACTCATCTTTACCATCCAAAGTCCATAATTGACATTACGGTTCAGTCTTGATGTTGTACATTCTGTTGGTTTTAACAAATGTATAATGACACGGAATAGTTTCACTGCCTTAAAAGTCCTCCGTGCTGTTTCTATTCATTCTACTCCCTTTGCTGCAACTCTTAACTCCTAACTTGAAAAGTTTTCCTTTTTCCAGAATGTCCTATAGTTGCAATCATACAGTGGATATCTTCTTGAATGTTTATTTTTTTAAAGATATTATTTATTTGAGAGAGAGAACTTGAAGAGGGGGAGGGGCAGAGGGAGAGGGAGATGCAGACACCCCCGCTGAGCAGGGAGCCCGATGTGGGGCTCGATCCCAGGACCAGAGATCATGACCTGAGCTGAAGACAGATGCTTAACCACCTAACCGACTAAGCCACCCAGGCGCCCCTCTTCTTGAATGTTTAAAAAATTAAAATTCCAAGGTAATTGAATGTAGTGATTCAAGATATTCTTTGTCCTTTTGTTTTGTTTTGTTTTGTTTGTGTTCATCAGTGTAGGATCTGATGACATATGCCTTACAGACTGAAAAAGTGTGATTTCTGTAGACATTTGTCACATAGTGGGGAGGGTTGAGAACAATGACATCATGTACTGCTACCTAGCACTAACCATTGGTACCATCCTGGTCTAAGAGGTGGGTCCAGATAGACTCTCTAGCAATGAAAGTAGATAGTCTCAAGAGGTTATACTTTATAAAACCAGAATCACTAAAATCACTAAAATCTTTCATACTTACCTGCAATTGGAAAGAAGGCCAGAGAGAGTCTGTTGGTTATGTTTCGCCATGCTACAAAGTACAGTGGTATAGACCAAACTTTGTGATGACATGTTTCATTCTAAACTTAAGTCTCTGCTGAAGAGCTGGAGAAGTTCTGTTGTGTTACAGCAAAATAAATATAGTCTCGTTTAACTGCTCCTAGTAGTGGAAGTCCAGAAGAATCATGTTATTTAAGTTTGACATTGTCAGTCTATGATAATGATTCTGCTAATGATAGCACTTTCTGTCAGTCTCATAGGGTTTGGTTACAAGGTATCACATTCTGATAAATACCGTTCTCTTCTTGCATTTGGTAAATGTAGAGGAGAAAGTAAGATTTCTTAATGCATTAACTGCCTACCAATAATATAACTAATAGTCTTTCCAGTGTGGTTTCCAGGTGTGGTCTTGAAGGAATACTTTTTAACAAATACTTTTTAACAAATACTTTTTAACAAAACAGTCTTATACTTTTAATATTCTTAACAAATCATCAGTCTTATACTTTTAATATTCTGTATTTTCCTATTGTTGATTTAAAATGTATTTTACTTTTCTCTTTAGTGGCGGATAAGATTTCTAAAGAAGAGTCTTTAAGCAGGTAGGATTTTTTATGGAGTCTTTAAAATTACGTGTTAACTAAGGGAATGCAGAGAAAAGCATTTGTTGAGTTCTCTGGGCTAGACTAGACACTATATTATGTGCTTGACATTTATTACTTATATAGTCATTACAACAGCTTCACAAAGTAGTCTGCTATTATAGCCTATTTTTTATTAGTCAGCTGTGGTGCAGGGAGGTTGATTAATGGACCTGTGATTGCATAGTTAATGAGTAGCAGACCCATGATTTGACTGTCAGCCTGTGTGACTCCCACATCCCTTCTTTTGTCCCTCAGCAGCACAGGGATTAAGATACAGATCCTAGTCAGATCAACTCATTCAAATTTAGTTATGTGCTACCCCTGATTTAGAGTTTTCTTAAGAAACCAGGTTCGTTCAAGCATTTGTCCTAATATATTTGACGACTAGTGATAACTAGAGGTCATTATTGCAGTGGTAACTAGTCTCTTGTTTTTACTGTCAAAGATTTTAGGGTGGATCTCAGTTACCTGTGGCCACAGTACATAGCTTTTACACAAGCAAGACCTAATCAGGCAAATTCTTAGATATAGTGATGTCTGCTCTCCTTGAGATGAATGATTTTTTCCAGAAGTGAAGGATATGTAATCTAGGTGTAGACCATGTTACGTTAATTAAATTTATCATCTATTTAGAGGATACTTCTAAATGATTCTCTATTTACTGACTTCCCAGTCTAGTTTTCCCTTTAGGCTAGTACCCTTGACTAGTTCTTTGAAGCTTCTTCTTTTTTTGTAGACCTTTTTCCTTTTCTCCATGACTTTTCTATAATCTTTTCTTAATTTTTTTTTTTACTTTGTTCTCTGCTTTTCTTGGTGTTTCTGTTAGTCCATTAATTTTTCCATTTCTGCCAGCTAAATAGTCTCTGTTTTTCTCTAGACAAAATCAAAAGCACATAGAATTTCAGGATTTTAAGGAATCTCAGAGATGAATTAATCAAAATACCCTCTGGTACTGCAACCTATGTGTAACATCCTCACCAAGTGGTTGTTTAAATGAAGAATTTGAAACTCAAAAGATTTAAAAGTGACTTATTTGGATATGATAAGGGACAGAAATGAGATTTAAATTCAGGTTTTTTTCCTTTTTTTCATCTTGTAGGTGAATGTCTTAATAACTGAAAGATGGGGAGGGGGTCTTGTGAAAACAGTGAAGGTGGGTAAGGAAGGAATTAGCAGGAGAGGCCAAGTTTAAAGAAGAATAACACTTGGTTGGATAGTTTCAGAAAAGATGTCAGAATAGTGGGGTTTATAATAAGTTAAAGATGAATTATAGGAATGAAGGATACACACACACACACACACACACTCACACACACACACACACTCACACACACACAAAGGATTGAAGTCACAGGATATTGGGAGTTGTTTAGAAAGGCATATTAAAATAGAGGGTTGAAGAGAATCTTGAGCAGCTTTTTTGTTTTGTTGGTTTAATTGAATGAACTAGCATACTTCAGGTTTTCTGTTGAGAGATATTAAAATCATTTGAGCCACTGGGAAGAATCTTTTTACAGCATATAAGAATGTGATATCATCTACTTGCACCCCAACTTACAGAGAGTGGCTTAGATCCTCTTGAGTAATAGGCGGAATGGAGATTCTACACAACATAGATGTATGGCCCAAGGTAGCGGTCTCCTCACTCCACCTCTTTTCTTAATTCTCTGATGCCCTGCCCATATGCATGTAGAGTTTGGTGGGTGGGACTGGCTGTCAAATCAGTAAGAGTTTTATTTGGGTAGTTGGTAACATGTCTATGTTGAGATGACTACATGGAGGACTGAAACTCCATTTAGCTTGTTCTCCAGGAGCAGGAAATGGCTCCTACTCTTGGTCATTTGAGCCTATCCTTGTTTTGGGAGTCTGTGTGTTCATAGGCTAAAGACTTAAAGGTTGGAGAGTACCACTGAACCCTGCAGAAGAGTGATAATAGGAGTGGGAACTCACAGAAAGAAAATACTAGGCAGTGTATAGGGAAATGGAGGCACAGCTACCCGGACTCTATTTTTATCGCAGTCTCTCTTCTTGGGTATCTGAGTGCCTGTGAAGGTTTTTAAGGTCTTGCTAGTTTATGTAGACCTAAATAAGGCAGGACCTGTGAAGGAAAAAATTTGGACCTTATAATATTTAATCTTTTAATCTGGGAATAGTATTCCCACTAATAGCATAAATTTGTTCTTTAACATTTATATATTTATTTATTTCTTTTAATTGAAGCATAGTTGACCCAAGATGGTATGTTAGTTTCAGGTGTACAAGGTAGTGCTTGAACAACTCTATATGTTACACCATGCTCACCACAAGTGTAGCTACTATCTGTTACTGCATAATGCTATTACAGTACCATTGACTATATTCCCTATGCTGTACTTGTATCCCTGTGACTTACTATAACTGGAATCCTGAACCTCCCATTCCCCTTCACCCATTGTGTCCGTCCCCCACCCCCTTCCCTTCTGGCAATACAGAATTCTCTCTATTTCTGGGTCTGTTTCTGCTTTTTGTTTGTTCATTTGTTCTGCTTTCTAGATTCTACATATAAGTGAAATCATACAGTATTTGTCTTTCTCTGACTCATTTCACTTAGCTAATACCCTCTGGTACATCTGCATTGTTGCAAATGGCAAGATCATATTCTTTCTTATGGCTGAGTAACATTCCTCTGTGTGTGTGTGTGTGTTTGTGTGTGTAAGAGATACATCTATTGATGGACACTTGGGTTGTTGTAAATAATGCTGCAGTAAACATGGGGGTGCATATATCTTTTCAAATTAGTGTTTTCATTATCTTTGGGAAAGTAAATAACCAGTATGGAATTACTGGATCATATGGTATTTCTATTTTTAATATTACAGGGAACCTCCATACTGTTTTTCACACCATTTCCTATCCCCATCACCCTTGCACAAGGGTTCCTTTTTCTCTACATCCTCACCAACACTTGTTTTTTTTGTTTTTGATTCTAGCCATTCTGACAGGTGTAAGGTGATAATTCATTGTGGTTAACTTTTGAACAATTAACTTTCAAACATTTCAGAGAATTCCTTGCCTGTCACTCTTAGTTATGGGAACTGAGACTGGGTCTTCAGTAGGTATTTCACATCTTCGGAGAGGTGGAGGCAAAATAGATAACGAAAACCTTTTTAAAAACAGAGACCAAATTTTGAAAGACCTATACTCTAACAACTATAAAACATTGATGACAGAAATTGTGTCAAGACAGAAGAAGTGGAAAGACGTTGCATGCTCATGGATGGGAAAAACACATATTGTTAAAATGTCTCTACTACCCAAGGCAATCTACAGATTTAATGCAATGCCTATTAAAATACCAACATTTTTCACAGAACTAGAACAAACAATCCTAAACTTTGTATGGAACCACTGAAGACCTCGAATAGCCAAAGCAATATTGAAAAACAAATTGGAAGTATCACAATTCCAGATTTCCAGTTCTATTACAAAGGTGTAGTAATCAAAACAATATGGTACTGGAAAAAACAAATACAGATCAGTGGAATAGAACAGAAAACCCCAGAAATAAACCCATTAGTATATGATCAATTAATCTTTGACAAAGCAGGAAAGAATATCCAATGGAGAAAAAGCAGTCTCTTCAACAAATGGTGTTGCGAAAACTGGACAGCTACATCCAAAAGAATGAAACTGGACCACTTTCTTTAAAAATAAACTAAAAAATGGGTTTAAGACCTAAATGTGACACCTGAAATCATAAAAATACTTGAAGAGAGCACAAGCAGTAATCTCTCTGATATTGGCTGTAGCAGTGTTTTTGTTTTTGTTTTTTCTCTGATTATGTCTCCTGAGGCAAGAGCAATAAAAGCAAAAATAAACTGTTGTGACTACATCAAAATCAAAAGCTTTTGCACAGTGAAGGAATCAGTCCACAAAATGAAAAGGCAACCTATGAATAGGAGAAGATATTTGCAAATGACATATCTGATAAAGGGTTAGTATACAAATATAAAGAACCGATTGAACTCAACACCCAAAACACAGTGCAGTTTAAAAATAATCAGAAGCCATGAACAGACATTTTTCCAGAGAAAATATACAGATGGTCAACAGGCACATAGGAAGATGCTCAACATCATTCATCATCAGGGAAAGGAAAATCAAAACTACAATGAGATACCACTTCATACCTGTCAGAATGACTAAAATCAAAAACATAAAAAAGTGTTGGCGAGGATGCGGAGAAAAAGGAACCCTCTTGGATTGTTGGTGGGAATGCAAACTGGTGCAGCCACTGTGGGAAACAGTATGGAATTTCCTCAAAAAGTTAAAAATAGAACCACCCTATAATCCAGTAATTGCACTACTGGGTATTTACCCAAAAAATACAGAAACACCAATGGAAGGGGATACATGCACCCGTATGTTTACTACTGCATTATTTACCAGAGTCAGCCCAAGTGTCCATTGATAGATGAATGGATAAAGAAGTGATATATATACACAGTGGAATATTATTCAGGCAGAGAAAAGAATGAAATCTTGCCATTTGCAATGAAATGGACGGAACTAGAGAGTATTATGCTAAGTGAAGTCAGTCAGAGAAAGACAAATACCATGTGATTTTACTCATATGTAGAATTTCAGAAACAATAAAAATGAGCAAAGGGGAAAAAAAAAAGACAAACCAAGAAACAGAGTCTTAATGATAGAGAACAAATTGATGGTTACCAGAGGGGAGATGGGTGGGGGAATGGGTGAAATAGGAGGTAAGGATTAAGGAATGCACTTGTCATGATGAGCACTGGGTGATGTATGGAATTGCCGAATCATTATATTGTATACATGAAGCTAATATAGTACTTGTATGTTAATGATACAGGAATTAAAATACAAACTTAGTAACAAAAACAGAGGCCAAATTTTAATTATATCAAGAAACTTCATTCAATAAATAGATATAGCTGACCTTTCATTCGATTTTTCTTTCTAATGAACTTGTTTTTGTTGTGTGTTTTTGCTCTAAAGTATTTCCATTAAACCTAGTACTGATGATTCATGGCTTACATCAGATGCTGAAGACTTAAATTTTGGTATCCAGGTAAAGTACTCTCTTGTGAAATTTGTTTTCCTGCTCTGAATTTAGTTTGTATATTATTTACTCTTAAAATTTAGCAGTGGCCTACCTATCATTTTATGTTTGTGATGGAAAGTTGGTCATAACAAACCATTTTGTAGAAATATGACGAGTTGAATTTTTTTTTTTTTTTTTTACTACTCTGGTAAATACTGAAGGTGGAGGCTGCAAAAAATGGGCTGGAAAATACATAATGACAGGATAATTATATTGGGAAAAGCTTTTCCATAATGGAGGAAATAAGATACTTGGTCAAGGGTAACGATTCTTACTGTGAGTTTTAAATTATCTTAACATGACCTTTCTTTCTTTCTTTCGTTCTTTCTTTCTTAATATGACGTTTATACTCATGCCTAAATGAAATCTTCAGTGGATTCAATTATTGCGGAGATTTTTTTTCTTGGACAGTTTTTACTTTGGTAACATATGTTACAAAAGACTTCTTTCTCTATTTCTATCCTTTGTTCTACATTTAGACTAAAATAATATTAGAAATTGTGGAAATTCAGAAATTTAAATAGTTTCTCAAAATTTATATTGCAAAGGTATTCCACTGTTTTCAAAATAATTCCATTAAGAGTATAGTTAAAACTTTATCTAAGTGAAGAATGCATGTTTTGCCTAAAATAATAATCAGCTCTGGAAGCAGAGGCTCTTCATACCCATATTGTAAAATGTCCAATTTCAGAAATCTTTTATAGTATAGTTTTTAAAAATATCTACTCAATCTTTGTATCAGATTCTAAAATTTAAAATTTCATTCTTATTTAAATATTCATTTTAAAGCCCCTGCATCAGTATAAGCTACTGGATGTTAGGAAACGTAATTGTGCATCTCCTAGAACACCTAGAATAAAGTCTTGCTTGGAAGAAGCCATTTAATATTTTCTGAATGTGAATAAATGAGCAGACAGATGGAATTCTGTATAATGGAATGTTATAATGTGCATAATGTGTCATAATTAAAGATATGAATTTTTAAAAATATGGCTCAAATTTATATTCCTTTTTTTTATTTTTATGTTTTTAAATATTTTATTTATTTATTTATTTATTTATTTGAGAGAGAGAGAAACAGCGTGAGAGGGGAGAGGGCCGGAGGGAGAAGCAGGCTCCCCGCTGAGCCGGGTGCCCGATGTGGGACTCAGTCCCAGGACTCTGGGATCATGACCTGAGCCAAAGGCAGTGGCTTAACCAACCGAGCTACCCAGGCACCCTATATTCCCTTTTTATGTTTAAGATTTATAAGTGCAAATGAATTATGTTGAGGAAATAAATAAGAAAAAAGGTTACAGTATATTATTTAGTATCGTCTAATTGTGAGCTCAGAATTTTGTTATTTTTTTTAAGATTTTATTTATTTATTTATTTGAGAGAGAGAGAGAGAGAGAGAAACAGCGTGAGAGGTGAGAGAGTCAGAGGGAGAAACAGACTCCCCGCAGAGCCAGGAGCGCGATGTGGGACTTGATACCAGGACTCTGGTATCATGACCCGAGCCAAAGGCAGACGCTTAATTGACTGAGCCACCGAGGTGCCCCAGAATTTTAGATAAAAATTCCTCAACCTTTTAACCCCATCTGTGTCGCATTAGATATATGCTTTCAAGGTGTACATTTCTCCTTAGAATTCTCATTACCGATTCTTTCTCCATGTGGAAAGTTGATGTGTTAGAAACATTTCTTTTTCTATTTTTTTCTCTCTGTAGTAATAATTTATAGCTTTCAGGTACTGATAGGTGACCACTAATTGAACAATTTACTTTACAGTGAAAAAATTAAATTCTTTACTACAGTATTTATAAACAAATAATTGCAGAGTGAGAAAAATCAGTGTTATTAGGGATATACTATGAACGAAAGCCTCTGTTTTAGATATATTTATAATATATATGTAATGTATATATTTATAACATATATGTAACATATATTTATAACATGTAATTGAAAAAATTTGAGACTTCTGTTTATAGTATATCCATAATCATACTTACATATACTGAAAAATATTTTTTCCACTTACCTTTTTTTACTTACGTTTTTCCTTTTCTTCCTTGTCTTAAGCTTGTGCTTGATTGATTGGTCCTGTCTTATGCTTTTCCTTTTCTCTTCTTTTCCCCCCAATGCTTTTTTTTAATGACTTATCCTTACCCTAATTTTTCCTTGCAGAAAACATTTTAGTCTGTTCTTTCAGTCCATCTCTTTCTGTCTCCCTTGTCAACATATTTGGTTATGGCTTTCTATTGTTTGTATGTGGTTTTCATTCATGAATCATTGCCCCACAAGATTTATTATTATTCTTTTCCTCTTGAAGGAGCTGAATTTAAACAATCATTTGTCTTTAGCATTTTGACAAACAAAAGCAATTTAAACTGTTTGCAATCCCAACTTACCTAAATAAGATACTACTGAAAACTAAATTTTAATATTTTCTCCTGTAAGAGATATTCATGGAAATATAAATCATGCAAACACATTTTTAAATATAATAAATAATTAAATCTTAATGTTTGTTTTTTTCAATAATAATTTCAGTTACCTAGGAATAAATTTTTATTTTAGATTACTTTGGTAAAGAAAGTATTTAAATTTTTTTAAAATTTAAATTCAATTTAATTTATATATATAAAATTTTTTAAAATTTAAATTCAATTTAATTTATATATATAAAATTTATAAATTTTAAAAATTTATATTTTTTAAATTTATTTAAAAAATATATAATATTTTTATATATATATATATTAAAAAAATTAATAAAAATAATTTAAAAATTTAATTTATATATATAAAATTTTTTAAAATTTAAATTCAATTTAATTTATATATATAAAATTTATAAATTTAAAAAAATATATATATATATATATTTTTAAAATTTAAATTCAATTTAATTTATATAAAATTTAAATTCAATTTAATTTATATATTTATAAATTCAATTTAATATATATATATTAAATTCAATTTAATTATATATATATATATAAATATATAAATTTAAATTCAATTTAATTTATATAATTTATAATTTTATAAATATATAAAATTTAAATTCAATTTAATTTATATATATATATAAATTAAATTAAATTCAATTTAATTTATATATATATATATAATAATTTATATAATTTATATATAATTTAATTTATATATATATATATATCAATAATATATATATACAATGACTGTATTATTAGTTTCAGTGGTAGAATTCAGTGATTCATCAGTTGCAGTGCTCATTAATTCAAGCACCCTCCTTAATGCCCATCACCCAGTTATTCCTCTTCCCCCGCCTACCTCCCCTCTAGCAACCCTCTGTTTCTTCCCTATAGTTAAGAGTCTCTTAGGATCTGCCTCCCTCTCTGTTTTCATCTTTTTCTTTTTTTCCCTTCCTTTCCCCTATGTTCATCTGTTTTGTTCCTTAAATTCCACATATGAGTGAAATCATGGTATTTGTCTTTATCTGACTGAGTTATTTCAGTTAGCATAATACCCTCTAGCTCCATTCATGTCATTGCAAATGGCAAGATTTCATTCTTTTTGATGGCTGAGTAACATTCCAGTGTGTGTGTGTGTGTGTGTGTGTGTGTGTGTGTGTGTGTGTGTGTGTGTGTGTGCGCGCGCGCGCGCGCTTCTTTATCCATTCATCTGTCAGTGGACATCTGGGTTCTTTCTGTAGTTTGGCTATTGTGGACATTGCTGCTATAAACATTGGGGTGCAGGTGCCCCTTCAGATCACTATGTTTGGATCCTTTGGATAAATACCTAGTAGTGCAATTGCTGAGTTGTAGGGTAGCTTTATTTTGAACTTTTTGAGGAAGAATTTATATAATAATCAGTTAGGGGTAAGGAAAATAACATTTTGGGACTAGCTATTAAATCTCTCATAATCCTCATCCCATGAGAAAATGTAGGCTTAGTAAATGGCAGAACTGAGATTTGAATCTACATTTGAATGATTCCAAAACCTGTGTTCTCTGTGTAGTGGTGCCCATTTGATAATGGTGAATATTATAATTATTTTATCAAATGTGATACTTGTAATCCTTACAACTATTAATTTTTTATGAAGAACTGGAAGAAAATTTCATCCTTACATTTAAGTTTAATAAAGTGTGATATATTTAATTTAGCAAAACCTGTGTTTATAGATAATGCAAAGTGAAATCTGTTTTAGGCCTTAATCAGATTTATTATGAATTTTGAATTTTTGGCCGTTGTCTTTCTTGTGGTTTCTTTCTTTTTTTTAAGATTTTATATATTTATTTTTGTGAGAGAGAGAATGCCAGTGCATGATCAGGGGGAGGTGCTGAGGAGGGAGCCTGATGCAGGACTCAATCCCAGGACCCTGGGATCATGACCTGAGCTGAAGGCAGACACTTAACCAACTGAGCCACCTAGGTGCCCTTTCTTGTGGTTTCTGATTTAATTTACTGTGTGGTATAATCTTGGTAGGTTTTAGATCTTTTTGAGAATAAAGAGAGGAAATAAGTAAACATTTAGTCTTTTCATTAATTAAAACTGGATTATGTAAGTGAGGTTCTTAATCTTTATCCAATAAATGAAATAAATTTTAAGCTGCAACACTCTTAAAGAAAAAATATAAAATTTTGTTTCTGGATTGTGATTTATTTATTTTTAAATGTATCTGCATTTAATAGATACATAGACGCACATCAAATGAATGAACTCACAATTTATAGTTTTTTTCTAATATGAACTATTTGTCATTGTAGAATCATAAGGAAGGAAAGGTTGCCAACAGAGTATACAGAATTATTTCTGGAAGATGATTTTTACTTTTTCAAATATTTCCAATAGTGGATACATTTTATATTATTCTCAGGAAACTTTAGTATTCATAGTTGTTAATTTTTGTTTTAGATTTAAAAAATTTTAAGTAATCTCTATACCCAACACGGGGCTTGAACTCACAACCCTGAGATCAAAAGTCACACACTCTTCCGACTGAGCCAGCCAGGCACCCCAGTAGTTGTTAAATTTAACACGTGAATTCTTTCATATCTGAAACTCAGAAATACTGGTGATTTGATTTTTTTTCTCCCTTTCTTCTTTCCTCATGTGAATATTGGGTCCTGCTTGATAATCATACATGTTTTTGGAGACTTTAATACCTTCAACTTGGATGATCTTGATTATTAATTTTTTAATACTAGATTCTTTCTCCAGTCTTTAACTACCATCCTATATTCAGAGATAGGAAATTAGAGCTATCAGTATGTTGTTCACAGTGGAATAAGAAAATCATGTGAATTTTAAAATAGGGTTTTATATTTTTCTCATACATCATACTAGTACTTAAAAATGCCTCAGAATTCTATAATCCCATAAGTATTTCTCTTTTCAATCTTTTAAAATTAATTTTTAGAAAAGTATTCTTACAAAATTTTGAATTGGTGTTTTGCAATTAAATCTTTTTATTAATCTTAAAAATGGTATTCATTACAGAAATGAATACTTGCCTATATATATTTTTTTTCTAAAGATTTATTTCAGAGAGAGAGAGAGAGAGAGAGTGGGGGGGAGGGGCCGAGGGAGAGAAAAAGAGAGGGAGAGAAGCAGACTCCCCACTGAGCATGGAGCCTGATTTTGGGACTCAATCTGACAAACCTGAGATCATGACCTGAGCCCAAATCAAGAGTCAGATGCTTAACCAGCTGAGCCACCCAGGTGCCCACTAACTTGCCTATATTAAGAAAAGTCTATTTTCTATCCTTGAAACTAATGTTGAAGTATATAAATGAAATATTGAATCCCATGGTTTTTTCCCCCGTTTTTATGTTTATTCTGAAAATTTCAGAGTTCTGTGTAGGTTTACATTAATTATATCAGGTTAGTATATTTTAGAGATATTTATGTTTTTTTAACATGTGCTTTTCTTATCATTTTTTCCTACTCCAAATCTACTTGTCTAAAACTTTCTCCTTAAGTCTCCTGGGTGCTTCAAATTTGGTATGTCCCAGATTGAAGACATTGCTTCTGACCCTTTCCTCTTCCCTGACTTTTTGTAATCTGCTTTGTCATTTGTTTTCCCCATCCTAATATATTGTACCACTGAAACACTGAAGCAGGAAAACTCCTGGACTCCAAGCTTCCCTGAAATTACTACATCCAGGGGCACCTGGGTGGCTCACTCGGTTAAGCATCCGACTGTTGATGTTGGCTCAGGTTATGATCTCAGGGTCCTGGTATCAAGCCCTGTATCAGGCTCCATACTGAGTAGGGAGTCGGCTTGAGGATTCTCTCTCTTCCTGTCCCTCTGCCCCTCCCCCTGCACGCACGCACACTCTCTCTCAAAATTAAGTAAATCTTTAAAAAAAAGAAATCACCACATCCCTACCTCTGAAACCAGTAATACATTATATGTTAATTAATTGAATTTAAATTAGAAAAAGGGACGCCTGGGAGGCTCCCTCCGTTAAGGGGCTGCCTTCAGCTCAGATCATGATCCAGGGGTCCTGGGATCCAGTCCCAAGTTGGGTTCCTTGCTCAGCGGGAAGCCTGCTTCTCTCTCTGCCTGACACTCCTGCCCTGTGCTTTCTCTCTGAGAAATAAATAAAAAATCTTAAAAAAAAAATAAAAAACAAAACAAAAAAATCACCACATTCAGTATTTTGTCCCTGCTTACCATTTTTCATATCTTATCATAATTCACTCTCTCACATAGTTCTGAAATACTCTTCTGGTTTTGGTTCCTTTATGTTCATCTTCACGTTGCTGTCAGACCTTTCTAAAATATATTTCTGACGATGTAACTCCTCTGCTTATTTAGTGGATCCCCATTACATGAAGGAGAAAGTTCATATTCTAGCATGACACTTGCCTTTTTTGGTTCAGTCCTGATTTTCCAATTATCTCTCTCTATCCCATTCCCAAGAATTGTGTTCCAGTTTTGCCACATTCTGGAGCTGTCATCACTTACTGTGTTATTTCATACTTCATCCTTTCGCTCATTCTACCTTTTCTAGAATGTCCTTCGGTCTGTCTTTCAATATACAGCCCTGTCTGCAGCATTTCCTCAGCTTCTCATATGCATCTCTTTTCTCCTTTGTGCCTTCACTGTGCTTTATTCACTTCACCTGTAGAACTAGTAAATGATACTCTTCTGTTCTTACTTGTCGTTGTCCGTCTCTAGCCTGCTAGCATACAGGGCAGTCTCTGTCGTTTGTATTTCCAGCTTCTCCCAGGAGAGTGCCTATGACTTGACGGGTACGGTATGTATTTGTCATTCTGAGTGAGTGAGTGAGTGAGTGAGTGAATAAGTGAATTAATGTGATGTTTTCTGAAGTTGGGTTTTTGTTTTGTGTTGTTTTTATAGGAAGGAGAGGTGCAGCCAGCAATTGGAAAACAGGACGATGGTATTAGTATTACTGAAAGTGCTCCACAAGAGCAAACAGTTAATGACAATCTGACTTCTGCTGATAGAGCATACAAAAGTAATAGTAGTGGTAAGTTAGTAAACATCTATGAATTTTTTCCTATGCTCAAATGCTAGTATAAAAAAATCTGAAAGTATGTAGATCCAGATATGTTGCGCATTTCATTAACATATTTTTCTTTTGCTGTCTTTCTTATTAAGTATCCCGACTACTACCAACTTTTTCTTCCTGAAAATAATTCCACCTCTGAAAATCTTTACTGCTATTAATTTTATTGAAATATTCAAGAGTGGGGATAAGCTTGTATATACGTTTAAAATTCATAATAATGTTTCATTAATGTATCTGTGACTGTACTTTATAGTTACGATGTCAGCATTAGGATTAGGAGAAGAGGAAGATGGAGAATCACCTTTGGATTCTGAGGTACTGTTTTCTTCTTCTTATTTTAAAATATAAGCATTGTGGGGCACCTGGGTGGCTCAGTCAGTTAAGTGTCTGCCTTCGGCTCAGGTCATGATCCCAGGGTCCTGGGATCGAGCCCAGCATCGGGCTTCCTGCTCAGCGGGAGGCCGGCTTCCCCCTCTCCCACTCCCCCGTTTGTGTTCCCTCTCTTGCTGTCTCTCTGTCAAATAAATAAAATCTTAAAAAATATGTAAGCATTGAATGATGTTAAATCATAAAAGGGATGCTTAGCCTCTACTCTGTCATCTCTGCATTTGCCCATAAAAACTATTTCCTTATACTTTTTACCTGTAATTGACAAAATAATTATGTGCTAAGTATAATAATACAGCATAATACAGTTCTGCTATTTTGCAAGTTTAACTTAATGAAAGCTGTGTAGTATTATTTCAGAAAACCAAGGCTCAGGAGTGATAAGGAAGTAGTTTGGGTTTTGAAATTCAGTTATTTAAAAAACTAAAGAATTACTCCAGGCCAACCTATGGCCGGATGTGATTCTGTGGTTTATATGGATGTGCAAAATTCCTAATGAGATCTAGAAAGTTTGGATTATAGTTTTTTACAACTTGGAAATTGAAAAGCTAATGCCTGGGACTTCAAAGTATTTTATATATATATATATATATATATTTTTTTTTTAACATTTTATTTATTTATTTGAGAGAGAGAGAGTGAGTGAGCCAGGGAGAGAGGGAGAGAAAATCTAAAGCGGACTCCACTCTGGGCACAGAGCACTACTGATACCAAGAGTTGGACACTCAACTGACTGAGCCATCCAGGGGCCCTGAAAGTATTATATTTAGATTGTCAAGTGGATTTACAAGGAGAATTTGGAATATAATAACAAATTGTTTTATTGGTGTTTTATTTATTTATTTTTAAAAAGATTTTATTTATTTATTTGAGAGAGAGAGAGAGAAAGAGAGTGTGAGCTGGGGGAGGTGCGGAGGGAGAGGGAGAAGCAGGCTCCCCACTGAGCACATGGGGCTAGATCCCAGAACCAACTGAGCCACCCAGGCATCCCTGGTTCAGTGGTGTTTTAATAGGTAAAAGCCATTTTGGATAGTTAAAATAGTATGCATTAAGTATCTTTGTGGCAGCCATACTTGTAGTAACATAAGTATAAAGTAATGATGACCTATTTTAAGGTGACAGACCATGGAAAGAGGTAAAAAGGGCCTGAGCTCTTAGCACAGGCAGGTGCTATACAATGGTGCAAACACCGTGTTTGAAGTCAAAAGATATGCTAGCATCCTGGTTCTGTCACTTGGTAGCTGTGGGATCCCAGAAAAACTTGTTTAACCTGTTTGAATGTCAGTGACCTCATTCATAAAAATGGTACTAATACCTACCTCTCAGGTATGTGTAATGAACAAATGTGGTAACAAACGTGAAAACACTTTGTATACTGTAAAGGCTGCTAGAGAAATACAGGACAAAAATGATCACAGCAGTATTTAGTGATTTATTAAATACTGAGGACACTTTTTTTAAATGTGAAGATTTCTGAAGGACAATAAAATAAATGGCAGTAGTGTCAAGAAAAGAATGGCAAAGTTAGAACGGGCAGGTGGATTTCTAATTTGGGATATGTTAAGTTTCAGTGACATTGTATAGGTATACAGTTGACCCTTGGACGGGATGAGTTTGAATTGTGTGTCCACTTACACAGACTTTTTTTGATATAGTACAGTACTGTTAATCTGTTTTCCTTATGATTTTCTTAATAGCCTTTTCTTTATATTGTAAGAATCCAGTATATAATACATATAACATGAAAATGTGTTAATTGATTTTACATTATTGGTAAGGTCAGCATTAGGTTATAATTTACTCTGACCTTCCATGCTCACTTTACAGTCAATGGCCAAATGAGGATTAAGACGTAGATTAGATCTAGAGAACCGATACGAGGTCTTCTATTTAAATGTTTTGGTTTTCAATTTACATTTTTCCTATTTTTAAGTCTAATTGCTTTTAAAGTAGGAAGTTCAATAGGAGATTAGTAGTTAAGTTTTTGGGGAATCAAAAGTTAGATGTGGATTTTTGGCTGCACGGCTGTGAACGCCCTTAACCCTTGCATTGTATAAGGGTCGACAGTATTGTGACTTGGTACTTGAGACCTTCTCAGTGAGATGATTTTATTTCTTTTTTAGAGAGAGAGAGAGCGTGTGAGAGGGGTGGGGAGGGGCAGAAGAAGAGGGAGAGAGAGAATCCCAAGTAGGCTTCATGCTCAGCACGGAGCCCAACATGGGGCTTGATCTCATGATCCTGAGATCATGAACTGAGCTGCAATCAAGAGTTGCACACTTAACTGACTCTGCCACAAGGGCACCCCCTCAGTGAGATTATTTTAAATGTTTTGACCTTAAATAGATTTCTGTTATTGAATATCACCCATGTACCAGGCTGTATAAGTTGAGGGGTTAGGCTGTAGTGGTAGGAGCAGAAAAAATAAGGAAACAACAATCCATTGTAAGTTACTATGAGTGCTTCATATAAAGAAAATGGCAATGTTATGTTAGGTAATTTTGGGTGAGTTTATTTAGGATGGGGATGAGAATGGGAGTGGAATTTCGCTAGTCAGGAAAGATCTCTCTGAATGTGGCAAGAGCTGCCAAGTGGCGGATGAGAAGGACCGGTCGTGCGAAGGTCTTGGAGAGGGACATTCCAGACAGAGAGAACCATGGATCACATCTGTTCATCATTTCACTCTTATGTCTTGGAATGACCAGGAAGCAGGAAGATCCACCCCATTGTCATAATCATTGTTGTTACTGTTGGGTGTAGAAAAGAAAATGTGCATACTAAAATAAGTGCCTGGTACTTTTTAGGTAATTAATAAATGAATGTTTTTATTTTTCCCTTTGGAAAGCTTACTATACTTTTTGAAGAGTTTCATACCTGAATCTAAAATTTTTTGCTATTATTTAAATATAATTTCAAGAAAGGTTTTTCTTCCTACTTTGCCATTTCATTCAACCATTTTTCCTATCAATAAAAATTCCAAGCCTTTGTTTATCTAAATGAAGCAGCAGCTACCACAATGTTCTGTTTATACTCAACATGATATACTCCAAGGTTTCTCATCATGTCAAGTATCTTCTTATTTTAGCACTGAAAACGTTTCTGCCGCCAGGAACAGTTTAAATTTGTAGCAAATATACTTATGAGAGAATTTGTTTAAATACATATTTTTAATGTCCTTTTATTTTGGTGGGAAATGCAAAGGAGAGTTAGGTGTTTTGTTAGTTCCTGTTGAAAGGTACATAGAAATCAGTCTTCCGTCTATGAAAGTATTTACTCTGACCTTCCATGTTTGGTTTACAGAGTCGGAGCAAATGTAGATTAAAAGGTACACTTAATCTAGAAAGTATATATGAGATTTTTAGATGTTTTGGTTTTCAATACATGCTTTTCTTATTTGAAGTCTGATTGCTGTTAAAGTAGGAAATTCAGATATTTTCTTAGAAAAGGATTCGGAAGTCTTTATGCAGCTCATTTTTGATGTTAATTTTAACAGAGTATTTCTGAGAGTCTTCCAGAGAAAGACGTGAAACGTTTATCTGGAGCTGCGGATCAGAAAGGACCACGTATATTAAGTGAAGAAGTAGAAGGTAAGAATTGTATTTTATTAAAAAGTCACTTGATAGAATGTTAATTTAAAATGGGAATAGTGATATGTTCTAATATCCAAAGAAAATCACCTATTAAATGCATAGAAAGGAGAAAGATGTGAAAAGGAGATAAATTGGTATCTTATCAGGTGTCAGCAACAGATCAAATTGAGAGTGCCACTGAAGGAGCTAAATTACTGGTTCCATTTCAAGATACTCTAAGACCTAAGGAACATCAGGAAATAAGAGGAAAAGAGTAAAAGAGGGAATGATGAGAAAGGCAGAGAGTACCGGGAGTAAATGAAGGGCAAAGCAACTCTTTATAGTGGAAGGTGGTAACATAAAATAATTCTTTTAAAAGGAAGAGCAGAGTATTTGAAATGCAGGAATAATATCAAGTGAGCTTCCAGTACCAAAGTTTGTCAGAGTAGTATGCCAAAATTTTTCCACTCTTCCTGATGTCCTCACTGTTGGGAAGACATTAAGGACCGGCGTAGCTGATTATGCAGAGCTATGTCCTAGTCGGCTATAAATGTATATATCTTAATGTCATACAAAATGGTGGCACTTCATAAGATAGTATCATTTAGTGCAAAGTAAGAGAATTGGAAGGAAGAAGAGAGCAGGGTCAGTTAGGGGAGATCAAGGAAGCTTTCGCCCTGATAAAAAGTCCATGAGAAAGTTTATGACTTTTTAAAAAAATTTTATTTATTTATTTGACACAGAGAGAGAGACAGCGAGAGAGGGAACACAAGCAGGGGGAGTGGGAGAGGGAGAAGCAGGCTTCCCGCCAAGCAGGGAGCCCAATGTGGGGCTCGATCCCAGGACGCCGAGACCACGACCTGAGCTGAAGGCAGACGCTTAACAACTGAGCCACCGAGGCACCTCGAAAGTTTATGACTTTTAATACATTTTCAGTTTTGGAGAATCGATAGTGAGGAACTTGAGGCTTTCTTTAGAAGGTTAAGTTAAGGTAAAGGAATGTGGCAGCAGACTCCGTATGGACCAGAATTTCTCAAATTGTAGTGAATCATCCGAGACCTTGTTAAAAATGCACATTGTGAGCAGCAGGTCTGGGATTCTGCATTCTGACCTCTCAGGTGATGCCAGTGTTGGTGGTCCTTGGGTCATGTGCTCCGTAGCAAGGATGTAGACTTCCCTATAGAGAAATCTGGAAGGGCCACTGGATAGTTCAAGACATAATAGGATCAAGGAAGAGCATGACTTTGTTGTTATTGCTGAGCATGTTTTTAGCTAGAGGGGAGCACGGAGATGGAGAAATAGAGGTTATAGATGTAAGATACTACTGCTAAACAAAGAGGAAAGAAGTGGTAGAGACAATCCGTAATCGAAGGGATGCAGAACAGTCAAGACCGTAGAGCCAGAAATTACTTTTTTTAAAGACTTATTTATTTATCTTAGAGAGAAAGAGAGAGAGAGAGCAACCCGGGCGAGGGTCAACGGGAGAGGAAGAGAGTATCCTTAAGCAGACTCCCTGCTGAGCCTGAAGGCCAATGTGGGGCTCAGTCCCTGGACCCCGACATCATGCCCTGAGCTGAAATCAAGAGCCAAGACACCCAACTGACTGTGCCACCCAGGCGCCCCCAGAAATTACTTTTGAAGAAGGTGGATAGTGAAGGGAAGGAGGGAAGAAAGAAAGGCGTGGTAGCTGGGAAATTTTGGAGTTGCTGAGGAAACTTGAGAGAATTCACTTTAGATGGCTTGAGTGTATTTGCACTAAAGCAGCTTAAATTACAGTTGCTCCACAAAGAATACTGAAAGCAGATGGAGTGCTAAACTTGGGGTAAAACAGCCACTCATTCATCCTCCTCAGATCTATGGGACATCAAATATATATATGTTGTATTGGTATTCATTATTCAAATGAGATTAATTTGAATATGGAAGCTTTGGCTGTTTTTCTTTTTTAAGAAAGCTAATTTTTTGATATAGCTGTTTCAAAAAAACCTTTTTAAAGACTAACATGATCTACCAAATCAAACTAATTTTGGAAACAAAAGAGATTATAGCGTTCATTCCCTAAATGCTAAAATTGTTATTATCAGTAAGTATGACACTGATTTTGAAATAGAAAAGATTTTCAGTATCTAAAATTTCTGTGGCAATTAAATTGATTTTTTCTATTTTGGTAGTCCTATTTCCATATTGAAAGCTTATTATACATTATTTCCTTTTTTTTAAGATTTTATTTATTTGAGAGAGAGAATGAGATAGAGCATGAGGGGGGCAGGGTCAGAGGGAGAAGCAGACTCCCTGCTGAGCAGGGAGCCTGATGCGGGACTCAATCCCAGGACTCCAGGATCATGACCTGAGCCAAAGGCAGTCGCTTAACCAACTGAGCCACCCAGGCTCCCTGATAGACACTATTTTTTAGATGTGTTTTATATACCTTCTTGTGTGAGTGGATCAAGAAATTTTAAGATGGCTAAACTAGACGATACAAGAAATGTAGGCATACCAGTAGGCCACATGGGTATGGACAAAGATGAACACTTCTATTAGTATTATCCCTACAAGTGTATATCGAAGCTGATCAATTCATAACACTTTCTCTGATGAAAACTTAATTATGCCTTCAGTTGAACTATCATCACAACTGTGTACTGCCTATATTATGGAACAAGTTGAAGAACATGGTAAATACTTGTAGTATAATGGTAGAAATGATTCTGCTGTACTGCATTAAGGGTGTTCTATTGCCTTCTACCATTGGCTTTCACGTTTATCCTCTCAGGTCATGATTTGTTCCTCTGATTAAAAATTGCTTTTCTCCCCATCAGTCACCGTGTTCACATTGGTATATGTGCACTTTTCTGTTTTAGTTATAGTCATTTGAAACATAATCTTACTTTTGAAATCCTAACTGCATGTTCTGTTGAACACGTATTTGTATTTTTTTTTCAATATTTATAATGCGTTCATATTTCTCTCTTGTCGCTGTCCTAACCCACCTTCCTATCTCCAGAAACAGAACACCAAAACCTAATGTAATCATTTTCAGAGCCAAGCCTGAGGATTCAGCTTAGTACGAAGTGCATGAATGTTTAATTGGCTTTCATGTTTACATATAATTAACTATATGTCCATTTTTCGTTTTAGATTCTCCTAAAATATATCCTTACGTGAAGGTAAAACTTTTATATTTTCATTTTGAATTTTTAACTACAGATTGTATGAAAGGTACATCATGTCTTAATCATATTGTTTCAATACCCATTCAGCCTACCGTTGAAGTGAAAGATTCCGTTCCTACTAAAACAGTAGAAGTGAAGGAAAAACAAACATCCAAATCAGGTAAATTTTACAATACAAATTTAACAGTGGAAAGAAGTACACTAAAATATTTGAAATGCTCACAGTCTTCTTATTCTGAATTTTTTTTTTTTTTTGGTGGCAAATTTAACTGAAGGATTTGACATAAATAAGTTAGATACCATTGTTGATACCCATGTTTGAACAAAAGATATTTATAAGCATAAGAAAAAGATTTTAAAAATGTAAGCTTTAGCTCTAGTTTCTACTTTTATGTTTTGAAATCCTGAAGTTCCCAGTTTCAAATCCCATTACTTCCTTGGGATTCCCAGAAGTTAATTATTAGACTCTAAGATTTTTCCAGTGTTCACAGTGTTTATTTCAATTCTGACCTCCACTTGCTAACATGTCAATTGTGTTTTAAGTTTATTTCATCTTAGTGTTACTATGTTGATCATCTTAAGCCAAACAGGTGTTCTGATTAGCAGTGTCTGTGTGTGTGTGTGTGTGTGGGGGGGTGTCTTTGATTATTAAAAATGCGGGAAGTAATTAGTTATATCTTAATATTTTGTAGACACAATCTTTTAAAACCATATTTCTTAAACTTATTGGCCTTAGGGTCCTTTTATACTATTTAAAAATTATTAGGAATTCCAAAGAACTTCTGTTTAAGTGTTGATATTTACAATATTAGAAATTAAAACAAGCATTTAAAATACAAGCGTACATGATCATACGTTGTTAGCCATTAGAGCCATGACCCACTAATCATGCGAGTTGTGATGCTGTCACGTCTCATATCTTTAGAAAACGTCACCGTACACTTAATAAGAGAATGAGAGTGAAAATGTCAAATAACATTTAGCGTTATTGAATGGGTGGATGTTGGAACTCCGGGGATTCTCAGATGACATGGGAGAACTGTTTTAAACCATGTACAGGGTTCATGGACACAAAATGATAAAGGGGCCCTTGTGGTGAAATGGGCATTAAGGTTTCATTTCTGCATTTCTTGCTTTTTTCTTTCACTTGTCTTAAGAGGTTCAAATCAGACAATCTTGTTTAAAAAAAAAGTTAAGTATTTTTGTTATATATTCATTTTCTGTTTCATGGCACTGTAGTTTTTGGATCTAGTGTCTACTGAGACTTACTCTGTTTTTACATGGAAATGATTAGATCACCCGAGGCTTTCATTTCTCAGATAAATTTATGGTGTTTATCCAAGGCTTAAAAATTTCTGAAGATAGGGATGCCTAGGTGACTCAGTCAGTTGAGCGTCTGCCTCTGGCTCAGGTCATGATCCCAGGATCCTGGGATCGAGTCCCATGTTGGGATCCTTGCTCAGTGAGGAGCCTGCTTCTCCCTCTGCCTCTGCTGCTCTCCCTGCTTGTGCTCGCTCGCTCTCTCTCTGAACAAAGAAATAAAATCTTTAAAAAAATAAAAAAAAATTTCTGAAGATATTGGTGCATTGAGGAGAGACCATCTCACTGTAATTAAAAGTAGAACCATTCATTAAAAGTGTTTTTAAAACCCATGTCTTTAGAATACACGGTACATATTTATTTATTTATTTATTTATTTAAAGATTTTATTTATTTATTTGACAGAGAGATAGAAAGAAAGCACAAGTAGGCAGAGAGTCAGGCAGAGGGAGAGGAAGAAGCAGACTCCCCACTGAGCAGGGAGCCCGATGCGGGGCTCAATCCCAGGACCCCGACATCATGACATGAGCCGAAGGCAGCCGCTTAACCGACTGAGCCACCCAGGCGCCCCCACGGTGTGTATTAAAAAAGAAAAGGTTAGACATAAATTTTGTTAGTAAAAAAATTCGTACCCTGGAAAATCTTAATTATTAACGAACAAAAGCTCTATATGTAATAGAGCTTGGTGAGTAAATTAAAGTCTGTAATACTAGAGAATTAAAAAAAGAGAGACCGTTAAATTCAGCGGTATGAATGGCAAGTATAGGACATGTAATATACAATAAGGTACGAATCAGTAGTAGTGTGTCTGGGAAAAGAGTAGGACATGTGACTCCTCTGACAAAGGGATTTATACAAATTAGCTAAGTTTATTTTATTACTTACATTCTAATGAGTGAAATTTTATTTTCAGCTTTGTCCAGTTGGAAGTCTTCAGTGTGTTTGGCTCACAGTACTGTGTCTTGTCAAAGATCCAGGGCTTTGAGAGTTGATGATGAATGCCCATCTGTATCACACTTGGTGACCCAAAATCAGTCAGCATCCAGAGGATTTGGACAGACGACCTTCATAGAGAAAGTAAAGATTAATGATATTGGAGTTGTGTTTCTGTTAGAGAATTATAAACTCCATGACCTGTATAAATCACAGCTACCAGAAAGCAGAGAGCACAAACAAGGTAATAAAGAAGCATAGAGAATTCAGCCTCTCCATGACTTCACCATAGTTCTGATTTTTCAAAAATACTTTTGTGGCAAAATTTACTTTGTGTTTACTCCTTTTATGCAACCTACAACCAAACAGAATATCTTTTAGCAAGACATTTGTATTCTTCCTCTAACCAAAGCAACACCTGAATAAGAATTAGGAGAATGTAATTTCCTTTGGGTTAGTTTTTAGCATTCACTTGAGAGTAGGTAGCAGGATTATATTTAGAACTTTGGGACCAGTTGGGAATACTAGGTAGAGATCTAAAGATTGCTTACTCAAAACATAGTTTCCTAGCTTTATTTTATAGCTCTAAATTCACAAGTATTGGTCAAGCTGTATTCATTGTAACTAAAAAAAGCACCTTCCCAAATCAAGTATTAAAATATTTCCTATGTTCTCTATGACTTTTTTTTTTTAGAGTTGGCTTTCCCAGCAGTAATGGGAATAGTTGAGAATTTACTATATAGTATCATCTTCTCAGCTATGTATGCATAGTCCATCTCCTTGTTTTATTATTTTTATTTTATCTTTTTAGAGAGAGAGAGAGAGAGAGAGAGAGGGATAGGGAGAGAGAGAATCCCAAGCAGGCTTCATGCTCAGCACAGGGCCTAAGGGGGGGCTCCATCTCATGACCCTGAGAACATGACCTGAGCCTAAATCAAAAGTTGGACACTTAACTCACTGAGCCACCCAGATGCCCCTTTATTATTATTATTGTTATTGAAAATTTTTATTTATTTGAGAGAGAGAGAAATTGAGAGAACGAGTGGGAGGAGTGGCAGAGGGAGAAGCAGGCTCTCCTCTGAGCAGGGAGCCCGATGCGGGGCTTGATCCCAGGACCCTGCGATCATGACCTGAGCTAAAGGCAGCCGTTTAACTGACTGAGCCACCCAGGCACGTCCCTTTATTATTTTTAATGAATAAATGGAATACTGGTTTTAAGGAGCACTATATTATTTAAAAATAATATATGGAAAGTCAGTTTTCATTCTACTAAGATACTCAGTCTTTTGATTAACCACAACTAATGTGTGCTCTACTTAATGTACCAGTTAATTCCATGCCTTTTATCAGTCATATGATCAGGTCTGTACTAATAAATCGTACAATATTTTTTTCACCCTTGTAGTTTTATGTTCTGTCTTTACTTGTAGAATTAACACTGTGTTTTCAAAAGATTTTCAATTATCTCCTAGAGTAGTGAGTACAGCAAGAAATCCAAAGTTATTTACCTCTACAAGTGACTTGTTTGCTGTTACTTCTTCCTGAGCTTGGTAGATCCAAGGAGGACTTTTAAAATACCTACAGGCTCCTGTAACAAAGGAAGATCTGAAACAAAAATTAGAAATACAAGCAAGTTAAAACAGTTCATGTAGATTGTTTCTCTTCTCACTTGATGCCTTTTATAAAGTGGTGAGCAAAGTTAGTTCTCTAGGGACCCACGATTGTGTGCTTTTTCATTTAATACAGATTTATTCTGTACTGTGCCCTGATGATTTTATATCCTCAATATTTCTGGACCCATTCTGTCAGTTCAGGTGTACTTCATCTTTATTTTGTAGTACTGCCTTGTAATTCATCTCCCATCTTGTGTGACAGTGCCCCTCAAATTCATCCCTCTCCACAGCATTTTGAGTGATCTGTCTCAAATGTCAATATGACTAGGAACCACTGTTGAAAATGTATTTGTGGGCGCCTGGGTGCCTCAGTTGGTTAAGCGACTGCCTTCCGCTGAGATCATGATCCTGGAGTCCTGGGATCGAGTCCCACATCGGGCTCCCTGCTCAGCAGGGAGTCTGCTTCTCCCTCTGACCCTCCCCCCTCTCATGCTCTATCTCATTCTCTCTATCAAATAAATAAATAAAATCTTTAAAAAAATATATATTGGTGTCCAGGTATCTTGAACTTACATATAAAGCTTTCATAATCTTGACTTTGGCCAAACTCTCTAGCCCTTTCTGCCATCTGCCCTTTTCTCTGGCATTCTGAACTGCTGGTGATGTCTTCCTCTTACATCCCTGTATTTTAGACAAATACTTACCCTGTTGTGTGCTTCTCTCCCTTTTAGACAAATATTTACCCTGCTGTGTGCTTCTCTCCCTTGTCTTCCTACAGCCTTGCATACTCTCCCTGTTTTTCTCCCTCTAACCCCTTTGAATCTGGCTGACCTCACTGTTTTCAGTTTCGGTTCAGGCATTATCTCCAGAAAAACCATTCCTGACACCTTTTATCTACGTGCTTCTTGAAACCTGGGTGCCTAGCACTTACTGGGAACTCAGTAAATAATAACTGAGTAAAATAAAGACTGTTTACATAGAGATGACTTAAGAGATTGCCCCATACAGGGGCACCTGTGTGGCTCAGTCGGTTGAGCGTCCAACTCTTGATTTCGGCTCAGGTCATGACCTCAGAGTTGTGAGATCGAGGCCCGTGTGGGGCTCAGTGCTGGGCTTGGAGCCTGGTCAAGATTCTCTCTCTCTCTCTCTCTGCTCCTCCCCCTCTCTAAAAAAAGAGAGAGAGTGAGAGAAGATTGTCCCATACAGTCCAGGAGCCAAAGAAATAGATATAGAAAGAAGTACTTTACAGTTCAGGTGGTGAAGATACACTAGAAAAATCCGTAAAGTACTAAGGTACCCCTGAAGAAAGAGACACCTATTAATCTGGGGAAGACTAGCCATAATCAAGGATGACTTTACATAGCAGTCTGTGTCCTAAAAGATGTGAAGAAATTTATCAAGTAGGAGAGGAAAACATTTCAGAACTGTTTACACTCAGCAGCGACATACACCCATAGGAAGGTTGTACACTAATAAAGGCATAAAAAATAGTAATAATTTTGGAAACCATGAATAATGTTGTAGTTGAAGCTTTGGGTGTTAAGAGGTGCTGTTACAAGGTAAAGAATAGTCTGTTGTGATTTTTCATGTTTCTGCTGCATTTTAAAATTTTGTTTCTGAGTATATTGTTCATTGATATTAGGTGGATGAACTTGTGAATGAATCGTTGAGATGTTTGTATGTCTTTAACCTGGTGACATTTAGTATTTCCCAAATGGTTTGTTGAATTTTTTGATAATTAAAAGTATTTCTTAAAGTAAATATTCAGCTAAAGATTAAGTTTAATTTAAACCATCAATAGATGAAATGTTATTTTCTATTTTTAAGAAGGTTATAGCTTTTATCTAACCATTCTAAGTAGTGCATTCTATCTAAATGTATAGATTTGCCAGCAGAACGAAACTTAGAAAGGACATCAGAGGAAGAGCAAAAAAGACTTGATGAAAGTGAAAATAACCACCTACAGGTATGTAAAAATTTAAACTTAAATTTAAATTTCCGCTTTTATATTGTTTTTCCTGCTTTAATAAGGTAACATAGTTCAAATGATATTATCTTTTGAATGGACATATTGAAGTCAGTAGATTATAACTTAATATTTACTTTTTATAAAATTTTGTAAGTTACAAAACTTAAACTATTGTTAGAATTTATAGTAACTTATAGCTAAACTTCATCCTTGGAATTGAGAGGAAAAAAAAAATTCCCGAATAGTGTTTGCTTCTTCCATTTTTGTGACTTTTCATGTGATAAAGAAGATAGCATCAGATATTGAATCACTTGAAAGTATTTTATATATATATATATATTTTTTTTTTAAGATTTTATTTATATGTTTGAGAGAGAGATTGAGTGAGCAGGAGGGGGAGGGAGAGAGAATCTAAAGCAGAGTCCACTCTGGGTGCAGAGCCCTACTGATACCAAGAGTTGGACACTCAACTGACTGAGCCATCCAGGGGCCCTGAAAGTATTATATTTGGATTGTCAAGTAGATTTACAAGGGGCATTTGGAATATAATAAGAATTTGTTTTATTGGTGTTTTATTTATTTTAAAAAAGATTTTATTTATTTATTTGAGAGAGAGAGTGAGCAGGAGGGAGAGTGAGAATCTGCAGCAGACTCCACTCTGGGCGCAGAGCACTACTGATACCAAGAGTTGGACAGTCAACTGACTGAGCCATCCAGGGGCCCTGAAAGTATTATATTTGGATTGTCAAGTGGATTTACAAGGAGCTTTGGGATTATAATAACAAGTTGGTTTAGTGGTGTTTTATTTATTTATTTTTTAAAAGATTTTATTTATTTATTTGAGAGAGAAAGACAGCGTGAGCTGGGGGAGGTGCGGAGGGAGCGGGAGAAGCAGGCTCCCCACTGAGCACATGGGGCTAGATCCCAGAACCAACTGAACCACCCAGGCATCCCTGGTTCAGTGGTGTTTTAATAGGTAAAAGCCATTTTGGATAGTTAAAATAGTGTTAAGTATCTTTGTGGCAGCCATACTTGTAGTAACATAAGTATAAAGTAATGATGACCTATTCTAAGGTGACAGACCATGAAAGGAGGTAAAAAGGGCCTGACCTCTTAGCACAGGCAGGTGCTACACAATGGTGCAAGCACCGTGTTTGAAGTCAAAAGATATGCTAGCATCCTGGTTCTGTCACTTGGTAGCTGTGGGATCCCAGAAAAACTTGTTTAACCTGTTTGAATGTCAGTGACCTCATTCATAAAAGTGGTACTAATACCTACCTCTCAGGTATGTGTAATGAACGAATGTGGTAACAAACGTGAAAACACTTTGTGTACTGTAAAGGTTGCTAGAGAAACACAGGACAAAAATGATCACAGCAGTATTTAGTGATTTATTAAATACTGAGGACACTTTTTTAAACGTGAAGATTTCTGAAGGACAATAAAATAAATGGCAGTAGTGTCAAGAAAAGAATGGCAAAGTTAGAACGGGCAGGTGGATTTCTAATTTGGGATATGTTAAGTTTCAGTGACACTGTATAGGTTACAGTTGACCCTTGAACGGGATGAGTTTGAATTGTGCGTCCACTTACACACAGACTTTTTTGATACAGTACAGTACTGTTAATCTGTTTTCCTTATGGTTTTCTTAATAGCCTTTTCTTTATATTGTAAGAATCCAGTATATAATACATGTAACATACAAAATGTGTTAATTGACGTTACATTATTGGTAAGGTCAGCATTAGGTTATAATTTACTCTGACCTTCCATGCTCACTTTACAGAGTCCAGGGCCAAATGAGGATTAAGACGTAGATTAGATCTAGAGAGCAGATACGAGGTCTTTTATTTAAATGTTTTGATTTTTAATTTACATTTTTCCTATTTTAAGTCTAATCGCTATTAAAGTAGGAAGTTCAATAGGAGATTAGTAGTTAAATTTTTGGGGAATCAAAAGTTAGATGTGGATTTTTGACTGCACGGCTGTGAACGCCCTTAACCCCTTGCATTGTGTAAGGGTTGACAGTATAGTGACTTGGTACTTGAGACCTTCTCAGTGAGATGATTTTCTTTATTTCTTAGAGAGAGAGAGAGAGAGAGCGTGTGCGAGGGGTGGGGAGGGGCAGAAGAAGAGGGAGAGAGAGAATCCCAAGTAGGCTTCATGCTCAGCACGGAGCCCGACATGGGGCTTGATCTCATGACCCTGAGAGCGTGAACTGTGAGCTGAAATCAAGAGTTGGACACTTAACTGACTCTGCCACATAGGCATCCCCCTCAGTGAGATTATTTTAAATGTTTTGACCTTAAATAGATTTCTGTTATTGAATATCACCCATGTACCAGGCTGTATAAGTTGAGGGGTTAGGCTGTAGTGGTAGGAGCAGAAAAAATAAGGAAACAACAATCCATTGTAAGTTACTATAAGTGCTTCGTATAAAGAAAATGGAAATGTTAGGTTAGGGAATTTGGGGGGAGTTTGTCATTAGGATGGGGATGAGAATGGGAGTGGAATTTTGTTAGTCAGGAAAGATCTCTCTGAATGCGGCAAGAGCTGCCAAGTGGTGGATGAGAAGGACCCATTGTATGAGGATCTTGGAGAAGGATGTTCTAGACAGAGAACCATGGATCACATCTATTCATCATTTCACTCTTATGTCTTGGAATGACCAGGAAGCAGGAAGATTCAGCCCATTGTCATAATCCTTATTGTTACTGTTGGGTGTAGAAAAGAAAATGTGCATACTAAAATAAGTGCCTGGTACATTTTAGGTAATTAATAAATAAATGTTCTTATTCGTCCCTTATGAAAGCTTACTAGACTTTTTGAAGAGTTTCATACCTGTATCGAAAATGTTTTGCTATTATTTAAATATAATTTCAAGAAAGGTTTTTCTTCCTACTTTAACATTTCATTCAACCATTTTTCCTATCAATAAAAATTCTAAGCCTTTGTTTATCTAAATGAAGCAGCAGCTACCACAATGTTCTGTTTATACTCAACATGATATACTCCAAGGTTTCTCATCATGTCCAATATCTTCTTCTTTGAGCACTGAAAACGTTTCTACCGTCAGGAACAGTTTACAGTTGTAGCAAATATACTTATTAAAGAATTCGTTTAAATACATATTTTTAATGTCCTTTTATTTTGGTGGGAAATGCAAAGGAGAGTTAGGTGTTTTGTGAGTTCCTGTTGAAAGGTACATAGAAATCAGTCTTCTGTCTATGAAAGTATTTACTCTGGCCTTCCATGTTCAGTTTACAGAGTCAGGGGGCAAATGGAGATTAAAAGGTACACTTAATCTAGAAAGTATATATGAGATTTTTAGGTGTTTTGGTTTTCAATACATGCTTTTCTTATTTGTAAGTCTAGTTGCTGTTAAAGTAGGAAATTCAGATATTTTCTTAGAAAAGGATTCGGAAGTCTTTATGCAGCTCATTTTTGATGTTAATTTTAACAGAGTATTTCTGAGAGTCTTCCAGAGAAAGACGTGAAACGTTTATCTGGAGCTGCGGATCAGAAAGGACCACGTATATTAAGTGAAGAAGTAGAAGGTAAGAATTGTATTTTATTAAAAAGTCACTTGATAGAATGTTAATTTAAAATGGGAATAGTAATATGTTCTAATATCCAAAGAAAATCACCTATTAAATGCATAGAAAGGAGAAAGATGTGAAAAGGAGATAAATTGGTATCTTATCAGGTGTCAGCAACAGATCAAATTGAGAGCGCCACTGAAGCAGCTAAATTACTGGTTCCATTTCAAGATACTCTAAGACCTAAGGAACATCAGGAAATAAGAGGAAAAGAGCAAAAGAGGGAATGATGAGAAAGGCGGAGAGTACCGGGAGTAAATGAAGGGCAAAGCAGCTCCTCATAGTGGAAGGTGGTAACATAAAATAATTCTTTTAAAAGGAAGAGCAGAGTATTTGAAATGCAGGAATAATACCAAGTGAGCTTCCAGTACCAAAGTTTGTCAGAGAAGTATGCCAAAATTTTTCCACTCTTCCTGATGTCCTCACTGTTGGGAAGACATTAAGGACCGGCGTAGCTGATTATGCAGAGCTATGTCCTAGTCGGCTATAAATGTATATATCTTAATGTCATACAAAATGGTGGCACTTCATAAGATAGTATCATTTAGTGCAAAATAAGAGAATTGGAAGGAAGAAGAGAGCAGGGTCAGTTAGGGGAGATCAAGGAAGCTTTCGCCCTGATAAAAAGTCCATGAGAAAGTTTATGACTTTTTAAAAAAATTTTATTTATTTATTTGACACAGAGAGAGAGACAGCGAGAGAGGGAACACAAGCAGGGGGAGTGGGAGAGGGAGAAGCAGGCTTCCCGCCAAGCAGGGAGCCCAATGTGGGGCTCGATCCCAGGACGCCGAGACCATGACCTGAGCTGAAGGCAGACGCTTAACAACTGAGCCACCCAGGCACCTCGAAAGTTTATGACTTTCAATACATTTTCAGTTTTGGAGAATCGATAGTGAGGAACTTGAGGCTTTTTCTAGAAGGTTAAGTTAAGGTAAAGGAATGTGGCAGCAGACTCCGTATGGACCAGAATTTCTCAAATTGTAGTGAATCATCCGAGACCTTGTTAAAAATGCACATTGTGAGCAGCAGGTCTGGGATTCTGCATTCTGACCTCTCAGGTGATGCCAGTGTTGGTGGTCCTTGGGTCATGTGCTCCGTAGCAAGGTTGTAGACTTCCCTATAGAGAAATCTGGAAGGGCCACTGGATAGTTCAAGACATAATAGGATCAAGGAAAAGTATGACTTTGTTGTTATTGCTGAGCATGTTTTTAGCTAGAGGGGAGCAAGGAGATGGAGAAATAGAGGTTATAGATGTAAGATACTACTGCTAAACAAAGAGGAAAGAAGTGGTGGAGATAATCCATAATCAAAGGGATGTAAAAGCAGAACAGTCAAGACCGTAGAGCCAGAAATTACTTTTTTTAAAGACTTATTTATTTATCTTAGAGAGAAAGAGAGAGAGAGAGAGCAACCCGGGCGAGGGTCAACGGGAGAGGAAGAGAGTATCCTTAAGCAGACTCCCTGCTGAGCCTGGAGGCCAATGTGGGGCTCAGTCCCTGGACCCCGACATCATGCCCTGAGCTGAAATCAAGAGCCAAGACACCCAACTGACTGTGCCACCCAGGCGCCCCCAGAAATTACTTTTGAAGAAGGTGGATAGTGAAGGGAAGGAGGGAAGAAAGAAAGGCGTGGTAGCTGGGAAATTTTGGAGTTGCTGAGGAAACTTGAGAGAATTCACTTTAGATGGCTTGAGTGTATTTGCACTAAAGCAGATTAAATTACAGCTGCTCCAAAAAGAATACTGAAAGCAGATGGAGTGCTAAACTTGGGGTAAAACAGCCACTCATTCATCCTCCTCAGATCTATGGGACATCAAATATATATATGTTGTATTGGTATTCATTATTCAAATGAGATTAATTTGAATATGGAAGCTTTGGCTGTTTTTCTTTTTTCAGATAGCTAATTTTTTGATATGATAGCTGTTTCCAAAAAACTTTTTAAAGACTAACATGATCTACCAAATCAAACTAATTTTGGAAACAAAAGAGATTATAGCATTCATTCCCTAAATGCTAAAATTTTTATTATCAGTAAGTATGACACTCATTTTGAAATACAAAAGATTTTCAGTATCTAAAAATTCTGTGGCAATTAAATTGATTTTTTTCCTTTTTTGTAGTCCTGTTTCCATATTGAAAGCTTATTATACATTATTTCCTTTTTTTTTCCCCCCAAGATTTTATTTCTTTGAGAGAGAGAGAGTATGAGAGGGCGGAGGGTCAGAGGGAGAAGCAGACTCCCCGCTGAGCGGGGAGTCCGATGCAGGACTCGATCCCAGAACCCTGGGATCATGACCTGAGCCGAAGGCAGCCGTTTAACTGACTGAGTCACCCAGACACCTCCCTTTATTTTTTTTAATGAATAAATGGAATACTGGTTTTAAGGAGCACTATATTATTTAAAAATAATATTTGGAAAGTCAGTTTTCATTCTACTAAGATAGTCTTTTGATTAACCACATCTAATGTGTGCTCTATTTAATGTACCAGTTAATTCCATACCTTTTATCAGTCATGTGATCAGGTCTGTACTAATAAATCATACAATATTTTTTTCACCCCTGTAGTTTTAGGTTCTTTCTAAATTGTAGAATTAACACTGTGTTTTCAAAAGATTTTCAACGATCTCCTAGAGTAGTGAATACAGGCAAGAAATCTAAAGTTATTTACCTCTACAAGTGACTTGTTTGATGTTACTTCTTCCTGAGCTTGGTAGATCCAAGAAGGACGACTTTTAAAATACCTACCGGCTCCTGTAACAAAGGAAGATCTGAAACAAAAGTTAGAAATACAAGCAAGTTAAAACAGTTCATGTGGATTGTTTCTCTTCTCACTTGATGCCTTTTATAAAGTAGTGAGCAAAATTAGTTCTCTAGGGACCCACGATTGTGTGCTTTTTCATTTAATACAGATTTATTCTGTACTGTGCCCTGATAATTTCATATCCTCAATATTTCTGAACATATTCTATCAGTTCAGGTGTACTTCATCTTTGTTTTGCAGTACTGCCTTGTAATTCATCTCCCATCTTGTGTGACAGTGCCCCTCAAATTCATCCCTCTTCACAGCATTTAGAGTGATCTGTCTCAAATGTCAATATGACTAGGAACCACTGTTGAAAATATGTTTGTGTCCAGGTACCTTAAACTTACATATAAAGCTTTCATAATCTTGACTTCTGCCAAACTCTCTAGCCCTTTCTGCCGTCTGCCCTTTTCTCTGGCATTCTGAACTGCTGGTGATGTCTTCCTCTTACATCCCTGTATTTTAGACGAAAAGCACCCTGTTGTGTGCTTCTCTCCCTTTTAGACAAATATTTACCCTGTCGTGTGCTTCTCTCCCTTGTCTTCCTACAGCCTTGCATACTCTCCCTGTTTTTCTCCCTCTAACCCCTTTGAATCTGGCTGACCTCACTGTTTTCAGTTTCAGTTCAGGCATTAGCTCCAGAAAAACCATTCCTGATACCTTTTATCTACGTGCTTCTTGAAACCTGGGTGCCTAGCACTTACTGGGAACTCAGTAAATAATAACTGAGTAAAATAAAGACTTTACATAGAGATGAGTTAAGAGATTGCCCCATACAGGGGCACCTGTGTGGCTCAGTCGGTTGAGCGTCCAACTCTTGATTTCGGCTCAGGTCATGACTTCAGAGTTGTGAGATCGAGGCCCATGTGGGGCTCAGTGCTGGGCTTGGAGCCTCGTCAAGATTCTCTCTCTCTCTCTCTCTGCTCCTCCCCCTCTCTAAAAAAAGAGAGAGAGTGAGAGAGATTGTCCCATACAGTCCAGGAGCAAAAGAAATAGATATAGAAAGAAGTACTTTACAGTTCAGGTGGTGAAGATACACTAGAAAAATCTGTAAAGTACTAAAGTACCCCTGAAGAAAGAGACACCTATTAATCTGGGGAAGACTAGCCATAATCAAGGATGACTTTACATAGCAGTCTGTGTCCTAAAATATGTGAAGAAATTTATCAAGTAGGAGAGGAAAACATTTCAGAACTGTTTACACTCAGCAGCGACATACACCCATAGGAAGGTTGTACACTAATAAAGGCATAAAAAATAGTAATAATTTTGGAAACCATGAATAATGTTGTAGTTGAAGCTTTGGGTTTTAAGATATGCTGTTACAAGGTAAAGAATAGACTGTTGTGATTTTTCATGTTTCTGCTGCATTTTAAAATTTTGTTTCTGAGTGTTTTGTTCATTGATCTTAGGTGGATGAACTTGTGAAAGAATCTTTGAGATGTTTGTATGTCTTTAACCTGGTGACATTTAGTATTTCTCAAATGGTTTGTTGAATTTTTTGATAATTAAAAATATTTCTTAAAGTAAATATTCAGCTAAAGATTAAGTTTAATTTAAACTATCAAAAGATGAAATGTTATTTTCTATTTTTAAGAAGGTTACAGCTTTTACCTAACCATTCTTAGTAGTGCATTTTAACTAAATATATAGATTTGCCAGCAGAAGGAGACTTAGAAAGGACATCAGAGGAAGAGGAAAAAAGACTTGATGAAAGGGACAATAAGCACTTACAGGTATGTAAAAAGTTAAATTTAAATGTAAATTTCTGCTTTTATATTGTTTTTCCTGCTTTAATAATATAGTTCAAATGAAATTATCTTTTGAATGGACATATTGAGGTCAATAGATTGTAATTTAATATTTAGTTTTTATAAAATTTTACAAGTTACAAACCTTTAACTATTGTTAGAATTTATAGTAACTTATAGCTAAAACTTCATCCTTGGAATTGAGAGAATAAAAAAATTCCTGAACAGTGTTTGCTTCTTCCATTTTTGTCACTTTTTATGTGATCAAGAAGGTAACACCAAATATTGAATCATATGTTTAAGCAGTTGAAATTATGAGCAGCATAAAAATGATGACTACTGACTTAGATCCACGTAGGAGTAATTATTCTCAATGGTTCCAAATGTGCAGTTCTGTATTGCCCATCACTAATGCCAAGATTAAAGATTGTTTTGCCTTGTGATCCCTGTGTAGTTGACTTCAGAGAGTGGGGTCATAAAATCAGCACAATTGCCAATTGCCTAGAATCCCACCTTCCAGGATGGGACTGTAGTTGGGTAATAAACCATAACTCAGTTATTTCATTTCAGCGTAGGAAATCAGTATTATTAACATTTTTCTTATCCACCCTCAGTGGACATTATATTAGAGCTGGATAGAAGCAGATAATTATAGTGATGTATAACACTACCATAGTATATAAATTGAATTAAGATTTAGGAATTTTCTTTCTGATTGATGTTAATTGATTTTGGCTCCTAATAATTTAAAATTTGCCTATTCTCTAGTTATTAGTCTTTAAAGAAAATCCTCAAGTGCACGGTAGGGGCTCACTATGTAATGTATGGTGAGGTAAAATGTTTTTAAGTTTGTCACATTAAAAATAATGTAATTCATTTTTTGGTAGATGGAACATGGAATGAATTGTTTATTTCCAAAACACTGACAAAGTTAAGTTGATGGATTTATGTTTTTCTTCTGTCTTAAGCTAGGGCGAGTTATTTTTCCTTCTTTGTTACAATCCAGTGACTTGGGAGCAGCTTACATAGATTAAGAAATCTAACAGTTAAATTTTAATTATTTTCTAATTTTTCTTTGTCCGTACTTGATTACTTAAGGATAAAGTTATTTTACAAACATGTATCCTGGCGGAAAAGACATCTGAAAATCAAACCAAGCAAATTAATGTTCCACTCTTGCATCTGCAAAAAAAGTCTCGAGAACCAGAGATGAATAAGAACTGTGATAGAGAGGCTCATATAGCTGTATATTCAGAACATCCTCCTGTGCAGAAGCATGAGGAACTCTGGATCAAACAAGGCAAATTAGAGTGGAAAAAGAATTTAAAACTCATCACCAGTGAGTTAAAGAGGAAGTTTGGTAAAACTTGTGAAAGATACAAAATTGCTCCTTATCCTAAGGAAGAGTCACTACATGGTAACTTTAAAGAAGGAGCAAACGTAATGGAAATACCTTCTAACTTGACAAATGACAGACTCGATTGTGAGAAAAGGGATACATTTGCAGTGCCTGTCCCTCTAGTATTTCAGGCATCTGCTGAACAAAAAACGTCTAGTCTCAAATATGCTTGGCAGTCATCTTCTGATTTTGCTTTAAGTGAAAATAAATCGGACTGTGAAAATGATAACAAACCAGACACTGAGCATGTTTTTAACAAAAATAAGAGTTTTAAAAGTGATACAGAAAATAAAAAAGTAAGGAACCCACTTGCTATGTTTGAAGTGAAAGAAGACCAAGAGCTTGACATGCCAATGGCAAAAAGTATGAACCAAAATAGCACTAATTCTAAATTAGAGATGGGACATATACCTCAGTCTAGTCATTCGGAAAGCCTTTGTGACAAAAGGTTTTCCAGCTCCAATGAGGTGAGACAGATGGCTCAAATAAAAAGGCACAATAGTTCTGCTGTTACAGACACTTACAAGAAGACAAAAGACTTGTTCCGGAAGCCATTCTGTGCAGATAATGACAGTACTAATAACTATAGAAGTATGGAATCCGAAGTAGAAAATGAGAGTTCTTCTCCACCACGTAGTTACGGAACATCAGAAGTATATCTAAAAGAAGAAATACAGCAAGATGTTCAAAAGTTTAAGAACGAGATAGGCATGTTACAGATAGATTTCCTGGATTTGGAAAAAGAGAAAGTTCAACTTCAAAAAGAGGTAAGAGGTTCACTTTGCTGCTGCTCTTTTGTTTTTTTCTCTTTATCAGTTATCTGAGTCATTTTGATTTTCCACTTAGGAGAAGAGATCGTGTATAAAATGGGGTTGTCTAAATACGTAATTGTGTTCGGAAATAGATTATTTCTGCTATCTAAATGATAGGAGTGCAGGAAAACATTCTTATGATTTGTTTTCCTTAAGTTTCTCCGTCAGTCTCCCAAGTGGCATGTGAACTTGGGAACGAATTTAGCTATGCACCATGTGACCTCATGAACCAGAGTAACCGTAAAGAAAATTCCTTAAAAAATGCAATTATCGGGGCGCCTGGGTGAGAGGCAGAGGGAGAGAGAAGGGGAGAAGCAGACTCTCTGCTGAGCAGGGAGCCTGACATGGCGCTCCATCCCAGGCCCCTGGGATCATGACCTGAGCTGAAGGCAGACGCTTAACCGCTGAGCCATCCAGGTGCCCCATCTCCTGGGTTTTTATTTTTATCTATTGGCTTAAATATAAACTGCATTTCCATAAACAATAAAATGGGAAAGAAGCAGTGACTAAGAGAAAAGATATAAAGAAATATTTCACCTAAACCTATTTATTGTTTCAGTATGTGCAATCTTTTCTGCTTTGTACTCTTGGAACTTAGAATTCCAACAGGACCACTTTGAGATATTTTTAATAACAAATATTTGGATTATCACTTTCTTCCTCCACATTTTTTAAAAACAGACTCTTTTTTTAAGATTTATTTATTTATTGAGAGAGCATGGGCCACAGGGAGGGGCAAAGGGAGAGAGGGGGGGAGAGAGAGAGAGAGAGAGAGGTAGAGAGGTAGGTAGACTCCCCACTGAGCATGGAGCCTGATGCGGGGCTCAATCCCACAACCTCGAGATCATGAGCTGAGCCAAAATCAAGAGTCAGAGGCCCAACTGACTGAGCCACCCAGGCGCCCCCCTCCACTTTTTTTGGTCACCATTCTCATATGTTTCTGTTGAGTCAAACCTTCATATTATGTTTAGTAAAGTATGGTACATTTTGACATGTATGATTTTTATAATGTAGGTGGCAGAAACCTTCAGAAACCTTCAGTATTTAACTCGAAGGGAGAAAACAGACTTTTGAGGTGATTTGAGTTTTAAAACTAGACAAAAATCTAGAGATATCCTCCTCTAAAAGAAGAAGTAGCTAAGCACCTTGTCCCCAATTAAGATATTAAATTACTGTGCCAGTGTCATACTTTTAATGTATCTGATTAATTTAATGAATGTGTTTGATAACTTACCTGATTCAGCATCAAAGAATTGTATCATCTCTTTCGGTGCCATAAGATGCTAGGTAATGCCACTTTAGGAACTTTGGACAAAATTAACCTTTTTTGGTTTTACTCCCATTTATCAGTGGAAAATAGGATTAAAGTTGATAATTACTTTTATATCCTCTAGCTATAAAATTTTATGGTTACTGAATGTGGAATTTGGGGAGCATTACTCATTTCCCAAAATTCTACACTAACATCAGTTTCACTCTGTTCTTTTTGTGTTGTGGTGAAATTTGGTTCATATATTTTAATGAACACTGTCACTTTTTTGATAGCCCTAGGATCCAAATGAAAAAAGAATTGTAAAAGGTAGTTGGGGAAAAAATAGCTCAGTGCAGAAAGAGGAAAACTTCTGTTTGTTCATGGAGCACCACAATGTCACATCCTTTAAATCTGGCTGTTTTTTGCAAAATCCAGGTGGTAACGACAGAAGACACATTTTGTGTCTTTGTCTTTTTATTTCTTTGTATCTGCTGGTCAGATGGGGTGGGGTGGGGAATGGTAGGGAGCAAAGCGTGGATATGAATACAAAATTAAGAAAGCCCTTTTTCAAATTTGGGAAAATTCTGTTTTAATTAATTATTTTTTAAAGATTTTATTTATTTGTCAGACAGAGAGAGAGAGAGAGAGCACAAGCAGGAGGAGCGGCAGGCAGAGGGAGAAGCACGCTTCCCGCTGAGCAAGGCGCCTGATGCGGGCCTCGATCCCAGGACCCTGGATCAGACCCGAGCCGAAGGCAGACGCTTAACCAGCTGAGCCACCCACGCGTCCCAATTCTGCTGTTTTTACTCAAACAGAAATGAAGCAGAATTTATAAAAATTGCAATTATTTATAATGATAAAGCTAAACACAAAATATTTTTATCGATTAAAATTACGACAGACTAAGAGTCAAATGTTATAATTAAGAAAAAAATTTCTGGGATGCCTGGGTGGCTCAGTCCTTAAGAATCTGCCTTCGGCTCAGGTCTGATATCAGGGTCCTGGGATCGTGTCCCGCATCGGGCTCCCTCCTCAGCGGGAGCCTGCTTCTCCCTCTGTCTGCACCTCCCTCCCTCTGCTTGTGCTCTCTCTCTGATAAATATATAAAATCTTGAAAAAATGTATAATTAATGCAAAAAGTTCTTTTTAATGAACAAAGTAGTAACAATTATCCTTAATATCAAATTTCTATTAAAGATTAATGAAGAAAAGAAGAGACACCAAAGTAGTAGGATAGCAGTATTCGAAAACGTGTGTGCTGTCGCTGCTGCTGCTGCTGGACTAATTCAACAAAGAGAGAGTGGAAAAACTGAAAACCACCTCTTTCCTGTTGGGAAAAAGGAAGATTCTGATGGGTGAGCCTATAGCAATATTTAAATAGTAGGTAATTATTATTTTCCTATAAAACAAATTCTAGTTGGAGCTAACATTCATGATTAACAAATTTTATATTTTTAGTAGGGCTATTCCGTCCTGGGTGCTAATCAGAAAATGCAAATAACGAGATACCATTTTTTGCAGTCATTGTGGTAAATATTTTATTAAAAAATTAATACCCAAAGTTAGCAAATGTGAGGAAAAAGGCATTCCTATACACTGTTGTTAGATGAAATTGGTAAATCCTTTCTGAAGGGTGATTTAGCAGTGTGCTTCAAAAATTTTAAATATGGTGTCCCTTTTTTAAATTTATTTTTTTAAAAGATTTTATTTCTTTATTTGACAGAGAGAGAGAGACACAGCGAGAGAGGGAACACAAGCAGGGGGAGTGGGAAAGGGAGAAGCAGGCTTCCCGCCGAGCAGGGAGCCCAGTGCGGGGCTCGATCCCAGGACCCTGGGATCATGACCTGAGCCGAAGGCAGACGCCTAACGACTGAGCCATGCAGGCGCCCCAGATGCTGTCCCTTTATTCCAACGCTTCATTGCCAGGACTAGATCCTCTAGGAAAACATGACTGGTGTAAACACACACACACACACACACATTCTAAGGACATTTATTGTACATTATTATATATATAAAATATGACATATGTTGAGAATGTTTATTATAGCATTCTCATATCAAAAAGTTGGAGGTAGTCTAAATATCTGTCGATAAGGAAGTAAGTTGTCACCCCTATAAAACAATGTAATATGCGACCATTTGAAAAAAGGAGTTTAGGTCGACAGTGTACTGATTGTTTAACAAAGTATATTTAAAGTATTCGGTTTGATGTCATGTCTTATGCAAATTTTAGAATACTTTTAATATCTGCTGAGTTGCTAAAGGAAGTTACCTGCTACACTGGCACTCTGTCTTATTACGAACAAAATTGCTAGTTATTAGGTTTTGGGTTTTGGTCCCGTTGAGCTTGAGTGTTCAAATCTTGGACCCTCAAATTGATCTGAATATTACCAAGAGATTTCGTATGTCAACTTGTCCCATATTCTATATAAACATTTGATTTGATGATCCTTGTGCTATAAACCAAGATGTTGCTAATGCAGTGAATCTTTGTAAGGTACCTTGCATGCATGCTATTAACCTTCCTTTTTAAAGAGAATATATTTCTGTATGCACCACACCAGATTTTTCAACAGTAACTTCATATTCTAAAATTTACGAAAATTCAGTTTACAGAATAGGAATATTTTCTGCATTCCAAACCCCTTATACTTCTCTTACAGAATATTATTTTTTTAAATTTTTTTATTTTAACTTAATTTTTTTTAAAGATTTTATTTATTTATGTGACAGAGAGAGACACAGCGAGAGAGGGAACACAAGCAGGGGGAGTGGGAGAGGGAGAAGCAGGCTTCCCACGGAGCTGGGAGCCCGATGTGGGGTTCGATCCCAGCACCCTGAGACCATGACCTGAGCTGAAGGGAGACGCTTAACAACTGAGCCACCCAGGCGCCCCTCTTATAGAATTTTAATATGACTAATTATTTTGGATATATCCTAGAGTTAGATGATTTTTATCAAGTATGAAATACTGCTCTTCAAACTTAATAGTTTTTCTTTGGTCTTTCTAAGCATGAGAAAAAATGATTATCAGGTTATATAGTGTTATATATATATACACTACATCTAGAAAATTTTTAAGGAGTCTTTTGGTTGTATAATTTTGTGAATTATTTAATGCCTTGGTCTGCCTTTTTTTTTTTAAGATTTTATTTATATTAGAGAGAGAGAGTGCATGGTGAGGGAGAGGGACAAGCGGACTTGGCACTGAGAGCAGAGCCCCAGGCGGGGCTCGATCGCACAACCGAGAGATCATGACCTGAGCCAAAATCAAGAGGTTTAACCGACTGAGCCACCCAGGTGCCCCCTTGGTCTGGCATTTTTTTAAAAAACATTTAGTGCTACATGTATGTAATTTAAAAAACTATATTACAAAATATATTACAAAAATACTACATCATCATTGTGTAAGGATTGAACCAAACAAGAAAATTAAATCATCTATGATCTTTCCTCTTAGCTATGAAATCCTTAAAAGAACCATGTACACTCACTGGTCCGGATTTACCTCCCATTCACTCTTGAATTCTGTCTAGTAATTTTCACTCCCACTACTCCAGAATTGATTTTACAAAGGTTTCCACTGATTTTCATTTTAATAAATCTAGACATAATTTCTTAGATCTCATTTTATTTAACCTATCAGCAATATTTGACCCAACGGAGAACTCTCTTCTCCAAAATTCTGTCTTCACTGAGCTTCCAGGATCTCACTCACTCCCCTGGTTTTCCCCCTGCCTTCCTAGTCTGTACATCTCAGCCTGATTTGCTGCTTTCTCCTCATCCCCCACCTCTTACTTACACATTGACATCTTCCAGGAATCAGTCCTTGATTTTCCTTCTCTTGACTTTTACTATCTTGTGTATTCTAATGATCTTCAAGTTTCTATCTCCAGCCCAAATCTCTCTGCGTAATTCCGGACCTACATATTAAACTGCCTATTTGATGTCTCTTTGGGATAGCTCTTGGGTCTTACGAACTTAACATGTCCAAAATCGAACTACTGATATTCTTTCTTATACCGGCCCTTCTTGTCTTTCCTAATTGAGTTAATGACAATTCTTCCAGTTGCTCTGCCAGAAAACTTGGTATCATCTTTGACTCATGTCTTTTTCTTTTTCATACATGTCACATCTAATCTGTCAGCAGATCTTGTCAGATCTTCCTTCAAAATATATCCAGAAGCCAAACACATCTTCCATGACCAAGCCACTATCATCTGTTGTGTGTATAAGTGTAATAATTAACTAATTGGTCTTCTTGTTTGTTCTTTTGTCTTTTCTCTGTTTCCATTAATTCTGAACACAGTGGATCTATTAAAACGTAAGTCAGATTATGTCTTCCTCTGCTCAAGACCCACTTGCCTCCTGTTTCACTCAGAGTACATGCCAGAGTTCTTTGTAACACCTACAAGGCCTTGTATGATCTGTTCATCTTGGTCTCTCCCTATCCCTTACTGCCTCACTCCTATTTTCTGTCCCTTTCATGCTGTCCAGCCACACTGAATTTCTCACTTTTTTCCCCTCACTACAAACACTTCGAGCATCCCTCTGTCCTTGCTGTTGACTCTGGAGTGCTTTTCCCTCCAATGCCCTCATGGCTTCCTTGCTCCTTGCTCCTTCCTTTCCCCCCCTCCCCTTCAATTTTGTGCTTAACAGTTACTTTCTTAGCAAGGCCTTTCTTGGTTATCCTGATTACCTCTTTCCCTACGGCACATCAAAATTTGATTTCTCTGCTTTAGTTTTTCTCCTCTAGTACTATCTTGCCTGTGTAGTTTATTGTTATTGTGTTTACTTCACTCATGAGTAGGATTTTTATCTGTTCATCGCCACGTCCTCAGGGCCTAGAAAACGTCCTAGCATGTACAGTTCTATTCAGCAAATGTTTATTGAGTGGATGGAGTTTCACCGGCATGTATTGTTTTTTAACATAATACTCTCACTTAAACAAAAAGGAAGTTTGATATGGGTCCATTCTGACAATTTAATCTGTCAGTTGTATGCATTTTTTTTTATTTTGGGGGCCCAATGTTGTGGTTACTTGCTATTTATTCTTTTACTGGTATTTATGTTAGTTTTAATTATGGTAAAGTGGATCAGAGGAATAACAAACTTCATTTATATTTTATTAAGGAAAACGAAATATGGTGGCAAATTATAGGACTTTAAAAATTCTTGCCAAAAGATTATGAGCCCTCAATATCTGAAATAAAAAGATGAAGTTGGAATTTATTGGCTACTAGTAAGATAGACCTATGCTGGTCACTTAGAGTCTTTTCTGACAGAGCAGTCTGCTATTCTTATATAGGGTTTTGGGAAGAGTAGAGTTTAAGGTTTGGGGGACTTTCAGAGAATTAAGTGGTTTGTCATCATGTGAAAGAGCATGGTAATTTGGGTGAGACTGTTGTTGATTGGTTGGCACGTGAGGAATGTGTATGGAATGGTTTTGTCTCCTACTGGCTTTCTTTGAGAAGGGAGGAGCTGACACTGGTTGGTTGGTGAGTGAGGCCAGTGGGCGTTGATCAGTCACACACATTTAAAACTGGTTGTGCTGGCTTCTTTTCCCATGGTTTCATATTTGGGTCCCCCCCCCAAGTTTGAGGTGACTTTAACTAGATGTTTTCTATTTAAAAGTTGCTTCGATCAACTGTGTTCAAAATGAAAGCTATTTCATATTCTGTAATTATAGATTTATTTTTGAGATTTGGGTTAAGAAGAATTGTGTAATAATTGCCTTCAGGAAGATCCTTCTTTTTTGGATGTTAAATTTTAACTAGAAGAGTTATCTGTGTAACAGTTTTAAAACAATAATTGCTAGCTCTGTTTTGGTTTCCAGTGCTCTTAGGGGCTCATGTTCAATTCCTAAATTAATAATCTCCTGTGGGAAATTTCATTCTTTTTGTAAATTTAGGTAGCTATATGCTGCTAATATTCTCTTGCATACATTTAGTCCATGAAAAAGTAACCATAATGTTCTGTTGGTAAATCTAGCTTTTTATATTAGGATTAAATACTTGGCTAAAAGTATACAAAAGTCACCAAATCATTTTCTTTAAAAGAATTAAAAATTTTTTTATGTATCTGTAAGAGAGAGAGAGAGAGAGAAAGAGAGCGAGAGAGTGAGCACACAAGTAGGAGGGAGGTGCAGAGGGAGAGGTAGAAGCTCAGTGGGGAGCCTGATGCAGGGCTAGATCCCAGGACCTGGAGATTATGACCTGAGCCAAGGCAGACACTTAACCGACTGAGCCACCCAGGCACCCCCAAATCCTTTTATTTTCAAACAAAATTAACCAGGTTATTGCTATTTTTGAGTGATATATATAATGACAGATGAGTATTTTTGAATTTTCTCCAGATTTATTGAGCTATAATTGACAGATAACTGTGTAAGTCTAGGGTATACGTATATTAATTTAATACACTTTTATATTGTAAAATGGTAAGAGTGTTAACTCCATCATCTCACATAGTTATCATTTCTGTTTTAGCAACTCTCTTAGCAACTTTCAAATATATAATACAGTATTGTTAACTGTAATCACCATTCCGTACATTAGACCCTCAGAACTTACTAATCTTGTAACAGGAAGTTTGTATCCTTTGGCCAGTATCTACCCATTTCCCACAGCCTCCTACCCCTGGCAAGCAGCAGGGTGTAAATTTGTTGTTTTTTTTCTAAGATTCTACATGTAAGTCAGATCATACAGTATTTGTCTTTTTGTGTGACTTATTTCATTTAGCATAATTCCCTCAAGGTTCATTTCTGTTGTCGCAAATGGCAAGGTTTCCCTCTTTTGTGGCTAAAATATTCCATTGTAAATATATACCACATTTTTTAAACCCATGGATCCATTGATGGACACTTAGGTTGCTTCCCTGTCTTGGCTCTTGTAAATAATGCTGCAGTAAACAGGGGTGCAGATATCACTTCGAGATGATGATTTCGTTTCCATCAGATATGTTCCCAGACATGGGATTACTGCAGCATATGATAGTTCTATTTTTAGTTTTTTGAGGAACCTCCACAGTGTTTTGTATAGCGGCTGTACCAATTTACAGTCCCGTAACGGTGTACAAGGATTCCCTTTTCTGTACATCTTTGCCAGTGGTATCTCTTGTCTTTTTGATAAAAGCCATTTAACCGGTGTGAGGTGATAGATATATGATTGTGGTTTTGATTTGCGTTTCCCTGATGAATAGTGATGTTGAGCCCCTTTTTTGGTACCGTTGGCCATTTGCATATCTTCTGAGGAAAGTTGTCTGTAAGGGTGCTTTGCTGAGTTTTTATTTGAAGGATTTGTTTTTTGCTGTTGAATTGTATGAATTCCTCATATATTTTAGATATTAGCCTTTTTTCAGATATGTGGTTTGCAGATATTTTCTTCCATTCTGTAGGTTGCCTTTTCATTATGTTACTTGTTTCTTTTTTGTTTTTTTAGATTTTACTTAAGTTCAAGTTAGTTAACATATATTGTATTATTAGTTTCAGGGCTAGACTTTAGTGATTCATCCCTCGCATGTAATACCCAATGCTCATCACAAGTGCCCTCCCTAATGCCCATCACCCAGTTACACCGTCTTCCCACGCACCTCCCCTCCAGCAGCCCTCAGTTTGTTTCCTATAGTTAAGAGTCTCTTATGGTTTGCCACCCTCTCTGTTTTTATCTTATTTTTCCCTTCCTTCCCCTATACTTGACGTAAATGGAACTAGAGTGTTGCTTGTTTCTTTTGCTGTGGAGAAACATTGTTCCATTGTTTTTGCTTTGGTTGCTTGTACTTTGGATGTCATATCCAAAATCATTGCCAAGATCAACGTCAGGGAGTGTTTTCCCTGTTTTCTTGTAGGAGTTTTATGGCTCAAGGTTGTACATTTGAGTCTTTGATCCAGTTTGGGTTAATTTTTGTGAGTGATGTAAGTTAGGGGTCCAGTTTCATTCTTTTGTATGTGAATATGCCGTTTTCTCAGCATCATTTATTGAAGAGATTATCTTTTCTTCTTTGAGTGTTCTTGACTATATGCATGGGTTTATTTTTGGGTTCTTGATTCTGTCTCATTGGTCTTTGTGTTTGTTTTTATGCAGGTTCCATATTCTGTTTTGGTGACTGCAGCTTTGTAACAGTTTGAAAACAGGAAGTGTGATGCTTCCACCTTTGTTGTTCTCTCTCAGGGCTGCTTTGGCTGTTTGGGGTCCTTTTTGTTCCATACAAATTTAAGGATTGTTTTTCCTATTTCTGTGCAAAATGTCACTGGAATTTTGACAGAGATTGCATTGAATCTGTAGATGGCTTTGAATAATGTGGATGTTTAATATTAATTTTTCCAATCCATAAACAACGAGGTATCTTCCTATTTGTGTCTCTGCTCTCTCTTTTATCAAAGTCTTGTAGTTTTTAGTGTACATATCTTTCACCTCCTTGATTGGATAATTTGAAAGTTTTAAAATTTGAAAATTTTAAATTCACAGATTTTTTCTTTGATCCATTTTCCTGTCAGTGATTTCTATTGCTTTTTTGCATTTCATTCACTATATTATTCAGCTCCAGAATTTTTGTTTAATTCTTTTTTACTATTTCCAGCTCTTTTCTAAAGAAAAGATTTTACATATTTCTTTGAGGGAGAGAGAGAAAAGAGCAGGTCGGGGGAGGGACAGAGAGAGGGTGAGAGACTCTCAAGCCGACCCAGGGCTCCATCCCACGACCCTGAGATCATGACCTGAGCCGAAATCAAGAGTCAGACATCTAACTGACTGAGCCACCCAGATTCCCTTCCAACGCTTTATTAAACTTCTCATTTTATTCATACAGTGTTTTTCTCATTTTATTGAATTGGCGCTTTTTTTTTTTTGTAAAGATTTTATTTATTTATTTTAGAGAGAGCGTGTGTGTGAGTGGGGGAAATAGAGGGAGAGGGATAAGAAGACTCTGCACTGAGTGTAAGCAGGATGCACAGCTGGATCTCATGACCCTGAGATCATGACCTGAGACAAAACCAAGAGTCAGATGCTCACCTGACTGAGCCACCCAGGCAGCCCTGAATTGGCTTTTTGTGTTTTCTTGTAGCTCATTAAGTTTCCTTAAAACTGCTATTTTGAATTCTTTTTTGGATAAATTACAGATCTCCATGTGTTTGAGATCAATTACTGGAAGATTTTGTGTCCTATATCCTTGACTTTTTATATTCTTTGAAGTTTTGCATTGCTGTCTTTGCATTTGAAGTAGCCTTTGATGACTACCTTTCCAATGTGTCCAAACCTGATATTTTTTCTGCTCTGGTGGTGTGCTGGAACTTTTCTGCAGGAAACCTGGTTTTCCAAAAAGTCTCTCTCATCCATGGGTGATTATCTAAGACTGTGTTTCCCAGGGGCTCCCAGATGTGGCTGAGAGGAAGGGGCTGGAACCGATTTGTGGGCTATTGCTGGGTCCACAGCTGGGAATGTAGTGAGTGTGCCCGTCACCTCATGCATGGGTAGGCAAGACTTTTCCGAGGTCCCTTGCTGTATGGTCCTTGATTCCACAGCTCCTACAAAGAGATCCATAGCAGTTTTGTCCCCACAAATGACACTGTATTGTTGTTGTATATGTATCTGTCTTTGAAGCAAGGGATGTGTATTTCCTTGTATATGGTTGGATTTCATAACTGTTCTGTGAATTAATAAATGCCAATTGAGATGGCTAACAGAATTTTACAAAAAAATTGTTTTTATTCTTTACCAGTAAAATTATTAGAAAACATTGGTTTTTTAATGGATATTTTAACTGGATTTTTAAAAGTAGTGATCCTGGTTTGCATATGAAGGAAGTAAGGAAAGATGAAAATGAAAAATGGACATCAAAAGTATCTGTGACTACGCCAGGGCTTGAGAAGGCCGATTCCGTAACTTCGTGTCCACTACAAGTGAATGATGAGAGCACTTCAGGTGAAATGGATCAGGATGAAGGAAGGTAAAAGCTATAAATTCTTCATTTCCCTCTGAAGGAAGTTTAGCAGTGATCACTTTTTCTGGAAATAAAACGCTGTAGTGTAGGTATAGGCTCGGGCAGGAAATAGTCAAGTATATCAGACACACGGCTTGAAAGGTTAAGATGAGGACAAGGGACTCTGACAAGGAGCAGTTTCTGTAGTCTCCATGGAAGCTGGACTGTAATGGATAAGTCGAAACAACTCCTTAGAGAATTTTTATGGGGAAAGGTAATAGAGAAATGGATGATAACTGAAAAAGAATGTGGAATTCAAGGGAATTGTCTTTCCTTTTTTAAGATGGGAGCTTTTAGAGTACATTTGTATGCTGCTGGAGATGATCCAATAGAGATAGACATGGTTATTTAATTTTGTTTACATTTCCAAATATTAGAAAGCTTATTGATTGTATTACATTATCTTTTTTTTTTTTAAGAGTTTTTAGTTTTTATTTGACAGAGAGAGAGAGTAGAAGCCGGGGGAGCGGCAGGCAGAGGCAGAGGGAGAAGCAGGCTCCCTGCCTAGCAGGGAGCCGGATGTGGGACTGGATCCCAGGATCCCGGGATCATGACCTGAGCCGAAGGCATACGCCTAACGACTGAGCCACCCAGGCGCCCCTATTTTAAGATTTTTGTATTTGCTTGACACACAGAGAGAGAATGCACAAGCAGGGGGAGCGGCAGGCAGAGGGAGAGGGAGAAGCAGGCTCCCCGTCGAGCAGGGAGCCTGATGTGGGACTCGATCCCAGGACCCCGGGACCATGACCTGAGCCGAAGGCAGATGCTTAATGACTGAGCCACCCAGGCGCCCCTGTATTACATTATCTTTTAAAGATTACAGTAATTGTCCTTAGTACTCCTATTCATGTAGTTTTGTGGCAAGAGGTGGTTTTTTTGTTTCTTTGTTTGTTTTAAGATTTCATTTTTTGGACAGAGACATAGCGAGAGAGGAAACAGAAGCAGGGAGAGTGGGAGAGGGAAAAGCAGACTCCCGCTGAACAGGGAGCCCGATGTGGGGCTTGTGAGCCGAAGGCAGATGCTTAAACGACTGAGCCACCCAGGTGCCCGTGGCAAGAAGTTGTTTATTCAGAATGGGTTCCACAGTGGAGTATTCTCATATAATTGAATGTGCAGATACTATCTTTCATAGACTTAAAAATATATAGATAATAGTAAATATACAAACTCTTAGGCCATTCTGAGTGGTACTGATCATTCCTTGATGATTTTAGATATTCAGTGCCTTTGACAGTATCATGAATAGCAATGTTTTTGTTAGGGACTTTGAAGTATCTGGTTGTATTAAGTTAATATTTGTTTAGATTCTGGGGAAAGGGAAAAGACTTTATTTATAGTTGAAAAATAAACAATCTATCATAGATTATTACTTTTAGAGTATAAAAGTTCTAAATTATAAAAGCCATGGTTCCTGTACCAACAGTGTCATTGACACATACTGTGTGCTCCATAAGTATGTAGTTGTGAATAAACAGTTGAATGAATAAATGAATGCCATTGATGAACTTCTTTAGAAGAAGCAGATCTTTAGTTTATTGAGAGTGGATTTTCAATATTGCCTAGGTATGAAGTCTTTTTATTTTAAAAAATATGTGTAAGATTCATAGAGTATAATTATAGCTAGAAATGGAATAATAGTAGATTCATTTGCTATCATATTAGTTAGAAAGACTTAAATATTACTTTCACCACATATTGTAAAACACATGTTTTTGAAGGCACATATCTTGGATTTGAATTCTGGGTCTACTCCTGACCAGTTGTATGGGCTTGGGGAAGTTACTTATTTCTGTGCCTCATTTTCTTCCTGTGTAAAATACCTAATATGATTACCTATGTTTATAAGATTGTTGTGAGGCTTAAAATACTTTTAAGATGTGTACAGCGTTCATAATGAGGCATAGTAGTTGCACAGTAAATCCTCAAAACACTAGTATGATTATTAAAAAAGGGTTTCTTTCATATAAGAACTCAACTTGCACTTTCCAGATAGTTTTTAGAGCCAATAAAAGCTTGTTTTTATTGAACATGACAACAAAAAATGTGGTGTATTTCTTCGTATCAAATAATGCAAGTAACTTGATTTTCCTTTGCTTTTTGTCCATTTTATCTAAATTTAATGCTTTGTTAATATTATTAATATTGTTTAGCTATGATTTAGATATTCTTTGTATTTTAAGTATTTAATACTTGCCTGAAAGGAATTGTTTTTTTTTCTTAGACGTGCAAAGAAAACATCTCATGAAAAGAAAGAGGTAAAAAATATATATATAATTTTATTTCATTTATGAATTTTTTAATTTTCACTTTCTTATATTACTTTGATAAATAATACTTATTAGAAATGTTATTCCATGGTAAGAAATTACTTTAGGAAAGGTATAGTGAAAAAATAGAAAATCTTCCTTTGTTGTATAGACATTTATTGTGAAAAAGTTATTCAGAAGTACTAATTATTGATAAAGGTCGTTTTGATAAAAATCAGTTCTTTTAAAAAGTACCTATGTTTTTGCTCTTATAAAAAGATGGGTATTGATCATCTCTCTACACTTGGTATATTTTATGACTATTTGGGGGACATTTTGAAATAGTATTTTTTTTAAATTTTTTATTGTTATGTTAATCACCATATATTACATCATTTGTTTTGGTGTAGTGTTCCATGATTCATTGTTTGTACATAACACCCAGTGCTCCATGCAGAATGTGTCCTCTTTAATACCCATCTCCAGGGTAACCCATCCGCCTACCCTCCTCCCCTCCAGAACCCTCAGTTTGTTTTTCAGAGTCCATCATCTCTCCTGGTTCGTCTCCCCCTCTGACTTACTCCCCTTCATTCCTCCTCTCCTGGTATCTTCTTCTTTTTCTTTTTTCTGAAAATATGTTGCATTATTTGTTTCAGAAGTACAGATCTGTGATTCAACAGTCTTGCACAATTCACAGCACTCACCATAGCACATACCCTCCCCAATGTCTATCACCCAGCCACCCCATCCCTCCCACCCCCGACCACTCCAGCAACCCTCAGTTTGTTCCTGAGATTAAGAATTCCTCATATCAGCGAGGTCATATGATACATGTCTTTCTCTGATTGACTTATTTCACTAAGCATAACACCCTCCAGTTCCATCCACGTCGTTGCAAATGACAAGATCTCATTCCTTTTGATGGCTGCATAATATTCCATTGTGTATATATACCACATCTTCTTTATCCATTCATCTGTTGATGGACATCTTGGCTCTTTCCACAGTTTGGCTATTGTGGACATTGCTGCTATAAACATTGGGGCGCACGTACCCCTTCGGGTCCCTACATTTGTATCTTTGGGGTAAATACCCAGTAGTGCAGTTGCTGGATCGAATGGTAGCTCTACTTTCAACTGTTTGAGGAACCTCCATACTGTTTTCCAGAGGGGTTGCACCAGCCTGCATTCCCACCAACAGTGTAGGAGGGTTCCCCTTTCTCCACATCCCCGCCAACATCTGTCGTTCCCTGACTTGTTAATTTTAGCCATTCTGACTGGTATGAGGTAGTATCTCATTGAGGTTTTGATTTGGATTTCCCTGATGCCGAGTGATGTTGAGCACTTTTTCATGTGCCTGTTGGCCATTTGGATGTCTTCTTTGGAAAAATGTCTGTTCATGTTTTCTGCCCATTTCTTGATTGGATTATTTGTTCTTTGGTTGTTGAGTTTTATAAGTTCTTTATAGATTTTGGATACTAGCCCTTTATCTGATATGTCATTTGCAAATATTTTCTCCCATTCTGTCGGTTGTCTTTTGGTTTTGTGGACTATTTCTTTTGCTGTGCAAATGCTTTTTATCTTGATGAAATCCCAATAGTTCATTTTTGCCCTGGCTTCCCGTGCCTTTGGTGATGTTTCTAGGAAGAAGTTGCTGCGGCTGAGGTCGAAGAGTTTGCTACCTGTGTTCTCCTTTAAGATTTTGATGGACTCCTGTCTCACGTTTAGGTCTTTCAACCATTTGGAGTCTATTTTTGTGTGTGGTGTAAGGAAATGGTCCAGTTTCATTCTTCTGCATGTGGCTGTCCAATTTTCCCCACACCATTTGTTGAAGAGACTGTCTTTTTTCCATTGGACATTCTTTCCTGCTTTGTCAAAGATAAGTTGACCATAGAGTTGAGGGTCCATTGCTGGGCTCTCTCTTCTGTTCCATTGATCTATGTGTCTGTTTTTGTGCCAGTACCATACTGTCTTGATGATGACAGCTTTGTAATAGATCTGGAAGTCCGGAATTGTGATGCCGCCAGCTTTGCTTTTCTTTTTCAACATTCCTCTGGCTATTCGGGGTCTCTTCTGGTTCCATACAAATTTTAGGATTATTTGTTCCATTTCTTTGAAAAAAGTGGATGGTATTTTGATGGGGATTGCATTGAATGTGTAGATTGCTCTAGGTAGCTGAAATAGTATTTTTTATTTGTAGGTCAAAAAGCAAATGAATTTTATGGATGACCTTGACTTAACTGAGTCATCTGGAACAGCTTCAGAGGATTCCAAGTTGCCTTGCTCTAATTATATGAGTTGCATGTCGCTACCTGCACAAGTTGGCAAGGATTGTAAAGGTAGGACCATTTATCAATATAAAGCCTTTGTACGTATATCACCGTAATAATACGTGCACGTCTTGTATAGTGCTGTACCACACAACACTCATGCGGTACTCATCTCAGAAATATGTTGTATATGAAAACAGAGAACTGTTGAAAACTCTCAGCCAAAGGGCTATAATTTCCACTCTATGTTTTGTCATGGGAATGGCACACATGATGTGTTATTAACTCCGCTTCTATTCTGTGCCTTCACCCAAGGTCGGGTTACCATTATTTTTCTCCTAGAATACTGAAATAACCTCAGGACTGTTTTCCCTGTCATTCCACCTCCCAGAATCTTGGTCTCCACTGCAACCGTAGTTATCATCATTTTTAAAAATTCATGTTTCATCACATTACCCCCTTGCTTAAAGCTTAGCTATTACTTCTCATTGCTCTAAGATGAAAGACCGCAGTACTCTAGCTTCATCTTGTATTGTTTCATATCCTTCTTTTTTTTTAATTTTAAAGATTTTATTTATTTGACAGAGAGAGACACAGCGAGAGAGGAAACACAAGTAGGGGCAGTGGGAGAGGGAGAAGCAGGCTCCCCGCGGAGCAGGGAACCGGATGCGGGCCTCGATCCCAGGACTCTGGGATCATGACCTGAGCCGAAGGCAGACGCTTAACAACTGAGCCACCCAGGCACCCCTGTTTCAGATCCTTCTTTCCATCTGTGTCTCAGCCACTGTTTTCGATGTTTTTTCCTATAATAGAGCTTTTTTTTCCCCCAACAGCTTTAGTTAGGTAAACTGCACATATAGGAAGTGTATACTTTGATAGTTTTGACATATGTATATGCCTATGAAAACATAACTGTAATTCAGGCAGTTGACATATCTATCACCCGTAAGTCTCATGTCTCTTTATATTCCCTTATCATGAAACTGCTAAATTGTTTTCTAAAGTAGTTGTACCATTTTCCATTCCCAGCAGCAGTGTATGAGAGTTCTAATTTCTCCCTGTATATTCATGAACACTTAGTATTGTCAGTTTTTTAAATCTTAGCCATTCTGATGGGTATGTAATATATATATCATTATGGTTTCAATATACATTTCCCTAATAACTGATAATGTTGAGCATATTTTCATGTGCTTATTTGCCATCTGTATATCTGCTTTGAACTATCCAAATCCTTTCTCATTTTAAAAATTAGGTTGTTTTCTTATTTCTTGAGTTTTGAGAATTCTTTGTATATTCTAGATAGTTCCTTTATCACCTATATATTTTTTTAAGATTTTATTTATTAATTTGACAGAGAGAGAGACAGCTAGAGAGGGAACACAAGCAGGGGGAGTGGAAGAGGGAGAAGCAGACTCTCCGCTGAGCAGGAAGCCCGATGCGGGGCTCGATCCCAGGACCCCGGGATAATGACCTGAGCCGAAGGCAGACGCTTAATGACTGAGCCACCCAGGCGCCCCTCACCTCTATTTTCTCCCAATCTGTGACTTTTCATTCTCTCCACAGTGTCTTTTGAAGAGCAGTTTTTCTTTTTGATGAAATCTGGTTTATCCATTTGTTCTATGGATTTTTGCTTTCAGTGTTCCTATCTAAGAAATCTTTGCCTAGCACAAAGTCAGAGGTTTTCTCTCATGCTTTCTTTTAGAAGTTTCGTAGTTTAAAACAAAGTTTTATAGTTTTAGGTCTTACATTTAGATCTGTGATCCATGTGATCCGTGTCATCATTTTGTATTCTTTTTTAAGATTTTATTTATTTATTTGACAGAGAGAGAACATGAGCAGGGGGAATGGCAGGCTGAGGGAGAGAGAAAAGCAGGGTCCCCCTGAACAGAGAGCTGGACATGGGGCTCGATCCCAGGACCCTGGGAGCATGACCTGAGCCAAGGCTGACACTCAGCCAACTGGGACACCCAGGCGCCCCCATTCTCTATTCTTTTTTTTATTTATGATGCATAGTATGGATCCAGGTTCATTCTTTTTGCATATGGATATCCAGTTGTTCCAGCACCATTTGTTGAAAAGGCTATGTTTTCTCCACTTCCTGCCATTGTGTCTTTGTCAGGACCACTTGACCATATGTGTGTGGGTTTATTTATGGACTGTCCCATTGATCTCTTGGACCTTCTTTATGTCAATATCATGCTGTTTTAATTACTACCAGTGTGTGATGATTTTTGAATTCAGGTAGTTAGTGTTAGTCCTCCAGTTTTGTTCTTTTTCAGGGTTCTTTGGTATTCTATTCTAGATCCTTTGTGTTTCCAGAACATGAATTGTATTTATTTATTTATTTTTTCCACATGAATTTTAGAATCAGTTTGTCATTTTCTCAAAAAAAAAAAAAAAACAAAAAAACGACTCTGGTGGTCTTCTGGAGATCAGGTTTGGATTATGTTGAATCTACAGATTAATCTTAACAATATTGAACTTTTCAACCCCAAACAGGGTATATCTCTCCATTTATATAAGTCTTCTTTAATTTTCTTGGTAATATTTTGTAGTTTTTAGTGTATAAGTCTTTCTGTCTTTTATGTTACTACCTGTGGTTATTTTTTATTTTTCAATACAGTTTCAATTTTTTAATTAATAATTAAAATTAATTTTTAATTCTTAAATTTTAATTTTTGTCTATTGCTAATATGTAGAAATACAGTTGATTTTTGTATAATGATTCTGTATCCTCCAAACTTGATGAGTTCATTTATTAGTTCTAGTAGCTTTTTAAAAAATTCTGTCAGATTTTCTACATAACCAAAGGTTACCAAACTTTAACTACTAATTTACTGATTTCTTAAGGTGGAGGCAAAGGTCATCAATTTGAGACTTTTCTTCTTTTTTAATATATACATTCAGTGCTGTAAATGTTCATATGAGTGCTACTATAGCAGGATTTCAGAAATTCTAATATGTGTATTCAATTCAGAATACTTTCTAATTTCTTTTGTCATTACTTCTTTGACCCCGGGGGTTATTTAAAGATTTTATTTATGTGTGTGTGTGAGAGAGAGAGAGAAAGAGAGAGAGCATGAGCTGGAGGGGAAGCAGCCTCCCCTCTGAGCAGGGAGCCAAATGTAGGGCTTGATCCCAGGACCCTGAGATCATGACCTGAGCTGAAGGCAGATGCTTAATCAATTGAGCCATCCAGGTGCCCTGACCTAGGGGTTATTTAGATGTGTGTTAATTAGTTTGTGGTCACAGAGCACACTTTCATGACTTCAGTCCTTTTGACTTGCTCCTTTTATTACAATTTATTTTATGACCCAAAATATAGTCTCCTTTGGTAAGTGTTCCATGGATAGCTGAGAAGCATGGTGGTGTTCCAGTCTACTATATCCTTGCTGATTTTCTGCCTATTGAAATCTCAGATTATAATTGTGAATTTGCCTGTTTCTCTGTAATGCTATCGATTTTTGCTTTATGTATTTTGAACCTATTAATAGATGCATAAACATTTAGGTTTGTTATGCTTCTTTTAATTGACCCTTCTATCATTATAAAATGACCTTATTTATTGCTGCTAATGTGTTTTGCCATGAAATCTATTTTGTCTGGTATTAGTATAGCCACTCAGGCTCAGCCTTCTTTTGTCAAGTTGTTAGTGTGGTCTGTCATATTTCTGGCCTTTTAAAAAATTTGTGTCTTTACACTTAAGGTGTATTTTTTTAATGGGTGGCATATAGTTGGGTCTTCCTTTTTCATCCATTTTGACAGTCTGCCTTTTCCTTGAGGCTTTTGGACCATTTTCATTTAATGTGATTATTGATGTGGTGGATTTGAATCTGTCATCATATCGTTTGACTTCCATCTGTCCTTTCTGCTTTTTGCTCCTATTCTCTTCTTTTTCTGCTTTCTTTTAGATTAATCAAGTAATTTTTATGATTTAGTTTTATTTATGTGAGTATGCGTGTGTGTGTATTTTGCTTACTCTAGCTATAACTCTTTAGTTGTGCTATTTTAGTGATTAGGGTTTAAAGTATATGACTTAAGCATCACAGTCCACCTTTGAGTAATGTTATACCCCATCATAGTAGTTTAAGAAAAGTATAATAGCTTACTTCCATTTCTTCTCTCCTAGCCAGATCGTTCTGGATCTGTGGGATGATAGTTTTCATTATTTAGAAAGGTTTTGGTCATTTTTTCTTTCCTTTTTTAAAGATTGTATTCATTTATTTGAGAGAAGGAGAGTGAGAGGGCACGAGCGGGGGAAGGGGCAGGGCAGAGGGAGAAGCAGACTCCCCAGTAAGCAGGGAGTCTGACACGGGGCTTGATCCCAGGACCCTGAGATCATGACTTGAGCTGAAGGCAGACAGTTAACTGACTGAGCCACCCAGGCACCTCTAAAATATCTTTTATATTGAAGTCATTCAATATATATTAGTTTAATGCATGAGTGAGTGAATGGGAAAACACATAGTCCTTCATATGCAAAAAATACTCATATATTTTATTTCTTTTTTTTTAAAGATTTAATTTATTTGAGAGAGAGAGAGAGAGAGAGTATGAGCGGGGGGGTGGGAGAGAAGAACAGAGGGGAAGGGGGGAAAGAATCTCAAGCAGACCCCGTGCTGAGTGTGGAGCCCGATGCGGGGCTCGATCCCAGGACTCTGAGATTACGACCGGTGCCGAAACCAAGAGTTGGATGCTTAACCAACTGAGCCACCTAGGCGCCCTATATGTTTTATTTATTCTTGTTTTTTTCTCTGATGTAGATTCTGCTAGTTTACTAAAAATCCAGGATGTGATTCTTTCGTATGAAAGATTAGTAGAACAACTTAAAAGAAAAAATAAAAAAATGGAAAATAAGGTTAATGGACTACAAAAGGAGCTATCAGAAACAAACGAATTGAAATCGCAGTTGGAGCATCAAAAAGTGAAATGGGAACAAGAGCTTGGCCGTTTGAGGTATGACATCTTGGTTTTAAGGAAATATTTGAACTATTTACCTTTTTTTTTTTTTTTTAATAGGCTCCACACCCAGTGTGGGGCTTGAACTCACAGCTACGAGGTCAAGAGTTGCATGCTCTACCAAGTGAGCCAGCCAGGTTCCCCTTGAACTACTTACTTTTGTAATACAGATGTGTAGGAGAAGTGTTATAATTGCTACCTTACCTTCTGGAATTTTTCTAGGGAAGACAACTTCTTTAGTAGTGTGAAGCATGAGATTCTTCAAAATAATTCAGCAAGTTCTTGACAGTGAATACTTCTACTGATAATTTAATGTATATTCCATATCATAATTTTAATGACCATATAGAAGTCCACCATATGGAATCCTCCTTGTTTAACAAATTGAATTTTGGTTATTTTCCATTTTTCTATACTTTAATTAATGCTGTAAGGAATATCTTTTATATAAATCTATTTCTACAATTCTGGTTACTTACTTGGAATAAATTCTTCAATATAGTATTGTTTGCTTAAAGTATAAAAATTTTTAAAGAAGGTCTTTGATCCTATTTTTAAACTGTTCTCAGGGAAGTTTATATTAATTTCTATGCCCATCAACAGAGTATGAAACGGCCATTTTTCTCAAGACAGGAAAACTTTTAAAATTTATTCAGTTTTAAACATACGCAGCGATTAAAAAGTAAGATGGAAAATGATTACTGCTCAGTTTTTTCAATCTCTCTCTTATAAAATTAATCCAAAAGTCTATGCTGTAAGCACGTACGACTCTTTATTGTTTACTTAATGTGGATCCTGTGTTGTTCTAAAAGGGGTTTTCAAATGATTTATAAAATGGATAATAGGGGCGCCTGGGTGGCTCTGTTGGTTAAGGGTCTGCCTTCGGCTCAGGTGTCCTGGGATCGAGCCCCATCTCCAGATCTCTGCTCGGCAGGGAGCCTACTTCTCCCTCTGCCTGCTGCTCCCTCTGCTTGTGCTCTCTCTCTCTGTCAAATAAATAAATAAAATCTTAAAAAAAATGAATAATAATCAACAAGGTAAATTGAGAGTATTGCAGAAGAAACATAAAATGTATAGGGCAACAGATATTCGACTCCCCAGCCTCGTCCTGGATCACAGTAATCTGCAGGTGTATGTTGTGTAAATGACATCTGCAGATGCTGTCTTATACTGCAAATTATTTTTGGAGGTACCTGTGATGTTTTGTGAAATAGAAATGTACTTCTAGTGAATTTATAAACTTTTTTATAAAGAGCAACTTCTCTTTTTAATTAATAACTCAATTATCTGTTCTAATGGAGGAGGAGTAATTATGACTATATGGGAAAAATGATAATTTTTAATTCTAACTTTCTTGAATAATTTCAAAATTCCTTTCTCTACAATATCTACCAGAGTTAGTACTAAAACTTATTACTAAGCTACGTAATGCTTTCTCATTGCTTCTTTTCAACTATATATATCTTTTGGAAGAGATTGAAGTGAGAAATTAAACATGAGCCCGAGAAAGGAAAAAAATTGAGAACATAGAAATTTCATTTGGCTAATAAACCAACGTATGTGGAACCAGATCATAAAATGAACTTTTTATCGCTTACAAAACATTTTAAAATAAGCACATTTATTTGCAGATTTACCTTAAAACGTGAAAAAGAAAAAAGAAGAAATGCTGATATATTATATGAAAAAATGAGGGAGCAATTCAGAGAAAAAGAAGAGCAGTATAATAAAGAAATCGAAATGAAACAACAACTTGAAGTTTCTCTTGGAACACTAGATGTGGAATTGAGGACTGTAAGAAATAATTTGGATCAGGTAAATCTTTGATAAAAATTGCCTATTTCGATCAATATTATTTATAATATCCCCTTGATTTAATGTATATTATTTAGGTATAAAATAGATAAAAACTTTAATTTTATCCTAATAGGAACTATAATATTTTTAGCTAAAATTATTAACTTATTGGGATTCTTGGCTTCTCCTGTATGCTCTCTATATATTTCCTGAATGAAGGGATAGAAGGTAAATTGAGATAAATGTGAATGTTGGCTTTTCTTTTTTAAGATTTTATTTATTTTTAGAGAGAGAGCATGAGCAAGGGAAGGAGTAAAGGGGGAGGGAGAGGGAGGGAAAAGAATAAGAAGCTCAAGCAGACTGTGCGCTGAATGAAGAGCCCGACTCGGGGTTGGATCTTACAACCCTGAGACCATGACCTGAGCCAAAAGCAAAGGTAGGACACTTAACCAACTGAGCCACCCAGGCACCCCAGTTTTGGATTTTTAATGTTAAAGTACAGGCTAAATCGCCTTGAGACTATGATGGAACTAGTTCAATGTTTTGTAAAGAAATTTTATTTCACATTCTATATCTTCTTGTACTTTTACTTTATGACAAATTTAGCTGTCATTCAAATTAAAATTTGAGTTATTCAGGCAGGATAAAAATCCTTGTATTTAAAAAGGCTACTACTTTTGAACATTTTTTTTAAGTTCTCTTAAGCTTTTGACTTTTTTTTAATGGTGTGATCCAAAATCCTAATGAAAACATATCTCTAGGTTGTAGAAGAGCGAAATGATGCTAAGTTACAACTTTCTCAAGAACAGAATGCCAGAGTATTACAAGATGGAATCCTAAAGAATCACTTTTGCAAACAAACAGAGATGGAAGTGGCTAATAACAGAATGAATTCTGGGGTATTTTCTTTAGTTATTTTTAAGTACATATGTGTATGTATTTGTATATATATACATTTTATTTTCTAAAATTATTTTTTCTCCATGTATGCATATATATATTTTAAAAACCAACACCGTAGATCATGGAAAGCATAGAGGATTTTTAAAGCATATGTGTGTGTGTGTATGTATTTGGGGGGACCAAGGGGGTGGTGACATTTTTGGTCCAGTGGATAAAGTAATATCCTTAATTTAAATGCGTTTGTCTGCAAGAGTCAAATAGTGACGTTCATAATGTCCTCATCCAAAGGAGAGGCTTTTATTATTTTCCATAAGAATTGATGAGCTTTCCATATGCTCAAAACTATTGCTACTAACAACATATGTTTCAATTTTTGGCAGTTACTTCATCACCTCTGTATTGAAAGAGAAGTTAGCTTAACACTGCCAGTGATGAACAGGAGGAAGAGTGTAGCCTGTTCAGAGACTTTATTTTGGATTTAGTCTCTACTTTTGAGAAAAGTAGCCATTTGCTCCAAGTAGTATCCAAAGCGCTTTTGAAACAATCCTATGCTAATGATAACGTATTGATGAGGGTTGTATTCCTCCTAAAATAGCTCAGTGTATTTTCCCCTATTTTAAACATTTTAAACATCATGAAGAGGAAATAAAATTTATTGCAGCAGCAAATAATCTCATGATTTTTCTAAGAGCTGTATAAATTTTACCTTATTTACCATCAGTATTTTGAAACATAAGGCTTCTTTTGTATTTATGATTTACACTAGAGAAGAGCTGCGGTTTGGTGTAAGAGCACTAGTAGTGAAGTAAGAAGACCCGGGGAGAGTCCTGCAGCTCACTTAATGTTTTTAAGCTCTCCATTCTAGAATTGTGATCACCAAAAAGTTCACTGATGTATGTAGAAGTGTTTATACTATAGTGCTTAGATTTGTCAGTTATCAGTAGGTGTAATTCTTATAACTGATTATAGAAACGTTAGAAAAGTAGAATTTCTATGGAATATTGTCAGGAAAAAAGAATTTTAGGAAATTTAATCTGTCAAAATAAATGCAGAGCTAGGGATTTTATTGTGGGGGAGCTGTGTTAGATATCAGACTGTAAATTCAGTTTTTAGTGTAATCAGATTTATTAATCTTTTATTTCAGGCTTTCTGGGTTTGTTGTAAATCAGAGAAAGACCTTTCCAGTTCTGAGATTCTTAAAAATTTTGTCTTGGTTTCTTTTTTCCTTTCATGCATTCACTGTCTTCAATTAAATTTTTGAACCTGTGGGAATTTATGCTGGTCTAAAGTTTGAGGTTTGGACCCAACTTTATTTTTTTCCAGTTGGGCTATCCACCAACTGCAACCTATTCATTGTATAAACATACGTTATTCTTTAATTTCAGAGAAAATCATGATAATGTCATTTTATTGAATTCCAGCTAAAAGTCTCTTTTGTTTTACTTAGATTTCTAATAGTCATGAAAAAGAAGAAGATCTGTTGCCTAAAACCCACATGTGGCAGGATGAAATTGCCATGCTAAGACTGGATCGAGACACAATAAACAATAAGAACCAGGACATGGAAAAGAAATATTGTGAAGGCATTGAAATTATAAAAGAAAAGAATGTCAGTCTTCAAGAGATCATAAAACTGAAGGTGGAAACATTAACAAAAACAATATTAGAATATAGTGGACAGATTAATGCTCTGACCACTGAGAATACAATGCTAAAGTCTAAACTGGAGAATGAAAAGCAAAACAAAGACAGACTGGACAGAAAAGTTGAATCTTACCGAGCTAGACTAGCTACTGCTATAGAGGATTATGATCAAAGTCAGGCATCAAAAAGAGACCTAGAACTTGCTTTCCAGAGAGCAGAAGATGAATGGTTTCGTCTGCAGGACAAACTGAAGTTTGATGTGTCTAACCTAAAAGAAAACAATGAGCTTCTTTCTCAAAACCTTTCTAAAGCTGAAAGTAAATTCAATACTCTAGAAATTGAGCTCCATCACACAAGAGATGCTCTCAGGGAAAAGACTTTGGCTTTAGAATGTGTACAAAGAGACCTAAGTCAAACACAGTGTCAGAAAAAGGAAATGAAACACATGTATCAAAATGAACACGGAAAGCAGGAATCCTTAGAGGAGAGATTATCTCAACTACAAAGTGAAAATATGTTGCTTCAACAGCAACTAGACGATGCTCACAACAAAGCTGCCAGTAAAGAAAATGTCGTAATTAATATCCAAGACCAGTTTCAGGATATCATAAAAAAACTTCAAGCTGAAAGTGAAAAACAAGGTCTTTGGCTGGAAGAAAGAAATAAAGAGTTAATCAATGAATGTAATCTTTTAAAAGAAAGAATGTATCAGTATGAAAAGGAGAAAGCAGAAAGAGAAGTAAGTATCCAGAAAGATAAATATTTTTCAAGCTTTCTAAGAGAAAATTCCAAGTAATATTTGATTATTACTATTTTTAGAGAGAAAGAGTGCACCTGCACATGAAAGGGAGTGGGGCAGAGGGAGAGGGAGAGAGAATCCCAAGAGGGCTCCACATCAGAGAACTCCACCTCATGACCCCGAGATCATGACCTGAATGATTATGGCTGAATTTTGAATCTAGTTGAATATAAAAAATATAGAGACACTAATTCAGCATAACTTGTATCCAGTAAATAAAAATTAAGATTTGAGAGGTGCTTTAATTTGAATAAAATTGTTGTGTCGTCTATGAAAGTTTAAGAGGTTAAGTTATCAATTGTTAATAGATAGTAGGCTGATATTAATAATTTAGTCTTATACTGCTAAAATAATAACTTTAATCTTTGTCACCACATTTTAATACCATGATGAATAGATAAATGGAAATGTTCATACCTGAAATGAGCATTTTGAAATTGAGATTCAATTAAGTGGATGGACTTGACGGTTTATTCCAGATTTCCCACATGAACTGAAGTGTAGATGCTCTATGTCAGTACTTTTCCTTTGGTAGCTTTTTATACATCTTAGGTTGGAATAATTTTATTTTTATTTATATAAATTTGAATTTTTAGTCTGAAATCATGTATCTTATGACCTTTTAACTCTTTGCAGGCACTTTTCATTAAATTATAATTTGGGACAACTGTGGTGAGCTTTAGCAAAACTGTTTGATTTAATCTTCCCACTGCTATTTATAATTTTTTAAGGCAATTTTACAAATAATTTGCTTCTTTCAAAGCTCAATTACTATCATTTGGGCATGAGTTTGTCCAATACAAAGAGAATTGTATCTGTAATATATTAATTTGGCATTGGATCTCCATTTTCAGATTAATGGGGGGCGGCAGGATTCTTGTGTAGCAGGAATGGAGGTCAGGGAGGGAGGTGAAAGCCAGGTTATCTAGGGCCTCGAAGCCCATTAGAATGACTTCACTTTTGTTCTGAGATAGTAATCTCTTGGAAGGATTTGAGCAGAGGATGGAATATGTGAGGAACTTTGACATTAATTTAAGCCTCTAATAAAAAAGAGGGAAAACATTTCATAATGTTGAATTTACCACTGCTAGGCTCACCTATATACCCATTTCTTTTTGAGACTTCAGTAGGCTGGGAAGCTTTGCAGATTCATCAACAAGGAATGGATAGTGGGGCTGAATTAATTATCTAAGTAACCTAATACTGACCAGGCAGGAGGATCACACCTGTATGTGGTGATATTTTTCAAAGTACATATGTTCGAGTTACGTATTATTAACATAACTTAATAGTAAGATAATTTATAAAATCAGTAACAAACGTCTTATTAGGTAGCCGTGAGACACCTTCAGCTAGAACTGGCTGATGCCCTAAAAAAACAGTCTATGTCAGAGGCTTCACTGGAGGTTACATCACGTTGCCGTATTAATTTAGAAGATGAGACACAGGATTTGAGGAAGAAATTAGGTGAAATCAGACGTCAGGTATGTTTTGAATGTAGCATGTGTCAACAGTTAATCTGTAGCAGGTTAATATAAAGTGTTTTAGGATGCTAATTTCCATGGACCACTTTCTTTTGTATTTTCATTATAATTTAGTGCAATTTTAGTATCTTCACAATGCACTTATTTCTTAAACTTTGACTTTCATTCTTCTATTTGTGTTATACGTTTTTTTTTTCTTACAGTATTTACCCTTAGGAAAGTTGAGACTTGTGCATCCCTCACAGAAATTGAGGGACTTGTTTTTTCCTACTAAACAATTTTTTTAAAGATTTATGTATTATTTGAGAGAGAGCGAGAGCACGTGCACATGCACACGCGTGAGTGCGGGGAGAGGCAGAGGGAGAGGGAGAGAATCTCGAGCAGACTCCTTGCCCAGCACAGAGCCCCACGCCAGCTCGATTCCATGATCCTGAGCTGAAATCATGAGTTGGATGCTTAAGCAACTGAGCCACTCAGTTGCAATGTTTTTTAATGGTATCTCTGTTACCATGATGAGTGAGCCATATAAAATCAGAAGATAATGTTTAATGGAATGTTTCAGAAAATTGTCTTATTTCTCATGTTCACTTTTATGAATGGATATAGAATCTGTACTGATTTTAGGATAACTTGTACAGAAAAGTCATTTTACAAACCAGTTGAACTTAGGCATTTCCTTCATTTTCTTTTCCTTTTAGATATATTGTAAATGCATAGAAATGTTCAGATCATATGTAGTATATACACCCAAAAGATAGAATTAAGAAATTAAGAATTAAGAAAATTATCTAGGTCCTGCCATTGGATTTTTTTTTTTTTTTTAAGATTTTATTTGTCTGAAAGAGACACAGCGAGACAGGGAACACAAGCAGGGGGAGTGGGAGAGGGAGAAGCAGGCTTCCCGCCGAGCAGGGAGCCTGATGTGGGGCTGGATCCCAGGACCCTGCCCCCATGACCTGAGCCAAAGGCAACCTCTTAATGACCGAGCCACCCCGGCGCCCCCAGTGGATTTTTTAAAAACTTTATTGAGATATAATGCACATACCATACAATTCGCCCATTTAACATGTATAGTTCAATGTTTCTGATGGTATTCATAGAGTTGTGCAACTATCACTGCCATCAAGTAGAACATTTTCATCACCCTGAAAAGAAACCCTTCGCCCTTGAGCCCCCAGCCTCAGGCAACCACCAGTCTACTTCCCGCCTCTATCGAGTTGCCTATTCTGAATATTTCATCTACAGGGAGTCACACGGTGTGTGGTCCTTTGTGACTAGCTTCTTTCACTTCCTCTTTTCAGGGTTCATCTGTGTTACAGCGTCTATCAGTGCTTCATTGTTTTTTTATTGTCAAACACTACTCCATTGTGGGCCAAAACCCTTGTTCGTTCATCATTTCATGCACCTTTGGGTTGTTTCCCACTTTATGGCCATTAATGCTGCTCTGAACGTTCATTTAATTATTGTCTGGGCATCTGTTTTGATTTCCCTGCCGTCAGATTTCATCCTCGGAGTGGATTGGGTTGATTTCACCCTCTCTCAGCCTTTTCCTCGTGGTGTCCTTTCTGTCCTTTTAATTTCCCTTCCTCTTGCCTAGTCCTACACTGTTCAGACCTGGCTCCTAGTCTCTCATTCTCCATGAAGCTCTCTCTGACTATTCTAATTCCCACGGCCTTTACTGTCTTCACACTCGTCTCATCTAGTCTGTGCAGAACGGTTTAGTCCTTTATTTTACGTTGGTTTTATTTTTTTCATGAGAGAGAATTTTGTCTTTCTACGTCCACGTTTATCTAAGGGGGAAGGTGTGGGATATGCATGGTACCTATCCTTGTATAAATTGAGAATATTTTAACTTAACAGTTTTTAGGATAAAATTAAGTACTTTATAGCATGTCAGTAATTTCTGATTGAAAACACTGACATAACAAAGCTTTTATTCTAAATGTATTTGAAGCAATTAAATGTAAAATTGAGAGCATTTAATCTGACAGAGGAGAGGTGTTCAATCAAATGCTTGTTTTTTCCCCCTCACTGTGGAAAAACAGTCTAAATTTGCCTTTCTTCATTTTGCAGCCAGTACTGAGATTACTTTACCAACTATAAAGCTCGAGGACAGCTTTTCTTTTTTCTTTTTTCTTTTTGTTTTTACCTCTTTTTTAAAGTTTGTTTGTGAATTTATTTATTTATGTAATTACTACACCCATTGTGGGGCTTGAACTCATGACCCCAAGGTCAAGAGTCGCATGTTCTTCCCACTGAGCCAGCCAGGCGCCCCTGGGGACAGTTTTTTCTGATATGCCATACCACGTAGCCTTAATGTATTCATCAGAGTACTTGCTAAAGTGGTGTAACACAAACAGTTGCTAAGATAATGTAAACGTGAAATGATTTGGGAATGTTGATTTAGCAAGAGTCCATTATTTCCACGTCAGTGGCTTTACCTTGCCTCTGATGGTCCTGTAAATATTTATTACTCAGTCTAGGAGGTACTGTTTTGCACTGTAGTCCATGAGATTGTCCACTGAGTAGTATAGAGAGGAAGTAAGTTAAAATTATAAGTGGAAAAAGTACTGTTAGCTAGTGGAATTGGTAAAAGTTTTTTGAAGTACTGAGGATGTATTCTTATTCTGGGCCTCATGCTCCTCATTTGCTGCCCCTTTCAGTGGTAGGAAGAACAATTTCAATATAACTTGTATAAGAGACCACTTTCATTGGCCTGCCATCTGCCTAAAATATCAAATATTTTTAGAACATAACATACAGCAACTATAATAATGCTAATTGCAGACAAAATTTGGTGTGTGCCACTTACCTTCTTTTATTTTTTTAAAGATTTTATTTATTTTTTTGAGAGAGAATGAGAGATAGAGAGCACGAGAGGGAAGAGGGTCAGAGGGAGAAGCAGACTCCCCGCTGAGCAGGGAGCCCGATGTGGGACTCGATCCCGGGACTCCAGGATCATGACCTGAGCCGAAGGCAGTCGCTTAACCAACTGAGCCACCCAGGCGCCCTGCCACATACCCTTCTAAATAGTTCATTTACAGGGGCGCCTGGGTGGTTCAGTTGTTAAGTGTCTGCCTTCGGCTCAGGTCATGATCCCAGGGTCCCGGGATCAAGTAAGTCCTGCATCGGGCTCTCTGCTCTGTGGGAAGCCTGCTTCTCCCTCTCCCACTCTCCCTGCTAGTGTTCCCTCTCTCGCTGTCTCTCTCTCTCTCTGTCAAATAAATAGAATCTTTAAAAAATAAAAATAAAAAAAAGTAGGTCATGTATATATCCTAAATTAACTTCCCCACATCCCAGTGTGGTAGATACTTTTATTATCTTCATTTTACAGAGAAGAAACTGAGACACAGAAATTTTAAGTAATTTGTTCCAGGTCACACAGCTAATACCCGTGAGTTGGGATTCAGACCCCAGGCATTGTGGTTCCTACGAAGATAATGCCTCTCATACTATTCCATGAAATATCTAGTTGTCACTGAAAGCAACATGTTAACTTTTATAATCCCTGGAATAGCCATGGTCATTCACATATGTGAATATTTAAAATTATAATTGATGTGGTGCTTAGAATACAAAAATGGAAATGTTTCCCATAAGGTAATTTCCTATCTTTCCCCCTTTGACCAATATATAAATTTGTAGGTTTAGCTGATAAAATATAATTTAAAAACATTAAACATGTTACATTTTAGTAACTGGAGAAATCAGCAAACTTTTTTGTAAGGGGATTGTAAATATTTTAAGATTTTATTTATTTGAGAGAGAGAGAAACAGATTCCCTGTAAATGTTTTAGGCTTCGTAGGCCATAGGTCTCTGTTGCAGCAGTTCAACTCTGCTGTAGCCATAAATCAGTATGGAGAGGAGAGTGTAGCTGTACCCAATAAAATTTTATTTACAAAGACAGCTGATGATGGTTTTATACTAGATTCCCAGTAGTTAAAATTATTTCTTTTTTTTCTTTCTTAGTTGCAAGAAGCACAAGATCGACATGCAGAGGCTGTAAGATGTATTGAAACGTTGAAAGATCACGTGCAAAAGTACAATTTAAAGCAGCACAGAAAATAACTTGAGTATTTCTAAAGCAGATAAGCAGTGTAGTATGAGAAAGATATCAGTTACGATAATAAGTACATCATTGTGAAGCTGGATAAAAGTTTCAGCTTTGCGCTATTTTGAAATCCATAAATTTTGCATATTATCTTTAAATTTTGCACATTAACTACAAAACACAACCAGAAAAATGGCACAATTGCCAAATCTTCTACTTTTTAAATTTTTAAGAATTTATGTAAGACCTTCAGATGTTTGTTTAGAAATTATACGGTACTTTTAAAATTTGCGTGTGAGAGTAATTTTAAAAATATTCATTTTAGGCTTGGAGTTGAAAATGACAAGTTAAAAGTTACAGTCAAAAAACAAGAGGGCAAAATTGAACAACTTCAGGAAAACCTGTTAAGTACAAGTTCGGTAAGTCAGTCTCTTAATTTCTGTCCTACTGAAAAGGACTTTCTATTTCTCTATAGTAGTATATAAGACTATTTTGTATAATATGAAAATTCTCACTGATAAAAATGTTTATTATATTCATATTGCTCCTTGCTACTGGTAGTATCATTCCTCTTCATAGATGAAGTTGACTGAATTCATAAAGTAATACTTTTTATAGTAAGACTGTAATAAAAAAGATTGTGGTAGTCTAAGATAAGCAATATTTTATACATACCACATTTTATTTATCTGTCAGTGGACAATTGAGTTTTTCCACCTTTTGGCTATTGTTTAGTAATGCTGCTGTGAATATTGGTATATAAACGTCTGAGTCCCTACTAATATTTTTCAGTATGTTTAAAAATTCCCAAACTTTGAGTAATAATTTGATGTTGAATTCTGACTTTCTCTTGTCATCTAAACCCTTCAGTGAGATTTGAGAATGGATTACTTTAATGACAGTTTGTTGTGATTTATAATTATAAATTTGTAATTTGTTGTCTTCATCAAGAATGACTACTAGGTCATTATGCAAACATTTTTCTCAAAGGAATATATTTTTCTCTTTGTTGGATTTTGAAAAGGAAAAGAGATGCCAGTGAAAAAGTGGAAACGACTGATCAATCAGGGCCTTACATAGTAACATAGTGCTCCTAGCATTCACTGCAAGTTCAGGAACTAATTTTTTTTCTCATTCATTTGAGTTAATCAGCCTTTCAGAGATTTAACAATCCAATCTCAGAAAAAATTAATGTGCAATCCAGGATTCCAACTTATTGATATGTAGTGAAAACTATATAACTATTTACCAAGCAGCACCGGATTATCATGCCATTTATACCCTCCTTCATAGGAGAGGCTACCAATGATTTAAGATGAGAAGACTGCATTGTGAGTCCTAAGTTGGAACAATGACGTAGATGTACCTACCACTAGTTTCTTTTAGTCACAAAAGCTGCATACTTGCAAATTTCATTATACAGCTCTACCTGTCAGGGGAACGAGCACATTCTGTTGACTGGTCCTTTTTGTGGCCAAAGAAACATCGAAAATTATTTTTTTTCTAGATGTCATATAAATTAGTCACATTGTATTACTGTACTTTTCATTGAGCAAGTAACATGACAATATGTGAATGAGAATGCCAGGAGTTGTCCCCCTACGGTGTCATATAGAAATCTATTAAGGAAGGTATCAAATCTTGTAAAGTTTGTAAGAATATCCGTAGATATTCTGTAGATGCCAATGGAAATGAATTAGGGTTATGACATAAAATTATTAGCCACTTTAAGGTCTACCCTGTGAAACAAAAACTTAGCTTTCAACCAACTCAGTCCATAGTCCTCACATCTCTAGAAGGATTTTATCTCATGAATCCCTAAGGCAGAGACTACCTGGGTTAAGATATTGGATGGACATAGTTTTGAGGTGAAGAATCTGGATTGGGAAGAAGAGATAGCTCTAGGCTGACTTAAGCTTCCAAACAATATCGTCAAGTATGTGTCTGAAAAGAACTTCAGAAGAAGACTTCCATAAGATCAAATCTCTATGGAATAGGAAATTATTCAGAAGAAAACAAAGGCAAACCATTGATAGCCTGACCCTTGTGAGAGACATTTGCATCAGAAAAGAAAAGCAAGACAGAGTATGGTGGTCAGCATCCTAAGGGTCAGGGTGCCCCCTGCGATTATAAAATAACAGTACACTCAAAGTAATACCAAAAAGAGTCAACAGAAAAGGTACAAGATTAGCTGTCTAGGGGTACCTGGGTGGCTCAGTCAGTTAAGCGTCTGCTTTCGGCTCAGACCATGATCTCAGGGTCCTGAGATGGAGCCCTGCTCAGCTGGGAGTCCGCTTCTCCCTCTCCCTCTGCTCCTTCCCCTATTCAGCACTCTCTACTTGAAAGAAAAAAATTTTAAAAACTTAAAAAAATTTAGCTGTCTATAAAGGTAATCCACATCAGGTAATGGTTTTTGAGTGTGTGGTTGAGAATATTGTCTGTGACGAACTAGAAGGAAGATCGGAAAGTAGAGATGACCTCAGTAAAGGGGCCAAGGCTGGAAATGTAGATTAGAGAATCTGGTTTTGAAGCCTTGAGACTGAACCAACTGTGAGAGGATTTGATATGAGGAATAGCAAGGGTCAGGGACTAACAGCGGTTGCTGTCATTTAGAAATAAAATGGGATTAGAAGAGCAGAGGGAGGGTATGGTCATTGTTTTCAGCTGTTGCTGAGAAGTACAGCAGGATAAAGACTTTAAAAAAAAGATCCTTGATGACCCTCAAAATTTTTTAGTGGAATTCCAGGATTGAAACTCAGATTTTAGTGTAAAAGAAGACAATAAGTGTTGGAAAGATGAATCTGTGGATGAGATGACACATTAAAGAATGTTCAAGTCCCGTGAAAGGGGAGGAGCAGGATGATAGAAAAAGCTGCCAGAGCTAAGCAAAAGTTTTTATGTAATATCGAGAAGACTTAAACTTTGTTTAAAGAGAAACGTAGTTAATAGAAAAGAAGAAATTGAAACCTTGCAGAGATGCTTGAAATGCTTGCAGAGAATGAGGGTATCTCATTCTAAAGTCAGACGATCACCAAAACTGTAATGGGGCCTGCATAGGAATTTTTCGGAGATGATCTTAAAAAGGTATGATCTCACAAAACCCAGGGTATCTTAAGCTATGGATGAAAATGTTTCTAGGGCATCTTTAGAAACTAAAATGTAAATATAACCACTTTTTAAAAATTTTCATTAACCCTTAGTATTAATATGGGTAAGAACCTCTGTATTTAACAAGTAAATTTTGGCCATTTAAATTCTAGAAAAAATAATGATGAAAAGGTAAAATCAGTTGAAGCTGTTTTTAGGAAAGGTCCTTATATTTGAAATTTGTATTTATTGGCATCAGGCTTATAAAACTGCATTATATAAAACTTAAAATTATAAATTTTAAACTACATTATATAAATTTAAAATTATAAATTTATAAAATGTAGTTTATGAGCCTTTCTAAACACGTTATTCCTCATGAATTCATGAGAAATAATATTTTATGATAGAAGAATGAGTATCTAGATTTTTAAATATAATTTTCTTTAAACATTTTCTTCAAAGTCTGATGATGAACAGGGACAGTGTTAAGATGAGGGAAGGGTTAAGAGACGTTCTACTATGAGATGACTAACAGTTATTTTATGGAGGAAAGATCTGAAACAATCCTAGAAAAATAAAAGTATAAATGTGTGGCCAAGAGAACAATAGCAGAGATCTGTTTTAATAACTACTAGTGGTTTTAATTTTGTTCTTGATTTTCTGAGTTATTTGAGGTTCCACATTCCAAGACTCTACTTCGAGTATAGATAACATTTTGTTGAAAATGAATTTATTTTAAAATTTGGGCACCTGGCTGGCTCTGTCAGTAGAGCATGTGGCTCTTGATCTTGGGGGTTGTGAGTTCAAGCCCCGTGTTGGGTGTAGAGACTTAAAAATAAAATCTTTAAAAAAAAAATTTGGTCATAGTTTTGCATTAGACTATTTTCACTCTACTTCCAAACGGTATTATTTTATTCATGCAGGTTGGTGATCTTACAGCAAAACTGGAAAGTGCATCTTCAAAATGTCTATACCTGGATGCAAAAAACCAGCTTCTTACCCAGGAGTTATCATCTATGAAGGAAATGCAGAAGAAATATGAAAAACTAGAGAAGAATAAAAAGAAGTTGGAACAACAAGTAGTACACCTCAGAAGTCATTTAGAACTCAGTATGGTAGAATACAGTAAAATAGAACAATATAAATGGGAGCTTGAAGAAAGAATAAGATTGGACGTAACAGAAAAATTAAAAGAAGCCAGTCTGTTTTTACAGGTTAATTTACTGATCTGTAGTATGCTTTAATCATTTCACTGCAAGTTACATTTTGGTTATATGCATTGTATAATTTTCCTCTACTTCCTTGATAGCCATTTGGTAAATTTGAAGGAACATTTGTTCCTTCTCTTTAAAAATTTCACTTTTCATCATTATTCTCACTAAATTGATTTTTCAGAATGATTCACAGTAGAGAATCATTTTATTTTTTAAGACCAGTTGGTATAAAACAAGACTATTGACAGGAAAAGAAAAAATGGTCTTTTAAAAATTTTAACCATGGGGTGCCTGGGTGGCTCAGTTGGTTGAGCAGCTCAGGCTCGTGAAATCAAGCCCAGCATGGAGCCTGCTGGGAAAAAAAAGATGGTACCATACTTGGATTATTTTTTTTAAAGATATTTATTTATTTATTTATTTATCTGGAAAGCACGGGTGAGAGGATGCACAGAGGGAGAGAGAGAATCCCAGGCAGACTCCATGCTGAGTACGACACAGGGCTTTAATCTCAGGACCCTGAGATCACGATTGAGCAGAAACCCAGAGTCTGGCGCTCAACCGACTAAGCCAGCCAGGCACCCCCTGTTTTTGGATTATTCTTAAGTTGTATTGTTCACTTTTTAAAGTTTTTAAAGGATTCTCTTATTCTCTGAATTATCAGATTGCATGAGTTCTAATATAAGAATGATTGAACTTTATCATTCAGATTTAATTCAGTTGACATTGATGAGAAATATTTTACACTTCAGCTTTTTTTTCACATTTACAATTGCTCTCTGAATCATTGACTCAAAACTAAAGGAAAGAAATATACTGTATTTACCCAGTTTTAAAACTATGCTTTTAATTTGCTTTAGACACAAGTAGCATCTCAAGAAAGGTTAGGACAGTTAAGAGAAACTAATAATGCTTCAATAAGAAGTCAAATGGAACTCCGAATTAAAGAATTGGAATTTGAACTATCCAGAATGAAAAGTTCTCGAGATTTTTATAAAACAGAATTGGAAAAACACAAGCAACTCTACGTAGAAGAATTAAAAGTTCAAACGTCATTGACAAATGAACTGAGCAAGTAAGTTAAAACAGAATCATAGAAAATAGATTTAGCTTGTTAATTTGCCTCTAAAGCATAATTTTTATGGAGCCAAGTTCATGAGATGAGTAAGATAGTTTAATTTTGGAAAACGATGTTTGTAAAAGAACTTACCTTTGAAATGTTAGTCCAAGACAGTTTGCCTCTCTCCTCCTTTTTTCGGTTTTACATGATTTTATTTTTTTCCCCTTAATATTTTCAGTTAATCTGATCTCCTAGTCTTTAAGCTAATTGTTAGAAGCTTTATTATTTAGACAGCATGTTATTATAAAATTGTTTGTCAGAATTGCCCTGAATAGCAATGAGTTTCTTAATATTAGTGAGTTTATTTTTGGAAGAGTACATCTTTAACCCAAACTGCACATCCTGGCAGCTTGGTAAATTTACTTTTTTGATTGTGATTTTTGTTATTATTACCAAATAGAGGGTGCTTTGAAACAAACTGTTCTTTATATAGTTTTTCTACCTTACATAAAGGTATACATGTGAAATACAACAAGATTCACCTAGGGGTGAAAGGCAGCATAATTCCCAAAGTGGCTAAAAATAGCACCATGGTGGACATGAGGAGGGGCTGGGTGAAAGACAGAAAGGGTAGATTCCACCTCCAGTACCCTGGTAACTGTGTTATAACCTAATTGCCTCCGGAGCTGTTTTCTGTCTTTCTGATCACAACTCTGCCATCTAGCAGTTGTTGGTCTAAATTATTCCTCAGTGTCAAATGCTCAATTTCTCTGAGATAATGAGTGAAATGTACAAGAGTGGTGAAAGCCAATACTTGAAAATGTCTTTGAGGGATGGTTTATTTTTATTTTTATTTCAAAGATTTTATGTATTTATTTGACAGAGAGCAAGCGAGTGAGCTCAAGCAGGGGGAGCGGCAGGAAGAGGTTGAGGGAAAAGCAGGGGCTCGATTCCAGGACTCTGGGGTCATGACCTGAGCGGAAGGCAGATGGTTCACTGACCGAGCACCCAGCCCCCCGGGATGGTTTTATATTTTTGTATCTCTAAACTGGTTTACTAAATATAAGTATATGTAATGGCATGCTGCTTTACTAAATATAAGTATGTGTCGTGGCATCCTCAAGAACCTTGTAAGTACAGCCATTCCAGAAGGCAGCATGTATTACCTGTTAAGCATTGTGCATCACTAATAGCCGTTTCTCTCCCTCCTTAATTTGAATTACTTGTTAGTTAGGAATCTCTAGAAATATATGTACTTCTTTAGAACAATTTTAAACCTATCATTATATATTGTAGGTCTGCTCTGTCACATTTTCAGTGTTAAAACACCGTTTAATGGCACATTCTGTTTACTATTATGGAAACTTTCAAAAAATGCAAGTCATTTAGGAATGATGTGGGGAGAAATGAAATACTAAGCGCTGTGTTTTGTAGTCTTAACAGGACTAATGAGAAGCTGGCAGAGAGCAGTACCAGACTTCCGGTGGAGAAACAGCAAAAACAGTCTTTGATTAATACTATTACTATGAGGCGTGTCCTAGACTTGCCTTCTGTTAGAAATATTAATAATAGTTCACTGCTCAATAGAAATGTTGCTCCAAGAGAAAACCTAGTGATTTTTACCCCACGCTCACGGCCTACAAATAATGGCATTGAGACTTTCTTGACCAAGGTTAGTTATGTTTTTTTTTTTTCTTGGGTTTCAGATTTCTGATAGAATTTTTGTTTTTAATTTGGTGAAATTCTGAGACTACTTTCAGGGATCATTTCTATAGTTTGTTAATTTGGTGAAATTCTAAGACTGTACTTTCAGGGATCATTTCTATAGTTTGTTAATTTGGTGAAATTCTGAGTTGTTTAACTGACTAATGCACACTAAGTGAAAGTCATAATTATATGTGCTAATAAAGAAATGAGACAGAAATTTTATGATATTTTTTTAGTTCCTGGAGCTCTTACTTTCAAGAGATACCTATTATTAGCTTTATTTAATAAATATAACTAAACTGACATATTTTTTTTTAAAGATTTATTTATTTAATTTTATTTTTTGAAGATTTTATTTATTTATTTGACAGAGAGAGACACAGCGAGAGAGGGAACACAAACAGGGGCAGTGGGAGAGGGAGAAGCAGGCTTCCCTCCAAGCAGGGAGTCCGATGCGGGGCTCGCTCCCAGGACCCTGGTGTCATGACCTGAGCCAAAGGCAGATGCTCAACGACTGAGCCACCCAGGCGCCCCTAAAGATTTTATCATTTTAAAGATTTTATTTATTTATTTGAGAGCAAGAGAGAGAGCATGAGAGGGAGGAGGGTCAGAGGGAGAAGCAGACTCCCTGCCAAACAGGGAGTCCGATGCGGGACTCGATCCTGGGACTCCAGGATCATGACTTGAGCTGAAGGCAGTGGCTTAACCGACTGAGCCACCCAGGCGCCCCAGATTTTATTATTTTAGAGAGAGAGAGTGCACAAGAGGGAGAGAGAGCATGAGACTTTCAAGCAGACTCCCCACTGAGCGTGAACCCTATGTAGGGCCCAGTCTCATGACCTATTTTCTTACATGAGAGTACATTCTTAATTGCTTTCTTACTTATAGCATTTTTTTTTTTTTACTTATAACACTTCTGTTTCACGTTTTACAAAATGTCTTGTTGAGCAGTTGTAGAGCATTTTCTATGTAGTTAAATCAAGCAAATATTTGATTTTTTTTTTTTTTTTTTTCAGAGAGGGAGTACAGGCAGGGGGTGAGGAGCAGAGGGTAAGCAGGCTCCATGCTCAGTGCGGAGCCCCATGTAGAGCTCAGTCTCACAACCCTGAGATCATGACCTGAGCCAAAATCAAGATCAGACACTTAACTGACTGAGCCACCCAGACGCCCCACAATTTGAATTTTTTAAAAAAAGTTCACGTATATCTACCTTGTCATCACTTGAATGATTGATGACTAATATGGGAATGATAGGGAGTCTTTAAATAGCAGCTAGTTTCCATTGTGTATCATTGTTATTAAAATATCCATTTCAATGAATGCACATAGGTTTAATGGTTTTGATGGTATATTCATGGTCTTATTAACGTAGACAAAAGGAGCATAGGCTCAGGGTAAATGAGGCCTCAGTCTTGTTCTTTCATTCGGCATCGTTATTGTCTTGCTCTCTTCCCTTCTAATTTGAGGACTTTCTTTAGTGTTATGCTTGGATGCCTTTCGATTTTTGGTTTGTGATCACCATGAAGTTCATATGTAACATCCTATGTATATAGCAGTTTATTTTAAGTTGATGGTTACTTAAGTTCAAACACATTTTAAAAACACTACATTTTTACACCCCACCTTGTTTTATTTATTTGATGGCTTAGTTTACATCTTTTTATTTTGTGTATCCCTTAACTAATTACTGTAGATATAATTGATATTACTACTTTTGTCTTAACCTTCGTACTGGCCTTATAAATGTGATTGATCTATTACCTTTACTGTATGTTTGCTTTTACCAATAAAACTTTCTTTCATAATTTTTTTACTTCTAGTTATGGCCTTTCCTTTTTTTTTTTTTTTTTTAAGATTTTATTTATTCATTTGACAGAGACAGCCAGAGAGAGAGCACAAGCAGGGTAAGTGGGAGAGAGAGAAGCAGGCTTCCTCCTGATCAGGGAGCCCGATGTGGGGCTCGATCCCAGGACCCTGGGATCATGACCTGAGCCGAAGGCGGACGCTTAACGACTGAGCCACCCAGGCACCCCTCCTTTTTTTTTTTTAATTTTAATTTATTTATGAGAGAGAGAGAGAGCAGAGCAAGCGAGCGAGAACACCAGTGGGAGGGGAAGGCCCGAGGGAAAGGGAGAAGAAGGAAGCTCCCTGATCAGGGCGCCTGATGTGGGGCTCAATCCTAGGAGGTCCCTTAGCCTGTCCTCATTTTTAAAATTCTTTTTTTTCCTTTTGGCTTGGGGGATTTCTAGTACCCTGTCTTGCAGATCACGGATCTGTTCTGCAGCTTTTAATCTGCTGTCGATTCCCTCTGGTGTATTTTTCATTTCAGTTATTGTATTCTTTAGCTCTGATGGGTTCTTCTTTATATTTTCTCTTTGTTGAAGTTCTCACTGAATCCATCCATTCTTCTCCCAAGTTTGCTGAGCATCCTTATGTCCATTACTTTGAACTCTTTATCAGGTAGATTACTTATCTCGGTTTCATTTAGTTATTTTTCTGCAGTGTTGTATTGTTCTTTCATTTGGAACATACTCCTCTGTCTCCTCATTTTGTCTGACTTTGTATGTTTATTTCTGAAATTGTTCTTTTCCAGCTTTTTCCCTCTTCCAAGTATGTTGCTTTGAACAATGAATGTTAGTTATAAAGTCAAGGAAGGAGAAAACATTTTAAGTGTTGTCTGGTCATTTTTCTTGTTGGAACTGTGGTGGAGTAGGTGGCAGATGACATTGCTCTTCTCTTTCTGAGTTGAGAACACAGGAGTCAGGCAGATGGAGATAAGCTTAGTAACTTTATTACTAATACATACAAACAAATAGGAGGATATGGTTTAGGTATGTAGCTACAGCGAGCTTCCCAGTACTTTATCCCAAATTAGACGCTTCCACACACAGTTGTAATGGAAGGAACAAATGTTTGATGCCCATCCCACAAAGATGAGAGCAGACTTGAATTCATGTTACTGTGGCAGGCACATCTTTTCAAAGAAGAGATTTGGAACCACGTAGGCATTGCTTAGTGCCTTCTCCCAAATTCACCCTTTAGGTAAATCTCCCTTCCTGTCGTGAGGAAGTAGAGAAAAGTCCTCGCATGGAAATGAAGGTTTACCTATAATTTCTGACTTGATTTAAATTATAATTAAAGTTAATCATGTCTTTTGTACATACCAACTAATGATGAGAGGTTGGTCAGAGCATGCTAGATGGTAAAGAGAAATCTGTTTTGTGTTTTAAATTTTGTTATAAATAACCCACAACATAGGTAACTCATTTGTTGATTGATTTTGACAAACCAAGTTTTATTTGAAGGAAATGGATAATTCTTTCAAGGAAGAATTTCCTCAGGTTCAGGTTCTTTGGTTCAACTAAAGATGTTCTCCTTCAAGCTCCTTGTCCTTTGGTTAAAAAATTTTGTGCTTGTAAATCCTGCGTATGTTGACTGTTACTAATAGGAGTTAAGATAACTTCTGTTCCTCTATTTTTGTTCATGACTTTAAAATTTATAATTTAGTTAGAAAGCTATTTTGTGCCTAATGCCTGAACATTATTATAGAGCCACATGACAAAGTTTTATGTATTCATATTCTCTGAGTTATAGTTGAAAATGCATGCGTTGTTCCTGAATATGAGGAAGTAACTGGCATAAAACTCTAGGCTCAGTAAGACCTACACCACATTCCCGGCTGGCAACTAGGTGGTTTTTTGACCTCAGGCAAACTACAATCTCTCTGGGGCCTTTTTGTCTCGTATGTAAGATTAGGGACTTTGACGAAGTTAGTGACTTTTATACCTTTGGAAAAAAATTTTTTTTGCATTAAACTGTATTATATAAAACAGAGGCAGGTAGAGCTGTTCAGCTAAAGGAGAGATGGGACTACACCTGTAGACTTCCTTTTCCCTCAATCCTGCTGTGTCCCCAGTGGAACCTTAGATTTCTGTGGGCATAGTTTGAAAACGAACAGTTATGAGAAAATCCTTGTAGTTAATAATTCTTCAAATTAAAATTTGCTGATACATTGTACATTGTTTTTCTGTGTATAATTTTCTTACCCTCCTGTATCTTTGATAAGTGGAAAAGTATAAATAAAATTGCAAATGTGTTCTATTTATTAATGGACTTAAAGCTATTTCTGCTATCTAAGCACAATTCTCACCTGGAAATAAACAAAGGTCACAGAAGTAAATATTTAGGAAACGAGCTTTGGGGAAAAGATAATAACATTACGTTGGTAGTTCCTTAAGTCACGTCATATGAAAAAGTGGTTTATATTTTACATAGTATTTATTAATGGTATTATAAAATTGCTTCAATAAAAGTTTCTCCCATCAAGTGGTATTGAGTCATTAATTTTACAAGGCCTGCCTAGTAATGTTGTCAGATTATTCGTTGTCTAAATCCTGAATATAATGTTACTGTCAAAAAGTGTTATGGTTCCTCAAAAAATTAAAAATAGAAATACGATACAATTCAGTAATTCCACTCCTGAGATTTACCCAAAGAAAATGAAAACACTAATTCGAAAAGTTGTATGCACCCCTGTGTTTTTTGAAACGTTACTTACAATAACGAGAGTATGGAAGCAACCTCAGGGTCCATCAACAGACGAATGGATAAAGAAGATATGTTATATGTATACAATGAAATATTACTCAGCTATAAAAAAGAATGGGATCTTGCCATTTGTGACAACACTGGTAGACCCAGTGTTTTGCTAAGTAAAATAACTCAGAGAAAGGCAAATACCCGTATGATTTCACTTATGCATGGGATCTAAAAAACTAAACTACTAATAGCCTAGTTCGACTTGATTTCTCTTTCTTCTGGAAGCCTTACCCATAACATTAAATAATCCATTAACACATGTTTTGTACATTACATGTATTATGTACTGTATTCTCACAATAAAATAAGCTAGCAAAGAAAATGTTATTGAGAAAAACATAAGAGAAAATACACTACGATGCAGTATCAAAAAAAGTCCATGTGTAAGTAGAGTAGACCTGTACCATTCAAACACATGTTGGTCAAGGATCAACTGTATATTACAAGTATTCCCATCTAGAATGTTCTTACTTAGACCTTTCTTGTAAAAGGTATCCTTTCATTGAATGCCCAAAATGGGGTCTAAAGTAGGGTACTGAGGGGTGCCTTGGTGGTTCAGTCAGTTAAGTGTCTGTCTTCAGCTCAGGTCATGATTCCAGGGTTCTGGGATAAAGCCCCGCTTCAGGCTCTCTGCTCAGTGGGAGTCTGCTGCTCCCTCTCCGTCGGCCCCTCCCCCCACTCGTGCACTGTCTCTATCTCTCTTTCTCAAATACATAAAATTGCTATAAACATTGGGATATAGTTGCCCCTTCGGATCACTGCATTTCTATCTTTGGGGTAAATCCCTAGTATTGCAGTTGCTGGGTCGTTGGGTAGCTCTATATTCACTTTTTGGAGGAACCTCCGTACTGTTTTCCAGAGTGGCTACACCAGCTTGCATTCTCAGCAACAGAGTGGGAGGGAGGGTTCCCCATTCTCTGCATCCCCACCCGCATCTGCTTCCCGACTTGTGCATTTTAGCCGTTCCAACAGGTGTGAGGTGATACCTCATTGTGGTTTTGATTTGTCTTTATTTCCCTGATGCCGAGTGATATTGGGCATTTTTTCATGTATCTGTTGACCATTTGAATGTCTTCTTTGGAGAAATGTCTGGTCACATCTTCCACCCATTTTCTTTTTTATTTTTTTAAAGATTGTATTTATTTGAGAGAGAGAGCACATGAGAGGGCTCCCCCCTCTCATAGGAGGGAGAGCAGACTCAGAGGGAGAAGCAGACTCCCTGCTGAGCAGGGAGCCGGATGCGGGATCCTGGGACTCCGGGATCATGACCGGAGCCGAAGGCAGTCGTTTAACCGGCTGAGCCACCCAGGCGCCCCTTCCTCCCATTTCTTGACTGGATTATTTGTTCTTTGGGGGTTGAGTTTGATAAGTTCTTTATATATAGATTTTGCATACTAGCCCTTTATCTGATAGGTCATTTGCAAATATCTTCTCCCATTCTGTCAGTCGTCTTTTGGTTTTGTCGACTGCTTCCTTTGCTGTGCAAAAGCTTTTTATCTTGATGAAGTCTTTGTTTCCCTTGCCTTTGGAGACGTGTCTAGCAAGAAGTTGCTGCGACCCAGGTCACAGAAGTTGCTGCCTGTGTTCTCCTCTAGGATTTTGATGAGTTCCTGTCTCACATTTAGGTCTTACATCCATTTTGAGTCTATTTTTGTGTATGGTGTAAGAAAACGGTCCAGTTTCATTCTTCTGCGTGTGGCTGTCCAATTTTCCCAACACCATTTGGTGAAGAGACTGTCTTTTTTCCATTGGCTATTCTTTCCCACTCTGCCGAAGATTAGGTGACCATAGAGTTGAGGGTCCATTTCTGGGTTCGCTGTTCTGTTTCATTGGCCGATGTGTCTGTTTTTGTGCCAGTACCATACTGTCTTGATGATGACAGCTTTGTCATAGAGCTTGAGGACCGGAATTGTGATGCCACCAGCTTTGGTTTTCTTTCTCAACATTCCTTTGGCTCTTCGGGGTCTTTTCTGGTTCCGTACACATTTTAGGGTCATTTGTTCCAGCTCTGTGAAACAAGTTGATGGTATTTTGATAGAGATTGCCTTGAATGCACAGATTGCTCTGGGTCGCGGTAGCATAGAGATTTTAACAAATTTGTTCTTCCAGTCCATGAACATGGGGTGTTTTTCCATTTCTTTGTGTCTTCCTCAGTTTCTCTCGTGAGTGTTCTATAGTTTTCAGAGTACACATCCTTTGCCTCTTTGGTTAGGTTTATTCCTAGGTATCTTATGGTTTTGGGTGCAATTGTAAATGGGTTCGATTCCTTAATTTCTCTTTCTTCTGTCTCGTTGTTAGTGTATAGAAATGCAACTGATTTCTGTGCATTGGTTTTATATCCTGCCACTTTGCTGAATTCCTGTATGAGTTCTAGCAATTTTGGGGTGGAGTCTTTTGGGTTTTCCACATAGAGTATTTCGTCATCTGCGAAGAGTGAGCGTTTGACTCCTTTGCCGATTCCGATGCCTTTTATTTCTTTTCGTTGTCTGATTGCTGAGGCTAGGACTGCTAGTGTCATGTTGGACAACAGTGGTGAGAGTGGACATCCCTGCCGTGTTCCTGACCTTAGGGGAGAAGCTCGCAGTTTTTCCCCATTGAGAATGATATTCACCATGGGCTTTTCATAGATGGCTTTTATGGTATTGAGGTATGTGCCCTCTATCCCTGCACCGTGTCATAGATGGCTTTTATGGTATTGAGGTATGTGCCCTCTATCCCTGCACCGTGAAGAGTTTTAATCAAGAAAGCATGCTGTACTTTGTCAGATGCTTTTTCTGCATCTATTGAGCGGATCATATGGTTCTTGTCCTTCCTTTTATTAATGTAGCATATCACATTGATTGATTTGCGGATGTTGAACCACCTTTGCAGCCCAGGAATAAGTCCCACTTGGTCGTGGTGAATAATCCTCTTAATGTACTGTTGGCTCCTATTGGCGAGTATCTTGATGAGAACTTTTGCATCCGTGTTCATCAGGGATACTGGCCTGTAATTCTCCTTTTTGGTGGGGTCTTTGTCTGGTTTGGGGATCAAGGTAATGCTGGCCTCCTAGAAAGAGTTTGGAAGGCAGCTATGCTCACCACTATACCACCAATGCCTGCTATAGAAAGAGTTTGGAAGTTTTCCTTCCATTTCTATTTTTTGAAACCGCTTCAGAAGAATAGGCATTAATTCCTCCTTAAGTGTTTGTTAGAACTCCCCAGGGAAGCCATCCGGCCCTGGAGTTTTGTTTGTTGGGAGATTTTTGATTACTGCTTCAATTTCCTTGCTGGTTGTGGGTCTGTTCGGGTTTTTTTGTTTTTTCCTGTTTCAGTTTTGGTAGGTTGCACGTCTCTGGGAATGCATCCATTTCTTCCAGATTGCCTGATTTGTTGGCATATAGTCTTTCATAATATGTTCTTAAAATTGTTTGTACTTCCCTAGTGTTGGTTGTGATCTCTCCTCTTTCATTCATGATTTTATTGATTTGGATCCTTTCTCTTTTCTTTTTGCCAAATCTGGCGAGGGGTTTATCGATCCTATTAATTCATTCAAAGATCAAAGAATCAGCTCCTAGTTTCATGGCTGTGTTCTACTGTTCTTTTGGTTTCTATTTCATTGATTTCTGCTCTGGTCGTCATTAATTCTTGTCTCCTGCTGGGTTTAGGCTTTATTTGCTGTTCTTTCTCCAGCTCCTTTAAGTTTAAGGTTAGGTTGTGTATTTAGGACCTTTCTTAGGCTGTTACTGCTCTATACTTCCCCCCGCCCCCAGGACTGCCTTTGCTGCATCGTGAAGGTTTTGAACAGTTGTGTTTTCATTTTCCTTTGTTTCCATGAATTCTTTTAATTCTTCTTTAGTTTCCTGGTTGACCCATTCATTAACTTTAACTTCCATGTGTTTGAGTTCTTTGCAAATTTCCTCTTGTGATTGAGTCCAAGTTTCAAGGCGTTGTGGTGTGAAAATATGCAGGGAATGATCCCATACTTTTGGTACCGGTTGAGACCTGATTTGCGACCCAGTATGTGATCTCTTCTGGAGAAAGTTGCACGTGCGTTCGAGAAGAATGTGTATTCTGTAGCTTTAGGTTGGAATGCTCTGAATATATCTGTGAAGTCCATCTGGTCCAGTGTCGACCTTGGAGAGTCGTGGACCTGGGGCGGCGAAGGAACTGAGGAAAAGAGACGACGGTAGAGCGAGGCACAGGGGACCCCGAGCAATCAGCCCGAGGTCCCGAGGTTTATTTTCCATAATCGTACAGCAATATAGATCTAGAATGGTTTACAGCAGGGGCTTAGTAAGGCACATTCTTCCATGTACATAGGATTAGTCCAGCGTGTATGATAAGAATCTTTAAAGCAGGACAAGGGAACGAAGAGGGGAGTGCACAGCGTGCTATTTACAGGGCAAGGGAACAAAGAGGGGAGTGCACAGCGTGCTGTTTACAGGTGGCTTCCTATCTGCAAAACATCTGCTGCTGCCTATTTTAGAACAGACCACACACGTCCCAAGGGCATTTCACTCTGATCCTTTCAGGTCATTTTTAACCCTGCAATCTCAAGTTTTCTCAGAGATCTCGGAGGCCGAACGAACCTGCACCGGTGGTGGTTGTGGCGTTCTGTTCCCACAGTCCAGTGTGTCATTCACTCTTGTTAATGTATCATCATCAATGTGTTTCTTTAATTTTGTTATTAATTGGTTTATGTAATCGGCTGCTCCCATGTTAGGGGCACAGATATTTACAATTGTTAGATCTTCTTGTTGGATAGACCCCTTTCATTATGATACTGTCCTTCCTCATCTCTTATTACAGTCTTTGGTTTAAAATCCAATTTGTCTGGTATAAGGATTGCTACCCCAGCTTTCTTTTGATGTCCATTAGCATGATAAGTGGTTTTCCACTCCCTCACTTTGAATCTGGAGGTGTCCTTGGGTCTAAAATGAGTCTCTTGCAGACAGCATATCGATGGGTCTTGCTTTTTTATCCAGTCTGATACCCTGCGTCTTTTGATTGGGGCATTTGGCCCATTCACATTCAGGGTAACTATTGAAAGCTATGAATTTAGTGCCTTTGTATTACCTGTAACGTCCCTGTTTCTGTATATTGTCTCCGTTCCTTTCTAGTCTGTGTTACTTTGGGGTTCTCTCTTTGCGTAAAGGATCTCCTTTAATATTTCTTGCAGGGCTGGTTTAGTGATCAGAAATGTTTCAGTTTCTCTTTGTCCTGGAAACTCTTTTATGTCTCCTTCAATTTTGAATGACAGCCTTGCTGGAGAAATAAAGTATTCTTGGCTGCATATTTTTCTCCTTTAGCACCCTGAATATATCCTGCCAGTCCTTACTGGCCCGCCAGGTCTCTGTGGTTAGGTCTGCTGCCAGTCTAACGTTTCTACCCTTGTCGGTTAAGGACCTCTTGTGCCGAGCTGCTTTCAGGATTTTCTCTTTGTCTCTGAAATGTGCAGGCTTCACTACTATATGTCGAGGTGTTGACCTGTTTTTATTGATGTTGAAGGGGGTTGGGTTCTCTGTGCCTCCTGGATCTGAATGCCTGTTTCCTTCCCCAGATTAGGGAGGTTCTCCGCTATCATTTCTCAAATATACCTTCTGCCAACCCCCCTTCCTCTTCTTGGATCCCAATTATTCTAATATTGTTTCGCTTTACGGTATCACTTATCTCTTGAATTCTCGCCTCATGATCCAGTGGTTGTTTATCTCTCTTTTTTCTCAGCTTTCTTATTCTCCATCATTTCTTAATTTTTTAAAATTTTTTTAAAGATTTCATTTATTTTATTGACAGAGTAGACACAGCAAGAGAGGGAACATAAGCAGGGGTCATGGGTGAGGAAGAAGCAGGCTTTCTGCTGAACAGAGAGCCTGATGCGGGGCTCGATCCCAGGACCCTGGGATCATGACCTGAGCCAAAGGCAGATGCTTAACGACGGAGCCACCCAGGTGCCACATTTTATTTTGTCTTCTGTATCACTACTTCTCCTTTCTGCCTCATTTATCCTAGCAGAGCCTCCAAATTTTTTTTATTTTAAATACATAATTTTTATTAAGTATAGCTTAGTAAGTCTGGAAAAGATAAGTAAATAATGTTTTATTTCACCCTTACCCATATGTATGTGATAAATTCTTTAAAATTTCTTTTTATTTTAAGGATTTTATTTATTTATTTGACACAGAGAGATAGTGAGAGAGCACAGAGAGGGAGAAGCAGACTCCCCGCTGAGCAAGGAGCCCAACATGGGTTCGATCCCAAGACCCTGGGATTATGACCTGAGCTGAACACAGCCGCTTAACCAAGTGAGCCACCCAGGCACCCCTAAAATTTCTCTTCAGTTAGCTGACATATGTTATATCATTAGTTTCAGATGTAGTGTTCAGTGAATCATCAGTTGTATATAACAGCCAGGGCTCTACACATCACGTGCCCTCCTTCATGCCCATCACCCACTTACCCCATCCCCCCACCCACCTCCCCTCCAGCAAACCTCAAGTTGGTTTCCTATAGTTAAGAGTCTCTCATGGTTTGTTTCCCTCTCTGGTTTCTTCCCATTTTAGTTTTCTCTCCCTTCCCCTATGATTCTCTGCACTGTTTCTTATATTTCACATGTGTATGAAACCATATGCTAACTGTCTTTCCCCGATTGACTTTTCTCTCAGCATAATACCTTCCATTTCCATCCACGTCAATGTAAATTGTAAGATTTCATCCTTCTGATGGCGTAGTAATATTCCATTGTATTTATATATACCGCATCTTCTTTATCCATTCATCTGTTGATGGACATTTGGGCTGTTTCCACAGTTTGGCTATTGTGGATATTCCTGCTATAAAAATTGGTGTCCAGGTGCCCCTTCTGATCACTACATTTGCATCTTTGGGGTCAATACCTTGTAGTACAATTACTGGGTCATCGGGTAGCTCTATTTTTAACTTCTTGAGGAACCTCCATACTGTTTTCCAGAGGGAGAGCCTCCATTTTTTAGTGCAGCTTATTAATAGCCTTTTGATTTCGATTTGTTAAGATTTTAGTTCTTTTATTTCTCCAGAAAGGCATTCTGTAGTGTCTTCTATGCTTTTTCAAGCCCAGCTAGTATCTTTAGGATTGTTATTCCAAGCTCTAATTCCAGCATCTTACTTTTATCCATACTGATGAGGTCCCTGTCAGTCAGTACTGCCTCTTGTTCTCTTATTTGAGGTGAGTTTTTCCATCTAGTCATTCTGTCCAGAGAAGAATAGATGAATGAGAGAACAAAATACTAAAAGAGCAACAACGCCCCCAGAGAAATCTACTCTTAACAAATCAGAGGAGACCTGAAGCCACAAAAATAAGTAAACTAAGAATTAAAGTCGAAAGAGAATATAATCGGACAGCTGATGAGAACAGAGCAATACACTAGATTCTGGGTGTATTTTGGTCTGTTTGTTAGAAGAAACTACATCCCAAAATTGTAAAGAAAGAAAAACTTATATATATGCAAAAATAAAATTAAATACAATGAAAGTATAGAATGTAATTATAAAAATGAACGTTAAAAACATTTTTAAAAAACGAGTTGATAAAATAAGAAATTGGTTGTAAAGGAAGAAAAATTACAATTGAGAGATTAAGGAATCATGAGAAAAAGCCTTGACTTCTATATAGTATTTTCGTCTAGTGCTGGAGTTTTGCAGTTCTGTGTGATCGGTAAACTTGGTCTTAGCCGGATGTTCTTGCTGATTTTCTGGAGGAGAGGCCTGTTGTGCTGATTCCCAGGGGCCTTTGCTCCGGCAGTATTGCACTGCCCTTGCCAGGGGCCAGCCTAAGTCAGGGCCTCGGGATTGCTCTATGTGGCTTTTGTTCCCTGAAGGCTTTCCGCACCACTTTATAGGATGAGAATGAAAATGTCAGCCTCCCAGCGTCCAGCCCTGGAGCTGAAAGCTGGCACCCTCCGCTCTTCAGTGTGCCCTCACGGAGAAGCTGTCAATCACTCTTATCTCCCTGGTTTCTGTCTGCCTTCTGTGTACACCCAGCCTGTGACTGAACATTTTTATCTCAGCCACACCAACTCCCTTTGGAGTTTCCAAACTTTGCAGTCTCCTGTGGCATGCATTCATGCTGCTCCTCCTGGGAGAGGGAGGGAGGTCTTGCCCTGGTTCTGCCACTTGTATGGCCCCTGCTCTGAGAGCGGTCGCCCAACTGGCTGCGGTTTGTGGTTTATGGCAACACTGAGCTGAACGCCCCCCTCCTCAACTCTCTGACTGCAGCCGGCTTCACTGCTCAAATGCCTGGGAACTCTCCCATACTCAGGCACCCCCATTCTTTCTGTGACCTTGGGGATCCTGAGATAAGGCTGTTCCACCTAGGGTTCCACCCTGCTTCTCCACCTGAGTGCCTTTCAAGCAGGGATGTCCCTCGCCGGAGCGGACTTCTAAAAGTTCCGATTTGCGCACCACTGCTTTATCACTTTCTGATAGCCGGCTTATGTAGGCTCCCTCGCCCCCACGGTTTATCTTCCCATACACCACCTCAGATTCGCTTCTCCACACCTCCTACCTTGCAGAAAGTGGTTGCTTTTCTATTTGTAGAATTGCAACAGTTCTTTTCTTAGATCTCAGGTTGAGTTCACAGGTCTTCAGAATGATTTGGGGAAAGCTACCCAGCTAAATTCTAGGGACCAACAAAACTATGGTCCTCTACTCCTCCGCCATCTTCCTCTTCTTCCAGAAAGTCTATATTCAATAGACCTATATTAATTGTACTTTTTATCAGATTCATCTAAATAGCATTACATATGTTTCTTCTCAGTTACCTAAGATTAAAATAAGTAGGGATTTATTTTATTTATGTGATTATCTTTCTATTGAAGCAATCCCTAACTTAGTTTTAGTCTCTAAAAGTGTTATTTAAAGACCGCATTTCATAAGCTATATATAATTCCTACAGTAATGTCTCTTTAACTTGAACATTATAAATAATATTTGACTTATTTCAGATGCAGCGGGAGATGGAAAGGAATATAACTAGAGAACTAGAAGAAGGTATGTTGCCAAATTTATGAATTAAGATGATCATTGATTTTGGAAATAAACTATGAATAGTAAATGGCATCCCTTTCCCTTGTTTGGATAATAGGTACTACATAAATTTTTTTATATCTATCTAATAAAAATGTAAAACATAAACATAATGAAGAACATACTTATTCCTCATTTAATCATAGTGTTTGTTCAGACTTTTTTAAAAAATCTCCAAACGTCTACGTATCTGTTATTATTTCTGGCTATAATCTTTCTTCACTTCTGCCTCTCCTATGGAACCGTCAACCTGAATAAGTGGGATTTCTCAAATTCTTGTTTCTGCTAGTGGTATAAGACCAAAAAAACCAGACTTGTCTTAGTAATAGTTAAGCAATTATAGTCCATATAGCTGTCACTTGACAGATGGTATTTAAATCTCCAGTCATTGATTTTGTCATTGGTTTACCTTTTGCCATTGAGTAAAATTCCAAGTTCCTTATATGGAATAAAAACACCCAAATCAATTTGGTTCTTGCCAGATTATTCAGCCTTCTCTGTCGCTACTTACCCTACTCTGTTGCTTTGCTCTAGCACCTCTTTAGCGTAGACTACTTGCAATTCCACAAGTGTTCTTCCTCACTCTTTGTATATGTTCTTTGTATATGTGTCTTCCCTCCACCTGGCACACTTTTTCCTTGTACTTCAGGTATCAGTTTACATATCACCTCCACCAAAAAGCAGACAATATTGATAGAAAAGTAGGATGTCCCTTTTGTGTGTTCTTATAGTGTCTTGTTTTATACCTGTCATGGTATATTCAACTCTAAAATTGCCTGTTTGCTTTTTCAGTTTATAGTATATGGTTGTTCAGGGGTGGGCTCTGTCATCATCATGTAATTTCGTCTCGTAATGAGAAACTAGAAGCTCTGATATTTATCCACAATAGCAATTAACTTGGTGGGCAACCATGAGCAAAATATATTTAAAAGTCATCTTGTATTTTGTAGTTCTATGCAGATATTTTTCATTCTTCTTAACACTCATAAGGCTTCAACTTTGTTTTTTACTAACTTGTAGTTAACTACAAAGTTAAAATTTTAGATAAAGAATGTAATTTTTTCTTTTCAGCTGCTGCTGAATTTGAATCAGACTCATTGTATAAGACCTCCTCTTTAGAATCTACTTGTGAACCACATGTAAAGTACGATCTACTAGAGAAATCGTCAAAAGAATTTTTACAGATTTTGAAGAAAAAGTACATGCTCTGAAAGATCAATAATAATTCATTTACTGGATGTTTGTATAACATCTTAATTGTGTCCTACTAAACGTATGATGTGTGAAAATCTTTATTAAAGGAAACGGGTTTGGATCATATGTGTAATGAAAGTTTATATAATATTTTAAGCTATGTTTCTTGGCACCTAATTAACTTTTAAGCAGGTTTTATATGTGGAAACCAGCACTGTTGAGTTTTACATGCTTCAGGCTGCCCAACTACCAGCTTTTTAAACAGCACCCAACCAACCAAATTGTCGTTAGTACTTCAGTGGTGTTAATTGATAGCCTTTTTGTATTTTCCAGTTTTTATTACTACATATGGACCTAGAGGTTTACACAGACATCATTTTGATATATTGCTGCTAAGGCTATTGTCAGTGTTTGTATATATTACAATTTTTATAGTGCCATAAAACCTACGTATAATTTTAATTTTAATTTCAAGTACTGATTCGTAGCTCTTTCCTCATGGTGAAATAAGATTTGCCTAAGGCTTTTCACCTTTTCTGTTTATTTTTGATTTACTTTTTGAAAACAGTCTTAAAATTAGAGAAAAGAAAAATTGGAGAAAAAAGAACTTTTCCACCCCAGAACGATTTGCAGGTAAATTGTTAAATTATGCCTGATTCCCCTAGCATTTATATCCTACAAGTCAGTACATTCCACATAACTACTGTACAACCCTGACAATCAGACAATTAACTCTCATACAATTAACACTTGAATAATGTCGGGGTTAGGGGCACTGACCCTTTGCAGTCAGAAATATGTGAATAACTTTTGACTCCCCAACTTTTGACTTTACTAATAATCTGCTGTTGACCAGAAAACTTACTGGTACCAGAACAGTCAATTAACCTGTGTTTTGTATGTTATATGTATTCCATATTATATTCTTAGAATAAAGTAAGCTAGAGAAAAAATGTTATTGAAATCATAAAAGAAAATACATTTAGAGTACTATCATGTATTTATTGAAAACATCTGCCTATAAGTGCACCCATTCAAACCATGTCAACTATACATTCTATCATTTTTTTAAAAGATTGTATTTATTTATTTGACAGTGAGAGCACAAGTAGGCAGAGCGGCAAGCAGAGGGAGAGGGAGAAGCAGGCTCCCCACTGAGCAGAGAGCCCGACATGGGGCTCGATCCCAGGACCCCAGAATCATGAGCTGAGCCGAAGGCAGACGCTTAACCAACTGAGCCACCCAGGCACCCTGTACATTCTGTCATTTAATCATCATATTTTTAAGTTTTGTCACTTGTCTGTAATATCCTATACGCACGGAAGGTCCTGTTCAGAGCCATGTATTTAATTCAGATGTTGTGTCTCTTAGTTCTTTCAGTTTAGAATAGTTCCTTAGTCTTTCCTTAATTTTCATGACTTTTAATCTTTTATTAAAGAGTTAATTCCAGTAATGGAGAATGTCTTTCAATGTGGGTTTTTCTTATGTTTCCTTATGATAAAATTCAGATCAGGGATGCCTGGGTGGCTCAGTTGGTTAAGCAACTGCCTTCAGCTCAGGTCATGATCCTGGTGTCTTGGGATCAAGTCCTGCATCGGGCTCCCTGCTCAGTGGGGAGCCTGCTTCTCCCTCTGCCTGCCACGCCCCCTGCTTGTGTTTTCTCTCTCGCTGACAAATTTAAAAAAAAAAAAAAAAAAAAACTTAAAAAAAATTCAGATCATACATTTTTAGCAAGAGTATGACTGAAGTGGTCCTCTACTCTTCTCATTGCATCCTATCATGTGACCTACAATTTGGTTTGTCCCATTGTTGGTGATGTGAGCATTGATCCTGGAGGTAATATCTGCCAGGTTTCTCCTCTGGAATGTTAACTTTCCACTTTTTAACTCATTAGTATTTTAGGGGAAGTACTTTGAGACATGTAAATATCTCCTTTCTCAGACACCCTGTGCCAGGCCACGTCTTCTGCAGATGATTTACTGCCCCCACAGGCTCTGAAAACCCCATGCTGGACTGTTCTTTCCCTTCAGTCCGTGATACCACATTCTCTGTTGTTGACCTTTCAGGGGTGTTCCAACACTGCAGGGTGGCTCTCCCACTTTTATGCCTTCCCCATTCTAGCCAGGCTCCAACACCACACTCTGGGCCACCACAGCTCCCTGTTTCTATGCTTTTGAACTGAAAATTTGGGAATAGAAAGAAGAGAGGGGGGAAAAGGCTCCATAGGTCTTTTATAATCAACTTGTCACGCTTTACAAAGCAAAGATTCTGATTAGAATTGCATTGAATCTATAAATACTTTATAGGGAAAAGACATAATACTGAGTTTTCCTAACAGTATTTCAGTTGATTAACTCTCAATGTTAAAAAATTTCCTATAAAGGTCCTGCCGATGTTTTTTAGATTTATTCCCAGTAATTGAATACTTTTGACCCCATTATAGATATTATTTTCAAAAATCAATTTCATTTCCTGTTTGTTGCTAGCTTATAGAAATAACAGTATTCTGTATATTGAGCTTAGATTCACCTATCTTGCTAAACTGTCTTATTATATTGTTTCTCCCAATTCTGGAGGCTAGGAAGTCCAAAATCAAGGCACTGGCAGATTCAGTGTCCAGTGAGGGCCGGCTTCCTGGTTCATGGATGCTGGTCTTCCTCCTGTTTCCTCATAAGGCACAGGGCCAAGGGAGCTCTCTCAGGTATCCTTTATTTACAAGGGCACTAATCCCATTCATGAGGGCTCCACCTTCATGACTTCATCACTTCCCAAAGCCCCCACCTCCAAATACTATTACATGGAACATTAAGATTTAATACATGAATTTGGGAGTGGGGGGAACAAATAGTCTATAGCAAGGTTGTTCCTTGTTCTTGGCCAGGTAGGCTTCCCCAATATGGCTGCTTACCTCATGAGGCCAACAAGGAGAATTTCACTGCAGAGAGGGCTCAGTCCTCTTTTAAGGGTTTCACCTGCTTAAATCAGGCTTACATAGAATAATCCCCTTTTGATCAACTCAAAATTAACCATTGTATCTGCAAAATTCCATTACATTTGCCATTTTCTAATGGCTAGAGTCAAGTCACAGAGCTTGGCTACACTTAAGGGCAAAGGATTGTAAAAGGTGAGAACACCAAAGGGCATTTATTATGGGGTCACCTAGGGTCTTTCTGTTACGATTCTATTAACAAAGTTCCCTTCTACTACTCGTTTTCTAAGTTTTATCATGAATGTTGAAAGATAATAGATGTTTGTTTTGCATATATTGAGATAATTTTAAAAAAATTTGTCAATGTCGTGAATTACATTAAGTGCTCATGTCAAACCAACCTTGCATTTCTTAGGTAAACTAAATTTAGTTGTGATTTCATTCGTCTGTTTCATACATTGCTACTCTTGATATGATGAAATTTTGGTGAGGATTTTGTCCTCTCTGTTCATGGATAATGATAATGCAAGGAGTTTTGAATGCTTTTAACTCAATTTACATGGCTCCAAACTTATGTGTATTGTTGCTTTGTGTTTTAATTCTCTCTTGTATCTTTAAAAAATACTCAACATTTTTATAACTTTTATATGATACTGTCAGTGTTCATTTAAATTGAAGGACATATTTAATTATTTTTTTCCCCTCTCCTCTTGCATCTCAGAATTTCTACTTGGGATTATTTTTCTTCTGTTTGTTTATGTACATTCTTTAAAATTTCCATGAGCGAGAGCTGCCAGGTAATGAATCTCTGTTTAAGATGTCTTTATTGGGCGCCTGGGTGGCTCAGTTGATTAAGTGTCTGCCTTTGGCTCAGGTCATGATCCCAGGGTCCTGGGATTGAGCCCCACTTCAGGCTCACTGCTCAGCGTGGAGTCTGACTCTCCCTCTCTCTCTCTGCCCCTCCCCTCACTTGTTCTTCTTCTCTCGCTCCTTCTCTCTCACTCTCTTCCAAATAAATAAAATCTTGAAAAAAGAATAAAAATGCCTTTATTTCCTCTTACTCTTGATACACATTTTCACAGCATAGAGAATCCTAGGTGAGTAGTTACTTTCTTTGATCATACAGAAAATGTCATTCCACTGCCCTTTGTCTCTCATAATTGCTCTTTAGAAATTAGCTGTCTGCCTGTTTCTCCTTTGAACATAATCTGTTCCCCACTCTGCTCCTTTTCCCCACAATTTTTGGTTGCTCTAAAGATTTTACTCTTGCGGGCGGGGTGGGGGAGGAATTCTTTTTCTTTTTGTGTTTACTGCAGGTACGCTATCATGGGTCTAGATTTGGTGTCTTGCTATTTATCTTAATAATGTTCCATAATTAGAATTCCATTTACAGCAGCTCCAAAAACCAAAATATACCTAGGAATAAACGTAACCTAGCAGGTAAAGGACCTGTATTCTAGAAGCTACAGAACACTTATGAAAGAAATTGAGGAAGACACAAAGAGATGGAAAAACATCCCATGCTCATGGATTGGAAGGATAAATATCGTTAAAATGTCTATGCTTCCCAGAGCAATTTACCCTTTCAATGCAATCTCTTTCAAAATACCATTGACATTTTTCACAGAGCTGGAACAAATAATGCTAAAATTGCTATGGAACAGAAAAGACCCTGAATTGCCAGGGGAATGTTCAAAAAGAAAACCAAAGCTGGAGGTACCACAGTGCCTGACTTCAAGCTATATTACAAAGCTGTAGTCAAGACAGTATGGTATTGGCACAAAAACAGACACATAGATCAGTGGAACAGAGTAGAGACCCCAGAAATGGACTCTCAACTCTATGGTCAACTAATCTTTGACAAAGCAGGAAAGAACATCGAATGGGAAAAAAAAGACAGTCTCTTCAATAAATGGTGCTGGGAAAACTCGACAACCACATGCAGAAGAATAAAACGAGACATCCTCTTACACCATACACAAAGATAAAATGGGTGAAAGACCTCTATGTGAGACAAGAATCCATTAAATCCTAGAGGAGAACATAGGCAATAACCTCTTTGACATTGGCCACAAGAACTTTTTCAAGTCACGTCTCTAAAAGCAGCAGAAACAAAAGCAGAAATGAACATTTGGGACTTCATCAAGATAAAAAGCTTTTGCACAGCAAAGGAAGCAGTCAACAAAACTAAGAGGCAATCCAAAGGATGGGAGAAGATGTTTGCAAATGACATTTCAGATAAGGGGCTGATATCCAAGATCTATAAAGAACTTCTCAAACTCAACACCCCAAAAACAAACCAGTCAAGAAATGGGCAGAAGATATGAAAAGACACTTCTCTGAAGAAGACATCCAAATGGCTAACAGACACATTAAAAAAAATGTTCAACATCGCTAGCCATCAGGGAAATACAAATCAAAACCACAATGAGATACCACCTTACACCAGTTAGAATGGCCAAAATGAACGAGACAGGAAAAGGTGTGGAGAAAAGGGAACCCTCTTACACTGTTGGTGGGAATGCAAGCTTGTACAGCCACTCTGGAAAACAGTATGGAGGTTCCTCAAGAGATTAAACATACAGCTACCCTATGACCCAGCTATTGCACTACTAGGCATTTACCCTGAAGATATGTATGTAGTAAAAATAAGGGGCACATGCACCCCATAGTTCATAGCAGCAATGTCCACAATAGCCAAACTGTGGAAGGAACTGAGAGGCCCTTCAACAGATGAATGGTTACAGATGTGGTACATATATACAATGGAATATTACTCAGCCATCAGAAGGGATGAATACTCACCATTTGCCTTGACATGGATGGAAGTGGAGGGGATTATGCCAAGTGAAATAAGTCAAGCTCCTATGTGGAACATAAGGAATAGAGCGGAGGACCACAGGGGAAGGGAGGGAAAACTGAATGGGAAGAAATCAGAGAGGGAGACAAACCATGAGAGACTCTGGACTCCAGGAAACAAACTGAGGGTTACAGAAGGGAGGGGTAGGGGGATGGGGTAACCGACCGATGGGTATTAAGGAGGGCACGTGTTGGGGTGAGCACTGGGTGTTATAGGCAACTAATGAATTGTTGAACACTACAACAAAAACTTATGATGTACTGTATGCTGGCTAACTGAACATAATCAAAATTCATTTGGCCTTTTGAATCTGATTTGGTGTCTCAGATTAAACATATTTAGACTTTCTTATCTAGGCCCCATATTTCTTAACCTCTCTTTCATGTCTCCATGGTTGTCTTTTGGTCTCTTCCCTTATATCCTCAATTATTTCTTCTATTTTCCTAGTTAATTTTCACCTCTGCTGTATCCAGTCTGCTGTCTTACCTATCCATAGAAATTTCAGTTGGGGTTAAGGCATTTTTAAAATAAGTTTTCTTCGGGTCTTTAAAAAAATCTATTTAAATAATATAGTTTTTCATTATTTGAAGAATATGTTTTGTTTTTTTAATCATTAACTGAGGATCTACTTCAGGGGAGGAAAAGATGGTGGAGGAGTAGGGGACCCTTTACCAACCGGTCCCTGAATTGGGCTGGATATCTACCAGACCACTTTGAACACCCAGGAAATCACCCTGAGATATAAGAAGATATATCTGGATCTCTACAAACAGAATATCACAGGCGGTTGATTTGGAGGTATGAAGCGGGGAGCCGTGATTCCGCGGGCAGCTATCGGAGGATAAACGGCAGCAGGAGGGAGCATGGCCGTCAGGATCCTACACCGCTAGTGAGCGATAGCCTCCCGCGCTGGGGACGGGGCACAGACTCGCACACCGGTAGCGGCAGGGAAGGGACTTTAGGGCAGTCCCCAGACTGAAACGTGGAGCAGTGGGGTGCATGGGAACTGGGGGAGGCTGTCGGTTTTAGAGACACAAAGGGCAGAGACATGCCCCGACCAGGAGGCGAGGACTGGGAGTGCTGCTGAGGGGCTCACAACCCAGGATGCTGCAGTTCATAGCAGCACACACAGAAACGGAGATAGTGTGGCCTGGATAGCTCACCGAAGAACAGACTGCGATATTTCTGCTCTGAGGCAGAGAGGGTTGGAAACGATCTCTTCTGCGCTGGCTCTCAGAAGAGACGCAGAAAGCCGCCAAGGAAAGCCGCCAGAGAACAAAAGCCCCCCAAAACGGGTTTTCACTGAGCCCAGCCCCTGCCACAGGGGGTAGGGCAACTGCCCAAACAAGGTTGCCTGAGTAACAGCACGGCAGGCCCCTCCCCCAGAAGACAGCCTGGAGAACAAGAGTCCAGCAACCCTAAAGTTCCTATAAAAAGGTGCATCTTGCTTGGGTCGTGGTCAATAATTTGGACTCTGTACATTCCCTCAACCACCCCTCAACAGAATGACTCAGAGAAGGAACCCCCAAAATAGGAAAGACTCAAGAGACTGTGACTTCTGCCACAGATTCATAAATGCATACAGATATAACCAAGATGTCAGAGATGGAATTCAGGGTAGCAATTGTCAAGACAGTAGCTAGGATGGAGAAATTGATTAATGGCAATGTAGAGTCTCTAAGGGCAGAAATGAAAGCTGAACTGGCAGAACTTAAAAATGCTATCAGTGAGATCCAATCTAATCTAGATAATCTAACAGCTAGGGTAAGCAAGGCAGAAGAATGACTTAGTGATCTAGAAGACCAATTAATAGACAAGAAGGAAAAAGAGGAGGCCAGGGAAAAACAACTCAGAATCCATGAAAAGAGAATCAGAGAAATAAGTGACACCATGAAACGTTCCAATGTCAGAATTACTGGGATCTGTGAGGGGGTGGCGAGAGAGGACTAGAAGATATATTTGAGCAAATCTAGCTGAGAACTTCCCTAATCTGGGGAATGAAACAAATATTTGTGTCCTAGAAGCAGAGAGGACCCCTCCCAAGATCAAGGAAAACAGGCCAACGCCCCGGTATGTAATAGTAAAACTCGCAAATCTTAGAACCAAGGAAACCGTCTTAAGGGCAGTTAGGGGGAAGAGATTGCTTACATACAGAGGGAGGAACATCAGAATAATGTCAGACCTATCCACAGAGACCTGGCAAGTCAGAAAGGGCTGGCAAGACCTATTCAGACACATGCAGCCAAGAATACTTTATGCGGCGAGGCTGTCATTTAGAATGGATGGAGAGATGCAGAGCTTCCAAGAGCAGCAGAAACTGAAAGAATATGTGACCATTAAGCCAGCCGTGCAAGAAATATTAAGGGGGGTTCTATAAAAGGAGAAAGACCCCAAGAGTGATATAGAACTGAAATTTACAGAGGCAATCTATAAAGACAAGGTCTTCACAGGCAACATGATGACAATAAATTCATATCTCTCAATAGTCACTCTCAACTTGAACGGCCTAAATGCTCCCATAAAACGGCACAGGATTGCAGATTGGATAAAAAGACAGGACCCATCCATATGCTGTCTACAAGAGACTCGTTTTCAACCTAAAGATACATCCAGACTGAAAGCGATGGGATGGATATCCATCTTCCATGCCAACGGACCTCAAAAGTAAGCTGGGGTAGCAATTTTTATATCAGACAAATTAGATTTTAAGCTAAAGACTGTAATTAGAGACACAGAAGGACACTATATCATTCTTAAAGGATATATCCAACAAGAAGATCTAACAATTGTAAATATCTACACCCCCAACATGGGAGGAGCCATCTACATAGGCCAACTGTTAACCAAAAGAGAGTCATATTGATAACAATGTGTTAATTGTAGGAGACCTCAATACTCCACTCTCAGCAATAGACAGATCATCTAAGCAGAATATCAACAAAGAAACAAGAGCTTTGCATGACACACTGGACCAGATGGACCTCATAGTTATATACAGAACATTCCACCCTAAAACAACAGAATACTCATTCTTCTCGAGTGCACATGGAACTTTCTCCAGAATAGACCACATACTGCACCACAAATCAGGTCTCAACCGACACCAAAAGACTGAGATTATTCCCTGAATCTTCTCAGACCATAATGCTTTAAAACTGGAACTCAACCACAAGAAAAAGTTTGGAAGAAATTCAAACACTTGGAAGCTAAAGACCACTCTGCTCAAGAATGTTTGGGTCAACCAGGAAATCAAAGAAGAACTTACACAATTCATGGAAACCAATGAGAACGAAAACACATCGGTCCAAAACCTATGGGATACAGCAAAGGCGGTCCTAAGGGGGAAATACATAGCCATCCAAGCCTCACTCAAAAAATAGAAAAACCCCGAATTCACCAACTAACTTTACAGCTTAAAGAACCAGAGAAAAAGCAACAAACGATTCCTAAGCTATGCATTAGAAGAGAAATAATTAAGATTAGAGCATTGATCAATCAGTTAGAAACCAGAAACACAGTGGATCAGATCAACGAAACCAGAAGCTGGTCCTTTGAAAGAATTAATAAGATCAAAAGCCACTGGCCAGACTTATCCAAAAGAAAAGAGAAAGGACCCAAATTAATAAAATTGACTAACAGCAAGGAAACAGAATCAATTATTAGAAATTATTATCAACAACTATATTGCAATAAATTGAGCAACCTGGAAGAAAGGGATGCCTTCCTGGAAACCTATAAACTGCCTAGACTGAAACAGGAAGAAATTGACAACCTGAATAGGCCAATAACCAGTAAAGGGATTGAAGCAGTGAGCAAAAACCTCCCAAAAAACAAGAGTCCAAGGCCTGATGGATTCCCTGGGGAATTCTACCAAACATTCAAAGAAGAAATAATCCCTATTCTCCTGAAGCTGTTTCAAGAAATAGAAACAGAAGGAAAGCTTCCAGACTCATTCTATGAGGCCAGCATTACCTTAACCCCCAATCCAGGCAAGGACCCCATCAAAAAGAGAATTTCCAATCGATATCCCTGATGAATATGGATTCCAAAATTCTCAATAAAATCCTAGCAAATAGGGTCCAACAGTACATTAAAAGGATCATCCACCACGACCAAGTGGGATTTATCCCCGGGATGCAAGGGTGGTTCAACATTCGCAAGTCAATCAATGTCATAGAACACATTAATAAGAGGAGAATAAACATTGTTAAAATGTCTATGCTACCCAGAGCAATCTATACCTTCAACGCCATCCCGATCAAAATTCCCATGACATTTTTCAAAGTGTTGGAACAATCCTAAAATTTGTATGGAATCAGAAGAGACCCCGAATCGCCAAGGAAATGTTGAAAAAGAAAAACAAAGCTGGGGGCATCACGTTGCCTGATTTCAAGCTATATTACAAAGCAGTGATCACCCAGAGAGCATGGTACTGGCCCCAAAACAGACATATAGACCAATGGAACAGAATAGAGAGCCCAGATATGGACCCTCAACTCTATGGTCAAATATCTTCGACAAAGCAGGAAAAATTATGCAATGGAAAAAGGACAGTCTCGTCAATAGATGGTGCTGGCAAAATTGGACAGCTCTATACAGAAGAATAAAACTCAACCATCCTCTAACACTATACAGAAAGATAAACTCAAAATGGATGAAAGATCTCAATGTGAGACAGGAATCCATCAAAATCCTAGAGGAGAACATAGGGAGTAACCTCTTTGACATCGGCCACAGCAACTTCTTTCAAGATAACATCTCCAAAGGCAAGTGAAACAAAAGCAAAAACGAGCTTTTGGGACTTCATCAAGATAAAAAGATTCTGCACAGCAAAGGAAACAGTCAAAAAACAAAGAGGCAACCCACAGAATGGGAGAAGATATTTACAAATGGCACTACAGACAAAGGACTGATATCCAAGATTTATAAAGAACTTCTCAAACTCAACACCCAAAAAACAAATAATCAAGTCAAAAAATAGGCAGGAGACATGAACACTTTTCAAAAGAAGACATACAAATGGCTAACAGACACATGAAAAAATGTTCATCATCATTAGCCATCAGGGAAATTAAAATCAAAACCACACTGAGATACCACCTTACGCCAGTTAGAATGGCAAAAATTGACAAGGCAAGAAACAAATGTTGGAGAGGTTTTGGAGAATGGGGAACCCTCTTACACTGTTGGTGGGAATGCAAGTTGGTAGAGCCATTTTGGAAAACAGTGTAGAGGTTCCTCAAAAAATTAAACATAGAACTACCCTATGACCCAGCAATTGCACTACTGGGTATTTACCCCAAAGACACAGATGTAGTGAAAAGAAGGGCCATATGCACCCCAGTGTTCGTAGCAGCAATGTCCACAATAGCCAAGCTGTGGAAGGAGCTGAGATGCCTTTCAACAGATGGATGGGTAAAGATGTGGTCCATATATACAATGAAATACTGCTCAGCCATCAGAAGGGATGAATACCCAACTTTTACATCCACATGGTTGGGACTGGAGGAGATTATGCTAAGTGAAATAAGTCAAGCAGAGAAAGTCAATTATCATACGGTTTCACTTATTTGTGGAACACAAGGAATAGCAGGGAGGACATTAGGAGAAGGAAGGGAAAAATGAAGGGGGGGAAATCGGAGGGGAGATGATCCATGAGAGACTATGGACTCCGAGAAACAGACTGAGGGTTTTAGAGGGGAGGGGGGTTGGGGATGGGTTAGCCTGGTGATGGGTATTAAGGAGGGCACGTACTGCATGGAGCACTGGGTGTTATATGAAAACAATGACTCGTGGATCACTACATCAAAAACAAATGATGTATTCTATGGTGACTAACATAACATAATAAACTAAACAACTAAACTAAACTAAAAAACAAACAAACAAAAACAACCCTGAAGATCTACTTTTAACAAGAAATAAAGGTTAAGGGTAGGGACAACTATCAGAAAATGGGAATGACTACACTTTTGTTCTTTTTTATTTTTTAATTTAAAATGTACAATGTGAAAACCAAACACCCCACTAAAAAGGAGAACTACAGGCCAGTATCTCTGATGAACATGACTAGCAAATCAAAGTGAACAATACATTAAAAGAATTATTCACCCTAATCAAGTGGGATTTATTCCTGTGTTGCAGGAGTGGTTCAATATTTACAAATCAATGTGATACACCACATTAATAAAAGGATAAGAACCATATGATCCTCTAAATGGATACAGAAAAAGCACTTGACAAGAAACATCATCCGTTCTTGATGAAAACCCTCTACAAAGTAGGGATAGATGGAACCTACCTCAATATCATAAAGGCCATATAGGAAAGACCCACAGGTAATATCATCCTCAATGGGGAAAAACTGAGAGCTTTTTCCCTACGGTCAGGAACAAGACAGGGATATCCACTCTCACCATTACTATTTAACAGTACTGGCAGTCTTAGCCTCAGCAATCAGACAACAAAAAGAAATAAAAGGCATCCAAGTCTGCAAGGAAGAAGTCAAACTTTCACTATTTGCAGACAACACGATACTCTATGTAGAAAACCTGAAAGACTCCACCAAAAAATTGCTAGAACTAATGCATGAATTCAGCAAAGTCACAGGACATAAAATTAACATAAAAATCTGTTGCATTTCTATACACCAATAATGAAGTAGCAGAAAAAGAAATCGAGGAATTGATACCATTTGCAATTGCATAAAAAATTAAATACTTAAAGAGAATACTTGAAGAGGACACAAAGAAATGGAAAAACATTCCATGCTCATAGATTGGAACAAGCATTGTTAAAATGTCTCTGCTACCCAAAGTAATCTACACATTTAACACAATCCCTATCAAAATCCCACCAGCATTTTTCACAGAACTCGAACAAACAATCCTAAAATTCATATGAAACCACGAAAGACTCTGAATAGCCAAAGCAATCCTGAACAAGGGAAAACAAAGCTGGAGGCATCGTGATTCTGGATTTCAAGCTCTATTACAAAACTGTAGTCATCAAGGCACTATACTGCTGGCACAAAAACACATAGATCAATGGAACAGAATAGAAAACCCAGAAGTGGATCCACAACTACACAGTCAACCAATCTTCAATAATACAGGAAAGAATATCCAATGGATATTCAACAAATGGTTTGAGAAAACTGGACAGCAACATGCAGAAGAATGAAACTGTACCACCTTCTTACACCATACATAAAAGTAAATTCAAAATGGTTGAAGGACTGAAGTGTGAGACAGGAAACCATCAAAATCCTGGAGGAGAACATTGGCAGCAACCTCTCTGACCTTGGCTGGGGCAGCTTCTTACTAGACACATCACCAGAGGCAAGGGAAACAAGAGCAAAAATGAACTATTGGGACTTCATCAATATAAAAAGCTTGTGCGCAGCGAAGGAAACAAAACTAAAAGGCAGCCTATGGAATGGGAGAAAGATATTTGCAAATGGCATATCTGATAAATGGTTAGTATCCAAAATTTATAAAGAACTTACCAAAATCAACACCCAGAAAACAAATAATCCAGTTAAGAAATGGGAGGAAAATATGAATAGACAGTTTTACAAAGAAGACATCCAGGTGGCTAACAGACACATGAAAAGGTGCTCAACATCACTCCTCATCAAGGAAATGCAAATCAAAGCCACGATGAGATACCACCTCACACCTGTCAGAATGGCTAAAATTAACAACACAAGAAACAACATGTGTTGGTGAGGATGCGGAGAAAGGGGAACCCCCTTGCACTCCTGGTGGGAATGCAAACCGGTGCAGGTACTCTGGAAAACAGTATGGAGTTTCCTCAAAAATTTAAAAATAGAACTACCCTATGATCCAGCAATTGTACTACTTGGTATTTACCCAAAGGATACAAAACTACAGATTCAAAGGGGTATAGTTCCCCTGATGTTTATAACAGCATTATCAACAATAGCCAAACTGGAGAAAGAACCCAAATGTCCATTGACTGATGAATGGATAGAGAAGATGGGGTGCATATATATATATATACAATATTCCTATACATATATATAGGAATATTATTCAGCCACCAAAAAGAATAAAATCTTACCATTTGCACCAGTGTGGATAGAACTAGAGTGTATTACACTAAGCAAAATAAGTCAGTCAGAGAAAGACAAATACCATATGATTTCACTCATATGTTGAACTTAGGAAACAAAACAAAGGAACATATGGGAGGTGAAAAAAAAGAGGGAACCAAACCATAAGAGACTCTTAACTATAGAGAACAAACTCAGTGGTGATGGAGGGAGGTGGGTGGGGGATGGGCTAGATGGATGATGAGTATTAAAGAGGGCACTTGTTATGATGAACACTGGGTGTTGTATGTAAGTGATGAATCACTGGATTCTACTCCTGAAACCAATATTGCACGGTATGTTAACTAGAATTTAAATAAAGATCTTTAAAAATGTGTAATGTGATGAGTTGATATATGTATACATTGTGAAAGGATTCTCACAATCTAGTTAATTAATGCATTCTGCCCCCTACTTTATTTATTTATTTATTTATTGGTGAGAACACTTGTTTTAGTTTCTTAGTAAATTTCAATTATACAACACAGAATTATCAACTATAGCCACCACATTATACATTAGATCTTCAAACCTTATTCATGTTATAACTAAAAGCTTGTGTGCAACTACCAACCTCTACACATTTTCCCCACCATCCAGCCCCTGCAACCACCATTCTACTGTGTTTATATGAGTTCAAGTTCAAAAACAGTTTTTTTAGATTCCACATATACATGGTATCATGCAGTAATTATTTTCTCTTTCTTACTTAGCATAATGCTTCTGGGTCTATTCATGTTTTTGCAAATGATAGGATTTTCTTATTTTAAAGGATAATATTCCTATCTATCTATCTATCTATCTATCTATCTATCTATCTATCTATCTATCTATCTGTCTATCTGTCTATCTATCTATCTATCTATCTATCATCATCCATCACATTTACTTTATCCACTCATCCATCAATGGAAACAGGATTTTTCCCATACCTTGGCTGTTGTGAATACTGCTGTGAACATAAGAGTATAGATGTCTTTTTGAGATAATTTAATTTCATTTGGATAAATATACCCAGAAGTGGGACTCATGGATCATATGGTAGTTCTATTTGTAATTTCTTAAGGAACCTCCATACTGTTTTCAGTGGCAGCTGTACCAGTTTACATTCCCACCAACAATGTATGAGTGTTCCCTTTCCTCCACATTCTCAGCAGCATTTGGTACCTCTTGTTTTTTTGATAATAGACATTGTAACAAGTATAAAGGTATTTCTCGTTGTAGTTTTGATTTGAATTTCTCTGGTGATTAGTGATGTTGAACACGTTTTCATGTATGGGTCGGACATTTTTATGTCTTGGAATAATGTCTATTCAGGTCTTTTGACCATATTTCAATTGGGTTATCTAGCTCTCTATTGAAATACATGAGTTCCTTGTATATTTAAATATTAACCCCTTACTGGTTATGGTTTGGAAATATTTTCTCCCCATTTCATAGTTTGCCTTTAAAATTTTTTTTTATGTTAATTACTCAGTGCTCATCGCAAGTGCCCTCTTTAATTCCCATCACCTATTTCACCCATCTCCCCACCCACCTCCCCTCTGGTTACCATCAGTTTGTTTTCTATAGTTAAGAGGCTGGTTTTTGGTTTGTCTTCTCTGTTTTTTTCCTCTTTGCTCATTTGTTTTGTTTCTTAGGTTCCAAATATGAGTAAAATCATATGGTATTTGTCTTTCTCTGACTGACTTATTTCACTTAGCATTATATTCTCTAGTTTTATCCATGTTGCTGCAAATGGCAAGATTTTGTTTTTTCTTTATGGCTGAAAAATATTCCATTTATATATACCACATCTTCTTTATCCATTAATCTATCAATGGACACTTGGGTTGCTTCCATATCTTGGCTATTGTAAGTAATTCTGCAATAAATATAGGAGTGTACGTATCCCTTTGAATTTGTGTTTCTGTAATCTTTGGTTAAAAACCCAGTAGTGCAAAAAACAAACACAAAAACGAACAACAACAACAACAAAACCCCAAAAACAAAAAACCCAGTAGGGTAGTTAGTTCTTTTTTTAACTTTTTGAGGAACATCCATACTGTTTTCCACAGTGGCTATACTAGTTTGCATTTGCACCACCAACATTGCAAGAGGGTTCCTTTTGCTCCACCTCCTCACCAACACCTGTTACTTCTTGTGTTTTTCATTTTAGCCATTCTGACAGGTGTGCAGTGATATCTCATTGTAGTTTTGATTTGCATTTCCCTGATGATACATGATAATGAGCATGTTTTCAAATGTGTGTGTTGGCCATCTGTATGTCTTCTCTGGAAAAATGTCTGTGTCTTCTGCACATTTTTAAATTGGATTATTCATTTTGTGTGTTAGTTTTATAAGTTCTTGATAGATTTGAGATTCTAACCCTTTACTGGGTAGGTCCAATTTAAAAGATCAGAATGGCTTTGGTGTGATGTTTAGGATTTTCTATATATAAAATCATGTCATTTGCAAATAGATACAACTTACTTTTTCCTTTCTGATTTAGAAGACTTTTAATTTTTTTCCTTGCTGATTGCACTGAGTAGGTGTGGTGAGAATGGGCATCCTTGCCTTGTTCCTGATCTTGATGAAAAGCTTTCAAGCTTTCATCATTGAGTGTGATATATGTGGGCTTGTCCTGTATGTGGCTCTTATTATGTTGAGGTATGTTTCTTTCTATACCTAATTTGTTGAGGGTTCTTATCATGAATGGATGTTGAATTCTGTCAGTTGCTTTTTATGCATCTACTGAGATTATCATATGATTTTTATCTTTTATTCTACTAAAGATGTATTTATTATCTATTCTTATTATTGTTTTTATTGATTTGCATATATTGAACCATCCCTGCATCACAAGGATGAATCCTGCTTGATCATAATGTATGATACTTTTACTGTGATGTTGAGTTTGTTTTGCTAATATTTATTGAGAATTTTTGCATCTACGTTCAGAGGGGATATTGGTCTGTGGTTTTGGGGTGGTTTTGTTTTGTTTTGTTTTTTTCTTGTAGTGTTCTTATCTGGCTTTGGTGACAGAACGATGCTGGCCATGTAAAATGAATTTGGGAGTGTTCCTTCCTCTTCAATTGTTTGGAAGAATTTGATAAGGATTGCTGTTAATGCTTCTTTAATGTTTGGTAGAATTCAATCCATGTAACCATCTGGTCCTGGTCTTTTTGTTGTTGAGAGGTTTTTGATTACTGATTCAATGTCGTTTACTCATTATTGGTCTGTTTGTATTTTCTATTTCTTCATGATTCCGTCTTTATAGGTTATATGTTTTTCTGAATTTATATGTTTCTTTTAGGTTTCCGGTTGTTACCATATAATTGTTCACAGTCATCTTTTATGATACTTGTATACTTGTGGCGTCAGTTATAATGTCTCCTCTTTCATTTCTGATTTTATTTAGTTAAAAGATTTTTCTATTTGTGTGTAGTTAACACAGTGTTACATTAGTTTCAGGTGTACAACATACTCATTCAGTTTCTCTATACCTTATGCTATGCTCACCACAAATGTAGCTACCATGTTGTTTTTTAAACCACTAAAAAAAGAAAACTTTTATTTATTTATTTGAAAGAGAGAGCACAAGCCAGGGAGGAGGGGCAGAGGAAGAGGGGGAAGCAGACTCCCTGCTGGGCAGGGAGCCCAATGCAGGACTTGATCCCAGAACCCTGAGATCATGATCTGAGCTGAAGGCAGATGCTAACTGCCCCTATAGCTACCATGTTTCACGATACAAACGATCACAATAACATTGACTATATTCCCTATGCTTTGCCTTTTATTTCCATGGCTTATCTATTGCATAGCTAGAAGTCTGTATCTTCCACTCCCCTTCAAACATTTTCGCCCATGCCTTCACCCCTACTCCACTGGCAACCATCAGTTTATTCTCTGTATTTATAGGTCTGATTCTGCATTTTGTCCGTTTATTCATTTGGGTTTTCTGGATTCCACATTTGTCTTTCTCAGTATGACTTAATTCACTTAGCATAATACCCTCCATGTCCGTCCATTTTGTTGCTTATGTCACGATCTCATCCTTTTTAAGACTGCATAAAATTCCATTTTGTATTTCTTCCTTATCCATTTGTCTATTGATAGACATGTAGGTTGCTTTCATATCTTGGCTATTGTCAATAGTGCTGCAATAAATAGAGGGATGTATATGTCTTTTCAAATTAGTGTTTTCATTTTCTTGGGTAAATAGTAGTGCAATTACTGGGTCATATGGTATTTCTACTTTTAATTTTTTTGAGAAACTTCCATATTATGTGAGAGGAGAGGGAGAAGGAGAAGCACCCGCTGAGCAGGGAGCCCGACACGGGGCTCGATCCCAGGACTCCGGGATTATGACCCGAGCCGAAGGCAGACGCCCAACCAACTGGGCCACCCAGGCGCCCCTGTGTATGGTTTCAGAAAGTGGCCCAGTTTTATTCTTTTATATAGCTGTCCTGTTTTCCCAATACCATTTATTGAAGAGATTGTCTTTTCCCCATTTTGTATTCTTGCCTCCTTTGTCATAGAATAATTGACCTCATGAGTATAGGGTTGTTTCTGAGCTCTTTTCTGTTCCACTGCTCTATGTGTCTATTTTTGTGCCAGTACCATAATGTTTTGATTACTACAGCTTTGTTGTATATCTTGAAATCTGGAATTGTGATACCTCCAGCTTTGTTTTTTTTTTTCTCAAGGTTTCTTTGTCTATATGAGGTATTTTGTGACCAAGAAAAAAAGAGAAAGGACCCAAAGAAATAAAATCAGAAATGGAAGAGGAGAAGTAACAACTGATACCACAGAAATACAAAGTATTATAAGAGAATCCTGTGAAAAATTATATGCCAACAAATTGGACAACCTAGAAGAAATGGATAAAATCCTAGGAACATATAATCTTCCAAAACTGAATCAGGAAGAAATAGAAAAATCATTTCTGATTTTATTTGTGTAGCCAAATTTTTGTTTTCTTCTTCTTAGTGTAGTCAAAATTTTGTTTAGTTTTCTTGATCTTTTCTATGATTTTTCTGGTCTCTTATTTATTTCTGCTCTGATATTTATTATTGCCCTCTTCCCCCCCGACATTTATTTACTTGTTGATTTTCTGTCTGGATGGTTTATCTACTGTTGGAAGTAGGGTATTGTAGTCTTCCACTCTTATAGTATTGTCTGTTTCTCTCGTCAGACCTTTTTTTTTAAGATTTATTTATTTATTTTAGAAGGAGAGTGTGTGCAGTGGGTAGGGGCAAAGGCAGAGGGAGAGAGAGTCTTAAGCAGACTCTGTATTGAGTGTAGAGCTTGACGTGGGGCTCCGTCTCATGACCCTGATCATGACCTAAGCCAAAGCCAAGATCTGGCTGCTTTACCAACTGTGCCACCCTGGCACCCCACCCCTCTCTTCAGATCTAGTAGTATTTGAAGTAGGTGCTCTCATGTTGGATGCATATGTATATTCATGATTGCTGTATCTTCTTGATCAATTGACTCTTGTATCATTATATAATGACCTTCTTTGTCTTTTGTTACTATTTTTGGCTTAAAGTCTATTTTGTCTAATGTAAGAATAGTTACTCCTTCTCTCTTTTGGTTTCCACTTGCATGGAATATATTTTTCCATCCATTCACTTTTAGCCTATGTATATTAAAGCTGAAATGAGTCTCTTGTAGGAAGCATATATTTGGGGCTTATATATTTTATCCATTCAGCCACTCTATGTCTTTTCATGGGAGAAATCAGTGCATTTTCGTTTCGAGTAATTATTGATAGGTAAAGACTTACTTACACCATCTTATTTTTCCTAGCTGTTTTATAGTTCCCTTATACCAGTCTTCCTCTTTTGCTGACTTCCTTTCTGAATTGACGATTTTCTGTAGTGGTATGCTTTGACTCTCTTCTATTTATCTTTTGTGAATCTATTGTAGGTTTCTGCTTTCTGGTTACCCATGAGGCTTATGTGAAACATTTATATGTATAACATCTGTTTTGAAGTAGTCACCTCTCCTGAACTTTATGTCCTGACTTTGGTAATAAAAGACTTTTACCTCAGAGTGGGGGCATGCTGATGCAGGACACCAAGTGTGGGGTGTGGGTGGCGATGGGCCTCTTTGGCTCAGGCCACTGCGGTCCACAGGATTGATACCCCTGTGGTCATTGGTGAGCATTCAACGGGTCCGTAGTGGCTTCAAGGGCCGTTGAAGTCCTCAGTGGCACTTCCAAGTACGATGGCTAGGAACCAGGCAGTAATGGTGGTTGCCAGAGCTTGTGGTGACATACTAGGCTGCAGGGTCTAGCTGCAGGTGCCTGTGTAGTGTCATGTGCCAGTTGGGCACATAATGTAGTGGTGGGGTTAGGGCAGGCAGCCAAGTAAAGCCCCACTACAGGCTCACTGGCATGCACTCCTGTGGCTGCTGGGTATTGCCATGGGTGCACAGCAGTGTAGACTGTTGACAGGAGTCACACCTAGGGTGTGTGGGTGCACAGCTGGAGGGGCTAGCTGTGGCACCGGCCAGTGATAGAATACAGGGCCTAATCCAGGCCCACAAGCAATTACAGAAGTCCTGGCTGACGGTGTGCTCCCCTATGCCACCACAGTCTTACTCCAGGCATGCACATTTCAGTGGAGGCCAGTGAAAGTTGTCAGGCTTGCAGTGTGCAAGTGCACAGCTGGATGGGCTAGCCCCAAGTGCACACATGGTGGTGGGGTCAGTGTCAGGCCTAGGCTGGCATCTTACAATTGTGCAACTACAGAGGCCTGGGCTGACTGCTGGTGCAGTTTCCAGGCTCTTTTGGGAGCCAGAGAGGGGAAGTAGTGGGAAGAGACTCAGACAACTGGTGTCAGCAAATTCCAGTACCTGTGGGGTCAAAGCTGGTGAAAACTGCAGGGGTTCCATGGAGGCTAAGTTGGCTATCGATTTCTTCAGTGGCAAAAGCTGCTGGGTTTCTCTGCAGAGGGTCCTGCTGCATGGCTGCTATTAGTAGCTCCTGTGTTTCTTCTTGTTCCTAGCCATCTCTGTACATCTCACTTTTGTTGGTCTCTGGATGGGGTAAAAGTGAAGTGGGACCTTTGTGTGGTACCCTGAAGGCTGGGGAAGCTGGTCACTCACTCTGCTTTTCCTTTTCTGGTCAGTGGAACTCTTTCTGGCTGGGGATTTCCCTTCTGGCACTGAGCAGTGCCCACTTGAGAGGTGAGATGATGCAGGCAAAAATGAAGTGTTCTTCTTCTCTTATGCAGTTATTCTCAGGTTGTTTGTTCCACTGTGTTTGTTGCTAAAGTTTCTTAAGAGGACTCCTGAGCTCTCCCAGAGCCATTTTTATTCATGGATAGCTGTCTGATTGTTGATCTTTGTGAAGGGATGGAGGTCTTCCTACATTGCTATTTTGGTGATGTCATTCCCAAATTCCCCAGATCTTAACATTCACTCCAAAATTTGTGAAGCATTGTGCTAGATAGTAAAAGAGGGAGAAGTCAGAACAATGTTTTATTGATCCTCAGTTAGCATAATTCCTTATATTGACAGTCATTAAAAACTTACATTATTTACTTATCATCACTCTTAGCCTTATAATTAATTTTGGAAATAAAAGCGGAAATATTTTTATTATTTCCTTTATCAAGCACTAGAAGGCCATACCACAGTCTGGGGAGTCATCAATGCCATTGCTTGTCAATCAAAGTCAGCTACTCTCATCGCCAGACCATCTCAGAGGAGCAGGAGAGGGTCCTACAGAGGAGCATCTATTTGACTCATGTTGACCCATTAAGAGTACACTACAACTAGGCTCACAGCATGGGAATGTCTGCTGGAGGTCCCACTAAAGTGGAGACCTTGGCAAACACCACTGGGAGAAACAAGCAACAGGGGACTCCTGTTCTGAAGGTTGGTCAGTGAAAGGCAGAAATGGTGGCCACACTGAATCTGCAGTGGGAATAATAGGCCTCATTAAGTTGCTTCTAATGATGTACCATGTGAAGATCCTTCCATCTTTGTGCTATGTAGACAGTGTAAACTGCATAAACACTAAGAGGTTTTGAATCTGTCCATTCCAGCAAGCCTGGAGGCTTGGGAAGAATCCTAAGGATTTATCAGGGGAGCTAGGGTTAGCAGTTTTGGATTTGGGGGGAACCAACGTTCATGTTGTCATCAGACAGTTGAAGCAGTAATCCCAGAATCTTAGGAGGCTAAATGAAACATTTTTACAGTCTGCAGGTTCCAGGAAGTCCCTTCAGCTCCCAAAGGAAGACATGGCTTACTATATGGGTCAAAGTATTTAAGTATTACTGCAAAATCTGGCCCACACAGCATCTTGCAGAAGGAGCCACACAAGCTACCTGTACAGGAAAGCATTTGTAATCCCTTCCTCATAGCATCTAAGGCAACATCTACAATCAGCAGCCAAGGAGGGAACAGTTCAAACCTGGGTTCCCCCTCAGCTGATATTCGTGTTCTGTGGAAATGGACTCTATTACCAATGGATGGGAAAGATCCTGCTCAAATGTGAAGCAGTGTTCAGAGAAAAATCCTGGGAAATTGCCAAGTTGTTTCTCCAGGAGGATCCCACAAGGCTCCTTGAATTTTTCAAATCCTGAAATAACCCAACCTCTCCTTTGTATGCTCCAAGTAGCTTTGACAATGCTCCTGAAATACTGGGGCACTGTGCTTAATGCCATATTGGATTCCTCTGCGGGAGAAGTTGCTGCCATCCACTGTGCAGGGGTCATTTCCCTTGAAAATGCTGTGAAGGTGATCCACTGCCAGAGCAGGTTACAGGCAGAGGTGGTTGGAGGGAAAATGGTGGTTGAAGCATTGCCGCAGAGGAGATCTCAAAGGCGCCTGTCTTTCTTTCCATAAAGGTGTGCATTTTAGCCTTTAACAGTTCTAGCTCCTGTACTCTGTCAGGAGAAGCAAAAGCTATAGCCAGGTGTTGTGAAAAGCTGGCTCAGGAGTTTGAGAAAAGGAATATATTTCTGCATATCTTATCAGTTCCAGCTACTTATCATAGTTATATGATGGATTTAATACTCAAAGATGTTGAAGAGTGCATTGGGAACTTGATGAGGAGGTAATCAGAAATAGAACGGATTTCAACAGTCACAAGAAAAACAACCCCTGAATGAGATTTTGCTACTGGCAAATAGAGGTCCAGGACTGTTTGAGAGCCAATTGCCTTCACCCAGGTTGTCACAGCTGCAATCAAAGGAAGGGTGAAATGCTGTGTTTGTTGAAATAGCTCTAAAGAGAGGAATCCAAAGAAATAACAGGGAAATCTTATGTGAAGAAATCAAAATTTTTCCTTCTCTACAACCAAATGAAGAGTATGAGACCCTTTTGATTTGGTAAAATCTCTGAATTTGGAAACATCCTTAATTGGCCATGCTTTTTTGAAGGTTTGAAAACAACTCCAACATGTTACCCAAAATATTGGTTTGATCACAAGAATCTTAAGACTGATTTAAAAAGTCTTCAGTTGTAGAACAAAAGTGTTAACTTCAACACCCTCTTGAAAAAAAAAAAAAAAAAGAGCGCCGCCTGGGTGGCTCCGTTGTTAAGCGTCTGCCTTCAGCTCAGGTCATGATCCCAGGGTCCTGGGATCAAGCCCCTCATCGGGCTCCCTGCTCAGCGGGAAGCCTGCTTCTCTCTCTCCCACTTACGCTGCTTGAGTTCTCTCTCTGGCTGTTTCTCTCTGTCAAATAAATAAAGAAAACCTTTAAAAATTTTAAAAAAAGATTTTATTAATTTATTTATTTGAGAGAGGGAATGAGTGGGGGAGAGGAGCAAACAGACTCCCCACTGAACAGGAAGCCTGAGGCAGGGCTTGATCCTGGGACCCTCAGATTATGACCTGAGCCGTAAGCAGATGCTTAACTGACTGAACCACCCAAGTGCCCCACTTCAACACCCTATTATTAGTGGTACCAATGACAACTTAGATTTTACCTGTTTTGTAACTTAGGATAGGGCATCTTATGTTTTTGAGCACAAAAACAATGGGCCTCCTTTGGTTACTGTTTCCTGGTTTGTGGAATCTGTTTTGGCCTGTGTGCTGGACAGTTTAAACCTCCGAGTACCTCTGAGTACGTCAGGTAAGAGTGGGTTTCTTTTTCTTTCTTTTTTTTTTTTTTAAGTAAGATTTTATTTATTTACCTGACAGAGAGAGAGAGAGCGAGAACAGGAACACAAGGAGGGAGAGTGGGAGAGGGAGAAGCAGGCTTCCCACTGAGCAGGGAGCCTGATGTGGGGCTCAATCCCAAGACCCTGGGATCATGACCTGAGCCAAAGGCAGATGCTTAATGACTGAGCCACCCAGGCACCCCAAGAGTGGGTTTCTTAGCTTCCTGTGTGGTGAGCCAAAACTTCTTAGATATGAATGAGCAGCTGGAATCAGGAGAAACAGAAACAAACTTTAAAATAATCTCTTCAACATCAGCAGTTTATGCAACAGAGGAAGTTTAAAAAGCTTTGAGTGAAAAAAGCACATTTCTCTTTGTAGCCTCTTTCAAAGGTGTTAGCTGATTTTACCTGGTGATAAATTTTAGGAAATACTCTTCCGTGTTGGCTTTCAATACGGTACCATTTCAAATTGTTAAATACCATTTTATTAAATATTTAATATGTAAATATTAAACAACACACTAGTGTACAAGTAATGGGCCAAATAAGAAATCAAATGGCAAATCAAAATATGTCTTAAAAGAAAAAGGAAATACAATATTCCAGAACCTGTGGAATGCCGCAGAAGCAGATGTTAGAGTGAAATTTACGCTATAAATGCTTGTATTAAGAAAAAAAGTTCAAATAAACAACTTAACATTACAAGGAACTGGAAAAGAAGAAACATAGCTGAAATTTAGTAGAGGCAGGAAATAACAAAGAGAAATCAGAAATAAATAAAATAGAGACCAGAATAAGCAATAACATAACATTGAAAGTAATGACCTGTTTTAAAAAAATTGGCAATGCTTCAACTACATTAATTAAAGAAAAAAGAGAGAAGACTCAAAAACCAAAATGAGAAATGGAAGAGAAAAGAATACAACACATAACCACGGAAATACATACTGTGATAGAAGATTACTATAAATAATTATATACTAACAAATCACATAACTTAGAAAAAAAAAAAACCCAGATGGTTCCTGAAAATGTGCACGTTACCAAGATTGAATCATGAATCTTGAATCCAAGAAGTAGGAAATCTTCTTAGACCAATGACAGGAATGTAAGTTGAATTAGGAATCAAAAATTTCCCAGCAGAGAAAAGACCAAGACCACATGTTTCATTGGTGAATTCGACCAAACATTAAAACCAAACAAACAATTAATGACAATCTTAATCAAAATCTTACGAATAGTGGAATAGAGGGAGCACATTCAAAATCATTCCATGAGGCCAGTAGGACCCTGATACCAAAGCAGGATAAAAAACAATACCAGAACAAAAAAGTCTAGTTTGTCCCATATAAATATTACTACTTGGACTTTCTTTTGACATCCGTTTGTGTGATAAATGTTTTTCCAACCCCTCACTTTCAATCTGCAAGTGTCTTTAGGTCTAAAGTGAATCTCTTGTAGGCAGCATATAGATATATAGATGACTCTTTTTTTCCTTTTTTATCCATTCTGCCACCCTATGTCTTTCGATTTGAGCATTTAGTCTTTTTAGATTCAAAGTTATTGTTTATAGATATGTATTTATTGCCATTTTATTACTTGCTTTTCATTGTTTCTGGAGATTTTCTCTGATCCTTTCTTGTCTTTGACAGTTTTGGTCTCTCCTTTGCACTCAAGGAGTCCCCTTTAATATTTCTTGTAGGGCTGGTTTAGTGGTCACGAACTCCTTTAGTTTTTGTTTATCTGGGAAACTATCCGTTCTTCTATTCTGAATGATAGACTTGGTGGATAGAATATTCTTGGCTGCAGATTTTTCCCATTCAGCACTTGGAATATATCATGCCACTCCCTTCTGGCTTGCCAAGTTTCTGTTGAGAAATCTTCAGCTAGCCTTATGGGTTTTCCCCTGTAAGTTAAAGACTTCTTTGGTCTTGCTGCTTTTAAGATTTTTTTTAGCAGTATATTTTGCAAATTTAATTACCATATGTCTTGGTGTTGGCCTGCCTTTGATGATTTTCATGGGCATTCATTGTGCCTCCTGGATCTGGACGACTGTTGCCTTCCCAAGATTAAGGAAGTTTTCTGCTATTATTTCTTGAGATAAATTTTCTGCCCCTTTTTCCTTCTCATCTTCTTCTGGGACTCCTACAATACGAATGTTACTACTTTTGATGGAGTCACTGAGTTCCCTAAGTTTATTCTCGTGTTGCATATTTCTCATTCTTTCTTTTTTTTTGTTCAGCTACATTATTGTCCATTATTTTATCTTCTACATCACTAATTCATTCTTCTGCTTTTTCCAGCCTGCTATTCACTGCATCAATTCTATTTCCAATCTTGTTTATTGAATTCTTTTTCTCTGATTGATTCTTCTTTTCCTTTTTTTTAAAAAAAAGATTTATTTATTTGAGAGAGAGAGAGAGAGGAGGGGCAGACGGAGAGGGAGAGAGAAACTTTTAGTAGACTCTTCGCTGAACTCAAAGCCTGACGTGGGGCTCTATCTCACGACCCTGAGATCATGACCTGAGCCAAAAGCGAGGGTTGGATGCTTAACCAACTGAGCCACCCAGGCGCCCCTCTGATTCTTTTTTAACTCTTTTATCTCTGTTGTAAGGGTCTCACTGATGTCTTTTTCTCTTAAGCTCAGTGAGTATCATTATGATTGTTGCTTTAAATTCTCCATCAGTCATGTTACTTTTATCTTTCACTTAGATCTCTGGCCATGGTCTTTATCTTGTTTTTTTATTTGGGATAAATTCCTCTGTTTTGGCCTTTTGGCTAAGTCTCTGCCTTATTCTGTGTGTTAGCTGCCTTCGATTTTATTTTCTGATGAGGTAATGGAAAGCATAACAACCATCAAAATTAATAAAGGTCTGTAGAGAGAAATGTTTGACTATCATATACATTCAGTGCTGTTAGACTATAGCTTACAAATGACAGTTGTCATGGCCACAAGAGACAGAAAAAATAGAGGAAAAACTGGTGTTTCATCAAAGATAGGCAAATTGACAGTTTCCAAAAATCTGGAAGAGGAAATGAATATACATAAAGGTCATCAAATGTTAAGAAAACTACTTTGAAGTGTGTGGCCTTTTTTGTGGACAAATATGGTTACCATTTAGCAAGACTAGAAGAGATTGGGTTCATGTATAGTAAACAAAAATTCTAATGATAACTTTCTTCCAGAAAACACTGGAAACACATATCACACACTGAGATGCTTGGGTATGCGGGTGAAGTGCTTCCATTACTAGTTCTAGCTGACACATTTGGAATAACTCAACAGTTTACAAAGTATTTGCCTTATGACTCCAAGTATATTAGGTTTCAGGAATGGGAAACAAGCCAACATCCTGAGATGAGAGTATGTGGTATGATAAAAACTGAAATAAAAGACTTCTGTCATCTTTTATGCATATGAGGAACTACACAACGAAATGAAGAGATTCCAGGTATACTTCTTCAGTACCTCTCAAAGTGCTGTGAGCCATTTCATTAAATTATTTGTGCCTTAAAAGACCAAAGTGCTGCTTATACTGTGACAGTAATCACTATGTAACAGTAAGAAATGTGGATCACATTAATCCAGGATTTGTTCTCTCTGGCATGACTTTGAATGAAGTGCCACGCGTCACATTTCAGATGGTAGATATTAGTGATAAAAGCCCGACAACACAAGTTTTGCAGAAGCTTTTATTAAATGTAAGGGGAAAGATTATCCAAAACTCCCTATTGATCAGGGGAGAATACCCGTTCCTGAAATCAGGTGTACTTTCTTTGAGAGGCTTTACAATAAATAGCAAACCTTACAAAGGCAACCAGAACTCTGAATTGTTTACTCTCTACACCTCAGATCCTACAGTGTAGTAGAGGTGACAGCTGATGGTGACAGTTGTGGAAGCTGAGACTGATAAAATATGTGTTCACTCAGATTATTTTCCTGTGAAGACCTCCAGCTGATATATTGGCGATCTTTTATATTGGGCTGATGACAAAATGGAGAAACATAAATTACTGCACTGTGAACTTCAGTGGTCCAGAAACAGCCATAGGCAAGGATGTTAAAGAAGTGAAGATGGGTGATCACATTGCCACCTGTTTTCCTGTTGTGGCATCACCACAGGTCTTAATTCCTGACATCATGTGCTTTCACAGCAAGAAGTTTTCAGTATTTAGAAATGTACCATGTACATCATACTTTACAAGAGCTTGGAAATTCTCACCTAGATATTACCAAATGCCAAATGTCTCTCCATGCTTGCTGTTATCTTCCCACAGCCAGGATCAGTTCTAGGTGAGGTGCTGACCTTAGCTGCTACGGAAGTAGGCTGGGGGTAGGGCACTCTTCTCTCCCTCTTTGCTGCTCCATGGCAAAAGGTAGAATGCTGCCAGGCGCTTATTTTTTCTCCCCTCTCCAGGGGAACTCTTCAAAGAAACACTCACTGACTTTCCTCGCCTCTGAGATGCCATATTCCTATGGCCAAAGCCAGTGTGAATTTCTATAGCAATTACTGTGTAATGGTCACAATCATGTCCAGATCCACATTCTAAATCTTAGCCAGCTTTTACAGAAATCATGTCTGATAACATCCAATAGATCTGTAATTGGTTAAAAGTAGTAAATTTGAAAAATAATTTAAATTTAGCTTGCTCTCTTTTTCAATAAAATACACTGGCAAATCCTCTTCTGTCTTCATATTTCACACGTGTGGCCACCCCCCCCTTGCTGTGTTAGAAGTCAATGTTCCAGAATGTCAACTTTCACAAATACCTATGTGTAGAGCAAAGAGGAAACTTTTTAAAGTAAATGCGGTGCATGTTGTATCAAGGAGGCTCTCTGTCCTTGGATTTGAAACTGGGAAGTTTATTGTACAGAAAGGAAGTGGCTCTGTTGCAATTCTTTCATGACAAAATCCAACTTCTGAGCAGTTGAAAGAAATGCAATTTCTGGAAAGTTAGAATGAAGGAAGCAGGATTATCAGCTTTTGTTGTGATGTCGGTTTTCGTTCTGAGATGGAAAAGGCAATAAATGCAATAGGAAATATCTTCTCAAAGAATGAAATCAAAAGTGTATTACATAGTGTTGCGGTCTTGGATGACGGGTCCCTTAGGGCTCTCAATGTGTCTCAGTTTGAGAAAGTGTTAAATCCCAAAGTATCTGGAAAGTAAATGTTCACCTTGCAACCAGAGGGCAGGCACTTAATTACTTTGTGTGCTATTCATCTGTTTCTGCCTGTATTGGGAATGCAACGCAAGCCAACCGTACTGCTGCTAAATCTTCACTAGATGTGTTCTGTCACTACCTGGGAAGTGTGGTCTCAGTGGACAATTAACTTGGGGAGCCTTGAATCTTGGATTGCTGCTACACAAACACCATCTTCAAAGTGTTTTAGCCACCAAAGGAGTACTTACTCTTCAACAACCAGAAATCCATGAGCACCTTGAAAAAATGTTTAATACTGAATAATTCTCAACAAGCTATAATCAAATTTAATTTCAGGAAATTACAGGAAAACTTTCCCCAAATTCCATCTCTCAGAATTCATTTCCCAAAAGCTTTCCAAGATGAATTCAATTTTCTGGAAGATTCTTACATGGCTTATCCTCATTATCCATCTCAGATATCAACAGATGAGTCTATCACTTCTTTAGCTAGTACATTTGTGAATACGAACCTTGAAGACTTTACCACGTCCACCTTGCTTACATCATTAGGCATTACCGGCTGTGACAGTTCAGAGTAAGCTCTTTCATGATCTAAAGTTTCAAATTCCTCTAATCAAGCTGCTTGATCCAGGAGCAGCTCTGCAAACCTTAAATTTTTTTCTGGAAGAACAATCAAATAAGACTTGAAAAAGCAGAGAGTGACCACAGTCTGTAGATTTTTTTTCTAAATTCATGCATCATGAGGAATCAGTGTGAAAATAGAAGTACAAGATTATAAACAGGATCCATCAAACTTGTGTTAAATGTAACCAATGTTTTATGTATTTTTTTCCTGAAAATTTCAGACAACTTTTATTAATATTAAATTGACATTTTAAACTAACTTAACATTTAAATTTGAATGTTAGTAAACATTCCCTATAGTAACTCACTTAATTAGTGAAGGCTAAATCTAAAATTTTTAATTAAAATAAAAAGTTAGTCTTTACTGACCAAAATGTAAGATTTATTAGATTTAGCACTTTTCCAATCATTTGGTCATTGTTGATTCTTTATCTGAGTAATCTGTACAAAATTCCACTAAAAATAAATTAGTAGTCAGAATTTTTCGTAAATACCAAGAGATTATCTGAAGAATTTACTTAATTGGTTTCACATACAAAGGAAGGTAATTGGTTTACTTAGCAGAGATTCTCATCCCTATTGTTTTTTTCTTTAAATATTTTATTTACTTACTTTAGAGAGAGAAAGAGAGCACAAGTCGGAGAGGCAGAGGGAGAGGGAAAGAGGATTCTGCTTGAGATTTCAAGCAGACTCTGCACTGAGCATGGAGCCCAAGGTGGAGCTCTGTCTTACGACCCTGAGATCACGACCTGAGCTGAAACCCAGTCGGCCGCTCAAACGACTGTGCCACCCAGGCGCCCCTCATCCCTATTGTTTTTATTGTTGGGCTAGTGTTCTTGGACAAATATGATGGTAAGTAATTACACAATTAAAATAAATATATAGATTTTAAATTTAAATGAGGGAAAACTAATGGCTTACAAGAATACAAAGTTTTTAAAACACCACTGCCTAGGGACGCCAGCTGGCTCATTTGGTAGAGCATGCAACTTCTTGATCTTGGGGTCATAAGTTCAAGTCCCTCATGGGCATAGGGCCTACTTTTAAAAAAATTTTATAAATATGTAAATAAAATACCACTGCCTAATTCTAAAGCATTTTACTACTATGCTATACTACATTTAATACCAGTTAAGATCTCACTCTATGCCAAGCACTGCATTAAATTTTAGTAAATTTAACGAGAGCTAAAAGTAATAACATGCTTCTATTTCATAAGTTTGTGTACATTTACTAGCCTTGAATTTTCTAGGGAATACTAAGCCAGTAGTAGTCCAGAGGCCCAAGGATATATTTAGGCTTCACTAGAACTAAGAATAGTCTCTCCATTACATGGAGACTATGGTATGGCATGCATTTTGAAAATTCTTTTCCTTTGTGTTTTCATTTGTGAGGTTTTCTATTTTTTATAAAAAGAAATAGTTGGAATTCTGATGTGGATAAATTGATTTGTCTTTCCCTTTAACATTCTGCCTTTGGAGTCTTACTTAGTTTTCCCTATTCCTAACGTTATACAAATATTAACAATATTTTCCTTATGCTATTTTTGAATTCCTACTTTCTTTCAAAAATTTTTTTCTAAAGATTTTATTTATTTATTTGTCAGAGAATGAGAGAAAGAGAGAAAGAGAGAGAGCAAGCCAGCACGGGGAGTGGCAGGAAGAGGGAGAAGCAGGCTCCCTGCCAAGCAAGGAGCCCCATGTAGGGCTTGAACTCCCGACCCTGAGATCAAGACCTGAACTGAGATCAAGAGTTGGATGCTTAACTGACTGAGCCACTCGGGGTGCCCCATGTGCTTTTTACTTTTTTTATAATACTTTTAGTTATTTTTAAGTGTCTCATAATCAATGTCTCCTGTCCAGAATCTAAAGTGTTTCTGCACAGCCACTGTTCTGACAAATGATTCAACAAGTGTTACAAAGACAAAAACAGGATTAAATCACGCTAATCGATTCTCAAACTGAGAACCAATCCTCTACAAACAAAACCTCACTTCAAGGGGAATCGACAATAGCGATGCGATGTGGACAATTCCTGCAGGTTTGGCAGAGAGGAATCAGATAGAGGTTACTAAGGGTGAAAGTTTTCTTTTCTTTTTCTTTGGCTATGGCGGAAAGTAACCACCAGAACTGGTTTTAAACCTGTCCAATTGATTAATGATAACTTTACATCAATAAACACATCATCTAAGACCTAGCAAATCAGTGGCAGCCCCAGGCTTCTGGAAGTCAGTAAATCAAAACAGGTGTGTTCCAGTAGCTACACTTGCACAGCTAAAGGTCAATCAATCTCTAAATGCTCACTCTACTGTGAGTAGAACTTCACACATCCAAAACCCCATTGAAGATTCGTTTTCTGCTTTGCTCAGAGAGACGATTCCTAACTAGGATGGTTCTCTCCCTTGCTTTGCAAGCAATAAATTCAGCTTTTTGTTTACTCCCTTGACGGAGTGTTGGATGCAATCGGAGTGAACCTTTAGTCAAAGTATCTTCAACCTTAATGCTGCTGTCTTGAAGAATTGATGACTATTATGGGAGATGAAAATACAATGATTAACAGCTCTTCTTTGCCTTCTTCTTCCTAGTTCTCCTTTTCTTCCTTTAAAATTTTTTTGTATGTAAAAATTATACCTTTAATTACAAAAACTAAATTGAGGAAAGGATAAAGAAGAAAACAAAGGTCCATTGCAAATCCCATCCTCATAAAGCACTACTGTCAGTTTCAACATCCTTTTACTCTTTTCTATACAATTGTCTCTCTTTTTAAAAAGATTTATTTATTTATTTGAGAGAGAGAAAGAGAGAGAGAGTGAGGTGGGGAAGGGGCCAAGGGAGAAGGAGAGAGAAACTCAAGCAGACGCCACACTGAGTGCAGAGCCCGACATGGCGCTTGATCTCCGGACCCTGAGGTCATGACCTGAGCTGAGACCAAGAGTCACACTCTAAACCGACTGAGCCACCCAGGTGCCCCTATGCAACCGTCTTTATATATTTATGTTTTTCTAGCTGTATTGAGGTGTAATAGACCAATTATCCATTTAGATGTTTTATTACAACAAACACCTTTGTCTATTATTTTGTGAACTTATTTTTTATTATAAAATAATACTTCTAAAAAATAAGTTGTAATGGTTTTTTAGTTTTCTGTGTTATGGATATGTAATTAATTCATTTAGTTAATGTATATTGACGATTGACTTTGTGGCTTGTTATAGTAGGTATTAGGAACAAAAGCATGAAGATCAAGAAGATAAAGGACCTTGTAGGTGGATAGTCTGGCCAGGTTTATATACAGTAAGCTAGGCACAGACAACAGGATGATTGCAGATTGTAATAACTGCTGTGACAAATAAGAAAACAATGTGATGCAACCGAGAGTAACTGATGTATGTTTATAGGCTACTTTCATTAGGAAAGACCTGAAGGAGGGGAGGAAGCCAGCCAGAGAAAGAGCCAAAGAGTCTGAGAAATAGTTTTCAAAATAAAAGGGGAAAGTGCAAAGATCTGAGGTAACAAAGAGATAGAAAAAAGAATCAAATACACGGATATATAGTAGAAGATGAAATTGGAAACTAGATCATACAGGGTGCTTTGTAGACTCTCTTTAACAATTTGTATTGTAAGTATGAGAGGATGTCATTGAAAGATTTTTTTAAAGATTTTATTTATTTCTTTGAGAGACAGATAGCAAGAGCAGGAGCAGAGAGGAGAGGGAGAAGCGGGCTTCCCGCTGAGCAGGTAGCCCGATGCAGGGCTCCATCCCAGCACCCGGGGACCACGACCCGAGCCAAAGGCAGACACTTAACTGACTGAGCCACCCAGTCGCCCGTCATTGGAAGATTTTAAGCAATAGAGTGATACTATGTGAATCTATGTTTTTAAACTCTGCCTCTTGGAACGTAAGGAGGCCAGAATGTAAATTGAAAGACCATTCGGAAGGCGGTTGTAATTTTCCAGGGAAGGTACGTGGATAGCTTGGACTAAGGTAGAGATAAGATATTTTTTGAGGTTTCCGTCAACTAGTCAGTGCTAGACTGGAATGGGAGGCCCAGGAAAGGGGTAATCAAGGATGACTCCTAGGTTTGGGCTTGAACAGTTGAGTATGTAATGGTATCATTTGCTGAGATGGCGACAAAGAGAAAGGAACATATTGAGGTGGGAAGGGGAGCAAAAAAGGGAATATTCCATTAGGGACATAGTAATCTTGAAATGCTCGATAGATATCCAGTTGGAAGTTTTGAGTAGACAGTTTGGTCCATGAGACCGGAACGTGGATGAAAGTCTGCCCCGGAAATATAAATCAGTGTAAGTATATGGTCTTTAAAGCTATGTAACTGGACGAAGTCACTCGCAGAGAGTTTGTATGGGGAAGAGGACCAGAACTGAGCTCTGAACTACTGCAACCTTCATTGCTTCAGCAGTGAGGGAAGCCAGCCAAGGAGCCAGGGAGAAACTGTCCAAAAGGGAGGAGCACCCAGGACTATGTGAAGGCAGAAAGAAAGTGGGGTCCATATTGAATGCGGTTGAGGACAAGAAAGTACCCATCGAATCTGGTAACCAGGAGGGCAAAAGCAGTGTCCGTGGCTTGGTGGGAAAAGTTGAGGAGGGTCTGAGAGATGAGGAAGAGGAGACAGTATGGCTGGAAGCAGGCCCCTGACACTCTCCTCTCCTTCAAGACCCTTGAGAAGAAGGAGCGCTGGTTTACCCGTGCAGTGCAGGGAAGGGAATTTCAAATTATTGCCTCAACTGCTTTTCTTACTAGGTGATGGGGAGATGGCTCACTTTTTTTTTTTTTTTTTTTAACCCATACATTGATAAACATTGCCAAGTGTTGGTTCCAGGGATGGGGGCTGTGTACTTGCATATACGGGCATGTTTTTCATCATGCTAGGAGTTGATTTAGTTCGGTCAAACATTCTTTTAACTTTAAAATGTATCTTTATAGACTTCACCATGACAGTAAACATCCGTTTAATGCCTGCTCAGATTTCTTCTAGTACAGCTAGTGTTCTAAATTGAAAATGATCACAGCCCCATCTCGTGGACTTGTTTAGCTAGTGAAGGTGCAACTGTGGCGTGTTGTCTATTCTCCGCGACTCTCTCTGGAAGACAGTCAAGGCTTTTGTGAGCTTACTGGCTATCTGGTAAATGAAGACAAAAACCAAATGTTTGGCCACTTAGCTTTATTTTTGTTTTGCTTATAATTTCAGAGAGTCTATGTTAAACCCCAGAACTTCATGGGACAAATAGAGGCCACTGGGCTAGTGGGGATACAACTGGGAGATCCAGACTCGTTCCAATGTCAGGAGGCTACAGCACTTTCTAGAAAGTGTTGGAATTATAATCATCCCTTGGCTTCTGGAGGTGAGAGCGGGAAGTGTGGTTCTTCCATGACATAGAGGCAGTTAGGCAGTTTTCTGATTGTGTAAATAATCGTAATTTTTATAGAAAAACTTTGGAGATTAAAATTCAAAAATAAAAACCACTCATCATCCAATCACTTAAAGACAGTTGTTATTACCATTTTTGTGTATTCTGTTTCGGAGTGTAGGATTTTGATGTAGATTTTTAAAGCCATTGAGATCATTATAGAGAGAGAGAGAGCTTTGTATTTGGTTAAGGTTTGAAGGCTTTGGGGTTATGTAGGAAGTTACAGATAAGCTATCTATTTCTTTTTGTGTATCAGGAACAAACTGATATTCAGACTTTGGCTTTTGCAGAGCCAGGCCATGAGGATTCATGTCCTTCGAAGTTTGCAGCGATCCATTTTGTGCAGTGAGATTGTAATAATTTCTTCTTTCTTTCTAACTTCTCATGACCCCTGGCAAACACTTAAAGTCCTAGGCAACATGAGATTTTGACATTGGTGAGTCACTGTAATTTATGGCCACTTTGACCACAGGGAAGTAAGTGGTTGTTTTAGATGCTGGCCTTGAGCTAATGGTGGGTGGTCATGGTGCCTCGTAGGGGCTGGCTTTAGAATTTGCATGACTACAGTTTCATTTTGAGTGACACTGGTATTTAATAGCTTTCCAGGGTCTCTGCAGACAGTGGGCCATCAGGGCCTCAGTAACAAGTGCATCTGAGGCAAGGATTCACTCAAATGGACGAGAGCATCTTGACTGGGGATAATTATTTGCTGCTTTTATTTTATTTTATTTTTAAAGATTTTATTTATTTATTTGACAGAGAGAGACACAGCGAGAGAGGGAACACAAGCAGGAGGTGTGGGAGGGGGAGAAGCAGGCTCCTGCAGAGCAGGGAGCCCGATGCGGGGCTCGATCCCAGGACCCTGGGAACATGACCTGAGCTGAAGGCAGCCGCTTAACCGACTGAGCCACCCAGGCGCCCCTCTTTATGCTGTTTTGAATTGAATTCAGAGCCAAGGGAGGAACTTATGGAGGGGCTAAGCCATGGATATACATGGTTTATAAACAACCTTTAAGAATCATTCCCCACTTTGATATACAGAGCCTGTAACATCTCAAATCCTAGGATGCACGGTCTCTTTTGAGTAGAAATGACACAGGGCTTTGTCCCATGAGGCCTCTAGAGGCGCACTTCATCAAAAGCCCCTTTATTTCAGGAACTTGCTGAAAGTGGTTCTCCAGCTGAAACAGTTCTGGGGATGAACATTCCCTGGGAAGCTGGGTTCACAGCCCTAAGAAATTCCACAGCAAGTGGCAGCCGCCATTGTGGCTCAGGACCAAAAATACCAGTTCATGGGAGAGAGTGCAGGCTACGTCGCCAAGTCGGAGCCCACACCAATGCAGAAAAATGGCACTCAAGGGGAAGTCTAAACTTGAGTGAAAATGCTGAAAGGGAAGAGCTTCTTCTCAGGATCTGATGCCTGGGACTGCTTCCATTGCAAATTTTAAGGAAAAAAAAAAAAGAGAGAGACAGGAATATCTCAAATGACAATCCCTGAGAAAAGAAATGAGTGAATCCCAGCCCCTCCTACACCCTGGTCCCACAAAAGTGGTCAATCTCATGGTTTCCAGTTTAACGTCTTTTGAGAGGTTCTCCCAAGGGTTTTAAAAACTGAGATATAAAAAGACTCGTTTACAAAAGCCAGACTCTTAACTCTAGAGAACAATCAGATGGTTACCAGAGGGGAGTTGGGTGGGGGGTTGGGTGAAATAGGCAAAGGGGATTAAGAGCACACTTACGATGAGCACTGAGTAATGTATAGAAGTGTTGGATTACTATATTATACACCTGAAATTAATATAACACTATGTTAATTACACTGGAATTAAAATTAAAAAATGAAATGATTGAGATTATAAATAAATGAATGAATGAATAAATATTATATATATAAATAAAATTCATGGTTTAAAAGTGTACATATCAGTAATTTTTGGTATATTAACTATTACTATTACCTGTTTACCCTTAACTAAAACCACTAACAAATTCCAGAATAGGGGTGCCTGGGTGGCTCAGTCATCTGCCTTCGGCTCAGGTCATGATCCCAGCGTCCTGGGATCGAGCCCCGCGTCGGGCTCCCTGCTCCGCGGGAAGCCTGCTTCTCCCTCTCCCACTCCCCCTGCTTGTGTTCCCTCTCTTGCTGTCTCTCTCTCTGTCAAAAAATAAAGGAAAATCTTAAAAAAAGAAAGAATATTGTCCAGAATATTTTCATCACACCAAAAAGAAACCCCACACCTATTAGCAGTCAATCACAATTCTCTCTCCCACCCCCTGGCAACCATGAATCTACTTTTTATCTCTACCGATTTGCCTATTCTGGACATTTCATATAAATGGAATCATACAGTGTGTAGCCTTTGTGACTGACTTTCACTTTAGCATAATATTTTCAAGGTTCATCCATATCATAGCATGTAGCAACTCCCATTCGTTTTGACAGCTGAATGATTTTTCATTGCATGGATATACCACATTTGTTTATCCATTCATCAGTTGATGGCATTGAATTATTTACATTTTTCCCCTCAGATTTTATTTATTCATTTGAGACAGAGAGATACACAGAGACAGAACACGAGCAGGGGTAGAGGCAGAAAACAGGTTCCCTCCTGAGCTAGGAGCCCAATGCAGGGCTCGATCCCAGGACCCCAGGATCATGACCCGAGCCGAAGGCAGACGCTTAACCATCTGAGCCACCCAGCCGCCCCGATTGTTTACATTTTTTTAAAGAGATTTATTTACTTATTTGAAAGAGAGAGAGCGTGGTGGGGAGGGTCAGCGGGAGAGGGAGAAGGAGAGAAGCAGACTCCCCGCTGAGCGCATAGCCTAGCAGAGCTCAATCTAGTGACCCTGAGACCAGGACCTTAGCTGAAAGCAAGAGTTGGGTACTCAACTGACTCAGCCACCCAGGCACCCCTGGATTGTTTACATTTTTTTTTTTTTTTTTTTGGCTGTTAGGCATAATGCTATGAACATTCTTGTGCAATCCTAATTGGTTTTTAGGGTCATGTTCATGGATCCCAGGCAAGCAACATAGGTTGACTAGTAAAGTTGAAAGAAATATTTTTCAGATTCTTTTGAGGTTCTATTATGGCTTTTGACAACACTAAGTGCTGAGATTTGGAACATAATTATGTTTGGGATAACTATACTAAGATTTGGGGATTGCCTTATTTTTTTGAATGTGTAGGTGTGACAAACAATTGCTGTGTAATTTTGCATGCTTTAGATCCTTCACAGTGAGCCTGCTGAACTGTGTAGCAGTGAACAAACACAATTTCTGAAGTCCTGAACTGCTGCCACTCTAGAGAAAGACAGTCCAGGCTTCAGCTGCTTAAAGAATGCAGACATGGAAAATTCATCCAGCTGAAATTGAGCAGAGTGAGAAGTTGGGGAGAATGATTTGAGACTTTAAACTGAGATTTGGGACTCTAATTTCTTGGATTCATAATGCCCAGGGACAGCAGGATTTTTTCACGCGTTAGCCCTTTGGGACTGTAACTAAAAGATTTTGGATTTTAAATTTTTAACATTTTTTAAAAAGATTTTATTTATTTATTTGACAAAGGAAGACACAGTGAGAACAGGAACACAAGCAGGGGGAGTGGGAGAGGGAGAAGCAGGCTTCCTGCGGAGCAGGGAGCCCGATGTGCGTCTCGATCCCAGGACCCCAGGATTATGACCTGAGCCGAAGGCAGACGCTTAACGACTGAGCCACCCAGGTTCCCCTAATTTTTTAAGATTTATATCTTTTAATTATATTGCTGGGAAATTAATAATGGGAGGAGGGTTTATTTAATTTTGGAGTATCATGATATGTTGACATGATTTTTGGAATATTTTAATTTAATTTGGAATATTTGATTTGATTTTAATATTTTAATGTTGTTATTTTAATCTCTTGCAGAAACTCTGAGAGGCCATGTTGGACAATACAGCTGGGCAAAATTTGGAATAGGAAATAGAACAGAAGTGAACATTCATCTTTAAATTCATAAATGGCCATTGAGGTCATTCAATTAATATACAATTCTGTCCCACTTCAGAGCCTAGAGCAAAAATCTCATTCTTTTAGCAGTAAGAAAGGTCCCAGAACGTCTCAGAAAGATCCACAAAAGAGAATGGAAGGGCAGTTATTTTCTTACAACAAATATTTTCTTCACTGTGATAAATGTATATTAGCTCTATGCTAATAAAGCCTCATGGAGTAATTTTTAGACAATACCTAAAAAAAATAACCAGAGACCTACATTTAGAATAAAATTTTAAAAAATGGAGCACCTTCTATTCAAAGGTGAAGGAAAAGTACAAGAAATGATGATTGTATTATCACTTACTCTTCCATCTGGGAGATGGAAAATGTCTTTTGCCGTAGATTTTTTAAGTAGCTGGATTACAGACACATTCAAATGTGAAAAAAACAGTCCTGGATTTTCCTCTCTTAGTTGAATCACTGCTACTTCCACAGCCAGGAGCGTAAAAACGGTGATTGGACTGTGGCCCTTCAGCGTTTTCTCCTTGGGCTAAAGTGGAAGATAAATTTGGCGGCTCTTCCAAGGGTAGGCCTTGGACCCTTTCCTGCCAGCAGGGAAAGAGGCTGGAAACCACCTAGGCTCTTTCTACCCCTGACCTGCTGGCACTCTGGGGTCTTCCAGAATTTCCCCACTTACTGCTACTTCACATACTCTTCCCTGGAAAGGTAGTCACTTTTCCATTCCTGGCCTTACTTGGGTGCCAGATTGTGGTATAAGATTGGACCGGTTTCTGTTTGTTTGTTTCATCGTGGAAGTTATATCATGGAAGACCTGTTTCTCACTGTTTTTACTCTTGAAGTTCATGTCATTCACTTGCAAGGGTGATTTCAAAAGGGATTTCAAGAAGGGTGCCTGGGTGGCTCAGTTGGTTAAGCATCTGACTCTTGATTTCGGCTCAGGTCGTGAGCTCATGGATCGTGATCTCATGGGTTGTGGGACTGAGCCACACATCAGGCTCCAAGCTCAGTGGGGAGTCTGCTTGAGATTCTCTCCTTCCCTCTCCCTCTGCCCTTCCTCCTGCTTACTCTCTCTCTCTAAATTAAATAAATAAATCTTTAAAAAAAAAGAGAGAGATTTCAAAAATTTGTGCTTATATGGCCATTTTATTCCAACTTTAGAATATTTAGAAATCTTTCAGCCTCTCCTTTAAAAAAAAGTCTGGTATATTTGTTGAGTGAATGCATGGACACCATGCCAGACTCTGATGAAGAATGTCATTTTTATTAAAAGCCATCTCTGGAATTTTGAAGTTAAAGAAAAATTCTGTGAAAAATCCCACCTAGTCATCTAATTCTAGTAGTGTTAGGAAGTTTACCTATTTTTTTTCTTTTTGAAAGATGATTAAATACAATATTGCACAATCAGACCTTCACATTCTACCAGGCATATGGTGAGTGTTCAACAAATGGCGTTTACTGTTACTACTCTTTATTTGCTCAGCCACAGATGATCACCACACAACCATTTTACCCCGTGCTTAGGTAATATCTTCTTGCTCTCCTTCTCTCTCCCCTCACTGGCTCTTTCACTCTTCAATTCTTTCTTTCTCTTCTTGCTGTGGTCACCTCCACAATCATCCTCAAAGTCCACTACTATTTCTATTCTCATTGTTCCTATCAATAATTCCACCAGTCAAGTAGTACAAATTTGTATATTTACAAATTTCTTTTTTTTTTAAAGATTTTATTTATTTATCTGAGAGAAAGAGAGTACATGAACGGTGGGGGGAGGGAGGGGGAGAGGGAGAGGGAGAAGCAGGCTCCTGGCTGAGCAGGGAGCCCAATATGGAGCTAGATCCAAGGACCCTGAGATAATGACCTGAGCTGAAGGCAGATGCTTAACTGACTGAGCCACCCAGGCACCCCTGTATATTTACTTTGTAGTCCTATAAAGTACCAATGTGTTTCTTATTGAGGTATATTATTAAATTTAAACAATCTATTTAAATTACTATATCAACTTACACTAGGAGGTCCTATATGCTAATATAAATGCACACCACCCAAATATTATCGCTCATTGGGAGATCCCTTTAGTCTTCATGGACTGATATGTCCATGGATGTATCAGATTGCATTTATAATGCAGAAGAAGGCCTGCTTCTGCTTTCCATGGCACCATTTTATATTCAAAGTAAGGATGCATGTTAGTTAGCTCATGGCATTTTCCTTCAGTCTAGTGTATAAGATGTGGACATTTGGGGTGACATTTTGGCTCATGATCATCATATTTCTTTGGTCAGTCCAGACATTCCTGGGAAGGATTTTAACACTTCTTTTTATAGCACTCTGTTTTCTGGAAGTCAACCTGTACTTTCATGGACTCTTAAAAAATCAAGTCACGTGTTGTTTCTAGTGCTTGGAACTATCTCTCAAAGACATTTGCTGATTACCATGTTAATGCCTAAAAAATATTTTAAAGCTTTTTTCCTGAATGCATTATCTTAGTATTCAGAATTAAGATCTGTCTCTGATTCAAACACCAAAGTATAATCATGGAAACTATTTTTTCAGGAGATTAGATTTTCCTGGCTGAGATGGCAATGAGTCTGATTGTCAAGGAAAACTCTCCACATGAACAATATTCTAAAGGAAGAATAAAGAGGCTTTCTCTGGGAATTTCAGAACACGGAGGGAAACGATTGTTTAAGGTGGGCCTGGTTTTGGCAATGATTCTTTAATATATTGAAAAAAGTGTGATAAAATTTTTAGTTTTACTTCTTCTTAACCACAAGATGGCACCAGTTTCCCATTTTTAAAAGCTTGACACTGCTGTTTTTCTTTTTTTTTTTACATTTTTTTCAAGATTACAAGCTGTTGGGTGACGTTTGGTTATAACTTTCCCTCACATACAGGCTCATAGACTGTAAGACTAGAGTTACTGCATTAACTAAGAATTTGTAGGTGGAATAAGGTTGATAATATGCATTGCTTGTAACAAAGCTTCAATGTGGAGGGAGTGACTAATGAATAAGGGGGAATATTGCAGTAATTTTGCTCACAAATGTTAAATTACAGAGTAAGTTTCAAACTCAAAGCCTCATACTGGCAATTTTATGAGCATTTTCTCATACAAACTCATATAAATGAGTATAAGCCAGCAACTAAAAAGCAATAAATATTAGAAATCTATTTACATGCTTTGGGATCTGGCTATATGTATGTCTTGTCTTAGTTACCAGAATTGTAACGCATTTATGAGTTTGGATGGCCAAGGCCCAGAATCAAAGCAGATTGTATCTAACTGCTTCCTGCTAGTTTTTCTAGATTATCCTATAAAAAATATTCAGATTTCTCAAAATGACTACAAAATAGATTTTGGCTAAACATTCCATGATCACCTTTTTTGTGATGTTACCTTTAAAGCAACTTGAAGCTGTGACATCCTTGTGAGACTCTAAGCCCTGGTGAGTTTGGGATAGGGCCCAGGAATGATGAGATGGCATTGATGAAGCCTGTCTGTTTTAATTGTTTTCCACATTAGTTTACAAGTGTTAGAACAGTTCCAAAGGACTTAAGGCAGAGATGAAATTTTCTCATTCAACTGAAAAGTCCCCAGATAGCCTGGCTTCCGGAACAATTGGATTCTGGGCTCAAACAACATCATTAGGGCTTGATATCTGACCCCCGGCCCCTGCCTCGCACTGGGCTGGTTTATGTGCAAGCTTCCTGTCACAGTCCCCTGGAACTTCTAGGCTCTCTCTTTGTGGCAAGATGACTAAGGCAGTTCTAGACCCAGAAGAGTTCAAGATTCAAGTGTAGTGGGAACACAGGCCCTTTATTTAGAGATCTGGGAATCACTCATATGTCCACTCACCAACCAAGCTCCAAGGGCAGGGGAATGTGATGTGCTGATTGTCGTGGACCTGAGACATCCGGTCCACCATTGGACCAGTGTATGTGGACTAGACTGAGGAAGGAGTAATCTCCAGGTTGAAATATATACAAGGGCCATATCATTTTTAAGTTATATTTCCCTTAGCATACGAATGTTTTGATCCGCTTACGTGTGTGTGTGTACTAGAATAAACAAATGCTGTAAAGGCCAATGCTATAGCATATGGAAGCCTCCTTTGTTACAGGGGTGTGATTTAAATGGTTGGAATCTCAACAGGAGGGAAAGGAGTGTCTCTGGGGGTTTTGCAAGTGAAAAAGGCATTGGGAAACTTAAATTGAGTCAGATGTAAAGAGAAGAGAAGTCAGATGTAAAGTGGTCTTGGCCAGGAGTTCCCTGTCTGGTCCAAGAGTATGAGTTGGCAGAGAATATAGGCTAGGATGAGAAAGAGGGTAAGAATGTCAGCTGTGCTGAGCGTCGAACTCTCCTACAAATGATATTTTGAAGTGAGGGGTGTACTGAGGGTGTGTTTGAGGAAGGAGACGGAAGAGATCAGAGAAGGAGAAGCATGCCTAAGGCAGAAGCAAAAAGTAGAAGGCAATTCCACCCACTTCTCAGCTCTGACCTAACTCTGTTAACATATTCTGGTTTGGCAAACTGTCCTGGGCCTACAGAAGACAAATGAAGGGAACCGCTGGGGAACCAGCCACCTTCCTGTCATAAATGCTGTTGTAAGGTTGTTGTCTAGCTGTAGTTCTAAGACCTTCCTCTCCTCACCCTCCCTTCATCGCCTGTTTTCCTCCTCTTCATCAGTCCAATCCCTTTGGGTTATAAGTAATGGAAACCCAGTGCAAAGTAGCTTAAGCAAAAGGGAGTTTATCAACGCCTAAGACTTAAAAGTTCAGGGTTTGAATGACTCCAAACAGCTGCATATAGATGCTCCACTGTTGCCTCTTTCTATTTTTATTTTTTCTGTTGTCTTCATTCTCCCTCACATCTGTCCAGGGTGCCGGGAAGATTGTCCCAGCAGCATTAGACTTTCATGATTTTCATAGCTCAGTCTCAGAAGCCATTCGTCTCTTTCCCAGTATTCCTACAAAGGACCCTCATTGGTTGGTCTGGGTTGTGTGCCCACCTGGCTGACCACTGCGTAAGAATTATGGGGACCACCGAAGGTGCAATACTCAAAAGAAAATGTTTATGGACAGATTTTAAATGTAACCCATGTCCATTATATCTTCCTAGGAAACTGTCAGGACTGTAACACGGCCCCAGGCCAATGTTCCCAATGCAGTAAGAACTAATCTACTAAATACAGTGAAAATGCACAGTGTGTAATTATGCATAAGGACTAGATCTAAGTTTGGAGATATTCAGCCTAGGAGGAAAATCTCATGGAGAGAATTACAGGTTTGACCCGTTGTTACCCTCTAGTATTTCCTGTTCTTTTTAGCCATTTACTTCCATGGGTAAGCATAACGGTGGGCAGGTTGACTTGAGAAGAATTTCTGGTCTCAGAGTCTCCCGACCTAAAATCAATCGCTTTCCCTCTCCCTCCTTCCATCCCTCCCTCTGCACCTCCCCCACCCCATCACCAAATGTGACTGGATTTCCCTTGACCCACTGTATGTAGGACTTGCTCAGAATCCTGAAATGGGACATTCGACAGAAATCTTGGGACTGAAATCTTTGTGTTCAAAGTGGGGATTGGGCATGCTTCCTTATACTCATGTGGTCATATAATTGTGCCAATAATGAAAGCTCTAGATGTAGCTACTTTCATTAACTTCCATTTCACAGAGGTAACAAGTGTTCTGTTGTGAGTGCCTGGGAAGCTGTCTCTTGCCAAATCTGGAGAAGAATATATGAAGGGAAGAGTTCTTCTGGGTAAACCTTCTTGGTACGAGGTATCAGAAGCTTTTGTAGAGCTCAACAGCAATACTGCAAAGTTTAATTATATACTCATATATTTTAGGCTCTCTAAGTTTATTTGATAAAGGTTCAACCCATTATATTAACATAATGACTGTGCTTGTCTTGTGGAAAACTTGGAAACAGACTAATAAAATATCTCCCCTGCTATGAAAACTAGATGGCTTTAGTTTGAGAGAATTGAATGTGGTTCATCGCAGTCTGACACTGACAATTTCTACACTATTTTGGACAGCATTCTCAGAGCATTTAACATTTACTTTGACGGCAAAGCTGTGGCAAGAAAGGTTCTGATTGAGTGGTTATGAACCAAAAACCAGGTAAGAAGCTTGACTTTTAGGCATAATTTCCACCCTGTTAATCCTCCTATGGCTCTTTAGGAAATGAGATAGAGAATAATCCATTCTTAGTGGGCTGAAGAGGCTCAACATCTGAAAAGTTAGCACGTATATTGGAAGTTAAATTTCCATTTCATACAACTAGAAAATAAGACAGACTATTCCAGAAACAACTACGGACGTTAGGAAAAGGAATATTTCTTAAAGAACATGCACCTGTAAATCAGAGAAGATGTTATCCTAACATTATTTGAAGTTTCAACAACTCAACGTTGGTACAATTAATGATGGCAGCCCCTCCGGTCCAGCGTTCTCTCACGCAGGTGCTCTGCACACCACGTGAATAGTCACTCTCGGTGTCGTAACTTCCATCTTGCCATCATCCGTCACCTCACCTCCAGAGGCAGAAATGACAGCATTTCACCTTCTGACCACAGCCTTCCCTTGTTCCAGATCACGTGGTCGTCACTTTCCACTACTTTGAACCTCACTGGCACAGACAGGTTCCTCACGCTCTGCTCCTCCCAGTACCCTGGGCCTCTACTCTTACCATTCCCAGCTTAGATTTCTCTTTCCTCAATGGCCAGTCCCCCCACTTGTATTTCAAATTCCATCTTTCCGTTTTTTGTCCAGTTCTTTACTACACTATTAATAACCCCTTCTCTGTCTTGTAACTTCATTCTACTTCTCACTGAATCCTCCTGTTAGCTTTTAAATATATTAAAGACTCTCCCATTAAAATAACTAGAGTTGGTTCTCATACACTGCTTCAGCTACCCTTCTGTATCTCTCTCCTCCACCCTCAGACTCCTTCAGAGAAGACTTGGAGTCACAGCATCCACTTCCTCACCTCCCACTTACTGCCCAGTCCACTCCTATGTAGCCTCTGGCTCGACAGAGGTATTCTCAACACCTTTCACTGAAGTCACCAGTTTTGCGCTTCCACATATAGGTGAGATCATGCAGTATTTGTTTTTCTCTGTCTGGCTATTTCACTTAGCACAGTGCCCTCAAGGGCCATCCGTGTCATGGCAATGGGAAAGATTTCCTTCCTTTTTACAGCTGAATAACTTCCCACATTCTATATATATAGTGGATATCTATATCTATATATCACATCTTCTTTATCCATTCATCCATTAATGAACACTTAGGTTGTATCCATAGCTCAGCTATTATAAATAATCCTTCAGTGAACATGGGGATGCATCTATCTTTTCAAGTTGCTGCTTTTGTTTCCTTTGGATAAATACCCAGAAGTGGAATTGCTGAATCATATGGTAGTTCCATTTTTAATTTCTTGAGGAACCTGCACACTGTTTTCCACAGTGGCTGCACCCATGTACATTCCCGCCAACGGTGTACAAGGGTGCCCTTTTCTCCATGTCCTCACCAACACTTGTTATCTCTTGTCTTCTTTTTAATAGCGGTTCTGACAGATGTGACGTGATATCTCACTGTGGCTTTGATCTGCATTTCCTTGATGATGAGTGATGTTGAACATCTTTTCAAGTAGCTGTTGGCCACCTGTATGTCTTCTTTGGAAAAATGTCTATTCAGAGCCTCTACTCATTTTAAGATCAGACCGTGTTTTGTTTTGTTTTGCTATTGAGTTGTATGAGACCTTCGTGTATTTTGGATAGCCCCTCCATCCCAAGTCCTATTTCCCCGTTCCCTTTGCATTGACTGGTACCACCATGCATTTGGACATGCTAGTCTATCTCTCATCCTATCTACCACTGGATTCTGACATCTTTACTGCTGGAGCATCTTTTGAATTCTTCTATCAGTTTCTACCATAGTCTAGACACAATTTTTTACGTGGTATATTGCATTATTGGCCTTAAAAGTGACCTTCTTGTATGCAATCTGACCTTCACCCTGGCAGAATATGAATCTGATGATACCACCCCTTGGACAAGACACTTCAGAAATTCCCCTTTCTATTTAGGATAAAGACTCCATTTCTAAACATAAGTCACCTGTGCCTGTATGATCTGGCCCCTCCCTTAAACTCTGACTTTCTCTTGCACCACCTCCCTCACTCATCTATGCTCTAACCTCTCTGGCCATGCTCTCTCTTGCCACAGAATATTCTCACATGAGGCTCCTTCTATCTGGATTACTCTCTTGCCCCTCCACTACTTACCAAGTTGGCTCCTATCTTCCCACAAGATAAGCTCCAGCTTTACCTCCTCGAGTGTGCCTTTGTGGACCCACCTTGCATCTATTTCTTGGCACTTATCAGTGATAATTTTACATTTGCTTCTATTATTATTGTTAGCCAACATTGCCTGTCTTCCCTACTGGACTCAAGCTCCACAAGGTCATGAATTATGTCTGTTTTTGCCAATCGTTATTACCATATAGCCCCAGGCAAGAGAATGTAATAGGAGCTCAATAAATATTTGTTAGATGAAAGATTGCTTAGATTGCTTTACAATATATTTTTCTATCTAAAACAAGCAATGTGTGATTACTGTTAGGTTTGTGCCGTCTTGAGAGTTGTCCTGAAGTGGCCAGCAGAAACTTTGATGGCATACACGAAAGGGAGCGTACATAGCAGGCCACTGTGTGTGTTCTTTCAGAGTAGGTTGTGATTATAATCGCCCAATTTCTCAGAAGAAATGAATTGTGGCTCCCACCTTATTTCTTCTCTAGCCCCATAAAAAGCAGACTAAATGGAATCAGTTAATTTAGCACCGTTTCAAGTGAAGTTTCACACTCTTCCTGGGATGGGATAGCATTATAGGCTAGTCGAGATGATCTAAGATTGGCCGTGGACAATTGCAGTTGGTGTTCTTCCCTACACGTCGGGAAGCATGTCGAAGTTTCAAGAAGTGTTACCAGAAAAAAAAATCTTGTTTGCCTACCTAAAAGCTGTTCCTACCTTTTCTCCTGCTGTAGAGCCTTTATTGTAATCCAGTGTGTAGCCCCAACTCATGTGACTTGAGAAAGACACACTATCCAGGCCCCGGCAATAAATTCTAATTGATCTAAGCCAGTCATTGCGATCCAGTATCCTTGTCAGTTATTGAATCTGGTGTGGGCATGTCCCTGTATTTCTGCCCAGTGAGATGTGAGAAGCCTTCGGGTTCTTGGAGAAAAGGCTCTTCTCTTATTATCAGAGGCACACGGATGAGCGGTCCCTCTCCTTCTGCTCAGTGCTGTTGTGTCTGAATGGGGTCCTGAGAAGGCTGCAGCCAGCTTGTGACAATGGGAACTAGTCTGCAGATGAGAGACATGCTGAGTATAGCAGGGAAGAAAGATAGAAAGCTCTGGGCCACAGGCTAGTTCTCCTCACTGATGTGGCTGGGTAGGCATGCGCAATTTGCCGGATACACACACACACGCACATGTTTGTACGTGTGCAACAAAGAATTTGGCAAAACATCATGTGCTTCAGTTTCCTTCTGCTGTTGCATGCATATACGGATAGAGTATACCCATCACGGGACAGAATCTTGTAGGGCTGTGTTTCAGGAATGAAACTGAAAATTAACCACTTTCATCAATTTCATTGCAGGTGAAAGAAAAATTGGGGTATGGCAAGCACTGAAAAATTTCCCAGCCTGTCATGGTTTCTTCCACTTTTAAGAGCTTGGAGATTACATTGGCCCCACTTGGATAACCCAGGACACTCTTCCTGTCTTAAGGTCAGCTGGTTAGCAATCTTAATTCCATCTGCAACTTTAACTCTCTTTCTGTACGCAACAAAGCCTAGTCACGAGTTCTGGGCATTAGGACGCAGAGGTATTTGGGTGTCACTCACATCCTTGCCGTCTTAGTATGTCTTCCACTTTAGGTTCATTCAAAAACTTATCCATTTGGTGAACATTTGAGCCCTTGCTATGGAAATGGAAATGGGACGTGGTCCCTGCATTTAAGGAGGTGATGATTTAGCAATGTCTTTCTCATAAAATGCTTTAATTTGTAGCATTCGATTTGATGATAAGGGAGATATTGTTCTAAATAGTCTAGATATCCTGTCCCAGATACTCTAGATGTATGTGTATATGTGTGTTTTTCATTTTCTAGCTGAGTAACAGGAAGTTTACTGAGGTAAAGCTACTCTTACCCAGGAGTGCAGCTGGGAAGACACGGAGACAGTGTGTGAATGGTGATGTTCTTGCTTGTCCAATGGTTTTTCCTCTGTATCAGTGAATGCTTTATGTATGAAGAATTCCGGTCTCATTTTTGCTTTACGATAACTTCCAGGCCTGTAAAGTAGAAAGGGAATGTTGCTTTCCCTGTTTTCACAGAATTTCAGCTGAGAACAGTGGGTGATAGAATCCTCATTGCATCCATAAAGTGCAGGGACGGTAACTTCCAACAGTCTAAAAGGAATAAAGATTTCTTGAAGTTTTCTTTGACATACATCAGGAATACATACGTATGTGAGTGCATGTGAGCCTGTGAGTGGCTTTTCCTCTCTCCTCCTGGTGGAGAGACTCTTGCATGACTCTTGCCTTAAGAATTCTAAAGGCCGGAGTTTGGCAGGAGTTAATCCATCAGCGCCGCAAAGAGGAAGGGCAGCAGAAAAACATGCCATTTGGGAAGGAAGGGTATGTGATTTCATGGGCTGGAGGATATTGCACAGACGAACGAGCTGTGCTTGAGTGAACAGACGGGTCCCTCTCTGGAGGGCAGGGGACCTCACCAGGAGTTTGTGTGGTGGGAACCACAAAGGGGATTTTAAAAGAAGTCAGCTGCAAGAGCATCTGCGTTGGGGGATGCAAAAACTCCACCAAGGAGACCCAAGACAAAACCTGCCTTAACAGAGTGAACAACAGCTATTTTAGAGGAACGACAGTGACGGGGACCGCACCCCTTCTCGGAGACAGCAGCAGGATGGGAGAGGAGGAGTGGAGGAGAGGAGGAAGGCAAGAACAGACACAACCCCCTACCCCTTTCCCCTCGCTGATGTCAGTGCTGGGCGTATTCCTTTGTCCTCCCGAACGACTTTGTGCTGAATGGTTCTCTAAAGGACAACTTTTAATTTTAAATGCAGTGTTTCTCAAACTTGGGTTTCTAAGTTTCTGGGAGTTACTAAGTCTAAAGGCTCAAGCTGTATCTTGGGAGGTCAGGCTCCCGCCTTACTCATTTTTTCACAATATTACCTTCAGTATAATAATTTGTATTTAAATAGCTATATCCATTGACATTGAAGAACCCACAAGATGTCACATTTATAGCTTAAAATAAATAACCCCGACTTGAGGAGACTCTTACCTGTCAAATGTCACAAGCACAGGCAGGAGTATGTCAAGATTTGTGTCTCATAATTGGGACTAAACATAGGACGAAACTTCGCTTTCGGTTTTGCCATTTTGTCCTGGGGATTTGTTGCACCAGTCCAAAGTGGAGTTGGTCTCTGATCTTTAGGAAATGAAACAGGGTCACTGTGGCAGTACATAAGACAATTTCTTGTCTTAGGGATGGGCGCTGTCTCTGTATACAGTGGCTTTGGTCTGGGTGGGTCCATGGCGGGAGATGGCCAGGAGAGGAGGTGACTGAAAGGGAGGAAGGCCCTTGTGATTCTCCTTAAGTAGGATGACTACCGCTGCTCTTTTCAAAAGGCACAGGCAGGGTTATCATCTCTGCATCTCTGAATGGGTACATGGAAATCTAGGTACCTTCAAACTTTATTTGTAAGTACACCCAACTGCTTCCCCGCACAGCTGACCCAGTAGAAATGTGGTAGAGTAATATACAGCACAACATACCCTAAGTTGATCTTGGATCTTCATCTATGCACCCTTTGGGGCTGCCAGCCATCAGTGATTTGAAGATTCTTCCTTCGGTCAGAGGAGGATGCCTTAGCCAAATTGAGGCAAGTAGCCATTGTTGATTAGAAACTTTCAAAATCACCTATTCCTTCTAACCAGTGGCAATGGGGCCCGAGTGAAGAAAACACAGACTGTGATAAGTAAAGCTTTACCCTAGAAAAACAGTCTGCTGAAAAGTTTTTGGTCTCAAAACACTAATACAAGAGTCAATCACTGGGAGCAGAATTCATATGAAGAAAATAACGAAGCTTTTTCTCAGGGAATGGGCAAAGTATTTCTCCACATTCCTGAAGTCACCTGAAACTGTAATGCATTTCACCACATTTCAGCAAGATAATAAGAAAGTGCTGTGGGGACAATGGCTTGTCTTGTACGCATTTGTCTGTGTGAGGATGAAATAAGCCACCAGTGGTGCGGAAAATCTGTAACTAGTGTTGAAAGGGTATTGAGGGGTGCCCGGGCGGCTAGTCGTTAAGCGTCTGCTCAGGTCATGATCCCAGGGTCCTGGGATCGAGCCCCACATCGGGCTCCCTGCTCGGCGGGAAGCCTGCTTCTTCCCCTCCCGCTCCCCCTGCTTGTGTTCCCTCGCTCGCTCGCTGTATCTCTCTGTCCAATAAATAAACAAAATCTTTAAAAAATAAAAAAAGAATAGGGTATTGAAATGATAGATTATATTTATTCATTCCTTACTGGCAAAGGAATTATGCAACACACTAGCTTTTATTTATTTTATTACCAAAAAATTGTTGGCAAAAGGCCTCGATAATGTATTTCCTTTTCAACACTGGAGAAAGTGTTGAAATAAAAGTAAGCTATTGTTTATTTTTAAAGTTACCAAATTTCTGTTCCAGAAATATTATGACCTTCACTTTTAAATGGTGTCGATAATGTAGGAAATGAACTATATTTCTTGGTCAGCAATCTGAAAAATTCATAAAACCCTGTCCCCTCTTTGACTCTTGAACCTAGCAGCGGTAGGCTGCTCCCAGAATTTCCATTAGAGTTGATGAAAGACACAGGTGCGCTCTGAGAGGCAACCATTTCTGGTGGCCTGTTATTTGAATAACATTATAAAAGACTGCTTTAGAGAGAGAACCAGTATGGGTAGGGGGCAAAAACCGAGGGACAAAAAAAGTCTGTGTTTCTCTATGTGGGTGTATATTTATGTGATTTCATTGGTTGCCTAGTTCAAAGAATATCTCTTGAGAAAATAATTGTGGGGGAAATAACTCAGCAGAAAGAGAATAATGGAAAGGAGAACCTTAAAGGATTAATATATTTGGGAATCTAGTTTGCAATCTTGTGCACGTATGTGTGTGTGTGTGTGAGAGAGAGAGAGAGAGAGAGATGGGGGAGAGGGAAGGTGAGAGAGGGAGAGAAGAAAGGGAGGGAGGGAGAGAAAGGGAGAGAGAGAGGGAGGGAAGAAGAGAGAGAGAGAGACAGGGAGGGAGAGAAAGAGAAGGAGAGAGAGAGGAAAGAGAGAGAGAAAGTAAGAGGGATTACTGACTGCTACCTCTATTGGTAGCATCTATTCAAAAACTATGCATACCTACTAAGATTGTTTTAGGCTCGGCCATCTCTATGCCAAATATCTGTTTCTTCAGGAAGTGACTTTTAAAAAACCTCAATAGCTCTATCATGGCCTGCAATTGATTCTTGGCTCAAGATTATTTGGCTTTAGGTTTTTATTGATGGGTTGTGTGTTTTTCCTATTAACATTTTTTTTTATGATTTCCATAGCAGTTTAACACCTGGAATATAGTTTTTATTTTGGAGGAAGAAAACTTATTTATTTCATTTTATTAATTTTTTTCAAGGTCTTTTAACATCATGACCTAGGTGGTTGTCCTCATCGTTGTTGATGATGGTTATTATTTGAATGAGTTAAATGTCATATGGGCTTAGTCAACCTGAAACTTTAAGTGTGTGAGTTTTATTTTGTTGGGCCAACATTACAAAAGAGGATGAAAACAATGCACCGTTCTGAAACCCTTAAGGCAGGCTCTGGGCATCTGACATGTCTGTACAAAACATAATCACTTATTTTGCCTGAAAGCACACGCCAATGCTTTTTGCTATATTTCTCTGTTGCTAGATACTGGATTTCGTATATCCCTACAGTCAATCTACCTCCACGTACTTTGTAGTGTCTGATAGGCTGATTCTCCACAAATGTTCAGGGCACAGATATCACAGCAGACTTGAGAAAAATGTCCCTTTGGTTGGATTTTGTTGTGTCACATTATTGAATTCCTTTTTCTCTTCTACTTTCCAAAACGTAGTACTCCTAGAGATTCCTGCATTTATAAGAGTATCCTTCAACATGCCAGAGTGTGCTGAAGATCTGGAGGGCTTGGCGTTTCCAGTGAGTGAAGACTTTTGTTATGGCAAAATAATGAGGTGTGGGCTTTTTATTATGAAGTCTCCCTGGAGTGTCAGTGGTTTTTTTTTTTTTAATTGCTTTTCTACTTACTAAAAGTAAGTGAACCCTTAAATCTAATAAATTCTGTTATAATAAGGAACATACTTTATAATTCAAAATCAATTTCTTTGTTGATACGCAGAAAGTTGATGCCGATCCCAAGCCATTTTAGAAAAGAGAAGAAAACAGTAATCATGATCGATAATATGTAGGAGTACTGCACTTCCTTTACCTAAATTTACTTTCCAGGTTAATGTATGTTAATATACTTATAAGAATAAGCTTTCATTTCCCCTCCAGTTTGCTCATGAACCGCTGTGGCAATTTCCTGCCCTGCCACCAACACATGTGGACACACACACAGACACTAACTGGTGTATGTATGTACACACACATTCCTATCTAGTGATGAGGTCTCACGTTATCCTGCTGGACTTCATGGTAATTGCAATCCAGATGCTCAAAAAAATATTTGTGAAATGAATGAACAGATTGCAGGCTTTTAACACTAGAAAGGAGATTTATTATTACTGTTGTCAAAAAGAAAGAAGTGTTAACAACCGCCTCTCATTTACCCTCCCTCTTTTAGTCGGATATTCATTCTCTGAGTCTGTTCTTCTTATCAGGACTGAAATGCCTAACAAGCAATGTGGTCGTAATGGCTCTTCCTGGATTCGGACTCCATTTGCAATCCCTGCCCTGCCTCTTGAAGAAAATCTGGGCTGAAGGTTTCTGTCTCAGGGCATTGTCCATGCAGAGTAAAGATGAAGTCCATAATAATTCCACTGTGAGTCAGGTCAGATGCCCTCTGAGAAAAACTTGAACTTTAGAATTCTTAAAGCCTTTCTCTTTTTGAAGAAAAGAATATATTCTTTTCAATTATCTATGCAAAAAGAGAAAATGAATGCTGATATTCTCTATTAACGTTAGAAAAATAAACAGCAAGATCACTTTAAATCTACAGTTGCCAGGACTATCCGCTCTCCTCTGCACAGCGTCAGATAATAAGTATTCTATTATGTATCATGTGTGCACATACGCACACATATACATACATACGTGTGTGTGTATGTATACATACATACATATGTACATATATATAAAACAATAACAGATATCAGTTGTGGACTGAGTATCAAATCAAAGTGATAATTTTAAATGCTTGTATGTTCTTCATTATAAGTATAGCGGTGTCATAATTTGATTATCTCTTTTTTCCAAAGTTACTCTCAGCTGATACTATAAAAAAAAATGTTCATTTTTAAGTAACCTCTACACTCAACATGGGGCTTGAACTCACAACCCTGAGATCAAGAGTCACATGCTCTACTGACTGAGCCCACCAGGTGCCCCTACAGTTTGATACTTATATGGCCAACAAATTCTTTAACTTTACACAGTATGACTATATACTTTGACAAATATTAACTGACAAAGTTATACTTAAATCACCTCAAGGATTTTTCTCCATAAAGAAAAGGAAAAAAGTTGGGGGGAGGGGTGGGAATAGAGGGTGAGAGTCATCTTATCTTGCAGATTTGCAGCATAAAAGGATATTATTTATAGTGGTGATGTATTCTTTGGAATTTGAAGGCAAAAGTGTTATATGGAAGAATTTTTCTGAACTTCCTGGGCAATTGGCATAGGATATGTATCAGTCTCTTTTGCAATTTCCTTGAAAACCTATTTACTTTGTTAAAGCAAAGTCTTTTTGTTGTTATTTTAGGAAGTTTAAGAGACAATCAAGGGAATTGTAAGATCATTTTCGCATTATATGGCTATTAATTTATTGAGAGAGAAAAGGGATTTTCCAGATATATTGAAGTCCCATGTAATTAATTTACTTCAAAGCTTACTTCAAGGAGATGAACTAGAGTGAACCCAAACTGTAAACTTAGATAGCAAAATGAATGACATAAATAGGAAAAAAGACAGGGGACTTGTTTCCACCTCCAATGAGGTCATTGAAAGACTGTCCTCTTATTGGAAATAACAAGACAAAATGTGTTGAGCAACTGTCTTCAGAAACCGGGCAATAAACAGTGGAGGACTATGATCCCTGGAAAAAAGGAAACAAATGAGGTGAACCATAGAACCCAGTTCTCTGACCTCCTCAGAGACATTTTCCAGACTGCAGCCCGGGAAGGAGAATCTAAGCAAAGCATAGCATTTTCTCTAAGTCGAGGAGACCAAGCAGAGTTTAGCGGGGATGAGGTGGCCGAAATATGTGAGGCTGAGTGCCAGGGAAGAGAGAGCTCTAGCGATAAAGTGCCTCAGAAATGTGCACGGGGTTCCTTGCAGTTTGTCCTCAAATCCCCAGTCACATATGTGGACGATGAAGTTCTTTGAAGTCAGGCAAAGCCTGGCCAGAGTCTGTCCCTAAATACTTAACCACGCATGCATGGATAAAACTCCACGAGCTTAGGCAAAACATAATTAGAGAAATAGATGCTAAAAAGTTGCCCAAGCTAATCCAGAGCTGGGGGACGGTTAAATTTTGAACAGCCAGACTGCAGAGTCCGCCCTGGGGCTGTCAGGAGAAACTCCAGAGAGTTTTGCCTCATACTATGGCACAACTAGCCCTGGGACTAAAGTCTACTCTAGACTTGCCCTAACAAGGCTTATAAACAAGTCTTGAAAGGATCAACCTGCTATAGAAACAACTTCCTGTCAGATCAAAGTCCAATAGTATTTAAAGGAAGCAAAGAGGGGCGCCTGGGTGGCTCGGTCGTTAAGTGTCTGCCTTCGGCTCAGGTCATGATCCCAGGGTCCTGGGATCGAGCCCCACATCGGGCTCCCTGCTCGGCGGGAAGCCTGCTTCTCCCTCTCCCACTCCCCCTGCTTGGGTTCCCTCTCTCGCTGTGTCTCTCTCTGTCAAATAAATAAATAAAGTCTCTAAAAAATAAAATAAAATAAAATAAAATAAAATAAAATAAAATAAAGGAAGCAAGGAAATTTAGTACTCAACATATATACTCTACAAGGTCAGATAAAACCTGCTAAAGAAACTACAAGGATCTACAAGAACTGATAAATGAACCTAATAAGGTTACACAATATAATTTAGGTATGTTGAAATCAGTTGTATTTTTATGTAGTAGTAAAAACAAAATGGAAAAGGAATTCAAATTTATTTACAATGCCATAAAGATAAAAATACTTGGAAAGTAAATCAACCTGAACCTATAAGATATTCCTGAGGGAAATTAAGGAAGACACAAATAAATGGAAAGGTAAACCATGTTCACAGATTAGAAGATTCCAAATGGCTAAGATACCTATTTTCCCCCAATTGATCTGTAATTCACTATAACCGAGTCATGAACCCAGAAGGTTTTCTGATAAATTGACAAGTGATTCTAAAATTAGTATCTAAATGGGAAGAACCAAGACTAGCCAAAATAATTTGGAAAAGAAAAATGCTGGACCCATTATACAACCTAATTTCAAGATTTAATATAAAGGTTCAATAATCAAGGCACTGTGGTATTGGCTTTGGGATAGACAAACAGATCAATGCCCAGAAATAGAGCCACACATAAACTGTCAGCTGATTCTTTGACAGAGGTGCCAAATTAATCCTACGCTGAAAATGTAGTCTTCTTACTAATGATGCTGGAAAACTGAATGGGTAACTGTTATGGGAAGATAATGAACTTCTATCCACATGTCTCAACAAATACAGATCTATGGATCATAGACCTGAATGTAAAATTAGAATTATGAGCTCTGAGAAGAAATCATAGTTGGATTTTTTTGTAATCTTGGAATAGGCAAAGACTTCTTAGAGAGGACACAGAAAACACTGACCATTTTTTTATGATAAATGATAAATTGGATTTCAAAACTTTAAAAATTTCATTTTATCAAGATACACTGTTAAGAAAATGCATACAAAGCCCCCAGACTGGGAGAATAAATAATAAGTTATACTTTTACATATTAATGATCTAGGAAGTTCAATGAAAATAATATTCCATTTATATTATAATGCATAAAATATTTGATTTTCAGGCAGAAACTTCTAACAATGAAACAAAAGGAAAAAATAATTGGAAAGTCATACCTTATGAATGATTGTATAGACCGTAATAAAGATGACAACACTTCCTAATTTAGTAAAGATATTTTAATGTAAGCCTAATTGATTTTTCCAGGATATTTTCAATAATAATTTAAATGGGATTTCCAAGCCAAGGAAACATGCCTTTGTTTTTAGTTTATTGACTATTTCTAATAGTGCCCTGTTATCAGATTGGAGTGTGACAATCAGGAATTTTATAATTGGTCTTTGATTTGTTAGTGGATATTCAAACAGACCTTCAAAAAAAAGGTTAAGAATACTGGAATAAAAATTAGGCCATGAGCAGCCCCAAATACCATAACAAGAAACATCATCTTAAAAAATGTCCTGAAGATGTATGCTTTAGCTGCAGATAAAACACACACCCCTATTACTGTTGAAAGTGCACTTTGTAACAGTGGGTAGCCTAGCCCATACACTGCCTCAATTGCTTTCGGTTTACTGACAGCTTAGAGCTGGAAACAAATGCCTAAGAAATGTGTGCAGAAAAATCGAAAGAAAACCCTATGCAAATGACAAGATTAACCATGGATATGGAATCGAGACTGACATTCCAGAATGCCAGGAGACCCGTTACTCCCACAATCGCAGAAGCAGTAGCAAAAGTTACCCACAAGGAACACAGTGGATGAGGAATTAACAATAAGGAAACAACGAACATAGCGGTTGATGCAACAATGACATTTCGAACAGTGTTTTCCAATACGGGGGTATACTGATCAAAATATACAAATGCCTGGTTATACACCATTAGGGGGATTTCGCACTTTTCAGCTCTGCTTCGTAACTGGGATAACACCTTCTTCTCATCGGCTGAAGAAGAAACACCCACGGTCTGAACGAAGCCCCGGGAAGAAATGATTTCATGTGACGATGAAATATTAGTATCAGACACAAAAAGTGGAAAACGTGTTAAAAAATTGGGCAAGCCGTTCATAAAAGTGTCCTTATCATTTACATCTTGCTTGCTCTTTTCCATATACTGCACATACTCTCGTAACCAAAACTCTGTGGGATTTTTATCTACATAGTCACTGTTTTCCAAATCTGCCAGACGTAGTTCCAGTTTTTGCCTAGCATCTTTATCCCAGTAGTCAAGAGTTTCAGTAACAACAACCATAACCCTGGGACCATAATCCAAAAAATATCCTCTTCTACATTAAAACATGGTGTGATGTAGGAATCGTCACTTGCCAAATTTCGAAGGTCTAAACCTTCCTGCACTTGGAAACACCCACAGATACTACTTATGATGTACAAAATGTATATAAGCACTACAAAAACTCTGGACTCAGTGCTTGTGAGAAAAGGGCCAAAACAGTCTCGAAAGAACAAATTCATCAGATGGATATCAGTTTCTTGTTCATCCGGGAGAGAATCACATGGGAGACAGCAGGACCTTTTCAGTGAGGAACATTTTTGTTCAGGAGTTTCTGGCTTTTTCAACCAGCGTAGACAGACTCCTTCTCTGTTACCATCCAGAGCCATAAATGCTCCGAAACAGGTGATGTTATCGAAATAAGAAAAGAGCAGGGTTGTTCCCGTATAGATGCAAAAGTATTGTAGGGACCTGAAAGAGGTCATAATCCCTGTATAGAAGGCTAGGACGTTGGTGATGGTGGTGATTGTAATCGACACCGCCACTTTGGAATAGACACTGGACAGCCGCTGTTTTGTGTTATCCACGAGGCTAGTCTTCTGCCAGGCAGAAATCATTATGAACATATCGTCAACCGCAACACCTGTTAAAAAAGGGAAACAATCTTCATGCATATTAATACCCATTAAAAACTAAACACATAAACTCAAACCATCTTCTTTGTCCATCTCTTAGAAGGGGTCTTATTTATCTTGCCCAATCTGTGCTTTGATACTATTTTCCCAGTTGCTTTCTCTGGTTGCCTCTGAATCCACCACAGAATTCACCCCTTCCTCTGTAACAACTCTGTGCTTTGTACATACTCCCGTTATTTGTACCTAGCACAGGATGCTCTACTCCTAGTCCTCATGTAGGGTGTTTTAATGACGAGTCAGGAAACTGTTGTGGGTGTTAGTCGAAGCAGGATTAGCAGTGTATCTTTGATTCCACTGGATTACTTGAGAGACCATTTTCCCTCATAAAACATTTTTAAAAATTTTTTATTGTTATGTTAATCACCATACATTACATCATTAGTTCTTGATGTAGTGTTCCATGATTCATTGCTTGTGCATAACACCCAGTGCCCCACACAGAATTTGCCCTCTTTAATACCCATCACCAGACTAACCCATCCCCCCATCCCCCTCCCCTCTAAAACCCTCAGTTTGTTTTTCAGAGTCCATCGTCTCTCATGGTTCGTCTCCCCCTCTGATTTACTCCCCTTCATTCTTCCCCTCCTGCTATCTTCTTCTTTTTCTTTTTTCTTAACATATGTTGCATTATTTGTTTCAGAAGTACAGATTTGTGATTCAACAGTCTTGCACAATTCACAGCGCTCACCATAGCACATACCCTCCCCAATGTCTATCACCCAGCCACCCCATCCCTCCCACCCCCGACCACTCCAGCAACCCTCAGTTTGTTTCCTGAGATTAAGAAATTCTCATATCAGTGAGGTCATATGGTACATGTCTTTCTCTGATTGACTTATTTCACTCAGCATAACACCCTCCAGTTCCATCCACATCATTGCAAATGGCAAGATCTCATTCCTTTTGATGGCTGCACAATATTCCATTGTGTATATATACCACATCTTCTTTATCCATTCATCTGTCGATGGACATCTTGGCTCTTTCCACAGTTTGGCTATTGTGGACGTTGCTGCTATAAACATCGGGGTGCACGTACCCCTTCGGATCCCTACATTTGTATCTTTGGCGTAAATAACCAGTAGTGCAATTGCTGGATCGTATGGGAGCTCTACTTTCAACTGTTTGAGGAACCTCCATACTGTTTTCCAGAGTGGTTGCACCAGCTTGCATTCCCACCAACAGTGTAGGAGGGTTCCCCTTTCTCCGCATCCCCGCCAACATCTGTCGTTTCCTGACTTGTTCATTTTAGCCATTCTGACTGGTGTGAGGTGGTATCTCATGAGGTTTTGATTTGGATTTCCCTGATGCTGAGCGATGTGGAGCACTTTTTCATGTGTCTGTTGGCCATTTGGATGTCTTCTTTGGAAAAATGTCAGTTCATGTCTTCTGCCCATTTCTTGATTGGATTATTTGTTCTTTGGGTGTTGAGTTTGATAAGTTCTTTATAGATTTTGGATACTAGCCCTTTATCTGATATGTCATTTGCAAATATTTTCTCCCATTCTGTCGGTTGTCTTTTGGTTTTGTGGACTGTTTCTTTTGCTGTGCAAAAGCTTTTTATCCTGATGAAATCCCAAGAGTTCATTTTTGCCCTTGCTTCCCTTGCCTTTGGCGATGTTTCTAGGAACCTCATAAACCATTTTATACAGATGCCCAAACACATCAAGCCAACATTCTGTTGCTTAAAATGTAAGCTGGACTTATCTGTTCTACAGTTAGCATCTAACTATCAATGTGGTATGATTTGAGAGGGACCACATAGTTCTCTCTCTCTCTCTCTCTCTCTCTCTCTGTCTCACACACACACACACACACACACACACACACACACACACACACACACACCATTTTCCTCCTAGTTTGTTTTTGGTACCCAGAATGTCAGCATTTAAACTTACTTTCCCCAGTTAAGGCATTGTTAGTAAAATGCAAGTACTCTTAAGATCAGACACACGCACCAAAGTCAATCTTAAGAATCCCTTACATATTAATGCCTACTAAGGTAATTCTTTTCCACAGGGATGTTTTATGACTGGTTTGGAATAGAGACGACAGAAGAACATTTGAGGACTTTGAAATCACCACTGAAAACTTGGAAAGGAGGACTAGCAAGAAGAAAGGGGATTAGTAAGGACAGCATGAGCATGTTGCTGATAAAGTTCACCTCCCTCAAGCTTTCTACTAGGGTTGACACCTACTTCCACTCATGTATACTGATACAAACTCAATAAAATAAACAAGTAAATACAAAAAATGGAATAAAATGCTGATCTTCATTTCAATTTGGGGGGATCTTCTCCATGGGAGGGCACTAGGAATTGCAACTTTGTCTCTGATCAGATGTTCTATGGGTATGATCAAGAAGGCAGAAGGCTCTAAAAGAACATAAGTCTACACAGTCTGTCACAAACTGCATCCCGCCATCCCATGGCTAGCGGCCTTGAGGATTTCAGTTGTACTCAGCTGGACAAAAGGGAGAATCAGAAGTACTAAGGACCAAGAATGAACTCATCGATATTTATCAGGCATTTAAAAACTAGTTTTATTATTTATAGAACCTTATTCAGAAATTGTCCTCACACATTTCTTGCTTGAGTTGCTTAAATCACACACACACACACACACACACACACACACACACACACACACAGAACCGTTCACACTCCCGTGAATACACATACTATCCAATCCTGGTTTACATTCAATCAATTATATACACCTTAACCATAGTTGTTATTGGCTGTGGGGGGTACTGAGTGACTAAGTATAGCTGTGGACGAGACATCCAGTATACAGCTCATTACTGTCTCCCCTGGGAAACCAAATACTACTACTTCCAAGCTCCTTGCTTCCTCAAATATAAACACCTTTGTTTTCTCATGCTTATTATAAATTCTGAAAGTACAGGAAAATACAGAGAGAAAATTTGAGCAACTGTAATTCCACCCTTCATTTTTACATATGTCCATCCAGAATTTGTCCTGTACAAATACGCCCGTACAACTGTATCTCTCTATTTCGAACACCTTGTTTCATAACCGGCATTTTTCTGGCAGAGGTTTTAGGTCTTATATGTACCTTACAGATCTTATAAATCTACCTCTTTCTAAGGACTGAATAGGATTCAAAATCTTAATATGTTACGTTTGAGTTGCCCAATCCCATGTTGATAGGGGATTAGATGGCTTTCAAACCTTCCTGTTCTACATAATGCCAAAATGAACATAATTTTTCTACTTTTTAAGCACTTGTTACTAGGACAAATGCCTAGAAGTGGCATCAGTAAGCCAAAGGCATTCCCTGTTTAATTTTTAAGTCTTTTGATTTGTTGCAAAACTGGACTAACAGAAGGGTGTACCAGTTTATCATTGTCCCGTAGCAGAATGAGTGTTCATTTCCATACAACCTTCCTTCAATCTTGCTGACATTTATTAATCTGGTAAGAAAACAAGGCGTCTCACTTTTGGTTTAATTTTCATCCCTCAGTTAATTGAGAGAGGAAATTATTTTTTTCTTATATCTCCGGGGATTCATATTTCGGACTTTTGGGGTGTGAACCGCCTGTTCATGTCCCTTGTCTGTGTTTTCCCATCTGGGGTACTAGACTTCTCTACCTCTAAGGACACATAATATTCAATTTGACTTTCTTTTTTCCTGTCACCTCATTTTGGATCTATAGAGCCACTTAAATATAATTATTTTGCTTAATCTAACCTAAACTCCTTCCCTTATCTACTCTGCACCCCCACATTTACAATGTGTAGTCTCAACGTTTTGTTTTACTCACCCAGAATAAGAAACGGTGAATTTGCAACTAGGATCACAAATGGCACCCCAATGTCCAACATCAGGCCAAAACCGCTCACCACTGCCAAGGCCGCAGAAATCACTCCAAAGACTGCAGCTCACATTTTGTTGCATACACAGTCACTCCTGTAAATTTGGAGAGAAAAATCATGGGATCTGTGGTGGTAGCTTCTATACTGAAATTCCATCGGTTTATAGCATTCTCGACCTGGACACCCGGTCAGAAAGCTCTTGGGCAATCATTCCCATACCTGTCTACTGGAGACCTTTAACTCCCAGGCACCATCCCAGACCAAGTGGGAAAAAGGAGAGAGGGAACAGAGAAGTTATCTGTGCTTTTGCCAGACTTCCTGGGTGATTCTTCTGCAGCTGAGCAAGCACTACTCCCCACTGACTGGTAGCTGAGAACCACGAAGATACACTAAAGCACTCCTGATGGTTAATTCCACTCTGCTCTTCAAAGGGTGTCAATGGAATACAACAGCAAAGGGAGGGCAAGCTGTAGCAGAGAAAGTACCCATACCCAGTGCTCTTTTCAGCCAACCCTTGACCCCAGCTAGCCATAGATGCAATCCTAAATAGCTCCTGCATTTCAGAGCCAGGTTCAATATGCATTGTGCTTAGCAAAATGTAGAAAGACTCCTCCTTAAACATTTTCAGGATCCTTGTCTACTGCTGAAGTGGGCTCTAGAAAAGTTGCTACTAATTGCAAAAGAGTTGGAAATGTAGTCCATTTTGAGTAACAAAGATGTGCCTGTTTCCCAGAAATGAGAATATATAGACAGCATTTTAAAGTATGGATTCAGTACTTGACCTACCCAACAACCACAACATGACATTTTTTAAAAAGATTTATTTATTTATTTATTTATTTATTTATTTATTTATTTATTTATTTATTTGTCAGAGAGACAGTGAGAGAGCCAGGGAGCACAAGCAGGGGGCATGGCAGGCAGAGGGAGAGGGAGAAGCAGGGAGCCTGACGCTGGACTCGATCCCAGAACCCTGGGATCATGATCTGAGCCGAAGGCGACACTTAACCGCCTGAGCCACCCAGGGGCCCTCCACATTACATTTAAAAATATTGATAACCATCTCTGGTTTTATACCTCACTTGTTTGTTACCTGCTTCAAAACAAATGACTGATACTCGTCTCTAGATATTTTTAGGAAGAGAGAGAAACGAAGTTTGGATTGAAAACTAGGAGTCCACTATGGAAATGGAAGCACTGATTCTAACACAGCAAGAACACGACTAAAGACCTTTTACTGTTGTAACAATAAAGTAACTAAACTTTCTTATTATGAAAAAAAAGGTCTACGCCATGGCTGTATTTCACTTTTTTTCAGCCCACCGGCGCTAGGAGTTAAATTCAGGGCCCCAAATCAACCACATACGCAAAATTCCAGAGCAAAAGTAAGTTGCTTTCTTAGAATAAAATTTGACTATAATGAATACTTTCTTCAAACACTACTGGCTTATAGCAGTTTAAAAGAAGAAAGTAACAAAGATGAACTCTGAAATCAGAAAGATTAAGGAGGATAAAAGTTACATATGACATTTATTTCCATTCCTTCTTTCAAGTTTCCGGATTTTTGGGTGTGAATTTTTCAGATGCGGGAGTATGACTTTACTTTGACTAGTTGCTCAGTTGACTTTCTCTCAATGACCTTTATTTTAATGTTCAATAGGCAATGGAAGAAAAGATTGAAAGTGGAACACTGTAGGAGTTTGGTGAATACACTCGCAGATATTCCAGTCCCCCAGAAGGATTTTGCTTTAAGCAGTTTATCAGAATGACCTAGGAGAGTCTTAGAACCTTAGATTTCCTGGAACCTAGCTATGCAGATCCTGATTCAGTAGGTTTGTAGTGAAGCTGCTGAGTCTCTGTGTCTAAAACTTTCCTCATATGATTCCAGTGCTCAGGCCGATTTGGGCATCACTGGCAGCAAAATGGCCAATCTTCTGAATTTTTTATTCACTTAGCCGAGAAGGGCTAGATTAGAAATTACTGCCCTTAGAAAACAATCTGTATGTTTGGTGAGGGTTACCTTCCTTGAAAGGTAATGATGTCTCCCATGAGTAAACAATAATTTAGAGCGTGTTTGAGAAGGGAAAGATTTTCCCCAGATTGTTTCAGAAACTGATCTAATATTTGGGGTAAGTTTTGTCATTTCCAGAATGTTAGACAATTCTGAAATAGACTAGAAGCTCAATATACCACTACTTGCTGTAGAATAAGGTTTAAATTAGAGCATAAACTTGAAAAAGTCTTCCTATTGTTCACATGACTTCACTACAAAACAATAAACATAGGCCCCTAAAATGTGTTCAAGTAAGGGTTCGGGGGCGCCCGGGGGGCTCAGTCGTTCAGCGTCTGCCTTCGGCTCATGTCATGATCCCAGGGCCCTGGGATCGAGCCCCACATCGGGCTCCCTGCTCCGCGGGAGGCCTGCTTCTCCCTCTCCCACTCCCCCTGCTTGGGTTCCCTCTCTCGCTGTGTCTCTCTCTGTCAAATAAATAAAGAAAGAAAAATCTTTCATAAAAAAAAAAATACGGGTTCTGCGTGAGGCAAATGCATGCATGCAAGGAATAACCTTCATACCTAAGTATCTGACACAAGCAGGATAGGCAATGGCTTAGGGACTGTCTAGGAGGCCCCGCCCAGAACAGAGAGAAGAGATTCTCAGTGATAACAGAGGGGTAGGAGTGGGAGTTGTCCAAGGAACTTACAAACACATTCTTGGGGGAATTTGGTTTATTTTCGAGCCCAGAGAAGGCTTGAAATTGAATTGAATCATCGAACTGAAACATCATGGCAGCATCTGTACCTTAAGAATTTTCCTGCTCCCTTTCCTCTTCTCCCTGGGCATGCTCCAACCCAGGAGGCACCTTAGCAAGATGGAAAGTAGGGAGAGACGTGATAGAAGAGGGCTGGTGAGTCCCCCTTTTCCCCATTAAGGACTATCCCACGCAGCCTGCTCTGGCTAAGAGTGCTGGGGGGAAACTTAGCTTCAAACCCAGTTACCCCTCTTGATTATTACATGGACACTGGCATTTTAATTCTGAATGGGGCGTTTTGTCTTACCTAAGAATGACCACAAAAGTCACAGGACCTGCCTGAGTTTTCGGGCGACAGAGGAAGAACTTGCTCGACCTACAAAACTTAAAGGGAACAAAAGGGAGACCAAAATAAAGTTGCTGTATGTTTATACCTCATGAGTCCCATGTGTTCAGTATGTTGGTTACATCCACATAAAGTCTTCAAAGAGACATAAATATAAATCATTTTCTAATTGCCTTTGGTATAAGATTTTCTGTATTACTGTCCATAATCATCTGTTGTTTTTTTTTTTAAGATTTTATTTATTTATTTGACAGAGAGAGACACAGCGAGAGAGGGAACACAAGCAGGGGGAGTGGTAGATGGAGAAGCAGGCCTCCCGCGGAGCAGGGAGCCCGATGCGGGGCTCGATCCCGGGACCGAGGGATCACGACCCGAGCCACAGGCAGAAGCCCAACGACTGAGCCACCCGGGCGCCCCTGTCCATAATCATTTGTGAAGAGAAGCAAGAATTGATATAAACTTGTAGCTTCAGAACCAACTATGTAGTTGAAAACTTTCTCTAGTAGAAAACTTGTACCAAACCAGTTGTTGGTACCTTGTAGATTCCACACTAGTTTAACATTTTTTTTTTTTACTCTACCGACTTTAACAAGACTGAATTTTGTCTTTTCCCCTCCCCATTCTTCCTCCCTCTCTCCCTCCCTCCTACCCTTCCTCTTTAGTATTTTGGTTTGTTTGCTTTCTAGGGGATGTGGTCTTTCTTTCCAGAATAACAAAGTTGTGAGATAGTTTATTGACTCCAGAGAAGTACCCACTGTGGTTAACTCCCTTTACCTCCTGGGGCCTCATTTTTCTCTACCTTAAAATCTAGAGAGTTAAATGATATCATTTGTTCGCAAACCAACCTACGCATGGGAATAACTAGAGAAGCTTTTGAAATACAGATTTCCTAACTGAACCCACAGAGACTTCGTTCAATAGGGCAGGGCCTCAGAATATGTGGGTTTAGAGATCTCTCTGTGACTGCTGAGAATCACTGGAATGATATAATCTGTGGGGTTCTTTCTACACTTAAATTCTTTTGTTTTGCTGATATTTTTCATATTTTGGCTGTCTCATCACAAGAGCCCAAGTCAACCCTAATGCCTAGATAACAATTTTTAAGTGCTTAACAAGGTAAACCCCACATCAGAACAATGAAGATACCTAAGTCAGTTAAATTAGAGATTAATTTTTTATATACTTAGAAGTGCTAGTTCAAGCTTGTAACAGAAATGAGGACTTGTTTAGTTCTATCAGCATATCTGCCTCCAAATGGAATAATTAGTCATAATTGGCACAATATGTAAGATAAAACACATACGCCAAATCAAACAAAACTGGCCACAATTTCTTTTTTTTTTTTTTTGAAGATTTTATTTATTTATTTGACAGAGAGAGAGTGCACAAGCAGGGGGAGTGGCAGGCAGAGGGAGAGGGAGAAGCAGGCTCCCTGCTGAGTAAGGAACCAGATGTGGGGCTTGATCCCAAGACCCTGAGATCGTGACCTGAGCTGAAGGTAGCCGCTTAACCAACTGAGCCACCCAGGCATCCCTGGCCACAATTTCTTTATGTCTTTTTACTATTCTCTCTGATTGCACCCTATGGCTAACTGGGAAAAAAGTTTAAAAAATAAGAGTTTAGTGCTGGACGTCAGCAAAACCTGAAGTAGGAATTTCCCAAGTCTCATCACCCCTCCCAAGCCCCAGAAATATAGAAAAAGAAGCATATATTTTCAGAATTCTGTGAACTCTGAAAAATAGTCAAAAGCTTACAACAACCAAGCAAATGTTGACTAAAAGAAAAGGTGGGGGAGCACTTCAAACTAGTAGGAAGGTTTTATAGTGAATTTACATGCCCTGTCCCTCTCCCTCTCCAGTGTGGTACAAGTCATAAAGTGGCAGATGTATTAAAGTGGCCACAGGCTCAAGGTGGCCACAGCGTTAAGGCAGTGGCAGTCTTAAAGCCGTAACAGCTCATGTCACCAGTATGGAACCAATTCCCTGTTTCTGGAGGAAGCAGAGCAGATCGTATTCCTAAAACATTTTATGTCTGTTCTTACATGTTTGGGGGCTACCTGAAAGACTGATGCGAAGCAATCCTCTGTTTTGTCTAACTCAACTCAGGTTGAGAAAATTGGAAATGCCACAGGTTGAGTTAACAAACCTCAAGTGCATAGAGCAAAAGATTACAGCTCAAAAATACAAAAGACCGCTTGTGGCTAAAGATGAGTAGCATTTCTCTGGGAATTTAGGACAGTAAAAAGCACTCAGGTATACTGGGGAATTTCAAAAGTTACTCAGGGCAAGATGTATGCTCAGAAAAAACCTGAGAAGACCCTAAGCTTTCACCTAGGGCTGATCCCTAGGCACAGTGTAAGCCTTGCTAAGTGCTGAAGGAGGGTCCAGGCATAGAACCACTTTGCAAAAAGTGGGAGAGCTCCTGGCATCCAAGGAAATCTATGTCAAGACACTAGCTAAGGCGCCTGGGTGGCTCAGATGGTTAAGCATCTGCCTTCGGCTCAGGTCATGATCCCGGGGTCCTGGCATCGAGTCCCGCATTGGGCTCCCTGCTCCTTGGGAGCCTGCTTCTCCCTCTTCTTCTCTTTCTCTCTCCTTCTGTCTCTCATGAATAAATAAATTAAAAAAAAAAGACACTAGCTAAACACAAGCTAAGGTACAGAAACTTCAGTGACAACAAAAACAAGAATTACAGTCTTTACAATAATAGTTTGAGAAAATCACTAAGAAAATGGACTACTGCAGACTTAAATAAACACATTAAAAAACAACAGAAAACTCTAGGGAAGGGGGAATCTGATTTCCAGTTACTACGTTATGACAGCCAAATGCCCAGTTTTCAACAACAACAACAACAACAACAGCAAAAATCACAAGGTATACAAAGAAAGAGGAAAGTGGTTCAAAATATGTTTGAAACAAAATAAATCAACAGAAATAATCCTTGAGTAAAGACAGAGATAGGACTTAACTAAACAAACACTATAAACACTGTTCTAAATATGCTGACAGAGCCAAAGGAGAGCACTGATAAGGAAAGTAAAATAAAAATTTTGAATTTATAATAATAAATTAAAATAATGTTACATTTAAGATTTATTTATTTGAGAGAGAGCAAGAGAGTGAGTGGGGGGAAGGGCAGAGGGAGAGAATCTTCAAGCAGACTCCACATTGAGCACAGAGACCGCTGTGGGGCTCAATTTCACCACCCATGAGATCATGACCTGAGCTGAAAACAAGAGTCAGACACTTAACCAACTGAGCCACCCAGGCGCCACCCTATTTGTGTGTTTTTGAAGTTAAGCTGGTATCAATTTAATGTAGATTGTTTAAAATTTAGAATTATAGGAATCTCCATGGTAAGAAAATCTCACAAAATCATTGCCAAAGGAAATGACAAGAGAATCAAACAGCTCACTAGAAAAATGGAAACTAAATATTCAAGAGGCATAATGGATAAAATGAGGGACAAAAAGCTATAAGATACACAGAATGCAAAGAGCCAAATAGCAGAAGTCTTTTCTTGTCAGCAGTTACTTTAAATATAAATGTATTAAACTCTCCAGTCAAAACGTAGAGATTGACAAAATGGATAAAATAACATGATTCAACTATCTGCTGTCTACAAGAGACTCACTTTAGATCCAAAGACATAAACAAATGGAAAGTTAAAGGATGGAGAAAGATGTTTCATATGAATAGTAAACCAAAGGACAGCAGGGGTGGATATACTAATATGAGACAAAAGAGATTTTATTTTAAAAATGGTTAAAAGAGACAAAGAAGGATATTATATATTCATAAGAAGGCCAATTCATCAAGAAGATAGAAAAACTACAAACATACATGCGCCACCAATAGAGACCCAGAATACATGAAGCAAATATTGACAGACTTGTAGAGAGAAATAGGTAGCTCTACAGTAATAGTTGGAGAATTCGGTATACCATTTTCTTTTTTTTTTTTAAAGATTTTATTTATTTATTGAGAGAGAGAATGAGAGAGAACATGAGAAGGGGAGGGTCAGAGAGAGAAGCAGACTCCCCACCGAGCAGGGAGCCTGACGCGGGACTCGATCCAGGAACTCCAGGATCACGACCTGAGCCGAAGGCAGCCACCCAACCAACTGAGCCACCCGGGCGCCCCAGTATACCATTTTCAATAATAAATAAAACACCTAGGCAGATAATCTATAAGGGAACATAAGAAATGGACAACACTATAAATCAGTTAGACCTTACAGAGATATATAGAACACTCAACCCAATGATAGCAGAATTCTCAAGTGCACGTGAAACACCCTCTGGAATAGATCATATGTTAGGTTACAAAATATGTCTGAAAATATAAAAATATTGAAATTACACAAAGTATCTTTTCAACCAGCAATGGAATGAAGCTCCAAATCAATAATAGAGGGAAAACTGGATAATTCAAGATATATGGAAATTAAACAACTAATGGGCCAAGAATAAATCACACAGGAAATTAGAAAATACTTAGCAAAAAATGAAAAGAAATACACAGTATACCATATCATAATTACTGGATGTAGCAACACCAGTGCTCACAGATAAATTTATACTACATTAAAAAAAGAAAAAGATCTTAAATCACCTTATGGTGATTTCTAGACATTCTGTGGAAATGGAAACAAAACAAAACCCAAAGCTAACAGAAGGAAGGAAATGAAAAGATTAGAATAGAGAAAAATAAAACTGGAATAGAAAAACAAAGGAGAATGAACAAAAGTAAAAGTTGGTTATTTAAAAAAATCAACAAATTGACAAACTTTTATCTAGAGTGACGAAAAAAAAAGAAGATCCAAATAACTAAATCAGATATGAAAGTGAAGGCATTACTACTGTTTTTAGAAAAATAGAAAGGATTATAAAAAATACTATAAACGACTTACACCAACAAATTAGATAACCTAGATGAAATGCACAAATTTCTAGAAACTCACAAAAGACCTAAACTGACTCAAGATGAAATAGAAAATCTCAACAGACATGTAACAAGTAAAAAGATTGAATCGGGAATCAAAAACCTCCCGACAAAGAAAAGTCCAAGACCAAATCATTTCACTGGTGAATTTTACTAAACACGTAAAGAAGAATTAACACAAATCCTTCTCAAATCCTTCCAAAAAATTGAAAAGGAAGGAACACTTCCTAACTCATTCTATGAGGCCACATTACACTAATACCAATGCAAGACAAAGACTACAAGAAGACTACAGATCAACATCTCTTATGAATATGGATGCAGATATCCTTAATAAAATTCTAGCGAACCCAATTCAATAGAACATTAAGAGGATTATACATCATGACCAAGTGGGATTTATCGCAGCGATGCAAGAGTGGTTCAACATGGGAAAATCAATCAGTGTAATACACCACACTAATAGAGCAAAGGATAAAAAGCACATGATCATCTCAATAGATGCAGAAAAGGCATTTGACAAGATCTAATACCCATTTATGATAAAAAAAAAAAAAAACCTCAAGAAACAAGGAATAGAAATGAACTTCCTCAAAATGATAGGGGCATTTATGAAAACTGCAGAGCTAACACTATAGTCAATAGTGAAAGATTGAAAGAGTTCCCTCTAAAGTCGGGAACAAGATAAAGGTGCCCATTTTCACCAATGGCATTCAACACTGAAGTAGAAGTGCTAGCCAGAGCAATGAGATAAGAAATAGAAATAAAAGGAATTCAAACTGGAAATGAAGAAGGTAACTATTCCTTTTTACATGATTACATGATCCTATATCTGAAAATTCCAAAGAATCCACAATCAAACTAATAGAGTTAATAAACAAATTGAGCAAAGCTGCAAGATACAAGATCAACACACAAAAATCAGTTGTTTCTATTTGTGTGCAATCAACAATCCATAAATGAAATGAAGAAAGCAATTCCATTTAAATAGTGTCTAAAATAATAAAATATTTAGAAATAAATTTAAACAAGGAAGTGAAAGACTAAAAATTACAAAAATTTGGTAAAGAAACTAAAGAAGACCTAAATTAATGGAAAGAAATCCTTAGTTCATGGGGAGGAGGACAGTATTGTTAAAATGTCAATCACACCTAAAACAACCTATAGATTCAACACACTCTTTCTTACAAAATTCCAATTGGCCTTTTTTCTTCAGAAATGGAAAACCCAACCCTCAACTTCCTACGGAATTGCAAGGATCCCTGGATAATCCAAACTAATCATGAAAAAGAAGAAAAGAACTGGAGGACTCTGATTTCCACAACAAAGCTACAGCAATCAAAAGAGTGTGGTACTAGCAAATCAACAGACTTGTAGGCTAATGGAATAGAATTGAGAGTCCAGAAATAAACCCATACATCTACAGCCAATTGATTTTTGACAAGGATGCCAAATCCAACCAACTTGGAAAGAACAGTCTCTTCAAAACATAGTACTTGGACAACTGGATTTCCATATGTGCAAGAAGGAATTCCATATGTGAGTAGAATGACCTCTACTCACACCATATACAAAAATGAACTAAAAGCTGATCAAGGGCGCCTGGGTGGCTCAGTTGGTTAAGCGACTGCCTTCGGCTCACATCATGATCCTGGAGTCCCGGGATTGAGTCCCGCGTCCAGCTCCCTGCTCAGCAGGGAGTCTGCTTCTCCCTCTGACCCTCCCCCCTCTCATGTGCTCTCTCTCCCATTCTCTCTCTCAAATAAATTAAAAAAAAAAATCTAAAAATAAAAAAAAAATAAATAAATCCTTGGGGCAGTAAATCGAGGTAGTGCCCAGAGCGGCCGTCAGCAGCATGGGTGCCAGCAGGAAGATCCAGGGGTGCCAGCCCACCTCCCACCCCAGCCTTCCGAAGGTGTGGGAGAGGGTCGCCTCTAGGCAGTTGGTGCGGCAGCGGGGTCTCTCCGACAACTGATTTTCTGACCGGGGAGCCGGCCGACTTGAACGTCCCCGCACTGACCCTGACTGGGAATGGGACGCTCTAGGGACTGCATGCTCTGCCCCAAGCCCAGTTCAGCTCCAGTTCCCGCCTCGCCTCCGCCTCGGGCCAGGCCTCTGGCACCACCGTGGAGGGACTAAGGCTCATTTTCAGCAAGGAAAAGCAATGTCCTCAAACTGGACAGCTGATGAGACCGCAGCTACTGGGGGGAGTAACGGCTTCCTGGAGAAATTCTACCGGAGTCTGTTTGACTTCCGGCGGTTCACGCCCGGAGCCTGGAGGCGTGGTTGGGGATCACGTGTTTTGTTTTTTTTTAAGATTTTTATTCATTTATTTGTGAGAGAGAGAGAGAGAGCACAAGCAGGGGGAGCAGTAGAGGGAGAGGGAGAAGCAGGCTCCTCACCGAGCAAGGAGCCCGATGTGGGACTCGATCGGAGGACACTGGGATCATGACCTGAGCCGAAGGCAGATGCTTAACGACTGAGCCACCTAGGCGACCCAGGAATCACGTGTTTTGACCCATAGCCTCACTAGCCCCAAATTTGTCTGGGGCATGCCTGTGCCCTTGGGAGTCTATTTAACACAGAAACACTTCCTAAAGGTGAGTAAGATGCCTCCTGTTCTACAAGACTTACATTTTATTGGGGGAATTTGGTTTGTACACACACACAGACACACACACACACACGTGTCCTAACCTTTCTGGGATCATCCAGTAACACAGTTATTGGCTAAGGTGAACCTGGTACACTTACTTTATTATTTTTATTAACTACAAAGCTAAAATAGACATTCGCCTTGTAAAAGGTTAGAAGTCAATATGTAGAATGAGAAGTGAGTGTTTATCTTTGGTCTGTTCCACAGTTCCCAGGATGGAGGGACCCCTGTGTTCATGTCACCTTTTTTATGAAAGTCCTCACCTAGCTTTTAACATGCAGGAACTGAAAGGCAGGTGGTGAGCGGTTCCTAGAGTTAGGAGAATTGCTTGCCATGTTTTCCATAGTTGGCAGTCACCTAGCATTAATTGTGATTGTGTTTTTCTGTGGGGAGTTGTGGCATTTTACCGAAATCTCCAGATTGTAAGAATACCAAGGCCAAGAGTTTAAGGAAGGTACCTTTAACAGTATTTTAAAGGAGAAAGTAATAAGAGATACTGTTAAGTTGGCTTTACAGAAAGTCATTGCTTAAGAGTGACATTAATAACCACAAGATGGCACACAGTTTCTATTGAATTTTTAAAATTTTTAAAATTTTTTTATTTTTTAAAGATTCTATTTATTTTTTGCCAGAGAGAGATCGAGAGAGGGAACACAAGCAGGGGGAGCTGCAGAGGGAGAAGGAGAAGCAGGCTTCCCGCTGAGCAGGGAGCCTGACATGGGGCTCGATCCCAAGAGCCTGGGATCATGACCTGAGCCGAAGGCAGACGCTTAAGGACTGAGCCACCCACCCCGTTTTGTATTTTTAAAAAAGGTAGGGTAAATGGGACCGAGGATTCCTTTTCTCCTTTATCTGCATGTTGCAAGTCCTAGTTATAGCTACATCTGGAGTTTATCCTTGGTGTGCTATAAATCTAGAGGCACCTGTACCACATTTAAATGGAGGAACTGATCTGGGAATTCCATTTGTTAAACCATATTAACTTTATGGAGAGAAATGGCTCAGCTGGTTTCCTAAACATTTAGGATGTAATGTTAGACGGAGGGTGTTCACAAGTATTCTGTAATGTGCAAAACCAAACACAGGGCCTCTTACTGCCCATCTTTATGGTATTTCTTTAGCACAGCATCAGCGTGGTTTTTTTTTTTTATTCTCAAACACAACATTCAAAACAAAATTTCTACAGTTGCTCATAAATCAGCCACTGTGAAGTACTAAATTCTATAGAAAAATATGTACCTCAAGGTTTGATTTTATCGAGTTTTTTCATTCTAGTTCATTGATTCTAGATTATGTAATTTTGCTAATCTAGTTATCTAGATTACTAATGTTTGTGTGGGTTTAGAATGTCAATAAAAAATATCACTAATAGTTGTTCCCCACCGGTTTTACTGTATTATTCCATAAAAGGAATTTGGCACTTTTAAAATGAGCTCATCTGCCCTATTTGAGTCGTGAAACACTTTCTATTGGTTTCAGAGCCCTAGACTAATCCAAGTGCAGCTATAACATGGCCTAGAAGTCACATGTCCTAAGGGACAAGTCTCTGAAGTTTCTTCCTTTCAATTCAGACAACCCTCTGGCCTTAATCTGAGAATTGGGTCTACTTTGTCAGGATAGGATTCTCCATACTTTATAAAATACCTTCTGGATGAGAAGGGGGTGCGTATTGGGAATTCAAGAATACAGTTTAGAACTTAAAATTTTATCTAGTATACTTCTTACCCTTCTTCAGTCTAGATAAAATGAAGCAGGCAAAGCATTACCTTTTCTTTTCTCTTACACGTTGATTCCATTTTCTTCTGTTCCCCAGTCCCTTCTCAAGCCTGTCCAATTTTTTTTCTCTTCCCCCTGTTTCTCTTTTTCTAAGTCCCATTCTCTCAGGTTAGCCAAACTGACTTTGGCATAAATAAAGGGCAGCTGCCCGTTATTTTTTTATTGCTTATTTAAAATTTTTTTTGCCATTTTTATTTATAGGATGCTTCTCTTTTAAGTCTGTATTTTAGTTACTTGATAATCTGTTTCCCACCCTTGAGTATGAGCTCCTCAGACACAAGGACTGCCTCTTGTTCATCGCTGTGTTTGATACTCAGAGGACACTCTAATGTTAGTCATAACTTAGGTGGTCCTGCTTGTCTTTCCACAGCTCTAGAAATGATATAATTCAAATACGGCAGACATAAGGGCTGAAATATATCCTGTTGATCCTGAAGGGACTGCTCAGATGCCTGTGTTGTTACTGAGACAGCAGGTATTTTTTTGCATCTTTTCACCTGAAGCTTTTTTCCTTTTCCTTTCTGGAATTAAAACAGTATAGCCATTCCTCCTAACTCGCATAATAATCTGTCACAGAGCGTTATGAAGTCACTCGGGTTTCCTTTTCTAGATTGAAATCTAAAGATTTAATAAAACGATTGGCCATTGAGAAGAGGCTCTAAAATTGAAATATGAATAATTAAGAAAGAAACCGAAGAAAGGACAGCAGAAAGAATTGATCATGAATGTAGTGATGGGGAAGAAACTTTTTTTTTTTTTTTTGACAGACAGAATGAGAGGGTGAAGGAGCAGAAGAAGAGGGAGAGAGAATCCCAAGTATGCTCCATGTCCAGTGCAGAGCCTGACTTGGGACTCCATCTCACAACCCTGAGATCATGACCTGAACCGAAATCAAGAGTAGACACTTAACTGGCTGAGTTACCCAGGTGCCCCAATGAATTGTGGCTCCCAGTATTTATGACTTTTCATAGTTCCCTCCCACATTGACTCTGGCTTTAGCCATGTGACTTACTTGGTTCAGTGGGACATTTGCAACTGTGACACAAGCAGAAGGTTGATAAGTACTTGTGCATTTGGGGTTTGACTTCTTGGAAGCAAGAGAACTCAGGTTTTTATGGACTTGGGGTTCACAGTGCTGCTGGTAAAACTCTTCGAAATAGTTACTTTATCATTGACCTTCATTAAATTCCTTTTTATATAATAAGGTGAATTTCTCATTTTATATATTATAACGATGCCCAAAAACATGGCTCAGGAAATAGCAGAAGACAAGCTAGAGAATGCTTGAGAGAAAGAAAAATTAAGATTTCCTTAAAGGAATTGTTGGAATTTGGGAGAGCACATTAGACAGAACAGGAAAGCAGAGATCTTGAAGGCCACGCTCAACGTACAGAAAGGGAAACACAGCAACAGTAACCAGACTTGACAGCTGACTGTGGAGGACTTTAAAGGGGGAGGGGGTAATTAAAAATTAATAGGTTAGAGAGAGTGACTAGAGTCTTAAAAAATGTAACAGAGGAAACCAGACTAATGCTCCCAGAGGGAGCACAAATCCAGGGGATACCTGAGTAACTGCAGGTGCCCTTGGGGATGTTCCCTTGAAGAACGGGAGAGCTAGTCACAGTGGTTACAAAAAATCTGAGTAGACTTTTAAGTCTAGAACGTGGGCAATTAGATTAGACTCTTTCGCATATTATTAAGTCGGTCTCAAAGTGATGAAGTTATTTAGGGAAAGATTTTCGTATCTCCTGAGCCCTAGGGGACCAAGAATTTCTAGAGTTAAATCTTCTCAAAAGAGAAGCACAGGTAAGAGGAGAAATGCGACAAGGAACCAGGGGCGACGAAAGTGATTGACCCTGGACTTGAAGTCCGCTGGGAGAGTATGAATTTATCCAATGGAGGTGAAGGTGAAGGTGGGCAAGATTCGGTAAGCAGTGGGTAATTGGATCATTCAGTAACTCCTTGGCTTTATACTTCTGTCTTATGGGAGCCTTCCCAAAACAAAACTAGAAGACTATGTTAGCAAACCAAATGTCTGAGCCTTAAATCAAGGGGAAATAGTAAAGGGAGAGCACTCAGTGCCACCAAACAGGGCTGCTTACAGGTTTTTTGAGAAGGAAAGGGATCACTCTGAGGGGCAGGATAACATTTCTAAAACTAAGGGAACCTTCTTAAAAAGAGTAGAGCAAATGCAGCCCGGAGGAGCGGGTAGTCTATGTCCTGGATCTCCACCACAGAAAGCAATGTGAGAAAGGGAAGATCTCCTGCCTCCCACTGAAGTGAAGTAAGTTCTTAAGAGTAGAGAAAAATCCAAAAGCTGAAAAAGATTAGTTTTGGTGGGGAGAGAACATGGCAGAAGTATTGATCCTTGCTAGACCCCAAGGGGCATAGACTTTAGGAGCATGAATAACAGCTTCTGTTCAGGAATCTACTGAGGGTGACTCTACCGCTGAAATGGATATGGGGACCTCAGCGGAAAGTGACCCTAAGACACAAGTTCTAGGCCCCACATAAATTCTGCTCAAAAAGGACTAGACAGAATCCACACTCAACCCAGGAGTACATGGTCTACACGGCCAGTGGAAATTAAGCGGTTTTGGATATTTTTCAAGAGATTATGGCATCCTGGTTAAAAGTATGGACGGACTTTGGGACTAATGTGCCTGGGTTCACATCCCAGCTCTACCTCTTACTACCTGTGTGATTTGGGGCAAGTTACTTAACCTCTCTCTCACATTTTCCACTTGTCAAATGGAGAAGATAATACCTTGCTATTGGGGTTCTTAGGATTAAATTATTGAATACACGTGAAATTATTTAAAGCATGAAATTCAGTAAGGACTATTATTATTAGAAATATTTTCACCACTGAGTGGGATTTTTTGTTTGTTTTAGTTTTGTACCTTTATGAAGGTAAGGAAAGTTTGCTACAAAGTTGCTTTTTCATGATGGAGTTAAATTTTTATCAAATCATGAAAAAAAAATTTTTATCAAATCATGTGAGTTAATCTATTGGGAAGAACCTATGGAGTCTCTCCTTCATCTATGTATGTGGCAAATGGTATTATTGTTTTTTAATCTTGGGGAAAAAATGCTTGAAAACCCTAAATGTCAGAATATAATGTGGGTTCCATCTGCTAACTTTTATATAGCAATACTGCATTCATGTTGAGGTGAGATTGGCCTCTAATTTTCTTTTATGGTCCAATTTGGTTAACAAGCCTTGTAAGGGTAATTTTCTCTCTTTTTCTATTCTCTGCAAAAGTTTATATAAGATAGAAATAACCTGTTTCTTTTCCCTCCTCTTTTTCTTTATTTTATTTTATTTTTCCACCATGATAAGTGTACTCTTTAATCCTCATCACCTGTTTCACCCACCACCCTCCTCCCCACTGGTAACCATCAGTTTATTCTCATAGTTAAGACTCTCTTTCTTGGTTTGTCTCTCTCTCACTCTTCTCTCTTTTTTTTTTTCCCTTGCTGGTTTGTTTCGTTTCTAAAATTCTACCTGTGAGTGAAATCATATGGTATTTGTATTTCTCTGACTGACTTATTTTGCTTTGCTTAACATTATACTCTCTAGCTCCATCCATGCCATTGCAAATGGCAAGATTTCATTACTTTTTATAACTGAATAATATTCCATTGTGTGTGTGTGTGTGTGTGTGTGTGTGTGTATACACTCATACCACTTCTTTATCCATTCATCTGTTGATGGACATTGGGCTGCTTCTGTATTTTGGTTATTGTAAATAATGCTGCAGTAAACATAGGAATGCATGTATCCTTTTGAATTAGTGCTTTTGTGTTTTGAGGGAAATACCCAGTAGTACAATTACTGGATCAAAGGGTAGTTCTGTTGTTTCACCGTTGATTATGATGTTGACTGTGGATTTTTCATATAAGTTCTTTATTATGTTGAGGTATAGTCCCTGTAGACCTACTTAACAGAGAGTTTTTATCATGCATGGATGTTGTACTTTGTTGAATGGGTTTTCTGCATCTATTGAAATGATCATATGGTTTTTATCCTTTCTCTCAGTGATGTGACATATCATGTTGATTGTTCTGGGACTGTTGAACCACCCTTGCATCCTGGGAATAAATCCCACTCGATTGTGGTGTATGATTTTTTTATTAACATACTGTTGGATTCAGTTTGCTAATATTTTGTTGAGGACTTTTGCATGAGAGATACTGGCCTGTGTTCTCTTTTTTGTAGTGTCTTTGTCTGGTTTTGGTATCAGGGTGATATTGGCCTCATCAGAATGAATTTGGAAGTTTTCCTTCCCTTTCTATTTTTTTGAAATATTTGAGAGGAATAGGTATTAACTCTTTTTTACATGTTCGGTAGAATTTGCCTGTGAAGCTGTCTGGTCCTGGACTTTTATTTTTTGGGAGTTTTTTGATTATTGATTCAATTTCACTGCTGGTAATTGGTCTGTTCAAATTAACTATTTCTTCTTGTTTTACTTTTCATAATTTATATGTTTCTAGGAATTTATCTATTTCTTCTAGATTGTTGAATTTGTTGGCATATAGGTTTTCATAATACTCTGTTGAAAATATTTGTATTTCTGTGGTGTTGGTTGTAATTTCTCCTCTTTCATTAGTGATTTTGTTTATTTGGGTTCTCTCTCTCTCTTTCTTCTTTTCTTTCTTTCTTTTTTTTTTTTTTTTTTTGATGAGTCTGGCTAGAGGTTTATCAATTTTGTTGATCTTTTCAAAGAATCAGCTGCTGGTTTCATTGACCTGTTCTTTTGTTTTTTTAGTTTCTATATCATTTATTTCTATTCTAATTTTTATTATTTCCTTCCTTTTGCTGTGTTTGAATGTTGTTTGGTCTTATTTTTCTAGCTCCTTTAGGTAAAAGTTAGATTGTTTACTTGAGATTTTTTTCTTGTTCCTTGGGGCAGGCCTGTATTGCTATAACCTTGCCTCTTAGAACCACTTTTGCTGCATCCCAAAGATTTTGGACCATTGTGTTTTGATTTTCACTCGTTTCTATGAAATTTTTTATTTCTTCTTTCATTTCTTTGGTTGACCCATTCATTGTTTAGTAGCGTGTAATTTGACCTCCATGTATCTGTGCTCTTTCCAGACTTTTTCTTGTGGTTAGTTTCTAGTTTCATAACATTGTGGTCAGAAAAGATGCATGGTCTGACTTCGATTTTTTTGAATTTGTTGAGACGTGTTTTGTGGCCTAATATGTGATCTCTTCTGGAGAATGTTCCCTGTGCACTTGAAAAGAAGTTGGTATTCTTGCTGTTTTAGGATGGAATGTTCTGAATGTCTGCTAAATCCATGTGCTTCGGTGTGTCGTTCAAAGCCGCTGTTTCCTTGTTGATTTTGTGCTTGGATTATCCATCCATTGATGTATGTGGGGTGTTAAAGTCCCCTACTATTATTGTATTACTATCAGTTATTTCCTTTATGTTTTCTATTAACTGATTTATGGATCTGAGTGCAAAAATATTCAATTGTTATATCCTCTTGTTGGACTGTCCCCTTTATTATACAGTGTCTTTCTTTGTCTCTTGTTACAATCTTTGTTTTAAAGTCTGTTTTGTCTGATTTAAGTATTACTACCCAGCTTTCTTTTGACTTCCAATTTCATGATAAATATTTCTCCATCCCCTCACTTTGAATCTGCAGTGTTTTTTCGTCTGAATTGAGTCTCTTCTAGGTAGCATACAGATGGGTCTCTGTCACCCTACGTCATTTCACTGGAGCCTTTCGTCCATTTACATTCAAAGTAAATATTGATAGATCTCCGTATCGATTGCCATTTTGTTACTTGTTTTGTGGTTGTTTCAATAGATTTTCTTTGATCTTTTCCTCTCTTGCTTGTTGGCTTTCTTTCGTGATATTCTTGGATTCCTTTCTCTTTATTCTTTGCGTATCTATTAGTGGTTTTTGATTTGTGGTTCTCATTAGGTTTGTATATAACATCTCCTGTATATAGCAGTCTATATTAAGTTGATGGTCGCTTAAGTTAAAACCCATTCTTTTCTCCTCTCCTTCCACATTTTAGGTATGTGGTGTCATATTTTCCATCCTTTCATTTTATGAATCCCTTGACTGATTTGTACAGAAATACTTATTTTTACTGCTTTTGTGTTTTTTTGCTTTTCATATTCTCCCTTATGGTCTTTCCTTTCTACTCAAAAAGTCCGCTTTAATATTTCTTGCAGGGCTGGTTTAGTGGCCATGAACTCCTTTAGTTTTTATTTGTCTGGGAAACTCCGTTTGTTTGTTTGTTTGTTTGTTTGTTTGTTTGTTTGTTTTAAAGTAGGCTCCACACCCAGCATGGACTCCAATGAAGGGCTTGAACTCACACCCCTGAGATCAAGACCTGAGCTGAGATCAAGAGATGGAGGCTTAACTGACCAAGGCAGCCAGGCACACCTGTCTGGGAAACTCTTTATCTGAATGATAGTCTTGCTGGACAGAGTATTCTTAACTGCATATTTTTCCCTCTGGGCTCTTTGAATATATCATGTCACTACCTCTGGCCTGCAAAGTTTCTGTTGAAAAGTCTGCTGATGGCCTTATGACTTTTCCCTAGTAAGTGACTGTCTTTTTTCTCTTGCTGCTTTTAAAATATTTTCTTTAACTCAACCTCTTGGGTTGAGTTTTTGGGGCACTCTCTATGCCTCCTGGATCTGGATATCTGTTTCTCTCCCCAAATTAGGGACGTTTTCAGCTATTATTTCTTCAAATAGAATTTCTGCCACCTTTTCTGTTATTCTTGAGACCCCTACAATACAAATGTTACTATGCTTGATGGAGTCACTGAGTTCCTTAGGACTGTTCTCAGTTTGCATAATTTTCTTTCTCTCTTTTGCTCACCTTGGTTACTTTCCACTCCTCTGTCTTCCAGGTCATTAATTCATTCCTCTGCTTCATCTAGCCTGCTATTTATTCCCCCAAGTATATTTTTAATTTCATTTATTGTCTTGTTGATCTCTGGTTGGTTCTTTTTTATCTATGTGTTAAGGGGTCTCACTGATGTCCTCCACTCTTTTCTCAAGTCCGGTGAATATCTTTATGGTCGTTAAATCCTCTATCAGAATTATATCCAGTTCACTTAAGTCTCTTACTGTGGTTTTGCGCTGTCCTTTCATTTGGGAGATATTTCTCTGTCTCCTCATTTTGTCTAACCGTGTCTGTCTCTGTGTGTTAGGAGAATCAGCTGCTTCTCTTTCTCTTAACAATAGTAGCCTTATGAAGAAGAGGTCCTGTCATGCCTTGCAGTGCAGTGTCCCCTGTTCCCTGGGGCTTCAGGGAGTGTCTCCTCTGTGTTGTGTGTGCTCTGCTGTTGAGGCTTGGCCTCTTTTTCCTTCCGTCCAGTTGTCTGCAGAGGGTCTCCTTGCCTATTGTGGGCAGTGTTTGGTCCCCAACAGTGGTGGGGGTGCATTTTAACAAGGTGTGCAGTGGTCTCCTTGAAAATGAGACCTGCCCCTGCTGCTGCAGGAACTGAGGTCGCGCAAAATGTGCTGGTCTGGAGATGTGGTGGACAGGTGGCCTGGACTTCTCGGGGTGGGGACCTGCAGCACTGGGAAGGGCGGATCTGCCCAAGCAAGGGGTTGGGGGCTTGGTGCAAACAAGTTAGGTAGCAAGTATCGACACAGCGCTTGTTCCCACAGATGGCCATTGTTTTTTCTGGGGGGTAGGGGGAGGGAAATGGCACCTGCTGATTCCTTTGTCCCTGGAGGGGTCTTCCCATGATCCTTCTCTCTGTGGGCCACATTCTGATATGAGGAAATCACTCTCCCTCCTGTGTGCCCCATCTGTTTTTCAAACTGTTGGTTCTGGTGCTGCATCTGCATGGGCTGTTTGTTGGCTGTCTCTTTAAGGGTGGGGACTCTGCTTTCTAACACCCTCCAGGCTCCCCAGAGGTGAGCCTGCCAATTTTTAAGATTCCAGGCTTTAAGTCCCACTAGTTATAAGAACTCATGAAGTTCGGCCTCTCTCTCTTTCAAAGGCAGATGTTTTGGGGATTTGTCCTCCCTGTTTGTGGGCTCTCCAGTGTGCAAGTCTGTTTTGTACCCTTCTCTGCACCACCAGCTCCCTCTCCACCAAGGACGGCCACGGTCCGTTTAGCTCCTAGACCGCGTCTTCCGTGTCTTTGCCCTTCCTACCCTCTTCAATGTGACTTCTTCTCTTTCTTGTGTAAGTCTTGCGTCGTTTTCTGGGTGATTTACCTTGCTCTGAGTGTTATCAAGTTCTATCCGTGGGAGGAGGCAAGCTTAGGGCCCTCCTACTCTGCCTTCTTCCCAGCGGACCAGAAACAACCTATTTCTTCAAAGATTGCTAAATCTGTCCTGTGACTTCTCTGGGTCTAGTGCCTTTAAGAGACGGACATTTTTATCAACCAATTCAATTTCTTTGATAGTATCGGGTGAATCAGGTGTTAAATTTCTCCTTCGGCCAACTTGATAATTTTTCTAAAAATGTGTTTGACGTTAATTTTTAAATTGCGTTAACATTTTCAAACATTTTTTTTAAAGTAAAAAAAATCTATTCTTTTTCTGTACTTCTGACCCGTTTTCCATTCTTAATATTAATCTGTGTCTATTCTCTTTTTTCCTTAGGAAGGCTTTTAAAGCTATTTTTTATTTACTACTCTCTTAAGAGAAGCAGGTTTTGATTTTGCAGTTGAACTCTATTTTAAAATGGTTTGATCATTGTTTCTTTAATTTCTACCTTTGCCTTGATTTCCTCCTTCCAACTTTTTAAATTTTTTTCTGACTTAAGTTGACAGCTGAAGTCACGTTGGGTGTAGAGATTATTTAAAAATAAAATCTTAGGGGTGCCTGGGTGGCTCAGTCAGTTAAGCATCTGACTCTTTATTCTGGCTTAGGTCATGATTTTTATAATAAATGCATGTAAAACTATGACTTTTCACTTACGTACTGGATTAATGACCCTATAGGTTTTGATGGGTAGTGTTCTAAAGATAAATTTTCAAAAATTTATTAATTTCCTTAGAATTTATCCTATCTTATGTCATCTTTTTACCAAGCTCTTATCCCTACTTGCTTTTTCTACTTTTATTCTTGCTCCTTTTGTTGGAGTAGCACTTTTTCCTTAATTCTCATGGTTTGCTTTAAAAGTTACTCTTAAATTTTTAACATGTATCTTAGTTTTACATTCCTCCAGCAAGTTCTTTCCTTTTTTTAAGATTGATTTATTTATTTTAGGGGGAGAGAGCACACATACAGTGGGAGGGGCAGAAGGAGAGGAGGGAGAGGGAGAGAAGCAGACTCCTCACTGAGTGGGGAGCCTGACTCCAGGGCTCAGTTTCATGACCCTGAGATCATGACCTGAGCCAAAATCAAGAGTTGAGCGCTTAAGCAACTAAGCCACCCAGGTGCCCCTCTCCAACAAGTTCTAAGGTTAGTTATTAGCTGTTCTCTTCCAAAAGCAGTGGAAATATTTATAATTTTTTATTTCAAGTTGAAACACCCTGCTATCAGCTTTCCTAGTGTTGTTATCTAGAATTATCCGATTTTTACACACGTCCATGAAAATTACTGTCGTTATTTTTTTTCCTTTTAAGATTCATTTATTTTTGGGGTGACAGGGTAGCTCAGTTGTAGGGCATGTGCCTTCGGCTTGGGTCGTGATCCCGGGGTCCTGGGATCGAGCCCCACATTGGGCTCCCTGCTCTGTGGGAAGCCTGCTTCTCCCTCTCCCACTCCCCCTGCTTGTGTTCCCTCTCTCGCCGTGTCTCTCTCTGTCAAATGGATGAAATCTTTAAAAAAAAAGTTTTATTTACTTTTATTTTAGAGAGAGAGAGAGAATGGGATGGGGAGAGGCAGAGGGAGAGGGAGAGAGAAAATCCTTAACAGGCTCCCTGCTGAACGTGGAGCCCGATCCCAGGACCCCTGAGGTCATGACCTGAGCCAAAATCAAGTGTTAGACGCTTAACCAACTGAGCCACCCAGGCACCCCATACTGTGGTTATTTTTTTCGCACTCAATACTCCATTTAGTTTAGCTGTGTTTTTCAAATGAATTTGCTCACCATTGAATTTCCTCCTTCATTCTTTGAATCAGTTTTATGGCTGATGCATACATATTCTTCAGCAGTTTCTTCACAAATGTCAGTGAGGAGTAAACTCTTATTTTTTCATACTTGAATATATATTGAATTATATTCCTTCTTGAATAATTTATTATATATAGAATTCTAGGTTCTGAGTTCTTTAGTATGTAAAAGATATTTTCCTGCTACCTTTTGGCATTTATTTTTGCTGATTAGAGCTCTGCTACCAACCTGATTGTTGTTTGAGGGGTTTTTTGGTAAGTAGTCTGTCATTAAAAAAAAAGAACAGCAGGGCGTCTAGTTGGCTCAGTCGGGGGAGCATGGGACTCTTGATCTCGGGGTTGTGAATTCAAGCCCCACGTTGGGTGTAGAGATTACTTAAAAATAAAATCTTAGGGGTGCCTGGGTGGCTCAGTCAGTTAAGCATCTGACTCCTTATTCTGGCTTAGGTCATGATCTTGGGGTTGTGAGATCAAACCCCATGTTGGGCTCCGTGCTGGGCGTGCAGCCTGTTTAAGATTCTCTCTCTCTGGGACGCTTGGGTGGCTCAGTCAGTTAAGCATTGCCTTTGGCTCAGGTCATGATCCCAGGGTCCTGGGATCGAGTCTCGCATCGGGCTCCCTGCTCAGCGGGGAGCCTGCTTCTCCCTCTCCCTCTGCCTGCCCCTCCCCCTGCTTGTGCTCTCTCTCTCTCTGACAAATAAATAAAATCTTAAAAAAAAATTCTCTCTCTCCCTCTCCCTTTGCCTCTCCCCATCCCTGCTCATGCATGCTGTCTTTTTCTAAAAAAAGTCAAATGAGTAAAAATGAAAATAAAAATAAAAAATAAAATAAAATCTTAAAAAAAAAGAATAGAATTTACTTTTTAGAGTCATTTTAGGTTCACGGAAAAATTAAACTGAAGGTACAATGCTTTCTCATCTTCCTCCTGTCCCTGGACGTGTGTGTCTCCCTCCTTATCAACATCCCCCACCAGAACTATAAAGAATAAGAAATGAATCTCCTCTTTGCCCTACACCACTCCCTCTTTTCAGTTTTTACTGTTTCATTGTTACCATTTGGTGTGCATCCTTCCTCAACTCTCTGTCTCCATACAAACATAGACACACACAGTCCCATAGTGCATCTGTATCATAATACAAATGTGTATATACTTTCATATACATGTGGTTGTGATGGTCAGTTTTATGTGTCAACTTGGCTAGACTATATGGTTCCCAGTTATCACATCAAACGCTAATCTAGGTGTTGCTTTGAAGGTGTTTTGTAGATGTGATTAAAGTCCATAACCAGTTGACTTATTAGGAAGGGAGATTGTCCTAGATAATCTGGGTGGAACTGATTGAGGTATCTGAAAGCTCTTAAGAACAGTGCTTAGTCTTCCCTGAAGAGGAAATTCTGTCTGGGGGCAGCAGTTTCAGTTTGTGCCTGACAGTTGTAGATAACTCCCTTCCTGAAGGCCCGCCTTGTGATTTTCCAACTTGCCTAGCCAGCCCTGATAATTGCATAAGCCAAGTCTTTGCAATAAATCTCCTATTATATATTTCTTACTGATTCTGTTTCCCCTGGTTGAACCATGACTGACATTTATATTTCTGTAACTTGCTTTTTCACTAACAATATGTCTTAGAGATGGCATTATATTTAACTGCCGAATCATAGCACGTCATATGAATATACTCTATCTTATCTAATCATCCTGTTACTGGTGGATATTTTAGTTGTTTAGATTCAAAGTTAAATTAGATTCAAATTATTTTCATTGGCTGCTTTGGAAATTTGCTTTATTGACTTCTTGTATCCAGCATTGCTATAATAAAATTTAACACCAGTTGGATTCTTGCTTCTTTGCAGATAATTATTTTTCTTCTTTGAAGGCTTTTAAGATTATTCTTCTCCTTTAATATTTCATAAGAAGAGATTATTGGGGTGGAAAAATATTTCCTTCTACTTTTCAAGCTTATTTGGATGTTTGGGAATTGGGTGTTTGCCCTGCCATACAGACCTGTCATTCAGATAAAACAAATTATCTCTGGTAATAGTTCTTTCTGGGCCAGGCCCCTATCTAAATTCTTTCAGGTCGTTAAGGGAGTAGTAAAAGTTTTTCCTGAGTTTGCTGGGTCTTGACTGTTTTCATTTTAAAATAGTCCACATGCCAAAGTGACACATTTTGGGGAGATTTTTTTTGAACCCCTTTAATATCTATGGTTGTTTCTCTTCCTGCTTCATTTTTATTAGTCCCTTTAAATCTGGAGACTCACTTCTTTTGATGTTCTCCTGTCATTACTTTTATTATAATTTTTTGAGTCCTCTTTCTCTCTCTTTTTCCTTGGAACTCCTATTTGGTGGATTCAAGGTTTTCTGGGACTTTCTCTCAAGCCTCAACTTCTTTTTTTTTTTTTTTTAAAGATTTATTTATTTGAGAGAGAGAGAGAGAGAGAGAGGGAGCAGTGGGGAGGGGCAGAGGGAGAGGGAGAAAAGGAATCTTAAGCAGACTCTGTGTTGAACATGGAGCCTGATGCAGGGCTCGATCTCACGACCATGACCTGAGAGGAAACCAAGAGTCAGATGCTTAACCGACCTAGCCACCCAGGCGCCCCTCTCAACACTCAACCTTTATGTCACACTTCCCACCCAGTCATTCTGTTGTGCTGCATTTAGGGCTGGGTATTCAGCTTATTAACTTGCTCTTCCCTTGTGTCCATTCTATCATTCAGCCGATATATTGAATTTTATTGCAATAATAAAAACATTTTTTATTTTTAAGATCTAAAGTTGCATTTTTATAATACCTGTTCTTTTTTCATAGTTATGATGTTCTACTGAAGATATTAATTTCACTTCTATTAAAGCCTCCTTTTGTTTGCTCTATTAAGCATTTTTCCCCTCCAGTATTAGTTGTGTGAATGAAGTTTGGTACCTCTCTTTTATGGGCACTGATTTTCCTCATATATTTGGCAGTTTTGGGTGTGGGTACAGTATTTGTCGCGGTCTGTCTCCCACGATGGGGAGACGGTACAGGATGGGTTAGCGGATGTAGAACGCTAGGCATCCATACCCTCAGCGAGGACCACTTTGCTTGGCTGGCGTGACACCATTTGCAAGGGGCAGCTTAACTCTCCATAGTCACTTCTCCAGCCTGGAGCAGATGCCTCAGCGACTTGCTCCTTGACCACGGGGAAGAGGGTCTTTGCAGTAGGAGGAAGGCGGTCCATGCATCTAGCATCCATCTCGCATGCATCGCCTCTGAGTCTGGACACTTGGAGAGCATCCAGTTCGCAGCAGTTCTTTCCTCAGCCAGTCCTATCTCCTTTCTGTCTGTTAGAAATGGCTCAGGAGTTTTTCTTTTCTCTTGCTTTCCGGCACTGTTACAGATTTTAATTTTTCTTTCCCTGTCATTTGTAGGGATTTGGGGTAAGAGGGAAGGTGGAAGAGTGTTTGTCTCTTTTGGCGCAGTGATAAAATAAAGCGATTTTATCTCTTTTATCTCTGCACCATATTGCCATGAAATAGTTGGAGGGTTTAAGTTAATTTGCCAATAACTTTGAAAAAAAAAACCTACCTTTGTCTTAAATAATAATAGTAATACTAATTTTAGAATTAAAATAAATGATTTGATTAATAATCTAGAAATTAAAAAAGAAACCCAAAATATAAATTTTACAACACCCTATTCCCCTGGGACGCCTGGGTGGCTCAGTTGGTTAAGTGTCTGTCTTTGGCTCAGGTCATGATACCAGGGTCCTGGGATCGAGCCCCGTGTTGGGCTCCTTGTTCAGCAGGGAGCCTGCTTCTCCCTCTCCCTCTCCCTCCGCCTCTCCCCCTGTTTGTGCTCTCTCTCTCTCTCTCTCTCTCTGACAGATAAATAAATAAACTCTTTTAAAAAAAAATACCCTATTCCCTTCCTGTCAACCAAGTTCACACATCGTGCATTAAATTTGCTGAAAGTTACAAAGGCAAGAATATCAGGTGTCAAACAAAGAATCATACAAACAAGGCATTTTTACATTTGTCTCCTAGCAGTAGGGGAAGAGATGTCTTTGCATTGTGAAAACCTCAAGGCTGCCTATCTCCATTGGCTGTTGAAAAGTAAACAAACAAACAAAAAACCTAAATGATTCTCATATAAAACCTTGAATCAAGACAAAGTTTAGCTGGTCAAGAACTGGAACCACGATAGCCTTCTGCATGAATCTCTTACAGATAGCTTGTCCAAAAACACCTCACCTCCTTTAAAGATGAATTATCAAAAGGATTTCAGCTAAACACTACTGCTACCACTCAAGAATCAAAAAGGAAGAAAGTAGCAGCAAAACAAAGGACAGATGAATGCTCAACAGAAAAATTACTTCTGTAAAGTAGATGAAAATCATGCCCAGCTGTTTCCCTATGAATTTAATACACTTTTTGGAAATATTTACCACTGTGAGCACAAAGCAGTGATAAAAGAGGTCAGGAAGAGATAGTGTGACTGCATGAGAAAATGCAATGTAAGCTAATTGAGCAGAAAGGAAAATAAGGTTAAGAAAATAAAACCATCACTGAAAGAAGGGCGAAATTAGAAGGATCACAAGGGACAGTAGAGACTGTGGAAAACAAAATAAAGGACAATAGAAGCTAGAAAAGAAAAAAGTGGGTTCGAATTTACCAAAATGAATAAAAATGTTTAAAACACATTAGAAAAAATGATGTGGAGGGGCGCCTGGGTGGCTCAGTCGTTCAGCATCTGCCTTTGGCTCAGGTCATGATCCCAGGGTCCTGGGATCGAGCCCCGCATCGGGATCCCCGCTCCGCGGGAAGTCTGCTTCTCCCTCTCCCGCTCTCCCTGCTTGTGTTTCCTCTCTCGCTGTCTCTCTCTGTCAAATAAATAAATAAACTCTTTAAAAAAAAATGTGGAAATCAGAAAAGGAGATTCAGCATATGTATATTTGAATCTCAGAATGAGACAACAAATATTTAATATCTCTGACATCAAAATAAATACACACACACACAAAATTTTAAGAATATTTTGACCAGGTTTTTTGTTTGTTTCCTGTGAGGGGGTGTTTGGAAAAACAAAAGGCATCGGGTTTCTTTTTCTGCTTTTGGCAAGGCCTTATGATGGTACTTAATCAGCTGCATAGATAGAACTGATTGAAATTTAAGCATGGAGATTAGATCCTTGTAGAAATTAGTTACACCGATTTTATATAATCTGATTAAACAGGCAAAATTTGCTTCATGTTAAAGTGTTTATTTTTTTAAAGTTTTTTATTTTTTAATTTACTTTGTTTTAGGTGACCTTTGAGTGTAAAGAGTGCTTTATGTAAAAGTTTTTCAAATAAAAAATTAGAAAATTTATTTGTTTAAATTAAAATTGAAAACGATTTCTCTGCTTTTTTGTTTAAGATGTTATTTATTTATTCCAGAGAGAGAGAGCGTGCATGTGCGAGTGGGGGGAGGAGCAGAGGGAGAGGGAGAGAATCTCAGGCAGGCTCCACGCTCAGTGCAGAGCCTGACAGAGGGCTTTATCTCTCAACCCTGATACAATGACCTGAGTTGAAATCAAGAGTTGGACACTTCACCCACTGAGCCACTCTGGTATCCTGAGGAATCTATTTATTTAAGTGTTTGAGAAATTGCTTCATTTTTTTCCTTCTCTCCTTCCTACTTTTCTTTTAGTTTATGTTGTTAGTTTTTTAAGAGTAGTATTAAGTTCCCTTCTTTTTAGTCCTTACTCCTTAATAAAGATGTCCTCTAAGAACAAGTTCGCTGTGCCCCATAGGTTTTGGTAGGGTGTGTTTCTTTTTCATTGCTCTCTGGATAGTTTGAATTTTCAGTTTTGCTGTCTTTGAACATTTGAAATTTTTGATTTAGGAATGTGTTTTTTAATTTCCAAGCTGTTTTGTTGTCATTTAATTTCTTATTTATTGATTAATGATACTGGTTTGGAATGAGACCATCCAACCCTCTGCCAGCCCCATGTCCATCAGCAGAAGCCAAGTTGGGAGTCTTGGAATTCAGCCCGCTTCTGACAAGACCTTTCTCCACAGCCCTCTTTCCTCTCCAAACATTTTTTATCTTGCTGTTACTTTCTGCCATAAAACCATCATACTGTTTGTCTCCTTTTAAGTAGTCATCACAACAAGCCCTGGCTTCCCAGGTTATTCTTCATCTCTGAGACTTTCATCTTCATAAGGTTTTGTACATCTTTTCTCACCCCCAGCTTCCCCTCCTTCTCAACTCTTAAGACATATTTACTCTATCCTCTGAGGTAGCAGAGGTAACATTTTATTGTTGATACTTTTAAAGTTTGCACACTCAGATTTGGGGATCTAGGTCCTCAATTATTTCCCTGTTGGATCCTTCAGGCTTTTAGAGTATCCCTCTTGATGTCCCCTTACTCTGAAGTTCTCCACCCTCCCTCCCCCCAAAATAACGAGCGGGTAAAGCAGGAATTCTTATATTCCTTGATGAGAAGGGGGAGACTGACGTAAAGAGGTGAAGCTCCTGCCTAGCTAGACCTCAGTAAGAGAGCTGAGACTAAACCCAGCCTCCTAACTTCTAACTTGGTATTCTTTTAATCACAACATAGTAATACAGATATAAAAAGATTAAATCAAACACAGATTTGAACAGAATGTCAAAAATGTTAAACATAAGAAGGAAGTAACAGAATTAAAATATATCCGTTAATTAAATGTGAATAGGTCCAACTCTACTAACTCATACTGTCAGATGGAATTGAGGAGTACTTAAAAACACATAATGAAAGGTTGAAAATAAAGGGATGGGCCAGGCGAATGCAAACAGTGTAAAAGCGGAGGTGGTAATATAATGTAATTTAAAGTAGAATTTAAGGTTAATGCACTGGATATAATGAAATAAGATAGTATGTAATAATGAAAGGCCCAATTAATTAACAAAGTAGCTGTAACAGTCATAACAAGTAGGCACCAAACATAGATGGTATATTTCAGAGCAAAACCTGTTCAAAACACAAGAGAATTTGATGAAGATACAGTTATATTAGGAGATTTGTTGTATCTCTTTCATAATTAAATAGATCCAAAAATCACAAATGAGACCATAGGGAAATAGAATAACACAATCAACAAATTTTTTTTTTTAATTTTAAATAATCCCTACACCCACGTTGGGGCTTGAACTTGCCATCCCAAGATCAGGAGTTGCATGTTCTACTGACAGAGCCAGCCAGGTGCCCCTCAATGAACAAGATTGATTTATTTCATTGAGAGAGATCCCGGGGGTAGGGCGGGGTAGGGGGGTGGGAAGGGCAGAGGGAGAGGGAGAGAGAGTCTTAAGCGGACTCTGTGCTGAGTGCGGAGTCTAACGCAAGGCTCGAATCCCATGACTCTGAGATCATGACCTGAGCCGAAACCAAGAGTTGGTCGCTTAACCGACTGGGCCATTCGAGGCACCCAATCAATAAATCTTTTGAGGGAAGAACTCATTACTTCAAAAGCCCATGGAACAGTTTTACAAAATCGGTCTTGGACTTAGTAGCAAAGTAAATCGTAAATCAGAAAGAAGCAGAAATTTTATACTACATGTTCTCTGGTAATTTATTCTTTTAGAAAATATTTTTGATCTGTTATATTCCTAGCATATGAGTAGGTAGTGTGGTTTTTTTTTTTAATAACTCTATAAATTGCCCTCATTTTGGTATACAGTTTTTTGAATTTTAACAGGTATTATACAAATGTATACAGTCATTTAATCATTACCACAGTAAGGATATTAAGCAGTTCCATCCTTCTAAAAAACTAGTGTCTTTTTATTTATTTATTTATTTTTATTTTTTTATTTTTTTAATTTTTTTATTGTTATGTTATAGTGTCTTTTTAGTCATACTTTTCCCCTGCCTCTAGCCTCTGGCAGCCGCTGGTCAGTCTTCAGCACTATAATTTTATCTTTTTGAGAATGTCCTATAAATGGAATATATCCTGTAAAGTTTTCAGACTTTTTTTCACTTAGCATAATGCCTTTGAGCTGTATCCAAGCTCTTGCATGCCAGTAGTTTGTTTCTTGTTACTGCTGGGTTGTATTCCATTGCGTGTGGATGTTTCAGAGTTGATTTATCCATCCACTTATTACAGGACATTGGATTGTTTCCAGTTCTTGGTGGTTATGAATAGACCTGTATAAACAATTTAGGTACAGGATTTTATATGAATATTAATTTTTATTTCTTTAGAGTAAATACGCAGTAATAGGATTGCTGGATCATATGGTAAATGCATGTTTAAGTTTGGAAACTATTCCATCCATGTTTTAATAAAGTGATCATATCATTTTACATTTCCACTAGCAGTATATAAAAGTTCCTGTTTCCACATCCTCACCTGTTATACTTAGCACAATCAGACTTTAAAATATTAACCGTTCCAATAGGTATGTATGTGTTGGTAGTCTCATTGTGGTTTAATTTGCATTGTCTAATGACCAGTGATGTTGAGTGTCTTATTTGCTGTCCGTTGAGCTGTATTTTGAGTGTGTGTGTGTGAAGTGTATAAATCTTCTGTTCATTTTTTGTTTTTTCTTGTTGAATTTTGAGAGTTCTTTGTATATTCTGCATATGAACCCCTTATTACGTGATATATGCTTTGCTGATATTTTCTTAGACTGTGGCTCCTCTTGTCATTCTCTTAACAGTTTATTTCTAAAAGCAGAAGTTTTTTATTTTGATGAAATCCGGTATATCAATTTTTTCGTATTAATGATGGTTTCAGTGTTATATCTTTTGCTTAACAGAGGGTTGCAGTGATTTTTCTTAATGTTTTCCTCTAGAAGTTGTATGGTTTCATGTGTTACATTAGGTCTGTGATTCATTTTGAATTAATTTTTGGATACAGTATGAAGCATATGAATCGAAGTTCTGTTCTTTTCCTTTCTTTTTTTTTTCCTCTTATATATTCTAAAACTATTTGTTGAAAAGTCTGTCCTTTCTGTAGTGCATAGCTTTTGCACCTTTGTAAAAACTTAGTTGTTTATATATGGTAAGTCTATTTCTGGATTCTCTTCTAGCCCATTAATCTATTGGTCTCTTATGTCAGGATGCTTCACTGTCTTGATTTCTATAGCTTTTTTTTTAAGATTGTATTTATTTGAGAGAGAGAGAATGAGAGAGAGAGAGAGAGAGAGCACATGAGAGGGGGAGGGTCAGAGGGAGAAGCAGACTCCCTGCTGAGCAGGGAGCCTGATGCGGGATTGGATCCAAGGACTCCAGGATCATGACCTGAGCTGAAGGCAGTCGCTTAACCAACTGAGCCACCCAGGCACCCTTGATTTCTATAGCTTTATAGTAGGCCTGGAAGTCATATATTGTTAGTCTACCAATTTTGTTACTTTTTTCAAAATTATTTTGGCTCTAATGTTTTTGTGTTTCCTGATGAATTTTAGAATCCGTTTGTTGATTTAAAAATAAAAGCCTGCTAGGATTTTTATAGGGGTTGCATTGACTCTATATAGATCAATTTGGGGAGAATTGACCTTTTAACAATATTGAGTCTTAACGTTCACAGAACAAATTATGTGTCTCCATTCATTTAGGTCTTTCAAAATTTCTTTCAGAGTGATTACAATGTCTTTTACATCTTTTGTCAGATTTAGCCCTAAATATTCAATAGATTTTTATTAAAAAATGTTATTTCAAGAGAGGAATACTTTGTTTATTGCTGATATTTAGAAATACAGTAGATCTTTTAAAAGTTTAGTTTGTATCCGCCAACCTTGCTAAACTTGCTAAGTAGTTCTGCGAGCTTTTTTTTTTTTTAAATCTTGTAGATTCCATTGAATTTCTACATTTTTTCTTTCCAATCTGGGTTCTTTTTATTTCTTGTCTTATTGCCCTGGCTTAAAAAAAAAAAAAAGAAATCTTAAAAAAGGTGAAGAGCCTGATATCCATCTTTTGTTCCTGGCATGAAGAGGAAAAATACTCAGTTTTTTACCATTAAGTGTGTTGTTAGCTGTATGTTTTTCACAGATGCCCTTTATCAGGCTGAGGAATTTCCCTTCTGTTTCTGATTTGCCGAGAGGTTTTGTCAGGAATGCATGTTGGATTTTGTTAAGTGCACTTCCTGCATTTGTTGATGATCATATAATAAAGTCCCCATTGATATTTTTTTGCTCTAAATTTTTTATTGTTATGTTAATCATCATTAGTTTCCCCATTGATTTTTTTCATTGTTTAGAATAACCCCACTTGGTTGTGATGTGTTGTTGTCTTATACATATTTTTATTAGTTACGCTAAAATTTTGTTTAGGATTTTCGTATGTCATCATGAAGGATATTAGTCTGTAGCTTTTAATTATAATGTCTTTCGTTTCGGTATCAGGGTAATGTATAACTCATAGAGTGACTAAGAAAGTATTCATTCTTCTTCACGGTCCTGGAGGAGTTTGTTTAGAATGGATTATTATTTAAATGTTCAGTAGAATTGACTCTGGGCCTGGAATTCTTTTCATGGAAAGGTTTTTAACCGTAGATTCAATTTCTTTAATAGATGCAGGACTCTCCAGTTATCTATTTATTTTTAAATCATGGTAAAGTAAACATAAAATTGACCATGTTAACCATTTTTAAGTTTACAGCTCAGGGGCAATAAGTACGTTTGCATTGTTTTGCAGCCATCACCACTATCTGTTTTCAGAACTTTTTCATCACCTCAAAGAGGAACTCTGTACCAATTAAACAATAGCTTTCACTCCACTTTCCCCTCAGCCCGTGGTAACCTTTCTTCTGTCTTCTGTTTTTATGAATTTGCCTGTTTTAGATACCTCCTAGGTGGAATCATACAGTATTTGCCCTTTTGTGAGTAGCTTATTTCACTTAGCTTAATGTGATCAAGGTTCATACATGTTGTAGCATATCTCAGAATTTCATCCCATTTTATGACTGAATAATGTTCCATGATATGTATAAACCACATTTTGTTTATCTGTTCATCGAGCACTTGAGTTGCTTCAGCCTTCTGTTGTAATACCGCTGTCAACATTGTTGCGCAAATATCTGTTTGATTTTCTGCTGTCACTGCTTTTGGGTATATACTAAGAGTGGAATTGCTGCCTAATACGGTATTTTCAGCTTTTTTGAGGAAACATCAGATTTTCTTCTGTTCCTAGTTTGTTGAGCGGTTTTTATCATAAAAGGATGCTGAGTTTTGTCAAATACTTTTTCTGCATGAATTGAGATGATCATGTGTTTTTCCCCCCCATTCATTCTTTAATGGAATATATTATTTTGAGTGATTGCTCATATTCCGCCAATCTTCTTTATGGAGATAAAACTCACTTTATCATGGTGTATAATCCTTTTAAGAGGCTGCTGAATTGCGTTTGCTAGTATTTTGCTGGGGATTTTTTGCATCAGTATTCCTCTGGGATATTGGTCTATAGTTTTCTTTATTTGTAGCATCTTTGTCTGGCTCTGGGATCAGAATAGTGCTAGCCTCCTAGAATGAGCTTGGAAGTGTTCCTTTCTCTTCCGTTTTTTGAAAAGTGAGGAGGGTTGGTGTTACTTTTTAAATGTTTGGTGGAATTTACCAATGGAGCTATCTGGTCCTGGGCTTTTCTTTGTTGGGATGATTTTGATTACTTACGGTCTCTTCAGATTTTCTTTTTTTTTTTAATTTTATTTATTTGAGAGAGAGGCAGAGTGAGAGAGAGTGACCACAAGCAGGGTGAGGGGTAGAGAGAGAAGCAGACACCCTGCTGAGCGGGGAGCCCAATGTGGGGCTCAATCCCGGAACTCTGGGATCATGACCTGAGCCGAAGGCAGACGCTTAACCGACTGAGCCACCCAGGGGCCCCAGATTTTCTTTTTCTTGATAAGTCGATTTTGTCAATTGTGTGTTTTCAGGAATTCGTTCATTTCATCTAGGTTATCCAGCTTGTTGGTGTATATAATCATTTTTTTGGCTGTAAAATTAGTGGTAATGTCCCCACTTTCATATCTGAGTTTTGTAATTGGAATCTTCTCTTTTTCCTTCGTCTAGTTAAAAGCTTGTCAGTTTTGTCGATCTTTAAAAAGAAAGAAAGAAAGAAAGAAACCAGGCCTTGGGCATGGATTTTTCTCTATTGTGTATCAATTCGCTTTGTCCTTTAATTTGGTTCTGATCGTCATTATTTCCTTCCTTTTATAGCCCTTAGTTTGCTCTTCTTTTCTAGTCCCCTAAGGTGTAAAATTAGGTTATTGAGTTGAGATATTTCTTCTCTTATACTGTGTTTAGAGCTGTAAATTTCCCTCAGCACTGCTTTTGCTACATCTCAAATTTCGGCATCTTGTGTTTTCATTTGTCTCAAAGTATTCTCTAATTTTCTTGTGATTTCTTCTTTGGCCCATTAGTTGTTGTTTAAAAGGGTGTGATTTAATTTGCACACGTTTGTGAATTCTCCAGTTTTCTTTCTGTCACCGATTTCTAGTTTCATTAGGTTATGATAAAAAATACTTCAGATGAGTTTAGTCTTTTAAAACTTATTCATACTTGTTTTGTAGACACCATAGGGTCTGTCCTGGAGAATGTTTCATAGGCGCTTGAGAGAACTGTGTTCTGAAGTCGTTGGGTAGCATGTTCTCCGGGGCCTCACTGGTCTGTGCTGTTGTTCCGCTGTCCTATTTCTCTGTTCTCTCTCTGGTTGTTTGATCCATTATTGAAAGTGGTGCATTAAGATCTCCAACTAATACTGTATTTGTCCCTCCAGTTATGTGAATGGTTGCTTCATAGATACTGGGATCTGTCCTTTGGTGTATGAGTCTCTTAAGAGACAGCATGTACACTTGGATCTTTTTTATAGATTTATTTATATACTTGGGTACTATTTTTAAATATATTCCACCAACACCACCTTTAATATAATTACTGGTAAGGGAGAATTTACTACTGACATTTTGCTGTTTGTTTTCTGTGTTTCTGTGTGTCTCAGAGAGTTTTTGTCGCTTATTTCCTCTATTACTGCTGCCTTTGGGATTAGTTGATTTCTTACAGTGACATGTTTTGATTTCCTTTTGTTTAAATTCTTTAGGTATTTTGTTTGTGGTCTGTTTCTTTTTGAGTCAATTCTGATAGTTTTTAATCTTTGATGGAAAATGACATTTCATCTGAATTGTCAAGTTTTTTGGCATGAACTTGTTTATAACATTTCCTCAGTTACATTTTCACCTCTGTATAATCTGTAGTGATGTGATCTTTCTCATTCTTTATAATGGTAATTTTTGTCTTTGTTTCTCTTGATCACTTTGGCTAGAATTTATCAGTTTCTTGATTTTTCCTTATAGAACCAATGTTTTGTTTCATTGATTTTACTTACTTATTTTTATCTATTTTTAAGGATTTTATTTATTTATTTGAGAGTGAGAGAGAGTACAAGCTGGGGGGCGGGGCAGAGAGAGAGGGAGAAGCAGGCTCCCCACTGAGCTGGGAGCCTGACACGAGCTCTATCCCAGGACCCCAGGATCATGACCTGAGCCGAAGGCGGCTGTTAAGCTGACTGAACCACCCAGGGGCCCATTGTGTCTTCATATTCACTTATGTTTTCTTCTGTGATGTCTAATTTTTGTTAATCTCATCTCACGTATTTTACATCTCAGACATTGTCACTTTATCTCTAGATGTTTGATTTGGGTCTTTTTAATCTCATGTCTACTTTTTAAACATGTGCTATACATTTAAAATAGTTTTTAATTTCCTGTGTGCTAATTCTAGCATCTTTGCTCTCAGTCAGTTTCTGTTGATTGCCCTTTACTTCTGACATGGCAGATGATTCCATTGATATGTTCTGGTTTCTCACTGACAAGTATCTCTTTGTGATACGGTTGATAATATCTTTGGTAAACTTTCATGTTCCATTCACTGCTTGTTTTAAAGGTTTTATTGACCATAATGTCTAGTTTTAACTGAACTACCCCTCACAAAATAGCAGATATGCCTAAAAAAAGATTACTTTAAAAAAACTGATTTAAATATTGTATTAAAAGTGCAAGCCCAAACGAACAACAAGAAAAAGCCAAAATGACAGTTCTTCTGTGGATATTGTGATTTATAAGAAATACATATTTGGCCCCTGGCAGAGAGTTTTTAAAACCCTTTGACTTTCTTAACTGATCAAAGCAGTGACGACGTCTTTTGCTTTTCATAACTACCCCTTCCAAACGTACCCGACTTTATGTTAGCACTCTGACTTCTGGAAAGCCTCTAAGGGTGGAGGCTGGTTGCCTGGAGAACCACCCATGTGATTAGAGGGTTGGGATTTTCAGTCCTACTCTCTCCTACCTCAGGAGAGGGGAGAGGGAAGAGGGACGGGAGATTCTGTCCAGTCACTGAAGGACAGTGATTTAATCAATCATGCCTGAGTAATGAAACTGTCATAAAAATGCTGAATTTACTGGTTCTGAGAGTTCGGTTTTGGCAAACACATGGAAGTCCTGGGAGGATGGCATGCTTGGAGAGGGCATGGGAGCTTTGTGCCCCTTCCCCCCATACTTTTCCTTATTTGTCTCCTCCATCTGGCTATTCCTGGGTTATATCCTTTTATAATAAGATGATACTCTAGTGAGCAACTCTTCCTGAGTTCTGTGAGCCACAAATTAATGCAATCAAGGGAGGAGATTGTGGGAACCTTTGATTAATAGCCGGGTGGTCGCAAGCACAGGTAACAACCTGGATTTGGGATGGCATCTGAAATGGGAGTGCAGCAGTCTTATAGGACTTCTTATTAGTTGGCCCTTACACTGTGGGATCTGACTGTATCAGACTGAATTGAACTGTAGGACACTGATGGCCGTCCCTGGACAGTCAGAGAATATCTGGTCACAGAAGTGTTCAGTGTTGTAGGAGAGTAGAGGAGATACACAGGAGTGTTTTTCTCTAAGATGTTCAGCTTCAAACTGTTAAGAGCTCCTTGTCATCCACATGAGGAGGTTGAGCAGATGGTTTAATCAAATCTAGTAAGAAGTTGGCAAAGTCAGATTTATTAAAAAGATTCCTACTGTGGCCACCTTTTTATAAAAGCAAGTTAAGAGCCACTGGCGAAACAGAAGAACCAGACTTGGTGAAGAAGCCGTTTGAGCAGGTGAAAGCTGAAGAACTCAGTGTCTGCATAGGAGATTCACCAGAGGGACCAAGGAAAGATGAAACGGGGACTTGCAGGGTCTGGATCCAGTTGGGGTGCCCTTTCAGGCTACCTGTGTGTATTGACTTTGGTGGTAGGATGCCAGTGGGCATTGTTACCTGAGGATGTCCTCTGTCACTTTCAGATCTATTATCTCAGAAGAGTAACTTAATGATACATGTGACAGAGACCGTCATTAGACTGTCAAGAAACATATGAAAAACAGGAAATTGTAAAAGGGAAGAAGGAGATTGGGAGAGGGAGGTAAACACAAATATTTTGGGAACAGTGATTTTCTTTTCTTGGGTAGCTAGGAAGACGTCAGTCTGCCCTTGAGCATGTTGTCTGGAGTAATTAGGAAAAAAAAAGTTCTTTATGCTCTGAAAAACTTTGAGAATTTAACTGGAGAGTGTGTATGACAGGTTTTCTCTATGTAATGTCTACAGTGGCCTTAATTTAGTACCTGCACCAAGTCAGAACCATTTCCCTCATCTGAATTTTCTCAGGCTTTGTTCTGTTTTTAAAGTATTATGAATAAAATGTGAATAATTTCATACTTTTTTTAAAAAGATTTTATTTTTATTTTATTCATGAATGACAGAGAGAGGCAGAGGCAGAGGGAGAAGCAGGCTCCCTGCGGAGCAGGCAGCCCAATGTGGGACTCCATCCCTGGACCCTGGCACCATGACCTGAACCGAACGCTTACCTGACTGAGCCACCCAGGCGCCCTTCATACTTTTTATATAAATGGTGTGGCATAATATTTATTTATCTAGACCTGGTGAATACAAGATTGTTTAATAGGAGTTTTTGTTTGTTTAGCTGCGAAGAAACTTTAACTTAAATTTTCCTGGGACTATGTTATTAGCACTGTCATAATTGCCCCTGATTCTAGGTATGGCTTTATCAACTCCTTTATCACTCTAGCTCAAAACACAAACTTTTTTTTTTAATCTTTGGCACACAGAAAGACCTGGTAAAGTGCATTTTTATTACCTAATTTGTGTTTGTAGTGGATCACTAGAAATCATCCAAGAATTACTCATGTATTTCCATATTGGTGACAGGTGTTCTCGTAAGCATTTAGTATATGAGGGTGCTGTTCATCTTACTTGTGACTGTTCTGAGTTAATTGTGACAAGCTCTAATTAGAGCTTTTGAAAGTTTCATTCCAGGCTTCTTGAGCTGATGTTTTGCCTCTGGCCAGTGGGATAGACTGCACATTAATTTTGATACTCTTTAAAGACATGTGCGCAGTTACTGTTCATTTAAGCCAGATGGCATGTGTCAACTCCTGTTCCTGGAAAGGGAGAGGTTTTTTGGTGGGGGAGGGGGGCTTTGTAGTAAAACCTTACGTGTCTTCTTATGGAGCTCTTCTCTTTACCTAATAAATTAGTACGTGTCTTCTTATGGAGCTCTTCTCTTTACATGAATTAGTACTTACAGAAGATTTTCATAGCACTTTAAGCGCTCCTCCTTTCACTTATGAAGAAGATTCTTAGGGGATTGGGCACAGATGTTTTTGTGTGTAAATTCTTTTGCAGTTGTGCAGTAGCAAGGGATCACTGATAAAGTTACATAGAACGAATACTGTTTTTTAGGATAAAAACAAAGAATTCATAAGAGAAGGAGTAAGTGGCCCTTTTATGTTTTTACCAAGCTGCTTACAGTCAGAATCTGAGTCAGGGGATTGGCTGGCTCTGGACAGAACTCTTAATGATGGAGTGTCGATGCATTTGGAGCCCCTTAGAAAATTGCTCTGATCCAGAGTCAGCCATAGATAGTCTTCTCTACACGAGTACCGTGAATTCCAGCGCTTGGCTTTTAATGTGCATCATGAATCACCTTACATTGAAGTTTATTTTTCCATCAAAATTTTTATTTTTTTCAAGCAATTACAGGTAAGTAAGTGTTTGAATTCTGCAAGCATTTGGTTTTCATTTATCCTGACTAAATCCTGAGCTGCTGAACTTTAGTGACACTTTTTGATTTTCACATCCATAACTCCCAAGAATTTAGGGTGTGAATTTGGGTATTGGTAAAGTGGCTTTTCTATGTTCTTATTTTCTTGGAAATTGATTTTACAAGTATTATTTTACTGGGATGCTTATCAACATTTTCATTTTTTTCAAAGTGTTGACTTTAAGGTGAAAACAATTTCAGTGGATGGCAATAAGGCTAAACTTGCAATTTGGGTAAGAGTTTTAAAAATGTATTTTGTATAAATATTCAACTTGTATTTTTTAAAGAAGCAGAAGGTGATGTGTGTAGAGTTCTAGAGGGAAACAATTTGTATCAAATAATTTTTGGACAATTTGTTGGTTAATGGATAAACAATAAATGGCTATGTTTTATATTGGGTAATGAGGCAGAGACTTGTTCCACTTAATCAAAATTTTAAAATATACAATCCCTTAAGAATACTTAAAAGCAGAATAAAGTATAGAAAAATCATCTTATCTGCCAGAAGGGATTATTGCTATTGAATACGTTTCTTTAAAGTTTTAAGAAGACAGTGTATACTCAGCTAACACTGAAGGCAGTTGTTGGGGAGAAGGGGATGAAGTGATGCTCAGGAAAAAAAGTATTTTTCATGTTAGTCTGTTCGTATATTCCTGAAATTTGAATTTGCCAACTTTGGATCTATTTTCTACTCTCAGTGCCTAGTCTTTACTTACTGTCCTTTCATTTGCCTGTGAACCCAAACATTCTGATACATGTTGCTTTCCTAAGACCTTTTCATGATAGTGCTGACCAAATAAAATAGCAATAACTGTCAAAGACGTCCAAGATGCTTAGTGTCTGTCTCTGTCTGCCCGTCTCTCTCCCACTCCTGTCTACCTACCTACCTACTTCTCTCTCTCTATCTAAATGATTGCCAATAGATTACATTACATATATAATTTATAAAACTATGCTCTTATATATCGGATTCCCACATATACTATGATAACTAAATATATAAATACGTTTTTGTTACATGGGATAATTGGAACTGGTTAGCGGTCATCACACTGAGATGTACTTCAACATGGTGATGAAGTAGTAACTGGGCATCGGTTACAGATTGAAACAGCACGTGTTTATGTATTGTATGATCTGATTCATTTTCCTGGCATTCTCCGAATGGCATATTATTTCTAATACACATTTTATCCCAAATAACAAGTAACTGTGTAAGTGTGTCTCATGTTTTTCTGTTAATTTTTTTCTAACATGCAATACTTTACACGATTGGTAGCCTATTGGCCCCCTCCCCAAAATATAATTATGATATTGATAAGAATAGTAACGTCTAACAGAAAACAATTTGGAAAATGTTGGACTAGGCCATAATAAAATATATTGAGCAGTTTAAGAATGCTAGCTTCTCCCTGTACAAAAGTGGGAGCCTGATTTTCCATATACTTTTCATGGTTGAATTTATCCCTTCTTTCTGCCCTTGCTACTGTTTTGTGAGATATACGTGTTAGAATAGGATCTAAGGCTTGGTGGTTTCCGTGAGATCTTTCTTTTATGCAAGAGGTATTGTTAAATTTACTTTTTAGTTCCTGTATAATAAAAAGGTTGGCAGGTATTACTGAAGTGACATCTTTATCATAGGCGTATAAATATTTTTTTAAATAAGAGGCTCAATCTCAGAACCCTGAGACCCTCATGACCTGAGCTTAAATCAAGAGTCAGAAGCTCAACTGATTCAGCCACTCAGGTGCCCCAAATGTTAATGTTCTTGTGTGTGAGTGTGTGTGTGTGTTTGTAATACTAACTCTGTCATGTGCTGCAAATATTTTTTTCCTGTTTGTCATTTGCCTTCAAATCTTGTTGAGGATGAGTGAGTGTGTATACGGGGTATGGATGGTGTGGGGAGAGATGTTCTTGCCATACCAAGGTTTTAGTATTTTTGTGGTCAGACCAGTTTTTTTTTTTTCATGAATTTGGGTGTTACATCATATTTAGGAAGGCCTCCTCACTCATAAATAGAAATACATGAGTCCATTGTTTCCTCTCAGTTCCTCTCCTGCTTCGATGCTTCTCCTAGGATCAGTCAAATAGAATAATCAAGTACAGCCCTGTCCTCACTGCTCCCAAAAGTGCCGCACACACATCACGGCCTACTTGGCACCTCTAAATCTATTTTTCTCTATATCCTGCCCTCACTTCCACTCCCACATTTTAATATTTAGTCTTTCCAGATCCTTCCTTGTCCTTTGTCCATTTCTAATCTTTAATAATCTCTTTTCTCCTCTCCCATCAGAGAAGAAAACCACAGATAGTAAGCTCTGTTTTTCCTATCTTACAAGGATGCTATTACAGTTATTGCAAATTCCTATCTTGAAAACAAGAACAAGCAAAAATCTTAACTTTTGACTATGTAAGCCTATAAATTTTATAGGTGTAATATATTCTGATCCAATATTGTGGCACAGGGTGTTTGCTCAAATTATCATACCTACTTAAACATTTTTATAAGTGGATCTAAAAATATCAAGACTCTAAATAGCTGGATTAATTTAAATATTTGTGTGTAAATATTTTTTACTGTAGTATTTTAACATTAAACATTATTTTTTGGCTCTACTCTTTTTTGTTTGTTTGTTTTTAAGATTTTATTTATGAGAAAGAGCAAGAGAACCTGAGCAGGGGGAGGGGTAAAGGTGGAGAAACAGACTCGACACTGAGCATGGAGCCTGACATGGGGCTCAGTCCCAGGATCCTGGGATCATGACCTGAGCTGAAGTCAGACGCGTAACCAACTGAACCACCCAGGCGCCCTGCTCTGGTCTTTATTTTTAAAACACTGGGCTTTATGGATATTTTAACTAGAATCACAGTTCTGATTTTTAAAATATTTATTTATTTATTTTAGGGGGAGGGGCAGAGGGAGCAGACTCCCCACTGAGCACAGAGCCCCACATGGGGCTCTATCCCAGGCCCCTGAGATCAGGACTTGGGCTGAAATCAGGAGTCGGATGCCCAAGGCACTCCACAGTTCTGATGTTTATGTTGTGTCTCCTCAGAGCAGTTACTAAGTGGATCTCAGTGAATATCAAGGGAAACAAAATTCATATTCAAATGCTTTTCGCTGTTTCTGGAAATTAATTTATTATAGTGTGGATACGGTTTTGATATGAAAACAGAATTTTTCTGTTACAACCAAAAGTCTTGTGACTAAAATATTTCTTGCTTGGTCCTTGCCCTAACCTTTATCAAATTATCCAAAGTATAATCTGCTTTAGATAGTAAGTACACTTCAGTTGGTGCACCTTTAATTTATATTACTGTTTTTTGAAAAGTTGAGTCAATATGCAAATTGAATAATTTTAAATATCAGAGGTTTTGTAAGAAACTTTGAAGCAAAGGGAATTTTTGTAAAGAGAGAAATCATTTTTATCATAAATTTATCTGTTTAGAAAGTTTAATTTTGTTAATTTTTTCACTTCAAGATGGCAGGGCTGGGGGCAGTTTCTGTAGTGGTGAGAGTCTGGAAGCAAGGACATTCTGCATTTATGTAAGCGTAGCTGGGGAAGAGTAGTAGATTTGCAGAGTGGTTTACTTTGAAAGTTATTTTCCTCTTAAGTTTCTCTTCTGGGGCCATAAATTACTCATATATTCTCTACCTGTTGCTCTTATATTAAAGCAGTCTCTATTTTGGCCAGGGACAGAAAGTAGGTAAGTAGGAAAGTAAGTAGCTGGAGCCCGTCACTGCTGGTTTAAAATGCCTCTGCAATCTTATAAACCTCTTAGAGGTTACGAACATGTTTTCTATCTGAAGGAGCGTCTGCTTGCCCCATAGCTAAACTCGGATTTACAACCATGAGACTGGCAGCTAAGTTGATGTTTGACATATGTCTTCACTTTTCTTCAGGTTATTTGATATTAGCAGAGTGGAAACTTTTTCTTACAGGGCAGAGAGTAAATATTTAGTCTAATCCTAAGGCAGGCCATGTGGCATTGCATAATCGAACGGGCCTGGCTGTGTTCCAGTAAAACTTTAGTTAATAAAACAGGTGGTGGGCGGAGGGAGCCGTTTGTCAACTGCTGCTTTGCATAATCTTAGGTATCTTGAAGCCACAGTCCAAGGATGGTAGAAAGAAGACAGAAAGAACCAAGTCCGGAAGTACAGACTTGTTAATTAGTTTGGGTTGGTTGGTTGGTTGGTTTCCAAGGAAAGTTGAGCAACTGTCCTGTGGCAAGAATTGCTCTAGGCACTGGGGTTAAACCGATGATTAAGCAGATGAGGTCTCTTTCCTCACGAAACTTGCACTTCCTAGCTGGTGTGCATCTTTTATGTTCCTCTCCCCCAATATGTGTCAGAAACATGTGATAGCAAGTGGTTTGGTTTTATGCATTTTCCAAAAAGAAGATACAGAGAAAATACTTTTAAGAGTCCAACCTAAAAATTGCTTACCTAAAATAAGACACTCCTGTAATTCTCTTTAAAAAAAAAAAAAAAAAGTGGTTCTCAACCTTGATTCTACATTAGAATCACCCGGGAAGACTTTGAAAACCTCTGTCTTACCGTAGACCAATTAAACCAGAACCAGTGGGGGTTGGACCCAGGCATTGGAATTTTTCATTTCCCAGGAAATTTCACTATGCTTCTGAAGTTGAGAACCATGGCTTTCAAGGAAATGGGTTTCATGTGTGATAAAAATCTTGAAGAAATACCCCTTTACTTAGATGCATTTTTCTAGAGATGAGTCAGTATTTATTAATTTTATTTTATGTAACCCTCTTCAGTAAGAGAACGCATCTAATTTAAATTTCAAGATTTAAATGAGCTTGTGCATGGATATTTTTAATAATGCTGTTTGACTTTCTACTCTTAATACTATTTATACTTTTTAAATTTAGTAATAATTGGTTGTCACCTTTAGGATACTGCTGGTCAAGAGAGGTTCAGAACATTAACTCCCAGCTATTATAGAGGTGCAGAGGGTGTGATATTAGGTAAGGTTTTACTTTACGATACTGCTTTAAAAATGTTGTTTTATTATTGCAATTTCTGATTTTCCTTATCTGTGAAGGTCAGTGAGTTTTTAGTTTTCTTCAGGGGTACCTTTATGTAACTTGAAGTTATATTAGCTTCATTTAATATTAATGAATATTTAAACTTTCAAAATTTCTTTTCAGTCCTTTGTCTATCAATTAAAAGAGAAAGATCAGATTAATTTATTTGGTTTAAAAGCACATGTTGATGAAGACATAATTGAGGATTAATCCACATGTAATTGGTCTGTCTGACGAGTGTTACCAGAAACTGATCTTCAGTCAGCAGTGCATTAACATTTGCTGTGCGTTTATAAAGAAAGAAGGATGCTAGTTGCTTAGTTGAATCTGTTTTATGAGTCCTAAAAAGTCTAACAAGGCACTTAACATCGTTGATTCATAATCATACAGAATTTAAAAACCAAATGTGGATTCTCATTGTCAGTTGTTGAAAAGTGCTTGTTACCAATATTCCTGGGAAACTTTTAAAAATAAATATTGGTCAATTTTAGGGAAAATTGTCTTTTTATATTATATCATAAATAGTGAGGTTTTAGGTTCATTTCATTAATTTAACAGCAACTCTTATTTTGGTTTAGCATCTTTAAGTTTAGAAAACACCTTTTTTTAAAAAAAAAACATTTTATTTATTTATTTGACAGAGAGCAGGAGAGCACAGGCCGGGGAGCAGCAGAGGGAGAGGGAGAAGCAGGCTCCCTGCTGAGCAGGGAGTCAGAGGTGGGGCTCGATCCCAGGACCTGGGACCATGACCTGCCCCGAAGGCAGTTGCTTAAGCAACTGAGCCACCCAGGCGCCCCTAGAAAACACTTTAAATTAATAAGTTCTTTATACGAATAAGCCCTTAATATATTTTAATGCAGTGGGATGGAAGATGAAAGTGATAACAAGGAGACAATCAGGATCTTCTCCGTTAAGTTTACATATTTTTTCAAAGTTGCAAATTCTGGTCCTTGTAAGAAACAAATTAACAGGGTCATAGATGTTTGAATCCATGGAAAAAAGTTTGGTATTTTGCCACAGATTTGGATCTGAATGTTTTCGTTTTTGGATAAATGTCTTTTATTGTTAAGAACGGGAACAGCTGTTGTTTTGCTTAAATTAATTTTCAGTTATCACCCAGGATATAATTTCATTTCTCTCACGGTGTGTCTTAATGAAATTGAAGTGTGTGTATGTATATGTTTATTATTATTTTTTAATACACTTGTTTCTTCCATCTGGCTGAGTAGATACTGATTGTTAAGCATTTGAAGGCTTAGAAACAGACTTGCCTATATAGAAATATTAGCTTGTAGTGACATATCAGAAATATAATGCCATTGCTCTTATTTTTAATGCTTATTTAATAAGTGACCCTTTTTATTTCAGTTTATGATGTCACAAGAAGAGATACCTTTGTCAAATTGGATAATTGGTTAAATGAATTGAAAACATACTGCACGAGAAATGACGTAGTAAACATGCTGGTTGGAAATAAAATTGGTAAGGTAAGAAGTCAGACACTTGGCATTTTGACTGTATTTTGGTAGCTTTTCTTAATCCTTATATTTACCTTTTAGGAAAATCGTGAAGTCGATAGAAACGAAGGCCTGAAATTTGCACGAAAGCATTCCATGTTATTTATAGGTAGGTGTGTGAACATTTATCCTTTCATTAGTAATGAGGAATTTTAAAATGGAGTTTTTGCTACATTTTTCTCTTTATGAACAGTAAAATGTATGTACTTAGTTCATCATTTTCTTGTGCTAACTGTAGAGCCAGGTTCATTTTTCCTTCTGTAAAAAAAAAAAAAATTGGATCTTTTTTTTTTTGGTTTTGGTCAAACTTTTTATTTAGTATTCTGTAGTTGCTTAACACACACTTAAATGGTCTTATTGGGGGAGGGGAAAAGGGAGGTTCTTGTAGATTCCCAAGGAAATGTCAGAAAGGCAAAATATGGCCAGCATTATCCATTTGCTTTTTTGGGTTTACTGGGTGAATAGCACTTTCCTTACATAAGCATCTGATCTCAGGATTTTCATACTGAGAACATTGAGATTTCAGTTGAAGACACTCTGAAATCCTAGAGTAGCATACCCCGACCACCCTCTAATAGCTAGCTTGTCTGTATAGGCAGAAGGAGTCACCTCTCCATTTTAGATGGCTAGATGTTTGTGGAAGGTCTTAGAATTGCTTTGCCTCATTTACTGGGAAAAATCAGATATAGGAAGTGGCCTTTAGGGACACTTTTAACTTGAAAAATTACAACACTAGTACACAAGTCAAGTCTTAACACATTTAACATTTGCTTATTGAAAGCAATGTCATAAAGTCAAATAAGATTAAACAGGTTTTACTTTTTTTTCCCTCACAAGAACATAAAAATTATGGAAGGGGAACTTAACAGGAAATTTAAAAAAAAAAAGTAACACAATTTTTCCTTTTAGTAGTCCTTGGGTAGTTATGACAGAAAAGGTTCCACTTTTTTGTTTGTTTCTTTGAACAGGGATTTTGGTCCAAAGTTTTGTTTTTAATATCTGCTTCTGACTCCCCCTCTATCAGATTGGCTTCCTCCACGGCCACCACCTCTTGGTGCTCCGCGGCTTGAACTGCTGTAGGAATCACGTGGAGGAGGGTACCCCCTTTCCATAGAAGGGGGAAGCCCTCTTTCTTGTCTGCCAACCCGATCACGACCACTTGAGTAGAGATCACTTCGGCTGCTTGAGTAACTGTCTCGACTTCCACCATATCCGTCACGTGAGCTGCTGTAATCATCATAGCGACTGCTTCCACCATAAGATGGCGGGGGCCCTCGTGTAGGTGGAGCACTACGTGAGTTACCCTAACTCTCATATGAATCTCTGTAGGAACCTCCACTTGGGATGATCTGAATAGTCACGATCACGACCATAGCCATCTCTATCACTATAGCCTCTCGATGGGTAGTCATCACGTGAACTGGAATGACCATAATCACAGTAAGTATAATCTCTTGGTGGTGGTGCATAATCTCTTGTATCACGAGAACTTGGGTAATCTCTGCTTGAATAGCTGTCTTTAGTAGAGTATCCATCATCTCTTGGGGACAAATAAACATCTCTACCAGAGGGCAGGGGTTCCCGTCGAGGTGGGCCTCCATAACTATCTCTTCTGCGTGACACAGGAGCTCTTCCTCCCATTCCACTGCTGCTGCGAACTGGTCCTGAAGGGGCAGATCTTTTAGGAGGAGGACCACCACTTCGTGGTGGTGGTCCTCTTTTTTCTGGAAGTGGTCCCCTGGAAGAACTCATGTTAAAATTCATGGAATAGCCACCATCATCCATGTGCCCTCCACGTGAGGGAGTCCCCTGGTTCCTCCACTTCCTCCTCTTCCACCTCTAAGACCTCTTGGAGGGCCTCTGCTTCTTGGAGGTGAAGGTGGTCCACGTCTACCACTTTCAAATGATGGTTTAGTGGCCCGTTCTACTTTGAGGGCTTTTCCATCTAAGGACTTTCCACTCATGTCTCTGGCTGCATCCTTAGCATCTGCTGGGCTCTCAAAGGTGACAAAAGCAAATCCTCTCGGTTTGTTGGTTTCACGATCTTTCATCAATAGAACTTCCACTATTCGTCCATATTTGCCAAATACTGCTTCAAGGGCTTTTTCATTTGTTTCTGTATTGAGGCCACCAATGAAAAGCTTTCCTGGGCGATCTGCTTCAACCATTTCCCCCCCCCCGGTGAGACACGGAGGGGTGACGACGGTTCCAAGCTCCTACGAGCTCGCCGGCAGGGGCTTCGTAGCAGCTCAGCACGAGCGAGTGCCGCCGGTTCCGAGAACGGAATAGGGAAGCCGCTAGCACTACTGCGCAACGAGCAAGAATTGGATCTTATTATGTGAAGTTGTATAGGACACAGATCATTCCTGTCAGAATACAGCGGCATTCGGCAAAGCCGGGCACCCAGTGTGTGTTGTACCTTGCGGGTCCTTGTGCTGGCAGCAGTGGTACCACCTGGGAGTTTGTTAGAAATGCTTCATTTCAGTCCCAACCCACCTTTTCTGAATTAGAATCTGTATTTTTTTTTTTTAAAGATTTTATTTATTTACCTGTCAGACAGAGCACAAGCAGGGGGAGCGGCAGGCAGAGGGAGAAGCAGGCTTCCCACCTGAGCAGGGAGCCCGAGGCGGGACTGGATCCCAGGACCCTGGGACCATGACCTGAGCCGCAGGCAGACGCTTAACCGACTGAGCCACCCAGGCGCCCCTGGAATGTGTATTTTAACAAGATCTTCATGTGACTTGAATGCACATTAATACTTGAGAAGCATGGTAAAATAGGGTTTGGCAGACTATAGCATGGGACCAAATCCGGTTCCACCATTTGTGTTGGAACACAACCTTGCCTGTGCATTTACATGCTGTGTGTGGCTGCTTTTGTGCTTCATGGCAGAGTTCAGTGGTTACAGCAGAAACCATATGGCATTCAAAGCGTAAGATATTTACCATCTGGCCCTTTACAGGAAAAGTTTGTTGACCCCCTGTCTAGAAAAGTGGACAAGCTCTATCACTGTGGAGCTTTTTTAACGTTACAGGTTCCCTGGGCCTTGTCACAGGTCTGAAACTGGGCCTGGAAGACCGTTTCTAAAACCATCCTAGTTGATTCTGATGTGAAGCCAGCTTTAGGAATTACTGGTTTAGCTATTCCACTGTTAGAATCTTTTAGGAATTAGGAAATGGAAATAAAAGAACATCATCTATAGATAGAAGCAGGGTGCTGTAAGTGGAAGGTAATAGGCAGTTTTAGAAAGGAATTGAGTACTACCTTTTCTGTTTACTTGCTGCGTGTCCTTCATTTTGATACATTAGTTCAGTAAACGTTTACTGAACACTGAGACTATAACAAACAGATGAACAAAATGGACAAAGTCCCTGCCCTCATGAAGCTTACATTCTAGTAGAGGAAACAGACTTAAATAAGTAAGTAGTGCTATGAAGGAGAGAGAGTATGATGGCGATGGGAGGTAATTAGGGGAAGTTCTTGGAGGTAGTACCATTGGAACAAGAATCCATAAAATGAAGATCTAGAGGGAGAACATCTCAGGCTGACAGAATAGCAAATATTTCCTGAGGTAAGAACGAGTTTAGTGTGTTTAAGGGATAGGAAGAAAGCTTGTGGGCTGGGAGCATAGTGTATGTTGGGGGCAAAGGTGGTGACGGTGGGAGGTGAAATTTAAAAGGTCATGTTGGGCCTTGTAGGGTATGGTAAAGAAATGGATTTTATTCCAAGTGTGGAAAGCAGGGGAGTAGTGCTGTGATCTGATATTCTTCTAAAAAGACCTGTTTGTACAGAAAATGGTCCATGAGAAGCAGAAGCAAGAGGCTTGTCATGGCCCAGATGAATAATGCTGGTGCCTTTGACTATGGGAGTGGTTGTGGGTGGCTTCCGGAAGGTTGGCAGATCGAGGAGATATTTGGTTGGTAAAGGTGACAGGCTCTGCTGATAGATTGGGTATTTTTTTTAAGGATTTTATTTTTTTCATTTGACAGAGAGAGAGAACTCAAGCAGGGGGAGTGGGAGAGGGAGAAGCAGGCTTCCTGCCAAGCAGAGAGCCCGATGCGGGGCTCGATCCCAGGACTCTGGGTATTGAGGATAAGGAAAGAGCAATCAGGGGTAACTCTGAGTCTCTGGCATTTAGGATGAAGACATTGGATTTGACAAGATGGAGAATGCTGGTATTTTTTAAAAGAAAAGTTTCAACCAGGCATGCTGGGGTGGCTCAGTCATTAAGCGTCTGCCTTCGGCTCGGGTCGTGATCCCAGGGTCCTGGGATCGAGCCCTGCATCGGGCTCCCTGCTCGGCGGGAAGCCTGCTTCTCCCTCTCCCACTCCCCCTGCTTGTGTTCCCTCTCTCGCTGTGTCTCTCTCTGTTAAATAAATAAATAAAATCTTAATAAAAAAGAAAGAAAAGTTTCCACGGAGTGGTGAGAACAAAAACCTAGTTAGAGTACAGTTGACCCTTGAACAATGTGGGGGTAGGGGTCCCGACACCCGCCCCCCGCAAGTCGGAAATCTGCGTATAACTTTTGACTCCCCCAAAACTGAACTGCTAATTGTCTATTGCCCTGAAGTCTTACTGATAAAGTCAGTTAACACATGTTCTGTATGTTGTGTGTATTACATACTGTATTCTTATGGTAAAGCTAGAGAAAAGAAAATGTTATTAAAATCATAATAGAAAATACCTTTACGGTACTGTCCTGTGTTTATTGAAAAAAAGCCATGTGTAACTGGAACTGCACAGTTCACACTGGTGTTGTTCAAAGGTCAGTTCGAGTCTGAAGAGAAAATGTGAAATAAGGAAGTGGAAACGGCTTACATAGGTTAAGTTTTGATGACAATTTTGCTTCGAAAGAGAGGGAGAACCCAGGTGGCTTCTAGAAGAGTGTGTGGGCTGGAAGGCAGGGTGGTTGGTTACTTGGTTGGTTAGTAAGATGCACAGTAATTTTGGCAGGCTTTTTAAAGCTGACTGATGTGATCCAGTAGTGAGGGCACATGATTCTTCAGTGAATGAGAAGGGATGGGATCCGAGAAGTAGAAAAGGGGATGCTCCTAGATAGCAGCAGGGACAGTTCATCCACTTTCCCAGGAGCGAAGGCAGAGCCTAAGGTCACAAATGCAGACAGGTTGGTGACTCTCTCGGTGGGATGATCAATGCTCCTGTCAGATCGTTTCTATTTTTCTCAGCATAAAGTTAGGTCATGAGCTGAGATAAAGGAGTTTTGTGATAAAGGAATAAGAGAGTCATCTCAGTGAAAAAGGTCCTTTCTTACGTCCCATCACGTTCCTCAAACCTTAACCTAAGAGGGCAGGGGCCCTGGATCGCAGGGTCTTTTTTTTTTTTTTCGCCCAGCGGTACCTTTGGGCCCTGGTGCAGATCCAACCCCGCGTCCCCTGCGCGCTTCCCACTGTCCGGCTGCACGGGCACGGACGCGGCGTCCGGCCTGTTCAAAAACCGAGAACCCGATCCATCTCACTTCCCTGCCTGGCCTTCTCCTGTGGCCCTACCCGGGCGACCGACAGCAGCGCGCGTCGTCGCCTCGGACGCGGGGCGGGTGGGTGGAGTCGGCTGAGCGGCCGCAGCGGCGGCGGCAGCTAGTGGGTCCTTTAGTGGCTCTGGGGCGGGGCTGTGGGGAGGGCGCCGACTGACCGACGGACCCCGCCGGGATGGGGAGTGTGGCTGCTCCGCCAGGGTCCTGCGGGTGGGAGAGACGCTCCGCGACCACGGGTGTCCGGAGCCCCTCCGTGTTGTGCTAGAGATGCTCTTCCTCTCGGTGAGTTGTTTTTCTGTCTCGGCGGGCCGGCTCCTCGGCCTAGGTCACGCCCCGGGGAGGAGGAAGGAGCTGGGCCACCTCGATCTGTGTGGCCTGGATAGGGCCGAGCGACGGGGCAGTGACCAGCTGCGTGGGCCTCCTCCCTTTGGGCATGTTGATCCGCGGCTGCGCTCCCTGTTCCAGTTTCATGCAGGCGCCTGGGAAAGCTGGTGCTGCTGCTGCTGCCTGATTCCAGCCGACAGACCTTGGGCCCGGGAGTGGGGCCGGCGCTGGCGGCTGGAGATGGCCGACCCGAGATCCGTGCACGAAACCAGGTTTGAGGCGGCGGTGAAGGTGATCCAGAGTTTGCCGAAGAATGGTAAGTGCGCTGGGTCCCGGCTGCAGAAGCCTCCCCCCGAGGCCGGAGGCCCCGGTTTCTGAACCTCGCCTCCTTTAGTCTTTCTGCTTGTCGTCTTGCTGATTTAACCTCCTTCGTTTCTGCGTTTAAAAAGGAATGTAATTGGAGGGAAGGTAAAGAGTGTTAATTAATTACCTGCTGATCTTTCAAGATTGTGAGTAGTTTTTATTGCTGAAAACAGAAGTCTTACTTAATGACTGCGGATTAGGATATGTTTTAAAAAAAAAACTGGGCTGGGGATGCTTGGTGCCGCATGCTCATGAAGTGTACTATTTAAGCCTTTCAGAAACTTTCGATGTGAAGGGAGGGAAAGGAAAGAATAGCTATACTCACTTGTAAAATGATTTATTTTAATAAATACATATGATTGTGACTTTTTTGTGTGTGCTGTTCTCTTGTTCTAGTATTCTGTTTCTTATTCTTATATCGGGCCTTCCTTGCAGCTTAGGAGAAAAGTCAGTCCAGTTGTTCCTTTGTATTTAATGTGTCATTTCTCAGGCGACTTTCCAAAATTTTTCTCTTTAGCCTTGGCTTTTAGCAATTTGACCGTGATGTGTCCAGGTGTGGTTTTCTTCAAATTTATCCTGTTTAGAGTTTACAGAGCTTTCTGAATTTGTAATTTTATGTGTTTGACCAAAGTTGGGAAGTTTAAAGCCGATATTCAAATATTTTTTTCTGTGGAGAGGCTCGGCAAGGGGAACTTTTATCTTTTACTTCCTATCCTTCTTCATTATATGAATTATTTTTCACAATAAACTTATATTTTTAAAAAAGATTTTATTTGTTTATTTGATAGAGAGGGAACACAAGCAGGAGGAGTGGGAGGGGGAGAAGCAGGGAGCCCCACGTGGGGCTTGATCCCAGGACCCTGGGCTCGTGACCTGAGTCGAAGGCAGATGCTTAACGACTGAGCCACCCAGGCGCCCCTAAAATTGTATTTTTTTAAATGATGCCTTTAAGCACTATTACTGTGCCAGAGCATAAAACTCACTGAATACTCACTGAATACACCGTTATCGCAGTATTTAACATGTTTTCTATTTAATCATGAATTGTCTTGGTAACGAATATTCAACACTGTTTAATAAAAATTCATTAATTGGAGATTCAAAAGGTTTTGAAAACAAATATACACAAAATAGTATTCTTTTCGTAATCTCAAACGTCAGACTAGGGGAGGACATATGAGGGGGTTATTATTAAGAGAACAGGGGCCCCTGGGTGGCTTAGTAGCTTAAGGGTCTGCCTTTGGCTCTGGTCATGACCCCAGTCTCCTGGGATAGAGCCCTGCATCGGGGCTCTCATATAATATGTGTGTGACAGATTATACTTTATCGGGTGTCTTACACACAGAATATATACAATACCTTATGTTGATAAGCATCCCAGTAAAATAATACTTGTAAAATCAATTTCTAAGAAAATAAGAACATAGGGCGCCTGGGTGGCTCAGATAGTTAAGCATCTGCCTTCGGCTCAGGTCATGATCCCGAGGTCCTGGGATCGAGTCCCGCTTCGGGCTCCCTGCTCCTTGGGAGCCTGCTTCTCCCTCTGCTTCTCTCTCTTTCTCTCTCCCCCCCCGTCTCTCATGAATAAATAAATAAAATCTTTAAAAAAAAAAAAGAAAAGAAGAACATAAAAAAGCCACTTTATCAAATTCCCAAATTCACACCCTAAATTCTTGGGAGTTATGGATGTGAAAATTAAAAAGTGTCACTAAAGTTCAGCAGCTTAGGATTTAGTCAGGATAAATGAAAACCAAATGCTTGCAGAATTCAAACACTTACCTACATGTACTTGCTTGAAATAAATAAAAATTTTCATGGAAAAATAAACTTCAATGTAAGGTGATTCATGATGCACATTAAAAGCCAAGCGCTGGAATTCACAGTGCTCATGTAGAGAAGACTATCTATGGCTGACTCTGGATCAGAGCAATTTTCTAAGGGGCTCCAAATGCATCGACACTCCATCATTAAGAGCTCTGTCCAGAGCCAGCCAATCCCCGGACTCAGATTCTGACTGTAAGCAGCTTGGTAAAAACATAAAAGGGCCACTTACTCCTTCTCTTATGAATTCTTTGATTTTATCCTAAAAAACAGTATTCGTTTTATGTAACTTTATCAGTGATCCCTTGCTACTGCACAACTGCAAAAGAATTTACACACGAAAACATCTGTGCCCAATCCCCTAGGAATCTTCTTCATAAGTGAAAGGAGGAGCCCTTACATTGCTATGAAAATCTTCTGTAAGTACTAATTCATGTAAAGAGAAGAGCTCCATAAGAAGACACGTACTAATTTATTATGTAAAGAGAAGAGCTCCATAAGAAGACACGTAAGGTTTTACTACAAAGCCCCCCTCCCCCACCAAAAAACCTCTCCCTTTCCAGGAACAGGAGTTGACACATGCCATCTGGCTTAAATGAACAGTAACTGCGCACATGTCTTTAAAGAGTATCAAAATTAATGTGCAGTCTATCCCCCTGGCTAGAGGCAAAACATCAGCTCAAGAAGCCTGGAATGAAACTTTCAAAAGCTCTAATTAGAGCTTGTCACAATTAATTCAGAACAGTCACAAGTAAGATGAACAGCACCCTCATATACGAAATGCTTACGAGAACACCTGTCACCAATATGGAAATACATGAGTAATTCTTGGATGATTTCTGGTGATCCACTACAAACACAAATTAGGTAATAAAAATGCACTTTACCAGGTCTTTCTGTATGCCAAAGATTTAAAAAAAAAAATTTGTGTTTTGGGCTAGAGTGATAAAGGAGTTGATAAAGCCATACCTAGAATCAGGGGCTATTATGACAGTGCTAATAACATATTCCCAGGAAAATTTAAGTTAAAGTTTCTTCGCAGCTAAACAAACAAAAATCTCCTATTAAACAATCTTGTATTCACCAGGTCTAGATAAATAAATATTATGCCACACCATTTATATAAAAAGTATGAAGGGCGCCTGGATGGCTCAGTCAGGTAAGCATCTGCGTTCGGTTCAGGTCATGATGCCAGGGTCCAGGGATGGAGTCCCACATCGGGCTGCCTGCTCCACGGGAAGCCTGCTTCTCCCTCTGCCTCTGCCTCTCTCTGTCTCTCATGAATAAAATAAAAATAAAATCTTTTTTAAAAAAGTATGAAATTATTTACATTTTATTCATAATACTTTAAAAACAGAACAAAGCCTGAGAAAATTCAGATGAGGGAAATGGTTCTGACTTGGTGCAGGTACTAAATTAAGGCCACTGTAGACATTACATAGAGAAAACCTGTCATACACACTCTCCAGTTAAATTCTCAAAGTTTTTCAGAGCATAAAGAACTTTTTTTTCCTAATTACTCCAGACAACATGCTCAAGGGCAGACTGACTTTTTCCTAGCTACCCAAGAAAAGAAACTCACTTTTCCCAAAATGTTTGTGTTTACCTCCCTCTCCCAATCTCCTTCTTCCCTTTTACAATTTCCTGTTTTTCATATGTTTCTTGACAGTCTAGTGACGGTCTCTGTCATATGTATCATTAAGTTACTCTTCTGAGATATTAGATCTGAAAGTGACAGAGAACATCCTCAGGTAACAATGCCCACTGGCATCCTACCACCAAAGTCAATACACACAGGTAGCCTGAAAGGGCACCCCAACTGGATCCAGACCCTGCAAGTCCCGGTTTCATCTTTCCTTGGTCCCTCTGGTGAATCTCCTATGCAGACACTGAGTTCTTTAGCTTTCACCTGCTCAAACGGCTTCTTCACCAAGTCTGGTTCTTCTGTTTCGCCAGTGGCTCTTAACTTGCTTTTATAAAAAGGTGGCCACAGTAGGAATCTTTTCAATAAATCTGACTTTGCCAACTTCTTACTAGATTTGATTAAACCATCTGTTCAACCTCCTCATGTGGATGACAAGGAGCTCTTAACAGTTTGAAGCTGAACATCTTAGAGAAAAACACTCCTGTGTATCTCCTCTACTCTCCTACAACACTGAACACTTCTGTGACCAGATACTCTCTGACTGTCCAGGGACGGCCATCAGTGTCCTACAGTTCAATTCAGTCTGATACAGTCAGATCCCACAGGGTAAGGGCCAACTAATAAGAAGTCCTATAAGACTGCTGCACTCCCATTTCAGATGCCATCCCAAATCCAGGTTGTTACCTGTGCTTGCGACCACCCGGCTATTAATCAAAGGTTCCCACAATCTCCTCCCTTGATTGCATTAATTTGTGGCTCACAGAACTCAGGAAGAGTTGCTCACTAGAGTATCATCTTATTATAAAAGGATATACCCAGGAACAGCCAGATGGAGGAGACAAATAAGGAAAAGTATGGGGGGAAGGGGCACAAAGCTCCCATGCCCTCTCCAAGCATGCCATCCTCCCAGAACTTCCATGTGTTTGCCAAAACCGAACTCTCAGAAACAGTAAATTTAGCATTTTTATGACGGTTTCATTACTCAGGCATGATTGATTAAATCACTGTCCTTCAGTGACTGGACAGAATCTCCCGTCCCTCTTCCCTCTCCCCTCTCCTGAGGTAGGAGAGAGTAGGACTGAAAATCCCAACCCTCTAATCACATGGGTGGTTCTCCAGGCAACCAGCCTCCACCCTTAGAGGCTTTCCAGAAGTCAGAGCGCTAACATAAAGTCGGGTACGGTTGGAAGGGGCTAGTTATGAAAAGCAAAAGACGTCATCACTGCTTTGATCAGTTAAGCAAGTCAAAGGGTTTTAAAAACTCTCTGCCAGGAGCCAAATATGTATTTCTTATAAATCACAATATCCACAGAAGAACTGCCATTTTAGCTTTTTCTTGTTGTTCGTTTGGGCTTGCACTTTTAATACAATATTTAATTCAGTTTTTTTAAAGTAATCTTTTTTTAGGCATATCTGCTATTTTGTGAGGGGTAGTTCAGTTAAAACTAGACATTATGGTCAATAAAACCTTTAAAACAAGCAGTGAATGGAACATGAAAGTTTACCAAAGATATTATCAACTGTATCATAAAGAGATCCTTGTCAGTGAGAAACCAGAACAAATCAATGGAATCATCTGCCATGTCAGAAGTAAAGGGCAATCAACAGAAACTGACTGAGAACAAAGATGCTAGGATTAGCACACAGGAAATTAAAAACTATTTTAAATGTATAGCACATGTTTAAAAAGTAGACATGAGATTAAAAAGACCCAAATCAAACATCTAGAGATAAAGTGACAATGTCTGAGATGTAAAATACGTGAGATGAGGTTAACAAAAATTAGACATCACAGAAGAAAACGTAAGTGAGTATGAAGACACAATGGGCCCCTGGGTGGCTCAGTCAGCTTAATAGCCGCCTTCAGCTCAGGTCATGGTCCTGGGGTCCTGGGATAGAGCCCATGTCAGGCTGCCAGCTCAGTGGGGAGCCTGCTTCTCCCTCTCTCTCTGCCCCGCCCCCCAGCTTGTACTCTCTCTCACTCTCAAATAAATAAATAAAATCCTTAAAAATAGATAAAAATAAGTAAGTAAAATCAATGAAACAAAACATTGGTTCTATAAGGAAAAATCAAGAAACTGATAAATTCTAGCCAAAGTGATCAAGAGAAACAAAGACAAAAATTACCATTATAAAGAATGAGAAAGATCACATCACTACAGATTATACAGAGGTGAAAAGGTAACTGAGGAAATGTTATAAACAAGTTCATGCCAAAAAACTTGACAATTCAGATGAAATGTCAATTTCCATTAAAGATTAAAAACTATCAGAATTGACTCAAAAAGAAACAGACCACAAACAAAATACCTAAAGAATTTAAACAAAAGGAAATCAAAACATGTCACTGTAAGAAATCAACTAATCCCAAAGGCAGCAGTAAGGGAGGAAATAAGTGACAAAAACTCTCTGAGACACACAGAAACACAGAAAACAAACAGCAAAATGTCAGTAGTAAATCCTCCCTTACCAGTAATTATATTAAAGGTGGTGTTGGTGGAATATATATAAAAATAGTACCCAAGTATATAAATAAATCTATAAAAAAGATCCAAGTGTACATGCTGTCTCTTAAGAGACTCATACACCAAAGGACAGATCCCAGTATCTATGAAGCAACCATTCACATAACTGGAGGGACAAATACAGTATTAGTTGGAGATCTTAATGCACCACTTTCAATAATGGATCAAACAACCAGAGAGAGAACAGAGAAATAGGACAGCGGAACAACAGCAAAGACCAGTGAGGCCCCGGAGAACATGCTACCCAACGACTTCAGAACACAGTTCTCTCAAGCGCCTATGAAACATTCTCCAGGACAGACCCTATGGTGTCTACAAAACAAGTATGAATAAGTTTTAAAAGACTAAACTCATCTGAAGTATTTTGTATCATAACCTAATGAAACTAGAAATCGGTGACAGAAAGAAAACTGGAGAATTCACAAACATGTGCAAATTAAATCACACCCTTTTAAACAACAACTAATGGGCCAAAGAAGAAATCACAAGAAAATTAGAGAATACTTGAGACAAATGAAAACACAAGACGCCGAAATTTGAGATGTAGCAAAAGCAGTGCTGAGGGAAATTTACAGCTCTAAACACAGTATAAGAGAAGAAATATCTCAACTCAATAACCTAATTTTACACCTTAGGGGACTAGAAAAGAAGAGCAAACTAAGGGCTATAAAAGGAAGGAAATAATGACGATCAGAACCAAATTAAAGGACAAAGCGAATTGATACACAATAGAGAAAAATCCATGCCCAAGGCCTGGTTTCTTTCTTTCTTTCTTTCTTTTTAAAGATTGACAAAACTGACAAGCTTTTAACTAGACGAAGGAAAAAGAGAAGATTCCAATTACAAAACACAGATATGAAAGTGGGGACATTACCACTAATTTTACAGCCAAAAAAATGATTATATACACCAACAAGCTGGATAACCTAGATGAAATGAACGAATTCCTGAAAACACACAATTGACAAAATCGACTTATCAAGAAAAAGAAAATCTGGGGCCCCTGGGTGGCTCAGTCGGTTAAGCGTCTGCCTTCGGCTCAGGTCATGATCCCAGAATTCCGGGATAGAGCCCCACATTGGGCTCCCCGCTCAGCGGGGTGTCTGCTTCTCTCTCTACCCCTCACCCTGCTTGTGCTCACTCTCTCTCACTCTGCCTCTCTCTCAAATAAATAAAATTAAAAAAAAAATCTGAAGAGACCGTAAGTAATCAAAATCATCCCAAGAAAGAAAAGCCCAGGACCAGATAGCTCCACTGGTAAATTCCACCAAACATTTAAAGAGTTAACACCAACCCTCCTCACTTTTCAAAAAACGGAAGAGAAAGGAACACTTCCAAGCTCATTCTAGGAGGCTAGCACTATTCTGATCCCAAAGCCAGACAAAGATGCTACAAATAAAACTATAGACCAATATCCCAGAGGAATACTGATGCAAAAAATCCCCAGCAAAATACTAGCAAACGTAATTCAGCAGCCTCTTAAAAGGATTATACACCATGATAAAGTGAGTTTTACCTCCATAATACGAGATTGGTGGAATATGAGCAATCACTCAAAATAATATATCCCATTAAAGAATGAATGGGGGGAAAAACACATGATCATCTCAATTCATGCAGAAAAAGTATTTGACAAATCTCAGCATCCTTTTATGATAAAAACCGCTCAACAAACTAGGAACAGAAGAAAATCTGATGTTTCCTCAAAAAGCTGAAAATACAATTAGCGTATTAGGCAGCAATTCCACTCTTAGTATATACCCAAAAGCAGTGACAGCAGAAACTCAAACAGATATTTGCACAACAATGTTGACGGCAGTATTACAACAGAAGGCTGAAGCAACTCAAGTGCTCGATGAACAGATAAACAAAATGTGGTTTATACATATCATGGAACATTATTCAGTCATAAAATGGGATGAAATTCTGAGATATGCTACAACATGTATGAACCTTGATCACATTAAGCTAAGTGAAAGAAGCTACTCACAAAAGGGCAAATACTGTGTGAATCCACCTAGGAGGTATCTAAAACAGGCAAATTCATAAAAACAGAAGACAGAAGAAAGGTTACCACAGGCTGAGGGGAAAGTGGAGTGAAAGCTATTGTTTAATTGGTACAGAGTTCCTCTTTGAGGTGATGAAAAAGTTCTGAAAACAGATAGTGGTGATGGCTGCAAAACAATGCAAACGTACTTATTGCCCCTGAGCTGTAAACTTAAAAATGGTTAACATGGTCAATTTTATGTTTACTTTACCATGATTTAAAAATAAATAGATAACTGGAGAGTCCTGCATCTATTAAAGAAATTGAATCTACGGTTAAAAACCTTTCCATGAAAAGAATTCCAGGCCCAGAGTCAATTCTACTGAACATTTAAATAATAATCCATTCTAAACAAACTCCTCCAGGACCGTGAAGAAGAGTGAATACTTTCTTAGTCACTCTATGAGTTATACATTACCCTGATACCAAAACCAAAGACATTATAATTAAAAGCTACAGACTAATATCCTTCATGATGACATATGAAAATCCTAAACAAAATTTTAGCGTAACTAATAAAAATATGTATAAGACAACAACACATCACAACCAAGTGGGGTTATCCTAAACAATGAAAAAAATCAATGGGGAAAGGAATGATGATTAACATAACAATAAAAAATTTAGAGCAAAAAAAGATCAATGGGGACTTTATTATATGATCATCAACAAATGCAGGAAGTGCACTTAACGAAATCCAACATGCATTCCTGACAAAACCTCTCAGCAAATCAGAAACAGAAGGGAAATTCCTCAGCCTGATAAAGGGCATCTGTGAAAAACATACAGCTAACAACACACTTAATGGTAAAAAACGAGTATTTTTCCCCTTCATGCCAGGAACAAAAGATGGATATCAGGCTCTTCACCTTTTTTAAGATTTCTTTTTTTTTTTCTTTAAGCCAGGGCAATAAGACAAGAAATTAAAAGAACCCAGATTGGAAAGAAAAAATGTAGAAATTCAATGGAATCTACAAGATTTAAAAAAAAAAAAAAAAGCTCGCAGAACTACTTAGCAAGTTTAGCAAGGTTGGCGGATACAAACTAAACGTTTAAAAGATCTATTGTATTTCTAAATATCAGCAATAAACAAAGGATTCTTCTCTTGAAATAACATTTTTTAATAAAAATCTATTGACTATTTAGGGCTAAATCTGACAAAAGATGTAAAAGACATGTAACCACTCTGAAAGAAATTTTGAAAGACCTAAATGAATGGAGACACATAATTTGTTCTGTGATCGTTAAGACCCAATATTGTTAAAAGGTCAGTTCTCCCCAAATTGATCTATATAGAGTCAATGCAACCCCTATAAAAATCCTAGCAGGCTTTTATTTTTAAATCAACAAACGGATTCTAAAATTCATCGGGAAACAGAAAAACATTAGAGCCAAAATAATTTTGAAAAAAGTAACAAAATAGGTAGACTAACAATATATGACTTCCAGGCCTACTATAAAGCTATAGAAATCAAGGGTGCCTGGGTGGCTCAGTTGGTTAAGCGACTGCCTTCAGCTCAGGTCATGATCCTGGAGTCCTTGGATCCAATCCCGCATCAGGCTCCCTGCTCAGCAGGGAGTCTGCTTCTCCCTCTGACCCTACCCGTCTCATGTGCTCTCTCTCTCTCTCTCAAATAAATACAATCTTAAAAAAAAAAAGCTATAGAAATCAAGACAGTGAAGCATCCTGACATAAGAGACCAATAGATTAATGGGCTAGAAGAGAATCCAGAAATAGACTTACCATATATAAACAACTAAGTTTTTACAAAGGTGCAAAAGCTATGCACTACAGAAAGGACAGTCTTTTCAACAAATAGTTTTAGAATATATAAGAGAAAAAAAAAAGAAAGGAAAAGAACAGAACTTCGATTCATATGCTTCATACTGTGTCCAAAAATTAATTCAAAATGAATCACAGACCTAATGTAACACATGAAACCATACAACTTCTAGAGGAAAACATTAAGAAAAATCACTGCAACCCTTTGTTAAGCAAAAGATATAACACTGAAACCATCATTAATATGAAAAAATTGGTATACCGGATTTCATCAAAATAAAAAACTTCTGCTTTTAGAAATAAACTGTTAAGAGAATGACAAGAGGAGCCACAGTCTAAGAAAATATCAGCAAAGCATATATCACGTAATAAGGGGTTCATATGCAGAATATACAAAGAACTCTCAAAATTCAACAAGAAAAAACAAAAAATGAACAGAAGATTTATACACTTCACTCACACACACTCAAAATACAGCTCAACGGACAGCAAATAAGACACTCAACATCACTGGTCATTAGACAATGCAAATTAAACCACAATGAGACTACCAACACATACATACCTATTGGAACGGTTAATGTTTTAAAGTCTGATTGTGCTAAGTATAACAGGTGAGGATGTGGAAACAGGAACTTTTATATACTGTTAGTGGAAATGTAAAATGATACGATCACTTTATTAAAACATGGATGGAATAGTTTCCAAACTTAAACATGCATTTACCATATGATCCAGCAATCCTATTACTGGGTATTTACTCTAAAGAAATAAAAATTAATATTCATATAAAATCCTGTACCTAAATTGTTTATACAGGTCTAATCATAACCACCAAGAACTGGAAACAATCCAATGTCCTGTAATAAGTGGATGGAAAAATCAACTCTGAAACATCCACACACAATGGAATACAACCCAGCAGTAACAAGAAACAAACTACTGGCATGCAAGAGCTTGGATACAGCTCAAAGGCATTATGCTAAGTGAAAAAAAGTCTGAAAACTTTACATGATATATTCCATTTATAGGACATTCTCAAAAAGATAAAATTATAGTGCTGAAGACTGACCAGTGGCTGCCAGAGGCTAGAGGCCGGGGAAGAGTATGACTAAAAAGACACTAGTTTTTTAGAAGGATGGAACTGCTTAATATCCTTACTGTGGTAATAATTAAATGACTGTATACATTTGTATAATACCTGTTAAAATTCAAAAAACTGTATACCAAAATGAGGGCAATTTGTATAGTAATTAAAAAAAAAACCACACTACCTACTCATATGCTAGGAATATAACAGATCAAAAATATTTTCTAAAAGAATAAATTACCAGAGAACATGTAGTATAAAATTTCTGCTTCTTTCTGATTTACGATTTACTTTGCTACTAAGTCCAAGACCGATTTTGTAAAACTGTTCCATGGGCTTTTGAAGTAATGAGTTCTTCCCTCAAAAGATTTATTGATTGGGTGCCTCGAATGGCCCAGTCGGTTAAGCGACCAACTCTTGGTTTCGGCTCAGGTCATGATCTCAGAGTCATGGGATTCGAGCCTTGCGTTAGACTCCGCACTCAGCACAGAGTCCGCTTAAGACTCTCTCTCCCTCTCCCTCTGCCCTTCCCACCCCCCTACCCCGCCCTACCCCCGGGATCTCTCTCAATGAAATAAATCAATCTTGTTCATTGAGGGGCACCTGACTGGCTCTGTCAGTAGAACATGCAACTCCTGATCTTGGGATGGCAAGTTCAAGCTCCAACATGGGTGTAGGGATTATTTAAAATTAAAAAAAAAAAAAATTGTTGATTGTGTTATTCTATTTCCCTATGATCTCATTTGTGATTTCTGGATCTATTTAATTATGAAAGAGATACAACAAATCTCGTAATATAACTGTATCTTCATCAAATTCTCTTGTGTTTTGAACAGGTTTTGCTCTGAAATATACCATCTATGTTTGGTGCCTACTTGTTATGACTGTTACAGCTACTTTGTTAATTAATTGGGCCTTTCATTATTACATACTATCTTATTTCATTATATCCAGTGCATTAACCTTAAATTCTACTTTAAATTACATTATATTACCACCTCCGCTTTTATACTGTTTGCATTCGCCTGGCCCATCCCCTTATTTTCAACCTTTCATTATGTGTTTTGAAGTACTCCTCAATTCCATCTGACACTATGAGTTAGTAGAATTGGACCTATTCACATTTAATTAACGGATATATTTTAATTCTGTTACTTCCTTCTTATGTTTAACATTTTTGACATTCTGTTCAAATCTGTGTTTGATTTAATCTTTTTATATCTGTATTACTATGTTGTGATTAAAAGAATACCAAGTTAGAAGTTAGGAGGCTGGGTTTAGTCTCAGCTCTCTTACTGAGGTCTAGCTAGGCAGGAGCTTCACCTCTTTACGTCAGTCTCCCCCTTCTCATCAAGGAATATAAAAATTCCTGCTTTACCCACTCGTTATTTTGGGGGGAGGGAGGGTGGAGAACATCGGGGTAAGGGGACATCAAGAGGGATACTCTAAAAGCCTGAAGGATCCAATAGAGAGATAATTGAGGACCTAGATCCCCAAATCTGAGTGTGCAAACTTTAAAAGTATCAACAATAAAATGTTACCTCTGCTACCTCAGAGGATAGAGTAAATATGTCTTAAGAGTTGAGAAGGAGGGGAAGCTGGGGGTGAGAAAAGATGTACAAAACCTTATGAAGATGAAAGTCTCAGAGATGAAGAATAACCTGGGAAGCCAGGGCTTGTTGTGATGACTACTTAAAAGGAGACAAACAGTATGATGGTTTTATGGCAGAAAGTAACAGCAAGATAAAAAATGTTTGGAGAGGAAAGAGGGCTGTGGAGAAAGGTCTTGTCAGAAGCGGGCTGAATTCCAAGACTCCCAACTTGGCTTCTGCTGATGGACATGGGGCTGGCAGAGGGTTGGATGGTCTCATTCCAAACCAGTATCATTAATCAATAAATAAGAAATTAAATGACAACAAAACAGCTTGGAAATTAAAAAACACATTCCTAAATCAAAAATTTCAAATGTTCAAAGACAGCTAAACTGAAAATTCAAACTATCCAGAGAGCAATGGAAAAGAAACACACCCTACCAAAACCTATGGGGCACAGCGAACTTGTTCTTAGAGGACATCTTTATTAAGGAGTAAGGACTAAAAAGAAGGGAACTTAATACTACTCTTAAAAAACTAACAACATAAACTAAAAGAAAAGTAGGAAGGAGAGAAGGAAAAAAATGAAGCAATTTCTCAAACACTTAAATAAATAGATTCCTCAGGATACCAGAGTGGCTCAGTGGGTGAAGTGTCCAACTCTTGATTTCAACTCAGGTCATTGTATCAGGGTTGAGAGTTAAAGCCCTCTGTCAGGCTCTGCACTGAGGATGGAGCCTGCCTGAGATTCTCTCCCTCTCCCTCTGCTCCTCCCCCCACTCGCACATGCACGCTCTCTCTCTCTCTGGAATAAATAAATAACATCTTAAACAAAAAAGCAGAGAAATCGTTTTAAATTTTAATTTAAACAAATAAATTTTCTAATTTTTTATTTGAAAAACTTTTACTCAAAGCACTCTTTACACTCAAAGGTCACCTAAAACAAAGTAATTTAAAAAATAAAAAACAAAAAAAATAAACACTTTAACATGAAGCAAATTTTGCCTGTTTAATCAGATTATATAAAATCGGTGTAACTAATTTCTACAAGGATCTAATCTCCATGCTTAACTTTCAATCAGTTCTATCTATGCAGCTGATTAAGTACCATCATAAGGCCTTGCCATAAGCAGAAAAAGAAACCTGATGCCTTTTGTTTTTCCAAACACCCCCTCGCAGGAAACAAACAAAAAACCCGGTCAAAATATTCTTAAAATTTTGTGTGTGTGTGTATTTATTTTGATGTCAGAAATATTAAATATTTGTTGTCTCATTCTGAGATTCAAATATACATATGCTGAATCTCCTTTTCTGATTTCCACATTTTTTTTTAAGATTTTATTTATTTATTTGACAGAGAGAGACAGCGAGAGAGGAAACACAAGCAGGGAGAGCGGGAGAGGGAGAAGCAGGCTTCCCGTGGAGTGGGGATCCCGATGTGGGGCTCGATCCCAGGACCCTGGGATCATGACCTGAACCAAAGGCAGATGCTGAACGACTGAGCCACCCAGGCGCCCCTCCACATCATTTTTTCTAATGTGTTTTAAACTTTATTCATTTTGGTAAATTCTACCCACTTTTTTCTTTTAGCTTCTATTGTCCTTTATTTTGTTTTCCACAGTCTCTACTGTCCCTTGTGATCCTTCTAATTTCGCCCTTCTTTCAGTGATGGTTTTATTTTCTTAACCTTATTTTTCTTTCTGCTCAATTAGCTTACATTGCATTTTCTCATGCAGTCACGCTATCTCTTCCTGACCTCTTTTATCACTGCTTTGTGCTCTCAGTGGTAAATATTTCCAAAAAGGGTTTTAAATTCATAGCAAAACAGCTGGGCATGATTTTCATCTACTTTACAGAAGTAATTTTTCTGTTGAGCATTCATCTGTCCTTTGTTTTGCTGCTACTTTCTTCCTTTTTGATTCTTGAGTGGTAGCAGTAGTGTTTAGCTGAAATCCTTTTGATAATTCATCTTTAAAGGAGGTGAGGTTCTTTTGGACAAGCTATCTGTAAGAGATTCATGCAGAAGGCTATCGTGGTTCCAGTTCTTGACCAGCTAAACTTTGTCTTGATTCAAGGTTTTATATGAGAATCATTTAGGTTTTTTGTTTGTTTGTTTACTTTTCAACAGCCAATGAAGATAGGCAGCCTTGAGGTTTTCACAATGCAAAGACATCTCTTCCCCTACTGCTAGGAGACAAATGTAAAAATGCCTTGTTTGTATGATTCTTTGTTTGACACCTGATATTCTTTCCTTTGTAACTTTCAGCAAATTTAATGGCACGATGTGTGAACTTGGTTGACAGAAAGGGAATAGGGTATTTTTTTTTAAAGAGTTTATTTATTTATCTGTCAGAGAGAGAGAGAGAGAGAGAGAGAGAGCACAAGCAGGGGGAGGGGCGGAGGGAGAGGGAGAGGGAGAAGCAGGCTCCCTGCTGAACAAGGAGCCCAACACGGGGCTCGATCCCAGGACCCTGGTATCATGACCTGAGCCAAAGACAGACACTTAACCAACTGAGCCACCCAGGCGTCCCAGGGGAATAGGGTATTGTAAAATTTATATTTTTGGTTTCTTTTTTAATTTCTAGATTATTAATCAAATCATTTATTTTAATTCTAAAATTAGTATTACTATTATTATTTAAGACAAAGGTAGGTTTTTTTTTCAAAGTTCTTGGCAAATTAACTTAAACCCTCCCAAATATTTCATGGCAATATGGTGCAGAGATAAAAGAGATAAAATCGCTTTATTTTATCTCTGCGCCGGAAGAGACAAACACTCTTCCACCTTCCCTCTTACCCCAAATCCCTACAAATGACAGGGAAAGAAAAATTAAAATCTGTAACAGTGCCGGAAAGCAAGAGAAAAGAAAAACTCCTGAGCCATTTCTAACAGCCAGAAAGGAGATAGGACTGGCTGAGGAAAGAACTGCTGCGAACTGGATGCTCTGCAAGTGTCCAGACTCAGAGGCGATGCATGCGAGATGGATGCTAGATGCATGGACCGCCTTCCTCCTACTGCAAAGACCCTCTTCCCCGTGGTCAAGGAGCAAGTCGCTGAGGCATCTGCTCCAGGATGGAGAAGTGACTATGGAGAGTTAAGCTGCCCCTTGCAAATGGTGTCACGCCAGCCAAGCAAAGTGGTCCTCACTGAGGGTATGGATGCCTAGCGTTCTACATCCGCTAACCCATCCTGTACCTTCTCCCCATCGTGGAAGACAGACCTCAACAAATACTGTACCCACGCCCAAAACTGCCAAATATATGAGGAAAATCAGTGCCCATGAAAGAGAGGTACCAAACTTCATTCACACAACTAATACTGGAGGGGAAAAAATGCTTAATAGAGCAAATAAAATGAGGCTTTAATAGAAGTGAAATTAATATCCTCAGAAGAACATCATAACTATGAAAAAAGAACAGGTATTATAAAAATGCAACTTTAGATCTTAAAAATAAAAAATGTTTTTATTATTGCAATAAAATTCAATATATCGGCTGAATGATAGAATGGACACAAGGGAAGAGCAAGTTAATAAGCTGAATACCCAGCCCTAAATGCAGCACAACAGAATGACTGGGTGGGAAGTGTGACATAAAGGTTGAGTGTTGAGAGGGGCGCCTGGGTGGCTAGGTCGGTTAAGCATCTGACTCGTGGTTTCCTCTCAGGTCATGGTCGTGAGATCGAGCCCTGCATCAGGCTCCATGTTCAGCACAGAGTCTGCTTAAGATTCCTTTTCTCCCTCTCCCTCTCCCTCTGCCCCTCCCCACTGCTCCCTCTCTCTCTCAAATAAATAAATCTTAAAAAAAAAAGAAGTTGAGGCTTGAGAGAAAGTCCCAGAAAACCTTGAATCCACCAAATAGGAGTTCCAAGGAAAAAGAGAAAGAGGACTCAAAAAATAATAATAAAAGCAATGACAGGAGAACATCAAAAGAAGTGAGTCTCCAGATTTAAAGGGACTAATAAAAATGAAGCAGGAAGAGAAACAACCATAGATATTAAAGGGGTTCAAAATAAATCTCCCCAAAATGTGTCACTTTGGCACGTGGACTATTTTAAAATGAAAACAGTCAAGACCCAGCAAACTCAGGAAAAACTTTTACTACTCCCTTAACGACCTGAAAGAATTTAGATAGGGGCCTGGCCCAGAAAGAACTATTACCAGAGATAATTTGTTTTATCTGAATGACAGATCTGTATGGCAGGGCAAACACCTAATTCCCAAACATCCAAATAAGCTTGAAAAGTAGAAGGAAATTTTTTTCCTCCCCAATAATCTGTTCTTATGAAATATTAAAGGAGAAGAATAATCTTAAAAGCCTTCAAAGAAGAAAAATAATTATCTGCAAAGAAGCAAGAATCCAACTGGTGTTAAATTTTATTATAGCAATGCTGGATACAAGAAGTCAATAAAGCAAATTCCGAAAGCAGCAAATGAAAATAATTTGAATCTAATTTAACTTTGAATCTAAACAACTAAAATATCCACCAGTAACAGGATGATTAGATAAGATAGAGTATATTCATATGACGTGCTATGATTCGGCAGTTAAATATAATGCCGTCTCTAAGACATATTGTTAGTGAAAAAGCAAGTTACAGAAATATAAATGTCAGTCATGGTTCAACCAGGGGAAACAGAATCAGTAAGAAATATATAATAGGAGATTTATTGCAAAGACTTGGCTTATGCAATTATCAGGGCTGGCTAGGCAAGTTGGAAAATCACAAGGCGGGCCTTCAGGAAGGGAGTTATCTACAACTGTCCGGCACAAACTGAAACTGCTGCCCCCAGACAGAATTTCCTCTTCAGGGAAGACTAAGCACTGTTCTTAAGAGCTTTCAGATACCTCAATCAGTTCCACCCAGATTATCTAGGACAATCTCCCTTCCTAATAAGTCAACTGGTTATGCACTTTAATCACATCTACAAAACACCTTCAAAGCAACACCTAGATTAGCGTTTGATGTGATAACTGGGAATTATATAGTCTTGCCAAGTTGACACACGAAACTGACCATCACAACCACATGTATATGAATGTATATACACATTTGTATTATGGTACTGATGCACTATGGGACTGTGTGTGTCTATGTTTGTATGGAGACAGAGAGTTGAGGAAGGATGCACACCAAATGGTAACAATGAAACAGTAAAAACTGAAAAGGGGGAGTGGTGTAGGGCAAAGAGGAGATTCATTTCTTATTCTTTATAGTTCTGGTGGGGGATGTTGATAAGGAGGGAGACACACACGTCCAGGGACAGGAGGAAGATGAGAAAGCATTGTACCTTCAGTTTAATTTTTCCGTGAACCTAAAATGATTCTAAAAAGTAAATTCTATTCTTTTTTTTAAGATTTTATTTTATTTTTTATTTTTATTTTCATTTTTACTCATTTGACTTTTTTTAGAAAAAGAGAGCATGCATGAGCAGGGATGGAGAGAGGCAAAGGGAGAGGGAGAGAGAGAATTTTTTTTTAAGATTTTATTTATTTGTCAGAGAGAGAGAGGGAGAGAGAGAGAGCACAAGCAGGGGGAGGGGCAGGCAGAGGGAGAGGGAGAAGCAGGCTCCCCGCTGAGCAGAGAGCCCGATGCGGGACTCGATCCCAGAACCCTGGTATCATGACCTGAGCCAAAGGCAATGCTTAACTGACTGAGCCACCCAAGCGTCCCAGAGAGAGAGAATCGTAAACAGGCTGCACGTCCAGCACGGAGCCCAACATGGGGCTTGATCTCACAACCCCAAGATCATGACCTAAGCCAGAATAAGGAGTCAGATGCTTAACTGACTGAGCCACCCAGGCACCCCTAAGATTTTATTTTTAAGTAATCTCTACACCCAACGTGGGGCTTGAATTCACAACCCCGAGATCAAGAGTCCCATGCTCCCCCGACTGAGCCAACTAGGCGCCCTGCTGTTCTTTTTTTTTAATGACAGATTACTTACCAAAAAACCCCCCAAACAACAATCAGGTTGGTAGCAGAGCTCTAATCAGCAAAAATAAATGCCAAAAGGTAGCAGGAAAATATCTTTTACATACTAAAGAACTCAGAACCTAGAATTCTATGTATAATAAATTATTCAAGAAGGAAGATAATTCAATATATATTCAAGCATGAAAAAATAAGAGTTTACTCCTCACTGACATTTGTGAAGAAACTGCTGAAGAATATGTATGCATCAGCCATAAAACTGATTCAAAGAATGAAGGAGGAGATTCAATGGTGAGCAAATTCATTTGAAAAACACAGCTAAACTAAATGGAGTATTGAGTGCGAAAAAAATAACCACAGTATGGGGTGCCTGGGTGGCTCAGTTGGTTAAGCGTCTAACACTTGATTTTGGCTCAGGTCATGATCTCAGGGTCCTGGGATCGGGCTCCATGTTCAGCAGGGAGCCTGCTTAAGGATTTTCTCTCTCCCTCTCCCTCTGCCTCTCCCCATCCCATTCTCTCTCTCTCTCTAAAATAAAAATGAATAAATCTTTTTTTTAAAAGATTTCATTCATTTGACAGAGAGAGACACAGCGAGAGAGGGAACACAAGCAGGGGGAGTGGGAGAGGGAGAAGCAGGTTTCCCACAGAGCAGGGAGCCCAATGTGGGGCTCGATCCCAGGACCCCGGGATCACGACCCAAGCCGGAGGCACATGCCCTACAACTGAGCCACCCCGTCGCCCCCAAAATAAATAAATCTTAAAAGGAAAAAAAATAACGACAGTAATTTTCATGGACGTGTGTAAAAATCGGAATATTCTAGATAACAACACTAGGAAAGCTGAGAGCAGGGTGTTTCAACTTGAAATAAAAAAATATAAATATTTCCGCTGCTTTTGGAAGAGAACAGCTAATAACTAACCTTAGAACTTGTTGGAGAGGGGCACCTGGGTGGCTTAGTTGCTTAAGCGCTCAACTCTTGATTTTGGCTCAGGTCATGATCTCAGGGTCATGAAACTGAGCCCTGGAGTCAGGCTCCCCACCCAGTGAGGAGTCTGCTTCTCTCCCTCTCCCTCCTCTCCTTCTGCCCCTCCCACTGTATGTGTGCTCTCTCCCCCTAAAATAAATAAATCAATCTTAAAAAAAGGAAAGAACTTGCTGGAGGAATGTAAAACTAAGATACATGTTAAAAATTTAAGAGTAACTTTTAAAGCAAACCATGAGAATTAAGGAAAAAGTGCTACTCCAACAAAAGGAGCAAGAATAAAAGTAGAAAAAGCAAGTAGGGATAAGAGCTTGGTAAAAAGATGACATAAGATAGGATAAATTCTAAGGAAATTAATAAATTTTTGAAAATTTATCTTTAGAACACTACCCATCAAAACCTATAGGGTCATTAATCCAGTACGTAAGTGAAAAGTCATAGTTTTACATGCATTTATTATAAAAATCATGACCTAAGCCAGAATAAAGAGTCAGATGCTTAACTGACTGAGCCACCCAGGCACCCCTAAGATTTTATTTTTAAGTAATCTCTACACCCAACGTGACTTCAGCTGTCAACTTAAGTCAGAAAAAAATTTAAAAAGTTGGAAGGAGGAAATCAAGGCAAAGGTAGAAATTAAAGAAACAATGATCAAACCATTTTAAAATAGAGTTCAACTGCAAAATCAAAACTTGCTTCTCTTAAGAGAGTAGTAAATAAAAAATAGCTTTAAAAGCCTTCCTAAGGAAAAAAGAGAATAGACACAGATTAATATTAAGAATGGAAAACGGGTCAGAAGTACAGAAAAAGAATAGATTTTTTTTACTTTAAAAAAAATGTTTGAAAATGTTACCGCAATTTAAAAATTAACGTCAAACACATTTTTAGAAAAATTATCAAGTTGGCCGAAGGAGAAATTTAACACCTGATTCACCCGATACTATCAAAGAAATTGAATTGGTTGATAAAAATGTCCATCTCTTAAAGGCACTAGACCCAGAGAAGTCACAGGACAGATTTAGCAATCTTTGAAGAAATAGGTTGTTTCTGGTCCGCTGGGAAGAAGGCAGAGTAGGAGGGCCCTAAGCTTGCCTCCTCCCACGGATACAACTCGATAACACTCACAGCAATGTAAATCACCCAGAAAACGACGCAAGACTTACACAAGAAAGAGAAGAAGTCACATTGAAGAAGGTAGGAGCTAAACGGACCGTGGCCGTCCTTGGTGGAGAGGGAGCTGGTGGTGCAGAGAAGGGTACAAAACAGACTTGCACACTGGAGAGCCCACAAACAGGGAGGACAAATCCCCAAAACATCTGCCTTTGAAAGAGAGAGAGGCCGAACTTCATGAGTTCTTATAACTAGTGGGACTTAAAGCCTGGAATCTTAAAAATTGGCAGGCTCACCTCTGGGGAGCCTGGAGGGTGTTAGAAAGCAGAGTCCCCACCCTTAAAGAGACAGCCAACAAACAGCCCATGCAGATGCAGCACCAGAACCAACAGTTTGAAAAACAGATGGGGCACACAGGAGGGAGAGTGATTTCCTCATATCAGAATGTGGCCCACAGAGAGAAGGATCATGGGAAGACCCCTCCAGGGACAAAGGAATCAGCAGGTGCCATTTCCCTCCCCCTACCCCCCAGAAAAAACAATGGCCATCTGTGGGAACAAGCGCTGTGTCGATACTTGCTACCTAACTTGTTTGCACCAAGCCCCCAACCCCTTGCTTGGGCAGATCCGCCCTTCCCAGTGCTGCAGGTCCCCACCCCGAGAAGTCCAGGCCACCTGTCCACCACATCTCCAGACCAGCACATTTTGCGCGACCTCAGTACCTGCAGCAGCAGGGGCAGGTCTCATTTTCAAGGAGACCACTGCACACCTTGTTAAAATGCACCCCCACCACTGTTGGGGACCAAACACTGCCCACAATAGGCAAGGAGACCCTCTGCAGACAACTGGACGGAAGGAAAAAGAGGCCAAGCCTCAACAGCAGAGCACACACAACACAGAGGAGACACTCCCTGAAGCCCCAGGGAACAGGGGACACTGCACTGCAAGGCACTACAGGACCTCTTCTTCATAAGGCTACTATTGTTAAGAGCAAGAGAAGCAGCTGATTCTCCTAATACACAGAGACAGACACGGTTAGACAAAATGAGGAGACAGAGAAATATCTCCCAAATGAAAGGACAGCGCAAAACCACAGTAAGAGACTTAAGTGAACTGGATATAACTCTGATAGAGGATTTAATGACCATAAAGATATTCACCGGACTTGAGAAAAGAGTGGAGGACATCAGTGAGACCCCTTAACACACAGATAAAAAAGAACCAACCAGAGATCAACAAGACAATAAATGAAATTAAAAATATACTTGGGGGAATAAATAGCAGGCTAGATGAAGCAGAGGAATGAATTAATGACCTGGAAGACAGAGGAGTGGAAAGTAACCAAGGTGAGCAAAAGAGAGAAAGAAAATTATGCAAACTGAGAACAGTCCTAAGGAACTCAGTGACTCCATCAAGCATAGTAACATTTGTATTGTAGGGGTCTCAGAAGAATAACAGAAAAGGTGGCAGAAATTCTATTTGAAGAATTAATAGCTGAAAACGTCCCTAATTTGGGGAGGGAAACAGATATCCAGATCCAGGAGGCATAGAGAGTGCCCCAAAAACTCAACCCAAGAGGCTGAGATAAAGAAAATATTTTAAAAGCAGCAAGAGAAAAGAAGACAGTCACTTACTAGGGAAAACTCATAAGGCCATCAGCAGACTTTTCAACAGAAACTTTGCAGGCCAGAGGTAGTGACATGATATATTCAAAGAGCCCAGAGGGAAAAATATGCAGTTAAGAATACTCTGTCCAGCAAGACTATCATTCAGATAAAGAGTTTCCCAGACAGGTGTGCCTGGCTGCCTTGGTCAGTTAAGCCTCCAACTCTTGATCTCAGCTCAGGTCTTGATCTCAGGGGTGTGAATTCAAGCCCCTCATTGGAGTCCATGCTGGGTGTGGAGCCTATTTTAAAACAAACAAACAAACAAACGGAGTTTCCCAGACAAATAAAAACTAAAGGAGTTCATGGCCACTAAACCAGCCCTGCAAGAAATATTAAAGCGGACTTTTTGAGTAGAGGGGAAAGACCATAAGGGAGAATATGAAAAGCAAAAAAACACAAAAGCAGTAAAAATAAATATTTCTGTACAAATCAGTCAAGGGATTCATAAAATGAAAAGATGGAAAATATGACACCACATACCTAAAATGTGGAAGGAGAGGAGAAAAGAATGGGTTTTAACTTAAGCGACCATCAATTTAATATAGACTGCTATATACAGGAGATGTTATATACAAACCTAACGAGAACCACAAATCAAAAACCACTAATAGATACGCAAAGAATAAAGAGAAAGGAATCCAAGAATATCACGAAAGAAAGCCAACAAGCAAGAGAGGAAAAGATCAAAGAAAATCTATTGAAACAACCACAAAACAAGTAACAAAATGGCAATCGATACGGAGATCTATCAATATTTACTTTGAATGTAAATGGACGAAAGGCTCCAATGAAATCACATAGGGTGACAGAGACCCATCTGTATGCTACCTACAAGAGACTCAATTCAGACCAAAAAACACTGCAGATTCAAAGTGAGGGGATGGAGAAATATTTATCATGAAAATGGAAGTCAAAAGAAAGCTGGGTAGTAATACTTAAATCAGACAAAACAGACTTTAAAACAAAGATTGTAACAAGAGACAAAGAAAGACACTGTATAATAAAGGGGCCAGTCCAACAAGAGGATATAACAATTGTAAATATTTTTGCACTCAGATCCATAAATCAGTTAATTAAAAACATAAAGGAAATAGCTGATAGTAATACAATAATAGTAGGGGACTTTAACACCCCACATACATCGATGGATGGATAATCCAAGCACAACATCAACAAGGAAACAGTGGCTCTGAACGACACACTGAAGCACATGGATTTAACAGACATTCAGAACATTCCATCCTAAAACAGCAAGAATACCACCTTCTTTTCAAGTGCACAGGGAACATTCTCCAGAAGAGATCACATATTAGGCCACAAAACACGTCTCAACAAATTCAAAAAAATCGAAGTCAGACCATGCATCTTTTCTGACCACAATGTTATGAAACTAGAAACTAACCACAAGAAAAAGTCTGGAAAGAGCACAGATACATGGAGGTCAAATTACACGCTACTAAACAATGAATGGGTCAACCAAAGAAATGAAAGAAGAAATAAAAAATTTCATAGAAACGAGTGAAAATCAAAACACAATGGTCCAAAATCTTTGGGATGCAGCAAAAGTGGTTCTAAGAGGCAAGGTTATAGCAATACAGGCCTGCCCCAAGGAACAAGAAAAAAATCTCAAGTAAACAATCTAACTTTTACCTAAAGGAGCTAGAAAAATAAGACCAAACAACATTCAAACACAGCAAAAGGAAGGAAATAATAAAAATTAGAATAGAAATAAATGGTATAGAAACTAAAAAAACAAAAGAACAGGTCAATGAAACCAGCAGCTGATTCTTTGAAAAGATCAACAAAATTGAAAAACCTCTAGCCAGACTCATCAAAAAAAAAAAAAAAAAAGAAAGAAAGAAAAGAAGAAAGAGAGAGAGAGAACCCAAATAAACAAAATCACTAATGAAAGGGGAGAAATTACAACCAACACCACAGAAATACAAATATTTTCAACAGAGTATTATGAAAACCTATATGCCAACAAATTCAACAATCTAGAAGAAATAGATAAATTCCTAGAAACATATAAATTATGAAAAGTAAAACAAGAAGAAATAGTTAATTTGAACAGACCAATTACCAGCAGTGAAATTGAATCAATAATCAAAAAACTCCCAAAAAATAAAAGTCCAGGACCAGACAGCTTCACAGGCAAATTCTACCGAACATGTAAAAAAGAGTTAATACCTATTCCTCTCAAATATTTCAAAAAAATAGAAAGGGAAGGAAAACTTCCAAATTCATTCTGATGAGGCCAATATCACCCTGATACCAAAACCAGACAAAGACACTACAAAAAAGAGAACACAGGCCAGTATCTCTCATGCAAAAGTCCTCAACAAAATATTAGCAAACTGAATCCAACAGTATGTTAATAAAAAAATCATACACCACAATCGAGTGGGATTTATTCCCAGGATGCAAGGGTGGTTCAACAGTCCCAGAACAATCAACATGATATGTCACATCACTGAGAGAAAGGATAAAAACCATATGATCATTTCAATAGATGCAGAAAACCCATTCAACAAAGTACAACATCCATGCATGATAAAAACTCTCTGTTAAGTAGGTCTACAGGGACTATACCTCAACATAATAAAGAACTTATATGAAAAATCCACAGTCAACATCATAATCAACGGTGAAACAACAGAACTACCCTTTGATCCAGTAATTGTACTACTGGGTATTTCCCTCAAAACACAAAAGCACTAATTCAAAAGGATACATGCATTCCTATGTTTACTGCAGCATTATTTACAATAGCCAAAATACGGAAGCAGCCCAATGTCCATCAACAGATGAATGGATAAAGAAGTGGTATGAGTGTACACACACACACACACACACACACACACACACACAATGGAATATTATTCAGTTATAAAAAGGAATGAAATCTCGCCATTTGCAACGGCATGGATGGAGCTAGAGAGTATAATGTTAAGCAAAGCAAAATAAGTCAGTCAGAGAAATACAAATACCATATGATTTCACTCACAGGTAGAATTTTAGAAACAAAAGAAACCAGCAAAGGAAAAAAAGAGAGAGAGAGAGAGAGAGAGACAAACCAAGAAAGAGAGTCTTAACTATGAGAATAAACTGATGGTTACCAGTGAGGAGGGGGGGGGTGGGTGAAACAGGTGGTGGGGATTAAAGAGTACACTTATCATGGTGGAAAAATAAAATAAAATAAAGAAAAAGAGGGGGGAAAAGAAACAGGTTATTTCTATCTTATATAAACTTTTGCAGAGAATAGAAAAAGAGAGAAAATTACCCTTATAAGGCTTGTTAACCAAATTGGACCATAAAAGAAAATTAGAGGCCAATCTCACCTCAACATGAGTGCAGTATTGCTATATAAAAGTTAGCAGATGGAACCCACATTATATTCTGACATTTAGGGTTTTCAAGCATTTTTTTCCCAAGATTAAAAAACAATAATACCATTTGCCACATACATAGATGAAGGAGAGACTCCATAGGTTCTTCCCAATAGATTAACTCACATGATTTGATAAAAATTTAACTCCATCATGAAAAAGCAACTTTGTAGCAAACTTTCCTTACCTTCATAAAGGTACAAAACTAAAACAAACAAAAAATCCCACTCAGTGGTGAAAATATTTCTAATAATAATAGCCCTTACTGAATTTCATGTTTTAAATAATTTCACGTGTATTCAATAATTTAATCCTAAGAACCCCAATAGCAAGGTATTATCTTCTCCATTTGACAAGTGGAAAATGTGACAGAGAGAGGTTAAGTAACTTGCCCAAAATCACACAGGTAGTAAGAGGTAGAGCTGGGATGTGAACCCAGGCACATTAGCCTCAAAGTCCGTCCATACTTTTAACCAGGATGCCATAATTTCTTGAAAAATATCCAAAACCGCTTAATTTCCACTGGCCGTGTAGACCATGCACTCCTGGGTTGAGTGTGGATTCTGTCTAGTCCCGTTTGAGCAGAACTTATGTGGGCCCTAGAACTTGTGTCTTAGGGTCACTTTCCGCTGAGGTCCCCATATCCATTTCAGCGGTAGAGTCACCCTCAGTAGATTCCTGAACAGAAGCTGTTATTCATGCTCCTAAAGTCTATGCCCCTTGGGGTCTAGCAAGGATCAATACTTCTGCCATGTTCTCTCCCCACCAAAACTAATCTTTTTCAGCTTTTGGATTTTTCTCTACTCTTAAGAACTTACTTCACTTCAGTGGGAGGCAGGAGATCTTCCCTTTCTCACATTGCTTTCTGTGGTGGAGATCCAGGACATAGACTACCCGCTCCTCCGGGCTGCATTTGCTCTACTCTTTTTAAGAAGGTTCCCTTAGTTTTAGAAATGTTATCCTGCCCCTCAGAGTGATCCCTTTCCTTCTCAAAAAACCTGTAAGCAGCCCTGTTTGGTGGCACTGAGTGCTCTCCCTTTACTATTTCCCCTTGATTTAAGGCTCAGACATTTGGTTTGCTAACATAGTCTTCTAGTTTTGTTTTGGGAAGGCTCCCATAAGACAGAAGTATAAAGCCAAGGAGTTACTGAATGATCCAATTACCCACTGCTTACCGAATCTTGCCCACCTTCACCTTCACCTCCATTGGATAAATTCATACTCTCCCAGTGGACTTCAAGTCCAGGGTCAATCACTTTCGTCGCCCCTGGTTCCTTGTCGCATTTCTCCTCTTACCTGTGCTTCTCTTTTGAGAAGATTTAACTCTAGAAATTCTTGGTCCCCTAGGGCTCAGGAGATACGAAAATCTTTCCCTAAATAACTTCATCACTTTGAGACCGACTTAATAATATGCGAAAGAGTCTAATCTAATTGCCCACGTTCTAGACTTAAAAGTCTACTCAGATTTTTTGTAACCACTGTGACTAGCTCTCCCGTTCTTCAAGGGAACATCCCCAAGGGCACCTGCAGTTACTCAGGTATCCCGTGGATTTGTGCTCCCTCTGGGAGCATTAGTCTGGTTTCCTCCGTTTCATTTTTTAAGACTCTAGTCACTCTCTCTAACCTATTAATTTTTAATTACCCCCTCCCCCTTTAAAGTCCTCCACAGTCAGCTGTCAAGTCTGGTTACTGTTGCTGTGTTTCCCTTTCTGTACGTTGAGCGTGGCCTTCAAGATCTCCGCTTTCCTGTTCTGTCTAATGTGCTCTCCCAAATTCCAACAATTCCTTTAAGGAAATCTTAATTTTTCTTTCTCTCAAGCATTCTCTAGCTTGTCTTCTGCTATTTCCTGAGCCATGTTTTTGGGCATCGCTATAGTATAAAAAATGAGAAATTCACCTTATTATATAAAAAGGAATTTAATGAAGGTCAATGATAAAGTAACTACTTCGAAGAGTTTTACCAGCAGCACTGCGAACCCCAAGCCCATAAAAACCTGAGTTCTCTTGCTTCCAAGAAGTCAAACCCCAAATGCACAAGTACTTATCAACCTTCTGCTTGTGTCACAGTTGCTAATGTCCCACTGAACCAAGTAAGTCACATGGCTAAACCCAGAGTCAATGTGGGAGGGAACTATGAAAAGTCATAAATACTGGGAGCCACGATTCATTGGGGACCTGGGTAACTCAGCCAGGTGTCTACTCTTGATTTCGGTTCAGGTCATGATCTCAGGGTTGTGAGATGGAGTCCCAAGTCAGGCTCTGCACCGGGCATGGAGCGTACTTGGGATTCTCTCTCCCTCTTCTTCTGCTCCTTCTTTCTCTCTTTCTGTCTCTCAAAAAAAAAAAAAAAAAAAAAAGTTTCTTCCCCATCACTACATTCAAGATCAATTCTTGCTGCTGTCCTTTCTTCAGTTTCTTAATTATTCATATTTCAATGTTAGAGCCTCTTCTCAATGGCCAATCGTTTTATTAAATCTTTAGATTTCAATCTAGAAAAGGAAAACCGAGTGACTTCATAACGCTCTGTGACAGATTATTATGCGAGTTAGGAGGAATGGCTATACTGTTTTAATTCCAGAAAGGAAAAGGAAAAAAGCTTAAGATAGGGCAGGTGAAAAGATGCAAAAAAATACCTGCTGTCTCAGTTACAACACAGGCATCTGGGCGGTCCCTACGGGATCCACAGAATATATTTCAGCCCTTATGTCTGCCGTATTTGAATTATATCATTTCTAGAGCTGTGGAAAGACAAGCAGGACCACCTCAGTTATGACTAACATTAGAGTGTCCTCTGAGTATCAAACACAGGGATGAACAAGATGCAGTCCTTGTGTCTGAGGAGCTCATACTCAAGTGTGGGAAACAGATTATCAAGTAACTAAAATACAGACTTAAAAGAGAAGCATCCTATAAATAAAAATGGCAAATAAATTTTTAAATAAGAAATAAAAAAATAACGGGCAACTGCCCTTTATTTATGCCAAAGTCAGTTTGGCTAACCTGAGAGAATGGGACTTAGAAAAGGAGAAACAGGGGGAAGAGAAAAAAAATTGGACAGGCTTGAGAAGGGACTGGGGAACAGAAGAAAATGGAATCAACGTGTAAGAGAAAAGAAAAGGTAATGCTTTGCCTGCTTCATTTTATCTAGACTGAAGAAGGGTAAGAAGTATACTAGATAAAATTTTAAGTTCTAAACTGTATTCTTGAATTCCCAATACCCACCCCCTTCTCATCCAGAAGGTATTTTATAAAGTATGGAGAATCCTATCCTGACAAAGTAGACACCATTCTCACATTAAGGCCAGAGGGTTGTCTGAATTGAAAGGAAGAAACTTCAGAGACTTGTCCCTTAGGACATGTGACTTCTAGGCCATGTTATAGCTGCACTTGGATTAGTCTAGAGCTCTGAAACCAATAGAAAGGGTGTCACGACTCAAATAGGGCAGATGAGCTCATTTTAAAAGTGCCAAATTCCTTTTATGGAATAATACAGTAAAACCGGTGGGGAACAAGTATTAGTGGTATTTTTTATTGACATTCTAAACCCACACAAACATTAGTAATCTAGATAACTAGATTAGCAAAATTATGTAATCTAGAATCAATGAACTAGAATGAAAAAACTCGATAAAATCAAACCTTCAGGTACATATTTTCCTATAGAATTTAGTACTTCACAGTGGCTGATTTATGAGCAATTGTAGAAATTTTGTTTTGAATGTTGTGTTTTGAGAATAAAAAAAAAAAACACGCTGATGCTGTGCTAAAGAAATACCATAAAGATGGGCAGTAAGAGGCCCTGTGTTTGGTTTTGCACATTACAGAATACTTGTGAACACCCTCCCTCTAACATTACATCCTAAATGTTTAGGAAACCAGCTGAGCCATTTCTCTCCATAAAGTTAATATGGTTTAACAAATGGAATTCCCAGATCAGTTCCTCCATTTAAATGTGGTACAGGTGCCTCTAGATTTATAGCACACCAAGGATAAACTCCAGATGTAGCTATAACTAGGACTTGCAACATGCAGATAAAGGAGAAAAGGAATCCTCGGTCCCATTTACCCTAACTTTTTTTAAAATAGAAAACGGGGTGGGTGGCTCAGTCCTTAAGCGTCTGCCTTCGGCTCAGGTCATGATCCCAGGCTCTTGGGATCGAGCCCCATGTCAGGCTCCCTGCTCAGCGGGAAGCCTGCTTCTCCTTCTCCCTCTGCAGCTCCCCCTGCTTGTGTTCCCTCTCTCGCTCTCTCTCTCTGGCAAAAAATAAATAGAATCTTTAAAAAATAAAAAAATTTTAAAAATTTTAAAAATTCAATAGAAACTGTGTGCCATCTTGTGGTTATTAATGTCACTCTTAAGCAATGACTTTCTGTAAAGCCAACTTAACAGTATCTCTTATTACTTTCTCCTTTAAAATACTGTTAAAGGTACCTTCCTTAAACTCTTGGCCTTGGTATTCTTACAATCTGGAGATTTCGGTAAAATGCCACAACTCCCCACAGAAAAACGCAATCACAATTAATGCTAGGTGACTGCCAACTATGGAAAACATGGCAAGCAATTCTCCTAACTCTAGGAACCGCTCACCACCTGCCTTTCAGTTCCTGCATGTTAAAAGGTAGGTGAGGACTTTCATAAAAAAGGTGACATGAACACAGGGGTCCCTCCATCCTGGGAACTGTGGAACAGACCAAAGATAAACACTCACTTCTCATTCTACACCTTGACTTCTAACCTTTTACAAGGCGAATGTCTATTTTAGCTTGTAGTTAATAAAAATAATAAAGTAAGTGTACCAGGTTCACCTTAGCCAATAACTGTGTTACTGGATGATCCCAGAAAGGTTAGGACATGTGTGTGTGTGGACAAACCAAATTCCCCCAATAAAATGTAAGTCTTGTAGAACAGGCACGCATCTTACTCACCTTTAGGAAGTGTTTCTGTGTTAACTAGACTCCCGAGGGCACAGGCATGCCCCAGACAAATTTGGGGCTAGTGAGGCTATGGGTCAAAACACGTGATCCCTGGGTCGCCTAGTGGCTCAGTCGTTAAGCATCTGCCTTCGGCTCAGGTCATGATCCCAGTGTCCTGCGATCGAGTCCCACATCGGGCTCCTTGCTCAGTGAGGAGCCTGCTTCTCCCTCTCCCTCTACTGCTCCCCCTGCTTGTGCTCTCTCTCTCTCTCCCTCACAAATAAATGAATAAAAATCCTAAAAAAAAAAAAAAACAAACACGTGATCCCCAACCACGCCTCCAGGCTCCCGGCGTGAACCGCCAGAAGTCAAACAGACTCGGGTAGAATTTCTCCAGGAAGCCGTTGCTCCCCCAAGTAGCTGCAGTCTCATCAGCTGTCCAGTTTGAGAACGTTGCTTTTCCTTGCTGAAAGTGAGCCTTAGTCCCTCCACGGGTGGTGCCAGAGGCCTGGCCCGAGGCGGAGGCGAGGCGGAGGCGAGGCAGGAACCGGAGCTGAACTGGGCTTCCCGGCAGAGCATGCAGTCCCTTGAGCATCCCAATCCCAGTCGGTGTCAGTGCGGGGACGTTCAAGTCTGCCGGCTCCCCGGTCAGAAAGTCAGTTGTGGGAGAGACCCCGCTGCCACACCGACTGCCTAGAGGCGCCCCTCTCCCACGCCTTCGGAAGGCTGGGGTGGGAGGTGGGCTCGCACCCCTGGATCTTCCTGCTGGCACCCATGCTGCTGACGGCTGCTCTGGGCACTACCTCGATTTACTGCCCCAAGGATTTATTTATTTTTTTTATTTTTAGATTGTTTTTAAATTTATTTGAGAGAGAGAATGAGAGAGAGAGCACATGAGGGGGGGAGGGTCAGAGGGAGAAGCAGACTCCCTGCTGAGCAGGGAGCCTGATGTGAGACTCGATCCCGGGACTCCAGGATCATGACCTGAGCCGAAGGCAATCGCTTAACCAACTGAGCCACCCAGGCGCCCCTGGCCCAAGGATTTAGAAGAAAACCTCGAGGAGAAGTACACCCCCATAGGGAGCCCGGCCAAAGCTGAGCGGCGCTTTGTGCAGGGACATGTTACCGGCAAGGACTCTTACCGCTTCTCCATCTCCAGGAAGAGCACCGAAGTCAATTTCGCCTGTATTCTGGCAGTCTCCAACACGGCCTCACTGCTAGAACAAGAAATCCTAGAGGAAATTGGTAAACTGAAGGACGTGGTACAGGATCTGTATGTGACAGAGGAAAACGGAACCCAGATCCGCTACAGTCAGGTGTGCGCTAAGAACCACGGCCTCTGCGTGCCCTCCAACCCACTCCTGGCTGCCTGGCAGATGAACAAGAACCTCGACCTGAGACACATCACCTTCCCAATCTTCAACCAAACAGGTCAGCCCATCTACATGGCCGGCACCATTGGAGGAACCCTTTCAGGCAAGAGGACGGGAAGGAACCAGTTACTCCTGAAAGCCAAAGCCATGTGACTTCTGTACTACCTGAAGACTGAGGATGGAGAGATCAACGAGCTTAGCAAGATGTGGTTGATCCATTTCCTGGACCAATTTAGCAACATCGAAACGAGTCTGGCCCTGAAGAAGATCCAGGTACCTGGTGGCTGGGCTTGATAGGGAGGCCAGGAGAAGGTGGGAGGAATAAGGACACTCCTTCCAAGGATCATAGCAGTAGCACTCCCTGATTATTTGAGGGAGTCCTTGGCTTGAAGCTGGGAGTGCTCTACTCTATTTGGTACTTAATCCAGAGTCCTTAATCTCACGCATCAAAGGATGCCACAAATCTTAAATCTTTAGTAATGTTCTGGTGGAAAACACAAATCCTACATCCTCAAGGTAGGTCTGTTCCATACAGACATTGACCATCAGGTTTCCTAGTCAAATGACTTTGAAATTCCTACTTTTAGTTAAAGTCTCTGCTGTTTGGGGGAGCCCCCTAAAACTTGTTTGGACTTCACTGAAATAAAAAATAAAATTAAAAAAAAAAAACCTTTAAGCAGAAGTTCCATGCTGTTTTTGAAAAGAGAACTAGCTTAGCATTTTCCGAGTAAGTGATCGCATAGTGCCAGGCACATGCTAACTATTCGGTAACGTTGGGCCAGCAAGCCTACTAGTACTTGTGAATAAGCCTGGTCAGAGTGAGACAACTACTGGAAAAAGCCTTTGAATGCTAGATCTTTCTGAAATATCAATGCAATTAAAATAGTAAAAGATAACAACCTAATAAAATTTAGAAAAAGTGACACTTTTCTGTGGCTGTTAATGACTTCACGGTCTCATACAGAACTCAGATTTTGTATAGTCAGGAGTTTCAAACTTCGGGTTTTTGCAAGAAACTTTGGAAAGCATGGCAGGGATTTGCGGGAAGAAGCATATCTATGTTGCCTTCTTTATTCTAAAGTCATAGTTCACATATTTTGATCTTTTACTAAATTTTAACCTGTTGTTTCAATGAATAAGCTATAGTGTTTCAGTAGTGTTTGTAACACACACAGATATTGGAGTGAAAAGTTATTTACTTGGGTATATTTTTGTGGCAGGTGGTCTATTTCACGTCACTTTCCAGACAACTAGAATTTGAAGCAACTTCTATGAACGTGATCCCTTTGTTGCACTTGGCATACGTGCTAATCATATTATTTGCAGTCGCATCATGCTACAGGTAAAACAGCTTTACTGGTTGTTTAACTCTTTTTAAAAATTATTTGCGTGCGATGAAATACATATAAAAGATATAAAATATGTCATTTCAATCATTTTTCAGTGGCATTAATCAGATTCACACTGTCAGCCGTTGAATTAGATTCAACGTGCAACCGTCACAACTATCTGTTTCTAAACATTTTCCATCACCCCAAACAGAATTTGTATAAGCATTAGGCAGTAACCCTCCACGGCCCCAGTCCCGGTTAACCTTCATCTACTTTCTATCCCTATGAATTTGCCTGTTCTAGAGATTTCATATAAGTGGAATCATACAATATATGTTCTTTTGTAACTGGCTCATTTCACTTAGCACAATGTTTTCAAGGTTCAGCTATGACGTGGCTTGCATCAAAACTTCATTCCTTTTTATGACTGACTAATATTTCATCGTGTATAAACAGCACTGTTTATCCACTTGTCTGTTGATGGGCACTTGCAATGTTTCCACCTTTTGGCTATTGTAAATAATGCTGGTGGACAAATATTTGTTTGAGCTCCTGTTTTCAATTCCTTTCAGTATATACCTAAGAGTTGAATTGGTGAGTTGTATGATAATTCCTTGAAGAACGGCCAAACTGCTTGCCACAGAGGCTACCCCATTTTATATCCTACCAGCAATGTATAAGGGTTCCAATTACTGCACATCCTCACCAACACTTGTTACTTTTTGTTTTATTGATTATAGCCATCTTAGTAGTGGCAAAGTGTGGCTTGATTTACAATTCCCTAATTACTGATGATGTTCAGTATCTTTTCATGCGTTTATTGGCCATTTGCCTATCTTCCTTGGAGAGATGTCTATGCAAGTCCTTTGCCCATTTTTTAATTGGGTTATTTGTCTTTCGGTTGTTGAGTCCTGTTGTTGATGAGTACTTTGTGTATTTTGGATATTAAACCCTTATCAGAGATATGATTTCTAGGGGTGCCTGGGTGGCTCAGTTGGTTGAGCGTCCCAACTCTTGGTTTCAGCTCAGCTCATGATCTCAGGGTTGTGAGATCGAGCCCCTCGTCAGGCTCAGTGCTGGGTGTGGAGCCTACTTAAGATTTTCTCTTCCCCCCACCCGCCCCTCTCCCCTGCTCATGCTCTTGCTATCTTTCTCTTTCTCTCTTTCTCAAAAAAAAAAAAAAAAAAAATACATGACTTGTAAATATTTCCTCCCACTTCCATGTACTGTCTCTTCACTTTTTTGATAATGTCTTTAATGCACAGGATTTTTTAATTTTGATGAAATCCAATTTGTCTTTTATCATTTTCTTTTTGCTAATTATGCTTTTGGTGTTACATCTATGAATCCATTGACAAGTCCAAGGTCATGCACATTTTCCCTGTGTTTCCTTCTAAGAGTTTCATGGTTTTACCTCTTATATTTAAGTTGTTGATCAGCTTTTATTTTTTTATTTTTTTAAAGATTTATTTATTTATTTGAAAGAGAGAGAGAATGAGAGAGAGAGAGCACATGAGAGGGGGGAGGGTCAGAGGGAGAAGCAGACTCCCTGTTGAGCAGGGAGCCGGATGCAGGACTCGATCCTGGGACTCCAGGATCATGACCTGAGCCGAAGGCAGTCGCTTAACCAACTGAGCCACCCAGGCGCCCTTGATCAGCTTTTAGTTCATTTTTGTATACGGTGTGAGTAGAGGTCATTCTACTCACATATGGAATTCATTCTTGCACATATGGAAATCCAGTTGTCCAAGTACCATGTGTTGAAGAGACTGTTCTTTCCAAGTTGGTTGGATTTGGCATCCTTGTCAAAAATCAATTGGCTGTAGACGTATGGGTTTATTTCTGGACTCTCAATTCTATTCCATTAGCCTACAAGTCTGTTGATTTGCTAGTACCACACTCTTTTGATTGCTGTAGCTTTGTTGTGGAAATCAGAGTCCTCCAGTTCTTTTCTTCCTTTTCATGATTAGTTTGGATTATCCAGGGATCCTTGCAATTCCGTAGGAAGTTGAGGGTTGGGTTTTCCATTTCTGAAGAAAAAAGGCCAATTGGAATTTTGTAAGAAAGAGTGTGTTGAATCTATAGGTTGTTTTAGGTGTGATTGACATTTTAACAATACTGTCCTCCTCCCCATGAACTAAGGATTTCTTTCCATTAATTTAGGTCTTCTTTAGTTTCTTTACCAAATTTTTGTAATTTTTAGTCTTTCACTTCCTTGTTTAAATTTATTTCTAAATATTTTATTATTTTAGACACTATTTAAATGGAATTGCTTTCTTCATTTCATTTATGGATTGTTGATTGCACACAAATAGAAACAACTGATTTTTGTGTGTTGATCTTGTATCTTGCAGCTTTGCTCAATTTGTTTATTAACTCTATTAGTTTGATTGTGGATTCTTCGGAATTTTCAGATATAGGATCATGTAATCATGTAAAAAGGAATAGTTACCTTCTTCATTTCCAGTTTGAATTCCTTTTATTTCTATTTCTTATCTCATTGCTCTGGCTAGCACTTCTACTTCAGTGTTGAATGCCATTGGTGAAAATGGGCACCTTTATCTTGTTCCTGACTTTAGAGGGAACTCTTTCAATCTTTCACTATTGACTATAATGTTAGCTCTGCAGTTTTCATAAATGCCCCTATCATTTTGAGGAAGTTCATTTCTATTCCTTGCTTCTTGAGGTTTTTTTTTTTTTTATCATAAATGGGTATTAGATCTTGTCAAATGCCTTTTCTGCATCTATTGAGAAGATCATGTGCTTTTTATCCTTTACTCTATTAGTGTGGTGTATTACACTGATTGATTTTCCCATGTTGAACCACTCTTGCATCGCTGCGATAAATCCCACTTGGTCATGATGTATAATCCTCTTAATGTTCTATTGAATTGGGTTCGCTAGAATTTTATTAAGGATATCTGCATCCATAGTCATAAGAGATGTTGATCTGTAGTCTTCTTGTAGTCTTTGTCTTGCATTGGTATTAGTGTAATGTGGCCTCATAGAATGAGTTAGGAAGTGTTCCTTCCTTTTCAATTTTTTGGAAGGATTTGAGAAGGATTGGTGTTAATTCTTCTTTACGTGTTTAGTAAAAATCACCAGTGAAATGATTTGGTCTTGGACTTTTCTTTGTCGGGAGGTTTTTGATTACCGATTCAATCTTTTTCCTTCTTACATGTCTGTTGAGATTTTCTATTTCATCTTGAGTCAGTTTAGGTCTTTTGTGTGTTTCTAGAAATTTGTGCATTTCACCTAGGTTATCTAATTTGTTGGTGTAAGTCGTTTATAGTATTTTTTATAATCCTTTCTATTTCTCTAAAATCAGTAGTAATGCCTTCACTTTCATATCTGATTTAGTTATTTGGATCTTCTTTTTCTTCGTCACTCTAGATAAAAGTTTGTCAATTTGTTGATTTTTTTAAATAACCAACTTTTACTTTTGTTCATTCTCCTTTGTTTTTCTATTCCAGTTTTATTTTTCTCTGTTCTAATCTTTTCATTTCCTTCCTTCTGTTAGCTTTGGGTTTTGTTTTGTTTCTATTTCTACAGAATGTCTAGAAATCACCATAAGGTGATTTAAGATCTTTTTTCTTTTTTTAATGTAGTAGAAATTTATCTGTGAGCACTGGTGTTGCTACATCCAGTAAATTATGATATGGTATACTGTGTATTTCTTTTCATTTGTTGCTAAGTATTTTCTAGTTTCCTGTGTGATTTATTCTTTGGCCCATTAGTTGTTTAATTTCCATATATTTTGAATTATCCAGTTTTCCCTCTATTATTGATTTGGAGCTTCATTCCATTGCTGGTTGAAAAGATACTTTGTGTAATTTCAATATTTTTACACTTTCAGACATATTTTGTAACCTAACATATGATCTATTCCAGAGGATGTTTCACGTGCACTTGAGAATTCTGCTATCATTGGGTTGAGTGTTCTATATATCTCTGTAAGGTCTAACTGATTTATAGTGTTGTCCATTTCTTATGTTTCCTTATAGATTATCTGCCTAGGTGTTTTATTTATTATTGAAAATGGTATACTGGGGCACGTGGGTGGCTCAGTTGGTTGGGTGGCTGCCTTTGGCTCAGGTCGTGATCCTGGAGTTCCAGGATCGAGTCCCGCGTCAGGCTCCCTGCTCGGCGGGGAGTCTGCTTCTCTCTCTGACCCTCCCCTTCTCATGTTCTCTCTCTCTCATTCTCTCTCTCAATAAATAAATAAAATCTTAAAAAAAAAAAGAAAATGGTATACTGAATTCTCCAACTATTACTGTAGAGCTACCTATTTCTCTCTACAAGTCTGTCAATATTTGCTTCATGTATTCTGGGTCTCTATTGGTGGCGCATGTATGTTTGTAGTTTTTCTATCTTCTTGATAGAAGGCCTTTTTATCAATATATAATGTCCTTCTTTGTCTCTTTTAACCATTTTTAAAATAAAGTCTCTTTTGTCTCATATTAGTATATCCACCCCTGCTGTCCTTTGGTTACTATTCGTATGAAACATCTTTCTCCATCCTTTAACTTTCCATTTGTTTATGTCTTTGGATCTAAAGTGAGTCTCTTGTAGACAGCAGAGGGTTGAATCATGTTATTTTATCCATTTTGTCAATCTCTACGTTTTGACTGGAGACTTTAGTACATTTATATTTAAAGTAACTGCTGACAAGAAAAGACTTCTGCTATTTGGCTCTTTGCATTCTGTGTATCTTATAGCTTTTTGTCCCTCATTTCATCCATTATGCCTCTTGAATATTTAGTTTCCATTTTTCTAGTGAGCTGTTTGATTCTCTTGTCATTTCCTTTGGCAATGACTTTGTGAGATTTTCTTACCATGGAGATTCATATAATTCTAAATTTTAAACAATCTACATTAAATTGATACCAGCTTAACTTCAAAAACACACAAATAGGGTGGCGCCTGAGTGGCTCAGTTGGTTAAGTGTCTGACTCTTGGTTTCAGCTCAGGTCATGATCTCATGGGTGGTGAAATTGAGCCCCACAGCGGGCTCTGTGCTCAATGTGGAGTCTGCTTGAAGATTCTCTCCCTCTGCCCTTCCCCCCACTCGCTCTCTTGCTCTCTCTCAAATAAATAAATGTTAAGCATAACATTATTTTAATTTATTATTATAAATTTAAACATTATTTTTTTAATTTCCTTATCAGTGCTCTCCTTTAGCTCTGTCAGCATATGTAGAACAGTGTTTATAGTGTTTGTTTAGTTAAGTCCTATCTTTGTCTTTACTCAAGGATTATTTCTGTTGATTTATTTTGTTTCAAACATATTTTGAGCCACTTTCCTCTTTCTTTGTGTACCTTGTGATTTTTGCTGTTGTCGTTGTTGTTGAAAACTGGGCATTTGGCTGTCATGAGGTAGTAACTGGAAATCAGATTCCCCCTTCCCTAGAGTTTTCTGTTGTTTTTTAATGTGTTTATTTAAGTCTGCAGTAGTCCATTTTCTTACTGATTTCCTCAAACTATTATTGTAAAGACTGTAATTCTTGTTTTTGTAGTCACTAAAGTTTCTGTACCTTAGCTTGTGTTTAGCTAGTGTCTTTTTTTTAAATTTATTTATTCATGAGAGACAGAGGGAGAAAGAGAGAGGGAGAGAGAGAGAGAGAGAGAGAGAAGCAGAGGGAGAAGCAGGCTCCCAAGGAGCAGGGAGCCCGATGCGGGACTCAATCCCAGGACCCCGGGATCATGACCTGAGCCGAAGGCAGATGCTTAACCATCTGAGCCACCCAGGCGCCTTAGCTAGTGTCTTGACATAGACTTCCTTGGATGCCAGGAGCTCTCCCACTTTTTGCAAAGTGGTTCTATGCCTGGACCCTCCTTCAGCACTTAGCAAGACTTACACTGTGCCTAGGGATCAGCCCTAGGTGAAAGCTTAGGGTCTTCTCAGGTTTTTTCTGAGCATACATCTTGCCCTGAGTAACTTTCGAAATTCCCCAGTATACCTGAGTGCTTTTTACTGTCCTAAATTCCCAGAGAAATGCTACTCATCTTTAGCCACCGGCGGTCTTTTGTATTTTTGAGCTGTAACCTTTTGCTCTATGCACTTGAGGTTTGTTAACTCAACCTGTGGCATTTCCAATTTTCTCAACCTGAGTTGAGTTAGACAAAACAGAGGAGTGCTTCGCATCAGTCCTTCAGGTAGCCCCCAAACATGTTGGAACAGACATAAAATGTTTTAGGAATACGATCTGCTCTGCTTCCTCCAGAAACAGGGAATTGGTTCCATACTGGTGACATGAGCTGTTACGGCTTTAAGACTGCCACTGCCTTAATGCTGTGGCCACCTTGAGCCTGTGGCCGCTTTAACACATCTGCCACTTTATGACTTCTACCACACTGGAGAGGGAGAGGGACAGGGCATGTAAATTCACTATAAAACCTTCCTACTAGTTTGAAGTGCTCCCCCACCTTTTCTTTTATTCAACACTTGCTTGGTTGTTGTAAGCTTTTGACTATTTTTCAGAGTTCACAGAATTCTGAAAATATATGCTTCTTTTTCTATATTTCTGGGGCTTGGGAGGGGTGATGAGACTTGGGAAATTCCTACTCCAGGTTTTGCTGACGTCCAGCACTAAACTCTTATTATTTAAACTTTTTTCCCGATTAGCCATAGGGTGCAATCAGAGAGAATAGTAAAAAGACATAAAGAAATTGTGGCCAGGGACGCCTGGGTGGCTCAGTTGGTTAAGTGGCTACCTTCAGCTCAGGTCACGATCTCAGGGTCTTGGGATCGAGCCCCACATCTGGCTCCTTGCTCAGCAGGGAGCCTGCTTCTCCCTCTCCCTCTGCCCGCCACTCCCCCTGCTTGTGCGCTCTCTCTCTGTCAAATAAATAAATAAAATCTTCAAAAAAAAAAAAAAGAAATTGTGGCCAGTTTTGTTTGATTTGGCGTATGTTTTTTATCTTACATATTGTGCCAATTATGACTAATTATTCCATTTGGAGGCAGATATGCTGATAGAACTAAACAAGTCCTTATTTCTGTTATAAGCTTGAACTAGCACTTCTAAGTATATAAAAATTTAATCTCTAATTTAACTGACTTAGGTATCTTCATTGTTCTGATGTGGGGTTTACCTTGTTAAGCGCTTAAAAATTGTTATCTAGGCATTAGGGTTGACTTGGGCTCTTGTGATCAGACAACCAAAATATGAAAAATATCAGCAAAACAAAAGAATTGAGGTGTAGAAAGAACCCCACAGATTATATCATTCCAGTGATTCTCAGCAGTCACAGAGAGATCTCTAAACCCACATATTCTGAGGCCCTGCCCTATTGAATGAAGTCTCTGTGGGTTCAGTTAGGAAATCTATATTTCAAAAACTTCTCTAGTTGATTCTCATGCGTAGGTTGGTTTCGAACAAATGATATCATTTAACTCTCTAGATTTTAAGGTAGAGAAAAATGAGGCCCCAGGAGGTAAAGGGAGTTAACCACAGTGGGTACTTCTCTGGAGTCAATAAACTATCTCACAACTTTGTTATTCTGGAAAGAAAGACCACATCCCCTAGAAAGCAAACAAACCAAAATACTAAAGAGGAAGGGTAGGAGGGAGGGAGAGAGGGAGGAAGAATGGGGAGGGGAAAAGACAAAATTCAGTCTTGTTAAAGTCGGTAGAGTAAAAAAAAAATGTTAAACTAGTGTGGAATCTACAAGGTACCAACAACTGGTTTGGTACAAGTTTTCTACTAGAGAAAGTTTTCAACTACATAGTTGGTTCTGAAGCTACAAGTTTATATCAATTCTTGCTTCTCTTCACAAATGATTATGGACAGGGGCGCCCGGGTGGCTCAGTCGTTGGGCGTCTGCCTGCGGCTCGGGTCGTGATCCCAGGGTCCCGGGATCGAGCCCCGCATCGGGCTCCCTGCTCCGCGGGAGGCCTGCTTCTCCCTCTCCCACTCCCCCTGCTTGTGTTCCCTCTCTCGCTGTGTCTCTCTCTGCAAATAAATAAATAAAATCTTAAAAAAAAACAACAACAGATGATTATGGACAGTAATACAGAAAATCTTATACCAAAGGCAATTAGAAAATGATTTATATTTATGTCTCTTTGAAGACATTATGTGGATGTAACCAACATACTGAACACATGGGACTCATGAGGTATAAACATACAGCAACTTTATTTTGGTCTCCCTTTGTTCCCTTTAAGTTTTGTAGGTCGAGCAAGTTCTTCCTCTGTCGCCCGAAAACTCAGGCAGGTCCTGTGACTTTTGTGGTCATTCTTAGGTAAGACAAAATGCTCCATTCAGAATTAAAATGCCAGTGTCCATGTAATAATCAAAAGGGGTAACTGGGTTTGAAGCTAAGTTTCCCCCCAGCACTCTTAGCCAGAGCAGGCTGCGCGGGATAGTCCTTAATGGGGAAAAAGGGGACTCACCAGCCCTCTTCTATCACGTCTCTCCCTACTTTCCATCTTGCTAAGGTGCCTCCTGGGTTGGAGCATGCCCAGGGAGAAGAGGAAAGGGAGCAGGAAAATTCTTAAGGTACAGATGCTGCCATGATGGTTCAGTTCGATGATTCAATTCAATTTCAAGCCTTCTCTGGGCTCGCAAATAAAACTAATTCCCCCAAGAATGTGTTTGTAAGTTCCTTGGACATCTCCCACACCTACCCCTCTGTTATCACTGAGAATCTCTTCTCTCTGTTCTGGGCGGGGCCTCCTAGACAGTCCCTAAGCCATTGCCTATCCTGCTTGTGTCAGATACTTACGTATGAAGGTTATTCTTTGCATGCATGCATTTGCCTCACACAGAACCCGTATTTTTTTTTAAGAAAGATTTTTCTTTCTTTCTTTATTTGACAGAGAGAGACACAGCGAGAGAGGGAACACAAGCAGGGGGAGTGGGCGAGGGAGAAGCAGGCTTCCCGCGGAGCAGGGAGCCCGATGTGGGGCTCGATCCCAGGGCCCTGGGATCATGACCTGAGCCGAAGGCAGACGCTGAACGACTGAGCCACCCGGGCGCCCCCAGAACCCTTACTTGAACACATTTTAGGGTTCTATGTTTATTGTCTTGTAGTGAAGTCATGTGAACAATAGTAAGACTTTTTCAAGTTTATGCTCTAATTTAAACCTTATTCTACAGCAAGTAGTGGTATATTGAGCTTCTAGACTATTTCAGAATTGTCTAACATTCTGGAAATGACAAAACTTACCCCAAATATTAGATCAGTTTCTGAAACAATCTGGGGAAAATCTTTCCCTTCTCAAACACACTCTAAATTATTGTTTACTCGTGGGAGACATCATTACCTTTCAAGGAAGGTAACCCTCACCAAACATACAGATTGTTTTCTAAGGGCAGTAATTTCTAATTTAGCCCTTCTCTGCTAAGTGAATAAAAAATTCAGAAGATTGGCCATTTTGCTGCCAGTGATGCCCAAATCGGCCTGAGCACTGCAATCGTATGAGGAAAGTTTTAGACACAGAGACTCAGCAGCTTCACTACAAACCTACTGAATCAGGATCTGCATAGCTAGGTTCCAGGAAATCTAAGGTTCTAAGACTCTCCTAGGTCATTCTGATAAACTGCTTAAAGCAAAATCCTTCTGGGGGACTGGAATATCTGCGAGTGTATTCACCAAACTCCTACAGTGTTCCACTTTCAAATCTTTTCTTCCATTGCCTATTGAACATTAAAATAAAGGTCATTGAGAGAAAGTCAACTGAGCAACTAGTCAAAGTAAAGTCATACTCCCCCATCTGAAAAATTCACACCAAAAAATCCGGAAACTTGAGAGAAGAAATGGAAATAAATGTCATATGTAACTTTTATTCTCCTTAATCTTTCTGATTTCAGAGTTCATCTTTGTTACTTTCTTCTTTTAAACTGCTATAAGCCAGTAGTGTTTGAAGAAAGTATTCATTATAGTCAAATTTTATTCTAACAAAGCAATTTACTTTTGCTCTGGAATTTTGCGTGTGTGGTTGATTTGGGGCCCTGAATTTAACTCCTAGCACCGGTGGGCTGAAAAAAAGTGAAATACAACCATGGCGTAGACCTTTTTTTCATAATAAGAAAGTTTAGCTACTTTATTGTTACAACAGTAAAAGGTCTTTAGTCGTGTTCTTGCTGTGTTAGAATCAGTGCTTCCATTTCCATAGTGGACTCCTAGTTTTCAATCCAAACTTCGTTTCTCTCTCTTCCTAAAAATATCTAGAGACGAATATCAGTCATTTGTTTTGAAGCAGTTAACAAACAAGTGAGGTATAAAACCAGAGATTGTTGTCAATATTTTTAAATGTAATGTGGAGGGCCCCTGGGTGGCTCAGCGGTTAAGTGTCGCCTTTGGCTCAGATCATGATCCCAGGGTTGTGGGATCGAGTCCAGCGTCAGGCTCCCTGCTTCTCCCTCTCCCTCTGCCTGCCATGCCCCCTGCTTGTGCTCCCTGGCTCTCTCACTGTCTCTCTGACAAATAAATAAATAAATAAATAAATAAATAAATAATCTTTTTAAAAAATGTCATGTTGTGGTTGTTGGGTAGGTCAAGTACCGAATCCATACTTTAAAATGCTGTCTATATATTCTCATTTCTGGGAAACAGGCACGTCTTTGTTACTCAAAATGGACTACATTTCCAACTCTTTTGCAATTAGTAGCAACTTTTCTAGAGCCCACTTCAGCAGTAGACAAGAATCCTGAAAATGTTTTAGGAGGAGTCTTTCTACATTTTGCTAAGCACAATGCATATTGAACCTGGCTCTGAAATACAGGAGCTATTTAGGATTGCATCTATGGCTAGCTGGGGTCAAGGGTTGGGTGAAAAGAGCACTGGGTATGGGTACTTTCTCTGCTACAGCTTGCCCTCCCTTTGCTGTTGTATTCCATTGACACCCTTTGAAGAGCAGAGAGGAATTAACCATCGGGAGTGCTTTAGTGCATCTTTGTGGTTCTCAGCTACCAGTCAGTGGGGAGTAGTGCTTGCTCAGCTGCAGAAGAATCACCCAGGAAGTCTGGCAAAAGCACAGATAACTTCTCTGTTCCCTCTCTCCTTTTTCCCACTTGGTCTGGGATGGTGCCTGGGAGTTAAAGGTCTCCAGTAGACAGGTATGGGAATGATTGCCCAAGAGCTTTCTGACCAGGTGTCCAGGTCGAGAATGCTATAAACCGATGGAATTTCCGTATAGAAGCTACCACCACAGATCCCATGATTTTTCTCTCCAAATATACAGGAGTGACTGTGTATGCAACAAAATGTGAGCTGCAGCCTTTGGAGTGATTTCTGCGGCCTTGGCAGTGGTGAGCGGTTTTGGCCTGATGTTGGACATTGGGGTGCCATTTGTGATCCTAGTTGCAAATTCACCGTTTCTTATTCTGGGTGAGTAAAACAAAACGTTGAGACTACACGTTGTAAATGTGGGGGTGCAGGGTAGATAAGGGAAGGAGTTTAGGTTAGATTAAGCAAAATAATTATATTTAAGTGGCTCTATAGATCCAAAATGAGGTGACAGGAAAAAAGAAAGTCAAATTGAATTATGTGTCCTTAGAGGTAGAGAAGTCTAGTACCCCAGATGGGAAAACACAGACAAGGGACATGAACAGGCAGTTCACACCCCAAAAGTCCGAAATATGAATCCCCCGAAATATAAGAAAAAAATAATTTCCTCTCTCAATTAACTGAGGGATGAAAATTAAACCAAAAGTGAGACACCTTGTTTTCTTACCAGATTAATAAATGTCAGCAAGATTGAAGGAAAGTTGTATGGAAATGAACACTCATTCTGCTATGGGACAATGATAAACTGGTACACCCTTCTGTTAGTCCAGTTTTGCAACAAATCAAAAGACTTAAAAATTAAACAGGGAATGCCTTTGGCTTACTGATGCCACTTCTAGGCATTTGTCCTAGTAATTGGACAAGTGCTTAAAAAGTAGAAAAATTATGTTCATTTTGGCATTATGTAGAACAGGAAGGTTTTGAAAGCCATCTAATCCCCTATCAACATGGGATTGGGCAACTCAAACATAACATATTAAGATTTTGAATCCTATTCAGTCCTTAGAAAGAGGTAGATTTATAAGATCTGTAAGGTACATATAAGACCTAAAACCTCTGCCAGAAAAATGCCGGTTATGAAACAAGGTGTTCGAAATAGAGAGATACAGTTGTACGGGCGTATTTGTACAGGACAAATTCTGGATGGACATATGTAAAAATGAAGGGTGGAATTACAGTTGCTCAAATTTTTCTCTGTATTTTCCTGTACTTTCAGAATTTATAATAAGCATGAGAAAACAAAGGTGTTTATATTTGAGGAAGCAAGGAGCTTGGAAGTAGTAGTATTTGGTTTCCCAGGGCAGACAGTGATGAGCTGTATACTGGATGTCTAGTCCACAGCTATACTTAGTCACTCAGTACCCCCCACAGCCAATAACAACTATGGTTAAGGTGTATATAATTGATTTAATGTAAACCAGGATTGGATAGTATGTGTATTCACGGGAGTGTGAACGGTTCTGTGTGTGTGTGTGTGTGTGTGTGTGTGATTTAAGCAACTCAAGCAAGAAATGTGTGAGGACAATTTCTGAATAAGGTTCTATAAATAATAAAACTAGTTTTTAAATACCTGATAAATATCGATGAGTTCATTCTTGGTCCTTAGTACTTCTGATTCTCCCTTTTGTCCAGCTGACTACAACTGAAATCCTCAAGGCCGCTAGCCATGGGATGGCGGGATGCAGTTTGTGACAGACTGTGTAGACTTACGTTCTTTTAGAGCCTTCTGCCTTCTTGATCATACCCATAGAACATCTGATCAGAGGCAAAGTTGCAATTCCTAGCGCCCTCCCATGGAGAAGATCCCCCCAAATTGAAATGAAGATCAGCATTTTATTCCACTTTTTGTATTTACTTGTTTATTTTATTGAGTTTGTATCAGTATACATGAGTGGAAGTAGGTGTCAACTCTAGTAGAAAGCTTGAGGGAGGTGAACTTTCTCAGCAACATGCTCATGCTGTCCTTACTAATTCCCCTTTCTTCTTGCTAGTCCCCCTTTCCAAGTTTTCAGTGGTGATTTCAAAGTCCTCAAATGTTCTTCTGCCGTCTCTATTCCAAACCAGTCGTGAAACATCCCTGTGGAAAAGAATTACCTTAGTAGGCATTAATATGTAAGGGATTCTTAAGATTGACTTTGGTGCGTGTGTCTGACCTCAAGAGTACTTGCATTTTACTAACAATTCCCTAACCGGGGAAAGTAAGTTTAAATCCTGACATTCTGGGTACCAAAAACAAAGTAGGAGGAAAATGGTGTGTGTGTGTGTGTGTGTGTGTGTGTGTGTGTGTGTGTGTGTGTGTGTGACAGAGAGAGAGAGAGAGAGAGAGAGAGAACTATGTGGTCCCTCTCAAATCATACCACATTGATAGTTAGATGCTAACTGTAGAACAGATAAGTCCAGCTTATATTTTAAGCAACAGAATGTTGGCTTGATGTGTTTGGGCATCTGTATAAAATGGTTTATGAGGTTCCTAGAAACATCGCCAAAGGCAAGGGAAGCAAGGGCAAAAATGAACTATTGGGATTTCATCAAGATAAAAAGCTTTTGCACAGCAAAAGAAACAGTCCACAAAACCAAAAGACAACCGACAGAATGGGAGAAAATATTTGCAAATGACATATCAGATAAAGGGCTAGTATCCAAAATCTATAAAGAACTTATCAAACTCAACACCCAAAGAACAAATAATCCAATCAAGAAATGGGCAGAAGACATGAACTGACATTTTTCCAAAGAAGACATCCAAATGGCCAACAGACACATGAAAAAGTGCTCCACATCGCTCGGCATCAGGGAAATCCAAATCAAAACCTCATGAGATACCACCTCACACCAGTCAGAATGGCTAAAATGAACAAGTCAGGAAGTGACAGATGTTGGCGGGGATGCGGAGAAAGGGGAACCCTCCTACACTGTTGGTGGGAATGCAAGCTGGTGCAACCACTCTGGAAAAGAGTATGGAGGTTCCTCAAACAGTTGAAAGTAGAGCTACCATACGATCCAGCAATTGCACTACTGGTTATTTACGCCAAAGATACAAATGTAGGGATCCGAAGGGGTACGTGCACCCCGATGTTTATAGCAGCAACGTCCACAATAGCCAAACTGTGGAAAGAGCCAAGATGTCCATCGACAGATGAATGGATAAAGAAGATGTGGTATATATACACAATGGAATATTGTGCAGTCATCAAAAGGAATGAGATTTTGCCATTTGCAATGACGTGGATGGAACTGGAGGGTGTTATGCTGAGGGAAATAAGTCAATCAGAGAAAGACATGTATCATATGACCTCACTGATATGAGAAATTCTTAATCTCAGGAAGCAAACTGAGGGTTGCTGGAGTGGTGGGGGGTGGGAGGGACGGGGTGGCTGGGTGATAGACATTGGGGAGGGTATGTGCTATGGTGAGCGCTGTGAATTGTGCAAGACTGTTGAATCACAAATCTGTACTTCTGAAACAAATAATGCAACATATGTTAAGAAAAAAGAAAAAGAAGAAGATAGCAGGAGGGGAAGAATGAAGGGGAGTAAGTCAGAGGGGGAGACGAACCATGAGAGACGATGGACTCTGAAAAACAAACTGAGGGTTTTAGAGGGGAGGGGGGTGGGGGGATGGGTTAGTCTGGTGATGGGTATTAAAGAGGGCAAATTCTGTGTGGAGCACTGGGTGTTATGCACAAACAATGAATCATGGAACACTACATCAAGAACTAATGATGTAATGTATGGTGATTAACATAACAATAAAAAAATTTAAAAAAATGGTTTATGAGGGAAAATGGTCTCTCAAGTAATCCAGTGGAATCAAAGATACACTGCTAATCCTGCTTCGACTAACACCCACAACAGTTTCCTGACTCGTCATTAAAACACCCTACATGAGGACTAGGAGTAGAGCATCCTGTGCTAGGTACAAATAACGGGAGTACGTACGAAGCACAGAGTTGTTACAGAGGAAGGGGTGAATTCTGTGGTGGATTCAGAGGCAACCAGAGAAAGCAACTGGGAAAATAGTATCAAAGCACAGATTGGGCAAGATAAATAAGACCCCTTCTAAGAGATGGACAAAGAAGATGGTTTGAGTTTATGTGTTTAGTTTTTAATGGGTATTAATGTGCATGAAGATTGTTTCCCTTTTTTAACAGGTGTTGCGGTTGACGATATGTTCATAATGATTTCTGCCTGGCAGAAGACTAGCCTCGTGGATAACACAAAACAGCGGCTGTCCAGTGTCTATTCCAAAGTGGCGGTGTCGATTACAATCACCACCATCACCAACGTCCTAGCCTTCTATACAGGGATTATGACCTCTTTCAGGTCCATACAATACTTTTGCATCTATACGGGAACAACCCTGCTCTTTTGTTATTTCGATAACATCACCTGTTTCGGAGCATTTATGGCTCTGGATGGTAACAGAGAAGGAGTCTGTCTACGCTGGTTGAAAAAGCCAGAAACTCCTGACCAAAAATGTTCCTCACTGAAAAGGTCCTGCTGTCTCCCATGTGATTCTCTCCCGGATGAACAAGAAACTGATATCCATCCGATGAATTTTTTCTTTCGAGACTGTTTTGGCCCTTTTCTCACAAGCACTGAGTCCAGAGTTTTTGTAGTGCTTATATACATTTTGTACATCATGAGCAGTATCTATGGGTGTTTCCAAGTGCAGGAAGGTTTAGACCTTCGAAATTTGGCAAGTGACGATTCCTACATCACACCATGTTTTAATGTAGAAGAGGATATTTTTTGGATTATGGTCCCAGGGTTATGGTTGCTGTTACTGAACCTCTTGACTACTGGGATAAAGATGCTAGGCAAAAACTGGAACTACGTCTGGCAGATTTGGAAAACAGTGACTATGTAGATAAAAATCTCACAGAGTTTTGGTTACGAGAGTATGTGCAGTATATGGAAAACAGCAAGCAAGATGTAAATGATAAGGACATTTTATGAATGGCTTGCCCAATTTTTTAACACGTTTTCCACTTTTTGTGTCTGATACTAATATTTCATCGTCACATGAAATCATTTCTTCCCGGGGCTTCGTTCAGACCGTGGGTGTTTCTTCTTCAGCCGATGAGAAGAAGGTGTTATCCCAGTTACGCAGCAGAGCTGAAAAGTGCAAAATCCCCCTAATGGTGTATAACCAGGCATTTGTATATTTTGATCAGTATACCCCCGTATTGGAAAACACTGTTCGAAATGTCATTGTTGCATCAACCGCTATGTTCGTTGTTTCCTTATTGTTAATTCCTCATCCACTGTGTTCCTTGTGGGTAACTTATGCTACTGCATCTGCGATTGTGGGAGTAACGGGTCTCCTGGCATTCTGGAATGTCAGTCTCGATTCCATATCCATGGTTAATCTTGTCATTTGCATAGGGTTTTCTTTCGATTTTTCTGCACACATTTCTTAGGCATTTGTTTCCAGCTCTAAGCTGTCAGTAAACCAAAAAGCAATTGAGGCAGTGTATGGGCTAGGCTACCCACTGTTACAAAGTGCACTTTCAACAGTAATAGGGGTGTGTGTTTTATCTGCAGCTAAAGCATACATCTTCAGGACATTTTTTAAGATGATGTTTCTTGTTATGGTATTTGGGGCTGCTCATGGCCTAATTTTTATTCCAGTATTCTTAACCTTTTTTTTTGAAGGTCTGTTTGAATATCCACTAACAAATCAAAGACTAATTATAAAATTCCTGATTGTCGCACTCCAATCTGATAACAGGGCACTATTAGAAATAGTCAATAAACTAAAAACAAAGGCATGTTTCCTTGGCTTGGAAATCCCATTTAAATTGTTATTGAAAATATCCTGGAAAAATCAATTAGGCTTACATTAAAATATCTTTACTATAGGAAGTGTTGTCATCTTTATTACGGTCTATACAATCATTCATAAGGTATGACTTTCCAATTATTTTTTCCTTTTGTTTCATTGTTAGAAGTTTCTGCCTGAAATTCAAATATTTTATGCATTGTAATATAAATGGAATATTATTTTCATTGTACTTCCTAGATCATTAATATGTAAAAGTATAACTTATTATTTATTCTTCCAGTCTGGGGGCTTCGTATGCATTTTATTAACGGTGTATCTTGATAAAATGAAATTTTTAAAGTTTTGAAATCCAATTTATCATTTATCATAAAAAAATGGTCAGTGTTTTCTGTGTCCTCTCTAAGAAGTCTTTGCCTATTCCAAGATTACAAAAAAATCCATCTATGATTTCTTCTCAGAGCTCATAATTCTAATTTTACATTCAGGTCTATGATCCATAGATCTGTATTTTTTGAGACGTGTGGATAGAAGTTCATTATCTTCCCATAATAGTTACCCATTCAGTTTTCCAGCATCATTAGTAAAAAGACTACATTTTCAGCATAGGATTAATTTGGCACCTCTGTCAAAGAATCAGCTGACAGTTTATGTGTGGCTCTATTTCTGGGCATTGATCTGTTTGTCTATCCTAAAGCCAATACCACAGTGCCTTGATTATTGAACCTTTATATTAAATCTTGAAATTAGGTTGTATAATAGGTCCAGCATTTTTCTTTTCCAAATTATTTTGGCTAGTCTTCGTTCTTCCCATTTAGATACTAATCTTAGAATCACTTGTCAATTTATCAGAAAGCCTTCCGGGTTCATGACTCGGTTATAGTGAATTACAGATCAGTTGGGGGAAAATAGGTATCTTAGCCATTTGGAATCTTCTAATCTGTGAACATGGTTTACCTTTCCATTTATTTGTGTCTTCCTTAATTTCCCTCAGGAATATCTTATAGGTTCAGGTTGATTTACTTTCCAAGTATTTTTATCTTTATGGCACTGTAAATAAATTTGAATTCCTTTTCCATTTTGTTTTTACTACTACATAAAAATACAATTGATTTCAACATACCTAAATTATATTGTGTAACCTTATTAGGTTCATTTATCAGTTCTTGTAGATCCTTGTAGTTTCTTTAGCAGGTTTTATCTGTGCAATTACGTAAAGGTCACATAAAGGCCATTTTATTTCTTCTTATATAATCTTTATCTCTTACTTGACTCATTGCAGTGGCTTAAAACATCCAGTAAACTGTGGGAAAACACACTAAAGGCAGATCTCATTGCCTTGTTCCCAACTCTAGAGGAAATGTTCAAAATTTCATCATTAAATATGATGATGACCTTGAGGTATTTCATAGTTGTTTCTATCAGATGGGGGAAGTTCCTTTCTCCTAGTTTGCTAAGATGTTTTACCATGGATGGGTATTGATTTTGTCAAATAATTATTGTCCATCTCTTAAGATTAGCATGTTATTTTTTCTATTTTAATCTGAGAATGTGGCAATTTATGTTGAATGACTATTTAGTATTTACACCAACCTTGCATTCCTAAGATGACTCACATTTGGTCATGGCATATTAGTGTTTTCATATATTACTGTCTTAGTTTTCTCATATTTGTTTATCATATCATTATCAAACAATGATATCTGTTCCTATGATCACGAGGGATATTGGTCTACAGTTCCCTTTTCTTCTAATGTCCTCCTCAGGTTTTGATAACAGGGTAGGGTTATGCTACCCTCAGGGAATGAGCTGGTAAATAGTCCTCTTCTATTTTCTGAAATATATGATGTATGGTTGATACAATTTCTTACTTAAATGTTTGGTAGAATTCACCAGTGAAGTCATCTGGGCACAGAGTTTTTCTGAAAAGGCTTTGTTTTTTTTTTAATTTAAAATTCACTAGTGAATTTCTAGCCCTCTCCAATCACATATCCTTCTCATCTCCAACTTGCTAAGTTGGCTCCTGGGTTAAAGCATGTAGGATGGGCTCCGCAGCTTCTCCGGTTCTCTGACTAGGCTTCCTGGTTGGGCGGGACTGTGGGCTATATTCTGCAGTAGACAGGCTTTGAATTTGCTTCCCTGCCTGGGTGTGGTGACAGAACCGGCTCCAAAGCTGGTGTGACTGGCCGGATGGGTCCATGAATCAGGCAGAACTTGCCACCAAGTTCCCTGACCAGACCGGCCACTGGCTAGCTCTGGAGATCGGCAGAGCCACTGGCTGGGCTCTCTGTGCAGCTACTACTATATATGGGTCTGTAGGATTGTCTATGCATCGTCCCAGGTACTCTGATTAGGCTTCCTGTTCTGGCAGGACGGAAGGCTATATTCAGCATTAGGCAGGGCTTTGAGCTCGCTTTCCTGCCAAGGCTGAAGGATTGAATGGGCTCCAAGGTGTGTATGGTTCATTTACCGGGGACATAATCAACCTGAGCTGCTCCCTGGCCAGACAGGGCCACCAAATCAGCTCTGCAGATGGGCAGAGCCACTGGCTACAATATCTACTTGGTTGCTCCTGCAAGGAAGAATGCTGTTGGCCAAGATCTGAGCACTAGTTGCTGTAAACCCTACCCCAACTCCTCCATCTCAATCTGATCCCCAGGGTTCAAGCCTCATAGATTTCCCCTACGAGCCTTGTGAGGCAAGACCCAAGTGGGCCCTCCAGGAAGCATATCCCACAACGCTGGGAGAACTAGGTGTTCATCTTGGGCTCTTTCTTCCCCCCACTGGAGAAACCATAGGCCCAGGGGAGGGGAAGGAGGGGGGTGCCTCTCAGTGCCTCGCTGTGCTGGCCTGGGGAGGGGTGATGTAATCAGAGTATAAGGGCTCCTCTCAGCCTTCTAATCCAATCCATTTTTAGTCTCTGTGTTCTGGCATGGGGGGGCCCTCAGCCCTATCCCCATGTTCTGGGATTTTCAAGTGGTGTCTTGCCTATGGAAAGTTGCTAGTTGTTCTTGTGAAGAGGACAGCAGTTGGGAACCACTGTGTTGCCCTCTTGATGCCGTCACTCCCCGCCATGTCTGGTTTCATCTTTAGACCATGCTTTCCTAACAGTTCTTTGGATTTGATCTTTTCCTAGAGCCATTTCTTAATTTTAGCATTGTTTGCTTTCAAACCTAGCAGTTGCTTGTGTTTAACAACTTTTTCTCTAACTTCTCTCTCTCTCTCTCTCTCTCCTTTACGTTGTGCAAAAAACTGCAAAAGGAAGTCAGACTGCACCTGCAACCTCCTGCCCGAAAAGATTCTTAGTTTAATCATCCAGCTGATTCAGTGCATTTTCTAGTTCCCACGATACCACAGTATTGTGCGTATCGACAGTGCCTCTCAACTTTTTGCCACCATATAGCAGGGATTCTCTTTTTCCCAGTCTCCAATCATATTCTTCTCACTTACCGCCTCCGTGGCAGCCTCCTCAAGGGCCACAACGTCGTTAATAGTAACCTCAAGGCCTTTTGCCTTTCACTAAAAGTCCCCTTAAGATGTTCTAGCTTTTCCCTACTTGCTCAGTCACTCCTACATTTTGGGGGTTTTGTTATAGTAGCAGTACCAATGTCTATATTAATTCTCTATTGTTCCTTAACAAATTATCCCAAAACTCAGTGGCACAAAACAATAATCACATTTATTGTCTTTCATATTTTCTGTGGTTAAGGAACTGGGGAATGGCTTTGATTGGATGCACTGTCTTGCAGTGCTCGTGAGATTTAGTCAGACGTCGGTTGGGGATGCATATATCTGAAGGCTTGACTGGAGCGGGAAGAAGATTCATTTTCAAGGTGGCTAACTCATGGGCATGGCAAGCTGGGTTGCCTATTTTGTGAAGGTCTCAGTTCCTCTCCATCTGGGCCTCATTACAGGGTTGCTCATGATGTGGCTGCTGGCTTCTCCCAGAACAAGGGATCCAATTGTCCTTTTGTCCTAACCTAGAATGTCACATGGCGCACCGCTAATGCACTCTATTGGTCATACCAACCCATTCTAACTCAATGTGCAAGGAGACTAAAGGATATGACTATCAGGAGGTGATGATAATTGAGAGCCATCATTGAGTCAAGCTACTATTTACCATTGTTGATTTCTACCAGAGTTATGGGTCATATTTTCCTCCTTTGCATGCCTAGTACTTTTGTATTTGATGTTGGACCTTGTAGAGTATATATGTTGAGTACTAAATTTCCTTGCTTCCTTTATTTTATTTTATGTTATTTTATTTTTTAGAGACTTTATTTATTTATTTAACAGAGAGAGACACAGCGAGAGAGGGAACCCAAGCAGGGGGAGTGGGAGAGGGAGAAGCAGGCTTCCCGCCGAGCAGGGATCCCCATGCAGGGCTCGATCCCAGGACCCTGGGATCATGACCTGAGCCGAAGGCAGAGGCTTAACGACCGAGCCACCCAGGCGCCCCTCTTTGCTTCCTTTAAATACTATTGGACTTTGATTTGACAGGAAGTTGTTTCTATAGCAGGTTGATCCTTTCAAGACTTGTTTATAAGCCTTGTTAGGGTAAGTCTAGAGTAGACTTTAGTCCCCGGGCTAGTTGTGCCATAGTATGAGGCAAAACTCTCTGGAGTTTCTCCTGACAGCCCCAGGGCGGACTCTGCAGTCTGGCTGTTCAAAATTTAACCGTCCCCCAGCTCTGGATTAGCTTGGGCAACTTTTCAGCATCTATTTCTCTAATTATGTTTTGCCTAAGCTCGTGGAGTTTTATCCATGCATGCGGGATTAAGTATTTAGGGACAGACTCTGGCCAGGCTTTGCCTGACTTCAAAGAACTTCATCGTCCACATATGTGACTGGGGATTTGAGGACAAACTGCAAGGAACCCCGTGCACATTTCTGAGGCACTTTATCGCTAGAGCTCTCTCTTCCCTGGCACTCAGCCTCACATATTTCGGCCACCTCATCCCCGCTAAACTCTGCTTGGTCTCCTCGACAGAGAAAATGCTATGCTTTGCTTAGATTCTCCTTCCCGGGCTGCAGTCTGGAAAATGTCTCTAAGGAGGCCAGAGAACCGGGTTCTATGGTTCACCTCATTTGTTTCCTTTTTTCCAGGGATCATAGTCCTCCACTGTTTATTGCCCGGTTTCTGAAGACAGTTGCTCAACACATTTTGTCTTGTTATTTCCAATAAGAGGACAGTCTTTCAGTGATCTCATCGGAGCTGGAAACAAGTCCCCTATCTTTTTTTCTATTTATGTCATTCATTTTGCTATCTAAGTTTACAGTTTGGGTTCACTCTAGTTCATCTCCTTGAAGTAAGCTTTGAAGTAAATTAATTACATGGGACTTCAATATATCTGGAAAATCCCTCTTCTCCCTCAATAAATCAATAGCCATATAATGTGAAAAATGATCTTACAATTCCCTTGATTGTCTCTTAAACTCTAAAATAACAACAAAAAGACTTCGCTTTAACAAAGTAAATAGGTTTTCAAGGAAATTGCAAAAGAGACTGATACATATCCTATGCCAGTTGCCCAGGAAGTTCAGAAAAATTCTTCCATATAACACTTTTGCCTTCAAATTCCAAAGAATACATCACCACTATAAATAATATCCTTTTATGCTGCAAATCTGCAAGATAAGATGACTCTCACCCTCTATTCCCGCCCGTCCCCCCAACTTTTTTCCTTTTCTTTATGGAGAAAAATCCTTGAGGTGATTTAAGTATAACTTTGTCAGTTAATATTTGTCAAAGTATATAGTCATACTGTCTAAATTTAAAGAATTTGTTGGCCATATAAGTATCAAACTGTAGGGGTGCCTGGCGGGCTCAGTCAGTAGAGCATGTGACTCTTGATCTCGGGGTTGTGAGTTCAAGCCCCATGTTGAGTGTAAAGGTTACTTAAAAATAAACATTTTTTTTAAAGTATCAGCTGAGAGTAACTTTGGAAAAAAGAGATAATCAAATTATGACACCGCTATACTTATAATGAAGAACATACAAGCATTTAAAATTATCACTTTGATTTGATACTCAGTCCACAACTGATATCTGTTATTGTTTTATATATGTGTAAATATGTATGTATGTATACATACACACACACGTATGTATGTATATGTGTGCGTATGTGCACACATGATACATAATAGAATACTTATTATCTGACGCTGTGCAGAAGAGAGCGGATATTCCTGGCAACTGTAGATTTAAAGTGATCTTGCTGTTTATTTTTCTAACGTTAATAGAGAATATCAGCATTCATTTTCTCTTTTTGCATAGATAATTGAAAAGAATATATTCTTTTCTTCAAAAAGAGAAAGGCTTTAAGAAATCTAAAGTTCAAGTTTTTCTCAGAGGGCATCTGACCTGACTCACGGTGGAATTATTATGGACTTCATCTTTACTCTGCATGGACAATGCCCTGAGACAGAAACCTTCAGCCCAGATTTTCTTCGAGAGGCAGGGCAGGGATTGCAAATGGAGTCCGAATCCAGGAAGAGCCATTACGACCACATTGCTTGTTAGGCATTTCAGTCCTGATAAGAAGAACAGACTCAGAGAATGAATATCCGACTAAAAGAGGGAGGGTAAATGAGAGGCGGTTGTTAACACTTCTTTCTTTTTGACAACAGTAATAATAAATCTTTCTAGTGTTAAAAGCCTGCAATCTGTTCATTCATTTCACAAATATTTTTTTGAGCATCTGGATTGCAATTACCATGAAGTCCAGCAGGATAACGTGAGACCTCATCACTAGATAGGAATGTGTGTGTACATACATACACCAGTTAGTGTCTGTGTGTGTGTCCACATGTGTTGGTGGCAGGGCAGGAAATTGCCACAGCGGTTCATGAGCAAACTGCAGGGGAAATGAAAGCTTATTCTTATAAGTATATCAACATACATTAACCTGGAAAGTAAATTTAGGTAAAGGAAGTGCAGTACTCCTACATATTGTCGATCATGATTACTGTTTTCTTCTCTTCTCTAAAATGGCTTGGGATCGGCATCAACTTTCTGGGTATCAACAAAGAAATTGATTTTGAATTATAAAGTATGTACCTTATTTTAACAGAATTTATTAGATTTAAGGGTTCACTTACTTTTAGTAAGTAGAAAAGCAATTAAAAAAAAAAAAAAAAACACTGACACTCCAGGGAGACTTCATAATAAAAAGCCCACACCTCATTATTTTGCCATAACAAAAGTCTTCACTCACTGGAAACGCCAAGCCCTCCAGATCTTCAGCACACTCTGGCATGTTGAAGGATACTCTTATAAATGCAGGAATCTCTAGGAGTACTACCTTTTGGAAAGTAGAAGAGAAAAAGGAATTCCATAATGTGACACAACAAAATCCAACCAAAGGGACATTTTTCTCAAGTCTGCTGTGATATCTGTGCCCTGAACATTTGTGGAGAATCAGCCTATCAGACACTACAAAGTACGTGGAGGTAGATTGACTGTAGGGATATACGAAATCCAGTATCTAGCAACAGAGAAATATAGCAAAAAGCATTGGCGTGTGCTTTCAGGCAAAATAAGTGATTATGTTTTGTACAGACATGTCAGATGTCCAGAGCCTGCCTTAAGGGTTTCAGAACGGTACATTTTTTTCATCCTCTGTTGTAATGTTGGCCCAACAAAATAAAACTCACACACTTAAAGTTTCAGGTTGACTAAGCCCATATGACATTTAACTCATTCAAATAATAACCATCATCAACAACGATGAGGACAATCACCTAGGTCATGATGTTAAAAGACCTTGAAAAAAATTAATAAAATGAAATAAATAAGTTTTCTTCCTCCAAAATAAAAACTATATTCCAGGTGTTAAACTGCTATGGAAATCATTAAAAAAAATGTTAATAGGCAAAACACACAACCCATCAATAAAAACCTAAAGCCAAATAATCTTGAGTCAAGAATCAATTGCAGGCCATGATAGAGCTATTGAGGTTTTTTAAAAGTCACTTCCTGAAGAAACAGATATTTGGCATAGAGATGGCCGAGCCTAAAACAATCTTAGTAGGTATGCATAGTTTTTGAATAGATGCTTCCAATAGAGGTAGCAGTCAGTAATCCCTCTTACTTTCTCTCTCTCTCTCTCTCTCTCTCTCTCTCCTCTCTCTCTCCTACTCTTTCTCTCCCTCCCTGTCTCTCTCTCTCTCTCTCTTCTTCCCTCCCTCTCTCTCTCCCTTTCTCTCCCTCCCTCCCTTTCTCTCTCTCCCTCTCTCACCTTCCCTCTCCCCCATCTCTCTCTCTCTCTCTCTCACACACACACACACACATGCGTGCACAAGATTGCAAACTAGATTCCCAAATATATTAACCCTTTAAGGTTTTCCTTTCCATTATTCTCTTTCTGCTGAGTTATTTTCCCCACAATTATTTTCTCAAGAGATATTCTCTGAACTAGGCAACCAATGAAATCACAAAAATATACACCCACATAGAGAAACACAGACTTTTGTCCCTCGGGTTTTGCCTCCTACCCATACTGGTTCTCTCTCTAAAGCAGTCTTTTATAATGTTATTCAAATAACAGGCCACCAGAAATGGTTGCCTCTCAGAGCGCACCTGTGTCTTTCATCAACTCTAATGGAAATTCTGGGAGCAGCCTACCGCTGCTAGGTTCAAGAGTCAAAGAGGGGACAGGGTTTTATGAATTTTTCAGATTGCTGACCAAGAAACATAGTTCATTTCCTACATTATCGACACCATTTAAAAGTGAAGGTCATAATATTTCTGGAACAGAAATTTGGTAACTTTAAAAATAAACGATAGCTTACTTTTATTTCAACACTTTCTCTGGTGTTGAAAAGGAAATACATTATCGAGGCCTTTTGCCAACAATTGGTTGGTAATAAAATGAATAAAAGCCAGTGTGTTGCATAATTCCTTTGCCAGTAAGGAATGAATAAATATAATCTATAATTTCAATACCCTATTCTTTTTTTATTTTTTAAAGATTTTGTTTATTTATTGGACAGAGAGATACAGCGAGCGAGCGAGGGAACACAAGCAGGGGGAGCGGGAGGGGAAGAAGCAGGCTTCCCGCCGAGCAGGGAGCCCGATGTGGGGCTCGATCCCAGGACCCTGGGATCATGACCTGAGCAGACGCTTAACGACTAGCCGCCCGGGCACCCCTCAATACCCTTTCAACACTAGTTACAGATTTTCCGCACCACTGGTGGCTTATTTCATCCTCACACAGACAAATGCGTACAAGACAAGCCATTGTCCCCACAGCACTTTCTTATTATCTTGCTGAAATGTGGTGAAATGCATTACAGTTTCAGGTGACTTCAGGAATGTGGAGAAATACTTTGCCCATTCCCTGAGAAAAAGCTTCGTTATTTTTCTTCATATGAATTCTGCTCCCAGTGATTGACTCGTGTATTAGCGTTTTGAGACCAAAAACTTTTCACAGACTGTTTTTCTAGGGTACAGATTTACTTATCACAGTCTGTGTTTTCTTCACTCAGGCCCCATTGCCACTGATTAGAAGGAGTAGGTGATTTTGAAAGTTTCTAATCAACAATGGCTACTTGCCTCAATTTGGCTAAGGCATCCTCCTCTGACCGAAGGAAGAATCTTCAAATCACCGATGGCTGGCAGCCCCAAAGGGTGCATAGATGAAGATCCAAGATCAACTTAGGGTATGTTGTGCTGTATATTACTCTACCACATTTCTCCTGGGTCAGCTGTGCGGGGAAGCAGTTGGGTGTACTTACAAATAAAGTTTGAAGGTACCTAGATTTCCATGTACCCATTCAGAGATGCAGAGATGATAACCCTGCCTGTGCCTTTTGAAAAGAGCAGCGGTAGTCATCCTACTTAAGGAGAATCACAAGGGCCTTCCTCCCTTTCAGTCACCTCCTCTCCTGGCCATCTCCCGCCATGGACCCACCCAGACCAAAGCCACTGTATACAGAGACAGCGCCCATCCCTAAGACAAGAAATTGTCTTATGTACTGCCACAGTGACCCTGTTTCATTTCCTAAAGATCAGAGACCAACTCCACTTTGGACTGGTGCAACAAATCCCCAGGACAAAATGGCAAAACCGAAAGCGAAGTTTCGTCCTATGTTTAGTCCCAATTATGAGACACAAATCTTGACATACTCCTGCCTGTGCTTGTGACATTTGACAGGTAAGAGTCTCCTCAAGTCGGGGTTATTTATTTTAAGCTATAAATGTGACATCTTGTGGGTTCTTCAATGTCAATGGATATAGCTATTTAAATACAAATTATTATACTGAAGGTAATATTGTGAAAAAATGAGTAAGGCGGGAGCCTGACCTCCCAAGATACAGCTTGAGCCTTTAGACTTAGTAACTCCCAGAAACTTAGAAACCCAAGTTTGAGAAACACTGCATTTAAAATTAAAAGTTGTCCTTTAGAGAACCATTCAGCACAAAGTCGTTCGGGAGGACAAAGGAATACGCACTGACATCAGCGAGGGGAAAGGGGTAGGGGGTTGTGTCTGTTCTTGCCTTCCTCCTCTCCTCCACTCCTCCTCTCCCATCCTGCTGCTGTCTCCGAGAAGGGGTGCGGTCCCCGTCACTGTCGTTCCTCTAAAATAGCTGTTGTTCACTCTGTTAAGGCAGGTTTTGTCTTGGGTCTCCTTGGTGGAGTTTTTGCATCCCCCAACGCAGATGCTCTTGCAGCTGACTTCTTTTAAAATCCCCTTTGTGGTTCCCACCACACAAACTCCTGGTGAGGTCCCCTGCCCTCCAGAGAGGGACCCGTCTGTTCACTCAAGCACAGCTCGTTCGTCTGTGCAATATCCTCCAGCCCATGAAATCACATACCCTTCCTTCCCAAATGGCATGTTTTTCTGCTGCCCTTCCTCTTTGCGGCGCTGATGGATTAACTCCTGCCAAACTCCGGCCTTTAGAATTCTTAAGGCAAGAGTCATGCAAGAGTCTCTCCACCAGGAGGAGAGAGGAAAAGCCACTCACAGGCTCACATGCACTCACATACGTATGTATTCCTGATGTATGTCAAAGAAAACTTCAAGAAATCTTTATTCCTTTTAGACTGTTGGAAATTACCGTCCCTACACTTTATGGATGCAATGAGGATTCTATCACCCACTGTTCTCAGCTGAAATTCTGTGAAAACAGGGAAAGCAACATTCCCTTTCTGCTTTACAGGTCTGGAAGTTATCGTAAAACAAAAATGAGAGCGGAATTCTTCATACATAAAGCATTCACTGATACAGAGGAAAAACCATTGGACAAGCAAGAACATCACCATTCACACACTGTCTCCGTGTCTTCCCAGCTGCACTCCTGGGTAAGAGTAGCTTTACCTCAGTAAACTTCCTGTTACTCAGCTAGAAAATGAAAAACACACATATACACATACATCTAGAGTATCTGGGACAGGATATCTAGACTATTTAGAACGATAGCTCCCTTATCATTAAATCGAATGCTACAAATTAAAACATTTTATGAGAAAGACATTGCTAAATCATCACCTCCTTAAATGCAGGGACCACGTCTCATTTCCATTTCCATAGCAAGGGCTCAAATGTTCACCAAATGGATAAGTTTTTGAATGAACTTAAAGTGGAAGACATACTAAGACAGCAAGGATGTGAGTGACACCCAAATACCTCTGCGTCCTAATGCCCAGAACTCGTGACTAGGCTTTGTTGCGTACAGAAAGAGAGTTAAGGTTGCAGATGGAATTAAGATTGCTAACCAGCTGACCTTAAGACAGGGAGAGTGTCCTGGGTTTTCCAAGTGGGGCCAATGTAATCTCCAAGCTCTTAAAAGTGGAAGAAACCATGACAGGCTGGGAAATTTTTCAGTGCTTGCCATACCCCAATTTTTCTTTCACCTGCAATGAAATTGATGAAAGTGGTTAATTTTCAGTTTCATTCCTGAAACACAGCCCTACAAGATTCTGTCCCGTAATGGGTATACTCTATCCGTATATGCATGCAACAGCAGAAGGAAACTGAAGCACATGATGTTTTGCCAAATTCTTTGTTGCACACGTACAAACATGTGCGTGTGTGTGTGTCCGGCAAATTGCACATGCCTACCCAGCCACATCAGTGAGGAGAAATAGCCTGTGGCCCAGAGCTTTCTATCTTTCTTCCCTGCCATGCTCAGCATGTCTCTCATCTGCAGACTAGTTCCCATTGTCACAAGCTGGCTGCGGCCTTCTCAGGACCCCATTCAGACACAACAGCCCTGAGCAGAAGGAGAGGGACCGTTCATCCGTGTGCCTCTGATAATAAGAGAAGAGCCTTTTCTCCAAGAACCCGAAGGCTTCTCACATCTCACTGGGCAGAAATACAGGGGCATGCCCACATCAGATTCAATAACTGACAAGGATACTGGATCGCAATGACTGGCTTAGATCAATTAGAATTTATTGCTGGGGCCTGGATAGTGTATCTTTCTCAAGTCACATGAGTTGGGGCTATACACTGGATTACAATAAAGGCTCTACAGCAGGAGAAAATGTAGGAACAGCTTTTAGGTAGGCAAACAAGATTTTTTTTTCTGGTAACACTTCTTGAAACTTCGACATGCTTCCCAACGTGTAGGGAAGAACACCAACTGCAATTGTCCACGGCCAATCTTAGATCATCTCGACTAGCCTATGATGCTATCCCATCCCAGGAATAGTGTGAAACTTCACTTGAAACGGTGCTAAATTAACTGATTCCATTTAGTCTGCTTTTTATGGGGCTAGAGAAGAAATAAGGTGGGAGCCACAATTCATTTCTTCTGAGAAATTGGGCGATTATATCCACAACCTACTCTGAAAGAACACACACAGTGGCCTGCTATGTACGCTCCCTTTCGTGTATGCCATCAAAGTTTCTGCTGGCCACTTCAGGACAACTCTCAAGACGGCACAAACCTGACAGTAATCACACATTGCTTTTTTTAGATAGAAAAATATATCGTAAAGCAATCTAAGCAATCTTACATCTAACAAATATTTATTGAGCTCCTATTACATTCCCTTGCCTGGGGCTATATGGTAATAATGATTGGCAAAAACAGACATAATTCATGACCTTGTGGAGCTTGAGTCCAGTAGGGAAGACAGGCAATGTTGGCTAACAATAATAATAGAAGCAAATGTAAAATTATCAGTGATAAGTGCCAAGAAATAGATGCAAGGTGGGTCCACAAAGGCACACTCGAGGAGGTAAAGCTGGAGCTTATCTTGTGGGAAGGTAGGAGCCAACTTGGAAAGTAGTGGAGGGGCAAGAGAGTAATCCAGATAGAAGGAGCCTCATGTGAGAATGTTCTGTGGCAAGAGAGAGCATGGCCAGAGAGGTTAGAGCATAGATGAGTGAGGGAGGTGGTGCAGGAGAAAGTCAGAGTTTAAGGGAGGGGCCAGATCATACAGGCACAGGTGACTTATGTTTAGAAATGGAGTCTTTATCCTAAATAGAAAGGGGAATTTCTGAAGTGTCTTGTCCAAGGGGTGGTATCATCAGATTCATATTCTGCCAGGGTGAAGGTCAGATTGCATACAAGAAGGTCACTTTTAAGGCCAATAATGCAATATACCACGTAAAAAATTGTGTCTAGACTATGGTAGAAACTGATAGAAGAATTCAAAAGATGCTCCAGCAGTAAAGATGTCAGAATCCAGTGGTAGATAGGATGAGAGATAGACTAGCATGTCCAAATGCATGGTGGTACCAGTCAATGCAAAGGGAACAGGGAAATAGGACTTGGGATGGAGGGGCTATCCAAAATACACGAAGGTCTCATACAACTCAATAGCAAAACAAAACAAAACACGGTCTGATCTTAAAATGAGTAGAGGCTCTGAATAGACATTTTTCCAAAGAAGACATACAGGTGGCCAACAGCTACTTGAAAAGATGTTCAACATCACTCATCATCAAGGAAATGCAGATCAAAGCCACAGTGAGATATCACGTCACATCTGTCAGAACCGCTATTAAAAAGAAGACAAGAGATAACAAGTGTTGGTGAGGACATGGAGAAAAGGGCACCCTTGTACACCGTTGGCGGGAATGTACATGGGTGCAGCCACTGTGGAAAACAGTGTGCAGGTTCCTCAAGAAGTTAAAAATGGAACTACCATATGATTCAGCAATTCCACTTCTGGGTATTTATCCAAAGGAAACAAAAGCAGCAACTTGAAAAGATAGATGCATCCCCATGTTCACTGAAGGATTATTTATAATAGCTGAGCTATGGATACAACCTAAGTGTTCATTAATGGATGAATGGATAAAGAAGATGTGATATATAGATATAGATATCCACTATATATATAGAATGTGGGAAGTTATTCAGCTGTAAAAAGGAAGGAAATCTTTCCCATTGCCATGACACGGATGGCCCTTGAGGGCACTGTGCTAAGTGAAATAGCCAGACAGAGAAAAACAAATACTGCATGATCTCACCTATATGTGGAAGCGCAAAACTGGTGACTTCAGTGAAAGGTGTTGAGAATACCTCTGTCGAGCCAGAGGCTACATAGGAGTGGACTGGGCAATAAGTGGGAGGTGAGGAAGTGGATGCTGTGACTCCAAGTCTTCTCTGAAGGAGTCTGAGGGTGGAGGAGAGAGATACAGAAGGGTAGCTGAAGCAGTGTATGAGAACCAACTCTAGTTATTTTAATGGGAGAGTCTTTAATATATTTAAAAGCTAACAGGAGGATTCAGTGAGAAGTAGAATGAAGTTACAAGACAGAGAAGGGGTTATTAATAGTGTAGTAAAGAACTGGACAAAAAACGGAAAGATGGAATTTGAAATACAAGTGGGGGGACTGGCCATTGAGGAAAGAGAAATCTAAGCTGGGAATGGTAAGAGTAGAGGCCCAGGGTACTGGGAGGAGCAGAGCGTGAGGAACCTGTCTGTGCCAATGAGGTTCAAAGTAGTGGAAAGTGACGACCACATGATCTGGAACAAGGGAAGGCTGTGGTCAGAAGGTGAAATGCTGTCATTTCTGCCTCTGGAGGTGAGGTGACGGATGATGGCAAGATGGAAGTTACGACACCGAGAGTGACTATTCACGTGGTGTGCAGAGCACCTGCGTGAGAGAACGCTGGACCGGAGGGGCTGCCATCATTAATTGTACCAACGTTGAGTTGTTGAAACTTCAAATAATGTTAGGATAACATCTTCTCTGATTTACAGGTGCATGTTCTTTAAGAAATATTCCTTTTCCTAACGTCCGTAGTTGTTTCTGGAATAGTCTGTCTTATTTTCTAATTGTATGAAATGGAAATTTAACTTCCAATATACGTGCTAACTTTTCAGATGTTGAGCCTCTTCAGCCCACTAAGAATGGATTATTCTCTATCTCATTTCCTAAAGAGCCATAGGAGAATTAACAGGGTGGAAATTATGCCTAAAAGTCAAGCTTCTTACCTGGTTTTTGGTTCATAACCACTCAATCAGAACCTTTCTTGCCACAGCTTTGCCGTCAAAGTAAATGTTAAATGCTCTGAGAATGCTGTCCAAAATAGTGTAGAAATTGTCAGTGTCAGACTGCGATGAACCACATTCAATTCTCTCAAACTAAAGCCATCTAGTTTTCATAGCAGGGGAGATATTTTATTAGTCTGTTTCCAAGTTTTCCACAAGACAAGCACAGTCATTATGTTAATATAATGGGTTGAACCTTTATCAAATAAACTTAGAGAGCCTAAAATATATGAGTATATAATTAAACTTTGCAGTATTGCTGTTGAGCTCTACAAAAGCTTCTGATACCTCGTACCAAGAAGGTTTACCCAGAAGAACTCTTCCCTTCATATATTCTTCTCCAGATTTGGCAAGAGACAGCTTCCCAGGCACTCACAACAGAACACTTGTTACCTCTGTGAAATGGAAGTTAATGAAAGTAGCTACATCTAGAGCTTTCATTATTGGCACAATTATATGACCACATGAGTATAAGGAAGCATGCCCAATCCCCACTTTGAACACAAAGATTTCAGTCCCAAGATTTCTGTCGAATGTCCCATTTCAGGATTCTGAGCAAGTCCTACATACAGTGGGTCAAGGGAAATCCAGTCACATTTGGTGATGGGGTGGGGGAGGTGCAGAGGGAGGGATGGAAGGAGGGAGAGAGAAAGCGATTGATTTTAGGTCGGGAGACTCTGAGACCAGAAATTCTTCTCAAGTCAACCTGCCCACCGTTATGCTTACCCATGGAAGTAAATGGCTAAAAAGAACAGGAAATACTAGAGGGTAACAACGGGTCAAACCTGTAATTCTCTCCATGAGACTTTCCTCCTAGGCTGAAGATCTCCAAACTTAGATCTAGTCCTTATGCGTAATTACAAACCATGCATTTTCACTGTATTTAGTAGATTAGTTCTTACTGCATTGGGAACATTGGCCCGGGGCCGTGTTACAGTCCTGACAGTTTCCTAGGAAGATATGATGGACATGGGTTACATTTAAAATCTGTCCATAAACATTTTCTTTTGAGTATTGCACCTTCGGTGGTCCCCATAATTCTAACGCAGTGGTCAGCCAGGTGGGCACACAACCCAGACCAACCAATGAGGGTCCTTTGTAGGAATACTGGGAAAGAGATGAATGGCTTCTGAGACTGAGCTATGAAAATCATGAAAGTCTAATGCTGCTGGGACAATCTTCCCGGCACTCTGGACAGATGCGAGGGAGAATGAAGACAACAGAAAAAATAAAAATAGAAAGAGGCAACAGTGGAGCATCTATATGCAGCTGTCTAGAGTCATTCAAACCCTGAACTTTTAAGTCTTAGGCGTTGATAAACTCCCTTTGGCTTAAGCAACTTTGCACTGGGTTTCCATTACTTATAACCCAAAGGGATTGGACTGATGAAGAGGAGGAAAACAGGCGATGAAGGGAGGATGAGGAGAGGAAGGTCTTAGAACTACAGCTAGACAACAACCTTACAACAGCATTTATGACAGGAAGGTGGCTGGTTCCCCAGCGGTTCCCTTCATTTGTCTTCTGTAGGCCCAGGACAGTTTGCCAAACCAGAATATGTTAACAGAGTTAGGTCAGAGCTGAGAAGTGGGTGGAATTGCCTTCTACTTTTTGCTTCTGCCTTAGGCATGCTTCTCCTTCTCTGATCTCTTCCGTCTCCTTCCTCAAACACACCCTCAGTCCCCCCCTCACTTCAAAAGATCATTTCTAGGAGAGTTCGACGCTCAGCACAGCTGCCATTCTTACCCTCTTTCTCATCCTAGCCTATATTCTCTGCCAACTCATACTCTTGGACCAAACACTTGGGAACTCCTGGCCAAGACCACTTTGCCTCTGACTTCTCTTCTCTTTACATCTGACTCAATTTAAGTTGCCCAATGCCTTTTTCACTTGCAAAACCCCCAGAGACACTCCTTTCCCTCCTGTTGAGATTCCAACCATTTAAATCACACCCCTGTAACAAAGGAGGCTTCCATATGCTGTAGCATTGGCCTTTACAGCATTTGTTTATTCTAGTACACACACACGTAAGCGGATCAAAACATTCGTATGCTAAGGGAAATATAACTTAAAAATGATATGGCCCTTGTATATATTTCAACCTGGAGATTACTCCTTCCTCAGTCTAGTCCACATACACTGGTCCAATGGTGGACCGGATGTCTCAGGTCCACGACAATCAGCACATCACATTCCCCTGCCCTTGGAGCTTGGTTGGTGAGTGGACATATGAGTGATTCCCAGATCTCTAAATAAAGGGCCTGTGTTCCCACTACACTTGACTCTTGAACTCTTCTGGGTCTAGAACTGCCTTAGTCATCTTGCCACAAAGAGAGAGCCTAGAAGTTCCAGGGGACTGTGACAGGAAGCTTGCATATAAACCAGCCCAGTGCGAGGCAGGGGCCGGGGGTCAGATATCAAGCCCTAATGATGTTGTTTGAGCCCAGAATCCAATTGTTCCGGAAGCCAGGCTATCTGGGGACTTTTCAGTTGAATGAGAAAATTTCATCTCTGCCTTAAGTCCTTTGGAACAGTTCTAACACTTGTAAACTAATGTGGAAAACAATTAAAACAGACAGGCTTCATCAATGCCATCTCATCATTCCTGGGCCCTATCCCAAACTCACCAGGGCTTAGAGTCTCACAAGGATGTCACAGCTTCAAGTCGCTTTAAAGGCAACATCACAAAAAAGGTGATCATGGAATGTTTAGCCAAAATCTATTTTGTAGTCATTTTGAGAAATCTGAATTTTATTTATAGGATAATCTAGAAAAACTAGCAGGAAGCAGTTAGATACAATCTGCTTTGATTCTGGGCCTTGGCCATCCAAACTCATAAATGCGTTACAATTCTGGTAACGAAGACAAGACATACATATAGCCAGATCCCAAAGCATGTAAATAGATTTCTAGTATTTATTGCTTTTTAGTTGCTGGCTTATACTCATTTATATGAGTTTGTATGAGAAAATGCTCATAAAATTGCCAGTATGAGGCTTTGAGTTTGAAACTTACTCTGTAATTTAACATTTGTGAGCAAAATTACTGCAATATTCCCCCTTATTCATTAGTCACTCCCTCCACATTGAAGCTTTGTGACAAGCAATGCATATTATAAACCTTATTCCACCTACAAATTCTTAGTTAATGCAGTAACTCTAGTCTTACAGTCTATGAGCCTGTATGTGAGGGAAAGTTATAACCAAATTGTCACCCAACAGCTTGTAATCTTGAAAAAAATGTAAAAAAAAAAAAGAAAAACAGCAGTGTCAAGCTTTTAAAAATGGGAAACTGGTGCCATCTTGTGGTTACGAAGAAGTAAAAATAAAAATTTTATCACACTTTTTTCAATATATTAAAGAATCATTGCCAAAACCAGGCCCACCTTAAACAATCGTTTCCCTCCGTGTTCTGAAATTCCCAGAGAAAGCCTCTTTATTCCTCCTTTAGAATATTGTTCATGTGGAGAGTTTTCCTTGACAATCAGACTCATTGCCATCTCAGGCAGGAAAATCTAATCTCCTGAAAAAGTAGTTTCCATGATTATACTTTGGTGTTTGAATCAGAGACAGATCTTAATTCTGAATACTAAGATAATGCATTCAGGAAAAAAGCTTTAACACATTTTTTAGGCATTAACATGGTAATCAGCAAATGTCTTTGAGAGAGAGTTCCAAGCACTAGATACAACATGTGACTTGATTTTTTAAGAGTCCATGAAAGTACAGGTTGACTTCCAGAAAACAGAGTGCTATAAAAAGAAGTGTTAAAATCCTTCCCAGGAATGTCTGGACTGACCAAAGAGATATGATGAGCATGAGCCAAAATGTCACCCCGAATGTCCACATCTTATACACTAGACTGAAGGAAAATGCCATGAGCTAACTAACATGCATCCTTACTTTGAATATAAAATGGTGCCATGGAAAGCAGAAGCAGGCTTTCTTCTGCATTATAAATGCAATCTGATACATCCATGGACACATCAGTCCATGAAGACTAAAGGGATCTCCCAAGGAGCGATAATATTTGGGTCGTATGCATTTATATTAGCATATAGGACCTCCTAGTGTAAGTTGATATAGTAATTTAAATAGATTGTTTAAATTTAATAATATACCTCAATAAGAAACACATTGGTACTTTATAGGACTACAAAGTAAATATACAGGGGTGCCTGGGTGGCACAGTCAGTTAAGCATCTGCCTTCACCTCAGGTCATTATCTCAGGGTCCTTGGATCTAGCTCCACATTGGGCTCCCTGCTCAGCCAGGAGCCTGCTTCTCCCTCTCCCTCTCCCCCTCCCTCCCCCCACCGTTCATGTACTCTCTTTCTCTCAGATAAATAAATAAAATCTTAAAAAAAAAAAAAGAAATTTGTAAATATACAAATTTGTACTACTTGCCTGGTGGAATTATTGATAGGAACAATGAGAATAGAAATAGTAGTGGACTTTGAGGATGATTGTGGAGTTGACCATAGCAAGAAGAGAAAGAAAGAATTGAAGAGTGAAAGAGCCAGTGAGGGGAGAGAGAAGGAGAGCAAGAAGATATTACATAAGCACAGGGTAAAATGGTTGTGTGGTGATCGTCTGGGGCTGAGCAAATTAAAGAGTAGTAACAGTAAACGCCAACATTTGTTGAACACTCACCATATGCCTGGTAGAATGTGAAGGTCTGATTGTGGAATATTGTATTCAATCATCTTTCAAAAAGAAAAAAGGAATAGGTAAACTTCCTAACACTACTAGAATTAGATGACTAGGTGGGATTTTTCACAGAATTTTTCTTTAACTTCAAAATTCCAGAGATGGCTTTTAATAAAAACGACATTCTTCATCAGAGTCTGGCATGGTGTCCATGCATTCACTCAACAAATATACCAGACTTTTTTTTAAAGGAGAGGCTGAAAGATTTCTAAATATTCTAAAGTTGGAATAAAATGGCCATATAAGCACAAATTTTTGAAATCTCTCTCTTTTTTTTTAAAGATTTATTTATTTAATTTAGAGAGAGAGAGTAAGCAGGAGGACGGGCAGAGGGAGAGGGAAGGAGAGAATCTCAAGCAGACTCCCCACTGAGCTTGGAGCCTGACGTGTGGCTCAGTCCCACAACCCATGAGATCACGATCCATGAGCTCACGACCTGAGCCGAAATCAAGAGTCAGATGCTTAACCAACTGAGCCACCCAGGCACCCTTCTTGAAATCCCTTTTGAAATCACTCTTGCAAGTGAATGACATGAACTTCAAGAGTAAAAACAGTGAGAAACAGGTCTTCCATGATATAACTTCCGCGATGAAACAAACAAACAGAAACCGGTCCAATCTTATACCACAATCTGGCACCAAAGTAAGGCCAGGAATGGAAAAGTGACTACCTTTCCAGGGAAGAGTATGTGAAGTAGCAGCAAGTGGGGAAATTCTGGAAGACCCCACAGTGCCAGCAGGTCAGGGGTGGAAAGAGCCTAGGTGGTTTCCAGCCTCTTTCCCTGCTGGCAGGAAAGGGTCCAAGGCCTACCCTTGGAAGAGCCGCCAAATTTATCTTCCACTTTAGCCCAAGGAGAAAACACTGAAGGGCCACAGTCCAATCACCGTTTTTACGCTCCTGGCGGTGGCAGTAGCAGTGATTCAACTAAGAGAGGAAAATCCAGGACTGTTTTTTTCACATTTGAATGTGTCTGTAATCTAGCTACTTAAAAAATCTATGGCAAAAGAAATTTTCCATCTCCCAGATGGAAGAGTAAGTGATAATACAATCATCATTTCTTGTACTTTTCCTTTACCTTTGAATAGAAGAGTTATCTTGTGCTCCATTTTTTAAAATTTTATTCTAAATGTAGGTCTCTGGTTATTTTTTTTAGGTATTGTCTAAAAATTACTCCATGAGGCATTATTAGCGTAGAACTAATATACATTTATCACAGTGGAGAAAATATTTGTTGTAAGAAAACAACTGCCCTTCCATTCTCTTTTGTGGATCTTTCTGAGACGTTCTGGGACCTTTCTTACTGCTAAAAGAATGAGATTTTTGCTCTAGGCTCTGAAGTGGGACAGAATGGTATATTAATTGAATGACCTCAATGGCCATTTATGAATTTAAAGATGAACGTTCACTTCTGTTCTATTTCCTATTCCAAATTTTGCCCAGCTATATTGTCCAACATGGCCTCTCAGAGTTTCTGCAAGAGATTAAAATAACAACATTAAAATATTAAAATCAAATCAAATATTCCAAATTAAATTAAAATATTCCAAAAATCATGTCAACATATCATGATACTCCAAAATTAAATAAACCCTCCTCCCATTATTAATTTCCCAGCAATATAATTAAAAGATATAAATCTTAAAAAATTAGGGGAACCTGAGTGGCTCAGTCGTTAAGCGTCTGCCTTCGGCTCAGGTCATGATCCTGGGGTCCTGGGATCGAAACCTGCATTGGGCTCCTAGCTCAGGAGGGAACCTGTTTTCTGCCTCTACCCCTGCTCGTGTTCTGTCTCTGTGTATCTCTCTGTCTCAAATGAATAAATAAAATCTGAGGGGAAAAATGTAAATAATCCAATGCCATCAACTGATGAATGGATAAACAAATGTGGTATATCCATGCAATGAAAAATCATTCAGCTGTCAAAACGAATGGGAGTTGCTACATGCTATGATATGGATGAACCTTGAAAATATTATGCTAAAGTGAAAGTCAGTCACAAAGGCTACACACTGTATGATTCCATTTATATGAAATGTCCAGAATAGGCAAATCGGTAGAGATAAAAAGTAGATTCATGGTTGCCAGGGGGTGGGAGAGAGAATTGTGATTGACTGCTAATAGGTGTGGGGTTTCTTTTTGGTGTGATGAAAATATTCTGGACAATATTCTTTTTTTTTTAAGATTTTCCTTTATTTTTTGACAGAGAGAGAGAGACAGCAAGAGAGGAAACACAAGCAGGGGGAGTGGGAGAGGGAGAAGCAGGTTTCCCGCGGAGCAGGGAGCCCGACGCGGGGCTCGATCCCAGGACGCTGGGATCATGACCTGAGCCGAAGGCAGATGCTGAACGACTGAGCCACCCAGGCGCCCCTATTCTGGAATTTGTTAGTGGATTTAGTTAAGGGTAAACAGGTAATAGTAATAGTTAATATACCAAAAATTACTGATATGTACACTTTTAAACCATGAATTTTATTTATATATATAATATTTATTCATTCATTCATTTATTTATAATCTCAATCATTTCATTTTTTAATCTTAATTCCAGTGTAATTAACATAGTGTTATATTAGTTTCAGGTGTATAATATAGTAATCCAACACTTCTATACATTACTCAGTGCTCATCGTAAGTGTGCTCTTAATCCCCTTTGCCTATTTCATCCATCCCCCCACCCAACTCCCCTCTGGTAACCATCTGATTGTTCTCTAGAGTTAAGAGTCTGGCTTTTGTAAACGAGTCTTTTTATATCTCAGTTTTTAAAACCCTTGGGAGAACCTCTCAAAAGACGTTAAATTGGAAACCATGAGATTGACCACTTTTGTGGGACCAGGGTGTAGGAGGGGCTGGGATTCACTCATTTCTTTTCTCAGGGATTGTCATTTGAGATATTCCTGTCTCTCTCTCTCTTTTTTTTTTCCTTAAAATTTGCAATGGAAGCAGTCCCAGCCATCAGATCCTGAGAAGAAGCTCTTCCCTTTCAGCATTTTCACTCAAGTTTAGACTTCCCCTTGAGTGCCATTTTTCTGCATTGGGGTGGGCTCCGACTTGGCGACGTAGCCTGCACTCTCTCCCATGAACTGGTATTTTTGGTCCTGAGCCACAATGGCGGCTGCCACTTGCTGTGGAATTTCTTAGGGCTGTGAACCCAGCTTCCCAGGGAATGTTCATCCCCAGAACTGTTTCAGCTGGAGAACCACTCTCAGCAAGTTCCTAAAATAAAGGGGCTTTTGATGAAGTGCGCCTCTAGAGGCTTCATGGGACAAAGCCCTGTGTCATTTCTACTCAAAAGAGACCGTGCATCCTAGGATTTGAGATGTTACAGGCTGTGTATATCAAAGTGGGGAATGATTCTTAAAGGTTGTTTATAAACCATATATATCCATGGCTTAGCCCCTCCATAAGTTCCTCCCTTGGCTCTGAATTCAATTCAAAACAGCATAAAGAGGGGCGCCTGGGTGGCTCAGTCGGTTAAGCGGCTGCCTTCGGCTCAGGTCATGTTCCCAGGGTCCTGGGATCGAGCCCCGCATCGGGCTCCCTGCTCTGCAGGAGCCTGCTTCTCCCCCTCCCACACCTCCTGCTTGTGTTCCCTCTCTTGCTGTGTCTCTCTCTGTCAAATAAATAAATAAAATCTTTAAAAATAAAATAAAATAAAATAAAAGCAGCAAATAATTATCCCCAGTCAAGATGCTCTCGTCCATTTGAGTGAATCCTTGCCTCAGATGCACTTGTTACTGAGGCCCTGATGGCCCACTGTCTGCAGAGACCCTGGAAAGCTATTAAATACCAGTGTCACTCAAAATGAAACTGTAGTCATGCAAATTCTAAACCCAGCCCCTAGGAGACACCATGACCACCCACCATTAGCTCAAGGCCAGCATCTAAAACAACCACTTACTTCCCTGTGGTCAAAGTGGCCATAAATTACAGTGACTCACCAATGTCAAAATCTCATGTTGCCTAGGACTTTAAGTGTTTGCCAGGGGTCATGAGAAGTTAGAAAGAAAGAAGAAATTATTACAATCTCACTGCACAAATGGATCGCTGCAAACTTCTAAGGACATGAATCCTCATGGCCTGGCTCTGCAAAAGCCACAGTCTGAATATCAGTTTGTTCCTGATACACAAAAAGAAATAGATAGCTTATCTGTAACTTCCTACATAACCCCAAAGCCGTCAAACCTTAACCAAATACAAAGCTCTCTCTCTCTCTATAAAGATCTCAATGGCTTTAAAAATCTGCATCAAAATCCTACACTCCGAAACAGAATACACAAAAATGGTAATAACAACTGTCTTTAAGTGATTGGATGATGAGTGGTTTTTATTTTTGAATTTTAATCTCCAAAGTTTTCCTATAAAAATTACGATTATTTACACAATCAGAAAACTGCCTAACTGCCTCTATGTCATGGAAGAACCACACTTCCCGCTCTCACCTCCAGAAGCCAAGGGATGATTATAATTCCGACACTTTCTAGAAAGTGCTGTAGCCTCCTGACATTGGAACGAGTCTGGATCTCCCAGTTGTATCCCCACTAGCCCAGTGGCCTCTATTTGTCCCATGAAGTTCTGGGGTTTAACATAGACTCTCTGAAATTATAAGCAAAACAAAAATAAAGCTAAGTGGCCAAACATTTGGTTCTTGTATTCATTTACCAGATAGCCAGTAAGCTCACAAAAGCCTTGACTGTCTTCCAGAGAGAGTCGCGGAGAAGAGACAACACGCCACAGTTGCACCTTCACTAGCTAAACAAGTCCACAAGATGGGGCTGTGATCATTTTCAATTTAGAACACTAGCTGTACTAGAAGAAATCTGAGCAGGCATTAAACGGATGTTTAATGTCATGGTGAAGTCTATAAAGATACATTTTAAAGTTAAAAGAATGTTTGACCAAACTAAATCAACTCCTAGCATGATGAAAAACATGCCCGTATATGCAAGTACACAGCCCCCATCCCTGGAACCAACACTTGGCAATGCTTATCAATGTATGGGTTAAAAAAAAAAAAAAAAAGTGAGCATTCTCCCCATCACCTAGTAAGAAAAGCAGTTGAGGCAATAATTTGAAATTCCCTTCCCTGCACTGCACGGGTAAACCAGCGCTCCTTCTTCTCAAGGGTCTTGAAGGAGAGGAGAGTGTCAGGGGCCTGCTTCCAGCCATACTGTCTCCTCTTCCTCATCTCTCAGACCCTCCTCAACTTTTCCCACCAAGCCACGGACACTGCTTTTGCCCTCCTGGTTACCAGATTCGATGGGTACTTTCTTGCCCTCAACCGCATTCAATATGGACCCCACTTTCTTTCTGCCTTCACATAGTCCTGGGTGCTCCTCCCTTTTGGACAGTTTCTCCCTGGCTCCTTGGCTGGCTTCCCTCACTGCTGAAGCAATGAAGGTTGCAGTACTTCAGAACTCAGTTCTGGTCCTCTTCCCCATACAAACTCTCTGCGAGTGACTTCGTCCAGTTACATAGCTTTAAAGACCATATACTTACACTGATTTATATTTCCGGGGCAGACTTTCATCCACGTTCCGGTCTCATGGACCAAACTGTCTACTCAAAACTTCCAACTGGATATCTATCGAGCATTTCAAGATTACTATGTCCCTAATGGAATATTCCCTTTTTTGCTCCCCTTCCCACCTCAATATGTTCCTTTCTCTTTGTCGCCATCTCAGCAAATGATACCATTACATACTCAACTGTTCAAGCCCAAACCTAGGAGTCATCCTTGATTACCCCTTTCCTGGGCCTCCCATTCCAGTCTAGCACTGACTAGTTGACGGAAACCTCAAAAAATATCTTATCTCTACCTTAGTCCAAGCTATCCACGTACCTTCCCTGGAAAATTACAACCGCCTTCCGAATGGTCTTTCAGTTTACATTCTGGCCTCCTTACGTTCCAAGAGGCAGAGTTTAAAAACATAAATTCACATAGTATCACTCTATTGCTTAAAATCTTCCAATGACGGGCGACTGGGTGGCTCAGTCAGCTAAGTGTCTGCCTTCGGTTCGGGTCGTGGTCCCCGGGTGCTGGGATGGAGCCCTGCATCGGGCTACCTGCTCAGCGGGAAGCCCGCTTCTCCCTCTCCTCTCTGCTCCTGCTCTTGCTATCTGTCTCTCAAAGAAATAAATAAAATCTTTAAAAAAAATCTTTCAATGCCATCCTCTCATACTTACAATACAAATTGTTAAAGAGAGTCTACAAAGCACCCTGTATGATCTAGTTTCCAATTTCATCTTCTACTATATATCCATGTATTTGATTCTTTTTTCTATTTCTTTGTTACCTCAGATCTTTGCACTTTCCCCTTTGATTTTGAAAACTATTTCTCAGACTCTGGCTCTTTCTCTGGCTGGCTTCCTCCCCTCCTTCAGGTCTTTCCTAATGAAAGCAGCCTATAAACATACATTAGTTACTCTCGGTTGCATCACATTGTTTTCTTATTTGTCACAGCAGTTATTACATTCTGCAATCATCCTGTTGTCTGTGCCTAGTTTACTGTATATAAACCTGGTCACACCATCCACCTACAAGGTCCTTTATCTTGTTGATCTTCATGCTTTTGTTCCTAATACCTACTATAACAAGCCACAAAGTCAATCGTCAATATGCATTAACTAAATGAATTAATTACATATCCATAACAAAGAATACTAAAAAACCATTACAACTTATTTTTTAGAAGTATTATTTTATAATAAAAAATAAGTTCACAAAATAATAGACAAAGGTGGTTTTTGTAATAAAACATCTAAATGGATAATTGGTCTATTACACCTCAATACAGCTAGAAAAACATAAATATATAAAGACGGTTGCATAGGGGCACCTGGGTGGCTCAGTCGGTTTAGAGTGTGACTCTTGGTCTCAGCTCAGGTCATGACCTCAGGGTCCGGAGATCAAGCGCCATGTCGGGCTCTGCACTCAGTGTGGCGTCTGCTTGAGTTTCTCTCTCCTTCTCCCTTGGCCCCTTCCCCACCTCACTCTCTCTCTCTTTCTCTCTCTCAAATAAATAAATAAATAAATCTTTTTAAAAAGAGAGACAATTGTATAGAAAAGAGTAAAAGGATGTTGAAACATTGACAGTAGTTCTTTATGAGGATGGGATTTGCAATGGACCTTTGTTTTCTTCTTTATCCTTTCCTCAATTTAGTTTTTGTAATTAAAGGTATAATTTTTACATACAAAAAAATTTTAAAGGAAGAAAAGGAGAACTAGGAAGAAGAAGACAAAGAAGAGCTGTTAATCATTGTATTTTCATCTCCCATAATAGTCATCAATTCTTCAAGACAGCAGCATTAAGGTTGAAGATACTTTGACTAAAGGTTCACTCCCATTGCATCCAACACTCTGTCAAGGGAGTAAACAAAAAGCTGAATTTATTGCTTGCAAAGCAAGGGAGAGAACCATCCTAGTTAGGAATCGTCTCTCTGAGCAAAGCAGGAAACGAATCTTCAATGGGGTTTTGGATGTGTGAACTTCTACTCAACAGTAGAGTGAGCATTTAGAGATTGATTGACCTTTAGCTGTGCAAGTGTAGCTACTGGAACACACCTGTTTTGATTTACTGACTTGCCGAAGCCTGGGGCTGCCACTGATTTGCTAGGTCTTAGATGATGTGTTTATTGATGTAAAGTTATCATTAATCAATTGGACAGGTTTAAAACCAGTTCTGGTGGTTACTTTCCGCCATAGCCAAAGAAAAAGAAAAGAAAACTTTCACCCTTAGTAACCTCTATCTGATTCCTCTCTGCCAAAGCTGCAGGAATTGTCCACATCGCATCGCTATTGTCGATTCCCCTTGAAGTGAGGTTTTGTTTGTAGAGGATTGATTCTCAGTTTGAGAATCGATTAGAATGATTTAATCCTGTTTTTGTCTTTGTATCACTTGTTGAATCATTTGTCAGAACAGTGGCTGTGCAGAAACACTTTAGATTCTGGACAGGAGACATTGATTATGAGACACTTAAAAATAACTAAAAGTATTATAAAAAAAATAAAAAGCACATGGGGCACCCCGAGTGGCTCAGTCAGTTAAGCATCCGACTCTTTTTTTTTTTTTAAAGATTTTATTTATTTGAGAGAGAGAGAATGACAGATAGAAAGCACGAGAGGGAAGAGGGTCAGAGGGAGAAGCAGACTCCCCGCTGAGCAGGGAGCCCGATGCGGGACTCGATCCCGGGACTCCAGGATCATGACCTGAGCCGAAGGCAGTCGCTCAACCAACTGAGCCACCCAGGCGCCCTAAGCATCCGACTCTTGATCTCAGTTCAGGTCTTGATCTCAGGGTCGGGAGTTCAAGCCCCACATGGGGCTCCTTGCTTGGCAGGGAGCCTGCTTCTCCCTCTGCCTGCCACTCCCCGTGCTGGCTTGCTCTCTCTCTTTCTCTCTTTCTCTCATTCTCTGACAAATAAATAAATAAAATCTTTAGAAAAAAATTTTTGAAAGAAAGTAGGAATTCAAAAATAGCATAAGGAAAATATTGTTAATATTTGTATAACATTAGGAATAGGGAAAACTAAGTAAGACTCCAAAGGCAGAATGTTAAAGGGAAAGACAAATCAATTTATCCACATCAGAATTCCAACTATTTCTTTTTATAAAAAATAGAAAACCTCACAAATGAAAACACAAAGGAAAAGAATTTTCAAAATGCATGCCATACCATAGTCTCCATGTAATGGAGAGACTATTCTTAGTTCTAGTGAAGCCTAAATATATCCTTGGGCCTCTGGACTAACACTGGCTTAGTATTCCCTAGAAAATTCAAGGCTAGTAAATGTACACAAACTTATAAAATAGAAGCATGTTATTACTTTTAGCTCTCGTTAAATTTACTAAAATTTAATGCAGTGCTTGGCATAGAGTGAGATCTTAACTGGTATTAAATGTAGTATAGCATAGTAGTAAAATGCTTTAGAATTAGGCAGTGGTATTTTGTTTACATATTTATAAAATTTTTTTAAAAGTAGGCCCTATGCCCATGAGGGACTTGAACTTATGACCCCAAGATCAAGAAGTTGCATGCTCTACCAAATGAGCCAGCTGGCGTCCCTAGGCAGTGGTGTTTTAAAAACTTTGTATTCTTGTAAGCCATTAGTTTTCCCTCATTTAAATTTAAAATCTATATATTTATTTTAATTGTGTAATTACTTACCATCATATTTGTCCAAGAACACTAGCCCAACAATAAAAACAATAGGGATGAGGGGCGCCTGGGTGGCACAGTCGTTTGAGCGGCCGACTGGGTTTCAGCTCAGGTCGTGATCTCAGGGTCGTAAGACAGAGCTCCACCTTGGGCTCCATGCTCAGTGCAGAGTCTGCTTGAGATTCTCTTTCCCTCTCCCTCTGCCTCTCCCACTTGTGCTCTCTTTCTCTCTCTAAAGTAAGTAAATAAAATATTTAAAGAAAAAAACAATAGGGATGAGAATCTCTGCTAAGTAAACCAATTACCTTCCTTTGTATGGGAAACCAATTAAGTAAATTCTTCAGATAATCTTTTGGTATTTAGGAAAAATTCTGACTACTAATTTATTTTTAGTGGAATTTTGTACAGATTACTCAGATAAAGAATCAACAATGACCAAATGATTGGAAAAGTGCTAAATCTAATAAATCTTACATTTTGGTCAGTAAAGACTAATTTTTTATTTTAATTAAAAATTTTAGATTTAGCCTTCACTAATTAAATGAGTTAGTATAGGGAATGTTTACTAGCATTCAAATTTAAACGTTAAGTTAGTTTAAAATGTCAATTTAATATTAATAAAAGTCTGAAATTTTCAGGAAAAAAATACATAAAACATTGGTTACATTTAACACAAGTTTGATGGATCCTGTTTATAATCTTGTACTTCTATTTTCACACTGATTCATCATGATGCATGAATTTACAAAAAAAAACCTACAGAATTTAGAAAAAAAATCTGCTATTTCAAGTCTTATTTGATTGTTCTTCCAGAAAAAAATTTAAGGTTTGCAGAGCTGCTCCTGGATCAAGCAGCTTGATTAGAGGAATTTGAAACTTTAGATCATGAAAGAGCTTACTCTGAACTGTCACAGCCGGTAATGCCTAATGATGTAAGCAAGGTGGACGTGGTAAAGTCTTCAAGGTTCGTATTCACAAATGTACTAGCTAAAGAAGTGATAGACTCATCTGTTGATATCTGAGATGGATAATGAGGATAAGCCATGCAAGAATCTTCCAGAAAATTGAATTCATCTTGGAAAGCTTTTGGGAAATGAATTCTGAGAGATGGAATTTGGGGAAAGTTTTCCTGTAATTTCCTGAAATTAAATTTGATTATAGCTTGTTGAGAATTATTCAGTATTAAACATTTTTTCAAGGTGCTCATGGATTTCTGGTAGTTGAAGAGTAAGTACTCCTTTGATGGCTAAAACACTTTGAAGATGGTGTTTGTTTAGCAGCAATCCAAGATTCAAGGCTCCCCAAGTTAATTGTCCACTGAAACCACACTTCCCAGGTAGTGACAGAACACATCTAGTGAAGATTTAGCAGCAGTACGGTTGGCTTGCGTTGCATTCCCAATACAGGCAGAAACAAATGAACAGCACATAAAGTAATTAAGTTCCTGCCCTCTAGTTGCAAGGTGAACATTTACTTCCCAGATACTTTGGGATTTAACACTTTCTCAAATTGAGACACATTGAGAGGCCGAAGGGGCCCGTCATCCAAGACCGCAACACTATGTAATACACTTTTGATTTCATTCTTTGAGAAGATATTTCCTATTGCATTTATTGCCTTTTCCATCTCAGAACGAAAACCGACATCACAACAAAGGCTGATAATCCTGCTTCCTTCATTCTAGCTTTCCAGAAATTGCATTTCTTTCAACTGCTCAGAAGTTGGATTTTGTCATGAAAGAATTGTAACAGAGCCACTTCCTTTCTGTACAATAAACTTCTCAGTTTCAAACCCAAGGACAGAGAGCCTCCTTGATACAACATGCACCGCATTTACTTTAAAAAGGTTCCTCTTTGATCTACACATAGGTATTTGTGAAAGTTGACATTCTGGAACATTGACTTCTAACACAGCAAGGGGGGGGGGTGGCCACACGTGTGAAATATGAAGACAGAAGAGGATTTGCCAGTGTATTTTATTGAAAAAGAGAGCAAGCTAAATTTAAATTATTTTTCAAATTTACTACTTTTAACCAATTACAGATCTATTGGATGTTATCAGACATGATTTCTGTAAAAGCTGGCTAAGATTTAGAATGTGGATCTGGACATGATTGTGACCATTATGCAGTAATTGCTATAGAAATTCACACTGGCTTTGGCCATAGGAATATGGCATCTCAGAGGCGAGGAAAGTCAGTGAGTGTTTCTTTGAAGAGTTCCTCTAGAGAGGGGAGAAAAAATAAGTGCCTGGCAGCATTCTACCTTTTGCCATGGAGCAGCAAAGAGGGAGAGAAGAGTGCCCTAGCCCCAGCCTACTTCCGTAGCAGCTAAGGTCAGCACCTCACCTAGAACTGATCCTGGCTGTGGGAAGATAACAGCAAGCATGGAGAGAGATATTTGGCATTTGGTAATATCTGGGTGAGAATTTCCAAGCTATTATAAAGTATGATGTACATGGTACATTTCTAAATACTGAAAACTTCTTGCTGTGAAAGCACATGATGTGAGGAATTAAGACCTGTGAGATGCCACAACAGGAAAACAGGTGGCAATGTGATCACCCATCTTCACTTCTTTAACATCCTTGCCTATGGCTGTTTCTGGACCATTGAAGTTCACAGTGCAGTAATTTATGTTTCTCCATTGTGTCATCAGCCCAATATAAAGGATCGCCAATATAGCAGCTGGAGGTCTTCACAGGAAAATAATCTGAGTGAACACATATTTTATCAGTCTCAGCTTCCACAACTGTCACCATCAGCTGTCACCTCTACTACACTGTAGGATCTGAGGTGTAGAGAGTAAACAATTCAGAGTTCTGGTTGCCTTTGTGAGGTTTGCTATTGTAAAGCCTCTCAAAGAAAGTACACCTGATTTCAGGAACGGGTATTCTCCCCTGATCAATAGGGAGTTTTGGATAATCTTTCCCCTTACATTTAATAAAAGCTTCTGCAAAACTTGTGTTGTTGGGCTTTTATCACTAATATCTACCATCTGAAATGTGACGCGTGGCACTTCATTCGAAGTCATGCCAGAGAGAACAAATCCTGGATTAATGTGATCCACATTTCTTATTGTTACATAGTGATTACTATCACAGTATAATCAGCACTTTGGTCTTTTAAGGCCCAAATAATTTGATGAAATGCCTCACAGCACTTTGAGACGTACTGAAGAAGTATACCTGGAATCTCTTCATTTCGTTGTGTAATTCCTCATATGCATAAAAGATGACAGAAGTCTTTTATTTCAGTTTTTATCATATCACATACTCTCATCTCAGGATGTTGGCTTGTTTCCCATTCCTGAAACCTAATATACTTGGAGTCATAAGGCAAATACTTTGTAAACTGTTGAGTTATTCCAAATGTGTCAGCTAGAACTAGTAACGGAAGCACTTCACAAGCATACCCAAGCATCTCAGTGTGTGATATGTGTTTCCAGTGTTTTCTGGAAGAAAGTTATCATTAGAATTTTTGTTTACTATACATGAACCCAATCTCTTCTAGTCTTGCTAAATGGTAACCATATTTGTCCACAAAAAAGGCCACACACTTCAAAGTAGTTTTCTTAACATTTGATGACCTTTATGTATATTCATTTCCCTTTCCAGATTTTTGAAAACTGTCAATTTGCCTATCTTTGATGAAACACCAGTTTTTCCTCTATTTTTTCTGTCTCTTGTGGCCATGACAACTGTCATTTGTAAGATATAGTCTAACAACACTGAATGTATATGATAGTCATACATTTCTCTCTACAGACCTTTATTAATTTTGATGGTTGTTATGCTTTCCATTACCTCATCAGAAAATAAAATCGAAGGCAGCTAACACACAGAATAAGGCAGAGACTTAACCAAAAGGCCAAAACAGAGGAATTTATCCCAAATAAAAAAACAAGATAAAGACCATGGCCAGAGATCTAAGTGAAAGATAAAAGTAACATGACTGATGGAGAATTTAAAGCAACAATCATAATGATACTCACTGAGCTTAAGAGAAAAAGATATCAGTGAAACCCTTACAACAGAGATAAAAGACTTAAAAAAGAATCAGAGGGGCGCCTGGGTGGCTCAGTTGGTTAAGCATCCAACACTCGCTTTTGGCTCAGGTCATGATCTCAGGGTCGTGAGATAGAGCCCCACGTCAGGCTTTGCGTTCAGCGAAGAGTCTACTAAAAGTTTCTCTCTCCCTCTCCCTCTGCCCCTCCTCTCTCTCTCTCTCTCTCAAATAAATAAATCTTTTTTTTTTTAAAAAGGAAAAGAAGAATCAATCAGAGAAAAGGAATTCAATAAACGAGATTGGAAATAGAATTGATGCAGTGAATAGCAGGGTGGAAAAAGCAGAAGAATGAATTAGTGATGTAGAAGATAAAATAATGGACAATAATGTAGCTGAACAAAAAAAAGAAAGAATGAGAAATATGCAACACGAGAATAGACTTAGGGAACTCAGTGACTCCATCAAAAGTAGTAACATTCGTATTGTAGGAGTCCCAGAAGAAGATGAGAAGGAAAAAGGGGCAGAAAATTTATCTCAAGAAATAATAGCAGAAAATTTCCTTAATCTTGGGAAGGCAACAGTCGTCCAGATCCAGGAGGCACAATGAATGCCCATGAAAATCAACAAAGGCAGGCCAACACCAAGACATATGGTAATTAAATTTGCAAAGTATAGTGATAAAAAAAATCTTAAAAGCCGCAAGACCAAAGAAGTCTTTAACTTACAGGGGAAAACCCATAAGGCTAGCTGAAGATTTCTCAACAGAAACTTGGCAAGCCAGAAGGGAGTGGCATGATATATTCCAAGTGCTGATGGGAAAAATCTGCAGCCAAGAATATTCTATCCACCAAGGCTATCATTCAGAATAGAAGGACGGATAGTTTCCCAGATAAACAAAAACTAAAGGAGTTCGTGACCACTAAACCAGCCCTACAAGAAATATTAAAGGGGACTCCTTGAGTGCAAAGGAGAGACCAAAAGTGTCAAAGACAAGAAAGGATCAGAGAATATCTCCAGAAACAATGAAAAGCAAGTAATAAAATGGCAATAAATACATATCCATAAACAATAACTTTGAATCTAAATAGCCTAAATGCTCAAATCGAAAGACATAGGGTGGCAGAATGGATAAAAAAGGAAAAAAAAAGAGTCATCTATATATCTATATGCTGCCTACAAGAGATTCACTTTAGACCTAAAGACACTTGCAGATTGAAAGTGAGGGGTTGGAGAAATATTTATCACTAAATGGATGTCAAAAGAAAGTCCGAGTAGTAATATTTATATGGGACAGACTAGACTTTTTTGTTCTGGTATTGTTTTTTATCCTGCTTTGGAATCAGGGTCCTACTGGCCTCATGGAATGATTTTGAATGTGCTCCCTCTATTCCATTATTCGTAAGATTTTGATTAAGATTGTCATTAATTGTTTGTTTGGTTTTAATGTTTGGTAGAATTCACCAATGAAACATGTGGTCTTGGTCTTTTCTCTGCTGGGAAATTTTTGATTCCTAATTCAACTTACATTCATGTTATTGGTCTAAGAGGATTTCCTACTTCTTGGATTCAAGATTCATGATTCAATCTTGGTAACGTGCACATATTCAGGAACTATATGGGTTTGTTTTACTAAGTTATGTGATTTGTTAGTATATAATTATTTATAGTAATCTTCTATCACAGTATGTATTTCCGTGGTTATGTGTTGTATTCTTTTCTCTTCCATTTCTCATTATGATTTTTGAGTCTTCTCTCTTTTTTCTTTAATTAATGTAGTTAAAGCATTGCCAATTTTTTTAAAACAGGTCATTACTTTCAATGTTATGTTATTGCTTATTCTGGTCTCTATTTTATTTATTTCTGATTTCTCTTTGTTATTTCCTGCCTCTACTAAATTTCAGCTATGTTTCTTCTTTTCCAGTTCCTTGTAATGTTAAGTTGTTTATTTGAACTTTTTTTCTTAATACAAGCATTTATAGCATAAATTTCACTCTAACATCTGCTTCTGCGGCATTCCACAGGTTCTGGAATATTGTATTTCCTTTTTCTTTTAAGACATATTTTGATTTGCCATTTGATTTCTTATTTGGCCCATTACTTGTGCACTAGTGTGTTGTTTAATATTTACATATTGAATATTTAATAAAATGGTATTTAACTATTTGAAATGGTACCGTATTGAAAGCCAACACGGAAGAGTATTTCCTAAAATTTATCACCAGTTAAAATCAACTAACACCTTTGAAAGAGGCTACAAAGAGAAATGTACTTTTTTCACTCAAAGCCTTTTTAAACTTCCTCTGTTGCATAAACTGCTGATGTTGAAGAGATTATTTTAAAGTTTGTTTCTGTTTCTCCTGATTCCAGCTGCTCATTCATATCTAAGAAGTTTTGGCTCACCACACAGGAAGCTAAGAAACCCACTCTTGGGGTGCCTGGGTGGCTCAGTCATTAAGCATCTGCCTTTGGCTCAGGTCATGATCCCAGGGTCTTGGGATCGAGCCCCACATCAGGCTCCCTGCTCAGTGGGAAGCCTGCTTCTCCCTCTCCCACTCTCCCTCCTTGTGTTCCTGTTCTCGCTCGCTCTCTCTCTGTCAGGTAAATAAATAAAATCTTATTTAAAAAAAAAAGAAAGAAAAAGAAACCCACTCTTACCTGACGTACTCAGAGGTACTTGGAGGTTTAAACTGTCCAGCACACAGGCCAAAACAGATTCCACAAACCAGGAAACAGGAACCAAAGGAGGCCCATTGTTTTTGTGCTCAAAAACATAAGATGCCCTATCTTAAGTTACAAAACAGGTAAAATCTAACTTGTCATTGGTACCACTAATAATAGGGTGGTGAAGTGGGGCACATGGGTGGTTCAGTCAGTTAAGCATCTGCTTACGGCTCAGGTCATAATCTGAGGGTCCCAGGATCAAGCCCTGCCTCAGGCTTCCTGTTCAGTGGGGAGTCTGTTTGCTCCTTTCCCCCACTCATTCCCTCTCTCAAATAAATAAATTAATAAAATCTTTTTTTAAAATTTTTAAAGGTTTTATTTATTTATTTGACAGAGAGAAACAGCCAGAGAGAGAACTCAAGCAGTGTAAGTGGGAGAGAGAGAAGCAGGCTTCCCGCTGAGCAGGCAGCCCGATGTGGGGCTTGATCCCAGGACCCTGGGATCATGACCTGAGCTGAAGGCAGACGCTTAACAACGGAGCCACCCAGGCGCCCCTCTTTTTTTTTTTTAAAGAGGGTGTTGAAGTTAACAATTTTGTTCTACAACTGAAGACTTTTTAAATAAGTCTTAAGATTCTTGTGATCAAACCAATATCTTGGGTAACCTATTGGAGTTGTTTTCAAACCTTCAAAAAAGCATGGCCAATTAAGGATGTTTCCAAATTCAGAGATTTTACCCAATCAAAAGGGTCTCATGCTCTTCATTTGGTTGTAGAGAAGGAAAACTTTTGATTTCTTCACATAAGATTTCCCGGTTATTTCTTTGGATTCCTCTCTTTAGAGCTATTTCAACAAACACAGCATTTCACCCTTCTTTTGATTGCAGCTGTGACAACCTGGGTGAAGGCAATTGGCTCTCAAACAGTCCTGGACCTCTATTTGCCAGTAGCAAAATCTCATTCAGGGGTTGTTTTTCTTGTGACTGTTGAAATCCGTTCTATTTCTGATTCCCTCCTCACCAAGTTCCCAATGCACTCTTCAACATCTTTGAGTGTTAAATCCATCATATAACTATGATAAGTAGCTGGAACTGATAAGATATGCAGAAATATATTCCTTTTCTCAAACTCCTGAGCCAGCTTTTCTCAACACGTGGCTATAGCTTATGCTTCTCCTGACAGAGTACAGGAGCTAGAACTGTTAAAGGCTAAAACACACCTTTATGGAAAGAAAGACAGGCGCCTTTGAGATCTCCTCTGCGGCAATGCTTCAACCACCATTTTCCCTTGAACCACCTCTGCCTGTAACCTGCTCTGGCAGTGGATCACCTTCACAGCATCTTCAAGGGAAATGACCCCTGCACAGTGGATGGCAGCAACTTCTCCCACGGAGGAATCCAATATGGCATTAGGCACAGTGCCCCAGTATTTCAGGAGAGTTGTCAAAGCTACTTGGAGCATACAAAGGAGAGGTTGGGTTATTTCAGGATTTGAACAATTCAAGGAGCCTTGTGGGATCCTCCTGGGGAAACAACTTGGCAATTTCCCAGGATTTTTCTCTGAACACTGCTTCGCATTTGAGCAGGATCTTTCCCATCCATTGGTAATAGAGTTCATTTCCACAGAACACGAATATCAGCTGAGGGGGAACCCAGGTTTGAACTGTTCCCTCCTTGGCTGCTGATTGTAGATGTTGCCTTAGATGCTATGAGGAAGGGATTACAAATGCTTTCCTGTACAGGTAGCTTGCATGGCTCCTTCTGCAAGATGATGTGTAGGCCAGATTTTGCAGTAATACTTAAATACTTTGACCCATATAGTAAGCCATCTCTTCCTTTGGGAGCTGAAGGGACTTCCTGGAACCTGCAGACTGTAAAAATGTTTCATTTAGCCTCCTAAGATTCTGGGATTACTGCTTCAACTGTCTGATGACAACATGAACATTGGTTCCCCCCAAATCCAAAACTGCTAACCCTAGCTCCCCTGATAAATCCTTAGGATACTTCCCAAGCCTCCAGGCTTGCTGGAATGGACAGATTCAAAACCTCTTAGTGTTTATGCAGTTTACACTGTCTACATAGCACAAAGATGGAAGCATCTTCACATGGTACATCATGAGAAGCAACTTAATGAGGCCTATTATTCCCACTGCAGATTCAGTGTGGCCGCCATTTCTGCCTTTCACTGACCAACCTTCAGAATAGGACTCCCCTGTTGCTTGTATCTCCCAGTGGTGTTCCCCAAGGTCTCCACTTTAGTGGGACCTCCAGCAGACATTCCCACGCTGTGAGCCTAGTTGTAGTGTACTCTTAATGGGTAAACATGAGTCAAATAGATGCTCCTCTGTAGGACCCTCTCCTGCTCTTCTGAGATGGTCTGGCGATGAGAGTAGCTGACTTCGATTGACAGCAATGGCATTGATGACTCCCCAGACTGTGGTATGGCCTTCTAGTGCTTGATAAAGGAAATAATAAAAATATTTCCGCTTTTATTTCCAAAATTAATTATAAGGCTAAGAGTGATAATAAGTAAATAATGTAAGTTTTTAATGACTGTCAATATAAGGAATTATGCTAACTTAGGATCAATAAAACATTGTTCTGACTTCTCCCTCTTTTACTATCTAGCACAATGCTTCACAAATTTTGGAGTGAATGTTAGGATCCGGGTAATTTGGGAGTGACATCACCAAAATAGCAATGTAGGAAGACCTCCATCCCTTCACAAAGATCAACAATCAGACAGCTATCCATGAACAAAAATGGCTCTGGGAGAGCTCAGGAGTCCTCTTAAGAAACTTTAGCAAAAACACAGTGGAACAACCTGAGAATAACTGCATAAGAGAAGAAGAACACTTCATTTTTGCCTGCATCATCTCGCCCCTCAAGTGGGCACTGCTCAGTGCCAGAAGGGAAATCCCCAGCCAGAAAGAGTTCCACTGACCAGAAAAGGAAAAGCAGAGTGAGTGACCAGCTTCCCCAGGCTTCAGGGTACCACACAAAGGTCCCACTTCACTTTTACCCCATCCAGAGACCAACAAAGGTGAGATATACAGAGATGGCTAGGAACAAGAAGAAACACAGGAGCTACTAATAGCAGCCATGCAGCAGGACCCGCTGAAGAGAGACCCAGCAGCTTTTGCCACTGAAGAAATCAATGGCAAACTTAGCCTCCATGGAACCCCTGCAGTTTTCACCATCTTTGACCCCACAGGTACTGGAATTTGCTGACACCAGTTTTCTGAGTCTCTTCCCACTACTTCCCCTCTCTGGCTCCCAAAAGAGCCTGGAAACTGCACCAGCAGTCAGCCCAGGCCTCTGTAGTTGCACAATTGTAAGATGCCAGCCTAGGCCTGACACGGACCCCACCACCATGTGTGCACTTGGGGCTAGCCCATCCAGCTGTGCACTTGCACACTGCAAGCCTGACAACTGTCACTGGACTCCACTGAAATGTGCATGCCTTGGAGTAAGACTGTGGAGGCATAGGGGAGCACACCGACAGCCAGGACTTCTGTAATTGCTTGTGGGCCTGGATTAGGCCCTGTATTCTATCACTGGCCGGTGCCACAGCTAGCCCCTCCAGCTGTGCACCCACACACCCTAGGTGTGACTCCTGTCAACAGTCTACACTGCTGTGCACCCATGGCAATACCCAGCAGCCACAGTAGCGCATGCCAGTGAGCCTGTAGTGGGGCTTGTACTTGGCTGCCTGCCCTGACCCCACCACTACATTATGTGCCCAACTGGCACATGATACTACACAGGCACCTGCAGCTAGACCCTGCAGCCAAGTATGTCACCACAAGCTCTGGCCACCACCACTACTGCCTGGTCCCTAGCCATTGTACTTGGAAGTGCCACTGAGGAATTCAACGGCCCTTGAAGTCACTATGGACCCGTTGAATGCTCACCAACGACCACAGAGTTATCAATCCTGTGGACTGCAGTGGCCTGAGCCAAAGAGGCCCATCGCCACCCACACCGCACACTTGGTGTCCTGCATCAGCATGCCCCCACTCTGAGGTAAAAGTCTTTTATTACCAAAGTCAGGACATAAAGTTCAGGAGACGTGACTACTTCAAAACAGACTTTTATACATATAAGATGTTTCACATAAGCCTCATGGGTAACCAGAAAGCAGAAACCTACAATAGATTCACAAATGATAAATAGAAGAGAGTCAAAGCATACCACTACAGAAAATCTTCAATTCAGAAAGGAAGTCAGCAAAAGAGGAAGAATGGTATAAGGGAACTATAAAACAGCTAGGGAAAATAAGATGGTGTAAGTAAGTCTTTACCTATCAATGATTACTCGAAATGAAAATGCATTGATTTCTCCCATGAAAAGACATAGAGTGGCTGAATGGAAAAATATATAAGACCCAAATATATGCTTCCTACAAGAGACTCATTTCAGCTTTAATACACATAGGCTAAAAGTGAATGGATGGAAAAATATATTCCATGCAAGTGGAAACCAAAAGAGAGAAGGGGTAACTATTCTTACACTAGACAAAATAGACTTTAAGCCAAAAATAGTAACAAAAGACAAAGAAGGTCATTATATAATGATACAAGAGTCAATTGATCAAGAAGATACAGCAATCATAAATATACATATGCATCCAACATGAGAGCACCTACTTCAAATACTACTAGATCTGAAGAGAGGGGTGGGGTGCCAGGGTGGCACAGTTGGTAAAGCAGCCAGATCTTGCTTTGGGCTTAGGTCATGATCAGGGTCATGAGACGGAGCCCCACATCAAGCTCTACACTCAATACAGAGTCTGCTTAAGACTCTCTCTCCCTCTGCCTTTGCCCCTACCCACTGCACACACTCTCTTTCTAAAATAAATAAATAAATCTTAAAAAAAAAAGGTCTGACAGACCTGACAGAGAAACAGACAATACTATAAGAGTGGAAGACTACAATACCCTACTTTCAACAGTAGATAAACCATCCAGACAGAAAATCAAAAAGTAAATAAATGTTTGGGGGGAAAAGGGCAATAATAAATATCAGAGCAGAAATAAATAAGAGACCAGAAAAATCATAGAAAAGATCAAGAAAACTAAACAAAATTTTGACTTCACTAAGAAGAAGAAAACAGAAATTTGGCTACACAAATAAAAAAAATCAGAAATGATTTTCTATTTCTTCCTGATTCAGTCTTGGAAGATTATATGTTCCTAGGATTTTATCCATTTCTTCTAGGTTGTCCAATTTGTTGGCATATCATTTTTCACAGTATTCTCTTATAATACCTTGTATTTCTGTGGTATCAGTTGTTACTTCTCCTCTTCCATTTCTGATTTTATTTCTTTGGGTCCTTTCTTTTTCTTGGTCACAAAATACCTCAAATAGACAAAGAAACCTTGAGAAAAAAAAAAACAAAGCTGGAGGTAACACAATTCCAGATTTCAAGATATACTACAAAGCTGTAGTAATCAAAACATTATGGTACTGGCACAAAACTAGACACATAGAGCAGTGGAACAGAAAAGAGCTCAGAAACAACCCTATACTCATGAGGTCAATTATTCTAGGACAAAGGAGGCAAGAATACAAAATGGGGAAAAGACAATCTCTTCAATAAATGGTATTGGGAAAACAGGACAGCTATATAAAAGAACAAAACTGGGCCACTTTCTGAAACCCTAGACAGGGGAGCCTGGTTGGCCCAGTCGATTGGGCATCTGCCTTCGGCTCGGGTCATAATCCCAGAGTCCTGGGATCGAGCCCCGTGTCGGGTCCCCTGCTCAGCGGGTGCTTCTCCTTCTCCCTCTCCTCTCACATAATATGGAGGTTTCTCAAAAAAATTAAAAGTAGAAATACCATATGACCCAGTAATTGCACTACTATTTACCCAAGAAAATGAAAACACTAATTTGAAAAGACATATACATCCCTCTATTTATTGCAGCACTATTTACAATAGCCACGATATGAAAGCAACATACATGTCTATCAACAGACAAATGGATAAGGAAGAAATACAAAATGGAATTTTATGCAGTCTTAAAAAGGATGAGATCATGACATATGCAACAAAATGGATGGACATGGAGGGTATTATGCTAAGTGAATTAAGTCATACTGAGAAAGACAAATGTGAAATCAAGAAAACCCAAATAAATAAACGGACAAAATGCAGAATCAGACCTATAAATACAGAGAATAAACTGATGGTTGCCAGTGGAGTAAGGGTAAAGGCATGGGCGAAAATGTATGAAGGGGAGTGGAAGATACAGACTTCTAGCTATGCAATAGATAAGCCATGGAAATAAAAGGCAAAGCATAGGGAATATAGTCAATGTTATTGTGATCGTTTGTATCGTGAAACATGGTAGCTATAGGGGCAGTTAGCATCTGCCTTCAGCTCACGTCATGATCTCAGGGTTCTGGGATCAAGTCCTGCATTGGGCTCCCTGCCCAGTAGGGAGTCTGTTTCCCCCTCTTCCCCTGCCCCTCCTCCCTGGCTTGTGCTCTCTCTTTCAAATAAGTAAATAAAAGTTTTCATTTTTTAGTGGTTTAAAAAAAAACATGGTAGCTACATTTGTGGTGAGCATAGCATAAGTTATAGAGAAACTGAATGACTATGTTGTACACCTGAAACTAATGTAACACTGTGTTAACTACACTCAAATGGAAAAAACTTTTAACTAAATAAAATCAGAAATGAAAGAGGAGACATTATAACTGACGCCACAAGTATACAAGTATCATAAAAGATGACTGTGAACAATTATATGGCAACAACTGGAAACCTAAAAGAAATATATAAATTCAGAAAACCATATAACCTATAAAGACGGAATCATGAAGAAATAGAAAATACAAACAGACCAATAATGAGTAAACGACATTGAATCAGTAATCAAAAACCTCTCAACAAAAAAAGACCAGGACCAGATGGTTACATGGGTTGAATTCTACCAAACATTAAAGAAGCATTAACAGCAATCCTTATCAAATTCTTCCAAACAATCGAAGAGGAAGGAACACTCCCAAATTCATTTTACATGGCCAGCATCGTTCTGACAGCAAAGCCAGATAAGAACACTACAAGAAAAAAACAAAACAAAACAAAACCACCCCAAAACCACAGACCAATATGCCCTCTGAACGTAGATGCAAAAATTCTCGATAAATATTAGCAAAACAAATTCAACATCACAGTAAAAGTATCATACACTATGATCAAGCAGGATTCATCCTTGTGATGCAGGGATGGTTCAATATATGCAAATCAATAAAAACAATAATAATAATAGATAATAAATATATCTTTAGTAGAATAAAAGATAAAAATCATATGATAATCTCAGCAGATGCATAAAAAGCAACTGACAGAATTCAACATCCATTCATGATAAGAACCCTCAACAAATTAGGTATAGAAGGAAACATACCTCAACATAATAAAAGCCACATACAGGACAAGCCCACATATATCACACTCAATGATGAAAGCTTGAAAGTTTTCATCAAGATCAGGAACAAGGCAAGGATGCCCATTCTCACCACACCTACTCAATGCAATCAGCAAGGAAAAAAATTAAAAGTCTTCTAAATCAGAAAGGAAAAAGTAAGTTGTATCTATTTGCAAATGACATGATTTTATATATAGAAAATCCTAAACATCACACCAAAGCCATTCTGATCTTTTAAATTGGACCTACCCAATAAAGGGTTAGAATCTCAAATCTATCAAGAACTTATAAAACTAACACACAAAATGAATAATCCAATTTAAAAATGTGCAAAAGACACAGACATTTTTCCAGAGAAGACATACAGATGGCCAACACACACATTTGAAAACATGCTCATTATCATGTATCATCAGGGAATGCAAATCAAAACTACAATGAGATATCACTGCACACCTGTCAGAATGGCTAAAATGAAAAACACAAGAAGTAACAGGTGTTGGTGAGGAGGTGGAGCAAAAGGAACCCTCTTGCAATGTTGGTGGTGCAAATGCAAACTAGTATAGCCACTGTGGAAAACAGTATGGATGTTCCTCAAATAGTTAAAAATAGAACTAACTACCCTACTGGGTTTTTTGTTTTTGGGGTTTTGTTGTTGTTGTTGTTGTTGTTGTTCGTTTTTGTTTTTGTTTTTTGCACTACTGGGTTTTCAACCAAAGATTACAGAAACACAAATTCAAAGGGATACGTACACTCCTATATTTATTGCAGAATTACTTACAATAGCCAAGATATGGAAGCAACCCAAGTGTCCATTGATAGATTAATGGATAAAGAAGATGTGGTATATATAAATGGAATATTTTTCAGCCATAAAGAAAAAACAAAATCTTGCCATTTGCAGCAACATGGATAAAACTAGAGAATATAATGCTAAGTGAAATGAGTCAGTCAGAGAAAGACAAATACCATATGATTTTACTCATATTTGGAACCTAAGAAACAAAACAAATGAGCAAAGAGGAAAAAAACAGAGAAGACAAACCAAAAACCAACCTCTTAACTATAGAAAACAAACTGATGGTAACCAGAGGGGAGGTGGGTGGGGAGATGGGTGAAAGTGGTGATGGGAATTAAAGAGGGCACTTGCGATGAGCACTGAGTAATTAACATAAAAAAATTTTAAAGGCAACCTAAGAAATGGGAGAAAATATCTCCAAACCATAACCAGTAAGGGGTTAATATTTAAATATACAAGGAACTCATGTAATTCAAAAGATAGCTAGATAACCCAATTGAAATATGGTCAAAAGACCTGAATAGACATTTTTCCAAGACATAAAAATGTCCGACCCATACATGAAAACGTGTTCAACATCACTAATCACCAGAGAAATTCAAATCAAAACTACAACGAGAAATAACTTTATACTTGTTACAATGTCTATTATCAAAAAAACAAGAGGTACCAAACGCTGCTGAGAATGTGGAGGAAAGGGAACACTCATACATTGTTGGTGGGAATGTAAACTGGTACAGCTGCCACTGAAAACAGTATGGAGGGTCCTCAAGAAATTACAAATAGAACTACCATATGATCCATGAGTCCCACTTCTGGGTATATTTATCCAAATGAAATTAAATTATCTCAAAAAGACATCTATACTCTTATGTTCACAGCAGTATTCACAACAGCCAAGGTATGGGAAAAATCCTGTTTCCATTGATGGATGAGTGGATAAAGTAAATGTGATGGATGATGATAGATAGATAGATGATAGATAGATAGATAGATAGATAGATAGATAGATAGATAGATAGATAGATAGATAGGAATATTATCCTTTAAAATAAGAAAATCCTATCATTTGCAAAAACATGAATAGACCCAGAAGCATTATGCTAAGTACGAAAGAGAAAATAATTACTGCATGATACCATGTATATGTGGAATCTAAAAAAACTGTTTTTGAACTTGAACTCATATAAACACAGTAGAATGGTGGTTGCAGGGGCTGGATGGTGGGGAAAATGTGTAGAGGTTGGTAGAAGCACACAAGCTTTTAGTTATAACATGAATAAGGTTTAAGATCTAATGTATAATGTGGTGGCTATAGTTGATAATTCTGTGTTGTATAATTGAAATTTACTAAGAAACTTAAACAAGTGTTCTCACCAATAAATAAATAAATAAATAAATAAATAAATAAATAAATAAATAAGTAGGGGGCAGAATGCATTAATTAACTAGATTGTGATAATCTTTTCACAATGTATACATATATCAACTCATCACATTACACATTTTTAAAGATCTTTATTTAAATTCTAGTTAACATACCGTGCAATATTGGTTTCAGTAGAATCCAGTGATTCATCACTTACATTCAACACCCAGTGTTCATCATAACAAGTGCCCTCTTTAATACTCATCATCCATCTAGCCCATCCCCCACCCACCTCCCTCCATCACCACTGAGTTTGTTCTCTATAGTTAAGAGTCTCTTATGGTTTGGTTCCCTCTTTTTTTTCACCTCCCATATGTTCATTTGTTTTGTTTCCTAAGTTCGACATATGAGTGAAATCATATGGTATTTGTCTTTCTCTGACTGACTTATTTTGCTTAGCGTAATACACTCTAGTTCCATCCACACTGGTGCAAATGGTAAGATTTTATTCTTTTTGGTGGCTGAATAATATTCCATTTTATATATATATATATATATATATATATATATATATATATATATATATGCCCCATCTTCTCTATCCACTCATCAGTCAATGGACATTTGGGTTCTTTCTCTAGTTTGGCTATTGTTGATAATGCTGTTATAAACATCAGGGGAACTATACCCCTTTGAATCTGTAGTTTTGTATCCTTTGGGTAAATACCAAGTAGTACAATTGCTGGATCATAGGGTACTTCTATTTTTAAATTTTTGAGGAAACTCCATACTGTTTTCCAGAGTACCTGCACCGGTTTGCATTCCCACCAGGAGTGCAAGGGGGTTCCCTTTTCTCTGCATCCTCACCAACACATGTTGTTTCTTGTGTTGTTAATTTTAGCCATTCTGACAGGTGTGAGGTGGTATCTCATCGTGGATTTGATTTGCATTTCCTTGATGAGGAGTGATGTTGAGTACCCTTTCATGTGTCTGTTAGGCACCTGGATGTCTTCTTTGTAAAACTGTCTATTCATATTTTCCTCCCATTTCTTAAGTGGATTATTTGTTTTCTGGGTGTTGATTTTGGTAAGTTCTTTATAAATTTTGGATACTAACCATTTATCAGATATGCCATTTGCAAATATCTTTCTCCCATTCCATAGGCTGCCTTTTAGTTTTGTTTCCTTCGCTGCGCACAAGCTTTTTATATTGATGAAGTCCCAATAGTTCATTTTTGCTCTTGTTTCCCTTGCCTCTGGTGATGTGTCTAGTAAGAAGCTGCTCCAGCCAAGGTCAGAGAGGTTGCTGCCAATGTTCTCCTCCAGGATTTTGATGGTTTCCTGTCTCACACTTCAGTCCTTCAACCATTTTGAATTTACTTTTATGTATGGTGTAAGAAGGTGATACAGTTTCATTATTCTGCATGTTGCTCTCCAGTTTTCTCAACCCATTTGTTGAATATCCATTGGATATTCTTTCCTGTATTATTGAAGATTGGTTGACTGTGTAGTTGTGGATCCACTTCTGGGTTTTCTATTCTGTTCCATTGATCTATGTGTTTTTGTGCCAGCAGTATAGTGCCTTGATGACTACAGTTTTGTAATAGAGCTTGAAATCCAGAATCACGATGCCTCCAGCTTTGTTTTCCCTTGTTCAGGATTGCTTTGGCTATTCAGAGTCTTTCGTGGTTTCATATGAATTTTAGGATTGTTTGTTCGAGTTCTGTGAAAAATGCTGGTGGGATTTTGATAGGGATTGTGTTAAATGTGTAGATTACTTTGGGTAGCAGAGACATTTTAACAATGCTTGTTCCAATCTATGAGCATGGAATGTTTTTCCATTTCTTTGTGTCCTCTTCAAGTATTCTCTTTAAGTATTTTATTTTTTATGCAATTGCAAATGGTATCAATTCCTCGATTTCTTTTTCTGCTACTTCATTATTGGTGTATAGAAATGCAACAGATTTTTATGTTAATTTTATGTCCTGTGACGTTGCTGAATTCATGTATTAGTTCTAGCAATTTTTTGGTGGAGTCTTTCAGGTTTTCTACATAGAGTATCGTGTTGTCTGCAAATAGTGAAAGTTTGACTTCTTCCTTGCAGACTTGGATGCCTTTTATTTCTTTTTGTTGTCTGATTGCTGAGGCTAAGACTGCCAGTACTGTTAAATAGTAATGGTGAGAGTGGATATCCCTGTCTTGTTCCTGACCGTAGGGAAAAAGCTCTCAGTTTTTCCCCATTGAGGATGATATTACCTGTGGGTCTTTCCTATATGGTCTTTATGATATTGAGGTAGGTTCCATCTATCCCTACTTTGTAGAGGGTTTTCATCAAGAACGGATGATGTTTCTTGTCAAGTGCTTTTTCTGTATCCATTTAGAGGATCATATGGTTCTTATCCTTTTATTAATGTGGTGTATCACATTGATTTGTAAATATTGAACCACTTCTGCAACACAGGAATAAATCCCACTTGATTAGGGTGAATAATTCTTTTAATGTATTGTTCACTTTGACTTGCTAGTCATGTTCATCAGAGATACTGGCCTGTAGTTCTCCTTTTTAGTGGGGTGTTTGGTTTTCACATTGTACATTTTAAAGTTAAAAAATAAAAAAGAACAAAAGTGTAGTCATTCCCATTTTCTGATTAGTTGTCCCTACCCTTAACCTTTATTTCTTTTTAAAAGTAGATCTTCAGGGTTTTTTGTTTGTTTGTTTGTTTTTTAGTTTAGTTTAGTTTAGTTTATTATGTTATGTTAGTCACCATAGAATACATCATTTGTTTTTGATGTAGTGATCCACGATTCATTGTTTTCATATAACACCCAGTGCTGCATGCGGTACGTGCCCTCCCTAATACCCATCACCAGGCTAACCCATCCCCCACCCCCTCCCCTCTAAAACCCTCAGTCTGTTTCTCGGAGTCCATAGTCTCTCACGGATCATCTCCCCTCCGATTTCCCCCCCTTCATTTTTCCCTTCCTTCTCCTAATGTCCTCCCTGCTATTCCTTATGTTCCACAAATAAGTGAAACTGTATGATAATTGACTTTCTCTGCCTGACTTATTTCACTTAGCATAATCTCCTCCAGTCCCAAACATGTAGTTGTAAAAGCTGGGTATTCATCCCTTCTGATGGCTGAGTAGTATTTCATTGTATATATTGACCACATCTTTATCCATCCATCTGTTGAAAGGCATCTCAGCTCCTTCCACAGCTTGGCTATTGTGGACATTGCTGCTATGAACACTGGGGTGCATATGGCCCTTCTTTTCACTACATCTGTGTCTTTGGGGTAAATACCCAGTAGTGCAATTACTGGGTCATAGGGTAGTTCTATTTTTAATTTTTTGAGGAACCTCTACACTGTTTTCCAAAATGGCTCTACCAACTTGCATTCCCACCAACAGTGTAAGAGGGTTCCCCATTCTCCAAAACCTCTCCATTTGTTTTTTGCCTTGTCAATTTTTGCCATTCTAACTGGCGTAATGTGGTATCTCAGTGTGGTTTTGATTTTAATTTCCCTGATGGATAATGATGATGAACATTTTTTCATGTGTCTGATAGCCATTTGTATGTCTTCTTTTGAAAAGTGTTCATGTCTCCTGCCTATTTTTTGACTTATTTGTTTTTTGGGTGTTGAGTTTGAGTAGTTCTTTATAGATCTTGGATATCAGTCCTTTGTCTGTAGTGCCATTTGTAAATATCTTCTCCCATTCTGTGGGTTGCCTCTTTGTTTTTTGACTGTTTCCTTTGCTGTGCAGAATCTTTTTATCTTGATGAAGTCCCAAAAGTTCATTTTTGCTTTTGTTTCACTTGCCTTTGGAGATGTTATCTTGAAAGAAGTTGCTGTAGCCGATGTCAAAGAGGTTACTCCCTATGTTCTCCTCTAGGATTTTGATGGGATTCCTGTCTCACATTGAGGTCTTACATCCATTTTGAGTTTATCTTTGTGTATAGTGTTAGAGAATGGTTGAGTTTTATTCTTCTGTATAGAGCTGTCCAATTTTGCCAGCACCATCTATTGACGAGACTGTCCTTTTTCCATTGCATAATTTTTCCTGCTTTGTCGAAGATATTTGACCATAGAGTTGAGGGTCCATATCTGGGCTCTCTATTCTGTTCCATTGGTCTATATGTCTGTTTTGGGGCCAGTACCATGCTCTCTGGGTGATCACTGCTTTGTAATATAGCTTGAAATCAGGCAACGTGATGCCCCCAGCTTTGTTTTTCTTTTTCAACATTTCCTTGGCGATTCGGGGTCTCTTCTGATTCCATACAAATTTTAGGATTGTTCCAACACTTTGAAAAATGTCATGGGAATTTTGATCAGGATGGCGTTGAAGGTATAGATTGCTCTGGGTAGCATAGACATTTTAACAATGTTTATTCTCCTCTTATTAATGTGTTCTATGACATTGATTGACTTGCGAATGTTGAACCACCCTTGCATCCCGGGGATAAATCCCACTTGGTCGTGGTGGATGATCCTTTTAATGTACTGTTGGACCCTATTTGCTAGGATTTTATTGAGAATTTTGGAATCCATATTCATCAGGGATATCGATTGGAAATTCTCTTTTTTGATGGGGTCCTTGCCTGGATTGGGGGTTAAGGTAATGCTGGCCTCATAGAATGAGTCTGGAAGCTTTCCTTCTGTTTCTATTTCTTGAAACAGCTTCAGGAGAATAGGGATTATTTCTTCTTTGAATGTTTGATAGAATTCCCCAGGGAATCCATCAGGCCTTGGACTCTTGTTTTTTGGGAGGTTTTTGCTCACTGCTTCAATCCCTTTACTGGTTATTGGCCTATTCATGTTGTCAATTTCTTCCTGTTTCAGTCTAGGCAGTTTATAGGTTTCCAGGAAGGCATCCCTTTCTTCCAGGTTGCTCAATTTATTGGCATATAGTTGTTGATAATAATTTCTAATAATTGATTCTGTTTCCTTGCTCTCAGTCAACTTTATTAATTTGGGTCCTTTCTCTTTTATTTTGGATAAGTCTGGCCAGTGGCTTTTGATCTTATTAATTCTTTCAAAGGACCAGCTTCTAGTTTCATTGATCTGATCCACTGTGTTTCTGGTTTCTAATTGATTGATCACTGCTCTAATCTTAATTATTTCTCTTCTAATGCATAGCTTAGGAATCGTTTGTTGCTTTTTCTCTAGTTCTTTAAGGTGTAAAGTTAGTTGGTGAATTCGGGGTTTTTCTATTTTTCGGGTGAGGCTGGAATGGCTATGTATTTCCCCCTTAGGACCGCCTTTGCTGTATCCCATAGGTTTTGGACCGATGTGTTTTCGTTCTCATTGGTTTCCATGAATTGTTTAAGTTCTTCTTTGATTTCCTGGTTGACCCAAACATTCTTGAGCAGAGTGGTCTTTAGCTTCCAAGTGTTTGAATTTCTTCCAAATTTTTTCTTATGATTGAGTTCCAGTTTTAAAGCATTATGGTCTGAGAAGATTCAGGGAATAATCTCAATCTTTTGGTGTCGGTTGAGACCTGATTTGTGATGAAGTATGTGGTCTATTCTGGAGAAAGTTCCATGTGCACTCGAGAAGAATGAGTATTCTGTTGTTTTAGGGTGGAATGTTCTGTATATATCTATGAGGTCCATCTGGTCCAGTGTGTCATTCAAAGCTCTTCTTTCTTTGTTGATATTCTGTTTAGATGATCTGTCTATTGCTGAGAGTGGAGTATTGAGGTCTCCTACAATTAACATATTGTTATCAATATCACTCTCTTTTGGTTAACAGTTGGCCTATGTAGATGGCTCCTCCCATGTTGGGGGTGTAGATATTTACAATTGTTAGATCTTCTTGTTGGATATATGCTTTAAGAATGATATAGTGTCCTTCTGTGTCTCTAATTACAGTCTTTAGCTTAAAATCTAATTTGTCTGATATAAAAATTGCCACCCCAGCTTACTTTTGAGGTCCGTTGGCATGGAAGATGGATATCCATCCCATCGCTTTCAGTCTGGATGTATCTTTAGGTTGAAAACGAGTCTCTAGTAGACAGCATATGGATGGGTCCTGTCTTTTATCCAATCTGCAATCCTGTGCCTTTTTATGGGAGCATTTAGGCCGTTCAAGTTGAGAGTAACTATTGAGAGATATAAATTTATTCTCATCATGTTGCCTGTGAAGACCTTGTCTTTATAGATTGCCTCTGTAAATTTCAGTTCTATATCACTCTTGGGGTCTTTCTCCTTTTATAGAACCCCCCCCTTAATATTTCCTGCAGGGCTGGCTTAATGGTCACATATTCTTTCAGTTTCTGCTGCTCTTGGAAGCTCTGCATCTCTCCATCCATTCTAGATGACAGCCTCGCCGCATAAAGTATTCTTGGCTGCATGTGTCTGAATAAGGTCTTGCCAGCCCTTTCTGACTTGCCAGGTCTCTGTGGATAGGTCTGACATTATTCTGATGTTCCTCCCTCTGGATGTAAGCAATCTCTTCCCCCTAACTGCCCTTAAGATGGTTTCCTTGGTTCTAAGATTTGCGAGTTTTACATTACATGCTGGGGCGTTGGCCTGTTTTCCTTGATCTTGGGAGGGGTCCTCTCTGCTTCTAGGACACAAATATTTGTTTCATTCCCCAGATTAGGGAAGTTCTCAGCTAGATTTGCTCAAATATATCTTCTAGTCCTCTCTCGCCACCCCCTCACGGATCCCAGTAATTCTGACATTGGAACGTTTCATGGTGTCACTTATTTCTCTGATTCTCTTTTCATGGATTCTGAGGTGTTTTTCCCTGGCCTCTTTTTCCTTCTTGTCTATTAATTGGTCTTCTAGATCACTAAGTCATTCTTCTGCCTTGCTTACCCTAGCTGTTAGATTATCTAGATTAGATTGGATCTCACTGATAGCATTTTTAAGTTCTGCCAGTTCAGCTTTCATTTCTGCCCTTAGAGACTCTACATTGCCATTAATCAATTTCTCCATCCTAGCTACTGTCTTGACAATTGCTACCCTGAATTCCATCTCCGACATCTTGGTGATATCTGTATCCATTTATGAATCTGTGGCAGAAGTCACAGTCTCTTGAGTCTTTCCTATTTTGGGGGTTCCTTCTCTGAGTCATTCTGTTGAGGGGTGGTTGAGGGAATGTACAGAGTAGAAATTATTGACCACGACCCAAGCAAGATGCACCTTTTTATAGGAAGTTTAGGGTTGCTGGCCACTTGTTCTCCAGCCTGTCTTCTGGGGGAGGAGCCTGCCGTGCTGTTACTCGGGCAAACTTGTTTGGGCAGTTGCCCTGCCCCCTGTGGCAGGGGATGGACTCAGTGAAAACCCGTTTTGGGGGGCTTTTGTTCTCTGGCGGCTTTCCATGGAAGCTTTCTGCGTCTCTTCTGAGAGCCAGCGCAGAAGAGATCGTTTCCAACCCTCTCTGCCTGAGAGCAGAAATATCGCAGTCTGTTCTTCGGTGAGTTCTCCAGGCCACATTATCTCCGTTTCTGTCTGTGCTGCTATGAACTGCAGCGTCCTGGGTTGTGTGCCCCTCAGCAGCACTCCCAGTCCTCGCCTCCTGGTCGGGACATGTCTCTGCCCTTTCTGTTTCTAAAACCGACAGCCTCCCCCAGTTCCCATGCACCCCACTGTTCCACGTTTCAGTCTGGGGACTGCCCTAAAGTCCTTTTCCTGCCGCTACCGGTGTGCGAGTCTGTGCCCCGTGCCCAGCGCGGGAGGCTATCGCTCACTAGCGGTGTAGGATCCCGACGGCCAGGCTCCCTCCTGCTCCGTTTATCCTCCGATAGCTGCCTGCGGAATCACGGCTCCCCGCTTCATACCTCCAAATCAACCGACTGCGATATTCTGTTTGTAGAGATCCAGATATATCTTCTTATATCTCAGGGTGATTTCCTGGGTGTTCGGAGTGGTCTGGTAGATATCCAGCTCAATTCAGGGACCGGTTGGAAAAGGGTCCCCTACTCCTCCGCCATCTTTTCCTCCCCTGAAGTAGATCCTCAGTTAATGATTAAAAAAACAAAACATATTCTTCAAATAATGAAAAACCATATTATTTAAATAGACTTTTTTAAAGACCCGAAGAAAACTAATTTTAAAAATGCAATAACCCCAATTGAAATTTCTATGGATAGGTAAGACAGCAGACTGGATACAGCAGAGGTGAAAATTAACTAGGAAAATAGAAGAAATAATTGAGGATATAAGGGAAGAGACCAAAAGACAACCATGGAGACATGAAAGAGAGGTTAAGATATATGGGGCCTAGATAAGAAAGTCTAAATATGTTTAATCTGAGACACCAAATCAGATTCAAAAGGCCAAATGAATTTTGATTATGTTCAGTTAGCCAGCATACAGTACATCGTAAGTTTTTCTTGTAGTGTTCAACAATTCATTAGTTGCCTATAACACCCAGTGCTCACCCCAACCCGTGCCCTCCTTAATACCCATCGGCCGGTTACCCCATCCCCCTACCCCTCCCTTCTGTAACCCTCAGTTTGTTTCCTGGAGTCCAGAGTCTCTCATGGTTTGTCTCCCTCTCTGATTTCTTCCCATTCAGTTTTCCCTCCCTTCCCCTGTGGTCCTCCGCTCTATTCCTTATGTTCCACATAGGAGCTTGACTTATTTCACTTGGCATAATCCCCTCCACTTCCATCCATGTCAAGGCAAATGGTGAGTATTCATCCCTTCTGAAGGCTGAGTAATATTCCATTGTATATATGTACCACATCTGTAACCATTCATCTGTTGAAGGGCCTCTCAGTTCCTTCCACAGTTTGGCTATTGTGGACATTGCTGCTATGAACTATGGGGTGCATGTGCCCCTTATTTTTACTACATACATATCTTCAGGGTAAATGCCTAGTAGTGCAATAGCTGGGTCATAGGGTAGCTGTATTTTTAATCTCTTGAGGAACCTCCATACTGTTTTCCAGAGTGGCTGTACAAGCTTGCATTCCCACCAACAGCGTAAGAGGGTTCCCTTTTCTCCACACCTTTGCCGACGCTTGTTTCCCGTCTCGTTCCTTTTGGCCATTCTAACTGGTGTAAGGTGGTATCTCATTGTGGTTTTGATTTGTATTTCCCTGATGGCTAGCGATGTTGAACATTTTTTTTAATGTGTCTGTTAGCCATTTGGATGTCTTCTTCAGAGAAGTGTCTTTTCATATCTTCTGCCCATTTCTTGACTGGTTTGTTTTTGGGGTGTTGAGTTTGAGAAGTTCTTTATAGATCTTGGATATCAGCCCCTTATCTGAAATGTCATTTGCAAACATCTTCTCCCATCCTCTGGATTGCCTCTTAGTTTTGTTGACTGCTTCCTTTGCTGTGCAAAAGGTTTTTATCTTGATGAAGTCCCAAATGTTCATTTCTGCTTTTGTTTCTGCTGCTTTTAGAGACGTGACTTGAAAAAGTTCTTGTGGCCAATGTCAGAGATTATTGCCTATGTTCTCCTCTAGGATTTAATGGATTCTTGTCTCACATACAGGTCTTTCACCCATTTTATCTTTGTGTATGGTGTAAGAGGATGTCTCGTTTTATTCCTCTGCATGTGGTTGTCGAGGTTTCCCAGCACCATTTATTGAAGAGACTGTCTTTTTTTTCCCATTCGATGTTCTTTCCTACTTTGTCAAAGATTAGTTGACCATAGAGTTGAGAGTCCATTTCTGGGGTCTCTACTCTGTTCCACTGATCTATGTGTCTGTTTTTGTGCCAATACCATACTGTCTTGACTACAGCTTTGTAATATAGCTTGAAGTCAGGCACTGTGGTACCTCCAGCTTTGGTTTTCTTTTTGAACATTCCCCTGGCAAATCAGGGTCTTTTCTGTTCCATAGCAATTTTAGCATTATTTGTTCCAGCTCTGTGAAAAATGTCAATGGTATTTTGAAAGAGATTGCATTGAAAGGGTAAATTGCTCTGGGAAGCATAGACATTTTAACGATATTTATCCTTCCAATCCATGAGCATGGGATGTTTTTCCATCTCTTTGTGTCTTCCTCAATTTCTTTCATAAGTGTTCTGTAGTTTCTAGAGTACAGATCCTTTACCTGCTAGGTTACGTTAATTCCTAGGTTTATTTTGGTTTTTGGAGCTGCTGTAAATGGAATTCTAATTATGGAACATTATTAAGATAAATAGCAAGACATCAAATCTAGACCCATAATAGCGTACCTGCAGTAAACACAAAAAGAAAAAGAATTCCTCCCCCTCCCCTGCAAGAGTAAAATCTTTAGAGCAACCAAAAATTGTGGGGAAAAGGAGCAGAGTGGGGAACAGATTATGTCCAAAGGAGAAACAGGCAGACAGCTAATTTCTAAAGAGCAATTATGAGAGACAAAGGGCAGTGGAATGACATTTTCTGTATGATCAAAGAAAGTAACTACTCACCTAGGATTCTCTATGCTGTGAAAATGTATATCAAGAGTAAGAGGAAATAAAGGCATTTTTATTTTTTTTTCAAGATTTTATTTATTTGGAAGAGAGTGAGAGAAGGAGTGAGAGAGGAAGAACAAGTGGGGGGAGGGGCAGAGAGAGAGGGAGAAGCAGACTCCACGCTGAGCAGTGAGCCTGAAGTGGGGCTCAATCCCAGGACCCTGGGATCATGACCTGAGCCAAAGGCAGACACTTAATCAACTGAGCCACCCAGGCGCCCAATAAAGACATCTTAAACAGAGATTCATTACCTGGAAGCTCTCGCTCATGGAAATTTTAAAGAACATACATAAACCAACAGAAGAAAAATAATCCCAAATCGAAATTCTGAGATGGAAGAGGAGAGGGGAAAAAATAATTAAATATGTCCTTCAATTTGAATGACACTGACAGTATCATATAAGTTATAAAAATGTTGAGTATTTTTTAAAGATACAAGAGAGAATTAAAACACAAAGCAACAATACACATAAGTTTGGAGCCATGTAAATTGAGTTAAAAGCATTCAAAACTCCTTGCATTATCATTATCCATGAACAGAGAGGACAAAATCCTCACCAAAATTTCATCATATCAAGAGTAGCAATGTATGAAACAGACGAATGAAATCACAACTAAATTCAGTTTACCTAAGAAATGCAAGGTTGGTTTGACATGAGCACTTAATGTAATTCACGACATTGACAAATTTTTTAAAAATTATCTCAATATATGCAAAACAAACATCTATTATCTTTCAACATTCATGATAAAACTTAGAAAACGAGTAGTAGAAGGGAACTTTGTTAATACAATCGTAACAGAAAGACCCTAGGTGACCCCATAATAAATGCCCTTTGGTGTTCTCACCTTTTATAATCCTTTACCCTTAAGTGTAGCCAAGCTCTGTGACTTGAGTCTAGCTATTAGAAAATGGCAAATGTAATGGAATTTTGCAGATACAATGGTTAATTTTGAGTTGATCAAAAGGGGATTATTCTATGTAAGCCTGATTTAAGCAGGTGAAACCCTTAAAAGTGGACTGAGCCCTCTCTGCAGTGAAATTCTCCTTGTTGGCCTCATGAGGTAAGCAGCCATATTGGGGAAGCCTACCTGGCCAAGAACAAGGAACAACCTTGCTATAGACTATTTGTTCCCCCCACTCCCAAATTCATGTATTAAATCTTAATGTTCCATGTAATAGTATTTGGAGGTGGGGGCTTTGGGAAGTGATGAAGTCATGAAGGTGGAGCCCTCATGAATGGGATTAGTGCCCTTATAAATAAAGGATGCCTGAGAGAGTTCCCTTGGCCCTGTGCCTTATGAGGAAACAGGAGGAAGACCAGCATCCATGAACCAGGAAGCCGGCCCTCACTGGACACTGAATCTGCCAGTGCCTTGATTTTGGACTTCCTAGCCTCCAGAATTGGGAGAAACAATATAATAAGACAGTTTAGCAAGATAGGTGAATCTAAGCTCAATATACAGAATACTGTTATTTCTATAAGCTAGCAACAAACAGGAAATGAAATTGATTTTTGAAAATAATATCTATAATGGGGTCAAAAGTATTCAATTACTGGGAATAAATCTAAAAAACATCGGCAGGACCTTTATAGGAAATTTTTTAACATTGAGAGTTAATCAACTGAAATACTGTTAGGAAAACTCAGTATTATGTCTTTTCCCTATAAAGTATTTATAGATTCAATGCAATTCTAATCAGAATCTTTGCTTTGTAAAGCTTGACAAGTTGATTATAAAAGACCTATGGAGCCTTTTCCCCCCTCTCTTCTTTCTATTCCCAAACTTTCAGTTCAAAAGCATAGAAACAGGGAGCTGTGGTGGCCCAGAGTGTGGTGTTGGAGCCTGGCTAGAATGGGGAAGGCATAAAAGTGGGAGAGCCACCCTGCAGTGTTGGAACACCCCTGAAAGGTCAACAACAGAGAATGTGGTATCACGGACTGAAGGGAAAGAACAGTCCAGCATGGGGTTTTCAGAGCCTGTGGGGGCAGTAAATCATCTGCAGAAGACGTGGCCTGGCACAGGGTGTCTGAGAAAGGAGATATTTACATGTCTCAAAGTACTTTCCCTAAAATACTAATGAGTTATAAAGTGGAAAGTTAACATTCCAGAGGAGAAACCTGGCAGATATTACCTCCAGGATCAATGCTCACATCACCAACAATGGGACAAACCAAATTGTAGGTCACATGATAGGATGCAATGAGAAGAGTAGAGGACCACTTCAGTCATACTCTTGCTAAAAATGTATGATCTGAATTTTTTTTAAGTTTTTTTTTTTTAATTTGTCAGAGAGAGAGAAAACACAAACAGGGGGAGTGGCAGGCAGAGGGAGAAGCAGGCTCCCCACTGAGCAGGGAGCCCGATGCAGGACTTGATCCCAAGACACCAGGATCATGACCTGAGCTGAAGGCAGTTGCTTAACCAACTGAGCCACCCAGGCGTCCCTGATCTGAATTTTATCATCAGGAAACATAAGAAAAACCCACATTGAAAGACATTTTCCATTACTGGAATTAACTCTTTAATAAAAGATTAAAAGTCATGAAAATTAAGGAACGACTAAGGAACTATTCTAAACTGAAAGAACTAAGAGACACAACATCTGAATTAAATACATGACTCTGAACAGGACATTCCGTGCATATAGGATATTACAGACACGTGACAAAACTTAAAAATATGATGATTAAATGACAGCATGTACAGGGTGCCTGGGTGGCTCAGTTGGTTAAGCGTCCACCTTCGGCTCAGGTCATGAGTCCGGGGTCCTGGGATCGAGCCCCATGTCGGGCTCTCTGCTTAGTGGGGAGCCTGCTTCTCCCTCTCCCTCTGCCTGCCGCTCTGCCTACTTGTGCTCTGTCAAATAAATAAAATCTTTTAAAAAAATGATAGAATGTATAGTTGACATGGATTGAGTGGGTGCACTTATAGGCAGATGTTTTCAATAAATACATGATAGTACTGTAAATGTATTTTCTCTTATGATTTCAATAACATTTTTTCTCTAGCTTCCTTTATTCTAAGAATATAATATGGAATACATATAACATACAAAACACAGGTTAATTGACTGTTCTGGTACCAGTAAGTTTTCTGGTCAACAGCAGATTATTAGTAAAGTCAAAAGTTGGGGAGTCAAAAGTTATTCACGTATTTCTGACTGCAAAGGGTTAGTGCCCCTAACCCCGATATTATTCAAGGGTTAATTGTATGAGAGCTAATTATCTGATTGTCAGGGTTGTACAGTAGTTATGTGGAATGTACTGATTTGTAGGATATAAATGCTATGGGAATTAGGCATAATTTAACAATTTACCTGCAAATCGTTCTGGGGGGAAAAAGTTCTTTTTACTCCAATTTTTCTTTTCTCTAATTTTAAGACTGTTTTCAAAAAGTAAATCAAAAATAAACAGAAAAGGTGAAAAGCCTTAGGCAAATCTTATTTCACCATGAGGAAAGAGCTACGAATCAGTACTTATAATTAAAATTAAAATTATACATAGGTTTTATGGCACTATAAAAATTGTAATACAAACACTGACAATAGCCTTAGCAGCAATATATCAAAATGATCTCTGTGTAAATCTCTAGGTCCATATGTAGTAATAAAAACTGGAAAACATAAAAAGGCTATCAATTAACACCACTGAAGTACTAATGACAATTTGGTTCGTTGGGTGCTGTTTAAAAAGCTGGTATTTGGGCAGCCTGAAGCATGTAAAACTCAATAGTGCTGGTTTCCACGTATAAAACCTGCTTAAAAGTTAATTAGGTGCCAAGAGACATAGCTTAAAATATTATATAAACTTTCATTACACACATGATCCAAACCTGTTTTCCTTTAATAAAGATTTTCACACATCATACGTTTAGTAGGACACAATTAAGATGTTATACAAACATCCAGTAAATGAATTATTATTGATCTTTCAGAACATGTACTTTTTCTTCAAAGTCTGTAAAAATTCTTTTGACGATTTCACTACTAGATCGTACTTCACATGTGGTTCACAAGTAGATTCTAAAGAGGAGGTCTTACACAATGAGTCTGATTCAAATTCAGCAGCAGCTGAAAAGAAAAAGAATTACATTCTTTATCTAAAATTTTAACTTTGTAGTTAACTACAAGTTAGTAAAAAACAAAGTTGAAGCCTTATGAGTGTTAAGAAGAATGAAAAATATCTGCATAGAACTACAAAATACAAGATGACTTTTAAATATATTTTGCTCATGGTTGCCCACCAAGTTAACTGCTATTGTGGGTAAATATCAGGGCTTCTAGTTTCTCATTACGAGATGAAATTACATGATGATGACAGAGCCCACCCCTGAACAACCATATACTATAAACGGAAAAATCAAACAGGCAGTTTTAGAGTTGAATATACCATGACAGGTATAAAACAAGACACTATAAGAACACACAAAAGGGACATCCTAGTTTTCTATCAATATTGTCTGCTTTTTCGTGGAGGTGATATGTAAACTGATACCTGAAGTACAAGGAAAAAGTGTGCCAGGTGGAGGCAAGACACATATACAAAGAACATATACAAAGAGTGAGGAAGAACACTTGTGGAATTGCAAGTAGTCTACGCTGAAGAGACAGCTATATGGGCTATAATTGCTTAACTATTACTAAGACAAGTCTGGTTTTTTTGGTCTTATACCACTAGCAGAAACAAGAATTTGAGAAAGCCCACTTATTCAGGTTGACGGTTCCATAGGAGAGGCAGAAGTGAAGGAAGATTATAGCCAGAAATAATAACAGATACGTAGACGTTTGGAGATTTTTAAAAAAAAGTCTGAACAAACACGATGATTAAATGAGGAATAAGTATGTTCTTCATTATGTTTATGTTTTACATTTTTTATTACATAGATATAAAAAAAATTTATGTAGTACCTATTATCCAAACAAGGGAAAGGGATGCCATTTACTATTCATAGTTTATTTCCAAAATCAATGACCATCTTAATTCATAAATTTGCCAACATACCTTCTTCTAGTTCTCTAGTTATACTCCTTTCCATCTCCTGCTGCATCTGAAATAAGTCAAATATTATTTATAATGTTCAAGTTAAAGAGACATTATTGTAGGAATTATATATAGCTTATGAAATGCGGTCTTTAAATAACACTTTTAGAGACTAAAACTAAGTTAGGGATTGCTTAAATAGAAAGATAATCACATAAATTAAATAAATCCCTACTTATTTTAATCTTAGGTAACTAAGAAGAAACATATGTAATGCTATTTAGATGAATCTGATAAAAAGCACAATTAATATAGGTCTATTGAATATAGATACTTTCTGGAAGAAGAGGAAGATGGCGGAGGAGTGGAGGACCATAGTTTTGTTGGTCCCTGGAATTCAGCTGGATAGCTTTCAAATCATTCTGAAGACCTGTGAACTCAACCTGAGATCTAAAAAAAGAACTGTGGCAATTCTACAAATAGAAAAGCAACCACTTTCTGCAAGGTAGGAGGTGTGGAGAAGCGAATCTGAGGTGGTATATGGGAGATAAACCGTGGGGGCGAGGGAGCCTACATAAGCCGGCTATCAGAAAGTGATAAAGCAGTGGTGCGCAAATCAGAACTTTTAGAAGTCCGCTCCGGCGAGGGGCATCCCTGCTTGAAAGGCACTCAGGTGGAGAAGCAGGGTGGAACCCTAGGTGGAACAGCCTTATCTCAGGATCCCCAGGGTCACAGAAAGAATGGGGGTGCCTGAGTATGGGAGAGTTCCCAGGCATTTGAGCAGTGAAGCCGGCTGCAATCAGAGAGCTGAGGAGGGGGGCGTTCAGCTCAGTGTTGCCATAAACCACAAACCGCAGCCAGTTGGGCGACCGCTCTCAGAGCAGGGGCCATACAAGTGGCAGAACCAGGGCAAGACCTCCCTCCCTCTCCCAGGAGGAGCGGCATGAATGCATGCCACAGGAGACTGCAAAGTTTGGAAACTCCAAAGGGAGTTGGTGTGGCTGAGATAAAAATGTTCAGTCACAGGCTGGGTGTACACAGAAGGCAGACAGAAACCAGGGAGATAAGAGTGATTGACAGCTTCTCCGTGAGGGCACACTGAAGAGCGGAGGGTGCCAGCTTTCAGCTCCAGGGCTGGACGCTGGGAGGCTGACATTTTCATTCTCATCCTATAAAGTGGTGCGGAAAGCCTTCAGGGAACAGAAGCCACATAGAGCAATCCCGAGGCCCTGACTTAGGCTGGCCCCTGGCAAGGGCAGTGCAGTACTGCCGGAGCAAAGACCCCTGGGAATCAGCACAACAGGCCTCTCCTCCAGAAAATCAGCAAGAACATCCGGCTAAGACCAAGTTTACCGATCACACAGAACTGCAAAACTCCAGCACTAGACGAAAATACTATATAGAAGTCATGGCTTTTTCTCATGATTCCTTAATCTCTCAATTGTAATTTTTCTTCCTTTACAACCAATTTCTTATTTTATCAACTCGGTTTTTAAAAATGTTTTTAATGTTCATTTTTATAATTACATTCTATACTTTCATTGTATTTAATTTTATTTTTGCATATATGTAAGTTTTTCTTTCTTTACAATTTTGGGATATAGTTTCTTCTAACAAACAGACCAAAATACACCCAGAATCTAGTGTATTGCTCTGTTCTCATCAGCTGTCCGATTATATTCTCTTTTGACTTTAATTCTTAGTTTACTTATTTTTGTGGCTTCAGGTCTCCTCTGATTTGTTAAGAGTAGATTTCTCTGCGGTCGTTGTTGCTCTTTTAGTATTTTGTTCTCTAATTCATCTATTCTTCTCTGGACAGAATGACTAGATGGAAAAACTCACCTCAAATAAGAGAACAAGAGGCAGTACTGACTGACAGGGACCTCATCAGTATGGATAAAAGTAAGATGCTGGAATTAGAGCTTGGAATAACAATCCTAAAGATACTAGCTGGGCTTGAAAAAGCATAGAAGACACTACAGAATGCCTTTCTGGAGAAATAAAAGAACTAAAATCTTAACAAATCGAAATCAAAAGGCTATTAATAAGCTGCACTAAAAAATGGAGGCTCTCCCTCTGGAAAACAGTATGCAGGTTCCTCAAGAAGTTAAAAGTAGAGCTACCCGATGACCCAGTAATTGTACTACAAGGTATTGACCCCAAAGATGCAAATGTAGTGATCAGAAGGGGCACCTGGACACCAATTTTTATAGCAGGAATATCCACAATAGCCAAACTGTGGAAACAGCCCAAATGCCCATCAACAGATGAATGGATAAAGAAGATGTGGTATATATAAATACAATGGAATATTACTACGCCATCAGAAGGATGAAATCTTACAATTTACATTGACGTGGATGGAAATGGAAGGTATTATGCTGAGAGAAAAGTCAATCGGGGAAAGACAGTTAGCATATGGTTTCATACACATGTGAAATATAAGAAACAGTGCAGAGAATCATAGGGGAAGGGAGAGAAAACTAAAATGGGAAGAAACCAGAGAGGGAAACAAACCATGAGAGACTCTTAACTATAGGAAACCAACTTGAGGTTTGCTGGAGGGGAGGTGGGTGGGGGAATGGGGTAAGTGGGTGATGGGCATGAAGGAGGGCACGTGATGTGTAGAGCCCTGGCTGTTATATACAACTGATGATTCACTGAACACTACATCTGAAACTAATGATATAACATATGTCAGCTAACTGAAGAGAAATTTTAGGGGTGCCTGGGTGGCTCACTTGGTTAAGCGGCTGTGTTCAGCTCAGGTCATAATCCCAGGGTCTTGGGATCAAACCCATGTTGGGCTCCTTGCTCAGCGGGGAGTCTGCTTCTCCCTCTCTGTGCTCTCTCACTATCTCTCTGTGTCAAATAAATAAATAAAATCCTTAAAATAAAAAGAAATTTTAAAGAATTTATCACATACATATGGGTAAGGTTGAAATAAAACATTATTTACTTATCTTTTCCAGACTTACTAAGCTATACTTAATAAAAATTATGTATTTAAAATAAAAAAGATTTGGAGGCTCTGCTAGGATAAATGAGGCAGAAAGGAGAAGTAGTGATACAGAAGACAAAATAAAATGTGGCACCTGGGTGCCTCAGTCGTTAAGCATCTGCCTTTGGCTCAGGTTATGATCCCAGGGTCCTGGGATCGAGCCGCGCATCAGGCTCTCTGTTCAGCAGAAAGCCTGCTTCTTCCTGACCCATGACCCCTGCTTATGTTCCCTCTCTTGCTGTGTCTACTCTGTCAATAAAATAAATGAAGTCTTTAAAAAAAATTTAAAAAAATTAAGAAATAATGGAGAATAAGGAAGCTGAGAAAAAAGAGAGATAAACAACTCCTGGATCATGAGGCGAAAATTCAAGAGATAAGTGATACCGTAAAGCGAAACAATATTAGAATAATTGGGATCCCAGAAGAAGAGGAAGGGGGGTTGGCAGAAGGTATATTTGAGAAATGATAGCGGAGAACCTCCCTAATCTGGGGAAGGAAACAGGCATTCAGATCCAGGAGGCACAGAGAACCCAACCCCCTTCAACATCAATAAAAACAGGTCAACACCTCGACATATAATAGTGAAGCCTGCAAATTTCAGAGACAAAGAGAAAATCCTGAAAGCAGCTCGGCACAAGAGGTCCTTAACCGACAAGGGTAGAAACGTTAGACTGGCAGCAGACCTAACCACAGAGACCTGGCAGGCCAGTAAGGACTGGCAGGATATATTCAGCGTGCTAAATGAGAAAAATATGCAGCCAAGAATACTTTATTTCTCCAGCAAGGCTGTCATTCAAAATTGAAGGAGACATAAAAGAGTTTCCAGGACAAAGAGAAACTGAAACATTTCTGATCACTAAACCAGCCCTGCAAGAAATATTAAAGGAGATCCTTTACGAAAAGAGAGAACCCCAAAGTAACACAGACTAGAAAGGAACAGAGACAATATACAGAAACAGGGACGTTACAGGTAATACAAAGGCACTAAATTCATAGCTTTCAATAGTTACCCTGAATGTGAATGGGCCAAATGCCCCAATCAAAAGATGCAGGGTATCAGACTGGATAAAAAAGCAAGACCCATCGATATGCTGTCTGCAAGAGACTCATTTTAGACCCAAGGACACCTCCAGATTCAAAGTGAGGGAGTGGAAAACCACTTATCATGCTAATGGACATCAAAAGAAAGCTGGGGTAGCAATCCTTATACCAGACAAATTGGATTTTAAACCAAAGACTGTAATAAGAGATGAGGAAGGACAGTATCATAATGAAAGGGGTCTATCCAACAAGAAGATCTAACAATTGTAAATATCTGTGCCCCTAACATGGGAGCAGCCGATTACATAAACCAATTAATAACAAAATTAAAGAAACACATTGATGATGATACAATAACAACAGTGAACGACACACTGGACTGTGGGAACAGAAAGCCACAACCACCACCGGTGCAGGTTCGTTCGGCCTCCGAGATCTCTGAGAAAACTTGAGATTGCAGGGTTAAAAATGACCTGAAAGGATCAGAGTGAAATGCCCTTGGGATGTGTGTGGTCTGTTCTAAAGTAGGCAGCAGCAGATGTTTTGTAGATAGGAAGCCACCTGTAAACAGCACACTGTGCACTCCCCTCTTTGTTCCCTTGCCCTGTAAATAGCACACTGTGCATTCCCCTCTTTGTTCCCTTGCCCTGTAAATGGCACGCTGTGCACTACTCCCCTCTTCGTTCCCTTGTCCTGCTTTAAAGATTCTTATCATACACACTGGGCTAATCCTATGTACATGTAAGAATGTGCCTTACTAAGCCCCAGCTGTAAACCATTCTAGATCTATATCGCTGTACAAGGTATGTAAGATTACGGAAAATAAACCTCGTGACCTTGGGCTCATTGCTCGGGGTCCCCTGTGCCTCACTCTACCGTCGTCTCTTTTCCTCAGTTCCTTCGCCGCCCCAGGTCCACGACTGTCCAAGGTCGACACTGGACCAGATGGACTTCACAGATATATTCAGAGCATTCCAACCTAAAGCGACAGAATACACATTCTTCTCAAACGCACGTGGAACTTTCTCCAGAAGAGATCACATACTGGGTCGCAAATCAGGTCTCAACCGGTACCAAAAGTATCGGATCATTCCCTGCATATTTTCACACCACAACGCCTTGAAACTTGAACTCAATCACAAGAGGAAATTTGCAAAGAACTTAAATACATGGACGTTAAAGTTAATGAATGGATCAACCAGGAAACTAAAGAAGAATTAAAAGAATTCATGGAAACAAAGGAAAATGAAAACACAACTGTTCAAAACCTTTGGGATGCAGCAAAGGCAGTCCTGCGGGAGGGGGGAAGTATAGAGCAGTAACAGCCTTTCTCAAGAAAAAAGAAAGGTCCTAAATACACAACCTAACCTTTAACTTAAAGGAGCTGGAGAAAGAACAGCAAATAAAGCCTAAACCCAGCAGGAGATGAGAATTAATAACGATCAGAGCAGAAATCAATGAAATAGAAACCAAAAGAACAGTAGAACACAGCCATGAAACTAGGAGCTGGTTCTTTGATCTTTGAATGAATTAATAGGATCGATAAACCCCTGGCCAGATTTGGCAAAAAGAAAGGAGAAAGGATCCAAATCAATAAAATCATGAATGAAAGAGGAGAGATCACAACCAACACCAAGGAAGTACAAACAATTTTAAGAACATATTATGAAAGACTATATGCCAACAAATCAGGCAATCTGGAAGAAATGGATGCATTCCTAGAGACGTACATCCTACCAAAACTGAAACAGGAAGAAACAAAAAAACCTGAACAGACCCACAACCAGCAAGAAAATTGAAGCAGTAATCAAAAATCTCCCAACAAACAAAACTCCAGGGCCGGATGGCTTCCCTGGGGAGTTCTAACAAACACTTAAGGAGGAATTAATGCCTATTCTTCTGAAGCGGTTTCAAAAAATAGAAATGGAAGGAAAACTTCCAAACTCTTTCTATAGCAGGCATTGGTGGTATAGTGGTGAGCATAGCTGCCTTCCAAACTCTTTCTACGAGGCCAGCATTACCTTGATCCCCAAACCAGACAAAGACCCCACCAAAAAGGAGAATTACAGGCCAGTATCCCTGATGACCACAGATGCAAAAGTTCTCATCAAGATACTCGCCAATAGGAGCCAACAGTACATTAAGAGGATTATTCACCACGACCAAGTGGGACTTATTCCTGGGCTGCAAAGGTGGTTCAACATCCGCAAATCAATGTGATATGCTACATTAATAAAAGGAAGGACAAGAACCATATGATCCGCTCAATAGATGCAGAAAAAGCATCTGACAAAGTACAACATGCTTTCTTGATTAAAACTCTTCATGGTGCAGGGATAGAGGGCACATACCTCAATACCATAAAAGCCATCTATGAAAAGCCCACGGTGAATATCATTCTCAATGGGGAAAAACTGCGAACTTCTCCCCTAAGGTCAGGAACACGGCAGGGATGTCCACTCTCACCACTGTTGTCCAACATGGCACTAGAAGTCCTAGCCTCAGCAATCAGACAATGAAAAGAAATAAAAGGCATCGGATCGGCAAAGACGAAATCAAACTCTCACTCTTTGCAGATGACGTAATACTCTATGTGGAAAACCCAAAATACTCCACCCCAAAATTGCTAGAACTCATACAGGAATTCAGCAAAGTGGCAGGATATAAAATCAATGCACAGAAATCAGTTGCATTTCTATACACTAACAACGAGACAGAAGAAAGAGAAATTAAGGAATCGAACCCATTTACAATTGCACCCAAAACTATAAGATACCCAGGAATACACCTAACCAAAGAGGCAAAGGATGTGTACTCTGAAAACTATAGAACACTCACGAGAGAAACTGAGGAAGACACAAAGAAATGGGAAAACACCCCATGTTCATGGACTGGAAGAACAAATTTGTTAAAATCTCTATGCTACCGCGACCCAGAGCAATCTGTGCATTCAAGGCAATCTCTATCAAAATAGCATCAACTTGTTTCACAGAGCTCGAACAAATAATCCTAAAATTTGAACAGAACCAGAAAAGACCCCGAAGAGCCAAAGGAATGTTGAGAAAGAAAACCAAAGCTGGTGGCATCACAATTCCGGTCCTCAAGCTCTATGACAAAGCTGTCATCATCAAGACAGTATGGTACTGGCACAAAAACAGACACATCGGCCAATGAAACAGAACAGCGAACCCAGAAATGGACCCTCAACTCCATGGTCACCTAATCTTCAGCAGAGCGGGAAAGAATAGCCAATGGAAAAAAGACAGTCTCTTCACCAAATGGTGTTGGGAAAACTGGACAGCCACATGCAGAAGAATGAAACTGGACCATTTTCTTACACCATACACAAAAATAGACTCAAAATGGATGTAAGACCCAAATGTGACACAGGAACTCATAAAAATCCTAGAGAACACAGGCAGCAACTTCTGTGACCTGGGTCGCAGCAACTTCTTGCTAGACACGTCTCCAAAGGCAAGGGAAACAAAGACTTCATCAAGATAAAAAGCTTTTGCACAGCAAAGGAAGCAGTCGACAAAAGCAAAAGACGACTGACAGAATGGGAGAAGATATTTGCAAATGACCTATCATATAAAGGCCTAGTATGCAAAATCTATATATAAAGAACTTATCAAACTCAACACCCAAAGAACAAATAATCCAGTCAAGAAATGGGTGGAAGGGGCGCCTGGGTGGCTCAGCTGGTTAAATGACTGCCTTCGGCTCCGGTCATGATCCTGGAGTCCCAGGATCCAGCATCAGGCTCCCTGCTCAGCAGGGAGTCAGCTTCTCCCCCTGAGTCTGCTCTCCCTCCTATGAGAGGGGGGAGCCCTCTCATGTGCTCTCTATCATTCTCTCTCTCAAATAAATAAAATCTTTAAAAAAATAAAAAAGAAAATGGGTGGAAGACGTGAACAGACATTTCACCAAAGAAGACATTCAAATGGTCAAGACACATGAAAAAATGCCCAATATCACTCGGCATCAGGGAAATAAATACAAATCAAAACCACAATGAGGTATCACCTCACACCTGTTGGAACGGCTAAAATGCACAAGTCGGGAAACAAATGCGGGTAGGGATGCAGAGAATGGGGAACCCTCCCACACTGTTGCTGAGAATGCAAGCTGGTGTAGCCACTCTGGAAAACAGTATGGAGGTTCCTCCAAAAAGTGAATATAGAGCTACCCAACGACCCAGCAACTGCAAAACTAGGGATTTACCCCAAAGATAGAAATGTAGTGATCCGAAGGGGCAACTATATCCCAATGTTTATAGTAATTTTATGTATTTGAGAATGAGAGATAGAGAGAGTGCACGAGTGGGGGGAGGGGCCGACGGAGAGGGAGCAGCAGACTCCCACTGAGCAGAGAGCCTGAAGCGGGGCTTTATCCCAGAACCCTGGAATCATGACCTGAGCTGAAGACAGACACTTAACTGACTGAACCACCAAGGCACCCCTCAGTACCCTACTTTAGACCCCATTTTGGGCATTCAATGAAAGGATACCTTTTACAAGAAAGGTCTAAGTAAGAACATTCTAGATGGGAATACTTGTAATATACAGTTGATCCTTGACCAACATGTGTTTGAATGGTACAGGTCTACTCTACTTACACATGGACTTTTTTTGATACTGCATCGTAGTGTATTTTCTCTTATGTTTTTCTCAATAACATTTTCTTCGCTAGCTTATTTTATTGTGAGAATACAGTACATAATACATGTAATGTACAAAACATGTGTTAATGGATTATTTAATGTTATGGGTAAGGCTTCCAGAAGAAAGAGAAATCAGGTCGAACTAGGCTATTAGTAGTTTAGTTTTTTAGATCCCATGCATAAGTGAAATCATACGGGTATTTGCCTTTCTCTGAGTTATTTTACTTAGCAAAACACTGGGTCTACCAGTGTTGTCACAAATGGCAAGATCCCATTCTTTTTTATAGCTGAGTAATATTTCATTGTATACATATAACATATCTTCTTTATCCATTCGTCTATTGATGTACCCTGAGGTTGCTTCCATACTCTTGTTATTTTAAGTAATGTTTCAAAAAACACAGGGGTGCATACAACTTTTCGAATTAGTGTTTTCAATTTCTTTGGGTAAATCTCAGGAGTGGAATTACTGAATTGTATCGTATTTCTATTTTTAATTTTTTGAGGAACCATAACACTTTTTGACAGTAACATTATATTCAGGATGTAGACAATGAATAATCTGACAACATTACTAGACAGGGTTTGTAAAATTAATGACTCAATACCACTTGATGGGAGAAACTTTTATTGAAGGAATTTTATAATACCATTAATAAATACTATGTAAAATATAAACCACTTTTTCATATGACGTGACTTAAGGAACTACCAACGTAATGTTATTATCTTTTCCCCAAAGCTCGTTTCCTAAATATTTACTTCTGTGACCTTTGTTTATTTCCAGGTGAGAATTGTGCTTAGATAGCAGAAATAGCTTTAAGTCCATTAATAAATAGAACACATTTGCAATTTTATTTATACTTTTCCACTTATCAAAGATACAGGAGGGTAAGAAAATTATACACAGAAAAACAATGTACAATGTATCAACAAATTTTAATTTGAAGAATTATTAACTAGAAGGATTTTCTCATAACTGTTCGTTCTCAAACTATGCCCACAGAAATCTAAGGTTCCACTGGGGACACAGCAGGATTGAGGGAAAAGGAGGTCTACAGGTATAGTCCCATCTCTGCTTTAGCTGAACAGCTCTACCTGCCTCTGTTTTATATAATACAGTTTAATGCAAAAAAAATTTTTTTCCAAAGGTATAAAAGTCACTAACTTCGTCAAAGTCCCTAATTTTACATAAGAGACAAAAAGGCCCCAGAGAGATTGTAGTTTGCCTGAGGTCAAAAAACCATCTAGTTGCCAGCCAGGAATGTGGTGTAGGTCTTACTGAGCCTAGAGTTTTATCCCAGTTACTTCCTCATATTCAGGAACAACGCATGCATTTTTAACTATAACTCAGAGAATATGAATACATAAAACTTTGTCATGTGGCTCAATAATGTTCAGGCATTAGGCACAAAATAGCTTTCTAACTAAATTATAAATTTTAAAGTCATGAACAAAAATAGAGGAACAAAAGTTATCTTAACTCCTATTAGTAACAGTCAACATACGCAGGATTTACAAGCACAAAATTTTTTAACCAAAGGACAAGGAGCTTGAAGGAGAACATCTTTAGTTGAACCAAAGAACCTGAAACTGAGGAAATTCTTCCTTGAAAGAATTATCCATTTCTTTCAAATAAAACTTGGTTTATCAAAATCAATCAACAAATGAGTTACCTATGTTGTGGGTTATTTATAACAAAATTTAAAACACAAAACAGATTTCTCTTTACCATCTAGCATGCTCTGTCCAACCTCTCATCATTAGTTGGTATGTACAAAAGACATGATTAACTTTAATTATAATTTAAATCAAGTCAGAAATTCTAGGTAAACCTTCATTTCCATGCGAGGACTTTTCTCTACCTTCCTCACGACAGGAAGGGAGATTTGCCTAAAGGGTGAATTTGGGAGAAGGCACTAAGCAATGCCTACGTGGTTCCAAATCTCTTCTTTGAAAAGATGTGCCTGCCACAGTAACATGAATTCAAGTCTGCTCTCATCTTTGTGGGATGGGCATCAAACATTTGTTCCTTCCATTACAACTGTGTGTGGAAGTGCCTAATTTGGGATAAAGTACTGGGAAGCTCGCTGTAGCTACATACCTAAACCATATCCTCCTATTTGTTTGTATGTGTTAGTAACAAAGTTACTAAGCTTATCTCCATCTGCCTGACTCCTGTGTTCTCAACTCAGAAAGAGAAGAGCAATGTCATCTGCCACCTACTCCACCACAGTTCCAACAAGAAAAATGACCAGACAACACTTAGAAATGTTTTCTCCTTCCTTGACTTTATAACTAACATTCATTGTTCAAAGCAACATACTTGAAAGAGGGAAAAAGCGGAAAAGAACAATTTCAGAAACAAACATACAAAGTCAGACAAAATGAGGAGACAGAGGAGTATGTTCCAAATGAAAGAACAATACAACACTTCAGAAAAATAACTAAATGAAACCGAGATAAGTAATCTACCTGATAAAGAGTTCAAAGTAATGGACATAAAGATGCTCAGCAAACTTGGGAGAAGAATGGATGGATTCACTGAGAACTTCAACAAAGAGAAAATATAAAGAAGAACCCATCAGAGTTAAAGAATACAATAACTGAAATGAAAAATACACCAGAGGGAATCGACAGCAGATTAAAAGCTGCAGAACAGATTCGTGATCTGCAAGACAGGGTAGTAGAAATCCTCCAAGCCAAAAGTAAAAAAAAGAATTTTAAAAATGAGGACAGGCTAAGGGACCTCCTAGGATCGAGCCCCACATCAGGCGCCCTGATCAGGGAGCCTGCTTCTTCTCCCTTTCCCTCGGGCCTTCCCCTCCCACTTGTGTTCTCTCTCGCTTGCTCTGCTCTCTCTCTCTCATAAATAAATTAAAAAAAAAAAAGGAGGGGTGCCTGGGTGGCTCAGTCGTTAAGTGTCCGCCTTTGGCTCAGGTCATGATCCCAGGGTCCTGGGATCGAGCCCCACATCGGGCTCCCTGCTCAGGAGGAAACCTGCTTCTCTCTCTCCCACTTACCCTGCTTGTGCTCTCTCTCTGGCTGTCTCTGTCAAATAAATAAATAAAATCTTAAAAAAGAAAAAAAAGGAAAGGCCATAACTAGAAGTAAAAAAATTATGAAAGAAAGTTTTATTGGTAAAAGCAAACATACAGTAAAGATAATAGATCAATCACATTTATAAGGCCAGTACAAAGGTTAAGACAAAAGTAGTAATATCAATTATATCTACAGTAATTAGTTAAGGGATACACAAAATAAAAAGATGTAAACTAAGCCATCAAATAAATAAAACAACGTGGGGTGTAAAAATATAGTGTTTTTAAAATGTGTTTGAACTTAAGTAACCATCAACTTAAAATAAACTGCTATATACATAGGATGTTACATATGAACTTCATGGTGATCACAAACCAAAAATATATAGGCATCCAAGCATAACACTAAAGAAAGTCCTCAAATTAGAAGGGAAGAGAGCAAGACAATAACGATGCCAAATGAAAGAACAAGACTGAGGCCTCATTTACCCTGAGCCTATGCTACTTTTGTCTACGTTAATAAGACCATGAATATACCATCAAAACCATAACCCTATGTGCATTCATTGAAATGGATATTTTAATAACAATGATACACAATGGAAACTAGCTGCTATTTAAAGACTCCCTATCATTCCCGTATTAGTCATCAATCATTCAAGTGATGGCAAGGTAGATATACGTGAACTTTTTTTAAAAAATTCAAATTGTGGGGCGTCTGGGTGGCTCAGTCAGTTAAGTGTCTGATCTTGATTTTGGCTCAGGTCACGATCTCAGGGTTGTGAGACTGAGCTCTACATGGGGCTCGGCACTAAGCATGGAGCCTGCTTACCCTCTGCTCCTCACTCCCTGCCTGTACTCCCTCTCTGAAAAAAAAAAAATCAAATATTTGCTTGATTTAGCTATTTAGAAAATACTCTACAACTGCTCAACAAGACATTTTGTAAAATGTGAAACAGAAGTGTTATAAGTAAAAAAAAAATGCTATAAGAAAGCAATTAAGAATGTACTCTCATGTAAGAAAATAGGTCATGAGATTGGGCCCTACGTAGGGTTCACGCTCAGTGGGGAGTCTGCTTGAAAGTCTCATGCTCTCTCTCCCTCTTATGCACTCTCTCTCTCTAAAATAATAAAATCTGGGGCACCTGGGTGGCTCAGTCGGTTAAGCCACTGCCTTCAGCTCAAGTCATGATCCTGGAGTCCCAGGATCCAGTCCCGCATCGGACTCCTTGTTCGGCAGGGAGTCTGCTTCTCCCTCTGACCCTCCTCCCTCTCATGCTCTCTTGCTCTCAAATAAATAAATAAAATCTTTAAAATGATAAAACCTTTAGGGGCGCCTGGGTGGCTCAGTTGTTAAGCATCTGCCTTTGGCTCAGGTAATGACACCAGGGTCCTGGGATTGAGCCCTGCATCAGGCTCCCTGCTTGGAGGGAAGCCTGCCTCTCCCTCTCCCACTGCCCCTGTTTGTGTTCCCTCTCTCGCCATGTCTCTCTCTGTCAAATAAATAAATAAAATCTTCAAAAAATAAAATTAAATAAATAAATCTTTAAAAAATAATAAAATATGTTAGTTTAGTTATATTTATTAAATAAAGTTAATAATAGGTATCTCTTGAAAGCAAGAGCTCCAGGAACTAAAAAAATATCATAAAATTTGTTTCATTTCTTTATTAGCACATAATAATTATGACTTTTACTTAGTGTGTGTTAGTCAGTTAAACAACTCAGAATTTCACCAAATTAACAAACTATAGAAATGATCCCTGAAAGTAGTCTTAGAATTTCACCAAATTAAAAACAAAAATTCTATCAGAAATCTGAAACCCAAGAAAAAAAGATAACATAACTAACCTTGGTCAAGAAAGTCTCAATGCCATTATTTGTAGGCCGTGAGCGTGGGGTAAGAATCACTAGGTTTTCTCTTGGAGCAACATTTCTATTGAGCAGTGAACTAGTATTAATATTTCTAACAGAAGGCAAGTCTAGGACAGGCCTCATAGTAATAGTATTAATCAAAGACTGTTTTTGCTGTTTCTCCACCAGAAGTTTGGTACTGGTCTCTGCCAGCTTCTCATTAGTCCTGTTAAGATTACAAAACACAGTTCTTAATATTTCATTTCTCCCCACATCATTCCTAAATGACTTGCATTTTTTGAAAGTTTCCATAATAGTAAACAGAATGTGCCTTTAAACGGTGTTTTAACACTGAAAATGTGACAGAGCAGACCTACAATATATAATGATAGGTTTAAAATTGTTCTAAAGAAGTACATATATTTCTAGAGATTCCTAACTAACAAGTAATTCAAATTAAGGAGGGAGAGAAATGGCTATTAGTGATGCACAATGCTTAACAGGTAATACATGCTGCCTTCTGGAATGGCTGTACTTACAAGGTTCTTGAGGATGCCACGACACATACTTATATTTAGTAAAGCAGCATGCCATTACATATACTTATATTTAGTAAACCAGTTTAGAGATACAAAAATATAAAACCATCCCGGGGGGCTGGGTGCTCGGTCAGTGAACCATCTGCCTTCCGCTCAGGTCATGACCCCAGAGTCCTGGAATCGAGCCCCTGCTTTTCCCTCAACCTCTTCCTGCTGCTCCCCCTGCTTGAGCTCACTCGCTTGCTCTCTGTCAAATAAATACATAAAATCTTTAAAATAAAAATAAAAATAAACCATACCTCAAAGACATTTTCAAGCATTGGCTTTTACCACTCTTATACATTTCACTCATTACCTCAGAGAAACTGAGCATTTGGCACTGAGGAATAATTTAGATCAACAACTGCTAGATGGCAGAGTTGTGATCAGAAAGACAGAAAACAGCTCCGGAGGCAATTAGGTTATAACACAGTTACCAGGGTACTGGAGGTGGAATCTGCCCTTTCTGTCTTTCACCCAGCCCCTCCTCATGTCCACCATGGTGCTATTTTTAGCCACTTTGGGAATTATGCTGCCTTTCACCCCTAGGTGAATCTTGTTGTATTTCACATGTATACCTTTATGTAAGGTAGAAAAACTATATAAAGAACAGTTTGTTTCAAAGCACCCTCTATTTGGTAATAATAACAAAAATCACAATCAAAAAAGTAAATTTACCAAGCTGCCAGGATGTGCAGTTTGGGTTAAAGATGTACTCTTCCAAAAATAAACTCACTAATATTAAGAAACTCATTGCTATTCAGGGCAATTCTGACAATTTTATAATAACATGCTGTCTAAATTATAAAGTTTCTAACAATTAGCTTAAAGACGAGGAGATCAGATTAACTGAAAATATTAAGGGGAAAAAAATAAAATCATGTAAAACCGAAAAAAGGAGGAGAGATGCAAACTGTTTTGGACTAACATTTCGAAGGTAAGTTCTTTTACAAACATTGTTTTCCAAAATTAAACTATCTAGTTGGCTTTCACTTACTACTCATCTCATGAACCTGGCTCCAAAAAAATTATGCTTTAGAGGCAAATTAACAAGCTAAATCTATTTTCTAAGATTCTGTTTTAACTTACTTGTTCAGTTCATTTGTTAATGACATTCGAACTTTTAATTCTTCTACGTAGAGTTGCTTGTATTTTTCCAATTCTGTTTTATTAAAATCATCTTGAGAACTTTTCATTCTGGATAGTTCAAATTCCAGTTCTTTAATTCGGAGTTCCATTTGACTTCTTATTGAAGCATTATTAGTTTCTCTTAACTGTCCTAACCTTTCTTGAGATGCTACTTGTGTCTAAAGCAAATTAAAAGCATAGTTTTAAAACTGGGTAAATACAGTATATTTCTTTCCTTTAGTTTTGAGTCAATGATTCACAGAGCAATTTTAAATGTGAAAAAAAAGCTGAAGTGTAAAATATTTCTCATCAATGTCAACTGAATTAAATCTGAATGATAAAGTTCAATCATTCTTATATTAGAACTCATGCAATCTGATAATTCAGAGAATAAGAGAATCCTTTAGAAACTTTAAAAAGTGAGCAATACAACTTAAGAATAATCCAAATACAGGGGGTGCCTGGCTGGCTTAGTCGGTTGAGCGCCGGACTCTGGGTTTCTGCTCAGTCATGATCTCAGGGTCCTGAGATAAAGCCCTGTGTCGTACTCAGCATGGAGTCTGCCTGGGATTCTCTCTCTCCCTCTGTGCATCCTCTCACCCGTGCTTTCCAAATAAATATCTTTAAAGAAAATAATCCAAGTATGGTACCATTTTTTTTTTCCCAGCAGGCTCCATGCTGGGCTTGATTTCATGAGCCTGAGCTGCTCAACCAACTGAACCACCCAGGCACCCCATGGCTAAAATTTTTAAAACACCATTTTTTCTTTTCCTGTCAATAGTCTTGTTTTATACCAACTGGTCTTAAAAAATAAAATGATTCTCTACTGTGAATCATTCTGAAAAATCAATTTAGTGAGAATAATGATGAAAAGTGAAATTTTTAAAAGAGAAGGAACAAATGTTCCTTCAAATTTACCAAATGGCTATCAAGGAAGTAGAGGAAAATTATACAATGCATATAACCAAAATGTAACTTGCAGTGAAATGATTAAAGCATACTACAGATCAATAAATTAACCTGTAAAAACAGACTGGCTTCTTTTAATTTTTCTGTTATGTCCAATCTTGTTCTTTCTTCAAGCTCCCATTTATATTGTTCTATTTTACTGTATTCTACCATACTGAGTTCTAAATGACTTCTGAGGTGTACTACTTGTTGTTCCAACTTCTTTTTATTCTTCTCTAGTTTTTCATATTTCTTCTGCATTTCCTTCATAGATGATAACTCCTGGGTAAGAAGCTGGTTTTTTGCATCCAGGTATAGACATTTTGAAGATGCACTTTCCAGTTTTGCTGTAAGATCATCAACCTGCATGAATAAAATAATACCGTTTGGAAGTAGAGTGAAAATAGTCTAATGCAAAACTATGACCAAATTTTTTTTAAAGATTTTATTTTTAAGTCTCTACACCCAACACGGGGCTTGAACTCACAACCCCCAAGATCAAGAGTCACACGGTCTACTGACAGAGCCAGCCAGGTGCCCAAATTTTAAAATAAATTCATTTTCAACAAAATGTTATCTATACTCGAAGTAGAGTCTTGGAATGTGGAACCTCAAATAACTCAGAAAATCAAGAACAAAATTAAAACCACTAGTAGTTACTAAAACAGATCTCTGCTATTGTTCTCTTGGCCACACATTTATACTTTTATTTTTCTAGGATTGTTTCAGATCTTTCCTCCATAAAACAACTGTAAGTCATCTCATAGTAGAAAGTCTCTTAACCCTTCCCTCATCTTAACACTCCATAATTTTTTAAAAGATTTTATTTGAGAGAGAGAGAGAGAGCAAGAGAGCAAGAGTGCAAGAGCAGGGGGAGGGACAAGCAGACTCCCCATGAGCAGGGAGCCCAGCGTGGGGCTCAATCCCAGCATGCCAGGATCACGACCCGAGCCAAAGGCGGACACTTAACTGACTCCGCCACCCAGGTGCCCTGGTACTCCATAATTTTTAAAGAAGTTTTAGGAATATCATATTGACTTATGTAGGTCTGAGCAAATAAATGCTTACCAAAATAAGACTTTGAAAATAACTCTAATTAATGAATCTATAAATACTGACTTTAATGCCATAAGCCTTTTTCTGAATTATAAATGTTTTATGCTAATTTGAATTGCATTCTGAGAAGAAATGATTTGCAAGATTAAGAAATCGCATCTCTCAGTAAAAAAAATTTAGTGAGATGACCCATACATTTTTGGACCAAAAAAAACCCTTAATTCAACAGTATTATAATCCCTTGTTATGTCCCACAAAATAAGACAAAAGCAACCAAAAACCTTGCTGGAGTTTCAGTGATGCTGAATTGGGAAGAACTTCTTTCCTTTAGATATGATTGGTAAGAAAAGGTGAGTGGATGTGGTGGTTTTATAAATTCTTTGACACTTCTCCCATGACAATCTCCCCCCTTAATATGTGCTGGCCTTAATAACTGGTCTCTTGTGAATACAATATGGCAGAACTGCTGTGTGATTTTTAAGGCTAGGTTACAAAATGTGAGAGAGCCTCCATCTGATTTTTTCTAGGGAAGCTCACCCTTAGAATCCAGCTGTTGTGGGAAAGGCTAGGCCACCTAGTGAGTCCTCACGCAGATACTGCAGCTGAGACTGCCCCAGCTAACATCCTAGTCAAAAGGCAGCCTCAACAGCCAAACATGTGCATGACCAAGGTTTTAGATGATTCTAGTTCCCAGCTTCCAGTCATCCCAGGTGATGCCAAATGAAGAAGAAATGAGTTGGCCTTACTCAGCCTTGTCTAAAGATTTGTGAACAAGATAAATGCTGTTTCGAGCCACTAGGTTTTGAGATGGTTTATTATGCAGCAATAAATAACTGGCACAGATACTGATACTAGAAATGGGGTGCTGCCATTAAAAACAAAACAAACAAAAAATAAACCTTCTTTGAACCAGGAGGTAGGTGGAACCTGAAAGGATGTAGAGAAGAGTAAGAATGAAAACCAAAAGGGTTTCCAAGAGACTGTTAGTGGAAACCTGATGGCCCTTGAAGAGGCTTACAACAAAGGTTTCTAGACAAGTGAAGAAAACGGCACTAGAGGGAAAGGAACTCGTGCCACAAACCACTTGAAAGTAAACTGATAAGGGAGATGAACTAAAGAAAGACTATGCAATAGGAAAGAACCAGGATTTACTGGGTTCAAATATCTGTTTCTCATTTACAGCCCCTCCACATGCTGAATTGTCAAATAATGATAAAATAAATGGCTTCTGGGTTAAGAGCACATCGAAGAAATCATGGTTTATGGATAAGCCAAGACTATAAAACCCTTTATTAAGACCTCAGAAGGATTTAAAGTGTGCCTCAAATTTCTTTAAGGATCTTAAGAGTATAAGAATTTTAAAGGCATTGTCAAATAAGAGGTTCACAGGAAACCTGAGGTGAAAAGCTTATCTCAAAAAGACCCAGGAGAATGGCTTTTCTAATGGCATGAAATCCGATAATATTCACAGAAAACTCAAAAAGTGAAGAGAATTATAGAGGCACCTGGGTGCCTCAGTCGGTTAAGTGGCTGCCTTCAGCTCAGGTCATGATCCCAGGGTCCTGGGATCGAGTCCCGCATCGGGCTCCCTGCTCGGCAGGGAGCCTGCTTCTCCCTCTCCCTCTGCCTGCCTCTTTGCCTGCTTGTGCTCTCTATCTCTCTGTCAAATAAATAAAATCTTTAAAAAAAATTTAAGAGAATTAGAGAAGCAAAAACACTGTTTGCGAGCTTGGACTAAAAGTGACCAAGAGAGTACAAGCTGAAAATAGGCCTTTGGGTCTTAGAAGTCCCACTGGGAGGAAGCAGGCTGAAAAAAAGCTAAAAACACAGGTCATTCCTTATGAAAAGGACAGAACCAAGAGCTCAAAGAGTAAAGCAAAGAGCCATGGAGAAGTATTCCCATGGTTACGACTAAGTCCTAACTAAAGAACTGACAGCATGCTTCAGACTATATTTCAAAACTGCTATGGACTAGCATGCTTCATCTTCTTTGTGAATGGGCGAGTCCTTAGCAGGTTACCAGAATGCTGCATTTTGACTGGTAGAGAACTGTCACTTTAATTCCCAAGTCTTCATATTGAGAGGACTTGAACTCAAGGGACCATACTTCAGACACCTGATCCCCACTGCACCTGATTAAAATGGTAAGATCTGGGATTCAAGCCTGAACCTAATGCCATGATAATTGAGATTTGTGGGATGTACTGGGAGGAGGTGAGTGTATTTTTCATGTCTGAGGAATACAAAAATATGCTGGTTTTTAAATGTGTCCATAGGTTTTTAAATATTCATTCTATTAAAAATAAATAAAAAGACCGTGGGGCAATCTTAGTGACTTATCTCCTAACAAACAGAATATGGGGAATGTGATGCTGTGTGTATTCCAAGGCTAGGTTACAAAGGCAATAGAACTTCTACCTTGCTCTGTATTTCATGCTGCTTACTTGGAATTTAGCCCTCCAACTTGTGAGGAAGCTCAGGCCACAAAGAGAGTCTAGGTGTTTCAGTTGCCTGCCTTAACTATAGTCCTAGTCAAGAGCCAGCATCAACAACACCAGAAGTGATTGAACAAATCTTTGAACAGTTCCATCCCCAAACCTTTCTGCTGCCCCACCTAAAGCTAGGGGAACAGAAACAAGCTGTCCTGGCCACACTTTTCCTAACAGATTTGTGAACAAAATAAATGTTATTTATTTAAGCCACTAAACTTTGGGGAGTTTGTTAAGAAAAAAACAAAAAAGATAAACAGACAAATGGATGATAAAAAGAGTTAGTAAGATACCTATCTTATATAGTAGAAATTGGTCTCCATTAAAGTGGGAAGTAATAAATGTCCAGATTAATTTATTAATGACAAACAGTGTTAATGAGAAGCAACACATAACTAGAAGCAAGATCTAAGAAGTTTTTCTCTCCATTTTCCCCCACTTAGGATGACATTACCTATGCATTTTTTTATATATGACCTTTATTATGTTGCAGTATGTTCCTTCTAAACCTACTTTGTTGAGGGTTTTTTTATCATGAATGGATGTTGTACTTCGTCAAATGCTTTTTCTACATCTATTGAAACGATATGATGATTCTTCTCCTTTCTTTTATTAATGTGGCGTATCACATTGGTTGGCAGATATGGAACCACCCCCACAACCCAGGAATAAATCCCATTTGATGATGGTGATTTTTTTAATGTATTGTTGGATTCAGTTTGCTAGTATTTTGATGAGGATTTTTGCAACTAGGTTCACCAGGGATACTGGCCTGTACTTCTCTTTGTGGTGTCTTTATCTGGTTTTGGTATCAGGGTAATACTGGCCGCATAAAATGAATTTGGAAGTTTTCCTTCCTTTCCTGTTTTTTTGGGAACAGTTTGAGAAGAATAGGTACTAACTCTTCCTTTAAATGCTTGGTAGAATTTGCCTCTGAAGCCGTCTGGTCCTGGACTTGGGTTTGTTCAGAGTTTTTTGATTACTGATTCAATTTCTTTGTTGGTTATCGGTCTGTTCAAATTTTCTATCTCCTCCTGTTTCGGTTTTGGTAATTTATATGTTTCTAGGAATTTATCCATTTCTTCTAGATGGTCTATTTGTTGGCATATAGGTTTTCATAATATTCTCTCATCACTGTTTGCATTTCTGTGGTGTTGTTATTTCTCCTCTCTCATTTGTGATTTTATTTATTTGGGTCCTTTCTCTTTTCTTTCTGATAACTCTGGCTAGAGCCTTGTCAGTTTTATTAATTTTTCCAAAGAACCAGCAACTGGTTTCACTGATCTATTTTTATCTTTTTTAAGTTTCTATACTATTTATTTCTGCTGTAATTTTTAAAAGGATTTGTTTGAGAGAGAGAGAGAGAGAGTGTGGGGAAAGGGGCAAATGGAGAGGGAGTGGGGAATCCTCAAGTAGACTCCCCACTGAGCATGGAGCCTGAAGCAGGGCTCAATCCCAGGACCTTGAGATCATGACCTGAGCTGAAATCAAGAGTTAGCTGCTTAACCAAATAACCCACCCAGGTGCCCCTATTTCTGCTCTAATTTTTACTATTTCCTTCTTTCTGCTGACTCTAGGCTTCATTTATTGTTCTTTTTCTAGCTTCTTTAGGTGTAAGGTAGTTTGAGATTTTTCTTGCTTCTTGAGGTAGACCTGTATTGCTATATACTTCCCTCTTAGAACCACTTTTGCTGTATCTCAAAAGTTTTGATGATTGTGTTTCATTTTCATTTGTTTCCATGTATTTTTAAATTTCTTCTTTTATTTCCTGGTTGGTCCATTCACTGTTTTAGTAGAATGTTACTTAACCAACATGTATTTGTGGTCTTTCATATTGTTTCTTGTGGCTGATTTCTAGTTTGATATTACTGTGGTCAGAAAAGGTGCATGGTATGACTTCAATCTTTTTTTGTATTTATTAAGGCCTGTTTTGTGGCCTAATTTGTAATATATTCTAGAGAATGTTTCAGAATGTGTATTCTGCTGTTGAAGGGTGGAATATTTTGAATTTATCTCTTTAGTCCCTCTAATCCAGTATGTCATATAAGGACATTGTTTCCTTGTTGACTTTCTGTTAGTTGATCTGTCCATTGATGTAAGTAGGGTGTTAAAAGTATCCAACTATTGATTATTTCTATTCCTTCCTAAAATATCCAAGTTGTACATTGTGTTCATGGATACTTTTACTATTAGGAACAAAAGCAACTTATTCCATTAAAATATATATATATATATATATTAAAAATAAAGTACCCTAGTATTATTGTATTATTATCAATTAGTTCTTTTTTTGTCATTAATTGTTTTATGTATTTGGGTGACCCCATGTTGGGTGCATAAATATTTACAATTGATCTTCTTCCTGTCAGATTGTCCTCTTTATTATGTTATAGTGACCTTGTCTATTGTTACAGTCTTTGTTTTAAACTCTATTTTGTCCAATATAAATATTGCTATTCTGGCTTTCTTTTGATGTCCATTTGCATGATACATGTTTCTCCATCCCCTCACTTTCAATCTGCAGGTATCCTTATGTCAAAAATGAGTCTCTTATAGGCAGCATATATATCCTATGTCTTTTGATTGGAGCATTTAGCCCATTTATATCTAAAGTAATTATTGATAGATATGTATTTGTCATTTCACTACTTGTTTTGTGGTTGTTTCTGGAGATTTTTCTCTGATCCTTTTTCGTGTCTTTGATGCTTTGCTGATTTTCTTTAGTGATATATTTGGATTCTTTCTCTTTGCATGTTTATTAGGGGTTTTGTTTTTGGTTTTCTTTTCTTTTTAGAGAAAACACAAGTGGGGCAGGGAGAGGGAAAGAGAATCTTAAGCAGACGCCATGCCCAGCATGGAGCCCAACGCAGGGCTCAATCTCACAACCCTGAGATCATGACTTGAGCTGAAATCGAGAGTCAGATGCTCAACCAACTAAGCCACCCAGGCACCCCATTAGTGGTTTTTGATATATAATTTGTATATAACCTCTTCTGCATAGAGCAGTCTATATTAAGTCGCTGGTCATTTAAGTTTGAACCAATTCTTTTCTCTTCTTCTCCCCATGCTTTAGATAAGGTATATTTTATATCCTTTTTCTCTGAGTTCCCTAACTTATTTTTTACATAAATGTTCACTTTTGTTACCTTTGTGTTTCTTGCCTTTATACTGTACACTTTTATACTGTCACTCTCTTTTCCACTCAAAGAGTCCCCTTGAATGCTTCTTGCAGGGCTAGTTTAGTGGACACAAACTCCTTTAATTTTTGTCTGGGAAACTCTCTCTCTCCTTCTATTCTGAGTAATAGGCTTGCTGGATAGAGTATTCTTGGTTATACAGATTTTTCCTATTCACCATGTTGAATCTATCATGCCACTCCCTTCTGGCTTGCAAAGTTTCTGTTGAGAATATTCCTGCTAGCCTTAAGGAGTTTCCCTGGAAGTTACTGACTTGTTTTCCCGCTTTTAAGATGTTTTCTTTATCAGTATATTTTGCAAATTTAATTATAATATATCTTGGTGTTGGCCTGCTTTTGTTGATTTTGATGGGAGTTTTCTGTGCCTCCTAGATCTTGATGTCTGTTGCTTTCACCAGATTAGGGAAGTTTTCTGCTGTTATTTCTTGAAATAAATTTTCTTACCCCTTTTCTCTCTCTTCTACTGGGACTCCTACAATACGAATGTTATTACTTTTGATGGAGTCACTGAGTTCCCAAGGTCTTGTCTCATTTTGCATAATTCTTCTTTCTCTCCCTTCTTCAGCTTTATTGCTTTCCATTTCTTTGTCTTCTAGGTCATTAATTTGTTCTTCTGCTTCTTCCAGCCTGCTGTTCATTGCATCAGGTATGTTTCTAATCTCATGTATTGCACTCTTCATCTCTGATTCTTTTTTAACTCTTTTATCTCTGTTGTAAGGGTCTTCCATTCTTTTCTCAAGTCCAGTGAGTATCCTTATGATCACTGCTTTAAATCCTCCATCAGACATGATATTTATATCTGTCTCACTTAAATCGCTGGCCCCATGGCCTTATCCTGTTCTTTCATTTGAGATAAATTCCTCTGTTTTCTCATTTTGTCTACGTCTCTACCAGCTTCTCTGTGTTAGAAAAGCCAGTTATGTCACCTGCTCCTGAAAGTAATGGACTTATGAAAAATACGTCATGTAGAGCCCAGGGTCTGGCACGTAGGGTAGTGTCTGCGGTGTGTGCCGCATGCACTCTGCTGTTCTGTTCTGGCTGCTCTATCCTTTAGGCCAGTCATCTGCAGAGGCTCTCCCTACCTGCTGTGGGCAGTGTTTGGTACCTGGCTGGAATGTAGCAACTTTTAAATTAGGCGTGCTTGTGAAATGAGACCTGTCACCACCTCCACTGGAACTGAGGCCCTCCTGAATCTGGTCAGGAGACGTGGTGTGGGCAGGGGTCCTTTGGTGGGGTGTGGGGAAGGCCTGCTGTGCTGGAACTGAGGCAAGAATGACTGATCAGGGCAGTTGAACTGGAGTGCAAGGGGATGGTTTGGTGTAAACAAATTAGGCAGCCAGTGTCAGAGCTGCACCGCTTCCCACAGGAGGCTCTGTGTTTGTGCTGAGGGGCAGTGGAGGGAAATGGCACCAGCTGGTTCCTTTGTTCCTAGAGAAGTATCTCCATGAACACTGCCTCTCAGAAACATGCTGAGAAGAGCGAGTAATCTCCCCACTGTATGGCCCAGGCACTGTTCAGATCATTGTTTCCATGCTGTATGCTCCCGGGTTGTTTGCCTGCCTTCTCTCCAAGAGCAGCACAGTGCCCTACAGGCTCCATCCCAGCTAAGCCTGATGACCTTTAGAACTCTAGGCTTTAAGCCCCCCTGGTTGTAAAAACTCATGAAATTCAGCCCCTCTCATCTTCCAAGCCAGTGGGTATGAGGAAACATTCTCTTTGTGCATTTCCATGTACTCCTCTCCTGCCCTTCTCGATGACCATGACTCCCTCCCCTCTATAGCAGCGAGGATCTGTTTCTCTCCTAAACCACATCTCTGTACTTCCTACCTTCTTCAATGTGTCCTCTTCCCTCTTTAGTTGTGGAGTTTGTTCTGTCAGTCTTCAGGTATTAGGTGAAGCTAGGCTCCTCTTACTCTGCTACCATCTTCCTTTCTCTTAAGACATTTTTCTAAGATACCCTTCAATTACAAATTATTACAACTAGGCAGGAATGCCTCTATAGATTTTCCCCTCAAGTTAGGGGAAAAGAAAGACTGGCAAGCAGAAAGACAATATGATTTGAAGTATGACAGCCGAAGAACTAGGAATAGTTTAATAACCAAAATTGGGCCTTTTACCTGATCTCCATTAACTGAAATTCTAAAAGAAAAAGCCAGCTTTGAGTATTTTTTAATCAATCTAATACTCAATCTTCATTCTCCTTTCATCAGTGAGGAAATAAAAGAGAATATTATGGAATCATTTTTAATCTTTTCTGTAGCAAACCAAATGTACTGTCCATTGGCACTATTTAAATTAAATATAGGTGGTGTCTGGGTGGCTCAGTCGTTAAGCATCTGCCTTCAACTCAGGTCATGATCCCAGGGTCCTGGGATGGAGCCCGCATTGGGCTCCCTGCTCCACGGGAAGCCTGCTTCCCCCTCTCCCACTCCCCCTGCTTGTGTTCCCTCTCTCGCTGTGTCTCTCTCTGTCAAATAAATAAATAAAATCTTTAAAAACATAATTAATTAAATATAATTTCTCCTTTATCTTACTCCAAGCTTGTTTACGTGGGGAGGTAAGTAAGACCATCTCATCTTTATGTTGTATCACAATGTTTTCCCGTATCATACAAACTGGCTTTGAAATTTTTATGGCATTCAAATTGCTAATCTACTATTTGTCTCTGATAACTCAATTAAATACTACCTGATATTTTACAGCTGTATTCTTGAAATAATGTAATGAAATGTTTCTTCCATTAATTATTTATTGAGCTATTAAAGAACATATCTTTCTATTTAAAGTAAAAGAAGATGGATACAGACAACTGTATTTTCTGAGAATGTAGGATCTGTGCCAAGAACAGGATCAGCACCAGTGTTATACAGAAGAACCAGGTCAAAAGAGTATCTAACTGTGAATTACAAGATGATGGATTACCAAGATTTCAAAACAAGAAAGCTGACAGCCCAGAGTTCATCTTTTCCTACCTAGATGGTGAAATTTATGGATGAGTCTATGCTTTATAATAAGTTAATAAAACATAATGAAGTAACTAGTAGACAGCAGATCCTATGACCAAGATTTCATGGAAACGGATGTGAGAGGCACTGAGTGAGAGACTAAAGATTCGAATGGAGAAAAGAAACAGTACTCTATCTTTCTGAGTCTGACTTCTCATCATATCATGGAGTTAGCAAGGCAGAAGCTGGTAAAAGGCTCCCTCAAGAAGCAAAAAATTTCTACAGGAGTAAAGTTAAGTTCCACTACACTTTTATTATTACATAAGTGAGGGGTACATTTGCAAGATGATTAGGAAAGAAGTCTCATAAAATTTGATTGGGCAGTGACATAAGGATAGACATAGATAAATGTATTAGAATTGACAATCTAAAAATCAACCGTCACATTATGGTGAATTGATTTTCAACAAGGGTGTCAATTAAATGGAATAAGAATAGTCTTTTTAACAAATGGTAGTGGGACAAAGTAATAAAACTAGACCTCTACCTCATAGCATATATACAAAATTAACTCAACATATAAGAGCTAAAATTATAAAACTCTTAGAAAAAAACATATCATTTGTGACTGGATTTGGCAATGGTTTCTTAGGACACCAAAAGACAAAAACAGATTAGTATATTTCATCAAAATCAAAAACTTCTTTGATTCAAATGTCACCAACAAGAAAGTGAAAAGGCAAGCTACTGAATAAGAGAAAATATTTGAAAAGCCTATATCGGATAAGGGATTTGTATTTAGGATACATATAAATAACTCTTACAATAATGAAAAGAGAATCCAATAAAGAAATGGCCAAAAGAAATGATTCATTCTTTAAGGAAGATATAGAAATGGATAATAACCACATGAAAAAGATGAGATACTCAACATCATTAGTTTTTGTTTTGTTTTGTTTTTTTCTAACGTTTTGTTTATTTGACAGAGAGAGAGAGAGCACAAGCAGGGGGAGCTGCAGAGGGAGAGGGAGAAGCAGGCTACCCGCTGAGCTGGGAGCCAGATGTGGGGCTCAATCCCAGGACCCTGGGGTCATGACCTGAGCCGAAGGCAGACGCTTAACTAATTGAGCCATCCAGGTGCCCCTCAACATCATTAGTTTTAAGAAAAATGCAAACCAAAGCCACAAGATCAATGGAACTCATCAAGTATATTATGCTAAGCCAAACAAGTCAGTCAGAAAAAAACAAATACCATATGATTTTACTCATATGCGGAATTTAGGAAACAAAACAGATGAACACAGCGGAAAGGGGGGAAAAAAAGAAGAGAAAGGGAGACAAACCATAAAAGACTCTTTTAACTACAGAGAAAAAACTAAGTGTTGCTGTAGTGAAGGTGGACGGGGGGTGGGCTAGATGAATGATGTACTTGATGTGATGAGCACTGGGTGTTGTATGTAAGTGATGAATCACTAAATTCTACTCCTGAAACCAATATGTTAACTAATTAAAATTATAAAACTTCAAACAAACAAACAAACAAAAAACCCCACAAGATGCCATTTCACATCCACTAGGATGGCTATAATAAAAACAACAGATAATGACAAACATTGGCAAAAATCAGGAAAAATCAGCACCCTCAAACATTGCTGACGAAAATGTAAAATGGTGCAGCTGTACTGGAAAACAGTGTGGCAGTTCCTCAAAGGTTAATAAAAAAAAAAAGGTTAAAGAGAGTTACCATATGACCCAGCGATTCCATTTGTAAGTATATACCCAAGAGAAATGAAAACGTGTTCCCACAAAAACTCATCCATGTGTGTGTACAATAGCATAATTAACAACAGCCAAAAAGCAAAACAATCTAAAAGTGTACCAACTGATAAATGAATAAATAAAATGTGGTATGTCCATTTAGTGGGATATTTATTATTCAGCAATAAAAAGAAATAAAGTACTGACATGCTACAGAAGAGGTATAACTTGAAAATATTATGCTAAAGGAAAGAAGGCAGTCACAAAGGACCACATATTGTGTGATTCCATTGATATGAAATGTCCAAAATAGGCAAATTTATAGAGATGGAGAGTAAGCAGTGGTTCCCTAGGGCTAAGAAGAAGAGGGAAGGGGAGACCAGCACAGGGTGACAGGTAAAAGGTACAGGGTTTCTTTACAGGGTGACAAAATGTTCTAGAACTGATTGTGGTACTCTTTGAATATGCATATTACGTCCATTTTATCTCCATAGAGCTGTTACCAAAAAAAATGTAGCACGTATATAAAATAGAAAAATCTGTATTTCACTGCTCACAGCACTGACTTATTTCCCAAAATTAAATGATTTTTGAGTCCGAAGACTACTTGAAAAAACTTACCTTCTGTTTTAGCATATTAATCTGACTATCCATTTCAATTTGACTGGTTTTTGAACTTCCAGGGAAAGTAAGCTCTCTATCTTCATATTCACTTAACTTTCTTCTTGTCACGTTTAAGAGTTTCTTAAATCTGCGGCAGGTATAGAATGAGTCAGTCAGGTTCTTTAAGAGTAAATATTTAATTATTTAAATAGATAACATGTTCTATCATATAAAGAAATCTATAAATTATGATCTCTCGTTTGTCCCAATCTCACATTGTTTAAGAACATACTACCTAAATGATAGACTTCTCAGGTAAAAAACATGAAGAAAATTTTCATGACCCATATGGCAGAATTAATACTGTAACTATATTAAGAATTCTTATACATAAGTTATTAATCTTCATTTTCAGTATGTTAATATAATAATTAATCTATTATTAAATAGTGACTATAAACCAGAGACCAGTATCCAAGGTGAGAAGAAAAGCATACTTATCTATGAATGTTTTAAAAAGACACAAAAATACATTTTGGTACCCACTAACCATAGTCTACAAGAAGAAAAGAAAATACATACAGAAAGCTTCAAAGGAGAGCACTCAAAAAAAAACAAGAAAGAAAAATCTTTAAAGTCTGGGTTGAGAGGAAAAATGAAGAGACAAAGCTATAGAAGAAAGGAAATCAGCTACAGACATTGGAAAAACTCCTTTTTTTTCTTAAATCTGAGTGGTAAAAGCATGATTGCTAATTTTATTCTTCTTTAAGTCAGACATATATTTTCTATGTATGATATATTTTATAATTAAAAATGCAGAAAAAAAATATAAGCAAGTTGAATCAGAAAAGATGGCGGAGGAGTAGGAGAGCTTAGTTGTGTCTGGTCTGGAACTCACTAGATACGTATAAAATCATTTCGAACACCTGTGAACTCAACCGGAGATCTAAGAAAAGAATTGGCACAATTCTACAAATAGAAAGGCAACCACGTTTGGGGAGGGTGTGTGTTGTGGTGACCGTTGTGTATTGTGTAAGACTGATGAATCACAGATCTGTTCCCCTAAAACAAATAATACATTATATGTTAGTAATAAAAAAAAAAAAAAGAAAGAAAAAACAAAGAGAAAAGACCACTTTCTGCAAGTCTTTTTTACATTTCATTTTTACAGTTACATTCAAACCGTTCATTGTATTTAATTTTATTTTTGTATACACATAAGTTTTTCTTTCTTTACACTTTTGGGACACAGTTTTCTAACAAACAGACCAAAATACACACAGGATCCAGTGTATTTCTCTGTTCTGTTCACCTGATTATATTCCTTTTTTTTTTTTTGCTTTTCAGTCTCTTTTCATTTGTTTAGGGTATATTTCACTGGGGTTCTTGTTGCTCTTTTAGTATTTTGTTCGCTCATTCATCTATTCTCTGGACAGAATGACAAGATGGAAAAGCTCACCTCAAATAAGAGAACTAGAGGAAGTAATGACTGCCAAGGACCTAATCAGTATGGATAGAAGATGTGAGAACTAAAGTTCAAAATAAGAATAATAAAGCTACTAGCTGGGCTTCAAAAAAGTATAGAAGACACTAGAGAATCCCTTTCTGAAGAAAGAAAGTAACTAAAATCTAATCAAGTCGATATCAAAAAGACTATTAATGAGATACAATCAAATATAGAGGCTCTAAAAAAAAAAAGAGGCTCTCACTGCTAGGATAAATGAGGCAGAAAAGAGAAGCAGTGATATAGAAGACAAAATGACGGAGAATAAAGAAGCTGATGAAAAAGAGATAAACAACTGGATCCCGAGGTGAGAATTCAAGAGATAAGTGATATCATAAAACGAAACAATATTAGAATAATTGGGATCCCAGAAGAACGGGGTTGTGGCAGAAGATATATTTGAGAAATTATAGCGGAGAACCTCCCTAATCTGGGGAAGCAAACAGGCATTCAGATCCAGGAGGCACAGAGATCCCAACTCCCTTCAACATCAATAAAAACAGGTCAACCCCTCGACATATAGTAGTGAAGCCTGCACATTTCAGAGACAAAGAGAAAATCCTGAAAGCAGCTCGGCACAAGAGGTCCTTAACCGACAAGGGTAGAAACGTTAGACTGGCAGCAGACCTAACCACAGAGACCTGGCAGGCCAGTAAGGACTGGCAGGATATATTCAGCGTGCTAAATGAGAAAAATATGCAGCCAAGAATACTTTATTTCTCCAGCAAGGCTGTCATTCAAAATTGAAGGAGACATAAAGAGCTTCCAGGACAAAGAGAAACTAAAACATTTCTGATCACTAAACCAGCCCTGCAAGAAATTTTAAAGGGGATCCGTTAGGCAAAGTAACACAGACCAGAAAGGAACAGAAACAATATACAGAAACAGAGACATTACAGGTAATACAATGGCACTAAATTCATAGCTTTCAATAGTTACCCTGAATGGGAATGGGCCAAATGCCCCAATCAAAAGACGCAGGATATCAGACTGGATAAAAAGGCAAGACCCATCGATATGCTGTCTGCAGGAGACTCATTTTAGACCCAAGGACACCTCCAGATTCAAAGTGAGGGAGTGGAAAACCACTTATCATGCTAATGGACATCAAAAGAAAGCTGGGGTAGCAATCCTTATATCAGACAAATTGGATTTTAAACCAAAGACTGTAATAAGAGATGAGGAAAGACACTATCATATTGAAAGGGGTCTATCCAACAAGAAGATCTAACAATTGTAAATATCTGTGCCCCTAACATGGGAGCAGCCGATTACATAAACCAATTAATAACAAAATTAAAGAAACACATTGATGATGATACAATAACAACAGTGAACGACACACTGGACTGTGGGAACAGAACGCCACAACCACCACCGGTGCAGGTTCGTTCGGCCTCCGAGATCTCTGAGAAAACTTGAGATTGCAGGGTTAAAAATAACCCGAAAGGATCAGAGTGAAATGCCCTTGGGACATGTGTGGTCTGTTCTAAAGTAGGCAGCAGCAGATGTTTTGTAGATAGGAAGCCACCTGTAAACAGCACACTGTGCACTCCCCTCTTTGTTCCCTTGCCCTGTAAATAGCACACTGTGCACTGCCCTCTTTGTTCCCTTGCCCTGTAAATAGCACGCTGTGCACTCCCCTCTTTGTTCCCTTGTCCTGCTTTAAAGATTCTTATCATACACGATGGACTAATCCTATGTACATGGAAGAATGTGCCGTACTAAGCCCCTGCTGTAAACCATTATAGATCTATATCGCTGTACAAGATATGTAAGATTATGGAAAATAAACCTCGGGACCTCGGGCTCATTGCTCTGGGTCCCCTGTGCCTCACTCTACTGTCGGCTCTTTTCCTCAGTTCCTTCGCTGCCCAAGGTCCAAGACTCTCCGAGGTCGACAGTGGACCACATGGACTTCACAGATATATTCAGAGCATTCCAGCCTAAAGCCACAGAATACACATTCTTCTTGGGCGTACATGGAACTTTCTCCAGAAGAGATCACATACTGGGTCACAAATCAGTTCTCAACCAGTACCAAAAGTATGGGATCACTCCCCGCATATTTTCAGACCACAACGCCTTGAAACTTGAACTCAATCACAAAAGGAAATTTGGAAAGAACTCAAATACATGCAAATTAAAGAGCATCCTATTAAAGAATGTATGGATCAACCAGGAAACTAAAGAAGGATTAAAAGAATTCATGGAAACAAAGGAAAATGAAAACATAACTTCAAAACCTTTGGGATGCAGCAAAAGCAGTCCTGGGGTGGGGGGGAAGTATAGAGCAATAACAGCCTTTCTCAAGAAACAAGAAAGGTCCTAAATACACAACCTAACCTTAAACCTAAAGGAGCTGGAGAAAGAACAGCAAATAAAGCATAAACCCAGCAGGAGACGAGAATTAATAACGATCAGAGCAGAAATCAATGAAATAGAAACCAAAAGAACAGTAGAACACAGCCACGAAACTAGGAGCTGGTTCTCTGAATGAATTAATAGGATCGACAAACCCATGGCCAGACTTAGCAAAAAGAAAAGAGAAAGAATCCAAATCAATAAAATCATGAATGAAAGAGGAGAGATCATAACCAACACCAAGGAAGTACAAACAATTTTAAGAACATATTATGAACGACTATAAGCCAACAAATCAGGCAATCTGGACGAAATGGATGCATTCCTACAGACGTACAAACTACCAAAACTGAAACAGGAAGAAACAAAAAAACCCGAACAGACCCACAACCAGCAAGGAAATTGAAGCAGTAATCAAAAATCTCCCAACAAACAAAACTCCAGGGCCAGATGGCTTCCCTGGGGAGTTCTAACAAACATTTAAGGAGGAATTAATGCCTATTCTTCTGAAGCGGTTTCAAAAAATAGAAATGGAAGGAAAACTTCCAAACTCTATAGCAGGCGTTGGTGGTATACCGGTGAGCATAGCTGCCTTCCAAACTCTATGAGGCCAGCATTACCTTCATCCCCAAACCAGACAAAGACCCCACTAAAAAGGAGAATTACAGGGCAATATCCCTGATGAACACGGATGCAAAAGTTCTCATCAAGATACTTGCCAATAGGAGCCAACAGTACATTAAGAGGATTATTCACCACGACCAAGTGGGACTTATTCCTGGGCTGCAAAGGTGGTTCAACATCCGCAAATCAATCAATGTGATATGCTACATTAATAAAAAGAAGGACAAGAACCATATGATCCCCTCAATACATGCAGAAAAAGCATCTGACAAAGTACAGAGTGCTTTCTTGATCAAAACTCTTCACGGTACAGGGATAGAGGGCACATACCTCAAAACCATAAAAGCCATCTATGAAAAGACCACGGTGAGTATCATTCTCAATGGGGAAACTACGAGCTTCTCCCCTAAGGTCAGGAACACGGCAGGGATGTCCACTCTCACCACTGTTGTCCAACATGGCACTAGAAGTCCTAGCCTCAGCAATCAGACAATGAAAAGAAATAAAAGGCATCGGATCGGCAAAGATGAAATCAAACTCTCACTCTTCGCAGATGACGTAATACTCTATGTGGAAAACCCAAAATACTCCACCCCAAAATTGCTAGAACTCATACAGGAATTCAGCAAAGTGGCAGGATATAAAATCAATGCACAGAAATCAGTTGCATTTCTATACACTAACAACGAGACAGAAGAAAGAGAAATTAAGGAATCGAACCCATTTACAATTGCACCCAAAACCATAAGATACCTAGGAATACACCTAACCAAAGAGGCAAAGGATGTGTACTCTGAAAACTATAGAACACTCACGAGAGAAACTGAGGAAGACACAAAGAAATGGGAAAACACCCCATGTTCATGGACTGGAAGAACAAATTTGTTAAAATCTCTATGCTACCGCGACCCAGAGCAATCTGTGCATTCAAGGCAATCTCTATCAAAATACCATCAACTTGTTTCACAGAGCTGGAACAAATGACCCTAAAATTTGTACGGAACCAGAAGAGACCCCAAAGAGCCAAAGGAATGTTGAGAAAGAAAACCAAAGCTGGTGGCATCACAATTCCGGTCCTCAAGCTCTATGACAAAGCTGTCATCATCAAGACAGTATGGTACTGGCACAAAAACAGACACATCGGCCAATGAAACAGAACAGCGAACCCAGAAATGGACCCTCAACTCTATGGTCACCTAATTTTCGGCAGAGCGGGAAAGAATAGCCAATGGAAAAAAGACAGTCTCTTCACCAAATGGTGTTGGGAAAACTGGACAGCCACATGCAGAAGAATGAAACTGGACCATTTTCTTACACCATACACAAAAATAGACTCAAAATGGATGTAAGACCCAAATGTGACACAGGAACTCATCAAAATCCTAGAGGAGAACACAGGCAGCAACTTCTGTGACCTGGGTCGCAGCAACTTCTTGCTAGACACGTCTCCAAAGGCAAGGGAAACAAAGACTTCATCAAGATAAAAAGCTTTTGCACAGCAAAGGAAGCAGTCGACAAAACCAAAAGACGACTGACAGAATGGGAGAAGATATTTGCAAATGACCTATCAGGTAAAGGGCTAGTATGCAAAATCTATATATATAAAGAACTTATCAAACTCAACACCCAAAGAACAAATAATCCAGTCAAGAAATGGGTGGAAGGGGCGCTTGGATGGCTCAGTTGGTTAAGCGACTGCCTTCGGCTCAGGTCATGATCCTGGAGTCCCAGGATCGAGTCCCGCATCGGGCTCCCTGCTCAGCAGGGAGTCTGCTTCTCCCTCTGACCCTCCCCCCTCTCATGTGCTGTCAAATAAATAAATGAAATCTTTAAAAAAAAAAGAAAGAAATGGGTGGAAGAAGTGAACAGACATTTCTCCAAAGACATTCAAATGGTCAACAGACACATGAAAAAATGCCCAACATCACTCGGCATCAGGGAAATAAATACAAATCAAAACCACAATGAGGTATCACCGCACACCTGTTGGAACGGCTAAAATGAACAAGTCGGGAAACGGATGTGGGCGGGATGCGGAGAAAAGGGAACCCTCCCACACTGTTGGTGGGAATGCAAGCTGGTGCAACCACCCTGGAAAACAGTATGGAGGTTCCTCAAAGAGTTGAAAACAGAGCTACCCAACAACCCAGCAATTGCACTACTAGGGATTTACCCCAAAAATACAAATGTAGTGATCCGAAGGGGTAACTGGGTGATGGACCTTAAGGAGGGCATCTAATGTAATTAGCACCGGGGGTTATAGAAGACTGATGACTCACTGATCTCTGCCTTGGATAATAATATACTTTACGTAGGTTAACTGAACTTAAATTTAAAAAATAATATGGAAAAAAGGAAAATATAAGCCAAGCCAAGGTAACTTTTGACATGATTAAACAGTGACACAAATAGGTTTTTAGATATTAAAATATTTGGTGGAAGGGAAGAACACTACTAAAAGGAATTATTACCAAAGAACAAAGATATCTTACAGAAACTCTTCAAGATGGACAATGAAAATTACAGTTGTTATTGTTAAAGGAACTGTTGTTATTATTTAAGGAATCATTAAAGAGAAAGTGTAATATTTTGGCAAGAATTTGTATTTAATAAAGTAAAATTATAGTTAAATCAGTTAATTAATGGTTAAAATTATCTGAAATATTATAGTCTTACCTAGTAATCTCTTTTTCTAATTCACCATTTTTCTTCATTTCTTGATCGAAACTACATTCCAGAGATTGTTTCAACTCAATAAATTTCTTTATCTGTCCCTCTTCATCATCAGACTTTGAAAAAAATTTTTAAAGAAAATTATATTTAAAAATCTAGATACTCATTCTTCTATCATAAAATATTATTTCTCATGAATTCATAAGGAATAACGTGTTTAGAAACGCTCATAAACTACATTTTATAAATTTTATAATTTTAAATTTATATAATGTAGTTTAAAATTTATAATTTTAAGTTTTATATAATGCAGTTTTATAAGCCTGATGCCAATAAATACAAATTTCAAATATAAGGACCTTTCCTAAAAACAGCTTCAACTGATTTTACCTTTTCATCATTATTTTTTCTAGAATTTAAATGGCCAAAATTTACTTGTTAAATACAGAGGTTCTTACCCATATTAATACTAAGGGTTAATGAAAATTTATAAAAAGTGGTTATATTTACATTTTAGTTTCTAAAGATGCCCTAGAAACATTTTCATCCATAGCTTAAGATACCCTGGGTTTTGTGAGATCATACCTTTTTAAGATCATCTCCGAAAAATTCCTATGCAGGCCCCATTACAGTTTTGGTGATCGTCTGACTTTAGAATGAGATACCCTCATTCTCTGCAAGCATTTCAAGCATCTCTGCAAGGTTTCAATTTCTTCTTTTCTATTAAATACCTTTCTCTTTAAACAAAGTTTAAGTCTTCTCGATATTACATAAAAACTTTTCCTTAACTCTGGCAGCTTTTTCTATCATCCTGCTCCTCCCCTTTCACGGGACTTGAACATTCTTTAATGTGTCATCTCATCCACAGATTCATCTTTCCAACACTTATTTTCTTCTTTTACACTAAAATTTGAGTTTCAATCCTGGAATTCCACTAAAAAATTTTGAGGGTCATCAAGGATCTTTTTTTTAAAGTCTTTATCCTGCTGTACTTCTCAGCAACAGCTGAAAACAATGACCATACCCTCCCTCTGCTCTTCTAATCCCATTTTATTTCTAAATGACAGCAGCCGCTGTTAGTCCCTGACCCTTGCTATTCCTTGTATCAAATCCTCTCACAGTTGGTTCAGTCTCAAGGCTTCAAAACCAGATTCTCTAATCTACATTTCCAGCCTTGGCCCCTTTACTGAGGTCATCTCTACTTTCCGATCTTCCTTCTAGTTCGTCACAGACAATATTCTCAACCACACACTCAAAAACCATTACCTGATGTGGATTATCTTTATAGACAGCTAAATTTTTTTAAGTTTTTAAAATTTTTTTCTTTCAAGTAGAGAGTGCCTGAATAGGGGAAGGAGCAGAGGGAGAGGGAGAAGCGGACTCCCAGCTGAGCAGGGCTCCATCTCAGGACCCTGAGATCATGGTCTGAGCCGAAAGCAGACGCTTAACTGACTGAGCCACCCAGGTACCCCTAGACAGCTAATCTTGTACCTTTTCTGTTGACTCTTTTTGGTATTACTTTGAGTGTACTGTTATTTTATAATCGCAGGGGGCACCCTTACCCTTAGGATGCTGACCACCATACTCTGTCTTGCTTTTCTTTTCTGATGCAAATGTCTCTCACAAGGGTCAGACTATCAATGGTTTGCCTTTGTTTTCTTTTGAATAATTTCCTATTCCATAGAGATTTGATCTTATGGAAGTCTTCTTCTGAAGTTCTTTTCAGACACATACTTGATGATATTGTTTGGAAGTTTAAGTCAGCCTAGAGCTATCTCTTCTTCCCAATCCAGATTCTTCACCTCAAAACTATGTCCATCCAATATCTTAACCCAGGTAGTCTCTGACCTAGGGATTCATGAGATAAAATCCTTCTAGAGATGTGAGGACTATGGACTGAGTTGGTTGAAAGCTAAGTTTTTGTTTCACAGGGTAGACCTTAAAGTGGCTAATAATTTTATGTCATAACCCTAATTCATTTCCATTGGCATCTACAGAATATCTACGGATATTCTTACAAGCTTTACAAGATTTGATACCTTCCTTAATAGATTTCTATATGACACCGTAGGGGCACAACTCCTGGCATTCTCATTCACATATTGTCACGTTACTTGCTCAATGAAAAGTACAGTAATACAATGTCACTAATTTATATGACATCTAGAAAAAAAATACTTTTCGATGTTTCTTTGGCCACAAAAAGGACCAGTCAACAGAATGTGCTCGTTCCCCTGATAGGTAGAGCTGTATAATGAAATTTGCAAGTATGCAGCTTTTGTGACTAAAAGAAACTAGTGGTAGGTGCATCTACCTCATTGTTCCAACTTAGGACTCACAATGCAGTCTTCTCATCTTAAATCATTGGTAGCCTCTCCTATGAAGGAGGGTATAAATGGCATGATAATCCGGTGCTGCTTGGTAAATAGTTATATAGTTTTCACTACATATCAATAAGTTGGAATCCTGGATTGCACATTAATTTTTTCTGAGATTGGATTGTTAAATCTCTGAAAGGCTGATTAACTCAAATGAATGAGAAAAAAAAATTAGTTCCTGAACTTGCAGTGAATGCTAGGAACACTATGTTACTATGTAAGGCCCTGATTGAGCAGTCATTTCCACTTTTTCACTAGCATCTCTTTTCCTTTTCAAAATCCAACAAAGAGAAAAATATATTCCTTTGAGAAAAATGTTTGCATAATGACCTAGTAGTCATTCTTGATGAAGACAACAAATTACAAATTTATAATTATAAATCACAACAAATTGTCATTAAAGTAATCCATTCTCAAATCTCACTGAAGGGTTTAGATGACAAGAGAAAGTCAGAATTCAACATCAAATTATTACTCAAAGTTTGGGAATTTTTAAACATACTGAAAAATATTAGTAGGGACTCAGACGTTTATATACCAATATTCACAGCAGCATTACTACACAATAGCCAAAAGGTGGAAAAACTCAATTGTCCACTGACAGATAGATAAATACAATGTGGTATGTATAAAATATTGCTTATCTTAGACTACCACAATCTTACTATAAAAATTATTACTTTATGAATTCAGCCAACTTCATCTATAAAGAGGAATGATACTACCAGTAGTAAGCAGCAACAATATGAATATAATAAACATGTTTATCAGTGAGAATTTTCATATTATCCAAAATAGTCTTATATACTACTACTAGAGAAATAAAAATTCCTTTTCATTAGGACAGAAATTAAGAGACTGACTTACCGAACTTGTACTTAACAGGTTTTCCTGAAGTTCTTCAATTTTGCCCGCTTGTTCTTTGACTATAACTTTTAACTTGTCATTTTCAACTTCAAGCCTAACATGAATATTTTAAAATTATTCTCACACACAAATTTTAAAAGTACCGTATAATTTCTAAACAAACATCTGAAGGTCTTACATAAATTCTCAAAATTTAAAAAGCAGAAGTTGGCAAGTGTGCCATTTTTCTGGTTATGTTGTGTAGTTAATGTACAAAATTTAAATATGCAAAATTTATACATTTCAAAATAGCGGAAAGCTGAAATTTTTATCCAGCTTAACGAGTACTTATTATCATAACTGATATATTTCGCATACTACACTGCTTATCTGCTTTATAAATACTCAAGTTATTTTCTGTGCTGCTTTAAATTGTACTTTTGCATGTGATCTTTCAACGTTTCAATACATCTTACAGCCTCTGCATGTCGATCTTCTGCTTCTTGCAACTAAGAAAGAAAAAAAGAAATACTTTTTTAACTACTGGCAATCTAGTATAAAACCACCATCAGCTGTTTTTATAAATAAAATTTTATTGGGTACAGCCACACTCTACTCTACATATTGATTTGTGGCTACAGCAGAGTTGAACTGCTGCAACAGAGACCTATGGCCTACGAAGCCTAAAATATTTACATGGAGTCGGCTTCTCTCTCTCTCTCTTCCTCTGCCCTTCCTCACTGTCCCTTCTGTCTCTCAAATAAATAAAATCTTAAAATAAAATATTTACAATCCCCTTAGAAAAAAGTTCGCTGACTTCTCCAGTTATTAAAATGTAACATTTTTATGTTTTTAAATTATATTTTATCAGTTAACCTACAAATTTATATATTGGTCAAAGGGGGAAGATAGGAAAGTACCTTATGGTAAACATTTCCATTTTTGTATTCTAAGCACCTCATCAATTAAAATTTTAAATATTCACGTATGTGAATGACCATGACTATTCCAGGGATTATAAAAGTTAACATGTTGCTTTCAGTGACAACTAGATATTTCACGGAATAGTATGAGAGGCATTATCTTCGTAGGAACCACAATGCCTGGGGTCTGAATCCCAACTCACTGGGTATTAGCTGTGTGACCGGGAACAAATTACTTAAAATTTCTGTGTCTCAGTTTCTTCTCTGTAAAATGAGGAAATAATAGTATCTACCACACTGGGATGTTGGGAGGATTAATTTAGGAAATATACATTAACTACATTTTTTTATTTTTATTTTTTAAAGATTCTATTTATTTGACAGAGAGAGAGAGACGGCGAGAGAGGGAACACAAGCAGGAAGAGTGGGAGAGGGAGAAGCAGGCTTCTCGCAGAGCAGAGAGCCCGATGCAGGACTTGATCCCAGGTCCCTGGGATCATGACCTGAGCCGAAGGCAGACACTTAACAACTGAGCCACCCAGGTGCCCCTGTACATGAACTATTTAGAAAGGTATGTGGCACACACCAAATTCTGTTTGCAATTAGCATTATTATTGTTGCTGTATGTTATGTTCTAAAAATATTTGATATTTTAGGCAGATGGCAGGCCAATGAAAGTGGTCTATCATAAAAGTTATACTGAAATCGTTCTTCATACCACTGAAAGGGGCAGCAAATGAGGAGCATGAGGCCCAGAATAAGAATACATCCTCAGTACTTCAAAAAACTTTTACCAATTCCACTAGCTCACAGTATTTTTTCCACTTATAATAATTTTAACTTACTTCCTCTCTATACTACTCAGTGGACAATCTCATGGACTACAGTGCAAACAGTACCTCCTAGACTGAGTAATAAATATTTACAGGACCATCAGAGGCAAGGTAAAGCCACTGACGTGGAAATAATGGACTCTTGCTAAATCAACATTCCCAAATCATTTCATGTTTACATTATCTTAGCAACTGTTTGTGTTACACCACTTTAGCAAGTACTCTGATGAATACATTAAGGCTACGTGGTATGGCTTATCAGAAAAAACTGTCCCCAGGGGCGCCTGGCTGGCTCAGTGGGAAGAACATGCGACTCTTGACCTTGGGGTCATGAGTTCAAGCCCCACAAGGGGTGTAGTAATTACATAAATAAATAAATTCACAAACAAACAAACTTTAAAAAAGACAGGTAAAAAAAAAAAGAAAAAAGAAAAGCTGTCCCTGAGCTTTATAGTTGGTAAAGTAATCTCAGTACTGGCTGCAAAATGAAGAAAGGCAAATTTAGACTGTTTTTCCACAGTGAGGGGGAAAAAACAAGCATTTGATTGAACACTTCTCCTCTGTCAGATTAAATGCTCTCAATTTTACATTTAATTGCTTCAAATACATTTAGAATAAAAGTTTTGTTATGTCAGTGTTTTCAATCAGAAATTACTGACATGCTATAAAGTACTTAATTTTATCCTAAAAACTGTTAAGTTAAAATATTCTCAATTTATACAAGGATAGGTACCATGCATATCCCATACCTTCCCCCTTAGATAAACGTGTACTTAGACAAAATTCTCTCTCATGAAAAAAATAAAACCAACGTAAAATAAAGGACTAAACCGTTCTGCACAGACTAGATGAGACAAGTGTGAAGACAGTAAAGGCTGTGGGAATTAGAATAGTCAGAGAGAGCTTCATGGAGAATGAGAGACTACGAGCCAGGTCTGAACAGTGTAGGACTAGGCAAGAGGAAGGGAAATTAAAAGGACAGAAAGGACACCACGAGGAAAAGGCTGAGAGGGTAGAATCAACCCAATCCACTCCGAGGATAAAATCTGACGGCAGGGAAATCAAAACAGATGCCCAGACAATAATTAAATGAACGTTCAGAGCAGCATTAATGGCCATAAAGTGGGAAACAACCCAAAGGCGCATGAAATGATGAACGAACAAGGGTTTTGGCCCACAATGGAGTACTGTTTGACAATAAAAAAAAAAAATGAAGCACTGATAGACGCTGTAACAGAGATGAACTCTGAAAAGAGGAAGTGAAAGAAGCTAGTCACAAAGGACCACACACCGTGTGACTCCCTGTAGATGAAATATTCAGAATAGGCAACTCGATAGAGGCGGGAAGTAGACTGGTGGTTGCCTGAGGCTGGGGGCTCAAGGGCGAAGGGTTTCTTTTCAGGGTGATGAAAATTTTCTACTTAATGGCAGTGATAGTTGCACAACTCTATGAATACCATCAGAAACATTGAACTATACATGTTAAATGAGCGAATTGTATGGTATGTGCATTATATCTCAATAAAGTTTTTAAAAAATCCACTGGGGGCGCCGGGGTGGCTCAGTCATTAAGACGTTGCCTTCGGCTCAGGTCACGGGGGCAGGGTCCTTGGATCAAGCCCATCATCGGGCTCCCTGCTCGGCGGGAAGCCTGCTTCTCCCTCTCCCACTCCCCCTGCTTGTGTTCCCTCTCTCGCTGTGTCTCTTTCAGATAAATAAAATCTTAAAAAAAAAAAAAAAATCCAACGCCAGGAGCTAGATAATATTCTTAATTCTTAATTTCTTAATTCTATCTTTTAGGTGTATATACTACATATGATCTGAATATTTCTATGCATTTACAATATATCTAAAAGGAAAAGAAAATGAAGGAAATGCCTAAGTTCAACTGGTTTGTAAAATGACTTTTCTGTACAAGTTATCCTAAAATCAGTACAGATTCCATATCCATTCACAAAAGTGAACATGAGAAATAAGAGAATTTTCTGAAACATTCCATTAAACATTATCTTCTCATTTTATATGGCTCACTCATCATGGTAACAGAGATATCATTAAAAAACACTGCACCTGGGTGGCGCAGTTGGCTAAGCATCCAACTCATAATTTCACCTCAGGATCATGGAATCGAGCTGGCGTGGGGCTCTGTGCTGGGCAGGGAATCTGCTCGAGATTCTCTCCCTCTCGCTCTGCCCGCACTCACGCGTGTGCATGCAAACGTGATCTTGCTCTCTCTCAAATATTACATAAATCTTTAAAAAAATTGTTTAGTAGGAAAAAAAAAAGTCCCTCAATTTCTGTGAGGAATGATGCACAAGTCTCAAATTTCCTAAGGGTAAATACTGTAAGAAAAAAAATGTATAACACAAATAGAAGAATGAAAGTCAAAGTTTAAGAAATAAGTGCATTGTGAAGATACTAAAATTGCACTAAATTATAATGAAAATACAAAAGAAAGTGGTCCATGGAAATTAGCATCCTAAAACACTTTATATTAACCTGCTACAGATTAACTGTTGACACATGCTACATTCAAAACATACCTGACGTCTGATTTGACCTAATTTCTTCCTCAAATCCTGTGTCTCATCTTCTAAATTAATACGGCAACGTGATGTAACCTCCAGTGAAGCCTCTGACATAGATTGTTTTTTTAGGGCATCAGCCAGTTCTAGTTGAAGGTGTCTCACAGCTACCTAATAAGACGTTTCTGTTACTGATTTTATAAATTATCTTACTATTAAGTTATGTTCATAATACGTAACTCGAACATATGTACTTTTAAAAATACACATACAGGTGTGATCCTCCTGCCTGGTCAGTATTAGGTTACTTAGATAATTAATTCAGCCCCACTATCCATTCCTTGTTGATGAATCTGCAAAGCTTCCCACCCTACTTAAGTCTCAAAAAGAAATGGGTATATAGGTGAGCCTAGCAGTGGTTAAATTCAACATTATGAAATGTTTTCCCTCTTTTTTATTAGAGGCTTAAATTAATGTCAAAGTTCCTCACATATTCCATCCTCTGCTCAAATCCTTCCAAGAGATTACTATCTCAGAACAAAAGTGAAGTCATTCTAAAGGGCTTCGAGGCCCTAGATAACCTGGCTTTCACCTCCCTCCCTGACCTCCATTCCTGCTACACAAGAATCCTGCCGCCCCCCATTAATCTGAAAATGGAGATCCAATGCCAAATTAATATATTACAGATACAATTCTCTTTGTATTGGACAAACTTATGCCCAAATGATAGCAACTGAGCTTTGAAAGAAGCAAATTATTTGTAAAATTGCCTTAAAAAATTATAAATAGCAGTGGGAAGATTAAATCAAACAGTTTTGCTAAAGCTCACCACAGTTGTCCCAAATTATAATTTAATGAAGAGTGCCTGCAAAGAGTTAAAAGGTCATAAGATACATGATTTCAGACTAAAAATTCAAATTTATATAAATAAAAATAAAATTATTCCAACCTAAAGTGTATAAAAAGCTACCAAAGGAAAAGTACTGACATAGAGCATCTACACTTCAGTTCATGTGGAAATCTGGAATAAACCGTCAAGTCCATCCACTTAATTGAATCTCAATTTCAAAATGCTCATTTCAGGTATGAACATTTCCATTTATCTATTCATCATGGTATTAAAATGTGGTGACAAAGATTAAAGTTATTATTTTAGCAGTATAAGACTAAATTATTAATATCAGCCTACTATCTATTAACAATTGATAACTTAACCTCTTAAACTTTCATAGACGACACAACAATTTTATTCAAATTAAAGCACCTCTCAAATCTTAATTTTTATTTACTGGATACAAGTTATGCTGAATTAGTGTCTCTATATTTTTTATATTCAACTAGATTCAAAATTCAGCCATAATCATTCAGGTCATGATCTCGGGGTCATGAGGTGGAGTTCTCTGATGTGGAGCCCTCTTGGGATTCTCTCTCCCTCTCCCTCTGCCCCACTCCCATTCATGTGCAGGTGTACTCTTTCTCTCTAAAAATAATAATAATCAAATATTACTTGGAATTTTCTCTTAGAAAGCTTGAAAACTATTTATCTTTCTGGATACTTACTTCTCTTTCTACTTTCTCCTTTTCATACTGATACATTCTTTCTTTTAAAAGATTACATTCATTGATTAACTCTTTATTTCTTTCTTCCAGCGAAAGACCTTGTTTTTCACTTTCAGCTTGAAGTTTTTTTATGATATCCTGAAACTGGTCTTGGATATTAATTACGACATTTTCTTTACTGGCAGCTTTGTTGTGAGCATCCTCTAGTTGCTGTTGAAGCAACATATTTTCACTTTGTAGTTGAGATAATCTCTCCTCTAAGGATTCCTGCTTTCCGATGTATTTATTCACTTTACCTTGTTCATTTTGATACATGTGTTCCATTTCCTTTTTCCGACACTGTGTTTCACTTAGGTCTCTTTGCACACATTCTAAAGCTAAAGTCTTTTCCCTGAGAGCATCTCTTGTGTGATGGAGCTCAATTTCTAGAGTATTGAATTTACTTTCAGCTTTAGAAAGGTTTTGAGAAAGAAGCTCATTGTTTTCTTTTAGGTTAGACACATCAAACTTCAGTTTGTCCTGCAGACGAAACCATTCATCTTCTGCTCTCTGGAAAGCAAGTTCTAGGTCTCTTTTTGATGCCTGATTTTGATCATAATCCTCTATAGCAGTAGCTAGTCTAGCTCGGTAAGATTCAACTTTTCTGTCCAGTCTTTCTTTGTTTTGCTTTTCATTCTCCAGTTTAGACTTTAGCATTGTATTCTCAGTGGTCAGAGCATTAATCTGTCCACTATATTCTAATAGTGTTTTTGTTAATGTTTCCTCCTTCAGTTTTATGGTCTCTTGAAGACTGACATTCTTTTCTTTTATACTTTCAATGCCTTCACAATATTTCTTTTCCATGTCCTGGTTCTTATTGTTTATTGTGTCTCGATCCAGTCTTAGCATGGCAATTTCATCCTGCCACATGTGGGTTTTAGGCAACAGATCTTCTTCTTTTTCATGACTATTAGAAATCTAAGTAAAACAAAAGAGACTTTTAGCTGGAATTCAATAAAATGACATTATCATGATTTTCTCTGAAATTAAAGAATAACCTATGTTTATACAATGAATAGGTTGCAGTTGGTGGATATCCCAACTGGAAAAAAATAAAGTTGGGTCCAAACCTCAAACTTTAGACCAGCATAAATTCCCACAGGTTCAAAAATTTAATTGAAGACAGTGAATGCATGAAAGGAAAAAAGAAACCAAGACAAAATTTTTAAGAATCTCAGAACTGGAAAGGTCTTTCTCTGATTTACAACAAACCCAGAAAGCCTGAAATAAAAGATTAATAAATCTGATTACACTAAAAACTGAATTTACAGTCTGATATCTAACACAGCTCCCCCACAATAAAATCCCTAGCTCTGCATTTATTTTGACAGATTAAATTTCCTAAAATTCTTTTTTCCTGACAATATTCCATAGAAATTCTACTTTTCTAACGTTTCTATAGTCAGTTATAAGAATTACACCTACTGATAACTGACAAATCTAGGCACTATACTATAAACACTTCTACATACATCAGTGAACTTTTTGGTGATCACAATTCTAGAATAGAGAGCTTAAAAACATTAAGTGAGCTGCAGGACTTTCCCCGGGTCTTCTTACTTCACTACTAGTGCTCTTACACCAAACCGCAGCTCTTCTCTAGTGTAAATCATAAATACAAAAGAAGCCTTATGTTTCAAAATACTGATGGTAAATAAGGTAAAATTTATACAGCTCTTAGAAAAATCATGAGATTATTTGCTGCTGCAATAAATTTTATTTCCTCTTCATGATGTTTAAAATGTTTAAAATAGGGGAAAATACACTGAGCTATTTTAGGAGGAATACAACCCTCATCAATACGTTATCATTAGCATAGGATTGTTTCAAAAGCGCTTTGGATACTACTTGGAGCAAATGGCTACTTTTCTCAAAAGTAGAGACTAAATCCAAAATAAAGTCTCTGAACAGGCTACACTCTTCCTCCTGTTCATCACTGGCAGTGTTAAGCTAACTTCTCTTTCAATACAGAGGTGATGAAGTAACTGCCAAAAATTGAAACATATGTTGTTAGTAGCAATAGTTTTGAGCATATGGAAAGCTCATCAATTCTTATGGAAAATAATAAAAGCCTCTCCTTTGGATGAGGACATTATGAACGTCACTATTTGACTCTTGCAGACAAACGCATTTAAATTAAGGATATTACTTTATCCACTGGACCAAAAATGTCACCACCCCCTAGGCACCCCCAAATACACACACACACACACACACACACACACACACACACACACACACACACGCTTTAAAAATCCTCTATGCTTTCCACGATCTACGGTGTTGGTTTTTAAAATATATATATGCATACATGGAGAAAAAATAATTTTAGAAAATAAAATGTATATATATATATATATATATATATATATATATATACACACAAATACATACACCCATGTACTTAAAAATAACTAAAGAAAATACCCCAGAATTCATTCTGTTATTAGCCACTTCAATCTCCGTTTGTTTGCAAAGGTGATTCTTTAGAATTCCATCTTGTAATACTCTGGCATTCTGTTCTTGAGAAAGTTGTAACTTAGCGTCATTTCGCTCTTCTACAACCTAGAGACATGTTTTCATTAGGATTTTGGATCACACTATTAAAAAAAAAGTCAAAAACTTAAGAGAACTTAAAAAAAAATGTTCAAAAGTAGTAGCCTTTTTAAATACAAGGATTTTTATCCTGCAGGAATGACTAAAATTTTAATTTGAATGACAGCTAAATTTGTCATAAAGTAAAAGTACAAGAAGATATAGAATTTGAAATAAAATTTCTTTACAAAACATTTAACTAGTTCCATCATAGTCTCAAGGCGATTTAGCCTGTATTTTAACATTAAAAATCCAAAACTGGGGTGCCTGGGTGGCTCAGTTGGTTAAGTGTCCTACCTTTGCTTTTGGCTCAGGTCATGGTCTCAGGGTTGTAAGACCCAACTCCGAGTCGGGCTCTTCATTCAGCGCACAGTCTGCTTGAGCTTCTTATTCTTTTCCCTCCCTCTCCCTCCCCCTTTACTCCTTCCCTTGCTCATGGTCTCTCTCTAAAAATAAATAAAATCTTAAAAAAAAAAGCCAACATTCACATTTATCTCAATTTACCTTCTATCCCTTCATTCAGGAAATATATAGAGAGCATATAGGAGAAGCCAAGAATCCCAATAAATTAATAATTTTAGCTAAAAATATTATAGTTCCTATTAGGATAAAATTAAAGTTTTGATTTGTTTTATACCTAAATAATATACATTAAATCAAGGGGATAAATACTATTGATCGAAATAGGCATTTTTTTATCAAAGATTTACCTGATCCAAATTATTTCTTACAATCCTCAATTCCACATCTAGTGTTCCAAGAGGAAGTTCAAGTTGTTGTTTCATTTCGACTTCTTTATTATACTGCTCTTCTTTTTCTCTGAATTGCTCCCTCATTTTTTCATATAATATATCAGCATTTCTTCTTTTCTCTTTTTCTTGTTTTAAAGTGAATCTGCAAATAAATGTGCTTATTTTAAAATGTTTTGTAAGCGATAAAAAGTTCATTTTATGATCTGGTTCCACATACGTTGGTTTATTATCCAAATGAAATTTCTATGTTCTCAATTTTTTTCCTTTCTCGGGCTCAAGTTTAATTTCTCACTTCAATCTCTTCCAAAAGATATATATAGTTGAAAAGAAGCAATGAGAAAGCATTATACAGCTTAGTAATAAGTTTTAGTACTAACTCTGGTAGATATTGTAGAGAAAGGAATTTTGAAATTATTCAAGAAAGTTAGAATTAAAAATTATCATTTTTCCCATATAGTCATAATCACTCCTCCATTAGAACAGAAAATTTAGTTGCTAATTAAAAAGAGAAGTTGCTCTTTATAAAAAAGTTTATAAATTCACTAGAAGTACATTTCTATTTCCCAAAACATCACAGGTACCTCCAAAAATAATTTGCAGTATAAGACAGCATCTGCAGATGTCATTTACACAACATACACCTGCAGATTACTGTGATCCAGGACTAGGCTGGGGAGTCGAATATCTGTTGCCTTTTACATTTTATGTTTCTTCTTCTGCAATACTCTCAATTTACCTTGATTATTATTCATTTTTTTTAAGATTTTATTTATTTATTTGACAGAGAGAGAGAGCACAAGCAGAGGGAGAAGCAGGCAGAGGGAGAAGTAGGCTCCCTGCCGAGCCGAGATCTGGAGATGGGGCTCGATCCCAGGACCCTGGGATCATGACCTGAGCTGAAGGCAGACCCTTAACCAACAGAGCCACCCAGGTGCCCCTATTATCCATTTTATAAATCATTTGAAAACCCCTTTTAGAACAACACAGGATCCACATTAAGTAAACAATAAAGAGTCATATGTGCTTACAGCAGAGACTTTTGGATTAATTTTATAAGAGAGATATTGAAAAAACTGAGCAGTAATCATTTTCCATTTTAGTTTTTAATCACTGCATATGTTTGAAACTGAATAAATTTTTAAAATTTTTCCTGTCTTGAGAAAAATGGCCATTTCATACCCTGTTGATGGGCATATATATTAATATAAACTTCCCTGAGAACAGTTTAAAAATAGGATCAAAGACCTTCTTTAAAAATTTTTACACTTTAAGCAAACAATACTATATTGAAGAATTTCTTCCAAGTAAGTAACCAGAATTGTAGAAACAGATTTATATAAAAGATATTCCTTACAGCATTAATTAAAGTACAGAAAAATGGAAAATAACCAAAATTCAATTTGTTAAATAATGAGGATTCCATATGGTCGACTTCTACATGGTCAATAAAATCATGATTTGGAATATACATTAAATTATCAGAAGTATTCACTGTGAAGAACTTGCTGAATTATTTTGAAGAATCTCATACTTCATGCTAAAGAAGTTTTCTTCCCTATAAAAATTCCAGAAGGTAAGGTAGTAATTATAACATTTCTCCTACACATCTGTAGTAGAAAATTCAATAGTTCAAGAGGCACCTGGCTGGCTCAGTTGGTAGAGCATGCAACTCTTGACCCCGTAGCTGTGAGTTCAAGCCCCACATTGGGTGTGGAGCCTATAAAAAAAAAAAAAAGGTAAATAGTTCAAATATCCTCTTAAAAACAAGATGTCATACCTCAAAGGGCCAAGTTCTTGTTCCAATTTCACTTTCTGATGCTCCAACTGCGATTTCAATTCTTTTGTTTCTGATAGCTCCTTTTGTAGTCCATTAACCTTATTTTCCATTTTTTTATTTTTTCTTTTAAGTTGTTCACAGTGATTTTTTTTAAGTTCTACTAATCTTTTATATGAAAGAATCTCATCCTGGCTTTTTAGTAAAGTAGCAGAATCTACATCAGAGAAAAAACAAAAACAAATAAAATATATAGGGCACCTAGGTGGCTCAGGTGGTTAAGCATCCAACTCTTGGTTTCAGCACAGGTCATAATATCAGAGTCGTGGGATCGAGAGCCGCATCGGGCTCCACACTCAGCACAGAGTCGGCTTGAGATTCTTTCCCCCCTTCCCCTCTGTTCCTCTCTCCCACCCCCTACTCATGCTCTCTCTCTCTCTCAAATTAATTAAGTCTTTAAAAAAAAAGAAATAAAATATATGAGTATTTTTTGCATATAAAGGACTGTGTGCTTTCACATTCACTCACTCATACATTAAACAAGTATCTATTGAATGACTTCAATATAAAAGATATTTTAGAGGGGCCTGGGTGGCTCAGTCGGTTAAGTGTCTGCCTTCAGCTCAGGTCATGATCTCAGGGTCCTGGGATCAAGCCCCGTGTCAGACTCCCTGCTTACTGGGGAGTCTGCTTCTCCCTCTGCCCTACCCCTTTCCCCACTCGTGCCCTCTCACTCTCCTTCTCTCAAATAAATGAATAAAATCCTTAAAAAAGAAAAGAAAAAATGACCAAAACCTTTCTAAATATTGAAAACTATCATCCCACAGATCCAGAAGGATCTGGCTAGGAGAGAAGAAATGGAAGTAAGCTATTATAATTTTCTTAAACTACTATGATGTGGTATAACATTACTCAAAGGTGGACTGTGATGCTTAAGTCATATACTTTAAACACTAATCACTAAAATAGCACAACTAAAGAGTTATAGCTACAGTAAACAAAATACATACATACACATACTCACATAAATAAAACAAAATCATAAAAATTACTTGATTAATCTAAAATTAGATTTTAGATTAAATTTTTTAAGATTTTTTTAGATTTTTAAAATTTTTTTAGATTTTTAAAATCTTTTTAGATTTAATTAAAATTAGATTTTAATTAAAATTAAAAAGCAGAAAAAGAAGAGAATAGGAGCACAAAGCAGAAAGGACAAATGGAAGTCAAACGATATGATGACAGATTCAAATCAACTACTTCAATAATCACATTAAATGAAAATGGTCCAAAAGCGTCAATGAAACGGCAGACTGTCAAAATGGATGAAAAAGGAAGACCCAAGTATATGCCACCTATTAAAAAATCACACCTTAAGTATAAAGACACAAATTTTTTAAAAGGCCACAAATATGATAGACCACACTAACAACTTGACAAAAGGCGGCTGAGCCTGAGTGGCTATACTAATACCAGACAAAATAGATTTCAAAGCAAAACACATTAGCAGCAATAAATAAGGTCATTTTATATGATAGAAGGGTCAATTAAAAGAAGCATAACAAACCCAAATGTTTATGCATCTATTAATAGGTTCAAAATACATAAAGCAAAAATCGATAGCATTACAGAGAAACAGGCAAATTCACAATTATAGTCTGAGATTTCAATAGGCAGAAAATCAGCAAGGATATAGTAGACTGGAACACCACCATTCTTCTCAAGTATCCATGGAACACTTACCAAAAGAGACTATATTTTGGGTCACAAAATAAATTCTAATAAAAGGAGTAAGTCAAAAGGACTGAAAGTCATAAAAGTGTGCTCTGTGACCACAAACTAATTAACACACATCTAAATAATCCCTAGGTCATGGCACCTGGGTGGCTTAATTGATTAGGCATCTGCCTTCAGCTCAGGTCATAATCTCAGGGTCCTGGGATCAAGCCCCATATGTGGCTCCCTGCTCAGAGGGGAGGCTGCTTCCCCTCCAGCTCATGCTCTCTCTCTCTCACACACATAAATAAAATCTTTAAATAACCCCTGGATCAAAGAAGTAATGACAAAAGAAATTAGAAAGTATTCTGAACTAAATACACATATTAGAATTTCTGAAATCTTGCTATACTAGCACTCATATGAATATTTACAACATTGAGTGTATATATTAAAAAAGAAGAAAATTCTCAAATTGATGGCCTTTGCCTCCACCTTAAGAAATCAGTAAAACAGTAGTTAGTTTAATAACCTTTGGTTATGAAGAAAATCTAACAGAATTTTTTAAAAACCTACTAGAACTAATAAATGAACTCATCAAGTTTGGAGGATACAGAATCATTATACAAAAATCAACTGTATTTCTACATATTAGCAATGGACAAAAATTAAAATTTAAGAATTAAAAATTAATTTTAATTATTAAAAAATTGAAACTGCACTGAAAAATAAAAAATAACCACAGGTAATAACATAAAAGATAGAAAGACCTATACACTAAAAACTACAAAATATTACCAAGAAAATTAAAGAAGACTTATGTAAATGGAGAGATATACTCTGTTCACGGTTGAAAAATTCAATATTGTTAAGATTAATCTGTAGATTCAACATAATCAAAACCTGATCTCCAGAAGACCACCAGAGTTTTGTTTTTTTTTTTTTTGAGAAACTGACAAACTGATTCTAAAATTCATGTGGAAAAAATAAATAAAATAAATACAATTGATGATCTGGAAACACAAAGGATCTAGAATAGAATAGCAAAGAACCCTGAAAAAGAACAAAACTGGAGGACTAACACTAACCACCTGATTTCAAAAATTATCATAAATTCATAGTAATTAAAACAGCATGACATTGACATAAAGAAGGCCCAAGAGAGGGGTCCATAAATAAACCCACACACATATGGTCAAGTAGTCCTGACAAAGACACAATGGCAGGAAGTGGAGAAAACATAGCCTTTTCAACAAATGGTGCTGGAACAACTGGATATCCATATGCAAAAAGAATGAACCTGGATCCATACTATGCATCATAAATAAAAAAAGAATAGAGAATGGGGGTGCCTGGGTGTCTCAGTTGGCTGAGTGTCTGCCTTGGCTCAGGTCATGCTCCCAGGGTCCTGGGATCGAGCCCCATGTCCAGCTCTCTGCTGAGCAGGGACCCTGCTTTTCTCTCTCCCTCAGCCTGCCGTTCCCCCTCCTCATGCTCTCTCTCTGTAAAATTAAATAAATATCATCTTAAAAAAGAATACAAAATGATGACATGGATCACATGGATCACAGATCTAAATGTAAGACCTAAAATTATAAAACTTTGTTTTTAAACTACGAAACTTCTAAAAGAAAGCATGAGAGAAAACCTCTGACTTTGTGCTAGGCAAAGATTTCTTAGCTAGGAACGCCGAAAGCAAAAATCCATAGAAGAACAAATGGATAAACCAGATTTCATCAAAAAGAAAAACTGCTCTTCAAAAGACACTGTTGAGAGAATGAAAAGTCACAGATTGGGAGAAAATATAGGTGAGGGGCGCCTGGGTGGCTCGGTCATTAAGTGTCTGCCTTCGGCTCAGGTCATGATCCCGGGGTCCTGGGATCGAGCCCCGCATCTGGCTTCCTGCTCAGCGGAGAGTCTGCTTCTCCCTCTCCCACTCCCCCTGCTTGTGTTCCCTCTCTAGCTGTCTCTCTCTCTGTCAAATTAATAAATAAAATCTTAAAAAAAATATATAGGTGATAAAGGAACTATATCTAGAATATAGAAAGAATTCTCAAAACTCAACAAATAAGAAAACAACCTAATTTTTAAAATGACAAAGGATTTGGATAGTTCAAAGCAGATATACAGATGGCAAATAAGCACATGAAAATACGCTCAACATTATCAGTTATTAGGGAAATGTATATTAAAACCATAATGATATATATATTACATACCCATCAGAATGGCTAAGATTTAAAAAACTGACAATACTAAGTGTTCATGAATATACAGGGAGAAATTAGAACTCTCATACACTGCTGGTGGGAATGGAAAATGGTACAACTACTTTAGAAAACAATTTGGCAGTTTCATGATAAGGGAATATAAAGAGACATGAGACTTACGGGTGATAGATATGTCAACTGCCTGAATTACGGTTATGTTTTCATAGGCATATACATATGTCAAAACTATCAAAGTATACACTTCCTATATGTGCAGTTTACCTAACTAAAACTGTTAGGGGAAAAAAAAAGCTCTACTATAGAAAAAAACATCGAAAACAGTGGCTGAGACACAGATGGAAAGAAGGATCTGAAACAGGGGTGCCTGGGTGGCTCAGTTGTTAAGCGTCTGCCTTCGGCTTAGGTCATGATCCCAGAGTCCTGGGATCGAGGCCCGCATCCGGCTCCCTGCTCCGCGGGGAGCCTGCTTCTCCCTCTCCCACTCCCCCTGCTTGTGTTTCCTCTCTCGTTGTGTCTCTCTCTGTCAAATAAATAAAATTTAAAAAAAAAAATTTAAAAAAAAAAGAAGGATATGAAACAATACAAGATGAAGCTAGAGCACTGTGGTCTTTCACCTTAAAGCAATGAGAAGAAATAGCTAAACTTTAAGCAAGGGGGTAATGTGATGAAACATGAATTTTTAAAAATTATGATAACTACGGTTGCAGTGGAGACCAAGATTCTGGGAGGTGGAATGACAGGGAAAACAGTCCTGAGGTTATTTCAGTATTCTAGGAGAAAAATAATGGTAACCAGACCTTGGGTGAAGGCACAGAAGAGAAGCGGAGTTAACAACACATCACGTGTGCCATTCCCATGACAAAACATAGAGTGGAAACTATAGCCCTTTGGCTGAGAGTATTCAACAGTTCTCTGTTTTCATATAAAACGTATTTCTGAGATGAGTACCGCATGAGTGTTGTGTGCTACAGCACTATACAAGATGTGCACGTATTACTACGGTGATATACGTACAAAGGCTTTATATTGATACAATGGTCCTACCTTTACAATCCTTGCCAACTTGTGCAGGTAGCGACACGCAACTCATATAATTAGAGCAAGGCAACTTGGAATCCTCTGAAGCTGTTCCAGATGACTCAGTTAAGTCAAGGTCATCCATAAAATTCATTTGCTTTTTGACCTACAAATAAAAAATACCATTTCAAAATGTCCCCCAAATATTCATGAAATATACCAAGTGTAGAGAGATGATCAATACCCATCTTTTTATAGGAGCAAAAACATAGGTACTTTTTAAAGAACTGATTTTTATCAAAATGACCTTTATCAATAATTAGTACTTCTGAATAACTTTTTCACAATAAATGTCTATACAACAAAGGAAGATTTTCTATTTTTTCACTATACCCCTCCTAAAGTAATTTTTTACCATGGAATACCATTTCTAATAAGTATTATTTATCAAAGTAATATAAGAAAGTGAAAATTAAAAAATTCATAAATGAAATAAAATTATATATATATTTTTTACCTCTTTCTTTTCATGAGATCTTTTCTTTGCAGGTCTAAGAAAAAAAAAACAATTCCTTTCAGGCAAGTATTAAATACTTAAAATACAAAGAATATCTAAATCATAGCTAAACAATATTATTAATAATATTAACAAAGCATTAAATTTAGATAAAATGGACAAAAAGCAAAGGAAAATCATAATGTTACTTGCATTATTTGATACGAAGAAATATACCACATTTTTTGTTGTCATTTTCAATAAAAACAAGCTTTTATTGGCTCTAAAAACTATCTGGAAAGTGCAAGTTAAGTTCTTATATGAAAGAAACCCTTTTTTAACAATCATGATACTAGTGTTTTGAGGATTTACTGTGCAACTACTATGCCTCATTATGAACGCTGTACACATCCTAAAAGTATTTTAAGCCTCAAAACAATCTTATAAACATAGGTAATCATATTAGGTATTTTACACAGGAAGAAAATGAGGCACAGAAATAAGTAACTTCCCCAAGCCCATACAGCTGGTCAGGAGTAGACCCAGAATTCAAATCCAGGATATGTGCCTTCAAAAACATGTGTTTTACAATATGTGGTGAAAGTAATATTTAAGTCTTTCTAAGTAATATGATAGCAAATGAACCTACTATTATTCCATTTCTAGCTATAATTATACTCTATGAATCTTACACATATTTTTTAAAATAAAAAGACTTCATACCTAGGCAATATTGAAAATCCACTCTCAATAAACTAAAGATCTGCTTCTTCTAAAGAAGTTCATCAATGGCATTCATTTATTCATTCAACTGTTTATTCACAAATACATACTTATGGAGCACACAGTATGTGTCAATGACTCTGTTGGTACAGGAACCATGGCTTTTATAATTTAGAACTTTTATAATCTAAAATAATCTATGATAGATTAATAGTTTATTTTTCAACTATAAATAAAGTCTTTCCCCCTTCCCCAGAATCTAAACAAATATTAACTTAATGCAACCAGATACTTCAAAGTCCCTAACAAAACCATAGCTATTCACGATACTGTCAAAGGCACTGAATATCTAAAATCATCAAGGAATGATCAGTACCACTCAGAATGGCCCAAGAGTTTGTATATTTACTATTATCTATATATTTTTAAGTCTATGAATGATAGTATCTGCACATTCAATTATATGAGAATACTCCACTGTGGAACCCATTCTGAATAAACAACTTCTTGCCACGGGCACCTGGGTGGCTCAGTCGTTAAGCATCTGCCTTCGGCTCAGGTCATGGTCCCAGGGTCCTGGGATCAAGCCCCACATCGGGCTCCCTGTTCAGAGGGAGTGTGCTTTTCCCTCTCCCACTCTCCCTGCTTGTGTTTCCTCTCTCGCTATGTCTCTGTCCAAAAAAATAAAATCTTAAAAAAAACAAACAAAAAAATCACCTCTTGCCACAAAACTACATGAATAGGAGTACTAAGGACAATTACTGTAATCTTTAAAAGATAATGTAATACAGGGGCGCCTGGGTGGCTCAGTCATTAAGCATCTGCCTTCGGCTCAGGTCATGGTCCCGGGGTTGTGGGATCGAGTCCCACATCAGGCTCCCTGCTCGCCGGGGACCCTGCTTCTCCCTCTCCCTCTGCCTGCCGCTCCCCCTGCTTGTGCATTCTCTCTCTCTGTGTCAAGCAAATACAAAAATCTTAAATAGGGGCGTCTGGGTGGCTCAGTCTTTAGGCGTCTGCCTTCAGCTCAGGTCATGATCCCGGGATCCTGGGATCCAGTCCCACATCGGGCTCCCTACTGGGCAGGGAGCCTGCTTCTCCCTCTGCCTCTGCCTCTGCCTGCCGCTCCCCCGGCTTGTACTCTCTCTCTCTCTGTCAAATAAAAAATAAAAAATCTTAAAAAAAAAAAAAAGATAATGTAATACAATCAATAAGCTTTCTAATATTTGGAAATGCAAACAAAATTAAATAACCATGTCTATCTCTATTGGATGATTTCCAGCAGCATACAAAGGTACTCTAAAAACTCCCATCTTAAAATAAAAAAAGAAAGACAATTCCCTTGACTTCCACATTCTTTCTCAGTTATCATCCATTTCTCTATTACCTTTCCCCATAAAAATTCTCTAAGGAGTTGTTTCGACTTATCCATTACAGTCCAGCTTCCATGGTGACTACTGAAACTGCTCCTTGTCAGAGTCCCTTGTCCTCATCTTAACCTTTCAAGCCGTGTGTCTGATATACTTGACTATTTCCTGCCTGAGCCTGTACCTACACTACAGCGTTTTATTTCCAGAAAAAGTAATCACTGCTAAACTTCCTTCAGAGGGAAATGAAGAATTTATAGCTTTTACCTTCCTTCATCCTGATCCATTTCACCTGAAGTGCTCTCATCATTCACTTGTAGTGGACACGAAGTTAGGGAATCGGCCTTCTCAAGCCCTGGCGTAATCACAGATACTTTTGATGTCCATTTTTCATTTTCATCTTTCCTTACTTCCTTCATATGCAAACCAGGATCACTACTTTTAAAAATCCAGTTAAAATATCCATTAAAAAACCAATGTTTTCTAATAATTTTAAGGGTAAAGAATAAAAACAATTTTTTTGTAAAATTCTGTTAGCCAGCTCAATTGGCATTTATTAATTCACAGAACAGTTATGAAATCCAACCATATACAAGGAAATACACATCCCTTGCTTCAAAGACAGATACATATACAACTACAATACAGTGTCATTTGTGGGGACAAAACTGCTATGGATCTCTTTGTAGGAGCTGTGGAATCAAGGACCATACAGCAAGGGACCTCGGAAAAGTCGTGCCTACCCATGCATCAGGTGACGGGCACACTCACTACATTCCCAGCTGTGGACCCAGCAATAGCCCATAAACCGGTTCCAGCCCCTTCCTCTCAGCCACATCTGGGAGCCCCTGGGAAACACGGTCTTAGATAATCACCCATGGATGAGAGAGACTTTTTGGAACACCAGATTTCCTGCAGAAAAGTTCCAGCACACCACCAGAGCAAAAAAAATATCAGGTTTGGACACACTGGAAAGGTAGTCATCAAAGGCTACTTCAAATGCAAAGACAGCAATGCAAAACTTCAAAGAATATAAAAAGTCAAGGATATAGGACACCAAATCTTCCAGTAATTGATCTCAAACACATGGAGATCTGTAATTTATCCAAAAAAGAATTCAAAATACCACTTTTAAGGAAACTTAATGAGCTACAAGAGAACACAAAAAGCCAATTCAGGGCTGCTTGGGTGGCTCAGTCAGGTGAGCATCTGACTCTTGGTTTTGTCTCAGGTCATGATCTCAGGGTCATGAGATCCAGCTGTGCATCCTGCTTACACTCAGTGCAGAGTCTTCTTGTCCCTCTCCCTCTGCTATTCCCCCCACTCACACACACACTCTCTCTAAAATAAATAAATAAAATCTTAAAAAAAAAGCCAATTAAATACAATGTGAAAAACACTATATGAATAAAATGAGAAGTTTAATAAAGCGTTGGAAGGGCACCTGGGTGGCTCAGTCAGTTAAGTGTCTGACTCTTGGTTTTGTCTCAGGTCATGATCTCAGGGTCATGAGATCCAGCTGTGCATCCTGCTTCCACTCAGTGCAGAGTCTTCTTGTCCCTCTCCCTCTGCTATTCCCCCCACTCACACACACGCTCTCTCTAAAATAAATAAAATCTTTACCAAAAAAAAAAAAAGCCAATTCAATAAAATGAGAAAAACACTGTATGAATAAAATGAGAAGTTTAATAAAGCGTTGGAAGGGAACCTGGGTGGCTCAGTCAGTTAAGTGTCTGACTCTTGATTTCAGCTCAGGTCATGATCTCAGGGTCGTGGGATCGAGCCCCGGGTCGGCTTGAGAATCTCTCACCCTCTCTCTGTCCCTCCCCCGACCTGCTCTTTTCTCTCTCTCCCTCAAATAAATATGTAAAATCTTTTCTTTAGAAAAGAGCTGGAAATAGTAAAAAAGAATTAAACAAAAATTCTGGAGCTGAATAATATAGTGAATGAAATGCAAAAAAGCAATAGAAATCACTGACAGGAAAATGGATCAAAAAAATCTGTGAATTTAAAATTTTCAAATTTTAAAACTTTCAAAAGAGAGAGCAGAGACACAAATAGGAAGATACCTCGTTGTTTATGGTTTGGAAAAATTAATATTGAACATCCACATTATTCAAAGCCATCTACAGATTCAATGCAATCTCTGTCAAAATTCCAGTGACATTTTGCACAGAAATAGGAAAAACAATCCTTAAATTTGTATGGAACAAAAAGGACCCCAAACAGCCAAAGCAGCCGTGAGAGAGAACAACAAAGGTGGAAGCATCACACTTCCTGTTTTCAAACTGTTACAAAGCTGTAGTCACCAAAACAGTATATGGAACCTGCATAAAAACAAACACAAAGACCAATGAAACAGAATCAAGAACCCAAAAATAAACCCATGCATATAGTGAAGAGAAGAAAAGATAATCTCTTCAATAAATGATGCTGAGAAAACTGCATATTCACATACAAAAGAATGAAACTGGACCCCTAACTTACATCACTCACAAAAATTAACCCAAACTGGATCAAAGACTCAAATGTACAACCTTGAGCCATAAAACTCCTACAAGAAAACAGGGAAAACACTCCCTGACATTGATCTTGGCAATGATTTTGGATATGACATCCAAAGTACAAGCAACCAAAGCAAAAACAATGGAACAATGTTTCTCCACAGCAAAAGAAACAAGCAACACTCTAGTTCCATTTACGTCAAGTATAGGGGAAGGAAGGGAAAAATAAGATAAAAACAGAGAGGGTGGCAAACCATAAGAGACTCTTAACTATAGGAAACAAACTGAGGGCTGCTGGAGGGGAGGTGCGTGGGAAGACGGTGTAACTGGGTGATGGGCATTAGGGAGGGCACTTGTGATGAGCATTGGGTATTACATGCGAGGGATGAGTCACTAAAGTCCAGCCCTGAAACTAATAATACAATATATGTTAACTAACTTGAACTTAAGTAAAATCTAAAAAAACAAAAAAGAAACAAGTAACATAATGAAAAGGCAACCTACAGAATGGAAGAAAATATCTGCAAACCACATATCTGAAAAAAGGCTAATATCTAAAATATATGAGGAATTCATACAATTCAACAGCAAAAACCAAATCATTCAAATAAAAACTGCAAAGCACCTTTACAGACAGCTTTCCTCAGAAGATATGCAAATGGCCAACGGTACCAAAAAAGGGGCTCAACATCACTATTCATCAGGGAAACGCAAATCAAAACCACAATCATATATCACCTCACATCTGTTAAATGGCTTTCATCAAAAAGACAAAAGATACCACTGGCAAAGATGTACAGAAAAGGGAATCCTTGTACACTGTTACAGGACTGTAAACTGGTACAGCCACTATGCAAAACACTGTGGAGGTTCCTCAAAAAACTAAAAACAGAACAATCATATGATGCAGTAATCCCATTTCTGGGAACGTTTCTGATGGAAACGAAATCATTATCTCGAAGAGGTATCTGCACCCCTGTTTATTGCAGCATTATTTACAATAGCCAAGACAGGGAAGCAACCTAAGTGTCCATCAATGGATCCATGGGTTTAAAAACTGTGGTATATATTTACAACGGAATATTTTAGCCACAAAAAAGAGGGAAACCTTGCCATTTGTGATAACATAAATGAACCTTGAGGGAATTATGCTAAATGAAATAAGTCACATGAAAAGACAAATACTATATGATCTGACTTACATGTAGAATCTTAAAAAAAAACAAATTTACACCCTGGTGCTTGCCAGGGGTAGAAGGCTGTGGGAAATGGGTAAATACTGGCCAAGGATACAAACTTCCTGTTACAAGATTAGTAAGTTCTGAGGGTCTAATGTATGGAATAGTGATTACAGTTAACAATACTGTAATATATATTTGAAAGTCACTAAGAGAGTTGATAAAAAAGAAATAATTATGTGAGATGGAGTTATTAACACTCTTACCATTTTACAATATAAAAGTGTATTAAATTAATATACGTATACCTTAGACTTACACTGTTAACTGTCAATTATACCTCAATAAATCTGGAGAAAATTCAAAAATACTCATATGTCATTATATATATCACTCAAAAATAGCAATAACCTAGTTAATTTTGTTTGAAAATAAAACGATTTAGGGGTGCCTGGGTGGCTCAGTTGGTTGTCTCTGTTGGCTCAGGTCATAATCTCCAGGTCCTGGGATCTACCCCTGCATCAGGCTCCCCACTGAGCTTCTACCTCTCCCTTTGCCCCTCCCTCCTGTTTGTGCGCTCACTCTCGCTCTCTTTCTCTCTCTCTCTTACAAATAAATAAAAAAAAATTTTTAATTTTTTTAAAGAAAATGATTTGGTGACTTTTGTATACTTTTAGCCAAGTATTTAATCCTAATATAAAAAGCTAGATTTATCAACAGAAAATTATAATTACTTTCATGGACTAAATGTATGCAAGAGAATATCAGCAGCATATAGCTACATAAATTTACAAAAAGAATGAAATTTCCCACAGATTATTAATTTAGGAATTAAACATGAGCCCCTAAGAGCACTGGAAACAAAAACAGAGCCCAGCAATTATTGTTTTAAAACTGTTACACAGATAACTCTTCTAGTTAAAATTTAACATCCAAAAAAGAAGGATCTTCCTGAAGGCAATTACTGAACCATTCTTCTTAACCCAAATCTCAAAATTAAATCTATAATTACAGAATATGAAATAGCTTTCATTTTGAACACAGTTGATAGAAGCAACTTTTAAATAGAAAATATCTAGTTAAAGTCACCTCAAACCTGGGGGGGGGGACCCAAATATGAAGCCATGGGAATAGAAGCCAGCACAACCAGTTTTAAATGTGTGTGACTGATCAACGCCCACTGCCCTCACTCACCAACCAAACAGTGTCAGCTCCTCCCTTCTCAAAGAAAGCCAGTAGGAGACAAAACCATTCCATACACATGCCTCATGTGCCAACCAATCAACAACAGTCTCACCCAAATTATCATGGTGTTTCACATGATGACAAACCACTTAACTCTCTGAAAGTCCCCCAAACCTTAAACTCTACTCTTCCCAAAACCCTATATAAGAATAGCAGACTGCTCTGTCAGAGAAGACTCTAAGCGACCAGCAAAGATCTATCTTACTAGTAGCCAATAAATTCCAACTTCATCTTTTTATTTCAGATATTGAGGGCTCATAATCCTTTGGCAAGAATTTTTAAAGTCCTATAATTTGCCACCATATTTCATTTTCCTTAATAAAATATAAATGAAGTTTGCTATTCCTCTGATCCATTTTACCATAATTAAAACATAAATACCAGTATAAGAATAAATAGCAAGTAACCACAACATTGGGCCCCCCAAAAATAAAAAAAAATTGCATACAACTGACAGATTAAATTGTCAGAATGGACCCATATCAAACTTCCTTTTTGTTTAAGTGAGAGTTAGTATTATGTTAAAAAACAATACATGCAGGTGAAACTCCATGCACTCAATAAACATTTGCTGAACAGAACTGTATACGCTAGGACGTTTTCTAGGCACTGTGGATGTGGCGATGAACAGATAAAAATCCTACTCATGAGTGAAGTAAACACAATAACAATAAACTACACAGGCAAGATCGTACTAGAGGAGAAAAACTAAAGGAGAAAAATCAAATTTTGATGTGCTGTAGGGAAAGAGGTAATCAGGATAACCAAGAAAGGCCTTGCTAAGAAAGTAACTTTTAAGCACAAAATTGAAGGGGAAAAAAAAAAAGGGAAGGAGCAAGGAGCAAGGAAGCCATGAGGGTATTGGAGGGAAAAGCACTCCAGAGTCAACAGCAAGGACAGAGGGATGCTCGAAGTGTTTGTAGTGAGGGGAAAAAAGTGAGAAATTCAGTGTGGCTGGACAGCGTGAAAGGGACAGAAAATAGGAGTGAGGCAGTAAGGGATAGGGAGAGACCAAGATGAACAGATCATACAAGGCCTTGTAGGTGTTACAAAGAACTCTGGCATGTACTCTGAGTGAAATAGGAGGCAATTGGGCTTTGAGCAGAGGAAGACATAATCTGACTTATGTTTTAATAGATCCACTGTGTTTAGAATTAATGGAAACAGAGAAAAGACAAAAGAACAAACAAGAAGACCAATTAGTTAATTATTACACTTATACACACAACAGATGATAGTGGCTTGGTCATGGAAGATGTGTTTGGCTTCTGGATATATTTTGAAGGAAGACCTGACAAGATCTGCTGACAGATTAGATGTGACAAGTATGAAAAAGAAAAAGACATGAGTCAAAGATGATACCAAGTTTTCTGGCAGAGCAACTAGAAAAACTATCATTAACTCAATTAGGAAAGACAAGAAGGGCAGGTATAAAAAAGAATATCAGTAGTTCGATTTTGGACATGTTAAGTTCGTAAGACCCAAGAGCTATCCCAAAGAGACATCAAATAGGCAGTTTGATATGTAGGTCTGGAATTACGCAGAGAGATTTGGGCTGGAGATAGAAACTTGAAGATCATTAGAACATACAAGATAGTAAAAGTCAAGAGAAGGAAAATCAAGGACTGATTCCTGGAAGATGTCAATGTGTAAGTAAGAGGTGGGGGATGACGAGAAAGCAGCAAATTAGGCTGACATGTACAGACTAGGAAGGCAGGGGGTAAACCAGGTGAGTGAGTGATATCCTGGAAGCTCAGTGAACACAGAATTTTGGAGAAGAGAGTTCTCCATTGGGTCAAATATTGCTGATAGGTTAAAAAAAAGGGGATCCAAGAAATTATGTCTAGATTTATTAAAATGAAAATCAGTGGAAACCTTTGTAAAATCAATTCTGGAGTAGTGGGACTGAAAATTACTAGAGAGATTTCAAGAGTGAATAGGAGGTAAATCCGGATCAGTGAGTGTCCATGGTTCTTTTAAGGATTTTATAGCTAAGAGGAAAGATCATAGATGATTTAATTTTCTTGTTTACTTCAATCCTTACACAATGATGATGTAGTATTTTTGTAATATAGTTTGTAATATAGTTTTTTAAATTACATACATGTAGCACTAAATGTTTTTTAAAAAAATGCCAGACCAAGGGGGCACCTGGGTGGCTCAGTCGGTTAAACCTCTTGATTTTGGCTCAGGTCATGATCTCTCGGTTGTGCGATCGAGCCCCGCGTGGGGCTCTGCTCTCAGTGCCAAGTCCGCTTGTCCCTCTCCCTCACCACGCACTCTCTCTAATATAAATAAAATCTTAAAAAAAAAAAAAGGCAGACCAGGCCATTAAATAATTCACAAAATTATACAAAAGAATCCTTAAAAATTTTCTAGATATATTACATATATATATTATATAACCTATAATCATTTTTTCTCATGCTTAGAAAGACCACAGAAAAACTATTAAGTTTCAACAGCAATATTTCATGCTTGATAAACATCATCTAACTCTAGGATATATCCAAAATAATTAATCATATAAAAATTCTACAGGAGGGATGCCTGGGTGGCTCAGTTGTTAAGCGTCTGCCTTCAGCTCAGGTCATGGTCTCAGGGTTCTGGGATCGAGCCCCACATCGGGCTCCCTGCTCGGTGGGAAGCCTGCTTCTCCCATTCCCGCTCCTCCTGCTTGTGTTCCCTCTCTCGCTGTCTCTCTCTCTGTCAAATTAATAAATAAAATCTTTAAAAAATTAAATTAAAAAAATTTAAAAAAATAAAATTCTATAAGAGAAGTATAAGGGGTTTGGAATGCAGAAAATATTCCTATTCTGTAAACTGAATTTTCCTAAATTATATAATATGAAGTCACTGTTGAAAAATTTGGTGTGGTACATATAGAAATATATTCTCTTTAAAAAGGAAGGTTAATAGCATGCATGCAAGGTACCTTAAAAAGATTCACTGCATTAGCAACATCTTGCTTTATACCACAAGGATCATCAAATATAGAATATGGGACAAGTTGACATACGAAATCTCTTGGTAATATTCAGATCAATTTGAGGGTCCAACATTTGAACACTCAAGCTCAACGGAACCAAAACCAAAAACCTAATACCTAGCAATTTTGTTGGTAATAAGATAGAGTGCCAGTGTAGCAGGTAACTTCCTTTTGCAACTCTGCAGATATTAAAAGTATTCTGAAATTTGCATAACACATGACATCAAACCGAACACTTTAAATATACTTTGTTAACAATCAGTACACTGTCGACCTAAACTCCTTTTTTCAAATGGTCGCATATTACATTGTTTTATACGGGTGACAACTTACTTCCTTATCGACAGATATTTAGACTATCTCCAACTTTTTGAGATGAGAATGCTATGCAAAATATCCTTAATATGTGTCATATTTTATATATATAATAATGTACAATAAATGTCCTTAGAGTGTGTGTGTGTGTGTGTGTGTGTGTGTGTGTGTGTGTGTGTGTGTGTGTATTTACACCAGTCATGTTTTCCTAGAGGATCTAGTCCTGGCAATGAAGCGTTGGAATAAAGGGACAGCAAATGGGGCGCCTGCGTGGCTCAGTCGTTAAGCGTCTGCCTTTGGCTTAGGTCATGATCCCAGGGTGCTGGGACTGATCCCCGCATTAGGCTCCCTGCTCCGTGGGAAGCCTGCTTCTCCCTCTCCCATTCCCCCTGCTTGTGTTCCCTCTCTCGCTGTGTCTCTGTCTGTCATATAAAGAAATAAAATCTTATAAAAAATAAATTTAAAAAAGGGACACCATATTTAAAATTTTTGAAACACACTGCTAAATCACCCTTCAGAAAGGATTTACCAATTTCATCTAACAACAGTGTATAGGAATGCCTTTCTCCTCACATTTGCTAACTTTGGTTATTATTTTTTTAATAAAATATTTATCACTATGACTGCAAAAAATGGTATCTAGTTATTTGCATTTTTCTAATTAGCACCCAGGATGGAACAGCCTTACTAAAAATATAAAATTTGTTAATCATGAATGTTAGCTCCAACTAGAATTTGTTTTATAGGAAAATAATAATTAACTACTATTTAAATATCGCTATAGGCTTACCCATCAGAATCTTCCTTTTTCCCAACAGGAAAGAGGTGGTTTTCAGTTTTTCCACTCTCTCTTTGTGGAATTAGTCCAGCAGCAGCAGCAGCGACAACACACACGTTTTCGAATACTGCCATCCCATTACTTTGGTGTCTCCTCTTTTCTTCATTTATCTTTAATGGAAATTTGATACTAAGGATAATTGTTACTACTTTATTCATTAAAAAGAACTTTATTTAATTATACATTCTTTAAAGATTTTATTTTTTATTTATCAGAGAGAGAGCAAAGCAGGGGGAGGGAGGTGCAGACAGAGGGAGAAGGAGGCTCCCTGCTGAGCAGGGAGCCCAATTGCTGGCTCAATCCCAGGACCCTGGGATCACAACCTGAGGCGAACGCAGACTCTTAACGACTGAGCCACCCAGGCATCCCAGATCTTTTCTTCATTAATTGTAGCATTTGACTTAGTTTGTCGTAATTTTAATTGATAAAAATATTTTGTGTTTAACTTTATCATTACAAATAATTGCAATTTTTATAAATTGTGCTTCATTTCTGTTTGAATAAAAACAGCAGAATTGGAACGTGTGGGTGGCTCAGCTGGTTAAGCGTCTGCCTTCGGCTTGGGTCTGATCCAGGGTCCTGAGATCGAGCCCCGTATCAGGCTCCTTGCTCAACGAGAAGCCTGCTTCTCCCTCTGCCTGCTGCTCCTCCTGCTTGTGTTCTCTCTCTCTCTCTCTCTGACAAATAAAATCTTTAAAAAATAATTAACTAATTTGGAGAATTTTCCAAAATTTGAAAAAGGGCTTTCTTAATTTTGTATTCATATCCACGCTTTGCTCCCTACCATTCCATACCCCACCCCATCTGACCAGCAGATACAAAGAAATAAAAAGACAAAGACACAAAATGTGTCGTCTTCTGTCGTTACCACCTGGATTTTGCAAAAACAGCCAGATTTAAAGGATGTGACATTGTGGTGCTCCAGGAACAAACAGAAGGTTTCCTCTTTCTGCACTGAGCTATTTTTTCCCCAACTGCCTTTTACAGTTCTTTTTTCATTTGGATCCTAGGGTTATCAAAAAAATGACAGTGTTCATTAAGATATATGAAACATAAAAAGCCAGATGTTAGACTTACTAAATAAAACTTTCAGTTTTAAAAAAAAAAAAAAAAGATATATGAACCAAAGTTCACAACACAAAACGAACAGAGTGAAACTGATGTTAGTGTAGAATTTTGGGAAATGAGTAATGCTCCCCAAATTCCACATTCAATAACCATAAAATTTTATAGCTAGAGGATATAAAAGTAATTATCAACTTTAATCCTATTTTCCACTGATAAATAGGAGTAAAACCAAAAAAGGTTAATTTTGTCCAAAGTTCCTAAGGTGGCATTACCTAGCATCTTATGGCACCAAAATATATGATACGATTCTTTGATGCTGAATCAGGTAAGTTATCAAACAGATTCATTAAATTAATCAGATACATTAAAAGTATGACACTGGCACAGTAATTTAATATCTTAATTGGAGACAAGGTGCTTAGCTACCTCTTCTTTTTAAGGAGGATATCTCTAGATTTTTGTTTATTTTAAAAACTCAATTCACCTCAAAAGTCCGTTTTCTACCTTCAAGTTAAATACTGAAGGTTTCTGAAGGTTTCTGCTACCTACATTATAAAGATCATACATATCAAAATGTACCATACGTTATTAAACTTAATAGGAAGGTTTGACTCAACAGAAACATGTGAGACCAGAGACCAAAAGAAGTGGAGGGGGGAACCTGGGTGGCTCAGTCAGTTGGGCCTCTGACTCTTGATTTTGGCTCAGCTCATGATTTCGAGGTTGTGGGATTAAGCCCCGCATCAGGCTCCATGCTCAGTGGGGAGTCTACTTCTCTCTCTCTCTCTCTCTCTCTCCATCTCTCTCTTTGCCCTTCCCCTTGCTCATGCTCTCTAAATAAATTAAAAAATCTTTAAAAAAAAGAGTCTGTTTTTAAAAAATGTGGAGGAAGAAAGTGATAATCCAAATATTTGTTATTAAAAATATCTCAAAGTGGTCCTGTCAGAATTCTAAGTTCCAAGAGTGAGTAAAAGCAGAAAAGATTGCACATACAGACCAATAGGTTTAGCTGAAATATTTGTTTATATCCTTTCCAATATTCATTGCTTCTTTCTCATTTTATTGTTTATGGAAATGAAATTTATACTTAAGCCAATAGATAAAAATAAAAACCCTAGAAATGGGGCACCTGGATGGCTCAGTGGTTGAGTGTCTGCCTTCAGCTCAGGTCATGATCCCAGGGGCCTGGGATGGAGCCCCATGTCAGGCTCCCTGCTCAGCAGAGTCTGCTTCTCCCCCTTCTCTCTCCCTCTGCCTCTCCCCCGGCTCATGCTCATGCACACACATGCGCTCTTTCTCAAATAAATAAATAATCTTTAGAAAAAAAAAAACTAGAGATTATTATATATTTTTTAAAGATTTATTTATTTTAGAGAGAAGAGAGTGAGAGCATGAGCAGGAAGGGCAGAGGGAGAAGGACAGAGAAACTAAAGCACACTCCACACTGAGCACAGAGCCCAACGCAGGGCTCAATCTCATGAACCTGAGATCACAACCCAAGCCAAAACCAAGAGTCGGATGCTCGACTGTGCCACCCAGATGTGCCAAGATAATTGCATTTTTTAAAGTTTTTTTTTTTTTAAAGATTTCATTTATTTATTTGACAGAGAGACACACAGAGAGAGAGGGAACACAAGCAGGGGGAGTGGGAGAGGGAGAAGCAGGCTTCCCACTGAGCAGGGAGCCCGATGTGGGGCTCCATCCCAGGACCCTGGGATCATGACCTGAGCCGAAGGCAGATGTTTAACGACTGAGTCACCCAAGTGACCCCTTAAGTGCATTTTTTAAGGAATTTTCTTTATGGTTACTCTGATTCATGAGGTCACATGGTGCATAGCTAAATTACTTTCCAAGTTCACATGCCACTTGGGAGACTGACGGAGGAAATTAAGGAAAACAAATCATAAGAAAGTTTTCCTGCATTCATATCATTAAGATAGCAGTAATAATCTATTTCCGAACACAATTACTATTTACACAACCCCATTTTATACACGATCTTTTTTCCTAAGTGGAAAATCAAAATGACTCAGATAACTGATAAAGAGAAAAAACAAAAGAGCAGCAGCAAAGTGAAACTCTACCCCTTTTTGACGATGAACTTTCTCTTTTTCCAAATCCAGGAAGTCTATCTGTAACATGCCTATCTCGTTCTTAACCTTTTGAACATCTTGCTGTAATTCTTCTTTTAGATATACTTCTGATGTTCTGTAACTACATGGTGGAGAAGAACTCACCTTTTATACTTCGGGTTCCATACTTCTATACTTATTAGTACTGTCATTATCTGCACAGAATGGCTTCTGGAACAAGTCTTTTGTTTTCTTGTAAGTGTTTTTAACAGCAGAACTATTGTACCTTTTTATTTGAGCCATTTGTCTCATCTCATTGGAGCTGGAAAACCTTTTGTCAAAAAGGCTTTCTGAATGACTAGACTGAGGTATACGTCCAATGTCTAATTTAGAATTAGTGCTATTTTGGTTCATACTTTTTGCCATTGGCATGTCAAGCTCTTGGTCTTCTTTCACTTCAAACATAGCGAGTGGGTTCCTTACCTTTTTATTTTCTGTATCACTTTTAAAACTCTTATTTTTGTTAAAAACAAGCTCAGTGTCTGGTTTGTTATCATTTTCACAGACCGATTTATTTTCACTTAAAGAAAAATCAGAAGATGAGTGGCAATCATATTTGAGACTAGACTTTTTCTGTTCAGGAAATGCCCGAAATACTAGAGGGACAGGCACTGCAAATGTATCCTTTTTCTCACAATCAAGTCTATCATTTGTCAAGTTAGAAGGTATTTCCATTAACTTTATTCCTTCTTTAAAGTTACCATGTAGTGACTCTTCCTTAGGATAAGGAGCAATTTTGTGTCTTTGACAAGTTTCACCAAACTTCCGCTTTAACTCACTGGTGATGAGTTTTAAATTATTTTTCCACTCTAATTTGCCTTGTTTGATCCAGAGTTCCTCATGCTTTTGTACAGGAGGATGTTCTGAATATACAGATATATGAGCCTCTCTGTCACATTTCTTATTCATTTCTGGTTCTTGAGACTTTTTTTGCAGATGCAAAAGTGGAACATTAATTTGCTTGGTTTGATTTTCAGATATCTTTTCTGCCAGGATGCATGTTTGTAAAATAACTTTATCCTTAAGTAATCAAGTATGGACAAAGAAAAATTAGAAAATAATTAAAATTTAACTGTTAGATTTCTTAATCTATGTTAAGCTGCTCCCAAGTCACTGGATTGTAACAAAGAAGTGAAAAATAACTTGCCCTAGGTTAAGACAGAAGAAAAACATAAATCCATCAACTTACTTTGTCAGTTATTTGGAAATAAACAATTCATTACATGTTACATCTACCAAAAAATGAATTAGATTATTTTTAATGTTACAAACTTAAAAACATTTTATTTCATTTTATTTCACCATACATTAAATAGAGAGCCCCTACAGTGCATCTGAGGATTCTCTTTAAAGATTAATAACTAGAGAAGAGGCAAATTTTAATTTGAAGCCAAAATCAATTAACATCAATCAGAAAGAAAATTCCTAAATCTTAATTCAAATTATATACTATGATAGTGTTTTACATCACTATAATTATCTGCTTATATTCAGCTCTAATATAACGTCCACTGAGAGTGGATAAGAAAAATGTTAATAATACTGATTTCCTACGCCGAAATGAAATAACTGAAAGAGTTATGGTTTATTACCCAACTACAAAGGTCCCATCCTGGAAGGTGGGATTCTAGGCAATTGGCAATTGTGCTGATTTTATGACCCCACTCTCTGAAGTCAACTACACAGAGATCACAAGGCAAAATAAATCTTTAATCTTGGCATTAGTGATGGGCAATACAGAACTGCACATTTTGAACCACTGAGAATAATTACTCCTTCTACGTGGATCTAAGTCAGTAGTCATCATTATTACACTGCTCATAATTTCAACTGCTTAAACATATAATTCGGTATCTGATGCTACCTTCTTTATTACATAAAAAGTTACAAAAATGGAAGAAGCAAACACTATTCAGGAATTTTTTTTTTCTCTCAATTCCAAGGATGAAGTTTAGCTAGTAAAATTCTAACAATACTTTAAGTTTTGTAACTTATAAAATTTTATAAAAACTAAATATTAAGTTATAATCTATTGACTTCAATATGTCCATTCAAAAGATAATTTCATTTGAACTATGTTACGTTATTAAAGCAGGAAAAACAATATAAAAGTGGAAATTTACATTTAAATTTAACTTTTTACATACCTGTAGGTGGTCATTTTCACTTTCATCAAGTCTTTTTTGCTCTTCCTCTGATGTCCTTTCTAAGTCTAGTTCTGCTGGCAAATCTATATATTTAGTTAAAATGGACTACTTAGAATGGTTAGATAAAAGCTACAACCTTCTTAAAAATAGAAAATAACATTTCATCTATTAATGGTTTAAATTAAACTTAATGTTTAGCTGAATATTTACTTTAAGAAATACTTTTAATTATCGAAAACTTCAACAAACCATTTGGGAAATACTAAATGTCATCAGGTTAAAGACATACAAACGTCTCAAAGATTCATTCACAAGTTCATTCTCCTAACATCAATGAACAAAACACTCAGAAACAAAATTTTAAAATGTAGCAGAAACATGTAAAATCACAACAGACTATTCTTTACCTTGTAACAGCACCTCTTAACACCCAAAGCTTCAACTACAACATTATTCATGATTTCCAAAATTATTAGTATTTTTTATGCCTTTATTAGTGTACAACCTTCCTATGGGTGTATGTCCCTGCTGAGTGTAAACATTCCTGAAATGCTTTCCTCTCCTACTTGATAAATTTCTTCACATCTTTTAGGACACAGACTGCTATGTAAAGTCATCCTTGATTATGGCTAGTCTTCCCCAGATAAATAGGTGTCTTTCTTCAGGGGTACCTTAGTACTTTACAGATTTTTCTAGTGTATCTTCACCACCTGAACTGTAAATTACTTCTTTCTATATCTATTTCTTTGGCTCCTGGACTGTATGGGACAATCTCTCTCACTCTCTCTTTTTTTAGAGAGGGGGAGGAGCAGAGAGAGAGAGAGAGAGAGAGAGAGAGAGAGAGAATCTTGACCAGGCTCCAAGCCCAGCACTGAGCCACACACGGGGCTCGATCTCACAACTCTGAGCTCATGACCTGAGCCGAAATCAAGAGTTGGATGCTCAACCGACTGAGCCACACAGGTGCCCCTGTATGGGGCAATCTTTTAAGTCATCTCTATGTAAACAGTCTTTATTTTACTCAGTAATTATTTACTGAGTTCCCAGTAAGTGCTAGGCACCCAGGTTTCAAGAAGCACGTAGATAAAAGGTGTCAGGAATGGTTTTTCTGGACATAATGCCTGAACCGAAACTGAAAACAGTGAGGTCAGCCAGATTCAAAGGGGTTAGAGGGAGGAAAACAGGGAGAGTATGCAAGGCTGTAGGAAGACAAGGGAGAGAAGCACACGACAGGGTAAATATTTGTCTAAAAGGGAGAGAAGCACACAACAGGGTAATACAGGGATCTAAGAGGAAGACATCACCAGCAGTTCAGAATGCCAGAGAAAAGGGCAGACAGCAGAAAGGGCTAGAGAGTTTGGCAGAAGTCAAGATTATGAAAGTTTAAGATACCTGGACACAAATATATTTTCTTTTTTTTTTTAAAGATTTTATTTATTTATTTGAGAGACAGAATGAGAGAGAGAGCATGAGAGGGGGGAGGTTCAGAGGGAGAAGCAGACTCCCTGCTGAGCAGGGAGCCCGATGTGGGACTCGATCCCAGGACTCCAGGATCATGACCTGAGCCGAAGGCAGTCGCTTAACCAACTGAGCCACCCAGGCGCCCACAAATATATTTTCAACATGGTTCCTAGTCATATTTACATTTGAGACAGATCACTCTAAATGCTGTGGAGAGGGATGAATTTCAGGGGCACTGTCATAAAAGATGGGAGATGAATTAGAAGGCAGTACTGCAAAATAAAGATGAAGTACACCTGAACTGACAGAATGGGTCCAGAAATATTGAGGATATAAAATCATCAGGGCACAGTACAGAATAAATCTGTATTAAATGAATAAGCACACAATCGTGGGTCCCTAGAGAACTAACTTTGCTCACCACTTTATAAAAGCATCAAGTGAGAAGAGAAACAATCTACCTGAACTGTTTTAAGTTGCTTGTATTTCTAATTTTTGTTTCAGATCTTCCTTTGTTACAGGAGCCTGTAGGTATTTTAAAAGTCCTCCTTCTTGGATCTACCAAGCTCAGGAAGAAGTAACAGCACACAAGTCACTTGCAGAGGTAAATAACTTTGGATTTATTGCCTGTACTCACTACTCTAGGAGATCATTGAAAATCTTTTGAAAACACAGTGTTAATTCTACCAGTAAAGAAAGAACCTAAAACTACAGGGGTGAAAAAAATATTATACGATTTATGAGTACAGACCTGATCATGACTGATAAAAGGCATGGAATTAACTGGTACATTAAGTAGAGCACACATTAGATGTAGTTAATCAATAGACTGAGTATCTTAGTAGAATGAAAATTGACTTTCCATGTATTATTTTTAAATAATATAGTGCTCCTTAAAACCAGTACTCCATTTTATTCATTAAAAATAATAAAGGGAGGTGCCTGGGTGCCTCAGTCAGTTAAACGGCTGCCTTCAGCTCAGGTCATGATCGCAGGGTCCTGGGATCGAGCCCCGCATCGGGCTCCCTGCTCAGAGGAGAGCCTGCTTCTTTCTCCCTCTGCCACTCCTCCCACTCGTTCTCTCAATTTCTCTCTCTCTCAAATAAAAATTTTAAGTAACAATAATAATAATAAAGGGGCATCTGGGTGGCTCAGTGAGTTAAGTGTCCAACTTTTGATTTAGGCTCAGGTCATGTTCTCAGGGTCATGAGATGGAGGCCCCCCCATCAGGCCCTGTGCTGAGCGTGAAGCCTGCTTGGGATTCTCTCTCTCCCTATCCCTCTCTCTCTCTCTCTCTAAAAAGATAAAATAAAAATAATAAAACAAGGAGATGGACTATGCATACATAGCTGAGAAGATGATACTATATAGTAAATTCTCAACTATTCCCATTACTGCTGGGAAAGCCAACTCTATAAAAAAAAGTCATAGAGAACATAGGAAATATTTTAATACTTGATTTGGGAAGGTGCTTTTTTTAGTTACAATGAATATAGCTTGACCAATACTTGTGAATTTAGAGCTATAAAATAAAGCTAGGAAACTATGTTTTGAGTAAACAATCTTTAGATCTCTACCTAGTATTCCCAACTGGTCCCAAAGTTCTAAATATAATCCTGCTACCGACTCTCAAATGAATGCTAAAAACTAACCCAAAGAAATTACATTCTCCTAATTCTTATTCAGGTGTTGCTTTGGTTAGAGGAAGAATACAAATGTCTTGCTAAAAGATATTCTGTTTGGTTGTAGGTTGCATAAAAGGAGTAAACACAAAGTAAATTTTGCCACAAAATTATTTTTGAAAAATCAGAACTATGGTGAAGTCATGGAGAGGCTGAATTCTCTATGCTTCTTTATTACCTTGTTTGTGCTCTCTGCTTTCTTGTAGCTGTGATTTATACAGGTCATGGAGTTTATAATTCTCTAACAGAAACACAACTCCAATATCATTAATCTTTTCTTTCTCTATGAAGGTCGTCTGTCCAAATCCTCTGGATGCTGACTGATTTTGGGTCACCGAGTGTGATACAGATGGGCATTCATCAACTCTCAAAGCCCTGGATCTTTGACAAGACACAGTACTGTGAGCCAAACACACTGAAGACTTCCAACTGGACAAAGCTGAAAATAAAATTTCACTCATTAGAATGTAAGTAATAAAATAAACTTAGCTAATTTGTATAAATCCCTTTGTCAGAGGAGTCCCATTTCCTACTCTTTTCCCAGACACACGACTACTCATTCGTACCTTATTGTATATTACATGTCCTATACTTGCCATTCATACAGCTGAATTTAACGGTCTCTTTTTTTTTTAATTCTCTAGTATTACAGAGTTTAATTTACTCACCAAGCTCTATTACATATAGAGCTTTTGTTCATTAATAATTAAGATTTTCCAGGGTACGAATTTTTTTTACTAACAAAATTTATGTCTAACCTCTTCTTTTTTAATACACACCGTGGGGGCGCCTGGGTGGCTCAGTCGGTTAAGCGGCTGCCTTCGGCTCATGTCATGATGTCGGGGTCCTGGGATTGAGCCCCGCATCGGGCTCCCTGCTCAGTGGGGAGTCTGCTTCTCCCTCTCCCTCTGCCTGACTCTCTGCCTACTTGTGCTTTCTTTCTATCTCTCTGTCAAATAAATAAATAAAATCTTTAAATAAATAAATAAATAAATATGCACCGTGTATTCTAAAGACATGGGTTTTAAAAAAACTTTTAATGAATGGTTCTACTTTTAATTACAGTGAGATGGTCTCTCCTCAATGCACCAATATCTTCAGAAATTTTTTTTTATTTTTTTAAAGATTTTATTTCTTTGTTCAGAGAGAGAGCGAGCGAGCGAGTACAAGCAGGGGGAGCAGCAGAGGCAGAGGGAGAAGCAGGCTCCTCACTGAGCAAGGATCCCAACGTGGGACTCGATCCCAGGATCCTGGGATCATGACCTGAGCCAGAGGCAGATGCTCAACTGACTGAGTCACCTAGGCATCCCTATCTTCAGAAATTTTTAAGCCTTGGATAAACATCATAAATTTATCTGAGAAATGAAAGCCTCGGGTGATCTAATCATTTCCATGTAAAAACAGAGTCTCAGTACACACTAGATCCAAAAACTACAGTGCCATGAAAGAGAAAATGAATATATAACAAAAATACTTAACTTTTTTTTTAAACAAGATTGTCTGATTTGAACCTCTTAAGACAAGTGAAAGAAAAAAGCAAGAAATGCAGAAATGAAACCTTAATGCCCATTTCACCACAAGGGCCCCTTTATCATTTTGTGTCCATGAACCCTGTACATGCTTTAAAACAGTTCTCCCATGTCATCTGAGAATCCCCGGAGTTCCAAGATCTATCCATTCAATAACACTAAATGTTATTTGACATTTTCACTCTCTTCTAAGTGTACGGTGACGTTTTCTAAAGATATGAGACGTGACAGTATCACAACTCGCATGATTAGTGGGTCATGGCTCTAACGCCTAACAACATATGATCATGTACGCTTGTATTTTAAATGCTTGTTTTAATTTCTAATATTGTAAATATCAACACTTAAACAGAAGTTCTTTGGAATTCCTAATAATTTTTAAATAGTATAAAAGGACCCTAAGGCCAATAAGTTTAAGAAATATGGTTTTAAAAGATTGTGTCTACAAAATATTAAGATACAACTAATTACTTCCCGCATTTTTAATAATCAAAGACACCCCCCCACACACACACACACACACAGACACTGCTAATCAGAACACCTGTTTGGCTTAAGATGATCAACATAATAACACTAAGATGAAATAAACTTAAAACACAATTGACATGTTAGCAAGTGAAGGTCAGAATTGAAATAAACACTGTGAACACTGGAAAAATCTTAGAGTCTAATAATTAACTTTGGGAATCCCAAGGAAGTAATGGGATTCGAAACTGGGAACTTCAGGATTTCAAAACATAAAAGTAGAAACTAGAGCTAAAGCTTACATTTTTAAAATCTCTTTTTCTTATGCTTATAAATATCTTTTGTTCAAACATGGGTATCAACAATGGTATCTAACTTATTTATGTCAAATCCTTCAGTTAAATTTGCCACCAAAAAAAAAAAAAAAAATTCAGAATAAGAAGACTGTGAGCATTTCAAATATTTTAGTGTACTTCTTTCCACTGTTAAATTTGTATTGTAAAATTTACCTGATTTGGATGTTTGTTTTTCCTTCACTTCTACTGTTTTAGTAGGAACGGAATCTTTCACTTCAACGGTAGGCTGAATGGGTATTGAAACAATATGATTAAGACATGATGTACGTTTCATACAATCTGTAGTTAAAAATTCAAAATAAAAATATAAAAGTTTTACCTTCACGTAAGGATATATTTTAGGAGAATCTGAAACGAAAAATGGACATGTAGTTAATTATATGTAAACATGAAAGCCAATTAAACATTCATGCACTTCGTACTAAGCTGAATCCTCAGGCTTGGCTCTGAAAATGATTACATTAGGTTTTGGTGTTCTGTTTCTGGAGATAGGAAGGTGGGTTAGGACAGCGACAAGAGAGAAATATGAACGCATTATAAATATTGAAAAAAATACGAATACGTGTTCAAAAGAACATGCAGTTAGGATTTCAAAAGTAAGATTATGTTTCAAATGACTATAACTAAAACAGAAAAGTGCACATATACCAATGTGAACACGCTGACTGATGGGGAGAAAAGCAATTTATAATCAGAGGAACAAATCATGACCTGAGAGGATGAACGTGAAAGCCAATGGTAGAAGGCAATAGAACACCCTTAATGCAGTACAGCAGAATCATTTCTACCATTATACAAGTATTTACCATGTTCTTCAACTTGTCCCATAATTTAGGCAGTACACAGTTGTGATGATAGTTCAATTGAAGGCATAATTAAGTTTTCATCAGAGAAAGTGTTATGAATTGATCAGCTTGGATATACACTTGTAGGATAATAGTTACAGAAGTGTTCATTTTTGTCCATACCCATGTGGCCTACTGGTATGCCTACATTTCTTGTATCCTCTAGTTAGGCATCTTAAAATTTATTGATCCACTCCCACAAGAAGGTATATAAAACACATCTAAGAAATAATGTCTATTGGGCGCCTGGGTGGCTCAGTTGGTTAAATGACTGCCTTCGGCTAAGGTCATGATCCTGGAGTCCCCAGATTGAGTCCCGCATCGGGCTCCCTGCTCAGCGGGGAATCTGCTTCGCCCTCTGACCCTCCCCCCTCATGCTCTCTCTCTCTCATTCTCTCTCTCAAATAAATAAAATCTTAAAAAAAAAAGGAAATAATGTATAATAACCTTTCAATATGGAAATAGGACTACCAAAATGGAAAAAATCAATTTAATTGCCACAGAAATTTTAGATACTGAAAATCTTTTGTATTTCAAAATCAGTGTCATACTTACTGATAATAACAATTTTAGCATTTAGGGAATGAATGCTATAATCTCTTTTGTTTCCAAAATTAGTTTGATTGGTAGATCATGTTAGTCTTTAAAAGGTTTTTTTGAAACAGCTATCATATCAAAAAATTAGCTTTCTTAAAAAAGAAAAACAGCCAAAGCTTCCATATTAAAATTAATATCATTTGAATAATGAATACCAATACAACATATACCTTTGATGTCCGATAGATCTGAGGAGGATGAATGAGTGGCTGTTTTACCCCAAGTTTAGCACTCCATCTGCTTTCAGTATTCTTTATGGAGCAGCTGTAATTTAATCTGTTTTAGTGCAAATACACTCAAGCCATCTAAAGTGAATTCTCTCAAGTTTCCTCATCAACTCCAAAATTTCCTAGCTACCATGCCTTTCTTTCTTCCCTCCTTCCCTTCACTATCCACCTTCTTCAAAAGTAATTTCTGGGGGCGCCTGGGTGGCACAGTCAGTTGGGGGTCTTGGCTCTTGATTTCAGCTCAGGTCATGATGTCGGGGTCCTGGGACTGAGCCCCGCATCGGGCTCCAGGCTCAGCAGGGAGTCTGCTTAAGATTCTCTCTCTCCCGTTGCCCCTCGCCCTGGTTGCTCTCTCTCTCTCTCTATTCCTAAGATAAATAAGTCTTTAAAAAAAGTAATTTCTGGATCTACGGTCTTGACTGTTCTGCTTTTACATCCCTTTGATTATGGATTATCTCCAACACTTCTTTCCTCTTTGTTTAGCAGTAGTATCTTACATCTATAACCTCTATTTCTCCATCTCCTTGCTCCCCTCTAGCTAAAAGATGCTCAGCAATAAAAACAAAGTCATGCGCTTCCTTGATTCTATTATGTCTTGAACTATCCAGTGGCCCTTCCAGATTTCTCTATAGGGAAGTCTACATCCTTGCTACGGAGCACATGACCCAACAACAACCAACACTGGCATCACCTGAGAGGTCAGAATGCAGAATCCCAGACCTGCTGCTCACAATGTGCATTTTTAACAAGGTCTCGGATGATTCACTACAATTTGAGAAATTCTGGTCCATATGGAGTCTACTGCCACATTCCTTTACCTTAACTTAACCTTCTAGAAAAAGCCTCAAGTTCCTCACTATCAATTCTCCAAAACTGAAAATGTATTAAAAGTCATAAACTTTCGAGGTGCCTGGGTGGCTCAGTTGTTAAGCGTCTGCCTTCAGCTCAGGTCTTAGTCTCGGGGTCCTGGGATCGAGCCCCACATTGGGCTCCCTGCTTGGCGGGAAGCCTGCTTCTCCCTCTCCCACTCCCCCTGCTTGTGTTCCCTCTCTCGCTGTCTCTCTCTCTGTGTCAAATAAATAAATAAAATTTAAAAAAAAAAGTCATAAACATTCTAATGGACTTTTTATCAGGGCGAAAGCTTCCTTGATCTCCCCCTGACCCTGCTCTCTTCTTCCTTCCAATTCTCTTATTTTGCACTAAAAGAAACTATCTTATGAAGTGCCACCATTTTGTATGACATTAAGATATATACATTTATAGCCGACTAGGACACAGCTCTGCATAATCAGCTACGCCGGGCCTTAATAGTCTTCCCAACAGTGAGGAAATCAGGAAGAGTGGAAAAATTTTGGCATACTACTCTGACAAACTTTGGTATGGGAAGCTCACTTGATATTATTCCTGCATTTCAAATACTCTGCTCTTCCTTTTAAAAGAATTATTTTATGTTACCACCTTCCACTATAAAGAGCTGCCTTTGCCCTTCATTTACTCCCGGTACTCTCCGCCTTTCTCATCATTCCCTCTTTTGCTCTTTTCCTCTTATTTCCTGATGTTCCTTAGGTCTTAGAATACCTTGAAATGGAACCAGTAATTTAGTTCCTGCAGTGGCACTCTCAATTTAATCTGTTGCTGACACCTGATAAGATATCAATTTATCTCCTTTTCACATCTTTCTCCTTTCTACACATTTAATAGGTGATTTTCTTTGGATATTAGAACATATCACTATTCCCATTTTAAATTAACATTCTATCAAGTAACTATTTAATAAAATACAATTCGTACCTTCTACTTCTTCATTTAATATACGTGGTCCTTTCTGATCCGCAGCTCCAGATAAACGTTTAATGTTTTTCTTTGGAAGACTCTCAGAAATACTCTGTTAAAATTAACATCAAAAATGAGCTGCATAAAGACTTCCGAATCCTTTTCTAAGAAAATATCTGAATTTCCTACTTTAACAGCAATCAGACTTACAAATAAGAAAAACATGCATTGAAAACCAAAACATCTAAAAACCTCATATATACTTTCTACATTAAGTGTACCTTTTAATCTACATTTACCCCGACTCTGTAAACCAAACATGGAAGGCCAGAGTAAATACTTTCATAGACAGAAGACTGATTTATATGTACCTTTCAACAGGAACTAACAAAACACCTGACTCTCCTTTGCATTTCCCACCAAAATAAAAGGACATTAAAAATATGTATTTAAACAAATTCTTTAATAAGTATATTTGCTACAAATTTAAACTGTTCCTGATGGCAGAAACGTTTTCAGTGCTAAAATAAGAAGATACTTGACATGATGAGAATCCTTGGAGTATATCATGTTGAGTATAAACAGAACATTGTGGTAGCTGCTGCTTCATTTAGACAAACAAAGGCTTGGAATTGTTATTGATACGAAAAATGGTTGAATGGAATGGCAAAGTAGAAAGAAAAACTTTTCTTGAAATTATATTTAAATAATAGCAAAAAATTTTAGATACAGGTATGAAACTCTTCAAAAAGTCTAGTAACCTTTCCTAAGGGAAGAATAAGAATATTTATTTATTAATTACCTAAAATGTACCAGGCACTTATTTTAGTATGCACATTTTCTTTTCTACACCCAACAGTAACAACAATGATTATGACAATGGGGTGGATCTTCTTGCTTCCTGGTCATTCCAAGACATAAGAGTGAAATGATGCATAGATGTGATCCATGGTTCTCTCTGTCTAGAACGTCCTTCTCCAAGACCCTGGCACGACTGGTCCTTCTCATCCGCCACTTGGCAGCTCTTGCCGCATTCAGAGAGATCTTTCCTGACTAACAAAATTCCACTCCCATTCTCATCCCCATCCTAATGACAAACTCCCCCAAAATTCCCTAACCTAACATTTCCATTTTCTTTATATGAAGCACTTATAGTAACTTACAATGGATTGTTGTTTCCTTATTTTTTCTGCTCCTACCACTACAGCCTAACCCCTCAACTTATACAGCCTGGTACATGGCTGATATTCAATAACAGAAATGTATTTAACGTCAAAACATTTAAAATAATCTCACTGAGGGGGGGTGCCTGTGTGGCAGAGTCAGTTAAGTGTCCAACTCTTGATTTCAGCTCAGTTCATGATCTCAGGGTCATGAGATCAAGCCCCATGTCGGGCTCCGTGGTGAGCATGAAGCCTACTTGGGATTCTCTCTCTCCCTCTTCTTCTGCCCCTCCCCACCCCTCTCACATGCTCTCTCTCTCTCTCTCTCTCTCTCTAAAAAAGAAATTAAATCATCTCACTGAGAAGGTCTCAAGTACCAAGTCACTATACTGTCGACCCTTACACAATGCAAGGGTTAAGGGCGTTCACAGCCATGCAGTCAAAAATCCACATCTAACTTTTGATTCCCCAAAAACTTAACTACTAATCTCCTATTGAACTTCCTACTTTAAAAGCAATTGGACTTAAAAACAGGAAAAATGTAAATTAAAAACCAAAACATTTAAATAGAAGTCCTCGTATACGCTCTCTAGATCTAATCTACATCTTAATCCTCATTTGGTCATTGACTCTGTAAAGTGAGCATGGAAGGTCAGAGTAAATTATAACCTAATGCTGACCTTACCAATAATGTACGGTCAATTAACACATTTTGTATGTTATATGTATTATATACTGGATTCTTACAATATAAAGAAAAGGTTATTAAGAAAATCATAAGGAAAACAGATTAACAGTACTGTACTGTATCAAAAAAAGTCTGTGTAAGTGGACACACAATTCAAACTCATCCCGTTCAACGGTCAACTGTATACCTATACAATGTCACTGAAACTTAACATATACCAAATCAGAAATCCACCTGCCCGTTCTAACTTTGCCATTCTTTTCTTGACACTACTGCCATTTATTTTATTGTCCTTCAGAAATCTTCACATTTAAAAAAAGTGTCCTCAATATTTAATAAATCACTAAATACTGCTGTGATCACTTTTGTCCTGTATTTCTATAGCAGCCTTTACAGTATATAAAATGTTTTCACATTTGTTACCACATTTGTTCATTACACGTACCTGAGAGGTAGGTATTAGTACCATTTTTATGAATGAGGTCACTGACATTCAAACAGGTTGAACAAGTTTTTCTGGGATCCCACAGCTACCAAGTGACAGAACCAGGATGCTAGCATATTTTTTGACTTCGAATATGGTGCTTGCACCATTGTGTAGCACCTCCCTGTGCTAAGAGGTCAGGCCCTTTTTACCTCCTTCCATGGTCTGTCACCTTAAAATAGATCATCATCACTTTATACTTATGTTACTACAAGTATGGCTGCCACAAAGATACTTAATGCATACTATTTTAACTACCCAAAATGGCTTTTACCTATTAAAACATCACTAAACCAGGGATGCCTGGGGGGCTCAGTTGGTTTTGGGATCTAGCCCCATGTGCTCAGTGGGGAGCCTGTTTCTCCCTCTCCCTCCGCACCTCCCCCAGCTCATGCTCTCTTTCTATATCTCTCTCTCTCAAATAAATAAAATCTTTTTAAAAATAAATAAAACACCAATAAAACAAATTCTTATTATATTCCAAATGCCCCTTGTAAATCTACTTGACAATCCAAATATAATACTTTCAGGGCCCCTGGATGGCTCAGTCAGATGAGTGTCCAACTCTTGGTATCAGTAGGGCTCTGTGCCCAGAGTGGAGTGTGCTTCAGATTGTCTCTCCCTCTCTCTCCTGCTCACTCACTCTCTCTCTCTCAAATAAATGAAATCTTTAAAAATATATATATATATTTATATATAAAATACTTTCAAGTCCCAGGCATTAACTTTTCTAGTTCCAAGTTGTAAAAAAACTATAATCCAAACTTTCTAGATCTCATTAGGAATTTTGCACATCCATATACACCACAGAATCACATCCAGCCATAGGTTGGCCTGGAGTAATTCTTTAGTTTTTTAAATAACTTAATTTCAAAACCCAAACTACTTCCTTATCACTCCTGAGCCTCGGTTTTCTGAAATAATACTACACAGCTTTCATTAAGTTAAGCTTGCAAAATAGCAGAACTGTATTATGCTGTATTATTATACTTAGCACATAATTATTTTATCAATTACAGGTAAAAAGTATAAGGAAATAGTTTTTATGGGCAAATGCAGAGATGACAGAGTAGAGGCTAAGCATCCCTTTTATGCTTTAACATCATTCAATGCTTACATATTTTTTAAGATTTTATTTATTTATTTGACAGAGAGAGACAGCGAGAGAGGGAACACAAGCAGGGGGAGTGGGAGAGGGAGAAGCAGGCCTCCCGCTGAGCAGGAAGCCCGATGCTGGGCTCGATCCCAGGACCCTGGGATCATGACCTGAGCCGAAGGCAGACGCTTAACTGACTGAGCCACCCAGGTGCCCCACAATGCTTATATTTTAAAATAAGAAGAAGAAAACAGTACCTCACAATCCCAAGGTGATTCTCCATCTTCCTCTTCTCCTAATCCTAATGCTGACATCATAACTATAAAGTACAGTCACAGATACATTAATGAAACATGATTATGAATTTTAAACATATGTACAAGCTTATCCCCACTCATGAATATTTCATAGCAGTAAAGATTTTCAGAGGTGGAATTATTTTCAGGAAGAAAAAGTTGGTAGTAGTCGGGATACTTAATAAGAAAGACAGCAAAAGAAAAATATGTTAATGAAATGCGTAATATATCTGGATCTACATACTTTCAGATTTTCTTATACTAGCATTTGAGCATAGGAAAAAATTTATAGATGTTTACTAACTTACCACTACTATTACTTTTGTATGCTCTATCAGCAGAAGTCAGACTGTCGTTAACTGCTCTTGTGGAGCACTTTCAGTAATACTAATACCATCATCCTGTTTTCCAATTGCCAGCTGCACCTCTCCTTCCTATAAAAACAACACAAAACAAAAACCCAACTTCAGAAAACATCACATTAATTCACTTATTCACTCACTCACTATGACAAATACATACCGTACCCGTCAAGTCATAGGCACTCTCCTGGGAGAAGCTGGAAATACAAACGACAGAGACTGCCCGTATGCTAGCAGGCTAGAGACGGATGTCAAGTAAGAACAGAAGAGTATCATTTACTAGTTCTACAGGTGAAGTGAATAAAGCACAGTGAAGGTACAAAGGAGAAAAGAGCTGCATACGGGAAGCTCAGGAATTGCTGCAGACATATTGAAAGACAGACAAGGCACACAAGAAGGGTGCGAAGGACATTCTAGAAAAGGTAGAATGAGCGAAAGGATGAAGTATGAAATAATGCAGTAAGTGACGACAGCTCCAGAATGTGGCAAAACTGGAACACAATTCTTGGGAATGGGATAGAGAGAGATAATTGGAAAATCAAGACTGAACCAAAAAAGGCAAGTGTCATGCTAGAATATGAACTTTCTCCTTCATGTAATGGGGATCCACTAAATAAGCAGAGGAGTTACATCATCAGAAATATATTTTAGAAAGGTCTGACAGCAACGTGAAGATGAACATAAAGGAACCAAAACCAGAAGAGTATTTCAAAACTCTATGTGAGAGAGTGAATTATGATAATAAGATGAAAAATGGTAAGCAGGGACAAAATACTAAATGTGGTGATTTTTTTGTTTTATTTTTTTTTTTAATATTTTTTATTTATTTCTCAGAGAGAAAGCACAGGGCAGGAGTGTCAGGCAGAGAGAGAAGCAGGCTTCCCGCTGAGCAAGGAGCCCAACTTGGGACTAGATCCCAGGACCCCCGGATCATGATCTGAGCTGAAGGCAGCCCCTTAATGGAGGGAGCCTCCCAGGTGTCCCTTTTTCTAATTTAAATTCAATTAATTCACATATAATGTATTACTGGTTTCAGAGGTAGGGATGTGGTGATTTTTTTTTTTTTAAAGATTTACTTATTTTGAGAGAGAGAGTGTGTGTGCGTGCAGGGGGAGGGGCAGAGGGACAGGAAGAGAGAGAATCCTCAAGCCGACTCCCTACTCAGTATGGAGCCTGACACAGGGCTTGATACCAGGACCCTGAGATCATAACCTGAGCCAACATCAACAGTCGGATGCTTAACCGAGTGAGCCACCCAGGTGCCCCTGGATGTAGTAACTTCAGGGAAGTTTGGAGTCCAGGATTTTTCCTGCTTCAGTGTTTCAGTGGTACAATATATTAGAATGGGGAAAACAAATGACATAGCAGATTACAAAAAGTCAGGGAAGAGGAAAGGGTCAGAAGCAATGTCTTCAATCTGGGACATACCAAATTTGAAGCACCCAGGAGACCTAAGGAGAAAGTTTTAGACAAGTAGATCTGGAGTAGGAAAAAATGATAGGAAAAGCACATGATGTTAAAAAAACATAAATCTCTAAAATATACTAACCTGATATAATTAATGTAAACCTACACAGAACTCTGAATTTTCAGAATAAACATAAAAACAGGGGGGAAAAAACCATGGGATTAAATATTTCATTTATATACTTCAACATTAGTTTCAAGAATAGAAAATATACTTTTCTTAATACAGGCAAGTTATGGGCACCTGGGTGGCTCAGCTGGTTAAGCATTTGACTCTTGATTTGGACTCAGGTCATGATCTCAGGTTTGTCAGATTGAGTCCCAAAATCAGGCTCCATGCTCAGTGGGGAGTCAGCTTCTCTCCCTCTCTTTTTCTCTCCCTCGGCCCCTCCCCACCCACTCTCTCTCTCTCTGAAATAAATCTTTAGAAAAAAATATATATATAGGCAAGTATTCATTTCTGTAATGAATACCATTTTTAAGATTAATAAAAAGATTTAATTGCAAAACACCAATTCAAAATTTTTTAAGAATACTTTTCTAAAAATTAATTTTAAAAGATTGAAATTGTAGAAGAGAAATACTTATGGGATTATAGAATTCTGAGGCATTTTTAAGTACTAGTATGATGAATGAGAAAAATATAAAACCCTATTTTAAAATTCACATGATTTTCTTATTCCACTGTGAACAGCATACTGATAGCTCTAATTTCCTATCTATGAATATAGGATGGTAGTTAAAGACTGGAGAAAGAATCTAGTATTAAAAAATTAATAATCAAGATCATCCAAGTTGAAGGTATTAAAGTCTCCAAAAACATGTATGATTATGAAGCAGGACCCAATATTCACATGAGGAAAGAAGGGAGAAAAAAAAATCAAATCACCAGTATTTCTGAGTTTCAGATATGAAAGAATTCACGTGTTAAATTTAACAACTACGGGGGCGCCTGGCTGGCTCAGTCGGAAGAGTGTGTGACTCTTGATCTCAGGGTTGTCAGTTCAAGCTCCATGTTGGGTATAGAGATTACTTAAAATTTTTTAAATCTAAAACAAAAATTAACAACTATGAATACTAAAGTTTCCTGAGAATAATATAAAATGTATCCACTATTGGAGATATTTGAAAAAGTAAAAATCATCTTCCAGAAATAATTCTGTATACTCTGTTGGCAACCTTTCCTTCCTTATGATTCTACAATGACAAATAGTTCATATTAGAAAAAAACTATAAATTGTGAGTTCATTCATTTGATGTGTGTCTATGTATCTATTAAATGCAGATACATTTAAAAATAAATAAATCACAATCCAGAAACAAAATTTTATATTTTTTCTTTAAGAGTGTTGCAGCTTAAAATTTATTTCATTTATTGGATAAAGATTAAGAACCTCACTTACATAATCAGAAATTTCAGTTTTAATTAATGAAAAGACTAAATGTTTACTTATTTCCTCTCTTTATTCTCAAAAAGATCTAAAACCTACCAAGATTATACCACACACTAAGTTAAATCAGAAACCACAAGAAAGGGCACGTGGGTGGCTCAGTTGGTTAAGTGTCTGCCTTCAGCTCAGGTCATGATCCCAGGGTCCTGGGATTGAGTCCTGATTCAGGCTCCCTCCTCAGCACCTCCCCCTGCTCGTGCACTCGCACTCTCTCTCTCACAAAAATAAATATATAAAATCTTTAAAAAAAGAAAGAAACCTCAAGAAAGACAATGGCCAAAAATTCAAAATTCATAATAAATCTGATTAAGGCCTAAAACAGATTTCACTTTGCATTATCTATAAACACAGGTTTTGCTAAATTAAACTTAAATGTAAGGATGAAATTTTCTTCCAGTTCTTCATAAAAAATTAATAGTTTTAAGGATTACAAGTATCACATTTGATAAAATAATTATAATATTCACCATTATCAAATGCACACCACTACACAGAGAACACAGGTTTTGGAATCATTCAAATGTAGATTCAAATCTCAGTTCTGCCATTTACTAAGCCTATATTTTCTCATGGGATGAGGATTATGAGAGATTTAATAGCTAGTCCCAAAATGTTATTTTCCTTACCCCTAACTGATTATTATATAAATTCTTCCTCAAAAAGTTCAAAATAAAGCTACCCTACAACCCAGCAATTGCACTACTAGGTATTTATCCAAAGGATCCAAACATAGTGATCTGAAGGGGCACCTGCACCCCAATGTTTATAGCAGCAATGTCCACAATAGCCAAACTACAGAAAGAACCCAGATGTCCACTGACAGATGAATGGATAAAGAAGATGTGTATGCGCGTGCACACACACACACTGGAATATTACTCAGCCATCAAAAAGAATGAAATCTTGCCATTTGCAATGACGTGAATGCAGCTAGAGGGTATTATGCTAACTGAAATAACTCAGTCAGATAAAGACGAATACCATGATTTCACTCATATGTGGAATTTAAGGAACAAAACAGATGAACATAGGGGAAAGGAAGGGAAAAAAAGAGAAAGACGAAAACAGAGAGGGAGGCAGATCCTAAGAGACTCTTAACTATAGGGAAGAAACAGGGTTGCTAGAGGAGAGGTAGGCGGGGGGAGAGGAATAACTGGGTGATGGGCATTAAGGAGGGTGCTTGAATTAATGAGCACTGCAACTGATGAATCACTGAATTCTACCACTGAAACTAATAATACAGTCAGTATATATAAATTAAATTGAATTTAAATTTTAAAAAAATTCAAATACTTTCTTTACCAAAGTAATCTAAAATAAAAATTTATTCCTAGGTAATTGAAATTATTATTGAAAAAAAGAAACATTGAGATTTAATTATTTATTATATTTAAAAATGTGTTTGCATGATTTATATTTCCATGAATATCTCTTACAGGAGAAAATATTAAAATTTAGTTTTCAGTAGTATCTTATTTAGGTAAGTTGGGATTGCAAACAGTTTAAATTGCTTTTGTTTGTCAAAATGCTAAAGACAAATGATTGTTTAAATTCAGCTCCTTCAAGAGGAAAAGAATAATAATAAATCTTGTGGGGCAATGATTCATGAATGAAAACCACATACAAACAATAGAAAGCCATAACCAAATATGTTGACAAGGGAGACAGAAAGAGATGGACTGAAAGAACAGACTAAAATGTTTTCTGCAAGGAAAAATTAGGGTAAGGATAAGTCATTAAAAAAAAAAGCATTGGGGGAAAAGAAGAGAAAAGGAAAAACATAAGACAGGACCAATCAATCAAGCACAAGCTTAAGACAAGGAAGAAAAGGAAAAACGTAAGTAAAAAAAGGTAAGTGGAAAAAATATTTTTCAGTATATGTAAGTATGATTATGGATATACTATAAACAGAAGTCTCAAATTTTTTCAATTACATGTTATAAATATATGTTACATATATGTTGTAAATATATACATTACATATATATTATAAATATATCTAAAACAGAGGCTTTCGTTCATAGTATATCCCTAATAACACTGATTTTTCTCACTCTGCAATTATTTGTTTATAAATACTGTAGTAAACAATTTAATTTTTTCACTGTAAAGTAAATTGTTCAATTAGTGGTCATCTATCAGTACCTGAAAGCTATAAATTATTACTACAGAGAGAAAAAAATAGAAAAAGAAATGTTTCTAACACATCAACTTTCCACATGGAGAAAGAATCGGTAATGAGAATTCTAAGGAGAAATGTACACCTTGAAAGCATATATCTAATGGGACACAGATGGGGTTAAAAAGTTGAGGAAATTTTATCTAAAATTCTGGGGCACCTCGGTGGCTCAGTCAATTAAGCGTCTGCCTTTGGCTCGGGTCATGATCCCGGAGTCCTGGTATCAAGTCCCACATCGTGCTCCTGGCTCTGCGGGGAGTCTGTTTCTCCCTCTGACTCTCTCACCTCTCATGCTGTCTCTCTCTCTCTCTCTCTCTCAAATAAATAAATAAATAAAATCTTAAAAAAATAAAAATCTGAGCTCACAATTAGAGGATACTAAATAATATACTGTAACCTTTTTTCTTATTTATTTCCTCAACATAATTCATTTGCACTTATAAATCTTAAACATAAAAAGGGAATATAGGGTGCCTGGGTGGCTCGGTTGGTTAAGCGACTGCCTTCGGCTCAGGTCATGATCCCAGAGTCCTGGGACTGAGTCCCGCATCGGGCACCCGGCTCAGCGGGGAGCCTGCTTCTCCCTCTGGCCCTTTCCCCTCTCACGCTGTTTCTCTCTCTCTGTCTCAAATAAATAAATAAATAAATAAATAAAATCTTTAAAAACATAAAAATAAAAAATAAAAAAGGAATATAAATTTGAGCCATATTTTTAAAAATTCATATCTTTAATTATGACACATTATGCACATTACTTATAACATTCCATTATACAGAATTCCATCTGTCTGCTCATTTATTCACATTCAGAAAATATTAAATGGCTTCTTCCAAGCAAGACTTTATTCTAGGTGTTCTAGGAGATGCACAATTACATTTCCTAACATCCAGTAGCTTATACTGATGCAGGGGCTTTAAAATGAATATTTAAATAAGAATGAAATTTTAAATTTTAGAATCTGATACAAAGATTGCGTAGATATTTTTAAAAACTATACTATAAAAGATTTCTGAAATTGGACATTTTACCATATGGGTATGAAGAGCCTCTGCTTCCAGAGCTGATTATTATTTTAGGCAAAACATGCATTCTTCACTTAAAGTTTTAACTATACTCTTAATGGAATTATTTTGAAAACAGTGGAATACCTTTGCAATATAAATTTTGAGAAACAATTTACATTTCTGAATTTCCACAATTTCTAATATTATTTTAGTCTAAATGTAGAACAAAGGATAGAAATAGAGAAAAAAGTCTTTTTTAAAACAATATGTTACCAAGGTAAAAAACGTCCAAGAAAAAAAATCTCCGCAATAATTGAATCCACTGAAGATTTCATTTAGGCATGAGTATAAACGTCATATTAAGAAAGAAAGAATGAAAGAAAGAAAGGTCATGTTAAGATAATTTAAAACTCACAGTAAGAATCGTTATCCTTCACCAAGTATCTTATTTCCTCCATTGTCGAAAAGCTTTTCCCAATATAATTATCCTGTCATTATGTATTTTCCAGCCCATTTTTTTCAGCCTCCACCTTCAGTATTTACCAGAGTAAAAAAAAAAAAAAAAAATTCAACTCATCATATTTCTACAAAATGGTTTGTTATGACCAACTTTCCATCACAAACATAAAATGATAATAGGTAGGCCACTGCTAAATTTTAAGAGTAAATAATATGCAAACTAAATTCAGAGCAGGAAAACAAATTTCACAAGAGAGTACTTTACCTGGATACCAAAATTTAAGTCTTCAGCATCTGATGTAAGCCATGAATCATCAGTACCAGGTTTAATGGAAATACTTTAGAGCAAAAACATAAAACAAAAACAAGTTCATTAGAAAGAAAAATCGAATGAAAGGTCAGCTATATCTATTTATTGAATGAAGTTTCTTGATATAATTAAAATTTGGCCTCTGTTTTTGTTACTAAGTTTGTATTTTAATTCCTGTATCATTAACATACAAGTACTATATTAGTTTCATGTATACAATATAATGATTCGGCAATTCCATACATCACCCAGTGCTCATCATGACAAGTGCATTCCTTAATCCCTACCTCCTATTTCACCCATTCCCCCACCCATCTCCCCTCTGGTAACCATCAATTTGTTCTCTATCATTAAGACTGTTTCTTGGTTTGTCTTTTTTTTTTTCCCTTTGCTCATTTTTATTGTTTCTGAAATTCTACATATGAGTAAAATCATATGGTATTTGTCTTTCTCTGACTGACTTCACTTAGCATAACACTCTCTAGTTCCGTCCATTTCATTGCAAATGGCAAGATTTCATTCTTTTCTATGCCTGAATAATATTCCATTGTGTATATATATCACTTCTTTATCCATTCATCTATCAATGGACACTTGGGCTGACTGGTAAATAATGCAGTAGTAAACATAGGGGGTGCATGTAGCCCCTTGAATTGGTGTTTCTGTATTTTTTGGGTAAATACCCAGTAGTGCAATTACTGGATTATAGGGTGGTTCTATTTTTAACTTTTTGAGGAAACTCCATACTGTTTCCCACAGTGGCTGCACCAGTTTGCATTCCCACCAACAATCCAAGAGGGTTCCTTTTTCTCCGCATCCTCGCCAACACTTGTTTCTTGTGTTTTAGATTTTAGACATTCTGTCAGGGGTGCAGTGGTGTCTCATTGTAGTTTTGATTTTCCTTTTGCTGATGATGAGTGATGTTGAGCATCTTCTTATGTGCCTGTTGACCATCTGTATATTTTCTTTGGAAAAATGTCTGTTCATGGCTTCTGATCATTTTTAAACTGCGCTGTGTTTTGGGTGTTGAGTTCAATCAGTTCTTTATATTTGTATACTAACCCTTTATCAGATATGTCATTTGCAAATATCTTCTCCTATTCATAGGTTGCCTTTTCATTTTGTGGACTGATTCCTTCACTGTGCAAAAGCTTTTGATTTTGATGTAGTCCCAACAGTTTATTTTTGCTTTTATTGCTCTTGCCTCAGGAGACATAATCAGAGAAAAAACAAAAACAAAAACATTGCTACAGCCAATATCAGAGAGATTACTGCTTGTGCTCTCTTCAAGTATTTTTATGATTTCAGCTGTCACATTTAGGTCTTAAACACATTTTTGAGTTTATTTTTAAAGAAAGTGGTCCAGTTTCATTCTTTTGGATGTAGCTGTCCAGTTTTCGCAACACCATTTGTTGAAGAGACTGCTTTTTCTCCATTGGATATTCTTTCCTGCTTTGTCAAAGATTAATTGACCATATAGTTATGGGTTTATTTCTGGGGTTTTCTGTTCTATTCCACTGATCTGTATTTGTTTTTTCCAGTACCATATTGTTTTGATTACTACACCTTTGTAATAGAACTGGAAATCTGGAATTGTGATACTTCCAATCTGTTTTTCAATATTGCTTTGGCTATTCGAGGTCTTCAGTGGTTCCATACAAATTTTAGGATTGTTTGTTCTACTTCTGTTAAAAATGTTGGTATTTTAATAGGCATTGCATTAAATCTGTAGATTGCCTTGGGCAGTAGAGACATTTTAACAATATGTGTTTTTCCCATCCATGAGCATGCAACGTCTTTCCACTTCTCTCTTGACACAATTTCTGTCATCAATGTTTTATAGTTGTTAGAGTATAGGTCTTTCAAAATTTGGTCTCTGTTTTTAAAAAGGTTTTCGTTATCTATTTTGCCTCCACCTCTCCGAAGATGTGAAATACCTACTGAAGACCCAGTCTCAGTTCCCATAACTAAGAGTGACAGGCAAGGAATTCTCTGAAATGTTTGAAAGTTAATTGTTCAAAAGTTAACCACAATGAATTATCACCTTACACCTGTCAGAATAGCTAGAATCAAAAACAAAAAAAACAACTGTTGGTGAGGATGTAGAGAAAAAGGAACCCTTGTGCAAGGGTGATGGGGATAGGAAATGGTGTGAAAAACAGTATGGAGGTTCCCTGTAATATTAAAAATAGAAATACCATATGATCCAGTAATTCCATATTGGTTATTTACTTTCCCAAAGAAAATGAAAACACTAATTTGAAAAGATATATGCGCCCCCATGTTTATTGCAGTACTATTTACAACAACCCAAGTGTCCATCAACAGATGTATCTCTTACACACACAAACACACACACACACACACACACACAGAGGAATGTTACTCAGCCATAAGAAAGAATATGATCTTGCCATTTACAACAATGTAGATGTACCTAGAGGGTATTATGCTAAGTGAAATAAGTCAGAGAAAGACAAATACTGTATGATTTCACTTATATGTAGAATCTAGAAAGCAGAACAAATGAACAAACAAAAAGCAGAAACAGACCCAGAAATAGAGAGAATTCTGTATTGCCAGAAGGGAAGGGGGTGGGGGACGGACACAATGGGTGAAGGGGAATGGGAGGTTCAGGATTCCAGTTATACTAAGTCACAGGGATACAAGTACAGCATAGGGAATATAGTCAATGGTACTGTAATAGCATTACACAGTAACAGATAGTAGCTACACTTGTGGTGAGCATGGTGTAACATATAGAGTTGTTCAAGCACTACCTTGTACACCTGAAACTAACATACCGTCTTGGGTCAACTACCCTTCAATTAAAATAAATAAATAAATATATAAATGTTAAAGAACAAATTTATGTTATTACTGGGAATACTATTCCCAGATTAAAAGATTAAAAATTATAAGGTCCAATTTTTTCCTTCACAGGTCCTCCCTTATTTAGGTCTACATAAACTAGCAAGACCTTAAAAACCTTCACAGGCACTCAGATACTCAAGAAGAGAGACTGCGATGAAAATAGAGTCCGGGTAGCTGTGCCTCCATTTCCCTGTACACTGCCTAGTATTTTCTTTCTGTGAGTTCCCACTCCTATTATCACTCTTCTGCAGGGTTCAGTGGTACTCTCCAACCTTTAAGTCTTTAGCCTATGAAAGCACAGACTCCCAAAACAAGGATAGGCTCAAATGACCAAGAGTAGGAGCCATTTCCTGCTCCTGGAGAACAAGCTAAATGGAGTTTCAGTTATCCATGTAGTCTGAACATAGACATGTTACCAACTACCCAAATAAAACTCTCTTACTGATTTGACAGCCAGTCCCACCCCACCAAACCCTACATGCACATGGGCAGGGCATCAGAGAATTAAGAAAAGAGGTGGAGTGAGGAGACCGCTACCTTGGGCCATACATCTATGTTGTGTAGAATCTCCATTCCGCCTATTACTCAAGAGGATCTAAGCCACTCTCTGTAACTTGGGGTGCAAGTAGATGATATCACATTCTTATATGCTGTAAAAAGATTCTTCCCAGTGGCTCAAATGATTTTAATATCTCTCAACAGAAAACCTGAAGTATGCTAGTTCGTTCAATTAAACCAACAAAACAAAAAAGCTGCTCAAGATTCTCTTCAACCCTCTATTTTAATATGCCTTTCCAAAACCTACCAATATCCTGTGACTTCATTCCTTTGTGTGTGTGTGTGTGTGTGTGTGTGTGTGTATCCTTCATTCCTATAATTCATCTTTATCTAACTTATTATAAACCCCACTATTCTGACATCTTTTCTAAAACTATCCAACCCAGTGTTATTCTTCTTGAAACTTGGCCTCTCCTGCTAATTCCGTCCTTATAAACCTTCACTGTGTTCACAAGACCCCCTCCCCATCTTTCAATTATTAAGACATTCACCTACAAGATGAAAAAAAGGAAAAAACCTGAATTTAAATCTCATTTCTGTCACTTATCATATCCAAATAAGTCACTTTTAATCTCTTTTGAGTTTCAAATTCTCCATTTAAACAACCACTTGGTGAGGATGTTAAACATAGGTTGCAGTACCAGAGGGTATTTTGATTAATTCATCTGAGATTCCTTAAAATCCTGAAATTCTATGTGCTTTTGATTTTGTCTAGAGAAAAACAGAGACTATTTAGCTGGCAGAAATGGAAAAAATTAATGGACTAAAAGAAACACCAAGAAAAGCAGAGAACAAAGTAAAAAAAAAAAAGTTAAGAAAAGTCATGGAGAAAAGGAAAAAGGTCTACAAAAAAAGAAGAAGCTTCAGAGAACTAGTCAAGGGTACTAGCCTAAAGGGAAAACTAGACTGGGAAGTCAGTAAATAGAGAATCATTTAGAAATAGCCTCTAAATAGATGATAAATTTAATTAACGTAACATGGTCTACACCTAGATTACATATCCTTCACTTCTGGAAAAAATCATTCATCTCAACGAGAGTAGACATCACTATATCTAAGAATTTGCCTGATTAGGTCTTGCTTGTGTAAAAGCTATGTACTGTGGCCATAGGTAACTGAGATCCACCCTAAAATCTTTGACAGTAAAAACGAGACTAGTTACCACTGCAATAATTATCTCTAGTTATCACTACTTGTCAAATATATTAGGACAAATGCTTGAACTTACCTGGTTTCTTAAGAAAACTCTAAATCAGGGGTAGCACATAACTAAATCGGAATGAGTTGATCTGACTAGGATCTGTATCTTAATCCCTGTGCTGCTGAGGGACAAAAGAAGGGATGTGGGAGTCACACAGCCTGACAGTCAAATCATGGGTCTGCTACTCATTAACTATGCAATCACAGGTCCATTAATCAACCTCCCTGCACCACAGCTGACTAATAAAAAATAGGCTATAATAGCAGAGCTACTTTGTGAAGCTGTTGTAATGACTATATAAGTAATAAATGTCAAGCACATAATATAGTGTCTAGTCTAGCCCAGAGTAGAACTCAACAAATGCTTTTCTCTGCATTCCCTTAGTTAACACGTAATTTTAAAGACTCCATAAAAATCCTACCTGCTTAAAGACTCTTCTTCAGAAATCTTATCCGCCACTAAAGAGAAAAGCAAAATATATTTTAAATCAACAATAGGAAAATACAGAATATTAAAAATGTAAGACTGATGATTTGTTAAGAATATTAAAAGTATAAGACTGATGATTTGTTAAAAAGTATTCCTTCAAGACCATACCTGGAAACCACACTGGAACGAGTTTTAATTACATTATTGGTAGGCAGTTAATTAAGAAATCTTACTTTCTCCTCTACATTTACCAAATGCAAGAAGAGAATGGTATTTATCAGAATGTGATACCTTGTAACCAAACCCTATGAGACTGACAGAAAGTGCTCTCATTAGCAGAATCATTATCATAGACTGACAATGTCAAACTTAAATAACATGATTCTTCTGGACTTCCACTACTAGGAGCAGTTAAACGAGACTATATTTATTTTGCTGTAACACAACAGAACTTCTCCAGCTCTTCAGCAGAGACTGTTAAGTTTAGGATGAAACATGTTATCACAAAGTTTGGTCTATACCCACTGTACTATTTAGCATGGCGAAACATAACCAACAGACTCTCTCTGGCCTTCTTTCCAATTGCAGGTAAGTATGAAAGATTTTAGTGATTTTAGTGATTCTGGTTTTATAAAGTATAACCTCTTGAGACTATCTACTTTCATTGCTAGAGAGTCTATCTGGACCCACCTCTTAGACCAGGATGGTACCAATGGTTAGTGCTAGGTAGTAGTACATGATGTCATTGTTCTCAATCCTCCCCACTATGTGACAAATGTCTACAGAAATCACTCTTTTTCAGTCCGTAAGTCATATGTCATCAGATCCTACACTGATGAACACAAACAAAACAAAACAAAACAAAGGACAAAGAATATCTTGAATCACTACATTCAATTACCTTGGAATTTTAATTTTTTAAACATTCAAGAAGAGGGGCGCCTGGGTGGCTCAGTCGGTTAAGTGGTTAAGCATCTGCCTTCAGCTCAGGTCATGATCTCAGGGTCCTGGGATCGAGCCCCGCATCGGGCTCCCTGCTGAGCGGGGGTGTCTGCATCTCCCTCTCCCTCTGCCCCTCCCCCTCGTCGAGTTCTCTCTCTCTCTCAAATAAATAAATAATATCTTTAAAAAAATAAATAAAAAAATAAACATTCAAGAAGATATCCACTGTATGATTGCAACTATACGACATTCTGGAAAAAGCAAAACTTTTCAAGTTAGGAGTTAAGGGTTGCGGCAAAGGGAGTAGAATGAATAGAAACAGCACAGAGGACTCTTAAGGCAGTGAAACTATTCCGTGTCATTATACATTTGTTAAAACCAACAGAATGTACAACACCAAGACTGAACCGTAATGTCAATTATGGACTTTGGATGGTAAAGATGAGTTAATGTAAATAAAACAATCTATCACTGTCGTACAGGATGTTCACAACAGGGGAGGCTATGCATGTATGGCAACATGGGGTAAATGGAAACTCTCTGTACTTTCTGCTATATTTTGCTATTAACTTGAAAATGTTCTAAAAAAGTAAAGTTTATTTATCGTGAAGGAAAAAAAAGGTATCCACTGAGCCTGCTATTACCATGTATTAAAGATACAGCCACCATAAAAATTAACATAAAGACCGAGTAACAGAATACAGGTATTATCCACCAAATTGAAGTATGTGAAAATACATAAAGCAAGTAATTTTAATTGCATACTTAGGCAAGAAGATAACTGACAATGATATAATCGAATCTTATTTTATAATTATAAACAGGGATTCACCACCATATGAAACAAAACTGCATTATCTATATAATAAAGTTTTTATTCTAATTTTAAATCAGAAATCATTGTTTAAGAATCATAATGAAAGTTTAATAAGATAAAAAAAGACTATAATTACCTAATATTGCCCCAGTAATTTATGTACAAATACCTGTTAAATATTCACCAAAAGTCAAAAAAGTAACCAGCACTTCAATTTAATACAGATAATGCTACTGAAACCAGTACCATATTATACCATCACACTACTTGCTGTCAAAATAAAATCTTAAAACAACAAAAATTAAGTCAGGGCTCTAATTCCTGTGCAAAAAAGATTCCATACAGCAGGCCAAAGACTGCCACCATTAGATCCCACTTGATGGCTGGCCCTTGGTTGGTATCTGGGAACTTGGATTTTGGGAGGGTTCCCACCATTCCATAGCTGCTAAGAGTGGCTGTGCCTAAGTGTTGGTACAAACCAGGTGACTTATCCTGTATACTTGATTTCCTTTTGGGAACCTGGAATTTTGGTATACGATGGGGAGAAGATCCCTACGTGATTATCATTTCAAGAAAACTTCAGGCACTGAGTCTCTATAAGATTCTTGTACTGGCAGACAACATTTCGTACGTGTTGTCATAATTTGATGCCGGAGGAATTAAACACATCACTTGATGCTGGAGGAATTAAGCACATCCACAGGCAGAGGATTCTGAGAAGCCTGCACTTGGGTTTCCTCTAGACTTCACTCCATGCACCTTTCCTCTGTACTGATTTTGCTCTGTATCCTTTCACCGTAATAAACCAAAGGCATGAGTACAAACATGCTAAGACCTGTGAGTTCTTCTAGTGAATAACCAAATCTGGATGTCGTTCTGGGAGCCTCTAATACAACTGCATTATGTGAAATTTTCATGATTTGGGTTGATGTTTTATACATGATTACAGTCAGAAGGTTATTTCACAGAACACCTTTCCTTGAATCTGTTTTTCTTAGTATTTGCCTTGGAGATTCCTGTATTTCTATACCCATCTGAATAAAGGCATAAAAAGAATAGATGACATAATGATCAGAAAATAATGTCAAACAAGCAACAATCTTATTTTAATCAGAAAAAAAAGAGAATCCTAATGATTATCAATATGTTCTACACGATAAAAGTTCCTATAAAAAAATGAAAAGATCACACAAATTTTCTCCAACTAAATAGGGCTTAATTTGGGGCACCTGGGTGGCTCAGTCATTAAGCATTTGCCTTCAGCTCAGGTCATGGTCCCAGGGTCCTGGGATGGAGCCCCACATCGGGCTCCCTGCTCAGCGGGAAGCCTGCTTCTCCCTCTCCCATTCCCCCTAGTTGTGTTCCCTCTCTCACTGTGTTTCTGTCAGATAAATAAAAAAAAAAAACTTAAAAAAAAATAAATACATAAATAAATAGGGCTTAATACCATTTTTATGGTACTTATGAATCAACAAGGTAACCGGGATAATTATAGAAAAATATACAACTATCATACACAGTTTAACAACACACTATTGAGTTTTGTTTCCAGTGTTTTTAATTTCTTATAGAATTAAAAACATAGTTCACCTATTAAAGGCAGTTGCTGACAAACTAGTCAAAAAGCCAAAAACAGGGCGCCTGGGTGGCTCAGTCGTTAAGCGTCTGCCTTCGGCTCAGGTCATGATCCCAGGGTCCTGGGATCGAGCCCCACATCTGGCTCCCTGCTTAGCGGGAAGCCTGCTTCTCCCTCTCCCACTCCCCTGCTTGTGTTCCTGCTCTTGCTATCTCTCTGTGTGTCAAGTAGATAAATAAAATCTTAAAAAAAAAAAAGCCAAAAATACTCCATCCAAAATATAAGATGAATTATCCACTCCACCCTGAAAATAGTGGATTTGATCATTAAAGATCAATAGGGCTCATTTGGGGGAAAACAGAGTGAGTTATCTTATATACATGGATGGTTAAAAACTTGGTAATCTAATTGGCCATATATTCTTGTTAAATCACAGTTCACCAATTTCTGAAAAAAATATAAAAGCATGTCACATTAAAACTATATCAGATGAAAATTTCTGACAATCCAGAAAATGTTTTCAGTCTTGGCAGACCATCATCAGTAACTCTGTCACTGTGATACAGATACAAAGAAATTTAGCACAAGAAACTAATAAAATATGAGATACACTTGAGATTAGGTAGCCCATGACCTTAGAAGGAAATACACATATATGTCAAACATACATATGGTCGAAGTGTGTTCTCATACTGTTGGATTCCAAGACAATTTTCCTTAGCGCTTTCTTTAGAGATGAAATTCAGAAAGGACCAGTAAAAGTGGAGACATTAGAAGAAGGCAAATGAAAAGAGGATCAAGGGAGACAGCACTAACAAAAATAGTCAGGTATTGACTGTTTTTACTGACACCGAATTCCTAAACTAGTGAGACTAGTATATTCAGCGTTATCACCTTATATTTTCTCCTTGGTATTATACCAGTTTTCTGCAATAAAATATTTAAAAGAGGTCAAAAGGCTCCAAACTGCGGGTCTGTCAACTATTTCTGATCAAAATTTAAAACTCTCAAAATACAGCTGCATCATGATTCCATATCAGAGATAGGGCCCGACAGTGGCTTCCTGCCTGTTGCTGTTTTGTTTTCGTATTCATCCAGGAGAGTGTATCAAGGACTTGAGGAGAAACTCAAGTATCTCCACAAGAGACAGGTAAGAAAGACAACACTTTTCCTCGCACTTGACTCCTAGGTTTTGACAATTATGGAAAAATGTTGGCAAGTCTACTCACCAGGCTAGACCATTTTCCCTTGACCCTGTCCGGGTAGATACTGCAGTTACAAAAAAGTCACGTGGGACCTTACTTGATGTGTTATTTTTCCATATTTAGACATAGAAAGTACCAGTCATGTAAATAATAGATCTTACAACTCAAAAATTCTTTTGAAAAGGTTACCACCAAAGAGCTTTTAAAAGTTAAATCCAACTTTCTTTCCAGTAATTTCATTTTATACACTTAATACTCCTCCTTGAAATATTTTTTTAAATTTTTTCAACATCACTTCCTCTACTTCCTCTCCTACATTTCCCCAGTCACCCCTCAGTCCTCTCTACTAACTCCTACCCCTCCATCCACCCCTTATATATTGGTATTCCCAGGGTTTGTTCACTGGCCTTCTTCTCATTCTATATGTTTCTCCACCATGGACAAGCTCAATCTTTGTCCAAGCTATGACTTCGCTTAATAATTATACTCAGATTATTTCAAATCTGCACCTCCAACCTAGAAGCTCTATCTCCAGCTAGAAACTCCTCGTATTCAATTACCCAATTACTGAAAATATACTACGTGGACATTCCATCAAATTCAACATATACAGAAAAAAACCTGGTCTTCCCTATTCCCACCGCTCTCCTCTCATCCAATAAAGTCCTACTCATTCTTCCTGTCCCATTTAAATGCTAGTGTACAACCTGGAAACATGAATCTTCTTAGATTTCCTCTCTCCCCTAACTTTTTACATTCCATAATCATGAAATCATATTAACTATACTTCTCTTCTGTCTCTGCTTTCTATACCCCCCCCCCCCGCCCTACTCAAACATGAGCTCTTAACTGATGACTTCCAGAGGGGAAAAAAAAGCCACCAACTATTATTGTTATTTCTTAAATGAATAAAGAAATTTTGAGCAAAATGAATGAGAAAGGGGGCGCCTGGGTGGCTCAGTCAGTTAAGCATCTGCCTTCAGCTCAGGTCATGGTCTCAGGGCCCTGGGATCAAGTCCGCATTGGGCTCCTTGCTCAGCTGGGAGTTTGCTTCTCCCTCTCCCACTGCCCCTCCCCCCATTGTTCTCTGTCTCTCAAATAAAATCCTCTAAAAAAAGTATGCATACACATATTTGTATAGAGGTAAGAAGTATGAAGGAGGGGCGCCTGAGTGGATCACTCATAAAGCATCTGCCTTCGGCTCAGATCATGGTCCCAGGAGTCCTGCATCCAGCTCCCTGCTCGGCAGGAGGCCTTCTTCTCCCTCTCCCACTCCCCCTGCTTGTGTTCCCTCTCTCGCTGTGTCTCTGTCAAATAAAATCTTAAAAAAAAAAAAAGTACGAAGGAATACATTCTACGATATGATGTCTGTGCAATGAGATTATGGAGGATTTTTACTTTCTTCTCTGTATTTTTCTTTTTGGCATTTTTGGCAATGAGCATGTATTACTTTTAGGGTGAGAAAGAAACAATAAGCTCTTTTAAAACTACAGGAATCAAAATTATTTTAGGATACATATTTTCTGCCTATTTCTTTGAAAAGCTTTATTTCAATCAGTTATAGCTCTTCTCATTCAAAAAAGGATTTAAACTGCTAAAAGATGGTTTGATCTCTTCTCAATGAGAAAGTTCACCTTTTGTATCTTTCCTAACTTCAGTTTAAATTCAGGCATATTCATGGGGCGACTAGGTGGCTCAGTCCAGTAAGCGTCAGTCTTCAGCTCTGGTCATGATCTCAGGGTCCTGGGATCGAGTCCCACATCGGGCTCCCTGCTCGGCGGGAAGCCTGCTTCTGCCTCTGATTCCCTCCCCTCTCATGCTGTTTCTCACTCTCTATTTCTCGCTCTCAACTAAATAAATAAAACCTTAAAAAAAATAAATTCAGACATATTCAATGGATTAAGCAACCAGGAATTACAAATGTTTACCATCTTTCAAAGCATAAAATGCATAAGGGTCCTACAGAAGCCCAATTAAGCCTGCCTATAGTACACAAAATACCTTCACCATCTCTACCAACATCACATACCACTAACTCTCCATCCAGCTGATGATACATTCTCCTAAAATTGAGTCTTCTTGATATAAACTTCTTGAAGTTCAGTTTTTTAAAAGGTTTAATACTGTTTTCAATAGGTCAAGTTAGACTTCCTTTTCCAAACAACTGGTAGGACTCCTCCAGATGTGAGGATGCAATAGGAAGTTACTCAAGTAAGAGGGCGGAAAGCTATCAGCAGAAGAGAGGAAGGAAAGGGACAAAAGCAGGGAAGGAATAGGTTTTGTTTTGTAGAACCAACAGTTCCAGCCAAGGAGACATGTTTCACCTGGGAGCCCCTTGCTAGCTGTTGTCTCCCCTGACAGCCCCTTATGGGAGCCAGTATGAGCTGGACTGGACCTGACAACTGCAGAGAAGCCCCTCTGACTTGTCCTGAAGTTACCTTTAGCTCATTATACTACCAAGATCTCCTAGAGGCGGAGCTTTCCACTATTTTTTTGAACTAGCATGTTGACATTCTGGGCAGGAGTAATTGAACCGAAGTGCTTACGTGAACTCCCTGCCCCACCCCCTAATACACTGAATAAAAGCTTCCCTATACTAACCCCACCAAGAGAGTGCTTTGAGAACCATCTGTCTCCTTACTTGTAACAAGTAATAAAGTTCTTTGTTTTCAACACTCCCTTGGGTTTCCTTCAGTTTGATGCATCTCAAGTGGCAAACCCCTTGAGTTTGGTTACACAGATAGTGTCATATTGGTAAATAACATTTTCATGCATCCGGCTGATCAAACCAGAAACACTTCTTTCCATCATCCCTCATAACCAATCCCTCATTAAATTCTACTCTTTGGGGGCGCCTGGGTGGCTCAGTCGTTAAGCATCTGCCTTCGGCTCAGGTCATGATCCCACGGTCCTGGGATCGAGACCCGCATCGGGCTCCCTGCTTGGCGGGAAGCCTGCTTCTCCCTCTCCCACTCCCCCTGCTTGTGTTCCTGCTCTCACTATCTGTCTGACAAATAAATAGTCTTTAAACAACAACAAAAAATTCTACTCTTTGAACAAAACAAACAAAAAAAGCTAACTCATCGCCTTCTTTCCATAACCATTGCTTCCACTTTAGTGGCACGTTATCCCCCTTGGATTACTGCAATAACATCCTTAACCGAAAACACTTCTACTCTTGCCCTTCTACATTCTCCATAGAAGCCAGAGTGATCTACTGAAAATGTAAATCTGATCATGGCATCTGTGCTTAAAAACATTCAATGGTTCCCAATACACTTAAAATGAAATCCGAAGTTCCTTATTAGGGGCGCCTGTGGCTCAGTCGGATAGGTGGACCGTTAAGCGTCTGCCTTCGGCTCAGGTCATGATCCCAGGATCTTGGGATGAAGCCCGGCGTTGGGATCAAGCCCTGCATAGGGCTCCCTGCTCAGCGGGGAGTCTGCTTCTCCTTCTCTCTCTGCCCTCACCCGATAAATATATAAAATCTTAAAAAAAAAAAAGTACCTTAATATAACTTCCTGTATGATCTGCCTAAGGCTTCTCCCTAATCTCATTTCTGTCATCACACCCTTTAATCCCTACATTCTAGCCAGACTGGCCTTATTTTGGTTCCTCCAATCAGCTAAGCTCTTCCCTATCTCAGGACCTCCAGATATCCTTGCATATACCTGAGATACCTGTTCACTTCCATTCACTCTTCACCTGGCTAACTCCTATTCAATTTTTCTTCATAGCACCATCAAGATTCCACATTTGTTTTGTCCACCTGGCAGGCACATTACTGATGCCCAATGAATAACTAATCACTTCATTTTCGATTATCTAGCCAGTACTAGCAAAAAAACAAAACAAAATAAAAAAACCAAGACAGTGGGGTTACACAAAGAAACGTAATTATATGCTGAAACTAAAGTGTTAAAAATTATCTTAAAATCTGAATGTGTTCACAAACTGCTTATTTGCAAAACTGAGAACTCCAAAAAAAAAAACCTATCAAAATGTTGCCATCAAAAAAAGAGATTTTGGGGGGCCGTCTCGGTGGCTCAGATGGTTACGCATCTGCCTTCGGCTCAGGTCATGTTCCCAGGGTCCTGGGATCGAGTCCCACATCAGGCTCCCTGCTCCTTGGGAGCCTGCTTCTCCCTCTGCCTCTATCTCTGTCTCTCATGGATAAATAAATAAAATCTTTAAAAAAAAGATTTTTAGGGGCGCCCGGATGGCTCAGTCGTTAAGCGTCTACCTTGGGCTCAGGTCGTGATCCCAGGGTCCTGGGATTGAGCCCTGCATCGGGCTCCCTACTGCGCGGGAAGCCTACTTCTCCCTCTCGCACTCCCCCTGCTTGTGTTCCCTGTCTCGCTGTGTGTGTCTCTCTCTCTCAAATAAATAAATAAAATCTTAAAAAAAAAAAGATTTTTAAATGAACCAAGGACAAAACATTGTCACAAGTGATTACTCCTGAAAGAAGACAATGAAAAACCCTGGGAATGATGTTTTTCTGTCCTATCTTTTGCTTTATGAAAAAATGGGAAAGAGCCTAAATACAAATAGTAACGCAAGCAGTCAATAACTTAAAAATGTTTATTAGTCTTGGCTGGGAAGGAAGGAAGGAAAGAAAGAATTCGTGGTAATCAAATTATTACAACATATTTGAGTTAAATTCCATTTAAAAAGGAAAGAAAGTATTGCGTATCGGGGTTGTTACAGTAAATTCCTGGAGAGGTGATAAGATGGAAAGAAAAACATTACTTGCTCCCTTTCCATCTAAGGCAAAGGCGTTTCCACCCTCACTCCGCACCCCCCACCCCAGAATGTCCGGCACTGAACAATGCCTAATGGATTCTCCACTAAAAATTCCACGCTATCCGGCGCCTGGGTGGCTCAGTCGGTTAAGCGGATGCCTTCGGCTCAGGTCGTGATCCAGGGTCTGGGGATCGAGCCCCGCATCGGGCTCCCTGCTCGGCGGGAAGCCAGCTTCTCTCTCTCCCTCGCCCTCTGCGTGCCCGCCGCTCCCCGTGCTTATGCTCTCTCTCTATCGCTGTCTCTATGTCATATAAAAATAAATAAAATCTTTAAAAAAAAATTCCACGCTGTCAACTCGAGAAACCAATGTCTCCATCATATCGATCTCTGCTACATCGTCCGCCTTTTACTCTCAGCCTAGCCGCTGATCTCTTCTCAACCCTAGGACTCGCTTTGCCTTGATCGCTTCCCTCCTAGGATCCCGAACGAGAAACAGCTGCTATGAAACGCAAGCGGCAAACAGGAGTGGAGAAAAAAAGGACCGGAAGCCAGACTCACCTGGGGCTGCACCGTACTCGACAGGGAAGACATCTCCGGGCCCTCAGCGACCTCACCCGCCTGCCGAAAGTGCCCCCTCTGTCCACGGCTCGGCGGGGAGGTGCTGAGCCCTTCCTTCCTTCCTTTTCCCCTCTCCCCCTTTGCTCTTACTCTTCCTAGAAACAGAAAATGGCTTCCCCTTCTTACAGCTGCTGCAACGAGACAATCCGCCCCGGAAGGCAAGGCTCCAACGCAACACTACTTCCGGGGCAGGTGGGCAGTAAAGGGGACTACGCGTATCGACTGCAGCCGCTGAGGTACCCTGGCCCGCAAACTCGTTGATATTCACGTTGACTAATACAAGCGCGGGTTCCCCAAGCTCTCTGGTCTTTTTTTTTAAGGGGGGACGGCATTGACCCTGTTAAATCTTTGTACACCTGACGTATCAAATCTTCCAGTATATTCTCCTTTTCCGACTGGGCCTTGAGGTACGATAAACTCTTTGGCTACTATTTGGTGCTCTTTACCCTCCCCACAGTAAATCGAAAATTCTTCCTATTGGTCCTAGTCCGCTTCAGTCAGGCAAGTTACATCCCGTTATAGGGCAGATGGCAGGGCCAGCCACCGGCTTCCCGCTCATCCAGTTTCTCCACATTCTCTGATTTCCACTAGCCAGACCGAAGGGGCTTACATTTCTCGCGAGGGTGCGAAGTCGCGAAGGAGTAAAAAACAGAGAAAACAAAACAAAGCAAAAGTGAGATGAGGGCAGGGTCCCCACCAAACCTCGAGTGCAGGTCAGGAGGAACCTCAATTCTGCAATTGAGCTTCAAGTCCGCGCAGTAGCCCCTTCCTCTTGTAGGCCAAAGGGTCTCAGCCTCTTCCCTCATGACAAATGAAGTAATTGGGCCGCCGTCACCGCCCTCGAAGAGTCTGTGGTTGGTTGGAGAATTTCCCAACGTCCCCGCCCACACCGCCATCGGGTACTTACGTGCCGAGGAACAAGAGATGACTGGGCCGGCCTGCGCTGGGCTCGCGGCGGGTCTGCGCTGGGCTCCGCGCGGCGAGCGCGGCGAGCGCGGCAACGCGGTGACGTCACTGACGACGAACTGCGTGGGCGGGGTCTTCCCTTGAACCCAGGTGGCGGGAGTTGTGGCTCGGCAAGGGCCTTAGCTGATGCTGCCGCCTTCCGTCTGGGCTGGCTTACGATGGAGCCCACTGCGGGGAGCGAGGAGAGTGAAGGAGACGCGGTGACAGGGAAGTGCGTGAATAGGATCCCGGTGCCAAGACCTCCCTCCATTGAGGAATTCACCATAGTGAAGCCCATTAGCCGTGGCGCCTTTGGGAAGGTGTATCTCGGGCAGAAAGGCGGCAAGTTGTATGCTGTGAAGGTAAGAAGTCGGGGAGTAAAGAAAGGGAAAGGGTCCGAACCTTCGGCCCTCTTTCCTGCCCCTGAATTGGGCAGGCCCCAGGGCCATAGGAGCCTCTATGGCCCTGTGATATGACCTCTTGGGGTGACAAGAGCGCCGGCAGGCTGGGTGTCTCGCCTCTGCCCCACTCTTTTCACACCGCCAATGCCTAGGATACGCCAGGATGTCTGAATCCTTTTTACCACCTTGACCTTTACCGGGATTAAGTTGGAAACATTAAATTTGAAACAGTTATTTTTTAAGATTTTATTTATTTATTTGAGAGACAGGGAAGGCACGTGAGGAGGGGGAGGGTCAAAGGGAGAAGCGGACTCCCCGCTGAGCAGGGAGCCTGATGCGGGACTCGATCCAGGGACTCCAGGATCATGACCTGAGCCGAAGGCAGTCGCCCAACCAACTGAGCCACCCTGGTGCCCCCTCCCTTCCTTGTTAAAAGTACAAGTCAATCTTTGGTAAATTAAAGATTGGGTAACTATCAACACAAATCCCATTTTAGAACATATCCATCACCCTAAAAAGACCTCCTGCCTGTCTGCAGTACCTCCCTCTAACACCCCTAGCCCCAGGATACCAGCAATCTACTTTCTATCTCTATAGGTTTGCCTTTTCTCTACCTTGCATGTAAATGGAATCATGCAATATATAGTCTTTTGCATCTGGGTTTTTTTGTTTGTTTGTTTTTTACTGGACAACATCTTTGAGATTCATCAAACCTTCATTTACATACCTAGTCTATTGGAATAGGCCCCTAAATAGAATCCCTAATTTTTTCATCCCCTCCTTAGGCTGTGGCTCGCAAGCTAAAGTCCAAACTCCTTAGAAAAGCAATCGTAGGGCGCCTAAGTGGCTCAGTCGGTTGAGCGTCTGCCTTCGGCTCAGCTCTTGATCCCGGGAGTCGCGCATCGCTTGGCTCCTCCTCAAACCTTACCTGACCTTTCAGACCCACTCCATTGAAATTAATTCTTCCTTGATTCATATGTTCCACCAATTTTTTGCTTTTCCTTCTACTATACTTCCTAATCAGTCATTATCAGTTGTTGAAATAAAAACACCAATTCATTTTTTCGATGAATATCTGTTGAGTATCCCCTTCGTGTGTAGGGTCTAGGGTGCAGTGGTGAACAAAACAAACATGCCTTCACAGAGCTTCCAATCTAGGGAAATGATGGGCGAAATCATGTTACAGACTGACTTTGACAATTTCCCTCAATTTTCGTATGGAAGGATATAAGGCTGGAATTTATAGTGTATTAATTATACACAATAATATTGATTTTATTACTCTAATGAGTCTCTGGAAGAAATATGTCTTTTAATCATCCTGACAATTGATCTCAATGTTACTGACTTCAGTTTAGTGCCCCAGTTTTAATGTAGATTATATTACAGTTTTGCTTCTGTACCAATTACCTTGAAACTTGAAAAGAGTAATTTGTCATTTTCTGTAAGACAGCATTTGAGACTGTTAACTTTCAGTAGTTTTAACTATTAAGTTTTTTTCTAGGCACACAAACTTCCTATATTCTTCCTCTTTCTGACTCAGTTCCCATCCATCAAAGAATCAGAAGTTAAAGAAAATTTATTAGCTGCTAATTATCTGTGCCTAGGTTCCTGATTATCTGGGGGCTTATTAGGAACATTACCACCTTTGAATTTGTTATAAGAATAGTAGAATGGAATTTTTTTTCTACTAACATGTAGGGCACTAGGGGCGCATTTGTTTACTTCTTTTTTCCTTCTCAAAAGGGATGTGATACTTTTGCCACTTGATGCTAAAATAAGTAGTTCTCTTGAAGAAAGTTTAGTTTTGTTTTACCATATTAGCTGTTTTTCTGACAGTTTCCTGAGGGCAATGACAGTGACATCTATGTTTGCTCTCTCTGGTTGTTTCCACAAAGGCAACTCTGAAACCTGAGAACACTTTTGTAATAAAAAATAAAATGAACGTATTGTTATGTTGTCTACCATAGGTTTTCAATAAAGCAGATATGATCGGGCACCTGGGTGGCTCAGTTGGTTGGGCGACTGCCTTCGGCTCAGGTCATGATCCTGGAGTCCCGGGATGGAGTCCCGCATCGGGCTCCCTGATCGGCGGGGAGTCTGTTTCTCCCTCTGACCCTCTTCTCTCTCGTGCTCTCTCTCTCTCATTCTCTCTATCTCAAATAAATAAATAAAATCTTTAAAAAAAAATCTAAATGGCAAACTGGGAGAAAATATTTGTTTAAAAAAAAAGCAGATATGATCAACAAAAATACGACTCATCAGGTACAAGCTGAGAGGGATGCACTAGCACTAAGCAAAAGTCCTTTCATTGTCCATTTGTACTATTCACTACAGTCAGCAAACAATGTCTACTTGGTAAGTAAATAATTTTACAATTTTTTCTTCACACATTAGCAATCACTGACTTCATTGACTTAAGAATACTATGGGGGGGGTGGCACTTGGCTGGCTCAGCCGGTAGAGCATGCAACTCTTTGATCTCAGGGTTGTGAATTCAAGCCCCACATTGGGTGTAGAGATTACTTAAAAATAAATCTTTAAGGGGCACCTGGGTGGCTCAGTCGGTTGAGTGTCTGCCTTTGGCTCAGGTCATGATCCCGGGGTCCTGGGATCGAGCCCCGCATTGGGCTCTCTGCTCACTGGAGAGCCTGCTTCTCCCTCTCCCTCTGCCTGCTGCTCCCCCTGCTTGTGCTCTCTCTCTCCCTCATTCTCTCTGTCAAATAAAGAAATAAAATCTTTTTTAAAGAATGAATAAATCTTTAAAAATATATATAATTAAAAAAAAGAATATAGTCTCTGGGTTTAGAGTACTTGGGTTTGAATTACAACTTTTGCACTTACTCTATGGCTTTGGCCAAGTTCCCGTACCTGTTGTATGGGCCAGGGTTCTCTAGAGAAAAAGAACTAATAGAGTGTGTGTGTGTGTGTGTGTGTGTGTGTGTGTGTGTGTGTGTGTGTGTGGAGGGTGGAGATTTAAGGACTTGGTCTATGTGATTGTCAGGGTTGCAAGTCTGAAATCTTGCAGGGTAAGCCAGCAGCCTGTAGACCCAGGGAAGAGTTGATGTTGTAACTCAGGTCCAAAAGCAGTGTAGAAGCAGAATTCCTTCTTCTTGGGGTGGGGTGGAAGTCGGGGCATGGACAACAACCCTTGATCTTTTTTCTTTTAATGCCATTCAACTGAATAGATGGGGCCCACCCAATTATGGAGGGTCATCAGCTTTTACTCAAAGTCTACCTAAATGTTAATCTCATCTAAAACACAACTTCACAGCATCATTTAGGTTCATGTTTCACCAAATCTCTGTGTACTATGGATTAGCCAAATTGATACATAAAAATTAACTATCCCACCTCAGTCTCCTCATCTGCAAAAGGGAGATAATAATAGTCTCTACCTCAGAGGTTGTTATGACATTTTAATAGGTTAATATAAAGCATGTAGAACAGTATCTGGCACATAGGGCTAAAAATATTTGGTAAGTAAAGGACATATACTAGGAATACTATATAAAGTTTGGTATATGGTAAGGAAAGTATTGGGAAGTGGTGGGTTTTGAGTATGTGGACTTTGAGAGTTGCTTGCTTTTCATTTTTTTTTTAAGATTATTTACTTATTTATTTGACAGAGAGAGAGAGAGAGAGACAGCGAGAGAGGGAACACAAGCAGGGGGAGTGGGAGAGGGAGAAGCAGGCTCCCCACGGAGCAGGGAGCCCGATGCGGGGCTCGATCCCAGGACCCTGGGATCGTGACCTGAGCCGAAGGCAGACGCTTAACGACTGAGCCACCCAGGCGCCCCTTGCTTTTCATTTCTAATGAAGAATCTGAGGGAGCGGGAATTGGTGAAGATATTTTGACTACAAATTCTGGAGATCTGACTCCTGAGACGTTCTGTGGATTAAATGTTTGGTGTCTCCAGTAGCTTCTGTTCAGTATGCACAAACGGTTTTCTATGAATGGATGGGTCTTAGGATGTAGATTTTAGACCCAAATGTGTAGTTTACCAACAGAACACTCATTCCTTTCATGATTTGATTTGCCTTCTGGGAGTGGAATCCCTTTATCCTCGATATGCTAAAGCTTTCTTGTAAGTCTGTGGAACATAATTGTGCGACAATTCAACTTTTTGCTATATCAAAAGCTTGAAACTGAACAGAACCTCATATCCAGCTTCAGACAGTACACCTGAAAATTCAGGATAGATTATAAAAATAGAGTCCACCCTAAAACTCTTTTGGTACCTGATGGCTAAATCCATTTCTCATCTTTCAGTAAATCTGTGAGTATATTTAAACTGACATTAAATGTGGTTTGAAAGATTTAATGAGAAGACCAGAAAACTTTGGAGAATAAGAAGTTTTTCTAGGACAGTGGTGAGCACCCTTTTTAGCAGCCTTTTTGCATTAGGACTAATTCAGGATCAATAAAAGTTTTGTACACAGTTTAAGTACATGAAATGTGATCATATTATACTTAACTATTCTACATATTTTTTTCCACTTACTGGTGACCTCATCCTTTCTAATAGCTACCCAGAATTACATGGATTTATTTAGGAATGCCGTAATTTTTATAACAAATGTCCTATTAATGAGTTGGTTTGGGTTCTTTTACAATTCTAAACAACACTCCAACAAATACCTTAGCATGAATTGCAGTACCTGCTTGTAATGACCTTCTCTTAAGAGACAAGACCTGCTAATGCTGTGGGGCAGGGTTTTGAAGCAAAGATACAAATTTATATTGAGGGAATTCACCCTCAGAGTCCTTCAGGAGACCCCTTAGGTTCTAAGAAAGGCAGATATGTGGGTCTACTTTATAGGATGGTTCACTGTCTGAGAGAGTTGAAAAAAAATACAGAGTAGCAGTAAGAAGGTGGAAACTAAATACTATAAGAATAATTGACTTTCCATCTTTCAAGCCTGTGGTGAGCCAAATCTGGCCCACTGTTTCTGCACAGCCTGTGAGCTGAGAATAGTTTTGACATTTTTAAAATGTTGAAAAAAAATCGAAGGAAAAATAATATTTTGTGAAATGTGAAAACTATATGAAATTTGAATTTCCGTGACTACATTTTATTGGATCACAACCGCATCCTTTTGTTTACTTATTATCTATGGCTGCTCTTGTGCTACATCAGAAGAGTGAGGTAGTTGCCACACAGACCATGTGGCTTGCAAAGCCTAATATATTTACTATCTGGCTTTTTACAGAAAAAGAAGGAAACATTGACGTATTGCGTTCCCGAAGAAGGTAGGGAACTATTTAATCACACAGGGTATATGGAACAGTATGTAGGTATGTAGTAAAGGCATTAGAGAGCACCAGGAAGAATTAAAAGATTAATAAGATTAAAAGATTAAAAAGATGAAAAACAATATCCTATTAGTTTCAGGTATAAATCATAGTGATTTTATAGATTATGAAATGATCCCCACAGTAAGTCTAGTTGCCATCTGTCACCAAAGTTATTGCAGTGTCATTGACTATATTTCCTGTGCTGTACCTTTCATCCCTGTGACTTATGTATTTTATAACATTTTTTTTTTAGAGGGGGCCAGAGCAGAGGGAGAGAAAGAATCTTAAGCAGGCTCCATGCCCAGCACAGAGCCCAATACGGGACTCGATCTCACGACCCTGAGATCATGACCTGAGCTGAAATCGAGTTGGCCACTTAACCAACTGAGCACCCAGGCTCCATAACATTTTTATAGAAAGAGAAAACTATATCGTAAGTACATGCTGAAATTTCTAATTCAATGGGAAATTATAGTATTTTTACTCCTCATCTTTGAAAAAATATAACCTATAAAAATATTTTGAAAAAAAATGTATTCTTTTACCCTGACCATCTGGGTTCTTAAGAACATTAACATAATTACTCGTTTGCTTAAACTTATAACATTATATATATCTAATACTTTGAAAATAACAATATCAATATTGTTTTCTTTTAATTTTAATTCAATTAATTAACATATAATGTATTATTGGTTTCAGAGGTACAGGTCTGTGATTCATGAGTGCTCATTAATCACCTGCCCTCCTTAATGTCCATTTCCCTGTTACCCCATACCTCCACACTCACACACACACACCCCTCCCCACCCCCGCCGGCAACCCTCAGTTTGTTTCCTGAGATTAAGAGTCTCACGGTTTGTCTCCTTCTCTGGCCTCATCTTGTTTTATTTTTTCCTCTCTTCCCCTGTGATCCTCTGCCTTGTTTCTTAAATTCCATGTATCATTGAGATCGTATGATAATTGTCTTTCTCTGATTAACTGATTTTTGCTTAGCATAATACCCTCTAGTTCCATCCACGTTGTTGCAAATGGCAAGATTTCAATTTTTGATGGCTGCATAATATTCCAGTGTGTGTGTGTGTGTGTGTGTCTGTGTGTGTGTGTGGACACACACATTTTCTTTATCCATCTGTCGGTGAACATCTGGGCTCTTTCCATATTTTGGCTATTGTGGACATTACTGCTATAAACATTGGGGTGCAGGTGCCCCTTCAGTTCACTACATTTGTATCTTTGGGGTAAATGCCCAGTAGTGCAATTGCTGGGTTGTAGGGTAGCTCTATTTTCAACGTTTTGAGGAACCTCCATACTGTCTTCCAGAGTGGCTACACCAGCTTGCATTCCCACCAACAGTGTAGGAGGGTTCCCCTTTCTCTGCGTCCTCACCAACATCTGTCGTTTCCTGACTTATTATTTTTAGCCATTCTGACCAGCGTGAGGTGGTATCTCATTGTGGTTTTGTTTTGTATTTCCCTGATGCCAAGGGACGTGGAGCATTTCTTTCATGTGTCTGTTGGCCATTTGGATGTCTTCTTTGGAGAAAAGTCTGTGCATGTCTTCTGCCCATTTCTTGATTGGATTATTTATTCTTTGGCTATTGAGCTTGGTAAGTTCTTTATAGATTTTAGATACTACCCCTTTATCTCGTATGTCAGTTGCAAGTATCTTCTTCCATTCTGTCAGTTGTCTTTTGGTTTTGTTGACTGTTTCCTTTGCTATGCAAAAACTTTTTATCTTGATGAAGTCCCAATAGTTCATTTTTACCCTTGCTTCCCTTGCCTTTGGAGACGTGTCTAGCAAGAAGTTGCTGCGGCCAAGGTCACAGAGGTTCCTGCCTGTGTTCTCCTCTAGGATTTTGATGGATTCCTGTCTCACATTTATGTCTTTCATCCATTTTGAATCTATTTTTGTGTATGGTATGAAGAAATGGTCTAGTTTCATCTTTCTGCATGTGGCTGTCCAATTTTCCCAACACCGTTTGTTGAAGAGACTGTCTTTTTTCCATTGGCTGTTCTTTTGTGCTTTGTCGAAGATTAGTTGACCATAGAGTTGAGGGTCCATTTCTGGATTCTCTGTTCTGTTTCATTGGCCAATGTGTCTGTTTTTGTGCCAGTACCATACTGTCTTGATGATGACAGCTTTGTCATAGAGCTTAAAGTCCAGAAGTGTGAGCCACCAGGTTTGGTTTTCTTTCTCAACATTCCTTTGGCTCTTTGGGGTCTTTTCCGGTTCCATACAAATTTTAGGATTATTTGTTCCATTTCTTTGAAAAAAGTGGATGGTATTTTGATAGGGATTGCATTGAATGTATAGATTGCTCTAGGTAGCAATGACAGTTTAACAATATTTGTTCTTCCAATCCATGAGCATAGAACGTTTTTCCCTTTCTTTGTGTCTTCCTCAGGAGTTTCTCTCATGAGTGTTCTCTACTTTTCAGTGTGGAGATCCTTTGCCTCCTTCGTTAGGTTTATTCCTAGGTATCTTATGGTTTTCAGTGCAATTCTAAATGGGTTCAACTCCTTAATTTCTCTTTCTTTCTCATTGTTGGTGTATAGAAATGCAACTCATTTCTGTGCATTGATTTTATATCCTGCCACTCTGCTGAATTCCTGTGTGAGTTCTCGCAATTTTGGGGTGGAGTCTTTTGGGTGTTCCACATAGAGTATCATGTCATCTGTGAAGAATGAGAGTTTGACTTCTTTGCCAATTCTGATGCCTTTTATTTCTTTTTGTTATCTGATTGCTGAGGCTAGGACTTCTAGTACGATGTCGAACAGCAGTGGTGAGAGTGGACATCCCTGCCGTGTTCCTGACCTTAGGGGAACGCTCTCAGTTTCTCCCCACGGAGAATGATACTCACTGGGCTTTTCTTAGATGGCTTTTATGATATTGAGGTATGTGCCCTCTATCCCTGCACCATGAAGAGTTTTGATCAAGAAAGGATGCTGTACTTTGTCAAATGCTTTTTCTGCATCTATTGAGAGGATCATATGGTTCTTGTCCTTTCTTTTATTAATGTAGTATATTATATTGATTGCTTTGCGGATGTTGAACCACCTTTGCAGCCCAGGAATGAATCCCCCTTGGTTGTGGTGAATAATCCTTTTAATGTACTGTTGGATCCTATTGACTAGTATTTTGGTGAAAATTTGTGCATCCTTGTTCATCAGGGCGATTGGTCTGTAATTTTCATTTTTGGTGGGTTCTTTGTCTAGTTTTGGGATCAAGGTAATGCTGGCCTCGTAGAAAGAGTTTGGAAGTTTTCCTTCAGAAGAATAGGTATTAATTCTTCTTTAAGTGTTTGGTAGAATTCCCCTGGGAAGCCATCCGGCCCTGGGCTCTTGTTTGTTGGGTCAATATGGTTATACTAACACTAAAACAACTAGATTCAATTTAGGATTTTGTTTTGTTTTGTTTTGCAGTTCTTTTTATCCTTGGGATATACTATCAAAATTCTGTTTTTTTGAAGTCACTTGAAATCATTTTTTGCTTGGTTATGAAACTCGAGATAGTGCTACGGTCATTTGTTCCCCTTTTGTATCGTAGATTTCTACTTAAAAAAGGGAATCCATAAAAGTACGAGAAGAAGGGGCACCTGGGTGGCTCAGTCGGTTAAGTGTCTGCCTTCAACTCAGGTCATGATCCCATGGTCCTGGGATTGAGCCCCATCGGGCTCCTTGCTCAGTGGGGAGTCTGCTTCTCCCTCTCCCTTTGCCCCTTGCCCGGCTCATACTCTCTCTCGCATGTGCTCTCTCTCTTAAATAAAATAAAATCTTTCAAAAAAGTACTGGAAGAAAGCTGATGTGAATATTTTTAAATCATAAATTGGTGTAGGTGTTTTAAGCACAAAATAAAACATATATAGACACAAAATACCATTTACCTAGTCAAATAGCAAGTTTGGAGAAAATATTTTTCATAAAATACACAAACGGCTAATTTTATTCCTATATAAACAGATTTTATACATCAATAAGAAAGAATTATACCCCAGTAGAAAAATGGGCAAAGAATAGAAGTGATTCACAGAAGACACATAAAAGACCAAAAATAGGGACACCTGGCTGGCTCAGTCAGTGGAGCATGTGATTATTGATCTTGGGGTTGTGGGTTCAAGCCCCACGTTGAGTGTAGAGATTACTTAAAAATAAAATCTCAAAAAACAAAATAGTGTAAAATGGGGCGCCTGGATGGCTCAGTCGGTTAAGCGTCTGCCTTCGGCTCAGGTCATGATCCCAGAGTCCTGGGATCGAGCCCCGCATCGGGCTCCCTGCTCAGCGGGAAGCCTGCTTTTCCCTCTCCCGCTCCCCCTGCTTGTGTTCCCTCTCTCGCTGTCTCTCTCTCTGTCAAATAAATAAATAAAATCTTAAAAAAAAAATAAAACTAAAAATTAAAAAAAATAGTGTAAAGATCCTAAATCTCCCTAAAAGAAAATAAACATTTAAACAAGTCCATTTTTTTCTTAGATTGACAAAAATAAAAAGGATCAATAATTATTGTTGATGAGGATGTAAGAAAATAAACATTATCGTGAGCTCAAATAAAGTATCTGTTTACTTATTTATTTACCTACTACTAAATTATAAACTCTTTCAGTGCAGAGACACCTTATTCCTGCTTATCTTCTCAGTTCTAGCACAGTGTGTAGCACAGATTTTGGGCTTAGCAAATGTGTTCATGATTGATCTCCTCAACAAACATTGACTAACCTGTATATACCAGGGAAACTCCTGACCTAAAGAGGAAAGAAAAGACTTTGTTTTATGAAGTTCTCACTGGGCAGTATTTTATACCTTAAAACTATACAAATTTTTGAGAATAATGACTAATGCATGTAGAAGAAGGAATAATAGAGCTTTGCAACCACATAGCAATATTGGATTCAGACAAGAATCATCTGTGGTCACATGATGCTAAGATCAGTGCTTGCAGATTTGTAGGGAAACAGGTTATTTACATACTCTCAATGTATTCCCCCCCCACTACTAATTAATTATCAAGGGAGTTAAAAAAGTACTCCTTCATTGGAGAAATCTAGAAGTCCCACCTTAACTAAGTGATCAAAGTCAACATCCCCAGTAATGGAACATGCTGACATTAGGTGTCTCATCTGCTGGGAGTGTCTCTAAGAAAGAGTCAACATTACTTATTTGGAATTCCTGCCAAAAATGCAAACCTGAATTGAATAGTGAGGAGATAATCAAATGTCAAGAAAGACTGCCCCCCTCTAAAAGGAGAAAAATCTGTCCCAGATTAAAGGAGACTAAAGAGACATGATAACTAAATTCCATGGGGATCCTGGCTTGGGCAGGAGGGGTGAGAAGTCTTATCAAGGACATTTATTTAGATATGCAGAGAAATTTGAATATGGACAATATCAATTAGATAATAGTATTATATTAGTGTTAAATTCCTAGAATTTTTTTATGCTGTAGTTATGTAAGAATATCCTTGTTAGGAGATATATGACACAGAATTTTGTAGTGACTGGTCATGACCTCTTCAACTTTATTCTCCAGTTATTTAGTAAAAACTTTAAAGCTATAAATATCAGTAGTTAATGTCACATTTTTTAAGCTGTTTAGTCCGAATAAAAATCGTGCGTTTAAGATATGTATGTTAATAATTGTGTTCCTTTTTAATTATGTAACAATTATCAACAGACATTTATTTCATATTCATATGTGTGGAGAGGAAGAAAGCAAATGGGCAAAATGCTCACAGGGGGTGAATCTAGATGAAGAGTATATGGGACTGTTCTTAGACCTTTCTGTAAGTCTGAATTTTTATTCAGATTAAACAGTTTAAATTGAATTTAAAAAAACTATATGGCAACATGAGCAAACTTTGTATTAATGTGTACTGAGTGAGAGCAAGAAAATGTGTCTGTTAAAGAACAATGCTACAAATATATAACTAATACCAAATAATGTTTTTAAAGAAATCATATTGTTTTTATTTTGTAACATTTGTATTCCTTTTTGATAGGTAATGGAATATCTTATTGGTGGAGATGTCAAGTCTCTCCTACATATATATGGTTATTTTGATGAAGAGGAGATGGCTGTGAAATATATTTCTGAAGTACCCTTGGCTCTAGACTATCCTCACAGACACGGAATCATCCACAGGTAAAGACTGACTTTTCTACAAACTATTACTAAAAAGCACAAATAATCAAATTATGGATTAAATATTTGAGTTTGAAATATTTGCATACTCATTTGCCCATGTATCTGGATTTATCTAAAGTTTGGTAGTAACTTGTATGAGTTTAGAAATTCCATCAACTTGGGGCACCTGGGTGACTCAGTTGGTTAAGCGTCTGCCTTCGGCTCAGGTCATGATCCCGGGGTCCTGGGATCGAGCCCCACATCGGGCTCCCTGCTCGGCAGGAGGCCCGCTTCTCCCTCTCCCACTCCCCCCTGCTTGTGTTCCTGCTCTTGCTGTGTCTCCCTCTGTCAAATAAATAAATAAAATCTTTAAAAATAAATAAATAAAAAGTAAATAAAAGCACTAAGTTTAAAAAAAAAAGTATAAATTCCATCAACTCTTCTTTTGTCTCCCCTCCCTGTGCTTTGAATATGTTGCGTTTAGCACGGGTACACCATTTGTTGTGAAGGATATTGAATCTTTTTTCCACTCCCTACCATCATATAAAAGTGCTCTACTTTATAATGCCAACTGACTTGCAGTGTGCAAAGAAAGTCATGTTCTAAGTGGCTCTTCTCAGTTAAGGCTTAATCTTACCCTCCATGAATGAGGTAAATATGATTTTGGTGTGGCCTGAGCTTTATTTTATCTAATGAGGTTTATTTGTTATAATGAACTATCTAGGAATAATGCAAAGAGAATCTAGTATTAAATCAGTTAACTTTCTCATAGGTTCAAATATACAGAAGATTATTTACTTTTGAGAGTTGTTTTTTGCACTTTCAAGGCCAACAATAAGTGCCTTATTTTAGAGAAAATAGGGTTTGATTCTTCTGTAACTTTCCGGGTTTTTCCCCTCCTAATTCTAACATCAACACTAGCTCTTTTTTAATTATCTGCTATTTGTCTTTTGTATGTGCAGGGATTTGAAACCAGACAATATGCTTATTTCTAATGAAGGTCATATTAAACTAACAGATTTTGGCCTTTCCAAAGTTACTTTGAATAGAGGTAAGAAAAATAGCAGGTAAGTACCTTTTTAAAAACCCAACAACTAAAAAAATAAATACCCAACAACTACATACTATTAACTTACACTATTTTGTTAGTTTATAATGCTAAAATTTGATGATTATTTGTTCCAAAAAAGACTAGAAAAGTGTAATGGTATTTCCTTTCAATTGAAGATGAAAAATGGAAAAAAACAAAAGATGAGAAATGGAAATCATTTCTAAATCATCAAGGGCGCTCAAAGATCTTTGGATCTTCAAAGAGGAACTCACAATTTCTGTTCTGACTTTTTGTCTCTACTGAAACTGGTTTGACCAATTAAACATCAGTAAAATGACGAAAATAACTATAACATGAGAAACAGTAATACCTACCGAACTTATTCACACTGATAGGACCACCACGGAGACCTTGATAAACAAGGGGCAAAGAAACCGAACACGATCCACACACACATACCCACACACACATATATATGGGAGTATGTTGATTTCGCTACTGGTAATGAAAGAAATGCTAATTTAAAAAAGAACGAAAGAATATTTCACACTTTTAAGCTAGGCAAAAAAAAAGAGAGGACTGAAGATCTAAAATTAATGAGGCTGCAAAAGCACAGTTAGTTTTTTCAGAAACATTGTAAATTAGCACGGTACTTTCCAACTGATATCTACCAATGTGTTTTAAGAAACAAAAGAGTTTAATTCTTTTTGACCTAATTAGTCTATCTTGAAATTTATTCTAAGGAAATGGTTCAAGAGAACAAAATATATGAATAAAACTTTGTAGCACCATTGTTTCTAATAGGGAGAAAGTAGAAATTACTTAAGTTTATCATAGAAACGTGGATACTTGAGAGCTTATCAACTTGGTAGCATATTGTATTCTCTATTAAAATGGTAGCAGATAGAAATAAAAACAGGATAGCAAAAAACTGGGTTTATAAATTATAAACCACGGGATTATAATTGTTTGAAACCACGGGATTATAATTGTTTGAAAATAAACAGATCTATAATTCTATATCTGCAAGTACAAATTTCAAAAACTTTTGAAGACCTAAAGATTTTCATTTAGTTTGATAAAATCTGACCTGAGCTGATATGGGCTATTTATGGTTTTTATTACTCCCATTTCATGTAACTACTCAGATTCTTCACAGCAGTAATAATAATATTTGAGTACACGTGGCTAGATGAGATGCCACTAGGGGTGTTCCTTACTATACATTATACTGGATATTTACCCAAAGAAAACAAAAATACTAATTTGAAAAGATAATGTGCATCCTTATGTTGATTGCAGCAGCATTTCCAATAGCCCAGATAGGGAAGCAATCCAAGTGTCCATCAATAGATGAATGGATAAAGAAGATGTGGCGTGTACACACACACACACACACACACACTCTAGAATATTACTCAGCCATAAAAAAGAATGTTGTTTTGCCATTTGTGACAACATGGACAGACCTGGAGGGTATTATGCTCAGTGAAATAAGTCATACAGAAAGACAAGTACCATATAATTTCACTTAATATCATGGAATCTAAAACAAAACAGACAAACAACAAAAGTGGAGACAGACCCATTAATACAGAGAACAAACTGATGATTGTCGGGGAGAACAGGCAAAAGGGCAAAATGTGTGAAAGGGAGGGGGAGACACAGGCTTCCAGTTATGGAATGAATAAGTCATAGGGATGAAAAGTACAGGACAGTGAATGTAGACAATAATATTGTAAAAGCATTGTATGACAGACGGTAGCTACACTCGTGGTGAGCATAGTATCACGTATAGAGTTGTTGAATCACTAGGTTGTGCAACTGAAACTAAGGTAAAATTGTGTGTCATATCTCAATAAAAAAACAACAAAAAAATAAAAAGCCACTATATATTTATCACATTACCTTTCTAAAATCTAAACATCTTTTAATTGTGAGGCAAATCTAACTCCCTGGGTTTCAGATAAGATATTGGAAAAAGCCATAAATCAGATGAATTTTGTGTTATGGTGATATAACAGTTTAATATTTTTTATTTTATTTTTTTCCTATCTGATGATTTATTTAAAATTTGGCTCCCATGGTGAACCTGGCTGGCTCAGTTGGTAGAGCATGCAGCTCTTGATATGGGGGTCATGAGTTCCATCCCCACATTGAGTAGATGGCTTATATGAAAAATAAAAATAAAAATAAATAAAACACAATTTGCCTCCCAAATAACTCTACATTTGTATTAGTATAAATATTAATATGACAAACATCTTTTAAGTATACAGATTCTGAATTTGGTTTTGTTTTTTTTAATAGTGGTAAAAAATTCATAATATAAAATTTACCCTTTTTAAAAAGTGAATTTTTTTTTTAAAGATTTTATTTATTTATTTGACAGAGAGAGAGAGACAGCGAGAGCAGGAACACAAGCAGGGGAGAGGGTCAGAGGGAGAAGCAGGCTTCCCACCGAGCAGGGAGCCCGATGTGGGACTCGATCCCAGGACCCTGGGATCATGACCTGAGCTGAAGGCAGACGCTGAACGACTCAGCCACCCAGGCGCCCAAACTTTTTTTTTTTTAAAGTTCAGTAGTATTAACTATATTCACATCGTTATGCAACAGATCTCTAGAACTTTTTCATCTTGCAAAACTGAAACACTGTCCCCTGATTTCCCCTTCCCCCAGCCCCCGCAACCACAATTCTATTCTGTATCTGTGAGTTTGATTACTTTAGGCACCTCATGTGAGTAGAACCATAGAGTATTTGTTGTTTTGTGACTGACTTATATCACTTAGCGTAATGTCCTCAAGGTTCATCCATATCGCAGCATCTAACAGGATTTCCTTCTTTTTAAAGGCTTAATAACATTCCATTATACGGATATATGCCACTTTTTTTATCCATTCATGTGTCAGTAGACATTTGGGTTGCTTCTACCTCCTGGCTATTGTGAATTATGCAATAAACATGAATGTATAAATATCCCTTGGAGACCCTGCTGTCAGTTCTCTCCGGTATATACCCAGTTGTGGAATTCCTGGGTCATACAGGAATTCTACTTTTAATTTTTTGAGGAGCTTCTATTGTGTTTTTCATAGTGGCTGCACTATTTAACATTCCTGCCAGCCATGTACAGGGTTCCAGTTTCTCCGCATTCTTGCCAACACTATTTTCTGTTTTTTGATACTAGCCATCCTCATGGGTATGAGATAATATTTCATTATAGTTTTGGTTTGCCTTTTTCTGTTGATTACTGATGTTGAGCATCTTTTCATAACCATGTTGGCTGTTTGTGTTATCTTTGGAGAAATATCTGTCCAAATCCATTGTCCACTTTTTAATTAATTATTTTTTTAATTGTTGTTGGGTTGTAGTACTATATATACTCTGTACATTAACCCCTTATCAGATAACTGATTTGCAGATATTTCCTCCCATTCTGTAGGTTCTTTTCATTCTGTTGATTATCTCCTTTGATATGCAGAAGGTTTTAAGTTTGACATAGCCCCATTTGTCTATTTTTGCTTTTTGCCTGTGCCTTTGGAATCCTATCCAAGAAATCACTGCCATAATATTTTTAACATTTAATTTATAAAAGATTATTTTTTAAAAAAGATTTATTTTTATTTTAGACAGAGAGAGAGAGCGTGGAAACATGAGCGGGGGGGGAGGGGCAGAGGGAGAGAGGCAGACTCCCAGCTGAGCCTGGAGCCTAACAGGGGTCGGGCTCCCACAACTCTGAGACCACCACCTGAGCTGAAATCAAGAGTCAGTCACCCACCCATTTGAGCCACCCAGGCGCCCCTAATTTATAAAATATTCTTTAAGATGTTTATTGTTACCTGTTAGTCCTTATTTCTTCATCAGTGTGTGATATAAATAAAATTTGTTAAGTTCAAATTTTCAGCTTACCTTTAAAAGTCTGATATCACATAGGAGGGCACCTGGCTGACTCAGTCGGTGGAGGATACTGATATCAGGATTGTGAGTTCGAACCCCCATTGGGTGTAGAGATTACTTAAAAATAAAATCTTTTTAAAAAAAGTCTGATACCACGTAGAATATTATGCTTTTCCTACCATTTGTGGTGGGGGGGCGTGTGATTATTTTTTTAAATTATTTTTTAAGGGGCGCCTGGGTGGTTCAGTTGGCTGGGCATCTGCCTTCAACTCAGGTCATGATCCCAGAGTCCTGGGACCCTGCTTGGCAGGGAGACTGCTTCTCCCTCTCCCTCTGCCTGCCACTCCCCCTGCTTTTACATTCTCTCTCTCTGTGTCAGGTACATAAAAAATCTTAAAATAGGGGTGCCTGGGTGGCTCAGTCATTAGGTGTCTGCCTTCGGCTCAGGTCATGATCTCAGAGTCCTGGGATCGAGTCCCACATCAGGCTCCCTGCTCGGTAGGGAGCCTGCTTCTCCCTCTCCCACTCCCCCTGCTTGTGTTCCGTCTGTCAGTGTCTCTCTCTCTCTGTCAAATAAATAAATCAATTTTAAAAAAAATCTTTAAATAACTAAATGATTTTTTAAAAGTAATCTCTTTACCCTACCTAGGGCTCTAACTCATGACCCGGAGATCAAGAGTCGCATGCTCTACCGCCTGACAGGCACCCACCATTTTTGATATCTAAAGAAAACAGTACATTATGTGTGAATGTTGAATTATTTTACAAAGTTATGCACTGAAACTGATAAAAATTCTCCATCAATTTCTATCTTGACCTACACTTGCACATGTTAGTTAATGGGGGGCCCATAATTTGTACTAATTCCTTAAACAGATTGTGATATTGAAATTTTAATTTATATTCCTAATATTCCTTTCTTAATTTTTCTTAACCCATCCTTTTCTAGTATTTGATTTACCAAGAATTATTTTGTTGCCAGTTAGATAATACTCTTGTTTGATGATTGAGTACTCCCTAATTTGGGCCATTACACTGTGTTCTATTCATTCCAGAGGAAGACTCTATTCTATCAAAGTTTAATGATTTCAATCAGTTGCTTTTTTTTAAATAGGGAAATATTTATCTCTCTTTTTTTTTTTTTGACCCCTTTCACCCGTTTCTCCTATCCTCCACCCCTGCCTCTGGCATCCCATGCAAACTGTTCTCTGTACCTGTGAGCTTAGTTTTGTTTTGTTTCTTAAGATTCCATATATAATAGAGATCATATAGTATTTGTCTTTGTCTGCTTGTTGTATATGTTTACTCCGTGGCATGGTGGCTTCTCTGGATACGTTCATCTTACACAAGCCAGTGTTACAGATAATGTTAATGTGGAAAGCGGACAAAGTTCAGAACAGATGATTAGTGACTAGTAAGACAAAAATATTGAAGTTTTTAAAGAATTTCATATACTTTTCTTTCCATACATAGTCATCAATATGATGGATATCCTTATGACACCATCAATGGCTAAACCTAGACAAGATTATTCAAGAACCCCAGGACCAGTGTTATCTCTCATCAGCTCTTTGGGATTTGTAAGCACTTGATTAGAAAAAAGTCACATGACATGCCCTCTCATGATTGCCATTTAAAATTGTAAATGCTTTTTTAAAATAAATGTTCAAAATAAATTTAAATATCAAGCATGTTGAGTTACTTTAACATTATCTACTTAGGTGGTATAACAGTCTATGTATTTAGGTGGTGTTTTGTGGCGGTAAATCTTAGCATTTGTTTTTGTTTTTCTCTCTTTAATAGAACACACCAGTTGCAGAAAAAAACAAAGACTCTACAAATATTCTTTCAACCCATGTATCTGAAACATCGCACCTTTCTCAAGGACTAATTTGTCCTATGTCTGTAGATCACAGGGATATTACTCCTTATTCTAGCAAACTACTAAACTCATGTGAGTATAAAAGAAAAAGGTAGTTCATTCCATTAAGTGTGTCTTTTGAGGAACAAAATATTTTTGAATTTTTAAATTTCTAATAGGGGTTTGAAATACAAATACTTTAACAGTCTGTGGCATTCCTATATTTCTTCGTGTAAATGCCATTTCTGACACAGATTGTTGCAGATCTTTTTTTTTTTAATAAAGAGTTTATTTTAAGTAATCTCTATATCTAACATAGGGCTGGAACTTACAATCCCGCGATCAAGAGTCACATGCTCTACTGACTGAACCAGCCAGGCACCCCTGTTGTAGATCTTTAAGTCAACAGAATAAAATACCTAGCTAATGAGATATTCCTCAGTTAGTTTGGTATTAGAATGATCATTGGGTAAATTTCACTGTACTGGGTCTATGGAAATCTTATATAGAGAAGATGTAGTACCTATAATATTTTGTGTCTTTATAAAATTATTTCCAAAAGATTTTGAAATAAAATAGTTGAAGTAAAGATGTAATTTTTCATTAGCTCACAATGAAAAACAAAAGTAGTGGAGGAAGAGAATGGGACATTTGTATAGCACTTAACTTCACCTTTTATAACTTAGCAACGGTGGATGATTTAGTTCTCTGCGCTCAATGTTCTTCATCTTGGGAATGTGAATAATGATGCTTTGAAGGGCAATTAGTGTCACATGCTTTTGTAGATGTTACCTCATTTTTAATTTAGTCCTCAAATCTGTACATATCCAGGATATCTCCCTTACAAATGAGAAAATGAATGTTTGAAAATGTTTAGTTACACACTAGAAGTGGGTAAGCCAAGTCCTGATTGCAACTATAATTATCTGTCCACTGACCCTTTCTTCCAAAGTCAGTGAGTCTTATTTCTCTGTCAAAATCACTTCTGTGGAAATCAAAATGGCTGAAAAACATAAATAGCTTTGACAAATAAAAAGTACTAAAATACAGAATATGCAGTTGCTACTACAGCCTTATTCTTAAATGAAAGTAATGGCATCTCCCTTAGTTGTTTTTTAAATCTAGTCAGAAGTAAATCAGGGCAAGGCACTGCTGGTCACCAAGTGGATATCAAGATGAATAAGAGAGGTCCTTGCCTCAGAAGAACTTGTAATTCTGTGGTGATTACATGTGTAAAGGGATAACAATAGCAATCCTCTAAAATAAAATCGCAAGAAGGATACTGTGATACAACACAGAAAGTGTTAAATGCTAACTGGGAAAATAAGGAACGGTTCTCAATGAAGATATAGCAGTAGCTCCAAGTGTACTGGAAAAGCATTTCGGATAGAGGCATGAACAAAGGCACAGACACTTGGAAGTATTCCATCTTCAGACAATGGGGATTAAACGTGTTTTGTGAGAATGGGAAGCATGTGCAAGGGGAAGGGAAGCTTAGCAGGTAGATGGGGAAGGATTAAGTGTCATTACAGGGAACCTAGAATTTAAGCTGTAGAAAAAGGGGAGTCCTCAAAAGTTCCAAAGAGGGGCGCCTGGTGGCTCAGATGCTTAAGCATCTTCCTTAGGCTCCAGTCGTGATCCCACGGTCCTGGGATCGAGTTCCGCATTGGGCTCCCTGCTCAATGAGGAGCCTGCTTCTCCCTCTCCCTCTGCCCCTGCTTGTGCTCGCTCTCTCTCTCTCTCTCTCTGTCAAATAAATAAATAAAATCTTTAAAAAATAAAATAAAAAACACAAAAGTTCCAAAGAAAGGAATGGTCTGATTATATCACTGATCCAGAGAGAACTCTTTAGCAAATACACAGTGCGCACATGGCATTGGGGTAGACACAAATTTCCACATTACTGGGGTGGGGGGGAGGGACAAGCTGAGCAGTTTAGTCAAATATCAAGGTCAGTGTCCAATGAGTGAGGAATTTCATTGAGAGGGTTTATGTACCAAAAATAAAGTTGCTTTAGATGGCCATTGAAATTCTGTTTCTAGTTTTAAAGTTCCAAGATTCATTAAATCAAAAAATTGTAAGAATTTACTTGAGATTAAAGTCATGAGTTCACCTGCTTTGGGAAAGAAAAGGCAAGATATACATATCTTTTTATATACATAGAAAATCTGTATATGCACATATGATCTTTAGTAAAAGCCTATTGTGTCTCATAAGTTCAGGAACAACAGTTTTTAGCATGAGTCTATGAGAGACAAACATGTATCATGTAGGTGATGCTGCTTTCTTGTACTGGCTTGCTGTTAGCCAATTCACTGTTACTTGTTTTACCCAGTCGTATAAAATATCTCTCATGGATGTAGATAATTCACGCTTGTGAGCACATAAGCCTCAACATTAGAAAAAAGCTATGTTTTTTATTTGAGAGAGAGCGAGAGAGCACAGGCGGGAAGGGGAGGGAGACGGAGAGAGCATCTCAGGCAGACTCCATCCTAAGCCTGGAGCCCGATGCGAGGACCCATTTCATGACCCGGACATCACGACCTGATGGAAACCTAAGAGTCAGATCCTTAACTGGTTGTGCCACCCAGGTGCCCCTAAAGCTATGGTTTTAATTAAATACGAATTGAACTGAGTAAATTTAGTCACATTCCTATCTTATATCATATCTGGGTATAGCATATCAATAATGCTCCTTTATCAAGAAGAGTTTCAAAGTGGATAATGGGTTTCCTCCTAATTACACCTTAGTTCTTTTGTCCTGATTTTCACCTGTGAATGTTGAGGGTTTGCTTTTTTCTCCGTAAACGTTCACAACAGTACTTGTATGTCCAAAACACCTGAGCCATCCTGGCGGATCGGATAATGTTTACACAGACAGAGCTCTGATGTACAATACTTAATACTTTGCCTAATTATCTGGGAAGATTCAGGTTTGGTGAGGAACTCAGACAGATGTGACATAAGCTCCGATACATACAGGTCTTGAAACAGTTGCCTCCAATCCCGGGATGCCTGTGAAGTACCTAACGTCTAACCTCCCGCAGTCCAGGAGAAGGCTGGCTACATCCAGTGCCAGCAGCCAGTCCCACGCCTTCGTATCCAGTGTGGAGTCTGAGTGCCACAGCAGCCCCCGATGGGAGAAGGACTGCCAGGCTAGAGTGACCTTTATCCCAACCCCAGCCTCTTTCCTATGTCACGTTAACGGTGGAGACACTTTATACCTTTCCATGTACATTCTATAAGGAAATGAAACAGTTACATGAATGGCAGTCAAGGTAGTCTCCATTTCCGTGTATAATCTGTCAAATTATTTTTAAGTATTTCATTTCTCATTCAAATGCAGAATTGATTAATATATAATGAGCTTGCAGAAAAATGATAGTAAATATTTGTTTCAGGGCATCTAGATGGGCTTTTTTTTATTTTTTAATTTTTATTTTATTTTAATTTTTTTTATCTTTTTAAAGATTTTATTTATTTATTTGACAGAGAGAGACATAGCGAGAGAGGGAACACAAGCTGGGGGGTGGGAGAGGGAGAAGCAGGCTTCCCGCTGAGCGGGGACCCCCATGCGGGGCTCGATCCCAGGACCCTGGGATCATGACCTGAGCCAAACGCAGACGCTTAACAACTGAGCCACCCAGGCGCCCCAAGTTTTAAATTATAATAAGGTTTCCTTCATAGAGTGCACATAAAATAATGTTAGATTAGAATTATGTCAATACGCAAAAAGTAGACCTTCTGTTTGAGTAAATAATTTGGATTGTATTTACTCCTTATTCTCAGTAATGTGATTTTCTTCGTTGTTGGATATTTGTGTTCTAGAAGTAAAGTCAGATTATTTTTTAGTCAAGGCAGTGTTTCTTGATCTTTTTCCCTTCTCTTATAGGCTGCTCTACAGGTAATACACGCTACAGGATAAACAGATTTCCTTTCCTAATAACTTACTTCACCTCTTTGCTGTTCAAGAAAGCATATTGTGTAATATTTCAAACCATACACAGCTTTACCTTCTCCCTAGCCCTTCTGTATCCGTGGGGAATGCAATGATTGGATTATGGTAGTGCTTCTCAAGTTATGATCAGAGGAGTGACGATGGACCACAGGGGAACCCTGATAAACCCTGTGCTAATCCCTGGATGATCTGTGCCTGCAGATCTGTGAGTTGTAATTTAGGGATTTTTGCTATTGTTGTTCATGACTAAGCACTCCTTATTATTACTAAGTAAGTTGATGAAGTTTGATTTTTACATACCAAAAATAGGCAGTGTTCGAGTTTATGGAAGACGCACTCTTAGTAATCTTGTAAAAATCCTGATTACCATACACCAATTTATGATACTCTGTATAAAGCTCTGATCGCACAAAAGCACCTGCAGATAGTTAGAATTCAAACAGATTTTAAGGCAAGTGGTTTGTTATCAATGCCTCATCGTTTCATCTTGTTGACAGTGGATTTTAATTCCTGTTATTTTTGGGTTTTAATTATAAATTATGATTCGTTTAGCTTCATCTTTATCAGCTTGGTTTTATTATACTTGTACGAAGTGATACCTGTTTCCGTTAACAAAAGTTTTGTCTATAATTTTCCATTAACTGTATTTTAAGTCCTGTGCATTTTGTAATTCAAAACAGAATCGTCTGTACCCATATTGCAAAGAAGGTATCTATATAATATAGCGTTACCGTCGATTTTGCCTGAAAATGTTGCTTATTAATTTGTGCTAGCTAAAGAACATCTATCAGCTATGTATCATAGAGGGGCGCCTGGGTGGCCCAGTCGTTGAGCGTCTGCCTGGGCTCAGGTCATGATCCCAGGGTCCTGGGATCGAGCCCCACATTGGGCTCCCTGCTCGGCGGGAGGCCTGCTTCTCCCCATCCCACTCCCCCTGCTTGTGTTCCCTCTCTCCCTGTGTCTCTCTCAGATAAATCAATAAAATCTTAAAAAAAAAAGAAAACATATGGATTATAGACTATCAAATACATATTATACAAATACATATTAAATTATGGAAAGACATATTAAAGGATAGTTTGTTTGAATTTTAGACCAGTGTTTCACTCAAAATATATATAAAAACATGCTTAATTGTTTATATTGCTCTTTAATTCTCTGTTATCATTGTTCTTTTGTTCCAATGGAAAGTGGGAATAGGTAGCGTAGTAATTTATGGAGTCATTTATCCCACCTAAGTCAAGAGAGGTTTTAAAAGGTTCAAGAATCTCAGTTTTATACAACTAAAAAAGTGTTTTTTCCTCCCTCTCAGGAAAGTGACAATGCACTGGGCTCTACGGTGATGAGTTGGAATATAATAGAAAAGCCTTCATGTACAAAATCTACCGATTCCATTGAAACCAAAGGTTTCGATAAAAAGGATCTTGAGTTAGCAGTTTCTCCCATTCATAACAGCAGTGCCGTTCCTGAGACTGGAAGCTCCTGTGTAAACCTGGCTAAAAAATGCTTCCCCGGGGAAGTTTCTTGGGAAGCAAAAGAACTGGATATAAATAATATTCATGTGGCCACTGACACAGCACAGTCTGGTTTTCACCAGTCAGAGCAGTGGGCTGTGGATTCTGGTGATGGGACTGAAGAGCACCTTGGGAAAAGAGGTTTTAAAAGAAATTTTGAGTTAGTTGACTCTAGTCCTTGTCAGAACATCATACAGAATAAAAAAAACTGTGTAGAGCAGAAGTCTAGAAATGAAATGAGCGATGGTTATATAAATCAAAGGACGGGCTTAACAACTGAGGTCCAAGACCTGAAGCTATCTGTATGTGGTCAGCAAAGTGACTGTGCTGATGAGGAGAACGTGGTCAGTTCTTTCATTGGTAAACCACACACCCCAGAAAAATCACCTACCCCAATGATAGCAAAAAACCTTCTGTGTGAACTGGATGAGGACTGTGATAAGAATGACAAGAAGGACCTCCTCAGTTCTAGTTTTCTATGTTCCGACGCTGAGAGAGCTTCTAAAAGTATTTGTATGGACTCCGATTCATCTTTTCCCGGAATTTCTATCATGGAAAGTTCATTAGAAAGGCAGTCCTTAGATCCAGATAAAAGCATCAAAGAATCCTCTTTTGAAGAATCAAACACTGAAGACCTACTCACCGTATCACCCAGCTGGCAGGAGAGTACCTTGCCGAAAGGTGATGAGAATCCTGCTGTCCAAGGCAGTAGCCAAAAAATGTTAGCTCCGCCTTCAGAGGTGTTGAAAACATTAACCTTATCTAAAAGAAATGCCGTAGCTTTTCGAAGTTTTAACAGTCATATCAATGCGTCCAATAACTCAGAACCATCCAAAATGAGCATTACCTCTTTAGATGCAATGGAAATTTCATGTGTTTATAGTGGTTCGTATCCCATGGCTATAACCCCTAATCAAAAAGGAACATCCTATATGCCATATCAGGTATGTTCTAACTTTTTAACACTTTGTCGTTAGATTTTATACCCATAAACTATGAAGGCCAGATACTTGCCTCTCACCTAGACTATCTGAGATTTTCTGTTCTGCTGGTTGGGAATCTGTGGACTGTTGGGAGGTTTTGATGCCAAAAGGCAGAGCTGGTAGCAATTTATTATTATTAACTAAAGCACTTCTTCATTTGCTCTCTAGCCTTTCACATATTTTCTTTTTTTAAGATTTTATCTATTTGAGAGAGCGCATGCATGCACGAGCAGCGGGGAGGGGCAGAGGGAGTGGGAGGAGCCAACTCCCCACTGAGCGGGGAGCCCGATGCTGGGCTCGATCCCAGGACCCCGGGATCATGACCTGAGCCAAAGGCAGCCACTTAACCAACTGAGCCACCCAGGCGCCCCTAGACTGTCACATACTTTCAATCACATGTTTACATATTTACAGTCACATATTTTCACTTGACAACAGCAACTCTAAGATACAATATTAAAGTTCACTCTATCTTACTCCCTTTTAAGGACCTTCCTAGATTATCTCTTTTCTTTGTAGGAAATAGTTGGAAAATATATATTTCAAATCTTATGTTATTTTTATTTTCTAAACCTTTTTCTTAACAAACCCAAAGTTTCATTTTTTTTCTTTTTTTGGAGACACGACATAAAGTTGAGAGTACAAACTCTGAATTAGGGTCACAAGACTTGGAGTTTTCTATTCAGAACTTACTGAGTGACTTAGAAGTCCGTTTTCCTCAGAGCCTCAGCTTCTTACCTCTCTGTAGAATATGCTGACACCTCTCCCACTGGTCTCACAGAGTCCTTGTGAGACCACAAAGTATCTTTAAAACTTACATACCAATTAGCACAAGAAGTTATTTATATTTTGTTCCAGCTGATGTGTTGTCCCAGTAATTCAATCATTTGTCAGCCACAACGTCCCTCAGTGACCATTCTTAAGTTTGTGTTAATCCATTCTACCAAGAAAGAAATTTTTCTTCCGGATTTCTTCATTCTTTCTTGCATATCTTGATCTTATTGAAATAATTGGTCTTATCTAAGCTATTTAATTTCACCAGCTATCAGGACTGTTCAAAATTATAGTTGGTAATGAGTCCATTTTCAAAACTGATCAGGGATTTGAGTATGTCTTTTATGCCCAGCAGCCTAGCTTTGCTTTTTTAGCATTTCTATTCACTGTAAAAGGAATGAAGTTATGGGGTGCCTGGGTGGCTCAGTTGGTTAGGTGGGTGGCTGCCTTCGGCTCAGGTCATGATCCCGGGGTCCTGGGATCAAGTCCCACATCGGGCTCCCTGCTCAGCAGGGAACCCGCTTCTCCCTCTGCCCCTCCCCCTGCTTGTGCCGGCTCTCTCCCTCTTTCTCTCCCTCTGTCAAATAAATAAATAACATCTTAAAAAGAAAAACAGAAATGAAGATATTTATTGTAAACTCTTGTTAAATTAGCAGACCCCAAATCAGGTCAAATCAGGAACCCCATACCGAACTCCAAAGAGTGTGAGGCGAGGGGCAGCCCCCGTGGATGATGGGCGGATTCTTGGGACTCCGGACTACCTCGCACCTGCGCTGTTATTGGGCAGAGCCCATGGTAAGGCTTCCATGTCTTGAGTTTCTGAAGTGTTCTCTAGCACTACATTTTCTTTTGAGGTAAAATTGTTCTAAATTTCTTTGGTATTTGAATTGCCTAGAGTGAGAGAACAGGAACTCATGTGACACTCTTTTCTCGTAAATATGGCATTTCTTATGGTAAAAGAAGACATGCAGCCATTTGATCTTTGCCTTCCCATTCAGTCTCCGGGCCCCAGAGAAGTCCTGCCGCCCACCTGCTCTGTCATCTTAGTTCAAAAAAGTCTCCTGAGGTCTGTTCCAGCTTTGGCTCAGGAATGCAGAGTCGAGCCAAAACTTCTGTTCAGTCTGTAGCAGCGCACTCCTGGTTAGAGCTCGCCCTCAGACACTTAGAAGACCCTCACCACAAGGGTCAAGCCAGAGAGGAGCCATCTTCGGGACGCAACAGAGGAAGACCGGGGTGGCATTTTTACCTAGCGTCTTTTTTCCCCTTCCTCTCTCTGAAGAATTTTCCCTTCCTGCCTTCTGAAACGAATTGTATTGGTTTCCTAGGGCTTCTATAATCAAGTGCCACACACTGGATGGTTCAAAACAACAGGAATATATTGTCTGACAGTTCTGGAAGCTGGAAGTCTGGAATCTAGGCGTGGACAGGACCATGCTCCCTCTGAAAGGTGTAGGGGAACGACCTCGCCCCTTCCAGCTTCTGGTGGTTTGCCTGCAACCCATGGCTTGCAGGGGCCTCACTCAGACCAGCATGTGGTATTCTCCCTGTCTCCATGGTCACGTGGCTGTGTTTTATAAGGACACCAGTCATACTGGAGTAGGGGCCCACCCTACTCCAGTGTGACCTCTGCAAGGACCGTATTTGCAGATGGCACACTCAGAGGACCTCAGGGTTAAGACTTGAACATGTCTTTTCAGGGAGACATAATTCAGTCCATAATGTGATCACCTTCTTGATCTTGTCAGTTACTTCCCTATTCTTCAGGCTCCTTTGGTGATTGACTGTCTCATCTTCCCCCCCCCTCAATACACACACCCCTTCTATTTTTATTTCTATGCTGCTTTTCTCCTTAGCCTGCAAATAAGCTTCCACCCTTGTCTTTCCCCACCACCCACCTTCTCAAAGGTTGCCTCTTTCCTTTGCCTGATTATTTTTGCTCTGGCAATCTGATTTTTATCCCTACCATTTAACTGACACTTTTTTTTTTTTAAGATTTCTATCTGTAAGTGATCTACTCCCAACATGGGGCTTGAACTCACAACCCTGAGATCAAGAGTCGTACGCTCTACTGACAGAGCCCTCCAGGCGCCTGTAACTGGCGCTTTTTTATTACCAGTCGTCAGTGACGTCACTCTTGTCAGATCTGCCAGCCTCTTCTCGGTCTCCTTCGTCTTCCCTCTGTTGCTAACTCCTCAGCTCTTCAGTATATAGAGATTCTTCCCGATCCTGCCCTTTCCCTTGTTTCCCTACCCCTGCTTCCTGTTAATTTCTCTCCCGTGACTTCAGCAGTCACGTCCTCATCGGTGCTTCCCAAATATCTGTCTCTAATCCTGACTTTCTCTAGGGGGCGTACACGTGGCCAAAGTACCTGCGCGGCATTGCCCTGGGGATTCAAGTGCTGTGTGTCAGTACAGGACGTGTCCAGCTTGCTCTTCCTGTTTCCTCTCTCGGTTCTGCCATCTGCATGATGACACCGACGTTGTCCCTGCATTCAGGCTTTTAAATCCAGTCAGTTCTGTCCCTGCAGAATTTCTTCTCACCTTTTAATCTCTGCCACTGTCTTCTGTAAGAACCTCCTCTTTCCCTTTCATTAATTTACGAGCTCTCTTCCTGGGACATCAGCTTCATCCTATCGTCTATAATCATTGCCACCAGATTTTCCCTCGGAAGACATAAAGTGGCCCGTCATTCTGCTTCTCCCCTTAAAAACCACGATGGCTCCTTCCTACCTGCAGAACAAAATCCAGATTACTGATCATGGCATCGGAGGCTCTAAGCTCTTATACTAGCCTCGTCTCTCAAGGAATCTCTTTTATAAACAACACATGTGTTTCGCACACACAGTTTGGCGTCTGGGTAGTCTACGATCAAGGCACTGGCGGAGTCAAAGAATCTCATTATAGGTCTTATGTTCCCATTCCACTTCTTAGACACATTATTTTCAGGTTTTCCTTATTTTGCACAAGTATTTTGCCTTCGTTGAAAAAAGCCAGAACCCAGTCCTCTTCCAGTCAGATTTCTTCTCATCTCATTATCTGTTCAAATGCTACCTCTTTCACAAAGCATCCATTGGCCACCTATGGAGAAGTAGTTCATGTCTCTGCCACTTTATTAGAAATTGTTTAAAGCTTATGTCATTTTACCTTATGTTATTACATTTATCTCCACTGCAAAAGCTTAAGAAAATTTCTTAAGACGAGAGTCTAGGTTTCCCTTCTACATAGTACTCCAGGAGGATTCCTTGGTAGCACTCACTAACACTGTTAATAATCTCTACAGTGTTGAAACACATTTCGAATTCCCCCTTATTAGCACAAGCAACTAAATTCCTCTGGGCACCTAACTGATCTTTGTACAGTGTCCATGTTGCTAAGTTACAGGTTTGCCAGCTCATTTCCTATAATATACATTTTCTCTACTTAGGATACAGTATAAAACTAAGCTTCACATATAAAGCTTACTTTTATACTTTTTAGGATCTTGCCACTATTTTAATGAGACATCGAGTTACCTCAGCTATCTAGTGATTTATTTTAAGATTTTCATTTTCTATAAAATATTTGATACACAGTTCTTAAAATAACAAATAATACAAAGAAATTGTTTTGTTTTTTTTTTTTAAAGTAGGCTCCACACCCAGCATGGAGCCCAATGTAGGGCTTGAACTCACAACTTTGAGATCAAGACCTGAGCTAAGATCAAGAGTCAGACACTTAACTGACTGAGCCATCCAGGGCCCCAGTACAAAGCAATTCATAATTTAAAAAGAAAAATCACTGCTTTATACCTCTTTCCCCAAATCCCAGGCCTCAAGGGCAGTCTCTATAGCAACTTTGTTTCTTGTCTTGACCTCTCTGTTTCTAAACATCATGCTGAGAACAGCTAAGACTTCTCTGAGCCCTCCATGGTCTCCCCCATTCTACCAATTACTTAGGAACTCTGGCCAGAGTTTCCCATAGCTTCTTGTGCATATTTTTATTTCATTTCTCTTAATATTGTGTCAAAATTATCTGTTTTGTCTTGCCTGGAGTAGGTTGTTTTCTCCTTGGAAAAAGCTCTTTCTTATTTACCTTTGTGTCCCTTGTGTCTGGTATAACATTTAGGATCTAGTTTGGTGAAGGATGTGAGGATGAACTCATGATTTTAATACAACGTACCTAACTTCTCTTTTCTTACATGCAGGATTTCTGACTTCCGGTGAGTGAACTTCTCTATAAAGTAATATGGCAAAGCAAATTAAACTGGTCAAAGTATAACTAGATCACATTGCATAAAAAAGTATTTTCCCTTTCATCTTACTTAGGAAATAGAAAATGAACTGTATTCTGTCTTCTGAACAGGAGGACATCCGGGCAGAATGTTCTCTATGAAGACAAATGTAGGCATGTAGCATTTTTTAAATAACTTTTAAAGGCGGCCGAGAGTAAAGATACAGCCTTTTTCTTGCAACCCAGAAAATAGGCTTATTAAAAATATTAAAATTAGCACCGACAAAAGAGCTTGAATTTTCCTACCCATTGAATTCCATTATTATTAGAAAACAGAAAGGCCTAATAGTATCAGTGTACAAATTACAGATGGGGGTTTCATATTAGAAAACCAATAGTGTGAAACAAGTTTGTTCTATTTCTCTGGCTAATAGTATGTATTATAATTGCTCCAGTTTATCATCATGTGTGATCTTATTAGACTTTGACTCAAATATATGGGTATGTCTGACATATCCATGGAGAAATCGTGTCAGTTTTTGACATGAGTACATTTTGGCTGAGCTGGGAAAAGGGTTCTAGTTTCTAACCTAAGTAAAATAATGAAGATACCTATTTTTTCCTGACTTCTCCCCTACTTTTCTGTTATTTGGTTATTCTATCTATTCTTTCTCAGTGCTGCTTAAAAGGTCCACTAACCAAGGTGGTTTGTATGGGGTTTTTTTTAATAGTGATTATTATAGAAATAGAAGTCTATAGACTGTTTACATTCTTTGTTCCTTAGGGAAGATGGGATTATGTGGCTTGCAATGAAGAGGCACTCTAAATGCATGCGATTATTTTCCTAATGGCAGATTCTATAGTGCTTTCCTACTTGTTTTAAAATGGAATGGTGGCAGTTGCTTAACCACAATTATGAATTTTGTGAAACTGATTTTATAGCAGTTTATTTTTTTATTAGATTTTTTTTATTTATTTGAGAGCGAGCAAGCAAGAAAGAGAGCACGAGCAGGGGAGAGGCACAACAGGAGAGGGAGAAGCAGACTCCCTGCTGAGCAGGAACCGGACATGGGCTCCATCTCAGGACCCTGGGATCATGACCTGAGCCAAAAGCAGACATTTAACTGATTGAGCCACCCAGGCGTCCCGTGAAATTGATTTTAAAGAGTAATTTTCAAGCACATTTACTACTAGACTAGAATTCGTATTTTAAATTTATATTGAAGTTAATCATTTTTTGACTAAAATTAACCTTTGCTTCAGAAATACTTTTTCATAGAACTAACAAATCTATAAACCAGATTATAAGGTCATGTTTAAAATAATTGTTGGAAACATCTTTGTGTATAGATGATGCTTCCAGTAAAGATCTTTAGAAATCAGTTCTACGGATTTATTAAGACTTACCTCCAGGGGCGCCTGGGTGGCTCAGTCGTTAAGCGTCTGCCTTCGGCTCAGGTCATGATCCCAGGGTCCCGGGATCAACCCCCGCATCTGGCTCCCTGCTCAGCGGGAAGCCTGCTTCTCCCTCTCCCAATCCCCCTGCTTGTGTTTCCTCTCTCGCTGTGTCTCTCTCTGTCAAATAAATAAGTAAAATCTTAAAAGAAAAAAAAAGACTTACCTCCTAATTACCTCCTCAAGCCATAGTTTAAGTGAATATTTTTGTTAAACTAATTTGTCCTCTGTTTTTAAAAGGAGTAAAAGGACATTAAAACACTGTAAGGCTTTCCTTCCTTAACCAGGCTGTCCTCCAATTAGTATAAGTGTTGCTACTTCATCTCATACCCATGTGAGTAGGTGGAGTACAAAATCATCTAAATGTTATTGTTTCCCTCCCCCATTTGAAATTGACAAGTACTCTATTTTAGAGGGTATTCTGTGGGTTAAATGTATTTCTTCTAGTGTTTTAGGATTTAGAACAAGTAAATATCCTGAATATGAGAGGTTTTTAGTGAGTGACAAAAGAAAGATAACTTTAGCTTTTCTTTGACTAGCTGTGTTAATTGCTAATCTAAACTTCGTGGAGAACAGAGAAGGAAAATAATTGCCATGTTACTGAAATGAAGATAATTTGGGTTTTTGTACCTTATGGACTAGAAGAAAGCCTTAGAAATGAATGCCTTGACTGTGCCCAAATATCCATGTAGTAACGTTTTAGTTGATGAAACATTTGCACAAAATGCTTGCAAGTGCAACTACTCCCTCTTAAATTCCAGGTCCTGCAGTAGACTGGTGGGCACTTGGAGTTTGCTTGTTTGAGTTTCTAACAGGAATTCCTCCTTTCAATGATGAAACACCACAACAAGTATTCCAAAATATTCTGAAAAGAGGTGATTCTTTTTCTATGAAGACAGATGCATTTATCTCTGTGTATTATTTGATCAATGATTAACAAGCTATTTGTATCTGTAGATATCCCTTGGCCTGAAGGTGAAGAAAAGTTATCTGATAATGCTCAAAATGCAGTAGAAGTACTTTTAACTCTTGATAATGCAAAGAGAGCTGGTATGAAAGGTAAGGTTTTGTGTTAATAAACTCCTAGCTTGATTTGTTTAAGATGAACTGTAATAATGATACTAAGTTCTAGGACAATACTATAGATAATCTGACTGCTAAATTGGTTAGAAATTTCTTCAGTTTATTTTTGCCTGCTAGATATGCATTGATATATTTGTCCTTATTCTGCATTAAAATTCAGTGCATCAGGTTGGGATGCTCACTCACTGAATTTTATTAATCTCAAACAGGTACCTTAAAGCAATCTTATGTTGTCAGTGTCTTGGGTTTTTTCAAAGCCTAATAAAGTTACTCATCAACCAATACAGGAAATTTTTTTTTGTTATCAAAACTCTCTTCTATAATTTCTGACTGCTTCATTTCTGATATTATCGACTGACAAATGTATCAAGTTCCAGGTTGTCTCAAATAAGACAAATCTGGTATCTTTGTGATCCATTCAATGGTTTTTTCCAATGGAGGGGTATATTAAACTCCAATTTTGAAACTAGGAAACTCATTAGCTTTAATTTAGATTCAATTACGTTTAATGTCAGCTGCCTTAAAATCCCTTTTCTAACAAAGTATACATAGACAAAGAAGCAGCTATGTCCCCAAATGCATTTCCATGTGGTCTAAGGTATTCAGAAAAATGAACTTCAGTAATATGTCACTTGTGTCAGCTTCTAGGTGTTCCCTCTAATAAGATCAACAGTTTATTTGCTTATTTAACGAATCCTGTAGAGTGACTTCTAGGTGCCAGGCAATGGGTGCTGGAGGTATCCTAGGGATGAACCAGACTAAAATCCATGTGCTTGTACAACTTACTCTGTAGGGGAAAGACACAGGTAATGAGATACAATATGACATAATGCATCTAGCAGTGAGTACTGAGAAGAAAGATGAAGCAAGTGAGTGGCTACAAAGTTTGACAAGAGATTTTCTAGCTGGAGTGGTCAGGAAGACCTCTGTGAACAGTGGGATTTGAGGAAAATCCTATGTAAAGTGAGGGTGCAGACATTTGAAAGCTCAGCTTTAAAAATTACTTTAGGAGTTTTCAACTGGGGCAATTTTGCTTCGCAAGGGACGAAATAAACAGAGATAGAACACCATTCTCACCAACGACCTCAGATTTTTGTTTGTTTGTTTAATGAACAGTTTACATAGTGAAGCAGATGACAGGAGAGGTCTTCGGTTAAAAAACAGTTGTTGCAACAACTGTTTATACAGTTAATCTTAAACTGGCTTAGAATTCTTTTGTGAGTTCAGTTTAAATAAATAGTTTTGATGAGAGAGTCATAAAGCGTCACATCGCAGCCAGATATCAGTTTAAGAGTTACTGCTCTAAGTAACTCTAATCCATGCTCAGACATTTATTTTGAACAATTAAGAGACAGATTCTTTTTGCTATTTTATTGTTTTCCTACCAGTCTCTTACTTTAGGGAAAAACCAACTTGTAGATATGTTGACTTCCCAAGCCATCACTCCAAATATAGACACATAATTCTTTCCTGTCTGTGTAGTCTTCTCCCAATATTTTCCTTAAATTCGGTTGTTGGTTTTTTGAACTACTTAATGCCTTGATTGTCACCTAATTTTTTTTGCCAACATCCCTATATTTGTCTTATAAAGTGAAAGGTTGAGTATACGGGAGGTTGTGTCTAGCAACCAAATATCACAGGGTGATCAAAAGAGCATGTTTTCATTTTATTTTATTTATTTTTTGTTTAAATATTTTATTTATTTGTCAGATAGAGAGAGAGACAGAGAACACAAGCAGGGGGAGCAGCAGAGGGAGAAGCGGACTCCCCGCGGAGCAGGGAGCCTGATGCGGGACTCGATCCCAGGCCCCTGGGATCATGACCTGAGCTGAAGGCAGACGCTTAACGGACTGAGCCACCCAGGCATCCCGCATGTTTTCATTTTAGCAGGTAGAAGGAATTAGGAAAGAAGACAGGTACCGCAAATGTAGCTAAAGAGATGAGCAAAGTTGAGATCTTGTAAGTGAAGCGTAAAGACTCCAGATATATTCATGCTGCTAAAAGGGCATGTAGTCGAGATACAATCAATGAAATCAAAGAAGTCAACCATGAAGAGAATATGTCACAAACATCATCAGTGTATGTGTTGAAATCACCATGAAGGATAAGGATGGGGCATAGGAAAGAAATTAAGGTAGTGGAGGATGACGTTTTTACCAGAGTTACCTAGGGTAATCGGTGGTGATAAGGATTGCAGAGATAGAAACAGGTAGCAAGGACTTGGAATGAGAAGTGGAGCATTAATCATGAAGATCAGTGATGTGGAAGCTGTGTCTGGGTGCAGGAAGCAGGCCAAGCTCTTGTCCCATCAAGTCAGGGATTGTGTGAGAAGATGGAGGCATGAGATAATATAGGCTTCTATTGAGGAAAACCATTCATTCACTCATTTGACGAATACAGGCCAAGCACCTGTCATGTGTCAAGTGTTATACAAAATGACATAATGTGAGCCATTGTGAAGTACATGGTTGCCCAGAGAGACAGACATTGAACACATATGTATGAAGCAAAACAGGGCAACATATATCTGAGATCTTCCCTTACTTCCTGTAAAACAGTACTTACTTAGGTAACAGTGTTATACTGCTCTGTTTTGTTCTATATTTTTCCTAAGAGCTGAAACGTCATCCTCTCTTCAGTGATGTGGACTGGGAAAATCTGCAGCATCAAACTATGCCTTTCATACCCCAACCAGATGACGAAACAGATACATCCTACTTTGAAGCCAGAAATAATGCTCAGCACCTGACCGTATCTGGATTTAGTCTATAGCACATAAATTTTCCTTTTAATCTAATCTTGGCTTATAAGCTATCATAATTATATACTCCTTCATAAGAGAGTGATCTAAGGGGGAAGAAGAATCATTATGTTACTTGGATCGATGAGTTTTTAATGTATGTTACAGCTTCCACAGAGTTAAAAGTCTCTCAAGAATACAGTCAATAACTTATCTTAATCTCAGAGTTGTATATAGATGTCAAAACTTTTTTACTTTATTTATTTTGTTACCACACCTTATGAAAATTCATGCATCAGTAAAACTAGAATGACACTACTCTGTTAGAAAAGGAACAAGCTTTGAGCCTAACTTTCTTTCACATGTTGATTTCAGTCCACCATTCACAGTTTGGTGTTAAAATAACAAAATCATACGGTTTTATTTTAATTTGTTTGTACATGATTGCCTGCAAAAGCTGAAGTCTTGAGAGCAATCATTTAAGCTTGCACTTGTGGCTTCAAAACTGCAGCTGGGAAACTCCTTCACTTGGTAGTGTAATTCCTTTAGGGAATGAGGAATAAAAAGGATAGAGGCTTTAGCTTACTTTGAAACAGTCTTGCTGCCTTGACTACTTCTGGTGCTTTCTCTACAATACATATTTGCTTAAAATTGTACTGGAGAGCTTAGGTGTGATATGCTGTAGCAATTTTAACAGCTTATTCAATTTTAATAAAACGTGGTGGTTTACATTTTAAAAGAATTTGTTTAAAACATGCAACATTACAAGAAATAACCTGATCCTTAAAAATAAATAATAACTTCTTTTTGCTTAATAAATGTAACACTTCAAGTATATTATCTGTCAACATCCTTCTATTAAATATATATACACACTAAGATTCAACTTCACTGTAATAATTTGTTACCCAGTGGTAAATAGATGGGTGAGTAGTCAGAGATAAAGGAAGATGGTGACAAAGTAGGAGGACCCTAGTCTTGCCTCATCCCATGAATAGAACTACATAACGATCAAATCATCCTAAATACCCCAGAAACAGACCTGAGGACGAACAGAACAAAATCTACAACTAAAGGGAGAGAAGAAGCCACATCGAAGATGGTAGGAAGTGTGGAGACATGGTTTCGGAGAGAAAATGGATCCTGGTTGTCGTGGAGGGGAAGGAGCCATGGTCACAGAGAAGGGCGAGAGAGAGGAGCACACTGGATCGCACAAGGAGGTTTCCCCATAGCCACCTGGCTCGGAAAACAAGAGGGGCTGAATTTCATGAGTTCTTGCAACTAGGAGGGCTGAAAGCCTGGAGTTTTAAAGTTCAACAGGATTGACTGGGATACAGCCCAGAGGCACTATGCGGCTCCTAGAGAGAAGGCAGACAAACCTGGGGGCAGACAGCTTGGAAAGAACGATCTAAAGAGTGCTGGGGCACATGGTGGGGAGATTATTCCCTCTTCTTGGAGCTGCCCCTGAGAGGCAGAGTTCATGCAGACATCTCTCCGGGGACAGAGGTACCAGCTAGTGCCATTTACCTCCCCTACCCCTCAGCATAAACAGGGAGCCACCTGTAGGAAGCCCTGTGGCACCAATATTGGCTACCTAACTTACTTACGCCAAGCACCATCCCCCTGCACTCCAGTGGAACCACCCTTCTCAGTTAGGCTTGCCTCAGTCCCACTGTGGGGGGCCCCTCCCCCAGAAGACCAGCACAAAGCCTAGCCCATACCACATCTCCCAACCAGAGAGTTTTGCAGGGCCTCAGTTCCAGTGGAGGTGGTGACAGGACTCGTTTCACAAGCAGACCAAAGCACACCTAGTTAAAACTCACAACATTCAAGCCAGGTACCAAACACAGGCAAAGAACCTTTGCAGATGAGTGGCCTCAAGGACAGAGCAGTCAGAACAAAACAGCAGAGTGCGCACAACACACACCGGAGGCACTCACTGAAGCACCAGGCTGTGGGCTCGACAGGACATCTTCAAGAGGCCATTACTGTCAGGAGCACGAGACATAATTGGAACACAGACAAGAAGGCAGCGACTTAGACAAAATGAGAAGTCAGAGGAATTTATCCCATATGAAAACAAGATAAGGCCACAGGCAAAGATCTAAATGAAATGTAAGTAATATGCCTGTTAGAATTAAAAGCAACAGGGGGTGCCTGGGTGGCTCAGTCAGTTGGGTGTCTGCCTTCGGCTCAAGTCATGATCCCTACCTGGGATCGAGCCCCTCGTTGGGCTCCCTGCTCAGCGAGGAGTCTGCTTCTCCCTCTCTCTCCCCTTGCTGCTCCCCCTGCTTGTACTCTCTCTCTCTCTCTGTCTCAAATAAATAAAATCTTTTAAAAATAAAAATAAAAAATAAAAAATTGAAAGCAACAATCATCAGGACACCCCCTGGGCTTGAGAAAGGAAAAAAAGACATCAGTGTGATCCTTACTGTAGAGAAAAGTTCAAAAAGAATCAGAGATGAAGAGTGCCATAAACTAAATTAGAAACATGGTTCTAGAAGGCTGGAAGAAGCAGAGGAATGAATTAGTGACCCAGAAGACAAAGCAGTGGAAAGCAATGAAGCTGAACAAACGAGAGAGAATCACACAAAATGAGACTAGAGTTAGGGAACTCCGTGACTCCACCAAATGTAATAATATTTGCATTATAGGATCCCAAGAAGAAAAAGAGAAAAGGGGGCAGAAAATTTATTTGAAAAAATAATAGCTGAAAAATTCCTTAAGTTGGAGAAGGAGATAGACATCCAGATCTAGGAGGCAAAGAGAACTCCCATCAAAATCAACAAAAGGAGGCCCACACCAAGAAATATTGTAATTAAATTTGCAAAATATAGTGATAAAAAAATCTTAAAAGCGACCAAAAAAGTCATTAACCTTCAAGGAAAAACCCATAAGGCTAGCAAGACGTTTTTCAACAAAAACTTGGCAAGCCAGAAGGGAGTGGTGTGATAAATTCCAAGTGCTGAGTGGAAAAAATCTGCAGCCAAGAATACTCTATCCAGCAAGGCTATCATTCAGAAAAAATGAGAGCTAAAGAGTTTCCAGACAAAACTAAAGGAGTTTGTAGCCACTAAACCAGCCATGTAAGAAATATTATAGGGTACTTTTTGATTGGAAAGGAGAGACCAAAAATGACAGTATAGAAGCAGGAAACATAAAAGCAATAAAAATGAATCTTTTTTTTTGAAAGATTTTATTTATTTGAGAGAGAGCACAAACAGGGGCAGTGGCAGAGGGAGAGGGAAAAGCAGGCTCCCCGCTGAGCAGGGAGCCAGACGTGGGGCTCAGTCCCAGGACCCCGGGATCATGACCTGAGCTGAAGGCATTCGCTTAACTGACTGAGCCACCCAGGTGATTTCTATACACCAATAATGGAGCAACAGAAAGAAAAATTAAGAAATCAATCCCATTTACAATTGCACCAAAGATAAGAAGATACCTAGTAACAAACCGAACCAAAGAGGTGAAAGACCTGTACTCTGAAAACTATAAAACACTGATTAAATTGAAGATGACAGAAAGAAATGGAAAGACATTCCATGTTCACGGATTGGAAGAACAAATATTGATAAAATGTCTACACTACCCAAAGCAATCTACACATTTAATACAATCCCTATCAAAATATGAAAAGCATTTTTCACCGAGCTAAAACAAACAATCTTAAAATTTGTATGGTACTACAAAAGACCCCAAATAGCCAAAGCAATGTTAAAAAGGAAAAACAAAGCGGGAGGCATCACAATTCTGGACTTCAAGTTATATTACAATCAAAACATGTACTGGTACTGGCACAAAAATAGACACATAGATCGATGGAACAGAAGAGAAAACACAAAAATGAACCCACAACTATATGGTCAATTAATCTTTAACAAGGCAGGAAAGTATATCCAGTGGGGAAAAGACAGCCTCTTCAATAAAGGGTGTTGGGAAATCTGGACAGCACCATGGAAAAGAATGACACTGGACCACTTTCTTACACCATAGACAAAAACGAATTCAAAATGGGAGCGGAGTAAGATGGCAGAGGAGTAGGAGACCTGGATTTCGTCTGGTCTCAGGAATTCAGCTCAATAGGGATCAAACCATTCTGCACACCTACGAACTCAACAGGAGATCGAAGAGAAGAATAGCAACAACTCTGAACAGAAAAGCGACCACTTTCTGGAAGGTAGGACGTGCGGAGAAGTGAATCCGAGGCGATATTCGGGAGGATAGACGGCGGGGGAGGGGGCCTCCGTTGGCCGCTTCTGGCAAGTGATAGAGCCGCGGAGCACAAAATCGGAACTTTTAGAAGTCGGCTCCGCTGAGGGACGTCGTTCCAGTGGCTAAGCGGGGCGGTGGAACCCTCGCTGGGACAGTGTGGTCTCAGGACTCTCGGGGTCACAGAAAGACCAGGGGTGCCTGAGTGCGGCAGAGCTCCCAGGTATCGGAGCGGCGACGCCGGCTACAGAGACGGAGACGAGGCGCAGGCTCTCAACTCGGGGTTGCCGTAAACTGTGATCCGCGGCCCAGTTGGGCCACTGCTCCTCCAGCAGGGACCCAACAAGTGGCAGATCCGGGGAGACTCCCCTTCCTCCCCCGGGAGGAGCAGCGCGGGAACGCACCGCAGGGATCTGCTGGGTTTGGAGACTCCACACGGGGTCGGGTGCCAGAGATAGAAACACTTGGTCACAGGCCGGGTGAGCACGGAGTGCGGCCGGAGACCGGGGAGACGGGAGTGACTGCTTTTCTCTGGGGGCGCACTGAGGAGCGGGGCCCCGATTTCTCAGCTCCTCCAGGCGGAGATTGGGAGGCCACCATTTTCACTCTGGGCCTCCAAAGCTGTACCGAGAGCTTGCAGGGAACAAAAGCTCCTGAGAGCAAACCCGAGCAGATTGCTTAGCCCGGACCCACAAGGGCGGGGCAATTCCGCCTCCAGCAAAGACATTTGGGAACCACGGCAACAGGCCCCTCCCCCAGAAGATCAGCACGAACAGCCAGCAAGCCAAGACCAAGTTTACCGATCAAGGAGAACGGGAGAACTCCAGCGCTAGGGGAATACTACACATAGAATTCATGGCTTTTTTACCACGATTCATTAGTTTTTCAAAGTTAACTTTTTTAACTGTTTTTTTTCCCTTTTTCAACCAACATCTTATCAATCCCTTTTTAAAAAAAACATGTTTTTATTTTTCATTTTTAGAATCATATTTTATCCCATCATAGTAGTTACCCTTATTTTTGGCATATATATATATAAGTTGTTCTCTCTTTAAAATTTTGAGATACAGTTTCTTCTAACAGATCAAAATATACCCTAAATCACTAGTGTATGGCTTTTTTCTAGTCTCCTGCCTGATCATATTCTCTCCCTTTTTTTTTCTTTTTTAAATCTTCTTTCTTTTTTCAAACAACTTATTATCTTATCAATTCCTTTTAAAAAATCTTTTATACTTTTCATCTTTACAGTCATCTTCCATCCCTTCATTGTATCAACCCTTATTTTGTACATATATAAGTCTTTCTTCCTTTAAAATTTTAGGAGGCACTTTCTTCTAACAGACCAAAATACGCCCAAAATCTAGTGTGTGGCACTGATCTGTGCACTAGCCTGATCATATTTAATCATATTCTGTTCTTTTAGAAATGTGTTGGCCGTGGAGCCTGCTTGGGATTTTCTCTCTCTCCTTCTCTCTCTGCCCCTCACCACCCCGCTCATGCTCTCTCTCCACTACCCCCCCAAAAAAAACCTAACATACCTTTACCATGGGGGGTGATCCAGCAATCATGCTTCTTGGTATTTACCCAAATGAGTATGACCACACAAAACCTGCACACAGTCGTTTACAGCAGTTTTATTCATAAGTGCTAAAATTTGGAAGCAACCAAGATGTTCTTCAATAGGTTGAAGGATAAATAAACTGTGGTGCATCCATACGATCAAATATGAGTCAGTGCTAAAAAGAAATAAGCTGGGGCGCCTGGGTGGCTCAGTCATTAAGCGTCTGCCTTCGGCTCAGGTCATGATCCCAGGGTCCTGGGATCGAGTCCCGCGTCAGGCGCCTTGCTCCGCTGGGAGCCTGCTTCTCCCTCTCCCTCCCCTCCCCGCTTGTGCACTCTCTCTCTCTCTCTCAAATGAATAAATAAAATCTTTAGGAAAAAACAAAACAAAACAAAACAAAAAACACAAACTTCTCTCACCATATTCCACCTAAGACCAACTGTGTGTATTTAAGATGTCTTGGCTGATTAAGGGTGCACTGAGTGGCTGGGGGAAGCTAGCTATTTGGTGAAAGAATGGAAACTGAGACTTTGACTGGATCAATAACATTCTTAACCAAATGACTAAAGGAGTTCTACTTTATCCCACGTTGGGACTTTTATGAAATTGTATGTAATAGCATGGCTTTATTCCGAAAGAGGCATGATTACGTTCTATGAATTCCCACGATTTCTGCTCGTTTAATCCTTTATAATCAATGTACTTCTAGCAGTAACAAGTAATAAAAATCATAGCACTTCTCATTAACCTTTTATTTTTAACGTAGTTTTACAATAAAGAAACAGAAAAGAAGTAGATCATTAAAAAAATACCAGCTGTCAATTTAAAATTTTAAATGAGGCTCTTATTAAACAAAGCAGTCACACTATATCCCATAATTACATCTTTACTTGTATATACAAGAACTGTGTGCAAAGTGCTTTTCAAAGTATAAAATAAGACTTTGGAATAGGATACAAATGGTTATCCCTAGGAGTCAGTCACCTCCCAGTGCCTGTAATGAATCACCTCTGCTTCCATTCTTAATTGGCATTTAGTTAACTGATTTACTAAAGAGAAAAGCCACCATTTTCTGATACCAAATTGATATCTAATTTTTGAAAATAATCCCTGATCCACAGGTTTAAATGTTATTTTTACATACAATTCAGTTACTTGCTTCATTTTTTTCCCCAAATGACTAGAGAACAGTTTTAAAAAGCAAATATTAGTAATCCCTTTAGATAGACACATTTTAGTCAAGATGTGATTAAAAAATAAAAAACACCAAGTTACATGAAAAAAAGGAAAAAAGAGTCTGGGGAAAGCAAATTATGTTCTTATACTTTTTTCTTCAAGCAAACAAAGAACCACCCTCTATCCTAGGGATGGATTACTTTCTTACTGAAAACACTCTGAACACATGATGCTTAACCCAACATCATACATACCAAGAATGCTTAAAAATTATTTGCTACTAATGCCTTTGAATGAGAAAAATCTTTACAGTACAAGGTACATCTAAATAAGTGGAGTTTTGGAAGGTATACAGGAAGAATAATTCCAAACAAAGCCTTCAAGGTTCTAAATTACAGTCTTCTTTTTAGTCTAAACGGGGGACATTTAAGTTTACATTAGTTGGGTATGCCTTACTCATATGGAAGCATATGGCCTGCTAGCTTGCGAATCCTTCCATTACCCCTGTGAAATAGGTATATCTCAAATATTATACCCCGAAGGAAAAACGGATCTCTAGTTATTTAGGGAAAAAATGAAGCAAGTAACTGAATTATATGCCTTTGAATGAGAGAAAAACGGAGGCACTAAGAGGTTAGGAGTCCAGTCTGCGTAGTTTACCAGTTGCAGAAAAGTGATTTTCATGTGTTTCCTTTTTGACCTTTGTAAAAACAGTATAAATAAGTTTTCATTTTATATTTCAAAGCACCCTATGAAGCAGAAACAAGATATCCTCAGTTACAGAAAAGCGATTACAAAGGAATAAATGTATACGGCTGGAGAAAATCTTACCAATGAGCTACAGGCTCAGAGTGTACTTCCAGGCCTACTTGCAGCCGATTCTTCATCATTCTTGTCAGCAGGTTATGTCTAGTCTGCGTTCGTTTGGAAAAAGTACGCCTCGGATGTAGGGCTCTACTTTGTAATAAGGGCGCCTAAACACTAAAGTCAGCGCTGTGAATGCCCAGGAGGGATTCGGGGCAGCCCACGGAGTGGATGTGGAGAAGATTCTCAAGCAGTTTTCTAGTCCTTGGCATGGCAATTCAGTGACTAAGACAGAAAGTTGATTTAATCTCATTTGAAATTCACTCCTGGTTTGCATTCTTTCTCATAGTTGATTTAGAAAATTAAAAATATCCAGTTACAAATCTCATCTCATTATCACAACTATACCTTGGAAAAGCAGCTTATAGTTCTCTATGGGAGATAATCAGGTAAACATGTTACCAAACAATAATTAATAATTTAATGTCCTTCAAGATCAAGGGTAGGGCAAATCTATGTATGCTACTTATAACCTAGGTGAGATTAATGATTCAAGTATCAGCAATATTAGTCCTTAAAATGTTATCATTTGTGTAGTGCAAAACATATATATATGTATATATGTACACAAACCAAACTACTGACGACAAGAAGAAGTGTAATCATCACAAACTAAGATTTCTTGTGAGTTCCACGGAAGTTCCATCTCATTCTGAGGTCATTCAGGCCCAGTAGTCTTCTTGGGGAAAATATCATTTTCTTCAGTTCAGTTTTCTTTAAAAACAAAGTAAAAACCAATTTCCTATGAATATAAATGCAACCTGAATACAAAACACATCCATACCAGAGAATTCTTTGAACGATAACATAACCATAATATTCACATTCAGAATCAAACCATAAAATTACCAACAGTTCTTAAGAAATTACTTCTCATCCTTTTCTAGTTGGCTTAATGCAATTCAGAGTTTTGGGAATTATTTTATAACTTGGAAAAGTTCTGAAACAAAAAAAGCTGAGTAAGATTACAAAAGGTTGATAGATATACAACCTAGACTACTCATTTAATCAACATATATTGGGGCACCTGGGTGCCTCAGTTGGTTAAGTGTCTGATTCCGGCTCAGGTTATGATCCCAGGGTCCTGGGGTCAGGCTCTCTGCTCAGACGGCAGACTGCTTCTCCCGCTCCCTCTGCCTGCCGCTCCTCCTGCTTATACGCTCTTTTCTCTTTGTCAACTAAATAAATAAAATCTTAAAAAAAAAAATCAACATATATTTTGTGTCTGTTACTTTCCGGGCACTGTGCCAAGCACTGGGGATTCAAACATAAATGAGGCAGGCTCTCAGTTCTCAGAAGAGCTCTCAGGTTAGCTTGGGTGTGAGAGGGAGATATATAAACTAAGTTTGGAAAGGCATAATGTGACAGTTTTAGTGATAGCAGAATGAACGAGTGATCAGAGAAGGGTGGGCTTGTTAGCACAAAACAATTCACATATGATCTGAGGTCTGGGAAAGGTCCCACAGCGGTGAAATCTCTATTCTCTCCCCACAACTCAAGATGCGAAAATGCCTGGAACGTTCTCATCACAGATTCATTCCTCACCTCTGTAGAAATGCTCTTATGCAACCTCCTTGGCAGGAGTGATATTTTAGATAATACCATCAGCCATTATCTTCTGTAGAAAACCTCTTATGTACACTTCCTTGGCAGGAGTGACATTTTAAATGAGCAGATAATTTTTCATATTATGTAACATAAGGACAGCCCTCAAGTCATGAAGAAAAAAAAAAAAGGCGCCTGGAGCCAGAACAGAATTGTGGGTGCTACTTCTTTTTTTAAAGGTTTTATTTATTTATTTATTTATTTATTTAGAGAGAGAGAGAGAGAGAGAGAGAGAGCACCAGCCGGGGGGAGGAGCAGAGGGAGAGGGAGAAGCAGACTCCCCACTGAGCAGGGAGCCCAAAGTGGGGCTGGGGCTGGACCCCAGGACCCCAAGATCATGACCCGAGCTGAAGGCAGATGCGTAACTGACTGAGCTACCAAGGCGTCCCACAATTGCGGGTTGGTTCTGAAGACTAACAGCCCGAGTGAGGTTTTAGCAGAAATGTTAGCTGGAAGGTGCATGAACAGTTAGCGACACTTACTAACAACCCACGTGATGTAAATTCCTACACAAAATCCTTTGCAGATTTACAAAAAAGCACACAACTCTCTAATCCTCAATCTTCTCCTGTAATAGGTAAATAGACATAAATCCCCATCAGTATTTTCAGAGCTTTAGAATGCTTTTCAAGGCTCTTCCTGAGATCTTTTTGTCCTTTTTTCTTTTTAAATTAACTTGCAAAATGTAGGGTATGGTGTGATAAGAAAAGTTACAGAAAACAACAGATTAAGGGTAGGGGGAAACATGCCTTTCGCCTTGCCTGCTCAAGGATCTGCTCGGCTGGACTGATGGATTCTTTCCCCTCCTCAGAAACCTGGACTTTTCGAGGCAGGACCATCTGCCCCAGGCTCCACCTGAAGAGTATTCCTGCAGAAATCCTCCCCACACCTACCTAGTTGCTAGAACCTGCTACTGAAAGCTCAGAGCCCCAAGAAAACTACACGCATATTTATGAACCTGGGCAGAATGATAAAGAAAAGCGGTTAGAAACATGCTTCCCTTCAAAGTAATAGCTTAAGGGTAGTCTTTTGGACTTAATAGGGCTGCTTTTAGTATTGTACTCCTGGATAATTTTATTTAGAATGGTCAGGTTGGGTAACTGGGTAGAGGAAGAACCACAGAGGCTGCGCAGGGCCAATTTTTGAACAAGAAGTCTGCAGGTGTTGCTCTTCATACCACATTCAGAAAAAATGTTTTTGTTTTTTGGTTTTTTTCTGATCTGCTGCAGAGTGATAATACAATTTTGTTTTTAGATGTTATTTATTTACTGGACAGAGAGAGAGAGCACAAGCAGGGGGAGTAGCAGGCAAAGGGGGAGGGAGAAGAAGACTCCCCACTGAGCAGGGAGCCCGATGTGGGGCTCGATCCCAGGACCCTGAGATCATGACCTGAGCCGAAGGCAGACGCTTCACCCACTGAGCCACCCAGGCGCCCCACGAGTAATTTACTTTTGAATTTAGATTCTTCTGCACGGGGGGTGGGGGGTGGGGGATGGGGGGGGAATCAAGCAGTGGACCTCACACATTACTTTGAATGTTTAAGGAAACAAAACAAACGTCTTTTCAAAAAGCTTACCGCAAATAGACAGCTACTTATTTTACATATATATGGAACTCTCTCAGTGTGTTTGTACCCAGATGCATATTTATTAAATAAAATGGGGGGAAAAACATTTAAAATAAATAAATAAATAGAAAGCTTTCTATATCATATGGTACTTCCGTGTGAACTCCTAGAAATAGTGGGCCTTCAGTCATCCCCTCAGCACACATTTATTGAAAGCCCACAGACACTGTATGAGGGGTCGAGGCATAGGATGGTTCCTATTAAGAATAGGGCATACCCACTCCTTTCCACACCTTTCCCAGTCTAACTGGATTTCTGGATCTTTCTCCTCATCTCTAACACAGAACCCATCTCCTGCAAACCACACACACTGCTCTCTAGTTTTCATTCATATATACCTGTCAGATTAAAAATTGCTACACACTGGGCGCCTGGATGGCTCAGTTGTTAAGCGTCTGCCTTTGGCTCAGGTCATGATCCCGGGGTCCTGGGATCGAGCCCCACATCGGGATCCCTGTTCGTCCGGAAGCCTGCTTCTCCCTCTCCCACTCCCCATGCTTGTGCTCCCTCTATCGCTGTTGTTCTCTGTCAAATACGTAAATAAAATCTTTAAAAAAAAAATCGCTACACATTTCCGGATGAAAAGATGTCTAAGTCCCCTCAAGGCCAAAACGTATTTCCATATCAAATATGGCTCTATCTCCAACCCCAGTTAATTTGTTACATATATGAACAAATAATACATAAAACACTATCTGATCCAGGGCACCTGGGTGGCTCAGTCGGTTGAGCATCCAACTCGATTTTAGCTCAGTTTCATGATCTCAGGTCAGGGCCTGGGATCAAGCCCCATGTCAGACTCCACGCTCAGTGGGGAGTCTGCTTGGGATTCTCTCTCTCTCCCTCTGCCTCTACCCCTCCTCTCCGTGTGCTCTCTCTCACAAATAAGTAAATAAATCTTAAAAAAAAAAAAACCCACTATCTCATCAAAATGCAGTTGCGGGGGCACCTGGGTGGCTCAGTCGTTAAGCGTCTGCCTTCAGCTCAGGTCATGGTCCCAGGGTCCTGAGATCGAGCCCCATGTGTGGCTCCCTGCTCCACGGGAAGCCTGCTTCTCCCTCTCCCACTGCCCCTGCTTGTGTTACCTCTCACTGTCTCTCTCTCTCTCTCTCTCTCTGTCAAATAAATTAATAAATAAATAATCTTTAAAACAAAATGCGGTTGCACAGTCTAAATAGTGGGTAATTTGGAAGGACTAAACACTTAACATACTGAAAACTTGATGAAGATTCAACAATAACAAAGTAGAGTATTGAAAATTGGTTAAGATAGCAGGAGGGGAAGAATGAAGGGGAGGAATCGGAGGGGGAGATGAACCATGAGAGACGATGGACTCTGAAAAAGAAGCTGAGGGTTCTAGAGGGGAGGCGGGTGGGAGGATGGGTTGGCCTGGTGATGGGTATTAAAGAGGGCACATTCTGCATGGAGCACTGGGTGTTATATACAAATAATGAATTATGGAACACTACATCAAAAAAAATAGGTTAAGAGTGGGGCCCTTGGGTGGCTCAGTCAGTTAAATGGCTGCCTTCGGCTCAGGTCATGATCCCAGGGTCCTGGGATCGAGCCCCACGTCAGGCTCCTTCCTCAGTGGGGAGCCTGCTTCTCCCTCTCCCTCTGCCTGCCACTCCACCTGCTTGTGCTCTTCCTCTCCCTATCTCTATCAAATAAATAAATAAAATCTTAAAAAAAATAGGTAAGAATTTCTCCATTCAGAGGCATCTGTAAGTAATCAAAAGGGATACTTAGGAGAAATGGTGTAGATGTCTACCAGGAAGGAATATCTTAAAAAAATACTTTTAGGAGGTGCCTGGGTGGCTCAGTCATTAAGCGTCTGCATTCAGCTCAGGTCATGATCCCGGGGTCCTGGGATTGAGCCCCACATCGGGCTCCCTGCTCCGTGGGAAGCCTGCTTCTCCCTCTCCCACTCCCCCTGCTTGTGATCCCTGTCTCTCTATGTCTTTCTCTGTCAAATAAATAAATAAATAAATCTTTAAAAAAAAAAAAAACTTTTTGGAAAAACTGCAATTTTTGGTGACTGCTGAAGCAAAGTCATTGTTTTTTCCATCGTAAATAAAGTGATAAGCTGCTGCAAACTTAAGCATAACATAAATTTTTAACCCAAGTAAGTGTTAGGGTTTTTGTCTTGTGCCAAATTTCTCTACTCTCCAATCCTCAACTTTCAACAGAGGAAACATGAAAAGGAACTTTAAATACATTGCCAATTATGTCAACACCTAACTTTAGTGCCATTGTGTCCTGCTGCTTCAATCTAGCATTCTTACGAAATAGTGAGAAAAGGTTGGGTCCTTTTTCTCTCCATTTATTAGGGAAATTAAAATTTAAAACACTGTGTGAGGGGCACCTGGGTGGCTCAGTCGTTAGGCGTCTGCCTTCGGCTCGGGTCATGATCCCAGGGTCCTGGGATCGAGCCCCGTCAGGCTCCCTGCTCAGTGGAGAGCCTGCTTCGCCCTCTCCCTCTGCCCGCTCCCCTCCATGCTCTCCCTCGCTCACTCTCTTTTTCTCAAATAAATAAAATCTGAAAAAAAAAAAAAAAACTACCGCATAGCACTAAACCCGACCATCATGGGAGAAATGTAAAATGTGTAAAAAGAAGAAAAGAAAGGACTTAAACTAAGGTTTATCGAACCCTGCCACCCACCTTCCACACAGCTGAAATGACATCTATAAAAATGACTTAGAAAAGAGGTAAATAACAGTGTGAGAGCAGTTTTTGTTTCTGAACTCCTACTCAAGGTTTTTCAAGTGGGCGGGTGTATTCCAAGAACACGAATGTACCACAGAACTTATTTAGTTCTCTTACGAACATAAGTCAAACTGTCTTAACATAAGCAGAAAACGGGAAGACTAAAAGGATTCACCCAAATCCCGATGCATTTCGGTTTCTCTGCCATCAGGTATTATGACTGGAGCACTTACGTTAACTAGTGTGCTGTTTATCCCTTTCAGAGAAGAGAAGGGCGAATGCCTCATTTCCGCTTTTGATAGCAAATACAGTTAATTAGGGACCTGGGTTCTTTGGTAGAAGAACAGCATACCCATAATTATTTAAACTTGTAGATTTTTAAAAATGTGTCTCTATTGCACATATTTAAGATGGCACTTAAAATTATCAAATATCCTATTTCTTCTCCCCATCTGTTGTTATTTAATGGGACATGGTGATGAAAACACCAAAAACATAGTAAGTGAGGCCATGAGTGGGGTAAACGATGGTCTATATGCCCAGCCATGCGAAGTAATTCAGTTTACGTAGTGTCTAAAAAAAAAATGCTTTAATGAACCCAAGAGATTGAGCCTCAGGTTATTCCAAACCTAGACAATCTCAGAGCCCTTTCAAGGATCCCAATCTATTATTCTCAGGCCTATTTGAGGTATCTCCTGGCATCCCAAACTGGAATATTGGCCCTCAAATTAGAAAAATCTCTATTTCTAGAGATAGTCAACACCAGGCTAAAAATCTTCTAAAATGTCAATGTCTAGTTCAAAGAGCATGCAGGCATTATTTGTTTCCCTACCTATTGTCTGTGGTCCTTTAATGTTAGCAAAGAGCCCAAAATAACCATCAGACTTTCATTTTTTTAAGTCTAACAGGTACTAGAAATCCACTAGGTATCATTTCCAAGATAGTTCAGTCTCGGGATCGGTACAGAATGGCCAGTCTGACAATACATCTATAAAACAGACCTATCCTCTTCACTGCTATTGAAAGCTCTGTCTACTATAGATTATAAGACTCTGCAAACTATTGTCAATCATAAAACTACATTACCTTCTCCTTCTTTGATAATATAAATGCACCAACCACTGGGCAATAAAAGGCCATATGATAGCAAAAGTTATTGCACCAGGAGACATCTCGAAGGGCCACCAAGATGGTCTCTGAGAAAATAAAATAAGTTGGTCACCAGTCTATTACACATTGCATGTATAAACATAAAAACATACTATTTCATAATTTTGAAAATATAAAACTTAATAACAAATCTCAGTCCTGCTAAACAGAAGGGAGGTATGCTGTACCTAAGAGCGTAATTCAGTAAGTAGACTCCCAGGAGTACTTCAGACTTAAACATATAACAAGTATATTGTAACTTCAAAGCTCTAGAGGGTAGGTTTCATTTGGAATACTTTAAGAACCTTGTATACCTAAATTTATTTTAAGTTATTTGAAACCCTGGGACTTAGACTTAAGAACTTCTTACCTGTGACGGAGGCTGATTACTGGTCTGTAATGTGGACGATTTTGCCTATAAATACAAATGAAAGTGATTTAGCTTGGACAAAATGAGAAAAAAATAGTAATTTTTCTATTTCCTATCTTTTTTTTTAAAGGCTAAAATATTAGTTTATTCTGCTGACCATGCTTCAATTGTCCTAAAACCCATACTGGCCAAATAACAAGGTCCCCAAAATTGCTGGCCAAATAAATACCTTTGACATTTTATATTTTATAGTTCAAATTATATAAAATTATCAAAATAAAACCTCAAACTAATCTAAACCATTACTTCTTTTATACTGTTATTACATTACCTAATCAACTTTTCTTATTCTTTAATTTCCAAAAAAATTACCAATTTACAAACACATCTGAGAACTGCAGCCTTGATTATTATTAAAATTATAAATCATATGGGGCACCCGCGTGGCTCAGTCCTTAAGTGTCTGCTTCGCTCAGGTCACGATCCCAGGGTCCTGAGATCGAGCCCCGCATTGAGCTCCTTGCTCGGCGGGAAGCCTGCTTCTCCCTCTCCCATTCCTCCTGCTTGTGTTCCTGCTCTCACTATCTCTCTCCCTGTGTCAAATAAATAAATAAAATCTTTAAAAAAATTATAAATCATATCGAAAGATCTGTTTTGAAAATTTATGAAAAACTATAGCACAAGAGGTATGATAAATATGAGAAATGAACTGTTAGTGTTGTAGGTTTATTTTTAAAATTTTTTTCCAGCTTTATTAAGATATAATTTGAGGGGCGCCTGGGTGGCTCAGTCGTTCGGCGTCTGCCTTCGGCTCAGGTCATGATCCCAGGGTCCTGGGAAAGAGCCCCGCATGGGGCTCCTGGCTCTGCGGTAAGCCTGCTTCTCCCTCTCCCACTCCCTCCGCTTGTGTTCCCTCTCTCGCTGTGTCTCTCACTGTCAAATAAATAAAATCTTTAAAAAAAGATATAATTTGAGATATAATTAATATATATGTGTGATAATTTGATACATACACATATTGTGAAATGATTACCATAATCAAGTTAATTAACACATTCCTGACCTCACATAGTTACCTTTCCTGCGCGGAGGAATACTGTCGGTTTTTCAATGAGATGTATAAACTAAGCAGAAAAATTTCAACTTAATTGAGGAAATTTATATTCCAACTTGGCTCATCCAGAAAACAAGTTTCCTTATACTAATTGTTGGAAACTTATTACTCCAGTTTCTCCATTTATTATAACTTCATAGAAATGGTATGAAAATTAATAAGATCATTCATTGATTGATTCATTCATTCAGTAAATGTTTACTCAGCGTCTGTTATGTACCAGTTACTACTCTGGGAATTAGAAACGCAACAGGGAACAAAATGACAAAAAGTGCTGCCCTAATGGAGCTTATACTGTAATGGAGAGATACAAATAATAATGAACAAATTAGTAAAATATACAGTATATCAGGTAGTGATAAACACCATAAAGAAAAATAAAACAGGAAGGAGGAAAAAAAGATAAAGGAAAACAGGGAGAGGAAATGAGACATGTTGGAGAGGAGAGTCTTGCAATTTTATTTATTTATTTATTTATTTATTTTTAATTTATCTATTTTTTAATTTTTTTAAAGATTTTATTTAGTTATTCATGAGAGACAGAGAGAGAGGGAGGCAGAGGGAGAAGCAGGGTCCCAAGGAGCAGGGAGCCCGATGTGGGACTTGATCCCAGGACCCCGGGATCATGCCCTGACCCGAAGGCAGACGCTTAACCATCTGAGCCACCCAGGTGCCCAAGTCTTGCAATTTTAAATAGGGTGGTCGGAATTGCTATTCAACACAGTATTAGAAGTCCTAGCCACAGAAATCAGACAACAAAAAGAAATCAAAGGCATCCAAATCGGCAAAGAAGAAGTCAAACTCTCACTGTTTGCAGATGATATGATACTTTATGTGGAAAACTCAAAAGACTCCACCCCAAAACTGCTAGAACTCATACAGGAATTCAGTAAAGTGGCAGGATATAAAATCAATCCACAGAAATCAGTGGCATTCCTACACACCAACAACAAGACAGAAGAGAGAGAAATTAAGGAGTCGATCCCATTTACAATTGCATTCAAAACCATAAGATATCTAGGAATAAATCTAACCAAAGAGGCAAAGGATCTGTACTCAGAAAACTATAAAATACTCATGAAAGAAATTGAGGAGGACACAAGGAAATGGAAAAATGTTCCATGCTCATGGATTGGAAGAACAAACATTGTGAAGATGTCAATGCTACCTAGAGCAATCTACACATTCAATGCAATCCCTATCAAAATACCATCCACTTTTTTCAAAGAAATGGAACAAATAATCCTAAAATTTGTACGGAACCAGAAAAGACCCTGAATAGCCAGAGGAATGTTGAAAAAGAAAAGCAAAGCTGGCGGCATCACAATTCCGGACTTCCAGCTCTATTACAAAGCTGTCATCATCAAGACAGTATGGTACTGGCACAAAAAGAGACACATAGATCAATGGAACAGAATAGAGAGCCCAGAAATGGACCCTCAACTCCATGGTCAACTAATCTCTGACAAAGCAGGAAAGAATGTCCAATGGAAAAAAGACAGTCTCTTCAACAAATGGTGTGGGGAAAATTGGACAGCCACATGCAGAAGAATGAAACTGGACCATTTCCTTACACCACACACAAAAATAGACTCAAAATGGTTGAAAGACCTCAATGTGAGACAGGAGTCCATCAAAATCCTAGAGGACAACACAGGCAGCAACCTCTTCAACCTCAGATGCAGCAACTTCTTCCCAGAAACATCGCCAAAGGCAAGGGAAGTGAGGGCAAAAATGAACTATTGGGATTTCATCAAGATAAAAAGCTTTTGCACAGCAAAAGAAAACAGTCAACAAGACCAAAACACAACCGACAGAATGGGAGAAGATATTTGCAAATGACATATCATATGAAGGGCTAGTATCCAAAATCTATAAAGAACTTCTTAAACTCAACACCTGAAGAACAAATAATCCAATCAAGAAATGGTCAGAAGACATGAACAGACATTTTTCCAAAGAAGACATCCAAATGGCTGGCCAACAGACACATGAAAAAGTGCTCAACATCGCTCGGCATCAGGGAAATCCACATCAAAACCTCAGTGAGATACCACCTCACACTAGTCAGAATGGCTAAAATGAACAAGTCAGGAAACGAAAGATGTTGGCGGGGATGTGGAGAAAGGGGGACCCTCCCACACTGTTGGTAGGAATGCAAGCTGGTGCAACCACTCTGGAAAACAGTATAGAGTTCCTCAAAAAGTTGAAAATAGAGCTACCATAGGATCCAGCAATTGCACTACTGGGCATTTACCCCAAAGATACAAATGTAGGGATCTGAAGGGGTACGTGCACCCCAATGTTCATAGCAGCAATGTCCACAATAGCCAAACTGTGGAAAGAGCCAAGATGTCCATCGACAGATGAATGGATAAAGAAGATGTGGTGTATATATATACAATGGAGTATTATGCAGCCATCAAAAGGAATGAGATCTTGCCATTTGGAACGACGTGGAAGGAACTGGAGGGTGTTATGCTGAGTGAAATAAGTCAATCAGAGAAAGACATGTATCATATGACCTCACTGATATGAGGAATTCTTAATCTCAGGAAACAAACTGAGGGTTGCTGGAGTGGGGGTGGGAGGGATTGGGTGACTGGGTGATAGACACCGGGGAGGGTATGTGTTATGGTGAGCGCTGAGAATTGTGCAAGACTGATGAATCACAGATCTGTACCTCTGAAACAAATAATGCAGTATATGTTAAGAAAAAAAAAGAAGATAGCAGGAGGGGAAGAATGAAGGGGTAAATCGGAGGGGGAGACGAACCATGAGAGACGATGGACTCTGAAAAACAAACTGAGGGTTCTGGAGGGGATGAGGGTGGGGGGATGGGTTAGCCTGGTGATGGATATTCAAGAGGGCACGTTCTGCGTGGAGCCCTGGGTGTTATGCACAAACAATGAATCATGGAACACTACATCGCAAACTAATGATGTAATGTATGGTGATTAACATAACAAAAAATTTAGAGAAAAAAATAGGGTGGTCAGAGAAGGCTTTGCTGACACTGGAGCAAAGACCTAAACAAAGAAAACTATGCTCTGTGGCTAAGGGGGGCAGGGTCGGGGGGTTGAGGAGAACAATCTTCAGTAGAGAGGAAGAGCAAGTGCAAAGACCAAGGGTGGGAGGGCGCCTGCGGGCAAGTTCGAGGTACAGCACAGAGGCTTGTAAACTGAACCAACAGCAGGAAGTGGTAAGGAGGAGACAGGCTTTAAATTTCCTTCTTAGAAGTCATATGATCTCAAGGACCCCAGTACCCACGATGACTATACCTTACAGGTAAAACTAAATTAGTTGCCTCCAGATGTTGCATTAGTCCTCACAGACCATTAAGGTGTTAAAGAAGAGTATAATCAAATTGCAAGTGCTGAAAGAATCTAGACAAGGGAATGATCTTATGATATTATTTGTAATTGTACCTTGCAGGCATAACGATATATTTTAAAGATTTACTTATTTATTTGAAAGAGAGAGTGCGCACGAGCAAGCATGCAGCAGGGAGGGGCAGAGGTAGAGAGAGAGAGAGAGAGAGAGAATCTTGAGCAGACTGCTGCTGAGCACAGAGCCCGATGCGGAGCCCGATGTGGGGTTCGATCTCACGACCCTGAGATCATGACCCGAGCCAAAACGAAGAGTCAGATGCTTAACCGATTGAACCACTTAGATGCCCCAAGGCATAATAATATTTAACCGGGAGATTTACCTTATGGCACTTTCTTCAGAATAAAGGATAGATTTACAAAATTGGGATCCCTGGTATATGCTGACTTAACTAAGTTCATGTTAGTCCACGTGAATTTGAATGGAATTCAAGGTGACCAAATCCCAATGTGATGACACTATTCTCATTAAAGCAGCAACTACTAACAAATACTAAGGTAGAGTCAGAACTATTAAATGGTAACTATTAGCAGATTTTTTTTTTCTATGTAATGAAGGTCTGGAAAGATAAATGAAGATTCCCAAGGACCCTTTCTTCCATCTACGCAGCACTGGCACTAGCTGTATAAGTAGCATTATAATTTTTTGGTTTAATGATATTTATCCATACACGTTGTTAAAAAAAAAAATCAGGGACACGTGTGAAAGCACAGTTAGGAAAACTTTCTTCAATGGAGGAGGGGCTATCACTATGGGCATAGGGACTTCTACAGTAGGGGGAGACGGAGGGGGCTCAACTCCCAACGCAGCATGGGCGAGGGGGAATTTCGTATCAAGGAGTAGGGCTGGGATCAGTGGATGGAAAATCCTAACAGGAAACATCAGGGATAAGGAAGATTCTGGCTAAACCGACCTAACAGGATTCGTGCTGAAGACAAGCCAGGGCGATCTCAGACATCACCTGGGCTTGGTGGAGGATGAGGAGCCTGCCCGGTTCAACTGACGGAGCAGGGTTCTTGATAAAACTGGATTTTACAAGGCAGAAGTAGAGAGATGGGCCTGAGAGAAAGTGCAGGAGTCTGACAAAAGTTTAGTCGACCAATGAATTTTTGTTGGTATCAGTGGCTTTTACATATTTAGAAGTTCTATTTACCATTCTATAGCTAGATTAACCTAAGGATTACTGACTTTTTTTTAAAGATTTTATTTATTTATTTATTTGACAGAGAGAGACACAGCAAGAGAGGGAACAGGAGCAGGGGGAGTGGGAGAGGGAGAAGCAGGCTTCCCGCCAAGCAGGGATCCCCATGCGGGGCTCGATCCCAGGACCCTGGGATCATGACCTGAGTCGAAGGCAGACGCTTAACGACTGAGCCACCCGGGCGCCCCTACTGAATTTTTTGGAAAAGATGTTTGAAAGGAAAAATCCCATACAGTTGCAACCATTGCAAAGGAAATATGAAGACAGAGAATTATTTAAGTGAGGTCCTCTCTAAGGCTGTGAACTTCCTGAGGGAGGAAACCAAGCTGGCTTACTATCATCGCTATTATCGTCACCATCATCATGTCATGTGACAATATGTAAATGTCACATGAGTGTTCCAGGCACTGTACTATGTATTTTACTTAATTCTCTGAACAATCCTGGGGCTCCTGGGTGGCTCAGCCGTTAAGCGTCTGCCTTCGGCTCAGGTCATGATCTCAGGGTCTTGGGATCGAGCCCCACATCGGGCTCCCTGCTCAGTGGGAAGCCTGCTTCTCCCTCTCCCATTCCCCCTGCTTGTGCTCCCTCTCTCCCTGTGTCTCTCTGTCAAATAAATACATAAAATCTTTAAAAAAATATTCTCTGAACAATCCTATGCGATAGGCATTACCAGTATTTCCATTTTATCGATAAGGAAACTGAGGCATAGAGAAGTAAAGTAACCTGACTGAAGACCACACAGTAAGTGGCAGAGCTATGATTTGAATCCAGGTAGTTTGTTCCAAGCTCTGCTACACAGCGCTATCTCCCATTTCGTTTATGCGTCCACTGCCCAGAAAAGTATCCGGTGTGTGGCCATTCAACAAATATTTATCGAATGCATGAGTCTCAGGCAGCTTACTGTGATGGAAAGTGCACTGCATGAGAAATCTGGAAAGTTTAGGCATAGAGCGGGCTCTGCGCCAATCTCACCTTCTTCCTCTGTTGAACTAGAGTATTGAACTAAGTTTCCTTTAGTTCTACAATCTGCTACTATTCTATCATCAATTTCTTTCTTTTTGTCATCCAAATGAATTATGCAAATTTTAAGGAAAAAGTCTTTAACATGTCAGAATCTTTTTTTTATTTGCTTTATGTAAGCCAAGAATAAAACACTTGTAAAGAAAAAAATTAAAAGAATTTTTAGCAGAATTTCCATACCATTAAAAACATTAAGTGTAAACAATATACTCTTTAAAAAAGTCACAGAATAGGAGCACCTGGGTGGCTCAGTTGGTTAAGTGCCTGCCTTTGGCTCAGGGCATGATCCCGGGGTCCTGGGATTGAGTCCCACGTTGGACTCCTTACTCAGCAGGGAGTCTGCTTCTCCCTCTGCCTCTGCCCCTCCCCGCTTCTCTCTCTCGCTCTCAAATAAAAACTCTTAAAAAAAAGATTTTACTTTCAAGTAATCTCTACACCCAACATGGGGCTTGAACCCTCAACCCCAACATCAAGAGACCAACACTCTCTGACTGAGCCAGCCAGGCGCCCCTTAACAGCACTTATCCTTCTAATACTAAGCTACCCTACTTCTACCTCCAACATGGTACTGGTAATTTTACACTAGAAAACTTTTTTTATTAAGTGGCAGTTCGCTTTTGGGTCAGTCTTTTTTTTTCAAGATTTTGTTTTGCTTTGTTTTAAAGTAATCTCTACACCCAACATGGGGACCAAATTTACAACCCTGAGATCAAGAGACGCATGCTCTACCGACTGAGCCAGCCAGGCACCCCTGGGTAAGTCTTTTCTTAAGTAAACAATATTTTCAAACGTAAATCCTTTTTATTTAATTTTTTAAAATTACTTTATTTTTTAAAAGTAATCTCTCTGCCCTACATGGGGCTTGAACTCACAACACAGAGATCAAGCGTTGCATGTTCTATCGACTGTGCCAGCCAAGCACTCCTAAGTCTTTTTTATTGTTTTAAAAATCATTACATTACATTGATTTGTGTAAATCTGATCAACACAGATTACACTTATCTGCTGTTTTACAGGATCGGCAGTGGAGGAACACAAATTCGAAAGCTCACCTGCGAAGCCGTTAGTGTTTCCAGTTTATGAAGTCTCTGAAGGATGTTCTGCATGTCCTCCTGCAGGCGCGGAGGACGAGAGCAATCTGTTCATTGAGGCTGCCTCTTGACCCTCTGTCGGAGCCCCAGCGTTCCCCATCACCTCCGCTTCCTACTTGCCGACCCTTGGGTCCTTCGCTCATGTGTGGCAGTCTATGCCCTATTTTAAGACAGCAAAATAAGGGAGTTTTAAATAATTGTTATAGAAGTAGCAACAGTGCGTTTTACTCATTTTCCTCTATTATTTCTTTGAGTTCTAAATCTCCAAAGTGGAGTGGAAGCAATCAGGAAGTACACAAAAGACAGAGAGAAAAGAAGTAGATATATAAGCTTCTATTTGTATTAATATACTCAATGCTTTTCTTGCTAAGGTTTTATAATGTACATATTACACTAGCACATGACGAAATGCATGTAATTCACACATAATTTACATACTTGGGGTGCATTCTCAAAAATTCCTTACTAATGGGGCACCTGGGTGGCTCAGTCGTTAGGTGTCTGGCTTCAGCTCAGGTCATGGTCTCAGGGTTCTGGGATCGAGCCCCACATCGGGCTCCCTGCTCGGCGGGAAGCCTGCTTCTCCCTCTCCCACTCCCCCTGCTTGTATTCCTGCTCTTCCTGTCTCTCTCTCTGTCACATAAATAAAATCTTTTAAAAAAAATTAAAAATTGAAAAATAAATTCTTGCCCAAATTTCTGATTTCTTTAGGAAAAACAGAATCAAAAAAGAATTACTGGGTCAAAGGATGACAACTCTGTAGAGGTTCTTCTTCTTTTTTTTTTTTTTTTTTTGAGAGCCAGAGAGAGCATGAGCAGGGGGAGGAGCAGAGGGAGAGGGAGAAGCAGACTCCTCACTGAGGGTGCCTGATGCAGGGCTCGATCCCAGAACACTGGGATCATTACCTGAGCTGAAGGCAGATGCCCAACCCACTGAGCCATGCAGGCGCCCCTTTGTAGAGGTTCTCAATGAGTGTTGCCAAGTTATTTTTCAGAAAGGCTGTAACAGTTTTACATTGCAGCATATAAAAAGTACTACTGTGCAGAAATGGAATATTACAAGTTCTTATCTGTTTGCTAATACAGCGGGTAAGTTTTGTTTGTTTGTTTTAAATAATAAATAGGAAACTGTTTACCTCGTTGCCCTGTGGCACCCTGGAGCCCTAGAGCGGCAGCAGGATTCCCAAAGGTGAGCTTGCATCAAGCAGTGTTTTTGTAAAAGTGGTCTTGCTAGAGAAATGGAACTGGGGCTGTTTACCAGGTGAAACCCCAAAGAGAACACCGAGGTGCTTATGCCATTTCAAGACTTTACTCTTGTATTGAAAGGAAGTAAGTTTTGAAGTGGTTCTTCAGCTTTCAGGAAAGGACCACTTCAGCTATTGGTATGGAATTTGCAAGGGGGCAAAAAGTGGGAAATCTGGTTGGAGGCTTGGTTTTTTCCTGCATCCCTAAGAGACTGAGATATTCTGTGAGGGCCTGTCGGAGGGTACAGAAGGCCCTAGAGAATTAGTCCCATCTCTGCTCACTTTACCATATCCTATGTCACAGTCAGCTTTCAAACCAGCCTTCACAAAGACAGGATTAATCAGACCATTCCCATGTGATGATAATCCCCACCTCCAGTCACGCAATCCAACGATTCATTTTTTTCCTTTCGGAGTACTTATCACCATTTGCAACCAATCTGAATTATTGACTTATTCACTGTCAGCTCCCCTTTACTAGAACATGAGCTCTGTGGAAGGAGGGACTATCTCGTTCTCTACAGCATCCCCAGGAACCCAGAACAGAGCCTGACAAAGAACAGCTCAATAATACTTGTTCAATGCTGAGGCAGATTTACTGTGAAGCTCGTGAAGCTTAACTTCATGGTCTGGCACTTTTATGAACCCCTGTGATTGCCGGGAGTTGTGGTGTTTTATAGGTGGGGTGAAATCAGATTATAAATCGGAAGCCTTTCGGGCGCCTGGGTGGCTCAGTTGGTTACGTGACTGCCTTCGGCTCAGGTCATGACCCTGGAGTCCTGGGATCGAGTCCCACAGCAGGCTCCCCGCTCAGCGGGGAGTCTGCTTCTCCCTCTGACTCTCTTCCCTCTCATGCTCTCTATCTCTCATTCTCTCTCTCTCAAATAAATAAATAAAATCTTAAAAAAAATAAATTGGAAGCCTTTCATACATACAATTTTGGTAAACTGCTTAAAGAAAGGGACCTGAATCCAAGGCTCTAGTAATAGGTTGTGATCTTTCTCTTCTTCGTTTAATATTTACCATTTGGTACGTGTTCAAATGGCTAGTGTTTGAACAATAATTTTCTTTCTTTTTCTTAAATATTTTATTTATATATTTGAGAGAGAGCACGAGCAGAGGGGAGGGGCAGAGAGAGAGGGAGCAGACTCCACGCTGAGCAGGGAGCCCGATGCGGGACTCCATCCCAGGACCCTGGGATCATGACCTGAACTGAACGCAGACACTTAACCAACTGAGCCACCCAGGAGCCCTAAACAATAATTTTCTTAATACCATCACTTCTCTCTTTTTTCCCCCTATGTCTTCATTTGTTTTATGCAGATTATTTTCAACCGGACACACAGATAATCCTTTCACTTTTTATGATCTCATGAAATTATATAGGGATTTTCCTTTTTTTCAGCGAATAACATCATGATTTAATATTTGTATATATTGCGAAATAATCACCACAGTTAGTCCAGTTAATATCTGTCACCATACAGTTACAGATTGTTTTTCCTTGTGGTATCTTTTAAGATTTATTATCTTAGCAACTTTCAAATACCCAATACAGTATGATTCATGATCGTCACCATGCTGTACATCATATCCCCATGACTTCCTTATTTTAGAAGTGGAAGTTTTTACCTTTGACCCTTGTCCCATTTCACATCCCCTGCACCTCTGCCTCTGGCAATGATCAATCTATCTATTCTCTATCTATAAGCTTAGTCTTTTTTCTTAGACTCTACATATGAGATCATATGGTATTTATCTTTCCGTTAATTCTCTTTTTGGACAGTACCTATTCATTCCTAACTATGAACAATTATAAATTAATACATACTTACTTTTCTTCCCCATTCAATTCTATTCTGTTACCTGACCACAGTACTATTCTTAATGTTTACCTTTGTATTGTTAAATGTTCTTTATCTCTACTTCTTGATTTGTCAGCTATCTTTTCATTTAAGTAAGGAAATGTGGAAAAGACAGAATTCAAATTTTTACCTACAGTAGCAAATAAAAGCAGAAAGGCAGCTAGAGGAACCTGTAAGCAATTGCTCGGGGGAAGGGGGGTGACAGAACATAAATTTGGCTACCTGGGAAAACTGCATGAAAGATGGAGAAATAGGGATGTTCCCCACCCCCAACCGGTACCTTCAGAGACCAAACTACTATGCCTTGTAGAATCAAAGGAGAGAACCAGGCATAAAGAAAAATGGTCATATGTTATGTAAGGATAATTTTTAACACCTCCTTTGTAGGTGGATAGTTCTAACGTCTCTCCCATCTGAAACTTTCCCGTTTTACTAATTCGTTTATAAAGAGTCAGTGAGAACAAAAAAGAATACACACCTCTCCCTCTTCTGACGTTAGGGCAATCCCCATTTTCTCCACCCTGTCTCTCACGGTGTGGTGCTCCGCTGTTACTCCGGCCATCTTCTCCTCCATGCTTTACTTCACCTTTTCCTTCAACGGCTACCACCTGCAGTTCCCCAATGTTGCCATTTCCAGGAGATCCTTCTTCAGGAAAAGCAGAATTTTCCAAGGGCTGATTGGGATCACCATCCAGGTAATATCGAAATGGTCCGTTGTTTGATGTAAAGCTGTCTAAAGACTACAAATTTAAAACAATACTTAGTTAAAAGCTATAAACATAAGTTTTTACGATAATAGAAGAATTACTGTTCCTATAATACTTTTTTCATGTTATGATAGGAAATATTTTTCTAAAACGGTATTCATCTACTGCTTCCTATGTGTCGGGAAGAAACGGGATGGAAATGATTTAGCCGTGAGCAAAGACTTGAGTAGTTTTGACAATGAATTGTTCTCATGGGTCAGTCATTCATCCAAGAGATTTTTTAAAAAATGTCTAATCTTGGGAACACCTGAGTGGCTCAGACGGTTAAAAATGTCTACTCTTATTCTAGTTACTATGCTAAACTCTAAGGATAAGAGTTAAAAATCTCTGTCTGCAAGAGGCTTCTTAGTCTTGGTAAGGGAGTGAAAGAAGTTAAGATCACTACAACATAGTTTGATAAGTGTTATGAAAAAGACAGACAATGGGCGCTCGCTACAGGAACTCACGCGAGGGGCGCCGTACTCGGGCTGAGTGGAGGCTTCCTAGACGAAATGATATGAACTAAGTAACTTGGCCATAAAAAAGGAATGAAATTTGGCCATTCTTAACAACACGGATGGACCTAGAGGGTATTAGCTAAGTGAAATAAGTCAGACGGAGAAAGACAAATACTGTATGATTTCACTTATGTGTGGAGTCTGAAAAGCAAACAAAAGCCAACAACTCTTAAATACAGAAAACTAACTGGTGGTTGCTAGAGGGGAGGTGGATGTGGCAGGGATGGGTGAAATAGATAAAGGGGATTAACAGCTACAAACTTCCAGCTGGAAAATAAAGAAGTCTCAGAGGTGGAAAGTATAGCATAAGAAATACAGTCAACAATATTGTAATAGAGTTGTATGGTAACTACACTTATCGTGGTGAGCACCGAGTTAAGTAATGTACAGAATCATTGAATCAACATGTCGTACACCTAAAACTAATATAATATTGTATGTTAATTATATTTTAAAAAATAAGTCAGTGTGAAGAACAGATTTATTTGAAAATTATTCACTTTTCTTGACTGTCAATCAATGTTTCAAACATAGGGACTAGCTTTAAGAGTTTACCCTCTGTCTCCCCATCCCACCTCCCTCAGAATATTTACAAATATAAATATATGATAAATGACAATATTTAAATATTTTTTGATATTCAGGAATATTATATATTTTTAAAATCACAAAAATAATTTTAAATACAAATGTTTAAACATTTTATAGGTATATTTTCAAAGTGATGAACATGTACATCTGCTATTAAAAGAAGTTACGCAAGGGGGCGCCTGGGTGGCTCAGTCATTAAGCGTCTGCCTTCGGCTCAGGTCAGGATCCCAGGATCCTGGCATCGAGCCCCGCGTCGGTCTCCCCGCTCCGCGGGAAGCCTGCTTCTCCCTCTCCCACTCCCTCTGCTTGTGCTCCCTCTTTCACTGTGTCTCTCTGTGTCAAATAAACAAATAAAATCTTAAAAAAATTTTTTTTTCAAAATTTTATTGTAAAATACCATGCAACACAATAAAAAAGTCTCAATAAAAATATAAAAGTTGCCCCTAATTCCACTATCTTTCAAGGCTATACACCCTTATAATATTAATAAACCCTAAGATATTCCTGAATAAGAGATTTTTATGGGAACTCCTTCATTTCTTCCTTCCTTTCTCTCTCTCTCTTCCCTCCCTCCTTCCCTCCCTCCCTTACTTCCTTCTTTCTTTTTTTCAGTAAGCTTCCTGCCCAGTACAAAGCCCAATGTGTGCTCACGACCCTGAGATCAAGACCCAAGACGAGATCAAGAGTCAAACACCCAACTTCTTGAACCCCCAGGTGCCCCCTGAATAAGAGGTTTTTAAATTCTAAACTGCTCCTAAACATTCTAAAATAATGAAAACAGTATTCCATTCATAGGAAAGAGGCTGGACAGATAATTATGATGGGACAATACCTTGATGAATGCACACAGCATCTTTTCCAGTTTGCTCCAAGTTTTCATCTACAGCCCTTATTTCTTCAGCACTTCTGCCATTCAAGGAAGAACCGGCATGAATGTCATTCTGTGCATCCTGAGCAGAGTTGTCTTTATCACAGCCATTAGTAACAATGATTTCCAAATTCTTATGGTCTGCAGATTTCTTCATCATTTTCTTATCTTTTATAAGAAAGTAGGGAGGGGGCACCTGGGTGGCTCAGATGGTTAAGCGTCTGCCTTCGGCTCAGGTCATGATCCCGGGGTCCTGGGATCGAGTCCCGCATCCGGCTCCCTGCTCCTTGGGAGCCTGCTTCTCCCTCCCCTTCTCTCTCTCTCTCTCTCTCTCTCTCCCCCTCTGTCTCTCATGAATAAATAAATAAAATCTTTAAAAAAAAAAAAGAAAGTAGGGAGATTCATAAAAGTTCACAGCAGGTCAATTTTTGTATATATGTTCTAATATCAAGTAATCATTTCTCCAACCTACCATAATCCCTTTGATCAGTTTCCTACTTGGAACAGAGAGATGGAGTACTCCTTGAAAAGGGGTTTATTATATGCTGAGAGTGCACTCAAAACTGCTTCAGTTCCCTGTAAATCTTCTAGAAGCTATTTTATTTTATTTTATTTTATTTATTTTATTTTATATTTTATTAAGTAGGCTCCACACCCAACACGGGGCTCAAACTCACAACCCCAAGATCAAGAGTCACATGCTCTACCAACTGAGCCAGCCAGGCTTCCCTAGAACCCCTTTTAAAAGATAACCTCGCGGGGGCACCTGGGTGGCTCAATTGGTTAAGCGGCTGCCTTCAGCTCAGGTCATGATCCCAGGGTCCTGGGATTGAGCCTTGCATCGGGCTCCCGGCTCGGCGGGAAGCCTGCTTCTCCCTCTCCCTCTCCCACTCCCCCTGCTTGTGGTTCCCTCTCTCACGGTCTCTCTCTCTGTCAAATAAATAGATAAAATCATTAAAAATATATAAATAAATAAATAAATAAAAGATAACCTCTTAAGGTCTTTACACTCTCTCAAGCATAGGCAAACTGCCTTACAAGACCCAGCAGTACAAAGGGGTCCACACAGTCAATAAAAATATCCTTCAAAGAAGGTATTATTTGTCATATCTTTCTAGAGAGTAAAAGCAAAACTAAGTTGTGCCATTTGTTTTAGTGTCTTCCTGCCTCCCCTTTCTCAAATAGTCTTCCCAAGAATCACTGGTACTCTTACTAACAAGCCGCCCACCCCACCCCCCTGTGCAGTACCCCATGACTCCAATGTCCCCTCTTCATCAATCCAATTCTCTAGATTCCATTCTATTCTTGATAAGGTCTGAGAGTTTAACCTGTCTCCTCTCCTTGGTAACATATGCATAGTCATATGTGGAACAATACCTAAAATGAATACATTTCTTCTTTTGTTTAAGTAAATTCTGTGCTCAACATGGGGCTTTATAACTCACGACTCTGAGATCAACAGTCGCATGCTCTACTGACTGAGTCAGCCAGGCGCTCCATAAAATGAATACATTTCTTTCTTTTTTTTTAAGATTTCATTTATTTATTTGAGAGGGAGAGAATGAGAGATAGAGAGCACGAGAGGGAAGAGGGTCAGAGGGAGAAGCAGACTCCTCGCTGAGCAGGGAGCCCGATGCGGGACTCGATCCCGGGACTCCAGGATCATGACCTGAGCTGAAGGCAGTCGCTTAACCAACTGAGCCACCCAGGCGCCCAAAATGAATACATTTCTAATGCAGCGTTTCAGGCATTACATTTGGAGAAGTGGTCTATTCTTGTTAGTGTTCAATTCCATCTATTCTATCTATGCACAAAGTTGACTGTTCCCATACTTTTGGCCCGCAAAAAACTTGGTTATAAGGTCATTAGCCCACATCCCACCATACACACTATTCTCATACAACACCAAATCAGCCCAAACCGCTCCATATTTTATTTACTTTATTTTATTCCTTTTAAAGATTTTATTTATTTATTCGACAGAGAGAGAGAGCCAGAGAGCACAAGCGGCGGGGGGGGGGGGGGGGGGGCGGGGGGATGGCAGAGGGAGAGGGAGAAGCAGGCTCCCTGCAGAGCAGGGAGCCCGATGCAGGGCTCAATCCCAGGACCTCGGGATCATGACCTGAGCTGAAGGCAGACGCTCCACCGACTGAGCCACCCAGGTGCCCCCTTACTTTATTTACTTTAATGTTAAATTATTAGCTCATCATCCAAGGATTACCATTATCACTTTGTTCTGCTCCTTTCACTTCTTCTTGGGCCTCTACTTCCTCAGACTCAGCTCCACTATCACTGCTTTCAGCTTTACCATTAACAGTTTTGGCATTTGGAGCAGAAGTTAGAACATTACCAAGATCTAAAATATGAAATGATCACTTAATCACTAGTGCTATAACATACAATAAGGCTGTAATTTACAAATAATAAAATCATTTGGCTAAAACTTAAAATTTTTCTTATTCTTTTCTTTGACTATAAGTATACATATATTACATAAATAAACTTCTTCAAGTATCAGTTTACAACAAAAATGACAAAGCTATCTTAAATCCTTTCTAAACAAGACAGAGAATGTTATTTTTAAGTTAATTATCAATCAAAATAGTAAAGTTAGAGATGAATGATCTTCTTTATACACAGTAAATGAAGAGACAGTTGCTATATGCTAGCATACTGAAAACAAATATAACAATCTCATCAATATTATAATGGAACTACATTTTAAAGTTCTTTCATCCTTTTATTACCTTTAAGATTTTATATTTACCGTTTTTTTAAAGCATCAGTTAATGTGATCAATCACTTAAAAAGGCACATACATTGTCCTACTGGCCAGTCAAATTTTGAGGGTAAATACGTCAGAACTTCTCAAACATTAACATGCACAGGAATCCCCTGAGATCCAGTTAAAATGCAGATTCTGAATCTGTAAGTCTGGAGTGATGTAAGATTCTGCATTTCCGTAAAGCTCCCCTGTGATGCCAATGCTGTTGGTGACTGGACCTCATTTTGAGATATAAGGGAATTACATTTCCATCACTCTTTAAGATAATAAAGGCCTCCTACATGGCTACTGGCCAAAAAGAGTGGTCTCCCTCCATAAACTTTTGGGCTCATTTTCACTTACTCAAATGCATTTTGGATGCTTCCCTACATCCCAAACAACATATTAAATTTCAAAATCTCCATACATCTTAAACAGGAACAAAAGAGTAAGAACTCAACTCTACCATTGCCATTGTGTTCTACTCTCTTTTAGAAAACCATGCAGCATCATAGTTTATGAATCTCCTTGTTCTCTCCCTGACAACCAGAAAAAGCAAGACTAAGAAAAAAAAAAGAAACAAACAAGCAAAAGAACAAAAAACCTGAAAACAAGAAAAAAAAACTAACCAAAAAAACAAAACCACACAAAAAAACCAAAGAAACGAAAACGCCCACCAGTCATGGACATCTTCAACAAAACTAAGCAACAGGGAACCCCTTAAGCCCCCATCAAACGAATGGTTGTAGCAAAACTACTTGAGGGCAGCAAAAGCAGCATCACAGCAGTTCTGTGATGAGAGGTGTAGAAAGCCCAGAGAATTACTAGCAGGCCCTACTCAACATCCAAAAATCAGTTAATGTAATACACCACACTAACAGAATAAAGGACAAAAGCCACATGATTATCACAATAGATGCAGATAAAGCATTGACAAAAATCAAATACTTTCATGATAATAATGCTGAAGAAATTAAACATACAAGAGAATTTCCTCAATCTGATAAAGGGCATCTACAAAAGTTCACAACGAGCCTCATAATTAATGTTAAATGACTGAATGTTTTTCGCTCCTAAAATAAGGAAGAAAACAAAGAGGTCTGCTTTTGCCATCTCTATTTAGTATGGTACTGGAAGTTCTTGCCATGGCAATTAGATAAGAAAAATAAGTAAAAGGCATCCAGATTGAAAAGGAAAAAGTAAAATGGCCTCTGTTTGCAAATGACATGCTCTTGTATACATGAAATCCTAAGGAATCTACAAAAAAACCCTATTAGAACTAACAAAGGGTTCAGTGAGACTGCAGGATACAAGATCAATAAACAAAACAAAAAAGAAACAAACAAACAAAAAAAAACAGATTGTATTTCTACAATCTAACAGTGAACAGTCCAAAAATGAAATTAGAAAATAATCTATAATAGCAGCAGAAAGAATAAAATGCTCAGCAGTACACTTGACAAAAGAAGGTGTAAGAATTTTATACTGCAAATGACAAAACATTGCTGAAAGAAATTAAAAAACTAAACAAATGGATTGGAAGACAATACTGTTGTGATGACAATACTCCTCAAAATGACCTACAATTCGTTGCAATCCCTATCAGCATCCCAGGTGACCCTTTCTGCAAAAAAATGACAAGCTGATTCTGTAATTCAAATGGAAATGCAAAGGATCCAGGATGGTCAAAACAATCCTGAAAAAGGACAAAGTTGGACAGTTCATACTTCCTGATTTCAAAACTATGTACGTATACTATGAAAAAGCCTGTATGACACAGATACATCTGTTCTACTGGGCCTAAGTGGCTACTTTTAATACCACTCTCTGTTAAAAAAAAAAAAAGGTCAAGATTGCAAACTATGAAACACCCATATACTTTGACCTTGGCTATTAGATTTCTAATATTATTTCTTACAGATATACCTACCCATATATTAAATGACATTTGTACAGGGTTACTTTCAGCAGCATTTTTTGAAGATTAGAAGAGGAAACAAATATAAAACTGTATGTTAACTCTACTGAAATTAAAATAAAAAACTCAACCTTCCCTTAGAATGTTACAGGTTAAATAAATTATGGTATAGGTCCACATCCCTTATAACCCTTGGATCCAGATATGATTTAAAATCCAGTTTTCTAATTTTGCAAAGGTCATATACTATAGGTACTATATATTATGTAACACCTTCAACAGAGTCTAAGGCAGCTCCCACTAAAAAACAATAATAAATAAAGTTTTGACAGCAACAAATATGAATAGTCACACTGAATAAAGATTTAAAATAGCCTCATGTCATTTCAGGTCAGGGTCTGCTGCTCAATTAGTTCACGTTCAGCTCTTAATTTTAAAGATACAAGTGGCCACATTAAAACTGTGTATAAGCCGAAAAATGTGCAAAACTGATAGAGGATTTTGGTTGCCTAAAGTAAATGTTTTGCTCTCAAATGAGTTACAAAAAAAAAATCTGATTTATCGAGCTTTTTGAATTTTTTAAATTATAGCTTAGGGATTATGGACCTGAGCCTTTGTTATCATTATTCATTTTTCCTTGTCTTTACAATTAGTTGTTTAAACATTTGCCTCCGGGCCAGCTTAAATACAACTAAAAACAGATCCAGATTTATTCTCCTCTGAATCCTAGAAACATGCTTCACACAGAGGAAATACTTAATATTTTTTCTGCATTGACGAGCATGAATTATATGGAAGATTATTTGTTAAAATTTGATTCCTTTAGGCAAGTCAGCTATGGAGGATGTGGTTATATGAGCGTTATGCTCAGTGAGCATGTCAGTTACTATTGCAGACACAAACTGTAGATCTTATGACAGACAGGGAGGTAACTGTTTGCAAACCCCTAATTTCTGCCAATTAGTAAAAGATACCTTGTAAATAGGGATGCCAGAAAAATAAAACATATATAATTTTCATTTGAAGTAATTCTTACAGGCTCATTTCACTCTGCTTTCTAAAAAAAAAAAAAAATTTAAAGAGCAAATGTTTACAGTTAATGCCAGCAAACTTGCCTATTATTCAACTCCTGCTAGTATGTAAAAGATAAGTCGTTCAATTCTTTCCTGAGAACACGAAATTAGAATCTAAAAACAAAGTCCAAGCTAAGTGAATTCACTGATGTCTTGTTTTAGGTTACTACACTATGTAGTTAAACCATACTATAAACATTTCCATGTTAAAATTAGCTAGAAAACCATTTTAGCCATGGCACTGTTAATTTAATCCAGAAAGCAAATCAGAAAGTATGATCTATCAAAATAAAATCATGAATTCTGTTACAATTCTGTATATATTTAGTGAGCCACCTGTCATGTTTTAATAATTGAAGGGTTAAAACTTAAGCATTTATAATATTTTTTAACTTTATGCAATGTATTTTTGTGTGGAATGAAAACTCTTGAGTGACAAGCTTATAAGGTATATAAATTTGTGAAAAATCTTTTGGCATGTAAATTTTAAACAAAATGTTTACATGGATGTCATTATTCCTACCTTCTAAGTATTTAGAGATTTTCTCCAGTCGGACTGGCATGTGAAAGTAAAAAAAAAAATTAGACATATAAATATTAATGCATGCATAATATATCAGTTGCTGGATTAAAAACAAGGTAAGACAGTCCAACCTGAGGTTAAATCAGAAGTTCTGCCACTCTTTTTGTTTTCTACAATTTCATAAAAAGGACCTATGACATGTAACGACTCTTCAACGTTCTCAGTCATAGGCATAGTTTCAAGAATCTGTAATCAAAAGAAACAAATCTTGTGAAATCACAAACTACTAATCTCATATACACTAGTACCAAATAATATAATATTTACAATTTATTTAGTAATATTTTTGAGATCTGATGTTCATTTATAGATTCCCCAAAGTATCTATATCAATTACATACTTAAAGTGTACACTCTTCTAGAAAAGTTTCAAGTATATTAAGGATTTAAAAGTGTCTTCATTTTGAAGACTGTGTTTTACATAGGCTTCTTTTAAAATTTTACACAATAACCTCTAAATTGTGCGTTAAAAACTAAGGGCACTAATGTTAAATACAACAGAAAATTCTGGGGTTAGAGTAAAATGATTTGTCTGTTCTTTAAGGTAGTGTTTCTAAAAGGGCACAAAAGGGAAGTAGGAAATGGTCAACACTTTCAGTCACCTTCACACCTATGGGCCAATTTAGAATCATCAAATTTAAAGAGCAAGGTAAACTAACTGAAAAGGCATTCAAATAAATAGCCATCAACTGGTAACTGATAAAAGAAAATATTTCCATATAGGACATATTTTGTAGATATTTAAAAAGAATAAGGTTAGGGCGCCTGGGTGGCTCAGTTGGTTAAGCATCTGCCTTCAGCTCAGGTCGTGATCCCAGGGTCCTGGGATCGAATCCCACATCGGGCTCCCTGCTCCGTGGGGAGCCTGCTTCTCCCTCTGCCTCTCTCTCATTCTGTCTCTCATGAATAAATAAATAAAACCTTTAAAAAAATAAGAATTAAAAAAAAAGACTAAGGTTAGCTTCGTGCACGCTGCTGGGAAAACATCTGGATTTTTTTTTTTACAGGCCAAAGGTAGTTAGTGAACAGTAGTAGTATGATACCATCATTAGTTTTTTTCTCTTTTAAATAAGAAGATATAGCTACATATATGTGTTTTCTGAATCAATCTACAAAACAGATTTAAAAGTAATTATCACTTAAACAATTAAAACGGAGGAATAGGGAAGACTCACTTTTCATTTTATACTTTTTTTTGATGTTTGGATTTTTTCATTTACATATATTACTTTTATTACTAAGATGAACACATTTATTACTTAAAGGAACCAAAATCCTCTATCACTTTTGCATATTTTTCAGCTTACACACAGTTTTAAAGTGGCCACTTGTATCTTTAAAATTAAGAACCACCTCAGACTCCTCCATCACTCTCCCTGCTTTATTGTTTGCTTACTGCCTATCTTTCGCAATACAATGTAACCTCAGTGGAACAAGGCCTTCATCTGTTTTTCATCACTCCTGTATTCCCAGCATCTAGCACATACAAGGAATTTAATACACAAGGCGGGGGTGTGTTGAGAGATTATACAGAATGAACTATGCCAGCCAAATCTCAGTCTAGGTAACTACTCCTTAACCCCAGAGAAGATTTTATTTACAGTATAGGTGAACTAAATCAAGTCAATTGGATTGTAACCTATCCAAATGAAGACTATTTGGTGAACCGCAGGGACTCGAAAAACAGCATCCAAAGCACAATAATTTTTCTAGGTTTCTCTAGCACATTTCCTTGGTACGAAACATCAATTCTGTATGATGAAAATATCCTATCAAAGGTACAGATATGCTGTATTGTAAAGCAAGCAAAGATGAAATTCCTCAGTTTTTTTGTTTTTTGTTTTTTGTTTTTTTGGTCAGATGAACACATCTTTTAATGTCATCCAAATCTCCAGTGTTCTACACTCTGTTCAGTAGACAATCTTACAGTTTCTCAAGTGCCTCTGGCATTTTGAGGAGTGTCTTATATCTCAATCCTGAGCCTGTTGTGCAGTAGAAGAGTGTAACACCCACTGTAACTTAAGGAATTAGCGCTCTGGGGAAGAAAAAAAAAAGAAATTAGCATTCTGGTTTTTCTCTAAATCTCCAAAAGATGGTTATTATCAGTCAAGCCTTAAAAAGAGAACGCCAATGTTCTGGACTTGTAGACCTACCGACCAGACCCTCACCCATGGTAGCTTTCAGGTTCCATCTTTTGTGAGAGTCTGTTCTAATCCTCCCTTCAGTATAGCGATTATCCCATCCTCTTAGAAATCCTGAAATAATTAGTCTGGGGTTATGCTGGGGCATTTTTTTTTTTTTTAAACAAAATCACCCTAGTGATTTCAATGGGCAGCCAGAGTTGAGTATACCGATCTCTCTTTAAATCCAACAGACATACTGCATATTTTTCAAGGTCTGGCTGAATTCTCCAGAAATCCTCATTAAGAAAGCCTATAAAATTGGGGGGCGGCTGGCTGGCTCAGTCGGTAGAACATGCGACTCTTGATTTTGGGGTTGTAATTTCGAGCCCCACACTGGGTGTAGAGGTCCTTAAAAATAAAAATCTTTAAAACAAAAACAAAAAAAGATAGCCTGTAAAGTTCGTACAGAAAATAAAATTTTATATTTCCTTTTGATTATGAATCAAAATTAACTTTATTTAAAGAAGTATGGATTATTTCCCACAAACCACATTATTCTGTTCTCTCAAAGCTAAAATCCTATTAAATTATTTTAAAAGAATTTTTGATTCCAGCAACTTTTTCAGTGATATTTCACTGGACAGTTTATAAAATACAAAAAGCAATTTTCCACAAAATATTACCTATTAAAAGATATAAATTAAATTGATAAGTTCCTTAAACATTTGAAGGCAAAAGCACAGAATGAAATGTATACTAAAAAAGTAATTCTAAAGAGCAATAGCACAGTGGACCATATTTACAAATATAATTTAAAAACTGGTTCAAGGGGCGCCTGGGTGGCTCAGTCGGTTGAGCGGCTGCCTTCGGCTCAGGTCACGATCCCAGGGTCCTGGAATCGAGCCCCACGTCAAGGCTCCTTCCTCGGCGGGGAGCCTGCTTCTGCCTCTCCCTCTGCCTGCCACTCCACCTGCTTGTGCTCTCCCTCTCTCTATCTCTGTCAAATAAATAAATAAAATCTTTAAAAAATAATAATAATAAATAAAAAATAAAAATAAAAAAATAAAAACGGGTTCAATTAGTAAATTATTGCAATTAGGAAAAGTCCCGGGGCACCCAGGTGGCTCAACCGGTTAAGTGTCTGCCTTTGGCTCCTGGGATCTAGCGCAGCATCGGGCTCCCTGCTCAGCCTGCTTCTCCCTCTCCCTCTGCCTCTCCCTCTCTCTCTCAAATAAATAAATAAATAAATAGATAAAATCTTTAAAAAAATAAAAAATGCCCCAAATTCAGTGATCAAATCTTTGGGACAATGTACTACCCCACACCATTATTTAATACATATGTATATTTTTAAGTAATCTCTATACCCAGCATGGGGCTCGAACTCACAACCCTGAAATCAGGAGTTGCATACTCTACCAACTGAGCCAGCCAGGTGCCTCGGACCCCCTGAAACATCCTTATTTAAAAGCATACAATTTTATCTGCTGATGTCCACAAAAGCAATTCTCTGAAAATACTTTCAAAAAGTAATCAAATTTTCAATTGATGGGTATCCTAACATTCCTAGATTTATCTCTAAAAGTTTACTATAAATTTTATTATATTCACCATATGAAAAATGAAATTTTAAAAGTCTGAATGGAAATAGCTGGCGTATCCTTTCAATTAGAGAAGCAGTTACGGAAATCTACAGGCACAGTTGAAGTATCTTAAGACAACTAAACGGCAGCAGTTACAGTTTAAATCCATCTCCCTCCCACTTTAAACTGTGGTACATCATTAATTAAACAAATCGTATAGGGAAAAGGGGAAAATTTGACCCAATGTGTCAATTCAACTTTACATGATAGAAGTGTGTCCTAAAAATTAGAATGATATTTAAAGAAAGGAAAGGAATAGTCACCAAATCAAAAAGGGAGCCAGAGTTGCTCTCTCTGCTTTTGAAAGGCGCCTTTGTTATTTTGCTACTGATATAGTTAACAGCCAAAAGGACTAAACTCTGCCTTCTGTTATAGATAAACCAGGTCCACTAAGTAAATAAACTGCGAAAATTTAACAAAGGGCACAACTTTGAGCAGTATAGAAGACAACAAAATAAAACAAAACAAATGAAGCTCAATCAACCAAATAGAAATGACTTCTAGAAAGTAACACTGCCAAACAATCTGGCAAAAGAAGTATTCCTTTTTACGGATTTTCTTTATGTTCACAGATAATTTATTTAAGATTATCAAACAGACCTAAATTTCACAATTTCTGATCCAGTTCCAAAATAGAAACGGTGCTTTATAAACAGACACTAAGAGTATCTTTAAAATCCAAGATTTCTTCATAAATTTGCTCCTCAAAACAATCCCTTGAACAGACAACAGTAAGGAATGCTCTCCCTCTTAATTATGAGACATTAAAAGAATCCTTCTCTTATTCTGCTTCTGAAGGATCTCTGCATTCACAGAAAAAGGCTTGTTACTAAGAAGTCCTGTGATAGGAATATCTCAATTTGTGGGTCAAACTTGATGAGAACACTGAGGGGCAGGGTTGTTAACTATTTCTCCTAAGTAAAAAGTTCCAAAGCAGAAATGGTTTCAAGACAGCCCAGGTACTTCCCAGATTCCTGAGAAAGGGATTTCAGTACTTCAAAAGATTCCTATTTCCAAACTTTCTGAAGAAGTTGACAACGGAGAAAGAGAGAGAAGATGGAAAAAAAAGAAAAATCACATCACTACAATGTGATCTTAAGGAAAAAACATTGACCTTAAGATGAACATTGAGGAGACAGATAAAGCACTAATAAATTCAATAACTTAGATGTTATATCCTAATATATTATAATCTCTTTGTTCCTTAAAACAAAGCAGCTAATTTGCTTGATAACAAATTAAATTAGAGCTGCTCTGAATATTTTCATTTTCTTCCTTTTTTCTTTAACTCATGATCCTGAGATCAAGATCTGAGCTGAGATCAAGAATCAGATGCTTAACCAACTGAGCCACCCAGGTGCCCCATGAATATTTTCATTTTCTGCTGTGAATTATTTCCCCTACCTTTTTTATTTCTTCAACATATGCAATCATGGCTTCCTCTTTGGTCATATCGCCCAATGAACTCCAAGCATCCCTAGAAATGAGAATATCCAAATAACAAAAAGACACATTTTCCAATGGCTCAGAATACAATTTGTAGTCAATGCTATAGGGTCATTAATTTAAATCGGGCTCTCTACTTAAAGCCTACACAAAGATATTATGCTCTCAAAGGATCACTTTAAATGTACCATCTTAAAGAAAAGGATCAGAGTAAATAAACTGTCAAATTGAATAGTATTTAAAACTAGTAAATACACAGCCCATCTATAGATTATAGACTATAGATTACAGAGACTATATTATATATAGTATACAGCAGACACTATAGACTGTTGAAAAATATTTGCTAGGAACTCTTCAAAAATTTTATATTATAAAGAACAGTGACATAAATGAACATTTTAGAACTCTACATGAAATGAACTATCACAGCCATGTTTTAAATGAACAGAAGTTTTGCTTAAAAGTTTCCATTAATTTAAACAGGAGTCTAACTTATACACTCAAAAAATACAAGTGGTTTCCTACTTCTAAAAAACCAAAAATGTGAGGCAGAGGACATTTTTAAACCCCTAGATGATGAGAAGAGTCCTTTGAAATTTTTGCCTAAAATGAAAACCTTTCTTTTTACATATTTTTTCCAGAAGCAGTTTAAATCAACCAATGGTCATTTCTGAGGAAAAATCATAAAGTAAATCAACTTTCCTAAAACAGATTAGGTAACATACTGCTATTACATTTGACCTATTATCTATGACTATTCATAAAGAACTTAGAGGAAAGTACAGTACTAAGAAATCCTCAAAAGAGTTTAAGGACTTCCAATGCAGTGTAAAGAAATTTAGCCATTGGGCACCTGTGTGGCTCAGTCAGTTGGGCATCTGCCTTCAGCTCAGGTCATGATCCCGGAGACCTAGGATCAAGCCCTGCATCGGGCTCCCTGCTCAGCAGGGAGTCTTGCTTCTCTCTCTGCCCCTCACCCTGCATGTGCTCTCTCTCTCTCTCTCTCTCTCTCTCAAATACATAAATGGAATTAAAAAAAAAGAAAGATATTAAGCCATCAAAATGTGTGGCTCTTAAGACATGCTTCACCAATTAGCATACTCTGTTCATAACGTACAGTCTATGTTACAGAGGTATCTCCGGCTATTTTATGATTTTCTTAAGGATATTAAAAATCAAATTTCTATTCAAGTACAGTGGGACAGGAGGAACACAGCCTAGATAAAAAGTTAGCACAGCAGTCCCTTAGTCATACGCCTAGTTATCGTCTAAAGGCTCAAGGCAAACAGTGTCCCTTGGCAAGTAAAGTCATTATTTTTCTTGGTAGGTACAAGAGGCAGAAGAGTTTGTTTGTTTAACTGATTTTGGGAGTTGCTCTTCTTACGATAAATGAAAAAAACTCTATCAAAGGAAAGACTAACTGAAAATGATATTTTTTAATCTTTGATACACCTTTTGGTTTTATCTTCTTCTCTTCCCCAAGACTTTTCTATTTGTATGAAATTGTGTTAAAAGCACATGGAAGATAAAAATTGGATCTAGTACGTTAGAACACTTCTGCTCAGACTAATACATAACCACACAAATAAGTCATATGATAATTATGTCACTAACATAAAATCCCTTTCATAGCTCTCTATGTGAAATTACCATTTGTATCTTCCAATAGGATCCCAGAATCCAGGCCTTGAAAGTTTACAGGGACAGGGTCCTTCAGTTGCCTGCTTATAGAAGCCATAGAATTTGAGCATCATTTCATTTGTTGGCTGAAATGAACCTATTGGAAACATATTAAATACAGATCACTGGAGAATACAATCGACAATCTAAGGCTAGAAATCAGCTGAGCTATACCAATAGTGATTTTTAAATATTTCATCAATAGTTCAGATAACCTTTTATTTTTGTCTTACAGAAACAAACGTTATGGCTCTGGTAGTTGCTATACTCTTTTGATTTAAAAAAACTCAGATTTTTACACTTAAATAACAATGCCTAACATAGTCCAGTAAATAAAAGAATAAATGAACAAACAGGCCGTAGGTGTTATTAAAATAACTGGCAAATGTCATTTAAAAAAAGCAATACGTGAAAATATAGAATAACTGCATTATGCAACTATAATAATGTATTTTTTATTCAAAGATTGTGACAAACCAAACTGACTAGCATAAATGAAAAAGTTAAATGTACACTCTGCTTAACGGAACTTCCATATTAAGAAATTCAACTCCTCGGGGCGCCTGGGTGCTCAGTTGGTTGAGCGTCTGCCTTCAGCTTAGGTCGTGATCCCAGAGTCCTGGGATCAAGCCCCCAGTCGGGCTCCCTGCTCAGCAGGGAGTCGGCTTCTCCCCCTTCTTCCCATTCCTGCTCTCTCTCATTATCTCTGTTTCTCTCAAATAAATAAATAAATAAAACATTTTTAAAAAGAAGAAAGAAACTCAATTTTCTTGGCCAAATTTCAATTTCTTGATGAATAAGGAAGTTTGGCTAAAATCAACCAGTGTGTGCTGTGGTAGAAAAAGAATTAATCCAAGATAAAAGCGATTTCTCGGGACACCTGGGTGGCTCAGTAGGTTAGGCATCTGCCTTCAGCTCAGGTCATGATCCCGGGGTCTTGGGACCGAGTCCTGTGTGGGGCTCCCTGCTCAGCAGGGAGTCTGCTTCTCCCTCTGCCTGCTGCTCCCCGATTGTGCTCTCCGACAAATAAATAAATAAAATCTTAAAAAACAAAAAAGACATTTCTCACTTCCTACCTCTGTAATTTTGGACACATCAATTCCATTGAAAATTAGTCTTCATATATGTCCCTAGTGTATATATAACTTTTTTTATGTTAAAAATTTCAAATTGTGGGGTGCTTGGGTGGCTCATCCAGCTAAGCATCAACCTTCGGCTTGGGTCATGGTCCCGGGGTCCTGGGATCGATTCCCATGTCGGGCTCCCTGCTCAGCAGGAAGTCTGCTTCTCCCTCTCCCTCTGCCCCTTCCCCCTGCTCGTGCTCTCTGTCTCTCTCAAATAAATAAATAAAATCTTTAAAAAAAATTCAAATTGTATGCATGAGTGGTATAAGTTGCAATACTTAATAACACCCACCCCCTCTTCTCTAGAACCCTCGGTTTGTTTCTCAGAGTCCGTAGTCTCTTACGGTTCGTCTCCCCCTCCGATTTCCACCCCTTCCCTTTTCCCCTCCTACTATCTACTTTTCTTTTAACATATAATGTATTATTTGTTTCAGGGGTACAGGTCTGTGATTCATCAGTCTTACACAATTCACAGCGCTCACCACAGCACACACCCTCCCCAGTGTCCATCGGCCAGCCTCCCCATCCCTCCCACCCCCCACCACTCCAGCAACCCTGTTTGTTTCCTGAGATTAAGAATTCCTCCTATCAGTGAGATCATATGATACATGTCTTTCTCTGATTGACTTATTTCGCTCAGCATAATACCCTTTAGTTCCATCCACATCATTGCAAATGGCAAGATTCCGTGAAGGTGTTTAATGCGTAAAGATTTAGCTGGAGCACCCCTTTGCCCTTTTTAGCCTTTGCCTTTTACTTGCATCCTTCTTATCCTTGAAATGCTGAAATAGATGGAAGTATAGCAGCTGCCTTGTCCCACAGTGATGAAAGCCATGTACCAAGTTGGTGAAAACTGAAAGGGAAGAGGAGCCGCGGTCCTTGGTAGCTTCATGAACAACGGCACCGGCCTGGTACGGTCTGTGCAAAATCTGATCCAAGAAAAATATAGACATTTGTCTTTCCGTAGGGTTTTATTGCTTGAAGCAAAATGGAATTTCTAACTGAAGCAATCTGTAATAGACAAAAAAACCTTTTGTACAGAATGAAGAATTCTTACAGTTAATTAATACCAAAGGACAAAAAACTCCATAGAAAAATGGGTCAGGGAAAAGACTAGCACACAGCAGAAGAGGAATAACAAATGGTCAAAAACACAAATGGGAAGATAAGCTCTATAATAATCAGGGAAATGCAGATTAAAACAACAATGATATACCACTTTTTATTCCTCAGTCCTGCTAATGATCTTATGTCTGACAATATAAAATGCTGATGAGAATATGAACATACAGAGCGCTCATACATTCCCTTTTTTTAACTTCTTTTGTAAGATTTTATTTATTCATTTGACAGAGAGAGAGAGAGAGAGCACAAGCAGGGGGAGCGGCAGGCAGAGGGAGAAGCAGGCTCCCTGCTGAGCAAGGAGCCCGACGCCAGGTTGGATCCCAGGACCCAGGGATCAGGACCTGAGCTGAACGCAGCCGCTTGACCGACTCAGCCACCCACACACCCAGATCTCATACACTCCTGATGAGAGTGTAAACTGATACAACCTAATGGAGACCAATTTGGTATTTTCTACCAAAAATGAAAATACACATACCTATTAATGAAGCAATTTCTGTTGTTAGCATAAATTCTAGGAAACTTTCACCCGTGTGTGCATGGGGACAGATATAAGGATACTCATCAGAGAGCCGTTTGTAGTATTAAGCGGTTTGAAACAACCAAAATACCTTCAAATGGCGAGTACATAATGAAATATGGAACGCAGGAACGATGAAATACCATATAGCAACGAAAAGGAGTAAACTACGCTAGACTCTATGAATCTTGAGAAGATAATGTTACGTGAAAAAATAAATTTTTAGAATATATAAAATACACAAAACAGAATTACAAATTGTTTATACCAACTTAGTATATAAAGTTGTTTTTCAATAAAAAGAGAAACAATAAATCTATGCTAGTGATTGCCTTGATGGGTAGAGGGACTGGTTACGGTGCATAAAAGGTCTGCATTTTCATCCAAATATTTTATTTCCCTTTAAGAAACAAACATGGAAAGTTGTGACAATTTTTAAATTTTTTTTAAGATTTTATTTTTTTATTCATGAGAGACAGAGGGAGAGAGAGAGAGAGAGAGAGAAGCAGAGGGAGAAGCAGGCTCCCAAGGAGCAGGGAGCCCGATGCAGGACTCGATCCCAGGACCCCGGGACCATGACCTGAGCCGACGGCAGACGCTTAACCATCTGAGCCACCCAGGCGCCTGACAATTTTTAAATTTTTTATAGAATTTTACCCAGTTGCCCTCCATTATTGAACAATCCATCTTCTCCCCCTGATTTGAAATACTAGTTCCCACAACCCAACAACAAAAAAACAATCAGATTTTAATATGGGCAAAAAGCTTGAATAGAGTTCTCTAAAAAAGATATGAAAATGGACAATAAGTACATTAAATGATCCTTAACATCATTAACTAGTAGGCAAATGCAAATGAGTTGTTTTTGGTTTCTTTTTAGATTTTCTGTTTCTTTACTGATATTTTCATTTTGTTCACACAATGCTTTCTTAACTTTCTCCACATCCTTCTTTAGTTCTTTGAGCATCTTTAAAAACAGTTGTTTTAACATCTTTTTCTAGTATATGTGCCATTAATTAGATCTTTATGAGTGATATTTGCTATTGTTTTGTTTTTTTCATTGGTCCATATTTACTGTTTTTTGTATGCCATGTGATTTTTTGGTTGTTGTTGTGGAATACTGGGCATTTGAATCTAATAATGTGGTAATCATTGGATATCAGATATCTGGATATCAGATTCTCCCCTGTCCCCAGGGTTTCCTGTTTTTTGTTATTGCTTTTGTTTATTGTTAGGGTTTGTTGATTGTTGTAGGCTGTCTGTGGGAGGATCAGCCTGAGGTAAAACTAAAATTCTTCTCAAGTCCTTTCAGAGCCTTTCCCTGGGCATGTGTGGTCACTTCTAGTTTTCTTGCGTTTGCAGTTGCTTTTTTTTTTTCTTAAGATTTTATTTCTCCATTCAACAGATAGTGGGAGAGAGCTCAAGAGAAAGCCGGAGCAGGGGGAGCAGCAGGGGGAGAGGGGAAAAGCAGCCTTCCCCACTGAGCAGGGAGCCAGATGCGGGGGTTCGATCCCAGGACCCTGGCATCATGACCTGAGCCGAAGACAGATGCTTAACCAATTGAGCCACCCAGGCACCCCAAAATAAATAAAATCTTTAAAAAAGAATTAACTGTGGAGGGGCGCCTGGGTGGCTCAGTTGGTTAAGCGACTGCCTTCGGCTCAGGTCATGATCCCAGGGTCCTGGGATCGAGCCCCGCGTCGGGCTCCCTGCTCGGCCAGAAGCCTGCTTCTCCCCTTCCCCCTGTTTGTGTTCCTTCTCTCGCTGTCTCTCTCTCTCTCTCTCTCTCTCTCTGTCAATTAAATAAATAAATAAAATCTTAAAAAAAATTAACTGTGGAAATAAAGGAGCATTGGTTCAAGGAAAAAGCTGAGGGGCGCCTGGATGGCTCAGTCGGTTAAGCCTCAGGTTCTTGATTTTGGCTCAGGTCATGATCTTGAACCCCAAGTCAGGCTTCTGGCTTGGGCTCAGTGGGAGTTGGCTTGAGATTCTCTCTCTCTCTCTCTCTCTCTCTCTCCCTGCCCCTCCCCCCTCTTGTGTGTGCTCTCTCTCAAATAAATAAATACAATCTATTATTTATTTGAGAGAGAGAGAGCACAAGCAGGGGCAGTGGCAGAAGGAGAGGGAGAAGCAGACTCCCCACTGAGCAGGGAGCCTGACTTGGGGCTCGATCCCAGGACTCTGAGATCATGAACTAATCCGAAGGCAGATGCTCAACCATCTGAGCTACCCCGGCGCCCCAAATAATAAATCTTAAAAGAAAAAGAAAAACAGCTAAATCTCAGTAAAAACAGTAAGCTTTGTGTTGTTTGAACTTGCCTTATTTCCATCCCTCTCTCCCTAGCTCTGCAGTCGCCTGGAAGACAAACTGTCTTACAATCATAGTGCTTTGGAAAGCATCATCCTAGCAGCCTCTGGATGGGGAAGAACAGGTTGGGAAAGCCCCCAAAAGTCCGATGCCCAGAGAATTACTGCTATTTGACCTTGCTGGCAGCTCCCTGGAAAAGCCCCATTCTCAGGACTTAGCTTTCACTTGACTCAGAACTCACTTAGCACCAACAATCCTATGTATTTGTTGAAAACCACTTTTAACTGCTTACCATTGCAGTGGCTGTGGCGGCCATAATAGGGAAAACAGAGTTTGAAAAAAATTTTTTAAGGAAAATCTGGAGAATGAGATGTCCAGAGAGGGTTTTGAAAAACCGCAACGTATATTTTTGGAAATCCAGAATACCACAAATCCATGCAGAGTTGTGCCTGTGCCCAGGAGACCGTGAGCTCAGTGGCTACAAATGACAAAGAATACAGACATTACAGAACTAGCTTGGAGAAGTCATTAAACAAACAAACGACAACAACAAACAGGAACAGCATAAACTCCTGGGGAGAAACCAGATGTTCTTGTGTATGAGTAACTTGCACAATGACACAGGTAGCACCCAGGCCACATAGATATGTATTGTAAAAGTTTCCCCACTTGCAGTGAACACCTGAAACTCTATTTCCTTTGATTATCTACTCTCTCTGGAAACTTCCCACACCAATCTCAGGGCATTGCTGTCAGTGCTAATGCTCTTACCAGATTTTCTTTTTGAGGAATGTGGATGTGGAACGGAGGGATTTGAGAGGAGGATTGGCTTCTTGAATGGTGGAGATGAAAAACTGGGGACACAAATTTGCCTTGATCTCCGCCATTTACAAAGGGTAGCAAAAACAAAACAAAACCTTTGCAAAGATACAGGGCACTAAATGAGAATACTTGCCTGGGTTCCTGATGCCCTTCCCAATGACTTGCACAAGTATTTTCTTAGGACTGACTGCATTGGAAGTTTTGAGTGCTGTGAGTGAGCCTGAATTCTCGTAGTGAGAACTTATTTTTTCTTTTTCTCTTTTCCCCTTTTGTCTTTTTCTTTCTTATGCTACCTCGGGTTTTGTTTTCTGTAACTTCCAACTAAAGATATACTAACTTTACATGGGCTGCCATTTGTCTTTAGAGCTTTTTAAATATTATTTTGTTCATTTGTAGGGAAAAGAGAAATCATTCTAGATATTTCCAGCACTAAGGGATTTATAAAACCACTGGAATGGTTGGAGGACAAAGTTCAGGGAAGGGCCACGATTATCCAGTTCTCAGCTAGGTTCAAAGATTGAGATACGTGGGGCGCCTGCGTGGCTCGGTCGTTAGGCATCTGCCTTCGGCTCAGGTCATGATCCCAGCGTCCTGGGATCGAGCCCCGCATCGGGCTCCCTGCTCGGCAGGAAGCCTGCTTCTCCCTCTCCCTCTCCCACTCCCCCTGCTTGTGTTCCCTCTCTCGCTGTGTCTCTCTCTGTCAAATGAATAAATAAATCTTTTAAAAAAAAAAAAAGAAAGAGTGAGGTACTTGTTGTTGTTGGCAGGGTCAACGGTTCTGGGGACAGTTCTGTTGTCACCAAGGCCCGCAGCGTCTTACTGAAGTTGAAAATGAGAGGTGGAGGAGGTTGTGTTGATTCAGCAGCTTCCAAAATTAACAAGTGATTAATACATTCAAGCCATGCTGGAAATATTACAGCTTCTGGGAAAGAAGAAAAAACAACATGAGATTGCACTTAAAGGGTATATTTTTCCCCACAGGACTCCAGGAACTTTGCGTTTTTAGCCACTGCTAATTTTTAATTATTTCATGATAACAGCTTGTTCCACTCTAAAATAAGACTGGCGGGGCGCCTGGGTGGCTCAGTTGGTTAAGCGTCTGCCTTTGGCTCAGGTCATAATCTCAGCGTCCTGGGATCGAGCCCCATGTTGGGCTCTCCGCTCAGTAGGAAGTCTGCTTTTCTCTCTTTCTCTGTCTCTGTCTCTCAAATAAATAAATAGAATCTTTAAAAAAATAAAATAAAATGACACTGCCACTGTGAAGTGGCTTGACTTAACGTGTCTAAGGTAGGACTTTCCCTCACGTTAAAGGAATAATCAGACCTGCCCGAAAACTAGCCTGTGGGTCTGGCGTGCTACAAATATGATGACTCTGTGTAAAAGAATTTCTACAACCAATTATAATAAAATTTGAAGGAGGGTTTACAATTCATTCTATCTCCTAAAATCCTCCTATCTTGTGTGGGCCTTGCTAAACTGTTTAAACAGAGCATTCTATTCACCCTCCTTCTCTGAGGATTCCGGGATGGTATTGTTAGTTTGAAAAGAAGCAGAGAGGTGATAATGGAGGGTTGTAGAATCCTGGGATGTCAGTTAATCCTAGAATGACCTGTAATGAACTGAATTATGTCCCCTGCAAAGTCCATATATTGAAATCCTAACCTCAAGTACCTTAAATGTGAATGTATTTGGAGATAGGGCCTTTATTTATTTTTTCTTAAGGTTTTATTTATTTATTTGACAGACAGAGAGAGAGAGAGAGAGCGAGCCCAAGCAGGGGGAGCTGCAGGCAGAGGGAGAGGGAGAAGCAGGCTTACTGAGCAGGGAGCCTGACTTGGGGCTCAATCCCAGGACCCTGGGATCATGACCTGAGCCAAAAGCAGATGCTTAACCCCGACTGAGCCACCCAGGCACCCCTAGATAGGGCCTTTAACTAGGTAATTAAGATGAAATGAGGTCATAAGCTATGACCCTAATCTAGTATGACTGGTGTCCTTATCAAGAGACAAGATTAGGGGGTTCCAGGGTGGCTCAGTTGGTTAAGTGTCCTGACTCTTGGTCTTGGCTCACGTGGTGATCTTATGGGTCATGGGATAGAGCCCCGCTCTGGGCTCCACACTCAACCTGGAGTCTGCTTGGGATTCTCTCTCTCCTCTCCCCCTGCTCCCTTTCCCTCTCTCTCTCAAATAAATATTAAAAAAAAAGGACGAGATTAGGACATCGACACCAGGGAAAAGGTCCCACATGAGGACATAATGAGAAGATGACCATCTGCAAGCCAAGGAGAGGGGCTTTGGGAGACACAAAATCTGCTGACACTTTGATCTTGGACTTCTAGCCTGCAGAAGTGTAAGAAAATAAAATTTGTTGTTTAAGCCACTCAATGTGTGGCATTTTGTTTTGGCAGCCTGAGCAGACTAGCACGCACGCGTGCGCGTGCACGCGCGCGCACGCACACACACACACACACACACACACTTTTTTTGGTAGAGAATGTGATCATGTCACATAGTGGTCGTGGCTGGAGACAGGAGGGATGGTGGGGGAAGAAGCCTGGTTGCCTGACTCCTGGTTTCCTTCCATTATACCACATTTCTAGGCTATATTCTGGTTTGTTGACCACACAATTCTAATTTAGGATCCTGGGATGCAATATTGTGAATTAACTGTGCAGATGTCTGACGTTCACTAAGTAGGCAGTATCACTTGTATTCCAGAAAACACGAGAAGCAATCTTGTACCAAGAGAGTCCAAATTATTCTTTCCTGGCACATCTCTTAACCCCTCTGAAGTAAGGTCTTTATGATTATCAGCAATCTGCTATTTCAAAGTTGAATGTATGAAATTTCCATTTATCCCCATGCATATGTGCAGAATTTGCAATTACAAATTGTTTTTCATGACCAAATTGATTATCTTGACTAGACATCCACGAAATGAAATATATAAGGTCTGATTTTCAGCTTGAGCCTTCAGTATACACCATGTGGTTTAATATAAACACTCTTAACTCTTTATTCTGTTGGGATTTCTTTGAAAGACATTTCATTTTAATGTATTCAAACAAAACCCACAGAAAAATACTAAATCAGGGACGCCTGGGTGGCTCAGTTGTTTAAGCATCTGCCTTTGGCTCAGGTCATGATCCCAGGGCCCTGGGATGGAGTCCTGAGTTGGGCTTCTTGCTCAGCGGGGAGCCTACTTCTCCCTCTGCCTGCCGCTCCCCCGATTGTGCTCACTCTCTCTCTGACAAATAAATGAATAGAATCTTTTTTTTAAAGATTTTATTTATTTATTTGAGAGAGAGAGAGAGAGCCTGAGAGGGAGGAGGGTCAGAGGGAGAAGCAGAAGCAGACTCCCTGATGTGGGGCTCCATCCCGGGACTCCAGGGTCATGACCTGAGCCGAAGGCTCAACCACCTGAGCCACCCAGGCGTCCCAATGAATAGAATCTTTAAAACAAAACAAAACAAAACAAAACGAACCCCAAAACTCTTAAAAAATAAGAAATACGCTAAATCAGTAAATAGCATAAAAGTGTACATTGTGGGAGGGAAACTGGACCCAAAAGTTTTCATGATGTTCATAACTTAGTGTCATCATGTCTGCTTGCAATTTTTAATGTTAACTCTCCACCATTTAGTCACCTTTATAACTTGGAAAAACAAGTTGTCTCCTATCTTTCTGGGTTGGATGATTTTTTATCCTGTATCAAAGCTAACAAAAATATGTAATGTTTTCCCTGTTCTTTAATATTTGAAGCAAGGGATTTTTCTTCTGCTTGTACTTTCTTTGGGGTCAGCTTCAGTTAGATATACTTCAGTTACAATAAAACTCACTGATTGTAAGTGTGCAATTCAATAAAGGTTGAGAAGTGTATTTAGTCATGTAACCCTCACTACAATCATGATCTAGAACATTTCCATCACCTCTAAAAGTTTATTTGTGTCTGTTTGGAATTTGGCCTCTGGCAAAGTCTGATCTAATTTTTATCACGGGAGTTTTGCCTTTTCTAAAATTTCATATAAATGAAATAATACAATACGTAGGTGTGTGTGTGTATGTCTTCTTTCACTTAGCAAATTGCATTTGAGATTCACCCATGACTTTGTATGCATATATAGTTTATTACATTTTATTGCGGAATAGTATTCTATTGTTTGTTTATCCATAGCTGGTTGAAGGACATTTGTGTTGTTCCCAGCTTTTAATGATTGTGTATATAGCTACTGTAAACATTCAAACAGTGGCTTTTGTGTGAACATACATTTTCATTTCTCTGGGGTAAATACCTACAAGCAGGATTGCTAGGTTATATATTAGGTATATATTTGGCTTTATAAGAAACTGTGAAGACTGCTTTCCAAAGGGGCTGTAGCAGTTTGCCGCTAGTAAGGTATGAGAGTCCAATCATTCTTCATTCTATTGTCTGCTATTGTCAGGATATTTTGTTTTAGCTATTCTAATGGGTGTGTAGTGCAGTCTTTTAAAATTTACACTGCAGGGCGCCTGGGTGGCTTAGTGGGTTAAGCGTCTGCCTTCGGCCCAGGTCACGATCCCAGGGTCCTGGGATGAAGCCCCGCCTTGAGCCCTGCATCGGGCTCCCTGCTCAGCGGGTAGTCCGCTTCTCCCTCTCCTCCCTGCTCGTGCTCTCTCTTGCTATCTCTGTGGCTATTTCTCTCTCTCTCTCAAATAAATAAAATCTTAAGAAAAACAAAAACAAAATTTACACTACAGGGCTCCTGGGCCGCTCCGTCCATTAAGTATGGGGCTTTTTTTTTTTTTTTTTTTTTTTTATGTACTTGACAGAGAGAGACACAGCGAGAGAGGGAACACAAGCAGGGGGAGTGGGAGAGGGAGAGGGAGAAGCAGGCTTTCCGCTGATCAGGGAGCCCGACGCGGGGCTTGATCCCAGGACGCTGGGATCATGACCTGAGCCGAAGGCAGAACCTTAACGACTGAGCCAGCCAGGCGCCCCAAGTATGGGGCTTTTGATTTACTCTCAGGTCATGATCTTAGGGTCATGAGATCCGGCTCCGTGTGAGGGTCCTGGCTCAGGGCAGAGCTGCTTAGGATTCTTTCTCCCTTTCCCTCTGCCCCTCCCCCAGCTCCAGCTTGGGCACACGTGTGCACATGCTCGCAAGCGCGTTCTAAGTAAGTAAATAAATAAAATTAAAAAAAATTTACACTACATCTTGGTGGAGTGCAGTGTTATCTTAGAATGGCCTTATTTATTTATTTCAAAGATTTTATTTACTTGTTTGAGAGAGAGGGAGTGTGTGCACATGAGTTTGGAGGGGGCGCTGCAGAGGGAGAGGGAGAGGGAGAAGTAGACTTCCGACTGAGCAGGGAGCCCCACACCGGCTGGATCCCAGGATCCTGAGACCGTGACCTGAGCAGAAGGCAGACACGAATGGACTGAGCCACCCAGGCGCCCCCAGTGTGGCTTTAATTTGCCTTTCCTTGATGAATAATGAGTTGAGTACCTTTTCCTATATGTATTGGCCTTTTGTGAAATGTAGTTGTCTTCTTTTGTCCATTTTTTATTGAATTGTTTTTTTTTTAATTGACTTGGAGGAATTTTTAAGAATTATATCCTGGGGGGGGGTGGGGGGATGGGTTAGCCTGGTGATGAGTATTAAGGAGGGCACGTTCTGCATGGAGCACTGGGTGTTATACACAAACAATGAATCATGGAACACTACATCAAAAACTAATGATGTAATGTATGGTGATTAACATAACATAATAATAAAAAAAGTTTATATCCTGGGTATGAGTCCTCTGTCAAATGTATATGTTGTGGTTTATCTTTTCACTTTCTTACTAGTATTTTTTTAAGATGTTATTTATTTATTTGAGATTGAGAGAGAGAGTACAAGTGGGGGGGAAGGGCAGAGGGAGAGGGAGAAGCAGACTCCCTGCAGAGCAGGGAGCCGATATAGAACTTGATCTCAGGACCCTGGGATCATGACCTGAGCCGAAGGCAGATGCTTAACGGACTGAGCCACCCAGGCGCCCCGTATCCCTGGAAATCCCTGGAAACTATGAGTATATTACGTTATATGGTAAAAAGGACTTTGGCTCATAATCAAGTTAAGGATCTTGAGCTGGGGAGATTATCCTGGATTATCCATCTGGGATGTATGTAGTCACAGGGTCCTTATAAGGAAGAATGATGGTCAGAGTCAGAGAGGAAGAATGTGTTTATAGAAGGAAAGTCAGAGATTTGAAGACACTCTGCTGCTGATTTGAAGGTGGAAGAAGGAGCCATGAGCCAAACAATGCAGGTAGCTTCTAGAACCTGGAAAAGCAAGGAAACATATTCTCTGGAGTCTCCAGAAGGAACAAAGCCCTATCGACACCTTAATTTTAGCTGACTGTTCTGACCTCCAGAGCTGCGAAGATAATAAATTAGTGTTGCTTTATGTCACTAAATTTGTTGTAATTTGTAACAGCAGCTTTGGAAATGAATGTAATGTCTCACCTTCACACTTCACTAAAAAGCAGTTTTTCCATTTTTTCTTTATTTTTCAGTGCTTACTGTATCCTGTTTAAGAAATCTTTGCCTACCCCACACTTGTGAAGTTATTTGATATTTCCTTGCAGAAGCTTTATTGCTGGGATGCCTGGGTGGCTCAGTTGGTTTGAGCGTCTGCCTTCCGCTTGGGTTAGGATCCCGGGGTCCTGGGATCTAGTCCCGAGTTGGGCTCCTTGCTCAGTGGGGAGCCTGCTGCTCCCCCTGCTTGTGCTCTCTCTCTCTCTGATGAATAAATAAATAAAATCTTTAATTAAGGGGCACCTGGGTGGCTCAGTTGTTAAGCGTCTGCCTTCGGCTCAGGTCACGATCCCAGGGTCCTGGGATCAAGCCTCGCATCGGGCTCCCTGCTCAGTGGGAAGCCTCTTCTCCCTCTCCCACTCCCCCTGCTTGTGTTCCCTCTCTCATTGTGTGTCTCTCTGTCAAATAAATAAATAAATAAAATCTTTAAAAAATAATCTTTAATTAAAAAAAGAAGCTTTATTGCTTTACCTTTTACATTTGGACCTGTGATATATTCTGAATATGAATAAATTTTGGAGTATGTTGTGAGGTAGGTTCAATGTTCATTAAAAAAAACAACAACAAAAAACAATAACAAGAACAAAAAACAAATGTCCAATGGCTCCAGCACATTTACTGAGAAAAAAGAATCCTTTCCCTCCTTGAATTGCACTGGCACTTTTGTCATCAATCCAATTTATGCATATATTTGTGTCTGTTCTTTTCTTTTTTAAAAGATTTTATTTATTTATTTGACGGAGAGAGACACAGTGTGAGCAGGAACACAACAAGCAGGGGGGAGTGGGAGAGGGAGAAGCAGGCTTCCCGCCGAGCAGGGAGCCTGATGCGGGGCTCGATCCTGGGACCCTGGGCTCGTGACCTGAGCCGAAGACAGACACTTAATGACTCAGCCACCCAGGTGCCCTATTTGTGTCTGTTCTTACATCAGGTTCATATTGTCTTAATTTCTGTAGCTTTATGGTAAATCTTGAAATTTGGTAGCATGTATCCTCTAACTTCATTCTTCTACTTTAGTATTGTTTTGGCTCTACTAGGGTCTTTGCATTTCCAAACAAGTTTTAGAACCACCTTGTCAATTTTTACAAACCTATGAGGATTTTGAATAGGGTTGTACAAGGGAAGCTGGTTTGGTACAGAAATTTAGATCCTTCAGCTAAATTTTACTCTATTAAATCTTTGAATATGGATATTTTTCTGGTTTGTCTGTTAATAACTGACTTTTTAAGTTTATAACAACATAAATTTATCATAGTAACATATGCTTATGGTATAGAGTCATATTTGCTTAATTCAGTGAGAGGGGAAAAATGGTGTTCAAACCATGGGTCATGAAATCAATTCAGTGGTCCTTATCAGCATTATGTGAAATGAAATAGAACAGGAAATATCAGAGTATATCATATTTAGTTTTGTAAAACCTTTATACCAGCAAGTATATATATATCTATGTTCTGGGTCATGTTGTATAGAATATTTCTTATTTTGAGTTGTGTTGAAAGCCCATGGGTACCGTATGGTGCTGGGTTTTACAGTTTTATCCCCACAAATCCCCTTTTTTAAGTTGAAGTGTAGTTGACACCGTTTGGTTTTAAACTAAGAAATATTGCCTGGGGGCACCTGGTGGCTCAGTCAGTTAGGTGTCTGCCTTCGGCTCAGGTCGTGATCCCAGACTGGTCATGATCCCAGACTCCCTGCTCAGCGGGGAGTCTCCTTCTCTGCCCCTCCCCTGGCTGGTGCTTTCTCTCTCTCTCTCTTGCTCACTCTCTCTCTCTCGAATAAATAAATAAAATCTTAAAAAAAAAAGAAACCTTGTCTGCTTACAGACTATAATTATCAAACTATTTTTTAAGTAAAAATACAAAGGATAGCATATTCAACTCAATTAACTTGGAGGTATGAGGGATAACTGCTTTGAATGGATTTTATATGAATCACAAGTATTTGAACAGACAGATTTAACTGAATTGTAGGAAAGAGCACTGATCTAGAAGTCAGAGAACTTTATTATTTTCAATGTTCTTAGTTAAATCCCTTGCTGTCTTATTTGGTAAAGATAGAAACAAATCTTTAGGTCATTTATCTCTCAGAGTTGTGGGCATGAAAGAAATCTTGTAATACTTTGAAAAGCAGGGGCAACTGTTTATTTACCTCCCCAGTGTTGTCGAAAGGTATCAATATATGGGGGCACCCAGCTGGCACAGTCAGAAGAGCATGTGACCCTCGATCTCAGGGTCCTGACCTGGAGCCCCACATTGGGTATAGAGATTACTAAAACAAAAAACAAAACAAAACAAAAACAAAACTAAAAAAGAAAGAAAGGTGTCAAATATGGATGTAAGCAAGCTTAGTGATGTCTGTAGTTAATTCTGGCTCCTGTGGAGACCAAATTTAAGAATATATCACATTCAAAAAAAAGTATTTAATGTAAAGGCTGTTTTTAGGCAAACAGGCTTGAGCAATGGAATGTAGAAAGGGCACATCGACCACCTGGCGAAATACAGACAAGCCCATCAGGGGACCCACCTCAAAATATCCATAGCCCTAACTAACCAATGGGCTTCTTACAACTGGGCACAGTTCCCCAAAAAAGGGAACATTCCATATGTTGCCATACCTCCTCATCTTCCCCCTTTAAACACAGCCCCCACCCACTGCCGCCTTGCAGACAGCCTCTCTGCTGTCCTGCCCCTGGCCCCTTGCGGTGGATTCAATAACCTTCTATTTCCTTTATTCTGCTTCACGTGAATTCTTTAACTGCTGGTGCTAGTGGCTTCCACCCAACTGTGGCCCCACATTTGGGGGCCCCCATCTGATCGAGAGAAGACACCCCATTTGGGCACCAAATATATCACATTTCAAGAACTTGGATGAAATAATGCTTGGATTAATGAAAATATTAAAGAAAGACTATTATGTCTATTCCAGACAATTATGGAGAGTAAGCTGTTTATTGATTTATGGATCTGGGAATCTGGTGGCTAGGGGTAGTTTTCTCATGTGGGAGGCTCACAGTTTTCCTTTTACAGGTTGAAAATTTTATGGCCTCTAGTAAAGATAATATTCAATAAATACCTATTGATGGGTCAATTTTTAAATATGTGATTGGGTCATGTTATTATCCCTATAGTTATTGTGATTTGAAATGACTTAGTGGAGAGATGAAATATGGATTTTTAAATGATTTTTAAATTAGTTTGCTTTTTGGCCATTGGACACCACTATTCATAACTCATTATATCAAAAGCATTTAATGTTCTTGTTGAAACGAAAATCTTGAGATATAGGGCCTTTTACACTATTATAAAGCGGTTGATAAAAAAAGACAACCAAATGATTTTTTGCAACCTAGATAATGCGTACCTAACTTCAAAACTGTAGGGAGTTATTTGCAAAGAAGAGACAAAGAAAAAGCGATTAGGATGGGATAACACTGAAATTATGTGTATTTATTTTTAAATTGTGAATCTTTACAGGTACGGAGTATCATTCTTCAACTCATACCACCAGTGTGTAGTACATTGCTTGGTACAGAGCTGGCAATGATAAATGTTTGCTAAATTTTATTTTTTTAAAGATTTTATTGATTTATTTGAGAGAGAGAGAATGAGATAGACAGCACGAGAGGGAAGAGGGTCAGAGGGAGAAGCAGACTCCCTGCTGAGTGGGGAGCCCGATGCGGGACTCGATCCCGGGACTCCAGGATCATGACCTGAGCCAAAGGCAGTCGCCCAACCAACTGAGCCACCCAGGCGCCCTGTGTGCTAAACTTTAAATGAAAAAATTGAGGGTGGAGGAAGTTTAGAAAGTAAAGCCTGAGTCGCATTATGTCTGAGAAGAGGAAGTAAAGATTTGGATTTCTTCATATTCTAGCCCTTTTTAATCCCGTATCAGAATTGGTATCTCTAACTCACTGACATTTCCTAATCAAGCAAATTCTGCCAATTTTCTTTTTTTTTTAAAGGAATATAAAACTATTTATTGACCACTGTTTACCATATGTTTATTTACAATAAAGTAAACAATATACAGTTGGATAACATTCTGACTACAAAGTTACTGTTTTTCCTGGTTTCTGCTGAACCAGTAACTCAAATACTGAGAAGACTGAGCCTCCATGTCAGGAACGAGTTGGGGTAAAGAAAATACATGCAGGTTAAGAATTTGGATTATAAAAGTCTGTTCACCCATTTATTCCAACAGGTGCTAAATTGCCAACATCTCTAACCATCTGATTATGATTAGGTTTCCATGAACAAAGTCTTAGACATTCCATGAATCATGACCTTTTAGTCAATACAGCACAGAGATTTCAACTTCTTGAAAAGGAATGGTTCACTAGAAGGAACCTTTAAATGTCCATTTAACTAAGTTTTGCTTACCTAATTAAAACACACCAGGACTTGTCTAGTTTTGTCATTTGGGTGGGGAGGTTGTCGGTGGTGATAAAATTTTCCTTTCAGGGATCTTGCAAGTGAACTTGCATTTATGACTGTAGATATGAATACGGATTCTGATATGGCTGCTTTTAAATTGTCCAATTTAAAAATCTGAAAGGTTAAGGCTTCAGGAAAAACTTCAGTTTAACTTTAAGTGATTAATTTCTTAAGTTGCTGAAAATGATAGCATTCCGGAAACACGGGCTTATCCATGGTTATAAATGCTGTTTTTGTTTTGGTGAATGTTAAAAAACAAAAAGCATTTATGTATGTATTTTAAGTATACACACAAAAACCCCCTAAATAAACAAAAAATCCAGAATGGTCCTTAGGCATATAGGAGTTAAACACAAATTCTGACTGAGTAACGACTATGAAGATTTCCCCCAACATTTAGAAAAGGTGTTCTCTAATGCAGGGGGATAATATACCATGGTCTCAAATACTTTTTTTCTGATAAAGGAAGCAACTACAGAAAGCTTTTATTTGTTCAAAGTAACCAGTGCTATAGATGCAAAAAAACCCCAACAACTCCCCCAATACTACTTCAAAACAAACATATCGAACTTGATTTTCATTAGAATGTTATTTCTTCACACTAATAAATCAAAAAACAAAGACCCGGATTTTATATATATATATATATATATATATATATATAAAATAATGCAAACAATTATTGAGCTTCATCTTCTGGACAAGAATGCCAAGTTAGTCTCTCTTCATAAAAAGCAATTACAATCTGAGGACACTTCATATTTGCCTCTTTTGCCAGCACCAAGTCTGCCTCATCTGAATCTTTCCACTTCATGAGAAACATTAATTCTCCACTGCTGTCCGTGGCACCAATTATTCGTTCAGGATCAAGACCTCTGGCAAAGCCTCTTGGATTATCAGCAGCATCTCTTTTCTTCTTTGATTTGCTATCATCAGATTCACTGTCAGATAAAGATTTTCTTTTTGTACCATCTTTTTCTTTACCAGCTTTTTGAGAATTAAGAAATGCTTCAATTAACTCTGGACAATCTAAATTTTCTTCAGGTTCCCAAGTATTGTCAGCATCTGTAAATCCCTTCCACTTCAGGAAATACTCCACCTTCCCATTCAGTACACGTCGGTCCAGTACTTTTTCCACCACAAATTCTTCAGGCTCTGCCTCTTCTACTTTTTTACTCTTTCCATTTTGTTTCTTTCCCATTTTTTGCAATGTAGTTTTATTGGAGGCCATTTTTTATTGCAGACTTGAAGAGCTATTATTCACCGCCTCCGAGCTGCTCCGGGTCCCGGGTCTGCGGCGTCTCCGGCCCTGCGCACCTCAAGCTCCAGCCACATCCCAAATTCCGCCAATTTTCACAGCCTTCTCAGGGAAAGGATTTTATTCTCTAGAGTCACCCTGTGGCGCCACCTGCCGGAGATGTCGGGAAACTTCGCACTTGAACTTTCTCCCTGGGCTGTCCTTTACGCTCCTCCCCGTTCTTTTTCGGAGGCTCCCCCTAAACGCATGCGCTTTCGGTGGGCAGCTTAGACCGCGAGAGACTACAATTCCCCGAAGACCATGCAAAAGAAAAAAAATCCCATGGTCGCGGGGAAGAGGCGGGAAAACGTGAGGTCTCGCGAGAGAACGGGATTGAGGCGGCTGCGCGAAGTGGGTGGAGCGGGGTGGAGAGAGTGAGGAGGAAGAGGAGGTGGTGCGGTCCCACAATACCAGGCGGGAGGGCCGTAGGCGGTTTGTATCCGGGCTGAGAGGTGCTCGGGTCCTCCGCGGACTTTGCTGCCTCTGTCTCTTTAACGCGAGAGGAAGCGATGCAGAGGGGTGGAAAATGGCAGAGCTGCAGATGTTACTAGAGGAGGAGATCCCGTCTGGCCAGAGGGCGCTGATAGAGAGTTACCAGAATCTGACCCGGGTGGCGGACTACTGTGAAAACAACTACACACAGGTGAGGAGCGCGAGCGCGCGGGCGGGCGCTGGCGGGCCGGGCCGAGGATCCACAGCCTGCCGCCCGAGTGACCAGCCCACTGGGCGGGGTGGGGAACTGCCCTAACCTCAGCGGCTGCCTCAGCCCCAACCCCAACCCCAACCCCAACCCCAACCCCAACCCCAACCCGAACCCCCAGCCGGGGAGAGCAAGTGGCCGGGCTGAGGGAGTCGGGCTGCGATACAGGAAGTGGCTGTGGTGGTTGAAACCGATAGAAGGGGAGAGAGAAAATGGGCGAGGGAACCCGGAGCTCGCCGCCGCCGCAGCCCGGCGCCCTCCTGCTGTCCGCCTCCCTTCGGGCTGGGCCCCCCGGGTCGCGCGCTGCCCTCGGCCGCCTTCCATTCGCTGGACTCCTGTGTGGGAGAGCCGGCTGCCCCTCGGTCCCGAGAGGGGTCTAGGACGGGGAGAGGAAAGGGCAGGGACGAGGCGCGGGGAGGAGCGGCAGAAGGGAGAGGAAAAGCGGGGTGTGTGTCGGGGGAGGGTGGGGTGGGGGCGATTATGTCAGTTCAACCCAGAGGGTGTGTCTTTTATTTATTTATTTTTTTAAAAAATTTGTCATGAGTCACATTACACAGACCTCCCCGAAGAGAGGAGGAAGCGAGTGGGGAGTGAGGGAGGGCGTGTAAGAGAAGTGAATCTCAAAATTCCTTTAAATTTGAAGGTTTGTAAATTTGCCTGGCTGTCCGTTTTCATGTCGGGTTTTTTCCCCCTCTCATCATTTTCACTTCCGCCCCACCATCATGTATTCTAGAGGTTGTTAGGACTATCGTTATTATAAAACGTAAATTGTTCTTAACTACTTGGAAAAATCTTACTCTCTCTTCCCCAAAAGTTCTTCAACTGTTGTCTTTATAAGTAACTTAAAGTAGAACGGTTGTAACCGCCCGTTGCTTATTTTCTGAGGTTTTTCTCTTTCCGACCTAAGTAAATGCATAGAATATGAATCCGGATAGATTAATAAGCTATAACCCAAACGTGTTTTGAAAGAATCGGGTTATTGCGATTCAGAACTTCAGTATTTACAGAAATGCCTCCCATGTGATTATCATTTTTAAGAACCAGTAGTTTTCTGTGTTGGCAAATGCTTTTAGTTTTAGGAGATACTGTTTTCAGAATATTTTGAATATTTCTCAATTTCCATATTAGTAACATTCTATCTTCAGTATCAACAGTAGGAGTTTATCTCATAAACTTCTTCAAGCTTTTACTTTAGTAGGACTTCTGATAAACTTGTTGAATGCCCACCACGGTCTACTGTATTGCTTGTTTTTGCAAACTTTGTAGTTAGCCTTTTAGAAAAATATTCTAAAATCTATAGGAACGTGAATATCGTTTTCAAAGAGAAAAGTGGTCTTGTAGTTTCGATGTTAACACATACAACGCGTATGCAAGCTGACAGGAAAAGCCTTAAAATTGAGGTGAATCTCAATGTATCCCCTGATAAGGCTGAAGGTTTTGAAGATTTTGAAAGTCAGAGTAAAAGCACAGGAAGTTAATTTGCCCCCAATCCAGAAAAGTCATTTCTTGTAGAAGTCAGTAAATAAGTACTTCATAAAAGGGTGGCTTCTTTTGTTTTGCGTGTTGGGAAATCTGACAAATGTATGGTGTGGTAACTGCTATGTGTTGGCAAATGCAAACGTGTTTTAACTTGTCTGTCGACTACTTTTTTTTCAGGTAGTTGTGTGCTGTAAGGTTTTTATTTTTTCCTCCCTGAGCTTGTTTCTCTTCTCTTGCCACTATCATGTAGCTCTGAAACACTTTTAAACTTTATTGGTAATATTCCTAGTTAAGATAAATCATGGTATTTCTCCTGTAGTCTCTGTTAAACATGTTAGTACCATGGTGCCATAGCCATTGCCAGTGGCCCCAAATTGTTTTTGGTTGTTCTAAACTTGACACCAGTGAGGTATTCTGATTTTCCTGTGGTGGGGGGGGGGGGGGAGATGAAATTCACACATAATGTTTATTTTAGTAGCCTTGAAACCTTGGGCAGCATGATGCAGGCTACTAAGTGCCTTCCTGAGACGCTCAGGTGAGGTCAGGCTCAGAAAGGCTCAGAAGATGATGGAGACTGTGGAAGTTGATATAGTAGCTGTCTTTGTGAAATGCTGTGCTGCTAACTTTGGTGCTGTGAATAGGAAACAAATAGTGCTAGGAATATCCATTTAGATGTCTTTTGAGATCTTTCTATATCCTTTCTGTGACCCTGATTGGGTTATAACCAACATCCTACGTAAACATGCCACCTCTCGGGGAAAATACGCAGTCACTTGTGTTTTGAGAATTTTTTATACCCAAGATGAGTTAATTTATTGCCTGGGTGATTTTTATCCTGAGAGTTCAATTTTCGTTTTGTTTTCCTACAGTTTGGAAGTACAGTTCAGCTCAGGTGAGTTGTTTAGCAGACAAGTTCTTTTGGCTGTAGTGCAGTTGAGCCTAGAGCACGTTCTCAGCTCGTCGGGTCCTGTTGACTTTAATTATTAAATTGTTTTATTAATGGCAAAACTTCTCAAAAGAGTATTATTGTAAAAAGGATGGTGCTTTTGAAATTGCTATGGGGAAATAATACTCAAAATATAAAATATTTTTTATAAAGACATGAGGAATAATCTTTGCCTTTTTCTGTCTTTAGTTTGAATTTTTCTGGTGGGTTATGTCAAGGACAATACTCCTCAACTTGCACACACTCTTCTGGGCAGTTCTCTTTGCTCTACTTTAGGGTCTGTATTGCCTTTGTCATGGGAACTGTTTTGGGGAATAGGAAGGTAAGCTAAGTGAAAAGGAGTAGAAACTGCTTAAGAAAGGTTTCTCAGCATGCAGATTGCTAGATTGGGGAAAGACGTACAAGTCTTCCATACAACTTGTTAATTTAATTTTTCTGCCTGGCATTCCCCCAATCAGAGCTACATTTGGGTTAACAAGTATATTCCTTTTTTTTTTTAATCTGGGACTTTTTTTTTTTAAGATTTTATTTATTTATTTATTCATTTGTCAGAGAGAGAGAGAGAGAGAGAGTGATCACAAGCAGGGGGAGCAGCAGAGGGAGAAGCAGGCTCCCTGCTGAGCAAGGAAACCCATGCGGGACTCCATCACAGGACCCTGGGATCATGACCTGAGCTGAAGGCAGACGCTTAACGACTGAGCCACTCAGGCGACCCTAACAAGTATATTCTAAAGTCTGGGAGTATGAAGTGTGAAGGGGATATCATCAGTGAGCTACTTAGTTTACCTTGTTGTCCTTTTTCCCTGATGTTAGCTTATGCTCATTGCTCATTATGCACATTTGATCTTGGAAGGCAGGTAATTTTTGAGAGGGAATACTTTGGAGTAGGTAAAAGCTAACATTTGTGATACTGTACAATGCATGCCAGTTATAAATAATGTCAATTACTACAGTAATTCTATGATTTTCTTTTTTTTAACAGATGATCAGTCTGCAGTTCAGAGGCATCAAATACCTAGCCTAAAGTTCTGTATCTTGTATTAGACAGTGTCTGGAATCAAACCCATATTTTCTAATTCCATATCCTCAGTTCCTTTTTTTTTCTTTTTTTTTAAAGATTTTATTTAATTTGACAGAGAGAACACAAGCAGGGGGCGTGAGAGAGGGAGAAGCAGGCTTCCCGCAGAGCAGGGAGCCCGATGCAGGGCTGGATCCCGGGACCCTGGGACCGTGACCTGAGCTGAAGGCAGACGCTTAACGACTGAGCCCCCCAGGCGCCCCTCCTCAGTTCCTTTTAATGAATACTGACTGAATGGGGTATTTACCTCAGCATAGAGGATAAAAAGCTGGTGTGAAGAGGGTACTATAATCGCTTCTATTTATTGAGTACCTACTCTGTCATAGTCTTTGCTGGTTGATTTGTATTATCTTTAATCCTTACAAAAACTCTCCATGATAGGCAGTATTCTCACAGATGAGGAAATTAGAAGTCAGAAAAGTTAAATGAGTTTTGTTTGATTATACAGTTAGTAATTGGCAATCAGGGTTTCTGCCTAACTCTGAGAGGCTCCAGAGGCTACACTCTTACTTTATCACACTGTCTCCAGACTCGAATGAATCTAGAACTCAAGAGACTAATTCAGGTATGTCATGGGAGGGGCGCCTGGGTGGCTCAGTCATTAAACGTTTGCCTTCAGCTCCGGTCATGATCCCGGGGTCCTGGGATCGAGTCCTGCGTCGGGCTCCTTGCTCAGTGGGAAGCCTGCTTCTCCCTTTCTCACTACCCTTGCTTGTGTTCCTGCTCTCTCGCTCTCTCTCTGTCAAATAAATAAATAAAATCTTTAAAAAAAAAAAAAAAACGTCATGGGATAGATAGACTCTTGTTGGGCAAGTCTAGGAACCTAACAACTATTTAATCGTTTGTTCTGAGTTCCAAGTTGGAAATAAAAGAACAGGTATGTTTGTAATATGGGGGCTTCCCTTCATCACCAAAGTGCTGAATTATAGGAATCAGGCTAATTTTCATTGAGCTTAGTGGATTCTTTTCCTTTCTGTACATCCTTGTCTATTTTTAAAATTCGGATTCAGCTTTGCAATTGTGATAAGAAAATCTGTAGAATAATTAGTGGAAGTTAACAGGGGCATCAGGGTGGTTCTGTCAGTTAAGCTTTCCCTTTGGGACAGGTCATGATCTCCTTGTGCTGAGATTGAGCCCCATATTCCTGCTCAGCGGGAAGTCCGCTTCTCCCTCTCTCTCTGCCCCTCCCCCTGCTCATGTTTGCGCGCGCTCTTTCTCTCTCTCAAATAAATAAAATCTTTAAACAAAATTAGTAGAAGTTAACAAAAAAGTCTTGAAATATTATGGTTACTTCTGATTTCCACATGAACTAGATTCAGGTAAAGACAGTCAAAATGATTAAGGAGATTAGGATGGATTGGAAATGATGTAATTCTTAGAATTGCGCTTTGCATTTTGAGTACAGCAGGGGCTAGTGTAATTAGAGATCTAGGTTGGAAATGTAAATGAATTAAATAGGCTTTTAGTAATGTACAGTGTGGTGACTATAGTTAATACTGAATTGTGCATTTGAAAGTTGCTAAGAGAATGGGTCTTAAAAATTTTCACCACAGGTTGGGGCGCCTGGGTGGCTCAGTCGTTAAGTGTCTGCCTTCGGCTCAGGTCATGATCCCAGGGTCCTGGGATCGAGCCCCGCGGAGCCTGCTTCTCCCTCTCCCACTCCCCCTGCTTGTGTTCCCTCTCTCACTGTGTCTCTCACTGTCGGATAAATAAAATCTTTAAAAAAATTTTTTTCACTACAGGAAAGAAAAATATTACAACTGTGTGGTGACGGATGTTAACTAGATTTATTGTGGTGATCATTTTGCAGTATATACAAATACTGAATGATGTACATGTGAAACCAATGTTAACGACATTATAGTTAAAGTAAATACAGGGCTTTTTAAAAAATACTTTGAGAGAGACCGAGTGAGAGAGTATGAGTGGGGGAAGGGGCAGAGGCAGAAGGAGAAGCAGACACCCCCTTGAGCAGGGATCCCCATGTGGGGCCTGATCCCAGGACCCCGAGATCACGATCCAAGCCAAAGGCAGACGCTTAACCAACTGAGCCATGTGCCCCAGGACTTTATTTTTAAATTTTATTTATTTTTTCAAATCAGGGCTTTAGGTAATTTTATGGCAGATCCTCAATTAGTTGTTAGATTGATCTATACCATGCCACAACATGTTTGTTTTTTATTTTTTTAAAGATTTTATTTATTTGCCAGAGAGAGACACAGCGAGAGAGGGAACACAAACAGGGAGAGTGGAAGAGGGAGAAGCAGGCTCCCCACGGAGCAGGGAGCCCAACGCAGGACTTGATCCCAGGGCCCTGGGATCATGACCTGAGCTGAAGGCAGACGCTTAACGACTGAGCCACCCAGGTGCCCCACAACATGTTTATTAATGTTGCAGTGAAGCAGATAGGATCTGACCTTGCATATTAGGTTTTAACAAAAGTCCATTCATAAGGATAGAATATTATATCAATTCTTAATAATAATACTCTCAAGAATACAGATTATTTTTTACGGCTGTATGTCCTTTGAAAGTTTGTGTTAAAACTAATGTCCTGGAACGCCTCGGTGGCTCAGTCAGTTAGGCGTCTGACTCTTGGTTTCCACTCAGGTCATGTAATCAGGGTGGTGAGATGAAGCCCTGCGTTGGGCTCTGTGCTCAGTGTGAAATCTGCTTGAAATTCTCTCCCCCTCCCCCTCTAACCCTCCCCAGTCAAAATAAATAAAGTCTTTTTTTAGAGATTTTATTTATTGGGGCACCTGGGTGGCTCAGTCGTGAAGCATCTGCCTTCGCCTCGGGTCATGATCCCGGGGTCCTGGGATCGAGGCCTGCCTCTCCCTCTCCCACTCCCCCTGCTTGTGTTCCCTCTCTCGCTGTGTCTCTCTCCGTCAAATAAATAAATAAAAAAAAATTTTTTTTGATTTTATTTATTTGACGGAAAGAGAGAGAGAGAAGTGAGAGAGGGAACACAGTAGGGGAAGTGGGAGAGGGAGAATGAGGGTCCCCGCTGAGCAGGGAGCCCGATGCGGGGCTCAATTCCAGGACCCCGGGATCATGACCCGAGCCGAAGGCAGACGCTTCACGACTGAGTCACCCAGGTGCCCCAAAGTAAATAAAATCTTAAAAACAATAAATAAAACTAATGTCTTCTCCTTTTTCTTTTTGTAACCTTCATACTAGTAAGAACTTTACCTGTGGTGCTTTGATCTAGTCCTGATCTGTTGAGATCCTGAGTTTTAGCATGCTTGTGTCTTTTGGACATCCTGGTCCCTCAGGATAATGACACTTTTTAATTCCTTCTTTGTGCTTCTGCTTCCTCCATTTGGTTCTGATAGCTGAAGAATGCTAATACTTCTTTAGTGGAAGAAAGGTATTTGAACAAATGGAGGTCTGATCTGTGCTTGTGGTTGGAATAACCCTGCCATTTCCAATCCAGCGTAATCCCAATTATTTAGAATAAACCTATATATCTGTCTTGAGTGAAATTTGACCTAGGAATTACATCTGTGAGTTAACAGACAGAAATATATTAGCCAGAAAGGAAGAGCACTAACATTGGGAGAAGAGGTTGAATCAAACATTAGATTATGTAGATGTAATTCCATAAAAATTCCATGTTGGTATGAAAAGTAAGTTTAAAGTAATAGTTAAATGCTAATTCAGGGGCATTAAAAAAGTTTGAAGAGTGCCTGGCTGGCTCAGTCAGTCTGAAAAGCACGCGACTCTTGATCTTACTCTTGAGCTCTGAGTCGTGGCTTTGAGCCCCATGTTGGCTATAGAGATTACTGGGGAAAAAATAGAAAAAAAAAACTTAAAAAAAAAAGTTCAAATTTTGGGGGAGTTGTATAGTTTTTCTAATGTCTTTTTGTGTCGATTTTGATCTCCATTGAAGTGTTTGATTTTAGAAGAAATAATAGTCAAACCCCAGAACTAGAAACTTTTTATTCCCTAATTGTTTATTAAGACACTATATCAAAAAATAAGGGATTTAAAAAAAAATTATAGCATTAAGCGGTGCCTGGGTGGTTTAGTCGGTAAGCGGCGAGCTCTTGATCTCAGGGTCATGAGTTTTCAGCCCTGTGTTGGAGCCCAGTATGGAATCTACTTAAAAAAAAAAAAAAAAAATTACAGCATTGAGAAGAGAAAACATTTGGAAAATAGTAATTATTGGATTTTATTTTTATTTAAAGTTTTTTTTTTAAAGATTTTATTTATTTATTTGAGAGAAAGAGAGAGAGTGAACATGAACAGGGGGAAGAGGGAGAAGCAGACTCCCTGTTGAACAAGGAGCCCGATGCTGTACTTAATCCCAGGACCCTGGGATCATGACCTGAGCTGAAGGCAGACGCTTAACCGACTGAACCACCCAGGCATCCCTGGATTTATTTCATTTCATTTCATTTCATTTATCTGAGAGCAAGAGAGTGAGAGAGAGCATGACCTGGGGGAGAGGCAGATGGAGAGGGAGAGACAGACTCCCCGCTGAGCAGGGAGCCGGATGCAGGGCTCCATCTCAGGACCCTGGGATCATGACTTGAGCTGAAGGCAGAAGCTTAACCAACTGAGCCACCCGGGCGCCCCTGGATTTCATTTTTATTTTATTTTATTTTATTTATTTTTTTAAAGATTTTATTTATTTGACAGAGGGAGAGAGACAGTGAGAGAGGGAACACAAGCAGGGGGAGTGGGAGGGGGAGAAGCAGGCTTCCCACCGAGCAGGGAGCCCGATGTGGGGCTCGATCCCAGCACCTTGGGACCATGACCTGAGCCGAAGGCAGACGCTTAACCGACTGAACCACCCAGGCGCCCCTGGATTTCATTTTTAAAGGAAATAGCTGATCTGATCATTTTAACAGTAAACATTAATTCCTTAGAAAGGAGACTTGAAATTTTCTATTGAAGTTCTTTAGTGTTACCACTCTGTGTCAGCTGAAATAAGTACACTTAACTTTGGATCTACTAATTTTCTCTATTTACAAAATGAAGTTTTCTTAGACATAGTTCGTAGTAAATTGAAGTTTGTGAAAAAATCTGAAGGCAAAATAAAACATCCTTAGAAAGATGTGTATTTGTTATGAAATAGATTCTAATTTTTTTTAAAGATTTTATTTATTTATTTGACAGAGAGAGAGAGAGAGAGAGCAGGAACACAAGCAGGGGGAGTGGGAGAGGGAGAAGCAGGCTTCCCGCAGAGCAGGGAGCCCGATGCGGGGCTCGATCCCAGGACCCTGGGATCAAGACCTGAGCCGAAGGCAGGCGCTTAATGACTGAGCCCCCCAGGGGCCCCAGATTTTCTTTTTCTTGATAAGTCGATTTTGTCAATTGTGTGTTTTCAAGAATTTGTTCATTTCATCTAGGTTATCCAGCTTGTTGGTGTATAATTGTCCATAATATTCTCTTACAATTTTTTTTTTGGTCTGTAAAATTAGTAGTAATGTCCCCACTTTCATATCTGAGTTCTATAATTGGATCTTCTCTTTTTCCTTCATCTAGTTAAAAGCTTGTCAGTTTTGTTGATCTTTAAAAAGAAAGAAAGAAAGAAACCAGGCCTTGGGCATGGATTTTTCTCTATTGTGTATCAATTCCCCTTGTCCTTTATTTTGGTTCTGATCGTCATTATTTCCTTCCTTTTATGGTCCTTAGTTTGCTCTTTCCTAGTTCCTTAAGGTGTAAAATTAGGTTATTGAGTTGAGATATTTCTTCTCTTATAATGTGTTTATAGCTGTAAATTTCCCTCAGCACTGCTTTTGCTACATCTCGAATTTCGGCGTCTTGTGTTTTCATTTGTCTCAAAGTATTCTCTAATTTTCTTGTGATTTCTTCTTTGGCCCATTAGTTGTTGTTTAAAAGGGTGTGATTTAATTTGCACATGTTTGTGAATTCTCCAGTTTTCTTTCTGTCACCGATTTCTAGTTTCATTAGGTTATGATAAAAAATACTTCAGATGAGTTTAGTCTTTTAAAACTTATTCATACTTGTTTTGTAGACACCATAGGGTCTGTCCTGGAGAATGTTTCATAGGCGCTTGAGAGAACTGTGTTCTGAAGTCGTTGGGTAGCATGTTCTCCGGGGCCTCACTGGTCTGTGCTGTTGTTCCGCTGTCCTATTTCTCTGGTCTCTCTCTGGTTGTTTGATCCATTATTGAAAGTGGTGCATTAAGATCTCCAACTAATACTGTATTTGTCCCTTCGGTTATGTGAATGGTTGCTTCATAGATACTGGGATCTGTCCTTTGGTGTATGAGTCTCTTAAGAGACAGCATGTACACTTGGATCTTTTTTATAGATTTATTTATATACTTGGGTATTATTTTTATATATATTCCGCCAACACCGCCTTTCATATAATTACTGGTAAGGGAGGATTTACTACTGACATCTTGCTGTTTGTTTTCTGTTTCTGTGTGTCTCAGAGAGTTTTTGTCGCTTATTTCCTCCATTACTGCTGCCTTTGGGATTAGTTGATTTTTTATAGTGACATGTTTTGATTTCCTTTTGTTTAAATTCTTTTTTTTTTTTAAAGATTTATTTATTTATTTATTCATTTATTTGACAGAGAGACAATGAGAGCAGGAACACAAGCAGGGGGAGTGGAAGAGGGAGAAGGAGGTTTCCCGCCAAGCAGGGAGCCCGATGTGGGACTCGATCCCAGGACCCCGGGACCACGACCCGAGCCGAAGGCAGATGCTTAACGAGTGAGCCACCCAGGCGCCCTCCTTTTGTTTAAATTCTTTATGTATTTTGTTTGTGGTCTGTTTCTTTTTGAGTCAATTCTGATAATTTTTAATCTTTGAAGGAAATTGACATTTCATCTGAATTGTCAAGTTTTTTGGCATGAACTTGTTTATAACATTTCCTCAGTAGACTTTTCACCTCTGTATAATCTGTAGTGATGTGATCTTTCTCATTCTTTATAATGGTAATTTTTGTCTTTGTTTCTCTTGATCACTTTGGCTAGAATTTATCAGTTTATTGATTTTTCCTTATAGAACCAATTAAAAAAAAGAACCAATTTTTTTTATTTCATTGATTTTACTTATTTTTATTTATTTTTAAAGATTTTATTTGAAAGTGAGAGAGAGTACAAGCTGGGGGGAAGGGCAGAGAGAGAGGGAGAAGCAGGCTCCCCACTGAGCTGGGAGTCTGACACGGGCTCTATCCCAGGACCCCAGGATCATGACCTGAGCGGAAGGTGGCTTTTAAACTGACTGAGCCACCCAGGGGCCCATTGTGTCTTCATACTCACTTACGTTTTCTTCTGTGATGTCTAATTTTTGTTAATCTCATCCCACGTATTTTACATCTCAGACATTGTCACTTTATCTCTAGATGTTTGATTTGGGTCTTTTTAATCTCATGTCTACTTTTTAAACATGTGCTGTACATTTAAAATAGCTTTTAATTTCCTGTTTGCTAATTCTAGCATCTTTGTTCTCACTTTCTGTTGATTGCCCTTTACTTCTGACATGGCAGATGATTCCATTGATATGTTCTGGTTTCTCGCTGACAAGTATCTCTTTATGATACGGTTGATAATATCTTTGGTAAACTTTCATGTTCCATTCACTGCTTGTTTTAAAGGTTTTATTGACCATAATGTCTAGTTTTAACTGAACTACCCCTCACAAAGTAGCAGATATGCCTAAAAAAAGATTACTTTAAAAAAACTGAATTAAATATTGTATTAGAAGTGCAAGCCCAAACGAACAACAAGAAAAAGCCAAAATGACAGTTCTTCTGTGGATATTGTGATTTATAAGAAATACATATTTGGTTCCTGGCAGAGAGTTTTTAAAACCCTTTGACTTTCTTAACTGATCAAAGCAGTGACGATGTCTTCTGCTTTTCATAACTAGCCCCTTCCAACCGTACCCGACTTTATGTTAGCGCTCTGACTTCTGGAAAGCCTCTAAGGGTGGAGGCTGGCTGCCTGGAGAACCACCCATGTGATTAGAGGGTTGGGATTTTCAGTCCTACTCTCTCCTACCTCAGGAGAAGGGAGAGGGAAGAGGGACAGGAGATTCTGTCCAGTCACTGAAGGACAGTGATTTAATCAATCATGCCTGAGTAATGAAACTGTCATAAAAATGCTGAATTTACTGGTTCTGAGAGTTCGGTTTTGGCAAACACATGGAAGTTCTGGGAGGATGGCATGCTTGGAGAGGGCATGGGAGCTTTGTGCCCCTTCCCCCCATACTTTTCCTTATTTGTCTCCTCCATCTGGCTATTCCTGGGTTATTATCCTTTTATAATAAGATGATACTCTAGTGAGCAACACTTCCTGAGTTCTGTGAGCCACAAATTAAAGCAATCAAGAGAGGAGATTGTGGGAACCTTTGATTAATAGCCGGGTGGTCGGAAGCACAGGTAACAACCTGGATTTGGGATGGCATCTGAAATGGGAGTACAGCAGTCTTATAGGACTTCTTATTAGTTGGCCCTTACACTGTGGGATCTGACTGTATCAGACTGAATTGAACTGTAGGACACTGATGGCCGTCCCTGGACAGTCAGAGAGTATCTGGTCACAGAAGTGTTCAGTGTGGTAGGAGAGTAGAGGAGATACACAGGAGTGTTTTTCTCTAAGATGTTCAGCTTCAAACTGTTCAGAGCTCCTTGTCATCCACATGAGGAGGTTGAACAGATGGTTTAATCAAATCTAGTAAGAAGTTGGCAAAGTCAGATTTATTAAAAAGATTCCTACTGTGGCCACCTTTTTATAAAAGCAAGTTAAGAGCCACTGGCAAAACAGAAGAACCAGACTTGGTGAAGAAGCCGTTTGAGCAGGTGAAAGCTAAAGAACTCAGTGTCTGCATAGGAGATTCACCAGAGGGACCAAGGAAAGATGAAACGGGGACTTGCAGGGTCTGGATCCAGATGCGGTGCCCTTTCAGGCTACCTGTGTGTATTGACTTTGGTGGTAGGATGCCAGTGGGCATTGTTACCTGAGGATGTTCTCTGTCACTTTCAGATCTAATATCTGAGAAGAGTAACTTAATGATACATATGACAGAGACCGTTATTAGACTGTCAAGAAACATATGAAAAACAGGAAATTGTAAAAGGGAAGAAGGACATTGGGAGAGGGAGGTAAACACAAATATTTTGGGAACAGTGAGTTTCTTTTCTTGGGTAGCTAGGAAAAAGTCAGTCTGCCCTTGAGCATGTTGTCTGGAGTAATTAGGAAAAAAAAAAGTTCTTTATGCTCTGAAAAACTTTGAGAATTTAACTGGAGAGTGTGTATGACAGGTTTTCTCTATGTAATGTCTACATTGGCCTTAATTTAGTACCTGCACCAAGTCAGAACCATTTCCCTCATCTGAATTTTCTCAGGCTTTGTTCTGTTTTTAAAGTATTATGAATAAAATGTAAATAATTTCAAACTTTTTAAAAAAATATTTTACTTTTATTTTATTCATGAGAGACAGAGACAGGCAGAGGCAGAGGGAGAAGCAGGATCCCTGCGGAGCAGGGAGCCCGATGTGGGACTCCATCCCTGGACACTGGCATCATGACCTGAACCGAAGGCAGATGCTTGAGTGACTGAGCCATCCAGGCGCCCTTCATATTTTTTATATAAATGGTGTGGCATTAATATTTCTTTATCTAGACCTGGTGAATACAAGATTGTTTAATAGATTTTTTGTTTGTTTAGCTGCGAAGAAACGTTAACTTCAATTTTCCTGGGACTATGTTATTAGCCTGTCATAATTGCCCATGATTCTAGGTATGGCTTTATCAGCTCCTTTATCACTCTAGCCCAAAACACAAACTTTTTTTTTTTTTTTAAAGATTTTATTTATTTGACAGAGAGAGACACAGCGAGAGAGGGAACACAAGCAGGGGGAGTGGGAGAGAGAGAAGCAGGCTTCCTGCGGAGCAGGGAGCCCGATGGGGGGCTCGATCCCAGGACCCTGGGATCATGACCTGAGCCGAAGGCAGACACTTAACGACTGAGCCACCCAGGTGCCCCAAACTTTTTTTTTTAATCTTTGGCATACAGAAAGACCTGGTAAAGTGCATGTTTATTACCTAATTTGTGTTTGTAGTGGATCACTAGAAATCATCCAAGAATTACTCATGTATTTCCATTTTGGTGACAGGTGTTGTCGTAAGCATTTAGCATATGAGGGTGCTGTTCATCCTTACTTGTGACTGTTCTGAATTAATTGTGACAAGCTAATAAGAGCTTTTGAAAGTTTCATTCCAGGCTTCTTGAGCTAATATTTTGCCTCTGGCCAGTGGGGTAGACTGCACATTAATTTTGATACTCTTTAAAGACATGTGCGCAGTTACTGTTCATTTAAGCCAGATGGCATGTGTCAACTCCTGTTCCTGGAAAGGGAGAGGTTTTTTTGGAGGGGGAGGGGCCTTTGTAGTAAAACCTTACGTGTCTTCTTATGGAGCTCTTCTCTTTACATAATAAATTAGTACGTGTCTTCTTATGGAGCTCTTCTCTTTACAGGAATTTGTACTTATAGAAGATTTTCATAGCACTTTAAGCACTTCTTTCACTTACGAAGAGGATTCTTAGGGGATTGGGCACAGATGGTTTTGTATGTAAATTCTTTTGCAGTTGTGCAGTAGCAAGGAATCATTGATAAAGTTACATAGAACGAATACTGTTTTTTAGGATAAAAACAAACAAGAATTCATAAGAGAAGGAGTAAGTGGCCCTTTTATGTTTTTACCAAGCTGCTTACAGTCAGAATCTGAGTCAGGGGATTGGCTGGCTCTGGACAGAACTCTTAATGATGGAGTGTCGCTGCATTTGGAGCCCCTTAGAAAATTGCTCTGATCCAGAGTCAGCCATAGGTAGTCTTCTCTACACGAGCACCGTGAATTCCAGCGCTTGGCTTTTAACGTGCATCATGAATCACCTTACCTTGAAGTTTATTTTTCCATTATAATTTTTATTTTTTTCAAGCAAGTACAGGTAGGTAAGTGTTTGAATTCTGCAAGCATTTGGTTTTCATTTATCCTGACTAAATCCTAAGCTGCTGAACTTTAGTGACACTTTTTGATTTTCACATCCATAACTCCCAGGAATTTAGGATGTGAATTTGGGTATTGGTAAAGTGGCTTTTCTGTGTTCTTATTTTCTTGGTAATTGATCTTAAAAGTATTATTTTACTGGGATGCTTATCAACATTTTCATTTTTTTCAAGGTGTTGACTTTAAGGTGAAAACAATTTCAGTGGATGGCAATAAGGCTAAACTTGCAATTTGGGTAAGAGTTTTAAAAATGTATTTTGTACAAGTATTCAACTTGTATTTTTTAAAGAAGCAGAAGTTGATGTGTGTAGAGTTCTAGAGGGAAACAAGTTGTATTAAATAACTTTTGGACAATTTGTTGGTTAATGGATAAACAATAAATGGCTATGTCTTATATTGGGTAATGAGGCAGAGACTTGTTTCACTTACTCAGAATTTTAAAATATATAATCCCTTGAGAATACTTAAAAGCAGAATAAAGTATAGAAAAATCATCTTATCTGCCAGAACGGATTATTGCTATTGAATATGTTTCTTTAAAGTTTTAAGAAGACAGTGTATACTCACCTAACACTGAAGGCAGTTGTTGGGGAGAAGGGGATGAAGTGATGCTCAGGAAAAAAAGTATTTTTCATGTTAGTCTGTTAGTATATTCCTGAAATTTGAGTTTGCCAACTTTGGATCTATTTTCTACTCTCAGTGCCTAGTCTTTACTTACTGTCCTTTCATTTCCCTGTGAACCCAAACATTCTGATACATGTTGCTTTCCTAAGACCTTTTCATGATAGTGCTGACCAAATAAAATAGCAATAACTGTCAAAGACGTCCAAGATGCTTAGTGTCTATCTCTGTCTGCCCGTCTCTCTCCCACTCCTGTCTACCTACCTACCTACTTCTCTCTCTCTATCTAAATGATTGCCAATAGATTACATTACATATATAATTTATAAAACTATGCTCTTATATATCGGATTCCCACATATACTATGAGAACTAAATATATAAATACGTTTTTGTTACATGGGATAATTGGAACTGGTTAGCGGTCATCACACTGAGATGTACTTCAACATGGTGATGAAGTAGTAACTGGGCATCGGTTACAGATTGAAACAGCACGTGTTTATGTATTGTATGATCTGATTCATTTTCCTGGCATTCTCCGAATGGCATATTATTTCTAATACACATTTCATCCCAAATAACAAGTAACTGTGTAAGTGTGTCTCATGTTTTTCTGTTAATTTTTTTCTAACATGCAATACTTTACACGATCGGTAGCCTATTGGCCCCCTCCCCAAAATATAATTATGATATTGATAAGAATAGTAATGTCTAGCAAAAAACAATGTGGAAAATGTTGGACTAGGCCATAATAAAATATATCGAACAGTTTAAGAATGCTAGCTTCTCCCTGTACAAAAGTGGGAGCCTGATTTTCCGTATACTTTTCATGGTTGAATTTATCCCTTCTTTCTGCCCTTGCTACTGTTTTGTGAGATATACGTGTTAGAATAGGATCTAAGGCTTGGTGGTTTCCGTGAGATCTTTCTTTTATGCAAGAGGTATTGTTAAATTTACTTTTTAGTTCCTGTATAATAAAAAGGTTGGCAGGTATTACTGAAGTGACATCTTTATCATAGGCGTATAAATATTTTTTTAAATAAGAGGCTCAGTCTCAGAGCCCTGAGACCCTCATGACCTGAGCTTAAATCAAGAGTCAGAAGCTCAACTGACTCAGCCACTCAGGTGCCCCAAATGTTAATGTTCTTGTGTGTGAGTGTGTGTGTGTGTTTGTAATACTAACTCTGTCATGTGCTGCAAATATTTTTTTCCTGTTTGTCATTTGCCTTCAAATCTTGTTTAGGATGAGTGAGTGTGTGTATGGGGTATGGATGGTGTGGGGAGAGATGTTCTTGCCATACCAAGGTTTTAGTATTTTTGTGGTCAGACCAGTTTTTTTTTTTTTTCATGAATTTGGGTGTTACGTCATATTTAGGAAGGCCTCCTCACTCATAAATAGAAATACATGAGTCCATTGTTTCCTCTCAGTTCCTCTCCTGCTTCGATGCTTCTCCTAGGATCAGTCAAATAGAATAATCAAGTACAGCCCTGTCCTCACTGCTCCTAAAAGTGCCGCACACACATCACGGCCTACTTGGCACCTCTAAAGCTATTTTTCTCTATATCCTGCCCTCACTTCCACTCCCACGTTTTAATATTTAGTCTTTCCAGATCCTTCCTTGTCCTTTGTCCATTTCTAATCTTTAATAATCTCTTTTCTCCTCTCCCATCAGAGAAGAAAACCACAGATAGTAAGCTCTGCTTTTCTTATCTTACAAGGATGCTATTACACTTATTGCAAATTCCTGTCTTGAAAACAAAAACAAGCAAAAATCTTAACTTTTGACTATGTAAGCCTATAAATTTTATAGGTGTAATATATTCTGATCCAATATTGTGGCACAGGGTGTTTGCTCAAATTATCATACCTACTTAAACATTTTTATAAGTGGATCCAAAAAAATCAAGACTCTAAATAGCTGGACTAATTTAAATATTTGTGTATAAAGTGTCAGTCGTGTAGTATTTTAACATTAAACATACTATATTTTTTTTGCTCTAGTCTTTTTTTGTTTTGTTTTTAAGATTTTATTTATGAGAAAGAGCAAGAGAACCTGATCAGGGGGAGGGGTAAAGGCAGAGAAACAGACTGGATACTGAGCACGGGGCCTGACATGGGGCTCAATCCCAGGATCCTGAGATCATGACCTGAGCCGAAGTCAGACGCGTAACCAGCTGAACCACCCGAACCACCCAGGTGCCCTGCTCTTGTCTTCATGTTTAAAACACTTTATGGATATTTTAACTAGAACCACAGTTCTGATTTTTAAAAGATTTATTTATTTGTTTTAGGGGGAGGGGCAGAGGGAGAGAAGGAATCCTCAAGCAGGCTCCCCGCTGAGCGCAGAGCCCCACATGGGGCTCTATCCCAGGCCCCTGAGATCAGGACTTGGGCTGAAATCAGGAGTCGGATGCCCAAGGCACTCCACAGTTCTGTTTTTTATGTTGTGTCTCAGATCAGTTACTATAAGTTGATCTCAGTGAATATCAAGGGAAACAAAATTCATATTCAAATGCTTTCCGCTGTTTCTGGATATTAATTTATTATAGTGTGGATACGGATTTGTTATGAAAACAATTTTTCTGTTACAACCAAAAGTCTTGTGACTAAAATATTTCTTGCTTGGTCCTTGCCCTAACCTATATCACATTATCCAAATTATAATCTGCTTTAGATAGTAAGTACACGTCACTTGAATCACCTTTAATTTATATTACTGTTTTTTGAAAAGTTGAGTCAATATGCAAATTGAATAATTTTAAATATCAGAGGTTTTGTAAGAAACTTTGAAGCAAAGGGAATTTTTGTAAAGAGAGAAATCATTTTTATCATAAATTTATCTGTTTAGAAAGTTTAATTTTGTTAATTTTTTCACTTCAAGATGGCAGGGCTGGGGGCAGTTTCTGTAGTGGTGAGAGTCTGGAAGCAAGGACATTCTGCATTTATGTAAGCGTAGCTGGGGAAGAGTAGTAGATTTGCAGAGTGGTTTACTTTGAAAGTTATTTTCCTCTTAAGTTTCTCTTCTGGGGCCATAAATTACTCATATATTCTCTACCTGTTGCTCTTATATTAAAGCAGTCTCTATTTTGGCCAGGGACAGAAAGTAGGTAAGTAGGAAAGTAAGTAGCTGGAGCCCGTCACTGCTGGTTTAAAATGCCTCTGCAATCTTATAAACCTCTTAGAGGTTATGAACATGTTTTCTATCTGAAGGAGCGTCTGCTTGCCCCATAGCTAAACTCGGATTTACAACCATGAGACTGGCAGCTAAGTTGATGTTTGACATATGTCTTCACTTTTCTTCAGGTTATTTGATATTAGCAGAGTGGAAACTTTTTCTTACAGGGCAGATGGTAAATATTTAGTCTAATCCTAAGACAGGCCATGTGGCATTGTATAATCGAACAGGCCTGGCTGTGTTCCAGTAAAACTTTATTTAATAAGACAGGTGGTGGGCGGAGGGAGCCGTTTGTCAACTGCTGCTTTGCATAATCTTAGGTATCTTGAAGCCACAGTCCAAGGATGGTAGAAAGAAGACAGAAGGAACCAGGTCCGGAAGTACAGACTTGTTAATTAGTTTGGGTTGGTTGTTTGGTTGGTTTCCAAGGAAAGTTGAGCAACTATCCTGTGGCAAGAATTGCTCTAGGCACTGGGGTTAAACCGATGATTAAGCAGATGAGGTCTCTTTCCTCACGAAACTTGCACTTCCTAGCTGGTGTGCATCTTTTATGTTCCTCTCCCCCAATATGTGTCAGAAACATGTGATAGCAAGTGGTTTGGTTTTATGCATTTTCCGAAAAGAAGATATAGAGAAAATACTTTTAAGAGTCCAACCTAAAAATTGCTTACCTAAAGTAAGACACTCCTGTAATTCTCTTTTAAAACAAAATAAGTGGTTCTCAGTCTTGATTCTACATTAAAATCACCCAGGAAGGCTTTGAAAACTTCTGTCTTACTGTAGACCAATTAAACCAGAATCCCTGGGGGTTGGACCCAGGCATTGGAATTTTTCATTTCCCAGGAAATTTCACTGTGCTTCTGAAGTTGAGAACCATGGCTTTCAAGGAAATGGGTTTCATGTGTGATAAAAATCTTGAAGAAATACCCCTTTACTTAGATGCATTTTTCTAGACATGAGTCAGCATTTATTAATTTTATTTTATGTAACCCTTTTCAGTAAGAGAATGCATCTAATTTAAATTTCAAGTTTTAAATGAGCTTGTGCATGGATATTTTTAATAATGCTGTTTGACTTTCTACTCTTAATACTATTTATACTTTTTAAATTTAGTAATAATTGGTTGTCACCTTTAGGATACTGCTGGTCAGGAGAGGTTCAGAACATTAACTCCCAGCTATTATAGAGGTGCAGAGGGTGTGATATTAGGTAAGGTTTTACTTTACGATACTGCTTTAAGGATATTATTGTTTTATTATTGCAATTTCTGATTTTCCTTATCTGTGAAGGTCAGTGAGTTTTTTTTCTTCAGGTATGTATTTATGTAACTTGAAGTTATATTAGCTTCATTTAATACTAATGAATATTTAAACATTCAAAATTCCTTTTCAGTCCTTTGTCTAGCAATTAAAAGAGAAAGATCAGATTAATTTATTTGGCTTAAAAGCACATGTTGATGAAGACATAATTAAGGATTAATCGACATGTAATTGGTCTGTCTGAAGAGTGTTACCAGAAACTGATCTTCAGTCAGCAGTGCATTAACATTTGTGTGCGTTTATAAAGGAAGAAACATGCTAGTTGCGTAGTTGAATCTGTTTTATGAGTCCTAAAAAGTCTAACAAGGCACTTAACATCATTGATTCATAATCATACAGAATTTAAAAACCAAATGTGGATTCTCATTGTAAGTTGTTGAAAAGTACTTCTTACTAATATTCCTGGGAAAGTTTTAAAAATAAACATAAATAGTGAGATTTTAGGTTCATTTCATTAATTTAACAGCAACTTTTATTTTGGTTTAGCATCTTTAAGTTTAAAAAACACCTTTTTAAAAAAAAAAAAAAACCAACATTTATTTATTTGACAGTAGGAGAGCACAGGCCGGGGAGCAGCAGAGGGAGAGGGAGAAGCAGGCTCCCTGCTGATCAGGGAGTCAGAGGTAGGGCTTGATCCCAGGACCCTGGGACCATGACCTGCCGCGAAGGCAGTTGCTTAAGCAACTGAGCCACCCAGGCGCCCCTAGAAAACACTTTAAATTAATAAGGTCTTTATATGAATAAGCTCTTAATATATTTTAATGCAGTGGGATGGGAGATGAAAGTGATAACAGGGAGACAATCAGGATCTTATCCGTTAAGTTTACATATTTTTTCAAAGTTGCAAATTCTGGTCCTTATAATAAACAAATTAACAGGGTCATAGACGTTTGAATCCGTGGAAAAAAGTTTGGTATTTTGCCACAGATTTGGATCTGAATGTTTTCGTTTTTGGATAAATGTCTTTTATTGTTAAGAACGGGAACAGCTGTTGTTTTGCTTGAATTCATTTTCACTTATCACCCAGGATATAATTTCATTTCTCTCACGGTGTGTCTTAATGAAATTGAAGTGTGTGTATGTATATGTTTATTATTATTCTTTAATACACTTGTTTCTTCCATCTGCCTGAGTAGATACTGAATGTTCAGCATTTGAAGGCTTAGAAACAGACTTGCCTCTATAGAAATATTAGCTTGTAGTGAAATATCAAAAATACAATGCCATTGCTTCGTATTTTTAATGCTTATTTAATAAGTGACCCTTTTTATTTCAGTTTATGATGTCACAAGAAGAGATACCTTTGTCAAACTGGATAATTGGTTAAATGAATTGGAAACATACTGCACGAGAAATGACGTAGTAAACATGCTAGTTGGAAATAAAACTGGTAAGGTAAGAAGTCAGACATTTGGCATTTTGACTGGATTTCGGTAGCTTTTCTTAATCCTTATATTTATCTTTTAAGAAAATCGTGAAGTCGATAGAAACAAAGGCCTGAGATTTGCACGAAAGCATTCCATGTTATTTATAGGTAGGTGTGTGAACATTTATCCTTTCATTAGTAATGAGGAATTTTAAAATGGAGTTTTTGCTACATTTTTCTCTTTATGAACAGTAAAATGTATGTACCTAGTTCATCATTTTCTTGTGCTAACTGTAGAGCCAGGTTCATTTTTCCTTCTGTGTAAAAGAAAAAAAAGAATCGGTTCTCATTATGTGAAGTTGTATAGGACACAGATCATTCCTGTCAGGACACAGCGCATTGGGCAAAGCCGGGCACCCAGTGTGTGTTGTACCTTGCTGGTGCTTGTGCTGGCAGCAGTGGTACCACCTGGGAGTTTGTTAGAAATGCTTCATTTCGGTCGCAGCCCAGCTTTTCTGAATTAGAATCTGTATTTTTTTTTTTTAAAGATTGTATTTATTTACCTGTCAGAGCACAAGCAGGGGGAGTGGCAGGCAGAGGGTGAAGCAGGGTAAAGCAGGCTTCCCGCCGAGCAGGGAGCCCGAGGCGGGACTGGATCCCAGGACCCTGGGACCATGACCTGAGCCGCAGGCAGACGCTTAACTGACTGAGCCACCCAGGCGCCCCTGGAATGTGTATTTTAACAAGATCTTCATGTGACTTGAATGCACATTAATACTTGAGAAGCATGGTAAAATAGGGTTTGGCAGACTATAGCATGGGACCAAATCTGGTTCCACCATTTGTGTTGGAACACAGCCTTGCCTGTGCATTTACATGCTGTGTGTGGCTGCTTTTGTGCTTCATGGCAGAGTTCAGTGGTTACAGCAGAAACCATATGGCATTCAAAGCGTAAGATATTTACCATCTGGCCCTTTACAGGAAAAGTTTGTTGACCCCCTGTCTAGAAAAGTGGACAAGCTCTATCACTGTGGAGCTTTTTTAACGTTACAGGTTCCCTGGGCCTTGTCACAGGTCTGAAACTGGGCCTGGAAGACCGTTTCTAAAACCATCCTAGTTGATTCTGATGTGAAGCCAGCTTTAGGAATTACTGGTTTAGCTATTCCACTGTTAGAATCTTTTAGGAATTAGGAAATGGAAATAAAAGAACATCATGTATAGATAGAAGCAGGGTGCTGTAAGTGGAAGGTAATAGGCAATTTTAGAAAGGAATTGAGTACTACCTTTTCTGTTTACTTGCTGGGTGTCCTTCATTTTGATACATTAGTTCAGTAAACGTTTACTGAACACTGAGACTATAACAAACAGATGAACAAAATGGACAAAGTCCCTGCCCTCATGAAGCTTACATTCTAGTAGAGGAAACAGACTTAAATAAGTAAGTAGTGGTATGAAGGAGAGAGAGTATAATGGGGATGGGAGGTAATTAGGGGAAGTTCTTTGAGGTAGTGCCATTGGAACAAGAATCCATAAAATGAAGATCTAGAGGGAGAACATCTCAGGCTGACAGAATAGCAAATATTTCCTGAGGTAAGAACGAGTTTAGTGTGTTTAAGGGATAGGAAGAAAGCTTGTGGGCTGGGAGCATAGTGTATGTTGGGGGCAAAGGTGGTGACGGTGGGAGGTGAAATTTAAAAGGTCATGTTGGGCCTTGTAGGGTATGGTAAAGAAATGGGTTTTATTTTATTTATTTATTTATTTTTTTTTAAGATTTTATTTACTTATTCAAGAGAGAGAGAATGAGAGAGAGAGAGCACGAGAGGGAAGAGGGTCAGAGGGAGAAGCAGACTCCCTGCTGAGCAGGGAGCCCGATGCGGGACTCGATCCTGGGACTCCAGGATCATGACCTGAGCCGAAGGCAGTCGCTTAACCAACTGAGCCACCCAGGCGCCCCAAGAAATGGATTTTATTCCAAGTGTGGAAAGCAGGGGAGTAGTGCTGTGATCTGATATTCTCCTAAAAAGACCTGTTTGTACAGAAAATGGTCCATGAGAAGCAGAAGCAAGAGGCTTGTCATGGCCCAGATGAATAATGCTGGTGCCTTTGACTATGGGAGTGGTTATGGGTGGCTTCCGGAAGGTTGGCAGATCGAGGAGATCTTTGGTTGGTAAAGGTGACAGGCTCTGCTGATAGATTGGGTATTTTTTTTAAGGATTTTATTTTTTTCATTTGACAGAGAGAGAGAACTCAAGCAGGGGGAGTGGGAGAGGGAGAAGCAGGCTTCCTGCCAAGCAGAGAGCCCGATGCGGGGCTCATCCCAGGACTCTGGGTATTGAGGATAAGGAAAGAGAGCAATTAGGCGTAACTCTGAGTCTCTGGCATTTAGGATGAAGACATTGGATTTGACAAGATGGAGAATGCTGGTATTTTTTAAAAGAAAAGTTTCCACCAGGCATGCCGGGGTGGCTCAGTCATTAAGCGTCTGCCTTCGGCTCGGGTCGTGATCCCAGAGTCCCGGGATCGAGCCCCGCATCGGGCTCCCTGCTCGGCGGGAAGCCTGCTTCTCTCTCTCCCACTCCCCCTGCTTGTGTTCCCTCTCTCGCTATGTCTCTCTATGTTAAATAAATAAATAAAATCTTAAAAAAAAAAGAAAGGAACGTTTCCACGGAGTGGTGAGAACAAAAACCTAGTTAGAGTACAGTTGACCCTTGAACAATGTGGGGTTAGCGGTCCCGACACGTCCCCCCCCCGCCCGCAAGTCGGAAATCTGCGTATACCTTTGACTCCCCCAAAACTGAACTGCTAATTGCCTGTTGACCTGAAGTTTTACTGATAAAGTCAGTTAACACATGTTCTGTATGTTGTGTGTATTACATACTGTATTCTTACGGTAAAGCTAGAGAAAAGAAAATGTTATTAAAATCATAAGGAAGAGAAAATACCTTTTCGGTACCGTCCTGTGTTTATTGTAAAAAGCCATGTGTAACTGGAACTGCACAGTTCACACTGGTGTTGTTCAAAGGTCAGTTAGAGTCTGAAGAGAAAATGTGAAATAAGGAAGTGGAAACGGCTTACATAGGTTAAGTTTTGATGATAATTTTGCTTTGAAGGAGAGGGAGAACCCAGGTGGCTTCTAGAAGAGTGTGTGGGCTGGAAGGCAGGGTGGTTGGTTACTTGGTTGGTTAGTAAGATGGACAGTAATTTTGGCAGGCTTTTGAAAGCTGACTGATGTGATCCAGTAGTGAGGGCACATGATTCTTCAGTGAATGAGAAGGGATGGGATCCGAGAAGTAGAAAAGGGGATGCTCCTAGATAGCAGCAGGGACAGTTCATCCACTGTCACAGGAACGAAGGCAGAGCCTAAGGTCACAAATGCAGACAGGTTGGTGACTCTCTTGGTGGGATGATCAGTGCTCCTGTCAGATCGTTTCTATTTTTCTCAACATAAAGTTAGGTCATGAGCTGAGATAGAGGAGCTTTATGATACAGGAATAAGAGAGTCATCTCAGATAGTGAAAAAGGTAATTACTAGAGAAAGGTAGGATTGGGGAGCAGGGCTCAATGTCCACATGCGTTTCATGGGGAGCATAAATGCCAAAGGAGACCAGTGTCCATGGTTGTATATCATTTATCCAGTCACCTCTAGCTGCTTGGTTGCAGGCACAGAACAGCCCGACTGTTGAGCTTGGAGCCTGAATTTCCTTATTCTGAAATGGGAATAATAATCTGTTTTGGGGGTTGATTTTAAGAACTAACTGAAAAATTAAGAAGGAACTTTAGCATCATATTTGAGTAGGGCTTTACAGTGTACAATTCTATCACAAAATCCTGGGCTTACATACCCCTCTTCTTGTGGATAGAATTTGAATAGCTCAGCTTTGAGAACTGGGGGAAATTCACGAATATTAAACCTCTGGGGAGAAATTGCTCATTTGCCTCTGCATATACTGCCGGTTGATATTTATGCCATAATAATTTCCCAGGAAAACATCGGAATATGACCCGAAAAGAATAGACTGGCAGTTTTTTCTTGAATTTCAGAGGGAAGTGCAAAAACCTGTGATGGTGTACAGTGTGCCTTTGAGGAACTTGTTGGAAAGATCATTCAGACGCCTGGGCTTTGGGAAAGTGAGAACCAGAATAAAGGAGTCAAAAGTACACACAGGGAAGAAGGCCCTGGAGGAGGAGCCTGTGGTGGTTACTGTTCTGTGTTATAAACTCTGGGAAACTCCATCTCTTGCATATTTGATCACATAGTTACATCTTTATATAAACTTTTAACTGCTATTTTAGGGACCTTGCAGAACATTAAGAGGATTACACATCATGACCGAGTGGGATTTATCCCAGCAATGCAAGAGTGGTTCAACATGGGAAAATCAGTCAATGTAATACACCACACTAATAGAGCAAAGGATAAAAAGCACATGATCATCTCAATAGATGCAGAAAAGGCATTTGACAAGATCTAATACCCATTTATGATAAAAAAAAAAAAACTCAAGAAACAAGGAATAGAAGTGATCTTCCTCAAAATGATATGGCCATTTATGAAAACTGCAGAGCTAACATTATACTCAATAGTGAAAGACTGAAAGAGTTCCCTCTAAAGTCGGGAACAAGAGAAAGGTGCCCATTTTCTCCAATGGCATTCAACACTGAAGTAGAAGTGCTAGCCAGAGCCGTGAGATAAGAAATAGATATAAAAGGAATTCAAACTGGAAATGAAGAAGGTAACTATTCCTTTTTACATGATTCCATGATTCTATATCTGAAAATTCCAAAGAATCCACAATCAAACTAATAGAGTTAATAAACAAATTGAGCAAAGCTGCAAGATACAAGATGAACACACAAAAATCAGTTGTGTTTCTATTTGTGTGCAATCAGCAATCCAAAAATGAAATGAAGAAAGCAATTCCATTTAAATAGTGTCCAAAATAATAAAACATTTAGAAATAAATTTAAACAAGGAAGTGAAAGACTAAAAATTAGAAAAATTTGGTAAAAGAAACTAAAGGCCTAAATTAATGGAAAGAAATCCTTAGTTCATGGGGAGGAGGACAGTATTGTTAAAATGTCAATCACACCTAAACCTATAGATTCAACACAATCTTTCTTAACAAAATTCCAGTTGGCCTTTTTTCTTACGAAATGGAAAACCCAACCCTCAACTTCCTGCGGAATTGCAAGGATCCCTGGATAATCCAAACTAATCATGAAAAAGAAGAAAAGAACTGGAGGACTGTGATTTCCACAACAAAGCTACAGCGGTCGAAACAGTGTGGTACTGGCAAATCAACAGACTGGTAGTCTGATGGAAGAGAATTGAGAGTCCAGAAATAAACCCATACGTCTACAGCCAATTGATTTTTGACAAGGATGCCGTATTCCAACCAACTTGGAAAGAACAGTCTCTTCAACACATGGTACTTGGACAACTGGATTTCCTTGTGTGCAAGAATGAATTCCATTTGTGAGTAGAATGACCTCTACTCATACCATATACAAAAATGAACTAAAAGCTGATCCACAACTTAAATATAAGAGCTAAAACCATGAAACTCTTAGAAGGAAACACGGGGAAAATGTGCATGACCTTGGACTTGTCAATGGATTCATAGATGTAACACCAAAAGCATAAGTAGCAAAAAGAAAATGATAAAAGATACATTGGATTTCATCAACATTAAAACTCCTGTGCATTAAAGACATTATCAAAAAAGTGAAGAGACAGTACACGGAAGTGGGAGGAAATATTTACAAATCATTATTATAATTTTTTTTTTGAGAAAGAGAGAAAGGGAGAGATGGCAAGAGCATGAGCAGGGGAGACGGGCGGGCGGGGGGGGGAGTGAAAATCTTAAGTAGGCTCCACACCCAGCACTGAGCCTGACGATGGACTTGATCTCACAACCCTGAGATCATGAGCTGACCTGAAACCAAGAGTTGGGATGCTTAACCAACTGAGCCACCCAGGCACCCCTACAAATCATCTATCTGATAAGGGTTTAATATCCAAAATACACAAAGTACTCATTAACGACGGGACTCAACAACCAAAAGACAAACAACCCAATTAGAAAATGGGCAAAGGACTTGCATAGACATCTCTCCAAAGAAGATAGGCAGATGGCCAATAAGCACATGAAAAGATACTGAACGTCGTCATTAATTAGGGAATTGTAAATCAAGCCACACTTTGCCACTACTAAGATGGCTATAATCAATAAAAGAAAAAGTAACAAGTGTTGGTGAGGATGTGCAGAAATTGGAACCCTTATACATTGCTGGTAGGATATAAAATGGGGTAGCCTCTGTGGCAAGCAGTTTGGCTGTTCTTCAAAGAATTACCATACAACTCACCAATTCAACTCTTAGGTATATACTGAAAGGAATTGAAAACAGGAGCTCAAACAAATATTTGTCCACCAGCATTATTTACAATAGCCAAAAGGTGGAAACATTCCAAGTGCCCATCAACAGATAAGTGGATAAACAGTGCTGTTTATACACGATGAAATATTAGTCAGTCATAAAAAGGAATGAAGTTTTGATGCATGCCACGTCATAGCTGAACCTTGAAAACATTGTGCTAAGTGAAATGAGCCAGTTACAAAAGAACAAATATTGTATGATTCCACTTATATGAAATCTCTAGAACAGGCAAATTCATAGGGATAGAAAGTAGATGAAGGTTAACCGGGCCTGGGGCCGTGGAGGGTTACTGCCTAATGCTTATACAAATTCTGTTTGGGGTGATGGAACATGTTTAGAAACAGATAGTTGTGACGGTTGCACGTTCAATCCAATTCAACGGCTGACAGTGTGAATCTGATTAATGCACTGAAAAATGAATGAAATGATATATTTTATATCTTTTATATGTATTTCATCGCACGCAAATAATTTTTAAAAAGAGTTGAACAACCAGTAAAGCTGTTTTACCTGTAGCATGATGCGATTGCAAATAATATGATTAGCCGGGGCGCCAAGTGCAACAAAGGGATCACCTTCGTAGAAGTTGCTTCAAATTCCAGTTGTCTGGAAAGTGATGTGAAATAGATCACCTGCCACAAAAATATACCCAAGTAAATAACTTTTCACTCCCAATATCTGTGTGTGTTACAAACACTACTGAAACACTATAGCTTATTCATTGAAACAACAGGTTAAAGTTTAGTAAAAGATCAAAATATGTGAACTATGACTTTAGAATAAAGAAGGCAACATAGATTTGCTTCTTCCCACAAATCCCTGGCATGCTTTCCAAAGTTTCTTGCAAAAACCCAAAGTTTGAAACTCCTGACTATACAAAATCTGAGTTCTGTATGAGACCGTGAAGTCATTGACAGCCACAGAAAAGTGTCACTTTTTCTAAATTTTATTAGGTTGTTGTCTTTTACTATTTTAATTGCATTGATATTTCAGAAAGATCTAGCATTCAACGGCTTTTTCCAGTAGTTGTCTCACTTTGACCAGGTTTATTCACAAGTACTAGTAGGCTTGCTGGCTCAACGTTACCGAATAGTTAGCATGTGCCTGGCACTATGCGATCACTTACTCGGAAAATGCTAAGCTAGTTCTGTTCAAAAACAGCATGGAACTTCTGCTTAAAGGTGTTTTTTTTTTTTTTTTTTTTTAATTTTATTTTTTATTTCACTGAAGTCCAAACAAGTTTTGGGGGCTCCCCCAAACAGCAGAGACTTTAACTAAAAGTAGGAATTTCAAAGTCATTTGACTAGGAAACCTGATGGTCAATGTCTCTACGGAACAGACCTACGTTGAGGATGTAGGATTTGTGTTTTCCACCAGAACATTACTAAGGATTTAAGATTTGTGGCATCCTTTGATGTGTTAGATTAAGGACTCTGGACTCTGGATTAAGTACCAAATAGAGTAGAGCACTCCCAGCTTCAAGCCAAGGACTCCCTCAAATAATCAGGGAGTGTTACTGCTATGATCCTTGGAAGAAGTGTCCTTATTCCTCCCACCTTCTCCTGGCCTCCCTATCAAGCCCAGCCACCAGGTACCTGGATCTTCTTCAGGGCCAGACTCGTTTCGATGTTGCTAAATTGGTTCAGGAAATGGATCAACCACATCTTGCTAAGCTCGTTGATCTCTCCATCCTCAGTCTTCAGGTAGTACAGAAGACACATGGCTTTGGCCTTCACGAGTAACTGGTTCCTTACCGACCTCTTGCCTAAAAGGGTTCCTCCAATGGTGCCGGCCAGGTAGATGGGCTGACCTGTTTGGTTGAAGATTGGGAAGGTGATGTGTCTCAGGTCGAGGTTCTTGTTCATCTTCCAGGCAGCCAGGAGTGGGTTGGAGGGCACGCAGAGGCCCTGGTTCTTAGCGCACACCTGACTGTAGCGGATCTGGGTTCCGTTTTCCTCTGTCACATACAGATCCTGTACCATGTCGTCCAGTTTACCAATTTCCTCTAGGATTTCTTGTTCTAGCAGTGAGGCCGTGTTGGAGACTGCCAGAATACAGGCGAAATTGACTTTGGTGCTTTTCCTGGAGATGGAGAAGCGGTAAGAGTCAGCGGTAACATGTCCCTGCACAAAGCGCCGCTCAGCCTTGGCCGGGCTCCCATTGGGGGTGTACTTCTCGAGGTTTTCTTCTAAATCCTTGGGCCAGGGGCGCCTGGGTGGCTCAGTTGGTTAAGCGACTGCCTTCGGCTCAGGTCATGATCCTGGAGTCCCGGTTTCGAGTCTCACATCAGGCTCCCTGCTCAGCAGGGAGTCTGCTTCTCCCTCTGACCCTCCCCCCTCTCATGTGCTCTCTCTCTCTCTCTCTCTCATTCTCTCTCTCAAATAAATTAAAAAAAAAATCTAAAAATAAATAAATCCTTGGGACAGTAAATTGAGGCAGTGCCCAGAGGGGCCGTCAGTAGCATGGGTGCCAGCAGGAAGATCCAGGGGTGCGAGCCCACCTCCCACCCCAGCCTTCCGAAGGCGTGGGAGAGGGTCGCCTCTAGGCAGTTGGTGTGGCAGTGGGGTCTCTCCGACAACTGATTTTCTGACCGGGGAGCCGGCCGACTTGAACGTTCCTGCACTGACACCGACTGAGAATGGGATGCCCGAGGGACTGCACGCTCTGCCCCAAAGCCCAGCTCAGCTCTGCTTCCCGCCTCGCCTCCGCCTCGGGCCAGGCCTCTGGCACCACCGTGGAGGGACTAAGGCTCATTTTCAGCAAGGAAAAGCAACGTTCCCCAACTGGACAGCTGATGAGACCGCAGCTACTGGGGGGAGTAACGGCTTCCTGGAGAAATTCTACCGGAGTCTGTTTGACTTCCAGAAGTTCACGCCTGGGACCTGGAGGTGTGGTTGGGGATCACGTGTTTGTTTGTTTGTTTTTTTTAAGATTTTTATTTATTTGTGAGAGAGAGAGCACAAGCAGGGGGAGCAGTAGAGGGAGAGGGAGAAGCAGGCTCCTCACTGAGCAAGGAGCCCTATGTGGGACTCGATCGCAGGACACTGGGATCATGACCTGAGCCGAAGGCAGATGCTTAACGACTGAGCCACGTAGGCGATCCAGGGATCACGTGTTTTGACCCATAGCCTCACTAGCCCCAAATTTGTCTGGGGCATGCCTGTGCCCTCGGGAGTCTAGTTAACACAGAAACACTTCCTAAAGGTGAGTAAGAGGCGTGCCTGTTCTACAAGACTTACATTTTATTGGGGGAATTTGGTTTGTCCACACACACACACACACACACACACACACACACACGCACGTGTCCTAACCTTTCTGGGATCATCCAGTAACACAGTGATTAGCTAAGGTAAACCTGGTACACTTACTTTATTATTTTTATTAACTACAAAGCTAAAATAGACATTCGCCTTGTAAAAGGTTAGCAGTCAATATGTAGAATGAGAAGTGAGTGTTTATCTTTGGTCTGTTCCACAGTTCCCAGGATGGAGGGACCCCTGTGTTCATGTCACCTTTTTTATGAAAGTCCTCACGTAGCTTTTAACATGCAGGAACTGAAAGGCAGGTGGTAAGCGGTTCCTAGAGTTAGGAGAATTGCTTGCCATGTTTTCCATAGTTGGCAGTCACCTAGCATTAATTGTGATTGTGTTTTTCTGTGGGGAGTTACGGCATTTTACCGAAATCTCCAGATTGTAAGAATACCAAGGCCAAGAGTTTAAGGAAGATACCTTTAACACTATTTTAAAGGAGAAAGTAATAAGAGATACTGTTAAGTTGGCTTTACAGAAAGTCATTGCTTATGAGTGACATTAATAACCACAAGATGGCACATAGTTTCTATTGAATTTTTAAAATTTTTAAAATTTTTTTATTTTTTAAAGATTCTATTTATTTTTTGCCAGAGAGAGAGAGTGAGAGAGGGAACACAAGCAAGGGGGAGCTGCAGAGGGAGAAGGAGAAGCAGGCTTCCCGCTGAGCAGGGAGCCTGACATGGGGCTCGATCCCAAGAGCCTGGGATCATGACCTGAGCCGAAGGCAGACACTTAAGGACTGAACCACCCACCCCGTTTTCTATTTTAAAAAAAGGTAGGGTAAATGGGACCGAGGATTCCTTTTCTCCTTTATCTGCATGTTGCAAGTCCTAGTTATAGCTACATCTGGAGTTTATCCTTGGTGTGCTATAAATCTAGAGGCACCTGTACCACATTTAAATGGAGGAACTGATCTGGGAATTCCTTTTGTTAAACCATACCTACATTATGGAGAGAAATGGCTCAGCTGGTTTCCTAAACATTTAGGATGTAATGTTAGACGAAGGGTGTTCACAAGTATTCTGTAATGTGCAAAACCAAACACAGGACCTCTTACTGCCCATCTTTATGGTATTTCTTTAGCACAGCATCAGCGTGGTTTTTTTTTTTTTTATCCTCAAAACACAACATTCAAAACAAAATTTCTATAATTGCTCATAAATCAGCCACTGTGAAGCACTAAATTCTATAGGAAAATACGTACCTCAAGGTTTGATTTTATCGAGATTTTTCATTCTAGTTCATTGATTCTAGATTATATAATTTTGCTAATCTAGTTATCTAGATTACTAATGTTTGTGTGGGTTTAGAATGTCAATAAAAAATACCACTAATAGTTGTTCCCCACCGGTTTTACTGTATTATTCCATAAAAGGAATTTGGCACTTTTAGAATGAGCTCATCTGCCCTATTTGAGTCGTGAAACCCTTTCTATTGGTTTCAGAGCTCTAGACTAAACCAAGTGCAGCTATAACATGGCCTAGAAGTCACATGTCCTAAGGGACAAGTCTCTGAAGTTTCTTCCTTTCAATTCAGACAACCCTCTGGCCTTAATCTGAGAATTGGGTCTACTTTGTCAGGATAGGATTCTCCATACTTTATAAAATACCTTCTGGATGAGAAGGGGGTGGGTATTGGGAATTCAAGAATACAGTTTAGAACTTAAAATTTTATCTAGTATACTTCTTACCCATCTTCAGTCTAGATAAAATGAAGCAGGCAAAGCATTACCTTTTCTTTTTCTTACACGTTGATTCCATTTTCTTCTGTTCCCAGTCCCTTCTCAAGCCTGTCCAATTTTTTTTCTCTTCCCCCCGTTTCTCCTTTTCTAAGTCCCATTCTCTCAGGTTAGCCAAACTGACTTTGGCATAAATAAAGGGCAGTTGCCCGTATGATTTTATTTCTTATTTAAAAATTTTTTTGCCATTTTTATTTATAGGATGCTTCTCTTTTAAGTCTGTATTTTAGTTACTTGATAATCTGTTTCCCACACTTGAGTATGAGCTCCTCAGACACAAGGACTGCATCTTGTTCATCCCTGTGTTTGATACTCAGAGGACACTCTAATGTTAGTCATAACTGAGGTGGTCCTGCTTGTCTTTCCACAGCTGTAGAAATGATATAATTCAAATACGGCAGACATAAGGGCTGAAATATATCCTGTGGATCCCGTAGGGACTGCTCAGATGCCTGTGTTGTAACTGAGACAGCAGGTATTCTTTTGCATCTTTTCACCTGCCCTATCTTAAGCTTTTTTCCTTTTCCTTTCTGGAATTAAAACAGTATAGCCATTCCTCTTAACTCGCATAATTGTCACAGAGCGTTATGAAGTCACTCAGTTTTCCTTTTCTAGATTGAAATCTAAAGATTTAATAAAACGATTGGCCATTGAGAAGAGGCTCTAACATTGAAATATGAATAATTAAGAAACTGAAGAAAGGACAGCAGCAAGAATTGATCTTGAATGTAGTGATGGGGAAGAAACTTTTTTTTTTTTTTTTTTTTTTGAGAGACAGAAAGAGAGAAAGAAGGAGCAGAAGAAGAGGGAGAGAGAATCCCAAGTACGCTCCATGCCCGGTGCAGAGCCTGACTTGGGACTCCATCTCACAACCCTGAGATCATGACCTGAACCGAAATCAAGAGTAGACACTTACCTGGCTGAGTTACCCAGGTCCCCAATGAATCGTGGCTCCCAGTATTTATGACTTTTCATAGTTCCCTCCCACATTGACTCTGGGTTTAGCCATGTGACTTACTTGGTTCAGTGGGACATTAGCAACTGTGACACAAGCAGAAGGTTGATAAGTACTTGTGCATTTGGGGTTTGACTTCTTGGAAGCAAGAGAACTCAGGTTTTTATGGGCTTGGGGTTCGCAGTGCTGCTGGTAAAACTCTTCGAAGTAGTTACTTTATCATTGACCTTCATTAAATTCCTTTTTATATAATAAGGTGAATTTCTCATTTTTTATACTATAGCGATGCCCAAAAACATGGCTCAGGAAATAGCAGAAGACAAGCTAGAGAATGCTTGAGAGAAAGAAAAATTAAGATTTCCTTAAAGGAATTGTTGGAATTTGGGAGAGCACATTAGACAGAACAGGAAAGCGGAGATCTTGAAGGCCACGCTCAACGTACAGAAAGGGAAACACAGCAACAGTAACCAGACTTGACAGCTGACTGTGGAGGATTTTAAAGGGGGAGGGGGTAATTAAAAATTAATAGGTTAGAGAGAGTGACTAGAGTCTTAAAAAATGAAACGGAGGAAACCAGACTAATGCTCCCAGAGGGAGCACAAATCCACGGGATACCTGAGTAACTGCAGGTGCCCTTGGGGATGTTCCCTTGAAGAACGGGAGAGCTAGTCACAGTGGTTACAAAAAATCTGAGTAGACTTTTAAGTCTAGAACGTGGGCAATTAGATTAGACTCTTTCGCATATTATTAAGTCGGTCTCAAAGTGATGAAGTTATTTAGGGAAAGATTTTCGTATCTCCTGAGCCCTAGGGGACCAAGAATTTCTAGAGTTAAATCTTCTCAAAAGAGAAGCACAGGTAAGAGGAGAAATGCGACAAGGAACCAGGGGCGACGAAAGTGATTGACCCTGGACTTGAAGTCCACTGGGAGAGTATGAATTTATCCAATGGAGGTGAAGGTGGGCAAGATTCGGTAAGCAGTGGGTAATTGGATCATTCAGTAACTCCTTGGCTTTATACTTCTGTCTTATGGGAGCCTTCCCAAAACAAAACTAGAAGACTATGTTAGCAAACCAAATGTCTGAGCCTTAAATCAAGGGGAAATAGTAAAGGGAGAGCACTCAGTGCCACCAAACAGGGCTGCTTACAGGTTTTTTGAGAAGGAAAGGGATCACTCTGAGGGGCAGGATAACATTTCTAAAACTAAGGGAACCTTCTTAAAAAGAGTAGAGCAAATGCAGCCCGGAGGAGCGGGTAGTCTATGTCCTGGATCTCCACCACAGAAAGCAATGTGAGAAAGGGAAGATCTCCTGCCTCCCACTGAAGTGAAGTAAGTTCTTAAGAGTAGAGAAAAATCCAAAAGCTGAAAAAGATTAGTTTTGCTGGGGAGAGAACATGACGGAAGTATTGATCCTTGCTAGACCCCAGGGGGCATAGACTTTAGGAGCATGAATAACAGCTTCTGTTCAGGAATCTACTAAGGGTGACTCTACCGCTGAAATGGATATGGGGACCTCAGCGGAAAGTGACCCTAAGACACAAGTTCTAGGGCCCACATAAGTTCTGCTCAAACAGGACTAGACAGAATCCACACTCAACCCAGGAGTGCATGGTCTACATGGCCAGTGGAAATTAAGCGGTTTTGGATATTTTTCAAGAAATTATGGCATCCTGGTTAAAAGTATGGACGGACTTTGAGGCTAATGTGCCTGGGTTCACATCCCAGCTCTACCTCTTACTACCTGTGTGATTTTGGGCAAGTTACTTAACCTCTCTCTGTCACATTTTCCACTTGTCAAATGGAGAAGATAATACCTTGCTATTGGGGTTCTTAGGATTAAATTATTGAATACACGTGAAATTATTTAAAACATGAAATTCAGTAAGGGCTATTATTATTAGAAATATTTTCACCACTGAGTGGGATTTTTTGTTTGTTTTAGTTTTGTACCTTTATGAAGGTAAGGAAAGTTTGCTACAAAGTTGCTTTTTCATGATGGAGTTAAATTTTTATCAAATCATGTGAGTTAATCTATTGGGAAGAACCTATGGAGTCTCTCCATCTATGTATGTGGCAAATGGTATTATTGTTTTTTAATCTTGGGAAAAAAATGCTTGAAAACCCTAAATGTCAGAATATAATGTGGGTTCCATCTGCTAACTTTTATATAGCAATACTGCACTCATGTTGAGGTGAGATTGGCCTCTAATTTTCTTTTATGGTCCAATTTGGTTAACAAGCCTTATAAGGGTAATTTTCTCTCTTTTTCTATTCTCTGCAAAAGTTTATATAAGATAGAAATAACCTGTTTCTTTTCCCCCCTCTTTTTCTTTATTTTATTTTATTTTTCCACCATGATAAGTGTACTCTTTAATCCGCACCACCTGTTTCACCCACCCCCCCCTCCCCACTGGTAACCATCAATTTATTCTCATAGTTAAGACTCTCTTTCTTGGTTTGTCTCTCTCTCTCTCTCTCTCTCTTTTTTTCCTTTGCTGGTTTCTTTTGTTTCTAAAATTCTACCTGTGAGTGAAATCATATGGTATTTGTATTTCTCTGACTGACTTATTTTGCTTTGCTTAACATTATACTCTCTAGCTCCATCCATGCCGTTGCAAATGGCGAGATTTCATTCCTTTTTATAACTGAATAATATTCCATTGTGTGTGTGTGTGTGTGTGTGTGTGTGTGTGTGTGTGTACACTCATACCACTTCTTTATCCATTCATCTGTTGATGGACATTGGGCTGCTTCCGTATTTTGGCTATTGTAAATAATGCTGCAGTAAACATAGGAATGCATGTATCCTTTTGAATTAGTGCTTTTGTGTTTTGAGGGAAATACCCAGTAGTACAATTACTGGATCAAAGGGTAGTTCTGTTGTTTCACCGTTGATTATGATGTTGACTGTGGATTTTTCATATAAGTTCTTTATTATGTTGAGGTATAGTCCCTGTAGACCTACTTAACAGAGAGTTTTTATCATGCATGGATGTTGTACTTTGTTGAATGGGTTTTCTGCATCTATTGAAATGATCATATGGTTTTTATCCTTTCTCTCAGTGATGTGACATATCATGTTGATTGTTCTGGGACTGTTGAACCACCCTTGCATCCTGGGAATAAATCCCACTCGATTGTGGTGTATGATTTTTTTATTAACATACTGTTGGATTCAGTTTGCTAATATTTTGTTGAGGACTTTTGCATGAGAGATACTGGCCTGTGTTCTCTTTTTTGTAGTGTCTTTGTCTGGTTTTGGTATCAGGGTGATATTGGCCTCATCAGAATGAATTTGGAAGTTTTCCTTCCCTTTCTATTTTTTTGAAATATTTGAGAGGAATAGGTATTAACTCTTTTTTACATGTTCGGTAGAATTTGCCTGTGAAGCTGTCTGGTCCTGGACTTTTATTTTTTGGGAGTTTTTTGATTATTGATTCAATTTCACTGCTGGTAATTGGTCTGTTCAAATTAACTATTTCTTCTTGTTTTACTTTTCATAATTTATATGTTTCTAGGAATTTATCTATTTCTTCTAGATTGTTGAATTTGTTGGCATATAGGTTTTCATAATACTCTGTTGAAAATATTTGTATTTCTGTGGTGTTGGTTGTAATTTCTCCTCTTTCATTAGTGATTTTGTTTATTTGGGTTCTGTCTCTTTCTTCTTTTCTTTCTTTCTTTCTTTTTTTTTTTTGATGAGTCTGGCTAGAGGTTTTTCAATTTTGTTGATCTTTTCAAAGAATCAGCTGCTGGTTTCATTGACCTGTTCTTTTGTTTTTTAGTTTCTATATCATTTATTTCTATTCTAATTTTTATTATTTCCTTCCTTTTGCTGTGTTTGAATGTTGTTTGGTCTTATTTTTCTAGCTCCTTTAGGTAAAAGTTAGATTGTTTATTTGAGATTTTTTTTCTTGTTCCTTGGGGCAGGCCTGTATTGCTATAACCTTGCCTCTTAGAACCACTTTTGCTGCATCCCAAAGATTTTGGACCATTGTGTTTTGATTTTCACTCGTTTCTATGAAATTTTTTATTTCTTCTTTCATTTCTTTGGTTGACCCATTCATTGTTTAGTAGCGTGTAATTTGACCTCCATGTATCTGTGCTCTTTCCAGACTTTTTCTTGTGGTTAGTTTCTAGTTTCATAATATTGTGGTCAGAAAAGATGCATGGTCTGACTTCGATTTTTTTGAATTTGTTGAGACGTGTTTTGTGGCCTAATATGTGATCTCTTCTGGAGAATGTTCCCTGTGCACTTGAAAAGAAGGTGGTATTCTTGCTGTTTTAGGATGGAATGTTCTGAATGTCTGTTAAATCCATGTGCTTCAGTGTGTCGTTCAGAGCCACTGTTTCCTTGTTGATGTTGTCCTTGGATTATCCGTCCATCGATGTATGTGGGGTGTTAAAGTCCCCTACTATTATTGTATTACTATCAGTTATTTCCTTTATGTTTTTTATTAACTGATTTATGGATCTGAGTGCAAAAATATTTACAATTGTTATATCCTCTTGTTGGACTGTCCCCTTTATTATACAGTGTCTTTCTTTGTCTCTTGTTACAATCTTTGTTTTAAAGTCTGTTTTGTCTGATTTAAGTATTACTACCCAGCTTTCTTTTGACTTCCATTTTCATGATAAATATTTCTCCATCCCCTCACTTTGAATCTGCAGTGTTTTTTGGTCTGAATTGAGTCTCTTGTAGGTAGCATACAGATGGGTCTCTGTCACCCTATGTGATTTCATTGGGGCCTTTCGTCCATTTACATTCAAAGTAAATATTGATAGATCTCCGTATCGATTGCCATTTTGTTACTTGTTTTGTGGTTGTTTCAATAGATTTTCTTTGATCTTTTCCTCTCTTGCTTGTTGGCTTGCTTTCGTGATATTCTTGGATTCCTTTCTCTTTATTCTTTGCGTATCTATTAGTGGTTTTTGATTTGTGGTTCTCGTTAGGTTTGTATATAACATCTCCTGTATATAGCAGTCTATATTAAGTTGATGGTCGCTTAAGTTAAAACCCATTCTTTTCTCCTCTCCTTCCACATTTTAGGTATGTGGTGTCATATTTTCCATCCTTTCATTTTATGAATCCCTTGACTGATTTGTACAGAAATATTTATTTTTACTGCTTTTGTGTTTTTTTGCTTTTCATATTCTCCCTTATGGTCTTTCCCTTCTACTCAAAAAGTCCCCTTTAATATTTCTTGCAGGGCTGGTTTAGTGGCCATGAACTCCTTTAGTTTTTATTTGTCTGGGAAACTCCGTTTGTTTGTTTGTTTGTTTTAAAGTAGGCTCCACACCCAGCATGGACTCCAATAAGGGGCTTGAACTCACACCCCTGAGATCAAGACCTGAGCTGAGATCAAGAGTTGGAGGCTTAACTGACCAAGGCAGCCAGGCACAACTGTCTGGGAAACTCTTTATCTGAATGATAGTCTTGCTGGACAGAGTATTCTTAACTGCATATTTTTCCCTCTGGGCTCTTTGAATATATCATGTCACTACCTCTGGCCTGCAAAGTTTCTGTTGAAAAGTCTGCTGATGGCCTTATGAGTTTTCCCTAGTAAGTGACTGTCTTCTTTTCTCTTGCTGCTTTTAAAATATTTTCTTTATCTCAACCTCTTGGGTTGAGTTTTGGGGGCACTCTCTGTGCCTCCTGGATCTGGATATCTGTTTCCCTCCCCAAATTAGGGACGTTTTCAGCTATTATTTCTTCAAATAGAATTTCTGCCATCTTTTCTGTTATTCTTCTGAGACCCCTACAATACAAATGTTACTATGCTTGATGGCGTCACTGAGTTCCTTAGGACTATTCTCAGTTTGCATAATTTTCTTTCTCTCTTTTGCTCACGTTGGTTACTTTCCACTCCTCTGTCTTCCAGGTCATTAATTCATTCCTCTGCTTCATCTAGCCTGCTATTTATTCCACCAAGTATATTTTTAATTTCATTCATTGTCTTGTTGATCTCTGGTTGGTTCTTTTTTATCTATGTGTTAAGGGGTCTCACTGATCTCCTCCACTCTTTTCTCAAGTCTGGTGAATATCTTTATGGTCGTTAAATCCTCTATCAGAATTATATCCAGTTCACTTAAGTCTCTTACTGTGGTTTTGCGCTGTCCTTTCATTTGGGAGATATTTCTCTGTCTCCTCATTTTGTCTATCCGTGTCTGTCTCTGTGTGTTAGGAGAATCAGCTGCTTCTCTTGCTCTTAACAATAGTAGCCTTATGAAGAAGAGGTCCTGTAGTGCCTTTCAGTGAAGTGTCCCCTGTTCCCTGGGGCTTCAAGGAGTGTCTCCTCTGTGTTGTGTGTGGTCTGCTGTTGAGGCTTGGCCTCTTTTTCCTTCCGTCCAGTTGTCTGCAGAGGGTGTCCTTGCCTATTGCGGGCAGTGTTTTGTCCCCAACAGTGGTGGGGGTGCATTTTAACAAGGTGTGCAGTGGTCTCCTTGAAAATGAGACCTCCCCCTGCTGCTGCCGGAACTGAGGTCCCGCAAAATGTGCTGGTCTGGAGATGAGGTGGACAGGTGGCCTGGTCTTCTCGGGGAGGGGCCCTCCAGCACTGGGAAGGGCGGATCTGCCCAGGCAAGGTTTGGGGTCTTGGTGCAAACAAGTTAGGTAGCAAGTATTGACACAGCGCTTGGTCCCACAGATGGCTATTGTTTTTTCTGGGGGGGAGGGGGAGGGAAATGGCACCTGCTGATTCCTTTGTCCGTGGAGGGGTCTTCCCATGATCCTTCTCTCTCTGGGCCACATTCTGATATGAGGAAATCACTCTCCCTCCTGTGTGCCCCATCTGTTTTTCAAACTCTTGGTTTCCCTCTCTTGCCGTGTCTGTCTCTGTCAAATGAATGAAATCTTAAAAAAAAAAGATTTATTTATTTTTATTTTAGAGAGAGAAAGAGAATGGGATGGGGAGAGGGAGAGGGAGAGGGAGAGAGAAAATCCTTAAGCAGGCTCCCTGCTGAACGTGGAGCCCGATCCCAGGACCCTGAGATCATGACCTGAGCCAAAATCAAGTGTTAGACGCTTAACCAACTGAGCCACCCAGGACCCCATAGTGTGGTTATTTTTCTCGCACTCAATACTTCCATTTAGTTTACCTCTGTTTTTCAAATGAATTTGCTCACCATTGAATTTCCTCCTTCATTCTTTGAATCAGTTTTATGGCTGATGCATACATATTCTTCAGCAGTTTCTTCACAAATGTCAGTGAGGAGTAAACTCTCATTTTTTCATACTTGAAAATATATTGAATTGTCTTCCTTCTTGAATAATTTATTCTATATAGAATTCTAGGTTCTGAGTTCTTTAGTATGTAAAAGATATTTTCCTGCTACCTTTTGGCATTTATTTTTGCTGATTAGAGCTCTGCTACCATCCTGATTGTTGTTTGGGGGGTTTTTTGGTAAGTAATCTGTCATTAAAAAAAAAAGAACAGGGCGCCTAGTTGGCTCAGTCGGGGGAGCATGGGACTCTTGATCTCGGGGTTGTGAATTCAAGCCCCACGTTGGGTGTAGAGATTACTTAAAAATAAAATCTTAGGGGTGCCTGGGTGGCTCAGTCAGTTAAGCATCTGACTCCTTATTCTGGCTTAGGTCATGATCTTGGGGTTGTGAGATCAAGCCCCATGTTGGGCTCCGTGCTGGACGTGCAGCCTGTTAAGATTCTATCTCTCTGGGACGCTTGGGTGGCTCAGTCAGTTAAGCATTGCCTTTGGCTCAGGTCATGATCCCAGGGTCCTGGGATCGAGTCCCGCATCGGGCTCCCTGCTCAGTGGGGAGCCTGCTTCTCCCTCTCCCTCTGCCTGCCCCTCCCCCTGCTTGTGCTCTCTCTCTCTCTCTCCCTTTCTCTCTCTGACAAATAAATAAAATCTTAAAAAAAATTCTCTCTCTCCCTCTTCCTTTCCCTCTCCCCAACCCTGCTCATGCATGCTATGCTCTCTTTTTCTAAAAACAGTCAAATGAGTGAAAATGAAAATAAAAATAAAAAATAAAATAAAATCTTAAAAAAAAGAATAGAATTTACTTTTTAGAGTCATTTTAGGTTCACGGAAAAATTAAACTGAAGGTACAATGCTTTCTCATCTTCCTCCTGTCCCTGGACGTGTGTGTCTCCCTCCTTATCAACATCCCCCACCAGAACTATAAGGAATAAGAAATGAATCTCCTCTTTGCCCTACACCACTCCCCCTTTTCAGTTTTTACTGTTTCATTGTTACCATTTGGTGTGCATCCTTCCTCAACTCTTTCTCCATACAAACATAGACACACACAGTCCCTTAGTGCATCTGTATCACAATACAAATGTGTATATACATTCATATACATGTGGTTGTGATGGTCAGTTTTATGTGTCAACTTGGCTAGACTATATAGTTCCCAGTTATCACATCAAACGCTAATCTAGGTGTTGCTTTGAAGGTGTTTTGTAGATGTGATTAAAGTGCATAACCAGTTGACTTATTAGGAAGGGAGATTGTCCTAGATAATCTGGGTGGAACTGATTGAGGTATCTGAAAGCTCTTAAGAGCAGTGCTTAGTCTTCCCTGAAGAGGAAATTCTGTCTGGGCCAGCAGTTTCAGTTTGTGCCTGACAGTTGTAGATAACTCCCTTCCTGAAGGCCCGCCTTGTGATTTTCCAACTTGCCTAGCCAGCCCTGATAATTGCATAAGCCAAGTCTTTGCAATAAATCTCCTATTATATATTTCTTACTGATTCTGTTTCCCCTGGTTGAACCATGACTGACATTTATATTTCTGTAACTTGCTTTTTCACTAACAATATGTCTTAGAGATGGCATTATATTTAACTGCCGAATCATAGCACGTCATATGAATATACTCTATCTTATCTAATCATCCTGTTACTGGTGGATATTTTAGTTGTTTAGATTCAAAGTTAAATTAGATTCAAATTATTTTCATTTGCTGCTTTCGAAATTTGCTTTATTGACTTCTTGTATCCAGCATTGCTGTAATAAAATTTAACGCCAGTTGGATTCTTGCTTCTTTGCAGATAATTATTTTTCTTCTTTGAAGGCTTTTAAGATTATTCTTCTCCTTTAATATTTCATAAGAAGAGATTATTGGGGTGGAAAAATATTTCCTTCTACTTTTCAAGCTTATTTGGATGTTTGGGAATTAGGTGTTTGCCCTGCCATACCGACCTGTCATTCAGGTAAAACAAATTATCTCTGGTAATAGTTCTTTCTGGGCCAGGCCCCTATCTAAATTTTTTCAGGTCATTAAGGGAGTAGTAAAAGTGTTTCCTGAGTTTGCTGGGTCTTGACTGTTTTCATTTTAAAATAGTCCACATGCCAAAGTGACACATTTTGGGGAGATTTGTTTTGAACCCCTTTAATATCTATGGTTGTTTCTCTTCCTGCTTCATTTTTATTAGTCCCTTTAAATCTGGAGACTCACTTCTTTTGATGGTCTCCTGTCATTGCTTTTATTATTATTTTTTGAGTCCTCTTTCTCTCTCTTTTTCCTTGGAACTCCTATTTGGTGGATTCAAGGTTTTCTGGGACTTTCTCTCAAGCCTCAACTTTTTTTTTTTTAAAGATTTATTTATATGAGAGAGAGAGAGAGGGAGCAGTGGGGAGGGCCAGAGGGAGAGGGAGAAAAGGAATCTTAAGCAGACTCTGCGTTGAACATGGAGCCTGATGCAGGGCTCGATCTCACGACCATGACCTGAGAGGAAACCAAGAGTCAGATGCTTAACCAACCTAGCCACCCAGGCGCCCCTCTCAACACTCAACCTTTATGTCACACTTCCCACCCAGTCATTCTGTTGTGCTGCATTTAGGGCTGGGTATTCAGCTTATTAACTTGCTCTTCCCTTGTGTCCATTCTATCATTCAGCCGATATATTGAATTTTATTGCAATAATAAAAACATTTTTTATTTTTAAGATCTAAAGTTGCATTTTTATAATACCTGTTCTTTTTTCATAGTTATGATGTTCTTCTGAAGATATTAATTTCACTTCTATTAAAGCCTCCTTTTGTTTGCTCTATTAAGCATTTTTCCCCTCCAGTATTAGTTGTGTGAATGAAGTTTGGTACCTCTCTTTTATGGGCACTGATTTTCCTCATATATTTGGCAGTTTTGGGTGTGGGTACAGTATTTGTCGAGGTCTGTCTCCCACGATGGGGAGAAGGTACAGGATGGGTTGGCGGATGTAGAACGCTAGGCATCCATACCCTCAGCGAGGACCACTTTGCTTGGCTGGCGTGACACCATTTGCAAGGGGCAGCTTAACTCTCCATAGTCACTTCTCCAGCCTGGAGTAGATGCCTCGGCGACTTGCTCCTTGACCACGGGGAAGAGGGTCTTTGCAGTAGGAGGAAGGCGGTCCATGCATCTAGCATCCATCTCGCATGCATCGCCTCTGAGTCTGGACACTTGCAGAGCATCCAGTTCGCAGCAGTTCTTTCCTCAGCCAGTCCTATCTCCTTTCTGTCTGTTAGAAATGGCTCAGGAGTTTTTCTTTTCCCTTGCTTTCCGGCACTGTTACAGATTTTAATTTTTCTATCCCTGTCATTTGTAGGGATTTGGGGTAAGAGGGAAGGTGGAAGAGTGTTTGTCTCTTCCGGCGCAGAGATAAAATAAAGCGATTTTATCTCTGCACCATATTGCCATGAAATATTTGGGAGGGTTTAAGTTAATTTGCCAATAACTTTGAAAAAAAACCTACCTTTGTCTTAAATAATAATAGTAATACTAATTTTAGAATTAAATGATTTGATTAATAATCTAGAAATTAAAAAAGAAACCAAAAATATAAATTTTACAATACCCTATTCCCCTGGGGCGCCTGGGTGGCTCAGTTGGTTAAGTGTCTGTCTTTGGCTCAGGTCATGATACCAGGGTCCTGGGATCGAGCCCCGTGTTGGGCTCCTTGTTCAGCAGGGAGCCTGCTTCTCCCTCTCCCTCTCCCTCCGCCCCTCCCCGTGCTTGTGCTCTCTCTCTCTCTCTCTCTCTGACAGATAAATAAATAAACTCTTAAAAAAAATACCCTATTCCCTTTCTGTCAACCAAGTTCACACATCGTGCCATTAAATTTGCTGAAAGTTACAAAGGAAAGAATATCAGGTGTCAAACAAAGAATCATACAAACAAGGCATTTTTACATTTGTCTCCTAGCAGTAGGGGAAGAGATGTCTTTGCATTGTGAAAACCTCAAGGCTGCCTATCTCCATTGGCTGTTGAAAAGTAAACAAACAAACAAAAAACCTAAATGATTCTCATATAAAACCTTGAATCAAGGCAAAGTTCAGCTGGTCAAGAACTGGAACCACGATAGCCTTCTGCATGAATCTCTTACAGATAGCTTGTCCAAAAACACCTCACCTCCTTTAAAGATGAATTATCAAAAGGATTTCAGCTAAACACTACTGCTACCACTCAAGAATCAAAAAGGAAGAAAGTAGCAGCAAAACAAAGGACAGATGAATGCTCAACAGAAAAATTACTTCTGTAAAGTAGATGAAAATCATGCCCAGCTGTTTCCCTATGAATTTAAAACCCTTTTTGGAAATATTTACCACTGAGAGCACAAAGCAGTGATAAAAGAGGTCAGGAAGAGATAGTGTGACTGCATGAGAAAATGCAACGTAAGCCAATTGAGCAGAAAGGAAAATGAGGTTAAGAAAATAAAACCATCACTGAAAGAAGGGCGAAATTAGAAGGATCACAAGGGACAGTAGAGAGTGTGGAAAACAAAATAAAGGACAATAGAAGCTAGAAAAGAAAAAAGTGGGTAGAATTTACCAAAATGAATAAAAATGTTTAAAACACATTAGAAAAAATGATGTGGAGGGGCGCCTGGGTGGCTCAGTCGTTCAGCATCTGCCTTTGGCTCAGGTCATGATCCCAGGGTCCTGGGATCGAGCCCCGCATCGGGATCCCTGCTCCGCGGGAAGCCTGCTTCTCCCTCTCCCGCTCTCCCTGCTCGTGTTCCCTCTCTCGCTGTCTCTCTCTGTCAAATAAATAAATAAAATCTTTAAAAAAAAGGTGGAAATCAGAAAAGGAGATTCAGCATATGTATATTTGAATCTCAGAATGAGACAACAAATATTTAATATTTCTGACATCAAAATAAATACACACACAAAATTTTAAGAATATTTTGACCGGGTTTTTTGTTTGTTTCCTGCGAGGGGGTGTTTGGAAAAACAAAAGGCGTCAGGTTTCTTTTTCTGCTCATGGCAAGGCCTTATGATGGTACTTAATCAGCTGCATAGATAGAACTGATTGAAATTTAAGCATGGAGATTAGATCCTTGTAGAAATTAGTTACACTGATTTTATATAATCTGATTAAACAGGCAAAATTTGCTTCATGTTAAAGTGTTTATTTTTTTAAAGTTTTTTATTTTTTAATTTACTTTGTTTTAGGTGACCTTTGAGAGTAAAGAGTGCTTTGAGTAAAAGTTTTTCAAATAAAAAATTAGAAAATTTATTTGTTTAAATTAAAATTGAAAACGATTTCTCTGCTTTTTTGTTTAAGATGTTATTTATTTATTCCAGAGAGAGAGAGAGCACGCATGTGCGAGTGGGGGGAGGAGCAGAGGGAGAGGGAGAGAATCTCAGGCAGGCTCCATGCTGAGTGCAGAGCCTGACACAGGGCTTTATCTCTCAACCCTGATACAATGACCTGAGTTGAAATCAAGAGTTGGACACTTCACCCACTGAGCCACTCTGGTATCCTGAGGAATCTATTTATTTAATTGTTTGAGAAATTGCTTCATTTTTTTCCTTCTCTCCTTCCTACTTTTCTTTTAGTGTATGTTGTTAGTTTTTTAAGAGTAGTATTAAGTTCCCTTCTTTTTAGTCCTTACTCCTTAATAAAGATGTCCTCTAAGAACAAGTTCGTTGTGCCCCATAGGTTTTGGTAGGGTGTGTTTCTTTTCCATTGCTCTCTGGATAGTTTGATTTTTCAGTTTTGCTGTCTTTGAACATTTGAAATTTTTGATTTAGGAATGTGTTTTTTAATTTCCAAGCTGTTTTGTTGTCATTTAATTTCTTATTTATTGATTAATGATACTGGTTTGGAATGAGACCATCCAACCCTCTGCCAGCCCCATGTCCATCAGCAGAAGCCAAGTTGGGAGTCTTGGAATTCAGCCCGCTTCTGACAAGACCTTTCTCCACAGCCCTCTTTCCTCTCCAAACATTTTTTATCTTGCTGTTACTTTCTGCCATAAAACCATCATACTGTTTGTCTCCTTTTAAGTAGTCATCACAACAAGCCCTGGCTTCCCAGGTTATTCTTCATCTCTGAGACTTTCATCTTCATAAGGTTTTGTACATCTTTTCTCACCCCCAGCTTCCCCTCCTTCTCATCTCTTAAGACATATTTACTCTATCCTCTGAGGTAGCAGAGGTAACATTTTATTGTTGATACTTTTAAAGTTTGCACACTCAGATTTGGGGATCTAGGTCCTCAGTTATTTCTCTATTGGATCCTTCAGGCTTTTAGAGTATCCCTCTTGATGTCCCCTTACCCCGATGTTCTCCACCCTCCCTCCCCCCAAAATAACGAGCGGGTAAAGCAGGAATTCTTATATTCCTTGATGAGAAGGGGGAGACTGACGTAAAGAGGTGAAGCTCCTGCCTAGCTAGACCTCAGTAAGAGAGCTGAGACTAAACCCAGCCTCCTAACTTCTAACTTGGTATTCTTTTAATCACAACATAGTAATACAGATATAAAAAGATTAAATCAAACACAGATTTGAACAGAATGTCAAAAATGTTAAACATAAGAAGGAAGTAACAATTAAAATATATCCGTTAATTAAATGTGAATAGGTCCAATTCTACTAACTCATACTGTCAGATGGATTTGAGGAGTACTTAAAAACACATAATGAAAGGTTGAAAATAAAGGGATGGGCCAGGCAAATGCAAACAGTATAAAAGCGGAGGTGGTAATTAATGTAATTTAAAGTAGAATTTAAGGTTAATGCACTGGATATAATGAAATAAGATAGTATGTAATAATGAAAGGCCCAATTAATTAACAAAGTAGCTGTAACAGTCATAACAAGTAGGCACCAAACATAGATGGTATATTTCAGAGCAAAACCTGTTCAAAACACAAGAGAATTTGATGAAGATACAGTTATATTAGGAGATTTGTTATATCTCTTTCATAATTAAATAGATCCAAAAATCACAAATGAGACCATAGGGAAATAGAATAACACAATCAACAAATTGTTTTTTTTTTTTTTTTTAATTTTAAATAATCCCTACACCCACGTTGGGGCTTGAACTTGCCATCCCAAGATCAGGAGTTGCACGTTCTACTGACAGAGCCAGCCAGGTGCCCCTCAATGAACAAGATTGATTTATTTCATTGAGAGAGATCCCGGGGGGTAGGGCGGGGTAGGGGGGTGGGAAGGGCAGAGGGAGAGGGAGAGAGAGTCTTAAGGGGACTCTGTGCTGAGTGCGGAGTCTAACGCAAGGCTCGAATCCCATGACTCTGAGATCATGACCTGAGCCGAAACCAAGAGTTGGTCGCTTAACCGACTGGGCCATTCGAGGCACCCAATCAATAAATCTTTTGAGGGAAGAACTCATTACTTCAAAAGCCCATGGAACAGTTTTACAAAATCGGTCTTGGACTTAGTAGCAAAGTAAATCGTAAATCAGAAAGAAGCAGAAATTTTATACTACATGTTCTCTGGTAATTTATTCTTTTAGAAAATATTTTTGATCTGTTATATTCCTAGCATATGAGTAGGTAGTGTGTTTTTTTTTTTAATAACTCTATAAATTGCCCTCATTTTGGTATACAGTTTTTTTAATTTTAACAGGTATTATACAAATGTATACAGTCATTTAATCATTACCACAGTAAGGATATTAAGCAGTTCCATCCTTCTAAAAAACTAGTGTCTTTTTAGTCATACTTTTCCCCTGCCTCTCGCCTCTGGCAGCCACTGGTCAGTCTTCATCACTATAATTTTATCTTTTTGAGAATGTCCTATAAATGGAATATATCCTGTAAAGTTTTCAGACTTTTTTTCACTTAGCATAATGCCTTTGAGCTGTATCCAAGCTCTTGCATGCCAGTAGTTTGTTTCTTGTTACTGCTGGGTTGTATTCCATTGTGTGTGGATGTTTCAGAGTTGATTTATCCATCCACTTATTACAGGACATTGGATTGTTTCCAGTTCTTGGTGGTTATGAATAGACCTGTATAAACAATTTAGGTACAGGATTTTATATGAATATTAATTTTTATTTCTTTAGAGTAAATACCCAGTAATAGGGTTGCTGGATCATATGGTAAATGCATGTTTAAGTTTGGAAACTATTCCATCCATGTTTTAATAAAGTGATCGTATCATTTTACATTTCCACTAGCAGTATATAAAAGTTCCTGTTTCCACATCCTCACCTGTTATACTTAGCACAATCAGACTTTAAAACATTAACCGTTCCAATAGGTATGTATGTGTTGGTAGTCTCATTGTGGTTTAATTTGCATTGTCTAATGACCAGTGATGTTGAGTGTCTTATTTGCTGTCCGTTGAGCTGTATTTTGAGTGTGTGTGAGTGAAGTGTATAAATCTTCTGTTTATTTTCTGTTTTTTCTTCTTGAATTTTGAGAGTTCTTTATATATTCTGCATATGAACCCCTTATTACGTGATATATGCTTTGCTGATATTTTCTTAGACTGTGGCTCCTCTTGTCATTCTCTTAACAGTTTATTTCTAAAAGCAGAAGTTTTTTATTTTGATGAAATCCGGTATATCAATTTTTTCGTATTAATGATGGTTTCAGTGTTATATCTTTTGCTTAACAGAGGGTTGCAGTGATTTTTCTTAATGTGTTCCTCTAGAAGTTGTATGGTTTCATGTGTTACATTAGGTCTGTGATTCATTTTGAATTAATTTTTGGATACAGTATGAAGCATATTTATCGAAGTTCTGTTCTTTTCCTTTCTTTTTTTTTCTCTTATATATTCTAAAAGTATTTGTTGAAAAGACTGTCCTTTCTGTAGTGCATAGCTTTTGCACCTTTGTAAAAACTTAGTTGTTTATATATGGTAAGTCTCTTTCGGGATTCTCTTCTAGCCCATTAATATATTGGTCTCTTATGTCAGGATGCTTCACTGTCTTGATTTCTATAGCTTTTTTTTTTAAGATTGTATTTATTTGAGAGAGAGAGAGAATGAGAGAGAGAGAGCACGTGAAACGGGGAGGGTCAGAGGGAGAAGCGGACTCCCTGCTGAGCAGGGAGCCTGATGCGGGATTCGATCCAACGACTCCAGGATCATGACCTGAGCTGAAGGCAGTCGCTTAACCAACTGAGCCACCCAGGCACCCTTGATTTCTATAGCTTTATAGTAGGCCTGGAAGTCATATACTGTTAGTCTACCAATTTTGTTACTTTTTTCAAAATTATTTTGGCTCTAATGTTTTTGTGTTTCCCAATGAATTTTAGAATCCGTTTGTTGATTTAAAAATAAAAGCCTGCTAGGATTTTTATAGGGGTTGCATTGACTCTATATAGATCAATTTGGGGAGAATTGACCTTTTAACAATATTGAGTCTTAACGATCACAGAACAAATTATGTGTCTCCATTCATTTAGGCCTTTCAAAATTTCTTTCAGAGTGGTTACATGTCTTTTACATCTTTTGTCAGATTTAGCCCTAAATAGTCAATAGATTTTTATTAAAAAATGTTATTTCAAGAGAAGAATCCTTTGTTTATTGCTGATATTTAGAAATACAATAGATCTTTTAAACGTTTAGTTTGTATCCGCCTACCTTGCTAAACTTGCTAAGTAGTTCTGCGAGGTTTTTTTTTTAAAATCTTGTAGATTCCATTGAATTTCTACATTTTTTCTTTCCAATCTGGGTTCTTTTTATTTCTTGTCTTATTGCCCTGGCTTAAAAAAAAAAAAGAAATCTTAAAAAAGGTGAAGAGCCTGATATCCATCTTTTGTTCCTGGCATGAAGAGGAAAAATACTCAGTTTTTTACCATTAAGTGTGTTGTTAGCTGTATGTTTTTCACAGATGCCCTTTATCAGGTTGAGGAATTTCCCTTCTCTTTCTGATTTGCCGAGAGGTTTTGTCAGGAATGCATGTTGGATTTTGTTAAGTGCACTTCCTGCATTTGTTGATGATTATATAATAAAGTCCCCATTGATTTTTTTTTGCTCTAAATTTTTTATTGTTATGTTAATCATCATTAGTCTCCCCATTGATTTTTTTCATTGTTTAGGATAACCCCACTTGGTTGTGATGTGTTGTTGTCTTATACATATTTTTATTAGTTACGCTAAAATTTTGTTTAGGATTTGCATATGTCATCATGAAGGATATTAGTCTGTAGCTTTTAATTATAATGTCTTTGGTTTTGGTATCAGGGTAATGTATAACACAGAGTGACTAAGAAAGTATTCACTCTTCTTCACGTTCCTGGAGGAGTTTGTTTAGAATGGATTATTATTTAAATGTTCAGTAGAATTGACTCTGGGCCTGGAATTCTTTTCATGGAAAGGTTTTTAACCGTAGATTCAATTTCTTTAATAGATGCAGGACTCTCCAGTTATCTATTTATTTTTAAATCATGGTAAAGTAAACATAAAATTGACCATGTTAACCATTTTTAAGTTTACAGCTCAGGGGCAATAAGTACGTTTGCATTGTTTTGCAGCCATCACCACTATCTGTTTTCAGAACTTTTTCATCACCTCAAAGAGGAACTCTGTACCAATTAAACAATAGCTTTCACTCCACTTTCCCCTCAGCCTGTGGTAACCTTTCTTCTGTCTTCTGTTTTTATGAATTTGCCTGTTTTAGATACCTCCTAGGTGGAATCATACAGTATTTGCCCTTTTGTGAGTAGCTTATTTCACTTAGCTTAATGTGATCAAGGTTCATACACGTTGTAGTATATCTCAGAATTTCATTCCATTTTATGACTGAATAATGTTCCATGATATGTATAAACCACATTTTGTTTATCTGTTCATCGAGCACTTGAGTTGCTTCAGCCTTCTGTTGTTATACTGCTATCAACATTGTTGTGCAAATATCTGTTTGAGTTTCTGCTGTCACTGCTTTTGGGTATATACTAAGAGTGGAATTGCTGCCTAATACGGTAATTGTATTTTCAGCTTTTTGAGGAAACATCAGATTTTCTTCTGTTCCTAGTTTGTTGAGCGTTTTTTATCATAAAAGGATGCTGAGATTTGTCAAATACTTTTTCTGCATGAATTGAGATGATCATGTGTTTTTCCCCCCATTCATTCTTTAATGGGATATATTATTTTGAGTGATTGCTCATATTCCACCAATCTCGTATTATGGAGGTAAAACTCACTTTATCATGGTGTATAATCCTTTTAAGAGGCTGCTGAATTACGTTTGCTAGTATTTTGCTGGGGATTTTTTGCATCAGTATTCCTCTGGGATATTGGTCTATAGTTTTCTTTATTTGTAGCATCTTTGTCTGGCTCTGGGATCAGAATAGTGCTAGCCTCCTAGAATGAGCTTGGAAGTGTTCCTTTCTCTTCCGTTTTTTGAAAAGTGAGGAGGGTTGGTGTTAACTCTTTAAATGTTTGGTGGAATTTACCAATGAAGCTATGTGGTCCTGGGCTTTTCTTTCTTGGGATGATTTTGATTACTTACGGTCTCTTCAGTTTTTTTTTAATTTTATTTATTTGAGAGAGAGGCAGAGTGAGAGAGAGTGAGCACAAGCAGGGTGAGGGGTCGAGAGAGAAGCAGACACCCTGCTGAGCGGGGAGCCCGATGTGGGGCTCGATCCCGGAACTCTGGGATCATGACCTGAGCCGAAGGCAGACGCTTAACCGACTGAGGCACCCAGGGGCCCCAGATTTTCTTTTTCTTGATAAGTCAATTTTGTCAGTTGTGTGTTTTCAGGAATTCGTTCATTTCATCTAGGTTATCCAGCTTTTTGGTGTATATAATCATTTTTTTGTCTGTAAAATTAGTGGTAATGTACCCACTTTCATATCTGTGTTTTGTAATTGGAATCTTCTCTTTTTCCTTAGTCTAGTTAAAAGCTTGTCAGTTTTGTCGATCTTTAAAAAGAAAGAAAGAAAGAGAGAAACCAGGCCTTGGGCATGGATTTTTCTCTATTGTGTATCAATTCGCTTTGTCCTTTATTTTGGTTCTGATCATCATTATTTCCTTCCTTTTATAGCCCTTAGTTTGCTCTTCTTTTCTAGTCCCCTAAGGTATAAAATTAGGTTATTGAGTTGAGATATTTCTTCTCTTATAATGTGTTTATAGCTGTAAATTTCCCTCAGCACTGCTTTTGCTACATCTCAAATTTCGGCGTCTTGTGTTTTCAATTGTCTCAAAGTATTCTCTAATTTTCTTGTGATTTCTTCTTTGGCCCATTAGTTGTTTAAAAGGGTGTGATTTAATTTGCACATGTTTGTGAATTCTCCAGTTTTCTTTCTGTCACCGATTTCTAGTTTCATTAGGTTATGACAAAAAATACTTCAGATGAGTTTAGTCTTTTAAAACTTATTCATACTTGTTTTGTAGACACCATAGAGTCTGTCCTGGAGAATGTTTCATAGGCGCTTGAGAGAACTGTGTTCTGAAGTCGTTGGGTAGCATGTTCTCCGGGGCCTCACTGGTCTGTGCTGTTGTTCCGCTGTCCTATTTCTCTGTTCTCTCTCTGGTTGTTTGATCCATTATTGAAAGTGGTGCATTAAGATCTCCAACTAATACTGTATTTGTCCCTTCGGTTATGTGAATGGTTGCTTCATAGATACTGGGATCTGTCCTTTGGTGTATGAGTCTCTTAAGAGACAGCATGTACACTTGGATCTTTTTTATAGATTTATTTATATACTTGGGTACTATTTTTATGTATAGTCCGCCAACACCGCCTTTCATATAATTACTGGTAAGGGAGGATTTACTACTGACATTTTGCTGTTTGTTTTCTGTCTTTCTGTGTGTCTCAGAGAGTTTTTGTCGCTTATTTCCTCCATTACTGCTGCCTTTGGGATTAGTTGATTTCTTACACTGACATGGTTTGATTTCCTTTTGTTTAAATTCTTTAGGTATTTTGTTTGTGGTCTGTTTCTTTTTGAGTCAATTCTGATAGTTTTTAGTCTTGGAAGGAAATTGACATTTCATCTGAATTGTCAAGTTTTTTGGCATGAACTTGTTTATAACATTTCCTCAGTAACTCTTTAACCTCTCTGTGTACAATCTGTAGTGATGTGATCTTTCTCATTGTTTATAATGGTAATTTTGTCTTTGTTTCTCTTGATCACTTTGGCTAGAATTTATCAGTTTCTTGATTTTTCCTTATAGAACCAATTTTTTTGTTTCATTGATTTTACTTATTTATTTTTATTTATTTACTGGCAGATCATCCTCAACACGCTTGAGCCCTCATATTCTTTTTTTTTTTTAAATCATGCTTTAATTACAATATAGTTTCAGTTTTCCTCAGTAGATCCAGTGAAATGCAAATGAAGACAGGTCCCAAAAAAAATGAATGAACCAGTTATGGAAAAGTGTTTGATGAATTTCTTGGTAACTCTTAAAAGGAGAAAACATTTGTGATAGCCCTGAAGTGGAATTGGAAAACCTGAGCTAAGGGATTTGTTAAAGCATTCATCTCTCAGCTGTTTTTCATCATTAAACAAATATTACTCTAACACATTATTAATTCCATTAGCATAACTGAAATGAGCATGTGGCAAAACTGAACCGGGGCATATTTGAGCTTTAGATGGGGATGGGAGTTCTAGTCAAGAACTTTCCAGAGATTGTTTGTTCTAGATCTGAAATTAGTTTCCGCAGAAGTCTGGGAATCAGAAACCTTAGGTTTCAGTTGATTGTGAGAAACTCTTTGGGGGATCCACATAGCATCTTACCAAGGAACATAGAAGCTCAGAATTGACCTATCATATACTCTTTGAGTATCTTTGATCTATAGAAAAACACTAGAGTCAACCCAATTCTACAGCTTACCTGGAGTCCTGGTGTGGGGTTCCTATCTCCTTATAGCCTGCTAATGTCTTTGACTCTCATTCCAGGTTGCATTAGGAAATGTCAGAGTCTTATGTTCAAATGTCACTACAGAGAGCCTTTACTGGTCTCATAAGTCACCCTGGGGAATTCTGAGGAGACAAGTAAGAGACAAAGATAATTTTCTAGCAGGAACCTGTAGGAGACAATTGCTTGTTGATCATAGTTGAAACCATTCACACACACCAAAACAATTTTGTCTAGCTAAGCTGGATAGGCCTGAGAAATTTTTTGTTGTTTTTGTTTCTTTGTTTTTGTTCATTGCTCTTTCACCAATGAAGACACCCATCCTGGAACTAGTCACCTCCTCAGCAGGGATCTTAGTCCTCTCCAGAGCTCTGTAGGTCATTCCAGCAGCAATTTGGCTGAAGATGCAGACCCTTGGTTTCTGAGTTGCTAGTTCCAAGCAACTTATTGTCAAATCTTTCAACCTACAGGCATAAAATGGCATTAAAGGGCTTCTGAAGAATAAGTACCTAAATTTATATCTATGTATTTCCCTTGTCGTATACATAGACACCAAACTTTTAGATTATGTGGTGCATCTTATGCAACAGTGGTTTCTGTCAGTTTTTGTTTTGGTTAATTTTTTTTTTTTTTAAGTAAGTTCCATGCCTAACGTGAGGCTTAAACTCATAACCCCAAGATCAAGAGTTGCATGCTCTACCAACTGAGCCAGCCAAGGGCTCTTACTTTGGTTAATTCTTAAAATCATTAACAAATGTAATAGGAATCTGGTGAGTTTTGGGTTAGCTGGTTTTGTCTTAGCTGTTGTCATGGGTCTGCTCCTGTTCCTTTCTGTCTGCTTCACCCACAATATCAGGTATAATCCAGTTGTAATTACTGCATCAAGTAACACGTTAAAAGGATTTTCTGTAGACACTCAGTATACAGCCTATATGTATATATAAGCCACACAGCCCACCTTGTTTGCATTTTACTTGGTTTTTTTCCAACCGCATCATACCATTCTTCAGTATTTTGATCTTTCTGGTGAAATCTTTACCATCCACTTTGTGCCTTCCCTAAGTACCGGCCAGAAACTGCCAACTTCTTTTTTTTTAATTTAATTTTATTATGTTATGTTAATCACCATACATTACATCATTAGTTTTTGATGTAGTGTTCCATGATTCATTGTTTGCGTATAACACCCAGTGCTCCATGCAGATCATGTCCTTAATACCCATCACCAGGCTAACCCATCCTCCCACCCCCCCTCCACCCTCCAGAACCCTCAGTTTGTTTCTCAGAGTCCATAGTCTGTCATGGTTTATCTCCCCCTCCTATTTCCCCCCGTTCATTTTTCCCTTCCTAATATCTTCTTCTTTTTTTCTTAACATATAATGTATTATTTGTTCCAGAGATACAGGTCTGTGATTCATCAGTCTTACACAATTCACAGCGCTCACCATAGCACATACCCTCCCCAGTGTCTTATCACCCAACCACCCCATCCCTCCCACCCCCCACTACTCCAGTAGTGGAGTAGTTTCAAACAAATCTCAGTTTGTTTCCTGAGATTAAGAATTCCTCATATCAGGGAGATCATATGATACATGTCTTTCTCTGCTTGACTTATTTCGCTTAGCGTAATACCGTCTAGTTCCATCCATGTCATTGCAAATGGCAAGATTTCGCTCCTTTTGAGGGCTGCATAATATTCCATTGTGTGTATATATTGACTCTTTCCATAGTTTGGCTATTGTGGACATTGCTGCTATAAATATTGGGGTGCACATACGACTTTGGATCCCTACATTTGTATCCTTGGGGTAAATACCCAGTAGTGCAATTGCTAGGTTGTACGGTAGCTCTATTTTCAACTTTTTGAGGAACCTCCATACCGTTTTCCAGAGTAGAAACTGCCAACTTCTGTTAACAAGACTGAAGCTTAAAAAGTTCTTCACTCTGTTGCCAAATAAATACACAGATATCAAAACAATAACCATTTACAAATTATAATGGAACAATATACCATAACAGTAGAAAAATGAAAAAGCCCAGATATAAATATATCAAGAAGTATGCAAGAAAAAGAAGTATGCAGGATTTATGTAAGGAAAAAGACTACCAGAAGCTTATGAAAGACATAACATGTATCTAGATACACTGAAATTGAAAGACATAACATGTATCTAGACACAACTATTTATGTTTGATTCTGTTAAAATTCTTTTACTGTAATTACAGACATTCTCACTGTGAATTCTTTTTAATTTAGCATAGTGATTAAAACTTCATCTCAAATAATGTAGAGGTAAATATTTCCAAGAGAATAGTGAAAGAGGAGATTAAGAAGGGGAACTACGGAGCTGTAATGGATTAAAACCTAGTTTATAAAGAAGTTAAACTAGTAGAGTACGGATACAAGAAGACTACTAGTCATTTGTAGAGAATGTAAAACCCAGAAACAGAAAAAAAAACATAACAGAATTTAACGATGAAGTGGCATTGGTGAGAAAAGATGGATTAGTTATGACAAGCAAATAACTATTTTTTAAAAAGTTCTTAGATGTTGGGGCACCTGTGTGGCTCAGTGGATTAAGCGTCCAATCTTAATTTCAGGTCCGGTTATTATGTCAGGGTCCTGAGATCAATCGCCACCCCTCCGCGCTCGGGGTGGAGCCTGCTTCAGAGTCTCCTCTCTCCCTCTCCCGCTGTCCCTCCCCCCATTATTGCCCCCCATTCTCTCTCAAAACCAAACCAAACCAAACCTTAAATGTTGCACCATGCTCCAAAATAAATCTTGGCTTGCTTAAAGATTTAACTGGGAAATAAGAGCAAAAAGAAGAAAAAAAAAGAAAAGAAAAGAAAATGTAAATGTAAGGCTGGGACAAATGGGAGGATCAAGAGGCATGCAGAAATACGTTTTCATTTCATCCGGAGAACGTGCATAGTTTTCCTCTCATAAGTTTGCACTTGATGATACACATTGCTGAAGTCTCTGACCACGAAAACATCTCTTTCTTTTCTTTCTTTCTTTCTTTTTTTACGATTTTATTTACTAGACAGAGAGAACAAGCAGGAGGAGCATCAGGCAGAAGCAGAGGGAGAAGTAGGCTTCCTGCTGAGCCTGGAACCCAAACTGGGGCTCGATTCCAGGACCCCGGGATCATGCCCCGGGGAAGGCAGATGCCCAACCACCTGAGTCACCCAGGAGCACCTGAAAACAGCTTTCTATTGCAGCATCTGCTCAATTGGCATGGAGACCGGCTGGGGCCCAGAGGGATATGGAAGAGGAATAAACTGAGGGAGAGCTTTTTTTAGGGAAGTTTTCTGGGGGACGAGGCATTCAGCATCCTGAAGTTTCATGCACTCTAGCCCCAGTAGGATACGAAGAGTGGTTTTCCACAGCGGCGAGTCTAACTTCTGCAGATGTTCGGGAAAGCTCAGCCAACTCCCGCCAACGTTTGAAGGGGAACCCACCCCGGCTCACAAGCAAACGCTGAGATTCGAGAGACTGGGACCTCGCACATGCGCTTTGGGCACCCTTGGCCGCCGGCCCTTTGTGCGCAGGCGCAGCGACGCGGCTCTGTGAGGTGCCCGAGCGCACTTGTGTTTGGCTTCGTTGCTTGGTTACGGTTGGCAAACCGCGGAGTTTCGCTAGTGTGATGTAGTGGCGAGGCGGGTTTGGCTTATCTCTGGCGCTAGTGTTGGGCTCTAGAGGTGGTGAAAAGCCGAGGGGAAGGTGAAGTGTTTGTGAAGCCTCCAGGCTTTGCGATGGAGAAGTTTTTTAGCTTCCAGGATAAGGGCGGGTCGTCCCTTCCAGTCACCAGCTCGCTGAGGGACGGCTCGGGCATCCCGTGTGGGAAGAGAATTGGAACCAGCAGCTCCGGGTGGGGGTACAACATCCGAGACAAAGATCTCAAAAAGATCCACAAAGTTGCCATCATGGGCAACGTAAGGAAACTGCAGAAGGTTCTCATTTTCGGGAAACACGGCGTGAACGAAAGAGACAAGATGAACAGGTAATAGGGACTTGGAGGCCGGCTGCCCGAGACGGCGGGGAGGAGGTGGGGCGGACCGGGAGAAGCGCGCACCTTCCCGGGCTCCGCCTGTGGAACCGAGCCCTCCTGTCACCTAGGGCGCTTTGCGGTCTTCCCTCCTGAGGCCCCGCAGCAGGGGTCCAGCGCCCAGGTCGGCTGAGCATCAAAACGAAATCTTCAGCTGCCTTTGGACCCACTCATAATTCCCCGTATAGACCACTGGAGACAGGTGGTTTTTTTTTTTTTTTTTTTTTTTAAGATTTTATGTATTTATTTGACAGAGAGAGACAGCTAGAGAGACAGGGGTAGAGGTAGAGGCAGGCTCCCGGCTGAGCAGGGAGCCCGATGCGGGGCTCGATCCCAGGACCCTAGGAACGTGACCTGAGCTGAAGGCAAGCACTTAAGTGAGCCACCCAGGTGCCCCTCTTACTTTCTATTTTAAAAAGAATTTGGGAGTGCAGGTGGGGATTGGTATCTTCTGACAACATTTAGCCTCTTCAGAAGTAAAGGGGTTATTTTTATGTGTACTTGTAGATTTTATTTATACATTAAATATATACCTGTTTTTTGTTGTGTGTAGCTTTATTACGTATAAATGATTATAGATTAATCATTTTATTTTAGTTACATCCTTATGAAAATAAATAATAAAAATGATAATATAAGGTTTATAAAATTTTAGTTGTGTCCTTATGAAAAAAATAAAAAATAGGAAATATAAATGATTGTTGCAATTTCAAATGTATTGCTTTACTTTATAAAAGTTTTCTTTAAAAATACTGAACTCTCTGGGATGCCTGGGTGGCATAATCGGTTGAGCATCAGAGTCTTGATTTCGGCGTGGATCGTGATCTCGGGGTTGTGGGGTTGAGCCCCATGTCCGGCTCCATGCTTGGTGGGGAGACTGCTTGAGATTCTCTCCCTCTCCCTCTGCCCTTCCCCCCGCTTGTGCATACTCTTTCTCTAAAATAAATAAATCTTTAAAAATAACTGAACTCTCCAACTGTATCTACTCTTTCAATCCATTTATTTATCAAATAGAATCTGAACACATGTTATGTAGGAGACATACTCTACCCAGAATCTCTTCATTCTTAAAGACTTCATGTTGTCCAGTATTAGTAAGATGAGAAATTCTATTTATTTTATTTTATTTTGTTTATTTAAAAGATTTTACTTTTAAGTAATCTGTATGCCCAACATGGGGCTCGAATTTATATCATTGAGACTAAGGTTGCATGTTCTACTGATTGAGCCAGCCAGATACTACTAAGATGAGAAATTTTATTTTATTTTTTTAATTTTAAGAAAAGATTGATTTATTTGAGAGAGAGAGGGAGAGAGAGGATCTCAAGCTGACTCCACGCTGAGCACGGAGCCCATGGGGCTCGATCTCAGGATCTTGAGATCATGACCTGAGCCAAAACCAAGAGTTGGACACTCAACCAACTAGCCACTGAGGTGCCCCTAAGATGAGCAATTTTAAGTTGAAGTATTAGAACTTAATCTCACTTAAAGCTTTTCCTCCTTCCTTTCAAACGAAAACATTTCTTGAAGATAGGAAATTGTAAATGTTAACCTTTACCTGCCCTTTTGAAATTTTAATAGTATTAAGTACTGATATTGATAATTGGTAGTACTTGATTTTCATGTGACTTATAAATCTAAATATTTAATAAAATGAGCTGTCCCTGTTTATTTAAATCCTGAGTTTCCTTTGGCTTAAAGTTTCTTGAAAATCAGGGTAAGAATTACTTAAAAAACATTCTCCGTTATTTTAGTCCTCTTTTCCCATAATGCTTTCAAGAACTAAAATTTATTTAAATGCCAGGTATATGACTGGAACTGCAATAGACCTGTTGTGTATATCATTATTTCATTTAATGTAAGGCACCATAGATTGTCTGATGCCCCAGTAGTTTCTGTACCGATAAGAAATTTTAAAAAATTCTGCCAATTATAGTTGTAAGACATTTTGAATTATAAATTGCATTCCAGTGTCAGAGATATTAAAAGGTGACAAAATGAGCATCTTAGAATCACTGAAATGTAGTATTTTTGAAAATCCTTAAAACATATCTACAAAGTAGGCATAATCGTATCACTTTACCTAATTGGATGTTGTCTTTGTAAAATAGTAATAGTAATAGTTATAATAATGTTATGTAACAAACTTTGCATAGATCCTCATTTAAGCATCAGGCCGAGGTCTTGTGAGATAACTACTCTTTATTTTATTTATTAGTATTATTTTTTAGTCGTCTCTGTACCCAACACGGGGCTCGAATTCATGACCCTCAAGATCAAGAGTCACATGATCTTCAAACTGAGCTGGGCAGGGGACCCGAGATAACTATTTCTATCCCCATTTTGTTGATGAGGAAATTGAGGATAAGGCTGAGTAAGTGATAACTGTTAAGTGACAGAGTTGAAGTAGGATTCAAACCCAAGTTAAGCTGAATCCTGAGGTCATGCTCTACCTAATCAGATAGGCTGCTCTTTATTAGTGTGGTGAATAATCACTAATAAATATTGTACTTTCTTCAAAAGAAAACTAAATCTTTGTTTTGGAGTCATAGGAATAAGGTGCTATTTAACGTTTACAATTACATGAATTCATTGCATGTTTTGAAATAGTGCACTATAATTTCCTAAAAAGTTCTTTCACTTTCATAGGACTGCTCTCCATTTGGCCTGTGCCAGTGGCCATCCAGATGTCGTTGCTCTCCTAGTGGAGAGGAAATGCCAGCTTAACTTCTTTGATGGAGATTACAGGACTGCTCTGATGAAGGTATGTGGTAGCAGCTGTGTCTGCCTGAGATGGATTTGATTTAATTACTTAGAATGAAAATTTATTGCATTTAAGCATAACTAATTGGTGAAACCTGTGGCACGTTTACTTTAAATTTCCAGAATTTACACTCTGTTTCTTGGTGTAATACTGACAGGCTGTACAATGCCAGAACGAGAGATGTGTGACTATTCTTCTAGAACATGGTGCTGATCCAAATCTTGTGGACATTGCTGGCAATACTGCTCTCCACTATGCCACCGTTGGTTCAAATACATCAATAGCAGAGAAGCTGCTTTTACACCATGCAAATATTGAAGCGAGAAACAAGGTACAGATCAGCTGTCTTTATGAAGTATTTGAAATAATATATAGGTATATATAAGTTTTTTTAGCCACAAAACATTTTATTTACATATTTACTTATATGTGTAATAAATACATATACTGAAGTCTATACATCAGGTCCTGTCGTCATGGAAACAACTCCAAAGCCAGGGCAGGGAGGGCTAGAGAAAGATGATGCCCATGGAGAGGGCAAAGTTCCGTCCCCCAGCCACCCTTCCGCCCCGGAAAGAGAATCTTCCCATTAGCGCTTGGGAGTGAATGGTGGGCTCAGAGCCCACAAAGGATTGAAGGCCTAGAGGGGAGTGGAGGTGATGGACGCTGGGTGCTGTGCAGGGGCTTAGGAAATGGGTGCTGCTGGGAATGGGTGGGAGACTCTGACCCAGTGGGGTAACTTGGGTGAGTGTAAGTGGGAGGAGAAAGCAGCAGGTTGCAGGCCCTGGGCACTCCAGGCCCCAAGGTTCTGAAAATGAGAGCAAGGGGATCAGGTCATGACATCCTACAGGGGTATCTACTTGTGCTTGTAGCCACTCTTCCCGCCATGTACCACATTGAGGTCTCCCATTTCAGAGAGTAGTTCCTGCTCAGCCTTGTGTAGTTCCTCAGTGGGGTGGTAGCTGTACGTGGGGAATAGCTGATGACCATGCTCACCAGTCCACCTTCTGTTTCTTTGACACGCATTACTTCTACCACTGCCCTTACAGAAACACTGTTGGTTGACATAGGTAGGGTCAGTTTTTCATATTTGGAAGCTCATGCATTCCCTGAATGAAAATATTTTGAAGTAACTGAATTGTCTAAGATTTCACTTTAATGATACTTTTTATTTTAAAGATTTTATTTATTTGAGAGAGACAGAGAACAAACATGAGTATGGAGGAAGGGCAGAGGGAGAGGGAGAAGCAGGGGAGCCTGATGCAGGGCTGGATTCCAGGACCCCGGGGGTCATGACCTGAGCCAAAGACAGACGCTTAACTGACTGAGCCACCCAGTTGCCCCAGAGCCACTCTTTTAATTCCGAGTCCCTCTCCTCAGTGACCCATTTGGATCAAGAGTGCCTTATGTTGACATCTGGGATCCTGATACCGTTGATAGAAGAGAGTCAAGCATGTTTGTGTAACCCGGAGAAAACCTTCATCTTTTTTTTTTTTTTTAAAGATTTTATTTATTTGTTTGACAGAGAGAGAGCAAGAGAGGGAACACTAGCAGGGGGAGCGGGAGAGGGAGAAGCAGGCTTCCCGCCAAGCAGGATGTGGGGCTCGATCCCAGGACCCTGGGATCATGACCTGAGCCGAAGGCAGACGCTTAACGACTGAGCCACCCAGGCACCCCGAAAACCTTCATCTTTATTGGAAAGCTCTCAAAACTATACCCCTGAAACTCTAATTTCTCAAATGTTAATGTTTGCCACATAAAAGTATTGTCAAATGGGGATAAGCAAATTTAAACGGATTTCTTTTGTGCTAGATATATAGTGCAGTTTTGTCATATTTCTCAATCATAGATGATCATTGAATCTTTCTATTGGCGCACAGTACTTATGTTCCAGCAAAGTATATGTTCTTTGGCATGTAATTTAAAAAACACTACTCCAGAGATAATCATTTAGGTTGTTAATAAAAATACTTAAAGCATTTACTGCTATGTTTTAGAGTTTGGAGATATAGAGAAAAAAAATAATCCCTTCCCTCAAGAAGCTCTTGGCTGAGATGGGTGCAATAAAATAACTAGAGCATACCATAATAAATACTGTGAAAGAAGCCAAGATTCTTGGAACCAGTCAATGAAGTGAGTTTTGGAGAATGACTGCAGTTTATCTGTTGAAGAGGTGGGAGAGGGCTATTTAATTTAGTTTTATTTATTTTTTTAAAAAGATTTTATTTATTTGAGAGAGAGAGAGTGGGCGAGAGAGCTCGAGCATAGGGGCGGGGCAGAGGGAGAGGGAGAGGCCAACTCCCCTCTGAGCAGGGAGCCTGGGATCACGACCTGAGCTGACCTGAGCCCAAGGCAGATGCTTAAGGGACTGAGCCACCCAGGCCCCCTGAGGAGGGCTATTGTAAAGAGAAGGAGCAGCTGGTGAAAGCACAGAAGGGCGAGAGTACTTTCTATATTATATATTTGAGTTTAGAGGATCCTTTATAAGTTTTAAAATTCAGTATGGAAATATGTAATTTTGTAAATTATAAATTGTTTTTGCACTTTACAGGATGAATTCACACCATTTTTACTCGCTGTAAGTAAGAACAAACAGCAAATGGTGGAATTTTTAATACAAAAAGAAGCAAATGTACATGCAGTTGATAAGTCGCAAAGGTACAGTAGTTTTGGTTGTTTTTTTTTAACCTTACATTGTTCTGGAGTGGTACAGTTACTCACGTCAGAAAGATTAACTTAATAAGAAGAGGATTAATTTATAATTATATAGTGAAAAATGTCAACATGTCATCAGTTAGGCAGAAAGCAATTATTCTGACAGGGCAACGTGGAAGAACAGTGTAGGGTAGAATTTATATTCCTTCATATTATTGACTGATGTCATTTGCAGTCTTTTTTTTTTTTGCCATATGATTTTATATTAGCTAAAGGGGTTTCATATTAGTTTTATTAGTTTTATAAAGTGTGGACTCCTAACTTTTATTTTACTTTATGATGCAATATTGGACTTCTTAACCCTTTTATAGTATTTTTGAAACTTCTACTTCATATATATTTTCTTTAAAAGATGAATATTAAACATAAATAGGAGTTGTTTTGTCTTTTGGATGACTCTTTGCTTTAAATTGCTTTTTGTTTTTGAAGAATACTGATGTTAGATGATCCCTAAGTGATTATTAATTACTATTACCAGATAATATGGGCTCATCATCCTTTTTCATGTTCAGTATTTTTTTTTTTCCATTGGTAAGGTAGAAGGATGAAAGATAACTTTAATTGAATAGACTTTTCCTTTAATGAGGACATATCATAGGTGGGTGATAAAGAGAAAAGAGATGGGCTTTAGATTGACACAAGACTAGGTTTAATTCCTAGCTTTCGTGCTTGCTGGGCGTGTGACTTTGGAAACATTACTAATTATAACCAGATACATCTCCTGATATGAAAAGGAGGATAATAATATATCCTTCAAGGGTGGTTGTGTGTAATGTTTTGTATATATATAGCATTTAATTGAGTGCCTACCACGTGCTTATCTTAGCATCATTACTGCAACTATGACTGTTTTATCACCGTTAGTATGAATACTGTTATTTTAAGCCTGCAAGTAAGCTTTTTTATTTTTTTATTTTTAAAGATTTTATTTATTTGAGAGAGGGAGCATGAGCAGGGGGAGGGTCTAGAGCAGGGAGCCAGACGTGGAGCTTGATCCCAGGACCCCGAGATCATGACTGAGCTGAAGGCAGACGCTTAACCGACTGAGCCACTCAGGCGCCCCTGCAAATAGCTTTTTATACGGACCTGTCCTCTAGATGGCTTGGAAGCACACTGTATCAGATTAAGGAAGAAATGGGGAAGTCTTTTTTAAAAATCTTTACCCATTCAGATGAGTGACCTCAGCATAGTTTCTTGTTCATCAAAGGACTTTAAAGCAGCAGCTTCTACTGTCATACCCCAGTAGGACAAGAGGCTTCTTGTTTGTCCTTTCCTTTTAGGCATGGAGGTAATTTACAAAGATGAGCGCGGGAACATGTTAATGGTCAGTTCTGTACTGACAGGCAAGATATTACCCTGATAAAGTATATCAAATGAGCTGTTTAAATAACTCTTAAGTTCCTAAGGGTGAAGTTATCTCTCTGTTATTTTAGAACAGCCCTCATGCTTGCTGTACATCATGATTCTGCAGATCTAGTCAGGGTTCTTCTTCAGCAAGGTATTGATATCTCTTCTGAAGATGCGAATGGATGGACTGCAGAAGAATATTCTATTTTTAGTGGTCTTAAAGTGTAAGTGTTTACATTAAAGTGTTAATTATTACTAAACTGAGGTATATAATAATTTAACTGTTTTTTTTTTTAAAGATTTTACTTATTTATTTGACAGAGAGAGACACAGCGAGAGAGGGAACACAAGCAGGAGGAGTGGGAGAGGGAGAAGCAGGCTTCCCGCGGAGCAGAGAGCCTGACGTGGGGCTCGATCTCAGGACCATGGGATCATGACCTGAGCCGAAGGCAGAACCTTAAGGACTGAGCCACCCAGGCGCCCCTAACTGTTAGTTCTTATGTAACAGATGAGAGTTCATTGTTTGATTCAGGCAGTTTTGGGATGGCAGTGAGTTAGCCCACATCATTTGCCAGAAATCAAGAAAAAGGCTAGACGACTAGTAAAAAGTAGTAATGCGTGCAGGATTCTTTATCTCAGGACTATTGAGACCTTTATCCTTAGGGATCCTAACTGTATCTGTTTCATTCCAAGTATAACTCTTATTATGCATGGGGTAGAAATAATGTTACATCTGTGTTTTTTCTTTTTCTTTCTTTTTTTTTTTTTTTGTAGATTTTAGTTACTTGAAGAGAGGTAGAGAGCACAGGCGGGGGAGGGATAGAGGGAGAAGTAGATTCCCTGCTGAGCAGGGAGCCTGACGTGGGGCTCCATCCCAGGACCCCAAGATCGTGACCTGAGCCGAAGGCAGATGCTTAACCGACTGAGCCACCGAGGCGCCCCAACATCTTTGTTTTTTCTAACTAGTTACTTGGGTCTTGAGATGTTCAGGTTAGTAGAAAACCCTATACTTTCCCTTGAGGGCTATCTCCTATACTTTCCCCCTTGAAGTTTCCAAGAACCTGAGGAGTTCCCTAAGACCAAAGAGACCATGTTTTTTCACAAGTCATTTCGAAGGAAAAGACATTCTTCTCATTCCCTTGTTTCCTCTGATTCTACTACTACAGCATTGCCATTGAAACTGGTTCTGCAGGGCGCCTGGGTGGCTCAGTTGGTTAAGCGACTGCCTTTGGCTCAGGTCATGATCCTGGAGTCCCAGGATTGAGTCCCGCATCAGGCTCCCTGCTCAGCGGGGAGTCTGCTTCTCCCTCTGACCCTCCCCCCTCTCACGTTCTCGCTCTCAAATAAATAAATAAATAAATAAATCTTAAAAAAAAAAAAGTAAGAAAGAAACTGGTTCTGTGGTGTGGTCATGATTGATCTTTGCTCCTAGGATGCCCTTGCTGATCCACATTCCTCAGTCTTCAGGGTGATCCAGAGTTAGACTTCGAAGTTACAACTTTTTTTTAGTTTACTACATATGCTTATATGCTCAGCTATTCCAAAGCACCAGCACCCTGTTCTGTCAGCTGGGCCTCCTGGCTTTCGCCACACACACCCTTGCGTTCACACTCAAAAGCCTTACGTGAAGCCCATATGTTAGCCCAGACCTTCATGATGAATTACCCTTTGAGGGTTTTGCTTGTCTTTTCTGCTAGCAGATAGTAGTTGGGACCATTCTAAGCTGTTAAAGAGGTTCAAATACTGCTGCAGGAAGAGACTGGACTTCTCTTTCTCCTTTGTTACTAGACCTATATCCCAAGCCTGCTTTAAATCCTGTGGAGCGGCTTTTCTTATTAGGTGATGAAAGGTCTCATATTGCCCTTCCCAGAGTAGTGGGCATCACCTTTCCTGAGAGGCCATGTTTTGGGTTTAATATTTCATTAAATCCTCTTAACAACCTTGTAAAATAAGGCAGTAAGATGCCTGTTTTATAGAGGAAGACTTTGAGCCCAAGAGAAGTGGCTTGTCCAAGAGCAAATAGCTGTGAGACTTAGGACTTCTGAGTTCTAGACACTTTCCATTATGGCAAGCTAACTCTAATTTACTAACTAATTACTAAATTACTAATTCATGACTGGTTCACCTTACTTTTTTTCTCCTTTCATTACATACTTAATAATTAAGTAATATTAATAAAAAGTGTATAAAACTTATAAATTTGAAGTATATGGGGTACTTTAAGTTTTGATATTAGTTCTGATATTTGAAATACTCTTTTAAGAATTTGGTATTTGGTAAGTGTTTTTCATATCAGTATTAAAAGAGTAACATTGTTTATCACCCTTTTTTATATGTAGCAGTCGCCAACTAATTGCTGAACATAGAGAAGAAAAACTTAACAATTATTTGCAAAATAAGAATCCAGGTAAGACTTTCCAGCATGAATTACTTTTGGTGGTCCTCACATAGATGGAGTCAGAGTAAGGAAGTTTTGATAATGAAAGAGCAATGAAAAAAAAAAAAACAATGTGTAAATTGCATATGTATTTTTTTCTCTCTTTTCTTTTCTTTCTTTCTTTTTTTTTTAAGATTTTATCTATTTATTTGACAGAGAGAGAGAGTGAGAGAGCACAAGCAGGGGGAGTGGCAGGCAGAGGGAGAGGGAGAAGCAGGTTTCCCGCCGAGCAGGGAGCCCGATGTGGGGCTTGATCCCGGGGTCTGGGGATCATGAACTAAGCTGAAGGCAGACGCTTAACCAACTGAGTCACCCAGATGCCCCTATTTTTTTTTTCTTTCTTAATTTCTTTCTTAATAGTCTAGTATTCAGGATTATTTAAGAAGTTAATTGTAGGTACTGCTGTCGTGAACAATGGGGAAGAAATCAGAGGGAGACAAACCGTGAGAGAGACTGGACTCCGGGAAACAAACTGAGGGTTACAGAAGGGAGGGGGGTGGGGGGATGGGGTAACCGGGTGATGAGTATTGAGGAGGACACGTGTTATGATGAGCAGTAGGTGTTACGTGCAATTAATGAATTGTTGAACACTACATCAAAAACTCACGGTGTACTGTATGCTGGCTAACAACATAATAAAGAAATTAAAGTACCTCAGTATGAACAACAACAAAAGAAGTTAATTGTAGGTAATTTAAAATATGAGGCGGTATTGTCTGAAAAGAAATTCATTATTTTAGTCATGACCCCTAAAATCCCATATGATATTTTTGTGTAAATAAGAAAAAGAGATTTTAAAGTTAGTATGTTTTGTTTTCTCTATAAGCATATTATAATAAATTGAACTTGTTATGAAAATGGATCTTTTAATTTTTACAAGTGGATTACATTTAGTAAATATTATTCTATGGTGACTTGTCTCATTAAAAAAGGAACTATCCTTAAAACTGGGGACTTTACAATACCTTCCTGGTATCGTAAACAAATGGCAAACAATAAGAACTGCAAAACTTAGCTAGTATGCAGCAATACCAATGAGACTTTTTTTTTTAAGGTAACTGTCTATTGTTTTTGCAATTTACTCATTTTCATTTGTTCACGTAACAAATAACTATCAAGTGTCTTTTAGCTCCTGAGTGTTATTCTGATGTTGTAGAATGCAAACATTCAAAAAACACAATCCCTGCCCTCCAGGAATTTGTTATTATCCTTGTCATTTTTATTATTTACTCTACTTTATTTAGTGCTTACTATGTGCCAGAGTCCCCTAGTGCTTATAATTACCATTGTTATTTTTTTATTGACATTTAATATGTTCCAGATACTGTAAGTCCATAGTGAGGAATTAGACTTTTAATATGTTCCAGATACTGTAAGTCCATAGTGAGGAATTAGACTTTGAGGAATTAGACTTTTAGTAGAATTTAGGGTAAGTATGCAGACTGAATAGTAAGTTTGCCAGGTAAAGTGGCAGAAGGACGATGTTTGGCAGGAGAAACATCCATCAAGATTACATGTTTTGTGGGGCACCTGGGTGGCTCAGTCGTTAAGTGTCTGCCTTCGGCTCAGGTCGTGATCCTAGGGTCCTGGGATCGAGCCCGATGTCGGGCTCCCTGCTCCGCGGGAAGCCTGCTTCTCCCTCTCCTGCTCCCCCTGCTTGTGTTCCCTCTCTCGCTGTGTCTCTCTCTGTCAAATAAATAAATAAAACCTTTAAAAATAAAAAAAAGATTACATGTTTTGCAGACGGAACAGCAGTGCAAAGGCTAAAATGTACGAGTGAACTTTGGAGGATTTATGAGCAGTTCAGTTTTGCCAGTACAAAAAGTGCGCTATGGGAATGGTTGGAATGAGGTGAATACTTAGCTAAGGCAAGCTTATGAAAGTTTTTCAGTCCTATGGAAAGGAGTAGATCTTACCCTGTAGACCTTGGGAACTTTATCAGGTAAAATGCTTTTAGCTGCAAATAATAGGTGACTTATAATAGTGACTAAAACAGGGGCACCTGGGTGGCTTAGTCAGTTAAGTGTTGACTCTTGGTTTTACACAGTCTCGGGTCATGAGATCAAGCCCCACATCACGTTGGGCTCCGTGCTCATCATGGAGTCAGCTTGAAGATTCTCTTCCTCTGCCCTTCCCCCCGTTCGTGCACTCTCTTGCACGCTTCCTCTCTCTCTCTCTCTCAAATAAAGAAATCTAAAAACCAAACCAAACCAAAACAAAACAGTGACTAAAACAATAGGAACTAGAATTGTTTTGATGGTTCAGTGATCTCATCAGAATCCCAGTTGTCTCTTTTTCAGCTTTGAGGTTGGCATTATTTTATGTCTCCCTTCCTGGTTGGCTAATTAGCAACAGCTCCAGGCATAGTCTCACATGACAATATCCAATGACTGGAAGGACTGTTTTTCTTTATATGTTTCTTTCATTAATTAACTAATTAATTAATTTAAGATTTTACCCATTTATTTGACAGAAGGAGAGAGAGACAGCAAGAGAGGGAACACAAGCAGGGGGAGTGGGAGAGGGAGAAGCAGGCTTCCTGCGGAGCAGGGAGCCCGATGTGGGGCTCAATCCCAGGACCTGGGATCATGACCTGAGCTGAAGGCAGACGCTTAACGACTGAGCCACCCAGGTGCCCCCTATATGTTTCTTTTAAATAAGAAGAAAACTCAGAGGCTAGCAGTAAATTTCCTCTAACATTTTATAGGCTAGGTTATATCGCATGCTTGTTCCTAAACCAGTCACTGGTAAATCAGGTACTGTGATTAGCTTAGCATAATCATTTCTCCTTTTGAAGCTTTTTCTTTAAAGGGTCAGATAGTGACTATTTTAGGCCATGTGGTTTCTCAACTACAATTACCAATGTAGTGTGAAGGCAGCCGTATCAATATATAGGTGAATAGATGTGACTGTGCTCCAATAAAACTTTATTTACAGAACCAGATGGCAGCTCGGACTTGGCCTGTGGCCGTAGTTTGCTGGCCCCGCATGTGGAGGATATATTGAAGGAAACCGTGTAGAGAGACTGGAAGACAAAGGAAGCTTATATTTCCTTAGCCTAGTATCAGTCCATTATGAAATTTTCACCCTTCTGTACTGAAAAAGTCAGGAGGCACAATTTATTCAATTTTTTTGAATATTTAAAATTTTTAAAAAAATTTTATTTATTTGAGAGACAGAGATAGCACAAGTGGGGCAGAGGGGCAGGGGCAGAGGGACAGGGGCAGAGGGAGAGGGAGAAGCAGATTCCCTGCTGAACAGGGAGCCCGATGCGGGGCTTGATCCCGGGGCCCTGAAACCATGACCTGAGCTGAAGGCAGATGCTTAACTGACTGAGCCACCCAGGTGCCCCCTTTCTTTCATTTTGCTCAAAATTTCTTTATTCATTTAAGAAATAACAATAATAGTTGGTGGCTTTTTTTTCCCCCTCTGGAAGTCATCAGTTAAGGGCTCATGTTTGAGTAGGGCAGTGGCGGGGGAAATAGAAAGAAGAGACAGAAAAGAAGTATAGTTAATATGATTTCATGATTATTGAATGTAAAAAGTTAGGGGAGAGAGGAAATCTAAGAAGATTCATGTTTCCAGGTTGTACACTAGCATTTAAATGGGACAGGAAGAATGAGTAGGACTTTATTGGATGAAGAGAGGAGAGCGGTGGGAATAGGGAAGACCAGGTTTTTTTCTGTATATGTTGAATTTGATGGAATGTCCACGTAGTATATTTTCAGTAATTGGGTAATTGAACACGAGGAGTTTCTAGCTGGAGATAGAGCTAGGTTGGAGGTGCAGATCTGAAATAATCTGAGTATAATTATTAAGCGAAGTCATAGCTTGGACAAAGATTGAGCTTGTCCATGGTGGAGAAACATATAGAATGAGAAGAAGGCCAGTGAACAAACCCTGGGAATACCAATATATAAGGGGTGGATGGAGGGGTAGGAGTTAGTAGAGAAGACTGAGGGGTGACTGGGGAAATGTAGGAGAGGAAGTAGAGGAAGTGATGTTGAAAAAATTTAAAAAAATATTTCAAGGAGGAGTAGTATGTGTATAAAATGAAATTACTGGAAAGAAAGTTGGATTTAACTTTTAAAAGCTCTTTGGTGGTAACCTTTTCAAAAGAATTTTTGAGTTGTAAGATCTATTATTTACATGTTTGGGACTTTCTGTGTCCAAATATGGAAAAATAACACATCAAGTAAGGTCCCACGTGACTTTTTTGTAACTGCTGTATCTACCCGGACAGGGTCAAGGGAAAATGGTCTAGCCTGGTGAGTAGACTTGCCAACATTTTTCCATAATTGTCAAAACCTAGGAGTCAAGTGCGAGGAAAAGTGTTGTCTTTCTTACCTGTCTCTTGTGGAGATACTTGAGTTTCTCCTCAAGTCCTTGATACACTCTCCTGGATGAATACGAAAACAAAACAGCAACAGGCAGGAAGCCACTGTCGGGCCCTATCTCTGATATGGAATCATGATGCAGCTGTATTTTGAGAGTTTTAAATTTTGATCAGAAATAGTTGACGGACCAGCAGTTTGGAGCCTTTTGACCTCTTTTAAATATTTTATTGCAGAAAACTAGTGTAATGCCAAGGAGAAAATATAAGGTGACACTGAATATACTAGTCTCACTAGTTTAGGAATTCGGTGTCAGTAAAAACAGTCAATACCTGACTATTTTTGTTAGTGCTGTCTCCCTTGATCCTCTTTTCATTTGCCTTCTTCTAATGTCTCCACTTTTACTGCTCCTTTCTGAATTTCATCTCTAAAGAAAGCGCTAAGGAAAATTGTCTTGGAATCCAACAGTATGAGAACACACTTCGACCATATGTATGTTTGACATATATGTATATTTCCTTCTAAGGTCATGGGCTACCTAATCTCAAGTGTATCTCATATTTTATTAGTTTCTTGTGCTAAATTTCTTTGTATCTGTATCACAGTGACAGAGTTACTGATGATGGTCTGCCAAGACTGAAAGCATTTTCTGGATTGTCAGAAATTTTTCTCTGATATAGTTATAATGTGACATGCTTTTATACAGTTTTAATGTGACATGCTTTTATATTTTTTTCAGAAATCGGTAAACTGTGACTTAACAAGAATATATGGCCAATTAGATTACCAAGTTTTTAACCATCTATGTATATAAGATAACTCACTCTATTTTCCCCCAAATGAGCCCTATTGATCTTTAATGATCAAATCCACTATTTTCAGGGTGGAGTGGATAATTCATCTTATATTTTGGATGGAGTATTTTTGGCTTTTTTTTTTTTTAAGATTTTATTTATCTACTTGACACACAGAGAGAGAGCAAGAGCAGGAACACAAGCAGGGGGAGTGGGAGAGGGAGAAGCAGGCTTCCCGCTGAGCAGGGAGCCCGATGTGGGGCTCGATCCCAGGACCCTGGGATCATGATCTGAGCCGAAGGCAGACGCTTAACGACTGAGCCACCCAGGTGCCCTGTTTTTGGCTTTTTGACTAATTTGTCAACAACTGCCTTTAATAGGTGAACTATGTTTTTAATTCTATAAGAAATTAAGGAAAACCCTGGAAACAAAACTCTATAATCCATAGTGTGTTGTTAAACTGTGTATGATAGTTACATATTTTTCTATAATTATCCCAGTTACCTTATTGATTCCTAACTACCATAAGAATGGTATTAATCCCTATTTATTCATGTATTTATTTTTTTTAAAGTTTTTTTTTTTTTAATTTATCTGACAGAGAAAGGCACAGCAAGAGAAAGAACACAACTAGGGGGAATGGGAGAGGGAGAAGCAGGCTTCCCGCTGAGCAGGGAGCCCGATATGGGGCTCTATCCCAGGACCCTAGGACCGTGACCTGAACTGAAGGCAAACGCTTAACAACTGAGCCACCCAGGTGCCCCAAATTAAGCCCTATTTAGTTGGAGAAAATTTGTGTGATCTTTTCATTTTTTATAGGAAATTTTATCGTGTAGAACATATTGATAATCAGGATTCTCTGTTTTTTCCTGATTAAAATAAGATTGTTGCTTGTTTGACATTATTTTCTGATCATTATGTCATCTATTCTTTTTATGCCTTTATTCAGATGGGTGTAGAAATACAGGAATCTCCAAGGCAAATATTAAGAAAAACAGATTCAAGGAAAGGTGTTCTGTGAAATAACCTTCTGACTGTAATCATGTAGAAAACATCAACCCAAATCATAAAAATTTCACATAATGCAGTTGTATTAGAGGCTCCCAGAACGACACCCAGGTTTGGTTATTCACTAGAAGAACTCACAGGTCTTAGCATGTTTGTACTCATGCCTTTGGTTTATTACGGTGAAAGGATACAAAGCAAAATCAGCAGAGAGGAAAGGTGCATGGAGTGAAGTCTAGAGGAAACCCAAGTGCAGGCTTCTAAGAATCCTCTGCCTGTGGATGTGCTTAATTCCTCCAGCATCAAGTGATGTGTTTAATTCCTCCGGCATCAAATTATGACAACACGTACGAAATGTTGTCTGCCAGTACAAGAATCTTATAGAGACTCGGTGCCTGAAGTTTTCTTGAAATGATAATCACGTAGGCATCTTCTCCCTAGCGTATACCAAAATTCCAGGTTCCCAGAAGGAAATCAAGTATACAGGATAAGTCACCTGGTTTGTACCAACACTTAGGCACAGCCACTCTTAGCAGCTATGGAATGGTGGGAACCCTCCCAAAATCCAAGTTCCCAGATACCAACCAAGGGCCAGCCATTCAAGTGGGATCTAATGGTGGCAGTCTTTGGCCTGCTGTATGGAATCTTTTTTGCACAGGAATTAGAGCCCTGACTTAATTTTTGTTGTTGTTTTAAGATTTTATTTTGACAGCAAGTAATGTGATGGTATAACATGGTACTGGTTTCAGCACATGATCTGTATTAAATTGAAGTGCTGGTTACTTTTTTGACTTTTGGTGAATATTTAACCCGTATTTGTACATAAATTACTGGGGCAATATTAGGTAATTATAATCTTTTTTTTATCTTACTAAACTTTCATTATGATTCTTAAACAATGATTTCTGATTTAAAATTAGAATAAAAACTCTTAATTATATAGATAATGCAGTTTTGTTTCATATGGTGGTGAATCCCTGTTTATAATTATAAAATAAGATTCGATTATATCATTGTCAATTATTTTCCTGCCTAAGTATGCAATTAAAATTATTTGCGGGCGCCTGGGTGGCTCAGTCGTTAGGCGTCTGCCTTCGGCTCAGGTCATGATCCCAGGGTCCTGGGATCCAGTCCCACATTGGGCTCCCTGCTCAGAGGGGAGCCTGCTTCTCCCTCTCCCACTCCCCCTGCTCGTGTTCCTGCTCTTGCTATCTCTCTCTCTGTCAAATAAATAAAATCTTTAAAAAAATAAAATTATTTGCTTTATGTATTTCCATATACTTCAATTTGGTGGATAACACGTGTATTCCGTTACTTCGGTCTTTATCTTAATTTTCATGGTGGCTGTATCTTTAATACGTGGTGATAGCAGGCTCAATGGATACCTTTTTTTTCTTCATGATAAATAGGCCTTACTTTTTTAGAACATTTTCAAGTTAACAGCAAAATATAGCAGAAAGTACAGAGAGTTTCCGTTTACCCCATGTTGCCATACATGCATAGCCTCCCCTGTTGTCAACATCCTGTACCACAGTGATAGACTGTTTTATTTACATTAACTCATCTTTACCATCCAAAGTCCATAATTGACGTTACGGTTCAGTCTTGGTGTTGTACATTCTGTTGGTTTTAACAAATGTATAATGACACGGAATAGTTTCACTGCCTTGAAAGTCCTCTGTGCTGTTTCTATTCATCCCTCCTTTTGCCACAACCCTTAACTCCTAACTTGAAAGGTTTTGCTTTTCCCAGAATGTCCTATAGTTGCACTCATATGGTGGATATGTTCTTGGATGTTTTTTTTTTATTTATTTTAATTTAATTTTATTTTTTTAAAGATTTTATTAGAGAGAGAGAACTCGACGAGGGGGAGGGGCAGAGGGAGAGGGAGTTGCAGACACCTGCGCTGAGGAGGGAGCCCGATGTGGGGCTCCATCCCAGGACCCTGAGGTCATGACCTGAGCTGAAGGCAGATGCTTAACCGATTAACCGACTGAACCACCCAGACGCCTCTCTTCTTGAATGTTTAAAAAATTAAAATTCCAAGGTAATGGAATGTAGTGATTCAAGATATTCTCTGTCCTTTGTTTTGTTTTGTTTGTGTTCATCAGTGTAGGATCTGATGACATATGCCTTACAGACTGAAAAAGTGTGATTTCTGTAGGCATTTGTCACATAGTGGGGAGGGTTGAGAACAATGACATCATGTACTGCTACCTAGCACTAACCATTGGTACCATCCTGGTCTAAGAGGTGGGTCCAGATAGACTCTCTAGCAATGAAAGTAGATAGTCTCAAGAGGTTATACTTTATAAAACCAGAATCACTAAAGTCACTAAAATCTTTCATACTTACGTGCAATTGGAAAGAAGGCCAGAGAGAGTCTGTTTGCTATGTTTTGCCATGCTGCAAAGTACACTGGCTATAGACCAAACTTTGTGATGAGATGTTTCATCCTAAACTTAACAGTCTGCTGAAGAGCTAGAGAAGTTCTATTGTGTTACAGCAAAATAAATACAGTCTCTTTTAACTACACCTAGTAGTGGAAGTCCAGAAGAATCATGTTATTTAAGTTTGACATTGTCAGTCTATGATAATGATTCTGCTAATGATACCAGTTTCGGTCAGTCTCATAGGGTTTGGTTACAAGGTATCAAATTCTGATAAATACCATTCTCTTCTTGCATTTGGTAAATGTAGAGGAGAAAGTAAGATTTCTTAATGCATTAACTGCCTACCAATAATATAATTAATAGTCTTTCCAGTGTGGTTTCCAGGTGTGGTCTTGAAGGAATACTTTTTAACAAATCATCAGTCTTATACTTTTAATATTCTGTATTTTTCTATTGTTGATTTAAAATGTATTTTGCTTTTTTCATTAGTGGCGGATAAGATTTCTGAAGAGGAGTCTTTAAGCAGGTAGGATTTTTATGGAGTCTTTAAAATTACGTGTTAACTAAGGGAATGCAGAGAAAAGCATTTGTTGAGTTCTACTCTGGGCTAGACACTATATTATGTGCTTGACCTTTATTACTCATATAGTCATTACAACAGCTTCACAAAGTAGCTCTGCTATTGTAGCCTATTTTTTATTAGTCAGCTGTGGTGCAGGGAGGTTGATTAATGGACCTGTGATTGCATAGTTAATGAGTAGCAGACCCATGATTTGACTGTCAGCCTGTGTGACTCCCACATCCATTCTTTTGTCCCTCAGCAGCACTGGGATTAAGATACAGATCCTAGTCAGATCAACGCATTCAAATTTAGTTATGTGTTACCCCTGCTTTAGAGTTTTCTTAAGAAACCAGGTTCGTTCAAGCATTTGTCCTAATATATTTGACAACTAGTGATAACTAGAGGTCATTATTGCAGTGGTAACTAGTCTCTTGTTTTTACTGTCAAAGATTTTAGGGTAGATCTCAGTTACCTATGGCCACAGTACATAGCTTTTACACAAGCAAGACCTAATCAGGCAAATTCTTAGATATAGTGATGTCTGCTCTCCTTGAGAGGAATGATGTTTCCAGAAGTGAAGGATATGTAATCTAGGTGTAGACCATGTTACGTTAATTAAGTTTATCATCTATTTAGAGGCTATTTCTAAAATGATTCTCTATTTACTGACTTCCCAGTCTAGTTTTCCCTTTAGGCTAGTACCCTTGACTAGTTCTTTGAAGCTTCTTTTTTTGTAGACCTTTTTCCTTTTCTCCATGACTTTTCTATAATCTTTTCTTGATTGTTTTTTTTTTACTTTGTTCTCTGCTTTTCTTGTTGTTTTAGTCCATTAATTTTTTCCATTTCTGCCAGCTAATTAGTCTCTGTTTTTCTCTAGACAAAATCAAAAGCACATAGAATTTCAGGATTTTAAGGAATCTCAGAGATGAATTAATCAAAATACCCTCTGGTACTGCAACCTATGTTTAACATCCTCACCAAGTGGTTGTTTAAATGGAGAATTTGAAACTCAAAAGAGATTAAAAGTGACTTACTTGGATATAAGTGACAGAAATGAGATTTAAATTCAGGTTTTTTCCTTTTTTTCATCTTGTAGGTGAATGTTTTAATAATTGAAAGATGGGGAGGGGGTCTTGTGAACACAGTGAAGGTGGATAAGGAAGGAATTAGCAGGAGAGGCCAAGTTTCAAGAAGAATAACACTGGGTTGGATAGTTTTAGAAAAGATGTCAGAATAGTGGGGTTTATAATAAGTTAGATAAAGATGAATTATAGGAATGAAGGATACACACACACACACACACACACACACACACAAGGAATGAAGTCACAGGATATTGGTAGGTTTTGGAAAGGCATATTAAAATAGAGGGTTGAAGAGAATCTTGAGCAGCTTTTTTGTTTTGTTGGTTTAATTGAACGAACTAGCATGCTTCAGGTTTTCTGTTGAGAGATATTAAAATCATTTGAGCCACTGGGAAGAATCTTTTTACAGCATATAAGAATGTGATATCATCTACTTGCACCCCAACTTACAGAGAGTGGCTTAGAGCCTCTTGAGTAATAGGCGGAATGGAGATTCTACACAACATAGATGTATGGCCCAAGGTAGCGGTCTCCTCACTCCACCTCTTTTCTTAATTCTCTGATGCCCTGCCCATGTGCATGTAGGGTTTGGTGGGGTGGGACTGGCTGTCAAATCAGTAAGAGAGTTTTATTTGGGTAGTTGGTAACATGTCTATGTTGAGATGACTACATGGAGGACTGAAACTCCATTTAGCTTGTTCTCCAGGAGCAGGAAATGGCTCCTACTCTTGGTCATTTGAGCCTATCCTTGTTTTGGGAGTCTGTGCTTTCATAGGCTAAAGACTTAAAGGTTGGAGAGTACCACTGAACCCTGCAGAAGAGTGATAATAGGAGTGGGAACTCACAGAAAGAAAATACTAGGCAGTGTATAGGGAAATGGAGGCACAGCTACCCGGACTCTATTTTTATCGCAGTCTCTCTTCTTGGGTATCTGAGTGCCTGTGAAGGTTTTTAAGGTCTTGCTAGTTTATGTAGACCTAAATAAGGCAGGACCTGTGAAGGAAAAACTTCGGATCTTATAATTTTTAATCTTTTAATCTGGGAATAGTATTCCCACTAATAGCATTAATTTGTTCTTTAACATTTATATATTTATTTATTTCTTTTAATTGAAGCATAGTTGACCCAAGATGGTAAGTTAGTTTCAGGTGTACAAGGTAGTGCTTGAACAACTCTATATGTTACACCATGCTCACCACAAGTGTAGCTACTATCTGTTACTGCATAATGCTATTACAGTACCATTGACTATATTCCCTATGCTGTACTTGTATCCCTGTGACTTACTATAACTGGAATCCTGAACCTCCCATTCCCCTTCACCCATTGTGTCCGTCCCCCACCCCCTTCCCTTCTGGCAATACAGAATTCTCCCTATTTCTGGGTCTGTTTCTGCTTTTTGTTTGTTCATTTGTTCTGCTTTCTAGATTCTACAGATAAGTGAAATCATACACTATTTGTCTTTCTCTGACTTATTTCACTTAGCATAATACCCTCTAGGTACATCTACATTGTTTCAAATGGCAAGATCATATTCTTTTTTATGGCTGAGTAACATTCCTGTGTGTGTGTGTGTGTGTGTGTGTGTGTGTGTGTATATGTGTGTGTAAGAGATACATCTGTTGATGGACACTTGGGTTGTTTCCATATATTGGCTGTTGTAAATAATGCAATAAACATGGGGGCGCATATATCTTTTCAAATTAGTGTTTTCATTTTCTTTGGGAAAGTAAATAACCAGTAGTGGAATTACTGCATCATATGGTATTTCTATTTTTAATATTTCAGGGAACCTCCATACTGTTTTTCACACCATTTTCTATCCCCATCACCAGTGCACAAGGGTTCCTTTTTCTCTACATCCTCACCAACACTTGTTTTTTTTGTTTTTGATTCTAGCCATTCTGACAGGTATAAGGTGATAATTCATTGTGGTTAACTTTTAAACAATTAACTTTCAAACATTTCAGAATTCCTTGCCTGTCACTCTTAGGTATGGTAACTGAGACTGGGTCTTTAGTAGGTATTTCACATCTTCGGAGAGGTGGAGGCAAAATAGATAATGAAAACCTTTTTAAAAACAGAGACCAAATTTTGAAAGACCTATACTCTAACAACTATAAAACATTGATGACAAATTGTGTCAAGACAGAAGAAGTGGAAAGACGTTGCATGCTCATGGATGGGAAAAACACATATTGTTAAAATGTCTATATTACCCAAGGCAATCTACAGATTTAATGCAATGCCTATTAAAATACCAACATTTTTCACACAACTGGAACAAACAATCCTAAACTTTGTATGGAACCACTGAAGACCTCGAATAGCCAAAGCAATATTGAAAAACAAATTGGAAGTATCACAATTCCAGATTTCCAGTTCTATTACAAAGCTGTAGTAATCAAAACAGTATGGTACTGGCAAAATACAAATATAGATCAGTGGAATAGAGAAAACCCCAGAAATAAACCCAAAACTATATGGTCAATTAATCTTTGACAAAGCAGGAAAGAATATCCAATGGAGAAAAAGCAGTCTCTTCAACAAATGGTGTTGGGAAAACTGGACCACTTTCTTTAAAAATAAACTCAAAAACGGGTTTAAGACCTAAATGTGACACCTGAAATCATAAAAATACATGAAGAGAGCACAAGCAGTAATCTCTCTGATATTGGCTATAGCAGTGTTTGTTTTTTTTTTTTTCTCTAATTATTTCTCCTGAGGCAAGAGAAACAAAAGCAAAAATAAACTGTTGGGACTACATCAAAATCAAAAGCTTTTGCACAGCGAAGGAATCAGTCCACAAAATGAAAAGGCAACCTATGAATAGGAGAAGATATTTGCAAATGACATATCTGATAAAGGGTTAGTATACAAATATAAAGAACTGATAGAACTCAACACCCAAAACACAACCCAGTTTAAAAATGATCAGAAGGCATGAACAGACATTTTTCCAAAGAAAACATACAGATGGTCAACAGGCACAGAAGAAGAGGCTCAACATCACTCATCATCGGGGATGATGCAAATCAAAACTACAATGAGACACCACTGCACACCTGTCAGAATGACTAGAATCAAAAACACAAGACACAAGTGTTGACGAGGATGCGGAGAAAAAGGAACCCTCTTGGATTGTTGGTGGGTATGCAAACTGGTGCAGCCACTGTGGGAAACAGTATGGAGTTTCCTCAAAAAGTTAAAAATAGAACCACCCTATAATCCAGTAATTGCACTACTGGGTATTTACCCAAAAAATACAGAAACACCAATTCAAGGGGCTACATGCACCCCTATGTTTACTACTGCATTATTTACCAGAGTCAGCCCAAGTGTCCATTGATAGATGAATGGATAAAGAAGTGATATATATACACAATGGAATATTATTCAGGCATAGAAAAGAATGAAATCTTGCCATTTGCAATGAAATGGACGGAACTAGAGAGTATTATGCTAAGTGAAGTCAGTCAGAGAAAGACAAATACCATATGATTTTACTCATGTGTAGAATTTCAGAAACAATAAAAATGAGCAAAGGGAAAAAAAAAAAAAAGACAAACCAAGAAACAGAGTGTTAATGATAGAGAACAAACTGATGGTTACCAGAGGGGAGATGGGTGGGGGAATGGGTGAAATAGGAGGTAGGGATTAAGAAATGCACTTGTCATGATGAGCACTGGGTGATGTTTGGAATTGCCGAATCATTATATTGTATACATGAAACTAATATAGTACTTGTATGTTAGTGATACAGGAATTAAAATACAAACTTAGTAACAAAAACAGAGGCCAAATTTTAATTATATCAAGAAACTTCATTCAGTAAATAGATAGCTGACCTTTCATTCGATTTTTCTTTCTAATAAACTTGCTTTTGTTGTATGTTTTTGCTCTTAAGTATTTCCATTAAACCTGGTACTGATGATTCATGGCTTACATCAGATGCTGAAGACTTAAATTTTGGTATCCAGGTAAAGTACTCTCTTGTGCAATTTGTTTTCCTGCTTTGAATTTAGTTTGTATGTTATTTACTCTTAAAATTTAGCAGTGGCCTACCTATTATCATTTTATGTTTGTGATGGAAAGTTGGTCATAACAAACCATTTTGTAGAAATATGATGAGTTGAAAATTGTTTTTTTTTTTTACTCTGGTAAATACTGAAGGTAGAGACTGAAAAAAGTGGGCTGGAAAATACATAATGACAGAAAATTATATTGGGAAAAACTTTTCCATAATGGAGGAAATAAGATACTTGGTCAAGGGTAACGATTCTTACTGTGAGTTTTAAATTATGTTAACATGACTTTTCTTTCTTTCTTTCTTTCTTTCTTTCTTTCTTTCTTTCTTTCTTTCTTTCTTTCTGTCTTTCTGTCTTTCTTTCTTTCTTTCTTTCTTTCTTAATATGACGTGTATACTCATGCCTAAATGAAATCTATAGTGGATTCAATTATTGCGGAGATTTTTTATCTTGGACATTTTTTACCTTGGTAACATATTGTTTCAAAAAAGACTTTTTTCTCTATTTTTATCCTTTGTTCTACATTTAGACTAAAATTATATTAGAAATTGTGGAAATTCAGAAATTTAAATTGTTTCTCAAAATTTATATTGCAAAGGTATTCCACTGTGTTTTCAAAATAATTCCATTAAGAGTATACTTAAAACTTTATCTAAGTGAAGAATACATGTTTTGCCTAAAATAATAATCAGCTCTAGAGGCAGAGGCTCTTCATAGCCATATGATAAAATGTCCAATTTGAGAAATCTTTTATAGTATAGTTTTTAAAAATATCTACTCAATCTTTGTATCAGATTCTAAAATTTAAAATTTCATTCTTATTTAAATATTCATTTTAAAGCCCCTGCATCATTATAAGCTACTGGATGTTAGGAAACGTAATTGTGCATCTCCTAGAACGCCTAGAATAAAGTCTTGCTTGGAAGAAGCCATTTCATATTTTCTGAATGTGAATAAATGAGCAGACAGATGGAATTCTATATAATGGAATGTTATAAGTAATGTGCATAATGTGTCATAAATATATGAATTTTTAACAATATGGCTCAGATTTATATTCCTTTTTTAGTTTCTATAAACATTTTATGTATTATTTATTTGAGAGAGAGAGGGAGAGAGAGAGAGAAACAACAGAGGGGAGAGGGCCAGAGGGAGAAGCAGGCTCCCCGCCGAGCCGGGAGCCGGCGGACTCAGTCCCAGGAACCCGGCATCATGACCTGAGCCGAAGGCAGTCGCTTAACCAACTGAGCCACCCTCGCGTCCCAATTCTGCTGTTTTTATTCAAACAGAAATGAAGCAGAATTTATAAAAATTGCAATTATTTATAATGATAAAGTTAAACACGAAATATTTTTAGCGATTAAAATTACGACAAACTAAGAGTCAAATGTTATAATTAATGAAAAAAAGTTCTGGGATGACTGGGTGGCTCAGTCGTTAAGCATCTGCCTTAGGCTCAGGTCGTGATCCCAGGGTCCTGGGATCGAGCCGCGCATTGGGCTCCCCGCTCGGCCGGAGGCCTGCTTCTCCCTCTCCCACTCCCCCTGCCTGTGTTCCTGCTGTCGCTGTCTCTCTCTCTGTCAAATACATAAATAAAATCTTAAAACAATATATATATATATAGCATTGAATGATGTTAAAGCATAAATGGGGATGCTTAGACTTTTCTCTGTCATCTCTGCATTTACGCATAAAAACTATTTCCTTATACTTTTTACGTGTAATTGATAAAATAATTATGTGCTAAATATAATAATACAGCATAATACAGTTCTGCTAATTTGCAAGCTTAACTTAATGAAAGCTGCGTAGTATTATTGCAGAAAACTGAGGCTTAGGAGTCATAAGGAAGTAGTTTGGGTTTTGAAATTAAGTTATTTAAAAAACTAAAGAATTACTCCAGGCCAAGCTATGGCCAGATGTGATTCTGTGGTGTATATGGATGTGCAAAATTCCTAATCAGATCTAGAAAGTTTGGGTTACAGTTTTTTACAACTTGGAACCTGAAAAGCTAATGCCTGGGACTCGAAAGCATTTTCTATGTGTTTGTGTATGTGTGTGTGTGTGTGTGTGTGTGTGTGTGTGTGTGTGTATATATATATATATATATTAAGATTTTATTTATTTGAGAGAGAGAGAGTGAGTGAGCAGGAGGGAGAGGGAGAATCTGCAGCAGACTCCACTCTGGGCGCAGAGCACTACTGATACCAAGAGTTGGACGCTCAACTGACTGAGCCATCCAGGGGCCCTGAAAGTATTATATTTGGATTGTCAAGTGGATTTACAAGGAGCTTTGGGATTATAATAACAATTTGGTTTAGCGGTGTTTTATTTATTTATTTTTAAAAAGATTTTCTTTATTTATTTGAGAGAGAGAGAGAGAAAGACAGCGTGAGCTGGGGGAGGCGCGGAGGGAGAGGGAGAAGCAGGCTCCCCACTGAGCACATGGGGCTAGATCCCAGAACCAACTGAGCCACCCAGGCATCCCTGGTTTAGTGGTGTTTTAATAGGTAAAAGCCTTTTTGGATAGTTAAAATAGTATGCATTAAGTATCTTTGTGGCAGCCATACTTGTAGTAACATAAGTATAAAGTGATGATGACCTATTCTAAGGTGACAGACCATGGAAGGAGGTAAAAAGGGCCTGACCTCTTAGCACAGGCAGGTGCTACACAATGGTGCAAGCACCATAGTCGAAGTCAAAAGATATGCTAGCATCCTGGTTCTGTCACTTGGTAGCTGTGGGATCCCAGAAAAACTTGTTTAACCTGTTTGAATGTCAGTGACCTCATTCATAAAAATGGTACTAATACCTACCTCTCAGGTATGTGTAATGAACAAATGTGGGAACAAATGTGAAAACACTTTGTATACTGTAAAGGCTGCTATAGAAATACAGGACAAAAATGATCACAGCAGTATTTAGTGATTTATTAAATATTGAGGACACTTTTTTTAAATGTGAAGATTTCTGAAGGACAATAAAATAAATGGCAGTAGTGTCAAGAAAAGAATGGCAAAGTTAGAACGGGCAGGTGGATTTCTAATTTGGGATATGTTAAGTTTCAGTGACATTGTATAGGTATACAGCTGACCCTTGAACGGGATGAGTTTGAATTGTGTGTCCACTTACACACAGACTTTTTTGATACAGTACAGTACTGTTAATCTGTTTTCCTTATGATTTTCTTAATAGCCTTTTCTTTATATTGTAAGAATCCAGTATATAATACCTATAACATGAAAATGGGTTAATTGACGTTACATTAATGGTAAGGTCAGCATTAGGTTATAATTTACTCTGACCTTCCATGCTCACTTTACAGAGTCCAGGGCCAAATGAGGATTAAGACGTAGATTAGATCTAGAGAGCAGATACTAGGTCTTCTCTTTGAATGTTTTGGTTTTTAATTTACATTTTTCCTATTTTAAGTCTAATTGCGTTTAAAGTAGGAAGTTCAATAGGAGATTAGTAGTTAAGTTTTTGGGGAATCAAAAGTTAGATGTGGATTTTTGACTGCACGGCTGTGAACGCCCTTAACCCTTGCATTGTGTAAGGGTCGACAGTATAGTGACTTGGTACTTGAGACCTTCTCAGTGAGATGATTTTATTTCTTTTTTAGAGAGAGAGAGAGAGAGAGAGCGCGTGTGAGAGGGGTGGGGAGGGGCAGAAGAAGAGGGAGAGAGAGAATCCCAAGTAGGCTTCATGCTCAGCACGGAGCCGGACATGGGGCTTGATCTCATGACCCTGAGATCGTGAACTGAGCTGAAATCAAGAGTTGGACACTTAACTGACTCTGCCACACAGGCACCCCCCTCAGTGAGATTTTATATGTTTTGACCTTAAATACATTTCTGTTATTGAATATCAGTTATGTACCAGGCTGTATAAGTTGAGGGGTTAGGCTGTAGTGGTAGGAGCAGAAAAAATAAGGAAACAGCAATCCATTGTAAGTTACTATAAGTGCTTTGTATAAAGAAAATGGAAATGTTAGGTTAGGGAATTTTGGGGGAGTTTGTCATTAGGATGGGGATGAGAATGGGAGTGGAATTTTGTTAGTCAGGAAAGATCTCTCTGAATGTGGCAAGAGCTGCCAAGTGGCGGATGAGAAGGACCAGTCGTGCCAGGGTCTTGGAGAAGGACGTTCTAGACAGAGAGAACCATGGATCACATCTATGCATCATTTCACTCTTATGTCTTGGAATGACCAGGAAGCGGGAAGATCCGCCCCATTGTCATAATCATTGTTGTTACTGTTGGGTGTAGAAAAGAAAATGTGCATACTAAAATAAGTGCCTGGTACATTTTAGGTAATTAATAAATAAATGTTCTTATTCTTCCCTTAGGAAAGCTTAGACTTTTTGAAGAGTTTCATACCTGTATCTAAACTGCTTTGCTATTATTTAAATATAATTTCAAGAAAAGTTTTTTTCTTTCTTTGCCATTTCATTCAACCATTTATCCTATCAATAAAAATTCCAAGCCTTTGTTTATCTAAATGAAGCAGCAGCTACCACAGTGTTCTATTTATACTCAAGATGATATACTCCAAGGTTTCTCATCATGTCCAGTATCTTCTTCTTTGAGCACTGAAAACGTTTCTGCCGTCAGGAAGAGTTTAAATTTGTAGCAAATATACTTATTAAAGAATTTGTTTAAATACATCTTTTTAATGTCCTTTTATTTTGGTGGGGAATGCAAAGGAGAGTTAGGTGTTTTGTTAGTTCCTGTTGAAAGGTACATACAAATCAGTCTTCTGTCTATGAAAGTATTTACTCTGGCCTTCCATGTTCGGTTTACAGAGTCAGTGGGCAAATGTAGATTAAAAGGTACCCTTAATCTAGAAAGCATATATGAGGTTTTGAGATGTTTTGGTTTTCAATACATGCTTTTCTTATTTGTAAGTCTGATTGCTGTTAACATCGGAAATTCAGATATTTTCTTAGAAAAGGATTCGGAAGTCTTTATGCAGCTCATTTTTGATGTTAATTTTAACAGAGTATTTCTGAGAGTCTTCCAAAGAAAGACGTTAAACGTTTATCTGGAGCTGCGGATCAGAAGGGACCACGTATATTAAATGAAGAAGTAGAAGGTAAGAATTGTATTTTATTAAAAAGTCACTTGATAGAATGTTAATTTAAAATGGGAATAGTGATTGATATGTTCTAATATCCAAAGAAAATCACCTATTAAACGCATAGAAAGGAGAAAGATGTGAAAAGGAGATAAATTGATATCAGGTGTCAGCAACAGATTAAATTGAGAGTGCCACTGCAGGAACTAAATTACTGGTTCCATTTCAAGATACTCTAAGACCTAAGGAACATCAGGAAATAAGAGGAAAAGAGCAAAAGAGGGAATGATGAGAAAGGCGGAGAGTACCGGGAGTAAATGAAGGGCAAAGGCAGCTCTTTATAGTGGAAGGTGGTAACATAAAATAATTCTTTAGAAGGAAGAGCAGAGTATTTGAAATGCAGGAAAAATATCAAGTGAGCTTCCAGTACCAAAGTTTGTCAGAGTAGTATGCCAAAATTTTTCCACTCTTCCTGATTTCCTCACTGTTGGGAAGACATTAAGGACCGGCGTAGCTGATTATGCAGAGCTATGTCCTAGTCGGCTATAAATGTATATATCTTAATGTCATACAAAATGGTGGCACTTCATAAGATAGTACCATTTAGTGCAAAATAAGAGAATTGAAAGGAAGAAGAGAGCAGGGTCAGTTAGGGGGAGATCAAGGAAGCTTTCGCCCTGATAAAAAGTCCATTAGAAAGTTTATGACTTTTTTTTTTAATTTTATTTATTTATTTGACACAGAGAGAGAGACAGCGAGAGAGGGAACACAGGCGGGGGGGTGGGAGAGGGAGAAGCAGGCTTCCCGCCAAGCAGGGAGCCCAATGTGGGGCTCAATCTCAGGACCCCGAGACGATGACCTGAGTTGAAGGCAGACGCTTAACAACTGAGCCACCCAGGCACCCTGAAAGTTTATGACTTTTAATACATTTTCAGTTTTGGAGAATCGATAGGAACTTGAGGCTTTTTCTAGAAGGTTAAGTTAAGGTAAAGGAATGTGGCAGCAGACTCCGTATGGACCAGAATTTCTCAAATTGTAGTGAATCATCCGAGACCTTGTTAAAAATGCAATTGTGAGCAGCAGGTCTGGGATTCTGCATTCTGACCTCTCAGGTGATGCCAGTGTTGGTGGTCCTTGGGTCATGTGCTCCGTACGTAGCAAGGATTTAGACTTCCCTATAGAGAAATCTGGAAGGGCCACTGGATAGTTTAAGACATAATAGGATCAAGGAAGAGCATGACTTTGTTTTTATTGCTGAGCATGTTTTTAGCTAGAGGGGAGCAAGGAGATGGAGAAAGAGAGGTTATAGATGTAAGATACTGCTGCCACACCAAGAGGAAAGAAGCGGTGGAGATAATCCATAATCAAAGGGATGTAAAAGCAGAACAGTCAAGACCATAGATCCAGAAATTACTTTTTTTAAAGACTTATTTATTTATCTTAGGGAGAGAGAGAGAGAGAGAGAGCGCGAGCAACCAGGGCGAGGGGCAACGGGAGAGGGAGAGAGTATCCTTAAGCAGACTCCCTGCTGAGCCTGGAGCCCGATGCGGGGCTCAGTCCCAGGACCCCGACATCATGACCGGAGCTGAAATCAAGAGCCAAGACACCCAACTGACTGTGCCACCCAGGCGCCCCCAGAAATTACTTTTGAAGAAGGTGGATAGTGAAGGGAAGGAGGGAAGAAAGAAAGTCGCGGTAGCTAGGAAATTTTGGAGTTGATGAGGAAACTTGAGAGAATTCACTTTAGATGGCTTGAGTGTATTTGCACTAAAGCAGATTAAATTACAGCTGCTCCACAAAGAATACTGAAAGCAGATGGAATGCTAAACTTGGGGTAAAACAGCCACTCATTCATCCTCCTGAGATCTATGGGACATCAAAGATCTATGTTGTATTGGTATTCATTATTCAAATGAGATTAATTTGAATATGGAAGCTTTGGCTGTTTTTCTTTTTTAAGATAGCTAATTTTTTGATATGATAGCTGTTTCAAAAAAACCTTTTAAAGACTAACATGATCTACCAAATCAAACTAATTTTGGAAACAAAAGAGATTATCGCGTTCATTCCCTAAATGCTAAAATTGTTATTATCAGTAAGTATGACACTGATTTTGAAATACAAAAGATTTTCAGTATCTAAAAATTCTGTGGCGATTAAATTGATTTTTTTTCCATTTTGGTAGTCCTATTTCCATACTGAAAGCGTATTATACATTATTTCCTTTTTTTCCCCAAGATTTTATTCTTTGAGAGAGAGAATGAGAGAGAGAGAGAGTATGAGAGGGGGGAGGGTCAGAGGAGAAGCAGACTCCCCGCTGAGTGGGGAGCCCGATGCGGAACTCGATCCCAGGACCCTGGGATCATGACCTGAGCCGAAGGCAGCCGTTTAACTGACTGAGCCACCCAGGCACCTCCCTTTATTATTTTTAATGAATAAATGGAATACTGGTTTTAAGGAGCACTATATTATTTAAAAATAATATGTGGAAAGTCAGTTTTCATTCTACTAAGATACTCAGTCTATTGATTAACCACATCTAATGTGTGCTCTACTTAATGTACCAGTTAATTCCATGCCTTTTATCAGTCATGTGATCAGGTCTGTACTCATAAATCGTACAATATTTTTTTCACCCCTGTAGTTTTAGGTTCTTTCTTTACTTGTAGAATTAACACTGTGTTTTCAAAAGATTTTCAATGATCTCCTAGAGTAGTGAGTACGGGCAAGAAATGCAAAGTTATTTACCTCTGCAAGTGACTTGTTTGCTGTTACTTCTTCCCGAGCTTGGTAGATTCAAGAAGGAGGACTTCTAAAATACCTACAGGTTCCTGTAACAAAGGAAGATCTGAAACAAAAATTAGAAATACAAGCAACTTAAAACAGTTCATGTGGATTGTTTCTCTTCTCTCTTGATGCCTTTTATAAAGTAGTGAGCAAAGTTAGTTCTCTAGGGACCCACGATTGTGTGCTTATTCATTTAATACAGATTTATTCTGTACTGTGCCCTGATAATTTTATATCCTCAATATTTCTGGACCCATTCTGTCAGTTCAGGTGTACTTCATCTTTATTTTGCAGTACTGCCTTGTAATTCATCTCCCATCTTGTGTGACAGTGCCCCTCAAATTCATCCCTCTCCACGGCATTTAGAGTGATCTGTCTCAAATGTCAATATGACTAGGAACCACTGTTGAAAATATATTTGTGTCCAGGTATCTTAAACTTACATATAAAGCTTTCATAATCTTGACTTCTGCCAAACTCTCTAGCCCTTTCTGCCGTCTGCCCTTTTCTCTGGCATTCTGAACTGCTGCTGATGTCTTCCTCTTAGATCCCTGTATTACCCTGTTGTGTGCTTCTCTCCCTTTTAGACAAATATTTACCCTGTCGTGTGTTCTCTCCCTTGTCTTCCTACAGCCTTGCATACTCTCCCTGTTTTCCTCCCTCTAATCCCTTTGAATCTGGCTGACCTCACTGTTTTCAGTTTCGGTTCAGGCATTATGTCCAGGAAAACCATTCCTGACACCTTTTATCTACGTGCTTCTTGAAACCTGGGTGCCTAGCACTTACTGGGAACTCAGTAAATAATTACTGAGTAAAATGAAGACAGTTTACATAGAGATGACTTAAGAGATTGCCCCATATAGGGGCACCTGTGTGGCTCAGTCGGTTGCGCGTCCAACTCTTGATTTCGGCTCAGGTCATGAGCTCAGAGTTGTGAGATCGAGCCCCTGTGTGGCTCAGTGCTGGGCTTGGAGCCCGGTCAAGATTCTCTCTCTCTCTCTCTCTCTCTCTCTGCTCCTCCCCCTCTCTAAAAAAAAGAGAGAGAGAGAGAGAGATTGTCCCATATAGTCCAGGAGCCAAAGAAATAGATATAGAAAGAAGTAATTTACAGTTCAGGTGGTGAAGATACACTAGAAAAATCTGTAAAGTACTAAGGTACCCCTGAAGAAAGAGACACCTATTAATCTGGGGAAGACTAGCCATAATCAAGGATGACTTTACATAGCAGTCTGTGTCCTAAAAGATGTGAAGAAATTTATCAAGTAGGAGAGGAAAACATTTCAGGAATGTTTACACTCAGCAGCGACATACACCCATAGGAAGCTTGTACACTAATAAAGGCATAAAAAATCCTAATAATTTTGGAAACCATGAATAATGTTGTAGCTGAGGCTTTGGGTGTTAAGAGGTGCTGTTACAAGGTAAAGAATAGTCTGTTGTGATTTTACATGTTTCTGCTGCATTTTAAAATTTTGTTTCTGAGTGTTTTGTTCATTGATGTGAGGTGGATGAACTTGTGAATGAATCGTTGAGATGTTTGTATGTCTTTAACCTGGTGACATTTAGTATTTCCCAAATGGTTTGTTGAAGTTTCCGGTAATTAAAAGTGTTTCTTAAAGTAAATATTCAGCTAAAGATTAAGTTTAATTTGAACTATCAATAGATGAAATGTTATTTTCTGTTTTTAAGAAGGATATAGCTTTTATCTAACCATTCTCAGTAGTCCATTTTAACTAAATATATAGATTTGCCAGGAGAACGAGACTTAGAAAGGACATCAGAGGAAGAGCAAAAAAGACTTGATGAAAGGGACAATAAGCACTTACAGGTATGTAAAAAGTTAAATTTAAATGTAAATTTCCGCTTTTATATTGTTTTTCCTGCTTTAATAACGTAACATAGTTCAAATGAAATTATCTTTTGAATGGACATATTGAAGTCAATAGATTATAATTTAATATTTAGTTTTTATAAAATTTTACAAGTTACAAACCTTAAACTATTGTTAGAATTTATAGTAACTTATAGCTAAACTTCATCCTTGGAATTGAGAGGAAAAAAAAATTCCTGAACAGTGTTTGCTTCTTCCATTTTTGTCACTTTTTATGTGATAAAGAAGGTAACACCAAATATTGAATCATATGTTTAAACAGTTGAAATTATGAGCAGCGTAATAATGATGACTACTGACTTAGATCCACGTAGAAGGAGTAATTATCCTCAGTGGTTCCAAATGTGCAGTTCTGTATTGCCCATCACTAATGCCAAGATTAAAGATTTATTTTGCCTTGTGATCTCTGTGTAGTTGACTTCAGAGAGTGGGGTCATAAAGTCAGCACAATTGCCAATTGCCTAGAATCCCACCTTCCAGGATGGGACCTTTGTAGTTGGGTAATAAACCATAACTCTTTCAGTTATTTCATTTCAGCGTAGGAAATCAGTATTATTAACATTTTTCTTATCCACTCTCAGTGGACATTATATTAGAGCTGGATAGAAGCAGATAATTATAGTGATGTATAACACTATCATAGTATATAATTTGAATTAAGATTTAGGAATTTTCTTTCTGATTGATGTTAATTGATTTTGGCTCCTAATAACTTAAAATTTGCCTATTCTCTAGTTATTAGTCTTTAAAGAAAATCCTCAAATGCACGGTAGGGGCTATGTAAGGTATGGTGAGGTAAAATGTTTTTAAGTTTGTCACATTAAAAATAATGTAATTCATTTTTTGGTAGATGGAACATGGAATGAATTGTTTATTTCCAAAAAACTGACAAAGTTAAGTTGATGGATTTATGTTTTTCTTCTGTCTTAAGCTAGGGCGAGTTATTTTTCGCTTCTTTGTTACAATCCAGTGACTTGGGAGCAGCTTAACATAGATTAAGAAATCTAACAGTTAAATTTTAATTATTTTCTAATTTTTCTTTGTCCATACTTGATTACTTAAGGATAAAGTTATTTTACAAACATGTATCCTGGCAGAAAAGACATCTGAAAATCAAACCAAGCAAATTAATGTTCCACTTTTGCATCTGCAAAAAAAGTCTCGAGAACCAGAGATGAATAAGAACTGTGATAGAGAGGCTCGTGTAGCTGTATATTCAGAACATCCTCCTGTGCAAAAGCATGAGGAACTCTGGATCAAACAAGGCAAATTAGAGTGGAAAAAGAATTTAAAACTCATCACCAGTGAGTTAAAGCGGAAGTTTGGTAAAACTTGTCAAAGACACAAAATTCCTCCTTATCCTAAGGAAGAGTCACTACATGGTAACTTTAAAGAAGGAGCAAACGTAATGGAAATACCTTCTAACTTGACAAATGACAGACTCGATTGTGAGAAAAGGGATACATTTGCAGTGCCTGTCCCTCTAGTATTTCAGGCATTTGCTGAACAAAAAACGTCTAGTCTCAAATATGCTTGGCAGTCATCTTCTGATTTTACTTTAAGTGAAAATAAATCGGACTGTGAAAATGGTCACAAACCAGACACTGAGCATGTTTTTAACAAAAATAAGAGTTTTAAAAGTGATACAGAAAATAAAAAAGTAAGGAACCCACTCGCTATGTTTGAAGTGAAAGAAGACCAAGAGCTTGACATGCCAATGGTAAAAAGTATGAACCAAAGTAGCACTAATTCTAAATTAGAGATGGGACATATACCTCAGTCTAGTCATTCGGAAAGCCTTTGTGACAAAAGGTTTTCCAGCTCCAATGAGGTGAGACAGATGGCTCAAATAAAAAGGCACAATAGTTCTGCTGTTACAGACACTTACAAGAAGACAAAAGACTTGTTCCGGAAGCCATTCTGTGCAGATAATGACAGTACTAATAACTATAGAAGTATGGAACCCGAAGTAGAAAATGAGAGTTCTTCTCCACCATGTAGTTACGGAACATCAGAAGTATATCTAAAAGAAGAAATACAGCAAGATGTTCAAAAGGTTAAGAACGAGATAGGCATGTTACAGATAGACTTCCTGGATTTGGAAAAAGAGAAAGTTCAACTTCAAAAAGAGGTAAGAGGTTCACTTTGCTGCTGCTCTTTTGTTTTTTTCTCTTTATCAGTTATCTGAGTCATTTTGATTTTCCACTTAGGAGAAGAGATCGTGTATAAAATGGGGTTGTCTAAATACGTGATTGTGTTCGGAAATAGCTTATTTCTGCTATCTAAATGATAGGAGTGCAGGAAAGCATTCTTATGATTTGTTTTCCTTAGGTTTCTCCGTCAGTCTCCCAAGTGGCATGTGAACTTGGGAACGAATTTAGCTATGCACCATGTGACCTCATGAACCCGAGTAACCGTAAAGAAAATTCCTTAAAAAATGCAATTATCGGGGCGCCTGGGTGACTCAGTCGTTAAGCATCTGCCTTCGGCTCAGGTCATGATCACGGGGTCCTGGGACGGAGCCCCGCATCGGGCTCCCTGCTCATTGGGAAGCCTGCTTCTCCCTCTCCCACTCCCCCTGCTTGTGTTCCATCTCTCTCTGTGTCTCTCTCTGTCAAATAAATAAATAAAATCTTTAAAAAAAAAAAAACTTTAAAAAAATGCAGTTATCTTGGCACGTCTGGGTAGCACAGTCGAGCATCCGACTCTTGGTTTTGGCTTGGGTTTTGATCTCAGGTTCGTGAGATTGAGCCCCACGTTTGGCTCTGTGCTCAGTGTGGAGTGTGCTTTAGTTTCTCTCTCCTTCTCCCTCTGCCCTTCCTGCTCATGCTCTCGCTCTCTGTCTCTCAAATAAATAAATCTTTAAAAAATATATAATAATCTCTAGTGTTTTGTTTTTTTTTTAAGTTTTCTTTATTTATTTGAGAGAGCGCGCACGTGTGTGCACGAGCATGAGCCGGGGGAGAGGCAGAGGGAGAGAGAGAGGGAGAAGCAGACTCTCTGCTGAGCAGGGAGCCTGACATGGGGCTCCATCCCAGGCCCCTGGGATCATGACCTGAGCTGAAGGCAGACGCTTAACCGCTGAGCCATCCAGGTGCCCCATCTCTAGGGTTTTTATTTTTATCTATTGGCTTAAATATAAACTGCGTTTCCATAAACAATAAAATGGGAAAGAAGCAATGACTAAGAGAAAAGATATAAACAAATATTTCAGCTAAACCTATTTATTGTTTCAGTATGTGCAATCTTTTCTGCTTTGTACTCTTGGAACTTAGAATTCCAACAGGACCACGTTGAGATATTTTTAATAACAAATATTTGGATTATCACTTTCTTCCTCCACATTTTTTAAAAACAGACTCTTTTTTTAAGATTTATTTATTTATTGAGAGAGCATAAGCCAAGGGGAGGGCTAAAGGGAGAGAGGGAGAGAGAGAGAGAGGTAGGTAGACTCCCCACTGAGCATGGAGCCTGATGCGGGGCTCAATCCCACAACCTCGAGATCATGAGCTGAGCCAAAATCAAGAGTCAGAGGCCCAACTGACTGAGCCACCCAGGCGCCCCCCTCCACTTTTTTTGGTCACCATTCTCACATGTTTCTGTTGAGTCAGACCTTCATATTATGTTTAATAAAGTATGGTACATTTTGACATGTATGATTTTTATAATGTAGGTAGCAGAAACCTTCAGAAACCTTCAGTATTTAACTCGAAGGGAGAAAATGGACTTTTGAGGTGAATTGAGTTTTAAAAATAGACAAAAATCTAGAGATATCCTCCTTTGAAAGAAGAAGTAGCTAAGCACCGTGTCCCCAATTAAGATATGAAATTACTGTGCCAGTGTCATACTTTTAATGTATCTGATTAATTTAATGAATGTGTTTGATAACTTACCTGATTCAGCATCAAAGAATTGTATCATCTCTTTCGGTGCCATAAGATGCTAGGTAATGCCACTTTAGGAACTTTGGACCAAATTAACCTTTTTTGGTTTTACTCCCATTTATCAGTGGAAAACAGGATTAAAGTTGATAATTACTTTTATATCCTCTAGCTATAAAATTTTATGGTTTTTGAATGTGGAATTTGGGGAGCATTACTCATTTCCCAAAATTCTACACTAACAGTTTCACTCTGTTCTTTTTGTGTTGTGGTGAACTTTGGTTCATATATTTTAATGAACACTGTCACTTTTTTGATAGCCCTAGGATCCAAATGAAAAAAAGAATTGTAAAAGGTAGTTGGGGAAAAAATAGCTCAGTGTAGAAAGAGGAAAACTTCTGTTTGTTCCTGGAGCACCACAATGTCACATCCTTTAAATCTGGCTGTTTTTGCAAAATCCAGGTGGTAAGGACAGAAGATGACACATTTTGTGTCTTTGTCTTTTTATTTCTTTGTATCTGCTGGTCAGATGGGGTGGGGTGGGGAATGGTAGGGAGCAAACCGTGGATATGAATACAAAATTAAGAAAGCCCTTTTTCAAATTTGGGAAAATTCTGTTTTAATTAATTAATTATTTTTTAAGATTTTATTTGTCAGAGAGAGAGAGAGAGAGAGAGCACAAGCAGGAGGAGCGGCAGGCAGAGGGAGAAGCAGGCTTCCCACTGAGCAAGGAGCCTGATGCGGGCCTCGATCCCAGGACCCTGGATCAGACCCGAGCCGAAGGCAGACGCTTACCCAGCTGAGTCACCCACGCGTCCCAATTCTGCTGTTTTTATTCAAACAGAAATGAAGCAGAATTTATAAAAATTGCAATTATTTATAATGATAAAGTTAAACACAAAATATTTTTATCGATTAAAATTATGACAAACTAAGAGTCAAATGTTATAATTAATGAAAAAAAGTTCTGGGATGCCTGGGTGGCTCAGTCGTTAAGCGTCTGCCTTCGGCTCAGGTCGTGATCCCAGGGTCCTGGGATCGTGTCCCGCATCGGGCTCCCTGCTCAGTGGGGAGCCTGCTTCTCTCTCTGTCTGCACCTCCCTCCTCCTGCTTGTGCTCTCTCTCTGATAAATATATAAAATCTTGAAAAAATGTATAATTAATGCAAAAAGTTCTTTTTAATGAATAAAGTAGTAACAATTATCCTTAGTATCAAATTTCCATTAAAGATTAATGAAAAGAAGAGACAGCAAAGTAATGGGATGGCAGTATTCGAAAACGTGTGTGTTGTCGCTGCTGCTGCTGCTGGACTAATTCCACAAAGAGAGAGTGGAAAAACTGAAAACCACCTCTTTCCTTTTGGGAAAAAGGAAGATTCTGATGGGTAAGCCTATAGCAATATTTAAATAGTAGGTAATTATTATGTTCCTATAAAACAAATTCTAGTTGGAGCTAACATTCATGATTAACAAATTTTATATTTTTAGTAGGGCTATTCCGTCCTGGGTGCTAATCAGAAAAATGCAAATAACGAGATATCATTTTTTGCGGTCATTGTGATAAATATTTTATTAAAAAAATAATACCCAAAGTTAGCAAATGTGAGGAAAAAGGCATTCCTATACACTGTTGTTAGATGAAATTGGTAAATCCTTTCTGAAGGGTGATTTTAGCAGTGTGTTTCAAAAATTTTAAATATGGTGTCCTTTTTTTAAATTTATTTTTTTTTAAGATTTTATTTCTTTATTTGACAGACAGAGAGAGACACAGCGAGAGAGGGAATACAAGCAGGGGGAGTGGGAGAGGGAGAAGCAGGCTTCCCGCGGAGCAGGGAGCCCGATGTGGGGCTCGATCCCAGCACCCTGGGATCATGACCTGAGCTGAAGGGAGACGCTTAACAACTGAGCCACCCAGGCGCCCCTCTTATAGAATTTTAATATGACTAATTATTTTGGGTATATCCTAGAGTTAGATGATTTTTATCAAGCATGAAATATTGCTCTTCAAACTTAATAGTGTTTCTGTGGTCTTTCTAAGCATGAGAAAAAATGATTATCAGGTTATATAGTGTTATATATATATATATATACACTACATCTAGAAAATTTTTAAGGAGTCTTTTGGTTGTATAATTTTGTGAATTATTTAATGCCTTGGTCTGCCTTTTTTTTTTAAAGATTTTATTTATATTAGAGAGAGAGAGTGCGTGGTGAGGGAGAGGGACAAGCGGACTTGGCACTGAGAGCAGAGCCCCAGGCGGGGCTCGATCGCACAACCGAGAGATCATGACCTGAGCCAAAATCAAGAGGTTTAACCGACTGAGCCACCCAGGTTCCCCCTTGGTCTGGCATTGTTTTAAAAAACATTTAATGCTACATGTATGTAATTTAAAAAACTATATTACAAAATATATTACAAAAATACTACGTCATCATTGTGTAAGGATTGAACCAAACAAGAAAATTAAATCATCTATGATCTTTCCTCTTAGCTATGAAATCCTTAAAAGAACCATGTACACTCACTGATCCGGATTTACCTCCCATTCACTCTTGAATTCTGTCTAGTAATTTTCACTCCCACTACTCCAGAATTGATTTTACAAAGGTTTCCACTGATTTTCATTTTAATAAATCTAGACATAATTTCTTAGATCTCATTTTATTTAACCTATCAACAATATTTGACCCAACGGAGAACTCTCTCCTCCAAAATTCTGTCTTCACTGAGCTTCCAGGATCTGACTCACTCCCCTGGTTTTCCCCCTGCCTTCCTAGTCTGTACATCTCAGCTTGATTTGCTGCTTTCTCCTCATCCCCCACCTCTTACTTACACATTGACATCTTCCAGGAATCAGTCCTTGATTTTCCTTCTCTTGACTTTTACTATCTTGTGTATTCTAATGATCTTCAAGTTTCTATCTCCAGCCCAAATCTCTCTGTGTAATTCCGGACCTACATATTAAACTGCCTATTTGATGTCTCTTTGGGATAGCTCTTGGGTCTTACGAACTTAACATGTCCAAAATCGAACTACTGATATTCTTTCTTATACCGGCCCTTCTTGTCTTTCCTAATTGAGTTAATGACAATTCTTCCAGTTGCTCTGCCAGAAAACTTGGTATCATCTTTGACTCATGTCTTTTTCTTTTTCATACATGTCACATCTAATCTGTCAGCAGATCTTGTCAGGTCTTCCTTCAACATATATCCAGAAGCCAAACACATCTTCCATGACCAAGCCACTATCATCTGTTGTGTGTATAAGTGTAATAATTAACTAATTGGTCTTCTTGTTTGTTCTTTTGTCTTTTCTCTGTTTCCATTAATTCTGAACACAGTGGATCTATTAAAATGTAAGTCAGATTATGTCTTCCTCTGCTCAAAACCCAATTGCCTCCTATTTCACTCAGAGTACATGCCAGAGTTCTTTGTAACACCTACAAGGCCTTGTATGATCTGTTCATCTTGGTCTCTCCCTATCCCTTACTGCCTCACTCCTATTTTCTGTCCCTTTCACGCTGTCCAGCCACACTGAATTTCTCACTTTTTTCCCCTCACTACAAACACTTCGAGCATCCCTCTGTCCTTGCTGTTGACTCTGGAGTGCTTTTCCCTCCAATACCCTCATGGCTTCCTTGCTCCTTGCTCCTTCCTTTCCCCCCTCCCCTTCAATTTTGTGCTTAAAAGTTACTTTCTTAGCAAGGCCTTTCTTGGTTATCCTGATTACCTCTTTCCCTATGGCACATCAAAATTTGATTTCTCTGCTTTAGTTTTCCTCCTCTAGTACTATCTTGCCTGTGTAGTTTATTGTATTGTGTTTACTTCACTCATGAGTAGGATTTTTATCTGTTCATCGCCACGTCCTCAGGGCCTAGAAAACGTCCTAGCGTATACAGTTCTGTTCAGCAAATGTTTATTGAGTGCATGGAGTTTCACCTGCATGTATTGTTTTTTAACATAATACTCTCACTTAAACAAAAAGAAAGTTTGATATGGGTCCATTCTGACAATTTAATCTGTCAGTTGTATGCATTTTTTTTTATTTTTGGGGGGCCCAATGTTGTGGTTACTTGCTATTTATTCTTTTACTGGTATTTATGCTAGTTTTAATTATGGTAAAGTGGATCAGAGGAATAGCAAACTTCATTTATATTTTATTAAGGAAAACGAAATATGGTGGCAAATTATAGGACTTTAAAAATTCTTGCCAAAAGATTATGAGCCCTCAATATCTGAAATAAAAAGATGAAGTTGGAATTTATTGGCTACTAGTAAGATAGACCTATGCTGGTCACTTAGAGTCTTTTCTGACAGAGCAGTCTGCTATTCTTATATAGGGTTTTGGGAAGAGTAGAGTTTAAGGTTTGGGGGACTTTCAGAGAATTAAGTGGTTTGTCATCATGTGAAACACCATGGTAATTTGGATGAGACTGTTGTTGATTGGTTGGCACGTGAGGCATGTGTATGGAATGGTTTTGTCTCCTACTGGCTTTCTTTGAGAAGGGAGGAGCTGACACTGGTTGGTTGGTGAGTGAGGCCAGTGGGCGTTGATCAGTCACACACATTTAAAACTGGTTGTGCTGGCTTCTTTTCCCATGGCTTCATATTTGGGTCCCCCCCCCCAGGTTTGAGGTGACTTTAACTAGATGTTTTCTATTTAAAAGTTGCTTCTATCAACTGTGTTCAAAATGAAAGCTATTTCATATTCTGTAATTATAGGTTTATTTTTGAGATTTGGGTTAAAAAGAATTGTTTAATAATTGCCTTCAGGAAGATCCTTCTTTTTTGGATGTTAAATTTTAACTAGAAGAGTTATCTGTGTAACAGTTTTAAAACAATAATTGCTAGCTCTGTTTTTGTTTCCAGTGCTCTTAGGGGCTCATGTTCAATTCCTAAATTAATAATCTCCTGTGGGAACTTTCATTCTTTTTGTAAATTTGGGTAGCTATATGCTGCTAATATTCTCTTGCATACATTTAGTCCATGAAAAAGTAATTATAATTTTCTGTTGGTAAATCTAGCTTTTTATATTAGGATTAAATACTTGGCTAAAAGTATACAAAAGTCACCAAATCATTTTCTTTAAAAAAATTAAAATTTTTTTAATGTATTTGTAAGAGAGAGAGAGAGCGAGAGTGAGCACACAAGCAGGAGGGAGGGGCAGAGGGAGAGGTAGAAGCTCAGTGGGGAGCCTCATGCAGGGCTAGATCCCAGGACCTGGAGATTATGACCTGAGCCAAGGCAGACACTTAACCGACTGAGCCACCCAGGCACCCCCAAATCCTTTTATTTTCAAACAAAATTAACCAGGTTATTGCTATTTTTGAGTGATATATATAATGACAGATGAGTATTTTTGAATTTTCTCCAGATTTATTGAGGTATAATTGACAGATAACTGTGTAAGTCTAAGGTATACGTATATTAATTTAATACACTTTTATATTGTAAAATGGTAAGAGTGTTAATAACTCCATCATCTCACATAATTATCATTTCTCTTTTAGCAACCCTCTTAGCAACTTTCAAATATATAATACAGTATTGTTAACTGTAATCACCATTCCGTACATTAGACCCTCAGAACTTACTAATCTTGTAACAGGAAGTTTGTATCCTTTGGCCAGTATCTACGCATTTCCCACAGCCTCCTACCCCTGGCAAGCAGCAGGGTGTAAATTTGTTGTTGTTTTTTTAAGATTCTACATGTAAGTCAGATCATACAGTATTTGTCTTTTTGTGTGACTTATTTCATTTAGCATAATTCCCTCAAGGTTCATTTCTGTTGTCGCAAATGGCAGGTTTCCCTCTTTTTTGTGGCTAAAATATTCCATTGTAAATATATACCACATTTTTTAAACCCATGGATCCACTGATGGACACTTAGGTTGCTTCCCTGTCTTGGCTATTGTAAATAATGCTGCAGCAAACAGGGGTGCAGATACCACTTCGAGATGATGATTTCGTTTCCATCAGATATGTTCCCAGAAATGGGATTACTGCAGCATATGATAGTTCTATTTTTAGTTTTTTGAGGAATCTCCGCAGTGTTTTGTATAGCGGCTGTACCAATTTACAGTCCCGTAATGGTGTACAAGGATTCCCTTTTCTGTACATCTTTGCCAGTGGTATCTCTTGTCTTTTTGATGAAAGCCCTTTAACAGGTGTGAGGTGATAGATATATGATTGTGGTTTTGATTTGCGTTTCCCTGATGAATAGTGATGTTGAGCCCCTTTTTCGGTACCGTTGGCCATTTGCATATCTTCTGAGGAAAGCTGTCTGTAAAGGTGCTTTGCAGTTTTTATTTGAATGATTTGGTTTTTGCTGTTGAATTGTATGAATTCCTCATATATTTTAGATATTAGCCTTTTTTCAGATATGTGGTTTGCAGATATTTTCTTCCATTCTGTAGGTTGCCTTTTCATTATGTTACTTGTTTCTTTTTTGTTTTTTTAGATTTTACTTAAGTTCAAGTTAGTTAACATATATTGTATTATTAGTTTCAGGGCTGGACTTTAGTGATTCATCCCTCGCATGTAATACCCAATGCTCATCACAAGTGCCCTCCCTAATGCCCATCACCCAGTTACACCGTCTTCCCACGCACCTCCCCTCCAGCAGCCCTCAGTTTGTTTCCTATAGTTAAGAGTCTCTTATGGTTTGCCACCCTCTCTGTTTTTATCTTATTTTTCCCTTCCTTCCCCTATACTTGACGTAAATGGAACTAGAGTGTTGCTTGTTTCTTTTGCTGTGGAGAAACATTGTTCCATTGTTTTTGCTTTGGTTGCTTGTACTTTGGATGTCATATCCAAAATCATTGCCAAGATCAATGTCAGGGAGTGTTTTCCCTGTTTTCTTGTAGGAGTTTTATGGCTCAAGGTTGTACATTTGAGTCTTTGATCCAGTTTGGGTTAATTTTTGTGAGTGATGTAAGTTAGGGGTCCAGTTTCATTCTTTTGTATGTGAATATGCAGTTTTCTCAGCATCATTTATTGAAGAGATTATCTTTTCTTCTTTGAGTGTTCTTGACTATATGCATGGGTTTATTTTTGGGTTCTTGATTCTGTCTCATTGGTCTTTGTGTTTGTTTTTATGCAGGTTCCATATTCTGTTTTGGTGACTGCAGCTTTGTAACAGTTTGAAAACAGGAAGTGTGATGCTTCCACCTTTGTTGTTCTCTCTCAGGGCTGCTTTGGCTGTTTGGGGTCCTTTTTGTTCCATACAAATTTAAGGATTGTTTTTCCTATTTCTGTGCAAAATGTCACTGGAATTTTGACAGAGATTGCATTGAATCTGTAGATGGCTTTGAATAATGTGGATGTTCAATATTAATTTTTCCAAACCATAAACAACGAGGTATCTTCCTATTTGTGTCTCTGCTCTCTCTTTTATCAAAGTCTTGTAGTTTTTAGTGTACATATCTTTCACCTCCTTGATTGGATAATTTGAAAGTTTTAAAATTTGAAAATTTTAAATTCACAGATTTTTTTGATCCATTTTCCTGTCAGTGATTTCTATTGCTTTTTTGCATTTCATTCACTATATTATTCAGCTCCAGAATTTTTGTTTAATTCTTTTTTACTATTTCCAGCTCTTTTCTAAAGAAAAGATTTTACATATTTATTTGAGGGAGAGAGAGAAAAGAGCAGGTCGGGGGAGGGACAGAGAGAGGGTGAGAGATTCTCAAGCCGACCCGGGGCTCGATCCCACGACCCTGAGATCATGACCTGAGCTGAAATCAAGAGTCAGACACTTAACTGACTGAGCCACCCAGGTTCCCTTCCAACGCTTTATTAAACTTCTCATTTTATTCATACAGTGTTTTTCTCATTTTATTGAATTGGCTTTTTTTTTTTTGGTGAAGATTTTATTTATTTATTTTAGAGAGAGCGTGTGTGTGAGTGGGGGGAATAGCAGAGGGAGAGGGACAAGAAGACTCTGCACTGAGTGGAAGCAGGATGCACAGCTGGATCTCATGACCCTGAGATCATGACCTGAGACAAAACCAAGAGTCAGACGCTCACCTGACTGAGCCACCCAGGCAGCCCTGAATTGGCTTTTTGTGTTTTCTTGTAGGTCATTAAGTTTCCTTAAAACTGCTATTTTGAATTCTTTTTTGGATAAATTACAGATCTCCATGTGTTTGAGATCAATTACTGGAAGATTTGGTGTCCTATATCCTTGACTTTTTATATTCTTTGAAGTTTTGCATTGCTGTCTTTGCATTTGAAGTAGCCTTTGATGACTACCTTTCCAGTGTGTCCAAACCTGATATTTTTTTTGCTCTGGTGGTGTGCTGGAACTTTTCTGCAGGAAATCTGGTGTTCCAAAAAGTCTCTCTCATCCATGGGTGATTATCTAAGACCGTATTTTCCAGGGGCTCCCAGATGTGGCTGAGAGGAAGGGGCTGGAACCGGTTTATGGGCTATTGCTGGGTCCACAGCTGGGAATGTAGTGAGTGTGCCCGTCACCTGATGCATGGGTAGGCACGACTTTTCCGAGGTCCCTTGCTGTATGGTCCTTGATTCCACAGCTCCTACAAAGAGATCCATAGCAGTTTTGTCCCCACAAATGACACTGTATTGTAGTTGTATATGTATCTGTCTTTGAAGCAAGGGATGTGTATTTCCTTGTATATGGTTGGATTTCATAACTGTTCTGTGAATTAATAAATGCCAATTGAGCTGGCTAACAGAATTTTACAAAAAAATTGTTTTTATTCTTTACCCGTAAAATTATTAGAAAACATTGGTTTTTTAATGGATATTTTAACTGGATTTTTAAAAGTAGTGATCCTGGTTTGCATATGAAGGAAGTAAGGAAAGATGAAAATGAAAAATGGACATCAAAAGTATCTGTGATTACGCCAGGGCTTGAGAAGGCCGATTCCCTAACTTCGTGTCCACTACAAGTGAATGATGAGAGCACTTCAGGTGAAATGGATCAGGATGAAGGAAGGTAAAAGCTATAAATTCTTCATTTCCCTCTGAAGGAAGTTTAGCAGTGATTACTTTTTCTGGAAATAAAACGCTGTAGTGTAGGTACAGGCTCGGGCAGGAAATAGTCAAGTATATCAGACACACGGCTTGAAAGGTTAAGATGAGGACAAGGGACTCTGACAAGGAGCAGTTTCAGTAGTCACCATGGAAGCTGGACTGTGATGGATAAGTCGAAACAACTCCTTAGAGAATTTTTATGGGGAAAGGTAATAGAGAAATGGATGATAACTGAAAAAGAATGTGGAATTCAAGGGAATTGTCTTTCTTTTTTTAAGATGGGAGCTTTTAGAGTACATTTGTATGCTGCTGGAGATGATCCAATAGAGATAGACATGGTTATTTAATTTTGTTTGCATTTCCAAATATTAGAAAGCTTATTGATTGTATTACATTATCTTTTTTTTTTTTTTTAAGAGTTTTTATTTTTTATTTGACAGAGAGAGAGAGTACAAGCCGGGGGAGCGGCAGGCAGAGGCAGAGGGAGAAGCAGGCTCCCTGCCCAGCAGGGAGCCCGTTGTGGGACTGGATCCCAGGATCCCGGGATCATGACCTGAGCCGAAGGCAGACGCCTAACGACTGAGCCACCCAGGCGCCCCTATTTTAAGATTTTTGTATTTGCTTGACAGAGAGAGAGAGAATGCACAAGCAGGGGGAGCGGCAGGCAGAGGGAGAGGGAGAAGCAGGCTCCCCGTCAAGCAGGGAGCCTGATGTGGGACTCGATCCCAGGACCCCGGGACCATGACCTGAGCCGAAGGCAGACACTTAATGACTGAGCCACCCAGGCGCCCCTGTATTACATTATCTTTTAAAGATTACAGTAATTGTCCTTAGTACTCCTATTCATGTAGTTTTGTGGCAAGAGGTGTTTTTTTTTGTTTGTTTGTTTGTTTTAAGATTTTATTTTTTGGACAGAGACATAGCGAGAGAGGAAACACAAGCAGGGAGAGTGGGAGAGGGAAAAGCACACTCCCGCTGAACAGGGAGCCCGATGTGGGGCTTGATCCCAGGACCCTGGGACCATGACCTGAGCCGAAGGCAGATGCTTAACGACTGAGCCACCCAGGTGCCCGTGGCAAGAAGTTGTTTATTCAGAATGGGTTCCACAGTGGAGTATTCTCATATAATTGAATGTGCAGATACTATCATTCATAGACTTAAAAATATATAGATAATAGTAAATATACAAACTCTTGGGCCATTCTGAGTGGTACTGATCATTCCTTGATGATTTTAGATATTCAGTGCCTTTGACAGTATCGTGAATAGCTATGGTTTTGTTAGGGACTTTGAAGTATCTGGTTGCATTAAGTTAATATTTGTTTAGATTCTGGGGAAGGGGGAAAGACTTTATTTATAGTTGAAAAATAAACTATTAATCTATCATAGATTATTACTTTTAGAGTATAAAAGTTCTAAATTATAAAAGCCATGGTTCCTGTACCAACAGTGTCATTGACACATACTGTGTGCTCCATAAGTATGTAGTTGTGAATAAACAGTTGAATGAATAAATGAATGCCATTGATGAACTTCTTTAGAAGAAGCAGATCTTTAGTTTATTGAGAGTGGATTTTCAATATTGCCTAGGTATGAAGTCTTTTTATTTTAAAAAATATGTGTAAGATTCATAGAGTATAATTATAGCTAGAAATGGAATAATAGTAGATTCATTTCCTATCATATTAGTTAGAAAGACTTAAATATTACTTTCACCACATATTGTAAAACACATGTTTTTGAAGGCACATATCCTGGATTTGAATTCTGGGTCTACTCCTGACCAGCTGTATGGGCTTGGGGAAGTTACTTATTTCTGTGCCTCATTTTCTTCCTGTGTAAAATACCTAATATGAGTACCTATGTTTATAAGATTGTTGTGAGGCTTAAAATACTTTTAAGATGTGTACAGCGTTCATAATGAGGCATAGTAGTTGCACAGTAAATCCTCAAAACACTAGTATCATGATTATTAAAAAAGGGTTTCTTTCATATAAGAACTCAACTTGCACTTTCCAAATAGTTTTTAGAGCCAATAAAAGCTTGTTTTTATTGAAAATGACAACAAAAAATGTGGTGTATTTCTTCGTATCAAATAATGCAAGTAACATTATGATTTTCCTTTGCTTTTTGTCCATTTTATCTAAATTTAATGCTTTGTTAATATTATTAATAATATTGTTTAGCTATGATTTAGATATTCTTTGTATTTTAAGTATTTAATACTTGCCTGATATGAATTGTTTTTTTTTTTCTTAGACCTGCAAAGAAAACATCTCATGAAAAGAAAGAGGTAAAAAATATATATATAATTTTATTTCATTTATGAATTTTTTAATTTTCACTTTCTTATATTACTTTGATAAATAATACTTATTAGAAATGTTATTCCATGGTAAGAAATTACTTTAGGAAAGGTATAGTGAAAAAATAGAAAATCTTCCTTTGTTGTATAGACATTTATTGTGAAAAAGTTATTCAGAAGTACTAATTATTGATAAAGGTCATTTTGATAAAAATCAGTTCTTTTAAAAAGTACCTGTGTTTTTGCTCTTATAAAAAGATGGGTATTGATCATCTCTCTACACTTGGTATATTTTATGAATATTTGGGGGACATTTTGAAATAGTATTTTTTATTTGTAGGTCAAAAAGCAAATGAATTTTATGGATGACCTTGACTTAACTGAGTCATCTGGAACAGCTTCAGAGGGTTCCAAGTTGCCTTGCTCTAATTATATGAGTTGCGTGTCGCTACCTGCACAAGTTGGCAAGGATTGTAAAGGTAGGACCATTGTATCAATATAAAGCCTTTGTACGTATATCACCGTAGTAATACGTGCACATCTTGTATAGTGCTGTACCACACAACACTCATGCGGTACTCATCTCAGAAATACGTTTTATATGAAAACAGAGAATTGTTGAATACTCTCAGCCAAAGGGCTATAATTTCCACTCTATGTTTTGTCATGGGAATGGCACACCTGATGTGTTGTTAACTCCGCTTCTCGTCTGTGCCTTCACCCAAGGTCGGGTTACCATTATTTTTCTCCTAGAATACTGAAATAACCTCAGGACTGTTTTCCCTGTCATTCCACCTCCCAGAATCTTGGTCTCCACTGCAACCGTAGTTATCATAATTTTTAAAAATTCATGTTTCATCACATTACCCCCTTGCTTAAAGCTTAGCTATTACTTCTCATTGCTCTAAGGTGAAAGACCGCAGTACTCTAGCTTCATCTTGTATTGTTTCATATCCTTCTTTTTTTTTTTAATTTTTTTTTAAAGATTTTATTTATTTGACAGAGAGAGACACAGCGAGAGAGGAAACACAAGCAGGGGCAGTGGGAGAGGGAGAAGCAGGCTCCCCGCGGAGCAGGGAGCCGGATGCGGGCCTCGATCCCAGGACTCTGGGATCATGACCTGAGCCGAAGGCAGACGCTTAACAACTGAGCCACCCAGGCACCCCTGTTTCAGATCCTTCTTTCCATCTGTGTCTCAGCCACTGTTTTCGATGTTTTTTCCTATAATAGAGCTTTTTTTTCCCCCAACAGCTTTAGTTAGGTAAACTGCACATATAGGAAGTGTATACTTTGATAGTTTTGACATATGTATATGCCTATGAAAACATAACCGTAATTCAGGCAGTTGACATATCTATCACCCGTAAGTCTCATGTCTCTTTATATTCCCTTATCATGAAACTGCCAAATTGTTTTCTAAAGTAGTTGTACCATTTTCCATTCCCACCAGCAGTGTATGAGAGTTCTAATTTCTCCCTGTATATTCATGAACACTTAGTATTGTCAGTTTTTTAAATCTCAGCCATTCTGATGGGTATGTAATATATATATCATTATGGTTTTAATATACATTTCCCTAATAACTGGTAATGTTGAGCATATTTTCATGTGCTTATTTGCCATCTGTATATCTGCTTTGAACTATCCAAATCCTTTGTCATTTTAAAAATTAGGTTGTTTTCTTATTTGTTGAGTTTTGAGAATTCTTTGTATATTCTAGATATAGTTCCTTTATCACCTATATATTTTTTAAAGATTTTATTTATTAATTTGACAGAGAGACAGCTAGAGAGGGAACACAGGCAGGGGGAGTGGGAGAGGGAGAAGCAGACTCTCCACTGAGCAGGAAGCCCGATGCGGGGCTCGATCCCAGGACCCCGGGATAATGACCTGAGCTGAATGCAGACATTTAATGACCGAGCCACCCAGGCGCCCCTCACCTCTATTTTCTCCCAATCTGTGACTTTTCATTCTTTCCACAGTGTCTTTTGAAGAGCAGTTTTTCTTTTTGATGAAATCCGGTTTATCCATTTGTTCTACGGATTTTTGCTTTCGGTGTTCCTATCTAAGAAATCTTTGCCTAGCACAAAGTCAGAGGTTTTCTCTCATGCTTTCTTTTAGAAGTTTCGTAGTTTAAAAACAAAGTTTTATAGTTTTAGGTCTTACATGTAGATCTGTGATCCATGTGATCCGTGTCATCATTTTGTATTCTTTTTTAATATTTTATTTATTTATTTGACAGAGAACATGAGCAGGGGGAATGGCAGCCTGAGGGAGAAAGAAAAGCAGGGTCCCCGCTGAGCAGAGAGCTGGACATGGGGCTCGATCCCAGGACCCTGGGAGCATGACCTGAGCCAAGGCAGACACTCAGCCAACTGAGACACCCAGGCGCCCCCATTCTCTATTCTTTTTTTTATTTATGATGCATAGTATGGATCCAGGTTCATTCTTTTTGCATATGAATATCCAGTTTTTCCAGCACCATTTGTTGAAAAGGCTATGTTTTCTCCACTTCCTGCCATTGTGTCTTTGTCAGGACCACTTGACCATATGTGTGTGGGCTTATTTATGGACTGTCCCATTGATCTCTTGGGCCTTCTTTATGTCAATATCATGCTGTTTTAATTACTACCAGTGTATGATGATTTTTGAATTCAGGTGGTTAGTGTTAGTCCTCCAGTTTTGTTCTTTTTCAGGGTTCTTTGGTATTCTATTCTAGATCCTTTGTGTTTCCAGAACATGAATTGTATTTATTTATTTATTTTTTCCACATGAATTTTAGAATCAGTTTGTCATTTTCTCAAAAAAAAAACGACTCGTAATCTTTTGTAGTTTTTAGTGTATAAGTCTTTCTATCTTTTATGTTATTACCTGTGGTTATTTTTTATTTTTCAATACAGTTTCAATTTTTTAATTAATAATTAAAATTAATTTTTAATTCTTAAATTTTAATTTTTGTCTATTGCTAATATGTAGAAATACAGTTGATTTTTGTATAATGATTCTGTATCCTCCAAACTTGATGAGTTCATTTATTAGTTCTAGTAGCTTTTTAAAAAATTCTGTCAGATTTTCTACATAACCAAAGGTTATCAAACTTTAACTACTAATTTACTGATTTCTTAAGGTGGAGGCAAAGGTCATCAATTTGAGACTTTTCTTCTTTTTTAATATATACATTCAGTGCTGTAAATGTTCATATGAGTGCTACTATAGCAGGATTTCAGAAATTCTAATATGTGTATTCAATTCAGAATACTTTCTAATTTCTTTTGTCATTACTTCTTTGACCCGGGGTTATTTAAAGATTTTATTTATGTGTGTGTGTGAGAGAGAGAGAGAAAGAGAGAGAGAGAGCATGAGCTGGAGGGGAAGCAGCCTCCCCTCTGAGCAGGGAGCCAAATGTAGGGCTTGATCCCAGGACCCTGAGATCATGACCTGAGCTGAAGGCAGATGCTTAATCAATTGAGCCACCCAGGTGCCCTGACCTAGGGGTTATTTAGATGTGTGTTAATTAGTTTGTGGTCACAGAGCACACTTTCATGACTTCAGTCCTTTTGACTTGCTCCTTTTATTACAATTTATTTTATGACCCAAAATATAGTCTCCTTTGGTAAGTGTTCCATGGATAGCTGAGAAGCATGGTGGTGTTCCAGTCTACTATATCCTTGCTGATTTTCTGCCTATTGAAATCTCAGACTATAATTGTGAATTTGCCTGTTTCTCTGTAATGCTATCGATTTTTGCTTTATGTATTTTGAACCTATTAATAGATGCATAAACATTTAGGTTTGTTATGCTTCTTTTAATTGACCCTTCTATCATTATAAAATGACCTTATTTATTGCTGCTAATGTGTTTTGCCATGAAATCTATTTTGTCTGGTATTAGTATAGCCACTCAGGCTCAGCCTTCTTTTGTCAAGTTGTTAGTGTGGTCTGTCATATTTCTGGCCTTTTAAAAAATTTGTGTCTTTACACTTAAGGTGTATTTTTTTAATGGGTGGCATATAGTTGGGTCTTCCTTTTTCATCCATTTTGACAGTCTGCCTTTTCCTTGAGGCTTTTGGACCATTTTCATTTAATGTGATTATTGATGTGGTGGATTTGAATCTGTCATCATATCGTTTGACTTCCATCTGTCCTTTCTGCTTTTTGCTCCTATTCTCTCCTTTTTCTGCTTTCTTTTAGATTAATCAAGTAATTTTTATGATTTAGTTTTATTTATGTGAGTATGCGTATGTGTGTATTTTGCTTACTCTAGCTATAACTCTTTAGTTGTGCTATTTTAGTGATTAGGGTTTAAAGTATATGACTTAAGCATCACAGTCCACCTTTGAGTAATGTTATACCACATCATAGTAGTTTAAGAAAAGTATGATAGCTTACTTCCATTTCTTCTCTCCTAGCCAGATCGTTCTGGATCTGTGGGATGATAGTTTTCATTATTTAGAAAGGTTTTGGTCATTTTTTCTTTCCTTTTTTAAAGATTGTATTCATTTATTTGAGAGAAGGAGAGTGAGAGGGCACGAGCGGGGGAAGGGGCAGGGCAGAGGGAGAAGCAGACTCCCCAGTAAGCAGGGAGTCTGACACGGGGCTTGATCCCAGGACCCTGAGATCATGACTTGAGCTGAAGGCAGACACTTAACTGACTGAGCCACCCAGGCACCTCTAAAATATCTTTTATATTGAAGTCATTCAATATATATTTGTTTAATGCGTGAGTGAGTGAATGGGAAAACACATAGTCCGTCATATGCAAAAAATACTCATATATTTTATTTCTTTTTTTTAAAGATTTAATTTATTTGAGAGAGAGAGAGAGAGAGAGAGTATGAGCGGGGGGGTGGGAGAGAAGAACAGAGGGGAAGGGGGGAAAGAATCTCAAGCAGACCCCATGCTGAGTGTGGAGCCCGATGCGGGGCTCGATCCCAGGATTCTGAGATTACGACCGGTGCCGAAACCAAGAGTTGGATGCTTAACCAACTGAGCCACCTAGGCGCCCTATATGTTTTATTTGTTCTTGTTTTTTTCTCTGATGTAGATTCTGCTACTTTACTAAAAATCCAGGATGTGATTCTTTCGTATAAAAGATTAGTAAAACAACTTAAAAGAAAAAATAAAAAAATGGAAAATAAGGTTAATGGACTACAAAAGGAGCTATCAGAAACAAAAGAATTGAAATCGCAGTTGGAGCATCAAAAAGTGAAGTGGGAACAAGAACTTGGCCGTTTGAGGTATGACATCTTGGTTTTAAGGAAATATTTGAACTATTTACCTTTTTTTTTTTTTAATAGGCTCCACACCCAGTGTGGGGCTTGAACTCACAGCTACGAGGTCAAGAGTTGCATGCTCTACCAAGTGAGCCAGCCAGGTGCCCCTTGAACTACTTACTTTTGTAATACAGATGTGTAGGAGAAGTGTTATAATTGCTACCTTACCCTATGGAATTTTTCTAGGGAAGACAACTTCTTTAGTAGTGTGAAGTATGAGATTCTTCAAAATAATTCAGCAAGTTCTTGACAGTGAATACTTCTACTGATAATTTAATGTATATTCCATATCATAATTTTAATGACCATATAGAAGTCCACCATATGGAATCCTCCTTGTTTAACAAATTGAATTTTGGTTATTTTCCATTTTTCTATACTTTAATTAATGCTGTAAGGAATATCCTTTATATAAATCTGTTTCTACAATTCTGGTTACTTGGAATAAATTCTTCAATATAGTATTGTTTGCTTAAAGTATAAAAATTTTTAAAGAAGGTCTTTGATCCTATTTTTAAACTGTTCTCAGGGAAGTTTATATTAATTTCTATGCCCATCAACAGAGTATGAAATGGCCATTTTTCTCAAGACAGGAAAACTTTTTAAAATTTATTCAGTTTTAAACATACGCAGCGATTAAAAAGTAAGATGGAAAATGATTACTGCTCAGTTTTTTCAATCTCTCTCTTATAAAATTAATCCAAAAGTCTATGCTGTAAGCACGTACGACTCTTTATTGTTTACTTAATGTGGATCCTGTGTTGTTCTAAAAGGGGTTTTCAAATGATTTATAAAATGGATAATAGGGGCGCCTGGGTGGCTCTGTTGGTTAAGGGTCTGCCTTTGGCTCAGGTCATGATCCCAGGGTCCTGGGATCGAGCCCCATCTCCAGATCTCTGCTCGGCAGGGAGCCTACTTCTCCCTCTGCCTGCTGCTCCCTCTGCTTGTGCTCTCTCTCTCTGTCAAATAAATAAATAAAATCTTAAAAAAAATGAATAATAATCAACAAGGTAAATTGAGAGTATTGCAGAAGAAACATAAAATGTATAGGGCAACAGATATTCGACTCCCCAGCCTAGTCCTGGATCACAGTAATCTGCAGGTGTATGTTGTGTAAATGACATCTGCAGATGCTGTCTTATACTGCAAATTATTTTTGGAGGTACCTGTGATGTTTTGGGAAATAGAAATGTACTTCTAGTGAATTTATAAACTTTTTTATAAAGAGCAACTTCTCTTTTTAATTAGTAACTCAATTATCTGTTCTAATGGAGGAGGAGTGATTATGACTATATGGGAAAAATGATAATTTTTAATTCTCACTTTCTTGAATAATTTCAAAATTCCTTTCTCTACAATATCTACCAGAGTTAGTACTAAAACTTATTACTAAGCTGCGTAATGCTTTCTCATTGCTTCTTTTCAACTGTATATATCTTTTGGAAGAGATTGAAGTGAGAAATTAAACATGAGCCCGAGAAAGGAAAAAAATTGAGAACATAGAAATTTCATTTGGCTAATAAACCAAGGTATGTGGAACCAGATCATAAAATGAACTTTTTATCGCTTACAAAACATTTTAAAATAAGCACATTTATTTGCAGATTTACCTTAAAACGTGAAAAAGAAAAAAGAAGAAATGCTGATATATTATATGAAAAAATGAGGGAGCAATTCAGAGAAAAAGAAGAGCAGTATAATAAAGAAATCGAAATGAAACAACAACTTGAACTTTCTCTTGGAACACTAGATGTGGAATTGAGGACTGTAAGAAATAATTTGGATCAGGTAAATCTTTGATAAAAATTGCCTATTTCGATCAATATTATTTATAATATCCCCTTGATTTAATGTATATTATTTAGGTATAAAATAGATAAAAACTTTAATTTTATCCTAATAGGAACTATAATATTTTTAGCTAAAATTATTAACTTATTGGGATTCTTGGCTTCTCCTATATGCTCTCTATATATTTCCTGAATGAAGGGATAGAAGGTAAATTGAGATAAATGTGAATGTTGGCTTTTCTTTTTTAAGATTTTATTTATTTTTAGAGAGAGAGCATGAGCAAGGGAAGGAGTAAAGGGGGAGGGAGAGGGAGGGAAAAGAATAAGAAGCTCAAGCAGACTGTGCGCTGAATGAAGAGCCCGACTCGGGGTTGGATCTTACAACCCTGAGACCATGACCTGAGCCAAAAGCAAAGGTAGGACACTTAACCAACTGAGCCACTCAGGCACCCCAGTTTTGGATTTTTAATGTTAAAATACAGGCTAAATCGCCTTGAGACTATGATGGAACTAGTTCAATGTTTTGTAAAGAAATTTTATTTCACATTCTATATCTTCTTGTACTTTTACTTTATGACAAATTTAGCTGTCATTCAAATTAAAATTTGAGTTATTCAGGCAGGATAAAAATCCTTGTATTTAAAAAGGCTACTACTTTTGAACATTTTTTTTAAGTTCTCTTAAGCTTTTGACTTTTTTTTAATGGTGTGATCCAAAATCCTAATGAAAACATGTCTCTAGGTTGTAGAAGAGCGAAATGATGCTAAGTTACAACTTTCTCAAGAACAGAATGCCAGAGTATTACAAGATGGAATCCTAAAGAATCACCTTTGCAAACAAACAGAGATGGAAGTGGCTAATAACAGAATGAATTCTGGGGTATTTTCTTTAGTTATTTTTAAGTACATATGTGTATGTATTTGTATATATATACATTTTATTTTCTAAAATTATTTTTTCTCCATGTATGCATATATATATTTTAAAAACCAACACCGTAGATCATGGAAAGCATAGAGGATTTTTAAAGCATATGTGTGTGTGTGTATGTATTTGGGGGGGCCAAGGGGGTGGTGACATTTTTGGTCCAGTGGATAAAGTAATATCCTTAATTTAAATGCGTTTGTCTGCAAGAGTCAAATAGTGACGTTCATAATGTCCTCATCCAAAGGAGAGGCTTTTATTATTTTCCATAAGAATTGATGAGCTTTCCATATGCTCAAAACTATTGCTACTAACAACATATGTTTCAATTTTTGGCAGTTACTTCATCACCTCTGTATTGAAAGAGAAGTTAGCTTAACACTGCCAGTGATGAACAGGAGGAAGAGTGTAGCCTGTTCAGAGACTTTATTTTGGATTTAGTCTCTACTTTTGAGAAAAGTAGCCATTTGCTCCAAGTAGTATCCAAAGCGCTTTTGAAACAATCCTATGCTAATGATAACGTATTGATGAGGGTTGTATTCCTCCTAAAATAGCTCAGTGTATTTTCCCCTATTTTAAACATTTTAAACATCATGAAGAGGAAATAAAATTTATTGCAGCAGCAAATAATCTCATGATTTTTCTAAGAGCTGTATAAATTTTACCTTATTTACCATCAGTATTTTGAAACATAAGGCTTCTTTTGTATTTATGATTTACACTAGAGAAGAGCTGCGGTTTGGTGTAAGAGCACTAGTAGTGAAGTAAGAAGACCCGGGGAAAGTCCTGCAGCTCACTTAATGTTTTTAAGCTCTCCATTCTAGAATTGTCATCACCAAAAAGTTCACTGATGTATGTAGAAGTGTTTATAGTATAGTGCTTAGATTTGTCAGTTATCAGTAGGTGTAATTCTTATAACTGACTATAGAAACGTTAGAAAAGTAGAATTTCTATGGAATATTGTCAGGAAAAAAGAATTTTAGGAAATTTAATCTGTCAAAATAAATGCAGAGCTAGGGATTTTATTGTGGGGGAGCTGTGTTAGATATCAGACTGTAAATTCAGTTTTTAGTGTAATCAGATTTATTAATCTTTTATTTCAGGCTTTCTGGGTTTGTTGTAAATCAGAGAAAGACCTTTCCAGTTCTGAGATTCTTAAAAATTTTGTCTTGGTTTCTTTTTTCCTTTCATGCATTCACTGTCTTCAATTAAATTTTTGAACCTGTGGGAATTTATGCTGGTCTAAAGTTTGAGGTTTGGACCCAACTTTATTTTTTTCCAGTTGGGATATCCACCAACTGCAACCTATTCATTGTATAAACATAGGTTATTCTTTAATTTCAGAGAAAATCATGATAATGTCATTTTATTGAATTCCAGCTAAAAGTCTCTTTTGTTTTACTTAGATTTCTAATAGTCATGAAAAAGAAGAAGATCTGTTGCCTAAAACCCACATGTGGCAGGATGAAATTGCCATGCTAAGACTGGATCGAGACACAATAAACAATAAGAACCAGGACATGGAAAAGAAATATTGTGAAGGCATTGAAATTATAAAAGAAAAGAATGTCAGTCTTCAAGAGATCATAAAACTGAAGGTGGAAACATTAACAAAAACAATATTAGAATATAGTGGACAGATTAATGCTCTGACCACTGAGAATACAATGCTAAAGTCTAAACTGGAGAATGAAAAGCAAAACAAAGACAGACTGGACAGAAAAGTTGAATCTTACCGAGCTAGACTAGCTGCTGCTATAGAGGATTATGATCAAAGTCAGGCATCAAAAAGAGACCTAGAACTTGCTTTCCAGAGAGCAGAAGATGAATGGTTTCGTCTGCAGGACAAACTGAAGTTTGATGTGTCTAACCTAAAAGAAAACAATGAGCTTCTTTCTCAAAACCTTTCTAAAGCTGAAAGTAAATTCAATACTCTAGAAATTGAGCTCCATCACACAAGAGATGCTCTCAGGGAAAAGACTTTGGCTTTAGAATGTGTACAAAGAGACCTAAGTCAAACACAGTGTCAGAAAAAGGAAATGAAACACATGTATCAAAATGAACACGGAAAGCAGGAATCCTTAGAGGAGAGATTATCTCAACTACAAAGTGAAAATATGTTGCTTCAACAGCAACTAGACGATGCTCACAACAAAGCTGCCAGTAAAGAAAATGTCGTAATTAATATCCAAGACCAGTTTCAGGATATCATAAAAAAACTTCAAGCTGAAAGTGAAAAACAAGGTCTTTGGCTGGAAGAAAGAAATAAAGAGTTAATCAATGAATGTAATCTTTTAAAAGAAAGAATGTATCAGTATGAAAAGGAGAAAGCAGAAAGAGAAGTAAGTATCCAGAAAGATAAATATTTTTCAAGCTTTCTAAGAGAAAATTCCAAGTAATATTTGATTATTATTATTTTTAGAGAGAAAGAGTGCACCTGCACATGAAAGGGAGTGGGGCAGAGGGAGAGGGAGAGAGAATCCCAAGAGGGCTCCACATCAGAGAACTCCACCTCATGACCCCGAGATCATGACCTGAATGATTATGGCTGAATTTTGAATCTAGTTGAATATAAAAAATATAGAGACACTAATTCAGCATAACTTGTATCCAGTAAATAAAAATTAAGATTTGAGAGGTGCTTTAATTTGAATAAAATTGTTGTGTCGTCTATGAAAGTTTAAGAGGTTAAGTTATCAATTGTTAATAGATAGTAGGCTGATATTAATAATTTAGTCTTATACTGCTAAAATAATAACTTTAATCTTTGTCACCACATTTTAATACCATGATGAATAGATAAATGGAAATGTTCATACCTGAAATGAGCATTTTGAAATTGAGATTCAATTAAGTGGATGGACTTGACGGTTTATTCCAGATTTCCCACATGAACTGAAGTGTAGATGCTCTATGTCAGTACTTTTCCTTTGGTAGCTTTTTATACATCTTAGGTTGGAATAATTTTATTTTTATTTATATAAATTTGAATTTTTAGTCTGAAATCATGTATCTTATGACCTTTTAACTCTTTGCAGGCACTTTTCATTAAATTATAATTTGGGACAACTGTGGTGAGCTTTAGCAAAACTGTTTGATTTAATCTTCCCACTGCTATTTATAATTTTTTAAGGCAATTTTACAAATAATTTGCTTCTTTCAAAGCTCAATTACTATCATTTGGGCATGAGTTTGTCCAATACAAAGAGAATTGTATCTGTAATATATTAATTTGGCATTGGATCTCCATTTTCAGATTAATGGGGGGCGGCAGGATTCTTGTGTAGCAGGAATGGAGGTCAGGGAGGGAGGTGAAAGCCAGGTTATCTAGGGCCTCGAAGCCCATTAGAATGACTTCACTTTTGTTCTGAGATAGTAATCTCTTGGAAGGATTTGAGCAGAGGATGGAATATGTGAGGAACTTTGACATTAATTTAAGCCTCTAATAAAAAAGAGGGAAAACATTTCATAATGTTGAATTTACCACTGCTAGGCTCACCTATATACCCATTTCTTTTTGAGACTTCAGTAGGCTGGGAAGCTTTGCAGATTCATCAACAAGGAATGGATAGTGGGGCTGAATTAATTATCTAAGTAACCTAATACTGACCAGGCAGGAGGATCACACCTGTATGTGGTGATATTTTTCAAAGTACATATGTTCGAGTTACGTATTATTAACATAACTTAATAGTAAGATAATTTATAAAATCAGTAACAAACGTCTTATTAGGTAGCCGTGAGACACCTTCAGCTAGAACTGGCTGATGCCCTAAAAAAACAGTCTATGTCAGAGGCTTCACTGGAGGTTACATCACGTTGCCGTATTAATTTAGAAGATGAGACACAGGATTTGAGGAAGAAATTAGGTGAAATCAGACGTCAGGTATGTTTTGAATGTAGCATGTGTCAACAGTTAATCTGTAGCAGGTTAATATAAAGTGTTTTAGGATGCTAATTTCCATGGACCACTTTCTTTTGTATTTTCATTATAATTTAGTGCAATTTTAGTATCTTCACAATGCACTTATTTCTTAAACTTTGACTTTCATTCTTCTATTTGTGTTATACGTTTTTTTTTTCTTACAGTATTTACCCTTAGGAAAGTTGAGACTTGTGCATCCCTCACAGAAATTGAGGGACTTGTTTTTTCCTACTAAACAATTTTTTTAAAGATTTATGTATTATTTGAGAGAGAGCGAGAGCACGTGCACATGCACACGCGTGAGTGCGGGGAGAGGCAGAGGGAGAGGGAGAGAATCTCGAGCAGACTCCTTGCCCAGCACAGAGCCCCACGCCAGCTCGATTCCATGATCCTGAGCTGAAATCATGAGTTGGATGCTTAAGCAACTGAGCCACTCAGTTGCAATGTTTTTTAATGGTATCTCTGTTACCATGATGAGTGAGCCATATAAAATCAGAAGATAATGTTTAATGGAATGTTTCAGAAAATTGTCTTATTTCTCATGTTCACTTTTATGAATGGATATAGAATCTGTACTGATTTTAGGATAACTTGTACAGAAAAGTCATTTTACAAACCAGTTGAACTTAGGCATTTCCTTCATTTTCTTTTCCTTTTAGATATATTGTAAATGCATAGAAATGTTCAGATCATATGTAGTATATACACCCAAAAGATAGAATTAAGAAATTAAGAATTAAGAAAATTATCTAGGTCCTGCCATTGGATTTTTTTTTTTTTTTTAAGATTTTATTTGTCTGAAAGAGACACAGCGAGACAGGGAACACAAGCAGGGGGAGTGGGAGAGGGAGAAGCAGGCTTCCCGCCGAGCAGGGAGCCTGATGTGGGGCTGGATCCCAGGACCCTGCCCCCATGACCTGAGCCAAAGGCAACCTCTTAATGACCGAGCCACCCCGGCGCCCCCAGTGGATTTTTTAAAAACTTTATTGAGATATAATGCACATACCATACAATTCGCCCATTTAACATGTATAGTTCAATGTTTCTGATGGTATTCATAGAGTTGTGCAACTATCACTGCCATCAAGTAGAACATTTTCATCACCCTGAAAAGAAACCCTTCGCCCTTGAGCCCCCAGCCTCAGGCAACCACCAGTCTACTTCCCGCCTCTATCGAGTTGCCTATTCTGAATATTTCATCTACAGGGAGTCACACGGTGTGTGGTCCTTTGTGACTAGCTTCTTTCACTTCCTCTTTTCAGGGTTCATCTGTGTTACAGCGTCTATCAGTGCTTCATTGTTTTTTTATTGTCAAACACTACTCCATTGTGGGCCAAAACCCTTGTTCGTTCATCATTTCATGCACCTTTGGGTTGTTTCCCACTTTATGGCCATTAATGCTGCTCTGAACGTTCATTTAATTATTGTCTGGGCATCTGTTTTGATTTCCCTGCCGTCAGATTTCATCCTCGGAGTGGATTGGGTTGATTTCACCCTCTCTCAGCCTTTTCCTCGTGGTGTCCTTTCTGTCCTTTTAATTTCCCTTCCTCTTGCCTAGTCCTACACTGTTCAGACCTGGCTCCTAGTCTCTCATTCTCCATGAAGCTCTCTCTGACTATTCTAATTCCCACGGCCTTTACTGTCTTCACACTCGTCTCATCTAGTCTGTGCAGAACGGTTTAGTCCTTTATTTTACGTTGGTTTTATTTTTTTCATGAGAGAGAATTTTGTCTTTCTACGTCCACGTTTATCTAAGGGGGAAGGTGTGGGATATGCATGGTACCTATCCTTGTATAAATTGAGAATATTTTAACTTAACAGTTTTTAGGATAAAATTAAGTACTTTATAGCATGTCAGTAATTTCTGATTGAAAACACTGACATAACAAAGCTTTTATTCTAAATGTATTTGAAGCAATTAAATGTAAAATTGAGAGCATTTAATCTGACAGAGGAGAGGTGTTCAATCAAATGCTTGTTTTTTCCCCCTCACTGTGGAAAAACAGTCTAAATTTGCCTTTCTTCATTTTGCAGCCAGTACTGAGATTACTTTACCAACTATAAAGCTCGAGGACAGCTTTTCTTTTTTCTTTTTTCTTTTTGTTTTTACCTCTTTTTTAAAGTTTGTTTGTGAATTTATTTATTTATGTAATTACTACACCCATTGTGGGGCTTGAACTCATGACCCCAAGGTCAAGAGTCGCATGTTCTTCCCACTGAGCCAGCCAGGCGCCCCTGGGGACAGTTTTTTCTGATATGCCATACCACGTAGCCTTAATGTATTCATCAGAGTACTTGCTAAAGTGGTGTAACACAAACAGTTGCTAAGATAATGTAAACGTGAAATGATTTGGGAATGTTGATTTAGCAAGAGTCCATTATTTCCACGTCAGTGGCTTTACCTTGCCTCTGATGGTCCTGTAAATATTTATTACTCAGTCTAGGAGGTACTGTTTTGCACTGTAGTCCATGAGATTGTCCACTGAGTAGTATAGAGAGGAAGTAAGTTAAAATTATAAGTGGAAAAAGTACTGTTAGCTAGTGGAATTGGTAAAAGTTTTTTGAAGTACTGAGGATGTATTCTTATTCTGGGCCTCATGCTCCTCATTTGCTGCCCCTTTCAGTGGTAGGAAGAACAATTTCAATATAACTTGTATAAGAGACCACTTTCATTGGCCTGCCATCTGCCTAAAATATCAAATATTTTTAGAACATAACATACAGCAACTATAATAATGCTAATTGCAGACAAAATTTGGTGTGTGCCACTTACCTTCTTTTATTTTTTTAAAGATTTTATTTATTTTTTTGAGAGAGAATGAGAGATAGAGAGCACGAGAGGGAAGAGGGTCAGAGGGAGAAGCAGACTCCCCGCTGAGCAGGGAGCCCGATGTGGGACTCGATCCCGGGACTCCAGGATCATGACCTGAGCCGAAGGCAGTCGCTTAACCAACTGAGCCACCCAGGCGCCCTGCCACATACCCTTCTAAATAGTTCATTTACAGGGGCGCCTGGGTGGTTCAGTTGTTAAGTGTCTGCCTTCGGCTCAGGTCATGATCCCAGGGTCCCGGGATCAAGTAAGTCCTGCATCGGGCTCTCTGCTCTGCGGGAAGCCTGCTTCTCCTTCTCCCACTCTCCCTGCTAGTGTTCCCTCTCTCGCTGTCTCTCTCTCTTCTCTCTGTCAAATAAATAGAATCTTTAAAAAATAAAAATAAAAAAAAGTAGGTCATGTATATATCCTAAATTAACTTCCCCACATCCCAGTGTGGTAGATACTTTTATTATCTTCATTTTACAGAGAAGAAACTGAGACACAGAAATTTTAAGTAATTTGTTCCAGGTCACACAGCTAATACCCAGTGAGTTGGGATTCAGACCCCAGGCATTGTGGTTCCTACGAAGATAATGCCTCTCATACTATTCCATGAAATATCTAGTTGTCACTGAAAGCAACATGTTAACTTTTATAATCCCTGGAATAGCCATGGTCATTCACATATGGGAATATTTAAAATTATAATTGATGTGGTGCTTAGAATACAAAAATGGAAATGTTTCCCATAAGGTAATTTCCTATCTTTCCCCCTTTGACCAATATATAAATTTGTAGGTTTAGCTGATAAAATATAATTTAAAAACATTAAACATGTTACATTTTAGTAACTGGAGAAATCAGCAAACTTTTTTGTAAGGGGATTGTAAATATTTTAAGATTTTATTTATTTGAGAGAGAGAGAAACAGATTCCCTGTAAATGTTTTAGGCTTCGTAGGCCCTATTAGGTCTCTGTTGCAGCAGTTCAACTCTGCTGTAGCCATAAATCAGTATGGAGAGAAGAGTGTAGCTGTACCCAATAAAATTTTATTTACAAAGACAGCTGATGATGGTTTTATACTAGATTCCCAGTAGTTAAAATTATTTCTTTTTTTTCTTTCTTAGTTGCAAGAAGCACAAGATCGACATGCAGAGGCTGTAAGATGTATTGAAACGTTGAAAGATCACGTGCAAAAGTACAATTTAAAGCAGCACAGAAAATAACTTGAGTATTTCTAAAGCAGATAAGCAGTGTAGTATGAGAAAGATATCAGTTACGATAATAAGTACATCATTGTGAAGCTGGATAAAAGTTTCAGCTTTGCGCTATTTTGAAATCCATAAATTTTGCATATTATCTTTAAATTTTGCACATTAACTACAAAACACAACCAGAAAAATGGCACAATTGCCAAATCTTCTACTTTTTAAATTTTTAAGAATTTATGTAAGACCTTCAGATGTTTGTTTAGAAATTATACGGTACTTTTAAAATTTGCGTGTGAGAGTAATTTTAAAAATATTCATTTTAGGCTTGGAGTTGAAAATGACAAGTTAAAAGTTACAGTCAAAAAACAGGGCAAAATTGAACAACTTCAGGAAAACCTGTTAAGTACAAGTTCGGTAAGTCAGTCTCTTAATTTCTGTCCTACTGAAAAGGACTTTCTATTTCTCTATAGTAGTATATAAGACTATTTTGTATAATATGAAAATTCTCACTGATAAAAATGTTTATTATATTCATATTGCTCCTTGCTACTGGTAGTATCATTCCTCTTCATAGATGAAGTTGACTGAATTCATAAAGTAATACTTTTTATAGTAAGACTGTAATAAAAAAGATTGTGGTAGTCTAAGATAAGCAATATTTTATACATACCACATTTTATTTATCTGTCAGTGGACGATTGAGTTTTTCCACCTTTTGGCTATTGTTTAGTAATGCTGCTGTGAATATTGGTATATAAACGTCTGAGTCCCTACTAATATTTTTCAGTATGTTTAAAAATTCCCAAACTTTGAGTAATAATTTGATGTTGAATTCTGACTTTCTCTTGTCATCTAAACCCTTCAGTGAGATTTGAGAATGGATTACTTTAATGACAGTTTGTTGTGATTTATAATTATAAATTTGTAATTTGTTGTCTTCATCAAGAATGACTACTAGGTCATTATGCAAACATTTTTCTCAAAGGAATATATTTTTCTCTTTGTTGGATTTTGAAAAGGAAAAGAGATGCCAGTGAAAAAGTGGAAACGACTGATCAATCAGGGCCTTACATAGTAACATAGTGCTCCTAGCATTCACTGCAAGTTCAGGAACTAATTTTTTTTCTCATTCATTTGAGTTAATCAGCCTTTCAGAGATTTAACAATCCAATCTCAGAAAAAATTAATGTGCAATCCAGGATTCCAACTTATTGATATGTAGTGAAAACTATATAACTATTTACCAAGCAGCACCGGATTATCATGCCATTTATACCCTCCTTCATAGGAGAGGCTACCAATGATTTAAGATGAGAAGACTGCATTGTGAGTCCTAAGTTGGAACAATGACGTAGATGTACCTACCACTAGTTTCTTTTAGTCACAAAAGCTGCATACTTGCAAATTTCATTATACAGCTCTACCTGTCAGGGGAACGAGCACATTCTGTTGACTGGTCCTTTTTGTGGCCAAAGAAACATCGAAAATTATTTTTTTTCTAGATGTCATATAAATTAGTCACATTGTATTACTGTACTTTTCATTGAGCAAGTAACATGACAATATGTGAATGAGAATGCCAGGAGTTGTCCCCCTACGGTGTCATATAGAAATCTATTAAGGAAGGTATCAAATCTTGTAAAGTTTGTAAGAATATCCGTAGATATTCTGTAGATGCCAATGGAAATGAATTAGGGTTATGACATAAAATTATTAGCCACTTTAAGGTCTACCCTGTGAAACAAAAACTTAGCTTTCAACCAACTCAGTCCATAGTCCTCACATCTCTAGAAGGATTTTATCTCATGAATCCCTAAGGCAGAGACTACCTGGGTTAAGATATTGGATGGACATAGTTTTGAGGTGAAGAATCTGGATTGGGAAGAAGAGATAGCTCTAGGCTGACTTAAGCTTCCAAACAATATCGTCAAGTATGTGTCTGAAAAGAACTTCAGAAGAAGACTTCCATAAGATCAAATCTCTATGGAATAGGAAATTATTCAGAAGAAAACAAAGGCAAACCATTGATAGCCTGACCCTTGTGAGAGACATTTGCATCAGAAAAGAAAAGCAAGACAGAGTATGGTGGTCAGCATCCTAAGGGTCAGGGTGCCCCCTGCGATTATAAAATAACAGTACACTCAAAGTAATACCAAAAAGAGTCAACAGAAAAGGTACAAGATTAGCTGTCTAGGGGTACCTGGGTGGCTCAGTCAGTTAAGCGTCTGCTTTCGGCTCAGACCATGATCTCAGGGTCCTGAGATGGAGCCCTGCTCAGCTGGGAGTCCGCTTCTCCCTCTCCCTCTGCTCCTTCCCCTATTCAGCACTCTCTACTTGAAAGAAAAAAATTTTAAAAACTTAAAAAAATTTAGCTGTCTATAAAGGTAATCCACATCAGGTAATGGTTTTTGAGTGTGTGGTTGAGAATATTGTCTGTGACGAACTAGAAGGAAGATCGGAAAGTAGAGATGACCTCAGTAAAGGGGCCAAGGCTGGAAATGTAGATTAGAGAATCTGGTTTTGAAGCCTTGAGACTGAACCAACTGTGAGAGGATTTGATATGAGGAATAGCAAGGGTCAGGGACTAACAGCGGTTGCTGTCATTTAGAAATAAAATGGGATTAGAAGAGCAGAGGGAGGGTATGGTCATTGTTTTCAGCTGTTGCTGAGAAGTACAGCAGGATAAAGACTTTAAAAAAAAGATCCTTGATGACCCTCAAAATTTTTTAGTGGAATTCCAGGATTGAAACTCAGATTTTAGTGTAAAAGAAGACAATAAGTGTTGGAAAGATGAATCTGTGGATGAGATGACACATTAAAGAATGTTCAAGTCCCGTGAAAGGGGAGGAGCAGGATGATAGAAAAAGCTGCCAGAGCTAAGCAAAAGTTTTTATGTAATATCGAGAAGACTTAAACTTTGTTTAAAGAGAAACGTAGTTAATAGAAAAGAAGAAATTGAAACCTTGCAGAGATGCTTGAAATGCTTGCAGAGAATGAGGGTATCTCATTCTAAAGTCAGACGATCACCAAAACTGTAATGGGGCCTGCATAGGAATTTTTCGGAGATGATCTTAAAAAGGTATGATCTCACAAAACCCAGGGTATCTTAAGCTATGGATGAAAATGTTTCTAGGGCATCTTTAGAAACTAAAATGTAAATATAACCACTTTTTAAAAATTTTCATTAACCCTTAGTATTAATATGGGTAAGAACCTCTGTATTTAACAAGTAAATTTTGGCCATTTAAATTCTAGAAAAAATAATGATGAAAAGGTAAAATCAGTTGAAGCTGTTTTTAGGAAAGGTCCTTATATTTGAAATTTGTATTTATTGGCATCAGGCTTATAAAACTGCATTATATAAAACTTAAAATTATAAATTTTAAACTACATTATATAAATTTAAAATTATAAATTTATAAAATTTATAAAATGTAGTTTATGAGCCTTTCTAAACACGTTATTCCTCATGAATTCATGAGAAATAATATTTTATGATAGAAGAATGAGTATCTAGATTTTTAAATATAATTTTCTTTAAACATTTTCTTCAAAGTCTGATGATGAACAGGGACAGTGTTAAGATGAGGGAAGGGTTAAGAGACGTTCTACTATGAGATGACTAACAGTTATTTTATGGAGGAAAGATCTGAAACAATCCTAGAAAAATAAAAGTATAAATGTGTGGCCAAGAGAACAATAGCAGAGATCTGTTTTAATAACTACTAGTGGTTTTAATTTTGTTCTTGATTTTCTGAGTTATTTGAGGTTCCACATTCCAAGACTCTACTTCGAGTATAGATAACATTTTGTTGAAAATGAATTTATTTTAAAATTTGGGCACCTGGCTGGCTCTGTCAGTAGAGCATGTGGCTCTTGATCTTGGGGGTTGTGAGTTCAAGCCCCGTGTTGGGTGTAGAGACTTAAAAATAAAATCTTTAAAAAAAAAATTTGGTCATAGTTTTGCATTAGACTATTTTCACTCTACTTCCAAACGGTATTATTTTATTCATGCAGGTTGGTGATCTTACAGCAAAACTGGAAAGTGCATCTTCAAAATGTCTATACCTGGATGCAAAAAACCAGCTTCTTACCCAGGACTTATCATCTATGAAGGAAATGCAGAAGAAATATGAAAAACTAGAGAAGAATAAAAAGAAGTTGAAACAACAAGTAGTACACCTCAGAAGTCATTTAGAACTCAGTATGGTAGAATACAGTAAAATAGAACAATATAAATGGGAGCTTGAAGACGTAACAGAAAAATTAAAAGAAGCCAGTCTGTTTTTACAGGTTAATTTACTGATCTGTAGTATGCTTTAATCATTTCACTGCAAGTTACATTTTGGTTATATGCATTGTATAATTTTCCTCTACTTCCTTGATAGCCATTTGGTAAATTTGAAGGAACATTTGTTCCTTCTCTTTAAAAATTTCACTTTTCATCATTATTCTCACTAAATTGATTTTTCAGAATGATTCACAGTAGAGAATCATTTTATTTTTTAAGACCAGTTGGTATAAAACAAGACTATTGACAAGAAAAGAAAAAATGGTCTTTTAAAAATTTTAACCATGGGGTGCCTGGGTGGCTCAGTTGGTTGAGCAGCTCAGGCTCCGTGAAATCAAGCCCAGCATGGAGCCTGCTGGGAAAAAAAAGATGGTACCATACTTGGATTATTTTTTTTAAAGATATTTATTTATTTATTTATTTATCTGGAAAGCACGGGTGAGAGGATGCACAGAGGGAGAGAGAGAATCCCAGGCAGACTCCGTGCTGAGTACGACACAGGGCTTTAATCTCAGGACCCTGAGATCACGATTGAGCAGAAACCCAGAGTCCGGCGCTCAACCGACTAAGCCAGCCAGGCACCCCCTGTTTTTGGATTATTCTTAAGTTGTATTGTTCACTTTTTAAAGTTTTTAAAGGATTCTCTTATTCTCTGAATTATCAGATTGCATGAGTTCTAATATAAGAATGATTGAACTTTATCATTCAGATTTAATTCAGTTGACATTGATGAGAAATATTTTACACTTCAGCTTTTTTTTCACATTTACAATTGCTCTCTGAATCATTGACTCAAAACTAAAGGAAAGAAATATACTGTATTTACCCAGTTTTAAAACTATGCTTTTAATTTGCTTTAGACACAAGTAGCATCTCAAGAAAGGTTAGGACAGTTAAGAGAAACTAATAATGCTTCAATAAGAAGTCAAATGGAACTCCGAATTAAAGAATTGGAATTTGAACTATCCAGAATGAAAAGTTCTCGAGATTTTTATAAAACAGAATTGGAAAAACACAAGCAACTCTACGTAGAAGAATTAAAAGTTCAAACGTCATTGACAAATGAACTGAGCAAGTAAGTTAAAACAGAATCATAGAAAATAGATTTAGCTTGTTAATTTGCCTCTAAAGCATAATTTTTATGGAGCCAAGTTCATGAGATGAGTAAGATAGTTTAATTTTGGAAAACGATGTTTGTAAAAGAATTTACCTTTGAAATGTTAGTCCAAGACAGTTTGCCTCTCTCCTCCTTTTTTCGGTTTTACATGATTTTATTTTTTTCCCCTTAATATTTTCAGTTAATCTGATCTCCTAGTCTTTAAGCTAATTGTTAGAAGCTTTATAATTTAGACAGCATGTTATTATAAAATTGTTTGTCAGAATTGCCCTGAATAGCAATGAGTTTCTTAATATTAGTGAGTTTATTTTTGGAAGAGTACATCTTTAACCCAAACTGCACATCCTGGCAGCTTGGTAAATTTACTTTTTTGATTGTGATTTTTGTTATTATTACCAAATAGAGGGTGCTTTGAAACAAACTGTTCTTTATATAGTTTTTCTACCTTACATAAAGGTATACATGTGAAATACAACAAGATTCACCTAGGGGTGAAAGGCAGCATAATTCCCAAAGTGGCTAAAAATAGCACCATGGTGGACATGAGGAGGGGCTGGGTGAAAGACAGAAAGGGTAGATTCCACCTCCAGTACCCTGGTAACTGTGTTATAACCTAATTGCCTCCGGAGCTGTTTTCTGTCTTTCTGATCACAACTCTGCCATCTAGCAGTTGTTGGTCTAAATTATTCCTCAGTGTCAAATGCTCAATTTCTCTGAGATAATGAGTGAAATGTACAAGAGTGGTGAAAGCCAATACTTGAAAATGTCTTTGAGGGATGGTTTATTTTTATTTTTATTTCAAAGATTGTATGTATTTATTTGACAGAGAGCAAGCGAGTGAGCTCAAGCAGGGGGAGCGGCAGGAAGAGGTTGAGGGAAAAGCAGGGGCTCGATTCCAGGACTCTGGGGTCATGACCTGAGCGGAAGGCAGATGGTTCACTGACCGAGCACCCAGCCCCCCGGGATGGTTTTATATTTTTGTATCTCTAAACTGGTTTACTAAATATAAGTATATGTAATGGCATGCTGCTTTACTAAATATAAGTATGTGTCGTGGCATCCTCAAGAACCTTGTAAGTACAGCCATTCCAGAAGGCAGCATGTATTACCTGTTAAGCATTGTGCATCACTAATAGCCATTTCTCTCCCTCCTTAATTTGAATTACTTGTTAGTTAGGAATCTCTAGAAATATATGTACTTCTTTAGAACAATTTTAAACCTATCATTATATATTGTAGGTCTGCTCTGTCACATTTTCAGTGTTAAAACACCGTTTAATGGCACATTCTGTTTACTATTATGGAAACTTTCAAAAAATGCAAGTCATTTAGGAATGATGTGGGGAGAAATGAAATACTAAGCGCTGTGTTTTGTAGTCTTAACAGGACTAATGAGAAGCTGGCAGAGAGCAGTACCAGACTTCCGGTGGAGAAACAGCAGAAACAGTCTTTGATTAATACTATTACTATGAGGCCTGTCCTAGACTTGCCTTCTGTTAGAAATATTAATAATAGTTCACTGCTCAATAGAAATGTTGCTCCAAGAGAAAACCTAGTGATTCTTACCCCACGCTCACGGCCTACAAATAATGGCATTGAGACTTTCTTGACCAAGGTTAGTTATGTTATCTTTTTTTCTTGGGTTTCAGATTTCTGATAGAATTTTTGTTTTTAATTTGGTGAAATTCTAAGACTACTTTCAGGGATCATTTCTGTAGTTTGTTAATTTGGTGAAATTCTAAGACTGTACTTTCAGGGATCATTTCTATAGTTTGTTAATTTGGTGAAATTCTGAGTTGTTTAACTGACTAATGCACACTAAGTGAAAGTCATAATTATATGTGCTAATAAAGAAATGAGACAGAAATTTTATGATATTTTTTAGTTCCTGGAGCTCTTACTTTCAAGAGATACCTATTATTAGCTTTATTTAATAAATATAACTAAACTGACATATTTTATTTTTTTTAAAGATTTATTTATTTAATTTTATTTTTTGAAGATTTTATTTATTTATTTGACAGAGAGAGACACAGCGAGAGAGGGAACACAAACAGGGGCAGTGGGAGAGGGAGAAGCAGGCTTCCCTCCAAGCAGGGAGTCCGATGCGGGGCTCGCTCCCAGCACCCTGGTGTCATGACCTGAGCCAAAGGCAGATGCTCAACGACTGAGCCACCCAGGCGCCCCTAAAGATTTTATCATTTTAAAGATTTTATTTATTTATTTGAGAGCAAGAGAGAGAGCATGAGAGGGAGGAGGGTCAGAGGGAGAAGCAGACTCCCTGCCAAACAGGGAGTCCGATGCGGGACTCGATCCTGGGACTCCAGGATCATGACTTGAGCTGAAGGCAGTGGCTTAACCGACTGAGCCACCCAGGCGCCCCAGATTTTATTATTTTAGAGAGAGAGAGTGCACAAGAGGGAGAGAGAGCATGAGACTTTCAAGCAGACTCCCCACTGAGCGTGAACCCTATGTAGGGCCCAGTCTCATGACCTATTTTCTTACATGAGAGTACATTCTTAATTGCTTTCTTACTTATAGCATTTTTTTTTTTTTTACTTATAACACTTCTGTTTCACGTTTTACAAAATGTCTTGTTGAGCAGTTGTAGAGCATTTTCTAAGTAGTTAAATCAAGCAAATATTTGTTTTTTTTTTTTTTTTTTTCAGAGAGGGAGTACAGGCAGGGGGTGAGGAGCAGAGGGTAAGCAGGCTCCATGCTCAGTGCGGAGCCCCATGTAGAGCTCAGTCTCACAACCCTGAGATCATGACCTGAGCCAAAATCAAGATCAGACACTTAACTGACTGAGCCACCCAGACGCCCCACAATTTGAATTTTTTAAAAAAAGTTCACGTATATCTACCTTGCCATCACTTGAATGATTGATGACTAATATGGGAATGATAGGGAGTCTTTAAATAGCAGCTAGTTTCCATTGTGTATCATTGTTATTAAAATATCCATTTCAATGAATGCACATAGGTTTAATGGTTTTGATGGTATATTCATGGTCTTATTAACGTAGACAAAAGGAGCATAGGCTCAGGGTAAATGAGGCCTCAGTCTTGTTCTTTCATTCGGCATCGTTATTGTCTTGCTCTCTTCCCTTCTAATTTGAGGACTTTCTTTAGTGTTATGCTTGGATGCCTTTCGATTTTTGGTTTGTGATCACCATGAAGTTCATATGTAACATCCTATGTATATAGCAGTTTATTTTAAGTTGATGGTTACTTAAGTTCAAACACATTTTAAAAACACTACATTTTTACACCCCACCTTGTTTTATTTATTTGATGGCTTAGTTTACATCTTTTTATTTTGTGTATCCCTTAACTAATTACTGTAGATATAATTGATATTACTACTTTTGTCTTAACCTTCTTACTGGCCTTATAAATGTGACTGATCTATTACCTTTACTGTATGTTTGCTTTTACCAATAAAACTTTCTTTCATAATTTTTTTACTTCTAGTTATGGCCTTTCCTTTTTTTTTTTTTTTTAAGATTTTATTTATTTATTTGACAGAGACAGCCAGAGAGAGAGCACAAGCAGGGTAAGTGGGAGAGAGAGAAGCAGGCTTCCTCCTGATCAGGGAGCCCGATGTGGGGCTCGATCCCAGGACCCTGGGATCATGACCTGAGCCGAAGGCGGACGCTTAACGACTGAGCCACCCAGGCACCCCTCCTTTTTTTTTTTTAATTTTTATTTATGAGAGAGAGAGAGAGCAGAGCAAGCGAGCGAGAACACCAGTGGGAGGGGAAGGCCCGAGGGAAAGGGAGAAGAAGCAAGCTCCCTGATCAGGGCGCCTGATGTGGGGCTCGATCCTAGGAGGTCCCTTAGCCTGTCCTCATTTTTAAAATTCTTTTTTTTCCTTTTGGCTTGGGGGATTTCTAGTACCCTGTCTTGCAGATCATGGATCTGTTCTGCAGCTTTTAATCTGCTGTCGATTCCCTCTGGTGTATTTTTCATTTCAGTTATTGTATTCTTTAGCTCTGATGGGTTCTTCTTTATATTTTCTCTTTGTTGAAGTTCTCACTGAATCCATCCATTCTTCTCCCAAGTTTGCTGAGCATCCTTATGTCCATTACTTTGAACTCTTTATCAGGTAGATTACTTATCTCGGTTTCATTTAGTTATTTTTCTGAAGTGTTGTATTGTTCTTTCATTTGGAACATACTCCTCTGTCTCCTCATTTTGTCTGACTTTGTATGTTTATTTCTGAAATTGTTCTTTTCCAGCTTTTTCCCTCTTCCAAGTATGTTGCTTTGAACAATGAATGTTAGTTATAAAGTCAAGGAAGGAGAAAACATTTTAAGTGTTGTCTGGTCATTTTTCTTGTTGGAACTGTGGTGGAGTAGGTGGCAGATGACATTGCTCTTCTCTTTCTGAGTTGAGAACACAGGAGTCAGGCAGATGGAGATAAGCTTAGTAACTTTATTACTAATACATACAAACAAATAGGAGGATATGGTTTAGGTATGTAGCTACAGCGAGCTTCCCAGTACTTTATCCCAAATTAGACGCTTCCACACACAGTTGTAATGGAAGGAACAAATGTTTGATGCCCATCCCACAAAGATGAGAGCAGACTTGAATTCATGTTACTGTGGCAGGCACATCTTTTCAAAGAAGAGATTTGGAACCACGTAGGCATTGCTTAGTGCCTTCTCCCAAATTCACCCTTTAGGTAAATCTCCCTTCCTGTCGTGAGGAAGGTAGAGAAAAGTCCTCGCATGGAAATGAAGGTTTACCTATAATTTCTGACTTGATTTAAATTATAATTAAAGTTAATCATGTCTTTTGTACATACCAACTAATGATGAGAGGTTGGTCAGAGCATACTAGATGGTAAAGAGAAATCTGTTTTGTGTTTTAAATTTTGTTATAAATAACCCACAACATAGGTAACTCATTTGTTGATTGATTTTGACAAACCAAGTTTTATTTGAAGGAAATGGATAATTCTTTCAAGGAAGAATTTCCTCAGTTTCAGGTTCTTTGGTTCAACTAAAGATGTTCTCCTTCAGGCTCCTTGTCCTTTGGTTAAAAAATTTTGTGCTTGTAAATCCTGCGTATGTTGACTGTTACTAATAGGAGTTAAGATAACTTCTGTTCCTCTATTTTTGTTCATGACTTTAAAATTTATAATTTAGTTAGAAAGCTATTTTGTGCCTAATGCCTGAACATTATTATAGAGCCACATGACAAAGTTTTATGTATTCATATTCTCTGAGTTATAGTTGAAAATGCATGCGTTGTTCCTGAATATGAGGAAGTAACTGGCATAAAACTCTAGGCTCAGTAAGACCTACACCACATTCCCGGCTGGCAACTAGGTGGTTTTTTGACCTCAGGCAAACTACAATCTCTCTGGGGCCTTTTTGTCTCGTATGTAAGATTAGGGACTTTGACGAAGTTAGTGACTTTTATACCTTTGGAAAAAAATTTTTTTTGCATTAAACTGTATTATATAAAACAGAGGCAGGTAGAGCTGTTCAGCTAAAGGAGAGATGGGACTACACCTGTAGACTTCCTTTTCCCTCAATCCTGCTGTGTCCCCAGTGGAACCTTAGATTTCTGTGGGCATAGTTTGAAAACGAACAGTTATGAGAAAATCCTTGTAGTTAATAATTCTTCAAATTAAAATTTGCTGATACATTGTACATTGTTTTTCTGTGTATAATTTTCTTACCCTCCTGTATCTTTGATAAGTGGAAAAGTATAAATAAAATTGCAAATGTGTTCTATTTATTAATGGACTTAAAGCTATTTCTGCTATCTAAGCACAATTCTCACCTGGAAATAAACAAAGGTCACAGAAGTAAATATTTAGGAAACGAGCTTTGGGGAAAAGATAATAACATTACGTTGGTAGTTCCTTAAGTCACGTCATATGAAAAAGTGGTTTATATTTTACATAGTATTTATTAATGGTATTATAAAATTGCTTCAATAAAAGTTTCTCCCATCAAGTGGTATTGAGTCATTAATTTTACAAGGCCTGCCTAGTAATGTTGTCAGATTATTCGTTGTCTAAATCCTGAATATAATGTTACTGTCAAAAAGTGTTATGGTTCCTCAAAAAATTAAAAATAGAAATACGATACAATTCAGTAATTCCACTCCTGAGATTTACCCAAAGAAAATGAAAACACTAATTCGAAAAGTTGTATGCACCCCTGTGTTTTTTGAAACGTTACTTACAATAACGAGAGTATGGAAGCAACCTCAGGGTCCATCAACAGACGAATGGATAAAGAAGATATGTTATATGTATACAATGAAATATTACTCAGCTATAAAAAAGAATGGGATCTTGCCATTTGTGACAACACTGGTAGACCCAGTGTTTTGCTAAGTAAAATAACTCAGAGAAAGGCAAATACCCGTATGATTTCACTTATGCATGGGATCTAAAAAACTAAACTACTAATAGCCTAGTTCGACTTGATTTCTCTTTCTTCTGGAAGCCTTACCCATAACATTAAATAATCCATTAACACATGTTTTGTACATTACATGTATTATGTACTGTATTCTCACAATAAAATAAGCTAGCGAAGAAAATGTTATTGAGAAAAACATAAGAGAAAATACACTATGATGCAGTATCAAAAAAAGTCCATGTGTAAGTAGAGTAGACCTGTACCATTCAAACACATGTTGGTCAAGGATCAACTGTATATTACAAGTATTCCCATCTAGAATGTTCTTACTTAGACCTTTCTTGTAAAAGGTATCCTTTCATTGAATGCCCAAAATGGGGTCTAAAGTAGGGTACTGAGGGGTGCCTTGGTGGTTCAGTCAGTTAAGTGTCTGTCTTCAGCTCAGGTCATGATTCCAGGGTTCTGGGATAAAGCCCCGCTTCAGGCTCTCTGCTCAGTGGGAGTCTGCTGCTCCCTCTCCGTCGGCCCCTCCCCCCACTCGTGCACTGTCTCTATCTCTCTTTCTCAAATACATAAAATTGCTATAAACATTGGGATATAGTTGCCCCTTCGGATCACTGCATTTCTATCTTTGGGGTAAATCCCTAGTATTGCAGTTGCTGGGTCGTTGGGTAGCTCTATATTCACTTTTTGGAGGAACCTCCGTACTGTTTTCCAGAGTGGCTACACCAGCTTGCATTCTCAGCAACAGAGTGGGAGGGAGGGTTCCCCATTCTCTGCATCCCCACCCGCATCTGCTTCCCGACTTGTGCATTTTAGCCGTTCCAACAGGTGTGAGGTGATACCTCATTGTGGTTTTGATTTGTCTTTATTTCCCTGATGCCGAGTGATATTGGGCATTTTTTCATGTATCTGTTGACCATTTGAATGTCTTCTTTGGAGAAATGTCTGGTCACATCTTCCACCCATTTTCTTTTTTATTTTTTTAAAGATTGTATTTATTTGAGAGAGAGAGCACATGAGAGGGCTCCCCCCTCTCATAGGAGGGAGAGCAGACTCAGAGGGAGAAGCAGACTCCCTGCTGAGCAGGGAGCCGGATGCAGGATCCTGGGACTCCGGGATCATGACCGGAGCCGAAGGCAGTCGTTTAACCGGCTGAGCCACCCAGGCGCCCCTTCCTCCCATTTCTTGACTGGATTATTTGTTCTTTGGGGGTTGAGTTTGATAAGTTCTTTATATATAGATTTTGCATACTAGCCCTTTATCTGATAGGTCATTTGCAAATATCTTCTCCCATTCTGTCAGTCGTCTTTTGCTTTTGTCGACTGCTTCCTTTGCTGTGCAAAAGCTTTTTATCTTGATGAAGTCTTTGTTTCCCTTGCCTTTGGAGACGTGTCTAGCAAGAAGTTGCTGCGACCCAGGTCACAGAAGTTGCTGCCTGTGTTCTCCTCTAGGATTTTGATGAGTTCCTGTCTCACATTTAGGTCTTACATCCATTTTGAGTCTATTTTTGTGTATGGTGTAAGAAAATGGTCCAGTTTCATTCTTCTGCGTGTGGCTGTCCAATTTTCCCAACACCATTTGGTGAAGAGACTGTCTTTTTTCCATTGGCTATTCTTTCCCACTCTGCCGAAGATTAGGTGACCATAGAGTTGAGGGTCCATTTCTGGGTTCGCTGTTCTGTTTCATTGGCCGATGTGTCTGTTTTTGTGCCAGTACCATACTGTCTTGATGATGACAGCTTTGTCATAGAGCTTGAGGACCGGAATTGTGATGCCACCAGCTTTGGTTTTCTTTCTCAACATTCCTTTGGCTCTTCGGGGTCTTTTCTGGTTCCGTACACATTTTAGGGTCATTTGTTCCAGCTCTGTGAAACAAGTTGATGGTATTTTGATAGAGATTGCCTTGAATGCACAGATTGCTCTGGGTCGTGGTAGCATAGAGATTTTAACAAATTTGTTCTTCCAGTCCATGAACATGGGGTGTTTTTCCATTTCTTTGTGTCTTCCTCAGTTTCTCTCGTGAGTGTTCTATAGTTTTCAGAGTACACATCCTTTGCCTCTTTGGTTAGGTCTATTCCTAGGTATCTTATGGTTTTGGGTGCAATTGTAAATGGGTTCGATTCCTTAATTTCTCTTTCTTCTGTCTCGTTGTTAGTGTATAGAAATGCAACTGATTTCTGTGCATTGATTTTATATCCTTCCACTTTGCTGAATTCCTGTATGAGTTCTAGCAATTTTGGGGTGGAGTCTTTTGGGTTTTCCACATAGAGTATTTCGTCATCTGCGAAGAGTGAGCGTTTGACTCCTTTGCCGATTCCGATGCCTTTTATTTCTTTTCGTTGTCTGATTGCTGAGGCTAGGACTTCTAGTGTCATGTTGGACAACAGTGGTGAGAGTGGACATCCCTGCCGTGTTCCTGACCTTAGGGGAGAAGCTCGCAGTTTTTCCCCATTGAGAATGATATTCACCGTGGGCTTTTCATAGATGGCTTTTATGGTATTGAGGTATGTGCCCTCTATCCCTGCACCGTGAAGAGTTTTAATCAAGAAAGCATGCTGTACTTTGTCAGATGCTTTTTCTGCATCTATTGAGCAGATCATATGGTTCTTGTCCTTCCTTTTATTAATGTAGCATATCACATTGATTGATTTGCGGATGTTGAACCACCTTTGCAGCCCAGGAATAAGTCCCACTTGGTCGTGGTGAATAATCCTCTTAATGTACTGTTGGCTCCTATTGGCGAGTATCTTGATGAGAACTTTTGCATCCGTGTTCATCAGGGATACTGGCCTGTAATTCTCCTTTTTGGTGGGGTCTTTGTCTGGTTTGGGGATCAAGGTAATGCTGGCCTCCTAGAAAGAGTTTGGAAGGCAGCTATGCTCACCACTATACCACCAATGCCTGCTATAGAAAGAGTTTGGAAGTTTTCCTTCCATTTCTATTTTTTGAAACCGCTTCAGAAGAATAGGCATTAATTCCTCCTTAAGTGTTTGTTAGAACTCCCCAGGGAAGCCATCCGGCCCTGGAGTTTTGTTTGTTGGGAGATTTTTGATTACTGCTTCAATTTCCTTGCTGGTTGTGGGTCTGTTCGGGTTTTTTTGTTTTTTCCTGTTTCAGTTTTGGTAGGTTGCACGTCTCTGGGAATGCATCCATTTCTTCCAGATTGCCTGATTTGTTGGCATATAGTCTTTCATAATATGTTCTTAAAATTGTTTGTACTTCCCTAGTGTTGGTTGTGATCTCTCCTCTTTCATTCATGACTTTATTGATTTGGATCCTTTCTCTTTTCTTTTTGCCAAATCTGGCGAGGGGTTTATCGATCCTATTAATTCATTCAAAGATCAAAGAATCAGCTCCTAGTTTCATGGCTGTGTTCTACTGTTCTTTTGGTTTCTATTTCATTGATTTCTGCTCTGGTCGTCATTAATTCTCGTCTCCTGCTGGGTTTAGGCTTTATTTGCTGTTCTTTCTCCAGCTCCTTTAAGTTTAAGGTTAGGTTGTATATTTAGGACCTTTCTTAGGCTGTTACTGCTCTATACTTCCCCCCGCCCCCAGGACTGCCTTTGCTGCATCGTGAAGGTTTTGAACAGTTGTGTTTTCATTTTCCTTTGTTTCCATGAATTCTTTTAATTCTTCTTTAGTTTCCTGGTTGACCCATTCATTAACTTTAACTTCCATGTGTTTGAGTTCTTTGCAAATTTCCTCTTGTGATTGAGTCCAAGTTTCAAGGCGTTGTGGTGTGAAAATATGCAGGGAATGATCCCATACTTTTGGTACCGGTTGAGACCTGATTTGCGACCCAGTATGTGATCTCTTCTGGAGAAAGTTCCACGTGCGTTCGAGAAGAATGTGTATTCTGTAGCTTTAGGTTGGAATGCTCTGAATATATCTGTGAAGTCCATCTGGTCCAGTGTCGACCTTGGAGAGTCGTGGACCTGGGGCGGCGAAGGAACTGAGGAAAAGAGACGACGGTAGAGCGAGGCACAGGGGACCCCGAGCAATCAGCCCGAGGTCCCGAGGTTTATTTTCCGTAATCGTACAGCGATATAGATCTAGAATGGTTTACAGCAGGGGCTTAGTAAGGCACATTCTTCCATGTACATAGGATTAGTCCAGCGTGTATGATAAGAATCTTTAAAGCAGGACAAGGGAACGAAGAGGGGAGTGCACAGCGTGCTGTTTACAGGGCAAGGGAACAAAGAGGGGAGTGCACAGCGTGCTGTTTACAGGTGGCTTCCTATCTGCAAAACATCTGCTGCTGCCTATTTTAGAACAGACCACACACGTCCCAAGGGCATTTCACTCTGATCCTTTCAGGTCATTTTTAACCCTGCAATCTCAAGTTTTCTCAGAGATCTCGGAGGCCGAACGAACCTGCACCGGTGGTGGTTGTGGCGTTCTGTTCCCACAGTCCAGTGTGTCATTCACTCTTGTTAATGTATCATCATCAATGTGTTTCTTTAATTTTGTTATTAATTGGTTTATGTAATCGGCTGCTCCCATGTTAGGGGCACAGATATTTACAATTGTTAGATCTTCTTGTTGGATAGACCCCTTTCATTATGATACTGTCCTTCCTCATCTCTTATTACAGTCTTTGGTTTAAAATCCAATTTGTCTGGTATAAGGATTGCTACCCCAGCTTTCTTTTGATGTCCATTAGCACGATAAGTGGTTTTCCACTCCCTCACTTTGAATCTGGAGGTGTCCTTGGGTCTAAAATGAGTCTCTTGCAGACAGCATATCGATGGGTCTTGCTTTTTTATCCAGTCTGATACCCTGCGTCTTTTGATTGGGGCATTTGGCCCATTCACATTCAGGGTAACTATTGAAAGCTATGAATTTAGTGCCTTTGTATTACCTGTAACGTCCCTGTTTCTGTATATTGTCTCCGTTCCTTTCTAGTCTGTGTTACTTTGGGGTTCTCTCTTTGCGTAAAGGATCTCCTTTAATATTTCTTGCAGGGCTGGTTTAGTGATCAGAAATGTTTTAGTTTCTCTTTGTCCTGGAAACTCTTTTATGTCTCCTTCAATTTTGAATGACAGCCTTGCTGGAGAAATAAAGTATTCTTGGCTGCATATTTTTCTCCTTTAGCACCCTGAATATATCCTGCCAGTCCTTACTGGCCCGCCAGGTCTCTGTGGTTAGGTCTGCTGCCAGTCTAACGTTTCTACCCTTGTCGGTTAAGGACCTCTTGTGCCGAGCTGCTTTCAGGATTTTCTCTTTGTCTCTGAAATGTGCAGGCTTCACTACTATATGTCGAGGTGTTGACCTGTTTTTATTGATGTTGAAGGGGGTTGGGTTCTCTGTGCCTCCTGGATCTGAATGCCTGTTTCCTTCCCCAGATTAGGGAGGTTCTCCGCTATCATTTCTCAAATATACCTTCTGCCAACCCCCCTTCCTCTTCTTCTGGGATCCCAATTATTCTAATATTGTTTCGCTTTACGGTATCACTTATCTCTTGAATTCTCGCCTCATGATCCAGTGGTTGTTTATCTCTCTTTTTTCTCAGCTTTCTTATTCTCCATCATTTCTTAATTTTTTAAAATTTTTTTAAAGATTTCATTTATTTTATTGACAGAGTAGACACAGCAAGAGAGGGAACATAAGCAGGGGTCATGGGTGAGGAAGAAGCAGGCTTTCTGCTGAACAGAGAGCCTGATGCGGGGCTCGATCCCAGGACCCTGGGATCATGACCTGAGCCAAAGGCAGATGCTTAACGACGGAGCCACCCAGGTGCCACATTTTATTTTGTCTTCTGTATCACTACTTCTCCTTTCTGCCTCATTTATCCTAGCAGAGCCTCCAAATTTTTTTTATTTTAAATACATAATTTTTATTAAGTATAGCTTAGTAAGTCTGGAAAAGATAAGTAAATAATGTTTTATTTCACCCTTACCCATATGTATGTGATAAATTCTTTAAAATTTCTTTTTATTTTAAGGATTTTATTTATTTATTTGACACAGAGAGATAGTGAGAGAGCACAGAGAGGGAGAAGCAGACTCCCTGCTGAGCAAGGAGCCCAACATGGGTTCGATCCCAAGACCCTGGGATTATGACCTGAGCTGAACACAGCCGCTTAACCAAGTGAGCCACCCAGGCACCCCTAAAATTTCTCTTCAGTTAGCTGACATATGTTATATCATTAGTTTCAGATGTAGTGTTCAGTGAATCATCAGTTGTATATAACAGCCAGGGCTCTACACATCACGTGCCCTCCTTCATGCCCATCACCCACTTACCCCATCCCCCCACCCACCTCCCCTCCAGCAAACCTCAAGTTGGTTTCCTATAGTTAAGAGTCTCTCATGGTTTGTTTCCCTCTCTGGTTTCTTCCCATTTTAGTTTTCTCTCCCTTCCCCTATGATTCTCTGCACTGTTTCTTATATTTCACATGTGTATGAAACCATATGCTAACTGTCTTTCCCCGATTGACTTTTCTCGCAGCATAATACCTTCCATTTCCATCCACGTCAATGTAAATTGTAAGATTTCATCCTTCTGATGGCGTAGTAATATTCCATTGTATTTATATATACCGCATCTTCTTTATCCATTCATCTGTTGATGGACATTTGGGCTGTTTCCACAGTTTGGCTATTGCGGATATTCCTGCTATAAAAATTGGTGTCCAGGTGCCCCTTCTGATCACTACATTTGCATCTTTGGGGTCAATACCTTGTAGTACAATTACTGGGTCATCGGGTAGCTCTATTTTTAACTTCTTGAGGAACCTCCATACTGTTTTCCAGAGGGAGAGCCTCCATTTTTTAGTGCAGCTTATTAATAGCCTTTTGATTTCGATTTGTTAAGATTTTAGTTCTTTTATTTCTCCAGAAAGGCATTCTGTAGTGTCTTCTATGCTTTTTCAAGCCCAGCTAGTATCTTTAGGATTGTTATTCCAAGCTCTAATTCCAGCATCTTACTTTTATCCATACTGATGAGGTCCCTGTCAGTCAGTACTGCCTCTTGTTCTCTTATTTGAGGTGAGTTTTTCCATCTAGTCATTCTGTCCAGAGAAGAATAGATGAATGAGAGAACAAAATACTAAAAGAGCAACAACGCCCCCAGAGAAATCTACTCTTAACAAATCAGAGGAGACCTGAAGCCACAAAAATAAGTAAACTAAGAATTAAAGTCGAAAGAGAATATAATCGGACAGCTGATGAGAACAGAGCAATACACTAGATTCTGGGTGTATTTTGGTCTGTTTGTTAGAAGAAACTACATCCCAAAATTGTAAAGAAAGAAAAACTTATATATATGCAAAAATAAAATTAAATACAATGAAAGTATAGAATGTAATTATAAAAATGAACGTTAAAAACATTTTTAAAAAACGAGTTGATAAAATAAGAAATTGGTTGTAAAGGAAGAAAAATTACAATTGAGAGATTAAGGAATCATGAGAAAAAGCCATGACTTCTATATAGTATTTTCGTCTAGTGCTGGAGTTTTGCAGTTCTGTGTGATCGGTAAACTTGGTCTTAGCCGGATGTTCTTGCTGATTTTCTGGAGGAGAGGCCTGTTGTGCTGATTCCCAGGGGTCTTTGCTCCGGCAGTATTGCACTGCCCTTGCCAGGGGCCAGCCTAAGTCAGGGCCTCGGGATTGCTCTATGTGGCTTCTGTTCCCTGAAGGCTTTCCGCACCACTTTATAGGATGAGAATGAAAATGTCAGCCTCCCAGCGTCCAGCCCTGGAGCTGAAAGCTGGCACCCTCCGCTCTTCAGTGTGCCCTCACGGAGAAGCTGTCAATCACTCTTATCTCCCTGGTTTCTGTCTGCCTTCTGTGTACACCCAGCCTGTGACTGAACATTTTTATCTCAGCCACACCAACTCCCTTTGGAGTTTCCAAACTTTGCAGTCTCCTGTGGCATGCATTCATGCCGCTCCTCCTGGGAGAGGGAGGGAGGTCTTGCCCTGGTTCTGCCACTTGTATGGCCCCTGCTCTGAGAGCGGTCGCCCAACTGGCTGCGGTTTGTGGTTTATGGCAACACTGAGCTGAACGCCCCCCTCCTCAACTCTCTGATTGCAGCCGGCTTCACTGCTCAAATGCCTGGGAACTCTCCCATACTCAGGCACCCCCATTCTTTCTGTGACCTTGGGGATCCTGAAATAAGGCTGTTCCACCTAGGGTTCCACCCTGCTTCTCCACCTGAGTGCCTTTCAAGCAGGGATGTCCCTCGCCGGAGCGGACTTCTAAAATATCCGATTTGCGCACCACTGCTTTATCACTTTCTGATAGCCGGCTTATGTAGGCTCCCTCGCCCCCACGGTTTATCTTCCCATATATCACCTCAGATTCGCTTCTCCACACCTCCTACCTTGCAGAAAGTGGTTGCTTTTCTATTTGTAGAATTGCAACAGTTCTTTTCTTAGATCTCAGGTTGAGTTCACAGGTCTTCAGAATGATTTGGGGAAAGCTACCCAGCTAAATTCTAGGGACCAACAAAACTATGGTCCTCTACTCCTCCGCCATCTTCCTCTTCTTCCAGAAAGTCTATATTCAATAGACCTATATTAATTGTACTTTTTATCAGATTCATCTAAATAGCATTACATATGTTTCTTCTCAGTTACCTAAGATTAAAATAAGTAGGGATTTATTTTATTTATGTGATTATCTTTCTATTGAAGCAATCCCTAACTTAGTTTTAGTCTCTAAAAGTGTTATTTAAAGACCGCATTTCATAAGCTATATATAATTCCTACAGTAATGTCTCTTTAACTTGAACATTATAAATAATATTTGACTTATTTCAGATGCAGCGGGAGATGGAAAGGAATATAACTAGAGAACTAGAAGAAGGTATGTTGCCAAATTTATGAATTAAGGTGGTCATTGATTTTGGAAATAAACTATGAATAGTAAATGGCATCCCTTTCCCTTGTTTGGATAATAGGTACTACATAAATTTTTTTATATCTATCTAATAAAAATGTAAAACATAAACATAATGAAGAACATACTTATTCCTCATTTAATCATCGTGTTTGTTCAGACTTTTTTTAAAAATCTCCAAACGTCTACGTATCTGTTATTATTTCTGGCTATAATCTTTCTTCACTTCTGCCTCTCCTATGGAACCGTCAACCTGAATAAGTGGGATTTCTCAAATTCTTGTTTCTGCTAGTGGTATAAGACCAAAAAAACCAGACTTGTCTTAGTAATAGTTAAGCAATTATAGTCCATATAGCTGTCACTTGACAGATGGTATTTAAATCTCCAGTCATTGATTTTGTCATTGGTTTACCTTTTGCCATTGAGTAAAATTCCAAGTTCCTTATATGGAATAAAAACACCCAAATCAATTTGGTTCTTGCCAGATTATTCAGCCTTCTCTGTCGCTACTTACCCTACTCTGTTGCTTTGCTCTAGCACCTCTTCAGCGTAGACTACTTGCAATTCCACAAGTGTTCTTCCTCACTCTTTGTATATGTTCTTTGTATATGTGTCTTCCCTCCACCTGGCACACTTTTTCCTTGTACTTCAGGTATCAGTTTACATATCACCTCCACCAAAAAGCAGACAATATTGATAGAAAAGTAGGATGTCCCTTTTGTGTGTTCTTATAGTGTCTTGTTTTATACCTGTCATGGTATATTCAACTCTAAAATTGCCTGTTTGCTTTTTCAGTTTATAGTATATGGTTGTTCAGGGGTGGGCTCTGTCATCATCATGTAATTTCATCTCATAATGAGAAACTAGAAGCTCTGATATTTATCCACAATAGCAATTAACTTGGTGGGCAACCATGAGCAAAATATATTTAAAAGTCATCTTGTATTTTGTAGTTCTATGCAGATATTTTTCATTCTTCTTAACACTCATAAGGCTTCAACTTTGTTTTTTACTAACTTGTAGTTAACTACAAAGTTAAAATTTTAGATAAAGAATGTAACTCTTTTTCTTTTCAGCTGCTGCTGAATTTGAATCAGACTCATTGTATAAGACCTCCTCTTTAGAATCTACTTGTGAACCACATGTAAAGTACGATCCACTAGAGAAATCGTCAAAAGAATTTTTACAGATTTTGAAGAAAAAGTACATGCTCTGAAAGATCAATAATAATTCATTTACTGGATGTTTGTATAACATCTTAATTGTGTCCTACTAAACGTATGATGTGTGAAAATCTTTATTAAAGGAAACGGGTTTGGATCATATGTGTAATGAAAGTTTATATAATATTTTAAGCTATGTTTCTTGGCACCTAATTAACTTTTAAGCAGGTTTTGTATGTGGAAACCAGCACTGTTGAGTTTTACATGCTTCAGGCTGCCCAAATACCAGCTTTTTAAACAGCACCCAACCAACCAAATTGTCGTTAGTACTTCAGTGGTGTTAATTGATAGCCTTTTTGTATTTTCCAGTTTTTATTACTACATATGGACCTAGAGATTTACACAGACATCATTTTGATATATTGCTGCTAAGGCTATTGTCAGTGTTTGTATATATTACAATTTTTGTAGTGCCATAAAACCTACGTATAATTTTAATTTTAATTTCAAGTACTGATTCGTAGCTCTTTCCTCATGGTGAAATAAGATTTGCCTAAGGCTTTTCACCTTTTCTGTTTATTTTTGATTTACTTTTTGAAAACAGTCTTAAAATTAGAGAAAAGAAAAATTGGAGAAAAAAGAACTTTTCCACCCCAGAACGATTTGCAGGTAAATTGTTAAATTATGCCTGATTCCCCTAGCATTTATATCCTACAAGTCAGTACATTCCACATAACTACTGTACAACCCTGACAATCAGACAATTAACTCTCATACAATTAACACTTGAATAATGTCGGGGTTAGGGGCACTGACCCTTTGCAGTCAGAAATATGTGAATAACTTTTGACTCCCCAACTTTTGACTTTACTAATAATCTGCTGTTGACCAGAAAACTTACTGGTACCAGAACAGTCAATTAACCTGTGTTTTGTATGTTATATGTATTCCATATTATATTCTTAGAATAAAGTAAGCTAGAGAAAAAATGTTATTGAAATCATAAAAGAAAATACATTTAGAGTACTATCATGTATTTATTGAAAACATCTGCCTATAAGTGCACCCATTCAAACCATGTCAACTATACATTCTATCATTTTTTTAAAAGATTGTATTTATTTATTTGACAGTGAGAGCACAAGTAGGCAGAGCGGCAAGCAGAGGGAGAGGGAGAAGCAGGCTCCCCACTGAGCAGAGAGCCCGACATGGGGCTCGATCCCAGGACCCCAGAATCATGAGCTGAGCCGAAGGCAGACGCTTAACCAACTGAGCCACCCAGGCACCCTGTACATTCTGTCATTTAATCATCATATTTTTAAGTTTTGTCACTTGTCTGTAATATCCTATACGCACGGAAGGTCCTGTTCAGAGCCATGTATTTAATTCAGATGTTGTGTCTCTTAGTTCTTTCAGTTTAGAATAGTTCCTTAGTCTTTCCTTAATTTTCATGACTTTTAATCTTTTATTAAAGAGTTAATTCCAGTAATGGAGAATGTCTTTCAATGTGGGTTTTTCTTATGTTTCCTGATGATAAAATTCAGATCAGGGATGCCTGGGTGGCTCAGTTGGTTAAGCAACTGCCTTCAGCTCAGGTCATGATCCTGGTGTCTTGGGATCAAGTCCTGCATCGGGCTCCCTGCTCAGTGGGGAGCCTGCTTCTCCCTCTGCCTGCCACTCCCCCTGCTTGTGTTTTCTCTCTCGCTGACAAATTAAAAAAAAAAAAAAAACTTAAAAAAAATTCAGATCATACATTTTTAGCAAGAGTATGACTGAAGTGGTCCTCTACTCTTCTCATTGCATCCTATCATGTGACCTACAATTTGGTTTGTCCCATTGTTGGTGATGTGAGCATTGATCCTGGAGGTAATATCTGCCAGGTTTCTCCTCTGGAATGTTAACTTTCCACTTTATAACTCATTAGTATTTTAGGGGAAGTACTTTGAGACATGTAAATATCTCCTTTCTCAGACACCCTGTGCCAGGCCACGTCTTCTGCAGATGATTTACTGCCCCCACAGGCTCTGAAAACCCCATGCTGGACTGTTCTTTCCCTTCAGTCCGTGATACCACATTCTCTGTTGTTGACCTTTCAGGGGTGTTCCAACACTGCAGGGTGGCTCTCCCACTTTTATGCCTTCCCCATTCTAGCCAGGCTCCAACACCACACTCTGGGCCACCACAGCTCCCTGTTTCTATGCTTTTGAACTGAAAATTTGGGAATAGAAAGAAGAGAGGGGGAAAAGGCTCCATAGGTCTTTTATAATCAACTTGTCAAGCTTTACAAAGCAAAGATTCTGATTAGAATTGCATTGAATCTATAAATACTTTATAGGGAAAACACATAATACTGAGTTTTCCTAACAGTATTTCAGTTGATTAACTCTCAATGTTAAAAAATTTCCTATAAAGGTCCTGCCGATGTTTTTTAGATTTATTCCCAGTAATTGAATACTTTTGACCCCATTATAGATATTATTTTCAAAAATCAATTTCATTTCCTGTTTGTTACTAGCTTATAGAAATAACAGTATTCTGTATATTGAGCTTAGATTCACCTATCTTGCTAAACTGTCTTATTATATTGTTTCTCCCAATTCTGGAGGCTTGAAGTCCAAAATCAAGGCACTGGCAGATTCAGTGTCCAGTGAGGGCCGGCTTCCTGGTTCATGGATGCTGGTCTTCCTCCTGTTTCCTCATAAGGCACAGGGCCAAGGGAGCTCTCTCAGGCATCCTTTATTTATAAGGGCACTAATCCCATTCATGAGGGCTCCACCTTCATGACTTCATCACTTCCCAAAGCCCCCACCTCCAAATACTATTACATGGAACATTAAGATTTAATACATGAATTTGGGAGTGGGGGGAACAAATAGTCTATAGCAAGGTTGTTCCTTGTTCTTGGCCAGGTAGGCTTCCCCAATATGGCTGCTTACCTCATGAGGCCAACAAGGAGAATTTCACTGCAGAGAGGGCTCAGTCCTCTTAAGGGTTTCACCTGCTTAAATCAGGCTTACATAGAATAATCCCCTTTTGGTCAACTCAAAATTAACCATTGTATCTGCAAAATTCCATTACATTTGCCATTTTCTAATGGCTAGAGTCAAGTCACAGAGCTTGGCTACACTTAAGGGCAAAGGATTATAAAAGGTGAGAACACCAAAGGGCATTTATTATGGGGTCACCTAGGGTCTTTCTGTTACGATTCTATTAACAAAGTTCCCTTCTACTACTCGTTTTCTAAGTTTTATCATGAATGTTGAAAGATAATAGATGTTTGTTTTGCATATATTGAGATAATTTTTTAAAAATTTGTCAATGTCGTGAATTACATTAAGTGCTCATGTCAAACCAACCTTGCATTTCTTAAGTAAACTGAATTTAGTTGTGATTTCATTCGTCTGTTTCATACATTGCTACTCTTGATATGATGAAATTTTGGTGAGGATTTTGTCCTCTCTGTTCATGGATAATGATAATGCAAGGAGTTTTGAATGCTTTTAACTCAATTTACATGGCTCCAAACTTATGTGTATTGTTGCTTTGTGTTTTAATTCTCTCTTGTATCTTTAAAAAATACTCAACATTTTTATAACTTTTATATGATACTGTCAGTGTTCATTTAAATTGAAGGACATATTTAATTATTTTTTTCCCCTCTCCTCTTGTATCTCAGAATTTCTACTTGGGATTATTTTTCTTCTGTTTGTTTATGTACATTCTTTAAAATTTCCATGAGCGAGAGCTGCCAGGTAATGAATCTCTGTTTAAGATGTCTTTATTGGGCGCCTGGGTGGCTCAGTTGATTAAGTGTCTGCCTTTGGCTCAGATCATGATCCCAGGGTCCTGGGATTGAGCCCCACTTCAGGCTCACTGCTCAGCGTGGAGTCTGACTCTCCCTCTCTCTCTGCCCCTCCCCTCACTTGTTCTTCCTCTCTCGCTCCTTCTCTCTCACTCTCTTCCAAATAAATAAAATCTTGAAAAAAGAATAAAAATGCCTTTATTTCCTCTTACTCTTGATACACATTTTCACAGCATAGAGAATCCTAGGTGAGTAGTTACTTTCTTTGATCATACAGAAAATGTCATTCCACTGCCCTTTGTCTCTCATAATTGCTCTTTAGAAATTAGCTGTCTGCCTATTTCTCCTTTGAACATAATCTGTTCCCCACTCTGCTCCTTTTCCCCACAATTTTTGGTTGCTCTAAAGATTTTACTCTTGCGGGCGGGGTGGGGGAGGAATTCTTTTTCTTTTTGTGTTTACTGCAGGTACGCTATTATGGGTCTAGATTTGATGTCTTGCTATTTATCTTAATAATGTTCCATAATTAGAATTCCATTTACAGCAGCTCCAAAAACCAAAATATACCTAGGAATAAACGTAACCTAGCAGGTAAAGGATCTGTATTCTAGAAGCTACAGAACACTTATGAAAGAAATTGAGGAAGACACAAAGAGATGGAAAAACATCCCATGCTCATGGATTGGAAGGATAAATATCGTTAAAATGTCTATGCTTCCCAGAGCAATTTACCCTTTCAATGCAATCTCTTTCAAAATACCATTGACATTTTTCACAGAGCTGGAACAAATAATGCTAAAATTGCTATGGAACAGAAAAGACCCTGAATTGCCAGGGGAATGTTCAAAAAGAAAACCAAAGCTGGAGGTACCACAGTGCCTGACTTCAAGCTATATTACAAAGCTGTAGTCAAGACAGTATGGTATTGGCACAAAAACAGACACATAGATCAGTGGAACAGAGTAGAGACCCCAGAAATGGACTCTCAACTCTATGGTCAACTAATCTTTGACAAAGCAGGAAAGAACATCGAATGGGAAAAAAAAGACAGTCTCTTCAATAAATGGTGCTGGGAAAACTCGACAACCACATGCAGAAGAATAAAACGAGACATCCTCTTACACCATACACAAAGATAAAATGGGTGAAAGACCTCTATGTGAGACAAGAATCCATTAAATCCTAGAGGAGAACATAGGCAATAACCTCTTTGACATTGGCCACAAGAACTTTTTCAAGTCACGTCTCTAAAAGCAGCAGAAACAAAAGCAGAAATGAACATTTGGGACTTCATCAAGATAAAAACCTTTTGCACAGCAAAGGAAGCAGTCAACAAAACTAAGAGGCAATCCAAAGGATGGGAGAAGATGTTTGCAAATGACATTTCAGATAAGGGGCTGATATCCAAGATCTATAAAGAACTTCTCAAACTCAACACCCCAAAAACAAACCAGTCAAGAAATGGGCAGAAGATATGAAAAGACACTTCTCTGAAGAAGACATCCAAATGGCTAACAGACACATTAAAAAAAATGTTCAACATCGCTAGCCATCAGGGAAATACAAATCAAAACCACAATGAGATACCACCTTACACCAGTTAGAATGGCCAAAATGAACGAGACAGGAAAAAGTGTGGAGAAAAGGGAACCCTCTTACACTGTTGGTGGGAATGCAAGCTTGTACACCCACTCTGGAAAACAGTATGGAGGTTCCTCAAGAGATTAAACATACAGCTACCCTATGACCCAGCTATTGCACTACTAGGCATTTACCCTGAAGATATGTATGTAGTAAAAATAAGGGGCACATGCACCCCATAGTTCATAGCAGCAATGTCCACAATAGCCAAACTGTGGAAGGAACTGAGAGGCCCTTCAACAGATGAATGGTTACAGATGTGGTACGTATATACAATGGAATATTACTCAGCCATCAGAAGGGATGAATACTCACCATTTGCCTTGACATGGATGGAAGTGGAGGGGATTATGCCAAGTGAAATAAGTCAAGCTCCTATGTGGAACATAAGGAATAGAGCGGAGGACCACAGGGGAAGGGAGGGAAAACTGAATGGGAAGAAATCAGAGAGGGAGACAAACCATGAGAGACTCTGGACTCCAGGAAACAAACTGAGGGTTACAGAAGGGAGGGGTAGGGGGATGGGGTAACCGGCCGATGGGTATTAAGGAGGGCACGTGTTGGGGTGAGCACTGGGTGTTATAGGCAACTAATGAATTGTTGAACACTACAACAAAAACTTATGATGTACTGTATGCTGGCTAACTGAACATAATCAAAATTCATTTGGCCTTTTGAATCTGATTTGGTGTCTCAGATTAAACATATTTAGACTTTCTTATCTAGGCCCCATATTTCTTAACCTCTCTTTCATGTCTCCATGGTTGTCTTTTGGTCTCTTCCCTTATATCCTCAATTATTTCTTCTATTTTCCTAGTTAATTTTCACCTCTGCTGTATCCAGTCTGCTGTCTTACCTATCCATAGAAATTTCAGTTGGGGTTAAGGCATTTTTAAAATAAGTTTTCTTCGGGTCTTTAAAAAAATCTATTTAAATAATATAGTTTTTCATTATTTGAAGAATATGTTTTGTTTTTTTAATCATTAACTGAGGATCTACTTCAGGGGAGGAAAAGATGGTGGAGGAGTAGGGGACCCTTTACCAACCGGTCCCTGAATTGGGCTGGATATCTACCAGACCACTTTGAACACCCAGGAAATCACCCTGAGATATAAGAAGATATATCTGGATCTCTACAAACAGAATATCACAGGCGGTTGATTTGGAGGTATGAAGCGGGGAGCCGTGATTCCGCGGGCAGCTATCGGAGGATAAACGGCAGCAGGAGGGAGCATGGCCGTCAGGATCCTACACCGCTAGTGAGCGATAGCCTCCCGCGCTGGGGACGGGGCACAGACTCGCACACCGGTAGCGGCAGGGAAGGGACTTTAGGGCAGTCCCCAGACTGAAACGTGGAGCAGTGGGGTGCATGGGAACTGGGGGAGGCTGTCGGTTTTAGAGACACAAAGGGCAGAGACATGCCCCGACCAGGAGGCGAGGACTGGGAGTGCTGCTGAGGGGCTCACAACCCAGGATGCTGCAGTTCATAGCAGCACACACAGAAACGGAGATAGTGTGGCCTGGAGAGCTCACCGAAGAACAGACTGCGATATTTCTGCTCTGAGGCAGAGAGGGTTGGAAACGATCTCTTCTGCGCTGGCTCTCAGAAGAGACGCAGAAAGCCGCCAAGGAAAGCCGCCAGAGAACAAAAGCCCCCCAAAACGGGTTTTCACTGAGCCCAGCCCCTGCCACAGGGGGTAGGGCAACTGCCCAAACAAGGTTGCCTGAGTAACAGCACGGCAGGCCCCTCCCCCAGAAGACAGCCTGGAGAACAAGAGTCCAGCAACCCTAAAGTTCCTATAAAAAGGTGCATCTTGCTTGGGTCGTGGTCAATAATTTGGACTCTGTACATTCCCTCAACCACCCCTCAACAGAATGACTCAGAGAAGGAACCCCCAAAATAGGAAAGACTCAAGAGACTGTGACTTCTGCCACAGATTCATAAATGCATACAGATATAACCAAGATGTCAGAGATGGAATTCAGGGTAGCAATTGTCAAGACAGTAGCTAGGATGGAGAAATTGATTAATGGCAATGTAGAGTCTCTAAGGGCAGAAATGAAAGCTGAACTGGCAGAACTTAAAAATGCTATCAGTGAGATCCAATCTAATCTAGATAATCTAACAGCTAGGGTAAGCAAGGCAGAAGAATGACTTAGTGATCTAGAAGACCAATTAATAGACAAGAAGGAAAAAGAGGAGGCCAGGGAAAAACAACTCAGAATCCATGAAAAGAGAATCAGAGAAATAAGTGACACCATGAAACGTTCCAATGTCAGAATTACTGGGATCCGTGAGGGGGTGGCGAGAGAGGACTAGAAGATATATTTGAGCAAATCTAGCTGAGAACTTCCCTAATCTGGGGAATGAAACAAATATTTGTGTCCTAGAAGCAGAGAGGACCCCTCCCAAGATCAAGGAAAACAGGCCAACGCCCCGGTATGTAATAGTAAAACTCGCAAATCTTAGAACCAAGGAAACCGTCTTAAGGGCAGTTAGGGGGAAGAGATTGCTTACATACAGAGGGAGGAACATCAGAATAATGTCAGACCTATCCACAGAGACCTGGCAAGTCAGAAAGGGCTGGCAAGACCTATTCAGACACATGCAGCCAAGAATACTTTATGCGGCGAGGCTGTCATTTAGAATGGATGGAGAGATGCAGAGCTTCCAAGAGCAGCAGAAACTGAAAGAATATGTGACCATTAAGCCAGCCGTGCAAGAAATATTAAGGGGGGTTCTATAAAAGGAGAAAGACCCCAAGAGTGATATAGAACTGAAATTTACAGAGGCAATCTATAAAGACAAGGTCTTCACAGGCAACATGATGACAATAAATTCATATCTCTCAATAGTCACTCTCAACTTGAACGGCCTAAATGCTCCCATAAAACGGCACAGGATTGCAGATTGGATAAAAAGACAGGACCCATCCATATGCTGTCTACAAGAGACTCGTTTTCAACCTAAAGATACATCCAGACTGAAAGCGATGGGATGGATATCCATCTTCCATGCCAACGGACCTCAAAAGTAAGCTGGGGTAGCAATTTTTATATCAGACAAATTAGATTTTAAGCTAAAGACTGTAATTAGAGACACAGAAGGACACTATATCATTCTTAAAGGATATATCCAACAAGAAGATCTAACAATTGTAAATATCTACACCCCCAACATGGGAGGAGCCATCTACATAGGCCAACTGTTAACCAAAAGAGAGTCATATTGATAACAATGTGTTAATTGTAGGAGACCTCAATACTCCACTCTCAGCAATAGACAGATCATCTAAGCAGAATATCAACAAAGAAACAAGAGCTTTGCATGACACACTGGACCAGATGGACCTCATAGCTATATACAGAACATTCCACCCTAAACCAACAGAATACTCATTCTTCTCGAGTGCACATGGAACTTTCTCCAGAATAGACCACATACTGCACCACAAATCAGGTCTCAACCGACACCAAAAGACTGAGATTATTCCCTGAATCTTCTCAGACCATAATGCTTTAAAACTGGAACTCAACCACAAGAAAAAGTTTGGAAGAAATTCAAACACTTGGAAGCTAAAGACCACTCTGCTCAAGAATGTTTGGGTCAACCAGGAAATCAAAGAAGAACTTACACAATTCATGGAAACCAATGAGAACGAAAACACATCGGTCCAAAACCTATGGGATACAGCAAAGGCGGTCCTAAGGGGGAAATACATAGCCATCCAAGCCTCACTCAAAAAATAGAAAAACCCCGAATTCACCAACTAACTTTACAGCTTAAAGAACTAGAGAAAAAGCAACAAACGATTCCTAAGCTATGCATTAGAAGAGAAATAATTAAGATTAGAGCATTGATCAATCAGTTAGAAACCAGAAACACAGTGGATCAGATCAACGAAACCAGAAGCTGGTCCTTTGAAAGAATTAATAAGATCAAAAGCCACTGGCCAGACTTATCCAAAAGAAAAGAGAAAGGACCCAAATTAATAAAATTGACTAACAGCAAGGAAACAGAATCAATTATTAGAAATTATTATCAACAACTATATGCCAATAAATTGAGCAACCTGGAAGAAAGGGATGCCTTCCTGGAAACCTATAAACTGCCTAGACTGAAACAGGAAGAAATTGACAACCTGAATAGGCCAATAACCAGTAAAGGGATTGAAGCAGTGAGCAAAAACCTCCCAAAAAACAAGAGTCCAAGGCCTGATGGATTCCCTGGGGAATTCTACCAAACATTCAAAGAAGAAATAATCCCTATTCTCCTGAAGCTGTTTCAAGAAATAGAAACAGAAGGAAAGCTTCCAGACTCATTCTATGAGGCCAGCATTACCTTAACCCCCAATCCAGGCAAGGACCCCATCAAAAAGAGAATTTCCAATCGATATCCCTGATGAATATGGATTCCAAAATTCTCAATAAAATCCTAGCAAATAGGGTCCAACAGTACATTAAAAGGATCATCCACCACGACCAAGTGGGATTTATCCCCGGGATGCAAGGGTGGTTCAACATTCGCAAGTCAATCAATGTCATAGAACACATTAATAAGAGGAGAATAAACATTGTTAAAATGTCTATGCTACCCAGAGCAATCTATACCTTCAACGCCATCCCGATCAAAATTCCCATGACATTTTTCAAAGTGTTGGAACAATCCTAAAATTTGTATGGAATCAGAAGAGACCCCGAATCGCCAAGGAAATGTTGAAAAAGAAAAACAAAGCTGGGGGCATCACGTTGCCTGATTTCAAGCTATATTACAAAGCAGTGATCACCCAGAGAGCATGGTACTGGCCCCAAAACAGACATATAGACCAATGGAACAGAATAGAGAGCCCAGATATGGACCCTCAACTCTATGGTCAAATATCTTCGACAAAGCAGGAAAAATTATGCAATGGAAAAAGGACAGTCTCGTCAATAGATGGTGCTGGCAAAATTGGACAGCTCTATACAGAAGAATAAAACTCAACCATCCTCTAACACTATACAGAAAGATAAACTAAAAATGGATGAAAGATCTCAATGTGAGACAGGAATCCATCAAAATCCTAGAGGAGAACATAGGGAGTAACCTCTTTGACATCGGCCACAGCAACTTCTTTCAAGATAACATCTCCAAAGGCAAGTGAAACAAAAGCAAAAATGAGCTTTTGGGACTTCATCAAGATAAAAAGATTCTGCACAGCAAAGGAAACAGTCAAAAAACAAAGAGGCAACCCACAGAATGGGAGAAGATATTTACAAATGGCACTACAGACAAAGGACTGATATCCAAGATTTATAAAGAACTTCTCAAACTCAACACCCAAAAAACAAATAATCAAGTCAAAAAATAGGCAGGAGACATGAACACTTTTCAAAAGAAGACATACAAATGGGTAACAGACACATGAAAAAATGTTCATCATCATTAGCCATCAGGGAAATTAAAATCAAAACCACACTGAGATACCACCTTACGCCAGTTAGAATGGCAAAAATTGACAAGGCAAGAAACAAATGTTGGAGAGGTTTTGGAGAATGGGGAACCCTCTTACACTGTTGGTGGGAATGCAAGTTGGTAGAGCCATTTTGGAAAACAGTGTAGAGGTTCCTCAAAAAATTAAACATAGAACTACCCTATGACCCAGCAATTGCACTACTGGGTATTTACCCCAAAGACACAGATGTAGTGAAAAGAAGGGCCATATGCACCCCAGTGTTCGTAGCAGCAATGTCCACAATAGCCAAGCTGTGGAAGGAGCTGAGATGCCTTTCAACAGATGGATGGGTAAAGATGTGATCCATATATACAATGAAATACTGCTCAGCCATCAGAAGGGATGAATACCCAACTTTTACATCCACATGGTTGGGACTGGAGGAGATTATGCTAAGTGAAATAAGTCAAGCAGAGAAAGTCAATTATCATACGGTTTCACTTATTTGTGGAACACAAGGAATAGCAGGGAGGACATTAGGAGAAGGAAGGGAAAAATGAAGGGGGGGAAATCGGAGGGGAGATGATCCATGAGAGACTATGGACTCCGAGAAACAGACTGAGGGTTTTAGAGGGGAGGGGGGTTGGGGATGGGTTAGCCTGGTGATGTGTATTAAGGAGGGCACGTACTGCATGGAGCACTGGGTGTTATATGAAAACAATGACTCGTGGATCACTACATCAAAAACAAATGATGTATTCTATGGTGACTAACATAACATAATAAACTAAACAACTAAACTAAACTAAAAAACAAACAAACAAAAACAACCCTGAAGATCTACTTTTAACAAGAAATAAAGGTTAAGGGTAGGGACAACTATCAGAAAATGGGAATGACTACACTTTTGTTCTTTTTTATTTTTTAATTTAAAATGTACAATGTGAAAACCAAACACCCCACTAAAAAGGAGAACTACAGGCCAGTATCTCTGATGAACATGACTAGCAAATCAAAGTGAACAATACATTAAAAGAATTATTCACCCTAATCAAGTGGGATTTATTCCTGTGTTGCAGGAGTGGTTCAATATTTACAAATCAATGTGATACACCACATTAATAAAAGGATAAGAACCATATGATCCTCTAAATGGATACAGAAAAAGCACTTGACAAGAAACATCATCCGTTCTTGATGAAAACCCTCTACAAAGTAGGGATAGATGGAACCTACCTCAATATCATAAAGGCCATATAGGAAAGACCCACAGGTAATATCATCCTCAATGGGGAAAAACTGAGAGCTTTTTCCCTACGGTCAGGAACAAGACAGGGATATCCACTCTCACCATTACTATTTAACAGTACTGGCAGTCTTAGCCTCAGCAATCAGACAACAAAAAGAAATAAAAGGCATCCAAGTCTGCAAGGAAGAAGTCAAACTTTCACTATTTGCAGACAACACGATACTCTATGTAGAAAACCTGAAAGACTCCACCAAAAAATTGCTAGAACTAATGCATGAATTCAGCAAAGTCACAGGACATAAAATTAACATAAAAATCTGTTGCATTTCTATACACCAATAATGAAGTAGCAGAAAAAGAAATCGGGGAATTGATACCATTTGCAATTGCATAAAAAATTAAATACTTAAAGAGAATACTTGAAGAGGACACAAAGAAATGGAAAAACATTCCATGCTCATAGATGGGAACAAGCATTGTTAAAATGTCTCTGCTACCCAAAGTAATCTACACATTTAACACAATCCCTATCAAAATCCCACCAGCATTTTTCACAGAACTCGAACAAACAATCCTAAAATTCATATGAAACCACGAAAGACTCTGAATAGCCAAAGCAATCCTGAACAAGGGAAAACAAAGCTGGAGGCATCGTGATTCTGGATTTCAAGCTCTATTACAAAACTGTAGTCATCAAGGCACTATACTGCTGGCACAAAAACACATAGATCAATGGAACAGAATAGAAAACCCAGAAGTGGATCCACAACTACACAGTCAACCAATCTTCAATAATACAGGAAAGAATATCCAATGGATATTCAACAAATGGTTTGAGAAAACTGGACAGCAACATGCAGAAGAATGAAACTGTACCACCTTCTTACACCATACATAAAAGTAAATTCAAAATGGTTGAAGGACTGAAGTGTGAGACAGGAAACCATCAAAATCCTGGAGGAGAACATTGGCAGCAACCTCTCTGACCTTGGCTGGGGCAGCTTCTTACTAGACACATCACCAGAGGCAAGGGAAACAAGAGCAAAAATGAACTATTGGGACTTCATCAATATAAAAAGCCTGTGCGCAGCGAAGGAAACAAAACTAAAAGGCAGCCTACGGAATGGGAGAAAGATATTTGCAAATGGCATATCTGATAAATGGTTAGTATCCAAAATTTATAAAGAACTTACCAAAATCAACACCCAGAAAACAAATAATCCAGTTAAGAAATGGGAGGAAAATATGAATAGACAGTTTTACAAAGAAGACATCCAGGTGGCTAACAGACACATGAAAAGGTGCTCAACATCACTCCTCATCAAGGAAATGCAAATCAAAGCCACGATGAGATACCACCTCACGCCTGTCAGAATGGCTAAAATTAACAACACAAGAAACAACATGTGTTGGTGAGGATGCGGAGAAAGGGGAACCCCCTTGCACTCCTGGTGGGAATGCAAACCGGTGCAGGTACTCTGGAAAACAGTATGGAGTTTCCTCAAAAATTTAAAAATAGAACTACCCTATGATCCAGCAATTGTACTACTTGGTATTTACCCAAAGGATACAAAACTACAGATTCAAAGGGGTATAGTTCCCCTGATGTTTATAACAGCATTATCAACAATAGCCAAACTGGAGAAAGAACCCAAATGTCCATTGACTGATGAATGGATAGAGAAGATGGGGTGCATATATATATATATACAATATTCCTATACATATATATAGGAATATTATTCAGCCACCAAAAAGAATAAAATCTTACCATTTGCACCAGTGTGGATAGAACTAGAGTGTATTACACTAAGCAAAATAAGTCAGTCAGAGAAAGACAAATACCATATGATTTCACTCATATGTTGAACTTAGGAAACAAAACAAATGAGCATATGGGAGGTGAAAAAAAAGAGGGAACCAAACCATAAGAGACTCTTAACTATAGAGAACAAACTCAGTGGTGATGGAGGGAGGTGGGTGGGGGATGGGCTAGATGGATGATGAGTATTAAAGAGGGCACTTGTTATGATGAACACTGGGTGTTGTATGTAAGTGATGAATCACTGGATTCTACTCCTGAAACCAATATTGCACGGTATGTTAACTAGAATTTAAATAAAGATCTTTAAAATTGTGTAATGTGATGAGCTAATATATGTATACATTGTGAAAGGATTCTCACAATCTAGTTAATTAATGCATTCTGCCCCCTACTTTATTTATTTATTTATTTACTGGTGAGAACACTTGTTTTAGTTTCTTAGTAAATTTCAATTATACAACACAGAATTATCAACTATAGCCACCACATTATACATTAGATCTTCAAACCTTATTCATGTTATAACTAAAAGCTTGTGTGCAACTACCAACCTCTACACATTTTCCCCACCATCCAGCCCCTGCAACCACCATTCTACTGTGTTTATATGAGTTCAAGTTCAAAAACAGTTTTTTTAGATTCCACATATACATGGTATCATGCAGTATTTATCTTTCTCTTTCTTACTTAGCATAATGCTTCTGGGTCTATTCATGTTTTTGCAAATGATAGGATTTTCTTATTTTAAAGGATAATATTCCTATCTATCTATCTATCTATCTATCTATCTATCTATCTATCTATCTATCTATCTATCATCCATCACATTTACTTTATCCACTCATCCATCAATGGAAACAGGATTTTTCCCATACCTTGGCTGTTGTGAATACTGCTGTGAACATAAGAGTATAGATGTCTTTTTGAGATAATTTAATTTCATTTGGATAAATATACCCAGAAGTGGGACTCATGGATCATATGGTAGTTCTATTTGTAATTTCTTGATGAACCTCCATACTGTTTTCAGTGGCAGCTGTACCAGTTTACATTCCCACCAACAATGTATGAGTGTTCCCTTTCCTCCACATTCTCAGCAGCATTTGGTACCTCTTGTTTTTTTGATAATAGACATTGTAACAAGTATAAAGGTATTTCTCGTTGTAGTTTTGATTTGAATTTCTCTGGTGATTAGTGATGTTGAACACGTTTTCATGTATGGGTCGGACATTTTTATGTCTTGGAATAATGTCTATTCAGGTCTTTTGACCATATTTCAATGGGGTTATCTAGCTCTCTATTGAAATACATGAGTTCCTTGTATATTTAAATATTAACCCCTTACTGGTTATGGTTTGGAAATATTTTCTCCCCATTTCATAATTTGCCTTTAAATTTTTTTTTATGTTAATTACTCAGTGCTCATCGCAAGTGCCCTCTTTAATTCCCATCACCTATTTCACCCATCTCCCCACCCACCTCCCCTCTGGTTACCATCAGTTTGTTTTCTATAGTTAAGAGGCTGGTTTTTGGTTTGTCTTCTCTGTTTTTTTCCTCTTTGCTCATTTGTTTTGTTTCTTAGGTTCCAAATATGAGTAAAATCATATGGTATTTGTCTTTCTCTGACTGACTTATTTCACTTAGCATTATATTCTCTAGTTTTATCCATGTTGCTGCAAATGGCAAGATTTTGTTTTTTCTTTATGGCTGAAAAATATTCCATTTATATATACCACATCTTCTTTATCCATTAATCTATCAATGGACACTTGGGTTGCTTCCATATCTTGGCTATTGTAAGTAATTCTGCAATAAATATAGGAGTGTACGTATCCCTTTGAATTTGTGTTTCTGTAATCTTTGGTTAAAAACCCAGTAGTGCAAAAAACAAACACAAAAACGAACAACAACAACAACAAAACCCCAAAAACAAAAAACCCAGTAGGGTAGTTAGTTCTTTTTTTAACTTTTTGAGGAACATCCATACTGTTTTCCACAGTGGCTATACTAGTTTGCATTTGCACCACCAACATTGCAAGAGGGTTCCTTTTGCTCCACCTCCTCACCAACACCTGTTACTTCTTGTGTTTTTCATTTTAGCCATTCTGACAGGTGTGCAGTGATATCTCATTGTAGTTTTGATTTGCATTTCCCTGATGATACATGATAATGAGCATGTTTTCAAATGTGTGTGTTGGCCATCTGTATGTCTTCTCTGGAAAAATGTCTGTGTCTTCTGCACATTTTTAAATTGGATTATTCATTTTGTGTGTTAGTTTTATAAGTTCTTGATAGATTTGAGATTCTAACCCTTTACTGGGTAGGTCCAATTTAAAAGATCAGAATGGCTTTGGTGTGATGTTTAGGATTTTCTATATATAAAATCATGTCATTTGCAAATAGATACAACTTACTTTTTCCTTTCTGATTTAGAAGACTTTTAATTTTTTTCCTTGCTGATTGCACTGAGTAGGTGTGGTGAGAATGGGCATCCTTGCCTTGTTCCTGATCTTGATGAAAAGCTTTCAAGCTTTCATCATTGAGTGTGATATATGTGGGCTTGTCCTGTATGTGGCTCTTATTATGTTGAGGTATGTTTCTTTCTATACCTAATTTGTTGAGGGTTCTTATCATGAATGGATGTTGAATTCTGTCAGTTGCTTTTTATGCATCTACTGAGATTATCATATGATTTTTATCTTTTATTCTACTAAAGATGTATTTATTATCTATTCTTATTATTGTTTTTATTGATTTGCATATATTGAACCATCCCTGCATCACAAGGATGAATCCTGCTTGATCATAATGTATGATACTTTTACTGTGATGTTCAATTTGTTTTGCTAATATTTATTGAGAATTTTTGCATCTACGTTCAGAGGGGATATTGGTCTGTGGTTTTGGGGTGGTTTGGTTTTGTTTTGTTTTTTTCTTTTAGTGTTCTTATCTGGCTTTGGTGACAGAACGATGCTGGCCATGTAAAATGAATTTGGGCGTGTTCCTTCCTCTTCAATTGTTTGGAAGAATTTGATAAGGATTGCTGTTAATGCTTCTTTAATGTTTGGTAGAATTCAATCCATGTAACCATCTGGTCCTGGTCTTTTTGTTGTTGAGAGGTTTTTGATTACTGATTCAATGTCGTTTACTCATTATTGGTCTGTTTGTATTTTCTATTTCTTCATGATTCCGTCTTTATAGGTTATATGTTTTTCTGAATTTATATGTTTCTTTTAGGTTTCCAGTTGTTACCATATAATTGTTCACAGTCATCTTTTATGATACTTGTATACTTGTGGCGTCAGTTATAATGTCTCCTCTTTCATTTCTGATTTTATTTAGTTAAAAGATTTTTCTATTTGTGTGTAGTTAACACAGTGTTACATTAGTTTCAGGTGTACAACATACTCATTCAGTTTCTCTATACCTTATGCTATGCTCACCACAAATGTAGCTACCATGTTGTTTTTTAAACCACTAAAAAAAGAAAACTTTTATTTATTTATTTGAAAGAGAGAGCACAAGCCAGGGAGGAGGGGCAGAGGAAGAGGGGGAAGCAGACTCCCTGCTGGGCAGGGAGCCCAATGCAGGACTTGATCCCAGAACCCTGAGATCATGATCTGAGCTGAAGGCAGATGTTAACTGCCCCTATAGCTACCATGTTTCACGATACAAACGATCACAATAACATTGACTATATTCCCTATGCTTTGCCTTTTATTTTCATGGCTTATCTATTGCATAGCTAGAAGTCTGTATCTTCCACTCCCCTTCAAACATTTTCGCCCATGCCTTCACCCCTACTCCACTGGCAACCATCAGTTTATTCTCTGTATTTATAGGTCTGATTCTGCATTTTGTCCGTTTATTCATTTGGGTTTTCTGGATTCCACATTTGTCTTTCTCAGTATGACTTAATTCACTTAGCATAATACCCTCCATGTCCGTCCATTTTGTTGCATATGTCACGATCTCATCCTTTTTAAGACTGCATAAAATTCCATTTTGTATTTCTTCCTTATCCATTTGTCTATTGATAGACATGTAGGTTGCTTTCATATCTTGGCTATTGTCAATAGTGCTGCAATAAATAGAGGGATGTATATGTCTTTTCAAATTAGTGTTTTCATTTTCTTGGGTAAATAGTAGTGCAATTACTGGGTCATATGGTATTTCTACTTTTAATTTTTTTGAGAAACCTCCATATTATGTGAGAGGAGAGGGAGAAGGAGAAGCACCCGCTGAGCAGGGAGCCCGACACGGGGCTCGATCCCAGGACTCCGGGATTATGACCCGAGCCGAAGGCAGACGCCCAACCAACTGGGCCACCCAGGCGCCCCTGTGTATGGTTTCAGAAAGTGGCCCAGTTTTATTCTTTTATATAGCTGTCCTGTTTTCCCAATACCATTTATTGAAGAGATTGTCTTTTCCCCATTTTGTATTCTTGCCTCCTTTGTCATAGAATAATTGACCTCATGAGTATAGGGTTGTTTCTGAGCTCTTTTCTGTTCCACTGCTCTATGTGTCTATTTTTGTGCCAGTACCATAATGTTTTGATTACTACAGCTTTGTTGTATATCTTGAAATCTGGAATTGTGATACCTCCAGCTTTGTTTTTTTTTTTCCTCAAGGTTTCTTTGTCTATATGAGGTATTTTGTGACCAAGAAAAAAAGAGAAAGGACCCAAAGAAATAAAATCAGAAATGGAAGAAGAGAAGTAACAACTGATACCACAGAAATACAAAGTATTATAAGAGAATCCTGTGAAAAATTATATGCCAACAAATTGGACAACCTAGAAGAAATGGATAAAATCCTAGGAACATATAATCTTCCAAAACTGAATCAGGAAGAAATAGAAAAATCATTTCTGATTTTATTTGTGTAGCCAAGTTTTTGTTTTCTTCTTCTTAGTGTAGTCAAAATTTTGTTTAGTTTTCTTGATCTTTTCTATGATTTTTCTGGTCTCTTATTTATTTCTGCTCTGATATTTATTATTGCCCTTTTCCCCCCCAACATTTATTTACTTGTTGATTTTCTGTCTGGATGGTTTATCTACTGTTGGAAGTAGGGTATTGTAGTCTTCCACTCTTATAGTATTGTCTGTTTCTCTCGTCAGACCTTTTTTTTTAAGATTTATTTATTTATTTTAGAAGGAGAGTGTGTGCAGTGGGTAGGGGCAAAGGCAGAGGGAGAGAGAGTCTTAAGCAGACTCTGTATTGAGTGTAGAGCTTGACGTGGGGCTCCGTCTCATGACCCTGATCATGACCTAAGCCAAAGCCAAGATCTGGCTGCTTTACCAACTGTGCCACCCTGGCACCCCACCCCTCTCTTCAGATCTAGTAGTATTTGAAGTAGGTGCTCTCATGTTGGATGCATATGTATATTTATGATTGCTGTATCTTCTTGATCAATTGACTCTTGTATCATTATATAATGACCTTCTTTGTCTTTTGTTACTATTTTTGGCTTAAAGTCTATTTTGTCTAATGTAAGAATAGTTACTCCTTCTCTCTTTTGGTTTCCACTTGCATGGAATATATTTTTCCATCCATTCACTTTTAGCCTATGTATATTAAAGCTGAAATGAGTCTCTTGTAGGAAGCATATATTTGGGGCTTATATATTTTATCCATTCAGCCACTCTATGTCTTTTCATGGGAGAAATCAGTGCATTTTCGTTTTGAGTAATTATTGATAGGTAAAGACTTACTTACACCATCTTATTTTTCCTAGTTCCCTTATACCAGTCTTCCTCTTTTGCTGACTTCCTTTCTGAATTGACGATTTTCTGTAGTGGTATGCTTTGACTCTCTTCTATTTATCTTTTGTGAATCTATTGTAGGTTTCTGCTTTCTGGTTACCCATGAGGCTTATGTGAAACATTTATATGTATAACATCTGTTTTGAAGTAGTCACCTCTCCTGAACTTTATGTCCTGACTTTGGTAATAAAAGACTTTTACCTCAGAGTGGGGGCATGCTGATGCAGGACACCAAGTGTGGGGTGTGGGTGGCGATGGGCCTCTTTGGCTCAGGCCACTGCGGTCCACAGGATTGATACCCCTGTGGTCATTGGTGAGCATTCAATGGGTCCGTAGTGGCTTCAAGGGCCGTTGAAGTCCTCAGTGGCACTTCCAAGTACGATGGCTAGGAACCAGGCAGTAATGGTGGTTGCCAGAGCTTGTGGTGACATACTTGGCTGCAGGGTCTAGCTGCAGGTGCCTGTGTAGTGTCATGTGCCAGTTGGGCACATAATGTAGTGGTGGGGTTAGGGCAGGCAGCCAAGTACAAGCCCCACTACAGGCTCACTGGCATGCACTCCTGTGGCTGCTGGGTATTGCCATGGGTGCACAGCAGTGTAGACTGTTGACAGGAGTCACATCTAGGGTGTGTGGGTGCACAGCTGGAGGGGCTAGCTGTGGCACCGGCCAGTGATAGAATACAGGGCCTAATCCAGGCCCACAAGCAATTACAGAAGTCCTGGCTGACAGTGTGCTCCCCTATGCCGCCACAGTCTTACTCCAGGCATGCACATTTCAGTGGAGGCCAGTGAAAGTTGTCAGGCTTGCAGTGTGCAAGTGCACAGCTGGATGGGCTAGCCCCAAGTACACACATGGTGGTGGGGTCAGTGTCAGGCCTAGCCTGGCATCTTACAATTGTGCAACTACAGAGGCCTGGGCTGACTGCTGGTGCAGTTTCCAGGCTCTTTTGGGAGCCAGAGAGGGGAAGTAGTGGGAAGAGACTCAGACAACTGGTGTCAGCAAATTCCAGTACCTGTCAAAGCTGGTGAAAACTGCAGGGGTTCCATGGAGGCTAAGTTGGCTATCGATTTCTTCAGTGGCAAAAGCTGCTGGGTTTCTCTGCAGAGGGTCCTGCTGCATGGCTGCTATTAGTAGCTCCTGTGTTTCTTCTTGTTCCTAGCCATCTCTGTACATCTCACTTTTGTTGGTCTCTGGATGGGGTAAAAGTGAAGTGGGACCTTTGTGTGGTACCCTGAAGGCTGGGGAAGCTGGTCACTCACTCTGCTTTTCCTTTTCTGGTCAGTGGAACTCTTTCTGGCTGGGGATTTCCCTTCTGGCACTGAGCAGTGCCCACTTGAGAGGTGAGATGATGCAGGCAAAAATGAAGTGTTCTTCTTCTCTTATGCAGTTATTCTCAGGTTGTTTGTTCCACTGTGTTTGTTGCTAAAGTTTCTTAAGAGGACTCCTGAGCTCTCCCAGAGCCATTTTTGTTCATGGATAGCTGTCTGATTGTTGATCTTTGTGAAGGGATGGAGGTCTTCCTACATTGCTATTTTGGTGATGTCATTCCCAAATTCCCCAGATCTTAACATTCACTCCAAAATTTGTGAAGCATTGTGCTAGATAGTAAAAGAGGGAGAAGTCAGAACAATGTTTTATTGATCCTCAGTTAGCATAATTCCTTATATTGACAGTCATTAAAAACTTACATTATTTACTTATCATCACTCTTAGCCTTATAATTAATTTTGGAAATAAAAGCGGAAATATTTTTATTATTTCCTTTATCAAGCACTAGAAGGCCATACCACAGTCTGGGGAGTCATCAATGCCATTGCTTGTCAATCAAAGTCAGCTACTCTCATCGCCAGACCATCTCAGAGGAGCAGGAGAGGGTCCTACAGAGGAGCATCTATTTGACTCATGTTGACCCATTAAGAGTACACTACAACTAGGCTCACAGCATGGGAATGTCTGCTGGAGGTCCCACTAAAGTGGAGACCTTGGCAAACACCACTGGGAGAAACAAGCAACAGGGGACTCCTGTTCTGAAGGTTGGTCAGTGAAAGGCAGAAATGGTGGCCACACTGAATCTGCAGTGGGAATAATAGGCCTCATTAAGTTGCTTCTAATGATGTACCATGTGAAGATCCTTCCATCTTTGTGCTATGTAGACAGTGTAAACTGCATAAACACTAAGAGGTTTTGAATCTGTCCATTCCAGCAAGCCTGGAGGCTTGGGAAGAATCCTAAGGATTTATCAGGGGAGCTAGGGTTAGCAGTTTTGGATTTGGGGGGAACCAACGTTCATGTTGTCATCAGACAGTTGAAGCAGTAATCCCAGAATCTTAGGAGGCTAAATGAAACATTTTTACAGTCTGCAGGTTCCAGGAAGTCCCTTCAGCTCCCAAAGGAAGACATGGCTTACTATATGGGTCAAAGTATTTAAGTATTACTGCAAAATCTGGCCTACACAGCATCTTGCAGAAGGAGCCACACAAGCTACCTGTACAGGAAAGCATTTGTAATCCCTTCCTCATAGCATCTAAGGCAACATCTACAATCAGCAGCCAAGGAGGGAACAGTTCAAACCTGGGTTCCCCCTCAACTGATATTCGTGTTCTGTGGAAATGGACTCTATTACCAATGGATGGGAAAGATCCTGCTCAAATGTGAAGCAGTGTTCAGAGAAAAATCCTGGGAAATCGCCAAGTTGTTTCTCCAGGAGGATCCCACAAGGCTCCTTGAATTTTTCAAATCCTGAAATAACCCAACCTCTCCTTTGTATGCTCCAAGTAGCTTTGACAACTCTCCTGAAATACTGGGGCACTGTGCTTAATGCCATATTGGATTCCTCTGCGGGAGAAGTTGCTGCCATCCACTGTGCAGGGGTCATTTCCCTTGAAAATGCTGTGAAGGTGATCCACTGCCAGAGCAGGTTACAGGCAGAGGTGGTTGGAGGGAAAATGGTGGTTGAAGCATTGCCGCAGAGGAGATCTCAAAGGCGCCTGTCTTTCTTTCCATAAAGGTGTGCATTTTAGCCTTTAACAGTTCTAGCTCCTGTACTCTGTCAGGAGAAGCAAAAGCTATAGCCAGGTGTTGTGAAAAGCTGGCTCAGGAGTTTGAGAAAAGGAATATATTTCTGCATATCTTATCAGTTCCAGCTACTTATCATAGTTATATGATGGATTTAATACTCAAAGATGTTGAAGAGTGCATTGGGAACTTGATGAGGAGGTAATCAGAAATAGAACGGATTTCAACAGTCACAAGAAAAACAACCCCTGAATGAGATTTTGCTACTGGCAAATAGAGGTCCAGGACTGTTTGAGAGCCAATTGCCTTCACCCAGGTTGTCACAGCTGCAATCAAAGGAAGGGTGAAATGCTGTGTTTGTTGAAATAGCTCTAAAGAGAGGAATCCAAAGAAATAACAGGGAAATCTTATGTGAAGAAATCAAAATTTTTCCTTCTCTACAACCAAATGAAGAGTATGAGACCCTTTTGATTTGGTAAAATCTCTGAATTTGGAAACATCCTTAATTGGCCATGCTTTTTTGAAGGTTTGAAAACAACTCCAACATGTTACCCAAAATATTGGTTTGATCACAAGAATCTTAAGACTGATTTAAAAAGTCTTCAGTTGTAGAACAAAAGTGTTAACTTCAACACCCTCTTGAAAAAAAAAAAAAAGAGCGCCGCCTGGGTGGCTCCGTTGTTAAGCGTCTGCCTTCAGCTCAGGTCATGATCCCAGGGTCCTGGGATCAAGCCCCTCATCGGGCTCCCTGCTCAGCGGGAAGCCTGCTTCTCTCTCTCCCACTTACGCTGCTTGAGTTCTCTCTCTGGCTGTTTCTCTCTGTCAAATAAATAAAGAAAACCTTTAAAAATTTTAAAAAAAGATTTTATTAATTTATTTATTTGAGAGAGGGAATGAGTGGGGGAGAGGAGCAAACAGACTCCCCACTGAACAGGAAGCCTGATGCAGGGCTTGATCCTGGGACCCTCAGATTATGACCTGAGCCGTAAGCAGATGCTTAACTGACTGAACCACCCAAGTGCCCCACTTCAACACCCTATTATTAGTGGTACCAATGACAACTTAGATTTTACCTGTTTTGTAACTTAGGATAGGGCATCTTATGTTTTTGAGCACAAAAACAATGGGCCTCCTTTGGTTCCTGTTTCCTTGTTTGTGGAATCTGTTTTGGCCTGGGTGCTGGACAGTTTAAACCTCCGAGTACCTCTGAGTACGTCAGGTAAGAGTGGGTTTCTTTTTCTTTCTTTTTTTTTTTTAAGTAAGATTTTATTTATTTACCTGACAGAGAGAGAGAGAGCGAGAACAGGAACACAAGGAGGGAGAGTGGGAGAGGGAGAAGCAGACTTCCCACTGAGCAGGGAGCCTGATGTGGGGCTCAATCCCAAGACCCTGGGATCATGACCTGAGCCAAAGGCAGATGCTTAATGACTGAGCCACCCAGGCACCCCAAGAGTGGGTTTCTTAGCTTCCTGTGTGGTGAGCCAAAACTTCTTAGATATGAATGAGCAGCTGGAATCAGGAGAAACAGAAACAAACTTTAAAATAATCTCTTCAACATCAGCAGTTTATGCAACAGAGGAAGTTTAAAAAGCTTTGAGTGAAAAAAGCACATTTCTCTTTGTAGCCTCTTTCAAAGGTGTTAGCTGATTTTAACTGGTGATAAATTTTAGGAAATACTCTTCCGTGTTGGCTTTCAATACGGTACCATTTCAAATTGTTAAATACCATTTTATTAAATATTTAATATGTAAATATTAAACAACACACTAGTGTACAAGTAATGGGCCAAATAAGAAATCAAATGGCAAATCAAAATATGTCTTAAAAGAAAAAGGAAATACAATATTCCAGAACCTGTGGAATGCCACAGAAGCAGATGTTAGAGTGAAATTTATGCTATAAATGCTTGTATTAAGAAAAAAAGTTCAAATAAACAACATTACAAGGAACTGGAAAAGAAGAAACATAGCTGAAATTTAGTAGAGGCAGGAAATAACAAAGAGAAATCAGAAATAAATAAAATAGAGACCAGAATAAGCAATAACATAACATTGAAAGTAATGACCTGTTTTAAAAAAATTGGCAATGCTTCAACTACATTAATTAAAGAAAAAAGAGAGAAGACTCAAAAATCATAATGAGAAATGGAAGAGAAAAGAATACAACACATAACCACGGAAATACATACTGTGATAGAAGATTACTATAAATAATTATATACTAACAAATCACATAACTTAGAAAAAAAAAAACCCAGATGGTTCCTGAAAATGTGCACGTTACCAAGATTGAATCATGAATCTTGAATCCAAGAAGTAGGAAATCTTCTTAGACCAATGACAGGAATGTAAGTTGAATTAGGAATCAAAAATTTCCCAGCAGAGAAAAGACCAAGACCACATGTTTCATTGGTGAATTCGACCAAACATTAAAACCAAACAAACAATTAATGACAATCTTAATCAAAATCTTACGAATAGTGGAATAGAGGGAGCACATTCAAAATCATTCCATGAGGCCAGTAGGACCCTAATACCAAAGCAGGATAAAAAACAATACCAGAACAAAAAAGTCTAGTTTGTCCCATATAAATATTACTACTTGGACTTTCTTTTGACATCCGTTTGTGTGATAAATGTTTCTCCAACCCCTCACTTTCAATCTGCAAGTGTCTTTAGGTCTAAAATGAATCTCTTGTAGGCAGCATATAGATATATAGATGACTCCTTTTTTTCCTTTTTTATCCATTCTGCCACCCTATGTCTTTCGATTTGAGCATTTAGTCTTTTTAGATTCAAAGTTATTGTTTATAGATATGTATTTATTGCCATTTTATTACTTGCTTTTCATTGTTTCTGGAGATTTTCTCTGATCCTTTCTTGTCTTTGACACTTTTGGTCTCTCCTTTGCACTCAAGGAGTCCCCTTTAATATTTCTTGTAGGGCTGGTTTAGTGGTCACGAACTCCTTTAGTTTTTGTTTATCTGGGAAACTATCGGTCCTTCTATTCTGAATGATAGACTTGGTGGATAGAATATTCTTGGCTGCAGATTTTTCCCATTCAGCACTTAGAATATATCATGCCACTCCCTTCTGGCTTGCTAAGTTTCTGTTGAGAAATCTTCAGCTAGCCTTATGGGTTTTCCCCTGTAAGTTAAAGACTTCTTTGGTCTTGCTGCTTTTAAGATTTTTTTTATCAGTATATTTTGCAAATTTAATTACCATATGTCTTGGTGTTGGCCTGCCTTTGATGATTTTCATGGGCATTCATTGTGCCTCCTGGATCTGGACGACTGTTGCCTTCCCAAGATTAAGGAAGTTTTCTGCTATTATTTCTTGAGATAAATTTTCTGCCCCTTTTTCCTTCTCATCTTCTTCTGGGACTCCTACAATACGAATGTTACTACTTTTGATGGAGTCACTGAGTTCCCTAAGTCTATTCTCGTGTTGCATATTTCTCATTCTTTCTTTTTTTTTGTTCAGCTACATTATTGTCCATTATTTTATCTTCTACATCACTAATTCATTCTTCTGCTTTTTCCACCCTGCTATTCACTGCATCAATTCTATTTCCAATCTTGTTTATTGAATTCTTTTTCTCTGATTGATTCTTCTTTTCCTTTTTTTTTAAAAAAAAGATTTATTTATTTGAGAGAGAGAGAGAGAGGAGGGGCAGAGGGAGAGGGAGAGAGAAACTTTTAGTAGACTCTTCGCTGAACTCAAAGCCTGACGTGGGGCTCTATCTCATGACCCTGAGATCATGACCTGAGCCAAAAGCGAGGGTTGGATGCTTAACCAACTGAGCCACCCAGGCGCCCCTCTGATTCTTTTTTAACTCTTTTATCTCTGTTGTAAGGGTCTCACTGATGTCTTTTTCTCTTAAGCTCAGTGAGTATCATTATGATTGTTGCTTTAAATTCTCCATCAGTCATGTTACTTTTATCTTTCACTTAGATCTCTGGCCATGGTCTTTATCTTGTTTTTTTATTTGGGATAAATTCCTCTGTTTTGGCCTTTTGGCTAAGTCTCTGCCTTATTCTGTGTGTTAGCTGCCTTCGATTTTATTTTCTGATGAGGTAATGGAAAGCATAACAACCATCAAAATTAATAAAGGTCTGTAGAGAGAAATGTTTGACTATCATATACATTCAGTGCTGTTAGACTATAGCTTACAAATGACAGTTGTCATGGCCACAAGAGACAGAAAAAATAGAGGAAAAACTGGTGTTTCATCAAAGATAGGCAAATTGACAGTTTCCAAAAATCTGGAAGAGGAAATGAATATACATAAAGGTCATCAAATGTTAAGAAAACTACTTTGAAGTGTGTGGCCTTTTTTGTGGACAAATATGGTTACCATTTAGCAAGACTAGAAGAGATTGGGTTCATGTATAGTAAACAAAAATTCTAATGATAACTTTCTTCCAGAAAACACTGGAAACACATATCACACACTGAGATGCTTGGGTATGCGGGTGAAGTGCTTCCATTACTAGTTCTAGCTGACACATTTGGAATAACTCAACAGTTTACAAAGAATTTGCCTTATGACTCCAAGTATATTAGGTTTCAGGAATGGGAAACAAGCCAACATCCTGAGATGAGAGTATGTGATATGATAAAAACTGAAATAAAAGACTTCTGTCATCTTTTATGCATATGAGGAATTACACAACGAAATGAAGAGATTCCAGGTATATTTCTTCAGTACCTCTCAAAGTGCTGTGAGGCATTTCATCAAATTATTTGTGCCTTAAAAGACCAAAGTGCTGCTTATACTGTGACAGTAATCACTATGTAACAGTAAGAAATGTGGATCACATTAATCCAGGATTTGTTCTCTCTGGCATGACTTTGAATGAAGTGCCACGCGTCACATTTCAGATGGTAGATATTAGTGATAAAAGCCCGACAACACAAGTTTTGCAGAAGCTTTTATTAAATGTAAGGGGAAAGATTATCCAAAACTCCCTATTGATCAGGGGAGAATACCCGTTCCTGAAATCAGGTGTACTTTCTTTGAGAGGCTTTACAATAAATAGCAAACCTCACAAAGGCAACCAGAACTCTGAATTGTTTACTCTCTACACCTCAGATCCTACAGTGTAGTAGAGGTGACAGCTGATGGTGACAGTTGTGGAAGCTGAGACTGATAAAATATGTGTTCACTCAGATTATTTTCCTGTGAAGACCTCCAGCTGATATATTGGCGATCTTTTATATTGGGCTGATGACAAAATGGAGAAACATAAATTACTGCACTGTGAACTTCAGTGGTCCAGAAACAGCCATAGGCAAGGATGTTAAAGAAGTGAAGATGGGTGATCACATTGCCACCTGTTTTCCTGTTGTGGCATCACCACAGGTCTTAATTCCTGACATCATGTGCTTTCACAGCAAGAAGTTTTCAGTATTTAGAAATGTACCATGTACATCATACTTTACAAGAGCTTGGAAATTCTCACCTAGATATTACCAAATGCCAAATGTCTCTCCATGCTTGCTGTTATCTTCCCACAGCCAGGATCAGTTCTAGGTGAGGTGCTGACCTTAGCTGCTACGGAAGTAGGCTGGGGCTAGGGCACTCTTCTCTCCCTCTTTGCTGCTCCATGGCAAAAGGTAGAATGCTGCCAGGCACTTATTTTTTCTCCCCTCTCCAGGGGAACTCTTCAAAGAAACACTCACTGACTTTCCTCGCCTCTGAGATGCCATATTCCTATGGCCAAAGCCAGTGTGAATTTCTATAGCAATTACTGCGTAATGGTCACAATCATGTCCAGATCCACATTCTAAATCTTAGCCAGCTTTTACAGAAATCATGTCTGATAACATCCAATAGATCTGTAATTGGTTAAAAGTAGTAAATTTGAAAAATAATTTAAATTTAGCTTGCTCTCTTTTTCAATAAAATACACTGGCAAATCCTCTTCTGTCTTCATATTTCACACGTGTGGCCACCCCCCCTTGCTGTGTTAGAAGTCAATGTTCCAGAATGTCAACTTTCACAAATACCTATGTGTAGAGCAAAGAGGAAACTTTTTAAAGTAAATGCGGTGCATGTTGTATCAAGGAGGCTCTCTGTCCTTGGATTTGAAACTAGGAAGTTTATTGTACAGAAAGGAAGTGGCTCTGTTGCAATTCTTTCATGACAAAATCCAACTTCTGAGCAGTTGAAAGAAATGCAATTTCTGGAAAGTTAGAATGAAGGAAGCAGGATTATCAGCTTTTGTTGTGATGTCAGTTTTCGTTCTGAGATGGAAAAGGCAATAAATGCAATAGGAAATATCTTCTCAAAGAATGAAATCAAAAGTGTATTACATAGTGTTGCGGTCTTGGATGACGGGCCCCTTAGGGCTCTCAATGTGTCTCAGTTTGAGAAAGTGTTAAATCCCAAAGTATCTGGAAAGTAAATGTTCACCTTGCAACCAGAGGGCAGGCACTTAATTACTTTGTGTGCTGTTCATCTGTTTCTGCCTGTATTGGGAATGCAACGCAAGCCAACCGTACTGCTGCTAAATCTTCACTAGATGTGTTCTGTCACTACCTGGGAAGTGTGGTCTCAGTGGACAATTAACTTGGGGAGCCTTGAATCTTGGATTGCTGCTACACAAACACCATCTTCAAAGTGTTTTAGCCACCAAAGGAGTACTTACTCTTCAACAACCAGAAATCCATGAGCACCTTGAAAAAATGTTTAATACTGAATAATTCTCAACAAGCTATAATCAAATTTAATTTCAGGAAATTACAGGAAAACTTTCCCCAAATTCCATCTCTCAGAATTCATTTCCCAAAAGCTTTCCAAGATGAATTCAATTTTCTGGAAGATTCTTACATGGCTTATCCTCATTATCCATCTCAGATATCAACAGATGAGTCTATCACTTCTTTAGCTAGTACATTTGTGAATACGAACCTTGAAGACTTTACCACGTCCACCTTGCTTACATCATTAGGCATTACCGGCTGTGACAGTTCAGAGTAAGCTCTTTCATGATCTAAAGTTTCAAATTCCTCTAATCAAGCTGCTTGATCCAGGAGCAGCTCTGCAAACCTTAAATTTTTTTCTGGAAGAACAATCAAATAAGACTTGAAAAAGCAGAGAGTGACCACAGTCTGTAGATTTTTTTTCTAAATTCATGCATCATGAGGAATCAGTGTGAAAATAGAAGTACAAGATTATAAACAGGATCCATCAAACTTGTGTTAAATGTAACCAATGTTTTATGTATTTTTTTCCTGAAAATTTCAGACAACTTTTATTAATATTAAATTGACATTTTAAACTAACTTAACATTTAAATTTGAATGTTAGTAAACATTCCCTATAGTAACTCACTTAATTAGTGAAGGCTAAATCTAAAATTTTTAATTAAAATAAAAAGTTAGTCTTTACTGACCAAAATGTAAGATTTATTAGATTTAGCACTTTTCCAATCATTTGGTCATTGTTGATTCTTTATCTGAGTAATCTGTACAAAATTCCACTAAAAATAAATTAGTAGTCAGAATTTTTCGTAAATACCAAGAGATTATCTGAAGAATTTACTTAATTGGTTTCACATACAAAGGAAGGTAATTGGTTTACTTAGCAGAGATTCTCATCCCTATTGTTTTTTTCTTTAAATATTTTATTTACTTACTTTAGAGAGAGAAAGAGAGCACAAGTGGGAGAGGCAGAGGGAGAGGGAAAGAGGATTCTGCTTGAGATTTCAAGCAGACTCTGCACTGAGCATGGAGCCCAAGGTGGAGCTCTGTCTTACGACCCTGAGATCACGACCTGAGCTGAAACCCAGTCGGCCGCTCAAACGACTGTGCCACCCAGGCGCCCCTCATCCCTATTGTTTTTATTGTTGGGCTAGTGTTCTTGGACAAATATGATGGTAAGTAATTACACAATTAAAATAAATATATAGATTTTAAATTTAAATGAGGGAAAACTAATGGCTTACAAGAATACAAAGTTTTTAAAACACCACTGCCTAGGGACGCCAGCTGGCTCATTTGGTAGAGCATGCAACTTCTTGATCTTGGGGTCATAAGTTCAAGTCCCTCATGGGCATAGGGCCTACTTTTAAAAAAATTTTATAAATATGTAAATAAAATACCACTGCCTAATTCTAAAGCATTTTACTACTATGCTATACTACATTTAATACCAGTTAAGATCTCACTCTATGCCAAGCACTGCATTAAATTTTAGTAAATTTAACGAGAGCTAAAAGTAATAACATGCTTCTATTTCATAAGTTTGTGTACATTTACTAGCCTTGCATTTTCTAGGGAATACTAAGCCAGTAGTAGTCCAGAGGCCCAAGGATATATTTAGGCTTCACTAGAACTAAGAATAGTCTCTCCATTACATGGAGACTATGGTATGGCATGCATTTTGAAAATTCTTTTCCTTTGTGTTTTCATTTGTGAGGTTTTCTATTTTTTATAAAAAGAAATAGTTGGAATTCTGATGTGGATAAATTGATTTGTCTTTCCCTTTAACATTCTGCCTTTGGAGTCTTACTTAGTTTTCCCTATTCCTAACGTTATACAAATATTAACAATATTTTCCTTATGCTATTTTTGAATTCCTACTTTCTTTCAAAAATTTTTTTCTAAAGATTTTATTTATTTATTTGTCAGAGAATGAGAGAAAGAGAGAAAGAGAGAGAGCAAGCCAGCACGGGGAGTGGCAGGAAGAGGGAGAAGCAGGCTCCCTGCCAAGCAAGGAGCCCCATGTAGGGCTTGAACTCCCGACCCTGAGATCAAGACCTGAACTGAGATCAAGAGTCGGATGCTTAACTGACTGAGCCACTCGGGGTGCCCCATGTGCTTTTTACTTTTTTTATAATACTTTTAGTTATTTTTAAGTGTCTCATAATCAATGTCTCCTGTCCAGAATCTAAAGTGTTTCTGCACAGCCACTGTTCTGACAAATGATTCAACAAGTGTTACAAAGACAAAAACAGGATTAAATCACGCTAATCGATTCTCAAACTGAGAACCAATCCTCTACAAACAAAACCTCACTTCAAGGGGAATCGACAATAGCGATGCGATGTGGACAATTCCTGCAGGTTTGGCAGAGAGGAATCAGATAGAGGTTACTAAGGGTGAAAGTTTTCTTTTCTTTTTCTTTGGCTATGGCGGAAAGTAACCACCAGAACTGGTTTTAAACCTGTCCAATTGATTAATGATAACTTTACATCAATAAACACATCATCTAAGACCTAGCAAATCAGTGGCAGCCCCAGGCTTCTGGAAGTCAGTAAATCAAAACAGGCGTGTTCCAGTAGCTACACTTGCACAGCTAAAGGTCAATCAATCTCTAAATGCTCACTCTACTGTGAGTAGAACTTCACACATCCAAAACCCCATTGAAGATTCGTTTTCTGCTTTGCTCAGAGAGACGATTCCTAACTAGGATGGTTCTCTCCCTTGCTTTGCAAGCAATAAATTCAGCTTTTTGTTTACTCCCTTGACGGAGTGTTGGATGCAATCGGAGTGAACCTTTAGTCAAAGTATCTTCAACCTTAATGCTGCTGTCTTGAAGAATTGATGACTATTATGGGAGATGAAAATACAATGATTAACAGCTCTTCTTTGCCTTCTTCTTCCTAGTTCTCCTTTTCTTCCTTTAAAATTTTTTTGTATGTAAAAATTATACCTTTAATTACAAAAACTAAATTGAGGAAAGGATAAAGAAGAAAACAAAGGTCCATTGCAAATCCCATCCTCATAAAGAACTACTGTCAATGTTTCAACATCCTTTTACTCTTTTCTATACAATTGTCTCTCTTTTTAAAAAGATTTATTTATTTATTTATTTGAGAGAGAGAAAGAGAGAGAGAGTGAGGTGGGGAAGGGGCCAAGGGAGAAGGAGAGAGAAACTCAAGCAGACGCCACACTGAGTGCAGAGCCCGACATGGCGCTTGATCTCCGGACCCTGAGGTCATGACCTGAGCTGAGACCAAGAGTCACACTCTAAACCGACTGAGCCACCCAGGTGCCCCTATGCAACCGTCTTTATATATTTATGTTTTTCTAGCTGTATTGAGGTGTAATAGACCAATTATCCATTTAGATGTTTTATTACAAAAACCACCTTTGTCTATTATTTTGTGAACTTATTTTTTATTATAAAATAATACTTCTAAAAAATAAGTTGTAATGGTTTTTTAGTATTCTTTGTTATGGATATGTAATTAATTCATTTAGTTAATGCATATTGACGATTGACTTTGTGGCTTGTTATAGTAGGTATTAGGAACAAAAGCATGAAGATCAACAAGATAAAGGACCTTGTAGGTGGATGGTGTGACCAGGTTTATATACAGTAAGCTAGGCACAGACAACAGGATGATTGCAGAATGTAATAACTGCTGTGACAAATAAGAAAACAATGTGATGCAACCGAGAGTAACTAATGTATGTTTATAGGCTACTTTCATTAGGAAAGACCAGAAGGAGGGGAGGAAGCCAGCCAGAGAAAGAGCCAAAGAGTCTGAGAAATAGTTTTCAAAATCAAAGGGGAAAGTGCAAAGATCTGAGGTAACAAAGAAATAGAAAAAAGAATCAAATACATGGATATATAGTAGAAGATGAAATTGGAAACTAGATCATACAGGGTGCTTTGTAGACTCTCTTTAACAATTTGTATTGTAAGTATGAGAGGATGGCATTGAAAGATTTTTTTTAAAGATTTTATTTATTTCTTTGAGAGACAGATAGCAAGAGCAGGAGCAGAGAGGAGAGGGAGAAGCGGGCTTCCCGCTGAGCAGGTAGCCCGATGCAGGGCTCCATCCCAGCACCCGGGGACCACGACCCGAACCGAAGGCAGACACTTAGCTGACTGAGCCACCCAGGCACCCGTCATTGGAAGATTTTAAGCAATAGAGTGATACTATGTGAATTTATGTTTTTAAACTCTGCCTCTTGGAACGTAAGGAGGCCAGAATGTAAACTGAAAGACCATTCGGAAGGCGGTTGTAATTTTCCAGGGAAGGTACGTGGATAGCTTGGACTAAGGTAGAGATAAGATATTTTTTGAGGTTTCCGTCAACTAGTCAGTGCTAGACTGGAATGGGAGGCCCAGGAAAGGGGTAATCAAGGATGACTCCTAGGTTTGGGCTTGAACAGTTGAGTATGTAATGGTATCATTTGCTGAGATGGCAACAAAGAGAAAGGAACATATTGAGGTGGGAAGGGGAGCAAAAAAGGGAATATTCCATTAGGGACATAGTAATCTTGAAATACTCGATAGATATCCAGTTGGAAGTTCTGAGTAGACAGTTTGGTCCATGAGACCGGAACGTGGATGAAAGTCTGCCCCGGAAATATAAATCAGTGTAAGTATATGGTCTTTAAAGCTATGTAACTGGACGAAGTCACTCGCAGAGAGTTTGTATGGGGAAGAGGACCAGAACTGAGTTCTGAAGTACTGCAACCTTCATTGCTTCAGCAGTGAGGGAAGCCAGCCAAGGAGCCAGGGAGAAACTGTCCAAAAGGGAGGAGCACCCAGGACTATGTGAAGGCAGAAAGAAAGTGGGGTCCATATTGAATGCGGTTGAGGGCAAGAAAGTACCCATCGAATCTGGTAACCAGGAGGGCAAAAGCAGTGTCCGTGGCTTGGTGGGAAAAGTTGAGGAGGGTCTGAGAGATGAGGAAGAGGAGACAGTATGGCTGGAAGCAGGCCCCTGACACTCTCCTCTCCTTCAAGACCCTTGAGAAGAAGGAGCGCTGGTTTACCCGTGCAGTGCAGGGAAGGGAATTTCAAATTATTGCCTCAACTGCTTTTCTTACTAGGTGATGGGGAGATGGCTCACTTTTTTTTTTTTTTTTTTAACCCATACATTGATAAACATTGCCAAGTGTTGGTTCCAGGGATGGGGGCTGTGTACTTGCATATACGGGCATGTTTTTCATCATGCTAGGAGTTGATTTAGTTCGGTCAAACATTCTTTTAACTTTAAAATGTATCTTTATAGACTTCACCATGACAGTAAACATCCGTTTAATGCCTGCTCAGATTTCTTCTAGTACAGCTAGTGTTCTAAATTGAAAATGATCACAGCCCCATCTCGTGGACTTGTTTAGCTAGTGAAGGTGCAACTGTGGCGTGTTGTCTATTCTCCGCGACTCTCTCTGGAAGACAGTCAAGGCTTTTGTGAGCTTACTGGCTATCTGGTAAATGAAGACAAAAACCAAATGTTTGGCCACTTAGCTTTATTTTTGTTTTGCTTATAATTTCAGAGAGTCTATGTTAAACCCCAGAACTTCATGGGACAAATAGAGGCCACTGGGCTAGTGGGGATACAACTGGGAGATCCAGACTCGTTCCAATGTCAGGAGGCTACAGCACTTTCTAGAAAGTGTTGGAATTATAATCATCCCTTGGCTTCTGGAGGTGAGAGCGGGAAGTGTGGTTCTTCCATGACATAGAGGCAGTTAGGCAGTTTTCTGATTGTGTAAATAATCGTAATTTTTATAGAAAAACTTTGGAGATTAAAATTCAAAAATAAAAACCACTCATCATCCAATCACTTAAAGACAGTTGTTATTACCATTTTTGTGTATTCTGTTTCGGAGTGTAGGATTTTGATGTAGATTTTTAAAGCCATTGAGATCATTATAGAGAGAGAGAGAGCTTTGTATTTGGTTAAGGTTTGAAGGCTTTGGGGTTATGTAGGAAGTTACAGATAAGCTATCTATTTCTTTTTGTGTATCAGGAACAAACTGATATTCAGACTTTGGCTTTTGCAGAGCCAGGCCATGAGGATTCATGTCCTTCGAAGTTTGCAGCGATCCATTTTGTGCAGTGAGATTGTAATAATTTCTTCTTTCTTTCTAACTTCTCATGACCCCTGGCAAACACTTAAAGTCCTAGGCAACATGAGATTTTGACATTGGTGAGTCACTGTAATTTATGGCCACTTTGACCACAGGGAAGTAAGTGGTTGTTTTAGATGCTGGCCTTGAGCTAATGGTGGGTGGTCATGGTGCCTCGTAGGGGCTGGCTTTAGAATTTGCATGACTACAGTTTCATTTTGAGTGACACTGGTATTTAATAGCTTTCCAGGGTCTCTGCAGACAGTGGGCCATCAGGGCCTCAGTAACAAGTGCATCTGAGGCAAGGATTCACTCAAATGGACGAGAGCATCTTGACTGGGGATAATTATTTGCTGCTTTTATTTTATTTTATTTTTAAAGATTTTATTTATTTATTTGACAGAGAGAGACACAGCGAGAGAGGGAACACAAGCAGGAGGTGTGGGAGGGGGAGAAGCAGGCTCCTGCAGAGCAGGGAGCCCGATGCGGGGCTCGATCCCAGGACCCTGGGAACATGACCTGAGCTGAAGGCAGCCGCTTAACCGACTGAGCCACCCAGGCGCCCCTCTTTATGCTGTTTTGAATTGAATTCAGAGCCAAGGGAGGAACTTATGGAGGGGCTAAGCCATGGATATACATGGTTTATAAACAACCTTTAAGAATCATTCCCCACTTTGATATACAGAGCCTGTAACATCTCAAATCCTAGGATGCACGGTCTCTTTTGAGTAGAAATGACACAGGGCTTTGTCCCATGAGGCCTCTAGAGGCGCACTTCATCAAAAGCCCCTTTATTTCAGGAACTTGCTGAAAGTGGTTCTCCAGCTGAAACAGTTCTGGGGATGAACATTCCCTGGGAAGCTGGGTTCACAGCCCTAAGAAATTCCACAGCAAGTGGCAGCCGCCATTGTGGCTCAGGACCAAAAATACCAGTTCATGGGAGAGAGTGCAGGCTACGTCGCCAAGTCGGAGCCCACACCAATGCAGAAAAATGGCACTCAAGGGGAAGTCTAAACTTGAGTGAAAATGCTGAAAGGGAAGAGCTTCTTCTCAGGATCTGATGCCTGGGACTGCTTCCATTGCAAATTTTAAGGAAAAAAAAAAAAGAGAGAGACAGGAATATCTCAAATGACAATCCCTGAGAAAAGAAATGAGTGAATCCCAGCCCCTCCTACACCCTGGTCCCACAAAAGTGGTCAATCTCATGGTTTCCAGTTTAACGTCTTTTGAGAGGTTCTCCCAAGGGTTTTAAAAACTGAGATATAAAAAGACTCGTTTACAAAAGCCAGACTCTTAACTCTAGAGAACAATCAGATGGTTACCAGAGGGGAGTTGGGTGGGGGGGTTGGGTGAAATAGGCAAAGGGGATTAAGAGCACACTTACGATGAGCACTGAGTAATGTATAGAAGTGTTGGATTACTATATTATACACCTGAAATTAATATAACACTATGTTAATTACACTGGAATTAAAATTAAAAAATGAAATGATTGAGATTAAAAATAAATGAATGAATGAATAAATATTATATATATAAATAAAATTCATGGTTTAAAAGTGTACATATCAGTAATTTTTGGTATATTAACTATTACTATTACCTGTTTACCCTTAACTAAAACCACTAACAAATTCCAGAATAGGGGTGCCTGGGTGGCTCAGTCATCTGCCTTTGGCTCAGGTCATGATCCCAGCGTCCTGGGATCGAGCCCCGCGTCGGGCTCCCTGCTCCGCGGGAAGCCTGCTTCTCCCTCTCCCACTCCCCCTGCTTGTGTTCCCTCTCTTGCTGTCTCTCTCTCTCTGTCAAAAAATAAAGGAAAATCTTAAAAAAAAAAAGAATATTGTCCAGAATATTTTCATCACACCAAAAAGAAACCCCACACCTATTAGCAGTCAATCACAATTCTCTCTCCCACCCCCTGGCAACCATGAATCTACTTTTTATCTCTACCGATTTGCCTATTCTGGACATTTCATATAAATGGAATCATACAGTGTGTAGCCTTTGTGACTGACTTTCACTTTAGCATAATATTTTCAAGGTTCATCCATATCATAGCATGTAACAACTCCCATTCGTTTTGACAGCTGAATGATTTTTCATTGCATGGATATACCACATTTGTTTATCCATTCATCAGTTGATGTCATTGGATTATTTACATTTTTCCCCTCAGATTTTATTTATTCGTTTGAGACAGAGAGATACACAGAGACAGAACACGAGCAGGGGTAGAGGCAGAAAACAGGTTCCCTCCTGAGCTAGGAGCCCAATGCAGGGCTCGATCCCAGGACCCCAGGATCATGACCCGAGCCGAAGGCAGACGCTTAACCATCTGAGCCACCCAGCCGCCCTGATTGTTTACATTTTTTTAAAGAGATTTATTTACTTATTTGAAAGAGAGAGAGCGTGGTGGGGAGGGTCAGCGGGAGAGGGAGAAGGAGAGAAGCAGACTCCCCGCTGAGCGCATAGCCTAGCAGAGCTCAATCTAGTGACCCTGAGACCAGGACCTTAGCTGAAAGCAAGAGTTGGGTACTCAACTGACTCAGCCACCCAGGCACCCCTGGATTGTTTACATTTTTTTTTTTTTTTGGCTGTTAGGCATAATGCTATGAACATTCTTGTGCAATCCTAATTGGCTTTTAGGGTCATGTTCATGGATCCCAGGCAAGCAACATAGGTTGACTAGTAAAGTTGAAAGAAATATTTTTCAGATTCTTTTGAGGTTCTATTATGGCTTTTGACAACACTAAGTGCTGAGATTTGGAACATAATTATGTTTGGGATAACTATACTAAGATTTGGGGATTGCCTTATTTTTTTGAATGTGTAGGTGTGACAAACAATTGCTGTGTAATTTTGCATGCTTTAGATCCTTCACAGTGAGCCTGCTGAACTGTGTAGCAGTGAACAAACACAATTTCTGAAGTCCTGAACTGCTGCCACTCTAGAGAAAGACAGTCCAGGCTTCAGCTGCTTAAAGAATGCAGACATGGAAAATTCATCCAGCTGAAATTGAGCAGAGTGAGAAGTTGGGGAGAATGATTTGAGACTTTAAACTGAGATTTGGGACTCTAATTTCTTGGATTCATAATGCCCAGGGACAGCAGGATTTTTTCACGCGTTAGCCCTTTGGGACTGTAACTAAAAGATTTTGGATTTTAAATTTTTAACATTTTTTAAAAAGATTTTATTTATTTATTTGACAAAGGAAGACACAGTGAGAACAGGAACACAAGCAGGGGGAGTGGGAGAGGGAGAAGCAGGCTTCCTGCGGAGCAGGGAGCCTGATGTGCGTCTCGATCCCAGGACCCCAGGATTATGACCTGAGCCGAAGGCAGACGCTTAACGACTGAGCCACCCAGGTTCCCCTAATTTTTTAAGATTTATATCTTTTAATTATATTGCTGGGAAATTAATAATGGGAGGAGGGTTTATTTAATTTTGGAGTATCATGATATGTTGACATGATTTTTGGAATATTTTAATTTAATTTGGAATATTTGATTTGATTTTAATATTTTAATGTTGTTATTTTAATCTCTTGCAGAAACTCTGAGAGGCCATGTTGGACAATACAGCTGGGCAAAATTTGGAATAGGAAATAGAACAGAAGTGAACATTCATCTTTAAATTCATAAATGGCCATTGAGGTCATTCAATTAATATACAATTCTGTCCCACTTCAGAGCCTAGAGCAAAAATCTCATTCTTTTAGCAGTAAGAAAGGTCCCAGAACGTCTCAGAAAGATCCACAAAAGAGAATGGAAGGGCAGTTATTTTCTTACAACAAATATTTTCTTCACTGTGATAAATGTATATTAGCTCTATGCTAATAAAGCCTCATGGAGTAATTTTTAGACAATACCTAAAAAAAATAACCAGAGACCTACATTTAGAATAAAATTTTAAAAAATGGAGCACCTTCTATTCAAAGGTGAAGGAAAAGTACAAGAAATGATGATTGTATTATCACTTACTCTTCCATCTGGGAGATGGAAAATGTCTTTTGCCGTAGATTTTTTAAGTAGCTGGATTACAGACACATTCAAATGTGAAAAAAACAGTCCTGGATTTTCCTCTCTTAGTTGAATCACTGCTACTTCCACAGCCAGGAGCGTAAAAACGGTGATTGGACTGTGGCCCTTCAGCGTTTTCTCCTTGGGCTAAAGTGGAAGATAAATTTGGCGGCTCTTCCAAGGGTAGGCCTTGGACCCTTTCCTGCCAGCAGGGAAAGAGGCTGGAAACCACCTAGGCTCTTTCTACCCCTGACCTGCTGGCACTCTGGGGTCTTCCAGAATTTCCCCACTTACTGCTACTTCACATACTCTTCCCTGGAAAGGTAGTCACTTTTCCATTCCTGGCCTTACTTGGGTGCCAGATTGTGGTATAAGATTGGACCGGTTTCTGTTTGTTTGTTTCATCGCGGAAGTTATATCATGGAAGACCTGTTTCTCACTGTTTTTACTCTTGAAGTTCATGTCATTCACTTGCAAGAGTGATTTCAAAAGGGATTTCAAGAAGGGTGCCTGGGTGGCTCAGTTGGTTAAGCATCTGACTCTTGATTTCGGCTCAGGTCGTGAGCTCATGGATCGTGATCTCATGGGTTGTGGGACTGAGCCACACGTCAGGCTCCAAGCTCAGTGGGGAGTCTGCTTGAGATTCTCTCCTTCCCTCTCCCTCTGCCCTTCCTCCTGCTTACTCTCTCTCTCTAAATTAAATAAATAAATCTTTAAAAAAAAGAGAGAGATTTCAAAAATTTGTGCTTATATGGCCATTTTATTCCAACTTTAGAATATTTAGAAATCTTTCAGCCTCTCCTTTAAAAAAAAGTCTGGTATATTTGTTGAGTGAATGCATGGACACCATGCCAGACTCTGATGAAGAATGTCATTTTTATTAAAAGCCATCTCTGGAATTTTGAAGTTAAAGAAAAATTCTGTGAAAAATCCCACCTAGTCATCTAATTCTAGTAGTGTTAGGAAGTTTACCTATTTTTTTTCTTTTTGAAAGATGATTAAATACAATATTGCACAATCAGACCTTCACATTCTACCAGGCATATGGTGAGTGTTCAACAAATGGCGTTTACTGTTACTACTCTTTATTTGCTCAGCCACAGATGATCACCACACAACCATTTTACCCCGTGCTTAGGTAATATCTTCTTGCTCTCCTTCTCTCTCCCCTCACTGGCTCTTTCACTCTTCAATTCTTTCTTTCTCTTCTTGCTGTGGTCACCTCCACAATCATCCTCAAAGTCCACTACTATTTCTATTCTCATTGTTCCTATCAATAATTCCACCAGTCAAGTAGTAGAAATTTGTATATTTACAAATTTCTTTTTTTTTTTAAAGATTTTATTTATTTATCTGAGAGAAAGAGAGTACATGAACGGTGGGGGGAGGGAGGGGGAGAGGGAGAGGGAGAAGCAGGCTCCTGGCTGAGCAGGGAGCCCAATGTGGAGCTAGATCCAAGGACCCTGAGATAATGACCTGAGCTGAAGGCAGATGCTTAACTGACTGTGCCACCCAGGCACCCCTGTATATTTACTTTGTAGTCCTATAAAGTACCAATGTGTTTCTTATTGAGGTATATTATTAAATTTAAACAATCTATTTAAATTACTATATCAACTTACACTAGGAGGTCCTATATGCTAATATAAATGCATACGACCCAAATATTATCGCTCCTTGGGAGATCCCTTTAGTCTTCATGGACTGATGTGTCCATGGATGTATCAGATTGCATTTATAATGCAGAAGAAGGCCTGCTTCTGCTTTCCATGGCACCATTTTATATTCAAAGTAAGGATGCATGTTAGTTAGCTCATGGCATTTTCCTTCAGTCTAGTGTATAAGATGTGGACATTCGGGGTGACATTTTGGCTCATGCTCATCATATCTCTTTGGTCAGTCCAGACATTCCTGGGAAGGATTTTAACACTTCTTTTTATAGCACTCTGTTTTCTGGAAGTCAACCTGTACTTTCATGGACTCTTAAAAAATCAAGTCACGTGTTGTATCTAGTGCTTGGAACTCTCTCTCAAAGACATTTGCTGATTACCATGTTAATGCCTAAAAAATGTGTTAAAGCTTTTTTCCTGAATGCATTATCTTAGTATTCAGAATTAAGATCTGTCTCTGATTCAAACACCAAAGTATAATCATGGAAACTACTTTTTCAGGAGATTAGATTTTCCTGCCTGAGATGGCAATGAGTCTGATTGTCAAGGAAAACTCTCCACATGAACAATATTCTAAAGGAGGAATAAAGAGGCTTTCTCTGGGAATTTCAGAACACGGAGGGAAACGATTGTTTAAGGTGGGCCTGGTTTTGGCAATGATTCTTTAATATATTGAAAAAAGTGTGATAAAATTTTTATTTTTACTTCTTCATAACCACAAGATGGCACCAGTTTCCCATTTTTAAAAGCTTGACACTGCTGTTTTTCTTTTTTTTTTTTACATTTTTTTCAAGATTACAAGCTGTTGGGTGACAATTTGGTTATAACTTTCCCTCACATACAGGCTCATAGACTGTAAGACTAGAGTTACTGCATTAACTAAGAATTTGTAGGTGGAATAAGGTTTATAATATGCATTGCTTGTCACAAAGCTTCAATGTGGAGGGAGTGACTAATGAATAAGGGGGAATATTGCAGTAATTTTGCTCACAAATGTTAAATTACAGAGTAAGTTTCAAACTCAAAGCCTCATACTGGCAATTTTATGAGCATTTTCTCATACAAACTCATATAAATGAGTATAAGCCAGCAACTAAAAAGCAATAAATACTAGAAATCTATTTACATGCTTTGGGATCTGGCTATATGTATGTCTTGTCTTCGTTACCAGAATTGTAACGCATTTATGAGTTTGGATGGCCAAGGCCCAGAATCAAAGCAGATTGTATCTAACTGCTTCCTGCTAGTTTTTCTAGATTATCCTATAAATAAAATTCAGATTTCTCAAAATGACTACAAAATAGATTTTGGCTAAACATTCCATGATCACCTTTTTTGTGATGTTGCCTTTAAAGCAACTTGAAGCTGTGACATCCTTGTGAGACTCTAAGCCCTGGTGAGTTTGGGATAGGGCCCAGGAATGATGAGATGGCATTGATGAAGCCTGTCTGTTTTAATTGTTTTCCACATTAGTTTACAAGTGTTAGAACTGTTCCAAAGGACTTAAGGCAGAGATGAAATTTTCTCATTCAACTGAAAAGTCCCCAGATAGCCTGGCTTCCGGAACAATTGGATTCTGGGCTCAAACAACATCATTAGGGCTTGATATCTGACCCCCGGCCCCTGCCTCGCACTGGGCTGGTTTATATGCAAGCTTCCTGTCACAGTCCCCTGGAACTTCTAGGCTCTCTCTTTGTGGCAAGATGACTAAGGCAGTTCTAGACCCAGAAGAGTTCAAGAGTCAAGTGTAGTGGGAACACAGGCCCTTTATTTAGAGATCTGGGAATCACTCATATGTCCACTCACCAACCAAGCTCCAAGGGCAGGGGAATGTGATGTGCTGATTGTCGTGGACCTGAGACATCCGGTCCACCATTGGACCAGTGTATGTGGACTAGACTGAGGAAGGAGTAATCTCCAGGTTGAAATATATACAAGGGCCATATCATTTTTAAGTTATATTTCCCTTAGCATACGAATGTTTTGATCCGCTTACGTGTGTGTGTACTAGAATAAACAAATGCTGTAAAGGCCAATGCTACAGCATATGGAAGCCTCCTTTGTTACAGGGGTGTGATTTAAATGGTTGGAATCTCAACAGGAGGGAAAGGAGTGTCTCTGGGGGTTTTGCAAGTGAAAAAGGCATTGGGCAACTTAAATTGAGTCAGATGTAAAGAGAAGAGAAGTCAGAGGCAAAGTGGTCTTGGCCAGGAGTTCCCAAGTGTCTGGTCCAAGAGTATGAGTTGGCAGAGAATATAGGCTAGGATGAGAAAGAGGGTAAGAATGGCAGCTGTGCTGAGCGTCGAACTCTCCTAGAAATGATCTTTTGAAGTGAGGGGGGGACTGAGGGTGTGTTTCAGGAAGGAGACGGAAGAGATCAGAGAAGGAGAAGCATGCCTAAGGCAGAAGCAAAAAGTAGAAGGCAATTCCACCCACTTCTCAGCTCTGACCTAACTCTGTTAACATATTCTGGTTTGGCAAACTGTCCTGGGCCTACAGAAGACAAATGAAGGGAACCGCTGGGGAACCAGCCACCTTCCTGTCATAAGTGCTGTTGTAAGGTTGTTGTCTAGCTGTAGTTCTAAGACCTTCCTCTCCTCACCCTCCCTTCATCGCCTGTTTTCCTCCTCTTCATCAGTCCAATCCCTTTGGGTTATAAGTAATGGAAACCCAGTGCAAAGTTGCTTAAGCCAAAGGGAGTTTATCAACGCCTAAGACTTAAAAGTTCAGGGTTTGAATGACTCTAGACAGCTGCATATAGATGCTCCACTGTTGCCTCTTTCTATTTTTATTTTTTCTGTTGTCTTCATTCTCCCTCACATCTGTCCAGGGTGCCGGGAAGATTGTCCCAGCAGCATTAGACTTTCATGATTTTCATAGCTCAGTCTCAGAAGCCATTCGTCTCTTTCCCAGTATTCCTACAAAGGACCCTCATTGGTTGGTCTGGGTTGTGTGCCCACCTGGCTGACCACTGCGTAAGAATTATGGGGACCACCGAAGGTGCAATACTCAAAAGAAAATGTTTATGGACAGATTTTAAATGTAACCCATGTCCATCATATCTTCCTAGGAAACTGTCAGGACTGTAACACGGCCCCGGGCCAATGTTCCCAATGCAGTAAGAACTAATCTACTAAATACACTGAAAATGCATGGTTTGTAATTACGCATAAGGACTAGATCTAAGTTTGGAGATCTTCAGCCTAGGAGGAAAGTCTCATGGAGAGAATTACAGGTTTGACCCGTTGTTACCCTCTAGTATTTCCTGTTCTTTTTAGCCATTTACTTCCATGGGTAAGCATAACGGTGGGCAGGTTGACTTGAGAAGAATTTCTGGTCTCAGAGTCTCCCGACCTAAAATCAATCGCTTTCCCTCTCCCTCCTTCCATCCCTCCCTCTGCACCTCCCCCACCCCATCACCAAATGTGACTGGATTTCCCTTGACCCACTGTATGTAGGACTTGCTCAGAATCCTGAAATGGGACATTCGACAGAAATCTTGGGACTGAAATCTTTGTGTTCAAAGTGGGGATTGGGCATGCTTCCTTATACTCATGTGGTCATATAATTGTGCCAATAATGAAAGCTCTAGATGTAGCTACTTTCATTAACTTCCATTTCACAGAGGTAACAAGTGTTCTGTTGTGAGTGCCTGGGAAGCTGTCTCTTGCCAAATCTGGAGAAGAATATATGAAGGGAAGAGTTCTTCTGGGTAAACCTTCTTGGTACGAGGTATCAGAAGCTTTTGTAGAGCTCAACAGCATACTGCAAAGTTTAATTATATACTCATATATTTTAGGCTCTCTAAGTTTATTTGATAAAGGTTCAACCCATTATATTAACATAATGACTGTGCTTGTCTTGTGGAAAACTTGGAAACAGACTAATAAAATATCTCCCCTGCTATGAAAACTAGATGGCTTTAGTTTGAGAGAATTGAATGTGGTTCATCGCAGTCTGACACTGACAATTTCTACACTATTTTGGACAGCATTCTCAGAGCATTTGACATTTACTTTGACGGCAAAGCTGTGGCAAGAAAGGTTCTGATTGAGTGGTTATGAACCAAAAACCAGGTAAGAAGCTTGACTTTTAGGCATAATTTCCACCCTGTTAATCCTCCTATGGCTCTTTAGGAAATGAGATAGAGAATAATCCATTCTTAGTGGGCTGAAGAGGCTCAACATCTGAAAAGTTAGCACGTATATTGGAAGTTAAATTTCCATTTCATACAACTAGAAAATAAGACAGACTATTCCAGAAACAACTACGGACGTTAGGAAAAGGAATATTTCTTAAAGAACATGCACCTGTAAATCAGAGAAGATGTTATCCTAACATTATTTGAAGTTTCAACAACTCAACGTTGGTACAATTAATGATGGCAGCCCCTCCGGTCCAGCGTTCTCTCACGCAGGTGCTCTGCACACCACGTGAATAGTCACTCTCGGTGTCGTAACTTCCATCTTGCCATCATCCGTCACCTCACCTCCAGAGGCAGAAATGACAGCATTTCACCTTCTGACCACAGCCTTCCCTTGTTCCAGATCACGTGGTCGTCACTTTCCACTACTTTGAACCTCACTGGCACAGACAGGTTCCTCACGCTCTGCTCCTCCCAGTACCCTGGGCCTCTACTCTTACCATTCCCAGCTTAGATTTCTCTTTCCTCAATGGCCAGTCCCCCCACTTGTATTTCAAATTCCATCTTCCCGTTTTTTGTCCAGTTCTTTACTACACTATTAATAACCCCTTCTCTGTCTTGTAACTTCATTCTACTTCTCACTGAATCCTCCTGTTAGCTTTTAAATATATTAAAGACTCTCCCATTAAAATAACTAGAGTTGGTTCTCATACACTGCTTCAGCTACCCTTCTGTATCTCTCTCCTCCACCCTCAGACTCCTTCAGAGAAGACTTGGAGTCACAGCATCCACTTCCTCACCTCCCACTTACTGCCCAGTCCATTCCTATGCAGCCTCTGGCTCGACAGAGGTATTCTCAACACCTTTCACTGAAGTCACCAGTTTTGAGATTCCACATATAGGTGAGATCATGCAGTATTTGTTTTTCTCTGTCTGGCTATTTCACTTAGCACAGTGCCCTCAAGGGCCATCCGTGTCATGGCAATGGGAAAGATTTCCTTCCTTTTTACAGCTGAATAACTTCCCACATTCTATATATATAGTGGATATCTATATCTATATATCACATCTTCTTTATCCATTCATCCATTAATGAACACTTAGGTTGTATCCATAGCTCAGCTATTATAAATAATCCTTCAGTGAACATGGGGATGCATCTATCTTTTCAAGTTGCTGCTTTTGTTTCCTTTGGATAAATACCCAGAAGTGGAATTGCTGAATCATATGGTAGTTCCATTTTTAACTTCTTGAGGAACCTGCACACTGTTTTCCACAGTGGCTGCACCCATGTACATTCCCGCCAACGGTGTACAAGGGTGCCCTTTTCTCCATGTCCTCACCAACACTTGTTATCTCTTGTCTTCTTTTTAATAGCGGTTCTGACAGATGTGACGTGATATCTCACTGTGGCTTTGATCTGCATTTCCTTGATGATGAGTGATGTTGAACATCTTTTCAAGTAGCTGTTGGCCACCTGTATGTCTTCTTTGGAAAAATGTCTATTCAGAGCCTCTACTCATTTTAAAATCAGACCGTGTTTTGTTTTGTTTTGCTATTGAGTTGTATGAGACCTTCGTGTATTTTTGGATAGCCCCTCCATCCCAAGTCCTATTTCCCCGTTCCCTTTGCATTGACTGGTACGACCATGCATTTGGACATGCTAGTTTATCTCTCATCCTATCTACCACTGGATTCTGACATCTTTACCTCTGGAGCATCTTTTGAATTCTTCTATCAGTTTCTACCATAGTCTAGACACAATTTTTTACGTGGTATATTGCATTATTGGCCTTAAAAGTAACCTTCTTGTATGCAATCTGACCTTCACCCTGGCAGAATATGAATCTGATGATACCACCCCTTGGACAAGACACTTCAGAAATTCCCCTTTCTATTTAGGATAAAGACTCCATTTCTAAACATAAGTCACCTGTGCCTGTATGATCTGGCCCCTCCCTTAAACTCTGACTTTCTCCTGCACCACCTCCCTCACTCATCTATGCTCTAACCTCTCTGGCCATGCTCTCTCTTGCCACAGAACATTCTCACATGAGGCTCCTTCTATCTGGATTACTCTCTTGCCCCTCCACTACTTTCCAAGTTGGCTCCTACCTTCCCACAAGATAAGCTCCAGCTTTACCTCCTCGAGTGTGCCTTTGTGGACCCACCTTGCATCTATTTCTTGGCACTTATCACTGATAATTTTACATTTGCTTCTATTATTATTGTTAGCCAACATTGCCTGTCTTCCCTACTGGACTCAAGCTCCACAAGGTCATGAATTATGTCTGTTTTTGCCAATCATTATTACCATATAGCCCCAGGCAAGGGAATGTAATAGGAGCTCAATAAATATTTGTTAGATGTAAGATTGCTTAGATTGCTTTACGATATATTTTTCTATCTAAAAAAAGCAATGTGTGATTACTGTCAGGTTTGTGCCATCTTGAGAGTTGTCCTGAAGTGGCCAGCAGAAACTTTGATGGCATACACGAAAGGGAGCGTACATAGCAGGCCACTGTGTGTGTTCTTTCAGAGTAGGTTGTGGATATAATCGCCCAATTTCTCAGAAGAAATGAATTGTGGCTCCCACCTTATTTCTTCTCTAGCCCCATAAAAAGCAGACTAAATGGAATCAGTTAATTTAGCACCGTTTCAAGTGAAGTTTCACACTATTCCTGGGATGGGATAGCATCATAGGCTAGTCGAGATGATCTAAGATTGGCCGTGGACAATTGCAGTTGGTGTTCTTCCCTACACGTTGGGAAGCATGTCGAAGTTTCAAGAAGTGTTACCAGAAAAAAAAATCTTGTTTGCCTACCTAAAAGCTGTTCCTACATTTTCTCCTGCTGTAGAGCCTTTATTGTAATCCAGTGTATAGCCCCAACTCATGTGACTTGAGAAAGATACACTATCCAGGCCCCAGCAATAAATTCTAATTGATCTAAGCCAGTCATTGCGATCCAGTATCCTTGTCAGTTATTGAATCTGATGTGGGCATGCCCCTGTATTTCTGCCCAGTGAGATGTGAGAAACCTTCGGGTTCTTGGAGAAAAGGCTCTTCTCTTATTATCAGAGGCACACGGATGAACGGTCCCTCTCCTTCTGCTCAGGGCTGTTGTGTCTGAATGGGGTCCTGAGAAGGCCGCAGCCAGCTTGTGACAATGGGAACTAGTCTGCAGATGAGAGACATGCTGAGCATGGCAGGGAAGAAAGATAGAAAGCTCTGGGCCACAGGCTATTTCTCCTCACTGATGTGGCTGGGTAGGCATGTGCAATTTGCCGGACACACACACACGCACATGTTTGTACGTGTGCAACAAAGAATTTGGCAAAACATCATGTGCTTCAGTTTCCTTCTGCTGTTGCATGCATATACGGATAGAGTATACCCATTACGGGACAGAATCTTGTAGGGCTGTGTTTCAGGAATGAAACTGAAAATTAACCACTTTCATCAATTTCATTGCAGGTGAAAGAAAAATTGGGGTATGGCAAGCACTGAAAAATTTCCCAGCCTGTCATGGTTTCTTCCACTTTTAAGAGCTTGGAGATTACATTGGCCCCACTTGGAAAACCCAGGACACTCTCCCTGTCTTAAGGTCAGCTGGTTAGCAATCTTAATTCCATCTGCAACCTTAACTCTCTTTCTGTACGCAACAAAGCCTAGTCACGAGTTCTGGGCATTAGGACGCAGAGGTATTTGGGTGTCACTCACATCCTTGCTGTCTTAGTATGTCTTCCACTTTAAGTTCATTCAAAAACTTATCCATTTGGTGAATATTTGAGCCCTTGCTATGGAAATGGAAATGAGACGTGGTCCCTGCATTTAAGGAGGTGATGATTTAGCAATGTCTTTCTCATAAAATGTTTTAATTTGTAGCATTCGATTTAATGATAAGGGAGCTATCGTTCTAAATAGTCTAGATATCCTGTCCCAGATACTCTAGATGTATGTGTATATGTGTGTTTTTCATTTTCTAGCTGAGTAACAGGAAGTTTACTGAGGTAAAGCTACTCTTACCCAGGAGTGCAGCTGGGAAGACACGGAGACAGTGTGTGAATGGTGATGTTCTTGCTTGTCCAATGGTTTTTCCTCTGTATCAGTGAATGCTTTATGTATGAAGAATTCCGCTCTCATTTTTGTTTTACGATAACTTCCAGACCTGTAAAGCAGAAAGGGAATGTTGCTTTCCCTGTTTTCACAGAATTTCAGCTGAGAACAGTGGGTGATAGAATCCTCATTGCATCCATAAAGTGTAGGGACGGTAATTTCCAACAGTCTAAAAGGAATAAAGATTTCTTGAAGTTTTCTTTGACATACATCAGGAATACATACGTATGTGAGTGCATGTGAGCCTGTGAGTGGCTTTTCCTCTCTCCTCCTGGTGGAGAGACTCTTGCATGACTCTTGCCTTAAGAATTCTAAAGGCCGGAGTTTGGCAGGAGTTAATCCATCAGCGCCGCAAAGAGGAAGGGCAGCAGAAAAACATGCCATTTGGGAAGGAAGGGTATGTGATTTCATGGGCTGGAGGATATTGCACAGACGAACGAGCTGTGCTTGAGTGAACAGACGGGTCCCTCTCTGGAGGGCAGGGGACCTCACCAGGAGTTTGTGTGGTGGGAACCACAAAGGGGATTTTAAAAGAAGTCAGCTGCAAGAGCATCTGCGTTGGGGGATGCAAAAACTCCACCAAGGAGACCCAAGACAAAACCTGCCTTAACAGAGTGAACAACAGCTATTTTAGAGGAACGACAGTGACGGGGACCGCACCCCTTCTCGAAGACAGCAGCAGGATGGGAGAGGAGGAGTGGAGGAGAGGAGGAAGGCAAGAACAGACACAACCCCCTACCCCTTTCCCCTCGCTGATGTCAGTGCTGGGCGTATTCCTTTGTCCTCCCGAACGACTTTGTGCTGAATGGTTCTCTAAAGGACAACTTTTAATTTTAAATGCAGTGTTTCTCAAACTTGGGTTTCTAAGTTTCTGGGAGTTACTAAGTCTAAAGGCTCAAACTGTATCTTGGGAGGTCAGGCTCCCGCCTTATTCATTTTTTCACAATATTACCTTCAGTATAATAATTTGTATTTAAAAAGCTATATCCATTGACATTGAAGAACCCACAAGATGTCACATTTATAGCTTAAAATAAATAACCCCGACTTGAGGAGACTCTTACCTGTCAAATGTCACAAGCACAGGCAGGAGTATGTCAAGATTTGTGTCTCATAATTGGGACTAAACATAGGACGAAACTTCGCTTTCGGTTTTGCCATTTTGTCCTGGGGATTTGTTGCACCAGTCCAAAGTGGAGTTGGTCTCTGATCTTTAGGAAATGAAACAGGGTCACTGTGGCAGTACATAAGACAATTTCTTGTCTTAGGGATGGGCGCTGTCTCTGTATACAGTGGCTTTGGTCTGGGTGGGTCCATGGCGGGAGATGGCCAGGAGAGGAGGTGACTGAAAGGGAGGAAGGCCCTTGTGATTCTCCTTAAGTAGGATGACTACCGCTGCTCTTTTCAAAAGGCACAGGCAGGGTTATCATCTCTGCATCTCTGAATGGGTACATGGAAATCTAGGTACCTTCAAACTTTATTTGTAAGTACACCCAACTGCTTCCCCGCACAGCTGACCCAGGAGAAATGTGGTAGAGTAATATACAGCACAACATACCCTAAGTTGATCTTGGATCTTCATCTATGCACCCTTTGGGGCTGCCAGCCATCGGTGATTTGAAGATTCTTCCTTCGGTCAGAGGAGGATGCCTTAGCCAAATTGAGGCAAGTAGCCATTGTTGATTAGAAACTTTCAAAATCACCTATTCCTTCTAATCAGTGGCAATGGGGCCTGAGTGAAGAAAACACAGACTGTGATAAGTAAAGCTGTACCCTAGAAAAACAGTCTGTGAAAAGTTTTTGGTCTCAAAACGCTAATACACGAGTCAATCACTGGGAGCAGAATTCATATGAAGAAAAATAACGAAGCTTTTTCTCAGGGAATGGGCAAAGTATTTCTCCACATTCCTGAAGTCACCTGAAACTGTAATGCATTTCACCACATTTCAGCAAGATAATAAGAAAGTGCTGTGGGGACAATGGCTTGTCTTGTACGCATTTGTCTGTGTGAGGATGAAATAAGCCACCAGTGGTGCGGAAAATCTGTAACTAGTGTTGAAAGGGTATTGAGGGGTGCCCGGGCGGCTAGTCGTTAAGCGTCTGCTCAGGTCATGATCCCAGGGTCCTGGGATCGAGCCCCACATCGGGCTCCCTGCTCGGCGGGAAGCCTGCTTCTTCCCCTCCCGCTCCCCCTGCTTGTGTTCCCTCGCTCGCTCGCTGTATCTCTCTGTCCAATAAATAAACAAAATCTTTAAAAAATAAAAAAAGAATAGGGTATTGAAATTATAGATTATATTTATTCATTCCTTACTGGCAAAGGAATTATGCAACACACTGGCTTTTATTCATTTTATTACCAACCAATTGTTGGCAAAAGGCCTCGATAATGTATTTCCTTTTCAACACCAGAGAAAGTGTTGAAATAAAAGTAAGCTATCGTTTATTTTTAAAGTTACCAAATTTCTGTTCCAGAAATATTATGACCTTCACTTTTAAATGGTGTCGATAATGTAGGAAATGAACTATGTTTCTTGGTCAGCAATCTGAAAAATTCATAAAACCCTGTCCCCTCTTTGACTCTTGAACCTAGCAGCGGTAGGCTGCTCCCAGAATTTCCATTAGAGTTGATGAAAGACACAGGTGCGCTCTGAGAGGCAACCATTTCTGGTGGCCTGTTATTTGAATAACATTATAAAAGACTGCTTTAGAGAGAGAACCAGTATGGGTAGGAGGCAAAACCCGAGGGACAAAAGTCTGTGTTTCTCTATGTGGGTGTATATTTTTGTGATTTCATTGGTTGCCTAGTTCAGAGAATATCTCTTGAGAAAATAATTGTGGGGAAAATAACTCAGCAGAAAGAGAATAATGGAAAGGAAAACCTTAAAGGGTTAATATATTTGGGAATCTAGTTTGCAATCTTGTGCACGCATGTGTGTGTGTGTGTGTGAGAGAGAGAGAGAGAGAGATGGGGGAGAGGGAAGGTGAGAGAGGGAGAGAGAGAAAGGGAGGGAGGGAGAGAAAGGGAGAGAGAGAGGGAGGGAAGAAGAGAGAGAGAGAGAGAGACAGGGAGGGAGAGAAAGAGTAGGAGAGAGAGAGGAGAGAGAGAGAGAGAGAGAGAGAGAGAGAGAAAGTAAGAGGGATTACTGACTGCTACCTCTATTGGAAGCATCTATTCAAAAACTATGCATACCTACTAAGATTGTTTTAGGCTCGGCCATCTCTATGCCAAATATCTGTTTCTTCAGGAAGTGACTTTTAAAAAACCTCAATAGCTCTATCATGGCCTGCAATTGATTCTTGACTCAAGATTATTTGGCTTTAGGTTTTTATTGATGGGTTGTGTGTTTTGCCTATTAACATTTTTTTTAATGATTTCCATAGCAGTTTAACACCTGGAATATAGTTTTTATTTTGGAGGAAGAAAACTTATTTATTTCATTTTATTAATTTTTTTCAAGGTCTTTTAACATCATGACCTAGGTGATTGTCCTCATCGTTGTTGATGATGGTTATTATTTGAATGAGTTAAATGTCATATGGGCTTAGTCAACCTGAAACTTTAAGTGTGTGAGTTTTATTTTGTTGGGCCAACATTACAACAGAGGATGAAAAAAATGTACCGTTCTGAAACCCTTAAGGCAGGCTCTGGACATCTGACATGTCTGTACAAAACATAATCACTTATTTTGCCTGAAAGCACACGCCAATGCTTTTTGCTATATTTCTCTGTTGCTAGATACTGGATTTCGTATATCCCTACAGTCAATCTACCTCCATGTACTTTGTAGTGTCTGATAGGCTGATTCTCCACAAATGTTCAGGGCACAGATATCACAGCAGACTTGAGAAAAATGTCCCTTTGGTTGGATTTTGTTGTGTCACATTATGGAATTCCTTTTTCTCTTCTACTTTCCAAAAGGTAGTACTCCTAGAGATTCCTGCATTTATAAGAGTATCCTTCAACATGCCAGAGTGTGCTGAAGATCTGGAGGGCTTGGCGTTTCCAGTGAGTGAAGACTTTTGTTATGGCAAAATAATGAGGTGTGGGCTTTTTATTATGAAGTCTCCCTGGAGTGTCAGTGTTTTTTTTTTTTTTTTAATTGCTTTTCTACTTACTAAAAGTAAGTGAACCCTTAAATCTAATAAATTCTGTTAAAATAAGGTACATACTTTATAATTCAAAATCAATTTCTTTGTTGATACCCAGAAAGTTGATGCCGATCCCAAGCCATTTTAGAGAAGAGAAGAAAACAGTAATCATGATCGATAATATGTAGGAGTACTGCACTTCCTTTACCTAAATTTACTTTCCACGTTAATGTATGTTGATATACTTATAAGAATAAGCTTTCATTTCCCCTGCAGTTTGCTCATGAACCGCTGTGGCAATTTCCTGCCCTGCCACCAACACATGTGGACACACACACAGACACTAACTGGTGTATGTATGTACACACACATTCCTATCTAGTGATGAGGTCTCACGTTATCCTGCTGGACTTCATGGTAATTGCAATCCAGATGCTCAAAAAAATATTTGTGAAATGAATGAACAGATTGCAGGCTTTTAACACTAGAAAGATTTATTATTACTGTTGTCAAAAAGAAAGAAGTGTTAACAACCGCCTCTCATTTACCCTCCCTCTTTTAGTCGGATATTCATTCTCTGAGTCTGTTCTTCTTATCAGGACTGAAATGCCTAACAAGCAATGTGGTCGTAATGGCTCTTCCTGGATTCGGACTCCATTTGCAATCCCTGCCCTGCCTCTCGAAGAAAATCTGGGCTGAAGGTTTCTGTCTCAGGGCATTGTCCATGCAGAGTAAAGATGAAGTCCATAATAATTCCACTGTGAGTCAGGTCAGATGCCCTCTGAGAAAAACTTGAACTTTAGATTTCTTAAAGCCTTTCTCTTTTTGAAGAAAAGAATATATTCTTTTCAATTATCTATGCAAAAAGAGAAAATGAATGCTGATATTCTCTATTAACGTTAGAAAAATAAACAGCAAGATCACTTTAAATCTACAGTTGCCAGGAATATCCGCTCTCCTCTGCACAGCGTCAGATAATAAGTATTCTATTATGTATCATGTGTGCACATACGCACACATATACATACATACGTGTGTGTGTATGTATACATACATACATATGTACACATATATAAAACAATAACAGATATCAGTTGTGGACTGAGTATCAAATCAAAGTGATAATTTTAAATGCTTGTATGTTCTTCATTATAAGTATAGCGGTGTCATAATTTGATTATCTCTTTTTCCAAAGTTACTCTCAGCTGATACTTTAAAAAAAATGTTTATTTTTAAGTAACCTTTACACTCAACATGGGGCTTGAACTCACAACCCCGAGATCAAGAGTCACATGCTCTACTGACTGAGCCCGCCAGGCACCCCTACAGTTTGATACTTATATGGCCAACAAATTCTTTAAATTTAGACAGTATGACTATATACTTTGACAAATATTAACTGACAAAGTTATACTTAAATCACCTCAAGGATTTTTCTCCATAAAGAAAAGGAAAAAAGTTGGGGGGACGGGCGGGAATAGAGGGTGAGAGTCATCTTATCTTGCAGATTTGCAGCATAAAAGGATATTATTTATAGTGGTGATGTATTCTTTGGAATTTGAAGGCAAAAGTGTTATATGGAAGAATTTTTCTGAACTTCCTGGGCAACTGGCATAGGATATGTATCAGTCTCTTTTGCAATTTCCTTGAAAACCTATTTACTTTGTTAAAGCGAAGTCTTTTTGTTGTTATTTTAGAGTTTAAGAGACAATCAAGGGAATTGTAAGATCATTTTTCACATTATATGGCTATTGATTTATTGAGGGAGAAGAGGGATTTTCCATATATATTGAAGTCCCATGTAATTAATTTACTTCAAAGCTTACTTCAAGGAGATGAACTAGAGTGAACCCAAACTGTAAACTTAGATAGCAAAATGAATGACATAAATAGAAAAAAAGATAGGGGACTTGTTTCCAGCTCCGATGAGATCACTGAAAGACTGTCCTCTTATTGGAAATAACAAGACAAAATGTGTTGAGCAACTGTCTTCAGAAACCGGGCAGTAAACAGTGGAGGACTATGATCCCTGGAAAAAAGGAAACAAATGAGGTGAACCATAGAACCCGGTTCTCTGGCCTCCTTAGAGACATTTTCCAGACTGCAGCCCGGGAAGGAGAATCTAAGCAAAGCATAGCATTTTCTCTGTCGAGGAGACCAAGCAGAGTCTAGCGGGGATGAGGTGGCCGAAATATGTGAGGCTGAGTGCCAGGGAAGAGAGAGCTCTAGCGATAAAGTGCCTCAGAAATGTGCACGGGGTTCCTTGCAGTTTGTCCTCAAATCCCCAGTCACATATGTGGACGATGAAGTTCTTTGAAGTCAGGCAAAGCCTGGCCAGAGTCTGTCCCTAAATACTTAATCCCGCATGCATGGATAAAACTCCACGAGCTTAGGCAAAACATAATTAGAGAAATAGATGCTGAAAAGTTGCCCAAGCTAATCCAGAGCTGGGGGACGGTTAAATTTTGAACAGCCAGACTGCAGAGTCCGCCCTGGGGCTGTCAGGAGAAACTCCAGAGAGTTTTGCCTCATACTATGGCACAACTAGCCCGGGGACTAAAGTCTACTCTAGACTTACCCTAACAAGGCTTATAAACAAGTCTTGAAAGGATCAACCTGCTATAGAAACAACTTCCTGTCAAATCAAAGTCCAATAGTATTTAAAGGAAGCAAAGAGGGGCGCCTGGGTGGCTCGGTCGTTAAGCCTCTGCCTTCGGCTCAGGTCATGATCCCAGGGTCCTGGGATCGAGCCCTGCATGGGGATCCCTGCTCGGCGGGAAGCCTGCTTCTCCCTCTCCCACTCCCCCTGCTTGGGTTCCCTCTCTCGCTGTGTCTCTCTCTGTTAAATAAATAAATAAAGTCTCTAAAAAATAAAATAACATAAAATAAAATAAAGGAAGCAAGGAAATTTAGTACTCAACATATATACTCTACAAGGTCCAACATCAAATACAAAAGTACTAGGCATGCAAAGGAGGAAAATATGACCCATAACTCTGGTAGAAATCAACAATGGTAAATAGTAGCTTGACTCAATGATGGCTCTCAATTATCATCACCTCCTGATAGTCATATCCTTTAGTCTCCTTGCACATTGAGTTAGAATGGGTTGGTATGACCAATAGAGTGCATTAGCGGTGCGCCATGTGACATTCTAGGTTAGGACAAAAGGACAATTGGATCCCTTGTTCTGGGAGAAGCCAGCAGCCACATCATGAGCAACCCTGTAATGAGGCCCAGATGGAGAGGAACTGAGACCTTCACAAAATAGGCAACCCAGCTTGCCATGCCCATGAGTTAGCCACCTTGAAAATGAATCTTCTTCCCGCTCCAGTCAAGCCTTCAGATATATGCATCCCCAACCGACGTCTGACTAAATCTCACGAGCACTGCAAGACAGTGCATCCAATCAAAGCCATTCCCCAGTTCCTTAACCACAGAAAATATGAAAGACAATAAATGTGATTATTGTTTTGTGCCACTGAGTTTTGGGATAATTTGTTAAGGAACAATAGAGAATTAATATAGACATTGGTACTGCTACTATAACAAAACCCCCAAAATGTAGGAGTGACTGAGCAAGTAGGGAAAAGCTAGAACATCTTAAGGGGACTTTTAGTGAAAGGCAAAAGGCCTTGAGGTTACTATTAACGACGTTGTGGCCCTTGAGGAGGCTGCCACGGAGGCGGTAAGTGAGAAGAATATGATTGGAGACTGGGAAAAAGAGAATCCCTGCTATATGGTGGCAAAAAGTTGAGAGGCACTGTCGATACGCACAATACTGTGGTATCGTGGGAACTAGAAAATGCACTGAATCAGCTGGATGATTAAACTAAGAATCTTTTCGGGCAGGAGGTTGCAGGTGCAGTCTGACTTCCTTTTGCAGTTTTTTGCACAACGTAAAGGAGAGAGAGAGAGAGAGAGAGAAGTTAGAGAAAAAGTTGTTAAACACAAGCAACTGCTAGGTTTGAAAGCAAACAATGCTAAAATTAAGAAATGGCTCTAGGAAAAGATCAAATCCAAAGAACTGTTAGGAAAGCATGGTCTAAAGATGAAACCAGACATGGCGGGGAGTGACGGCATCAAGAGGGCAACACAGTGGTTCCCAACTGCTGTCCTCTTCACAAGAACAACTAGCAACTTTCCATAGGCAAGACACCACTTGAAAATCCCAGAACATGGGGATAGGGCTGAGGGCCCCCCCATGCCAGAACACAGAGACTAAAAATGGATTGGATTAGAAGGCTGAGAGGAGCCCTTATACTCTGATTACATCACCCCTCCCCAGGCCAGCACAGCGAGGCACTGAGAGGCACCCCCCTCCTTCCCCTCCCCTGGGCCTATGGTTTCTCCAGTGGGGGGAAAAAAGAGCCCAAGATGAACACCTAGTTCTCCCAGCGTTGTGGGATATGCTTCCTGGAGGGCCCACTTGGGTCTTGCCTCACAAGGCTCGTAGGGGAAATCTATGAGGCTTGAACCCTGGGGATCAGATTGAGATGGAGGAGTTGGGGTAGGGTTTACAGCAACTAGTGCTCAGATCTTGGCCAACAGCATTCTTCCTTGCAGGAGCAACCAAGTAGATATTGTAGCCAGTGGCTCTGCCCATCTGCAGAGCTGATTTGGTGGCCCTGTCTGGCCAGGGAGCAGCTCAGGTTGATTATGTCCCCGGTAAATGAACCATACACACCTTGGAGCCCATTCAATCCTTCAGCCTTGGCAGGAAAGCGAGCTCAAAGCCCTGCCTAATGCTGAATATAGCCTTCCGTCCTGCCAGAACAGGAAGCCTAATCAGAGTACCTGGGACGATGCATAGACAATCCTACAGACCCATATATAGTAGTAGCTGCACAGAGAGCCCAGCCAGTGGCTCTGCCGATCTCCAGAGCTAGCCAGTGGCCGGTCTGGTCAGGGAACTTGGTGGCAAGTTCTGCCTGATTCATGGACCCATCCGGCCAGTCACACCAGCTTTGGAGCCGGTTCTGTCACCACACCCAGGCAGGGAAGCAAATTCAAAGCCTGTCTACTGCAGAATATAGCCCACAGTCCCGCCCAACCAGGAAGCCTAGTCAGAGAACCGGAGAAGCTGCGGAGCCCATCCTACATGCTCTAACCCAGGAGCCAACTTAGCAAGTTGGAGATGAGAAGGATATGTGATTGGAGAGGGCTAGAAATTCACTAGTGAATTTTAAATTAAAAAAAAAACAAAGCCTTTTCAGAAAAACTCTGTGCCCAGATGACTTCACTGGTGAATTCTACCAAACATTTAAGTAAGAAATTGTATCAACCATACATCATATATTTCAGAAAATAGAAGAGGACTATTTACCAGCTCATTCCCTGAGGGTAGCATAACCCTACCCTGTTATCAAAACCTGAGGAGGACATTAGAAGAAAAGGGAACTGTAGACCAATATCCCTCGTGATCATAGGAACAGATATCATTGTTTGATAATGATATGATAAACAAATATGAGAAAACTAAGACAGTAATATATGAAAACACTAATATGCCATGACCAAATGTGAGTCATCTTAGGAATGCAAGGTTGGTGTAAATACTAAATAGTCATTCAACATAAATTGCCACACTCTCAGATTAAAATAGAAAAAATAACATGCTAATCTTAAGAGATGGACAATAATTATTTGACAAAATCAATACCCATCCATGGTAAAACATCTTAGCAAACTAGGAGAAAGGAACTTCCCCCATCTGATAGAAACAACTATGAAATACCTCAAGGTCATCATCATATTTAATGATGAAATTTTGAACATTTCCTCTAGAGTTGGGAACAAGGCAATGAGATCTGCCTTTAGTGTGTTTTCCCACAGTTTACTGGATGTTTTAAGCCACTGCAATGAGTCAAGTAAGAGATAAAGATTATATAAGAAGAAATAAAATGGCCTTTATGTGACCTTTACGTAATTGCACAGATAAAACCTGCTAAAGAAACTACAAGGATCTACAAGAACTGATAAATGAACCTAATAAGGTTACACAATATAATTTAGGTATGTTGAAATCAATTGTATTTTTATGTAGTAGTAAAAACAAAATGGAAAAGGAATTCAAATTTATTTACAGTGCCATAAAGATAAAAATACTTGGAAAGTAAATCAACCTGAACCTATAAGATATTCCTGAGGGAAATTAAGGAAGACACAAATAAATGGAAAGGTAAACCATGTTCACAGATTAGAAGATTCCAAATGGCTAAGATACCTATTTTCCCCCAACTGATCTGTAATTCACTATAACCGAGTCATGAACCCGGAAGGCTTTCTGATAAATTGACAAGTGATTCTAAGATTAGTATCTAAATGGGAAGAACGAAGACTAGCCAAAATAATTTGGAAAAGAAAAATGCTGGACCTATTATACAACCTAATTTCAAGATTTAATATAAAGGTTCAATAATCAAGGCACTGTGGTATTGGCTTTAGGATAGACAAACAGATCAATGCCCAGAAATAGAGCCACACATAAACTGTCAGCTGATTCTTTGACAGAGGTGCCAAATTAATCCTATGCTGAAAATGTAGTCTTTTTACTAATGATGCTGGAAAACTGAATGGGTAACTATTATGGGAAGATAATGAACTTCTATCCACACGTCTCAAAAAATACAGATCTATGGATCATAGACCTGAATGTAAAATTAGAATTATGAGCTCTGAGAAGAAATCATAGATGGATTTTTTTGTAATCTTGGAATAGGCAAAGACTTCTTAGAGAGGACACAGAAAACACTGACCATTTTTTTATGATAAATGATAAATTGGATTTCAAAACTTTAAAAATTTCATTTTATCAAGATACACCGTTAATAAAATGCATACGAAGCCCCCAGACTGGAAGAATAAATAATAAGTTATACTTTTACATATTAATGATCTAGGAAGTACAATGAAAATAATATTCCATTTATATTACAATGCATAAAATATTTGAATTTCAGGCAGAAACTTCTAACAATGAAACAAAAGGAAAAAATAATTGGAAAGTCATACCTTATGAATGATTGTATAGACCGTAATAAAGATGACAACACTTCCTATAGTAAAGATATTTTAATGTAAGCCTAATTGATTTTTCCAGGATATTTTCAATAACAATTTAAATGGGATTTCCAAGCCAAGGAAACATGCCTTTGTTTTTAGTTTATTGACTATTTCTAATAGTGCCCTGTTATCAGATTGGAGTGCGACAATCAGGAATTTTATAATTAGTCTTTGATTTGTTAGTGGATATTCAAACAGACCTTCAAAAAAAAGGTTAAGAATACTGGAATAAAAATTAGGCCATGAGCAGCCCCAAATACCATAACAAGAAACATCATCTTAAAAAATGTCCTGAAGATGTATGCTTTAGCTGCAGATAAAACACACAACCCTATTACTGTTGAAAGTGCACTTTGTAACAGTGGGTAGCCTAGCCCATACACTGCCTCAATTGCTTTTTGGTTTACTGACAGCTTAGAGCTGGAAACAAATGCCTAAGAAATGTGTGCAGAAAAATCGAAAGAAAACCCTATGCAAATGACAAGATTAACCATGGATATGGAATCGAGACTGACATTCCAGAATGCCAGGAGACCCGTTACTCCCACAATCGCAGATGCAGTAGCATAAGTTACCCACAAGGAACACAGTGGATGAGGAATTAACAATAAGGAAACAACGAACATAGCGGTTGATGCAACAATGACATTTTGAACAGTGTTTTCCAATACGGGGGTATACTGATCAAAATATACAAATGCCTGGTTATACACCATTAGGGGGATTTTGCACTTTTCAGCTCTGCTGCGTAACTGGGATAACACCTTCTTCTCATCGGCTGAAGAAGAAACACCCACGGTCTGAACGAAGCCCCGGGAAGAAATGATTTCATGTGACGATGAAATATTAGTATCAGACACAAAAAGTGGAAAACGTGTTAAAAAATTGGGCAAGCCGTTCATAAAATGTCCTTATCATTTACATCTTGCTTGCTGTTTTCCATATACTGCACATACTCTCGTAACCAAAACTCTGTGAGATTTTTATCTACATAGTCACTGTTTTCCAAATCTGCCAGACGTAGTTCCAGTTTTTGCCTAGCATCTTTATCCCAGTAGTCAAGAGGTTCAGTAACAACAACCATAACCCTGGGACCATAATCCAAAAAATATCCTCTTCTACATTAAAACATGGTGTGATGTAGGAATCGTCACTTGCCAAATTTCGAAGGTCTAAACCTTCCTGCACTTGGAAACACCCATAGATACTGCTCATGATGTACAAAATGTATATAAGCACTACAAAAACTCTGGACTCAGTGCTTGTGAGAAAAGGGCCAAAACAGTCTCGAAAGAACAAATTCATCGGATGGATATCAGTTTCTTGTTCATCCGGGAGAGAATCACATGGGAGACAGCAGGACCTTTTCAGTGAGGAACATTTTTGGTCAGGAGTTTCTGGCTTTTTCAACCAGCGTAGACAGACTCCTTCTCTGTTACCATCCAGAGCCATAAATGCTCCGAAACAGGTGATGTTATCGAAATAACAAAAGAGCAGGGTTGTTCCCGTATAGATGCAAAAGTATTGTATGGACCTGAAAGAGGTCATAATCCCTGTATAGAAGGCTAGGACGTTGGTGATGGTGGTGATTGTAATCGACACCGCCACTTTGGAATAGACACTGGACAGCCGCTGTTTTGTGTTATCCACGAGGCTAGTCTTCTGCCAGGCAGAAATCATTATGAACATATCGTCAACCGCAACACCTGTTAAAAAAGGGAAACAATCTTCATGCACATTAATACCCATTAAAAACTAAACACATAAACTCAAACCATCTTCTTTGTCCATCTCTTAGAAGGGGTCTTATTTATCTTGCCCAATCTGTGCTTTGATACTATTTTCCCAGTTGCTTTCTCTGGTTGCCTCTGAATCCACCACAGAATTCACCCCTTCCTCTGTAACAACTCTGTGCTTCGTACGTACTCCCGTTATTTGTACCTAGCACAGGATGCTCTACTCCTAGTCCTCATGTAGGGTGTTTTAATGACGAGTCAGGAAACTGTTGTGGGTGTTAGTCGAAGCAGGATTAGCAGTGTATCTTTGATTCCACTGGATTACTTGAGAGACCATTTTCCCTCATAAACCATTTTTTAAAATTTTTTTATTGTTATGTTAATCACCATACATTACATCATTAGTTCTTGATGTAGTGTTCCATGATTCATTGTTTGTGCATAACACCCAGTGCTCCACACAGAATTTGCCCTCTTTAATACCCATCACCAGACTAACCCATCCCCCCACCCCCCTCCCCTCTAAAACCCTCAGTTTGTTTTTCAGAGTCCATCGTCTCTCATGGTTCGTCTCCCCCTCTGACTTACTCCCCTTCATTCTTCCCCTCCTGCTATCTTCTTCTTTTTCTTTTTTCTTAACATATGTTGCATTATTTGTTTCAGAAGTACAGATTTGTGATTCAACAGTCTTGCACAATTCACAGCGCTCACCATAGCACATACCCTCCCCAATGTCTATCACCCAGCCACCCCGTCCCTCCCACCCCCCACCACTCCAGCAACCCTCAGTTTGCTTCCTGAGATTAAGAATTTCTCATATCAGTGAGGTCATATGATACATGTCTTTCTCTGATTGACTTATTTCCCTCAGCATAACACCCTCCAGTTCCATCCACGTCATTGCAAATGGCAAAATCTCATTCCTTTTGATGACTGCACAATATTCCATTGTGTATATATACCACATCTTCTTTATCCATTCATCTGTCGATGGACATCTTGGCTCTTTCCACAGTTTGGCTATTGTGGACGTTGCTGCTATAAACATCGGGGTGCACGTACCCCTTCGGATCCCTACATTTGTATCTTTGGCGTAAATAACCAGTAGTGCAATTGCTGGATCGTATGGTAGCTCTACTTTCAACTGTTTGAGGAACCTCCATACTCTTTTCCAGAGTGGTTGCACCAGCTTGCATTCCCACCAACAGTGTAGGAGGGTTCCCCTTTCTCCGCATCCCCGCCAACATCTGTCATTTCCTGACTTGTTCATTTTAGCCATTCTGACTGGTGTGAGGTGGTATCTCATGAGGTTTTGATTTGGATTTCCCTGATGCCGAGCGATGTGGAGCACTTTTTCATGTGTCTGTTGGCCATTTGGATGTCTTCTTTGGAAAAATGTCAGTTCATGTCTTCTGCCCATTTCTTGATTGGATTATTTGTTCTTTGGGTGTTGAGTTTGATAAGTTCTTTATAGATTTTGGATACTAGCCCTTTATCTGATATGTCATTTGCAAATATTTTCTCCCATTCTGTCGGTTGTCTTTTGGTTTTGTGGACTGTTTCTTTTGCTGTGCAAAAGCTTTTTATCTTGATGAAATCCCAATAGTTCATTTTTGCCCTTGCTTCCCTTGCCTTTGGCGATGTTTCTAGGAACCTCATAAACCATTTTATACAGATGCCCAAACACATCAAGCCAACATTCTGTTGCTTAAAATATAAGCTGGACTTATCTGTTCTACAGTTAGCATCTAACTATCAATGTGGTATGATTTGAGAGGGACCACATAGTTCTCTCTCTCTCTCTCTCTCTCTCTCTGTCACACACACACACACACACACACACACACACACACACACACACACACACACCATTTTCCTCCTACTTTGTTTTTGGTACCCAGAATGTCAGGATTTAAACTTACTTTCCCCGGTTAGGGAATTGTTAGTAAAATGCAAGTACTCTTGAGGTCAGACACACGCACCAAAGTCAATCTTAAGAATCCCTTACATATTAATGCCTACTAAGGTAATTCTTTTCCACAGGGATGTTTCACGACTGGTTTGGAATAGAGACGGCAGAAGAACATTTGAGGACTTTGAAATCACCACTGAAAACTTGGAAAGGGGGACTAGCAAGAAGAAAGGGGAATTAGTAAGGACAGCATGAGCATGTTGCTGAGAAAGTTCACCTCCCTCAAGCTTTCTACTAGAGTTGACACCTACTTCCACTCATGTATACTGATACAAACTCAATAAAATAAACAAGTAAATACAAAAAGTGGAATAAAATGCTGATCTTCATTTCAATTTGGGGGGATCTTCTCCATGGGAGGGCGCTAGGAATTGCAACTTTGCCTCTGATCAGATGTTCTATGGGTATGATCAAGAAGGCAGAAGGCTCTAAAAGAACGTAAGTCTACACAGTCTGTCACAAACTGCATCCCGCCATCCCATGGCTAGCGGCCTTGAGGATTTCAGTTGTAGTCAGCTGGACAAAAGGGAGAATCAGAAGTACTAAGGACCAAGAATGAACTCATCGATATTTATCAGGTATTTAAAAACTAGTTTTATTATTTATAGAACCTTATTCAGAAATTGTCCTCACACATTTCTTGCTTGAGTTGCTTAAATCACACACACACACACACACACACACACACACACAGAACCGTTCACACTCCCGTGAATACACATACTATCCAATCCTGGTTTACATTAAATCAATTATATACACCTTAACCATAGTTGTTATTGGCTGTGGGGGGTACTGAGTGACTAAGTATAGCTGTGGACGAGACATCCAGTATACAGCTCATCACTGTCTGCCCTGGGAAACCAAATACTACTACTTCCAAGCTCCTTGCTTCCTCAAATATAAACACCTTTGTTTTCTCATGCTTATTATAAATTCTGAAAGTACAGGAAAATACAGAGAAAAATTTGAGCAACTGTAATTCCACCCTTCATTTTTACATATGTCCATCCAGAATTTGTCCTGTACAAATACGCCCGTACAACTGTATCTCTCTATTTCGAACACCTTGTTTCATAACCGGCATTTTTCTGGCAGAGGTTTTAGGTCTTATATGTACCTTACAGATCTTATAAATCTACCTCTTTCTAAGGACTGAATAGGATTCAAAATCTTAATATGTTATGTTTGAGTTGCCCAATCCCATGTTGATAGGGGATTAGATGGCTTTCAAAACCTTCCTGTTCTACATAATGCCAAAATGAACATAATTTTTCTACTTTTTAAGCACTTGTCCAATTACTAGGACAAATGCCTAGAAGTGGCATCAGTAAGCCAAAGGCATTCCCTGTTTAATTTTTAAGTCTTTTGATTTGTTGCAAAACTGGACTAACAGAAGGGTGTACCAGTTTATCATTGTCCCATAGCAGAATGAGTGTTCATTTCCATACAACTTTCCTTCAATCTTGCTGACATTTATTAATCTGGTAAGAAAACAAGGTGTCTCACTTTTGGTTTAATTTTCATCCCTCAGTTAATTGAGAGAGGAAATTATTTTTTTCTTATATTTCGGGGGATTCATATTTCGGACTTTTGGGGTGTGAACTGCCTGTTCATGTCCCTTGTCTGTGTTTTCCCATCTGGGGTACTAGACTTCTCTACCTCTAAGGACACATAATTCAATTTGACTTTCTTTTTTCCTGTCACCTCATTTTGGATCTATAGAGCCACTTAAATATAATTATTTTGCTTAATCTAACCTAAACTCCTTCCCTTATCTACCCTGCACCCCCACATTTACAACGTGTAGTCTCAACGTTTTGTTTTACTCACCCAGAATAAGAAACGGTGAATTTGCAACTAGGATCACAAATGGCACCCCAATGTCCAACATCAGGCCAAAACCGCTCACCACTGCCAAGGCCGCAGAAATCACTCCAAAGGCTGCAGCTCACATTTTGTTGCATACACAGTCACTCCTGTATATTTGGAGAGAAAAATCATGGGATCTGTGGTGGTAGCTTCTATACGGAAATTCCATCGGTTTATAGCATTCTCGACTTGGACACCTGGTCAGAAAGCTCTTGGGCAATCATTCCCATACCTGTCTACTGGAGACCTTTAACTCCCAGGCACCATCCCAGACCAAGTGGGAAAAAGGAGAGAGGGAACAGAGAAGTTATCTGTGCTTTTGCCAGACTTCCTGGGTGATTCTTCTGCAGCTGAGCAAGCACTACTCCCCACTGACTGGTAGCTGAGAACCACAAAGATGCACTAAAGCACTCCCGATGGTTAATTCCTCTCTGCTCTTCAAAGGGTGTCAATGGAATACAACAGCAAAGGGAGGGCAAGCTGTAGCAGAGAAAGTACCCATACCCAGTGCTCTTTTCACCCAACCCTTGACCCCAGCTAGCCATAGATGCAATCCTAAATAGCTCCTGTATTTCAGAGCCAGGTTCAATATGCATTGTGCTTAGCAAAATGTAGAAAGACTCCTCCTAAAACATTTTCAGGATTCTTGTCTACTGCTGAAGTGGGCTCTAGAAAAGTTGCTACTAATTGCAAAAGAGTTGGAAATGTAGTCCATTTTGAGTAACAAAGACGTGCCTGTTTCCCAGAAATGAGAATATATAGACAGCATTTTAAAGTATGGATTCGGTACTTGACCTACCCAACAACCACAACATGACATTTTTTAAAAAGATTATTTATTTATTTATTTATTTATTTATTTATTTATTTATTTGTCAGAGAGACAGTGAGAGAGCCAGGGAGCACAAGCAGGGGGCATGGCAGGCAGAGGGAGAGGGAGAAGCAGGGAGCCTGACGCTGGACTCGATCCCACAACCCTGGGATCATGATCTGAGCCAAAGGCGACACTTAACCGCTGAGCCACCCAGGGGCCCTCCACATTACATTTAAAAATATTGACAACAATCTCTGGTTTTATACCTCACTTGTTTGTTAACTGCTTCAAAACAAATGACTGATATTCGTCTCTAGATATTTTTAGGAAGAGAGAGAAACGAAGTTTGGATTGAAAACTAGGAGTCCACTATGGAAATGGAAGCACTGATTCTAACACAGCAAGAACACGACTAAAGACCTTTTACTGTTGTAACAATAAAGTAGCTAAACTTTCTTATTATGAAAAAAAGGTCTACGCCATGGTTGTATTTCACTTTTTTTCAGCCCACCGGCGCTAGGAGTTAAATTCAGGGCCCCAAATCAACCACACACGCAAAATTCCAGAGCAAAAGTAAATTGCTTTGTTAGAATAAAATTTGACTATAATGAATACTTTCTTCAAACACTACTGGCTTATAGCAGTTTAAAAGAAGAAAGTAACAAAGATGAACTCTGAAATCAGAAAGATTAAGGAGAATAAAAGTTACATATGACATTTATTTCCATTTCTTCTCTCAAGTTTCCGGATTTTTTGGTGTGAATTTTTCAGATGGGGGAGTATGACTTTACTTTGACTAGTTGCTCAGTTGACTTTCTCTCAATGACCTTTATTTTAATGTTCAATAGGCAATGGAAGAAAAGATTTGAAAGTGGAACACTGTAGGAGTTTGGTGAATACACTCGCAGATATTCCAGTCCCCCAGAAGGATTTTGCTTTAAGCAGTTTATCAGAATGACCTAGGAGAGTCTTAGAACCTTAGATTTCCTGGAACCTAGCTATGCAGATCCTGATTCAGTAGGTTTGTAGTGAAGCTGCTGAGTCTCTGTGTCTAAAACTTTCCTCATACGATTGCAGTGCTCAGGCCGATTTGGGCATCACTGGCAGCAAAATGGCCAATCTTCTGAATTTTTTATTCACTTAGCAGAGAAGGGCTAAATTAGAAATTACTGCCCTTAGAAAACAATCTGTATGTTTGGTGAGGGTTACCTTCCTTGAAAGGTAATGATGTCTCCCACGAGTAAACAATAATTTAGAGTGTGTTTGAGAAGGGAAAGATTTTCCCCAGATTGTTTCAGAAACTGATCTAATATTTGGGGTAAGTTTTGTCATTTCCAGAATGTTAGACAATTCTGAAATAGTCTAGAAGCTCAATATACCACTACTTGCTGTAGAATAAGGTTTAAATTAGAGCATAAACTTGAAAAAGTCTTACTATTGTTCACATGACTTCACTACAAGACAATAAACACAGAACCCTAAAATGTGTTCAAGTAAGGGTTCTGGGGGCGCCCGGGTGGCTCAGTCGTTCAGCGTCTGCCTTCGGCTCAGGTCATGATCCCAGGGCCCTGGGATCGAGCCCCACATCGGGCTCCCTGCTCCGCGGGAAGCCTGCTTCTCCCTCGCCCACTCCCCCTGCTTGTGTTCCCTCTCTCGCTGTGTCTCTCTCTGTCAAATAAAGAAAGAAAGAAAAATCTTTCTTAAAAAAAAATACGGGTTCTGTGTGAGGCAAATGCATGCATGCAAAGAATAACCTTCATACGTAAGTATCTGACACAAGCAGGATAGGCAATGGCTTAGGGACTGTCTAGGAGGCCCCGCCCAGAACAGAGAGAAGAGATTCTCAGTGATAACAGAGGGGTAGGTGTGGGAGATGTCCAAGGAACTTACAAACACATTCGTGGGGGAATTAGTTTTATTTGCGAGCCCAGAGAAGGCTTGAAATTGAATTGAATCATCGAACTGAACCATCATGGCAGCATCTGTACCTTAAGAATTTTCCTGCTCCCTTTCCTCTTCTCCCTGGGCATGCTCCAACCCAGGAGGCACCTTAGCAAGATGGAAAGTAGGGAGAGACGTGATAGAAGAGGGCTGGTGAGTCCCCTTTTTCCCCATTAAGGACTATCCCGCGCAGCCTGCTCTGGCTAAGAGTGCTGGGGGGAAACTTAGCTTCAAACCCAGTTACCCCTCTTGATTATTACATGGACACTGGCATTTTAATTCTGAATGGAGCGTTTTGTCTTACCTAAGAATGACCACAAAAGTCACAGGACCTGCCTGAGTTTTCGGGCGACAGAGGAAGAACTTGCTCGACCTACAAAACTTCAAGGGAACAAAGGGAGACCAAAATAAAGTTGCTGTATGTTTATACCTCATGAGTCCCATGTGTTCAGTATGTTGGTTACATCCACATAATGTCTTCAAAGAGACATAAATATAAATCATTTTCTAATTGCCTTTGGTATAAGATTTTCTGTATTACTGTCCATAATCATCTGTTGTTGTTTTTTTTAAAGATTTTATTTATTTATTTGCAGAGAGAGACACAGCGAGAGAGGGAACACAAGCAGGGGGAGTGGGAGAGGGAGAAGCAGGCCTCCCGCGGAGCAGGGAGCCCGATGCGGGGCTCGATCCCGGGACCCTGGGATCACGACCCGAGCCGCAGGCAGACGCCCAACGACTGAGCCACCCGGGCGCCCCTGTCCATAATCATTTGTGAAGAGAAGCAAGAATTGATATAAACTTGTATCTTCAGAACCAACTATCTAGTTGAAAACTCTAGTTGAAAACTTTCTCTAGTAGAAAACTTGTACCAAACCAGTTGTTGGTACCTTGTAGATTCCACACTAGTTTAACATTTTTTTTTTACTCTACCGACTTTAACAAGACTGAATTTTGTCTTTTCCCCTCCCCATTCTTCCTCCCTCTCTCCCTCCCTCCTACCCTTCCTCTTTAGTATTTTGGTTTGTTTGCTTTCTAGGGGATGTGGTCTTTCTTTCCAGAATAACAAAGTTGTGAGATAGTTTATTGACTCCAGAGAAGTACCCACTGTGGTTAACTCCCTTTACCTCCTGGGGCCTCATTTTTCTCTACCTTAAAATCTAGAGAGTTAAATGATATCATTTGTTCGAAACCAACCTACGCATGAGAATCAACTAGAGAAGTTTTTGAAATATAGATTTCCTAACTGAACCCACAGAGACTTCATTCAATAGGGCAGGGCCTCAGAATATGTGGGTTTAGAGATCTCTCTGTGACTGCTGAGAATCACTGGAATGATATAATCTGTGGGGTTCTTTCTACACCTCAATTCTTTTGTTTTGCTGATATTTTTCATATTTTGGTTGTCTGATCACAAGAGCCCAAGTCAACCCTAATGCCTAGATAACAATTTAGGCTTAACAAGGTAAACCCCACATCAGAACAATGAAGATACCTAAGTCAGTTAAATTAGAGATTAAATTTTTATATACTTAGAAGTGCTAGTTCAAGCTTATAACAGAAATAAGGACTTGTTTAGTTCTATCAGCATATCTGCCTCCAAATGGAATAATTAGTCATAATTGGCACAATATGTAAGATAAAAAACATACGCCAAATCAAACAAAACTGGCCACAATTTCTTTTTTTTTTTTTTTGAAGATTTTATTTATTTATTTGACAGAGAGAGAGCGCACAAGCAGGGGGAGTGGCGGGCAGAGGGAGAGGGAGAAGCAGGCTCCCTGCTGAGCAAGGAGCCAGATGTGGGGCTCGATCCCAAGACCCTGAGATCGTGACCTGAGCTGAAGGTAGCCACTTAACCGACTGAGCCACCCAGGCGTCCCTGGCCACAATTTCTTTATGTCTTTTTACTATTCTCTCTGATTGCACCCTATGGCTAATCGGGAAAAAAGTTTAAATAATAAGAGTTTAGTGCTGGACGTCAGCAAAACCTGGAGTAGGAATTTCCCAAGTCTCATCACCCCTCCCAAGCCCCAGAAATATAGAAAAAGAAGCATATATTTTCAGAATTCTGTGAACTCTGAAAAATAGTCAAAAGCTTACAACAACCAAGCAAGTGTTGAATAAAAGAAAAGGTGGGGGAGCACTTCAAACTAGTAGGAAGGTTTTATAGTGAATTTACATGCCCTGTCCCTCTCCCTCTCCAGTGTGGTAGAAGTCATAAAGTGGCAGATGTGTTAAAGCGGCCACAGGCTCAAGGTGGCCACAGCATTAAGGCAGTGGCAGTCTTAAAGCCGTAACAGCTCATGTCACCAGTATGGAACCAATTCCCTGTTTCTGGAGGAAGCAGAGCAGATCGTATTCCTAAAACATTTTATGTCTGTTCCAACATGTTTGGGGGCTACCTGAAGGACTGATGCGAAGCACTCCTCTGTTTTGTCTAACTCAACTCAGGTTGAGAAAATTGGAAATGCCACAGGTTGAGTTAACAAACCTCAAGTGCATAGAGCAAAAGGTTACAGCTCAAAAATACAAAAGACCGCCGGTGGCTAAAGATGAGTAGCATTTCTCTGGGAATTTAGGACAGTAAAAAGCACTCAGGTATACTGGGGAATTTCAAAAGTTACTCAGGGCAAGATGTATGCTCAGAAAAAACCTGAGAAGACCCTAAGCTTTCACCTAGGGCTGATCCCTAGGCACAGTGTAAGCCTTGCTAAGTGCTGAAGGAGGGTCCAGGCATAGAACCACTTTGCAAAAAGTGGGAGAGCTCCTGGCATCCAAGGAAGTCTATGTCAAGACACTAGCTAAGGCGCCTGGGTGGCTCAGATGGTTAAGCATCTGCCTTCGGCTCAGGTCATGATCCCGGGGTCCTGGGATTGAGTCCCGCATCGGGCTCCCTGCTCCTTGGGAGCCTGCTTCTCCCTCTGCTTCTCTCTCTCTCTCCCTCTCTCTCTCTCCCTCTGTCTCTCATGAATAAATAAATTTAAAAAAAAGACACTAGGTAAACACAAGCTAAGGTACAGAAACTTCAGTGACTACAAAAACAAGAATTACAGTCTTTACAATAATAGTTTGAGGAAATCACTAAGAAAATGGACTACTGCAGACTTAAATAAACACATTAAAAAACAACAGAAAACTCTAGGGAAGGGGGAATCTGATTTCCAGTTACTACCTCATGACAGCCAAATGCCCAGTTTTCAACAACAACGACAACAGCAAAAATCACAAGGTACACAAAGAAAGAGGAAAGTGGCTCAAAATATGTTTGAAACAAAATAAATCAACAGAAATAATCCTTGAGTAAAGACAAAGATAGGACTTAACTAAACAAACACTATAAACACTGTTCTACATATGCTGACAGAGCTAAAGGAGAGCACTGATAAGGAAATTAAAAAAATAATGTTTAAATTTATAATAATAAATTAAAATAATGTTATGCTTAACATTTATTTATTTGAGAGAGAGCAAGAGAGCGAGTGGGGGGAAGGGCAGAGGGAGAGAATCTTCAAGCAGACTCCACATTGAGCACAGAGCCCGCTGTGGGGCTCAATTTCACCACCCATGAGATCATGACCTGAGCTGAAACCAAGAGTCAGACACTTAACCAACTGAGCCACTCAGGCGCCACCCTATTTGTGTGTTTTTGAAGTTAAGCTGGTATCAATTTAATGTAGATTGTTTAAAATTTAGAATTATATGAATCTCCATGGTAAGAAAATCTCACAAAGTCATTGCCAAAGGAAATGACAAGAGAATCAAACAGCTCACTAGAAAAATGGAAACTAAATATTCAAGAGGCATAATGGATGAAATGAGGGACAAAAAGCTATAAGATACACAGAATGCAAAGAGCCAAATAGCAGAAGTCTTTTCTTGTCAGCAGTTACTTTAAATATAAATGTACTAAAGTCTCCAGTCAAAACGTAGAGATTGACAAAATGGATAAAATAACATGATTCAACCCTCTGCTGTCTACAAGAGACTCACTTTAGATCCAAAGACATAAACAAATGGAAAGTTAAAGGATGGAGAAAGATGTTTCATACGAATAGTAACCAAAGGACAGCAGGGGTGGATATACTAATATGAGACAAAAGAGACTTTATTTTAAAAATGGTTAAAAGAGACAAAGAAGGACATTATATATTGATAAAAAGGCCAATTCATCAAGAAGATAGAAAAACTACAAACATACATGCGCCACCAATAGAGACCCAGAATACATGAAGCAAATATTGACAGACTTGTAGAGAGAAATAGGTAGCTCTACAGTAATAGTTGGAGAATTCAGTATACCATTTTCTTTTTTTTTTTAAGATTTTATTTATTTATTGAGAGAGAGAATGAGAGAGAGAGAACATGAGAAGGGGAGGGTCAGAGAGAGAAGCAGACTCCCCGCCGAGCAGGGAGCCTGACGCGGGACTCGATCCTGGAACTCCAGGATCACGACCTGAGCCAAAGGCAGCCACCCAACCAACTGAGCCACCCAGGTGCCCCAGTATACCATTTTCAATAATAAATAAAACACCTAGGCAGATAATCTATAAGGAAACATAAGAAATGGACAACACTATAAATCAGTTAGACCTTACAGAGATATATAGAACACTCAACCCAATGATAGCAGAATTCTCAAGTGCACGTGAAACATCCTCTGGAATAGATCATATGTTAGGTTACAAAATATGTCTGAAAGTGTAAAAATATTGAAATTACACAAAGTATCTTTTCAACCAGCAATGGAATGAAGCTCCAAATCAATAATAGAGGGAAAACTGGATAATTCAAAATATATGGAAATTAAACAACTAATGGGCCAAAGAATAAATCACACAGGAAACTAGAAAATACTTAGCAACAAATGAAAAGAAATACACAGTATACCATATCATAATTTACTGGATGTAGCAACACCAGTGCTCACAGATAAATTTCTACTACATTAAAAAAAGAAAAAAGATCTTAAATCACCTTATGGTGATTTCTAGACATTCTGTAGAAATAGAAACAAAACAAAACCCAAAGCTAACAGAAGGAAGGAAATGAAAAGATTAGAACAGAGAAAAATAAAACTGGAATAGAAAAACAAAGGAGAACGAACAAAAGTAAAAGTTGGTTATTTAAAAAAATCAACAAATTGACAAACTTTTATCTAGAGTGACGAAGAAAAAGAAGATCCAAATAACTAAATCAGATATGAAAGTGAAGGCATTACTACTGATTTTAGAGAAATAGAAAGGATTATAAAAAATACTATAAACGACTTACACCAACAAATTAGATAACCTAGATGAAATGCACAAATTTCTAGAAACACACAAAAGACCTAAACTGACTCAAGATGAAATAGAAAATCTCAACAGACATGTAAGAAGGAAAAAGATTGAATCGGTAATCAAAAACCTCCCGACAAAGAAAAGTCCAAGACCAAATCATTTCACTGGTGAATTTTACTAAACACGTAAAGAAGAATTAACACCAATCCTTCTCAAATCCTTCCAAAAAATTGAAAAGGAAGGAACACTTCCTAACTCATTCTATGAGGCCACATTACACTAATACCAATGCAAGACAAAGACTACAAGAAGACTACAGATCAACATCTCTTATGACTATGGATGCAGATATCCTTAATAAAATTCTAGCGAACCCAATTCAATAGAACATTAAGAGGATTATACATCATGACCAAGTGGGATTTATCGCAGCGATGCAAGAGTGGTTCAACATGGGAAAATCAATCAGTGTAATACACCACACTAATAGAGTAAAGGATAAAAAGCACATGATCTTCTCAATAGATGCAGAAAAGGCATTTGACAAGATCTAATACCCATTTATGATAAAAAAAAAAAAAACCTCAAGAAGCAAGGAATAGAAATGAACTTCCTCAAAATGATAGGGGCATTTATGAAAACTGCAGAGCTAACATTATAGTCAATAGTGAAAGATTGAAAGAGTTCCCTCTAAAGTCGGGAACAAGATAAAGGTGCCCATTTTCACCAATGGCATTCAACACTGAAGTAGAAGTGCTAGCCAGAGCAATGAGATAAGAAATAGAAATAAAAGGAATTCAAACTGGAAATGAAGAAGGTAACTATTCCTTTTTACATGATTACATGATCCTATATCTGAAAATTCCAAAGAATCCACAATCAAACTAATAGAGTTAATAAACAAATTGAGCAAAGCTGCAAGATACAAGATCAACACACAAAAATCAGTTGTTTCTATTTGTGTGCAATCAACAATCCATAAATGAAATGAAGAAAGCAATTCCATTTAAATAGTGTCTAAAATAATAAAATATTTAGAAATAAATTTAAACAAGGAAGTGAAAGACTAAAAATTACAAAAATTTGGTAAAGAAACTAAAGAAGACCTAAATTAATGGAAAGAAATCCTTAGTTCATGGGGAGGAGGACAGTATTGTTAAAATGTCAATCACACCTAAAACAACCTATAGATTCAACACACTCTTTCTTACAAAATTCCAATTGGCCTTTTTTCTTCAGAAATGGAAAACCCAACCCTCAACTTCCTACGGAATTGCAAGGATCCCTGGATAATCCAAACTAATCATGAAAAGGAAGAAAAGAACTGGAGGACTCTGATTTCCACAACAAAGCTACAGCAATCAAAAGAGTGTGGTACTAGCAAATCAACAGACTTGTAGGCTAATGGAATAGAATTGAGAGTCCAGAAATAAACCCATACGTCTACAGCCAATTGATTTTTGACAAGGATGCCAAATCCAACCAACTTGGAAAGAACAGTCTCTTCAACACATGGTACTTGGACAACTGGATTTCCATATGTGCAAGAATGAATTCCATATGTGAGTAGAATGACCTCTACTCACACCGTATACAAAAATGAACTAAAAGCTGATCAAGGGCGCCTGGGTGGCTCAGTTGGTTAAGCGACTGCCTTCGGCTCAGGTCATGATCCTGGAGTCCCAGGATCGAGTCCTGCATCCGGCTCCCTGCTCAACAGGGAGTCTGCTTCTCCCTCTGACCCTCCCCCCTCTCATGTGCTCTCTCTCTCTCATTCTCTCTCTCTTTCAAATAAATAAATAAATCTTTAAAAAAATAAAAAAAATAAAAGCTGATCAACAACTTAAATATAAGAGCTAAAACCATGAAACTCTTAGAAGGAAACACAGGGAAAATGTGCATGACCTTGGACTTGTCAATGGATTCATAGATGTAACACCAAAAGCATAAGTAGCAAAAAGAAAATGATAAAAGACAAATTGGATTTCATCAAAATTAAAAAATCCTGTGCATTAAAGACATTATCAAAAAAGTGAAGAGACAGTACATGGAAGTGGGAGGAAATATTTACAAGTCATGTATTTTTTTTTTTTTTTTGAGAAAGAGAGAAAGAGAAAGATAGCAAGAGCATGAGCAGGGGAGAGGGGCGGGTGGGGGGAAGAGAAAATCTTAAGTAGGCTCCACACCCAGCACTGAGCCTGACGAGGGGCTCGATCTCACAACCCTGAGATCATGAGCTGAGCTGAAACCAAGAGTTGGGACGCTCAACCAACTGAGCCACCCAGGCACCCCTAGAAATCATATCTCTGATAAGGGTTTAATATCCAAAATACACAAAGTACTCATCAACAACAGGACTCAACAACCGAAAGACAAATAACCCAATTAAAAAATGGGCAAAGGACTTGCATAGACATCTCTCCAAGGAAGATAGGCAAATGGCCAATAAACGCATGAAAAGATACTAAACATCATCAGTAATTAGGGAATTGTAAATCAAGCCACACTTTGCCACTACTAAGATGGCTATAATCAATAAAACAAAAAGTAACAAGTGTTGGTGAGGATGTGCAGTAATTGGAACCCTTATACATTGCTGGTAGGATATAAAATGGGGTAGCCTCTGTGGCAAGCAGTTTGGCCGTTCTTCAAGGAATTATCATACAACTCACCAATTCAAGTCTTAGGTATATACTGAAAGGAATTGAAAACAGGAGCTCAAACAAATATTTGTCCACCAGCATTATTTACAATAGCCAAAAGGTGGAAACATTGCAAGTGCCCATCAACAGACAAGTGGATAAACAGTGCTGTTTATACACGATGAAATATTAGTCAGTCATAAAAAGGAATGAAGTTTTGATGCAAGCCACGTCATAGCTGAACCTTGAAAACATTGTGCTAAGTGAAATGAGCCAGTTACAAAAGAACATATATTGTATGATTCCACTTATATGAAATCTCTAGAACAGGCAAATTCATAGGGATAGAAAGTAGATGAAGGTTAACCGGGACTGGGGCCGTGGAGGGTTACTGCCTAATGCTTATACAAATTCTGTTTGGGGTGATGGAAAATGTTTAGAAACAGATAGTTGTGACGGTTGCACGTTGAATCTAATTCAACGGCTGACAGTGTGAATCTGATTAATGCCACTGAAAAATGATTGAAATGACATATTTTATATCTTTTATATGTATTTCATCGCACGCAAATAATTTTTAAAAAGAGTTAAACAACCAGTAAAGCTGTTTTACCTGTAGCATGATGCGACTGCAAATAATATGATTAGCACGTATGCCAAGTGCAACAAAGGGATCACGTTCATAGATGTTGCTTCAAATTCTAGTTGTCTGGAAAGTGACGTGAAATAGACCAACTGCCACAAAAATATACCCAAGTAAATAACTTTTCACTCCAATATCTGTGTGTGTTACAAACACTACTGAAACACTATAGCTTATTCATTGAAACAACAGGTTAAAATTTAGTAAAAGATCAAAATATGTGAACTATGACTTTAGAATAAAGAAGGCAACATAGATATGCTTCTTCCCGCAAATCCCTGCCATGCTTTCCAAAGTTTCTTGCAAAAACCCGACGTTTGAAACTCCTGACTATACAAAATCTGAGTTCTGTATGAGACCGTGAAGTCATTAACAGCCACAGAAAAGTGTCACTTTTTCTAAATTTTATTAGGTTGTTATCTTTCACTATTTTAATTGCATTGATATTTCAGAAAGATCTAGCATTCAAAGGCTTTTTCCAGTAGTTGTCTCACTCTGACCAGGCTTATTCACAAGTACTAGTAGGCTTGCTGGCCCAACGTTACCGAATAGTTAGCATGTGCCTGGCACTATGCGATCACTTACTCGGAAAATGCTAAGCTAGTTCTCTTTTCAAAAACAGCATGGAACTTCTGCTTAAAGGTTTTTTTTTTTTAATTTTATTTTTTATTTCAGTGAAGTCCAAACAAGTTTTAGGGGGCTCCCCCAAACAGCAGAGACTTTAACTAAAAGTAGGAATTTCAAAGTCATTTGACTAGGAAACCTGATGGTCAATGTCTGTATGGAACAGACCTACCTTGAGGATGTAGGATTTGTGTTTTCCACCAGAACATTACTAAAGATTTAAGATTTGTGGCATCCTTTGATGCGTGAGATTAAGGACTCTGGATTAAGTACCAAATAGAGTAGAGCACTCCCAGCTTCAAGCCACGGACTCCCTCAAATAATCAGGGAGTGCTACTGCTATGATCCTTGGAAGGAGTGTCCTTATTCCTCCCACCTTCTCCTGGCCTCCCTATCAAGCCCAGCCACCAGGTACCTGGATCTTCTTCAGGGCCAGACTCGTTTCGATGTTGCTAAATTGGTCCAGGAAATGGATCAACCACATCTTGCTAAGCTCGTTGATCTCTCCATCCTCAGTCTTCAGGTAGTACAGAAGTCACATGGCTTTGGCCTTCACGAGTAACTGGTTCCTTCCCGTCCTCTTGCCTGAAAGGGTTCCTCCAATGGTGCCGGCCAGGTAGATGGGCTGACTTGTTTGGTTGAAGATTGGGAAGGTGATGTGTCTCAGGTCGAGGTTCTTGTTCATCTGCCAGGCAGCCAGGAGTGGGTTGGAGGGCACGCAGAGGCCCTGGTTCTTAGTGCACACCTGACTGTAGCGGATCTGGGTTCCGTTTTCCTCTGTCACATACAGATCCTGTACCACGTCCTTCAGTTTACCAATTTCCTCTAGGATTTCTTGTTCTAGCAGTGAGGCCGTGTTGGAGACTGCCAGAATACAGGCGAAATTGACTTCGGTGCTCTTCCTGGAGATGGAGAAGCGGTAAGAGTCCTTGCCGGTAACATGTCCCTGCACAAAGCGCCGCTCAGCTTTGGCCGGGCTCCCTATGGGGGTGTACTTCTCGAGGTTTTCTTCTAAATCCTTGGGCCAGGGGCGCCTGGGTGGCTCAGTTGGTTAAGCGATTGCCCTCGGCTCAGGTCATGATCCTGGAGTCCGGGATCGAGTCTCACATCAGGCTCCCTGCTCAGCAGGGAGTCTGCTTCTCCCTCTGACCCTCCCCCCCTCATGTGCTCTCTCTCTCATTCTCTCTCTCAAATAAATTTAAAAACAATCTAAAAATAAAAAAAAAAATAAATAAATCCTTGGGGCAGTAAATCGAGGTAGTGCCCAGAGCAGCCGTCAGCAGCATGGGTGCCAGCAGGGAGATCCAGGGGTGCGAGCCCACCTCCCACCCCAGCCTTCCGAAGGCGTGGGAGAGGGGCGCCTCTAGGCAGTCGGTGTGGCAGCGGGGTCTCTCCCACAACTGACTTTCTGACCGGGGAGCCGGCAGACTTGAACGTCCCCGCACTGACACCGACTGGGATTGGGACGCTCAAGGGACTGCATGCTCTGCCGGGAAGCCCAGTTCAGCTCCGGTTCCTGCCTCGCCTCCGCCTCGCCTCCGCCTCGGGCCAGGCCTCTGGCACCACCCGTGGAGGGACTAAGGCTCACTTTCAGCAAGGAAAAGCAACGTTCTCAAACTGGACAGCTGATGAGACTGCAGCTACTTGGGGGAGCAACGGCTTCCTGGAGAAATTCTACCGGAGTCTGTTTGACTTCTGGCGGTTCACGCCGGGAGCCTGGAGGCGTGGTTGGGGATCACGTGTTTTTTTTTTTTTTTTTTTTTTTAGGATTTTTATTCATTTATTTGTGAGGGAGAGAGAGAGAGAGCACAAGCAGGGGGAGCAGTAGAGGGAGAGGGAGAAGCAGGCTCCTCACTGAGCAAGGAGCCCGATGTGGGACTCGATCGCAGGACACTGGGATCATGACCTGAGCCGAAGGCAGATGCTTAACGACTGAGCCACCTAGGCGACCCAGGGATCACGTGTTTTGACCCATAGCCTCACTAGCCCCAAATTTGTCTGGGGCATGCCTGTGCCCTCGGGAGTCTAGTTAACACAGAAACACTTCCTAAAGGTGAGTAAGAGGCGTGCCTGTTCTACAAGACTTACATTTTATTGGGGGAATTTGGTTTGTCCATACACACACATGTCCTAACCTTTCTGGGATCATCCAGTAACACAGTTATTGGCTAAGGTGAACCTGGTACACTTACTTTATTATTTTTATTAACTACAAGCTAAAATAGACATTCGCCTTGTAAAAGGTTAGAAGTCAAGATGTAGAATGAGAAGTGAGTGTTTATCTTTGGTCTGTTCCACAGTTCCCAGGATGGAGGGACCCCTGTGTTCATGTCACCTTTTTTATGAAAGTCCTCACCTACCTTTTAACATGCAGGAACTGAAAGGCAGGTGGTGAGCGGTTCCGAGAGTTAGGAGAATTGCTTGCCATGTTTTCCATAGTTGGCAGTCACCTAGCATTAATTGTGATTGCGTTTTTCTGTGGGGAGTTATGGCATTTTACCGAAATCTCCAGATTGTAAGAATACCAAGGCCAAGAGTTTAAGGAAGATACCTTTAACAGTATTTTAAAGGAGAAAGTAATAAGAGATACTGTTAAGTTGGCTTTACAGAAAGTCATTGCTTAAGAGTGACATTAATAACCACAAGATGGCACACAGTTTCTATTGAATTTTTAAAATTTTTAAAATTTTTTTATTTTTTAAAGATTCTATTTATTTTTTGCCAGAGAGAGAGAGCGAGAGAGGGAACACAAGCAGGGGGAGCTGCAGAGGGAGAAGGAGAAGCAGGCTTCCCGCTGAGCAGGGAGCCTGACATGGGGCTCGATCCCAAGAGCCTGGGATCATGACCTGAGCCGAAGGCAGACGCTTAAGGACTGAGCCACCCACCCCGTTTTCTATTTTAAAAAAAGTTAGGGTAAATGGGACCGAGGATTCCTTTTCTCCTTTATCTGCATGTTGCAAGTCCTAGTTATAGCTACATCTGGAGTTTATCCTTGGTGTGCTATAAATCTAGAGGCACCTGTATCACATTTAAATGGAGGAACTGATCTGGGAATTCCATTTGTTAAACCATATTAACATTATGGAGAGAAATGGCTCAGCTGGTTTCCTAAACATTTAGGATGTAATGTTAGAGGGAGGGTGTTCACAAGTATTCTGTAATGTGCAAAACCAAACACAGGGCCTCTTACTGCCCATCTTTATGGTATTTCTTTAGCACAGCATCAGCGTGTTTTTTTTTTTTTTTATTCTCAAAACACAACATTCAAAACAAAATTTCTACAATTGCTCATAAATCAGCCACTGTGAAGTACTAAATTCTATAGGAAAATATGTACCTCAAGGTTTGCTTTTATCGAGTTTTTTCATTCTAGTTCATTGATTCTAGATTACATAATTTTGCTAATCTAGTTATCTAGATTACTAATGTTTGTGTGGGTTTAGAATGTCAATAAAAAATACCACTAATACTTGTTCCCCACCGGTTTTACTGTATTATTCCATAAAAGGAATTTGGCACTTTTAAAATGAGCTCATCTGCCCTATTTGAGTCGTGACACCCTTTCTATTGGTTTCAGAGCTCTAGACTAATCCAAGTGCAGCTATAACATGGCCTAGAAGTCACATGTCCTAAGGGACAAGTCTCTGAAGTTTCTTCCTTTCAATTCAGACAACCCTCTGGCCTTAATGTGAGAATGGTGTCTACTTTGTCAGGATAGGATTCTCCATACTTTATAAAATACCTTCTGGATGAGAAGGGGGTGGGTATTGGGAATTCAAGAATACAGTTTAGAACTTAAAATTTTATCTAGTATACTTCTTACCCTTCTTCAGTCTAGATAAAATGAAGCAGGCAAAGCATTACCTTTTCTTTTCTCTTACACGTTGATTCCATTTTCTTCTGTTCCCCAGTCCCTTCTCAAGCCTGTCCAATTTTTTTTCTCTTCCCCCTGTTTCTCCTTTTCTAAGTCCCATTCTCTCAGGTTAGCCAAACTGACTTTGGCATAAATAAAGGGCAGTTGCCCGTTATTTTTTTATTTCTTATTTAAAAATTTATTTGCCATTTTTATTTATAGGATGCTTCTCTTTTAAGTCTGTATTTTAGTTACTTGATAATCTGTTTCCCACACTTGAGTATGAGCTCCTCAGACACAAGGACTGCATCTTGTTCATCCCTGTGTTTGATACTCAGAGGACACTCTAATGTTAGTCATAACTGAGGTGGTCCTGCTTGTCTTTCCACAGCTCTAGAAATGATATAATTCAAATACGGCAGACATAAGGGCTGAAATATATTCTGTGGATCCCGTAGGGACTGCCCAGATGTCTGTGTTGTAACTGAGACAGCAGGTATTTTTTTGCATCTTTTCACCTGCCCTATCTTAAGCTTTTTTCCTTTTCCTTTCTGGAATTAAAACAGTATAGCCATTCGTCCTAACTCGCATAATAATCTGTCACAGAGCGTTATGAAGTCACTCGGTTTTCCTTTTCTAGATTGAAATCTAAAGATTTAATAAAACGATTGGCCATTGAGAAGAGGCTCTAAAATTGAAATATGAATAATTAAGAAAGAAACTGAAGAAAGGACAGCAGCAAGAATTGATCATGAATGTAGTGATGGGGAAGAAACTTTTTTTTTTTTTTTTGAGAGACAGAATGAGAGGGAGAAGGAGCAGAAGAAGAGGGAGAGAGAATCCCAAGTACGCTCCATGCCCGGTGCAGAGCCTGACTTGGGACTCCATCTCACAACCCTGAGATCATGACCTGAACCGAAATCAAGAGTAGACACTTACCTGGCTGAGTTACCCAGGTCCCCAATGAATCGTGGCTCCCAGTATTTATGACTTTTCATAGTTCCCTCCCACATTGACTCTGGGTTTAGCCATGTGACTTACTTGGTTCAGTGGGACATTAGCAACTGTGACACAAGCAGAAGGTTGATAAGTACTTGTGCATTTGGGGTTTGACTTCTTGGAAGCAAGAGAACTCAGGTTTTTATGGGCTTGGGGTTCGCAGTGCTGCTGGTAAAACTCTTCGAAGTAGTTACTTTATCATTGACCTTCATTAAATTCCTTTTTATATAATAAGGTGAATTTCTCATTTTTTATACTATAGCGATGCCCAAAAACATGGCTCAGGAAATAGCAGAAGACAAGCTAGAGAATGCTTGAGAGAAAGAAAAATTAAGATTTCCTTAAAGGAATTGTTGGAATTTGGGAGAGCACATTAGACAGAACAGGAAAGCGGAGATCTTGAAGGCCACGCTCAACGTACAGAAAGGGAAACACAGCAACAGTAACCAGACTTGACAGCTGACTGTGGAGGACTTTAAAGGGGGAGGGGGTAATTAAAAATTAATAGGTTCGAGAGAGTGACTAGAGTCTTAAAAAATGAAACAGAGGAAACCAGACTAATGCTCCCAGAGGGAGCACAAATCCACGGGATACCTGAGTAACTGCAGGTGCCCTTGGGGATGTTCCCTTGAAGAACGGGAGACCTAGTCACAGTGGTTACAAAAAATCTGAGTAGACTTTTAGGTCTAGAACGTGGGCAATTAGATTAGACTCTTTCGCATATTATTAAGTCGGTCTCAAAGTGATGAAGTTATTTAGGGAAAGATTTTCGTATCTCCTGAGCCCTAGGGGACCAAGAATTTCTAGAGTTAAATCTTCTCAAAAGAGAAGCACAGGTAAGAGGAGAAATGTGACAAGGAACCAGGGGCGACGAACGTGATTGACCCTGGACTTGAAGTCCACTGGGAGAGTATGAATTTATCCAATGGAGGTGAAGGTGGGCAAGATTCGGTAAGCAGTGGGTAATTGGATCATTCAGTAACTCCTTGGCTTTATACTTCTGTCTTATGGGAGCCTTCCCAAAACAAAACTAGAAGACTATGTTAGCAAACCAAATGTCTGAGCCTTAAATCAAGGGGAAATAGTAAAGGGAGAGCACTCAGTGCCACCAAACAGGGCTGCTTACAGGTTTTTTGAGAAGGAAAGGGATCACTCTGAGGGGCAGGATAACATTTCTAAAACTAAGGGAACCTTCTTAAAAAGAGTAGAGCAAATGCAGCCCGGAGGAGCGGGTAGTCTATGTCCTGGATCTCCACCACAGAAAGCAATGTGAGAAAGGGAAGATCTCCTGCCTCCCACTGAAGTGAAGTAAGTTCTTAAGAGTAGAGAAAAATCCAAAAGCTGAAAAAGATTAGTTTTGGTGGGGAGAGAACATGGCAGAAGTATTGATCCTTGCTAGACCCCAAGGGGCATAGACTTTAGGAGCATGAATAACAGCTTCTGTTCAGGAATCTACTGAGGGTGACTCTACCGCTGAAATGGATATGGGGACCTCAGCGGAAAGTGACCCTAAGACACAAGTTCTAGGGCCCACATAAGTTCTGCTCAAACAGGACTAGACAGAATCCACACTCAACCCAGGAGTACATGGTCTACACGGCCAGTGGAAATTAAGCGGTTTTGGATATTTTTCAAGAAATTATGGCATCCTGGTTAAAAGTATGGACGGACTTTGAGGCTAATGTGCCTGGGTTCACATCCCAGCTCTACCTCTTACTACCTGTGTGATTGTGGGCAAGTTACTTAACCTCTCTCTGTCACATTTTCCACTTGTCAAATGGAGAAGATAATACCTTGCTATTGGGGTTCTTAGGATTAAATTATTGAATACACGTGAAATTATTTAAAACATGAAATTCAGTAAGGACTATTATTATTAGAAATATTTTCACCACTGAGTGGGATTTTTTGTTTGTTTTAGTTTTGTACCTTTATGAAGGTAAGGAAAGTTTGCTACAAAGTTGCTTTTTCATGATGGAGTTAAATTTTTATCAAATCATGTGAGTTAATCTATTGGGAAGAACCTATGGAGTCTCTCCTTCATCTATGTATGTGGCAAATGGTATTATTGTTTTTTAATCTTGGGAAAAAAATGCTTGAAAACCCTAAATGTCAGAATATAATGCAGGTTCCATCTGCTAACTTTTATATAGCAATACTGCACTCATGTTGAGGTGAGATTGGCCTCTAATTTTCTTTTATGGTCCAATTTGGTTAACAAGCCTTATAAGGGTAATTTTCTCTCTTTTTCTATTCTCTGCAAAAGTTTATATAAGATAGAAATAACCTGTTTCTTTTCCCCCCTCTTTTTCTTTATTTTATTTTATTTTTCCACCATGATAAGTGTACTCTTTAATCCCCACCACCTGTTTCACCCACCCCCCCCTCCCCACTGGTAACCATCAGTTTATTCTCATAGTTAAGACTCTCTTTCTTGGTTTGTCTCTCTCTCTCTCTCTCTCTCTCTCTTTTTTTCCTTTGCTGGTTTCTTTTGTTTCTAAAATTCTACCTGTGAGTGAAATCATATGGTATTTGTATTTCTCTGACTGACTTATTTTGCTTTGCTTAACATTATACTCTCTAGCTCCATCCATGCCGTTGCAAATGGCGAGATTTCATTCCTTTTTATAACTGAATAATATTCCATTGTGTGTGTGTGTGTGTGTGTGTGTGTGTGTGTGTGTGTGTGTACACTCATACCACTTCTTTATCCATTCATCTGTTGATGGACATTGGGCTGCTTCCGTATTTTGGCTATTGTAAATAATGCTGCAGTAAACATAGGAATGCATGTATCCTTTTGAATTAGTGCTTTTGTGTTTTGAGGGAAATACCCAGTAGTACAATTACTGGATCAAAGGGTAGTTCTGTTGTTTCACCGTTGATTATGATGTTGACTGTGGATTTTTCATATAAGTTCTTTATTATGTTGAGGTATAGTCCCTGTAGACCTACTTAACAGAGAGCTTTTATCATGCATGGATGTTGTACTTTGTTGAATGGGTTTTCTGCATCTATTGAAATGATCATATGGTTTTTATCCTTTCTCTCAGTGATGTGACATATCATGTTGATTGTTCTGGGACTGTTGAACCACCCTTGCATCCTGGGAATAAATCCCACTCGATTGTGGTGTATGATTTTTTTATTAACATACTGTTGGATTCAGTTTGCTAATATTTTGTTGAGGACTTTTGCATGAGAGATACTGGCCTGTGTTCTCTTTTTTGTAGTGTCTTTGTCTGGTTTTGGTATCAGGGTGATATTGGCCTCATCAGAATGAATTTGGAAGTTTTCCTTCCCTTTCTATTTTTTTGAAATATTTGAGAGGAATAGGTATTAACTCTTTTTTACATGTTCGGTAGAATTTGCCTGTGAAGCTGTCTGGTCCTGGACTTTTATTTTTTGGGAGTTTTTTGATTATTGATTCAATTTCACTGCTGGTAATTGGTCTGTTCAAATTAACTATTTCTTCTTGTTTTACTTTTCATAATTTATATGTTTCTAGGAATTTATCTATTTCTTCTAGATTGTTGAATTTGTTGGCATATAGGTTTTCATAATACTCTGTTGAAAATATTTGTATTTCTGTGGTGTTGGTTGTAATTTCTCCCCTTTCATTAGTGATTTTGTTTATTTGGGTTCTCTCTCTCTCTTTCTTCTTTTCTTTCTTTCTTTTTTTTTTTTTTTTTGATGAGTCTGGCTAGAGGTTTATCAATTTTGTTGATCTTTTCAAAGAATCAGCTGCTGGTTTCATTGACCTGTTCTTTTGTTTTTTTAGTTTCTATATCATTTATTTCTATTCTAATTTTTATTATTTCCTTCCTTTTGCTGTGTTTGAATGTTGTTTGGTCTTATTTTTCTAGCTCCTTTAGGTAAAAGTTAGATTGTTTATTTGAGATTTTTTTCTTGTTCCTTGGGGCAGGCCTGTATTGCTATAACCTTGCCTCTTAGAACCACTTTTGCTGCATCCCAAAGATTTTGGACCATTGTGTTTTGATTTTCACTCGTTTCTATGAAATTTTTTATTTCTTCTTTCATTTCTTTGGTTGACCCATTCATTGTTTAGTAGCGTGTAATTTGACCTCCATGTATCTGTGCTCTTTCCAGACTTTTTCTTGTGGTTAGTTTCTAGTTTCATAACATTGTGGTCAGAAAAGATGCATGGTCTGACTTCGATTTTTTTGAATTTGTTGAGACGTGTTTTGTGGCCTAATATGTGATCTCTTCTGGAGAATGTTCCCTGTGCACTTGAAAAGAAGGTGGTATTCTTGCTGTTTTAGGATGGAATGTTCTGAATGTCTGTTAAATCCATGTGCTTCAGTGTGTCGTTCAAAGCCACTGTTTCCTTGTTGATGTTGTGCTTGGATTATCTATCCATTGATGTATGTGGGGTGTTAAAGTCCCCTACTATTATTGTATTACTATCAGTTATTTCCTTTATGTTTTTTATTAACTGACTTATGGATCTGAGTGCAAAAATATTTACAATTGTTATATCCTCTTGTTGGACTGTCCCCTTTATTATACAGTGTCTTTCTTTGTCTCTTGTTACAATCTTTGTTTTAAAGTCTGTTTTGTCTGATTTAAGTATTACTACCCAGCTTTCTTTTGACTTCCATTTTCATGATAAATATTTCTCCATCCCCTCACTTTGAATCTGCAGTGTTTTTTGGTCTGAATTGAGTCTCTTGTAGGTAGCATACAGATGGGTCTCTGTCACCCTATGTGATTTCATTGGAGCCTTTCGTCCATTTACATTCAAAGTAAATATTGATAGATCTCCGTACCGATCGCCATTTTGTTACTTGTTTTGTGGTTGTTTCAATAGATTTTCTTTGATCTTTTCCTCTCTTGCTTGTTGGCTTTCTTTCGTGATATTCTTGGATTCCTTTCTCTTTATTCTTTGCGTATCTATTAGTGGTTTTTGATTTGTGGTTCTCGTTAGGTTTGTATATAACATCTCCTGTATATAGCAGTCTATATTAAGTTGATGGTCGCTTAAGTTAAAACCCATTCTTTTCTCCTCTCCTTCCACATTTTAGGTATGTGGTGTCATATTTTCCATCCTTTCATTTTATGAATCCCTTGACTGATTTGTACAGAAATATTTATTTTTACTGCTTTTGTGTTTTTTTGCTTTTCATATTCTCCCTTATGGTCTTTCCCCTCTACTCAAAAAGTCCCCTTTAATATTTCTTGCAGGGCTGGTTTAGTGGCCATGAACTCCTTTAGTTTTTATTTGTCTGGGAAACTCCGTTTGTTTGTTTGTTTGTTTTAAAGTAGGCTCCACACCCAGCATGGACTCCAATGAGGGGCTTGAATTCACACCCCTGAGATCAAGACCTGAGCTGAGATCAAGAGTTGGAGGCTTAACTGACCAAGGCCGCCAGGCACACCTGTCTGGGAAACTCTTTATCTGAATGATAGTCTTGCTGGACAGAGTATTCTTAACTGCATATTTTTCCCTCCGGGCTCTTTGAATATATCATGTCACTACCTCTGGCCTGCAAAGTTTCTGTTGAAAAGTCTGCTGATGGCCTTATGAGTTTTCCCTAGTAAGTGACTGTCTTCTTTTCTCTTGCTGCTTTTAAAATATTTTCTTTATCTCAGCCTCTTGGGTTGAGTTTTTGGGGCACTCTCTATGCCTCCTGGATCTGGATATCTGTTTCCCTCCCCAAATTCGGGACGTTTTCAGCTATTAATTCTTCAAATAGAATTTCTGCCACCTTTTCTGTTATTCTTCTGAGACCCCTACAATACAAATGTTACTATGCTTGATGGAGTCACTGAGTTCCTTAGGACTGTTCTCAGTTTGCATAATTTTCTTTCTCTCTTTTGCTCACCTTGGTTACTTTCCACTCCTCTGTCTTCCAGGTCATTAATTCATTCCTCTGCTTCATCTAGCCTGCTATTTATTCCACCAAGTATATTTTTAATTTCATTTATTGTCTTGTTGATCTCTGGTTGGTTCTTTTTTATCTGTGTGTTAAGGGGTCTCACTGATGTCCTCCACTCTTTTCTCAAGTCCGGTGAATATCTTTATGGTCGTTAAATCCTCTATCAGAGTTATATCCAGTTCACTTAAGTCTCTTACTGTGGTTTTGCGCTGTCCTTTCATTTGGGAGATATTTCTCTGTCTCCTCATTTTGTCTAACCGTGTCTGTCTCTGTGTGTTAGGAGAATCAGCTGCTTCTCTTGCTCTTAACAATAGTAGCCTTATGAAGAAGAGGTCCTGTAGTGCCTTGCAGTGCAGTGTCCCCTGTTCCCTGGGGCTTCAGGGAGTGTCTCCTCTGTGTTGTGTGTGCTCTGCTGTTGAGGCTTGGCCTCTTTTTCCTTCCGTCCAGTTGTCTGCAGAGGCTCTCTTTGCCTATTGTGGGCAGTGTTTGGTCCCCAACAGTGGTGGGGGTGCATTTTATCAAGGTGTGTAGTGGTCTCCTTGAAAATGAGACCTGCCCCTGGTGCTGCAGGAACTGAGGTCCCGCAAAATGTGCTGGTCTGGAGATGTGGTGGACAGGTGGCCTGGTCTTCTCGGGGAGGGGCCCTGCAGCACTGGGAAGGGCAGATCTGCCCAAGCAAGGGGTTGGGGGCTTGGTGCAAACAAGTTAGGTAGCATGTATTGACACAGCGCTTGTTCCCACAGATGGCCATTGTTTTTTCTGGGGGGTAGGGGGAGGGAAATGGCACCTGCGATTCCATTGTCCCTGGAGGGGTCTTCCCATGATCCTTCTCTCTGTGGGCCACATTCTGATATGAGGAAATCACTCTCCCTCCTGTGTGCCCCATCTGTTTTTCAAACTGTTGGTTCTGGTGCTGCATCTGCATGGGCTGTTTGTTGGCTGTCTCTTTAAGGGTGGGGACTCTGCTTTCTAACACCCTCCAGGCTCCCCAGAGGTGAGCCTGCCAATTTTTAAGATTCCAGGCTTTAAGTCCCACTAGTTATAAGAACTCATGAAGTTCGGCCTCTCTCTCTTTCAAAGGCAGATATTTTGGGGATTTGTCCTCCCTGTTTGTGGGCTCTCCAGTGTGCAAGTCTGTTTTGTACCCTTCTCTGCACCACCAGCTCCCTCTCCACCAAGGACGTCCACGGTCCGTTTAGCTCCTACCTTCTTCAATGTGACTTCTTCTCTTTCTTGTGTAAGTCTTGCGTCGTTTTCTGGGTGATTTACATTGCTGTGAGTGTTATCGAGTTGTATCCGTGGGAGGAGGCAAGCTTAGGGCCCTCCTACTCTGCCTTCTTCCCAGCGGACCAGAAACAACCTATTTCTTCAAAGATTGCTAAATCTGTCCTGTGACTTCTCTGGGTCTAGTGCCTTTAAGAGATGGACATTTTTATCAACCAATTCAATTTCTTTGATAGTATCGGGTGAATCAGGTGTTAAATTTCTCCTTCGGCCAACTTGATAATTTTTCTAAAAATGTGTTTGACGTTAATTTTTAAATTGCGGTAATATTTTCAAACATTTTTTTTAAAGTAAAAAAAATCTATTCTTTTTCTGTACTTCTGACCCGTTTTCCATTCTTAATATTAATCTGTGTCTATTATCTTTTTTCCTTAGGAAGGCTTTTAAAGCTATTTTTTATTTACTACTCTCTTAAGAGAAGCAAGTTTTGATTTTGCAGTTGAACTCTATTTTAAAATGGTTTGATCATTGTTTCTTTAATTTCTACCTTTGCCTTGATTTCCTCCTTCCAACTTTTTAAATTTTTTTCTGACTTAAGTTGACAGCTGAAGTCACGTTGGGTGTAGAGATTACTTAAAAATAAAATCTTAGGGGTGCCTGGGTGGCTCAGTCAGTTAAGCATCTGACTCTTTATTCTGGCTTAGGTCATGATTTTTATAATAAATGCATGTAAAACTATGACTTTTCACTTACGTACTGGATTAATGACCCTATAGGTTTTGATGGGTAGTGTTCTAAAGATAAATTTTCAAAAATTTATTAATTTCCTTAGAATTTATCCTATCTTATGTCATCTTTTTACCAAGCTCTTATCCCTACTTGCTTTTTCTACTTTTATTCTTGCTCCTTTTGTTGGAGTAGCACTTTTTCCTTAATTCTCATGGTTTGCTTTAAAAGTTACTCTTAAATTTTTAACATGTATCTTAGTTTTACATTCCTCCAGCAAGTTCTTTCCTTTTTTTAAGATTGATTTATTTATTTTAGGGGGAGAGAGCACACATACAGTGGGAGGGGCAGAAGGAGAGGAGGGAGAGGGAGAGAAGCAGACTCCTCACTGGGTGGGGAGCCTGACTCCAGGGCTCAGTTTCATGACCCTGAGATCATGACCTGAGCCAAAATCAAGAGTTGAGCGCTTAAGCAACTAAGCCACCCAGGTGCCCCTCTCCAACAAGTTCTAAGGTTAGTTATTAGCTGTTCTCTTCCAAAAGCAGCGGAAATATTTATATTTTTTTATTTCAAGTTGAAACACCCTGCTCTCAGCTTTCCTAGTGTTGTTATCTAGAATATTCCGATTTTTACACACGTCCATGAAAATTACTGTCGTTATTTTTTTTCCTTTTAAGATTTATTTATTTTGGGGGCGACGGGGTGGCTCAGTTGTAGGGCATGTGCCTCCGGCTTGGGTCGTGATCCCGGGGTCCTGGGATCGAGCCCCACATTGGGCTCCCTGCTCTGTGGGAAACCTGCTTCTCCCTCTCCCACTCCCCCTGCTTGTGTTCCCTCTCTCGCCGTGTCTCTCTCTGTCAAATGAATGAAATCTTTTAAAAAAAAGATTTATTCATTTTTATTTTAGAGAGAGAGAGAGAATGGGATGGGGAGAGGCAGAGGGAGAGGGAGAGAGAAAATCCTTAAGCAGGCTCCCTGCTGAACATGGAGCCCGATCCCAGGACCCTGAGATCATGACCTGAGCCAAAATCAAGTGTTAGACGCTTAACCAACTGAGCCACCCAGGCACCCCATACTGTGGTTATTTTTTTCGCACTCAATACTCCATTTAGTTTAGCTGTGTTTTTCAAATGAATTTGCTCACCATTGAATCTCCTCCTTCATTCTTTGAATCAGTTTTATGGCTGATGCATACATATTCTTCAGCAGTTTCTTCAGAAATGTCAGTGAGGAGTAAACTCTTATTTTTTCATGCTTGAATATATATTGAATTATCTTCCTTCTTGAATAATTTATTATACATAGAATTCTAGGTTCTGAGTTCTTTAGTATGTAAAAGATATTTTCCTGCTACCTTTTGGCATTTATTTTTGCTGATTAGAGCTCTGCTACCAACCTGATTGTTGTTTGGGGGGTTTTTTGGTAAGTAATCTGTCATTAAAAAAAAAGAACAGCAGGGCGCCTAGTTGGCTCAGTCGGGGGAGCATGGGACTCTTGATCTCGGGGTTGTGAATTCAAGCCCCACGTTGGGTGTAGAGATTACTTAAAAATAAAATCTTAGGGGTGCCTGGGTGGCTCAGTCAGTTAAGCATCTGACTCCTTATTCTGGCTTAGGTCATGATCTTGGGGTTGTGAGATCAAGCCCCATGTTGGGCTCCGTGCTGGACGTGCAGCCTGTTTACGATTCTCTCTCTCTGGGACGCTTGGGTGGCTCAGTCAGTTAAGCATTGCCTTTGGCTCAGGTCATGATACCAGGGTCCTGGGATCGAGTCCCGCATCGGGCTCTCTGCTCAGCGGGGAGCCTGCTTCTCCCTCTCCCTCTGCCTGCCCCTCCCCCTGCTTGTGCTCTCTCTCTCTCCCTCTCTCTCTCTGACAAATAAATAAAATCTTAAAAAAAAATTCTCTCTCTCCCTCTCCCTTTGCCTCTCCCCATCCCTGCTCATGCATGCTCTCTTTTTCTAAAAAAAGTCAAATGAGTAAAAATGAAAATAAAAATAAAAAATAAAATAAAATCTTAAAAAAAAAGAATAGAATTTACTTTTTAGAATCATTTTAGGTTCACGGAAAAATTAAACTGAAGGTACAATGCTTTCTCATCTTCCTCCTGTCCCTGGACGTGTGTGTCTCCCTCCTTATCAACATCCCCCACCAGAACTATAAAGAATAAGAAATGAATCTCCTCTTTGCCCTACACCACTCCCCCTTTTCAGTTTTTACTGTTTCATTGTTACCATTTGGTGTGCATCCTTCCTCAACTCTCTGTCTCCATAGAAACATAGACACACACAGTCCCATAGTGCATCAGTATCATAATACAAATGTGTATATACATTCATATACATGTGGTTGTGATGGTCAGTTTCGTGTGTCAACTTGGCAAGACTATATAATTCCCAGTTATCACATCAAACGCTAATCTAGGTGTTGCTTTGAAGGTGTTTTGTAGATGTGATTAAAGTGCATAACCAGTTGACTTATTAGGAAGGGAGATTGTCCTAGATAATCTGGGTGGAACTGATTGAGGTATCTGAAAGCTCTTAAGAACAGTGCTTAGTCTTCCCTGAAGAGGAAATTCTGTCTGGGGGCAGCAGTTTCAGTTTGTGCCTGACAGTTGTAGATAACTCCCTTCCTGAAGGCCCGCCTTGTGATTTTCCAACTTGCCTAGCCAGCCCTGATAATTGCATAAGCCAAGTCTTTGCAATAAATCTCCTATTATATATTTCTTACTGATTCTGTTTCCCCTGGTTGAACCATGACTGACATTTATATTTCTGTAACTTGCTTTTTCACTAACAATATGTCTTAGAGATGGCATTATATTTAACTGCCGAATCATAGCACGTCATATGAATATACTCTATCTTATCTAATCATCCTGTTACTGGTGGATATTTTAGTTGTTTAGATTCAAAGTTAAATTAGATTCAAATTATTTTCATTTGCTGCTTTCGGAGTTTGCTTTATTGACTTCTTGTATCCAGCATTGCTATAATAAAATTTAACACCAGTTGGATTCTTGCTTCTTTGCAGATAATTATTTTTCTTCTTTGAAGGCTTTTAAGATTATTCTTCTCCTTTAATATTTCATAAGAACAGATTATTGGGGAGGAAAAAAATTTCCTTCTACTTTTCAAGCTTATTTGGATGTTTGGGAATTAGGTGTTTGCCCTGCCATACAGATCTGTCATTCAGATAAAACAAATTATCTCTGGTAATAGTTCTTTCTGGGCCAGGCCCCTATCTAAATTCTTTCAGGTCGTTAAGGGAGTAGTAAAAGTTTTTCCTGAGTTTGCTGGGTCTTGACTGTTTTCATTTTAAAATAGTCCACGTGCCAAAGTGACACATTTTGGGGAGATTTATTTTGAACCCCTTTAATATCTATGGTTGTTTCTCTTCCTGCTTCATTTTTATTAGTCCCTTTAAATCTGGAGACTCACTTCTTTTGATGTTCTCCTGTCATTGCTTTTATTATTATTTTTTGAGTCCTCTTTCTCTTTTTCCTTGGAACTCCTATTTGGTGGATTCAAGGTTTTCTGGGACTTTCTCTCAAGCCTCAACTTCTTTTTTTTTTTTTTAAAGATTTCTTTATTTGAGAGAGAGAGGGAGCAGTGGGGAGGGGCAGAGGGAGAGGGAGAGGGAGAAAAGGAATCTTAAGCAGACTCTGTGCTGAACATGGAGCCTGATGCAGGGCTCGATCTCACGACCATGACCTGAGAGGAAACCAAGAGTCAGATGCTTAACCGACCTAGCCACCCAGGCACCCCTCTCAACACTCAACCTTTATGTCACACTTCCCACCCAGTCATTCTGTTGTGCTGCATTTAGGGCTGGGTATTCAGCTTATTAACTTGCTCTTCCCTTGTGTCCATTCTATCATTCAGCCGATATATTGAATTTTATTGCAATAATAACAACATTTTTTATTTTTAAGATCTAAAGTTGCATTTTTATAATACCTGTTCTTTTTTCATAGTTATGATGTTCTTCTGAGGATATTAATTTCACTTCTATTAAAGCCTCATTTTATTTGCTCTATTAAGCATTTTTTCCCCTCCAGTATTAGTTGTGTGAATGAAGTTTGGTACCTCTCTTTCATGGGCACTGATTTTCCTCATATATTTGGCAGTTTTGGGTGTGGGTACAGTATTTGTTGAGGTCTGTCTTCCACGATGGGGAGAAGGTACAGGATGGGTTAGCGGATGTAGAACGCTAGGCATCCATACCCTCAGCGAGGACCACTTTGCTTGGCTGGCGTGACACCATTTGCAAGGGGCAGCTTAACTCTCCATAGTCACTTCTCCAGCCTGGAGCAGATGCCTCAGCGACTTGCTCCTTGACCACGGGGAAGAGGGTCTTTGCAGGAGGAGGAAGGCGGTCCATGCATCTAGCATCCATCTCGCATGCATCGCCTCTGAGTCTGGACACTTGCAGAGCATCCAGTTCGCAGCAGTTCTTTCCTCAGCCAGTCCTATCTCCTTTCTGGCTGTTAGAAATGGCTCAGGAGTTTTTCTTTTCTCTTGCTTTCCGGCACTGTTACAGATTTTAATTTTTCTTTCCCTGTCATTTGTAGGGATTTGGGGTAAGAGGGAAGGTGGAAGAGTGTTTGTCTCTTCCGGCGCAGAGATAAAATAAAGCGATTTTATCTCTTTTATCTCTGCACCATATTGCCATGAAATATTTGGGAGGGTTTAAGTTAATTTGCCAAGAACTTTGAAAAAAAAACCTACCTTTGTCTTAAATAATAATAGTAATACTAATTTTAGAATTAAAATAAATGATTTGATTAATAATCTAGAAATTAAAAAAGAAACCAAAAATATAAATTTTACAATACCCTATTCCCCTGGGATGCCTGGGTGGCTCAGTTGGTTAAGTGTCTGTCTTTGGCTCAGGTCATGATACCAGCGTCCTGGGATCGAGCCCCGTGTTGGGCTCCTTGTTCAGCAGGGAGCCTGCTTCTCCCTCTCCCTCTCCCTCCGCCCCTCCCCCTGCTTGTGCTCTCTCTCTCTCTCTCTCTCTCTCTGACAGATAAATAAATAAACTCTTTAAAAAAAAAATACCCTATTCCCTTTCTGTCAACCAAGTTCACACATCGTGCCATTAAATTTGCTGAAAGTTACAAAGGAAAGAATATCAGGTGTCAAACAAAGAATCATACAAACAAGGCATTTTTACATTTGTCTCCTAGCAGTAGGGGAAGAGATGTCTTTGCATTGTGAAAACCTCAAGGCTGCCTATCTTCATTGGCTGTTGAAAAGTAAACAAACAAACAAAAAACCTAAATGATTCTCATATAAAACCTTGAATCAAGACAAAGTTTAGCTGGTCAAGAACTGGAACCACGATAGCCTTCTGCATGAATCTCTTACAGATAGCTTGTCCAAAAGAACCTCACCTCCTTTAAAGATGAATTATCAAAAGGATTTCAGCTAAACACTACTGCTACCACTCAAGAATCAAAAAGGAAGAAAGTAGCAGCAAAACAAAGGACAGATGAATGCTCAACAGAAAAATTACTTCTGTAAAGTAGATGAAAATCATGCCCAGCTGTTTTGCTATGAATTTAAAACCCTTTTTGGAAATATTTACCACTGAGAGCACAAAGCAGTGATAAAAGAGGTCAGGAAGAGATAGCGTGACTGCATGAGAAAATGCAATGTAAGCTAATTGAGCAGAAAGAAAAATAAGGTTAAGAAAATAAAACCATCACTGAAAGAAGGGCGAAATTAGAAGGATCACAAGGGACAGTAGAGACTGTGGAAAACAAAATAAAGGACAATAGAAGCTAAAAGAAAAAAGTGGGTAGAATTTACCAAAATGAATAAAGTTTAAAACACATTAGAAAAAATGATGTGGAGGGGCGCCTGGGTGGCTCAGTCGTTCAGCATCTGCCTTTGGTTCAGGTCATGATCCCAGGGTCCTGGGATCGAGCCCCACATCGGGATCCCCGCTCCACGGGAAGCCTGCTTCTCCCTCTCCCGCTCTCCCTGCTTGTGTTTCCTCTCTCGCTGTCTCTCTCTGTCAAATAAATAAATAAAATCTTAAAAGAAAATGTGGAAATCAGAAAAGGAGATTCAGCATATGTATATTTGAATCTCAGAATGAGACAACAAATATTTAATATTTCTGACATAAAAATAAATACACACACACACAAAATTTTAAGAATATTTTGACCGGGTTTTTTGTTTGTTTCCTGCGAGGGGGTGTTTGGAAAAACAAAAGGCATCAGGTTTCTTTTTCTGCTTATGGCAAGGCCTTATGATGGTACTTAATCAGCTGCATAGATAGAACTGATTGAAAGTTAAGCATGGAGATTAGATCCTTGTAGAAATTAGTTACACCGATTTTATATAATCTGATTAAAGAGGCAAAATTTGCTTCATGTTAAAGTGTTTATTTTTTTGTTTTTTATTTTTTAATTTACTTTGTTTTAGGTGACCTTTGAGTGTAAAGAGTGCTTTGAGTAAAAGTTTTTCAAATAAAAAATTAGAAAATTTATTTGTTTAAATTAAAATTTAAAACGATTTCTCTGCTTTTTTGTTTAAGATGTTATTTATTTATTCCAGAGAGAGAGAGAGCGTGCATGTGCGAGTGGGGGGAGGAGCAGAGGGAGAGGGAGAGAATCTCAGGCAGGCTCCACGCTCAGTGCAGAGCCTGACACAGGGCTTTATCTCTCAACCCTGATACAATGACCTGAGTTGAAATCAAGAGTTGGACACTTCACCCACTGAGCCACTCTGGTATCCTGAAGAATCTATTTATTTAATTGTTTGAGAAATTGCTTCATTTTTTTCCTTCTCTCCTTCCTACTTTTCTTTTAGTTTATTTTGTTAGTTTTTTAAGAGTAGTATTAAGTTCCCTTCTTTTTAGTCCTTACTCCTTAATAAAGATGTCCTCTAAGAACAAGTTCGCTGTGCCCCATAGGTTTTGGTAGGGTGTGTTTCTTTTCCATTGCTCTCTGGATAGTTTGAATTTTCAGTTTAGCTGTCTTTGAACATTTGAAATTTTTGATTTAGGAATGTGTTTTTTAATTTCCAAGCTGTTTTGTTGTCATTTAATTTCTTATTTATTGATTAATGATACTGGTTTGGAATGAGACCATCCAACCCTCTGCCAGCCCCATGTCCATCAGCAGAAGCCAAGTTGGGAGTCTTGGAATTCAGCCCGCTTCTGACAAGACCTTTCTCCACAGCCCTCTTTCCTCTCCAAACATTTTTTATCTTGCTGTTACTTTCTGCCATAAAACCATCATACTGTTTGTCTCCTTTTAAGTAGTCATCACAACAAGCCCTGGCTTCCCAGGTTATTCTTCATCTCTGAGACTTTCATCTTCATAAGGTTTTGTACATCTTTTCTCACCCCCAGCTTCCCCTCCTTCTCAACTCTTAAGACATATTTACTCTATCCTCTGAGGTAGCAGAGGTAACATTTTATTGTTGATACTTTTAAAGTTTGCACACTCAGATTTGGGGATCTAGGTCCTCAATTATCTCTCTATTGGATCCTTCAGGCTTTTAGAGTATCCCTCTTGATGTCCCCTTACCCCGATGTTCTCCACCCTCCCTCCCCCCAAAATAACGAGCGGGTAAAGCAGGAATTTTTATATTCCTTGATGAGAAGGGGGAGACTGACGTAAAGAGGTGAAGCTCCTGCCTAGCTAGACCTCAGTAAGAGAGCTGAGACTAAACCCAGCCTCCTAACTTCTAACTTGGTATTCTTTTAATCACAACATAGTAATACAGATATAAAAAGATTAAATCAAACACAGATTTGAACAGAATGTCAAAAATGTTAAACATAAGAAGGAAGTAACAGAATTAAAATATATCCGTTAATTAAATGTGAATAGGTCCAATTCTACTAACTCATAGTGTCAGATGGAATTGAGGAGTACTTCAAAACACATAATGAAAGGTTGAAAATAAAGGGATGGGCCAGGCAAATGCAAACAGTGTAAAAGCGGAGGTGGTAATATAATGTAATTTAAAGTAGAATTTAAGGTTAATGCACTGGATATAATGAAATAAGATAGTATGTAATAATGAAAGGCCCAATTAATTAACAAAGTAGCTGTAACAGTCATAACAAGTAGGCACCAAACATAGATGGTATATTTCAGAGCAAAACCTGTTCAAAACACAAGAGAATTTGATGAAGATACAGTTATATTACGAGATTTGTTGTATCTCTTTCATAATTAAATAGATCCAGAAATCACAAATGAGACCATAGGGAAATAGAATAACACAATCAACAATTTTTTTTTTTTTTAATTTTAAATAATCCCTACACCCACGTTGGGGCTTGAACTTGCCATCCCAAGATCAGGAGTTGCATGTTCTACTGACAGAGCCAGTCAGGTGCCCCTCAATGAACAAGATTGATTTATTTCATTGAGAGAGATCCCGGGGGTAGGGCGGGGTAGGGGGGTGGGAAGGGCAGAGGGAGAGGGAGAGAGAGTCTTAAGCGGACTCTGTGCTGAGTGCGGAGTCTAACGCAAGGCTCGAATCCCATGACTCTGAGATCATGACCTGAGCCGAAACCAAGAGTTGGTCGCTTAACCGACTGGGCCATTCGAGGCACCCAATCAATAAATCTTTTGAGGGAAGAACTCATTACTTCAAAAGCCCATGGAACAGTTTTACAAAATCGGTCTTGGACTTAGTAGCAAAGTAAATCGTAAATCAGAAAGAAGCAGAAATTTTATACTACATGTTCTCTGGTAATTTATTCTTTTAGAAAATATTTTTGATCTGTTATATTCCTAGCATATGAGTAGGTAGTGTGGTTTTTTTTTTAATTACTATACAAATTGCCCTCATTTTGGTATACAGTTTTTTGAATTTTAACAGGTATTATACAAATGTATACAGTCATTTAATTATTACCACAGTAAGGATATTAAGCAGTTCCATCCTTCTAAAAAACTAGTGTCTTTTTAGTCATACTCTTCCCCGGCCTCTAGCCTCTGGCAGCCACTGGTCAGTCTTCAGCACTATAATTTTATCTTTTTGAGAATGTCCTATAAATGGAATATATCATGTAAAGTTTTCACTTTTTTTCACTTAGCATAATGCCTTTGAGCTGTATCCAAGCTCTTGCATGCCAGTAGTTTGTTTCTTGTTACTGCTGGGTTGTATTCCATTGTGTGTGGATGTTTCAGAGTTGATTTTTCCATCCACTTATTACAGGACATTGGATTGTTTCCAGTTCTTGGTGGTTATGATTAGACCTGTATAAACAATTTAGGTACAGGATTTTATATGAATATTAATTTTTATTTCTTTAGAGTAAATACCCAGTAATAGGATTGCTGGATCATATGGTAAATGCATGTTTAAGTTTGGAAACTATTCCATCCATGTTTTAATAAAGTGATCGTATCATTTTACATTTCCACTAACAGTATATAAAAGTTCCTGTTTCCACATCCTCACCTGTTATACTTAGCACAATCAGACTTTAAAACATTAACCGTTCCAATAGGTATGTATGTGTTGGTAGTCTCATTGTGGTTTAATTTGCATTGTCTAATGACCAGTGATGTTGAGTGTCTTATTTGCTGTCCGTTGAGCTGTATTTTGAGTGTGTGTGAGTGAAGTGTATAAATCTTCTGTTCATTTTTTGTTTTTTCTTGTTGAATTTTGAGAGTTCTTTGTATATTCTGCATATGAACCCCTTATTACGTGATATATGCTTTGCTGATATTTTCTTAGACTGTGGCTCCTCTTGTCATTCTCTTAACAGTTTATTTCTAAAAGCAGAAGTTTTTTATTTTGATGAAATCCGGTATACCAATTTTTTCATATTAATGATGGTTTCAGTGTTATATCTTTTGCTTAACAAAGGGTTGCAGTGATTTTTCTTAATGTTTTCCTCTAGAAGTTGTATGGTTTCATGTGTTACATTAGGTCTGTGATTCATTTTGAATTAATTTTTGGACACAGTATGAAGCATATGAATCGAAGTTCTGTTCTTTTCCTTTCTTTTTTTTTTCTCTTATATATTCTAAAACTATTTGTTGAAAAGACTGTCCTTTCTGTAGTGCATAGCTTTTGCACCTTTGTAAAAACTTAGTTGTTTATATATGGTAAGTCTATTTCTGGATTCTCTTCTAGCCCATTAATCTATTGGTCTCTTATGTCAGGGTGCTTCACTGTCTTGATTTCTATAGCCTTTTTTTTTTAAGATTGTATTTATTTGAGAGAGAGAGAGAGCACATGAGAGGGGTAGGGTCAGAGGGAGAAGCAGACTCCCTGCTGAGCAGGGAGCCTGATGCGGGATTCAATCCAAGGACTCCAGGATCATGACCTGAGCTGAAGGCAGTCGCTTAACCAACTGAGCCACCCAGGCACCCTTGATTTCTATAGCTTTATAGTAGGCCTGGAAGTCATATATTGTTAGTCTACCTATTTTGTTACTTTTTTCAAAATTATTTTGGCTCTAATGTTTTTCTGTTTCCCGATGAATTTTAGAATCCGTTTGTTGATTTAAAAATAAAAGCCTGCTAGGATTTTTATAGGGGTTGCATTGACTCTATATAGATCAATTTGGGGAGAACTGACCTTTTAACAATATTGGGTCTTAACGATCACAGAACAAGTTATGTGTCTCCATTCATTTAGGTCTTTCAAAATTTCTTTCAGAGTGGTTACATGTCTTTTACATCTTTTGTCAGATTTAGCCCTAAATAGTCAATAGATTTTTATTAAAAAATGTTATTTCAAGAGAAGAATCCTTTGTTTATTGCTGATATTTAGAAATACAATAGATCTTTTAAACGTTTAGTTTGTATCCGCCAACCTTGCTAAACTTGCTAAGTAGTTCTGCGAGCTTTTTTTTTTTTTTAAATCTTGTAGATTCCATTGAATTTCTACATTTTTTCTTTCCAATCTGGGTTCTTTTAATTTCTTGTCTTATTGCCCTGGCTTAAAGAAAAAAAAAAGAAATCTTAAAAAAGGTGAAGAGCCTGATATCCATCTTTTGTTCCTGGCATGAAGGGGAAAAATACTCAGTTTTTTACCATTAAGTGTGTTGTTAGCTGTATGTTTTTCACAGATGCCCTTTATCAGGCTGAGGAATTTCCCTTCTGTTTCTGATTTGCTGAGAGGTTTTGTCAGGAATGCATGTTGGATTTCGTTAAGTGCACTTCCTGCATTTGTTGATGATCATATAATAAAGTCCCCATTGATCTTTTTTTGCTCTAAATTTTTTATTGTTATGTTAATCATCATTCCTTTCCCCATTGATTTTTTTCATTGTTTAGGATAACCCCACTTGGTTGTGATGTGTTGTTGTCTTATACATATTTTTATTAGTTACGCTAAAATTTTGTTTAGGATTTTCATATGTCATCATGAAGGATATTAGTCTGTAGCTTTTAATTATAATGTCTTTGGTTTTGGTATCAGGGTAATGTATAACTCATAGAGTGACTAAGAAAGTATTCACTCTTCTTCACGTTCCTGGAGGAGTTTGTTTAGAATGGATTATTATTTAAATGTTCAGTAGAATTCACTCTGGGCCTGGAATTCTTTTCATGGAAAGGTTTTTAACCGTAGATTCAATTTCTTTAATAGATGCAGGACTCTCCAGTTATCTATTTATTTTTAAATCATGGTAAAGTAAACATAAAATTGACCATGTTAACCATTTTTAAGTTTACAGCTCAGGGGCAATAAGTACGTTTGCATTGTTTTGCAGCCATCACCACTATCTGTTTTCAGAACTTTTTCATCACCTCAAAGAGGAACTCTGTACCAATTAAACAATAGCTTTCACTCCACTTTCCCCTCAGCCCGTGGTAACCTTTCTTCTGTCTTCTGTTTTTATGAATTTGCCTGTTTTAGATACCTCCTAGGTGGATTCACACAGTATTTGCCCTTTTGTGAGTAGCTTCTTTCACTTAGCTTAATGTGATCAAGGTTCATACATGTTGTAGCATATCTCAGAATTTCATCCCATTTTATGACTGAATAATGTTCCATGATATGTATAAACCACATTTTGTTTATCTGTTCATCGAGCACTTGAGTTGCTTCAGCCTTCTGTTGTAATACTGCCGTCAACATTGTTGTGCAAATATCTGTTTGAGTTTCTGCTGTCACTGCTTTTGGGTATATACTAAGAGTGGAATTGCTGCCTAATACGCTAATTGTATTTTCAGCTTTTTGAGGAAACATCAGATTTTCTTCTGTTCCTAGTTTGTTGAGCGTTTTTTATCATAAAAGGATGCTGAGATTTGTCAAATACTTTTCTGCATGAATTGAGATGATCATGTGTTTTTCCCCCCATTCATTCTTTAATGGGATATATTATTTTGAGTGATTGCTCATATTCCACCAATCTCGTATTATGGAGGTAAAACTCACTTTATCATGGTGTATAATCCTTTTAAGAGGCTGCTGAATTACGTTTGCTAGTATTTTGCTGGGGATTTTTTGCATCAGTATTCCTCTGGGATATTGGTCTATAGTTTTATTTGTAGCATCTTTGTCTGGCTTTGGGATCAGAATAGTGCTAGCCTCCTAGAATGAGCTTGGAAGTGTTCCTTTCTCTTCCGTTTTTTGAAAAGTGAGGAGGGTTGGTGTTAACTCTTTAAATGTTTGGTGGAATTTACCAGTGGAGCTATCTGGTCCTGGGCTTTTCTTTCTTGGGATGATTTTGATTACTTACGGTCTCTTCAGATTTTTTTTTTAATTTTATTTATTTGAGAGAGAGGCAGAGTGAGAGAGAGTGAGCACAAGCAGGGTGAGGGGTAGAGAGAGAAGCAGACACCCCGCTGAGCGGGGAGCCCAATGTGGGGCTCTATCCCGGAACTCTGGGATCATGACCTGAGCCGAAGGCAGACGCTTAACCGACTGAGCCACCCAGGGGCCCCAGATTTTCTTTTTCTTGATAAGTCGATTTTGTCAATTGTGTGTTTTCAGGAATTCGTTCATTTCATCTAGGTTATCCAGCTTGTTGGTGTATATAATCATTTTTTTGGCTGTAAAATTAGTGGTAATGTCCCCACTTTCATATCTGTGTTTTGTAATTGGAATCTTCTCTTTTTCCTTCGTCTAGTTAAAAGCTTGTCAGTTTTGTCAATCTTTAAAAAGAAAGAAAGAAAGAAAGAAACCAGGCCTTGGGCATGGATTTTTCTCTATTGTGTATCAATTCGCTTTGTCCTTTAATTTGGTTCTGATCGTCATTATTTCCTTCCTTTTATAGCCCTTAGTTTGCTCTTCTTTTCTAGTCCCCTAAGGTGTAAAATTAGGTTATTGAGTTGAGATATTTCTTCTCTTATAATGTGTTTAGAGCTGTAAATTTCCCTCAGCACTGCTTTTGCTACATCTCAAATTTCGGCGTCTTGTGTTTTCATTTGTCTCAAAGTATTCTCTAATTTTCTTGTGATTTCTTCTTTGGCCCATTAGTTGTTGTTTAAAAGGGTGTGATTTAATTTGCACATGTTTGTGAATTCTCCAGTTTTCTTTCTGTCACCGATTTCTAGTTTCATTAGGTTATGATAAAAAATACTTCAGATGAGTTTAGTCTTTTAAAACTTATTCATACTTGTTTTGTAGACACCATAGGGTCTGTCCTGGAGAATGTTTCATAGGCGCTTGAGAGAACTGTGTTCTGAAGTCGTTGGGTAGCATGTTCTCCGGGGCCTCACTGGTCTTTGCTGTTGTTCCGCTATCCTATTTCTCTGTTCTCTCTCTGGTTGTTTGATCCATTATTGAAAGTGGTGCATTAAGATCTCCAACTAATACTGTATTTGTCCCTCCAGTTATGTGAATGGTTGCTTCATAGATACTGGGATCTGTCCTTTGGTGTATGAGTCTCTTAAGAGACAGCATGTACACTTGGATCTTTTTTATAGATTTATTTATATACTTGGGTACTATTTTTATATATATTCCACCAACACCACCTTTAATATAATTACTGGTAAGGGAGGATTTACTACTGACATTTTGCTGTTTGTTTTCTGTGTTTCTGTGTGTCTCAGAGAGTTTTTGTCACTTATTTCCTCCATTACTGCTGCCTTTGGGATTAGTTGATTTCTTACAGTGACATGTTTTGATTTCCTTTTGTTTAAATTCTTTAGGTATTTTGTTTGTGGTCTGTTTCTTTTTGAGTCAATTCTGATAGTTTTTAATCTTTAATGGAAATTGACATTTCATCTGAATTGTCAAATTTTTTGGCATGAACTTGTTTGTAACATTTCCTCAGTTACCTTTTCACCTCTGTATAATCTGTAGTGATGTGATCTTTCTCATTCTTTATAATGGTAATTTTTGTCTTTGTTTCTCTTGATCACTTTGGCTAGAATTTATCAGTTTCTTGATTTTTCCTTATAGAACCAATGTTTTGTTTCATTGATTTTACTTACTTATTTTTATCTATTTTTAAGGATTTTATTTATTTATTTGAGAGTGAGAGAGAGTACAAGCTGGGGGGCGGGGCAGAGAGAGAGGGAGAAGCAGGCTCCCCACTGAGCTGGCAGCCTGACATGGGCTCTATCCCAGGACCCCAGGACCATGACCTGAGCTGAAGGCGGCTATTAAGCTGACTGAGCCACCCAGGGGCCCATTGTGTCTTCATACTCACTTACGTTTTCTTCTGTGATGTCTAATTTTTGTTAACCTCATCTCACGTATTTTACATCTCAGACATTGTCACTTTATCTCTAGATGTTTGATTTGGGTCTTTTTAATCTCATGTCTACTTTTTAAACATGTGCTATACATTTAAAATAGTTTTTAATTTCCTGTGTGCTAATCCTAGCATCTTTGTTCTCAGTCAGTTTCTGTTGATTGCCCTTTACTTCTGACATGGCAGATGATTCCATTGATTTGTTCTGGTTTCTCACTGACAAGGATCTCTTTATGATACAGTTGATAATATCTTTGGTAAACTTTCATGTTCCATTCACTGCTTGTTTTAAAGGTTTTATTGACCATAATGTCTAGTTTTAACTGAACTACCCCTCACAAAATAGCAGATATGCCTAAAAAAAGATTACTTTAAAAAAACTGAATTAAATATTGTATTAAAAGTGCAAGCCCAAACGAACAACAAGAAAAAGCTAAAATGGCAGTTCTTCTGTGGATATTGTGATTTATAAGAAATACATATTTGGCTCCTGGCAGAGAGTTTTTAAAACCCTTTGACTTGCTTAACTGATCAAAGCAGTGACGACGTCTTTTGCTTTTCATAACTAGCCCCTTCCAACCGTACCCGACTTTATGTTAGCGCTCTGACTTCTGGAAAGCCTCTAAGGGTGGAGGCTGGTTGCCTGGAGAACCACCCATGTGATTAGAGGGTTGGGATTTTCAGTCCTACTGTCTCCTACCTCAGGAGAGGGGAGAGGGAAGAGGGACGGGAGATTCTGTCCAGTCACTGAAGGACAGTGATTTAATCAATCATGCCTGAGTAATGAAACCGTCATAAAAATGCTAAATTTACTGTTTCTGAGAGTTCGGTTTTGGCAAACACATGGAAGTTCTGGGAGGATGGCATGCTTGGAGAGGGCATGGGAGCTTTGTGCCCCTTCCCCCCATACTTTTCCTTATTTGTCTCCTCCATCTGGCTGTTCCTGGGTATATCCTTTTATAATAAGATGATACTCTAGTGAGCAACTCTTCCTGAGTTCTGTGAGCCACAAATTAATGCAATCAAGGGAGGAGATTGTGGGAACCTTTGATTAATAGCCGGGTGGTCGCAAGCACAGGTAACAACCTGGATTTGGGATGGCATCTGAAATGGGAGTGCAGCAGTCTTATAGGACTTCTTATTAGTTGGCCCTTACCCTGTGGGATCTGACTGTATCAGACTGAATTGAACTGTAGGACACTGATGGCCGTCCCTGGACAGTCAGAGAGTATCTGGTCACAGAAGTGTTCAGTGTTGTAGGAGAGTAGAGGAGATACACAGGAGTGTTTTTCTCTAAGACGTTCAGCTTCAAACTGTTAAGAGCTCCTTGTCATCCACATGAGGAGGTTGAACAGATGGTTTAATCAAATCTAGTAAGAAGTTGGCAAAGTCAGATTTATTGAAAAGATTCCTACTGTGGCCACCTTTTTATAAAAGCAAGTTAAGAGCCACTGGCGAAACAGAAGAACCAGACTTGGTGAAGAAGCCGTTTGAGCAGGTGAAAGCTAAAGAACTCAGTGTCTGCATAGGAGATTCACCAGAGGGACCAAGGAAAGATGAAACCGGGACTTGCAGGGTCTGGATCCAGATGGGGTGCCCTTTCAGGCTACCTGTGTGTATTGACTTTGGTGGTAGGATGCCAGTGGGCATTGTTACCTGAGGATGTTCTCTGTCACTTTCAGATCTAATATCTCAGAAGAGTAACTTAATGATACATATGACAGAGACCGTCACTAGACTGTCAAGAAACATATGAAAAACAGGAAATTGTAAAAGGGAAGAAGGAGATTGGGAGAGGGAGGTAAACACAAACATTTTGGGAAAAGTGAGTTTCTTTTCTTGGGTAGCTAGGAAAAAGTCAGTCTGCCCTTGAGCATGTTGTCTGGAGTAATTAGGAAAAAAAAGTTCTTTATGCTCTGAAAAACTTTGAGAATTTAACTGGAGAGTGTGTATGACAGGTTTTCTCTATGTAATGTCTACAGTGGCCTTAATTTAGTACCTGCACCAAGTCAGAACCATTTCCCTCATCTGAATTTTCTCAGGCTTTGTTCTGTTTTTAAAGTATTATGAATAAAATGTAAATAATTTCATACTTTTTTAAAAAAGATTTTATTTTTATTTTATTCATGAGAGACAGAGAGAGGCAGAGGCAGAGGGAGAAGCAGGCTTCCCGCGGAGCAGGCAGCCCGATGTGGGACTCCATCCCTGGACCCTGGCATCATGACCTGAACCGAACGCAGATGCTTACCTGACTGAGCCATCCAGGCGCCCTTCATACTTTTTATATAAATGGTGTGGCATAATATTTATTTATCTAGACCTGGTGAATACAAGATTGTTTAATAGGAGATTTTTGTTTGTTTAGCTGCGAAGAAACTTTAACTTAAATTTTCCTGGGAATATGTTATTAGCACTGTCATAATTGCCCCTGATTCTAGGTATGGCTTTATCAACTCCTTTATCACTCTAGCCCAAAACACAAATTTTTTTTTTTAAATCTTTGGCATACAGAAAGACCTGGTAAAGTGCATTTTTTATTACCTAATTTGTGTTTGTAGTGGATCACCAGAAATCATCCAAGAATTACTCATGTATTTCCATATTGGTGACAGGTGTTCTCGTAAGCATTTCGTATATGAGGGTGCTGTTCATCTTACTTGTGACTGTTCTGAATTAATTGTGACAAGCTCTAATTAGAGCTTTTGAAAGTTTCATTCCAGGCTTCTTGAGCTGATGTTTTGCCTCTAGCCAGGGGGATAGACTGCACATTAATTTTGATACTCTTTAAAGACATGTGCGCAGTTACTGTTCATTTAAGCCAGATGGCATGTGTCAACTCCTGTTCCTGGAAAGGGAGAGGTTTTTTGGTGGGGGAGGGGGGCTTTGTAGTAAAACCTTACGTGTCTTCTTATGGAGCTCTTCTCTTTACATAATAAATTAGTACGTGTCTTCTTATGGAGCTCTTCTCTTTACATGAATTAGTACTTACAGAAGATTTTCATAGCAATGTAAGGGCTCCTCCTTTCACTTATGAAGAAGATTCCTAGGGGATTGGGCACAGATGTTTTCGTGTGTAAATTCTTTTGCAGTTGTGCAGTAGCAAGGGATCACTGATAAAGTTACATAGAACGAATACTGTTTTTTAGGATAAAAACAAACCAAGAATTCATAAGAGAAGGAGTAAGTGGCCCTTTTATGTTTTTACCAAGCTGCTTACAGTCAGAATCTGAGTCAGGGGATTGGCTGGCTCTGGACAGAACTCTTAATGATGGAGTGTCGATGCATTTGGAGCCCCTTAGAAAATTGCTCTGATCCAGAGTCAGCCATAGATAGTCTTCTCTACACGAGCACCGTGAATTCCAGCGCTTGGCTTTTAATGTGCATCATGAATCACCTTACATTGAAGTTTATTTTTCCATGAAAATTTTTATTTTTTTCAAGCAAGTACAGGTAAGTAAGTGTTTGAATTCTGCAAGCATTTGGTTTTCATTTATCCTGACTAAACCTTAAGCTGCTGAACTTTAGTGACACTTTTTGATTTTCAGATCCATAACTCCCAAGAATTTAGGGTGTGAATTTGGGTATTGGTAAAGTGGCTTTTCTATGTTCTTATTTTCTTGGAAATTGATTTTACAAGTATTATTTTACTGGGATGCTTATCAACATTTTCATTTTTTTCAAAGTGTTGACTTTAAGGTGAAAACAATTTCAGTGGATGGCAATAAGGCTAAACTTGCAATTTGGGTAAGAGTTTTAAAAATGTATTTTGTATAAATATTCAACTTGCATTTTTTAAAGAAGCAGAAGTTGATGTGTGTAGAGTTCTAGAGGGAAACAATTTGTATGAAATAATTTTTGGACAATTTGTTGGTTAATGGATAAACAATAAATGGCTATGTTTTATATTGGGTAATGAGGCAGAGACTTGTTCCACTTAATCAAAATTTTAAAATATACAATCCCTTAAGAATACTGAAAAACAAACTGAGGGTTCTAGAGGGGAGGGGGCTAGGGGGATGGGTTAGCCTGGTGATGGGTATTGAGGAGGGCACGTTCTGCATGGAGCACTGGGTGTTATGAACAAACAATGAATCATGGAACACTGCACCAAAAACTAATGATGTAATATATGGTGATTATCATAACAATAAAAAATTTAAAAAAAAGAATACTTAAAAGCAGAATAAAGTATAGAAAAATCATCTTATCTGCCAGAAGGGATTATTGCTATTGAATACGTTTCTTTAAAGTTTTAAGAAGACAGTGTATACTCAGCTAACACTGAAGGCAGTTGTTGGGGAGAAGGGGATGAAGTGATGCTCAGGAAAAAAAGTATTTTTCATGTTAGTCTGTTCGTATATTCCTGAAATTTGAATTTGCCAACTTTGGATCTATTTTCTACTCTCAGTGCCTAGTCTTTACTTACTGTCCTTTCATTTGCCTGTGAACCCAAACATTCTGATACATGTTGCTTTCCTAAGACCTTTTCATGATAGTGCTGACCAAATAAAATAGCCATAACTGTCAAAGACGTCCAAGATGCTTAGTGTCTGTCTCTGTCTGCCCGTCTCTCTCCCACTCCTGTCTACCTACCTACCTACTTCTCTCTCTCTATCTAAATGATTACCAATAGATTACATTACATATATAATTTATAAAACTATGCTCTTATATATCGGATTCCCACATATACTATGAGAACTAAATATATAAATACGTTTTTGTTACATGGGATAATTGGAACTGGTTAGCGGTCATCACACTGAGATGTACTTCAACATGGTGATGAAGTAGTAACTGGGCATCAGTTACAGATTGAAACAGCACGTGTTTATGTATTGTGTGATCTGATTCATTTTCCTGGCATTCTCCAAATGGCATATTATTTCTAATACACATTTTATCCCAAATAACAAGTAACTGTGTAAGTGTGTCTCATGTTTTTCTGTTAATTTTTTTCTAACATGCAATACTTTACACGATCGGTAGCCTATTGGCCCCCTCCCCAAAATATAATTATGATATTGATAAGAATAGTAATGTCTAACAGAAAACAATTTGGAAAATGTTGGACTAGGCCATAATAAAATATATCGAACAGTTTAAGAATGCTAGCTTCTCCCTGTACAAAAGTGGGAGCCTGATTTTCTGTATACTTTTCATGGTTGAATTTATCCCTTCTTTCTGCCCTTGCTACTGTTTTGTGAGATACACGTGTTAGAATAGGATCTAAGGCTTGGTGGTTTCCGTGAGATCTTTCTTTTATGCAAGAGGTATTGTTAAATTTACTTTTTAGTTCCTGTATAATAAAAAGGTTGGCAGGTATTACTGAAGTGACATCTTTATCATAGGCGTATAAATATTTTTTTAAATAAGAGGCTCAATCTCAGAACCCTGAGACCCTCATGACCTGAGCTTAAATCAAGAGTCAGAAGCCCAACTGACTGAGCCACTCAGGTGCCCCAAATGTTAATGTTCTTGTGTGTGAGTGTGTGTGTGTGTTTGTAATACTAACTCTGTCATGTGCTGCAAATATTGTTTTCCTGTTTGTCATTTGCCTTCAAATCTTGTTTAGGATGAGTGAGTGTGTGTATGGGGTATGGATGGTGTGGGGAGAGATGTTCTTGCCATACCAAGGTTTTAGTATTTTTGTGGTCAGACCAGTTTTTTTTTTCATGAATTTGGGTGTTACGTCATATTTAGGAAGGCCTCCTCACTCATAAATAGAAATACATGAGTCCATTGTTTCCTCTAATTCTTCTGTGGTTTTATATATATATATATATGTAAATCAGTTCCTCTCCTGCTTCGATGCTTCTCCTAGGATCAGTCAAGTAGAATAATCAAGTACAGCCCTGTCCTCACTGCTCCCAAAAGTGCCGCACACACATCACGGCCTACTTGGCACCTCTAAAGCTATTTTTCTCTATATCCTGCCCTCACTTCCACTCCCACATTTTAATATTTAGTCTTTCCAGATCCTTCCTTGTCCTTTGTCCATTTCTAATCTTTAATAATCTCTTTTCTCCTCTCCCATCAGAGAAGAAAACCACAGATAGTAAGCTCTGCTTTTCTTATCTTACAAGGATGCTATTACACTTATTGCAAATTCCTATCTTGAAAACAAAAACAAGCAAAAATCTTAACTTTTGACTATGTAAGCCTATAAATTTTATAGGTGTAATATATTCTGATCCAATATTGTGGCATAGGGTGTTTGCTCAAATTATCATACCTACTTAAACATTTTTATAAGTGGATCCAAAAAAATCAAGACTCTAAATAGCTGGATTAATTTAAATATTTGTGTGTAAATATTTTTTACTGTAGTATTTTAACATTAAACATTATTTTTTGGCTCTAGTCTTTTTTGTTTGTTTGTTTTTAAGATTTTATCTATGAGAAAGAGCAAGAGAACCTGAGCAGGGGGAGGGGTAAAGGTGGAGAAACAGACTCGACACTGAGCATGGAGCCTGACATGGGGCTCAGTCCCAGGATCCTGGGATCATGACCTGAGCTGAAGTCAGACGCGTAACCAACTGAACCACCCAGGCGCCCTGCTCTGGTCTTTATTTTTAAAACACTGGGCTTTATGGATATTTTAACTAGAATCACAGTTCTGATTTTTAAAAGATTTATTTATTTATTTTAGGGGGAGGGGCAGAGGGAGAGAGGGAATCCTTAAGCAGACTCCCCACTGAGCACAGAGCCCCACATGGGGCTCTATCCCAGGCCCCTGAGATCCGGACTTGGGCTGAAATCAGGAGTCGGATGCCCAAGGCACTCCACAGTTCTGATGTTTATGTTGTGTCTCCTCAGAGCAGTTACTAAGTGGATCTCAGTGACTATCAAGGGAAACAAGATTCATATTCAAATGCTTTCCACTGTTTCTGGAAATTAATTTATTAGAGTGTGGATACGGTTTTGATATGAAAACAGAATTTTTCTGTTACAACCAAAAGTCTTGTGACTAAAATATTTCTTGCTTGGTCCTTGCCCTAACCTATATCAAATTATCCAAAGTATAATCTGCTTTAGATAGTAAGTACACGTCACTTGATGCACCTTTAATTTATATTACTGTTTTTTGAAAAGTTGAGTCAATATGCAAATTGAATAATTTTAAATATCAGAGGTTTTGTAAGAAACTTTGAAGCAAAGGGAATTTTTGTAAAGAGAGAAATCATTTTTATCATAAATTTATCTGTTTAGAAAGTTTAATTTTGTTAATTTTTTCACTTCAAGATGGCAGGGCTGGGGGCAGTTTCTGTAGTGGTGAGAGTCTGGAAGCAAGGACATTCTGCATTTATGTAAGCGTAGCTGGGGAAGAGTAGTAGATTTGCAGAGTGGTTTACTTTGAAAGTTATTTTCCTCTTAAGTTTCTCTTCTGGGGCCATAAATTACTCATATATTCTCTACCTGTTGCTCTTATATTAAAGCAGTCTCTATTTTGGCCAGGGACAGAAAGTAGGTAAGTAGGAAAGTAAGTAGCTGGAGCCCGTCACTGCTGGTTTAAAATGCCTCTGCAATCTTATAAATCTCTTAGAGGTTACGAACATGTTTTCTATCTGAAGGAGCGTCTGCTTGCCCCATAGCTAAACTCGGATTTACAACCATGAGACTGGCAGCTAAGTTGATGTTTGACATATGTCTTCACTTTTCTTCAGGTTATTTGATATTAGCAGACTGGAAACTTTTTCTTACAGGGCAGAGAGTAAATATTTAGTCTAATCCTAAGGCAGGCCATGTGGCATTGCATAATCGAACAGGCCTGGCTGTGTTCCAGTAAAACTTTATTTAATAAGACAGGTGGTGGGCGGAGGGAGCCGTTTGTCAACTGCTGCTTTGCATGATCTTAGGTATCTTGAAGCCACAGTCCAAGGATGGTAGAAAGAAGACAGAAGGAACCAGGTCCGGAAGTACAGACTTGTTAATTAGTTTGGGTTGGTTGGTTCGTTGGTTTCCAAGGAAAGTTGAGCAACTGTCCTGTGGCAAGAATTGCTCTAGGCACTGGGGTTAAACCGATGATTAAGCAGATGAGGTCTCTTTCCTCACGAAACTTGCACTTCCTAGCTGGTGTGCATCTTTTATGTTCCTCTCCCCCAATATGTGTCAGAAACATGTGATAGCAAGTGGTTTGGTTTTATGCATTTTCCGAAAAGAAGATACAGAGAAAATACTTTTAAGAGTCCAACCTAAAAATTGCTTACCTAAAATAAGACATTCCTGTAATTCTCTTTAAAAAAAAAAAAACAAGTGGTTCTCAACCTTGATTCTACATTAGAATCACCCAGGAAGACTTTGAAAACTTCTGTCTTACTGTAGACCAATTAAACCAGAATCCCTGGGGGTTGGACCCAGGCATTGGAATTTTTCATTTCCCAGGAAATTTCACTATGCTTCTGAAGTTGAGAACCATGGCTTTCAAGGAAATGGGTTTCATGTGTGATAAAAATCTTGAAGAAATACCCCTTTACTTAGATGCATTTTTCTAGAGATGAGTCAGTATTTATTAATTTTATTTTATGTAACCCTTTTCAGTAAGAGAACACATCTAATTTAAATTTCAAGATTTAAATGAGCTTGTGCATGCATATTTTTAATAATGCTGTTTGACTTTCTACTCTTAATACTATTTATACTTTTTAAATTTAGTAATAATTGGTTGTCACCTTTAGGATACTGCTGGTCAGGAGAGGTTCAGAACATTAACTCCCAGCTATTATAGAGGTGCAGAGGGTGTGATATTAGGTAAGGTTTTACTTTACGATACTGCTTTAAAAATGTTGTTTTATTATTGCAATTTCTGATTTTCCTTATCTGTGAAGGTCAGTGAGTTTTTAGTTTTCTTCAGGGGTACCTTTAGGTAACTTGAAGTTATATTAGCTTCATTTAATATTAATGAATATTTAAACTTTCAAAATTTCTTTTCAGTCCTTTGTCTAACAATTAAAAGAGAAAGATCAGATTAATTTATTTGGTTTAAAAGCACATGTTGATGAAGACATAATTGAGGATTAATCCACATGTAATTGGTCTGTCTGAAGAGTGTTACCAGAAACTGATCTTCAGTCAGCAGTGCATTAACATTTGCTGTGCGTTTATAAAGAAAGAAGCATGCTAGTTGCTTAGTTGAATCTGTTTTATGAGTCCTAAAAAGTCTAACAAAGCACTTAACATCGTTGATTCATAATCATACAGAATTTAAAAACCAAATGTGGATTCTCATTGTAAGTTGTTGAAAAGTGCTTGTTACCAATATTCCTGGGAAACTTTTAAAAATAAATATTGGTCAATTTTAGGGAAAATTGTCTTTTTATATTATATCATAAATAGTGAGGTTCTAGGTTCATTTCATTAATTTAACAGCAACTCTTATTTTGGTTTAGCATCTTTAAGTTTAGAAAACACCTTTTTTTTAAAAAAAATTTTTATTTATTTATTTGACAGAGAGCAGGAGAGCACAGGCCGGGGAGCAGCAGAGGGAGAGGGAGAAGCAGGCTCCCTGCTGAGCAGGGAGTCAGAGGTGGGGCTCGATCCCAGGACCTGGGACCATGACCTGCCCCGAAGGCAGTTGCTTAAGCAACTGAGCCACCCAGGCGCCCCTAGAAAACACTTTAAATTAATAAGTTCTTTATATGAATAAGCCCTTAATATATTTTAATGCAGTGGGTTGGAAGATGAAAGTGATAACAGGGAGACAATCAGGATCTTATCCGTTAAGTTTACATATTTTTTCAAAGTTGCAAATTCTGGTCCTTGTAAGAAACAAATTAACAGGGTCATAGATGTTTGAATCCATGGAAAAAAGTTTGGTATTTTGCCACAGATTTGGATCTGAATGTTTTCGTTTTTGGATAAATGTCTTTTATTGTTAAGAACGGGAACAGCTGTTGTTTTGCTTAAATTAATTTTCAGTTATCACCCAGGATATAATTTCATTTCTCTCACGGTGTGTCTTAATGAAATTGAAGTGTGTGTATGTATATGTTTATTATTATTCTTTAATACACTTGTTTCTTCCATCTGGCTGAGTAGATACTGATTGTTAAGCATTTGAAGGCTTAGAAACAGACTTGCCTATATAGAAATATTAGCTTGTAGTGACATATCAGAAATATAATGCCATTGCTCTTATTTTTAATGCTTATTTAATAAGTGACCCTTTTTATTTCAGTTTATGATGTCACAAGAAGAGATACCTTTGTCAAATTGGATAATTGGTTAAATGAATTGAAAACATACTGCACGAGAAATGACGTAGTAAACATGCTGGTTGGAAATAAAATTGGTAAGGTAAGAAGTCAGACACTTGGCATTTTGACTGTATTTTGGTAGCTTTTCTTAATCCTTATATTTACCTTTTAGGAAAATCGTGAAGTCGATAGAAACGAAGGCCTGAAATTTCCACGAAAGCATTCCATGTTATGTATAGGTAGGTGTGTGAACATTTATCCTTTCATTAGTAATGAGGAATTTTAAAATGGAGTTTTTGCTACATTTTTCTCTTTATGAACAGTAAAATGTATGTACTTAGTTCATCATTTTCTTGTGCTAACTGTAGAGCCAGGTTCATTTTTCCTTCTGTAAAAAAAAAAAAATTGGATCTTTTTTTTTTTTGGTTTTGGTCAAACTTTTTATTTAGTATTCTGTAGTTGCTTAACACACACTTAAATGGTCTTATTGGGGGAGGGGAAAGGGGAGGCTCTTGTAGATTCCCAAGGAAATGTCAGAAAGGCAAAATATGGCCAGCATTATCCATTTGCTTTTTTGGGTTTACTGGGTGAATAGCACTTTCCTTACATAAGCATCTGATCTCAGGTTTTTCATACTGAGAACATTGAGATTTCAGTTGAAGACACTCTGAAATCCTAGAGTAGCATACCCCGACCACCCTCTAATAGCTAGCTTGTTTGTATAGGCAGAAGGATTCACCTCTCCATTTTAGATGGCTAGATGTTTGTGGAAGGTCTTAGAATTGCTTTGCCTCATTTACTGGGAAAAATCAGATATAGGAAGTGGCCTTTAGGGACACTTTTAACTTGAAAAATTACAACACTAGTACACAAGTCAAGTCTTAACACATTTAACATTTGCTTATTGAAAGCAATGTCATAAAGTCAAATAAGATTAAACAGGTTTTACTTTTTTTTCCCTCACAAGAACATAAAAATTATGGAAGGGGAACTTAACAGGAAATTTAAAAAAAAAAGTAACACAATTTTTCCTTTTAGTAGTCCTTGGGTAGTTATGACAGAAAAGGTTCCACTTTTTTGTTTGTTTCTTTGAACAGGGATTTTGGTCCAAAGTTTTGTTTTTAATATCTGCTTCTGACTCCCCCTCTATCAGATTGGCTTCCTCCACGGCCACCACCTCTTGGTGCTCCGCGGCTTGAACTGCTGTAGGAATCACGTGGAGGAGGGTACCCCCTTTCCATAGAAGGGGGAAGCCCTCTTTCTTGTCTGCCAACCCGATCACGACCACTTGAGTAGAGATCACTTCGGCTGCTTGAGTAACTGTCTCGACTTCCACCATATCCGTCACGTGAGCTGCTGTAATCATCATAGCGACTGCTTCCACCATAAGATGGCGGGGGCCCTCGTGTAGGTGGAGCACTACGTGAGTTACCCTAACTCTCATATGAATCTCTGTAGGAACCTCCACTTGGATGATCTGAATAGTCACGATCACGACCATAGCCATCTCTATCACTATAGCCTCTCGATGGGTAGTCATCACGTGAACTGGAATGACCATAATCACGGTAAGTATAATCTCTTGGTGGTGGTGCATAATCTCTTGTATCACGAGAACTTGGGTAATCTCTGCTTGAATAGCTGTCTTTAGTAGAGTATCCATCATCTCTTGGGGACAAATAAACATCTCTACCAGAGGGCAGGGGTTCCCGTCAAGGTGGGCCTCCATAACTATCTCTTCCACGTGACACAGGAGCTCTTCCTCCCATTCCACTGCTGCTGCGAACTGGTCCTGAAGGGGCAGATCTTTTAGGAGGAGGACCACCACTTCGTGGTGGTGGTCCTCTTTTTTCTGGAAGTGGTCCCCTGGAAGAACTCATGTTAAAATTCATGGAATAGCCACCATCATCCATGTGCCCTCCACGTGAGGGAGTCCCCTGGTTCCTCCACTTCCTCCTCTTCCACCTCTAAGACCTCTTGGAGGGCCTCTGCTTCTTGGAGGTGAAGGTGGTCCACGTCTACCACTTTCAAATGATGGTTTAGTGGCCCGTTCTACTTTGAGGGCTTTTCCATCTAAGGACTTTCCACTCATGTCTCTGGCTGCATCCTTAGCATCTGCTGGGCTCTCAAAGGTGACAAAAGCAAATCCTCTCGGTTTGTTGGTTTCACGATCTTTCATCAATAGAACTTCCACTATTCGTCCATATTTGCCAAATACTGCTTCAAGGGCTTTTTCATTTGTTTCTGTATTGAGGCCACCAATGAAAAGCTTTCCTGGGCGATCTGCTTCAACCATTTTTCCCCCGCTGGTGAGACACGGAGGGGTGACGACGGTTCCAAGCTCCTACGAGCTCGCCGGCAGGGGCTTCGTAGTAGCTCAGCACGAGCGAGTGCCGCCGGTTCCGAGAACGGAATAGGGAAGCCGCTAGCACTACTGCGCAACGAGCAAGAATTGGATCTTATTATGTGAAGTTGTATAGGACACAGATCATTCCTGTCAGAATACAGCGGCATTCGGCAAAGCCAGGCACCCAGTGTGTGTTGTACCTTGCGGGTCCTTGTGCTGGCAGCAGTGGTACCACCTGGGAGTTTGTTAGAAATGCTTCATTTCAGTCCCAACCCACCTTTTCTGAATTAGAATCTGTATTTTTTTTTTTAAAGATTTTATTTATTTACCTGTCAGACAGAGCACAAGCAGGGGGAGCAGCAGGCAGAGGGAGAAGCAGGCTTCCCACCTGAGCAGGGAGCCCGAGGCGGGACTGGATCCCAGGACCCTGGGACCATGACCTGAGCCGCAGGCAGACGCTTAACTGACTGAGCCACCCAGGCGCCCCTGGAATGTGTATTTTAACAAGATCTTCATGTGACTTGAATGCATATTAATACTTGAGAAGCATGGTAAAATAGGGTTTGGCAGACTATAGCATGGGACCAAATCTGGTTCCACCATTTGTGTTGGAACACAACCTTGCCTGTGCATTTACATGCTGTGCGTGGCTGCTTTTGTGCTTCATGGCAGAGTTCAGTGGTTACAGCAGAAACCATATGGCATTCAAAGCGTAAGATATTTACCATCTGGCCCTTTACAGGAAAAGTTTGTTGACCCCCTGTCTAGAAAAGTGGACAAGCTCTATCACTGTGGAGCTTTTTTAACGTTACAGGTTCCCTGGGCCTTGTCACAGGTCTGAAACTGGGCCTGGAAGACCGTTTCTAAAACCATCCTAGTTGATTCTGATGTGAAGCCAGCTTTAGGAATTACTGGTTTAGCTATTCCACTGTTAGAATCTTTTAGGAATTAGGAAATGGAAATAAAAGAACATCATCTATAGATAGAAGCAGGGTGCTGTAAGTGGAAGGTAATAGGCAGTTTTAGAAAGGAATTGAGTACTACCTTTTCTGTTTACTTGCTGCGTGTCCTTCATTTTGATACATTAGTTCAGTAAACGTTTACTGAACACTGAGACTATAACAAACAGATGAACAAAATGGACAAAGTCCCTGCCCTCATGAAGCTTACATTCTAGTAGAGGAAACAGACTTAAATAAGTAAGTAGTGCTATGAAGGAGAGAGAGTATGATGGCGATGGGAGGTAATTAGGGGAAGTTCTTGGAGGTAGTGCCATTGGAACAAGAATCCATAAAATGAAGATCTAGAGGGAGAACATCTCAGGCTGACAGAATAGCAAATATTTCCTGAGGTAAGAACGAGTTTAGTGTGTTTAAGGGATAGGAAGAAAGCTTGTGGGCTGGGAGCATAGTGTATGTTGGGGGCAAAGGTGGTGACGGTGGAAGGTGAAATTTAAAAGGTCATGTTGGGCCTTGTAGGGTATGGTAAAGAAATGGATTTTATTCCAAGTGTGGAAAGCAGGGGAGTAGTGCTGTGATCTGATATTCTTCTAAAAAGACCTGTTTGTACAGAAAATGGTCCATGAGAAGCAGAAGCAAGAGGCTTGTCATGGCCCAGATGAATAATGCTGGTGCCTTTGACTATGGGAGTGGTTGTGGGTGGCTTCCGGAAGGTTGGCAGATCGAGGAGATATTTGGTTGGTAAAGGTGACAGGCTCTGCTGATAGATTGGGTATTTTTTTTAAGGATTTTATTTTTTTCATTTGACAGAGAGAGAGAACTCAAGCAGGGGGAGTGGGAGAGGGAGAAGCAGGCTTCCTGCCAAGCAGAGAGCCCGATGCGGGGCTCGATCCCAGGACTCTGGGTATTGAGGATAAGGAAAGAGCAATCAGGGGTAACTCTGAGTCTCTGGCATTTAGGATGAAGACATTGGATTTGACAAGATGGAGAATGCTGGTATTTTTTAAAAGAAAAGTTTCAACCAGGCATGCTGGGGTGGCTCAGTCATTAAGCGTCTGCCTTCGGCTCGGGTCGTGATCCCAGGGTCCTGGGATCGAGCCCTGCATCGGGCTCCCTGCTCGGCGGGAAGCCTGCTTCTCCCTCTCCCACTCCCCCTGCTTGTGTTCCCTCTCTCGCTGTGTCTCTCTCTGTTAAATAAATAAATAAAATCTTAAAAAAAAAGAAAGAAAAGTTTCCACGGAGTGGTGAGAACAAAAACCTAGTTAGAGTACAGTTGACCCTTGAACAATGTGGGGGTAGGGGTCCCGACACCCGCCCCCCGCAAGTCGGAAATCTGCGTATAACTTTTGACTCCCCCAAAACTGAACTGCTAATTGTCTATTGCCCTGAAGTCTTACTGATAAAGTCAGTTAACACATGTTCTGTATGTTGTGTGTATTACATACTGTATTCTTATGGTAAAGCTAGAGAAAAGAAAATGTTATTAAAATCATAATAGAAAATACCTTTACGGTACTGTCCTGTGTTTATTGAAAAAAAGCCATGTGTAACTGGAACTGCACAGTTCACACTGGTGTTGTTCAAAGGTCAGTTCGAGTCTGAAGAGAAAATGTGAAATAAGGAAGTGGAAACGGCTTACATAGGTTAAGTTTTGATGACAATTTTGCTTCGAAAGAGAGGGAGAACCCAGGTGGCTTCTAGAAGAGTGTGTGGGCTGGAAGGCAGGGTGGTTGGTTACTTGGTTGGTTAGTAAGATGCACAGTAATTTTGGCAGGCTTTTTAAAGCTGACTGATGTGATCCAGTAGTGAGGGCACATGATTCTTCAGTGAATGAGAAGGGATGGGATCCGAGAAGTAGAAAAGGGGATGCTCCTAGATAGCAGCAGGGACAGTTCATCCACTTTCCCAGGAGCGAAGGCAGAGCCTAAGGTCACAAATGCAGACAGGTTGGTGACTCTCTCGGTGGGATGATCAATGCTCCTGTCAGATCGTTTCTATTTTTCTCAGCATAAAGTTAGGTCATGAGCTGAGATAAAGGAGTTTTGTGATAAAGGAATAAGAGAGTCATCTCAGTGAAAAAGGTCCTTTCTTACGTCCCATCACGTTCCTCAAACCTTAACCTAAGAGGGCAGGGGCCCTGGATCGCAGGGTCTTTTTTTTTTTTTTCGCCCAGCGGTACCTTTGGGCCCTGGTGCAGATCCAACCCCGCGTCCCCTGCGCGCTTCCCACTGTCCGGCTGCACGGGCACGGACGCGGCGTCCGGCCTGTTCAAAAACCGAGAACCCGATCCATCTCACTTCCCTGCCTGGCCTTCTCCTGTGGCCCTACCCGGGCGACCGACAGCAGCGCGCGTCGTCGCCTCGGACGCGGGGCGGGTGGGTGGAGTCGGCTGAGCGGCCGCAGCGGCGGCGGCAGCTAGTGGGTCCTTTAGTGGCTCTGGGGCGGGGCTGTGGGGAGGGCGCCGACTGACCGACGGACCCCGCCGGGATGGGGAGTGTGGCTGCTCCGCCAGGGTCCTGCGGGTGGGAGAGACGCTCCGCGACCACGGGTGTCCGGAGCCCCTCCGTGTTGTGCTAGAGATGCTCTTCCTCTCGGTGAGTTGTTTTTCTGTCTCGGCGGGCCGGCTCCTCGGCCTAGGTCACGCCCCGGGGAGGAGGAAGGAGCTGGGCCACCTCGATCTGTGTGGCCTGGATAGGGCCGAGCGACGGGGCAGTGACCAGCTGCGTGGGCCTCCTCCCTTTGGGCATGTTGATCCGCGGCTGCGCTCCCTGTTCCAGTTTCATGCAGGCGCCTGGGAAAGCTGGTGCTGCTGCTGCTGCCTGATTCCAGCCGACAGACCTTGGGCCCGGGAGTGGGGCCGGCGCTGGCGGCTGGAGATGGCCGACCCGAGATCCGTGCACGAAACCAGGTTTGAGGCGGCGGTGAAGGTGATCCAGAGTTTGCCGAAGAATGGTAAGTGCGCTGGGTCCCGGCTGCAGAAGCCTCCCCCCGAGGCCGGAGGCCCCGGTTTCTGAACCTCGCCTCCTTTAGTCTTTCTGCTTGTCGTCTTGCTGATTTAACCTCCTTCGTTTCTGCGTTTAAAAAGGAATGTAATTGGAGGGAAGGTAAAGAGTGTTAATTAATTACCTGCTGATCTTTCAAGATTGTGAGTAGTTTTTATTGCTGAAAACAGAAGTCTTACTTAATGACTGCGGATTAGGATATGTTTTAAAAAAAAAACTGGGCTGGGGATGCTTGGTGCCGCATGCTCATGAAGTGTACTATTTAAGCCTTTCAGAAACTTTCGATGTGAAGGGAGGGAAAGGAAAGAATAGCTATACTCACTTGTAAAATGATTTATTTTAATAAATACATATGATTGTGACTTTTTTGTGTGTGCTGTTCTCTTGTTCTAGTATTCTGTTTCTTATTCTTATATCGGGCCTTCCTTGCAGCTTAGGAGAAAAGTCAGTCCAGTTGTTCCTTTGTATTTAATGTGTCATTTCTCAGGCGACTTTCCAAAATTTTTCTCTTTATCCTTGGCTTTTAGCAATTTGACCGTGATGTGTCCAGGTGTGGTTTTCTTCAAATTTATCCTGTTTAGAGTTTACAGAGCTTTCTGAATTTGTAATTTTATGTGTTTGACCAAAGTTGGGAAGTTTAAAGCTGATATTCAAATATTTTTTTCTGTGGAGAGGCTCGGCAAGGGGAACTTTTATCTTTTACTTCCTATCCTTCTTCATTATATGAATTATTTTTCACAATAAACTTATATTTTTAAAAAAGATTTTATTTATTTATTTGATAGAGAGGGAACACAAGCAGGAGGAGTGGGAGGGGGAGAAGCAGGGAGCCCCACGTGGGGCTTGATCCCAGGACCCTGGGCTCGTGACCTGAGTCGAAGGCAGATGCTTAACGACTGAGCCACCCAGGCGTCCCTAAAATTGTATTTTTTTAAATGATGCCTTTAAGCACTATTACTGTGCCAGAGCATAAAACTCACTGAATACTCACTGAATACACCGTTATCGCAGTATTTAACATGTTTTCTATTTAATCATGAATTGTCTTGGTAACGAATATTCAACACTGTTTAATAAAAATTCATTAATTGGAGATTCAAAAGGTTTTGAAAACAAATATACACAAAATAGTATTCTTTTCGTAATCTCAAACGTCAGACTAGGGGAGGACATATGAGGGGGTTATTATTAAGAGAACAGGGGCCCCTGGGTGGCTTAGTAGCTTAAGGGTCTGCCTTTGGCTCTGGTCATGACCCCAGTCTCCTGGGATAGAGCCCTGCATCGGGGCTCTCATATAATATGTGTGTGACAGATTATACTTTATCGGGTGTCTTACACACAGAATATATACAATACCTTATGTTGATAAGCATCCCAGTAAAATAATACTTGTAAAATCAATTTCTAAGAAAATAAGAACATAGGGCGCCTGGGTGGCTCAGATAGTTAAGCATCTGCCTTCGGCTCAGGTCATGATCCCGAGGTCCTGGGATCGAGTCCCGCTTCGGGCTCCCTGCTCCTTGGGAGCCTGCTTCTCCCTCTGCTTCTCTCTCTTTCTCTCTCCCCCCCGTCTCTCATGAATAAATAAATAAAATCTTTAAAAAAAAAAAGAAAAGAAGAACATAAAAAAGCCACTTTATCAAATTCCCAAATTCACACCCTAAATTCTTGGGAGTTATGGATGTGAAAATTAAAAAGTGTCACTAAAGTTCAGCAGCTTAGGATTTAGTCAGGATAAATGAAAACCAAATGCTTGCAGAATTCAAACACTTACCTACATGTACTTGCTTGAAATAAATAAAAATTTTCATGGAAAAATAAACTTCAATGTAAGGTGATTCATGATGCACATTAAAAGCCAAGCGCTGGAATTCACGGTGCTCATGTAGAGAAGACTATCTATGGCTGACTCTGGATCAGAGCAATTTTCTAAGGGGCTCCAAATGCATCGACACTCCATCATTAAGAGCTCTGTCCAGAGCCAGCCAATCCCCGGACTCAGATTCTGACTGTAAGCAGCTTGGTAAAAACATAAAAGGGCCACTTACTCCTTCTCTTATGAATTCTTTGGTTTTATCCTAAAAAACAGTATTCGTTTTATGTAACTTTATCAGTGATCCCTTGCTACTGCACAACTGCAAAAGAATTTACACACGAAAACATCTGTGCCCAATCCCCTAGGAATCTTCTTCATAAGTGAAAGGAGGAGCCCTTACATTGCTATGAAAATCTTCTGTAAGTACTAATTCATGTAAAGAGAAGAGCTCCATAAGAAGACACGTACTAATTTATTATGTAAAGAGAAGAGCTCCATAAGAAGACACGTAAGGTTTTACTACAAAGCCCCCCTCCCCCACCAAAAAACCTCTCCCTTTCCAGGAACAGGAGTTGACACATGCCATCTGGCTTAAATGAACAGTAACTGCGCACATGTCTTTAAAGAGTATCAAAATTAATGTGCAGTCTATCCCCCTGGCTAGAGGCAAAACATCAGCTCAAGAAGCCTGGAATGAAACTTTCAAAAGCTCTAATTAGAGCTTGTCACAATTAATTCAGAACAGTCACAAGTAAGATGAACAGCACCCTCATATACGAAATGCTTACGAGAACACCTGTCACCAATATGGAAATACATGAGTAATTCTTGGATGATTTCTGGTGATCCACTACAAACACAAATTAGGTAATAAAAATGCACTTTACCAGGTCTTTCTGTATGCCAAAGATTTAAAAAAAAAAATTTGTGTTTTGGGCTAGAGTGATAAAGGAGTTGATAAAGCCATACCTAGAATCAGGGGCAATTATGACAGTGCTAATAACATATTCCCAGGAAAATTTAAGTTAAAGTTTCTTCGCAGCTAAACAAACAAAAATCTCCTATTAAACAATCTTGTATTCACCAGGTCTAGATAAATAAATATTATGCCACACCATTTATATAAAAAGTATGAAGGGCGACTGGATGGCTCAGTCAGGTAAGCATCTGCGTTCGGTTCAGGTCATGATGCCAGGGTCCAGGGATGGAGTCCCACATCGGGCTGCCTGCTCCACGGGAAGCCTGCTTCTCCCTCTGCCTCTGCCTCTCTCTGTCTCTCATGAATAAAATAAAAATAAAATCTTTTTTAAAAAAGTATGAAATTATTTACATTTTATTCATAATACTTTAAAAACAGAACAAAGCCTGAGAAAATTCAGATGAGGGAAATGGTTCTGACTTGGTGCAGGTACTAAATTAAGGCCACTGTAGACATTACATAGAGAAAACCTGTCATACACACTCTCCAGTTAAATTCTCAAAGTTTTTCAGAGCATAAAGAACTTTTTTTTCCTAATTACTCCAGACAACATGCTCAAGGGCAGACTGACTTTTTCCTAGCTACCCAAGAAAAGAAACTCACTTTTCCCAAAATGTTTGTGTTTACCTCCCTCTCCCAATCTCCTTCTTCCCTTTTACAATTTCCTGTTTTTCATATGTTTCTTGACAGTCTAGTGATGGTCTCTGTCATATGTATCATTAAGTTACTCTTCTGAGATATTAGATCTGAAAGTGACAGAGAACATCCTCAGGTAACAATGCCCACTGGCATCCTACCACCAAAGTCAATACACACAGGTAGCCTGAAAGGGCACCCCATCTGGATCCAGACCCTGCAAGTCCCGGTTTCATCTTTCCTTGGTCCCTCTGGTGAATCTCCTATGCAGACACTGAGTTCTTTAGCTTTCACCTGCTCAAACGGCTTCTTCACCAAGTCTGGTTCTTCTGTTTCGCCAGTGGCTCTTAACTTGCTTTTATAAAAAGGTGGCCACAGTAGGAATCTTTTCAATAAATCTGACTTTGCCAACTTCTTACTAGATTTGATTAAACTATCTGTTCAACCTCCTCATGTGGATGACAAGGAGCTCTTAACAGTTTGAAGCTGAACATCTTAGAGAAAAACACTCCTGTGTATCTCCTCTACTCTCCTACAACACTGAACACTTCTGTGACCAGATACTCTCTGACTGTCCAGGGACGGCCATCAGTGTCCTACAGTTCAATTCAGTCTGATACAGTCAGATCCCACAGGGTAAGGGCCAACTAATAAGAAGTCCTATAAGACTGCTGCACTCCCATTTCAGATGCCATCCCAAATCCAGGTTGTTACCTGTGCTTGCGACCACCCGGCTATTAATCAAAGGTTCCCACAATCTCCTCCCTTGATTGCATTAATTTGTGGCTCACAGAACTCAGGAAGAGTTGCTCACTAGAGTATCATCTTATTATAAAAGGATATACCCAGGAACAGCCAGATGGAGGAGACAAATAAGGAAAAGTATGGGGGGAAGGGGCACAAAGCTCCCATGCCCTCTCCAAGCATGCCATCCTCCCAGAACTTCCATGTGTTTGCCAAAACCGAACTCTCAGAAACAGTAAATTTAGCATTTTTATGACGGTTTCATTACTCAGGCATGATTGATTAAATCACTGTCCTTCAGTGACTGGACAGAATCTCCCGTCCCTCTTCCCTCTCCCCTCTCCTGAGGTAGGAGAGAGTAGGACTGAAAATCCCAACCCTCTAATCACATGGGTGGTTCTCCAGGCAACCAGCCTCCACCCTTAGAGGCTTTCCAGAAGTCAGAGCGCTAACATAAAGTCGGGTACGGTTGGAAGGGGCTAGTTATGAAAAGCAAAAGACGTCGTCACTGTTTTGATCAGTTAAGCAAGTCAAAGGGTTTTAAAAACTCTCTGCCAGGAGCCAAATATGTATTTCTTATAAATCACAATATCCACAGAAGAACTGCCATTTTAGCTTTTTCTTGTTGTTCGTTTGGGCTTGCACTTTTAATACAATATTTAATTCAGTTTTTTTAAAGTAATCTTTTTTTAGGCATATCTGCTATTTTGTGAGGGGTAGTTCAGTTAAAACTAGACATTATGGTCAATAAAACCTTTAAAACAAGCAGTGAATGGAACATGAAAGTTTACCAAAGATATTATCAACTGTATCATAAAGAGATCCTTGTCAGTGAGAAACCAGAACAAATCAATGGAATCATCTGCCATGTCAGAAGTAAAGGGCAATCAACAGAAACTGACTGAGAACAAAGATGCTAGGATTAGCACACAGGAAATTAAAAACTATTTTAAATGTATAGCACATGTTTAAAAAGTAGGCATGAGATTAAAAAGACCCAAATCAAACATCTAGAGATAAAGTGACAATGTCTGAGATGTAAAATACGTGAGAGGAGGTTAACAAAAATTAGACATCACAGAAGAAAACGTAAGTGAGTATGAAGACACAATGGGCCCCTGGGTGGCTCAGTCAGCTTAATAGCCGCCTTCAGCTCAGGTCATGGTCCTGGGGTCCTGGGATAGAGCCCATGTCAGGCTGCCAGCTCAGTGGGGAGCCTGCTTCTCCCTCTCTCTCTGCCCCACCCCCCAGCTTGTACTCTCTCTCACTCTCAAATAAATAAATAAAATCCTTAAAAATAGATAAAAATAAGTAAGTAAAATCAATGAAACAAAACATTGGTTCTATAAGGAAAAATCAAGAAACTGATAAATTCTAGCCAAAGTGATCAAGAGAAACAAAGACAAAAATTACCATTATAAAGAATGAGAAAGATCACATCACTACAGATTATACAGAGGTGAAAAGGTAACTGAGGAAATGTTACAAACAAGTTCATGCCAAAAAATTTGACAATTCAGATGAAATGTCAATTTCCATTAAAGATTAAAAACTATCAGAATTGACTCAAAAAGAAACAGACCACAAACAAAATACCTAAAGAATTTAAACAAAAGGAAATCAAAACATGTCACTGTAAGAAATCAACTAATCCCAAAGGCAGCATTAATGGAGGAAATAAGTGACAAAAACTCTCTGAGACACACAGAAACACAGAAAACAAACAGCAAAATGTCAGTAGTAAATTCTCCCTTACCAGTAATTATATTAAAGGTGGTGTTGGTGGAATATATATAAAAATAGTACCCAAGTATATAAATAAATCTATAAAAAAGATCCAAGTGTACATGCTGTCTCTTAAGAGACTCATACACCAAAGGACAGATCCCAGTATCTATGAAGCAACCATTCACATAACTGGAGGGACAAATACAGTATTAGTTGGAGATCTTAATGCACCACTTTCAATAATGGATCAAACAACCAGAGAGAGAACAGAGAAATAGGACAGCGGAACAACAGCAAAGACCAGTGAGGCCCCGGAGAACATGCTACCCAACGACTTCAGAACACAGTTCTCTCAAGCGCCTATGAAACATTCTCCAGGACAGACCCTATGGTGTCTACAAAACAAGTATGAATAAGTTTTAAAAGACTAAACTCATCTGAAGTATTTTTTATCATAACCTAATGAAACTAGAAATCGGTGACAGAAAGAAAACTGGAGAATTCACAAACATGTGCAAATTAAATCACACCCTTTTAAACAACAACTAATGGGCCAAAGAAGAAATCACAAGAAAATTAGAGAATACTTGAGACAAATGAAAACACAAGACGCCGAAATTTGAGATGTAGCAAAAGCAGTGCTGAGGGAAATTTACAGCTCTAAACACATTATAAGAGAAGAAATATCTCAACTCAATAACCTAATTTTACACCTTAGGGGACTAGAAAAGAAGAGCAAACTAAGAGCTATAAAAGGAAGGAAATAATGACGATCAGAACCAAATTAAAGGACAAAGCGAATTGATACACAATAGAGAAAAATCCATGCCCAAGGCCTGGTTTCTTTCTTTCTTTCTTTCTTTTTAAAGATTGACAAAACTGACAAGCTTTTAACTAGACGAAGGAAAAAGAGAAGATTCCAATTACAAAACACAGATATGAAAGTGGGGACATTACCACTAATTTTACAGCCAAAAAAATGATTATATACACCAACAAGCTGGATAACCTAGATGAAATGAACGAATTCCTGAAAACACACAATTGACAAAATCGACTTATCAAGAAAAAGAAAATCTGGGGCCCCTGGGTGGCTCAGTCGGTTAAGCGTCTGCCTTCGGCTCAGGTCATGATCCCAGAGTTCCGGGATAGAGCCCCACATTGGGCTCCCCGCTCAGCGGGGTGTCTGCTTCTCTCTCTACCCCTCACCCTGCTTGTGCTCACTCTCTCTCACTCTGCCTCTCTCTCAAATAAATAAAATTAAAAAAAAAAATCTGAAGAGACCGTAAGTAATCAAAATCATCCCAAGAAAGAAAAGCCCAGGACCAGATAGCTCCACTGGTAAATTCCACCAAACATTTAAAGAGTTAACACCAACCCTCCTCACTTTTCAAAAAACGGAAGAGAAAGGAACACTTCCAAGCTCATTCTAGGAGGCTAGCACTATTCTGATCCCAAAGCCAGACAAAGATGCTACAAATAAAACTATAGACCAATATCCCAGAGGAATACTGATGCAAAAAATCCCCAGCAAAATACTAGCAAACGTAATTCAGCAGCCTCTTAAAAGGATTATACACCATGATAAAGTGAGTTTTACCTCCATAATACGAGATTGGTGGAATATGAGCAATCACTCAAAATAATATATCCCATTAAAGAATGAATGGGGGGAAAAACACATGATCATCTCAATTCATGCAGAAAAAGTATTTGACAAATCTCAGCATCCTTTTATGATAAAAAACGCTCAACAAACTAGGAACAGAAGAAAATCTGATGTTTCCTCAAAAAGCTGAAAATACAATTAGCGTATTAGGCAGCAATTCCACTCTTAGTATATACCCAAAAGCAGTGACAGCAGAAACTCAAACAGATATTTGCACAACAATGTTGACGGCAGTATTACAACAGAAGGCTGAAGCAACTCAAGTGCTCGATGAACAGATAAACAAAATGTGGTTTATACATATCATGGAACATTATTCAGTCATAAAATGGGATGAAATTCTGAGATATGCTACAACATGTATGAACCTTGATCACATTAAGCTAAGTGAAAGAAGCTACTCACAAAAGGGCAAATACTGTGTGAATCCACCTAGGAGGTATCTAAAACAGGCAAATTCATAAAAACAGAAGACAGAAGAAAGGTTACCACGGGCTGAGGGGAAAGTGGAGTGAAAGCTATTGTTTAATTGGTACAGAGTTCCTCTTTGAGGTGATGAAAAAGTTCTGAAAACAGATAGTGGTGATGGCTGCAAAACAATGCAAACGTACTTATTGCCCCTGAGCTGTAAACTTAAAAATGGTTAACATGGTCAATTTTATGTTTACTTTACCATGATTTAAAAATAAATAGATAACTGGAGAGTCCTGCATCTATTAAAGAAATTGAATCTACGGTTAAAAACCTTTCCATGAAAAGAATTCCAGGCCCAGAGTGAATTCTACTGAACATTTAAATAATAATCCATTCTAAACAAACTCCTCCAGGAACGTGAAGAAGAGTGAATACTTTCTTAGTCACTCTATGAGTTATACATTACCCTGATACCAAAACCAAAGACATTATAATTAAAAGCTACAGACTAATATCCTTCATGATGACATATGAAAATCCTAAACAAAATTTTAGCGTAACTAATAAAAATATGTATAAGACAACAACACATCACAACCAAGTGGGGTTATCCTAAACAATGAAAAAAATCAATGGGGAAAGGAATGATGATTAACATAACAATAAAAAATTTAGAGCAAAAAAAGATCAATGGGGACTTTATTATATGATCATCAACAAATGCAGGAAGTGCACTTAACGAAATCCAACATGCATTCCTGACAAAACCTCTCAGCAAATCAGAAACAGAAGGGAAATTCCTCAGCCTGATAAAGGGCATCTGTGAAAAACATACAGCTAACAACACACTTAATGGTAAAAAACTGAGTATTTTTCCCCTTCATGCCAGGAACAAAAGATGGATATCAGGCTCTTCACCTTTTTTAAGATTTCTTTTTTTTTTCTTTAAGCCAGGGCAATAAGACAAGAAATTAAAAGAACCCAGATTGGAAAGAAAAAATGTAGAAATTCAATGGAATCTACAAGATTTAAAAAAAAAAAAAAGCTCGCAGAACTACTTAGCAAGTTTAGCAAGGTTGGCGGATACAAACTAAACGTTTAAAAGATCTATTGTATTTCTAAATATCAGCAATAAACAAAGGATTCTTCTCTTGAAATAACATTTTTTAATAAAAATCTATTGACTATTTAGGGCTAAATCTGACAAAAGATGTAAAAGACATGTAACCACTCTGAAAGAAATTTTGAAAGACCTAAATGAATGGAGACACATAACTTGTTCTGTGATCGTTAAGACCCAATATTGTTAAAAGGTCAGTTCTCCCCAAATTGATCTATATAGAGTCAATGCAACCCCTATAAAAATCCTAGCAGGCTTTTATTTTTAAATCAACAAACGGATTCTAAAATTCATCGGGAAACAGAAAAACATTAGAGCCAAAATAATTTTGAAAAAAGTAACAAAATAGGTAGACTAACAATATATGACTTCCAGGCCTACTATAAAGCTATAGAAATCAAGGGTGCCTGGGTGGCTCAGTTGGTTAAGCGACTGCCTTCAGCTCAGGTCATGATCCTGGAGTCCTTGGATTGAATCCCGCATCAGGCTCCCTGCTCAGCAGGGAGTCTGCTTCTCCCTCTGACCCTACCCCTCTCATGTGCTCTCTCTCTCTCTCAAATAAATACAATCTTAAAAAAAAAAGGCTATAGAAATCAAGACAGTGAAGCACCCTGACATAAGAGACCAATAGATTAATGGGCTAGAAGAGAATCCAGAAATAGACTTACCATATATAAACAACTAAGTTTTTACAAAGGTGCAAAAGCTATGCACTACAGAAAGGACAGTCTTTTCAACAAATAGTTTTAGAATATATAAGAGAAAAAAAAAAGAAAGGAAAAGAACAGAACTTCGATTCATATGCTTCATACTGTGTCCAAAAATTAATTCAAAATGAATCACAGACCTAATGTAACACATGAAACCATACAACTTCTAGAGGAAAACATTAAGAAAAATCACTGCAACCCTTTGTTAAGCAAAAGATATAACACTGAAACCATCATTAATATGAAAAAATTGGTATACCGGATTTCATCAAAATAAAAAACTTCTGCTTTTAGAAATAAACTGTTAAGAGAATGACAAGAGGAGCCACAGTCTAAGAAAATATCAGCAAAGCATATATCACGTAATAAGGGGTTCATATGCAGAATATACAAAGAACTCTCAAAATTCAACAAGAAAAAACAAAAAATGAACAGAAGATTTATACACTTCACTCACACACACTCAAAATACAGCTCAACGGACAGCAAATAAGACACTCAACATCACTGGTCATTAGACAATGCAAATTAAACCACAATGAGACTACCAACACATACATACCTATTGGAACGGTTAATGTTTTAAAGTCTGATTGTGCTAAGTATAACAGGTGAGGATGTGGAAACAGGAACTTTTATATACTGTTAGTGGAAATGTAAAATGATACGATCACTTTATTAAAACATGGATGGAATAGTTTCCAAACTTAAACATGCATTTACCATATGATCCAGCAATCCTATTACTGGGTATTTACTCTAAAGAAATAAAAATTAATATTCATATAAAATCCTGTACCTAAATTGTTTATACAGGTCTAATCATAACCACCAAGAACTGGAAACAATCCAATGTCCTGTAATAAGTGGATGGAAAAATCAACTCTGAAACATCCACACACAATGGAATACAACCCAGCAGTAACAAGAAACAAACTACTGGCATGCAAGAGCTTGGATACAGCTCAAAGGCATTATGCTAAGTGAAAAAAAGTGAAAACTTTACATGATATATTCCATTTATAGGACATTCTCAAAAAGATAAAATTATAGTGCTGAAGACTGACCAGTGGCTGCCAGAGGCTAGAGGCCGGGGAAGAGTATGACTAAAAAGACACTAGTTTTTTAGAAGGATGGAACTGCTTAATATCCTTACTGTGGTAATAATTAAATGACTGTATACATTTGTATAATACCTGTTAAAATTCAAAAAACTGTATACCAAAATGAGGGCAATTTGTATAGTAATTAAAAAAAAAACCACACTACCTACTCATATGCTAGGAATATAACAGATCAAAAATATTTTCTAAAAGAATAAATTACCAGAGAACATGTAGTATAAAATTTCTGCTTCTTTCTGATTTACGATTTACTTTGCTACTAAGTCCAAGACCGATTTTGTAAAACTGTTCCATGGGCTTTTGAAGTAATGAGTTCTTCCCTCAAAAGATTTATTGATTGGGTGCCTCGAATGGCCCAGTCGGTTAAGCGACCAACTCTTGGTTTCGGCTCAGGTCATGATCTCAGAGTCATGGGATTCGAGCCTTGCGTTAGACTCCGCACTCAGCACAGAGTCCGCTTAAGACTCTCTCTCCCTCTCCCTCTGCCCTTCCCACCCCCCTACCCCGCCCTACCCCCGGGATCTCTCTCAATGAAATAAATCAATCTTGTTCATTGAGGGGCACCTGACTGGCTCTGTCAGTAGAACATGCAACTCCTGATCTTGGGATGGCAAGTTCAAGCCCCAACGTGGGTGTAGGGATTATTTAAAATTAAAAAAAAAAAAAATTGTTGATTGTGTTATTCTATTTCCCTATGGTCTCATTTGTGATTTCTGGATCTATTTAATTATGAAAGAGATACAACAAATCTCGTAATATAACTGTATCTTCATCAAATTCTCTTGTGTTTTGAACAGGTTTTGCTCTGAAATATACCATCTATGTTTGGTGCCTACTTGTTATGACTGTTACAGCTACTTTGTTAATTAATTGGGCCTTTCATTATTACATACTATCTTATTTCATTATATCCAGTGCATTAACCTTAAATTCTACTTTAAATTACATTATATTACCACCTCCGCTTTTACACTGTTTGCATTTGCCTGGCCCATCCCTTTATTTTCAACCTTTCATTATGTGTTTTGAAGTACTCCTCAATTCCATCTGACACTATGAGTTAGTAGAATTGGACCTATTCACATTTAATTAACGGATATATTTTAATTCTGTTACTTCCTTCTTATGTTTAACATTTTTGACATTCTGTTCAAATCTGTGTTTGATTTAATCTTTTTATATCTGTATTACTATGTTGTGATTAAAAGAATACCAAGTTAGAAGTTAGGAGGCTGGGTTTAGTCTCAGCTCTCTTACTGAGGTCTAGCTAGGCAGGAGCTTCACCTCTTTACGTCAGTCTCCCCCTTCTCATCAAGGAATATAAAAATTCCTGCTTTACCCGCTCGTTATTTTGGGGGGAGGGAGGGTGGAGAACATCAGGGTAAGGGGACATCAAGAGGGATACTCTAAAAGCCTGAAGGATCCAACAGGGAAATAATTGAGGACCTAGATCCCCAAATCTGAGTGTGCAAACTTTAAAAGTATCAACAATAAAATGTTACCTCTGCTACCTCAGAGGATAGAGTAAATATGTCTTAAGAGTTGAGAAGGAGGGGAAGCTGGGGGTGAGAAAAGATGTACAAAACCTTATGAAGATGAAAGTCTCAGAGATGAAGAATAACCTGGGAAGCCAGGGCTTGTTGTGATGACTACTTAAAAGGAGACAAACAGTATGATGGTTTTATGGCAGAAAGTAACAGCAAGATAAAAAATGTTTGGAGAGGAAAGAGGGCTGTGGAGAAAGGTCTTGTCAGAAGCGGGCTGAATTCCAAGACTCCCAACTTGGCTTCTGCTGATGGACATGGGGCTGGCAGAGGGTTGGATGGTCTCATTCCAAACCAGTATCATTAATCAATAAATAAGAAATTAAATGACAACAAAACAGCTTGGAAATTAAAAAACACATTCCTAAATCAAAAATTTCAAATGTTCAAAGACAGCAAAACTGAAAATTCAAACTATCCAGAGAGCAATGAAAAAGAAACACACCCTACCAAAACCTATGGGGCACAGCGAACTTGTTCTTAGAGGACATCTTTATTAAGGAGTAAGGACTAAAAAGAAGGGAACTTAATACTACTCTTAAAAAACTAACAAAATAAACTAAAAGAAAAGTAGGAAGGAGAGAAGGAAAAAAATGAAGCAATTTCTCAAACACTTAAATAAATAGATTCCTCAGGATACCAGAGTGGCTCAGTGGGTGAAGTGTCCAACTCTTGATTTCAACTCAGGTCATTGTATCAGGGTTGAGAGTTAAAGCCCTCTGTCAGGCTCTGCACTGAGGATGGAGCCTGCCTGAGATTCTCTCCCTCTCCCTCTGCTCCTCCCCCCACTCGCACATGCACGCTCTCTCTCTCTCTGGAATAAATAAATAACATCTTAAACAAAAAAGCAGAGAAATCGTTTTAAATTTTAATTTAAACAAATAAATTTTCTAATTTTTTATTTGAAAAACTTTTACTCAAAGCACTCTTTACACTCAAAGGTCACCTAAAACAAAGTAAATTAAAAAATAAAAAACAAAAAAATAAACACTTTAACATGAAGCAAATTTTGCCTCTTTAATCAGATTATATAAAATCGGTGTAACTAATTTCTACAAGGATCTAATCTCCATGCTTAACTTTCAATCAGTTCTATCTATGCAGCTGATTAAGTACCATCATAAGGCCTTGCCATAAGCAGAAAAAGAAACCTGATGCCTTTTGTTTTTCCAAACACCCCCTCGCAGGAAACAAACAAAAAACCCGGTCAAAATATTCTTAAAATTTTGTGTGTGTGTGTATTTATTTTTATGTCAGAAATATTAAATATTTGTTGTCTCATTCTGAGATTCAAATATACATATGCTGAATCTCCTTTTCTGATTTCCACATTTTCTTTTAAGATTTTATTTATTTATTTGACAGAGAGAGACAGCGAGAGAGGAAACACAAGCAGGGAGAGCGGGAGAGGGAGAAGCAGGCTTCCCGTGGAGCGGGGATCCCGATGTGGGGCTCGATCCCAGGACCCTGGGATCATGACCTGAACCAAAGGCAGATGCTGAACGACTGAGCCACCCAGGCGCCCCTCCACATCATTTTTTCTAATGTGTTTTAAACTTTATTCATTTTGGTAAATTCTACCCACTTTTTTCTTTTAGCTTCTATTGTCCTTTATTTTGTTTTCCACAGTCTCTACTGTCCCTTGTGATCCTTCTAATTTCGCCCTTCTTTCAGTGATGGTTTTATTTTCTTAACCTTATTTTTCTTTCTGCTCAATTAGCTTACATTGCATTTTCTCATGCAGTCACACTATCTCTTCCTGACCTCTTTTATCACTGCTTTGTGCTCTCAGTGGTAAATATTTCCAAAAAGGGTTTTAAATTCATAGCAAAACAGCTGGGCATGATTTTCATCTACTTTACAGAAGTAATTTTTCTGTTGAGCATTCATCTGTCCTTTGTTTTGCTGCTACTTTCTTCCTTTTTGATTCTTGAGTGGTAGCAGTAGTGTTTAGCTGAAATCCTTTTGATAATTCATCTTTAAAGGAGGTGAGGTTCTTTTGGACAAGCTATCTGTAAGAGATTCATGCAGAAGGCTATCGTGGTTCCAGTTCTTGACCAGCTAAACTTTGTCTTGATTCAAGGTTTTATATGAGAATCATTTAGGTTTTTTGTTTGTTTGTTTACTTTTCAACAGCCAATGAAGATAGGCAGCCTTGAGGTTTTCACAATGCAAAGACATCTCTTCCCCTACTGCTAGGAGACAAATGTAAAAATGCCTTGTTTGTATGATTCTTTGTTTGACACCTGATATTCTTTCCTTTGTAACTTTCAGCAAATTTAATGGCACGATGTGTGAACTTGGTTGACAGAAAGGGAATAGGGTATTTTTTTTTAAAGAGTTTATTTATTTATCTGTCAGAGAGAGAGAGAGAGAGAGAGAGAGAGCACAAGCAGGGGGAGGGGCGGAGGGAGAGGGAGAGGGAGAAGCAGGCTCCCTGCTGAACAAGGAGCCCAACACGGGGCTCGATCCCAGGACCCTGGTATCATGACCTGAGCCAAAGACAGACACTTAACCAACTGAGCCACCCAGGCGTCCCAGGGGAATAGGGTATTGTAAAATTTATATTTTTGGTTTCTTTTTTAATTTCTAGATTATTAATCAAATCATTTATTTTAATTCTAAAATTAGTATTACTATTATTATTTAAGACAAAGGTAGGTTTTTTTTTCAAAGTTCTTGGCAAATTAACTTAAACCCTCCCAAATATTTCATGGCAATATGGTGCAGAGATAAAAGAGATAAAATCGCTTTATTTTATCTCTGCGCCGGAAGAGACAAACACTCTTCCACCTTCCCTCTTACCCCAAATCCCTACAAATGACAGGGAAAGAAAAATTAAAATCTGTAACAGTGCCGGAAAGCAAGAGAAAAGAAAAACTCCTGAGCCATTTCTAACAGCCAGAAAGGAGATAGGACTGGCTGAGGAAAGAACTGCTGCGAACTGGATGCTCTGCAAGTGTCCAGACTCAGAGGCGATGCATGCGAGATGGATGCTAGATGCATGGACCGCCTTCCTCCTACTGCAAAGACCCTCTTCCCCGTGGTCAAGGAGCAAGTCGCTGAGGCATCTGCTCCAGGCTGGAGAAGTGACTATGGAGAGTTAAGCTGCCCCTTGCAAATGGTGTCACGCCAGCCAAGCAAAGTGGTCCTCGCTGAGGGTATGGATGCCTAGCGTTCTACATCCGCTAACCCATCCTGTACCTTCTCCCCATCGTGGAAGACAGACCTCAACAAATACTGTACCCACGCCCAAAACTGCCAAATATATGAGGAAAATCAGTGCCCATGAAAGAGAGGTACCAAACTTCATTCACACAACTAATACTGGAGGGGAAAAATGCTTAATAGAGCAAACAAAAGGAGGCTTTAATAGAAGTGAAATTAGTATCTTCAGTAGAACATCATAACTATGAAAAAAGAACAGGTATTATAAAAATGCAACTTTAGATCTTAAAAATAAAAAATGTTTTTATTATTGCAATAAAATTCAATATATCGGCTGAATGATAGAATGGACACAAGGGAAGAGCAAGTTAATAAGCTGAATACCCAGCCCTAAATGCAGCACAACAGAATGACTGGGTGGGAAGTGTGACATAAAGGTTGAGTGTTGAGAGGGGTGCCTGGGTGGCTAGGTCGGTTAAGCATCTGACTCTTGGTTTCCTCTCAGGTCATGGTCGTGAGATCGAGCCCTGCATCAGGCTCCATGTTCAGCACAGAGTCTGCTTAAGATTCCTTTTCTCCCTCTCCCTCTCCCTCTGCCCCTCCCCACTGCTCCCTCTCTCTCTCAAATAAATAAATCTTTAAAAAAAAAAAAAGAAGTTGAGGCTTGAGAGAAAGTCCCAGAAAACCTTGAATCCACCAAATAGGAGTTCCAAGGAAAAAGAGAAAGAGGACTCAAAAAATAATAATAAAAGCAATGACAGGAGAACATCAAAAGAAGTGAGTCTCCAGATTTAAAGGGACTAATAAAAATGAAGCAGGAAGAGAAACAACCATAGATATTAAAGGGGTTCAAAACAAATCTCCCCAAAATGTGTCACTTTGGCACGTGGACTATTTTAAAATGAAAACAGTCAAGACCCAGCAAACTCAGGAAAAACTTTTACTACTCCCTTAACGACCTGAAAGAATTTAGATAGGGGCCTGGCCCAGAAAGAACTATTACCAGAGATAATTTGTTTTATCTGAATGACAGATCTGTATGGCAGGGCAAACACCTAATTCCCAAACATCCAAATAAGCTTGAAAAGTAGAAGGAAATTTTTTTCCTCCCCAATAATCTGTTCTTATGAAATATTAAAGGAGAAGAATAATCTTAAAAGCCTTCAAAGAAGAAAAATAATTATCTGCAAAGAAGCAAGAATCCAACTGGTGTTAAATTTTATTATAGCAATGCTGGATACAAGAAGTCAATAAAGCAAATTCCGAAAGCAGCAAATGAAAATAATTTGAATCTAATTTAACTTTGAATCTAAACAACTAAAATATCCACCAGTAACAGGATGATTAGATAAGATAGAGTATATTCATATGACGTGCTATGATTCGGCAGTTAAATATAATGCCATCTCTAAGACATATTGTTAGTGAAAAAGCAAGTTACAGAAATATAAATGTCAGTCATGGTTCAACCAGGGGAAACAGAATCAGTAAGAAATATATAATAGGAGATTTATTGCAAAGACTTGGCTTATGCAATTATCAGGGCTGGCTAGGCAAGTTGGAAAATCACAAGGCGGGCCTTCAGGAAGGGAGTTATCTACAACTGTCAGGCACAAACTGAAACTGCTGCCCCCAGACAGAATTTCCTCTTCAGGGAAGACTAAGCACTGTTCTTAAGAGCTTTCAGATACCTCAATCAGTTCCACCCAGATTATCTAGGACAATCTCCCTTCCTAATAAGTCAACTGGTTATGCACTTTAATCACATCTACAAAACACCTTCAAAGCAACACCTAGATTAGCGTTTGATGTGATAACTGGGAATTATATAGTCTTGCCAAGTTGACACACGAAACTGACCATCACAACCACATGTATATGAATGTATATACACATTTGTATTATGATACTGATGCACTATGGGACTGTGTGTGTCTATGTTTCTATGGAGACAGAGAGTTGAGGAAGGATGCACACCAAATGGTAACAATGAAACAGTAAAAACTGAAAAGGGGGAGTGGTGTAGGGCAAAGAGGAGATTCATTTCTTATTCTTTATAGTTCTGGTGGGGGATGTTGATAAGGAGGGAGACACACACGTCCAGGGACAGGAGGAAGATGAGAAAGCATTGTACCTTCAGTTTAATTTTTCCGTGAACCTAAAATGATTCTAAAAAGTAAATTCTATTCTTTTTTTTAAGATTTTATTTTATTTTTTATTTTTATTTTCATTTTTACTCATTTGACTTTTTTTAGAAAAAGAGAGCATGCATGAGCAGGGATGGGGAGAGGCAAAGGGAGAGGGAGAGAGAGAATTTTTTTTTTAAGATTTTATTTATTTGTCAGAGAGAGAGAGGGAGAGAGAGAGAGCACAAGCAGGGGGAGGGGCAGGCAGAGGGAGAGGGAGAAGCAGGCTCCCCGCTGAGCAGAGAGCCCGATGCGGGACTCGATCCCAGGACCCTGGTATCATGACCTGAGCCAAAGGCAATGCTTAACTGACTGAGCCACCCAAGCGTCCCAGAGAGAGAGAATCGTAAACAGGCTGCACGTCCAGCACGGAGCCCAACATGGGGCTTGATCTCACAACCCCAAGATCATGACCTAAGCCAGAATAAGGAGTCAGATGCTTAACTGACTGAGCCACCCAGGCACCCCTAAGATTTTATTTTTAAGTAATCTCTACACCCAACGTGGGGCTTGAATTCACAACCCCGAGATCAAGAGTCCCATGCTCCCCCGACTGAGCCAACTAGGCGCCCTGCTGTTCTTTTTTTTTAATGACAGATTACTTACCAAAAACCCCCCCAAACAACAATCAGGTTGGTAGCAGAGCTCTAATCAGCAAAAATAAATGCCAAAAGGTAGCAAGAAAATATCTTTTACATACTAAAGAACTCAGAACCTAGAATTCTATGTATAATAAATTATTCAAGAAGGAAGATAATTCAATATATATTCAAGCATGAAAAAATAAGAGTTTACTCCTCACTGACATTTGTGAAGAAACTGCTGAAGAATATGTATGCATCAGCCATAAAACTGATTCAAAGAATGAAGGAGGAGATTCAATGGTGAGCAAATTCATTTGAAAAACACAGCTAAACTAAATGGAGTATTGAGTGCGAAAAAAATAACCACAGTATGGGGTGCCTGGGTGGCTCAGTTGGTTAAGCGTCTAACACTTGATTTTGGCTCAGGTCATGATCTCAGGGTCCTGGGATCGGGCTCCATGTTCAGCAGGGAGCCTGCTTAAGGATTTTCTCTCTCCCTCTCCCTCTGCCTCTCCCCATCCCATTCTCTCTCTCTCTCTAAAATAAAAATGAATAAATCTTTTTTTTAAAGATTTCATTCATTTGACAGAGAGAGACACGGCGAGAGAGGGAACACAAGCAGGGGGAGTGGGAGAGGGAGAAGCAGGTTTCCCACAGAGCAGGGAGCCCAATGTGGGGCTCGATCCCAGGACCCCGGGATCACGACCCAAGCCGGAGGCACATGCCCTACAACTGAGCCACCCCGTCGCCCCCAAAATAAATAAATCTTAAAAGGAAAAAAAATAACGACAGTAATTTTCATGGACGTGTGTAAAAATCGGAATATTCTAGATAACAACACTAGGAAAGCTGAGAGCAGGGTGTTTCAACTTGAAATAAAAAAATATAAATATTTCCGCTGCTTTTGGAAGAGAACAGCTAATAACTAACCTTAGAACTTGTTGGAGAGGGGCACCTGGGTGGCTTAGTTGCTTAAGCGCTCAACTCTTGATTTTGGCTCAGGTCATGATCTCAGGGTCATGAAACTGAGCCCTGGAGTCAGGCTCCCCACCCAGTGAGGAGTCTGCTTCTCTCCCTCTCCCTCCTCTCCTTCTGCCCCTCCCACTGTATGTGTGCTCTCTCCCCCTAAAATAAATAAATCAATCTTAAAAAAAGGAAAGAACTTGCTGGAGGAATGTAAAACTAAGATACATGTTAAAAATTTAAGAGTAACTTTTAAAGCAAACCATGAGAATTAAGGAAAAAGTGCTACTCCAACAAAAGGAGCAAGAATAAAAGTAGAAAAAGCAAGTAGGGATAAGAGCTTGGTAAAAAGATGACATAAGATAGGATAAATTCTAAGGAAATTAATAAATTTTTGAAAATTTATCTTTAGAACACTACCCATCAAAACCTATAGGGTCATTAATCCAGTACGTAAGTGAAAAGTCATAGTTTTACATGCATTTATTATAAAAATCATGACCTAAGCCAGAATAAAGAGTCAGATGCTTAACTGACTGAGCCACCCAGGCACCCCTAAGATTTTATTTTTAAGTAATCTCTACACCCAACGTGACTTCAGCTGTCAACTTAAGTCAGAAAAAAATTTAAAAAGTTGGAAGGAGGAAATCAAGGCAAAGGTAGAAATTAAAGAAACAATGATCAAACCATTTTAAAATAGAGTTCAACTGCAAAATCAAAACTTGCTTCTCTTAAGAGAGTAGTAAATAAAAAATAGCTTTAAAAGCCTTCCTAAGGAAAAAAGATAATAGACACAGATTAATATTAAGAATGGAAAACGGGTCAGAAGTACAGAAAAAGAATAGATTTTTTTTACTTTAAAAAAAATGTTTGAAAATATTACCGCAATTTAAAAATTAACGTCAAACACATTTTTAGAAAAATTATCAAGTTGGCCGAAGGAGAAATTTAACACCTGATTCACCCGATACTATCAAAGAAATTGAATTGGTTGATAAAAATGTCCATCTCTTAAAGGCACTAGACCCAGAGAAGTCACAGGACAGATTTAGCAATCTTTGAAGAAATAGGTTGTTTCTGGTCCGCTGGGAAGAAGGCAGAGTAGGAGGGCCCTAAGCTTGCCTCCTCCCACGGATACAACTCGATAACACTCACAGCAATGTAAATCACCCAGAAAACGACGCAAGACTTACACAAGAAAGAGAAGAAGTCACATTGAAGAAGGTAGGAGCTAAACGGACCGTGGACGTCCTTGGTGGAGAGGGAGCTGGTGGTGCAGAGAAGGGTACAAAACAGACTTGCACACTGGAGAGCCCACAAACAGGGAGGACAAATCCCCAAAACATCTGCCTTTGAAAGAGAGAGAGGCCGAACTTCATGAGTTCTTATAACTAGTGGGACTTAAAGCCTGGAATCTTAAAAATTGGCAGGCTCACCTCTGGGGAGCCTGGAGGGTGTTAGAAAGCAGAGTCCCCACCCTTAAAGAGACAGCCAACAAACAGCCCATGCAGATGCAGCACCAGAACCAACAGTTTGAAAAACAGATGGGGCACACAGGAGGGAGAGTGATTTCCTCATATCAGAATGTGGCCCACAGAGAGAAGGATCATGGGAAGACCCCTCCAGGGACAAAGGAATCAGCAGGTGCCATTTCCCTCCCCCTACCCCCCAGAAAAAACAATGGCCATCTGTGGGAACAAGCGCTGTGTCAATACATGCTACCTAACTTGTTTGCACCAAGCCCCCAACCCCTTGCTTGGGCAGATCTGCCCTTCCCAGTGCTGCAGGGCCCCTCCCAGAGAAGACCAGGCCACCTGTCCACCACATCTCCAGACCAGCACATTTTGCGGGACCTCAGTTCCTGCAGCACCAGGGGCAGGTCTCATTTTCAAGGAGACCACTACACACCTTGATAAAATGCACCCCCACCACTGTTGGGGACCAAACACTGCCCACAATAGGCAAAGAGAGCCTCTGCAGACAACTGGACGGAAGGAAAAAGAGGCCAAGCCTCAACAGCAGAGCACACACAACACAGAGGAGACACTCCCTGAAGCCCCAGGGAACAGGGGACACTGCACTGCAAGGCACTACAGGACCTCTTCTTCATAAGGCTACTATTGTTAAGAGCAAGAGAAGCAGCTGATTCTCCTAACACACAGAGACAGACACGGTTAGACAAAATGAGGAGACAGAGAAATATCTCCCAAATGAAAGGACAGCGCAAAACCACAGTAAGAGACTTAAGTGAACTGGATATAACTCTGATAGAGGATTTAACGACCATAAAGATATTCACCGGACTTGAGAAAAGAGTGGAGGACATCAGTGAGACCCCTTAACACACAGATAAAAAAGAACCAACCAGAGATCAACAAGACAATAAATGAAATTAAAAATATACTTGGTGGAATAAATAGCAGGCTAGATGAAGCAGAGGAATGAATTAATGACCTGGAAGACAGAGGAGTGGAAAGTAACCAAGGTGAGCAAAAGAGAGAAAGAAAATTATGCAAACTGAGAACAGTCCTAAGGAACTCAGTGACTCCATCAAACATAGTAACATTTGTATTGTAGGGGTCTCAGAAGAATAACAGAAAAGGTGGCAGAAATTCTATTTGAAGAATTAATAGCTGAAAACGTCCCTAATTTGGGGAGGGAAACAGATATCCAGATCCAGGAGGCATAGAGAGTGCCCCAAAAACTCAACCCAAGAGGCTGAGATAAAGAAAATATTTTAAAAGCAGCAAGAGAAAAGAAGACAGTCACTTACTAGGGAAAACTCATAAGGCCATCAGCAGACTTTTCAACAGAAACTTTGCAGGCCAGAGGTAGTGACATGATATATTCAAAGAGCCCAGAGGGAAAAATATGCAGTTAAGAATACTCTGTCCAGCAAGACTATCATTCAGATAAAGAGTTTCCCAGACAGGTGTGCCTGGCTGCCTTGGTCAGTTAAGCCTCCAACTCTTGATCTCAGCTCAGGTCTTGATCTCAGGGGTGTGAATTCAAGCCCCTCATTGGAGTCCATGCTGGGTGTGGAGCCTACTTTAAAACAAACAAACAAACAAACGGAGTTTCCCAGACAAATAAAAACTAAAGGAGTTCATGGCCACTAAACCAGCCCTGCAAGAAATATTAAAGGGGACTTTTTGAGTAGAGGGGAAAGACCATAAGGGAGAATATGAAAAGCAAAAAAACACAAAAGCAGTAAAAATAAATATTTCTGTACAAATCAGTCAAGGGATTCATAAAATGAAAGGATGGAAAATATGACACCACATACCTAAAATGTGGAAGGAGAGGAGAAAAGAATGGGTTTTAACTTAAGCGACCATCAACTTAATATAGACTGCTATATACAGGAGATGTTATATACAAACCTAACGAGAACCACAAATCAAAAACCACTAATAGATACGCAAAGAATAAAGAGAAAGGAATCCAAGAATATCACGAAAGAAAGCCAACAAGCAAGAGAGGAAAAGATCAAAGAAAATCTATTGAAACAACCACAAAACAAGTAACAAAATGGCAATCGATACGGAGATCTATCAATATTTACTTTGAATGTAAATGGACGAAAGGCTCCAATGAAATCACATAGGGTGACAGAGACCCATCTGTATGCTACCTACAAGAGACTCAATTCAGACCAAAAAACACTGCAGATTCAAAGTGAGGGGATGGAGAAATATTTATCATGAAAATGGAAGTCAAAAGAAAGCTGGGTAGTAATACTTAAATCAGACAAAACAGACTTTAAAACAAAGATTGTAACAAGAGACAAAGAAAGACACTGTATAATAAAGGGGACAGTCCAACAAGAGGATATAACAATTGTAAATATTTTTGCACTCAGATCCATAAATCAGTTAATTAAAAACATAAAGGAAATAGCTGATAGTAATACAATAATAGTAGGGGACTTTAACACCCCACATACATCGATGGATGGATAATCCAAGCACAACATCAACAAGGAAACAGTGGCTTTGAACGACACACTGAAGCACATGGATTTAACAGACATTCAGAACATTCCATCCTAAAACAGCAAGAATACCACCTTCTTTTCAAGTGCATAGGGAACATTCTCCAGAAGAGATCACATATTAGGCCACAAAACACGTCTCAACAAATTCAAAAAAATCGAAGTCAGACCATGCATCTTTTCTGACCACAATGTTATGAAACTAGAAACTAACCACAAGAAAAAGTCTGGAAAGAGCACAGATACATGGAGGTCAAATTACACGCTACTAAACAATGAATGGGTCAACCAAAGAAATGAAAGAAGAAATAAAAAATTTCATAGAAACGAGTGAAAATCAAAACACAATGGTCCAAAATCTTTGGGATGCAGCAAAAGTGGTTCTAAGAGGCAAGGTTATAGCAATACAGGCCTGCCCCAAGGAACAAGAAAAAAATCTCAAATAAACAATCTAACTTTTACCTAAAGGAGCTAGAAAAATAAGACCAAACAACATTCAAACACAGCAAAAGGAAGGAAATAATAAAAATTAGAATAGAAATAAATGATATAGAAACTAAAAAAACAAAAGAACAGGTCAATGAAACCAGCAGCTGATTCTTTGAAAAGATCAACAAAATTGATAAACCTCTAGCCAGACTCATCAAAAAAAAAAAAAAAAGAAAGAAAGAAAAGAAGAAAGAGAGAGAGAGAACCCAAATAAACAAAATCACTAATGAAAGGGGAGAAATTACAACCAACACCACAGAAATACAAATATTTTCAACAGAGTATTATGAAAACCTATATGCCAACAAATTCAACAATCTAGAAGAAATAGATAAATTCCTAGAAACATATAAATTATGAAAAGTAAAACAAGAAGAAATAGTTAATTTGAACAGACCAATTACCAGCAGTGAAATTGAATCAATAATCAAAAAACTCCCAAAAAATAAAAGTCCAGGACCAGACAGCTTCACAGGCAAATTCTACCGAACATGTAAAAAAGAGTTAATACCTATTCCTCTCAAATATTTCAAAAAAATAGAAAGGGAAGGAAAACTTCCAAATTCATTCTGATGAGGCCAATATCACCCTGATACCAAAACCAGACAAAGACACTACAAAAAAGAGAACACAGGCCAGTATCTCTCATGCAAAAGTCCTCAACAAAATATTAGCAAACTGAATCCAACAGTATGTTAATAAAAAAATCATACACCACAATCGAGTGGGATTTATTCCCAGGATGCAAGGGTGGTTCAACAGTCCCAGAACAATCAACATGATATGTCACATCACTGAGAGAAAGGATAAAAACCATATGATCATTTCAATAGATGCAGAAAACCCATTCAACAAAGTACAACATCCATGCATGATAAAAGCTCTCTGTTAAGTAGGTCTACAGGGACTATACCTCAACATAATAAAGAACTTATATGAAAAATCCACAGTCAACATCATAATCAACGGTGAAACAACAGAACTACCCTTTGATCCAGTAATTGTACTACTGGGTATTTCCCTCAAAACACAAAAGCACTAATTCAAAAGGATACATGCATTCCTATGTTTACTGCAGCATTATTTACAATAGCCAAAATACGGAAGCAGCCCAATGTCCATCAACAGATGAATGGATAAAGAAGTGGTATGAGTGTACACACACACACACACACACACACACACACAATGGAATATTCAGTTATAAAAAGGAATGAAATCTTGCTATTTGCAACGGCATGGATGGAGCTAGAGAGTATAATGTTAAGCAAAGCAAAATAAGTCAGTCAGAGAAATACAAATACCATATGATTTCACTCACAGGTAGAATTTTAGAAACAAAAGAAACCAGCAAAGGAAAAAAAGAGAGAGAGAGAGAGAGAGAGACAAACCAAGAAAGAGAGTCTTAACTATGAGAATAAACTGATGGTTACCAGTGAGGAGGGGGGGGGTGGGTGAAACAGGTGGTGGGGATTAAAGAGTACACTTATCATGGTGGAAAAATAAAATAAAATAAAGAAAAAGAGGGGGGAAAAGAAACAGGTTATTTCTATCTTATATAAACTTTTGCAGAGAATAGAAAAAGAGAGAAAATTACCCTTATAAGGCTTGTTAACCAAATTGGACCATAAAAGAAAATTAGAGGCCAATCTCACCTCAACATGAGTGCAGTATTGCTATATAAAAGTTAGCAGATGGAACCCGCATTATATTCTGACATTTAGGGTTTTCAAGCATTTTTTTCCCAAGATTAAAAAACAATAATACCATTTGCCACATACATAGATGAAGGAGAGACTCCATAGGTTCTTCCCAATAGATTAACTCACATGATTTGATAAAAATTTAACTCCATCATGAAAAAGCAACTTTGTAGCAAACTTTCCTTACCTTCATAAAGGTACAAAACTAAAACAAACAAAAAATCCCACTCAGTGGTGAAAATATTTCTAATAATAATAGTCCTTACTGAATTTCATGTTTTAAATAATTTCACGTGTATTCAATAATTTAATCCTAAGAACCCCAATAGCAAGGTATTATCTTCTCCATTTGACAAGTGGAAAATGTGACAGAGAGAGGTTAAGTAACTTGCCCAAAATCACACAGGTAGTAAGAGGTAGAGCTGGGATGTGAACCCAGGCACATTAGCCTCAAAGTCCGTCCATACTTTTAACCAGGATGCCATAATTTCTTGAAAAATATCCAAAACCGCTTAATTTCCACTGGCCGTGTAGACCATGCACTCCTGGGTTGAGTGTGGATTCTGTCTAGTCCTGTTTGAGCAGAACTTATGTGGGCCCTAGAACTTGTGTCTTAGGGTCACTTTCCGCTGAGGTCCCCATATCCATTTCAGCGGTAGAGTCACCCTCAGTAGATTCCTGAACAGAAGCTGTTATTCATGCTCCTAAAGTCTATGCCCCTTGGGGTCTAGCAAGGATCAATACTTCTGCCATGTTCTCTCCCCACCAAAACTAATCTTTTTCAGCTTTTGGATTTTTCTCTACTCTTAAGAACTTACTTCACTTCAGTGGGAGGCAGGAGATCTTCCCTTTCTCACATTGCTTTCTGTGGTGGAGATCCAGGACATAGACTACCCGCTCCTCCGGGCTGCATTTGCTCTACTCTTTTTAAGAAGGTTCCCTTAGTTTTAGAAATGTTATCCTGCCCCTCAGAGTGATCCCTTTCCTTCTCAAAAAACCTGTAAGCAGCCCTGTTTGGTGGCACTGAGTGCTCTCCCTTTACTATTTCCCCTTGATTTAAGGCTCAGACATTTGGTTTGCTAACATAGTCTTCTAGTTTTGTTTTGGGAAGGCTCCCATAAGACAGAAGTATAAAGCCAAGGAGTTACTGAATGATCCAATTACCCACTGCTTACCGAATCTTGCCCACCTTCACCTTCACCTCCATTGGATAAATTCATACTCTCCCAGTGGACTTCAAGTCCAGGGTCAATCACTTTCGTCGCCCCTGGTTCCTTGTCGCATTTCTCCTCTTACCTGTGCTTCTCTTTTGAGAAGATTTAACTCTAGAAATTCTTGGTCCCCTAGGGCTCAGGAGATACAAAAATCTTTCCCTAAATAACTTCATCACTTTGAGACCGACTTAATAATATGCGAAAGAGTCTAATCTAATTGCCCACGTTCTAGACTTAAAAGTCTACTCAGATTTTTTGTAACCACTGTGACTAGCTCTCCCGTTCTTCAAGGGAACATCCCCAAGGGCACCTGCAGTTACTCAGGTATCCCGTGGATTTGTGCTCCCTCTGGGAGCATTAGTCTGGTTTCCTCTGTTTCATTTTTTAAGACTCTAGTCACTCTCTCTAACCTATTAATTTTTAATTACCCCCTCCCCCTTTAAAGTCCTCCACAGTCAGCTGTCAAGTCTGGTTACTGTTGCTGTGTTTCCCTTTCTGTACGTTGAGCGTGGCCTTCAAGATCTCCGCTTTCCTGTTCTGTCTAATGTGCTCTCCCAAATTCCAACAATTCCTTTAAGGAAATCTTAATTTTTCTTTCTCTCAAGCATTCTCTAGCTTGTCTTCTGCTATTTCCTGAGCCATGTTTTTGGGCATCGCTATAGTATAAAAAATGAGAAATTCACCTTATTATATAAAAAGGAATTTAATGAAGGTCAATGATAAAGTAACTACTTCGAAGAGTTTTACCAGCAGCACTGCGAACCCCAAGCCCATAAAAACCTGAGTTCTCTTGCTTCCAAGAAGTCAAACCCCAAATGCACAAGTACTTATCAACCTTCTGCTTGTGTCACAGTTGCTAATGTCCCACTGAACCAAGTAAGTCACATGGCTAAACCCAGAGTCAATGTGGGAGGGAACTATGAAAAGTCATAAATACTGGGAGCCACGATTCATTGGGGACCTGGGTAACTCAGCCAGGTGTCTACTCTTGATTTCGGTTCAGGTCATGATCTCAGGGTTGTGAGATGGAGTCCCAAGTCAGGCTCTGCACCGGGCATGGAGCGTACTTGGGATTCTCTCTCCCTCTTCTTCTGCTCCTTCTTTCTCTCTTTCTGTCTCTCAAAAAAAAAAAAAAAAAAAAAAGTTTCTTCCCCATCACTACATTCAAGATCAATTCTTGCTGCTGTCCTTTCTTCAGTTTCTTAATTATTCATATTTCAATGTTAGAGCCTCTTCTCAATGGCCAATCGTTTTATTAAATCTTTAGATTTCAATCTAGAAAAGGAAAACCGAGTGACTTCATTACGCTCTGTGACAGATTATTATGCGAGTTAGGAGGAATGGCTATACTGTTTTAATTCCAGAAAGGAAAAGGAAAAAAGCTTAAGATAGGGCAGGTGAAAAGATGCAAAAAAATACCTGCTGTCTCAGTTACAACACAGGCATCTGGGCAGTCCCTACGGGATCCACAGAATATATTTCAGCCCTTATGTCTGCCGTATTTGAATTATATCATTTCTAGAGCTGTGGAAAGACAAGCAGGACCACCTCAGTTATGACTAACATTAGAGTGTCCTCTGAGTATCAAACACAGGGATGAACAAGATGCAGTCCTTGTGTCTGAGGAGCTCATACTCAAGTGTGGGAAACAGATTATCAAGTAACTAAAATACAGACTTAAAAGAGAAGCATCCTATAAATAAAAATGGCAAATAAATTTTTAAATAAGAAATAAAAAAATAACGGGCAACTGCCCTTTATTTATGCCTAAGTCAGTTTGGCTAACCTGAGAGAATGGGACTTAGAAAAGGAGAAACAGGGGGAAGAGAAAAAAAATTGGACAGGCTTGAGAAGGGACTGGGGAACAGAAGAAAATGGAATCAACGTGTAAGAGAAAAGAAAAGGTAATGCTTTGCCTGCTTCATTTTATCTAGACTGAAGAAGGGTAAGAAGTATACTAGATAAAATTTTAAGTTCTAAACTGTATTCTTGAATTCCCAATACCCACCCCCTTCTCATCCAGAAGGTATTTTATAAAGTATGGAGAATCCTATCCTGACAAAGTAGACACCATTCTCACATTAAGGCCAGAGGGTTGTCTGAATTGAAAGGAAGAAACTTCAGAGACTTGTCCCTTAGGACATGTGACTTCTAGGCCATGTTATAGCTGCACTTGGATTAGTCTAGAGCTCTGAAACCAATAGAAAGGGTGTCACGACTCAAATAGGGCAGATGAGCTCATTTTAAAAGTGCCAAATTCCTTTTATGGAATAATACAGTAAAACCGGTGGGGAACAAGTATTAGTGGTATTTTTTATTGACATTCTAAACCCACACAAACATTAGTAATCTAGATAACTAGATTAGCAAAATTACGTAATCTAGAATCAATGAACTAGAATGAAAAAACTCGATAAAATCAAACCTTCAGGTACATATTTTCCTATAGAATTTAGTACTTCACAGTGGCTGATTTATGAGCAATTGTAGAAATTTTGTTTTGAATGTTGTGTTTGAGAATAAAAAAAAAAAACACGCTGATGCTGTGCTAAAGAAATACCATAAAGATGGGCAGTAAGAGGCCCTGTGTTTGGTTTTGCACATTACAGAATACTTGTGAACACCCTCCCTCTAACATTACATCCTAAATGTTTAGGAAACCAGCTGAGCCATTTCTCTCCATAAAGTTAATATGGTTTAACAAATGGAATTCCCAGATCAGTTCCTCCATTTAAATGTGGTACAGGTGCCTCTAGATTTATAGCACACCAAGGATAAACTCCAGATGTAGCTATAACTAGGACTTGCAACATGCAGATAAAGGAGAAAAGGAATCCTCGGTCCCATTTACCCTAACTTTTTTTAAAATAGAAAACGGGGTGGGTGGCTCAGTCCTTAAGCGTCTGCCTTCGGCTCAGGTCATGATCCCAGGCTCTTGGGATCGAGCCCCATGTCAGGCTCCCTGCTCAGCGGGAAGCCTGCTTCTCCTTCTCCCTCTGCAGCTCCCCCTGCTTGTGTTCCCTCTCTCGCTCTCTCTCTCTGGCAAAAAATAAATAGAATCTTTAAAAAATAAAAAAATTTTAAAAATTTTAAAAATTCTATAGAAACTGTGTGCCATCTTGTGGTTATTAATGTCACTCTTAAGCAATGACTTTCTGTAAAGCCAACTTAACAGTATCTCTTATTACTTTCTCCTTTAAAATACTGTTAAAGGTATCTTCCTTAAACTCTTGGCCTTGGTATTCTTACAATCTGGAGATTTCGGTAAAATGCCATAACTCCCCACAGAAAAACGCAATCACAATTAATGCTAGGTGACTGTCAACTATGGAAAACATGGCAAGCAATTCTCCTAACTCTAGGAACCGCTCACCACCTGCCTTTCAGTTCCTGCATGTTAAAAGGTAGGTGAGGACTTTCATAAAAAGGGTGACATGAACACAGGGGTCCCTCCATCCTGGGAACTGTGGAACAGACCAAAGATAAACACTCACTTCTCATTCTACATCTTGACTTCTAACCTTTTACAAGGCGAATGTCTATTTTAGCTTGTAGTTAATAAAAATAATAAAGTAAGTGTACCAGGTTCACCTTAGCCAATAACTGTGTTACTGGATGATCCCAGAAAGGTTAGGACATGTGTGTGTGTGGACAAACCAAATTCCCCCAATAAAATGTAAGTCTTGTAGAACAGGCACGCATCTTACTCACCTTTAGGAAGTGTTTCTGTGTTAACTAGACTCCCGAGGGCACAGGCATGCCCCAGACAAATTTGGGGCTAGTGAGGCTATGGGTCAAAACACATGATCCCTGGGTCGCCTAGGTGGCTCAGTCGTTAAGCATCTGCCTTCGGCTCAGGTCATGATCCCAGTGTCCTGCGATAGAGTCCCACATCGGGCTCCTTGCTCAGTGAGGAGCCTGCTTCTCCCTCTCCCTCTACTGCTCCCCCTGCTTGTGCTCTCTCTCTCTCTCCCTCACAAATAAATGAATAAAAATCCTAAAAAAAAAAAAAAAAACACGTGATCCCCAACCACGCCTCCAGGCTCCCGGCGTGAACCGCCAGAAGTCAAACAGACTCCGGTAGAATTTCTCCAGGAAGCCGTTGCTCCCCCAAGTAGCTGCAGTCTCATCAGCTGTCCAGTTTGAGAACGTTGCTTTTCCTTGCTGAAAGTGAGCCTTAGTCCCTCCACGGGTGGTGCCAGAGGCCTGGCCCGAGGCGGAGGCGAGGCGGAGGCGAGGCAGGAACCGGAGCTGAACTGGGCTTCCCGGCAGAGCATGCAGTCCCTTGAGCATCCCAATCCCAGTCGGTGTCAGTGCGGGGACGTTCAAGTCTGCCGGTTCCCCGGTCAGAAAGTCAGTTGTGGGAGAGACCCCGCTGCCACACCGACTGCCTAGAGGCGCCCCTCTCCCACGCCTTCGGAAGGCTGGGGTGGGAGGTGGGCTCGCACCCCTGGATCTTCCTGCTGGCACCCATGCTGCTGACGGCTGCTCTGGGCACTACCTCGATTTACTGCCCCAAGGATTTATTTATTTTTTTTATTTTTAGATTGTTTTTAAATTTATTTGAGAGAGAGAATGAGAGAGAGAGCACATGAGGGGGGGAGGGTCAGAGGGAGAAGCAGACTCCCTGCTGAGCAGGGAGCCTGATGTGAGACTCGATCCCGGGACTCCAGGATCATGACCTGAGCCGAAGGCAATCGCTTAACCAACTGAGCCACCCAGGCGCCCCTGGCCCAAGGATTTAGAAGAAAACCTCGAGGAGAAGTACACCCCCATAGGGAGCCCGGCCAAAGCTGAGCGGCGCTTTGTGCAGGGACATGTTACCGGCAAGGACTCTTACCGCTTCTCCATCTCCAGGAAGAGCACCGAAGTCAATTTCGCCTGTATTCTGGCAGTCTCCAACACGGCCTCACTGCTAGAACAAGAAATCCTAGAGGAAATTGGTAAACTGAAGGACGTGGTACAGGATCTGTATGTGACAGAGGAAAACGGAACCCAGATCCGCTACAGTCAGGTGTGCGCTAAGAACCAGGGCCTCTGCATGCCCTCCAACCCACTCCTGGCTGCCTGGCAGATGAACAAGAACCTCGACCTGAGACACATCACCTTCCCAATCTTCAACCAAACAGGTCAGCCCATCTACATGGCCGGCACCATTGGAGGAACCCTTTCAGGCAAGAGGATGGGAAGGAAGCAGTTACTCGTGAAAGCCAAAGCTGTGACTTCTGTACTACCTGAAGACTGAGGATGGAGAGATCAACGAGCTTAGCAAGATGTGGTTGATCCATTTCCTGGACCAATTTAGCAACATCGAAACGAGTCTGGCCCTGAAGAAGATCCAGGTACCTGGTGGCTGGGCTTGATAGGGAGGCCAGGAGAAGGTGGGAGGAATAAGGACACTCCTTCCAAGGATCATAGCAGTAGCACTCCCTGATTATTTGAGGGAGTCCTTGGCTTGAAGCTGGGAGTGCTCTACTCTATTTGGTACTTAATCCAGAGTCCTTAATCTCACGCATCAAAGGATGCCACAAATCTTAAATCTTTAGTAATGTTCTGGTGGAAAACACAAATCCTACATCCTCAAGGTAGGTCTGTTCCATACAGACACTGACCATCAGGTTTCCTAGTCAAATGACTTTGAAATTCCTACTTTTAGTTAAAATCTCTGCTGTTTGGGGGAGCCCCCTAAAACTTGTTTGGACTTCACTGAAATAAAAAATAAAATTAAAAAAAAAAAACCTTTAAGCAGAAGTTCCATGCTGTTTTTGAAAAGAGAACTAGCTTAGCATTTTCCGAGTAAGTGATCGCATAGTGCCAGGCACATGCTAACTATTCGGTAACGTTGGGCCAGCAAGCCTACTAGTACTTGTGAATAAGCCTGGTCAGAGTGAGACAACTACTGGAAAAAGCCTTTGAATGCTAGATCTTTCTGAAATATCAATGCAATTAAAATAGTAAAAGATAACAACCTAATAAAATTTAGAAAAAGTGACACTTTTCTGTGGCTGTTAATGACTTCACGGTCTCATACAGAACTCAGATTTTGTATAGTCAGGAGTTTCAAACTTCGGGTTTTTGCAAGAAACTTTGGAAAGCATGGCAGGGATTTGCGGGAAGAAGCATATCTATGTTGCCTTCTTTATTCTAAAGTCATAGTTCACATATTTTGATCTTTTACTAAATTTTAACCTGTTGTTTCAATGAATAAGCTATAGTGTTTCAGTAGTGTTTGTAACACACACAGATATTGGAGTGAAAAGTTATTTACTTGGGTATATTTTTGTGGCAGGTGGTCTATTTCACGTCACTTTCCAGACAACTAGAATTTGAAGCAACTTCTATGAACGTGATCCCTTTGTTGCACTTGGCATACGTGCTAATCATATTATTTGCAGTCGCATCATGCTACAGGTAAAACAGCTTTACTGGTTGTTTAACTCTTTTTAAAAATTATTTGCGTGCGATGAAATACATATAAAAGATATAAAATATGTCATTTCAATCATTTTTCAGTGGCATTAATCAGATTCACACTGTCAGCCGTTGAATTAGATTCAACGTGCAACCGTCACAACTATCTGTTTCTAAACATTTTCCATCACCCCAAACAGAATTTGTATAAGCATTAGGCAGTAACCCTCCACGGCCTCAGTCCCGGTTAACCTTCATCTACTTTCTATCCCTATGAATTTGCCTGTTCTAGAGATTTCATATAAGTGGAATCATACAATATATGTTCTTTTGTAACTGGCTCATTTCACTTAGCACAATGTTTTCAAGGTTCAGCTATGACGTGGCTTGCATCAAAACTTCATTCCTTTTTATGACTGACTAATATTTCATCGTGTATAAACAGCACTGTTTATCCACTTGTCTGTTGATGGGCACTTGCAATGTTTCCACCTTTTGGCTATTGTAAATAATGCTGGTGGACAAATATTTGTTTGAGCTCCTGTTTTCAATTCCTTTCAGTATATACCTAAGAGTTGAATTGGTGAGTTGTATGATAATTCCTTGAAGAACGGCCAAACTGCTTGCCACAGAGGCTACCCCATTTTATATCCTACCAGCAATGTATAAGGGTTCCAATTACTGCACATCCTCACCAACACTTGTTACTTTTTGTTTTATTGATTATAGCCATCTTAGTAGTGGCAAAGTGTGGCTTGATTTACAATTCCCTAATTACTGATGATGTTCAGTATCTTTTCATGCGTTTATTGGCCATTTGCCTATCTTCCTTGGAGAGATGTCTATGCAAGTCCTTTGCCCATTTTTTAATTGGGTTATTTGTCTTTCGGTTGTTGAGTCCTGTTGTTGATGAGTACTTTGTGTATTTTGGATATTAAACCCTTATCAGAGATATGATTTCTAGGGGTACCTGGGTGGCTCAGTTGGTTGAGCGTCCCAACTCTTGGTTTCAGCTCAGCTCATGATCTCAGGGTTGTGAGATCGAGCCCCTCGTCAGGCTCAGTGCTGGGTGTGGAGCCTACTTAAGATTTTCTCTTCCCCCCACCCGCCCCTCTCCCCTGCTCATGCTCTTGCTATCTTTCTCTTTCTCTCTTTCTCAAAAAAAAAAAAAAAAATACATGACTTGTAAATATTTCCTCCCACTTCCATGTACTGTCTCTTCACTTTTTTGATAATGTCTTTAATGCACAGGATTTTTTAATTTTGATGAAATCCAATTTGTCTTTTATCATTTTCTTTTTGCTACTTATGCTTTTGGTGTTACATCTATGAATCCATTGACAAGTCCAAGGTCATGCACATTTTCCCTGTGTTTCCTTCTAAGAGTTTCATGGTTTTACCTCTTATATTTAAGTTGTTGATCAGCTTTTATTTTTTTTATTTTTTTAAAGATTTATTTATTTATTTGAAAGAGAGAGAGAATGAGAGAGAGAAAGCACATGAGAGGGGGGAGGGTCAGAGGGAGAAGCAGACTCCCTGTTGAGCAGGGAGCCGGATGCAGGACTCGATCCTGGGACTCCAGGATCATGACCTGAGCCGAAGGCAGTCGCTTAACCAACTGAGCCACCCAGGCGCCCTTGATCAGCTTTTAGTTCATTTTTGTATACGGTGTGAGTAGAGGTCATTCTACTCACATATGGAATTCATTCTTGCACATATGGAAATCCAGTTGTCCAAGTACCATGTGTTGAAGAGACTGTTCTTTCCAAGTTGGTTGGATTTGGCATCCTTGTCAAAAATCAATTGGCTGTAGACGTATGGGTTTATTTCTGGACTCTCAATTCTATTCCATTAGCCTACAAGTCTGTTGATTTGCTAGTACCACACTCTTTTGATTGCTGTAGCTTTGTTGTGGAAATCAGAGTCCTCCAGTTCTTTTCTTCCTTTTCATGATTAGTTTGGATTATCCAGGGATCCTTGCAATTCCGTAGGAAGTTGAGGGTTGGGTTTTCCATTTCTGAAGAAAAAAGGCCAATTGGAATTTTGTAAGAAAGAGTGTGTTGAATCTATAGGTTGTTTTAGGTGTGATTGACATTTTAACAATACTGTCCTCCTCCCCATGAACTAAGGATTTCTTTCCATTAATTTAGGTCTTCTTTAGTTTCTTTACCAAATTTTTGTAATTTTTAGTCTTTCACTTCCTTGTTTAAATTTATTTCTAAATATTTTATTATTTTAGACACTATTTAAATGGAATTGCTTTCTTCATTTCATTTATGGATTGTTGATTGCACACAAATAGAAACAACTGATTTTTGTGTGTTGATCTTGTATCTTGCAGCTTTGCTCAATTTGTTTATTAACTCTATTAGTTTGATTGTGGATTCTTTGGAATTTTCAGATATAGGATCATGTAATCATGTAAAAGGAATAGTTACCTTCTTCATTTCCAGTTTGAATTCCTTTTATTTCTATTTCTTATCTTATTGCTCTGGCTAGCACTTCTACTTCAGTGTTGAATGCCATTGGTGAAAATTGGCACCTTTATCTTGTTCCCGACTTTAGAGGGAACTCTTTCAATCTTTCACTATTGACTATAATGTTAGCTCTGCAGTTTTCATAAATGCCCCTATCATTTTGAGGAAGTTCATTTCTATTCCTTGCTTCTTGAGGTTTTTTTTTTTTTTATCATAAATGGGTATTAGATCTTGTCAAATGCCTTTTCTGCATCTATTGAGAAGATCATGTGCTTTTTATCCTTTACTCTATTAGTGTGGTGTATTACACTGATTGATTTTCCCATGTTGAACCACTCTTGCTTCGCTGCGATAAATCCCACTTGGTCATGATGTATAATCCTCTTAATGTTCTATTGAATTGGGTTCGCTAGAATTTTATTAAGGATATCTGCATCCATAGTCATAAGAGATGTTGATCTGTAGTCTTCTTGTAGTCTTTGTCTTGCATTGGTATTAGTGTAATGTGGCCTCATAGAATGAGTTAGGAAGTGTTCCTTCCTTTTCAATTTTTTGGAAGGATTTGAGAAGGATTGGTGTTAATTCTTCTTTACGTGTTTAGTAAAATTCACCAGTGAAATGATTTGGTCTTGGACTTTTCTTTGTCGGGAGGTTTTTGATTACCGATTCAATCTTTTTCCTTCTTACATGTCTGTTGAGATTTTCTATTTCATCTTGAGTCAGTTTAGGTCTTTTGTGTGTTTCTAGAAATTTGTGCATTTCATCTAGGTTATCTAATTTGTTGGTGTAAGTCGTTTATAGTATTTTTTATAATCCTTTCTATTTCTCTAAAATCAGTAGTAATGCCTTCACTTTCATATCTGATTTAGTTATTTGGATCTTCTTTTTCTTCGTCACTCTAGATAAAAGTTTGTCAATTTGTTGATTTTTTTAAATAACCAACTTTTACTTTTGTTCGTTCTCCTTTGTTTTTCTATTCCAGTTTTATTTTTCTCTGTTCTAATCTTTTCATTTCCTTCCTTCTGTTAGCTTTGGGTTTTGTTTTGTTTCTATTTCTACAGAATGTCTAGAAATCACCATAAGGTGATTTAAGATCTTTTTTCTTTTTTTAATGTAGTAGAAATTTATCTGTGAGCACTGGTGTTGCTACATCCAGTAAATTATGATATGGTATACTGTGTATTTCTTTTCATTTGTTGCTAAGTATTTTCTAGTTTCCTGTGTGATTTATTCTTTGGCCCATTAGTTGTTTAATTTCCATATATTTTGAATTATCCAGTTTTCCCTCTATTATTGATTTGGAGCTTCATTCCATTGCTGGTTGAAAAGATACTTTGTGTAATTTCAATATTTTTACACTTTCAGACATATTTTGTAACCTAACATATGATCTATTCCAGAGGATGTTTCACGTGCACTTGAGAATTCTGCTATCATTGGGTTGAGTGTTCTATATATCTCTGTAAGGTCTAACTGATTTATAGTGTTGTCCATTTCTTATGTTTCCTTATAGATTATCTGCCTAGGTGTTTTATTTATTATTGAAAACGGTATACTGGGGCACCTGGGTGGCTCAGTTGGTTGGGTGGCTGCCTTTGGCTCAGGTCGTGATCCTGGAGTTCCAGGATCGAGTCCCGCGTCAGGCTCCCTGCTCGGCGGGGAGTCTGCTTCTCTCTCTGACCCTCCCCTTCTCATGTTCTCTCTCTCTCATTCTCTCTCTCAATAAATAAATAAAATCTTAAAAAAAAAAAGAAAATGGTATACTGAATTCTCCAACTATTACTGTAGAGCTACCTATTTCTCTCTACAAGTCTGTCAATATTTGCTTCATGTATTCTGGGTCTCTATTGGTGGCGCATGTATGTTTGTAGTTTTTCTATCTTCTTGATGAATTGGCCTTTTTATCAATATATAATGTCCTTCTTTGTCTCTTTTAACCATTTTTAAAATAAAGTCTCTTTTGTCTCATATTAGTATATCCACCCCTGCTGTCCTTTGGTTACTATTCGTATGAAACATCTTTCTCCATCCTTTAACTTTCCATTTGTTTATGTCTTTGGATCTAAAGTGAGTCTCTTGTAGACAGCAGAGGGTTGAATCATGTTATTTTATCCATTTTGTCAATCTCTACGTTTTGACTGGAGACTTTAGTACATTTATATTTAAAGTAACTGCTGACAAGAAAAGACTTCTGCTATTTGGCTCTTTGCATTCTGTGTATCTTATAGCTTTTTGTCCCTCATTTCATCCATTATGCCTCTTGAATATTTAGTTTCCATTTTTCTAGTGAGCTGTTTGATTCTCTTGTCATTTCCTTTGGCAATGACTTTGTGAGATTTTCTTACCATGGAGATTCATATAATTCTAAATTTTAAACAATCTACATTAAATTGATACCAGCTTAACTTCAAAAACACACAAATAGGGTGGCGCCTGAGTGGCTCAGTTGGTTAAGTGTCTGACTCTTGGTTTCAGCTCAGGTCATGATCTCATGGGTGGTGAAATTGAGCCCCACAGCGGGCTCTGTGCTCAATGTGGAGTCTGCTTGAAGATTCTCTCCCTCTGCCCTTCCCCCCACTCGCTCTCTTGCTCTCTCTCAAATAAATAAATGTTAAGCATAACATTATTTTAATTTATTATTATAAATTTAAACATTATTTTTTTAATTTCCTTATCAGTGCTCTCCTTTAGCTCTGTCAGCATATGTAGAACAGTGTTTATAGTGTTTGTTTAGTTAAGTCCTATCTTTGTCTTTACTCAAGGATTATTTCTGTTGATTTATTTTGTTTCAAACATATTTTGAGCCACTTTCCTCTTTCTTTGTGTACCTTGTGATTTTTGCTGTTGTCGTTGTTGTTGAAAACTGGGCATTTGGCTGTCATGAGGTAGTAACTGGAAATCAGATTCCCCCTTCCCTAGAGTTTTCTGTTGTTTTTTAATGTGTTTATTTAAGTCTGCAGTAGTCCATTTTCTTAGTGATTTCCTCAAACTATTATTGTAAAGACTGTAATTCTTGTTTTTGTAGTCACTAAAGTTTCTGTACCTTAGCTTGTGTTTAGCTAGTGTCTTTTTTTTTAATTTATTTATTCATGAGAGACAGAGGGAGAAAGAGAGAGGGAGAGAGAGAGAGAGAGAGAGAGAAGCAGAGGGAGAAGCAGGCTCCCAAGGAGCAGGGAGCCCGATGCGGGACTCAATCCCAGGACCCCGGGATCATGACCTGAGCCGAAGGCAGATGCTTAACCATCTGAGCCACCCAGGCGCCTTAGCTAGTGTCTTGACATAGACTTCCTTGGATGCCAGGAGCTCTCCCACTTTTTGCAAAGTGGTTCTATGCCTGGACCCTCCTTCAGCACTTAGCAAGGCTTACACTGTGCCTAGGGATCAGCCCTAGGTGAAAGCTTAGGGTCTTCTCAGGTTTTTTCTGAGCATACATCTTGCCCTGAGTAACTTTCGAAATTCCCCAGTATACCTGAGTGCTTTTTACTGTCCTAAATTCCCAGAGAAATGCTACTCATCTTTAGCCACCAGCGGTCTTTTGTATTTTTGAGCTGTAACCTTTTGCTCTATGCACTTGAGGTTTGTTAACTCAACCTGTGGCATTTCCAATTTTCTCAACCTGAGTTGAGTTAGACAAAACAGAGGAGTGCTTCGCATCAGTCCTTCAGGTAGCCCCCAAACATGTTGGAACAGACATAAAATGTTTTAGGAATACGATCTGCTCTGCTTCCTCCAGAAACAGGGAATTGGTTCCATACTGGTGACATGAGCTGTTACGGCTTTAAGACTGCCACTGCCTTAATGCTGTGGCCACCTTGAGCCTGTGGCCGCTTTAACACATCTGCCACTTTATGACTTCTACCACACTGGAGAGGGAGAGGGACAGGGCATGTAAATTCACTATAAAACCTTCCTACTAGTTTGAAGTGCTCCCCCACCTTTTCTTTTATTCAACACTTGCTTGGTTGTTGTAAGCTTTTGACTATTTTTCAGAGTTCACAGAATTCTGAAAATATATGCTTCTTTTTCTATATTTCTGGGGCTTGGGAGGGGTGATGAGACTTGGGAAATTCCTACTCCAGGTTTTGCTGACGTCCAGCACTAAACTCTTATTATTTAAACTTTTTTCCCGATTAGCCATAGGGTGCAATCAGAGAGAATAGTAAAAAGACATAAAGAAATTGTGGCCAGGGACGCCTGGGTGGCTCAGTCGGTTAAGTGGCTACCTTCAGCTCAGGTCACGATCTCAGGGTCTTGGGATCGAGCCCCACATCTGGCTCCTTGCTCAGCAGGGAGCCTGCTTCTCCCTCTCCCTCTGCCCGCCACTCCCCCTGCTTGTGCGCTCTCTCTCTGTCAAATAAATAAATAAAATCTTCAAAAAAAAAAAAAGAAATTGTGGCCAGTTTTGTTTGATTTGGCGTATGTTTTTTATCTTACATATTGTGCCAATTATGACTAATTATTCCATTTGGAGGCAGATATGCTGATAGAACTAAACAAGTCCTTATTTCTGTTATAAGCTTGAACTAGCACTTCTAAGTATATAAAAATTTAATCTCTAATTTAACTGACTTAGGTATCTTCATTGTTCTGATGTGGGGTTTACCTTGTTAAGCGCTTAAAAATTGTTATCTAGGCATTAGGGTTGACTTGGGCTCTTGTGATCAGACAACCAAAATATGAAAAATATCAGCAAAACAAAAGAATTGAGGTGTAGAAAGAACCCCACAGATTATATCATTCCAGTGATTCTCAGCAGTCACAGAGAGATCTCTAAACCCACATATTCTGAGGCCCTGCCCTATTGAATGAAGTCTCTGTGGGTTCAGTTAGGAAATCTATATTTCAAAAACTTCTCTAGTTGATTCTCATGCGTAGGTTGGTTTCGAACAAATGATATCATTTAACTCTCTAGATTTTAAGGTAGAGAAAAATGAGGCCCCAGGAGGTAAAGGGAGTTAACCACAGTGGGTACTTCTCTGGAGTCAATAAACTATCTCACAACTTTGTTATTCTGGAAAGAAAGACCACATCCCCTAGAAAGCAAACAAACCAAAATACTAAAGAGGAAGGGTAGGAGGGAGGGAGAGAGGGAGGAAGAATGGGGAGGGGAAAAGACAAAATTCAGTCTTGTTAAAGTCGGTAGAGTAAAAAAAAAATGTTAAACTAGTGTGGAATCTACAAGGTACCAACAACTGGTTTGGTACAAGTTTTCTACTAGAGAAAGTTTTCAACTAGAGTTTTCAACTAGATAGTTGGTTCTGAAGATACAAGTTTATATCAATTCTTGCTTCTCTTCACAAATGATTATGGACAGGGGCGCCCGGGTGGCTCAGTCGTTGGGCGTCTGCCTGCGGCTCGGGTCGTGATCCCAGGGTCCCGGGATCGAGCCCCGCATCGGGCTCCCTGCTCCGCGGGAGGCCTGCTTCTCCCTCTCCCACTCCCCCTGCTTGTGTTCCCTCTCTCGCTGTGTCTCTCTCTGCAAATAAATAAATAAAATCTTTAAAAAAAACAACAACAGATGATTATGGACAGTAATACAGAAAATCTTATACCAAAGGCAATTAGAAAATGATTTATATTTATGTCTCTTTGAAGACATTATGTGGATGTAACCAACATACTGAACACATGGGACTCATGAGGTATAAACATACAGCAACTTTATTTTGGTCTCCCTTTGTTCCCTTGAAGTTTTGTAGGTCGAGCAAGTTCTTCCTCTGTCGCCCGAAAACTCAGGCAGGTCCTGTGACTTTTGTGGTCATTCTTAGGTAAGACAAAACGCTCCATTCAGAATTAAAATGCCAGTGTCCATGTAATAATCAAGAGGGGTAACTGGGTTTGAAGCTAAGTTTCCCCCCAGCACTCTTAGCCAGAGCAGGCTGCGCGGGATAGTCCTTAATGGGGAAAAAGGGGACTCACCAGCCCTCTTCTATCACGTCTCTCCCTACTTTCCATCTTGCTAAGGTGCCTCCTGGGTTGGAGCATGCCCAGGGAGAAGAGGAAAGGGAGCAGGAAAATTCTTAAGGTACAGATGCTGCCATGATGGTTCAGTTCGATGATTCAATTCAATTTCAAGCCTTCTCTGGGCTCGCAAATAAAACTAATTCCCCCACGAATGTGTTTGTAAGTTCCTTGGACATCTCCCACACCTACCCCTCTGTTATCACTGAGAATCTCTTCTCTCTGTTCTGGGCGGGGCCTCCTAGACAGTCCCTAAGCCATTGCCTATCCTGCTTGTGTCAGATACTTACGTATGAAGGTTATTCTTTGCATGCATGCATTTGCCTCACACAGAACCCGTATTTTTTTTTAAGAAAGATTTTTCTTTCTTTCTTTATTTGACAGAGAGAGACACAGCGAGAGAGGGAACACAAGCAGGGGGAGTGGGCGAGGGAGAAGCAGGCTTCCCGCGGAGCAGGGAGCCCGATGTGGGGCTCGATCCCAGGGCCCTGGGATCATGACCTGAGCCGAAGGCAGACGCTGAACGACTGAGCCACCCGGGCGCCCCCAGAACCCTTACTTGAACACATTTTAGGGTTCTGTGTTTATTGTCTTGTAGTGAAGTCATGTGAACAATAGTAAGACTTTTTCAAGTTTATGCTCTAATTTAAACCTTATTCTACAGCAAGTAGTGGTATATTGAGCTTCTAGACTATTTCAGAATTGTCTAACATTCTGGAAATGACAAAACTTACCCCAAATATTAGATCAGTTTCTGAAACAATCTGGGGAAAATCTTTCCCTTCTCAAACACACTCTAAATTATTGTTTACTCGTGGGAGACATCATTACCTTTCAAGGAAGGTAACCCTCACCAAACATACAGATTGTTTTCTAAGGGCAGTAATTTCTAATTTAGCCCTTCTCTGCTAAGTGAATAAAAAATTCAGAAGATTGGCCATTTTGCTGCCAGTGATGCCCAAATCGGCCTGAGCACTGCAATCGTATGAGGAAAGTTTTAGACACAGAGACTCAGCAGCTTCACTACAAACCTACTGAATCAGGATCTGCATAGCTAGGTTCCAGGAAATCTAAGGTTCTAAGACTCTCCTAGGTCATTCTGATAAACTGCTTAAAGCAAAATCCTTCTGGGGGACTGGAATATCTGCGAGTGTATTCACCAAACTCCTACAGTGTTCCACTTTCAAATCTTTTCTTCCATTGCCTATTGAACATTAAAATAAAGGTCATTGAGAGAAAGTCAACTGAGCAACTAGTCAAAGTAAAGTCATACTCCCCCATCTGAAAAATTCACACCAAAAAATCCGGAAACTTGAGAGAAGAAATGGAAATAAATGTCATATGTAACTTTTATTCTCCTTAATCTTTCTGATTTCAGAGTTCATCTTTGTTACTTTCTTCTTTTAAACTGCTATAAGCCAGTAGTGTTTGAAGAAAGTATTCATTATAGTCAAATTTTATTCTAACAAAGCAATTTACTTTTGCTCTGGAATTTTGCGTGTGTGGTTGATTTGGGGCCCTGAATTTAACTCCTAGCGCCGGTGGGCTGAAAAAAAGTGAAATACAACCATGGCGTAGACCTTTTTTTCATAATAAGAAAGTTTAGCTACTTTATTGTTACAACAGTAAAAGGTCTTTAGTCGTGTTCTTGCTGTGTTAGAATCAGTGCTTCCATTTCCATAGTGGACTCCTAGTTTTCAATCCAAACTTCGTTTCTCTCTCTTCCTAAAAATATCTAGAGACGAATATCAGTCATTTGTTTTGAAGCAGTTAACAAACAAGTGAGGTATAAAACCAGAGATTGTTGTCAATATTTTTAAATGTAATGTGGAGGGCCCCTGGGTGGCTCAGCGGTTAAGTGTCGCCTTTGGCTCAGATCATGATCCCAGGGTTGTGGGATCGAGTCCAGCGTCAGGCTCCCTGCTTCTCCCTCTCCCTCTGCCTGCCATGCCCCCTGCTTGTGCTCCCTGGCTCTCTCACTGTCTCTCTGACAAATAAATAAATAAATAAATAAATAAATAAATAAATAAATAATCTTTTTAAAAAATGTCATGTTGTGGTTGTTGGGTAGGTCAAGTACCGAATCCATACTTTAAAATGCTGTCTATATATTCTCATTTCTGGGAAACAGGCACGTCTTTGTTACTCAAAATGGACTACATTTCCAACTCTTTTGCAATTAGTAGCAACTTTTCTAGAGCCCACTTCAGCAGTAGACAAGAATCCTGAAAATGTTTTAGGAGGAGTCTTTCTACATTTTGCTAAGCACAATGCATATTGAACCTGGCTCTGAAATACAGGAGCTATTTAGGATTGCATCTATGGCTAGCTGGGGTCAAGGGTTGGGTGAAAAGAGCACTGGGTATGGGTACTTTCTCTGCTACAGCTTGCCCTCCCTTTGCTGTTGTATTCCATTGACACCCTTTGAAGAGCAGAGAGGAATTAACCATCGGGAGTGCTTTAGTGCATCTTTGTGGTTCTCAGCTACCAGTCAGTGGGGAGTAGTGCTTGCTCAGCTGCAGAAGAATCACCCAGGAAGTCTGGCAAAAGCACAGATAACTTCTCTGTTCCCTCTCTCCTTTTTCCCACTTGGTCTGGGATGGTGCCTGGGAGTTAAAGGTCTCCAGTAGACAGGTATGGGAATGATTGCCCAAGAGCTTTCTGACCAGGTGTCCAAGTCGAGAATGCTATAAACCGATGGAATTTCCGTATAGAAGCTACCACCACAGATCCCATGATTTTTCTCTCCAAATATACAGGAGTGACTGTGTATGCAACAAAATGTGAGCTGCAACCTTTGGAGTGATTTCTGCGGCCTTGGCAGTGGTGAGCGGTTTTGGCCTGATGTTGGACATTGGGGTGCCATTTGTGATCCTAGTTGCAAATTCACCGTTTCTTATTCTGGGTGAGTAAAACAAAACGTTGAGACTACACGTTGTAAATGTGGGGGTGCAGGGTAGATAAGGGAAGGAGTTTAGGTTAGATTAAGCAAAATAATTATATTTAAGTGGCTCTATAGATCCAAAATGAGGTGACAGGAAAAAAGAAAGTCAAATTGAATTATGTGTCCTTAGAGGTAGAGAAGTCTAGTACCCCAGATGGGAAAACACAGACAAGGGACATGAACAGGCAGTTCACACCCCAAAAGTCCGAAATATGAATCCCCCGAAATATAAGAAAAAAATAATTTCCTCTCTCAATTAACTGAGGGATGAAAATTAAACCAAAAGTGAGACACCTTGTTTTCTTACCAGATTAATAAATGTCAGCAAGATTGAAGGAAAGTTGTATGGAAATGAACACTCATTCTGCTATGGGACAATGATAAACTGGTACACCCTTCTGTTAGTCCAGTTTTGCAACAAATCAAAAGACTTAAAAATTAAACAGGGAATGCCTTTGGCTTACTGATGCCACTTCTAGGCATTTGTCCTAGTAATTGGACAAGTGCTTAAAAAGTAGAAAAATTATGTTCATTTTGGCATTATGTAGAACAGGAAGGTTTTGAAAGCCATCTAATCCCCTATCAACATGGGATTGGGCAACTCAAACATAACATATTAAGATTTTGAATCCTATTCAGTCCTTAGAAAGAGGTAGATTTATAAGATCTGTAAGGTACATATAAGACCTAAAACCTCTGCCAGAAAAATGCCGGTTATGAAACAAGGTGTTCGAAATAGAGAGATACAGTTGTACGGGCGTATTTGTACAGGACAAATTCTGGATGGACATATGTAAAAATGAAGGGTGGAATTACAGTTGCTCAAATTTTTCTCTGTATTTTCCTGTACTTTCAGAATTTATAATAAGCATGAGAAAACAAAGGTGTTTATATTTGAGGAAGCAAGGAGCTTGGAAGTAGTAGTATTTGGTTTCCCAGGGCAGACAGTGATGAGCTGTATACTGGATGTCTCGTCCACAGCTATACTTAGTCACTCAGTACCCCCCACAGCCAATAACAACTATGGTTAAGGTGTATATAATTGATTTAATGTAAACCAGGATTGGATAGTATGTGTATTCACGGGAGTGTGAACGGTTCTGTGTGTGTGTGTGTGTGTGTGTGTGTGTGATTTAAGCAACTCAAGCAAGAAATGTGTGAGGACAATTTCTGAATAAGGTTCTATAAATAATAAAACTAGTTTTTAAATACCTGATAAATATCGATGAGTTCATTCTTGGTCCTTAGTACTTCTGATTCTCCCTTTTGTCCAGCTGACTACAACTGAAATCCTCAAGGCCGCTAGCCATGGGATGGCGGGATGCAGTTTGTGACAGACTGTGTAGACTTACGTTCTTTTAGAGCCTTCTGCCTTCTTGATCATACCCATAGAACATCTGATCAGAGGCAAAGTTGCAATTCCTAGCGCCCTCCCATGGAGAAGATCCCCCCAAATTGAAATGAAGATCAGCATTTTATTCCACTTTTTGTATTTACTTGTTTATTTTATTGAGTTTGTATCAGTATACATGAGTGGAAGTAGGTGTCAACTCTAGTAGAAAGCTTGAGGGAGGTGAACTTTCTCAGCAACATGCTCATGCTGTCCTTACTAATTCCCCTTTCTTCTTGCTAGTCCCCCTTTCCAAGTTTTCAGTGGTGATTTCAAAGTCCTCAAATGTTCTTCTGCCGTCTCTATTCCAAACCAGTCGTGAAACATCCCTGTGGAAAAGAATTACCTTAGTAGGCATTAATATGTAAGGGATTCTTAAGATTGACTTTGGTGCGTGTGTCTGACCTCAAGAGTACTTGCATTTTACTAACAATTCCCTAACCGGGGAAAGTAAGTTTAAATCCTGACATTCTGGGTACCAAAAACAAAGTAGGAGGAAAATGGTGTGTGTGTGTGTGTGTGTGTGTGTGTGTGTGTGTGTGTGTGTGTGTGTGTGACAGAGAGAGAGAGAGAGAGAGAGAGAGAACTATGTGGTCCCTCTCAAATCATACCACATTGATAGTTAGATGCTAACTGTAGAACAGATAAGTCCAGCTTATATTTTAAGCAACAGAATGTTGGCTTGATGTGTTTGGGCATCTGTATAAAATGGTTTATGAGGTTCCTAGAAACATCGCCAAAGGCAAGGGAAGCAAGGGCAAAAATGAACTATTGGGATTTCATCAAGATAAAAAGCTTTTGCACAGCAAAAGAAACAGTCCACAAAACCAAAAGACAACCGACAGAATGGGAGAAAATATTTGCAAATGACATATCAGATAAAGGGCTAGTATCCAAAATCTATAAAGAACTTATCAAACTCAACACCCAAAGAACAAATAATCCAATCAAGAAATGGGCAGAAGACATGAACTGACATTTTTCCAAAGAAGACATCCAAATGGCCAACAGACACATGAAAAAGTGCTCCACATCGCTCGGCATCAGGGAAATCCAAATCAAAACCTCATGAGATACCACCTCACACCAGTCAGAATGGCTAAAATGAACAAGTCAGGAAATGACAGATGTTGGCGGGGATGCGGAGAAAGGGGAACCCTCCTACACTGTTGGTGGGAATGCAAGCTGGTGCAACCACTCTGGAAAAGAGTATGGAGGTTCCTCAAACAGTTGAAAGTAGAGCTACCATACGATCCAGCAATTGCACTACTGGTTATTTACGCCAAAGATACAAATGTAGGGATCCGAAGGGGTACGTGCACCCCGATGTTTATAGCAGCAACGTCCACAATAGCCAAACTGTGGAAAGAGCCAAGATGTCCATCGACAGATGAATGGATAAAGAAGATGTGGTATATATACACAATGGAATATTGTGCAGTCATCAAAAGGAATGAGATTTTGCCATTTGCAATGACGTGGATGGAACTGGAGGGTGTTATGCTGAGGGAAATAAGTCAATCAGAGAAAGACATGTATCATATGACCTCACTGATATGAGAAATTCTTAATCTCAGGAAGCAAACTGAGGGTTGCTGGAGTGGTGGGGGGTGGGAGGGACGGGGTGGCTGGGTGATAGACATTGGGGAGGGTATGTGCTATGGTGAGCGCTGTGAATTGTGCAAGACTGTTGAATCACAAATCTGTACTTCTGAAACAAATAATGCAACATATGTTAAGAAAAAAGAAAAAGAAGAAGATAGCAGGAGGGGAAGAATGAAGGGGAGTAAGTCAGAGGGGGAGACGAACCATGAGAGACGATGGACTCTGAAAAACAAACTGAGGGTTTTAGAGGGGAGGGGGGTGGGGGGATGGGTTAGTCTGGTGATGGGTATTAAAGAGGGCAAATTCTGTGTGGAGCACTGGGTGTTATGCACAAACAATGAATCATGGAACACTACATCAAGAACTAATGATGTAATGTATGGTGATTAACATAACAATAAAAAAATTTTAAAAAATGGTTTATGAGGGAAAATGGTCTCTCAAGTAATCCAGTGGAATCAAAGATACACTGCTAATCCTGCTTCGACTAACACCCACAACAGTTTCCTGACTCGTCATTAAAACACCCTACATGAGGACTAGGAGTAGAGCATCCTGTGCTAGGTACAAATAACGGGAGTACGTACGAAGCACAGAGTTGTTACAGAGGAAGGGGTGAATTCTGTGGTGGATTCAGAGGCAACCAGAGAAAGCAACTGGGAAAATAGTATCAAAGCACAGATTGGGCAAGATAAATAAGACCCCTTCTAAGAGATGGACAAAGAAGATGGTTTGAGTTTATGTGTTTAGTTTTTAATGGGTATTAATGTGCATGAAGATTGTTTCCCTTTTTTAACAGGTGTTGCGGTTGACGATATGTTCATAATGATTTCTGCCTGGCAGAAGACTAGCCTCGTGGATAACACAAAACAGCGGCTGTCCAGTGTCTATTCCAAAGTGGCGGTGTCGATTACAATCACCACCATCACCAACGTCCTAGCCTTCTATACAGGGATTATGACCTCTTTCAGGTCCATACAATACTTTTGCATCTATACGGGAACAACCCTGCTCTTTTGTTATTTCGATAACATCACCTGTTTCGGAGCATTTATGGCTCTGGATGGTAACAGAGAAGGAGTCTGTCTACGCTGGTTGAAAAAGCCAGAAACTCCTGACCAAAAATGTTCCTCACTGAAAAGGTCCTGCTGTCTCCCATGTGATTCTCTCCCGGATGAACAAGAAACTGATATCCATCCGATGAATTTGTTCTTTCGAGACTGTTTTGGCCCTTTTCTCACAAGCACTGAGTCCAGAGTTTTTGTAGTGCTTATATACATTTTGTACATCATGAGCAGTATCTATGGGTGTTTCCAAGTGCAGGAAGGTTTAGACCTTCGAAATTTGGCAAGTGACGATTCCTACATCACACCATGTTTTAATGTAGAAGAGGATATTTTTTGGATTATGGTCCCAGGGTTATGGTTGTTGTTACTGAACCTCTTGACTACTGGGATAAAGATGCTAGGCAAAAACTGGAACTACGTCTGGCAGATTTGGAAAACAGTGACTATGTAGATAAAAATCTCACAGAGTTTTGGTTACGAGAGTATGTGCAGTATATGGAAAACAGCAAGCAAGATGTAAATGATAAGGACATTTTATGAACGGCTTGCCCAATTTTTTAACACGTTTTCCACTTTTTGTGTCTGATACTAATATTTCATCGTCACATGAAATCATTTCTTCCCGGGGCTTCGTTCAGACCGTGGGTGTTTCTTCTTCAGCCGATGAGAAGAAGGTGTTATCCCAGTTACGCAGCAGAGCTGAAAAGTGCAAAATCCCCCTAATGGTGTATAACCAGGCATTTGTATATTTTGATCAGTATACCCCCGTATTGGAAAACACTGTTCAAAATGTCATTGTTGCATCAACCGCTATGTTCGTTGTTTCCTTATTGTTAATTCCTCATCCACTGTGTTCCTTGTGGGTAACTTATGCTACTGCATCTGCGATTGTGGGAGTAACGGGTCTCCTGGCATTCTGGAATGTCAGTCTCGATTCCATATCCATGGTTAATCTTGTCATTTGCATAGGGTTTTCTTTCGATTTTTCTGCACACATTTCTTAGGCATTTGTTTCCAGCTCTAAGCTGTCAGTAAACCAAAAAGCAATTGAGGCAGTGTATGGGCTAGGCTACCCACTGTTACAAAGTGCACTTTCAACAGTAATAGGGTTGTGTGTTTTATCTGCAGCTAAAGCATACATCTTCAGGACATTTTTTAAGATGATGTTTCTTGTTATGGTATTTGGGGCTGCTCATGGCCTAATTTTTATTCCAGTATTCTTAACCTTTTTTTTGAAGGTCTGTTTGAATATCCACTAACAAATCAAAGACTAATTATAAAATTCCTGATTGTCGCACTCCAATCTGATAACAGGGCACTATTAGAAATAGTCAATAAACTAAAAACAAAGGCATGTTTCCTTGGCTTGGAAATCCCATTTAAATTGTTATTGAAAATATCCTGGAAAAATCAATTAGGCTTACATTAAAATATCTTTACTATAGGAAGTGTTGTCATCTTTATTACGGTCTATACAATCATTCATAAGGTATGACTTTCCAATTATTTTTTCCTTTTGTTTCATTGTTAGAAGTTTCTGCCTGAAATTCAAATATTTTATGCATTGTAATATAAATGGAATATTATTTTCATTGTACTTCCTAGATCATTAATATGTAAAAGTATAACTTATTATTTATTCTTCCAGTCTGGGGGCTTCGTATGCATTTTATTAACGGTGTATCTTGATAAAATGAAATTTTTAAAGTTTTGAAATCCAATTTATCATTTATCATAAAAAAATGGTCAGTGTTTTCTGTGTCCTCTCTAAGAAGTCTTTGCCTATTCCAAGATTACAAAAAAATCCATCTATGATTTCTTCTCAGAGCTCATAATTCTAATTTTACATTCAGGTCTATGATCCATAGATCTGTATTTTTTGAGACGTGTGGATAGAAGTTCATTATCTTCCCATAATAGTTACCCATTCAGTTTTCCAGCATCATTAGTAAAAAGACTACATTTTCAGCATAGGATTAATTTGGCACCTCTGTCAAAGAATCAGCTGACAGTTTATGTGTGGCTCTATTTCTGGGCATTGATCTGTTTGTCTATCCTAAAGCCAATACCACAGTGCCTTGATTATTGAACCTTTATATTAAATCTTGAAATTAGGTTGTATAATAGGTCCAGCATTTTTCTTTTCCAAATTATTTTGGCTAGTCTTCGTTCTTCCCATTTAGATACTAATCTTAGAATCACTTGTCAATTTATCAGAAAGCCTTCCGGGTTCATGACTCGGTTATAGTGAATTACAGATCAGTTGGGGGAAAATAGGTATCTTAGCCATTTGGAATCTTCTAATCTGTGAACATGGTTTACCTTTCCATTTATTTGTGTCTTCCTTAATTTCCCTCAGGAATATCTTATAGGTTCAGGTTGATTTACTTTCCAAGTATTTTTATCTTTATGGCACTGTAAATAAATTTGAATTCCTTTTCCATTTTGTTTTTACTACTACATAAAAATACAATTGATTTCAACATACCTAAATTATATTGTGTAACCTTATTAGGTTCATTTATCAGTTCTTGTAGATCCTTGTAGTTTCTTTAGCAGGTTTTATCTGTGCAATTACGTAAAGGTCACATAAAGGCCATTTTATTTCTTCTTATATAATCTTTATCTCTTACTTGACTCATTGCAGTGGCTTAAAACATCCAGTAAACTGTGGGAAAACACACTAAAGGCAGATCTCATTGCCTTGTTCCCAACTCTAGAGGAAATGTTCAAAATTTCATCATTAAATATGATGATGACCTTGAGGTATTTCATAGTTGTTTCTATCAGATGGGGGAAGTTCCTTTCTCCTAGTTTGCTAAGATGTTTTACCATGGATGGGTATTGATTTTGTCAAATAATTATTGTCCATCTCTTAAGATTAGCATGTTATTTTTTCTATTTTAATCTGAGAGTGTGGCAATTTATGTTGAATGACTATTTAGTATTTACACCAACCTTGCATTCCTAAGATGACTCACATTTGGTCATGGCATATTAGTGTTTTCATATATTACTGTCTTAGTTTTCTCATATTTGTTTATCATATCATTATCAAACAATGATATCTGTTCCTATGATCACGAGGGATATTGGTCTACAGTTCCCTTTTCTTCTAATGTCCTCCTCAGGTTTTGATAACAGGGTAGGGTTATGCTACCCTCAGGGAATGAGCTGGTAAATAGTCCTCTTCTATTTTCTGAAATATATGATGTATGGTTGATACAATTTCTTACTTAAATGTTTGGTAGAATTCACCAGTGAAGTCATCTGGGCACAGAGTTTTTCTGAAAAGGCTTTGTTTTTTTTTTAATTTAAAATTCACTAGTGAATTTCTAGCCCTCTCCAATCACATATCCTTCTCATCTCCAACTTGCTAAGTTGGCTCCTGGGTTAGAGCATGTAGGATGGGCTCCGCAGCTTCTCCGGTTCTCTGACTAGGCTTCCTGGTTGGGCGGGACTGTGGGCTATATTCTGCAGTAGACAGGCTTTGAATTTGCTTCCCTGCCTGGGTGTGGTGACAGAACCGGCTCCAAAGCTGGTGTGACTGGCCGGATGGGTCCATGAATCAGGCAGAACTTGCCACCAAGTTCCCTGACCAGACCGGCCACTGGCTAGCTCTGGAGATCGGCAGAGCCACTGGCTGGGCTCTCTGTGCAGCTACTACTATATATGGGTCTGTAGGATTGTCTATGCATCGTCCCAGGTACTCTGATTAGGCTTCCTGTTCTGGCAGGACGGAAGGCTATATTCAGCATTAGGCAGGGCTTTGAGCTCGCTTTCCTGCCAAGGCTGAAGGATTGAATGGGCTCCAAGGTGTGTATGGTTCATTTACCGGGGACATAATCAACCTGAGCTGCTCCCTGGCCAGACAGGGCCACCAAATCAGCTCTGCAGATGGGCAGAGCCACTGGCTACAATATCTACTTGGTTGCTCCTGCAAGGAAGAATGCTGTTGGCCAAGATCTGAGCACTAGTTGCTGTAAACCCTACCCCAACTCCTCCATCTCAATCTGATCCCCAGGGTTCAAGCCTCATAGATTTCCCCTACGAGCCTTGTGAGGCAAGACCCAAGTGGGCCCTCCAGGAAGCATATCCCACAACGCTGGGAGAACTAGGTGTTCATCTTGGGCTCTTTTTTCCCCCCACTGGAGAAACCATAGGCCCAGGGGAGGGGAAGGAGGGGGGTGCCTCTCAGTGCCTCGCTGTGCTGGCCTGGGGAGGGGTGATGTAATCAGAGTATAAGGGCTCCTCTCAGCCTTCTAATCCAATCCATTTTTAGTCTCTGTGTTCTGGCATGGGGGGGCCCTCAGCCCTATCCCCATGTTCTGGGATTTTCAAGTGGTGTCTTGCCTATGGAAAGTTGCTAGTTGTTCTTGTGAAGAGGACAGCAGTTGGGAACCACTGTGTTGCCCTCTTGATGCCGTCACTCCCCGCCATGTCTGGTTTCATCTTTAGACCATGCTTTCCTAACAGTTCTTTGGATTTGATCTTTTCCTAGAGCCATTTCTTAATTTTAGCATTGTTTGCTTTCAAACCTAGCAGTTGCTTGTGTTTAACAACTTTTTCTCTAACTTCTCTCTCTCTCTCTCTCTCTCCTTTACGTTGTGCAAAAAACTGCAAAAGGAAGTCAGACTGCACCTGCAACCTCCTGCCCGAAAAGATTCTTAGTTTAATCATCCAGCTGATTCAGTGCATTTTCTAGTTCCCACGATACCACAGTATTGTGCGTATCGACAGTGCCTCTCAACTTTTTGCCACCATATAGCAGGGATTCTCTTTTTCCCAGTCTCCAATCATATTCTTCTCACTTACCGCCTCCGTGGCAGCCTCCTCAAGGGCCACAACGTCGTTAATAGTAACCTCAAGGCCTTTTGCCTTTCACTAAAAGTCCCCTTAAGATGTTCTAGCTTTTCCCTACTTGCTCAGTCACTCCTACATTTTGGGGGTTTTGTTATAGTAGCAGTACCAATGTCTATATTAATTCTCTATTGTTCCTTAACAAATTATCCCAAAACTCAGTGGCACAAAACAATAATCACATTTATTGTCTTTCATATTTTCTGTGGTTAAGGAACTGGGGAATGGCTTTGATTGGATGCACTGTCTTGCAGTGCTCGTGAGATTTAGTCAGACGTCGGTTGGGGATGCATATATCTGAAGGCTTGACTGGAGCGGGAAGAAGATTCATTTTCAAGGTGGCTAACTCATGGGCATGGCAAGCTGGGTTGCCTATTTTGTGAAGGTCTCAGTTCCTCTCCATCTGGGCCTCATTACAGGGTTGCTCATGATGTGGCTGCTGGCTTCTCCCAGAACAAGGGATCCAATTGTCCTTTTGTCCTAACCTAGAATGTCACATGGCGCACCGCTAATGCACTCTATTGGTCATACCAACCCATTCTAACTCAATGTGCAAGGAGACTAAAGGATATGACTATCAGGAGGTGATGATAATTGAGAGCCATCATTGAGTCAAGCTACTATTTACCATTGTTGATTTCTACCAGAGTTATGGGTCATATTTTCCTCCTTTGCATGCCTAGTACTTTTGTATTTGATGTTGGACCTTGTAGAGTATATATGTTGAGTACTAAATTTCCTTGCTTCCTTTATTTTATTTTATGTTATTTTATTTTTTAGAGACTTTATTTATTTATTTAACAGAGAGAGACACAGCGAGAGAGGGAACCCAAGCAGGGGGAGTGGGAGAGGGAGAAGCAGGCTTCCCGCCGAGCAGGGATCCCCATGCAGGGCTCGATCCCAGGACCCTGGGATCATGACCTGAGCCGAAGGCAGAGGCTTAACGACCGAGCCACCCAGGCGCCCCTCTTTGCTTCCTTTAAATACTATTGGACTTTGATTTGACAGGAAGTTGTTTCTATAGCAGGTTGATCCTTTCAAGACTTGTTTATAAGCCTTGTTAGGGTAAGTCTAGAGTAGACTTTAGTCCCAGGGCTAGTTGTGCCATAGTATGAGGCAAAACTCTCTGGAGTTTCTCCTGACAGCCCCAGGGCGGACTCTGCAGTCTGGCTGTTCAAAATTTAACCGTCCCCCAGCTCTGGATTAGCTTGAGCAACTTTTCAGCATCTATTTCTCTAATTATGTTTTGCCTAAGCTCGTGGAGTTTTATCCATGCATGCGGGATTAAGTATTTAGGGACAGACTCTGGCCAGGCTTTGCCTGACTTCAAAGAACTTCATCGTCCACATATGTGACTGGGGATTTGAGGACAAACTGCAAGGAACCCCGTGCACATTTCTGAGGCACTTTATCGCTAGAGCTCTCTCTTCCCTGGCACTCAGCCTCACATATTTCGGCCACCTCATCCCCGCTAAACTCTGCTTGGTCTCCTCGACAGAGAAAATGCTATGCTTTGCTTAGATTCTCCTTCCCGGGCTGCAGTCTGGAAAATGTCTCTAAGGAGGCCAGAGAACCGGGTTCTATGGTTCACCTCATTTGTTTCCTTTTTTCCAGGGATCATAGTCCTCCACTGTTTACTGCCCGGTTTCTGAAGACAGTTGCTCAACACATTTTGTCTTGTTATTTCCAATAAGAGGACAGTCTTTCAGTGATCTCATCGGAGCTGGAAACAAGTCCCCTATCTTTTTTTCTATTTATGTCATTCATTTTGCTATCTAAGTTTACAGTTTGGGTTCACTCTAGTTCATCTCCTTGAAGTAAGCTTTGAAGTAAATTAATTACATGGGACTTCAATATATATGGAAAATCCCTCTTCTCCCTCAATAAATCAATAGCCATATAATGTGAAAAATGATCTTACAATTCCCTTGATTGTCTCTTAAACTCTAAAATAACAACAAAAAGACTTCGCTTTAACAAAGTAAATAGGTTTTCAAGGAAATTGCAAAAGAGACTGATACATATCCTATGCCAGTTGCCCAGGAAGTTCAGAAAAATTCTTCCATATAACACTTTTGCCTTCAAATTCCAAAGAATACATCACCACTATAAATAATATCCTTTTATGCTGCAAATCTGCAAGATAAGATGACTCTCACCCTCTATTCCCGCCCGTCCCCCCAACTTTTTTCCTTTTCTTTATGGAGAAAAATCCTTGAGGTGATTTAAGTATAACTTTGTCAGTTAATATTTGTCAAAGTATATAGTCATACTGTCTAAATTTAAAGAATTTGTTGGCCATATAAGTATCAAACTGTAGGGGTGCCTGGCGGGCTCAGTCAGTAGAGCATGTGACTCTTGATCTCGGGGTTGTGAGTTCAAGCCCCATGTTGAGTGTAAAGGTTACTTAAAAATAAACATTTTTTTTAAAGTATCAGCTGAGAGTAACTTTGGAAAAAGAGATAATCAAATTATGACACCGCTATACTTATAATGAAGAACATACAAGCATTTAAAATTATCACTTTGATTTGATACTCAGTCCACAACTGATATCTGTTATTGTTTTATATATGTGTACATATGTATGTATGTATACATACACACACACGTATGTATGTATATGTGTGCGTATGTGCACACATGATACATAATAGAATACTTATTATCTGACGCTGTGCAGAGGAGAGCGGATATTCCTGGCAACTGTAGATTTAAAGTGATCTTGCTGTTTATTTTTCTAACGTTAATAGAGAATATCAGCATTCATTTTCTCTTTTTGCATAGATAATTGAAAAGAATATATTCTTTTCTTCAAAAAGAGAAAGGCTTTAAGAAATCTAAAGTTCAAGTTTTTCTCAGAGGGCATCTGACCTGACTCACAGTGGAATTATTATGGACTTCATCTTTACTCTGCATGGACAATGCCCTGAGACAGAAACCTTCAGCCCAGATTTTCTTCGAGAGGCAGGGCAGGGATTGCAAATGGAGTCCGAATCCAGGAAGAGCCATTACGACCACATTGCTTGTTAGGCATTTCAGTCCTGATAAGAAGAACAGACTCAGAGAATGAATATCCGACTAAAAGAGGGAGGGTAAATGAGAGGCGGTTGTTAACACTTCTTTCTTTTTGACAACAGTAATAATAAATCTTTCTAGTGTTAAAAGCCTGCAATCTGTTCATTCATTTCACAAATATTTTTTTGAGCATCTGGATTGCAATTACCATGAAGTCCAGCAGGATAACGTGAGACCTCATCACTAGATAGGAATGTGTGTGTACATACATACACCAGTTAGTGTCTGTGTGTGTGTCCACATGTGTTGGTGGCAGGGCAGGAAATTGCCACAGCGGTTCATGAGCAAACTGCAGGGGAAATGAAAGCTTATTCTTATAAGTATATCAACATACATTAACGTGGAAAGTAAATTTAGGTAAAGGAAGTGCAGTACTCCTACATATTATCGATCATGATTACTGTTTTCTTCTCTTCTCTAAAATGGCTTGGGATCGGCATCAACTTTCTGGGTATCAACAAAGAAATTGATTTTGAATTATAAAGTATGTACCTTATTTTAACAGAATTTATTAGATTTAAGGGTTCACTTACTTTTAGTAAGTAGAAAAGCAATTAAAAAAAAAAAAAAAACACTGACACTCCAGGGAGACTTCATAATAAAAAGCCCACACCTCATTATTTTGCCATAACAAAAGTCTTCACTCACTGGAAACGCCAAGCCCTCCAGATCTTCAGCACACTCTGGCATGTTGAAGGATACTCTTATAAATGCAGGAATCTCTAGGAGTACTACCTTTTGGAAAGTAGAAGAGAAAAAGGAATTCCATAATGTGACACAACAAAATCCAACCAAAGGGACATTTTTCTCAAGTCTGCTGTGATATCTGTGCCCTGAACATTTGTGGAGAATCAGCCTATCAGACACTACAAAGTACATGGAGGTAGATTGACTGTAGGGATATACGAAATCCAGTATCTAGCAACAGAGAAATATAGCAAAAAGCATTGGCGTGTGCTTTCAGGCAAAATAAGTGATTATGTTTTGTACAGACATGTCAGATGTCCAGAGCCTGCCTTAAGGGTTTCAGAACGGTACATTTTTTTCATCCTCTGTTGTAATGTTGGCCCAACAAAATAAAACTCACACACTTAAAGTTTCAGGTTGACTAAGCCCATATGACATTTAACTCATTCAAATAATAACCATCATCAACAACGATGAGGACAATCACCTAGGTCATGATGTTAAAAGACCTTGAAAAAAATTAATAAAATGAAATAAATAAGTTTTCTTCCTCCAAAATAAAAACTATATTCCAGGTGTTAAACTGCTATGGAAATCATTAAAAAAAATGTTAATAGGCAAAACACACAACCCATCAATAAAAACCTAAAGCCAAATAATCTTGAGTCAAGAATCAATTGCAGGCCATGATAGAGCTATTGAGGTTTTTTAAAAGTCACTTCCTGAAGAAACAGATATTTGGCATAGAGATGGCCGAGCCTAAAACAATCTTAGTAGGTATGCATAGTTTTTGAATAGATGCTTCCAATAGAGGTAGCAGTCAGTAATCCCTCTTACTTTCTCTCTCTCTCTCTCTCTCTCTCTCTCTCTCCTCTCTCTCTCCTACTCTTTCTCTCCCTCCCTGTCTCTCTCTCTCTCTCTCTTCTTCCCTCCCTCTCTCTCTCCCTTTCTCTCCCTCCCTCCCTTTCTCTCTCTCCCTCTCTCACCTTCCCTCTCCCCCATCTCTCTCTCTCTCTCTCTCACACACACACACACACATGCGTGCACAAGATTGCAAACTAGATTCCCAAATATATTAACCCTTTAAGGTTTTCCTTTCCATTATTCTCTTTCTGCTGAGTTATTTTCCCCACAATTATTTTCTCAAGAGATATTCTCTGAACTAGGCAACCAATGAAATCACAAAAATATACACCCACATAGAGAAACACAGACTTTTGTCCCTCGGGTTTTGCCTCCTACCCATACTGGTTCTCTCTCTAAAGCAGTCTTTTATAATGTTATTCAAATAACAGGCCACCAGAAATGGTTGCCTCTCAGAGCGCACCTGTGTCTTTCATCAACTCTAATGGAAATTCTGGGAGCAGCCTACCGCTGCTAGGTTCAAGAGTCAAAGAGGGGACAGGGTTTTATGAATTTTTCAGATTGCTGACCAAGAAACATAGTTCATTTCCTACATTATCGACACCATTTAAAAGTGAAGGTCATAATATTTCTGGAACAGAAATTTGGTAACTTTAAAAATAAACGATAGCTTACTTTTATTTCAACACTTTCTCTGGTGTTGAAAAGGAAATACATTATCGAGGCCTTTTGCCAACAATTGGTTGGTAATAAAATGAATAAAAGCCAGTGTGTTGCATAATTCCTTTGCCAGTAAGGAATGAATAAATATAATCTATAATTTCAATACCCTATTCTTTTTTTATTTTTTAAAGATTTTGTTTATTTATTGGACAGAGAGATACAGCGAGCGAGCGAGGGAACACAAGCAGGGGGAGCGGGAGGGGAAGAAGCAGGCTTCCCGCCGAGCAGGGAGCCCGATGTGGGGCTCGATCCCAGGACCCTGGGATCATGACCTGAGCAGACGCTTAACGACTAGCCGCCCGGGCACCCCTCAATACCCTTTCAACACTAGTTACAGATTTTCCGCACCACTGGTGGCTTATTTCATCCTCACACAGACAAATGCGTACAAGACAAGCCATTGTCCCCACAGCACTTTCTTATTATCTTGCTGAAATGTGGTGAAATGCATTACAGTTTCAGGTGACTTCAGGAATGTGGAGAAATACTTTGCCCATTCCCTGAGAAAAAGCTTCGTTATTTTTCTTCATATGAATTCTGCTCCCAGTGATTGACTCGTGTATTAGCGTTTTGAGACCAAAAACTTTTCACAGACTGTTTTTCTAGGGTACAGCTTTACTTATCACAGTCTGTGTTTTCTTCACTCAGGCCCCATTGCCACTGATTAGAAGGAGTAGGTGATTTTGAAAGTTTCTAATCAACAATGGCTACTTGCCTCAATTTGGCTAAGGCATCCTCCTCTGACCGAAGGAAGAATCTTCAAATCACCGATGGCTGGCAGCCCCAAAGGGTGCATAGATGAAGATCCAAGATCAACTTAGGGTATGTTGTGCTGTATATTACTCTACCACATTTCTCCTGGGTCAGCTGTGCGGGGAAGCAGTTGGGTGTACTTACAAATAAAGTTTGAAGGTACCTAGATTTCCATGTACCCATTCAGAGATGCAGAGATGATAACCCTGCCTGTGCCTTTTGAAAAGAGCAGCGGTAGTCATCCTACTTAAGGAGAATCACAAGGGCCTTCCTCCCTTTCAGTCACCTCCTCTCCTGGCCATCTCCCGCCATGGACCCACCCAGACCAAAGCCACTGTATACAGAGACAGCGCCCATCCCTAAGACAAGAAATTGTCTTATGTACTGCCACAGTGACCCTGTTTCATTTCCTAAAGATCAGAGACCAACTCCACTTTGGACTGGTGCAACAAATCCCCAGGACAAAATGGCAAAACCGAAAGCGAAGTTTCGTCCTATGTTTAGTCCCAATTATGAGACACAAGTCTTGACATACTCCTGCCTGTGCTTGTGACATTTGACAGGTAAGAGTCTCCTCAAGTCGGGGTTATTTATTTTAAGCTATAAATGTGACATCTTGTGGGTTCTTCAATGTCAATGGATATAGCTATTTAAATACAAATTATTATACTGAAGGTAATATTGTGAAAAAATGAATAAGGCGGGAGCCTGACCTCCCAAGATACAGTTTGAGCCTTTAGACTTAGTAACTCCCAGAAACTTAGAAACCCAAGTTTGAGAAACACTGCATTTAAAATTAAAAGTTGTCCTTTAGAGAACCATTCAGCACAAAGTCGTTCGGGAGGACAAAGGAATACGCACTGACATCAGCGAGGGGAAAGGGGTAGGGGGTTGTGTCTGTTCTTGCCTTCCTCCTCTCCTCCACTCCTCCTCTCCCATCCTGCTGCTGTCTCCGAGAAGGGGTGCGGTCCCCGTCACTGTCGTTCCTCTAAAATAGCTGTTGTTCACTCTGTTAAGGCAGGTTTTGTCTTGGGTCTCCTTGGTGGAGTTTTTGCATCCCCCAACGCAGATGCTCTTGCAGCTGACTTCTTTTAAAATCCCCTTTGTGGTTCCCACCACACAAACTCCTGGTGAGGTCCCCTGCCCTCCAGAGAGGGACCCGTCTGTTCACTCAAGCACAGCTCGTTCGTCTGTGCAATATCCTCCAGCCCATGAAATCACATACCCTTCCTTCCCAAATGGCATGTTTTTCTGCTGCCCTTCCTCTTTGCGGCGCTGATGGATTAACTCCTGCCAAACTCCGGCCTTTAGAATTCTTAAGGCAAGAGTCATGCAAGAGTCTCTCCACCAGGAGGAGAGAGGAAAAGCCACTCACAGGCTCACATGCACTCACATACGTATGTATTCCTGATGTATGTCAAAGAAAACTTCAAGAAATCTTTATTCCTTTTAGACTGTTGGAAATTACCGTCCCTACACTTTATGGATGCAATGAGGATTCTATCACCCACTGTTCTCAGCTGAAATTCTGTGAAAACAGGGAAAGCAACATTCCCTTTCTGCTTTACAGGTCTGGAAGTTATCGTAAAACAAAAATGAGAGCGGAATTCTTCATACATAAAGCATTCACTGATACAGAGGAAAAACCATTGGACAAGCAAGAACATCACCATTCACACACTGTCTCCGTGTCTTCCCAGCTGCACTCCTGGGTAAGAGTAGCTTTACCTCAGTAAACTTCCTGTTACTCAGCTAGAAAATGAAAAACACACATATACACATACATCTAGAGTATCTGGGACAGGATATCTAGACTATTTAGAACGATAGCTCCCTTATCATTAAATCGAATGCTACAAATTAAAACATTTTATGAGAAAGACATTGCTAAATCATCACCTCCTTAAATGCAGGGACCACGTCTCATTTCCATTTCCATAGCAAGGGCTCAAATGTTCACCAAATGGATAAGTTTTTGAATGAACTTAAAGTGGAAGACATACTAAGACAGCAAGGATGTGAGTGACACCCAAATACCTCTGCGTCCTAATGCCCAGAACTCGTGACTAGGCTTTGTTGCGTACAGAAAGAGAGTTAAGGTTGCAGATGGAATTAAGATTGCTAACCAGCTGACCTTAAGACAGGGAGAGTGTCCTGGGTTATCCAAGTGGGGCCAATGTAATCTCCAAGCTCTTAAAAGTGGAAGAAACCATGACAGGCTGGGAAATTTTTCAGTGCTTGCCATACCCCAATTTTTCTTTCACCTGCAATGAAATTGATGAAAGTGGTTAATTTTCAGTTTCATTCCTGAAACACAGCCCTACAAGATTCTGTCCCGTAATGGGTATACTCTATCCGTATATGCATGCAACAGCAGAAGGAAACTGAAGCACATGATGTTTTGCCAAATTCTTTGTTGCACATGTACAAACATGTGCGTGTGTGTGTGTCCGGCAAATTGCACATGCCTACCCAGCCACATCAGTGAGGAGAAATAGCCTGTGGCCCAGAGCTTTCTATCTTTCTTCCCTGCCATGCTCAGCATGTCTCTCATCTGCAGACTAGTTCCCATTGTCACAAGCTGGCTGCGGCCTTCTCAGGACCCCATTCAGACACAACAGCCCTGAGCAGAAGGAGAGGGACCGTTCATCCGTGTGCCTCTGATAATAAGAGAAGAGCCTTTTCTCCAAGAACCCGAAGGCTTCTCACATCTCACTGGGCAGAAATACAGGGGCATGCCCACATCAGATTCAATAACTGACAAGGATACTGGATCGCAATGACTGGCTTAGATCAATTAGAATTTATTGCTGGGGCCTGGATAGTGTATCTTTCTCAAGTCACATGAGTTGGGGCTATACACTGGATTACAATAAAGGCTCTACAGCAGGAGAAAATGTAGGAACAGCTTTTAGGTAGGCAAACAAGATTTTTTTTTTCTGGTAACACTTCTTGAAACTTCGACATGCTTCCCAACGTGTAGGGAAGAACACCAACTGCAATTGTCCACGGCCAATCTTAGATCATCTCGACTAGCCTATGATGCTATCCCGTCCCAGGAATAGTGTGAAACTTCACTTGAAACGGTGCTAAATTAACTGATTCCATTTAGTCTGCTTTTTATGGGGCTAGAGAAGAAATAAGGTGGGAGCCACAATTCATTTCTTCTGAGAAATTGGGCGATTATATCCACAACCTACTCTGAAAGAACACACACAGTGGCCTGCTATGTACGCTCCCTTTCGTGTATGCCATCAAAGTTTCTGCTGGCCACTTCAGGACAACTCTCAAGACGGCACAAACCTGACAGTAATCACACATTGCTTTTTTTAGATAGAAAAATATATCGTAAAGCAATCTAAGCAATCTTACATCTAACAAATATTTATTGAGCTCCTATTACATTCCCTTGCCTGGGGCTATATGGTAATAATGATTGGCAAAAACAGACATAATTCATGACCTTGTGGAGCTTGAGTCCAGTAGGGAAGACAGGCAATGTTGGCTAACAATAATAATAGAAGCAAATGTAAAATTATCAGTGATAAGTGCCAAGAAATAGATGCAAGGTGGGTCCACAAAGGCACACTCGAGGAGGTAAAGCTGGAGCTTATCTTGTGGGAAGGTAGGAGCCAACTTGGAAAGTAGTGGAGGGGCAAGAGAGTAATCCAGATAGAAGGAGCCTCATGTGAGAATGTTCTGTGGCAAGAGAGAGCATGGCCAGAGAGGTTAGAGCATAGATGAGTGAGGGAGGTGGTGCAGGAGAAAGTCAGAGTTTAAGGGAGGGGCCAGATCATACAGGCACAGGTGACTTATGTTTAGAAATGGAGTCTTTATCCTAAATAGAAAGGGGAATTTCTGAAGTGTCTTGTCCAAGGGGTGGTATCATCAGATTCATATTCTGCCAGGGTGAAGGTCAGATTGCATACAAGAAGGTTACTTTTAAGGCCAATAATGCAATATACCACGTAAAAAATTGTGTCTAGACTATGGTAGAAACTGATAGAAGAATTCAAAAGATGCTCCAGAGGTAAAGATGTCAGAATCCAGTGGTAGATAGGATGAGAGATAAACTAGCATGTCCAAATGCATAGTGGTACCAGTCAATGAAAAGGGAACAGGGAAATAGGACTTGGGATGGAGGGGCTATCCAAAAATACACGAAGGTCTCATACAACTCAATAGCAAAACAAAACAAAACACGGTCTGATTTTAAAATGAGTAGAGGCTCTGAATAGACATTTTTCCAAAGAAGACATACAGGTGGCCAACAGCTACTTGAAAAGATGTTCAACATCACTCATCATCAAGGAAATGCAGATCAAAGCCACAGTGGGATATCACGTCACATCTGTCAGAACCGCTATTAAAAAGAAGACAAGAGATAACAAGTGTTGGTGAGGACATGGAGAAAAGGGCACCCTTGTACACCGTTGGCGGGAATGTACATGGGTGCAGCCACTGTGGAAAACAGTGTGCAGGTTCCTCAAGAAGTTAAAAATGGAACTACCATATGATTCAGCAATTCCACTTCTGGGTATTTATCCAAAGGAAACAAAAGCAGCAACTTGAAAAGATAGATGCATCCCCATGTTCACTGAAGGATTATTTATAATAGCTGAGCTATGGATACAACCTAAGTGTTCATTAATGGATGAATGGATAAAGAAGATGTGATATATAGATATAGATATCCACTATATATATAGAATGTGGGAAGTTATTCAGCTGTAAAAAGGAAGGAAATCTTTCCCATTGCCATGACACGGATGGCCCTTGAGGGCACTGTGCTAAGTGAAATAGCCAGACAGAGAAAAACAAATACTGCATGATCTCACCTATATGTGGAAGCGCAAAACTGGTGACTTCAGTGAAAGGTGTTGAGAATACCTCTGTCGAGCCAGAGGCTGCATAGGAGTGGACTGGGCAGTAAGTGGGAGGTGAGGAAGTGGATGCTGTGACTCCAAGTCTTCTCTGAAGGAGTCTGAGGGTGGAGGAGAGAGATACAGAAGGGTAGCTGAAGCAGTGTATGAGAACCAACTCTAGTTATTTTAATGGGAGAGTCTTTAATATATTTAAAAGCTAACAGGAGGATTCAGTGCGAAGTAGAATGAAGCTACAAGACAGAGAAGGGGTTATTAATAGTGTAGTAAAGAACTGGACAAAAAACGGGAAGATGGAATTTGAAATACAAGTGGGGGGACTGGCCATTGAGGAAAGAGAAATCTAAGCTGGGAATGGTAAGAGTAGAGGCCCAGGGTACTGGGAGGAGCAGAGCGTGAGGAACCTGTCTGTGCCAGTGAGGTTCAAAGTAGTGGAAAGTGACGACCACGTGATCTGGAACAAGGGAAGGCTGTGGTCAGAAGGTGAAATGCTGTCATTTCTGCCTCTGGAGGTGAGGTGACGGATGATGGCAAGATGGAAGTTACGACACCGAGAGTGACATTTCACGTGGTGTGCAGAGCACCTGCGTGAGAGAACGCTGGACCGGAGGGGCTGCCATCATTAATTGTACCAACGTTGAGTTGTTGAAACTTCAAATAATGTTAGGATAACATCTTCTCTGATTTACAGGTGCATGTTCTTTAAGAAATATTCCTTTTCCTAACGTCCGTAGTTGTTTCTGGAATAGTCTGTCTTATTTTCTAGTTGTATGAAATGGAAATTTAACTTCCAATATACGTGCTAACTTTTCAGATGTTGAGCCTCTTCAGCCCACTAAGAATGGATTATTCTCTATCTCATTTCCTAAAGAGCCATAGGAGGATTAACAGGGTGGAAATTATGCCTAAAAGTCAAGCTTCTTGCCTGGTTTTTGGTTCATAACCACTCAATCAGAACCTTTCTTGCCACAGCTTTGCCGTCAAAGTAAATGTTAAATGCTCTGAGAATGCTGTCCAAAATAGTGTAGAAATTGTCAGTGTCAGACTGCGATGAACCACATTCAATTCTCTCAAACTAAAGCCATCTAGTTTTCATAGCAGGGGAGATATTTTATTAGTCTGTTTCCAAGTTTTCCACAAGACAAGCACAGTCATTATGTTAATATAATGGGTTGAACCTTTATCAAATAAACTTAGAGAGCCTAAAATATATGAGTATATAATTAAACTTTGCAGTATGCTGTTGAGCTCTACAAAAGCTTCTGATACCTCGTACCAAGAAGGTTTACCCAGAAGAACTCTTCCCTTCATATATTCTTCTCCAGATTTGGCAAGAGACAGCTTCCCAGGCACTCACAACAGAACACTTGTTACCTCTGTGAAATGGAAGTTAATGAAAGTAGCTACATCTAGAGCTTTCATTATTGGCACAATTACATGACCACATGAGTATAAGGAAGCATGCCCAATCCCCACTTTGAACACAAAGATTTCAGTCCCAAGATTTCTGTCGAATGTCCCATTTCAGGATTCTGAGCAAGTCCTACATACAGTGGGTCAAGGGAAATCCAGTCACATTTGGTGATGGGGTGGGGGAGGTGCAGAGGGAGGGATGGAAGGAGGGAGAGGGAAAGCGATTGATTTTAGGTCGGGAGACTCTGAGACCAGAAATTCTTCTCAAGTCAACCTGCCCACCGTTATGCTTACCCATGGAAGTAAATGGCTAAAAAGAACAGGAAATACTAGAGGGTAACAACGGGTCAAACCTGTAATTCTCTCCATGAGACTTTCCTCCTAGGCTGAAGATCTCCAAACTTAGATCTAGTCCTTATGCGTAATTACAAACCATGCATTTTCAGTGTATTTAGTAGATTAGTTCTTACTGCATTGGGAACATTGGCCCGGGGCCGTGTTACAGTCCTGACAGTTTCCTAGGAAGATATGATGGACATGGGTTACATTTAAAATCTGTCCATAAACATTTTCTTTTGAGTATTGCACCTTCGGTGGTCCCCATAATTCTTACGCAGTGGTCAGCCAGGTGGGCACACAACCCAGACCAACCAATGAGGGTCCTTTGTAGGAATACTGGGAAAGAGACGAATGGCTTCTGAGACTGAGCTATGAAAATCATGAAAGTCTAATGCTGCTGGGACAATCTTCCCGGCACCCTGGACAGATGTGAGGGAGAATGAAGACAACAGAAAAAATAAAAATAGAAAGAGGCAACAGTGGAGCATCTATATGCAGCTGTTTGGAGTCATTCAAACCCTGAACTTTTAAGTCTTAGGCGTTGATAAACTCCCTTTTGCTTAAGCTACTTTGCACTGGGTTTCCATTACTTATAACCCAAAGGGATTGGACTGATGAAGAGGAGGAAAACAGGCGATGAAGGGAGGGTGAGGAGAGGAAGGTCTTAGAACTACAGCTAGACAACAACCTTACAACAGCATTTATGACAGGAAGGTGGCTGGTTCCCCAGCGGTTCCCTTCATTTGTCTTCTGTAGGCCCAGGACAGTTTGCCAAACCAGAATATGTTAACAGAGTTAGGTCAGAGCTGAGAAGTGGGTGGAATTGCCTTCTACTTTTTACTTCTGCCTTAGGCATGCTTCTCCTTCTCTGATCTCTTCCGTCTCCTTCCTCAAACACACCCTCAGTACACCCCTCACTTCAAAATATCATTTGTAGGAGAGTTCGACGCTCAGCACAGCTGCCATTCTTACCCTCTTTCTCATCCTAGCCTATATTCTCTGCCAACTCATACTCTTGGACCAGACAGGGAACTCCTGGCCAAGACCACTTTACATCTGACTTCTCTTCTCTTTACATCTGACTCAATTTAAGTTTCCCAATGCCTTTTTCACTTGCAAAACCCCCAGAGACACTCCTTTCCCTCCTGTTGAGATTCCAACCATTTAAATCACACCCCTGTAACAAAGGAGGCTTCCATATGCTGTAGCATTGGCCTTTACAGCATTTGTTTATTCTAGTACACACACACACGTAAGCAGATCAAAACATTCGTATGCTAAGGGAAATATAACTTAAAAATGATATGGCCCTTGTATATATTTCAACCTGGAGATTACTCCTTCCTCAGTCTAGTCCACATACACTGGTCCAATGGTGGACCGGATGTCTCAGGTCCACGACAATCAGCACATCACATTCCCCTGCCCTTGGAGCTTGGTTGGTGAGTGGACATATGAGTGATTCCCAGATCTCTAAATAAAGGGCCTGTGTTCCCACTACACTTGACTCTTGAACTCTTCTGGGTCTAGAACTGCCTTAGTCATCTTGCCACAAAGAGAGAGCCTAAAAGTTCCAGGGGACTGTGACAGGAAGCTTGCACATAAACCAGCCCAGTGCGAGGCAGGGGCCGGGGGTCAGATATCAAGCCCTAATGATGTTGTTTGAGCCCAGAATCCAATTGTTCCGAAAGCCAGGCTATCTGGGGACTTTTCAGTTGAATGAGAAAATTTCATCTCTGCCTTAAGTCCTTTGGAACTGTTCTAACACTTGTAAACTAATGTGGAAAACAATTAAAACAGACAGGCTTCATCAATGCCATCTCATCATTCCTGGGCCCTATCCCAAACTCACCAGGGCTTAGAGTCTCACAAGGATGTCACAGCTTCAAGTTGCTTTAAAGGCAACATCACAAAAAAGGTGATCATGGAATGTTTAGCCAAAATCTATTTTGTAGTCATTTTGAGAAATCTGAATATTTTTTATAGGATAATCTAGAAAAACTAGCAGGAAGCAGTTAGATACAATCTGCTTTGATTCTGGGCCTTGGCCATCCAAACTCATAAATGCGTTACAATTCTGGTAACGAAGACAAGACATACATATAGCCAGATCCCAAAGCATGTAAATAGATTTCTAGTATTTATTGCTTTTTAGTTGCTGGCTTATACTCATTTATATGAGTTTGTATGAGAAAATGCTCATAAAATTGCCAGTATGAGGCTTTGAGTTTGAAACTTACTCTGTAATTTAACATTTGTGAGCAAAATTACTGCAATATTCCCCCTTATTCATTAGTCACTCCCTCCACATTGAAGCTTTGTTACAAGCAATGCATATTATCAACCTTATTCCACCTACAAATTCTTAGTTAATGCAGTAACTCTAGTCTTACAGTCTATGAGCCTGTATGTGAGGGAAAGTTATAACCAAACGTCACCCAACAGCTTGTAATCTTGAAAAAAATGTAAAAAAAAAAGAAAAACAGCAGTGTCAAGCTTTTAAAAATGGGAAACTGGTGCCATCTTGTGGTTAAGAAGAAGTAAAACTAAAAATTTTATCACACTTTTTTCAATATATTAAAGAATCATTGCCAAAACCAGGCCCACCTTAAACAATCGTTTCCCTCCGTGTTCTGAAATTCCCAGAGAAAGCCTCTTTATTCCTCCTTTAGAATATTGTTCATGTGGAGAGTTTTCCTTGACAATCAGACTCATTGCCATCTCAGCCAGGAAAATCTAATCTCCTGAAAAAATAGTTTCCATGATTATACTTTGGTGTTTGAATCAGAGACAGATCTTAATTCTGAATACTAAGATAATGCATTCAGGAAAAAAGCTTTAAAATATTTTTTAGGCATTAACATGGCAATCAGCAAATGTCTTTGAGAGATAGTTCCAAGCACTAGAAACAACACGTGACTTGATTTTTTAAGAGTCCATGAAAGTACAGGTTGACTTCCAGAAAACAGAGTGCTATAAAAAGAAGTGTTAAAATCCTTCCCAGGAATGTCTGGACTGACCAAAGAGATATGATGAGCATGAGCCAAAATGTCACCCCGAATGTCCACATCTTATACACTAGACTGAAGGAAAATGCCATGAGCTAACTAACATGCATCCTTACTTTGAATATAAAATGGTGCCATGGAAAGCAGAAGCAGGCCTTCTTCTGCATTATAAATGCAATCTGATACATCCATGGACACATCAGTCCATGAAGACTAAAGGGATCTCCCAAGGAGCGATAATATTTGGGTCGTATGCATTTATATTAGCATATAGGACCTCCTAGTGTAAGTTGATATAGTAATTTAAATAGATTGTTTAAATTTAATAATATACCTCAATAAGAAACACATTGGTACTTTATAGGACTACAAAGTAAATATACAGGGGTGCCTGGGTGGCACAGTCAGTTAAGCATCTGCCTTCAGCTCAGGTCATTATCTCAGGGTCCTTGGATCTAGCTCCACATTGGGCTCCCTGCTCAGCCAGGAGCCTGCTTCTCCCTCTCCCTCTCCCCCTGCCTGCCCCCACCGTTCATGTACTCTCTTTCTCTCAGATAAATAAATAAAATCTTAAAAAAAAAAAAAAGAAATTTGTAAATATACAAATTTGTACTACTTGCCTGGTGGAATTATTGATAGGAACAATGAGAATAGAAATAGTAGTGGACTTTGAGGATGATTGTGGAGTTGACCATAGCAAGAAGAGAAAGAAAGAATTGAAGAGTGAAAGAGCCAGTGAGGGGAGAGAGAAGGAGAGCAAGAAGATATTACATAAGCACAGGGTAAAATGGTTGTGTGGTGATCGTCTGGGGCTGAGCAAATTAAAGAGTAGTAACAGTAAACGCCAACATTTGTTGAACACTCACCATATGCCTGGTAGAATGTGAAGGTCTGATTGTGGAATATTGTATTCAATCATCTTTCAAAAAGAAAAAAAGAATAGGTAAACTTCTTAACACTACTAGAATTAGATGACTAGGTGGGATTTTTCACAGAATTTTTCTTTAACTTCAAAATTCCAGAGATGGCTTTTAATAAAAACGACATTCTTCATCAGAGTCTGGCATGGTGTCCATGCATTCACTCAACAAATATACCAGACTTTTTTTTAAAGGAGAGGCTGAAAGATTTCTAAATATTCTAAAGTTGGAATAAAATGGCCATATAAGCACAAATTTTTGAAATCTCTCTCTTTTTTTTTTAAAGATTTATTTATTTAATTTAGAGAGAGAGAGTAAGCAGGAGGAAGGGCAGAGGGAGAGGGAAGGAGAGAATCTCAAGCAGACTCCCCACTGAGCTTGGAGCCTGACGTGTGGCTCAGTCCCACAACCCATGAGATCACGATCCATGAGCTCACGACCTGAGCCGAAATCAAGAGTCAGATGCTTAACCAACTGAGCCACCCAGGCACCCTTCTTGAAATCCCTTTTGAAATCACTCTTGCAAGTGAATGACATGAACTTCAAGAGTAAAAACAGTGAGAAACAGGTCTTCCATGATATAACTTCCGCGATGAAACAAACAAACAGAAACCGGTCCAATCTTATACCACAATCTGGCACCAAAGTAAGGCCAGGAATGGAAAAGTGACTACCTTTCCAGGGAAGAGTATGTGAAGTAGCAGCAAGTGGGGAAATTCTGGAAGACCCCACAGTGCCAGCAGGTCAGGGGTGGAAAGAGCCTAGGTGGTTTCCAGCCTCTTTCCCTGCTGGCAGGAAAGGGTCCAAGGCCTACCCTTGGAAGAGCCGCCAAATTTATCTTCCACTTTAGCCCAAGGAGAAAACGCTGAAGGGCCACAGTCCAATCACCGTTTTTACGCTCCTGGCGGTGGCAGTAGCAGTGATTCAACTAAGAGAGGAAAATCCAGGACTGTTTTTTTCACGTTTGAATGTGTCTGTAATCTAGCTACTTAAAAAATCTATGGCAAAAGAAATTTTCCATCTCCCAGATGGAAGAGTAAGTGATAATACAATCATCATTTCTTGTACTTTTCCTTTACCTTTGAATAGAAGAGTTATCTTGTGCTCCATTTTTTAAAATTTTATTCTAAATGTAGGTCTCTGGTTATTTTTTTTAGGTATTGTCTAAAAATTACTCCATGAGGCATTATTAGCGTAGAACTAATATACATTTATCACAGTGGAGAAAATATTTGTTGTAAGAAAACAACTGCCCTTCCATTCTCTTTTGTGGATCTTTCTGAGACGTTCTGGGACCTTTCTTACTGCTAAAAGAATGAGATTTTTGCTCTAGGCTCTGAAGTGGGACAGAATGGTATATTAATTGAATGACCTCAATGGCCATTTATGAATTTAAAGATGAACGTTCACTTCTGTTCTATTTCCTATTCCAAATTTTGCCCAGCTATATTGTCCAACATGGCCTCTCAGAGTTTCTGCAAGAGATTAAAATAACAACATTAAAATATTAAAATTAAATCAAACATTCCAAATTAAATTAAAATATTCCAAAAATCATGTCAACATATCATGATACTCCAAAATTAAATAAACCCTCCTCCCATTATTAATTTCCCAGCAATATAATTAAAAGATATAAATCTTAAAAAATTAGGGGAACCTGAGTGGCTCAGTCGTTAAGCGTCTGCCTTTGGCTCAGGTCATGATCCTGGGGTCCTGGGATCGAAACCTGCATTGGGCTCCTAGCTCAGGAGGGAACCTGTTTTCTGCCTCTACCCCTGCTCGTGTTCTGTCTCTGTGTATCTCTCTGTCTCAAATGAATAAATAAAATCTGAGGGGAAAAATGTAAATAATCCAATGCCATCAACTGATGAATGGATAAACAAATGTGGTATATCCATGCAATGAAAAATCATTCAGCTGTCAAAACGAATGGGAGTTGCTACATGCTATGATATGGATGAACCTTGAAAATATTATGCTAAAGTGAAAGTCAGTCACAAAGGCTACACACTGTATGATTCCATTTATATGAAATGTCCAGAATAGGCAAATCGGTAGAGATAAAAAGTAGATTCATGGTTGCCAGGGGGTGGGAGAGAGAATTGTGATTGACTGCTAATAGGTGTGGGGTTTCTTTTTGGTGTGATGAAAATATTCTGGACAATATTCTTTTTTTTTTAAGATTTTCCTTTATTTTTTGACAGAGAGAGAGAGACAGCAAGAGAGGAAACACAAGCAGGGGGAGTGGGAGAGGGAGAAGCAGGCTTCCCGCGGAGCAGGGAGCCCGACGCGGGGCTCGATCCCAGGACGCTGGGATCATGACCTGAGCCGAAGGCAGATGCTGAACGACTGAGCCACCCAGGCGCCCCTATTCTGGAATTTGTTAGTGGATTTAGTTAAGGGTAAACAGGTAATAGTAATAGTTAATATACCAAAAATTACTGATATGTACACTTTTAAACCATGAATTTTATTTATATATATAATATTTATTCATTCATTCATTTATTTATAATCTCAATCATTTCATTTTTTAATCTTAATTCCAGTGTAATTAACATAGTGTTATATTAGTTTCAGGTGTATAATATTGTAATCCAACACTTCTATACATTACTCAGTGCTCATCGTAAGTGTGCTCTTAATCCCCTTTGCCTATTTCATCCATCCCCCCACCCAACTCCCCTCTGGTAACCATCTGATTGTTCTCTAGAGTTAAGAGTCTGGCTTTTGTAAACGAGTCTTTTTATATCTCAGTTTTTAAAACCCTTGGGAGAACCTCTCAAAAGACGTTAAATTGGAAACCATGAGATTGACCACTTTTGTGGGACCAGGGTGTAGGAGGGGCTGGGATTCACTCATTTCTTTTCTCAGGGATTGTCATTTGAGATATTCCTGTCTCTCTCTCTCTTTTTTTTTTCCTTAAAATTTGCAATGGAAGCAGTCCCAGCCATCAGATCCTGAGAAGAAGCTCTTCCCTTTCAGCATTTTCACTCAAGTTTAGACTTCCCCTTGAGTGCCATTTTTCTGCATTGGGGTGGGCTCCGACTTGGCGACGTAGCCTGCACTCTCTCCCATGAACTGGTATTTTTGGTCCTGAGCCACAATGGCGGCTGCCACTTGCTGTGGAATTTCTTAGGGCTGTGAACCCAGCTTCCCAGGGAATGTTCATCCCCAGTACTGTTTCAGCTGGAGAACCACTTTCAGCAAGTTCCTGAAATAAAGGGGCTTTTGATGAAGTGCGCCTCTAGAGGCTTCATGGGACAAAGCCCTGTGTCATTTCTACTCAAAAGAGACCGTGCATCCTAGGATTTGAGATGTTACAGGCTGTGTATATCAAAGTGGGGAATGATTCTTAAAGGTTGTTTATAAACCATATATATCCATGGCTTAGCCCCTCCATAAGTTCCTCCCTTGGCTCTGAATTCAATTCAAAACAGCATAAAGAGGGGCGCCTGGGTGGCTCAGTCGGTTAAGCGGCTGCCTTCGGCTCAGGTCATGTTCCCAGGGTCCTGGGATCGAGCCCCGCATCGGGCTCCCTGCTCTGCAGGAGCCTGCTTCTCCCCCTCCCACACCTCCTGCTTGTGTTCCCTCTCTTGCTGTGTCTCTCTCTGTCAAATAAATAAATAAAATCTTTAAAAATAAAATAAAATAAAATAAAAGCAGCAAATAATTATCCCCAGTCAAGATGCTCTCGTCCATTTGAGTGAATCCTTGCCTCAGATGCACTTGTTACTGAGGCCCTGATGGCCCACTGTCTGCAGAGACCCTGGAAAGCTATTAAATACCAGTGTCACTCAAAATGAAACTGTAGTCATGCAAATTCTAAACCCAGCCCCTAGGAGGCACCATGACCACCCACCATTAGCTCAAGGCCAGCATCTAAAACAACCACTTACTTCCCTGTGGTCAAAGTGGCCATAAATTACAGTGACTCACCAATGTCAAAATCTCATGTTGCCTAGGACTTTAAGTGTTTGCCAGGGGTCATGAGAAGTTAGAAAGAAAGAAGAAATTATTACAATCTCACTGCACAAATGGATCGCTGCAAACTTCTAAGGACATGAATCCTCATGGCCTGGCTCTGCAAAAGCCACAGTCTGAATATCAGTTTGTTCCTGATACACAAAAAGAAATAGATAGCTTATCTGTAACTTCCTACATAACCCCAAAGCCGTCAAACCTTAACCAAATACAAAGCTCTCTCTCTCTCTATAAAGATCTCAATGGCTTTAAAAATCTGCATCAAAATCCTACACTCCGAAACAGAATACACAAAAATGGTAATAACAACTGTCTTTAAGTGATTGGATGATGAGTGGTTTTTATTTTTGAATTTTAATCTCCAAAGTTTTCCTATAAAAATTACGATTCTTTACACAATCAGAAAACTGCCTAACTGCCTCTATGTCATGGAAGAACCACACTTCCCGCTCTCACCTCCAGAAGCCAAGGGATGATTATAATTCTGACACTTTCTAGAAAGTGCTGTAGCCTCCTGACATTGGAACGAGTCTGGATCTCCCAGTTGTATCCCCACTAGCCCAGTGGCCTCTATTTGTCCCATGAAGTTCTGGGGTTTAACATAGACTCTCTGAAATTATAAGCAAAACAAAAATAAAGCTAAGTGGCCAAACATTTGGTTCTTGTATTCATTTACCAGATAGCCAGTAAGCTCACAAAAGCCTTGACTGTCTTCCAGAGAGAGTCGCGGAGAAGAGACAACACGCCACAGTTGCACCTTCACTAGCTAAACAAGTCCACAAGATGGGGCTGTGATCATTTTCAATTTAGAACACTAGCTGTACTAGAAGAAATCTGAGCAGGCATTAAACGGATGTTTAATGTCATGGTGAAGTCTATAAAGATACATTTTAAAGTTAAAAGAATGTTTGACCAAACTAAATCAACTCCTAGCATGATGAAAAACATGCCCGTATATGCAAGTACACAGCCCCCATCCCTGGAACCAACACTTGGCAATGCTTATCAATGTATGGGTTAAAAAAAAAAAAAAAAGTGAGCATTCTCCCCATCACCTAGTAAGAAAAGCAGTTGAGGCAATAATTTGAAATTCCCTTCCCTGCACTGCACGGGTAAACCAGCGCTCCTTCTTCTCAAGGGTCTTGAAGGAGAGGAGAGTGTCAGGGGCCTGCTTCCAGCCATACTGTCTCCTCTTCCTCATCTCTCAGACCCTCCTCAACTTTTCCCACCAAGCCACGGACACTGCTTTTGCCCTCCTGGTTACCAGATTCGATGGGTACTTTCTTGCCCTCAACCGCATTCAATATGGACCCCACTTTCTTTCTGCCTTCACATAGTCCTGGGTGCTCCTCCCTTTTGGACAGTTTCTCCCTGGCTCCTTGGCTGGCTTCCCTCACTGCTGAAGCAATGAAGGTTGCAGTAGTTCAGAGCTCAGTTCTGGTCCTCTTCCCCATACAAACTCTCTGCGAGTGACTTCGTCCAGTTACATAGCTTTAAAGACCATATACTTACACTGATTTATATTTCCGGGGCAGACTTTCATCCACGTTCCGGTCTCATGGACCAAACTGTCTACTCAGAACTTCCAACTGGATATCTATCGAGCATTTCAAGATTACTATGTCCCTAATGGAATATTCCCTTTTTTGCTCCCCTTCCCACCTCAATATGTTCCTTTCTCTTTGTTGCCATCTCAGCAAATGATACCATTACATACTCAACTGTTCAAGCCCAAACCTAGGAGTCATCCTTGATTACCCCTTTCCTGGGCCTCCCATTCCAGTCTAGCACTGACTAGTTGACGGAAACCTCAAAAAATATCTTATCTCTACCTTAGTCCAAGCTATCCACGTACCTTCCCTGGAAAATTACAACCGCCTTCCGAATGGTCTTTCAGTTTACATTCTGGCCTCCTTACGTTCCAAGAGGCAGAGTTTAAAAACATAAATTCACATAGTATCACTCTATTGCTTAAAATCTTCCAATGACGGGCGCCTGGGTGGCTCAGTCAGCTAAGTGTCTGCCTTCGGTTCGGGTCGTGGTCCCCGGGTGCTGGGATGGAGCCCTGCATCGGGCTACCTGCTCAGCGGGAAGCCCGCTTCTCCCTCTCCTCTCTGCTCCTGCTCTTGCTATCTGTCTCTCAAAGAAATAAATAAAATCTTTAAAAAAAATCTTTCAATGCCATCCTCTCATACTTACAATACAAATTGTTAAAGAGAGTCTACAAAGCACCCTGTATGATCTAGTTTCCAATTTCATCTTCTACTATATATCCGTGTATTTGATTCTTTTTTCTATTTCTTTGTTACCTCAGATCTTTGCACTTTCCCCTTTGATTTTGAAAACTATTTCTCAGACTCTTTGGCTCTTTCTCTGGCTGGCTTCCTCCCCTCCTTCTGGTCTTTCCTAATGAAAGTAGCCTATAAACATACATTAGTTACTCTCGGTTGCATCACATTGTTTTCTTATTTGTCACAGCAGTTATTACATTCTGCAATCATCCTGTTGTCTGTGCCTAGTTTACTGTATATAAACCTGGTCACACCATCCACCTACAAGGTCCTTTATCTTGTTGATCTTCATGCTTTTGTTCCTAATACCTACTATAACAAGCCACAAAGTCAATCGTCAATATGCATTAACTAAATGAATTAATTACATATCCATAACAAAGAATACTAAAAAACCATTACAACTTATTTTTTAGAAGTATTATTTTATAATAAAAAATAAGTTCACAAAATAATAGACAAAGGTGGTTTTTGTAATAAAACATCTAAATGGATAATTGGTCTATTACACCTCAATACAGCTAGAAAAACATAAATATATAAAGACGGTTGCATAGGGGCACCTGGGTGGCTCAGTCGGTTTAAAGTGTGACTCTTGGTCTCAGCTCAGGTCATGACCTCAGGGTCCGGAGATCAAGCGCCATGTCGGGCTCTGCACTCAGTGTGGCGTCTGCTTGAGTTTCTCTCTCCTTCTCCCTTGGCCCCTTCCCCACCTCACTCTCTCTCTCTTTCTCTCTCTCAAATAAATAAATAAATAAATCTTTTTAAAAAGAGAGACAATTGTATAGAAAAGAGTAAAAGGATGTTGAAACATTGACAGTAGTTCTTTATGAGGATGGGATTTGCAATGGACCTTTGTTTTCTTCTTTATCCTTTCCTCAATTTAGTTTTTGTAATTAAAGGTATAATTTTTACATACAAAAAAATTTTAAAGGAAGAAAAGGAGAACTAGGAAGAAGAAGACAAAGAAGAGCTGTTAATCATTGTATTTTCATCTCCCATAATAGTCATCAATTCTTCAAGACAGCAGCATTAAGGTTGAAGATATTTTGACTAAAGGTTCACTCCCATTGCATCCAACACTCTGTCAAGGGAGTAAACAAAAAGCTGAATTTATTGCTTGCAAAGCAAGGGAGAGAACCATCCTAGTTAGGAATCGTCTCTCTGAGCAAAGCAGGAAACGAATCTTCAATGGGGTTTTGGATGTGTGAACTTCTACTCAACAGTAGAGTGAGCATTTAGAGATTGATTGACCTTTAGCTGTGCAAGTGTAGCTACTGGAACACACCTGTTTTGATTTACTGACTTGCCGAAGCCTGGGGCTGCCACTGATTTGCTAGGTCTTAGATGATGTGTTTATTGATGTAAAGTTATCATTAATCAATTGGACAGGTTTAAAACCAGTTCTGGTGGTTACTTTCCGCCATAGCCAAAGAAAAAGAAAAGAAAACTTTCACCCTTAGTAACCTCTATCTGATTCCTCTCTGCCAAAGCTGCAGGAATTGTCCACATCGCATCGCTATTGTCGATTCCCCTTGAAGTGAGGTTTTGTTTGTAGAGGATTGATTCTCAGTTTGAGAATCGATTAGAATGATTTAATCCTGTTTTTGTCTTTGTATCACTTGTTGAATCATTTGTCAGAACAGTGGCTGTGCAGAAACACTTTAGATTCTGGACAGGAGACATTGATTATGAGACACTTAAAAATAACTAAAAGTATTATAAAAAAAATAAAAAGCACATGGGGCACCCCGAGTGGCTCAGTCAGTTAAGCATCCGACTCTTTTTTTTTTTTAAAGATTTTATTTATTTGAGAGAGAGAGAATGACAGATAGAAAGCACGAGAGGGAAGAGGGTCAGAGGGAGAAGCATACTCCCCGCTGAGCAGGGAGCCCGATGCGGGACTCGATCCCGGGACTCCAGGATCATGACCTGAGCCGAAAGCAGTCGCTCAACCAACTGAGCCACCCAGGCGCCCTAAGCATCCGGCTCTTGATCTCAGTTCAGGTCTTGATCTCAGGGTCGGGAGTTCAAGCCCCACATGGGGCTCCTTGCTTGGCAGGGAGCCTGCTTCTCCCTCTGCCTGCCACTCCCCGTGCTGGCTTGCTCTCTCTCTTTCTCTCTTTCTCTGACAAATAAATAAATAAAATCTTTAGAAAAAAATTTTTGAAAGAAAGTAGGAATTCAAAAATAGCATAAGGAAAATATTGTTAATATTTGTATAACATTAGGAATAGGGAAAACTAAGTAAGACTCCAAAGGCAGAATGTTAAAGGGAAAGACAAATCAATTTATCCACATCAGAATTCCAACTATTTCTTTTTATAAAAAATAGAAAACCTCACAAATGAAAACACAAAGGAAAAGAATTTTCAAAATGCATGCCATACCATAGTCTCCATGTAATGGAGAGACTATTCTTAGTTCTAGTGAAGCCTAAATATATCCTTGGGCCTCTGGACTAACACTGGCTTAGTATTCCCTAGAAAATTCAAGGCTAGTAAATGTACACAAACTTATAAAATAGAAGCATGTTATTACTTTTAGCTCTCGTTAAATTTACTAAAATTTAATGCAGTGCTTGGCATAGAGTGAGATCTTAACTGGTATTAAATGTAGTATAGCATAGTAGTAAAATGCTTTAGAATTAGGCAGTGATATTTTGTTTACATATTTATAAAATTTTTTTAAAAGTAGGCCCTATGCCCATGAGGGACTTGAACTTATGACCCCAAGATCAAGAAGTTGCATGCTCTACCAAATGAGCCAGCTGGCGTCCCTAGGCAGTGGTGTTTTAAAAACTTTGTATTCTTGTAAGCCATTAGTTTTCCCTCATTTAAATTTAAAATCTATATATTTATTTTAATTGTGTAATTACTTACCATCATATTTGTCCAAGAACACTAGCCCAACAATAAAAACAATAGGGATGAGGGGCGCCTGGGTGGCACAGTCGTTTGAGCGGCCGACTGGGTTTCAGCTCAGGTCGTGATCTCAGGGTCGTAAGACAGAGCTCCACCTTGGGCTCCATGCTCAGTGCAGAGTCTGCTTGAGATTCTCTTTCCCTCTCCCTCTGCCTCTCCCACTTGTGCTCTCTTTCTCTCTCTAAAGTAAGTAAATAAAATATTTAAAGAAAAAAACAGTAGGGATGAGAATCTCTGCTAAGTAAACCAATTACCTTCCTTTGTATGGGAAACCAATTAAGTAAATTCTTCAGATAATCTTTTGGTATTTAGGAAAAATTCTGACTACTAATTTATTTTTAGTGGAATTTTGTACAGATTACTCAGATAAAGAATCAACAATGACCAAATGATTGGAAAAGTGCTAAATCTAATAAATCTTACATTTTGGTCAGTAAAGACTAATTTTTTATTTTAATTAAAAATTTTAGATTTAGCCTTCACTAATTAAATGAGTTAGTATAGGGAATGTTTACTAGCATTCAAATTTAAATGTTAAGTTAGTTTAAAATGTCAATTTAATATTAATAAAAGTTGTCTGAAATTTTCAGGAAAAAAATACATAAAACATTGGTTACATTTAACACAAGTTTGATGGATCCTGTTTATAATCTTGTACTTCTATTTTCACACTGATTCATCATGATGCATGAATTTAGAAAAAAAATCTACAGAATTTAGAAAAAAAATCTGCTATTTCAAGTCTTATTTGATTGTTCTTCCAGAAAAAAATTTAAGGTTTGCAGAGCTGCTCCTGGATCAAGCAGCTTGATTAGAGGAATTTGAAACTTTAGATCATGAAAGAGCTTACTCTGAACTGTCATAGCCGGTAATGCCTAATGATGTAAGCAATGTGGACGTGGTAAAGTCTTCAAGGTTTGTATTCACAAATGTACTAGCTAAAGAAGTGATAGACTCATCTGTTGATATCTGAAATGGATAATGAGGATAAGCCATGCAAGAATCTTCCAGAAAATTGAATTCATCTTGGAAAGCTTTTGGGAAATGAATTCTGAGAGATGGAATTTGGGGAAAGTTTTCCTGTAATTTCCTGAAATTAAATTTGATTATAGCTTGTTGAGAATTATTCAGTATTAAACATTTTTTCAAGGTGCTCATGGATTTCTGGTAGTTGAAGAGTAAGTACTCCTTTGATGGCTAAAACACTTTGAAGATGGTGTTTGTTTAGCAGCAATCCAAGATTCAAGGCTCCCCAAGTTAATTGTCCACTGAGACCACACTTCCCAGGTAGTGACAGAACACATCTAGTGAAGATTTAGCAGCAGTACGGTTGGCTTGCGTTGCATTCCCAATACAGGCAGAAACAAATGAACAGCACATAAAGTAATTAAGTTCCTGCCCTCTGGTTGCAAGGTGAACATTTACTTCCCAGATACTTTGGGATTTAACACTTTCTCAAACTGAGACACATTGAGAGGCCGAAGGGGCCCGTCATCCAAGACCGCAACACTATGTAATACACTTTTGATTTCATTCTTTGAGAAGATATTTCCTATTGCATTTATTGCCTTTTCCATCTCAGAACGAAAACCGACATCACAACAAAGGCTGATAATCCTGCTTCCTTCATTCTAGCTTTCCAGAAATTGCATTTCTTTCAACTGCTCAGAAGTTGGATTTTGTCATGAAAGAATTGCAACAGAGCCACTTCCTTTCTGTACAATAAACTTCCCAGTTTCAAATCCAAGGACAGAGAGCCTCCTTGATACAACATGCACCGCATTTACTTTAAAAAGGTTCCTCTTTGATCTACACATAGGTATTTGTGAAAGTTGACATTCTGGAACATTGACTTCTAACACAGCAAGGGGGGGGTGGCCACACGTGTGAAATATGAAGACAGAAGAGGATTTGCCAGTGTATTTTATTGAAAAAGAGAGCAAGCTAAATTTAAATTATTTTTCAAATTTACTACTTTTAACCAATTACAGATCTATTGGATGTTATCAGACATGATTTCTGTAAAAGCTGGCTAAGATTTAGAATGTGGATCTGGACATGATTGTGACCATTACGCAGTAATTGATATAGAAATTCACACTGGCTTTGGCCATAGGAATATGGCATCTCAGAGGCGAGGAAAGTCAGTGAGTGTTTCTTTGAAGAGTTCCTCTAGAGGGGAGAAAAAATAAGCGCCTGGCAGCATTCTACCTTTTGCCATGGAGCAGCAAAGAGGGAGAGAAGAGTGCCCTAGCCCCAGCCTACTTCCGTAGCAGCTAAGGTCAGCACCTCACCTAGAACTGATCCTGGCTGTGGGAAGATAACAGCAAGCATGGAGAGAGATATTTGGCATTTGGTAATATCTGGGTGAGAATTTCCAAGCTATTATAAAGTATGATGTACATGGTACATTTCTAAATACTGAAAACTTCTTGCTGTGAAAGCACATGATGTGAGGAATTAAGACCTGTGATGATGCCACAACAGGAAAACAGGTGGCAATGTGATCACCCATCTTCACTTCTTTAACATCCTTGCCTATGGCTGTTTCTGGACCACTGAAGTTCACAGTGCAGTAATTTATGTTTCTCCATTGTGTCATCAGCCCAATATAAAGGATCGCCAATATAGCAGCTGGAGGTCTTCACAGGAAAATAATCTGAGTGAACACATATTTTATCAGTCTCAGCTTCCACAACTGTCACCATCAGCTGTCACCTCTACTACACTGTAGGATCTGAGGTGTAGAGAGTAAACAATTCAGAGTTCTGGTTGCCTTTGTGAGGTTTGCTATTGTAAAGCCTCTCAAAGAAAGTACACCTGATTTCAGGAACGGGTATTCTCCCCTGATCAATAGGGAGTTTTGGATAATCTTTCCCCTTACATTTAATAAAAGCTTCTGCAAAACTTGTGTTGTCGGGCTTTTATCACTAATATCTACCATCTGAAATGTGACGCGTGGCACTTCATTCGAAGTCATGCCAGAGAGAACAAATCCTGGATTAATGTGATCCACATTTCTTATTGTTACATAGTGATTACTATCACAGTATAATCAGCACTTTGGTCTTTTAAGGCCCAAATAATTTGATGAAATGCCTCACAGCACTTTGAGACGTACTGAAGAAGTATACCTGGAATCTCTTCATTTCGTTGTGTAATTCCTCATATGCATAAAAGATGACAGAAGTCTTTTATTTCAGTTTTTATCATATCACATACTCTCATCTCAGGATGTTGGCTTGTTTCCCATTCCTGAAACCTAATATACTTGGAGTCATAAGGCAAATACTTTGTAAACTGTTGAGTTATTCCAAATGTGTCAGCTAGAACTAGTAATGGAAGCACTTCACAAGCATACCCAAGCATCTCAGTGTGTGATATGTGTTTCCAGTGTTTTCTGGAAGAAAGTTATCATTAGAATTTTTGTTTACTATACATGAACCCAATCTCTTCTAGTCTTGCTAAATGGTAACCATATTTGTCCACAAAAAAGGCCACACACTTCAAAGTAGTTTTCTTAACATTTGATGACCTTTATGTATATTCATTTCCCTTTCCAGATTTTTGAAAACTGTCAATTTGCCTATCTTTGATGAAACACCAGTTTTTCCTCTATTTTTTCTGTCTCTTGTGGCCATGACAACTGTCATTTGTAAGATATAGTCTAATAACACTGAATGTATATGATAGTCATACATTTCTCTCTACAGACCTTTATTAATTTTGATGGTTGTTATGCTTTCCATTACCTCATCAGAAAATAAAATCGAAGGCAGCTAACACACAGAATAAGGCAGAGACTTAACCAAAAGGCCAAAACAGAGGAATTTATCCCAAATAAAAAAACAAGATAAAGACCATGGCCAGAGATCTAAGTGAAAGATAAAAGTAACATGACTGATGGAGAATTTAAAGCAACAATCATAATGATACTCACTGAGCTTAAGAGAAAAAGATATCAGTGAAACCCTTACAACAGAGATAAAAGAGTTAAAAAAGAATCAGAGGGGCGCCTGGGTGGCTCAGTTGGTTAAGCATCCAACACTCGCTTTTGGCTCAGGTCATGATCTCAGGGTCGTGAGATAGAGCCCCACGTCAGGCTTTGCGTTCAGCGAAGAGTCTACTAAAAGTTTCTCTCTCCCTCTCCCTCTGCCCCTCCTCTCTCTCTCTCTCTCAAATAAATAAATCTTTTTTTTTTTAAAAGGAAAAGAAGAATCAATCAGAGAAAAGGAATTCAATAAACGAGATTGGAAATAGAATTGATGCAGTGAATAGCAGGGTGGAAAAAGCAGAAGAATGAATTAGTGATGTAGAAGATAAAATAATGGACAATAATGTAGCTGAACAAAAAAAAGAAAGAATGAGAAATATGCAACACGAGAATAGACTTAGGGAACTCAGTGACTCCATCAAAAGTAGTAACATTCGTATTGTAGGAGTCCCAGAAGAAGATGAGAAGGAAAAAGGGGCAGAAAATTTATCTCAAGAAATAATAGCAGAAAATTTCCTTAATCTTGGGAAGGCAACAGTCGTCCAGATCCAGGAGGCACAATGAATGCCCATGAAAATCAACAAAGGCAGGCCAACACCAAGACATATGGTAATTAAATTTGCAAAGTATAGTGATAAAAAAAATCTTAAAAGCCGCAAGACCAAAGAAGTCTTTAACTTACAGGGGAAAACCCATAAGGCTAGCTGAAGATTTCTCAACAGAAACTTAGCAAGCCAGAAGGGAGTGGCATGATATATTCCAAGTGCTGATGGGAAAAATCTGCAGCCAAGAATATTCTATCCACCAAGGCTATCATTCAGAATAGAAGGACGGATAGTTTCCCAGATAAACAAAAACTAAAGGAGTTCGTGACCACTAAACCAGCCCTACAAGAAATATTAAAGGGGACTCCTTGAGTGCAAAGGAGAGACCAAAAGTGTCAAAGACAAGAAAGGATCAGAGAAAATCTCCAGAAACAATGAAAAGCAAGTAATAAAATGGCAATAAATACATATCCATAAACAATAACTTTGAATCTAAATAGCCTAAATGCTCAAATCGAAAGACATAGGGTGGCAGAATGGATAAAAAAGGAAAAAAAAAGAGTCATCTATATATCTATATGCTGCCTACAAGAGATTCACTTTAGACCTAAAGACACTTGCAGATTGAAAGTGAGGGGTTGGAGAAATATTTATCACTAAATGGATGTCAAAAGAAAGTCCGAGTAGTAATATTTATATGGGACAGACTAGACTTTTTTGTTCTGGTATTGTTTTTTATCCTGCTTTGGAATCAGGGTCCTACTGGCCTCATGGAATGATTTTGAATGTGCTCCCTCTGTTCCATTATTCGTAAGATTTTGATTAAGATTGTCATTAATTGTTTGTTTGGTTTTAATGTTTGGTAGAATTCACCAATGAAACATATGGTCTTGGTCTTTTCTCTGCTGGGAAATTTTTGATTCCTAATTCAACTTACATTCATGTTATTGGTCTAAGAGGATTTCCTACTTCTTGGATTCAAGATTCATGATTCAATCTTGGTAACGTGCACATATTCAGGAACTATATGGGTTTGTTTTACTAAGTTATGTGATTTGTTAGTATATAATTATTTATAGTAATCTTCTATCACAGTATGTATTTCCGTGGTTATGTGTTGTATTCTTTTCTCTTCCATTTCTCATTATGATTTTTGAGTCTTCTCTCTTTTTTCTTTAATTAATGTAGTTAAAGCATTGCCAATTTTTTTAAAACAGGTCATTACTTTCAATGTTATGTTATTGCTTATTCTGGTCTCTATTTTATTTATTTCTGATTTCTCTTTGTTATTTCCTGCCTCTACTAAATTTCAGCTATGTTTCTTCTTTTCCAGTTCCTTGTAATGTTAAGTTGTTTATTTGAACTTTTTTTCTTAATACAAGCATTTATAGCATAAATTTCACTCTAACATCTGCTTCTGCGGCATTCCACAGGTTCTGGAATATTGTATTTCCTTTTTCTTTTAAGACATATTTTGATTTGCCATTTGATTTCTTATTTGGCCCATTACTTGTGCACTAGTGTGTTGTTTAATATTTACATATTGAATATTTAATAAAATGGTATTTAACTATTTGAAATGGTACCGTATTGAAAGCCAACATGGAAGAGTATTTCCTAAAATTTATCACCAGTTAAAATCAACTAACACCTTTGAAAGAGGCTACAAAGAGAAATGTACTTTTTTCACTCAAAGCTTTTTTAAACTTCCTCTGTTGCATAAACTGCTGATGTTGAAGAGATTATTTTAAAGTTTGTTTCTGTTTCTCCTGATTCCAGCTGCTCATTCATATCTAAGAAGTTTTGGCTCACCACACAGGAAGCTAAGAAACCCACTCTTGGGGTGCCTGGGTGGCTCAGTCATTAAGCATCTGCCTTTGGCTCAGGTCATGATCCCAGGGTCTTGGGATCGAGCCCCACATCAGGCTCCCTGCTCAGTGGGAAGCCTGCTTCTCCCTCTCCCACTCTCCCTCCTTGTGTTCCTGTTCTCGCTCGCTCTCTCTCTGTCAGGTAAATAAATAAAATCTTATTTAAAAAAAAAAGAAAGAAAAAGAAACCCACTCTTACCTGACGTACTCAGAGGTACTTGGAGGTTTAAACTGTCCAGCACACAGGCCAAAACAGATTCCACAAACCAGGAAACAGGAACCAAAGGAGGCCCATTGTTTTTGTGCTCAAAAACATAAGATGCCCTATCCTAAGTTACAAAACAGGTAAAATCTAACTTGTCATTGGTACCACTAATAATAGGGTGGTGAAGTGGGGCACATGGGTGGTTCAGTCAGTTAAGCATCTGCTTACGGCTCAGGTCATAATCTGAGGGTCCCAGGATCAAGCCCTGCCTCAGGCTTCCTGTTCAGTGGGGAGTCTATTTGCTCCTTTCCCCCACTCATTCCCTCTCTCAAATAAATAAATTAATAAAATCTTTTTTTAAATTTTCTAAAGGTTTTATTTATTTATTTGACAGAGAGAAACAGCCAGAGAGAGAACTCAAGCAGTGTAAGTGGGAGAGAGAGAAGCAGGCTTCCCGCTGAGCAGGCAGCCCGATGTGGGGCTTGATCCCAGGACCCTGGGATCATGACCTGAGCTGAAGGCAGACGCTTAACAACGGAGCCACCCAGGCGCCCCTCTTTTTTTTTTTTTAAAGAGGGTGTTGAAGTTAACAATTTTGTTCTACAACTGAAGACTTTTTAAATAAGTCTTAAGATTCTTGTGATCAAACCAATATCTTGGGTAACCTATTGGAGTTGTTTTCAAACCTTCAAAAAAGCATGGCCAATTAAGGATGTTTCCAAATTCAGAGATTTTACCCAATCAAAAGGGTCTCATGCTCTTCATTTGGTTGTAGAGAAGGAAAACTTTTGATTTCTTCACATAAGATTTCCCGGTTATTTCTTTGGATTCCTCTCTTTAGAGCTATTTCAACAAACACAGCATTTCACCCTTCTTTTGATTGCAGCTGTGACAACCTGGGTGAAGGCAATTGGCTCTCAAACAGTCCTGGACCTCTATTTGCCAGTAGCAAAATCTCATTCAGGGGTTGTTTTTCTTGTGACTGTTGAAATCCGTTCTATTTCTGATTCCCTCCTCACCAAGTTCCCAATGCACTCTTCAACATCTTTGAGTGTTAAATCCATCATATAACTATGATAAGTAGCTGGAACTGATAAGATATGCAGAAATATATTCCTTTTCTCAAACTCCTGAGCCAGCTTTTCTCAACACGTGGCTATAGCTTTTGCTTCTCCTGACAGAGTACAGGAGCTAGAACTGTTAAAGGCTAAAACACACCTTTATGCCTTTGAGATCTCCTCTGCGGCAATGCTTCAACCACCATTTTCCCTCGAACCACCTCTGCCTGTAACCTGCTCTGGCAGTGGATCACCTTCACAGCATCTTCAAGGGAAATGACCCCTGCACAGTGGATGGCAGCAACTTCTCCCACGGAGGAATCCAATATGGCATTAGGCACAGTGCCCCAGTATTTCAGGAGAGTTGTCAAAGCTACTTGGAGCATACAAAGGAGAGGTTGGGTTATTTCAGGATTTGAACAATTCAAGGAGCCTTGTGGCATCTTCCTGGAGAAACAACTTGGCAATTTCCCAGGATTTTTCTCTGAACACTGCTTCGCATTTGAGCAGGATCTTTCCCATCCATTGGTAATAGAGTTCATTTCCACAGAACACGAATATCAGCTGAGGGGGAACCCAGGTTTGAACTGTTCCCTCCTTGGCTGCTGATTGTAGATGTTGCCTTAGATGCTATGAGGAAGGGATTACAAATGCTTTCCTGTACAGGTAGCTTGCGTGGCTCCTTCTGCAAGATGATGTGTAGGCCAGATTTTGCAGTAATACTTAAATACTTTGACCCATATAGTAAGCCATGTCTTCCTTTGGGAGCTGAAGGGACTTCCTGGAACCTGCAGACTGTAAAAATGTTTCATTTAGCCTCCTAAGATTCTGGGATTACTGCTTCAACTGTCTGATGACAACATGAACATTGGTTCCCCCCAAATCCAAAACTGCTAACCCTAGCTCCCCTGATAAATCCTTAGGATTCTTCCCAAGCCTCCAGGTTTGCTGGAATGGACAGATTCAAAATCTCTTAGTGTTTATGCAGTTTACACTGTCTACATAGCACAAAGATGGAAGCATCTTCACATGGTACATCATGAGAAGCAACTTAATGAGGCCTATTATTCCCACTGCAGATTCAGTGTGGCCACCATTTCTGCCTTTCACTGACCAACCTTCAGAATAGGACTCCCCTGTTGCTTGTATCTCCCAGTGGTGTTTCCCAAGGTCTCCACTTTAGTGGGACCTCCAGCAGACATTCCCACGCTGTGAGCCTAGTTGTAGTGTACTCTTAATGGGTAAACATGAGTCAAATAGATGCTCCTCTGTAGGACCCTCTCCTGCTCCTCTGAGATGGTCTGGCGATGAGAGTAGCTGACTTCGATTGACAGCAATGGCATTGATGACTCCCCAGACTGTGGTATGGCCTTCTAGTGCTTGATAAAGGAAATAATAAAAATATTTCCACTTTTATTTCCAAAATTAATTATAAGGCTAAGAGTGATAATAAGTAAATAATGTAAGTTTTTAATGACTGTCAATATAAGGAATTATGCTAACTTAGGATCAATAAAACATTGTTCTGACTTCTCCCTCTTTTACTATCTAGCACAATGCTTCACAAATTTTGGAGTGAATGTTAGGATCCGGGTAATTTGGGAGTGACATCACCAAAATAGCAATGTAGGAAGACCTCCATCCCTTCACAAAGATCAACAATCAGACAGCTATCCATGAACAAAAATGGCTCTGGGAGAGCTCAGGAGTCCTCTTAAGAAACTTTAGCAAAAACACAGTGGAACAACCTGAGAATAACTGCATAAGAGAAGAAGAACACTTCATTTTTGCCTGCATCATCTCGCCCCTCAAGTGGGCACTGCTCAGTGCCAGAAGGGAAATCCCCAGCCAGAAAGAGTTCCACTGACCAGAAAAGGAAAAGCAGAGTGAGTGACCAGCTTCCCCAGCCTTCAGGGTACCACACAAAGGTCCCACTTCACTTTTACCCCATCCAGAGACCAACAAAGGTGAGATATACAGAGATGGCTAGGAACAAGAAGAAACACAGGAGCTACTAATAGCAGCCATGCAGCAGGACCCGCTGCAGAGAGACCCAGCAGCTTTTGCCACTGAAGAAATCAATAGCAAACTTAGCCTCCATGGAACCCCTGCAGTTTTCACCAGCTTTGACCCCACAGGTACTGGAATTTGCTGACACCAGTTTTCTGAGTCTCTTCCCACTACTTCCCCTCTCTGGCTCCCAAAAGAGCCTGGAAACTGCACCAGCAGTCAGCCCAGGCCTCTGTAGTTGCACAATTGTAAGATGCCAGCCTAGGCCTGACACTGACCCCACCACCATGTGTGCACTTGGGGCTAGCCCATCCAGCTGTGCACTTGCACACTGCAAGCCTGACAACTGTCACTGGACTCCACTGAAATGTGCATGCCTTGGAGTAAGACTGTGGAGGCATAGGGGAGCACACCGACAGCCAGGACTTCTGTAATTGCTTGTGGGCCTGGATTAGGCCCTGTATTCTATCACTGGCCGGTGCCACAGCTAGCCCCTCCAGCTGTGCACCCACACACCCTAGGTGTGACTCCTGTCAACAGTCTACACTGCTGTGCACCCATGGCAATACCCAGCAGCCACAGTAGCGCATGCCAGTGAGCCTGTAGTGGGGCTTGTACTTGGCTGCCTGCCCTGACCCCACCACTACATTATGTGCCCAACTGGCACATGATACTACACAGGCACCTGCAGCTAGACCCTGCAGCCAAGTATGTCACCACAAGCTCTGGCCACCACCACTACTGCCTGGTCCCTAGCCATCGTACTTGGAAGTGCCACTGAGGACTTCAACGACCCTTGAAGCCACTACGGACCCGTTGAATGCTCACCAATGACCACAGAGTTATCAATCCTGTGGACCGCAGTGGCCTGAGCCAAAGAGGCCCATTGCCACCCACACCCCACACCTGCTGTCCTGCATCAGCATGCCCCCACTCTGGGGTAAAAGTCTTTTATTACCAAAGTCAGGACATAAAGTTCAGGAGAGGTGATTACTTCAAAACAGACTGTTATACATATAAGATGTTTCACATAAGCCTCATGGGTAACCAGAAAGCAGAAACCTACAATAGATTCACAAATGATAAATAGAAGAGAGTCAAAGCATACCACTACAGAAAATCTTCAATTCAGAAAGGAAGTCAGCAAAAGAGGAAGAATGGTATAAGGGAAGTATAAAACAGCTAGGGAAAATAAGATGGTGTAAGTAAGTCTTTACCTATCAATAATTACTCGAAATGAAAATGCATTGATTTCTCCCATGAAAAGACATAGAATGGCTGAATGGATAAAGTATATAAGACCCAAATATATGCTTCCTACAAGAGACTCATTTCAGCTTTAATACACATAGGCTAAAAGTGAATGGATGGAAAAATATATTCCATGCAAGTGGAAACCAAAAGAGAGAAGGGGTAACTATTCTTACATTAGACAAAATAGACTTTAAGCCAAAAATAGTAACAAAAGACAAAGAAGGTCATTATATAATGATACAAGAGTCAATTGATCAAGAAGATACAGCAATCATAAATATACATATGCATCCAACATGAGAGCACCTACTTCAAATACTACTAGATCTGAAGAGAGGGGTGGGGTGCCAGGGTGGCACAGTTGGTAAAGCAGCCAGATCTTGGTTTGGGCTTAGGTCATGATCAGGATCATGAGACGGAGCCCCACATCAAGCTCTACACTCAATACAGAGTCTGCTTAAGACTCTCTCTCCCTCTGCCTTTGCCCCTACCCACTGCACACACTCTCTTCCTAAAATAAATAAATAAATCTTAAAAAAAAAGGTCTGACGAGAGAAACAGACAATACTATAAGAGTGGAAGACTACAATACCCTACTTTCAACAGTAGATAAACCATCCAGACAGAAAATCAACAAGTAAATAAATGTTGGGGGGAGAAAGGGCAATAATAAATATCAGAGCAGAAATAAATAAGAGACCAGAAAAATCATAGAAAAGATCAAGAAAACTAAACAAAATTTTGACTACACTAAGAAGAAAACAAAAATTTGGCTACAGAAATAAATAAAATCAGAAATCATTTTCTATTTCTTCCTGATTCAGTTTTGGAAGATTATATGTTCCTAGGATTTTATCCGTTTCTTCTAGGTTGTCCAATTTGTTGGCATATAATTTTTCACAGTATTCTCTTATAATATTTTGTATTTCTGTGGTATCAGTTGTTACTTCTTTTCTTCCATTTCTGATTTTATTTATTTGGGTCCTTTCTCTTTTTTTCTTGGTCACAAAATACCTCAAATAGACAAAGAAACCTTGAGAAAAAAAAAAAAACAAAGCTGGAGGTATCACAATTCCAGATTTCAAGATATACTACAAAGCTGTAGTAATGAAAACATTATGGTACTGGCACAAAACTAGACACATAGAGCAGTGGAACAGAAAAGAGCTCAGAAACAACCCTATACTCATGAGGTCAGTTATTCTATGACAAAGGAGAAAAGAATACAAAATGGGGAAAAGACAATCTCTTCAATAAATGGTATTGGGAAAACAGGACAGCTATATAAAAGAATAAAACTGGGCCACTTTCTGAAACCATACACAGGGGCGCCTGGGTGGCCCAGTTGGTTGGGCGACTGCCTTCGGCTTGGGTCATAATCCCGGAGTCCTGGGATCGAGCCCCGTGTCGGGCTCCCTGCTCAGCGGGTGCTTCTCCTTCTCCCTCTCCTCTCACATAATATGGAGGTTTCTCAAAAAAATTAAATTAGAAATACCATATGACCCAGTAATTGCACTACTATTTACCCAAGAAAATGAAAACACTAATTTGAAAAGACATATACATCCCTCTATTTATTGCAGCACTTGACAATAACCACGATATGAAAGCAACATACATGTCTATCAATAGACAAATGGATAAGGAAGAAATACAAAATGGAATTTTATGCAGTCTTAAAAAGGATGAGATCATGACATATGCAACAAAATGGACGGACATGGAGGGTATTATGCTAAGTGAATTAAGTCATACTGAGAAAGACAAATGTGGCATCCAGAAAACCCAAATGAATAAACAGACAAAATGCAGAATCAGACCTATAAATACAGAGAATAAACTGATGGTTGCCAGTGGAGTAGGGGTGAAGGCATGGGCGAAAATGTATGAAGGGGAGTGGAAGATACAGACTTCTAGCTATGCAATAGATAAGCCATGGAAATAAAAGGCAAAGCATAGGGAATATAGTCAATGTTATTGTGATCGTTGGTATCGTGAAACATGGTAGCTATAGGGGCAGTCAGCATCTGCCTTCAGCTCAGGTCATGATCTCAGGGTTCTGGGATCAAGTCCTGCATTGTGCTCCCTGCCCAGCAGGGCGTCTTTTTCCCCCTCTTCCTCTGCCCCTCCTCCCTGGCTTGTGCTCTCTCTTTCAAATAAGTAAATAAAAGTTTTCTTTTTTTAGTGGTTTAAAAAAAACATGGTAGCTACATTTGTGGTGAGCATAGCATAAGGTATAGAGAAACTGAATGACTATGTTGTACACCTGAAACTAATGTAACACTGTGTTAACTACACTCAAGTGGAAAAAACTTTTAACTAAATAAAATCAGAAATGAAAGAGGAGACATTATAACTGACGCCACAAGTATACAAGTATCATAAAAGATGACTGTGAACAATTATATGGCAACAACTGGAAACCTAAAATAAACATATAAATTCAGAAAACCATATAACCTATAAAGACGGAATCATGAAGAAATAGAAAATACAAACAGACCAATAACAAGTAAAGGACATTGACTCAGTAATCAAAAACCTCTCAACAACAAAAAGACCAGGACCAGATGGTTACATGGGTTGAATTCTACCAAACATTAAAGAAGCATTAACAGCAATCCTTATCAAATTCTTCCAAACAATTGAAGAGAAAGGAACACTCCCAAATTCATTTTACATGGCCAGCATCGTTCTGACACCAAAGCCAGATAAGAACACTACAAGAAAACAAAACAAAACAAAACAAAACCACCCCAAAACCACAGACCAATATCCCCTCTGAACGTAGATGCAAAAATTCTCGATAAATATTAGCAAAACAAATTCAACATCACAGTAAAAGTATCATACACTATGATCAAGCAGGATTCATCCTTGTGATGCAGGGATGGTTCAATAGATGCAAATCAATAAAAACAACAATAATAATAGATAATAAATACATCTTTAGTAGAATAAAAGATAAAAATCATATGATAATCTCAGTAGATGCATAAAAAGCAACTGACAGAATTCAACATCCATTCATGATAAGAACCCTCAACAAATAAGTATAGAAAGAAACATACCTCAACATAATAAAAGCCACATACAGGACAAGCCCACATATATCACACTCAATGATGAAAGCTTGAAAGCTTTTCATCAAGATCAGGAACAAGGCAAGGATGCCCATTCTCACCACACCTACTCAGTGCAATCAGCAAGGAAAAAAATTAAAAGTCTTCTAAATCGGAAAGGAAAAAGTAAGTTGTATCTATTTGCAAATGACATGATTTTATATATAGAAAATCCTAAACTTCACACCAAAGCCATTCTGATCTTTTAAATTGGACATACCCAATAAAGGGTTAGAATCTCAAATCTATCAAGAACTTATAAAACTAACACACAAAATGAATAATCCAATTTAAAATGTGCAGAAGACACAGACATTTTTCCAGAGAAGACATACAGATGGCCAACACACACATTTGAAAACATGCTCATTATCATGTATCATCAGGGAAATGCAAATCAAAACTACAATGAGATATCACTGCACACCTGTCAGAATGGCTAAAGTGAAAAACACAAGAAGTAACAGGTGTTGGTGAGGAGGTGGAGCAAAAGGAACCCTCTTGCAATGTTGGTGGTGCAAATGCAAACTAGTATAGCCACTGTGGAAAACAGTATGGATGTTCCTCAAAAAGTTAAAAATAGAACTAACTACCCTACTGGGTTTTTTGTTTTTGGGGTTTTGTTGTTGTTGTTGTTGTTGTTCATCTTTGTTTTTGTTTTTTGCACTACTGGGTTTTTAACCAAAGATTACAGAAACACAAATTCAAAGGGATACGTACACTCCTATATTTATTGCAGAATTACTTACAATAGCCAAGATATGGAAGCAACCCAAGTGTCCATTGATAGATTAATGGATAAAGAAGATGTGGTATATATAAATGGAATATTTTTCAGCCATAAAGAAAAAACAAAATCTTGCCATTTGCAGCAACATGGATAAAACTAGAGAATATAATGCTAAGTGAAATAAGTCAGTCAGAGAAAGACAAATACCATATGATTTTACCCATATTTGGAACCTAAGAAACAAAACAAATGAGCAAAGAGGAAAAAAACAGAGAAGACAAACCAAAAACCAGCCTCTTAACTATAGAAAACAAACTGATGGTAACCAGAGGGGAGGTGGGTGGGGAGATGGGTGAAATAGGTGATGGGAATTAAAGAGGGCACTTGCGATGAGCACTGAGTAATTAACATAAAAAAAAATTTTTAAAGGCAACCTATGAAATGGGGAGAAAATATTTCCAAACCATAACCAGTAAGGGGTTAATATTTAAATATACAAGGAACTCATGTATTTCAATAGAGAGCTAGATAACCCAATTGAAATATGGTCAAAAGAGCTGAATAGACATTTTTCCAAGACATAAAAATGCCCGACCCATACATGAAAACGTGTTCAACATCACTAATCACCAGAGAAATTCAAATCAAAACTACAACGAGAAATACCTTTATACTTGTTACAATGTCTATTATCAAAAAAACAAGAGGTACCAAATGCTGCTGAGAATGTGGAGGAAAGGGAACACTCATACATTGTTGGTGGGAACGTAAACTGGTACAGCTGCCACTGAAAACAGTATGGAGGGTCCTCAAGAAATTACAAATAGAACTACCATATGATCCATGAGTCCCACTTCTGGGTATATTTATCCAAATGAACTTAAATTATCTCAAAAAGACATCTATACTCATCTTCACAGCAGTATTCAGAACAGCCAAGGTATGGGAAAAATCCTGTTTCCATTGATGGATGAGTGGATAAAGTAAATGTGATGGATGATGATAGATAGATATATAGATAGATAGGAATATTATCCTTTAAAATAAGAAAATCCTATCATTTGCAAAAACATGAATAGACCCAGAAGCATTATGCTAAGTACGAAAGAGAAAGATAAATACTGCATGATACCATGTATATGTGGAATCTAAAAAAAACTGTTTTTGAACTTGAACTCATATAAACACAGTAGAATGGTGGTTGCAGGGGCTGGAGAGTGGGGAAAATGTGTAGAGGTTGGTAGAAGCACACAAGCTTTTAGTTATAACATAAATAAGGTTTGAAGATCTAATGTCTAATGTGGTGGCTATAATTCTGTGTTGTATACTTGAAATTTACTAAGAAACTAAAACAAGTGTTCTCACCAATAAATAAATAAATAAATAAATAAATAAATAAATAAATAAATAAATAAATAAGTAGGTAGGGGGCAGAATGCATTAATTAACTAGATTGTGAGAATCTTTTCACAATGTATACATATATCAACTCATCACATTACACATTTTTAAAGATCTTTATTTAAATTCTAGTTAACATACCGTGCACTATTGGTTTCAGGAATAGAATCCAGTGATTCATCACTTACATACAACACCCAGTGTTCATCGTAACAAGTGCCCTCTTTAATACTCATCATCCATCTAGCCCATCCCCCACCCACCTCCCTCCATCACCACTGAGTTTGTTCTCTATAGTTAAGAGTCTCTAATGGTTTGGTTCCCTCTTTTTTTTCATCTCCCATATGTTCCTTTGTTTTGTTTCCTAAGTTCGACATATGAGTGAAATCATATGGTATTTGTCTTTCTCTGACTGACTTATTTTGCTTAGTGTAATACACTCTAGTTCCATCCACACTGGTGCAAATGGTAAGATTTTATTCTTTTTGGTGGCTGAATAATATTCCATTATATATATATATATATATATACCCCATCTTCTCTATCCATTCATCAGTCAATGGACGTTTGGGTTCTTTCTCCAGTTTGGCTATTGTTGATAATGCTGTTATAAACATCAGGGGAACTATACCCCTTTGAATCTGTAGTTTTGTATCCTTTGGGTAAATACCAAGTAGTACAATTGCTGGATCATAGGGTAGTTCTATTTTTAAATTTTTGAGGAAACTCCATACTGTTTTCCAGAGTACCTGCACCGGTTTGCATTCCCACCAGGAGTGCAAGGGTGTTCCCCTTTCTCCACATCCTCACCAACACATGTTGTTTCTTGTGTTGTTAATTTTAGCCATTCTGACAGGCGTGAGGTGGTATCTCATCGTGGCTTTGATTTGCATTTCCTTGATGAGGAGTGATGTTGAGCACCTTTTCATGTGTCTGTTAGCCACCTGGATGTCTTCTTTGTAAAACTGTCTATTCATATTTTCCTCCCATTTCTTAACTGGATTATTTGTTTTCTGGGTGTTGATTTTGGTAAGTTCTTTATAAATTTTGGATACTAACCATTTATCAGATATGCCATTTGCAAATATCTTCTCCCATTCCATAGGCTGCCTTTTAGTTTTGTTTCCTTCGCTGAGCACAAGCTTTTTATATTGATGAAGTCCCAATAGTTCATTTTTGCTCTTGTTTCCCTTGCCTCTGGTGATGTGTCTAGTAAGAAGCTGCTCCAGCCAAGGTCAAAGAGGTTGCTGCCAATGTTCTCCTCCAGGATTTTGATGGTTTCCTGTCTCACACTTCAGTCCTTCAACCATTTTGAATTTACTTTTATGTATGGTGTAAGAAGGTGGCACAGTTTCATTCTTTTGCATGTTGCTGTCAAGTTTTCTCAAACCATTTGTTGAATATCCATTGGATATTCTTTCCTGTATTATTGAAGATTGGTTGACTGTGTAGTTGTGGATCCACTTCTGGGTTTTCTATTCTGTTCCATTGATCTATGTGTTTTTGTGCCAGCAGTATAGTGCCTTGATGACTACAGTTTTGTAATAGAGCTTGAAATCCAGAATCACGATGCCTCCAGCTTTGTTTTCCCTTGTTCAGGATTGCTTTGGCTATTCAGAGTCTTTCGTGGTTTCATATGAATTTTAGGATTGTTTGTTCGAGTTCTGTGAAAAATGCTGGTGGGATTTTGATAGGGATTGTGTTAAATGTGTAGATTACTTTGGGTAGCAGAGACATTTTAACAATGCTTGTTCCAATCTATGAGCATGGAATGTTTTTCCATTTCTTTGTGTCCTCTTCAAGTATTCTAAGTATTTAATTTTTTATGCAATTGCAAATGGTATCAATTCCTCGATTTCTTTTTCTGCTATTTCATTATTGGTGTATAGAAATGCAACAGATTTTTATGTTAATTTTATGTCCTGTGACTTTGCTGAATTCATGTATTAGTTCTAGCAATTTTTTGGTGGTCTTTCAGGTTTTCTACATAGAGTATCGTGTTGTCTGCAAATAGTGAAAGTTTGACTTCTTCCTTGCAGACTTGGATGCCTTTTATTTCTTTTTGTTGTCTGATTGCTGAGGCTAAGCCTGCCAGTACTGTTAAGTAGTAATGGTGAGAGTGGATATCCCTGTCTTGTTCCTGACCGTAGGGAAAAAGCTCTCAGTTTTTCCCCGTTGAGGATGATATTACCTGTGGGTCTTTCCTATATGGCCTTTATGATATTGAGGTAGGTTCCATCTATCCCTACTTTGTAGAGGGTTTTCATCAAGAACGGATGATGTTTCTTGTCAAGTGCTTTTTCTGTACCAACGACCTCAGATTTTTGTTTGTTTGTTTAATGAAGAGTTTACATAGGGAAGCAGATGACAGGAGAGGTCTTCGGTTAAAAAACAGTTGTTGCAACAACTGTTTATACAGTTAATCTTAAACTGGCCTAGAATTCTTTTGTGAGTTCAGTTTAAATAAATAGTTATGATGAGAGAGTCATAAAGCGTCACATCGCAGCCAGATATCAGTTTAAGAGTTACTGCTATAAGTAACTCTAATCCATGCTCAGACATTTATTTTGAACAAGTAAGAGACAGATTCTTTTTGCTATTTTATTGTTTTCCTACCAGTCTCTTACTTTAGGGAAAAACCAACTTGTAGATATGTTGACTTCCCAAGCCATCACTCCAAATATAGACACATAATTCTTTCCTGTCTGTGTAGTCTTCTCCCAATATTTTCCTTAAATTCGGTTGTTGGTTTTTTGAACTACTTAATGCCTTGATTGTCACCTAATTTTTTTTGCTAACATCCCTATATTTGTCTTATAAAGTGAAAGGTTGAGGATACGGGAGGTTGTGTCTAGCAACCAAATATCACAGGGTGATCAAAAGAGCATGTTTTCATTTTATTTTATTTATTTTTTGTTTAAATATTTTATTTATTTATTTGTCAGATAGAGAGAGAGAGACAGAGAACACAAGCGGGGGGAGCAGCAGAGGGAGAAGCGGACTCCCCGCGGAGCAGGGAGCCCGATGCGGGACTCGATCCCAGGCCCCTGAGATCATGACCTGAGCTGAAGGCAGACGCTTAATGGACTGAGCCACCCAGGCATCCCGCATGTTTTCATTTTAGCAGGTAGAAGGAATTAGGAAAGAAGACAGGTACTGCAAATGTAGCTAAAGAGATGAGCAAAGTTGAGATCTTGTAAGTGAAGGGTAAAAAGACTCCAGATATATTCATGCTGCTAAAAGGACATGTAGTCGAGATACAATCAATGAAATCAAAGAAGTCAACCATGAAGAGAATATGTCACAAATGTCATCAGTGTATGTGTTGAAATCACCATGAAGGATAAGGATGGGGCATAGGAAAGAAATTAAGGTAGTGGAGGATGACGTTTTTACCAGAGTTACCTAGGGTAATCGGTGGTGATAAGGATTGCAGAGATAGAAACAGGTAGCAAGGACTTGGAATGAGAAGTGGAGCATTAATCATGAAGATCAGTGGTGTGGAAGCTGTGTCTGGGAGCAGGAAGCAGGCCAAGCTCCTGTCCCATCAAGTCAGGGATTGTGTGAGAAGATGGAGGCATGAGATAATATAGGCTTCTATTAAGGAAAACCATTCATTCACTCATTTGACGAATACAGGCCAAGCACCTGTCATGTGTCAAGTGTTATACAAAATGACATAATGTGAGCCATTGTGAAGTACATGGTTGCCCAGAGAGACAGACATTGAACACATATGTATGAAGCAAAACAGGGCAACATATATCTGAGATCTTCCCTTACTTCCTGTAAAACAGTACTTACTTAGGTAACAGTGTTATAATGCTCTGTTTTGTTTTATATTTTTCCTAAGAGCTGAAACGTCATCCTCTCTTCAGTGATGTGGACTGGGAAAATCTGCAGCATCAAACTATGCCTTTCATACCCCAACCAGATGATGAAACAGATACATCCTACTTTGAAGCCAGAAATAATGCTCAGCACCTGACCGTATCTGGATTTAGTCTATAGCACATAAATTTTCCTTTTAATCTAACCTTGGCTTATAAACTATCATAATTATATACTCCTTCATAAGAGAGTGATCTAAGGGGGAAGAAGAATCATTATGTTACTTGGATCAATGAGTTTTTAATGTATGTTACAGCTTCCACAGAGTTAAAAGTCTCTCAAGAATACAGTCAATAACTTGTCTTAATCTCAGAGTTGTATACAGATCGTCAAAACTTTTTTCACTTTATTTTGTTACCGCACCTTATGAAAATTCATGCATCAGTGAAACTAGAATGACACTACTCTGTTAGAAGAGGAACAAGCTTTGAGCCTAACTTTCTTTCACATGTTGATTTCAGTCCACCATTCACAGTTTGCTGTTAAAATAACAAAATCATACGGTTTTTTTGTGATTTGTTTGGACATGATTGCCTGCAAAAGCTGAAGTCTTGAGAGCAATCATTTAAGCTTGCACTTGTGGCTTCAAAATTGCAGCTGGGAAACTCCTTCACTTGGTAGTGTAACTCCTTTAGGGAATGAGGAATAAAAAGGATAGAGGCTTTAGCTTACTTTGAAACAGTCTTGCTGCCTTGACTACTTCTGGTGCTTTCTCTACAATACATATTTGCTTAAAATTGTACTGGAGAGCTTAGGTGTGATATGCTGTAGCAATTTTAACAGCTTATTCAATTTTAATAAAACGTGGTGGTTTACATTTTAAAAGAATTTGTTTAAAACGTGCAACATTACAAGAAACAACCTGATCCTTAAAAATAAATAATAACTTCTTTTTGCTTAATAAATGTAACACTTCAAGTATATTATCTGTCAACATCCTTCTATTAAATATATATACACACTAAGATTCAACTTCACTGTAATAATTTGTTACCCAGTGGTAAATAGATGGGTGAGTAGTCAGAGATAAAGGAAGATGGTGACAAAGTAGGAGGACCCTAGTCTTGCCTCATCCCATGAATAGAACTACATAACGATCAAATCATCCTAAATACCCCAGAAACAGACCTGAGGACGAACAGAACAAAATCTACAACTAAAGGGAGAGAAGAAGCCACATCGAAGATGGTAGGAAGTGTGGAGACATGGTTTCAGAGAGACAATGGATCCTGGTTGTCGTGGAGGGGAAGGAGCCATGGTCACAGAGAAGGGCGAGAGAGAGGAGCACACTGGATCGCACAAGGAGGTTTCCCCATAGCCACCTGGCTCGGAAAACAAGAGGGGCTGAATTTCATGAGTTCTTGCAACTAGGAGGGCTGAAAGCCTGGAGTTTTAAAGTTCAACAGGATTGACTGGGATAGAGCCCAGAGGCACTATGCGGCTCCTAGAGAGAAGGCAGACAAACCTGGGGGCAGACAGCTTGGAAAGAACGATCTAAAGAGTGCTGGGGCACATGGTGGGGAGATTACTCCCTCTTCTTGGAGCTGCCCCTGAGAGGCAGAGTTCATGCAGACATCTCTCTGGGGACAGAGGTACCAGCTAGTGCCATTTACCTCCCCTACCCCTCAGCATAAACAGGGAGCCACCTGTAGGAAGCCCTGTGGCACCAATATTGGCTACCTAACTTACTTACGCCAAGCACCATCCCCCTGCACTCCAGTGGAACCACCCTTCTCAGTTAGGCTTGCCTCAGTCCCACTGTGGGGGGCCCCTCCCCCAGAAGACCAGCACAAAGCCTAGCCCATACCACATCTCCCAACCAGAGAGTTTTGCAGGGCCTCAGTTCCAGTGGAGGTGGTGACAGGACTCGTTTCACAAGCAGACCAAAGCACACCTAGTTAAAACTCACAACATTCAAGCCAGGTACCAAACACAGGCAAAGAACCTTTGCAGATGACTGGCCTCAAGGACAGAGCAGTCAGAACAAAACAGCAGAGTGTGCACAACACACACCGGAGGCACTCACTGAAGCACCAGGCTGTGGGCTCGACAGGACATCTTCAAGAGGCCATTACTGTCGGGAGCACGAGACATAATTGGAACACAGACAAGAAGGCAGCGACTTAGACAAAATGAGAAGTCAGAGGAATTTATCCCAAATGAAAACAAGATAAGGCCACAGGCAAAGATCTAAATGAAATGTAAGTAATATGCCTGTTAGAATTAAAAGCAACAGGGGATGCCTGGGTGGCTCAGTCAGTTGGGTGTCTGCCTTCGGCTCAAGTCATGATCCCTACCTGGGATCGAGCCCCTTGTCGGGCTCCCTGCTCAGCGAGGAGTCTGCTTCTCCCTCTCTCTCCCCTTGCTGCTCCCCCTGCTTGTACTCTCTCTCTCTCTCTCTCTGTCTCAAATAAATAAAATCTTTTAAAAATAAAAATAAAAAATTGAAAGCAACAATCATAAGGACACCCCCTGGGCTTGAGAAAGGAAAAAAAGACATCAGTGTGATCCTTACGGTAGAGAAAAGTTCAAAAAGAATCAGAGATGAAGAGTGCCATAAACTAGATTAGAAACATGGTTCTAGAAGGCTGGAAGAAGCAGAGGAATGAATTAGTGACCCAGAAGACAAAGCAGTGGAAAGCAATGAAGCTGAACAAACGAGAGAGAATCACGCCAAATGAGACTAGAGTTAGGGAAATCCGTGACTCCACCAAATGTAATAATATTTGCATTATAGGATCCCCAGAAGAAAAAGAGAAAAGGGGGCAGAAAATTTATTTGAAGAAATAATAGGTGAAAAATTCCTTAAGTTGGAGAAGGAGATAGACATCCAGATCTAGGAGGCAAAGAGAACTCCCATCAAAATCAACAAAAGGAGGCCCACGCCAAGAAATATTGTAATTAAATTTGCAAAATATAGTGATAAAAATATCTTAAAAGCGACAAAAAAAGTCATTAACCTTCAAGGAAAAACCCATAAGGCTAGCAAGGCGTTTTTCAACAAAAACTTGGCAAGCCAGAAGGGAGTGGTGTGATAAATTCCAAGTGCTGAGTGGAAAAAATCTGCAGCCAAGAATACTCTATCCAGCAAGGCTATCATTCAGAATAGAATGAGAGCTAAAGAGTTTCCAGACAAAACTAAAGGAGTTTGTGGTCACTAAACCAGCCATGTAAGAAATATTACAGGGTACTTTTTGATTGGAAAGGAGAGACCAAAAATGACAGTATAGAAGTAGGAAACATAAAAGCAATAAAAATGAATCTTTTTTTTTTTGAAAGATTTTATTTATTTGAGAGAGAGCACAAACAGGGGCAGTGGCAGAGGGAGAGGGAAAAGCAGGCTCCCTGCTGAGCAGGGAGCCAGACGTGGGGCTCAGTCCCAGGACCCCGGGATCATGACCTGAGCTGAAGGCATTCGCTTAACTGACTGAGCCACCCAGGTGATTTCTATACACCAATAATGGAGCAACAGAAAGAAAAATTAAGAAATCAATCCCATTTACAATTGCACCAAAGATAAGAAGATACCTAGTAACAAACCGAACCAAAGAGGTGAAAGACCTGTACTCTGAAAACTATAAAACACTGATTAAATTGAAGATGACAGAAAGAAATGGAAAGACATTCCATGTTCACGGATTGGAAGAACAAATATTGATAAAATGTCTACACTACCCAAAGCAATCTACACATTTAATACAATCCCTATCAAAATATGAAAAGCATTTTTCACCGAGCTAAAACAAACAATCTTAAAATTTGTATGGTACTACAAAAGACCCCAAATAGCCAAAGCAATGTTAAAAAGGAAAAACAAAGCGGGAGGCATCACAATTCTGGACTTCAAGTTATATTACAATCAAAACATGTACTGGTACTGGCACAAAAATAGACGCATAGATCGATGGAACAGAAGAGAAAACACAAAAATGAACCCACAACTATATGGTCAATTAATCTTTAACAAGGCAGGAAAGTATATCCAGTGGGAAAAAGACAGACTCTTCAATAAAGGTGTTGGGAAATCTGGACAGCACCATGGAAAAGAATGACACTGGACCACTTTCTTACACCATAGACAAAAATGAATTCAAAATGGGAGCGGAGTAAGATGGCAGAGGAGTAGGAGACCTGGATTTCGTCTGGTCTCAGGAATTCAGCTGAATAGGGATCAAACCATTCTGCACACCTACGAACTCAACAGGAGATTGAAGAGAAGAATAGCAACAACTCTGAACAGAAAAGCGACCACTTTCTGGAAGGTAGGACGTGCGGAGAAGTGAATCCGAGGCCAGGGGGCCTCCGTTGGCCGCTTCTGGCAAGTGATAGAGCCGCGGAGCACAAAATCAGAACTTTTGGAAGTCGGCTCCGCTGAGGGACGTCGCTCCAGTGGCTAAGCGGGGCGGTGGAACCCTCGCGGGACAGTGTGGTCTCAGGACTCTCAGAGTCACAGAAAGACCAGGGGTGCCTGAGTGCGGCAGAGCTCCCAGGTATCGGAGCGGCGACGCCGGCTGCAGAGACGGAGCCGAGGCGCGGGCTCTCAACTCAGGGTTGCCATAAACTGTGATCCGCGGCCCAGTCGGGCCACTGCTCCTCCAGCAGGGACCCAACAGGTGGCAGATCCGGGGAGCCTCCCCTTCCTTCCCCGGGAGGAGCGGTGCGGGAACGCACCACAGGGATCTGCTGGGTTTGGAGACTCCACACGGGGTCGGGTGCCAGAGATAGAAACACTCGGTCACAGGCTGGGTGAGCATGGAGTGTGGCCGGAGACCGGGGAAACGGGAGTGACTGCTTTTCTCTGGGGGCGCACTGAGGAGCGGGGCCCCGATTTCTCAGCTCCTCCGGGTGGAGATTGGGAGGCCACCATTTTCACTCTGGGCCTCCAAAGCTGTACCGAGAGCTTGCAGGGAACAAAAGCTCCTGAGAGCAAACCCGAGCAGATTGCTTAGCCCGGACCCACAAGGGCGGGGCAATTCCGCCTCCAGCAAAGACATTTGGGAACCACGGCAACAGGCCCCTCCCCCAGAAGATCAGCACGAACAGCCAGCAAGCCAAGACCAAGTTTACCCATCAAGGAGAACGGGAGAACTCCAGCGCTAGGGGAATACTGCACATAGAATTCATGGCTTTTTTACCACGAATCATTAGTTTTTCAAGGTTAATTTTTTTAACTGTTTTTTTTTTCTTTTTCCCTTTTTCAACCAACATCTTATCAATCCCTTTTTTAAAAAAACATGTTTTTATTTTTCATTTTTAGAATCATATTTTATCCCATCATAGTAGTTACCCGTATTTTTGGCATATATATATAAGTTGTTCTCTCTTTAAAATTTTGAGATACAGTTTCTTCTAACAGATCAAAATATACCCTAAATCACTAGTGTATGGCTTTGTTCTAGTCTCCTGCCTGATCATATTCTCTCCCTTTTATTTTTCTTTTTTAAATCTTCTTTCTTTTTTCAAACAACTTATTATCTTATCAATTCCTTTTAAAAAATCTTTTATACTTTTCATCTTTACAGTCATCTTCCATCCCTTCATTGTATCAACCCTTATTTTGTACATATATAAGTCTTTCTTCCTTTAAAATTTTAGGAGGCACTTTCTTCTAACAGACCAAAATACGCCCAAAATCTAGTGTGTGGCACTGATCTGTGCACTAGCCTGATCATATTTAATCATATTCTGTTCTTTTAATTTTATGCTGTTTTTGTTTGGTTTTGTCTTTTTCTTTCTCTTTCTTTTTTCTTTCTTTCCCTTTCTTTTCCCCTGGTTTCAGGTCTTTTCTGATTTGTATAGAGTATATTTGCTGGGGACGTTGTTAACCTGTTAGCATTTTGTTCTCTCCTTCATCTATTCTCCTCTGGACAAAATGACAAGACGAAAAAAATCACCTCAGCAAAAAGAACAAGAGGTAGTACCGTCTGCCAGGGACCTACTCAATACGGACATTAGTACGATGTCGGACCTAGAGTTCAGAATCATGCCTTTAAAGATACTAGCTGGGCTTGAGAAAAGTGTGGAAGTTATTAGAGAAACCCTTTCTGGAGAAATAAAAGAACTAAAATCTAACCAAGTCAAAATCAAAAAGGCTATTAATGAGGTTCAATCAAAAATGGGGGCACTAACTGCTAGGATAAATGCAGAAGAGAGAATCAGCGATATTGAAGACCAAATGATGGAAAATAAAGAGGCTGAGAAAAAGAGAGAAAAACAACTACAGGATCACGAGGGCAGAATTCGAGAGAGAAGCGATACGATAAGATGAAACAACATTAGAATAATTAGGATCCCAGAAGAAGAAGAAAGAGAGAGGGGGGCAGAAGGTATATTGGAGCAAATTATATCAGAGAACGTCCTTAATGTGGGGAAGGAAACAGGCATCAAAATCCAGGAGGCACAGAAAACCCCTCTCAAAATCAATAAAAATAGGTCTACACCCCGACATCTAATAGTAAAACTTACGAGTCTCAGAGACAAAGAGAAAATCCTGAAAGCAGCTCGGGAGAAGAGATATGTAACCTACAATGGTAAAACATTAGATTGGCAACAGACCTATCCACAGAGACCTGGCAGGCCAGAAAGGACTGGCACGATATCTTCAGAGGAGCACTAAACAAGAAAAATACGCAGCCAAGAATACTATATCCAGCTAGGCTGTCACTGAAAATAGAAGGACAGATAAAAAGTTTCCAGGACAAACAAAAACTAAAGGAATTTGCAAACACGAAACCAGCCCTATAAGAAATATTGAAAGGAGTCCTCTAGGCAAAGAGAGAGACTAAAAGCAGCATAGATCAGAAAGGAACACAGACAATATACAGTAACAGTCATCTTACAGGCAATACAATGGCATTAAATTCATATCATTCAAAAGGTACCCTGAATGTAAATGGGATAAATGCCCCAATCAAAAGACACAGGCTATCAGATTGGATGAAAAAACAAGACCCATCAATATGCTGTCTGCAAGAGACTCATTTTAGACCCAAAGACATCCCCACATTGAAAGTGAGGGGGTGGAAAACCATTTACCATGCTAATGGACACCAAAAGAAAGCTGGGGTGGCAATCCTTCTATCAGACAAATTAGATTTTAAACCACAGACTGTAATAAGAGATGAAGAAGGACACCATATCCTACTTAAAGGGTCTATCCAACAGGAAGATCTAACAATTGTAAATATCTATGCCCCTAACATGGGAGCAGCCAATTATATAAGGCAATTAATAACAAAAGCGAAGAAACACATTGACAACAATACAATAATAGTGGGGGACTTTAACACCCCCCGGACTGAAATGGACAGATCATCTAAGCAAAAGATCAACAAGGAAATAAAGACTTTAAATGACACACTGGACCAAATGGACTTCACAGATATATTCAGAACATTCCATCCTAAAGCAACGGAATACACATTCTTCTCTAGTGCCCATGGAACATTCACCAGAATTGATCACATCCTAGGTCACAAATCAGGTCTCCACCGGTACCAAAAGATTGGGATTATTCCCTGCATATTTTCAGACCACAATGCTTTGAAACTAGAACTCAATCACAAGAGGAAAGTCGGAAAGAACTCAAATACATGGAGGCTAAAGAGCATCCTACTAAAGAAGGAATGGGTCAACCAGGAAATTAAAGAAGAATTAAACAAATTCATGGAAACCAATGAAAATGAAAACACAACTGTCCAAAATCTTTGGGATACAGCAAAGGCAGTCCTGAGAGGAAAGTATATAGCAGTACAAGCCTTTCTCAAGAAACAAGAAAGGTCTCAAATACACAACCTAACCCTGCACCTAAAGGAGCTGGAGAAAGAACAGCAAATAAAGCCTAAACCCAGCAGGAGAAGAGAAATCATAAAGATCAGAGCAGAAATCAATGAACTAGAAACCAAAAGAACAGTAGAACAGATCAACGAAACTAGGAGCTGGTTCTTTGAAAGAATTAACAAGGTTGATAAACCCCTGGCCAGACTTATCAAAAAGAAAAGAGAAATGACCCAAATCAACAAAATCATGAATGAAAGAGGAGAGATCACAACCAACACCAAAGAAATACAAACAATTATAAGAACATATTATGAGGAACTCTATGCCAGCAAATTAGATAACCTGGAAGAAATGGGTGCATTCCTAGAGATGTATCAACTACCAAAATTGAACCAGGAAGAAATAGAAAACCTGAACAGACCTATAACCACTAAGGAAATTGAAGCAGTCATCAAAAATCTCCCAACAAACAAAAGCCCAGGGCCAGACGGCTTCCCAGGGGAATTCTACCAAACATTTAAAGAAGAATTAATACCTATTCTCCTGAAACTGTTCCAAAAAATAGAAATGGAAGGAAAACTTCCAAAGTCATTTTATGAGGCCACCATTACCTTGATCCCAAAACCAGGCAAAGAACCCATCAAAAAGGAGAATTACAGACCCATATCCTTGATGAACGTGGATGCAAAAATTCTCACCAAAATACTAGCCAATAGGATCCAACAGTACATTAAAAGGATTATTCACCATGACCAAGTGGGATTTATCCCTGGGCTGCAAGGTTGGTTCAAAATCCGCAAATCAATCAACGTGATACGATACATTAACAAAAGAAAGAACAAGAATCATATGATCCTCTAAATAGATGCAGAAAAGGCATTTGACAAAGTACAGCATCCTTTCTTGATCAAAACTCTTCAGAGTATAGGGTTAGAGGGTACATATCTCAATATCATAAAAGCCATCTATGAAAAACCTACAGCGAATATCATCCTCAGTGGGGAAAAGCTGAGAGCTTTTCTCCTAAGGTCAGGAACGCGGCAGGGATGTCCACAATCACCACTGCTATTCAACGTAGTATTAGAAGTCCTAGCCACAGCAATCAGACAACAAAAAGAAATCAAAGGCTTCCAAATCGGCAGAGAGGAAGTCAAACTCTGACTCTTTGCAGATAATATGATCCTGTATGTGGAAAACCCAAAAGCCTCCACCCCAAAACTGCTAGAACTCATACAGGAATTCAGTAAAGTAGCAGGATATAAAATCAATGCACAGAAATCAGTGGCATTCCTATACACCAACGATAAGACAGAAGAGAGGCAAATCAAGGAGTCGATCCCATTTACAATTGCACCCAAAACCATAAGATACCTAGGAATAAATTTGACCAAAGAGGAAAAGGATCTGTACTCAGAAAACTATAAAATACTCATGAAAGAAATTGAAGAAGACACAAAGAAATGGAAAAACGTTCCATGCTCATGGATTGGAAGAACAAACATTGTGAAGATATTAATGCTACCTAGAGCAATCTACACATTCAATGCAATCCCCATCAAAATACCATCCACTTTTTTCAAAGAAATGGAACAAATATCCTAAAATTTGTATGGAACCAGAAGAGACCCCGAATAGCCAGAGGAATGTTGAAAAAGAAAAGCAAAGCTGGCGGCATCACAATTCCGGACTTCCAGCTCTATTACAAAGCTGTCATCATCAAGACAGTATGGTACTGGCACAAAAACAGACACATAGATCAATGGAACAGAATAGAGAGCCCAGAAATGGACCCTCAACTCCATGGTCAACTAATCTCTGACAAAGCAGGAAAGAATGTCCAATGGAAAAAAGACAGTCTCTTCAACAAATGGTGTGGGGAAAATTGGACAGCCACATGCAGAAGAATGAAACTGGACCATTTCCTTACACCACACACAAAAATAGATTCAAAATGGTTGAAAGACCTCAATGTGAGACAGGAGTCCATCAAAATCCTAAAGGAGGACACAGGTAGCAACCTATTTGACCTCAGCTGCAGCAACTTCTTCCTAGAAACATCGCCAAAGGCAAGGGAAGCGAGGGCAAAAATGAACTATTGGGATTTCATCAAGATAAAAAGCTTTTGCACAGCAAAAGAAACAGTCCACAAAACCAGAAGACAACCGACAGAATGGGAGAAAATATTTGCAAATGACATATCAGATAAAGGGCTAGTATCCAAAATCTATAAAGAACTTATCAAACTCAACATCCAAAGAACACATAATCCAATCAAGAAATGGGCAGAAGACATGAACAGTCATTTTTCCAAAGAAGACATCCAAATGGCCAACAGACACATGAAAAAGTGCTCCACATTGCTCAGCATCAGGGAAATCCAAATCAAAACCTCAATGAGATACCACCTCACACCAGTCAGAATGGCTAAAATTAACAAGTCAGGAAATGACAGATGTTAGTGGGGATGCGGAGAAAGGGGAACCCTCCTACACTGTTGGTGGGAATGCAAGCTGGTGCAACCACTCTGGAAAACAGTATAGAGGTTCCTCAAACAGTTGAAAATAGAGGTACCATACGATCCAGCAATTGCACTACTGGGTATTTACGCCAAAGATACAAATGTAGGGATCCGAAGCAGTACGTGCACCCCAATGTTTATAGCAGCAATGTCCACCATAGCCAAACTGTGGAAAGAGCCAAGATGTCCATCGACAGATGAATGGATAAAGAAGATGTGGTGTATATATACACAATGGAATATTATGCAGCCATCAAAAGGAATGAGATCTTGCCATTTGCAACAACGTGGATGGAACTGGAGGGTGTTATGCTGAGTGAAATAAGTCAATCAGAGAAAGATATGTATCATATGACCTCACTGATATGAGGAATTCTTAATCTCAGGAAACAAACTGAGGGTTGCTGGAGTGGGGGTGGGGTGGGAGGGATGGGGTGTCTGGGTGATAGACATTGGGGAGGGTATGTGCTATGCTGAGCACTGTGAATTGTGCAAGACTGTTGAATCACAGATCTGTACTTCTGAAACAAATAATGCAATATATGTTAAGAAAAAAAAAGAAGAAGAAGAAGATAGCAGGCAGGGAAGAATGAAGGGGAGTAAGTCGGAGGGGGAGACGAACCATGAGAGACGATGGACTCTGAAAAACAAACTGAGGGTTCTAGAGGGGAGGGGGTGGGGGGATGGTTTAGACTGGTGATGGGTATTAAAGAGGGTACATTCTGCGTGGAGCACTGGGTGTTATGCACAAACAATGAATCATGGAACACTACATCACAAACTAATGATGTAATGTATGGTGATTAACATAATAAAAAAATTTAAAAAAAAGAATTCAAAATGGAATAAAGACCTAACTGTGAGACCTGAAAGTATACAAATCCTAGAAAAGAACACAGGCAGTATCCCCTTTGACATCCGCTATATCGACTTCTTTCTAGATATGTCTCCAAAGGCAAGGGAAACCAAAGAATAAACTAATGGCACTACAGCGAAATAAAACCTGCACAGCGAAGAAACCAATTAACAAAACTAAAAGGCAACCCACTGAATGGGAAAAGATATTTGCAAATGACATATCCGATAAAGGGTTAGTATTCAAAATATATAGAGAACTGATACAACTGAATACCCAAAAAACAAATAATCCAAATTAAAAATGGGCAGAAGACATGAATAGACATTTTTCCAAAGAAGACATCCAGATGGCCAACAGACGTAAAAAGATGCTCAACATCACTCATCATCAGGGAAATACAAATCAAAACTACAATAAGATACCACCTCACACCTGCCAGAATGGCTAAAATCAACAACACAAAAAACAACAGGTGTTGGTGAGGATGTGGAGGAAGGGGAACGCTCTTACGCTGTTGGTGGGAATGCAATCTGGTACAACCACTCTGAAGAACAGTATAGAGGTTCCTCAAAAAGTTAAAAATAGAACTATTTTATGATCCAGCAACTGCACTATTAGGAATTTACCCAAAGAATACAAAAATACTAATTCAAAGGGCTATTGCACCCCTATGTTTATGGCAGCATTATTTACAATAACCAAATTAGGGAAACAGCGCAAGAGTCCACTGATTGATGAATGGAGAAAGATGTGGTGATATTCCACATCTTTCTCCATTTCCACATCAGAGAGAGAGAGAGAGAGAGGGAGGGAGGGAGGGAGGGAGGAACATTACTCAGCTATAAAAAAGAATGAGATCTTGGCATTTGCAACGATGTGGATAGAACTAGAGAGTATTATGCCAAGTGAAATAACTCAGTCAAGACAAATACCATATGATTTCACTCATACGTGGAATTTAAGAAACAAAACAGGGCGCCTGGGTGGCTCAGATGGTTAAGCGTCTGCCTTCGGCTCAGGTCATGATCCCAGGGTCCTGGGATCGAGTCCCGCATTGGGCTCCCTGCTCAGTGGGGAGCCTGCTTCTCCCTCTGCTTCTCTCTCTCTCTCTCTCTCTCTCTCTCTCTCTGTCTCTCATGAATAAATAAATAAAATCTTTTAATAAAAAAAAGAAACAAAACAAACAAGCAAATGGGAAAGGGAGATGAAGAGAACGAGAAACAGACTCTTAACTACAGAGAACACCCAGATGGTTAGCAGAGAGGAGGTGGGCGGGGCATGCGTGGAATAGGTGATGGAGATTAAGGAGGGCACTTGCTGTGATGAGCACCAGGTGATGTACCAAAAAGTTGAATCACTACATTGTGCACCAGAAACTAATATTACACTGTATGTTAGCTAACAGGAATTTAAATAAAAAATTTTTAAAAATAAATGGGTGAGTAGTAAAAACTTAGGAAACGTCATCCTCAGTGCGTCTTGGAGATAGCCAAAAGTAAATCCAATTTACACTACAAAAGTCCTCGAATAGGTTCAGTCAGGTGTAGGCACCAGAAACATCCCAAAATAAGGGTCAAAAGGAGTGGTTAAAATAATTCCTTGAATTCCATATTAGAAGCCAAATTGTAGATCTCCTCCCCAACTGCACACACCCTTCTAAATATGCCCTCCCTTCCTCTTGCCAAATAGTGTGGGATTTTCCTCTTTATAGGCAAACAGAGAGGATCCCAAGCACACACGAAAGCAGGGGTACTGACTGTGCTGTAGATCTTTCATTTGCCCCTCCAGATCCCCTTCCACCCTTCTCCAGCCTGCTGTGTGTCCTGGGAAGCTGACTAGTGTTGGCTACATCAACAGACGGCCCTATACTCTGGCTTCCGGTTAGATTTGGCTACCGGGGAGTATCACCAGGAGATCCCAGGGAAGGAAAAGACGGAGGTTGGAAGATTGATTCCCACACTTTCTTCCCTGTAGGTCCAGGTAGGCTGGTCGCCTCTCCACCAGTTTTCAGCTCTTGTAAAGTAACTGTCTCCACAGTACCAATCTGTCTGTGGCATCTGATAATGCTCCTTCCCCTTATCACTGGAGACCTACTGTTATTACCTCCGAAGGTACTTGTTATGATCTGAACTGTGTCATCCCAAAATTCGTATGTTGAAGTCCTAACCTTCAGGACCTCAGACTGTAAGTGTTTTTGGAGATTGAGTCTTTAAAGAGGGAGTTAAGTTAAATGAGGCCATTAGGGTGGCCTCATATAACTCATATAGTGATTACTGCGTCCTTATAAGAAAAGGAGAGTAGGGGGCGCCTGGGTGGCTCAGATGCTTGGGCGTCTGCCTTCGGCTCTGGTCGTGATCTCGGGGTCCTGGGATCGAGCCCCGCGTCGGGCTCCTGGCTCCGCGGGAAGCCTGTTTCTCCCTCTTCCGCTCCCGCTGCTTGTACTCTATCGCTGTCTCTGTCGAATAAATAAATAAAATCTTTAGAAAAAGAAAACAAGAGTAGGACACAAATACAGAGCTTAGACTGTGTGAAGTTGCAGGCGAAAGATGGCCACCTATAAGCCAAGGAGAGAGACCGCAAAAGAAATCAATCCTGTCAATATGCTGACCTTGGACTTGTAAACTCCAGACTGTGAGAAAATAAATGCGCTTTACTACTAGGTTGTTTTCACCACCTCGTCTATGGTACTTTGTTGTGGCAGCCCTAGCAAACTGACATAGCACTAAACTATTCCTTGTGGTTTCCTTATGCCCTACCCATTCCTGTATAAATAGGCTCTTTGTTACACTCTCCTCAACATATCCAAATGAATCTGCCGTTTCTGTTGGGTCTCTAATACAATAATGGCACTAAAATGGGCTTTAAGCGAAGATGTACTCCAAATGCCAAGACCCCCCCAGCCCATGGGATGCCTGGGTGGCTCAGTCGGTTAAGCGTCTGCCTTCAGCTCAGGTCATGATGTCAGGGTCCTGGGATCGAGCCCCGCATCGGGCTCCCTGCTCGGCGGGAAGCCTGCTTCTGCCTCTGCCACTCCCCCTGCTCATGGTGTCTCTCTCTCGCTGACAAATAAATAAATAAAATCTTAAAAAAAAAAAGACCCCCAGCCCTCTAACCCCGACCCTCAGTCAGCTCCCAGAATGTAGATAGAAATGATCTAACCCTCTAGGCAAGAGATTAGTAGAGCGTTATCAGGAGTTTAACCAGCTCAAGAGATCTTTAAAAATATCCAAAGATGGGGCACCTGGCTGGCTCAGTCAGCAGAGCATGTGATTCTTGATCTCCAGGTCATGAGTTCGAACCCCACTTAAGATATAGAGTTTACTTAAAAGAAAAAAAAAAAAAAGAAATCCAAAGATGTGACATGGATATTCCCCAACTTTAAACGGCTTATACAGAAAGCCCTTCAGTGAAGCCTAGTGTATCTAAGCCCCACTGAGAGCCTCCAATCAGCTTTGTAGTCTCTTACTCACAAATATGAGCAAACAACCAAGATTACTGGATACCTGAGGAAAGTCTTTTTAACTATATAGATCAAAACAATTTGGAGAAAAAGTAATGAGGGCAACAGTCTACACACAGAAAGAAAACTTCAAAAGTATTATCATTAGTAACCCCAGAGAGATTTTAAAAGATATTGCATATAGTATAGTATAAAGAAAAGAATACTTCTGGGGCGCCTGGGTGGCTCAGTCGTTAAGCGTCGGCCTTCGGCTCAGGTCATGATCCCAGGGTCCTGGGATCGAGCCCCGCATCGAGCCCCGCATCGGGCTCCCTGCTCCGCGGGGAGCCTGCTTCTCCCTCTCCCACTCCCCCTGCTTGTGTTCCCTCTGTCGCTGTGTCTCTGTCAAATGAATAAAATCTTTTAAAAAAATAAAAGATTCGCATTCCCTAAAGTCAGGGCTCCTCTCCTGTAAGGCACCCCCACTGCATGTGCAGGTGCCATCTGACCTCCTGTGTCACCCTGTGGGACTTGGGGCTGGGAGCACCAGTACCAAAATGCCGATACTCTCGCTGCTAATATTGCTATGTATAATAAACCCTCCTTCGTTCTACTAGCATCCATAAAACTGTGCCAGGCAAACTTGCTAGCTTCCAGGTAGCATAAAATCCTAGACCCTTCAGTTTTGACGAGCGGTATTTCAAAGGTGGGGAAATGAAAAGGATACACGTGAGCAATGAATGTAAAGGAAGGAAAAAGAATGAGATCTTCAATTTCGGTAGTGGGAAGTAAACAATTCCTAACACAAGGATCAAAGAATAGCAGTTCAAACATATTATTTAGGACCTTGGAGGTAAGTACCCCCCCCCAAATCAACCAAAAGTGATGAAAGGAGTTCCTTCCGGGGAAGAAAAATATGGTAAAAATCCTTGAGGAAAGGGATCATATCCAGAGGATAAGTGGAGGAGACTGGCTCTTGTTTAAAACATAAATAAATAAATAAAAGTCTGTACCCTTGCACTGACATTTCCAGTATCTATCTTTTTTATAGCACTTTCAAAACCTGTGAAAGGGAATTGGATTTTATGTCTTCTCGTCCTACCTCTGTAAAAGGACTGATAGTGAAATAATCAAAAGGATAGTGCCAGCAGAATAGCTATCAGTTACTAAGTACTTACCGGGTCCTGAGCACTGTTCTCTGTATACTACATGTATTAACCCTATGACATTATTATCCAAATTTTATATACAAGGAAACTGAAACACAAGTTTTAAGTGATTTTCCCATAACTGCACACAATTCTAACCTAGACAGTCCGGCTCCAAAGCCTGCACACCACATCCGTCCGGAGAATCAAGAGGTGCCTACACTAGTCAGGTCTCCGGCTGCAAGTGTCAGAAACCTAACTGAAACTACCTTAAGTAACAAGGGAAATTTATTAATCCATGTAAACAAATTATATAAAGAGAGGGGTAGTGTTTTCAGAGTTCACTTGAATTCACTGTATCTGACTGGCGTCTAAGTTCTTAGGTCCAGATGTTGGCCTTATTATCTCAGCCTCCTCCAAGTTGCAGGATAGATGGCCCAGATCTCTACAGTATCAACCTTACAGGCTGTAATTCAAAGAGAAAGAGAATGAAACCTCGAGATGCCACTGCACACCCTTCAGAACAGCTCAAATCCAAAACACTGACATCACCGAATGCTGGCAAAGACACGAAACGAGAACTCTTGTTCATTACTAGTGGGAATACAAAATAGTACAGCCACTCTGGAAGACATTTTGGCACTTTCTTATAAAACTAAATATACTGGGGCACCTGGGTGGCTCAGTCGGTGAGCATCTAACTCTTGATTTTGGCTCAGGTCGTGGTCTCAGGGTTGTGGGATCAAGCCCCACATTGGGAAATGTGTTGGCCGTGGAGCCTGCTTGGGATTTTCTCTCTCTCCTTCTCTCTCTGCCCCTCCCCACCCCGCTCATGCTCTCTCTCCACTACCCCCCCAAAAAAAACCTAACATACCTTTACCATGTGATCCAGCAATCATGCTCCTTGGTATTTACCCAAATGAGTATGACCACATAAAACCTGCACACAGTCGTTGACAGCAGTTTTATTCATAAGTGCTAAAATTTGGAAGCAACCAAGATGTTCTTCAATAGGTGGAAGGATAAATAAACTGTGGTGCATCCATACGATCAAATATGAGTCAGTGCTAAAAAGAAATAAGCTGGAGCGCCTGGGTGGCTCAGTCATGAAGCGTCTGCCTTCGGCTCAGGTCATGATCCCAGGGTCCTGGGATCGAGTCCCGCGTCGGGCGCCCTGCTCGGCTGGGAGACTGCTTCTCCCTCTCCCTCCCCTCCCCGCTTGTGTGCTCTCTCTCTCTCTCTCTCTCTCTCTCAAATGAATAAATAAAATCTTTAGGAAAAAACAAAACAAAACAAAACAAAAAACACAAATTCTCTCACCATATTCCACCTAAGACCAACTGTGTGTATTTAAGATGTCTTCGCTGATTAAGGGTGCACTGAGTGGCTGGGGGAAGCTAGCTATTTGGTGAAAGAATGGAAACTGAGACTTTGCTGGATCAATAAGATTCTTAACCAAATGACTAAAGGAGTTCTCCTTTATCCCACGTTGGGACTTTTATGAAATTGTATGTAATAGCATGGCTTTATTCCGAAAGAGGCATGATTACGTTCTATGAATTCCCACGATTTCTGCTCGTTTAATCCTTTATAATCAATGTACTTCTAGCAGTAACAAGTAATAAAAACCATAGCACTTCTCATTAACCTTTTATTTTTAACGTAGTTTTACAATAAAGAAACAGAAAAGAAGTAGATCATTAAAAAAATACCAGCTGTCAATTTAAAATTTTAAACGAGGCTCTTATTAAACAAAGCAGTCACACTATATCCCATAATTACATCCTTACTTGTATATACAAGAACTGTGTGCAAAGTGCTTTTCAAACTATAAAATAAGACTTTGGAATAGGATACAAATGGTTATCCCTAGGAGTCAGTCACCTCCCAGTGCCTGTAATGAATCACCTCTGCTTCTATTCTTAATTGGCATTTAGTTAACTGATTTACTAAAGAGAAAAGCCACCATTTTCTGATACCAAATTGATATCTAATTTTTGAAAATAATCCCTGATCCACAGGTTTAAATGTTATTTTTACATACAATTCAGTTACTTGCTTCATTTTTTTCCCCAAATGACTAGAGAACAGTTTTTAAAAAACAAATATTAGTAATCCCTTTAGATAGACACATTTTAGTCAAGATGTGATTAAAAAATAAAAAACACCAAATTACATGAAAAAAAGGAAAAAAGAGTCTGGGGAAAGCAAATTATGTTCTTATACTTTTTTCTTCAAGCAAACAAAGAACCACCCTCTATCCTAGGGATGGATTACTTTCTTACTGAAAACACTCTGAACACATGATGCTTAACCCAACATCATACATACCAAGAATGCTTAAAAATTATTTGCTACTAATGCCTTTGAATGAGAGAAATCTTTACAGTACAAGGTACATCTAAATAAGTGGAGTTTTGGAAGGTATACAGGAAGAATAATTCCAAACAAAGCCTTCAAGGTTCTAAATTACAGTCTTCTTTTTAGTCTAAACGGGGGACATTTAAGTTTATGTTAGTTGGGTGTGCCTTACTCATATGGAAGCACATGGCCTGCTAGCTTGCGAATCCTTCCATTACCCCCTGTGAAATAGGTATATCTCAAATATTATACCCCGAAGGAAAAACGGATCTCTAGTTATTTAGGGAAAAAAATGAAGCAAGTAACTGAATTATATGCCTTTGAATGAGAGAAAAACGGAGGCACTAAGAGGTTAGGAGTCCAGTCTGCGTAGTTTACCAGTTGCAGAAAAGTGATTTCCATGTGTTTCCTTTTTGACCTTTGTAAAAACAGTATAAATAAGTTTTCATTTTATATTTCAAAGCACCCTATGAAGCAGAAACAAGATATCCTCAGTTACAGAAAAGCGATTACAAAGGAATAAATGTATACGGCTGGAGAAAATCTTACCAATGAGCTACAGGCTCAGAGTGTACTTCCAGGCCTACTTGCAGCCGATTCTTCATCATTCCTGTCAGCAGGTTATGTCTAGTCTGCGTTCGTTTGGAAAAAGTACGCCTCGGATGTACGGCTCTACTTTGTAATAAGGGCGCCTAAACACTAAAGTCAGCACTGTGAATGCCCAGGAGGGATTCAGGGCAGCCCACGGAGTGGATGTGGAGAAGATTCTCCAGCAGTTTTCTAGTCCTTGGCATGGCAATTCAGTGACTAAGACAGAAAGTTGATTTAATCTCATTTGAAATTCACTCCTGGTTTGCATTCTTTCTCATAGTTGATTTAGAAAATTAAAAATATCCAGTTACAAATCTCATCTCATTATCACAACTATACCTTGGAAAAGCAGCTTATAGTTCTCTATGGGAGATAATCAGGTAAACATGTTACCAAACAATAATTAATAATTTAATGTCTTTCAAGATCAAGGGTAGGGCAAATCTATGTATGCTACTTATAGCCTAGGTGAGATTAATGATTCAAGTATCAGCAATATTAGTCCTTAAAATGTTATCATTTGTGTAGTGCAAAATATCTATATATGTATATATGTACACAAACCAAACTACTGACGACAAAAAGAAGTGTAATCATCACAAACTAAGATTTCTTGTGAGTTCCACGGAAGTTCCATTTCATTCTGAGGTCATTCAGGCCCAGTAGTCTTCTTGGGGAAAATATCATTTTCTTCAGTTCAGTTTTCTTTAAAAACAAAGTAAAAACCAATTTCCTATGAATATAAATGCAACCTGAATACAAAACACATCCATACCAGAGAATTCTTTGAACGATAACATAACCATAATATTCACATTCAGAATCAAACCATAAAATTACCAACAGTTCTTAAGAAATTACTTCTCATCCTTTTCTAGTTGGCTTAATGCAATTCAGAGTTTTGGGAATTATTTTATAACTTGGAAAAGTTCTGAAACAAAAAAAGCTGAGTAAGATTACAAAAGGTTGATAGATATACAACCTAGACTACTCATTTAATCAACATATATTGGGGCACCTGGGTGCCTCAGTTGGTTAAGTGTCTGATTCCGGCTCAGGTTATGATCCCAGGGTCCTGGGGTCTGGGCTCTCTGCTCAGATGGGAGACTGCTTCTCCCTCTCCCTCTGCCTGCCACTCCTCCTGCTTATACGCTCTTTTCTCTTTGTCAACTAAATAAATAAAATCTTAAAAAAAAAAAAATCAACATATATTTTGTGTCTGTTACTTTCTGGGCACTGTGCCAAGCACTGGGGATTCAAACATAAATGAGGCAGGCTCTCAGCTCTCAGAAGAGCTCTCAGGTTAGCTTGGGTGTGAGAGGGAGATATATAAACTAAGTTTGGAAAGGTATAATGTGACAGTTTTAGTGATAGCATAATGAACGAGTGATCAGAGAAGGGTGGGCTTGTTAGCACAAAACAATTCGCGTATGATCTGAGGTCTGGGAAAGGTCCCACAGCGGTGAAATCTCTATTCCCTCCCCACAACTCAAGATGCCAAAATGCCTGGAACGTTCTCATCACAGATTCATTCCTCACCTCTGTAGAAATACTCTTATGCAACCTCCTTGGCAGGAGTGATATTTTAGATAATACCATCAGCCATTATCTTCTGTAGAAAACCTCTTATGTACACTTCCTTGGCAGGAGTGACATTTTAAATGAGCAGATCATTTTTCATATTATGTAACATAAGGACAGCCCTCAAGTCATGAAGAAAAAAAAAAGGCGCCTGGAGCCAGAACAGAATTGTGGGTGGTACTTCTTTTTTTAAAGGTTTTATTTATTTAGAGAGAGAGAGAGAGAGAGCACCAGCCGGGGGGAGGAGCAGAGGGAGAGGGAGAAGCAGACTCCCCACTGAGCAGGGAGCCCAAAGTGGGGCTGGGGCTGGATCCCAGGACCCCAAGATCATGACCCGAGCTGAAAGCAGATGCGTAACTGACTGAGCCACCAAGGCGTCCCACAATTGCGGGTTGGTTCTGAAGACTAACAGCCCGAGTGAGGTTTTAGCAGAAATGTTAGCTGGAAGGTGCATGAACAGTTAGCGACACTTACTAACAACCCACGTGATGTAAATTCCTACACAAAATCCTTTGCAGATTTACAAAAAAGCACACAACTCTCTAATCTTCAGTCTTCTCCTGTAATAGGTAAATAAACATAAATCCCCATCAGTATTTTCAGAACTTTAGAATGTTTTTCAAGGCTCTTCCTGAGATCTTTTTGTCCTTTTTTCTTTTTAAATTAACTTGCAAAATGTAGGGTATGGTGTGATAAGAAAAGTTACAGAAAACAACAGATTAAGGGTAGAGGGAAACATGCCTTTCGCCTTGCCTGCTCAAGGATCTGCTCGGCTGGACTGATGGATTCTTTCCCCTCCTCAGAAACCTGGACTTTTCGAGGCAGGACCATCTGCCCCAGGCTCCACCTGAAGAGTATTCCTGCAGAAATCCTCCCCACACCTACCTAGTTGCTAGAACCTGCTACTGAAAGCTCAGAGCCCCAAGAAAACTACACGCATATTTATGAACCTGGGCAGAATGATAAAGAAAAGTGGTTAGAAACATGCTTCCCTTCAAAGTAATAGCTTAAGGGTAGTCTTTTGGACTTAATAGGGCTGCTTTTAGTATTGTACTCCTGGATAATTTTATTTAGAATGGTCAGGTTGGGTAACTGGGTAGAGGAAGAACCACAGAGGCTGCGCAGGGCCAATTTTTGAACAAGAAGTCTGCAGGTGTTGCTCTTCATACCACATTCAGAAAAAATGTTTTTGTTTTTTGGTTTTTTTTCTGATCTGCTGCAGAGTGATAATACAATTTTGTTTTTAGATGTTATTTATTTACTGGACAGAGAGAGAGAGCACAAGCAGGGGGAGTGGCAGGCAAAGGGGGAGGGAGAAGAAGACTCCCCACTGAGCAGGGAGCCCGATGTGGGGCTCGATCCCAGGACCCTGAGATCATGACCTGAGCCGAAGGCAGACGCTTCACCCACTGAGCCACCCAGGCGCCCCACGAGTAATTTACTTTTGAATTTAGATTCTTCTGCACAGGGGGTGGGGGGTGGGGGATGGGGGGGGAATCAAGGAGTGGACCTCACACATTACTTTGAATGTTTAAGGAAACAAAACAAACGTCTTTTCAAAAAGCTTACCGCAAATAGACAGCTACTTATTTTACATATATATGGAACTCTCTCAGTGTGTTCGTACCCAGATGCATATTTATTAAATAAAATGGGGGAAAAAAACATTTAAAATAAATAAATAAATAGAAAGAAAGCATTCTATATCATATGGTACTTCCGTGTGAACTCCTACAAATAGTGGGCCTTCAGTCATGCCCTCAGCACACATTTATTGAAAGCCCACAGACACTGTATGAGGGGTCGAGGCATAGGATGGTTCCTATTAAGAATAGGGCATATCCACTCCTTTCCACACCTTTCCCAGTCTAACTGGATTTCTGGATCTTTCTCCTCATCTCTAACACAGAACCCATCTCCTGCAAACCATACACACTGCTCTCTAGTCTTCATTCCTATATACCTGTCAGATTAAAAATTGCTACACACTGGGCGCCTGGATGGCTCAGTTGTTAAGCGTCTGCCTTCGGCTCAGGTCATGATCCCAGGGTCTTGGGATCGAGCCCCACATCGGGATCCCTGTTCGTCCGGAAGCCTGCTTCTCCCTCTCCCACTCCCCATGCTTGTGCTCCCTCTATCGCTGTGTCGTTCTCTGTCAAATACATAAATAAAATCTTTAAAAAAAAAAATTGCTACACATTTCCGGATGAAAAGATGTCTAAGTCCCCTCAAGGCCAAAACGTATTTCCATATCAAATATGGCTCTATCTCCAACCCCAGTTAATTTGTTACATATATGAACAAATAATACATAAAACACTATCTGATCCAGGGCACCTGGGTGGCTCAGTCGGCTGAGCATCCAACTCGATTTTAGCTCAGTTTCATGATCTCAGGTCAGAGCCTGGGATCAAGCCCCATGTCAGACTCCACGCTCAGCGGGGAGTCTGCTTGGGATTCTCTCTCTCTCCCTCTGCCTCTGCCCCTCCTCTCCGTGTGCTCTCTCTCACAAATAAGTAAATAAATCTTTAAAAAAAAACCCACTATCTCATCAAAATGCAGTTGCAGGGGCACCTGGGTGGCTCAGTCGTTAAGCGTCTGCCTTCAGCTCAGGTCATGGTCCCAGGGTCCTGAGATCGAGCCCCATGTGTGGCTCCCTGCTCTGCGGGAAGCCTGCTTCTCCCTCTCCCACTGCCCCTGCTTGTGTTCCCTCTCACTGTCTCTCTCTCTCTCTGTCAAATAAATTAATAAATAAATAATCTTTAAAACAAAATGCAGTTGCACAGTCTAAATAGTTGGTAATTTGGAAGGACTAAACACTTAACATACTGAAAACTTGATGAAGATTCAACAATAACAAAGTAGAGTATTGAAAATTGGTTAAGATAGCAGGAGGGGAAGAATGAAGGGGAGGAATCGGAGGGGGAGATGAACCATGAGAGACGATGGACTCTGAAAAAGAAGCTGAGGGTTCTAGAGGGGAGGGGGGTGGGAGGATGGGTTGGCCTGGTGATGGGTATTAAAGAGGGCACATTCTGCATGGAGCACTGGGTGTTATATGCAAATAATGAATTATGGAACACTACATCAAAAAAAAATAGGTTAAGAGTGGGGCGCTTGGGTGGCTCAGTTGGTTAAACGGCTGCCTTCGGCTCAGGTCATGATCCCAGGGTCCTGGGATCGAGCCCCACGTCAGGCTCCTTCCTCAGTGGGGAGCCTGCTTCTCCCTCTCCCTCTGCCTGCCACTCCACCTGCTTGTGCTCTTCCTCTCCCTATCTCTATCAAATAAATAAATAAAATCTTAAAAAAAATAGATAAGAGTATCTCCATTCAGAGGCATCTGTAAGTAATCGAAAGGGATGCTTAGGAGAAATGGTGTAGATGTCTACCAGGAAGGAATATCTTAAAAAAATACTTTTAGGAGGCGCCTGGGTGGCTCAGTCATTAAGCGTCTTCCCCTCAGCTCAGGTCATGATCCCGGGGTCCTGGGATCGAGCCCCACATCGGGCTCCCTGCTCCGCGGGAAGCCTGCTTCTCCCTCTCCCACTCCCCCTGCTTGTGATCCCTGTCTCTCTGTGTCTTTCTCTGTCAAATAAATAAATAAATAAATCTTTAAAAAAAAACTTTTTGGAAAAACTGCAATTTTTGGTGACTTCTGAAGCAAAGTCATTGTTTTTTCCATCGTTAATAAAGTGATAAGCTGCTGCAAACTTAAGCATAACATAAATTATTAACCCAAGTAAGTGTTAGGGTTTTTGTCTTGTGCCAATTTCTCTACTCTCCAATCCTCAACTTTCAACAGAGGAAACATGAAAAGGAACTTTAAATACATTGCCAATTATGTCAACACCTAACTTTGGTGCCATTGTGTCCTGCTGCTTCAATCTAGCATTCTTACGAAATAGTGAGAAAAGGTTGGGTCCTTTTTCTCTCCATTTATTAGGGAAATTAAAATTTAAAACACTGTGTGAGGGGCACCTGGGTGGCTCAGTCGTTAGGCGTCTGCCTTCGGCTCGGGTCATGATCCCAGGGTCCTGGGATCGAGCCCCGTCAGGCTCCCTGCTCAGTGGAGAGCCTGCTTCGCCCTCTCCCTCTGCCCGCTCCCCTCCATGCTCTCCCTCGCTCACTCTCTTTCTCTCAAATAAATAAAATCTGAAAAAAAAAAAAAAAACTACCGCATAGCACTAAACCCGACCATCATGGGAGAAATGTAAAATGTGTAAAAAGAAGAAAAGAAAGGACTTAAACTAAGGTTTATCGAACCCTGCCACCCACCTTCCACACAGCTGAAATGACATCTATAAAAATGACTTAGAAAAGAGGTAAATAACAGTGTGAGAGCAGTTTTTGTTTCTGAACTCCTACTCAAGGTTTTTCAAGTGGGCGGGTGTATTCCAAGAACATGAATGTACCACGGAACTTATTTAGTTCTCTTACGAACATAAGTCAAACTGTCTTAACATAAGCAGAAAACGGGAAGACTAAAAGGATTCACCCAAATCCCGATGCATTTCAGTTTCTCTGCCATCAGGTATTATGACTGGAGCACTTACGTTAACTAGTGTGCTGTTTATCCCTTTCAGAGAAGAGAAGGGCGAATGCCTCATTTCCGCTTTTGATAGCAAATACAGTTAATTAGGGACTTGGGTTCTTTGGTAGAAGAACAGCATACCCATAATTATTTAAACTTGTAGATTTTTAAAAATGTGTCTCTATTGCACATATTTAAGACGGCACTTAAAATTATCAAATATCCTATTTCTTCTCCCCATCTGTTGTTATTTAATGGGACATGGTGATGAAAACACCAAAAACATAGTAAGTGAGGCCATGAGTGGGGTAAACGATGGTCTATATGCCCAGCCATGTGAAGTAATTCAGTTTATGTAGTGTCTAAAAAAAAAATGCTTTAATGAACCCAAGAGATTGAGCCTCAGGTTATTCCTAACCTAGACAATCTCAGAGCCCTTTCAAGGATCCCAATCTATTATTCTCAGGCCTATTTGAGGTATCTCCTGGCATCCCAAACTGGAATATTGGCCCTCAAATTAGAAAAATCTCTATTTCTAGAGATAGTCAACACCAGGCTAAAATCTTCTGAAATGTCAATGTCTAGTTCAAAGAGCATGCAGGCATTATTTGTTTCCCTACCTATTGTCTGTGGTCCTTTAATGTTAGCAAAGAGCCCAAAATAACCATCAGACTTTAATTTTTTTAAGTCTAACAGGTACTAGAAATCCACTAGGTATCATTTCCAAGATAGTTCAGTCTCGGGATCGGTACAGAATGGCCAGTCTGACAATACATCTATAAAACACACCTATCCTCTTCACTGCTATTGAAAGCTCTGTCTACTATAGATTATAAGACTCTGCAAACTATTGTCAATCATAAAACTACATTACCTTCTCCTTCTCTGATAATATAAATGCACCAACCACTGGGCAATAAAAGGCCATATGATAGCAAAAATTAATGCACCAGGAGACATCTCGAAGGGCCACCAAGATGGTCTCTGAGAAAATAAAATAAGTTGGTCACCAGTCTATTACACACTGCATGTATAAACATAAAAACATACTATTTCATAATTTTGAAAATATAAAACTTAATAACAAATCTCAGTCCTGCTAAACAGAAGGGAGGTATGCTGTACCTAAGAGCATAATTCAGTAAGTAGACTCCCAGGAGTACTTCAGACTTAAACATATAACAAGTATATTGTAACTTCAAAGCTCTAGAGGGTAGGTTTCATTTGGAATACTTTAAGAACCTTGTATACCTAAATTTATTTTAAGTTATTTGAAACCCTGGGACTTAGACTTAAGAACTTCTTACCTGTGACGGAGGCTGATTACTGGTTTGTAATGTGGACGATTTTGCCTATAAATACAAATGAAAGTGATTTAGCTTGGACAAAATGAGAAAAAAATAGTAATTTTTCTATTTCCTATCTTTTTTTTTAAAGGCTAAAATATTAGTTTATTCTGCTAACCATGCTTCAATTGTCCTAAAACCCATACTGGCCAAATAACAAGGTCCCCAAAATTGCTGGCCAAATAAATACCTTTGACATTTTATATTTTATAGTTCAAATTATATAAAATTATCAAAATAAAACCTCAAACTAATCTAAACCATTACTTCTTTTATACTGTTATTACATTACCTAATCAACTTTTCTTATTCTTTAATTTCCAAAAAAATTACCTATTTACAAACACATCTGAGAACTGCAGCCTTGATTATTATTAAAATTATAAATCATATGGGGCACCCGCGTGGCTCAGTCCTTAAGTGTCTGCCTTCGGCTCAGGTCACGATCCCAGGGTCCTGAGATCGAGCCCTGCATTGAGCTCCCTGCTCGGCGGGAAGCCTGCTTCTCCCTCCCCCATTCCTCCTGCTTGTGTTCCTGCTCTCACTATCTCTCTCCCTGTGTCAAATAAATAAATAAAATCTTTAAAAAAATTATAAATCATATCCAAAGATCTGTTTTGAAAATTTATGAAAAACTATAGCACAAGAGGTATGATAAATATGAGAAATGAACTGTTAGTGTTGTAGGTTTACTTTTTAAATTTTTTTCCAGCTTTATTAAGATATAATTTGAGGGGCGCCTGGGTGGCTCAGTCGTTCGGCATCTGCCTTCGGCTCAGGTCATGATCCCAGGGTCCTGGGAAAGAGCCCCGCATGGGGCTCCTGGCTCCGCGGGAAGCCTGCTTCTCCCTCTCCCACTCCCTCTGCTTGTGTTCCCTCTCTCGCTGTGTCTCTGTCAAATAAATAAAATCTTTAAAAAAGGATATAATTTGAGATATAATTAATATATATGTGTGATCATTTGATACATACACATATTGTGAAATGATTACCATAATCAAGTTAATTAACACATTCCTGACCTCACATAGTTACCTTTCCTGCGCGGAGGAATACTGTCGGTTTTTCAATGAGATGTATAAACTAAGCAGAAAAATTTCAACTTAATTGAGGAAATTTATATTCCAACTTGGCTCATCCAGAAAACAAGTTTCCTTATACTAATTGTTGGAAACTTATTACTCTAGTTTCTCCATTTATTATAACGTCATAGAAATGGTATGAAAATTAATAAGATCATTCATTGATTCATTCATTCATTCAGTAAATGTTTACTCAGCGTCTGTTATGTACCAGTTACTACTCTGGGTATTAGAAATGCAACAGGGAACAAAATGACAAAAAGTGCTGCCCTAATGGAGCTTATACTGTAATGGAGAGATACAAATAATAATGAACAAATTAGTAAAATATACAGTATATCAGGTAGTAATAAACACCATAAAGAAAAATAAGACAGGAGGGAGGAAAAAAAGATGAAGGAAAACAGGGAGAGGAAATGAGACATGTTGGAGAGGAGAGTCTTGCAATTTTATTTATTTATTTATTTATTTTTAATTTATCTATTTTTTAATTTTTTTTAAGATTTTATTTAGTTATTCATGAGAGACAGAGAGAGAGGGAGGCAGAGGGAGAAGCAGGGTCCCAAGGAGCAGGGAGCCCGATGCGGGACTTGATCCCAGGACCCCGGGATCATGCCCTGACCCGAAGGCAGACGCTTAACCATCTGAGCCACCCAGGTGCCCAAGTTTTACAATTTTAAATAGGGTGGTCGGAATTGCTATTCAACGTAGTATTAGAAGTCCTAGCCACAGAAATCAGACAACAAAAAGAAATCAAAGGCATCCAAATCGGCAAAGAAGAAGTCAAACTCTCACTGTTTGCAGATGATATGATACTTTATGTGGAAAACTCAAAAGACTCCACCCCAAAACTGCTAGAACTCATACAGGAATTCAGTAAAGTGGCAGGATATAAAATCAATCCACAGAAATCAGTGGCATTCCTATACACCAACAACAAGACAGAAGAGAGAGAAATTAAGGAGTCGATCCCATTTACAATTGCATTCAAAACCATAAGATATCTAGGAATAAATCTAACCAAAGAGGCAAAGGATCTGTACTCAGAAAACTATAAAATACTCATGAAAGAAATTGAGGAGGACACAAGGAAATGGAAAAATGTTCCATGCTCATGGATTGGAAGAACAAACATTGTGAAGATGTCAATGCTACCTAGAGCAATCTACACATTCAATGCAATTCCTATCAAAATACAATCCACTGTTTTCAAAGAAATGGAACAAATATCCTAAAATTTGTATGGAACCAGAAAAGACCCTGAATAGCCAGAGGAATGTTGAAAAAGAAAAGCAAAGCTGGCGGCATCACAATTCCGGACTTCCAGCTCTATTACAAAGCTGTCATCATCAAGACAGTATGGTACTGGCACAAAAACAGACACATAGATCAATGGAACAGAATAGAGAGCCCAGAAATGGACCCTCAACTCTATGGTCAACTAATCTTTGACAAAGCAGGAAAGAATGTCCAATGGAAAAAAGACAGTCTCTTCAACAAATGGTGTGGGGAAAATTGGACAGCCACATGCAGAAGAATGAAACTGGACCATTTCCTTACACCACACACAAAAATAGACACAAAATGGTTGAAAAACCTCAATGTGAGACAGGAGTCCATCAAAATCCTAGAGGAGAACACAGGCAGCAACCTCTTTGACCTCAGCTGCAGCAACTTCTTCCCAGAAACATCGCCAAAGGCAAGGGAAGTGAGGGCAAAAATGAACTATTGGGATTTCATCAAGATAAAAAGCTTTTGCACAGCAAAAGAAATAGTCCACAAAACCAAAAGACAACCAACAGAATGGGAGAAAATATTTGCAAATGACATATCAGATAAAGGGCTAGTATCCAAAATCTATAAAGAACTTATCAAACTCAACACCCAAAGAACAAATAATCCAATCAAGAAATGGGCAGAAGACATGAACTGACATTTTTCCAAAGAAGACATCCAAATGGCCAACAGACACATGAAAAAGTGCTCCACATCGCTCGGCATCAGGGAAATCCAAATCAAAACCTCATGAGATACCACCTCACACCAGTCAGAATGGCTAAAATGAACAAGTCAGGAAACGAAAGATGTTGGCGGGGATGCGGAGAAAGGGGGACCCTCCCACACTGTTGGTGGGAATGCAAGCTGGTGCAACCACTCTGGAAAACAGTATGGAGGTTCCTCAAAAAGTTGAAAATAGAGCTACCATAGGATCCAGCAATTGCACTACTGGGCATTTACCCCAAAGATACAAATGTAGGGATCTGAAGGGGTACATGCACCCCAATGTTCATAGCAGCAATGTCCACGATAGCCAAACTGTGGAAAGAGCCAAGATGTCCATCGACAGATGAATGGATAAAGAAGATGTGGTGTATATATATACAATGGAGTATTATGCAGCCATCAAAAGGAATGAGATCTTGCCATTTGGAACGACGTGGAAGGAACTGGAGGGTGTTATGCTGAGTGAAATAAGTCAATCAGAGAAAGACATGTATCATATGACCTCACTGATATGAGGAATTCTTAATCTCAGGAAACAAACTGAGGGTTGCTGGAGTGGGGGTGGGAGGGATTGGGTGACTGGGTGATAGACACCGGGGAGGGTATGTGTTATGGTGAGCGCTGAGAATTGTGCAAGACTGCTGAATCACAGATCTGTATCTCTGAAACAAATAATGCAATATATGTTAAGAAAAAAAAAAGAAGATAGCAGGAGGCGAAGAATGAAGGGGTAAATCGGAGGGGGAGATGAACCGTGAGAGACGATGGACTCTGAAAAACAAACTGAGGGTTCTGGAGGGGATGAGGGTGGGGGGATGGGTTAGCCTGGTGATGGGTATTCAAGAGGGCACGTTCTGCGTGGAGTACTGGGTGCTATGCACAAACAACGAATCATGGAACACTACATCACAAACTAATGATGTAATGTATGGTGATTAACATAACAATAAAAAATTTAGAGAAAAAAAATAGGGTGGTCAGAGAAGGCTTTGCTGACACTGGAGCAAAGACCTAAACAAAGAAAACTATGCTCTGTGGCTAAGGGGGGCAGGGTCGGGGGGTTGAGGAGAACAATCTTCAGTAGAGAGGAAGAGCAAGTGCAAAGACCAAGGGTGGGAGGGTGCCTGTGGGCAAGTTCGAGGTACAGCACAGAGGCTTGTAAACTGAACCAACAGCAGGAAGTGGTAAGGAGGAGACAGGCTTTAAATTTCCTTCTTAGAAGTCATATGATCTCAAGGACCCCAGTACCCACGATGACTATACCTTACAGGTACAACTAAATTAGTTGCCTCCAGATGTTGCATTAGTCCTCACAGACCATTAAGGTGTTAAAGAAGAGTATAATCAAATTGCAAGTGCTGAAAGAATCTAGACAAGGGAATGATCTTATGATATTATTTGTAATTGTACCTTGTAGGCATAACGATATATTTTAAAGATTTACTTATTTATTTGAAAGAGAGAGTGCGCACGTGCAAGCATGCAGCAGGGAGGGGCAGAGGCAGAGAGAGAGAGAGAGAGCGAGAGAGAGAATCTTGAGCAGACTGCTGCTGAGCACAGAGCCCGATGTGGAGCCCGATGTGGGGTTCGATCTCACGACCCTGAGATCATGACCCGAGCCAAAACAAAGAGTCAGATGCTTAACCGATTGAACCACTTAGATGCCCCAAGGCATAATAATATTTAACCGGGAGATTTACCTTATGGCACTTTCTTCAGAATAAAGGATAGATTTACAAAATTGGGATCCCTGGTGTATGCTGACTTAACTAAGGTCACGTTAGTCCGCGTGAATTTGAATGGAATTCAAGGTGACCAAATCCCAATGTGATGACACTATTCTCATTAAAGCAGCAACTACTAACAAATACTAAGGTAGAGTCAGAACTATTAAATGGTAACTATTAGCAGATTTTTTTTTTCTATGTAATGAAGGTCTGGAAAGATAAATGAAGATTCCCAAGGACCCTTTCTTCCATCTACGCAGCACTAGCACTACCTGTATAAGTAGCATTATAAGTTTTTGGTTTAATGATATTTATCCATACACGTTGTTAAAAAAAAAAATCAGGGACACGTGTGAAAGCACAGTAAGGAAGACTTTCTTCAATGGAGGAGGGGCTATCACTATGGGCATAGGGACTTCTACAGTAGGGGGAGACGGAGGGGGTTCAACTCCCAACGCAGCATGGGCGAGGGGGAATTTCGTATCAAGGAGTAGGGCTGGGATCAGTGGATGGAAAATCCTAACAGGAAACATCAGGGATAAGGAAGATTCTGGCTAAACCGACCTAACAGGATTCGTGCTGAAGACGAGCCAGGGCGATCTCAGACATCACCTGGGCTTGGTGGAGGATGAGGAGCCCGCCCGGTTCAACTGACGGAGCAGGGTTCTTGATAAAACTGGATTTTACAAGGCAGAAGTGGAGAGATGGGCCTGAGAGAAAGTGCAGGAGTCTGACAAAAGTTTAGTCGACCAATAAATTTTTGTTGGTATCAGTGGCTTTTACATATTTAGAAGTTCTATTTACCATTCTATAGCTAGATTAACCTAAGGATTACTGACTTTTTTTTTAAAGATTTTATTTATTTATTTATTTGACAGAGAGAGACACAGCAAGAGAGGGAACAGGAGCAGGGGGAGTGGGAGAGGGAGAAGCAGGCTTCCCGCCAAGCAGGGATCCCCATGCGGGGCTCGATCCCAGGACCCTGGGATCATGACCGGAGTCGAAGGCAGACGCTTAACGACTGAGCCACCCGGGCGCCCCTACTGAATTTTTTGGAAAGATGTTTGAAAGGAAAAATCCCATACAGTTGCAACCATTGCAAAGGAAATATGAAGACAGAGAATTATTTAAGTGAGGTCCTCTCTAAGGCTGTGAACTTCCTGAGGGAGGAAACCAAGCTGGCTTACTATCATCGCTATTATCGTCACCATCATCATGTCATGTGACAATATGTAAATGTCACATGAGTGTTCCAGGCACTGTACTATGCATTTTACTTAATTCTCTGAACAATCCTGGGGCTCCTGGGTGGCTCAGCCGTTAAGCGTCTGCCTTCGGCTCAGGTCATGATCTCAGGGTCTTGGGATCGAGCCCCACATCGGGCTCCCTGCTCAGTGGGAAGCCTGCTTCTCCCTCTCCCACTCCCCCTGCTTGTGCTCCCTCTCTCCCTGTGTCTCTCTGTCAAATAAATACATAAAATCTTTAAAAAAATATTCTCTGAACAATCCTATGCGATAGGCATTACCAGTATTTCCATTTTATCGATAAGGAAACTGAGGCATAGAGAAGTAAAGTAACCTGACTGAAGACCACACAGTAAGTGGCAGAGCTATGATTTGAATCCAGGTAGTTTGTTCCAAGCTCTGCTACACAGCGCTATCTCCCATTTCGTTTATGCGTCCACTGCCCAGAAAAGTATCCGGTGTGTGGCCATTCAACAAATATTTATCGAGTGCATGAGTCTCAGGCAGCTTACTGTGATGGAAAGTGCACTGCATGAGAAATCTGGAAAGTTTAGGCATAGAGCGGGCTCTGCCCCAATCTCTGCCTCTGCCCCTCCCTGCTGAACTAGAGGTATTGAACTAAGTTTCCTTTAGTTCTACAATCTGCTACTATTCTACCATCAATTTCTTTCTTTTTGTCATCCAAATGAATTATGCAAATTTTAAGGAAAAAGTCTTTAACATGTCAGAATCTTTTTTTTATTTGCTTTATGTAAGCCAAGAATAAAACACTTGTAAAGAAAAAAATTAAAAGAATTTTTAGCAGAATTTCCATACCATTAAAAACATTAAGTGTAAACAATATACTCTTTAAAAAAGTCACAGAATAGGAGCACCTGGGTGGCTCAGTTGGTTAAGTGCCTGCCTTTGGCTCAGGGCATGATCCCGGGGTCCTGGGATTGAGTCCCACGTTGGACTCCTTACTCAGCAGGGAGTCTGCTTCTCCCTCTGCCTCTGCCCCTCCCTGCTTCTCTCTCTCGCTCTCAAATAAAAACTCTTAAAAAAAAGATTTTACTTTCAAGTAATCTCTACACCCAACATGGGGCTTGAACCCTCAACCCCAACATCAAGAGACCAACACTCTCTGACTGAGCCAGCCAGGCGCCCCTTAACAGCACTTATCCTTCTAATACTAAGCTACCCTACTTCTACCTCCAACATGGTACTGGTAATTTTACACTAGAAAACTTTTTTATTAAGTGGCAGTTCGCTTTTGGGTCAGTCTTTTTTTTTCAAGATTTTGTTTTGCTTTGTTTTAAAGTAATCTCTACACCCAACATGGGGACCGAATTTACAACCCTGAGATCAAGAGACGCATGCTCTACCGACTGAGCCAGCCAGGCACCCCTGGGTAAGTCTTTTCTTAAGTAAACAATATTTTCAAACGTAAATCCTTTTTATTTAATTTTTTAAAATTACTTTATTTTTTAAAAGTAATCTCTCTGCCCTACATGGGGCTTGAACTCACAACACAGAGATCAAGCGTTGCATGTTCTATCGACTGTGCCAGCCAAGCACTCCTAAGTCTTTTTTATTGTTTTAAAAATCATTACATTACATTGATTTGTGTAAATCTGATCAACACAGATTACACTTATCTGCTGTTTTACAGGATCGGCAGTGGAGGAACACAAATTCGAAAGCTCACCTGCGAAGCCGTTAGTGTTTCCAGTTTATGAAGTCTCTGAAGGATGTTCTGCATGTCCTCCTGCAGGCGCAGGAGGACGAGAGCAATCTGTTCATTGAGGCTGCCTCTTGACCCTCTGTCGGAGCCCCAGCGTTCCCCATCACCTCCGCTTCCTACTTGCCGACCCTTGGGTCCTTCGCTCATGTGTGGCAGTCTATGCCCTATTTTAAGACAGCAAAATAAGGGAGTTTTAAATAATTGTTATAGAAGTAGCAACAGTGCGTTTTACTCATTTTCCTCTATTATTTCTTTGAGTTCTAAATCTCCAAAGTGGAGTGGAAGCAAGCAGGAAGTACACAAAAGACAGAGAGAAAAGAAGTAGATATATAAGCTTCTATTTGTATTAATATACTCAATGCTTTTCTTGCTAAGGTTTTATAATGTACTTATTATACTAGCACATGACGAAATGCATGTAATTCACACATAATTTACATACTTGGGGTGCATTCTCAAAAATTCCTTACTAATGGGGCACCTGGGTGGCTCAGTCGTTAGGTGTCTGGCTTCAGCTCAGGTCATGGTCTCAGGGTTCTGGGATCGAGCCCCACTTCGGGCTCCCTGCTCGGTGGGAAGCCTGCCTCTCCCTCTCCCACTCCCCCTGCTTGTATTCCTGCTCTTGCTGTCTCTCTCTCTGTCACATAAATAAAATCTTTTAAAAAAAATTAAAAATTAAAAAATAAATTCTTGCCCAAATTTCTGATTTCTTTAGGAAAAACAGAATCAAAAAAGAAGAATTACTGGGTAAAAGGATGACAACTCTGTAGAGGTTCTTCTTTTTTTTTTTTTTTTTGAGAGCCAGAGAGAGCATGAGCAGGGGGAGGAGCAGAGGGAGAGGGAGAAGCAGACTCCTCACTGAGGGTGCCTGATGCAGGGCTCGATCCCAGAACACTGGGATCATTACCTGAGCTGAAGGCAGATGCCCAACCCACTGAGCCATGCAGGCGCCCCTTTGTAGAGGTTCTCAATGAGTGTTGCCAAGTTATTTTTCAGAAAGGCTGTAACAGTTTTACATTGCAGCATATAAAAAGTACTACTGTGCAGAAATGGAATATTACAAGTTCTTATCTGTTTGCTAAATCAGCGGGTAAGTTTTGTTTGTTTGTTTTAAATAATAAATAGGAAACTGTTTACCTCGTTGCCCTGTGGCACCCTGGAGCCCTAGAGCGGCAGCAGGATTCCCAAAGGTGAGCTTGCATCAAACAGTGTTTTTGTAAAAGTGGTCTTGCTAGAGAAACGGAACTGGGGCTGTTTACCAGGTGAAACCCCAAAGAGAACACTGAGGTGCTTATGCCATTTCAAGACTTTACTCTTGTATTGAAAGGAAGTAAGTTTTGAAGTGGTTCTTCAGCTTTCAGGAAAGGACCACTTCAGCTATTGGTATGGAATTTGCAAGGGGGCAAAAAGAGGGAACTCTGGTTGGAGGCTTGGTTTTTTCCTGCATCCCTAAGAGACTGAGATATTCTGTGAGGGCCTGTCGGAGGGTACAGAAGGCCCTAGAGAATTAGTCCCATCTCTGCTCATTTTACCATATCCTATGTCACAGTCAGCTTTCAAAGCAGCCTTCACAAAGACAGGATTAATCAGACCATTCCCATGTGATGGTAATCCCCACCTCCAGTCACGCAATCCAACGATTCATTTTTTTCCTTTCGGAGCAGTTATCACCATTTGCAACCAATCTGAATTATTTGCTTTTTCACTGTCAGCTCCCCTTTACTAGAACATGAGCTCTGTGGAAGGAGGGACTATCTCGTTCTCTACAGCATCCCCAGGAACCCAGAACAGAGCCTGACAAAGAACAGCTCAATAATACTTGTTCAATGCTGAGGCAGATTTACTGTGAAGCTCGTGAAGCTTAACTTCAGGGTCTGGCACTTTTATGAACCCCTGTGATTGCTGGGAGTTGTGGTGTTTTATAGGTGGGGTGAAGTCAGGTTATAAATCAGAAGCCTTTCGGGCGCCTGGGTGGCTCAGTTGGTTACGCGACTGCCTTCGGCTCAGGTCATGACCCTGGAGTCCCGGGATCGAGTCCCACAGCGGGCTCCCCGCTCAGCGGGGAGTCTGCTTCTCCCTCTGACTCTCTTCCCTCTCATGCTCTCTATCTCTCATTCTCTCTCTCTCAAATAAATAAATAAAATCTTAAAAAAAATAAATTGGAAGCCTTTCATACATACAATTTTGGTAAACTGCTTAAAGAAAGGGACCTGAATCCAAGGCTCTAGTAATAGGTTGTGATCTTTCTCTTCTTCGTTTAATATTTACCATTTGGTACGTGTTCAAATGGCTAGTGTTTGAACAATAATTTTCTTTCTTTTTCTTAAATATTTTATTTATATATTTGAGAGAGAGCACGAGCAGAGAGGAGGGGCAGAGAGAGAGGGAGCAGACTCCCCGCTGAACAGGGAGCCCGATGCGGGACTCGATCCCAGGACCCTGGGATCATGACCTGAGCTGAAAGCAGACACTTAACCAACTGAGCCACCCAGGAGCCCTAAACAATAATTTTCTTAATACCATCAATTCTCTCTTTTTTCCCCCTATGTCTTCATTTGTTTTATGCAGATTTTTTTCAACCGGACACACAGATAATCCTTTCACTTTTTATGATCTCATGAAATTATATAAGGATTTTCCTTTTTTTCAGCGAATAACATCATGATTTAATATTTGTATATATTGCAAAATAATCACCACAGTAAGTCCAGTTAATATCTGTCACCATACAGTTACAGATTGTTTTTCCTTGTGGTATCTTTTAAGATTTACTATCTTAGCAACTTTCAAATACCCAATACAGTACGATTCATGATCGTCACCATGCTGTACATCATATCCCCATGACTTCCTTATTTTAGAAGTGGAAGTTTTTACCTTTGACCCTTGTCCCATTTCACATCCCCTGCACCTCTGCCTCTGGCAGTGATCAATCTATCTATTCTCTATCTATAAGCTTAGTCTTTTTTCTTAGACTCTACATATGAGATCATATGGTATTTATCTTTCCGTTAATTCTCTTTTTGGACAGTACCTATTCATTCCTAACTATGAACAATTATAAATTAATACATACTTACTTTTCTTCCCCATTCAATTCTATTCTGTTACCTGACGACAGTACTATTCTTAATGTTTACCTTTGTATTGTTAAATGTTCTTTATCTCTACTTCTTGATTTGTCAGCTATCTTTTCATTTAAGTAAGGAAATGTGGAAAAGACAGAATTCAAATTTTTACCTACAGTAGCAAATAAAAGCAGAAACGCAGCTAGAGGAACCTGTAAGCAATTGCTCAGCGGAAGGGGGGTGACAGAACATAAATTTGGCTACCTCGGAAAACTCCATGAAAGATGGAGAAATAGGGATGTTCCCCACCCCCCAACCGGTACCTTCAGAGACCAAACTACTATGCCTTGTAGAATCAAAGGAGAGAACCAGGCATAAAGAAAAATGGTCATATGTTATGTAAGGATAATTTTTAACATCTCCTTTGTAGGTGGATAGTCTAACGTCTCTCCCATCTGAAACTTTCCATTTTACTAATTCGTTTATAAAGAGTCAGTGAGAACAAAAAAGAATACACACCTCTCCCTCTTCTGACGTTAGGGCAGTCCCCATTTTCTCCACCCTGTCTCTCACGGTGTGGTGCTCCGCTGTTACTCCGGCCATCTTCTCCTCCATGCTTTACTTCACCTTTTCCTTCAACGGCTACCACCTGCAGTTCCCCAATGTTGCCATTTCCAGGAGATCCTTCTTCAGGAAAAGCAGAATTTTCCAAGGGCTGATTGGGATCACCATCCAGGTAATATCGAAATGGTCCGTTGTTTGATGTAAAGCTGTCTAAAGACTACAAATTTAAAACAATACTTAGGTAAAAGCTATAAACATAAGTTTTTACGATAATAGAAGAATTACTGTTCCTATAAAACTTTTTTCATGTTATGATAGGAAATATTTTTCTAAAAAGGTATTCATCTACTGCTTCCTATGTGTCGGGAAGAAACGGGATGGAAATGATTTATCCGTGAGCAAAGACTTGAGTAGTTTTGACAATGAATTGTTCTCATGGGTCATTCATTCATCCAAGAGATTTTTTAAAAAATGTCTAATCTTGGGAACACCTGAGTGGCTCAGACGGTTAAAAATGTCTACTCTTATTCTAGTTACTATGCTAAACTCTAAGGATAAGATGAAGAAAGAGTTAAAAATCTCTGTCTGCAAGAGCCTTCTTAGTCTTGGTAAGGGAGTGAAAGAGGTTAAAATCACTACAACATAGTTTGATAAGTGTTATGAAAAAGACAGACAATGGGCGCTCGCTACAGGAACTCACGCGAGGGGCGCCGTACTGGGGCTGAGTGGAGGCTTCCTAGACGAAATGATATGAACTAAGTAACTTGGCCATAAAAAAGGAATGAAATTTGGCCATTCTCAACAACACGGATGGACCTAGAGGGTATTAGGCTAAGTGAAATAAGTCAGACGGAGAAAGACAAATACGGTATGATTTCACTTATGTGTGGAGTCTGAAAAGCAAACAAAAGCCAACAACTCTTAAATACAGAAAACTAACTGGTGGTTGCTAGAGGGGAGGTGGATGTGGCAGGGATGGGTGAAATAGATAAAGGGGATTAACAGCTACAAACTTCCAGCTGGAAAATAAATAAGTCTCAGAGGTGGAAAGTATAGCATAAGAAATACAGTCAACAATATTGTAATAGAGTTGTATGGTAACTACACTTATCGTGGTGAGCACCGAGTTAAGTAATGTACAGAATCATTGAATCAACATGTTGTACACCTAAAACTAATATAATATTGTATGTTAATTATACTTTAAAAAATAAGTCAGTGTGAAGAACAGATTTATTTGAAAATTATTCACTTTTCTTGACTATCAATCAATGTTTCAAACATAGGGACTAGCTTTAAGAGTTTACCCTCTGTCTTCCCATCCCACATCCCTCAGAATATTTACAAATATAAATATATGATAAATGACAATATTTAAATATTTTTTGATATTCAGGAATATTACATATTTTTAAAATCACAAAAATAATTTTAAATACAAATGTTTAAACATTTTATAGGTATATTTTCAAAGTGATGAACATGTACATCTGCTATTAAAAGAAGTTACGCAAAGGGGCGCCTGGGTGGCTCAGTCATTAAGCGTCTGCCTTCGGCTCAGGTCAGGATCCCTGGGATCCTGAGATCGAGCCCTGCGTCGGGCTCCCTGCTCCGCGGGAAGCCTGCTTCTCCCTCTCCCACTCCCCCTGCTTGTGTTCCCTCTCTCGCTGTCTCTCTCTCTGTCAAATAAATAGATTTTATAAATCTTAAAAAAAAAGAAGTTATGCAGGGTGCCTAGGTGGTTCAGTTCGTTGAGGTCATAATCTGAGGGTTGTGAGATTGAGCCCCACATCAGGCTTGCACTGGGTGTGGAGTCTGCTTGAGGTTCTCTCCCTCCCTCTCCCTCTGCCCCTCCCCCCCATCTCCCACATGCATGCTCTCTAAAAAAAAATAATAATAAAAATAAAATTAAAAATTTAAAAATAAATAAAAGAAGTTATACACTGAATTCTGATATATCACTTTGAAAATTTACCAATTAAAAAATGTCATTTTTACCTCTTCTTGTCCAAGTTGCTCCATGGAATCACAGTAAACTTCACTGTCTGAATCACTTGTCAAATGATGAATTCCTGAAACATCTTCAAAATGATCATCATTTATATCTAAAAATGAACAAATGATGGAAGAATTATTCTCTAATTGAGGAATAATGCATTTATTCCATTCTCAAACTTTATCAGCTCTATATTATTTTCTTTTTTTTTTTACAGATTTCATTTATTTATTTGAGAGAAAGAGAATGAGAGATAGAGAGCACGAGAGGGAAGAGGGTCAGAGGGAGAAACAGACTCCCTGCTGAGCAGGGAGCCCGATGTGGGACTCGATCCCGAGACTCCAGGATCATGACATGAGCCGAAGTCAGTCGCTTAACCACCTGAGCCACCCAAGCGCCCTCAGCTCTATCTTATTTTCATAGTGAAGACAAATTTGATTTATTAAGCCATATTTTTTCTTTTAACTTACCAAAACTTTAAATTTAGTTGATAATTTTTATTTGAAAAGATTATAGTTTATCATGTAATTACACAAAGACACTGTCCATATCAAACTGTACAAAACTTAATAACCTTGTAAGAGAAAACTGACTACTAGCTAGGAGGCCTAAACTGGTATGCAACTATGCAAGTACAGTTTTTATATTAACTAAGTTTATTTCCTGGTATCTTTTTTTTTTAAGATTTTATTTTTATTTTTATTTTATCCCAGGACCCTGGGATCATGACCTGAGCCGAAGGCAGACGCATACTGACTGAGCCACCCAGGCGCCCCTATTTCCTGGTTTCTTGACTGAATTGCAGCAGTGTTCATAATTCATCAACTACATACTATAGGCTCACCCCTAGAGTCCTAAAATATGAAAAGATTATAACTTATCTTGTTGAACGGAAAGCAAAGTCATATAATCAGAGGTTTAGGTTAAAAGAAACATCAGGAATTGGGGCGCCTGGGTGGCTCAGTCGTTAAGCGTCTGCCTTCGGCTCAGGTCATCATCCCAGGGTCCTGGGATCGATCCCTGCATGGGGCTCCCCGCTCCGCGGGAAGCCTGCTTCTCCCTCTCCCACTCCCCCTGCTTGTGTTCCCTCTCTCACTGTCTCTCTCTCTCTCTGTCAAATAAATAAATAAAATCTTTAAAAAAAAAAGAAACATCAGTAATAAAAGTTAAAAATTTCAAAATTTTAGGGGTGCCTGAGTGACTCAGTGGTTAAGCATCTTCCTTTGGCTCAAGTCATGATCCCAGAGTCCTGGGATCGAGGCCCGCATCGGGCTCCCTGCTCCGCGGGAAGCCTGCTTCTCCCTCTCCCATTCCCCCTGCTTGTGTTCCCTGTCTCACTGTCTCTCTCTCTCTCTGTCAAATAAATAAATAAAATCTTAAAAAAAAAAAAATCAGGAATAAAAGTTAAAAATTTCAAAATTTTAGGGGTGCCTGAGTGACTCAGTGGTTAAGCATCTGCCTTTGGCTCAAGTCATGATCCCAGAGTCCTGGGATCGAGCCCCGCATCGGGCTCCCTGCTCCGCGGGAAGCCTGCTTCTCCCTCTCCCACTCCCTCTGCTTGTGCTGCCTCTTTCACTGTGTCTCTCTGTGTCAAATAAATAAAATCTGAAAAAAAATTTTTTTTCAAACTTTCATTTTAAAATGCCATGCAACACAATAAAAAACTCTCAATAAAAATATAAAAGTTGCCCCTAATTCCACTATCTTTCAAAGCTATACACCCTTATAATATTAATAAACCCTAAGATATTCCTGAATAAGAGATTTTTATGGGAACTCCTCCCTCCCTTCCTTCCTTCCTTCCTTCCTTCCTCTCTCTCTCTCCTCCCTCCCTCCCTTACTTCATTCTTTCTATTTTTCAGTAAGCTTCCTGCCCAGTAAAAAGCCCAATGTGTGCTGACGACCCCGAGATCAAGACCCAAGCCGAGATCAAGGGTCAAACACCCAACTTCCTGAACCACCCAGGTGCCCCCTGAATAAGAGGTTTTTAAATTCTAAACTGCTCCTAAACATCCTAAAATAATGAAAACAATACTCCATTCATAGGAAAGAGGCTGGACAGATAATTATGATGGGACAATACCTTGATGAATGCACACAGCATCTTTTCCAGTTTGCTCCAAGTTTTCATCTACAGCCTTTATTTCTTCAGCACTTCTGCCATTCAAGGAAGAACCGGCATGAAAGTCATTCTGTGTATCCCGAGCAGAGTTGTCTTTATCACAGCCATTAGTAACAATGATTTCCAAATTCTTATGGTCTGCAGATTTCTTCATCATTTTCTTATCTTTTATAAGAAAGTAGGGAGATTCATAAAAGTTCGCAGGTCAATTTCTGTATATATGTTCTAATATCAAATAATCATTTCTCCAACCTACCATAATCCCTTTGATCGTTTCCTACTTGGAAGAGAGAGATGGAGTACTCCTTGAAAAGGGATTTATTATATGCTGAGAGCACACTCAAAACTGCTTCAGTTCCCTGTAAATCTTCTAGAAGCTATTTTATTTTATTTTATTTTTATTTTTATTTTATTAAGTAGACTCCACACCGAACATGGGGCTCGAACTCACAACCCCAAGATCAAGAGTCACATGCTCTACCAACTGAGCCAGCCAGGCTTCCCTAGAACCCCTTTTAAAAGATAACCTCGCAGGGCACCTGGGTGGCTCAGTTGGTCAAGCGGCTGCCTTCAGCTCAGGTCATGATCCCAGGGTCCTGGGATTGAGCCTTGCATCGGGCTCCCGGCTCGGCGGGAAGCCTGCTTCTCCCTCTCCCTCTCCCACACCCCTTGCTTGTGGTTCCCTCTCTCGTGGTCTCTCTCTCTGTCAAATAAATAAATAAAATCATTAAAAAAATAAAAATAAGTAAGTAAATAAAAGATAACCTCTTAAGGTCTTTACACTCTCTCAAGTATAGGCAAATTGCCTTACAAGACCCAGCAGTACAAAGGGGTCCACACAGTCAATAAAAATATCCTTCAAAGAAGGTATTATTTGTCATATCTTTCTAGAGAGTAAAAGCAAAACTAAGTTGTGCCATTTGTTTTAGTGTCTTCCTGCCTCCCCTTTCTCAAATAGTCTTCCCAAGAATCACTGGTACTCTTACTAACAAGCCGCCCACCTCACCCCCCTGTGCAGTACCCCATGACTCCAATGTCCCCTCTTCATCAATACAATTCTCTAGATTCCATTCTATTCTTGATAAGGTCTGACAGTTTAACCTGTCTCCTCTCCTTGGTAACATATGCATAGTCATATGTGGAACAATACCTAAAATGAATACACTTCTTTTGTTTAAGTAAATTCTATGCTCAACATGGGGCTTGAACTCACCACTCTGAGATCAACAGTCGCATGCTCTACCGAATGGGTCGGCCAGGCACTCCATAAAATGAATACATTTCTAATGCAGCATTTCAGGCATTACTTTTAGAGAAGTGGTCTATTCTTGTTAGTGTTCAATTCCATCTATTCTATCTATGCACAAAGTTGACTGTTCCCGTACTTTTGGCCCACAAAAAATTTGGTTATGAGGTCATTAGCCCACATCCCACCATACATACCATTCTCATATAATACCAAATCAGCCCAAACTGCTCCATATTTTATTTACTTTATTTTATTCCTTTTAAAGATTTTATTTATTTATTCGACAGAGAGATAGAGAGAGCCAGAGAGCACAAGCGGCGGGGGAGGGGGGGATGGCAGAGAGAGAGGGAGAAGCAGGCTCCCTGCAGAGCAGGGAGCCCTATGCGGGGCTCGATCCGAGGACCTCGGGATCATGACCTGAGCTGAAGGCAGATGCTCCACCGACTGAGCCACCCAGGTGCCCCCATACTTCATTTACTTTAACGTTAAATTATTAGCTCATCATCCAAAGATTACCATTATCACTTTGTTCTGCTCCTTTAACTTCTTCTTGGGCGTCTTCTTCCTCAGACTCAGCTCCACTATCACTGCTTTCAGCTTTACCATTAACAGTTTTGGCATTTGGAGCAGAAGTTAGAACATTACCAAGATCTAAAATATGAAATGATCACTTAATCACTAGTGCTATAACATACAATAAGGCTGTAATTTACAAATTATACTATCATTTACAAATAATAAAATAATTTGGATAAAACTTAAAATTTTTCTTATTCTTTAAGTATACATATATTACATAAATAAGCTTCTTCAAGTATCAGTTTACACAAAAATGACAAAGCTATCTTAAATCCTCTCTAAACAAGACAGAGAATGTTATTTTTAAGTTAATTATCAATCAAAATAGTAAAGTTAGAGATGAATGATCTTCTTTATACACAGTAAATGAAGAGACAGTTGCTATATGCTAGCATACCGAAAACAAATATAACAATCTCATCAATATTATAATGGAACTACATTTTAAAGTTCTTTCATCCTTTTATTACCTTTAGGATTTTATATTTATCATTTTTTTAAGGCATCAGTTAATGTGATAAATCACTTAAAAGGGCACATTCATTGTCATACTGGCCAGTCAAATTTTGAGGGTAAATACATCAGAACTTCTCAAACATTAACATGCACAGGAATCACCTGAGATCCAGTTAAAATGCAGATTCTGAATCTGTAAGTCTGGAGTGATATAAGATTCTGCATTTCCGTAAAGCTCCCCTGTGATGCCACTGCTGTTGGTGACTGGACCTCATTTTGAGATATAGGGAATTACATTTCCATCACTCTTTAAGATAATAAAGGTCTCCTACATGGCTACTGGCCAAAAACAGTGGTCTCCCTCCATAAACTTCTGGGCTCATTTTCACTTACTCAAATGCATTTTGGATGCTTCCCTGCATCCCAAACAACATATTAAATTTCAAAATCTCCATACATCTTAAACAGGAACAAAAGAGTAAGAACTCAACTCTACCATTGCCATTATGTTCTACTCTCTTTTAGAGAACCATGCAGCATCATAGTTTATGAATCTCCTTGTTCTCTCCCTGACAACCAGAAAAAGCAAGACTAAGAAAAAAAAAAGAACGAAACAAACAAAAGAACAAAAAACCTGAAAACAAGAAAAAAAACTAACCAAAAAAACAAAAAAAACAAAGAAACAAAAACGCCCACCACTAATGGACATCTCCAACAAAACTAAGCAACAGGGAACCCCTTAAGCCCCCATCAAACGGATGATTGTAGCAAAACTACTTGAGAGCAGCAAAAGCAGCATCACAGCAGTTCTGTGATGAGAGGTGTAGAAAGCACAAAGAATTACTAGCAAGCCCTACTCAACACCCAAAAATCAGTTAATGTAATACACCATACTAACAGAATAAAGGACAAAAGCCATATGATTATCACAATAGATGCAGATAAAGCATTTGACAAAAATCAAATACTTTCATGATAATAATGCTGAAGAAATTAAACATACAAGAGAATTTCCTCAATCTGATAAAGGGCATCTACAAAAATTCACAACGAGCCTCATAATTAATGTTAAATGACTGAATGTTTTTTGCTCCTAAAATAAAGAAGAAAACAGAGGTCTGCTTTTGCCATCTCTATTTAATACGGTACTGGAAGTTCTTGCCATGGCAATTAGATAAGAAAAATAAGTAAAAGGCATCCAGATTGAAAAGGAAAAAGTAAAATGGCCTCTGTTTGCAAATGACATGCTCTTGTATACATGAAATCCTAAGGAATATACAAAAAAACCCTATTAGAACTAACAAAGGGTTCAGTGAGACTGCAGGATACAAGATCAATAAACAAAACAAAAAAGAAACAAACAAAAAAACCAGATTGTATTTACAATCTAAAAATGAACAGTCCAAAAATGAAATTAGAAAATAATCTATAATAGCAGCAGAAAGAATAAAATGCTCAGCAGTACACTTGACAAAAGAAGGTCTAAGAATTTTATACTGCAAATGACAAAACATTGCCGAAAGAAATTAAAAAACTAAATAAATGGATTGGAAAACAATACTGTTGTGATGAAAATACTCCTCAAAACGACCTACAATCCGTTGCAATCCCTATCAGAATCCCAGGTGACCCTTTCTGCAAAAAATTGACAAGCTGATTCTATAATTCAAATGGAAATGCAAAGGATCCAGGATGGTCAAAACAATCCTGAAAAAGGACACAGTTGGACAGTTCATACTTCCTGATTTCAAAACTATGTACGTATACTATGAAAAAGCCCCTATGACACAGATACATCTGTTCTACTGGGCCTAAGTGGCTACTTTTAATACCACTCTCTGTTAACAAAAAAAAAAAAGGTCAAGATTGCAAACTATGAATCACCCATATACTTTGACCTTGGCTATTAGATTTCTAATATTATTTCTTACAGATATACCTACCCATATATTAAATGACATTTGTACAGGGTTACTTTCAGCAGCATTTTTTGAAGATTAGAAGAGGAAACAAATATAAAACTGTATATTAACTATACTGAAATTAAAATAAAAAACTCAACATTCCCTTAGAATGTTACAGGTTAAATAAATTATGGTATAGGTCCACATCCCTTATAACCCTTGGATCCAGATATGATTTAAAATCCAGTTTTCTAATTTTGCAAAGGTCATATACTATAGGTACTATATATTATGTAACACCTTCAACAGAGCCTAGGGCAGCTCCCACTAAGAAACAATAATAAAGTTTTGACAGCAACACATATGAATAGCCACACTGAATAAAGACTTAAAATAGCCTCATGTCATTTCAGGTCAGGGTCTACTGCTCAATTAGTTGATGTTCAGCTCTTAATTTTAAAGAAACAAGTGGCCACATTAAAACTGTGTATAAGCTGAAAAATATGCAAAACTGATAGAGGATTTTGGTTGCCTAAAGTAAATGTTTTGCTCTCAAATGAGTTACAAAAAAAAAAAATCTGGTTTATCAAGCTTTTTGAATTTTTTAAATTATACCTTAGGGATTATGGACCTGAGCCTTTATTATCACTATTCATTTTTCCTTGTCTTTATAATTAGTTGTTTAAACATTTGCCTCCAGGCCAGCTTAAATACAACTAAAAACAGGTCCACATTTATTCTCCTCTGAATCCTAGAAACATGCTTCACACAGAGGAAATACTTAATATTTTTTCTGCATTGACTAGCATGAATTATATGGAAGATTATTTAAAATTTGATTCCTTTAGGCAAATCAGCTATGGAGGATGTGGTTATATGAGCGTTATGCTCAGTGAGCATATCAGTTACTACTGCAGACACAAACTGTAGATCTTATGACAGACAGGAAGGTAACTGTTTGCAAACCCCTAATTTCTGTCAATTAGTAAAAGATACCTTGTAAATAGGGAAGCCAGGAAAATAAAACATATATAATTTTCATTTGAAATAATTCTTACAGGCTCATTTCACTCTACTTTCTAAAAAAAAAAAAAATTTAAAGAGCAAATGTTTACAGTTAATGCCAGCAAATTTGCCTATTATTCAACTCCTGCTAGTATGTAAAAGATAAGTTGTTCAATTCTTTCCTGAGAACACGAAATTAGAATCTAAAAACAAAGTCCAAGCTAAGTGAATTCACTGATGTCTTGCTTTAGGTTACCACACTATGTAGTTAAACCATACTATAAACATATCCATGTTAAAATTAGCTAGAAAACCATTTTAGCCATGGCACTGTTAATGTAATCCAGAAAGCGAATCAGAAAGTATGATCTATCAAAATAAAATCATGAATTCTGTTACAATTCTGTATGCATTTAGTGAGCCACCTGTCATGTTTTAATAATTGAAGGGTTAAAACAAGCATTTATAATATTTTTTAATTTATGCAATGTATTTGCTTGGAATGAAAACTCTTGAGTGACAAGCTTTTAACTTATATAAATTTGTGAAAAATCTTTTGGCATGTAAATTTTAAACAAAATATTTACATGGATGTCATTATTCCTACCTTCTAAGTATTTAGAGGTTTCCTCCAGTCGGACTGGCATATGAAAGTAAAAAAAAAATTAGACATATAACTATTAATGCATGCAGAATATATCAGTTGCTGGATTAAAAACAAGGTAAGACAGTCCAACCTGAGGTTAAATCAGAAGTTCTGCCACTCTTTTTGTCTTCTACAATTTCGTAAAATGGACCTATGACATGTAGCAACTCTTCAACTTTCTCAGTCACAGGCATAGTTTCAAGAATCTATAATCAAAAGAAACAAATCTTGTGAAATCACAAACTACTAATCTCATATTCACTAGTACCAAATAATATAATATTTATAATTTATTTAGTAATATTTTTGAGATCTGGTGTTCATTTATAGGTTCCCCAAAGTATCTATATTAATTACATACTTAAAGTGTATACTCTCCTAGAAAAGTTTCAAGTATATTCAAGATTTAAAAGTGTCTTCATTTTGAAGACTGTTTTACATAGGCTTCCTTTTTAAAATTTTACACAATAACCTATAAATTGTGCATTAAAAACTAAGGGCACTAATGTTAAATACAACAGAAAATTCTGGGGTTAGAGTAAAATTATTTTGTCTGTTCTTTAAGGTAGTGTTTCTAAAAGGGCACAAAAGGAAAGTAGGAAGCGGTCAACACTTTCAGTCACCTTCACACCTAGGGCCAATTTAGAATCATCAAATTTAAAGAGCAAGGTAAACTAACTGAAAAGGCATTCAAATAAATTGTCATCAACTGGTAACTGAGAGAAGAAAATATTTCCATATAGGACATATTTTGTAGATATTTAAAAAGAATAAGGTTAGGGCGCCTGGGTGGCTCAGTTGGTTAAGCGTCTGCCTTCAGCTCAAGTCATGATCCCAGGGTCCTGGGATCAAATCCCACATCGGGCTCCCTGCTCCGTGGGGAGCCTGCTTCTCCCTCTGCCTCTCTCTCATTCTGTCTCTCATGAATAAATAAATAAAACCTTTAAAAAGATAATTAAAAAAAAGAAGGTTAGCTCCGTGCGTGCTGCTGGGAAAACATCTGGATTTTTTTTTTACAGGCAAAAGGTAGTTAGTGAACAGTAGCAGTATGATACCATCATTAGTTTTTTTCTCTTTTTAAATAAGAAGATATAGATACATATATGTGTTTTCTGAATCAATCTACAAAATAGAATTAAAAGTAATTATCACTTAAACAATTAAAATGGAGGAATAGGGAAGACTCACTTTTCATTTTATACTTTTTTTTGATGTTTGGATTTTTTTCATTTACATATATTACTTTTATTACTAAGATGAACACATTTATTACTTAAAGCAACCAAAATCCTCTATCATTTTTGCGTATTTTTCAGCTTACACACAGTTTTAAAGCGGCCACTAGTACCTTTAAAATTAAGAACCACCTCAGACTCCTCCGTCACTCTCCCTGCTTTATTGTTTGCTTACTGCCTATCTTTCGCAATACAATGTAAGCTCAGTGGAACAAGGTCTTCATCTGTTTTTCATCACTCCTGTATTCCCAGCATCTAGCACATACAAGGAATTTAATACACAAGGCGGGGGTGTGTTGAGAGATTATACAGAATGAACTATGCCAGCCAAATCTCAGTCTAGGTAACTACTCCTTAACCCCAGAGAAGATTTTATTTACAGTATAGGTGAACTAAATCAAGTCAATTGGATTGTAACCTATCCAAATGAAGACTATTTGGTGAGCCGCAGGGACTCGAAAAACAGCATCCAAAGCACAATAATTTTTCTAGGTTTCTCTAGCACATTTCCTTGGTACGAAACATCAATTCTGTATGATGAAAATATCCTATCAAAGGTACAGATACGCTGTATTGTAAAGCAAGCAAAGATGAAATTCCTCAGTTGTTTTGTTTTTTGGGTTTTTTTTGGTCAGATGAACACATCTTTTAATGTCATCCAAATCTCAAGTGTTCTATGCTCTGTTCAGTAGACAATCTTACAGTATCTCAAGTGCCTCTGACATTTTGAGGAGTGTCTTATATCTCAATCCTGAGCCTGTTGTGCAGTAGAAGAGTATAACAGCCACTGTAACAAGGAATTACTGTTCTGGGGAAGAAAAAAAAAGAAATTAGCATTCTGGTTTTTCTCTAAATCTCCAAAAGATGGTTATTAGCAGTCAAGCCTTAAAAAGAGAACGCCAATGTTCTGGACTTGTAGACCTACCGACCAGACCCTCACCCATGGTAGCTTTCAGGTTCCATCTTTTGTGAGAGTCTGTTCTAATCCTCCCTTCAGTATAGCGATTATCCCATCCTCTTAGAAATCCTGAAATAATTAGTCTGGGGTTATGCTGGGGCATTTTTTTTTTTAAACAAAATCACCCTAGTGATTTCAATGGGCAGCCAGAGTTGAGTATACCAATCTCTCTTTAAATCCAACAGACATACTGAATATTATTCAAGTTCTGGCTGAATTCTCCAGAAATCCTCATTAAGAAAGCCTATAAAATTTGGGGGTGGCTAGCTGGCTCAGTCAGTAGAACATGGGACTCTTGATTGTGGGGTTATAATTTCGAGCCCCACACTGGGTGTAGAGGTTCCTTTTTTTTTTTTTAATGATTTTATTTCTTTATTTGACAGAGAGAGACACAGCAAGAGAGGGAACACAAGCAGGGGGAGTGAGAGAGGGATAAGCAGGCTTCCTGCAGAGCAGGGAGCCCGATGTGGGGCTCGATCCCAGAACCCTGGGATCATGACCTAAGCGAAAGGCAGACGCTTAACGACGGAGCCACCCAGGTGCCCCTGGGTGTAGAGGTTCTTAAAATAAAAATCTTTAAAACAAAAACAAAAAAAGAAAGCCTGTAAAATTTGTACAGAAAATAAAATTTTATATTTCCTTTTGATTATGAATCAAAATTAACTTTGTTTAAAGAACTATGGATTATTTCCCACAAACCACATTATTCTCTTCTCTCAAAGCTAAAATCCTATTAAATTATTTTAAAAGAATTTTTGATTCCAGCAACTTTTTCAGTGATACTTCACTGGACAGTTTATAAATTACAAAAAGCAATTTTCCACAAAACATTACCTATTAAAAGATATAAATGAAATTGTTAAGTTCCTTAAACATTTGAAGGCAAAAGCACAGAATGAAATGTATACTAAAAGAGTAATTCTAAAGAGCAATAGCACAGTGGACCATATTTACAAATATAATTTAAAAACTGGTTCAAGGGGCGCCTGGGTGGCTCAGTTGGTTGAGCGGCCACCTTCGGCTCAGGTCACGATCCCAGGGTCCTGGGTTTGAGCCCCACATCAGGCTCCTTCCTCGGCGGGGAGCCTGCTTCTGCCTCTCCCTCTGCCTGCCACTCCACCTGCTTGTGCTCTCCTTCTCTCTATCTCTGTCAAATAAATAAATAAAATCCTTAAAAAATAATAATAATAAATAAATAAATAAAAATAAAAAAATAAAAACTGGTTCAATTAGTAAATTATTGCAATTAGGAAAAGTCCCGGGGCACCCAGGTGGCTCAACCGGTTAAGTTTCTGCCTTTGGCTCCTGGGATCTAGCGCAGCATCAGGCTCCCTGCTCAGTCTGCTTCTCCCTCTCCCTCTGCCTCTCTCTCTCTCTCTCTCAAATAAATAAATAAATAGATAAATAAATAAAATCTTTAAAAAAATTAAAAAGCCCCAAATTCAGTGATCAAATCTTTGGGACGATGTACTACCCCACACCATTATTTAATACATATATATATTTTTAAGTAATCTCTATACCCAGCATGGGGCTCGAACTCACTACCCTGAGATCAGGAGTTGCATACCTTACCAACTGAGCCAGCCAGGTGCCTCTGACCCCCCGAAACATCATTATTTAAAAGCATACAATTTTATCTGCTGATGTCCACAAAAGCAATTCTCTGAAAATACTTTCAAAAACTAATCAAATTTTCAATCCATGGGTATCCTAACATTCTTAGATTTATCTCTAAAAGTTTACTATAAATTTTATTATATTCACCATGTGAAAAATGAAAGTTTAAAAGTCTGAATGGAAATAGCTGGCGTATCCTTTCAATTAGAGAAGCAGTTACAGAAATCTACAGGCACAGCTGAAGTATCTTAAGACAACTAAAAGGTAGCAGTTACAGTTTAAATCCATCTCCCTCCCACTTTAAACTGTGATACATCATTAATTAATAAAACCGTATAGGGAAAATGGGTAAATTTTACCTAATGTGTCAATTCAACTTTACATGATAGAAGTGTGTCCTAAAAATGAGAATGATATTTAATGGACTGAGCCACCCAGGTGCCCCAAGAATGATATTTAAAGAAAGAAAAGGAATAGTTACCAAACCGAAGACTTTAGATTCTTCTCTCTCTGCTTTTGAAAGGTGCCTTTGTTATTGTGCTACTGATATAGTTAACAGCCAAAAGGACTAAACTCTGCCTTCTGTTATAGATAAACCAGGTCCACTAAGTAAAAACTGTGAAGATTTAACAAAGGGCACAACTTTGAGCAGTATAGAAGAAAACAAAATAAAACAAAACAAATGAATCTCAATCAGCCAAACAGAAATGACTTCTAGAAATTAACACTGTCAAACAATCTGGCAAAGGAATTATTCCTTTTTACAGATTTTCTTTATGTTCACAGATAATTTATTTAAGATTATCAAACAGACCTAAATTTCACAATTTCTGATCCAGTTCCAAAATAGAAACGGTGCTTTATAAAAAGACACTAAGAGTATCTTTAAAATCCAAGATTTCTTCATAAATTTGCTCCTCAAAACAATCCCTTGAACAGACAACAGTAAGGAATGCTCTCCCTCTTAATTATGAGACATTAAAAGAATCCTTATCCTATTCTGTTTCTGAAGGATCTCTGCATTCACAGAAAAAGGCTTGTTACTAAGAAGTCCTGTGATAGGAATATCTCAATTTGTGGGTCTAACTTGATGAGAACACTGAGGGGCAGGGTTGTTAACTATTTCTCCTAAGTAAAAAGTTCCAAAGCAGAAATGGTTTCAAGACAGCCCAGGTACTTCCCAGATTCCTGAGAAAGGGACTTCAGTACTTCAAAACATTCTTATTTCCAAACTTTCTGAAGAAGTTGACAACAGAGAAAGCCCGGGAAGATGAAAAAAAGAAAAATCACATCACTACAATGCGATCTTAAGGAAAAAACATTGACCTTAAGATGAACATTGAGGAGACAGATAAAGCACTAATAAATTCAATAACTCAGATGTTATATCCTAATATATTATAATCTCTTTGTTCCTTAAAACAAAGCAGCTAATTTGCTGGATAACAAATTAAATTAGAGCTGCTCTGAATATTTTCATTTTCTTTCTTTTTTCTTTAACTCATGATCCTGAGATCAAGATCTGAGCTGAGATCAAGAATCAAACGCTTAACCAATTGAGCCACCCAGGTGCCCCATGAATATTTTCATTTTCTGCTGTGAATTATTTCCCCTACCTTTTTCATTTCTTCAACATATGCAATCATGGCTTCCTCTTTGGTCATATCACCCAATGAACTCCAAGCATCCCTAGAAATGAGAATATCCAAATAACAAAAAGACACATTTTCCAATGGCTCAGAATACAATTTATAGTCAATGCTATAGGGTCATTAATTTAAAACAGGCTCTCTACTTAAAGCCTACACAAAGATATTATGCTCTCAAAGGATCACTTAAATGTACCATCTTAAAGAAAAGGATCAGAGTAAATAAACTGTCAAATTGAATAGTATTTAAAACTAGTAAATACACAGCCCATCCATAGATTATAGACCATAGATTACAGAGACTATATTATATATACTATAGAGCAGACACTATAGACTGTTGAAAAATATTTGCTAGGAACTCTTCAAAAATTTTGTATTACAAAGAACAGTGACATAAATGAACATTTTAGAACTCTACATGAAATGAACTATCACAGCCATGTTTTAAATGAACAGAAGTTTTGCTTAAAAGTTTCCATTAATTTAAACAGGAGTCTAACTTATACACTCAAAAAATACAAGTGGTTTCCTACTTCTAAAAAAACAAAAATGTGAGGCAGAGGACATTTTTAAACCCCTAGATAATGAGAAGAGTCCTTTGAAATTTTTGCTGAAAATGAAAACCTTTCTTTTTACATATTTTTTCCAGAAGCAGTTTAAATCAACCAATGGTCATTTCTGAGGAAAAATCATAAAGTAAATCAATTTTCCTAAAACAGATTAGGTAACATACTGCTATTACATTTGACCTATTATCTATGACTATTCATAAAGAACTTAGAGGAAAGTACCGTACTAAGAAATCCTCAAAAGAGTTTAAGGACTTCCAATGCAGTGTAAAGAAATTTAGCCATTGGGTACCTGTGTGGCTCAGTCAGTTGGGCATCTGCCTTCAGCTCAGGTCATGATCCCGGAGACCTAGGATCAAGCCCTGCATCGGGCTCCCTGCTCAGCAGGGAGTCTTGCTTCTCTCTCTGCCCCTCACCGTGCATGTGCTCTCTCTCTCTCTCAAATAAATAAGTGGAATTAAAAAAAAAAGAAATTAAGCCATCAAAATGTGTGGCTCTTAAGACATGCTTCACCAATTAGCATACTCTGTTCATAACGTACAGTCTATGTTACAGAGGTATCTCCGGCTATTTTATGATTTTCTTAAGGATATTAAAAATCAAATTTCTATTCAAGTACAGTGGGACAGGAGGAACACAGCCTAGATAAAAAGTTAGCACAGCAATCCCTTAGTCATACGCCTAGTTATCGTCTAAAGGCTCAAGGCAAACAGTGTCACTTGGCAAGTAAAGTCATTATTTTTCTTGGTAGGTACAAGAGGCGGAAGAGTTTGTTTGTTTAACTGATTTTGGGAGTTGCTCTTCTTACGATAAATGAAAAAAACTCTATCAAAGGAAAGACTAACTGAAAATGATATTTTTAAATCTTTGATACACCTTTTGGTTTTATCTTCTTCTCTTCCCCAAGACTTTTCTATTTGTATGAAATTGTGTTAAAAGCACATGGAAGATAAAAATTGGATCTAGTACGTTAGAACACTTCTGCTCAGACTAATACATAACCACACAAATAAGTCATATGATAATTATGTCACTAAAATAAAATCCCTTTCATAGCTCTCTATGTGAAATTACCATTTGTATCTTCCAATAGGATCCCAGAATCCAGGCCTTGAAAGTTTACAGGGTCCTTCAGTTGCCTGCTTATAGAAGCTATAGAATTTGAGCATCATTTCATTTGTTGGCTGAAAAGAACCTATTGGAAACATATTAAATACAGATCACTGGAGAATACAATCGATAATCTAAGGCTAGAAATCAGCTGAGCTATACCAATAGTGATTTTTAAATATTTCATCAATAGTTCAGATAACCTTTTATTTTTGTCTTACAGAAACAAACGTTATGGCTCTGGTGGTTTCTATACTCTTTTGATTTAAAAAACTCAGATTTTTACACTTAAATAACAATGCCTAACATAATCCAGTAAATAAAAGAATAAATGAACAAACAGGCCGTAGGTGTTATTAAAATAACTGGCAAATGTCATTTAAAAAAAGCAATACATGAAAATATAGAATAACTGCATTATGCAACTATAATAAGGTATTTTTTTATTCAAAGATTGTGACAAACCAAACTGACTAGAATAAATGAAAAAGTTAAATGTACACTCTGCTTAATGGAACCTCCATATTAAGAAATTCAACTCCTCGGGGCGCCTGGGTGGTTCAGTTGGTTAAGCGTCTGCCTTCGGCTTAGGTGTGATCCGAGTCCTGGGATCAAGCCTCCAGTCGGGCTCCCTGCTCAGCAGGGAGTCGGCTTCTCCCCCTTCTTCCCATTCCTGCTCTCTCTCACTATCTCTGTCTCTCTCAAATAAATAAATAAATAAAATATTTTTAAAAAGAAGAAAGAAACTCAATTTTCTTGGCCAAATTTCAATTTCTTGATGAATAAGGAAGTTTGGCTAAAATCAACCACTGTGGGCACCCGGGTGGCTCAGTCGGTTAAGCGGCTGCCTTCGGCTTGGGTCGTGATCCCAGGCTCCTGAGATCGAGCCCCGCATCGGGCTCCTTGCTCCGCGGGGGGCCTGCTTCTCCCTCTCCCACCCCCCTGCTTGTGTTCCTGCTCTCGCTGTGTCTCTCTGTCAAATAAATAAACAAAATCTTTAAAAATAAATAAATAAAATAAAATCAACCAGTGTGTGCTGTGGTAGAAAAAGAATTAATCCAAGACAAAAGCAATTTCTCGGGACCCCCGGGTGGCTCAGTAGGTTAGGTGTCTGCCTTCAGCTCAGGTCATGATCCCGGGGTCCTGGGATCGATTCCCATGCGGGGCTTCCTGCTCAGCAGGGAGTCCGCTTCTCCCTCTGCCTGCCGCTCCCTGATTGTGCTCTCCGACAAATAAATAAAATCTTAAAAAAAAAAAAGACATTTCTCACTTCCTACCTCTGTAATTTTGGACACATCAATTTCGTTGAAAATCAGTCTTCATATATGTCCCTAGTGTATCTATAAGCTTTTTCATGTTAAAAATTTCAAACTGTGGGGTGCTTGGGCATCCGGCTAAGCATCAACCTTCGGCTTGGGTCATGGTCCCGGGATCCTGGGATGGAGTCCCATGTCGGGCTCCCTGCTCAGCAGGCAGTCTGCTTCTCCCTCTCCCTCTGCCCTTTGCCCCTGCTCGTGCTCTCTCTGTCTCTCAAATAAATAAAATCTTTAAAAAAAAAATTCAAATTATATGCATGAGTGGTATAAGTTGCAATACTTAATAACAGGGAAAATTGGAATGCAAATGTTTTATAATAAATAATTGCCTAAATAATTATGATACATATATACAACAGAATCGTTTATAACTACAGCCCTTAAAAATTATATGGCATTAAAGTATAAACAATGGCTTAAGAAAAATTTCACAATCTACTATAAAGTGAGAAAAAAACAGTAGTTTAAAAATAGCATATCCGGGGCACCTGGGTGGCTCAGTCGTTAAGCCTTTGCCTTCGGCTCAGGTCATGATCCCGGAGTCCTGGGATGGAGCCCCACATCGGGCTCCCTGCTCCGCAGGAGGCCTGCTTCTCCCTCTCCCACTCCCCCTGCTTGTGTTCCCTCTCTCAGCTGTGTCTTTCTCTGTCAAATAAATAAATAAAATCTTTTAAAAAAATAGCATATCCAGTATAATCCATTTTTGCAAAATAAGTATTTATATACATAAAAAGCAGAATAGAAGGAAACACATAAAAATGTTAAAGAAGATATCTCTGGAGATAGTAAGCATAGAGATTATTTTTATTTTCCTTCTTGCTTCCTTGTGTTTTAAAATTTTTTACATTCATTGTGTTTGTATATTCTACACCAAAATTATTATAAAAATAAAAATTAAAACTGTAAAAATATTTTAAAAACTTTATAGATTGCATAATAAACAGATAACATGTAGTAATCAAAAACGAGTAGTTTATAAACATTGTGAAAATTACAACATAGACAAACTGAGAGCTGGTGTTTCAAGTTTGGCCAAGAATGAATAATTAATTCCAAAATCACAGTAACAATTATCTATATATAATAGATGCTCCTTTAGGAATATCTATTAGATATATTATTCCAATAATATGGTCCTTCTTTATATATAAAAGGTAAAAAAAAATGGCAAAATTACAGTTAAAATGGTTATGTATTTTTTTAAGCTTTGAAATAAAGTTTTATTTGAAAAATTATTTTTTAAATGGTTACCTATTTATTTTTTTAATGGTTACCTACTTAAATAAAACAAACTAAATTTAAAACACCAAGAGCCTCACTTCATAGTATCTTCAATAAATCAAAATAAGATATAAAAGTTTATTTTTTAAGTTTATTTATTATTTGTTATGAGTGACATATACATTAGAATAGATTACAGCAAAAACTGATAAGGTATTGTATATACTTTGTGTGTAAGACACCAGATAAAGTATAATCTGTCACACACATATTATATGAGAGCCCCGATGCAGGGCTCTATCCCAGGAAACTGGGATCATGACCAGAGCCAAAGGCAGACCCTTAAGCAACTAAGCCACCCAGGGGCCCCTGTTCTCTTAATAACAACCCCCTCCTATGTCCTTCCCTAGTTCTACGTTTGAGATTATGAAAAGAATACTATTTTGTGTATATTTGTTTTCAAAATCTTTTGAATCTCGGGCGCCTGGGTGGCTCAGATGGTTAAGCGTCTGCCTTCGGCTCGGGTCATGATCCCAGAGTCCTGGGATCGAGTCCCGCATCGGGCTCCCGGCTCCTTGGGAGCCTGCTTCTCCCTCTGCCTCTCTCTCGCTCTCTCTCTCTCTGTGTCTCTCATGAATAAATAAATAAAAAAAAAAACTTAAAAAAAAATCTTTTCAATCTCCAATTAATGAATTTTTATTAAACAGTGTTGAATAGTCATTACCAAGACAATTCATGATTAAAATAGAAAACATCAAATACTGCGATAACGGTGTATTCAGTGAGTGTTCAGTGAGTTTTACGCTCTGGCACAGTAATAGTGCTTAAAGGCATCATTTAAAAAAATACAATTTTAGGGGCGCCTGGGTGGCTCAGTCGTTAAGCATCTGCCTTCGACTCAGGTCACGAGCCCAGGGTCCTGGGATCAAGCCCCACGTGGGGCTCCCTGCTTCTCCCCCTCCCACTCCTCCTGCTTGTGTTCCCTCTCTATCAAATAAACAAATAAAATCTTTTTTAAAAATGTAAGTTTATTGTGAAAAATAATTCATATAATGAAGAAGGATAGGAAGTAAGAGATAAAAGTTCCCCTTGCCTAGCCTCTCCACAGAAAAAAATATTTGAATAATGGCTTTAAACTTCCCAACTTTGGTCAAACACATAAAATTACAAATTCAGAAAGCTCTGTAAACTCTAAACAGGATAAATTTGAAGAAAACCACACCTGGACACATCACGGTCAAATTGCTAAAAGCCAAGGCTAAAGAGAAAAATTTTGGAAAGTCGCCTGAGAAATGACACATTAAATACAAAGGAACAACTGGACTGACTTTTCTCCTAAGCTGCAAGGAAGGCCCGATATAAGAATAAGAAACAGAATACTAGAACAAGAGAACAGCACACACAAAAAAGTCACAATCATATGTATTTATTAAAATAAATCATTTTACAAGTGAGTATAGCTATTCTTTCCTTTCCCTCCCTTCACATCGAAAGTTTCTGAAAGGCTTAAATAGTACACTTCATGAGCATGCGGCACCAAGCATCCCCAGCCCAGTTTTTTTTTTAAACATATCCTAATCCGCAGTCATTAAGTAAGACTTCTGTTTTCAGCAATAAAAACTACTCACAATCTTGAAAGATCAGCAGGTAATTAATTAACACTCTTTACCTTCCCTCCAATTACATTCCTTTTTAAACGCAGAAACGAAGGAGGTTAAATCAGCAAGACGACAAGCAGAAAGACTAAAGGAGGCGAGGTTCAGAAACCGGGGCCTCCGGCCTCGGGGGGAGGCTTCTGCAGCCGGCACCCAGCGCACTTACCATTCTTCGGCAAACTCTGGATCACCTTCACCGCCGCCTCAAACCTGGTTTCGTGCACGGATCTCGGGTCGGCCATCTCCAGCCGCCAGCGCCGGCCCCACTCCCGGGCCCAAGGTCTGTCGGCTGGAATCAGGCAGCAGCAGCACCAGCTTTCCCAGGAGCCTGCATGAAACTGGAACAGGGAGCGCAGCCGCGGATCAACATGCCCAAAGGGAGGAGGCCCACGCAGCTGGTCACTGCCCCGTCGCTCGGCCCTATCCAGGCCACACAGATCGAGGTGGCCCAGCTCCTTCCTCCTCCCCGGGGCGTGACCTAGGCCGAGGAGCCGGCCCGCCGAGACAGAAAAACAACTCACCGAGAGGAAGAGCATCTCTAGCACAACACGGAGGGGCTCCGGACACCCGTGGTCGCGGAGCGTCTCTCCCACCCGCAGGACCCTGGCGGAGCAGCCACACTCCCCATCCCGGCGGGGTCCGTCGGTCAGTCGGTGCCCTCCCCACAGCCCCGCCCCAGAGCCACTAAAGGACCCACTAGCTGCCGCCGCCGCTGCGGCCGCTCAGCCGACTCCACCCACCCGCCCCGCGTCCGAGGCGACGACGCGCGCTGCTGTCGGTCGCCCGGGTAGGGCCACAGGAGAAGGCCAGGCAGGGAAGTGAGATGGATCGGGTTCTCGGTTTTTGAACAGGCCGGACGGCCGCGTCCGTGCCCGTGCAGCCGGACAGTGGGAAGCGCGCAGGGGACGCGGGGTTGGATCTGCACCAGGGCCCAAAGGTACCGCTGGGCGAAAAAAAAAAAAAAAAAAGACCCTGCGATCCAGGGCCCCTGCCCTCTTAGGTTAAGGTTTGAGGAACGTGATGGGACGTAAGAAAGGGCTTTGGATCCCGATAGGCTCGGTGCCAACCTTATGTTCTGCCATTCGAGTTCTGGCAATCTTTACAGCACCCTAAAGAGTAGATGAAAGAATCTGAGATGCTGGATCAGTGTTGAGCAGTGCTTGGGCCGCGATTCTTCGGCAGCTTTAGCCGCCTTGAGCCAAGAAAGTCCGAGAGTAACCAAAGGTGTGTGGGAAGGTTGCCCGCTCCCAGACTGGGCCGGGAGAAGCGAGGGGACCTTCCCCAACACCACCACTAACATCTTGCCCTGGGGAGCCGGGCACAGCCCAGCTTCAGCCCGATTTAATAGGCCGCAGCGCTCGGGGGAGGGAGCATTGAGGACGCAGTACGGACTGCCAACCCTTGAAGGGCGTACCCTGGGCCTTAACCTTTGTAGTATAACACCCCGCAACCTCAGGCACCCGGAAGAGGCCCCAGGCCCATATTGGGGGTACTGAGAGGGGTTTTAAGGATGGAGTCCTGCGGCCCGGAAATCCCCGAATTGCCAGGGCCTCTTTGTCAGTTCCGGGTGGGTTAGGAGGGTTACTAGCAGAAATCTAAGCGCAGACTATAAGTTACTCCTCCCTCTGAGCCGCACTGCCGGCATTTACCTTGGCCTTGCGGGGCAAGGCCCGTCCGGTATTGTCCCCAACGCCCGCCCCTGGCCCTGCCCCGTGGACTTGTGGGAAATGTAGTCCCCCACCCCCTCCGCGGCGCTTCCGGATACCTCCCTCTGCGGCCCGCGTTCTTCCCACCTGTTCCGGTTCGGTTTCTCCGTCCTTCCCGCTGCCTAGCACTGCGGGGCCAATTCACAATGCCACATCCGCTTCCAGCAAGAGAGACCTTTTGTGATACCTTCAGAGGTATCCTGATGAGACCTGGTGTGAATCGGAGAGCTGGGGTCTAATTTTTTGCTGCTGCTTGCTTACTAACTTTGGGGGCAAGTATCTGAAGGCAGGCGCCGTTTAGGTAATTAAAGACTACCGTTTTCCTGGATGCCAGGTATTTGCCAAGAGAATGACACACGTTCCAAAACCGCTATACGGTGTTTACGAATGAGGAAATGGAGGTTCACGATAACTAATTCGCCCAAGGTCCCACAGGTTAGTAAGTAGCAGAGCCAGAAGCAGTCCAAAACAATCCTCTTGCTTTAGATCTTGGAGTTTTTCTAGGACGCCCAAGTTTTAACAAACTAACAGTTTTTGTAATTTACTCAGACTAGGAAGAATTTGTGTTTTAATATCTGCTGCTTCCTCTCCTCTTTGTTTTTTTATTATATTCATTTCAGTTTCAATCTGTTCAGTCATGCATACTTATAAAAGGGCTTGGGTGTTTATTTCTAAGTCTTCATTGTGACAACTCTTCAATAAGTTTATGTAATAAGCAAATGTATGCTTGGTATTTAGGTACGGATGAATAGGAATTTTCTGTCAGTGGTTTTGTGGAATTTCCATTTGCAGGTAGTGTGGATTTCCAATCAAGGAGAATAGCATAAGGAGAAAGGAAATTGAGATTATTCAGATAAAGGTTTTTAAAAGTAGCTCTTTCATGTAGCTGTGCTGATTTATATGTGGTAACTCCTACTGAAACACAATGATGAATATGATGGATTGACTCAGTTCCTAAGCTGCCTTCCATTTATGTGAACAACCTATAATTCTACCTAAAATATATCTCATGGAACACTGGTTAGTTAATATCTTTCAGTACCTTCAGAACAGTGCCTGATATGAAGCATTGTTTTTTTAATTGAGATTTAAATGACATACATTATATTAGTTTCAGGTATACAAAATAATGATTGTATATTTGTACATATTACTAAATGATCGCCATAATAAGTGAAGCATTCTTTTTTCTTTTAAAGATTTTATTTATTTATTTGACAGAAAGAGAGCCCAAGCAGGAGGGAGAGAAAGGCAGGGGAGAGGGAGAAGCAGACTACCCACTGAGCAGGGAGCCTGGCCGCAGAAAGGCAGAAAGATGTTTAACCAACCGAGCCACCCAGGCGCTCTAAGTGAAGCATTCTTGCTGGTGTCTTTCTAGAGATTTTTTAATTAAGAATGGGCCCACTTCTACACATGACCATAAAAAAGGTAAAATAGTATCTTTATGTGTTTTAATAAACATAAAGGAGTAAATGTTAAAATAACCAAAAAACTATTGTTTTAGATGCTCTTTCCTTTACAACCATTTTTAAACTCCTACTATGTCCCATGGGATGTAATTAACACTGAGGTTACAAAGTCCCTCAGGGAACTCAGTCTAGGGTGGTAAGTAGCCATGTAATATAATAATCACAACACAATGCAAAAGTGTTAAAATTGAAGGATATAAAAAGAGCTATATTATGTACACAAAAACAAGTACAGAAATGTTCATAACAGTACTATTTGGTAATAGCCCAAATTTGGAAACAACTCAGTGACCATGAACAGTAGAGTAGATACTACTGAAGAGCAGTGAGAACAAACGAACTACACCTATTCATCATCTATGTATCTCATAGACTTAATGTTGAGGGAAAAGAATCTAAATTCAAAAGAGAACATAATGGGTGATGCCATTTATATAAATTTCCAAAACCGGCAAAAGCAACATGTTTAAATTCAGGCTGGAGATACAGTGTCTGGAAAGGGGATGAGGGAAACTTGGGGTTCTAGTAACATACTATTTCTTGAATTAGATGCTTATTACATGAGTATGTTCAACTTGTGAAACTATTGAAATGTATAATTAAGATTTATTTGAAGCCTAAAAAAACAAATGAATAAATAAAAAGCAGAATCAGACCTATAAATACAAAGAACAAACTGATGGTTGCCAGAAGAGAAGGAGTGGTGGGTTGGGCACAATGGGTGAAGGAGAGACAGAAAGACAGGCTTCCAGCTCTGGGATGAATAAGGCATGGGAATAAAAGGCACAGCATAAGGAATGTAGTCAGTGATACTGTAATAATGATATAATTGGACAGATGGTAGCTACACTCGTGGTGAACGTAGCATAATGTATAAATTTGTCAAATCACTAAGTTGTACACCTGAAACTAATGAAACGTTGTGTGTCAGCAATACTGAAAAGAAAGAAAACGGGGCTCAGTCTGTTAGGTGTCTGCCTTTGGCTCAGGTTATGAGCCTGTGTCAGGCTCCCTGTTCAGTGGGGAGTCTGCTTCTCCCTCTCACTCTTCCCCTACCCCCTGCTTGTGTGTGTGCTCTCTGTCAAATGAATAAATCTTTAAAAAAATTTTAAGAAAAAGGGCACCTGGGGCACCTGGGTGGCTCAGTTGGTTAAGTGACTGCCTTTGGCTCAGGTCATGATCCTGGAGTCCCAGGATCAAGTCCCGCATCAGGCTCCCTGCTCAGCAGGGAGTCTGCTTCTCCCTCTGACGCTCCCCCCTCTCATGCTGTTTCTCACTCTCTCTCAAATAAATAAATAAAATCTTTAAAAAAAAGAAAAAGAAAAAGGGCACCTGTGCAGCTCAGTCGGTTAAGCTTCTGCCTTCGGCTCAGGTCATGATCCTGGAGTCCCAAGATCGAGCCCCACATCGGGCTCCCTGCTCAGCAGGGGGTCTGCTTCTCCTTCTGACCCTACCCCCCCCATACTCTTTCTCTCTCTCAAATAAATAAATAAAACCTTTAAAAATTTTTTAAGAGAAAATCTCTAACACTCTTCAAAAAAGATTTATTTTTCTTTGTGTATACTTCATTTAAAATTGACATTTAAAGAATTGTACATGTAGGGGCACCTGAGTGACTCAGTTAGTAGAACATGTGACTCTTGATCTCAGGGTTGTAAATTCAAGCCCCATGCTGGATGTAGAGATTACTTCAAAATAAAATCTTTTAATGAGCACCTGGGTAGCTCAGTCAGTTGAGTGTCCAACTCTTGATTTCAGCTCCAGTAATTATCTTATTATCCAGTCCGACTCTTGATTTCAGCTCCAGTCATATATCTCAGGGTGGTGGGATTGAGCCCTGGGTCAGGCTCCTTGATCAACAGGGAGTCTGCTGGAGATTGTCTCTCTCTCTCTCTCTCTCTCTGCCCCTCTTCCCCTCAAATAAATAAATCTTAAAAAACAAAAAAGTCCTTGGGGCCCCTGGGTGGCTCAGCCAGTTAAGCGTCTGCCTTCGGTTTACGTCATGATCTCAGGGTTCTGGGATCAAGCCCAATGTCAGGCTCCCTGCTCAGCAGGGAGTCAGCTTGTCTCTCTTTCTCTCTCTTTCCCTCTGCCCCCCACCCCGCTTTGTGCACATGCTCTCTCTCTCTCAAAGTAAAAATCTTTTTTTAAAAAAAGAGTGCATGCTCTTAACCCTCATATCTATCACATTAAAGAAATCCTAAATATTAAAAAATAAATAAGTAAATAAGAAATAAAAAAATAAAATCTTTAAGGGGTGCCTGGCTGGCTCAGAAGAGCATGTGACTCTTGATCTCAGGATCATGAGTTCAAGCCCCATGTTGGGCATGGAACCTACTTAAAAATAAACTTAAAAAAAATAAAATCTTTTAAAAAATTGTACATGCCACAGGAACAAGAGAGTAATGAAATCTATATAACACAGATGAGGAAGATCATAGAGAAAGCAACATTTGAGCTGGTTTTTCTGGGATGAGATGGTATTTACAAGCAGTGAAGGTGAGAGAGAACCATTCTAAGGAAAGGTGAAAAAGCTAAAACAGACCATATGTGATAAGCAGCCAGTTTGCTCATGTATCGGGACCGTACATATGAGGGAAGGTGGGACAAGGTATTGGATGCAAAGTTGGCTGAGGCTCACTTAAAGGTCATACATACCACGAAAAGGAGTTTGTGTTCCGTTTATAAATCCATAAAGACAATATATTTTTGTATGAACTACAATTTGATCAGAAAGCACAACCATTATGATGGATATAGTCTCAGACATTAATTACAGGGATTAAACTATCTAATTGTGGGAGCTACTGAAGAGTCTTTGGAAAGCTATTGCCTCTGCATCTGGAGGGGAACTTAAAATTGCTATAGATCAGTGTGTGTTATAGTCAAGAACTTACATGAAATAGGGAAGAACAAAGACAAACTGAAACCCCTAAGGCCACTTGGAACAAATGAGGACAAATTGAATTCTATGTTCTCTCTCACTGCCTCTAAAGTCAATGACATTGGATGGCCTTCAGACCAAAACGGTACCAGTCTTCATGGAGCTGAACTCATGCCTGACCTAAGACTCAGGAAAGTAGGTCAAGGTGCTACTCCATGTCTGGTACCCTTCAGAGGTGCTTCGCTCCTACCTGCCAAATCTCACATAAATTCTTACAGTCAACCCTAATTTAGAACAATACAAGGAAGGGAATGCTGGGAGATAGAGTTGTAGCTTCTCTAATGACCCAATACAAATTCACCACAATTATTATAATTTTTACTTTTATTTATTTATTTTTTATTTATTTGAGAGAGTAAGGAGCACAAGTCGGGGGCAGAGGGAGAGGGAGAAGCAGGCTTCCCGCGGAGCAGGGAGCCCAATGTGGGGCTCAATCCCAGGACCCTGAGATCATGACCTAAGCAGAAGACAGACGCTTAACCTACTGAGCCATGCATTTACCCCATTCTAGTTTTTACTTTTAGAGTGACCAGAGTTTATTCCAGAAATATACAGAAAGGTGAACATTAAAAAATCTAACATAGGTGAACATTAAAAAATCTCGCCTATGACTGAGAGTCAAGACGCTTAACCAACTGTGCCACCCAAGCACCCCAAAACTACAAACTTTTAGAAGGTATAACAGTCTTACCTAATGGAGCAAGATTAAAGAAAATGAATGAGATATAAGAATCAGGAAAGAGGGGCACCTGGGTGGCTCAGTTGTTAAGCGTCTGCCTTTGGCTCAGGTCATGATTCCAGGGTCCTGGGATCGAGCCCCGCGTCAGGCTCCCTGCTCCACGGGAAACCTACTTCTCCCTCTCCCACTACCCCTGCTTGGGTTCCCTCTCTCGCTGTCTCGCTCTCTGTCAAATAAATAAATAAAATCTTAAAAAAAAATCAAGAAAGAAAAAGTAAATATTTCATTATTTGTGGATGATAAGTTGTCCACATAGAACATTTAAGGGAAGCTACTATTATTACAACTAAGAAAGTGTTCAGCAAGGGCGCCTGAGTGGCTCAGTTGGTTAGGCAACTGCCTTCAGCTCAGGTCATGATCCTGGAGTAACGGGATCGAGTCCCACATCGGGCTCCCTGCTCAGCAGGGAGTCTGCTTCTCCCTCTGACCCTCCTCCCTCTCGTGCTCTCTATCTCTCATTCTCTTTCTCTCAAATAAAATCTTTTAAAAAAAGTGTTCAGCAAGGTCGTTGAACATAAGATCAATCAATAATGATCCTTTAAAACAACAGCAATGGATTACGAAATATAATAGAAGAAATAATCACAATAGCAATAAATTCCAGAGTACCAGAAACAGAAGATGTATAATATCTTTATGGAGAAAAACTAAAATTTATCTGGACATGAAAACTCTGAATAAATAGACATATGTTGGGGTTAATGTAGAGTATGAAATCAGCCATAATACCTGGCTTGCTAAAATGTTACACAGAGGCTGCTGGGGCGAGGCAGGGTTTTCGAGAAGGGCGTGGGCCTGAATGCCGTGAGGATTTACCTTCCCAAACAGCGGACAAGTGAATTAAGAGATGTATGCATTGTCCCTTAGGCTGTCTTTCAGATTAGCGTATCTTTCCCATAAATCCTTTCAGTTTCAGTAAGACCCCTTGTCACATATCACGTGCTTGGGAAACAGTGATAAGGATATCCTGAAGGACCAATACAAGCGGGAGCCAAGATGAGCAAAGGGTCTTGGTCTCTGAGCGTTGACCCCCTTGCCTTCTCCTCTCTTTCACGGCAAAGTTTCGAGTCATCATCTTTCATCCTTCGGTACAAGGATTGCTGGCTATTCCTGGCAGACATCTGATAGTCATATCCAAAATTATAAAGATGAAAATTCTTCCCAAATTATCCGTAAATACAATTCCAATTATAATACCTGTAGGACTCTGAAGAACTTTATAAACTGACTCTAAAAAAACCCTAAAGAAAAGCCCAGAACAGGCAAGATGATTCCCAAAAGAATGTGATGGAATGTTAGGGTGGGCTAACTGCTACAATCAACAACTGCAGTATTTCAGAGGCTTAACACAATAAAGTTTCTCTCTCACTCATATCACAGTCCAGTAATAGTGGCAGAAAAGCAAGGGGAGGACCGATTCTGCTCCATTGAGTCTTCCAGGAGCACAGGATCCTCTGCCTTGTGGCGCCATTATCCCATAGGACCTCAGAGTCCACTGGGTCTGCTGCATCCAGCCAGAAGAAGAGGTTTGAGGGAAGGCAGGGAGAATCTCGAGATTTTTAGGAACCATGTCTGGAAGTGGCAAAGACTGTTTTCCACCAGCATTTTATTGGTCCCCCTTAATCTCAAGCAAGACTGAAAAATTCTAGTCTAGCTAAATTTCTAGAGAAGAAGAAAACTTGGTGAACAAATAGCAGTCTCTACCACAAAAGACTGGTTCCGCTAAGTAGCATACTTAAGAATCGTTAGTAATTAGTAAGTGTGTGATACTGACTGAAGAAAAGCCATTTAGTTTAATGGGACAGAAGAGAGAACTCAGGAATTAAAGATTACTGGAGAAAGTATGAACTATTTCATAAATAGCAATGAACAAACTCTATGTAGAAAGCAAAGATAATATGATCCTTACCTCGGATAGACACATAATAAATTCCACACAAATGAAGGATCTAATGTGTAAAGTACATCTTTAAAGTCATTAGAAGAAAAATAGAGCTACTGCATCGCCCAACTCCAGGGGGCGCCACTCACGTCGTAATCTATATTAATTAGTGCCCCCTGAAGGTGTGTAGCACAATGATCTCGTTTATGATTAAGTGTTAAGCAAAGGATTAAACCCCAAAAACAGAATTGCAAAAAGAAAATATGGATACATCTCTTAGCTTAGGCTGCAATAACTAAATGCTATAAACTGGGTGGACAATTACTTCTCATAATTCTGAAGTCTGGGAAGTCCAAGATCAACAGACCAGCAGAGTGTGGTTCTTGGTGAGGGCCCCCTACCTGGCTTCTGGGTGGCTCTTTTTGCTGTATCCTCACATGTGTTTTGCTAGATGTGATCCATGCTCCTTTAGAGAAAGAGAGAGCTCTCTCTTCGTCTTCTGTTTGGTGCACTAATCTTACTAACAGTCCCAGCTTCATGATCTAATCCAAGCCTAACTACCTCCCCAAAGTGCCCACCTCCAAATAGTTTAACACTGGGGAAAAGAGTTTCGGGATATGAATGTAGGGTAGACATAAACATTCAATACATAACAATACATTGGACTACATCCAGATCGAAAACTTTGGTGTGAAGGAAGATACATATTTAAAATTAAGTATGTTATCAATTTGGAGAGAGACAACATGTGTTGAGTGATACAGTCTCCAAATCCATCTCCCTTCTCCCTTGTCTCTGTGGAAATTATAAAAAGCCCAAAATTCAGTGTCCTAGGCTCTCCTACAGCTAAAGGTAGCTGTGTGTCACTGTTGTTTATGTATATAATAGACCCTGTTCGATAGTGTTTCCGTGAAGGTTTGTTTGTTTGTTTATTTTGATGTAGTGTTCCATGATTCATTGTTTGCATATAACACCCAGGGCTCCGTTCAATACATGCCCTCTTTAATACCCATCACCAGGCAAACCCAACCCCCACCCCCTCCTCTCTAGAACCCTCAGTTTGTTTCTCAGAGTCCATAGTCTCTTATGGTTCGTCTCCCCCTCCGATTTCTACCCCTTCACTTTTCCCTTCCTACTATCTTCTTTTCTTTTAACATATAATGTATTATTTGTTTCAGGGGTACAGGTCTGTGATTCATCAGTCTTACACAATTCACAACGCTCACCACAGCACACACCCTCCCCAGTGTCCATCGCCCAGCCTCCCCATCCCTCCCACCCCACACCACTCCAGCAACCCTGTTTGTTTTCTGAGATTAAGAATTCCTCATATCAGGGAAGAATGAAGGGGGGAAAATAGGAGGGGGAGACGAACCATGAGAGATGATGGACTCTGAAAAACAAACTGAGGGTTCTAGAGGGGAGGGGGTGGAGGGATGGGTTAGCCTGGTGATGGGTATTAAAGAGGGCACGTTCTGCGTGGAGCACTGGGTGTTATGCACAAACAATAAATCATGGAACACTATATCAAAAACTAATGATGTATGGTGATTAACATAACAATAAAAAAATTTAAAAAAAGAATTCCTCATATCAATGAGATCATATGATACACGCCTTTCTCTGATTGACTTATTTTGCTCAGCATAATACCCTTTAGTTCCACCCACATCATTGCAAATGGCAAGATTCTGTGAAAGTGTTTAATGGGTAAAGATTTAGCTGGAGCACCCCTTTGCCCTTTTTAGCCTTTGCCTTTTACTTGCATCCTTCTTATTCTTGAAATGCTGAAATAGATGGAAGTATAGCAGCTGCCTTGTCCCACAGTGATGAAAGCCATGTACTAAGCTGGTGAAAACTGAAAGGGGAGAGGAGCCACGGTCCTTGGTAGCTTCATGAACAACTGCACCGGCCTGGTACAGTCTGTGCAAAATCTGACCCAAGAAAAATACAGACATTTGTCTTTACGTAGGGTTTTATTGCTTGAAGGAAAATGGAATTTCTTTTTTTTTTAAGATTTTATTTATTTATTTATTTGAGAGAGCGAGAAAGAGAGAGAGCACATGAGAGGGAGAAGGGTCAGAGGGAGAAGCAGACTCCCCGCTGAGCAGCAGGGAGCCCGATGCAGGACTCGATCCCGGACTCGATCCCAGGACTCCAGGATCATGACCTGAGCCGAAGGCAGGCGCCCAACCAACTGAACCACCCAGGCGCCCTGGAATTTCTAACTGAAACAATCTGTAATAGACAAAAAAACCTTTTGTACAGAATGAAGAATTCTTAGTTAATTAAAACCAAAGGACAAAAAACTCCATAGAAAAATGGGTCAGGGAAAAGACTAGCACACAGCAGAAGAGGAATAACAAATGGCCAAAAACACAAATGGGAAGATAAGCTCTATAATAATCAGGGAAATGCAGATTAAAACAACAATGATATACCACTTTTTATTCCTCAGTCCTGCTAATGATCTTATGTCTGACAATATAAAATGCTGATGAGAATATGAACATATGGAACTCTCATACATTCCCTTTTTTTAACTTCTTTTGTAAGATTTTATTTATTCATTTGACAGAGAGAGAGAGAGAGAGAGCAGAAGCAGGAGGAGCGGCAGGCAGAGGGAGAAGCAGGCTCCCTGCTGAGCAAGGAGCCCGACGCCAGGTTGGATCCCAGGACCCAGGGATCAAGACCTGAGCTGAACGCAGCCGCTTGACCGACTCAGCCACCCACACACCCAGATCTCATACACTCCTGATGAGAGTGTAAACTGATACAACCTAATGGAGACCAATTTGGTATTTTCTACCAAAAATGAAAATACACATACCTATTAATGAAGCAATTTCTGTTGTTAGCATAAATTCTAGGAAACTTTCACCCATGTGTGCATGGGGACAGATATAAGGATATTCATCAGAGAGCCGTTTGTAGTATTAAGCGGTTTGAAACAACCAAAATACCTTCAAATGGAGAGTACATAATGAAATATGGAACGCAGGAACGATGAAATACTATATAGCAACGAAAAGGAGTAAACTACGCTAGACTCTATGAATCTTGAGAAGACAATGTTAAGTGAAAAAATAAATTTTTAGAATATATAAAATACACAAAACAGAATTACAAATTGTTTATACCAACTTAGTATATAAAGTTATTTTTCAATAAAAAGAGAAACAATAAATCTATGCTAGTGATTGCCTTGATGGGTGGAGGGACTGGTTACGGTGCATAAAAGGTCTGCATTTTCATCCAAATATTTTATTTCCCTTTAAGAAACAAACATGGAAAGTTCTGACAATTTTTAAATTTTTTATAGAATTTTAACCAGTTGCCCTCCATTATTGAATAATACATCTTTTCCCCCTGATTTAAAATACTAGTTCCCACAACCCAACAACAAAAAAAATCAGATATTAATATGGGCAAAGAGCTGCAATAGACAGTTGTCTAAAAAAGATATGCAATTGGACAATCAGCACATTAAATGATCCTAAACATCACTAAGTAGTAGGCAAATGCAAATCAGTTGTTTTTGGTTTCTTTTTAGATTTTTTATTTCTTTACTAATATTTTCATTTTGTTCACACAATGCTTTCTTAACTTTCTCCACATCCTTCTTTAGTTCTTTGAGCATCTTTAAAAACAGTTGTTTTAAAGTCTTTTTCTAGGGCGCCTGGGTGGCTCAGTTGGTTAAGCGACTGCCTTCGGCTCAGGTCATGATCCTGGAGTCCCAGGATCGAGTCCCGCATCGGGCTCCCTGCTCAACGGGGGGTCTGCTTCTCCCTCTGACCCTCTTCTGTCTCGTGCTTTCTATCTCTCATTCTCTCTCTCTCAAATAAATAAATAAATCTTTAAAGTCTTTTTCTAGTATATGTGCCATTAATTAGATCTGTATGAGTGACATTTACTATTGTTTTGTTTTTTTCATTGAATGGACCATATTTATTGTTTTTTGTATGCCATGTGATTTTGTTGTTGTTGAATACTGGGCATTTGAATCTAATAATGTGGTAACTCTGGGGCGCCTGGGTGGCTCAGTCGATAAGCGTCTGCCTTCGGCTCAGGTCATGATCCCAGGATCCTGGGATCGAGTCCCACATCGGGCTCCCTGCTCAGCAGGAAGCCTGCTTCTCCCTCTCCCACTCCCCCTGCTTGTGTTCCTGCTCTCGCTGTCTCTCTCTGTCCAATAAATAAATAAAATCTTTAAAAAATAATAATAATAATAATGTGGTAACTCTGGATATCAGATTCTCCTCTGGCCCCAGGGTTTCCTGTTTTTTGTTACTGTTTTGTTTATTGTTATGGTTTGTTGATTGTTGTAGGCTGTCTGTGGGAGGATCAGCCTGAGGTAAAACTAAAATTCTTCTCAAGTCCTTTCAGAGCCTTTCCCTGGGCATGTGTGGTCACTTCTAGCTTTTCTTGTGTTTGCAGTTCCTTTTTTTAATTTTTTTAAGATTTTATTTCTCCATTCAACACATAGTGGGAGAGAGCTCAAGAGAAAGCCCAAGCAGGGGGAGCAGCACAGGGAGAGGGAAAAGCAGTCTCCCCACTGAGCAGGGAGCTACAAGCAGGGGTTCGATCCCAGGACCCTGGCATCATGACCTGAGTCAAGGACAGATGCTTAACCAACTGAGCCACCCAGGCGCCCCAAAATAAATAAAATCTTAAAAAAAAAATTAACTGTGGAAATAAAGGAACATTGATTCAAGGAAAAAGCTGAGGGGCGCCTGGATGGCTCAGTCGGTTAAGCCTCAGATTCTTGATTTCGGCTCAGGTCATGATCTTGAACCCCAAGTCAGGCTTCTGGCCTGGGCTCAGTGGGAGTTGGCTTGAGATTCTCTCTCTCTCTCTCTCTCTCTCTCCCTGCCCCTCCCCCCTCGTGTGTGCTCTCTCTCAAATAAATAAATAAAATCTATTACTTGAGAGAGAGAGAGCACAAGGAGGGGGAGTGGCAGAGGGAGAGGGAGAAGCAGGCTCCCCACTGAGCAGGGTGCCTGACTTGGGGCTCGATCCCAGGACCCTGAGATCATGAACTAATCCGAAGGCAGATGCTCAACCATCTGAGCTACCCTGGCGCCCCAAATAATAAATCTTAAAAGAAAAAGAAAAACAGCTAAATCTCAGTAAAAATGGTAAGCTTTGTGTTGTTTGAACTTGCCTTGTTTCCATCCCTCTCTCCCTAGCTCTGCAGTCGCCTGGAAAACAAACTGTCTTACAATCATAGTGCTTTGGAAAGCATCATCCTAGCAGCCTCTGGATGGGGAAGAACAGGTTGGGAAAGCCCCCAAAAGTCCGATGCCCAGAGAATTATCGCTATTTGACCTTGCTGGAAAAGCCCCATTCTCAGGACTTACCTTTCACTTGACTCAGAACTCACTTAGCACCAACAATCCTATGTATTTGTTAAAAACCACTTTTAACTGTTTACCATTGCAGTGGCTGTGGCAGCCATAATAGGGAAAACAAGAGCTTGAAAAAAATTTTTATTTACTTATTTGAGAGAGAGAGAGAATGAGAGATAGAGAGCACGAGAGGGAAGAGGGTCAGAGGGAGAAGCAGACTCCCTGCTGAGCAGGGACCCGATGTGGGACTCGATCCCAGGACGCCAGGATCATGACCTGAGCCAAAGGCAGTCGCTTAACCAACTGAGCCACCCAGGCGCCCTTGAAAACAAATTTCTAAAGGAAAATCTGGAGAATGAGATGTCCACAGAGGGTTTTGAAAAACTGCAACATATATTTTTGGAAATCCAGAATACCACGAATCCATGCAGAGTTGTGCCCGTGCCCAGGGGACACTGAGTTCAGTGGCTACAAATGACAAAGAATACAAACATTACAGAACTAGCTTGGAGAAGTCATTAAACAAACAGACGACAACAACAAACAGGAACAGCATAAACTCCTGGGGAGAAACCAGATGTTCTTGTGTATGAGTAACTTGCACAATGACACAGGTAGCACCCAGGCCACATAGATATGTATTGTAAAAGTTTCCCCACTTGCAGTGAACACCCGAAACTCTATTTCCTTTGATTATCTACTCTCTCTGGAAACTTCCCACACCAATCTCAGGGCATTGCTGTCAGTGCTAATGCTCTTACCAGATTTTCTTTTTGAGGAATGTGGATGTGGAACGGAGGGATTTGAGAGGAGGATTGGCTTCTTGAATGGTGGAGATGAAAAACTGGGGACACAAATTTGCCTTGATCTCCGCCATTTACAAAGGGTAGCAAAAACAAAACAAAACCTTTGCAAAGATACAGGGCACTAAATGAGAATACTGCCTGGGTTCCTGATGGCCTTCCCAATGACTTGCACTAGTATTTTCTTAGGACTGACTGCATTTGAAGTTTTTTTTTTTTTTAAGATTTTATTTATTTATTTGAGAGAGAGAGAATGAGAGATAGAAAGCACGAGAGGGAAGAGGGTCAGAGGGAGAAGCGGACTTCCTGCTGAGCAGGAAGCCCGATGTAGGACTCGATCCCAGGACTGCAGGGTCATGACCTGAGCCAAAGGCAGTCGCTTAACCAACTGAGCCACGCAGGCGCCCAGGACTGACTGGATTTGAAGTTTTGAGTACTGTGAGTGAGCCTGAATTCTCGTAATGAGAACTTATTTTTTCTTTTTCTCTTTTCCCCTTTTGTCTTTTTCTTTCTTATGCTACCTCGGGTTTTGTTTTCTGTAACTTCCAACTAAAGATATACTAACTTTACATGGGCTGCCATTTGTCTTTAGAACTTTTTAAATATTATTTTGTTCATTTGTAGGGAAAAGAGAAATCATTCTAGATATTTCCAACACTAAGGGATTTATAAAACCCCTAGAAGGGTTGGAGGACAAAGTTCAGGGAAGGGCCATGATTATCCAGTTCTCAGCTAGGTTCAAAGATTGAGATACTCGGGGCACCTGGGTGGCTCAGTCATTAAGCATCTGCCTTCGGCTCAGGTCATGATCCCAGGGTCCTGGGATCGAGCCCCGCATCGGGCTCCCTGCTCGGCGGGAAGCCTGCTTCTCCCTCTCCCACTCCCCCTGCTTGTGTTCCCTCTCTCGCTGTGTCTCTCTCTGTTAAATAAATAAATAAAATCTTAAAAAAAAAAAAAAAAAAGAAAAGTTTCCACGGAGTGGTGAGAACAAAAACCTAGTTAGAGTACAGTTGATCCTTGAACAATGTGGGGTTAGGGGTCCAGACACACACCCCCATCTGCAAGTCGGAAATCTGCGTGTAACTTTTGACTCCCCCAAAACTGAACTGCTAATTGCCTATTGACCTGAAGTCTTACTGATAAAGTCAGTTAACACATGTTGTGTATGTTGCGTGTATTACATACTGTATTCTTACAGTAAAGCTAGAGAAAAGAAAATGTTATTAAAATAAGGAAGACAAATACCTTTACGGTACTGTCCTGTGTTTACTGAAAAAAATCCATGTGTAAGTGGAACTGCACAGTTCACACTGGTGTTGTTCAAAGATCAGTTAGAGTCTGAAGAAAAAATGTGAAATAAGGAAGTGGAAACGGCTTACATAGGTAAGGCTTGATGACAATTTTGCTTTGAAAGAGAAGAGAGAACCCGGGTGCCTTCTAGAAGAGTGTGTGGGCTGGAAGGCAGGGTGGTTGGGTACTTGGTTGGATAGTAAGATGGACAGTAATTTTGGCAGGCTTTTTAAAGCTGACTGATATGATCCAGTAGTGAGGGCACATGATTCTTCAGTGAAGGAGAAGGGATGGGATCCGAGAAGTAGAAAAGGGGATGCTCCTAGATAGCAGCAGGGACAGTTCATCCACTGTCACAGGAGTGAAGGCAGAGCCTAAGGTCACAAATGCAGACAGGTTGGTGACTCTCTCGGTGGGATGATCAGTGCTCCTGTCAGATCGTTTCTATTTATCTCAGCATAAAGTTAGGTCATGAGCTGAGATAGAGGAGTTTTCTGATAAAGGAATAAGTGAGTCAACTCAGATAGTGAAAAAGGTAATTACTAGTGAAAGGTAGGATTTGCGGAGCAGGGCTCAATGTCCACATGCGTTTCATGGGGAGCATAAATGCCAAAGGAGACCAGTGTCCATGGTTGTATATCATTTATCCAGTCACCTCTAGCTGCTTGGTTGCAGGCACAGAACAGCCCGACTGTTGAGCTTGGAGCCTGAATTTCCTTATTCTGAAATGGGAATAATCTGTTTGGGGGGTTGATTTTAAGAACTAACTGAAAAATTAAGAAGGAACTTTGGCATCATATTTGAGTAGGGCTTTACAGTGTACAATTCTATCACAAAACCCTGGGCTTTATATGCCCCTTTTCTTCTGGATAGAATTTGAATAGCTCAGCTTTGAGAGTTGGGGGAAATTCACAAATATTAAACCTCTGAAGAGAAACTGCTCATTTGCCTCTGCATATACTGCCGGCTGATATTTATGCCATAATAATTTCCCAGGAAAACATTGGAATATGACCAGAAAAGAATAGACTCTGACATTTTTTTCTTGAATTTCAGAGGGAAGTGCAAAAACCTGTGATGGTGTACAGTGTGCCTTTGAGGAACTTGTTGAAAAGATCATTCAGACGCCTGGACTGTGGGAAAGTGAGAACCAGAATAAAGGAGTCAAACTGACACACAGGGAAGAAGGCCCTGGAGGAAGAGCCTGTGGTGGTTACTGTTCTGTGTTATAAACTCTGGGAAACTCCATCTCTTGCATATTTGATCACATAGTGACATCTTTCTGTATATTAACTTTTAACTGCTATTTTAGGGACCTTGCAGAACATTAAGAGGATTATACATCATGACCAAGTGGGATTTATCCCAGCAATGCAAGTGGTTCAACATGGGAAAATCAGTCAATGTAATACACCACACTAATAAAGCAAAGGATAAAAAGCACATGATCATCTCAATAGATGCAGAAAAGGCATTTGACAAGATCTAATACCCATTTATGATAAAAAAAAAAAACTCAAGAAACAAGGAATAGAAATGAACTTCCTCAAAATGATAGGGGCATTTATGAAAACTGCAGAGCTAACATTATACTCAATAGTGAAAGACTAAAAGAGTTCCCTCTAAAGTCGGGAACAAGATAAAGGTGCCCATTTTCACCAATGGCATTCAACACTGAAGTAGAAGTGCTAGCCAGAGCAATGAGATAAGAAATAGAAATAAAAGGAATTCAAACTGGAAATGAAGAAGGTAACTATTCCTTTTTACATGATCACATGATTCTATATCTGAAAATTCCAAATTATCCACAATAAAACTAATAGAGTTAATAAACAGATTGAGCAAAGCTGCAAGATACAAGATGAACACACAAAAATCAGTTGTGTTTCTATTTGTGTGCAATCAACAATCCAAAAATGAAATGAAGAAAGCTATTCCATTTAAATAGTGTCTAAAATAATAAAATATTTAGAAATAAATTTAAACAAGGAAGTGAAAGACTAAAAATACAAAAATTTGGTAAAAAGAAGACCTAAATTAATGGAAAGAAATCCTTAGTTCATGGGGAGGAGGACAGTATTTTTAAAATGTCAATCACACCTAAAACACACCTAAAAACATTTAGGTGTGATTGACATTTATAGATTCAACACAATCTTACAAAATTCCAATTGGCCTTTTTCCTTAAGAAATGGAAAACCCAACCCTCAAATTCATATGGAATTGCAAGGCTCCCTGGATAATCCAAACTAATCATGAAAAAGAAGAAAAGAACTGGAGGACTGTGATTTCCACAACAAAGCTACAGCGGTCGAAACAGTGTGGTACTGGCAAATCAACAGACTGGTAGGCTAATGGAATAGAATTGAGAGTCCAGAAATAAACCCATACATCTACAGCCAATTGATTTTTGACAAGGATGCCAAATCCAACCAACTTGGAAAGAACAGTCTCTTCAACACATGGTACTTGGACAACTGGATTTTCATATGTGCAAGAATGAATTCCATGTGAGCAGAATGACCTCACACCATATACAAAAATGAACTAAAAGCTGCTCAACAACTAAAATCTAAGAGCTAAAACCATGAAACTCTTAGAAGGAAACACAGGGAAAATGTGCATGACCTTGGACTTGTCAATGCATTCATAGATGTAACACCAAAAGCATAAGTAGCAGAAAGAAAATGATAAAAGATAAATTGGATTTCATCAAAATTAAAAACTCCTGTGCATTAAAGCCATTATCAAAAAAGTGAAGAGACAGTACATGGAAGTGAGAGGAAATATTTACAAATCATGTATCTTTTTTTTTTTTTTTTTGAGAAAGAGATAGCAAGAGCGTGAGCAGGGGAGAGGGGCAGAGGGGGGGTCGAGAGAAAATCTTAAGTAGGCTCCACACCCAGCACTGAGCCTGACGAGGGGCTCTATCTCACAACCTTGAGATCATGAGCTGAACTGAAACCAAGAATTGGGACGCTCAACCAACTGAGCCACCCACGTACCCCTACAAATCATATATCTGATAAGGGTTTAATATCCAAAATACACAAAGTACTCATTAACAACAGGACTCAACAACCAAAAGACAACCCAATTAAAAAATGGGCAAAGGACTTGCATAGACATCTCTCCAAAGAAGATAGGCAGATGGCCAATAAGCACATGAAAAGATACTGAACATCATCAGTAATTAGGGAATTGTAAATCAAGCCACACTTTGCCACTACTAAGATGGCTATAATCAATAAAACAAAAAGAAACAAATTTTGGTGAGGATGTGCAGAAATTGGAACCCTTATACATTGCTGGTAGGATATAAAATGGGGTAGCCTCTGTGGTAAGCAGTTTGGCTGTTCTTCAAAGAATTATACAACTCACCAATTCAACTCTTAGGTATATACTGAAAGGAATTGAAAACAGGAGCTCAAAAAAAATTTGTCCACCAGCATTATTTACAATAGCCAAAAGGTGGAAACATTCCAAGTGCCCATCAACAGATAAGTGGATAAACAGTGCTGTTTATACACGATGAAATATTAGTCAGTCATAAAAAGGAATGAAGTTTTGATGCATGCCACGTCATAGCTGAACCTTGAAAACATTGTGCTAAGTGAAATGAGCCAGTTACAAAAGAACAGATATTGTATGATTCCACTTATATGAAATCTCTAGGCAAATTCATAGGGATAGAGAGTAGATGAAGGTTAACTGGGACTGGGGCCGTGGAGGATTACTGCCTAATGCTTATACAAAGTCTGTTTGGGGTAATGGAAAATATTTAGAAACAGATAGTTGTGACGGTTGCACGTTGAATCTAATTCAACGGTTGACAGTGTGAATCTGATTAATGCCAGTGAATAGTACACTGAAAAATGATTGAAATGATATATTTTATATCTTTTATATGTATTTCATCGCACGCAAATAATTTTTAAAAAGAGTTAAACAACCAGTAAGGCTGTTTTACCTGTACCATGATGTGATTGCAAATAATATGATTAGCAGGTATGCCAAGTGCAACAAAGGGATCACGGTCATAGAAGTAGCTTCAAATTCCAGTTGTCTGGAAAGTGATGTGAAATAGACTGCCTGCCACAAAAATATACCCAAGTAAATAACTTTTCACTCCAATATCTGTGTGTGTTACAAACACTACCGAAACACTATAGCTTATTCATTGAAACAACATATTAAAATTTAGTAAAAGATCAAAATATGTGAGCAACTATGACTTTAGAATAAAGAAGGCAGCATAGATTTGCTTCTTCCCGCAAATCCCTGCCATGCTTTCCAAAGTTTCTTGCAAAAACCCGAAGTTTGACACTCCTGACTATACAAAATCTGAGTTCTCTATAAGACCATGAAGTCATTAACAGCCACAGAAATGTGTCACTTTTTCTAAATTTTATTAGGTTGTTGTCTTTTACTATTTTAATTGCATTGATATTTCAGAAAGATCTAGCATCCAAAGGCTTTTTCCAGTAGTTGACTCACTTTGACCAGGCTTATTCACAAGTACTAGTAGGCTTACTGGCCCAACGTTACAGAGTACTTAGCATGTGCCTGGTACTATGCGATCACTTAGTTGGAAAATGCTAAGCTAGTTCTCTTTTCAAAAACAGCATGGAACTTGTGCTTAAAGGTTTGTTGTTGTTGTTTTTTTTAATTTTTTTTTTATTTCAGTGAACTCCAAACAAGATTTAGGGGGCTCCCCCAAACAGCAGAGCCTTTAACTAAAAGTAGGAATTTCAAAGTCATTTGACTAGGAAACCTGATGGTCAATGTCTGTATGGAACAGACCTACCTTGAGGATGTAGGATTTGTGTTTTCCACCAGAACATTACTAAGGATTTAAGATTTGTGGCATCTTTGATGTGTGAGATTAAGGACGCTGGATTAAGTACCAAATAGAGTAGAGCACTCCCAGCTTCTAACCAAGGACTCCATCAAATAATCAGGGAGTGCTACTGCTATGATCCTTGGAAGAAGTGTCCTTATTCCTCCCACCTTCTCCTGGCCTCCCTATCAAGCCCAGCCACCAGGTACCTGGATCTTCTTTAGGGCTAGACTCATTTCGATGTTGCTAAATTCGTCCAGGAAATGGATCAACCACATCTTGCTAAGCTCGTTGATCTCTCCATCCTCAGTCTTCAGGTAGTACAGAAGCCGCATGGCTTTGGCCTTCACGAGTAACTGGTTCCTTCCCGTCCTCTTGCCTGAAAGGGTTCCTCCAATGGTGCCGGCCATGTAGATGGGCTGACCTGTTTGGTTGAAGATTGGGAAGGTGAGGTGTCTCAGGTCGAGATTCTTGTTCATCTGCCAGGCAGCCAGGAGTGGGTTGGAGGGCACGCAGAGGCCCTGGTTCTTAGCGCACACCTGACTGTAGCGGATCTGGGTTCCGTTTTCCTCTGTCACATACAGATCCTGTACCACGTCGTCCAGTTTACCAATTTCCTCTAGGATTTCTTGTTCCAGCAGTGAGGCCGTGTTGGAGACTGCCAGAATACAAGCAAAATTGACTTCGGTGCTCTTCCTGGAGACAGAAGTGGTAAGAGTTGTTGGCGGTGAAATGTCCCTGCACAAAGTGCCGCTCAGCCTTGCCCAGGCTCCCTATGGGGGTGTACTGCTCCTCCAGGTTTTCTTCTTCATCCTTGAGCCAGTGCCCAGAGCAGCCGTCAGCAGCATGGGCGCCAGCAGGAAGATCCAGGGGTGCGAGCCCACCTCTCACCCCAGCCTTCCGAAGGCGTGGGAGAGGGGCGCCTCTAGGCAGTCGGTATGGCAGCGAGGTCTCTCGACCTACCAAACTGCACTGATTTTCTGATCCGGGGAGCCGGCGAACTTGAACGTCCCCGCACTGACAGCAGCTGGGAATGGGATGCCCCAAGGGACTGCGTGCTCCGCCCCAAGCCCAGTTTAGCTCGGGTTCCCGTCCTTGACTCGACTCGACTCCCAAGAGCCGCTCAGCCTTGGCTGGGCTCCCTTTGGGGGTGTACTGCTCCTCGAGGTTTTCTTCTTCATCCTTGGTCTAGTAAATTGAGCCAGTGCCCAGAGCGGCCGTCAGCAGCATGGGTGCCAGCAGGAAGGTCTAGGGTGCCAGCCCATCTCCCACCTCAGCCTTCCGAAGGCGCGGGAGAGGGGCGCCTCTAGGCAGTTGGTGTGGCAGAGGGATCTCTCCGACAACTGATTTTCCGACCCGGGAGCTGGCCGACTTGAACGTCCTCGCACTGACAGCGGCTGGGAATGGGACGCCCCAAGGGACTCCGTGCTCTGCCCCAAAGCCCAGTTCAGCTCAGGTTCCTGTCCTCGACTCGCTCGACTCGACTGGACTCCCAGGAGCCGCTCAGCCTTGGCCGGGCTCCCTATGAGGGTGTACTGCTCCTCGAGGTTTTCTTCTTCATCCTTGGTCAAGTAAATCAAGCCAGTGCCCAGTGCGGCACTGGCCTGCAACCTGCTGCTTTCTCCTCCCACTTGCACTCACCCAAGTTACCCCACTGGGTCAGAGTCTCCCACCCATTCCCAGCAGCACCCATTTCCTAAGCCCCTGCACAGCACCCAGCGTCCATCACCTCCACTCCCCTCTAGGCCTTCAATCCTTTGTGGGCTCTGAGCCCACCATTCACTCCCAAGCGCTAATGGGAAGATTCTCTTTCCGGGGCGGAAGGGTGGCTGGGGGACGGAACTTTGCCCTCTCCATGGGCATCACCTTTCTCTAGCCCTCCCTGCCCTGGCTTTGGAGTTGTTTCCATGACGACAGGACCTGATGTATAGAATTCGGTATATGTATTTATTACACATATAAATAAATACATAAATAAGATGTTTTGTGGCTAGGATCCTCAAGAGCTGGGCCTCTCCCCGGGACCCGGAAACAGAAAGTTGCTTCCCAACTCTGAATGTCTAAATCTCCCAGATGATCCGAATCAGCGGATTAGAAACCAGAATCACACTGGTTAGAAACCCAGACTCCGGATATCCTTCCACTCCTGGCCAGCTAAGTCAAAATCTCCGCACCGAGACCCGGAATCTGGATTTAACCAGAGAAAGAAGCTGGAGTGGTTGTTGAAAGACGGCACCTAGGCGATTGAGCCAAGGCTTACAGCCTGGACCTCTGACGACTACTGAGTAAGAACTTGACAGACCACTCCACCACAGCCTACCCCCCAAGGTGGGTGAAATGGATGAAGGTGATCAAAAGCTTTTGCACATGGTATTCAAGAACAAGGCATCTGTATCTCCCTGTGGGGAGGAAAAAACAAAACAACAACAAAAAACAGGCTCTTCTGGACCCATGAGCTCCCTGTGTAGCTGCTGTGTAATCAAGAAGCTGGAGGTAGAAGGACCCAACCCCTCTGCCCAACTCACCTTGAGCCAAGAGCCTCTTTCATACGCATTCTAGTCACATCCTCAAAAAGGGAAACACGATTGGTCAATAAATGCAAGAAAAATGTCCAGCCACTCTAAGTTTTACCGTTCACATTATCAAAGATTTTTTTAAATTGTTATACTTGGTTTTATAAGGCTACGATAAGATACACTCATATATAATTTGGTGGGAGAAGGGGGAGTAAGAGATATTTCTGTATATTTATGTGATTGAATGATGTATGTCCATTAAAATTAAAATTGTGGAAGAATATTTAATATCATAGGGAACCCTCCTGTGATATTAATGAAAAAACAGGTTACAAAATATCATCTCTGGTGTAATTCTATGTTTTTTAAAAATATATAGGTGGATTATACACATTAAACCACAGTTTGAACATAAAAAAAAAGATGTTTTGTGCCTAAAAAAAATTATATATACATATATATTATTATTATTATATATATTATTTCAAATACTTTATACAGTTGATCTGTACCTTGCTTCTCGCTTCAATATTTGCATGGTGTAAAAGCTTCTCTGCTACTAATGTATTTGAACCAACGGCAGCATAGTGGAGAGAATTATTGCCAGCAATGTCCACAAGATTTGGATCAGCACCATGTTCTAGAAGAATACTCACACATCTCTCGTTCTGGCATTGTACAGCCTGTCAGTATTACACCAAGAAACAGAGTGTAAATTCTGGAAATTTAAAGTAAACGTGCCACAGGTTTCACCAATTAGTTATGCTTAAATGCAATAAATTTTCATTCTAAGTAATTAAATCAAATCCATCTCAGGCAGACACAGCTGCTACCACATACCTTCATCAGAGCAGTCCTGTAATCTCCATCAAAGAAGTTAAGCTGGCATTTCCTCTCCACTAGGAGAGCAACGACATCTGGATGGCCACTGGCACAGGCCAAATGGAGAGCAGTCCTATGAAAGTGAAAGAACTTTTTAGGAAATTATAGTGCACTATTTCAAAACATGCAATGAATTCATGTGATTGTAAACGTTAAATAGCACCTTATTCCTATGACTCCAAAACAAAGATTTAGTTTTCTTTTGAAGAAAGTACAATATTTATTAGTGATTATTCACCACACTAATAAAGAGCAGCCTATCTGATTAGGTAGAGCATGACCTCAGGATTCAGCTTAACTTGGGTTTGAATCCTACTTCAACTCTGTCACTTAACAGTTATCACTTACTCAGCCTTATCCTCAATTTCCTCATCAACAAAATGGGGATAGAAATAGTTATCTCGGGTCCCCTGCCCAGCTCAGTTTGAAGATCATGTGACTCTTGATCTTGAGGGTCATGAATTCGAGCCCCGTGTTGGGTACAGAGACGACTAAAAAATAATACTAATAAATAAAATAAAGAGTAGTTATCTCACAAGACCTCGGCCTGATGCTTAAATGAGGATCTATGCAAAGTTTGTTACATAATATTATTATAACTATTACTATTACTACTATTTTACAAAGACAACATCCAATTAGGTAAAGTGATACGATTATGCCTACTTTGTAGATATGTTTTAAGGATTTTCAAGAATACTACATTTCAGTGATTCTAAGATGCTCATTTTGTCACCTTTTAATATCTCTGACACCGGAATGCAATTTATAATTCAAAATGTCTTACAACTATAATTGGCAGAATTTTTAAAAATTTCTTATTGATACAGAAACTACTGGGGCATCAGACAATCTATGGTGCCTTACATTAAATGAAATAATGATATACACAACAGGTCTACTGCAGTTCTAGTCATATACCTGGCATTTAAATAAATTTTAGTTCTTGAAAGCATTATGGGAAAAGAGGACTAAAATAACGGAGCATGTGTTTTAAGTAATTTTTACCCTGATTTTCAAGAAACTTTAAGCCAAAGGAAACTCAGGATTTAAATAAACAGGGACAGCTCATTTTATTAAATATTTAGATTTATAAGTCACATGAAAATCAAGTACTACCAATTATCAATATTAGTATTTAATACTATTATAAATTTCAAAAGGGCAGGTAAAGGTTAACTTTTACAATTTCCTATCTTCAAGAAATATTTTCGTTTGAAAGGAAGGAGGAAAAGCCTTAACTGAGATTAAGTCCTAATACTGCAATTTAAAATTGCTCATCTTAGGGGCACCTCGGTGGCTAGTTGGTTGAGTGTCCAACTCTTGGTTTTGGCTCAGGTCATGATCTCAAGATCCTGAGATCGAGCCCCATGGCTCCGTGCTCAGCATGGAGTCAGCTTGAGATCCTCTCTCTCCCTCTCTCTTCCAAATAAATCAATCTTTTCTTAAAATTAAAAAAATAAAATAAAATTTCTCATCTTAGTAGTATCTAGCTGGCTCAATCAGTAGAACATGCAACCTTAGTCTCAATGATATAAATTCGAGCCCCATGTTGGGTATACAGATTACTTAAAAGTAAAATCTTTTAAATAAACAAAATAAAATAAAATAAATAGAATTTCTCATCTTACTAATACTGGACAACATGAAGTCTTTAAGAATGAAAAGATTCTGGGTAGAGTATGTCTCCTACATAACATGTGTTCAGATTCTATTTGATAAATAAATGGATTGAAAGAGTAGATACAGTTGGAGAGTTCAGTTATTTTTAAAGATTTATTTATTTTAGAGAAAGAGTATGCACAAGCGGGGGGAAGGGCAGAGGGAGAGGGAGAGAATCTCAAGCAGTCTCCCCACCAAGCATGGAGCCGGACATGGGGCTCAACCCCACAACCCCGAGATCACGATCCACGCCGAAATCAAGACTCTGATGCTCAACCGATTATGCCACCCAGGCATCCCAGAGAGTTCAGTATTTTTAAAGAAAACTTTTATAAAGTAAAGCAATACATTTGAAATTGCAACAATCATTTATATTTCCTATTTTTTATTTTTTTCATAAGGACACAACTAAAATTTTATAAACCTTTATATTATCATTTTTATTATTTATTTTCATAACGATGTAACTAAAATAAAATGATTAATCTATAATCATTTATACGTAATAAAGCTACACACAACAAAAAACAGGTATATATTTAATGTATGAATAAAATCTACAAGTACACATAAAAATATCCCCTTTACTTCTGAAGAGGCTAAACGTTGTCAGAAGATACCAATCCCCACCTGCACTCCCAAATTCTTTTTAAATAGAAAGTAAGAGGGGCACCTGGGTGGCTCAGTTAAGTGCTTGCCTTCAGCTCAGGTCACGTTCCCAGGGTCCTGGGATCGAGCCCCGCATCGGGCTCCCTGCTCAGCCGGGAGCCTGCCTCTCCCTCTACCCCTGTCTCTCTAGCTGTCTCTCTCTGTCAAATAAATACATAAAATCTTAAAAAAAAAAAACACCTGTCTGTACAGTGGTCTATACGGGGAATTATGAGTGGGTCCAAAGGCAGCTGAAGATTTCGTTTTGATGCTCAGCCGACCTGGGCGCTGGACCCCTGCTGCGGGGCCTCAGGAGGGAAGACCGCAAAGCGCCCTAGGTGACAGGAGGGCTCGGTTCCACAGGCGGAGCCCGGGAAGGTGCGCGCTTCTCCCGGTCCGCCCCACCTCCTCCCCGCCGTCTCGGGCAGCCGGCCTCCAAGTCCCTATTACCTGTTCATCTTGTCTCTTTCGTTCACGCCTTGTTTCCCGAAAGTGAGAACCTTCTGCAGTTTCCTTACGTTGCCCATGATGGCAACTTTGTGGATCTTTTTGAGATCTTTGTCTCGGATGTTGTACCCCCACCCGGAGCTGCTGGTTCCAATTCTCTTCCCACACGGGATGCCCGAGCCGTCCCTCAGCGAGCTGGTGACTGGAAGGGACGACCCGCCCTTCTTATCCTGGAAGCTAAAAAACTTCTCCATCGCAAAGCCTGGAGGCTTCACAAACACTTCACCTTCCCCTCGGCTTTTCACCACCTCTAGAGCCCAACACTAGCGCCAGAGATAAGCCAAACCCGCCTCGCCACTACATCACACTAGCGAAACTCCGCGGTTTGCCAACCGTAAACAAGCAAGGAAGCCAAACACAAGTGCGCTCAGGCACCTCACAAAGCCGCGTCGCTGCGCCTGCGCACAAAGGGCCGGCGGCCAAGGGTGCCCCAAGCGCATGTGCGAGGTCCCAGTCTCTCGAATCTCAGCGTTTGCTTGTGAGCCGGGGTGGGTTCCCCTTCAAACGTTGGCGGGAGTTGGCTGAGCTTTCCCGAACATCTGCAGAAGTTAGACTCGCCGGTGTGGAAAACCACTCTTCGTATCCTACTGGGGCTAGAGTGCATGAAACTTCAGGATGCTGAATGCCTCGTCCCCCAGAAAACTTCCCTAAAAAAAGCTCTCCCTCAGTTTATTCCTCTTCCATATCCCTCTGGACCCCAGCCGGTCTCCATGCCAATTGAGCAGATGCTGCAACAGAAAGCTGTTTTCAGGTGCTCCTGGGTGACTCAGGTGGTTGGGCATCTGCCTTCCCCGGGGCATGATCCCGGGGTCCTGGAATCGAGCCCCAGTTTGGGTTCCAGGCTCAGCAGGAAGCCTACTTCTCCCTCTGCTTCTGCCTGATGCTCCTCCTGCTTGTTCTCTCTCTCTAGTAAATAAAATCGTAAAAAAAAAAAAGAAATCTGTTTTCATGGTCAGAGACTTCAGCAATGTGTATCATCAAGTGCAAACTTATGAGAGGAAAACTATGCACGTTCTCCGGATGAAATGAAAAGGTATTTCTGCATGCCTCTTGATCCTCCCATTTGTCCCAGCCTTACATTTACATTTACATTTTCTTTTCTTTCTTTCTTTCTTTCTTTCTTTCTTTCTTTCTTTCTTTCTTTCTTTCTTTCTTTCTTTCTTTCTTTCTTTCTTTTTTTTTTTTTTTTTTTTTTTTGCTCTTATTTCCCAATCTTTAAGCAAGCCAAGATTTATTTTGGAGCATGGTGCAACATTTAAGGTTTGGTTTGGTTTGGTTTTGAGAGAGAATGGGGGGCAATAATGGGGGGAGGGACAGCGGGAGAGGGAGAGAGGAGACTCTGAAGCAGGCTCCACCCCGAGCGCGGAGGGGTGGCGATTGATCTCAGGACCCTGACATAATAACCGGACCTGAAATTAAGATCAGACGCTTAATCCACTGAGCCACACAGGTGCCCCAACATCTAAGAACTTTTTAAAAAATAGTTATTTGCTTGTCATAACTAATCCATCTTTTCTCACCTAGTTTAAAATGCCACTTCATCGTTAATTAAATTCTCAGTTATGTTTTTTTCTGTTTCTGGGTTTTACGTTCTGTACAAATGACTAGTAGTCTTCTTGTATCCGTACTCTACTATTTTAACTTCTTTATAAACTATGTTTAATCCATTACAGGTCCGTAGTTCCCCTTCTTAATCTCCTCTTTCAGTATTCTCTTGGCAATATTTACCTCTACATTATTTGAGATGAATTTTTAATCACTATGCTAAATTAAAAAGAATTCACAGTGAGAATTTGTAATTACAGTAAAAGAATTAATTTTAACAGAATCAAACATGAATAGTTATGTCTTTCAATTTAAGTTATGTCTTTCAATTTCAGTGTATCTAGATACATGTTATGTCTTTCATAAGCTTCTGGTAGTCTTTTTCCTTATATAAATCCTGCATACTTCTTTTTCTTGCATACTTCTTGATATATTTCTATCTGGGCTTTTTCATTTTTCTACTGTTATGGTGTATTGTTCCATTATAATTTGTAAATGGTTATTGTTTTGATATCTGTGTATTTATTTGGCAACAGAGTGAAGAACTTAAGCTTCAGTTTTGTTAACAGAAGCTGGTAGTTTCTACTCTGGAAAACAGTATGGAGTTTCCTCAAAAACTTGAAAATAGAGCTACGGTACAACCTAGCAATTGCACTACTGGGTATTTACCCCAAGGATACAAATGTAGGGATCCAAAGTCGTACGTGCAACCCAATATTTATAGCAGCAATGTCCACAATAGCCAAACTATGGAGAGAGTCAAGATGTCCATCAACAGATGGATGGATAAAGAAGGTGTGGTATATATATATATACAATGGAATATTATGCAGCCTTCAAAATGAGCAAAATCTTGCCATTGCAATGACATGGATGGAACTAGAGGATATTACACTAAGCGAAATAAGTCAAGCAGAGAAAGACATGTATCATATGATCTCCCTGATATGAGGAATTCTTAATCTCAGGAAACAAACTGAGGGTTGCTGGAGTGGTGGGGGGTGGGAGGGATGGGGTGGCTGGGTGATAGACATTGGGGAGGGTATGTGCTATGGTGAGTGATGTGAATTGTGTAAGACTGATGAATCACAGACCTGTATCTCTGAAACAAATAATACATTATATGTTAAGAAAAAAAGAAGAAGATATTAGGAAGGGAAAAATGAAGGGGGAAATAGGAGGAGGAGACAAACCATGAGAGACGATGGACTCTGAAAAACAAACTGAGGGTTCTAGAGGGGAGGGGGGGGTGGGAGGATGGGTTAGCCTGGTGATGGATATTAAAGAGGGCACTTTCTGCATGGAGCACTGGGTGTTATGCACAAACAATGAATCATGGAACACTACATCAAAAACTAATGATGTAATGTATGGTGATTAACATCACAATAAAATTAAATTAAAAAAAAGAAGAAGTTGGAAGTTTCTGGCAGGTACTTAGGGAAGGCACAAAGTGGATGGTAAAGATTTCATCAGAAAGATCTAATATTGAAGAATGGTATGATGCAGTTGAAAAAAAAACAAGTAAAATGCAAACAAGGTGGGCTGTGTGGCTTATATATACATATAGGCTGTATACTGAGTGTCTACAGAAACTCCTTTTAATGTGTTACTTGATCCAGTAATTACAACTGGATTATACCTGATATTGTGGGTGAAGCAGACAGAAAGGAACAGGAGCAGACCCATGACAACAGCTAACAAAACCAGCTAACCCAAAACTTACCAGATTCCTATTACATTTGTTAATGATTTTAAGAATTAACCAAAGTAAGAGCCCTTGGCTGGCTCAGTTGGTAGAGCATGCAACTCTTGATCTTGGGGTTATGAGTTTAAGCCTCATGTTGGGCATGGAGCTTACTTAAAAAATAAAAATTAAAAAAAAGTATTAACTGAAATAAAAACTGACAGAAACCACTGTTGCACAAGATGCACTGCATAATTTGATAGTTTGGTGTCTATTTTTACGGCAAGGCAAATACATAGATATAAATTTAGGTACTTATTCTTCAGAAGCCCTTTAATGCCATTTTACGTCTGTAGGTTGAATGATTTGACAATAAGTTGCTTGGAACTAGCAACTCAGAAACCAAGGGTCTGCATCTTCAGCCAAAATTGCTGCTGAAATAACCTACAGATCTCTGGAGAGCACTAAGGTCCCTGCTGAGGAGGTGAATAGTTCCAGGATGGGTGTCTTCATTGGTGAAAGAGCAATGAACAAAAACAAAGAAACAAAAACAACAACAAAAAATTTCTCAGGCTTATCCAGCTTAGCTAGACAAAATCATTTTGGTGTGTGTGAATGGTTTCAACTATGATCAACAAGCAATTGTCTCCTACAGGTTCCAGCTAGAAAATTATCTTTTGTCTCTTACTTGTCTCCTCAGAATTCCCCAGGGTGACTTATGAGACCAGTAAAGGTTCTCTGTAGTGACATTTGAACATAAGACTCTGACATTTCCTAATGCAACCTGGAATGAGAGTCAAAGACATTAGCAGGCTATAAGGAGATAGGAACCCCACACCAGGACTCCAGGTAAGTTGTAGAATTTGGTTGACTCTAGTGTTTTTCTATAGATCAAATTACTCAAAGAGTATATGGTAGGTCAATTCTGAGCTTCTGTGTTCCTTGGTCAGATGCTATGTGGGTCCCCCAGAGTTTCTCACAATCAACTGAAACCTAAGATTTCTGATTCCCAGACTTCTGCGGAAACTAATTTCAGATCTAGAACACACATCCTCTAGAAAGTTCTTGATTAGAACTCCCATCCCCATCTAAAGCTCAAATATGCCCCGGTTCAGTTTTGCCGCATACTCATTTCAGTTATACTAATGGAATTAATAATGTGTTAGAGTAATATTTGTTTTATGATGAAAAACAGCTGAGATATGAATGCTTTAACAAATCCCTTAGCTCAGGTTTTCCAATTCCAGTTCAGGGCTGTCACAAATGTATTCTCCTTTTAAGAGTTACCAAGAAATTCATCAAACACTTTTCCATAACTGGTTCATTCATTTTTTTGGACCTGTCTCCATTTGCATTTCACTGGATCTACTGAGGAAAACTAAAACTATATTGTAATTAAACCATGATCTTTAAAAAAAAGAATATGAGGGCTCAAGTGTGTTGAGGATGATCTGCCAGTGTCTACTGGAGATCCCTGACCTGGGAGAACCATATCAAGGGGACCATAAAGTTAAAACAGAAACATGTACTGAAAACTTTCTTTATTCTGGCATTGAGAGTCAGTGAGAAAATAACAAACATGACATTCCAGTGTTCACGGAGTGAGGCGAGTTTTATATTTAGTGCCACACTTAGGGTGAGCACTAAAGGGCCTATGGAATCATGTAAAGGTGAGCGTAGTGAGTCAGGGAATGATGCACAGGAAGAAGCAATATCAAAGCTAAAACTTAAAGAATGATTAGGAGTTAGCCAGTGAGAGGGGGAGAAGCATATTCCAGAAAGAAGGGATAATGTATCAGTGAGGGTCCAATCAGGAGAGAAACCATTTAGTAATTTGAACAGGGAAAGTTTAATATAAAAAATTATTGGGATGCCTGGGGGCTCAGTTGTTTAAGTGTCTGCCTTGGGCTCAAGTCATGATCCCAGGGTCCTGGGATCGAGTCACTCGTCAGGCTCCTTGCTCAGTGGGGAGCCCGCATCTCCCTCTGCCCACCTCTCTGCCTCTCCCTCTGACAAATAAATAAATCAATCTTTTAAAAATTTTCTTAACTATAACAGTAGATCAAATATAAATGTGAAAATGATAAGGAAAATCTGTGTCCTAAGATGGCTGACTGAGCCAGCAAGAGAGTCCCAGTCCTTGCCCCGGGGCTCTTCCAGGTTCCTCTCTCTGCTCTGCTTCCCACTCGCACCAATCCAGGTTCTTCTCCCTGCCCCGCTTCACACATGCACCAAAAGTGCCAAGTATGCGGAAGCAGAAGTGTATATATTGCCCCCTTTGTTTTGCTCGGGGCTCAGACCATGGGAGATCACTCTCCTCTGAGCCTTCCAGCGTTAAATAAACTTATCCTCCAAGATCTCTGAGTGCCGCTTGGTTCTTCCGTCGGGCGATCCAGTCCAGGTTTCGTAACATTTGGTTCCCTGACTGGGAACCCAATGGCACTGGCCCATTATTGCCACCGGTTTGGGGGCAACGGCGGGGCAGTGATGGAATGAGGGATCATAATGGAGAAGGTGCACCCTGCCTAATTTTTGGCAGTCTCCCGCCCCGGTCACCTCGGGCTGGCCCTGCTCCGCTGTTCCCGCTGGACTCGAGGAGACTTGGCAGGTGAGGACCTGGTCCCAACATCAGATTCTGGTAAGGCCTGGGGCCCCAGGACCCAGACAGGCCAACCCCCAGTGGGGTGGAAGGGGAGCCTGATCACCTCCCAGAGACCTCTTAGAGGTCTCACAGGTAGGGATTCCCAGGGAGGGAATGTAATAACTTCTGGACTGTGAATGTGTGAGTGAATGTGCAGTCCAATCTGGCTTGCTCAAGTGGACTGATTCTTTGACTCCCCAGGCAGGCACTCTTAAAGTCCCCAGAAGCCTATGGAGTCTGAGTGGGCCTATCTGCAATTCCGTGGTGAATGGCATATGGTCTATGGCGGCATCAGAATAGTTTCAGATCATAAGTCACAATGCTGAGACTGCTACGGCTAAGCCTCACCTAAGCTCCTTCGGGACACGGCCAGATGGGCATCTGATTGGTTGCCTCATCTCAGGAGGCACCCCCCCACTTGTCTGTCTCTGTGCCACCGCACATGGGGACATCACCAGGGGGTCAAGGCAGAGTAAACCTACAGTTCTAAAGACCATGATCAAAAATTTCAGGAAGGGGTTTTTGGGAGACTATGGAGTCAGGATGAACCCCAGCAAGTTGAGAACCCTTTGTGAATTGGAATGGCCCAACTTTGATGTCGGGTGTCCTTCAGAAGGGACATTGGATGTCCCAACGATTCTTCGAGTATGACGACTCATAACAGGAGAACCAGGACATCCTGACCAGTTTCCGTACATTGACTCCTGGCTGGGAATTGCTCAGACCCTTCCCCCCAGATGTGATTTGCTTGCGATAGGCAGGGACAGGCTAGGGTCTTACCTGCCTCATCCAAATGACCTAAAGAAAATCAGCAAAAGCCCCAGTCTCCACAAATCCTAGCTGGAGATCCCGAGGACGAACTGACCCTGCCCCCACTGTACGTACCCTCAAGACCGCCTACACCTGGCCCTTCAGCTCCAGACACTCTTCCGCCATCGGTTTCACTGGCGCCCCCAGGCCCAGAGGATCCACTGGCACCCCCAGGCCCAAAAGATCCACTTTCTCCAGGACCAGCAGCCAGGCTCTGCCCCAGGCCTGGTGCAAGCTTCCTCCAAATGCCGGTATGAGAGACGTGGGAACCTGGGAGGCATGGTGAAGACAGGAAGGTCCAACTTGGCCATTCCATGGTGTATTATCAGCCTTTCTCCACCACCGACCTCCTCAACTGGAAACATAACACCCCGTCCTACTCTGAGAAACCACAGGCTATGGTAGACCTCATAGAATCCCTCTTCCAGACTCATTGGCCAACCTGGGAAGACTTCCAACAGTTACTCCACACCCTGTTTAACACAGAGGAAAGGAGGAGAATAATGAAAGGAGCGTGGCAGTACCTGGAAGAGCACGCACCAGTGGGAGTCGTCAACCCTGCTGCCTGGGCTAATATGGCTGCACCCAAAGAGCTCCCAGCATGGGACTTCACCACAACCGGGGGACAGGTCCACATCTGCTGGTACCAGGAGGCCCTCCTCTGGGGAATCTGGGCAGGAGCTAAGAAACCCATGAACATGACTAAGGTATCCTCAGTCACTCAACAACCAGGGGAGTCCCCCAGGGACTACTATGAAAGACTATGTGAAGCCTACAGGATATACACTCCATTTGACCCCAAAGAACGGAAAGCCAACAGATGGTAAACACCTCCTTCATGGCTCAGGCCACCCCAGCCATCAGAAAAAAACTTCAGAAACTAGAGGGTTTTTCTGGGACAAACATCACCCAACTAGTAGAGATTGCCAGTAAGGTCTACATGAACAGGGAGGTCCCTCATGAATGCACGGGGACACCGCTTCCTTTCCAGCTCTCGGGTAGCACAATACCAAGGGCTCCTCTGCAAAACCCGTGGGTCACCCTTAACACAGTAAGGACATTAAATCCATCAACCTTTCTTCCCAGGGAAGAGGGGGAATCAGACCATGACTGCTCTGAGGAGACCGATGAAGTCTATGTGAACCATCCAGATCTGCAGGATCAAGCCATAAAGAATCCAGAGCTCACGCTGTTCAGCGATGGTAGCAGTTACCTACAAGAGGGTGCCTGGAAACTGGGTTATGCAGTAACCACAACCACTGAAGTCCTAGAAGCTAAGGCATTACCAGCTGGATGGTCAGCTCAACGGGCTGAATTATATGCTTTAGTCTGAGCCCTTACCCTTGGTGACGGCAAGCGAGTCAACATCTATTACTGACTCTCGGTACACCTTTGCTACTGTACATATACATGGAGGCATCTACAAGGAAAGGGGCCTCCTAAATGCAGCAGGAAAAGCTATCAAGAACAAAGAAGAGGGGCACCTGGGTGGCTCAGTCATTAAGCATCTGCCTTGGGCTCAGGTCATGGTCCCAGGGTCCTGGGATCGAGCCCCACATCAGGCTCCCTGCTCAGCAGGAAGCCTGCTTCTCCCTCTCCCGCTCCCCCTGCTTGTGTTTCCTCTCTCGCTGTGTCTCTCTCTGTCAAATAAATAAAATCTTAAAAAAGAAGAAGAACAACAACAAAGAAGAGATACTGAGAGTCCTCGAACCTGTCTGGCTTCCAAAGGAAGTAGCAATCCTGCACTGTAAGGGGCACCAGAAAGGAGACAACCCCACAGTGCGGGGAAATCATCTGGCAGATGAGGCAGCCAAGACCGCAGCCGGTGAGGACATGGACAGAACCCCTTCCCTCACCATGGCCCTAACACACCCAGAAGAGGTCCCTCTACCCAGTTACACTAAAAAGGAAAAGGAATGGGCCATGGCTGAGGGAGCCACCCTGACTGAAAAGGAATGGTGGATGATGCCAGAAGGGCGCATCTTTGTTCCAACAGCAACTGGAGGGCATCTAGTCAAGGAATACCACCAACTCACTCATCTGGGAAAAACTGCATTAGAGGCCCTTCTCTCTCTCTCTCTTTTTTTAAATATTTTATTTATTTATTTGTCAGAGAGAGAGAGACAGAGAGAGAGACAGAGAGCACAAGCAGTGGGAGCAGCAGAGGGAGAAGCAAGACTCCCCGCCGAGCAGGGAGCCTGATGTGGGACTCAATCCCAGGCCCCTGGGATCATGACCTGAGCTGAAGGCAGACGCTCGACCGACTGAGCCACCCAGGCATCCCCTAGAGGCCCTTCTCAAGAAGCAGTACTACATCAGTCAGCTGCCAGCACTATGCTGAGGACCAAGTGAGCGATGCATAACATGTGCTAAAAATAATGCTCGATCGGCACCACGGCCCCCACCAGGTGTCCAGAGGATGGGAGCAACCCGCTTCGAAGATGTAGAGGTAGACTTCATAGATGTGCAGCCGAGCAGTGGGTTCAGATATCTCCTAGTAATAGTATGCACATACTCTGGGTGGGTCGAAGCCTTCCCAACCAGGACGGGGCAAGGCCGGGAAGTAGCTAAACTCCTCTTGTGGGAGATCGTGCCCCAGTTCGGCCTGCCATTAACAATCCATAGTGACAATGGACCCACATTTGTGGCAGACATTGTATAGGTCTTGACCAAATCTCTCAACATCACCTGGAGACTCCACACCACTTACTTGCCCCAAAGTTCAGGGAAAGTAGAGCAAATGAATAGCACCCTCAAGGGAACCTTAGCAAAGTTTTGTCAGGAGATGAACCTCCCATGGCCAGATCTGCTACCCCTAGCTCTCCTGCATGCTCGCTGCATGCTCAGGACATCAGGTTTCTCCCCATTCGAATTAATATATGGATGGCCTCCCCCATGCTTGAGAAGCCTTCCAGGAAACTTGCATCAGGTTGGAGATAAAGGGATACAGGAGCAGCTTCAGGCCCTGGGGGGACACCCTGAATAAATTACAATAGTACACCATTGAGAGGGCCCCAATCTCCTTGGGGTCTCAGGTACACTCCTTCCAGACAGGGGACTCAGTTTGGGTCAAAGATTGGAAGAAAGACCCCTTCAAACTGCAGTGGACAGGGCCCCACACTGTTGTTCCTAACCGCCCCTACTGCTCTCAAGGTCTCAGGTGTCACTCCGTGGGTCCACCACTCCAGAGTGAAGAAAGCTCATCATTCAGACGAGGAGCTGCGCCAGTGCGGAGTCCAGCCCCCAGACTTCACGAACTGACTCCGGCTTCACCTTCGACAAGACCCCACTGACTGATGGATACCTGCTCACCGTGGTCCCTGGCTCTCATCAGCATAATTTCCCTCATCTTGGGAGTCAGACTCTACACTGTTGCCCCTCCTGACTGGACTTTCCCCCAGAGGCTTACTATTGTCATTGCTTATTGGGTGTCCCTAGGGTGTATTACTGCACTTACTTGTCCACGGGTTTCATCTGCTGACGGGTTAGCCACAATGGCTCCCTCTACCTAAGGTCATAGATCCCAATTTTACTGGCCCTCTGCTGTCTGTCTACTCCTGAGTGCATTTCACCATTTTTTTTCCTGGCCCCAGTCAGTCCTGGTCTTCCGCTACCTGGTGTGCTGTTCCTCCGCACTGCCTCTAGCTTGCCCAGCCCGGCAAGGGGGCAAACTCTCATATCACCGTTACTGGCAAATGGACTTTCCAGCTTATCCCCCTCAATCCCCCACCAGTGCCCCCACTGACTTCTTCCACCTGGGATGGGCACACACCAAAGGTTAACCTCCATTTTGATGGATGCCAGCTTTTTGACACCTTCTGGGAACCTCATAGGTGGCGTTCCTACCATGGCCCTCACTCAGGTTACCGGCTGGTAGATATCTACATCTGTGGGGGCCCTATGCCTCAACAGCCAAACCCTTGCCCTCAGTTCTGCTCACAAGCCTGGGGATGTGAGTCATGGGTGGCGACTTGGCTGGGAATGGAATGATGGTCCACCAGGTGGTGGCACTTCAAACAGCACAGTGACATCCGGATTTCCTTGGCACGCAACGCCACCCCATCCTCTTGCTCTAACAATCACTGTATACTGCTCACCGTCTCAGTCTTAGAACCCAATGCCACATCATGGGTACAGGAATCATTCTCCTGTTGGGCCAATATCACCCTATGGGGACCGACCCCATGGCCAAATTTATGATTAAGTCCATGTTCACTCCAAGCCTTACAGTCAACCCCCAGAGTCAGACAGAAAATAACTCGCCCTGGCGCATCCCTGGGTCCCCCATCCACACGCAGCAAGCATCTATAGCACAACTGTTAGGTATGATTACGCCTCCCACCAAGCGCTTAACCACTCAAATCCACCCCTAGCGTCTGACTGCTGGATCTGTATAAAGCCCGGTCCTGTCCAATACCTAAGTGTCATCCTCAACCAATCTACAGTGTCACCTCCCACCTCAGTACCGGGGACCTCAGATTATCCCTTTCTGGCTCTGGTACCGCTGTATGGCAACTCTTCCTCTCCCATCACAGGCCACAGTCGGGTCTGTGCGCCTAACAACACTTTTCTGGCTTGTGATCAAGGTGTATACATCTGCATCACCCCACACAATCAATCATGCACACTTGTCAGTCTCTTACCCGATCTTTCAGTCCTCCCCAGGAGTGATGCCCCACTCATATGGAGACCTCCTAGCCGCCCTCGATGCTCCCCCGCGGCCATCCGTCTTATTGTAAGCCTGCCGGCCGCATCAGGTGTTGCCCTCGGCGCCACTGGCATCCAATTACTCCTTACTCACTATCACCCCTTAGAAGATGAAGATGATGTCCTCTAAACTAGGTGTTTAAAGGGGCATCAAAGTGGGGAATGATAAGGAAAATCTGTGTCCTAAGACGGCCGACGGAGCCAGTGAGAGAGTCCCAGTCCATGCCCCGGGGCTCTTCCGGGTTCTTCTCCCTGCTCTGCTTCCTGTGCACACTCATCCGGGTTCTTCTCCCTGCCCCACTTTGCACACGCGCCAAAAGTGCGAAGTATGTGGAAGTAGAAGTGTATAAATTGCCCCCTTGGTGCTTGGGGCTCAGACCTTTAGAGATCACTCTCTTCTGAGCCCACCAATGTTAAATAAACCTCCTATCCTCCAAGATCTCCGAGTGCCACTTGGTTCTTCCATCGGGTGACCCAGTCCAGGTTCCATAACAAAAAGAGAAATCCAAATACCCTAGGGTGCAAGATTACCCAAGAAAGATCACCCAAAAGGGTGACTCCCAAGGTTGGGATTCAGACCCATTGAAAGAGGTGTGGTTGCAGTTCACTGAATTGCCCAGGCCAAAGCTGGTCCATGCTAGTCATCATGCAAGCAGGAAATGTCCTTTGGGAGTGCAGGGAGCCCCATCTGACAAATGGATGTATAGAGAGTGTCAGGGCACAACGAGCCCACCTACCAGCAGACCGGTGCTAGGCCTCCAGTGTATCATATCAACATGCAGAAAGATGCAACAGGGCACCTGGGTGGCTCAGTCAGTTAAGCATCTGCCTTGGGCTCAGGTCATGGTCCCAGGGTCCTGGGATCAAGTTCCACGTTGGGCTTCCTGCTCCGTGGGGAGCCTGCTTCTCCCTCTCCCACTCCCCCTGCCTGTGTTCCCACTCTCGCTGTGTCTCTCTCTGTCAAATAAATAAATAAAAATCTTTATGTATGTACAGCTTTTGACATGTCAAAAAAAAAAAAAAAATGTCTCCAGACATTGCCAAATGTACCCTGAGGAGCAGAATTGTTTTCTCACCCCCCAACTCATTGAGAATTAGTGGTGTAAAATATGCTATATTTATGCCAAAGGGACCTACCAGTTTCTGTGTTTCCTTCTTTGTGAAAAGGTATTCAAAATGCAGCAATTTTTCTTTCACTCCCGAGCGAATATCCTGACATGCCCCTGACCATTAGATTCCCCCCCAAAACTTCACTGAAATGACAATTCATGTGGTCTTACCAAGCCCAAAGCATTATAGCCACTTCCTGCTCATCGTGTCAGATTAGCATGGTGTCAATATGATAGGCCAATGAGATATTCTGGGGGTGTTCAAGTGATCTAGATACATGAGTTATTATAACCCTGAGGCAAATGAAATGAATGAACACTATGTATGTATATACCATATAAATACGAACTACTTCTGATTCACTTTCAGTAGTGGAATAGAAAAGGATGCATTTGCCAAATCAGTGGTGACATACCATGTACCTGAGGTCTTGTTAATCTGTTCTGGAAGCAATATGAGGTCCACAGTAACAACTGTGACTGGAACTACTATTTGATTAAGTTTACAGTAGTCTTCAGATATTTGCCACAATCTCTCTAGTTTCTGAATGGGACAGGCTAATGAATCAAACAGAAATAAGATAGAGCTCACCATCCTTGGATCCTTTAGATCCTGAGTGCTAGCACTATATCTCTGCATCTCTCCTAGGATGTAATATTGGTTTTGGTTTACTCTCTTAAATGAGGGGTTGGAGACAGTTTCAGAGGTTTCTGCTTGGATTTTTATACTACGAAAGCTCTTACTCCACAGGCCAAGTACGTAATGTGGGGGTTACTCCTATTGCCACGTATGTTAATTCCAATCATACACTCAGAGACTTGGGAAATGACCACTGGTAAGTGTGCAGACCTTGTGAGCCAGATTTTATTTTATTTTATTTTTTTAATATTTTATTTATTTATTTGAGAGAGAGAATGAGCTAGAGCATGAGAGGGGGGAGGGTCAGAAGGAGAAGCAGACTCCCTGCTCAGCAGGGAGCCCGATGCGGGACTCGATCCTGGGACTCCAGGATCATGACCTGAGCCGAAGCCAGTCGCTTAACCAACTGAGCTACCCAGGCACCTGTGAGCCAGATTTTAAATGTATTACCTGATCCCCTAAACTCCTACTATAATGGTCTAGCTATGATAATGTTTTGGGGGCCCAGTTATCAATGTCAACTCAGACCCTATGTTTATTTTTTTTATTTTATATTTTTTAAGATTTTATTTATTCATCTGAGACTCAGAGATACAGAGAGAGAGAGAGAGAGAGCATGAGCAGGGAGAGAGGCAGAGGGAGAGGGAGAAGCAGGCTCCTCGCTGAGCCAGGAGCCTGATGTGGGGCTCAAGCCCGGAACCCCGGGATCATGACCTGAGCCGAAGGCAGATGCTTAACCGACTGAGCCACCCTGGCACGCCCAGACCCTATGTTTAATAGTCCTTGAATAACATACAGGAATTCCACTTTCCCCAGTGTAGAATCATCCAAGTAATGACATCAGGTCCATTGGAGAAATATGGGACAATATTGTAGTATATATTTCCATGGCATTGCAGGGCTCTTCCACCTCTTTAGTAATTGGCTCCGGATCTGAAAATTATCAAGGGATCATTAGTTTTTATTGGGGCAATTGCCATCATCCTCCTACTCCCTTATTCTTGCCTTTTTCTGGTTGTAGATATTAAGCAGCACCCCTGTTGTTCACCTGACAAATTTTCCTCAAGGGACACCATGCTCTTTTAACCATCTCCACTTCTAACAATTTAACCTTGTTATGCTTGTGTTGGTCTTAATGTAATCCTCCATTGGGTCTTCTGGCCCCACATAAAATACCCATTCCCGCATGCATACTTCCCTTGGTCTCCTTTTTCCTTCACCTGTCACCTGTCAGGGTATGGTATAAAAAATATATTTTGTATTCGTCCCCAGTTCCGGGCACAGAACTCCTAAAACCCTTAGAATTTCCTGAGTTAGGAATGTCTGTTTTCATGAACCCCGTTAACCGTAACTGAGTCTATGCTAATGAGGTGACTCATTGTGGGAAGAGGGCTTAGAAAGCTTCAGGAAGAGAACTAGTCACTGGAGGAACCAACCACATGATTAGAAGGTTGGAACTCCAGCCCTGCCTCCTTTGCCCTCAACAGCTACACTGGAGGAGGGGATACTGGAGACTGATTTCAGTCACATGGTCAATGATTTAATCAACCACGCTCACATAATGAGACCCCATACAAAAACTCCAAAAGGAGGCTCAGGGAGCTTCCTGATTGGTGAATGTATCGATGGTGCTGAGAGGGTAGCATACTTGAAGAGGGCACGCAAACCTTGCCCTGACCTCGCCAGACCTTGCTGCACTATGTATCTCTACATCTGGTTGTTCACTTGTATCCTTTATAATAAACCAGTAATCATCCATATAACACTTTCCTGAGTCATTCTAGTGAATTCTCAAACCTGAAAAAGGGTCATGGGAATCCTCAAATTTGTAACCAAGTCAGACTGAAGTGTAGGTAGCCTGGGTACCCGAGGGGTTGTGGCTGGTATCTGAAGTGGGGGGCAGTATGTGGGACTGAGGCCCTTAACTGGTGGGGTCTACGCTAACTTTGGGAAGTTACTTACTATTAAATTGAATTGTAGAACAGTTGATATTGCAAGTGCATGCAACTCAGACATTTCTGCTTCACTCAGCATTGGTTATTGCTTTCTCTGGAGTTCTAATATAGAATCTAACAGCAAATTTCCTCTATCCCCTGGGGCTCTTGCCTGTTAAATCCCATTTCCCTCCAAATGCCCCCACATCAGTTATTGCTTATCCAGTCTTACACTCAACGCACTTGATCAAGCCCCTTAAAATCCAGTCCCAGAGGTACTCACCCTCGCTTGTGCCTGTACATACTACTTTTTACAGCTGGTTTGATGTATAATCTCTTCATCCCTTATGAAGCCTAGCATATCATCATCCTGATTATATTGGGATTCAACCCAAATTAGCCTGGCAGCCAAGAGAGGAGGTGGGTGCTACTCCTGAGGGGACACCTGTTGCCTTGTCTGGGAGAAGCGTCTGCAGTCTTTCAGCATGTGGTAAGTGCTAGCACTTATGAGGGAATGCTGGGCTTAGAGAGCTAAATCCATGAGGATCTAGTGGGGTCTGCAGAACTGACATCCTTATGGGCATACATCCTGATGTCACTATCTTATCTTAGAGTCTAGATATTCTCAGTGGCCCTGAACTTGGTATAGTGTGCTTGTCCTTGCCTTGCCCTGAACTTGGTATAGTGTCCTTGCCTTGGCCCATCCCTGGACCTCTGCAACTCTATCAGATCTTCAGTTTGTTCTTTCAGTTTCTGCTCTTCCACTGCAGATTAGGGCCGTTATATGAACTTCCAAAGAGGTCCTGTAGCTCTGTGTCAGTTTCTCATTATCCCAATCCAGGATGAAGATACAACTTTGCAATACTCAGATATCTTTTTAAAACAGTTTTATTGAGATATAATTCATTATACAAGTCACCCGTTTAAAGTGTTCAGTTCAATGGTTTTAGAATATTCAGAGAATTGTGCAACTATCACAATTTTAAGACATTTCATCACCTCAAAAAGGAACCCCCCCACACACATTAGCAGTCAATTTCCACTTCTTTCCAACCCTTTGGCCCTAGGCAACCACAAACCTGTTTTGTCTCGATAGACTTGCCTAGACATTTCACATAAATGGAATATTAAATATAATCATATAAGGTCTTTTGTGACTGGCTTCTTTCACTTGGCATAATGTGTTCAGTTTTATCCATTACATCAGTTTCCTAGGGCTGCTGCAACAAATTACCATAAATAACACAAAATTGGTGGCTTCAAAGAACAGAAATTGATTCTTGCAGTTCTGGAGGCCAGTATTCCAAAATCATGGTGTCTGCAAGGCCATACTTCCTCCAAAGCATCTAGTATGGAATCCTTCCTTGCCTCTTCCAGCTTCTGGTGGCTCCAGGCATGCACTGGCTTGTGGGGCATCAGTCCAACCTCTGCCTGTCTTCCCATCGTTTCCTCTTTTCCCTGCCTTTCCTCTGTGTCTCTTGTAAGGACACATCATTGCATTTAGAGCCAGCCAGATAATGTAGGGTGATCTCATCTCAAGATCCTCAAGTAATCTGCAAACACCCTTTTTCCAAAGAAGGTCACATTCACAGTTTCCGGGAGTGAGGATATGGACTTACTTTTGGCAGGGGGATGGGGTAGGTGGGGTGGGGGGCAACTTTCAACCCATTATATCCATGTTGCAGCACTTATCATTACTTCATTCCATTTTATGGCCAAATCCTAGTCCATTTTATGAATAGGCCACATGTTGTTTATCCATTTTTCAGTTGAACATTTAGACTGTTTCCACTTTTTTTGCTATTATGAACAATGTTGCTATGAACATTTATGTGGATGTGTTTTCATTTCTCTCCGGCATATATACTTAGAGGAGTGGATCTACCATCTTTATAGACATGTTCCTTCCATATCTTTCAAAGTTCCTGCACCTGGAATTTTTTTTCAAGGTCACAACCACTTTATGCCAGGGAATACTCATGCCCTATCTGCCACTCACAATGGTGTTCTCTTTAGCTGTAAGACAGTCTCAAAACCTGTCTCCTCAGACCACTCTTGGCACCACTTGTGTTAGTTGACTCCTCAAATAAGCAGATGATTAGGTAGAGTGCAGGAGATTTACTAGGGAAATGCATATGAAGGAAAAAGTGGAGGGTGGTTATAAGTAGAGTAATAGTCCTCAAATATGCCCATATCCTAATCATTGGAGCCTATAAATGTTACCATGGCACACAAGGTATTAAGTTTGCAAATGGAATTAAGTTTGCTAATCAGAAGTTGCTAAAATGAACAGATAACCCTGGATTATCCATGTAGGTCCAGTGTAATCACAAGGGCCCTTTAAATGAGGAAGAGGGAGGTAGCAGTATCAGAGTGGTGTGAGAAAGACTGGATAGACCATTGCTGGCTTTGAAGATGGAAGGGGCCATGAGCGAAGGATTCCTCTAGAAGTTGAAAAAGACAAGAAAATGGATTCTTCTCTAGAACCTCCAGAAAGGAATGCAGCCTTGCCAACACCCTGACTTTAGTGAGATTTTCAGACCTCTGACCTCTAGAACTCAAGTAGATTCCCCAATGTGCTCAGGACTGGGGGATTCTTGGGACACCAAACAGTTAGTGCTAAGACCAAGTCAGTGCCAGGGTATGCCCAACATATCCCTCATCTCTTTGACCCCCTCTTAGGGTAATTGCTGCTTATTATGGCAGTTCATAGCTGGAGAATTTTTTTTTGAACATCTCTGCAGCCCCTCTTCCCATATTTCCCACCTATCCAGAGAAGACACCACCTGTGACTCTGAATTTCCTTAGTCAGAGTGAGACATTTGTAACTCTTCTTTGTAACTTTCAAACATTAAAACTCAGATTAGGAATGCAAGTTAAAATTTCAGCTTGGTCCTCCGTTTTACTTCCACACTTCTCTGCTACAGAATCTAAGCCAACTCCTGTGTGCCTGACCCCCTACATTGTGAGGGACAGAGTATTGTGCCTGCTCAAACACTTCCCACTCGAGTTTTTTGTTTCCTATAATGGAAGAGGGCATACCGCTACTACAGTTATTTTCTCAAGACTATAGCCAGTCAGTCAATGAACTTCCTATTTCCAACAGAAAAATGAGTAGGCTTCTGTACTTCATTAAATTTTAAGGTCTTTTTTAAAATTTGTCCTAGAATCTGTGCCAAACATAGGACCTCTAAATTTCATAGGGAGTTGGTGCCCAGAGAGTTGTTATAGGCATCCTCTTTGTTGCCAGACTTTTTCAACATAAGCATATTAAGTAGCTTGGTCTCCAACCTGGGACTCAAGTGGGTTCTAAGAAGCCCTCAGATGGGAAGGAGGTAGGCAAAAACTTAGCATCACCCCTCAGATCCTTCATGTAGGGGACCCAGTGTTAGGAGAATGAGGCATACCTGCATCCATCTGACTGCCAGAGATTACTACTACTATATAATTATTTTCTTATTTATATTAACTTTTCCACATTAAATTATATGTGTTGCTTTTGCATATAGTAATGTTTCCAGTTAAAATAATAAAATAGCCTTAAATGTGTTTAAAGATTGGGGCACCTGGATGGCTCAGCAGTTAAGCGTCTGCCTTCAGCTCAGGTCATGATCCCAGGGTCCTGGGATTGAGCCCCATGGCAGGCTCCCTGCTCAGTGGAGAGCCTGCTTCTCCCTCTCCCTCTGTCCCTCCCCCACCGGACCCCCCCACTCATACTCTCTCTCTCGCTCTCACTCTATCTCAAATAAAAATCTTAAAAAAATAAATAAATGTGTTTAAAGATTAACAAATGAAATATTCTGCATTAGATAATAAAGCATAAAATACATAATAAATATAAAAATATAATTATTAAATACTACGTTGTCTACAAAAGAATAATCAATGGAAAATAAAAAAGGTCTGGGAAAAAAAATCAGTTAGTGAGTAGAACTTACCTACACATCTCAACACATACACCAAAATAAACTCTATTAGTAAAAGTGTTTACTCTTAATGAAACCATTAAACCATTAAATATTTCAGAAGAAAACATATGAGTGGTATTACTGATGAGTGATAGATTTTTCAAACAGAAGTTATAAAAGTATAAATACATGTAGCCACATAAAATTTGTGACCAAATAAACTTAGTATAAATGCAAATATAGAAAAAAAGGATTAACATGAATAAAACATTTTTGTTTCTAATAAAGGAACTAAAAAATTTTTGTAAATGATCAAAGGATATGTATGTGCTGCCAAAGCGAGCACAATGATCAAAGGATATAATCAGTTCACAAATTAACCATGAGTACCAGCTTTCTACTCTTACCTGATCAGGACAGTAGGTTCAACTTTATCATCTTACCTCAAGACATTTGCTCTTCAGTTCTGTCATAATTTCATCCACTGGAATCTTGATGTACTCACCACCTTACAGATCATCATGCTTACTCATTATATGGATTACTTCATGCAAATATTATTAGGTACATAGGAAATAATCTTTAAAGTCTTTGTGAAAAAATTTTCCCCATTGTTACAATTTATGTAAATCTTTTTTTTTAAAAGATTTTATTTATTCATTTGACAGAGACACAGCGAGAGAAGGAACACAAGCAGGGGGAGTGGGAGAGGGAGAAGGCTCCCCACTGAGCAGGGAGCCCGATGCGGGGCTCGATCCCAGGACCCCGGGATCCTTACCTGAGCTGAAGGCAGAGGCTTAACGACTGAGCCACCCAGGCGCCCCAATTTATGTAAATCTTTTTAAAAAACAAATCAGTGTTATCCATTCAGATTTAAAGAAATACTTCCCCCAAATTAAGCACAAATTCAAGATACCACTTTGGTATCATATGTAATTGATAAAACATAATGTTAATAATATAATCAGTTCTAACAGAGACCAAAAGCTTTGGTGGATAAAACTAAATTGGGGACTTGGGATAGTCACATAGTAATATCTCACTTTTAGAAATAGTGTATTTTTATAAAGCCTAACCAAGAGACATTCTTTTTACCTTCAATTTATTCCTCTAACAACTCTTGACATTTTATGTAAGAAGATCTGAAGATCTTTTATAACACCAAGAAGCACTAAACTTAAGAATCTTAAAATCTAACAAAAATTAAAAAGTATACAAAAGGCATCAGCTTATGTGGAGAGAGGGTACAGGCAGACACATGTCTGCCTAATATCCCAAACAGAAAAAAAAATCAGTTATATAATAATCAAAGTATATGATATCAGCTGCATAAATTCTGAAGTCTTTTTTTCTGCTATAACAGCATGAAACATGATTTATCATCAAAACTTAAAGTTTAAAAAAACTGAACCTGTGTCATAGCAGAACTAATATTGGCAACTTGCCATTCTAACTGGTAGGTGCTGTGTTCGCCCATCCATGAAAATTTTACACCAGACTTCACATTGCTTGAACCACAAATTTCTTATCATCGCTCAGTCATTTCATATTTTTTTACTACAACTGATTATGGCTTCTTTTCAGATAACTGTGATTATTTCAAAATAATACAAAAACAAGAGTCTCTCTTTTGTTCTTCCTGAAAATCCTTTGGCAACCAACTTCTGCAAATACCTTTATATTTTGTCTCATTTCCTTACATCTTCTGACACCTCTGCCTTTGTCATCACCTAGTTCATAATTTCTAGGAGTTACATAGACATAACATGTCAGGTTTAAGAACAGCTGGTCTTTAACATACTTTAAGGGCTGTGAAGAGTGGCAAAATTTGAGGTGAGAGCCTAAAATCATTTCTGCAGAACAGAAAGGATGAAACATTAAAGATAAGCACACTTACGTGAAATGTATCCAATTCAACATAGTAAGATGGCAGCTACAGAGAGGCTCTCACTATACATCGATTTCCTTCAGAGTTCATGTGACACATACTTTTTTTTTTTTAAGATTTTATTTATTCATTTGCCAGAGAGAGCGCGAGAGCACAAGCTGGGGGGAGCGGCAGGCAGGGAGGGAGCCCAATTTGGGACTTGATCCCAGGATCCCGGGATTGTGACCTGAGCCGAAGGCAGATGCTTAACTGACTGAGCCACCCAGGCACCCCACACATACTTTTTATTTTTTAATTGTAACCACATCTATTTATACCCAGGACCTATGGAAGAGATGCCCATCTATTCACAAAAACATCCTGATTTATCTGATCACTTGGTAAGTTCACAGGACAATGTAAGATAAACAAGGGATCTGGAAAACGGGAAAGAAGAGATTTTTCACTTCTTTGTAACATCAAAATAACCTATTTCATTATTTTTAAATCCAAAAAAGCCTGCATCTGATTACTAATGGTACAATTCAACTTAAAAACTCCATTAGAGGTGTGCAGTAAACAAAACTCAGCTTTAATACGTTCTTCCTAAGGGAAAGCAAGAACACAGTCACCCAGTTTACATGGTCCTAACACATAATTAATGGAACCTGTGGCTTTTACTTGTGCAAGCATGGTGAGTAAAGAATTTGGCATGGATGTGATTAATGACTAGAGGGAGTCTTTTTTTTTTAATAGGAAAAGATATTTAATTTCCTTCCATATTAATTAATGAAAATGCAAATTGAAGCTCCATTGTAATACAACTTTTAAAAATCTGACATAAAAAGATCGTTTTAAAGACTATGGTTTTGCGGTATGGAGGTTCTTCAAGATGTTAAAAATAGCTACCCTACAACTCAGCAATAGCACTACTAGGTATTTACCCCAAAGACACAGATGTAGTGAAAAGGGGCACATGCACCCCAATGTTCATAGCAGCAATGTCCACAATAACCAAACTGTGGAAGGAGCCGAAATGCCCTTCAATAGACGAACGGATAAAGAAGATGTGGTCCATATATACAACGGAATATTAGTCAGCCATCAGAAAGGATGAATACCCACCATTTGCATCCACACAGATGGAACTGGAGGGGATTATGCTAAGTGAAGTAAGTCAAGCAGAGAAAGGCAATTATCATGATTTCACTCATATGTGGAACATAAGAACAGCACGGATGACCACAGAAGGAAGGTAAAAGTGAAGGGGGAGAACCGTGAGAGACTATGGGCTCCGGGAAACAAACTGAGGGTTTCTGAGGGGGGGGGGGTGAGGGATGGGGTAACCGGCTGATGGGTACTAAGGAGGGCGCGAGTTGTGATGAGCACTGGGTGTTATATGCAACTAATGAATCATTGAACACTACATCAAAAACTAATGATGTACTATACAGTGGCTAACTGAACATAATAAAAAAATAAAAATAAAAATAAAGACTATGGTTTTGGTAGGCATATACACCGGTATATTCCCTATGAAGAGCAATTTGTAAATATTTATCTACATGAAATGGAATAGGCTCTGTCTAAAATAATGATTATTAATCCTTTTTGCTACATAATGATCTCAGGAAATGGCAGGTCACTCTAGATGTCACTCAAGGGATGAAGTGTAATCTCACATTGTAAAGAGGAAGTCCTTATTTATTTTTACTTTATTTTATTTATTTGAGAGAGAGAGATAACAAGCAGGGAGGAGGGGCAAAAGGAGAGGGAGAAGCAGGCTCCCCGCTGAGCAGGGAGTCCGATGTGGGACTTGACCCCAGGACCCCAGGATCATGACCTGAGCCAAAGTTAGACGGGTAACGCACTGAGCCACCCAGGCGCCCCAAGAGGAAGTCTTTTTTTTTTAAATAATTTTTATTGTTATGTTAATCACCATACATCATTAGTTTTTAATAGTGTTCCATGATTCATTGTTCGTGCATAACACCCAGTGCTCCACGCAGAATGTGCCCTCTTTAATACTATTCACCAGGCTAACCCATCCCCCCACCCAGAGGAAGTCTTTAAATATGAGTTTGATTCGCCTGCTCCTCCCTCTGCCCTACTCATAAGTCCATCCCCTCTAGTTTTAAAATTAAGTCTGATATCTCCCAGCACTACAAACAGATATATGAAAGATACAGGAGACTGTCTCCTGGGGTTGAATTTTAAGAGACTTTCATTAATAATAAATTTATGTAAAACACTTAATTTAGAACATGAATGGCAGCAACTGGTTGATCAAAGATAAAGCATATCTTATATGAAATCAATCCAGAATACCTTAGAGAATTTCATATGCTAGACGTCTTAATCTCTTTGGCAGGTCCTTCTATGTGTCAGATACTTTATAAACCTGGCACACAATCCGACCTTGCATTTTTTATCTTCTAAAAAAGAAGTCATGTTCCTCTACAAGAAGACATTCCAGTCACATAAAGGGTATCTCCTGTTACTGTTCTACTCACTGGGATATTTTCAGGAATGAAAAGGTCACATAATAGTCTCTATAGCATTATTTAACTTTCTATGGAGAATCTGAACCATCTATTCCAGTGCTCTGCCTGAGGGTGAGCGAAATTAAAATAATTAACCTACTGAATGCCTATTATTGTTTCATTCACTGAAAATGTTATTAGCTGACTGCCTATAAAGCACTTCAATCAGTCCTAGAGGTACAAATATGTTGAAGATTGCTTCCTAGAACTCACCATCAGGTGGCAGGAAGTCGACTTAGAATAAATTAGAGAATAGCTTATTGTTGAAGTACACATGTTGTGCTCTGGAGAAACAGAACAGATGGACATACAACAGATGGACATACAGCCTTAACAGAAGGGCTGGAGAGAAAGACCAAGAAATCAAAAGCATACAGATGACAGAGGAAAAGGGAGAGAAGCTAAAAGAACCAATGAAATAACCTCAGAGTTTACCAGTATTGAAGAGCAAAGGACACCACAAGATAATTCCCGAATTTTAACATAATCATAAGAATGTTATCAACAGAAGGGGGAGATAAGAGCTGTGACCAACTAAAAGCAGTCATCAGAAAGGGATTTCTCCTGCCTTATTAATTTAGCAATAATATAGATAATTCTACTAAATTCCTGGATTAGCTCTTTCAGTATTAACAGTATTAATTCTGATAACAATTATGGAAAAATAACCACGAAATCTCATAGCAATTTTATTTTTTTTAAAATATTTTATTTATTTATTTGACATAGAGAGAGAGAGAGAGTGAGCACAAGCAGGGGGAATGGCAGGCAGAGGCAGAGGGAGAAGCAGGCTCCCCACAGAGAAGGGGGAGTCCGATGCGGGACTCGATCCCGGGACTCCGGGATCATGACCTGAGCCGAAGGCAGTGGCTTAACCAACTGAGCCACCCAGGCGCCCGTCTCATAGCAATTTTAAAAGGAAAGAATAGTAAGCTGTAATATAGTACAATAAAAAATCATATAGAAATACCAAGACAATAGTTTTGTTTAAAAAGTTAACAGTGACATATAGTCACATATATATTCCATACACAATTGCAACAGAACTAGTTCAGATTTTGAAAAATCATATGAATGGGATTATATCACCAAAACAAAACGCTCAAACATCTTTTTTTTAGTTTATTTTTTCTTAGTAATCTCCACACCCAATGTGGGGCTCGAACTCACCCCAAGATCAGGAGTCACACTCTTCCGACTGAGCCAGGCAGGCACCCCCAAAAATCTTAATATATGAAACCACTGTTTTTGACTCATGGGATATAATGACACAGCAAAATCATCTCCCACTAGTCTCTTAAGTATTCAGATATTTTTCTACCAACCCAGATTGAAAAACTTTAATAAATCCAGAGTTGTTTTAACTTGTAATACAACACTAAAACAGAATGTCCAGCCCCATATAATAATAAGACACCAAAAGTCAAGCGTTAATTAGCCAGGTCAGGCTACAGGTTAACCACCTGCAGTAGGGTTACAAGGCTGGCATGGTCCTTTTTTTCTTTCCTGCCTAATTCCATCCCTCCTCTCTCAGCTGGCTGGCTGTGTATGGTTTCACCTTGCCAGAATCAAAACCGTAGGGGGTGGCTGAGTTCTTACCTGGCTGATACTACTGAAGATGGTTTTGAACAGGCTGCATTTGGCAATCAGTTTATTATTTTAGGTTTTGGTTTGTTTTAAAGCCCCAAAATGGGGCTTAAAGTCATGATCCCAAGATGAAGAGTCACATGCCCTACTGACAGAGCCAGCCAGGTGCCCAGCAGTTATTATTTTTTAATTAAAAATATTTTTATTTGAGAGAGACAGAATGAGAGAGAGAGAGAGCACATGAGAGGGGGGAGGGTCAGAGGGAAACGCAGACTCCCCGCTGAGCAGGGATCCTGATGCGGGACTTGATCCTGGGACTCCAGGATCATGACTTGAGCCGAAGGCAGTCACTTAACCAACCGAGCCAGCCAGGCGCCCGCCGGCAGTTATTTTAAAGCTGACCTTCTCTCAGGGGCACTTCTGTACCCACGGCTGTTCTCACCTGCAACTCCCTTGACCTGAGTGAATGCAATCCATTCTGTTGGTCTTTCTTTCTTCTTAGCTCTTAAGGAATCCAGAGATCCACTTTGGATTGTCTTCTTGTGAGGCCTCTTTGCACCTCTAAGCAACCCTTTTGTACGGTATCTAAAATGGAGCCTCCCACAAGGGCTCACTCTCCACACTTGACAAACATCTGGTCCTTCATTAGCACTCAAGCAGTTTCTGTCAAACCAAATGCTGAGAGTACAGAACAGCTTCAACTAACATTAGACTCCTTCATTAACCAAAGCACCTTACCAGTCCTCTCAGGTTCCAGGTTTCCTGAATATAAGCCAAACATTTATACTTCCAGAACTGCAAGTGATTCATATCAAGCTCTCCAAACTAGGTTTTATGAGAAATAAGTACCTTCTCACCCTCCCACTTTGGCAGCTTTGTAATTAGCTTTCTTCCCCATTAAATGCATTCTCAAATTCGTAACAGATTACCTACCTATTATATTACCCATATGATGCAAGACTGAAGACAACATACCATTTATATATGACTAAATTAAGTCCATGGTCTAAATGGGGTGGGGGATCCACATTCTTGCCTCAAAGAATGGGGATTCACCTCTGACACAATGGGGGTAGAAGAGGATTTGCATAGAAATAAAGTCCTCAGTTCAAATATATCAACTCTCCCAATTCTTATGTCCATGACTAGGTGTTATTTTTTTCAATCCAAAGATCAAATCTACATTCCAACATATTTTATTAAAATACTACCTACTTACATTAAGAAATATACTCATAACCAGCTGGATTGAAGTAACTCAGTATTTACTTTAAAATGAATACAAATAAACACAAAGAATATCTAAAAAAACATGTATCCATTACCAAAAGTAATCAACTTATAGATAAAGGTTACATGTCAAACCCTGGCGTTCTGGGAGCTTTGAATGGATAGCTCTGAAAGGTTTACCAGTCCTCTCTAGGTCTATTCTTATTAAACTGCTTTGGTTGGAGTAGGATTCAAAATAAGTGAGGGAGATTAGCTTTCAGTACGATGAGGTGAGGAGGCTGACAAATCATCCCCACTTTTAAAAAAGCAACTATAAAGTTGGGTAAAATTATTTTAAAAACTCTGGAAATCAACTGAAGACCTACAACAAACTAATAAGTGTTTATTCATGAAAATCACTGAAGCAAATTTGGTAAGAACTGTGTGAGTCTGTGGTGCTGTGCTCTCACTTCCCATGCCAGAACTTGTTGTCACTGCCAGAAGGGACTTGCTTGACCTGATGCAGAGGAAGTCAGAGTGGCTCTATGCTAAGCACAGAGTTCTCTAGCCTGAGGTCGCAATCCTGTTTGCTGCAAACAAGGTAAGAGTAGCAAGGTATTTAACATTAAGTTCTGAGAGGTAAGATAGCCATCTGGATTCGATAAGCACTCCACAGACTCCAGATTTACCAGAGGTATGCAGAGTAGAAACTGAAGCTGGTACAAGCCACCCACGTACCCATGGTTGCCAAGGTGTGCACATACACACAAAGGAGAAGCAAAAAGCCTGTTAGAAAGCAAAAACCAGGGCAGCCTTGAAAATGACTCATATGGTGAATGGACCTGAAGCCCACACAGATCCATCAGCAGAGTAGAAAGCATGAATGATGGGGTTTAAACACAAAGTCCATCCAATCTTTGGCTAAATATTAAGGTATGCAGGCACAGCAGCAACCTTTAGGAAGCAAGATTATAAAAATTTTTTAAATTAACAGAGACATCAATGGCTGCACATTGTAATAGAGATGGACTTCATAAATTTACTGGAGGCAAGTTACTGAACAAGACAATCCCTGGGGAAGAAATCAGAATCCATCATTGCTACATTATCTGAAATTCAACAAGATTACAAAGCAAAGAAACAAGAAAGTGTGACCCTTACTAAGGAAGAAAAGCATTAAGGAGAAACTATTTCCAAATGGTAGATTCAGCAAAGATTTAAAAGCAGCTATATGGACATGGTCAAAGAACTAATGGAAGTCGTGTTTAAAGAATTAATGAAAACTGTGATGAAAATGATACAATGCATGAAGAATCTCAAAAAAAAAAAAAAGATACACAGTAAATGAAAGAATTGAATGGAAACTTAGAGCTGAAAAATACAGTACCTGAAATGGAAAATTCAATTGATTTGAGATGACAGAAGAATCCATGAACTTGAAGAATCAACAGAAATTATTCAATCTCAAGCACAGAGGGAGAAAAAACAATGAAGAAAATGAACAAAGCCTCAGAAAGTAGATCAACGTTAAGTGTACCAACACATATGTGAAGAGATTCCCAGAAGGAAGAGACAGAAAAGGACAGATATTTGAAGAAATAATTGCCAAAAATTGCTTAAATTTGATGAAAAACTAATCTACAGATCTATGAAGCCCAGTAAATCCCAACTAGGAAAAACACAAGAACATCCACACCTAAACACATCATCATTGTCAAACTGGTAAAAGACAAGGATAAGCAAACAAAAACAAAACCCTGAAATGAGCAAGAGAAAAAAACAACCTATCACAAAAGGAGACCAAAATTATGACTAACAGCTGACTTCTTACAAAAAATAATGGAAGCCAAAAGCCTACGGGATAATATCATCAAAACGGGGGTGCCTGGGTGGCTGGTCAAATGTAGGGTCATGATCCCAGGGTCCTGGGATCGAGCCCCGCATCGGGCTCCCTGCTCGGCGGGAAGCCTGCTTCTCCCTCTCCCACTCCCCCTGCTTGTGTCCCCTCTCTCGCTGTGTCTCTCTCTGTCAAAAAAAATAAATAAAGTCTGGACCAAAAAAAACCCAAAATGATTAAAGAAAAAAAAATCAACTATGTATTCTATATCCAGCAAAATGATTCTTAAAAAAAAAAAAAGGCAAAATAAAAGATATTCCCAGAGAAAGACTGAGGAAATAAGATTATACAAAGCATGAGTTATGCCACTGTATTGTTGAGTTGCTGTAACATGCACAGATCTAACATATGACACTAAGAGCACAGAGAAGAAAATGAGATATATTGAAACAAAGTTCCTACATTTGACCAGAAGTAAAGTAGACTGATAGGATGCACAAGGTCATACCTCGATTAACCACTAAGATGTAACTCAAAAAAGGAGGAACAGAAGGATCTCTTTAGATATGACCAAAAAAAAAAAAAAGAAAGAAAAGGAAACAAAAAGCAAAATGAGAGGTGTAGAAACAAGTATATCAATACTAAATTTGAATTAACTAAACACTCCACTCAACAGAGATTGCTGGACTGGATAAAAGACTGGATTAAAAAAAAAGATTGATAAAGGACTTGTATTCAGAATAAATGATCTCTTACAACACATAATAAGACAAATAACCCAAAAGTGACAGGGAAGGTGGTCTGAATGGACACTTCTCCAAAGAAAATATACAAATAGCCAATAAAACAGGAGAGGATATCACTAGTGTAGATAAATATATGTTAATCCATGAGATATTATTTCATTCACACTAGAATGACTTTATCAAAAAGATAGACTATAAGAATATACTGTAGAAGATGTAGAGAATGATGCAGCTCATCAGGTTCTTTAAAAGGTAAACAGAAAATTATTACATGACCCAGGAATTTCAATCCTAGAAGTCTATCCAAGAAAAATAAAAACATGCATACACACAAAGACATATATACATACAGGGAGAAGTAAGGAAGGGGAGAGGGAGAGGGAAGGAGAAGAGAAAGGTGAAAGGGAGGTGGGCAATTAAAAAATGGGATGATGAATGTGGACCAAAGGTATATGGGAGTTCCTTGTATTATTCCAGTAACATTTCTGTAAGTTTGAAATTAGATCAAAATTTAAAATTACAAAAAAAAAAAAAAGAGGCAAGGATATTGTATAGCAAACTCCCTCTATTAACTTCTTCAATGAACACCATATACAGCTTAAAAGTTATTAGAAAACTGTAGGTAATTTTAATAAAATCACTTCAAGAATATAATTTGGTTGTAAAACCAATACAATGAGCTCTAAAATAATTTTTCTATTGAGTTAAATAAAGTCATCTGTAAATCCAGTAACAACATATTCATATTCACTAAATCCAAATGAAAAGCAAACATGACTTTACATTTCTAACATAGGGTAATTCAAAGTTCACTTTGAAGGGACTGAGATTTTGGGTTAATTTTTCTTTTAATACCAAGCATAATTATAGTTATTTAGATTTTGAAGTGACTCACTTTTTATTTAACAAAATACTTGCAGCTCTGAAATAAATTTCATTAGTAAGAATGATAATGATGTTTAAAAGAAAAAAAAAGACCATGAAAATGCAAGCTGCATTTCTAAAAGGTTATAATCATGTAAATTCTGATTATATCTGTACATTTACAATTCTCTACTCTTAGACAAAAACAAAAAGAACTATTTTATATACGGACAATCTGGAGCATAATTAAGTGCATCTTAATGAAGTTTCCACTGACCTATATAGAAATATGGTTCACCGACAGCCAAATGGCAGCATATCTTTATCAAAGATAAAAGGTACTATCTAAAAACAAAGACAATCCTTCAACAATTTTACTTTGCCAAGTAAAAATACTTCCCAAGAGCTAAAGGCACAATTTTTATTCACATCTAATAGAGGAACCAACCATAAAATCACTACTTATTTTCAAATGAATAACTTATTGACATTTCTCAAACAAGCTGTTTCCAATCCTAATAGTTCTTTATTTTCTTTAACATATTTACTATGGGTTGATAATTTGCAATAGGTGTCATCAGGAGAATAACCAAAATTAGATTAAACATGACAAAAGAGAGACAAAGTGTTTCACACCCTTGAGTGACACCAAGGCAAGAATGGGAGAAAAGCATTGCAAAAAGAGACTACTGAAATGCTACTTATATATTCTTGCAGTAAAACCAGCAATGCATCCATTTTAAGAGTTATCATCTCACTTCCAATTTCTTTCCCTCAAGAACAATTTGAATCTCTTTGGCATCCAAAGTCTCATAGGTTAGTAAAGCTTCTGCTAGATTCTTATGCTCTTTTGCATGAGTCTTCAAGATATGTTTCGCTCGTTCATATGAGTCCTGAAATGAAAAAAGCAGGTATCTAAGAGGCAGAAAACTTAGGAGAAGCAAAAACAGTAAGAAAAAAAAATGTATATGCCTTAAAAAATATGAAATATATTCATTTCTACTTATAAAAGATAAAAGCATTGGGCTCCATGCTGGGTATGGAGCCTACTTGACAGACAGACAGACAGACAGACAGACAGATAGATAGATAGATAGATAGATAGAGATAGATAGATAGGGCAAGCTTGGTTCTCAAAGATAAGTTTCGTATTTGCAAAGGTTCTATTTTTAACCTCAAAATCTATCACATTGATAAATGAGGATTACTTAGGGAGCTACTTAAAGATATAAAAGTATGTATTATACTCATCTGCATTTTAAATTGTGAACAAAGAAATCTGTTTCTCTATTCAATACACATGTTAAAAAGGAAAGGGAGGTTTGCTCCTTTTGCCTTGTGAGATTTCAGCAATTTATTCACAGAAAAGATCTACTTTTCTATTGTCTTATTTGGTAACAACTGTCAGTCTGTGACAACTATACCACTGTAAAATGAGTTTACCAACATCAAGAAGCATAAGTCATATAAACATGACACAATTATTAAAAAATAAACATCATTAGACATTCTGAACAAAACCGTTATGGTCAAGTGAAATCATCAAATTAAAAAAAACATAAAATATTATAAATATGTCATGGAATATTGAAACTAATATCCAAGGATGAATTAGTATTAACTTTAAAAACTTCACTGGAATGAAACCCTTACATTGTAACATGAAAGACTACGATAAGGTTTTCATATTTTTAAGTTTCATAAACATTTGAACCTAAAATGTGTACTAGCTAGTCATCATTTCCCTTAATAACAATGTAAGTGTGCCATCTAGCAGAAAGAGTACCTACTGCCTTCCCAATCTTAACATTTAAGAAAAGTACTAGAGCAAAGAAAGTATTTCCAATGCCCTAAGAATACTAGAGTATAGATAATTTACTCAACATAAATAGTAAAGGAAAGAGAATGAAGATTCAGGGAAGGCAGAGAGAATTCCTCTTCTGAAACACCTTCTAAACCTTTCCATTATATAGACTTTTCATATACTTAATGACTTTAAACCATTTTCTACCCCCTTAAGTTAATCAAAACCTCGCCCTCCCTGGGGGAGATTCCTAAGCCCTCAAGTGGCAGCTAATGATTCACTCTTATCCCAGACATTTCAGGGTAAAGAGGTGAGCTCTTTGTTCCCCTCACCACTGACAGACCATTACTATGCTACCCTCTTCCATAAACCATGAGTCCTTTGAAGTTTACACCATCTGACTGTAGCCTTATTCAACATCCTTGATTTTGCAATCTACTACCCTAACTACAGTTTTCATTCACTAGACTTTTTGGAATTTAGCTCAGTCATTTCCATTCCAAGACCTGCCTCCATGCACATCCAAATGGAATGCACATATCGAACCTCTGCACTAAGCACCAGGTCCACGTAGCTCCCTCAACTTGAAATCTTCACTAGGACACCTCAAATTCAGGAGCACCTGGGTGGCTCGGTTAAGCGTCTGCCCTTCAGCTCAGGTCATGATCCCGGAGTCCAGAGATCAAACCCCACGTCAGAATCCCTGCTCAGCAGGCAGTCTGCTTCTCCCTCTGCCCCTCACCCACTCCACTCATGCTCGCTCTCTCGTTCTCTCTCTCAAATAAACAAAATTAAAAAAAAAAAGACACCTCAAATTCAATATGTATAAAACTCAGTTCATTATCTACATACTTCCCCACCTTAGGCCATCATCAGTGTTTTCTCAGTAAAAGACACACACAACTATACAGCTGCATGAGGCAGAAACAGCTTTGTATTTAATTTAGCTGCTCTCTCACCCAAACATCAAAAAGGCATTTTGATTCCACTGTATCAGTATCTCTTGAACGCATTCATTTTCTCAATTTCTACACTCACTGCCCTAATCCAAGCATCTGCTGTACAATGAGGAGACTCTACAGTACCTACTGATCTCACTGAGTCTATGCTCACATATTCTGTACTGCACACTGCAATCAAAAAGACTTGTTTTCAAAGAACTTTGTGCTTCATTCTCAGCACACGCATGCAGCTAGGCACAAAGCAAATAATATTTGTTGAATAAAATATATGTCAGAGTGAAAAACCAATAAAGACTCAAAATAATCAATACCCCTATTCTAACAACTCTATGGTTTTACAGCTGAAGTAGAATATTTATAATTACTGATATTAACTGTTCCTAGCCTATAGCCAGAATAAAATAAAGATTCAGTCTATGACCAGAGGCTCCCAAACAACAAATTGAAATCATAGTTTCAATGGTGCACTTATTCTCTTTATTATACGTAGTGACATTTCTAAACAGGGGATAACCATTATCTTCTGGTAGTACCTAACTATTAAGGCACATTATGACTAGACAAATAAGCATAGAAAAATATGATCATTACCCTTAGAAGGATTCTAATTTCTTGTTCAATAGCAGATTGAGTTTCTGGACTCAGTTTCCCAGTATCACTGTAGGTCATAACTCCAAGCTAAAACAAACAAAAGAAATTGAACAGAAAAACCCTAAACCACTAATAAATGTAACAGAGGAAGTACTATCCTATACTTAAGGAAACATCATGGGGACAAGGAAGAAATTCAATATAAAAACACCCTTGAGGGCAAAGAAATTTCATCATTCTTCTGAAAGTATAAGACTAAAATTAAAAATACAAGAGAAAAAATGTAGTAAGTATGGTTCTGAGTACCTTCTTAGAAAACCTTTGCAGCTATTCCAAATCCAGAAATCCACAATGTAGTGTATTAGAAATGATTCATGAAGCCACAGTGATAATGCAGGAGTGAAATATGTGGAAAGGGTAAAGCAAGCTCAGCAAATAGGTGTTTTGTCATAAGAACAGAAAATAGAATATCTTATCATTTGCTTAACTCATGAAATACTGTTATTGTCCAAGCGGCTAGAATGGAAAGTGAATACTATATGTTATTACTCAAAAAACAAAAACAGTTTAGTTTAGAATAAGCTGTGACAAATCTACTTGAAATGAGACGGGTGGAAAGTAAATGTTGACAATTTATAATGAGAACCCTCTCTCACAGGGCGCCTGGGTGGCTCAGTTGGTTAAAGCAACTGCCTTCGGCTCAGGTCATGGTCCCGGAGTCCTGGGACTCAAGTCCTGCATCGGGTTCCCTGCTCCCTCTGACCCTCCCCCGTCTTGTGCTTTCTCTCTGTCTCACTCGCTCTCTCTCAAATAAATAAAACTTAAAAAAAAACCAAAAAACAACCCTCTCTCATAAACAGACACTTGGCAAATCATCATTTGATACATGAGGAAGGGTTAAAATTAACTATTACCTTTTCACTCATTCCAAATTTGGTAACCATCCGTTTTGCTATTTTAGTTGCATTATCAAAATCACTGGAAGCACCTAAAATTAAAAAATATACATAGAACTCAATTTTTTAAAGTATTTTTAAATCAGCAAGCACAATTTGAACTAAAGCCATTCTTTACAGCTAACCTGTTGTGATATGGTCAGTTCCAAATATAAGCTCCTCAGCTACTCTTCCTCCCATACTAACATCCATCTGTGCAAGCAACTGAGCTCTAGTTTCATTCCATCTGTCATTCTCAGGCAACAGGGACACCTAGACAATTGAAAACAAAGAAAAACTTCAGACACAGTTTGAAATACCTATATTAATAATCAGAATAATCACTTGGCTCTTGCTATAGTACTTAATATCATGATGCTGACAGTTCAAAAACATTTAGTAGAGATGGTCTCAGGCAACTAATGACAAAACTGGCAATATACAAAATAAGAAAAATTCTTTATAAAGCAAAAATTCATTTTATATGTAATAGGTATATGATACTGCAAGAGGATGGACTTATACGTTAAGCACAAAAATGCTTAAAATGTCTATCATTAGAAAGGTATGAAAATGAAACTTGTACTCAATAAGAAAAATCTTAGAATAACTATGGAACCAGTGACATAGTTTCTTTGTGGAGGGAAAAGAGCAATTACATATTTAAGAATGATACTTTGTTGTCATTCCAGATTTAAATTTCATAATATAAATATATAATATTTGAAATATTAGCATTCTTTATTAGCAGATGTTTCACCAGTATCTCTGATTTCACAATGGTTCAGAATGTTAAAGAAGAAAGTTCTCCACAAACTTAGGAATTAGTTGAATTTTCTTTTTAATTATTTTCATCAATAATTTCCTACATAAGTTTTTGGAGAGTGTTACTTGAAAGAAAAGAAAAAAAACTATAAGATACTTACATGTCCAAGTGTTGGCCCTCGTGGCATGATTGTAGCTTTGTTGATAGGCATTGCATCTTTAGTGTAATATGCAATAATAGCATGACCAGATTCATGATATGCTGTGATGGTTTTGTTTTTGTTATCAATTTCCACGCTTCTGCGTTCAGGTCCTAAGGATAAAAATTTAACTGAATAAAATTATTCCGTAAGGAAAGTATATTTAGATGAATGAAACCCACTTGCCTCTAAGTAACTCTTAGAGTGACATGACTTAATATCATTAACAAATATTTTAAACCACAATAACTTGACAAATGACAACCAAAATCATAAGAGCTGTCATCTTACTCCCTACTATCAACAAGGAAAGTTTAATTCTATTTACAGAAAATAAATTTAAAGAAGAAATGTCATAACTAACCTGTTCTGAAGCCAATTCAAGATTTAAAATCAAATACTGAAAATTAGTAAAATTATTCTTTTATCAGCAATATCAGACAAGAGGAAACACATGGGCACCCCCTGCCCCCAAAGAGTATAATCATATAAACTCTATTTTGTTCTGTAAGAGGCCCAATTGTGTGGCTATTTTTGAGTATGTATTTTCTTGCTCCTGTACCTTTCTTTTTTATAAACTTTTTCTCAAAAAGAATTTATTCTCTAACATAATGAACAGTGTAAGGGAAAAAGAAAAAAGGGGAGAGAAAACCTACCCATTAGAATTTTATCTTTGGAAAACTCTAGTTCCTTCATGGTAACCATTTCTTTTCCATCAACAGCTGCCTTTAATGCAGCCTGGTTCACAAGATTCTCCAACTCTGCTCCAGAAAAGCCAACAGTACCTCGAGCTATAATTTCTGGATCAACAGCTACATAGACAAATACAATATTAAAATTCCAAAACAACTCTTCACAAACAACTCGCATTCCAAAAGAAAAAAGAAAACAGCTATCCTGAACTAGAACTTAAAATATTTATTTCACTGTAACTACAAAATAAACTTACTTTTCTAAAGGAAAAAGCCAAAATTGCCATTAAATATATCATTAAAACTACCACTGGGACAAATCACAGTAGTTCTTAAAAGAACTTTGTGGAAAAAAAAAAAACAAACAAAAAACCAAAGAAATTCAGAGTTGCCAGACTTGATTTATAAACCTTCAAATTATAACCTAAACTGTTACTAGCCTAAGCACAAACTGAAAATGTATACTCAGACAACAGTTTATTGTGGCACCTGGGTGGCTCAGTTAAGTGTCTGCCTTTGGCTCAGGTCATGATCCCAGGGTCCTGGGATTGAGCCCCGCATTGGATTCCCTCCTCGGCGGGAGGCCTGCTTCTCCCTCTCCCACTACCCCTGCTTGTGTTCCTGCTCTTGCTATCTCTGTCCAACAAATAAATAAAATCTTTTTTAAAAAAAAAGACATTTTGTTTTCTGAATTTCATCTTGAAATACTTTATACATAAGTAGTATATGTACATTTATAAAATGTACATTTACAAAATGCTGAGCAGAAAATCCTATTCAGGGCTCAATCCCAGAACCCTGGGATTACAACCTGAGCCAAAGGCAGCTGCTTAACAGACTGAGCCACCCAGGTACCCCAAGATAGAAACTTTTTAAAAAGGACATATAAGGGGCGCCTGGGTGGCTCAGTTGTTAAGCATCTGCCTTCAGCTCAGGTCATGATGCCAGGATCCTGAGACTAAGCCCCACATCCAGCTCCCTGCTCTGTGGGAAGCTTGCTTCTCCCTCTCCCACTCCTCCTGCTTGTGTTCCCTCTCTCACTGTGTCTGTCAAATAAATAAAATCTTTAAAAAAAAAAAAAGGACATATAAAAAACTGGTCTTTTGAGACATTTGTCAAGTAAGAACCACAAACGGCAGAATGAAATATTACCATTTTATAGAGATAATAATAAAGTTTATTATTGGAATCAGACTTACACTGATCAAACTTTATTTTATTGAGATACCATTTCAAAATTTCTGTTCGACCTTTTACATCTGGTCTTGGAACTGTAACCTGCATGTCAAAACGACCAGGACGTATTAAGGCACTAAAGGGAGAATATAAGAAGAAAATATAAATTAATAATCTGAGTATGCTGAAGGTCAAATTAAATAGGACTGACACTCTTAAAGTCAAGATGGAAGGATAATGGCAACCAGAGGTTAGACTGGAGTTTTGGGTTTTATTTTAATTCCAGGACAGCTAATATACAGTGCTATATTAGTTTCAGGTATACATTATAGTAATTCAACAATTCCACACATCACCCAGTGCTCATCATGACAGGTGCACTCCCTAATCCCCATCACCTATTTCCACTCTAGACTGGAGTTTTGAACATAAATATTCAGATAACTCCTTGTAAAACATGACTTAAGTAACAGTTTCAATAACCAGAAGGAGAACAAAGGCTGATAGAGACAGGTAATACACAACCCTCATAAACAAAAACATGCAAGCCAGTCACTCAAGAAAAAATAATTCTAGAGCAGTCCATTATGAGAGCTACACTGTGATAGCTTCCTATCACAACTGCTCTAAGTATAGAATGTTAAACTACAGACTTAGGCAAAGATAAAACTATTAGATCAAATTAAAATATGAGTAACTTCTATGATAAAATCAAAAATTTTAAAAACTATAATAAATTTTATTTTAAAAATGCTCTCCACCATCCCCAAATTCTGTGATATAAAGTTGTCAGAAGTTTCTTTTAACGACTTTACTGAAATTTAAATCACATATCACAGAATCTCAAGTAGATAATCCAGTGGTTTTTAATATATTCAGAGTTGTGCAATTATCAACAATCTAACTCAAGAATATTTTTATTCCCCCACCCCAAAAGAAACCCCACAGCCACCAACAGTCACGCACCACCAACTCTCCATTCTTCCCACCCTCTGGCAACCACTAATCTACTTTCTGTTGCCACCGATTTGTTTATTCTGGACATTGCATATGAAAAGAATCATATGTGATATTTTGTGATGAGCTTCTTTCTCTTTTAAAGTTCATCCATGGTTCAGTATGCATCAGTACTTGTCAAAAGTCTTTTAATACGTACTTATCTAATGCCTCTGGGAAGTTTGTGGCTCCTATTATGATAACTCCTTCATTGGGTTTAAAACTATTAAAAAAGAAAAAAAGTAACATTTCACTGAAAATTAAAAAAGTACACATATAGAAATGCTCTACACAAAACTGTTTATCATTAAACTTAGTAACAGCAAAGAAGAGGGACTGATCTTTTTTATACCTAAAGTGATAAGACATCTCTATTATTTTTTAAAAGGAACAAATGTTATTAGGCCAGTACACTTCAATAAAACTGCTAATAATAAATCACAAAGTCATCTCTGATTATATGCCTTCACAGTATTTGTTCTACTTAGGAAGACATGACCTGACAGAAAAGACTTGGGTACCTGACTCATTTGTGAAAAATTATTCTCAAGTTTACCAATTCAAATTATTTGCTCCTAGACTTCCTGTTCGGTTCCAAAATGTCTTATATGGTTTTAAGAAGTTTTTCCTTCTTTCAAAGCAACCCCACATCTTGCTCTTTGTATTACAAAAACTGATGCAAACTTTTAATCTACTACAACACTAATACCTAGTCACAAATTGTGTAGGAACCAGCATACACTCTTTACATCTCCAAACAGACTAGTATTCTCAACTGGAATCATCACTTTCCTGTCATCATACAATTAATGAAAAAAGGTATAGAGATCACCAATTAAGAAGAGCTGATATGTCAATCACCCCATTAGTAATGGAAAGAACACAATACAGAGAATGCAGCTTGTCTTGACTTCTTCCACAGGGACTACTCTGTTGCCTACATTTTTTTCTATTTCTTTCTTTCTAGAAATCTCTATACCCCATGTGGGGCTCAAACACCCAACTATGAGATCAAGAGCTGCATGCTCCGCTGACTGAGCCAGCCAGACACCCCGCTATTTCTTGAATGTTACCAAATATATCACCATATCCCAAAGACAGAGGAAGATTCAATTACCCATCCATTTCAGCAAGAAGTTGATTTATAGTCTGCCTTGAATATGGGTGCATTGGAGACTCAATTCGCTTCCCACCAACAGAATCTAATTCATCAATAAATATAACACAGGGAGCATTTGCTTTTGCTTCCCCTAGGAAAAGAGAAAAGATTCAAATAAGTTTAATGAAATCAATGCTTTTTGAACAAAATCATGTAAGTATTAAAAACCTGTAAGACTGTCAAAAGCCAACAGAAGACATTCATTAAGGAGAAAATACACAAAAGGAGATCTTTTTTTCCTTTAGAACTGATACAAGAACAGTAGCCTTGGGAAAAAAAACTGTACCATAGAAAATGATATATAATAAAAACAACTGAGTATTCATTCTTTCACTGTACAAACCATATGCAATCAGATTGGAGGCTAATTATTCTTTAATTACATACTATCGAATTGATGAATAAGATAAAAAGGACAACAACAACAAAAACCCAGCTTTTCAACAGGCCCCAACCTCATCTAACACTTCTACCTCTTCTATTTGGGGAAAAAGTACAGTTCTGTTTTAGCTCACACATTAAATTACCTAAAACCAAAACCCCACAATGGCTAGGTCAGCTATCAAATAATCAAGTAGCAAATAAAGGGTAAGAAGCCCTCTTTCCCTTAAATTAACAAAATTTCGTTATTATATGAAAGATACATTAAAACATACTAAATAGATTTCTGATACGGCTGGCTCCCACACCCACAAACATTTCATCAAATTCTGATCCAGAAGCATAATAAAAAGGAACATCAGCTTCTCCAGCCACAGCTCGAGCAAGAAGTGTCTTCCCTGTCCCTGGTGGTCCAACTAAAAGTATTCCTAAAAGAAAAAATAAATAGAATGACTCAAATTAAAAAATAAAAATAAACCTGATGTGAACCTATAAAACAAAGTTATTAATTAATGTATATACAGTTTTGAGGTTGAAGGCACATGACCAATATTTTGAAACAAAACATACGTCTCTAGTAATGATTCACTTCAGGATCTTCAAAACTAATTTTTCTCTACCATTTCTATCTTGAGAGAATGGAATAAACTTATTTATCACTAAATAAAATAAATTTATGTGAATAAACACAGATTAAGAGATTAAACAACCAAATGTGACACATGAACCCTTGACTTGATGCTCTTCCATAAAAAACATTTTAAGAAATTCTAGGGACATCTGATGAAAATTTGAAAAAATACTGGAGTACAAGATATTAAGGAAATAGTATTTAGTTTTATTTGGTAGAATAAATTATTCTCTTTAGGATAATGTCCTTAGTCTCAGGTGATACACAGCAAAGTAAATTAGATGTATAAAGTAATGTCTACAGTTTTGTAACTATTCCATATATTTGAAAATTTTTGTAACAGCAGTATGTTTTTCATAAGTGGGAATAACAGAATTCTCTGGTTTCCACTTTTCATTTTTTCATTTAAAAAGGTAAAAAAAACCCCATATTAATGCTATATTTTAACATAAAATTCTTTTTAAAGGAAAGTTGCTGGAAAATACCCTTAAGACTATCCTCTTGTATTACCATGTTATTGTTATTCTTAGCTGGTTTAAATCATCATATCAATTTCTGTAGGATCTATTTTGGTACCTGAGAAGTTTCCCACAATTTTATAAAATACCCCTTGTGATTAGAAAAAGTGTACTACTTTATGACATTAAACGTCCTCTTTATGATGTTATAGTATTGACTTTAATAAATGAATCCTAAATTAGCAGAGATTCATGCAAATATTTTTTTTAAAAGATTGTTCTTTTCCCATTGAATTATCTTTTTTTTTTTTTTAAAGATTTTATTTATTTATTTATTTGACAGAGACACAGTGAGTGACGGAACACAGCAGGGGGAGTGGTAGAGGGAGAAGCAGGCTTCCCTCGGAGCAGGGAGCCTGATGCGGGGCTTGATCCCAGGACTCTGGGACCATGACTTGAGCTGAAGGCAGACGCTTAACCACTGAGCCACCCAGGCACCCCCTCATGCAAACATTTTTATATACTGCTGAACATTGTCAGTAGAGATAGCAGGCAGTATAAAAACAAACCTTAAATATGAGTCCCCCCTTCAACTCACCAATTCCATTTCTAGAATTGGAATCTAGAATAATAATAAATAAACAAGTAAATCTAGAATTTATTCTAAGGAGATAATTAAGCATGTGGGCAAAGCCTTGAGATATTAAGATGATCATCACAGTGCTGATTTTATTATTTTAATTAAAAACTGTTTGAATATAGTTGATACACAGTTAGATTAATTTCAGATGTACAACACAGTGATTTGACAAGTTTATACATTATGCTGTGCTCACCTCAAGTGTAGCTACCATCTGTCACCATACACTATTACAGTATCACTGACTATATTTCCTATGCCTTTTATTCCTCTGACTTACCTATTCAACAACTGGAAGCATGTTTCTCCCTTTCCCCTTCACACATTTTGCCCAGGCCTCACACTGCTAATTTTTAAGAGCAAAACATTGGAAACCATAAAAGTTTAATATAAGTGATTAAAGTATAGTACAATCATATACTACAAGGACACCACAAAGTCATTACAATCTTATACCCAGTTCCAGCATATGGTTTTCCCTCACACCAACAAACAATTCTCCAACACCAGTTGGGCATCTTAATATTCAACTCAATTCTGACGCTACCTACCTGGAGATAGCATCAAATACTGTAAGTTAAGGACTTGGTCCCAAAAGACTGCCTCTATCCCCACCCCTCCCCATGTCATCTGCAAGACCAGGTTGTTACCTGTGCTTCTGACTGACAGATCATAGATAGGAGGTCCCAGTGACCCCTTCCTTGGATTTGATTAATTTGCTAGAATAGCTCAAAGAACTCAGAGAAACATTCTACTTACTAGATTACTGGTTTATTATAGAAGGGTACAACTCAGGAACAGTCAGTTAGATGGAAGAGATGCATAGGGCAAGGAAAGGGAAAAGTACTGCTGAGCTGCTATGCCCTCTCTAGATATGCCGCTCTTCCCACATCTCTACATGTTCACCAACCTAGAAGCTCTGTGAATTCTATCCTTTTGGGTTTTAATGGAGGCCTCATTACATAGACATGACTGACTCAGCCTCCAGCCAGGAGGGTAAGACTGAAAGTTCCAGCCCTCTAATCACATGGTTGATTCTCCTGGCAACCAGCTCCTAACCTTAAGTGTGTTCTAAAAGTCGCCTCATCAACACAACAGAAGACAAATCTATTGCTGTCATCACTATGAAACTACAAGAATGGGACTAAGAGTAAATATGTATTTCTTATTATAAATCACAACAGTCATTAAAAATCATATTAACTGTGAGAAAACATGAGACAAAGACAAACTGAGGAACATTCCACAAATTAGTATGTATTCTGCATAACTTTTAAGGTCATGAAAGACCCACACACACTCCCATAAGAAAAGGCTGAGGAGGGGGGCCTGGGTGGCTCAGTCAGTTAAACATCTGACTTCGGCTCAGATCACGATAGGGTCGTTAAGATTGAGCCCCACATGGGGCTCCACACTCAGTGTCTGATTTAGATTCTCTCTCCTCTGCCCTCCCCCAGACCAACTCCTGAGCTTGCATGTGTGCCCACTCTCTCACATAAATAAATAAATAGATAGATAGATTGGCAGGCTGAGGAATTTTTTCAGGTTAAAGAAAAATCTAAGGGTGCCTGGGTGGCTCAGTAGGTTAGGCAGCCAACCCTTGGTTCTGGCTCAGGTCATGCTCTCAGGCTCCTGGGATTGAGCCCCATGGCTGCTCTGCACTCAGCAGGGAGTCTGCTTGAGGATTCTCTCTCTCTCTCCCTTTGCCCCTCCCCCCACCTGCTCTACCTCTCTCCCTCTTTCTCTAAAAGAAATTGATTTAAAAAAAAGGGTTAAAGAAAAATCTAAATGTGTAAACCTGGACTGAGTCTAAACCTAGGGTTGGGGTGGGGGATGGGAGGTCCCCACTACAAAAGATATTATTAAGAGAAATGCAGAAATTTGAATATAACTGAATTTTATCATAGTTCTGAAACCATGTTAAATTTCCTCATTTTAATAACTATATTGGAAAGGCGCCTGGGTGGCTCAGTTGTTAAGCATCTGCCTTCGGCTCAGGTCATGATCCCAGGGTCCTGGGATCGAGTCCCGCATTGGGCTCCCTGCTCCGCAGGAAGCCTGCTTCTCCCTCTCCCACTCCCTCTGCTTGTGTTCCCTCTCTTGCTGTGTCTCTCTCTGTGAAATAAATAAATAAAATCTTTAAAAAAAATAACTATATTGGAGTTAAGTAACAGAATATTCTTATTTATAGGAAATACATTAACGAGGTATTTGGGGTTAAAGGAGCATGGTATCTACAATTTACTCTTAAACAGTTTAAAAATACATTTATGTAGCGGCGCCTGGGTGGCTCAGTCGTTAGGCATCTACCTTCAGCTCAGGTCATGATCCCAGGGTCCTGGGATTGAGCCCCACATTGGGCTCCCTGCTCCGCGGGAAGCCTGCTTCTCCCTCTCCCACTCCCCCTGCTTGTGTTCCCTCTCTCGCTGTGTCTCTCTGTGTCAAATAAATAAATAAGATCTTTAAAAAAAATACATTTCTGTAAAGAAAGTGAGCAAATGGGACAAAGTGCTAAAAAACTGTTGAGTTTGGTTAAGAGTACAGAGAGTTCTCTGCACTATTCTCACAACTGAAATTGTAACAAAACTCAAAATCCCCTTCCCCTCAAAAAAGGTTATTCAAAGTTATGTTCAGAATGAAGACTTATTTGTAAAATAGCAATTAAGAACTAAACTTTAAGCTTTTAAATCCGGTAAAGATTAAATTAGTAATGGATTACAGTATTTTTTTGATGCCAAGTCATGGTAAAGGGAAGATATCTTACCTTTTGGAAGTTTACCTCCAAGCACAGTAAATTTTTGTGGATTTTTCAAGAATTCAACAACCTCCTGTAGTTCTTGTTTAGCCTCCTCCACCTAAAGTGATATAATTTATCAAACAATTCTAAGTAATGATTAGATTATCAAGGCCTCCTCTTTGAAAATAGTAAATTTAACTGGAAATTAACTTGAAGGCTCCCTTATAAATGCACACACAAAAGGGATTTCACCCGACTCTTTCTGCCAATTATGCGGTCTCCTTACATATTTCAACAAAAAAATTCTTAACTTACTTTTTTTTTTTAAGATTTTATTCATTTATTTGACAGAGAGAGACACAGCGAGAGAGGGAACACAAGCAGGGGAGTGGGAGAGGGAGAAGCAGGCCTCCCGCAGAGCGGGGAGCCCGATGCGGGGCTAGATCCCAGAACCCTGGGATCATGACCTGAGCCAAAGGCAGAGGCTTAACAACTGAGCCACCCAGGCGCCCCAACTTCTTACATTTTCAAGTAGTGCTTCCCTCAGTTAACAAGGACTTACATTCACAATTCTAGTTAAATGTGTCAGTGGCATTTGGTATAAACAGAAAGACTAACCTACCAAATTTCAAATCCAGAACTTTTGACCTGGTTTATAAGCTTCAAGGGCAAATTATGTGAGCTTAATATATATCAATGAAAAGGGAGTCTGTGTTTAAGTTATAACATTAATTTATGATTATTAGATTATTTTCATTATAAGGAATTACCACTAGATTATAAATGACTTAGTTCCTTACAAATGCCAAAGGGTGGAGACTAAAATTAAGCCAAAGTGCACTGATATTGCTTTGTAAATGGTTCTGGCAAAAAAAGTTCAAAAGATTTAATCCCCCAATACAAAAACCATGTAGAATTAAGGTCTCTCGCAAAAATAAAGCCCAATCTGGTCAACAAAGATGGCATGTAGAATATTAGCTCAACTTTAAAAACTCTGATATAAGATTAAGAAAGCTGCCTATCAGAGGCGCCTGGCTGGCTCAGTTGGTTAAGCGTCTGCTTTCGGCTCAGGTCATGATCTCAGGGTCCCTGGATCCAGTCCTACATCAGGTTCTCCACTCAGCGGCAGATCTGCTTCTCTCTCTCCATGTCTCTCTCTCTCTCTCTCAAATAAATAAATCTTTAAAAAAAAAAAAGCTGCCTATCAGAAATTAGTTAGCATACAACCAGAAGTAACAAATACAAGTACCTAGAGCCAGAATGATATCAAAGACGACTGCAGAAGACCAGATATAAAATAATAGTGGTGGCAGTATGCTGAATTGGAAAGCAAAGACCCTTAGAGAGGACAAACCACCAAGACTTGGCTCTACCACAGAATATAGACCTAGTGTTCTAGACTTCAATTTTTCAAGAAAAAAAAAAGACATCATTAAAAATGTTAGCTATCAATTAAAATTAAAAGCACATTTATGTGTGTACTTTCATGTATTTATTTTGAATTACACTGGCCTAATAATACATTTGCAGCCAATATGCAACCCTACGTTAGACAACTTTAAATAGTTCTCAGTGGGAAAAAAAGAACTCAAGTACATTGGTCAGGGTTAAAAAGAAACTACCTGACAAGAAGTGTGCTAAAACATGAAACATCTCTGGGCTGAAGGGCATTATGAAAAACTAGAATTAAACTCATGACTCTCTTAGATTCCTAGATAATTTTCTAGGACTATTTCTAGGAAGTATACAATCATTAAAGAGTAAACAGTTTTTTAAATTAGGCTTAGAATAGTGTTTGAAAGTTATTGATTACATTATTAAAACTTAATAAAATGTAAAGTTAAACTTTAAGGAGAAATGCGTACATATGTTCACCAAGAAACGTAAAAAATGTAAAAAAAATTCACAATAGCACTCTTTAGGCCAACACTAGAAACAACCCAATGTCTACCTAATGTGGAATATACAATATTGTGATATCCATAGAATACTATGCAATGGGAATGAATGAAGTACAACTTCATGTAAAAACATGGATGGATCTCACAAACGTCATGTTGAGTGAAAGAAGCCATATACACTATGTAAAATTCAAAAGCAAGCCAAATTAATGTGCGTTATGAGACAGAACAACGATTATGCTTCCAGTGGGAAAAAGGGACACTAGGAAGTTTCTGGTAATATTTTATTTCCTGAGCTGGGTGCGAATAATATATTGAGTTCACTGTGTAAAAATTTATTAAGATAGAGATCTGTGATTTGTGCAGTTTTGTGTGAACACTAAGCTTCAATAAAATTTATGTTTATAAAGAGATTTGGGGGGCACCTGGGTGGCTCCTGGGATCGAGCCCCACATTGGGCTCCCTGCTCAGCGGGATTCAGCTTCTCCTTCTCCCTCTGCTCCGCCCCCCACTTGTGCTTGCTCTCTCTCTCTCTCAAATAAATAAAAATGTTAAAAAATATATATATATACACATAAAAGAGATTTGGCTCTTTATCTATTAAAATAAGCTTTTTAAACATTCGAAGATATCCATATACTAAAAGAAAGCCAAAGTACATTTGGTCAAGGTAACAGATAACTTTAAATTGAAGGAGAAGGAAAATAAATTAGCTGTCACCTACTACTCAAACTACATTTTCTCTGCCCAAACTCTGTGTCAGGAAAATTCCCAACTGAGGTATATAAAATCTATACAGGAAAATAGTTTAGGGAACAAGGCAATGAATAAAGTTATAAAAGCACTTATTAGTATTTTTATGGCAGCTATATATAAAATTATTCCTACATAACCAGAAATTCTAGGCAAGGAAATGACATTCCTATACTAGCTCTTTAAGATTTGGTAAAACTGATCACACGTACCACCTACTGGCATACCTATTTTGGTAAATGTTATAAATTACTTTGGTCTACATAAATTTAGATTTTATAGCAATAAGAGCAATATAAAATTGTAACAGTAATTATATTTGTTTAGATTAGCATAGGAAACTGTGACAATCTAAAAACTTTGTGATGTCCCCATTTCTAGTATTATCAGCATGTCTTCTTTAGTTTAGTAATCAGAATTGGACTCATTCCAAAAGAAGTGTAGTATACTGAGTAATGAAGTCTATACATTGCAGGGAGAAAGTAAGAATGCCTTGCTGACCATAATCTCAGCACAGGTTCAACGTAGAGCAGGCTGACTGCACATCTTAAACAAAACGGGAAGAGCCCTCTGCACTAATGAGTCAAGTTTTCAAATACTCACTGCACCAACCTCTTCCTCAATTATTTTCTTTCTGCAACTCCAAAAGGGTTCACAGCTGTTTAAATTGCAAAGGGAAGGGAAGGAATACTTGGTATAAAACTATCATAGTGACCCCTGATACTTAATTCCCTAATAGTCAAGGTTGTGAAAAATGTTTATGCATAGTTAGGGAACAGAGTGTGGAAAGAGGAAGAGCTCTCATTCTATTCCATATTAAAGTGGCCTTTTTATTGGTCAGCAAACAAGTCAGGCACATTAATTCTTCAGGATCTTTTTCTCTTTCTCTGGCTAGAAGTGTTCTTTGCTCAAATACATGCATGGTTTAGGCACACCTGGCTGGCTCAGTCAGTAAAGCATGTGATTCCTGATCTCAGGGTTGTAAGTTCGAGCCCCACACTGGGTGTACAGATTACTTAAAAATAAAATCTTATGGGGCGCCTGGGTGGCTCAGTCGTTAAGCGCCTGCCTTCGGCTCAGGTCATGATCCCCGGGTCCTGGGATCGAGCCCCACATCGGGCACCCCCTGCTTCTCGCTCTCGCACTCCCCCTGCTTGTGTTCCCTCTCTCACTGTGTCTCTCTCTGTCAAATAAATAAAAAAATCTTAAAATAAATAAATAAATAAAATAAAAAATAAAATCTTATAGAAAAATACATGCATGCTTTAGTCTATCATCTTCAAATCTTCACTCAAATGTCACCTTCTCAGTCAATCATACACTGAATATCCCCATTTAAAATTGTGACCTTTCTCTCAAAACTCCCAATCCTCTTTATGCCACTCCATATTTCTCCCATAATACTTCATCACTTTTGAACACACTCTAGTGTTTGCTTATATGCAGAGATTTATTTATTCTATCCCAGTATCTAAAAGGGGTCTGGAGAATATGCAGTGAAGCTAAAAGGTCCAAAGTTCTAATCATGGCTTGGTCTGTTCTAGTGTCCAGCCCCAATTCAGGAGCCCACCCAGAGTGGCCTCAGTACAAAAGATAGTGCAATCACCCAGGAAATTCCTAGGGACGTAGAAGCCCTGTGTTAGACATCGGGATCAAAGACCAAACTGTAGAACCAAAGATGAACCTAATGCTCTTGTCACTTAGGGAATTACAAGAGTTTTAGTGCCTGGAACTGGAAGTAGAGACAAATATGTATTTATTTTCTATTTTACACCTTTAAAATCAAATACCGGCCTTACATAATTAGACAATAGAGAGTAGGGTAAATTTTTTTAACTTACTCCTTTAACATGTTCAAAGGTGACATTTTTCATCTGGACAGGATCTACTGCAGAATCAAGCCCCGTTGTTGTCCGGAAGCGGACTAAAGAAGAAAAAAAAAGAAATGTTTATATATTTCATAGATTCATAAAATTCCAACCACGTTATTATTCAGATATAAGAAAGTAGAGAAAAATACATTTAAGTATTACATACATAAATTCATAGTGAAGTAATAGAAACTACATCTTCTGGATTTCTAGACCATGTTCAAGGAATAAATGACTCACATTAAAATGACATCTTTATACCTTCCAATTAAAATGAAAAATTATTTCCCTCTTCTATAATATCTAACAAGAGAAATTTACACCAATCATTCTCAAACTCCACCGTGCCTAAAAATCACTTGAGAAATGTAGTAATGCAAGTTCCCAGGCCATGGTCCAGAACTTCTGGTTTTCATATTTAGGAAAAGGCCCAGGAGTTTGCAGTTTTTTGTTTTTAAAGATTTTATTTTATTTCTTTATTTGACAGAGAGATTGAAAGTACAAGCAGGGGGAGTGGCAGGCAGAGAGAGGGAGAAACAGACTCCCTGCTGAGCAGGGAGCCTCATGCAGGGCTCGATCCTAGGACCCCGGGATCATGACCTGAGCTGAAGGCAGACGCTTAACCAACTGAGCCACCCAGGTGCCCCAGGAGTTTCCATTTTTAACAATTACCCTAAATTATCCTGATAAAACTGGTCAGGGATGCACACCATGAAATACATTGCCTTAAACCTAGCATAAGAACTGGCACTGCCTTTTTTTTTTTTTTAAAAAGGGTAAACCTTAAAAGAGATTATTTGACTTTTCATGTAGCCTCCTCCTCTAGCAACTGTTATTACTTGTCCTCAGATGATATATATCAGTAATGACATCATTAAGAAAGTGAAAGTTTGGAAGGAGAGTAAAATACTTAGAATGAACTACAGAGAACTATTACTAAGCTTTCTTAAAAATCTCTCCCCTTTGGTTAAACTTCCCTACTGAAAAGATATTGAGTAAATAGAGCAATTTCTACTTTCCTCAGAAGACAAAAAATATTGTCTTTAAGACAGAAATTTAGATGCAAAAAGAATCAATAGGCAAAAATATAGAGTTTTGTTGAAAACACTTAGCGTATCAGAATACACAAGTTAAGGGGGCACCTGGGTGGCTCAGTCGTTAAGTGTCTGCTTTCGGCTAAGGTCATGATCCCAGGGTCCTGGGATCGAGCCCCGCATCGGGCTCCCTGCTCCGCGGGAAGCCTGCTTCTCCCTCTCCCACTCCCCCTGCTGTGTTCCCTCTCTCGCTGTGTCTCTGTCAAATAAATAAATAAAATCTTAAAAAAGAAAAAAAGAATATACAAGTTAGGGGCGCCTGGGTGGCTCAGTTGTTAAGCGTCTGCCTTCGGCTCGCGTCATGATCCCAGGGTCCTGGGATTGAGACCCACATCGGGCTCCCTGCTTGGCGGGAAGCCTGCTTCTCCCTCTCCCACTCCCCCTGCTTGTGTTCCCTCTCTCCTCGTGTCTCTCTCTGTCAAATAAATAAATAAAATCTTAAAAAAAAAATACAAGTTGGAAGAGCAAATGTAATACAGTAATTCTACAATGGATACTAATACTTTTAGCCCACTAAATTGTTTATTCAAGGATCTACACAGATGGGCTTAATAAATAATGCAAATTAAATTTGTAGCCAAACCACTTGAAACTTATCAGAAATTATAAGGTAATACACTTCATATTTTGATATGTATTTTGCTTAATGTAAGAAATTAAGAAACATAAAATAATTACCACAGCTAATCCCACCCTTCCAATATCATACAGTGTCCCTACACTGGTTCTGTTTTGAAAATAAGGAGACAAAAGATGACTCTAGCTATAAAAAGAATATTCTGGGGCACCTGGGTGGCTCAGTCAGTTAAGCGTCTGCCTTTGGCTCAGGTCAAGATCTCAGGGTCCTGGGATCAAGTCCCGAGATCGAGTCCCACATCGGGAGCCTGCTTCTCCCTACCTGCTGCTCCCCCTGCTTGTGCTCTCTCTGTCAAATAAATAAAATCTCTAAAAAAAAAATAAAATAAAAAATAGTATTCCTGGATGCTAAAATCTTATCTCAGATTTTATTCCACAAAAAACTTAAAATACTGGGGTTACATGCAAGTTCTGAGATAAAGTCCTGATTCAGATCAACTGATATTCTTTAATTGTATATCAGTTTTTTTCTCTCAAAGTAATCAATCATAAAGACCATAGAGAACCCAGGGTAAAAACTGAAGAGCTGAGAAAGCAACAGGAACCACCATTATTCATTTTAGACTGGTAAACTGAGAAAATATGAGACTCATTTAAGGCAATTTTTAATTCTATACTAAATTTGTATATATATATTTTTAAGATTTTATTTATTTATTTGAGAAGGGGAGAGAGAAAGCACACAAGTGGGAGGAGGGGCAAGGCAGAGGCAGAAGCAAACTCCCCACTGAGCAGGGATCCCAATGTAGGGCTCGAACCCAGCATCCTGGGATCACGACCTGAGCCGAAGACAGATGCTTAACTCACTGAACCACCCAGGCATCCCAAATTTTTATATATTTATATATTATACATAAATTTTCACAAATTTATTAGTGTGTCTTTGAAATAGGGGACTATTTCACTTTGTATTGCTATTATAAAATTCTGTATGTTTTTTAAATTTTATAATTGGACAGGTATAACTTTCTAAAAGTCTAGAAAACGAACCACTAATAGAAGCTAATCTAACATTTTTGCTATAACATAATCATTGGAACTTTATCAAAATATTAATTATTGTCTCAAAAATAAAACTTGAAACATGTACAGTGTCTGAAGGAACTTTCCCTGTAATCCACAAAGCAATGTAAATATAATGAGCCCTGAGAATGCAGATGGCATATAACCATAACAGATTAAAACTTTTCTACTTTAATGCAAAAAAGCAATGTCAAATTGACCCAATCTGTGAAGTGTTGACTTAGGAAAGAAAGGCCTAGACGCCAGAACGGTAAATGCTTCCTCTCTCCTAAGTCTAAGGCAGACTAACTATGAAAAAAAAATTGAGTATTTAAAAGATTAAAAAAAAAAGTCAGATAAAAGAGCCTTTACCAGATAAAAATGGGTTTTTTAAGAGTCCATAAATGCCAAATAGCAGCAGAACGAAGAGAATCAGACGAGTTCGTCTCAGAGAATCTGGAGGAGAAAAAAAAAACAACCTTAAATCAAATGACAACAATGACAAATGACAGCTTGATGAAAAGTAAGCGTTAGGTTATTGATGGTAATCATATTCTATCACATGCAGTTTTGGAACCTGGCATTCCTTTGTATAATTGCCATGATTTCCTTTCAGCACCCTGTGACCAAAAACCTCATCAAGGCACTCATGCTTCTGTCCTTGATGTTGCTTCTCATTTGAGAAAAGGGAGAGTGCCAACAGATTTTCCATTTTGACACAGCTTAAGTTACAAATATAATGGAATATAATCAATGAAAAGGTGCATACTTGTTAGAAAAAATATTTGTAATCACTTAAAGGTAGGACTATGACTTCCTTTTAGATATTCTTCCCAAATATGGTGTTGAATCAACTTACCATTGGTTTTTTGCGTTAGTGCTTGAGCTTTCAGAAAACCCTCTGCAAAACCAGTTTTAAATGCATCTTGGTGAGCTTCAGGTATATTTTTGGTTTTCATGAGTTTGTCCAAACTCTCAACATCTGATCCTCTGTCCCGCAAAAGGAACCCCTAAATACACAAACAATGCATCAGTAGTGACTATATAGATAACACTGCCCAATAATATAATGATCACTCACAAAAAAATTCATTCAAAAACTCTAGAATTTCTAATTTTTATTGTCTATCAGAAGAATTACACTAAGACTCAACAATAAATTACTTAATCAATGGCTAAGAAACTAACTTTGGACCTTACACTTGCATCAATCAATTAATATAAAGAAACTCTCTGTAAGAATACTATACTGAAAACAATAGGTCACCTGTGGACTTAGGGTTCTAATGGTTTGATGTTCACACTCCTTTATCTCTACTAGAGGAAAAACCTCATTAAGTTATTAAATGTTTACTGAGTAACTTATATACTTGGCCTTGTATAAATTCTGAAAATGTAAAGATAAATAACCAGTGATCTGAATGTTCTCAGTCTACTAGGGAGAGATACACAAATAACTAATTTTTTGAAATCATTTTGATATTACGTTAGAAGTTCTAGGTCTGGGGACGCCTGGGTGGCTCAGTTGGTTAAGCATCTGACTCTTGCTTTCGGCTCAGGTCATGATCTGAGTCATGGAATCAAGCCCAACATTGGGCTCTGAACTCAGCAAGGAGTCTGCTGAAGATTTTTTCCCCTTTCTTTCCCTCCCCCACCCTGCTCCTCTCCCGCTTGCATGCATTCTCTCTCTCAAATCAATCAATAAATAAAATCTTAAAAAAAAAAAAAAAAAAAGAGGTTCTAGGTCTGGTGGTAAAATAAATGCTACCTCAGGAAGCCAGGAAAGGCATTACAGAGAAATAGGATTTCTAAAGATTTCTAAACCAAAGGAAATGCACAGCATAAACAATTTGACACAGCCATTAAATAACAGGCTTTAGCACTCAGGAACTGCAAGCAATCTTTTATGACACGACTTTAAAATGCCAAGAGACAAGTAGAGTAGAGGTTCAGAAGGGGTGCCATATTAAAGATAACAGAAAAATGAGGCAGAGGCCAAATGGATACTACAGCAGGAATCTGACAATAAATCAGAGGAATATATTACATTAAAACATTTTAGACAGATGGTGGGTTGGTGGCAGTCTGGAAGCTGGACTGAAGGTAACAAAACTAAAGGCAAGGAGACTAAGGGGCGCCTGGGTGGCTCAGTAAGTTAAGCATCCAACTCGACTTCCACTCAGGTCATGATCTCAGGGTCGTGAGATCAAGCCTCATGTTGGGCTCCACGCTCAGTACACAGTCTGCCTGAGATTCTCTCTCTCCCTCTCCCTGCCCCTCCCCCCAACATCCTTCCCTGTGCACTCTCCCTAATAAATTCTTTAAAAAAAATAAAGGCAAGGAGACTAAGTGAATGTTTACTAGAGTCCTTTAGGCAAGAAATTGTTATACTCCATCTATGCAGTGGAACTGGGAATGAAAAGAGACAGATCTAAGAAATATTTAAGAGGCTGGATCAATAGGACTTTAGTGATTAATGGATGTGATGATTAATGGATGTGACAGGAGAGAAAAGATGAACAAATCAAAGTTGATCAACAGGTTTCTAGCTTGGGCGGATGCTATTCTAGAGAACACACAGGTAGATGTGTAGGAAAAAAACAAAAGGAGATGTCTAACAGGCCAAAGGAGAGACATGACTGGGGCACTCAGAAGAGTTGTAGGTGTAATGATTACACAGGTAATTAATCATTTAGAAAATCAACTGACCAATAAAAGAAACCAGATATTGAATGTTCTCATTTTAATAATCTGAAAATTACTGCTTTTTCAAACAACAAAATATGTCTAATTACCTTTACAAATGATGGTGTTATATGCTGCGTCTCTGTCAATCTTTCAGAGGTGGACTGTAAACGTCGAGTTCTTGATTTCAAAGTTTTAAAACCCCGAGACTGTATGAAAACTGAATGGAACAGTATCACATTTACTTTTTGTTGTACATTTTTATAAGAAAAATGACTAGGATTCAAAACTGACACCAAGCCCATACATCCTAAATTTATTATCTTATTTTTTAACACAGTCCTTTGCCTGACATTTCACTACCCTGGTAATTAAGGTCATTAAAATGGATTGAATCTATAAAATAGCTGTATAGTCTCTTGGTAATTTTAAAATGTGAAAAAAAAAACAAACCCAGTGATGAGTATCAGATAAAAGTGTCTAATTCCTCAAATCCCAATCCCACTTCCCCAGAAGTGACCACTGTTAGCAATTTCATGACTGGGATGCGTGGGTGGCTCAGTCAGTTAAGTGTCCAACCCTTGATTTCAGCTCAAGTCTTGTTTTCAGGGTTGTGAGTGCAAGCCCGCAATGGGCTCCACACTGGGCATGGAGTCTACTTAAAAAAATGTTTTTAAATGAAAGAATAAAAGTTTTGAAGAATGCCTGGGTGGCTCAGTCAGTTAAACGTCTGCCTTTGGTTCAGGTCATGATCCTAGGGTCCTGGGATCAAGTCCCATACCGGGCTCCCTGCTAGCAGGGAGTCTGCTTCTCCCTCTGCCTGCAGCTTCCCGTTTGTACTCTCTGTCTCTGACAAATAAATAAAATCTTAAAAAAAAAAAGCTTTAAAGAATAAAAGCTAAGGGATGCCTGGATAGCTCAGTTAAGCGTCTGCCTTCGGCTCAGGTCATGATCCCAGGGTCTTGGGATCGAGTCCTGCATCGGGCTCCTTGTTCAGTGGGGAGCCTGCTTCTCCCTCTGCCTGCCATTCCCCCTGCTTGTACTCTCTCTCTCTGACAAATAAATAAATAAAATCTTGAAAAAAAATAAAAATAAAGAATAAAAGCTTTGAAAAACAATTCCGTGACTATACTTCTATGTATTTAAACACATGCTCTTTCTACAAAAATAGTATATAATTTTTTTCAATTATCTTCTTGCACTTAACAAGAAATATATCATGGATATTTCAGAACAGGTCAGACAGTACATTCAATTTAATGGCTGTTAATATTTTTCCAATTTATCAGTGTATGGCAATTTGAATATTCAACCACTTTTCTACTATGGACATTAGTTGTTTCCTGTTTTCTTATCGCTAAAAATCGTTCAATTAAAATTCTTTCAGCATGTGTAGACTAATCTTAAAAGTGAAACCATGAGGTTTGAATTCTTTAACACTAAGAAACTGCCCTCTAAAAGGCTGTTATTGATTTATACACCCACCGATGAATAGGAGTATCCTTTACTCCACATCCTTTGCAACACAGATTAATATAATTTTTATTTATTTTTTAATTTTTTATGGATTTTATTTATTTGTCAGAGAGCACAAGCAGCGGGAGCAACAGGCAGAGGGAGACGCAGGCTCCCCGTTGAACAGGGAGTGCGATGTGGGACTCGATCCCAGAACCCTGGGATCATGACTTGAGCTGAAGGCAGCTGCTTAACTGACTGAGCCACCCAGGCGTCCCTATAAACTTTTTAATTTGTACAGATCTGATAGGCAAAAAGCAGTGTCTTGTTTTAATTTGCATTTCAGATTAGAAATGAGGGAAAATTTTGAAAAACTTCTACTTTCCTTGAATATTTTCTTTAGTAAATTGTTAATCACTCATAACCTTTCCCATTTTCATGAATAAAAGGATGCATGCTATGTATACTAACTTTTAATGTCTTTGTATGCAGCAATTTATAAAGTTAATATAGTTTTATCTTTTAATCTTTAGCATTTTCTGCATTGTGTTTTGATTAGAGAGTCTCACCCCCAAACTGTGATTTTAAGAGTCTACTGGGGCACCTGGGTGGCTGTCAGTCAAGTGTCCAACTCTTGGTTTCGGCTCAGGTTCTGGTCTCGGGGTCATGGGATTGAGCCCTGCATCAAGCTCCACATTGGGCACGTCAGACTCCACACTGGGCATGGAATCAGCTTGGGATTCTATCTCTCCCTTTCCCTCTGCCTCTCCTCTCCAAATAAGTAAATCTTAAAAAAAAAAAAAAAAAAAAAAGGAGTCTACTGACTTTCAACTTTGTTCAGATCTTTACCTATTTGCAACTTTTTTAAGATTAAAAAAAGAATCTGATTCTCGTTAGGCCCAAGTTTATTTTTTTATTTTATTTTTTTATTTTTAAGTAATCTCTATACCTGACTTGGGGCTTGAACTCACAACCCCAGATCAAGAATTGGATGTTCTACTGACTAAGCCTGCCAGGTGCCCCATTTTACGCCCAAGTTTAAAATCAACTTCTTGGTTTTCATAGCAAGTGTTTAGGGTTTTGAACAGGGTTGCAGGGAATTAATAAATCTGGACGTAAATTAAAACTGTTATAGTACCGAGTCCTTTTAAAGAGGATTATGGCATTCTCTCATTTTATTTCACTCAGCTCTTGTACTTCCTTCAGTGAAGTTTCACAGGCATATGTGTGTGTGTGTGTTTCTTGTCAGGATAAAAGATTAAATGGGTTTGCAAGAAACTATAAATATAATCTGTTGCTAGAATATAAGAAAGATACTGATTTTTATGCATTTATCTTATATGATACCAGAGTGGCCTTACAGTTGATTTTCTTAAGTTTTCTGGTAAGCAAACATATTACCTGGTAAGCAAAAACAATTATAATTTTGCCCCTTCCATAAACTTCTATAACTCCTTTTTTTAAAAGATTTTATTTTAAACAGAGAGAGCATAAGCAGAGGGAGCGGGAGAAGCAGGCTCCCACTGAACAGGGAGCCTGATGCAGGACTCGATCCAGGACCCTGGGATCATGACCTGAGCCAAACGCAGACACCTAACCAACTGAACCACCAAGGCGCCCTCTATAACTCCTTTTAAAGCACACTGTTTAAAACTTCCAAATTATCAACAAAAACAGGCTATACATATCTTATTTCCCATATTAATAAGATCTAATAGATTTCCTTAATAAATTTTAAAACTTCCTAGTTTTCTACAACTTTGTAGGAAATGTGACAATTAAAATCTATCACATGCCTTTTTCATACACTTGAAATAATACTGTTCTTTTCTAATCTATTAACATAAATTAACATATTTCCTAATATTAAATCACTCATATTCCTTAATCATTTTTTTATTTTTTTATATATTTTTTAAAGATTTTATTTATTTGAGAGAGAGAATGAGAGAGAGAAAGCACATGAGGGGGGGGAGGATCAGAGGGAGAAGAAGACTCCCTGCTGAGCAGGGAGCCCAATGCGGGACTCGATCCAGGGACTCCAGGATCATGACCTGAGCTGAAGGCAGTCGCTTAACCAACTGAGCCACCCAGGCGCCCTCCTTAATCATATTTTTAAGCACATTTCTGTACTTCCTTTTTCAGATTTTATTTAGGGTTTCTGTATTTATATTATTACGTGAAATTGCGATCTATTATATTTTTTATGCTAATATTTTAGTATCAGTAATCTCGTGGAATAAACAGGAAAGCCTATTCTACCTCTTTCTTTATTTTGGTCCTGGAAAACAGAACACATAAACCATAAAACCATCTGAGCCTAAGTGCCTCTGGGGCAACAGGGTTATATTTGAAAAATATTATCTTTCAAATTTTATAGTTATCGTCTTATCTCTCTTCTTGAGTAAATTTGTTAATTTATAACTTAGATAACTATTTCAACATATTTTTATTTATACATACTCTTAAAAGTTTTAAATCTTCATTATCTGTGGCTGTTATCACTTTTCACTTCTAACATTTTTTCAATGTTTTTAATCAGACAGTTCTATTTTCTTGTTTTCTCAAATTAAATCTGTTCATTTAAGTATAACTCTCTTTCTTGGTGTTGTATTCATTTAATGTTTTATACATATTAATTTCTCACTTTCATTTAAAGAATTCTCAAAATGAATGTTTAATCATTTTCTTTTCTTTCTTATTTCCTAATAAATTAATACAATGCCCTCAAAGCATCAGTTGGCCCTCAACTCAAAGATTTTGATGTTGATTTTCACTGTGGTTCATTACTAATTGTCTGTAATTTCAGTTTCTCTTTCCCTCAGCCACAAGACACTTAGAAAAGTATCTTTAAATTTCCATAGAGTTAGGAATTTTTTAAGCTACATTTTCTGTTATTTGACTTCAATATTATATGATCAGAGAACCTGATCCCTGGGTTATAACTTTCTGAAAATTAAGATATTCCTTATACCCTAATACATGCTCAGTTTTTATAAGTCTTCCATGAAGACTTCCATTTGTAAATATATCATCCTTCTTGAAGAATTCTTCTGTCTTCTGCATTAACCATTTTTTTTCAGGGCATTACTGGTCTCTGTGCCCTACTTGGCACCTCTCTTTCACGTTACAAGTTTTCCTCAACATGTGAAGATTCTTGCTGATCCAGTTGTAATTGTAAAGAGAATACAGTAATCAGTACTGATTGTAGACAGGTTTCCTCAAAACTACCAAGGTGGTAAATACATTTATACTACAAAGCATGGACTTATAATGAGTGAGCAGGGTACATTTAGTGTATGATTCAAATCCATTATTTTTCTCCTTGGCCTCAATGCTCATACACAGTCTTCAGAGACAGACTTCCACACACACACACACACTTTATTACCAACGTGTCTTTTGCCAATTGTAGCATAAAAGTTATAACTTGGCCTCAATGCTCATACACAGTCTTCAGAGACAGACTTCTACACACACACACACACACACACACACACACACACACACTTTATTACCAATGTGTCTTTTGCCAATTGTAGCATAAAAGTTATAAGCCCTATCTACTCTGGGACTGGCCCACTTCTGGCAATCTTTCAGTTCAACTGTTCATGAACCATCCCAGAGCCCACTATTATTGACTTGGAAATGGGGTTTTTTCCTAACTTCTACTGGAAATAAAAGCACACACCTCTTTCATGTCACTCCACTCTAAGTTCCACGAAGGTGGGTAACGTATGTCTTTCTCATTTATAATTATCACTGTTACCTAACAGCTATGAGTAGTGTCTGGTATTAAATAAATATAAATGTATGCATATTTGATTTTGCTATCAATGTGATATCATCTATTTCTTAACCTTATGGAAAGTCCTCAAATTTCTGGTCCACTGACGAAACCCCTCTGCTGCTGCCCTGACTTTTTCTGCATTTAAAATTGTTTTCTGTCCCTACAGTTGATTGGAACAATTTTGAAAATGAAATTTTAAAGATATAGGGAAGTAAACAAATGTGCTTAATTATGTTGAAGGTGTAGATAAGTTCCCTGAAGTTTGATTTACTGTGGCACTTAACACTCACATTCAAAATTCAGCTACTATATATTTTCCAAATTAAACAATAAACATACCCAAACTAATTGACTCCAAATACTCTATCAGTTCTACCATGAGCTACAAATGACTGTTTATAACATTAATATGATTAAGAAAGATAAATCAGAATCTGTTAAATAAATCATTTTTTTCAAAATAAATACAGTTGTTGTTTCATACCTGGCCAGCACTGAAGATCTGAACAAATACTTTTAAGAGTTCTTGAATGTTGTCTGTACAAGCAAGAGGAACGTAAAGTACTAAACATATCTAAGTAACCTGGAGGAAAATTGAAAAAAGTGAGTTTTTTATTTACCAAGCTACAAAAAAGTCACAAAACATAATAATTTTACCAAATATTATAAAAACAAAAGTATGAGTTTAGCCTTTTATTTGTTCATGTGGCTCTGCTTTTAGAAATTTTTAAAAACACTGTAAATCTAATATAGTTCTTCATCTCTTTACTATCAGTTATCCATTATATTATCTTTTTCATCTGATATATGACAATAGCTGCCAATGAAATTAAATTCAAACCAAAAGGTAAAAGATACATATATTTACCTAAAGTAACTTTTTGTTAAGAGTATGAAGAGATAAAGAACTGCTACCTCCTAGGGACAATTTCAAAAACTCAAACAAATAATGTGATTAAACACTGTAAACCAGAAGCACAGTTATCTTTCTCTCTCAAAGCTTCCAGTCACTGGGTTGGAAAACAGTTCCTTTCATAGCTGGAAGCCATCAACTTTGGTGATCCTTTGAATTCCCATTGATGGGCCCCATGCTACTTTACATCCATGATCCTAGGGAAAAAATAAACAGGAGCAACAGAAACTGGTTCCCAACATCCCAGTCAGAATTCAGGGATTTTCCTAGGAATCAACAAACCCCTTCCTAATACCTCTGCCTGCTTAAGCCAAGAAAAGAGGTATCAAGGAACCTTAAAAGGAAATGTAAATATGCAGACCAGAAGAGCAATACTACTACTACTACACAACAATGATACTAACAAATATTTTACTCTACTGAACACTTACTATGAGCCAAGTAACATAGTATGGGCTAAGTAAACTATTTAGATTATTTCATTTGATCCTGCAAAGTGAGATAAGGAGTTTTTCCTCATGCTTCATATGAGAAAACAGCAGTTTACTCGAGGAATAAAGTAAATGCCACAGCCACTCAGTGGCAGGATTGAGTCTGATCCTCGTCTGCTCCTCACCCTTAAAAACTGAGCCTCAGGATTTCTCTCAGGAAGGAGGTAATATAACATAAAAAATAATAGAAGCAGATTTTTAATCCAAGCCCCCAAGCTCAAAAACTTCATTTTTCTCACTCTTGAATTCTTTACTTATCCTACAACCCATTTTTGAAATAAAGGCAATAGAATGATTAGTAAACGAATTAAGTTTGTACAAAGTATGGCTTTAATCAAACCTTTATCACAAAACTAATTCAACTTGCACTTTTGTTCCTGGGCTGTTATAGCTTGTACTGATTTTTAAAATCTGTTCTTCCATCAATAAAAAAAACAAGTATTTTGATAAGTTCTAACATTCATTGTTTAAGTATCATCCAAAAAGAAATTCATGAAGCTGAAACCCCTTCTACAAACTACCCACTTATTGTTAACACCTGATTGTTACAAGACTTAAATAAGAAAATATAGACATTCTTTAAGAAAAAAAAGGACTATGACTATTTCTTCAATGTATTTTCAGAAACTAGTAGGGTTCTTGGATCTAATGTTTGTAACGTAAAATTAAAACAATACTCCGCTATTCCACAATCTGTGTAGTATGCTACGGTAGATCCTGGGACAAATAAAAAACCCAAGTGGAAAAACTAGTAATTTAGGAAGATTAAATTTCATTTGGTAAAGTCTAAATACAGTCTATACTTTAAATGTATTGTAGCAATGTTAATTTCTTACTTTTGACAAACACACCATATTTAAGCAGGCAGTTAACATTAGAGGAAGCCAGGTGAAGGAAAAATGGGAACTCAGTACTATCTTTGCAACTTTTCTGTAAATCTGAAATTATTCCAATACGAAAAGTTATCAAGGAAAGGAAAGGAAAAGAAAGGAAAAGAAAGGAGAAAGGAAAGAGGAAAGGAAAAGAATGGAACGGAACTCAGGAAAGAACCTGACACACAGTACATGTTAATAAATGCTATCTGTTAAATTATTAGTAACTATGACAGCTTACTTAAATTGTAACAAAAAACACACCAACCTACCATATTTATTTTCAAAGAAGGACTGTGCAGAGACATGAGATGTATGCCAATGGGAAGAAATGCTCTTGCCTTTACAAAATCCAGGAAGTAAACTGTCTACCAGTTGATCAATCTGTCCAATTTTTAATTCAGATAATCCAAGGTCTCTTAAATTAAGTACAGGCTGTAAAAGATTGAGTCAACAAAGTTAGCATTATTATCAAGATATTTAACTTAAAGAGTTCCTGTTAGTTGAAAAATTATGGATTAAAAAAAACTAACAAAGGTATTAATCTTCTTTTCTAATATTTAAAAACTAAATTGGAAAAAAATAAAAAATAAACTGGTGCAGATATTTTTTTTTAAGATTTTATTTATTTATTTGTCAGAGAAGAGAGAGAGAGCACAAGCAGGGGGAGCGGCAGGCAAAGGGAGAAGCAGGCTCCCCGCTGAGCAAGAAGCCAGAAGTGGGACTCCATCCCAGGATCCTGGGATCATGACCTGAGCCAAAGGCAAACACTTAACCCAATGAGCCACCCAGGTGTCCCTGGTGCAAATATTTTTATAGTTCTAGTTTTATGGAGGTCAGTCATGTGGGGTTTGACAAAGATTAAAAATATTTTCCAAATAGTGTCTCTAAGTTATGGACATTTAAAGCTTCCTTCAGTTTCTAATGTCCATAAACAAAAGCCCATTTGATTAAAAAAAAAAAAAAAAAAGGACAGAGGACATCTCACTCCTCTGGTCTCAGTGCTGAGATCCTTTTTTGTACTGAGAGGTTCTATATTACCCACATCTAACTTCTAATAAGGAGGAAAATTGAACAAAGTAAAAAATATGTGAAAACCAGGCAAGCAAATACACTCACATTAAAACAGTTCTAAACTAACTACAAATAGGATAGAAGCTGAGTTATTTTCTTGTCCATAGGAGCTGTCAGGAAGACATGAAAGACAAATAAAAATAAGCCCCAGACAGCTAAAAGTTCAAGGAAGGGTAGTAAAAATAAACAGAACAAGTAAAGTATCAGCTTCTGAAGACTGAAGTGAAGTTAGATCCATAAAATTTCACACACAAAAAAATGAAGTTAGATCCATGGATTATATAGCTTTGGACTGATGTCCAGGGGTTTCTCACTTACTAGCTCTTTGACAAATCATTCATATTCTTAGAATCAATTTCCTCATTAGTAAAATGCCTACGAAACATGCCCTGCTACTTCACAACAAGATGGTATGGATCAATGGAAAAGATCATGCCAAGCTCATCTGACATCCTAACACAAAGACAAGGATAGTTAAAGGCATGATGAAATAAAATATTTAAAAGTGCTCTTTATTAAAAACTACACAATGTAAAGCATATTATTAAAATGAAAACAGCAGGACTAGAATACTCAAAAGCTACTTTTCAAAAGTTATCTTTTTTTTTTTTTTTTAAGATTTTGACAGAGAGAGACACAGAGAGAGAGAGGAGACACAGAGAGAGAGAGAGGGAACACAAGCAGGGGGAGTGGGAGAGGGAGAAGCAGGCTTCCGCTGAGCAGGGAGCCCAATGTGGGGCTCGATCCCAGGACCCTGGGACCATGACCTGAGCCGAAGGCAGATGCTTAATGACTGAGCCACCCAGGCGCCCTCAAAAGCTATCTTTTATTATTTTTTTGAGTAGGCTCCACGCCCAGCATGGAGTCCAACATGGAGCCCAATGCAGGGCTTGAACTCGTGACCCTAAAATCAAGACCTGATTCAGCTCTGATCAAGAGTCAGACGCTTAACCGAAGGGGCCGCCCAGGCGCCCCTCAAGAGCTATCTTTTAAAATGGGAAGCCCAAACGTCTATTTACAATACAAAGACTTCAAAAGGGAAATGCAGATTAACTTAAAATTATTTCCCTTTCTTATTGGCTGTCAGGTCCTTGGAATGTAAAGAGAAATAAGGTACATGTAAGCACAGCAATTATCATACAACATAGTAACTGCTATTACAAAGATATTTAAAACAAAAGTGGTGGGGTGCCTGGGCGGCTCAGTCGTTGGGCGTCTGCCTTTGGCTCAGGTCATCCCAGGGTCCTGGGATCGAGCCCCGCATTGGGCTCCCTGCTCCGCGGGAAGCCTGCCTTTCCCTCTCCCTCTCCTGCTCCCCCTGCCTGTGTTCCCCCTCTCGCTGTCTCTCTTTGTCAGATAAATAAAATCTTAAAAACAAAAACAAAAAAACAAAAGTGGTAAGAGAACAGAACAACTAATTTCCTAAGTCAGATACAGCTTCACTGAGGTAATACCTACTTTGCAAAATGATGGGAAGCCTTGGGATAAGGGACAAACAAAATATCATCAAAGCACCTGGAATGTTTCAGATGTCCAAAGATGAAAGAATGAACTAGATGGGCAATGGTCAAATTGTAAAGAGGCTTGGGCGCCTGGGTGGCTCAGTTGGTTAAGCGACTGCCTTCGGCTCAGGTCATGATCCTGGAGTCCCGGGATCGAGTCCCACATCGGGCTTGCTGCTCAGCAGGGAGTCTGCTTCTCCCTGTGACCCTCTTCCCTCTCGTGCTCTCTATCTCTCATTCTCTCTCTCAAATAAATAAATAAAAAATCTTAAAAAAAAATTGTAAAGAGGCTTGTCTGAATTTAATTCTATAGCTAATATGATTAGTTTTGTTTTATTGCCAGAAAATAGAAGATAAAGATAATAAACTGGATAAAAAATGGCTGATGGAACAAGAGAAAATTGGTATGAGCCTGAACCAAGCCCTACCTAAAAATAACAAATTACAGACAATAGACATATGAGAAAACCAATAGAGGATTGACAGGAAGAAGGGTTCTGAATCTAGTTAATCAATTTATTGTCTCCTAGCTCCTTTCTTTGCCAGCTGGGACAATGTTAAGCTTTGTCAGTAAAGAGCCCTGGAGACTCTGTAAGAGCAAAGTGTTTTTGTTCCTGGCTCTGGTGTGCTCATTCAGCAGGCTCCTATCTGGAGCACCCATGGTTTCTCTAGCATCTGGCTGCCACTTGTGTAGCTTCTCCAAAACTTGGCCCCTACAGTCAACAGCGGCTAGCACTAGCAGCTTTTCAGTAAGAGACATTCCCAGGAACAGCTTTCCCTGCTACCAGGGATGGCAGATTTCCAGCAAGTGCAGCAAGCGTGACATCGGTGACTTAGCCACTCGGGGAGCCAAGGCCATGCCCTCTTCCAATAAGGTCAGGACCTCAGCCCGCGGGTGAAGAACTCTTCCTGCCATGCTCCATCTCGGTTCTAAGAGCATAAGCTACTCCTTAAATCTTCTAGTACCGTGTATTTCATTTATTTTTTTTCAAGATTTTATTTATTTATTTGAGAGAGAGAATGAGAGATAGAGAGCACCGAGAGGGAAAAGGGTCAGAGGGAGAAGCAGACTCCCTGCCGAGCAGGGAGCCCGATGTGGGACTCGATCCCAGGACTCCAGGATCATGACCTGAGCCGAAGGCAGTTGCTTAACCAACTGAGCCACCCAGGCGCCCAGTACTGTGTATTTTAGAGTTTACTTATTACTAGCCAATCCCCAGTTATTCCAATTCCCTAAACAAATAGGGTTTTAAAAATATTAAACTAAAAAATTACACTAATTTTTAGCATTAAACTTTCACTGTTCAAATAATTATGTGGTTTCTCTCTCCTGGTTGGAGCCAGACTGATAAAGAGGGGCTAAATCCACTGTAAGTTCAAATAACTAGAAATGTGAGAATAGCCAAGTTTGGACATCTTAATTTTGAGGTCCCTGAAATTCTCTCCAGAGGGGTATTTTAACAAGACACTAAATAAATGACTTCAAAGATTTAAAGTGAATTTAGGGTTGGAGATATATTTGGGAGTTATCAGCATATATATACCCACACATATGTATGTGTGAAAATGGGTAACATGACTTGGGAGAATGTACGTAACAAAAATTAGATCAAGGATAAATGCACAGCACACCAAATATTTAAGGGGCTGGCAACAAAAAAAACAAGCCAGCAAAACAGAAAGAGAAAAACCATCATCAATGTAACATCACTCAATACATGGGAGTATTTTGAAAATAGTGAATGTTCAGCAAGACCAGATGCTAAGGAAATGTTTAAAAAGATGTGGCTTTTTAAAAAGGCCTGAATTTATTTTTTTTAAAGATTTTATTTATTTATTTGAGAGAGAGAATGAGATAGAGAGAGAGAGCATGAGAGCGGGGAGGATCAGAGGGAGAAGCAGACTCCCCGCTGAGCAGGGAGCCTGATGCCGGACTGGATCCCGGGACTCCAGAATCATGACCTGAGCCGAAGGCAGTCGCTTAACCAACTGAGCCACCCAGGCGCCCTAAAAAGGCCTGAATTTAGCATGAAGGAATCAACAACTTTAGCAAAATAAAGTCTGTAAAATGGTACAAATAGCCAAACTATGTACTTAAGCAAGTACAGTTACAAGTTCAGACTACTATTTCAAGAAGTCTGAAAACAAAAGGAAAATGAGTCAGTAGCTTTTGAAGGAAGTTGAAGGGAAGGTTTTTAAAATTACATTGTGGAGTCGATGTTTGGATAAGTAAGACTTGAAAGCAAAGCCACCACACAGCAAAGGAGGTGAGAGTAGAGATGAGGTAGGATACTTAAGGAGAGGGGCGCCTGGGTGGCTCAGTTGGTTAAGCATCTGCCTTTGGATTGGGTCATGACCCCAGGCTTCTGGAATCAAGCCCCACATCGGGCTCCCTGTTCAGCAGGAAGTCTGCTTCTCCCTCTCCCCTACTTGTGCTCTCTCACTCGCCCTGCTCTCTAATAAATAAATAAAATCTTAAAAAAAAAAAAAAGGATGCTTGAGGTGCCTGGGTGGCTCAGTCATTAAGTGTCTGCCTTCGGCTCAGGTCGTGATCCCAGGGTCCTGGGATTGAGCCCTGCATCGGGCTCCCAGCTCAGTGGGGAGTCTGCTTCTCCCTTCCCCTGCTCGTGTGCTCTCTCTCTCTCAAAAATAAATGAAATCTTTAAAAAATATATATATAGAAAATGTATGGCATAACAAGTCCATAAAAACTATTAAATGAACAAAGCAGAATTTAAATCAGTATATACAGAATAATCCAATTATAAAATTAAAAAGTACAGGAACGCCAGAGTGGCTCAGTTGGTTAAGCGTCCCAACTCTTGATCTTGGCTCTGGTCTTGATCTCATGGGCTCCATGTTGGGCCCATATGAAGTCTACATAAAAAAAAAGTGTAAGAGAAAAAGAGACTTGACATGTAAATACAAAATGTTAATAGCATTATCTCCGGGGAGCAGGATCACAGGAGACTTATTTCTTCCACCTATATAGTATTTTCCAAGATTTCTAAAAGGAACACAATATTGCTATATGTAGCAATTTTGATACATGTATTTTCATCAGTCAGGCTCTCTTGGAGTATAATTTGGGACAGGGTTATCACCACAGGAGAAAGACAATGGACTGCCTATAGAAAGAAGCAATAGGAATTGGGTAAATGTTACAAAAGGAAAGTTTAAAGACGTTGAAGAACAAACTTTTCATCTAACTAAAATTTTATCCCAAGGCTGACTCCAACCCTTCTAAGAAGTGAATAGTTTTTCAACTCCTCCTCTACTATTCTTTGCCATAGCCCCTGATACCAGGACTAAGAACATAAGTTACTTATGGATTAAAGAGGTTTTTAGGAAATTTAACTAGCAATGATAATGTTTTCTATGAAAAATGTATTCTGAGCTACATGCAGCTATCTTACTAATAAACCCTGTAAACACAAAGGTTCCTAGGCTGTGAATTCCCTGTATCCTAGGAAACACTGATTTTATAATCCTCTGAATACTGAAAATAGTTTCATAGTGTATGTATTTCACCTTCAGGTACCTATATTCTAACTGCTCAGTTACACTGAACACGCCCATAAGGCAGCAGATGGTAACTTCTTACTAATCCACCTTCCTTGAGACTTGGGAGGTAATTATGGTTAGTTAATTGTGGGTTCACTGCTACTGCTGGAGCAATACAAAATATCTAAATGGTATCACACAACTAGTAATCTAGGAAGTGAATACCAAATACACTTCCACATGAATTTTTTTTTTTTAAGGTAGGGTCCATGCCCAACATAGGGCTCAAACTCATGACCCTGAGGATTAAGAGTCGCCTTCTCTACCAACTGAGCCAGCCAGGCACCACTGCCAAATGAAATTTTTAATAAATGTTAAAGAATAAAACAAACTAACTTTTCTATATGTACAAAAAGTCAGAATTAGACATCTTTAATCATAAAGGAGATAAGCTGAAGACAGAAACGACCTTGTCACAAGTGCCTAACCATAGAAAGACATTTCAGACATGCTTCCAACATACTAAATCAAAAACACTGTTTCTCACACAATCAGGGTAAAAACTATTACCTCATTGCCAGTAGCCTCATGGTCAGGAACTACATCTCGATGGTGGTTTTGTGAAGCTGACACACTGACAGAAATAGATGTGTTTTTTGGTGAATGGAAGGCATTGATGAGGTGACTCAGAGGAACTGTAACCTAAAAGATAAAAGCTGAAATTCAGTAGTGTGCTTTCTAAATTAAAACAGAAAAAATCTTTTTATTGTCAGGATCTGGGACTTGTAAAATGTAAAACATACACTGTATACCAGGACTATATATTAAAAAATGAAAATACTCAGATGTATTGCTAACAGGAAAAAACAGGTAAAATCTTCCAGGACAGTATTCTGGCTATATGAATCAAAAGTATTAAAAATATATATTTTATTTCCCATTAATCTAATTTCTAGTAGTTTATTCTAAGGAAACAATCTGAAAAGTGCTTGTATATGCATAGATGACAATTTTCATTAAAACATTTAAAAAGCACTGGAAGAGCAGAAATGCTCACCATTAAAAGAGTGGGCTAAGTAAATGATACCACCACAAAATGAAGTATTTCAGACTTAAAAAAAAAAAGCTAGCATATATCCAGAATTTTATTCTTCTCAACTTCCTCACCACCATCCTGTTCTCATCCTATTCTAAGTCACCATTATCTATATGCAGATTTTCACAATAGCCCTCCTAACTACTCTCCCTGAACCTGCTCTATTAAAAACAAAGTCAGGGACGCCCGGATGGCTCAGTCCTTAAGCGTCTGCCTTGGGCTCAGGTCATGATCCCAGAGTCCTGGGATCAAGCCCACATCAGGCTCCCTGCTCAGCAGGAGGCCTGCTTCTAACCCTCTCCCACTCCCCCTGCTTGTGTTCCCTGTCTCTCTGTCAAATAAATAAATCTTTAAAAAAAAAAGAAAAAGTCAGATCTCATCGCTCCTCTGCTCAAAACCCTCCCAATGGCTTCTCTTCCCACTCACAATAAAAGCAGAAGTCCTGAGCACTATGACACAGAAAGCCCTCTATGGTTATTACCTCTCCAAATTTATCCACCACTATGTTCTCCTTCATTCTCTTTCCTCCTGCCATATTGGCCTCCTTGCTGTTCCTGGAACACACCTAGCAAGCCCTCGCCTCAAGGACTTTGCATTGTTTTATTCCCTTTTGTATAGCTTGCTCTCCGACTTCCTTCAGTTCTTAACTCAAATGTCATCTTTTGAGTCTTTTCCCTAGCCAACCTATTTAAAATTTCAACAACCCTCCCCTAAAAAATATTCCTTATCCCTTTTCACTACTCCATTTTCTCTTCTTGACACTTTCAGTATCTAACACACTTTATACATAATCTACTTGTTTATCTATACGTTATTTCTCGTTTCTCTCTCTCAACCAATTCTGACACCAGCTGGTTGTCCAACAATCCAATTCTGAAACTAATTACCCAGTGTTACCATAGAACCCATAAGTTAAAGGCTCAGCCCCACAAGTCTGTTCCCATTTCAGATACCAGTCGCAAGTCCTAAGCCATTCATACTTCTGATCTACCAGCTATAAATCAGGGTTTCCTCAACCTCCTCCCCAGGTTTGATAATTTGCTAGAACTTACAGAACTAAGGAATATACTTTACATTTACTGGTCTATTACGGAAGGAAGGAAGGAAGGAAGGAAGGAAGGAAGGAAGGAAGGAAAGGAGGGAGGGAGAAAGTGGGAGGTAGGGAGTAAGGAAGGAAGGAAAAGAAAATGAGAAAGGAAAAGAGACGAAAGGAAAGGAAGGGAAGGGAAGGAAGGAAAGGAATGGGGCGCCTGGGTGGCTCAGTCAGTTGAGTATCTGCCTCCAGCTCGGGTCGTGATCTCAGGGTCCTGGGATGAAGCCCCGCATCAGGTTCTCCACTCAGCTGAGAAGTCGGCTTCTCCCACTCCCTCTGTGATCTCTCTTGCTTTCGTGCCCTCTCAAAAAAATAAATAAAATCTTTAAAAAGAAAAGGTAAGAAGGAAAGGCCAGATGAATAGGTACAGCCACAAGGGTGCAAAAGCACAAGATGTGGCGTGTCCTACCCTTCTGCACAGTGAATCTCTGCACTGAATCTCACTGTTGAAGAGTTTCTATAGAGATCAATCCCTAGGCCAGCCCTCCCCTCCCAAAAGCTAGGGGGTTAGGGCTGAGAGTTCCCACCTTCTAATTACTAGGTCTTTCAGGTGACCAGCTCAGCCCTGAGGCTGTCTAAAGACCCTATCCTAAGTCACCTCATAAGCATAATTCCAGATGTGAGCCAAAGAGGTGCCTTAAGACACTCTTATCACATAGGAAATTCCAAGGGTTTTAGGAGCTTCATGCCAAGAAATGGAAACGAAGACCAAATATTTACTTTTTATTATATACTACAGTCTCCCACTAAAATGTAAGTCTGATGTGGCAAAGGATTTTTTTTCTACTCTATTTTACTTTATTTATACAATTATTTAATGTAAAACTGTTAACAGAAAGAGGTGGCCCTGGAAAAAGACAGACACAACTGTCTTGACATAAGGCCCCCTAGCCATCTTGTGAAAGAATGTAAGAACAGCCACTATCAGGACAGGAGTCTAATCTTATCAGGGACAATAAATCAGTGGTAAAGCTCCCAGAGTTCAAAAGTGAAGATTGACCTTCTTGAGTTATCTTTGCAGGATCTAAATCCCTTTAACCCTCAGATATTGAACCAACTGGAGCCAGAAAACTGATGATACTACCCCTTGCTGGCCCTTGTGACTCTGATCTGGACTCAGTCACTTTAAGACGACTTTTGCCCCAATTCCATGATGTGTTCCCCATTCCACAAGCCTCGTCATGAATATGTATGAACCTTTACCCTAAAACTTTCCCAATTTTGTTATTCAGGGAGACACTGTTTTGGGAAAGATGCCTAATGTTCTCCTTTACTTGCTGCAAGTAAAACCTTCCCTTTTCCCATTCTTTGGCTTGGTTGTGTCTCTTGGTTTGACATTCACCAAGAGATAAACCCAGTTTTCAGTAACAATGTTTTTACACAATACTCACATAACTTACATACTTTAGATTTTCTTTCTCTGTTTTATCCATACTGTATCCCAATGCAACAATAATGCACACACAGTGATGCCAAATAAATATTTCTTGTGTAAATGAATAAATTAAATGGGTTCTTACATACAGCCATACCTCATTTTATTGTGCTTCACTTTACTGCACTTCGCAAATACTGCATTTTTTTATAAATTGAAGGTTTGTGGTCACACTACATCAAGCAAGTCTTTTGGCACCATTTTTCTAGTAGCATTTGCCCACTTCATGTCTCTTTGTCACATTTTGGTAATTCTCACAATATTTCAAACTTTTTCATTATTATTATATTCGTTATGGTTACCTATGATTAGTGATCTTTGATGTTAATAGTGTAACTGTTCTGGTATGCCACGAACCACACCTATATAAGACATTGAGCTTCATCAGTAACTGTTTGTGTTCTGACTGCTCCACCAATGGGCCCTTCCCATCCCTCTCCCTCTCCTTGGGCTTTCCCATTCCCTGAGACACAATATTGAAATAGGGGCAATTAATAACCCTACAATAGCATTTAAGTGTTCCAGTGAAAGGAAGAGTCACACATCTCTCACTTTCAATCAAAATCCAGACATGATTAAGCCTGATAAGGAAAGCATGTTGAAAGCCAAGATAGCCTAAAAGCTAGGCCTCTTGTACTTTGCCAAGTTGTACATGCAAAAGAAAAGTTCTTGAAGGAAATTAAAAGTGCTATTCTGGTGAACACACAAATAATAAAAAAGCAAATAGCCTTCTGACTGAAAGTTTTAGTAGTCTGGATAGAAACCAACCACAACATTCCCTTAAGCCAAAGCCTAAGTCAGAGCAAGGCCCTAACTGTATTTAATTCTATGAACGCTGAGAGAGGTGAAGAAGCTGAAGAAAAGTCTGAAGCTAGCAGAGGTTGGTTCATGAAGTTTAAGAAGCCGTCGCCGTTAACATAAACGAGCAAGGTGAAGCAGCAAATACTGATATAAAAGCTACCGCAAATTATCCAGAAGATCTAGATGACACAGAGAACTAATGAATAACTACACTAAACATTTTCTTTAAGAAACTGCCTTCTGGTCTAAGATGCCATCTCATAACTAGAGAGAAGTTAATGCCTGGCTTCAAAGCTTCGAAGGACAGGCTGACTCTCTTGTTAGGGACTAATATAGCTGACTTTAAGTTGAAGCCAATGCTTATTTACCATTCTGAAAATCCTAGGCCCTTAAGAATAGTATTGAATCTACGCTGCCTCTGCTCTATAAATGGAAAAAACAAAGCCTGGTCGACAGCACATCTATTTATGATATGATTTACTGAATACTCTAAGCCCCCTGTTAAGAGACCTACTGCTCATAAAAAAATGATTCCTTTCAAAATATTACTGCTCACTGACCGTATATTTGGCTACCCAAGAGCTCCGTTAGATGTGTACAACTAGATTAATGTTGCATTCACATGTGCTAACACGACATCCATTCTGCAGCCCATGTGTCAAAAGCACTTTGACTCTCAAGTCTTATTATTTAAGAAATACATTTTGGAAAGGCTACAGCTGCCATAGTGTGTGATTCTTCTTATGGATCTGGGGAAAGTAAACTGAATACCTTCTGGAAAAGGATTCACCATTTCAGATGGCATTAAGAACTTTTTCATAGGAAGAGGTCAGAATATCAACATTAACCAGGGTTAAGGTTGAGGGGGTTAAGAAACCTCACTGGAGGAAAGTAATTGTAAATGTGGTGGAAATACGAAAAGAACTAGAAGTGGACCCTGAAGATGTGAGTGAGGCGCTGCAATCCCATGATCAAACTAAGAGTGATGAGCTGCTTCTTATGGATGAGCAAAGAAAGTGGTTTCTCTCTTTTTTTTTAAAGATTTTATTTATTTGAGGGCACCTGGGTGGCTCAGGTTAAGCCTCTGCCTTCAGCTCAGGTCATGATTTCAGGGTCCTGGGATTGAGTCCCACATGGGGTTCCCTGCTCGGTGGGGAGCCTGCTTCTCCCTCTACCCCTCCCCCTTGCTCATGATCTCTGTCTCTCTCTCTCAAATAAATAAAATCTTAAAAAAAAAATCCTTAAAAAAAAAGATTTTATTTATTTGAGAGAGAGTGAGTGAGAGAGAGTGCGCACGCACACAAGCTGGGAGGGGAGGCAGAAGGAGAGGGAGAATCAGACTCCCCGGCCAAGCAGCATGACCTGAACCGAAGGCAGACGCTTAGCCAACTAAGCCACCCATGTGCCCCAAGAAAGTGGTTTCTTGAGATGGAATCTACTCCTGGTGAAGATGCTGTGAAGATCGTTGAAAAGACAACAAAGAATTTAGACTATTACATAAACTGAGTTGATTAGGAAGAAGGGTTTGAGAGGATTCAGTCCAATAATGAAAGAAATTCTACTGTGGGTCAAATGCTGTCAAATAGCATCACATCTTACAGAGAAATCATTCATGAAAGGAAGAGTCCATCGATACTGCAAACTTCACTGTTGTCTTATTTTAAGAAATCACCACAGCCACTCCCCACCTTCATTAGCCACTACCCTGATCAGTCATCAGCCATCAATTGTTAAGGCAAGACCCTACCAGCAAAAAGATTATGAATTGTTGAAAGCACAGACAATGGGCGAGCCTGGGTGGCTCAGTAGGTTAAGTGCCCAACTCTTGATTTCGGCTCAGGTCATGATTTCAGTGTTATGAGATGGGAGCCATACTCAGCAGGGAGGCGCTTGAGATTCTCTCCCTCTCCTTCTCCCTCTGCCCCTCCCCCCACTCACGTGTGTATGTGTTCTCTCTCTCAAAATAAATGCATCTTTCTTTTTTTAAAAGATTTTATTTATTTATTTGACAGAGAGAGACACAGCGAGAGAGGGAACACAAGAAGGGGGAGTGGGAGAGGGAGAAGCACGCTTCCCGTGGAGCCTCATGTGGGGCTGGATCCTCTGGGATCATGACCTGGGCCAAAGGCAGACGCTTAATGACTAAGCCACCCAGGCACCCCAAAATAAATGCATCTTTAAAAAAAAAAAGCACAGGGACACCTGGGTGGCTCAGTCGTTAAAGCGTCTCCTTCAGCTCAGGTCATGATACCAGGGTCCTGGGATCGAGCCCTGCATTGGGCTCCCTGCTCCACAGGAAGCCTGCTTCTCCCTCTCCCACTCCCCCCTGCTTGTGTTCCCTCTCTCACTGTCTCTCTCTGTCAAATAAATAAATAAAATCTTCAAAAAATAAAATAAAATAAAATAAATTTTAAAAAAAGCACAGATGATGGTTAGCATTTTTAAGCAATAAAGTATTTTTTAAAGTATTACATTATTTTTAGACACCTAATAGATCATAGTATAGCGCAAACATAGCTTTTAGATACACTGGGAAATCAAAAATTCATTTGTCTCATGTTACTGTAATACTTCCTTTACTGTGGTAGTCTTGAACCAAACCCACAGTATCTTCAAGGCATGCTTGTCTGCCAGGTTTTGTACTATGTGCTTTATTTATATTATCTCATTTAATCCTTAAAACAAGCATAAACATTACTATTTACTTCATTCAGCAAGAATTTAGACAGGTTCAGTGGCATGTTCAAAGTCACACTCAGCAAGTTAAGTGTATGAACAAAGATTCTAACCAAGATAATCTGACTCCAGATTCCACTTAAAGTTTTCATTTCATAATTACTGATAAGAGAAATAAATTCACAATATGTTGTAAAATAAAAAAATGGTTAAATGTAAAACTACAACTTTTTTAAAAAAGTATGCATACACAGGGCACCTGGGTGGCTTGGTTGGGCGTCTGCCTTCGGCTCAGGTCGGGGTCCCAGGGTCCTGGGATCAAGTCCCGCATTGGGCTCCCTGCTCAGCTGGGAGTTTGCTTCTCCCTCTCCCACTGCCCCTCCCCCCATTGTTCTCTGTCTCTCAAATAAAGTCCTCTAAAAAAAGTATGCATACACATATTTGTATAGAGGTAAAAAGTACGAAGGAGGGGCGCCTGAGTGGATCAGTAATGAAGCGTCTGCCTTTGGCTCAGGTCATGGTCCCAGGAGTCCTGCATCCAGCTCCCTGCTCGGCAGGAGGCCTTCTTCTCCCTCTCCCACTCCCCCTGCTTGTGTTCCCTCTCTCGCTGTGTCTCTCTCTGTCAAATAAAATCTTAAAAAAAAAGTATGAAAGAATATATTCTACAATATGATGTCTGTGCAATGAGATTATGGAGGATTTTTATTTTCTTATCTGTATTTTTCTTTTTGGTATTTTTGGCAATGAGCATGTATTACTTTTACAGTGAGAAAGAAACAACAAGATCTTTTAAAACTACAGGATAAAAATTATTAAGATACATATTTTCTGCCTATTTCTTCGAAAAGCTTTATTTCAATCAGTTATAGCTCTTCTCATTCAAAAAGATTTAAACTGCTAAAAGATGGTTTAATCTCTTCTCAATGAAAAAGTTCACCTTTTGTATCTTTCCTAACTTCAGTTTAAATTCAGGCATATTCATGGGGCGACTGGGTGGCTCAGTCGGGTGAAGCGTCGGCCTTCAGCTCTGGTCATGATCTCAGGGTCCTGGGATCGAGTCCCACATCGGGCTCCCTGCTCGGCGGGAAGCCTGCTTCTGCCTCTGATCCCCTCCCCTCTCATGCTGTGTCTATTTCTCTCTCTCAATTAAATAAATAAAACCTTAAAAAAAATAAATTCAGACATATTCAATGGATTAAGCAACCAGGAATTACAAATGTTTACCATCTTTCAAAGCATAAAATGCATAAGGGTCCTATATGAGCCCAGTTAAGCCTGCCTATAGTACACAAAATATCTTCACCATCTCTACCAACATCACATACCACTAACTCTCCATCCAGCTGATGATACATTCTCCTAAAATTGAGTCTTCTTGATATAAACTTCTTGAAGTTCAGTTTTTTAAAAGGTTTAATACTGTTTTCAACAGGTCAAGTCAGACTTCTTTTTCAAACAACTGGTAGGACTCCTCCAGATGTAAGCGAGGATGCAATAGGAAGTTACTCAAGTAAGAGGGCGGAAAGCTATCAGCAGAAGAGAGGAAGGAAAGGGACAAAAGCAGGGAAGGAATAGGTTTTGTTTTGTAGAACCAACAGTTCCAGCCAAGGAGACATGTTTCACCTGGGAGCCCCTTGCTAGCTGTGTCTCCCCTGACAGCCCCTTATGGGAGCCAGTATGAGCTGGACTGGACCTGACGAACTGCAGAGAAGCCCCTCTGACTTGTCCTGAAGTTACCTTTAGCTCATTATACTACCAAGATCTCCTAGAGGCGGAGCTTTCCACCATTTTTTTGAACTAGCATGTTGACATTCTGGGCATGAGTAATTGAACCAACGTGCTTAGGTGAATTCCCTGCCCCACCCCCTAATACACTGAATAAAAGCTTCCCTATACTAACCCCACCAAGAGAGTGCTTTGAGAGCCATCTGTCTCCTTACTTGTAACAAGTAATAAAGTTCTTTGTTTTCAACACTCCCTTGGGTTTCCTTCAGTTTGATGCATCTCAAGTGGCAAACCCCTTGAGTTTGGTTACACAGATAGTGTCATATTGGTAAATAACATTTTCATGCATCCGGCCGATCAAACCAGAAACACTTCTTTCCATCATCCCTCATATCCAATCCCTCATTAAATTCTACTCTTTGGGGGCACCTGGGTGGCTCAGTCATTAAGCGTCTGCCTTCGGCTCAGGTCATGATCCCAGGGTGCTGGGATCGAGCCCCGCACTGGGCTCCCTGCTCCGCGGGAAGCCTGCTTCTCCCTCTCCCACTCCCCCTGCTTGCGTTCCTGCTCTATCTCTCTCTCTGACAAATAAATAAAATCTTTAAACAACAAAAAATTCTACTCTTTGAACAAAACAAACAAAAAAAGCTAACTCATCGCCTTCTTTCCATAACCATTGCTTCCACCTTACTGGCACATTATCCCCCTCCTGGATTACTGCAATAACATCCTTAACTGAAAACACTTCTACTCTTGCCCTTCTACATTCTCCATAGAAGCCAGAGTGACCTACTGAAAATGTAAATCTGATCATGGCATTCTGTGCTTAAAAACATTCAATGGTTCCCAATACACTTAAAATGAAATCCGAAGTTCCTTATTAGGGGCGCCTGTGGCTCAGTCGGATAGGTGGACCGTTAAGCGTCTGCCTTCGGCTCAGGTCATGATCCCAGGGTCTTGGGATGGAGTCCTGCGTTGGGATCAAGCCCTGCATAGGGCTCCCTGCTCGGCGGGGAGTCTGCTTCTCCTTCTCCCTCTGCCCCCCCCAATAAATATATAAAATCTTTAAAAAAAAAAAAAAAAAAGCACCTTAATATAACTTCCTGTATGATCTGCCTAAGGCCCCAATCTCATTTCTGTCATCACACCCTTTAATCCCTACATTCTAGCCAGACTGGCCTTATTTTTGTTCCTCCAATCAGCTATTGGAGGGAGGTCTTGGCACCGGGATCCTATTCACGCACTCCCTATCTAGAAAGTAGATTGCTGGTATCCTGGGGCTAGGGGTGTTGGAGTATAATTCCCTATCTCAGGACCTCCAGATATCCTTGCATATACCTGAGATACCTGTTCACTTCCATTCACTCTTCACCTGGCTAACTCCTATTCAATTTTTACTCATATCACCATCAAGATTCCACATTTGTTTTGTCCACCTGGCAGGCACATTACTGATGCCCAATGAATAACTAATCACTTCATTTTCGATTATCCAGCCAGTACTAGCAAAAAACCAAACAAAACCCAAGACAGTGGGGTTACACAAAGAAACGTAATTATATGCTGAAACTAAAGTGTTATAAATTATCTTAAAATCTCAATGTGTTCACAAACTGTTTATTTGCAAAACTGAGAACACCAAAAAAAAAAAAACCTATCAAAATCTTGCCATCAAAAAAAAAAAAAAGATTTTTAGGGGTGCCTGGATGGCTCAGTCGTTAAATGTCTGCCTTGGGGTCAGATCATGATCCCAGAGTCCTGGGATTGAACCCCGCATCGGGCTCCCTGCTTTGCGGGAAGCCTGCTTCTCCCTCTCGCACTCCCCCTGCTTGTGTTCCCTGTCTCGCTGTGTGTGTCTCTCTCTCGAATAAATAAATAAATAAAATATTTTTTTATTTTTAAATGAACCAAGAACAAAACATTGTCACAAGTGATTACTCCTGAAAGAAGACAGTTAAAAACCCTGGGAATGATGTTTTTCTGTCCTATCTTTTGCTTTATGAAAAAATGGAAAAGAGGCTAAATACAAATAGTAACGCAGTCAATAACTTAAAAATATATTTATTAGTCTTTCCTGGCAAGAAGGAAGGAAAGAAAGAATTCGTATACAACATGTTTGAGTTAAATTCCATTTAAAAAGAAAAGAAAGTATTGGGTATCGGGGTTGTTACAGTAAATCCCTAGACAGGTGATAAGATGGAAAGAAAAACATTACTTGCTCCCTTTCCATCTAAGACAAAGGCGTTTCAATCCTCACTCCGCACCCCCCACCCCAGAATGTCCGGCACTGAACAATGCCTAATGGATTCTCTACTAAAAATTCCACGCTATCAACTCGAGAAACCAATGTCTCCATCATATCGATCTCTGCTACATCGTCCGCCTTTTACTCTCAGCCTAGCCGCTGATCTCTTCTCAACCCTAGGACTCGCTTTGCCTTGATCGCTTCCCTCCTAGGAGACCGAACGAGAAACAGCTGCTATGAAACGCAAGCGGCAAACAGGAGTGGAGAAAAAAAGGACCGGAAGCCGGACTCACCTGGGGCTGCACCGTACTCGACAGGGAAAACATCTCCGGGCCCTCAGCGACCTCACCCGCCTGCCGAAAGTGCCCCCTCTGTCCACGGCTCGGCGGGGAGGTGCTGAGCCCTTCCTTCCTTCCTTTTCCCCTCTCCCCTTTGCTCTTACTCTTCCTAGAAACAGAAAATGGCCTCCCCTTCTTACAGCTGCTGCAACGACAGACAATCCGCCCCGGAAGGCAAGGCTCCAACGCAACACTACTTCCGGGGCAGGTGGGCAATAAAGGGGACTACGCCTGTGGTTCCCCCTTTCCGGGACTGACATATCTACTGCAGCCGCTGAGGTACCCTGGCCCGCAAACTCGTTGATGTTCACGTTGACTAATACAAGCGCGGGTTCCCCAAGCTCTCTGGTCTTTTTTTTTTTTTAAGGGGGGACGGCATTGACCCTGTTAAATCTTTGTACACCTAACTTATCAAATCTTCCAGTATATTCTTCTTTTCCGACTGGGCCTTGAGGTACGATAAACTCTTTGGCTACTATTTGGTGCTCTTTACCCTCCCCACAGTAAATCGAAAATTCTTCCTATTGGTCCTAGTCCGCTTCAGTCAGGCAAGTCACATCCTGTTATAGGTCAGATGGCAGGGCCAACCACCGGCTTCCCGCTCGTCCAGTTTCTCCACATTCTCTGATTTCCACTAGCCAGATCGAAGGGGCTTACATTTCTCGCGAGAGTGCGAAGTCGCGAAGGAGTAAAAAACAGAGAAAACAAAACAAAGCAAAAGTGAGATGAGGGCAGGGTCCCCACCAAACCTCGAGCGGAGGTCAGGAGGAACCTCAATTCTGCGATTGAGATTCAAGTCCGAGCAGTAGCCCCTTTCTCTTGTAGGCCAAAGACTCTGAGCCTCCTCCATTGGTGCAAATGAAGTAATTGGGCCGCCGTCACCGCCCTCGAAGAGTCTGTGGTTGGTTGGAGAATTTCCCAACGTCCCCGCCCACACCGCCATCGGGTACTTACGTGCCGAGGAACAAGAGGTGACTGGGCCGGCCTGCGCTGGGCTCGGGGCGGGTCTGCGCTGGGCTCCGCGCGGCGAGCGCGGCGAGCGCGGCAACGCGGTGACGTCACTGAGGACGAACTGTGTGGGCGGGGTCTTCCCTTGAACCCAGGCGGCGGGAGTTGTGGCTTGGCAAGGGCCTTAGCTGATGCTGCCGCCTTCCGTCTGGGCTGGCTTACGATGGAGCCCACTGCGGGGAGCGAGGAGGAGAGTGAAGGAGACGCGGTGACAGGGAAGTGCGTGAATAGGATCCCGGTGCCAAGACCTCCCTCCATTGAGGAATTCACCATAGTGAAGCCCATTAGCCGTGGCGCCTTTGGGAAGGTGTATCTCGGGCAGAAAGGCGGCAAGTTGTATGCTGTGAAGGTAAGAAGTCGGGGAGTAAAGAAAGGGAAAGAGTCCGAACCTTCGGCCCTCTTTCCTGCCCCTGAATTGGGCAGGCCCCAGGGCCATAGGAGCCTCTATGGCCCTGTGATATGACCTCTTACTTGGGGTGACAAGAGCGCCGGCAGGCTGGGTGTCTCGCCTCTGCCCCACTCTTCTTTTCACACCGCCAATGCCTAGGATACGCCAGGATTTCTGAATCCTTTTTACCACCTTGACCTTTACCGGGATTAAGTTGGAAACATTAAATTTGAAACAGTTATTCTTTTAAGATTTTATTTATTTATTTGAGAGAGAGGGAATGAGAGAGAGGGAAAGCACGTGAGGGGGGGAGGGTCAAAGGGAGAAGCAGACTCCCCGCTGAGCAGGGAGCCTGATGCTGGACTCCATCCAGGGACTCGATCCAGGGACTCGATCCAGGGACTCGATCCAGGGACTCGATCCAGGGACTCCAGGGTCATGACCTGAGCCGAAGGCAGTCGCCCAACCAACTGAGCCACCCTGGTGCCCCCTCCCTTCCTTGTTAAAAGTACAAGTCAATCTTTGGTAAATTAAAGATTGGGTAACTATCAACACAAATCCCATTTTAGAACATATCCATCACCCTAAAAAGACCTCCTGCCTGTCTGCAGTACCTCCCTCTAACACCCCTAGCCCCAGAATACCAGCAATCTACTTTCTATCTCTATAGGTTTGCCTTTTCTCTACATTGCATGTAAATGGAATCATGCAATATATAGTCTTTTGCATCTGGGTTTTTTTGTTTGTTTGTTTTTTACTGGACAACATCTTTGAGATTCATCAAACCTTCATTTACATACCTAGTCTATTGGAATAGGCCCCTAAATAGAATCCCTAATTTTTTCATCCCCTCCTTAGGCTGTGGCTCGCAAGCTTAAAGTCCAAACTCCTTAGAAAAGCAATCGTAGGGCGCCTAAGTGGCTCAGTCGGTTGAGCGTCTGCCTTTGGCTCAGCTCTTGATCCCGGGAGTCGCGCATCCCTTGGCTCCTCCTCAAACCTTACCTGACCTTTCAGACCCACTCCATTGAAATTAATTCTTCCTTGATTCATATGTTCCACCAATTTTTTGCTTTTCCTTCTACTATACTTCCTAATCAGTCATTATCAGTTGTTGAAATAAAAACACCAATTCATTTTTTCGATGAATGTCTGTTGAGTATCCCCTTCGTGTGTAGGGTCTAGGGTGCAGTGGTGAACAAAACAAACATGCCTTCACAGAGCTTCCAATCTAGGGAAATGATGGGCAAAATCATGTTACAGACTGACTTTGACAGTTTCCCTCAATTTTCGTATGGAAGGATATAAGGCTGGAATTTATAGTATATTAATTATACACAATAATATTGATTTTATTACTCTAATGAGTCTCTGGAAGAAATATGTCTTTTAATCATCCTGACAATTGATCTCAATGTTACTGACTTCAGTTTAGTGCCCCAGTTTTAATGTAGATTATATTACAGTTTTGCTTCTGTACCAATTACCTTGAAACTTGAAAAGAGTAATTTGTCATTTTCTATAAGACAGCATTTGAGACTGTTAACTTTCAGTAGTTTTAACTATTAAGATTTTTTTCTAGGCACACAAACTTCCTATATTCTTCCTCTTTCTGACTCAGTTCCCATCCATCAAAGAATCAGAAGTTAAAGAAAATTTATTAGCTGCTAATTATCTGTGCCTAGGTTCCTGATTATCTGGGGGCTTATTAGGAACATTACCACCTTTGAATTTGTTATAAGAATAGTAGAATGGAATTTTTTTTCTACTAACATGTAGGGCACTAGGGGCGCATTTGTTTACTTCTTTTTTCCTTCTCAAAAGGGATGTGATACTTTTGCCACTTGATGCTAAAATAAGTAGTTCTCTTGAAGAAACTTTAGTTTTGTTTTACCATATTAGCTGTTTTTCTGACAGTTTCCAGAGGGCAATGACAGTGACATCTATGTTTGCTCTCTCTGGTTGTTTCCACAAAGGCAACTCTGAAACCTGAGAACACTTTTGTAATAAAAAATAAAATGAACGTATTGTTATGTTGTCTACCATAGGTTTTCAAAAAAGCAGACATGATCGGGCGCCTGGGTGGCTCAGTTGGTTGGGTGACTGCCTTCGGCTCAGGTCATGATCCTGGGGTCCCGGGATCGAGTCCCGCATCGGGCTCCCTGATCGGCGGGGAGTCTGTTTCTCCATCTGACCCTCTTCTCTCTCGTGCTCTCTATCTCTCATTCTCTCTATCTCAAATAAATAAATAAAATCTTTAAAAAAAAAATCTAAATGGCAAACTGGGAGAAAATATTTGTTTAAAAAAAAGCAGATATGATCAAAAATATGACTCATCAGGTACAAGCTGAGAGGGATGCACTAGCACTAAGCAAAAGTCCTTTCATTGTCCATTTGTACTATTCACTACAGTCAGCAAACAATGTGGACTTGGTAAGTAAGTAATTTTACATTTTTTTCTTCACACATTAGCAATCACTGACTTCATTGACTTAAGAATACTATGGGGGGGTGGCACTTGGCTGGCTCAGCCGGTAGAGCATGCAACTCTTTGATCTCAGGGTTGTGAATTCAAGCCCCACATTGGGTGTAGAGATTACTTAAAAATAAATCTTTAAGGGGCACCTGGGTGGCTCAGTCGGTTGAGCGTCTGCCTTTGGCTCAGGTCATGATCCCGGGGTCCTGGGATTGAGCCCCGCATTGGGCTCTCTGCTCACTGGAGAGCCTGCTTCTCCCTCTCCCTCTGCCTGCTGCTCCCCCTGCTTGTGCTCTCTCTCTCCCTCATTCTCTCTGTCAAATAAAGAAATAAAATCTTTTTTAAAAAATGAATAAATCTTTAAAAATATATATAATTAAAAAAAAGAATATAGTCTCTGGTTTAGAGTACTTGGGTTTGAATTACAACTTTTGCACTTACTCTATGGCTTTGGCCGAGTTCCCGTACCTGTTGTATGGGCCAGGGTTCTCTGGAGAAAAAGAACTAATAGAGTGTGTGTGTGTGTGTGTGTGTGTGTGTGTGGAGGGTGGGGATTTAAGGACTTGCTCTATGTGATTGTCAGGGTTGCAAGTCTGAAATCTTGCAGGGTAAGCCAGCAGCCTGTAGACCCAGGGAAGAGTTGATGTTGTAACTCAGGTCCAAAAGCAGTGTAGAAGCAGAATTCCTTCTTCTTGGGGTGGGGTGGAGGTCGGGGCATGGACAACAACACCTTGATCTTTTTTCTTTTAATGCCATTCAACTGAATGGATGGGGCCCACCCAATTATGGAGGGTCATCAGGTTTTACTGAAAGTCTACCTAAATGTTAATCTCATCTAAAACACAACTTCACAGCATCATTTAGGTTCATGTTTCACCAAATCTCTGTGTACTATGGATTAGCGAAATTGATACATAAAAATTAACTATCCCACCTCAGTCTCCTCATCTGCAAAAGGGAGATAATAATAGTACCTACCTCAGAGGTTGTTATGACATTTTAATAGGTTAATATAAAGCATGTAGAACAGTATCTGGCACATAGGGCTAAAAATATTTGGTAAGTAAAGGACATATACTAGGAGTACTATATAAAGTTTGGTATATGGTAAGGAACGTATTGGGAAATGGTGGATTTTGAGCATGTGGACTTTGAGAGTTGCTTGCTTTTCATTTTTTTTTTTTTAAGATTATTTACTTATTTATTTGACAGAGAGAGAGAGAGAGAGACAGCGAGAGAGGGAACACAAGCAGGGGGAGTGGGAGAGGGAGAAGCAGGCTCCCCGCGGAGCAGGGAGCCCAATGCGGGGCTTGATCCCAGAACCCTGGGATCATGATCTGAGCCGAAGGCAGACAATTAACGACTGAGCCACCCAGGTGCCCCTTGCTTTTCATTTCTAATGAAGAATCTGAGGGAGCGGGAATTGGTGAAGATATTTTGACTACAAATTCTGGAGATCTGACTCCTGAGATGGTCTGTGGATTAAACGTTTGGTGTCTCCAGTAGCTTCTGTTCAGTATGCACAAATGGTTTTCTATGAATGGATGGGTCTTAGGATGTAGATTTTAGACCCCAAATTTGTAGTTTACCAACAGAACACTCATTCCTTTCATGATTTGATTTGCCTTCCGGGAGTGGAATCCCTTTATCCTCGATATGCTAAAGCTCTCTTGTAAGTCTGTGGAACATAATTGTGCGACAATTCAACTTTTTGCTATATCAAAAGCTTGAAACTGAACAGAACCTCATATCCAGCTTCAGACCGTACACCTGAAAATTCAGGATAGATTATAAAAATAGAGTCCACCCTAAAACTCTTTTGGTACCTGATGGTTAAATCCATTTCTCGTCTTTCAGTAAATCTGTGAGTATATTTAAACTGACATTAAATGTGGTTTGAAAGATTTAATGGGAAGACCAGAAAACTTTGGAGAATAAGAAGTTTTTCTAGGACAGTGGTGAGCACCCTTTTTAGCAGCTTTTTTGCATTAGGACTAATTCAGGATCAATAAAAGTTTTGTACACAGTTTAAGTACATGAAATGTGATCATATTATACTTAACCTACATATTTTTTTCCACTTACCGGTGACCTCATCCTTTCTAATAGCTACCCAGAATTACATGGATTTATTTAGGAATGCCGTAATTTTTATAACAAATGTCCTAGTAATGAGTTGGTTTGGGTTCTTTTACAATTCTAAACAACACTCCAACAAATACCTTAGCATGAATTGCAGTACCTGCTTGTAATGACCTTCTCTTAAGAGACAAGACCTGCTAATGCTGTGGGGCAGGGTTTTGAAGCAAAGATACAAATTTATATTGAGGGAATTCACCCTCAGAGTCCTTCAGGAGACCCCCTAGGTTCTAAGAAAGGCAGATATGTGGGTCTACTTTGTAGGATGGTTCACTGTCTGAGAGAGTTGAAAAAAAATACAGAGTAGCAGTAAGAAGGTGGAAACTAAATACTGTAAGAATAATTGACTTTCCATCTTTCAAGCCTGTGGTGAGCCAAATCTGGCCCACTGTTTCTGCACAGCCTGTGAGCTGAGAATAGTTTTGACATTTTTAAAATGTTGAAAAAAAATCGAAGGAAGAATAATATTTTGTGAAATGTGAAAACTATTTGAAATTTGAATTTCCGTGACTAAATACATTTTATTGGAACATAACCGCATCCTTTTGTTTACTTATTATCTATGGCTGCTCTTGTGCTATATCAGAAGAGTGAGGTAGTTGCCACACAGACCATGTGGCTTGCAAAACCTAATATATTTACTATCTGGCTTTTTACAGAAAAAGAAGGAAACATTGACATATTGCATTCCCAAAGAAGGTAGGGAACTATTTAATCACACAGGGTATATGGAACAGTATGTAGGTTATATAGTAAAGGCATTAGAGAGCACCAGGAAGAATTAAAAGATTAATAAGATTAAAAGATTAAAAAGATGAAAAACAATATCCTATTAGTTTCAGGTATAAATCATAGTGATTTTATAAATTATGAAATGATCCCCACAGTAAGTCTAGTTGCCATCTGTCACCAAAGTTATTGCAGTGTCATTGACTATATTTCCTGTGCTGTACTTTTCATCCCTGTGACTTATGTATTTTATAACATTTTTTTTTTTAGAGGGGGGCAGAGCAGAGGGAGAGAAAGAATCTTAAGCAGGCTCCATGCCCAGCACAGAGCCCAATACGGGACTCGATCTCACGACCCTGAGATCATGACCTGAGCTGAAATCAAGTTGGCCACTTAACCAACTGAGCCACCCAGGCTCCATAACATTTTTATAGAAAGAGAAAACTATATCATAAGTACGTGCTGAAATTTCTAATTCAATGGGAAATTATAGAATTTTTACTCCTCATCTTTGAAAAAATATAACCTATAAAAATATTTTGAAAAAAAATGTATTCTTTTACCCTGACCATCTGGGTTCTTAAGAACATTAACATAATTACTCGTTTGCTTAAACTTATAACATCATGTAGATCTAATACTTTCAAAATAACAATATCAATATTGTTTTCTTTTAATTTTAATTCAATTAATTAACATATAATGTATTATTGGTTTCAGAGGTACAGGTCTGTGATTCATCAGTGCTCATTAATCACCTGCCCTCCTTAATGTCCATCACCCTGTTAACCCATACCTCCACACACACACCCACACACCTCCCCACCCCCGCCCGCAACCCTCAGTTTGTTTCCTGAGATTAAGAGTCTCATGGTTTGTCTCCCTCTCTGGCTTCATCTTGTTTTATTTTTTCCTCTCTTCCCCTGTGATCCTCTGCCTTGTTTCTTAAATTCCATGTATCATTGAGATCGTATGATAATTGTCTTTCTCTGCTTAACTGATTTTTGCTTAGCATAATACCCTCTAGTTCCATCCACGTTGTTGCAAATGGCAAGATTTCAATTTTTGATGGCTGCATAATATTCCTGTGTGTGTGTGTGTGTGTGTACACACATTTTCTTTATCCATCTGTCGGTGAACATCTGGGCTCTTTCCATATTTTGGCTATTGTGGACATTGCTGCTATAAACATTGGGGTGCAGGTGCCCCTTCAGTTCACTACATTTGTATCTTTGGGGTAAATGCCCAGTAGTGCAATTGCTGGGTTGTAGGGTAGCTCTATTTTCAACGTTTTGAGGAACCTCCGTACTGTCTTCCAGAGTGGCTACACCAGCTTGCATTCCCACCAACAGTGTAGGAGGGTTCCCCTTTCTCTGAGTCCTCACCAACATCTGTCGTTTCCTGACTTATTATTTTTAGCCGTTCTGACCAGCGTGAGGTGGTATCTCATTGTGGTTTTGTTTTGTATTTCCCTGATGCCAAGGGACGTGGAGCATTTCTTTCATGTGTCTGTTGGCCATTTGGATGTCTTCTTTGGAGAAAAGTCTGTGCATGTCTTCTGCCCATTTCTTGATTGGATTATTTATTCTTTGGCTATTGAGTTTGGTAAGTTCTTTATGGATTTTAGATACTACCCCTTTATCTCATATGTCAGTTGCAAGTATCTTCTTCCATTCTGTCAGTTGTCTTTTGGTTTTGTTGACTGTTTCCTTTGCTATGCAAAAACTTTTTATCTTGATGAAGTCCCAATAGTTCATTTTTACCCTTGCTTCCCTTGCCTTTGGAGACGTGTCTAGCAAGAAGTTGCTGCGGCCAAGGTCACAGAGGTTGCTGCCTGTGTTCTCCTCTAGGATTTTGATGGATTCCTGTCTCACATTTACGTCTTTCATCCATTTTGAATCTATTTTTGTGTATGGTATGAGGAAATGGTCTAGTTTCATCTTTCTGTATGTGGCTGTCCAATTTTCCCAACACCGTTTGTTGAAGAGACTGTCTTTTTTCCATTGGCTGTTCTTTTGTGCTTTGTCGAAGATTAGTTGACCATAGAGTTGAGGGTCCATTTCTGGGTTCTCTGTTCTGTTTCATTGGCCAATGTGTCTGTTTTTGTGCCAGTACCATACTGTCTTGATGATGACAGCTTTGTCATAGAGCTTAAAGTCCAGAATTGTGAGCCACCAGGTTTGGTTTTCTTTCTCAACATTCCTTTGGCTCTTTGGAGTCTTTTCTGGTTCCATAGAAATTTTAGGATTATTTGTTCCATTTCTTTGAAAAAAGTGGATGGTATTTTGATAGGGATTGCATTGAATGTATAGATTGCTCTAGGTAGCAATGACAGTTTAACAATATTTGTTCTTCCAATCCATGAGCATAGAATGTTTTTCCCTTTCTTTGTGTCTTCCTCAGTTTCTCTCATGAGTGTTCTATATTTTTCAGTGTGGAGATCCTTTCCCTCCTTTGTTAAGTTTATTCCTAGGTATCTTACGGTTTTCAGTGCAATTCTAAATGGGTTCAACTTCTTAATTTCTCTTTCTTTCTCATTGTTGGTGTATAGAAATGCAACTCATTTCTGTGCATTGATTTTATATCCTGCCACTCTGCTGAATTCCTGTATGAGTTCTAGCAATTTTGGGGTGGAGTCTTTTGGGTTTTCCACATAGAGTATCATGTCATCTGTGAAGAATGAGAGTTTGACTTCTTTGCCGATTCTGATGCCTTTTATTTCTTTTTGTTACCTGATTGCTGAGGCTAGGACTTCTAGTACGATGTCGAACAGCAGTGGTGAGAGTGGACATCCCTGCCGTGTTCCTGACCTTAGGGGGAACGCTCTCAGTTTCTCCCCACTGAGAATGATACTCACTGGGCTTTTCGTAGATGGCTTTTATGATATTGAGGTATGTGCCCTCTATCCCTGCACCATGAAGAGTTTTGATCAAGAAAGGATGCTGTACTTTGTCAAATGCTTTTTCTGCATCTATTGAGAGGATCATATGGTTCTTGTTCTTTCTTTTATTAATGTAGTGTATTATATTGATTGCTTTGCGGATGTTGAACCACCTTTGCAGCCCAGGAATGAATCCCCCTTGGTTGTGGTGAATAATCCTTTTAATGTACTGTTGGATCCTATTGACTAGTATTTTGGTGAAAATTTGTGCATCCTTGTTCATCAGGGCGATTGGTCTGTAATTTTCGTTTTTGGTGGGTTCTTTGTCTAGTTTTGGGATCAAGGTAATGCTGGCCTCGTAGAAAGAGTTTGGAAGTTTTCCTTCAGAAGAATAGGTATTAATTCTTCTTTAAGTGTTTGGTAGAATTCCCCTGGGAAGCCATCCGGCCCTGGGCTCTTGTTTGTTGGGTCAATATGGTTATACTAACACTAAAACAACTAGATTCAATTTAGGATTTTGTTTTGTTTTGTTTTGCAGTTCTTTTTATCCTTGGGATATACTATCAAAATTCTGTTTTTTGACGTCACTTGAAATCATTTTTTGCTTGGTTATGAAACTCGAGATAGTGCTATGGTCATTTGTTTCCCTTTTGTATTGTAGATTTCTACTTAAAAAAGGGAATCCATAAAAGTACTAGAAGAAGGGGCACCTGGGTGGCTCAGTCGGTTAAGTGTCTGCCTTCAACTCAGGTCATGATCCCATGGTCCTGGGATTGAGCCCCATCGGGCTCCTTGCTCAGTGGGGAGTCTGCTTCTCCCTCTCCCTTTGCCCCTTGCCCGGCTCATACTCTCTCTCGCATGTGCTCTCTCTCTTAAATAAAATAAAATCTTTCAAAAAAGTACTGGAAGAAAGCTGATGTGAATATTTTTAAATCATAAATTGGTGTAGGTGTTTTAAGCACAAAATAAAACATATATAGACAGAAAATACCATTTACCTAGTCAAATAGCAAGTTTGGAGAAAATATTTTTTCATAAAATACACAAACGGCTAATTTTATTCCTATATAAACAGATATTATACATCAATAAGAAAGAATTAAATACCCCAGTAGAAAAATGGGCAAAAAATAGAAGTGATTCACAGAAGACACATAAAAGACCAAAAATAGGGACACCTGGCTGGCTCAGTCAGTGGAGCATGTGATTCTTGATCTTGGGGTTGTGGGTTCAAGCCCCACGTTGAGTGTAGAGATTACTTAAAAATAAAATCTTAAAAAAAAAATAGTGTAAAATGGGGCGCCTGGATGGCTCAGTCGGTTAATCGTCTGCCTTTGGCTCAGGTCATGATCCCAGAGTCCTGGGATCGAGCCCCGCATCGGGCTCCCTGCTCAGCGGGAAGCCTGCTTTTCCCTCTCCCGCTCCCCCTGCTTGTGTTCCCTCTCTCGCTCTCTCTCTGTCAAATAAATAAAATCTTTAAAAAAAATAAAACTAAAAATTAAAAAAAATAGTGTAAAGATCCTAAATCTCCCTAAAAGAAAATAAACATTTAAACAAGTCCATTTTTTTCTTAGATTGACAAAAATAAAAAGGATCAATAATTATTGTTGATGAGGATGTGAGAAAATAAACATTATCGTGAGCTCAAATAAAGTATCTGTTTACTTATTTATTTACCTACTACTAAATTATAAACTCTTTCAGTGCAGAGACACCTTATTCCTGCTTATCTTCTCAGTTCTAGCACAGTGTGTAGCACGGATTTTGGGCTTAGCAAATGTGTTCATGATTGATCTCCTCAACAAACATTGACTAACCTGTATATACCAGGGAAACTCCTGACCTAAAGAGGAAAGAAAGGACTTTGTTTTATGAAGTTCTCACTAGGCAGTATTTTATACCTTAAAACTATACAAATTTTTGAGAATAATGACTAATGCATGTAGAAGAAGGAATAATAGAGCTTTGCAACCACATAGCAATATTGGATTCAGACAAGAATCATCTGTGGTCACATGATGCTAAGATCAGTGCTTGCACATTTGTAGGGAAACAGGTTATTTACATACTCTCAATGTATTCCCCCCCCACTACTAATTAATTATCAAGGGAGTTAAAAAAGTACTCCTTCATTGGAGAAATCTAGAAGTCCCACCTTAACTAAGTGATCAAAGTCAACATCCCCAGTAATGGAACATGCTGACATTAGATGTCTCATCTGCTGGGAGTGTCTCTAAGAAAGAGTCAACATTACTTATTTGGAATTCCTGCCAAAAATGCAAACCTGAATTGAATAGTGAGGAGATAATCAAATGTCAAGAAAGACTGCCCCCCTCTAAAAGGAGAAAAATCTGTCCCAGATTAAAGGAGACTAAAGAGACATGATAACTAAATTCCATGGGGATCCTGGCTTGGGCAGGAGGGGTGAGAAGTCTTATCAAGGACATTTATTTAGATATGCAGAGAAATTTGAATATGGACAATATCAATTAGATAATAGTATTATATTAGTGTTAAATTCCTAGAATTTTTTTATGCTGTAGTTATGTAAGAATATCCTTGTTAGGAGATATATGACACAGAATTTTGTAGTGACCGGTCATGACCTCTTCAACTTTATTCTCCAGTTATTTAGCAAAAACTTTAAAGCTATAAATATCAGTAGTTAATGTTGTCACAATTTTTAAACTGTTTAGTCCGAATAAAAATCGTGCATTTAAAATATGTATGTTAATAATTGTGTTCCTTTTTTAATTATGTAACAATTATGTTATCAACAGACATTTATTTCATATTCATATGTGTGGAGAGGAAGAAAGCAAATGGGCAAAATGCTCAGAGGGGGTGAATCTAGATGAAGAGTATATGGGACTGTTCTTATACCTTTCTGTAAGTCTGAATTTTTATTCAGATTAAACAGTTTAAATTCAATTTAAAAAAACTATATGGCAACATGAGCAAACTTGGTATTAATGTGTACTGAGTGAGAGCAAGAAAATGTGTCTGTTAAAGAACAATGCTACAAATATATAACTAATACCAAATAATGTTTTTAAAGAAATCATATTGTTTTTATTTTATAACATTTGTATTCCTTTTTGATAGGTAATGGAATATCTTATTGGTGGAGAAGTCAAGTCTCTCCTACATATATATATGGTTATTTTGATGAAGAGGAGATGGCTGTGAAATATATTTCTGAAGTAGCCTTGGCTCTAGACTATCTTCACAGACACGGAATCATCCACAGGTAAAGATTGACTTTTCTACAAACTATTACTAAAAAGCACAAATAATCAAATTATGGATTAAATATTTGAGTTTGAAATATTTGCATACTCATTTGCCCATGTATCTGGATTTATCTAAAGTTTGGCAGAAACTTGTATGAGTTTAGAAATTCCATCAACTTGAGGCACCTGGGTGACTCAGTTGGTTAAGCGTCTGCCTTCGGCTCAGGTCATGATCCCGGGGTCCTGGGATCGAGCCCCACATCGGGCTCCCTGCTCGGCAGGAGGCCCGCTTCTCCCTCTCCCACTCCCCCCGCTTGTGTTCCTGCTCTTGCTGTGTCTCCCTCTGTCAAATAAATAAAATCTTTAAAAATAAATAAATAAAAAGTAAATAAAAGCACTAAGTTTAAAAAAAAAAGTATAAATTCCATCAACTCTTCTTTTGTCTCCCCTCCCTGTGCTTTGAATATGTTGCGTTTAGCACGGGTACACCATTTGTTGTGAAGGATATTGAATCTTTTTTCCACTCCCTACCATCATATAAAAGTGCTCTACTTTATAATGCCAACTGACTTGCAGTGTGCAAAGAAAGTCATGTTCTAAGTGGCTCTTCTCAGTTAAGGCTTAATCTTACCCTCCATGAATGAGGTAAATATGATTTTGGTGTGGCCTGAGCTTTATTTTATCTAATGAGGTTTATTTGTTATAATGAACTATCTAGGAATAATGCAAAGAGAATCTAGTATTAAATCAGTTAACTTTCTCATAGGTTCAAATATACAGAAGATTATTTACTTTTGAGAGTTGTTTTTTGCACTTTCAAGGCCAACAATAAATGCCTTATTTTAGAGAAAATAGGGTTTGATTCTTCTGTAACTTTCCGGGTTTTTCCCTGCCAATTCTAACATCAACACTAGCTCTTTTTTAATTATCTGCTATTTGTCTTTTGTATGTGCAGGGATTTGAAACCAGACAATATGCTTATTTCTAATGAAGGTCATATTAAACTAACAGATTTTGGCCTTTCCAAAGTTACTTTGAATAGAGGTAAGAAAAATAGCAGTAAGTACCTTTTTAAAAACCCAACAACTAAAAAAATAAATACCCAACAACTACATACTATTAACTTACACTATTTTGTTAGTTTATCTTGCTAAAATTTGATGATTATTTGTTCCAAAAAAGACTAGAAAAGTGTAATGGTATTTCCTTTCAACTGAAGATGAAAAATGGAAAAAAAAAAAAAGATGAGAAATGGAAATCATTCCTAAATCATCAAGGGCGCTCAAAGATCTTTGGATCTTCAAAGAGGAACTCACAATTTCTGTTCTGACTTTTTGTCTCTACTGAAACTGGTTTGACCAATTAAACATCAGTAAAATGACGAAAATAACTATAACATGAGAAACAGTAATACCTACCGAACTTATTCACACTGCTAGGACCACCACGGAGACCTTGATAAACAAGGGGCAAAGAAACCGAACACGATCCACACACACATACCCACACACACATATATATGGGAGTATGTTGATTTCGCTACTGGTAATGAAAGAAATGCTAATTTAAAAAAGAACGAAAGAATCATTTCACACTGTCAAGCTAGGCAAAAAAAAAAAAGAGAGGACTGAAGATCTAAAATTAATGAGACTGCAAAAGCACAGTTAGTTTTTTCAGAAACATTGTAAATTAGCACGGTACTTTCCAACTGATATCTACCAATGTGTTTTAAGAAACAAAAGAGTTTAATTCTTTTTGACCTAATTAGTCTATCTTGAAATTTATTCTAAGGAAATGGTTCAAGAGAACAAAATATATGAATAAAACTTTGTAGCACCATTGTTTCTAATAGGGAGAAAATAGAAATTACTTAAGTTTATCATAGAAACGTGGATACTTGAGAGCTTATCAACTTGGTAGCATATTGTATTCTCTATTAAAATGGTAGCAGATAGAAATAAAAACAGGATAGCAAAAAACTGGGCTTATAATTATAAACCACGGGATTATAATTGTTTGAAAATAAACAGATCTATAATTCTTTATCTGCAAGTACAAATTTCAAAAACTTTTGAAGACCTAAAGATTTTCATTTAGTTTGATAAAATCTGACCTGAGCTGATATGGGCTATTTATGGTTTTTATTACTCCCATTTCATGTAACTACTCAGATTCTTCACAGCAGTAATAATAATATTTGAGTACACGTGGCTAGATGAGATGCCACTAGGGGTGTTCCTTACTATACATTATACTGGATATTTACCCAAAGAAAACAAAAATACTAATTTGAAAAGATAATGTGCATCCTTATGTTGATTGCAGCAGCATTTCCAATAGCCCAGATAGGGAAGCAATCCAAGTGTCCATCAATAGATGAATGGATAAAGAAGATGTGGCGTGTACACACACACACACACACACACTCTAGAATATTACTCAGCCATAAAAAAGAATGTTGTTTTGCCATTTGTGACAACATGGACAGACCTGGAGGGTATTATGCTCAGTGAAATAAGTCATACAGAAAGACAAGTACCATATAATTTCACTTAATATCATGGAATCTAAAACAAAACAGACAAACAACAAAAGTGGAGACAGACCCATTAATACAGAGAACAAACTGATGATTGTCGGGGAGAACAGGCAAAAGGGCAAAATGTGTGAAAGGGAGGGGGAGACACAGGCTTCCAGTTATGGAATGAATAAGTCATAGGGATGAAAAGTACAGGACAGTGAATGTAGACAATAATATTGTAAAAGCATTGTATGACAGACGGTAGCTACACTCGTGGTGAGCATAGTATCACGTATAGAGTTGTTGAATCACTAGGTTGTGCAACTGAAACTAAGGTAAAATTGTGTGTCATACCTCAATAAAAAAACAACAAAAAAATAAAAAGCCACTATATATTTATCACATTACCTTTCTAAAATCTAAACATCTTTTAATTGTGAGGCAAATCTAACTCCCTGGGTTTCAGATAAGATATTGGAAAAAGCCATAAATCAGATGAATTTTGTGTTATGGTGATATAACAGTTTAATATTTTTTATTTTATTTTTTTCCTATCTGATGATTTATTTAAAATTTGGCTCCCATGGTGAACCTGGCTGGCTCAGTTGGTAGAGCATGCAGCTCTTGATATGGGGGTCATGAGTTCCATCCCCACATTGAGTAGATGGCTTATATGAAAAATAAAAATAAAAATAAAAATAAATAAAACAATTTGCCTCCCAAATAACTCTACATTTGTATTAGTGTAAATATTAATATGACAAACATCTTTTAAGTGTACAGATTCTGAATTTGGTTTTTCTTTTTTTTTTTAATAGTGGTAAAAAATTCATAATATAAAATTTACCCTTTTTAAAAAGTGAATTTTTTTTTTTAAAGATTTTATTTATTTATTTGACAGAGAGAGAGGGACAGCGAGAGCAGGAACACAAGCAGGGGAGAGGGTCAGAGGGAGAAGCAGGCTTCCCGCCGAGCAGGGAGCCCGATGTGGGACTCGATCCCAGGACCCTGGGATCATGACCTGAGCTGAAGGCAGACGCTGAACGACTCAGCCACCCAGGCGCCCGAACTTTTTTTTTTTTAAAGTTCAGTAGTATTAACTATATTCACATCATTATGCAACAGATCTCTAGAACTTTTTCATCTTGCAAAACTGAAACACTGTCCCCTGATTTCCCCTCCCCCCAGCCCCCGCAACCACAATTCTGTTTTCTGTATCTGTGAGTTTGATTACTTTAGGCACCTCATATGAGTAGAACCATAGAGTATTTGTTGTTTTGTGACTGCCTTATATCACGTAGCGTAATGTCCTCAAGGTTCATCCATATCGCAGCATGTAACAGGATTTCCTTCTTTTTAAAGGCTTAATAACATTCCATTATACGGATATATGCCACTTTTTTTATCCATTCATGTGTCAGTAGACATTTGGGTTGCTTCTACCTCCTGGCTATTGTGAATTATGCAATAAACATGAATGTATAAATATCCCTTGGAGACCCTGCTGTCAGTTCTCTCCGGTATATACCCAGTTGTGGAATTCCTGGGTCATACAGGAATTCTACTTTTAATTTTTTGAGGAGCTTCTATTGTGTTTTTCATAGTGGCTGCACTATTTAACATTCCTGCCAGCCATGTACAGGGTTCCAGTTTCTCCGCATTCTTGCCAACACTATTTTCTGTTTTTTGATACTAGCCATCCTCATGGGTATGAGATAATATTTCATTATAGTTTTGGTTTGCCTTTTTCTGTTGATTACTGATGTTGAGCATCTTTTCATAACCATGTTGGCTGTTTGTGTTATCTTTGGAGAAATATCTGTCCAAATCCATTGTCCACTTAATTTAATTAGATAATTATTTTTTTAATTGTTGTTGGGTTGTAGTACTTTATATACTCTGTACATTAACCCCTTATCAGATAACTGATTTGCAGATATTTCCTCCCATTCTGTAGGTTCTTTTCATTCTGTTGATTATCTCCTTTGATATGCAGAAGGTTTTAAGTTTGACATAGCCCCATTTGTCTATTTTTCCTTTTTGCCTGTGCCTTTGGAATCCTATCCAAGAAATCACTGCCATAATATTTTTAACATTTAATTTATAAAAGATTATTTTTTAAAAAAGATTTATTTTTATTTTAGACAGAGAGAGAGAGAGCGTGGACACATGAGCAGGGGGAGGGGCAGAGGGAGAGAGGCAGACTCCCAGCTGAGCCTGGAGCCTAACAGGGGTCGGGCTCCCACAACTCTGAGACCACCACCTGAGCTGAAATCAAGAGTCAATCACCCAGCCATTTGAGCCACCCAGGCGCCCCTAATTTATAAAATATTCTTTAAGATGTTTATTGTTACCTGTTAGTCCTTATTTCTTCATCAGTGTGTGATATAAATAAAATTTGTTAAGTTCAAATTTTCAGCTTACCTTTAAAAGTCTGATATCACATAGGAGGGCACCTGGCTGACTCAGTCGGTGGAGGATACTGATATCAGGATTGTGAGTTCGACCCCCCATTGGGTGTAGAGATTACTTAAAAATAAAATCTTTTTAAAAAAAGTCTGATACCACGTAGAATATTATGCTTTTCCTACCATTTGTGGTGGGGGGGGCATGTGATTATTTTTTTAAATTATTTTTTAAGGGGCGCCTGGGTGGTTCAGTTGGCTGGGCATCTGCCTTCAACACAGGTCATGATCCCAGAGTCCTGGGACCCTGCTTGGCGGGGAGACTGCTTCTCCCTCTCCCTCTGCCTGCCACTCCCCCTGCTTTTACATTCTCTCTCTCTGTGTCAGGTAAATAAAAAATCTTAAAATAGGGGCGCCTGGGTGGCTCAGTCATTAGGTGTCTGCCTTCGGCTCAGGTCATGATCTCAGAGTCCTGGGATCGAGTCCCGCATCAGGCTCCCTGCTCGGTAGGGAGCCTGCTTCTCCCTCTCCCACTCCCCCTGCTTGTGTTCCGTCTGTCAGTGTCTCTCTCTGTCTGTCAAATAAATAAATCAATTTTTAAAAAAATCTTTAAATAACTAAATGATTTTTTAAAAGTAATCTCTTTACCCTACCTAGGGCTCTGACTCATGACCCGGAGATCAAGAGTCGCATGCTCTACCGCCTGACAGGCACCCACCATTTTTGATATCTAAAGAAAACAGTACATTATGTGTGAATGTTGAATTATTTTACAAAGTTATGCACTGAAACTGATAAAAATTCTCCATCAATTTCTATCTTGACCTACACTTGCACATGTTAGTTAATGGGGGGCCCATAATTTGTACTAATTCCTTAAACAGATTGTGATACTGAAATTTTAATTTATATTCCTAATATTCCTTTCTTAATTTTTCTTACCCCATCCTTTTCTAGTATTTGATTTACCAAGAATTATTTTGTTGCCAGTTAGATAATACTCTTGTTTGATGATTGAGTACTCCCTAATTTGGGTCATTACACTGTGTTCTGTTCATTCCAGAGGAAGACTCTATTCTATCAAAGTTTAATGATTTCAATCAGTTGCTTTTTTTTAAAATAGGGAAATATTTATCTCTCTTTTTTTTTTTTGACCCCTTTCACCCGTTTCTCCTATCCTCCACCCCTGCCTCTGGCATCCCATGCAAACTGTTCTCTGTACCTGTGAGCTTAGTTTTGTTTTGTTTCTTAAGATTCCATATATAATAGAGATCATATAGTATTTGTCTTTGTCTGCTTGGTTGTATATGTTTACTCCGTGGCATGGTGGCTTCTCTGGATACGTTCATCTTACACAAGCCAGTGTTACAGATAATGTTAATGTGGAAAGCGGACAAAGTTCAGAACAGATGATTAGTGACTAGTAAGACAAAAATATTGAAGTTTTTAAAGAATTTCATATACTTTTCTTTCCATACATAGTCATCAATATGATGGATATCCTTACAACACCATCAATGGCTAAACCTAGACAAGATTATTCAAGAACCCCAGGACCAGTGTTATCTCTCATCAGCTCTTTGGGATTTGTAAGCACTTGATTAGAAAAAAGTCACATGACATGCCCTCTCATGATTGCCATTTAAAATTGTAAATGCTTTTTTAAAATAAATGTTCAAAATAAATTTAAATATCAAGCATGTTGAGTTACTTTAACATTATCTACTTAGGTGGTATAACAGTCTATGTATTTAGGTGGTGTTTTGTGGCGGTAAATCTTAGCATTTGTTTTTGTTTTTCTCTCTTTAATAGAACACACCAGTTGCAGAAAAAAACAAAGACTCTACAAATATTCTTTCAACCCATGTATCTGAAACATCGCACCTTTCTCAAGGACTAATTTGTCCTATGTCTGTAGATCACAGGGATACTACTCCTTATTCTAGCAAACTACTAAACTCATGTGAGTATAAAAGAAAAAGGTAGTTCATTCCATTAAGTGTGTCTTTTGAGGAACAAAATGTTTTTGAATTTTTAAATTTCTAATAGGGGTTTGAAATACAAATACTTGAACAGTCTGTGGCATTCCTATATTTCTTCGTGTAAATGCCATTTCTGACACAGATTGTTGCAGATCTTTTTTTTTTTTTAATAAAGAGTTTATTTTAAGTAATCTCTATATCCAACATAGGGCTGGAATTTACAATCCCGAGATCAAGAGTCACATGCTCTACTGACTGAACCAGCCAGGCGCCCCTGTTGTAGATCTTTAAGTCAACAGAATAAAATACCTAGCTAATGAGATATTCCTCAGTTAGTTTGGTATTAGAATGATCATTGGGTAAATTTCACTGTACTGGGTCTATGGAAATCTTATATAGAGAAGATGTAGTACCTATAATATTTTGTGTCTTTATAAAATTATTTCCAAAAGATTTTGAAATAAAATAGTTGAAGTAAAGATATAATTTTTCATTAGCTCACAATGAAAAACAAAAGTAGTGGAGGAAGAGAATGGGACATTTGTATAGCACTTAACTTCACCTTTTATAACTTAGCAACGGTGGATGATTTAGTTCTCTGCGCTCAATGTTCTTCATCTTGGGAATGTGAATAATGATGCTTTGAAGGGCAATTAGTGTCACATGCTTTCGTAGATGTTACCTCATTTTTAATTTAGTCCTCAAATCTGTACATATCCAGGATATCTCCCTTACAAATGAGAAAATGAATGTTTGAAAATGTTTAGTTACACACTAGAAGTGGGTAAGCCAAGTCCTGATTGCAACTATAATTATCTGTCTACTGACCCTTTCTTCCAAAGTCAGTGAGTCTTATTTCTCTGTCAAAATCACTTCTGTGGAAATCAAAATGGCTGAAAAACATAAATAGCTTTGACAAATAAAAAGTACTAAAATACAGAATATGCAGTTGCTACTACAGCCTTATTCTTAAATGAAAGTAATGGCATCTCCCTTAGTTGTTTTTTAAATCTAGTCAGAAGTAAATCAGGGCAAGGCACTGCTGGTCACCCACTGGATATCAAGATGAATAAGAGAGGTCCTTGCCTCAGAAGAACTTGTAATTCTGTGTTGATTACATGTGTAAAGGGATAACAATAGCAATCCTCTAAAATAAAATCGCAAGAAGGATACTGTGATACAACACAGAAAGTGTTAAATGCTAACTGGGAAAATAAGGAATGGTTCTCAATGAAGATATAGCAGTAGCTCCAAGTGTACTGGAAAAGCATTTCGGATAGAGGCATGAACAAAGGCACAGACACTTGGAAGTATTCCATCTTCAGACAATGGGGACTAAACGTGTTTTGTGAGAATGGGAAGCATGTGCAAGGGGAAGGGAAGCTTAGCAGGTAGATGGGGAAGGATTAAGTGTCATTACAGGGAACCTAGAATTTAAGCTGTAGAAAAAGGGGAGTCCTCAAAAGTTCCAAAGAGGGGCGCCTGGTGGCTCAGATGGTTAAGCATCTTCCTTAGGCTCCAGTCGTGATCCCACAGTCCTGGGATCGAGTTCCGCATTGGGCTCCCTGCTCAATGAGGAGCCTGCTTCTCCCTCTCCCTCTGCCCCTGCTTGTGCTCTCTCTCTCTCTCTCTCTCTGTCCAATAAATAAATAAAATCTTTAAAAAGTAAAATAAAAAACACAAAAGTTCCAAAGAAAGGAACGGTCTGATTATATTACTGATCCAGAGAGAACTCTTTAGCAAATACACAGTGCGCACATGGCATTGGGGTAGACACAAATTTCCACATTACTGGGGCAGGGGGGAGGGACAAGCTGAGCAGTTTAGTCAAATATCAAGGTCAGTGTCCAATGAATGAGGAATTTCATTGAGAGGGTTTATGTACCAAAAATAAAGTTGCTTTAGATGGCCATTGAAATTCTGTTTCTAGTTTTAAAGTTCCAAGATTCATTAAATCAAAAAATTGTAAGAATTTACTTGAGATTAAAGTCACGAGTTCACCTTCTTTGGGAAAGAAAAGGCAAGATATACATATCTTTTTATATACATAGAAAATCTGTATATGCACATATGATCTTTAGTAAAAGCCTATTGTGTCTCATAAGTTCAGGAACAACAGTTTTTAGCATGAGTCTATGAGAGACAAACATGTATCATGTAGGTGATGCTGCTTTCTTGTACTGGCTTGCTGTTAGCCAATTCACTGTTACTTGTTTTACCCAGTCGTATAAAATATCCCTCGTGGATGTAGATAATTCACGCTTGTGAGCACATAAGCCTCAACATTAGAAAAAAGCTATGTTTTTTATTTGAGAGAGAGCGAGAGAGCACAGGCGGGAAGGGGAGGGAGACGGAGAGAGCATCTCAGGCAGACTCCATCCTAAGCCTGGAGCCCGATGCGAGGACCCATTTCATGACCCGGACATCACGACCTGAGTGGAAACCTAAGAGTCAGATCCTTAACTGGTTGTGCCACCCAGGTGCCCCTAAAGCTATGGTTTTAATTAAATATGAATTGAACTGAGTAAATTTAGTCACATTCCTATCTTATATCATATCTGGATATAGCATATCAATAATGCTCCTTTATCAAGAAGAGTTTCAAAGTGGATAATGGGTTTCCTCCTAATTACAGCTTAGTTCTTTTGTCCTGATTTTCACCTGTGAATGTTGAGGGTTTGCTTTTTTCTCCGTAAACGTTCACAACAGTACTTGTATGTCCAAAACACCTGAGCCATCCTGGCGGATCGGATAATGTTTACACAGACAGAGCTCTGATGTACAATACTTAATACTTTGCCTAATTATCTGGGAAGATTCAGGTTTGGTGAGGAACTCAGCCAGATGTGACATAAGCTCCGATACATACAGGTCTTGCAACAGTTGCCTCCAATCCCGGGATGCCTGTGAAGTGCCTAACATCTAACCTCCCGCAGTCCAGGAGAAGGCTGGCTACATCCAGTGCCAGCAGCCAGTCTCACACCTTCGTATCCAGTGTGGAGTCTGAGTGCCACAGCAGCCCCCGATGGGAGAAGGACTGCCAGGCTAGAGTGACCTTTATCCCAACCCCAGCCTCCTTCCTATGTCACATTAACGGTGGAGACACTTTATACCTTTCCCTGTACATTCTATAAGGAAATGAAACGGTTACATGAATGGCAGTCAAGGTAGTCTCCATTTCCGTGTATAATCTGTCAAATTATTTTTAAGTATTTCATTTCTCATTCAAATGCAGAATTATTCATGATTAATATATATATAATGAGCTTGCAGAAAAATGATAGTAAATATTTGTTTCAGGGCATCTAGATGGGCTTTTTTTTATTTTTTAATTTTTATTTTATTTTAATTTTTTTTATCTTTTTAAAGATTTTATTTATTTATTTGACAGAGAGAGACATAGCGAGAGAGGGAACACAAGCTGGGGAGTGGGAGAGGGAGAAGCAGGCTTCCCGCTGAGCGGGGACCCCCATGCGGCTCGATCCCAGGACTCTGGGATCATGACCTGAGCCAAAGGTAGACGCTTAACAACTGAGCCACCCAGGCGCCCCAAGTTTTAAATTATAATAAGGTTTCCTTCATAGAGTGCACATAAAATAATGTTAGATTAGAATTATGTCAATACGCAAAAAGTAGACCTTCTGTTTGAGTAAATAATTTGGATTGTATTTACTCCTTATTCTCAGTAATGTGATTTTCTTCGTCGTTGGATATTTGTGTTCTAGAAGTAAAGTCAGATTATTTTTTAGTCAAGGCAGTGTTTCTTGATCTTTTTTCCTTCTCTTATAGGCTGCTCTACAGGTAATACACGCTACAGGATAAACAGATTTCCTTTCCTAATAACTTATTTCACCTCTTTGCTGTTCAAGAAAGCATATTGTGTAATATTTCAAACCGTACACAGCTTTACCTTCTCCCTACCCCTTCTGTGTCCGTGGGGAATACAATGATTGGATTATGGTAGTGCTTCTCAAGTTATGATCAGAGGAGTGACGATGGACCACAGGGGAACCCTGATAAACCCTGTGCTAATCCCTGGATGATCTGTGAGTTGTAATTTAGGGATTTTTGCTATTGTTGTTCATGACTAAGCACTCCTTATTATTACTAAGTAAGTTAATGAAGTTTGATTTTTACATACCAAAAATAGGCAGTGTTCGAGTTTATGGAAGACGCACTCTTAGTAATCTTGTAAAAATCCTGATTACCATACACCAATGTATGATACGCTGTATAAAGCTCTGATCACACAAAAGCACCTGCAGATAGTTAGAATTCAAACAGATTTTAAGGCAAGTGGTTTGTTATCAATGCCTCATCGTTTCATCTTGTTGACACTGGATTTTAATTCCTGTTATTTTTGGGTTTTAATTATAAATTATGATTCGTTTAGCTTCATCTTTATCAGCTTGGTTTTATTATACTTGTACGAAGTGATACCTGTTTCCGTTAACAAAAGTTTTGTCTATAATTTTCCATTAACTGTATTTTAAGTCCTGTGCATTTTGTAATTCAAAACAGAATCGTCTGTACCCATATTGCAAAGAAGGTATCTATATAATATAGCGTTACCGTCGATTTTGCCTGAAAATGTTGCTTATTAATTTGTGCTAGCTAAAGAACATCTATCAGCTATGTATCATAGAGGGGCGCCTGGGTGGCTTAGTCGTTGAGCGTCTGCCTCAGCTCAGGTCATGATCCCAGGGTCCTGGGATCGAGCCCCGCGTCGGGCTCCCTGCTCGGCGGGAGGCCTGCTTCTCCCCGTCCCACTCCCCCTGCTTGTGTTCCCTCTCTCCCTGTGTCTCTCTCAAATAAATCAATAAAATCTTAAAAAAAAAAGAAAACATATGGATTATAGACTATCAAATACATATTATACAAATACATATTAAATTATGAAAAGACATATTAAAGGATAGTTTATTTGAATTTTAGACCAGTGTTTCACTCAAAATATATATAAAAACATGCTTAATTGTTTGTATTGCTCTTTAATTCTCTGTTATCGTTGTTCTTTTGTTCCAGTGGAAAGTGGGAATAGGTAGCGTAGTAATTTTTGGAGTCATTTATCCCACCTAAGTCAAGAGAGGTTTTAAAAGGTTCAAGAATCTCAGTTTTATACAACTAAAAAAGTGTTTTTTCCTCCCTCTCAGGAAAGTGACAATGCACTGGGCTCTACGGTGATGAGTTGGAATATAATAGAAAAGCCTTCATGTACAAAATCTACCAATTCCATTGAAACCAAAGGTTTCGATAAAAAGGATCTTGAGTTAGCAGTTTCTCCCATTCATAACAGCAGTGCCGTTCCTGAGACTCGAAGCTCCTGTGTAAACCTGGCTAAAAAATGCTTCCCCGGGGAAGTTTCTTGGGAAGCAAAAGAACTGGATATAAATAATATTCATGTGGCCACTGACACAGCACAGTCTGGTTTTCACCAGTCAGAGCAGTGGGCTGTGGACTCTGGTGATAGGACTGAAGAGCCCCTTGGGAAAAGAGGTTTTAAAAGAAATTTTGAGTTAGTTGACTCTAGTCCTTGTCAGAACATCATACAGAATAAAAAAAACTGTATAGAGCAGAAGTCTAGAAATGAAATGAGCGATGGTTATATAAATCAAAGGATGGGCTTAACAACTGAGGTCCAAGACCTGAAGCTATCTGTATGTGGTCAGCAAAGTGACTGTGCTGATGAGGAGAACGTGGTCAGTTCTTTCATTGGTAAACCACACACCCCAGAAAAATCACCTACCCCAATGATAGCAAAAAACCTTCTGTGTGAACTGGATGAGGACTGTGATGACAAGAAGGACCTCCTCAGTTCTAGTTTTCTATGTTCCGACGATGAGAGAGCTTCTAAAAGTATTTGTATGGACTTCGATTCATCTTTTCCCGGAATTTCTATCATGGAAAGTTCATTAGAAAGGCAGTCCTTAGATCCAGATAAAAGCATCAAAGAATCCTCTTTTGAAGAATCAAACACTGAAGACCTACTCACCGTATCACCCAGCTGGCAGGAGAATACCTTGCCGAAAGGTGATGAGAATCCTGCTGTCCCAGGCAGTAGCCAAAAAATGTTAGCTCCGTCTTGAGAGGTGTTGAAAACATTAACCTTATCTAAAAGAAATGCTGTAGCTTTTCGAAGTTTTAACAGTCATATCAATGCGTCCAATAACTCAGAACCATCCAAAATGAGCATTACCTCTTTAGATGCAATGGAAATTTCATGTGTTTATAGTGGTTCGTATCCCATGGCTATAACCCCTAATCAAAAAGGAACATCCTATATGCCATATCAGGTATGTTCTAACTTTTTAGCACTTTGTCGTTAGATTTTATACCCATAAACTATGAAGGCCAGATACTTGCCTCTCACCTAGACTATCTGAGATTTTCTGTTCTGCTGGTTGGGAATCTGTGGACTGTTGGGAGGTTTTGATGCCAAAAGGCAAAGCTGGTAGCAATTTATTATTATTAACTAAAGCACTTCTTCATTTGCTCTCTAGCCTTTCACATATTTTCTTTTTTTAAGATTTTATCTATTTGGGAGAGCGCATGCATGCATGAGCAGCAGGGACGGGCAGAGGGAGTGGGAGGAGCCAACTCCCCACTGAGTGGGGAGCCCGATGCTGGGCTCGATCCCAGGACCCCGGGATCATGACCTGAGCCAAAGGCAGCCACTTAACCAACTGAGCCACCCAGGCGCCCCTAGACTGTCACATATTTTCAATCACATGTTTACATATTTACAGTCACATATTTTCACTTGACAACAGCAACTCTAAGATACAATATTAAAGTTCACTCTATCTTACTCCCTTTTAAGGACCTTCCTAGATTATCTCTTTTCTTTGTAGGAAATAGTTGGAAAATATATATTTCAAATCTTATGTTATTTTTATTTTCTAAACCTTTTCTTAACAAACCCAAAGTTTCATTTTTTTTTCTTTTTTTGGAGACATGACATAAAGTTGAGAGTACAAACTCTGAATTAGGGTCACAAGACTTGGAGTTTTCTATTCAGAACTTACTGAGTGACTTAGAAGTCCGTTTTCCTCAGAGCCTCAGCTTCTTACCTCTCTGTCGAATATGCTGACACCTCTCCCACTGGTCTCACAGAGTCCTTGTGAGACCACAAAGTATCTTTAAAACTTACATACCAATTAGCACAAGAAGTTATTTATATTTTGTTCCAGCTGGTGTGTTGTCCCAATAATTCAATCATTTGTCAGCCACAACGTCCCTCAGTGACCATTCTTAAGTTTGTGTTAATCCATTCTACCAAGAAAGAAATTTTTCTTGCGGATTTCTTCATTCTTTCTTGCATATCTTGATCTTATTGAAATAATTGGTCTTATCTAAGCTATTTAATTTCACCAGCTATCAGGACTGTTCAAAATTATAGTTGGTAATGAGTCCATTTTCAAAACTGATCAGGGATTTGAGTATGTCTTTTATGCCCAGCAGCCTAGCTTTGCTTTTTTAGCATTTCTATTCACTGTAAAAGGAATGAAGTTATGGGGTGCCTGGGTGGCTCAGTTGGTTAGGTGGGTGGCTGCCTTCGGCTCAGGTCATGATCCCGGGGTCCTGGGATCAAGCCCCACATCGGGCTCTCTGCTCAGCAGGGAACCCGCTTCTCCCTCTGCCCCTCCCCCTGCTTGTGCCAGCTCTCTCCCTCTCTCTCTCCCTCTGTCAAATAAATAAATAACATCTTAAAAAGAAAAACAGAAATGAAGATATTTATTGTAAACTCTTGTTAAATTAGCAGACCCCAAATCAGGTCAAATCAGGAACCCCATACCGAACTCCAAAGAGTGTGAGGCGAGGGGCAGCCCCAGTGGATGATGGGCGGATTCCTGGGACTCCGGACTACCTCGCACCTGAGCTGTTATTGGGCAGAGCCCATGGTAAGGCTTCCATGTCTTGAGTTTCTGAAGTGTTCTCTAGCACTACATTTTCTTTTGAGGTGAAATTGTTCTAAATTTCTTTGGTATTTGAATTGCCTAGAGTAAGAGAACAGGAACTCATGTGACACTCTTTTCTCGTAAATATGGCATTTCTTATGGTAAAAGAAGACATGCAGCCATTTGATCTTTGCCTTCCCACTCAGTCTCCGGGCCCCAGAGAAGTCCTACCGCCCACCTGCTCTGTCATCTTAGTTCAAAAAAGTCTCCTGAGGTCTGTTCCAGCTTTGGCTCAGGAATGCAGAGTTGAGCCAAAACTTCTGTTCAGTCTGTAGCAGCGCACTCCTGGTTAGAGCTCGCGCTCAGAAACTTAGAAGACCCTCACCACAAGGGTCAAGCCAGAGAGGAGCCATCTTCGGGACGCAACAGAGGAAGACCGGGTGGCATTTTTACCTAGCGTCTTTTTTCCCCTTCCTCTCTCTGAAGAATTTTCCCTTCCTGCCTTCTGAAACGAACTGTATTGGTTTCCTAGGGCTTCTATAATCAAGTGCCACACACTGGATGGTTCAAAACAACAGGAATTTATTGTCTGACAGTTCTGGAAGCTGGAAGTCTAGAATCTAGGCGTGGACAGGACCATGCTCCCTCTGAAAGGTGTAGGGGAACGACCTCGCCCCTTCCAGCTTCTGGTGGTTTGCCTGCAACCCATGGCTTGCAGGGGCCTCACTCAGACCAGCATGTGGTATTCTCCCTGTCTCCATGGTCACGTGGCTGTGTTTTATAAGGACACCAGTCATACTGGATTAGGGGCCCACCCTACTCCAGTGTGACCTCTGCAAGGACCGTATTTGCAGATGGCATACTCAGAGGACCTCACGGTTAAGACTTGAACATGTCTTTTCAGGGAGACATAATTCAGTCCATAATGTGATCACCTTCTTGATCTTGTCAGTTACTTCCCTATTCTTCAGGCTCCTTTGGTGATCGACTGTCTCATCTTCCCCCCCCTCAACACACACACCCCTTCTATTTTTATTTCTATGCTGCTTTTCTCCTTAGCCTGCAAATAAGCTTCCACCCTTGTCTTTCCCCACCACCCACCTTCTCAAAGGTTGCCTCTTTCCTTTGCCTGATTATTTTTGCTCTGGCAATCTGATTTTTATCCCTACCATTTAACTGACACTTTTTTTTTTAGGATTTCTATCTGTAAGTGATCTACTCCCAACATGGGGCTTGAACTCACAACCCTGAGATCAAGAGTCGTACGCTCTACTGACAGAGCCCTCCGGGCGCCTGTAACTGGCGCTTTTTTATTACCAGTCGTCAGTGACGTCACTCTTGTCAGATCTGCCAGCCTCTTCTCGGTCTCCTTCGTCTTCCCTCTGTTGCTAACGCCTCAGCTCTTCAGTATATAGAGATTCTTCCCGATCCTGCCCTTTCCCTTGTTTCCCTACCCCTGCTTCCTGTTAATAGCTCTCCCGTGACTTCAGCAGTCACGTCCTCGTCGGTGCTTCCCAAATATCTGTCTCTAATCCTGACTTTCTCTAGGCGGCGTACACGTGGCCAAAGTACCCGCGCGGCATTGCCCTGGGGATTCAAGTGCTGTGTGTCAGTACAGGACGTGTCCAGCTTGCTCTTCCTCTGTTTCCTCTCTCGGTTCTGCCATCTGCGTGATGACACCGACGTTGTCCCTGCATTCAGGCTTTTAAATCCAGTCAGTTCTGTCCCTGCAGAATTTCTTCTCACCTTTTAATCTCTGCCACTGTCTTCTGTAAGAACCTCCTCTTTCCCTTTCATTAATTTATGAGCTCTCTTCCTGGGACATCAGCTTCATCCTATCGTCTATAATCATTGCCACCAGATTTTCCCTCGGAAGACATAAAGTGGCCCGTCATTCTGCTTCTCCCCTTAAAAACCACGATGGCTCCTTCCTACCTGCAGAACAAAATCCAGATTACTGATCATGGCATCGGAGGCTCTAAGCTCTTATACTAGCCTCGTCTCTCAAGGAATCTCTTTCTTTTATAAACAACAAATGTGTTTTGCACACACAGTTTGGCGTCTGGGTAGTCTACGATCGAGGCACTGGCGGAGTCAAAGAATCTCATTATAGGTCTTATGTTCCCATTCCATTTCTTAGACACATTATTTTCAGGTTTTCCTTATTTTGCACAAGTATTTTGCCTTCGTTGAAAAATGCCAGAACCCAGTCCTCTTCCAGTCAAATTTCTTCTCATCTCATTATCTGTTCAAATGCTACCTCTTTCACAAAGCATCCATTGGCCACCTATGGAGAAGTAGTTCACGTCTCTGCCACTTTATTAGAAATTGTTTAAAGCTTATGTCATTTTACCTTATGTTATTATATTTATCTCCACTGCAAAAGCTTAAGAAAATTTCTTAAGACAAGAGTCTAGGTTTCCCTTCTACATAGCACTCCAGGAGGATTCCTTGGTAGCACTCACTAACACTGTTAATAATCTCTACAGTGTTGAAACACATTTCGAATTCCCCCTTATTAGCCCAAGCAACTAAATTCCTCTGGGCACCTAACTGATCTTTGTACAGTGTCCATGTTGCTAAGTTACAGGTTTGCCAGCTCATTTCCTATAATATACATTTTCTCTACTTAGGATACAGTATAAAACTAAGCTTCACATATAAAGCTTACTTTTATACTTTTTAGGATCTTGCCACTATTTTAATGGGACATCGAGTTACCTCAGCTATCTAGTGATTTATTTTAAGATTTTCATTTTCTATAAAATATTTGATACACAGTTCTTAAAATAACAAATAATACAAAGAAATTGTTGTGTTTTTTTTTTTAAAGTAGGCTCCACACCCAGCATGGAGCCCAATGCAGGGCTTGAACTCACAACTTTGAGATCAAGACCTGAGCTAAGATCAAGAGTCAGACACTTAACTGACTGAGCCATCCAGGGCCCCAGTACAAAGCAATTCATAATTTAAAAAGAAAAATCACTGCTTTATACCTCTTTCCCCAAATCCCAGGCCTCAAGGGCAGTCTCTATAGCAACTTTGTTTCTTGTCTTGACCTCTCTGTTTCTAAACATCATGCTGAGAACAGCTAAGACTTCTCTGAGCCCTCCATGGTCTCCCCCGTTCTACCAATTACTTAGGAACTCTGGCCAGAGTTTCCCGTAGCTTCTTGTGCATATTTTTATTTCATTTCTCTTAATATTGTGTCAAAATTATCTGTTTTGTCTTGCCTGGAGTAGGTTGTTTTCTCCTTGGAAAAAGCTCTTTCTTATTTACCTTTGTGTCCCTTGTGTCTGGCATAACATTTAGGATCTAGTTTGGTGAAGGATGTGAGGATGAACTCATGATTTTAATACAACGTACCTAACTTCTCTTTTCTTACATGCAGGATTTCTGACTTCCGGTGAGTGAACTTCTCTATAAAGTAATATGGCAAAGCAAATTAAACTGGTCAAAGTATAACTAGATCACATTGCATAAAAAAGTATTTTCCCTTTCATCTTACTTAGGAAATAGAAAATGAACTGTATTCTGTCTTCTGAACAGGAGGACATCCGGGCAGAATGTTCTCTATGAAAACAAATGTAGGCATGTAGCATTTTTTAAATAACTTTTAAAGGCGGCCAAGAGTAAAGATACAGCCTTTTTATTGTAACCCAGAAAATAGGCTTAATAAAAATACTAAAATTAGCACCGACAAAAGAGCTTGAATTTTCCTACCCATTGAATTCCATTATTATTAGAAAACAGAAAGGCCTAACAGTATCAGTGTACAAATTACAGATGGGGGTTTCATATTAGAAAACCAGTAGTGTGAAACAAGTTTGTTCTATTTCTCTGGCTAATAGTATGTATTATAAATTGCTCCAGTTTATCATCATGTGTGATCTTATTAGACTTTGACTCAAATATATGGGTATGTCTGACATATCCATGGAGAAATCGTGTCAGTTTTTGACATGAGTACATTTTGGCTGAGCTGGGAAAAGGGTTCTAGTTTCTAACCTAAGTAAAATAATGAAGATACCTATTTTTTCCTGACTTCTCCCCTACTTTTCTGTTATTTGGTTATTTTATCTATTCTTTCTCAGTGCTGCTTAAAAGGTCTACTAACCAAGGTGGTTTGTATGGGGTTTTTTTTATAGTGATTATTATAGAAATAGAAGTCTATAGACTGTTTACATTCTTTGTTCCTTAGGGAAGATGGGATTATGTGGCTTGCAATGAAGAGGCACTCTAAATGCATGCGATTATTTTCCTAATGGCAGATTCTATAGTGCTTTCCTACTTGTTTTAAAATGGAATGGTGGCAGTTGCTTAACTACAATAGTGAATTTTGTGAAACTGATTTTATAGCAGTTTATTTTTTTATTAGATTTTTTTATTTATTTGAGAGCGAGCAAGCAAGAAAGAGAGCACGAGCACGGGAGAGGCGCAACAGGAGAGGGAGAAGCAGACTCCCTGCTGAGCAGGAACCCGACATGGGCTCGATCCCAGGACCCTGGGATCATGACCTGAGCCAAAAGCAGACATTTAACTGATTGAGCCACCCAGGCGTCCCGTGAAATTGATTTTAAAGAGTAATTTTCAAGCACATTTAGTACTAGACTAGAATTCCTATTTTAATTATATTGAAGGTAATCATTTTTTGACTAAAATTAACCTTTGCTTCAGAAATACTTTTTCATAGAACTAACAAAACTATAAACCAGATTATAAGGTCATGTTTAAAATAATTGTTGGAAACATCTTTGCATATAGATGATGCTTCCAGTAAAGATCTTTAGAAATCAGTTCTACGGATTTATTAAGACTTACCTCCAGGGGCGCCTGGGTGGCTCAGTCATTAAGCGTCTGCCTTCGGCTCAGGTCATGATCCCAGGGTCCCGGGATCAACCCCCGCATCTGGCTCCCTGCTCAGCGGGAAGCCTGCTTCTCCCTCTCCCAATCCCCCTGCTTGTGTTTCCTCTCTCGCTGTGTCTCTCTCTGTCAAATAAATAAGTAAAATCTTAAAAAAAAAAAACGACTTACCTCCTAATTACCTCCTCAAGCCATAGTTTAAGTGAATATTTTTTGTTAAACTAATTTGTCCTTCTCTGTTTTTAAAAGGAGTAAAAGGACATTAAAACACTGTAAGGCTTTCCTTCCTTAACCAGGCTGTCCTCCAATTAGTATAAGTGTTGCTACTTCATCTCATACCCATGTGAGTAGGTGGAGTACAAAATCATCTAAATGTTATTGTTTCCCTCCCCCATTTGAAATTGACAAGTACTCTATTTTAGAGAGTAATCTGTGGGTTAAATGTATTTCTTCTAGTGTTTTAGGATTTAGAACAAGTAAATATCCTGAATATGAGAGGTTTTTAGTGAGTGACAAAAGAAAGACAACTTAGGTTTTCTTTGAGTAGCTGTGTTAATTGCTAATCTAAACTTCGTGGAGAACAGAGAAGGAAAATAATTGCCATGTTACTGAAATGAAGATAATTTGGGTTTTTATACCTTATGGACTAGAAGAAAGCCTTAGGAAATGAATGCCTTGACTGTGCCCAAATATCCATGTAGTAACGTTTTAGTTGATGAAACATTTGCACAAAATGCTTGCAAGTGCAACTACTCCCTCTTAAATTCCAGGTCCTGCAGTAGACTGGTGGGCACTTGGAGTTTGCTTGTTTGAGTTTCTAACAGGAATTCCTCCTTTCAATGATGAAACACCACAACAAGTATTCCAAAATATTCTGAAAAGAGGTGATTCTTTTTCTATGAAGACAGATGCATTTATCTCTGTGTATTATTTGATCAATGATTAACAAGCTATTTGTATCTGTAGATATCCCTTGGCCTGAAGGTGAAGAAAAGTTATCTGATAATGCTCAAAATGCAGTAGAAGTACTTTTAACTCTTGATAATGCAAAGAGAGCTGGTATGAAAGGTAAGGTTTTGTGTTAATAAACTCCTAGCTTGATTTGTTTAAGATGAACTGTAATAATGATACTAAGTTCTAGGACAATACTATAGATAATCTGACTGCTAAATTGGTTAAAAATTTCTTCAGTTTATTTTTGCCTGCTAGATATGCATTGATATATTTGTCCTTATTCTGCATTAAAATTCATTGCATCAGGTTGGGATACTCACTCACTGAATTTTATTAATCTCAAACAGGTACCTTAAAGCAATCTTATGTTGTCAGTGTCTTGGGTTTTTTCAAAGCCTAATAAAGTTACTCATCAACCAATACAGGAAATTTTTTTTTGTTATCAAAACTCTCTTCTATAATTTCTGACTGCTTCATTTCTGATATTATCGACTGACAAATGTATCAAGTTCCAGGTTGTCTCAAATAAGACAAATCTGGTATCTTTGTGATCCATTCAATGGTTTTTTCCAATGGAGGGGTATATTAAACTCCAATTTTGAAACTAGGAAACTCATTAGCTTTAATTTAGATTCAATTAGGTTTAATGTCAGCTGCCTTAAAATCCCTTTTCTAACAAAGTATACATAGACAAAGAAGCAGCTATGTCCCCAAATGCATTTCCATGTGGTCTAAGGCATTCAGAAAAATGAACTTCAGTAATATGTCACTTGTGTCAGCTTCTAGGTGTTCCCTCTAATAAGATCAACAGTTTATTTGCTTATTTAACAAATCCTGTAGAGTGACTTCTAGGTGCCAGGCAATGGGTGCTGGAGGTATCCTAGGGATGAACCAGACTAAAATCCATGTGCTTGTACAACTTACTCTGTAGGGGAAAGACACAGGTAATGAGATACAATATGACATAATGCATCTAGCAGTGAGTACTGAGAAGAAAGATGAAGCAAGTGAGTGGCTACAAAGTTTGACAAGAGATTTTCTAGCTGGAGTGGTCAGGAAGACCTCTGTGAACAGTGGGATTTGAGGAAAATCCTATGTAAAGTGAGGGTGCAGACATTTGAAAGCTCAGCTTTAAAAATTACTTTAGGAGTTTTCAACTGGGGCAATTTTGCTTCGCAAGGGACGAAATAAACAGAGATAGAACACCATTCTCACCAATGACCTCAGATTTTTGTTTGTTTAATGAACAGTTTACATAGTGAAGCAGATGACAGGAGAGGTCTTCGGTTAAAAAACAGTTGTTGCAACAACTGTTTATACAGTTCATCTTAAACTGGCTTAGAATTCTTTTGTGAGTTCAGTTTAAATAAATAGTTATGATGAGAGAGTCATAAAGCGTCACATCGCAGCCAGATATCAGTTTAAGAGTTACTGCTATAAGTAACTCTAATCCATGCTCAGACATTTATTTTAACAATTAAGAGACAGATTCTTTTTGCTATTTTATTGTTTTCCTACCAGTCTCTTACTTTAGGGAAAAACCAACTTGGAGATATGTTGACTTCCCAAGCCATCACTCCAAATATAGACACATAATTCTTTCCTGTCTGTGTAGTCTTCTCCCAATATTTTCCTTAAATTCGGTTGTTGGTTTTTTGAACTACTTAATGCCTTGATTGTCACCTAATTTTTTTGCCAACATCCCTATATTTGTCTTATAAAGTGAAAAGTTGAGGATACGGGAGGTTGTGTCTAGCAACCAAATATCACAGGGTGATCAAAAGAGCATGTTTTCATTTTATTTTATTTATTTTTTGTTTAAATATTTTATTTATTTATTTGTCAGATAGAGAGAGAGACAGAACACAAGCGGGGGGAGCAGCAGAGGGAGAAGCGGACTCCCCGCGGAGCAGGGAGCCCGATGCGGGACTCGATCCCAGGCCCCTGGGATCATGACCTGAGCTGAAGGCAGACGCTTAACGGACTGAGCCACCCAGGCATCCCGCATGTTTTCATTTTAGCAGGTAGAAGGAATTAGGAAAGAAGACAGGTACTGCAAATGTAGCTAAAGAGATGAGCAAAGTTGAGATCTTTAAGTGAAGCGTAAAGACTCCAGATATATTCATGCTGCTAAAAGGGCATGTAGTCGAGATACAATCAATGAAATCAAAGAAGTCAACCATGAAGAGAATATGTCACAAATGTCATCAGTGTATGTGTTGAAATCACCATGAAGGATAAGGATGGGGCATACGAAAGAAATTAAGGTAGTGGAGGATGACGTTTTTACCAGAGTTACCTAGGGTAATCGGTGGTGATAAGGATTGCAGAGATAGAAACAGGTAGCAAGGACTTGGAATGAGAAGTGGAGCATTAATCATGAAGATCAGTGGTGTGGAAGCTGTGTCTGGGAGCAGGAAGCAGGCCAAGCTCTTGTCCCATCAAGTCAGGGATTGTGTGAGAAGATGGAGGCATGAGATAATATAAGCTTCTATTAAGGAAAACCATTCATTCACTCATTTGACGAATACAGGCCAAGCACCTGTCATGTGTCAAGTGTTATACAAAATGACATAATGTGAGCCATTGTGAAGTACATGGAAGACAGACATTGAACACATATGTATGAAGCAAAACCGGGCAACATATATCTGAGATCTTCCCTTACTTCCTGTAAAACAGTACTTACTTAGGTAACAGTGTTATAATGCTCTGTTTTGTTTTATATTTTTCCTAAGAGCTGAAACGTCCTCTCTTCAGTGATGTGGACTGGGAAAATCTGCAGCATCAAACTATGCCTTTCATACCCCAACCAGATGACGAAACAGATACATCCTACTTTGAAGCCAGAAATAATGCTCAGCACCTGACCGTATCTGGATTTAGTCTATAGCACATAAATTTTCCTTTTAATCTAATCTTGGCTTATAAGCTATCATAATTATATACTCCTTCATAAGAGAGTGATCTAAGGGGGAAGAAGAATCATTATGTTACTTGGATCGATGAGTTTTTAATGTATGTTACAGCTTCCACAGAGTTAAAAGTCTCTCAAGAATACAGTCAATGACTTATCTTAATCTCAGAGTTGTATATAGATCGTCAAAACTTTTTTCACTTTATTTATTTTGTTACCGCACCTTATGAAAATTCATACATCAGTAAAACTAGAATGACACTACTCTGTTAGAAAAGGAACAAGCTTTGAGCCTAACTTTCTTTCACATGTTGATTTCAGTCCACCATTCACAGTTTGGTGTTAAAATAACAAAATCATACGGTTTTTTTGTGATTTGTTTGGACATGATTGCCTGCAAAAGCTGAAGTCTTGAGAGCAATCATTTAAGCTTGCACTTGTGGCTTCAAAACTGCAGCTGGGAAACTCCTTCACTTGGTAGTGTAACTCCTTTAGGGAATGAGGAATAAAAAGGATAGAGGCTTTAGCTTACTTTGAAACAGTCTTGCTGCCTTGACTACTTCTGGTGCTTTCTCTACAATACATATTTGCTTAAAATTGTACTGGAGAGCTTAGGTGTGATATGCTGTAGCAATTTTAACAGCTTATTCAATTTTAATAAAACGTGGTGGTTTACATTTTAAAAGAATTTGTTTAAAACGTGCAACATTACAAGAAACAACCTGATCCTTAAAAATAAATAATAACTTCTTTTTGCTTAATAAATGTAACACTTCAAGTATATTATCTGTCAACATCCTTCTATTAAATATATATACACACTAAGATTCAACTTCACTGTAATAATTTGTTACCCAGTGGTAAATAGATGGGTGAGTAGTCAGAGATAAAGGAAGATGGTGACAAAGTAGGAGGACCCTAGTCTTGTCTCGTCCCATGAATAGAACTACATAACGATCAAATCATCCCAAATACCCCAGAAACAGACCTGAGGACGAAGAGAACAAACTCTACAACTAAAGGGAGAGAAGAAGCCACATCGCAGATGGTAGGAAGTATGGAGACATGGTTTCGGAGAGAAAATGGATCCTGGTTGTCGTGGAGGGGAAGGAGCCATGGTCACAGAGAAGGGCGAGAGAGAGAGGAGCACACTGGATTGCACAAGGAGGTTTCCCCATAGCCACCTGGTTCAGAAAACAAGAGGGGTTGAATTTCATGAGTTCTTGCAACTAGGAGGGCTGAAAGCCTGGAGTTTTAAAGTTCAACAGGATTGACTGGGATAGAGCCCAGAGGCACTATGCGGCTCCTAGAGAGAAGGCAGACAACCCTGGGGGCAGACAGCTTGGAAAGAACGATCTAAAGAGTGCTGGGGCACATGGTGGGGAGATTACTCCCTCTTCTTGGAGCTGCCCCTGAGAGGGAGAGTTCATGCAGACATTTCCCCGGGGTCAGAGGTACCAGCTAGTGCCATTTACCTCCCCTACCCCTCAGTATAAACAGGGAGCCACCTGTAGGAAGCCCTGTGGTACCAATATTGGCTACCTAACTCACTTACACCAAGCACCATCCTCCTGGACTCCAGTGGAACCACCCTTCTCAGTTAGGCTTGCCTCAGTCCCACTGTGGGGGGCCCCTCCCCCAGAAGACCAACACAAAGCCTAGCCCATACCACATCTCCCAACCAGAGAGTTTTGCAGGGCCTCAGTTCCAGTGGAGGTGGTGACAGGACTCGTTTCACAAGTAGACCAAAGCACACCTAGTTAAAACTCACCACATTCAAGCCAGATACCAAACACAGGCAAAGAGCCTTTGCAGATGACTGGCCTCAAGGACAGAGCAGTCAGAACAAAACAGCAGAGTGCGCACAACACACACCGGACGCACTCACTGAAGCACCAGGCTGTGGGCTCGACAGGACATCTTCAAGAGGCCATTACTGTCGGGAGCACGAGACATAATTGGAACACAGACAAGAAGGCAGCGACTTAGACAAAATGAGAAGTCAGAGGAATTTATCCCAAATGAAAACAAGGCCACAGGCAAAGATCTAAATGAAATGTAAGTAATATGCCTGTTAGAATTAAAAGCAACAGGGGGGTGCCTGGGTGGCTCAGTCAGTTGGGTGTCTGCCTTCGGCTCAAGTCATGATCCCTACCTGGGATCGAGCTCCTCGTCGGGCTCCCTGCTCAGCGAGGAGTCTGCTTCTCCCTCTCTCTCCCCTTGCTGCTCCCCCTGCTTGTACTCTCTCTCTCTCTCTGTCTCAAATAAATAAAATCTTTTAAAAATAAAAATAAAAAATAAAGAATTGAAAGCAACAATCATAAGGACACCCACTGGGCTTGAGAAAGGAATAAAAGACATCAATGTGATCCTTACTGTAGAGAAAAGTTCAAAAAGAATCAGAGATGAAGAGTGCCATAAACGAGATTAGAAACATGGTTCTAGAAGGCTGGAAGCAGAGGAATGAATTAGTGACCCAGAAGACAAAGCAGTGGAAAGCAATAAAGCTGAACAAACGAGAGAGAATCATGCAAAATGAGAATAGAGTTAGGGAACTCCGTGACTCCACCAAATGTCATAATATTTGCATTATAGGATCCCCAGAAGAAAAAGAGAAAAGGGGGCAGAAAATTTATTTGAAGAAATAATAGCTGAAAAATTCCTTAAGCTGGAGAAGGAAACAGACATCCAGATCTAGGAGGCAAAGAGAACTCCCATCAAAATCGACAAAAGGAGGCCCACACCAAGAAATATTGTAATTACATTTGCAAAATATAGTGATAAAAAATCTTAAAAGCGACAGAAAAAGTCATTAACCTTCAAGGAAAAACCCGTAAGGCTAGCAAGAGGTTTTCAACAAAAACTTGGCAAGCCAGAAGGGAGTGGTGTGATATATTCCACGTGCTGAGTGGAAAAAATCTGCAGCCAAGAATACTCTATCCAGCAAGGCTATCATTCAGAATAGAATGAGAGATAAAGAGTTTCCAGACAAAACTAAAGGAGTTTGTGGCCACTAAACCAGCCATGCAAGAAATATTACAGGGTACTTTTTGATTGGAAAGGAGAGACCAAAAATGACACTATAGAAGCAGGAAACATAAAAGCAATAAAAATGAATCTTTTTTTTTTGAAAGATTTTATTTATTTGAGAGAGAGCACAACAGGGTCAGTGGCAGAGGGAGAGGGAAAAGCAGGCTCCCCGCTGAGCAGGGAGCCAGGCATGGGGCTCAATCCCAGGACCCCGGGATCATGACCTGAGCTGAAGGCATTCACTTAACTGACTGAGCCACCCAGGTGATGTCTATACACCAATAATAGAGCAACAGAAAGAAAAATTAAAATATCAATCCCATTTACAATTGCACCAAAGACAATAAGATACCTAGTAACAAACCGAACCAAAGAGGTGAAAGACCTGTACTCTGAAAACTATAAAACACTGATTAAATTGAAGATGACAGAAAGAAATGGAAAGACATTCCATGTTCACGGATTGGAAGAACAAATATTGACAAAATGTCTACACTACCCAAAGCAATCTACACATTTAATACAATCCCTATCAAAATATGAAAAATATTTTTCACCGAGCTAAAACAATCTTAAAATTTGTATGGTACTACAAAAGACCCCAAATAGCCAAAGCAATGTTAAAAAGGAAAAACAAAGCGGGAGGCATCACAATTCTGGACTTCAAGTTATATTACAATCAAAACATGTACTGGTACTGGCACAAAAATAGACACATAGATCGGTGGAACAGAAGAGAAAACACAAAAATGAACCCACAACTATATGGTCAATTAATCTTTAACAAGGCAGGAAAGTATATCCAGTAGGAAAAAGACAGCCTCTTCAATAAAGGATGTTGGGAAATCTGGACAGCACCATGGAAAAGAATGACACTGGACCACTTTCTTACACCATAGACAAAAATGAATTCAAAATGGGAGCGGAGTAAGATGGCAGAGGAGTAGGAGACCTGGATTTCGTCTGGTCTCAGGAATTCAGCTCAATAGGGATCAAACCATTCTGAACACCTACGAACTCAACAGGAGATCAAAGAGAAGAATAGCAACAACTCTGAACAGAAAAGCGACCACTTTCTGGAAGGTAGGATGTGCGGAGAAGTGCATCCGAGGCGATATTTGGGAGGATAGACGGCGGAGGAGGGGGCCTCCATCGGCCGCTTCTGACAAGTGACAGAGCCGCGGAGCACAAAATCGGAACTTCTAGAAGTCCGCTCCCCTGAGGGACGTCGCTCCAGTGGCTAAGCGGGGCGGTGGAACACTCTCTGGGACAGTGTGGTCTCAGGACCCTCGGGGTCACAGAAAGACCGGGGGGTGCCTGAGGGCGGCAGAGCTCCCAGGTGTTGGAGCGGGGACGCCGGCTGCAGAGACAGAGCCGAGGCGCGGGCTCTCAGCTCGGGGTTGCCATAAACTGTGATCCGCGGCCCAGTCGGGCCACTGCTCCTCCAGCAGGGACCCAACAGGTGGCAGATCCGGGGAGACTCCCCTTCCTTCCCCGGGAGGAGCGGCGCGGGAGCGCACCGCAGGGATCTGCTGGGTTTGGAGACTCCACACATGGTCGGGTGCCAGAGATAGAAACACTCGGTCACAGGCCGGGTGAGCACGGAGTGTGGCCAGAGACCGGGGAGACGGGAGTGACTGCTTTTCTCTGGGGGCGCACTGAGGAGCGGGGCCCCGATTTCTCAGCTCCTCCGGGCGGAGATTCGGAGGCCACCATTTTCACTCTGGTCCTCCAAAGCTGTACGGAGAGCTTGCAGGGAACAAAAGCTCCTGAGAGCAAACCCGAGCAGATTGCTTAGACCGGACTGACAAGGGCGGGGCAATTCCGCCTCCAGCAAAGACATTTGGAAACCACAGCAACAGGCCCCTCCCCCAGAAGATCAGCCCGAACAGCCAGCAAGCCAAGACCAAGTTTACCGATCAAGGAGAACGGGAGAACTCCAGCGCTAGGGGAATACTGCACATAGAATTCATGGCTTTTTTACCATGATTCATTAGTTTTTCAAAGTTAATTTTTTTAACTGTTTTTTTTTTGAATTTTTCTTTTTCCCTTTTTCAACCAACATCTTATCAATCCCTTTTTAAAAAAAACATGTTTTTATTTTTCATTTTTAGAATCATATTTTATCCCGTCATAGTAGTTACCCTTATTTTTGGCATATATATATATAAGTTGTTCTCTCTTTAAAATTTTGAGATACAGTTTCTTGTAACAGATCAAAATATACCCTAAATCACTAGTGTATGGCTTTGTTCTAGTCTCCTGCCTGATCATATTCTCTCCCTTTTTTTTTCTTTTTTAAATCTTCTTTCTTTTTTCAAACAACTTCTTATCTTATCAATTCCTTTTATAAAATCTTTTATAATTTTCATCTTTACAGTCATCTTCCATCCCTTCATTGTATCAACCCTTATTTTGTACATATATAAGTCTTTCTTCCTTTAAAATTTTAGAAGGCACTTTCTTCTAACAGACCAAAATACGCCCAGAATCTAGTGTGTGGCACTGATCTGTGCACTAGCCTGATCATATTTAATCATATTCTGTTTTTTTAATTTTATTCTGTTTTTGTTTCGTTTTGTCTTTTTCTTTGTCTTTTTTTTTCTCTTTCTTTTTTCTTTCTTTCCCTTTCTTTTCCCCTGGTTTCAGGTCTTTTCTGATTTGTATAGAGTATATTTGCTGGGGATGTTGTTAACCTGTTAGCATTTTGTTCTCTCCTTCATCTATTCTCCTCTGGACAAAATGACAAGACGAAAAAAATCACCTCAGCAAAAAGAACAAGAGATAGTACCGTCTGCCAGGGACCTACTCAATACGGACATTAGTACGATGTCAGACCTAGAGTTCAGAATCATGCCTTTAAAGATACTAGCTGGGCTTGAAAAAAGTGTGGAAGTTATTAGAGAAATCCTTTCTGAAGACATAAAAGAACTAAAACCTAACCAAGTCAAAATCAAAAAGGCTATTAATGAGGTTCAATCAAAAATGGGGGCACTAACGGCTAGGATAAATGAGGCAGAAGAGAGAATCAGCGATATTGAAGACCAAATGATGGAAAATAAAGAGGCTGAGAAAAAGAGAGATAAACAACTACAGGATCACGAGGGCAGAATTCGAGAGAGAAGCGATATGATAAGACGAAACAACATTAGAATAATTGGGATCCCAGAAGAAGAAGAAAGACAGGGGCAGAAGGTATATTGGAGCAAATTATAGCAGAGAACTTCCCTAATGTGGGGAAGGAAACAGGCATCAAAATCCAGGAGGCACAGAGAACCCCTCTCAAAATCAATAAAAATAGGTCTACACCCTGACATCTAATAGTAAAACTTACGAGTCTCAGACAAAGAGAAAATTCTGAAAGCAGCTCAGGAGAAGAGATATGTAACCTACAATGGTAAAACATTAGATTGGCAACAGACCTATCTACAGAGACCTGGCAGGCCAGAAAGGACTGCCATGATAGCTTCAGAGCACTAAACGAGAAAAATATGCAGCCAAGAATACTATATCCAGCTAGGCTGTCATTGAAAATAGAAGGAGAGGTAAAAAGCTTCCAGGACAAACAAAAACTAAAGGAATTTGCAAACACAAAACCAGCCCTATAAGAAATATTGAAAGGGGTCCTCTAAGCAAAGAGAGGGCCTAAAAGCAGCGTAGATCAGAAAGGAACACAGACAATATACAGTAACAGTCACCTTAGAGGCAATACAATGGCATTAAATTCATATCTTTCAAAAGTTACCCTGAATGTAAATGGGATAAATGCCCCAATCAAAAGACACAGTCTATCAGATTGGATGAAAAAACAAGACCCATCAATATGCTGTCTGCAAGAGACTCATTTTAGACCCAAAGACACCCCCACATTGAAAGTGAGGGGGTGGAAAACCATTTACCATGCTAATGGACACGAAAAGAAAGCTGGGGTGGCAATCCTTCTATCAGACAAATTAGATTTTAAACCACAGACCGTAATAAGAGATGAAGAAGGACACTATATCCTACTTAAAGGGTCTATCCAACAAGAAGATCTAACAATTGTAAATATCTATGCCCCTAACATGGGAGCAGCCAATTATATAAGGCAATTAATAACAAAAGCAAGAAAACACATTGACAACAATACAATAATAGTGGGGGACTTTAACACCCCCCTGACTGAAATGGACAGATCATCTAAGCAAAAGATCAACAAGGAAATAAAGACTTTAAATGACACACTGGGCCAAATGGACTTCACAGACATATTCAGAACATTCCATCCCAAAGCAACAGAATACACATTCTTCTCTAGTGCCCATGGAACATTCGCCAGAATTGATCACATCCTAGGTCACAAATCAGGTTGCAACTGGTACCAAAAGATTGGGATTATTCCCTGCATATTTTCAGACCACAATGCTTTGAAACTAGAACTCAATCACAAGAGGAAAGTCGGAAAGAACTCAAATACATGGAGGCTAAAGAGCATCCTACTAAAGAAGGAATGGGTCAACCAGGAAATTAAAGAAGAATTAAAAAAATTCATGGAAACCAATGAAAATGAAAACACAGCTGTTCAAAATCTTTGGGATACAGCAAAGGCAGTCCTGGGAGGAAAGTATATAGCAGTACAAGCCTTTCTCAAGAAACAAGAAAGGTCTCAAATACACAATCTAACCCTACACCTAAAGGAGCTGGAGAAAGAACAGCAAATAAAGCCTAAACCCAGCAGGAGAAGAGAAATAATAAAGATCAGAGCAGAAATCAATGAACTAGAAACCAAAAGAACAGTAGAACAGATTAACGAAACTAGGAGCTGGTTCTTTGAAAGAATTAACAAGGTTGATAAACCCCTGACCAGACTTATCAAAAAGAAAAGAGAAATGACCCAAATCAACAAAATCATGAATGAAAGAGGAGAGATCACAACCAACACCAAAGAAATACAAACAATTATAAGAACATATTATGAGGAACTCTATGCCAGCAAATTAGATAACCTGGAAGAAATGGGTGCATTCCTAGAGATGTATCAACTACCAAAATTGAACCAGGAAGAAATAGAAAACCTGAACAGACCTATAACCACTAAGGAAATTGAAGCAGTCATCAAAAATCTCCCAACAAACAAAAGCCCAGGGCCAGATGGCTTCCCAGGGGAATTCTACCAAACATTTAGAGAAGAATTAATACCTATTCTCCTGAAACTGTTCCAAAAAATAGAAATGGAAGGAAAACTTCCAAACTCATTTTATGAGGCCACCATTACCTTGATCCCAAAACCAGACAAAGACCCCATCAAAAAGGAGAATTACAGACCCATATCCTTGATGAACGTGGATGCAAAAATTCTCACCGAAATACTAGCCAATAGGATCCAACAGTACATTAAAAGGATTATTCACCATGACCAAGTGGGATTTATCCCTGGGCTGCAAGGTTGGTTCAACATCCGCAAATCAATCAACGTGATACGATACATTAACAAAAGAAAGAACAAGAATCATATGATCCTCTCAATAGATGCAGAAAAAGCATTTGACAAAGTACAGCATCCTTTCTTGATCAAAACTCTTCAGAGTATAGGGATAGAGGGTACATACCTCAATATCATAAAAGCCATCTATGAAAAACCTGCAGCGAATATCATCCTCAGTGGGGAAAAGCTGAGAGCTTTTCCCCTAAGGTCAGTAACGCGACAGGGATGTCCACTATCACCACTGCGATTCAACATAGTACTAGAAGTCCTAGCCACAGCAATCAGACAACAAAAAGAAATCAAATGCTTCCAAATCGGCAGAGAGGAAGTCAAACTCTCACTCTTTGCAGATGATATGATCCTGTGTGTGGAAAACCCAAAAGACTGCACCCCAAAACTGCTAGAACTCATACAGGAATTCAGTAAAGTAGCAGGATATAAAATCAATGCACAGAAATCAGTGGCATTCCTATGCACCAACGATAAGACAGAAGAGAGGCAAATCAAGGAGTCGATCCCATTTACAATTGCATTCAAAACCATAAGATACCTAGGAATAAATTTGACCAAAGAGGCAAAGAATCTGTACTCAGAAAACTATAAAATACTCATGAAAGAAACTGAAGAAGACACAAAGAAATGGAAAAACGTTCCATGCTCATGGATTGGAAGAACAAACATTGTGAAGATGTCAATGCTACCTAGAGCAATCTACACATTCATTGCAATCCCTATCAAAATACCATCCACTTTTTTCAAGGAAATGGAACAAATAATCCTAAAATTTGTATGGAACCAGAAGAGACCCCGAATAGCCAGAGGAATGTTGAAAAAGAAAAACAAGGCTGGCGGCATCACAATTCCAGACTTCCAGCTCTATGACAAAGCTGTCATCATCAAGACAGTATGGTACTGGCACAAAAAGAGACACATAGATCAATGGAACAGAATAGAGAGCCCAGAAATGGACCCTCAACTCCATGGTCAACTAATCTCTGACAAAGCAGGAAAGAATGTCCAATGGAAAAACGACAGTCTCTTCAACAAATGGTGTGGGGAAAATTGGACAGCCACATGCGGAAGAATGAAACTGGACCATTTCCTTACACCACACACAAAAATAGACTCAAAATGGTTGAAAGACCTCAATGTGAGACAGGAGTCCATCAAAATCTAAAGGAGAACACAGGTAGCAACCTCTTCGACCTCAGCCGCAGCAACTTCTTCCTAGAAACATCGCCAAAGGCAAGGGAAGCAAGGGCAAAAATGAAATATTGGGATTTCATCAAGATAAAAAGCTTTTGCACAGCAAAAGAAACAGTCCACAAAACCAAAAGACAACCGACAGAATGGGAGAAAATATTTGCAAATGACATATCAGGTAAAGGGCTAGTATCAAAAATCTATAAAGAACTTATCAAACTCAACTTCCAAAGAACAAATAATCCAATCAAGAAATGGGCAGAAGACATGAACAGACATTTTTCCAAAGAAGACATCCAAATGGCCAACAGACACATGAAAAAGTGCTCCACATCGCTCGGCATCAGGGAAATCCAAATCAAAACCTCAATGAGATACCACCTCACACCAGTCAGAATGGCTAAAATTAACAAGTCAGGAAATGACAGATGTTGGCAGGGATGCAGAGAAAGGGGAACGCTCCTACACTGTTGGTGGGAATGCAAGCTGGTGCAACCACTCTGGAAAACAGTATGGAGGTTCCTCAAACAGTTGAAAATAGAGGTACCCAATAGCAATTGCACTACTGGGTATTTACCCCGAAGATACAAATGTAGGGATCCGAAGTGGTACATGCACCCCAATGTTTATAGCAGCCATGTCCCCAATAGCCAAACTGTGGAAAGAGCCAAGATGTCCATCGACAGATGAATGGATAAAGACGATGTAGTGTATATATACACAATGGAATATTATGCAGCCATCAAAAGGTATGAAATCTTGCCATTTGCAACAACGTGGATGGAACTGGAGGGTGTTATGCTGAATGAAATAAGTCAATCAGAGAAAGACATGTATCATATGACCTCACTGATATGAGGAATTCTTAATCTCAGGAAACAAACTGAGGGTTGCTGGAGTGGTGGGGGGGTGGGAGGGATGGGGTGTCTGGGTGATAGACATTGGGGAGGGTATGTGCTATGGTGAGCACTGTGAATTGTGCAAGACTGATGAATCACAGATCTGTACTTTTGAAACAAATAATGCAATATATGTTAAGAAAAAAAGAAGAAGAAGATAGCAGGCGGGGAAGAATGAAGGGGAGTAAGTCGGATTAAGTAAGTATGAGAGACGATGGACTCCGAAAAACAAACTGAGGGTTCTAGAGGGGAGGGGGTGGGGGGATGGTTTAGCCTGGTGATGGGTATTAAAGAGGGCACATTCTGCGTGGAGCACTGGGTGTTATGCACAAACAATGAATCATGGAACACTACATCACAAACTAATGATGTAATGTATGGTGATTAACATAACAATAAAAAATTTTTAAAAAATGAATTCAAAATGGAATAAAGACCTAACTGTGAGACCAAAACTATACAAATCCTAGAAAAGAACTCAGGCACTATCCCCTTTGACATCTGCTATATCAACTTCTTTCTAGATATGTCTCCAAAGGCAAGGGAAACCAAAGAATAAACTAATGGCACTACAGTGAAATAAAACCTGCACAGCGAAGAAACCAATTAACAAAACTAAAAGGCAACCTACTGAATGGGAAAAGATATTTGCAAATGACATATCTGATAAACGGTTAGTATTCAAAATATATAAAGAACTGATACAACTGAATACCCAAAAAACAAATAATCCAAAATAAAAATGGGCAGAAGACATGAATAGACATTTTTCCAAAGAAGACATCCAGATGGCCAACAGACATAAAAGGATGCTCAACATCACTCATCATCAGGGAAATACAAATCAAAACTACAATAAGATACCACCTCACACCTGCCAGAATGGCTAAAATCAACAACACAAAAAACAACAGGTGTTGGTGAGGATGTGGAGAAAGGGGAACGCTCTTACGCTGTTGGTGGGAGTGCAATCTGGTACAACCACTCTGAAGAACAGTATAGAGGTTCCTCAAAAAGTTAAAAATAGAACTATCCTATGATCCAGCAACTGCACTATTAGGAATTTACCCAAGGAATACAAAAATACTAATTCAAAGGGCTATTGCACCCCTATGTTTATGGCAGCATTATTTACAATAACCAAATTATGGAAACAGCCCGAGTCCACTGATTGATGAATGGAGAAAGAGATGTGGTGATATTCCACATCTTTCTCCATTTCCACATCAGAGAGAGAGAGAGAGGGAGGGAGGGAAGGAGGAACATTACTCAGCTATAAAAAAGAATGAGATCTTGGCATTTGCAACGATGTGGATAGAACTAGAGAGTATTATGCCAAGTGAAATAACTCAGTCAAGACAAATACCATATGATTTCACTCATACGTGGAATTTAAGAAACAAAACAGGGCGCCTGGGTGGCTCAGATAGTTAAGCGTCTGCCTTCGGCTCAGGTCATGATCCCAGGGTCCTGGGAAAGAGCCCCGCATGGGGCTCCTGGCTCTGCGGTAAGCCTGCTTCTCCCTCTCCCACTCCCTCTGCTTGTGTTCCCTCTCTCGCTGTGTCTCTCACTGTCAAATAAATAAAATCTTTAAAAAAAGATATAATTTGAGATATAATTAATATATATGTGTGATAATTTGATACATACACATATTGTGAAATGATTACCATAATCAAGTTAATTAACACATTCCTGACCTCACATAGTTACCTTTCCTGCGCGGAGGAATACTGTCGGTTTTTCAATGAGATGTATAAACTAAGCAGAAAAATTTCAACTTAATTGAGGAAATTTATATTCCAACTTGGCTCATCCAGAAAACAAGTTTCCTTATACTAATTGTTGGAAACTTATTACTCCAGTTTATCCATTTATTATAACTTCATAGAAATGGTATGAAAATTAATAAGATCATTCATTGATTCATTCATTCATTCAGTAAATGTTTACTCAGCGTCTGTTATGTACCAGTTACTACTCTGGGTATTAGAAACGCAACAGGGAACAAAATGACAAAAAGTGCTGCCCTAATGGAGCTTATACTGTAATGGAGAGATACAAATAATAATGAACAAATTAGTAAAATATACAGTATATCAGGTAGTGATAAACACCATAAAGAAAAATAAAACAGGAAGGAGGAAAAAAAGATAAAGGAAAACAGGGAGAGGAAATGAGACATGTTGGAGAGGAGAGTCTTGCAATTTTATTTATTTATTTATTTATTTATTTTTAATTTATCTATTTTTTAATTTTTTTAAAGATTTTATTTAGTTATTCATGAGAGACAGAGAGAGAGGGAGGCAGAGGGAGAAGCAGGGTCCCAAGGAGCAGGGAGCCCGATGTGGGACTTGATCCCAGGACCCCGGGATCATGCCCTGACCCGAAGGCAGACGCTTAACCATCTGAGCCACCCAGGTGCCCAAGTCTTGCAATTTTAAATAGGGTGGTCGGAATTGCTATTCAACACAGTATTAGAAGTCCTAGCCACAGAAATCAGACAACAAAAAGAAATCAAAGGCATCCAAATCGGCAAAGAAGAAGTCAAACTCTCACTGTTTGCAGATGATATGATACTTTATGTGGAAAACTCAAAAGACTCCACCCCAAAACTGCTAGAACTCATACAGGAATTCAGTAAAGTGGCAGGATATAAAATCAATCCACAGAAATCAGTGGCATTCCTACACACCAACAACAAGACAGAAGAGAGAGAAATTAAGGAGTCGATCCCATTTACAATTGCATTCAAAACCATAAGATATCTAGGAATAAATCTAACCAAAGAGGCAAAGGATCTGTACTCAGAAAACTATAAAATACTCATGAAAGAAATTGAGGAGGACACAAGGAAATGGAAAAATGTTCCATGCTCATGGATTGGAAGAACAAACATTGTGAAGATGTCAATGCTACCTAGAGCAATCTACACATTCAATGCAATCCCTATCAAAATACCATCCACTTTTTTCAAAGAAATGGAACAAATAATCCTAAAATTTGTACGGAACCAGAAAAGACCCTGAATAGCCAGAGGAATGTTGAAAAAGAAAAGCAAAGCTGGCGGCATCACAATTCCGGACTTCCAGCTCTATTACAAAGCTGTCATCATCAAGACAGTATGGTACTGGCACAAAAAGAGACACATAGATCAATGGAACAGAATAGAGAGCCCAGAAATGGACCCTCAACTCCATGGTCAACTAATCTCTGACAAAGCAGGAAAGAATGTCCAATGGAAAAAAGACAGTCTCTTCAACAAATGGTGTGGGGAAAATTGGACAGCCACATGCAGAAGAATGAAACTGGACCATTTCCTTACACCACACACAAAAATAGACTCAAAATGGTTGAAAGACCTCAATGTGAGACAGGAGTCCATCAAAATCCTAGAGGACAACACAGGCAGCAACCTCTTCGACCTCAGATGCAGCAACTTCTTCCCAGAAACATCGCCAAAGGCAAGGGAAGTGAGGGCAAAAATGAACTATTGGGATTTCATCAAGATAAAAAGCTTTTGCACAGCAAAAGAAAACAGTCAACAAGACCAAAACACAACCGACAGAATGGGAGAAGATATTTGCAAATGACATATCATATGAAGGGCTAGTATCCAAAATCTATAAAGAACTTCTTAAACTCAACACCTGAAGAACAAATAATCCAATCAAGAAATGGTCAGAAGACATGAACAGACATTTTTCCAAAGAAGACATCCAAATGGCTGGCCAACAGACACATGAAAAAGTGCTCCACATCGCTCGGCATCAGGGAAATCCACATCAAAACCTCAGTGAGATACCACCTCACACTAGTCAGAATGGCTAAAATGAACAAGTCAGGAAACGAAAGATGTTGGCGGGGATGTGGAGAAAGGGGGACCCTCCCACACTGTTGGTAGGAATGCAAGCTGGTGCAACCACTCTGGAAAACAGTATAGAGTTCCTCAAAAAGTTGAAAATAGAGCTACCATAGGATCCAGCAATTGCACTACTGGGCATTTACCCCAAAGATACAAATGTAGGGATCTGAAGGGGTACGTGCACCCCAATGTTCATAGCAGCAATGTCCACGATAGCCAAACTGTGGAAAGAGCCAAGATGTCCATCGACAGATGAATGGATAAAGAAGATGTGGTGTATATATATACAATGGAGTATTATGCAGCCATCAAAAGGAATGAGATCTTGCCATTTGGAACGACGTGGAAGGAACTGGAGGGTGTTATGCTGAGTGAAATAAGTCAATCAGAGAAAGACATGTATCATATGACCTCACTGATATGAGGAATTCTTAATCTCAGGAAACAAACTGAGGGTTGCTGGAGTGGGGGTGGGAGGGATTGGGTGACTGGGTGATAGACACCGGGGAGGGTATGTGTTATGGTGAGCGCTGAGAATTGTGCAAGACTGATGAATCACAGATCTGTACCTCTGAAACAAATAATGCAGTATATGTTAAGAAAAAAAAAGAAGATAGCAGGAGGGGAAGAATGAAGGGGTAAATCGGAGGGGGAGACGAACCATGAGAGACGATGGACTCTGAAAAACAAACTGAGGGTTCTGGAGGGGATGAGGGTGGGGGGATGGGTTAGCCTGGTGATGGGTATTCAAGAGGGCATGTTCTGCGTGGAGCCCTGGGTGTTATGCACAAACAATGAATCATGGAACACTACATCGCAAACTAATGATGTAATGTATGGTGATTAACATAACAAAAAATTTAGAGAAAAAAATAGGGTGGTCAGAGAAGGCTTTGCTGACACTGGAGCAAAGACCTAAACAAAGAAAACTATGCTCTGTGGCTAAGGGGGGCAGGGTCGGGGGGTTGAGGAGAACAATCTTCAGTAGAGAGGAAGAGCAAGTGCAAAGACCAAGGGTGGGAGGGCGCCTGCGGGCAAGTTCGAGGTACAGCACAGAGGCTTGTAAACTGAACCAACAGCAGGAAGTGGTAAGGAGGAGACAGGCTTTAAATTTCCTTCTTAGAAGTCATATGATCTCAAGGACCCCAGTACCCACGATGACTATACCTTACAAGTAAAACTAAATTAGTTGCCTCCAGATGTTGCATTAGTCCTCACAGACCATTAAGGTGTTAAAGAAGAGTATAATCAAATTGCAAGTGCTGAAAGAATCTAGACAAGGGAATGATCTTATGATATTATTTGTAATTGTACCTTGCAGGCATAACGATATATTTTAAAGATTTACTTATTTATTTGAAAGAGAGAGTGCACACACACAAGCATGCAGCAGGGAGGGGCAGAGGTAGAGAGAGAGAGAGAGAGAGAATCTTGAGCAGACTGCTGCTGAGCACAGAGCCCGATGCGGAGCCCGATGTGGGGTTCGATCTCACGACCCTGAGATCATGACCCGAGCCAAAACGAAGAGTCAGATGCTTAACCGATTGAACCACTTAGATGCCCCAAGGCATAATAATATTTAACCGGGAGATTTACCTTATGGCACTTTCTTCAGAATAAAGGATAGATTTACAAAATTGGGATCCCTGGTATATGCTGACTTAACTAAGTTCATGTTAGTCCACGTGAATTTGAATGGAATTCAAGGTGACCAAATCCCAATGTGATGACACTATTCTCATTAAAGCAGCAACTACTAACAAATACTAAGGTAGAGTCAGAACTATTAAATGGTAACTATTAGCAGATTTTTTTTTTCTATGTAATGAAGGTCTGGAAAGATAAATGAAGATTCCCAAGGACCCTTTCTTCCATCTACGCAGCACTGGCACTAGCTGTATAAGTAGCATTATAATTTTTTGGTTTAATGATATTTATCCATACACGTTGTTAAAAAAAAAAATCAGGGACACGTGTGAAAGCACAGTTAGGAAAACTTTCTTCAATGGAGGAGGGGCTATCACTATGGGCATAGGGACTTCTACAGTAGGGGGAGACGGAGGGGGCTCAACTCCCAACGCAGCATGGGCGAGGGGGAATTTCGTATCAAGGAGTAGGGCTGGGATCAGTGGATGGAAAATCCTAACAGGAAACATCAGGGATAAGGAAGATTCTGGCTAAACCGACCTAACAGGATTCGTGCTGAAGACGAGCCAGGGCGATCTCAGACATCACCTGGGCTTGGTGGAGGATGAGGAGCCCGCCCGGTTCAACTGACGGAGCAGGGTTCTTGATAAAACTGGATTTTACAAGGCAGAAGTGGAGAGATGGGCCTGAGAGAAAGTGCAGGAGTCTGACAAAAGTTTAGTCGACCAATAAATTTTTGTTGGTATCAGTGGCTTTTACATATTTAGAAGTTCTATTTACCATTCTATAGCTAGATTAACCTAAGGATTACTGACTTTTTTTTTAAAGATTTTATTTATTTATTTATTTGACAGAGAGAGACACAGCAAGAGAGGGAACAGGAGCAGGGGGAGTGGGAGAGGGAGAAGCAGGCTTCCCGCCAAGCAGGGATCCCCATGCGGGGCTCGATCCCAGGACCCTGGGATCATGACCTGAGTCGAAGGCAGACGCTTAACGACTGAGCCACCCGGGCGCCCCTACTGAATTTTTTGGAAAAGATGTTTGAAAGGAAAAATCCCATACAGTTGCAACCATTGCAAAGGAAATATGAAGACAGAGAATTATTTAAGTGAGGTCCTCTCTAAGGCTGTGAACTTCCTGAGGGAGGAAACCAAGCTGGCTTACTATCATCGCTATTATCGTCACCATCATCATGTCATGTGACAATATGTAAATGTCACATGAGTGTTCCAGGCACTGTACTATGTATTTTACTTAATTCTCTGAACAATCCTGGGGCTCCTGGGTGGCTCAGCCGTTAAGCGTCTGCCTTCGGCTCAGGTCATGATCTCAGGGTCTTGGGATCGAGCCCCACATCGGGCTCCCTGCTCAGTGGGAAGCCTGCTTCTCCCTCTCCCATTCCCCCTGCTTGTGCTCCCTCTCTCCCTGTGTCTCTCTGTCAAATAAATACATAAAATCTTTAAAAAAATATTCTCTGAACAATCCTATGCGATAGGCATTACCAGTATTTCCATTTTATCGATAAGGAAACTGAGGCATAGAGAAGTAAAGTAACCTGACTGAAGACCACACAGTAAGTGGCAGAGCTATGATTTGAATCCAGGTAGTTTGTTCCAAGCTCTGCTACACAGCGCTATCTCCCATTTCGTTTATGCGTCCACTGCCCAGAAAAGTATCCGGTGTGTGGCCATTCAACAAATATTTATCGAGTGCATGAGTCTCAGGCAGCTTACTGTGATGGAAAGTGCACTGCATGAGAAATCTGGAAAGTTTAGGCATAGAGCGGGCTCTGCGCCAATCTCACCTTCTTCCTCTGTTGAACTAGAGGTATTGAACTAAGTTTCCTTTAGTTCTACAATCTGCTACTATTCTATCATCAATTTCTTTCTTTTTGTCATCCAAATGAATTATGCAAATTTTAAGGAAAAGTCTTTAACATGTCAGAATCTTTTTTTTATTTGCTTTATGTAAGCCAAGAATAAAACACTTGTAAAGAAAAAAATTAAAAGACTTTTTAGCAGAATTTCCATACCATTAAAAACATTAAGTGTAAACAATATACTCTTTAAAAAAGTCACAGAATAGGAGCACCTGGGTGGCTCAGTTGGTTAAGTGCCTGCCTTTGGCTCAGGGCATGATCCCGGGGTCCTGGGATTGAGTCCCACGTTGGACTCCTTACTCAGCAGGGAGTCTGCTTCTCCCTCTGCCTCTGCCCCTCCCCGCTTCTCTCTCTCGCTCTCAAATAAAAACTCTTAAAAAAAAGATTTTACTTTCAAGTAATCTCTACACCCAACATGGGGCTTGAACCCTCAACCCCAACATCAAGAGACCAACACTCTCTGACTGAGCCAGCCAGGCGCCCCTTAACAGCACTTATCCTTCTAATACTAAGCTACCCTACTTCTACCTCCAACATGGTACTGGTAATTTTACACTAGAAAACTTTTTTTATTAAGTGGCAGTTCGCTTTTGGGTCAGTCTTTTTTTTTCAAGATTTTGTTTTGCTTTGTTTTAAAGTAATCTCTACACCCAACATGGGGACCGAATTTACAACCCTGAGATCAAGAGACGCATGCTCTACCGACTGAGCCAGCCAGGCACCCCTGGGTAAGTCTTTTCTTAAGTAAACAATATTTTCAAACGTAAATCCTTTTTATTTAATTTTTTAAAATTACTTTATTTTTTAAAAGTAATCTCTCTGCCCTACATGGGGCTTGAACTCACAACACAGAGATCAAGCGTTGCATGTTCTATCGACTGTGCCAGCCAAGCACTCCTAAGTCTTTTTTATTGTTTTAAAAATCATTACATTACATTGATTTGTGTAAATCTGATCAACACAGATTACACTTATCTGCTGTTTTACAGGATCGGCAGTGGAGGAACACAAATTCGAAAGCTCACCTGCGAAGCCGTTAGTGTTTCCAGTTTATGAAGTCTCTGAAGGATGTTCTGCATGTCCTCCTGCAGGCGCAGGAGGACGAGAGCAATCTGTTCATTGAGGCTGCCTCTTGACCCTCTGTCGGAGCCCCAGCGTTCCCCATCACCTCCGCTTCCTACTTGCCGACCCTTGGGTCCTTCGCTCATGTGTGGCAGTCTATGCCCTATTTTAAGACAGCAAAATAAGGGAGTTTTAAATAATTGTTATAGAAGTAGCAACAGTGCGTTTTACTCATTTTCCTCTATTATTTCTTTGAGTTCTAAATCTCCAAAGTGGAGTGGAAGCAATCAGGAAGTACACAAAAGACAGAGAGAAAAGAAGTAGATATATAAGCTTCTATTTGTATTAATATACTCAATGCTTTTCTTGCTAAGGTTTTATAATGTACTTATTACACTAGCACATGACGAAATGCATGTAATTCACACATAATTTACATACTTGGGGTGCATTCTCAAAAATTCCTTACTAATGGGGCACCTGGGTGGCTCAGTCGTTAGGTGTCTGGCTTCAGCTCAGGTCATGGTCTCAGGGTTCTGGGATCGAGCCCCACATCGGGCTCCCTGCTCGGCGGGAAGCCTGCTTCTCCCTCTCCCACTCCCCCTGCTTGTATTCCTGCTCTTCCTGTCTCTCTCTCTGTCACATAAATAAAATCTTTAAAAAAAAAATTAAAAATTGAAAAATAAATTCTTGCCCAAATTTCTGATTTCTTTAGGAAAAACAGAATCAAAAAAGAATTACTGGGTCAAAGGATGACAACTCTGTAGAGGTTCTTCTTCTTCTTTTTTTTTTTTTTTGAGAGCCAGAGAGAGCATGAGCAGAGGGAGAGGGAGAAGCAGACTCCTCACTGAGGGTGCCTGATGCAGGGCTCGATCCCAGAACACTGGGATCATTACCTGAGCTGAAGGCAGATGCCCAACCCACTGAGCCATGCAGGCGCCCCTTTGTAGAGGTTCTCAATGAGTGTTGCCAAGTTATTTTTCAGAAAGGCTGTAACAGTTTTACATTGCAGCATATAAAAAGTACTACTGTGCAGAAATGGAATATTACAAGTTCTTATCTGTTTGCTAATACAGCGGGTAAGTTTTGTTTGTTTGTTTTAAATAATAAATAGGAAACTGTTTACCTCGTTGCCCTGTGGCACCCTGGAGCCCTAGAGCGGCAGCAGGATTCCCAAAGGTGAGCTTGCATCAAGCAGTGTTTTTGTAAAAGTGGTCTTGCTAGAGAAATGGAACTGGGGCTGTTTACCAGGTGAAACCCCAAAGAGAACACCGAGGTGCTTATGCCATTTCAAGACTTTACTCTTGTATTGAAAGGAATTAAGTTTTGAAGTGGTTCTTCAGCTTTCAGGAAAGGACCACTTCAGCTATTGGTATGGAATTTGCAAGGGGGCAAAAAGTGGGAAATCTGGTTGGAGGCTTGGTTTTTTCCTGCATCCCTAAGAGACTGAGATATTCTGTGAGGGCCTGTCGGAGGGTACAGAAGGCCCTAGAGAATTAGTCCCATCTCTGCTCACTTTACCATATCCTATGTCACAGTCAGCTTTCAAACCAGCCTTCACAAAGACAGGATTAATCAGACCATTCCCATGTGATGATAATCCCCACCTCCAGTCACGCAATCCAACGATTCATTTTTTTCCTTTCGGAGTACTTATCACCATTTGCAACCAATCTGAATTATTGACTTATTCACTGTCAGCTCCCCTTTACTAGAACATGAGCTCTGTGGAAGGAGGGACTATCTCGTTCTCTACAGCATCCCCAGGAACCCAGAACAGAGCCTGACAAAGAACAGCTCAATAATACTTGTTCAATGCTGAGGCAGATTTACTGTGAAGCTCGTGAAGCTTAACTTCATGGTCTGGCACTTTTATGAACCCCTGTGATTGCCGGGAGTTGTGGTGTTTTATAGGTGGGGTGAAATCAGATTATAAATCGGAAGCCTTTCGGGCGCCTGGGTGGCTCAGTTGGTTACGTGACTGCCTTCGGCTCAGGTCATGACCCTGGAGTCCTGGGATCGAGTCCCACAGCAGGCTCCCCGCTCAGCGGGGAGTCTGCTTCTCCCTCTGACTCTCTTCCCTCTCATGCTCTCTATCTCTCATTCTCTCTCTCTCAAATAAATAAATAAAATCTTAAAAAAAATAAATTGGAAGCCTTTCATACATACAATTTTGGTAAACTGCTTAAAGAAAGGGACCTGAATCCAAGGCTCTAGTAATAGGTTGTGATCTTTCTCTTCTTCGTTTAATATTTACCATTTGGTACGTGTTCAAATGGCTAGTGTTTGAACAATAATTTTCTTTCTTTTTCTTAAATATTTTATTTATATATTTGAGAGAGAGCACGAGCAGAGGGGAGGGGCAGAGAGAGAGGGAGCAGACTCCACGCTGAGCAGGGAGCCCGATGCGGGACTCCATCCCAGGACCCTGGGATCATGACCTGAACTGAACGCAGACACTTAACCAACTGAGCCACCCAGGAGCCCTAAACAATAATTTTCTTAATACCATCACTTCTCTCTTTTTTCCCCCTATGTCTTCATTTGTTTTATGCAGATTATTTTCAACCGGACACACAGATAATCCTTTCACTTTTTATGATCTCATGAAATTATATAGGGATTTTCCTTTTTTTCAGCGAATAACATCATGATTTAATATTTGTATATATTGCGAAATAATCACCACAGTTAGTCCAGTTAATATCTGTCACCATACAGTTACAGATTGTTTTTCCTTGTGGTATCTTTTAAGATTTACTATCTTAGCAACTTTCAAATACCCAATACAGTATGATTCATGATCATCACCATGCTGTACATCATATCCCCATGACTTCCTTATTTTAGAAGTGGAAGTTTTTACCTTTGACCCTTGTCCCATTTCACATCCCCTGCACCTCTGCCTCTGGCAATGATCAATCTATCTATTCTCTATCTATAAGCTTAGTCTTTTTTCTTAGACTCTACATATGAGATCATATGGTATTTATCTTTCCGTTAATTCTCTTTTTGGACAGTACCTATTCATTCCTAACTATGAACAATTATAAATTAATACATACTTACTTTTCTTCCCCATTCAACTCTATTCTGTTACCTGACCACAGTACTATTCTTAATGTTTACCTTTGTATTGTTAAATGTTCTTTATCTCTACTTCTTGATTTGTCAGCTATCTTTTCTTTTAAGTAAGGAAATGTGGAAAAGACAGAATTCAAATTTTTACCTACAGTAGCAAATAAAAGCAGAAACGCAGCTAGAGGAACCTGTAAGCAATTGCTCGGGGGAAGGGGGGTGACAGAACATAAATTTGGCTACCTCGGAAAACTGCATGAAAGATGGAGAAATAGGGATGTTCCCCACCCCCCCAACCGGTACCTTCAGAGACCAAACTACTATGCCTCGTAGAATCAAAGGAGAGAACCAGGCATAAAGAAAAATGGTCATATGTTATGTAAGGATAATTTTTAACATCTCCTTTGTAGGTGGATAGTTCTAACGTCTCTCCCATCTGAAACTTTCCCGTTTTACTAATTCGTTTATAAAGAGTCAGTGAGAACAAAAAAGAATACACACCTCTCCCTCTTCTGACGTTAGGGCAGTCCCCATTTTCTCCACCCTGTCTCTCACGGTGTGGTGCTCCGCTGTTACTCCGGCCATCTTCTCCTCCATGCTTTACTTCACCTTTTCCTTCAACGGCTACCACCTGCAGTTCCCCAATGTTGCCATTTCCAGGAGATCCTTCTTCAGGAAAAGCAGAATTTTCCACGGGCTGATTGGGATCACCATCCAGGTAATATCGAAATGGTCCGTTGTTTGATGTAAAGCTGTCTAAAGACTACAAATTTAAAACAATACTTAGGTAAAAGCTATAAACATAAGTTTTTACGATAATAGAAGAATTACTGTTCCTATAATACTTTTTTCATGTTATGATAGGAAATATTTTTCTAAAACGGTATTCATCTACTGCTTCCTATGTGTCGGGAAGAAACGGGATGGAAATGATTTAGCCGTGAGCAAAGACTTGAGTAGTTTTGACAATGAATTGTTCTCATGGGTCAGTCATTCATCCAAGGGATTTTTTAAAAAATGTCTAATCTTGGGAACACCTGAGTGGCTCAGACGGTTAAAAATGTCTACTCTTATTCTAGTTACTATGCTAAACTCTAAGGATAAGATGAAGAAAGAGTTAAAAATCTCTGTCTGCAAGAGGCTTCTTAGTCTTGGTAAGGGAGTGAAAGAAGTTAAGATCACTACAACATAGTTTGATAAGTGTTATGAAAAAGACAGACAATGGGCGCTCGCTACAGGAACTCACGCGAGGGGCGCCGTACTGGGGCTGAGTGGAGGCTTCCTAGACGAAATGATATGAACTAAGTAACTTGGCCATAAAAAAGGAATGAAATTTGGCCATTCTCAACAACACGGATAGACCTAGAGGGTATTAGGCTAAGTGAAATAAGTCAGACGGAGAAAGACAAATACTGTATGATTTCACTTATGTGTGGAGTCTGAAAAGCAAACAAAAGCCAACAACTCTTAAATACAGAAAACTAACTGGTGGTTGCTAGAGGGGAGGTGGATGTGGCAGGGATGGGTGAAATAGATAAAGGGGATTAACAGCTACAAACTTCCAGCTGGAAAATAAAGAAGTCTCAGAGGTGGAAAGTATAGCATAAGAAATACAGTCAACAATATTGTAATAGAGTTGTATGGTAACTACACTTATCGTGGTGAGCACCGAGTTAAGTAATGTACAGAATCTTTGAATCAACATGTCGTACACCTAAAACTAATATAATATTGTATGTTAATTATACTTTAAAAAATAAGTCAGTGTGAAGAACAGATTTATTTGAAAATTATTCACTTTTCTTGACTGTCAATCAATGTTTCAAACATAGGGACTAGCTTTAAGAGTTTACCCTCTGTCTCCCCATCCCATCTCCCTCAGAATATTTACAAATATAAATATATGATAAATGACAATATTTAAATATTTTTTGATATTCAGGAATATTATATATTTTTAAAAATCACAAAAATAATTTTAAATACAAATGTTTAAACATTTTATAGGTATATTTTCAAAGTGATGAACATGTACATCTGCTATTAAAAGAAGTTACGCAAGGGGGCGCCTGGGTGGCTCAGTCATTAAGCGTCTGCCTTCGGCTCAGGTCAGGATCCCAGGATCCTGGCATCGAGCCCCGCGTCGGGCTCCCTGCTCCGCGGGAAGCCTGCTTCTCCCTCTCCCACTCCCTCTGCTTGTGCTCCCTCTTTCACTGTGTCTCTCTGTGTGAAATAAACAAATAAAATCTTAAAAAAATTTTTTTTTCAAAATTTTATTGTAAAATACCATGCAACACAATAAAAAAGTCTCAATAAAAATATAAAAGTTGCCCCTAATTCCACTATCTTTCAAGGCTATACACCCTTATAATATTAATAAACCCTAAGATATTCCTGAATAAGAGATTTTTATGGGAACTCCTTCATTCCTTCCTTCCTTTCTCTCTCTCTCTTCCCTCCCTCCTTCCCTCCCTCCCTTACTTCTTTCTTTTTTTCAGTAAGCTTCCTGCCCAGTACAAAGCCCAATGTGTGCTCACGACCCTGAGATCAAGACCCAAGACGAGATCAAGAGTCAAACACCCAACTTCCTGAGCCACCCAGGTGCCCCCTGAATAAGAGGTTTTTAAATTCTAAACTGCTCCTAAACATCCTAAAATAATGAAAACAATATTCCATTCATAGGAAAGAGGCTGGACAGATAATTATGATGGGACAATACCTTGATGAATGCACACAGCATCTTTTCCAGTTTGCTCCAAGTTTTCATCTACAGCCTTTATTTCTTCAGCACTTCTGCCATTCAAGGAAAAACCGGCATGAATGTCATTCTGTGTATCCTGAGCAGAGTTGTCTTTATTACAGCCATTAGTAACAATGATTTCCAAATTCTTATGGTCTGCAGATTTCTTCATCATTTTCCTATCTTTTATAAGAAAGTAGGGAGATTCATAAAAGTTCACAGCAGGTCAATTTCTGTATATATGTTCTAATATCAAGTAATCATTTCTCCAACCTACCGTAATCCCTTTGATCAGTTTCCTACTTGGAACAGAGAGATGGAGTACTCCTTGAAAAGGGGTTTATTATATGCTGAGAGCGCACTCAAAACTGCTTCAGTTCCCTGTAAATCTTCTAGAAGCTATTTTATTTTATTTTATTTTATTTTATTTTATTTATTTTATATTTTATTAAGTAGGCTCCACACCCAACATGGGGCTCGAACTCACAACCCCAAGATCAAGAGCCACATGCTCTACCAACTGAGCCAGCCAGGCTTCCCTAGAACCCCTTTTAAAAGATAACCTCGCGGGGGCACCTGGGTGGCTCAGTTGGTTAAGCGGCTGCCTTCAGCTCAGGTCATGATCCCAGGGTCCTGGGATTGAGCCTTGCATCGGGCTCCCGGCTCGGCGGGAAGCCTGCTTCTCCCTCTCCCTCTCCCACTCCCCCGCTTGTGGTTCCCTCTCTCGCGGTCTCTCTCTCTCTGTCAAATAAATAGATAAAATCATTAAAAATATATAAATAAATAAATAAATAAAAGATAACCTCTTAAGGTCTTTACACTCTCTCAAGCATAGGCAAACTGCCTTACAAGACCCAGCAGTACAAAGGGGTCCACACAGTCAATAAAAATATCCTTCAAAGAAGGTATTATTTGTCATATCTTTCTAGAGAATAAAAGCAAAACTAAGTTGTGCCATTTGTTTTAGTGTCTTCCTGCCTCCCCTTTCTCAAATAGTCTTCCCAAGAATCACTGGTACTCTTACTAACAAGCCGCCCACCCCACCCCCCTGTGCAGTACCCCATGACTCCAATGTCCCCTCTTCATCAATCCAATTCTCTAGATTCCATTCTATTCTTGATAAGGTCTGAGAGTTTAACCTGTCTCCTCTCCTTGGTAACATATGCATAGTCATATGTGGAACAATACCTAAAATGAATACATTTCTTCTTTTGTTTAAGTAAATTCTGTGCTCAACATGGGGCTTGAACTCACGACTCTGAGATCAACAGTCGCATGCTCTACTGACTGAGTCAGCCAGGCGCTCCATAAAATGAATACATTTCTTTCTTTTTTTTTAAGATTTCATTTATTTATTTGAGAGGGAGAGAATGAGAGATAGAGAGCACGAGAGGGAAGAGGGTCAGAGGGAGAAGCAGACTCCTCGCTGAGCAGGGAGCCCGATGCGGGACTCGATCCCGGGACTCCAGGATCATGACCTGAGCTGAAGGCAGTCGCTTAACCAACTGAGCCACCCAGGCGCCCAAAATGAATACATTTCTAATGCAGCGTTTCAGGCATTACATTTGGAGAAGTGGTCTATTCTTGTTAGTGTTCAATTCCATCTATTCTATCTATGCACAAAGTTGACTGTTCCCATACTTTTGGCCTGCAAAAAACTTGGTTATAAGGTCATTAGCCCACATCCCACCATACACACTATTCTCATACAACACCAAATCAGCCCAAACCGCTCCATATTTTATTTACTTTATTTTATTCCTTTTAAAGATTTTATTTATTTATTCGACAGAGAGAGAGAGCCAGAGAGCACAAGCGGCGGGGGGGGTGGGGGGCGGGGGGATGGCAGAGGGAGAGGGAGAAGCAGGCTCCCTGCAGAGCAGGGAGCCCGGTGCAGGGCTCAATCCCAGGACCTCGGGATCATGACCTGAGCTGAAGGCAGACGCTCCACCGACTGAGCCACCCAGGTGCCCCCTTACTTTATTTACTTTAATGTTAAACTATTAGCTCATCATCCAAGGATTACCATTATCACTTTGTTCTGCTCCTTTCACTTCTTCTTGGGCCTCTACTTCCTCAGACTCAGCTCCACTATCACTGCTTTCAGCTTTACCATTAACAGTTTTGGCATTTGGAGCAGAAGTTAGAACATTACCAAGATCTAAAATATGAAATGATCACTTAATCACTAGTGCTATAACATACAATAAGGCTGTAATTTACAAATAATAAAATCATTTGGCTAAAACTTAAAATTTTTCTTATTCTTTTCTTTTTTCTTTTTTTTTTTTAAGATTTTATTTATTTATTTGACAGATAGAGACACAGTGAGAGAGGGAACACAAGCAGGGGGAGTGGGAGAGGGAGAAGCAGGCTTCCCACTGAGCAGGGAGCCCGATGTGGGACTCGATCCCGGGACCCTGGGATCATGACCTGAGCTGAAGGCAGACGCTTAACGACTGTGCCACCCAGGCGCCCTCTTATTCTTTTCTTTGACTATAAGTATACATATATTACATAAATAAACTTCTTCAAGTATCAGTTTACAACAAAAATGACAAAGCTATCTTAAATCCTTTCTAAACAAGACAGAGAATGTTATTTTTAAGTTAATTATCAATCAAAATAGTAAAGTTAGAGATGAATGATCTTCTTTATACACAGTAAATGAAGAGACAGTTGCTATATGCTAGCATACTGAAAACAAATATAACAATCTCATCAATATTATAATGGAACTACATTTTAAAGTTCTTTCATCCTTTTATTACCTTTAAGATTTTATATTTACCGTTTTTTTAAAGCATCAGTTAATGTGATCAATCAATTAAAAAGGCACATACATTGTCCTACTGGCCAGTCAAATTTTGAGGGTAAATACGTCAGAACTTCTCAAACATTAACATGCACAGGAATCCCCTGAGATCCAGTTAAAATGCAGATTCTGAATCTGTAAGTCTGGAGTGATGTAAGATTCTGCATTTCCGTAAAGCTCCCCTGTGATGCCAATGCTGTTGGTGACTGGACCTCATTTTGAGATATAAGGGAATTACATTTCCATCACTCTTTAAGATAATAAAGGCCTCCTACATGGCTACTGGCCAAAAAGAGTGGTCTCCCTCCATAAACTTTTGGGCTCATTTTCACTTACTCAAATGCATTTTGGATGCTTCCCTACATCCCAAACAACATATTAAATTTCAAAATCTCCATACATCTTAAACAGGAACAAAAGAGTAAGAACTCAACTCTACCATTGCCATTGTGTTCTACTCTCTTTTAGAAAACCATGCAGCATCATAGTTTATGAATCTCCTTGTTCTCTCCCTGACAACCAGAAAAAGCAAGACTAAGAAAAAAAAAAGAAACAAACAAGCAAAAGAACAAAAAACCTGAAAACAAGAAAAAAAAACTAACCAAAAAAACAAAACCACACAAAAAAACCAAAGAAACGAAAACGCCCACCAGTCATGGACATCTTCAACAAAACTAAGCAACAGGGAACCCCTTAAGCCCCCATCAAACGAATGGTTGTAGCAAAACTACTTGAGGGCAGCAAAAGCAGCATCACAGCAGTTCTGTGATGAGAGGTGTAGAAAGCCCAGAGAATTACTAGCAGGCCCTACTCAACATCCAAAAATCAGTTAATGTAATACACCACACTAACAGAATAAAGGACAAAAGCCACATGATTATCACAATAGATGCAGATAAAGCATTGACAAAAATCAAATACTTTCATGATAATAATGCTGAAGAAATTAAACATACAAGAGAATTTCCTCAATCTGATAAAGGGCATCTACAAAAGTTCACAACGAGCCTCATAATTAATGTTAAATGACTGAATGTTTTTCGCTCCTAAAATAAGGAAGAAAACAAAGAGGTCTGCTTTTGCCATCTCTATTTAGTATGGTACTGGAAGTTCTTGCCATGGCAATTAGATAAGAAAAATAAGTAAAAGGCATCCAGATTGAAAAGGAAAAAGTAAAATGGCCTCTGTTTGCAAATGACATGCTCTTGTATACATGAAATCCTAAGGAATCTACAAAAAAACCCTATTAGAACTAACAAAGGGTTCAGTGAGACTGCAGGATACAAGATCAATAAACAAAACAAAAAAGAAACAAACAAACAAAAAAAAACAGATTGTATTTCTACAATCTAACAGTGAACAGTCCAAAAATGAAATTAGAAAATAATCTATAATAGCAGCAGAAAGAATAAAATGCTCAGCAGTACACTTGACAAAAGAAGGTGTAAGAATTTTATACTGCAAATGACAAAACATTGCCGAAAGAAATTAAAAAACTAAACAAATGGATTGGAAGACAATACTGTTGTGATGACAATACTCCTCAAAATGACCTACAATTCGTTGCAATCCCTATCAGCATCCCAGGTGACCCTTTCTGCAAAAAAATGACAAGCTGATTCTGTAATTCAAATGGAAATGCAAAGGATCCAGGATGGTCAAAACAATCCTGAAAAAGGACAAAGTTGGACAGTTCATACTTCCTGATTTCAAAACTATGTACGTATACTATGAAAAAGCCTGTATGACACAGATACATCTGTTCTACTGGGCCTAAGTGGCTACTTTTAATACCACTCTCTGTTAAAAAAAAAAAAAGGTCAAGATTGCAAACTATGAAACACCCATATACTTTGACCTTGGCTATTAGATTTCTAATATTATTTCTTACAGATATACCTACCCATATATTAAATGACATTTGTACAGGGTTACTTTCAGCAGCATTTTTTGAAGATTAGAAGAGGAAACAAATATAAAACTGTATGTTAACTCTACTGAAATTAAAATAAAAAACTCAACCTTCCCTTAGAATGTTACAGGTTAAATAAATTATGGTATAGGTCCACATCCCTTATAACCCTTGGATCCAGATATGATTTAAAATCCAGTTTTCTAATTTTGCAAAGGTCATATACTATAGGTACTATATATTATGTAACACCTTCAACAGAGTCTAAGGCAGCTCCCACTAAAAAACAATAATAAATAAAGTTTTGACAGCAACAAATATGAATAGTCACACTGAATAAAGATTTAAAATAGCCTCATGTCATTTCAGGTCAGGGTCTGCTGCTCAATTAGTTCACGTTCAGCTCTTAATTTTAAAGATACAAGTGGCCACATTAAAACTGTGTATAAGCCGAAAAATGTGCAAAACTGATAGAGGATTTTGGTTGCCTAAAGTAAATGTTTTGCTCTCAAATGAGTTACAAAAAAAAAATCTGATTTATCGAGCTTTTTGAATTTTTTAAATTATAGCTTAGGGATTATGGACCTGAGCCTTTGTTATCATTATTCATTTTTCCTTGTCTTTACAATTAGTTGTTTAAACATTTGCCTCCGGGCCAGCTTAAATACAACTAAAAACAGATCCAGATTTATTCTCCTCTGAATCCTAGAAACATGCTTCACACAGAGGAAATACTTAATATTTTTTCTGCATTGACGAGCATGAATTATATGGAAGATTATTTGTTAAAATTTGATTCCTTTAGGCAAGTCAGCTATGGAGGATGTGGTTATATGAGCGTTATGCTCAGTGAGCATGTCAGTTACTATTGCAGACACAAACTGTAGATCTTATGACAGACAGGGAGGTAACTGTTTGCAAACCCCTAATTTCTGCCAATTAGTAAAAGATACCTTGTAAATAGGGATGCCAGAAAAATAAAACATATATAATTTTCATTTGAAGTAATTCTTACAGGCTCATTTCACTCTGCTTTCTAAAAAAAAAAAAAAATTTAAAGAGCAAATGTTTACAGTTAATGCCAGCAAACTTGCCTATTATTCAACTCCTGCTAGTATGTAAAAGATAAGTCGTTCAATTCTTTCCTGAGAACACGAAATTAGAATCTAAAAACAAAGTCCAAGCTAAGTGAATTCACTGATGTCTTGTTTTAGGTTACTACACTATGTAGTTAAACCATACTATAAACATTTCCATGTTAAAATTAGCTAGAAAACCATTTTAGCCATGGCACTGTTAATTTAATCCAGAAAGCAAATCAGAAAGTATGATCTATCAAAATAAAATCATGAATTCTGTTACAATTCTGTATATATTTAGTGAGCCACCTGTCATGTTTTAATAATTGAAGGGTTAAAACTTAAGCATTTATAATATTTTTTAACTTTATGCAATGTATTTTTGTGTGGAATGAAAACTCTTGAGTGACAAGCTTATAAGGTATATAAATTTGTGAAAAATCTTTTGGCATGTAAATTTTAAACAAAATGTTTACATGGATGTCATTATTCCTACCTTCTAAGTATTTAGAGATTTTCTCCAGTCGGACTGGCATGTGAAAGTAAAAAAAAAAATTAGACATATAAATATTAATGCATGCATAATATATCAGTTGCTGGATTAAAAACAAGGTAAGACAGTCCAACCTGAGGTTAAATCAGAAGTTCTGCCACTCTTTTTGTTTTCTACAATTTCATAAAAAGGACCTATGACATGTAACAACCCTTCAACGTTCTCAGTCATAGGCATAGTTTCAAGAATCTGTAATCAAAAGAAACAAATCTTGTGAAATCACAAACTACTAATCTCATATACACTAGTACCAAATAATATAATATTTACAATTTATTTAGTAATATTTTTGAGATCTGATGTTCATTTATAGATTCCCCAAAGTATCTATATCAATTACATACTTAAATTGTACACTCTTCTAGAAAAGTTTCAAGTATATTAAGGATTTAAAAGTGTCTTCATTTTGAAGACTGTGTTTTACATAGGCTTCTTTTAAAATTTTACACAATAACCTCTAAATTGTGCGTTAAAAACTAAGGGCACTAATGTTAAATACAACAGAAAATTCTGGGGTTAGAGTAAAATTATTTGTCTGTTCTTTAAGGTAGTGTTTCTAAAAGGGCACAAAAGGGAAGTAGGAAATGGTCAACACTTTCAGTCACCTTCACACCTATGGGCCAATTTAGAATCATCAAATTTAAAGAGCAAGGTAAACTAACTGAAAAGGCATTCAAATAAATAGCCATCAACTGGTAACTGATAAAAGAAAATATTTCCATATAGGACATATTTTGTAGATATTTAAAAAGAATAAGGTTAGGGCGCCTGGGTGGCTCAGTTGGTTAAGCGTCTGCCTTCAGCTCAGGTCGTGATCCCAGGGTCCTGGGATCGAATCCCACATCGGGCTCCCTGCTCCGTGGGGAGCCTGCTTCTCCCTCTGCCTCTCTCTCATTCTGTCTCTCATGAATAAATAAATAAAACCTTTAAAAAAATAAGAATTAAAAAAAAAGACTAAGGTTAGCTTCGTGCACGCTGCTGGGAAAACATCTGGATTTTTTTTTTTTACAGGCCAAAGGTAGTTAGTGAACAGTAGTAGTATGATACCATCATTAGTTTTTTTCTCTTTTAAATAAGAAGATATAGATACATATATGTGTTTTCTGAATCAATCTACAAAACAGATTTAAAAGTAATTATCACTTAAACAATTAAAACGGAGGAATAGGGAAGACTCACTTTTCATTTTATACTTTTTTTTGATGTTTGGATTTTTTCATTTACATATATTACTTTTATTACTAAGATGAACACATTTATTACTTAAAGGAACCAAAATCCTCTATCACTTTTGCATATTTTTCAGCTTACACACAGTTTTAAAGTGGCCACTTGTATCTTTAAAATTAAGAACCACCTCAGACTCCTCCGTCACTCTCCCTGCTTTATTGTTTGCTTACTGCCTATCTTTCGCAATACAATGTAAGCTCAGTGGAACAAGGCCTTCATCTGTTTTTCATCACTCCTGTATTCCCAGCATCTAGCACATACAAGGAATTTAATACACAAGGCGGGGGTGTGTTGAGAGATTATACAGAATGAACTATGCCAGCCAAATCTCAGTCTAGGTAACTACTCCTTAACCCCAGAGAAGATTTTATTTACAGTATAGGTGAACTAAATCAAGTCAATTGGATTGTAACCTATCCAAATGAAGACTATTTGGTGAACCGCAGGGACTCGAAAAACAGCATCCAAAGCACAATAATTTTTCTAGGTTTCTCTAGCACATTTCCTTGGTACGAAACATCAATTCTGTATGATGAAAATATCCTATCAAAGGTACAGATATGCTGTATTGTAAAGCAAGCAAAGATGAAATTCCTCAGTTTTTTTGTTTTTTGTTTTTTGTTTTTTTGGTCAGATGAACACATCTTTTAATGTCATCCAAATCTCCAGTGTTCTACGCTCTGTTCAGTAGACAATCTTACAGTTTCTCAAGTGCCTCTGGCATTTTGAGGAGTGTCTTATATCTCAATCCTGAGCCTGTTGTGCAGTAGAAGAGTATAACACCCACTGTAACTTAAGGAATTAGCGCTCTGGGGAAGAAAAAAAAAAGAAATTAGCATTCTGGTTTTTCTCTAAATCTCCAAAAGATGGTTATTAGCAGTCAAGCCTTAAAAAGAGAACGCCAATGTTCTGGACTTGTAGACCTACCGACCAGACCCTCACCCATGGTAGCTTTCAGGTTCCATCTTTTGTGAGAGTCTGTTCTAATCCTCCCTTCAGTATAGCGATTATCCCATCCTCTTAGAAATCCTGAAATAATTAGTCTGGGGTTATGCTGGGGCATTTTTTTTTTTTTTAAACAAAATCACCCTAGTGATTTCAATGGGCAGCCAGAGTTGAGTATACCGATCTCTCTTTAAATCCAACAGACATACTGCATATTTTTCAAGGTCTGGCTGAATTCTCCAGAAATCCTCATTAAGAAAGCCTATAAAATTGGGGGGCGGCTGGCTGGCTCAGTCGGTAGAACATGCGACTCTTGATTTTGGGGTTGTAATTTCGAGCCCCACACTGGGTGTAGAGGTCCTTAAAAATAAAAATCTTTAAAACAAAAACAAAAAAAGATAGCCTGTAAAGTTCGTACAGAAAATAAAATTTTATATTTCCTTTTGATTATGAATCAAAATTAACTTTATTTAAAGAAGTATGGATTATTTCCCACAAACCACATTATTCTGTTCTCTCAAAGCTAAAATCCTATTAAATTATTTTAAAAGAATTTTTGATTCCAGCAACTTTTTCAGTGATATTTCACTGGACAGTTTATAAAATACAAAAAGCAATTTTCCACAAAATATTACCTATTAAAAGATATAAATTAAATTGATAAGTTCCTTAAACATTTGAAGGCAAAAGCACAGAATGAAATGTATACTAAAAAAGTAATTCTAAAGAGCAATAGCACAGTGGACCATATTTACAAATATAATTTAAAAACTGGTTCAAGGGGCGCCTGGGTGGCTCAGTCGGTTGAGCGGCTGCCTTCGGCTCAGGTCACGATCCCAGGGTCCTGGAATCGAGCCCCACGTCAAGGCTCCTTCCTCGGCGGGGAGCCTGCTTCTGCCTCTCCCTCTGCCTGCCACTCCACCTGCTTGTGCTCTCCCTCTCTCTATCTCTGTCAAATAAATAAATAAAATCTTTAAAAAATAATAATAATAAATAAAAAATAAAAATAAAAAAATAAAAACGGGTTCAATTAGTAAATTATTGCAATTAGGAAAAGTCCCGGGGCACCCAGGTGGCTCAACCGGTTAAGTGTCTGCCTTTGGCTCCTGGGATCTAGCGCAGCATCGGGCTCCCTGCTCAGCCTGCTTCTCCCTCTCCCTCTGCCTCTCCCTCTCTCTCTCAAATAAATAAATAAATAAATAGATAAAATCTTTAAAAAAATAAAAAATGCCCCAAATTCAGTGATCAAATCTTTGGGACAATGTACTACCCCACACCATTATTTAATACATACGTATATTTTTAAGTAATCTCTATACCCAGCATGGGGCTCGAACTCACAACCCTGAGATCAGGAGTTGCATACTCTACCAACTGAGCCAGCCAGGTGCCTCGGACCCCCTGAAACATCCTTATTTAAAAGCATACAATTTTATCTGCTGATGTCCACAAAAGCAATTCTCTGAAAATACTTTCAAAAAGTAATCAAATTTTCAATTGATGGGTATCCTAACATTCCTAGATTTATCTCTAAAAGTTTACTATAAATTTTATTATATTCACCATATGAAAAATGAAATTTTAAAAGTCTGAATGGAAATAGCTGGCGTATCCTTTCAATTAGAGAAGCAGTTACGGAAATCTACAGGCACAGTTGAAGTATCTTAAGACAACTAAACGGCAGCAGTTACAGTTTAAATCCATCTCCCTCCCACTTTAAACTGTGGTACATCATTAATTAAACAAATCGTATAGGGAAAAGGGGAAAATTTGACCCAATGTGTCAATTCAACTTTACATGATAGAAGTGTGTCCTAAAAATTAGAATGATATTTAAAGAAAGGAAAGGAATAGTCACCAAATCAAAAAGGGAGCCAGAGTTGCTCTCTCTGCTTTTGAAAGGCGCCTTTGTTATTTTGCTACTGATATAGTTAACAGCCAAAAGGACTAAACTCTGCCTTCTGTTATAGATAAACCAGGTCCACTAAGTAAATAAACTGCGAAAATTTAACAAAGGGCACAACTTTGAGCAGTATAGAAGACAACAAAATAAAACAAAACAAATGAAGCTCAATCAACCAAATAGAAATGACTTCTAGAAAGTAACACTGCCAAACAATCTGGCAAAAGAAGTATTCCTTTTTACGGATTTTCTTTATGTTCACAGATAATTTATTTAAGATTATCAAACAGACCTAAATTTCACAATTTCTGATCCAGTTCCAAAATAGAAACGGTGCTTTATAAACAGACACTAAGAGTATCTTTAAAATCCAAGATTTCTTCATAAATTTGCTCCTCAAAACAATCCCTTGAACAGACAACAGTAAGGAATGCTCTCCCTCTTAATTATGAGACATTAAAAGAATCCTTCTCTTATTCTGCTTCTGAAGGATCTCTGCATTCACAGAAAAAGGCTTGTTACTAAGAAGTCCTGTGATAGGAATATCTCAATTTGTGGGTCAAACTTGATGAGAACACTGAGGGGCAGGGTTGTTAACTATTTCTCCTAAGTAAAAAGTTCCAAAGCAGAAATGGTTTCAAGACAGCCCAGGTACTTCCCAGATTCCTGAGAAAGGGATTTCAGTACTTCAAAAGATTCCTATTTCCAAACTTTCTGAAGAAGTTGACAACGGAGAAAGAGAGAGAAGATGGAAAAAAAAGAAAAATCACATCACTACAATGTGATCTTAAGGAAAAAACATTGACCTTAAGATGAACATTGAGGAGACAGATAAAGCACTAATAAATTCAATAACTTAGATGTTATATCCTAATATATTATAATCTCTTTGTTCCTTAAAACAAAGCAGCTAATTTGCTTGATAACAAATTAAATTAGAGCTGCTCTGAATATTTTCATTTTCTTCCTTTTTTCTTTAACTCATGATCCTGAGATCAAGATCTGAGCTGAGATCAAGAATCAGATGCTTAACCAACTGAGCCACCCAGGTGCCCCATGAATATTTTCATTTTCTGCTGTGAATTATTTCCCCTACCTTTTTTATTTCTTCAACATATGCAATCATGGCTTCCTCTTTGGTCATATCGCCCAATGAACTCCAAGCATCCCTAGAAATGAGAATATCCAAATAACAAAAAGACACATTTTCCAATGGCTCAGAATACAATTTGTAGTCAATGCTATAGGGTCATTAATTTAAATCGGGCTCTCTACTTAAAGCCTACACAAAGATATTATGCTCTCAAAGGATCACTTTAAATGTACCATCTTAAAGAAAAGGATCAGAGTAAATAAACTGTCAAATTGAATAGTATTTAAAACTAGTAAATACACAGCCCATCTATAGATTATAGACTATAGATTACAGAGACTATATTATATATAGTATACAGCAGACACTATAGACTGTTGAAAAATATTTGCTAGGAACTCTTCAAAAATTTTATATTATAAAGAACAGTGACATAAATGAACATTTTAGAACTCTACATGAAATGAACTATCACAGCCATGTTTTAAATGAACAGAAGTTTTGCTTAAAAGTTTCCATTAATTTAAACAGGAGTCTAACTTATACACTCAAAAAATACAAGTGGTTTCCTACTTCTAAAAAACCAAAAATGTGAGGCAGAGGACATTTTTAAACCCCTAGATGATGAGAAGAGTCCTTTGAAATTTTTGCCTAAAATGAAAACCTTTCTTTTTACATATTTTTTCCAGAAGCAGTTTAAATCAACCAATGGTCATTTCTGAGGAAAAATCATAAAGTAAATCAACTTTCCTAAAACAGATTAGGTAACATACTGCTATTACATTTGACCTATTATCTATGACTATTCATAAAGAACTTAGAGGAAAGTACAGTACTAAGAAATCCTCAAAAGAGTTTAAGGACTTCCAATGCAGTGTAAAGAAATTTAGCCATTGGGCACCTGTGTGGCTCAGTCAGTTGGGCATCTGCCTTCAGCTCAGGTCATGATCCCGGAGACCTAGGATCAAGCCCTGCATCGGGCTCCCTGCTCAGCAGGGAGTCTTGCTTCTCTCTCTGCCCCTCACCCTGCATGTGCTCTCTCTCTCTCTCTCTCTCTCTCTCAAATACATAAATGGAATTAAAAAAAAAGAAAGATATTAAGCCATCAAAATGTGTGGCTCTTAAGACATGCTTCACCAATTAGCATACTCTGTTCATAACGTACAGTCTATGTTACAGAGGTATCTCCGGCTATTTTATGATTTTCTTAAGGATATTAAAAATCAAATTTCTATTCAAGTACAGTGGGACAGGAGGAACACAGCCTAGATAAAAAGTTAGCACAGCAGTCCCTTAGTCATACGCCTAGTTATCGTCTAAAGGCTCAAGGCAAACAGTGTCCCTTGGCAAGTAAAGTCATTATTTTTCTTGGTAGGTACAAGAGGCAGAAGAGTTTGTTTGTTTAACTGATTTTGGGAGTTGCTCTTCTTACGATAAATGAAAAAAACTCTATCAAAGGAAAGACTAACTGAAAATGATATTTTTTAATCTTTGATACACCTTTTGGTTTTATCTTCTTCTCTTCCCCAAGACTTTTCTATTTGTATGAAATTGTGTTAAAAGCACATGGAAGATAAAAATTGGATCTAGTACGTTAGAACACTTCTGCTCAGACTAATACATAACCACACAAATAAGTCATATGATAATTATGTCACTAACATAAAATCCCTTTCATAGCTCTCTATGTGAAATTACCATTTGTATCTTCCAATAGGATCCCAGAATCCAGGCCTTGAAAGTTTACAGGGACAGGGTCCTTCAGTTGCCTGCTTATAGAAGCCATAGAATTTGAGCATCATTTCATTTGTTGGCTGAAATGAACCTATTGGAAACATATTAAATACAGATCACTGGAGAATACAATCGACAATCTAAGGCTAGAAATCAGCTGAGCTATACCAATAGTGATTTTTAAATATTTCATCAATAGTTCAGATAACCTTTTATTTTTGTCTTACAGAAACAAACGTTATGGCTCTGGTAGTTGCTATACTCTTTTGATTTAAAAAAACTCAGATTTTTACACTTAAATAACAATGCCTAACATAGTCCAGTAAATAAAAGAATAAATGAACAAACAGGCCGTAGGTGTTATTAAAATAACTGGCAAATGTCATTTAAAAAGAGCAATACGTGAAAATATAGAATAACTGCATTATGCAACTATAATAATGTATTTTTTATTCAAAGATTGTGACAAACCAAACTGACTAGCATAAATGAAAAAGTTAAATGTACACTCTGCTTAACGGAACTTCCATATTAAGAAATTCAACTCCTCGGGGCGCCTGGGTGCTCAGTTGGTTGAGCGTCTGCCTTCGGCTTAGGTCGTGATCCCAGAGTCCTGGGATCAAGCCCCCAGTCGGGCTCCCTGCTCAGCAGGGAGTCGGCTTCTCCCCCTTCTTCCCATTCCTGCTCTCTCTCATTATCTCTGTTTCTCTCAAATAAATAAATAAATAAAACATTTTTAAAAAGAAGAAAGAAACTCAATTTTCTTGGCCAAATTTCAATTTCTTGATGAATAAGGAAGTTTGGCTAAAATCAACCAGTGTGTGCTGTGGTAGAAAAAGAATTAATCCAAGATAAAAGCGATTTCTCGGGACACCTGGGTGGCTCAGTAGGTTAGGCATCTGCCTTCAGCTCAGGTCATGATCCCGGGGTCTTGGGACCGAGTCCTGTGTGGGGCTCCCTGCTCAGCAGGGAGTCTGCTTCTCCCTCTGCCTGCTGCTCCCCGATTGTGCTCTCCGACAAATAAATAAATAAAATCTTAAAAAACAAAAAAGACATTTCTCACTTCCTACCTCTGTAATTTTGGACACATCAATTCCATTGAAAATTAGTCTTCATATATGTCCCTAGTGTATATATAACTTTTTTTATGTTAAAAATTTCAAATTGTGGGGTGCTTGGGTGGCTCATCCAGCTAAGCATCAACCTTCGGCTTGGGTCATGGTCCCGGGGTCCTGGGATCGAGTCCCATGTCGGGCTCCCTGCTCAGCAGGAAGTCTGCTTCTCCCTCTCCCTCTGCCCCTTCCCCCTGCTCGTGCTCTCTGTCTCTCTCAAATAAATAAATAAAATCTTTAAAAAAAATTCAAATTGTATGCATGAGTGGTATAAGTTGCAATACTTAATAACACCCACCCCCTCTTCTCTAGAACCCTCGGTTTGTTTCTCAGAGTCCGTAGTCTCTTACGGTTCGTCTCCCCCTCCGATTTCCACCCCTTCCCTTTTCCCCTCCTACTATCTACTTTTCTTTTAACATATAATGTATTATTTGTTTCAGGGGTACAGGTCTGTGATTCATCAGTCTTACACAATTCACAGCGCTCACCACAGCACACACCCTCCCCAGTGTCCATCGGCCAGCCTCCCCATCCCTCCCACCCCCCACCACTCCAGCAACCCTGTTTGTTTCCTGAGATTAAGAATTCCTCCTATCAGTGAGATCATATGATACATGTCTTTCTCTGATTGACTTATTTCGCTCAGCATAATACCCTTTAGTTCCATCCACATCATTGCAAATGGCAAGATTCCGTGAAGGTGTTTAATGCGTAAAGATTTAGCTGGAGCACCCCTTTGCCCTTTTTAGCCTTTGCCTTTTACTTGCATCCTTCTTATCCTTGAAATGCTGAAATAGATGGAAGTATAGCAGCTGCCTTGTCCCACAGTGATGAAAGCCATGTACCAAGTTGGTGAAAACTGAAAGGGAAGAGGAGCCGCGGTCCTTGGTAGCTTCATGAACAACGGCACCGGCCTGGTACGGTCTGTGCAAAATCTGATCCAAGAAAAATATAGACATTTGTCTTTCCGTAGGGTTTTATTGCTTGAAGCAAAATGGAATTTCTAACTGAAGCAATCTGTAATAGACAAAAAAACCTTTTGTACAGAATGAAGAATTCTTACAGTTAATTAATACCAAAGGACAAAAAACTCCATAGAAAAATGGGTCAGGGAAAAGACTAGCACACAGCAGAAGAGGAATAACAAATGGTCAAAAACACAAATGGGAAGATAAGCTCTATAATAATCAGGGAAATGCAGATTAAAACAACAATGATATACCACTTTTTATTCCTCAGTCCTGCTAATGATCTTATGTCTGACAATATAAAATGCTGATGAGAATATGAACATACAGAGCGCTCATACATTCCCTTTTTTTAACTTCTTTTGTAAGATTTTATTTATTCATTTGACAGAGAGAGAGAGAGAGAGCACAAGCAGGGGGAGCGGCAGGCAGAGGGAGAAGCAGGCTCCCTGCTGAGCAAGGAGCCCGACGCCAGGTTGGATCCCAGGACCCAGGGATCAGGACCTGAGCTGAACGCAGCCGCTTGCAGCCGCTTGACCGACTCAGCCACCCACACACCCAGATCTCATACACTCCTGATGAGAGTGTAAACTGATACAACCTAATGGAGACCAATTTGGTATTTTCTACCAAAAATGAAAATACACATACCTATTAATGAAGCAATTTCTGTTGTTAGCATAAATTCTAGGAAACTTTCACCCGTGTGTGCATGGGGACAGATATAAGGATACTCATCAGAGAGCCGTTTGTAGTATTAAGCGGTTTGAAACAACCAAAATACCTTCAAATGGCGAGTACATAATGAAATATGGAACGCAGGAACGATGAAATACCATATAGCAACGAAAAGGAGTAAACTACGCTAGACTCTATGAATCTTGAGAAGATAATGTTACGTGAAAAAATAAATTTTTAGAATATATAAAATACACAAAACAGAATTACAAATTGTTTATACCAACTTAGTATATAAAGTTGTTTTTCAATAAAAAGAGAAACAATAAATCTATGCTAGTGATTGCCTTGATGGGTAGAGGGACTGGTTACGGTGCATAAAAGGTCTGCATTTTCATCCAAATATTTTATTTCCCTTTAAGAAACAAACATGGAAAGTTGTGACAATTTTTAAATTTTTTTTAAGATTTTATTTTTTTATTCATGAGAGACAGAGGGAGAGAGAGAGAGAGAGAGAGAAGCAGAGGGAGAAGCAGGCTCCCAAGGAGCAGGGAGCCCGATGCAGGACTCGATCCCAGGACCCCGGGACCATGACCTGAGCCGACGGCAGACGCTTAACCATCTGAGCCACCCAGGCGCCTGACAATTTTTAAATTTTTTATAGAATTTTACCCAGTTGCCCTCCATTATTGAACAATCCATCTTCTCCCCCTGATTTGAAATACTAGTTCCCACAACCCAACAACAAAAAAACAATCAGATTTTAATATGGGCAAAAAGCTTGAATAGAGTTCTCTAAAAAAGATATGAAAATGGACAATAAGTACATTAAATGATCCTTAACATCATTAACTAGTAGGCAAATGCAAATGAGTTGTTTTTGGTTTCTTTTTAGATTTTCTGTTTCTTTACTGATATTTTCATTTTGTTCACACAATGCTTTCTTAACTTTCTCCACATCCTTCTTTAGTTCTTTGAGCATCTTTAAAAACAGTTGTTTTAACATCTTTTTCTAGTATATGTGCCATTAATTAGATCTTTATGAGTGATATTTGCTATTGTTTTGTTTTTTTCATTGGTCCATATTTACTGTTTTTTGTATGCCATGTGATTTTTTGGTTGTTGTTGTGGAATACTGGGCATTTGAATCTAATAATGTGGTAACTCTGGATATCAGATTCTCCCCTGTCCCCAGGGTTTCCTGTTTTTTGTTATTGCTTTTGTTTATTGTTAGGGTTTGTTGATTGTTGTAGGCTGTCTGTGGGAGGATCAGCCTGAGGTAAAACTAAAATTCTTCTCAAGTCCTTTCAGAGCCTTTCCCTGGGCATGTGTGGTCACTTCTAGTTTTCTTGCGTTTGCAGTTGCTTTTTTTTTTTCTTAAGATTTTATTTCTCCATTCAACAGATAGTGGGAGAGAGCTCAAGAGAAAGCCTGAGCAGGGGGAGCAGCAGGGGGAGAGGGGAAAAGCAGCCTTCCCCACTGAGCAGGGAGCCAGATGCGGGGGTTCGATCCCAGGACCCTGGCATCATGACCTGAGCCGAAGACAGATGCTTAACAAATTGAGCCACCCAGGCACCCCAAAATAAATAAAATCTTTAAAAAAGAATTAACTGTGGAGGGGCGCCTGGGTGGCTCAGTTGGTTAAGCGACTGCCTTCGGCTCAGGTCATGATCCCAGGGTCCTGGGATCGAGCCCCGCGTCGGGCTCCCTGCTCGGCCAGAAGCCTGCTTCTCCCCTTCCCCCTGTTTGTGTTCCTTCTCTCGCTGTCTCTCTCTCTCTCTCTCTCTCTGTCAATTAAATAAATAAATAAAATCTTAAAAAAAATTAACTGTGGAAATAAAGGAGCATTGGTTCAAGGAAAAAGCTGAGGGGCGCCTGGATGGCTCAGTCGGTTAAGCCTCAGGTTCTTGATTTTGGCTCAGGTCATGATCTTGAACCCCAAGTCAGGCTTCTGGCTTGGGCTCAGTGGGAGTTGGCTTGAGATTCTCTCTCTCTCTCTCTCTCTCTCTCCCTGCCCCTCCCCCCTCTTGTGTGTGCTCTCTCTCAAATAAATAAATACAATCTATTATTTATTTGAGAGAGAGAGAGCACAAGCAGGGGCAGTGGCAGAAGGAGAGGGAGAAGCAGACTCCCCACTGAGCAGGGAGCCTGACTTGGGGCTCGATCCCAGGACTCTGAGATCATGAACTAATCCGAAGGCAGATGCTCAACCATCTGAGCTACCCCGGCGCCCCAAATAATAAATCTTAAAAGAAAAAGAAAAACAGCTAAATCTCAGTAAAAACAGTAAGCTTTGTGTTGTTTGAACTTGCCTTATTTCCATCCCTCTCTCCCTAGCTCTGCAGTCGCCTGGAAGACAAACTGTCTTACAATCATAGTGCTTTGGAAAGCATCATCCTAGCAGCCTCTGGATGGGGAAGAACAGGTTGGGAAAGCCCCCAAAAGTCCGATGCCCAGAGAATTACTGCTATTTGACCTTGCTGGCAGCTCCCTGGAAAAGCCCCATTCTCAGGACTTAGCTTTCACTTGACTCAGAACTCACTTAGCACCAACAATCCTATGTATTTGTTGAAAACCACTTTTAACTGTTTACCATTGCAGTGGCTGTGGCGGCCATAATAGGGAAAACAGAGTTTGAAAAAAATTTTTTAAGGAAAATCTGGAGAATGAGATGTCCAGAGAGGGTTTTGAAAAACCGCAACGTATATTTTTGGAAATCCAGAATACCACAAATCCATGCAGAGTTGTGCCTGTGCCCAGGAGACCGTGAGCTCAGTGGCTACAAATGACAAAGAATACAGACATTACAGAACTAGCTTGGAGAAGTCATTAAACAAACAAACGACAACAACAAACAGGAACAGCATAAACTCCTGGGGAGAAACCAGATGTTCTTGTGTATGAGTAACTTGCACAATGACACAGGTAGCACCCAGGCCACATAGATATGTATTGTAAAAGTTTCCCCACTTGCAGTGAACACCTGAAACTCTATTTCCTTTGATTATCTACTCTCTCTGGAAACTTCCCACACCAATCTCAGGGCATTGCTGTCAGTGCTAATGCTCTTACCAGATTTTCTTTTTGAGGAATGTGGATGTGGAACGGAGGGATTTGAGAGGAGGACTGGCTTCTTGAATGGTGGAGATGAAAAACTGGGGACACAAATTTGCCTTGATCTCCGCCATTTACAAAGGGTAGCAAAAACAAAACAAAACCTTTGCAAAGATACAGGGCACTAAATGAGAATACTTGCCTGGGTTCCTGATGCCCTTCCCAATGACTTGCACAAGTATTTTCTTAGGACTGACTGCATTGGAAGTTTTGAGTGCTGTGAGTGAGCCTGAATTCTCGTAGTGAGAACTTATTTTTTCTTTTTCTCTTTTCCCCTTTTGTCTTTTTCTTTCTTATGCTACCTCGGGTTTTGTTTTCTGTAACTTCCAACTAAAGATATACTAACTTTACATGGGCTGCCATTTGTCTTTAGAGCTTTTTAAATATTATTTTGTTCATTTGTAGGGAAAAGAGAAATCATTCTAGATATTTCCAGCACTAAGGGATTTATAAAACCACTGGAAGGGTTGGAGGACAAAGTTCAGGGAAGGGCCACGATTATCCAGTTCTCAGCTAGGTTCAAAGATTGAGATACGTGGGGCGCCTGCGTGGCTCGGTCGTTAGGCATCTGCCTTCGGCTCAGGTCATGATCCCAGCGTCCTGGGATCGAGCCCCGCATCGGGCTCCCTGCTCGGCAGGAAGCCTGCTTCTCCCTCTCCCTCTCCCACTCCCCCTGCTTGTGTTCCCTCTCTCGTTGTGTCTCTCTCTGTCAAATGAATAAATAAATCTTTAAAAAAAAAAAAAGAAAGAGTGAGGTACTTGTTGTTGTTGGCAGGGTCAACGGTTCTGGGGACAGTTCTGTTGTCACCAAGGCCCGCAGCGTCTTACTGAAGTTGAAAATGAGAGGTGGAGGAGGTTGTGTTGATTCAGCAGCTTCCAAAATTAACAAGTGATTAATACATTCAAGCCATGCTGGAAATATTACAGCTTCTGGGAAAGAAGAAAAAACAACATGAGATTGCACTTAAAGGGTATATTTTTCCCCACAGGACTCCAGGAACTTTGCGTTTTTAGCCACTGCTAATTTTTAATTATTTCTTGATAACAGCTTGTTCCACTCTAAAATAAGACTGGCGGGGCGCCTGGGTGGCTCAGTTGGTTAAGCGTCTGCCTTTGGCTCAGGTCATAATCTCAGCGTCCTGGGATCGAGCCCCATGTTGGGCTCTCCGCTCATTAGGAAGTCTGCTTTTCTCTCTTTCTCTGTCTCTGTCTCTCAAATAAATAAATAGAATCTTTAAAAAAATAAAATAAAATGACACTGCCACTGTGAAGTGGCTTGACTTAACGTGTCTAAGGTAGGACTTTCCCTCACGTTAAAGGAATAATCAGACCTGCCCAAAAACTAGCCTGTGGGTCTGGCGTGCTACAAATATGATGACTCTGTGTAAAAGAATTTCTACAACCAATTATAATAAAATTTGAAGGAGGGTTTACAATTCATTCTATCTCCTAAAATCCTCCTATCTTGTGTGGGCCTTGCTAAACTGTTTAAACAGAGCATTCTATTCACCCTCCTTCTCTGAGGATTCCGGGATGGTATTGTTAGTTTGAAAAGAAGCAGAGAGGTGATAATGGAGGGTTGTAGAATCCTGGGATGTCAGTTAATCCTAGAATGACCTGTAATGAACTGAATTATGTCCCCTGCAAAGTCCATATATTGAAATCCTAACCTCAAGTACCTTAAATGTGAATGTATTTGGAGATAGGGCCTTTATTTATTTTTTCTTAAGGTTTTATTTATTTATTTGACAGTCAGAGAGAGAGAGAGAGAGCGAGCCCAAGCAGGGGGAGCTGCAGGCAGAGGGAGAGGGAGAAGCAGGCTTACTGAGCAGGGAGCCTGACTTGGGGCTCAATCCCAGGACCCTGGGATCATGACCTGAGCCAAAAGCAGATGCTTAACCCCGACTGAGCCACCCAGGCACCCCTAGATAGGGCCTTTAACTAGGTAATTAAGATGAAATGAGGTCATAAGCTATGACCCTAATCTAGTATGACTGGTGTCCTTATCAAGAGACAAGATTAGGGGGTTCCAGGGTGGCTCAGTTGGTTAAGTGTCCTGACTCTTGGTCTTGGCTCACGTGGTGATCTTATGGGTCATGGGATAGAGCCCCGCTCTGGGCTCCACACTCAACCTGGAGTCTGCTTGGGATTCTCTCTCTCCTCTCCCCCTGCTCCCTTTCCCTCTCTCTCTCAAATAAATATTAAAAAAAAAGGACGAGATTAGGACATCGACACCAGGGAAAAGGTCCCACATGAGGACATAATGAGAAGATGACCATCTGCAAGCCAAGGAGAGGGGCTTTGGGAGACACAAAATCTGCTGACACTTTGATCTTGGACTTCTAGCCTGCAGAAGTGTAAGAAAATAAAATTTGTTGTTTAAGCCACTCAATGTGTGGCATTTTGTTTTGGCAGCCTGAGCAGACTAGCACGCACGCGTGCGCGTGCACGCGCGCGCACGCACACACACACACACACACACACACACTTTTTTTGGTAGAGAATGTGATCATGTCACATAGTGGTCGTGGATGGAGACAGGAGGGATGGTGGGGGAAGAAGCCTGGTTGCCTGACTCCTGGTTTCCTTCCATTATACCACATTTCTAGGCTATATTCTGGTTTGTTGACCACACAATTCTAATTTAGGATCCTGGGATGCAATATTGTGAATTAACTGTGCAGATGTCTGACGTTCACTAAGTAGGCAGTATCACTTGTATTCCAGAAAACACGAGAAGCAATCTTGTACCAAGAGAGTCCAAATTATTCTTTCCTGGCACATCTCTTAACCCCTCTGAAGTAAGGTCTTTATGATTATCAGCAATCTGCTATTTCAAAGTTGAATGTATGAAATTTCCATTTATCCCCATGCATATGTGCAGAATTTGCAATTACAAATTGTTTTTCATGACCAAATTGATTATCTTGACTAGACATCCACGAAATGAAATATATAAGGTCTGATTTTCAGCTTGAGCCTTCAGTATACACCATGTGGTTTAATATAAACACTCTTAACTCTTTATTTTGTTGGGATTTCTTTGAAAGACATTTCATTTTAATGTATTCAAACAAAACCCACAGAAAAATACTAAATCAGGGACGCCTGGGTGGCTCAGTTGTTTAAGCATCTGCCTTTGGCTCAGGTCATGATCCCAGGGCCCTGGGATGGAGTCCTGAGTTGGGCTTCTTGCTCAGCGGGGAGCCTACTTCTCCCTCTGCCTGCCGCTCCCCCGATTGTGCTCACTCTCTCTCTGACAAATAAATGAATAGAATCTTTTTTTAAAAGATTTTATTTATTTATTTGAGAGAGAGAGAGAGAGCCTGAGAGGGAGGAGGGTCAGAGGGAGAAGCAGAAGCAGACTCCCTGATGTGGGGCTCCATCCCGGGACTCCAGGGTCATGACCTGAGCCGAAGGCTCAACCACCTGAGCCACCCAGGCGTCCCAATGAATAGAATCTTTAAAACAAAACAAAACAAAACAAAACGAACCCCAAAACTCTTAAAAAATAAGAAATACGCTAAATCAGTAAATAGCATAAAAGTGTACATTGTGGGAGGGAAACTGGACCCAAAAGTTTTCATGATGTTCATAACTTAGTGTCATCATGTCTGCTTGCAATTTTTAATGTTAACTCTCCACCATTTAGTCACCTTTATAACTTGGAAAAACAAGTTGTCTCCTATCTTTCTGGGTTGGATGATTTTTTATCCTGTATCAAAGCTAACAAAAATATGTAATGTTTTCCCTGTTCTTTAATATTTGAAGCAAGGGATTTTTCTTCTGCTTGTACTTTCTTTGGGGTCAGCTTCAGTTAGATATACTTCAGTTACAATAAAACTCACTGATTGTAAGTGTGCAATTCAATAAAGGTTGAGAAGTGTATTTAGTCATGTAACCCTCACTACAATCATGATCTAGAACATTTCCATCACCTCTAAAAGTTTATTTGTGTCTGTTTGGAATTTGGCCTCTGGCAAAGTCTGATCTAATTTTTATCACGGGAGTTTTGCCTTTTCTAAAATTTCATATAAATGAAATAATACAATACGTAGGTGTGTGTGTGTATGTCTTCTTTCACTTAGCAAATTGCATTTGAGATTCACCCATGACTTTGTATGCATATATAGTTTATTACATTTTATTGCGGAATAGTATTCTATTGTTTGTTTATCCATAGCTAGTTGAAGGACATTTGTGTTGTTCCCAGCTTTTAATGATTGTGTATATAGCTACTGTAAACATTCAAACAGTGGCTTTTGTGTGAACATACATTTTCATTTCTCTGGGGTAAATACCTACAAGCAGGATTGCTAGGTTATATATTAGGTATATATTTGGCTTTATAAGAAACTGTGAAGACTGCTTTCCAAAGGGGCTGTAGCAGTTTGCCGCTAGTAAGGTATGAGAGTCCAATCATTCTTCATTCTATTGTCTGCTATTGTCAGGATATTTTGTTTTAGCTATTCTAATGGGTGTGTAGTGCAGTCTTTTAAAATTTACACTGCAGGGCGCCTGGGTGGCTTAGTGGGTTAAGCGTCTGCCTTCGGCCCAGGTCACGATCCCAGGGTCCTGGGATGAAGCCCCGCCTTGAGCCCTGCATCGGGCTCCCTGCTCAGCGGGTAGTCCGCTTCTCCCTCTCCTCCCTGCTCGTGCTCTCTCTTGCTATCTCTGTGGCTATTTCTCTCTCTCTCTCAAATAAATAAAATCTTAAGAAAAACAAAAACAAAATTTACACTACAGGGCTCCTGGGCCGCTCCGTCCATTAAGTATGGGGCTTTTTTTTTTTTTTTATTTATGTACTTGACAGAGAGAGACACAGCGAGAGAGGGAACACAAGCAGGGGGAGTGGGAGAGGGAGAGGGAGAAGCAGGCTTTCCGCTGATCAGGGAGCCCGACGCGGGGCTTGATCCCAGGACGCTGGGATCATGACCTGAGCCGAAGGCAGAACCTTAACGACTGAGCCAGCCAGGCGCCCCAAGTATGGGGCTTTTGATTTACTCTCAGGTCATGATCTTAGGGTCATGAGATCCGGCTCCGTGTGAGGGTCCTGGCTCAGGGCAGAGCTGCTTAGGATTCTTTCTCCCTTTCCCTCTGCCCCTCCCCCAGCTCCAGCTTGGGCACACGTGTGCACATGCTCGCAAGCGCGTTCTAAGTAAGTAAATAAATAAAATTAAAAAAAATTTACACTACATCTTGGTGGAGTGCAGTGTTATCTTAGAATGGCCTTATTTATTTATTTCAAAGATTTTATTTACTTGTTTGAGAGAGAGGGAGTGTGTGCACATGAGTTTGGAGGGGGCGCTGCAGAGGGAGAGGGAGAGGGAGAAGTAGACTTCCGACTGAGCAGGGAGCCCCACACCGGCTGGATCCCAGGATCCTGAGACCGTGACCTGAGCAGAAGGCAGACACGAATGGACTGAGCCACCCAGGCGCCCCCAGTGTGGCTTTAATTTGCCTTTCCTTGATGAATAATGAGTTGAGTACCTTTTCCTATATGTATTGGCCTTTTGTGAAATGTAGTTGTCTTCTTTTGTCCATTTTTTATTGAATTGTTTTTTTTTTAATTGACTTGGAGGAATTTTTAAGAATTATATCCTGGGGGGGGTGGGGGGATGGGTTAGCCTGGTGATGAGTATTAAGGAGGGCACGTTCTGCATGGAGCACTGGGTGTTATACACAAACAATGAATCATGGAACACTACATCAAAAACTAATGATGTAATGTATGGTGATTAACATAACATAATAATAAAAAAAGTTTATATCCTGGGTATGAGTCCTCTGTCAAATGTATATGTTGTGGTTTATCTTTTCACTTTCTTACTAGTATTTTTTTAAGATGTTATTTATTTATTTGAGATTGAGAGAGAGAGTACAAGTGGGGGGGAAGGGCAGAGGGAGAGGGAGAAGCAGACTCCCTGCAGAGCAGGGAGCCGATATAGAACTTGATCTCAGGACCCTGGGATCATGACCTGAGCCGAAGGCAGATGCTTAACGGACTGAGCCACCCAGGCGCCCCGTATCCCTGGAAATCCCTGGAAACTATGAGTATATTACGTTATACGGTAAAAAGGACTTTGGCTCATAATCAAGTTAAGGATCTTGAGCTGGGGAGATTATCCTGGATTATCCATCTGGGATGTATGTAGTCACAGGGTCCTTATAAGGAAGAATGATGGTCAGAGTCAGAGAGGAAGAATGTGTTTATAGAAGGAAAGTCAGAGATTTGAAGACACTCTGCTGCTGATTTGAAGGTGGAAGAAGGAGCCATGAGCCAAACAATGCAGGTAGCTTCTAGAACCTGGAAAAGCAAGGAAACATATTCTCTGGAGTCTCCAGAAGGAACAAAGCCCTATCGACACCTTAATTTTAGCTGACTGTTCTGACCTCCAGAGCTGCGAAGATAATAAATTAGTGTTGCTTTATGTCACTAAATTTGTTGTAATTTGTAACAGCAGCTTTGGAAATGAATGTAATGTCTCACCTTCACACTTCACTAAAAAGCAGTTTTTCCATTTTTTCTTTATTTTTCAGTGCTTACTGTATCCTGTTTAAGAAATCTTTGCCTACCCCACACTTGTGAAGTTATTTGATATTTCCTTGCAGAAGCTTTATTGCTGGGATGCCTGGGTGGCTCAGTTGGTTTGAGCGTCTGCCTTCCGCTTGGGTTAGGATCCCGGGGTCCTGGGATCTAGTCCCGAGTTGGGCTCCTTGCTCAGTGGGGAGCCTGCTGCTCCCCCTGCTTGTGCTCTCTCTCTCTCTGATGAATAAATAAATAAAATCTTTAATTAAGGGGCACCTGGGTGGCTCAGTTGTTAAGCGTCTGCCTTCGGCTCAGGTCATGATCCCAGGGTCCTGGGATCAAGCCTCGCATCGGGCTCCCTGCTCAGTGGGAAGCCTCTTCTCCCTCTCCCACTCCCCCTGCTTGTGTTCCCTCTCTCATTGTGTGTCTCTCTGTCAAATAAATAAATAAATAAAATCTTTAAAAAATAATCTTTAATTAAAAAAAGAAGCTTTATTGCTTTACCTTTTACATTTGGACCTGTGATATATTCTGAATATGAATAAATTTTGGAGTATGTTGTGAGGTAGGTTCAATGTTCATTAAAAAAAACAACAACAAAAAACAATAACAAGAACAAAAAACAAATGTCCAATGGCTCCAGCACATTTACTGAGAAAAAAGAATCCTTTCCCTCCTTGAATTGCACTGGCACTTTTGTCATCAATCCAATTTATGCATATATTTGTGTCTGTTCTTTTCTTTTTTAAAAGATTTTATTTATTTATTTGACGGAGAGAGACACAGTGAGAGCAGGAACACAACAAGCAGGGGGGAGTGGGAGAGGGAGAAGCAGGCTTCCCGCCGAGCAGGGAGCCTGATGCGGGGCTCGATCCTGGGACCCTGGGCTCGTGACCTGAGCCGAAGACAGACACTTAATGACTCAGCCACCCAGGTGCCCTATTTGTGTCTGTTCTTACATCAGGTTCATATTGTCTTAATTTCTGTAGCTTTATGGTAAATCTTGAAATTTGGTAGCATGTATCCTCTAACTTCATTCTTCTACTTTAGTATTGTTTTGGCTCTACTAGGGTCTTTGCATTTCCAAACAAGTTTTAGAACCACCTTGTCAATTTTTACAAACCTATGAGGATTTTGAATAGGGTTGTACAAGGGAAGCTGGTTTGGTACAGAAATTTAGATCCTTCAGCTAAATTTTACTCTATTAAATCTTTGAATATGGATATTTTTCTGGTTTGTCTGTTAATAACTGACTTTTTAAGTTTATAACAACATAAATTTATCATAGTAACATATGCTTATGGTATAGAGTCATATTTGCTTAATTCAGTGAGAGGGGAAAAATGGTGTTCAAACCATGGGTCATGAAATCAATTCAGTGGTCCTTATCAGCATTATGTGAAATGAAATAGAACAGGAAATATCAGAGTATATCATATTTAGTTTTGTAAAACCTTTATACCAGCAAGTATATATATATCTATGTTCTGGGTCATGTTGTATAGAATATTTCTTATTTTGAGTTGTGTTGAAAGCCCATGGCTACCGTATGGTGCTGGGTTTTACAGTTTTATCCCCACAAATCCCCTTTTTTAAGTTGAAGTGTAGTTGACACCGTTTGGTTTTAAACTAAGAAATATTGCCTGGGGGTACCTGGTGGCTCAGTCGGTTAGGTGTCTGCCTTCGGCTCAGGTCGTGATCCCAGACTGGTCATGATCCCAGACTCCCTGCTCAGCGGGGAGTCTCCTTCTCTGCCCCTCCCCTGGCTGGTGCTTTCTCTCTCTCTCTCTTGCTCACTCTCTCTCTCTCGAATAAATAAATAAAATCTTAAAAAAAAAAGAAACCTTGTCTGCTTACAGACTATAATTATCAAACTATTTTTTAAGTAAAAATACAAAGGATAGCATATTCAACTCAATTAACTTGGAGGTATGAGGGATAACTGCTTTGAATGGATTTTATATGAATCACAAGTATTTGAACAGACAGATTTAACTGAATTGTAGGAAAGAGCACTGATCTAGAAGTCAGAGAACTTTATTATTTTCAATGTTCTTAGTTAAATCCCTTGCTGTCTTATTTGGTAAAGATAGAAACAAATCTTTAGGTCATTTATCTCTCAGAGTTGTGGGCATGAAAGAAATCTTGTAATACTTTGAAAAGCAGGGGTAACTGTTTATTTACCTCCCCAGTGTTGTCGAAAGGTATCAATATATGGGGGCACCCAGCTGGCACAGTCAGAAGAGCATGTGACCCTCGATCTCAGGGTCCTGACCTGGAGCCCCACATTGGGTATAGAGATTACTAAAACAAAAAACAAAACAAAACAAAAACAAAACTAAAAAAGAAAGAAAGGTGTCAAATATGGATGTAAGCAAGCTTAGTGATGTCTGTAGTTAATTCTGGCTCCTGTGGAGACCAAATTTAAGAATATATCACATTCAAAAAAAAGTATTTAATGTAAAGGCTGTTTTTAGGCAAACAGGCTTGAGCAATGGAATGTAGAAAGGGCACATCGACCACCTGGCGAAATACAGACAAGCCCATCAGGGGACCCACCTCAAAATATCCATAGCCCTAACTAACCAATGGGCTTCTTACAACTGGGCACAGTTCCCCAAAAAAGGGAACATTCCATATGTTGCCATACCTCCTCATCTTCCCCCTTTAAACACAGCCCCCACCCACTGCCGCCTTGCAGACAGCCTCTCTGCTGTCCTGCCCCTGGCCCCTTGCGGTGGATTCAATAACCTTCTATTTCCTTTATTCTGCTTCACGTGAATTCTTTAACTGCTGGTGCTAGTGGCTTCCACCCAACTGTGGCCCCACATTTGGGGGCCCCCATCTGATCGAGAGAAGACACCCCATTTGGGCACCAAATATATCACATTTCAAGAACTTGGATGAAATAATGCTTGGATTAATGAAAATATTAAAGAAAGACTATTATGTCTATTCCAGACAATTATGGAGAGTAAGCTGTTTATTGATTTATGGATCTGGGAATCTGGTGGCTAGGGGTAGTTTTCTCATGTGGGAGGCTCACAGTTTTCCTTTTACAGGTTGAAAATTTTATGGCCTCTAGTAAAGATAATATTCAATAAATACCTATTGATGGGTCAATTTTTAAATATGTGATTGGGTCATGTTATTATCCCTATAGTTATTGTGATTTGAAATGACTTAGTGGAGAGATGAAATACGGATTTTTAAATGATTTTTAAATTAGTTTGCTTTTTGGCCATTGGACACCACTATTCATAACTCATTATATCAAAAGCATTTAATGTTCTTGTTGAAACGAAAATCTTGAGATATAGGGCCTTTTACACTATTATAAAGCGGTTGATAAAAAAAGACAACCAAATGATTTTTTGCAACCTAGATAATGCGTACCTAACTTCAAAACTGTAGGGAGTTATTTGCAAAGAAGAGACAAAGAAAAAGCGATTAGGATGGGATAACACTGAAATTATGTGTATTTATTTTTAAATTGTGAATCTTTACAGGTACGGAGTATCATTCTTCAACTCATACCACCAGTGTGTAGTACATTGCTTGGTACAGAGCTGGCAATGATAAATGTTTGCTAAATTTTATTTTTTAAAGATTTTATTGATTTATTTGAGAGAGAGAGAATGAGATAGACAGCACGAGAGGGAAGAGGGTCAGAGGGAGAAGCAGACTCCCTGCTGAGCGGGGAGCCCGATGCGGGACTCGATCCCGGGACTCCAGGATCATGACCTGAGCCAAAGGCAGTCGCCCAACCAACTGAGCCACCCAGGCGCCCTGTGTGCTAAACTTTAAATGAAAAAATTGAGGGTGGAGGAAGTTTAGAAAGTAAAGCCTGAGTCGCATTATGTCTGAGAAGAGGAAGTAAAGATTTGGATTTCTTCATATTCTAGCCCTTTTTAATCCCGTATCAGAATTGGTATCTCTAATTCACTGACATTTCCTAATCAAGCAAATTCTGCCAATTTTCTTTTTTTTAAAGGAATATAAAACTATTTATTGACCACTGTTTACCATATGTTTATTTACAATAAAGTAAACAATATACAGTTGGATAACATTCTGACTACAAAGTTACTGTTTTTCCTGGTTTCTGCTGAACCAGTAACTCAAATACTGAGAAGACTGAGCCTCCATGTCAGGAACGAGTTGGGGTAAAGAAAATACATGCAGGTTAAGAATTTGGATTATAAAAGTCTGTTCACCCATTTATTCCAACAGGTGCTAAATTGCCAACATCTCTAACCATCTGATTATGATTAGGTTTCCATGAACAAAGTCTTAGACATTCCATGAATCATGACCTTTTAGTCAATACAGCACAGAGATTTCAACTTCTTGAAAAGGAATGGTTCACTAGAAGGAACCTTTAAATGTCCATTTAACTAAGTTTTGCTTACCTAATTAAAACACACCAGGACTTGTCTAGTTTTGTCATTTGGGTGGGGAGGTTGTCGGTGGTGATAAAATTTTCCTTTCAGGGATCTTGCAAGTGAACTTGCATTTATGACTGTAGATATGAATACGGATTCTGATATGGCTGCTTTTAAATTGTCCAATTTAAAAATCTGAAAGGTTAAGGCTTCAGGAAAAACTTCAGTTTAACTTTAAGTGATTAATTTCTTAAGTTGCTGAAAATGATAGCATTCCGGAAACACGGGCTTATCCATGGTTATAAATGCTGTTTTTGTTTTGGTGAATGTTAAAAAACAAAAAGCATTTATGTATGTATTTTAAGTATACACACAAAAACCCCCTAAATAAACAAAAAATCCAGAATGGTCCTTAGGCATATAGGAGTTAAACACAAATTCTGACTGAGTAACGACTATGAAGATTTCCCCCAACATTTAGAAAAGGTGTTCTCTAATGCAGGGGGATAATATACCATGGTCTCAAATACTTTTTTTCTGATAAAGGAAGCAACTACAGAAAGCTTTTATTTGTTCAAAGTAACCAGTGCTATAGATGCAAAAAAACCCCAACAACTCCCCCAATACTACTTCAAAACAAACATATCGAACTTGATTTTCATTAGAATGTTATTTCTTCACACTAATAAATCAAAAAACAAAGACCCGGATTATATATATATATATATATAAAATAATGCAAACAATTATTGAGCTTCATCTTCTGGACAAGAATGCCAAGTTAGTCTCTCTTCATAAAAAGCAATTACAATCTGAGGACACTTCATATTTGCCTCTTTTGCCAGCACCAAGTCTGCCTCATCTGAATCTTTCCACTTCATGAGAAACATTAATTCTCCACTGCTGTCCGTGGCACCAATTATTCGTTCAGGATCAAGACCTCTGGCAAAGCCTCTTGGATTATCAGCAGCATCTCTTTTCTTCTTTGATTTGCTATCATCAGATTCACTGTCAGATAAAGATTTTCTTTTTGTACCATCTTTTTCTTTACCAGCTTTTTGAGAATTAAGAAATGCTTCAATTAACTCTGGACAATCTAAATTTTCTTCAGGTTCCCAAGTATTGTCAGCATCTGTAAATCCCTTCCACTTCAGGAAATACTCCACCTTCCCATTCAGTACACGTCGGTCCAGTACTTTTTCCACCACAAATTCTTCAGGCTCTGCCTCTTCTACTTTTTTACTCTTTCCATTTTGTTTCTTTCCCATTTTTTGCAATGTAGTTTTATTGGAGGCCATTTTTTATTGCAGACTTGAAGAGCTATTATTCACCGCCTCCGAGCTGCTCCGGGTCCCGGGTCTGCGGCGTCTCCGGCCCTGCGCACCTCAAGCTCCAGCCACATCCCAAATTCCGCCAATTTTCACAGCCTTCTCAGGGAAAGGATTTTATTCTCTAGAGTCGCCCTGTGGCGCCACCTGCCGGAGATGTCGGGAAACTTCGCACTTGAACTTTCTCCCTGGGCTGTCCTTTACGCTCCTCCCCGTTCTTTTTCGGAGGCTCCCCCTAAACGCATGCGCTTTCGGTGGGCAGCTTAGACCGCGAGAGACTACAATTCCCCGAAGACCATGCAAAAGAAAAAAATCCCATGGTCGCGGGGAAGAGGCGGGAAAACGTGAGGTCTCGCGAGAGAACGGGATTGAGGCGGCTGCGCGAAGTGGGTGGAGCGGGGTGGAGAGAGTAAGGAGGAAGAGGAGGTGGTGCGGTCCCACAATACCAGGCGGGAGGGCCGTAGGCGGTTTGTATCCGGGCTGAGAGGTGCTCGGGTCCTCCGCGGACTTTGCTGCCTCTGTCTCTTTAACGCGAGAGGAAGCGATGCAGAGGGGTGGAAAATGGCAGAGCTGCAGATGTTACTAGGGGAGGAGATCCCGTCTGGCCAGAGGGCGCTGATAGAGAGTTACCAGAATCTGACCCGGGTGGCGGACTACTGTGAAAACAACTACACACAGGTGAGGAGCGCGAGCGCGCGGGCGGGCGCTGGCGGGCCGGGCCGAGGATCCACAGCCTGCCGCCCGAGTGACCAGCCCACTGGGCGGGGTGGGGAACTGCCCTAACCTCAGCGGCTGCCTCAGCCCCAACCCCAACCCCAACCCCAACCCGAACCCCCAGCCGGGGAGAGCAAGTGGCCGGGCTGAGGGAGTCGGGCTGCGATACAGGAAGTGGCTGTGGTGGTTGAAACCGATAGAAGGGGAGAGAGAAAATGGGCGAGGGAACCCGGAGCTCGCCGCCGCCGCAGCCCGGCGCCCTCCTGCTGTCCGCCTCCCTTCGGGCTGGGCCCCCCGGGTCGCGCGCTGCCCTCGGCCGCCTTCCATTCGCTGGACTCCTGTGTGGGAGAGCCGCCTGCCCCTCGGTCCCGAGAGGGGTCTAGGACGGGGAGAGGAAAGGGCAGGGACGAGGCGCGGGGAGGAGCGGCAGAAGGGAGAGGAAAAGCGGGGTGTGTGTCGGGGGAGGGTGGGGTGGGGGCGATTATGTCAGTTCAACCCAGAGGGTGTGTCTTTTATTTATTTATTTTTTTAAAAAATTTGTCATGAGTCACATTACACAGACCTCCCCGAAGAGAGGAGGAAGCGAGTGGGGAGTGAGGGAGGGCGTGTAAGAGAAGTGAATCTCAAAATTCCTTTAAATTTGAAGGTTTGTAAATTTGCCTGGCTGTCCGTTTTCATGTCGGGTTTTTTCCCCCTCTCATCATTTTCACTTCCGCCCCACCATCATGTATTCTAGAGGTTGTTAGGACTATCGTTATTATAAAACGTAAATTGTTCTTAACTACTTGGAAAAATCTTACTCTCTCTTCCCCAAAAGTTCTTCAACTGTTGTCTTTATAAGTAACTTAAAGTAGAACGGTTGTAACCGCCCGTTGCTTATTTTCTGAGGTTTTTCTCTTTCCGACCTAAGTAAATGCATAGAATATGAATCCGGATAGATTAATAAGCTATAACCCAAACGTGTTTTGAAAGAATCGGGTTATTGCGATTCAGAACTTCAGTATTTACAGAAATGCCTCCCATGTGATTATCATTTTTAAGAACCAGTAGTTTTCTGTGTTGGCAAATGCTTTTAGTTTTAGGAGATACTGTTTTCAGAATATTTTGAATATTTCTCAATTTCCATATTAGTAACATTCTATCTTCAGTATCAACAGTAGGAGTTTATCTCATAAACTTCTTCAAGCTTTTACTTTAGTAGGACTTCTGATAAACTTGTTGAATGCCCACCACGGTCTACTGTATTGCTTGTTTTTGCAAACTTTGTAGTTAGCCTTTTAGAAAAATATTCTAAAATCTATAGGAACGTGAATATCGTTTTCAAAGAGAAAAGTGGTCTTGTAGTTTCGATGTTAACACATACAACGCGTATGCAAGCTGACAGGAAAAGCCTTAAAATTGAGGTGAATCTCAATGTATCCCCTGATAAGGCTGAAGGTTTTGAAGATTTTGAAAGTCAGAGTAAAAGCACAGGAAGTTAATTTGCCCCCAATCCAGAAAAGTCATTTCTTGTAGAAGTCAGTAAATAAGTACTTCATAAAAGGGTGGCTTCTTTTGTTTTGCGTGTTGGGAAATCTGACAAATGTATGGTGTGGTAACTGCTATGTGTTGGCAAATGCAAACGTGTTTTAACTTGTCTGTCGACTACTTTTTTTTCAGGTAGTTGTGTGCTGTAAGGTTTTTATTTTTTTCCTCCCTGAGCTTGTTTCTCTTCTCTTGCCACTATCATGTAGCTCTGAAACACTTTTAAACTTTATTGGTAATATTCCTAGTTAAGATAAATCATGGTATTTCTCCTGTAGTCTCTGTTAAACATGTTAGTACCATGGTGCCATAGCCATTGCCAGTGGCCCCAAATTGTTTTTGGTTGTTCTAAACTTGACACCAGTGAGGTATTCTGATTTTCCTGTGGTGGGGGGGGGGGGAGATGAAATTCACACATAATGTTTATTTTAGTAGCCTTGAAACCTTGGGCAGCATGATGCAGGCTACTAAGTGCCTTCCTGAGACGCTCAGGTGAGGTCAGGCTCAGAAAGGCTCAGAAGATGATGGAGACTGTGGAAGTTGATATAGTAGCTGTCTTTGTGAAATGCTGTGCTGCTAACTTTGGTGCTGTGAATAGGAAACAAATAGTGCTAGGAATATCCATTTAGATGTCTTTTGAGATCTTTCTATATCCTTTCTGTGACCCTGATTGGGTTATAACCAACATCCTACGTAAACATGCCACCTCTCGGGGAAAATACGCAGTCACTTGTGTTTTGAGAATTTTTTATACCCAAGATGAGTTAATTTATTGCCTGGGTGATTTTTATCCTGAGAGTTCAATTTTCGTTTTGTTTTCCTACAGTTTGGAAGTACAGTTCAGCTCAGGTGAGTTGTTTAGCAGACAAGTTCTTTTGGCTGTAGTGCAGTTGAGCCTAGAGCACGTTCTCAGCTCGTCGGGTCCTGTTGACTTTAATTATTAAATTGTTTTATTAATGGCAAAACTTCTCAAAAGAGTATTATTGTAAAAAGGATGGTGCTTTTGAAATTGCTATGGGGAAATAATACTCAAAATATAAAATATTTTTTATAAAGACATGAGGAATAATCTTTGCCTTTTTCTGTCTTTAGTTTGAATTTTTCTGGTGGGTTATGTCAAGGACAATACTCCTCAACTTGCACACACTCTTCTGGGCAGTTCTCTTTGCTCTACTTTAGGGTCTGTATTGCCTTTGTCATGGGAACTGTTTTGGGGAATAGGAAGGTAAGCTAAGTGAAAAGGAGTAGAAACTGCTTAAGAAAGGTTTCTCGGCATGCAGATTGCTAGATTGGGGAAAGACGTACAAGTCTTCCATACAACTTGTTAATTTAATTTTTCTGCCTGGCATTCCCCCAATCAGAGCTACATTTGGGTTAACAAGTATATTCCTTTTTTTTTTTAATCTGGGACTTTTTTTTTTTAAGATTTTATTTATTTATTTATTCATTTGTCAGAGAGAGAGAGAGAGAGAGAGTGATCACAAGCAGGGGGAGCAGCAGAGGGAGAAGCAGGCTCCCTGCTGAGCAAGGAAACCCATGCGGGACTCCATCACAGGACCCTGGGATCATGACCTGAGCTGAAGGCAGACGCTTAACGACTGAGCCACTCAGGCGACCCTAACAAGTATATTCTAAAGTCTGGGAGTATGAAGTGTGAAGGGGATATCATCAGTGAGCTACTTAGTTTACCTTGTTGTCCTTTTTCCCTGATGTTAGCTTATGCTCATTGCTCATTATGCACATTTGATCTTGGAAGGCAGGTAATTTTTGAGAGGGAATACTTTGGAGTAGGTAAAAGCTAACATTTGTGATACTGTACAATGCATGCCAGTTATAAATAATGTCAATTACTACAGTAATTCTATGATTTTCTTTTTTTTAACAGATGATCAGTCTGCAGTTCAGAGGCATCAAATACCTAGCCTAAAGTTCTGTATCTTGTATTAGACAGTGTCTGGAATCAAACCCATATTTTCTAATTCCATATCCTCAGTTCCTTTTTTTTTCTTTTTTTTTAAAGATTTTATTTAATTTGACAGAGAGAACACAAGCAGGGGGCGTGAGAGAGGGAGAAGCAGGCTTCCCGCAGAGCAGGGAGCCCGATGCAGGGCTGGATCCCAGGACCCTGGGACCGTGACCTGAGCTGAAGGCAGACGCTTAACGACTGAGCCCCCCAGGCGCCCCTCCTCAGTTCCTTTTAATGAATACTGACTGAATGGGGTATTTACCTCAGCATAGAGGATAAAAAGCTGGTGTGAAGAGGGTACTATAATCGCTTCTATTTATTGAGTACCTACTCTGTCATAGTCTTTGCTGGTTGATTTGTATTATCTTTAATCCTTACAAAAACTCTCCATGATAGGCAGTATTCTCACAGATGAGGAAATTAGAAGTCAGAAAAGTTAAATGAGTTTTGTTTGATTATACAGTTAGTAATTGGCAATCAGGGTTTCTGCCTAACTCTGAGAGGCTCCAGAGGCTACACTCTTACTTTATCACACTGTCTCCAGACTCGAATGAGTCTAGAACTCAAGAGACTAATTCAGGTATGTCATGGGAGGGGCGCCTGGGTGGCTCAGTCATTAAACGTTTGCCTTCAGCTCCGGTCATGATCCCGGGGTCCTGGGATCGAGTCCTGCGTCGGGCTCCTTGCTCAGTGGGAAGCCTGCTTCTCCCTTTCTCACTACCCTTGCTTGTGTTCCTGCTCTCTCGCTCTCTCTCTGTCAAATAAATAAATAAAATCTTTAAAAAAAAAAAAAAACGTCATGGGATAGATAGACTCTTGTTGGGCAAGTCTAGGAACCTAACAACTATTTAATCGTTTGTTCTGAGTTCCAAGTTGGAAATATAAGAACAGGTATGTTTGTAATATGGGGGCTTCCCTTCATCACCAAAGTGCTGAATTATAGGAATCAGGCTAATTTTCATTGAGCTTAGTGGATTCTTTTCCTTTCTGTACATCCTTGTCTATTTTTAAAATTCGGATTCAGCTTTGCAATTGTGATAAGAAAATCTGTAGAATAATTAGTGGAAGTTAACAGGGGCATCAGGGTGGTTCTGTCAGTTAAGCTTTCCCTTTGGGACAGGTCATGATCTCCTTGTGCTGAGATTGAGCCCCATATTCCCGCTCAGCGGGAAGTCCGCTTCTCCCTCTCTCTCTGCCCCTCCCCCTGCTCATGTTTGCGCGCGCTCTTTCTCTCTCTCAAATAAATAAAATCTTTAAACAAAATTAGTAGAAGTTAACAAAAAAGTCTTGAAATATTATGGTTACTTCTGATTTCCACATGAACTAGATTCAGGTAAAGACAGTCAAAATGATTAAGGAGATTAGGATGGATTGGAAATGATGTAATTCTTAGAATTGCGCTTTGCATTTTGAGTACAGCAGGGGCTAGTGTAATTAGAGATCTAGGTTGGAAATGTAAATGAATTAAATAGGCTTTTAGTAATGTACAGTGTGGTGACTATAGTTAATACTGAATTGTGCATTTGAAAGTTGCTAAGAGAATGGGTCTTAAAAATTTTCACCACAGGTTGGGGCGCCTGGGTGGCTCAGTCGTTAAGCGTCTGCCTTCGGCTCAGGTCATGATCCCAGGGTCCTGGGATCGAGCCCCGCGGAGCCTGCTTCTCCCTCTCCCACTCCCCCTGCTTGTGTTCCCTCTCTCACTGTGTCTCTCACTGTCGGATAAATAAAATCTTTAAAAAAAATTTTTTCACTACAGGAAAGAAAAATATTACAACTGTGTGGTGACGGATGTTAACTAGATTTATTGTGGTGATCATTTTGCAGTATATACAAATACTGAATGATGTACATGTGAAACCAATGTTAACGACATTATAGTTAAAGTAAATACAGGGCTTTTAAAAAAATACTTTGTTTGAGAGAGACCGAGTGAGAGAGTATGAGTGGGGGAAGGGGCAGAGGCAGAAGGAGAAGCAGACACCCCCTTGAGCAGGGATCCCCATGTGGGGCCTGATCCCAGGACCCCGAGATCACGATCCAAGCCAAAGGCAGACGCTTAACCAACTGAGCCATGTGCCCCAGGACTTTATTTTTAAATTTTATTTATTTTTTCAAATCAGGGCTTTAGGTAATTTTATGGCAGATCCTCAATTAGTTGTTAGATTGATCTATACCATGCCACAACATGTTTGTTTTTTATTTTTTTAAAGATTTTATTTATTTGCCAGAGAGAGACACAGCGAGAGAGGGAACACAAACAGGGAGAGTGGAAGAGGGAGAAGCAGGCTCCCCACGGAGCAGGGAGCCCAACGCAGGATTTGATCCCAGGGCCCTGGGATCATGACCTGAGCTGAAGGCAGACGCTTAACGACTGAGCCACCCAGGTGCCCCACAACATGTTTATTAATGTTGCAGTGAAGCAGATAGGATCTGACCTTGCATATTAGGTTTTAACAAAAGTCCATTCATAAGGATAGAATATTATATCAATTCTTAATAATAATACTCTCAAGAATACAGATTATTTTTTACGGCTGTATGTCCTTTGAAAGTTTGTGTTAAAACTAATGTCCTGGAACGCCTCGGTGGCTCAGTCAGTTAGGCGTCTGACTCTTGGTTTCCACTCAGGTCATGTAATCAGGGTGGTGAGATGAAGCCCTGCGTTGGGCTCTGTGCTCAGTGTGAAATCTTGAAATTCTCTCCCCCTCCCCCTCTAACCCTCCCCAGTCAAAATAAATAAAGTCTTTTTTTAGAGATTTTATTTATTGGGGCACCTGGGTGGCTCAGTCGTGAAGCATCTGCCTTCGCCTCGGGTCATGATCCCGGGGTCCTGGGATCGAGGCCTGCCTCTCCCTCTCCCACTCCCCCTGCTTGTGTTCCCTCTCTCGCTGTGTCTCTCTCCGTCAAATAAATAAATAAAAAAAAATTTTTTTGATTTTATTTATTTGACGGAAAGAGAGAGAGAGAAGTGAGAGAGGGAACACAGTAGGGGAAGTGGGAGAGGGAGAATGAGGGTCCCCGCTGAGCAGGGAGCCCGATGCGGGGCTCAATTCCAGGACCCCGGGATCATGACCCGAGCCGAAGGCAGACGCTTCACGACTGAGTCACCCAGGTGCCCCAAAATAAATAAAATCTTAAAAACAATAAATAAAACTAATGTCTTCTCCTTTTTCTTTTTGTAACCTTCATACTAGTAAGAACTTTACCTGTGGTGCTTTGATCTAGTCCTGATCTGTTGAGATCCTGAGTTTTAGCATGCTTGTGTCTTTTGGACATCCTGGTCCCTCAGGATAATGACACTTTTTAATTCCTTCTTTGTGCTTCTGCTTCCTCCATTTGGTTCTGATAGCTGAAGAATGCTAATACTTCTTTAGTGGAAGAAAGGTATTTGAACAAATGGAGGTCTGATCTGTGCTTGTGGTTGGAATAACCCTGCCATTTCCAATCCAGCGTAATCCCAATTATTTAGAATAAACCTATATATCTGTCTTGAGTGAAATTTGACCTAGGAATTACATCTGTGAGTTAACAGACAGAAATATATTAGCCAGAAAGGAAGAGCACTAACATTGGGAGAAGAGGTTGAATCAAACATTAGATTATGTAGATGTAATTCCATAAAAATTCCATGTTGGTATGAAAAGTAAGTTTAAAGTAATAGTTAAATGCTAATTCAGGGGCATTAAAAAAGTTTGAAGAGTGCCTGGCTGGCTCAGTCAGTCTGAAAAGCACGCGACTCTTGATCTTACTCTTGAGCTCTGAGTCGTGGCTTTGAGCCCCATGTTGGCTATAGAGATTACTGGGGAAAAAATAGAAAAAAAAAACTTAAAAAAAAAAGTTCAAATTTTGGGGGAGTTGTATAGTTTTTCTAATGTCTTTTTGTGTCGATTTTGATCTCCATTGAAGTGTTTGATTTTAGAAGAAATAATAGTCAAACCCCAGAACTAGAAACTTTTTATTCCCTAATTGTTTATTAAGACACTATATCAAAAAATAAGGGATTTAAAAAAAAATTATAGCATTAAGCGGTGCCTGGGTGGTTTAGTCGGTAAGCGGCGAGCTCTTGATCTCAGGTCATGAGTTTTCAGCCCTGTGTTGGAGCCCAGTATGGAATCTACTTAAAAAAAAAAAAAAAAATTACAGCATTGAGAAGAGAAAACATTTGGAAAATAGTAATTATTGGATTTTATTTTTATTTAAAGTTTTTTTTTTAAAGATTTTATTTATTTATTTGAGAGAAAGAGAGAGAGTGAACATGAACAGGGGGAAGAGGGAGAAGCAGACTCCCTGTTGAACAAGGAGCCCGATGCTGTACTTAATCCCAGGACCCTGGGATCATGACCTGAGCTGAAGGCAGACGCTTAACCGACTGAACCACCCAGGCATCCCTGGATTTATTTCATTTCATTTCATTTCATTTATCTGAGAGCAAGAGAGTGAGAGAGAGCATGACCTGGGGGAGAGGCAGATGGAGAGGGAGAGACAGACTCCCCGCTGAGCAGGGAGCCGGATGCAGGGCTCCATCTCAGGACCCTGGGATCATGACTTGAGCTGAAGGCAGAAGCTTAACCAACTGAGCCACCCGGGCGCCCCTGGATTTCATTTTTATTTTATTTTATTTTATTTATTTTTTTAAAGATTTTATTTATTTGACAGAGGGAGAGAGACAGTGAGAGAGGGAACACAAGCAGGGGGAGTGGGAGGGGGAGAAGCAGGCTTCCCACCGAGCAGGGAGCCCGATGTGGGGCTCGATCCCAGCACCTTGGGACCATGACCTGAGCCGAAGGCAGACGCTTAACCGACTGAACCACCCAGGCGCCCCTGGATTTCATTTTTAAAGGAAATAGCTGATCTGATCATTTTAACAGTAAACATTAATTCCTTAGAAAGGAGACTTGAAATTTTCTATTGAAGTTCTTTAGTGTTACCACTCTGTGTCAGCTGAAATAAGTACACTTAACTTTGGATCTACTAATTTTCTCTATTTACAAAATGAAGTTTTCTTAGACATAGTTCGTAGTAAATTGAAGTTTGTGAAAAAATCTGAAGGCAAAATAAAACATCCTTAGAAAGATGTGTATTTGTTATGAAATAGATTCTAATTTTTTTTAAAGATTTTATTTATTTATTTGACAGAGAGAGAGAGAGAGAGCAGGAACACAAGCAGGGGGAGTGGGAGAGGGAGAAGCAGGCTTCCCGCAGAGCAGGGAGCCCGATGCGGGGCTCGATCCCAGGACTCTGGGATCAAGACCTGAGCCGAAGGCAGGCGCTTAATGACTGAGCCCCCCAGGGGCCCCAGATTTTCTTTTTCTTGATAAGTCGATTTTGTCAATTGTGTGTTTTCAAGAATTTGTTCATTTCATCTAGGTTATCCAGCTTGTTGGTGTATAATTGTCCATAATATTCTCTTACAATTTTTTTTTTTGGTCTGTAAAATTAGTAGTAATGTCCCCACTTTCATATCTGAGTTCTATAATTGGATCTTCTCTTTTTCCTTCATCTAGTTAAAAGCTTGTCAGTTTTGTTGATCTTTAAAAAGAAAGAAAGAAAGAAACCAGGCCTTGGGCATGGATTTTTCTCTATTGTGTATCAATTCCCTTTGTCCTTTATTTTGGTTCTGATCGTCATTATTTCCTTCCTTTTATGGTCCTTAGTTTGCTCTTTCCTAGTTCCTTAAGGTGTAAAATTAGGTTATTGAGTTGAGATATTTCTTCTCTTATAATGTGTTTAGAGCTGTAAATTTCCCTCAGCACTGCTTTTGCTACATCTCGAATTTCGGCGTCTTGTGTTTTCATTTGTCTCAAAGTATTCTCTAATTTTCTTGTGATTTCTTCTTTGGCCCATTAGTTGTTGTTTAAAAGGGTGTGATTTAATTTGCACATGTTTGTGAATTCTCCAGTTTTCTTTCTGTCACCGATTTCTAGTTTCATTAGGTTATGATAAAAAATACTTCAGATGAGTTTAGTCTTTTAAAACTTATTCATACTTGTTTTGTAGACACCATAGGGTCTGTCCTGGAGAATGTTTCATAGGCGCTTGAGAGAACTGTGTTCTGAAGTCGTTGGGTAGCATGTTCTCCGGGGCCTCACTGGTCTGTGCTGTTGTTCCGCTGTCCTATTTCTCTGGTCTCTCTCTGGTTGTTTGATCCATTATTGAAAGTGGTGCATTAAGATCTCCAACTAATACTGTATTTGTCCCTTCGGTTATGTGAATGGTTGCTTCATAGATACTGGGATCTGTCCTTTGGTGTATGAGTCTCTTAAGAGACAGCATGTACACTTGGATCTTTTTTATAGATTTATTTATATACTTGGGTATTATTTTTATATATATTCCGCCAACACCGCCTTTCATATAATTACTGGTAAGGGAGGATTTACTACTGACATTTTGCTGTTTGTTTTCTGTTTCTGTGTGTCTCAGAGAGTTTTTGTCGCTTATTTCCTCAATTACTGCTGCCTTTGGGATTAGTTGATTTTTTATAGTGACATGTTTTGATTTCCTTTTGTTTAAATTCTTTTTTTTTTTTAAAGATTTATTTATTTATTTATTCATTTATTTGACAGAGAGACAATGAGAGCAGGAACACAAGCAGGGGGAGTGGAAGAGGGAGAAGGAGGTTTCCCGCCAAGCAGGGAGCCCGATGTGGGACTCGATCCCAGGACCCCGGGACCACGACCCGAGCCGAAGGCAGATGCTTAACGAGTGAGCCACCCAGGCGCCCTCCTTTTGTTTAAATTCTTTATGTATTTTGTTTGTGGTCTGTTTCTTTTTGAGTCAATTCTGATAATTTTTAATCTTTGAAGGAAATTGACATTTCATCTGAATTGTCAAGTTTTTTGGCATGAACTTGTTTATAACATTTCCTCAGTAGACTTTTCACCTCTGTATAATCTGTAGTGATGTGATCTTTCTCATTCTTTATAATGGTAATTTTTGTCTTTGTTTCTCTTGATCACTTTGGCTAGAATTTATCAGTTTATTGATTTTTCCTTATAGAACCAATTAAAAAAAAGAACCAATTTTTTTTATTTCATTGATTTTACTTATTTTTATTTATTTTTAAAGATTTTATTTGAAAGTGAGAGAGAGTACAAGCTGGGGGGAAGGGCAGAGAGAGAGGGAGAAGCAGGCTCCCCACTGAGCTGGGAGTCTGACACGGGCTCTGTCCCAGGACCCCAGGATCATGACCTGAGCGGAAGGTGGCTTTTAAACTGACTGAGCCACCCAGGGGCCCATTGTGTCTTCATACTCACTTACGTTTTCTTCTGTGATGTCTAATTTTTGTTAATCTCATCCCACGTATTTTACATCTCAGACATTGTCACTTTATCTCTAGATGTTTGATTTGGGTCTTTTTAATCTCATGTCTACTTTTTAAACATGTGCTGTACATTTAAAATAGCTTTTAATTTCCTGTTTGCTAATTCTAGCATCTTTGTTCTCAGTTTCTGTTGATTGCCCTTTACTTCTGACATGGCAGATGATTCCATTGATATGTTCTGGTTTCTCGCTGACAAGTATCTCTTTATGATACGGTTGGTAATATCTTTGGTAAACTTTCATGTTCCATTCACTGCTTGTTTTAAAGGTTTTATTGACCATAATGTCTAGTTTTAACTGAACTACCCCTCACAAAGTAGCAGATATGCCTAAAAAAAGATTACTTTAAAAAAACTGAATTAAATATTGTATTAGAAGTGCAAGCCCAAACGAACAACAAGAAAAAGCCAAAATGACAGTTCTTCTGTGGATATTGTGATTTATAAGAAATACATATTTGGTTCCTGGCAGAGAGTTTTTAAAACCCTTTGACTTTCTTAACTGATCAAAGCAGTGACGACGTCTTCTGCTTTTCATAACTAGCCCCTTCCAACCGTACCCGACTTTATGTTAGCGCTCTGACTTCTGGAAAGCCTCTAAGGGTGGAGGCTGGCTGCCTGGAGAACCACCCATGTGATTAGAGGGTTGGGATTTTCAGTCCTACTCTCTCCTACCTCAGGAGAAGGGAGAGGGAAGAGGGACAGGAGATTCTGTCCAGTCACTGAAGGACAGTGATTTAATCAATCATGCCTGAGTAATGAAACCGTCATAAAAATGCTGAATTTACTGGTTCTGAGAGTTCGGTTTTGGCAAACACATGGAAGTTCTGGGAGGATGGCATGCTTGGAGAGGGCATGGGAGCTTTGTGCCCCTTCCCCCCATACTTTTCCTTATTTGTCTCCTCCATCTGGCTATTCCTGGGTTATTATCCTTTTATAATAAGATGATACTCTAGTGAGCAACTCTTCCTGAGTTCTGTGAGCCACAAATTAAAGCAATCAAGGGAGGAGATTGTGGGAACCTTTGATTAATAGCCGGGTGGTCGGAAGCACAGGTAACAACCTGGATTTGGGATGGCATCTGAAATGGGAGTACAGCAGTCTTATAGGACTTCTTATTAGTTGGCCCTTACACTGTGGGATCTGACTGTATCAGACTGAATTGAACTGTAGGACACTGATGGCCGTCCCTGGACAGTCAGAGAGTATCTGGTCACAGAAGTGTTCAGTGTTGTAGGAGAGTAGAGGAGATACACAGGAGTGTTTTTCTCTAAGATGTTCAGCTTCAAACTGTTCAGAGCTCCTTGTCATCCACATGAGGTTGAACAGATGGTTTAATCAAATCTAGTAAGAAGTTGGCAAAGTCAGATTTATTAAAAAGATTCCTACTGTGGCCACCTTTTTATAAAAGCAAGTTAAGAGCCACTGGCAAAACAGAAGAACCAGACTTGGTGAAGAAGCCGTTTGAGCAGGTGAAAGCTAAAGAACTCAGTGTCTGCATAGGAGATTCACCAGAGGGACCAAGGAAAGATGAAACGGGGACTTGCAGGGTCTGGATCCAGATGCGGTGCCCTTTCAGGCTACCTGTGTGTATTGACTTTGGTGGTAGGATGCCAGTGGGCATTGTTACCTGAGGATGTTCTCTGTCACTTTCAGATCTAATATCTCAGAAGAGTAACTTAATGATACATATGACAGAGACCGTTATTAGACTGTGAAGAAACATGAAAAACAGGAAATTGTAAAAGGGAAGAAGGACATTGGGAGAGGGAGGTAAACACAAACATTTTGGGAACAGTGAGTTTCTTTTCTTGGGTAGCTAGGAAAAAGTCAGTCTGCCCTTGAGCATGTTGTCTGGAGTAATTAGGAAAAAAAAAAGTTCTTTATGCTCTGAAAAACTTTGAGAATTTAACTGGAGAGTGTGTATGACAGGTTTTCTCTATGTAATGTCTACATTGGCCTTAATTTAGTACCTGCACCAAGTCAGAACCATTTCCCTCATCTGAATTTTCTCAGGCTTTGTTCTGTTTTTAAAGTATTATGAATAAAATGTAAATAATTTCAAACTTTTTTAAAAAATATTTTACTTTTATTTTATTCATGAGAGACAGAGACAGGCAGAGGCAGAGGGAGAAGCAGGATCCCTGCGGAGCAGGGAGCCCGATGTGGGACTCCATCCCTGGACACTGGCATCATGACCTGAACCGAAGGCAGATGCTTGAGTGACTGAGCCATCCAGGCGCCCTTCATATTTTTTATATAAATGGTGTGGCATTAATATTTCTTTATCTAGACCTGGTGAATACAAGATTGTTTAATAGATTTTTTGTTTGTTTAGCTGCGAAGAAACGTTAACTTAAATTTTCCTGGGACTATGTTATTAGCCTGTCATAATTGCCCATGATTCTAGGTATGGCTTTATCAGCTCCTTTATCACTCTAGCCCAAAACACAAACTTTTTTTTTTTTTTTAAAGATTTTATTTATTTGACAGAGAGAGACACAGCGAGAGAGGGAACACAAGCAGGGGGAGTGGGAGAGAGAGAAGCAGGCTTCCTGCGGAGCAGGGAGCCCGATGGGGGGCTCGATCCCAGGACCCTGGGATCATGACCTGAGCCGAAGGCAGACACTTAACGACTGAGCCACCCAGGTGCCCCAAACTTTTTTTTTTAATCTTTGGCATACAGAAAGACCTGGTAAAGTGCATGTTTATTACCTAATTTGTGTTTGTAGTGGATCACTAGAAATCATCCAAGAATTACTCATGTATTTCCATTTTGGTGACAGGTGTTGTCGTAAGCATTTAGCATATGAGGGTGCTGTTCATCCTTACTTGTGACTGTTCTGAATTAATTGTGACAAGCTAATAAGAGCTTTTGAAAGTTTCATTCCAGGCTTCTTGAGCTAATATTTTGCCTCTGGCCAGTAGGGTAGACTGCACATTAATTTTGATACTCTTTAAAGACATGTGCGCAGTTACTGTTCATTTAAGCCAGATGGCATGTGTCAACTCCTGTTCCTGGAAAGGGAGAGGTTTTTTTGGAGGGGGAGGGGCCTTTGTAGTAAAACCTTACGTGTCTTCTTATGGAGCTCTTCTCTTTACATAATAAATTAGTACGTGTCTTCTTATGGAGCTCTTCTCTTTACAGGAATTTGTACTTATAGAAGATTTTCATAGCACTTTAAGCACTTCTTTCACTTACGAAGAGGATTCTTAGGGGATTGGGCACAGATGGTTTTGTATGTAAATTCTTTTGCAGTTGTGCAGTAGCAAGGAATCATTGATAAAGTTACATAGAACGAATACTGTTTTTTAGGATAAAAACAAACAAGAATTCATAAGAGAAGGAGTAAGTGGCCCTTTTATGTTTTTACCAAGCTGCTTACAGTCAGAATCTGAGTCAGGGGATTGGCTGGCTCTGGACAGAACTCTTAATGATGGAGTGTCGCTGCATTTGGAGCCCCTTAGAAAATTGCTCTGATCCAGAGTCAGCCATAGGTAGTCTTCTCTACACGAGCACCGTGAATTCCAGCGCTTGGCTTTTAACGTGCATCATGAATCACCTTACCTTGAAGTTTATTTTTCCATTATAATTTTTATTTTTTTCAAGCAAGTACAGGTAGGTAAGTGTTTGAATTCTGCAAGCATTTGGTTTTCATTTATCCTGACTAAATCCTAAGCTGCTGAACTTTAGTGACACTTTTTGATTTTCACATCCATAACTCCCAGGAATTTAGGATGTGAATTTGGGTATTGGTAAAGTGGCTTTTCTGTGTTCTTATTTTCTTGGTAATTGATCTTAAAAGTATTATTTTACTGGGATGCTTATCAACATTTTCATTTTTTTCAAGGTGTTGACTTTAAGGTGAAAACAATTTCAGTGGATGGCAATAAGGCTAAACTTGCAATTTGGGTAAGAGTTTTAAAAATGTATTTTGTACAAGTATTCAACTTGTATTTTTTAAAGAAGCAGAAGTTGATGTGTGTAGAGTTCTAGAGGGAAACAAGTTGTATTAAATAACTTTTGGACAATTTGTTGGTTAATGGATAAACAATAAATGGCTATGTCTTATATTGGGTAATGAGGCAGAGACTTGTTTCACTTACTCAGAATTTTAAAATATATAATCCCTTGAGAATACTTAAAAGCAGAATAAAGTATAGAAAAATCATCTTATCTGCCAGAACGGATTATTGCTATTGAATATGTTTCTTTAAAGTTTTAAGAAGAGTGTATACTCAGCTAACACTGAAGGCAGTTGTTGGGGAGAAGGGGATGAAGTGATGCTCAGGAAAAAAAGTATTTTTCATGTTAGTCTGTTCGTATATTCCTGAAATTTGAGTTTGCCAACTTTGGATCTATTTTCTACTCTCAGTGCCTAGTCTTTACTTACTGTCCTTTCATTTCCCTGTGAACCCAAACATTCTGATACATGTTGCTTTCCTAAGACCTTTTCATGATAGTGCTGACCAAATAAAATAGCAATAACTGTCAAAGACGTCCAAGATGCTTAGTGTCTGTCTCTGTCTGCCCGTCTCTCTCCCACTCCTGTCTACCTACCTACCTACTTCTCTCTCTCTATCTAAATGATTGCCAATAGATTACATTACATATATAATTTATAAAACTATGCTCTTATATATCGGATTCCCACATATACTATGAGAACTAAATATATAAATACGTTTTTGTTACATGGGATAATTGGAACTGGTTAGCGGTCATCACACTGAGATGTACTTCAACATGGTGATGAAGTAGTAACTGGGCATCGGTTACAGATTGAAACAGCACGTGTTTATGTATTGTATGATCTGATTCATTTTCCTGGCATTCTCCGAATGGCATATTATTTCTAATACACATTTCATCCCAAATAACAAGTAACTGTGTAAGTGTGTCTCATGTTTTTCTGTTAATTTTTTTCTAACATGCAATACTTTACACGATCGGTAGCCTATTGGCCCCCTCCCCAAAATATAATTATGATATTGATAAGAATAGTAATGTCTAGCAAAAAACAATTTGGAAAATATTGGACTAGGCCATAATAAAATATATCGAACAGTTTAAGAATGCTAGCTTCTCCCTGTACAAAAGTGGGAGCCTGATTTTCCGTATACTTTTCATGGTTGAATTTATCCCTTCTTTCTGCCCTTGCTACTGTTTTGTGAGATATACGTGTTAGAATAGGATCTAAGGCTTGGTGGTTTCCGTGAGATCTTTCTTTTATGCAAGAGGTATTGTTAAATTTACTTTTTAGTTCCTGTATAATAAAAAGGTTGGCAGGTATTACTGAAGTGACATCTTTATCATAGGCGTATAAATATTTTTTTAAATAAGAGGCTCAGTCTCAGAGCCCTGAGACCCTCATGACCTGAGCTTAAATCAAGAGTCAGAAGCTCAACTGACTCAGCCACTCAGGTGCCCCAAATGTTAATGTTCTTGTGTGTGAGTGTGTGTGTGTGTTTGTAATACTAACTCTGTCATGTGCTGCAAATATTTTTTTCCTGTTTGTCATTTGCCTTCAAATCTTGTTTAGGATGAGTGAGTGTGTGTATGGGGTATGGATGGTGTGGGGAGAGATGTTCTTGCCATACCAAGGTTTTAGTATTTTTGTGGTCAGACCAGTTTTTTTTTTTTTTTTCATGAATTTGGGTGTTACGTCATATTTAGGAAGGCCTCCTCACTCATAAATAGAAATACATGAGTCCATTGTTTCCTCTCAGTTCCTCTCCTGCTTCGATGCTTCTCCTAGGATCAGTCAAATAGAATAATCAAGTACAGCCCTGTCCTCACTGCTCCTAAAAGTGCCGCACACACATCACGGCCTACTTGGCACCTCTAAAGCTATTTTTCTCTATATCCTGCCCTCACTTCCACTCCCACGTTTTAATATTTAGTCTTTCCAGATCCTTCCTTGTCCTTTGTCCATTTCTAATCTTTAATAATCTCTTTTCTCCTCTCCCATCAGAGAAGAAAACCACAGATAGTAAGCTCTGCTTTTCTTATCTTACAAGGATGCTATTACACTTATTGCAAATTCCTATCTTGAAAACAAAAACAAGCAAAAATCTTAACTTTTGACTATGTAAGCCTATAAATTTTATAGGTGTAATATATTCTGATCCAATATTGTGGCACAGGGTGTTTGCTCAAATTATCATACCTACTTAAACATTTTTATAAGTGGATCCAAAAAAATCAAGACTCTAAATAGCTGGACTAATTTAAATATTTGTGTATAAAGTGTCAGTCGTGTAGTATTTTAACATTAAACATACTATATTTTTTTTGCTCTAGTCTTTTTTTGTTTTGTTTTTAAGATTTTATTTATGAGAAAGAGCAAGAGAACCTGATCAGGGGGAGGGGTAAAGGCAGAGAAACAGACTGGATACTGAGCACGGGGCCTGACATGGGGCTCAATCCCAGGATCCTGAGATCATGACCTGAGCCGAAGTCAGACGCGTAACCAGCTGAACCACCCGAACCACCCAGGTGCCCTGCTCTTGTCTTCATGTTTAAAACACTTTATGGATATTTTAACTAGAACCACAGTTCTGATTTTTAAAAGATTTATTTATTTGTTTTAGGGGGAGGGGCAGAGGGAGAGAAGGAATCCTCAAGCAGGCTCCCCGCTGAGCGCAGAGCCCCACATGGGGCTCTATCCCAGGCCCCTGAGATCAGGACTTGGGCTGAAATCAGGAGTCGGATGCCCAAGGCACTCCACAGTTCTGTTTTTTATGTTGTGTCTCAGATCAGTTACTATAAGTTGATCTCAGTGAATATCAAGGGAAACAAAATTCATATTCAAATGCTTTCCGCTGTTTCTGGATATTAATTTATTATAGTGTGGATACGGATTTGTTATGAAAACAATTTTTCTGTTACAACCAAAAGTCTTGTGACTAAAATATTTCTTGCTTGGTCCTTGCCCTAACCTATATCACATTATCCAAATTATAATCTGCTTTAGATAGTAAGTACACGTCACTTGAATCACCTTTAATTTATATTACTGTTTTTTGAAAAGTTGAGTCAATATGCAAATTGAATAATTTTAAATATCAGAGGTTTTGTAAGAAACTTTGAAGCAAAGGGAATTTTTGTAAAGAGAGAAATCATTTTTATCATAAATTTATCTGTTTAGAAAGTTTAATTTTGTTAATTTTTTCACTTCAAGATGGCAGGGCTGGGGGCAGTTTCTGTAGTGGTGAGAGTCTGGAAGCAAGGACATTCTGCATTTATGTAAGCGTAGCTGGGGAAGAGTAGTAGATTTGCAGAGTGGTTTACTTTGAAAGTTATTTTCCTCTTAAGTTTCTCTTCTGGGGCCATAAATTACTCATATATTCTCTACCTGTTGCTCTTATATTAAAGCAGTCTCTATTTTGGCCAGGGACAGAAAGTAGGTAAGTAGGAAAGTAAGTAGCTGGAGCCCGTCACTGCTGGTTTAAAATGCCTCTGCAATCTTATAAACCTCTTAGAGGTTATGAACATGTTTTCTATCTGAAGGAGCGTCTGCTTGCCCCATAGCTAAACTCGGATTTACAACCATGAGACTGGCAGCTAAGTTGATGTTTGACATATGTCTTCACTTTTCTTCAGGTTATTTGATATTAGCAGAGTGGAAACTTTTTCTTACAGGGCAGATGGTAAATATTTAGTCTAATCCTAAGACAGGCCATGTGGCATTGTATAATCGAACAGGCCTGGCTGTGTTCCAGTAAAACTTTATTTAATAAGACAGGTGGTGGGCGGAGGGAGCCGTTTGTCAACTGCTGCTTTGCATAATCTTAGGTATCTTGAAGCCACAGTCCAAGGATGGTAGAAAGAAGACAGAAGGAACCAGGTCCGGAAGTACAGACTTGTTAATTAGTTTGGGTTGGTTGGTTGGTTGGTTTCCAAGGAAAGTTGAGCAACTATCCTGTGGCAAGAATTGCTCTAGGCACTGGGGTTAAACCGATGATTAAGCAGATGAGGTCTCTTTCCTCACGAAACTTGCACTTCCTAGCTGGTGTGCATCTTTTATGTTCCTCTCCCCCAATATGTGTCAGAAACATGTGATAGCAAGTGGTTTGGTTTTATGCATTTTCCGAAAAGAAGATATAGAGAAAATACTTTTAAGAGTCCAACCTAAAAATTGCTTACCTAAAGTAAGACACTCCTGTAATTCTCTTTTAAAACAAAATAAGTGGTTCTCAGTCTTGATTCTACATTAAAATCACCCAGGAAGGCTTTGAAAACTTCTGTCTTACTGTAGACCAATTAAACCAGAATCCCTGGGGGTTGGACCCAGGCATTGGAATTTTTCATTTCCCAGGAAATTTCACTGTGCTTCTGAAGTTGAGAACCATGGCTTTCAAGGAAATGGGTTTCATGTGTGATAAAAAATCTTGAAGAAATACCCCTTTACTTAGATGCATTTTTCTAGACATGAGTCAGCATTTATTAATTTTATTTTATGTAACCCTTTTCAGTAAGAGAATGCATCTAATTTAAATTTCAAGTTTTAAATGAGCTTGTGCATGGATATTTTTAATAATGCTGTTTGACTTTCTACTCTTAATACTATTTATACTTTTTAAATTTAGTAATAATTGGTTGTCACCTTTAGGATACTGCTGGTCAGGAGAGGTTCAGAACATTAACTCCCAGCTATTATAGAGGTGCAGAGGGTGTGATATTAGGTAAGGTTTTACTTTACGATACTGCTTTAAGGATATTATTGTTTTATTATTGCAGTTTCTGATTTTCCTTATCTGTGAAGGTCAGTGAGTTTTTTTTCTTCAGGTATGTATTTATGTAACTTGAAGTTATATTAGCTTCATTTAATACTAATGAATATTTAAACATTCAAAATTCCTTTTCAGTCCTTTGTCTAGCAATTAAAAGAGAAAGATCAGATTAATTTATTTGGCTTAAAAGCACATGTTGATGAAGACATAATTAAGGATTAATCGACATGTAATTGGTCTGTCTGAAGAGTGTTACCAGAAACTGATCTTCAGTCAGCAGTGCATTAACATTTGTGTGCGTTTATAAAGGAAGAAACATGCTAGTTGCGTAGTTGAATCTGTTTTATGAGTCCTAAAAAGTCTAACAAGGCACTTAACATCATTGATTCATAATCATACAGAATTTAAAAACCAAATGTGGATTCTCATTGTAAGTTGTTGAAAAGTACTTCTTACTAATATTCCTGGGAAAGTTTTAAAAATAAACATAAATAGTGAGATTTTAGGTTCATTTCATTAATTTAACAGCAACTTTTATTTTGGTTTAGCATCTTTAAGTTTAAAAAACACCTTTTTTTAAAAAAAAACCCAACATTTATTTATTTGACAGAGAGCAGGAGAGCACAGGCCGGGGAGCAGCAGAGGGAGAGGGAGAAGCAGGCTCCCTGCTGTTGTTTTGCTTGAATTCAGTTTCAGTTATCACCCAGGATATAATTTCATTTCTCTCACGGTGTGTCTTAAGGAAATTGAAGTGTGTGTATGTATATGTTTATTATTATTCTTTAATACACTTGTTCCATCTGCCTGAGTAGATACTGAATGTTCAGCATTTGAAGGCTTAGAAACAGACTTGCCTATATAGAAATATTAGTTTGTAGTGAAATATCAAAAATACAATGCCATTGCTTCGTATTTTTAATGCTTATTTAATAAGTGACCCTTTTTATTTCAGTTTATGATGTCACAAGAAGAGAGACCTTTGTCAAATTGGATAATTGGTTAAATGAATTGGAAACATACTGCACGAGAAATGACGTAGTAAACCTGCTAGTTGGAAATAAAACTGGTAAGGTAAGAAGTCAGACATTTGGCATTTTGACTGTATTTCAGTAGCTTTTCTTAATCCTTATATTTATCTTTTAAGAAAATCGTGAAGTCGATAGAAACAAAGGCCTGAATTTATCCTTTCATTAGTAATGAGGAATTTTAAAATGGAGTTTTTGCTACATTTTTCTCTTTATGAACAGTAAAATGTATGTACCTAGTTCATCATTTTCTTGTGCTAACTGTAGAGCCAGGTTCATTTTTCCTTCTGTGTAAAAGAAAAAAAAGAATCGGTTCTCATTATGTGAAGTTGTATAGGACACAGATCATTCCTGTCAGGACACAGCGCATTGGGCAAAGCCGGGCACCCAGTGTGTGTTGTACCTTGCTGGTGCTTGTACTGGCAGCAGTGGTACCACCTGGGAGTTTGTTAGAAATGCTTCATTTCGGTCGCAGCCCAGCTTTTCTGAATTAGAATCTGTATTTTTTTTTTTTTTAAAGATTGTATTTACTTACCTGTCAGAGCAGAAGCAGGGGGAGTGGCAGGCAGAGGGTGAAGCAGGGTAAAGCAGGCTTCCCGCCGAGCAGGGAGCCTGAGGCGGGACTGGATCCCAGGACCCTGGGACCATGACCTGAGCCACAGGCAGACGCTTAACCGACTGAGCCACCCAGGCGCCCCTGGAATGTGTATTTTAACAAGATCTTCATGTGACTTGAATGCACATTAATACTTGAGAAGCATGGTAAAATAGGGTTTGGCAGACTATAGCATGGGACCAAATCTGGTTCCACCATTTATGTTGGAACACAACCTTGCCTGTGCATTTACATGCTGTGTGTGGCTGCTTTTGTGCTTCATGGCAGAGTTCAGTGGTTACAGCAGAAACCATATGGCATTGAAAGCGTAAGATATTTACCATCTGGCCCTTTACAGGAAAAGTTTGTTGACCCCCTGTCTAGAAAAGTGGACAAGCTCTATCACTGTGGAGCTTTTTTAACGTTACAGGTTCCCTGGGCCTTGTCACAGGTCTGAAACTGGGCCTGGAAGACCGTTTTCTAAAACCATCCTAGTTGATTCTGATGTGAAGCCAGCTTTAGGAATTACTGGTTTAGCTATTCCACTGTTAGAATCTTTTAGGAATTAGGAAATGGAAATAAAAGAACATCATCTATAGATAGAAGCAGGGTGCTGTAAGTGGAAGGTAATAGGCAGTTTTAGAAAGGAATTGAGTACTGCCTTTTCTGTTTACTTGCTGGGTGTCCTTCATTTTGATACATTAGTTCAGTAAACGTTTACTGAACACTGAGACTATAACAAACAGATGAACAAAATGGACAAAGTCCCTGCCCTCATGAAGCTTACATTCTAGTAGAGGAAACAGACTTAAATAAGTAAGTAGTGCTATGAAGGAGAGAGAGTATGATGGCGATGGGAGGTAATTAGGGGAAGTTCTTTGAGGTAGTGCCATTGGAACAAGAATCCATAAAATGAAGATCTAGAGGGAGAACATCTCAGGCTGACAGAATAGCAAATATTTCCTGAGGTAGGAACGAGTTTAGTGTGTTTAAGGGATAGGAAGAAAGCTTGTGGGCTGGGAGCATAGTACATGTTGGGGGCAAAGGTGGTGACGGTGGGAGTGAAATTTAAAAGGTCATGTTGGGCCTTGTAGGGTATGGTAAAGAAATGGATTTTATTCCAAGTGTGGAAAGCAGGGGAGTAGTGCTGTGATCTGATATTCTTCTAAAAAGACCTGTTTGTACAGAAAATGGTCCATGAGAAGCAGAAGCAAGAGGCTTGTCATGGCCCAGATGAATAATGCTGGTGCCTTTGACTATGGGAGTGGTTGTGGGTGGCTTCCGGAAGGTTGGCAGATCTAGGAGATATTTGGATGGTAAAGGTGACAGGCTCTGCTGATAGATTGGGTATTTTTTTTAAGGATTTTATTTTTTTCATTTGACAGAGAGAACTCAAGCAGGGGGAGTGGGAGAGGGAGAAGCAGGCTTCCTGCCAAGCAGAGAGCCTGATGCGGGGCTCGATCCCAGGACTCTGGGTATTGAGGATAAGGAAAGAGAAATCAGGGGTAACTCTGAGTCTCTGGCATTTAGGATGAAGACATTGGATTTGACAAGATGGAGAATGCTGGTATTTTTTAAAAGACAAGTTTCATGCAGGGACACCAGGGTAGCTCAGTCATTAAGCGTCTGCCTTCGGCTCGGGTCATGATCCCAGGGTCCTGGAACCAAGCCCCTCATTGGGCTCCCTGCTCGGCGGGAAGCCTGCTTCTCCCTCTCCCACTCCCCCTGCTTGTGTTCCCTCTCGCTATGTCTCTCTCTGTTAAATAAATAAATCAAATCTTAAAAAAAAGAAAGGAACGTTTCCACGGAGTGGTGAGAACAAAAACCTAGTTAGAGTACAGTTGACCCTTGAACAATGTGGGGTTAGGGGTCCTGACACATCCCCCCCCCCCGCAAGTTGGAAATCTGCGTATACCTTTGACTCCCCCAAAACTGAACTGCTAATTGCCTGTTGACCTGAAGTTTTACTGATAAAGTCAGTTAACACATGTTCTGTATGTTGTGTGTATTACATACTGTATTCTTACGGTAAAGTTAGAGAAAAGAAAATGTTATTAAAATCATAAGGAAGAGAAAATACCTTTTCGGTACTGTCCTGTTTATTGTAAAAAGCCGTGTGTAACTGGAACTGCACAGTTCACACTGGTGTTGTTCAAAGGTCAGTTCGAGTCTGAAGAGAAAATGTGAAATAAGGAAGTGGAAACGGCTTACATAGGTTAAGTTTTGATGATAATTTTGCTTTGAAACAGAGGGAGAACCCAGGTGCCTTCTACAAGAGTGTGTGGGCTGGAAGGCAGGGTGGTTGGTTACTTGGTTGGTTAGTAAGATGGACAGGAATTTTGGCAGGCTTTTTAAAGCTGACTGATGTGATCCAGTAGTGAGGGCACATGATTCTTCAGTGAATGAGAAGGGATGGGATCCGAGAAGTAGAAAAGGGGATGCTCCTAGATAGCAGCAGGGACAGTTCATCCACTGTCACAGGAACGAAGGCAGAGCCTAAGGTCACAAATGCAGACAGGTTGGTGACTCTCTCGGTGGGATGATCAGTGCTCCTGTCAGATCGTTTCTATTTTTCTCAACATAAAGTTAGGTCATGAGCTGAGATAGAGGAGTTTTATGATACAGGAATAAGAGAGTCATCTCAGATAGTGAAAAAGGTAATTATTAGAGAAAGGTAGGATTGGGGAGCAGGGCTCAATGTCCACATGCGTTTGATGGGGAGCATAAATGCCAAAGGAGACCAGTGTCCATGGTTGTATATCATTTATCCAGTCACCTCTAGCTGCTTGGTTGCAGGCACAGAACAGCCCGACTGTTGAGCTTGGAGCCTGAATTTCCTTATTCTGAAATGGGAATAATAATCTGTTTTGGGGGTTCATTTTAAGAACTAACTGAAAAATTAAGAAGGAACTTTAGCATCATATTTGAGTAGGGCTTTACAGTGTACAATTCTATCACAAAATTCTGGGCTTATATACCCCTCTTCTTGTGGATAGAATTTGAATAGCTCAGCTTTGAGAATTGGGGGAAATTCACGAATATTAAACCTCTGGGGAGAAATTGCTCATTTGCCTCTGCATATACTGCCGGTTGATATTTATGCCATAATAATTTCCCATGAAAACATTGGAATATGACCAGAAAAGAATAGACTGACAGTTTTTTCTTGAATTTCAGAGGGAAGTGCAAAAACCTGTGATGGTGTACAGTGTGCCTTTGAGGAACTTGTTGGAAAGATCATTCAGACGCCTGGACTTTGGGAAAGTGAGAACCAGAATAAAGGAGTCAAAAGTACACACAGGGAAGAAGGCCCTGGAGGAGGAGCCTGTGGTGGTTACTGTTCTGTGTTATAAACTCTGGGAAACTCCATCTCTTGCATATTTGATCACATAGTTACATCTTTATATAAACTTTTAACTGCTATTTTAGGGACCTTGCAGAACATTAAGAGGATTACACATCATGACCAAGTGGGATTTATCCCAGCAATGCAAGAGTGGTTCAACATGGGAAAATCAGTCAATGTCATACACCACACTAATAGAGCAAAGGATAAAAAGCACATGATCATCTCAATAGATGCAGAAAAGGCATTTGACAAGATCTAATACCCATTTATGATAAAAAAAAAAAAACTCAAGAAACAAGGAATAGAAGTGATCTTCCTCAAAATGATATGGCCATTTATGAAAACTGCAGAGCTAACATTATACTCAATAGTGAAAGACTGAAAGAGTTCCCTCTAAAGTCGGGAACAAGAGAAAGGTGCCCATTTTCTCCAATGGCATTCAACACTGAAGTAGAAGTGCTAGCCAGAGCCATGAGATAAGAAATAGATATAAAAGGAATTCAAACTGGAAATGAAGAAGGTAACTATTCCTTTTTACATGATTCCATGATTCTATATCTGAAAATTCCAAAGAATCCACAAACTAATAGAGTTAATAAACAAATTGAGCAAAGCTGCAAGATACAAGATGAACACACAAAAATCAGTTGTGTTTCTATTTGTGTGCAATCAGCAATCCAAAAATGAAATGAAGAAATCAATTCCATTTAAATAGTGTCCAAAATAATAAAATATTTAGAAATAAATTTAAACAAGGAAGTGAAAGACTAAAAATTAGAAAAATTTGGTAAAAGAAACTAAAGGCCTAAATTAATGGAAAGAAATCCTTAGTTCATGGGGAGGAGGACAGTATTGTTAAAATGTCAATCACACCTAAACCTATAGATTCAACACAATCTTTCTTAACAAAATTCCAGTTGGCCTTTTTTCTTAGGAAATGGAAAACCCAACCCTCAACTTCCTGCGGAATTGCAAGGATCCCTGGATAATCCAAACTAATCATGAAAAAGAAGAAAAGAACTGGAGGACTGTGATTTCCACAACAAAGCTACAGCGGTCGAAACAGTGTGGTACTGGCAAATCAACAGACTGGTAGTCTAATGGAAGAGAATTGAGAGTCCAGAAATAAACCCATATGTCTACAGCCAATTGATTTTTGACAAGGATGCCGTATTCCAACCAACTTGGAAAGAACAGTCTCTTCAACACATGGTACTTGGACAACTGGATTTCCTTGTGTGCAAGAATGAATTCCATTTGTGAGTAGAATGACCTCTACTCATACCATATACAAAAATGAACTAAAAGCTGATCCACAACTTAAATATAAGAGCTAAAACCATGAAACTCTTAGAAGGAAACACGGGGAAAATGTGCATGACCTTGGACTTGTCAATGGATTCATAGATGTAACACCAAAAGCATAAGTAGCAAAAAGAAAATGATAAAAGATACATTGGATTTCATCAACATTAAAAACTCCTGTGCATTAAAGACATTATCAAAAAAGTGAAGAGACAGTACACGAAGTGGGAGGAAATATTTACAAATCATTATTATAATTTCTTTTTTGGGAAAGAAAGGGAGAGATGGCAAGAGCATGAGCAGGGGAGACGGGCGGGCGGGGGGGGAGTGAAAATCTTAAGTAGGCTCCACACCCAGCACTGAGCCTGACGATGGGCTTGATCTCACAACCCTGAGATCATGAGCTGAGCTGAAACCAAGAGTTGGGATGCTTAACCAACTGAGCCACCCAGGCACCCCTACAAATCATCTATCTGATAAGGGTTTAATATCCAAAATACACAAAGTACTCATTAACAACGGGACTCAACAACCAAAAGACAAACAACCCAATTAGAAAATGGGCAAAGGACTTGCATAGACATCTCTCCAAAGAAGATAGGGAGATGGCCAATAAGCACATGAAAAGATACTGAACGTCGTCATTAATTAGGGAATTGTAAATCAAGCCACACTTTGCCACTACTAAGATGGCTATAATCAATAAAAGAAAAAGTAACAAGTGTTGGTGAGGATGTGCAGAAATTGGAACCCTTATACATTGCTGGTAGGATATAAAATGGGGTAGCCTCTGTGGCAAGCAGTTAGGCTGTTCTTCAAAGAATTAGCATACAACTCACCAATTCAACTCTTAGGTATATATATACTGAAAGGAATTGAAAACAGGAGCTCAAACAAATATTTGTCCACCAGCATTATTTACAATAGCCAAAAGGTGGAAACATTCCAAGTGCCCATCAACAGATAAGTGGATAAACAGTGCTGTTTATACACGATGAAATATTAGTCATAAAAAGGAATGAAGTTTTGGTGCATGCCACGTCATAGCTGAACCTTGAAAACATTGTGCTAAGTGAAGTGAGCCAGTTACAAAAGAACAAATATTGTATGATTCCACTTATATGAAATCTCTAGAACAGGCAAATTCATAGGGATAGAAAGTAGATGAAGGTTAACCGGGACTAGGGCCGTGGAGGGTTACTGCCTAATGCTTATACAAATTCTGTTTGGGGTGATGGAAAATGTTTAGAAACAGATAGTTGTGACAGTTGCACGTTCAATCCAATTCAACGGCTGACAGTGTGAATCTGATTAATGCCACTGAAAAATGAGTGAAATGACATTTTATATCTTTCATATGTATTTCATCGCACGCAAATAATTTTTAAAAAGAGTTGAACAACCAGTAAAGCTGTTTACCTGTAGCATGATGCGATTGCAAATAATATGATTAGCAGGTGCGCCAAGTGCAACAAAGGGATCACCTTCGTAGAAGTTGCTTCAAATTCCAGTTGTCTGGAAAGTGATGTGAAATAGATCACTTGCCACAAAAATATACCCAAGTAAATAACTTTTCACTCCCAATATCTGTGTGTGTTGCAAACACTACTGAAACACTATAGCTTATTCATTGAAACAACAGGTTAAAGTTTAGTAAAAGATCAAAATATGTGAACTATGACTTTAGAATAAAGAAGGCAACATAGATTTGCTTCTTCCCACAAATCCCTGGCATGCTTTCCAAAGTTTCTTACAAAAACCCAAAGTTTGAAACTCCTGACTATACAAAATCTGAGTTCTGTATGAGACCGTGAAGTCATTGACAGCCACAGAAAAGTGTCACTTTTTCTAAATTTTATTAGGTTGTTGTCTTTTACTATTTTAATTGCGTTGATATTTCGGAAAGATCTAGCATTCAACGGCTTTTTCCAGTAGTTGTCTCACTTTGACCAGGTTTATTCACAAGTACTAGTAGGCTTGCTGGCCCAACGTTACCGAATAGTTAGCATGTGCCTGGCACTATGCGATCACTCGGAAAATGCTAAGCTAGTTTTCTTTACAAAAACAGCATGGAACTTCTGCTTAAGGGTGGTTTTTTTTTTTTTTTTAATTTTATTTTTTATTTCACTGAAGTCCAAACAAGTTTTGGGGGCTCCCCCAAACAGCAGAGACTTTAACTAAAAGTAGGAATTTCAAAGTCATTTGACTAGGAAACCTGCTGGTCAATGTCTGTATGGAACAGACCTACGTTGAGGATGTAGGATTTGTGTTTTCCACCAGAACATTACTAAGGATTTAAGATTTGTGGCATCCTTTGATGTGTTAGATTAAGGACTCTGGACCCTGGATTAAGTACCAAATAGAGTAGAGCACTCCCAGCTTCAAGCCAAGGACTCCCTCAATCAGGGAGTGCTACTGCTATGATCCTTGGAAGAAGTGTCCTTATTCCTCCCACCTTCTCCTGGCCTCCCTATCAAGCCCAGCCACCAGGTACCTGGATCTTCTTCAGGGCCAGACTCGTTTCGATGTTGCTAAATTGGTTCAGGAAATGGATCAACCACATCTTGCTAAGCTCGTTGATCTCTCCATCCTCAGTCTTCAGGTAGTACAGAAGCCACATGGCTTTGGCCTTCACGAGTAACTGGTTCCTTACCGACCTCTTGCCTGAAAGGGTTCCTCCAATGGTGCCGGCCAGGTAGATGGGCTGACCTGTTTGGTTGAAGATTGGGAAGGTGATGTGTCTCAGGTCGAGGTTCTTGTTCATCTGCCAGGCAGCCAGGAGTGGGTTGGAGGGCACGCAGAGGCCCTGGTTCTTAGTGCACACCTGACTGTAGCGGATCTGGGTTCCGTTTTCCTCTGTCACATACAGATCCTGTACCATGTCGTCCAGTTTACCAATTTCCTCTAGAATTTCTTGTTCCAGCAGTGAGGCCGTGTTGGAGACTGCCAGAATACAGGCGAAATTGACTTTGGTGCTTTTCCTGGAGATGGAGAAGCGGTAAGAGTCAGCGGTAACATGTCCCTGCACAAAGCGCCGCTCAGCCTTGGCCGGGCTCCCATTGGGGGTGTACTTCTCGAGGTTTTCTTCTAAATCCTTCGGCCAGGGGCGCCTGGGTGGCGCAGTTGGTTAAGCGACTGCCTTCGGCTCAGGTCATGATCCTGGAGTCCCGGGATCGAGTCTCACATTAGGCTCCCTGCTTAGCAGGGAGTCTGCCTCTCCCTTTGACCCTGCCCCGTCTCATGTGCGCGCGCGCTCTCTCTCTCTCTCTCTCTCTCTCTCTCTCTCTCTCTCTCTCTCTCTCTCTCTCTCTCTTCTCTCTCTGCAATAAATTAAAAAGAAAAATATAAAAATAAATCCTTGGGCCAGTAAATTGAGGCAGTGCCCAGAGGGGCCGTCAGCAGCATGGGTGCCAGCAGGAAGATCCAGGGGTGCGAGCCCACCTCCCACCCCAGCCTTCCGAAGGCGTGGGAGGGGGTCGCCTCTAGGCAGTTGGTGTGGCAGTGGGGTCTCTCCGACAACTGATTTTCTGACCGGGGAGCCGGCAGACTTGAACGTCCCTGCACTGACACCGACTGGGAATGGGATGCCCGAGGGACTGCACGCTCTGCCCCAAAGCCCAGTTCAGCTCTGCTTCCCGCCTCGCCTCCGCCTCGGGCCAGGCGTCTGGCACCACCGTGGAGGGACTAAGGCTCATTTTCAGCAAGGAAAAGCAACATCCTCAAACTGGACAGCTGATGAGACCGCAGCTACTGGGGGGAGTAACGGCTTCCTCGAGAAATTCTACCGGAGTCTGTTTGACTTCCGGAAGTTCGCGCCTGGGACCTGGAGGTGTGGTTGGGGAGCACGTGTTTCTTTGTTTTTTTTAAGATTTTTATTTATTTGTGAGCACAAGCAGGGGGAGCAGTAGAGGGAGAGGGAGAAGCAGGCTCCTCACTGAGCAAGGAGCCCTATGTGGGACTCGATCGCAGGACACTGGGATCATGACCTGAGCCGAAGGCAGATGCTTAACGACTGAGCCACCTAGGCGACCCAGGGATCACGTGTTTTGACCCATAGCCTCACTAGCCCCAAATTTGTCTGGGGCATGCCTGTGCCCTCGGGAGTCTAGTTAACACAGAAACACTTCCTAAAGGTGAGTAAGATGCGTGCCTGTTCTACAAGACTTACATTTTATTGGGGGAATTTGCTTTGTCCACACACACACACACACACACACACACACACACACACGTCCTAACCTTTCTGGGATCATCCAGTAACACAGTTATTGGCTAAGGTGAACCTGGTACACTTTATTATTTTTATTAACTACAAAGCTAAAATAGACATTTGCCTTGTAAAAGCTTAGCAGTCAATATGTAGAATGAGAAGTGAGTGTTTATCTTTGGTCTGTTCCACGGTTCCCAGGATGGAGGGACCCCTGTGTTCATGTCACCTTTTTTATGAAAGTCCTCACCTACCTTTTAACATGCAGGAACTGAAAGGCAGGTGGTGAGCAGTTCCTAGAGTTAGGAGAATTGCTTGCCATGTTTTCCCTAGTTGGCAGTCACCTAGCATTAATTGTGATTGTGTTTTTCTGTGGGGTTCACATCCCAGCTCTACCTCTTACTACCTGTGTGATTTGGGGCAAGTTACTTAACCTCTCTCTCACATTTTCCACTTGTCAAATGGAGAAGATAATACCTTGCTATTGGGGTTCTTAGGATTAAATTATTGAATACACGTGAAATTATTTAAAACATGAAATTCAGTAAGGACTATTATTATTAGAAATATTTTCACCACTGAGTGGGATTTTTTGTTTGTTTTAGTTTTGTACCTTTATGAAGGTAAGGAAAGTTTGCTACAAAGTTGCTTTTTCATGATGGAGTTAAATTTTTATCAAATCATGAAAAAAAAATTTTTATCAAATCATGTGAGTTAATCTATTGGGAAGAACCTATGGAGTCTCCTTCATCTATGTATGTGGCAAATGGTATTATTGTTTTTTAATCTTGGGGAAAAATGCTTGAAAACCCTAAATGTCAGAATATAATGCGGGTTCCATCTGCTAACTTTTATATAGCAATACTGCATTCATGTTGAGGTGAGATTGGCCTCTAATTTTCTTTTATGGTCCAAGTTGGTTAACAAGCCTTGTAAGGGTAATTTTCTCTCTTTTTCTATTCTCTGCAAAAGTTTATATAAGATAGAAATAACCTGTTTCTTTTCCCTCCTCTTTTTCTTTATTTTATTTTATTTTTCCACCATGATAAGTGTACTCTTTAATCCCCATCACCTGTTTCACCCACCACCCACCTCCCCACTGGTAACCATCAGTTTATTCTCATAGTTAAGACTCTCTTTCTTGGTTTGTCTCTCTCTGTCTCTCCTCTCTTTTTGTTTCCCTTGCTGGTTTGTTTTGTTTCTAAAATTCTACCTGTGAGTGAAATCATATGGTATTTGTATTTCTCTGACTGACTTATTTTGCTTTGCTTAACATTATACTCTCTAGCTCCATCCATGCTGTTGCAAATGGCAAGATTTCATTACTTTTTATAACTGAATAATATTCCATTGTGTGTGTGTGTGTGCGTGTGTGTGTGTGTACACTCATACTACTTCTTTATCCATTCATCTGTTGATGGACATTGGGCTGCTTCCGTATTTTGGCTATTGTAAATAATGCTGCAGTAAACATAGGAATGCATGTATCCTTTTGAATTAGTGTTTTTGTGTTTTGAGGGAAATACCCAATAGTACAATTACTGGATCAAAGGGTAGTTCTGTTGTTTCACCGTTGATTATGATGTTGACTGTGGATTTTTCATATAAGTTCTTTATTATGTTGAGGTATATTCCCTGTAGCCCTACTTAACAGAGTTTTTATCATGCATGGATGTTGTACTTTGTTGAATGGGTTTTCTGCATCTATTGAAATGATCATATGGTTTTTATCCTTTCTCTCAGTGATGTGACATATCATGTTGATTGTTTGGGGACTGTTGAACCACCCTTGCATCCTGAGAATAAATCCCACTCGATTGTGGTGTATGATTTTTTTATTAACATACTGTTGGATTCAGTTTGCTAATATTTTGTTGAGGACTTTTGCATGAGAGATACTGGCCTGTGTTCTCTTTTTTGTAGTGTTTTTCTCTGGTGTTGGTATCAGGGTGATATTGGCCTCATCAGAATGAATTTGGAAGTTTTCCTTTCCTTTCTATTTTTTTGAAATATTTGAGAGGAATAGGTATCAACTCTTTTTTACATGTTCGGTAGAATTTGCCTGTGAGGCTGTCTGGTCCTGGACTTTTGTTTTTTGGGAGTTTTTTGATTATTGATTCAATTTCACTGCTGGTAATTGGTCTGTTCAAATTAACTATTTCTTCTTGTTTTACTTTTGATAATTTATATGTTTCTAGGAATTTATTTCTTCTAGATGGTTCAATTTGTTGGCATTTAGGTTTTCATAATACTCTTAAAAATATTTGTGTTTCTGTGGTGTTGGTTGTAATTTCTCCTCTTTCATTAGTGATTTTGTTTATTTGGGTTCTCTCTCTTTCTTCTTTTCTTTCTTTTTTTTTTTTTTTTTGATGAGTCTGGCTAGAGGTTTATCAATTTTGTTGATCTTTTCAAAGAATCAGCTGCTGCTTTCATTGACCTGTTCTTTTGTTTTTTTAGTTTCTATATCATTTATTTCTATTCTAATTTTTATTATTTCCTTCCTTTTGCTGGTTTGAATGTTGTTTGGTCTTATTTTTCTAGCTCCTTTAGGTAAAAGTTAGATTGTTTATTTGAGATTTTTTTCTTGTTCCTTGGGGCAGGCCTGTATTGCTATAACCTTGCCTCTTAGAACCACTTTTGCTGCATCCCAAAGATTTTGGACCATTGTGTTTTGATTTTCACTCATTTCTATGAAATTTTTTATTTCTTCTTTCATTTCTTTGGTTGACCCATTCATTGTTTAGTAGCGTGTAATTTGACCTCCATGTATCTGTGCTCTTTCCAGACTTTTTCTTGTGGTTAGTTTCTAGTTTCATAACATTGTGGTCAGAAAAGATGCATGGTCTGACTTCGATTTTTTTGAATTTGTTGAGACGTGTTTTGTGGCCTAATATGTGATCTCTTCTGGAGAATGTTCCCTGTGCACTTGAAAAGAAGGTGGTATTCTTGCTGTTTTAGGATGGAATGTTCTGAATGTCTGTTAAATCCATGTGCTTCAGTGTGTCGTTCAAAGCGACTGTTTCCTTGTTGATGTTGTGCTTGGATTATCCATCCACCGATGTATGTGGGGTGTTAAATCCCCTACTATTATTGTATTGCTATCAGTTATTTCCTTTATGTTTTTTATTAACTGACTTATGGATCTGAGTGCAAAAATATTTACAATTGTTATATCCTCTTGTTGGACTGTCCCTTTATTATACAGTGTCTTTCTTTGTCTCTTGTTACATTCTTTGTTTTAAAGTCTGTTTTGTCTGATTTAAGTATTACTACCCAGCTTTCTTTTGACTTCCATTTTCATGATAAATATTTCTCCATCCCCTCACTTTGAATCTGCAGTGTTTTTTTGTCTGAATTGAGTCTCTTCTAGGTAGCATACAGATGGGTCTCTGTCACCCTATGTCATTTCATTCGAGCCTTTCGTCCATTTACATTCAAAGTAAATATTGATAGATCTCCGTATCGATTGCCATTTTGTTACTTATTTTGTGGTTCTTTCAATAGATTTTCTTTGATCTTTTCCTCTCCTGCTTTTTGGCTTTCTTTCGTGATATTCTTGGATTCCTTTCTCTTTATTCTTTGCGTATCTATTAGTGGTTTTTGATTTGTGGTTCTCATTAGGTTTGTATATAACATCTCCTGTATATAGCAGTCTATATTAAGTTGATGGTCACTTAAGTTAAAACCCATTCTTTTCTCCTCTCCTTCCACATTTCAGGTATGTCGTGTCATATTTTCCATCCTTTCATTTTATGAATCCCTTGACTGATTTGTACAGAAATATTTATTTTTACTGCTTTTGTGTTTTTTTGCTTTTCATATTCTCCCTTATGGTCTTTCCCTTCTACTCCAAAAGTCCCCTTTAATATTTCTTGCAGGGCTGGTTTAGTGGCCATGAACTCCTTTAGTTTTTATTTGTCTGGGAAACTCCGTTTGTTTGTTTTAAAGTAGGCTCCACACCCAGCATGGACTCCAATGAGGGGCTTGAACTCACACCCCTGAGATCAAGACCTGAGCTGAGATCAAGAGTTGGAGGCTTAACTGACCAAGGCAGCCAGGCACACCTGTCTGGGAAACTCTTTATCTGAATGATAGTCTTTCTGGACAGAGTATTCTTAACTGCATATTTTTCCCTCCGGGCTCTTTGAATATATCATGTCACTACCTCTGGCCTGCAAAGTTTCTGTTGAAAAGTCTGCTGATGGCCTTATGAGTTTTCCCTAGTAAGTGACTGTCTTCTTTTCTCTTGCTGCTTTTAAAATATTTTCTTTATCTCAACCTCTTGGGTTGAGTTTTTGGGGCACTCTCTATGCCTCCTGGATCTGGATATCTGTTTCCCTCCCCAAATTAGGGACGTTTTCAGCTATTATTTCTTCAAATAGAATTTCTGCCATCTTTTCTGTTATTCTTTTGAGACCCCTACAGTACAAATGTTACTATGCTTGATGGAGTCACTGAGTTCCTTAGGACTATTCTCAGTTTGCATAATTTTCTTTCTCTCTTTTGCTCACCTTGGTTACTTTCCACTCCTCTGTCTTCCAGGTGATTAATTCATTCCTCTGCTTCATCTAGCCTGCTATTTATTCCACCAAGTATATTTTTAATTTCATTTATTGTCTTGTTGATCTCTGGTTGGTTCTTTTTTATCTGTGTGTTAAGGGGTCTCACTGATGTCCTCCACTCTTCTCAAGTCTGGTGAATATCTTTATGGTCGTTAAATCCTCTATCAGAATTATATCCAGTTCACTTAAGTCTCTTACTGTGGTTTTGCACTGTCCTTTCATTTGGGAGATATTTCTCTGTCTCCTCATTTTGTCTAACCGTGTCTGTCTCTGTGTGTTAGGAGAATCAGCTGCTTCTCTTGCTCTTAACAATAGTAGCCTTATGAAGAAGAGGTCCTGTAGTGCCTTGCAGTGCAGTGTCCCCTGTTCCCTGGGGCTTCAGGGACTGTCTCCTCTGTGTTGTGTGTGCTCTGCTGTTGAGGCTTGGCCTCTTTTTCCTTCCGTCCAGTTGTCTGCAGAGGGTCTCCTTGCCTATTGTGGGCAGTGTTTGGTCCCCAACAGTGGTGGGGGTGCATTTTAACAAGGTGTGCAGTGGTCTCCTTGAAAATGAGACCTGCCCCTGGTGCTGCAGGAACTGAGGTCCCGCAAAATGTGATGGTCTGGAGATGTGGTGGACAGGTGGCCTGGTCTTCTCAGGGAGGGGCCCTGCAGCACTGGGAAGGGCGGATCTGCCCAAGCAAGGGGTTGGGGGCTTGGTGCAAACAAGTTAGGTAGCAAGTATTGACATAGCGCTTGTTCTCACAGATGGCCATTGTTTTTTCTGGGGGGGAGGTGGAGGGAAATGGCACCTGCCGATTCCTTTGTCCCTGGAGGGGTCTTCCCATGATCCTTCTCTCTGTGGGCCACATTCTGATATGAGGAAATCACTCTCCCTCCTGTGTGCCCCATCTGTTTTTCAAACTGTTGGTTTCCCTCTCTTGCCGTGTCTCTCTCTGTCAAATGAATGAAATCTTAAAAAAAAAAGATTTATTTATTTTTATTTTAGAGAGAGAAAGAGAATGGGATGGGGAGAGGCAGAGGGAGAGCGAGAGAGAAAATCCTTAAGCAGGCTCCCTGCTGAACGTGGAGCCCAATCCCAGGACCCTGAGATCATGACCTGAGCCAAAATGAAGTGTTAGACGCTTAACCAACTGAGCCACCCAGGACCCCATACTGTGGTTATTTTTTTCGCACTCAATACTTCATTTAGTTTAGCTGTGTTTTTCAAATGAATTTGCTCACCATTGAATTTCCTCCTTCATTCTTTGAATCAGTTTTATGGCTGATGCATACATATTCTTCAGCAGTTTCTTCACAAATGTCAGTGAGGAGCAAACTCTCATTTTTTCATACTTGAAAATATATTGAATTGTCTTCCTTCTTGAATAATTTATTATATATAGAATTCTAGGTTCTGAGTTCTTTAGTATGTAAAAGATATTTTCCTGCTACCTGTTGGCATTTATTTTTGCTGATTAGAGCTCTGCTACCAACCTGATTGTTGTTTGGGGGGTTTTTTGGTAAGTAATCTGTCATTAAAAAAAAAGAACAGGGCTCCTAGTTGGCTCAGTTGGGGGAACATGGGACTCTTGATCTCGGGGTTGTGAATTCAAGCCCCACGTTGGGTGTAGAGATTACTTAAAAATAAAATCTTAGGGGTGCCTGGGTGGCTCAGTCAGTTAAGCATCTGACTCCTTATTCTGGCTTAGGTCATGATCTTGGGGTTGTGAGATCAAGCCCCATGTTGGTCTCCGTGCTGGACTTGCAGCCTGTTAAGATTCTCTCTCTCTGGGACGCTTGGGTGGCTCAGTCAGTTAAGCATTGCCTTTGGCTCAGGTCATGATCCCAGGGTCCTGGGATCGAGTCCCGCATCGGGCTCCCTGCTCCGCGGGGAGCCTGCTTCTCCCTCTCCCTCTGCCTGCCCCTCCCCCTGCTTGTGCTCTCTCTCTCCCTTTCTCTCTCTGACAAATAAATAAAATCTTAAAAAAAATTCTCTCTCTCCCTCTCCCTTTGCCTCTCCCCATCCCTGCTCATGCATGCTATGCTCTCTTTTTCTAAAAAAAGTCAAATGAGTGAAAATGAAAATAAAAATAAAAAATAAAATAAAATCTTAAAAAAAAGAATAGAATTTACTTTTTAGATTCATTTTAGGTTCACGGAAAAATTAAACTGAAGGTACAATGCTTTCTCATCTTCCTCCTGTCCCTGGACGTGTGTGTTTCCCTCCTTATCAACATCCCCCACCAGAACTATAAGGAATAAGAAATGAATCTCTTTGCCCTACACCACTCCCCCTTTTCAGTTTTTACTGTTTCATTGTTACCATTTGGTGTGCGTCCTTCCTCAACTCTGTCTCCATACAAACATAGACACACACAGTCCCATAGTGCATCTGTATCACAATACAAATGTGTATATACATTCATATACATGTGGTTGTGATGGTCAGTTTTATGTGTCAACTTGGCTAGACTATATAGTTCCCAGGTATCACATCAAACGCTAATCTAGGTGTTGCTTTGAAGGTGTTTTGTAGATGTGATTAAAGTCCATAAGCAGTTGACTTATTAGGAAGGGACATTGTCCTAGATAATCTGGGTGGAACTGATTGAGTTATTTGAAAGCTCTTAAGAGCAGTGCTTAGTCTTCCCCGAAGAGGAAATTCTGTCTGGGGGCAGCAGTTTCAGTTTGTGCCTGACAGTTGTAGATAACTCCCTTCCTGAAGGTCCGCCTTGTGATTTTCCAACTTGCCTAGCCAGCCCTGATAATTGCATAAGCCAAGTCTTTGCAATAAATCTATTATATATTTCTTACTGATTCTGTTTCCCCTGGTTGAACCATGACTGACATTTATATTTCTGTAACTTGCTTTTTCACTAACAATATGTCTTAGAGATGGCATTATATTTAACTGCCGAATCATAGCACGTCATATGAATATACTCTGTCTTATCTAATCATCCTGTTACTGGTGGATATTTTAGTTGTTTAGATTCAAAGTTAAATTAGATTCAAATTATTTTCATTGGCTGCTTTGGAAATTTGCTTTATTGACTTCTTGTATCCAGCATTGCTATAATAAAATTTAACGCCAGTTGGATTCTTGCTTCTTTGCAGATAATTATTTTTCTTCTTTGAAGGCTTTTAAGATTATTCTTCTCCTTTAATATTTCATAAGAACAGATTATTGGGGTGGAAAAATATTTCCTTCTACTTTTCAAGCTTATTTGGATGTTTGGGAATTAGGTGTTTGCCCTGCCATACAGACCTGTCTTTCAGATAAAACAAATTATCTCTGGTAATAGTTCTTTCTGGGCCAGGCCCCTATCTAAATTCTTCCAGGTCGTTAAGGGAGTAGTAAAAGTTTTTCCTGAGTTTGCTGGGTCTTGACTGTTTTCATTTTAAAATAGTCCACATGCCAAAGTGACACATTTTGGGGAGATTTGTTTTGAACCCCTTTAATATCTATGGTTGTTTCTCTTCCTGCTTCATTTTTATTAGTCCCTTTAAATCTGGAGACTCACTTCTTTTGATGTTCTCCTGTCATTGCTTTTATTATTATTTTTTGACTCCTTTTCTCTCTCTTTTTCCTTGGAACTCCTATTTGGTGGGTTCAAGGTTTTCTGGGACTTTCAAGCCTCAACTTCTTTCTTTTTTTTTAAAGATTTATTTATTTGAGAGAGAGAGAGAGAGGGAGCAGTGGGGAGGGGCAGAGGGAGAGGGAGAGGGAGAAAAGGAATCTTAAGCAGACTCTGTGTTGAACATGGAACCTGATGCAGGGCTCGATCTCACGACCATGACCTGAGAGGAAACCAAGAGTCAGATGCTTAACCGACCTAGCCACCCAGGCGCCCCTCTCAACACTCAACCTTTATGTCACACTTCCCACCCAGTCATTCTGTTGTGCTGCATTTAGGGCTGGGTATTCAGCTTATTAACTTGCTCTTCCCTTGTGTCCATTCTATCATTCAGCCGATATATTGAATTTTATTGCAATAATAAAAACATTTTTTATTTTTAAGATCTAAAGTTGCATTTTTATAATACCTGTTCTTTTTTCATAGTTATGATGTTCTTCTGAAGATATTAATTTCACTTCTATTAAAGCCTCCTTTTGTTTGCTCTATTAAGCATTTTTCCCCTTCAGTATTAGTTGTGTGAATGAAGTTTGGTACCTCTCTTTTACGGGCACTGATTTTCCTCATATATTTGGCAGTTTTGGGTGTGGGTACAGTATTTGTCGCGGTCTGTCTCCCACGATGGGGAGAAGGTACAGGATGGGTTAGCGGATGTAGAACGCTAGGCATCCATACCCTCAGCGAGGACCACTTTGCTTGGCTGGCGTGACACCATTTGCAAGGGGCAGCTTAACTCTCCATAGTCACTTCTCCATCCTGGAGCAGATGTCTCAGCGACTTGCTCCTTGACCACGGGGAAGAGGGTCTTTGCAGTAGGAGGAAGGCGGTCCATGCATCTAGCATCCATCTCGCATGCATCGCCTCTGAGTCTGGACACTTGCAGAGCATCCAGTTCGCAGCAGTTCTTTCCTCAGCCAGTCGTATCTCCTTTCTGTCTGTTAGAAATGGCTCAGGAGTTTTTCTTTTCTCTTGCTTTCCGGCACTGTTACAGATTTTAATTTTTCTTTCCCTGTCATTTGTAGGGATTTGGGGTAAGAGGGAAGGTGGAAGAGTGTTTGTCTCTTCCGGCGCAGAGATAAAATAAAGCGATTTTATCTCTGCACCATATTGCCATGAAATATTTGGGAGGGTTTAAGTTAATTTGCCAAGAACTTTGAAAAAAAAACCTACCTTTGTCTTAAATAATAATAGTAATACTAATTTTAGAATTAAATGATTTGATTAATAATCTAGAAATTAAAAAAGAAACCCAAAATATAAATTTTACAATACCCTATTCCCCTGGGGCGCCTGGGTGGCTCAGTTGGTTAAGTGTCTTTGGCTCAGGTCATGATACCAGGGTCCTGGGATCGAGCCCCGTGTTGGGCTTCTTGTTCAGCAGGGAGCCTGCTTCTCCCTCTCCCTCTCCCTCCGCCCCTCCCCGTGCTTGTGCTCTCTCTCTCTCTCTCTCTCTGACAGATAAATAAATAAACTCTTAAAAAAAATACCCTATTCCCTTTCTGTCAACCAAGTTCACACATTGTGCCATTAAATTTGCTGAAATTTACAAAGGAAAGAATATTAGGTGTCAAACAAAGAATCATACAAACAAGGCACTTTTACATTTGTCTCCTAGCAGTAGGGGAAGAGATGTCTTTGCATTGTGAAAACCTCAGGGCTGCCTATCTCCATTGGCTGTTGAAAAGTAAACAAACAATCAAAAAACCTAAATGATTCTCGTATAAAACCTTGAATCAAGACAAAGTTCAGCTGGTCAAGAACTGGAACCACGATAGCCTTCTGCATGAATCTCTTACAGATAGCTTGTCCAAAAAAAACCTCACCTCCTTTAAAGATGAATTATCAAAAGGATTTCAGCTAAACACTACTGCTACCACTCAAGAATCAAAAAGGAAGAAAGTAGCAGCAAAACAAAGGACAGATGAATGCTCAACAGAAAAATTACTTCTGTAAAGTAGATGAAAATCATGCCCAGCTGTTTTCCTATGAATTTAAAACACTTTCTGGAAATATTTACCACTGAGAGCACAAAGCAGTGATAAAAGAGGTCAGGAAGAGATAGTGTGACTGCATGAGAAAATGCAATGTAAGCTAATTGAGCAGAAAGGAAAATAAGGTTAAGAAAATAAAACCATCACTGAAAGAAGGGCGAAATTAGAAGGATCACAAGGGACAGTAGAGACTGTGGAAAACAAAATAAAGGACAATAGAAGCTAGAAAAGAAAAAAGTGGGTAGAATTTACCAAAATGAATAAAAATGTTTAAAACACATTAGAAAAAATGATGTGGAGGGGCGCCTGGGTGGCTCAGTCGTTCAGCATCTGCCTTTGGCTCAGGTCATGATCCCAGGGTCCTGGGATCGAGCCCCGCATCAGGATCCCTGCTCCGCGGGAAGCCTGCTTCTCCCTCTCCCGCTCTCCCTGCTTGTGTTCCCTCTCTCGCTGTCTCTCTCTCTGTCAAATAAATAAATAAAATCTTTAAAAAAGAAATCAGAAAAGGAGATTCAGCATATGTATATTTGAATCTCAGAATGAGACAACAAATATTTAATATTTCTGACATCAAAATAAATACACACACACAAAATTGTAAGAATATTTTGACCGGGTTTTTTGTTTGTTTCCTGCGAGGGGGTGTTTGGAAAAACAAAAGGCGTCAGGTTTCTTTTTCTGCTCACGGCAAGGCCTTATGATGGTACTTAATCAGCTGCATAGATAGAACTGATTGAAATTTAAGCATGGAGATTAGATCCTTGTAGAAATTAGTTACACTGATTTTATATAAGCTGATTAAACAGGCAAAATTTGCTTCATGTTAAAGTGTTTATTTTTTAAAGTTTTTTATTTTTTAATTTACTTTGTTTTAGGTGACCTTTGAGAGTAAAGAGTGCTTTGAGTAAAAGTTTTTCAAATAAAAAATTAGAAAATTTATTTGTTTAAATTAAAATTTAAAACGATTTCTCTGCTTTTTTGTTTAAGATGTTATTTATTTATTCCAGAGAGAGAGAGAGCACGCATGTGCGAGTGGGGGGAGGAGCAGAGGGAGAGGGAGAGAATCTCAGGCAGGCTCCATGCTCAGTGCAGAGCCTGACACAGAGCTTTATCTCTCAACCCTGATACAATGACCTGAGTTGAAATCAAGAGTTGGACACTTCACCCACTGAACCACTCTGGTATCCTGAGGAATCTATTTATTTAAGTGTTTGAGAAATTGCTTCATTTTTTTCCTTCTCTCCTTCCTACTTTTCTTTTAGTTTATTTTGTTAGTTTTTTAAGAGTAGTATTAAGTTCCCTTCTTTTTAGTCCTTAGTCCTTAATAAAGATGTCCTCTAAGAACAAGTTTGTTGTGCCCCATAGGTTTTGGTAGGGTGTGTTTCTTTTCCATTGCTCTCTGGATAGTTTGAATTTTCAGTTTTGCTGTCTTTGAACATTTGAAATTTTTGATTTAGGAATGTGTTTTTTAATTTCCAAGCTGTTTTGTTGTCATTTAATTTCTTATTTATTGATTAATGATACTGGTTTGGAATGAGACCATCCAACCCTCTGCCAGCCCCATGTCCATCAGCAGAAGCCAAGTTGGGAGTCTTGGAATTCAGCCCGCTTCTGACAAGACCTTTCTCCACAGCCCTCTTTCCTCTCCAAACATTTTTTATCTTGCTGTTACTTTCTGCCATAAAACCATCATACTGTTTGTCTCCTTTTAAGTAGTCATCACAACAAGCCCTGGCTTCCCAGGTTATTCTTCATCTCTGAGACTTTCATCTTCATAAGGTTTTGTACATCTTTTCTCACCCCCAGCTTCCCCTCCTTCTCTTAAGACATATTTACTCTATCCTCTGAGGTAGCAGAGGTAACATTTTATTGTTGATACTTTTAAAGTTTGCACACTCAGATTTGGGGATCTAGGTCCTCAATTATCTCTCTATTGGATCCTTCAGGCTTTTAGAGTATTCCTCTTGATGTCCCCTTACCCCGATGTTCTCCACCGTCCCTCCCCCCAAAATAACTAGCGGGTAAAGCAGGAATTCTTATATTCCTTGATGAGAAAGAGGAGACTGACGTAAAGAGGTGAAGCTCCTGCCTAGCTAGACCTCAGTAAGAGAGCTGAGACTAAACCCAGCCTCCTAACTTCTAACTTGGTATTCTTTTAATCACAACATAGTAATACAGATATAAAAAGATTAAATCAAACACAGATTTGAACAGAATGTCAAAAATGTTAAACATAAGAAGGAAGTAACAGAATTAAAATATATCCGTTAATTAAATGTGAATAGGTCCAATTCTACTAACTCATACTGTCAGATGGATTTGAGGAGTACTTTAAAGCACATAATGAAAGGTTGAAAATAAAGGGATGGGCCAGGCAAATGCAAACAGTATAAAAGCGGAGGCGGTAATTAATGTAATTTAAAGTAGAATTTAAGGTTAATGCACTGGATATAATGAAATAAGATAGTATGTAATAATGAAAGGCCCAATTAATTAACAAAGTAGCTGTAACAGTCATAACAAGTAGGCACCAAACATAGATGGTATATTTCAGAGCAAAACCTGTTCAAAACACAAGAGAATTTGATGAAGATACAGTTATATTAGGAGATTTGTTATATCTCTTTCATAATTAAATAGATCCAAAAATCACAAATGAGACCATAGGGAAATAGAATAACACAATCAACAAATTGTTTTTTTTTTTTTTTTTTTTAATTTTAAATAATCCCTACACCCACGTTGGGGCTTGAACTTGCCATTCCAAGATCAGGAGTTGCACGTTCTACTGACAGAGCCAGCCAGGTGCCCCTCAATGAACAAGATTGATTTATTTCATTGAGAGAGATCCCGGGGGGGTAGGGCGGGGTAGGGGGGTGGGAAGGGCAGAGGGAGAGGGAGAGAGAGTCTTAAGCGGACTCTGTGCTGAGTGCGGAGTCTAACGCAAGGCTCGAATCCCATGACTCTGAGATCATGACCTGAGCCGAAACCAAGAGTTGGTCGCTTAACCGACTGGGCCATTCGAGGCACCCAATCAATAAATCTTTTGAGGGAAGAACTCATTACTTCAAAAGCCCATGGAACAGTTTTACAAAATCGGTCTTGGACTTAGTAGGAAAGTAAATCGTAAATCAGAAAGAAGCAGAAATTTTATACTACATGTTCTCTGGTAATTTATTCTTTTAGAAAATATTTTTGATCTGTTATATTCCTAGCATATGAGTAGGTAGTGTGGTTTTTTTTTTTAATAACTCTATAAATTGCCCTCATTTTGGTATACAGTTTTTTGAATTTTAACAGGTATTATACAAATGTATACAGTCATTTAATCATTACCACAGTAAGGATATTAAGCAGTTCCATCCTTCTAAAAAACTAGTGTCTTTTTAGTCATACTTTTCCCCTGCCTCTAGCCTCTGGCAGCCACTGGTCAGTCTTCATCACTATAATTTTATCTTTTTGAGAATGTCCTATAAATGGAATATATCCTGTAAAGTTTTCAGACTTTTTTTCACTTAGCATAATGCCTTTGAGCTGTATCCAAGCTCTTGCATGCCAGTAGTTTGTTTCTTGTTACTGCTGAGTTGTATTCCATTGCGTGTGGATGTTTCAGAGTTGATTTATCCATCCACTTATTACAGGATATTGGATTGTTTCCAGTTCTTGGTGGTTATGAATAGACCTGTATAAACAATTTAGGTACAGGATTTTATATGAATATTAATTTTTATTTCTTTAGAGTAAATACCCAGTAATAGGATTGCTGGATCATATGGTAAATGCATGTTTAAGTTTGGAAACTATTCCATCCATGTTTTAATAAAGTGATCGTATCATTTTACATTTCCACTAGCAGTATATAAAAGTTCCTGTTCCACATCCTCACCTGTTATACTTAGCACAATCAGACTTTAAAATATTAACCGTTCCAATAGGTATGTATGTGTTGGTAGTCTCATTGTGGTTTAATTTGCATTGTCTAATGACCAGTGATGTTGAGTGTCTTATTTGCTGTCCGTTGAGCTGTATTTTGAGTGTGTGTGAGTGAAGTGTATAAATCTTCTGTTCATTTTCTGTTTTTTCTTCTTGAATTTTGAGAGTTCTTTATATATTCTGCATATGAACCCCTTATTACGTGATATATGCTTTGCTGATATTTTCTTAGACTGTGGCTCCTCTTGTCATTCTCTTAACAGTTTATTTCTAAAAGCAGAAGTTTTTTATTTTGATGAAATCCGGTATATCAATTTTTTCGTATTAATGATGGTTTCAGTGTTATATCTTTTGCTTAACAGAGGGTTGCAGTGATTTTTCTTAATGTGTTCCTCTAGAAGTTGTATGGTTTCATGTGTTACATTAGGTCTGTGATTCATTTTGAATTAATTTTTGGATACAGTATGAAGCATATTTATCGAAGTTCTGTTCTTTTCCTTTCTTTTTTTTCTCTTATATATTCTAAAACTATTTGTTGAAAAGACTGTCCTTTCTGTAGTGCATAGCTTTTGCACCTTTGTAAAAACTTAGTTGTTTATATATGGTAAGTCTCTTTCGGGATTCCCTTCTAGCCCATTAATCTATTGGTCTCTCATGTCAGGATGCTTCACTGTCTTGATTTCTATAGCTTTTTTTTTTTAAGATTGTATTTATTTGAGAGAGAGAGAGAATGAGAGAGAGAGAGAGCACATGAGACGAGGGGGGTCAGAGGGAGAAGCGGACTCCCTGCTGAGCAGGGAGCCTGATGCAGGATTGGATCCAAGGACTCCAGGATCATGACCTGAGCTGAAGGCAGTCGCTTAACCAACTGAGCCACTCAGGCACCCTTGATTTCTATACCTTTATAGTAGGCCTGGAAGTCATATACTGTTAGTCTACCAATTTTGTTACTTTTTTCAAAATTATTTTGGCTCTAATGTTTTTGTGTTTCCTGATGAATTTTAGAATCCGTTTGTTGATTTAAAAATAAAAGCCTGCTAGGATTTTTATAGGGGTTGCATTGACTCTATATAGATCAATTTGGGGAGAATTGACCTTTTAACAATATTGAGTCTTAACGATCACAGAACAAATTATGTGTCTCCATTCATTTAGGCCTTTCAAAATTTCTTTCAGAGTGGTTACATGTCTTTTACATCTTCTGTCAGATTTAGCCCTAAATAGTCAATAGATTTTTATTAAAAAATGTTATTTCAAGAGAAGAATCCTTTGTTTATTGCTGATATTTAGAAATACAATAGATCTTTTAAACGTTTAGTTTGTATCTGCCACCCTTGCTAAACTTGCTAAGTAGTTCTGGGAGCTTTTTTTTTTTTAAATCTTGTAGATTCCATTGAATTTCTACATTTTTTCTTTCCAATCTGGGTTCTTTTTATTTCTTGTCTTATTGCCCTGGCTTAAAAAAAAAAAAGAAATCTTAAAAAAGGTGAAGAGCCTGATATCCATCTTTTGTTCCTGGCATGAAGAGGAAAAATACTCAGTTTTTTACCATTAAGTGTGTTGTTAGCTGTATGTTTTTCACAGATGCCCTTTATCAGGTTGAGGAATTTCCCTTCTCTTTCTGATTTGCGGAGAGGTTTTGTCAGGAATGCATGTTGGATTTTGTTAAGTGCACTTCCTGCATTTGTTGATGATTATATAATAAAGTCCCCATTGATTTTTTTTTTGCTCTAAATTTTTTATTGTTATGTTAATCATCATTAGTTTCCCCATTGATTTTTTTCATTGTTTAGGATAACCCCACTTGGTTGTGATGTGTTGTTGTCTTATACATATTTTTAGTAGTTACGCTAAAATTTTGTTTAGGATTTGCATATGTCATCATGAAGGATATTAGTCTGTAGCTTTTAATTATAATGTCTTTGGTTTTGGTATCAGGGTAATGTATAACACAGAGTGACTAAGAAAGTATTCACTCTTCTTCACGTTCCTGGAGGAGTTTGTTTAGAATGGATTATTATTTAAATGTTCAGTAGAATTCACTCTGGGCCTGGAATTCTTTTCATGGAAAGGTTTTTAACCGTAGATTCAATTTCTTTAATAGATGCAGGACTCTCCAGTTATCTATTTATTTTTAAATCATGGTAAAGTAAACATAAAATTGACCATGTTAACCATTTTTAAGTTTACAGCTCAGGGGCAATAAGTACGTTTGCATTGTTTTGCAGCCATCACCACTATCTGTTTTCAGAACTTTTTCATCACCTCAAAGAGGAACTCTGTACCAATTAAACAATAGCTTTCACTCCACTTTCCCCTCAGCCCGTGGTAACCTTTCTTCTGTCTTCTGTTTTTATGAATTTGCCTGTGTTAGATACCTCCTAGGTGGAATCATACAGTATTTGCCCTTTTGTGAGTAGCTTATTTCACTTAGCTTAATGTGATCAAGGTTCATACACGTTGTGGTATATCTCAGAATTTCATTCCATTTTATGACTGAATAATGTTCCATGATATGTATAAACCACATTTTGTTTATCTGTTCATCGAGCACTTGAGTTGCTTCAGCCTTCTGTTGTTATACTGCTATCAACATTGTTGAGCAAATATCTGTTTGAGTTTCTGCTGTCACTGCTTTTGGGTATATACTAAGAGTGGAATTGCTGCCTAATACGGTAATTGTATTTTCAGCTTTTTGAGGAAACATCAGATTTTCTTCTGTTCCTAGTTTGTTGAGCGTTTTTTATCATAAAAGGATGCTGAGATTTGTCAAATACTTTTCTGCATGAATTGAGATGATCATGTGTTTTTCCCCCCATTCATTCTTTAATGGGATATATTATTTTGAGTGATTGCTCATATTCCACCAATCTCGTATTATGGAGGTAAAACTCACTTTATCATGGTGTATAATCCTTTTAAGAGGCTGCTGAATTACCTTTGCTAGTATTTTGCTGGGGATTTTTTGCATCAGTATTCCTCTGGGATATTGGTCTATAGTTTTCTTTATTTGTAGCATCTTTGTCTGGCTCTGGGATCAGAATAGTGCTAGCCTCCTAGAATGAGCTTGGAAGTGTTCCTTTCTCTTCCGTTTTTTGAAAAGTGAGGAGGGTTGGTGTTAACTCTTTAAATGTTTGGTGGAATTTACCAATGAAGCTATCTGGTCCTGGGCTTTTCTTTCTTGGGATGATTTTGATTACTTACGGTCTCTTCAGTTTTTTTTTTAATTTTATTTATTTGAGAGAGAGGCAGAGTGAGAGAGAGTGAGCACAAGCAGGGTGAGGGGTCGAGAGAGAAGCAGACACCCCGCTGAGCGGGGAGCCCGATGTGGGGCTCTATCCCGGAACTCTGGGATCATGACCTGAGCCGAAGGCAGACGCTTAACCGACTGAGCCACCCAGGGGCCCCAGATTTTCTTTTTCTTGATAAGTCAATTTTGTCAATTGTGTGTTTTCAGGAATTCGTTCATTTCATCTAGCTTATCCAGCTTGTTGGTGTATATAATCATTTTTTTGGCTGTAAAATTAGTGGTAATGTCCCCACTTTCATATCTGTGTTTTGTAATTGGAATCTTCTCTTTTTCCTTAGTCTAGTTAAAAGCTTGTCAGTTTTGTCGATCTTTAAAAAGAAAGAAAGAAAGAGAGAAACCAGGCCTTGGGCATGGATTTTTCTCTATTGTGTATCAATTCGCTTTGTCCTTTATTTTGGTTCTGATCGTCATTATTTCCTTCCTTTTATAGCCCTTAGTTTGCTCTTCTTTTCTAGTCCCCTAAGGTGTAAAATTAGGTTATTGAGTTGAGATATTTCTTCTCTTATACTGTGTTTAGAGCTGTAAATTTCCCTCAGCACTGCTTTTGCTACATCTTAAATTTCGGCGTCTTGTGTTTTCAATTGTCTCAAAGTATTCTCTAATTTTCTTGTGATTTCTTCTTTGGCCCATTAGTTGTTGTTTAAAAGGGTGTGATTTAATTTGCACATGTTTGTGAATTCTCCAGTTTTCTTTCTGTCACCGATTTCTAGTTTCATTAGGTTATGATAAAAAATACTTCAGATGAGTTTAGTCTTTTAAAACTTATTCATACTTGTTTTGTAGACAACATAGGGTCTGTCCTGGAGAATGTTTCATAGGCGCTTGAGAGAACTGTGTTCTGAAGTCGTTGGGTAGCATGTTCTCCGGGGCCTCACTGGTCTGTGCTGTTGTTCCGCTGTCCTATTTCTCTGTTCTCTCTCTGGTTGTTTGATCCATTATTGAAAGTGGCGCATTAAGATCTCCAACTAATACTGTATTTGTCCCTTCGGTTATGTGAATGGTTGCTTCATAGATACTGGGATCTGTCCTTTGGTGTATGAGTCTCTTAAGAGACAGCATGTACACTTGGATCTTTTTTATAGATTTATTTTTATACGTGGGTACTATTTTTATGTATAGTCCGCCAACACCGCCTTTAATATAATTACTGGTAAGGGAGGATTTACTACTGACATTTTGCTGTTTGTTTTCTGTCTTTCTGTGTGTCTCAGAGAGTTTTTGTCGCTTATTTCCTCCATTACTGCTGCCTTTGGGATTAGTTGATTTCTTACACTGACATGGTTTGATTTCCTTTTGTTCAAATTCTTTAGGTATTTTGTTTGTGGTCTGTTTCTTTTTGAGTCAATTCTGATAGTTTTTAGTCTTGGAAGGAAATTGACATTTCATCTGAATTGTCAAGTTTTTTGGCATGAACTTGTTTATAACATTTCCTCAGTAACTCTTTAACCTCTCTGTGTACAATCTGTAGTGATGTGATCTTTCTCATTGTTTATAATGGTAATTTTGTCTTTGTTTCTCTTGATCACTTTGGCTAGAATTTATCAGTTTCTTGATTTTTCCTTATAGAACCAATTTTTTTGTTTCATTGATTTTACTTATTTATTTTTATTTATTTACTGGCAGATCATCCTCAACACGGTTGAGCCCTCATATTCTTTTTTTTTTTAAATCATGCTTTAATTACAATATAGTTTCAGTTTTCCTCAGTAGATCCAGTGAAATGCAAATGAAGACAGGTCCCCAAAAAAATGAATGAACCAGTTATGGAAAAGTGTTTGATGAATTTCTTGGTAACTCTTAAAAGGAGAAAACATTTGTGACAGCCCTGAAGTGGAATTGGAAAACCTGAGCTAAGGGATTTGTTAAAGCATTCATATCTCAGCTGTTTTTCATCATTAAACAAATATTACTCTAACACATTATTAATTCCATTAGCATAACTGAAATGAGCATGTGGCAAAACTGAACCGGGGCATATTTGAGCTTTAGATGGGGATGGGAGTTCTAGTCAAGAACTTTCCAGAGATTGTTTGTTCTAGATCTGAAATTAGTTTCCGCAGAAGTCTGGGAATCAGAAACCTTAGGTTTCAGTTGATTGTGAGAAACTCTTTGGGGGATCCACATAGCATCTGACCAAGGAACATAGAAGCTCAGAATTGACCTATCATATACTCTTTGAGTATCTTTGATCTATAGAAAAACACTAGAGTCAACCCAATTCTACAGCTTACCTGGAGTCCTGGTGTGGGGTTCCTATCTCCTTATAGCCTGCTAATGTCTTTGACTCTCATTCCAGGTTGCATTAGGAAGTGTCAGAGTCTTATGTTCAAATGTCACTACAGAGAGCCTTTACTGGTCTCATGAGTCACCCTGGGGAATTCTGAGGAGACAAGTAAGAGACAAAGATAATTTTCTAGCAGGAACCTGTAGGAGACAATTGCTTGTTGATCATAGTTGAAACCATTCACACACACCAAAACAATTTTGTCTAGCTAAGCTGGATAGGCCTGAGAAATTTTTTGTTGTTTTTGTTTCTTTGTTTTTGTTCATTGCTCTTTCACCAATGAAGACACCCATCCTGGAACTAGTCACCTCCTCAGCAGGGACCTTAGTCCTCTCCAGAGCTCTGTAGGTCATTCCAGCAGCAATTTGGCTGAAGATGCAGACCCTTGGTTTCTGAGTTGCTAGTTCCAAGCAACTTATTGTCAAATCATTCAACCTACAGACGTAAAATGGCATTAAAGGGCTTCTGAAGAATAAGTACCTAAATTTATATCTATGTATTTCCCTTGCCGTATACATAGACACCAAACTTTCAAATTATGTGGTGCATCTTATGCAACAGTGGTTTCTGTCAGTTTTTGTTTTGGTTAATTTTTTTTTTTTTTAAGTAAGTTCCATGCCTAATGTGAGGCTTAAACTCATAACCCCAAGATCAAGAGTTGCATGCTCTACCAACTGAGCCAGCCAAGGGCTCTTACTTTGGTTAATTCTTAAAATCATTAACAAATGTAATAGGAATCTGGTGAGTTTTGGGTTAGCTGGTTTTGTATTAGCTGTTGTCATGGGTCTGCTCCTGTTCCTTTCTGTCTGCTTCACCCACAATATCAGGTATAATCCAGTTGTAATTACTGCATCAAGTAACACGTTAAAAGGATTTTCTGTAGACACTCAGTATACAGCCTATATGTATATATAAGCCACACAGCCCACCTTGTTTGCATTTTACTTGGTTTTTTTCCAACCGCATCATACCATTCTTCAGTATTTTGATCTTTCTGGTGAAATCTTTACCATCCACTTTGTGCCTTCCCTAAGTACCGGCCAGAAACTGCCAACTTCTTTTTTTTTAATTTAATTTTATTATGTTATGTTAATCACCATACATTACATCATTAGTTTTTGATGTAGTGTTCCATGATTCATTGTTTGCGTATAACACCCAGTGCTCCATGCAGATCATGTCCTTAATACCCATCACCAGGCTAACCCATCCTCCCACCCCCCCTCCACCCTCTAGAACCCTCAGTTTGTTTCTCAGAGTCCGTAGTCTGTCATGGTTTATCTCCCCCTCCTATTTCCCCCCGTTCATTTTTCCCTTCCTAATATCTTCTTCTTTTTTTCTTAACATATAATGTATTATTTGTTCCAGAGATACAGGTCTGTGATTCATCAGTCTTACACAATTCACAGCGCTCACCATAGCACATACCCTCCCCAGTGTCTTATCACCCAACCACCCCATCCCTCCCACCCCCCACTACTCCAGTAGTGGAGTAGTTTCAAACAAATCTCAGTTTGTTTCCTGAGATTAAGAATTCCTCATATCAGGGAGATCATATGATACATGTCTTTCTCTGCTTGACTTATTTCGCTTAGCGTAATACCGTCTAGTTCCATCCATGTCATTGCAAATGGCAAGATTTCGCTCCTTTTGAGGGCTGCATAATATTCCATTATATATATATATTCCATTGTATATTGTATATATATATATTGTATATTTTGTATTGTATTGTATATTTTGTATTGTATTGTTATATATATATACACACCACACCTTTATCCATTCATCTGTTGATGGACATCTTGACTCTTTCCATAGTTTGGCTGTTGTGGACATTGCTGCTATAAATATTGGGGTGCACATACGACTTTGGATCCCTACATTTGTATCCTTGGGGTAAATACCCAGTAGTGCAATTGCTGGCTTGTACGGTAGCTCTATTTTCAACATTTTGAGGAACCTCCATACCGTTTTCCAGAGTAGAAACTGCCAACTTCTGTTAACAAGACTGAAGCTTAAAAAGTTCTTCACTCTGTTGCCAAATAAATACACGATATCAAAACAATAACCATTTACAAATTATAATGGAACAATATACCATAACAGTAGAAAAATGAAAAAGCCCAGATATAAATATATCAAGAAGTATGCAAGAAAAAGAAGTATGCAGGATTTATATAAGGAAAAAGACTACCAGAAGCTTATGAAAGACATAACATGTATCTAGATACACTGAAATTGAAAGACATAACATGTATCCAGACACAACTATTTATGTTTGATTCTGTTAAAATTCTTTTACTGTAATTACAGACATTCTCACTGTGAATTCTTTTTAATTTAGCATAGTGATTAAAACTTCATCTCAAATAATGTAGAGGTAAATATTTCCAAGAGAATAGTGAAAGAGGAGATTAAGAAGGGGAACTACGGAGCTGTAATGGATTAAAACCTAGTTTATAAAGAAGTTAAACTAGTAGAGTACGGATACAAGAAGACTACTAGTCATTTGTAGAGAATGTAAAACCCAGAAACAGAAAAAAAAAACATAACTGAGAATTTAACGATGAAGTGGCATTGGTGAGAAAAGATGGATTAGTTATGACAAGCAAATAACTATTTTTTAAAAAGTTCTTAGATGTTGGGGCACCTGTGTGGCTCAGTGGATTAAGCGTCCAATCTTAATTTCAGGTCCGGTTATTATGTCAGGGTCCTGAGATCAATCGCCACCCCTCCGCGCTCGGGGTGGAGCCTGCTTCAGAGTCTCCTCTCTCCCTCTCCCGCTGTCCCTCCCCCCATTATTGCCCCCCATTCTCTCTCAAAACCAAACCAAACCAAACCTTAAATGTTGCACCATGCTCCAAAATAAATCTTGGCTTGCTTAAAGATTTAACTGGGAAATAAGAGCAAAAAAAAGAAAAAAAAAGAAAAGAAAAGAAAATGTAAATGTAAGGCTGGGACAAATGGGAGGATCAAGAGGCATGCAGAAATACGTTTTCATTTCATCCGGAGAACGTGCATAGTTTTCCTCTCATAAGTTTGCACTTGATGATACACATTGCTGAAGTCTCTGACCACGAAAACATCTCTTTCTTTTCTTTCTTTCTTTCTTTTTTTACGATTTTATTTACTAGACAGAGAGAACAAGCAGGAGGAGCATCAGGCAGAAGCAGAGGGAGAAGTAGGCTTCCTGCTGAGCCTGGAACCCAAACTGGGGCTCGATTCCAGGACCCCGGGATCATGCCCCGGGGAAGGCAGATGCCCAACCACCTGAGTCACCCAGGAGCACCTGAAAACAGCTTTCTATTGCAGCATCTGCTCAATTGGCATGGAGACCGGCTGGGGCCCAGAGGGATATGGAAGAGGAATAAACTGAGGGAGAGCTTTTTTTAGGGAAGTTTTCTGGGGGACGAGGCATTCAGCATCCTGAAGTTTCATGCACTCTAGCCCCAGTAGGATACGAAGAGTGCTTTTCCACACCGGCGAGTCTAACTTCTGCAGATGTTCGGGAAAGCTCAGCCAACTCCCGCCAACGTTTGAAGGGGAACCCACCCCGGCTCACAAGCAAACGCTGAGATTCGAGAGACTGGGACCTCGCACATGCGCTTTGGGCACCCTTGGCCGCCGGCCCTTTGTGCGCAGGCGCAGCGACGCTGCTTTGTGAGGTGCCCGAGCGCACTTGTGTTTGGCTTCGTTGCTTGGTTACGGTTGGCAAACCGCGGAGTTTCGCTAGTGTGATGTAGTGGCGAGGCGGGTTTGGCTTATCTCTGGCGCTAGTGTTGGGCTCTAGAGGTGGTGAAAAGCCGAGGGGAAGGTGAAGTGTTTGTGAAGCCTCCAGGCTTTGCGATGGAGAAGTTTTTTAGCTTCCAGGATAAGGGCGGGTCGTCCCTTCCAGTCACCAGCTCGCTGAGGGACGGCTCGGGCATCCCGTGTGGGAAGAGAATTGGAACCAGCAGCTCCGGGTGGGGGTACAACATCCGAGACAAAGATCTCAAAAAGATCCACAAAGTTGCCATCATGGGCAACGTAAGGAAACTGCAGAAGGTTCTCATTTTCGGGAAACACGGCGTGAACGAAAGAGACAAGATGAACAGGTAATAGGGACTTGGAGGCCGGCTGCCCGAGACGGCGGGGAGGAGGTGGGGCGGACCGGGAGAAGCGCGCACCTTCCCGGGCTCCGCCTGTGGAACCGAGCCCTCCTGTCACCTAGGGCGCTTTGCGGTCTTCCCTCCTGAGGCCCCGCAGCAGGGGTCCAGCGCCCAGGTCGGCTGAGCATCAAAACGAAATCTTCAGCTGCCTTTGGACCCACTCATAATTCCCCGTATAGACCACTGTACAGACAGGTGTTTTGTTTTTTTTTTTTTTTTTTTTTAAGATTTTATGTATTTATTTGACAGAGAGAGACAGCTAGAGAGACAGGGGTAGAGGGAGAGGCAGGCTCCCGGCTGAGCAGGGAGCCCGATGCGGGGCTCGATCCCAGGACCCTAGGAACGTGACCTGAGCTGAAGGCAAGCACTTAACTGAGCCACCCAGGTGCCCCTCTTACTTTCCATTTTAAAAAGAATTTGGGAGTGCAGGTGGGGATTGGTATCTTCTGACAACGTTTAGCCTCTTCAGAAGTAAAGGGGTTATTTTTATGTGTACTTGTAGATTTTATTTATACATTAAATATATACCTGTTTTTTGTTGTGTGTAGCTTTATTACGTATAAATGATTATAGATTAATCATTTTATTTTAGTTACATCCTTATGAAAATAAATAATAAAAATGATAATATAAAGGTTTATAAAATTTTAGTTGTGTCCTTATGAAAAAAATAAAAAATAGGAAATATAAATGATTGTTGCAATTTCAAATGTATTGCTTTACTTTATAAAAGTTTTCTTTAAAAATACTGAACTCTCTGGGATGCCTGGGTGGCATAATCGGTTGAGCATCAGAGTCTTGATTTCGGCGTGGATCGTGATCTCGGGGTTGTGGGGTTGAGCCCCATGTCCGGCTCCATGCTTGGTGGGGAGACTGCTTGAGATTCTCTCCCTCTCCCTCTGCCCTTCCCCCCGCTTGTGCATACTCTTTCTCTAAAATAAATAAATCTTTAAAAATAACTGAACTCTCCAACTGTATCTACTCTTTCAATCCATTTATTTATCAAATAGAATCTGAACACATGTTATGTAGGAGACATACTCTACCCAGAATCTCTTCATTCTTAAAGACTTCATGTTGTCCAGTATTAGTAAGATGAGAAATTCTATTTATTTTATTTTGTTTATTTAAAAGATTTTACTTTTAAGTAATCTGTATACCCAACATGGGGCTCGAATTTATATCATTGAGACTAAGGTTGCATGTTCTACTGATTGAGCCAGCCAGATACTACTAAGATGAGAAATTTTATTTTATTTTTTTAATTTTAAGAAAAGATTGATTTATTTGAGAGAGAGAGGGAGAGAGAGGATCTCAAGCTGACTCCACGCTGAGCACGGAGCCCATGGGGCTCGATCTCAGGATCTTGAGATCATGACCTGAGCCAAAACCAAGAGTTGGACACTCAACCAACTAGCCACTGAGGTGCCCCTAAGATGAGCAATTTTAAATTGAAGTATTAGGACTTAATCTCACTTAAAGCTTTTCCTCCTTCCTTTCAAACGAAAACATTTCTTGAAGATAGGAAATTGTAAATGTTAACCTTTACCTGCCCTTTTGAAATTTTAATAGTATTAAGTACTGATATTGATAATTGGTAGTACTTGATTTTCATGTGACTTATAAATCTAAATATTTAATAAAATGAGCTGTCCCTGTTTATTTAAATCCTGAGTTTCCTTTGGCTTAAAGTTTCTTGAAAATCAGGGTAAGAATTACTTAAAAAACATTCTCCGTTATTTTAGTCCTCTTTTCCCATAATGCTTTCAAGAACTAAAATTTACTTAAATGCCAGGTATATGACTGGAACTGCAATAGACCTGTTGTGTATATCATTATTTCATTTAATGTAAGGCACCATAGATTGTCTGATGCCCCAGTAGTTTCTGTACCGATAAGAAATTTTAAAAAATTCTGCCAATTATAGTTGTAAGACATTTTGAATTATAAATTGCATTCCAGTGTCAGAGATATTAAAAGGTGACAAAATGAGCATCTTAGAATCACTGAAATGTAGTATTTTTGAAAATCCTTAAAACATATCTACAAAGTAGGCATAATCGTATCACTTTACCTAATTGGATGTTGTCTTTGTAAAATAGTAATAGTAATAGTTATAATAATGTTATGTAACAAACTTTGCATAGATCCTCATTTAAGCATCAGGCCGAGGTCTTGTGAGATAACTACTCTTTATTTTATTTATTAGTATTATTTTTTAGTCGTCTCTGTACCCAACACGGGGCTCGAATTCATGACCCTCAAGATCAAGAGTCACATGATCTTCAAACTGAGCTGGGCAGGGGACCCGAGATAACTATTTCTATCCCCATTTTGTTGATGAGGAAATTGAGGATAAGGCTGAGTAAGTGATAACTGTTAAGTGACAGAGTTGAAGTAGGATTCAAACCCAAGTTAAGCTGAATCCTGAGGTCATGCTCTACCTAATCAGATAGGCTGCTCTTTATTAGTGTGGTGAATAATCACTAATAAATATTGTACTTTCTTCAAAAGAAAACTAAATCTTTGTTTTGGAGTCATAGGAATAAGGTGCTATTTAACGTTTACAATTACATGAATTCATTGCATGTTTTGAAATAGTGCACTATAATTTCCTAAAAAGTTCTTTCACTTTCATAGGACTGCTCTCCATTTGGCCTGTGCCAGTGGCCATCCAGATGTCGTTGCTCTCCTAGTGGAGAGGAAATGCCAGCTTAACTTCTTTGATGGAGATTACAGGACTGCTCTGATGAAGGTATGTGGTAGCAGCTGTGTCTGCCTGAGATGGATTTGATTTAATTACTTAGAATGAAAATTTATTGCATTTAAGCATAACTAATTGGTGAAACCTGTGGCACGTTTACTTTAAATTTCCAGAATTTACACTCTGTTTCTTGGTGTAATACTGACAGGCTGTACAATGCCAGAACGAGAGATGTGTGACTATTCTTCTAGAACATGGTGCTGATCCAAATCTTGTGGACATTGCTGGCAATACTGCTCTCCACTATGCCACCGTTGGTTCAAATACATCAATAGCAGAGAAGCTGCTTTTACACCATGCAAATATTGAAGCGAGAAACAAGGTACAGATCAGCTGTCTTTATGAAGTATTTGAAATAATATATAGGTATATATAAGTTTTTTTAGCCACAAAACATTTTATTTACATATATACTTATATGTGTAATAAATACATATACTGAAGTCTATACATCAGGTCCTGTCGTCATGGAAACAACTCCAAAGCCAGGGCAGGGAGGGCTAGAGAAAGATGATGCCCATGGAGAGGGCAAAGTTCCGTCCCCCAGCCACCCTTCCGCCCCGGAAAGAGAATCTTCCCATTAGCGCTTGGGAGTGAATGGTGGGCTCAGAGCCCACAAAGGATTGAAGGCCTAGAGGGGAGTGGAGGTGATGGACGCTGGGTGCTGTGCAGGGGCTTAGGAAATGGGTGCTGCTGGGAATGGGTGGGAGACTCTGACCCAGTGGGGTAACTTGGGTGAGTGTAAGTGGGAGGAGAAAGCAGCAGGTTGCAGGCCCTGGGCACTCCAGGCCCCAAGGTTCTGAAAATGAGAGCAAGGGGATCAGGTCATGACATCCTACAGGGGTATCTACTTGTGCTTGTAGCCACTCTTCCCGCCATGTACCACATTGAGGTCTCCCATTTCAGAGAGTAGTTCCTGCTCAGCCTTGTGTAGTTCCTCAGTGGGGTGGTAGCTGTACGTGGGGAATAGCTGATGACCATGCTCACCAGTCCACCTTCTGTTTCTTTGACACGCATTACTTCTACCACTGCCCTTACAGAAACACTGTTGGTTGACATAGGTAGGGTCAGTTTTTCATATTTGGAAGCTCATGCATTCCCTGAATGAAAATATTTTGAAGTAACTGAATTGTCTAAGATTTCACTTTAATGATACTTTTTATTTTAAAGATTTTATTTATTTGAGAGAGACAGAGAACAAACATGAGTATGGAGGAAGGGCAGAGGGAGAGGGAGAAGCAGGGGAGCCTGATGCAGGGCTGGATTCCAGGACCCCGGGGGTCATGACCTGAGCCAAAGACAGACGCTTAACTGACTGAGCCACCCAGTTGCCCCAGAGCCACTCTTTTAATTCCGAGTCCCTCTCCTCAGTGACCCATTTGGATCAAGAGTGCCTTATGTTGACATCGGGGATCCTGATACCGTTGATAGAAGAGAGTCAAGCATGTTTGTGTAACCCGGAGAAAACCTTCATCTTTTTTTTTTTTTTTAAAGATTTTATTTATTTGTTTGACAGAGAGAGAGCAAGAGAGGGAACACTAGCAGGGGGAGCGGGAGCGGGAGAGGGAGAAGCAGGCTTCCCGCCGAGCAGGATGTGGGGCTCGATCCCAGGACCCTGGGATCATGACCTGAGCCGAAGGCAGACGCTTAATGACTGAGCCACCCAGGCACCCCGAAAACCTTCATCTTTATTGGAAAGCTCTCAAAACTATACCCCTGAAACTCTAATTTCTCAAATGTTAATGTTTGCCACATAAAAGTATTGTCAAATGGGGATAAGCAAATTTAAACGGATTTCTTTTGTGCTAGATATATAGTGCAGTTTTGTCATATTTCTCAATCATAGATGATCATTGAATCTTTCTATTGGCGCACAGTACTTATGTTCCAGCAAAGTATATGTTCTTTGGAATGTAATTTAAAAAACACTACTCCAGAGATAATCATTTAGGTTGTTAACTCAATAAAAATACTTAAAGCATTTACTGCTATGTTTTAGAGTTTGGAGATATAGAGAAAAAAAATAATCCCTTCCCTCAAGAAGCTCTTGGTTGAGATGGGTGCAATAAAATAACTAGAGCATACCATAATAAGATAATAATCCATATCTTGGATAGAAGCCAAGATTCTTGGAACCAGTCAATGAAGTGAGTTTTGGAGAATGACTGCAGTTAATCTGTTGAAGAGGTGGGAGAGGGCTATTTAATTTAGTTTTATTTATTTTATTTTTTTAAAAAGATTTTATTTATTTGAGAGAGAGAGAGTGGGCGAGAGAGCTCGAGCATAGGGGCGGGGCAGAGGGAGAGGGAGAGGCCAACTCCCCTCTGAGCAGGGAGCCTGGGATCACGACCTGAGCTGACCTGAGCCCAAGGCAGATGCTTAAGGGACTGAGCCACCCAGGCCCCCTGAGGAGGGCTATTGTAAAGAGAAGGAGCAGCTGGTGAAAGCACAGAAGGGCGAGAGTACTTTCTATATTATATATTTGAGTTTAGAGGATCCTTTATAAGTTTTAAAATTCAGTATGGAAATATGTAATTTTGTAAATTATAAATTGTTTTTGCACTTTTACAGGATGAAGTCACACCATTTTTACTCGCTGTAAGTAAGAACAAACAGCAAATGGTGGAATTTTTAATACAAAAAGAAGCAAATGTACATGCAGTTGATAAGTCGCAAAGGTACAGTAGTTTTGGTTGTTTTTTTTTAACCTTACATTGTTCTGGAGTGGTACAGTTACTCACGTCAGAAAGATTAACTTAATAAGAAGAGGATTAATTTATAATTATATAGTGAAAAATGTCAACATGTCATCAGTTAGGCAGAAAGCAATTATTCTGACAGGGCAACGTGGAAGAACAGTGTAGGGTAGAATTTATATTCCTTCATATTATTGACTGATGTCATTTGCAGTCTTTTTTTTTTTTGCCATATGATTTTATATTAGCTAAAGGGGTTTCATATTAGTTTTATTAGTTTTATAAAGTGTGGACTCCTAACTTTTATTTTACTTTATGATGCAATATTGGACTTCTTAACCCTTTTATAGTATTTTTGAAACTTCTACTTCATATATATTTTCTTTAAAAGATGAATATTAAACATAAATAGGAGTTGTTTTGTCTTTTGGATGACTCTTTGCTTTAAATTGCTTTTTGTTTTTGAAGAATACTGATGTTAGATGATCCCTAAGTGATTATTAATTACTATTACCAGATAATATGGGCTCATCATCCTTTTTCATGTTCAGTATTTTTTTTTTTCCATTGGTAAGGTAGAAGGATGAAAGATAACTTTAATTGAATAGACTTTTCCTTTAATGAGGACATATCATAGGTGGGTGATAAAGAGAAAAGAGATGGGCTTTAGATTGACACAAGACTAGGTTTAATTCCTAGCTTTCGTGCTTGCTGGGCGTGTGACTTTGGAAACATTACTAATTATAACCAGATACATCTCCTGATATGAAAAGGAGGATAATAATATATCCTTCAAGGGTGGTTGTGTGTAATGTTTTGTATATATATAGCATTTAATTGAGTGCCTACCACGTGCTTATCTTAGCATCATTACTGCAACTATGACTGTTTTATCACCGTTAGTATGAATACTGTTATTTTAAGCCTGCAAGTAAGCTTTTTTATTTTTTTATTTTTAAAGATTTTATTTATTTGAGAGAGGGAGCATGAGCAGGGGGAGGGTCTAGAGCAGGGAGCCAGACGTGGAGCTTGATCCCAGGACCCCGAGATCATGACTGAGCTGAAGGCAGACGCTTAACCGACTGAGCCACTCAGGCGCCCCTGCAAATAGCTTTTTATACGGACCTGTCCTCTAGATGGCTTGGAAGCACACTGTATCAGATTAAGGAAGAAATGGGGAAGTCTTTTTTAAAAATCTTTACCCATTCAGATGAGTGACCTCAGCATAGTTTCTTGTTCATCAAAGGACTTTAAAGCAGCAGCTTCTACTGTCATACCCCAGTAGGACAAGAGGCTTCTTGTTTGTCCTTTCCTTTTAGGCATGGAGGTAATTTACAAAGATGAGCGCGGGAACATGTTAATGGTCAGTTCTGTACTGACAGGCAAGATATTACCCTGATAAAGTATATCAAATGAGCTGTTTAAATAACTCTTAAGTTCCTAAGGGTGAAGTTATCTCTCTGTTATTTTAGAACAGCCCTCATGCTTGCTGTACATCATGATTCTGCAGATCTAGTCAGGGTTCTTCTTCAGCAAGGTATTGATATCTCTTCTGAAGATGCGAATGGATGGACTGCAGAAGAATATTCTATTTTTAGTGGTCTTAAAGTGTAAGTGTTTACATTAAAGTGTTAATTATTACTAAACTGAGGTATATAATAATTTAACTGTTTTTTTTTTTAAAGATTTTACTTATTTATTTGACAGAGAGAGACACAGCGAGAGAGGGAACACAAGCAGGAGGAGTGGGAGAGGGAGAAGCAGGCTTCCCGCGGAGCAGAGAGCCTGACGTGGGGCTCGATCTCAGGACCATGGGATCATGACCTGAGCCGAAGGCAGAACCTTAAGGACTGAGCCACCCAGGCGCCCCTAACTGTTAGTTCTTATGTAACAGATGAGAGTTCATTGTTTGATTCAGGCAGTTTTGGGATGGCAGTGAGTTAGCCCACATCATTTGCCAGAAATCAAGAAAAAGGCTAGACGACTAGTAAAAAGTAGTAATGCGTGCAGGATTCTTTATCTCAGGACTATTGAGACCTTTATCCTTAGGGATCCTAACTGTATCTGTTTCATTCCAAGTATAACTCTTATTATGCATGGGGTAGAAATAATGTTACATCTGTGTTTTTTCTTTTTCTTTCTTTTTTTTTTTTTTTGTAGATTTTAGTTACTTGAAGAGAGGTAGAGAGCACAGGCGGGGGAGGGATAGAGGGAGAAGTAGATTCCCTGCTGAGCAGGGAGCCTGACGTGGGGCTCCATCCCAGGACCCCAAGATCGTGACCTGAGCCGAAGGCAGATGCTTAACCGACTGAGCCACCGAGGCGCCCCAACATCTTTGTTTTTTCTAACTAGTTACTTGGGTCTTGAGATGTTCAGGTTAGTAGAAAACCCTATACTTTCCCTTGAGGGCTATCTCCTATACTTTCCCCCTTGAAGTTTCCAAGAACCTGAGGAGTTCCCTAAGACCAAAGAGACCATGTTTTTTCACAAGTCATTTCGAAGGAAAAGACATTCTTCTCATTCCCTTGTTTCCTCTGATTCTACTACTACAGCATTGCCATTGAAACTGGTTCTGCAGGGCGCCTGGGTGGCTCAGTTGGTTAAGCGACTGCCTTTGGCTCAGGTCATGATCCTGGAGTCCCAGGATTGAGTCCCGCATCAGGCTCCCTGCTCAGCGGGGAGTCTGCTTCTCCCTCTGACCCTCCCCCCTCTCACGTTCTCGCTCTCAAATAAATAAATAAATAAATAAATCTTAAAAAAAAAAAAGTAAGAAAGAAACTGGTTCTGTGGTGTGGTCATGATTGATCTTTGCTCCTAGGATGCCCTTGCTGATCCACATTCCTCAGTCTTCAGGGTGATCCAGAGTTAGACTTCGAAGTTACAACTTTTTTTTAGTTTACTACATATGCTTATATGCTCAGCTATTCCAAAGCACCAGCACCCTGTTCTGTCAGCTGGGCCTCCTGGCTTTCGCCACACACACCCTTGCGTTCACACTCAAAAGCCTTACGTGAAGCCCATATGTTAGCCCAGACCTTCATGATGAATTACCCTTTGAGGGTTTTGCTTGTCTTTTCTGCTAGCAGATAGTAGTTGGGACCATTCTAAGCTGTTAAAGAGGTTCAAATACTGCTGCAGGAAGAGACTGGACTTCTCTTTCTCCTTTGTTACTAGACCTATATCCCAAGCCTGCTTTAAATCCTGTGGAGCGGCTTTTCTTATTAGGTGATGAAAGGTCTCATATTGCCCTTCCCAGAGTAGTGGGCATCACCTTTCCTGAGAGGCCATGTTTTGGGTTTAATATTTCATTAAATCCTCTTAACAACCTTGTAAAATAAGGCAGTAAGATGCCTGTTTTATAGAGGAAGACTTTGAGCCCAAGAGAAGTGGCTTGTCCAAGAGCAAATAGCTGTGAGACTTAGGACTTCTGAGTTCTAGACACTTTCCATTATGGCAAGCTAACTCTAATTTACTAACTAATTACTAAATTACTAATTCATGACTGGTTCACCTTACTTTTTTTCTCCTTTCATTACATACTTAATAATTAAGTAATATTAATAAAAAGTGTATAAAACTTATAAATTTGAAGTATATGGGGTACTTTAAGTTTTGATATTAGTTCTGATATTTGAAATACTCTTTTAAGAATTTGGTATTTGGTAAGTGTTTTTCATATCAGTATTAAAAGAGTAACATTGTTTATCACCCCTTTTTATATGTAGCAGTCGCCAACTAATTGCGGAACATAGAGAAGAAAAACTTAACAATTATTTGCAAAATAAGAATCCAGGTAAGACTTTCCAGCATGAATTACTTTTGGTGGTCCTCACATAGATGGAGTCAGAGTAAGGAAGTTTTGATAATGAAAGAGCAATGAAAAAAAAAAAACCAATGTGTAAATTGCATATGTATTTTTTTCTCTCTTTTCTTTTCTTTCTTTCTTTTTTTTTTAAGATTTTATCTATTTATTTGACAGAGAGAGAGAGTGAGAGAGCACAAGCAGGGGGAGTGGCAGGCAGAGGGAGAGGGAGAAGCAGGTTTCCCGCCGAGCAGGGAGCCCGATGTGGGGCTTGATCCCGGGGTCTGGGGATCATGAACTAAGCTGAAGGCAGACGCTTAACCAACTGAGTCACCCAGATGCCCCTATTTTTTTTTTCTTTCTTAATTTCTTTCTTAATAGTCTAGTATTCAGGATTATTTAAGAAGTTAATTGTAGGTACTGCTGTCGTGAACAATGGGGAAGAAATCAGAGGGAGACAAACCGTGAGAGAGACTGGACTCCGGGAAACAAACTGAGGGTTACAGAAGGGAGGGGGGTGGGGGGATGGGGTAACCGGGTGATGAGTATTGAGGAGGACACGTGTTATGATGAGCAGTAGGTGTTACGTGCAATTAATGAATTGTTGAACACTACATCAAAAACTCACGGTGTACTGTATGCTGGCTAACAACATAATAAAGAAATTAAAGTACCTCAGTATGAACAACAACAAAAGAAGTTAATTGTAGGTAATTTAAAATATGAGGCGGTATTGTCTGAAAAGAAATTCATTATTTTAGTCATGACCCCTAAAATCCCATATGATATTTTTGTGTAAATAAGAAAAAGAGATTTTAAAGTTAGTATGTTTTGTTTTCTCTATAAGCATATTATAATAAATTGAACTTGTTATGAAAATGGATCTTTTAATTTTTACAAGTGGATTACATTTAGTAAATATTATTCTATGGTGACTTGTCTCATTAAAAAAGGAACTATCCTTAAAACTGGGGACTTTACAATACCTTCCTGGTATCGTAAACAAATGGCAAACAATAAGAACTGCAAAACTTAGCTAGTATGCAGCAATACCAATGAGACTTTTTTTTTTAAGGTAACTGTCTATTGTTTTTGCAATTTACTCATTTTCATTTGTTCACGTAACAAATAACTATCAAGTGTCTTTTAGCTCCTGAGTGTTATTCTGATGTTGTAGAATGCAAACATTCAAAAAACACAATCCCTGCCCTCCAGGAATTTGTTATTATCCTTGTCATTTTTATTATTTACTCTACTTTATTTAGTGCTTACTATGTGCCAGAGTCCCCTAGTGCTTATAATTACCATTGTTATTTTTTTATTGACATTTAATATGTTCCAGATACTGTAAGTCCATAGTGAGGAATTAGACTTTTAATATGTTCCAGATACTGTAAGTCCATAGTGAGGAATTAGACTTTGAGGAATTAGACTTTTAGTAGAATTTAGGGTAAGTATGCAGACTGAATAGTAAGTTTGCCAGGTAAAGTGGCAGAAGGACGATGTTTGGCAGGAGAAACATCCATCAAGATTACATGTTTTGTGGGGCACCTGGGTGGCTCAGTCGTTAAGTGTCTGCCTTCGGCTCAGTTCGTGATCCTAGGGTCCTGGGATCGAGCCCGATGTCGGGCTCCCTGCTCCGCGGGAAGCCTGCTTCTCCCTCTCCTGCTCCCCCTGCTTGTGTTCCCTCTCTCGCTGTGTCTCTCTCTGTCAAATAAATAAATAAAACCTTTAAAAATAAAAAAAAAGATTACATGTTTTGCAGACGGAACAGCAGTGCAAAGGCTAAAATGTACGAGTGAACTTTGGAGGATTTATGAGCAGTTCAGTTTTGCCAGTACAAAAAGTGCGCTATGGGAATGGTTGGAATGAGGTGAATACTTAGCTAAGGCAAGCTTATGAAAGTTTTTCAGTCCTATGGAAAGGAGTAGATCTTACCCTGTAGACCTTGGGAACTTTATCAGGTAAAATGCTTTTAGCTGCAAATAATAGGTGACTTATAATAGTGACTAAAACAGGGGCACCTGGGTGGCTTAGTCAGTTAAGTGTTGACTCTTGGTTTTACACAGTCTCGGGTCATGAGATCAAGCCCCACATCACGTTGGGCTCCGTGCTCATCATGGAGTCAGCTTGAAGATTCTCTTCCTCTGCCCTTCCCCCCGTTCGTGCACTCTCTTGCACGCTTCCTCTCTCTCTCTCTCTCAAATAAAGAAATCTAAAAACCAAACCAAACCAAAACAAAACAGTGACTAAAACAATAGGAACTAGAATTGTTTTGATGGTTCAGTGATCTCATCAGAATCCCAGTTGTCTCTTTTTCAGCTTTGAGGTTGGCATTATTTTATGTCTCCCTTCCTGGTTGGCTAATTAGCAACAGCTCCAGGCATAGTCTCACATGACAATATCCAATGACTGGAAGGACTGTTTTTCTTTATATGTTTCTTTCATTAATTAACTAATTAATTAATTTAAGATTTTACCCATTTATTTGACAGAAGGAGAGAGAGACAGCAAGAGAGGGAACACAAGCAGGGGGAGTGGGAGAGGGAGAAGCAGGCTTCCTGCGGAGCAGGGAGCCCGATGTAGGGCTCAATCCCAGGACCTGGGATCATGACCTGAGCTGAAGGCAGACGCTTAACGACTGAGCCACCCAGGTGCCCCCTATATGTTTCTTTTAAATAAGAAGAAAACTCAGAGGCTAGCAGTAAATTTCCTCTAACATTTTATAGGCTAGGTTATATCGCATGCTTGTTCCTAAACCAGTCACTGGTAAATCAGGTACTGTGATTAGCTTAGCATAATCATTTCTCCTTTTGAAGCTTTTTCTTTAAAGGGTCAGATAGTGACTATTTTAGGCCATGTGGTTTCTCAACTACAATTACCAATGTAGTGTGAAGGCAGCCGTATCAATATATAGGTGAATAGATGTGACTGTGCTCCAATAAAACTTTATTTACAGAACCAGATGGCAGGTCGGACTTGGCCTGTGGCCGTAGTTTGCTGGCCCCGCATGTGGAGGATATATTGAAGGAAACCGTGTAAAGAGACTGGAAGACAAAGGAAGCTTATATTTCCTTAGCCTAGTATCAGTCCATTATGAAATTTTCACCCTTCTGTACTGAAAAAGTCAGGAGGCACAATTTATTCAATTTTTTTGAATATTTAAAATTTTTAAAAAAATTTTATTTATTTGAGAGAGAGAGATAGCACAAGTGGGGCAGAGGGGCAGGGGCAGAGGGACAGGGGCAGAGGGAGAGGGAGAAGCAGATTCCCTGCTGAACAGGGAGCCCGATGCGGGGCTTGATCCCGGGGCCCTGAAACCATGACCTGAGCTGAAGGCAGATGCTTAACTGACTGAGCCACCCAGGTGCCCCCTTTCTTTCATTTTGCTCAAAATTTCTTTATTCATTTAAGAAATAACAATAATAGTTGGTGGCTTTTTTTCCCCCTCTGGAAGTCATCAGTTAAGAGCTCATGTTTGAGTAGGGCAGTGGCGGGGGAAATAGAAAGAAGAGACAGAAAAGAAGTATAGTTAATATGATTTCATGATTATTGAATGTAAAAAGTTAGGGGAGAGAGGAAATCTAAGAAGATTCATGTTTCCAGGTTGTACACTAGCATTTAAATGGGACAGGAAGAATGAGTAGGACTTTATTGGATGAAGAGAGGAGAGCGGTGGGAATAGGGAAGACCAGGTTTTTTTCTGTATATGTTGAATTTGATGGAATGTCCACGTAGTATATTTTCAGTAATTGGGTAATTGAACACGAGGAGTTTCTAGCTGGAGATAGAGCTAGGTTGGAGGTGCAGATCTGAAATAATCTGAGTATAATTATTAAGCGAAGTCATAGCTTGGACAAAGATTGAGCTTGTCCATGGTGGAGAAACATATAGAATGAGAAGAAGGCCAGTGAACAAACCCTGGGAATACCAATATATAAGGGGTGGATGGAGGGGTAGGAGTTAGTAGAGAAGACTGAGGGGTGACTGGGGAAATGTAGGAGAGGAAGTAGAGGAAGTGATGTTGAAAAAATTTAAAAAAATATTTCAAGGAGGAGTAGTATGTGTATAAAATGAAATTACTGGAAAGAAAGTTGGATTTAACTTTTAAAAGCTCTTTGGTGGTAACCTTTTCAAAAGAATTTTTGAGTTGTAAGATCTATTATTTACATGTTTGGGACTTTCTGTGTCCAAATATGGAAAAATAACACATCAAGTAAGGTCCCACGTGACTTTTTTGTAACTGCTGTATCTACCCGGACAGGGTCAAGGGAAAATGGTCTAGCCTGGTGAGTAGACTTGCCAACATTTTTCCATAATTGTCAAAACCTAGGAGTCAAGTGCGAGGAAAAGTGTTGTCTTTCTTACCTGTCTCTTGTGGAGATACTTGAGTTTCTCCTCAAGTCCTTGATACACTCTCCTGGATGAATACGAAAACAAAACAGCAACAGGCAGGAAGCCACTGTCGGGCCCTATCTCTGATATGGAATCATGATGCAGCTGTATTTTGAGAGTTTTAAATTTTGATCAGAAATAGTTGACGGACCAGCAGTTTGGAGCCTTTTGACCTCTTTTAAATATTTTATTGCAGAAAACTAGTGTAATGCCAAGGAGAAAATATAAGGTGACACTGAATATACTAGTCTCACTAGTTTAGGAATTCGGTGTCAGTAAAAACAGTCAATACCTGACTATTTTTGTTAGTGCTGTCTCCCTTGATCCTCTTTTCATTTGCCTTCTTCTAATGTCTCCACTTTTACTGCTCCTTTCTGAATTTCATCTCTAAAGAAAGCGCTAAGGAAAATTGTCTTGGAATCCAACAGTATGAGAACACACTTCGACCATATGTATGTTTGACATATATGTATATTTCCTTCTAAGGTCATGGGCTACCTAATCTCAAGTGTATCTCATATTTTATTAGTTTCTTGTGCTAAATTTCTTTGTATCTGTATCACAGTGACAGAGTTACTGATGATGGTCTGCCAAGACTGAAAGCATTTTCTGGATTGTCAGAAATTTTTCTCTGATATAGTTATAATGTGACATGCTTTTATACAGTTTTAATGTGACATGCTTTTATATTTTTTTCAGAAATCGGTAAACTGTGACTTAACAAGAATATATGGCCAATTAGATTACCAAGTTTTTAACCATCTATGTATATAAGATAACTCACTCTATTTTCCCCCAAATGAGCCCTATTGATCTTTAATGATCAAATCCACTATTTTCAGGGTGGAGTGGATAATTCATCTTATATTTTGGATGGAGTATTTTTGGCTTTTTTTTTTTAAGATTTTATTTATCTACTTGACACACAGAGAGATAGCAAGAGCAGGAACACAAGCAGGGGGAGTGGGAGAGGGAGAAGCAGGCTTCCCGCTGAGCAGGGAGCCCGATGTGGGGCTCGATCCCAGGACCCTGGGATCATGATCTGAGCCGAAGGCAGACGCTTAACGACTGAGCCACCCAGGCGCCCTGTTTTTGGCTTTTTGACTAATTTGTCAACAACTGCCTTTAATAGGTGAACTATGTTTTTAATTCTATAAGAAATTAAGGAAAACCCTGGAAACAAAACTCTATAATCCATAGTGTGTTGTTAAACTGTGTATGATAGTTATATATTTTTCTATAATTATCCCAGTTACCTTATTGATTCCTAACTACCATAAGAATGGTATTAATCCCTATTTATTTATGTATTTATTTTTTTTAAAGTTTTTTTTTTTTTAATTTATCTGACAGAGAAAGGCACAGCAAGAGAAAGAACACAACTAGGGGGAATGGGAGAGGGAGAAGCAGGCTTCCCGCTGAGCAGGGAGCCCGATGTGGGGCTCGATCCCAGGACCCTGGGACCGTGACCTGAACTGAAGGCAAACGCTTAACAACTGAGCCACCCAGGTGCCCCAAATTAAGCCCTATTTAGTTGGAGAAAATTTGTGTGATCTTTTCATTTTTTATAGGAAATTTTATCGTGTAGAACATATTGATAATCAGGATTCTCTGTTTTTTCCTGATTAAAATAAGATTGTTGCTTGTTTGACATTATTTTCTGATCATTATGTCATCTATTCTTTTTATGCCTTTATTCAGATGGGTGTAGAAATACAGGAATCTCCAAGGCAAATATTAAGAAAAACAGATTCAAGGAAAGGTGTTCTGTGAAATAACCTTCTGACTGTAATCATGTAGAAAACATCAACCCAAATCATAAAAATTTCACATAATGCAGTTGTATTAGAGGCTCCCAGAACGACACCCAGGTTTGGTTATTCACTAGAAGAACTCACAGGTCTTAGCATGTTTGTACTCATGCCTTTGGTTTATTACGGTGAAAGGATACAAAGCAAAATCAGCAGAGAGGAAAGGTGCATGGAGTGAAGTCTAGAGGAAACCCAAGTGCAGGCTTCTAAGAATCCTCTGCCTGTGGATGTGCTTAATTCCTCCAGCATCAAGTGATGTGTTTAATTCCTCCGGCATCAAATTATGACAACACGTACGAAATGTTGTCTGCCAGTACAAGAATCTTATAGAGACTCGGTGCCTGAAGTTTTCTTGAAATGATAATCACGTAGGCATCTTCTCCCTAGCGTATACCAAAATTCCAGGTTCCCAGAAGGAAATCAAGTATACAGGATAAGTCACCTGGTTTGTACCAACACTTAGGCACAGCCACTCTTAGCAGCTATGGAATGGTGGGAACCCTCCCAAAATCCAAGTTCCCAGATACCAACCAAGGGCCAGCCATTCAAGTGGGATCTAATGGTGGCAGTCTTTGGCCTGCTGTATGGAATCTTTTTTGCACAGGAATTAGAGCCCTGACTTAATTTTTGTTGTTGTTTTAAGATTTTATTTTGACAGCAAGTAATGTGATGGTATAACATGGTACTGGTTTCAGCACATGATCTGTATTAAATTGAAGTGCTGGTTACTTTTTTGACTTTTGGTGAATATTTAACCCGTATTTGTACATAAATTACTGGGGCAATATTAGGTAATTATAATCTTTTTTTTATCTTACTAAACTTTCATTATGATTCTTAAACAATGATTTCTGATTTAAAATTAGAATAAAAACTCTTAATTATATAGATAATGCAGTTTTGTTTCATATGGTGGTGAATCCCTGTTTATAATTATAAAATAAGATTCGATTATATCATTGTCAATTATTTTCCTGCCTAAGTATGCAATTAAAATTATTTGCGGGCGCCTGGGTGGCTCAGTCGTTAGGCGTCTGCCTTCGGCTCAGGTCATGATCCCAGGGTCCTGGGATCCAGTCCCACATTGGGCTCCCTGCTCAGAGGGGAGCCTGCTTCTCCCTCTCCCACTCCCCCTGCTCGTGTTCCTGCTCTTGCTATCTCTCTCTCTGTCAAATAAATAAAATCTTTAAAAAAATAAAATTATTTGCTTTATGTATTTCCATATACTTCAATTTGGTGGATAACACGTGTATTCCGTTACTTCGGTCTTTATCTTAATTTTCATGGTGGCTGTATCTTTAATACGTGGTGATAGCAGGCTCAATGGATACCTTTTTTTTCTTCATGATAAATAGGCCTTACTTTTTTAGAACATTTTCAAGTTAACAGCAAAATATAGCAGAAAGTACAGAGAGTTTCCGTTTACCCCATGTTGCCATACATGCATAGCCTCCCCTGTTGTCAACATCCTGTACCACAGTGATAGACTGTTTTATTTACATTAACTCATCTTTACCATCCAAAGTCCATAATTGACGTTACGGTTCAGTCTTGGTGTTGTACATTCTGTTGGTTTTAACAAATGTATAATGACACGGAATAGTTTCACTGCCTTGAAAGTCCTCTGTGCTGTTTCTATTCATCCCTCCTTTTGCCACAACCCTTAACTCCTAACTTGAAAGGTTTTGCTTTTCCCAGAATGTCCTATAGTTGCAATCATATGGTGGATATGTTCTTGGATGTTTTTTTTTTATTTATTTTAATTTAATTTTATTTTTTTAAAGATTTTATTAGAGAGAGAGAACTCGACGAGGGGGAGGGGCAGAGGGAGAGGGAGTTGCAGACACCTGCGCTGAGGAGGGAGCCCGATGTGGGGCTCCATCCCAGGACCCTGAGGTCATGACCTGAGCTGAAGGCAGATGCTTAACCGATTAACCGACTGAACCACCCAGACGCCCCTCTTCTTGAATGTTTAAAAAATTAAAATTCCAAGGTAATGGAATGTAGTGATTCAAGATATTCTCTGTCCTTTGTTTTGTTTTGTTTTGTTTGTGTTCATCAGTGTAGGATCTGATGACATATGCCTTACAGACTGAAAAAGTGTGATTTCTGTAGGCATTTGTCACATAGTGGGGAGGGTTGAGAACAATGACATCATGTACTGCTACCTAGCACTAACTATTGGTACCATCCTGGTCTAAGAGGTGGGTCCAGATAGACTCTCTAGCAATGAAAGTAGATAGTCTCAAGAGGTTATACTTTATAAAACCAGAATCACTAAAGTCACTAAAATCTTTCATACTTACGTGCAATTGGAAAGAAGGCCAGAGAGAGTCTGTTTGCTATGTTTTGCCATGCTGCAAAGTACACTGGCTATAGACCAAACTTTGTGATGAGATGTTTCATCCTAAACTTAACAGTCTGCTGAAGAGCTGGAGGAGTTCTGTTGTGTTACAGCAAAATAAATACAGTCTCTTTTAACTACACCTAGTAGTGGAAGTCCAGAAGAATCATGTTATTTAAGTTTGACATTGTCAGTCTATGATAATGATTCTGCTAATGATACCAGTTTCGGTCAGTCTCATAGGGTTTGGTTACAAGGTATCAAATTCTGATAAATACCATTCTCTTCTTGCATTTGGTAAATGTAGAGGAGAAAGTAAGATTTCTTAATGCATTAACTGCCTACCAATAATATAATTAATAGTCTTTCCAGTGTGGTTTCCAGGTGTGGTCTTGAAGGAATACTTTTTAACAAATCATCAGTCTTATACTTTTAATATTCTGTATTTTTCTATTGTTGATTTAAAATGTATTTTGCTTTTTTCATTAGTGGTGGATAAGATTTCTGAAGAGGAGTCTTTAAGCAGGTAGGATTTTTATGGAGTCTTTAAAATTACGTGTTAAATAAGGGAATGCAGAGAAAAGCATTTGTTGAGTTCTACTCTGGGCTAGACACTATATTATGTGCTTGACCTTTATTACTTATATAGTCATTACAACAGCTTCACAAAGTAGCTCTGCTATTGTAGCCTATTTTTTATTAGTCAGCTGTGGTGCAGGGAGGTTGATTAATGGACCTGTGATTGCATAGTTAATGAGTAGCAGACCCATGATTTGACTGTCAGCCTGTGTGACTCCCACATCCATTCTTTTGTCCCTCAGCAGCACTGGGATTAAGACACAGATCCTAGTCAGATCAACGCATTCAAATTTAGTTATGTGTTACCCCTGCTTTAGAGTTTTCTTAAGAAACCAGGTTCGTTCAAGCATTTGTCCTAATATATTTGACGACTAGTGATAACTAGAGGTCATTATTGCAGTGGTAACTAGTCTCTTGTTTTTACTGTCAAAGATTTTAGGGTAGATCTCAGTTACCTATGGCCACAGTACATAGCTTTTACACAAGCAAGACCTAATCAGGCAAATTCTTAGATATAGTGATGTCTGCTCTCCTTGAGAGGAATGATGTTTCCAGAAGTGAAGGATATGTAATCTAGGTGTAGACCATGTTACGTTAATTAAGTTTATCATCTATTTAGAGGCTATTTCTAAATGATTCTCTATTTACTGACTTCCCAGTCTAGTTTTCCCTTTAGGCTAGTACCCTTGACTAGTTCTTTGAAGCTTCTTTTTTTGTAGACCTTTTTCCTTTTCTCCATGACTTTTCTATAATCTTTTCTTGATTGTTTTTTTTTTACTTTGTTCTCTGCTTTTCTTGTTGTTTTAGTCCATTAATTTTTTCCATTTCTGCCAGCTAATTAGTCTCTGTTTTTCTCTAGACAAAATCAAAAGCACATAGAATTTCAGGATTTTAAGGAATCTCAGAGATGAATTAATCAAAATACCCTCTGGTACTGCAACCTATGTTTAACATCCTCACCAAGTGGTTGTTTAAATGGAGAATTTGAAACTCAAAAGAGATTAAAAGTGACTTACTTGGATATAAGTGACAGAAATGAGATTTAAATTCAGGTTTTTTCCTTTTTTTCATCTTGTAGGTGAATGTTTTAATAATTGAAAGATGGGGAGGGGGTCTTGTGAACACAGTGAAGGTGGATAAGGAAGGAATTAGCAGGAGAGGCCAAGTTTCAAGAAGAATAACACTGGGTTGGATAGTTTTAGAAAAGATGTCAGAATAGTGGGGTTTATAATAAGTTAGATAAAGATGAATTATAGGAATGAAGGATACACACACACACACACACACACACACACACACACACACACACAAAGGAATGAAGGACACAGGATATTGGGAGTTGTTTAGAACGGCATATTAAAATAGAGGGTTGAAGAGAATCTTGAGCAGCTTTTTTGTTTGTTGGTTTAATTGAACGAACTAGCATGCTTCAGGTTTTCTGTTGAGAGATATTAAAATCATTTGAGCCACTGGGAAGAATCTTTTTACAGCATATAAGAATGTGATATCATCTACTTGCACCCCAACTTACAGAGAGTGGCTTAGATCCTCTTGAGTAATAGGCGGAATGGAGATTCTACACAACATAGATGTATGGCCCAAGGTAGCGGTCTCCTCACTCCACCTCTTTTCTTAATTCTCTGATGCCCTGCCCATGTGCATGTAGGGTTTGGTGGGGTAGGACTGGCTGTCAAATCAGTAAGAGAGTTTTATTTGGGTAGTTGGTAACATGTCTATGTTGAGATGACTACATGGAGGACTGAATCTCCATTTAGCTTGTTCTCCAGGAGCAGGAAATGGCTCCTACTCTTGGTCATTTGAGCCTATCCTTGTTTTGGGAGTCTGTGCTTTCATAGGCTAAAGACTTAAAGGTTGGAGAGTACCACTGAACCCTGCAGAAGAGTGATAATAGGAGTGGGAACTCACAGAAAGAAAATACTAGGCAGTGTATAGGGAAATGGAGGCACAGCTACCCGGACTCTATTTTTATCGCAGTCTCTCTTCTTGGGTATCTGAGTGCCTGTGAAGGTTTTTAAGGTCTTGCTAGTTTATGTAGACCTAAATAAGGCAGGACCTGTGAAGGAAAAACTTTGGACCTTATAATTTTTAATCTTTTAATCTGGGAATAGTATTCCCACTAATAGCATTAATTTGTTCTTTAACATTTATATATTTATTTATTTCTTTTAATTGAAGCATAGTTGACCCAAGATGGTAAGTTAGTTTCAGGTGTACAAGGTAGTGCTTGAACAACTCTATATGTTACACCATGCTCACCACAAGTGTAGCTACTATCTGTTACTGCATAATGCTATTACAGTACCATTGACTATATTCCCTATGCTGTACTTGTATCCCTGTGACTTACTATAACTGGAATCCTGAACCTCCCATTCCCCTTCACCCATTGTGTCCGTCCCCCACCCCCTTCCCTTCTGGCAATACAGAATTCTCTCTATTTCTGGGTCTGTTTCTGCTTTTTGTTTGTTCATTTGTTCTGCTTTCTAGATTCTACATATAAGTGAAATCATACAGCATTTGTCTTTCTCTGACTTATTTCACTTAGCACAATACCCTCTAGGTACATGTGCATTGTTGCGAATGGCAAGATCATATTCTTTCTTATGGCTGAGTAACATTCTTGTGTGTGTGTGTGTGTGTGTGTGTGTGTGTGTAAGAGATACATCTGTTGATGGACACTTGGGTTGTTGTAAATGATGCTGCAATAAACATGGGGGTGCATATATCTTTTCAAATTAGTGTTTTCATTTTCTTTGGGAAAGTAAATAACCAGTAGTGGAATTACTGCATCATATGGTATTTCTATTTTTAATATTTCAGGGAACCTCCATACTGTTTTCACACCATTTTCTATCCCCATCACCAGTGCACAAGGGTTCCTTTTTCTCTACATCCTCACCAACACTTGTTTTTTTTGTTTTTGATTCTAGCCATTCTGACAGGTATAAGGTGATAATTCATTGTGGTTAACTTTTAAACAATTAACTTTCAAACATTTCAGAGAATTCCTTGCCTGTCACTCTTAGGTATGGGAACTGAGACTGGGTCTTTAGTAGGTATTTCACATCTTCGGAGAGGTGGAGGCAAAATAGATAATGAAAACCTTTTTAAAAACAGAGACCAAATTTTGAAAGACCTATACTCTAACAACTATAAAACATTGATGACAAATTGTGTCAAGACAGAAGAAGTGGAAAGACGTTGCATGCTCATGGATGGGAAAAACACATATTGTTAAAATGTCTATATTACCCAAGGCAATCTACAGATTTAATGCAATGCCTATTAAAATACCAACATTTTTCACACAACTGGAACAAACAATCCTAAACTTTGTATGGAACCACTGAAGACCTCGAATAGCCAAAGCAATATTGAAAAACAAATTGGAAGTATCACAATTCCAGATTTCCAGTTCTATTACAAAGCTGTAGTAATCAAAACAGTATGGTACTGGCAAAATACAAATATAGATCAGTGGAATAGAGAAAACCCCAGAAATAAACCCAAAACTATATGGTCAATTAATCTTTGACAAAGCAGGAAAGAATATCCAATGGAGAAAAAGCAGTCTCTTCAACAAATGGTGTTGGGAAAACTGGACCACTTTCTTTAAAAATAAACTCAAAAACGGGTTTAAGACCTAAATGTGACACTTGAAATCATAAAAATACATGAAGAGAGCACAAGCAGTAATCTCTCTGATATTGGCTATAGCAGTGTTTGTTTTTTTTTTTTTTCTCTAATTATTTCTCCTGAGGCAAGAGAAACAAAAGCAAAAATAAACTGTTGGGACTACATCAAAATCAAAAGCTTTTGCACAGCGAAGGAATCAGTCCACAAAATGAAAAGGCAACCTATGAATAGGAGAAGATATTTGCAAATGACATATCTGATAAAGGGTTAGTATACAAATATAAAGAACTGATAGAACTCAACACCCAAAACACAACCCAGTTTAAAAATGATCAGAAGGCATGAACAGACATTTTTCCAAAGAAAACATACAGATGGTCAACAGGCACAGAAGAAGAGGCTCAACATCACTCATCATCGGGGATGATGCAAATCAAAACTACAATGAGACACCACTGCACACCTGTCAGAATGACTAGAATCAAAAACACAAGACACAAGTGTTGACGAGGATGCGGAGAAAAAGGAACCCTCTTGGATTGTTGGTGGGAATGCAAACTGGTGCAGCCACTGTGGGAAACAGTATGGAGTTTCCTCAAAAAGTTAAAAATAGAACCACCCTATAATCCAGTAATTGCACTACTGGGTATTTACCCAAAAAATACAGAAACACCAATTCAAGGGGCTACATGCACCCCTATGTTTACTACTGCATTATTTACCAGAGTCAGCCCAAGTGTCCATTGATAGATGAATGGATAAAGAAGTGATATATATACACAATGGAATATTATTCAGGCATAGAAAAGAATGAAATCTTGCCATTTGCAATGAAATGGACGGAACTAGAGAGTATTATGCTAAGTGAAGTCAGTCAGAGAAAGACAAATACCATATGATTTTACTCATGTGTAGAATTTCAGAAACAATAAAAATGAGCAAAGGGGAAAAAAAAAAAAGACAAACCAAGAAACAGAGTCTTAATGATAGAGAACAAACTGATGGTTACCAGAGGGGAGATGGGTGGGGGAATGGGTGAAATAGGAGGTAGGGATTAAGGAATGCACTTGTCATGATGAGCACTGGGTGATGTTTGGAATTGCCGAATCATTATATTGTATACATGAAACTAATATAGTACTTGTATGTTAATGATACAGGAATTAAAACACAAACTTAGTAACAAAAACAGAGGCCAAATTTTAATTATATCAAGAAACTTCATTCAGTAAATAGATAGCTGACCTTTCATTCGATTTTTCTTTCTAATAAACTTGCTTTTGTTGTATGTTTTTGCTCTTAAGTATTTCCATTAAACCTGGTACTGATGATTCATGGCTTACATCAGATGCTGAAGACTTAAATTTTGGTATCCAGGTAAAGTACTCTCTTGTGCAATTTGTTTTCCTGCTCTGAATTTAGTTTGTATGTTATTTACTCTTAAAATTTAGCAGTGGCCTACCTATTATCATTTTATGTTTGTGATGGAAAGTTGGTCATAACAAACCATTTTGTAGAAATATGATGAGTTGAAAATTGTTTTTTTTTTTTTACTCTGGTAAATACTGAAGGTAGAGACTGAAAAAAGTGGGCTGGAAAATACATAATGACAGAAAATTATATTGGGAAAAGCTTTTCCATAATGGAGGAAATAAGATACTTGGTCAAGGGTAACGATTCTTACTGTGAGTTTTAAATTATGTTAACATGACTTTTCTTTCTTTCTTTCTTTCTTTCTTTCTTTCTTTCTTTCTTTCTTTCTTTCTCTCTCTCTCTCTCTCTCTCTCTCTCTCTCTCTCTCTCTCTTTCTTTCTTTCTTTCTTAATATGACGTGTATACTCATGCCTAAATGAAATCTATAGTGGATTCAATTATTGCGGAGATTTTTTATCTTGGACATTTTTTACCTTGGTAACATATTGTTTCAAAAAAGACTTTTTTCTCTATTTTTATCCTTTGTTCTACATTTAGACTAAAATAATATTAGAAATTGTGGAAATTCAGAAATTTAAATTGTTTCTCAAAATTTATATTGCAAAGGTATTCCACTGTGTTTTCAAAATAATTCCATTAAGAGTATACTTAAAACTTTATCTAAGTGAAGAATACATGTTTTGCCTAAAATAATAATCAGTTCTAGAGGCAGAGGCTCTTCATAGCCATATGATAAAATGTCCAATTTGAGAAATCTTTTATAGTATAGTTTTTAAAAATATCTACTCAATCTTTGTATCAGATTCTAAAATTTAAAATTTCATTCTTATTTAAATATTCATTTTAAAGCCCCTGCATCATTATAAGCTACTGGATGTTAGGAAACGTAATTGTGCATCTCCTAGAACGCCTAGAATAAAGTCTTGCTTGGAAGAAGCCATTTCATATTTTCTGAATGTGAATAAATGAGCAGACAGATGGAATTCTATATAATGGAATGTTATAAGTAATGTGCATAATGTGTCATAAATATATGAATTTTTAACAATATGGCTCAGATTTATATTCCTTTTTTAGTTTCTATAAACATTTTATTTATTATTTATTTGAGAGAGAGAGGGAGAGAGAGAGAGAAACAACAGAGGGGAGAGGGCCAGAGGGAGAAGCAGGCTCCCTGCCGAGCCAGGAGCCGGCGGACTCAGTCCCAGGAACCCGGCATCATGACCTGAGCCGAAGGCAGTCGCTTAACCAACTGAGCCACCCTCGCGTCCCAATTCTGCTGTTTTTATTCAAACAGAAATGAAGCAGAATTTATAAAAATTGCAATTATTTATAATGATAAAGTTAAACACGAAATATTTTTATCGATTAAAATTACGACAAACTAAGAGTCAAATGTTATAATTAATGAAAAAAAGTTCTGGGATGACTGGGTGGCTCAGTCGTTAAGCATCTGCCTTAGGCTCAGGTCGTGATCCCAGGGTCCTGGGATCGAGCCGCGCATCGGGTTCCCTGCTCGGCCGGAGGCCTGCTTCTCCCTCTCCCACTCCCCCTGCCTGTGTTCCTGCTGTCGCTGTCTCTCTCTCTGTCAAATACATAAATAAAAATCTTAAAACAATATATATATATATAAGCATTGAATGATGTTAAAGCATAAATGGGGATGCTTAGACTTTTCTCTGTCATCTCTGCATTTACGCATAAAAACTATTTCCTTATACTTTTTACGTGTAATTGATAAAATAATTATGTGCTAAATATAATAATACAGCATAATACAGTTCTGCTAATTTGCAAGCTTAACTTAATGAAAGCTGCGTAGTATTATTGCAGAAAACTGAGGCTTAGGAGTCATAAGGAAGTAGTTTGGGTTTTGAAATTAAGTTATTTAAAAAACTAAAGAATTACTCCAGGCCAAGCTATGGCCAGATGTGATTCTGTGGTGTATATGGATGTGCAAAATTCCTAATCAGATCTAGAAAGTTTGGGTTACAGTTTTTTACAACTTGGAACCTGAAAAGCTAATGCCTGGGACTTGAAAGCATTTTCTATGTGTGTGTGTGTATGTGTGTGTGTGTGTGTGTGTGTGTGTGTGTGTATATTTTAAGATTTTATTTATTTGAGAGAGAGAGAGTGAGTGAGCAGGAGGGAGAGGGAGAATCTGCAGCAGACTCCACTCTGGGCGCAGAGCACTACTGATACCAAGAGTTGGACGCTCAACTGACTGAGCCATCCAGGGGCCCTGAAAGTATTATATTTGGATTGTCAAGTGGATTTACAAGGAGCTTTGGGATTATAATAACAATTTGGTTTAGCGGTGTTTTATTTATTTATTTTTAAAAAGATTTTCTTTATTTATTTGAGAGAGAGAGAGAGAAAGACAGCGTGAGCTGGGGGAGGCGCGGAGGGAGAGGGAGAAGCAGGCTCCCCACTGAGCACATGGGGCTAGATCCCAGAACCAACTGAGCCACCCAGGCATCCCTGGTTTAGTGGTGTTTTAATAGGTAAAAGCCTTTTTGGATAGTTAAAATAGTATGCATTAAGTATCTTTGTGGCAGCCATACTTGTAGTAACATAAGTATAAAGTGATGATGACCTATTCTAAGGTGACAGACCATGGAAGGAGGTAAAAAGGGCCTGACCTCTTAGCACAGGCAGGTGCTACACAATGGTGCAAGCACCATATTCGAAGTCAAAAGATATGCTAGCATCCTGGTTCTGTCACTTGGTAGCTGTGGGATCCCAGAAAAACTTGTTTAACCTGTTTGAATGTCAGTGACCTCATTCATAAAAATGGTACTAATACCTACCTCTCAGGTATGTGTAATGAACAAATGTGGGAACAAATGTGAAAACACTTTGTATACTGTAAAGGCTGCTATAGAAATACAGGACAAAAATGATCACAGCAGTATTTAGTGATTTATTAAATATTGAGGACACTTTTTTTAAATGTGAAGATTTCTGAAGGACAATAAAATAAATGGCAGTAGTGTCAAGAAAAGAATGGCAAAGTTAGAACGGGCAGGTGGATTTCTAATTTGGGATATGTTAAGTTTCAGTGACATTGTATAGGTATACAGCTGACCCTTGAACGGGATGAGTTTGAATTGTGTGTCCACTTACACACAGACTTTTTTGATACAGTACAGTACTGTTAATCTGTTTTCCTTATGATTTTCTTAATAGCCTTTTCTTTATATTGTAAGAATCCAGTATATAATACCTATAACATGAAAATGGGTTAATTGACGTTACATTAATGGTAAGGTCAGCATTAGGTTATAATTTACTCTGACCTTCCATGCTCACTTTACAGAGTCCAGGGCCAAATGAGGATTAAGACGTAGATTAGATCTAGAGAGCAGATACGAGGTCTTCTCTTTGAATGTTTTGGTTTTTAATTTACATTTTTCCTATTTTAAGTCTAATTGCGTTTAAAGTAGGAAGTTCAATAGGAGATTAGTAGTTAAGTTTTTGGGGAATCAAAAGTTAGATGTGGATTTTTGACTGCACGGCTGTGAACGCCCTTAACCCTTGCATTGTGTAAGGGTCGACAGTATAGTGACTTGGTACTTGAGACCTTCTCAGTGAGATGATTTTATTTCTTTTTTAGAGAGAGAGAGAGAGAGAGAGAGAGCGTGTGAGAGGGGTGGGGAGGGGCAGAAGAAGAGGGAGAGAGAGAATCCCAAGTAGGCTTCATGCTCAGCACGGAGCCGGACATGGGGCTTGATCTCATGACCCTGAGATCGTGAACTGAGCTGAAATCAAGAGTTGGACACTTAACTGACTCTGCCACACAGGCACCCCCCTCAGTGAGATTTTATATGTTTTGACCTTAAATACATTTCTGTTATTGAATATCAGCTATGTACCAGGCTGTATAGGTTGAGGGGTTAGGCTGTAGTGGTAGGAGCAGAAAAAATAAGGAAACAGCAATCCATTGTAAGTTACTATAAGTGCTTTGTATAAAGAAAATGGAAATGTTAGGTTAGGGAATTTTGGGGGAGTTTGTCATTAGGATGGGGATGAGAATGGGAGTGGAATTTTGTTAGTCAGGAAAGATCTCTCTGAATGTGGCAAGAGCTGCCAAGTGGCGGATGAGAAGGACCAGTCGTGCCAGGGTCTTGGAGAAGGACATTCTAGACAGAGAGAACCATGGATCACATCTATGCATCATTTCACTCTTATGTCTTGGAATGACCAGGAAGCGGGAAGATCCGCCCCATTGTCATAATCATTGTTGTTACTGTTGGGTGTAGAAAAGAAAATGTGCATACTAAAATAAGTGCCTGGTACATTTTAGGTAATTAATAAATAAATGTTCTTATTCTTCCCTTAGGAAAGCTTAGACTTTTTGAAGAGTTTCATACCTGTATCTAAACTGCTTTGCTATTATTTAAATATAATTTCAAGAAAAGTTTTTTTCTTTCTTTGCCATTTCATTCAACCATTTATCCTATCAATAAAAATTCCAAGCCGTTGTTTATCTAAATGAAGCAACAGCTACCACAGTGTTCTATTTATACTCAAGATGATATACTCCAAGGTTTCTCATCATGTCCAGTATCTTCTTCTTTGAGCACTGAAAACGTTTCTGCCGTCAGGAAGAGTTTAAATTTGTAGCAAATATACTTATTAAAGAATTTGTTTAAATACATCTTTTTAATGTCCTTTTATTTTGGTGGGGAATGCAAAGGAGAGTTAGGTGTTTTGTTAGTTCCTGTTGAAAGGTACATACAAATCAGTCTTCTGTCTATGAAAGTATTTACTCTGGCCTTCCATGTTCGGTTTACAGAGTCAGTGGGCAAATGTAGATTAAAAGGTACCCTTAATCTAGAAAGCATATATGAGGTTTTGAGATGTTTTGGTTTTCAATACATGCTTTTCTTATTTGTAAGTCTGATTGCTGTTAACATCGGAAATTCAGATATTTTCTTAGAAAAGGATTCGGAAGTCTTTATGCAGCTCATTTTTGATGTTAATTTTAACAGAGTATTTCTGAGAGTCTTCCAAAGAAAGACGTTAAACGTTTATCTGGAGCTGCGGATCAGAAGGGACCACGTATATTAAATGAAGAAGTAGAAGGTAAGAATTGTATTTTATTAAAAAGTCACTTGATAGAATGTTAATTTAAAATGGGAATAGTGATTGATATGTTCTAATATCCAAAGAAAATCACCTATTAAACGCATAGAAAGGAGAAAGATGTGAAAAGGAGATAAATTGATATCTTATCAGGTGTCAGCAACAGATTAAATTGAGAGTGCCACTGCAGGAACTAAATTACTGGTTCCATTTCAAGATACTCTAAGACCTAAGGAACATCAGGAAATAAGAGGAAAAGAGCAAAAGAGGGAATGATGAGAAAGGCGGAGAGTACCGGGAGTAAATGAAGGGCAAAGGCAGCTCTTTATAGTGGAAGGTGGTAACATAAAATAATTCTTTAGAAGGAAGAGCAGAGTATTTGAAATGCAGGAAAAATATCAAGTGAGCTTCCAGTACCAAAGTTTGTCAGAGTAGTATGCCAAAATTTTTCCACTCTTCCTGATTTCCTCACTGTTGGGAAGACATTAAGGACCGGCGTAGCTGATTATGCAGAGCTATGTCCTAGTCGGCTATAAATGTATATATCTTAATGTCATACAAAATGGTGGCACTTCATAAGATAGTACCATTTAGTGCAAAATAAGAGAATTGAAAGGAAGAAGAGAGCAGGGTCAGTTAGGGGGAGATCAAGGAAGCTTTCGCCCTGATAAAAAGTCCATTAGAAAGTTTATGACTTTTTTTTTTAATTTTATTTATTTATTTGACACAGAGAGAGAGACAGCGAGAGAGGGAACACAGGCGGGGGGGTGGGAGAGGGAGAAGCAGGCTTCCCGCCAAGCAGGGAGCCCAATGTGGGGCTCGATCTCAGGACCCCGAGACGATGACCTGAGTTGAAGGCAGACGCTTAACAACTGAGCCACCCAGGCACCCTGAAAGTTTATGACTTTTAATACATTTTCAGTTTTGGAGAATCGATAGGAACTTGAGGCTTTTTCTAGAAGGTTAAGTTAAGGTAAAGGAATGTGGCAGCAGACTCCGTATGGACCAGAATTTCTCAAATTGTAGTGAATCATCCGAGACCTTGTTAAAAATGCAATTGTGAGCAGCAGGTCTGGGATTCTGCATTCTGACCTCTCAGGTGATGCCAGTGTTGGTGGTCCTTGGGTCATGTGCTCCGTACGTAGCAAGGATGTAGACTTCCCTATAGAGAAATCTGGAAGGGCCACTGGATAGTTCAAGACATAATAGGATCAAGGAAGAGCATGACTTTGTTTTTATTGCTGAGCATGTTTTTAGCTAGAGGGGAGCAAGGAGATGGAGAAAGAGAGGTTATAGATGTAAGATACTGCTGCCACACCAAGAGGAAAGAAGCGGTGGAGATAATCCATAATCAAAGGGATGTAAAAGCAGAACAGTCAAGACCGTAGATCCAGAAATTACTTTTTTTAAAGACTTATTTATTTATCTTAGGGAGAGAGAGAGAGAGAGAGAGAGAGAGAGAGAGCGCGAGCAACCAGGGCGAGGGGCAACGGGAGAGGGAGAGAGTATCCTTAAGCAGACTCCCTGCTGAGCCTGGAGCCCGATGCGGGGCTCAGTCCCAGGACCCTGACATCATGACCGGAGCTGAAATCAAGAGCCAAGACACCCAACTGACTATGCCACCCAGGCGCCCCCAGAAATTACTTTTGAAGAAGGTGGATAGTGAAGGGAAGGAGGGAAGAAAGAAAGTCGTGGTAGCTAGGAAATTTTGGAGTTGATGAGGAAACTTGAGAGAATTCACTTTAGATGGCTTGAGTGTATTTGCACTAAAGCAGATTAAATTACAGCTGCTCCACAAAGAATACTGAAAGCAGATGGAATGCTAAACTTGGGGTAAAACAGCCACTCATTCATCCTCCTGAGATCTATGGGACATCAAAGATCTATGTTGTATTGGTATTCATTATTCAAATGAGATTAATTTGAATATGGAAGCTTTGGCTGTTTTTCTTTTTTAAGATAGCTAATTTTTTGATATGATAGCTGTTTCAAAAAAACCTTTTAAAGACTAACATGATCTACCAAATCAAACTAATTTTGGAAACAAAAGAGATTATCGCGTTCATTCCCTAAATGCTAAAATTGTTATTATCAGTAAGTATGACACTGATTTTGAAATACAAAAGATTTTCAGTATCTAAAAATTCTGTGGCGATTAAATTGATTTTTTTTCCATTTTGGTAGTCCTATTTCCATACTGAAAGCGTATTATACATTATTTCCTTTTTTTCCCCAAGATTTTATTCTTTGAGAGAGAGAATGAGAGAGAGAGAGAGTATGAGAGGGGGGAGGGTCAGAGGAGAAGCAGACTCCCCGCTGAGTGGGGAGCCCGATGCGGAACTCGATCCCAGGACCCTGGGATCATGACCTGAGCCGAAGGCAGCCGTTTAACTGACTGAGCCACCCAGGCACCTCCCTTTATTATTTTTAATGAATAAATGGAATACTGGTTTTAAGGAGCACTATATTATTTAAAAATAATATGTGGAAAGTCAGTTTTCATTCTACTAAGATACTCAGTCTATTGATTAACCACATCTAATGTGTGCTCTACTTAATGTACCAGTTAATTCCATGCCTTTTATCAGTCATGTGATCAGGTCTGTACTCATAAATCGTACAATATTTTTTTCACCCCTGTAGTTTTAGGTTCTTTCTTTACTTGTAGAATTAACACTGTGTTTTCAAAAGATTTTCAATGATCTCCTAGAGTAGTGAGTACAGGCAAGAAATGCAAAGTTATTTACCTCTGCAAGTGACTTGTTTGCTGTTACTTCTTCCCGAGCTTGGTAGATTCAAGAAGGAGGACTTCTAAAATACCTACAGGTTCCTGTAACAAAGGAAGATCTGAAACAAAAATTAGAAATACAAGCAACTTAAAACAGTTCATGTGGATTGTTTCTCTTCTCTCTTGATGCCTTTTATAAAGTAGTGAGCAAAGTTAGTTCTCTAGGGACCCACGATTGTGTGCTTATTCATTTAATACAGATTTATTCTGTACTGTGCCCTGATAATTTTATATCCTCAATATTTCTGGACCCATTCTGTCAGTTCAGGTGTACTTCATCTTTATTTTGCAGTACTGCCTTGTAATTCATCTCCCATCTTGTGTGACAGTGCCCCTCAAATTCATCCCTCTCCACGGCATTTAGAGTGATCTGTCTCAAATGTCAATATGACTAGGAACCACTGTTGAAAATATATTTGTGTCCAGGTATCTTAAACTTACATATAAAGCTTTCATAATCTTGACTTCTGCCAAACTCTCTAGCCCTTTCTGCCGTCTGCCCTTTTCTCTGGCATTCTGAACTGCTGCTGATGTCTTCCTCTTAGATCCCTGTATTACCCTGTTGTGTGCTTCTCTCCCTTTTAGACAAATATTTACCCTGTCGTGTGTTCTCTCCCTTGTCTTCCTACAGCCTTGCATACTCTCCCTGTTTTCCTCCCTCTAATCCCTTTGAATCTGGCTGACCTCACTGTTTTCAGTTTCGGTTCAGGCATTATGTCCAGGAAAACCATTCCTGACACCTTTTATCTACGTGCTTCTTGAAACCTGGGTGCCTAGCACTTACTGGGAACTCAGTAAATAATTACTGAGTAAAATGAAGACAGTTTACATAGAGATGACTTAAGAGATTGCCCCATATAGGGGCACCTGTGTGGCTCAGTCGGTTGCGCGTCCAACTCTTGATTTCGGCTCAGGTCATGAGCTCAGAGTTGTGAGATCGAGCCCCTGTGTGGCTCAGTGCTGGGCTTGGAGCCCGGTCAAGATTCTCTCTCTCTCTCTCTCTCTCTCTCTGCTCCTCCCCCTCTCTAAAAAAAAGAGAGAGAGAGAGAGAGAGATTGTCCCATATAGTCCAGGAGCCAAAGAAATAGATATAGAAAGAAGTAATTTACAGTTCAGGTGGTGAAGATACACTAGAAAAATCTGTAAAGTACTAAGGTACCCCTGAAGAAAGAGACACCTATTAATCTGGGGAAGACTAGCCATAATCAAGGATGACTTTACATAGCAGTCTGTGTCCTAAAAGATGTGAAGAAATTTATCAAGTAGGAGAGGAAAACATTTCAGGAATGTTTACACTCAGCAGCGACATACACCCATAGGAAGCTTGTACACTAATAAAGGCATAAAAAATCCTAATAATTTTGGAAACCATGAATAATGTTGTAGCTGAGGCTTTGGGTGTTAAGAGGTGCTGTTACAAGGTAAAGAATAGTCTGTTGTGATTTTACATGTTTCTGCTGCATTTTAAAATTTTGTTTCTGAGTGTTTTGTTCATTGATGTGAGGTGGATGAACTTGTGAATGAATCGTTGAGATGTTTGTATGTCTTTAACCTGGTGACATTTAGTATTTCCCAAATGGTTTGTTGAAGTTTCCGGTAATTAAAAGTGTTTCTTAAAGTAAATATTCAGCTAAAGATTAAGTTTAATTTGAACTATCAATAGATGAAATGTTATTTTCTGTTTTTAAGAAGGATATAGCTTTTATCTAACCATTCTCAGTAGTCCATTTTAACTAAATATATAGATTTGCCAGGAGAACGAGACTTAGAAAGGACATCAGAGGAAGAGCAAAAAAGACTTGATGAAAGGGACAATAAGCACTTACAGGTATGTAAAAAGTTAAATTTAAATGTAAATTTCCGCTTTTATATTGTTTTTCCTGCTTTAATAACGTAACATAGTTCAAATGAAATTATCTTTTGAATGGACATATTGAAGTCAATAGATTATAATTTAATATTTAGTTTTTATAAAATTTTACAAGTTACAAACCTTAAACTATTGTTAGAATTTATAGTAACTTATAGCTAAACTTCATCCTTGGAATTGAGAGGAAAAAAAAATTCCTGAACAGTGTTTGCTTCTTCCATTTTTGTCACTTTTTATGTGATAAAGAAGGTAACACCAAATATTGAATCATATGTTTAAACAGTTGAAATTATGAGCAGCGTAATAATGATGACTACTGACTTAGATCCACGTAGAAGGAGTAATTATCCTCAGTGGTTCCAAATGTGCAGTTCTGTATTGCCCATCACTAATGCCAAGATTAAAGATTTATTTTGCCTTGTGATCTCTGTGTAGTTGACTTCAGAGAGTGGGGTCATAAAGTCAGCACAATTGCCAATTGCCTAGAATCCCACCTTCCAGGATGGGACCTTTGTAGTTGGGTAATAAACCATAACTCTTTCAGTTATTTCATTTCAGCGTAGGAAATCAGTATTATTAACATTTTTCTTATCCACTCTCAGTGGACATTATATTAGAGCTGGATAGAAGCAGATAATTATAGTGATGTATAACACTATCATAGTATATAATTTGAATTAAGATTTAGGAATTTTCTTTCTGATTGATGTTAATTGATTTTGGCTCCTAATAACTTAAAATTTGCCTATTCTCTAGTTATTAGTCTTTAAAGAAAATCCTCAAATGCACGGTAGGGGCTATGTAAGGTATGGTGAGGTAAAATGTTTTTAAGTTTGTCACATTAAAAATAATGTAATTCATTTTTTGGTAGATGGAACATGGAATGAATTGTTTATTTCCAAAAAACTGACAAAGTTAAGTTGATGGATTTATGTTTTTCTTCTGTCTTAAGCTAGGGCGAGTTATTTTTCGCTTCTTTGTTACAATCCAGTGACTTGGGAGCAGCTTAACATAGATTAAGAAATCTAACAGTTAAATTTTAATTATTTTCTAATTTTTCTTTGTCCATACTTGATTACTTAAGGATAAAGTTATTTTACAAACATGTATCCTGGCAGAAAAGACATCTGAAAATCAAACCAAGCAAATTAATGTTCCACTTTTGCATCTGCAAAAAAAGTCTCGAGAACCAGAGATGAATAAGAACTGTACAGATAGAGAGGCTCGTGTAGCTGTATATTCAGAACATCCTCCTGTGCAAAAGCATGAGGAACTCTGGATCAAACAAGGCAAATTAGAGTGGAAAAACAATTTAAAACTCATCACCAGTGAGTTAAAGCGGAAGTTTGGTAAAACTTGTCAAAGACACAAAATTCCTCCTTATCCTAAGGAAGAGTCACTACATGGTAACTTTAAAGAAGGAGCAAACGTAATGGAAATACCTTCTAACTTGACAAATGACAGACTCGATTGTGAGAAAAGGGATACATTTGCAGTGCCTGTCCCTCTAGTATTTCAGGCATTTGCTGAACAAAAAACGTCTAGTCTCAAATATGCTTGGCAGTCATCTTCTGATTTTACTTTAAGTGAAAATAAATCGGACTGTGAAAATGGTCACAAACCAGACACTGAGCATGTTTTTAACAAAAATAAGAGTTTTAAAAGTGATACAGAAAATAAAAAAGTAAGGAACCCACTCGCTATGTTTGAAGTGAAAGAAGACCAAGAGCTTGACATGCCAATGGCAAAAAGTATGAACCAAAGTAGCACTAATTCTAAATTAGAGATGGGACATATACCTCAGTCTAGTCATTCGGAAAGCCTTTGTGACAAAAGGTTTTCCAGCTCCAATGAGGTGAGACAGATGGCTCAAATAAAAAGGCACAATAGTTCTGCTGTTACAGACACTTACAAGAAGACAAAAGACTTGTTCCGGAAGCCATTCTGTGCAGATAATGACAGTACTAATAACTATAGAAGTATGGAACCCGAAGTAGAAAATGAGAGTTCTTCTCCACCATGTAGTTACGGAACATCAGAAGTATATCTAAAAGAAGAAATACAGCAAGATGTTCAAAAGGTTAAGAACGAGATAGGCATGTTACAGATAGACTTCCTGGATTTGGAAAAAGAGAAAGTTCAACTTCAAAAAGAGGTAAGAGGTTCACTTTGCTGCTGCTCTTTTGTTTTTTTCTCTTTATCAGTTATCTGAGTCATTTTGATTTTCCACTTAGGAGAAGAGATCGTGTATAAAATGGGGTTGTCTAAATACGTGATTGTGTTCGGAAATAGCTTATTTCTGCTATCTAAATGATAGGAGTGCAGGAAAGCATTCTTATGATTTGTTTTCCTTAGGTTTCTCCGTCAGTCTCCCAAGTGGCATGTGAACTTGGGAACGAATTTAGCTATGCACCATGTGACCTCATGAACCCGAGTAACCGTAAAGAAAATTCCTTAAAAAATGCAATTATCGGGGAGCCTGGGTGACTCAGTCGTTAAGCATCTGCCTTCGGCTCAGGTCATGATCCCGGGGTCCTGGGACGGAGCCCCGCATCGGGCTCCCTGCTCATTGGGAAGCCTGCTTCTCCCTCTCCCACTCCCCCTGCTTGTGTTCCATCTCTCTCTGTGTCTCTCTCTGTCAAATAAATAAATAAAATCTTTAAAAAAAAAAAAACTTAAAAAAAATGCAGTTATCTTGGCACGTCTGGGTGGCACAGTCGAGCATCCGACTCTTGGTTTTGGCTTGGGTTTTGATCTCAGGTTCGTGAGATTGAGCCCCACGTTTGGCTCTGTGCTCAGTGTGGAGTGTGCTTTAGTTTCTCTCTCCTTCTCCCTCTGCCCTTCCTGCTCATGCTCTCGCTCTCTGTCTCTCAAATAAATAAATCTTTAAAAAATATATAATAATCTCTAGTGTTTTGTTTTTTTTTTTAAGTTTTCTTTCTTTATTTATTTGAGAGAGCGCGCACGTGTGTGCACGAGCATGAGCCGGGGGAGAGGCAGAGGGAGAGAGAGAGGGAGAAGCAGACTCTGCTGAGCAGGGAGCCTGACATGGGGCTCCATCCCAGGCCCCTGGGATCATGACCTGAGCTGAAGGCAGACGCTTAACCGCTGAGCCATCCAGGTGCCCCATCTCTAGGGTTTTTATTTTTATCTATTGGCTTAAATATAAACTGCGTTTCCATAAACAATAAAATGGGAAAGAAGCAATGACTAAGAGAAAAGATATAAACAAATATTTCAGCTAAACCTATTTATTGTTTCAGTATGTGCAATCTTTTCTGCTTTGTACTCTTGGAACTTAGAATTCCAACAGGACCACGTTGAGATATTTTTAATAACAAATATTTGGATTATCACTTTCTTCCTCCACATTTTTTAAAAACAGACTCTTTTTTTAAGATTTATTTATTTATTGAGAGAGCATAAGCCAAGGGGAGGGCTAAAGGGAGAGAGGGAGAGACAGAGAGAGGTAGGTAGACTCCCCACTGAGCATGGAGCCTGATGCGGGGCTCAATCCCACAACCTCGAGATCATGAGCTGAGCCAAAATCAAGAGTCAGAGGCCCAACTGACTGAGCCACCCAGGCGCCCCCCTCCACTTTTTTTGGTCACCATTCTCACATGTTTCTGTTGAGTCAGACCTTCATATTATGTTTAATAAAGTATGGTACATTTTGACATGTATGATTTTTATAATGTAGGTAGCAGAAACCTTCAGAAACCTTCAGTATTTAACTCGAAGGGAGAAAATGGACTTTTGAGGTGAATTGAGTTTTAAAAATAGACAAAAATCTAGAGATATCCTCCTTTAAAAGAAGAAGTAGCTAAGCACCGTGTCCCCAATTAAGATATGAAATTACTGTGCCAGTGTCATACTTTTAATGTATCTGATTAATTTAATGAATGTGTTTGATAACTTACCTGATTCAGCATCAAAGAATTGTATCATCTCTTTCGGTGCCATAAGATGCTAGGTAATGCCACTTTAGGAACTTTGGACCAAATTAACCTTTTTTTGGTTTTACTCCCATTTATCAGTGGAAAACAGGATTAAAGTTGATAATTACTTTTATATCCTCTAGCTATAAAATTTTATGGTTTTTGAATGTGGAATTTGGGGAGCATTACTCATTTCCCAAAATTCTACACTAACAGTTTCACTCTGTTCTTTTTGTGTTGTGGTGAACTTTGGTTCATATATTTTAATGAACACTGTCACTTTTTTGATAGCCCTAGGATCCAAATGAAAAAAAGAATTGTAAAAGGTAGTTGGGGAAAAAATAGCTCAGTGTAGAAAGAGGAAAACTTCTGTTTGTTCCTGGAGCACCACAATGTCACATCCTTTAAATCTGGCTGTTTTTGCAAAATCCAGGTGGTAAGGACAGAAGATGACACATTTTGTGTCTTTGTCTTTTTATTTCTTTGTATCTGCTGGTCAGATGGGGTGGGGTGGGGAATGGTAGGGAGCAAACCGTGGATATGAATACAAAATTAAGAAAGCCCTTTTTCAAATTTGGGAAAATTCTGTTTTAATTAATTAATTATTTTTTAAGATTTTATTTGTCAGAGAGAGAGAGAGAGAGAGAGAGCACAAGCAGGAGGAGCGGCAGGCAGAGGGAGAAGCAGGCTTCCCACTGAGCAAGGAGCCTGATGCGGGCCTCGATCCCAGGACCCTGGATCAGACCCGAGCCGAAGGCAGACGCTTACCCAGCTGAGTCACCCACGCGTCCCAATTCTGCTGTTTTTATTCAAACAGAAATGAAGCAGAATTTATAAAAATTGCAATTATTTATAATGATAAAGTTAAACACAAAATATTTTTATCGATTAAAATTATGACAAACTAAGAGTCAAATGTTATAATTAATGAAAAAAAGTTCTGGGATGCCTGGGTGGCTCAGTCGTTAAGCGTCTGCCTTCGGCTCAGGTCGTGATCCCAGGGTCCTGGGATCGTGTCCCGCATCGGGCTCCCTGCTCAGTGGGGAGCCTGCTTCTCTCTCTGTCTGCACCTCCCTCCTCCTGCTTGTGCTCTCTCTCTGATAAATATATAAAATCTTGAAAAAATGTATAATTAATGCAAAAAGTTCTTTTTAATGAATAAAGTAGTAACAATTATCCTTAGTATCAAATTTCCATTAAAGATTAATGAAAAGAAGAGACAGCAAAGTAATGGGATGGCAGTATTCGAAAACGTGTGTGTTGTCGCTGCTGCTGCTGCTGGACTAATTCCACAAAGAGAGAGTGGAAAAACTGAAAACCACCTCTTTCCTTTTGGGAAAAAGGAAGATTCTGATGGGTAAGCCTATAGCAATATTTAAATAGTAGGTAATTATTATTTTCCTATAAAACAAATTCTAGTTGGAGCTAACATTCATGATTAACAAATTTTATATTTTTAGTAGGGCTATTCCGTCCTGGGTGCTAATCAGAAAAATGCAAATAACGAGATATCATTTTTTGCGGTCATTGTGATAAATATTTTATTAAAAAAATAATACCCAAAGTTAGCAAATGTGAGGAAAAAGGCATTCCTATACACTGTTGTTAGATGAAATTGGTAAATCCTTTCTGAAGGGTGATTTTAGCAGTGTGTTTCAAAAATTTTAAATATGGTGTCCTTTTTTTAAATTTATTTTTTTTTAAGATTTTATTTCTTTATTTGACAGACAGAGAGAGACACAGCGAGAGAGGGAACACAAGCAGGGGGAGTGGGAGAGGGAGAAGCAGGCTTCCCGCGGAGCAGGGAGCCCGATGTGGGGCTCGATCCCAGCACCCTGGGATCATGACCTGAGCTGAAGGGAGACGCTTAACAACTGAGCCACCCAGGCGCCCCTCTTATAGAATTTTAATATGACTAATTATTTTGGGTATATCCTAGAGTTAGATGATTTTTATCAAGCATGAAATATTGCTCTTCAAACTTAATAGTGTTTCTGTGGTCTTTCTAAGCATGAGAAAAAATGATTATCAGGTTATATAGTGTTATATATATATATATACACTACATCTAGAAAATTTTTAAGGAGTCTTTTGGTTGTATAATTTTGTGAATTATTTAATGCCTTGGTCTGCCTTTTTTTTTTTAAAGATTTTATTTATATTAGAGAGAGAGAGTGCGTGGTGAGGGAGAGGGACAAGCGGACTTGGCACTGAGAGCAGAGCCCCAGGCGGGGCTCGATCGCACAACCGAGAGATCATGACCTGAGCCAAAATCAAGAGGTTTAACCGACTGAGCCACCCAGGTTCCCCCTTGGTCTGGCATTGTTTTAAAAAACATTTAATGCTACATGTATGTAATTTAAAAAACTATATTACAAAATATATTACAAAAATACTACGTCATCATTGTGTAAGGATTGAACCAAACAAGAAAATTAAATCATCTATGATCTTTCCTCTTAGCTATGAAATCCTTAAAAGAACCATGTACACTCACTGATCCAGATTTACCTCCCATTCACTCTTGAATTCTGTCTAGTAATTTTCACTCCCACTACTCCAGAATTGATTTTACAAAGGTTTCCACTGATTTTCATTTTAATAAATCTAGACATAATTTCTTAGATCTCATTTTATTTAACCTATCAACAATATTTGACCCAACGGAGAACTCTCTCCTCCAAAATTCTGTCTTCACTGAGCTTCCAGGATCTCACTCACTCCCCTGGTTTTCCCCCTGCCTTCCTAGTCTGTACATCTCAGCCTGATTTGCTGCTTTCTCCTCATCCCCCACCTCTTACTTACACATTGACATCTTCCAGGAATCAGTCCTTGATTTTCCTTCTCTTGACTTTTACTATCTTGTGTATTCTAATGATCTTCAAGTTTCTATCTCCAGCCCAAATCTCTCTGTGTAATTCCGGACCTACATATTAAACTGCCTATTTGATGTCTCTTTGGGATAGCTCTTGGGTCTTACGAACTTAACATGTCCAAAATCGAACTACTGATATTCTTTCTTATACCGGCCCTTCTTGTCTGTCCTAATTGAGTTAATGACAATTCTTCCAGTTGCTCTGCCAGAAAACTTGGTATCATCTTTGACTCATGTCTTTTTCTTTTTCATACATGTCACATCTAATCTGTCAGCAGATCTTGTCAGGTCTTCCTTCAACATATATCCAGAAGCCAAACACATCTTCCATGACCAAGCCACTATCATCTGTTGTGTGTATAAGTGTAATAATTAACTAATTGGTCTTCTTGTTTGTTCTTTTGTCTTTTCTCTGTTTCCATTAATTCTGAACACAGTGGATCTATTAAAATGTAAGTCAGATTATGTCTTCCTCTGCTCAAAACCCAATTGCCTCCTATTTCACTCAGAGTACATGCCAGAGTTCTTTGTAACACCTACAAGGCCTTGTATGATCTGTTCATCTTGGTCTCTCCCTATCCCTTACTGCCTCACTCCTATTTTCTGTCCCTTTCACGCTGTCCAGCCACACTGAATTTCTCACTTTTTTCCCCTCACTACAAACACTTCGAGCATCCCTCTGTCCTTGCTGTTGACTCTGGAGTGCTTTTCCCTCCAATACCCTCATGGCTTCCTTGCTCCTTGCTCCTTCCTTTCCCCCCTCCCCTTCAATTTTGTGCTTAAAAGTTACTTTCTTAGCAAGGCCTTTCTTGGTTATCCTGATTACCTCTTTCCCTATGGCACATCAAAATTTGATTTCTCTGCTTTAGTTTTCCTCCTCTAGTACTATCTTGCCTGTGTAGTTTATTGTATTGTGTTTACTTCACTCATGAGTAGGATTTTTATCTGTTCATCGCCACATCCTCAGGGCCTAGAAAACGTCCTAGCGTATACAGTTCTGTTCAGCAAATGTTTATTGAGTGCATGGAGTTTCACCTGCATGTATTGTTTTTTAACATAATACTCTCACTTAAACAAAAAGAAAGTTTGATATGGGTCCATTCTGACAATTTAATCTGTCAGTTGTATGCATTTTTTTTTATTTTTGGGGGGCCCAATGTTGTGGTTACTTGCTATTTATTCTTTTACTGGTATTTATGCTAGTTTTAATTATGGTAAAGTGGATCAGAGGAATAGCAAACTTCATTTATATTTTATTAAGGAAAACGAAATATGGTGGCAAATTATAGGACTTTAAAAATTCTTGCCAAAAGATTATGAGCCCTCAATATCTGAAATAAAAAGATGAAGTTGGAATTTATTGGCTACTAGTAAGATAGACCTATGCTGGTCACTTAGAGTCTTTTCTGACAGAGCAGTCTGCTATTCTTATATAGGGTTTTGGGAAGAGTAGAGTTTAAGGTTTGGGGGACTTTCAGAGAATTAAGTGGTTTGTCATCATGTGAAACACCATGGTAATTTGGATGAGACTGTTGTTGATTGGTTGGCACGTGAGGCATGTGTATGGAATGGTTTTGTCTCCTACTGGCTTTCTTTGAGAAGGGAGGAGCTGACACTGGTTGGTTGGTGAGTGAGGCCAGTGGGCGTTGATCAGTCACACACATTTAAAACTGGTTGTGCTGGCTTCTTTTCCCATGGCTTCATATTTGGGTCCCCCCCCCAGGTTTGAGGTGACTTTAACTAGATGTTTTCTATTTAAAAGTTGCTTCTATCAACTGTGTTCAAAATGAAAGCTATTTCATATTCTGTAATTATAGGTTTATTTTTGAGATTTGGGTTAAAAAGAATTGTTTAATAATTGCCTTCAGGAAGATCCTTCTTTTTTGGATGTTAAATTTTAACTAGAAGAGTTATCTGTGTAACAGTTTTAAAACAATAATTGCTAGCTCTGTTTTTGTTTCCAGTGCTCTTAGGGGCTCATGTTCAATTCCTAAATTAATAATCTCCTGTGGGAACTTTCATTCTTTTTGTAAATTTAGGTAGCTATATGCTGCTAATATTCTCTTGCATACATTTAGTCCATGAAAAAGTAATTATAATTTTCTGTTGGTAAATCTAGCTTTTTATATTAGGATTAAATACTTGGCTAAAAGTATACAAAAGTCACCAAATCATTTTCTTTAAAAAAATTAAAATTTTTTTAATGTATTTGTAAGAGAGAGAGAAAGAGAGCGAGAGTGAGCACACAAGCAGGAGGGAGGGGCAGAGGGAGAGGTAGAAGCTCAGTGGGGAGCCTCATGCAGGGCTAGATCCCAGGACCTGGAGATTATGACCTGAGCCAAGGCAGACACTTAACCGACTGAGCCACCCAGGCACCCCCAAATCCTTTTATTTTCAAACAAAATTAACCAGGTTATTGCTATTTTTGAGTGATATATATAATGACAGATGAGTATTTTTGAATTTTCTCCAGATTTATTGAGGTATAATTGACAGATAACTGTGTAAGTCTAAGGTATACGTATATTAATTTAATACACTTTTATATTGTAAAATGGTAAGAGTGTTAATAACTCCATCATCTCACATAATTATCATTTCTCTTTTAGCAACCCTCTTAGCAACTTTCAAATATATAATACAGTATTGTTAACTGTAATCACCATTCCGTACATTAGACCCTCAGAACTTACTAATCTTGTAACAGGAAGTTTGTATCCTTTGGCCAGTATCTACGCATTTCCCACAGCCTCCTACCCCTGGCAAGCAGCAGGGTGTAAATTTGTTGTTGTTTTTTTAAGATTCTACATGTAAGTCAGATCATACAGTATTTGTCTTTTTGTGTGACTTATTTCATTTAGCATAATTCCCTCAAGGTTCATTTCTGTTGTCGCAAATGGCAGGTTTCCCTCTTTTTTGTGGCTAAAATATTCCATTGTAAATATATACCACATTTTTTAAACCCATGGATCCACTGATGGACACTTAGGTTGCTTCCCTGTCTTGGCTATTGTAAATAATGCTGCAGCAAACAGGGGTGCAGATACCACTTCGAGATGATGATTTCGTTTCCATCAGATATGTTCCCAGAAATGGGATTACTGCAGCATATGATAGTTCTATTTTTAGTTTTTTGAGGAACCTCCGCAGTGTTTTGTATAGCGGCTGTACCAATTTACAGTCCCGTAATGGTGTACAAGGATTCCCTTTTCTGTACATCTTTGCCAGTGGTATCTCTTGTCTTTTTGATGAAAGCCCTTTAACAGGTGTGAGGTGATAGATATATGATTGTGGTTTTGATTTGCGTTTCCCTGATGAATAGTGATGTTGAGCCCCTTTTTCGGTACCGTTGGCCATTTGCATATCTTCTGAGGAAAGTTGTCTGTAAAGGTGCTTTGCTGAGTTTTTATTTGAAGGATTTGTTTTTTGCTGTTGAATTGTATGAATTCCTCATATATTTTAGATATTAGCCTTTTTTCAGATATGTGGTTTGCAGATATTTTCTTCCATTCTGTAGGTTGCCTTTTCATTATGTTACTTGTTTCTTTAGATTTTACTTAAGTTCAAGTTAGTTAACATATATTGTATTATTAGTTTCAGGGCTGGACTTTAGTGACTCATCCCTCGCATGTAATACCCAATGCTCATCACAAGTGCCCTCCCTAATGCCCATCACCCAGTTACACCGTCTTCCCACGCACCTCCCCTCCAGCAGCCCTCAGTTTGTTTCCTATAGTTAAGAGTCTCTTATGGTTTGCCACCCTCTCTGTTTTTATCTTATTTTTCCCTTCCTTCCCCTATACTTGACGTAAATGGAACTAGAGTGTTGCTTGTTTCTTTTGCTGTGGAGAAACATTGTTCCATTGTTTTTGCTTTGGTTGCTTGTACTTTGGATGTCATATCCAAAATCATTGCCAAGATCAATGTCAGGGAGTGTTTTCCCTGTTTTCTTGTAGGAGTTTTATGGCTCAAGGTTGTACATTTGAGTCTTTGATCCAGTTTGGGTTAATTTTTGTGAGTGATGTAAGTTAGGGGTCCAGTTTCATTCTTTTGTATGTGAATATGCAGTTTTCTCAGCATCATTTATTGAAGAGATTATCTTTTCTTCTCTTCACTATATGCATGGGTTTATTTTTGGGTTCTTGATTCTGTTTCATTGGTCTTTGTGTTTGTTTTTATGCAGGTTCCATATACTGTTTTGGTGACTACAGCTTTGTAACAGTTTGAAAACAGGAAGTGTGATGCTTCCACCTTTGTTGTTCTCTCTCACGGCTGCTTTGGCTGTTTGGGGTCCTTTTTGTTCCATACAAATTTAAGGATTGTTTTTCCTATTTCTGTGCAAAATGTCACTGGAATTTTGACAGAGATTGCATTGAATCTGTAGATGGCTTTGAATAATGTGGATGTTCAATATTAATTTTTCCAAACCATAAACAACGAGGTATCTTCCTATTTGTGTCTCTGCTCTCTCTTTTGAAAGTTTTAAAATTTGAAAATTTTAAATTCACAGATTTTTTTGATCCATTTTCCTGTCAGTGATTTCTATTGCTTTTTTGCATTTCATTCACTATATTATTCAGCTCCAGAATTTTTGTTTAATTCTTTTTTACTATTTCCAGCTCTTTTCTAAAGAAAAGATTTTACATATTTATTTGAGGGAGAGAGAGAAAAGAGCAGGTCGGGGGAGGGACAGAGAGAGGGTGAGAGATTCTCAAGCCGACCCGGGGCTCGATCCCACGACCCTGAGATCATGACCTGAGCTGAAATCAAGAGTCAGACACTTAACTGACTGAGCCACCCAGGTTCCCTTCCAACGCTTTATTAAACTTCTCATTTTATTCATACAGTGTTTTTCTCATTTTATTGAATTGGCTTTTTTTTTTTTTGGTAAAGATTTTATTTATTTTAGAGAGAGCGTGTGTGTGAGTGGGGGGAATAGCAGAGGGAGAGGGACAAGAAGACTCTGCACTGCGTGGAAGCAGGATGCACAGCTGGATCTCATGACCCTGAGATCATGACCTGAGACAAAACCAAGAGTCAGACGCTCACCTGACTGAGCCACCCAGGCAGCCCTGAATTGGCTTTTTGTGTTTTCTTGTAGGTCATTAAGTTTCCTTAAAACTGCTATTTTGAATTCTTTTTTGGATAAATTACAGATCTCCATGTGTTTGAGATCAATTACTGGAAGATTTGGTGTCCTATATCCTTGACTTTTTATATTCTTTGAAGTTTTGCATTGCTGTCTTTGCATTTGAAGTAGCCTTTGATGACTACCTTTCCAGTGTGTCCAAACCTGATATTTTTTTTGCTCTGGTGGTGTGCTGGAACTTTTCTGCAGGAAATCTGGTGTTCCAAAAAGTCTCTCTCATCCATGGGTGATTATCTAAGACCGTGTTTTCCAGGGGCTCCCAGATGTGGCTGAGAGGAAGGGGCTGGAACCGGTTTATGGGCTGTTGCTGGGTCCACAGCTGGGAATGTAGTGAGTGTGCCCGTCACCTGATGCATGGGTAGGCACGACTTTTCCGAGGTCCCTTGCTGTATGGTCCTTGATTCCACAGCTCCTACAAAGAGATCCATAGCAGTTTTGTCCCCACAAATGACACTGTATTGTAGTTGTATATGTATCTGTCTTTGAAGCAAGGGATGTGTATTTCCTTGTATATGGTTGGATTTCATAACTGTTCTGTGAATTAATAAATGCCAATTGAGCTGGCTAACAGAATTTTACAAAAAAATTGTTTTTATTCTTTACCCGTAAAATTATTAGAAAACATTGGTTTTTTAATGGATATTTTAACTGGATTTTTAAAAGTAGTGATCCTGGTTTGCATATGAAGGAAGTAAGGAAAGATGAAAATGAAAAATGGACATCAAAAGTATCTGTGATTACGCCAGGGCTTGAGAAGGCCGATTCCCTAACTTCGTGTCCACTACAAGTGAATGATGAGAGCACTTCAGGTGAAATGGATCAGGATGAAGGAAGGTAAAAGCTATAAATTCTTCATTTCCCTCTGAAGGAAGTTTAGCAGTGATTACTTTTTCTGGAAATAAAACGCTGTAGTGTAGGTACAGGCTCAGGCAGGAAATAGTCAAGTATATCAGACACACGGCTTGAAAGGTTAAGATGAGGACAAGGGACTCTGACAAGGAGCAGTTTCAGTAGTCACCATGGAAGCTGGACTGTGATGGATAAGTCGAAACAACTCCTTAGAGAATTTTTATGGGGAAAGGTAATAGAGAAATGGATGATAACTGAAAAAGAATGTGGAATTCAAGGGAATTGTCTTTCTTTTTTTAAGATGGGAGCTTTTAGAGTACATTTGTATGCTGCTGGAGATGATCCAATAGAGATAGACATGGTTATTTAATTTTGTTTGCATTTCCAAATATTAGAAAGCTTATTGATTGTATTACATTATCTTTTTTTTTTTTTTAAGAGTTTTTATTTTTTATTTGACAGAGAGAGAGAGTACAAGCCGGGGGAGCGGCAGGCAGAGGCAGAGGGAGAAGCAGGCTCCCTGCCCAGCAGGGAGCCCGTTGTGGGACTGGATCCCAGGATCCCGGGATCATGACCTGAGCCGAAGGCAGACGCCTAACGACTGAGCCACCCAGGCGCCCCTATTTTAAGATTTTTGTATTTGCTTGACAGAGAGAGAGAGAATGCACAAGCAGGGGGAGCGGCAGGCAGAGGGAGAGGGAGAAGCAGGCTCCCCGTCAAGCAGGGAGCCTGATGTGGGACTCGATCCCAGGACCCCGGGACCATGACCTGAGCCGAAGGCAGACACTTAATGACTGAGCCACCCAGGCGCCCCTGTATTACATTATCTTTTAAAGATTACAGTAATTGTCCTTAGTACTCCTATTCATGTAGTTTTGTGGCAAGAGGTGTTTTTTTTTGTTTGTTTGTTTGTTTTAAGATTTTATTTTTTGGACAGAGACATAGCGAGAGAGGAAACACAAGCAGGGAGAGTGGGAGAGGGAAAAGCACACTCCCGCTGAACAGGGAGCCCGATGTGGGGCTTGGTCCCAGGACCCTGGGACCATGACCTGAGCCGAAGGCAGATGCTTAACGACTGAGCCACCCAGGTGCCCGTGGCAAGAAGTTGTTTATTCAGAATGGGTTCCACAGTGGAGTATTCTCATATAATTGAATGTGCAGATACTATCATTCATAGACTTAAAAATATATAGATAATAGTAAATATACAAACTCTTGGGCCATTCTGAGTGGTACTGATCATTCCTTGATGATTTTAGATATTCAGTGCCTTTGACAGTATCGTGAATAGCTATGGTTTTGTTAGGGACTTTGAAGTATCTGGTTGCATTAAGTTAATATTTGTTTAGATTCTGGGGAAGGGGGAAAGACTTTATTTATAGTTGAAAAATAAACTATTAATCTATCATAGATTATTACTTTTAGAGTATAAAAGTTCTAAATTATAAAAGCCATGGTTCCTGTACCAACAGTGTCATTGACACATACTGTGTGCTCCATAAGTATGTAGTTGTGAATAAACAGTTGAATGAATAAATGAATGCCATTGATGAACTTCTTTAGAAGAAGCAGATCTTTAGTTTATTGAGAGTGGATTTTCAATATTGCCTAGGTATGAAGTCTTTTTATTTTAAAAAATATGTGTAAGATTCATAGAGTATAATTATAGCTAGAAATGGAATAATAGTAGATTCATTTCCTATCATATTAGTTAGAAAGACTTAAATATTACTTTCACCACATATTGTAAAACACATGTTTTTGAAGGCACATATCCTGGATTTGAATTCTGGGTCTACTCCTGACCAGCTGTATGGGCTTGGGGAAGTTACTTATTTCTGTGCCTCATTTTCTTCCTGTGTAAAATACCTAATATGAGTACCTATGTTTATAAGATTGTTGTGAGGCTTAAAATACTTTTAAGATGTGTACAGCGTTCATAATGAGGCATAGTAGTTGCACAGTAAATCCTCAAAACACTAGTATCATGATTATTAAAAAAGGGTTTCTTTCATATAAGAACTCAACTTGCACTTTCCAAATAGTTTTTAGAGCCAATAAAAGCTTGTTTTTATTGAAAATGACAACAAAAAATGTGGTGTATTTCTTCGTATCAAATAATGCAAGTAACATTATGATTTTCCTTTGCTTTTTGTCCATTTTATCTAAATTTAATGCTTTGTTAATATTATTAATAATATTGTTTAGCTATGATTTAGATATTCTTTGTATTTTAAGTATTTAATACTTGCCTGATGTGAATTGTTTTTTTTTTCTTAGACCTGCAAAGAAAACATCTCGTGAAAAGAAAGAGGTAAAAAATATATATATAATTTTATTTCATTTATGAATTTTTTAATTTTCACTTTCTTATATTACTTTGATAAATAATACTTATTAGAAATGTTATTCCATGGTAAGAAATTACTTTAGGAAAGGTATAGTGAAAAAATAGAAAATCTTCCTTTGTTGTATAGACATTTATTGTGAAAAAGTTATTCAGAAGTACTAATTATTGATAAAGGTCGTTTTGATAAAAATCAGTTCTTTTAAAAAGTACCTATGTTTTTGCTCTTATAAAAAGATGGGTATTGATCATCTCTCTACACTTGGTATATTTTATGAATATTTGGGGGACATTTTGAAATAGTATTTTTTATTTGTAGGTCAAAAAGCAAATGAATTTTATGGATGACCTTGACTTAACTGAGTCATCTGGAACAGCTTCAGAGGGTTCCAAGTTGCCTTGCTCTAATTATATGAGTTGCGTGTCGCTACCTGCACAAGTTGGCAAGGATTGTAAAGGTAGGACCATTGTATCAATATAAAGCCTTTGTACGTATATCACCGTAGTAATACGTGCACATCTTGTATAGTGCTGTACCACACAACACTCATGCGGTACTCATCTCAGAAATACGTTTTATATGAAAACAGAGAATTGTTGAATACTCTCAGCCAAAGGGCTATAATTTCCACTCTATGTTTTGTCATGGGAATGGCACACCTGATGTGTTGTTAACTCCGCTTCTCTTCTGTGCCTTCACCCAAGGTCGGGTTACCATTATTTTTCTCCTAGAATACTGAAATAACCTCAGGACTGTTTTCCCTGTCATTCCACCTCCCAGAATCTTGGTCTCCACTGCAACCGTAGTTATCATAATTTTTAAAAATTCATGTTTCATCACATTACCCCCTTGCTTAAAGCTTAGCTATTACTTCTCATTGCTCTAAGGTGAAAGACCGCAGTACTCTAGCTTCATCTTGTATTGTTTCATATCCTTCTTTTTTTTTTTTAATTTTTTTTTAAAGATTTTATTTATTTGACAGAGAGAGACACAGCGAGAGAGGAAACACAAGCAGGGGGAGTGGGAGAGGGAGAAGCAGGCTCCCCGCGGAGCAGGGAGCCGGATGCGGGCCTCGATCCCAGGACTCTGGGATCATGACCTGAGCCGAAGGCAGACGCTTAACAACTGAGCCACCCAGGCACCCCTGTTTCAGATCCTTCTTTCCATCTGTGTCTCAGCCACTGTTTTCGATGTTTTTTCCTATAATAGAGCTTTTTTTTCCCCCAACAGCTTTAGTTAGGTAAACTGCACATATAGGAAGTGTATAGTTTGATAGTTTTGACATATGTATATGCCTATGAAAACATAACCGTAATTCAGGCAGTTGACATATCTATCACCCGTAAGTCTCATGTCTCTTTATATTCCCTTATCATGAAACTGCCAAATTGTTTTCTAAAGTAGTTGTACCATTTTCCATTCCCACCAGCAGTGTATGAGAGTTCTAATTTCTCCCTGTATATTCATGAACACTTAGTATTGTCAGTTTTTTAAATCTCAGCCATTCTGATGGGTATGTAATATATATATCATTATGGTTTTAATATACATTTCCCTAATAACTGGTAATGTTGAGCATATTTTCATGTGCTTATTTGCCATCTGTATATCTGCTTTGAACTATCCAAATCCTTTGTCATTTTAAAAATTAGGTTGTTTTCTTATTTGTTGAGTTTTGAGAATTCTTTGTATATTCTAGATATAGTTCCTTTATCACCTATATATTTTTTAAAGATTTTATTTATTAATTTGACAGAGAGACAGCTAGAGAGGGAACACAGGCAGGGGGAGTGGGAGAGGGAGAAGCAGACTCTCCACTGAGCAGGAAGCCCGATGCGGGGCTCGATCCCAGGACCCCGGGATAATGACCTGAGCTGAATGCAGACATTTAATGACCGAGCCACCCAGGCGCCCCTCACCTCTATTTTCTCCCAATCTGTGACTTTTCATTCTTTCCACAGTGTCTTTTGAAGAGCAGTTTTTCTTTTTGATGAAATCCGGTTTATCCATTTGTTCTATGGATTTTTGCTTTCGGTGTTCCTATCTAAGAAATCTTTGCCTAGCACAAAGTCAGAGGTTTTCTCTCATGCTTTCTTTTAGAAGTTTCGTAGTTTAAAAACAAAGTTTTATAGTTTTAGGTCTTACATGTAGATCTGTGATCCATGTGATCCGTGTCATCATTTTGTATTCTTTTTTAATATTTTATTTATTTATTTGACAGAGAACATGAGCAGGGGGAATGGCAGCCTGAGGGAGAAAGAAAAGCAGGGTCCCCGCTGAGCAGAGAGCTGGACATGGGGCTCGATCCCAGGACCCTGGGAGCATGACCTGAGCCAAGGCAGACACTCAGCCAACTGAGACACCCAGGCGCCCCCATTCTCTATTCTTTTTTTTATTTATGATGCATAGTATGGATCCAGGTTCATTCTTTTTGCATATGAATATCCAGTTTTTCCAGCACCATTTGTTGAAAAGGCTATGTTTTCTCCACTTCCTGCCATTGTGTCTTTGTCAGGACCACTTGACCATATGTGTGTGGGCTTATTTATGGACTGTCCCATTGATCTCTTGGGCCTTCTTTATGTCAATATCATGCTGTTTTAATTACTACCAGTGTATGATGATTTTTGAATTCAGGTGGTTAGTGTTAGTCCTCCAGTTTTGTTCTTTTTCAGGGTTCTTTGGTATTCTATTCTAGATCCTTTGTGTTTCCAGAACATGAATTGTATTTATTTATTTATTTTTTCCACATGAATTTTAGAATCAGTTTGTCATTTTCTCAAAAAAAAAACGACTCGTAATCTTTTGTAGTTTTTAGTGTATAAGTCTTTCTATCTTTTATGTTATTACCTGTGGTTATTTTTTATTTTTCAATACAGTTTCAATTTTTTAATTAATAATTAAAATTAATTTTTAATTCTTAAATTTTAATTTTTGTCTATTGCTAATATGTAGAAATACAGTTGATTTTTGTATAATGATTCTGTATCCTCCAAACTTGATGAGTTCATTTATTAGTTCTAGTAGCTTTTTAAAAAATTCTGTCAGATTTTCTACATAACCAAAGGTTATCAAACTTTAACTACTAATTTACTGATTTCTTAAGGTGGAGGCAAAGGTCATCAATTTGAGACTTTTCTTCTTTTTTAATATATACATTCAGTGCTGTAAATGTTCATATGAGTGCTACTATAGCAGGATTTCAGAAATTCTAATATGTGTATTCAATTCAGAATACTTTCTAATTTCTTTTGTCATTACTTCTTTGACCCGGGGTTATTTAAAGATTTTATTTATGTGTGTGTGTGAGAGAGAGAGAGAAAGAGAGAGAGAGAGCATGAGCTGGAGGGGAAGCAGCCTCCCCTCTGAGCAGGGAGCCAAATGTAGGGCTTGATCCCAGGACCCTGAGATCATGACCTGAGCTGAAGGCAGATGCTTAATCAATTGAGCCACCCAGGTGCCCTGACCTAGGGGTTATTTAGATGTGTGTTAATTAGTTTGTGGTCACAGAGCACACTTTCATGACTTCAGTCCTTTTGACTTGCTCCTTTTATTACAATTTATTTTATGACCCAAAATATAGTCTCCTTTGGTAAGTGTTCCATGGATAGCTGAGAAGCATGGTGGTGTTCCAGTCTACTATATCCTTGCTGATTTTCTGCCTATTGAAATCTCAGACTATAATTGTGAATTTGCCTGTTTCTCTGTAATGCTATCGATTTTTGCTTTATGTATTTTGAACCTATTAATAGATGCATAAACATTTAGGTTTGTTATGCTTCTTTTAATTGACCCTTCTATCATTATAAAATGACCTTATTTATTGCTGCTAATGTGTTTTGCCATGAAATCTATTTTGTCTGGTATTAGTATAGCCACTCAGGCTCAGCCTTCTTTTGTCAAGTTGTTAGTGTGGTCTGTCATATTTCTGGCCTTTTAAAAAATTTGTGTCTTTACACTTAAGGTGTATTTTTTTAATGGGTGGCATATAGTTGGGTCTTCCTTTTTCATCCATTTTGACAGTCTGCCTTTTCCTTGAGGCTTTTGGACCATTTTCATTTAATGTGATTATTGATGTGGTGGATTTGAATCTGTCATCATATCGTTTGACTTCCATCTGTCCTTTCTGCTTTTTGCTCCTATTCTCTCCTTTTTCTGCTTTCTTTTAGATTAATCAAGTAATTTTTATGATTTAGTTTTATTTATGTGAGTATGCGTATGTGTGTATTTTGCTTACTCTAGCTATAACTCTTTAGTTGTGCTATTTTAGTGATTAGGGTTTAAAGTATATGACTTAAGCATCACAGTCCACCTTTGAGTAATGTTATACCACATCATAGTAGTTTAAGAAAAGTATGATAGCTTACTTCCATTTCTTCTCTCCTAGCCAGATCGTTCTGGATCTGTGGGATGATAGTTTTCATTATTTAGAAAGGTTTTGGTCATTTTTTCTTTCCTTTTTTAAAGATTGTATTCATTTATTTGAGAGAAGGAGAGTGAGAGGGCACGAGCGGGGGAAGGGGCAGGGCAGAGGGAGAAGCAGACTCCCCAGTAAGCAGGGAGTCTGACACGGGGCTTGATCCCAGGACCCTGAGATCATGACTTGAGCTGAAGGCAGACACTTAACTGACTGAGCCACCCAGGCACCTCTAAAATATCTTTTATATTGAAGTCATTCAATATATATTTGTTTAATGCGTGAGTGAGTGAATGGGAAAACACATAGTCCGTCATATGCAAAAAATACTCATATATTTTATTTCTTTTTTTTAAAGATTTAATTTATTTGAGAGAGAGAGAGAGAGAGAGAGTATGAGCGGGGGGGTGGGAGAGAAGAACAGAGGGGAAGGGGGGAAAGAATCTCAAGCAGACCCCATGCTGAGTGTGGAGCCCGATGCGGGGCTCGATCCCAGGATTCTGAGATTACGACCGGTGCCGAAACCAAGAGTTGGATGCTTAACCAACTGAGCCACCTAGGCGCCCTATATGTTTTATTTGTTCTTGTTTTTTTCTCTGATGTAGATTCTGCTACTTTACTAAAAATCCAGGATGTGATTCTTTCGTATAAAAGATTAGTAAAACAACTTAAAAGAAAAAATAAAAAAATGGAAAATAAGGTTAATGGACTACAAAAGGAGCTATCAGAAACAAAAGAATTGAAATCGCAGTTGGAGCATCAAAAAGTGAAGTGGGAACAAGAACTTGGCCGTTTGAGGTATGACATCTTGGTTTTAAGGAAATATTTGAACTATTTACCTTTTTTTTTTTTTAATAGGCTCCACACCCAGTGTGGGGCTTGAACTCACAGCTACGAGGTCAAGAGTTGCATGCTCTACCAAGTGAGCCAGCCAGGTGCCCCTTGAACTACTTACTTTTGTAATACAGATGTGTAGGAGAAGTGTTATAATTGCTACCTTACCCTATGGAATTTTTCTAGGGAAGACAACTTCTTTAGTAGTGTGAAGTATGAGATTCTTCAAAATAATTCAGCAAGTTCTTGACAGTGAATACTTCTACTGATAATTTAATGTATATTCCATATCATAATTTTAATGACCATATAGAAGTCCACCATATGGAATCCTCCTTGTTTAACAAATTGAATTTTGGTTATTTTCCATTTTTCTATACTTTAATTAATGCTGTAAGGAATATCCTTTATATAAATCTGTTTCTACAATTCTGGTTACTTGGAATAAATTCTTCAATATAGTATTGTTTGCTTAAAGTATAAAAATTTTTAAAGAAGGTCTTTGATCCTATTTTTAAACTGTTCTCAGGGAAGTTTATATTAATTTCTATGCCCATCAACAGAGTATGAAATGGCCATTTTTCTCAAGACAGGAAAACTTTTTAAAATTTATTCAGTTTTAAACATACACAGCGATTAAAAAGTAAGATGGAAAATGATTACTGCTCAGTTTTTTCAATCTCTCTCATAAAATTAATCCAAAAGTCTATGCTGTAAGCACGTACGACTCTTTATTGTTTACTTAATGTGGATCCTGTGTTGTTCTAAAAGGGGTTTTCAAATGATTTATAAAATGGATAATAGGGGCGCCTGGGTGGCTCTGTTGGTTAAGGGTCTGCCTTTGGCTCAGGTCATGATCCCAGGGTCCTGGGATCGAGCCCCATCTCCAGATCTCTGCTCGGCAGGGAGCCTACTTCTCCCTCTGCCTGCTGCTCCCTCTGCTTGTGCTCTCTCTCTCTGTCAAATAAATAAATAAAATCTTAAAAAAAATGAATAATAATCAACAAGGTAAATTGAGAGTATTGCAAAAGAAACATAAAATGTATAGGGCAACAGATATTCGACTCCCCAGCCTAGTCCTGGATCACAGTAATCTGCAGGTGTATGTTGTGTAAATGACATCTGCAGATGCTGTCTTATACTGCAAATTATTTTTGGAGGTACCTGTGATGTTTTGGGAAATAGAAATGTACTTCTAGTGAATTTATAAACTTTTTTATAAAGAACAACTTCTCTTTTTAATTAGTAACTCAATTATCTGTTCTAATGGAGGAGGAGTGATTATGACTATATGGGAAAAATGATAATTTTTAATTCTCACTTTCTTGAATAATTTCAAAATTCCTTTCTCTACAATATCTACCAGAGTTAGTACTAAAACTTATTACTAAGCTGCGTAATGCTTTCTCATTGCTTCTTTTCAACTGTATATATCTTTTGGAAGAGATTGAAGTGAGAAATTAAACATGAGCCCGAGAAAGGAAAAAAATTGAGAACATAGAAATTTCATTTGGCTAATAAACCAAGGTATGTGGAACCAGATCATAAAATGAACTTTTTATCGCTTACAAAACATTTTAAAATAAGCACATTTATTTGCAGATTTACCTTAAAACGTGAAAAAGAAAAAAGAAGAAATGCTGATATATTATATGAAAAAATGAGGGAGCAATTCAGAGAAAAAGAAGAGCAGTATAATAAAGAAATCGAAATGAAACAACAACTTGAACTTTCTCTTGGAACACTAGATGTGGAATTGAGGACTGTAAGAAATAATTTGGATCAGGTAAATCTTTGATAAACATTGCCTATTTCGATCAATATTATTTATAATATCCCCTTGATTTAATGTATATTATTTAGGTATAAAATAGATAAAAACTTTAATTTTATCCTAATAGGAACTATAATATTTTTAGCTAAAATTATTAACTTATTGGGATTCTTGGCTTCTCCTATATGCTCTCTATATATTTCCTGAATGAAGGGATAGAAGGTAAATTGAGATAAATGTGAATGTTGGCTTTTCTTTTTTAAGATTTTATTTATTTTTAGAGAGAGAGCATGAGCAAGGGAAGGAGTAAAGGGGGAGGGAGAGGGAGGGAAAAGAATAAGAAGCTCAAGCAGACTGTGCGCTGAATGAAGAGCCCGACTCGGGGTTGGATCTTACAACCCTGAGACCATGACCTGAGCCAAAAGCAAAGGTAGGACACTTAACCAACTGAGCCACCCAGGCACCCCAGTTTTGGATTTTTAATGTTAAAATACAGGCTAAATCGCCTTGAGACTATGATGGAACTAGTTCAATGTTTTGTAAAGAAATTTTATTTCACATTCTATATCTTCTTGTACTTTTACTTTATGACAAATTTAGCTGTCATTCAAATTAAAATTTGAGTTATTCAGGCAGGATAAAAATCCTTGTATTTAAAAAGGCTACTACTTTTGAACATTTTTTTTAAGTTCTCTTAAGCTTTTGACTTTTTTTTAATGGTGTGATCCAAAATCCTAATGAAAACATGTCTCTAGGTTGTAGAAGAGCGAAATGATGCTAAGTTACAACTTTCTCAAGAACAGAATGCCAGAGTATTACAAGATGGAATCCTAAAGAATCACCTTTGCAAACAAACAGAGATGGAAGTGGCTAATAACAGAATGAATTCTGGGGTATTTTCTTTAGTTATTTTTAAGTACATATGTGTATGTATTTGTATATATATACATTTTATTTTCTAAAATTATTTTTTCTCCATGTATGCATATATATATTTTAAAAACCAACACCGTAGATCATGGAAAGCATAGAGGATTTTTAAAGCATATGTGTGTGTGTGTATGTATTTGGGGGGGCCAAGGGGGTGGTGACATTTTTGGTCCAGTGGATAAAGTAATATCCTTAATTTAAATGCGTTTGTCTGCAAGAGTCAAATAGTGACGTTCATAATGTCCTCATCCAAAGGAGAGGCTTTTATTATTTTCCATAAGAATTGATGAGCTTTCCATATGCTCAAAACTATTGCTACTAACAACATATGTTTCAATTTTTGGCAGTTACTTCATCACCTCTGTATTGAAAGAGAAGTTAGCTTAACACTGCCAGTGATGAACAGGAGGAAGAGTGTAGCCTGTTCAGAGACTTTATTTTGGATTTAGTCTCTACTTTTGAGAAAAGTAGCCATTTGCTCCAAGTAGTATCCAAAGCGCTTTTTAAACAATCCTATGCTAATGATAACATATTGATGAGGGTTGTATTCCTCCTAAAATAGCTCAGTGTATTTTCCCCTATTTTAAACATTTTAAACATCATGAAGAGGAAATAAAATTTATTGCAGCAGCAAATAATCTCATGATTTTTCTAAGAGCTGTATAAATTTTACCTTATTTACCATCAGTATTTTGAAACATAAGGCTTCTTTTGTATTTATGATTTACACTAGAGAAGAGCTGCGGTTTGGTGTAAGAGCACTAGTAGTGAAGTAAGAAGACCCGGGGAAAGTCCTGCAGCTCACTTAATGTTTTTAAGCTCTCCATTCTAGAATTGTCATCACCAAAAAGTTCACTGATGTATGTAGAAGTGTTTATAGTATAGTGCTTAGATTTTTCAGTTATCAGTAGGTGTAATTCTTATAACTGACTATAGAAACGTTAGAAAAGTAGAATTTCTATGGAATATTGTCAGGAAAAAAGAATTTTAGGAAATTTAATCTGTCAAAATAAATGCAGAGCTAGGGATTTTATTGTGGGGGAGCTGTGTTAGATATCAGACTGTAAATTCAGTTTTTAGTGTAATCAGATTTATTAATCTTTTATTTCAGGCTTTCTGGGTTTGTTGTAAATCAGAGAAAGACCTTTCCAGTTCTGAGATTCTTAAAAATTTTGTCTTGGTTTCTTTTTTCCTTTCATGCATTCACTGTCTTCAATTAAATTTTTGAACCTGTGGGAATTTATGCTGGTCTAAAGTTTGAGGTTTGGACCCAACTTTATTTTTTTCCAGTTGGGATATCCACCAACTGCAACCTATTCATTGTATAAACATAGGTTATTCTTTAATTTCAGAGAAAATCATGATAATGTCATTTTATTGAATTCCAGCTAAAAGTCTCTTTTGTTTTACTTAGATTTCTAATAGTCATGAAAAAGAAGAAGATCTGTTGCCTAAAACCCACATGTGGCAGGATGAAATTGCCATGCTAAGACTGGATCGAGACACAATAAACAATAAGAACCAGGACATGGAAAAGAAATATTGTGAAGGCATTGAAATTATAAAAGAAAAGAATGTCAGTCTTCAAGAGATCATAAAACTGAAGGTGGAAACATTAACAAAAACAATATTAGAATATAGTGGACAGATTAATGCTCTGACCACTGAGAATACAATGCTAAAGTCTAAACTGGAGAATGAAAAGCAAAACAAAGACAGACTGGACAGAAAAGTTGAATCTTACCGAGCTAGACTAGCTACTGCTATAGAGGATTATGATCAAAGTCAGGCATCAAAAAGAGACCTAGAACTTGCTTTCCAGAGAGCAGAAGATGAATGGTTTCGTCTGCAGGACAAACTGAAGTTTGATGTGTCTAACCTAAAAGAAAACAATGAGCTTCTTTCTCAAAACCTTTCTAAAGCTGAAAGTAAATTCAATACTCTAGAAATTGAGCTCCATCACACAAGAGATGCTCTCAGGGAAAAGACTTTGGCTTTAGAATGTGTACAAAGAGACCTAAGTCAAACACAGTGTCAGAAAAAGGAAATGAAACACATGTATCAAAATGAACACGGAAAGCAGGAATCCTTAGAGGAGAGATTATCTCAACTACAAAGTGAAAATATGTTGCTTCAACAGCAACTAGACGATGCTCACAACAAAGCTGCCAGTAAAGAAAATGTCGTAATTAATATCCAAGACCAGTTTCAGGATATCATAAAAAAACTTCAAGCTGAAAGTGAAAAACAAGGTCTTTGGCTGGAAGAAAGAAATAAAGAGTTAATCAATGAATGTAATCTTTTAAAAGAAAGAATGTATCAGTATGAAAAGGAGAAAGCAGAAAGAGAAGTAAGTATCCAGAAAGATAAATATTTTTCAAGCTTTCTAAGAGAAAATTCCAAGTAATATTTGATTATTATTATTTTTAGAGAGAAAGAGTGCACCTGCACATGAAAGGGAGTGGGGCAGAGGGAGAGGGAGAGAGAATCCCAAGAGGGCTCCACATCAGAGAACTCCACCTCATGACCCCGAGATCATGACCTGAATGATTATGGCTGAATTTTGAATCTAGTTGAATATAAAAAATATAGAGACTCTAATTCAGCATAACTTGTATCCAGTAAATAAAAATTAAGATTTGAGAGGTGCTTTAATTTGAATAAAATTGTTGTGTCGTCTATGAAAGTTTAAGAGGTTAAGTTATCAATTGTTAATAGATAGTAGGCTAATATTAATAATTTAGTCTTATACTGCTAAAATAATAACTTTAATCTTTGTCACCACATTTTAATACCATGATGAATAGATAAATGGAAATGTTCATACCTGAAATGAGCATTTTGAAATTGAGATTCAATTAAGTGGATGGACTTGACGGTTTATTCCAGATTTCCCACATGAACTGAAGTGTAGATGCTCTATGTCAGTACTTTTCCTTTGGTAGCTTTTTATACATCTTAGGTTGGAATAATTTTATTTTTATTTATATAAATTTGAATTTTTAGTCTGAAATCATGTATCTTATGACCTTTTAACTCTTTGCAGGCACTTTTCATTAAATTATAATTTGGGACAACTGTGGTGAGCTTTAGCAAAACTGTTTGATTTAATCTTCCCACTGCTATTTATAATTTTTTAAGGCAATTTTACAAATAATTTGCTTCTTTCAAAGCTCAATTACTATCATTTGGGCATGAGTTTGTCCAATACAAAGAGAATTGTATCTGTAATATATTAATTTGGCATTGGATCTCCATTTTCAGATTAATGGGGGGCGGCAGGATTCTTGTGTAGCAGGAATGGAGGTCAGGGAGGGAGGTGAAAGCCAGGTTATCTAGGGCCTCGAAGCCCATTAGAATGACTTCACTTTTGTTCTGAGATAGTAATCTCTTGGAAGGATTTGAGCAGAGGATGGAATATGTGAGGAACTTTGACATTAATTTAAGCCTCTAATAAAAAAGAGGGAAAACATTTCATAATGTTGAATTTACCACTGCTAGGCTCACCTATATACCCATTTCTTTTTGAGACTTCAGTAGGCTGGGAAGCTTTGCAGATTCATCAACAAGGAATGGATAGTGGGGCTGAATTAATTATCTAAGTAACCTAATACTGACCAGGCAGGAGGATCACACCTGTATGTGGTGATATTTTTCAAAGTACATATGTTCGAGTTACGTATTATTAACATAACTTAATAGTAAGATAATTTATAAAATCAGTAACAGAAACGTCTTATTAGGTAGCCGTGAGACACCTTCAGCTAGAACTGGCTGATGCCCTAAAAAAACAGTCTATGTCAGAGGCTTCACTGGAGGTTACATCACGTTGCCGTATTAATTTAGAAGATGAGACACAGGATTTGAGGAAGAAATTAGGTGAAATCAGACGTCAGGTATGTTTTGAATGTAGCATGTGTCAACAGTTAATCTGTAGCAGGTTAATATAAAGTGTTTTAGGATGCTAATTTCCATGGACCACTTTCTTTTGTATTTTCATTATAATTTAGTGCAATTTTAGTATCTTCACAATGCACTTATTTCTTAAACTTTGACTTTCATTCTTCTATTTGTGTTATACGTTTTTTTTTTCTTACAGTATTTACCCTTAGGAAAGTTGAGACTTGTGCATCCCTCACAGAAATTGAGGGACTTGTTTTTTCCTACTACACAATTTTTTTAAAGATTTATGTATTATTTGAGAGAGAGCGAGAGCACGTGCACATGCACACGCGTGAGTGCGGGGAGAGGCAGAGGGAGAGGGAGAGAATCTCGAGCAGACTCCTTGCCCAGCACAGAGCCCCACGCCAGCTCGATTCCATGATCCTGAGCTGAAATCATGAGTTGGATGCTTAAGCAACTGAGCCACTCAGTTGCAATGTTTTTTAATGGTATCTCTGTTACCATGATGAGTGAGCCATATAAAATCAGAAGATAATGTTTAATGGAATGTTTCAGAAAATTGTCTTATTTCTCATGTTCACTTTTATGAATGGATATAGAATCTGTACTGATTTTAGGATAACTTGTACAGAAAAGTCATTTTACAAACCAGTTGAACTTAGGCATTTCCTTCATCTTCTTTTCCTTTTAGATATATTGTAAATGCATAGAAATGTTCAGATCATATGTAGTATATACACCCAAAAGATAGAATTAAGAAATTAAGAATTAAGAAAATTATCTAGGTCCTGCCATTGGATTTTTTTTTTTTTTTTAAGATTTTATTTATCTGAAAGAGACACAGCGAGACAGGGAACACAAGCAGGGGGAGTGGGAGAGGGAGAAGCAGGCTTCCCGCCGAGCAGGGAGCCTGATGTGGGGCTGGATCCCAGGACCCTGCCCCCATGACCTGAGCCGAAGGCAACCTCTTAATGACCGAGCCACCCCGGCGCCCCCAGTGGATTTTTTAAAAACTTTATTGAGATATAATGCACATACCATACAATTCGCCCATTTAACATGTATAGTTCAATGTTTCTGATGGTATTCATAGAGTTGTGCAACTATCACTGCCATCAAGTAGAACATTTTCATCACCCTGAAAAGAAACCCTTCGCCCTTGAGCCCCCAGCCTCAGGCAACCACCAGTCTACTTCCCGCCTCTATCGAGTTGCCTATTCTGAATATTTCATCTACAGGGAGTCACACGGTGTGTGGTCCTTTGTGACTAGCTTCTTTCACTTCCTCTTTTCAGGGTTCATCTGTGTTACAGCGTCTATCAGTGCTTCATTGTTTTTTTATTGTCAAACACTACTCCATTGTGGGCCAAAACCCTTGTTCGTTCATCATTTCATGCACCTTTGGGTTGTTTCCCACTTTATGGCCATTAATGCTGCTCTGAACGTTCATTTAATTATTGTCTGGGCATCTGTTTTGATTTCCCTGCCGTCAGATTTCATCCTCGGAGTGGATTGGGTTGATTTCACCCTCTCTCAGCCTTTTCCTCGTGGTGTCCTTTCTGTCCTTTTAATTTCCCTTCCTCTTGCCTAGTCCTACACTGTTCAGACCTGGCTCCTAGTCTCTCATTCTCCATGAAGCTCTCTCTGACTATTCTAATTCCCACGGCCTTTACTGTCTTCACACTCGTCTCATCTAGTCTGTGCAGAACGGTTTAGTCCTTTATTTTACGTTGGTTTTATTTTTTTCATGAGAGAGAATTTTGTCTTTCTACATCCACGTTTATCTAAGGGGGAAGGTATGGGATATGCATGGTACCTATCCTTGTATAAATTGAGAATATTTTAACTTAACAGTTTTTAGGATAAAATTAAGTACTTTATAGCATGTCAGTAATTTCTGATTGAAAACACTGACATAACAAAGCTTTTATTCTAAATGTATTTGAAGCAATTAAATGTAAAATTGAGAGCATTTAATCTGACAGAGGAGAGGTGTTCAATCAAATGCTTGTTTTTTCCCCCTCACTGTGGAAAAACAGTCTAAATTTGCCTTTCTTCATTTTGCAGCCAGTACTGAGATTACTTTACCAACTATAAAGCTCGAGGACAGCTTTTCTTTTTTCTTTTTTCTTTTTGTTTTTACCTCTTTTTTAAAGTTTGTTTGTGAATTTATTTATTTATGTAATTACTACACCCATTGTGGGGCTTGAACTCATGACCCCAAGGTCAAGAGTCGCATGTTCTTCCCACTGAGCCAGCCAGGCGCCCCTGGGGACAGTTTTTTCTGATATGCCATACCACGTAGCCTTAATGTATTCATCAGAGTACTTGCTAAAGTGGTGTAACACAAACAGTTGCTAAGATAATGTAAACGTGAAATGATTTGGGAATGTTGATTTAGCAAGAGTCCATTATTTCCACGTCAGTGGCTTTACCTTGCCTCTGATGGTCCTGTAAATATTTATTACTCAGTCTAGGAGGTACTGTTTTGCACTGTAGTCCATGAGATTGTCCACTGAGTAGTATAGAGAGGAAGTAAGTTAAAATTATAAGTGGAAAAAGTACTGTTAGCTAGTGGAATTGGTAAAAGTTTTTTGAAGTACTGAGGATGTATTCTTATTCTGGGCCTCATGCTCCTCATTTGCTGCCCCTTTCAGTGGTAGGAAGAACAATTTCAATATAACTTGTATAAGAGACCACTTTCATTGGCCTGCCATCTGCCTAAAATATCAAATATTTTTAGAACATAACATACAGCAACTATAATAATGCTAATTGCAGACAGAATTTGGTGTGTGCCACTTACCTTCTTTTATTTTTTTAAAGATTTTATTTATTTTTTTGAGAGAGAATGAGAGATAGAGAGCACGAGAGGGAAGAGGGTCAGAGGGAGAAGCAGACTCCCCGCTGAGCAGGGAGCCCGATGTGGGACTCGATCCCAGGACTCCAGGATCATGACCTGAGCCGAAGGCAGTCGCTTAACCAACTGAGCCACCCAGGCGCCCTGCCACATACCCTTCTAAATAGTTCATTTACAGGGGCGCCTGGGTGGTTCAGTTGTTAAGTGTCTGCCTTCGGCTCAGGTCATGATCCCAGGGTCCCGGGATCAAGTAAGTCCTGCATCGGGCTCTCTGCTCTGCGGGAAGCCTGCTTCTCCTTCTCCCACTCTCCCTGCTAGTGTTCCCTCTCTCGCTGTCTCTCTCTCTCTCTCTGTCAAATAAATAGAATCTTTAAAAAATAAAAATAAAAAAAAGTAGGTCATGTATATATCCTAAATTAACTTCCCCACATCCCAGTGTGGTAGATACTTTTATTATCTTCATTTTACAGAGAAGAAACTGAGACACAGAAATTTTAAGTAATTTGTTCCAGGTCACACAGCTAATACCCAGTGAGTTGGGATTCAGACCCCAGGCATTGTGGTTCCTACGAAGATAATGCCTCTCATACTATTCCATGAAATATCTAGTTGTCACTGAAAGCAACATGTTAACTTTTATAATCCCTGGAATAGCCATGGTCATTCACATATGGGAATATTTAAAATTATAATTGATGTGGTGCTTAGAATACAAAAATGGAAATGTTTCCCATAAGGTAATTTCCTATCTTTCCCCCTTTGACCAATATATAAATTTGTAGGTTTAGCTGATAAAATATAATTTAAAAACATTAAACATGTTACATTTTAGTAACTGGAGAAATCAGCAAACTTTTTTGTAAGGGGATTGTAAATATTTTAAGATTTTATTTATTTGAGAGAGAGAGAAACAGATTCCCTGTAAATGTTTTAGGCTTCGTAGGCCCTATTAGGTCTCTGTTGCAGCAGTTCAACTCTGCTGTAGCCATAAATCAGTATGGAGAGAAGAGTGTAGCTGTACCCAATAAAATTTTATTTACAAAGACAGCTGATGATGGTTTTATACTAGATTCCCAGTAGTTAAAATTATTTCTTTTTTTTCTTTCTTAGTTGCAAGAAGCACAAGATCGACATGCAGAGGCTGTAAGATGTATTGAAACGTTGAAAGATCACGTGCAAAAGTACAATTTAAAGCAGCACAGAAAATAACTTGAGTATTTCTAAAGCAGATAAGCAGTGTAGTATGAGAAAGATATCAGTTACGATAATAAGTACATCATTGTGAAGCTGGATAAAAGTTTCAGCTTTGCGCTATTTTGAAATCCATAAATTTTGCATATTATCTTTAAATTTTGCACATTAACTACAAAACACAACCAGAAAAATGGCACAATTGCCAAATCTTCTACTTTTTAAATTTTTAAGAATTTATGTAAGACCTTCAGATGTTTGTTTAGAAATTATACGGTACTTTTAAAATTTGCGTGTGAGAGTAATTTTAAAAATATTCATTTTAGGCTTGGAGTTGAAAATGACAAGTTAAAAGTTACAGTCAAAAAACAGGGCAAAATTGAACAACTTCAGGAAAACCTGTTAAGTACAAGTTCGGTAAGTCAGTCTCTTAATTTCTGTCCTACTGAAAAGGACTTTCTATTTCTCTATAGTAGTATATAAGACTATTTTGTATAATATGAAAATTCTCACTGATAAAAATGTTTATTATATTCATATTGCTCCTTGCTACTGGTAGTATCATTCCTCTTCATAGATGAAGTTGACTGAATTCATAAAGTAATACTTTTTATAGTAAGACTGTAATAAAAAAGATTGTGGTAGTCTAAGATAAGCAATATTTTATACATACCACATTTTATTTATCTGTCAGTGGACAATTGAGTTTTTCCACCTTTTGGCTATTGTTTAGTAATGCTGCTGTGAATATTGGTATATAAACGTCTGAGTCCCTACTAATATTTTTCAGTATGTTTAAAAATTCCCAAACTTTGAGTAATAATTTGATGTTGAATTCTGACTTTCTCTTGTCATCTAAACCCTTCAGTGAGATTTGAGAATGGATTACTTTAATGACAGTTTGTTGTGATTTATAATTATAAATTTGTAATTTGTTGTCTTCATCAAGAATGACTACTAGGTCATTATGCAAACATTTTTCTCAAAGGAATATATTTTTCTCTTTGTTGGATTTTGAAAAGGAAAAGAGATGCCAGTGAAAAAGTGGAAACGACTGATCAATCAGGGCCTTACATAGTAACATAGTGCTCCTAGCATTCACTGCAAGTTCAGGAACTAATTTTTTTTCTCATTCATTTGAGTTAATCAGCCTTTCAGAGATTTAACAATCCAATCTCAGAAAAAATTAATGTGCAATCCAGGATTCCAACTTATTGATATGTAGTGAAAACTATAGAACTATTTACCAAGCAGCACCGGATTATCATGCCATTTATACCCTCCTTCATAGGAGAGGCTACCAATGATTTAAGATGAGAAGACTGCATTGTGAGTCCTAAGTTGGAACAATGAGGTAGATGCACCTACCACTAGTTTCTTTTAGTCACAAAAGCTGCATACTTGCAAATTTCATTATACAGCTCTACCTATCAGGGGAACGAGCACATTCTGTTGACTGGTCCTTTTTGTGGCCAAAGAAACATCGAAAATTATTTTTTTTCTAGATGTCATATAAATTAGTCACATTGTATTACTGTACTTTTCATTGAGCAAGTAACGTGACAATATGTGAATGAGAATGCCAGGAGTTGTCCCCCTACGGTGTCATATAGAAATCTATTAAGGAAGGTATCAAATCTTGTAAAGTTTGTAAGAATATCCATAGATATTCTGTAGATGCCAATGGAAATGAATTAGGGTTATGACATAAAATTATTAGCCACTTTAAAGTCTACCCTGTGAAACAAAAACTTAGCTTTCAACCAACTCAGTCCATAGTCCTCACATCTCTAGAAGGATTTTATCTCATGAATCCCTAAGGCAGAGACTACCTGGGTTAAGATATTGGATGGACATAGTTTTGAGGTGAAGAATCTGGATTGGGAAGAAGAGATAGCTCTAGGCTGACTTAAGCTTCCAAACAATATCGTCAAGTATGTGTCTGAAAAGAACTTCAGAAGAAGACTTCCATAAGATCAAATCTCTATGGAATAGGAAATTATTCAAAAGAAAACAAAGGCAAACCATTGATAGTCTGACCCTTGTGAGAGACATTTGCATCAGAAAAGAAAAGCAAGACAGAGTATGGTGGTCAGCATCCTAAGGGTAAGGGTGCCCCCTGCGATTATAAAATAACAGTACACTCAAAGTAATACCAAAAAGAGTCAACAGAAAAGGTACAAGATTAGCTGTCTAGGGGTACCTGGGTGGCTCAGTCAGTTAAGCGTCTGCTTTCGGCTCAGACCATGATCTCAGGGTCCTGAGATGGAGCCCTGCTCAGCTGGGAGTCCGCTTCTCCCTCTCCCTCTGCTCCTTCCCCTATTCAGCACTCTCTACTTCAAAGAAAAAAATTTTAAAAACTTAAAAAAATTTAGCTGTCTATAAAGGTAATCCACATCAGGTAATGGTTTTTGAGTGTGTGGTTGAGAATATTGTCTGTGACGAACTAGAAGGAAGATCGGAAAGTAGAGATGACCTCAGTAAAGGGGCCAAGGCTGGAAATGTAGATTAGAGAATCTGGTTTTGAAGCCTTGAGACTGAACCAACTGTGAGAGGATTTGATATGAGGAATAGCAAGGGTCAGGGACTAACAGCGGCTGCTGTCATTTAGAAATAAAATGGGATTAGAAGAGCAGAGGGAGGGTATGGTCATTGTTTTCAGCTGTTGCTGAGAAGTACAGCAGGATAAAGACTTTAAAAAAAAGATCCTTGATGACCCTCAAAATTTTTTAGTGGAATTCCAGGATTGAAACTCAGATTTTAGTGTAAAAGAAGACAATAAGTGTTGGAAAGATGAATCTGTGGATGAGATGACACATTAAAGAATGTTCAAGTCCCGTGAAAGGGGTGGAGCAGGATGATAGAAAAAGCTGCCAGAGCTAAGCAAAAGTTTTTATGTAATATCGAGAAGACCTAAACTTTGTTTAAAGAGAAAGGTAGTTAATAGAAAAGAAGAAATTGAAACCTTGCAGAGATGCTTGAAATGCTTGCAGAGAATGAGGGTATCTCATTCTAAAGTCAGACGATCACCAAAACTGTAATGGGGCCTGCATAGGAATTTTTCGGAGATGATCTTAAAAAGGTATGATCTCACAAAACCCAGGGTATCTTAAGCTATGGATGAAAATGTTTCTAGGGCATCTTTAGAAACTAAAATGTAAATATAACCACTTTTTAAAAATTTTCATTAACCCTTAGTATTAATATGGGTAAGAACCTCTGTATTTAACAAGTAAATTTTGGCCATTTAAATTCTAGAAAAAATAATGATGAAAAGGTAAAATCAGTTGAAGCTGTTTTTAGGAAAGGTCCTTATATTTGAAATTTGTATTTATTGGCATCAGGCTTATAAAACTGCATTATATAAAACTTAAAATTATAAATTTTAAACTACATTATATAAATTTAAAATTATAAATTTATAAAATTTATAAAATGTAGTTTATGAGCCTTTCTAAACACGTTATTCCTCATGAATTCATGAGAAATAATATTTTATGATAGAAGAATGAGTATCTAGATTTTTAAATATAATTTTCTTTAAACATTTTCTTCAAAGTCTGATGATGAACAGGGACAGTGTTAAGATGAGGGAAGGGTTAAGAGACGTTCTACTATGAGATGACTTACAGTTATTTTATGGAGGAAAGATCTGAAACAATCCTAGAAAAATAAAAGTATAAATGTGTGGCCAAGAGAACAATAGCAGAGATCTGTTTTAATAACTACTAGTGGTTTTAATTTTGTTCTTGATTTTCTGAGTTATTTGAGGTTCCACATTCCAAGACTCTACTTCGAGTATAGATAACATTTTGTTGAAAATGAATTTATTTTAAAATTTGGGCACCTGGCTGGCTCTGTCAGTAGAGCGTGTGGCTCTTGATCTTGGGGGTTGTGAGTTCAAGCCCCGTGTTGGGTGTAGAGACTTAAAAATAAAATCTTTAAAAAAAAAATTTGGTCATAGTTTTGCATTAGACTATTTTCACTCTACTTCCAAACGGTATTATTTTATTCATGCAGGTTGGTGATCTTACAGCAAAACTGGAAAGTGCATCTTCAAAATGTCTATACCTGGATGCAAAAAACCAGCTTCTTACCCAGGAGTTATCATCTATGAAGGAAATGCAGAAGAAATATGAAAAACTAGAGAAGAATAAAAAGAAGTTGAAACAACAAGTAGTACACCTCAGAAGTCATTTAGAACTCAGTATGGTAGAATACAGTAAAATAGAACAATATAAATGGGAGCTTGAAGACGTAACAGAAAAATTAAAAGAAGCCAGTCTGTTTTTACAGGTTAATTTACTGATCTGTAGTATGCTTTAATCATTTCACTGCAAGTTACATTTTGGTTATATGCATTGTATAATTTTCCTCTACTTCCTTGATAGCCATTTGGTAAATTTGAAGGAACATTTGTTCCTTCTCTTTAAAAATTTCACTTTTCATCATTATTCTCACTAAATTGATTTTTCAGAATGATTCACAGTAGAGAATCATTTTATTTTTTAAGACCAGTTGGTATAAAACAAGACTATTGACAGGAAAAGAAAAAATGGTCTTTTAAAAATTTTAACCATGGGGTGCCTGGGTGGCTCAGTTGGTTGAGCAGCTCAGGCTCGTGAAATCAAGCCCAGCATGGAGCCTGCTGGGAAAAAAAAGATGGTACCATACTTGGATTATTTTTTTTAAAGATATTTATTTATTTATTTATTTATCTGGAAAGCACGGGTGAGAGGATGCACAGAGGGAGAGAGAGAATCCCAGGCAGACTCCATGCTGAGTACGACACAGGGCTTTAATCTCAGGACCCTGAGATCACGATTGAGCAGAAACCCAGAGTCCGGCGCTCAACCGACTAAGCCAGCCAGGCACCCCCTGTTTTTGGATTATTCTTAAGTTGTATTGTTCACTTTTTAAAGTTTTTAAAGGATTCTCTTATTCTCTGAATTATCAGATTGCATGAGTTCTAATATAAGAATGATTGAACTTTATCATTCAGATTTAATTCAGTTGACATTGATGAGAAATATTTTACACTTCAGCTTTTTTTTCACATTTACAATTGCTCTCTGAATCATTGACTCAAAACTAAAGGAAAGAAATATACTGTATTTACCCAGTTTTAAAACTATGCTTTTAATTTGCTTTAGACACAAGTAGCATCTCAAGAAAGGTTAGGACAGTTAAGAGAAACTAATAATGCTTCAATAAGAAGTCAAATGGAACTCCGAATTAAAGAATTGGAATTTGAACTATCCAGAATGAAAAGTTCTCGAGATTTTTATAAAACAGAATTGGAAAAACACAAGCAACTCTACGTAGAAGAATTAAAAGTTCAAACGTCATTGACAAATGAACTGAGCAAGTAAGTTAAAACAGAATCATAGAAAATAGATTTAGCTTGTTAATTTGCCTCTAAAGCATAATTTTTATGGAGCCAAGTTCATGAGATGAGTAAGATAGTTTAATTTTGGAAAGCGATGTTTGTAAAAGAACTTACCTTTGAAATGTTAGTCCAAGACAGTTTGCCTCTCTCCTCCTTTTTTCGGTTTTACATGATTTTATTTTTTTCCCCTTAATATTTTCAGTTAATCTGATCTCCTAGTCTTTAAGCTAATTGTTAGAAGCTTTATAATTTAGACAGCATGTTATTATAAAATTGTTTGTCAGAATTGCCCTGAATAGCAATGAGTTTCTTAATATTAGTGAGTTTATTTTTGGAAGAGTACATCTTTAACCCAAACTGCACATCCTGGCAGCTTGGTAAATTTACTTTTTTGATTGTGATTTTTGTTATTATTACCAAATAGAGGGTGCTTTGAAACAAACTGTTTTTTATATAGTTTTTCTACCTTACATAAAGGTATACATGTGAAATACAACAAGATTCACCTAGGGGTGAAAGGCAGCATAATTCCCAAAGTGGCTAAAAATAGCACCATGGTGGACATGAGGAGGGGCTGGGTGAAAGACAGAAAGGGTAGATTCCACCTCCAGTACCCTGGTAACTGTGTTATAACCTAATTGCCTCCGGAGCTGTTTTCTGTCTTTCTGATCACAACTCTGCCATCTAGCAGTTGTTGGTCTAAATTATTCCTCAGTGTCAAATGCTCCATTTCTCTGAGATAATGAGTGAAATGTACAAGAGTGGTGAAAGCCAATACTTGAAAATGTCTTTGAGGGATGGTTTATTTTTATTTTTATTTCAAAGATTGTATGTATTTATTTGACAGAGAGCAAGCGAGTGAGCTCAAGCAGGGGGAGCGGCAGGAAGAGGTTGAGGGAAAAGCAGGGGCTCGATTCCAGGACTCTGGGGTCATGACCTGAGCGGAAGGCAGATGGTTCACTGACCGAGCACCCAGCCCCCCGGGATGGTTTTATATTTTTGTATCTCTAAACTGGTTTACTAAATATAAGTATATGTAATGGCATGCTGCTTTACTAAATATAAGTATGTGTCGTGGCATCCTCAAGAACCTTGTAAGTACAGCCATTCCAGAAGGCAGCATGTATTACCTGTTAAGCATTGTGCATCACTAATAGCCGTTTCTCTCCCTCCTTAATTTGAATTACTTGTTAGTTAGGAATCTCTAGAAATATATGTACTTCTTTAGAACAATTTTAAACCTATCATTATATATTGTAGGTCTGCTCTGTCACATTTTCAGTGTTAAAACACCGTTTAATGGCACATTCTGTTTACTATTATGGAAACTTTCAAAAAATGCAAGTCATTTAGGAATGATGTGGGGAGAAATGAAATACTAAGCGCTGTGTTTTGTAGTCTTAACAGGACTAATGAGAAGCTGGCAGAGAGCAGTACCAGACTTCCGGTGGAGAAACAGCAGAAACAGTCTTTGATTAATACTATTACTATGAGGCGTGTCCTAGACTTGCCTTCTGTTAGAAATATTAATAATAGTTCACTGCTCAATAGAAATGTTGCTCCAAGAGAAAACCTAGTGATTCTTACCCCACGCTCACGGCCTACAAATAATGGCATTGAGACTTTCTTGACCAAGGTTAGTTATGTTATCTTTTTTTCTTGGGTTTCAGATTTCTGATAGAATTTTTGTTTTTAATTTGGTGAAATTCTAAGACTACTTTCAGGGATCATTTCTATAGTTTGTTAATTTGGTGAAATTCTAAGACTGTACTTTCAGGGATCATTTCTATAGTTTGTTAATTTGGTGAAATTCTGAGTTGTTTAACTGACTAATGCACACTAAGTGAAAGTCATAATTATATGTGCCAATAAAGAAATGAGACAGAAATTTTATGATATTTTTTTAGTTCCTGGAGCTCTTACTTTCAAGAGATACCTATTATTAGCTTTATTTAATAAATATAACTAAACTGACATATTTTATTTTTTTTTAAAGATTTATTTATTTAATTTTATTTTTTGAAGATTTTATTTATTTGACAGAGAGAGACACAGCGAGAGAGGGAACACAAACAGGGGCAGTGGGAGAGGGAGAAGCAGGCTTCCCTCCAAGCAGGGAGTCCGATGCGGGGCTCGCTCCCAGGACCCTGGTGTCATGACCTGAGCCAAAGGCAGATGCTCAACGACTGAGCCACCCAGGCGCCCCTAAAGATTTTATCATTTTAAAGATTTTATTTATTTATTTGAGAGCAAGAGAGAGAGCATGAGAGGGAGGAGGGTCAGAGGGAGAAGCAGACTCCCTGCCAAACAGGGAGTCCGATGCGGGACTCGATCCTGGGACTCCAGGATCATGACTTGAGCTGAAGGCAGTGGCTTAACCGACTGAGCCACCCAGGCGCCCCAGATTTTATTATTTTAGAGAGAGAGAGTGCACAAGAGGGAGAGAGAGCATGAGACTTTCAAGCAGACTCCCCACTGAGTGTGAACCCTATGTAGGGCCCAGTCTCATGACCTATTTTCTTACATGAGAGTACATTCTTAATTGCTTTCTTACTTATAGCATTTTTTTTTTTTTACTTATAACACTTCTGTTTCACGTTTTACAAAATGTCTTGTTGAGCAGTTGTAGAGCATTTTCTAAGTAGTTAAATCAAGCAAATATTTGATTTTTTTTTTTTTTTTCAGAGAGGGAGTACAGGCAGGGGGTGAGGAGCAGAGGGTAAGCAGGCTCCATGCTCAGTGCAGAGCCCCATGTAGAGCTCAGTCTCACAACCCTGAGATCATGACCTGAGCCAAAATCAAGATCAGACACTTAACTGACTGAGCCACCCAGACGCCCCACAATTTGAATTTTTTAAAAAAAGTTCACGTATATCTACCTTGTCATCACTTGAATGATTGATGACTAATATGGGAATGATAGGGAGTCTTTAAATAGCAGCTAGTTTCCATTGTGTATCATTGTTATTAAAATATCCATTTCAATGAATGCACATAGGTTTAATGGTTTTGATGGTATATTCATGGTCTTATTAACATAGACAAAAGGAGCATAGGCTCAGGGTAAATGAGGCCTCAGTCTTGTTCTTTCATTCGGCATCGTTATTGTCTTGCTCTCTTCCCTTCTAATTTGAGGACTTTCTTTAGTGTTATGCTTGGATGCCTTTCAATTTTTGGTTTGTGATCACCATGAAGTTCGTATGTAACATCCTATGTATATAGCAGTTTATTTTAAGTTGATGGTTACTTAAGTTCAAACACATTTTAAAAACACTACATTTTTACACCCCACCTTGTTTTATTTATTTGATGGCTTAGTTTACATCTTTTTATTTTGTGTATCCCTTAACTAATTACTGTAGATATAATTGATATTACTACTTTTGTCTTAACCTTCGTACTGGCCTTATAAATGTGATTGATCTATTACCTTTACTGTATGTTTGCTTTTACCAATAAAACTTTCTTTCATAATTTTTTTACTTCTAGTTATGGCCTTTCCTTTTTTTTTTTTTTTTAAGATTTTATTTATTTATTTGACAGAGACAGCCAGAGAGAGAGCACAAGCAGGGTAAGTGGGAGAGAGAGAAGCAGGCTTCCTCCTGATCAGGGAGCCCGATGTGGGGCTCGATCCCAGGACCCTGGGATCATGACCTGAGCCGAAGGCGGACGCTTAATGACTGAGCCACCCAGGCACCCCTCCTTTTTTTTTTTTTAATTTTAATTTATTTATGAGAGAGAGAGAGAGCAGAGCAAGCGAGCGAGAACACCAGTGGGAGGGGAAGGCCCGAGGGAAAGGGAGAAGAAGCAAGCTCCCTGATCAGGGCTCCTGATGTGGGGCTCGATCCTAGGAGGTCCCTTAGCCTGTCCTCATTTTTAAAATTCTTTTTTTTCCTTTTGGCTTGGGGGATTTCTAGTACCCTGTCTTGCAGATCACGGATCTGTTCTGCAGCTTTTAATCTGCTGTCGATTCCCTCTGGTGTATTTTTCATTTCAGTTATTGTATTCTTTAGCTCTGATGGGTTCTTCTTTATATTTTCTCTTTGTTGAAGTTCTCACTGAATCCATCCATTCTTCTCCCAAGTTTGCTGAGCATCCTTATGTCCATTACTTTGAACTCTTTATCAGGTAGATTACTTATCTCGGTTTCATTTAGTTATTTTTCTGAAGTGTTGTATTGTTCTTTCATTTGGAACATACTCCTCTGTCTCCTCATTTTGTCTGACTTTGTATGTTTATTTCTGAAATTGTTCTTTTCCAGCTTTTTCCCTCTTCCAAGTATGTTGCTTTGAACAATGAATGTTAGTTATAAAGTCAAGGAAGGAGAAAACATTTTAAGTGTTGTCTGGTCATTTTTCTTGTTGGAACTGTGGTGGAGTAGGTGGCAGATGACATTGCTCTTCTCTTTCTGAGTTGAGAACACAGGAGTCAGGCAGATGGAGATAAGCTTAGTAACTTTATTACTAATACATACAAACAAATAGGAGGATATGGTTTAGGTATGTAGCTACAGCGAGCTTCCCAGTACTTTATCCCAAATTAGACGCTTCCACACACAGTTGTAATGGAAGGAACAAATGTTTGATGCCCATCCCACAAAGATGAGAGCAGACTTGAATTCATGTTACTGTGGCAGGCACATCTTTTCAAAGAAGAGATTTGGAACCACGTAGGCATTGCTTAGTGCCTTCTCCCAAATTCACCCTTTAGGTAAATCTCCCTTCCTGTCGTGAGGAAGGTAGAGAAAAGTCCTCACATGGAAATGAAGGTTTACCTATAATTTCTGACTTGATTTAAATTATAATTAAAGTTAATCATGTCTTTTGTACATACCAACTAATGATGAGAGGTTGGTCAGAGCATGCTAGATGGTAAAGAGAAATCTGTTTTGTGTTTTAAATTTTGTTATAAATAACCCACAACATAGGTAACTCATTTGTTGATTGATTTTGACAAACCAAGTTTTATTTGAAGGAAATGGATAATTCTTTCAAGGAAGAATTTCCTCAGGTTCAGGTTCTTTGGTTCAACTAAAGATGTTCTCCTTCAAGCTCCTTGTCCTTTGGTTAAAAAATTTTGTGCTTGTAAATCCTGCGTATGTTGACTGTTACTAATAGGAGTTAAGATAACTTCTGTTCCTCTATTTTTGTTCATGACTTTAAAATTTATAATTTAGTTAGAAAGCTATTTTGTGCCTAATGCCTGAACATTATTATAGAGCCACATGACAAAGTTTTATGTATTCATATTCTCTGAGTTATAGTTGAAAATGCATGCGTTGTTCCTGAATATGAGGAAGTAACTGGCATAAAACTCTAGGCTCAGTAAGACCTACACCACATTCCCGGCTGGCAACTAGGTGGTTTTTTGACCTCAGGCAAACTACAATCTCTCTGGGGCCTTTTTGTCTCGTATGTAAGATTAGGGACTTTGACGAAGTTAGTGACTTTTATACCTTTGGAAAAAAAATTTTTTTGCATTAAACTGTATTATATAAAACAGAGGCAGGTAGAGCTGTTCAGCTAAAGGAGAGATGGGACTACACCTGTAGACTTCCTTTTCCCTCAATCCTGCTGTGTCCCCAGTGGAACCTTAGATTTCTGTGGGCATAGTTTGAAAACGAACAGTTATGAGAAAATCCTTGTAGTTAATAATTCTTCAAATTAAAATTTGCTGATACATTGTACATTGTTTTTCTGTGTATAATTTTCTTACCCTCCTGTATCTTTGATAAGTGGAAAAGTATAAATAAAATTGCAAATGTGTTCTATTTATTAATGGACTTAAAGCTATTTCTGCTATCTAAGCACAATTCTCACCTGGAAATAAACAAAGGTCACAGAAGTAAATATTTAGGAAACGAGCTTTGGGGAAAAGATAATAACATTACGTTGGTAGTTCCTTAAGTCACGTCATATGAAAAAGTGGTTTATATTTTACATAGTATTTATTAATGGTATTATAAAATTCCTTCAATAAAAGTTTCTCCCATCAAGTGGTATTGAGTCATTAATTTTACAAGGCCTGCCTAGTAATGTTGTCAGATTATTCGTTGTCTAAATCCTGAATATAATGTTACTGTCAAAAAGTGTTATGGTTCCTCAAAAAATTAAAAATAGAAATACGATACAATTCAGTAATTCCACTCCTGAGATTTACCCAAAGAAAATGAAAACACTAATTCGAAAAGTTGTATGCACCCCTGTGTTTTTTGAAACGTTACTTACAATAACGAGAGTATGGAAGCAACCTCAGGGTCCATCAACAGACGAATGGATAAAGAAGATATGTTATATGTATACAATGAAATATTACTCAGCTATAAAAAAGAATGGGATCTTGCCATTTGTGACAACACTGGTAGACCCAGTGTTTTGCTAAGTAAAATAACTCAGAGAAAGGCAAATACCCGTATGATTTCACTTATGCATGGGATCTAAAAAACTAAACTACTAATAGCCTAGTTCGACTTGATTTCTCTTTCTTCTGGAAGCCTTACCCATAACATTAAATAATCCATTAACACATGTTTTGTACATTACATGTATTATGTACTGTATTCTCACAATAAAATAAGCTAGCGAAGAAAATGTTATTGAGAAAAACATAAGAGAAAATACACTACGATGCAGTATCAAAAAAAGTCCATGTGTAAGTAGAGTAGACCTGTACCATTCAAACACATGTTGGTCAAGGATCAACTGTATATTACAAGTATTCCCATCTAGAATGTTCTTACTTAGACCTTTCTTGTAAAAGGTATCCTTTCATTGAATGCCCAAAATGGGGTCTAAAGTAGGGTACTGAGGGGTGCCTTGGTGGTTCAGTCAGTTAAGTGTCTGTCTTCAGCTCAGGTCATGATTCCAGGGTTCTGGGATAAAGCCCCGCTTCAGGCTCTCTGCTCAGTGCGAGTCTGCTGCTCCCTCTCCGTCGGCCCCTCCCCCCACTCGTGCACTGTCTCTATCTCTCATTCTCAAATACATAAAATTGCTATAAACATTGGGATATAGTTGCCCCTTCGGATCACTGCATTTCTATCTTTGGGGTAAATCCCTAGTATTGCAATTGCTGGGTCGTTGGGTAGCTCTATATTCACTTTTTGGAGGAACCTCCGTACTGTTTTCCAGAGTGGCTACACCAGCTTGCATTCTCAGCAACAGAGTGGGAGGGAGGGTTCCCCATTCTCTGCATCCCCACCCGCATCTGCTTCCCGACTTGTGCATTTTAGCCGTTCCAACAGGTGTGAGGTGATACCTCATTGTGGTTTTGATTTGTCTTTATTTCCCTGATGCCGAGTGATATTGGGCATTTTTTCATGTATCTGTTGACCATTTGAATGTCTTCTTTGGAGAAATGTCTGGTCACATCTTCCACCCATTTTCTTTTTTATTTTTTTAAAGATTGTATTTATTTGAGAGAGAGAGCACATGAGAGGGCTCCCCCCTCTCATAGGAGGGAGAGCAGACTCAGAGGGAGAAGCAGACTCCCTGCTGAGCAGGGAGCCGGATGCGGGATCCTGGGACTCCGGGATCATGACCGGAGCCGAAGGCAGTCGTTTAACCGGCTGAGCCACCCAGGCGCCCCTTCCTCCCATTTCTTGACTGGATTATTTGTTCTTTGGGGGTTGAGTTTGATAAGTTCTTTATATATAGATTTTGCATACTAGCCCTTTATCTGATAGGTCATTTGCAAATATCTTCTCCCATTCTGTCAGTCGTCTTTTGGTTTTGTCGACTGCTTCCTTTGCTGTGCAAAAGCTTTTTATCTTGATGAAGTCTTTGTTTCCCTTGCCTTTGGAGACGTGTCTAGCAAGAAGTTGCTGCGACCCAGGTCACAGAAGTTGCTGCCTGTGTTCTCCTCTAGGATTTTGATGAGTTCCTGTCTCACATTTAGGTCTTACATCCATTTTGAGTCTATTTTTGTGTATGGTGTAAGAAAATGGTCCAGTTTCATTCTTCTGCGTGTGGCTGTCCAATTTTCCCAACACCATTTGGTGAAGAGACTGTCTTTTTTCCATTGGCTATTCTTTCCCACTCTGCCGAAGATTAGGTGACCATAGAGTTGAGGGTCCATTTCTGGGTTCGCTGTTCTGTTTCATTGGCCGATGTGTCTGTTTTTGTGCCAGTACCATACTGTCTTGATGATGACAGCTTTGTCATAGAGCTTGAGGACCGGAATTGTGATGCCACCAGCTTTGGTTTTCTTTCTCAACATTCCTTTGGCTCTTCGGGGTCTTTTCTGGTTCCGTACACATTTTAGGGTCATTTGTTCCAGCTCTGTGAAACAAGTTGATGGTATTTTGATAGAGATTGCCTTGAATGCACAGATTGCTCTGGGTCGTGGTAGCATAGAGATTTTAACAAATTTGTTCTTCCAGTCCATGAACATGGGGTGTTTTTCCATTTCTTTGTGTCTTCCTCAGTTTCTCTCGTGAGTGTTCTATAGTTTTCAGAGTACACATCCTTTGCCTCTTTGGTTAGGTCTATTCCTAGGTATCTTATGGTTTTGGGTGCAATTGTAAATGGGTTCGATTCCTTAATTTCTCTTTCTTCTGTCTCGTTGTTAGTGTATAGAAATGCAACTGATTTCTGTGCATTGATTTTATATCCTGCCACTTTGCTGAATTCCTGTATGAGTTCTAGCAATTTTGGGGTGGAGTCTTTTGGGTTTTCCACATAGAGTATTTCGTCATCTGCGAAGAGTGAGCGTTTGACTCCTTTGCCGATTCCGATGCCTTTTATTTCTTTTCGTTGTCTGATTGCTGAGGCTAGGACTTCTAGTGTCATGTTGGACAACAGTGGTGAGAGTGGACATCCCTGCCGTGTTCCTGACCTTAGGGGAGAAGCTCGCAGTTTTTCCCCATTGAGAATGATATTCACCGTGGGCTTTTCATAGATGGCTTTTATGGTATTGAGGTATGTGCCCTCTATCCCTGCACCGTGTCATAGATGGCTTTTATGGTATTGAGGTATGTGCCCTCTATCCCTGCACCGTGAAGAGTTTTAATCAAGAAAGCATGCTGTACTTTGTCAGATGCTTTTTCTGCATCTATTGAGCAGATCATATGGTTCTTGTCCTTCCTTTTATTAATGTAGCATATCACATTGATTGATTTGCGGATGTTGAACCACCTTTGCAGCCCAGGAATAAGTCCCACTTGGTCGTGGTGAATAATCCTCTTAATGTACTGTTGGCTCCTATTGGCGAGTATCTTGATGAGAACTTTTGCATCCGTGTTCATCAGGGATACTGGCCTGTAATTCTCCTTTTTGGTGGGGTCTTTGTCTGGTTTGGGGATCAAGGTAATGCTGGCCTCCTAGAAAGAGTTTGGAAGGCAGCTATGCTCACCACTATACCACCAATGCCTGCTATAGAAAGAGTTTGGAAGTTTTCCTTCCATTTCTATTTTTTGAAACCGCTTCAGAAGAATAGGCATTAATTCCTCCTTAAGTGTTTGTTAGAACTCCCCAGGGAAGCCATCCGGCCCTGGAGTTTTGTTTGTTGGGAGATTTTTGATTACTGCTTCAATTTCCTTGCTGGTTGTGGGTCTGTTCGGGTTTTTTTGTTTTTTCCTGTTTCAGTTTTGGTAGGTTGCACGTCTCTGGGAATGCATCCATTTCTTCCAGATTGCCTGATTTGTTGGCATATAGTCTTTCATAATATGTTCTTAAAATTGTTTGTACTTCCCTAGTGTTGGTTGTGATCTCTCCTCTTTCATTCATGACTTTATTGATTTGGATCCTTTCTCTTTTCTTTTTGCCAAATCTGGCGAGGGGTTTATCGATCCTATTAATTCATTCAAAGATCAAAGAATCAGCTCCTAGTTTCATGGCTGTGTTCTACTGTTCTTTTGGTTTCTATTTCATTGATTTCTGCTCTGGTCGTCATTAATTCTCGTCTCCTGCTGGGTTTAGGCTTTATTTGCTGTTCTTTCTCCAGCTCCTTTAAGTTTAAGGTTAGGTTGTATATTTAGGACCTTTCTTAGGCTGTTACTGCTCTATACTTCCCCCCGCCCCCAGGACTGCCTTTGCTGCATCGTGAAGGTTTTGAACAGTTGTGTTTTCATTTTCCTTTGTTTCCATGAATTCTTTTAATTCTTCTTTAGTTTCCTGGTTGACCCATTCATTAACTTTAACTTCCATGTGTTTGAGTTCTTTGCAAATTTCCTCTTGTGATTGAGTCCAAGTTTCAAGGCGTTGTGGTGTGAAAATATGCAGGGAATGATCCCATACTTTTGGTACCGGTTGAGACCTGATTTGCGACCCAGTATGTGATCTCTTCTGGAGAAAGTTCCACGTGCGTTCGAGAAGAATGTGTATTCTGTAGCTTTAGGTTGGAATGCTCTGAATATATCTGTGAAGTCCATCTGGTCCAGTGTCGACCTTGGAGAGTCGTGGACCTGGGGCGGCGAAGGAACTGAGGAAAAGAGACGACGGTAGAGCGAGGCACAGGGGACCCCGAGCAATCAGCCCGAGGTCCCGAGGTTTATTTTCCGTAATCGTACAGCGATATAGATCTAGAATGGTTTACAGCAGGGGCTTAGTAAGGCACATTCTTCCATGTACATAGGATTAGTCCAGCGTGTATGATAAGAATCTTTAAAGCAGGACAAGGGAACGAAGAGGGGAGTGCACAGCGTGCTATTTACAGGGCAAGGGAACAAAGAGGGGAGTGCACAGCGTGCTGTTTACAGGTGGCTTCCTATCTGCAAAACATCTGCTGCTGCCTATTTTAGAACAGACCACACACGTCCCAAGGGCATTTCACTCTGATCCTTTCAGGTCATTTTTAACCCTGCAATCTCAAGTTTTCTCAGAGATCTCGGAGGCCGAACGAACCTGCACCGGTGGTGGTTGTGGCGTTCTGTTCCCACAGTCCAGTGTGTCATTCACTCTTGTTAATGTATCATCATCAATGTGTTTCTTTAATTTTGTTATTAATTGGTTTATGTAATCGGCTGCTCCCATGTTAGGGGCACAGATATTTACAATTGTTAGATCTTCTTGTTGGATAGACCCCTTTCATTATGATACTGTCCTTCCTCATCTCTTATTACAGTCTTTGGTTTAAAATCCAATTTGTCTGGTATAAGGATTGCTACCCCAGCTTTCTTTTGATGTCCATTAGCATGATAAGTGGTTTTCCACTCCCTCACTTTGAATCTGGAGGTGTCCTTGGGTCTAAAATGAGTCTCTTGCAGACAGCATATCGATGGGTCTTGCTTTTTTATCCAGTCTGATACCCTGCGTCTTTTGATTGGGGCATTTGGCCCATTCACATTCAGGGTAACTATTGAAAGCTATGAATTTAGTGCCTTTGTATTACCTGTAACGTCCCTGTTTCTGTATATTGTCTCCGTTCCTTTCTAGTCTGTGTTACTTTGGGGTTCTCTCTTTGCGTAAAGGATCTCCTTTAATATTTCTTGCAGGGCTGGTTTAGTGATCAGAAATGTTTTAGTTTCTCTTTGTCCTGGAAACTCTTTTATGTCTCCTTCAATTTTGAATGACAGCCTTGCTGGAGAAATAAAGTATTCTTGGCTGCATATTTTTCTCCTTTAGCACCCTGAATATATCCTGCCAGTCCTTACTGGCCCGCCAGGTCTCTGTGGTTAGGTCTGCTGCCAGTCTAACGTTTCTACCCTTGTCGGTTAAGGACCTCTTGTGCCGAGCTGCTTTCAGGATTTTCTCTTTGTCTCTGAAATGTGCAGGCTTCACTACTATATGTCGAGGTGTTGACCTGTTTTTATTGATGTTGAAGGGGGTTGGGTTCTCTGTGCCTCCTGGATCTGAATGCCTGTTTCCTTCCCCAGATTAGGGAGGTTCTCCGCTATCATTTCTCAAATATACCTTCTGCCAACCCCCCTTCCTCTTCTTCTGGGATCCCAATTATTCTAATATTGTTTCGCTTTACGGTATCACTTATCTCTTGAATTCTCGCCTCATGATCCAGTGGTTGTTTATCTCTCTTTTTTCTCAGCTTTCTTATTCTCCATCATTTCTTAATTTTTTAAAATTTTTTTAAAGATTTCATTTATTTTATTGACAGAGTAGACACAGCAAGAGAGGGAACATAAGCAGGGGTCATGGGTGAGGAAGAAGCAGGCTTTCTGCTGAACAGAGAGCCTGATGCGGGGCTCGATCCCAGGACCCTGGGATCATGACCTGAGCCAAAGGCAGATGCTTAACGACGGAGCCACCCAGGTGCCACATTTTATTTTGTCTTCTGTATCACTACTTCTCCTTTCTGCCTCATTTATCCTAGCAGAGCCTCCAAATTTTTTTTATTTTAAATACATAATTTTTATTAAGTATAGCTTAGTAAGTCTGGAAAAGATAAGTAAATAATGTTTTATTTCACCCTTACCCATATGTATGTGATAAATTCTTTAAAATTTCTTTTTATTTTAAGGATTTTATTTATTTATTTGACACAGAGAGATAGTGAGAGAGCACAGAGAGGGAGAAGCAGACTCCCTGCTGAGCAAGGAGCCCAACATGGGTTCGATCCCAAGACCCTGGGATTATGACCTGAGCTGAACACAGCCGCTTAACCAAGTGAGCCACCCAGGCACCCCTAAAATTTCTCTTCAGTTAGCTGACATATGTTATATCATTAGTTTCAGATGTAGTGTTCAGTGAATCATCAGTTGTATATAACAGCCAGGGCTCTACACATCACGTGCCCTCCTTCATGCCCATCACCCACTTACCCCATCCCCCCACCCACCTCCCCTCCAGCAAACCTCAAGTTGGTTTCCTATAGTTAAGAGTCTCTCATGGTTTGTTTCCCTCTCTGGTTTCTTCCCATTTTAGTTTTCTCTCCCTTCCCCTATGATTCTCTGCACTGTTTCTTATATTTCACATGTGTATGAAACCATATGCTAACTGTCTTTCCCCGATTGACTTTTCTCGCAGCATAATACCTTCCATTTCCATCCACGTCAATGTAAATTGTAAGATTTCATCCTTCTGATGGCGTAGTAATATTCCATTGTATTTATATATACCGCATCTTCTTTATCCATTCATCTGTTGATGGACATTTGGGCTGTTTCCACAGTTTGGCTATTGCGGATATTCCTGCTATAAAAATTGGTGTCCAGGTGCCCCTTCTGATCACTACATTTGCATCTTTGGGGTCAATACCTTGTAGTACAATTACTGGGTCATCGGGTAGCTCTATTTTTAACTTCTTGAGGAACCTCCATACTGTTTTCCAGAGGGAGAGCCTCCATTTTTTAGTGCAGCTTATTAATAGCCTTTTGATTTCGATTTGTTAAGATTTTAGTTCTTTTATTTCTCCAGAAAGGCATTCTGTAGTGTCTTCTATGCTTTTTCAAGCCCAGCTAGTATCTTTAGGATTGTTATTCCAAGCTCTAATTCCAGCATCTTACTTTTATCCATACTGATGAGGTCCCTGTCAGTCAGTACTGCCTCTTGTTCTCTTATTTGAGGTGAGTTTTTCCATCTAGTCATTCTGTCCAGAGAAGAATAGATGAATGAGAGAACAAAATACTAAAAGAGCAACAACGCCCCCAGAGAAATCTACTCTTAACAAATCAGAGGAGACCTGAAGCCACAAAAATAAGTAAACTAAGAATTAAAGTCGAAAGAGAATATAATCGGACAGCTGATGAGAACAGAGCAATACACTAGATTCTGGGTGTATTTTGGTCTGTTTGTTAGAAGAAACTACATCCCAAAATTGTAAAGAAAGAAAAACTTATATATATGCAAAAATAAAATTAAATACAATGAAAGTATAGAATGTAATTATAAAAATGAACGTTAAAAACATTTTTAAAAAACGAGTTGATAAAATAAGAAATTGGTTGTAAAGGAAGAAAAATTACAATTGAGAGATTAAGGAATCATGAGAAAAAGCCATGACTTCTATATAGTATTTTCGTCTAGTGCTGGAGTTTTGCAGTTCTGTGTGATCGGTAAACTTGGTCTTAGCCGGATGTTCTTGCTGATTTTCTGGAGGAGAGGCCTGTTGTGCTGATTCCCAGGGGTCTTTGCTCCGGCAGTATTGCACTGCCCTTGCCAGGGGCCAGCCTAAGTCAGGGCCTCGGGATTGCTCTATGTGGCTTCTGTTCCCTGAAGGCTTTCCGCACCACTTTATAGGATGAGAATGAAAATGTCAGCCTCCCAGCGTCCAGCCCTGGAGCTGAAAGCTGGCACCCTCCGCTCTTCAGTGTGCCCTCACGGAGAAGCTGTCAATCACTCTTATCTCCCTGGTTTCTGTCTGCCTTCTGTGTACACCCAGCCTGTGACTGAACATTTTTATCTCAGCCACACCAACTCCCTTTGGAGTTTCCAAACTTTGCAGTCTCCTGTGGCATGCATTCATGCCGCTCCTCCTGGGAGAGGGAGGGAGGTCTTGCCCTGGTTCTGCCACTTGTATGGCCCCTGCTCTGAGAGCGGTCGCCCAACTGGCTGCGGTTTGTGGTTTATGGCAACACTGAGCTGAACGCCCCCCTCCTCAACTCTCTGATTGCAGCCGGCTTCACTGCTCAAATGCCTGGGAACTCTCCCATACTCAGGCACCCCCATTCTTTCTGTGACCTTGGGGATCCTGAAATAAGGCTGTTCCACCTAGGGTTCCACCCTGCTTCTCCACCTGAGTGCCTTTCAAGCAGGGATGTCCCTCGCCGGAGCGGACTTCTAAAATATCCGATTTGCGCACCACTGCTTTATCACTTTCTGATAGCCGGCTTATGTAGGCTCCCTCGCCCCCACGGTTTATCTTCCCATATATCACCTCAGATTCGCTTCTCCACACCTCCTACCTTGCAGAAAGTGGTTGCTTTTCTATTTGTAGAATTGCAACAGTTCTTTTCTTAGATCTCAGGTTGAGTTCACAGGTCTTCAGAATGATTTGGGGAAAGCTACCCAGCTAAATTCTAGGGACCAACAAAACTATGGTCCTCTACTCCTCCGCCATCTTCCTCTTCTTCCAGAAAGTCTATATTCAATAGACCTATATTAATTGTACTTTTTATCAGATTCATCTAAATAGCATTACATATGTTTCTTCTCAGTTACCTAAGATTAAAATAAGTAGGGATTTATTTTATTTATGTGATTATCTTTCTATTGAAGCAATCCCTAACTTAGTTTTAGTCTCTAAAAGTGTTATTTAAAGACCGCATTTCATAAGCTATATATAATTCCTACAGTAATGTCTCTTTAACTTGAACATTATAAATAATATTTGACTTATTTCAGATGCAGCGGGAGATGGAAAGGAATATAACTAGAGAACTAGAAGAAGGTATGTTGCCAAATTTATGAATTAAGGTGGTCATTGATTTTGGAAATAAACTATGAATAGTAAATGGCATCCCTTTCCCTTGTTTGGATAATAGGTACTACATAAATTTTTTTATATCTATCTAATAAAAATGTAAAACATAAACATAATGAAGAACATACTTATTCCTCATTTAATCATCGTGTTTGTTCAGACTTTTTTTAAAAATCTCCAAACGTCTACGTATCTGTTATTATTTCTGGCTATAATCTTTCTTCACTTCTGCCTCTCCTATGGAACCGTCAACCTGAATAAGTGGGATTTCTCAAATTCTTGTTTCTGCTAGTGGTATAAGACCAAAAAAACCAGACTTGTCTTAGTAATAGTTAAGCAATTATAGTCCATATAGCTGTCACTTGACAGATGGTATTTAAATCTCCAGTCATTGATTTTGTCATTGGTTTACCTTTTGCCATTGAGTAAAATTCCAAGTTCCTTATATGGAATAAAAACACCCAAATCAATTTGGTTCTTGCCAGATTATTCAGCCTTCTCTGTCGCTACTTACCCTACTCTGTTGCTTTGCTCTAGCACCTCTTCAGCGTAGACTACTTGCAATTCCACAAGTGTTCTTCCTCACTCTTTGTATATGTTCTTTGTATATGTGTCTTCCCTCCACCTGGCACACTTTTTCCTTGTACTTCAGGTATCAGTTTACATATCACCTCCACCAAAAAGCAGACAATATTGATAGAAAAGTAGGATGTCCCTTTTGTGTGTTCTTATAGTGTCTTGTTTTATACCTGTCATGGTATATTCAACTCTAAAATTGCCTGTTTGCTTTTTCAGTTTATAGTATATGGTTGTTCAGGGGTGGGCTCTGTCATCATCATGTAATTTCATCTCGTAATGAGAAACTAGAAGCTCTGATATTTATCCACAATAGCAATTAACTTGGTGGGCAACCATGAGCAAAATATATTTAAAAGTCATCTTGTATTTTGTAGTTCTATGCAGATATTTTTCATTCTTCTTAACACTCATAAGGCTTCAACTTTGTTTTTTACTAACTTGTAGTTAACTACAAAGTTAAAATTTTAGATAAAGAATGTAACTCTTTTTCTTTTCAGCTGCTGCTGAATTTGAATCAGACTCATTGTATAAGACCTCCTCTTTAGAATCTACTTGTGAACCACATGTAAAGTACGATCCACTAGAGAAATCGTCAAAAGAATTTTTACAGATTTTGAAGAAAAAGTACATGCTCTGAAAGATCAATAATAATTCATTTACTGGATGTTTGTATAACATCTTAATTGTGTCCTACTAAACGTATGATGTGTGAAAATCTTTATTAAAGGAAACGGGTTTGGATCATATGTGTAATGAAAGTTTATATAATATTTTAAGCTATGTTTCTTGGCACCTAATTAACTTTTAAGCAGGTTTTGTATGTGGAAACCAGCACTGTTGAGTTTTACATGCTTCAGGCTGCCCAAATACCAGCTTTTTAAACAGCACCCAACCAACCAAATTGTCGTTAGTACTTCAGTGGTGTTAATTGATAGCCTTTTTGTATTTTCCAGTTTTTATTACTACATATGGACCTAGAGATTTACACAGACATCATTTTGATATATTGCTGCTAAGGCTATTGTCAGTGTTTGTATATATTACAATTTTTGTAGTGCCATAAAACCTACGTATAATTTTAATTTTAATTTCAAGTACTGATTCGTAGCTCTTTCCTCATGGTGAAATAAGATTTGCCTAAGGCTTTTCACCTTTTCTGTTTATTTTTGATTTACTTTTTGAAAACAGTCTTAAAATTAGAGAAAAGAAAAATTGGAGAAAAAAGAACTTTTCCACCCCAGAACGATTTGCAGGTAAATTGTTAAATTATGCCTGATTCCCCTAGCATTTATATCCTACAAGTCAGTACATTCCACATAACTACTGTACAACCCTGACAATCAGACAATTAACTCTCATACAATTAACACTTGAATAATGTCGGGGTTAGGGGCACTGACCCTTTGCAGTCAGAAATATGTGAATAACTTTTGACTCCCCAACTTTTGACTTTACTAATAATCTGCTGTTGACCAGAAAACTTACTGGTACCAGAACAGTCAATTAACCTGTGTTTTGTATGTTATATGTATTCCATATTATATTCTTAGAATAAAGTAAGCTAGAGAAAAAATGTTATTGAAATCATAAAAGAAAATACATTTAGAGTACTATCATGTATTTATTGAAAACATCTGCCTATAAGTGCACCCATTCAAACCATGTCAACTATACATTCTATCATTTTTTTAAAAGATTGTATTTATTTATTTGACAGTGAGAGCACAAGTAGGCAGAGCGGCAAGCAGAGGGAGAGGGAGAAGCAGGCTCCCCACTGAGCAGAGAGCCCGACATGGGGCTCGATCCCAGGACCCCAGAATCATGAGCTGAGCCGAAGGCAGACGCTTAACCAACTGAGCCACCCAGGCACCCTGTACATTCTGTCATTTAATCATCATATTTTTAAGTTTTGTCACTTGTCTGTAATATCCTATACGCACGGAAGGTCCTGTTCAGAGCCATGTATTTAATTCAGATGTTGTGTCTCTTAGTTCTTTCAGTTTAGAATAGTTCCTTAGTCTTTCCTTAATTTTCATGACTTTTAATCTTTTATTAAAGAGTTAATTCCAGTAATGGAGAATGTCTTTCAATGTGGGTTTTTCTTATGTTTCCTGATGATAAAATTCAGATCAGGGATGCCTGGGTGGCTCAGTTGGTTAAGCAACTGCCTTCAGCTCAGGTCATGATCCTGGTGTCTTGGGATCAAGTCCTGCATCGGGCTCCCTGCTCAGTGGGGAGCCTGCTTCTCCCTCTGCCTGCCACTCCCCCTGCTTGTGTTTTCTCTCTCGCTGACAAATTAAAAAAAAAAAAAAAACTTAAAAAAAATTCAGATCATACATTTTTAGCAAGAGTATGACTGAAGTGGTCCTCTACTCTTCTCATTGCATCCTATCATGTGACCTACAATTTGGTTTGTCCCATTGTTGGTGATGTGAGCATTGATCCTGGAGGTAATATCTGCCAGGTTTCTCCTCTGGAATGTTAACTTTCCACTTTATAACTCATTAGTATTTTAGGGGAAGTACTTTGAGACATGTAAATATCTCCTTTCTCAGACACCCTGTGCCAGGCCACATCTTCTGCAGATGATTTACTGCCCCCACAGGCTCTGAAAACCCCATGCTGGACTGTTCTTTCCCTTCAGTCCGTGATACCACATTCTCTGTTGTTGACCTTTCAGGGGTGTTCCAACACTGCAGGGTGGCTCTCCCACTTTTATGCCTTCCCCATTCTAGCCAGGCTCCAACACCACACTCTGGGCCACCACAGCTCCCTGTTTCTATGCTTTTGAACTGAAAATTTGGGAATAGAAAGAAGAGAGGGGGGAAAAGGCTCCATAGGTCTTTTATAATCAACTTGTCAAGCTTTACAAAGCAAAGATTCTGATTAGAATTGCATTGAATCTATAAATACTTTATAGGGAAAAGACATAATACTGAGTTTTCCTAACAGTATTTCAGTTGATTAACTCTCAATGTTAAAAAATTTCCTATAAAGGTCCTGCCGATGTTTTTTAGATTTATTCCCAGTAATTGAATACTTTTGACCCCATTATAGATATTATTTTCAAAAATCAATTTCATTTCCTGTTTGTTGCTAGCTTATAGAAATAACAGTATTCTGTATATTGAGCTTAGATTCACCTATCTTGCTAAACTGTCTTATTATATTGTTTCTCCCAATTCTGGAGGCTAGGAAGTCCAAAATCAAGGCACTGGCAGATTCAGTGTCCAGTGAGGGCCGGCTTCCTGGTTCATGGATGCTGGTCTTCCTCCTGTTTCCTCATAAGGCACAGGGCCAAGGGAGCTCTCTCAGGTATCCTTTATTTATAAGGGCACTAATCCCATTCATGAGGGCTCCACCTTCATGACTTCATCACTTCCCAAAGCCCCCACCTCCAAATACTATTACATGGAACATTAAGATTTAATACATGAATTTGGGAGTGGGGGGAACAAATAGTCTATAGCAAGGTTGTTCCTTGTTCTTGGCCAGGTAGGCTTCCCCAATATGGCTGCTTACCTCATGAGGCCAACAAGGAGAATTTCACTGCAGAGAGGGCTCAGTCCTCTTTTAAGGGTTTCACCTGCTTAAATCAGGCTTACATAGAATAATCCCCTTTTGATCAACTCAAAATTAACCATTGTATCTGCAAAATTCCATTACATTTGCCATTTTCTAATGGCTAGAGTCAAGTCACAGAGCTTGGCTACTCTTAAGGGCAAAGGATTATAAAAGGTGAGAACACCAAAGGGCATTTATTATGGGGTCACCTAGGGTCTTTCTGTTACGATTCTATTAACAAAGTTCCCTTCTACTACTCGTTTTCTAAGTTTTATCATGAATGTTGAAAGATAATAGATGTTTGTTTTGCATATATTGAGATAATTTTTTAAAAATTTGTCAATGTCGTCAATTACATTAAGTGCTCATGTCAAACCAACCTTGCATTTCTTAGGTAAACTGAATTTAGTTGTGATTTCATTCGTCTGTTTCATACATTGCTACTCTTGATATGATGAAATTTTGGTGAGGATTTTGTCCTCTCTGTTCATGGATAATGATAATGCAAGGAGTTTTGAATGCTTTTAACTCAATTTACATGGCTCCAAACTTATGTGTATTGTTGCTTTGTGTTTTAATTCTCTCTTGTATCTTTAAAAAATACTCAACATTTTTATAACTTTTATATGATACTGTCAGTGTTCATTTAAATTGAAGGACATATTTAATTATTTTTTTCCCCTCTCCTCTTGCGTCTCAGAATTTCTACTTGGGATTATTTTTCTTCTGTTTGTTTATGTGCATTCTTTAAAATTTCCATGAGCAAGAGCTGCCAGGTAATGAATCTCTGTTTAAGATGTCTTTATTGGGCGCCTGGGTGGCTCAGTTGATTAAGTGTCTGCCTTTGGCTCAGGTCATGATCCCAGGGTCCTGGGATTGAGCCCCACTTCAGGCTCACTGCTCAGCGTGGAGTCTGACTCTCCCTCTCTCTCTGCCCCTCCCCTCACTTGTTCTTCCTCTCTCGCTCCTTCTCTCTCACTCTCTTCCAAATAAATAAAATCTTGAAAAAAGAATAAAAATGCCTTTATTTCCTCTTACTCTTGATACACATTTTCACAGCATAGAGAATCCTAGGTGAGTAGTTACTTTCTTTGATCATACAGAAAATGTCATTCCACTGCCCTTTGTCTCTCATAATTGCTCTTTAGAAATTAGCTGTCTGCCTATTTCTCCTTTGAACATAATCTGTTCCCCACTCTGCTCCTTTTCCCCACAATTTTTGGTTGCTCTAAAGATTTTACTCTTGCGGGCGGGGTGGGGGAGGAATTCTTTTTCTTTTTGTGTTTACTGCAGGTACGCTATTATGGGTCTAGATTTGATGTCTTGCTATTTATCTTAATAATGTTCCATAATTAGAATTCCATTTACAGCAGCTCCAAAAACCAAAATATACCTAGGAATAAACGTAACCTAGCAGGTAAAGGATCTGTATTCTAGAAGCTACAGAACACTTATGAAAGAAATTGAGGAAGACACAAAGAGATGGAAAAACATCCCATGCTCATGGATTGGAAGGATAAATATCGTTAAAATGTCTATGCTTCCCAGAGCAATTTACCCTTTCAATGCAATCTCTTTCAAAATACCATTGACATTTTTCACAGAGCTGGAACAAATAATGCTAAAATTGCTATGGAACAGAAAAGACCCTGAATTGCCAGGGGAATGTTCAAAAAGAAAACCAAAGCTGGAGGTACCACAGTGCCTGACTTCAAGCTATATTACAAAGCTGTAGTCAAGACAGTATGGTATTGGCACAAAAACAGACACATAGATCAGTGGAACAGAGTAGAGACCCCAGAAATGGACTCTCAACTCTATGGTCAACTAATCTTTGACAAAGCAGGAAAGAACATCGAATGGGAAAAAAAAGACAGTCTCTTCAATAAATGGTGCTGGGAAAACTCGACAACCACATGCAGAAGAATAAAACGAGACATCCTCTTACACCATACACAAAGATAAAATGGGTGAAAGACCTCTATGTGAGACAAGAATCCATTAAATCCTAGAGGAGAACATAGGCAATAACCTCTTTGACATTGGCCACAAGAACTTTTTCAAGTCACGTCTCTAAAAGCAGCAGAAACAAAAGCAGAAATGAACATTTGGGACTTCATCAAGATAAAAACCTTTTGCACAGCAAAGGAAGCAGTCAACAAAACTAAGAGGCAATCCAAAGGATGGGAGAAGATGTTTGCAAATGACATTTCAGATAAGGGGCTGATATCCAAGATCTATAAAGAACTTCTCAAACTCAACACCCCAAAAACAAACCAGTCAAGAAATGGGCAGAAGATATGAAAAGACACTTCTCTGAAGAAGACATCCAAATGGCTAACAGACACATTAAAAAAAATGTTCAACATCGCTAGCCATCAGGGAAATACAAATCAAAACCACAATGAGATACCACCTTACACCAGTTAGAATGGCCAAAATGAACGAGACAGGAAAAAGTGTGGAGAAAAGGGAACCCTCTTACACTGTTGGTGGGAATGCAAGCTTGTACACCCACTCTGGAAAACAGTATGGAGGTTCCTCAAGAGATTAAACATACAGCTACCCTATGACCCAGCTATTGCACTACTAGGCATTTACCCTGAAGATATGTATGTAGTAAAAATAAGGGGCACATGCACCCCATAGTTCATAGCAGCAATGTCCACAATAGCCAAACTGTGGAAGGAACTGAGAGGCCCTTCAACAGATGAATGGTTACAGATGTGGTACATATATACAATGGAATATTACTCAGCCATCAGAAGGGATGAATACTCACCATTTGCCTTGACATGGATGGAAGTGGAGGGGATTATGCCAAGTGAAATAAGTCAAGCTCCTATGTGGAACATAAGGAATAGAGCGGAGGACCACAGGGGAAGGGAGGGAAAACTGAATGGGAAGAAATCAGAGAGGGAGACAAACCATGAGAGACTCTGGACTCCAGGAAACAAACTGAGGGTTACAGAAGGGAGGGGTAGGGGGATGGGGTAACCGGCCGATGGGTATTAAGGAGGGCACGTGTTGGGGTGAGCACTGGGTGTTATAGGCAACTAATGAATTGTTGAACACTACAACAAAAACTTATGATGTACTGTATGCTGGCTAACTGAACATAATCAAAATTCATTTGGCCTTTTGAATCTGATTTGGTGTCTCAGATTAAACATATTTAGACTTTCTTATCTAGGCCCCATATTTCTTAACCTCTCTTTCATGTCTCCATGGTTGTCTTTTGGTCTCTTCCCTTATATCCTCAATTATTTCTTCTATTTTCCTAGTTAATTTTCACCTCTGCTGTATCCAGTCTGCTGTCTTACCTATCCATAGAAATTTCAGTTGGGGTTAAGGCATTTTTAAAATAAGTTTTCTTCGGGTCTTTAAAAAAATCTATTTAAATAATATAGTTTTTCATTATTTGAAGAATATGTTTTGTTTTTTTAATCATTAACTGAGGATCTACTTCAGGGGAGGAAAAGATGGTGGAGGAGTAGGGGACCCTTTACCAACCGGTCCCTGAATTGGGCTGGATATCTACCAGACCACTTTGAACACCCAGGAAATCACCCTGAGATATAAGAAGATATATCTGGATCTCTACAAACAGAATATCACAGGCGGTTGATTTGGAGGTATGAAGCGGGGAGCCGTGATTCCGCGGGCAGCTATCGGAGGATAAACGGCAGCAGGAGGGAGCATGGCCGTCAGGATCCTACACCGCTAGTGAGCGATAGCCTCCCGCGCTGGGGACGGGGCACAGACTCGCACACCGGTAGCGGCAGGGAAGGGACTTTAGGGCAGTCCCCAGACTGAAACGTGGAGCAGTGGGGTGCATGGGAACTGGGGGAGGCTGTCGGTTTTAGAGACACAAAGGGCAGAGACATGCCCCGACCAGGAGGCGAGGACTGGGAGTGCTGCTGAGGGGCTCACAACCCAGGATGCTGCAGTTCATAGCAGCACACACAGAAACGGAGATAGTGTGGCCTGGAGAGCTCACCGAAGAACAGACTGCGATATTTCTGCTCTGAGGCAGAGAGGGTTGGAAACGATCTCTTCTGCGCTGGCTCTCAGAAGAGACGCAGAAAGCCGCCAAGGAAAGCCGCCAGAGAACAAAAGCCCCCCAAAACGGGTTTTCACTGAGCCCAGCCCCTGCCACAGGGGGTAGGGCAACTGCCCAAACAAGGTTGCCTGAGTAACAGCAGGGCAGGCCCCTCCCCCAGAAGACAGCCTGGAGAACAAGAGTCCAGCAACCCTAAAGTTCCTATAAAAAGGTGCATCTTGCTTGGGTCGTGGTCAATAATTTGGACTCTGTACATTCCCTCAACCACCCCTCAACAGAATGACTCAGAGAAGGAACCCCCAAAATAGGAAAGACTCAAGAGACTGTGACTTCTGCCACAGATTCATAAATGCATACAGATATAACCAAGATGTCAGAGATGGAATTCAGGGTAGCAATTGTCAAGACAGTAGCTAAGATGGAGAAGTGGATTAATGGCAATGTAGAGTCTCTAAGGGCAGAAATGAAAGCTGAACTGGCAGAACTTAAAAGTGCTATCAGTGAGATCCAATCTAATCTAGATAATCTAACAGCTAGGGTAAGCAAGGCAGAAGAATGACTTAGTGATCTAGAAGACCAATTAATAGACAAGAAGGAAAAAGAGGAGGCCAGGGAAAAACAACTCAGAATCCATGAAAAGAGAATCAGAGAAATAAGTGACACCATGAAACGTTCCAATGTCAGAATTACTGGGATCTGTGAGGGGGTGGCGAGAGAGGACTAGAAGATATATTTGAGCAAATCTAGCTGAGAACTTCCCTAATCTGGGGAATGAAACAAATATTTGTGTCCTAGAAGCAGAGAGGACCCCTCCCAAGATCAAGGAAAACAGGCCAGCGCCCCGGTATGTAATAGTAAAACTCGCAAATCTTAGAACCAAGGAAACCGTCTTAAGGGCAGTTAGGGGGAAGAGATTGCTTACATACAGAGGGAGGAACATCAGAATAATGTCAGACCTATCCACAGAGACCTGGCAAGTCAGAAAGGGCTGGCAAGACCTATTCAGACACATGCAGCCAAGAATACTTTATGTGGCGAGGCTGTCATTTAGAATGGATGGAGAGATGCAGAGCTTCCAAGAGCAGCAGAAACTGAAAGAATATGTGACCATTAAGCCAGCCATGCAAGAAATATTAAGGGGGGTTCTATAAAAGGAGAAAGACCCCAAGAGTGATATAGAACTGAAATTTACAGAGGCAATCTATAAAGACAAGGTCTTCACAGGCAACATGATGACAATAAATTCATATCTCTCAATAGTCACTCAACTTGAACGGCCTAAATGCTCCCATAAAACGGCACAGGATTGCAGATTGGATAAAAAGACAGGACCCATCCATATGCTGTCTACAAGAGACTCGTTTTCAACCTAAAGATACATCCAGACTGAAAGCGATGGGATGGATATCCATCTTCCATGCCAACGGACCTCAAAAGTAAGCTGGGGTAGCAATTTTTATATCAGACAATTTAGATTTTAAGCTAAAGACTGTAATTAGAGACACAGAAGGACACTATATCATTCTTAAAGGATATATCCAACAAGAAGATCTAACAATTGTAAATATCTACACCCCCAACATGGGAGGAGCCATCTACATAGGCCAACTGTTAACCAAAAGAGAGTCATATTGATAACAATATGTTAATTGTAGGAGACCTCAATACTCCACTCTCAGCAATAGACAGATCATCTAAGCAGAATATCAACAAAGAAACAAGAGCTTTGAATGACACACTGGACCAGATGGACCTCATAGTTATATACAGAACATTCCACCCTAAAACAACAGAATACTCATTCTTCTCGAGTGCACATGGAACTTTCTCCAGAATAGACCACATACTGCACCACAAATCAGGTCTCAACCGACACCAAAAGACTGAGATTATTCCCTGAATCTTCTCAGACCATAATGCTTTAAAACTGGAACTCAACCACAAGAAAAAGTTTGGAAGAAATTCAAACACTTGGAAGCTAAAGACCACTCTGCTCAAGAATGTTTGGGTCAACCAGGAAATCAAAGAAGAACTTACACAATTCATGGAAACCAATGAGAACGAAAACACATCGGTCCAAAACCTATGGGATACAGCAAAGGCGGTCCTAAGGGGGAAATACATAGCCATCCAAGCCTCACTCAAAAAATAGAAAAACCCCGAATTCACCAACTAACTTTACAGCTTAAAGAACTAGAGAAAAAGCAACAAACGATTCCTAAGCTATGCATTAGAAGAGAAATAATTAAGATTAGAGCATTGATCAATCAGTTAGAAACCAGAAACACAGTGGATCAGATCAACGAAACCAGAAGCTGGTCCTTTGAAAGAATTAATAAGATCAAAAGCCACTGGCCAGACTTATCCAAAAGAAAAGAGAAAGGACCCAAATTAATAAAATTGACTAACAGCAAGGAAACAGAATCAATTATTAGAAATTATTATCAACAACTATATGCCAATAAATTGAGCAACCTGGAAGAAAGGGATGCCTTCCTGGAAACCTATAAACTGCCTAGACTGAAACAGGAAGAAATTGACAACCTGAATAGGCCAATAACCAGTAAAGGGATTGAAGCAGTGAGCAAAAACCTCCCAAAAAACAAGAGTCCAAGGCCTGATGGATTCCCTGGGGAATTCTACCAAACATTCAAAGAAGAAATAATCCCTATTCTCCTGAAGCTGTTTCAAGAAATAGAAACAGAAGGAAAGCTTCCAGACTCATTCTATGAGGCCAGCATTACCTTAACCCCCAATCCAGGCAAGGACCCCATCAAAAAGAGAATTTCCAATCGATATCCCTGATGAATATGGATTCCAAAATTCTCAATAAAATCCTAGCAAATAGGGTCCAACAGTACATTAAAAGGATCATCCACCACGACCAAGTGGGATTTATCCCCGGGATGCAAGGGTGGTTCAACATTCGCAAGTCAATCAATGTCATAGAACACATTAATAAGAGGAGAATAAACATTGTTAAAATGTCTATGCTACCCAGAGCAATCTATACCTTCAACGCCATCCCGATCAAAATTCCCATGACATTTTTCAAAGTGTTGGAACAATCCTAAAATTTGTATGGAATCAGAAGAGACCCCGAATCGCCAAGGAAATGTTGAAAAAGAAAAACAAAGCTGGGGGCATCACGTTGCCTGATTTCAAGCTATATTACAAAGCAGTGATCACCCAGAGAGCATGGTACTGGCCCCAAAACAGACATATAGACCAATGGAACAGAATAGAGAGCCCAGATATGGACCCTCAACTCTATGGTCAAATATCTTCGACAAAGCAGGAAAAATTATGCAATGGAAAAAGGACAGTCTCGTCAATAGATGGTGCTGGCAAAATTGGACAGCTCTATACAGAAGAATAAAACTCAACCATCCTCTAACACTATACAGAAAGATAAACTCAAAATGGATGAAAGATCTCAATGTGAGACAGGAATCCATCAAAATCCTAGAGGAGAACATAGGGAGTAACCTCTTTGACATCGGCCACAGCAACTTCTTTCAAGATAACATCTCCAAAGGCAAGTGAAACAAAAGCAAAAACGAGCTTTTGGGACTTCATCAAGATAAAAAGATTCTGCACAGCAAAGGAAACAGTCAAAAAACAAAGAGGCAACCCACAGAATGGGAGAAGATATTTACAAATGGCACTACAGACAAAGGACTGATATCCAAGATTTATAAAGAACTTCTCAAACTCAACACCCAAAAAACAAATAATCAAGTCAAAAAATAGGCAGGAGACATGAACACTTTTCAAAAGAAGACATACAAATGGCTAACAGACACATGAAAAAATGTTCATCATCATTAGCCATCAGGGAAATTAAAATCAAAACCACACTGAGATACCACCTTATGCCAGTTAGAATGGCAAAAATTGACAAGGCAAGAAACAAATGTTGGAGAGGTTTTGGAGAATGGGGAACCCTCTTACACTGTTGGTGGGAATGCAAGTTGGTAGAGCCATTTTGGAAAACAGTGTAGAGGTTCCTCAAAAAATTAAACATAGAACTACCCTATGACCCAGCAATTGCACTACTGGGTATTTACCCCAAAGACACAGATGTAGTGAAAAGAAGGGCCATATGCACCCCAGTGTTCGTAGCAGCAATGTCCACAATAGCCAAGCTGTGGAAGGAGCTGAGATGCCTTTCAACAGATGGATGGGTAAAGATGTGGTCCATATATACAATGAAATACTGCTCAGCCATCAGAAGGGATGAATACCCAACTTTTACATCCACATGGTTGGGACTGGAGGAGATTATGCTAAGTGAAATAAGTCAAGCAGAGAAAGTCAATTATCATACGGTTTCACTTATTTGTGGAACACAAGGAATAGCAGGGAGGACATTAGGAGAAGGAAGGGAAAAATGAAGGGGGGGAAATCGGAGGGGAGATGATCCATGAGAGACTATGGACTCCGAGAAACAGACTGAGGGTTTTAGAGGGGAGGGGGGTTGGGGATGGGTTAGCCTGGTGATGGGTATTAAGGAGGGCACGTACTGCATGGAGCACTGGGTGTTATATGAAAACAATGACTCGTGGATCACTACATCAAAAACAAATGATGTATTCTATGGTGACTAACATAACATAATAAACTAAACAACTAAACTAAACTAAAAAACAAACAAACAAAAACAACCCTGAAGATCTACTTTTAACAAGAAATAAAGGTTAAGGGTAGGGACAACTATCAGAAAATGGGAATGACTACACTTTTGTTCTTTTTTATTTTTTAATTTAAAATGTACAATGTGAAAACCAAACACCCCACTAAAAAGGAGAACTACAGGCCAGTATCTCTGATGAACATGACTAGCAAATCAAAGTGAACAATACATTAAAAGAATTATTCACCCTAATCAAGTGGGATTTATTCCTGTGTTGCAGGAGTGGTTCAATATTTACAAATCAATGTGATACACCACATTAATAAAAGGATAAGAACCATATGATCCTCTAAATGGATACAGAAAAAGCACTTGACAAGAAACATCATCCGTTCTTGATGAAAACCCTCTACAAAGTAGGGATAGATGGAACCTACCTCAATATCATAAAGGCCATATAGGAAAGACCCACAGGTAATATCATCCTCAATGGGGAAAAACTGAGAGCTTTTTCCCTACGGTCAGGAACAAGACAGGGATATCCACTCTCACCATTACTATTTAACAGTACTGGCAGTCTTAGCCTCAGCAATCAGACAACAAAAAGAAATAAAAGGCATCCAAGTCTGCAAGGAAGAAGTCAAACTTTCACTATTTGCAGACAACACGATACTCTATGTAGAAAACCTGAAAGACTCCACCAAAAAATTGCTAGAACTAATGCATGAATTCAGCAAAGTCACAGGACATAAAATTAACATAAAAATCTGTTGCATTTCTATACACCAATAATGAAGTAGCAGAAAAAGAAATCGAGGAATTGATACCATTTGCAATTGCATAAAAAATTAAATACTTAAAGAGAATACTTGAAGAGGACACAAAGAAATGGAAAAACATTCCATGCTCATAGATGGGAACAAGCATTGTTAAAATGTCTCTGCTACCCAAAGTAATCTACACATTTAACACAATCCCTATCAAAATCCCACCAGCATTTTTCACAGAACTCGAACAAACAATCCTAAAATTCATATGAAACCACGAAAGACTCTGAATAGCCAAAGCAATCCTGAACAAGGGAAAACAAAGCTGGAGGCATCGTGATTCTGGATTTCAAGCTCTATTACAAAACTGTAGTCATCAAGGCACTACACTGCTGGCACAAAAACACATAGATCAATGGAACAGAATAGAAAACCCAGAAGTGGATCCACAACTACACAGTCAACCAATCTTCAATAATACAGGAAAGAATATCCAATGGATATTCAACAAATGGTTTGAGAAAACTGGACAGCAACATGCAGAAGAATGAAACTGTACCACCTTCTTACACCATACATAAAAGTAAATTCAAAATGGTTGAAGGACTGAAGTGTGAGACAGGAAACCATCAAAATCCTGGAGGAGAACATTGGCAGCAACCTCTCTGACCTTGGCTGGGGCAGCTTCTTACTAGACACATCACCAGAGGCAAGGGAAACAAGAGCAAAAATGAACTATTGGGACTTCATCAATATAAAAAGCCTGTGCGCAGCGAAGGAAACAAAACTAAAAGGCAGCCTATGGAATGGGAGAAAGATATTTGCAAATGGCATATCTGATAAATGGTTAGTATCCAAAATTTATAAAGAACTTACCAAAATCAACACCCAGAAAACAAATAATCCAGTTAAGAAATGGGAGGAAAATATGAATAGACAGTTTTACAAAGAAGACATCCAGGTGGCTAACAGACACATGAAAAGGTGCTCAACATCACTCCTCATCAAGGAAATGCAAATCAAAGCCACGATGAGATACCACCTCACACCTGTCAGAATGGCTAAAATTAACAACACAAGAAACAACATGTGTTGGTGAGGATGCAGAGAAAGGGGAACCCCCTTGCACTCCTGGTGGGAATGCAAACCGGTGCAGGTACTCTGGAAAACAGTATGGAGTTTCCTCAAAAATTTAAAAATAGAACTACCCTATGATCCAGCAATTGTACTACTTGGTATTTACCCAAAGGATACAAAACTACAGATTCAAAGGGGTATAGTTCCCCTGATGTTTATAACAGCATTATCAACAATAGCCAAACTGGAGAAAGAACCCAAATGTCCATTGACTGATGAATGGATAGAGAAGATGGGGTGCATATATATATATATGCAATATTCCTATACATATATATAGGAATATTATTCAGCCACCAAAAAGAATAAAATCTTACCATTTGCACCAGTGTGGATAGAACTAGAGTGTATTACACTAAGCAAAATAAGTCAGTCAGAGAAAGACAAATACCATATGATTTCACTCATATGTCAAACTTAGGAAACAAAACAAATGAGCATATGGGAGGTGAAAAAAAAGAGGGAACCAAACCATAAGAGACTCTTAACTATAGAGAACAAACTCAGTGGTGATGGAGGGAGGTGGGTGGGGGATGGGCTAGATGGATGATGAGTATTAAAGAGGGCACTTGTTATGATGAACACTGGGTGTTTTATGTAAGTGATGAATCACTGGATTCTACTCCTGAAACCAATATTGCACGGTATGTTAACTAGAATTTAAATAAAGATCTTTAAAAATGTGTAATGTGATGAGCTAATATATGTATACATTGTGAAAGGATTCTCACAATCTAGTTAATTAATGCATTCTGCCCCCTACTTTATTTATTTATTTATTTATTTATTGGTGAGAACACTTGTTTTAGTTTCTTAGTAAATTTCAATTATACAACACAGAATTATCAACTATAGCCACCACATTATACATTAGATCTTCAAACCTTATTCATGTTATAACTAAAAGCTTGTGTGCAACTACCAACCTCTACACATTTTCCCCACCATCCAGCCCCTGCAACCACCATTCTACTGTGTTTATATGAGTTCAAGTTCAAAAACAGTTCTTTTAGATTCCACATATACATGGTATCATGCAGTATTTATCTTTCTCTTTCTTACTTAGCATAATGCTTCTGGGTCTATTCATGTTTTTGCAAATGATAGGATTTTCTTATTTTAAAGGATAATATTCCTATCTATCTATCTATCTATCTATCTATCTATCTATCTATCTATCTATCCATCTATCTATCATCCATCACATTTACTTTATCCACTCATCCATCAATGGAAACAGGATTTTTCCCATACCTTGGCTGTTGTGAATACTGCTGTGAACATAAGAGTATAGATGTCTTTTTGAGATAATTTAATTTCATTTGGATAAATATACCCAGAAGTGGGACTCATGGATCATATGGTAGTTCTATTTGTAATTTCTTGATGAACCTCCATACTGTTTTCAGTGGCAGCTGTACCAGTTTACATTCCCACCAACAATGTATGAGTGTTCCCTTTCCTCCACATTCTCAGCAGCATTTGGTACCTCTTGTTTTTTTGATAATAGACATTGTAACAAGTATAAAGGTATTTCTCGTTGTAGTTTTGATTTGAATTTCTCTGGTGATTAGTGATGTTGAACACGTTTTCATGTATGGGTCGGACATTTTTATGTCTTGGAATAATGTCTATTCAGGTCTTTTGACCATATTTCAATGGGGTTATCTAGCTCTCTATTGAAATACGTGAGTTCCTTGTATATTTAAATATTAACCCCTTACTGGTTATGGTTTGGAAATATTTTCTCCCCATTTCATAATTTGCCTTTAAATTTTTTTTTATGTTAATTACTCAGTGCTCATCGCAAGTGCCCTCTTTAATTCCCATCACCTATTTCACCCATCTCCCCACCCACCTCCCCTCTGGTTACCATCAGTTTGTTTTCTATAGTTAAGAGGCTGGTTTTTGGTTTGTCTTCTCTGTTTTTTTCCTCTTTGCTCATTTGTTTTGTTTCTTAGGTTCCAAATATGAGTAAAATCATATGGTATTTGTCTTTCTCTGACTGACTTATTTCACTTAGCATTATATTCTCTAGTTTTATCCATGTTGCTGCAAATGGCAAGATTTTGTTTTTTCTTTATGGCTGAAAAATATTCCATTTATATATACCACATCTTCTTTATCCATTAATCTATCAATGGACACTTGGGTTGCTTCCATATCTTGGCTATTGTAAGTAATTCTGCAATAAATATAGGAGTGTACGTATCCCTTTGAATTTGTGTTTCTGTAATCTTTGGTTAAAAACCCAGTAGTGCAAAAAACAAACACAAAAACGAACAACAACAACAACAAAACCCCAAAAACAAAAAACCCAGTAGGGTAGTTAGTTCTTTTTTTAACTTTTTGAGGAACATCCATACTGTTTTCCACAGTGGCTATACTAGTTTGCATTTGCACCACCAACATTGCAAGAGGGTTCCTTTTGCTCCACCTCCTCACCAACACCTGTTACTTCTTGTGTTTTTCATTTTAGCCATTCTGACAGGTGTGCAGTGATATCTCATTGTAGTTTTGATTTGCATTTCCCTGATGATACATGATAATGAGCATGTTTTCAAATGTGTGTGTTGGCCATCTGTATGTCTTCTCTGGAAAAATGTCTGTGTCTTCTGCACATTTTTAAATTGGATTATTCATTTTGTGTGTTAGTTTTATAAGTTCTTGATAGATTTGAGATTCTAACCCTTTACTGGGTAGGTCCAATTTAAAAGATCAGAATGGCTTTGGTGTGATGTTTAGGATTTTCTATATATAAAATCATGTCATTTGCAAATAGATACAACTTACTTTTTCCTTTCTGATTTAGAAGACTTTTAATTTTTTTCCTTGCTGATTGCACTGAGTAGGTGTGGTGAGAATGGGCACCCTTGCCTTGTTCCTGATCTTGATGAAAAGCTTTCAAGCTTTCATCATTGAGTGTGATATATGTGGGCTTGTCCTGTATGTGGCTCTTATTATGTTGAGGTATGTTTCTTTCTATACCTAATTTGTTGAGGGTTCTTATCATGAATGGATGTTGAATTCTGTCAGTTGCTTTTTATGCATCTACTGAGATTATCATATGATTTTTATCTTTTATTCTACTAAAGATGTATTTATTATCTATTCTTATTATTGTTTTTATTGATTTGCATATATTGAACCATCCCTGCAACACAAGGATGAATCCTGCTTGATCATAATGTATGATACTTTTACTGTGATGTTGAATTTGTTTTGCTAATATTTATTGAGAATTTTTGCATCTACGTTCAGAGGGGATATTGGTCTGTGGTTTTGGGGTGGTTTGGTTTTGTTTTGTTTTTTTCTTGTAGTGTTCTTATCTGGCTTTGGTGACAGAACGATGCTGGCCATGTAAAATGAATTTGGGAGTGTTCCTTCCTCTTCAATTGTTTGGAAGAATTTGATAAGGATTGCTGTTAATGCTTCTTTAATGTTTGGTAGAATTCAATCCATGTAACCATCTGGTCCTGGTCTTTTTGTTGTTGAGAGGTTTTTGATTACTGAGTCAATGTCGTTTACTCATTATTGGTCTGTTTGTATTTTCTATTTCTTCATGATTCCGTCTTTATAGGTTATATGTTTTTCTGAATTTATATGTTTCTTTTAGGTTTCCAGTTGTTACCATATAATTGTTCACAGTCATCTTTTATGATACTTGTATACTTGTGGCGTCAGTTATAATGTCTCCTCTTTCATTTCTGATTTTATTTAGTTAAAAGATTTTTCTATTTGTGTGTAGTTAACACAGTGTTACATTAGTTTCAGGTGTACAACATACTCATTCAGTTTCTCTATACCTTATGCTATGCTCACCACAAATGTAGCTACCATGTTGTTTTTTAAACCACTAAAAAAAGAAAACTTTTATTTATTTATTTGAAAGAGAGAGCACAAGCCAGGGAGGAGAGGCAGAGGAAGAGGGGGAAGCAGACTCCCTGCTGGGCAGGGAGCCCAATGCAGGACTTGATCCCAGAACCCTGAGATCATGATCTGAGCTGAAGGCAGATGCTAACTGCCCCTATAGCTACCATGTTTCACGATACAAACGATCACAATAACATTGACTATATTCCCTATGCTTTGCCTTTTATTTCCATGGCTTATCTATTGCATAGCTAGAAGTCTGTATCTTCCACTCCCCTTCAAACATTTTCGCCCATGCCTTCACCCCTACTCCACTGGCAACCATCAGTTTATTCTCTGTATTTATAGGTCTGATTCTGCATTTTGTCCGTTTATTCATTTGGGTTTTCTGGATTCCACATTTGTCTTTCTCAGTATGACTTAATTCACTTAGCATAATACCCTCCATGTCTGTCCATTTTGTTGCATATGTCACGATCTCATCCTTTTTAAGACTGCATAAAATTCCATTTTGTATTTCTTCCTTATCCATTTGTCTATTGATAGACATGTAGGTTGCTTTCATATCTTGGCTATTGTCAATAGTGCTGCAATAAATAGAGGGATGTATATGTCTTTTCAAATTAGTGTTTTCATTTTCTTGGGTAAATAGTAGTGCAATTACTGGGTCATATGGTATTTCTACTTTTAATTTTTTTGAGAAACCTCCATATTATGTGAGAGGAGAGGGAGAAGGAGAAGCACCCGCTGAGCAGGGAGCCCGACACGGGGCTCGATCCCAGGACTCCGGGATTATGACCCGAGCCGAAGGCAGACGCCCAACCAACTGGGCCACCCAGGCGCCCCTGTGTATGGTTTCAGAAAGTGGCCCAGTTTTATTCTTTTATATAGCTGTCCTGTTTTCCCAATACCATTTATTGAAGAGATTGTCTTTTCCCCATTTTGTATTCTTGCCTCCTTTGTCATAGAATAATTGACCTCATGAGTATAGGGTTGTTTCTGAGCTCTTTTCTGTTCCACTGCTCTATGTGTCTATTTTTGTGCCAGTACCATAATGTTTTGATTACTACAGCTTTGTTGTATATCTTGAAATCTGGAATTGTGATACCTCCAGCTTTGTTTTTTTTTTTCCTCAAGGTTTCTTTGTCTATATGAGGTATTTTGTGACCAAGAAAAAAAGAGAAAGGACCCAAAGAAATAAAATCAGAAATGGAAGAAGAGAAGTAACAACTGATACCACAGAAATACAAAGTATTATAAGAGAATCCTGTGAAAAATTATATGCCAACAAATTGGACAACCTAGAAGAAATGGATAAAATCCTAGGAACATATAATCTTCCAAAACTGAATCAGGAAGAAATAGAAAAATCATTTCTGATTTTATTTGTGTAGCCAAGTTTTTGTTTTCTTCTTCTTAGTGTAGTCAAAATTTTGTTTAGTTTTCTTGATCTTTTCTATGATTTTTCTGGTCTCTTATTTATTTCTGCTCTGATATTTATTATTGCCCTTTTCCCCCCCAACATTTATTTACTTGTTGATTTTCTGTCTGGATGGTTTATCTACTGTTGGAAGTAGGGTATTGTAGTCTTCCACTCTTATAGTATTGTCTGTTTCTCTCGTCAGACCTTTTTTTTTAAGATTTATTTATTTATTTTAGAAGGAGAGTGTGTGCAGTGGGTAGGGGCAAAGGCAGAGGGAGAGAGAGTCTTAAGCAGACTCTGTATTGAGTGTAGAGCTTGACGTGGGGCTCCGTCTCATGACCCTGATCATGACCTAAGCCAAAGCCAAGATCTGGCTGCTTTACCAACTGTGCCACCCTGGCACCCCACCCCTCTCTTCAGATCTAGTAGTATTTGAAGTAGGTGCTCTCATGTTGGATGCATATGTATATTTATGATTGCTGTATCTTCTTGATCAATTGACTCTTGTATCATTATATAATGACCTTCTTTGTCTTTTGTTACTATTTTTGGCTTAAAGTCTATTTTGTCTAATGTAAGAATAGTTACTCCTTCTCTCTTTTGGTTTCCACTTGCATGGAATATATTTTTCCATCCATTCACTTTTAGCCTATGTATATTAAAGCTGAAATGAGTCTCTTGTAGGAAGCATATATTTGGGGCTTATATATTTTATCCATTCAGCCACTCTATGTCTTTTCATGGGAGAAATCAGTGCATTTTCGTTTCGAGTAATTATTGATAGGTAAAGACTTACTTACACCATCTTATTTTTCCTAGTTCCCTTATACCAGTCTTCCTCTTTTGCTGACTTCCTTTCTGAATTGACGATTTTCTGTAGTGGTATGCTTTGACTCTCTTCTATTTATCTTTTGTGAATCTATTGTAGGTTTCTGCTTTCTGGTTACCCATGAGGCTTATGTGAAACATTTATATGTATAACATCTGTTTTGAAGTAGTCACCTCTCCTGAACTTTATGTCCTGACTTTGGTAATAAAAGACTTTTACCTCAGAGTGGGGGCATGCTGATGCAGGACACCAAGTGTGGGGTGTGGGTGGCGATGGGCCTCTTTGGCTCAGGCCACTGCGGTCCACAGGATTGATACCCCTGTGGTCATTGGTGAGCATTCAACGGGTCCGTAGTGGCTTCAAGGGCCGTTGAAGTCCTCAGTGGCACTTCCAAGTACGATGGCTAGGAACCAGGCAGTAATGGTGGTTGCCAGAGCTTGTGGTGACATACTTGGCTGCAGGGTCTAGCTGCAGGTGCCTGTGTAGTGTCATGTGCCAGTTGGGCACATAATGTAGTGGTGGGGTTAGGGCAGGCAGCCAAGTACAAGCCCCACTACAGGCTCACTGGCATGCACTCCTGTGGCTGCTGGGTATTGCCATGGGTGCACAGCAGTGTAGACTGTTGACAGGAGTCACACCTAGGGTGTGTGGGTGCACAGCTGGAGGGGCTAGCTGTGGCACCGGCCAGTGATAGAATACAGGGCCTAATCCAGGCCCACAAGCAATTACAGAAGTCCTGGCTGACGGTGTGCTCCCCTATGCCGCCACAGTCTTACTCCAGGCATGCACATTTCAGTGGAGGCCAGTGAAAGTTGTCAGGCTTGCAGTGTGCAAGTGCACAGCTGGATGGGCTAGCCCCAAGTACACACATGGTGGTGGGGTCAGTGTCAGGCCTAGGCTGGCATCTTACAATTGTGCAACTACAGAGGCCTGGGCTGACTGCTGGTGCAGTTTCCAGGCTCTTTTGGGAGCCAGAGAGGGGAAGTAGTGGGAAGAGACTCAGACAACTGGTGTCAGCAAATTCCAGTACCTGTGGGGTCAAAGCTGGTGAAAACTGCAGGGGTTCCATGGAGGCTAAGTTGGCTATCGATTTCTTCAGTGGCAAAAGCTGCTGGGTTTCTCTGCAGAGGGTCCTGCTGCATGGCTGCTATTAGTAGCTCCTGTGTTTCTTCTTGTTCCTAGCCATCTCTGTACATCTCACTTTTGTTGGTCTCTGGATGGGGTAAAAGTGAAGTGGGACCTTTGTGTGGTACCCTGAAGGCTGGGGAAGCTGGTCACTCACTCTGCTTTTCCTTTTCTGGTCAGTGGAACTCTTTCTGGCTGGGGATTTCCCTTCTGGCACTGAGCAGTGCCCACTTGAGAGGTGAGATGATGCAGGCAAAAATGAAGTGTTCTTCTTCTCTTATGCAGTTATTCTCAGGTTGTTTGTTCCACTGTGTTTGTTGCTAAAGTTTCTTAAGAGGACTCCTGAGCTCTCCCAGAGCCATTTTTGTTCATGGATAGCTGTCTGATTGTTGATCTTTGTGAAGGGATGGAGGTCTTCCTACATTGCTATTTTGGTGATGTCATTCCCAAATTCCCCAGATCTTAACATTCACTCCAAAATTTGTGAAGCATTGTGCTAGATAGTAAAAGAGGGAGAAGTCAGAACAATGTTTTATTGATCCTCAGTTAGCATAATTCCTTATATTGACAGTCATTAAAAACTTACATTATTTACTTATCATCACTCTTAGCCTTATAATTAATTTTGGAAATAAAAGCTGAAATATTTTTATTATTTCCTTTATCAAGCACTAGAAGGCCATACCACAGTCTGGGGAGTCATCAATGCCATTGCTTGTCAATCAAAGTCAGCTACTCTCATCGCCAGACCATCTCAGAGGAGCAGGAGAGGGTCCTACAGAGGAGCATCTATTTGACTCATGTTGACCCATTAAGAGTACACTACAACTAGGCTCACAGCATGGGAATGTCTGCTGGAGGTCCCACTAAAGTGGAGACCTTGGCAAACACCACTGGGAGAAACAAGCAACAGGGGACTCCTGTTCTGAAGGTTGGTCAGTGAAAGGCAGAAATGGTGGCCACACTGAATCTGCAGTGGGAATAATAGGCCTCATTAAGTTGCTTCTAATGATGTACCATGTGAAGATCCTTCCATCTTTGTGCTATGTAGACAGTGTAAACTGCATAAACACTAAGAGGTTTTGAATCTGTCCATTCCAGCAAGCCTGGAGGCTTGGGAAGAATCCTAAGGATTTATCAGGGGAGCTAGGGTTAGCAGTTTTGGATTTGGGGGGAACCAACGTTCATGTTGTCATCAGACAGTTGAAGCAGTAATCCCAGAATCTTAGGAGGCTAAATGAAACATTTTTACAGTCTGCAGGTTCCAGGAAGTCCCTTCAGCTCCCAAAGGAAGACATGGCTTACTATATGGGTCAAAGTATTTAAGTATTACTGCAAAATCTGGCCTACACAGCATCTTGCAGAAGGAGCCACACAAGCTACCTGTACAGGAAAGCATTTGTAATCCCTTCCTCATAGCATCTAAGGCAACATCTACAATCAGCAGCCAAGGAGGGAACAGTTCAAACCTGGGTTCCCCCTCAACTGACATTCGTGTTCTGTGGAAATGGACTCTATTACCAATGGATGGGAAAGATCCTGCTCAAATGTGAAGCAGTGTTCAGAGAAAAATCCTGGGAAATTGCCAAGTTGTTTCTCCAGGAGGATCCCACAAGGCTCCTTGAATTTTTCAAATCCTGAAATAACCCAACCTCTCCTTTGTATGCTCCAAGTAGCTTTGACAACTCTCCTGAAATACTGGGGCACTGTGCTTAATGCCATATTGGATTCCTCTGCGGGAGAAGTTGCTGCCATCCACTGTGCAGGGGTCATTTCCCTTGAAAATGCTGTGAAGGTGATCCACTGCCAGAGCAGGTTACAGGCAGAGGTGGTTGGAGGGAAAATGGTGGTTGAAGCATTGCCGCAGAGGAGATCTCAAAGGCGCCTGTCTTTCTTTCCATAAAGGTGTGCATTTTAGCCTTTAACAGTTCTAGCTCCTGTACTCTGTCAGGAGAAGCAAAAGCTATAGCCAGGTGTTGTGAAAAGCTGGCTCAGGAGTTTGAGAAAAGGAATATATTTCTGCATATCTTATCAGTTCCAGCTACTTATCATAGTTATATGATGGATTTAATACTCAAAGATGTTGAAGAGTGCATTGGGAACTTGATGAGGAGGTAATCAGAAATAGAACGGATTTCAACAGTCACAAGAAAAACAACCCCTGAATGAGATTTTGCTACTGGCAAATAGAGGTCCAGGACTGTTTGAGAGCCAATTGCCTTCACCCAGGTTGTCACAGCTGCAATCAAAGGAAGGGTGAAATGCTGTGTTTGTTGAAATAGCTCTAAAGAGAGGAATCCAAAGAAATAACAGGGAAATCTTATGTGAAGAAATCAAAATTTTTCCTTCTCTACAACCAAATGAAGAGTATGAGACCCTTTTGATTTGGTAAAATCTCTGAATTTGGAAACATCCTTAATTGGCCATGCTTTTTTGAAGGTTTGAAAACAACTCCAACATGTTACCCAAAATATTGGTTTGATCACAAGAATCTTAAGACTGATTTAAAAAGTCTTCAGTTGTAGAACAAAAGTGTTAACTTCAACACCCTCTTGAAAAAAAAAAAAAAAAGAGCGCCGCCTGGGTGGCTCCGTTGTTAAGCGTCTGCCTTCAGCTCAGGTCATGATCCCAGGGTCCTGGGATCAAGCCCCTCATCGGGCTCCCTGCTCAGCGGGAAGCCTGCTTCTCTCTCTCCCACTTACGCTGCTTGAGTTCTCTCTCTGGCTGTTTCTCTCTGTCAAATAAATAAAGAAAACCTTTAAAAATTTTAAAAAAAGATTTTATTAATTTATTTATTTGAGAGAGGGAATGAGTGGGGGAGAGGAGCAAACAGACTCCCCACTGAACAGGAAGCCTGATGCAGGGCTTGATCCTGGGACCCTCAGATTATGACCTGAGCCGTAAGCAGATGCTTAACTGACTGAACCACCCAAGTGCCCCACTTCAACACCCTATTATTAGTGGTACCAATGACAACTTAGATTTTACCTGTTTTGTAACTTAGGATAGGGCATCTTATGTTTTTGAGCACAAAAACAATGGGCCTCCTTTGGTTCCTGTTTCCTGGTTTGTGGAATCTGTTTTGGCCTGGGTGCTGGACAGTTTAAACCTCCGAGTACCTCTGAGTACGTCAGGTAAGAGTGGGTTTCTTTTTCTTTCTTTTTTTTTTTAAGTAAGATTTTATTTATTTACCTGACAGAGAGAGAGAGAGCGAGAACAGGAACACAAGGAGGGAGAGTGGGAGAGGGAGAAGCAGACTTCCCACTGAGCAGGGAGCCTGATGTGGGGCTCAATCCCAAGACCCTGGGATCATGACCTGAGCCAAAGGCAGATGCTTAATGACTGAGCCACCCAGGCACCCCAAGAGTGGGTTTCTTAGCTTCCTGTGTGGTGAGCCAAAACTTCTTAGATATGAATGAGCAGCTGGAATCAGGAGAAACAGAAACAAACTTTAAAATAATCTCTTCAACATCAGCAGTTTATGCAACAGAGGAAGTTTAAAAAGCTTTGAGTGAAAAAAGCACATTTCTCTTTGTAGCCTCTTTCAAAGGTGTTAGCTGATTTTAACTGGTGATAAATTTTAGGAAATACTCTTCCGTGTTGGCTTTCAATACGGTACCATTTCAAACTGTTAAATACCATTTTATTAAATATTTAATATGTAAATATTAAACAACACACTAGTGTACAAGTAATGGGCCAAATAAGAAATCAAATGGCAAATCAAAATATGTCTTAAAAGAAAAAGGAAATACAATATTCCAGAACCTGTGGAATGCCGCAGAAGCAGATGTTAGAGTGAAATTTATGCTATAAATGCTTGTATTAAGAAAAAAATTTCAAATAAACAACTTAACATTACAAGGAACTGGAAAAGAAGAAACATAGCTGAAATTTAGTAGAGGCAGGAAATAACAAAGAGAAATCAGAAATAAATAAAATAGAGACCAGAATAAGCAATAACATAACATTGAAAGTAATGACCTGTTTTAAAAAAATTGGCAATGCTTCAACTACATTAATTAAAGAAAAAAGAGAGAAGACTCAAAAACCAAAATGAGAAATGGAAGAGAAAAGAATACAACACATAACCACGGAAATACATACTGTGATAGAAGATTACTATAAATAATTATATACTAACAAATCACATAACTTAGGAAAAAAAAAACCCAGATGGTTCCTGAAAATGTGCACGTTACCAAGATTGAATCATGAATCTTGAATCCAAGAAGTAGGAAATCTTCTTAGACCAATGACAGGAATGTAAGTTGAATTAGGAATCAAAAATTTCCCAGCAGAGAAAAGACCAAGACCACATGTTTCATTGGTGAATTCGACCAAACATTAAAACCAAACAAACAATTAATGACAATCTTAATCAAAATCTTACGAATAGTGGAATAGAGGGAGCACATTCAAAATCATTCCATGAGGCCAGTAGGACCCTGATACCAAAGCAGGATAAAAAACAATACCAGAACAAAAAAGTCTAGTTTGTCCCATATAAATATTACTACTTGGACTTTCTTTTGACATCCGTTTGTGCGATAAATGTTTCTCCAACCCCTCACTTTCAATCTGCAAGTGTCTTTAGGTCTAAAGTGAATCTCTTGTAGGCAGCATATAGATATATAGATGACTCCTTTTTTTCCTTTTTTATCCATTCTGCCACCCTATGTCTTTCGATTTGAGCATTTAGTCTTTTTAGATTCAAAGTTATTGTTTATAGATATGTATTTATTGCCATTTTATTACTTGCTTTTCATTGTTTCTGGAGATTTTCTCTGATCCTTTCTTGTCTTTGACACTTTTGGTCTCTCCTTTGCACTCAAGGAGTCCCCTTTAATATTTCTTGTAGGGCTGGTTTAGTGGTCACGAACTCCTTTAGTTTTTGTTTATCTGGGAAACTATCGGTCCTTCTATTCTGAATGATAGACTTGGTGGATAGAATATTCTTGGCTGCAGATTTTTCCCATTCAGCACTTGGAATATATCATGCCACTCCCTTCTGGCTTGCTAAGTTTCTGTTGAGAAATCTTCAGCTAGCCTTACGGGTTTTCCCCTGTAAGTTAAAGACTTCTTTGGTCTTGCTGCTTTTAAGATTTTTTTTATCAGTATATTTTGCAAATTTAATTACCATATGTCTTGGTGTTGGCCTGCCTTTGATGATTTTCATGGGCATTCATTGTGCCTCCTGGATCTGGACGACTGTTGCCTTCCCAAGATTAAGGAAGTTTTCTGCTATTATTTCTTGAGATAAATTTTCTGCCCCTTTTTCCTTCTCATCTTCTTCTGGGACTCCTACAATACGAATGTTACTACTTTTGATGGAGTCACTGAGTTCCCTAAGTCTATTCTCGTGTTGCATATTTCTCATTCTTTCTTTTTTTTTTGTTCAGCTACATTATTGTCCATTATTTTATCTTCTACATCACTAATTCATTCTTCTGCTTTTTCCAGCCTGCTATTCACTGCATCAATTCTATTTCCAATCTTGTTTATTGAATTCTTTTTCTCTGATTGATTCTTCTTTTCCTTTTTTTTAAAAAAAAGATTTATTTATTTGAGAGAGAAAGAGAGAGGAGGGGCAGAGGGAGAGGGAGAGAGAAACTTTTAGTAGACTCTTCGCTGAACTCAAAGCCTGACGTGGGGCTCTATCTCACGACCCTGAGATCATGACCTGAGCCAAAAGCGAGGGTTGGATGCTTAACCAACTGAGCCACCCAGGCGCCCCTCTGATTCTTTTTTAACTCTTTTATCTCTGTTGTAAGGGTCTCACTGATGTCTTTTTCTCTTAAGCTCAGTGAGTATCATTATGATTGTTGCTTTAAATTCTCCATCAGTCATGTTACTTTTATCTTTCACTTAGATCTCTGGCCATGGTCTTTATCTTGTTTTTTTATTTGGGATAAATTCCTCTGTTTTGGCCTTTTGGCTAAGTCTCTGCCTTATTCTGTGTGTTAGCTGCCTTCGATTTTATTTTCTGATGAGGTAATGGAAAGCATAACAACCATCAAAATTAATAAAGGTCTGTAGAGAGAAATGTTTGACTATCATATACATTCAGTGCTGTTAGACTATAGCTTACAAATGACAGTTGTCATGGCCACAAGAGACAGAAAAAATAGAGGAAAAACTGGTGTTTCATCAAAGATAGGCAAATTGACAGTTTCCAAAAATCTGGAAGAGGAAATGAATATACATAAAGGTCATCAAATGTTAAGAAAACTACTTTGAAGTGTGTGGCCTTTTTTGTGGACAAATATGGTTACCATTTAGCAAGACTAGAAGAGATTGGGTTCATGTATAGTAAACAAAAATTCTAATGATAACTTTCTTCCAGAAAACACTGGAAACACATATCACACACTGAGATGCTTGGGTATGCGGGTGAAGTGCTTCCATTACTAGTTCTAGCTGACACATTTGGAATAACTCAACAGTTTACAAAGTATTTGCCTTATGACTCCAAGTATATTAGGTTTCAGGAATGGGAAACAAGCCAACATCCTGAGATGAGAGTATGTGATATGATAAAAACTGAAATAAAAGACTTCTGTCATCTTTTATGCATATGAGGAATTACACAACGAAATGAAGAGATTCCAGGTATACTTCTTCAGTACCTCTCAAAGTGCTGTGAGGCATTTCATCAAATTATTTGTGCCTTAAAAGACCAAAGTGCTGCTTATACTGTGACAGTAATCACTATGTAACAGTAAGAAATGTGGATCACATTAATCCAGGATTTGTTCTCTCTGGCATGACTTTGAATGAAGTGCCACGCGTCACATTTCAGATGGTAGATATTAGTGATAAAAGCCCGACAACACAAGTTTTGCAGAAGCTTTTATTAAATGTAAGGGGAAAGATTATCCAAAACTCCCTATTGATCAGGGGAGAATACCCGTTCCTGAAATCAGGTGTACTTTCTTTGAGAGGCTTTACAATAAATAGCAAACCTCACAAAGGCAACCAGAACTCTGAATTGTTTACTCTCTACACCTCAGATCCTACAGTGTAGTAGAGGTGACAGCTGATGGTGACAGTTGTGGAAGCTGAGACTGATAAAATATGTGTTCACTCAGATTATTTTCCTGTGAAGACCTCCAGCTGATATATTGGCGATCTTTTATATTGGGCTGATGACAAAATGGAGAAACATAAATTACTGCACTGTGAACTTCAGTGGTCCAGAAACAGCCATAGGCAAGGATGTTAAAGAAGTGAAGATGGGTGATCACATTGCCACCTGTTTTCCTGTTGTGGCATCACCACAGGTCTTAATTCCTGACATCATGTGCTTTCACAGCAAGAAGTTTTCAGTATTTAGAAATGTACCATGTACATCATACTTTACAAGAGCTTGGAAATTCTCACCTAGATATTACCAAATGCCAAATGTCTCTCCATGCTTGCTGTTATCTTCCCACAGCCAGGATCAGTTCTAGGTGAGGTGCTGACCTTAGCTGCTACGGAAGTAGGCTGGGGCTAGGGCACTCTTCTCTCCCTCTTTGCTGCTCCATGGCAAAAGGTAGAATGCTGCCAGGCGCTTATTTTTTCTCCCCTCTCCAGGGGAACTCTTCAAAGAAACACTCACTGACTTTCCTCGCCTCTGAGATGCCATATTCCTATGGCCAAAGCCAGTGTGAATTTCTATAGCAATTACTGCGTAATGGTCACAATCATGTCCAGATCCACATTCTAAATCTTAGCCAGCTTTTACAGAAATCATGTCTGATAACATCCAATAGATCTGTAATTGGTTAAAAGTAGTAAATTTGAAAAATAATTTAAATTTAGCTTGCTCTCTTTTTCAATAAAATACACTGGCAAATCCTCTTCTGTCTTCATATTTCACACGTGTGGCCACCCCCCCCTTGCTGTGTTAGAAGTCAATGTTCCAGAATGTCAACTTTCACAAATACCTATGTGTAGAGCAAAGAGGAAACTTTTTAAAGTAAATGCGGTGCATGTTGTATCAAGGAGGCTCTCTGTCCTTGGATTTGAAACTGGGAAGTTTATTGTACAGAAAGGAAGTGGCTCTGTTGCAATTCTTTCATGACAAAATCCAACTTCTGAGCAGTTGAAAGAAATGCAATTTCTGGAAAGTTAGAATGAAGGAAGCAGGATTATCAGCTTTTGTTGTGATGTCGGTTTTCATTCTGAGATGGAAAAGGCAATAAATGCAATAGGAAATATCTTCTCAAAGAATGAAATCAAAAGTGTATTACATAGTGTTGCGGTCTTGGATGACGGGCCCCTTAGGGCTCTCAATGTGTCTCAGTTTGAGAAAGTGTTAAATCCCAAAGTATCTGGAAAGTAAATGTTCACCTTGCAACCAGAGGGCAGGCACTTAATTACTTTGTGTGCTGTTCATCTGTTTCTGCCTGTATTGGGAATGCAACGCAAGCCAACCGTACTGCTGCTAAATCTTCACTAGATGTGTTCTGTCACTACCTGGGAAGTGTGGTCTCAGTGGACAATTAACTTGGGGAGCCTTGAATCTTGGATTGCTGCTACACAAACACCATCTTCAAAGTGTTTTAGCCACCAAAGGAGTACTTACTCTTCAACAACCAGAAATCCATGAGCACCTTGAAAAAATGTTTAATACTGAATAATTCTCAACAAGCTATAATCAAATTTAATTTCAGGAAATTACAGGAAAACTTTCCCCAAATTCCATCTCTCAGAATTCATTTCCCAAAAGCTTTCCAAGATGAATTCAATTTTCTGGAAGATTCTTACATGGCTTATCCTCATTATCCATCTCAGATATCAACAGATGAGTCTATCACTTCTTTAGCTAGTACATTTGTGAATACGAACCTTGAAGACTTTACCACGTCCACCTTGCTTACATCATTAGGCATTACCGGCTGTGACAGTTCAGAGTAAGCTCTTTCATGATCTAAAGTTTCAAATTCCTCTAATCAAGCTGCTTGATTCAGGAGCAGCTCTGCAAACCTTAAATTTTTTTCTGGAAGAACAATCAAATAAGACTTGAAAAAGCAGAGAGTGACCACAGTCTGTAGATTTTTTTTCTAAATTCTTGCATCATGAGGAATCAGTGTGAAAATAGAAGTACAAGATTATAAACAGGATCCATCAAACTTGTGTTAAATGTAACCAATGTTTTATGTATTTTTTTCCTGAAAATTTCAGACAACTTTTATTAATATTAAATTGACATTTTAAACTAACTTAACATTTAAATTTGAATGTTAGTAAACATTCCCTATAGTAACTCACTTAATTAGTGAAGGCTAAATCTAAAATTTTTAATTAAAATAAAAAGTTAGTCTTTACTGACCAAAATGTAAGATTTATTAGATTTAGCACTTTTCCAATCATTTGGTCATTGTTGATTCTTTATCTGAGTAATCTGTACAAAATTCCACTAAAAATAAATTAGTAGTCAGAATTTTTCGTAAATACCAAGAGATTATCTGAAGAATTTACTTAATTGGTTTCACATACAAAGGAAGGTAATTGGTTTACTTAGCAGAGATTCTTATCCCTATTGTTTTTTTCTTTAAATATTTTATTTACTTACTTTAGAGAGAGAAAGAGAGCACAAGTGGGAGAGGCAGAGGGAGAGGGAAAGAGGATTCTGCTTGAGATTTCAAGCAGACTCTGCACTGAGCATGGAGCCCAAGGTGGAGCTCTGTCTTACGACCCTGAGATCACGACCTGAGCTGAAACCCAGTCGGCCGCTCAAACGACTGTGCCACCCAGGCGCCCCTCATCCCTATTGTTTTTATTGTTGGGCTAGTGTTCTTGGACAAATATGATGGTAAGTAATTACACAATTAAAATAAATATATAGATTTTAAATTTAAATGAGGGAAAACTAATGGCTTACAAGAATACAAAGTTTTTAAAACACCACTGCCTAGGGACGCCAGCTGGCTCATTTGGTAGAGCATGCAACTTCTTGATCTTGGGGTCATAAGTTCAAGTCCCTCATGGGCATAGGGCCTACTTTTAAAAAAATTTTATAAATATGTAAACAAAATACCACTGCCTAATTCTAAAGCATTTTACTACTATGCTATACTACATTTAATACCAGTTAAGATCTCACTCTATGCCAAGCACTGCATTAAATTTTAGTAAATTTAACGAGAGCTAAAAGTAATAACATGCTTCTATTTCATAAGTTGTGTACATTTACTAGCCTTGCATTTTCTAGGGAATACTAAGCCAGTAGTAGTCCAGAGGCCCAAGGATATATTTAGGCTTCACTAGAACTAAGAATAGTCTCTCCATTACATGGAGACTATGGTATGGCATGCATTTTGAAAATTCTTTTCCTTTGTGTTTTCATTTGTGAGGTTTTCTATTTTTTATAAAAAGAAATAGTTGGAATTCTGATGTGGATAAATTGATTTGTCTTTCCCTTTAACATTCTGCCTTTGGAGTCTTACTTAGTTTTCCCTATTCCTAACGTTATACAAATATTAACAATATTTTCCTTATGCTATTTTTGAATTCCTACTTTCTTTCAAAAATTTTTTTCTAAAGATTTTATTTATTTATTTGTCAGAGAATGAGAGAAAGAGAGAAAGAGAGAGAGCAAGCCAGCACGGGGAGTGGCAGGAAGAGGGAGAAGCAGGCTCCCTGCCAAGCAAGGAGCCCCATGTAGGGCTTGAACTCCCGACCCTGAGATCAAGACCTGAACTGAGATCAAGAGTCGGATGCTTAACTGACTGAGCCACTTGGGGTGCCCCATGTGCTTTTTATTTTTTTTATAATACTTTTAGTTATTTTTAAGTGTCTCATAATCAATGTCTCCTGTCCAGAATCTAAAGTGTTTCTGCACAGCCACTGTTCTGACAAATGATTCAACAAGTGTTACAAAGACAAAAACAGGATTAAATCACGCTAATCGATTCTCAAACTGAGAACCAATCCTCTACAAACAAAACCTCACTTCAAGGGGAATCGACAATAGCGATGCGATGTGGACAATTCCTGCAGGTTTGGCAGAGAGGAATCAGATAGAGGTTACTAAGGGTGAAAGTTTTCTTTTCTTTTTCTTTGGCTATGGCGGAAAGTAACCACCAGAACTGGTTTTAAACCTGTCCAATTGATTAATGATAACTTTACATCAATAAACACATCATCTAAGACCTAGCAAATCAGTGGCAGCCCCAGGCTTCTGGAAGTCAGTAAATCAAAACAGGTGTGTTCCAGTAGCTACACTTGCACAGCTAAAGGTCAATCAATCTTTAAATGCTCACTCTACTGTGAGTAGAACTTCACACATCCAAAACCCCATTGAAGATTCGTTTTCTGCTTTGCTCAGAGAGACGATTCCTAACTAGGATGGTTCTCTCCCTTGCTTTGCAAGCAATAAATTCAGCTTTTTGTTTACTCCCTTGACGGAGTGTTGGATGCAATCGGAGTGAACCTTTAGTCAAAGTATCTTCAACCTTAATGCTGCTGTCTTGAAGAATTGATGACTATTATGGGAGATGAAAATACAATGATTAACAGCTCTTCTTTGCCTTCTTCTTCCTAGTTCTCCTTTTCTTCCTTTAAAATTTTTTTGTATGTAAAAATTATACCTTTAATTACAAAAACTAAATTGAGGAAAGGATAAAGAAGAAAACAAAGGTCCATTGCAAATCCCATCCTCATAAAGCACTACTGTCAGTTTCAACATCCTTTTACTCTTTTCTATACAATTGTCTCTCTTTTTAAAAAGATTTATTTATTTATTTGAGAGAGAGAAAGAGAGAGAGAGTGAGGTGGGGAAGGGGCCAAGGGAGAAGGAGAGAGAAACTCAAGCAGATGCCACACTGAGTGCAGAGCCCGACATGGCGCTTGATCTCCGGACCCTGAGGTCATGACCTGAGCTGAGACCAAGAGTCACACTCTAAACCGACTGAGCCACCCAGGTGCCCCTATGCAACCGTCTTTATATATTTATGTTTTTCTAGCTGTATTAAGGTGTAATAGACCAATTATCCATTTAGATGTTTTATTACAACAAACACCTTTGTCTATTATTTTGTGAACTTATTTTTTATTATAAAATAATACTTCTAAAAAATAAGTTGTAATGGTTTTTTAGTTTTCTGTGTTATGGATATGTAATTAATTCATTTAGTTAATGTATATTGACGATTGACTTTGTGGCTTGTTATAGTAGGTATTAGGAACAAAAGCATGAAGATCAAGAAGATAAAGGACCTTGTAGGTGGATGGTCTGGCCAGGTTTATATACAGTAAGCTAGGCACAGACAACAGGATGATTGCAGATTGTAATAACTGCTGTGACAAATAAGAAAACAATGTGATGCAACCGAGAGTAACTAATGTGTGTTTATAGGCTACTTTCATTAGGAAAGACCTGAAGGAGGGGAGGAAGCCAGCCAGAGAAAGAGCCAAAGAGTCTGAGAAATAGTTTTCAAAATAAAAGGGGAAAGTGCAAAGATCTGAGGTAACAAAGAGATAGAAAAATGAATCAAATACACGGATATATAGTAGAAGATGAAATTGGAAACTAGATCATACAGGGTGCTTTGTAGACTCTCTTTAACAATTTGTATTGTAAGTATGAGAGGATGTCATTGAAAGATTTTTTTAAAGATTTTATTTATTTCTTTGAGAGACAGATAGCAAGAGCAGGAGCAGAGAGGAGAGGGAGAAGCGGGCTTCCCGCTGAGCGGGTAGCCCGATGCAGGGCTCTATCCCAGCACCCGGGGACCACGACCCGAGCCAAAGGCAGACACTTAACTGACTGAGCCACCCAGTCGCCCGTCATTGGAAGATTTTAAGCAATAGAGTGATACTATGTGAATTTATGTTTTTAAACTCTGCCTCTTGGAACGTAAGGAGGCCAGAATGTAAATTGAAAGACCATTCGGAAGGCGGTTGTAATTTTCCAGGGAAGGTACGTGGATAGCTTGGACTAAGGTAGAGATAAGATATTTTTTGAGGTTTCCATCAACTAGTCAGTGCTAGACTGGAATGGGAGGCCCAGGAAAGGGGTAATCAAGGATGACTCCTAGGTTTGGGCTTGAACAGTTGAGTATGTAATGGTATCATTTGCTGAGATGGCAACAAAGAGAAAGGAACATATTGAGGTGGGAAGGGGAGCAAAAAAGGGAATATTCCATTAGGGACATAGTAATCTTGAAATGCTCGATAGATATCCAGTTGGAAGTTTTGAGTAGACAGTTTGGTCCATGAGACCGGAAAGTGGATGAAAGTCTGCCCAGGAAATATAAATCAGTGTAAGTATATGGTCTTTAAAGCTATGTAACTGGACGAAGTCACTCGCAGAGAGTTTGTATGGGGAAGAGGACCAGAACTGAGTTCTGAAGTACTGCAACCTTCATTGCTTCAGCAGTGAGGGAAGCCAGCCAAGGAGCCAGGGAGAAACTGTCCAAAAGGGAGGAGCACCCAGGACTATGTGAAGGCAGAAAGAAAGTGGGGTCCATATTGAATGCGGTTGAGGGCAAGAAAGTACCCATCGAATCTGGTAACCAGGAGGGCAAAAGCAGTGTCCGTGGCTTGGTGGGAAAAGTTGAGGAGGGTCTGAGAGATGAGGAAGAGGAGACAGTATGGCTGGAAGCAGGCCCCTGACACTCTCCTCTCCTTCAAGGCCCTTGAGAAGAAGGAGCGCTGGTTTACCCGTGCAGTGCAGGGAAGGGAATTTCAAATTATTGCCTCAACTGCTTTTCTTACTAGGTGATGGGGAGATGGCTCACTTTTTTTTTTTTTTTAACCCATACATTGATAAACATTGCCAAGTGTTGGTTCCAGGGATGGGGGCTGTGTACTTGCATATACGGGCATGTTTTTCATCATGCTAGTTGATTTAGTTTGGTCAAACATTCTTTTAACTTTAAAATGTATCTTTATAGACTTCACCATGACAGTAAACATCCGTTTAATGCCTGCTCAGATTTCTTCTAGTACAGCTAGTGTTCTAAATTGAAAATGATCACAGCCCCATCTCGTGGACTTGTTTAGCTAGTGAAGGTGCAACTGTGGCGTGTTGTCTATTCTCCGCGACTCTCTCTGGAAGACAGTCAAGGCTTTTGTGAGCTTACTGGCTATCTGGTAAATGAAGACAAAAACCAAATGTTTGGCCACTTAGCTTTATTTTTGTTTTGCTTATAATTTCAGAGAGTCTATGTTAAACCCCAGAACTTCATGGGACAAATAGAGGCCACTGGGCTAGTGGGGATACAACTGGGAGATCCAGACTCGTTCCAATGTCAGGAGGCTACAGCACTTTCTAGAAAGTGTCGGAATTATAATGATCCCTTGGCTTCTGGAGGTGAGAGCGGGAAGTGTGGTTCTTCCATGACATAGAGGCAGTTAGGCAGTTTTCTGATTGTGTAAATAATCGTAATTTTTATAGAAAAACTTTGGAGATTAAAATTCAAAAATAAAAACCACTCATCATCCAATCACTTAAAGACAGTTGTTATTACCATTTTTGTGTATTCTGTTTTGGAGTGTAGGATTTTGATGTAGATTTTTAAAGCCATTGAGATCATTATAGAGAGAGAGAGAGCTTTGTATTTGGTTAAGGTTTGAAGGCTTTGGGGTTATGTAGGAAGTTACAGATAAGCTATCTATTTCTTTTTGTGTATCAGGAACAAACTGATATTCAGACTGTGGCTTTTGCAGAGCCAGGCCATGAGGATTCATGTCCTTAGAAGTTTGCAGCGATCCATTTTGTGCAGTGAGATTGTAATAATTTCTTCTTTCTTTCTAACTTCTCATGACCCCTGGCAAACACTTAAAGTCCTAGGCAACATGAGATTTTGACATTGGTGAGTCACTGTAATTTATGGCCACTTTGACCACAGGGAAGTAAGTGGTTGTTTTAGATGGTGGTCTTGAGCTAATGGTGGGTGGTCATGGTGCCTCGTAGGGGCTGGCTTTAGAATTTGCATGACTACAGTTTCATTTTGAGTGACACTGGTATTTAATAGCTTTCCAGGGTCTCTGCAGACAGTGGGCCATCAGGGCCTCAGTAACAAGTGCATCTGAGGCAAGGATTCACTCAAATGGATGAGAGCATCTTGACTGGGGATAATTATTTGCTGCTTTTATTTTATTTTATTTTTAAAGATTTTATTTATTTATTTGACAGAGAGAGACACAGCGAGAGAGGGAACACAAGCAGGAGGTGTGGGAGGGGGAGAAGCAGGCTCCTGCAGAGCAGGGAGCCCAATGCGGGGCTCGATCCCAGGACCCTGGGAACATGACCTGAGCTGAAGGCAGCCGCTTAACCGACTGAGCCACCCAGGTGCCCCTCTTTATGCTGTTTTGAATTGAATTCAGAGCCAAGGGAGGAACTTATGGAGGGGCTAAGCCATGGATATACATGGTTTATAAACAACCTTTAAGAATCATTCCCCACTTTGATATACAGAGCCTGTAACATCTCAAATCCTAGGATGCACGGTCTCTTTTGAGTAGAAATGACACAGGGCTTTGTCCCATGAGGCCTCTAGAGGCGCACTTCATCAAAAGCCCCTTTATTTCAGGAACTTGCTGAAAGTGGTTCTCCAGCTGAAACAGTTCTGGGGATGAACATTCCCTGGGAAGCTGGGTTCACAGCCCTAAGAAATTCCACAGCAAGTGGCAGCCGCCATTGTGGCTCAGGACCAAAAATACCAGTTCATGGGAGAGAGTGCAGGCTACGTCGCCAAGTCGGAGCCCACACCAATGCAGAAAAATGGCACTCAAGGGGAAGTCTAAACTTGAGTGAAAATGCTGAAAGGGAAGAGCTTCTTCTCAGGATCTGATGCCTGGGACTGCTTCCATTGCAAATTTTAAGGAAAAAAAAAAAGAGAGAGACAGGAATATCTCAAATGACAATCCCTGAGAAAAGAAATGAGTGAATCCCAGCCCCTCCTACACCCTGGTCCCACAAAAGTGGTCAATCTCATGGTTTCCAATTTAACGTCTTTTGAGAGGTTCTCCCAAGGGTTTTAAAAACTGAGATATAAAAAGACTCGTTTACAAAAGCCAGACTCTTAACTCTAGAGAACAATCAGATGGTTACCAGAGGGGAGTTGGGTGGGGGGTTGGGTGAAATAGGCAAAGGGGATTAAGAGCACACTTACGATGAGCACTGAGTAATGTATAGAAGTGTTGGATTACTATATTATACACCTGAAATTAATATAACACTATGTTAATTACACTGGAATTAAAATTAAAAAATGAAATGATTGAGATTAAAAATAAATGAATGAATGAATAAATATTATATATATAAATAAAATTCATGGTTTAAAAGTGTACATATCAGTAATTTTTGGTATATTAACTATTACTATTACCTGTTTACCCTTAACTAAAACCACTAACAAATTCCAGAATAGGGGTGCCTGGGTGGCTCAGTCATCTGCCTTCGGCTCAGGTCATGATCCCAGCGTCCTGGGATCGAGCCCCGCGTCGGGCTCCCTGCTCCGCGGGAAGCCTGCTTCTCCCTCTCCCACTCCCCCTGCTTGTGTTCCCTCTCTTGCTGTCTCTCTCTCTGTCAAAAAATAAAGGAAAATCTTAAAAAAAAAAAAGAATATTGTCCAGAATATTTTCATCACACCAAAAAGAAACCCCACACCTATTAGCAGTCAATCACAATTCTCTCTCCCACCCCCTGGCAACCATGAATCTACTTTTTATCTCTACCGATTTGCCTATTCTGGACATTTCATATAAATGGAATCATACAGTGTGTAGCCTTTGTGACTGACTTTCACTTTAGCATAATATGTTCAAGGTTCATCCATATCATAGCATGTAACAACTCCCATTCGTTTTGACAGCTGAATGATTTTTCATTGCATGGATATACCACATTTGTTTATCCATTCATCAGTTGATGGCATTGGATTATTTACATTTTTCCCCTCAGATTTTATTTATTCGTTTGAGACAGAGAGATACACAGAGACAGAACACGAGCAGGGGTAGAGGCAGAAAACAGGTTCCCTCCTGAGCTAGGAGCCCAATGCAGGGCTCGATCCCAGGACCCCAGGATCATGACCCGAGCCGAAGGCAGACGCTTAACCATCTGAGCCACCCAGCCGCCCCGATTGTTTACATTTTTTTAAAGAGATTTATTTACTTATTTGAAAGAGAGAGAGCGTGGTGGGGAGGGTCAGCGGGAGAGGGAGAAGGAGAGAAGCAGACTCCCCGCTGAGCGCATAGCCTAGCAGAGCTCAATCTAGTGACCCTGAGACCAGGACCTTAGCTGAAAGCAAGAGTTGGGTACTCAACTGACTCAGCCACCCAGGCACCCCTGGATTGTTTACATTTTTTTTTTTTTTTTGGCTGTTAGGCATAATGCTATGAACATTCTTGTGCAATCCTAATTGGTTTTTAGGGTCATGTTCATGGATCCCAGGCAAGCAACATAGGTTGACTAGTAAAGTTGAAAGAAATATTTTTCAGATTCTTTTGAGGTTCTATTATGGCTTTTGACAACACTAAGTGCTGAGATTTGGAACATAATTATGTTTGGGATAACTATACTAAGATTTGGGGATTGCCTTATTTTTTTGAATGTGTAGGTGTGACAAACAATTGCTGTGTAATTTTGCATGCTTTAGATCCTTCACAGTGAGCCTGCTGAACTGTGTAGCAGTGAACAAACACAATTTCTGAAGTCCTGAACTGCTGCCACTCTAGAGAAAGACAGTCCAGGCTTCAGCTGCTTAAAGAATGCAGACATGGAAAATTCATCCAGCTGAAATTGAGCAGAGTGAGAAGTTGGGGAGAATGATTTGAGACTTTAAACTGAGATTTGGGACTCTAATTTCTTGGATTCATAATGCCCAGGGACAGCAGGATTTTTTCACGCGTTAGCCCTTTGGGACTGTAACTAAAAGATTTTGGATTTTAAATTTTTAACATTTTTTAAAAAGATTTTATTTATTTATTTGACAAAGGAAGACACAGTGAGAACAGGAACACAAGCAGGGGGAGTGGGAGAGGGAGAAGCAGGCTTCCTGCGGAGCAGGGAGCCCGATGTGCGTCTCGATCCCAGGACCCCAGGATTATGACCTGAGCCGAAGGCAGACGCTTAACGACTGAGCCACCCAGGTTCCCCTAATTTTTTAAGATTTATATCTTTTAATTATATTGCTGGGAAATTAATAATGGGAGGAGGGTTTATTTAATTTTGGAGTATCATGATATGTTGACATGATTTTTGGAATATTTTAATTTAATTTGGAATATTTGATTTGATTTTAATATTTTAATGTTGTTATTTTAATCTCTTGCAGAAACTCTGAGAGGCCATGTTGGACAATACAGCTGGGCAAAATTTGGAATAGGAAATAGAACAGAAGTGAACATTCATCTTTAAATTCATAAATGGCCATTGAGGTCATTCAATTAATATACAATTCTGTCCCACTTCAGAGCCTAGAGCAAAAATCTCATTCTTTTAGCAGTAAGAAAGGTCCCAGAACGTCTCAGAAAGATCCACAAAAGAGAATGGAAGGGCAGTTATTTTCTTACAACAAATATTTTCTTCACTGTGATAAATGTATATTAGCTCTATGCTAATAAAGCCTCATGGAGTAATTTTTAGACAATACCTAAAAAAAATAACCAGAGACCTACATTTAGAATAAAATTTTAAAAAATGGAGCACCTTCTATTCAAAGGTGAAGGAAAAGTACAAGAAATGATGATTGTATTATCACTTACTCTTCCATCTGGGAGATGGAAAATGTCTTTTGCCGTAGATTTTTTAAGTAGCTGGATTACAGACACATTCAAATGTGAAAAAAACAGTCCTGGATTTTCCTCTCTTAGTTGAATCACTGCTACTTCCACAGCCAGGAGCGTAAAAACGGTGATTGGACTGTGGCCCTTCAGCGTTTTCTCCTTGGGCTAAAGTGGAAGATAAATTTGGCGGCTCTTCCAAGGGTAGGCCTTGGACCCTTTCCTGCCAGCAGGGAAAGAGGCTGGAAACCACCTAGGCTCTTTCTACCCCTGACCTGCTGGCACTCTGGGGTCTTCCAGAATTTCCCCACTTACTGCTACTTCACATACTCTTCCCTGGAAAGGTAGTCACTTTTCCATTCCTGGCCTTACTTGGGTGCCAGATTGTGGTATAAGATTGGACCGGTTTCTGTTTGTTTGTTTCATCGCGGAAGTTATATCATGGAAGACCTGTTTCTCACTGTTTTTACTCTTGAAGTTCATGTCATTCACTTGCAAGAGTGATTTCAAAAGGGATTTCAAGAAGGGTGCCTGGGTGGCTCAGTTGGTTAAGCATCTGACTCTTGATTTCGGCTCAGGTCGTGAGCTCATGGATCGTGATCTCATGGGTTGTGGGACTGAGCCACACGTCAGGCTCCAAGCTCAGTGGGGAGTCTGCTTGAGATTCTCTCCTTCCCTCTCCCTCTGCCCTTCCTCCTGCTTACTCTCTCTCTCTAAATTAAATAAATAAATCTTTAAAAAAAAAGAGAGAGATTTCAAAAATTTGTGCTTATATGGCCATTTTATTCCAACTTTAGAATATTTAGAAATCTTTCAGCCTCTCCTTTAAAAAAAAGTCTGGTATATTTGTTGAGTGAATGCATGGACACCATGCCAGACTCTGATGAAGAATGTCATTTTTATTAAAAGCCATCTCTGGAATTTTGAAGTTAAAGAAAAATTCTGTGAAAAATCCCACCTAGTCATCTAATTCTAGTAGTGTTAGGAAGTTTACCTATTTTTTTTCTTTTTGAAAGATGATTAAATACAATATTGCACAATCAGACCTTCACATTCTACCAGGCATATGGTGAGTGTTCAACAAATGGCGTTTACTGTTACTACTCTTTATTTGCTCAGCCACAGATGATCACCACACAACCATTTTACCCCGTGCTTAGGTAATATCTTCTTGCTCTCCTTCTCTCTCCCCTCACTGGCTCTTTCACTCTTCAATTCTTTCTTTCTCTTCTTGCTGTGGTCACCTCCACAATCATCCTCAAAGTCCACTACTATTTCTATTCTCATTGTTCCTATCAATAATTCCACCAGTCAAGTAGTACAAATTTGTATATTTACAAATTTCTTTTTTTTTTTAAAGATTTTATTTATTTATCTGAGAGAAAGAGAGTACATGAACGGTGGGGGGAGGGAGGGGGAGAGGGAGAGGGAGAAGCAGGCTCCTGGCTGAGCAGGGAGCCCAATGTGGAGCTAGATCCAAGGACCCTGAGATAATGACCTGAGCTGAAGGCAGATGCTTAACTGACTGTGCCACCCAGGCACCCCTGTATATTTACTTTGTAGTCCTATAAAGTACCAATGTGTTTCTTATTGAGGTATATTATTAAATTTAAACAATCTATTTAAATTACTATATCAACTTACACTAGGAGGTCCTATATGCTAATATAAATGCATACGACCCAAATATTATCGCTCCTTGGGAGATCCCTTTAGTCTTCATGGACTGATGTGTCCATGGATGTATCAGATTGCATTTATAATGCAGAAGAAAGCCTGCTTCTGCTTTCCATGGCACCATTTTATATTCAAAGTAAGGATGCATGTTAGTTAGCTCATGGCATTTTCCTTCAGTCTAGTGTATAAGATGTGGACATTCGGGGTGACATTTTGGCTCATGCTCATCATATCTCTTTGGTCAGTCCAGACATTCCTGGGAAGGATTTTAACACTTCTTTTTATAGCACTCTGTTTTCTGGAAGTCAACCTGTACTTTCATGGACTCTTAAAAAATCAAGTCACATGTTGTATCTAGTGCTTGGAACTCTCTCTCAAAGACATTTGCTGATTACCATGTTAATGCCTAAAAAATGTGTTAAAGCTTTTTTCCTGAATGCATTATCTTAGTATTCAGAATTAAGATCTGTCTCGGATTCAAACACCAAAGTATAATCATGGAAACTACTTTTTCAGGAGATTAGATTTTCCTGCCTGAGATGGCAATGAGTCTGATTGTCAAGGAAAACTCTCCACATGAACAATATTCTAAAGGAGGAATAAAGAGGCTTTCTCTGGGAATTTCAGAACACGGAGGGAAACGATTGTTTAAGGTGGGCCTGGTTTTGGCAATGATTCTTTAATATATTGAAAAAAGTGTGATAAAATTTTTATTTTTACTTCTTCATAACCACAAGATGGCACCAGTTTCCCATTTTTAAAAGCTTGACACTGCTGTTTTTCTTTTTTTTTTTTACATTTTTTTCAAGATTACAAGCTGTTGGGTGACAATTTGGTTATAACTTTCCCTCACATACAGGCTCATAGACTGTAAGACTAGAGTTACTGCATTAACTAAGAATTTGTAGGTGGAATAAGGTTTATAATATGCATTGCTTGTCACAAAGCTTCAATGTGGAGGGAGTGACTAATGAATAAGGGGGAATATTGCAGTAATTTTGCTCACAAATGTTAAATTACAGAGTAAGTTTCAAACTCAAAGCCTCATACTGGCAATTTTATGAGCATTTTCTCATACAAACTCATATAAATGAGTATAAGCCAGCAACTAAAAAGCAACAAATACTAGAAATCTATTTACATGCTTTGGGATCTGGCTATATGTATGTCTTGTCTTCGTTACCAGAATTGTAACGCATTTATGAGTTTGGATGGCCAAGGCCCAGAATCAAAGCAGATTGTATCTAACTGCTTCCTGCTAGTTTTTCTAGATTATCCTATAAATAAAATTCAGATTTCTCAAAATGACTACAAAATAGATTTTGGCTAAACATTCCATGATCACCTTTTTTGTGATGTTGCCTTTAAAGCGACTTGAAGCTGTGACATCCTTGTGAGACTCTAAGCCCTGGTGAGTTTGGGATAGGGCCCAGGAATGATGAGATGGCATTGATGAAGCCTGTCTGTTTTAATTGTTTTCCACATTAGTTTACAAGTGTTAGAACTGTTCCAAAGGACTTAAGGCAGAGATGAAATTTTCTCATTCAACTGAAAAGTCCCCAGATAGCCTGGCTTCCGGAACAATTGGATTCTGGGCTCAAACAACATCATTAGGGCTTGATATCTGACCCCCGGCCCCTGCCTCGCACTGGGCTGGTTTATATGCAAGCTTCCTGTCACAGTCCCCTGGAACTTCTAGGCTCTCTCTTTGTGGCAAGATGACTAAGGCAGTTCTAGACCCAGAAGAGTTCAAGAGTCAAGTGTAGTGGGAACACAGGCCCTTTATTTAGAGATCTGGGAATCACTCATATGTCCACTCACCAACCAAGCTCCAAGGGCAGGGGAATGTGATGTGCTGATTGTCGTGGACCTGAGACATCCGGTCCACCATTGGACCAGTGTATGTGGACTAGACTGAGGAAGGAGTAATCTCCAGGTTGAAATATATACAAGGGCCATATCATTTTTAAGTTATATTTCCCTTAGCATACGAATGTTTTGATCCGCTTACGTGTGTGTGTACTAGAATAAACAAATGCTGTAAAGGCCAATGCTATAGCATATGGAAGCCTCCTTTGTTACAGGGGTGTGATTTAAATGGTTGGAATCTCAACAGGAGGGAAAGGAGTGTCTCTGGGGGTTTTGCAAGTGAAAAAGGCATTGGGCAACTTAAATTGAGTCAGATGTAAAGAGAAGAGAAGTCAGAGGCAAAGTGGTCTTGGCCAGGAGTTCCCAAGTGTCTGGTCCAAGAGTATGAGTTGGCAGAGAATATAGGCTAGGATGAGAAAGAGGGTAAGAATGGCAGCTGTGCTGAGCGTCGAACTCTCCTAGAAATGATCTTTTGAAGTGAGGGGTGTACTGAGGGTGTGTTTGAGGAAGGAGACGGAAGAGATCAGAGAAGGAGAAGCATGCCTAAGGCAGAAGCAAAAAGTAGAAGGCAATTCCACCCACTTCTCAGCTCTGACCTAACTCTGTTAACATATTCTGGTTTGGCAAACTGTCCTGGGCCTACAGAAGACAAATGAAGGGAACCGCTGGGGAACCAGCCACCTTCCTGTCATAAATGCTGTTGTAAGGTTGTTGTCTAGCTGTAGTTCTAAGACCTTCCTCTCCTCATCCTCCCTTCATCGCCTGTTTTCCTCCTCTTCATCAGTCCAATCCCTTTGGGTTATAAGTAATGGAAACCCAGTGCAAAGTTGCTTAAGCCAAAGGGAGTTTATCAACGCCTAAGACTTAAAAGTTCAGGGTTTGAATGACTCTAGACAGCTGCATATAGATGCTCCACTGTTGCCTCTTTCTATTTTTATTTTTTCTGTTGTCTTCATTCTCCCTCGCATCTGTCCAGGGTGCCGGGAAGATTGTCCCAGCAGCATTAGACTTTCATGATTTTCATAGCTCAGTCTCAGAAGCCATTCGTCTCTTTCCCAGTATTCCTACAAAGGACCCTCATTGGTTGGTCTGGGTTGTGTGCCCACCTGGCTGACCACTGCGTTAGAATTATGGGGACCACCGAAGGTGCAATACTCAAAAGAAAATGTTTATGGACAGATTTTAAATGTAACCCATGTCCATCATATCTTCCTAGGAAACTGTCAGGACTGTAACACGGCCCCGGGCCAATGTTCCCAATGCAGTAAGAACTAATCTACTAAATACAGTGAAAATGCATGGTTTGTAATTACGCATAAGGACTAGATCTAAGTTTGGAGATCTTCAGCCTAGGAGGAAAGTCTCATGGAGAGAATTACAGGTTTGACCCGTTGTTACCCTCTAGTATTTCCTGTTCTTTTTAGCCATTTACTTCCATGGGTAAGCATAACGGTGGGCAGGTTGACTTGAGAAGAATTTCTGGTCTCAGAGTCTCCCGACCTAAAATCAATCGCTTTCTCTCTCCCTCCTTCCATCCCTCCCTCTGCACCTCCCCCACCCCATCACCAAATGTGACTGGATTTCCCTTGACCCACTGTATGTAGGACTTGCTCAGAATCCTGAAATGGGACATTCGACAGAAATCTTGGGACTGAAATCTTTGTGTTCAAAGTGGGGATTGGGCATGCTTCCTTATACTCATGTGGTCATATAATTGTGCCAATAATGAAAGCTCTAGATGTAGCTACTTTCATTAACTTCCATTTCACAGAGGTAACAAGTGTTCTGTTGTGAGTGCCTGGGAAGCTGTCTCTTGCCAAATCTGGAGAAGAATATATGAAGGGAAGAGTTCTTCTGGGTAAACCTTCTTGGTACGAGGTATCAGAAGCTTTTGTAGAGCTCAACAGCATACTGCAAAGTTTAATTATATACTCATATATTTTAGGCTCTCTAAGTTTATTTGATAAAGGTTCAACCCATTATATTAACATAATGACTGTGATTGTCTTGTGGAAAACTTGGAAACAGACTAATAAAATATCTCCCCTGCTATGAAAACTAGATGGCTTTAGTTTGAGAGAATTGAATGTGGTTCATCGCAGTCTGACACTGACAATTTCTACACTATTTTGGACAGCATTCTCAGAGCATTTGACATTTACTTTGACGGCAAAGCTGTGGCAAGAAAGGTTCTGATTGAGTGGTTATGAACCAAAAACCAGGTAAGAAGCTTGACTTTTAGGCATAATTTCCACCCTGTTAATCCTCCTATGGCTCTTTAGGAAATGAGATAGAGAATAATCCATTCTTAGTGGGCTGAAGAGGCTCAACATCTGAAAAGTTAGCACGTATATTGGAAGTTAAATTTCCATTTCATACAACTAGAAAATAAGACAGACTATTCCAGAAACAACTACGGACGTTAGGAAAAGGAATATTTCTTAAAGAACATGCACCTGTAAATCAGAGAAGATGTTATCCTAACATTATTTGAAGTTTCAACAGCTCAACGTTGGTACAATTAATGATGGCAGCCCCTCCGGTCCAGCGTTCTCTCACGCAGGTGCTCTGCACACCACGTGAATAGTCACTCTCGGTGTCGTAACTTCCATCTTGCCATCATCCGTCACCTCACCTCCAGAGGCAGAAATGACAGCATTTCACCTTCTGACCACAGCCTTCCCTTGTTCCAGATCACGTGGTCGTCACTTTCCACTACTTTGAACCTCACTGGCACAGACAGGTTCCTCACGCTCTGCTCCTCCCAGTACCCTGGGCCTCTACTCTTACCATTCCCAGCTTAGAGTTCTCTTTCCTCAATGGCCAGTCCCCCCACTTGTATTTCAAATTCCATCTTCCCGTTTTTTGTCCAGTTCTTTACTACACTATTAATAACCCCTTCTCTGTCTTGTAACTTCATTCTACTTCTCACTGAATCCTCCTGTTAGCTTTTAAATATATTAAAGACTCTCCCATTAAAATAACTAGAGTTGGTTCTCATACACTGCTTCAGCTACCCTTCTGTATCTCTCTCCTCCACCCTCAGACTCCTTCAGAGAAGACTTGGAGTCACAGCATCCACTTCCTCACCTCCCACTTACTGCCCAGTCCATTCCTATGCAGCCTCTGGCTCGACAGAGGTATTCTCAACACCTTTCACTGAAGTCACCAGTTTTGAGATTCCACATATAGGTGAGATCATGCAGTATTTGTTTTTCTCTGTCTGGCTATTTCACTTAGCACAGTGCCCTCAAGGGCCATCCGTGTCATGGCAATGAGATAGATTTCCTTCCTTTTTACAGCTGAATAACTTCCCACATTCTATATATATAGTGGATATCTATATCTATATATCACATCTTCTTTATCCATTCATCCATTAATGAACACTTAGGTTGTATCCATAGCTCAGCTATTATAAATAATCCTTCAGTGAACACGGGGATGCATCTATCTTTTCAAGTTGCTGCTTTTGTTTCCTTTGGATAAATACCCAGAAGTGGAATTGCTGAATCATATGGTAGTTCCATTTTTAACTTCTTGAGGAACCTGCACACTGTTTTCCACAGTGGCTGCACCCATGTACATTCCCGCCAACGGTGTACAAGGGTGCCCTTTTCTCCATGTCCTCACCAACACTTGTTATCTCTTGTCTTCTTTTTAATAGCGGTTCTGACAGATGTGACGTGATATCTCACTGTGGCTTTGATCTGCATTTCCTTGATGATGAGTGATGTTGAACATCTTTTCAAGTAGCTGTTGGCCACCTGTATGTCTTCTTTGGAAAAATGTCTATTCAGAGCCTCTACTCATTTTAAAATCAGACCGTGTTTTGTTTTGTTTTGCTATTGAGTTGTATGAGACCTTCGTGTATTTTTGGATAGCCCCTCCATCCCAAGTCCTATTTCCCCGTTCCCTTTGCATTGACTGGTACGACCATGCATTTGGACATGCTAGTTTATCTCTCATCCTATCTACCACTGGATTCTGACATCTTTACCTCTGGAGCATCTTTTGAATTCTTCTATCAGTTTCTACCATAGTCTAGACACAATTTTTTACGTGGTATATTGCATTATTGGCCTTAAAAGTAACCTTCTTGTATGCAATCTGACCTTCACCCTGGCAGAATATGAATCTGATGATACCACCCCTTGGACAAGACACTTCAGAAATTCCCCTTTCTATTTAGGATAAAGACTCCATTTCTAAACATAAGTCACCTGTGCCTGTATGATCTGGCCCCTCCCTTAAACTCTGACTTTCTCCTGCACCACCTCCCTCACTCATCTATGCTCTAACCTCTCTGGCCATGCTCTCTCTTGCCACAGAACATTCTCACATGAGGCTCCTTCTATCTGGATTACTCTCTTGCCCCTCCACTACTTTCCAAGTTGGCTCCTACCTTCCCACAAGATAAGCTCCAGCTTTACCTCCTCGAGTGTGCCTTTGTGGACCCACCTTGCATCTATTTCTTGGCACTTATCACTGATAATTTTACATTTGCTTCTATTATTATTGTTAGCCAACATTGCCTGTCTTCCCTACTGGACTCAAGCTCCACAAGGTCATGAATTATGTCTGTTTTTGCCAATCATTATTACCATATAGCCCCAGGCAAGGGAATGTAATAGGAGCTCAATAAATATTTGTTAGATGTAAGATTGCTTAGATTGCTTTACGATATATTTTTCTATCTAAAAAAAGCAATGTGTGATTACTGTCAGGTTTGTGCCATCTTGAGAGTTGTCCTGAAGTGGCCAGCAGAAACTTTGATGGCATACACGAAAGGGAGCGTACATAGCAGGCCACTGTGTGTGTTCTTTCAGAGTAGGTTGTGGATATAATCGCCCAATTTCTCAGAAGAAATGAATTGTGGCTCCCACCTTATTTCTTCTCTAGCCCCATAAAAAGCAGACTAAATGGAATCAGTTAATTTAGCACCGTTTCAAGTGAAGTTTCACACTATTCCTGGGATGGGATAGCATCATAGGCTAGTCGAGATGATCTAAGATTGGCCGTGGACAATTGCAGTTGGTGTTCTTCCCTACACGTTGGGAAGCATGTCGAAGTTTCAAGAAGTGTTACCAGAAAAAAAAATCTTGTTTGCCTACCTAAAAGCTGTTCCTACATTTTCTCCTGCTGTAGAGCCTTTATTGTAATCCAGTGTATAGCCCCAACTCATGTGACTTGAGAAAGATACACTATCCAGGCCCCAGCAATAAATTCTAATTGATCTAAGCCAGTCATTGCGATCCAGTATCCTTGTCAGTTATTGAATCTGATGTGGGCATGCCCCTGTATTTCTGCCCAGTGAGATGTGAGAAACCTTCGGGTTCTTGGAGAAAAGGCTCTTCTCTTATTATCAGAGGCACACGGATGAACGGTCCCTCTCCTTCTGCTCAGGGCTGTTGTGTCTGAATGGGGTCCTGAGAAGGCCGCAGCCAGCTTGTGACAATGGGAACTAGTCTGCAGATGAGAGACATGCTGAGCATGGCAGGGAAGAAAGATAGAAAGCTCTGGGCCACAGGCTATTTCTCCTCACTGATGTGGCTGGGTAGGCATGTGCAATTTGCCAGACACACACACACGCACATGTTTGTACGTGTGCAACAAAGAATTTGGCAAAACATCATGTGCTTCAGTTTCCTTCTGCTGTTGCATGCATATACGGATAGAGTATACCCATTACGGGACAGAATCTTGTAGGGCTGTGTTTCAGGAATGAAACTGAAAATTAACCACTTTCATCAATTTCATTGCAGGTGAAAGAAAAATTGGGGTATGGCAAGCACTGAAAAATTTCCCAGCCTGTCATGGTTTCTTCCACTTTTAAGAGCTTGGAGATTACATTGGCCCCACTTGGAAAACCCAGGACACTCTCCCTGTCTTAAGGTCAGCTGGTTAGCAATCTTAATTCCATCTGCAACCTTAACTCTCTTTCTGTACGCAACAAAGCCTAGTCACGAGTTCTGGGCATTAGGACGCAGAGGTATTTGGGTGTCACTCACATCCTTGCTGTCTTAGTATGTCTTCCACTTTAAGTTCATTCAAAAACTTATCCATTTGGTGAACATTTGAGCCCTTGCTATGGAAATGGAAATGAGACGTGGTCCCTGCATTTAAGGAGGTGATGATTTAGCAATGTCTTTCTCATAAAATGTTTTAATTTGTAGCATTCGATTTAATGATAAGGGAGCTATCGTTCTAAATAGTTTAGATATCCTGTCCCAGATACTCTAGATGTATGTGTATATGTGTGTTTTTCATTTTCTAGCTGAGTAACAGGAAGTTTACTGAGGTAAAGCTACTCTTACCCAGGAGTGCAGCTGGGAAGACACGGAGACAGTGTGTGAATGGTGATGTTCTTGCTTGTCCAATGGTTTTTCCTCTGTATCAGTGAATGCTTTATGTATGAAGAATTCCGCTCTCATTTTTGTTTTACGATAACTTCCAGACCTGTAAAGCAGAAAGGGAATGTTGCTTTCCCTGTTTTCACAGAATTTCAGCTGAGAACAGTGGGTGATAGAATCCTCATTGCATCCATAAAGTGTAGGGACGGTAATTTCCAACAGTCTAAAAGGAATAAAGATTTCTTGAAGTTTTCTTTGACATACATCAGGAATACATACGTATGTGAGTGCATGTGAGCCTGTGAGTGGCTTTTCCTCTCTCCTCCTGGTGGAGAGACTCTTGCATGACTCTTGCCTTAAGAATTCTAAAGGCCGGAGTTTGGCAGGAGTTAATCCATCAGCGCCGCAAAGAGGAAGGGCAGCAGAAAAACATGCCATTTGGGAAGGAAGGGTATGTGATTTCATGGGCTGGAGGATATTGCACAGACGAACGAGCTGTGCTTGAGTGAACAGACGGGTCCCTCTCTGGAGGGCAGGGGACCTCACCAGGAGTTTGTGTGGTGGGAACCACAAAGGGGATTTTAAAAGAAGTCAGCTGCAAGAGCATCTGCGTTGGGGGATGCAAAAACTCCACCAAGGAGACCCAAGACAAAACCTGCCTTAACAGAGTGAACAACAGCTATTTTAGAGGAACGACAGTGACGGGGACCGCACCCCTTCTCGGAGACAGCAGCAGGATGGGAGAGGAGGAGTGGAGGAGAGGAGGAAGGCAAGAACAGACACAACCCCCTACCCCTTTCCCCTCGCTGATGTCAGTGCTGGGCGTATTCCTTTGTCCTCCCGAACGACTTTGTGCTGAATGGTTCTCTAAAGGACAACTTTTAATTTTAAATGCAGTGTTTCTCAAACTTGGGTTTCTAAGTTTCTGGGAGTTACTAAGTCTAAAGGCTCAAACTGTATCTTGGGAGGTCAGGCTCCCGCCTTATTCATTTTTTCACAATATTACCTTCAGTATAATAATTTGTATTTAAATAGCTATATCCATTGACATTGAAGAACCCACAAGATGTCACATTTATAGCTTAAAATAAATAACCCCGACTTGAGGAGACTCTTACCTGTCAAATGTCACAAGCACAGGCAGGAGTATGTCAAGATTTGTGTCTCATAATTGGGACTAAACATAGGACGAAACTTCGCTTTCGGTTTTGCCATTTTGTCCTGGGGATTTGTTGCACCAGTCCAAAGTGGAGTTGGTCTCTGATCTTTAGGAAATGAAACAGGGTCACTGTGGCAGTACATAAGACAATTTCTTGTCTTAGGGATGGGCGCTGTCTCTGTATACAGTGGCTTTGGTCTGGGTGGGTCCATGGCGGGAGATGGCCAGGAGAGGAGGTGACTGAAAGGGAGGAAGGCCCTTGTGATTCTCCTTAAGTAGGATGACTACCGCTGCTCTTTTCAAAAGGCACAGGCAGGGTTATCATCTCTGCATCTCTGAATGGGTACATGGAAATCTAGGTACCTTCAAACTTTATTTGTAAGTACACCCAACTGCTTCCCCGCACAGCTGACCCAGGAGAAATGTGGTAGAGTAATATACAGCACAACATACCCTAAGTTGATCTTGGATCTTCATCTATGCACCCTTTGGGGCTGCCAGCCATCGGTGATTTGAAGATTCTTCCTTCGGTCAGAGGAGGATGCCTTAGCCAAATTGAGGCAAGTAGCCATTGTTGATTAGAAACTTTCAAAATCACCTATTCCTTCTAATCAGTGGCAATGGGGCCTGAGTGAAGAAAACACAGACTGTGATAAGTAAAGCTGTACCCTAGAAAAACAGTCTGTGAAAAGTTTTTGGTCTCAAAACGCTAATACACGAGTCAATCACTGGGAGCAGAATTCATATGAAGAAAAATAACGAAGCTTTTTCTCAGGGAATGGGCAAAGTATTTCTCCACATTCCTGAAGTCACCTGAAACTGTAATGCATTTCACCACATTTCAGCAAGATAATAAGAAAGTGCTGTGGGGACAATGGCTTGTCTTGTGCGCATTTGTCTGTGTGAGGATGAAATAAGCCACCAGTGGTGCGGAAAATCTGTAACTAGTGTTGAAAGGGTATTGAGGGGTGCCCGGGCGGCTAGTCGTTAAGCGTCTGCTCAGGTCATGATCCCAGGGTCCTGGGATCGAGCCCCACATCGGGCTCCCTGCTCGGCGGGAAGCCTGCTTCTTCCCCTCCCGCTCCCCCTGCTTGTGTTCCCTCGCTCGCTCGCTGTATCTCTCTGTCCAATAAATAAACAAAATCTTTAAAAAATAAAAAAAGAATAGGGTATTGAAATTATAGATTATATTTATTCATTCCTTACTGGCAAAGGAATTATGCAACACACTGGCTTTTATTCATTTTATTACCAACCAATTGTTGGCAAAAGGCCTCGATAATGTATTTCCTTTTCAACACCAGAGAAAGTGTTGAAATAAAAGTAAGCTATCGTTTATTTTTAAAGTTACCAAATTTCTGTTCCAGAAATATTATGACCTTCACTTTTAAATGGTGTCGATAATGTAGGAAATGAACTATGTTTCTTGGTCAGCAATCTGAAAAATTCATAAAACCCTGTCCCCTCTTTGACTCTTGAACCTAGCAGCGGTAGGCTGCTCCCAGAATTTCCATTAGAGTTGATGAAAGACACAGGTGCGCTCTGAGAGGCAACCATTTCTGGTGGCCTGTTATTTGAATAACATTATAAAAGACTGCTTTAGAGAGAGAACCAGTATGGGTAGGAGGCAAAACCCGAGGGACAAAAGTCTGTGTTTCTCTATGTGGGTGTATATTTTTGTGATTTCATTGGTTGCCTAGTTCAGAGAATATCTCTTGAGAAAATAATTGTGGGGAAAATAACTCAGCAGAAAGAGAATAATGGAAAGGAAAACCTTAAAGGGTTAATATATTTGGGAATCTAGTTTGCAATCTTGTGCACGCATGTGTGTGTGTGTGTGAGAGAGAGAGAGAGAGAGAGATGGGGGAGAGGGAAGGTGAGAGAGGGAGAGAGAGAAAGGGAGGGAGGGAGAGAAAGGGAGAGAGAGAGGGAGGGAAGAAGAGAGAGAGAGAGACAGGGAGGGAGAGAAAGAGAAGGAGAGAGAGAGGAGAGAGAGAGAGAGAGAGAGAGAAAGTAAGAGGGATTACTGACTGCTACCTCTATTGGAAGCATCTATTCAAAAACTATGCATACCTACTAAGATTGTTTTAGGCTCGGCCATCTCTATGCCAAATATCTGTTTCTTCAGGAAGTGACTTTTAAAAAACCTCAATAGCTCTATCATGGCCTGCAATTGATTCTTGACTCAAGATTATTTGGCTTTAGGTTTTTATTGATGGGTTGTGTGTTTTGCCTATTAACATTTTTTTAAATGATTTCCATAGCAGTTTAACACCTGGAATATAGTTTTTATTTTGGAGGAAGAAAACTTATTTATTTCATTTTATTAATTTTTTTCAAGGTCTTTTAACATCATGACCTAGGTGATTGTCCTCATCGTTGTTGATGATGGTTATTATTTGAATGAGTTAAATGTCATATGGGCTTAGTCAACCTGAAACTTTAAGTGTGTGAGTTTTATTTTGTTGGGCCAACATTACAACAGAGGATGAAAAAAATGTACCGTTCTGAAACCCTTAAGGCAGGCTCTGGACATCTGACATGTCTGTACAAAACATAATCACTTATTTTGCCTGAAAGCACACGCCAATGCTTTTTGCTATATTTCTCTGTTGCTAGATACTGGATTTCGTATATCCCTACAGTCAATCTACCTCCATGTACTTTGTAGTGTCTGATAGGCTGATTCTCCACAAATGTTCAGGGCACAGATATCACAGCAGACTTGAGAAAAATGTCCCTTTGGTTGGATTTTGTTGTGTCCCATTATGGAATTCCTTTTTCTCTTCTACTTTCCAAAAGGTAGTACTCCTAGAGATTCCTGCATTTATAAGAGTATCCTTCAACATGCCAGAGTGTGCTGAAGATCTGGAGGGCTTGGCGTTTCCAGTGAGTGAAGACTTTTGTTATGGCAAAATAATGAGGTGTGGGCTTTTTATTATGAAGTCTCCCTGGAGTGTCAGTGTTTTTTTTTTTTTTTTTAATTGCTTTTCTACTTACTAAAAGTAAGTGAACCCTTAAATCTAATAAATTCTGTTAAAATAAGGTACATACTTTATAATTCAAAATCAATTTCTTTGTTGATACCCAGAAAGTTGATGCCGATCCCAAGCCATTTTAGAGAAGAGAAGAAAACAGTAATCATGATCGATAATATGTAGGAGTACTGCACTTCCTTTACCTAAATTTACTTTCCACGTTAATGTATGTTGATATACTTATAAGAATAAGCTTTCATTTCCCCTGCAGTTTGCTCATGAACCGCTGTGGCAATTTCCTGCCCTGCCACCAACACATGTGGACACACACACAGACACTAACTGGTGTATGTATGTACACACACATTCCTATCTAGTGATGAGGTCTCACGTTATCCTGCTGGACTTCATGGTAATTGCAATCCAGATGCTCAAAAAAATATTTGTGAAATGAATGAACAGATTGCAGGCTTTTAACACTAGAAAGATTTACTATTACTGTTGTCAAAAAGAAAGAAGTGTTAACAACCGCCTCTCATTTACCCTCCCTCTTTTAGTCGGATATTCATTCTCTGAGTCTGTTCTTATCAGGACTGAAATGCCTAACAAGCAATGTGGTCGTAATGGCTCTTCCTGGATTCGGACTCCATTTGCAATCCCTGCCCTGCCTCTCGAAGAAAATCTGGGCTGAAGGTTTCTGTCTCAGGGCATTGTCCATGCAGAGTAAAGATGAAGTCCATAATAATTCCACTGTGAGTCAGGTCAGATGCCCTCTGAGAAAAACTTGAACTTTAGAATTCTTAAAGCCTTTCTCTTTTTGAAGAAAAGAATATATTCTTTTCAATTATCTATGCAAAAAGAGAAAATGAATGCTGATATTCTCTATTAACGTTAGAAAAATAAACAGCAAGATCACTTTAAATCTACAGTTGCCAGGACTATCCGCTCTCCTCTGCACAGCGTCAGATAATAAGTATTCTATTATGTATCATGTGTGCACATACGCACACATATACATACATACGTGTGTGTGTATGTATACATACATACATATGTACACATATATAAAACAACAACAGATATCAGTTGTGGACTGAGTATCAAATCAAAGTGATAATTTTAAATGCTTGTATGTTCTTCATTATAAGTATAGCGGTGTCATAATTTGATCATCTCTTTTTTCCAAAGTTACTCTCAGCTGATACTTTAAAAAAAATGTTTATTTTTAAGTAACCTTTACACTCAACATGGGGCTTGAACTCACAACCCCGAGATCAAGAGTCACATGCTCTACTGACTGAGCCCGCCAGGCACCCCTACAGTTTGATACTTATATGGCCAACAAATTCTTTAAATTTAGACAGTATGACTATATACTTTGACAAATATTAACTGACAAAGTTATACTTAAATCACCTCAAGGATTTTTCTCCATAAAGAAAAGGAAAAAAGTTGGGGGGACGGGCGGGAATAGAGGGTGAGAGTCATCTTATCTTGCAGATTTGCAGCATAAAAGGATATTATTTATAGTGGTGATGTATTCTTTGGAATTTGAAGGCAAAAGTGTTATATGGAAGAATTTTTCTGAACTTCCTGGGCAACTGGCATAGGATATGTATCAGTCTCTTTTGCAATTTCCTTGAAAACCTATTTACTTTGTTAAAGCGAAGTCTTTTTGTTGTTATTTTAGAGTTTAAGAGACAATCAAGGGAATTGTAAGATCATTTTTCGCATTATATGGCTATTGATTTATTGAGGGAGAAGAGGGATTTTCCAGATATATTGAAGTCCCATGTAATTAGTTTACTTCAAAGCTTACTTCAAGGAGATGAACTAGAGTGAACCCAAACTGTAAACTTAGATAGCAAAATGAATGACATAAATAGAAAAAAAGATAGGGGACTTGTTTCCAGCTCCGATGAGATCACTGAAAGACTGTCCTCTTATTGGAAATAACAAGACAAAATGTGTTGAGCAACTGTCTTCAGAAACCGGGCAGTAAACAGTGGAGGACTATGATCCCTGGAAAAAAGGAAACAAATGAGGTGAACCATAGAACCCAGTTCTCTGACCTCCTCAGAGACATTTTCCAGACTGCAGCCCGGGAAGGAGAATCTAAGCAAAGCATAGCATTTTCTCTGTCGAGGAGACCAAGCAGAGTTTAGCGGGGATGAGGTGGCCGAAATATGTGAGGCTGAGTGCCAGGGAAGAGAGAGCTCTAGCGATAAAGTGCCTCAGAAATGTGCACGGGGTTCCTTGCAGTTTGTCCTCAAATCCCCAGTCACATATGTGGACGATGAAGTTCTTTGAAGTCAGGCAAAGCCTGGCCAGAGTCTGTCCCTAAATACTTAATCCCGCATGCATGGATAAAACTCCACGAGCTTAGGCAAAACATAATTAGAGAAATAGATGCTGAAAAGTTGCTCAAGCTAATCCAGAGCTGGGGGACGGTTAAATTTTGAACAGCCAGACTGCAGAGTCCGCCCTGGGGCTGTCAGGAGAAACTCCAGAGAGTTTTGCCTCATACTATGGCACAACTAGCCCGGGGACTAAAGTCTACTCTAGACTTACCCTAACAAGGCTTATAAACAAGTCTTGAAAGGATCAACCTGCTATAGAAACAACTTCCTGTCAAATCAAAGTCCAATAGTATTTAAAGGAAGCAAAGAGGGGCGCCTGGGTGGCTCGGTCGTTAAGCCTCTGCCTTCGGCTCAGGTCATGATCCCAGGGTCCTGGGATCGAGCCCTGCATGGGGATCCCTGCTCGGCGGGAAGCCTGCTTCTCCCTCTCCCACTCCCCCTGCTTGGGTTCCCTCTCTCGCTATGTCTCTCTCTGTTAAATAAATAAATAAAGTCTCTAAAAAATAAAATAACATAAAATAAAATAAAGGAAGCAAGGAAATTTAGTACTCAACATATATACTCTACAAGGTCCAACATCAAATACAAAAGTACTAGGCATGCAAAGGAGGAAAATATGACCCATAACTCTGGTAGAAATCAACAATGGTAAATAGTAGCTTGACTCAATGATGGCTCTCAATTATCATCACCTCCTGATAGTCATATCCTTTAGTCTCCTTGCACATTGAGTTAGAATGGGTTGGTATGACCAATAGAGTGCATTAGCGGTGCGCCATGTGACACTCTAGGTTAGGACAAAAGGACAATTGGATCCCTTGTTCTGGGAGAAGCCAGCAGCCACATCATGAGCAACCCTGTAATGAGGCCCAGATGGAGAGGAACTGAGACCTTCACAAAATAGGCAACCCAACTTGCCATGCCCATGAGTTAGCCACCTTGAAAATGAATCTTCTTCCCGCTCCAGTCAAGCCTTCAGATATATGCATCCCCAACCGACGTCTGACTAAATCTCACGAGCATTGCAAGACAGTGCATCCAATCAAAGCCATTCCCCAGTTCCTTAACCACAGAAAATATGAAAGACAATAAATGTGATTATTGTTTTGTGCCACTGAGTTTTGGGATAATTTGTTAAGGAACAATAGAGAATTAATATAGACATTGGTACTGCTACTATAACAAAACCCCCAAAATGTAGGAGTGACTGAGCAAGTAGGGAAAAGCTAGAACATCTTAAGGGGACTTTTAGTGAAAGGCAAAAGGCCTTGAGGTTACTATTAACGACGTTGTGGCCCTTGAGGAGGCTGCCACGGAGGCGGTAAGTGAGAAGAATATGATTGGAGACTGGGAAAAAGAGAATCCCTGCTATATGGTGGCAAAAAGTTGAGAGGCACTGTCGATACGCACAATACTGTGGTATCGTGGGAACTAGAAAATGCACTGAATCAGCTGGATGATTAAACTAAGAATCTTTTCGGGCAGGAGGTTGCAGGTGCAGTCTGACTTCCTTTTGCAGTTTTTTGCACAACGTAAAGGAGAGAGAGAGAGAGAGAGAGAAGTTAGAGAAAAAGTTGTTAAACACAAGCAACTGCTAGGTTTGAAAGCAAACAATGCTAAAATTAAGAAATGGCTCTAGGAAAAGATCAAATCCAAAGAACTGTTAGGAAAGCATGGTCTAAAGATGAAACCAGACATGGCGGGGAGTGACGGCATCAAGAGGGCAACACAGTGGTTCCCAACTGCTGTCCTCTTCACAAGAACAACTAGCAACTTTCCATAGGCAAGACACCACTTGAAAATCCCAGAACATGGGGATAGGGCTGAGGGCCCCCCCATGCCAGAACACAGAGACTAAAAATGGATTGGATTAGAAGGCTGAGAGGAGCCCTTATACTCTGATTACATCACCCCTCCCCAGGCCAGCACAGCGAGGCACTGAGAGGCACCCCCCTCCTTCCCCTCCCCTGGGCCTATGGTTTCTCCAGTGGGGGGAAAAAAGAGCCCAAGATGAACACCTAGTTCTCCCAGCGTTGTGGGATATGCTTCCTGGAGGGCCCACTTGGGTCTTGCCTCACAAGGCTCGTAGGGGAAATCTATGAGGCTTGAACCCTGGGGATCAGATTGAGATGGAGGAGTTGGGGTAGGGTTTACAGCAACTAGTGCTCAGATCTTGGCCAACAGCATTCTTCCTTGCAGGAGCAACCAAGTAGATATTGTAGCCAGTGGCTCTGCCCATCTGCAGAGCTGATTTGGTGGCCCTGTCTGGCCAGGGAGCAGCTCAGGTTGATTATGTCCCCGGTAAATGAACCATACACACCTTGGAGCCCATTCAATCCTTCAGCCTTGGCAGGAAAGCGAGCTCAAAGCCCTGCCTAATGCTGAATATAGCCTTCCGTCCTGCCAGAACAGGAAGCCTAATCAGAGTACCTGGGACGATGCATAGACAATCCTACAGACCCATATATAGTAGTAGCTGCACAGAGAGCCCAGCCAGTGGCTCTGCCGATCTCCAGAGCTAGCCAGTGGCCGGTCTGGTCAGGGAACTTGGTGGCAAGTTCTGCCTGATTCATGGACCCATCCGGCCAGTCACACCAGCTTTGGAGCCGGTTCTGTCACCACACCCAGGCAGGGAAGCAAATTCAAAGCCTGTCTACTGCAGAATATAGCCCACAGTCCCGCCCAACCAGGAAGCCTAGTCAGAGAACCGGAGAAGCTGCGGAGCCCATCCTACATGCTCTAACCCAGGAGCCAACTTAGCAAGTTGGAGATGAGAAGGATATGTGATTGGAGAGGGCTAGAAATTCACTAGTGAATTTTAAATTAAAAAAAAAACAAAGCCTTTTCAGAAAAACTCTGTGCCCAGATGACTTCACTGGTGAATTCTACCAAACATTTAAGTAAGAAATTGTATCAACCATACATCATATATTTCAGAAAATAGAAGAGGACTATTTACCAGCTCATTCCCTGAGGGTAGCATAACCCTACCCTGTTATCAAAACCTGAGGAGGACATTAGAAGAAAAGGGAACTGTAGACCAATATCCCTCGTGATCATAGGAACAGATATCATTGTTTGATAATGATATGATAAACAAATATGAGAAAACTAAGACAGTAATATATGAAAACACTAATATGCCATGACCAAATGTGAGTCATCTTAGGAATGCAAGGTTGGTGTAAATACTAAATAGTCATTCAACATAAATTGCCACATTCTCAGATTAAAATAGAAAAAATAACATGCTAATCTTAAGAGATGGACAATAATTATTTGACAAAATCAATACCCATCCATGGTAAAACATCTTAGCAAACTAGGAGAAAGGAACTTCCCCCATCTGATAGAAACAACTATGAAATACCTCAAGGTCATCATCATATTTAATGATGAAATTTTGAACATTTCCTCTAGAGTTGGGAACAAGGCAATGAGATCTGCCTTTAGTGTGTTTTCCCACAGTTTACTGGATGTTTTAAGCCACTGCAATGAGTCAAGTAAGAGATAAAGATTATATAAGAAGAAATAAAATGGCCTTTATGTGACCTTTACGTAATTGCACAGATAAAACCTGCTAAAGAAACTACAAGGATCTACAAGAACTGATAAATGAACCTAATAAGGTTACACAATATAATTTAGGTATGTTGAAATCAATTGTATTTTTATGTAGTAGTAAAAACAAAATGGAAAAGGAATTCAAATTTATTTACAGTGCCATAAAGATAAAAATACTTGGAAAGTAAATCAACCTGAACCTATAAGATATTCCTGAGGGAAATTAAGGAAGACACAAATAAATGGAAAGGTAAACCATGTTCACAGATTAGAAGATTCCAAATGGCTAAGATACCTATTTTCCCCCAACTGATCTGTAATTCACTATAACCGAGTCATGAACCCGGAAGGCTTTCTGATAAATTGACAAGTGATTCTAAGATTAGTATCTAAATGGGAAGAACGAAGACTAGCCAAAATAATTTGGAAAAGAAAAATGCTGGACCTATTATACAACCTAATTTCAAGATTTAATATAAAGGTTCAATAATCAAGGCACTGTGGTATTGGCTTTAGGATAGACAAACAGATCAATGCCCAGAAATAGAGCCACACATAAACTGTCAGCTGATTCTTTGACAGAGGTGCCAAATTAATCCTATGCTGAAAATGTAGTCTTTTTACTAATGATGCTGGAAAACTGAATGGGTAACTATTATGGGAAGATAATGAACTTCTATCCACACGTCTCAAAAAATACAGATCTATGGATCATAGACCTGAATGTAAAATTAGAATTATGAGCTCTGAGAAGAAATCATAGATGGATTTTTTTGTAATCTTGGAATAGGCAAAGACTTCTTAGAGAGGACACAGAAAACACTGACCATTTTTTTATGATAAATGATAAATTGGATTTCAAAACTTTAAAAATTTCATTTTATCAAGATACACCGTTAATAAAATGCATACGAAGCCCCCAGACTGGAAGAATAAATAATAAGTTATACTTTTACATATTAATGATCTAGGAAGTACAATGAAAATAATATTCCATTTATATTACAATGCATAAAATATTTGAATTTCAGGCAGAAACTTCTAACAATGAAACAAAAGGAAAAAATAATTGGAAAGTCATACCTTATGAATGATTGTATAGACCGTAATAAAGATGACAACACTTCCTATAGTAAAGATATTTTAATGTAAGCCTAATTGATTTTTCCAGGATATTTTCAATAACAATTTAAATGGGATTTCCAAGCCAAGGAAACATGCCTTTGTTTTTAGTTTATTGACTATTTCTAATAGTGCCCTGTTATCAGATTGGAGTGCGACAATCAGGAATTTTATAATTAGTCTTTGATTTGTTAGTGGATATTCAAACAGACCTTCAAAAAAAAGGTTAAGAATACTGGAATAAAAATTAGGCCATGAGCAGCCCCAAATACCATAACAAGAAACATCATCTTAAAAAATGTCCTGAAGATGTATGCTTTAGCTGCAGATAAAACACACAACCCTATTACTGTTGAAAGTGCACTTTGTAACAGTGGGTAGCCTAGCCCATACACTGCCTCAATTGCTTTTTGGTTTACTGACAGCTTAGAGCTGGAAACAAATGCCTAAGAAATGTGTGCAGAAAAATCGAAAGAAAACCCTATGCAAATGACAAGATTAACCATGGATATGGAATCGAGACTGACATTCCAGAATGCCAGGAGACCCGTTACTCCCACAATCGCAGATGCAGTAGCATAAGTTACCCACAAGGAACACAGTGGATGAGGAATTAACAATAAGGAAACAACGAACATAGCGGTTGATGCAACAATGACATTTTGAACAGTGTTTTCCAATACGGGGGTATACTGATCAAAATATACAAATGCCTGGTTATACACCATTAGGGGGATTTTGCACTTTTCAGCTCTGCTGCGTAACTGGGATAACACCTTCTTCTCATCGGCTGAAGAAGAAACACCCACGGTCTGAACGAAGCCCCGGGAAGAAATGATTTCATGTGACGATGAAATATTAGTATCAGACACAAAAAGTGGAAAACGTGTTAAAAAATTGGGCAAGCCGTTCATAAAATGTCCTTATCATTTACATCTTGCTTGCTGTTTTCCATATACTGCACATACTCTCGTAACCAAAACTCTGTGAGATTTTTATCTACATAGTCACTGTTTTCCAAATCTGCCAGACGTAGTTCCAGTTTTTGCCTAGCATCTTTATCCCAGTAGTCAAGAGGTTCAGTAACAACAACCATAACCCTGGGACCATAATCCAAAAAATATCCTCTTCTACATTAAAACATGGTGTGATGTAGGAATCGTCACTTGCCAAATTTCGAAGGTCTAAACCTTCCTGCACTTGGAAACACCCATAGATACTGCTCATGATGTACAAAATGTATATAAGCACTACAAAAACTCTGGACTCAGTGCTTGTGAGAAAAGGGCCAAAACAGTCTCGAAAGAACAAATTCATCGGATGGATATCAGTTTCTTGTTCATCCGGGAGAGAATCACATGGGAGACAGCAGGACCTTTTCAGTGAGGAACATTTTTGGTCAGGAGTTTCTGGCTTTTTCAACCAGCGTAGACAGACTCCTTCTCTGTTACCATCCAGAGCCATAAATGCTCCGAAACAGGTGATGTTATCGAAATAACAAAAGAGCAGGGTTGTTCCCGTATAGATGCAAAAGTATTGTATGGACCTGAAAGAGGTCATAATCCCTGTATAGAAGGCTAGGACGTTGGTGATGGTGGTGATTGTAATCGACACCGCCACTTTGGAATAGACACTGGACAGCCGCTGTTTTGTGTTATCCACGAGGCTAGTCTTCTGCCAGGCAGAAATCATTATGAACATATCGTCAACCGCAACACCTGTTAAAAAAGGGAAACAATCTTCATGCACATTAATACCCATTAAAAACTAAACACATAAACTCAAACCATCTTCTTTGTCCATCTCTTAGAAGGGGTCTTATTTATCTTGCCCAATCTGTGCTTTGATACTATTTTCCCAGTTGCTTTCTCTGGTTGCCTCTGAATCCACCACAGAATTCACCCCTTCCTCTGTAACAACTCTGTGCTTCGTACGTACTCCCGTTATTTGTACCTAGCACAGGATGCTCTACTCCTAGTCCTCATGTAGGGTGTTTTAATGACGAGTCAGGAAACTGTTGTGGGTGTTAGTCGAAGCAGGATTAGCAGTGTATCTTTGATTCCACTGGATTACTTGAGAGACCATTTTCCCTCATAAACCATTTTTTAAAATTTTTTTATTGTTATGTTAATCACCATACATTACATCATTAGTTCTTGATGTAGTGTTCCATGATTCATTGTTTGTGCATAACACCCAGTGCTCCACACAGAATTTGCCCTCTTTAATACCCATCACCAGACTAACCCATCCCCCCACCCCCCTCCCCTCTAAAACCCTCAGTTTGTTTTTCAGAGTCCATCGTCTCTCATGGTTCGTCTCCCCCTCTGACTTACTCCCCTTCATTCTTCCCCTCCTGCTATCTTCTTCTTTTTCTTTTTTCTTAACATATGTTGCATTATTTGTTTCAGAAGTACAGATTTGTGATTCAACAGTCTTGCACAATTCACAGCGCTCACCATAGCACATACCCTCCCCAATGTCTATCACCCAGCCACCCCGTCCCTCCCACCCCCCACCACTCCAGCAACCCTCAGTTTGTTTCCTGAGATTAAGAATTTCTCATATCAGTGAGGTCATATGATACATGTCTTTCTCTGATTGACTTATTTCCCTCAGCATAACACCCTCCAGTTCCATCCACGTCATTGCAAATGGCAAAATCTCATTCCTTTTGATGACTGCACAATATTCCATTGTGTATATATACCACATCTTCTTTATCCATTCATCTGTCGATGGACATCTTGGCTCTTTCCACAGTTTGGCTATGGTGGACGTTGCTGCTATAAACATCGGGGTGCACGTACCCCTTCGGATCCCTACATTTGTATCTTTGGCGTAAATAACCAGTAGTGCAATTGCTGGATCGTATGGTAGCTCTACTTTCAACTGTTTGAGGAACCTCCATACTCTTTTCCAGAGTGGTTGCACCAGCTTGCATTCCCACCAACAGTGTAGGAGGGTTCCCCTTTCTCCGCATCCCCGCCAACATCTGTCATTTCCTGACTTGTTCATTTTAGCCATTCTGACTGGTGTGAGGTGGTATCTCATGAGGTTTTGATTTGGATTTCCCTGATGCCGAGCGATGTGGAGCACTTTTTCATGTGTCTGTTGGCCATTTGGATGTCTTCTTTGGAAAAATGTCAGTTCATGTCTTCTGCCCATTTCTTGATTGGATTATTTGTTCTTTGGGTGTTGAGTTTGATAAGTTCTTTATAGATTTTGGATACTAGCCCTTTATCTGATATGTCATTTGCAAATATTTTCTCCCATTCTGTCGGTTGTCTTTTGGTTTTGTGGACTGTTTCTTTTGCTGTGCAAAAGCTTTTTATCTTGATGAAATCCCAATAGTTCATTTTTGCCCTTGCTTCCCTTGCCTTTGGCGATGTTTCTAGGAACCTCATAAACCATTTTATACAGATGCCCAAACACATCAAGCCAACATTCTGTTGCTTAAAATATAAGCTGGACTTATCTGTTCTACAGTTAGCATCTAACTATCAATGTGGTATGATTTGAGAGGGACCACATAGTTCTCTCTCTCTCTCTCTCTCTCTCTCTGTCACACACACACACACACACACACACACACACACACACACACACACACACCATTTTCCTCCTACTTTGTTTTTGGTACCCAGAATGTCAGGATTTAAACTTACTTTCCCCGGTTAGGGAATTGTTAGTAAAATGCAAGTACTCTTGAGGTCAGACACACGCACCAAAGTCAATCTTAAGAATCCCTTACATATTAATGCCTACTAAGGTAATTCTTTTCCACAGGGATGTTTCACGACTGGTTTGGAATAGAGACGGCAGAAGAACATTTGAGGACTTTGAAATCACCACTGAAAACTTGGAAAGGGGGACTAGCAAGAAGAAAGGGGAATTAGTAAGGACAGCATGAGCATGTTGCTGAGAAAGTTCACCTCCCTCAAGCTTTCTACTAGAGTTGACACCTACTTCCACTCATGTATACTGATACAAACTCAATAAAATAAACAAGTAAATACAAAAAGTGGAATAAAATGCTGATCTTCATTTCAATTTGGGGGGATCTTCTCCATGGGAGGGCGCTAGGAATTGCAACTTTGCCTCTGATCAGATGTTCTATGGGTATGATCAAGAAGGCAGAAGGCTCTAAAAGAACGTAAGTCTACACAGTCTGTCACAAACTGCATCCCGCCATCCCATGGCTAGCGGCCTTGAGGATTTCAGTTGTAGTCAGCTGGACAAAAGGGAGAATCAGAAGTACTAAGGACCAAGAATGAACTCATCGATATTTATCAGGTATTTAAAAAGTAGTTTTATTATTTATAGAACCTTATTCAGAAATTGTCCTCACACATTTCTTGCTTGAGTTGCTTAAATCACACACACACACACACACACACACACACACACACACACACATACACACAGAACCGTTCACACTCCCGTGAATACACATACTATCCAATCCTGGTTTACATTAAATCAATTATATACACCTTAACCATAGTTGTTATTGGCTGTGGGGGGTACTGAGTGACTAAGTATAGCTGTGGACTAGACATCCAGTATACAGCTCATCACTGTCTGCCCTGGGAAACCAAATACTACTACTTCCAAGCTCCTTGCTTCCTCAAATATAAACACCTTTGTTTTCTCATGCTTATTATAAATTCTGAAAGTACAGGAAAATACAGAGAAAAATTTGAGCAACTGTAATTCCACCCTTCATTTTTACATATGTCCATCCAGAATTTGTCCTGTACAAATATGCCCGTACAACTGTATCTCTCTATTTCGAACACCTTGTTTCATAACCGGCATTTTTCTGGCAGAGGTTTTAGGTCTTATATGTACCTTACAGATCTTATAAATCTACCTCTTTCTAAGGACTGAATAGGATTCAAAATCTTAATATGTTATGTTTGAGTTGCCCAATCCCATGTTGATAGGGGATTAGATGGCTTTCAAAACCTTCCTGTTCTACATAATGTCAAAATGAACATAATTTTTCTACTTTTTAAGCACTTGTCCAATTACTAGGACAAATGCCTAGAAGTGGCATCAGTAAGCCAAAGGCATTCCCTGTTTAATTTTTAAGTCTTTTGATTTGTTGCAAAACTGGACTAACAGAAGGGTGTACCAGTTTATCATTGTCCCATAGAAGAATGAGTGTTCATTTCCATACAACTTTCCTTCAATCTTGCTGACATTTATTAATCTGGTAAGAAAACAAGGTGTCTCACTTTTGGTTTAATTTTCATCCCTCAGTTAATTGAGAGAGGAAATTATTTTTTTCTTATATTTCGGGGGATTCATATTTCGGACTTTTGGGGTGTGAACTGCCTGTTCATGTCCCTTGTCTGTGTTTTCCCATCTGGGGTACTAGACTTCTCTACCTCTAAGGACACATAATTCAATTTGACTTTCTTTTTTCCTGTCACCTCATTTTGGATCTATAGAGCCACTTAAATATAATTATTTTGCTTAATCTAACCTAAACTCCTTCCCTTATCTACCCTGCACCCCCACATTTACAACGTGTAGTCTCAACGTTTTGTTTTACTCACCCAGAATAAGAAACGGTGAATTTGCAACTAGGATCACAAATGGCACCCCAATGTCCAACATCAGGCCAAAACCGCTCACCACTGCCAAGGCCGCAGAAATCACTCCAAAGGTTGCAGCTCACATTTTGTTGCATACACAGTCACTCTTGTATATTTGGAGAGAAAAATCATGGGATCTGTGGTGGTAGCTTCTATACGGAAATTCCATCGGTTTATAGCATTCTCGACTTGGACACCTGGTCAGAAAGCTCTTGGGCAATCATTCCCATACCTGTCTACTGGAGACCTTTAACTCCCAGGCACCATCCCAGACCAAGTGGGAAAAAGGAGAGAGGGAACAGAGAAGTTATCTGTGCTTTTGCCAGACTTCCTGGGTGATTCTTCTGCAGCTGAGCAAGCACTACTCCCCACTGACTGGTAGCTGAGAACCACAAAGATGCACTAAAGCACTCCCGATGGTTAATTCCTCTCTGCTCTTCAAAGGGTGTCAATGGAATACAACAGCAAAGGGAGGGCAAGCTGTAGCAGAGAAAGTACCCATACCCAGTGCTCTTTTCACCCAACCCTTGACCCCAGCTAGCCATAGATGCAATCCTAAATAGCTCCTGTATTTCAGAGCCAGGTTCAATATGCATTGTGCTTAGCAAAATGTAGAAAGACTCCTCCTAAAACATTTTCAGGATTCTTGTCTACTGCTGAAGTGGGCTCTAGAAAAGTTGCTACTAATTGCAAAAGAGTTGGAAATGTAGTCCATTTTGAGTAACAAAGACGTGCCTGTTTCCCAGAAATGAGAATATATAGACAGCATTTTAAAGTATGGATTCGGTACTTGACCTACCCAACAACCACAACATGACATTTTTTAAAAAGATTATTTATTTATTTATTTATTTATTTATTTATTTATTTATTTGTCAGAGAGACAGTGAGAGAGCCAGGGAGCACAAGCAGGGGGCATGGCAGGCAGAGGGAGAGGGAGAAGCAGGGAGCCTGACGCTGGACTCGATCCCACAACCCTGGGATCATGATCTGAGCCAAAGGCGACACTTAACCGCTGAGCCACCCAGGGGCCCTCCACATTACATTTAAAAATATTGACAACAATCTCTGGTTTTATACCTCACTTGTTTGTTAACTGCTTCAAAACAAATGACTGATATTCGTCTCTAGATATTTTTAGGAAGAGAGAGAAACGAAGTTTGGATTGAAAACTAGGAGTCCACTATGGAAATGGAAGCACTGATTCTAACACAGCAAGAACACGACTAAAGACCTTTTACTGTTGTAACAATAAAGTAGCTAAACTTTCTTATTATGAAAAAAAGGTCTACGCCATGGTTGTATTTCACTTTTTTTCAGCCCACCGGCGCTAGGAGTTAAATTCAGGGCCCCAAATCAACCACACACGCAAAATTCCAGAGCAAAAGTAAGTTGCTTTGTTAGAATAAAATTTGACTATAATGAATACTTTCTTCAAACACTACTGGCTTATAGCAGTTTAAAAGAAGAAAGTAACAAAGATGAACTCTGAAATCAGAAAGATTAAGGAGAATAAAAGTTACATATGACATTTATTTCCATTTCTTCTCTCAAGTTTCCGGATTTTTTGGTGTGAATTTTTCAGATGGGGGAGTATGACTTTACTTTGACTAGTTGCTCAGTTGACTTTCTCTCAATGACCTTTATTTTAATGTTCAATAGGCAATGGAAGAAAAGATTTGAAAGTGGAACACTGTAGGAGTTTGGTGAATACACTCGCAGATATTCCAGTCCCCCAGAAGGATTTTGCTTTAAGCAGTTTATCAGAATGACCTAGGAGAGTCTTAGAACCTTAGATTTCCTGGAACCTAGCTATGCAGATCCTGATTCAGTAGGTTTGTAGTGAAGCTGCTGAGTCTCTGTGTCTAAAACTTTCCTCATACGATTGCAGTGCTCAGGCCGATTTGGGCATCACTGGCAGCAAAATGGCCAATCTTCTGAATTTTTTATTCACTTAGCAGAGAAGGGCTAAATTAGAAATTACTGCCCTTAGAAAACAATCTGTATGTTTGGTGAGGGTTACCTTCCTTGAAAGGTAATGATGTCTCCCACGAGTAAACAATAATTTAGAGTGTGTTTGAGAAGGGAAAGATTTTCCCCAGATTGTTTCAGAAACTGATCTAATATTTGGGGTAAGTTTTGTCATTTCCAGAATGTTAGACAATTCTGAAATAGTCTAGAAGCTCAATATACCACTACTTGCTGTAGAATAAGGTTTAAATTAGAGCATAAACTTGAAAAAGTCTTACTATTGTTCACATGACTTCACTACAAGACAATAAACATAGAACCCTAAAATGTGTTCAAGTAAGGGTTCTGGGGGCGCCCGGGTGGCTCAGTCGTTCAGCGTCTGCCTTCGGCTCAGGTCATGATCCCAGGGCCCTGGGATCGAGCCCCACATCGGGCTCCCTGCTCCGCGGGAAGCCTGCTTCTCCCTCGCCCACTCCCCCTGCTTGTGTTCCCTCTCTCGCTGTGTCTCTCTCTGTCAAATAAAGAAAGAAAGAAAAATCTTTCTTAAAAAAAAATACGGGTTCTGTGTGAGGCAAATGCATGCATGCAAAGAATAACCTTCATACGTAAGTATCTGACACAAGCAGGATAGGCAATGGCTTAGGGACTGTCTAGGAGGCCCCGCCCAGAACAGAGAGAAGAGATTCTCAGTGATAACAGAGGGGTAGGTGTGGGAGATGTCCAAGGAACTTACAAACACATTCTTGGGGGAATTAGTTTTATTTGCGAGCCCAGAGAAGGCTTGAAATTGAATTGAATCATCGAACTGAACCATCATGGCAGCATCTGTACCTTAAGAATTTTCCTGCTCCCTTTCCTCTTCTCCCTGGGCATGCTCCAACCCAGGAGGCACCTTAGCAAGATGGAAAGTAGGGAGAGACGTGATAGAAGAGGGCTGGTGAGTCCCCTTTTTCCCCATTAAGGACTATCCCGCGCAGCCTGCTCTGGCTAAGAGTGCTGGGGGGAAACTTAGCTTCAAACCCAGTTACCCCTCTTGATTATTACATGGACACTGGCATTTTAATTCTGAATGGAGCGTTTTGTCTTACCTAAGAATGACCACAAAAGTCACAGGACCTGCCTGAGTTTTCGGGCGACAGAGGAAGAACTTGCTCGACCTACAAAACTTAAAGGGAACAAAGGGAGACCAAAATAAAGTTGCTGTATGTTTATACCTCATGAGTCCCATGTGTTCAGTATGTTGGTTACATCCACATAATGTCTTCAAAGAGACATAAATATAAATCATTTTCTAATTGCCTTTGGTATAAGATTTTCTGTATTACTGTCCATAATCATCTGTTGTTGTTTTTTTTTAAGATTTTATTTATTTATTTGCAGAGAGAGACACAGCGAGAGAGGGAACACAAGCAGGGGGAGTGGGAGAGGGAGAAGCAGGCCTCCCGCGGAGCAGGGAGCCCGATGCGGGGCTCGATCCCGGGACCCTGGGATCACGACCCGAGCCGCAGGCAGACGCCCAACGACTGAGCCACCCGGGCGCCCCTGTCCATAATCATTTGTGAAGAGAAGCAAGAATTGATATAAACTTGTATCTTCAGAACCAACTATCTAGTTGAAAACTCTAGTTGAAAACTTTCTCTAGTAGAAAACTTGTACCAAACCAGTTGTTGGTACCTTGTAGATTCCACACTAGTTTAACATTTTTTTTTTACTCTACCGACTTTAACAAGACTGAATTTTGTCTTTTCCCCTCCCCATTCTTCCTCCCTCTCTCCCTCCCTCCTACCCTTCCTCTTTAGTATTTTGGTTTGTTTGCTTTCTAGGGGATGTGGTCTTTCTTTCCAGAATAACAAAGTTGTGAGATAGTTTATTGACTCCAGAGAAGTACCCACTGTGGTTAACTCCCTTTACCTCCTGGGGCCTCATTTTTCTCTACCTTAAAATCTAGAGAGTTAAATGATATCATTTGTTCGAAACCAACCTACGCATGAGAATCAACTAGAGAAGTTTTTGAAATATAGATTTCCTAACTGAACCCACAGAGACTTCATTCAATAGGGCAGGGCCTCAGAATATGTGGGTTTAGAGATCTCTCTGTGACTGCTGAGAATCACTGGAATGATATAATCTGTGGGGTTCTCTCTACACCTCAATTCTTTTGTTTTGCTGATATTTTTCATATTTTGGTTGTCTGATCACAAGAGCCCAAGTCAACCCTAATGCCTAGATAACAATTTTTAAGCGCTTAACAAGGTAAACCCCACATCAGAACAATGAAGATACCTAAGTCAGTTAAATTAGAGATTAAATTTTTATATACTTAGAAGTGCTAGTTCAAGCTTATAACAGAAATAAGGACTTGTTTAGTTCTATCAGCATATCTGCCTCCAAATGGAATAATTAGTCATAATTGGCACAATATGTAAGATAAAAAACATACGCCAAATCAAACAAAACTGGCCACAATTTCTTTTTTTTTTTTTTGAAGATTTTATTTATTTATTTGACAGAGAGAGAGCGCACAAGCAGGGGGAGTGGCGGGCAGAGGGAGAGGGAGAAGCAGGCTCCCTGCTGAGCAAGGAGCCAGATGTGGGGCTCGATCCCAAGACCCTGAGATCGTGACCTGAGCTGAAGGTAGCCACTTAACCGACTGAGCCACCCAGGCGTCCCTGGCCACAATTTCTTTATGTCTTTTTACTATTCTCTCTGATTGCACCCTATGGCTAATCGGGAAAAAAGTTTAAATAATAAGAGTTTAGTGCTGGACGTCAGCAAAACCTGGAGTAGGAATTTCCCAAGTCTCATCACCCCTCCCAAGCCCCAGAAATATAGAAAAAGAAGCATATATTTTCAGAATTCTGTGAACTCTGAAAAATAGTCAAAAGCTTACAACAACCAAGCAAGTGTTGAATAAAAGAAAAGGTGGGGGAGCACTTCAAACTAGTAGGAAGGTTTTATAGTGAATTTACATGCCCTGTCCCTCTCCCTCTCCAGTGTGGTAGAAGTCATAAAGTGGCAGATGTGTTAAAGCGGCCACAGGCTCAAGGTGGCCACAGCATTAAGGCAGTGGCAGTCTTAAAGCCGTAACAGCTCATGTCACCAGTATGGAACCAATTCCCTGTTTCTGGAGGAAGCAGAGCAGATCGTATTCCTAAAACATTTTATGTCTGTTCTAACATGTTTGGGGGCTACCTGAAGGACTGATGCGAAGCACTCCTCTGTTTTGTCTAACTCAACTCAGGTTGAGAAAATTGGAAATGCCACAGGTTGAGTTAACAAACCTCAAGTGCATAGAGCAAAAGGTTACAGCTCAAAAATACAAAAGACCGCCGGTGGCTAAAGATGAGTAGCATTTCTCTGGGAATTTAGGACAGTAAAAAGCACTCAGGTATACTGGGGAATTTCGAAAGTTACTCAGGGCAAGATGTATGCTCAGAAAAAACCTGAGAAGACCCTAAGCTTTCACCTAGGGCTGATCCCTAGGCACAGTGTAAGCCTTGCTAAGTGCTGAAGGAGGGTCCAGGCATAGAACCACTTTGCAAAAAGTGGGAGAGCTCCTGGCATCCAAGGAAGTCTATGTCAAGACACTAGCTAAGGCGCCTGGGTGGCTCAGATGGTTAAGCATCTGCCTTCGGCTCAGGTCATGATCCCGGGGTCCTGGGATTGAGTCCCGCATCGGGCTCCCTGCTCCTTGGGAGCCTGCTTCTCCCTCTGCTTCTCTCTCTCTCTCTCTCTCTCCCTCTCTCTCTCTCCCTCTGTCTCTCATGAATAAATAAATTTAAAAAAAAGACACTAGCTAAACACAAGCTAAGGTACAGAAACTTCAGTGACTACAAAAACAAGAATTACAGTCTTTACAATAATAGTTTGAGGAAATCACTAAGAAAATGGACTACTGCAGACTTAAATAAACACATTAAAAAACAACAGAAAACTCTAGGGAAGGGGGAATCTGATTTCCAGTTACTACCTCATGACAGCCAAATGCCCAGTTTTCAACAACAACGACAACAGCAAAAATCACAAGGTACACAAAGAAAGAGGAAAGTGGCTCAAAATATGTTTGAAACAAAATAAATCAACAGAAATAATCCTTGAGTAAAGACAAAGATAGGACTTAACTAAACAAACACTATAAACACTGTTCTACATATGCTGACAGAGCTAAAGGAGAGCACTGATAAGGAAATTAAAAAAATAATGTTTAAATTTATAATAATAAATTAAAATAATGTTATGCTTAACATTTATTTATTTGAGAGAGAGCAAGAGAGTGAGTGGGGGGAAGGGCAGAGGGAGAGAATCTTCAAGCAGACTCCACATTGAGCACAGAGCCCGCTGTGGAGCTCAATTTCACCACCCATGAGATCATGACCTGAGCTGAAACCAAGAGTCAGACACTTAACCAACTGAGCCACTCAGGCGCCACCCTATTTGTGTGTTTTTGAAGTTAAGCTGGTATCAATTTAATGTAGATTGTTTAAAATTTAGAATTATATGAATCTCCATGGTAAGAAAATCTCACAAAGTCATTGCCAAAGGAAATGACAAGAGAATCAAACAGCTCACTAGAAAAATGGAAACTAAATATTCAAGAGGCATAATGGATGAAATGAGGGACAAAAAGCTATAAGATACACAGAATGCAAAGAGCCAAATAGCAGAAGTCTTTTCTTGTCAGCAGTTACTTTAAATATAAATGTACTAAAGTCTCCAGTCAAAACGTAGAGATTGACAAAATGGATAAAATAACATGATTCAACCCTCTGCTGTCTACAAGAGACTCACTTTAGATCCAAAGACATAAACAAATGGAAAGTTAAAGGATGGAGAAAGATGTTTCATACGAATAGTAACCAAAGGACAGCAGGGGTGGATATACTAATATGAGACAAAAGAGATTTTATTTTAAAAATGGTTAAAAGAGACAAAGAAGGACATTATATATTGATAAAAAGGCCAATTCATCAAGAAGATAGAAAAACTACAAACATACATGCGCCACCAATAGAGACCCAGAATACATGAAGCAAATATTGACAGACTTGTAGAGAGAAATAGGTAGCTCTACAGTAATAGTTGGAGAATTCAGTATACCATTTTCTTTTTTTTTTTAAGATTTTATTTATTTATTGAGAGAGAGAATGAGAGAGAGAGAACATGAGAAGGGGAGGGTCAGAGAGAGAAGCAGACTCCCCGCCGAGCAGGGAGCCTGACGCGGGACTCGATCCTGGAACTCCAGGATCACGACCTGAGCCAAAGGCAGCCACCCAACCAACTGAGCCACCCACGTGCCCCAGTATACCATTTTCAATAATAAATAAAACACCTAGGCAGATAATCTATAAGGAAACATAAGAAATGGACAACACTATAAATCAGTTAGACCTTACAGAGATATATAGAACACTCAACCCAATGATAGCAGAATTCTCAAGTGCACGTGAAACATCCTCTGGAATAGATCATATGTTAGGTTACAAAATATGTCTGAAAGTGTAAAAATATTGAAATTACACAAAGTATCTTTTCAACCAGCAATGGAATGAAGCTCCAAATCAATAATAGAGGGAAAACTGGATAATTCAAAATATATGGAAATTAAACAACTAATGGGCCAAAGAATAAATCACACAGGAAACTAGAAAATACTTAGCAACAAATGAAAAGAAATACACAGTATACCATATCATAATTTACTGGATGTAGCAACACCAGTGCTCACAGATAAATTTATACTACATTAAAAAAAGAAAAAAGATCTTAAATCACCTTATGGTGATTTCTAGACATTCTGTAGAAATAGAAACAAAACAAAACCCAAAGCTAACAGAAGGAAGGAAATGAAAAGATTAGAACAGAGAAAAATAAAACTGGAATAGAAAAACAAAGGAGAACGAACAAAAGTAAAAGTTGGTTATTTAAAAAAATCAACAAATTGACAAACTTTTATCTAGAGTGACGAAGAAAAAGAAGATCCAAATAACTAAATCAGATATGAAAGTGAAGGCATTACTACTGATTTTAGAGAAATAGAAAGGATTATAAAAAATACTATAAACGACTTACACCAACAAATTAGATAACCTAGATGAAATGCACAAATTTCTAGAAACACACAAAAGACCTAAACTGACTCAAGATGAAATAGAAAATCTCAACAGACATGTAAGAAGGAAAAAGATTGAATCGGTAATCAAAAACCTCCCGACAAAGAAAAGTCCAAGACCAAATCATTTCACTGGTGAATTTTACTAAACACGTAAAGAAGAATTAACACCAATCCTTCTCAAATCCTTCCAAAAAATTGAAAAGGAAGGAACACTTCCTAACTCATTCTATGAGGCCACATTACACTAATACCAATGCAAGACAAAGACTACAAGAAGACTACAGATCAACATCTCTTATGACTATGGATGCAGATATCCGTAATAAAATTCTAGCGAACCCAATTCAATAGAACATTAAGAGGATTATACATCATGACCAAGTGGGATTTATCGCAGCGATGCAAGAGTGGTTCAACATGGGAAAATCAATCAGTGTAATACACCACACTAATAGAGTAAAGGATAAAAAGCACATGATCTTCTCAATAGATGCAGAAAAGGCATTTGACAAGATCTAATACCCATTTATGATAAAAAAAAAAAAACCTCAAGAAGCAAGGAATAGAAATGAACTTCCTCAAAATGATAGGGGCATTTATGAAAACTGCAGAGCTAACATTATAGTCAATAGTGAAAGATTGAAAGAGTTCCCTCTAAAGTCGGGAACAAGATAAAGGTGCCATTTTCACCAATGGCATTCAACACTGAAGTAGAAGTGCTAGCCAGAGCAATGAGATAAGAAATAGAAATAAAAGGAATTCAAACTGGAAATGAAGAAGGTAACTATTCCTTTTTACATGATTACATGATCCTATATCTGAAAATTCCAAAGAATCCACAATCAAACTAATAGAGTTAATAAACAAATTGAGCAAAGCTGCAAGATACAAGATCAACACACAAAAATCAGTTGTTTCTATTTGTGTGCAATCAACAATCCATAAATGAAATGAAGAAAGCAATTCCATTTAAATAGTGTCTAAAATAATAAAATATTTAGAAATAAATTTAAACAAGGAAGTGAAAGACTAAAAATTACAAAAATTTGGTAAAGAAACTAAAGAAGACCTAAATTAATGGAAAGAAATCCTTAGTTCATGGGGAGGAGGACAGTATTGTTAAAATGTCAATCACACCTAAAACAACCTATAGATTCAACACACTCTTTCTTACAAAATTCCAATTGGCCTTTTTTCTTCAGAAATGGAAAACCCAACCCTCAACTTCCTACGGAATTGCAAGGATCCTTGGATAATCCAAACTAATCCTGAAAAAGAAGAAAAGAACTGGAGGACTCTGATTTCCACAACAAAGCTACAGCAATCAAAAGAGTGTGGTACTAGCAAATCAACAGACTTGTAGGCTAATGGAATAGAATTGAGAGTCCAGAAATAAACCCATACATCTACAGCCAATTGATTTTTGACAAGGATGCCAAATCCAACCAACTTGGAAAGAACAGTCTCTTCAACACATGGTACTTGGACAACTGGATTTCCATATGTGCAAGAATGAATTCCATATGTGAGTAGAATGACCTCTACTCACACCGTATACAAAAATGAACTAAAAGCTGATCAAGGGCGCCTGGGTGGCTCAGTTGGTTAAGCGACTGCCTTCGGCTCAGGTCATGATCCTGGAGTCCCAAGATCGAGTCCTGCATCCGGCTCCCTGCTCAACAGGGAGTCTGCTTCTCCCTCTGACCCTCCCCCCTCTCATGTGCTCTCTCTCTCTCATTCTCTCTCTCTTTCAAATAAATAAATAAATCTTTAAAAAAATAAAAAAAATAAAAGCTGATCAACAACTTAAATATAAGAGCTAAAACCATGAAACTCTTAGAAGGAAACACAGGGAAAATGTGCATGACCTTGGACTTGTCAATGGATTCATAGATGTAACACCAAAAGCATAAGTAGCAAAAAGAAAATGATAAAAGACAAATTGGATTTCATCAAAATTAAAAAATCCTGTGCATTAAAGACATTATCAAAAAAGTGAAGAGACAGTACATGGAAGTGGGAGGAAATATTTACAAGTCATGTATTTTTTTTTTTTTTGAGAAAGAGAGAAAGAGAAAGATAGCAAGAGCATGAGCAGGGGAGAGGGGCGGGTGGGGGGAAGAGAAAATCTTAAGTAGGCTCCACACCCAGCACTGAGCCTGACGAGGGGCTCGATCTCACAACCCTGAGATCATGAGCTGAGCTGAAACCAAGAGTTGGGACGCTCAACCAACTGAGCCACCCAGGCACCCCTAGAAATCATATCTCTGATAAGGGTTTAATATCCAAAATACACAAAGTACTCATCAACAACAGGACTCAACAACCGAAAGACAAATAACCCAATTAAAAAATGGGCAAAGGACTTGCATAGACATCTCTCCAAGGAAGATAGGCAAATGGCCAATAAATGCATGAAAAGATACTGAACATCATCAGTAATTAGGGAATTGTAAATCAAGCCACACTTTGCCACTACTAAGATGGCTATAATCAATAAAACAAAAAGTAACAAGTGTTGGTGAGGATGTGCAGTAATTGGAACCCTTATACATTGCTGGTAGGATATAAAATGGGGTAGCCTCTGTGGCAAGCAGTTTGGCCGTTCTTCAAGGAATTATCATACAACTCACCAATTCAACTCTTAGGTATATACTGAAAGGAATTGAAAACAGGAGCTCAAACAAATATTTGTCCACCAGCATTATTTACAATAGCCAAAAGGTGGAAACATTGCAAGTGCCCATCAACAGACAAGTGGATAAACAGTGCTGTTTATACACGATGAAATATTAGTCAGTCATAAAAAGGAATGAAGTTTTGATGCAAGCCACGTCATAGCTGAACCTTGAAAACATTGTGCTAAGTGAAATGAGCCAGTTACAAAAGAACATATATTGTATGATTCCACTTATATGAAATCTCTAGAACAGGCAAATTCATAGGGATAGAAAGTAGATGAAGGTTAACCGGGACTGGGGCCGTGGAGGGTTACTGCCTAATGCTTATACAAATTCTGTTTGGGGTGATGGAACATGTTTAGAAACAGATAGTTGTGACGGTTGCACGTTGAATCTAATTCAACGGCTGACAGTGTGAATCTGATTAATGCCACTGAAAAATGATTGAAATGACATATTTTATATCTTTTATATGTATTTCATCGCACGCAAATAATTTTTAAAAAGAGTTAAACAACCAGTAAAGCTGTTTTACCTGTAGCATGATGCAACTGCAAATAATATGATTAGCACGTATGCCAAGTGCAACAAAGGGATCACGTTCATAGAAGTTGCTTCAAATTCTAGTTGTCTGGAAAGTGACATGAAATAGACCACCTGCCACAAAAATATACCCAAGTAAATAACTTTTCACTCCAATATCTGTGTGTGTTACAAACACTACTGAAACACTATAGCTTATTCATTGAAACAACAGGTTAAAATTTAGTAAAAGATCAAAATATGTGAACTATGACTTTAGAATAAAGAAGGCAACATAGATATGCTTCTTCCCGCAAATCCCTGCCATGCTTTCCAAAGTTTCTTGCAAAAACCTGAAGTTTGAAACTCCTGACTATACAAAATCTGAGTTCTGTATGAGACCGTGAAGTCATTAACAGCCACAGAAAAGTGTCACTTTTTCTAAATTTTATTAGGTTGTTATCTTTTACTATTTTAATTGCATTGATATTTCAGAAAGATCTAGCATTCAAAGGCTTTTTCCAGTAGTTGTCTCACTCTGACCAGGCTTATTCACAAGTACTAGTAGGCTTGCTGGCCCAACGTTACCGAATAGTTAGCATGTGCCTGGCACTATGCGATCACTTACTCGGAAAATGCTAAGCTAGTTCTCTTTTCAAAAACAGCATGGAACTTCTGCTTAAAGGTTTTTTTTTTTTTAATTTTATTTTTTATTTCAGTGAAGTCCAAACAAGTTTTAGGGGGCTCCCCCAAACAGCAGAGACTAACTAAAAGTAGGAATTTCAAAGTCATTTGACTAGGAAACCTGATGGTCAATGTCTGTATGGAACAGACCTACCTTGAGGATGTTGGATTTGTGTTTTCCACCAGAACATTACTAAAGATTTAAGATTTGTGGCATCCTTTGATGTGTGAGATTAAGGACTCTGGATTAAGTACCAAATAGAGTAGAGCACTCCCAGCTTCAAGCCAAGGACTCCCTCAATCAGGGAGTGCTACTGCTATGATCCTTGGAAGGAGTGTCCTTATTCCTCCCACCTTCTCCTGGCCTCCCTATCAAGCCCAGCCACCAGGTACCTGGATCTTCTTCAGGGCCAGACTCGTTTCGATGTTGCTAAATTGGTCCAGGAAATGGATCAACCACATCTTGCTAAGCCCGTTGATCTCTCCATCCTCAGTCTTCAGGTAGTACAGAAGTCACATGGCTTTGGCCTTCACGAGTAACTGGTTCCTTCCCGTCCTCTTGCCTAAAAGGGTTCCTCCAATGGTGCCGGCCATGTAGATGGGCTGACCTGTTTGGTTGAAGATTGGGAAGGTGAGGTGTCTCAGGTCGAGGTTCTTGTTCATCTGCCAGGCAGCCAGGAGTGGGTTGGAGGGCACGCAGAGGCCCTGGTTCTTAGCGCACACCTGACTGTAGCGGATCTGGGTTCCGTTTTCCTCTGTCACATACAGATCCTGTACCACGTCCTTCAGTTTACCAATTTCCTCTAGGATTTCTTGTTCTAGCAGTGAGGCCGTGTTGGAGACTGCCAGAATACAGGCGAAATTGACTTCGGTGCTCTTCCTGGAGATGGAGAAGTGGTAAGAGTCCTTGCCGGTAACATGTCCCTGCACAAAGCGCCGCTCAGCTTTGGCCGGGCTCCCTATGGGGGTGTACTTCTCCTCGAGGTTTTCTTCTAAATCCTTGGGCCAGGGGCGCCTGGGTGGCTCAGTTGGTTAAGCGATTGCCTTCGGCTCAGGTCATGATCCTGGAGTCCCGGGATCGAGTCTCACATCAGGCTCCCTGCTCAGCAGGGAGTCTGCTTCTCCCTCTGACCCTCCCCCCCTCATGTGCTCTCTCTCTCATTCTCTCTCTCAAATAAATTTAAAAACAATCTAAAAATAAAAAAAAATAAATAAATCCTTGGGGCAGTAAATCGAGGTAGTGCCCAGAGCAGCCGTCAGCAGCATGGGTGCCAGCAGGGAGATCCAGGGGTGCGAGCCCACCTCCCACCCCAGCCTTCCGAAGGCGTGGGAGAGGGGCGCCTCTAGGCAGTCGGTGTGGCAGCGGGGTCTCTCCGACAACTGACTTTCTGACCGGGGAGCCGGCAGACTTGAACGTCCCCGCACTGACACCGACTGGGATTGGGACGCTCAAGGGACTGCATGCTCTGCCGGGAAGCCCAGTTCAGCTCCGGTTCCTGCCTCGCCTCCGCCTCGCCTCCGCCTCGGGCCAGGCCTCTGGCACCACCCGTGGAGGGACTAAGGCTCACTTTCAGCAAGGAAAAGCAACGTTCTCAAACTGGACAGCTGATGAGACTGCAGCTACTTGGGGGAGAAACGGCTTCCTGGAGAAATTCTACCGGAGTCTGTTTGACTTCTGGCGGTTCACGCCGGGAGCCTGGAGGCGTGGTTGGGGATCACGTGGTTTTTTTTTTTTTTTTTTTTTAGGATTTTTATTCATTTATTTGTGAGGGGGAGAGAGAGAGAGCACAAGCAGGGGGAGCAGTAGAGGGAGAGGGAGAAGCAGGCTCCTCACTGAGCAAGGAGCCCGATGTGGGACTCGATCGCAGGACACTGGGATCATGACCTGAGCCGAAGGCAGATGCTTAACGGCTGAGCCACCTAGGCGACCCAGGGATCACGTGTTTTGACCCATAGCCTCACTAGCCCCAAATTTGTCTGGGGCATGCCTGTGCCCTCGGGAGTCTAGTTAACACAGAAACACTTCCTAAAGGTGAGTAAGAGGCGTGCCTGTTCTACAAGACTTACATTTTATTGGGGGAATTTGGTTTGTCCACACACACACATGTCCTAACCTTTCTGGGATCATCCAGTAACACAGTTATTGGCTAAGGTGAACCTGGTACACTTACTTTATTATTTTTATTAACTACAAGCTAAAATAGACATTCGCCTTGTAAAAGGTTAGAAGTCAAGATGTAGAATGAGAAGTGAGTGTTTATCTTTGGTCTGTTCCACAGTTCCCAGGATGGAGGGACCCCTGTGTTCATGTCACCTTTTTTATGAAAGTCCTCACCTACCTTTTAACATGCAGGAACTGAAAGGCAGGTGGTGAGCGGTTCCTAGAGTTAGGAGAATTGCTTGCCATGTTTTCCATAGTTGGCAGTCACCTAGCATTAATTGTGATTGCGTTTTTCTGTGGGGAGTTATGGCATTTTACCGAAATCTCCAGATTGTAAGAATACCAAGGCCAAGAGTTTAAGGAAGATACCTTTAACAGTATTTTAAAGGAGAAAGTAATAAGAGATACTGTTAAGTTGGCTTTACAGAAAGTCATTGCTTAAGAGTGACATTAATAACCACAAGATGGCACACAGTTTCTATTGAATTTTTAAAATTTTTAAAATTTTTTTATTTTTTAAAGATTCTATTTATTTTTTGCCAGAGAGAGAGAGCGAGAGAGGGAACACAAGCAGGGGGAGCTGCAGAGGGAGAAGGAGAAGCAGGCTTCCCGCTGAGCAGGGAGCCTGACATGGGGCTCGATCCCAAGAGCCTGGGATCATGACCTGAGCCGAAGGCAGACGCTTAAGGACTGAGCCACCCACCCCGTTTTGTATTTTTAAAAAAGGTAGGGTAAATGGGACCGAGGATTCCTTTTCTCCTTTATCTGCATGTTGCAAGTCCTAGTTATAGCTACATCTGGAGTTTATCCTTGGTGTGCTATAAATCTAGAGGCACCTGTATCACATTTAAATGGAGGAACTGATCTGGGAATTCCATTTGTTAAACCATATTAACATTATGGAGAGAAATGGCTCAGCTGGTTTCCTAAACATTTAGGATGTAATGTTAGAGGGAGGGTGTTCACAAGTATTCTGTAATGTGCAAAACCAAACACAGGGCCTCTTACTGCCCATCTTTATGGTATTTCTTTAGCACAGCATCAGCGTGTTTTTTTTTTTTTATTCTCAAAACACAACATTCAAAACAAAATTTCTACAATTGCTCATAAATCAGCCACTGTGAAGTACTAAATTCTATAGGAAAATATGTACCTCAAGGTTTGCTTTTATCGAGTTTTTTCATTCTAGTTCATTGATTCTAGATTACATAATTTTGCTAATCTAGTTATCTAGATTACTAATGTTTGTGTGGGTTTAGAATGTCAATAAAAAATACCACTAATACTTGTTCCCCACCGGTTTTACTGTATTATTCCATAAAAGGAATTTGGCACTTTTAAAATGAGCTCATCTGCCCTATTTGAGTCGTGACACCCTTTCTATTGGTTTCAGAGCTCTAGACTAATCCAAGTGCAGCTATAACATGGCCTAGAAGTCACATGTCCTAAGGGACAAGTCTCTGAAGTTTCTTCCTTTCAATTCAGACAACCCTCTGGCCTTAATGTGAGAATGGTGTCTACTTTGTCAGGATAGGATTCTCCATACTTTATAAAATACCTTCTGGATGAGAAGGGGGTGGGTATTGGGAATTCAAGAATACAGTTTAGAACTTAAAATTTTATCTAGTATACTTCTTACCCTTCTTCAGTCTAGATAAAATGAAGCAGGCAAAGCATTACCTTTTCTTTTCTCTTACACGTTGATTCCATTTTCTTCTGTTCCCCAGTCCCTTCTCAAGCCTGTCCAATTTTTTTTCTCTTCCCCCTGTTTCTCCTTTTCTAAGTCCCATTCTCTCAGGTTAGCCAAACTGACTTTGGCATAAATAAAGGGCAGTTGCCCGTTATTTTTTTATTTCTTATTTAAAAATTTATTTGCCATTTTTATTTATAGGATGCTTCTCTTTTAAGTCTGTATTTTAGTTACTTGATAATCTGTTTCCCACACTTGAGTATGAGCTCCTCAGACACAAGGACTGCATCTTGTTCATCCCTGTGTTTGATACTCAGAGGACACTCTAATGTTAGTCATAACTGAGGTGGTCCTGCTTGTCTTTCCACAGCTCTAGAAATGATATAATTCAAATACGGCAGACATAAGGGCTGAAATATATTCTGTGGATCCCGTAGGGACTGCCCAGATGCCTGTGTTGTAACTGAGACAGCAGGTATTTTTTTGCATCTTTTCACCTGCCCTATCTTAAGCTTTTTTCCTTTTCCTTTCTGGAATTAAAACAGTATAGCCATTCGTCCTAACTCGCATAATAATCTGTCACAGAGCGTAATGAAGTCACTCGGTTTTCCTTTTCTAGATTGAAATCTAAAGATTTAATAAAACGATTGGCCATTGAGAAGAGGCTCTAAAATTGAAATATGAATAATTAAGAAAGAAACTGAAGAAAGGACAGCAGCAAGAATTGATCATGAATGTAGTGATGGGGAAGAAACTTTTTTTTTTTTTTTGAGAGACAGAATGAGAGGGAGAAGGAGCAGAAGAAGAGGGAGAGAGAATCCCAAGTACGCTCCATGCCCGGTGCAGAGCCTGACTTGGGACTCCATCTCACAACCCTGAGATCATGACCTGAACCGAAATCAAGAGTAGACACTTACCTGGCTGAGTTACCCAGGTCCCCAATGAATCGTGGCTCCCAGTATTTATGACTTTTCATAGTTCCCTCCCACATTGACTCTGGGTTTAGCCATGTGACTTACTTGGTTCAGTGGGACATTAGCAACTGTGACACAAGCAGAAGGTTGATAAGTACTTGTGCATTTGGGGTTTGACTTCTTGGAAGCAAGAGAACTCAGGTTTTTATGGGCTTGGGGTTCGCAGTGCTGCTGGTAAAACTCTTCGAAGTAGTTACTTTATCATTGACCTTCATTAAATTCCTTTTTATATAATAAGGTGAATTTCTCATTTTTTATACTATAGCGATGCCCAAAAACATGGCTCAGGAAATAGCAGAAGACAAGCTAGAGAATGCTTGAGAGAAAGAAAAATTAAGATTTCCTTAAAGGAATTGTTGGAATTTGGGAGAGCACATTAGACAGAACAGGAAAGCGGAGATCTTGAAGGCCACGCTCAACGTACAGAAAGGGAAACACAGCAACAGTAACCAGACTTGACAGCTGACTGTGTAGGACTTTAAAGGGGGAGGGGGTAATTAAAAATTAATAGGTTAGAGAGAGTGACTAGAGTCTTAAAAAATGAAACAGAGGAAACCAGACTAATGCTCCCAGAGGGAGCACAAATCCACGGGATACCTGAGTAACTGCAGGTGCCCTTGGGGATGTTCCCTTGAAGAACGGGAGAGCTAGTCACAGTGGTTACAAAAAATCTGAGTAGACTTTTAAGTCTAGAACGTGGGCAATTAGATTAGACTCTTTCGCATATTATTAAGTCGGTCTCAAAGTGATGAAGTTATTTAGGGAAAGATTTTCGTATCTCCTGAGCCCTAGGGGACCAAGAATTTCTAGAGTTAAATCTTCTCAAAAGAGAAGCACAGGTAAGAGGAGAAATGCGACAAGGAACCAGGGGCGACGAAAGTGATTGACCCTGGACTTGAAGTCCACTGGGAGAGTATGAATTTATCCAATGGAGGTGAAGGTGAAGGTGGGCAAGATTCGGTAAGCAGTGGGTAATTGGATCATTCAGTAACTCCTTGGCTTTATACTTCTGTCTTATGGGAGCCTTCCCAAAACAAAACTAGAAGACTATGTTAGCAAACCAAATGTCTGAGCCTTAAATCAAGGGGAAATAGTAAAGGGAGAGCACTCAGTGCCACCAAACAGGGCTGCTTACAGGTTTTTTGAGAAGGAAAGGGATCACTCTGAGGGGCAGGATAACATTTCTAAAACTAAGGGAACCTTCTTAAAAAGAGTAGAGCAAATGCAGCCCGGAGGAGCGGGTAGTCTATGTCCTGGATCTCCACCACAGAAAGCAATGTGAGAAAGGGAAGATCTCCTGCCTCCCACTGAAGTGAAGTAAGTTCTTAAGAGTAGAGAAAAATCCAAAAGCTGAAAAAGATTAGTTTTGGTGGGGAGAGAACATGGCAGAAGTATTGATCCTTGCTAGACCCCAAGGGGCATAGACTTTAGGAGCATGAATAACAGCTTCTGTTCAGGAATCTACTGAGGGTGACTCTACCGCTGAAATGGATATGGGGACCTCAGCGGAAAGTGACCCTAAGACACAAGTTCTAGGGCCCACATAAGTTCTGCTCAAACAGGACTAGACAGAATCCACACTCAACCCAGGAGTACATGGTCTACACGGCCAGTGGAAATTAAGCGGTTTTGGATATTTTTCAAGAAATGATGGCATCCTGGTTAAAAGTATGGACGGACTTTGAGGCTAATGTGCCTGGGTTCACATCCCAGCTCTACCTCTTACTACCTGTGTGATTGTGGGCAAGTTACTTAACCTCTCTCTGTCACATTTTCCACTTGTCAAATGGAGAAGATAATACCTTGCTATTGGGGTTCTTAGGATTAAATTATTGAATACACGTGAAATTATTTAAAACATGAAATTCAGTAAGGACTATTATTATTAGAAATATTTTCACCACTGAGTGGGATTTTTTGTTTGTTTTAGTTTTGTACCTTTATGAAGGTAAGGAAAGTTTGCTACAAAGTTGCTTTTTCATGATGGAGTTAAATTTTTATCAAATCATGTGAGTTAATCTATTGGGAAGAACCTATGGAGTCTCTCCTTCATCTATGTATGTGGCAAATGGTATTATTGTTTTTTAATCTTGGGAAAAAAATGCTTGAAAACCCTAAATGTCAGAATATAATGCAGGTTCCATCTGCTAACTTTTATATAGCAATACTGCACTCATGTTGAGGTGAGATTGGCCTCTAATTTTCTTTTATGGTCCAATTTGGTTAACAAGCCTTATAAGGGTAATTTTCTCTCTTTTTCTATTCTCTGCAAAAGTTTATATAAGATAGAAATAACCTGTTTCTTTTCCCCCCTCTTTTTCTTTATTTTATTTTATTTTTCCACCATGATAAGTGTACTCTTTAATCCCCACCACCTGTTTCACCCACCCCCCCCTCCCCACTGGTAACCATCAGTTTATTCTCATAGTTAAGACTCTCTTTCTTGGTTTGTCTCTCTCTCTCTCTCTCTCTTTTTTTCCTTTGCTGGTTTCTTTTGTTTCTAAAATTCTACCTGTGAGTGAAATCATATGGTATTTGTATCTCTCTGACTGACTTATTTTGCTTTGCTTAACATTATACTCTCTAGCTCCATCCATGCCGTTGCAAATGGCGAGATTTCATTCCTTTTTATAACTGAATAATATTCCATTGTGTGTGTGTGTGTGTGTGTGTGTGTGTGTGTGTGTACACTCATACCACTTCTTTATCCATTCATCTGTTGATGGACATTGGGCTGCTTCCGTATTTTGGCTATTGTAAATAATGCTGCAGTAAACATAGGAATGCATGTATCCTTTTGAATTAGTGCTTTTGTGTTTTGAGGGAAATACCCAGTAGTACAATTACTGGATCAAAGGGTAGTTCTGTTGTTTCACCGTTGATTATGATGTTGACTGTGGATTTTTCATATGAGTTCTTTATTATGTTGAGGTATAGTCCCTGTAGACCTACTTAACAGAGAGTTTTTATCATGCATGGATGTTGTACTTTGTTGAATGGGTTTTCTGCATCTATTGAAATGATCATATGGTTTTTATCCTTTCTCTCAGTGATGTGACATATCATGTTGATTGTTCTGGGACTGTTGAACCACCCTTGCATCCTGGGAATAAATCCCACTCGATTGTGGTGTATGATTTTTTTATTAACATACTGTTGGATTCAGTTTGCTAATATTTTGTTGAGGACTTTTGCATGAGAGATACTGGCCTGTGTTCTCTTTTTTGTAGTGTCTTTGTCTGGTTTTGGTATCAGGGTGATATTGGCCTCATCAGAATGAATTTGGAAGTTTTCCTTCCCTTTCTATTTTTTTGAAATATTTGAGAGGAATAGGTATTAACTCTTTTTTACATGTTCGGTAGAATTTGCCTGTGAAGCTGTCTGGTCCTGGACTTTTATTTTTTGGGAGTTTTTTGATTATTGATTCAATTTCACTGCTGGTAATTGGTCTGTTCAAATTAACTATTTCTTCTTGTTTTACTTTTCATAATTTATATGTTTCTAGGAATTTATCTATTTCTTCTAGATTGTTGAATTTGTTGGCATATAGGTTTTCATAATACTCTGTTGAAAATATTTGTATTTCTGTGGTGTTGGTTGTAATTTCTCCCCTTTCATTAGTGATTTTGTTTATTTGGGTTCTCTCTCTCTCTTTCTTCTTTTCTTTCTTTCTTTTTTTTTTTTTTTGATGAGTCTGGCTAGAGGTTTTTCAATTTTGTTGATCTTTTCAAAGAATCAGCTGCTGGTTTCATTGACCTGTTCTTTTGTTTTTTAGTTTCTATATCATTTATTTCTATTCTAATTTTTATTATTTCCTTCCTTTTGCTGTGTTTGAATGTTGTTTGGTCTTATTTTTCTAGCTCCTTTAGGTAAAAGTTAGATTGTTTATTTGAGATTTTTTTCTTGTTCCTTGGGGCAGGCCTGTATTGCTATAACCTTGCCTCTTAGAACCACTTTTGCTGCATCCCAAAGATTTTGGACCATTGTGTTTTGATTTTCACTCGTTTCTATGAAATTTTTTATTTCTTCTTTCATTTCTTTGGTTGACCCATTCATTGTTTAGTAGCGTGTAATTTGACCTCCATGTATCTGTGCTCTTTCCAGACTTTTTCTTGTGGTTAGTTTCTAGTTTCATAACATTGTGGTCAGAAAAGATGCATGGTCTGACTTCGATTTTTTTGAATTTGTTGAGACGTGTTTTGTGGCCTAATATGTGATCTCTTCTGGAGAATGTTCCCTGTGCACTTGAAAAGAAGGTGGTATTCTTGCTGTTTTAGGATGGAATGTTCTGAATGTCTGTTAAATCCATGTGCTTCAGTGTGTCGTTCAAAGCCACTGTTTCCTTGTTGATGTTGTGCTTGGATTATCCATCCATCGATGTATGTGGGGTGTTAAAGTCCCCTACTATTATTGTATTACTATCAGTTATTTCCTTTATGTTTTTTATTAACTGACTTATGGATCTGAGTGCAAAAATATTTACAATTGTTATATCCTCTTGTTGGACTGTCCCCTTTATTATACAGTGTCTTTCTTTGTCTCTTGTTACAATCTTTGTTTTAAAGTCTGTTTTGTCTGATTTAAGTATTACTACCCAGCTTTCTTTTGACTTCCATTTTCATGATAAATATTTCTCCATCCCCTCACTTTGAATCTGCAGTGTTTTTTCGTCTGAATTGAGTCTCTTCTAGGTAGCATACAGATGGGTCTCTGTCACCCTATGTGATTTCATTGGAGCCTTTCGTCCATTTACATTCAAAGTAAATATTGATAGATCTCCGTATCGATTGCCATTTTGTTACTTGTTTTGTGGTTGTTTCAATAGATTTTCTTTGATCTTTTCCTCTCTTGCTTGTTGGCTTTCTTTCGTGATATTCTTGGATTCCTTTCTCTTTATTCTTTGCGTATCTATTAGTGGTTTTTGATTTGTGGTTCTCGTTAGGTTTGTATATAACATCTCCTGTATATAGCAGTCTATATTAAGTTGATGGTCGCTTAAGTTAAAACCCATTCTTTTCTCCTCTCCTTCCACATTTTAGGTATGTGGTGTCATATTTTCCATCCTTTCATTTTATGAATCCCTTGACTGATTTGTACAGAAATATTTATTTTTACTGCTTTTGTGTTTTTTTGCTTTTCATATTCTCCCTTATGGTCTTTCCCCTCTACTCAAAAAGTCCCCTTTAATATTTCTTGCAGGGCTGGTTTAGTGGCCATGAACTCCTTTAGTTTTTATTTGTCTGGGAAACTCCGTTTGTTTGTTTGTTTGTTTTAAAGTAGGCTCCACACCCAGCATGGACTCCAATGAGGGGCTTGAATTCACACCCCTGAGATCAAGACCTGAGCTGAGATCAAGAGTTGGAGGCTTAACTGACCAAGGCAGCCAGGCACACCTGTCTGGGAAACTCTTTATCTGAATGATAGTCTTGCTGGACAGAGTATTCTTAACTGCATATTTTTCCCTCCGGGCTCTTTGAATATATCATGTCACTACCTCTGGCCTGCAAAGTTTCTATTGAAAAGTCTGCTGATGGCCTTATGAGTTTTCCCTAGTAAGTGACTGTCTTCTTTTCTCTTGCTGCTTTTAAAATATTTTCTTTATCTCAGCCTCTTGGGTTGAGTTTTTGGGGCACTCTCTATGCCTCCTGGATCTGGATATCTGTTTCCCTCCCCAAATTCGGGACGTTTTCAGCTATTAATTCTTCAAATAGAATTTCTGCCACCTTTTCTGTTATTCTTCTGAGACCCCTACAATACAAATGTTACTATGCTTGATGGAGTCACTGAGTTCCTTAGGACTGTTCTCAGTTTGCATAATTTTCTTTCTCTCTTTTGCTCACCTTGGTTACTTTCCACTCCTCTGTCTTCCAGGTCATTAATTCATTCCTCTGCTTCATCTAGCCTGCTATTTATTCCACCAAGTATATTTTTAATTTCATTTATTGTCTTGTTGATCTCTGGTTGGTTCTTTTTTATCTGTGTGTTAAGGGGTCTCACTGATGTCCTCCACTCTTTTCTCAAGTCCGGTGAATATCTTTATGGTCGTTAAATCCTCTATCAGAGTTATATCCAGTTCACTTAAGTCTCTTACTGTGGTTTTGCGCTGTCCTTTCATTTGGGAGATATTTCTCTGTCTCCTCATTTTGTCTAACCGTGTCTGTCTCTGTGTGTTAGGAGAATCAGCTGCTTCTCTTGCTCTTAACAATAGTAGCCTTATGAAGAAGAGGTCCTGTAGTGCCTTGCAGTGCAGTGTCCCCTGTTCCCTGGGGCTTCAGGGAGTGTCTCCTCTGTGTTGTGTGTGCTCTGCTGTTGAGGCTTGGCCTCTTTTTCCTTCCGTCCAGTTGTCTGCAGAGGCTCTCTTTGCCTATTGTGGGCAGTGTTTGGTCCCCAACAGTGGTGGGGGTGCATTTTATCAAGGTGTGTAGTGGTCTCCTTGAAAATGAGACCTGCCCCTGGTGCTGCAGGAACTGAGGTCCCGCAAAATGTGCTGGTCTGGAGATGTGGTGGACAGGTGGCCTGGTCTTCTCGGGGAGGGGCCCTGCAGCACTGGGAAGGGCAGATCTGCCCAAGCAAGGGGTTGGGGGCTTGGTGCAAACAAGTTAGGTAGCATGTATTGACACAGCGCTTGTTCCCACAGATGGCCATTGTTTTTTCTGGGGGTTAGGGGGAGGGAAATGGCACCTGCGATTCCATTGTCCCTGGAGGGGTCTTCCCATGATCCTTCTCTCTGTGGGCCACATTCTGATATGAGGAAATCACTCTCCCTCCTGTGTGCCCCATCTGTTTTTCAAACTGTTGGTTCTGGTGCTGCATCTGCATGGGCTGTTTGTTGGCTGTCTCTTTAAGGGTGGGGACTCTGCTTTCTAACACCCTCCAGGCTCCCCAGAGGTGAGCCTGCCAATTTTTAAGAGTCCAGGCTTTAAGTCCCACTAGTTATAAGAACTCATGAAGTTCGGCCTCTCTCTCTTTCAAAGGCAGATGTTTTGGGGATTTGTCCTCCCTGTTTGTGGGCTCTCCAGTGTGCAAGTCTGTTTTGTACCCTTCTCTGCACCACCAGCTCCCTCTCCACCAAGGACGGCCACGGTCCGTTTAGCTCCTACCTTCTTCAATGTGACTTCTTCTCTTTCTTGTGTAAGTCTTGCGTCGTTTTCTGGGTGATTTACATTGCTGTGAGTGTTATCGAGTTGTATCCGTGGGAGGAGGCAAGCTTAGGGCCCTCCTACTCTGCCTTCTTCCCAGCGGACCAGAAACAACCTATTTCTTCAAAGATTGCTAAATCTGTCCTGTGACTTCTCTGGGTCTAGTGCCTTTAAGAGATGGACATTTTTATCAACCAATTCAATTTCTTTGATAGTATCGGGTGAATCAGGTGTTAAATTTCTCCTTCGGCCAACTTGATAATTTTTCTAAAAATGTGTTTGACGTTAATTTTTAAATTGCGGTAATATTTTCAAACATTTTTTTTAAAGTAAAAAAAATCTATTCTTTTTCTGTACTTCTGACCCGTTTTCCATTCTTAATATTAATCTGTGTCTATTCTCTTTTTTCCTTAGGAAGGCTTTTAAAGCTATTTTTTATTTACTACTCTCTTAAGAGAAGCAAGTTTTGATTTTGCAGTTGAACTCTATTTTAAAATGGTTTGATCATTGTTTCTTTAATTTCTACCTTTGCCTTGATTTCCTCCTTCCAACTTTTTAAATTTTTTTCTGACTTAAGTTGACAGCTGAAGTCACGTTGGGTGTAGAGATTACTTAAAAATAAAATCTTAGGGGTGCCTGGGTGGCTCAGTCAGTTAAGCATCTGACTCTTTATTCTGGCTTAGGTCATGATTTTTATAATAAATGCATGTAAAACTATGACTTTTCACTTACGTACTGGATTAATGACCCTATAGGTTTTGATGGGTAGTGTTCTAAAGATAAATTTTCAAAAATTTATTAATTTCCTTAGAATTTATCCTATCTTATGTCATCTTTTTACCAAGCTCTTATCCCTACTTGCTTTTTCTACTTTTATTCTTGCTCCTTTTGTTGGAGTAGCACTTTTTCCTTAATTCTCATGGTTTGCTTTAAAAGTTACTCTTAAATTTTTAACATGTATCTTAGTTTTACATTCCTCCAGCAAGTTCTTTCCTTTTTTTAAGATTGATTTATTTATTTTAGGGGGAGAGAGCACACATACAGTGGGAGGGGCAGAAGGAGAGGAGGGAGAGGGAGAGAAGCAGACTCCTCACTGGGTGGGGAGCCTGACTCCAGGGCTCAGTTTCATGACCCTGAGATCATGACCTGAGCCAAAATCAAGAGTTGAGCGCTTAAGCAACTAAGCCACCCAGGTGCCCCTCTCCAACAAGTTCTAAGGTTAGTTATTAGCTGTTCTCTTCCAAAAGCAGCGGAAATATTTATATTTTTTTATTTCACGTTGAAACACCCTGCTCTCAGCTTTCCTAGTGTTGTTATCTAGAATATTCCGATTTTTACACACGTCCATGAAAATTACTGTCGTTATTTTTTTTCCTTTTAAGATTTATTTATTTTGGGGGCGACGGGGTGGCTCAGTTGTAGGGCATGTGCCTCCAGCTTGGGTCGTGATCCCGGGGTCCTGGGATCGAGCCCCACATTGGGCTCCCTGCTCTGTGGGAAACCTGCTTCTCCCTCTCCCACTCCCCCTGCTTGTGTTCCCTCTCTCGCTGTGTCTCTCTCTGTCAAATGAATGAAATCTTTAAAAAAAAAGATTTATTCATTTTTATTTTAGAGAGAGAGAGAGAATGGGATGGGGAGAGGCAGAGGGAGAGGGAGAGAGAAAATCCTTAAGCAGGCTCCCTGCTGAACATGGAGCCCGATCCCAGGACCCTGAGATCATGACCTGAGCCAAAATCAAGTGTTAGACGCTTAACCAACTGAGCCACCCAGGCACCCCATACTGCGGTTATTTTTTTCGCACTCAATACTCCATTTAGTTTAGCTGTGTTTTTCAAATGAATTTGCTCACCATTGAATCTCCTCCTTCATTCTTTGAATCAGTTTTATGGCTGATGCATACATATTCTTCAGCAGTTTCTTCACAAATGTCAGTGAGGAGTAAACTCTTATTTTTTCATGCTTGAATATATATTGAATTATCTTCCTTCTTGAATAATTTATTATACATAGAATTCTAGGTTCTGAGTTCTTTAGTATGTAAAAGATATTTTCCTGCTACCTGTTGGCATTTATTTTTGCTGATTAGAGCTCTGCTACCAACCTGATTGTTGTTTGGGGGGTTTTTTGGTAAGTAATCTGTCATTAAAAAAAAAAGAACAGCAGGGCGCCTAGTTGGCTCAGTCGGGGGAGCATGGGACTCTTGATCTCGGGGTTCTGAATTCAAGCCCCACGTTGGGTGTAGAGATTACTTAAAAATAAAATCTTAGGGGTGCCTGGGTGGCTCAGTCAGTTAAGCATCTGACTCCTTATTCTGGCTTAGGTCATGATCTTGGGGTTGTGAGATCAAGCCCCATGTTGGGCTCCGTGCTGGACGTGCAGCCTGTTTACGATTCTCTCTCTCTGGGACGCTTGGGTGGCTCAGTCAGTTAAGCATTGCCTTTGGCTCAGGTCATGATACCAGGGTCCTGGGATCGAGTCCCGCATCGGGCTCTCTGCTCAGCGGGGAGCCTGCTTCTCCCTCTCCCTCTGCCTGCCCCTCCCCCTGCTTGTGCTCTCTCTCTCTCCCTCTCTCTCTCTGACAAATAAATAAAATCTTAAAAAAAAATTCTCTCTCTCCCTCTCCCTTTGCCTCTCCCCATCCCTGCTCATGCATGCTCTCTTTTTCTAAAAAAAGTCAAATGAGTAAAAATGAAAATAAAAATAAAAAATAAAATAAAATCTTAAAAAAAAAGAATAGAATTTACTTTTTAGAATCATTTTAGGTTCACGGAAAAATTAAACTGAAGGTACAATGCTTTCTCATCTTCCTCCTGTCCCTGGACGTGTGTGTCTCCCTCCTTATCAACATCCCCCACCAGAACTATAAAGAATAAGAAATGAATCTCCTCTTTGCCCTACACCACTCCCCCTTTTCAGTTTTTACTGTTTCATTGTTACCATTTGGTGTGCATCCTTCCTCAGCTCTCTGTCTCCATAGAAACATAGACACACACAGTCCCATAGTGCATCAGTATCATAATACAAATGTGTATATACATTCATATACATGTGGTTGTGATGGTCAGTTTCGTGTGTCAACTTGGCAAGACTATATAATTCCCAGTTATCACATCAAACGCTAATCTAGGTGTTGCTTTGAAGGTGTTTTGTAGATGTGATTAAAGTCCATAACCAGTTGACTTATTAGGAAGGGAGATTGTCCTAGATAATCTGGGTGGAACTGATTGAGGTATCTGAAAGCTCTTAAGAACAGTGCTTAGTCTTCCCTGAAGAGGAAATTCTGTCTGGGGGCAGCAGTTTCAGTTTGTGCCTGACAGTTGTAGATAACTCCCTTCCTGAAGGCCCGCCTTGTGATTTTCCAACTTGCCTAGCCAGCCCTGATAATTGCATAAGCCAAGTCTTTGCAATAAATCTCCTATTATATATTTCTTACTGATTCTGTTTCCCCTGGTTGAACCATGACTGACATTTATATTTCTGTAACTTGCTTTTTCACTAACAATATGTCTTAGAGATGGCATTATATTTAACTGCCGAATCATAGCACGTCATATGAATATACTCTATCTTATCTAATCATCCTGTTACTGGTGGATATTTTAGTTGTTTAGATTCAAAGTTAAATTAGATTCAAATTATTTTCATTTGCTGCTTTCGGAGTTTGCTTTATTGACTTCTTGTATCCAGCATTGCTATAATAAAATTTAACACCAGTTGGATTCTTGCTTCTTTGCAGATAATTATTTTTCTTCTTTGAAGGCTTTTAAGATTATTCTTCTCCTTTAATATTTCATAAGAACAGATTATTGGGGAGGAAAAAAATTTCCTTCTACTTTTCAAGCTTATTTGGATGTTTGGGAATTAGGTGTTTGCCCTGCCATACAGATCTGTCATTCAGATAAAACAAATTATCTCTGGTAATAGTTCTTTCTGGGCCAGGCCCCTATCTAAATTCTTTCAGGTCGTTAAGGGAGTAGTAAAAGTTTTTCCTGAGTTTGCTGGGTCTTGACTGTTTTCATTTTAAAATAGTCCACGTGCCAAAGTGACACATTTTGGGGAGATTTGTTTTGAACCCCTTTAATATCTATGGTTGTTTCTCTTCCTGCTTCATTTTTATTAGTCCCTTTAAATCTGGAGACTCACTTCTTTTGATGTTCTCCTGTCATTGCTTTTATTATTATTTTTTGAGTCCTCTTTCTCTTTTTCCTTGGAACTCCTATTTGGTGGATTCAAGGTTTTCTGGGACTTTCTCTCAAGCCTCAACTTCTTTTTTTTTTTTTTAAAGATTTCTTTATTTGAGAGAGAGAGGGAGCAGTGGGGAGGGGCAGAGGGAGAGGGAGAGGGAGAAAAGGAATCTTAAGCAGACTCTGTGCTGAACATGGAGCCTGATGCAGGGCTCGATCTCACGACCATGACCTGAGAGGAAACCAAGAGTCAGATGCTTAACCGACCTAGCCACCCAGGCACCCCTCTCAACACTCAACCTTTATGTCACACTTCCCACCCAGTCATTCTGTTGTGCTGCATTTAGGGCTGGGTATTCAGCTTATTAACTTGCTCTTCCCTTGTGTCCATTCTATCATTCAGCCGATATATTGAATTTTATTGCAATAATAACAACATTTTTTATTTTTAAGATCTAAAGTTGCATTTTTATAATACCTGTTCTTTTTTCATAGTTATGATGTTCTTCTGAGGATATTAATTTCACTTCTATTAAAGCCTCATTTTATTTGCTCTATTAAGCATTTTTTCCCCTCCAGTATTAGTTGTGTGAATGAAGTTTGGTACCTCTCTTTCATGGGCACTGATTTTCCTCATATATTTGGCAGTTTTGGGTGTGGGTACAGTATTTGTCGAGGTCTGTCTTCCACGATGGGGAGAAGGTACAGGATGGGTTAGCGGATGTAGAACGCTAGGCATCCATACCCTCAGCGAGGACCACTTTGCTTGGCTGGCGTGACACCATTTGCAAGGGGCAGCTTAACTCTCCATAGTCACTTCTCCATCCTGGAGCAGATGCCTCAGCGACTTGCTCCTTGACCACGGGGAAGAGGGTCTTTGCAGTAGGAGGAAGGCGGTCCATGCATCTAGCATCCATCTCGCATGCATCGCCTCTGAGTCTGGACACTTGCAGAGCATCCAGTTCGCAGCAGTTCTTTCCTCAGCCAGTCCTATCTCCTTTCTGTCTGTTAGAAATGGCTCAGGAGTTTTTCTTTTCTCTTGCTTTCCGGCACTGTTACAGATTTTAATTTTTCTTTCCCTGTCATTTGTAGGGATTTGGGGTAAGAGGGAAGGTGGAAGAGTGTTTGTCTCTTCCGGCGCAGAGATAAAATAAAGCGATTTTATCTCTTTTATCTCTGCACCATATTGCCATGAAATATTTGGGAGGGTTTAAGTTAATTTGCCAAGAACTTTGAAAAAAAAAACCTACCTTTGTCTTAAATAATATTAGTAATACTAATTTTAGAATTAAAATAAATGATTTGATTAATAATCTAGAAATTAAAAAAGAAACCAAAAATATAAATTTTACAATACCCTATTCCCCTGGGACGCCTGGGTGGCTCAGTTGGTTAAGTGTCTGTCTTTGGCTCAGGTCATGATACCAGGGTCCTGGGATCGAGCCCCGTGTTGGGCTCCTTGTTCAGCAGGGAGCCTGCTTCTCCCTCTCCCTCTCCCTCCGCCCCTCCCCCTGCTTGTGCTCTCTCTCTCTCTCTCTCTCTGACAGATAAATAAATAAACTCTTTAAAAAAAAAATACCCTATTCCCTTTCTGTCAACCAAGTTCACACATCGTGCCATTAAATTTGCTGAAAGTTACAAAGGAAAGAATATCAGGTGTCAAACAAAGAATCATACAAACAAGGCATTTTTACATTTGTCTCCTAGCAGTAGGGGAAGAGATGTCTTTGCATTGTGAAAACCTCAAGGCTGCCTATCTTCATTGACTGTTGAAAAGTAAACAAACAAACAAAAAACCTAAATGATTCTCATATAAAACCTTGAATCAAGACAAAGTTTAGCTGGTCAAGAACTGGAACCACGATAGCCTTCTGCATGAATCTCTTACAGATAGCTTGTCCAAAAGAACCTCACCTCCTTTAAAGATGAATTATCAAAAGGATTTCAGCTAAACACTACTGCTACCACTCAAGAATCAAAAAGGAAGAAAGTAGCAGCAAAACAAAGGACAGATGAATGCTCAACAGAAAAATTACTTCTGTAAAGTAGATGAAAATCATGCCCAGCTGTTTTGCTATGAATTTAAAACACTTTTTGGAAATATTTACCACTGAGAGCACAAAGCAGTGATAAAAGAGGTCAGGAAGAGATAGCGTGACTGCATGAGAAAATGCAATGTAAGCTAATTGAGCAGAAAGAAAAATAAGGTTAAGAAAATAAAACCATCACTGAAAGAAGGGCGAAATTAGAAGGATCACAAGGGACAGTAGAGACTGTGGAAAACAAAATAAAGGACAATAGAAGCTAAAAGAAAAAAGTGGGTAGAATTTACCAAAATGAATAAAGTTTAAAACACATTAGAAAAAATGATGTGGAGGGGCGCCTGGGTGGCTCAGTCGTTCAGCATCTGCCTTTGGTTCAGGTCATGATCCCAGGGTCCTGGGATCGAGCCCCACATCGGGATCCCCGCTCCACGGGAAGCCTGCTTCTCCCTCTCCCGCTCTCCCTGCTTGTGTTTCCTCTCTCGCTGTCTCTCTCTGTCAAATAAATAAATAAAATCTTAAAAGAAAATGTGGAAATCAGAAAAGGAGATTCAGCATATGTATATTTGAATCTCAGAATGAGACAACAAATATTTAATATTTCTGACATAAAAATAAATACACACACACACAAAATTTTAAGAATATTTTGACCGGGTTTTTTGTTTGTTTCCTGCGAGGGGGTGTTTGGAAAAACAAAAGGCATCAGGTTTCTTTTTCTGCTTATGGCAAGGCCTTATGATGGTACTTAATCAGCTGCATAGATAGAACTGATTGAAAGTTAAGCATGGAGATTAGATCCTTGTAGAAATTAGTTACACCGATTTTATATAATCTGATTAAACAGGCAAAATTTGCTTCATGTTAAAGTGTTTATTTTTTTTGTTTTTTATTTTTTAATTTACTTTGTTTTAGGTGACCTTTGAGTGTAAAGAGTGCTTTGAGTAAAAGTTTTTCAAATAAAAAATTAGAAAATTTATTTGTTTAAATTAAAATTTAAAACGATTTCTCTGCTTTTTTGTTTAAGATGTTATTTATTTATTCCAGAGAGAGAGAGAGCGTGCATGTGCGAGTGGGGGGAGGAGCAGAGGGAGAGGGAGAGAATCTCAGGCAGGCTCCATGCTCAGTGCAGAGCCTGACACAGGGCTTTATCTCTCAACCCTGATACAATGACCTGAGTTGAAATCAAGAGTTGGACACTTCACCCACTGAGCCACTCTGGTATCCTGAAGAATCTATTTATTTAATTGTTTGAGAAATTGCTTCATTTTTTTCCTTCTCTCCTTCCTACTTTTCTTTTAGTTTATTTTGTTAGTTTTTTAAGAGTAGTATTAAGTTCCCTTCTTTTTAGTCCTTACTCCTTAATAAAGATGTCCTCTAAGAACAAGTTCGCTGTGCCCCATAGGTTTTGGTAGGGTGTGTTTCTTTTCCATTGCTCTCTGGATAGTTTGAATTTTCAGTTTAGCTGTCTTTGAACATTTGAAATTTTTGATTTAGGAATGTGTTTTTTAATTTCCAAGCTGTTTTGTTGTCATTTAATTTCTTATTTATTGATTAATGATACTGGTTTGGAATGAGACCATCCAACCCTCTGCCAGCCCCATGTCCATCAGCAGAAGCCAAGTTGGGAGTCTTGGAATTCAGCCCGCTTCTGACAAGACCTTTCTCCACAGCCCTCTTTCCTCTCCAAACATTTTTTATCTTGCTGTTACTTTCTGCCATAAAACCATCATACTGTTTGTCTCCTTTTAAGTAGTCATCACAACAAGCCCTGGCTTCCCAGGTTATTCTTCATCTCTGAGACTTTCATCTTCATAAGGTTTTGTACATCTTTTCTCACCCCCAGCTTCCCCTCCTTCTCAACTCTTAAGACATATTTACTCTATCCTCTGAGGTAGCAGAGGTAACATTTTATTGTTGATACTTTTAAAGTTTGCACACTCAGATTTGGGGATCTAGGTCCTCAATTATCTCTCTATTGGATCCTTCAGGCTTTTAGAGTATCCCTCTTGATGTCCCCTTACCCCGATGTTCTCCACCCTCCCTCCCCCCAAAATAACGAGCGGGTAAAGCAGGAATTCTTATATTCCTTGATGAGAAGGGGGAGACTGACGTAAAGAGGTGAAGCTCCTGCCTAGCTAGACCTCAGTAAGAGAGCTGAGACTAAACCCAGCCTCCTAACTTCTAACTTGGTATTCTTTTAATCACAACATAGTAATACAGATATAAAAAGATTAAATCAAACACAGATTTGAACAGAATGTCAAAAATGTTAAACATAAGAAGGAAGTAACAGAATTAAAATATATCCGTTAATTAAATGTGAATAGGTCCAATTCTACTAACTCATATTGTCAGATGGAATTGAGGAGTACTTCAAAACACATAATGAAAGGTTGAAAATAAAGGGATGGGCCAGGCAAATGCAAACAGTATAAAAGCGGAGGTGGTAATATAATGTAATTTAAAGTAGAATTTAAGGTTAATGCACTGGATATAATGAAATAAGATAGTATGTAATAATGAAAGGCCCAATTAATTAACAAAGTAGCTGTAACAGTCATAACAAGTAGGCACCAAATATAGATGGTATATTTCAGAGCAAAACCTGTTCAAAACACAAGAGAATTTGATGAAGATACAGTTATATTACGAGATTTGTTGTATCTCTTTCATAATTAAATAGATCCAGAAATCACAAATGAGACCATAGGGAAATAGAATAACACAATCAACAATTTTTTTTTTTTTTTAATTTTAAATAATCCCTACACCCACGTTGGGGCTTGAACTTGCCATCCCAAGATCAGGAGTTGCATGTTCTACTGACAGAGCCAGTCAGGTGCCCCTCAATGAACAAGATTGATTTATTTCATTGAGAGAGATCCCGGGGGTAGGGCGGGGTAGGGGGGTGGGAAGGGCAGAGGGAGAGGGAGAGAGAGTCTTAAGCGGACTCTGTGCTGAGTGCGGAGTCTAACGCAAGGCTCGAATCCCATGACTCTGAGATCATGACCTGAGCCGAAACCAAGAGTTGGTCGCTTAACCGACTGGGCCATTCGAGGCACCCAATCAATAAATCTTTTGAGGGAAGAACTCATTACTTCAAAAGCCCATGGAACAGTTTTACAAAATCGGTCTTGGACTTAGTAGCAAAGTAAATCGTAAATCAGAAAGAAGCAGAAATTTTATACTACATGTTCTCTGGTAATTTATTCTTTTAGAAAATATTTTTGATCTGTTATATTCCTAGCATATGAGTAGGTAGTGTGGTTTTTTTTTTAATTACTATACAAATTGCCCTCATTTTGGTATACAGTTTTTTGAATTTTAACAGGTATTATACAAATGTATACAGTCATTTAATTATTACCACAGTAAGGATATTAAGCAGTTCCATCCTTCTAAAAAACTAGTGTCTTTTTAGTCATACTCTTCCCCGGCCTCTAGCCTCTGGCAGCCACTGGTCAGTCTTCAGCACTATAATTTTATCTTTTTGAGAATGTCCTATAAATGGAATATATCATGTAAAGTTTTCAGACTTTTTTTCACTTAGCATAATGCCTTTGAGCTGTATCCAAGCTCTTGCATGCCAGTAGTTTGTTTCTTGTTACTGCTGGGTTGTATTCCATTGTGTGTGGATGTTTCAGAGTTGATTTTTCCATCCACTTATTACAGGACATTGGATTGTTTCCAGTTCTTGGTGGTTATGAATAGACCTGTATAAACAATTTAGGTACAGGATTTTATATGAATATTAATTTTTATTTCTTTAGAGTAAATACCCAGTAATAGGATTGCTGGATCATATGGTAAATGCATGTTTAAGTTTGGAAACTATTCCATCCATGTTTTAATAAAGTGATCGTATCATTTTACATTTCCACTAACAGTATATAAAAGTTCCTGTTTCCACATCCTCACCTGTTATACTTAGCACAATCAGACTTTAAAATATTAACCGTTCCAATAGGTATGTATGTGTTGGTAGTCTCATTGTGGTTTAATTTGCATTGTCTAATGACCAGTGATGTTGAGTGTCTTATTTGCTGTCCGTTGAGCTGTATTTTGAGTGTGTGTGAGTGAAGTGTATAAATCTTCTGTTCATTTTTTGTTTTTTCTTGTTGAATTTTGAGAGTTCTTTGTATATTCTGCATATGAACCCCTTATTACGTGATATATGCTTTGCTGATATTTTCTTAGACTGTGGCTCCTCTTGTCATTCTCTTAACAGTTTATTTCTAAAAGCAGAAGTTTTTTATTTTGATGAAATCCGGTATACCAATTTTTTCATATTAATGATGGTTTCAGTGTTATATCTTTTGCTTAACAAAGGGTTGCAGTGATTTTTCTTAATGTTTTCCTCTAGAAGTTGTATGGTTTCATGTGTTACATTAGGTCTGTGATTCATTTTGAATTAATTTTTGGACACAGTATGAAGCATATGAATCGAAGTTCTGTTCTTTTCCTTTCTTTTTTTTTTCTCTTATATATTCTAAAACTATTTGTTGAAAAGACTGTCCTTTCTGTAGTGCATAGCTTTTGCACCTTTGTAAAAACTTAGTTGTTTATATATGGTAAGTCTATTTCTGGATTCTCTTCTAGCCCATTAATCTATTGGTCTCTTATGTCAGGATGCTTCACTGTCTTGATTTCTATAGCTTTTTTTTTTTAAGATTGTATTTATTTGAGAGAGAGAGAGAGCACATGAGAGGGGTAGGGTCAGAGGGAGAAGCAGACTCCCTGCTGAGCAGGGAGCCTGATGCGGGATTCGATCCAAGGACTCCAGGATCATGACCTGAGCTGAAGGCAGTCGCTTAACCAACTGAGCCACCCAGGCACCCTTGATTTCTATAGCTTTATAGTAGGCCTGGAAGTCATATATTGTTAGTCTACCTATTTTGTTACTTTTTTCAAAATTATTTTGGCTCTAATGTTTTTCTGTTTCCCGATGAATTTTAGAATCCGTTTGTTGATTTAAAAATAAAAGCCTGCTAGGATTTTTATAGGGGTTGCATTGACTCTATATAGATCAATTTGGGGAGAACTGACCTTTTAACAATATTGGGTCTTAACGATCACAGAACAAATTATGTGTCTCCATTCATTTAGGTCTTTCAAAATTTCTTTCAGAGTGGTTACATGTCTTTTACATCTTTTGTCAGATTTAGCCCTAAATAGTCAATAGATTTTTATTAAAAAATGTTATTTCAAGAGAAGAATCCTTTGTTTATTGCTGATATTTAGAAATACAATAGATCTTTTAAACGTTTAGTTTGTATCCGCCAACCTTGCTAAACTTGCTAAGTAGTTCTGCGAGCTTTTTTTTTTTTTTTAAATCTTGTAGATTCCATTGAATTTCTACATTTTTTCTTTCCAATCTGGGTTCTTTTAATTTCTTGTCTTATTGCCCTGGCTTAAAGAAAAAAAAAAGAAATCTTAAAAAAGGTGAAGAGCCTGATATCCATCTTTTGTTCCTGGCATGAAGGGGAAAAATACTCAGTTTTTTACCATTAAGTGTGTTGTTAGCTGTATGTTTTTCACAGATGCCCTTTAGCAGGCTGAGGAATTTCCCTTCTGTTTCTGATTTGCTGAGAGGTTTTGTCAGGAATGCATGTTGGATTTCGTTAAGTGCACTTCCTGCATTTGTTGATGATCATATAATAAAGTCCCCATTGATCTTTTTTTGCTCTAAATTTTTTATTGTTATGTTAATCATCATTCCTTTCCCCATTGATTTTTTTCATTGTTTAGGATAACCCCACTTGGTTGTGATGTGTTGTTGTCTTATACATATTTTTATTAGTTACGCTAAAATTTTGTTTAGGATTTTCATATGTCATCATGAAGGATATTAGTCTGTAGCTTTTAATTATAATGTCTTTGGTTTTGGTATCAGGGTAATGTATAACTCATAGAGTGACTAAGAAAGTATTCACTCTTCTTCACGTTCCTGGAGGAGTTTGTTTAGAATGGATTATTATTTAAATGTTCAGTAGAATTCACTCTGGGCCTGGAATTCTTTTCATGGAAAGGTTTTTAACCGTAGATTCAATTTCTTTAATAGATGCAGGACTCTCCAGTTATCTATTTATTTTTAAATCATGGTAAAGTAAACATAAAATTGACCATGTTAACCATTTTTAAGTTTACAGCTCAGGGGCAATAAGTACGTTTGCATTGTTTTGCAGCCATCACCACTATCTGTTTTCAGAACTTTTTCATCACCTCAAAGAGGAACTCTGTACCAATTAAACAATAGCTTTCACTCCACTTTCCCCTCAGCCTGTGGTAACCTTTCTTCTGTCTTCTGTTTTTATGAATTTGCCTGTTTTAGATACCTCCTAGGTGGATTCACACAGTATTTGCCCTTTTGTGAGTAGCTTCTTTCACTTAGCTTAATGTGATCAAGGTTCATACATGTTGTAGCATATCTCAGAATTTCATCCCATTTTATGACTGAATAATGTTCCATGATATGTATAAACCACATTTTGTTTATCTGTTCATCGAGCACTTGAGTTGCTTCAGCCTTCTGTTGTAATACTGCCGTCAACATTGTTGTGCAAATATCTGTTTGAGTTTCTGCTGTCACTGCTTTTGGGTATATACTAAGAGTGGAATTGCTGCCTAATACGCTAATTGTATTTTCAGCTTTTTGAGGAAACATCAGATTTTCTTCTGTTCCTAGTTTGTTGAGCGTTTTTTATCATAAAAGGATGCTGAGATTTGTCAAATACTTTTTCTGCATGAATTGAGATGATCATGTGTTTTTCCCCCCATTCATTCTTTAATGGGATATATTATTTTGAGTGATTGCTCATATTCCACCAATCTCGTATTATGGAGGTAAAACTCACTTTATCATGGTGTATAATCCTTTTAAGAGGCTGCTGAATTACGTTTGCTAGTATTTTGCTGGGGATTTTTTGCATCAGTATTCCTCTGGGATATTGGTCTATAGTTTTATTTGTAGCATCTTTGTCTGGCTCTGGGATCAGAATAGTGCTAGCCTCCTAGAATGAGCTTGGAAGTGTTCCTTTCTCTTCCGTTTTTTGAAAAGTGAGGAGGGTTGGTGTTAACTCTTTAAATGTTTGGTGGAATTTACCAGTGGAGCTATCTGGTCCTGGGCTTTTCTTTCTTGGGATGATTTTGATTACTTACGGTCTCTTCAGATTTTTTTTTAAATTTTATTTATTTGAGAGAGAGGCAGAGTGAGAGAGAGTGAGCACAAGCAGGGTGAGGGGTAGAGAGAGAAGCAGACACCCCGCTGAGCGGGGAGCCCAATGTGGGGCTCTATCCCGGAACTCTGGGATCATGACCTGAGCCGAAGGCAGACGCTTAACCGACTGAGCCACCCAGGGGCCCCAGATTTTCTTTTTCTTGATAAGTCGATTTTGTCAATTGTGTGTTTTCAGGAATTCGTTCATTTCATCTAGGTTATCCAGCTTGTTGGTGTATATAATCTTTTTTTTTGTCTGTAAAATTAGTGGTAATGTCCCCACTTTCATATCTGTGTTTTGTAATTGGAATCTTCTCTTTTTCCTTCGTCTAGTTAAAAGCTTGTCAGTTTTGTCAATCTTTAAGAAGAAAGAAAGAAAGAAAGAAACCAGGCCTTGGGCATGGATTTTTCTCTATTGTGTATCAATTCGCTTTGTCCTTTAATTTGGTTCTGATCGTCATTATTTCCTTCCTTTTATAGCCCTTAGTTTGCTCTTCTTTTCTAGTCCCCTAAGGTGTAAAATTAGGTTATTGAGTTGAGATATTTCTTCTCTTATAATGTGTTTAGAGCTGTAAATTTCCCTCAGCACTGCTTTTGCTACATCTCAAATTTCGGCGTCTTGTGTTTTTATTTGTCTCAAAGTATTCTCTAATTTTCTTGTGATTTCTTCTTTGGCCCATTAGTTGTTGTTTAAAAGGGTGTGATTTAATTTGCACATGTTTGTGAATTCTCCAGTTTTCTTTCTGTCACCGATTTCTAGTTTCATTAGGTTATGATAAAAAATACTTCAGATGAGTTTAGTCTTTTAAAACTTATTCATACTTGTTTTGTAGACACCACAGGGTCTGTCCTGGAGAATGTTTCATAGGCGCTTGAGAGAACTGTGTTCTGAAGTCGTTGGGTAGCATGTTCTCCGGGGCCTCACTGGTCTTTGCTGTTGTTCCGCTGTCCTATTTCTCTGGTCTCTCTCTGGTTGTTTGATCCATTATTGAAAGTGGTGCATTAAGATCTCCAACTAATACTGTATTTGTCCCTCCAGTTATGTGAATGGTTGCTTCATAGATACTGGGATCTGTCCTTTGGTGTATGAGTCTCTTAAGAGACAGCATGTACACTTGGATCTTTTTTATAGATTTATTTATATACTTGGGTACTATTTTTATATATATTCCACCAACACCACCTTTAATATAATTACTGGTAAGGGAGGATTTACTACTGACATTTTGCTGTTTGTTTTCTGTGTTTCTGTGTGTCTCAGAGAGTTTTTGTCACTTATTTCCTCCATTACTGCTGCCTTTGGGATTAGTTGATTTCTTACAGTGACATGTTTTGATTTCCTTTTGTTTAAATTCTTTAGGTATTTTGTTTGTGGTCTGTTTCTTTTTGAGTCAATTCTGATAGTTTTTAATCTTTAATGGAAATTGACATTTCATCTGAATTGTCAAATTTTTTGGCATGAACTTGTTTGTAACATTTCCTCAGTTACCTTTTCACCTCTGTATAATCTGTAGTGATGTGATCTTTCTCATTCTTTATAATGGTAATTTTTGTCTTTGTTTCTCTTGATCACTTTGGCTAGAATTTATCAGTTTCTTGATTTTTCCTTATAGAACCAATGTTTTGTTTCATTGATTTTACTTACTTATTTTTATCTATTTTTAAGGATTTTATTTATTTATTTGAGAGTGAGAGAGAGTACAAGCTGGGGGGCGGGGCAGAGAGAGAGGGAGAAGCAGGCTCCCCACTGAGCTGGCAGCCTGACATGGGCTCTATCCCAGGACCCCAGGACCATGACCTGAGCTGAAGGCGGCTATTAAGCTGACTGAGCCACCCAGGGGCCCATTGTGTCTTCATACTCACTTACGTTTTCTTCTGTGATGTCTAATTTTTGTTAACCTCATCTCACGTATTTTACATCTCAGACATTGTCACTTTATCTCTAGATGTTTGATTTGGGTCTTTTTAATCTCATGTCTACTTTTTAAACATGTGCTATACATTTAAAATAGTTTTTAATTTCCTGTGTGCTAATCCTAGCATCTTTGTTCTCAGTCAGTTTCTGTTGATTGCCCTTTACTTCTGACATGGCAGATGATTCCATTGATTTGTTCTGGTTTCTCACTGACAAGGATCTCTTTATGATACAGTTGATAATATCTTTGGTAAACTTTCATGTTCCATTCACTGCTTGTTTTAAAGGTTTTATTGACCATAATGTCTAGTTTTAACTGAACTACCCCTCACAAAATAGCAGATATGCCTAAAAAAAGATTACTTTAAAAAAACTGAATTAAATATTGTATTAAAAGTGCAAGCCCAAACGAACAACAAGAAAAAGCTAAAATGGCAGTTCTTCTGTGGATATTGTGATTTATAAGAAATACATATTTGGCTCCTGGCAGAGAGTTTTTAAAACCCTTTGACTTGCTTAACTGATCAAAGCAGTGACGACGTCTTTTGCTTTTCATAACTAGCCCCTTCCAACCGTACCCGACTTTATGTTAGCGCTCTGACTTCTGGAAAGCCTCTAAGGGTGGAGGCTGGTTGCCTGGAGAACCACCCATGTGATTAGAGGGTTGGGATTTTCAGTCCTACTCTCTCCTACCTCAGGAGAGGGGAGAGGGAAGAGGGACGGGAGATTCTGTCCAGTCACTGAAGGACAGTGATTTAATCAATCATGCCTGAGTAATGAAACCGTCATAAAAATGCTAAATTTACTGTTTCTGAGAGTTCGGTTTTGGCAAACACATGGAAGTTCTGGGAGGATGGCATGCTTGGAGAGGGCATGGGAGCTTTGTGCCCCTTCCCCCCATACTTTTCCTTATTTGTCTCCTCCATCTGGCTGTTCCTGGGTATATCCTTTTATAATAAGATGATACTCTAGTGAGCAACTCTTCCTGAGTTCTGTGAGCCACAAATTAATGCAATCAAGGGAGGAGATTGTGGGAACCTTTGATTAATAGCCGGGTGGTCGCAAGCACAGGTAACAACCTGGATTTGGGATGGCATCTGAAATGGGAGTGCAGCAGTCTTATAGGACTTCTTATTAGTTGGCCCTTACCCTGTGGGATCTGACTGTATCAGACTGAATTGAACTGTAGGACACTGATGGCCGTCCCTGGACAGTCAGAGAGTATCTGGTCACAGAAGTGTTCAGTGTTGTAGGAGAGTAGAGGAGATACACAGGAGTGTTTTTCTCTAAGACGTTCAGCTTCAAACTGTTAAGAGCTCCTTGTCATCCACATGAGGAGGTTGAGCAGATGGTTTAATCAAATCTAGTAAGAAGTTGGCAAAGTCAGATTTATTGAAAAGATTCCTACTGTGGCCACCTTTTTATAAAAGCAAGTTAAGAGCCACTGGCGAAACAGAAGAACCAGACTTGGTGAAGAAGCCGTTTGAGCAGGTGAAAGCTAAAGAACTCAGTGTCTGCATAGGAGATTCACCAGAGGGACCAAGGAAAGATGAAACCGGGACTTGCAGGGTCTGGATCCAGTTGGGGTGCCCTTTCAGGCTACCTGTGTGTATTGACTTTGGTGGTAGGATGCCAGTGGGCATTGTTTCCTGAGGATGTTCTCTGTCACTTTCAGATCTAATATCTCAGAAGAGTAACCTAATGATACATATGACAGAGACCGTCACTAGACTGTCAAGAAACATATGAAAAACAGGAAATTGTAAAAGGGGAGAGGGAGGTAAACACCAACATTTTGGGAACAGTGAGTTTCTTTTCTTGGGTAGCTAGGAAAAAGTCAGTCTGCCCTTGAGCATGTTGTCTGGAGTAATTAGGAAAAAAAAAGTTCTTTATGCTCTGAAAAACTTTGAGAATTTAACTGGAGAGTGTGTATGACAGGTTTTCTCTATGTAATGTCTACAGTGGCCTTAATTTAGTACCTGCACCAAGTCAGAACCATTTCCCTCATCTGAATTTTCTCAGGCTTTGTTCTGTTTTTAAAGTATTATGAATAAAATGTAAATAATTTCATACTTTTTTAAAAAAGATTTTATTTTTATTTTATTCATGAGAGACAGAGAGAGGCAGAGGCAGAGGGAGAAGCAGGCTCCCCGCGGAGCAGGCAGCCCGATGTGGGACTCCATCCCTGGACCCTGGCATCATGACCTGAACCGAACGCAGATGCTTACCTGACTGAGCCATCCAGGCGCCCTTCATACTTTTTATATAAATGGTGTGGCATAATATTTATTTATCTAGACCTGGTGAATACAAGATTGTTTAATAGGAGATTTTTGTTTGTTTAGCTGCGAAGAAACTTTAACTTAAATTTTCCTGGGAATATGTTAGCACTGTCATAATTGCCCCTGATTCTAGGTATGGCTTTATCAACTCCTTTATCACTCTACCCCAAAACACAAACTTTTTTTTTTTTTAAATCTTTGGCATACAGAAAGACCTGGTAAAGTGCATTTTTATTACCTAATTTGTGTTTGTAGTGGATCACCAGAAATCATCCAAGAATTACTCATGTATTTCCATATTGGTGACAGGTGTTCTCATAAGCATTTGGTATATGAGGGTGCTGTTCATCTTACTTGTGACTGTTCTGAATTAATTGTGACAAGCTCTAATTAGAGCTTTTGAAAGTTTCATTCCAGGCTTCTTGAGCTGATGTTTTGCCTCTGACCAGTGGGGTAGCCTGCACATTAATTTTGATACTCTTTAAAGACATGTGCGCAGTTACTGTTCATTTAAGCCAGATGGCATGTGTCAACTCCTGTTCCTGGAAAGGGAGAGGTTTTTTTGGTCGAGGAGGGGGGATTTGTAGTAAAACCTTACGTGTATTCTTATGGAGCTCTTCTCTTTACATGAATTAGTACTTACAGAAGATTTTCATAGAAATGTAAGGGCTCCTCCTTTCACTTATGAAGAAGATTCTTAGAGGATTGGGCACAGATGTTTTTGTGTGTAAATTCTTTTGCAGTTGTGCAGTAGCAAGGGATCACTGATAAAGTTACATAAAATGAATACTGTTTTTTAGGAGAAAATCAAAGAATTCATAAGAGAAGGAGTAAGTGGCCCTTTTATGTTTTTACCAAGCTGCTTACAGTCAGAATCTGAGTCAGGGGATTGGCTGGCTCTGGACAGAACTCTTAATGATGGAGTGTCGATGCATTTGGAGCCCCTTAGAAAATTGCTCTGATCCAGAGTCAGCCATAGATAGTCTTCTCTACACGAGCACCGTGAATTCCAGCGCTTGGCTTTTAATGTGCATCATGAATCACCTTACATTGAAGTTTATTTTTCCATTAAAATTTTTATTTTTTTCAAGCAAGTACAGGTAGGTAAGTGTTTGAATTCTGCAAGCATTTGGTTTTCATTTATCCTGACTAAATCTTAAGCTGCTGAACTTTAGTGACACTTTTTAATTTTCACATCCATAACTCCCAAGAATTTAGGGTGTGAATTTGGGTATTTGATAAAGTGGCTTTTCTATGTTCTTATTTTCTTAGAAATTGATTTTAAAAGTATTATTTTACTGGGATGCTTATCAACATAAGGTATTGTATATATCCTGTGTGTAAGACACCCGATAAAGTATAATCTGTCACACACATATTATATGAGAGCCCTGATGCAGGGCTCTATCCCAGGAGACTGGGGTCATGACCAGAGCCAAAGGCAGACCCTTAAGCTACTAAGCCACCCAGGGGCCACTCTTCTCTTAATAACAACCCCCTCCTATGTCCTCCCCTAGTCTGACGTTTGAGATTACGAAAAGAATACTATTTTGTGTATATTTGTTTTCAAAACCTTTTGAATCTCCAATTAATGAATTTTTATTAAACAGTGTTGAATATTCGTTACCAAGACAATTCATGATTAAATAGAAAACATGTTAAATACTGCGATAACGGTGTATTCAGTGAGTATTCAGTGAGTTTTATGCTCTGGCACAGTAATAGTGCTTAAAGGCATCATTTAAAAAAATACAATTTTAGGGGCGCCTGGGTGGCTCAGTCGTTAAGCATCTGCCTTCGACTCAGGTCACGAGCCCAGGGTCCTGGGATCAAGCCCCACGTGGGGCTCCCTGCTTCTCCCCCTCCCACTCCTCCTGCTTGTGTTCCCTCTCTCTCTATCAAATAAATAAATAAAATCTTTTTTAAAAATATAAGTTTATTGTGAAAAATAATTCATATAATGAAGAAGAATAGGAAGTAAAAGATAAAAGTTCCCCTTGCCGAGCCTCTCCACAGAAAAAAATATTTGAATATCGGCTTTAAACTTCCCAACTTTGGTCAAACACATAAAATTACAAATTCAGAAAGCTCTGTAAACTCTAAACAGGATAAATTTGAAGAAAACCACACCTGGACACATCACGGTCAAATTGCTAAAAGCCAAGGCTAAAGAGAAAAATTTTGGAAAGTCGCCTGAGAAATGACACATTAAATACAAAGGAACAACTGGACTGACTTTTCTCCTAAGCTGCAAGGAAGGCCCGATATAAGAATAAGAAACAGAATACTAGAACAAGAGAACAGCACACACAAAAAAGTCACAATCATATGTATTTATTAAAATAAATCATTTTACAAGTGAGTATAGCTATTCTTTCCTTTCCCTCCCTTCACATCGAAAGCTTCTGAAAGGCTTAAATAGTACACTTCATGAGCATGCGGCACCAAGCATCCCCAGCCCAGTTTTTTTTTTAAACATATCCTAATCCGCAGTCATTAAGTAAGACTTCTGTTTTCAGCAATAAAAACTACTCACAATCTTGAAAGATCAGCAGGTAATTAATTAACACTCTTTACCTTCCCTCCAATTACATTCCTTTTTAAACGCAGAAACGAAGGAGGTTAAATCAGCAAGACGACAAGCAGAAAGACTAAAGGAGGCGAGGTTCAGAAACCGGGGCCTCCGGCCTCGGGGGGAGGCTTCTGCAGCCGGGACCCAGCGCACTTACCATTCTTCGGCAAACTCTGGATCACCTTCACCGCCGCCTCAAACCTGGTTTCGTGCACGGATCTCGGGTCGGCCACCTCCAGCCGCCAGCGCCGGCCCCACTCCCGGGCCCAAGGTCTGTCGGCTGGAATCAGGCAGCAGCAGCAGCACCAGCTTTCCCAGGCGCCTGCATGAAACTGGAACAGGGAGCGCAGCCGCGGATCAACATGCCCAAAGGGAGGAGGCCCACGCAGCTGGTCACTGCCCCGTCGCTCGGCCCTATCCAGGCCACACAGATCGAGGTGGCCCAGCTCCTTCCTCCTCCCCGGGGCGTGACCTAGGCCGAGGAGCCGGCCCGCCGAGACAGAAAAACAACTCACCGAGAGGAAGAGCATCTCTAGCACAACACGGAGGGGCTCCGGACACCCGTGGTCGCGGAGCGTCTCTCCCACCCGCAGGACCCTGGCGGAGCAGCCACACTCCCCATCCCGGCGGGGTCCGTCGGTCAGTCGGCGCCCTCCCCACAGCCCCGCCCCAGAGCCACTAAAGGACCCACTAGCTGCCGCCGCCGCTGCGGCCGCTCAGCCGACTCCACCCACCCGCCCCGCGTCCGAGGCGACGACGCGCGCTGCTGTCGGTCGCCCGGGTAGGGCCACAGGAGAAGGCCAGGCAGGGAAGTGAGATGGATCGGGTTCTCGGTTTTTGAACAGGCCGGACGCCGCGTCCGTGCCGGTGCAGCCGGACAGTGGGAAGCGCGCAGGGGACGCGGGGTTGGATCTGCACCAGGGCCCAAAGGTACCGCTGGGCGAAAAAAAAAAAAAAGACCCTGCGATCCAGGGCCCCTGCCCTCTTAGGTTAAGGTTTGAGGAACGTGATGGGACGTAAGAAAGGACCTTTTTCACTGAGATGACTCTCTTATTCCTTTATCACAAAACTCCTTTATCTCAGCTCATGACCTAACTTTATGCTGAGAAAAATAGAAACGATCTGACAGGAGCATTGATCATCCCACCGAGAGAGTCACCAACCTGTCTGCATTTGTGACCTTAGGCTCTGCCTTCGCTCCTGGGAAAGTGGATGAACTGTCCCTGCTGCTATCTAGGAGCATCCCCTTTTCTACTTCTCGGATCCCATCCCTTCTCATTCACTGAAGAATCATGTGCCCTCACTACTGGATCACATCAGTCAGCTTTAAAAAGCCTGCCAAAATTACTGTGCATCTTACTAACCAACCAAGTAACCAACCACCCTGCCTTCCAGCCCACACACTCTTCTAGAAGCCACCTGGGTTCTCCCTCTCTTTCAAAGCAAAATTGTCATCAAAACTTAACCTATGTAAGCCATTTCCACTTCCTTATTTCACATTTTCTCTTCAGACTCTAAGTGACCTTTGAACAACACCAGTGTGAACTGTGCAGTTCCAGTTACACATGGCTTTTTTTCAATAAACACAGGACAGTACCGTAAAGGTATTTTCTATTATGATTTTAATAACATTTTCTTTTCTCTAGCTTTACCATAAGAATACAGTATGTAATACACACAACATACAGAACATGTGTTAACTGACTTTATCAGTAAGACTTCAGGGCAATAGGCAATTAGCAGTTCAGTTTTGGGGGAGTCAAAAGTTATACGCAGATTTCCGACTTGCGGGGGGGCGGGTGTCAGGACCCCTACCCCCACATTGTTCAAGGGTCAACTGTACTCTAACTAGGTTTTTGTTCTCACCACTCCGTGGAAACTATTCTTTCTTTTTTTTTAAGATTTTATTTATTTATTTAACAGAGAGAGACACAGCGAGAGAGGGAACACAAGCAGGGGGAGTGGGAGAGGGAGAAGCAGGCTTCCCGCCGAGCAGGGAGCCCGATGCGGGGCTCGATCCCGGGACCCTGGGATCACGACCCGAGCCGAAGGCAGACGCTTAATGACTGAGCCACCCCAGCATGCCTGGTTGAAACTTTTCTTTTAAAAAATACCAGCATTCTCCATCTTGTCAAATCCAATGTCTTCATCCTAAATGCCAGAGACTCAGAGTTACCCCTAATTGCTCTCTTTCCTTATCCTCAATACCCAGAGTCCTGGGATGAGCCCCGCATCGGGCTCTCTGCTTGGCAGGAAGCCTGCTTCTCCCTCTCCCACTCCCCCTGCTTGAGTTCTCTCTCTCTGTCAAATGAAAAAAATAAAATCCTTAAAAAAAATACCCAATCTATCAGCAGAGCCTGTCACCTTTACCAACCAAAGATCTCCTCGATCTGCCAACCTTCTGGAAGCCACCCATAACCACTCCCATAGTCAAAGGCACCAGCATTATTCATCTGGGCCATGACAAGCCTCTTGCTTCTGCTTCTCATGGACCATTTTCTGTACAAACAGGTCTTTTTAGAAGAATATCAGATCACAGCACTATTCCCCTGTTTTCCACACTTGGAATAAAATCCATTTCTTTACCATACCCTACAAGGCCCAACATGACCTTTTAAATTTCACCTCCCACCGTCACCACCTTTGCCCCCAACATACACTATGCTCCCAGCCCACAAGCTTTCTTCCTATCCCTTAAACACACTAAACTCGTTCTTACCTCAGGAAATATTTGCTATTCTGTCAGCCTGAGATGTTCTCCCTCTAGATCTTCATTTTATGGATTCTTGTTCCAATGGCACTACCTCCAAGAACTTCCCCTAATTACCTCCCATCGCCATCATACTCTCTCTCCTTCATAGCACTACTTACTTATTTAAGTCTGTTTCCTCTACTAGAATGTAAGCTTCATGAGGGCAGGGACTTTGTCCATTTTGTTCATCTGTTTGTTATAGTCTCAGTGTTCAGTAAACGTTTACTGAACTAATGTATCAAAATGAAGGACACCCAGCAAGTAAACAGAAAAGGTAGTACTCAATTCCTTTCTAAAATTGCCTATTACCTTCCACTTACAGCACCCTGCTTCTATCTATAGATGATGTTCTTTTATTTCCATTTCCTAATTCCTAAAAGATTCTAACAGTGGAATAGCTAAACCAGTAATTCCTAAAGCTGGCTTCACATCAGAATCAACTAGGATGGTTTTAGAAACGGTCTTCCAGGCCCAGTTTCAGACCTGTGACAAGGCCCAGGGAACCTGTAACGTTAAAAAAGCTCCACAGTGATAGAGCTTGTCCACTTTTCTAGACAGGGGGTCAACAAACTTTTCCTGTAAAGGGCCAGATGGTAAATATCTTACGCTTTGAATGCCATATGGTTTCTGCTGTAACCACTGAACTCTGCCATGAAGCACAAAAGCAGCCACGCACAGCATGTAAATGCACAGGCAAGGTTGTGTTCCAACACAAATGGTGGAACCGGATTTGGTCCCATGCTATAGTCTGCCAAACCCTATTTTACCATGCTTCTCAAGTATTAATGTGCATTCAAGTCACATGAAGATCTTGTTAAAATACACATTCCAGGGGCGCCTGGGTGGCTCAGTCGGTTAAGCGTCTGCCTGCGGCTCAGGTCATGGTCCCAGGGTCCTGGGATCAAGCCCCACGTGGGGCTCCCTGCTTCTCCCCCTCCCACTCCTGCTTGTGTTCCCTCTCTCTCTATCAAATAAATAAATAAAATCTTTTTTAAAAATATAAGTTTATTGTGAAAAATAATTCATATAATGAAGAAGAATAGGAAGTAAAAGATAAAAGTTCCCCTTGCCGAGCCTCTCCACAGAAAAAAATATTTGAATATCGGCTTTAAACTTCCCAACTTTGGTCAAACACATAAAATTACAAATTCAGAAAGCTCTGTAAACTCTAAACAGGATAAATTTGAAGAAAACCACACCTGGACACATCACGGTCAAATTGCTAAAAGCCAAGGCTAAAGAGAAAAATTTTGGAAAGTCGCCTGAGAAATGACACATTAAATACAAAGGAACAACTGGACTGACTTTTCTCCTAAGCTGCAAGGAAGGCCCGATATAAGAATAAGAAACAGAATACTAGAACAAGAGAACAGCACACACAAAAAAGTCACAATCATATGTATTTATTAAAATAAATCATTTTACAAGTGAGTATAGCTATTCTTTCCTTTCCCTCCCTTCACATCGAAAGTTTCTGAAAGGCTTAAATAGTACACTTCATGAGCATGCGGCACCAAGCATCCCCAGCCCAGTTTTTTTTTTAAACATATCCTAATCCGCAGTCATTAAGTAAGACTTCTGTTTTCAGCAATAAAAACTACTCACAATCTTGAAAGATCAGCAGGTAATTAATTAACACTCTTTACCTTCCCTCCAATTACATTCCTTTTTAAACGCAGAAACGAAGGAGGTTAAATCAGCAAGACGACAAGCAGAAAGACTAAAGGAGGCGAGGTTCAGAAACCGGGGCCTCCGGCCTCGGGGGGAGGCTTCTGCAGCCGGGACCCAGCGCACTTACCATTCTTCGGCAAACTCTGGATCACCTTCACCGCCGCCTCAAACCTGGTTTCGTGCACGGATCTCGGGTCGGCCACCTCCAGCCGCCAGCGCCGGCCCCACTCCCGGGCCCAAGGTCTGTCGGCTGGAATCAGGCAGCAGCAGCAGCACCAGCTTTCCCAGGCGCCTGCATGAAACTGGAACAGGGAGCGCAGCCGCGGATCAACATGCCCAAAGGGAGGAGGCCCACGCAGCTGGTCACTGCCCCGTCGCTCGGCCCTATCCAGGCCACACAGATCGAGGTGGCCCAGCTCCTTCCTCCTCCCCGGGGCGTGACCTAGGCCGAGGAGCCGGCCCGCCGAGACAGAAAAACAACTCACCGAGAGGAAGAGCATCTCTAGCACAACACGGAGGGGCTCCGGACACCCGTGGTCGCGGAGCGTCTCTCCCACCCGCAGGACCCTGGCGGAGCAGCCACACTCCCCATCCCGGCGGGGTCCGTCGGTCAGTCGGCGCCCTCCCCACAGCCCCGCCCCAGAGCCACTAAAGGACCCACTAGCTGCCGCCGCCGCTGCGGCCGCTCAGCCGACTCCACCCACCCGCCCCGCGTCCGAGGCGACGACGCGCGCTGCTGTCGGTCGCCCGGGTAGGGCCACAGGAGAAGGCCAGGCAGGGAAGTGAGATGGATCGGGTTCTCGGTTTTTGAACAGGCCGGACGCCGCGTCCGTGCCGGTGCAGCCGGACAGTGGGAAGCGCGCAGGGGACGCGGGGTTGGATCTGCACCAGGGCCCAAAGGTACCGCTGGGCGAAAAAAAAAAAAAAAGACCCTGCGATCCAGGGCCCCTGCCCTCTTAGGTTAAGGTTTGAGGAACGTGATGGGACGTAAGAAAGGACCTTTTTCACTGAGATGACTCTCTTATTCCTTTATCACAAAACTCCTTTATCTCAGCTCATGACCTAACTTTATGCTGAGAAAAATAGAAACGATCTGACAGGAGCATTGATCATCCCACCGAGAGAGTCACCAACCTGTCTGCATTTGTGACCTTAGGCTCTGCCTTCGCTCCTGGGAAAGTGGATGAACTGTCCCTGCTGCTATCTAGGAGCATCCCCTTTTCTACTTCTCGGATCCCATCCCTTCTCATTCACTGAAGAATCATGTGCCCTCACTACTGGATCACATCAGTCAGCTTTAAAAAGCCTGCCAAAATTACTGTGCATCTTACTAACCAACCAAGTAACCAACCACCCTGCCTTCCAGCCCACACACTCTTCTAGAAGCCACCTGGGTTCTCCCTCTCTTTCGAAGCAAAATTGTCATCAAAACTTAACCTATGTAAGCCGTTTCCACTTCCTTATTTCACATTTTCTCTTCAGACTCGAACTGACCTTTGAACAACACCAGTGTGAACTGTGCAGTTCCAGTTACACATGGCTTTTTTTCAATAAACACAGGACAGTACCGTAAAGGTATTTTCTATTATGATTTTAATAACATTTTCTTTTCTCTAGCTTTACCATAAGAATACAGTATGTAATACACACAACATACAGAACATGTGTTAACTGACTTTATCAGTAAGACTTCAGGGCAATAGACAATTAGCAGTTCAGTTTTGGGGGAGTCAAAAGTTATACGCAGATTTCCGACTTGCGGGGGGCGGGTGTCGGGACCCCTACCCCCACATTGTTCAAGGGTCAACTGTACTCTAACTAGGTTTTTGTTCTCACCACTCCGTGGAAACTTTTCTTTCTTTTTTTTTAAGATTTTATTTATTTATTTAACAGAGAGAGACACAGCGAGAGAGGGAACACAAGCAGGGGGAGTGGGAGAGGGAGAAGCAGGCTTCCCGCCGAGCAGGGAGCCCGATGCAGGGCTCGATCCCAGGACCCTGGGATCACGACCCGAGCCGAAGGCAGACGCTTAATGACTGAGCCACCCCAGCATGCCTGGTTGAAACTTTTCTTTTAAAAAATACCAGCATTCTCCATCTTGTCAAATCCAATGTCTTCATCCTAAATGCCAGAGACTCAGAGTTACCCCTGATTGCTCTTTCCTTATCCTCAATACCCAGAGTCCTGGGATCGAGCCCCGCATCGGGCTCTCTGCTTGGCAGGAAGCCTGCTTCTCCCTCTCCCACTCCCCCTGCTTGAGTTCTCTCTCTCTGTCAAATGAAAAAAATAAAATCCTTAAAAAAAATACCCAATCTATCAGCAGAGCCTGTCACCTTTACCAACCAAATATCTCCTCGATCTGCCAACCTTCCGGAAGCCACCCACAACCACTCCCATAGTCAAAGGCACCAGCATTATTCATCTGGGCCATGACAAGCCTCTTGCTTCTGCTTCTCATGGACCATTTTCTGTACAAACAGGTCTTTTTAGAAGAATATCAGATCACAGCACTACTCCCCTGCTTTCCACACTTGGAATAAAATCCATTTCTTTACCATACCCTACAAGGCCCAACATGACCTTTTAAATTTCACCTCCCACCGTCACCACCTTTGCCCCCAACATACACTATGCTCCCAGCCCACAAGCTTTCTTCCTATCCCTTAAACACACTAAACTCGTTCTTACCTCAGGAAATATTTGCTATTCTGTCAGCCTGAGATGTTCTCCCTCTAGATCTTCATTTTATGGATTCTTGTTCCAATGGCACTACCTCCAAGAACTTCCCCTAATTACCTCCCATCGCCATCATACTCTCTCTCCTTCATAGCACTACTTACTTATTTAAGTCTGTTTCCTCTACTAGAATGTAAGCTTCATGAGGGCAGGGACTTTGTCCATTTTGTTCATCTGTTTGTTATAGTCTCAGTGTTCAGTAAACGTTTACTGAACTAATGTATCAAAATGAAGGACACGCAGCAAGTAAACAGAAAAGGTAGTACTCAATTCCTTTCTAAAACTGCCTATTACCTTCCACTTACAGCACCCTGCTTCTATCTATAGATGATGTTCTTTTATTTCCATTTCCTAATTCCTAAAAGATTCTAACAGTGGAATAGCTAAACCAGTAATTCCTAAAGCTGGCTTCACATCAGAATCAACTAGGATGGTTTTAGAAACGGTCTTCCAGGCCCAGTTTCAGACCTGTGACAAGGCCCAGGGAACCTGTAACGTTAAAAAAGCTCCACAGTGATAGAGCTTGTCCACTTTTCTAGACAGGGGGTCAACAAACTTTTCCTGTAAAGGGCCAGATGGTAAATATCTTACGCTTTGAATGCCATATGGTTTCTGCTGTAACCACTGAACTCTGCCATGAAGCACAAAAGCAGCCACGCACAGCATGTAAATGCACAGGCAAGGTTGTGTTCCAACACAAATGGTGGAACCAGATTTGGTCCCATGCTATAGTCTGCCAAACCCTATTTTACCATGCTTCTCAAGTATTAATATGCATTCAAGTCACATGAAGATCTTGTTAAAATACACATTCCAGGGGCGCCTGGGTGGCTCAGTCAGTTAAGCGTCTGCCTGCGGCTCAGGTCATGGTCCCAGGGTCCTGGGATCCAGTCCCGCCTCGGGCTCCCTGCTCAGGCGGGAAGCCTGCTTCTCCCTCTGCCTGCTGCTCCCCCTGCTTGTGCTCTGTCTGACAGGTAAATAAATAAAATCTTTAAAAAAAAAAATACAGATTCTAATTCAGAAAAGGTGGGTTGGGACTGAAATGAAGCATTTCTAACAAACTCCCAGGTGGTACCACTGCTGCCAGCACAAGGACCCGCAAGGTACAACACACACTGGGTGCCTGGCTTTGCCGAATGCCGCTGTATTCTGACAGGAATGATCTGTGTCCTATACAACTTCACATAATAAGATCCAATTCTTGCTCGTTGCGCAGTAGTGCTAGCGGCTTCCCTATTCCGTTCTCGGAACCGGCGGCACTCGCTCGTGCTGAGCTACTACGAAGCCCCTGCCGGCGAGCTCGTAGGAGCTTGGAACCGTCGTCACCCCTCCGTGTCTCACCAGCGGGGGAAAAATGGTTGAAGCAGATCGCCCAGGAAAGCTTTTCATTGGTGGCCTCAATACAGAAACAAATGAAAAAGCCCTTGAAGCGGTATTTGGCAAATATGGACGAATAGTGGAAGTTCTATTGATGAAAGATCGTGAAACCAACAAACCGAGAGGATTTGCTTTTGTCACCTTTGAGAGCCCAGCAGATGCTAAGGATGCAGCCAGAGACATGAGTGGAAAGTCCTTAGATGGAAAAGCCCTCAAAGTAGAACGGGCCACTAAACCATCATTTGAAAGTGGTAGACGTGGACCACCTTCACCTCCAAGAAGCAGAGGCCCTCCAAGAGGTCTTAGAGGTGGAAGAGGAGGAAGTGGAGGAACCAGGGGACTCCCTCACGTGGAGGGCACATGGATGATGGTGGCTATTCCATGAATTTTAACATGAGTTCTTCCAGGGGACCACTTCCAGAAAAAAGAGGACCACCACCACGAAGTGGTGGTCCTCCTCCTAAAAGATCTGCCCCTTCAGGACCAGTTCGCAGCAGCAGTGGAATGGGAGGAAGAGCTCCTGTGTCACGCGGAAGAGATAGTTATGGAGGCCCACCTCGACGGGAACCCCTGCCCTCTGGTAGAGATGTTTATTTGTCCCCAAGAGATGATGGATACTCTACTAAAGACAGCTATTCAAGCAGAGATTACCCAAGTTCTCGTGATACAAGAGATTATGCACCACCACCAAGAGATTATACTTACCGTGATTATGGTCATTCCAGTTCACGTGATGACTACCCATCGAGAGGCTATAGTGATAGAGATGGCTATGGTCGTGATCGTGACTATTCAGATCATCCAAGTGGAGGTTCCTACAGAGATTCATATGAGAGTTAGGGTAACTCACGTAGTGCTCCACCTACACGAGGGCCCCCGCCATCTTATGGTGGAAGCAGTCGCTATGATGATTACAGCAGCTCACGTGACGGATATGGTGGAAGTCGAGACAGTTACTCAAGCAGCCGAAGTGATCTCTACTCAAGTGGTCGTGATCGGGTTGGCAGACAAGAAAGAGGGCTTCCCCCTTCTATGGAAAGGGGGTACCCTCCTCCACGTGATTCCTACAGCAGTTCAAGCCGCGGAGCACCAAGAGGTGGTGGCCGTGGAGGAAGCCAATCTGATAGAGGGGGAGTCAGAAGCAGATATTAAAAACAAAACTTTGGACCAAAATCCCTGTTCAAAGAAACAAACAAAAAAGTGGAACCTTTTCTGTCATAACTACCCAAGGACTACTAAAAGGAAAAATTGTGTTACTTTTTTTTTTTAAATTTCCTGTTAAGTTCCCCTTCCATAATTTTTATGTTCTTGTGAGGGAAAAAAAAGTAAAACCTGTTTAATCTTATTTGACTTTATGACATTGCTTTCAATAAGCAAATGTTAAATGTGTTAAGACTTGACTTGTGTACTAGTGTTGTAATTTTTCAAGTTAAAAGTGTCCCTAAAGGCCACTTCCTATATCTGATTTTTCCCAGTAAATGAGGCAAAGCAATTCTAAGACCTTCCACAAACATCTAGCCATCTAAAATGGAGAGGTGAATCCTTCTGCCTATACAGACAAGCTAGCTATTAGAGGGTGGTCGGGGTATGCTACTCTAGGATTTCAGAGTGTCTTCAACTGAAATCTCAATGTTCTCAGTATGAAAAACCTGAGATCAGATGCTTATGTAAGGAAAGTGCTATTCACCCAGTAAACCCAAAAAAGCAAATGGATAATGCTGGCCATATTTTGCCTTTCTGACATTTCCTTGGGAATCTACAAGAGCCTCCCCTTTCCCCTCCCCCAATAAGACCATTTAAGTGTGTGTTAAGCAACTACAGAATACTAAATAAAAAGTTTGACCAAAACAAAAAAAAAAAAGATCCAATTTTTTTTTTTTTTTACAGAAGGAAAAATGAACCTGGCTCTACAGTTAGCACAAGAAAATGATGAACTAAGTACATACATTTTACTGTTCATAAAGAGAAAAATGTAGCAAAAACTCCATTTTAAAATTCCTCATTACTAATGAAAGGATAAATGTTCACACACCTACCTATACATAACATGGAATGCTTTCGTGCAAATTTCAGGCCTTCGTTTCTATCGACTTCACGATTTTCCTAAAAGGTAAATATAAGGATTAAGAAAAGCTACCAAAATACAGTCAAAATGCCAAGTGTCTGACTTCTTACCTTACCAATTTTATTTCCAACCAGCATGTTTACTACGTCATTTCTCGTGCAGTATGTTTTCAATTCATTTAACCAATTATCCAATTTGACAAAGGTATCTCTTCTTGTGACATCATAAACTGAAATAAAAAGGGTCACTTATTAAATAAGCATTAAAAATAAGAGCAATGGCATTATATTTCTGATATGTCACTACAAGCTAATATTTCTATATAGGCAAGTCTGTTTCTAAGCCTTCAAATGCTTAACAATCAGTATCTACTCAGCCAGATGGAAGAAACAAGTGTATTAAAAAATAATAATAAACATATACATACACACACTTCAATTTCATTAAGACACACCGTGAGAGAAATGAAATTATATCCTGGGTGATAACTGAAAATTAATTTAAGCAAAACAACAGCTGTTCCCGTTCTTAACAATAAAAGACATTTATCCAAAAACGAAAACATTCAGATCCAAATCTGTGGCAAAATACCAAACTTTTTTCCATGGATTCAAACATCTATGACCCTGTTAATTTGTTTCTTACAAGGACCAGAATTTGCAACTTTGAAAAAATATGTAAACTTAACGGAGAAGATCCTGATTGTCTCCTTGTTATCACTTTCATCTTCCATCCCACTGCATTAAAATATATTAAGGGCTTATTCGTATAAAGAACTTATTAATTTAAAGTGTTTTCTAGGGGTGCCTGGGTGGCTCAGTTGCTTAAGCAACTGCCTTCGGGGCAGGTCATGGTCCCAGGTCCTGGGATCGAGCCCCACCTCTGACTCCCTGCTCAGCAGGGAGCCTGCTTCTCCCTCTCCCTCTGCTGCTCCCCGGCCTGTGCTCTCCTGCTCTCTGTCAAATAAATAAATAAAATGTTTTTTTTTTAAAAAAAGGTGTTTTCTAAACTTAAAGATGCTAAACCAAAATAAGAGTTGCTGTTAAATTAATGAAATGAACCTAAAACCTCACTATTTATGATATAATATAAAAAGACAATTTTCCCTAAAATTGACCAATATTTATTTTTAAAAGTTTCCCAGGAATATTGGTAACAAGCACTTTTCAACAACTTACAATGAGAATCCACATTTGGTTTTTAAATTCTGTATGATTATGAATCAACGATGTTAAGTGCCTTGTTAGACTTTTTAGGACTCATAAAACAGATTCAACTAAGCAACTAGCATCCTTCTTTCTTTATAAACGCACAGCAAATGTTAATGCACTGCTGACTGAAGATCAGTTTCTGGTAACACTCGTCAGACAGACCAATTACATGTGGATTAATCCTCAATTATGTCTTCATCAACATGTGCTTTTAAACCAAATAAATTAATCTGATCTTTCTCTTTTAATTGATAGACAAAGGACTGAAAAGAAACTTTGAAAGTTTAAATATTCATTAATATTAAATGAAGCTAATATAACTTCAAGTTACATAAAGGTACCCCTGAAGAAAACTAAAAACTCACTGACCTTCACAGATAAGGAAAATCAGAAATTGCAATAATAAAACAACATTTTTAAAGCAGTATCGTAAAGTAAAACCTTACCTAATATCACACCCTCTGCACCTCTATAATAGCTGGGAGTTAATGTTCTGAACCTCTCTTGACCAGCAGTATCCTAAAGGTGACAACCAATTATTACTAAATTTAAAAAGTATAAATAGTATTAAGAGTAGAAAGTCAAACAGCATTATTAAAAATATCCATGCACAAGCTCATTTAAATCTTGAAATTTAAATTAGATGCGTTCTCTTACTGAAGAGGGTTACATAAAATAAAATTAATAAATACTGACTCATCTCTAGAAAAATGCATCTAAGTAAAGGGGTATTTCTTCAAGATTTTTATCACACATGAAACCCATTTCCTTGAAAGCCATGGTTCTCAACTTCAGAAGCATAGTGAAATTTCCTGGGAAATGAAAAATTCCAATGCCTGGGTCCAACCCCCACTGGTTCCGGTTTAATTGGTCTACGGTAAGACAGAGGTTTTCAAAGTCTTCCCGGGTGATTCTAATGTAGAATCAAGGTTGAGAACCACTTTTTTTTTTTTTTTTTAAAGAGAATTACAGGAGTGTCTTATTTTAGGTAAGCAATTTTTAGGTTGGACTCTTAAAAGTATTTTCTCTGTATCTTCTTTTCGGAAAATGCATAAAACCAAACCACTTGCTATCACATGTTTCTGACACATATTGGGGGAGAGGAACATAAAAGATGCACACCAGCTAGGAAGTGCAAGTTTCGTGAGGAAAGAGACCTCATCTGCTTAATCATCGGTTTAACCCCAGTGCTTAGAGCAATTCTTGCCACAGGACAGTTGCTCAACTTTCCTTGGAAACCAACCAACCAACCAACCCAAACTAATTAACAAGTCTGTACTTCCGGACTTGGTTCCTTCTGTCTTCTTTCTACCATCCTTGGACTGTGGCTTCAAGATACCTAAGATAATGCAAAGCAGCAGTTGACAAACGGCTCCCTCCGCCCACCACCTGTTTTATTAACTAAAGTTTTACTGGAACACAGCCAGGCCCGTTCGATTATGCAATGCCACATGGCCTGCCTTAGGATTAGACTAAATATTTACTCTCTGCCCTGTAAGAAAAAGTTTCCACTCTGCTAATATCAAATAACCTGAAGAAAAGTGAAGACATATGTCAAACATCAACTTAGCTGCCAGTCTCATGGTTGTAAATCCGAGTTTAGCTATGGGGCAAGCAGACGCTCCTTCAGATAGAAAACATGTTCGTAACCTCTAAGAGGTTTATAAGATTGCAGAGGCATTTTAAACCAGCAGTGACGGGCTCCAGCTACTTACTTTCCTACTTACCTACTTTCTGTCCCTGGCCAAAATAGAGACTGCTTTAATATAAGAGCAACAGGTAGAGAATATATGAGTAATTTATGGCCCCAGAAGAGAAACTTAAGAGGAAAATAACTTTCAAAGTAAACCACTCTGCAAATCTACTACTCTTCCCCAGCTACGCTTACATAAATGCAGAATGTCCTTGCTTCCAGACTCTCACCACTACAGAAACTGCCCCCAGCCCTGCCATCTTGAAGTGAAAAAATTAACAAAATTAAACTTTCTAAACAGATAAATTTATGATAAAAATGATTTCTCTCTTTACAAAAATTCCCTTTGCTTCAAAGTTTCTTACAAAACCTCTGATATTTAAAATTATTCAATTTGCATATTGACTCAACTTTTCAAAAAACAGTAATATAAATTAAAGGTGCACCAACTGAAGTGTACTTACTATCTAAAGCAGATTATACTTTGGATAATTTGATAAAGGTTAGGGCAAGGACCAAGCAAGAAATATTTTAGTCACAAGACTTTTGGTTGTAACAGAAAAATTCTGTTTTCATATCAAAACCGTATCCACACTATAATAAATTAATTTCCAGAAACAGCGAAAAGCATTTGAATATGAATTTTGTTTCCCTTGATATTCACTGAGATCCACTTAGTAACTGCTCTGAGGAGACACAACATAAACATCAGAACTGTGGAGTGCCTTGGGCATCCGACTCCTGATTTCAGCCCAAGTCCTGATCTCAGGGGCCTGGGATAGAGCCCCATGTGGGGCTCTGTGCTCAGTGGGGAGTCTGCTCCCTCTGCCCCTCCCCCTAAAATAAATAAATAAATATTTTAAAAATCAGAACTGTGATTCTAGTTAAAATATCCATAAAGCCCAGTGTTTTAAAAATAAAGACCAGAGCAGGGCGCCTGGGTGGTTCAGTTGGTTACGCGTCTGACTTCAGCTCAGGTCATGATCCCAGGATCCTGGGACTGAGCCCCATGTCAGGCTCCACGCTCAGTGTCGAGTCTGTTTCTCCACCTTTACCCCTCCCCCTGCTCAGGTTCTCTTGCTCTTTCTCATAAATAAAATCTTAAAAACAAACAAACAAAAAAGAGTAGAGCCAAAAAATAATGTTTAATGTTAAAATACTACAGTAAAAAATATTTACACACAAATATTTAAATTAATCCAGCTATTTAGAGTCTTGATTTTTTTGGATCCACTTATAAAAATGTTTAAGTAGGTATGATAATTTGAGCAAACACCCTATGCCACAATATTGGATCAGAATATATTACACCTATAAAATTTATAGGCTTACATAGTCAAAAGTTAAGATTTTTGCTTGTTTTTGTTTTCAAGATAGGAATTTGCAATAAGTGTAATAGCATCCTTGTAAGATAAGAAAAGCAGAGCTTACTATCTGTGGTTTTCTTCTCTGATGGGAGAGGAGAAAAGAGATTATTAAAGATTAGAAATGGACAAAGGACAAGGAAGGATCTGGAAAGACTAAATATTAAAATGTGGGAGTGGAAGTGAGGGCAGGATATAGAGAAAAATAGCTTTAGAGGTGCCAAGTAGGCCGTGATGTGTGTGCGGCACTTTTGGGAGCAGTGAGGACAGGGCTGTACTTGATTATTCTACTTGACTGATCCTAGGAGAAGCATCGAAGCAGGAGAGGAACTGATTTACATATATATATATATATAAAACCACAGAAGAATTAGAGGAAACAATGGACTCATGTATTTCTATTTATGAGTGAGGAGGCCTTCCTAAATATGACGTAACACCCAAATTCATGAAAAAAAAAAAAACTGGTCTGACCACAAAAATACTAAAACCTTGGTATGGCAAGAACATCTCTCCCCACACCATCCATACCCCATACACACACTCACTCATCCTAAACAAGATTTGAAGGCAAATGACAAACAGGAAAACAATATTTGCAGCACATGACAGAGTTAGTATTACAAACACTCACACACAAGAACATTAACATTTAGGGCACCTGAGTGGCTCAGTCAGTTGGGCTTCTGACTCTTGATTTAAGCTCAGGTCATGAGGGTCTCAGGGTTCTGAGATTGAGCCTCTTATTTAAAAAAATATTTATACGCCTATGATAAAGATGTCACTTCAGTAATACCTGCCAACCTTTTTATTATACAGGAACTAAAAAGTAAATTTAACAATACCTCTTGCATAAAAGAAAGATCTCACGGAAACCACCAAGCCTTAGATCCTATTCTAACACGTGTATCTCACAAAACAGTAGCAAGGGCAGAAAGAAGGGATAAATTCAACCATGAAAAGTATACAGAAAATCAGGCTCCCACTTTTGTACAGGGAGAAGCTAGCATTCTTAAACTGTTCGATATATTTTATTATGGCCTAGTCCAACATTTTCCAAATTGTTTTCTGTTAGACATTACTATTCTTATCAATATCATAATTATATTTTGGAGAGGGGGCCAATAGGCTACCGATCGTGTAAAGTATTGCATGTTAGAAAAAAATTAACAGAAAAACATGAGACACACTTACACAGTTACTTGTTATTTGGGATAAAATGTGTATTAGAAATAATATGCCATTTGGAGAATGCCAGGAAAATGAATCAGATCACACAATACATAAACACGTGCTGTTTCAATCTGTAACCGATGCCCAGTTACTACTTCATCACCATGTTGAAGTACATCTCAGTGTGATGACCACTAACCAGTTCCAATTATCCCATGTAACAAAAACGTATTTATATATTTAGTTATCATAGTATATGTGGGAATCCGATATATAAGAGCATAGTTTTATAAATTATATATGTAATGTAATCTATTGGTAATCATTTAGATAGAGAGAGAGAAGTAGGTAGGTAGGTAGACAGGAGTGGGAGAGAGACGGGCAGACAGAGACAGACACTAAGCATCTTGGACGTCTTTGACAGTTATGGCTATTTTATTTGGTCAGCACTATCATGAAAAGGTCTTAGGAAAGCAACATGTATCAGAATGTTTGGGTTCACAGGCAAATGAAAGGACAGTAAGTAAAGACTAGGCACTGAGAGTAGAAAATAGATCCAAAGTTGGCAAATTCAAATTTCAGGAATATACGAACAGACTAACATGAAAAATACTTTTTTTCCTGAGCATCACTTCATCCCCTTCTCCCCAACAACTGCCTTCAGTGTTAGCTGAGTATACACTGTCTTCTTAAAACTTTAAAGAAACGTATTCAATAGCAATAATCCCTTCTGGCAGATAAGATGATTTTTTTATACTTTATTCTGCTTTTAAGTATTCTTTTTTTTTAATTTTTTATTGTTATGTTAATCACCATATATTACATCATTAGTTTTTGGTGCAGTGTTCCATGATTCATTGTTTGTCCATAACACCCAGTGCTCCATGCAGAACGTGCCCTCCTCAATACCCATCACCAGGCTAACCCATCCCCCTAGCCCCCTCCCCTCTAGAACCCTCAGTTTGTTTTTCAGTATTCTTAAGGGATTGTATATTTTAAAATTTTGATTAAGTGGAACAAGTCTCTGCCTCATTACCCAATATAAAACATAGCCATTTATTGTTTATCCATTAACCAACAAATTGTCCAAAAATTATTTGATACAAATTGTTTCCCTCTAGAACTCTACACACATCACCTTCTGCTTCTTTAAAAAATACAAGTTGAATATTTATACAAAATACATTTTTAAAACTCTTACCCAAATTGCAAGTTTAGCCTTATTGCCATCCACTGAAATTGTTTTCACCTTAAAGTCAACACTTTGAAAAAAATGAAAATGTTGATAAGCATCCCAGTAAAATAATACTTGTAAAATCAATTTCCAAGAAAATAAGAACATAGAAAAGCCACTTTACCAATACCCAAATTCACACCCTAAATTCTTGGGAGTTATGGATGTGAAAATCAAAAAGTGTCACTAAAGTTCAGCAGCTCAGGATTTAGTCAGGATAAATGAAAACCAAATGCTTGCAGAATTCAAACACTTACTTACCTGTAATTGCTTGAAAAAAATAAAAATTTTGATGGAAAAATAAACTTCAATGTAAGGTGATTCATGATGCACATTAAAAGCCAAGCGCTGGAATTCACGGTGCTCGTGTAGAGAAGACTATCTATGGCTGACTCTGGATCAGAGCAATTTTCTAAGGGGCTCCAAATGCATCGACACTCCATCATTAAGAGTTCTGTCCAGAGCCAGCCAATCCCCTGACTCAGATTCTGACTGTAAGCAGCTTGGTAAAAACATAAAAGGGCCACTTACTCCTTCTCTTATGAATTCTTTGTTTTTATCCTAAAAAACAGTATTCGTTCTATGTAACTTTATCAGTGATCCCTTGCTACTGCACAACTGCAAAAGAATTTACACACAAAAACATCTGTGCCCAATCCCCTAAGAATCTTCTTCATAAGTGAAAGGAGGAGCGCTTAAAGTGCTATGAAAATCTTCTGTAAGTACTAATTCATGTAAAGAGAAGAGCTCCATAAGAAGACACGTAAGGTTTTACTACAAAGCCCCCCTCCCCCACCAAAAAACCTCTCCCTTTCCAGGAACAGGAGTTGACACATGCCATCTGGCTTAAATGAACAGTAACTGCGCACATGTCTTTAAAGAGTATCAAAATTAATGTGCAGTCTATCCCACTGGCCAGAGGCAAAACATCAGCTCAAGAAGCCTGGAATGAAACTTTCAAAAGCTCTAATTAGAGCTTGTCACAATTAACTCAGAACAGTCACAAGTAAGATGAACAGCACCCTCATATACCAAATGCTTACGAGAACACCTGTCACCAATATGGAAATACATGAGTAATTCTTGGATGATTTCTGGTGATCCACTACAAACACAAATTAGGTAATAAAAATGCACTTTACCAGGTCTTTCTGTATGCCAAAGATTAAAAAAAAAAGTTTGTGTTTTGAGCTAGAGTGATAAAGGAGTTGATAAAGCCATACCTAGAATCAGGGGCAATTATGACAGTGCTAATAACATAGTCCCAGGAAAATTTAAGTTAAAGTTTCTTCGCAGCTAAACAAACAAAAACTCCTATTAAACAATCTTGCATTCACCAGGTCTAGATAAATAAGTATTATGCCACACCATTTATATAAAAAGTATGAAGGGCGCCTGGGTGGCTCAGTCAGGTAAGCGTTCGGTTCAGGTCATGGTGCCAGGGTCCAGGGATGGAGTCCCACATCGGGCTGCCTGCTCCGCGGGGAGCCTGCTTCTCCCTCTGCCTCTGCCTCTCTCTGTCACTCATGAATAAAATAAAAATAAAATCTTTTTTAAAAAAGTATGAAATTATTCACATTTTATTCATAATACTTTAAAAACAGAACAAAGCCTGAGAAAATTCAGATGAGGGAAATGGTTCTGACTTGGTGCAGGTACTAAATTAAGGCCACTGTAGACATTACATAGAGAAAACCTGTCATACACACTCTCCAGTTAAATTCTCAAAGGTTTTCAGAGCATAAAGAACTTTTTTTTTCCTAATTACTCCAGACAACATGCTCAAGGGCAGACTGACTTTTTCCTAGCTACCCAAGAAAAGAAAATCACTGTTCCCAAAATGTTTGTGTTTACCTCCCTCTCCCAATCTCCTTCTTCCCTTTTACAATTTCCTGTTTTCCGTATGTTTCTTGACAGTCTAATGACGGTCTCTGTCACATGTATCATTAAGTTACTCTTCTGAGATATTAGATCTGAAAGTGACAGAGGACATCCTCAGGTAACAATGCCCACTGGCATCCTACCACCAAAGTCAATACACACAGGTAGCCTGAAAGGGCACCCCAACTGGATCCAGACCCTGCAAGTCCCCGTTTCATCGTTCCTTGGTCCCTCTGGTGAATCTCCTATGCAGACACTGAGTTCTTTAGCTTTCACCTGCTCAAACGGCTTCTTCACCAAGTCTGGTTCTTCTGTTTTGCCAGTGGCTCTTAACTTGCTTTTATAAAAAGGTGACCACAGTAGGAATCTTTTTAATAAATCTGACTTTGCCAACTTCTTACTAGATTTGATTAAACCATCTGCTCAACCTCCTCATGTGGATGACAAGGAGCTCTTAACAGTTTGAAGCTGAACATCTTAGAAAAAATCACTCCTGTGTATCTCCTCTACTCTCCTACAACACTGAACACTTCTGTGACCAGACATTCTCTGACTGTCCAGGGACGGCCATCAGTGTCCTACAGTTCAATTCAGTCTGATACAGTCAGATCCCACAGTGTAAGGGCCAACTAATAAGAAGTCCTATAAGACTGCTGCACTCCCATTTCAGATGCCATCCCAAATCCAGGTTGTTACCTGTGCTTCCAACCACCCGGCTATTAATCAAAGGTTCCCACAATCTCCTCCCTTGATTGCATTAATTTGTGGCTCACAGAACTCAGGAAGAGTTGCTCACTAGAGTATCATCTTATTATAAAAGGATATAACCCAGGAACAGCCAGATGGAGGAGACAAATAAGGAAAAGTATGAGGGGAAGGGGCACAAATCTCCCATGCCCTCTCCAAGCATGCCATCCTCCCAGGACTTCCATGTGTTTGCCAAAACCGAACTCTCAGAACCAGTAAATTCAGCATTTTTATGACGGTTTCATTACTCAGGCATGATTGATTAAATCACTGTCCTTCAGTGACTGGACAGAATCTCCCGTCCCTCTTCCCTCTCCCCTCTCCTGAGGTAGGAGAGAGTAGGACTGAAAATCCCAACCCTCTAATCACATGGGTGGTTCTCCAGGCAACCAGCCTCCACCCTTAGAGGCTTTCCAGAAGTCAGAGTGCTAACATAAAGTCGGGTACGTTTGGAAGGGGTAGTTATGAAAAGCAAAAGACGTCGTCACTGCTTTGATCAGTTAAGAAAGTCAAAGGGTTTTAAAAACTCTCTGCCAGGGGCCAAATATGTATTTCTTATAAATCACAATATCCACAGAAGAACTGTCATTTTGGCTTTTCCTTGTTCGTTTGGGCTTGCACTTTTAATACAATATTTAAATCAGTTTTTTTAAAGTAATCTTTTTTTAGGCATATCTGCTATTTTGTGAGGGGTAGTTCAGTTAAAACTAGACATTATGGTCAATAAAACCTTTAAAACAAGCAGTGAATGGAACATGAAAGTTTACCAAAGATATTATCAACCGTATCATAAAGAGATACTTGTCAGTGAGAAACCAGAACATATCAATGGAATCATCTGCCATGTCAGAAGTAAAGGGCAATCAACAGAAACTGACTGAGAGCAAAGATGCTAGAATTAGCACACAGGAAATTAAAAACTATTTTAAATGTATAGCACATGTTTAAAAAGTAGACATGAGATTAAAAAGACCCAAATTAAACATCTAGAGATAAAGTGAAAGTGTCTGAGATGTAAAATACATGGGATGAGATTAACAAAAATTAGACATCACAGAAGAAAACATAGGTGAATATGAAGACACAATGGGCCCCTGGGTGGTTCAGTCAGCTTAATAGCCGCCTTCGGCTCAGGTCATGGTCCTGGGGTCCTGGGATAGAGCCCGTGTCAGGCTCCCAGCTCAGTGGGGAGCCTGCTTCTCCCTCTCTCTCTGCCCCGCTGCCCAGCTTGTACTCTCTCTCACTCTCAAATAAATAAATAAAATCCTTAAAAATAGATAAAAATAAGTAAGTAAAATCAATGAAACAAAACATTGGTTCTATAAGGAAAAATCAAGAAACTGATAAATTCTAGCCAAAGTGATCAAGAGAAACAAAGACAAAAATTACCATTATAAAGAATGAGAAAGATCACATCACTACAGATTATACAGAGGTGAAAAGGTAACTGAGGAAATGTTATAAACAAGTTCATGCCAAAAAACTTGACAATTCAGATGAAATGTCATTTTCCATCAAAGATTAAAAACTATCAGAATTGACTCAAAAAGAAACAGACCACAAACAAAATACCTAAAGAATTTAAACAAAAGGAAATCAAAACATGTCACTGTAAGAAATCAACTAATCCCAAAGGCAGCAGTAATAGAGGAAATAAGCGATAAAAACTCTCTGAGACACACAGAAACACAGAAAACAAACAGCAAAATGTCAGTAGTAAATCCTCCCTTACCGGTAATTATATGAAAGGCGGTGTTGGCGGAATATATATAAAAATAATACCCAAGTATATAAATAAATCTATAAAAAAGATCCAAGTGTACATGCTGTCTCTTAAGAGACTCATACACCAAAGGACAGATCCCAGTATCTATGAAGCAACCATTCACATAACCGAAGGGACAAATACAGTATTAGTTGGAGATCTTAATGCACCACTTTCAATAATGGATCAAACAACCAGAGAGAGAACAGAGAAATAGGACAGCGGAACAACAGCACAGACCAGTGAGGCCCCGGAGAACATGCTACCCAACGACTTCAGAACACAGTTCTCTCAAGCGCCTATGAAACATTCTCCAGGACAGACCCTATGGTGTCTACAAAACAAGTATGAATAAGTTTTAAAAGACTAAACTCATCTGAAGTATTTTTTATCATAACCTAATGAAACTAGAAATCGGTGACAGAAAGAAAACTGGAGAATTCACAAACGTGTGCAAATTAAATCACACCCTTTTAAACAACAACTAATGGGCCAAAGAAGAAATCACAAGAAAATTAGAGAATACTTTGAGACAAATGAAAACACAAGACGCCGAAATTTGAGATGTAGCAAAAGCAGTGCTGAGGGAAATTTACAGCTCTAAACACAGTATAAGAGAAGAAATATCTCAACTCAATAACCTAATTTTACACCTTAGGGGACTAGAAAAGAAGAGCAAACTAAGGGCTATAAAAGGAAGGAAATAATGACGATCAGAACCAAATTAAAGGACAAAGCGAATTGATACACAATAGAGAAAAATCCATGCCCAAGGCCTGGTTTCTTTCTTTCTTTCTTTCTTTTTAAAGATCGACAAAACTGACACGCTTTTAACTAGACAAAGGAAAAAGAGAAGATTCCAATTACAAAACTCAGATATGAAAGTGGGGACATTACCACTAATTTTACAGCCAAAAAAATGATTATATACACCAACAAGCTGGATAACCTAGATGAAATGAACGAATTCCTGAAAACACACAATTGACAAAATCGACTTATCAAGAAAAAGAAAATCTGGGGCCCCTGGGTGGCTCAGTCGGTTAAGCGTCTGCCTTCGGCTCAGGTCATGATCCCAGAGTTCCGGGATCGAGCCCCACATCGGGCTCCCCGCTCAGCGGGGTGTCTGCTTCTCTCTCTACCCCTCACCCTGCTTGTGCTCACTCTCTCTCACTCTGCCTCTCTCTCAAATAAATAAAATTAAAAAAAAAAAAAGAAAATCTGAAGAGACCGTAAGTAATCAAAATCATCCCAACAAAGAAAAGCCCAGGACCAGATAGCTCCATTGGTAAATTCCACCAAACATTTAAAAAGTAACACCAACCCTCCTCACTTTTCAAAAAACGGAAGAGAAAGGAACACTTCCAAGCTCATTCTAGGAGGCTAGCACTATTCTGATCCCAGAGCCAGACAAAGATGCTACAAATAAAGAAAACTATAGACCAATATCCCAGAGGAATACTGATGCAAAAAATCCCCAGCAAAATACTAGCAAACGCAATTCAGCAGCCTCTTAAAAGGATTATACACCATGATAAAGTGAGTTTTATCTCCATAAAGAAGATTGGTGGAATATGAGCAATCACTCAAAATAACATATCCCATTAAAGAATGAATGGGGGGAAAAACACATGATCATCTCAATTCATGCAGAAAAAGTATTTGACAAAACTCAGCATCCTTTTATGATAAAAACCGCTCAACAAACTAGGAACAGAAGAAAATCTGATGTTTCCTCAAAAAGCTGAAAATACAATTACCGTATTAGGCAGCAATTCCACTCTTAGTATATACCCAAAAGCAGTGACAGCAGAAACTCAAACAGATATTTGCGCAACAATGTTGACAGCGGTATTACAACAGAAGGCTGAAGCAACTCAAGTGCTCGATGAACAGATAAACAAAATGTGGTTTATACATATCATGGAACATTATTCAGTCATAAAATGGGATGAAATTCTGAGATATGCTACAACATGTATGAACCTTGATCACATTAAGCTAAGTGAAATAAGCCAGTCACAAAAGGGCAAATACTGTATGATTCCACCTAGGAGGTATCTAAAACAGGCAAATTCATAAAAACAGAAGACAGAAGAAAGGTTACCACGGGCTGAGGGGAAAGTGGAGTGAAAGCTATTGTTTAATTGGTACAGAGTTCCTCTTTGAGGTGATGAAAAAGTTCTGAAAACAGATAGTGGTGATGGCTGCAAAACAATGCAAACGTACTTATTGCCCCTGAGCTGTAAACTTAAAAATGGTTAACATGGTCAATTTTATGTTTACTTTACCATGATTTAAAAATAAATAGATAACTGGAGAGTCCTGCATCTATTAAAGAAATTGAATCTACGGTTAAAAACCTTTCCATGAAAAGAATTCCAGGCCCAGAGTGAATTCTACTGAACATTTAAATAATAATCCATTCTAAACAAACTCCTCCAGGAACGTGAAGAAGAGTGAATACTTTCTTAGTCACTCTATGAGTTATACATTACCCTGATACTGAAACGAAAGACATTATAATTAAAAGCTACAGACTAATATCCTTCATGATGACATACGAAAATCCTAAACAAAATTTTAGCGTAACTAATAAAAATATGTATAAGACAACAACACATCACAACCAAGTGGGGTTATTCTAAACAATGAAAAAAATCAATGGGGAAACTAATGATGATTAACATAACAATAAAAAATTTAGAGCAAAAAAATATCAATGGGGACTTTATTATATGATCATCAACAAATGCAGGAAGTGCACTTAACAAAATCCAACATGCATTCCTGACAAAACCTCTCGGCAAATCAGAAACAGAAGGGAAATTCCTCAACCTGATAAAGGGCATCTGTGAAAAACATACAGCTAACAACACACTTAATGGTAAAAAACTGAGTATTTTTCCTCTTCATGCCAGGAACAAAAGATGGATATCAGGCTCTTCACCTTTTTTAAGATTTCTTTTTTTTTTTTTAAGCCAGGGCAATAAGACAAGAAATAAAAAGAACCCAGATTGGAAAGAAAAAATGTAGAAATTCAATGGAATCTACAAGATTTAAAAAAAAAAAAAGCTCGCAGAACTACTTAGCAAGTTTAGCAAGGTTGGCGGATACAAACTAAACTTTTTAAAGATCTACTGTATTTCTAAATATCAGCAATAAACAAAGGATTCCTCTCTTGAAATAACATTTTTTAATAAAAATCTATTGAATATTTAGGGCTAAATCTGACAAAAGATGTAAAAGACATTGTAACCACTCTGAAAGAAATTTTGAAAGACCTAAATGAATGGAGACACATAATTTGTTCTGTGATCGTTAAGACTCAATATTGTTAAAAGGTCAATTCTCCCCAAATTGATCTATATAGAGTCAATGCAACCCCTATAAAAATCCTAGCAGGCTTTTATTTTTAAATCAACAAACGGATTCTAAAATTCATCAGGAAACACAAAAACATTAGAGCCAAAATAATTTTGAAAAAAGTAACAAAATTGGTAGACTAACAATATATGACTTCCAGGCCTACTATAAAGCTATAGAAATCAAGGGTGCCTGGGTGGCTCAGTTGGTTAAGCGACTGCCTTCAGCTCAGGTCATGATCCTGGAGTCCTTGGATCCAATCCCGCATCAGGCTCCCTGCTCAGCAGGGAGTCTGCTTCTCCCTCTGACCCTCCCCCTCTCATGTGCTCTCTCTCTCTCTCTCTCTCATTCTCTCTCTCTCAAATAAATACAATCTTAAAAAAAAAGCTATAGAAATCAAGACAGTGAAGCATCCTGACATAAGAGACCAATAGATTAATGGGCTAGAAGAGAATCCAGAAATAGACTTACCATATATAAACAACTAAGTTTTTACAAAGGTGCAAAAGCTATGCACTACAGAAAGGACAGACTTTTCAACAAATAGTTTTAGAATATATAAGAGAAAAAAAAAGAAAGGAAAAGAACAGAACTTGGATTCATATGCTTCATACTGTATCCAAAAATTAATTCAAAATGAATCACAGACCTAATGTAACACATGAAACCATACAACTTCTAGAGGAAAACATTAAGAAAAATCACTGCAACCCTCTGTTAAGCAAAAGATATAACACTGAAACCATCATTAATACGAAAAAATTGATATACCGGATTTCATCAAAATAAAAAACTTCTGCTTTTAGAAATAAACTGTTAAGAGAATGACAAGAGGAGCCACAGTCTAAGAAAATATCAGCAAAGCATATATCACGTAATAAGGGGTTCATATGCAGAATATATAAAGAACTCTCAAAATTCAACAAGAAAAAACAAAAAATGAACAGAAGATTTATACACTTCACACACACACACTCAAAATACAGCTCAACGGACAGCAAATAAGACACTCAACATCACTGGTCATTAGACAATGCAAATTAAACCACAATGAGACTACCAACACATACATACCTATTGGAACGGTTAATATTTTAAAGTCTGATTGTGCTAAGTATAACAGGTGAGGATGTGGAAACAGGAACTTTTATATACTGCTAGTGGAAATGTAAAATGATACGATCACTTTATTAAAACATGGATGGAATAGTTTCCAAACTTAAACATGCATTTACCATATGATCCAGCAATCCTATTACTGGGTATTTACTCTAAAGAAATAAAAATTAATATTCATATAAAATCCTGTACCTAAATTGTTTATACAGGTCTATTCATAACCACCAAGAACTGGAAACAATCCAATGTCCTGTAATAAGTGGATGGATAAATCAACTCTGAAACATCCACACGCAATGGAATACAACCCAGCAGTAACAAGAAACAAACTACTGGCATGCAAGAGCTTGGATACAGCTCAAAGGCATTATGCTAAGTGAAAAAAAGTCTGAAAACTTTACAGGATATATTCCATTTATAGGACATTCTCAAAAAGATAAAATTATAGTGATGAAGACTGACCAGTGGCTGCCAGAGGCTAGAGGCAGGGGAAAAGTATGACTAAAAAGACACTAGTTTTTTAGAAGGATGGAACTGCTTAATATCCTTACTGTGGTAATGATTAAATGACTGTATACATTTGTATAATACCTGTTAAAATTCAAAAAACTGTATACCAAAATGAGGGCAATTTATAGAGTTATTAAAAAAAAACCACACTACCTACTCATATGCTAGGAATATAACAGATCAAAAATATTTTCTACTAATGATGTAATATATGGTGATTAACATAACAATAAAAAAATTAAAAAAATATATTTTCTAAAAGAATAAATTACCAGAGAACATGTAGTATAAAATTTCTGCTTCTTTCTGATTTACGATTTACTTTGCTACTAAGTCCAAGACCGATTTTGTAAAACTGTTCCATGGGCTTTTGAAGTAATGAGTTCTTCCCTCAAAAGATTTATTGATTGGGTGCCTCAAATGGCCCAGTCGGTTAAGCGACCAACTCTTGGTTTCGGCTCAGGTCATGATCTCAGAGTCATGGGATTCGAGCCTTGCGTTAGACTCCGCACTCAGCACAGAGTCCGCTTAAGACTCTCTCTCCCTCTCCCTCTGCCCTTCCCACCCCCCTACCCCGCCCTACCCCCGGGATCTCTCTCAATGAAATAAATCAATCTTGTTCATTGAGGGGCACCTGGCTGGCTCTGTCAGTAGAACATGCAACTCCTGATCTTGGGATGGCAAGTTCAAGCCCCAACGTGGGTGTAGGGATTATTTAAAATTAAAAAAAAAAACAACAATTTGTTGATTGTGTTATTCTATTTCCCTATGGTCTCATTTGTGATTTTTGGATCTATTTAATTATGAAAGAGATACAACAAATCTCCTAATATAACTGTATCTTCATCAAATTCTCTTGTGTTTTGAACAGGTTTTGCTCTGAAATATACCATCTATGTTTGGTGCCTACTTGTTATGACTGTTACAGCTACTTTGTTAATTAATTGGGCCTTTCATTATTACATACTATCTTATTTCATTATATCCAGTGCATTAACCTTAAATTCTACTTTAAATTACATTATATTACCACCTCCGCTTTTACACTGTTTGCATTTGCCTGGCCCATCCCTTTATTTTCAACCTTTCATTATGTGTTTTTAAGTACTCCTCAATTCCATCTGACAGTATGAGTTAGTAGAGTTGGACCTATTCACATTTAATTAACGGATATATTTTAATTCTGTTACTTCCTTCTTATGTTTAACATTTTTGACATTCTGTTCAAATCTGTGTTTGATTTAATCTTTTTATATCTGTATTACTATGTTGTGATTAAAAGAATACCAAGTTAGAAGTTAGGAGGCTGGGTTTAGTCTCAGCTCTCTTACTGAGGTCTAGCTAGGCAGGAGCTTCACCTCTTTACGTCAGTCTCCCCCTTCTCATCAAGGAATATAAGAATTCCTGCTTTACCCGCTAGTTATTTTGGGGGGAGGGAGGGTGGAGAACTTCAGGGTAAGGGGACATCAAGAGGGATACTCTAAAAGCCTGAAGGATCCAATAGAGAAATAATTGAGGACCTAGATCCCCAAATCTGAGTGTGCAAACTTTAAAAGTATCAACAATAAAATGTTACCTCTGCTACCTCAGAGGATAGAGTAAATATGTCTTAAGAGTTGAGAAGGAGGGGAAGCTGGGGGTGAGAAAAGATGTACAAAACCTTATGAAGATGAAAGTCTCAGAGATGAAGAATAACCTGGGAAGCCAGGGCTTGTTGTGATGACTACTTAAAAGGAGACAAACAGTATGATGGTTTTATGGCAGAAAGTAACAGCAAGATAAAAAATGTTTGGAGAGGAAAGAGGGCTGTGGAGAAAGGTCTTGTCAGAAGCGGGCTGAATTCCAAGACTCCCAACTTGGCTTCTGCTGATGGACATGGGGCTGGCAGAGGGTTGGATGGTCTCATTCCAAACCAGTATCATTAATCAATAAATAAGAAATTAAATGACAACAAAACAGCTTGGAAATTAAAAAACACATTCCTAAATCAAAAATTTCAAATGTTCAAAGACAGCAAAACTGAAAAATCAAACTATCCAGAGAGCAATGAAAAAGAAACACACCCTACCAAAACCTATGGGGCACAGCGAACTTGTTCTTAGAGGATATCTTTATTAAGGAGTAAGGACTAAAAAGAAGGAAACTTAATACTACTCTTAAAAAACTAACAAAATAAACTAAAAGAAAAGTAGGAAGGAGAGAAGGAAAAAAATGAAGCAATTTCTCAAACACTTAAATAAATAGATTCCTCAGGATACCAGAGTGGCTCAGTGGGTGAAGTGTCCAACTCTTGATTTCAACTCAGGTCATTGTATCAGGGTTGAGAGATAAAGCTCTGTGTCAGGCTCTGCACTGAGCATGGAGCCTGCCTGAGATTCTCTCCCTCTCCCTCTGCTCCTCCCCCCACTCGCACATGCACGCTCTCTCTCTCTGGAATAAATAAATAACATCTTAAACAAAAAAGCAGAGAAATCGTTTTCAATTTTAATTTAAACAAATAAATTTTCTAATTTTTTATTTGAAAAACTTTTACATAAAGCACTCTTTACACTCAAGGTCACCTAAAACAAAGTAAATTAAAAAATAAAAAACTTTAAAAAATAAACACTTTAACATGAAGCAAATTTTGCCTGTTTAATCAGATTATATAAAATCGGTGTAACTAATTTCTACAAGGATCTAAACTCCATGCTTAAATTTCAATCAGTTCTATCTATGCAGCTGATTAAGTACCATCATAAGGCCTTGCCATAAGCAGAAAAAGAAACCAGATGCCTTTTGTTTTTCCAAATACCCCCTCACAGGAAACAAACAAAAAACCCGGTCAAAATATTCTTAATATTTTGTGTGTGTGTGTATTTATTTTTATGTCAGAGATATTAAATATTTGTTGTCTCATTCTGAGATTCAAATATACATATGCTGAATCTCCTTTTCTGATTTCCACATTTTTTTTTTAAGATTTTATTTATTTATTTGACAGAGAGAGACAGCGAGAGAGGGAACACAAGCAGGGAGAGCGGGAGAGGGAGAAGCAGGCTTCCCACGGAGCGGGGATCCCGATGCGGGGCTCGATCCCAGGACCCTGGGATCATGACCTGAGCCAAAGGCAGATGCTGAATGACTGAGCCACCCAGGCGCCCCTCCACATCTTTTTTTCTAATGTGTTTTAAACATTTTTATTCATTTTGGTAAATTCTACCCACTTTTTTCTTTTCTAGCTTCTATTGTCCTTTATTTTGTTTTCCACAGTCTCTACTGTCCCTTGTGATCCTTCTAATTTCGCCCTTCTTTCAGTGATGGTTTTATTTTCTTAACCTTATTTTCCTTTCTGCTCAATTAGCTTACATTGCATTTTCTCATGCAGTCACACTATCTCTTCCTGACCTCTTTTATCACTGCTTTGTGCTCTCAGTGGTAAATATTTCCAAAAAGTGTTTTAAATTCATAGCAAAACAGCTGGGCATGATTTTCATCTACTTTACAGAAGTAATTTTTCTGTTGAGCATTCATCTGTCCTTTGTTTTGCTGCTACTTTCTTCCTTTTTGATTCTTGAGTGGTAGCAGTAGTGTTTAGCTGAAATCCTTTTGATAATTCATCTTTAAAGGAGGTGAGGTTTTTTTGGACAAGCTATCTGTAAGAGATTCATGCAGAAGGCTATCGTGGTTCCAGTTCTTGACCAGCTAAACTTTGTCTTGATTCAAGGTTTTATATGAGAATCATTTAGGTTTTTTGTTTGTTTGTTTACTTTTCAACAGCTAATGGAGATAGGCAGCCTTGAGGTTTTCACAATGCAAAGACATCTCTTCCCCTACTGCTAGGAGACAAATGTAAAAGTGCCTTGTTTGTATGATTCTTTGTTTGACACCTAATATTCTTTCCTTTGTAACTTTCATCAAATTTAATGGCACGATGTGTGAACTTGGTTGACAGAAATGGAATAGGGTATTTTTTTTTTAAGAGTTTATTTATTTATCTGTCAGAGAGAGAGAGAGAGAGAGAGCACAAGCAGGGGGAGGGGCGGAGGGAGAGGGAGAGGGAGAAGCAGGCTCCCTGCTGAACAAGGAGCCCAACACGGGGCTCGATCCCAGGACCCTGGTATCATGACCTGAGCCAAAGACAGACACTTAACCAACTGAGCCACCCAGGTGCCCCAGGGGAATAGGGTATTGTAAAATTTATATTTTTGGTTTCTTTTTTAATTTCTAGATTATTAATCAAATCATTTATTTTAATTCTAAAATTAGTATTACTAATATTATTTAAGACAAAGGTAGGTTTTTTTTTCAAAGTTATTGGCAAATTAACTTAAACCCTCCTAAATATTTCATGGCAATATGGTGCAGAGATAAAAGAGATAAAATCGCTTTATTTAACTCTGCGCCAGAAGAGACAAACACTCTTCCACCTTCCGTCTTACCCCAAATCCCTACAAATGACAGGGAAAGAAAAATTAAAACCTGTAACAGTGCCGGAAAGCAAGAGAAAAGAAAAACTCCTGAGCCATTTCTAACAGCCAGAAAGGAGATAGGACTGGCTGAGGAAAGAACTGCTGCGAACTGGATGCTCTGCAAGTGTCCAGACTCAGAGGCGATGCATGCGAGATGGATGCTAGATGCATGGACCGCCTTCCTCCTACTGCAAAGACCCTCTTCCCCGTGGTCAAGGAGCAAGTCGCTGAGGCATCTGCTCCAGGCTGGAGAAGTGACTATGGAGAGTTAAGCTGCCCCTTGCAAATGGTGTCACGCCAGCCAAGCAAAGTGGTCCTCGCTGAGGGTATGGATGCCTAGCGTTCTACATCCGCTAACCCATCCTGTACCGTCTCCCCATCGTGGGAGACAGACCGCGACAAATACTGTACCCACACCCAAAACTGCCAAATATATGAGGAAAATCAGTGCCCATAAAAGAGAGGTACCAAACTTCATTCACACAACTAATACTGGAGGGGAAAAATGCTTAATAGAGCAAACAAAAGGAGGCTTTAATAGAAGTGAAATTAATATCTTCAGAAGAACATCATAACTATGAAAAAAGAACAGGTATTATAAAAATGCAACTTTAGATCTTAAAAATAAAAAATGTTTTTATTATTGCAATAAAATTCAATATATCGGCTGAATGATAGAATGGACACAAGGGAAGAGCAAGTTAATAAGCTGAATACCCAGCCCTAAATGCAGCACAACAGAATGACTGGGTGGGAAGTGTGACATAAAGGTTGAGTGTTGAGAGGGGCGCCTGGGTGGCTAGGTCGGTTAAGCATCTGACTCTTGGTTTCCTCTCAGGTCATGGTCGTGAGATCGAGCCCTGCATCAGGCTCCATGTTCAACACAGAGTCTGCTTAAGATTCCTTTTCTCCCTCTCCCTCTGCCCCTCCCCACTGCTCCCTCTCTCTCTCTCTCTCTCAAATAAATAAATCTTTAAAAAAAAAAAAAAGAAGTTGAGGCTTGAGAGAAAGTCCCAGAAAACCTTGAATCCACCAAATAGGAGTTCCAAGGAAAAAGAGAGAGAAAGAGGACTCAAAAAATAATAATAAAAGTAATGACAGGAGAACATCAAAAGAAGTGAGTCTCCAGATTTAAAGGGACTAATAAAAATGAAGCAGGAAGAGAAACAACCATAGATATTAAAGGGGTTCAAAACAAATCTCCCCAAAATGTGTCACTTTGGCATGTGGACTATTTTAAAATGAAAACAGTCAAGACCCAGCAAACTCAGGAGAAACTTTTACTACTCCCTTAACGACCTGAAAGAATTTAGATAGGGGCCTGGCCCAGAAAGAACTATTACCAGAGATAATTTGTTTTATCTGAATGACAGGTCTGTATGGCAGGGCAAACACCTAATTCCCAAACATCCAAATAAGCTTGAAAAGTAGAAGGAAATATTTTTCCACCCCAATAATCTGTTCTTATGAAATATTAAAGGAGAAGAATAATCTTAAAAGCCTTCAAAGAAGAAAAATAATTATCTGCAAAGAAGCAAGAATCCAACTGGTGTTAAATTTTATGATAGCAATGCTGGATACAAGAAGTCAATAAAGCAAATTTCCAAAGCAGCAAATGAAAATAATTTGAATCTAATTTAACTTTGAATCTAAACAACTAAAATATCCACCAGTAACAGGATGATTAGATAAGATAGAGTATATTCATATGACGTGCTATGATTCGGCAGTTAAATATAATGCCATCTCTAAGACATATTGTTAGTGAAAAAGCAAGTTACAGAAATATAAATGTCAGTCATGGTTCAACCAGGGGAAACAGAATCAGTAAGAAATATATAATAGGAGATTTATTGCAAAGACTTGGCTTATGCAATTATCAGGGCTGGCTAGGCAAGTTGGAAAATCACAAGGCGGGCCTTCAGGAAGGGAGTTATCTACAACTGTCAGGCACAAACTGAAACTGCTGCCCCCAGACAGAATATCCTCTTCAGGGAAGACTAAGCACTGCTCTTAAGAGCTTTCAAATAACTCAGTCAGTTGCACCCAGATTATCTAGGACAATCTCCCTTCCTAATAAGTCAACTGGTTATGGACTTTAATCACATCTACAAAACACCTTCAAAGCAACACCTAGATTAGCGCTTGATGTGATAACTGGGAACTATATAGTCTAGCCAAGTTGACACATAAAACTGACCATCACAACCACATGTATATGAATGTATATACACATTTGTATTGTGATACAGATGCACTAAGGGACTGTGTGTGTCTATGTTTGTATGGAGACAGAGTTGAGGAAGGACCCACACCAAATGGTAACAAACAGTAAAAACTGAAAAGGGGGAGTGGTGTAAGGCAAAGAGGAGATTCATTTCTTATTCTTTATAGTTCTGGTGGGGGATGTTGATAAAGAGGGAGACTCACACGTCCAGGGACATGAGGAAGATGAGAAAGCATTGTACCTTCAGTTTAATTTTTCCGTGAACCTAAAATGACTCTAAAAAGTAAATTCTATTCTTTTTTTTTAAGATTTTATTTTATTTTTTATTTTTATTTTCATTTTTACTCATTTGAGTTTTTTAGAAAAAGAGAGCACACATGAGCAGGGATGGGGAGAGGCAAAGGGAGAGGGAGAGAGAGAATTTTTTTAAGATTTTATTTATTTGTCAGAGAGAGAGAGCACAAGCAGGGGGAGGGGCAGGCAGGGGGAGAGGGAGAAGCAGGCTCCCTGCTGAGCAGGGAGCCCGATGCAGGACTCGATCTCAGGACCCTGGGATCATGATCTGAGCCAAAGGCAGTGCTTAACTGACTGAGCCACCCAAGCGTCCCAGAGAGAGAGAATCGTAAACAGGCTGCACGTCCAGCACGGAGCCCAACATGGGGCTTGATCTCACAACCCCAAGATCATGACCTAAGCCAGAATAAGGAGTCAGATGCTTAACTGACTGAGCCACCCAGGCACCCCTAAGATTTTATTTTTAAGTAATCTCTACACCCAAAGTGGGGCTTGAATTCACAACCCCGAGATCAAGTGTCCCATGCTCCCCCGACTGAGCCAACTAGGCACCCTGCTGTTCTTTTTTTTTAATGACAGACTACTTACCAAAAAACCCCCCAAACAACAATCAGGTTGGTAGCAGAGCTCTAATCAGCAAAAATAAATGCCAAAAGGTAGCAGGAAAATATTTTACATACTAAAGAACTCAGAACCTAGAATTCTATATATAATAAATTATTCAAGAAGGAAGATAATTCAATATATATTCAAGTATGAAAAAATAAGAGTTTACTCCTCACTGACATTTGTGAAGAAACTGCTGAAGAATATGTATGCATCAGCCATAAAACTGATTCAAAGAATGAAGGAGGAAGTTCAATGGTGAGCAAATTCATTTGAAAAACACAGCTAAACTAAATGAAGTATTGAGTGCGAAAAAAATAACCACAGTATGGGGTGCCTGGGTGGCTCAGTTGGTTAAGCATCTAACACTTGATTTTGGCTCAGGTCATGATCTCAGGGGTCCTGGGATCGGGCTCCACGTTCAGCAGGGAGCCTGCTTAAGGATTTTCTCTCTCCCTCTCCCTCTGCCTCTCCCCATCCCATTCTCTCTCTCTCTCTAAAATAAAAGTAAATAAATCTTTTTTTTTATAGATTTCATTCATTTGACAGAGAGAGACACGGCGAGAGAGGGAACACAAGCAGGGGGAGTGGGAGAGGGAGAAGCAGGCTTCCCACAGAGCAGGGAGCCCAATGTGGGGCTCGATCCCAGGACCCCGGGATCACGACCCAAGCCGAAGGCACATGCCCTACAACTGAGCCACCCCGTCGCCCCAAAAATAATAAATCTTAAAAGGAAAAAAAATAACGACAGTAATTTTCATGGACGTGTGTAAAAATAGGATAATTCTAGATAACAACACTAGGAAAGCTGATAGCAGGGTGTTTCAACTTGAAATAAAAAAATTATAAATATTTCCACTCCTTTTGGAAGAGAACAGCTAATAACTAACCTTAGAACTTGTTGGAGAGGGGCACCTGGGTGGCTTAGTTGCTTAAGCGCTCAACTCTTGATTTTGGCTCAGGTCATGATCTCAGGGTCATGAAACTGAGCCCTGGAGTCAGGCTCCCCACCCAGTGAGGAGTCTGCTTCTCTCCCTCTCCCTCTTCTCCTTCTGCCCCTCCCACTGTATGTGTGCTCTCTCCCCCTAAAATAAATCAATCAATCTTAGAAAAAGGAAAGAACTTGCTGGAGGAATGTAAAACTAAGATACATGTTAAAAATTTAAGAGTAACTTTTAAAGCAAACCATGAGAATTAAGGAAAAAGTGCTACTCCAACAAAAGGAGCAAGAATAAAAGTAGAAAAAGCAAGTAGGGATAAGAGCTTGGTAAAAAGATGACATAAGATAGGATAAATTCTAAGGAAATTAATAAATTTTTGAAAATTTATCTTTAGAACACTACCCATCAAAACCTATAGGGTCATTAATCCAGTACGTAAGTGAAAAGTCATAGTTTTACATGCATTTATTATAAAAATCATGACCTAAGCCAGAATAAAGAGTCAGATGCTTAACTGACTGAGCCACCCAGGCACCCCTAAGATTTTATTTTTAAGTAATCTCTACACCCAACGTGACTTCAGCTGTCAACTTAAGTCAGAAAAAAATTTAAAAAGTTGGAAGGAGGAAATCAAGGCAAAGGTAGAAATTAAAGAAACAATGATCAAACCATTTTAAAATAGAGTTCAACTGCAAAATCAAAACCTGCTTCTCTTAAGAGAGTAGTAAATAAAAAATAGCTTTAAAAGCCTTCCTAAGGAAAAAAGAGAATAGACACAGATTAATATTAAGAATGGAAAACGGGTCAGAAGTACAGAAAAAGAATAGATTTTTTTTTACTTTAAAAAAAAATGTTTGAAAATGTTACCGCAATTTAAAAATTAACGTCAAACACATTTTTAGAAAAATTATCAAGTTGGCCGAAGGAGAAATTTAACACCTGATTCACCCGATACTATCAAAGAAATTGAATTGGTTGATAAAAATGTCCATCACTTAAAGACACTAGACCCAGAGAAGTCACAGGACAGATTTAGCAATCTTTGAAGAAATAGGTTGTTTCTGGTCCGCTGGGAAGAAGGCAGAGTAGGAGGGCCCTAAGCTTGCCTCCTCCCACGGATACAACTCGATAACTCTCACAGCAAGGTAAATCACCCAGAAAACGACGCAAGACTTACACAAGAAAGAGAAGAAGTCACATTGAAGAAGGTAGGAAGGGCAAAGACACGGAAGACGCGGTCTAGGAGGTAAACGGACCGTGGACGTCCTTGGTGGAGAGGGAGCTGGTGGTGCAGAGAAGGGTACAAAACAGACTTGCACACTGGAGAGCCCACAAACAGAGAGGACAAATCCCCAAAACATCTGCCTTTGAAAGAGAGAGAGGCCGAACTTCATGAGTTCTTATAACTAGTGGGACTTAAAGCCTGGAATCTTAAAAATTGGCAGGCTCACCTCTGGGGAGCCTGGAGGGTGTTAGAAAGCAGAGTCCCCACCCTTAAAGAGACAGCCAACAAACAGCCCATGCAGATGCAGCACCAGAACCAACAGTCTGATGGTTGGTGCACATCAGGAGGGAGAGTGATTTCCTCATATCAGAATGTGGCCCAGAGAGAGAAGGATCATGGGAAGACCCCTCCAGGGACAAAGGAATCGGCAGGTGCCATTTCCCTCCCCCTACCCCCCAGAAAAAACAATGGCCATCTGTGGGAACAAGCGCTGTGTCGATACTTGCTACCTAACTTGTTTGCACCAAGCCCCCAACCCCTTGCTTGGGCAGATCCGCCCTTCCCAGTGCTGCAGGTCCCCACCCCGAGAAGTCCAGGCCACCTGTCCACCACATCTCCAGACCAGCACATTTTGCACAACCTCAGTTCCTGCAGCACCAGGGGCAGGTCTCATTTTCAAGGAGACCACTGCACACCTTGTTAAAATGCACCCCCACCACTGTTGGGGACCAAACACTGCCCACAATAGGCAAGGAGACCCTCTGCAGACAACTGGACGGAAGGAAAAAGAGGCCAAGCCTCAACAGCAGAGCACACACAACACAGAGGAGACACTCCCTGAAGCCCCAGGGAACAGGGGACACTGCACTGCAAGGCACTACAGGACCTCTTCTTCATAAGGCTACTATTGTTAAGAGCAAGAGAAGCAGCTGATTCTCCTAACACACAGAGACAGACACGGTTAGACCAAATGAGGAGACAGAGAAATATCTCCCAAATGAAAGGACAGCGCAAAACCACAGTAAGAGACTTAAGTGAACTGGATATAATTCTGATAGAGGATTTAACGACCATAAAGATATTCACCGGACTTGAGAAAAGAGTGGAGGACATCAGTGAGACCCCTTAACACATAGATAAAAAAGAACCAACCAGAGATCAACAAGACAATAAATGAAATTAAAAATATACTTGGTGGAATAAATAGCAGGCTAGATGAAGCAGAGGAATGAATTAATGACCTGGAAGACAGAGGAGTGGAAAGTAACCAAGGTGAGCAAAAGAGAGAAAGAAAATTATGCAAACTGAGAATAGTCCTAAGGAACTCAGTGACTCCATCAAGCATAGTAACATTTGTACTATAGGGGTCTCAGAAGAATAACAGAAAAGGTGGCAGAAATTCTATTTGAAGAAATAATAGCTGAAAACATCCCTAATTTGGGGAGAGAAACAGATATCCAGATCCAGGAGGCATAGAGAGTGCCCCAAAAACTCAACCCAAGAGGTTGAGTTAAAGAAAATATTTTAAAAGCAGCAAGAGAAAAAAGACAGTCACTTACTAGGGAAAAGTCATAAGGCCATCAGCAGACTTTTCAACAGAAACTTTGCAGGCCAGAGGTAGTGACATGATATATTCAAAGAGCCCAGAGGGAAAAATATGCAGTTAAGAATACTCTGTCCAGCAAGACTATCATTCAGATAAAGAGTTTCCCAGACAGGTGTGCCTGGCTGCCTTGGTCAGTTAAGCCTCCATCTCTTGATCTCAGCTCAGGTCTTGATCTCAGGGGTGTGAGTTCAAGCCCCTCATTGGAGTCCATGCTGGGTGTGGAGCCTACTTTAAAACAAACAAACAAACAAACAAACAAACAAACAAACAAACGGAGTTTCCCAGACAAATAAAAACTAAAGGAGTTCATGGCCACTAAACCAGCCCTGCAAGAAATATTAAAGCGGACTTTTTGAGTAGAAAGGAAAGACCATAAGGGAGAATATGAAAAGCAAAAAAACACAAAAGCAGTAAAAATAAGTATTTCTGTACAAATCAGTCAAGGGATTCATAAAATGAAAGGATGGAAAATATGACACCACATACCTAAAATGTGGAAGGAGAGGAGAAAAGAATGGGTTTTAACTTAAGCGACCATCAACTTAATATAGACTGCTATATACAGGAGATGTTATATACAAACCTAACGAGAACCACAAATCAAAAACCACTAATAGATACGCAAAGAATAAAGAGAAAGGAATCCAAGAATATCACGAAAGAAAGCCAACAAGCAAGAGAGGAAAAGATCAAAGAAAATCTATTGAAACAACCACAAAACAAGTAACAAAATGGCAATCGATACGGAGATCTATCAATATTTACTTTGAATGTAAATGGACGAAAGGCTCCAATGAAATGACGTAGGGTGACAGAGACCCATCTGTATGCTACCTAGAAGAGACTCAATTCAGACGAAAAAACACTGCAGATTCAAAGTGAGGGGATGGAGAAATATTTATCATGAAATTGGAAGTCAAAAGAAAGCTGGGTAGTAATACTTAAATCAGACAAAACAGACTTTAAAACAAAGATTGTAACAAGAGACAAAGAAAGACACTGTATAATAAAGGGGACATTCCAACAAGAGGATATAACAATTGAATATTTTTGCACTCAGATCCATAAATCAGTTAATAGAAAACATAAAGGAAATAACTGATAGTAATACAATAATAGTAGGGGACTTTAACACCCCACATACATCAATGGATGGATAATCCAAGCACAAAATCAACAAGGAAACAGTGGCTTTGAACGACACACTGAAGCACATGGATTTAGCAGACATTCAGAACATTCCATCCTAAAACAGCAAGAATACCAACTTCTTTTCAAGTGCACAGGGAACATTCTCCAGAAGAGATCACATATTAGGCCACAAAACAAGTCTCAACAAATTCAAAATAATCGAAGTCAGACTATGCATCTTTTCTGACCACAATGTTATGAAACTAGAAACTAACCACAAGAAAAAGTCTGGAAAGAGCACAGATACATGGAGGTCAAATTACACGCTACTAAACAATGAATGGGTCAACCAAAGAAATGAAAGAAGAAATAAAAAATTTCATAGAAACGAGTGAAAATCAAAACACAATGGTCCAAAATCTTTGGGATGCAGCAAAAGTGGTTCTAAGAGGCAAGGTTATAGCAATACAGGCCTGCCCCAAGGAACAAGAAAAAAATCTCAAGTAAACAATCTAACTTTTACCTAAAGGAGCTAGAAAAATAAGACCAAACAACATTCAAACACAGCAAAAGGAAGGAAATAATAAAAATTAGAATAGAAATAAATGATATAGAAACTAAAAAAACAAAAGAACAGGTCAATGAAACCAGCAGCTGATTCTTTGAAAAGATCAACAAAATTGATAAACCTCTAGCCAGACTCATCAAAAAAAAAAAAAAGAAAGAAAGAAAAGAAGAAAGAGAGAGAGAGAACCCAAATAAACAAAATCACTAATGAAAGAGGAGAAATTACAACCAACACCACAGAAATACAAATATTTTCAACAGAGTATTATGAAAACCTATATGCCAACAAATTCAACAATCTAGAAGAAATAGATAAATTCCTAGAAACATATAAATTATGAAAAGTAAAACAAGAAGAAATAGTTAATTTGAACAGACCAATTACCAGCAGTGAAATTGAATCAATAATCAAAAAACTCCCAAAAAATAAAAGTCCAGGACCAGACAGCTTCACAGGCAAATTCTACCGAACATGTAAAAAAGAGTTAATACCTATTCCTCTCAAATATTTCAAAAAAATAGAAAGGGAAGGAAAACTTCCAAATTCATTCTGATGAGGCCAATATCACCCTGATACCAAAACCAGACAAAGACACTACAAAAAAGAGAACACAGGCCAGTATCTCTCATGCAAAAGTCCTCAACAAAATATTAGCAAACTGAATCCAACAGTATGTTAATAAAAAAATCATACACCACAATCGAGTGGGATTTATTCCCAGGATGCAAGGGTGGTTCAACAGTCCGAGAACAATCAACATGATATGTCACATCACTGAGAGAAAGGATAAAAACCATATGATCATTTCAATAGATGCAGAAAACCCATTCAACAAAGTACAACATCCATGCATGATAAAAACTCTCTGTTAAGTAGGTCTACAGGGACTATACCTCAACATAATAAAGAACTCATATGAAAAATCCACAGTCAACATCATAATCAACGGTGAAACAACAGAACTACCCTTTGATCCAGTAATTGTACTACTGGGTATTTCCCTCAAAACACAAAAGCACTAATTCAAAAGGATACATGCATTCCTATGTTTACTGCAGCATTATTTACAATAGCCAAAATACAGAAGCAGCCCAATGTCCATCAACAGATGAATGGATAAAGAAGTGGTATGAGTGTATACACACACACACACACACACACACACACACACACAATGGAATATTATTCAGTTATAAAAAGTAATGAAATCTTGCTATTTGCAATGGCATGGATGGAGCTAGAGAGTATAATGTTAAGCAAAGCAAAATAAGTCAGTCAGAGAAATACAAATACCATATGATTTCACCCACAGGTAGAATTTTAGAAACGAAACAAACCAGCAAGGGAAAAAAAAAGAGAGAGAAGAGAGAGAGAGAGACAAACCAAGAAAGAGAGTCTTAACTATGAGAATAAACTGATGGTTACCAGTGGGGAGGGGGGTGGTGGGTGAAACAGGTGATGGGGATTAAAGAGTACACTTATCATGGTGGAAAAATAAAATAAAATAAAGAAAAAGAGGAGGGAAAAGAAACAGGTTATTTCTATCTTATATAAACTTTTGCAGAGAATAGAAAAAGAGAGAAAATTACCCTTACAAGGCTTGTTAACCAAATTGGACCATAAAAGAAAATTAGAGGCCAATCTCACCTCAACATGAATGCAGTATTGCTATATAAAAGTTAGCAGATGGAACCCGCATTATATTCTGACATTTAGGGTTTTCAAGCATTTTTTTCCCAAGATTAAAAAACAATAATACCATTTGCCACATACATAGATGAAGGAGAGACTCCATAGGTTCTTCCCAATAGATTAACTCACATGATTTGATAAAAAATTTTTTTCATGATTTGATAAAAATTTAACTCCATCATGAAAAAGCAACTTTGTAGCAAACTTTCCTTACCTTCATAAAGGTACAAAACTAAAACAAACAAAAAATCCCACTCAGTGGTGAAAATATTTCTAATAATAATAGTCCTTACTGAATTTCATGTTTTAAATAATTTCACGTGTATTCAATAATTTAATCCTAAGAACCCCAATAGCAAGGTATTATCTTCTCCATTTGACAAGTGGAAAATGTGAGAGAGAGGTTAAGTAACTTGCCCCAAATCACACAGGTAGTAAGAGGTAGAGCTGGGATGTGAACCCAGGCACATTAGTCCCAAAGTCCGTCCATACTTTTAACCAGGATGCCATAATCTCTTGAAAAATATCCAAAACCGCTTAATTTCCACTGGCCGTGTAGACCATGTACTCCTGGGTTGAGTGTGGATTCTGTCTAGTCCTTTTTGAGCAGAATTTATGTGGGGCCTAGAACTTGTGTCTTAGGGTCACTTTCCGCTGAGGTCCCCATATCCATTTCAGCGGTAGAGTCACCCTCAGTAGATTCCTGAACAGAAGCTGTTATTCATGCTCCTAAAGTCTATGCCCCTTGGGGTCTAGCAAGGATCAATACTTCTGCCATGTTCTCTCCCCACCAAAACTAATCTTTTTCAGCTTTTGGATTTTTCTCTACTCTTAAGAACTTACTTCACTTCAGTGGGAGGCAGAAGATCTTCCCTTTCTCACATTGCTTTCTGTGGTGGAGATCCAGGACATAGACTACCCGCTCCTCCGGGCTGCATTTGCTCTACTCTTTTTAAGAAGGTTCCCTTAGTTTTAGAAATGCTATCCTGCCCCTCAGAGTGATCCCTTTCCTTCTCAAAAAACCTGTAAGCAGCCCTGTTTGGTGGCACTGAGTGCTCTCCCTTTACTATTTCCCCTTGATTTAAGGCTCAGACATTTGGTTTGCTAACATAGTCTTCTAGTTTTGTTTTGGGAAGGCTCCCATAAGACAGAAGTATAAAGCCAAGGAGTTACTGAATGATCCAATTACCCACTGCTTACCGAATCTTGCCCACCTTCACCTTCACCTCCATTGGATAAATTCATACTCTCCCAGTGGACTTCAAGTCCAGGGTCAATCACTTTCGTCGCCCCTGGTTCCTTGTCGCATTTCTCCTCTTACCTGTGCTTCTCTTTTGAGAAGATTTAACTCTAGAAATTCTTGGTCCCCTAGGGCTCAGGAGATACGAAAATCTTTCCCTAAATAACTTCATCACTTTGAGACCGACTTAATAATATGCGAAAGAGTCTAATCTAATTGCCCACGTTCTAGACTTAAAAGTCTACTCAGATTTTTTGTAACCACTGTGACTAGCTCTCCCGTTCTTCAAGGGAACATCCCCAAGGGCACCTGCAGTTACTCAGGTATCCCCCGGATTTGTGCTCCCTCTGGGAGCATTAGTCTGGTTTCCTCTGTTACATTTTTTAAGACTCTAGTCACTCTCTCTAACCTATTAATTTTTAATTACGCCCTCCCCCTTTAAAGTCCTCCACAGTCAGCTGTCAAGTCTGGTTACTGTTGCTGTGTTTCCCTTTCTGTACGTTGAGCGTGGCCTTCAAGATCTCTGCTTTCCTGTTCTGTCTAATGTGCTCTCCCAAACTCCAACAATTCCTTTAAGGATATCTTAATTTTTCTTTCTCTCAAGCATTCTCTAGCTTGTCTTCTGCTATTTCCTGAGCCATGTTTTTGGGCATCGTTATAGTATATAAAATGAGAAATTCACCTTATTATATAAAAAGGAATTTAATGAAGGTCAATGATAAAGTAACTATTTCGAAGAGTTTTACCAGCAGCACTGTGAACCCCAAGTCCATAAAAACCTGAGTTCTCTTGCTTCCAAGAAGTCAAACCCCAAATGCACAAGTACTTATCAACCTTCTGCTTGTGTCACAGTTGCAAATGTCCCACTGAACCAAGTAAGTCACATGGCTAAACCCAGAGTCAATGTGGGAGGGAACTATGAAAAGTCATAAATACTGGGAGCCACAATTCATTGGGGCACCTGGGTAACTCAGCCAGTTAAGTGTCTACTCTTGATTTCGGTTCAGGTCATGATCTCAGGGTTGTGAGATGGAGTCCCAAGTCAGGCTCTGCACCGGGCATGGAGCATACTTGGGATTCTCTCTCCCTCTTCTTCTGCTCCTTCACCCTCTCATTCTGTCTGTCAAAAAAAAAAAGTTTCTTCCCCATCACTACATTCATGATCAATTCTTTCTGCTGTCCTTTCTTCAGTTTCTTTCTTAATTATTCATATTTCAATTTTAGAGCCTCTTCTCAATGGCCAATCATTTTATTAAATCTTTAGATTTCAATCTAGAAAAGGAAACCCGAGTGACTTCATAACGCTCTGTGACAGATTATTATGCGAGTTAGGAGGAATGGCTATACTGTTTTAATTCCAGAAAGGAAAAGGAAAAAAGCTTCAGGTGAAAAGATGCAAAAAAATACCTGCTGTCTCAGTAACAACACAGGCATCTGAGCAGTCCCTTCAGGATCAACAGGATATATTTCAGCCCTTATGTCTGCCGTATTTGAATTATATCATTTCTAGAGCTGTGGAAAGACAAGCAGGACCACCTAAGTTATGACTAACATTAGAGTGTCCTCTCAGTATCAAACACAGGGATGAACAAGATGCAGTCCTTGTGTCTGAGGAGCTCATACTCAAGTGTGGGAAACAGATTATCAAGTAACTAAAATACAGACTTAAAAGAGAAGCATCCTATAAATAAAAATGGCAAAAAAAATTTTAAATAAGCAATAAAAAAATAACGGGCAGCTGCCCTTTATTTATGCCAAAGTCAGTTTGGCTAACCTGAGAGAATGGGACTTAGAAAAGGAGAAACAGGGGGAAGAGAAAAAAAATTGGACAGGCTTGAGAAGGGATTGGGAACAGAAGAAAATGGAATCAACGTGTAAGAGAAAAGAAAAGGTAATGCTTTGCCTGCTTCATTTTATCTAGACTGAAGATGGGTAAGAAGTATACTAGATAAAATTTTAAGTTCTAAACTGTATTCTTGAATTCCCAATACGCACCCCCTTCTCATCCAGAAGGTATTTTATAAAGTATGGAGAATCCTATCCTGACAAAGTAGACACCATTCTCAGATTAAGGCCAGAGGATTGTCTGAATTGAAAGGAAGAAACTTCAGAGACTTGTCCCTTAGGACATGTGACTTCTAGGCCATGTTATAGCTGCACTTGGATTAGTCTAGGGCTCTGAAACCAATAGAAAGTGTTTCACGACTCAAATAGGGCAGATGAGCTCATTTTAAAAGTGCCAAATTCCTTTTATGGAATAATACAGTAAAACCGGTGGGGAACAACTATTAGTGATATTTTTTATTGACATTCTAAACCCACACAAACATTAGTAATCTAGATAACTAGATTAGCAAAATTACATAATCTAGAATCAATGAACTAGAATGAAAAAACTCGATAAAATCAAACCTTGAGGTACATATTTTTCTATAGAATTTAGTACTTCACAGTGGCTGATTTATGAGCAACTGTAGAAATTTTGTTTTGAATGTTGTGTTTGAGAATAAAGAAAAAAACCACGCTGATGCTGTGCTAAAGAAATACCATAAAGATGGGCAGTAAGAGGCCCTGTGTTTGGTTTTGCACATTACAGAATACTTGTGAACACCCTCCGTCTAACATTACATCCTAAATGTTTAGGAAACCAGCTGAGCCATTTCTCTCCATAAAGTTAATATGGTTTAACAAATGGAATTCCCAGATCAGTTCCTCCATTTAAATGTGGTACAGGTGCCTCTAGATTTATAGCACACCAAGGATAAACTCCAGATGTAGCTATAACTAGGACTTGCAACATGCAGATAAAGGAGAAAAGGAATCCTCGGTCCCATTTACCCTACCTTTTTTAAAAATACAAAACGGGGTGGGTGGCTCAGTCCTTAAGCGTCTGCCTTCGGCTCAGGTCATGATCCCAGGCTCTTGGGATCGAGCCCCATGTCAGGCTCCCTGCTCAGCGGGAAGCCTGCTTCTCCTTCTCCCTCTGCAGCTCCCCCTGCTTGTGTTCCCTCTCTCGCTCTCTCTCTCTGGCAAAAAATAAATAGAATCTTTAAAAAATAAAAAAATTTTAAAAATTTTAAAAATTCAATAGAAACTGTGTGCCATCTTGTGGTTATTAATGTCACTCTTAAGCAATGACTTTCTGTAAAGCCAACTTAACAGTATCTCTTATGACTTTCTCCTTTAAAATACTGTTAAAGGTATCTTCCTTAAACTCTTGGCCTTGGTATTCTTACAATCTGGAGATTTCGGTAAAATGCCATAACTCCCCACAGAAAAACACAATCACAATTAATGCTAGGTGACTGCCAACTATGGAAAACATGGCAAGCAATTCTCCTAACTCTAGGAACCGCTCACCACCTGCCTTTCCGTTCCTGCATGTTAAAAGGTAGGTGAGGACTTTCATAAAAAAGGTGACATGAACACAGGGGTCCCTCCATCCTGGGAACTGTGGAACAGACCAAAGATAAACACTCACTTCTCATTCTACATATTGACTTCTAACCTTTTACAAGGCGAATGTCTATTTTAGCTTTGTAGTTAATAAAAATAATAAAGTAAGTGTACCAGGTTCACCTTAGCCAATAACTGTGTTACTGGATGATCCCAGAAAGGTTAGGACACGTGTGTGTGTGTGTGTGTGTGTGTGTCTGTGTGTGTGAGTACAAACCAAATTCCCCCAATAAAATGTAAGTCTTGTAGAACAGGAGGCATCTTACTCACCTTTAGGAAGTGTTTCTGTGTTAAATAGACTCCCAAGGGCACAGGCATGCCCCAGACAAATTTGGGGCTAGTGAGGCTATGGGTCAAAACACGTGATTCCTGGGTCGCCTAGGTGGCTCAGTCGTTAAGCATCTGCCTTCGGCTCAGGTCATGATCCCAGTGTCCTCCGATCGAGTCCCACATCGGGCTCCTTGCTCGGTGAGGCGCCTGCTTCTCCCTCTCCCGCTACTGCTCCCCCTGCTTGTGCTCTTTCTCTCTCTTTCACAAATAAATGAATAAAAATCTTAAAAAAAAAAAAAAAAAACACGTGATCCCCAACCACGCCTCCAGGCTCCGGTCGTGAACCGCCGGAAGTCAAACAGACTCCGGTAGAATTTCTCCAGGAAGCTGTTACTCCCCCCAGTAGCTGCGGTCTCATCAGCTGTCCAGTTTGAGGACGTTGCTTTTCCTTGCTGAAAATGAGCCTTAGTCCCTCCACGGTGGTGGCAGAGGCCTGGCCCGAGGCGGAGGCGAGGCGGGAACTGGAGCTGAACTGGGCTTGGGGGCAGAGCATGCATTCCCTAGAGCGTCCCATTCCCAGTCAGGGTCAGTGCGGGGACGTTCAAGTCGGCCGGCTCCCCGGTCAGAAAATCAGTTGTCGGAGAGACCCCGCTGCCACACCAACTGCCTAGAGGCGACCCTCTCCCACACCTTCGGAAGGCTGGGGTGGGAGGTGGGCTGGCACCCCTGGATCTTCCTGCTGGCACCCATGCTGCTGACGGCCGCTCTGGCCACTACCTCGATTTACTGCCCCAAGGATTTATTTATTTTTTTTTTATTTTTAGATTTTTTTTAATTTATTTGAGAGAGAGAATGGGAGAGAGAGCACATGAGAGGGGGGAGGGTCAGAGGGAGAAGCAGACTCCCTGCTGAGCAGGGAGCTGGACGTGGGACTCAATCCCGGGACTCCAGGATCATGATGTGAGCCGAAGGCAGTCGCTTAACCAACTGAGCCACCCAGGCGCCCTTGATCAGCTTTTAGTTCATTTTTGTATATGGTGTGAGTAGAGGTCATTCTACTCACATATGGAACTCCTTCTTGCACATATGGAAATCCAGTTGTCCAAGTACTATGTTTTGAAGAGACTGTTCTTTCCAAGTTGGTTGGATTTGGCATCCTTGTCAAAAATCAATTGGCTGTAGATGTATGGGTTTATTTCTGGACTCTCAATTCTATTCCATTAGCCTACAAGTCTGTTGATTTGCTAGTACCACACTCTTTTGATTGCTGTAGCTTTGTTGTGGAAATCAGAGTCCTCCAGTTCTTTTCTTCTTTTTCAGGATTAGTTTGGATTATCCAAGGATCCTTGCAATTCCGTAGGAAGTTGAGGGTTGGGTTTTCCATTTCTGAAGAAAAAAGGCCAATTGGAATTTTGTAAGAAAGAGTGTGTTGAATCTATAGGTTGTTTTAGGTGTGATTGACATTTTAACAATACTGTCCTCCTCCCCATGAACTAAGGATTTCTTTCCATTAATTTAGGTCTTCTTTAGTTTCTTTACCAAATTTTTGTAATTTTTAGTCTTTCACTTCCTTGTTTAAATTTATTTCTAAATATTTTATTATTTTAGACACTATTTAAATGGAATTGCTTTCTTCATTTCATTTATGGATTGTTGATTGCACACAAATAGAAACAACTGATTTTTGTGTGTTGATCTTGTATCTTGCAGCTTTGCTCAATTTGTTTATTAACTCTATTAGTTTGATTGTGGATTCTTTGGAATTTTCAGATATAGGATCATGTAATCATGTAAAAAGGAATAGTTACCTTCTTCATTTCCAGTTTGAATTCCTTTTATTTCTATTTCTTATCTCATTGCTCTGGCTAGCACTTCTACTTCAGTGTTGAATGCCATTGGTGAAAATGGGCACCTTTATCTTGTTCCCGACTTTAGAGGGAACTCTTTCAATCTTTCACTATTGACTATAATGTTAGCTCTGCAGTTTTCATAAATGCCCCTATCATTTTGAGGAAGTTCATTTCTATTCCTTGCTTCTTGAGGTTTTTTTTTTTTTATCATAAATGGGTATTAGATCTTGTCAAATGCCTTTTCTGCATCTATTGAGATGATCATGTGCTTTTTATCCTTTGCTCTATTAGTGTGGTGTATTACATTGATTGATTTTCCCATGTTGAACCACTCTTGCATCGCTGCGATAAATCCCACTTGGTCATGATGTATAATCCTCTTAATGTTCTATTGAATTGGGTTCGCTAGAATTTTATTAAGGATATCTGCATCCATAGTCATAAGAGATGTTGATCTGTAGTCTTCTTGTAGTCTTTGTCTTGCATTGGTATTAGTGTAATGTGGCCTCATAGAATGAGTTAGGAAGTGTTCCTTCCTTTTCAATTTTTTGGAAGGATTTGAGAAGGATTTGTGTTAATTCTTCTTTACGTGTTTAGTAAAATTCACCAGTGAAATGATTTGGTCTTGGACTTTTCTTTGTCGGGAGGTTTTTGATTCCCGATTCAATCTTTTTACTTGTTACATGTCTGTTGAGATTTTCTATTTCATCTTGAGTCAGTTTAGGTCTTTTGTGAGTTTCTAGAAATTTGTGCATTTCATCTAGGTTATCTAATTTGTTGGTGTAAGTCGTTTATAGTATTTTTTATAATCCTTTCTATTTTTCTAAAAACAGTAGTAATGCCTTCACTTTCATATCTGATTTAGTTATTTGGATCTTCTTTTTTTTTCGTCACTCTAGATAAAAGTTTGTCAATTTGTTGATTTTTTTAAATAACCAACTTTTACTTTTGTTCATTCTCCTTTGTTTTTCTATTCCAGTTTTATTTTTCTCTATTCTGATCTTTTCATTTCCTTCCTTCTGTTAGCTTTGGGTTTTGTTTTGTTTCCATTTCCACAGAATGTCTAGAAATCACCATAAGGTGATTTAAGATCTTTTTCTTTTTTTAATGTAGTATAAATTTATCTGTGAGCACTGGTGTTGCTACATCCAGTAATTATGATATGGTATACTGTGTATTTCTTTTCATTTTTTGCTAAGTATTTTCTAATTTCCTGTGTGATTTATTCTTGGCCCATTTGTTGTTTAATTTCCATATACCTTGAATTATCCAGTTTTCCCTCTATTATTGATTTGGAGCTTCATTCCATTGCTGGTTGAAAAGATACTTTGTGTAATTTCAATATTTTTATATTTTCAGACATATTTTGTAACCTAACATATGATCTATTCCAGAGGGTGTTTCACGTGCACTTGAGAATTCTGCTATCATTGGGTTGAGTGTTCTATATATCTCTGTAAGGTCTAACTGATTTATAGTGTTGTCCATTTCTTATGTTTCCTTATAGATTATCTGCCTAGGTGTTTTATTTATTATTGAAAACGGTATACTGGGGCGCCCGGGTGGCTCAGTTGGTTGGGTGGCTGCCTTCGGCTCAGGTCGTGATCCTGGAGTTCCTGGATCGAGTCCCGCGTCAGGCTCCCTGCTCGGCGGGGAGTCTGCTTCTCTCTCTGACCCTCCCCTTCTCATGTTCTCTCTCATTCTCTCTCTCAATAAATAAATAAAATCTTTAAAAAAAAAAGAAAATGGTATACCGAATTCTCCAACTATTACTATAGAGCTACCTATTTCTCTCTACAAGTCTGTCAATATTTGCTTCATGTATTCTGGGTTTCTATTGGTGGCGCATGTATGTTTGTAGTTTTTCTATCTTCTTGATGAATTGGCCTTCTTATCAATATATAATGTCCTTCTTTGTCTCTTTTAACCATTTTTAAAATAAAATCTCTTTTGTCTCATATTAGTATATCCACCCCGGCTGTCCTTTGGTTTACTATTCATATGAAACATCTTTCTCCATCCTTTAACTTTCCATTTGTTTATGTCTTTGGATCTAAAGTGAGTCTCTTGTAGACAGCAGATAGTTGAATCATGTTATTTTATCCATTTTGTCAATCTCTACGTTTTGACTGGAGAGTTTAATACATTTATATTTAAAGTAACTGCTGACAAGAAAAGACTTCTGCTATTTGGCTCTTTGCATTCTGTGTATCTTATAGCTTTTTGTCCCTTATTTTATCCATTATGCCTCTTGAATATTTAGTTTCCATTTTTCTAGTGAGCTGTTTGATTCTCTTATCATTTCCTTTGGCAATGATTTTGTGAGATTTTCTTACCATGGAGATTCATATAATTCTAAATTTTAAACAATCTACATTAAATTGATACCAGCTTAACTTCAAAAACACACAAATAGGGTGGCGCCTGGGTGGCTCAGTTGGTTAAGTGTCTGACTCTTGTTTTCAGCTCAGGTCATGATCTCATGGGTGGTGAAATTGAGCCCCACAGCGGGCTCTGTGCTCAATGTGGAGTCTGCTTGAAGATTCTCTCCCTCTGCCCTTCCCCCCACTCACTCTCTTGCTCTCTCTCAAATAAATAAATCTTAAATGTAACATTATTTTAATTTATTATTATAAATTCAAAATTTTTTTTTTACTTTCCTTATCAGTGCTCTCCTTTGGCTCTGTCAGCATATTTAGAACAGTGTTTATAGTGTTTGTTTAGTTAAGTCCTATCTCTGTCTTTACTCAAGGATTATTTCTGTTGATTTATTTTGTTTCAAACATATTTTGAGCCACTTTCCTCTTTCTTTGTATACCTTGTGATTTTTGCTGTTGTTGTTGTTGTTGAAAACTGGGCATTTGGCTGTCATAACGTAGTAACTGGAAATCAGATTCCCCCTTCCCTAGAGTTTTCTGTTGTTTTTTAATGTGTTTATTTAAGTCTGCAGTAGTCCATTTTCTTAGTGATTTTCTCAAACTATTATTGTAAAGACTGTAATTCTTGTTTTTGTTGTCACTGAAGTTTCTGTACCTTAGCTTGTGTTTAGCTAGTGTCTTTTTTTTTTAAATTTATTTATTCATGAGAGACAGAAGGAGAGAGAAAGAGAAGAAGAGGGAGAAGCAGGCTCCCAAGGAGCAGGGAGCCCAATGCGGGACTCGATGCCAGGACCCCGGGATCATGACCTGAGCCGAAGGCAGATGCTTAACCATCTGAGCCACCCAGGCGCCTTAGCTAGTGTCTTGACATAGATTTCCTTGGATGCCAGGAGCTCTCCCACTTTTTGCAAAGTGGTTCTATGCCTGGACCCTCCTTCAGCACTTAGCAAGGCTTACACTGTGCCTAGGGATCAGCCCTAGGTGAAAGCTTAGGGTCTTCTCAGGTTTTTTCTGAGCATACATCTTGCCCTGAGTAACTTTTGAAATTCCCCAGTATACCTGAGTGCTTTTTACTGTCCTAAATTCCCAGAGAAATGCTACTCATCTTTAGCCACAAGCGGTCTTTTGTATTTTTGAGCTGTAATATTTTGCTCTATGCACTTGAGGTTTGTTAACTCAACCTGTGGCATTTCCAATTTTCTCAACCTGAGTTGAGTTAGACAAAACAGAGGAGTGCTTCGCATCAGTCTTTCAGGTAGCCCCCAAACATGTAAGAACAGACATAAAATGTTTTAGGAATACGATCTGCTCTGCTTCCTCCAGAAACAGGGAATTGGTTCCATACTGGTGACATGAGCTGTTACGGCTTTAAGACTGCCACTGCCTTAACGCTGTGGCCACCTTGAGCCTGTGGCCACTTTAACACATCTGCCACTTTATGACTTCTACCACACTGGAGAGGGAGAGGGACAGGGCATGTAAATTCACTATAAAACCTTCCTACTAGTTTGAAGTGCTCCCCCACCTTTTCTTTTAGTCAACATTTGCTTGGTTGTTGTAAGCTTTTGACTATTTTTCAGAGTTCACAGAATTCTGAAAATATATGCTTCTTTTTCTATATTTCTGGGGCTTGGGAGGGGTGATGAGACTTGGGAAATTCCTACTCCAGGTTTTGCTGACGTCCAGCACTAAACTCTTATTTTTTAAACTTTTTTCCCAGTTAGCCATAGGGTGCAATCAGAGAGAATAGTAAAAAGACATAAAGAAATTGTGGCCAGGGATGCCTGGGTGGCTCAGTCGGTTAAGCGGCTACCTTCAGCTCAGGTCACGATCTCAGGGTCTTGGGATCGAGCCCCACATCTGGCTCCTTGCTCAGCAGGGAGCCTGCTTCTCCCTCTCCCTCTGCCTGCCACTCCCCCTGCTTGTGCACTCTCTCTCTGTCAAATAAATAAATAAAATCTTCAAAAAAAAAAAAAAAGAAATTGTGGCCAGTTTTGTTTGATTTGGCATATGTGTTTTATCTTACATATCGTGCCAATTATGACTAATTATTCCATTTGGAGACAGATATGCTGATAGAACTAAACAAGTCCTTATTTCTGTTATAAGCTTGAACTAGCACTTCTAAGTATATAAAAAATTAATCTCTAATTTAACTGACTTAGGTATCTTCATTGTTCTGATGTGGGGTTTACCTTGTTAAGCACTTAAAAATTGTTACCTAGGCATTAGGGTTGACTTGGGCTCTTGTGATCAGACAACCAAAATATGAAAAATATCAGCAAAACAAAAGAATTGAGGTGTAGAAAGAACCCCACAGATTATATCATTCCAGTGATTCTCAGCAGTCACAGAGAGATCTCTAAACCCACATATTCTGAGGCCCTGCCCTATTGAACGAAGTCTCTGTGGGTTCAGTTAGGAAATCTGTATTTCAAAAGCTTCTCTAGTTGATTCCCATGCGTAGGTTGGTTTGCGAACAAATGATATCATTTAACTCTCTAGATTTTAAGGTAGAGAAAAATGAGGCCCCAGGAGGTAAAGGGAGTTAACCACAGTGGGTACTTCTCTGGAGTCAATAAACTATCTCACAACTTTGTTATTCTGGAAAGAAAGACCACATCCCCTAGAAAGCAAACAAACCAAAATACTAAAGAGGAAGGGTAGGAGGGAGGGAGAGAGGGAGGAAGAATGGGGAGGGGAAAAGACAAAATTCAGTCTTGTTAAAGTCGGTAGAGTAAAAAAAAAAATGTTAAACTAGTGTGGAATCTACAAGGTACCAACAACTGGTTTGGTACAAGTTTTCTACTAGAGAAAGTTTTCAACTACATAGTTGGTTCTGAAGCTACAAGTTTATATCAATTCTTGCTTCTCTTCACAAATGATTATGGACAGGGGCGCCCGGGTGGCTCAGTCGTTGGGCTTCTGCCTGTGGCTCGGGTCGTGATCCCTCGGTCCCGGGATCGAGCCCCGCATCGGGCTCCCTGCTCCGTGGGAGGCCTGCTTCTCCATCTACCACTCCCCCTGCTTGTGTTCCCTCTCTCGCTGTGTCTCTCTCTGTCAAATAAATAAATAAAATCTTAAAAAAAAAAACAACAGATGATTATGGACAGTAATACAGAAAATCTTATACCAAAGGCAATTAGAAAATGATTTATATTTATGTCTCTTTGAAGACTTTATGTGGATGTAACCAACATACTGAACACATGGGACTCATGAGGTATAAACATATAGCAACTTTATTTTGGTCTCCCTTTTGTTCCCTTTAAGTTTTGTAGGTCGAGCAAGTTATTCCTCTGTCGCCCGAAAACTCAGGCAGGTCCTGTGACTTTTGTGGTCATTCTTAGGTAAGACAAAACGCCCCATTCAGAATTAAAATGCCAGTGTCCATGTAATAATCAAGAGGGGTAACTGGGTTTGAAGCTAAGTTTTCCCCCAGCACTCTTAGCCAGAGCAGGCTGCGTGGGATAGTCCTTAATGGGGAAAAGGGGGACTCACCAGCCCTCTTCTATCACGTCTCTCCCTACTTTCCATCTTGCTAAGGTGCCTCCTGGGTTGGAGCATGCCCAGGGAGAAGAGGAAAGGGAGCAGGAAAATTCTTAAGGTACAGATGCTGCCATGATGTTTCAGTTCGATGATTCAATTCAATTTCAAGCCTTCTCTGGGCTCGAAAATAAACCAAATTCCCCCAAGAATGTGTTTGTAAGTTCCTTGGACATCTCCCACACCTACCCCTCTGTTATCACTGAGAATCTCTTCTCTCTGTTCTGGGCGGGGCCTCCTAGACAGTCCCTAAGCCATTGCCTATCCTGCTTGTGTCAGATACTTACGTATGAAGGTTATTCCTTGCATGCATGCATTTGCCTCACGCAGAACCCGTATTTTTTTTTTTATGAAAGATTTTTCTTTCTTTATTTATTTGACAGAGAGAGACACAGCGAGAGAGGGAACCCAAGCAGGGGGAGTGGGAGAGGGAGAAGCAGGCCTCCCGCGGAGCAGGGAGCCCGATGTGGGGCTCGATCCCAGGGCCCTGGGATCATGACATGAGCCAAAGGCAGACGCTGAACGACTGAGCCCCCCGGGCGCCCCCGAACCCTTACTTGAACACATTTTAGGGGTCTATGTTTATTGTCTTGTAGTGAAGTCATGTGAACAATAGCAAGACTTTTTCAAGTTTATGCTCTAATTTAAACCTTATTCTACAGCAAGTAGTGGTATATTGAGCTTCTAGACTATTTCAGAATTGTCTAACATTCTGGAAATGACAAAACTTACCCCAAATATTAGATCAGTTTCTGAAACAATCTGGGGAAAATCTTTCCCTTCTCAAACACACTCTAAATTATTGTTTACTCATGGGAGACATCATTACCTTTCAAGGAAGGTAACCCTCACCAAACATACAGATTGTTTTCTAAGGGCAGTAATTTCTAATCTAGCCCTTCTCGGCTAAGTGAATAAAAAATTCAGAAGATTGGCCATTTTGCTGCCAGTGATGCCCAAATCGGCCTGAGCACTGGAATCATATGAGGAAAGTTTTAGACACAGAGACTCAGCAGCTTCACTACAAACCTACTGAATCAGTATCTGCATAGCTAGGTTCCAGGAAATCTAAGGTTCTAAGACTCTCCTAGGTCATTCTGATAAACTGCTTAAAGCAAAATCCTTCTGGGGGACTGGAATATCTGCGAGTGTATTCACCAAACTCCTACAGTGTTCCACTTTCAAATCTTTTCTTCCATTGCCTATTGAACATTAAAATAAAGGTCATTGAGAGAAAGTCAACTGAGCAACTAGTCAAAGTAAAGTCATACTCCCCCATCTGAAAAATCCACACCCAAAAATCCGGAAACTTGAAAGAAGGAATGGAAATAAATGTCATATGTAACTTTTATCCTCCTTAATCTTTCTGATTTCAGAGTTCATCTTTGTTACTTTCTTCTTTTAAACTGCTATAAGCCAGTAGTGTTTGAAGAAAGTATTCATTATAGTCAAATTTTATTCTAAGAAAGCAACTTACTTTTGCTCTGGAATTTTGTGTATGTGGTTGATTTGGGGCCCTGAATTTAACTCCTAGCGCCGGTGGGCTGAAAAAAAGTGAAATACAGCCATGGCGTAGACCTTTTTTTTCATAATAAGAAAGTTTAGTTACTTTATTGTTACAACAGTAAAAGGTCTTTAGTCGTGTTCTTGCTGTGTTAGAATCAGTGCTTCCATTTCCATAGTGGACTCCTAGTTTTCAATCCAAACTTCGTTTCTCTCTCTTCCTAAAAATATCTAGAGACGAGTATCAGTCATTTGTTTTGAAGCAGGTAACAAACAAGTGAGGTATAAAACCAGAGATGGTTGTCAATATTTTTAAATGTAATGTGGAGGGCCCCTGGGTGGCTCAGGCGGTTAAGTGTCGCCTTTGGCTCAGATCATGATCCCAGGGTTCTGGGATCGAGTCCAGCGTCAGGCTCCCTGCTTCTCCCTCTCCCTCTGCCTGCCATGCCCCCTGCTTGTGCTCCCTGGCTCTCTCACTGTCTCTCTGACAAATAAATAAATAAATAAATAAATAAATAAATAAATAAATAAATAAATCTTTTTAAAAAATGTCATGTTGTGGTTGTTGGGTAGGTCAAGTACTGAATCCATACTTTAAAATGCTGTCTATATATTCTCATTTCTGGGAAACAGGCACGTCTTTGTTACTCAAAATGGACTACATTTCCAACTCTTTTGCAATTAGTAGCAACTTTTCTAGAGCCCACTTCAGCAGTAGACAAGGATCCTGAAAATGTTTTAGGAGGAGTCTTTCTACATTTTGCTAAGCACAATGCATATTGAACCTGGCTCTGAAATGCAGGAGCTATTTAGGATTGCATCTATGGCTAGCTGGGGTCAAGGGTTGGCTGAAAAGAGCACTGGGTATGGGTACTTTCTCTGCTACAGCTTGCCCTCCCTTTGCTGTTGTATTCCATTGACACCCTTTGAAGAGCAGAGTGGAATTAACCATCGGGAGTGCTTTAGTGTATCTTTGTGGTTCTCAGCTACCAGTCAGTGGGGAGTAGTGCTTGCTCAGCTGCAGAAGAATCACCCAGGAAGTCTGGCAAAAGCACAGATAACTTCTCTGTTCCCTCTCTCCTTTTTCCCACTTGGTCTGGGATGGTGCCTGGGAGTTAAAGGTCTCCAGTAGACAGGTATGGGAATGATTGCCCAAGAGCTTTCTGACCAGGTGTCCAGGTCGAGAATGCTATAAACCGATGGAATTTCAGTATAGAAGCTACCACCACAGATCCCATGATTTTTCTCTCCAAATTTACAGGAGTGACTGTGTATGCAACAAAATGTGAGCTGCAGCCTTTGGAGTGATTTCTGCGGCCTTGGCAGTGGTGAGCGGTTTTGGCCTGATGTTGGACATTGGGGTGCCATTTGTGATCCTAGTTGCAAATTCACCGTTTCTTATTCTGGGTGAGTAAAACAAAACGTTGAGACTACACATTGTAAATGTGGGGGTGCAGAGTAGATAAGGGAAGGAGTTTAGGTTAGATTAAGCAAAATAATTATATTTAAGTGGCTCTATAGATCCAAAATGAGGTGACAGGAAAAAAGAAAGTCAAATTGAATATTATGTGTCCTTAGAGGTAGAGAAGTCTAGTACCCCAGATGGGAAAACACAGACAAGGGACATGAACAGGTGGTTCACACCCCAAAAGTCCGAAATATGAATCCCCGGAGATATAAGAAAAAAATAATTTCCTCTCTCAATTAACTGAGGGATGAAAATTAAACCAAAAGTGAGACACCTTGTTTTCTTACCAGATTAATAAATGTCAGCAAGATTGAAGGAAGGTTGTATGGAAATGAACACTCATTCTGCTACGGGACAATGATAAACTGGTACACCCTTCTGTTAGTCCAGTTTTGCAACAAATCAAAAGACTTAAAAATTAAACCGGGAATGCCTTTGGCTTACTGATGCCACTTCTAGGCATTTGTCCTAGTAACAAGTGCTTAAAAAGTAGAAAAATTATGTTCATTTTGGCATTATGTAGAACAGGAAGGTTTGAAAGCCATCTAATCCCCTATCAACATGGGATTGGGCAACTCAAACGTAACATATTAAGATTTTGAATCCTATTCAGTCCTTAGAAAGAGGTAGATTTATAAGATCTGTAAGGTACATATAAGACCTAAAACCTCTGCCAGAAAAATGCCGGTTATGAAACAAGGTGTTCGAAATAGAGAGATACAGTTGTACGGGCGTATTTGTACAGGACAAATTCTGGATGGACATATGTAAAAATGAAGGGTGGAATTACAGTCGCTCAAATTTTCTCTCTGTATTTTCCTGTACTTTCAGAATTTATAATAAGCATGAGAAAACAAAGGTGTTTATATTTGAGGAAGCAAGGAGCTTGGAAGTAGTAGTATTTGGTTTCCCAGGGGAGACAGTAATGAGCTGTATACTGGATGTCTCGTCCACAGCTATACTTAGTCACTCAGTACCCCCCACAGCCAATAACAACTATGGTTAAAGTGTATATAATTGATTTAATGTAAACCAGGATTGGATAGTATGTGTATTCACGGGAGTGTGAATGGTTCTGTGTGTGTGTGTGTGTGTGTGTGTGTGTGTGTGTGTGAGATTTAAGCAACTCAAGCAAGAAATGTGTGAGGACAATTTCTGAATAAGGTTCTATAAATAATAAAACTAGTTTTTAAATGCCTGATAAATATCGATGAGTTCATTCTTGGTCCTTAGTACTTCTGATTCTCCCTTTTGTCCAGCTGAGTACAACTGAAATCCTCAAGGCCGCTAGCCATGGGATGGCAGGATGCAGTTTGTGACAGACTGTGTAGACTTACGTTCTTTTAGAGCCTTCTGCCTTCTTGATCATACCCATAGAACATCTGATCAGAGACAAAGTTGCAATTCCTAGTGCCCTCCCATGGAGAAGATCCCCCCAAATTGAAATGAAGATCAGCATTTTATTCCATTTTTTGTATTTACTTGTTTATTTTATTGAGTTTGTATCAGTATACATGAGTGGAAGTAGGTGTCAACTCTAGTAGAAAGCTTGAGGGAGGTGAACTTTATCAGCAACATGCTCATGCTGTCCTTACTAATCCCCTTTCTTCTTGCTAGTCCCCCTTTCCAAGTTTTCAGTGGTGATTTCAAAGTCCTCAAATGTTCTTCTGTCGTCTCTATTCCAAACCAGTCGTGAAACATCCCTGTGGAAAAGAATTACCTTAGTAGGCATTAATATGTAAGGGATTCTTAAGATTGACTTTGGTGCATGTGTCTGATCTTAAGAGTACTTGCATTTTACTAACAATGCCTTAACTGGGGAAAGTAAGTTTAAATGCTGACATTCTGGGTACCAAAAACAAACTAGGAGGAAAATGGTGTGTGTGTGTGTGTGTGTGTGTGTGTGTGTGTGTGTGTGTGTGTGTGTGTGACAGAGAGATAGAGAGAGAGAGAGAGAGAGAACTATGTGGTCCCTCTCAAATCATACCACATTGATAGTTAGATGCTAACTGTAGAACAGATAAGTCCAGCTTATATTTTAAGCAACAGAATGTTGGCTTGATGTGTTTGGGCATCTGTATAAAATGGTTTATGAGGTTCCTAGAAACATCGCCAAAGGCAAGGGAAGCAAGGGCAAAAATGAACTCTTGGGATTTCATCAGGATAAAAAGCTTTTGCACAGCAAAAGAAACAGTCCACAAAACCAAAAGACAACCGACAGAATGGGAGAAAATATTTGCAAATGACATATCAGATAAAGGGCTAGTATCCAAAATCTATAAAGAACTTATCAAACTCAACACCCAAAGAACAAATAATCCAATCAAGAAATGGGCAGAAGACATGAACTGACATTTTTCCAAAGAAGACATCCAAATGGCCAACAGACACATGAAAAAGTGCTCCACATCACTCAGCATCAGGGAAATCCAAATCAAAACCTCATGAGATACCACCTCACACCAGTCAGAATGGCTAAAATGAACAAGTCAGGAAACGACAGATGTTGGCGGGGATGCGGAGAAAGGGGAACCCTCCTACACTGTTGGTGGGAATGCAAGCTGGTGCAACCACTCTGGAAAACAGTATGGAGGTTCCTCAAACAGTTGAAAGTAGAGCTACCATAAGATCCAGCAATTGCACTACTGGTTATTTACCCCAAAGATACAAATGTAGGGATCCGAAGGGGTACGTGCACCCCGATGTTTATAGCAGCAACGTCCACAATAGCCAAACTGTGGAAAGAGCCAAGATGTCCATCGACAGATGAATGGATAAAGAAGATGTGGTATATATACACAATGGAATATTGTGCAGCCATCAAAAGGAATGAGATCTTGCCATTTGCAATGATGTGGATGGAACTGGAGGGTGTTATGCTGAGTGAAATAAGTCAATCAGAGAAAGACATGTATCATATGACCTCACTGATATGAGAATTTCTTAATCTCAGGAAACAAACTGAGGGTTGCTGGAGTGGCAGGGGGTGGGAGGGATGGGGTGGCTGGGTGATAGACATTGGGGAGGGTATGTGCTATGGTCAGCGCTGTGAATTGTGCAAGACTGTTGAATCACAAATCTGTACTTCTGAAACAAATAATGCAACATATGTTAAGAAAAAAGAAAAAGAAGAAGATAGCAGGAGGGGAAGAATGAAGGGGAGTAAATCAGAGGGGGAGATGAACCATGAGAGACGATGGACTCTGAAAAACAAACTGAGGGTTTTAGAGGGGAGGGGGGTGGGGGGATGGGTTAGTCTGGTGATGGGTATTAAAGAGGGCAAATTCTGTGTGGGGCACTGGGTGTTATGCACAAGCAATGAATCATGGAACACTACATCAAGAACTAATGATGTAATGTATGGTGATTAACATAACAATAAAAAATTTTAAAAAATGTTTTATGAGGGAAAATGGTCTCTCAAGTAATCCAGTGGAATCAAAGATACACTGCTAATCCTGCTTCGACTAACACCCACAACAGTTTCCTGACTCGTCATTAAAACACCCTACATGAAGACTAGGAGTAGAGCATCCTGTGCTAGGTACAAATAACGGGAGTACGTACAAAGCACAGAGTTGTTACAGAGGAAGGGGTGAATTCTGTGGTGGATTCAGAGGCAACCAGAGAAAGCAACTGGGAAAATAGTATCAAAGCACAGATTGGGCAAGATAAATAAGACCCCTTCTAAGAGATGGACAAAGAAGATGGTTTGAGTTTATGTGTTTAGTTTTTAATGGGTATTAATATGCATGAAGATTGTTTCCCTTTTTTAACAGGTGTTGCGGTTGACGATATGTTCATAATGATTTCTGCCTGGCAGAAGACTAGCCTCGTGGATAACACAAAACAGCGGCTGTCCAGTGTCTATTCCAAAGTGGCGGTGTCGATTACAATCACCACCATCACCAACGTCCTAGCCTTCTATACAGGGATTATGACCTCTTTCAGGTCCCTACAATACTTTTGCATCTATACGGGAACAACCCTGCTCTTTTCTTATTTCGATAACATCACCTGTTTCGGAACATTTATGGCTCTGGATGGTAACAGAGAAGGAGTCTGTCTACGCTGGTTGAAAAAGCCAGAAACTCCTGACCAAAAATGTTCCTCACTGAAAAGGTCCTGCTGTCTCCCATGTGATTCTCTCCCGGATGAACAAGAAACTGATATCCATCCGATGAATTTGTTCTTTCGAGACTGTTTTGGCCCTTTTCTCACAAGCACTGAGTCCAGAGTTTTTGTAGTGCTTATATACATTTTGTACATCATAAGTAGTATCTGTGGGTGTTTCCAAGTGCAGGAAGGTTTAGACCTTCGAAATTTGGCAAGTGACGATTCCTACATCACACCATGTTTTAATGTAGAAGAGGATATTTTTTGGATTATGGTCCCAGGGTTATGGTTGTTGTTACTGAACCTCTTGACTACTGGGATAAAGATGCTAGGCAAAAACTGGAACTACGTCTGGCAGATTTGGAAAACAGTGACTATGTAGATAAAAATCCCACAGAGTTTTGGTTACGAGAGTATGTGCAGTATATGGAAAAGAGCAAGCAAGATGTAAATGATAAGGACACTTTTATGAACGGCTTGCCCAATTTTTTAACACGTTTTCCACTTTTTGTGTCTGATACTAATATTTCATCGTCACATGAAATCATTTCTTCCCAGGGCTTCGTTCAGACCATGGGTGTTTCTTCTTCAGCCGATGAGAAGAAGGTGTTATCCCAGTTACGAAGCAGAGCTGAAAAGTGCGAAATCCCCCTAATGGTGTATAACCAGGCATTTGTATATTTTGATCAGTATACCCCCGTATTGGAAAACACTGTTCGAAATGTCATTGTTGCATCAACCGCTATGTTCGTTGTTTCCTTATTGTTAATTCCTCATCCACTGTGTTCCTTGTGGGTAACTTTTGCTACTGCTTCTGCGATTGTGGGAGTAACGGGTCTCCTGGCATTCTGGAATGTCAGTCTCGATTCCATATCCATGGTTAATCTTGTCATTTGCATAGGGTTTTCTTTCGATTTTTCTGCACACATTTCTTAGGCATTTGTTTCCAGCTCTAAGCTGTCAGTAAACCGAAAAGCAATTGAGGCAGTGTATGGGCTAGGCTACCCACTGTTACAAAGTGCACTTTCAACAGTAATAGGGGTGTGTGTTTTATCTGCAGCTAAAGCATACATCTTCAGGACATTTTTTAAGATGATGTTTCTTGTTATGGTATTTGGGGCTGCTCATGGCCTAATTTTTATTCCAGTATTCTTAACCTTTTTTTTGAAGGTCTGTTTGAATATCCACTAACAAATCAAAGACCAATTATAAAATTCCTGATTGTCACACTCCAATCTGATAACAGGGCACTATTAGAAATAGTCAATAAACTAAAAACAAAGGCATGTTTCCTTGGCTTGGAAATCCCATTTAAATTATTATTGAAAATATCCTGGAAAAATCAATTAGGCTTACGTTAAAATATCTTTACTAAATTAGGAAGTGTTGTCATCTTTATTACGGTCTATACAATCATTCATAAGGTATGACTTTCCAATTATTTTTTCCTTTTGTTTCATTGTTAGAAGTTTCTGCCTGAAATTCAAATATTTTATGCATTATAATATAAATGGAATATTATTTTCATTGAACTTCCTAGATCATTAATATGTAAAAGTATAACTTATTATTTATTCTCCCAGTCTGGGAGCTTTGTATGCATTTTCTTAACAGTGTATCTTGATAAAATGAAATTTTTAAAGTTTTGAAATCCAATTTATCATTTATCATAAAAAAATGGTCAGTGTTTTCTGTGTCCTCTCTAAGAAGTCTTTGCCTATTCCAAGATTACAAAAAAATCCAACTATGATTTCTTCTCAGAGCTCATAATTCTAATTTTACATTCAGGTCTATGATCCATAGATCTGTATTTGTTGAGACATGTGGATAGAAGTTCATTATCTTCCCATAATAGTTACCCATTCAGTTTTCCAGCATCATTAGTAAGAAGACTACATTTTCAGCGTAGGATTAATTTGGCACCTCTGTCAAAGAATCAGCTGACAGTTTATGTGTGGCTCTATTTCTGGGCATTGATCTGTTTGTCTATCCTAAAGCCAATACCACAGTGCCTTGATTATTGAACCTTTATATTAAATCTTGAAATTAGGTTTATAATGGGTCCAGCATTTTTCTTTTCCAAATTATTTTGGCTAGTCTTGGTTCTTCCCATTTAGATACTAATTTTAGAATCACTTGTCAATTTATCAGAAAGCCTTCTGGGTTCATGACTCGGTTATAGTGAATTACAGATCAATTGGGGGAAAATAGGTATCTTAGCCATTTGGAATCTTCTAATCTGTGAACATGGTTTACCTTTCCATTTATTTGTGTCTTCCTTAATTTCCCTCAGGAATATCTTATAGGTTCAGGTTGATTTACTTTCCAAGTATTTTTATCTTTATGGCATTGTAAATAAATTTGAATTCCTTTTCCATTTTGTTTTTACTACTACATAAAAATACAACTGAATTCAACATACCTAAATTATATTGTGTAACCTTATTAGGTTCATTTATCAGTTCTTGTAGATCCTTGTAGTTTCTTTAGCAGGTTTTATCTGACCTTGTAGAGTATATATGTTGAGTACTAAATTTCCTTGCTTCCTTTTTATTTTATTTTATTTTATTTTATTTTATTTTATTTTATTTTATTTTATTTTATGAGACTTTATTTATTTATTTGACAGAGAGAGACACAGCGAGAGAGGGAACCCAAGCAGGGGGAGTGGGAGAGGGAGAAGCAGGCTTCCCGCCGAGCAGGGAGCCCGATGTGGGGCTCGATCCCAGGACCCTGGGATCATGACCTGAGCCGAAGGCAGACACTTAACGACCGAGCCACCCAGGCGCCCCTCTTTGCTTCCTTTAAATACTATTGGACTTTGATCTGACAGGAAGTTGTTTCTATAGCAGGTTGATTCTTTCAAGACTTGTTTATAAGCCTTGTTAGGGCAAGTCTAGAGTAGACTTTAGTCCCAGGGCTAGTTGTGCCATAGTATGAGGCAAAACTCTCTGGAGTTTCTCCTGACAGCCCCAGGGCGGACTCTGCAGTCTGGCTGTTCAAAATTTAACCGTCCCCCAGCTCTGGATTAGCTTGGGCAACTTTTTAGCATCTATTTCTCTAATTATGTTTTGCCTAAGCTCGTGGAGTTTTATCCATGCATGCGTGGTTAAGTATTTAGGGACCGACTCTGGCCAGGCTTTGCCTGACTTCAAAGAACTTCATCGTCCACATATGTGACTGGGGATTTGAGGACAAACTGCAAGGAACCCCGTGCACATTTCTGAGGCACTTTATCGCTAGAGCTCTCTCTTCCCTGGCACTCAGCCTCACATATTTCGGCCACCTCATCCCCGCTAAACTCTGCTTGGTCTCCTCGACTTAGAGAAAATGCTATGCTTTGCTTAGATTCTCCTTCCCGGGCTGCAGTCTGGAAAATGTCTCTGAGGAGGTCAGAGAACTGGGTTCTATGGTTCACCTCATTTGTTTCCTTTTTTCCAGGGATCATAGTCCTCCACTGTTTATTGCCCGGTTTCTGAAGACAGTTGCTCAACACATTTTGTCTTGTTATTTCCAATAAGAGGACAGTCTTTCAATGACCTCATCGGAGGTGGAAACAAGTCCCCTGTCTTTTTTCCTATTTATGTCATTCATTTTGCTATCTAAGTTTACAGTTTGGGTTCACTCTAGTTCATCTCCTTGAAGTAAGCTTTGAAGTAAATTAATTACATGGGACTTCAATATATCTGGAAAATCCCTTTTCTCTCTCAATAAATTAATAGCCATATAATGCGAAAATGATCTTACAATTCCCTTGATTGTCTCTTAAACTTTCTAAAATAACAACAAAAAGACTTTGCTTTAACAAAGTAAATAGGTTTTCAAGGAAATTGCAAAAGAGACTGATACATATCCTATGCCAATTGCCCAGGAAGTTCAGAAAAATTCTTCCATATAACACTTTTGCCTTCAAATTCCAAAGAATACATCACCACTATAAATAATATCCTTTTATGCTGCAAATCTGCAAGATAAGATGACTCTCACCCTCTATTCCCACCCCTCCCCCCAACTTTTTTCCTTTTCTTTATGGAGAAAAATCCTTGAGGTGATTTAAGTATAACTTTGTCAGTTAATATTTGTCAAAGTATATAGTCATACTGTGTAAAGTTAAAGAATTTGTTGGCCATATAAGTATCAAACTGTAGGGGCGCCTGGTGGGCTCAGTCAGTAGAGCATGTGACTCTTGATCTCAGGGTTGTGAGTTCAAGCCCCATGTTGAGTGTAGAGGTTACTTAAAAATGAACATTTTTTTTTAAAGTATCAGCTGAGAGTAACTTTGGAAAAAAGAGATAATCAAATTATGACACCGCTATACTTATAATGAAGAACATATAAGCATTTAAAATTATCACTTTGATTTGATACTCAGTCCACAACTGATATCTGTTATTGTTTTATATATATGTACATATGTATGTATGTATACATACACACACACACGTATGTATGTATATGTGTGCGTATGTGCACACATGATACATAATAGAATACTTATTAACTGACGCTGTGCAGAGGAGAGCGGATAGTCCTGGCAACTGTAGATTTAAAGTGATCTTGCTGTTTATTTTTCTAACGTTAATAGAGAATATCAGCATTCATTTTCTCTTTTTGCATAGATAATTGAAAAGAATATATTCTTTTCTTCAAAAAGAGAAAGGCTTTAAGAATTCTAAAGTTCAAGTTTTTCTCAGAGGGCATCTGACCTGACTCACAGTAGAATTATTATGGACTTCATCTTTACTCTGCATGGACAATGCCCTGAGACAGAAACCTTCAGCTCAGATTTTCTTCAAGAGGCAGGGCAGGGATTGCAAATGGAGTCCGAATCCAGGAAGAGCCATTACGACCACATTGCTTGTTAGGCATTTCAGTCCTGATGAGAAGAACAGACTCAGAGAATGAATATCCGACTAAAAGAGGGAGGGTAAATGAGAGGCGGTTGTTAACACTTCTTTCTTTTTGACAACAGTAATAATAAATCTCCTTTCTAGTGTTAAAAGCCTGCAATCTGTTCATTCATTTCACAAATATTTTTTTGAGCATCTGGATTGCAATTACCATGAAGTCCAGCAGGATAACGTGAGACCTCATCACTAGATAGGAATGTGTGTGTACATACATACACCAGTTAGTGTCTGTGTGTGTGTCCACATGTGTTGGTGGCAGGGCAGGAAATTGCCACAGAGGTTCATGAGCAAACTGGAGGGGAAATGAAAGCTTATTCTTATAAGTATATTAACATACATTAACCTGGAAAGTAAATTTAGGTAAAGGAAGTGCAGTACTCCTACATATTATCGATCATGATTACTGTTTTCTTCTCTTTTCTAAAATGGCTTGGGATCGGCATCAACTTTCTGCGTATCAACAAAGAAATTGATTTTGAATTATAAAGTATGTTCCTTATTATAACAGAATTTATTAGACGTAAGGGTTCACTTACTTTTAGTAAGTAGAAAAGCAATTAAAAAAAAAAAACCACTGACACTCCAGGGAGACTTCATAATAAAAAGCCCACACCTCATTATTTTGCCATAACAAAAGTCTTCACTCACTGGAAACGCCAAGCCCTCCAGATCTTCAGCACACTCTGGCATGTTGAAGGATACTCTTATAAATGCAGGAATCTCTAGGAGTACTACCTTTTGGAAAGTAGAAGAGAAAAAGGAATTCCATAATGGGACACAACAAAATCCAACCAAAGGGACATTTTTCTCAAGTCTGCTGTGATATCTGTGCCCTGAACATTTGTGGAGAATCAGCCTATCAGACACTACAAAGTACGTGGAGGTAGATTGACTGTAGGGATATACGAAATCCAGTATCTAGCAACAGAGAAATATAGCAAAAAGCATTGGCGTGTGCTTTCAGGCAAAATAAGTGATTATGTTTTGTACAGACATGTCAGATGTCCAGAGCCTGCCTTAAGGGTTTCAGAACGGTACATTTTTTTCATCCTCTGTTGTAATGTTGGCCCAACAAAATAAAACTCACACACTTAAAGTTTCAGGTTGACTAAGCCCATATGACATTTAACTCATTCAAATAATAACCATCATCAACAACGATGAGGACAATCACCTAGGTCATGATGTTAAAAGACCTTGAAAAAAATTAATAAAATGAAATAAATAAGTTTTCTTCCTCCAAAATAAAAACTATATTCCAGGTGTTAAACTGCTATGGAAATCATAAAAAAAAAATGTTAATAGGCAAAACACACAACCCATCAATAAAAACCTAAAGCCAAATAATCTTGAGCCAAGAATCAATTGCAAGCCATGATAGAGCTATTGAGGTTTTTTAAAAGTCACTTCCTGAAGAAACAGATATTTGGCATAGAGATGGCCGAGCCTAAAACAATCTTAGTAGGTATGCATAGTTTTTGAATAGATGCTACCAATAGAGGTAGCAGTCAGTAATCCCTCTTACTTTCTCTCTCTCTCTTTCCTCTCTCTCTCCTTCTCTTTCTCTCCCTCCCTGTCTCTCTCTCTCTCTCTTCTTCCCTCCCTCTCTCTCTCCCTTTCTCTCCCTCCCTCCCTTTCTTCTCTCCCTCTCTCACCTTCCCTCTCCCCCATCTCTCTCTCTCTCTCTCTCTCTCTCTCTCTCTCACACACACACATGCGTGCACAAGATTGCAAACTAGATTCCCAAATATATTAATCCTTTAAGGTTCTCCTTTCCATTATTCTCTTTCTGCTGAGTTATTTTCCCCACAATTATTTTCTCAAGAGATATTCGTTGAACTAGGCAACCAATGAAATCACATAAATATACACCCACATAGAGAAACACAGACTTTTTTTGGCCCTCGGTTTTTGCCTCCTACCCATACTGGTTCTCTCTCTAAAGCAGTCTTTTATAATGTTATTCAAATAACAGGCCACCAGAAATGGTTGCCTCTCAGAGCGCACCTGTGTCTTTCATCAACTCTAATGGAAATTCTGGGAGCAGCCTACCGCTGCTAGGTTCAAGAGTCAAAGAGGGGACAGGGTTTTATGAATTTTTCAGATTGCTGACCAAGAAATATAGTTCATTTCCTACATTATCGACACCATTTAAAAGTGAAGGTCATAATATTTCTGGAACAGAAATTTGGTAACTTTAAAAATAAACAATAGCTTACTTTTATTTCAACACTTTCTCCGGTGTTTAAAAGGAAATACATTATCGAGGCCTTTTGCCAACAATTTTTTGGTAATAAAATAAATAAAAGCTAGTGTGTTGCATAATTCCTTTGCCAGTAAAGAATGAATAAATATAATCTATAATTTCAATACCCTATTCTTTTTTTATTTTTTAAAGATTTTGTTTATTTATTGGACAGAGAGATACAGCGAGCGAGCGAGGGAACACAAGCAGGGGGAGCGGGAGGGGAAGAAGCAGGCTTCCCGCCGAGCAGGGAGCCCGATGTGGGGCTCGATCCCAGGACCCTGGGATCATGACCTGAGCAGACGCTTAACGACTAGCCGCCCGGGCACCCCTCAATACCCTTTCAACACTAGTTACAGATTTTCCGCACCACTGGTGGCTTATTTCATCCTCACACAGACAAATGCGTACAAGACAAGCCATTGTCCCCACAGCACTTTCTTATTATCTTGCTGAAATGTGGTGAAATGCATTACAGTTTCAGGTGACTTCAGGAATGTGGAGAAATACTTTGCCCATTCCCTGAGAAAAAGCTTCGTTATTTTTCTTCATATGAATTCTGCTCCCAGTGATTGACTCGTGTATTAGCGTTTTGAGACCAAAAACTTTTCACAGACTGTTTTTCTAGGGTACAGCTTTACTTATCACAGTCTGTGTTTTCTTCACTCAGGCCCCATTGCCACTGATTAGAAGGAATAGGTGATTTTGAAAGTTTCTAATCAACAATGGCTACTTGCCTCAATTTGGCTAAGGCATCCTCCTCTGACCGAAGGAAGAATCTTCAAATCACCGATGGCTGGCAGCCCCAAAGGGTGCATAGATGAAGATCCAAGATCAACTTAGGGTATGTTGTGCTGTATATTACTCTACCACATTTCTCCTGGGTCAGCTGTGCGGGGAAGCAGTTGGGTGTACTTACAAATAAAGTTTGAAGGTACCTAGATTTCCATGTACCCATTCAGAGATGCAGAGATGATAACCCTGCCTGTGCCTTTTGAAAAGAGCAGCGGTAGTCATCCTACTTAAGGAGAATCACAAGGGCCTTCCTCCCTTTCAGTCACCTCCTCTCCTGGCCATCTCCCGCCATGGACCCACCCAGACCAAAGCCACTGTATACAGAGACAGCGCCCATCCCTAAGACAAGAAATTGTCTTATGTACTGCCACAGTGACCCTGTTTCATTTCCTAAAGATCAGAGACCAACTCCACTTTGGACTGGTGCAACAAATCCCCAGGACAAAATGGCAAAACCGAAAGCGAAGTTTCGTCCTATGTTTAGTCCCAATTATGAGACACAAATCTTGACATACTCCTGCCTGTGCTTGTGACATTTGACAGGTAAGAGTCTCCTCAAGTCGGGGTTATTTATTTTAAGCTATAAATGTGACATCTTGTGGGTTCTTCAATGTCAATGGATATAGCTATTTAAATACAAATTATTATACTGAAGGTAATATTGTGAAAAAATGAATAAGGCGGGAGCCTGACCTCCCAAGATACAGCTTGAGCCTTTAGACTTAGTAACTCCCAGAAACTTAGAAACCCAAGTTTGAGAAACACTGCATTTAAAATTAAAAGTTGTCCTTTAGAGAACCATTCAGCACAAAGTCGTTCGGGAGGACAAAGGAATACGCCCAGCACTGACATCAGCGAGGGGAAAGGGGTAGGGGGTTGTGTCTGTTCTTGCCTTCCTCCTCTCCTCCACTCCTCCTCTCCCATCCTGCTGCTGTCTCCGAGAAGGGGTGCGGTCCCCGTCACTGTCGTTCCTCTAAAATAGCTGTTGTTCACTCTGTTAAGGCAGGTTTTGTCTTGGGTCTCCTTGGTGGAGTTTTTGCATCCCCCAACGCAGATGCTCTTGCAGCTGACTTCTTTTAAAATCCCCTTTGTGGTTCCCACCACACAAACTCCTGGTGAGGTCCCCTGCCCTCCAGAGAGGGACCCGTCTGTTCACTCAAGCACAGCTCGTTCGTCTGTGCAATATCCTCAGCCCATGAAATCACATACCCTTCCTTCCCAAATGGCATGTTTTTCTGCTGCCCTTCCTCTTTGCGGCGCTGATGGATTAACTCCTGCCAAACTCCGGCCTTTAGAATTCTTAAGGCAAGAGTCATGCAAGAGTCTCTCCACCAGGAGGAGAGAGGAAAAGCCACTCACAGGCTCACATGCACTCACATACGTATGTATTCCTGATGTATGTCAAAGAAAACTTCAAGAAATCTTTATTCCTTTTAGACTGTTGGAAGTTACCGTCCCTGCACTTTATGGATGCAATGAGGATTCTATCACCCACTGTTCTCAGCTGAAATTCTGTGAAAACAGGGAAAGCAACATTCCCTTTCTACTTTACAGGCCTGGAAGTTATCGTAAAGCAAAAATGAGACCGGAATTCTTCATACATAAAGCATTCACTGATACAGAGGAAAAACCATTGGACAAGCAAGAACATCACCATTCACACACTGTCTCCGTGTCTTCCCAGCTGCACTCCTGGGTAAGAGTAGCTTTACCTCAGTAAACTTCCTGTTACTCAGCTAGAAAATGAAAAACACACATATACACATACATCTAGAGTATCTGGGACAGGATATCTAGACTATTTAGAACAATATCTCCCTTATCATCAAATCGAATGCTACAAATTAAAGCATTTTATGAGAAAGACATTGCTAAATCATCACCTCCTTAAATGCAGGGACCACGTCCCATTTCCATTTCCATAGCAAGGGCTCAAATGTTCACCAAATGGATAAGTTTTTGAATGAACTTAAAGTGGAAGACATACTAAGACGGCAAGGATGTGAGTGACACCCAAATACCTCTGCGTCCTAATGCCCAGAACTCGTGACTAGGCTTTGTTGCGTACAGAAAGAGAGTTAAAGTTGCAGATGGAATTAAGATTGCTAACCAGCTGACCTTAAGACAGGAAGAGTGTCCTGGGTTATCCAAGTGGGGCCAATGTAATCTCCAAGCTCTTAAAAGTGGAAGAAACCATGACAGGCTGGGAAATTTTTCAGTGCTTGCCATACCCCAATTTTTCTTTCACCTGCAATGAAATTGATGAAAGTGGTTAATTTTCAGTTTCATTCCTGAAACACAGCCCTACAAGATTCTGTCCCGTGATGGGTATACTCTATCCGTATATGCATGCAACAGCAGAAGGAAACTGAAGCACATGATGTTTTGCCAAATTCTTTGTTGCACAAGTACAAACATGTGCGTGTGTGTGTGTATCCGGCAAATTGCGCATGCCTACCCAGCCACAGCAGTGAGGAGAACTAGCCTGTGGCCCAGAGCTTTCTATCTTTCTTCCCTGCTATACTCAGCATGTCTCTCATCTGCAGACTAGTTCCCATTGTCACAAGCTGGCTGCAGCCTTCTCAGGACCCCATTCAGACACAACAGCACTGAGCAGAAGGAGAGGGACCGTTCATCCGTGTGCCTCTGATAATAAGAGAAGAGCCTTTTCTCCAAGAACCCGAAGGCTTCTCACATCTCACTGGGCAGAAATACAGGGACATGCCCACATCAGATTCAATAACTGACAAGGATACTGGATCGCAATGACTGGCTTAGATCAATTAGAATTTATTGCCGGGGCCTGGATAGTGTGTCTTTCTCAAGTCACATGAGTTGGGGCTACACACTGGATTACAATAAAGGCTCTACAGCAGGAGAAAAGGTAGGAACAGCTTTTAGGTAGGCAAACAAGATTTTTTTTTCTGGTAACACTTCTTGAAACTTCGACATGCTTCCCAACGTGTAAGGAAGAACACCAACTGCAATTGTCCACGGCCGATCTTAGATCATCTCGACTAGCCTATAATGCTATCCCATCCCAGGAAGAGTGTGAAACTTCACTTGAAACGGTGCTAAATTAACTGATTCCATTTAGTCTGCTTTTTATGGGGCTAGAGAAGAAATAAGGTGGGAGCCACAATTCATTTCTTCTGAGAAATTGGGCGATTATAATCACAACCTACTCTGAAAGAACACACACAGTGGCCTGCTATGTACGCTCCCTTTCGTGTATGCCATCAAAGTTTCTGCTGGCCACTTCAGGACAACTCTCAAGACGGCACAAACCTAACAGTAATCACACATTGCTTGTTTTAGATAGAAAAATATATTGTAAAGCAATCTAAGCAATCTTTCATCTAACAAATATTTATTGAGCTCCTATTACATTCTCTTGCCTGGGGCTATATGGTAATAACGATTGGCAAAAACAGACATAATTCATGACCTTGTGGAGCTTGAGTCCAGTAGGGAAGACAGGCAATGTTGGCTAACAATAATAATAGAAGCAAATGTAAAATTATCACTGATAAGTGCCAAGAAATAGATGCAAGGTGGGTCCACAAAGGCACACTCGAGGAGGTAAAGCTGGAGCTTATCTTGTGGGAAGATAGGAGCCAACTTGGTAAGTAGTGGAGGGGCAAGAGAGTAATCCGGATAGAAGGAGCCTCATGTGAGAATATTCTGTGGCAAGAGAGAGCATGGCCAGAGAGGTTAGAGCATAGATGAGTGAGGGAGGTGGTGCAAGAGAAAGTCAGAGTTTAAGGGAGGGGCCAGATCATACAGGCACAGGTGACTTATGTTTAGAAATGGAGTCTTTATCCTAAATAGAAAGGGGAATTTCTGAAGTGTCTTGTCCAAGGGGTGGTATCATCAGATTCATATTCTGCCAGGGTGAAGGTCAGATTGCATACAAGAAGGTCACTTTTAAGGCCAATAATGCAATATACCACGTAAAAAATTGTGTCTAGACTATGGTAGAAACTGATAGAAGAATTCAAAAGATGCTCCAGCGGTAAAGATGTCAGAATCCAGTGGTAGATAGGATGAGAGATAGACTAGCATGTCCAAATGCATGGTGGTACCAGTCAATGCAAAGGGAACGGGGAAATAGGACTTGGGATGGAGGGGCTATCCAAAATACACGAAGGTCTCATACAACTCAATAGCAAAACAAAACAAAACACGGTCTGATCTTAAAATGAGTAGAGGCTCTGAATAGACATTTTTCCAAAGAAGACATACAGGTGGCCAACAGCTACTTGAAAAGATGTTCAACATCACTCATCATCAAGGAAATGCAGATCAAAGCCACAGTGAGATATCACGTCACATCTGTCAGAACCGCTATTAAAAAGAAGACAAGAGATAACAAGTGTTGGTGAGGACATGGAGAAAAGGGCACCCTTGTACACCGTTGGCGGGAATGTACATGGGTGCAGCCACTGTGGAAAACAGTGTGCAGGTTCCTCAAGAAGTTAAAAATGGAACTACCATATGATTCAGCAATTCCACTTCTGGGTATTTATCCAAAGGAAACAAAAGCAGCAACTTGAAAAGATAGATGCATCCCCATGTTCACTGAAGGATTATTTATAATAGCTGAGCTATGGATACAACCTAAGTGTTCATTAATGGATGAATGGATAAAGAAGATGTGATATATAGATATAGATATCCACTATATATATAGAATGTGGGAAGTTATTCAGCTGTAAAAAGGAAGGAAATCTTTCCCATTGCCATGACACGGATGGCCCTTGAGGGCACTGTGCTAAGTGAAATAGCCAGACAGAGAAAAACAAATACTGCATGATCTCACCTATATGTGGAAGCGCAAAACTGGTGACTTCAGTGAAAGGTGTTGAGAATACCTCTGTCGAGCCAGAGGCTACATAGGAGTGGACTGGGCAGTAAGTGGGAGGTGAGGAAGTGGATGCTGTGACTCCAAGTCTTCTCTGAAGGAGTCTGAGGGTGGAGGAGAGAGATACAGAAGGGTAGCTGAAGCAGTGTATGAGAACCAACTCTAGTTATTTTAATGGGAGAGTCTTTAATATATTTAAAAGCTAACAGGAGGATTCAGTGAGAAGTAGAATGAAGTTACAAGACAGAGAAGGGGTTATTAATAGTGTAGTAAAGAACTGGACAAAAAACGGGAAGATGGAATTTGAAATACAAGTGGGGGGACTGGCCATTGAGGAAAGAGAACTCTAAGCTGGGAATGGTAAGAGTAGAGGCCCAGGGTACTGGGAGGAGCAGAGCGTGAGGAACCTGTCTGTGCCAGTGAGGTTCAAAGTAGTGGAAAGTGACGACCACGTGATCTGGAACAAGGGAAGGCTGTGGTCAGAAGGTGAAATGCTGTCATTTCTGCCTCTGGAGGTGAGGTGACGGATGATGGCAAGATGGAAGTTACGACACTGAGAGTGACTATTCACGTGGTGTGCAGAGCACCTGCGTGAGAGAACGCTGGACCGGAGGGGCTGCCATCATTAATTGTACCAACGTTGAGTTGTTGAAACTTCAAATAATGTTAGGATAACATCTTCTCTGATTTACAGGTGCATGTTCTTTAAGAAATATTCCTTTTCCTAACGTCCGTAGTTGTTTCTGGAATAGTCTGTCTTATTTTCTAATTGTATGAAATGGAAATTTAACTTCCAATATACGTGCTAACTTTTCAGATGTTGAGCCTCTTCAGCCCACTAAGAATGGATTATTCTCTATCTCATTTCCTAAAGAGCCATAGGAGGATTAACAGGGTGGAAATTATGCCTAAAAGTCAAGCTTCTTACCTGGTTTTTGGTTCATAACCACTCAATCAGAACCTTTCTTTCCACAGCTTTGCCGTCAAAGTAAATGTTAAATGCTCTGAGAATGCTGTCCAAAATAGTGTAGAAATTGTCAGTGTCAGACTGCGATGAACCACATTCAATTCTCTCAAACTAAAGCCATCTAGTTTTCATAGCAGGGGAGATATTTTATTAGTCTGTTTCCAAGTTTTCCACAAGACAAGCACAGTCATTATGTTAATATAATGGGTTGAACCTTTATCAAATAAACTTAGAGAGCCTAAAATATATGAGTATATAATTAAACTTTGCAGTATTGCTGTTGAGCTCTACAAAAGCTTCTGATACCTCGTACCAAGAAGGTTTACCCAGAAGAACTCTTCCCTTCATATATTCTTCTCCAGATTTGGCAAGAGACAGCTTCCCAGGCACTCACAACAGAACACTTGTTACCTCTGTGAAATGGAAGTTAATGAAAGTAGCTACATCTAGAGCTTTCATTATTGGCACAATTATATGACCACATGAGTATAAGGAAGCATGCCCAATCCCCACTTTGAACACAAAGATTTCAGTCCCAAGATTTCTGTCGAATGTCCCATTTCAGGATTCTGAGCAAGTCCTACATACAGTGGGTCAAGGGAAATCCAGTCACATTTGGTGATGGGGTCGGGGAGGTGCAGAGGGAGGGATGGAAGGAGGGAGAGGGAAAGCGATTGATTTTAGGTCGGGAGACTCTGAGACCAGAAATTCTCAAGTCAACCTGCCCACCGTTATGCTTACCCATGGAAGTAAATGGCTAAAAAGAACAGGAAATACTAGAGGGTAACAACAGGTCAAACCTGTAATTCTCTCCATGAGATTTTCCTCCTAGGCTGAATATCTCCAAACTTAGATCTAGTCCTTATGCATAATTACACACTGTGCATTTTCACTGTATTTAGTAGATTAGTTCTTACTGCATTGGGAACATTGGCCTGGGGCCGTGTTACACTCCTGACGGTTTCCTAGGAAGATATAATGGACATGGGTTACATTTAAAATCTGTCCATAAACATTTTCTTTTGAGTATTGCACCTTCGGTGGTCCCCATAATTCTTACGCAGTGGTCAGCCAGGTGGGCACACAACCCAGACCAACCAATGAGGGTCCTTTGTAGGAATACTGGGAAAGAGACGAATGGCTTCTGAGACTGAGCTATGAAAATCATGAAAGTCTAATGCTGCTGGGACAATCTTCCCGGCACCCTGGACAGATGTGAGGGAGAATGAAGACAACAGAAAAAATAAAAATAGAAAGAGGCAACAGTGGAGCATCTATATGCAGCTGTTTGGAGTCATTCAAACCCTGAACTTTTAAGTCTTAGGCGTTGATAAACTCCCTTTTGCTTAAGCTACTTTGCACTGGGTTTCCATTACTTATAACCCAAAGGGATTGGACTGATGAAGAGGAGGAAAACAGGCGATGAAGGGAGGGTGAGGAGAGGAAGGTCTTAGAACTACAGCTAGACAACAACCTTACAACAGCATTTATGACAGGAAGGTGGCTGGTTCCCCAGCGGTTCCCTTCATTTGTCTTCTGTAGGCCCAGGACAGTTTGCCAAACCAGAATATGTTAACAGAGTTAGGTCAGAGCTGAGAAGTGGGTGGAATTGCCTTCTACTTTTTGCTTCTGCCTTAGGCATGCTTCTCCTTCTCTGATCTCTTCCGTCTCCTTCCTCAAACACACCCTCAGTACACCCCTCACTTCAAAATATCATTTGTAGGAGAGTTCGACGCTCAGCACAGCTGCCATTCTTACCCTCTTTCTCATCCTAGCCTATATTCTCTGCCAACTCATACTCTTGGACCAGACAGGGAACTCCTGGCCAAGACCACTTTACATCTGACTTCTCTTCTCTTTACATCTGACTCAATTTAAGTTTCCCAATGCCTTTTTCACTTGCAAAACCCCCAGAGACACTCCTTTCCCTCCTGTTGAGATTCCAACCATTTAAATCACACCCCTGTAACAAAGGAGGCTTCCATATGCTATAGCATTGGCCTTTACAGCATTTGTTTATTCTAGTACACACACACACACGTAAGCGGATCAAAACATTCGTATGCTAAGGGAAATATAACTTAAAAATGATATGGCCCTTGTATATATTTCAACCTGGAGATTACTCCTTCCTCAGTCTAGTCCACATACACTGGTCCAATGGTGGACCGGATGTCTCAGGTCCACGACAATCAGCACATCACATTCCCCTGCCCTTGGAGCTTGGTTGGTGAGTGGACATATGAGTGATTCCCAGATCTCTAAATAAAGGGCCTGTGTTCCCACTACACTTGAATCTTGAACTCTTCTGGGTCTAGAACTGCCTTAGTCATCTTGCCATAAAGAGAGAGCCTAAAAGTTCCAGGGGACTGTGACAGGAAGCTTGCACATAAACCAGCCCAGTGCGAGGCAGGAGCCGGGGGTCAGATATCAAGCCCTAATGATGTTGTTTGAGCCCAGAATCCAATTGTTCCGAAAGCCAGGCTATCTGGGGACTTTTCAGTTGAATGAGAAAATTTCATCTCTGCCTTAAGTCCTTTGGAACTGTTCTAACACTTGTAAACTAATGTGGAAAACAATTAAAACAGACAGGCTTCATCAATGCCATCTCATCATTCCTGGGCCCTATCCCAAACTCACCAGGGCTTAGAGTCTCACAAGGATGTCACAGCTTCAAGTTGCTTTAAAGGCAACATCACAAAAAAGGTGATCATGGAATGTTTAGCCAAAATCTATTTTGTAGTCATTTTGAGAAATCTGAATATTTTTTATAGGATAATCTAGAAAAACTAGCAGGAAGCAGTTAGATACAATCTGCTTTGATTCTGGGCCTTGGCCATCCAAACTCATAAATGCGTTACAATTCTGGTAACGAAGACAAGACATACATATAGCCAGATCCCAAAGCATGTAAATAGATTTCTAGTATTTATTGCTTTTTAGTTGCTGGCTTATACTCATTTATATGAGTTTGTATGAGAAAATGCTCATAAAATTGCCAGTATGAGGCTTTGAGTTTGAAACTTACTCTGTAATTTAACATTTGTGAGCAAAATTACTGCAATATTCCCCCTTATTCATTAGTCACTCCCTCCACATTGAAGCTTTGTGACAAGCAATGCATATTATCAACCTTATTCCACCTACAAATTCTTAGTTAATGCAGTAACTCTAGTCTTACAGTCTATGAGCCTGTATGTGAGGGAAAGTTATAACCAAACGTCACCCAACAGCTTGTAATCTTGAAAAAAATGTAAAAAAAAAAGAAAAACAGCAGTGTCAAGCTTTTAAAAATGGGAAACTGGTGCCATCTTGTGGTTAAGAAGAAGTAAAACTAAAAATTTTATCACACTTTTTTCAATATATTAAAGAATCATTGCCAAAACCAGGCCCACCTTAAACAATCGTTTCCCTCCGTGTTCTGAAATTCCCAGAGAAAGCCTCTTTATTCCTCCTTTAGAATATTGTTCATGTGGAGAGTTTTCCTTGACAATCAGACTCATTGCCATCTCAGCCAGGAAAATCTAATCTCCTGAAAAAATAGTTTCCATGATTATACTTTGGTGTTTGAATCAGAGACAGATCTTAATTCTGAATACTAAGATAATGCATTCAGGAAAAAAGCTTTAAAATATTTTTTAGGCATTAACATGGTAATCAGCAAATGTCTTTGAGAGATAGTTCCAAGCACTAGAAACAACACGTGACTTGATTTTTTAAGAGTCCATGAAAGTACAGGTTGACTTCCAGAAAACAGAGTGCTATAAAAAGAAGTGTTAAAATCCTTCCCAGGAATGTCTGGACTGACCAAAGAAATATGATGATCATGAGCCAAAATGTCACCCCAAATGTCCACATCTTATACACTAGACTGAAGGAAAATGCCATGAGCTAACTAACATGCATCCTTACTTTGAATATAAAATGGTGCCATGGAAAGCAGAAGCAGGCCTTCTTCTGCATTATAAATGCAATCTGATACATCCATGGACATATCAGTCCATGAAGACTAAAGGGATCTCCCAATGAGCGATAATATTTGGGTGGTGTGCATTTATATTAGCATATAGGACCTCCTAGTGTAAGTTGATATAGTAATTTAAATAGATTGTTTAAATTTAATAATATACCTCAATAAGAAACACATTGGTACTTTATAGGACTACAAAGTAAATATACAGGGGTGCCTGGGTGGCTCAGTCAGTTAAGCATCTGCCTTCAGCTCAGGTCATTATCTCAGGGTCCTTGGATCTAGCTCCATATTGGGCTCCCTGCTCAGCCAGGAGCCTGCTTCTCCCTCTCCCTCTCCCCCTCCCTCCCCCCACCGTTCATGTACTCTCTTTCTCTCAGATAAATAAATAAAATCTTTAAAAAAAAAGAAATTTGTAAATATACAAATTTGTACTACTTGACTGGTGGAATTATTGATAGGAACAATGAGAATAGAAATAGTAGTGGACTTTGAGGATGATTGTGGAGGTGACCACAGCAAGAAGAGAAAGAAAGAATTGAAGAGTGAAAGAGCCAGTGAGGGGAGAGAGAAGGAGAGCAAGAAGATATTACCTAAGCACGGGGTAAAATGGTTGTGTGGTGATCATCTGTGGCTGAGCAAATAAAGAGTAGTAACAGTAAACGCCATTTGTTGAACACTCACCATATGCCTGGTAGAATGTGAAGGTCTGATTGTGCAATATTGTATTTAATCATCTTTCAAAAAGAAAAAAAATAGGTAAACTTCCTAACACTACTAGAATTAGATGACTAGGTGGGATTTTTCACAGAATTTTTCTTTAACTTCAAAATTCCAGAGATGGCTTTTAATAAAAATGACATTCTTCATCAGAGTCTGGCATGGTGTCCATGCATTCACTCAACAAATATACCAGACTTTTTTTTAAAGGAGAGGCTGAAAGATTTCTAAATATTCTAAAGTTGGAATAAAATGGCCATATAAGCACAAATTTTTGAAATCTCTCTCTTTTTTTTTAAAGATTTATTTATTTAATTTAGAGAGAGAGAGTAAGCAGGAGGAAGGGCAGAGGGAGAGGGAAGGAGAGAATCTCAAGCAGACTCCCCACTGAGCTTGGAGCCTGACGTGTGGCTCAGTCCCACAACCCATGAGATCACGATCCATGAGCTCACGACCTGAGCCGAAATCAAGAGTCAGATGCTTAACCAACTGAGCCACCCAGGCACCCTTCTTGAAATCCCTTTTGAAATCACTCTTGCAAGTGAATGACATGAACTTCAAGAGTAAAAACAGTGAGAAACAGGTCTTCCATGATATAACTTCCACGATGAAACAAACAAACAGAAACCGGTCCAATCTTATACCACAATCTGGCACCCAAGTAAGGCCAGGAATGGAAAAGTGACTACCTTTCCAGGGAAGAGTATGTGAAGTAGCAGTAAGTGGGGAAATTCTGGAAGACCCCAGAGTGCCAGCAGGTCAGGGGTAGAAAGAGCCTAGGTGGTTTCCAGCCTCTTTCCCTGCTGGCAGGAAAGGGTCCAAGGCCTACCCTTGGAAGAGCCGCCAAATTTATCTTCCACTTTAGCCCAAGGAGAAAACGCTGAAGGGCCACAGTCCAATCACCGTTTTTACGCTCCTGGCTGTGGAAGTAGCAGTGATTCAACTAAGAGAGGAAAATCCAGGACTGTTTTTTTCACATTTGAATGTGTCTGTAATCCAGCTACTTAAAAAATCTACGGCAAAAGACATTTTCCGTCTCCCAGATGGAAGAGTAAGTGATAATACAATCATCATTTCTTGTACTTTTCCTTCACCTTTGAATAGAAGGTGCTCCATTTTTTAAAATTTTATTCTAAATGTAGGTCTCTGGTTATTCTTTTTAGGTATTGTCTAAAAATTACTCCATGAGGCATTATTAGCATAGAGCTAATATACATTTATCACAGTGAAGAAAATATTTGTTGTAAGAAAATAACTGCCCTTCCATTCTCTTTTGTGGATCTTTCTGAGACGTTCTGGGACCTTTCTTACTGCTAAAAGAATGAGATTTTTGCTCTAGGCTCTGAAGTGGGACAGAATTGTATATTAATTGAATGACCTCAATGGCCATTTATGAATTTAAAGATGAATGTTCACTTCTGTTCTATTTCCTATTCCAAATTTTGCCCAGCTGTATTGTCCAACATGGCCTCTCAGAGTTTCTGCAAGAGATTAAAATAACAACATTAAAATATTAAAATCAAATCAAATATTCCAAATTAAATTAAAATATTCCAAAAATCATGTCAACATATCATGATACTCCAAAATTAAATAAACCCTCCTCCCATTATTAATTTCCCAGCAATATAATTAAAAGATATAAATCTTAAAAATTTAGGGGAACCTGGGTGGCTCAGTCGTTAAGCGTCTGCCTTCGGCTCAGGTCATAATCCTGGGGTCCTGGGATCGAGACGCACATCGGGCTCCCTGCTCCGCAGGAAGCCTGCTTCTCCCTCTCCCACTCCCCCTGCTTGTGTTCCTGTTCTCACTGTGTCTTCCTTTGTCAAATAAATAAATAAAATCTTTTTAAAAAATGTTAAAAATTTAAAATCCAAAATCTTTTAGTTACAGTCCCAAAGGGCTGACGCGTGAAAAAATCCTGCTGTCCCTGGGCATTATGAATCCAAGAAATTAGAGTCCCAAATCTCAGTTTAAAGTCTCAAATCATTCTCCCCAACTTCTCACTCTGCTCAATTTCAGCTGGATGAATTTTCCATGTCTGCATTCTTTAAGCAGCTGAAGCCTGGACTGTCTTTCTCTAGAGTGGCAGCAGTTCAGGACTTCAGAAATTGTGTTTGTTCACTGCTACACAGTTCAGCAGGCTCACTGTGAAGGATCTAAAGCATGCAAAATTACACAGCAATTGTTTGTCACACCTACACATTCAAAAAAATAAGGCAATCCCCAAATCTTAGTATAGTTATCCCAAACATAATTATGTTCCAAATCTCAGCACTTAGTGTTGTCAAAAGCCATAATAGAACCTCAAAAGAATCTGAAAAATATTTCTTTCAACTTTACTAGTCAACCTATGTTGCTTGCCTGGGATCCATGAACATGACCCTAAAAACCAATTAGGATTGCACAAGAATGTTCATAGCATTATGCCTAACAGCCAAAAAAAAAAAAAAAAAAAAAAAATGTAAACAATCCAGGGGTGCCTGGGTGGCTGAGTCAGTTGAGTACCCAACTCTTGCTTTCAGCTAAGGTCCTGGTCTCAGGGTCACTAGATTGAGCTCTGCTAGGCTATGCGCTCAGCGGGGAGTCTGCTTCTCTCCTTCTCCCTCTCCCGCTGACCCTCCCCACCACGCTCTCTCTCTTTCAAATAAGTAAATAAATCTCTTTAAAAAAATGTAAACAATCGGGGCGGCTGGGTGGCTCAGATGGTTAAGCGTCTGCCTTCGGCTCGGGTCATGATCCTGGGGTCCTGGGATCGAGCCCTGCATTGGGCTCCTAGCTCAGGAGGGAACCTCTTTTCTGCCTCTACCCCTGCTCGTGTTCTGTCTCTGTGTATCTCTCTGTCTCAAACGAATAAATAAAATCTGAGGGGAAAAATGTAAATAATCCAATGCCATCAACTGATGAATGGATAAACAAATGTGGTATATCCATGCAATGAAAAATCATTCAGCTGTCAAAACGAATGGGAGTTGCTACATGCTATGATATGGATGAACCTTGAAAATATTATGCTAAAGTGAAAGTCAGTCACAAAGGCTACACACTGTATGATTCCATTTATATGAAATGTCCAGAATAGGCAAATCGGTAGAGATAAAAAGTAGATTCATGGTTGCCAGGGGGTGCGAGAGAGAATTGTGATTGACTGCTAATAGGTGTGGGGTTTCTTTTTGGTGTGATGAAAATATTCTGGACAATATTCTTTTTTTTTTTTAAGATTTTCCTTTATTTTTTGACAGAGAGAGAGACAGCAAGAGAGGGAACACAAGCAGGGGGAGTGGGAGAGGGAGAAGCAGGCTTCCCGCGGAGCAGGGAGCCCGACGCGGGGCTCGATCCCAGGACGCTGGGATCATGACCTGAGCCGAAGGCAGATGACTGAGCCACCCAGGCACCCCTATTCTGGAATTTGTTAGTGGTTTTAGTTAAGGGTAAACAGGTAATAGTAATAGTTAATATACCAAAAATTACTGATATGTACACTTTTAAACCATGAATTTTATTTATATATATAATATTTATTCATTCATTCATTTATTTTTAATCTCAATCATTTCATTTTTTAATTTTAATTCCAGTGTAATTAACATAGTGTTATATTAATTTCAGGTGTATAATATAGTAATCCAACACTTCTATACATTACTCAGTGCTCATCGTAAGTGTGCTCTTAATCCCCTTTGCCTATTTCACCCAACCCCCCACCCAACTCCCCTCTGGTAACCATCTGATTGTTCTCTAGAGTTAAGAGTCTGGCTTTTGTAAACGAGTCTTTTTATATCTCAGTTTTTAAAACCCTTGGGAGAACCTCTCAAAAGACGTTAAACTGGAAACCATGAGATTGACCACTTTTGTGGGACCAGGGTGTAGGAGGGGCTGGGATTCACTCATTTCTTTTCTCAGGGATTGTCATTTGAGATATTCCTGTCTCTCTCTTTTTTTTTTTTCCTTAAAATTTGCAATGGAAGCAGTCCCAGGCATCAGATCCTGAGAAGAAGCTCTTCCCTTTCAGCATTTTCACTCAAGTTTAGACTTCCCCTTGAGTGCCATTTTTCTGCATTGGTGCGGGCTCCGACTTGGCGACGTAGCCTGCACTCTCTCCCATGAACTGGTATTTTTGGTCCTGAGCCACAATGGCGGCTGCCACTCGCTGTGGAATTTCTTAGGGCTGTGAACCCAGCTTCCCAGGGAATGTTCATCCCCAGAACTGTTTCAGCTGGAGAACCACTTTCAGCAAGTTCCTGAAATAAAGGGGCTTTTGATGAAGTGCGCCTCTAGAGGCCTCATGGGACAAAGCCCTGTGTCATTTCTACTCAAAAGAGACCGTGCATCCTAGGATTTGAGATGTTACAGGCTCTGTATATCAAAGTGGGGAATGATTCTTAAAGGTTGTTTATAAACCATGTATATCCATGGCTTAGCCCCTCCATAAGTTCCTCCCTTGGCTCTGAATTCAATTCAAAACAGCATAAAGAGGGGCGCCTGGGTGGCTCAGTCGGTTAAGCGGCTGCCTTCAGCTCAGGTCATGTTCCCAGGGTCCTGGGATCGAGCCCCGCATTGGGCTCCCTGCTCTGCAGGAGCCTGCTTCTCCCCCTCCCACACCTCCTGCTTGTGTTCCCTCTCTCGCTGTGTCTCTCTCTGTCAAATAAATAAATAAAATCTTTAAAAATAAAATAAAATAAAAGCAGCAAATAATTATCCCCAGTCAAGATGCTCTCATCCATTTGAGTGAATCCTTGCCTCAGATGCACTTGTTACTGAGGCCCTGATGGCCCACTGTCTGCAGAGACCCTGGAAAGCTATTAAATACCAGTGTCACTCAAAATGAAACTGTAGTCATGCAAATTCTAAAGCCAGCCCCTACGAGGCACCATGACCACCCACCATTAGCTCAAGACCACCATCTAAAACAACCACTTACTTCCCTGTGGTCAAAGTGGCCATAAATTACAGTGACTCACCAATGTCAAAATCTCATGTTGCCTAGGACTTTAAGTGTTTGCCAGGGGTCATGAGAAGTTAGAAAGAAAGAAGAAATTATTACAATCTCACTGCACAAAATGGATCGCTGCAAACTTCTAAGGACATGAATCCTCATGGCCTGGCTCTGCAAAAGCCACAGTCTGAATATCAGTTTGTTCCTGATACACAAAAAGAAATAGATAGCTTATCTGTAACTTCCTACATAACCCCAAAGCCTTCAAACCTTAACCAAATACAAAGCTCTCTCTCTCTCTATAATGATCTCAATGGCTTTAAAAATCTACATCAAAATCCTACACTCCAAAACAGAATACACAAAAATGGTAATAACAACTGTCTTTAAGTGATTGGATGATGAGTGGTTTTTATTTTTGAATTTTAATCTCCAAAGTTTTTCTATAAAAATTACGATTATTTACACAGTCAGAAAACTGCCTAACTGCCTCTATGTCATGGAAGAACCACACTTCCCGCTCTCACCTCCAGAAGCCAAGGGATCATTATAATTCCGACACTTTCTAGAAAGTGCTGTAGCCTCCTGACATTGGAACGAGTCTGGATCTCCCAGTTGTATCCCCACTAGCCCAGTGGCCTCTATTTGTCCCATGAAGTTCTGGGGTTTAACATAGACTCTCTGAAATTATAAGCAAAACAAAAATAAAGCTAAGTGGCCAAACATTTGGTTTTTGTCTTCATTTACCAGATAGCCAGTAAGCTCACAAAAGCCTTGACTGTCTTCCAGAGAGAGTCGCGGAGAATAGACAACACGCCACAGTTTCACCTTCACTAGCTAAACAAGTCCACGAGATGGGGCTGTGATCATTTTCAATTTAGAACACTAGCTGTACTAGAAGAAATCTGAGCAGGCATTAAACGGATGTTTACTGTCATGGTGAAGTCTATAAAGATACATTTTAAAGTTAAAAGAATGTTTGACCGAACTAAATCAACTCCTAGCATGATGAAAAACATGCCCGTATATGCAAGTACACAGCCCCCATCCCTGGAACCAACACTTGGCAATGTTTATCAATGTATGGGTTAAAAAAAAAAAAAAAAAAGTGAGCCATCTCCCCATCACCTAGTAAGAAAAGCAGTTGAGGCAATAATTTGAAATTCCCTTCCCTGCACTGCACGGGTAAACCAGCGCTCCTTCTTCTCAAGGGTCTTGAAGGAGAGGAGAGTGTCAGGGGCCTGCTTCCAGCCATACTGTCTCCTCTTCCTCATCTCTCAGACCCTCCTCAACTTTTCCCACCAAGCCACGGACACTGCTTTTGCCCTCCTGGTTACCAGATTCGATGGGTACTTTCTTGCCCTCAACCGCATTCAATATGGACCCCACTTTCTTTCTGCCTTCACATAGTCCTGGGTGCTCCTCCCTTTTGGACAGTTTCTCCCTGGCTCCTTGGCTGGCTTCCCTCACTGCTGAAGCAATGAAGGTTGCAGTACTTCAGAACTCAGTTCTGGTCCTCTTCCCCATACAAACTCTCTGCGAGTGACTTCGTCCAGTTACATAGCTTTAAAGACCATATACTTACACTGATTTATATTTCCGGGGCAGACTTTCATCCACGTTCCGGTCTCATGGACCAAACTGTCTACTCAAAACTTCCAACTGGATATCTATCGAGCATTTCAACATTACTATGTCCCTAATGGAATATTCCCTTTTTTGCTCCCCTTCCCACCTCAATATGTTCCTTTCTCTTTGTTGCCATCTCAGCAAATGATACCATTACATACTCAACTGTTCAAGCCCAAACCTAGGAGTCATCCTTGATTACCCCTTTCCTGGGCCTCCCATTCCAGTCTAGCACTGACTAGTTGACGGAAACCTCAAAAAATATCTTATCTCTACCTTAGTCCAAGCTATCCACGTACCTTCCCTGGAAAATTACAACCGCCTTCCGAATGGTCTTTCAATTTACATTCTGGCCTCCTTACGTTCCAAGAGGCAGAGTTTAAAAACATAAATTCACATAGTATCACTCTATTGCTTAAAATCTTCCAATGACGGGCGACTGGGTGGCTCAGTCAGTTAAGTGTCTGCCTTTGGCTCGGGTCGTGGTCCCCGGGTGCTGGGATGGAGCCCTGCATCGGGCTACCTGCTCAGCGGGAAGCCCGCTTCTCCCTCTCCTCTCTGCTCCTGCTCTTGCTATCTGTCTCTCAAAGAAATAAATAAAATCTTTAAAAAAATCTTTCAATGACATCCTCTCATACTTACAATACAAATTGTTAAAGAGAGTCTACAAAGCACCCTGTATGATCTAGTTTCCAATTTCATCTTCTACTATATATCCGTGTATTTGATTCTTTTTTCTATCTCTTTGTTACCTCAGATCTTTGCACTTTCCCCTTTTATTTTGGAAAACTATTTCTCAGACTCTTTGGCTCTTTCTCTGGCTGGCTTCCTCCCCTCCTTCAGGTCTTTCCTAATGAAAGTAGCCTATAAACATACATTAGTTACTCTCGGTTGCATCACATTGTTTTCTTATTTGTCACAGCAGTTATTACAATCTGCAATCATCCTGTTGTCTGTGCCTAGCTTACTGTATATAAACCTGGCCAGACCATCCACCTACAAGGTCCTTTATCTTCTTGATCTTCATGCTTTTGTTCCTAATACCTACTATAACAAGCCACAAAGTCAATCGTCAATATACATTAACTAAATGAATTAATTACATATCCATAACACAGAAAACTAAAAAACCATTACAACTTATTTTTTAGAAGTATTATTTTATAATAAAAAATAAGTTCACAAAATAATAGACAAAGGTGTTTGTTGTAATAAAACATCTAAATGGATAATTGGTCTATTACACCTCAATACAGCTAGAAAAACATAAATATATAAAGACGGTTGCATAGGGGCACCTGGGTGGCTCAGTCGGTTTAGAGTGTGACTCTTGGTCTCAGCTCAGGTCATGACCTCATGGTCCGGAGATCAAGCGCCATGTCGGGCTCTGCACTCAGTGTGGCGTCTGCTTGAGTTCCTCTCTCCTTCTCCCTTGGCCCCTTCCCCACCTCACTCTCTCTCTCTTTCTCTCTCTCAAATAAATAAATAAATCTTTTTAAAAAGAGAGACAATTGTATAGAAAAGAGTAAAAGGATGTTGAAACTGACAGTAGTGCTTTATGAGGATGGGATTTGCAATGGACCTTTGTTTTCTTCTTTATCCTTTCCTCAATTTAGTTTTTGTAATTAAAGGTATAATTTTTACATACAAAAAAATTTTAAAGGAAGAAAAGGAGAACTAGGAAGAAGAAGGCAAAGAAGAGCTGTTAATCATTGTATTTTCATCTCCCATAATAGTCATCAATTCTTCAAGACAGCAGCATTAAGGTTGAAGATACTTTGACTAAAGGTTGACTCCGATTGCATCCAACACTACGTCAAGGGAGTAAACAAAAAGCTGAATTTATTGCTTGCAAAGCAAGGGAGAGAACCATCCTAGTTAGGAATCGTCTCTCTGAGCAAAGCAGAAAACGAATCTTCAATGGGGTTTTGGATGTGTGAAGTTCTACTCACAGTAGAGTGAGCATTTAGAGATTGATTGACCTTTAGCTGTGCAAGTGTAGCTACTGGAACACACCTGTTTTGATTTACTGACTTCCAGAAGCCTGGGGCTGCCACTGATTTGCTAGGTCTTAGATGATGTGTTTATTGATGTAAAGTTATCATTAATCAATTGGACAGGTTTAAAACCAGTTCTGGTGGTTACTTTCCGCCATAGCCAAAGAAAAAGAAAAGAAAACTTTCACCCTTAGTAACCTCTATCTGATTCCTCTCTGCCAAACCTGCAGGAATTGTCCACATCGCATCGCTATTGTCGATTCCCCTTGAAGTGAGGTTTTGTTTGTAGAGGATTGGTTCTCAGTTTGAGAATCGATTAGCGTGATTTAATCCTGTTTTTGTCTTTGTAACACTTGTTGAATCATTTGTCAGAACAGTGGCTGTGCAGAAACACTTTAGATTCTGGACAGGAGACATTGATTATGAGACACTTAAAAATAACTAAAAGTATTATAAAAAGAATAAAAAGCACATGGGGCACCCCGAGTGGCTCAGTCAGTTAAGCATCCGACTCTTGATCTCAGTTCAGGTCTTGATCTCAGGGTCGGGAGTTCAAGCCCTACATGGGGCTCCTTGCTTGGCAGGGAGCCTGCTTCTCCCTCTTCCTGCCACTCCCCGTGCTGGCTTGCTCTCTCTCTTTCTCTCTTTCTCTCATTCTCTGACAAATAAATAAATAAAATCTTTAGAAAAAAATTTTTGAAAGAAAGTAGGAATTCAAAAATAGCATAAGGAAAATATTGTTAATATTTGTATAACGTTAGGAATAGGGAAAACTAAGTAAGACTCCAAAGGCAGAATGTTAAAGGGAAAGACAAATCAATTTATCCACATCAGAATTCCAACTATTTCTTTTTATAAAAAATAGAAAACCTCACAAATGAAAACACAAAGGAAAAGAATTTTCAAAATGCATGCCATACCATAGTCTCCATGTAATGGAGAGACTATTCTTAGTTCTAGTGAAGCCTAAATATATCCTTGGGCCTCTGGACTACTACTGGCTTAGTATTCCCTAGAAAATTCAAGGCTAGTAAATGTACACAAACTTATGAAATAGAAGCATGTTATTACTTTTAGCTCTCGTTAAATTTACTAAAATTTAATGCAGTGCTTGGCATAGAGTGAGATCTTAACTGGTATTAAATGTAGTATAGCATAGTAGTAAAATGCTTTAGAATTAGGCAATTTATTTGTATTTATATGTATTTGTATGTAATTTATATGTAAATGTAATTTTATTTACATATTTATAAAATTTTTTTAAAAGTAGGCCCTATGCCCATGAGGGGCATGAACTTATGACCCCAAGATCAAGAAGTTGCATGCTCTACCAAATGAGCCAGCTGGTGTCCCTAGGCAGTGGTGTTTTAAAAACTTTGTATTCTTGTAAGCCATTAGTTTTCCCTCATTTAAATTTAAAATCTATATATTTATTTTAATTGTGTAATTACTTACCATCATATTTGTCCAAGAACACTAGCCCAACAATAAAAACAATAGGGATGAGGGGCGCCTGGGTGGCACAGTCGTTTGAGCGGCCGACTGGGTTTCAGCTCAGGTCGTGATCTCAGGGTCGTAAGACAGAGCTCCACCTTGGGCTCCATGCTCAGTGCAGAGTCTGCTTGAAATCTCAAGCAGAATCCTCTTTCCCTCTCCCTCTGCCTCTCCCACTTGTGCTCTCTTTCTCTCTCTAAAGTAAGTAAATAAAATATTTAAAGAAAAAAACAATAGGGATGAGAATCTCTGCTAAGTAAACCAATTACCTTCCTTTGTATGTGAAACCAATTAAGTAAATTCTTCAGATAATCTCTTGGTATTTACGAAAAATTCTGACTACTAATTTATTTTTAGTGGAATTTTGTACAGATTACTCAGATAAAGAATCAACAATGACCAAATGATTGGAAAAGTGCTAAATCTAATAAATCTTACATTTTGGTCAGTAAAGACTAACTTTTTATTTTAATTAAAAATTTTAGATTTAGCCTTCACTAATTAAGTGAGTTACTATAGGGAATGTTTACTAACATTCAAATTTAAATGTTAAGTTAGTTTAAAATGTCAATTTAATATTAATAAAAGTTGTCTGAAATTTTCAGGAAAAAAATACATAAAACATTGGTTACATTTAACACAAGTTTGATGGATCCTGTTTATAATCTTGTACTTCTATTTTCACACTGATTCCTCATGATGCATGAATTTAGAAAAAAAATCTACAGACTGTGGTCACTCTCTGCTTTTTCAAGTCTTATTTGATTGTTCTTCCAGAAAAAAATTTAAGGTTTGCAGAGCTGCTCCTGGATCAAGCAGCTTGATTAGAGGAATTTGAAACTTTAGATCATGAAAGAGCTTACTCTGAACTGTCACAGCCGGTAATGCCTAATGATGTAAGCAAGGTGGACGTGGTAAAGTCTTCAAGGTTCGTATTCACAAATGTACTAGCTAAAGAAGTAATAGACTCATCTGTTGATATCTGAGATGGATAATGAGGATAAGCCATGTAAGAATCTTCCAGAAAATTGAATTCATCTTGGAAAGCTTTTGGGAAATGAATTCTGAGAGATGGAATTTGGGGAAAGTTTTCCTGTAATTTCCTGAAATTAAATTTGATTATAGCTTGTTGAGAATTATTCAGTATTAAACATTTTTTCAAGGTGCTCATGGATTTCTGGTTGTTGAAGAGTAAGTACTCCTTTGGTGGCTAAAACACTTTGAAGATGGTGTTTGTGTAGCAGCAATCCAAGATTCAAGGCTCCCCAAGTTAATTGTCCACTGAGACCATACTTCCCAGGTAGTGACAGAACACATCTAGTGAAGATTTAGCAGCAGTACGGTTGGCTTGCGTTGCATTCCCAATACAGGCAGAAACAGATGAACAGCACACAAAGTAATTAAGTGCCTGCCCTCTGGTTGCAAGGTGAACATTTACTTTCCAGATACTTTGGGATTTAACACTTTCTCAAACTGAGACACATTGAGACCCCTAAGGGGCCCGTCATCCAAGACCGCAACACTATGTAATACACTTTTGATTTCATTCTTTGAGAAGATATTTCCTATTGCATTTATTGCCTTTTCCATCTCAGAACGAAAACCGACATCACAACAAAAGCTGATAATCCTGCTTTCTTCATTCTAACTTTCCAGAAATTGCATTTCTTTCAACTGCTCAGAAGTTGGATTTTGTCATGAAAGAATTGCAACAGAGCCACTTCCTTTCTGTACAATAAACTTCCCAGTTTCAAATCCAAGGACAGAGAGCCTCCTTGATACAACATGCACCGCATTTACTTTAAAAAGTTTCCTCTTTGCTCTACACATAGGTATTTGTGAAAGTTGACATTCTGGAACATTGACTTCTAACACAGCAAGGGGGGGGTGGCCACACGTGTGAAATATGAAGACAGAAGAGGATTTGCCAGTGTATTTTATTGAAAAAGAGAGCAAGCTAAATTTAAATTATTTTTCAAATTTACTACTTTTAACCAATTACAGATCTATTGGATGTTATCAGACATGATTTCTGTAAAAGCTGGCTAAGATTTAGAATGTGGATCTGGACATGATTGTGACCATTACGCAGTAATTGCTATAGAAATTCACACTGGCTTTGGCCATAGGAATATGGCATCTCAGAGGCGAGGAAAGTCAGTGAGTGTTTCTTTGAAGAGTTCCCCTGGAGAGGGGAGAAAAAATAAGCGCCTGGCAGCATTCTACCTTTTGCCATGGAGCAGCAAAGAGGGAGAGAAGAGTGCCCTAGCCCCAGCCTACTTCCGTAGCAGCTAAGGTCAGCACCTCACCTAGAACTGATCCTGGCTGTGGGAAGATAACAGCAAGCATGGAGAGACATTTGGCATTTGGTAATATCTAGGTGAGAATTTCCAAGCTCTTGTAAAGTATGATGTACATGGTACATTTCTAAATACTGAAAACTTCTTGCTGTGAAAGCACATGATGTCAGGAATTAAGACCTGTGGTGATGCCACAACAGGAAAACAGGTGGCAATGTGATCACCCATCTTCACTTCTTTAACATCCTTGCCTATGGCTGTTTCTGGACCACTGAAGTTCACAGTGCAGTAATTTATGTTTCTCCATTTTGTCATCAGCCCAATATAAAAGATCGCCAATATATCAGCTGGAGGTCTTCACAGGAAAATAATCTGAGTGAACACATATTTTATCAGTCTCAGCTTCCACAACTGTCACCATCAGCTGTCACCTCTACTACACTGTAGGATCTGAGGTGTAGAGAGTAAACAATTCAGAGTTCTGGTTGCCTTTGTGAGGTTTGCTATTTATTGTAAAGCCTCTCAAAGAAAGTACACCTGATTTCAGGAACGGGTATTCTCCCCTGATCAATAGGGAGTTTTGGATAATCTTTCCCCTTACATTTAATAAAAGCTTCTGCAAAACTTGTGTTGTCGGGCTTTTATCACTAATATCTACCATCTGAAATGTGACGCGTGGCACTTCATTCAAAGTCATGCCAGAGAGAACAAATCCTGGATTAATGTGATCCACATTTCTTACTGTTACATAGTGATTACTGTCACAGTATAAGCAGCACTTTGGTCTTTTAAGGCACAAATAATTTGATGAAATGCCTCACAGCACTTTGAGAGGTACTGAAGAAGTATACCTGGAATCTCTTCATTTCGTTGTGTAATTCCTCATATGCATAAAAGATGACAGAAGTCTTTTATTTCAGTTTTTATCATATCACATACTCTCATCTCAGGATGTTGGCTTGTTTCCCATTCCTGAAACCTAATATACTTGGAGTCATAAGGCAAATACTTTGTAAACTGTTGAGTTATTCCAAATGTGTCAGCTAGAACTAGTAATGGAAGCACTTCACCCGCATACCCAAGCATCTCAGTGTGTGATATGTGTTTCCAGTGTTTTCTGGAAGAAAGTTATCATTAGAATTTTTGTTTACTATACATGAACCCAATCTCTTCTAGTCTTGCTAAATGGTAACCATATTTGTCCACAAAAAAGGCCACACACTTCAAAGTAGTTTTCTTAACATTTGATGACCTTTATGTATATTCATTTCCTCTTCCAGATTTTTGGAAACTGTCAATTTGCCTATCTTTGATGAAACACCAGTTTTTCCTCTATTTTTTCTGTCTCTTGTGGCCATGACAACTGTCATTTGTAAGCTATAGTCTAACAGCACTGAATGTATATGATAGTCAAACATTTCTCTCTACAGACCTTTATTAATTTTGATGGTTGTTATGCTTTCCATTACCTCATCAGAAAATAAAATCGAAGGCAGCTAACACACAGAATAAGGCAGAGACTTAGCCAAAAGGCCAAAACAGAGGAATTTATCCCAAATAAAAAAACAAGATAAAGACCATGGCCAGAGATCTAAGTGAAAGATAAAAGTAACATGACTGATGGAGAATTTAAAGCAACAATCATAATGATACTCACTGAGCTTAAGAGAAAAAGACATCAGTGAGACCCTTACAACAGAGATAAAAGAGTTAAAAAAGAATCAGAGGGGCGCCTGGGTGGCTCAGTTGGTTAAGCATCCAACCCTCGCTTTTGGCTCAGGTCATGATCTCAGGGTCGTGAGATAGAGCCCCACGTCAGGCTTTGAGTTCAGCGAAGAGTCTACTAAAAGTTTCTCTCTCCCTCTCCCTCTGCCCCTCCTCTCTCTTTCTCTCTCAAATAAATAAATCTTTTTTTTAAAAAAAAGGAAAAGAAGAATCAATCAGAGAAAAAGAATTCAATAAACAAGATTGGAAATAGAATTGATGCAGTGAATAGCAGGCTGGAAAAAGCAGAAGAATGAATTAGTGATGTAGAAGATAAAATAATGGACAATAATGTAGCTGAACAAAAAAAAAAGAAAGAATGAGAAATATGCAACACGAGAATAGACTTAGGGAACTCAGTGACTCCATCAAAAGTAGTAACATTCGTATTGTAGGAGTCCCAGAAGAAGATGAGAAGGAAAAAGGGGCAGAAAATTTATCTCAAGAAATAATAGCAGAAAACTTCCTTAATCTTGGGAAGGCAACAGTCGTCCAGATCCAGGAGGCACAATGAATGCCCATGAAAATCATCAAAGGCAGGCCAACACCAAGACATATGGTAATTAAATTTGCAAAATATACTGATAAAAAAAATCTTAAAAGCAGCAAGACCAAAGAAGTCTTTAACTTACAGGGGAAAACCCGTAAGGCTAGCTGAAGATTTCTCAACAGAAACTTAGCAAGCCAGAAGGGAGTGGCATGATATATTCCAAGTGCTGAATGGGAAAAATCTGCAGCCAAGAATATTCTATCCACCAAGTCTATCATTCAGAATAGAAGGACCGATAGTTTCCCAGATAAACAAAAACTAAAGGAGTTCGTGACCACTAAACCAGCCCTACAAGAAATATTAAAGGGGACTCCTTGAGTGCAAAGGAGAGACCAAAAGTGTCAAAGACAAGAAAGGATCAGAGAAAATCTCCAGAAACAATGAAAAGCAAGTAATAAAATGGCAATAAATACATATCTATAAACAATAACTTTGAATCTAAAAAGACTAAATGCTCAAATCGAAAGACATAGGGTGGCAGAATGGATAAAAAAGGAAAAAAAGGAGTCATCTATATATCTATATGCTGCCTACAAGAGATTCACTTTAGACCTAAAGACACTTGCAGATTGAAAGTGAGGGGTTGGAGAAACATTTATCGCACAAACGGATGTCAAAAGAAAGTCCAAGTAGTAATATTTATATGGGACAAACTAGACTTTTTTGTTCTGGTATTGTTTTTTATCCTGCTTTGGTATCAGGGTCCTACTGGCCTCATGGAATGATTTTGAATGTGCTCCCTCTATTCCACTATTCGTAAGATTTTGATTAAGATTGTCATTAATTGTTTGTTTGGTTTTAATGTTTGGTCGAATTCACCAATGAAACATGTGGTCTTGGTCTTTTCTCTGCTGGGAAATTTTTGATTCCTAATTCAACTTACATTCCTGTCATTGGTCTAAGAAGATTTCCTACTTCTTGGATTCAAGATTCATGATTCAATCTTGGTAACGTGCACATTTTCAGGAACCATCTGGGTTTTTTTTTTCCTAAGTTATGTGATTTGTTAGTATATAATTATTTATAGTAATCTTCTATCACAGTATGTATTTCCGTGGTTATGTGTTGTATTCTTTTCTCTTCCATTTCTCATTTTGGTTTTTGAGTCTTCTCTCTTTTTTCTTTAATTAATGTAGTTGAAGCATTGCCAATTTTTTTAAAACAGGTCATTACTTTCAATGTTATGTTATTGCTTATTCTGGTCTCTATTTTATTTATTTCTGATTTCTCTTTGTTATTTCCTGCCTCTACTAAATTTCAGCTATGTTTCTTCTTTTCCAGTTCCTTGTAATGTTAAGTTGTTTATTTGAAATTTTTTTCTTAATACAAGCATTTATAGCATAAATTTCACTCTAACATCTGCTTCTGCGGCATTCCACAGGTTCTGGAATATTGTATTTCCTTTTTCTTTTAAGACATATTTTGATTTGCCATTTGATTTCTTATTTGGCCCATTACTTGTACACTAGTGTGTTGTTTAATATTTACATATTAAATATTTAATAAAATGGTATTTAACAGTTTGAAATGGTACCGTATTGAAAGCCAACACGGAAGAGTATTTCCTAAAATTTATCACCAGTTAAAATCAGCTAACACCTTTGAAAGAGGCTACAAAGAGAAATGTGCTTTTTTCACTCAAAGCTTTTTAAACTTCCTCTGTTGCATAAACTGCTGATGTTGAAGAGATTATTTTAAAGTTTGTTTCTGTTTCTCCTGATTCCAGCTGCTCATTCATATCTAAGAAGTTTTGGCTCACCACACAGGAAGCTAAGAAACCCACTCTTGGGGTGCCTGGGTGGCTCAGTCATTAAGCATCTGCCTTTGGCTCAGGTCATGATCCCAGGGTCTTGGGATTGAGCCCCACATCAGGCTCCCTGCTCAGTGGGAAGTCTGCTTCTCCCTCTCCCACTCTCCCTCCTTGTGTTCCTGTTCTCGCTCTCTCTCTCTCTGTCAGGTAAATAAATAAAATCTTACTTAAAAAAAAAAAGAAAGAAAAAGAAACCCACTCTTACCTGACGTACTCAGAGGTACTCGGAGGTTTAAACTGTCCAGCACACAGGCCAAAACAGATTCCACAAACCAGGAAACAGTAACCAAAGGAGGCCCATTGTTTTTGTGCTCAAAAACATAAGATGCCCTATCCTAAGTTACAAAACAGGTAAAATCTAAGTTGTCATTGGTACCACTAATAATAGGGTGTTGAAGTGGGGCACTTGGGTGGTTCAGTCAGTTAAGCATCTGCTTACGGCTCAGGTCATAATCTGAGGGTCCCAGGATCAAGCCCTGCATCAGGCTTCCTGTTCAGTGGGGAGTCTGTTTGCTCCTCTCCCCCACTCATTCCCTCTCTCAAATAAATAAATTAATAAAATCTTTTTTTAAAATTTTTAAAGGTTTTCTTTATTTATTTGACAGAGAGAAACAGCCAGAGAGAGAACTCAAGCAGCGTAAGTGGGAGAGAGAGAAGCAGGCTTCCCGCTGAGCAGGGAGCCCGATGAGGGGCTTGATCCCAGGACCCTGGGATCATGACCTGAGCTGAAGGCAGACGCTTAACAACGGAGCCACCCAGGCGGCGCTCTTTTTTTTTTTTCTTCAAGAGGGTGTTGAAGTTAACACTTTTGTTCTACAACTGAAGACTTTTTAAATCAGTCTTAAGATTCTTGTGATCAAACCAATATTTTGGGTAACATGTAGGAGTTGTTTTCAAACCTTCAAAAAAGCATGGCCAATTAAGGATGTTTCCAAATTCAGAGATTTTACCAAATCAAAAGGGTCTCATACTCTTCATTTGGTTGTAGAGAAGGAAAAATTTTGATTTCTTCACATAAGATTTCCCTGTTATTTCTTTGGATTCCTCTCTTTAGAGCTATTTCAACAAACACAGCATTTCACCCTTCCTTTGATTGCAGCTGTGACAACCTCGGTGAAGGCAATTGGCTCTCAAACAGTCCTGGACCTCTATTTGCCAGTAGCAAAATCTCATTCAGGGGTTGTTTTTCTTGTGACTGTTGAAATCCGTTCTATTTCTGATTACCTCCTCATCAAGTTCCCAATGCACTCTTCAACATCTTTGAGTATTAAATCCATCATATAACTATGATAAGTAGCTGGAACTGATAAGATATGCAGAAATATATTCCTTTTCTCAAACTCCTGAGCCAGCTTTTCACAACACCTGGCTATAGCTTTTGCTTCTCCTGACAGAGTACAGGAGCTAGAACTGTTAAAGGCTAAAATGCACACCTTTATGGAAAGAAAGACAGGCGCCTTTGAGATCTCCTCTGCAGCAATGCTTCAACCACCATTTTCCCTCCAACCACCTCTGCCTGTAACCTGCTCTGGCAGTGGATCACCTTCACAGCATTTTCAAGGGAAATGACCCCTGCACAGTAGATGGCAGCAACTTCTCCCGCAGAGGAATCCAATATGGCATTAAGCACAGTGCCCCAGTATTTCAGGAGAGTTGTCAAAGCTACTTGGAGCATACAAAGGAGAGGTTGGGTTATTTCAGGATTTGAAAAATTCAAGGAGCCTTGTGGGATCCTCCTGGAGAAACAACTTGGCAATTTCCCAGGATTTTTCTCTGAACACTGCTTCACATTTGAGCAGGATCTTTCCCATCCATTGGTAATAGAGTCCATTTCCACAGAACACGAATATCAGTTGAGGGGGAACCCAGGTTGAACTGTTCCCTCCTTGGCTGCTGATTGTAGATGTTGCCTTAGATGTTATGAGGAAGGGATTACAAATGCTTTCCTGTACAGGTAGCTTGTGTGGCTCCTTCTGCAAGATGCTGTGTAGGCCAGATTTTGCAGTAATACTTAAATACTTTGACCCATATAGTAAGCCATGTCTTCCTTTGGGAGCTGAAGGGACTTCCTGGAACCTGCAGACTGTAAAAATGTTTCATTTAGCCTCCTAAGATTCTGGGATTACTGCTTCAACTGTCTGATGACAACATGAACGTTGGTTCCCCCCAAATCCAAAACTGCTAACCCTAGCTCCCCTGATAAATCCTTAGGATTCTTCCCAAGCCTCCAGGCTTGCTGGAATGGACAGATTCAAAACCTCTTAGTGTTTATGCAGTTTACACTGTCTACATAGCACAAAGATGGAAGGATCTTCACATGGTACATCATTAGAAGCAACTTAATGAGGCCTATTATTCCCACTGCAGATTCAGTGTGGCCACCATTTCTGCCTTTCACTGACCAACCTTCAGAACAGGAGTCCCCTGTTGCTTGTTTCTCCCAGTGGTGTTTGCCAAGGTCTCCACTTTAGTGGGACCTCCAGCAGACATTCCCATGCTGTGAGCCTAGTTGTAGTGTACTCTTAATGGGTCAACATGAGTCAAATAGATGCTCCTCTGTAGGACCCTCTCCTGCTCCTCTGAGATGGTCTGGCGATGAGAGTAGCTGACTTTGATTGACAAGCAATGGCATTGATGACTCCCCAGACTGTGGTATGGCCTTCTAGTGCTTGATAAAGGAAATAATAAAAATATTTCAGCTTTTATTTCCAAAATTAATTATAAGGCTAAGAGTGATGATAAGTAAATAATGTAAGTTTTTAATGACTGTCAATATAAGGAATTATGCTAACTGAGGATCAATAAAACATTGTTCTGACTTCTCCCTCTTTTACTATCTAGCACAATGCTTCACAAATTTTGGAGTGAATGTTAAGATCTGGGGAATTTGGGAATGACATCACCAAAATAGCAATGTAGGAAGACCTCCATCCCTTCACAAAGATCAACAATCAGACAGCTATCCATGAACAAAAATGGCTCTGGGAGAGCTCAGGAGTCCTCTTAAGAAACTTTAGCAACAAACACAGTGGAACAAACAACCTGAGAATAACTGCATAAGAGAAGAAGAACACTTCATTTTTGCCTGCATCATCTCACCTCTCAAGTGGGCACTGCTCAGTGCCAGAAGGGAAATCCCCAGCCAGAAAGAGTTCCACTGACCAGAAAAGGAAAAGCAGAGTGAGTGACCAGCTTCCCCAGCCTTCAGGGTACCACACAAAGGTCCCACTTCACTTTTACCCCATCCAGAGACCAACAAAAGTGAGATGTACAGAGATGGCTAGGAACAAGAAGAAACACAGGAGCTACTAATAGCAGCCATGCAGCAGGACCCTCTGCAGAGAAACCCAGCAGCTTTTGCCACTGAAGAAATCGATAGCCAACTTAGCCTCCATGGAACCCCTGCAGTTTTCACCAGCTTTGACCCCACAGGTACTGGAATTTGCTGACACCAGTTGTCTGAGTCTCTTCCCACTACTTCCCCTCTCTGGCTCCCAAAAGAGCCTGGAAACTGCACCAGCAGTCAGCCCAGGCCTCTGTAGTTGCACAATTGTAAGATGCCAGCCTAGGCCTGACACTGACCCCACCACCATGTGTGTACTTGGGGCTAGCCCATCCAGCTGTGCACTTGCACACTGCAAGCCTGACAACTTTCACTGGCCTCCACTGAAATGTGCATGCCTGGAGTAAGACTGTGGCGGCATAGGGGAGCACACCGTCAGCCAGGACTTCTGTAATTGCTTGTGGGCCTGGATTAGGCCCTGTATTCTATCACTGGCCGGTGCCACAGCTAGCCCCTCCAGCTGTGCACCCACACACCCTAGGTGTGACTCCTGTCAACAGTCTACACTGCTGTGCACCCATGGCAATACCCAGCAGCCACAGGAGTGCATGCCAGTGAGCCTGTAGTGGGGCTTGTACTTGGCTGCCTGCCCTAACCCCACCACTACATTATGTGCCCAACTGGCACATGACACTACACAGGCACCTGCAGCTAGACCCTGCAGCCAAGTATGTCACCACAAGCTCTGGCAACCACCATTACTGCCTGGTTCCTAGCCATCGTACTTGGAAGTGCCACTGAGGACTTCAACGGCCCTTGAAGCCACTACGGACCCGTTGAATGCTCACCAATGACCACAGGGGTATCAATCCTGTGGACCGCAGTGGCCTGAGCCAAAGAGGCCCATCGCCACCCACACCCCACACTTGGTGTCCTGCATCAGCATGCCCCCACTCTGAGGTAAAAGTCTTTTATTACCAAAGTCAGGACATAAAGTTCAGGAGAGGTGACTACTTCAAAACAGATGTTATACATATAAATGTTTCACATAAGCCTCATGGGTAACCAGAAAGCAGAAACCTACAATAGATTCACAAAAGATAAATAGAAGAGAGTCAAAGCATACCACTACAGAAAATCGTCAATTCAGAAAGGAAGTCAGCAAAAGAGGAAGACTGGTATAAGGGAACTAGGAAAAATAAGATGGTGTAAGTAAGTCTTTACCTATCAATAATTACTCGAAACGAAAATGCACTGATTTCTCCCATGAAAAGACATAGAGTGGCTGAATGGATAAAATATATAAGCCCCAAATATATGCTTCCTACAAGAGACTCATTTCAGCTTTAATATACATAGGCTAAAAGTGAATGGATGGAAAAATATATTCCATGCAAGTGGAAACCAAAAGAGAGAAGGAGTAACTATTCTTACATTAGACAAAATAGACTTTAAGCCAAAAATAGTAACAAAAGACAAAGAAGGTCATTATATAATGATACAAGAGTCAATTGATCAAGAAGATACAGCAATCATAAATATACATATGCATCCAACATGAGAGCACCTACTTCAAATACTACTAGATCTGAAGAGAGGGGTGGGGTGCCAGGGTGGCACAGTTGGTAAAGCAGCCAGATCTTGGCTTTGGCTTAGGTCATGATCAGGGTCATGAGACGGAGCCCCATGTCAAGCTCTACACTCAATACAGAGTCTGCTTAAGACTCTCTCTCCCTCTGCCTTTGCCCCTACCCACTGCACACACTCTCCTTCTAAAATAAATAAATAAATCTTAAAAAAAAAGGTCTGACGAGAGAAACAGACAATACTATAAGAGTGGAAGACTACAATACCCTACTTCCAACAGTAGATAAACCATCCAGACAGAAAATCAACAAGTAAATAAATGTTGGGGGGGAAAAGGGCAATAATAAATATCAGAGCAGAAATAAATAAGAGACCAGAAAAATCATAGAAAAGATCAAGAAAACTAAACAAAATTTTGACTACACTAAGAAGAAGAAAACAAAAACTTGGCTACACAAATAAAATCAGAAATGATTTTTCTATTTCTTCCTGATTCAGTTTTGGAAGATTATATGTTCCTAGGATTTTATCCATTTCTTCTAGGTTGTCCAATTTGTTGGCATATAATTTTTCACAGGATTCTCTTATAATACTTTGTATTTCTGTGGTATCAGTTGTTACTTCTCTTCTTCCATTTCTGATTTTATTTCTTTGGGTCCTTTCTCTTTTTTTCTTGGTCACAAAATACCTCATATAGACAAAGAAACCTTGAGGAAAAAAAAAAACAAAGCTGGAGGTATCACAATTCCAGATTTCAAGATATACAACAAAGCTGTAGTAATCAAAACATTATGGTACTGGCACAAAAATAGACACATAGAGCAGTGGAACAGAAAAGAGCTCAGAAACAACCCTATACTCATGAGGTCAATTATTCTATGACAAAGGAGGCAAGAATACAAAATGGGGAAAAGACAATCTCTTCAATAAATGGTATTGGGAAAACAGGACAGCTATATAAAAGAATAAAACTGGGCCACTTTCTGAAACCATACACAGGGGCGCCTGGGTGGCCCAGTTGGTTGGGCGTCTGCCTTCGGCTCGGGTCATAATCCCGGAGTCCTGGGATCGAGCCCCGTGTCGGGCTCCCTGCTCAGCGGGTGCTTCTCCTTCTCCCTCTCCTCTCACATAATATGGAGGTTTCTCAAAAAAATTAAAAGTAGAAATACCATATGACCCAGTAATTGCACTACTATTTACCCAAGAAAATGAAAACACTAATTTGAAAAGACATATACATCCCTCTATTTATTGCAGCACTATTGACAATAGCCAAGATATGAAAGCAACCTACATGTCTATCAATAGACAAATGGATAAGGAAGAAATACAAAATGGAATTTTATGCAGTCTTAAAAAGGATGAGATCGTGACATATGCAACAAAATGGACGGACATGGAGGGTATTATGCTAAGTGAATTAAGTCATACTGAGAAAGACAAATGTGGAATCCAGAAAACCCAAATGAATAAACGGACAAAATGCAGAATCAGACCTATAAATACAGAGAATAAACTGATGGTTGCCAGTGGAGTAGGGGTGAAGGCATGGGCGAAAATGTTTGAAGGGGAGTGGAAGATACAGACTTCTAGCTATGCAATAGATAAGCCATGGAAATAAAAGGCAAAGCATAGGGAATATAGTCAATGTTATTGTGATCGTTTGTATCGTGAAACATGGTAGCTATAGGGGCAGTTAGCATCTGCCTTCAGCTCAGATCATGATCTCAGGGTTCTGGGATCAAGTCCTGCATTGGGCTCCCTGCCCAGCAGGGAGTCTGCTTCCCCCTCTTCCTCTGCCTCTCCTCCCTGGCTTGTGCTCTCTCTTTCAAATAAATAAATAAAAGTTTTCTTTTTTTAGTGGTTTAAAAAACAACATGGTAGCTACATTTGTGGTGAGCATAGCATAAGGTATAGAGAAACTGAATGAGTATGTTGTACACCTGAAACTAATGTAACACTGTGTTAACTACACACAAATAGAAAAATCTTTTAACTAAATAAAATCAGAAATGAAAGAGGAGACATTATAACTGACGCCACAAGTATACAAGTATCATAAAAGATGACTGTGAACAATTATATGGTAACAACTGGAAACCTAAAAGAAACATATAAATTCAGAAAAACATATAACCTATAAAGACGGAATCATGAAGAAATAGAAAATACAAACAGACCAATAATGAGTAAACGACATTGACTCAGTAATCAAAAACCTCTCAACAACAAAAAGACCAGGACCAGATGGTTACATGGATTGAATTCTACCAAACATTAAAGAAGCATTAACAGCAATCCTTATCAAATTCTTCCAAACAATTGAAGAGGAAGGAACACTCCCAAATTCATTTTACATGGCCAGCATCGTTCTGTCACCAAAGCCAGATAAGAACACTACAAGAAAAAAACAAAACAAAACCAAACCACCCCAAAACCACAGACCAATATCCCCTCTGAACGTAGATGCAAAAATTCTCAATAAATATTAGCAAAACAAATTCAACATCACAGTAAAAGTATCATACATTATGATCAAGCAGGATTCATCCTTGTGTTGCAGGGATGGTTCAATATATGCAAATCAATAAAAACAATAATAAGAATAGATAATAAATACATCTTTAGTAGAATAAAAGATAAAAATCATATGATAATCTCAGTAGATGCATAAAAAGCAACTGACAGAATTCAACATCCATTCATGATAAGAACCCTCAACAAATTAGGTATAGAAAGAAACATACCTCAACATAATAAGAGCCACATACAGGACAAGCCCACATATATCACACTCAATGATGAAAGCTTGAAAGCTTTTCATCAAGATCAGGAACAAGGCAAGGGTGCCCATTCTCACCACACCTACTCAGTGCAATCAGCAAGGAAAAAAATTAAAAGTCTTCTAAATCAGAAAGGAAAAAGTAAGTTGTATCTATTTGCAAATGACATGATTTTATATATAGAAAATCCTAAACATCACACCAAAGCCATTCTGATCTTTTAAATTGGACCTACCCAGTAAAGGGTTAGAATCTCAAATCTATCAAGAACTTATAAAACTAACACACAAAATGAATAATCCAATTTAAAAATGTGCAGAAGACACAGACATTTTTCCAGAGAAGACATACAGATGGCCAACACACACATTTGAAAACATGCTCATTATCATGTATCATCAGGGAAATGCAAATCAAAACTACAATGAGATATCACTGCACACCTGTCAGAATGGCTAAAATGAAAAACACAAGAAGTAACAGGTGTTGGTGAGGAGGTGGAGCAAAAGGAACCCTCTTGCAATGTTGGTGGTGCAAATGCAAACTAGTATAGCCACTGTGGAAAACAGTATGGATGTTCCTCAAAAAGTTAAAAAAAGAACTAACTACCCTACTGGGTTTTTTGTTTTTGGGGTTTTGTTGTTGTTGTTGTTCGTTTTTGTGTTTGTTTTTTGCACTACTGGGTTTTTAACCAAAGATTACAGAAACACAAATTCAAAGGGATACGTACACTCCTATATTTATTGCAGAATTACTTACAATAGCCAAGATATGGAAGCAACCCAAGTGTCCATTGATAGATTAATGGATAAAGAAGATGTGGTATATATAAATGGAATATTTTTCAGCCATAAAGAAAAAACAAAATCTTGCCATTTGCAGCAACATGGATAAAACTAGAGAATATAATGCTAAGTGAAATAAGTCAGTCAGAGAAAGACAAATACCATATGATTTTACTCATATTTGGAACCTAAGAAACAAAACAAATGAGCAAAGAGGAAAAAAACAGAGAAGACAAACCAAAAACCAGCCTCTTAACTATAGAAAACAAACTGATGGTAACCAGAGGGGAGGTGGGTGGGGAGATGGGTGAAATAGGTGATGGGAATTAAAGAGGGCACTTGCGATGAGCACTGAGTAATTAACATAAAAAAAAATTTAAAGGCAAATTATGAAATGGGGAGAAAATATTTCCAAACCATAACCAGTAAGGGGTTAATATTTAAATATACAAGGAACTCACGTATTTCAATAGAGAGCTAGATAACCCCATTGAAATATGGTCAAAAGACCTGAATAGACATTATTCCAAGACATAAAAATGTCCGACCCATACATGAAAACGTGTTCAACATCACTAATCACCAGAGAAATTCAAATCAAAACTACAACGAGAAATACCTTTATACTTGTTACAATGTCTATTATCAAAAAAACAAGAGGTACCAAATGCTGCTGAGAATGTGGAGGAAAGGGAACACTCATACATTGTTGGTGGGAATGTAAACTGGTACAGCTGCCACTGAAAACAGTATGGAGGTTCATCAAGAAATTACAAATAGAACTACCATATGATCCATGAGTCCCACTTCTGGGTATATTTATCCAAATGAAATTAAATTATCTCAAAAAGACATCTATACTCTTATGTTCACAGCAGTATTCACAACAGCCAAGGTATGGGAAAAATCCTGTTTCCATTGATGGATGAGTGGATAAAGTAAATGTGATGGATGATAGATAGATGGATAGATAGATAGATAGATAGATAGATAGATAGATAGATAGATAGATAGATAGATAGGAATATTATCCTTTAAAATAAGAAAATCCTATCATTTGCAAAAACATGAATAGACCCAGAAGCATTATGCTAAGTAAGAAAGAGAAAGATAAATACTGCATGATACCATGTATATGTGGAATCTAAAAGAACTGTTTTTGAACTTGAACTCATATAAACACAGTAGAATGGTGGTTGCAGGGGCTGGATGGTGGGGAAAATGTGTAGAGGTTGGTAGTTGCACACAAGCTTTTAGTTATAACATGAATAAGGTTTGAAGATCTAATGTATAATGTGGTGGCTATAGTTGATAATTCTGTGTTGTATAATTGAAATTTACTAAGAAACTAAAACAAGTGTTCTCACCAATAAATAAATAAATAAATAAATAAAGTAGGGGGCAGAATGCATTAATTAACTAGATTGTGAGAATCCTTTCACAATGTATACATATATTAGCTCATCACATTACACATTTTTAAAGATCTTTATTTAAATTCTAGTTAACATACCGTGCAATATTGGTTTCAGGAGTAGAATCCAGTGATTCATCACTTACATAAAACACCCAGTGTTCATCATAACAAGTGCCCTCTTTAATACTCATCATCCATCTAGCCCATCCCCCACCCACCTCCCTCCATCACCACTGAGTTTGTTCTCTATAGTTAAGAGTCTCTTATGGTTTGGTTCCCTCTTTTTTTTCACCTCCCATATGCTCATTTGTTTTGTTTCCTAAGTTTGACATATGAGTGAAATCATATGGTATTTGTCTTTCTCTGACTGACTTATTTTGCTTAGTGTAATACACTCTAGTTCTATCCACACTGGTGCAAATGGTAAGATTTTATTCTTTTTGGTGGCTGAATAATATTCCTATATATATGTATAGGAATATTGCATATATATATATATGCACCCCATCTTCTCTATCCATTCATCAGTCAATGGACATTTGGGTTCTTTCTCCAGTTTGGCTATTGTTGATAATGCTGTTATAAACATCAGGGGAACTATACCCCTTTGAATCTGTAGTTTTGTATCCTTTGGGTAAATACCAAGTAGTACAATTGCTGGATCATAGGGTAGTTCTATTTTTAAATTTTTGAGGAAACTCCATACTGTTTTCCAGAGTACCTGCACCGGTTTGCATTCCCACCAGGAGTGCAAGGGGGTTCCCCTTTCTCTGCATCCTCACCAACACATGTTGTTTCTTGTGTTGTTAATTTTAGCCATTCTGACAGGTGTGAGGTGGTATCTCATCGTGGCTTTGATTTGCATTTCCTTGATGAGGAGTGATGTTGAGCACCTTTTCATGTGTCTGTTAGCCACCTGGATGTCTTCTTTGTAAAACTGTCTATTCATATTTTCCTCCCATTTCTTAACTGGATTATTTGTTTTCTGGGTGTTGATTTTGGTAAGTTCTTTATAAATTTTGGATACTAACCATTTATCAGATATGCCATTTGCAAATATCTTTCTCCCATTCCATAGGCTGCCTTTTAGTTTTGTTTCCTTCGCTGCGCACAGGCTTTTTATATTGATGAAGTCCCAATAGTTCATTTTTGCTCTTGTTTCCCTTGCCTCTGGTGATGTGTCTAGTAAGAAGCTGCCCCAGCCAAGGTCAGAGAGGTTGCTGCCAATGTTCTCCTCCAGGATTTTGATGGTTTCCTGTCTCACACTTCAGTCCTTCAACCATTTTGAATTTACTTTTATGTATGGTGTAAGAAGGTGGTACAGTTTCATTCTTCTGCATGTTGCTGTCCAGTTTTCTCAAACCATTTGTTGAATATCCATTGGATATTCTTTCCTGTATTATTGAAGATTGGTTGACTGTGTAGTTGTGGATCCACTTCTGGGTTTTCTATTCTGTTCCATTGATCTATGTGTTTTTGTGCCAGCAGTGTAGTGCCTTGATGACTACAGTTTTGTAATAGAGCTTGAAATCCAGAATCACGATGCCTCCAGCTTTGTTTTCCCTTGTTCAGGATTGCTTTGGCTATTCAGAGTCTTTCGTGGTTTCATATGAATTTTAGGATTGTTTGTTCGAGTTCTGTGAAAAATGCTGGTGGGATTTTGATAGGGATTGTGTTAAATGTGTAGATTACTTTGGGTAGCAGAGACATTTTAACAATGCTTGTTCCCATCTATGAGCATGGAATGTTTTTCCATTTCTTTGTGTCCTCTTCAAGTATTCTCTTTAAGTATTTAATTTTTTATGCAATTGCAAATGGTATCAATTCCTCGATTTCTTTTTCTGCTACTTCATTATTGGTGTATAGAAATGCAACAGATTTTTATGTTAATTTTATGTCCTGTGACTTTGCTGAATTCATGCATTAGTTCTAGCAATTTTTTGGTGGAGTCTTTCAGGTTTTCTACATAGAGTATCGTGTTGTCTGCAAATAGTGAAAGTTTGACTTCTTCCTTGCAGACTTGGATGCCTTTTATTTCTTTTTGTTGTCTGATTGCTGAGGCTAAGACTGCCAGTACTGTTAAATAGTAATGGTGAGAGTGGATATCCCTGTCTTGTTCCTGACCGTAGGGAAAAAGCTCTCAGTTTTTCCCCATTGAGGATGATATTACCTGTGGGTCTTTCCTATATGGCCTTTATGATATTGAGGTAGGTTCCATCTATCCCTACTTTGTAGAGGGTTTTCATCAAGAACGGATGATGTTTCTTGTCAAGTGCTTTTTCTGTATCCATTTAGAGGATCATATGGTTCTTATCCTTTTATTAATGTGGTGTATCACATTGATTTGTAAATATTGAACCACTCCTGCAACACAGGAATAAATCCCACTTGATTAGGGTGAATAATTCTTTTAATGTATTGTTCACTTTGATTTGCTAGTCATGTTCATCAGAGATACTGGCCTGTAGTTCTCCTTTTTAGTGGGGTGTTTGGTTTTCACATTGTACATTTTAAATTAAAAAATAAAAAAGAACAAAAGTGTAGTCATTCCCATTTTCTGATAGTTGTCCCTACCCTTAACCTTTATTTCTTGTTAAAAGTAGATCTTCAGGGTTGTTTTTGTTTGTTTGTTTTTTAGTTTAGTTTAGTTGTTTAGTTTATTATGTTATGTTAGTCACCATAGAATACATCATTTGTTTTTGATGTAGTGATCCACGAGTCATTGTTTTCATATAACACCCAGTGCTCCATGCAGTACGTGCCCTCCTTAATACCCATCACCAGGCTAACCCATCCCCAACCCCCCTCCCCTCTAAAACCCTCAGTCTGTTTCTCGGAGTCCATAGTCTCTCATGGATCATCTCCCCTCCGATTTCCCCCCCTTCATTTTTCCCTTCCTTCTCCTAATGTCCTCCCTGCTATTCCTTGTGTTCCACAAATAAGTGAAACCGTATGATAATTGACTTTCTCTGCTTGACTTATTTCACTTAGCATAATCTCCTCCAGTCCCAACCATGTGGATGTAAAAGTTGGGTATTCATCCCTTCTGATGGCTGAGCAGTATTTCATTGTATATATGGACCACATCTTTACCCATCCATCTGTTGAAAGGCATCTCAGCTCCTTCCACAGCTTGGCTATTGTGGACATTGCTGCTACGAACACTGGGGTGCATATGGCCCTTCTTTTCACTACATCTGTGTCTTTGGGGTAAATACCCAGTAGTGCAATTGCTGGGTCATAGGGTAGTTCTATGTTTAATTTTTTGAGGAACCTCTACACTGTTTTCCAAAATGGCTCTACCAACTTGCATTCCCACCAACAGTGTAAGAGGGTTCCCCATTCTCCAAAACCTCTCCAACATTTGTTTCTTGCCTTGTCAATTTTTGCCATTCTAACTGGCGTAAGGTGGTATCTCAGTGTGGTTTTGATTTTAATTTCCCTGATGGCTAATGATGATGAACATTTTTTCATGTGTCTGTTAGCCATTTGTATGTCTTCTTTTGAAAAGTGTTCATGTCTCCTGCCTATTTTTTGACTTGATTATTTGTTTTTTGGGTGTTGAGTTTGAGAAGTTCTTTATAAATCTTGGATATCAGTCCTTTGTCTGTAGTGCCATTTGTAAATATCTTCTCCCATTCTGTGGGTTGCCTCTTTGTTTTTTGACTGTTTCCTTTGCTGTGCAGAATCTTTTTATCTTGATGAAGTCCCAAAAGCTCGTTTTTGCTTTTGTTTCACTTGCCTTTGGAGATGTTATCTTGAAAGAAGTTGCTGTGGCCGATGTCAAAGAGGTTACTCCCTATGTTCTCCTCTAGGATTTTGATGGATTCCTGTCTCACATTGAGATCTTTCATCCATTTTGAGTTTATCTTTCTGTATAGTGTTAGAGGATGGTTGAGTTTTATTCTTCTGTATAGAGCTGTCCAATTTTGCCAGCACCATCTATTGACGAGACTGTCCTTTTTCCATTGCATAATTTTTCCTGCTTTGTCGAAGATATTTGACCATAGAGTTGAGGGTCCATATCTGGGCTCTCTATTCTGTTCCATTGGTCTATATGTCTGTTTTGGGGCCAGTACCATGCTCTCTGGGTGATCACTGCTTTGTAATATAGCTTGAAATCAGGCAACGTGATGCCCCCAGCTTTGTTTTTCTTTTTCAACATTTCCTTGGCGATTCGGGGTCTCTTCTGATTCCATACAAATTTTAGGATTGTTCCAACACTTTGAAAAATGTCATGGGAATTTTGATCGGGATGGCGTTGAAGGTATAGATTGCTCTGGGTAGCATAGACATTTTAACAATGTTTATTCTCCTCTTATTAATGTGTTCTATGACATTGATTGACTTGCGAATGTTGAACCACCCTTGCATCCCGGGGATAAATCCCACTTGGTCGTGGTGGATGATCCTTTTAATGTACTGTTGGACCCTATTTGCTAGGATTTTATTGAGAATTTTGGAATCCATATTCATCAGGGATATCGATTGGAAATTCTCTTTTTGATGGGGTCCTTGCCTGGATTGGGGGTTAAGGTAATGCTGGCCTCATAGAATGAGTCTGGAAGCTTTCCTTCTGTTTCTATTTCTTGAAACAGCTTCAGGAGAATAGGGATTATTTCTTCTTTGAATGTTTGGTAGAATTCCCCAGGGAATCCATCAGGCCTTGGACTCTTGTTTTTTGGGAGGTTTTTGCTCACTGCTTCAATCCCTTTACTGGTTATTGGCCTATTCAGGTTGTCAATTTCTTCCTGTTTCAGTCTAGGCAGTTTATAGGTTTCCAGGAAGGCATCCCTTTCTTCCAGGTTGCTCAATTTATTGGCATATAGTTGTTGATAATAATTTCTAATAATTGATTCTGTTTCCTTGCTGTTAGTCAATTTTATTAATTTGGGTCCTTTCTCTTTTCTTTTGGATAAGTCTGGCCAGTGGCTTTTGATCTTATTAATTCTTTCAAAGGACCAGCTTCTGGTTTCGTTGATCTGATCCACTGTGTTTCTGGTTTCTAACTGATTGATCAATGCTCTAATCTTAATTATTTCTCTTCTAATGCATAGCTTAGGAATCGTTTGTTGCTTTTTCTCTAGTTCTTTAAGCTGTAAAGTTAGTTGGTGAATTCGGGGTTTTTCTATTTTTTGAGTGAGGCTTGGATGGCTATGTATTTCCCCCTTAGGACCGCCTTTGCTGTATCCCATAGGTTTTGGACCGATGTGTTTTCGTTCTCATTGGTTTCCATGAATTGTGTAAGTTCTTCTTTGATTTCCTGGTTGACCCAAACATTCTTGAGCAGAGTGGTCTTTAGCTTCCAAGTGTTTGAATTTCTTCCAAACTTTTTCTTGTGGTTGAGTTCCAGTTTTAAAGCATTATGGTCTGAGAAGATTCAGGGAATAATCTCAGTCTTTTGGTGTCGGTTGAGACCTGATTTGTGGTGCAGTATGTGGTCTATTCTGGAGAAAGTTCCATGTGCACTCGAGAAGAATGAGTATTCTGTTGTTTTAGGGTGGAATGTTCTGTATATAACTATGAGGTCCATCTGGTCCAGTGTGTCATTCAAAGCTCTTGTTTCTTTGTTGATATTCTGCTTAGATGATCTGTCTATTGCTGAGAGTGGAGTATTGAGGTCTCCTACAATTAACATATTGTTATCAATATGACTCTCTTTTGGTTAACAGTTGGCCTATGTAGATGGCTCCTCCCATGTTGGGGGTGTAGATATTTACAATTGTTAGATCTTCTTGTTGGATATATCCTTTAAGAATGATATAGTGTCCTTCTGTGTCTCTAATTACAGTCTTTAGCTTAAAATCTAAATTGTCTGATATAAAAATTGCTACCCCAGCTTACTTTTGAGGTCCGTTGGCATGGAAGATGGATATCCATCCCATCGCTTTCAGTCTGGATGTATCTTTAGGTTGAAAACGAGTCTCTTGTAGACAGCATATGGATGGGTCCTGTCTTTTTATCCAATCTGCAATCCTGTGCCGTTTTATGGGAGCATTTAGGCCGTTCAAGTTGAGTGACTATTGAGAGATATGAATTTATTGTCATCATGTTGCCTGTGAAGACCTTGTCTTTATAGATTGCCTCTGTAAATTTCAGTTCTATATCACTCTTGGGGTCTTTCTCCTTTTATAGAACCCCCCTTAATATTTCTTGCATGGCTGGCTTAATGGTCACATATTCTTTCAGTTTCTGCTGCTCTTGGAAGCTCTGCATCTCTCCATCCATTCTAAATGACAGCCTCGCCGCATAAAGTATTCTTGGCTGCATGTGTCTGAATAGGTCTTGCCAGCCCTTTCTGACTTGCCAGGTCTCTGTGGATAGGTCTGACATTATTCTGATGTTCCTCCCTCTGTATGTAAGCAATCTCTTCCCCCTAACTGCCCTTAAGACGGTTTCCTTGGTTCTAAGATTTGCGAGTTTTACTATTACATACCGGGGCGCTGGCCTGTTTTCCTTGATCTTGGGAGGGGTCCTCTCTGCTTCTAGGACACAAATATTTGTTTCATTCCCCAGATTAGGGAAGTTCTCAGCTAGATTTGCTCAAATATATCTTCTAGTCCTCTCTCGCCACCCCCTCACAGATCCCAGTAATTCTGACATTGGAACGTTTCATGGTGTCACTTATTTCTCTGATTCTCTTTTCATGGATTCTGAGTTGTTTTTCCCTGGCCTCCTCTTTTTCCTTCTTGTCTATTAATTGGTCTTCTAGATCACTAAGTCATTCTTCTGCCTTGCTTACCCTAGCTGTTAGATTATCTAGATTAGATTGGATCTCACTGATAGCACTTTTAAGTTCTGCCAGTTCAGCTTTCATTTCTGCCCTTAGAGACTCTACATTGCCATTAATCCACTTCTCCATCTTAGCTACTGTCTTGACAATTGCTACCCTGAATTCCATCTCTGACATCTTGGTTATATCTGTATGCATTTATGAATCTGTGGCAGAAGTCACAGTCTCTTGAGTCTTTCCTATTTTGGGGGTTCCTTCTCTGAGTCATTCTGTTGAGGGGTGGTTGAGGGAATGTACAGAGTCCAAATTACTGACCACGACCCAAGCAAGATGCACCTTTTTATAGGAACTTTAGGGTTGCTGGACTCTTGTTCTCCAGGCTGTCTTCTGGGGGAGGGGCCTGCCCTGCTGTTACTCAGGCAACCTTGTTTGGGCAGTTGCCCTACCCCCTGTGGCAGGGGCTGGGCTCAGTGAAAACCCGTTTTGGGGGGCTTTTGTTCTCTGGCGGCTTTCCTTGGCGGCTTTCTGCGTCTCTTCTGAGAGCCAGCGCAGAAGAGATCGTTTCCAACCCTCTCTGCCTCAGAGCAGAAATATCGCAGTCTGTTCTTCGGTGAGCTCTCCAGGCCACACTATCTCCGTTTCTGTGTGTGCTGCTATGAACTGCAGCATCCTGGGTTGTGAGCCCCTCAGCAGCACTCCCAGTCCTCGCCTCCTGGTCGGGGCATGTCTCTGCCCTTTGTGTCTCTAAAACCGACAGCCTCCCCCAGTTCCCATGCACCCCACTGCTCCACGTTTCAGTCTGGGGACTGCCCTAAAGTCCCTTCCCTGCCGCTACCGGTGTGCGAGTCTGTGCCCCGTCCCCAGCGCGGGAGGCTATCGCTCACTAGCGGTGTAGGATCCTGACGGCCATGCTCCCTCCTGCTGCCGTTTATCCTCCGATAGCTGCCCGCGGAATCACGGCTCCCCGCTTCATACCTCCAAATCAACCGCCTGTGATATTCTGTTTGTAGAGATCCAGATATATCTTCTTATATCTCAGGGTGATTTCCTGGGTGTTCAAAGTGGTCTGGTAGATATCCAGCCCAATTCAGGGACCGGTTGGTAAAGGGTCCCCTACTCCTCCACCATCTTTTCCTCCCCTGAAGTAGATCCTCAGTTAATGATTAAAAAAACAAAACATATTCTTCAAATAATGAAAAACTATATTATTTAAATAGATTTTTTTAAAGACCCGAAGAAAACTTATTTTAAAAATGCCTTAACCCCAACTGAAATTTCTATGGATAGGTAAGACAGCAGACTGGATACAGCAGAGGTGAAAATTAACTAGGAAAATAGAAGAAATAATTGAGGATATAAGGGAAGAGACCAAAAGACAACCATGGAGACATGAAAGAGAGGTTAAGAAATATGGGGCCTAGATAAGAAAGTCTAAATATGTTTAATCTGAGACACCAAATCAGATTCAAAAGGCCAAATGAATTTTGATTATGTTCAGTTAGCCAGCATACAGTACATCATAAGTTTTTGTTGTAGTGTTCAACAATTCATTAGTTGCCTATAACACCCAGTGCTCACCCCAACACGTGCCCTCCTTAATACCCATCGGCCGGTTACCCCATCCCCCTACCCCTCCCTTCTGTAACCCTCAGTTTGTTTCCTGGAGTCCAGAGTCTCTCATGGTTTGTCTCCCTCTCTGATTTCTTCCCATTCAGTTTTCCCTCCCTTCCCCTGTGGTCCTCCGCTCTATTCCTTATGTTCCACATAGGAGCTTGACTTATTTCACTTGGCATAATCCCCTCCACTTCCATCCATGTCAAGGCAAATGGTGAGTATTCATCCCTTCTGATGGCTGAGTAATATTCCATTGTATATATGTACCACATCTGTAACCATTCATCTGTTGAAGGGCCTCTCAGTTCCTTCCACAGTTTGGCTATTGTGGACATTGCTGCTATGAACTATGGGGTGCATGTGCCCCTTATTTTTACTACATACATATCTTCAGGGTAAATGCCTAGTAGTGCAATAGCTGGGTCATAGGGTAGCTGTATGTTTAATCTCTTGAGGAACCTCCATACTGTTTTCCAGAGTGGGTGTACAAGCTTGCATTCCCACCAACAGTGTAAGAGGGTTCCCTTTTCTCCACACTTTTTCCTGTCTCGTTCATTTTGGCCATTCTAACTGGTGTAAGGTGGTATCTCATTGTGGTTTTGATTTGTATTTCCCTGATGGCTAGCGATGTTGAACATTTTTTTTAATGTGTCTGTTAGCCATTTGGATGTCTTCTTCAGAGAAGTGTCTTTTCATATCTTCTGCCCATTTCTTGACTGGTTTGTTTTTGGGGTGTTGAGTTTGAGAAGTTCTTTATAGATCTTGGATATCAGCCCCTTATCTGAAATGTCATTTGCAAACATCTTCTCCCATCCTTTGGATTGCCTCTTAGTTTTGTTGACTGCTTCCTTTGCTGTGCAAAAGGTTTTTATCTTGATGAAGTCCCAAATGTTCATTTCTGCTTTTGTTTCTGCTGCTTTTAGAGACGTGACTTGAAAAAGTTCTTGTGGCCAATGTCAAAGAGGTTATTGCCTATGTTCTCCTCTAGGATTTAATGGATTCTTGTCTCACATAGAGGTCTTTCACCCATTTTATCTTTGTGTATGGTGTAAGAGGATGTCTCGTTTTATTCTTCTGCATGTGGTTGTCGAGTTTTCCCAGCACCATTTATTGAAGAGACTGTCTTTTTTTTCCCATTCGATGTTCTTTCCTGCTTTGTCAAAGATTAGTTGACCATAGAGTTGAGAGTCCATTTCTGGGGTCTCTACTCTGTTCCACTGATCTATGTGTCTGTTTTTGTGCCAATACCATACTGTCTTGACTACAGCTTTGTAATATAGCTTGAAGTCAGGCACTGTGGTACCTCCAGCTTTGGTTTTCTTTTTGAACATTCCCCTGGCAATTCAGGGTCTTTTCTGTTCCATAGCAATTTTAGCATTATTTGTTCCAGCTCTGTGAAAAATGTCAATGGTATTTTGAAAGAGATTGCATTGAAAGGGTAAATTGCTCTGGGAAGCATAGACATTTTAACGATATTTATCCTTCCAATCCATGAGCATGGGATGTTTTTCCATCTCTTTGTGTCTTCCTCAATTTCTTTCATAAGTGTTCTGTAGCTTCTAGAATACAGATCCTTTACCTGCTAGGTTACGTTTATTCCTAGGTATATTTTGGTTTTTGGAGCTGCTGTAAATGGAATTCTAATTATGGAACATTATTAAGATAAATAGCAAGACATCAAATCTAGACCCATAATAGCGTACCTGCAGTAAACACAAAAAGAAAAAGAATTCCTCCCCCACCCCGCCCGCAAGAGTAAAATCTTTAGAGCAACCAAAAATTGTGGGGAAAAGGAGCAGAGTGGGGAACAGATTATGTTCAAAGGAGAAATAGGCAGACAGCTAATTTCTAAAGAGCAATTATGAGAGACAAAGGGCAGTGGAATGACATTTTCTGTATGATCAAAGAAAGTAACTACTCACCTAGGATTCTCTATGCTGTGAAAATGTGTATCAAGAGTAAGAGGAAATAAAGGCATTTTTATTCTTTTTTCAAGATTTTATTTATTTGGAAGAGAGTGAGAGAGAAGGAGCGAGAGAGGAAGAACAAGTGAGGGGAGGGGCAGAGAGAGAGGGAGAGTCAGACTCCACGCTGAGCAGTGAGCCTGAAGTGGGGCTCAATCCCAGGACCCTGGGATCATGACCTGAGCCAAAGGCAGACACTTAATCAACTGAGCCACCCAGGCGCCCAATAAAGACATCTTAAACAGAGATTCATTACCTGGCAGCTCTCGCTCATGGAAATTTTAAAGAATGCACATAAACAAACAGAAGAAAAATAATCCCAAGTAGAAATTCTGAGACGCAAGAGGAGAGGGGAAAAAAATAATTAAATATGTCCTTCAATTTAAATGAACACTGACAGTATCATATAAAAGTTATAAAAATGTTGAGTATTTTTTAAAGATACAAGAGAGAATTAAAACACAAAGCAACAATACACATAAGTTTGGAGCCATGTAAATTGAGTTAAAAGCATTCAAAACTCCTTGCATTATCATTATCCATGAACAGAGAGGACAAAATCCTCACCAAAATTTCATCATATCAAGAGTAGCAATGTATGAAACAGACGAATGAAATCACAACTAAATTCAGTTTACCTAAGAAATGCAAGGTTGGTTTGACATGAGCACTTAATGTAATTGACGACATTGACAAATTTTTAAAAAATTATCTCAATATATGCAAAACAAACATCTATTATCTTTCAACATTCATGATAAAACTTAGAAAACGAGTAGTAGAAGGGAACTTTGTTAATAGAATCGTAACAGAAAGACCCTAGGTGACCCCATAATAAATGCCCTTTGGTGTTCTCACCTTTTATAATCCTTTGCCCTTAAGAGTAGCCAAGCTCTGTGACTTGACTCTAGCCATTAGAAAATGGCAAATGTAATGGAATTTTGCAGATACAATGGTTAATTTTGAGTTGATCAAAAGGGGATTATTCTATGTAAGCCTGATTTAAGCAGGTGAAACCCTTAAAAGAGGACTGAGCCCTCTCTGCAGTGAAATTCTCCTTGTTGGCCTCATGAGGTAAGCAGCCATATTGGGGAAGCCTACCTGGCCAAGAACAAGGAACAACCTTGCTATAGACTATTTGTTCCCCCCACTCCCAAATTCATGTATTAAATCTTAATGTTCCATGTAATAGTATTTGGAGGTGGGGGCTTTGGGAAGTGATGAAGTCATGAAGGTGGAGCCCTCATGAATGGGATTAGTGCCCTTATAAATAAAGGATACCTGAGAGAGCTCCCTTGGCCCTGTGCCTTATGAGGAAACAGGAGGAAGACCAGCATCCATGAACCAGGAAGCCGGCCCTCACTGGACACTGAATCTGCCAGTGCCTTGATTTTGGACTTCCTAGCCTCCAGAATTGGGAGAAACAATATAATAAGACAGTTTAGCAAGATAGGTGAATCTAAGCTCAATATACAGAATACTGTTATTTCTATAAGCTAGCAACAAACAGGAAATGAAATTGATTTTTGAAAATAATATCTATAATGGGGTCAAAAGTATTCAATTACTGGGAATAAATCTAAAAAACATCGGCAGGACCTTTATAGGAAATTTTTTAACATTGAGAGTTAATCAACTGAAATACTGTTAGGAAAACTCAGTATTATGTCTTTTCCCTATAAAGTATTTATAGATTCAATGCAATTCTAATCAGAATCTTTGCTTTGTAAAGCTTGACAAGTTGATTATAAAAGACCTATGGAGCCTTTTCCCCCCTCTCTTCTTTCTATTCCCAAATTTTCAGTTCAAAAGCATAGAAACAGGGAGCTGTGGTGGCCCAGAGTGTGGTGTTGGAGCCTGGCTAGAATGGGGAAGGCATAAAAGTGGGAGAGCCACCCTGCAGTGTTGGAACACCCCTGAAAGGTCAACAACAGAGAATGTGGTATCACGGACTGAAGGGAAAGAACAGTCCAGCATGGGGTTTTCAGAGCCTGTGGGGGCAGTAAATCATCTGCAGAAGATGTGGCCTGGCACAGGGTGTCTGAGAAAGGAGATATTTACATGTCTCAAAGTACTTCCCCTAAAATACTAATGAGTTATAAAGTGGAAAGTTAACATTCCAGAGGAGAAACCTGGCAGATATTACCTCCAGGATCAATGCTCACATCACCAACAATGGGACAAACCAAATTGTAGGTCACATGATAGGATGCAATGAGAAGAGTAGAGGACCACTTCAGTCATACTCTTGCTAAAAATGTATGATCTGAATTTTTTTTAAGTTTTTTTTTTTTTTAATTTGTCAGCGAGAGAGAAAACACAAGCAGGGGGAGTGGCAGGCAGAGGGAGAAGCAGGCTCCCCACTGAGCAGGGAGCCCGATGCAGGACTTGATCCCAAGACACCAGGATCATGACCTGAGCTGAAGGCAGTTGCTTAACCAACTGAGCCACCCAGGCATCCCTGATCTGAATTTTATCATCAGGAAACATAAGAAAAACCCACATTGAAAGACATTCTCCATTACTGGAATTAACTCTTTAATAAAAGATTAAAAGTCATGAAAATTAAGGAAAGACTAAGGAACTATTCTAAACTGAAAGAACTAAGAGACACAACATCTGAATTAAATACATGGCTCTGAACAGGACCTTCCGTGCGTATAGGATATTACAGACAAGTGACAAAACTTAAAAATATGATGATTAAATGACAGAATGTACAGGGTGCCTGGGTGGCTCAGTTGGTTAAGCGTCTGCCTTCGGCTCAGCTCATGATTCTGGGGTCCTGGGATCGAGCCCCATGTCGGGCTCTCTGCTCAGTGGGGAGCCTGCTTCTCCCTCTCCCTCTGCTTGCCGCTCTGCCTACTTGTGCTCTCACTGTCAAATAAATAAATACAATCTTTTAAAAAAATGATAGAATGTATAGTTGACATGGTTTGAATGGGTGCACTTATAGGCAGATGTTTTCAATAAATACATGATAGTACTCTAAATGTATTTTCTTTTATGATTTCAATAACATTTTTTCTCTAGCTTACTTTATTCTAAGAATATAATATGGAATACATATAACATACAAAACACAGGTTAATTGACTGTTCTGGTACCAGTAAGTTTTCTGGTCAACAGCAGATTATTAGTAAAGTCAAAAGTTGGGGAGTCAAAAGTTATTCACATATTTCTGACTGCAAAGGGTCAGTGCCCCTAACCCCGACATTATTCAAGTGTTAATTGTATGAGAGTTAATTGTCTGATTGTCAGGGTTGTACAGTAGTTATGTGGAATGTACTGACTTGTAGGATATAAATGCTAGGGGAATCAGGCATAATTTAACAATTTACCTGCAAATCGTTCTGGGGTGGAAAAGTTCTTTTTTCTCCAATTTTTCTTTTCTCTAATTTTAAGACTGTTTTCAAAAAGTAAATCAAAAATAAACAGAAAAGGTGAAAAGCCTTAGGCAAATCTTATTTCACCATGAGGAAAGAGCTACGAATCAGTACTTGAAATTAAAATTAAAATTATACGTAGGTTTTATGGCACTACAAAAATTGTAATATATACAAACACTGACAATAGCCTTAGCAGCAATATATCAAAATGATGTCTGTGTAAATCTCTAGGTCCATATGTAGTAATAAAAACTGGAAAATACAAAAAGGCTATCAATTAACACCACTGAAGTACTAACGACAATTTGGTTGGTTGGGTGCTGTTTAAAAAGCTGGTATTTGGGCAGCCTGAAGCATGTAAAACTCAACAGTGCTGGTTTCCACATACAAAACCTGCTTAAAAGTTAATTAGGTGCCAAGAAACATAGCTTAAAATATTATATAAACTTTCATTACACATATGATCCAAACCCGTTTCCTTTAATAAAGATTTTCACACATCATACGTTTAGTAGGACACAATTAAGATGTTATACAAACATCCAGTAAATGAATTATTATTGATCTTTCAGAGCATGTACTTTTTCTTCAAAATCTGTAAAAATTCTTTTGACGATTTCTCTAGTGGATCGTACTTTACATGTGGTTCACAAGTAGATTCTAAAGAGGAGGTCTTATACAATGAGTCTGATTCAAATTCAGCAGCAGCTGAAAAGAAAAAGAGTTACATTCTTTATCTAAAATTTTAACTTTGTAGTTAACTACAAGTTAGTAAAAAACAAAGTTGAAGCCTTATGAGTGTTAAGAAGAATGAAAAATATCTGCATAGAACTACAAAATACAAGATGACTTTTAAATATATTTTGCTCATGGTTGCCCACCAAGTTAATTGCTATTGTGGATAAATATCAGAGCTTCTAGTTTCTCATTACGAGATGAAATTACATGATGATGACAGAGCCCACCCCTGAACAACCATATACTATAAACTGAAAAAGCAAACAGGCAATTTTAGAGTTGAATATACCATGACAGGTATAAAACAAGACACTATAAGAACACACAAAAGGGACATCCTACTTTTCTATCAATATTGTCTGCTTTTTGGTGGAGGTGATATGTAAACTGATACCTGAAGTACAAGGAAAAAGTGTGCCAGGTGGAGGGAAGACACATATACAAAGAACATATACAAAGAGTGAGGAAGAACACTTGTGGAATTGCAAGTAGTCTACGCTGAAGAGGTGCTAGAGCAAAGCAACAGAGTAGGGTAAGTAGCGACAGAGAAGGCTGAATAATCTGGCAAGAACCAAATTGATTTGGGTGTTTTTATTCCATATAAGGAACTTGGAATTTTACTCAATGGCAAAAGGTAAACCAATGACAAAATCAATGACTGGAGATTTAAATACCATCTGTCAAGTGACAGCTATATGGACTATAATTGCTTAACTATTACTAAGACAAGTCTGGTTTTTTTGGTCTTATACCACTAGCAGAAACAAGAATTTGAGAAATCCCACTTATTCAGGTTGACGGTTCCATAGGAGAGGCAGAAGTGAAGAAAGATTATAGCCAGAAATAATAACAGATACGTAGACGTTTGGAGATTTTTAAAAAAAGTCTGAACAAACACGATGATTAAATGAGGAATAAGTATGTTCTTCATTATGTTTATGTTTTACATTTTTATTAGATAGATATAAAAAAATTTATGTAGTACCTATTATCCAAACAAGGGAAAGGGATGCCATTTACTATTCATAGTTTATTTCCAAAATCAATGACCACCTTAATTCATAAATTTGGCAACATACCTTCTTCTAGTTCTCTAGTTATATTCCTTTCCATCTCCCGCTGCATCTGAAATAAGTCAAATATTATTTATAATGTTCAAGTTAAAGAGACATTACTGTAGGAATTATATATAGCTTATGAAATGCGGTCTTTAAATAACACTTTTAGAGACTAAAACTAAGTTAGGGATTGCTTCAATAGAAAGATAATCACATAAATAAAATAAATCCCTACTTATTTTAATCTTAGGTAACTGAGAAGAAACATATGTAATGCTATTTAGATGAATCTGATAAAAAGTACAATTAATATAGGTCTATTGAATATAGACTTTCTGGAAGAAGAGGAAGATGGCGGAGGAGTAGAGGACCATAGTTTTGTTGGTCCCTAGAATTTAGCTGGGTAGCTTTCCCCAAATCATTCTGAAGACCTGTGAACTCAACCTGAGATCTAAGAAAAGAACTGTTGCAATTCTACAAATAGAAAAGCAACCACTTTCTGCAAGGTAGGAGGTGTGGAGAAGCGAATCTGAGGTGATATATGGGAAGATAAACCGTGGGGGCGAGGGAGCCTACATAAGCCGGCTATCAGAAAGTGATAAAGCAGTGGTGCGCAAATCGGATATTTTAGAAGTCCGCTCCGGCGAGGGACATCCCTGCTTGAAAGGCACTCAGGTGGAGAAGCAGGGTGGAACCCTAGGTGGAACAGCCTTATTTCAGGATCCCCAAGGTCACAGAAAGAATGGGGGTGCCTGAGTATGGGAGAGTTCCCAGGCATTTGAGCAGTGAAGCCGGCTGCAATCAGAGAGTTGAGGAGGGGGGCGTTCAGCTCAGTGTTGCCATAAACCACAAACCGCAGCCAGTTGGGCGACCGCTCTCAGAGCAGGGGCCATACAAGTGGCAGAACCAGGGCAAGACCTCCCTCCCTCTCCCAGGAGGAGCGGCATGAATGCATGCCACAGGAGACTGCAAAGTTTGGAAACTCCAAAGGGAGTTGGTGTGGCTGAGATAAAAATGTTCAGTCACAGGCTGGGTGTACACAGAAGGCAGACAGAAACCAGGGAGATAAGAGTGATTGACAGCTTCTCCGTGAGGGCACACTGAAGAGCGGAGGGTGCCAGCTTTCAGCTCCAGGGCTGGACGCTGGGAGGCTGACATTTTCATTCTCATCCTATAAAGTGGTGCGGAAAGCCTTCAGGGAACAGAAGCCACATAGAGCAATCCCGAGGCCCTGACTTAGGCTGGCCCCTGGCAAGGGCAGTGCAATACTGCCGGAGCAAAGACCCCTGGGAATCAGCACAACAGGCCTCTCCTCCAGAAAATCAGCAAGAACATCCGGCTAAGACCAAGTTTACCGATCACACAGAACTGCAAAACTCCAGCACTAGACGAAAATACTATATAGAAGTCATGGCTTTTTCTCATGATTCCTTAATCTCTCAATTGTAATTTTTCTTCCTTTACAACCAATTTCTTATTTTATCAACTCGTTTTTTAAAAATGTTTTTAACGTTCATTTTTATAATTACATTCTATACTTTCATTGTATTTAATTTTATTTTTGCATATATATAAGTTTTTCTTTCTTTACAATTTTGGGATGTAGTTTCTTCTAACAAACAGACCAAAATACACCCAGAATCTAGTGTATTGCTCTGTTCTCATCAGCTGTCCGATTATATTCTCTTTCGACTTTAATTCTTAGTTTACTTATTTTTGTGGCTTCAGGTCTCCTCTGATTTGTTAAGAGTAGATTTCTCTGGGGGCGTTGCTGCTCTTTTAGTATTTTGTTCTCTCATTCATCTATTCTTCTCTGGACAGAATGACTAGATGGAAAAACTCACCTCAAATAAGAGAACAAGAGGCAGTACTGACTGACAGGGACCTCATCAGTATGGATAAAAGTAAGATGCTGGAATTAGAGCTTGGAATAACAATCCTAAAGATACTAGCTGGGCTTGAAAAAGCATAGAAGACACTACAGAATGCCTTTCTGGAGAAATAAAAGAACTAAAATCTTAACAAATCGAAATCAAAAGGCTATTAATAAGCTGCACTAAAAAATGGAGGCTCTCCCTCTGGAAAACAGTATGGAGGTTCCTCAAGAAGTTAAAAATAGAGCTACCCGATGACCCAGTAATTGTACTACAAGGTATTGACCCCAAAGATGCAAATGTAGTGATCAGAAGGGGCACCTGGACACCAATTTTTATAGCAGGAATATCCGCAATAGCCAAACTGTGGAAACAGCCCAAATGTCCATCAACAGATGAATGGATAAAGAAGATGCGGTATATATAAATACAATGGAATATTACTACGCCATCAGAAGGATGAAATCTTACAATTTACATTGACGTGGATGGAAATGGAAGGTATTATGCTGCGAGAAAAGTCAATCGGGGAAAGACAGTTAGCATATGGTTTCATACACATGTGAAATATAAGAAACAGTGCAGAGAATCATAGGGGAAGGGAGAGAAAACTAAAATGGGAAGAAACCAGAGAGGGAAACAAACCATGAGAGACTCTTAACTATAGGAAACCAACTTGAGGTTTGCTGGAGGGGAGGTGGGTGGGGGGATGGGGTAAGTGGGTGATGGGCATGAAGGAGGGCACGTGATGTGTAGAGCCCTGGCTGTTATATACAACTGATGATTCACTGAACACTACATCTGAAACTAATGATATAACATATGTCAGCTAACTGAAGAGAAATTTTAGGGGTGCCTGGGTGGCTCACTTGGTTAAGCGGCTGTGTTCAGCTCAGGTCATAATCCCAGGGTCTTGGGATCGAACCCATGTTGGGCTCCTTGCTCAGCAGGGAGTCTGCTTCTCCCTCTCTGTGCTCTCTCACTATCTCTCTGTGTCAAATAAATAAATAAAATCCTTAAAATAAAAAGAAATTTTAAAGAATTTATCACATACATATGGGTAAGGGTGAAATAAAACATTATTTACTTATCTTTTCCAGACTTACTAAGCTATACTTAATAAAAATTATGTATTTAAAATAAAAAAAATTTGGAGGCTCTGCTAGGATAAATGAGGCAGAAAGGAGAAGTAGTGATACAGAAGACAAAATAAAATGTGGCACCTGGGTGGCTCCGTCGTTAAGCATCTGCCTTTGGCTCAGGTCATGATCCCAGGGTCCTGGGATCGAGCCCCGCATCAGGCTCTCTGTTCAGCAGAAAGCCTGCTTCTTCCTCACCCATGACCCCTGCTTATGTTCCCTCTCTTGCTGTGTCTACTCTGTCAATAAAATAAATGAAATCTTTAAAAAAATTTTAAAAAATTAAGAAATGATGGAGAATAAGAAAGCTGAGAAAAAAGAGAGATAAACAACCACTGGATCATGAGGCGAGAATTCAAGAGATAAGTGATACCGTAAAGCGAAACAATATTAGAATAATTGGGATCCCAGAAGAAGAGGAAGGGGGGTTGGCAGAAGGTATATTTGAGAAATGATAGCGGAGAACCTCCCTAATCTGGGGAAGGAAACAGGCATTCAGATCCAGGAGGCACAGAGAACCCAACCCCCTTCAACATCAATAAAAACAGGTCAACACCTCGACATATAGTAGTGAAGCCTGCACATTTCAGAGACAAAGAGAAAATCCTGAAAGCAGCTCGGCACAAGAGGTCCTTAACCGACAAGGGTAGAAACGTTAGACTGGCAGCAGACCTAACCACAGAGACCTGGCGGGCCAGTAAGGACTGGCAGGATATATTCAGGGTGCTAAAGGAGAAAAATATGCAGCCAAGAATACTTTATTTCTCCAGCAAGGCTGTCATTCAAAATTGAAGGAGACATAAAAGAGTTTCCAGGACAAAGAGAAACTAAAACATTTCTGATCACTAAACCAGCCCTGCAAGAAATATTAAAGGAGATCCTTTACGCAAAGAGAGAACCCCAAAGTAACACAGACTAGAAAGGAACGGAGACAATATACAGAAACAGGGACGTTACAGGTAATACAAAGGCACTAAATTCATAGCTTTCAATAGTTACCCTGAATGTGAATGGGCCAAATGCCCCAATCAAAAGACGCAGGGTATCAGACTGGATAAAAAAGCAAGACCCATCGATATGCTGTCTGCAAGAGACTCATTTTAGACCCAAGGACACCTCCAGATTCAAAGTGAGGGAGTGGAAAACCACTTATCATGCTAATGGACATCAAAAGAAAGCTGGGGTAGCAATCCTTATACCAGACAAATTGGATTTTAAACCAAAGACTGTAATAAGAGATGAGGAAGGACAGTATCATAATGAAAGGGGTCTATCCAACAAGAAGATCTAACAATTGTAAATATCTGTGCCCCTAACATGGGAGCAGCCGATTACATAAACCAATTAATAACAAAATTAAAGAAACACATTGATGATGATACATTAACAAGAGTGAATGACACACTGGACTGTGGGAACAGAACGCCACAACCACCACCGGTGCAGGTTCGTTCGGCCTCCGAGATCTCTGAGAAAACTTGAGATTGCAGGGTTAAAAATGACCTGAAAGGATCAGAGTGAAATGCCCTTGGGACGTGTGTGGTCTGTTCTAAAATAGGCAGCAGCAGATGTTTTGCAGATAGGAAGCCACCTGTAAACAGCACGCTGTGCACTCCCCTCTTTGTTCCCTTGCCCTGTAAATAGCACGCTGTGCACTCCCCTCTTCGTTCCCTTGTCCTGCTTTAAAGATTCTTATCATACACGCTGGACTAATCCTATGTACATGGAAGAATGTGCCTTACTAAGCCCCTGCTGTAAACCATTCTAGATCTATATCGCTGTACGATTACGGAAAATAAACCTCGGGACCTCGGGCTGATTGCTCGGGGTCCCCTGTGCCTCGCTCTACCGTCGTCTCTTTTCCTCAGTTCCTTCGCCGCCCCAGGTCCACGACTCTCCAAGGTCGACACTGGACCAGATGGACTTCACAGATATATTCAGAGCATTCCAACCTAAAGCTACAGAATACACATTCTTCTCGAACGCACGTGGAACTTTCTCCAGAAGAGATCACATACTGGGTCGCAAATCAGGTCTCAACCGGTACCAAAAGTATGGGATCATTCCCTGCATATTTTCACACCACAACGCCTTGAAACTTGGACTCAATCACAAGAGGAAATTTGCAAAGAACTCAAACACATGGAAGTTAAAGTTAATGAATGGGTCAACCAGGAAACTAAAGAAGAATTAAAAGAATTCATGGAAACAAAGGAAAATGAAAACACAACTGTTCAAAACCTTCACGATGCAGCAAAGGCAGTCCTGGGGGCGGGGGGAAGTATAGAGCAGTAACAGCCTAAGAAAGGTCCTAAATACACAACCTAACCTTAAACTTAAAGGAGCTGGAGAAAGAACAGCAAATAAAGCCTAAACCCAGCAGGAGACGAGAATTAATGACGACCAGAGCAGAAATCAATGAAATAGAAACCAAAAGAACAGTAGAACACAGCCATGAAACTAGGAGCTGATTCTTTGATCTTTGAATGAATTAATAGGATCGATAAACCCCTCGCCAGATTTGGCAAAAAGAAAAGAGAAAGGATCCAAATCAATAAAATCATGAATGAAAGAGGAGAGATCACAACCAACACTAGGGAAGTACAAACAATTTTAAGAACATATTATGAAAGACTATATGCCAACAAATCAGGCAATCTGGAAGAAATGGATGCATTCCCAGAGACGTGCAACCTACCAAAACTGAAACAGGAAAAAACAAAAAAACCCGAACAGACCCACAACCAGCAAGGAAATTGAAGCAGTAATCAAAAATCTCCCAACAAACAAAACTCCAGGGCCGGATGGCTTCCCTGGGGAGTTCTAACAAACACTTAAGGAGGAATTAATGCCTATTCTTCTGAAGCGGTTTCAAAAAATAGAAATGGAAGGAAAACTTCCAAACTCTTTCTATAGCAGGCATTGGTGGTATAGTGGTGAGCATAGCTGCCTTCCAAACTCTTTCTAGGAGGCCAGCATTACCTTGATCCCCAAACCAGACAAAGACCCCACCAAAAAGGAGAATTACAGGCCAGTATCCCTGATGAACACGGATGCAAAAGTTCTCATCAAGATACTCGCCAATAGGAGCCAACAGTACATTAAGAGGATTATTCACCACGACCAAGTGGGACTTATTCCTGGGCTGCAAAGGTGGTTCAACATCCGCAAATCAATCAATGTGATATGCTACATTAATAAAAGGAAGGACAAGAACCATATGATCTGCTCAATAGATGCAGAAAAAGCATCTGACAAAGTACAGCATGCTTTCTTGATTAAAACTCTTCACGGTGCAGGGATAGAGGGCACATACCTCAATACCATAAAAGCCATCTATGACACGGTGCAGGGATAGAGGGCACATACCTCAATACCATAAAAGCCATCTATGAAAAGCCCACGGTGAATATCATTCTCAATGGGGAAAAACTGCGAGCTTCTCCCCTAAGGTCAGGAACACGGCAGGGATGTCCACTCTCACCGCTGTTGTCCAACATGACACTAGAAGTCCTAGCCTCAGCAATCAGACAACGAAAAGAAATAAAAGGCATCGGAATCGGCAAAGGAGTCAAACGCTCACTCTTCGCAGATGACGAAATACTCTATGTGGAAAACCCAAAAGACTCCACCCCAAAATTGCTAGAACTCATACAGGAATTCAGCAAAGTGGCAGGATATAAAATCAATGCACAGAAATCAGTTGCATTTCTATACACTAACAACGAGACAGAAGAAAGAGAAATTAAGGAATCGAACCCATTTACAATTGCACCCAAAACCATAAGATACCTAGGAATAGACCTAACCAAAGAGGCAAAGGATGTGTACTCTGAAAACTATAGAACACTCATGAGAGAAACTGAGGAAGACACAAAGAAATGGAAAAACACCCCATGTTCATGGACTAGAAGAACAAATTTGTTAAAATCTCTATGCTACCACGACCCAGAGCAATCTGTGCATTCAAGGCAATCTCTATCAAAATACCATCAACTTGTTTCACAGAGCTGGAACAAATGACCCTAAAATGTGTACGGAACCAGAAAAGACCCCGAAGAGCCAAAGGAATGTTGAGAAAGAAAACCAAAGCTGGTGGCATCACAATTCCGGTCCTCAAGCTCTATGACAAAGCTGTCATCATCAAGACAGTATGGTACTGGCACAAAAACAGACACATCGGCCAATGAAACAGAACAGCGAACCCAGAAATGGACCCTCAACTCTATGGTCACCTAATCTTCGGCAGAGTGGGAAAGAATAGCCAATGGAAAAAAGACAGTCTCTTCACCAAATGGTGTTGGGAAAATTGGACAGCCACACGCAGAAGAATGAAACTGGACCATTTTCTTACACCATACACAAAAATAGACTCAAAATGGATGTAAGACCTAAATGTGAGACAGGAACTCATCAAAATCCTAGAGGAGAACACAGGCAGCAACTTCTGTGACCTGGGTCGCAGCAACTTCTTGCTACACACGTCTCCAAAGGCAAGGGAAACAAAGACTTCATCAAGATAAAAAGCTTTTGCACAGCAAAGGAAGCAGTCGACAAAACCAAAAGACGACTGACAGAATGGGAGAAGATATTTGCAAATGACCTATCAGATAAAGGGCTAGTATGCAAAATCTATATATAAAGAACTTATCAAACTCAACCCCCAAAGAACAAATAATCCAGTCAAGAAATGGGAGGAAGGGGCGCCTGGGTGGCTCAGCCGGTTAAACGACTGCCTTCGGCTCCGGTCATGATCCCGGAGTCCCAGGATCCCGCATCCGGCTCCCTGCTCAGCAGGGAGTCTGCTTCTCCCTCTGAGTCTGCTCTCCCTCCTATGAGAGGGGGGAGCCCTCTCATGTGCTCTCTCTCTCAAATAAATACAATCTTTAAAAAAATAAAAAAGAAAATGGGTGGAAGATGTGACCAGACATTTCTCCAAAGAAGACATTCAAATGGTCAACAGATACATGAAAAAATGCCCAATATCACTCGGCATCAGGGAAATAAAGACAAATCAAAACCACAATGAGGTATCACCTCACACCTGTTGGAACGGCTAAAATGCACAAGTCGGGAAGCAGATGCGGGTGGGGATGCAGAGAATGGGGAACCCTCCCTCCCACTCTGTTGCTGAGAATGCAAGCTGGTGTAGCCACTCTGGAAAACAGTACGGAGGTTCCTCCAAAAAGTGAATATAGAGCTACCCAACGACCCAGCAATTGCAATACTAGGGATTTACCCCAAAGATAGAAATGCAGTGATCCGAAGGGGCAACTATATCCCAATGTTTATAGCAATTTTATGTATTTGAGAATGAGAGATAGAGACAGTGCACGAGTGGGGGGAGGGGCCGACGGAGAGGGAGCAGCAGACTCGCACTGAGCAGAGAGCCTGAAGCGGGGCTTTATCCCAGAACCCTGGAATCATGACCTGAGCTGAAGACAGACACTTAACTGACTGAACCACCAAGGCACCCCTCAGTACCCTACTTTAGACCCCATTTTGGGCATTCAATGAAAGGATACCTTTTACAAGAAAGGTCTAAGTAAGAACATTCTAGATGGGAATACTTGTAATATACAGTTGATCCTTGACCAACATGTGTTTGAATGGTACAGGTCTACTCTACTTACACATGGACTTTTTTTGATACTGCATCGTAGTGTATTTTCTCTTATGTTTTTCTCAATAACATTTTCTTCGCTAGCTTATTTTATTGTGAGAATACAGTACATAATACATGTAATGTACAAAACATGTGTTAATGGATTATTTAATGTTATGGGTAAGGCTTCCAGAAGAAAGAGAAATCAAGTCGAACTAGGCTATTAGTAGTTTAGTTTTTTAGATCCCATGCATAAGTGAAATCATACGGGTATTTGCCTTTCTCTGAGTTATTTTACTTAGCAAAACACTGGGTCTACCAGTGTTGTCACAAATGGCAAGATCCCATTCTTTTTTATAGCTGAGTAATATTTCATTGTATACATATAACATATCTTCTTTATCCATTCGTCTGTTGATGGACCCTGAGGTTGCTTCCATACTCTCGTTATTGTAAGTAACGTTTCAAAAAACACAGGGGTGCATACAACTTTTCGAATTAGTGTTTTCATTTTCTTTGGGTAAATCTCAGGAGTGGAATTACTGAATTGTATCGTATTTCTATTTTTAATTTTTTGAGGAACCATAACACTTTTTGACAGTAACATTATATTCAGGATTTAGACAACGAATAATCTGACAACATTACTAGGCAGGCCTTGTAAAATTAATGACTCAATACCACTTGATGGGAGAAACTTTTATTGAAGGAATTTTATAATACCATTAATAAATACTATGTAAAATATAAACCACTTTTTCATATGACGTGACTTAAGGAACTACCAACGTAATGTTATTATCTTTTCCCCAAAGCTCGTTTCCTAAATATTTACTTCTGTGACCTTTGTTTATTTCCAGGTGAGAATTGTGCTTAGATAGCAGAAATAGCTTTAAGTCCATTAATAAATAGAACACATTTGCAATTTTATTTATACTTTTCCACTTATCAAAGATACAGGAGGGTAAGAAAATTATACACAGAAAAACAATGTACAATGTATCAGCAAATTTTAATTTGAAGAATTATTAACTACAAGGATTTTCTCATAACTGTTCGTTTTCAAACTATGCCCACAGAAATCTAAGGTTCCACTGGGGACACAGCAGGATTGAGGGAAAAGGAAGTCTACAGGTGTAGTCCCATCTCTCCTTTAGCTGAACAGCTCTACCTGCCTCTGTTTTATATAATACAGTTTAATGCAAAAAAATTTTTTTTCCAAAGGTATAAAAGTCACTAACTTCGTCAAAGTCCCTAATCTTACATACGAGACAAAAAGGCCCCAGAGAGATTGTAGTTTGCCTGAGGTCAAAAAACCACCTAGTTGCCAGCCGGGAATGTGGTGTAGGTCTTACTGAGCCTAGAGTTTTATGCCAGTTACTTCCTCATATTCAGGAACAACGCATGCATTTTCAACTATAACTCAGAGAATATGAATACATAAAACTTTGTCATGTGGCTCTATAATAATGTTCAGGCATTAGGCACAAAATAGCTTTCTAACTAAATTATAAATTTTAAAGTCATGAACAAAAATAGAGGAACAGAAGTTATCTTAACTCCTATTAGTAACAGTCAACATACGCAGGATTTACAAGCACAAAATTTTTTAACCAAAGGACAAGGAGCTTGAAGGAGAACATCTTTAGTTGAACCAAAGAACCTGAACCTGAGGAAATTCTTCCTTGAAAGAATTATCCATTTCCTTCAAATAAAACTTGGTTTGTCAAAATCAATCAACAAATGAGTTTCCTATGTTGTGGGTTATTTATAACAAAATTTAAAACACAAAACAGATTTCTCTTTACCATCTAGCATGCTCTGACCAACCTCTCATCATTAGTTGGTATGTACAAAAGACATGATTAACTTTAATTATAATTTAAATCAAGTCAGAAATTATAGGTAAACCTTCATTTCCATGCGAGGACTTTTCTCTACCTTCCTCACGACAGGAAGGGAGATTTACCTAAAGGGTGAATTTGGGAGAAGGCACTAAGCAATGCCTACGTGGTTCCAAATCTCTTCTTTGAAAAGATGTGCCTGCCACAGTAACATGAATTCAAGTCTGCTCTCATCTTTGTGGGATGGGCATCAAACATTTGTTCCTTCCATTACAACTGTGTGTGGAAGCGTCTAATTTGGGATAAAGTACTGGGAAGCTCGCTGTAGCTACATACCTAAACCATATCCTCCTATTTGTTTGTATGTATTAGTAATAAAGTTACTAAGCTTATCTCCATCTGCCTGACTCCTGTGTTCTCAACTCAGAAAGAGAAGAGCAATGTCATCTGCCACCTACTCCACCACAGTTCCAACAAGAAAAATGACCAGACAACACTTAAAATGTTTTCTCCTTCCTTGACTTTATAACTAACATTCATTGTTCAAAGCAACATACTTGGAAGAGGGAAAAAGCTGGAAAAGAACAATTTCAGAAATAAACATACAAAGTCAGACAAAATGAGGAGACAGAGGAGTATGTTCCAAATGAAAGAACAATACAACACTTCAGAAAAATAACTAAATGAAACCGAGATAAGTAATCTACCTGATAAAGAGTTCAAAGTAATGGACATAAGGATGCTCAGCAAACTTGGGAGAAGAATGGATGGATTCAGTGAGAACTTCAACAAAGAGAAAATATAAAGAAGAACCCATCAGAGCTAAAGAATACAATAACTGAAATGAAAAATACACCAGAGGGAATCGACAGCAGATTAAAAGCTGCAGAACAGATCCGTGATCTGCAAGACAGGGTACTAGAAATCCCCCAAGCCAAAAGGAAAAAAAAGAATTTTAAAAATGAGGACAGGCTAAGGGACCTCCTAGGATCGAGCCCCACATCAGGCGCCCTGATCAGGGAGCTTGCTTCTTCTCCCTTTCCCTCGGGCCTTCCCCTCCCACTGGTGTTCTCGCTCGCTTGCTCTGCTCTCTCTCTCTCTCATAAATAAATTAAAATTAAAAAAAAAAAAAGGAGGGGTGCCTGGGTGGCTCAGTCATTAAGCGTCCGCCTTCGGCTCAGGTCATGATCCCAGGGTCCTGGGATCGAGCCCCACATCGGGCTCCCTGATCAGGAGGAAGCCTGCTTCTCTCTCTCCCACTTACCCTGCTTGTGCTCTCTCTCTGGCTGTCTCTGTCAAATAAATAAATAAAATCTTAAAAAAAAAAAAAAAGGAAAGGCCATAACTAGAAGTAAAAAAATTATGAAAGAAAGTTTTATTGGTAAAAGCAAACATACAGTAAAGGTAATAGATCAATCACATTTATAAGGCCAGTACGAAGGTTAAGACAAAAGTAGTAATATCAATTATATCTACAGTAATTAGTTAAGGGATACACAAAATAAAAAGATGTAAACTAAGCCATCAAATAAATAAAACAAGGTGGGGTGTAAAAATGTAGTGTTTTTAAAATGTGTTTGAACTTAAGTAACCATCAACTTAAAATAAACTGCTATATACATAGGATGTTACATACGAACTTCATGGTGATCACAAACCAAAAATTGAAAGGCATCCAAGCATAACACTAAAGAAAGTCCTCAAATTAGAAGGGAAGAGAGCAAGACAATAACGATGCCGAATGAAAGAACAAGACTGAGGCCTCATTTACCCTGAGCCTATGCTCCTTTTGTCTACGTTAATAAGACCATGAATATACCATCAAAACCATTAAACCTATGTGCATTCATTGAAATGGATATTTTAATAACAATGATACACAATGGAAACTAGCTGCTATTTAAAGACTCCCTATCATTCCCATATTAGTCATCAATCATTCAAGTGATGACAAGGTAGATATACGTGAACTTTTTTTAAAAAATTCAAATTGTGGGGCGTCTGGGTGGCTCAGTCAGTTAAGTGTCTGATCTTGATTTTGGCTCAGGTCATGATCTCAGGGTTGTGAGACTGAGCTCTACATGGGGCTCTGCACTGAGCATGGAGCCTGCTTACCCTCTGCTCCTCACCCCCTGCCTGTACTCCCTCTCTGAAAAAAAAAAAAAAATCAAATATTTGCTTGATTTAACTACTTAGAAAATGCTCTACAACTGCTCAACAAGACATTTTGTAAAACGTGAAACAGAAGTGTTATAAGTAAAAAAAAAAAAATGCTATAAGTAAGAAAGCAATTAAGAATGTACTCTCATGTAAGAAAATAGGTCATGAGACTGGGCCCTACATAGGGTTCACACTCAGTGGGGAGTCTGCTTGAAAGTCTCATGCTCTCTCTCCCTCTTGTGCACTCTCTCTCTCTAAAATAATAAAATCTGGGGCGCCTGGGTGGCTCAGTCGGTTAAGCCACTGCCTTCAGCTCAAGTCATGATCCTGGAGTCCCAGGATCGAGTCCCGCATCGGACTCCCTGTTTGGCAGGGAGTCTGCTTCTCCCTCTGACCCTCCTCCCTCTCATGCTCTCTCTCTTGCTCTCAAATAAATAAATAAAATCTTTAAAATGATAAAATCTTTAGGGGCGCCTGGGTGGCTCAGTCGTTGAGCATCTGCCTTTGGCTCAGGTCATGACACCAGGGTCCTGGGAGCGAGCCCCGCATCGGACTCCCTGCTTGGAGGGAAGCCTGCTTCTCCCTCTCCCACTGCCCCTGTTTGTGTTCCCTCTCTCGCTGTGTCTCTCTCTGTCAAATAAATAAAATCTTCAAAAAATAAAATTAAATAAATAAATCTTTAAAAAAAAATAAAATATGTCAGTTTAGTTATATTTATTAAATAAAGCTAATAATAGGTATCTCTTGAAAGTAAGAGCTCCAGGAACTAAAAAAATATCATAAAATTTCTGTCTCATTTCTTTATTGGCACATATAATTATGACTTTCACTTAGTGTGCATTAGTCAGTTAAACAACTCAGAATTTCACCAAATTAACAAACTATAGAAATGATCCCTGAAAGTACAGTCTTAGAATTTCACCAAATTAACAAACTATAGAAATGATCCCTGAAAGTAGTCTTAGAATTTCACCAAATTAAAAACAAAAATTCTATCAGAAATCTGAAACCCAAGAAAAAAAGATAACATAACTAACCTTGGTCAAGAAAGTCTCAATGCCATTATTTGTAGGCCGTGAGCGTGGGGTAAGAATCACTAGGTTTTCTCTTGGAGCAACATTTCTATTGAGCAGTGAACTATTATTAATATTTCTAACAGAAGGCAAGTCTAGGACACGCCTCATAGTAATAGTATTAATCAAAGACTGTTTTTGCTGTTTCTCCACCGGAAGTCTGGTACTGCTCTCTGCCAGCTTCTCATTAGTCCTGTTAAGACTACAAAACACAGCGCTTAGTATTTCATTTCTCCCCACATCATTCCTAAATGACTTGCATTTTTTGAAAGTTTCCATAATAGTAAACAGAATGTGCCATTAAACGGTGTTTTAACACTGAAAATGTGACAGAGCAGACCTACAATATATAATGATAGGTTTAAAATTGTTCTAAAGAAGTACATATATTTCTAGAGATTCCTAACTAACAAGTAATTCAAATTAAGGAGGGAGAGAAACGGCTATTAGTGATGCACAATGCTTAACAGGTAATACATGCTGCCTTCTGGAATGGCTGTACTTACAAGGTTCTTGAGGATGCCACGACACATACTTATATTTAGTAAAGCAGCATGCCATTACATATACTTATATTTAGTAAACCAGTTTAGAGATACAAAAATATAAAACCATCCCGGGGGGCTGGGTGCTCGGTCAGTGAACCATCTGCCTTCCGCTCAGGTCATGACCCCAGAGTCCTGGAATCGAGCCCCTGCTTTTCCCTCAACCTCTTCCTGCCGCTCCCCCTGCTTGAGCTCACTCGCTTGCTCTCTGTCAAATAAATACATACAATCTTTGAAATAAAAATAAAAATAAACCATCCCTCAAAGACATTTTCAAGTATTGGCTTTCACCACTCTTGTACATTTCACTCATTATCTCAGAGAAATGGAGCATTTGACACTGAGGAATAATTTAGACCAACAACTGCTAGATGGCAGAGTTGTGATCAGAAAGACAGAAAACAGCTCCGGAGGCAATTAGGTTATAACACAGTTACCAGGGTACTGGAGGTGGAATCTACCCTTTCTGTCTTTCACCCAGCCCCTCCTCATGTCCACCATGGTGCTATTTTTAGCCACTTTGGGAATTATGCTGCCTTTCACCCCTAGGTGAATCTTGTTGTATTTCACATGTATACCTTTATGTAAGGTAGAAAAACTATATAAAAAACAGTTTGTTTCAAAGCACCCTCTATTTGGTAATAATAACAAAAATCACAATCAAAAAAGTAAATTTACCAAGCTGCCAGGATGTGCAGTTTGGGTTAAAGATGTACTCTTCCAAAAATAAACTCACTAATATTAAGAAACTCATTGCTATTCAGGGCAATTCTGACAAACAATTTTATAATAACATGCTGTCTAAATTATAAAGCTTCTAACAATTAGCTTAAAGACTAGGAGATCAGATTAACTGAAAATATTAAGGGGAAAAAAATAAAATCATGTAAAACCGAAAAAAGGAGAGAGGCAAACTGTCTTGGACTAACATTTCAAAGGTAAGTTCTTTTACAAACATCGTTTTCCAAAATTAAACTATCTTACTCATCTCATGAACTTGGCTCCATAAAAATTATGCTTTAGAGGCAAATTAACAAGCTAAATCTATTTTCTATGATTCTGTTTTAACTTACTTGCTCAGTTCATTTGTCAATGACGTTTGAACTTTTAATTCTTCTACGTAGAGTTGCTTGTGTTTTTCCAATTCTGTTTTATAAAAATCTCGAGAACTTTTCATTCTGGATAGTTCAAATTCCAATTCTTTAATTCGGAGTTCCATTTGACTTCTTATTGAAGCATTATTAGTTTCTCTTAACTGTCCTAACCTTTCTTGAGATGCTACTTGTGTCTAAAGCAAATTAAAAGCATAGTTTTAAAACTGGGTAAATACAGTATATTTCTTTCCTTTAGTTTTGAGTCAATGATTCAGAGAGCAATTGTAAATGTGAAAAAAAAGCTGAAGTGTAAAATATTTCTCATCAATGTCAACTGAATTAAATCTGAATGATAAAGTTCAATCATTCTTATATTAGAACTCATGCAATCTGATAATTCAGAGAATAAGAGAATCCTTTAAAAACTTTAAAAAGTGAACAATACAACTTAAGAATAATCCAAAAACAGGGGGTGCCTGGCTGGCTTAGTCGGTTGAGCGCCGGACTCTGGGTTTCTGCTCAATCGTGATCTCAGGGTCCTGAGATTAAAGCCCTGTGTCGTACTCAGCATGGAGTCTGCCTGGGATTCTCTCTCTCCCTCTGTGCATCCTCTCACCCGTGCTTTCCAGATAAATAAATAAATAAATAAATATCTTTAAAAAAAATAATCCAAGTATGGTACCATCTTTTTTTTCCCAGCAGGCTCCATGCTGGGCTTGATTTCACGAGCCTGAGCTGCTCAACCAACTGAGCCACCCAGGCACCCCATGGTTAAAATTTTTAAAAGACCATTTTTTCTTTTCCTGTCAATAGTCTTGTTTTATACCAACTGGTCTTAAAAAATAAAATGATTCTCTACTGTGAATCATTCTGAAAAATCAATTTAGTGAGAATAATGATGAAAAGTGAAATTTTTAAAGAGAAGGAACAAATGTTCCTTCAAATTTACCAAATGGCTATCAAGGAAGTAGAGGAAAATTATACAATGCATATAACCAAAATGTAACTTGCAGTGAAATGATTAAAGCATACTACAGATCAGTAAATTAACCTGTAAAAACAGACTGGCTTCTTTTAATTTTTCTGTTACGTCTTCAAGCTCCCATTTATATTGTTCTATTTTACTGTATTCTACCATACTGAGTTCTAAATGACTTCTGAGGTGTACTACTTGTTGTTTCAACTTCTTTTTATTCTTCTCTAGTTTTTCATATTTCTTCTGCATTTCCTTCATAGATGATAACTCCTGGGTAAGAAGCTGGTTTTTTGCATCCAGGTATAGACATTTTGAAGATGCACTTTCCAGTTTTGCTGTAAGATCACCAACCTGCATGAATAAAATAATACCGTTTGGAAGTAGAGTGAAAATAGTCTAATGCAAAACTATGACCAAATTTTTTTTTTAAAGATTTTATTTTTAAGTCTCTACACCCAACACGGGGCTTGAACTCACAACCCCCAAGATCAAGAGCCACACGCTCTACTGACAGAGCCAGCCAGGTGCCCAAATTTTAAAATAAATTCATTTTCAACAAAATGTTATCTATACTCGAAGTAGAGTCTTGGAATGTGGAACCTCAAATAACTCAGAAAATCAAGAACAAAATTAAAACCACTAGTAGTTATTAAAACAGATCTCTGCTATTGTTCTCTTGGCCACACATTTATACTTTTATTTTTCTAGGATTGTTTCAGATCTTTCCTCCATAAAATAACTGTAAGTCATCTCATAGTAGAACGTCTCTTAACCCTTCCCTCATCTTAACACTGTCCCTGTTCATCATCAGACTTTGAAGAAAATGTTTAAAGAAAATTATATTTAAAAATCTAGATACTCATTCTTCTATCATAAAATATTATTTCTCATGAATTCATGAGGAATAACGTGTTTAGAAAGGCTCATAAACTACATTTTATAAATTTTATAAATTTATAATTTTAAATTTATATAATGTAGTTTAAAATTTATAATTTTAAGTTTTATATAATGCAGTTTTATAAGCCTGATGCCAATAAATACAAATTTCAAATATAAGGACCTTTCCTAAAAACAGCTTCAACTGATTTTACCTTTTCATCATTATTTTTTCTAGAATTTAAATGGCCAAAATTTACTTGTTAAATACAGAGGTTCTTACCCATATTAATACTAAGGGTTAATGAAAATTTTTAAAAAGTGGTTATATTTACATTTTAGTTTCTAAAGATGCCCTAGAAACATTTTCATCCATAGCTTAAGATACCCTGGGTTTTGTGAGATCATACCTTTTTAAGATCATCTCCGAAAAATTCCTATGCAGGCCCCATTACAGTTTTGGTGATCGTCTGACTTTAGAATGAGATACCCTCATTCTCTGCAAGCATTTCAAGCATCTCTGCAAGGTTTCAATTTCTTCTTTTCTATTAACTACCTTTCTCTTTAAACAAAGTTTAGGTCTTCTCGATATTACATAAAAACTTTTGCTTAGCTCTGGCAGCTTTTTCTATCATCCTGCTCCACCCCTTTCACGGGACTTGAACATTCTTTAATGTGTCATCTCATCCACAGATTCATCTTTCCAACACTTATTGTCTTCTTTTACACTAAAATCTGAGTTTCAATCCTGGAATTCCACTAAAAAATTTTGAGGGTCATCAAGGATCTTTTTTTTAAAGTCTTTATCCTGCTGTACTTCTCAGCAACAGCTGAAAACAATGACCATACCCTCCCTCTGCTCTTCTAATCCCATTTTATTTCTAAATGACAGCAGCCACTGTTAGTCCCTGACCCTTGCTATTCCTCATATCAAATCCTCTCACAGTTGGTTCAGTCTCAAGGCTTCAAAACCAGATTCTCTAATCTACATTTCCAGCCTTGGCCCCTTTACTGAGGTCATCTCTACTTTCCGATCTTCCTTCTAGTTCGTCACAGACAATATTCTCAACCACACACTCAAAAACCATTACCTGATGTGGATTACCTTTATAGACAGCTAAATTTTTTTAAGTTTTTAAAATTTTTTTCTTTGAAGTAGAGAGTGCTGAATAGGGGAAGGAGCAGAGGGAGAGGGAGAAGCGGACTCCCAGCTGAGCAGGGCTCCATCTCAGGACCCTGAGATCATGGTCTGAGCCGAAAGCAGACGCTTAACTGACTGAGCCACCCAGGTACCCCTAGACAGCTAATCTTGTACCTTTTCTGTTGACTCTTTTTGGTATTACTTTGAGTGTACTGTTATTTTATAATCGCAGGGGGCACCCTTACCCTTAGGATGCTGACCACCATACTCTGTCTTGCTTTTCTTTTCTGATGCAAATGTCTCTCACAAGGGTCAGACTATCAATGGTTTGCCTTTGTTTTCTTTTGAATAATTTCCTATTCCATAGAGATTTGATCTTATGGAAGTCTTCTTCTGAAGTTCTTTTCAGACACATACTTGACGATATTGTTTGGAAGCTTAAGTCAGCCTAGAGCTATCTCTTCTTCCCAATCCAGATTCTTCACCTCAAAACTATGTCCATCCAATATCTTAACCCAGGTAGTCTCTGCCTTAGGGATTCATGAGATAAAATCCTTCTAGAGATGTGAGGACTATGGACTGAGTTGGTTGAAAGCTAAGTTTTTGTTTCACAGGGTAGACTTTAAAGTGGCTAATAATTTTATGTCATAACCCTAATTCATTTCCATTGGCATCTACAGAATATCTATGGATATTCTTACAAACTTTACAAGATTTGATACCTTCCTTAATAGATTTCTATATGACACCGTAGGGGGACAACTCCTGGCATTCTCATTCACATATTGTCACGTTACTTGCTCAATGAAAAGTACAGTAATACAATGTGACTAATTTATATGACATCTAGAAAAAAAATAATTTTCGATGTTTCTTTGGCCACAAAAAGGACCAGTCAACAGAATGTGCTCATTCCCCTGATAGGTAGAGCTGTATAATGAAATTTGCAAGTATGCAGCTTTTGTGACTAAAAGAAACTAGTGGTAGGTGCATCTACCTCATTGTTCCAACTTAGGACTCACAATGCAGTCTTCTCATCTTAAATCATTGGTAGCCTCTCCTATGAAGGAGGGTATAAATGGCATGATAATCCGGTGCTGCTTGGTAAATAGTTCTATAGTTTTCACTACATATCAATAAGTTGGAATCCTGGATTGCACATTAATTTTTTCTGAGATTGGATTGTTAAATCTCTGAAAGGCTGATTAACTCAAATGAATGAGAAAAAAAATTAGTTCCTGAACTTGCAGTGAATGCTAGGAGCACTATGTTACTATGTAAGGCCCTGATTGATCAGTCGTTTCCACTTTTTCACTGGCATCTCTTTTCCTTTTCAAAATCCAACAAAGAGAAAAATATATTCCTTTGAGAAAAATGTTTGCATAATGACCTAGTAGTCATTCTTGATGAAGACAACAAATTACAAATTTATAATTATAAATCACAACAAACTGTCATTAAAGTAATCCATTCTCAAATCTCACTGAAGGGTTTAGATGACAAGAGAAAGTCAGAATTCAACATCAAATTATTACTCAAAGTTTGGGAATTTTTAAACATACTGAAAAATATTAGTAGGGACTCAGACGTTTATATACCAATATTCACAGCAGCATTACTAAACAATAGCCAAAAGGTGGAAAAACTCAATTGTCCACTGACAGATAAATAAAATGTGGTATGTATAAAATATTGCTTATCTTAGACTACCACAATCTTTTTTATTACAGTCTTACTATAAAAAGTATTACTTTATGAATTCAGTCAACTTCATCTATGAAGAGGAATGATACTACCAGTAGCAAGGAGCAATATGAATATAATAAACATTTTTATCAGTGAGAATTTTCATATTATACAAAATAGTCTTATATACTACTATAGAGAAATAGAAAGTCCTTTTCAGTAGGACAGAAATTAAGAGACTGACTTACCGAACTTGTACTTAACAGGTTTTCCTGAAGTTGTTCAATTTTGCCCTGTTTTTTGACTGTAACTTTTAACTTGTCATTTTCAACTCCAAGCCTAAAATGAATATTTTTAAAATTACTCTCACACGCAAATTTTAAAAGTACCGTATAATTTCTAAACAAACATCTGAAGGTCTTACATAAATTCTTAAAAATTTAAAAAGTAGAAGATTTGGCAATTGTGCCATTTTTCTGGTTGTGTTTTGTAGTTAATGTGCAAAATTTAAAGATAATATGCAAAATTTATGGATTTCAAAATAGCGCAAAGCTGAAACTTTTATCCAGCTTCACAATGATGTACTTATTATCGTAACTGATATCTTTCTCATACTACACTGCTTATCTGCTTTAGAAATACTCAAGTTATTTTCTGTGCTGCTTTAAATTGTACTTTTGCACGTGATCTTTCAACGTTTCAATACATCTTACAGCCTCTGCATGTCGATCTTGTGCTTCTTGCAACTAAGAAAGAAAAAAAAGAAATAATTTTAACTACTGGGAATCTAGTATAAAACCATCATCAGCTGTCTTTGTAAATAAAATTTTATTGGGTACAGCTACACTCTTCTCTCCATACTGATTTATGGCTACAGCAGAGTTGAACTGCTGCAACAGAGACCTAATAGGGCCTACGAAGCCTAAAACATTTACAGGGAATCTGTTTCTCTCTCTCTCAAATAAACAAAATCTTAAAATATTTACAATCCCCTTACAAAAAAGTTTGCTGATTTCTCCAGTTACTAAAATGTAACATGTTTAATGTTTTTAAATTATATTTTATCAGCTAAACCTACAAATTTATATATTGGTCAAAGGGGGAAAGATAGGAAATTACCTTATGGGAAACATTTCCATTTTTGTATTCTAAGCACCACATCAATTATAATTTTAAATATTCCCATATGTGAATGACCATGGCTATTCCAGGGATTATAAAAGTTAACATGTTGCTTTCAGTGACAACTAGATATTTCATGGAATAGTATGAGAGGCATTATCTTCGTAGGAACCACAATGCCTGGGGTCTGAATCCCAACTCACTGGGTATTAGCTGTGTGACCTGGAACAAATTACTTAAAATTTCTGTGTCTCAGTTTCTTCTCTGTAAAATGAAGATAATAAAAGTATCTACCACACTGGGATGTGGGGAAGTTAATTTAGGATATATACATGACCTACTTTTTTTTATTTTTATTTTTTAAAGATTCTATTTATTTGACAGAGAGAGAGAGAGAGACAGCGAGAGAGGGAACACTAGCAGGGAGAGTGGGAGAAGGAGAAGCAGGCTTCCCGCAGAGCAGAGAGCCCGATGCAGGACTTACTTGATCCCGGGACCCTGGGATCATGACCTGAGCCGAAGGCAGACACTTAACAACTGAACCACCCAGGCGCCCCTGTAAATGAACTATTTAGAAGGGTATGTGGCAGGGCGCCTGGGTGGCTCAGTTGGTTAAGCGACTGCCTTCGGCTCAGGTCATGATCCTGGAGTCCTGGGATTGAGTCCCACATCGGGCTCCCTGCTCAGCGGGGAGTCTGCTTCTCCCTCTGACCCTCTTCCCTCTCGTGCTCTCTATCTCTCATTCTCTCTCAAAAAAATAAATAAAATCTTTAAAAAAATAAAAGAAGGTAAGTGGCACACACCAAATTCTGTCTGCAATTAGCATTATTATAGTTGCTGTATGTTATGTTCTAAAAATATTTGATATTTTAGGCAGATGGCAGGCCAATGAAAGTGGTCTCTTATACAAGTTATATTGAAATTGTTCTTCCTACCACTGAAAGGGGCAGCAAATGAGGAGCATGAGGCCCAGAATAAGAATACATCCTCAGTACTTCAAAAAACTTTTACCAATTCCACTAGCTAACAGTACTTTTTCCACTTATAATTTTAACTTACTTCCTCTCTATACTACTCAGTGGACAATCTCATGGACTACAGTGCAAAACAGTACCTCCTAGACTGAGTAATAAATATTTACAGGACCATCAGAGGCAAGGTAAAGCCACTGACGTGGAAATAATGGACTCTTGCTAAATCAACATTCCCAAATCATTTCACGTTTACATTATCTTAGCAACTGTTTGTGTTACACCACTTTAGCAAGTACTCTGATGAATACATTAAGGCTACGTGGTATGGCATATCAGAAAAAACTGTCCCCAGGGGCGCCTGGCTGGCTCAGTGGGAAGAACATGCGACTCTTGACCTTGGGGTCATGAGTTCAAGCCCCACAATGGGTGTAGTAATTACATAAATAAATAAATTCACAAACAAACTTTAAAAAAGAGGTAAAAACAAAAAGAAAAAAGAAAAAAGAAAAGCTGTCCTCGAGCTTTATAGTTGGTAAAGTAATCTCAGTACTGGCTGCAAAATGAAGAAAGGCAAATTTAGACTGTTTTTCCACAGTGAGGGGGAAAAAACAAGCATTTGATTGAACACCTCTCCTCTGTCAGATTAAATGCTCTCAATTTTACATTTAATTGCTTCAAATACATTTAGAATAAAAGCTTTGTTATGTCAGTGTTTTCAATCAGAAATTACTGACATGCTATAAAGTACTTAATTTTATCCTAAAAACTGTTAAGTTAAAATATTCTCAATTTATACAAGGATAGGTACCATGCATATCCCATACCTTCCCCCTTAGATAAACGTGGATGTAGAAAGACAAAATTCTCTCTCATGAAAAAAATAAAACCAACGTAAAATAAAGGACTAAACCGTTCTGCACAGACTAGATGAGACGAGTGTGAAGACAGTAAAGGCCGTGGGAATTAGAATAGTCAGAGAGAGCTTCATGGAGAATGAGAGACTAGGAGCCAGGTCTGAACAGTGTAGGACTAGGCAAGAGGAAGGGAAATTAAAAGGACAGAAAGGACACCACGAGGAAAAGGCTGAGAGAGGGTGAAATCAACCCAATCCACTCCGAGGATGAAATCTGACGGCAGGGAAATCAAAACAGATGCCCAGACAATAATTAAATGAACGTTCAGAGCAGCATTAATGGCCATAAAGTGGGAAACAACCCAAAGGTGCATGAAATGATGAACGAACAAGGGTTTTGGCCCACAATGGAGTAGTGTTTGACAATAAAAAAACAATGAAGCACTGATAGACGCTGTAACACAGATGAACCCTGAAAAGAGGAAGTGAAAGAAGCTAGTCACAAAGGACCACACACCGCGTGACTCCCTGTAGATGAAATATTCAGAATAGGCAACTCGATAGAGGCGGGAAGTAGACTGGTGGTTGCCTGAGGCTGGGGGCTCAAGGGCGAAGGGTTTCTTTTCAGGGTGATGAAAATGTTCTACTTGATGGCAGTGATAGTTGCACAACTCTATGAATACCATCAGAAACATTGAACTATACATGTTAAATGGGCGAATTGTATGGTATGTGCATTATATCTCAATAAAGTTTTTAAAAAATCCACTGGGGGCGCCGGGGTGGCTCGGTCATTAAGAGGTTGCCTTCGGCTCAGGTCATGGGGGCAGGGTCCTGGGATCCAGCCCCACATCAGGCTCCCTGCTCGGCGGGAAGCCTGCTTCTCCCTCTCCCACTCCCCCTGCTTGTGTTCCCTGTCTCGCTGTGTCTCTTTCAGATAAATAAAATCTTAAAAAAAAAAAAAAAATCCAATGGCAGGACCTAGATAATTTTCTTAATTCTTAATTTCTTAATTCTATCTTTTGGGTGTATATACTACATATGATCTGAACATTTCTATGCATTTACAATATATCTAAAAGGAAAAGAAGATGAAGGAAATGCCTAAGTTCAACTGGTTTGTAAAATGACTTTTCTGTACAAGTTATCCTAAAATCAGTACAGATTCTATATCCATTCATAAAAGTGAACATGAGAAATAAGACAATTTTCTGAAACATTCCATTAAACATTATCTTCTGATTTTATATGGCTCACTCATCATGGTAACAGAGATACCATTAAAAAACATTGCAACTGAGTGGCTCAGTTGCTTAAGCATCCAACTCATGATTTCAGCTCAGGATCATGGAATCGAGCTGGCGTGGGGCTCTGTGCTGGGCAAGGAGTCTGCTCGAGATTCTCTCCCTCTCCCTCTGCCTCTCCCCGCACTCACGCGTGTGCATGTGCACGTGCTCTCGCTCTCTCTCAAATAATACATAAATCTTTAAAAAAATTGTTTAGTAGGAAAAAACAAGTCCCTCAATTTCTGTGAGGGATGCACAAGTCTCAACTTTCCTAAGGGTAAATACTGTAAGAAAAAAAAAAACGTATAACACAAATAGAAGAATGAAAGTCAAAGTTTAAGAAATAAGTGCATTGTGAAGATACTAAAATTGCACTAAATTATAATGAAAATACAAAAGAAAGTGGTCCATGGAAATTAGCATCCTAAAACACTTTATATTAACCTGCTACAGATTAACTGTTGACACATGCTACATTCAAAACATACCTGACGTCTGATTTCACCTAATTTCTTCCTCAAATCCTGTGTCTCATCTTCTAAATTAATACGGCAACGTGATGTAACCTCCAGTGAAGCCTCTGACATAGACTGTTTTTTTAGGGCATCAGCCAGTTCTAGCTGAAGGTGTCTCACGGCTACCTAATAAGACGTTTCTGTTACTGATTTTATAAATTATCTTACTATTAAGTTATGTTAATAATACGTAACTCGAACATATGTACTTTGAAAAATATCACCACATACAGGTGTGATCCTCCTGCCTGGTCAGTATTAGGTTACTTAGATAATTAATTCAGCCCCACTATCCATTCCTTGTTGATGAATCTGCAAAGCTTCCCAGCCTACTGAAGTCTCAAAAAGAAATGGGTATATAGGTGAGCCTAGCAGTGGTAAATTCAACATTATGAAATGTTTTCCCTCTTTTTTATTAGAGGCTTAAATTAATGTCAAAGTTCCTCACATATTCCATCCTCTGCTCAAATCCTTCCAAGAGATTACTATCTCAGAACAAAAGTGAAGTCATTCTAATGGGCTTCGAGGCCCTAGATAACCTGGCTTTCACCTCCCTCCCTGACCTCCATTCCTGCTACACAAGAATCCTGCCGCCCCCCATTAATCTGAAAATGGAGATCCAATGCCAAATTAATATATTACAGATACAATTCTCTTTGTATTGGACAAACTCATGCCCAAATGATAGTAATTGAGCTTTGAAAGAAGCAAATTATTTGTAAAATTGCCTTAAAAAATTATAAATAGCAGTGGGAAGATTAAATCAAACAGTTTTGCTAAAGCTCACCACAGTTGTCCCAAATTATAATTTAATGAAAAGTGCCTGCAAAGAGTTAAAAGGTCATAAGATACATGATTTCAGACTAAAAATTCAAATTTATATAAATAAAAATAAAATTATTCCAACCTAAGATGTATAAAAAGCTACCAAAGGAAAAGTACTGACATAGAGCATCTACACTTCAGTTCATGTGGGAAATCTGGAATAAACCGTCAAGTCCATCCACTTAATTGAATCTCAATTTCAAAATGCTCATTTCAGGTATGAACATTTCCATTTACCTATTCATCATGGTATTAAAATGTGGTGACAAAGATTAAAGTTATTATTTTAGCAGTATAAGACTAAATTATTAATATTAGCCTACTATCTATTAACAATTGATAACTTAACCTCTTAAACTTTCATAGACGACACAACAATTTTATTCAAATTAAAGCACCTCTCAAATCTTAATTTTTATTTACTGGATACAAGTTATGCTGAATTAGAGTCTCTATATTTTTTATATTCAACTAGATTCAAAATTCAGCCATAATCATTCAGGTCATGATCTCGGGGTCATGAGGTGGAGTTCTCTGATGTGGAGCCCTCTTGGGATTCTCTCTCCCTCTCCCTCTGCCCCACTCCCTTTCATGTGCAGGTGCACTCTTTCTCTCTAAAAATAATAATAATCAAATATTACTTGGAATTTTCTCTTAGAAAGCTTGAAAAATATTTATCTTTCTGGATACTTACTTCTCTTTCTACCTTCTCCTTTTCATACTGATACATTCTTTCTTTTAAAAGATTACATTCATTGATTAACTCTTTATTTCTTTCTTCCAGCCAAAGACCTTGTTTTTCACTTTCAGCTTGAAGTTTTTTTATGATATCCTGAAACTGGTCTTGGATATTAATTACGACATTTTCTTTACTGGCAGCTTTGTTGTGAGCATCGTCTAGTTGCTGTTGAAGCAACACATTTTCACTTTGTAGTTGAGATAATCTCTCCTCTAAGGATTCCTGCTTTCCGTGTTCATTTTGATACATGTGTTTCATTTCCTTTTTCTGACACTGTGTTTGACTTAGGTCTCTTTGTACACATTCTAAAGCCAAAGTCTTTTCCCTGAGAGCATCTCTTGTGTGATGGAGCTCAATTTCTAGAGTATTGAATTTACTTTCAGCTTTAGAAAGGTTTTGAGAAAGAAGCTCATTGTTTTCTTTTAGGTTAGACACATCAAACTTCAGTTTGTCCTGCAGACGAAACCATTCATCTTCTGCTCTCTGGAAAGCAAGTTCTAGGTCTCTTTTTGATGCCTGACTTTGATCATAATCCTCTATAGCAGTAGCTAGTCTAGCTCGGTAAGATTCAACTTTTCTGTCCAGTCTGTCTTTGTTTTGCTTTTCATTCTCCAGTTTAGACTTTAGCATTGTATTCTCAGTGGTCAGAGCATTAATCTGTCCACTATATTCTAATATTGTTTTTGTTAATGTTTCCACCTTCAGTTTTATGATCTCTTGAAGACTGACATTCTTTTCTTTTATAATTTCAATGCCTTCACAATATTTCTTTTCCATGTCCTGGTTCTTATTGTTTATTGTGTCTCGATCCAGTCTTAGCATGGCAATTTCATCCTGCCACATGTGGGTTTTAGGCAACAGATCTTCTTCTTTTTCATGACTATTAGAAATCTAAGTAAAACAAAAGAGACTTTTAGCTGGAATTCAATAAAATGACATTATCATGATTTTCTCTGAAATTAAAGAATAACCTATGTTTATACAATGAATAGGTTGCAGTTGGTGGATATCCCAACTGGAAAAAAATAAAGTTGGGTCCAAACCTCAAACTTTAGACCAGCATAAATTCCCACAGGTTCAAAAATTTAATTGAAGACAGTGAATGCATGAAAGGAAAAAAGAAACCAAGACAAAATTTTTAAGAATCTCAGAACTGGAAAGGTCTTTCTCTGATTTACAACAAACCCAGAAAGCCTGAAATAAAAGATTAATAAATCTGATTACACTAAAAACTGAATTTACAGTCTGATATCTAACACAGCTCCCCCACAATAAAATCCCTAGCTCTGCATTTATTTTGACAGATTAAATTTCCTAAAATTCTTTTTTCCTGACAATATTCCATAGAAATTCTACTTTTCTAACGTTTCTATAGTCAGTTATAAGAATTACACCTACTGATAACTGACAAATCTAAGCACTATACTATAAACACTTCTACATACATCAGTGAACTTTTTGGTGATGACAATTCTAGAATGGAGAGCTTAAAAACATTAAGTGAGCTGCAGGACTTTCCCCGGGTCTTCTTACTTCACTACTAGTGCTCTTACACCAAACCGCAGCTCTTCTCTAGTGTAAATCATAAATACAAAAGAAGCCTTATGTTTCAAAATACTGATGGTAAATAAGGTAAAATTTATACAGCTCTTAGAAAAATCATGAGATTATTTGCTGCTGCAATAAATTTTATTTCCTCTTCATGATGTTTAAAATGTTTAAAATAGGGGAAAATACACTGAGCTATTTTAGGAGGAATACAACCCTCATCAATACGTTATCATTAGCATAGGATTGTTTCAAAAGCGCTTTGGATACTACTTGGAGCAAATGGCTACTTTTCTCAAAAGTAGAGACTAAATCCAAAATAAAGTCTCTGAACAGGCTACACTCTTCCTCCTGTTCATCACTGGCAGTGTTAAGCTAACTTCTCTTTCAATACAGAGGTGATGAAGTAACTGCCAAAAATTGAAACATATGTTGTTAGTAGCAATAGTTTTGAGCATATGGAAAGCTCATCAATTCTTATGGAAAATAATAAAAGCCTCTCCTTTGGATGAGGACATTATGAACGTCACTATTTGACTCTTGCAGACAAACGCATTTAAATTAAGGATATTACTTTATCCACTGGACCAAAAATGTCACCACCCCCTTGGCCCCCCCAAATACATACACACACACACATATGCTTTAAAAATCCTCTATGCTTTCCATGATCTACGGTGTTGGTTTTTAAAATATATATATGCATACATGGAGAAAAAATAATTTTAGAAAATAAAATGTATATATATACAAATACATACACATATGTACTTAAAAATAACTAAAGAAAATACCCCAGAATTCATTCTGTTATTAGCCACTTCCATCTCTGTTTGTTTGCAAAGGTGATTCTTTAGGATTCCATCTTGTAATACTCTGGCATTCTGTTCTTGAGAAAGTTGTAACTTAGCATCATTTCGCTCTTCTACAACCTAGAGACATGTTTTCATTAGGATTTTGGATCACACCATTAAAAAAAAGTCAAAAGCTTAAGAGAACTTAAAAAAAATGTTCAAAAGTAGTAGCCTTTTTAAATACAAGGATTTTTATCCTGCCTGAATAACTCAAATTTTAATTTGAATGACAGCTAAATTTGTCATAAAGTAAAAGTACAAGAAGATATAGAATGTGAAATAAAATTTCTTTACAAAACATTGAACTAGTTCCATCATAGTCTCAAGGCGATTTAGCCTGTATTTTAACATTAAAAATCCAAAACTGGGGTGCCTGGGTGGCTCAGTTGGTTAAGTGTCCTACCTTTGCTTTTGGCTCAGGTCATGGTCTCAGGGTTGTAAGATCCAACCCCGAGTCGGGCTCTTCATTCAGCGCACAGTCTGCTTGAGCTTCTTATTCTTTTCCCTCCCTCTCCCTCCCCCTTTACTCCTTCCCTTGCTCATGCTCTCTCTCTAAAAATAAATAAAATCTTAAAAAAGAAAAGCCAACATTCACATTTATCTCAATTTACCTTCTATCCCTTCATTCAGGAAATATATAGAGAGCATATAGGAGAAGCCAAGAATCCCAATAAGTTAATAATTTTAGCTAAAAATATTATAGTTCCTATTAGGATAAAATTAAAGTTTTTATCTATTTTATACCTAAATAATATACATTAAATCAAGGGGATATTATAAATAATATTGATCGAAATAGGCAATGTTTATCAAAGATTTACCTGATCCAAATTATTTCTTACAGTCCTCAATTCCACATCTAGTGTTCCAAGAGAAAGTTCAAGTTGTTGTTTCATTTCGATTTCTTTATTATACTGCTCTTCTTTTTCTCTGAATTGCTCCCTCATTTTTTCATATAATATATCAGCATTTCTTCTTTTTTCTTTTTCACGTTTTAAGGTAAATCTGCAAATAAATGTGCTTATTTTAAAATGTTTTGTAAGCGATAAAAAGTTCATTTTATGATCTGGTTCCACATACCTTGGTTTATTAGCCAAATGAAATTTCTATGTTCTCAATTTTTTTCCTTTCTCGGGCTCATGTTTAATTTCTCACTTCAATCTCTTCCAAAAGATATATACAGTTGAAAAGAAGCAATGAGAAAGCATTACGCAGCTTAGTAATAAGTTTTAGTACTAACTCTGGTAGATATTGTAGAGAAAGGAATTTTGAAATTATTCAAGAAAGTGAGAATTAAAAATTATCATTTTTCCCATATAGTCATAATCACTCCTCCTCCATTAGAACAGATAATTGAGTTACTAATTAAAAAGAGAAGTTGCTCTTTATAAAAAAGTTTATAAATTCACTAGAAGTACATTTCTATTTCCCAAAACATCACAGGTACCTCCAAAAATAATTTGCAGTATAAGACAGCATCTGCAGATGTCATTTACACAACATACACCTGCAGATTACTGTGATCCAGGACTAGGCTGGGGAGTCGAATATCTGTTGCCCTATACATTTTATGTTTCTTCTGCAATACTCTCAATTTACCTTGTTGATTATTATTCATTTTTTTTAAGATTTTATTTATTTATTTGACAGAGAGAGAGAGCACAAGCAGAGGGAGCAGCAGGCAGAGGGAGAAGTAGGCTCCCTGCCGAGCAGAGATCTGGAGATGGGGCTCGATCCCAGGACCCTGGGATCATGACCTGAGCCAAAGGCAGACCCTTAACCAACAGAGCCACCCAGGCGCCCCTATTATCCATTTTATAAATCATTTGAAAACCCCTTTTAGAACAACACAGGATCCACATTAAGTAAACAATAAAGAGTCGTACGTGCTTACAGCATAGACTTTTGGATTAATTTTATGAGAGAGATTGAAAAAACTGAGCAGTAATCATTTTCCATCTTACTTTTTAATCGCTGCGTATGTTTAAAACTGAATAAATTTTAAAAAGTTTTCCTGTCTTGAGAAAAATGGCCATTTCATACTCTGTTGATGGGCATAGAAATTAATATAAACTTCCCTGAGAACAGTTTAAAAATAGGATCAAAGACCTTCTTTAAAAATTTTTATACTTTAAGCAAACAATACTATATTGAAGAATTTATTCCAAGTAACCAGAATTGTAGAAACAGATTTATATAAAGGATATTCCTTACAGCATTAATTAAAGTATAGAAAAATGGAAAATAACCAAAATTCAATTTGTTAAACAAGGAGGATTCCATATGGTGGACTTCTATATGGTCATTAAAATTATGATATGGAATATACATTAAATTATCAGTAGAAGTATTCACTGTCAAGAACTTGCTGAATTATTTTGAAGAATCTCATACTTCACACTACTAAAGAAGTTGTCTTCCCTAGAAAAATTCCATAGGGTAAGGTAGCAATTATAACACTTCTCCTACACATCTGTATTACAAAAGTAAGTAGTTCAAGGGGCACCTGGCTGGCTCACTTGGTAGAGCATGCAACTCTTGACCTCGTAGCTGTGAGTTCAAGCCCCACACTGGGTGTGGAGCCTATTAAAAAAAAAAAAAAGGTAAATAGTTCAAATATTTCCTTAAAACCAAGATGTCATACCTCAAACGGCCAAGTTCTTGTTCCCACTTCACTTTTTGATGCTCCAACTGCGATTTCAATTCTTTTGTTTCTGATAGCTCCTTTTGTAGTCCATTAACCTTATTTTCCATTTTTTTATTTTTTCTTTTAAGTTGTTCTACTAATCTTTTATACGAAAGAATCACATCCTGGATTTTTAGTAAAGTAGCAGAATCTACATCAGAGAAAAAAACAAGAACAAATAAAACATATAGGGCGCCTAGGTGGCTCAGTTGGTTAAGCATCCAACTCTTGGTTTCGGCACCGGTCGTAATCTCAGAATCCTGGGATCGAGCCCCGCATCGGGCTCCACACTCAGCATGGGGTCTGCTTGAGATTCTTTCCCCCCTTCCCCTCTGTTCTTCTCTCCCACCCCCCCGCTCATACTCTCTCTCTCTCTCTCTCTCAAATAAATTAAATCTTTAAAAAAAAGAAATAAAATATATGAGTATTTTTTGCATATGAAGGACTATGTGTTTTCCCATTCACTCACTCACGCATTAAACAAATATATATTGAATGACTTCAATATAAAAGATATTTTAGAGGTGCCTGGGTGGCTCAGTCAGTTAAGTGTCTGCCTTCAGCTCAAGTCATGATCTCAGGGTCCTGGGATCAAGCCCCGTGTCAGACTCCCTGCTTACTGGGGAGTCTGCTTCTCCCTCTGCCCTGCCCCTTCCCCCGCTCGTGCCCTCTCACTCTCCTTCTCTCAAATAAATGAATACAATCTTTAAAAAAGGAAAGAAAAAATGACCAAAACCTTTCTAAATAATGAAAACTATCATCCCACAGATCCAGAACGATCTGGCTAGGAGAGAAGAAATGGAAGTAAGCTATCATACTTTTCTTAAACTACTACGATGTGGTATAACATTACTCAAAGGTGGACTGTGATGCTTAAGTCATATACTTTAAACCCTAATCACTAAAATAGCACAACTAAAGAGTTATAGCTAGAGTAAGCAAAATACACACATACGCATACTCACATAAATAAAACTAAATCATAAAAATTACTTGATTAATCTAAAAGAAAGCAGAAAAAGGAGAGAATAGGAGCAAAAAGCAGAAAGGACAGATGGAAGTCAAACGATATGATGACAGATTCAAATCCACCACATCAATAATCACATTAAATGAAAATGGTCCAAAAGCCTCAAGGAAAAGGCAGACTGTCAAAATGGATGAAAAAGGAAGACCCAACTATATGCCACCCATTAAAAAAATACACCTTAAGTGTAAAGACACAAATTTTTTAAAAGGCCAGAAATATGACAGACCACACTAACAACTTGACAAAAGAAGGCTGAGCCTGAGTGGCTATACTAATACCAGACAAAATAGATTTCATGGCAAAACACATTAGCAGCAATAAATAAGGTCATTTTATAATGATAGAAGGGTCAATTAAAAGAAGCATAACAAACCTAAATGTTTATGCATCTATTAATAGGTTCAAAATACATAAAGCAAAAATCGATAGCATTACAGAGAAACAGGCAAATTCACAATTATAGTCTGAGATTTCAATAGGCAGAAAATCAGCAAGGATATAGTAGACTGGAACACCACCATGCTTCTCAGCTATCCATGGAACACTTACCAAAGGAGACTATATTTTGGGTCATAAAATAAATTGTAATAAAAGGAGCAAGTCAAAAGGACTGAAGTCATGAAAGTGTGCTCTGTGACCACAAACTAATTAACACACATCTAAATAACCCCTAGGTCAGGGCACCTGGGTGGCTCAATTGATTAAGCATCTGCCTTCAGCTCAGGTCATGATCTCAGGGTCCTGGGATCAAGCCCTACATTTGGCTCCCTGCTCAGAGGGGAGGCTGCTTCCCCTCCAGCTCATGCTCTCTCTCTCTCTTTCTCTCTCTCTCTCACACACACACATAAATAAAATCTTTAAATAACCCCGGGTCAAAGAAGTAATGACAAAAGAAATTAGAAAGTATTCTGAATTGAATACACATATTAGAATTTCTGAAATCCTGCTATAGTAGCACTCATATGAACATTTACAGCACTGAATGTATATATTAAAAAAGAAGAAAAGTCTCAAATTGATGACCTTTGCCTCCACCTTAAGAAATCAGTAAATTAGTAGTTAAAGTTTGATAACCTTTGGTTATGTAGAAAATCTGACAGAATTTTTTAAAAAGCTACTAGAACTAATAAATGAACTCATCAAGTTTGGAGGATACAGAATCATTATACAAAAATCAACTGTATTTCTACATATTAGCAATAGACAAAAATTAAAATTTAAGAATTAAAAATTAATTTTAATTATTAATTAAAAAATTGAAACTGTATTGAAAAATAAAAAATAACCACAGGTAATAACATAAAAGATAGAAAGACTTATACACTAAAAACTACAAAAGATTACGAGTCGTTTTTTTTTTTGAGAAAATGACAAACTGATTCTAAAATTCATGTGGAAAAAATAAATAAATAAATACAATTCATGTTCTGGAAACACAAAGGATCTAGAATAGAATACCAAAGAACCCTGAAAAAGAACAAAACTGGAGGACTAACACTAACCACCTGAATTCAAAAATCATCATACACTGGTAGTAATTAAAACAGCATGATATTGACATAAAGAAGGCCCAAGAGATCAATGGGACAGTCCATAAATAAGCCCACACACATATGGTCAAGTGGTCCTGACAAAGACACAATGGCAGGAAGTGGAGAAAACATAGCCTTTTCAACAAATGGTGCTGGAAAAACTGGATATTCATATGCAAAAAGAATGAACCTGGATCCATACTATGCATCATAAATAAAAAAAAGAATAGAGAATGGGGGCGCCTGGGTGTCTCAGTTGGCTGAGTGTCTGCCTTGGCTCAGGTCATGCTCCCAGGGTCCTGGGATCGAGCCCCATGTCCAGCTCTCTGCTCAGCGGGGACCCTGCTTTTCTTTCTCCCTCAGGCTGCCATTCCCCCTGCTCATGTTCTCTGTCAAATAAATAAATAAAATATTAAAAAAGAATACAAAATGATGACACGGATCACATGGATCACAGATCTACATGTAAGACCTAAAACTATAAAACTTTGTTTTTAAACTACGAAACTTCTAAAAGAAAGCATGAGAGAAAACCTCTGACTTTGTGCTAGGCAAAGATTTCTTAGATAGGAACACCGAAAGCAAAAATCCATAGAACAAATGGATAAACCGGATTTCATCAAAAAGAAAAACTGCTCTTCAAAAGACACTGTGGAAAGAATGAAAAGTCACAGATTGGGAGAAAATAGAGGTGAGGGGCGCCTGGGTGGCTCGGTCATTAAATGTCTGCATTCAGCTCAGGTCATTATCCCGGGGTCCTGGGATCGAGCCCCGCATCGGGCTTCCTGCTCAGTGGAGAGTCTGCTTCTCCCTCTCCCACTCCCCCTGCCTGTGTTCCCTCTCTAGCTGTCTCTCTGTCAAATTAATAAATAAAATCTTTAAAAAATATATAGGTGATAAAGGAACTATATCTAGAATATACAAAGAATTCTCAAAACTCAACAAATAAGAAAACAACCTAATTTTTAAAATGACAAAGGATTTGGATAGTTCAAAGCAGATATACAGATGGCAAATAAGCACATGAAAATATGCTCAACATTACCAGTTATTAGGGAAATGTATATTAAAACCATAATGATATATATATTACATACCCATCAGAATGGCTGAGATTTAAAAAACTGACAATACTAAGTGTTCATGAATATACAGGGAGAAATTAGAACTCTCATACACTGCTGGTGGGAATGGAAAATGGTACAACTACTTTAGAAAACAATTTGGCAGTTTCATGATAAGGGAATATAAAGAGACATGAGACTTACGGGTGATAGATATGTCAACTGCCTGAATTACGGTTATGTTTTCATAGACATATACATATGTCAAAACTATCAAACTATACACTTCCTATATGTGCAGTTTACCTAACTAAAGCTGTTGGGGGAAAAAAAAGCTCTATTATAGGAAAAAACATCGAAAACAGTGGCTGAGACACAGATGGAAAGAAGGATCTGAAACAGGGGTGCCTGGGTGGCTCAGTTGTTAAGCGTCTGCCTTCGGCTCAGGTCATGATCCCAGAGTCCTGGGATCGAGGCCCGCATCCGGCTCCCTGCTCCGCGGGGAGCCTGCTTCTCCCTCTCCCACTCCCCCTGCTTGTGTTTCCTCTCTCGCTGTGTCTCTCTCTGTCAAATAAATAAAATCTTTAAAAAAAAATTAAAAAAAAAAAAGAAGGATATGAAACAATACAAGATGAAGCTAGAGTACTGCGGTCTTTCACCTTAGAGCAATGAGAAGTAATAGCTAAGCTTTAAGCAAGGGGGTAATGTGATGAAACATGAATTTTTAAAAATTATGATAACTACGGTTGCAGTGGAGACCAAGATTCTGGGAGGTGGAATGACAGGGAAAACAGTCCTGAGGTTATTTCAGTATTCTAGGAGAAAAATAATGGTAACCCGACCTTGGGTGAAGGCACAGAAGAGAAGCGGAGTTAACAACACATCAGGTGTGCCATTCCCATGACAAAACATAGAGTGGAAATTATAGCCCTTTGGCTGAGAGTATTCAACAATTCTCTGTTTTCATATAAAACGTATTTCTGAGATGAGTACCGCATGAGTGTTGTGTGGTACAGCACTATACAAGATGTGCACGTATTACTACGGTGATATACGTACAAAGGCTTTATATTGATACAATGGTCCTACCTTTACAATCCTTGCCAACTTGTGCAGGTAGCGACACGCAACTCATATAATTAGAGCAAGGCAACTTGGAACCCTCTGAAGCTGTTCCAGATGACTCAGTTAAGTCAAGGTCATCCATAAAATTCATTTGCTTTTTGACCTACAAATAAAAAATACTATTTCAAAATGTCCCCCAAATATTCATAAAATATACCAAGTGTAGAGAGATGATCAATACCCATCTTTTTATAAGAGCAAAAACATAGGTACTTTTTAAAAGAACTGATTTTTATCAAAACGACCTTTATCAATAATTAGTACTTCTGAATAACTTTTTCACAATAAATGTCTATACAACAAAGGAAGATTTTCTATTTTTTCACTATACCTTTCCTAAAGTAATTTCTTACCATGGAATAACATTTCTAATAAGTATTATTTATCAAAGTAATATAAGAAAGTGAAAATTAAAAAATTCATAAATGAAATAAAATTATATATATATTTTTTACCTCTTTCTTTTCATGAGATGTTTTCTTTGCAGGTCTAAGAAAAAAAAAACAATTCACATCAGGCAAGTATTAAATACTTAAAATACAAAGAATATCTAAATCATAGCTAAACAATATTATTAATAATATTAACAAAGCATTAAATTTAGATAAAATGGACAAAAAGCAAAGGAAAATCATAATGTTACTTGCATTATTTGATACGAAGAAATACACCACATTTTTTGTTGTCATTTTCAATAAAAACAAGCTTTTATTGGCTCTAAAAACTATTTGGAAAGTGCAAGTTGAGTTCTTATATGAAAGAAACCCTTTTTTAATAATCATGATACTAGTGTTTTGAGGATTTACTGTGCAACTACTATGCCTCATTATGAACGCTGTACACATCTTAAAAGTATTTTAAGCCTCACAACAATCTTATAAACATAGGTACTCATATTAGGTATTTTACACAGGAAGAAAATGAGGCACAGAAATAAGTAACTTCCCCAAGCCCATACAGCTGGTCAGGAGTAGACCCAGAATTCAAATCCAGGATATGTGCCTTCAAAAACATGTGTTTTACAATATGTGGTGAAAGTAATATTTAAGTCTTTCTAACTAATATGATAGGAAATGAATCTACTATTATTCCATTTCTAGCTATAATTATACTCTATGAATCTTACACATATTTTTTAAAATAAAAAGACTTCATACCTAGGCAATATTGAAAATCCACTCTCAATAAACTAAAGATCTGCTTCTTCTAAAGAAGTTCATCAATGGCATTCATTTATTCATTCAACTGTTTATTCACAACTACATACTTATGGAGCACACAGTATGTGTCAATGACACTGTTGGTACAGGAACCATGGCTTTTATAATTTAGAACTTTTATACTCTAAAAGTAATAATCTATGATAGATTAATAGTTTATTTTTCAACTATAAATAAAGTCTTTCCCCCTTCCCCAGAATCTAAACAAATATTAACTTAATGCAACCAGATACTTCAAAGTCCCTAACAAAACCATAGCTATTCACGATACTGTCAAAGGCACTGAATATCTAAAATCATCAAGGAATGATCAGTACCACTCAGAATGGCCCAAGAGTTTGTATATTTACTATTATCTATATATTTTTAAGTCTATGAATGATAGTATCTGCACATTCAATTATATGAGAATACTCCACTGTGGAACCCATTCTGAATAAACAACTTCTTGCCACGGGCACCTGGGTGGCTCAGTCGTTAAGCATCTGCCTTCGGCTCAGGTCATGGTCCCAGGGTCCTGGGACCAAGCCCCACATCGGGCTCCCTGTTCAGCGGGAGTGTGCTTTTCCCTCTCCCACTCTCCCTGCTTGTGTTTCCTCTCTCGCTATGTCTCTGTCCAAAAAATAAAATCTTAAAACAAACAAACAAACAAAAAAAAACACCTCTTGCCACAAAACTACATGAATAGGAGTACTAAGGACAATTACTGTAATCTTTAAAAGATAATGTAATACAGGGGCGCCTGGGTGGCTCAGTCATTAAGTGTCTGCCTTCGGCTCAGGTCATGGTCCCGGGGTCCTGGGATCGAGTCCCACATCAGGCTCCCTGCTTGACGGGGAGCCTGCTTCTCCTTCTCCCTCTGCCTGCCGCTCCCCCTGCTTGTGCATTCTCTCTCTCTCTGTCAAGCAAATACAAAAATCTTAAAATAGGGGCGCCTGGGTGGCTCAGTCGTTAGGCGTCTGCCTTCGGCTCAGGTCATGATCCCGGGATCCTGGGATCCAGTCCCACAACGGGCTCCCTGCTGGGCAGGGAGCCTGCTTCTCCCTCTGCCTCTGCCTGCCGCTCCCCCGGCTTGTACTCTCTCTCTCTGTCAAATAAAAAATAAAAACTCTTAAAAAAAAAAAAAAAGATAATGTAATACAATCAATAAGCTTTCTAATATTTGGAAATGCAAACAAAATTAAATAACCATGTCTATCTCTATTGGATCATCTCCAGCAGCATACAAATGTACTCTAAAAGCTCCCATCTTAAAAAAAGAAAGACAATTCCCTTGAATTCCACATTCTTTTTCAGTTATCATCCATTTCTCTATTACCTTTCCCCATAAAAATTCTCTAAGGAGTTGTTTCGACTTATCCATCACAGTCCAGCTTGCATGGTGACTACTGAAAATGCTCCTTGTCAGAGTCCCTTGTCCTCATCTTAACCTTTCAAGCCGTGTGTCTGATATACTTGACTATTTCCTGCCCGAGCCTGTACCTACACTACAGCGTTTTATTTCCAGAAAAAGTAATCACTGCTAAACTTCCTTCAGAGGGAAATGAAGAATTTATAGCTTTTACCTTCCTTCATCCTGATCCATTTCACCTGAAGTGCTCTCATCATTCACTTGTAGTGGACACGAAGTTAGGGAATCGGCCTTCTCAAGCCCTGGCGTAATCACAGATACTTTTGATGTCCATTTTTCATTTTCATCTTTCCTTACTTCCTTCATATGCAAACCAGGATCACTACTTTTAAAAATCCAGTTAAAATATCCATTAAAAAACCAATGTTTTCTAATAATTTTACGGGTAAAGAATAAAAACAATTTTTTTGTAAAATTCTGTTAGCCAGCTCAATTGGCATTTATTAATTCACAGAACAGTTATGAAATCCAACCATATACAAGGAAATACACATCCCTTGCTTCAAAGACAGATACATATACAACTACAATACAGTGTCATTTGTGGGGACAAAACTGCTATGGATCTCTTTGTAGGAGCTGTGGAATCAAGGACCATACAGCAAGGGACCTCGGAAAAGTCGTGCCTACCCATGCATCAGGTGACGGGCACACTCACTACATTCCCAGCTGTGGACCCAGCAATAGCCCATAAACCGGTTCCAGCCCCTTCCTCTCAGCCACATCTGGGAGCCCCTGGAAAACACGGTCTTAGATAATCACCCATGGATGAGAGAGACTTTTTGGAACACCAGATTTCCTGCAGAAAAGTTCCAGCACACCACCAGAGCAAAAAAAATATCAGGTTTGGACACACTGGAAAGGTAGTCATCAAAGGCTACTTCAAATGCAAAGACAGCAATGCAAAACTTCAAAGAATATAAAAAGTCAAGGATATAGGACACCAAATCTTCCAGTAATTGATCTCAAACACATGGAGATCTGTAATTTATCCAAAAAAGAATTCAAAATAGCAGTTTTAAGGAAACTTAATGACCTACAAGAAAACACAAAAAGCCAATTCAGGGCTGCCTGGGTGGCTCAGTCAGGTGAGCGTCTGACTCTTGGTTTTGTCTCAGGTCATGATCTCAGGGTCATGAGATCCAGCTGTGCATCCTGCTTCCACTCAGTGCAGAGTCTTCTTGTCCCTCTCCCTCTGCTATTCCCCCCACTCACACACACGCTCTCTCTAAAATAAATAAATAAAATCTTTACCAAAAAAAAAAAAAAGCCAATTCAATAAAATGAGAAAAACACTGTATGAATAAAATGAGAAGTTTAATAAAGCGTTGGAAGGGAACCTGGGTGGCTCAGTCAGTTAAGTGTCTGACTCTTGATTTCAGCTCAGGTCATGATCTCAGGGTCGTGGGATTGAGCCCCGGGTCGGCTTGAGAATCTCTCACCCTCTCTCTGTCCCTCCCCCGACCTGCTCTTTTCTCTCTCTCCCTCAAATAAATATGTAAAATCTTTTCTTTAGAAAAGAGCTGGAAATAGTAAAAAAGAATTAAACAAAAATTCTGGAGCTGAATAATATAGTGAATGAAATGCAAAAAAGCAATAGAAATCACTGACAGGAAAATGGATCAAAAAAATCTGTGAATTTAAAATTTTCAAATTTTAAAACTTTCAAAAGAGAGAGCAGAGACACAAATAGGAAGATACCTCGTTGTTTATGGTTTGGAAAAATTAATATTGAACATCCACATTATTCAAAGCCATCTACAGATTCAATGCAATCTCTGTCAAAATTCCAGTGACATTTTGCACAGAAATAGGAAAAACAATCCTTAAATTTGTATGGAACAAAAAGGACCCCAAACAGCCAAAGCAGCCGTGAGAGAGAACAACAAAGATGGAAGCATCACACTTCCTGTTTTCAAACTGTTACAAAGCTGTAGTCACCAAAACAGTATATGGAACCTGCATAAAAACAAACACAAAGACCAATGAAACAGAATCAAGAACCCAAAAATAAACCCATGCATATAGTGAAGAGAAGAAAAGATAATCTCTTCAATAAATGATGCTGAGAAAACTGCATATTCACATACAAAAGAATGAAACTGGACCCCTAACTTACATCACTCACAAAAATTAACCCAAACTGGATCAAAGACTCAAATGTACAACCTTGAGCCATAAAACTCCTACAAGAAAACAGGGAAAACACTCCCTGACATTGATCTTGGCAATGATTTTGGATATGACATCCAAAGTACAAGCAACCAAAGCAAAAACAATGGAACAATGTTTCTCCACAGCAAAAGAAACAAGCAACACTCTAGTTCCATTTACGTCAAGTATAGGGGAAGGAAGGGAAAAATAAGATAAAAACAGAGAGGGTGGCAAACCATAAGAGACTCTTAACTATAGGAAACAAACTGAGGGCTGCTGGAGGGGAGGTGCGTGGGAAGACGGTGTAACTGGGTGATGGGCATTAGGGAGGGCACTTGTGATGAGCATTGGGTATTACATGCGAGGGATGAGTCACTAAAGTCCAGCCCTGAAACTAATAATACAATATATGTTAACTAACTTGAACTTAAGTAAAATCTAAAGAAACAAGTAACATAATGAAAAGGCAACCTACAGAATGGAAGAAAATATCTGCAAACCACATATCTGAAAAAAGGCTAATATCTAAAATATATGAGGAATTCATACAATTCAACAGCAAAAAACAAATCCTTCAAATAAAAACTCAGCAAAGCACCTTTACAGACAACTTTCCTCAGAAGATATGCAAATGGCCAACGGTACCGAAAAAGGGGCTCAACATCACTATTCATCAGGGAAACGCAAATCAAAACCACAATCATATATCTATCACCTCACACCTGTTAAAGGGCTTTCATCAAAAAGACAAGAGATACCACTGGCAAAGATGTACAGAAAAGGGAATCCTTGTACACCATTACGGGACTGTAAATTGGTACAGCCGCTATACAAAACACTGCGGAGGTTCCTCAAAAAACTAAAAATAGAACTATCATATGCTGCAGTAATCCCATTTCTGGGAACATATCTGATGGAAACGAAATCATCATCTCGAAGTGGTATCTGCACCCCTGTTTGCTGCAGCATTATTTACAATAGCCAAGACAGGGAAGCAACCTAAGTGTCCATCAGTGGATCCATGGGTTTAAAAAATGTGGTATATATTTACAATGGAATATTTTAGCCACAAAAAAGAGGGAAACCTGCCATTTGCGACAACAGAAATGAACCTTGAGGGAATTATGCTAAATGAAATAAGTCACACAAAAAGACAAATACTGTATGATCTGACTTACATGTAGAATCTTAAAAAAACAACAACAAATTTACACCCTGCTGCTTGCCAGGGGTAGGAGGCTGTGGGAAATGCGTAGATACTGGCCAAAGGATACAAACTTCCTGTTACAAGATTAGTAAGTTCTGAGGGTCTAATGTACGGAATGGTGATTACAGTTAACAATACTGTATTATATATTTGAAAGTTGCTAAGAGGGTTGCTAAAAGAGAAATGATAATTATGTGAGATGATGGAGTTATTAACACTCTTACCATTTTACAATATAAAAGTGTATTAAATTAATATACGTATACCTTAGACTTACACAGTTATCTGTCAATTATACCTCAATAAATCTGGAGAAAATTCAAAAATACTCATCTGTCATTATATATATCACTCAAAAATAGCAATAACCTGGTTAATTTTGTTTGAAAATAAAAGGATTTGGGGGTGCCTGGGTGGCTCAGTCGGTTAAGTGTCTGCCTTGGCTCAGGTCATAATCTCCAGGTCCTGGGATCTAGCCCTGCATGAGGCTCCCCACTGAGCTTCTACCTCTCCCTCTGCCCCTCCCTCCTGCTTGTGTGCTCACTCTCGCTCTCTTTCTCTCTCTCTTACAAATACATTAAAAAAATTTTAATTTTTTTAAAGAAAATGATTTGGTGACTTTTGTATACTTTTAGCCAAGTATTTAATCCTAATATAAAAAGCTAGATTTACCAACAGAAAATTATAATTACTTTTTCATGGACTAAATGTATGCAAGAGAATATTAGCAGCATATAGCTACCTAAATTTACAAAAAGAATGAAAGTTCCCACAGGAGATTATTAATTTAGGAATTGAACATGAGCCCCTAAGAGCACTGGAAACAAAAACAGAGCTAGCAATTATTGTTTTAAAACTGTTACACAGATAACTCTTCTAGTTAAAATTTAACATCCAAAAAAGAAGGATCTTCCTGAAGGCAATTATTAAACAATTCTTTTTAACCCAAATCTCAAAAATAAACCTATAATTACAGAATATGAAATAGCTTTCATTTTGAACACAGTTGATAGAAGCAACTTTTAAATAGAAAACATCTAGTTAAAGTCACCTCAAACCTGGGGGGGGGGACCCAAATATGAAGCCATGGGAAAAGAAGCCAGCACAACCAGTTTTAAATGTGTGTGACTGATCAACGCCCACTGGCCTCACTCACCAACCAACCAGTGTCAGCTCCTCCCTTCTCAAAGAAAGCCAGTAGGAGACAAAACCATTCCATACACATGCCTCACGTGCCAACCAATCAACAACAGTCTCATCCAAATTACCATGGTGTTTCACATGATGACAAACCACTTAATTCTCTGAAAGTCCCCCAAACCTTAAACTCTACTCTTCCCAAAACCCTATATAAGAATAGCAGACTGCTCTGTCAGAAAAGACTCTAAGTGACCAGCATAGGTCTATCTTACTAGTAGCCAATAAATTCCAACTTCATCTTTTTATTTCAGATATTGAGGGCTCATAATCTTTTGGCAAGAATTTTTAAAGTCCTATAATTTGCCACCATATTTCGTTTTCCTTAATAAAATATAAATGAAGTTTGCTATTCCTCTGATCCACTTTACCATAATTAAAACTAGCATAAATACCAGTAAAAGAATAAATAGCAAGTAACCACAACACTGGGCCCCCCAAAAATAAAAAAAAATGCATACAACTGACAGATTAAATTGTCAGAATGGACCCATATCAAACTTTCTTTTTGTTTAAGTGAGAGTATTATGTTAAAAAACAATACATGCAGGTGAAACTCCATGCACTCAATAAACATTTGCTGAACAGAACTGTATACGCTAGGACGTTTTCTAGGCCCTGAGGACGTGGCGATGAACAGATAAAAATCCTACTCATGAGTGAAGTAAACACAATACAATAAACTACACAGGCAAGATAGTACTAGAGGAGGAAAACTAAAGCAGAGAAATCAAATTTTGATGTGCCATAGGGAAAGAGGTAATCAGGATAACCAAGAAAGGCCTTGCTAAGAAAGTAACTTTTAAGCACAAAATTGAAGGGGAGGGGGGAAAGGAAGGAGCAAGGAGCAAGGAAGCCATGAGGGTATTGGAGGGAAAAGCACTCCAGAGTCAACAGCAAGGACAGAGGGATGCTCGAAGTGTTTGTAGTGAGGGGAAAAAAGTGAGAAATTCAGTGTGGCTGGACAGCGTGAAAGGGACAGAAAATAGGAGTGAGGCAGTAAGGGATAGGGAGAGACCAAGATGAACAGATCATACAAGGCCTTGTAGGTGTTACAAAGAACTCTGGCATGTACTCTGAGTGAAATAGGAGGCAATTGGGTTTTGAGCAGAGGAAGACATAATCTGACTTACATTTTAATAGATCCACTGTGTTCAGAATTAATGGAAACAGAGAAAAGACAAAAGAACAAACAAGAAGACCAATTAGTTAATTATTACACTTATACACACAACAGATGATAGTGGCTTGGTCATGGAAGATGTGTTTGGCTTCTGGATATATGTTGAAGGAAGACCTGACAAGATCTGCTGACAGATTAGATGTGACATGTATGAAAAAGAAAAAGACATGAGTCAAAGATGATACCAAGTTTTCTGGCAGAGCAACTGGAAGAATTGTCATTAACTCAATTAGGAAAGACAAGAAGGGCCGGTATAAGAAAGAATATCAGTAGTTCGATTTTGGACATGTTAAGTTCGTAAGACCCAAGAGCTATCCCAAAGAGACATCAAATAGGCAGTTTAATATGTAGGTCCGGAATTACACAGAGAGATTTGGGCTGGAGATAGAAACTTGAAGATCATTAGAATACACAAGATAGTAAAAGTCAAGAGAAGGAAAATCAAGGACTGATTCCTGGAAGATGTCAATGTGTAAGTAAGAGGTGGGAGATGAGGAGAAAGCAGCAAATCAGGCTGAGATGTACAGACTAGGAAGGCAGGGGGAAAACCAGGGGAGTGAGTGAGATCCTGGAAGCTCAGTGAAGACAGAATTTTGGAGGAGAGAGTTCTCCGTTGGGTCAAATATTGTTGATAGGTTAAATAAAATGAGATCTAAGAAATTATGTCTAGATTTATTAAAATGAAAATCAGTGGAAACCTTTGTAAAATCAATTCTGGAGTAGTGGGAGTGAAAATTACTAGACAGAATTCAAGAGTGAATGGGAGGTAAATCCGGATCAGTGAGTGTACATGGTTCTTTTAAGGATTTCATAGCTAAGAGGAAAGATCATAGATGATTTAATTTTCTTGTTTGGTTCAATCCTTACACAATGATGACGTAGTATTTTTGTAATATATTTTGTAATATAGTTTTTTAAATTACATACATGTAGCATTAAATGTTTTTTAAAACAATGCCAGACCAAGGGGGAACCTGGGTGGCTCAGTCGGTTAAACCTCTTGATTTTGGCTCAGGTCATGATCTCTCGGTTGTGCGATCGAGCCCCGCCTGGGGCTCTGCTCTCAGTGCCAAGTCCGCTTGTCCCTCTCCCTCACCACGCACTCTCTCTCTCTAATATAAATAAAATCTTTAAAAAAAAAAAGGCAGACCAAGGCATTAAATAATTCACAAAATTATACAACCAAAAGACTCCTTAAAAATTTTCTAGATGTAGTGTATATATATATATATAACACTATATAACCTGATAATCATTTTTTCTCATGCTTAGAAAGACCACAGAAACACTATTAAGTTTGAAGAGCAATATTTCATGCTTGATAAAAATCATCTAACTCTAGGATATACCCAAAATAATTAGTCATATTAAAATTCTATAAGAGGGGCGCCTGGGTGGCTCAGTTGTTAAGCGTCTCCCTTCAGCTCAGGTCATGATCCCAGGGTGCTGGGATCGAGCCCCACATCGGGCTCCCTGCTCCGCGGGAAGCCTGCTTCTCCCTCTCCCACTCCCCCTGCTTGTGTTCCCTCTCTCGCTGTGTCTCTCTCTGTCTGTCAAATAAAGAAATAAAATCTTAAAAAAAAATAAATTTAAAAAAAGGACACCATATTTAAAATTTTTGAAACACACTGCTAAAATCACCCTTCAGAAAGGATTTACCAATTTCATCTAACAACAGTGTATAGGAATGCCTTTTTCCTCACATTTGCTAACTTTGGGTATTATTTTTTTAATAAAATATTTATCACAATGACCACAAAAAATGATATCTCGTTATTTGCATTTTTCTGATTAGCACCCAGGACGGAATAGCCCTACTAAAAATATAAAATTTGTTAATCATGAATGTTAGCTCCAACTAGAATTTGTTTTATAGGAAAATAATAATTACCTACTATTTAAATATTGCTATAGGCTTACCCATCAGAATCTTCCTTTTTCCCAAAAGGAAAGAGGTGGTTTTCAGTTTTTCCACTCTCTCTTTGTGGAATTAGTCCAGCAGCAGCAGCAGCGACAACACACACGTTTTCGAATACTGCCATCCCATTACTTTGCTGTCTCTTCTTTTCATTAATCTTTAATGGAAATTTGATACTAAGGATAATTGTTACTACTTTATTCATTAAAAAGAACTTTTTGCATTAATTATACATTTTTTCAAGATTTTATATATTTATCAGAGAGAGAGCACAAGCAGGAGGAGGGAGGTGCAGACAGAGAGAGAAGCAGGCTCCCCACTGAGCAGGGAGCCCGATGCGGGACACGATCCCAGGACCCTGGGATCACGACCTGAGCCGAAGGCAGACGCTTAACGACTGAGCCACCCAGGCATCCCAGAACTTTTTTTCATTAATTATAACATTTGACTCTTAGTTTGTCATAATTTTAATCGATAAAAATATTTTGTGTTTAACTTTATCATTATAAATAATTGCAATTTTTATAAATTCTGCTTCATTTCTGTTTGAATAAAAACAGCAGAATTGGGACGCATGGGTGACTCAGCTGGGTAAGCGTCTGCCTTCGGCTCGGGTCTGATCCAGGGTCCTGGGATCGAGGCCCGCATCAGGCTCCTTGCTCAGTGGGAAGCCTGCTTCTCCCTCTGCCTGCCGCTCCTCCTGCTTGTGCTCTCTCTCTCTCTCTCTCTCTCTGACAAATAAAATCTTAAAAAATAATTAATTAATTAAAACAGAATTTTCCCAAATTTGAAAAAGGGCTTTCTTAATTTTGTATTCATATCCACGGTTTGCTCCCTACCATTCCCCACCCCACCCCATCTGACCAGCAGATACAAAGAAATAAAAAGACAAAGACACAAAATGTGTCATCTTCTGTCCTTACCACCTGGATTTTGCAAAAACAGCCAGATTTAAAGGATGTGACATTGTGGTGCTCCAGGAACAAACAGAAGTTTTCCTCTTTCTACACTGAGCTATTTTTTCCCCAACTACCTTTTACAATTCTTTTTTTCATTTGGATCCTAGGGCTATCAAAAAAGTGACAGTGTTCATTAAAATATATGAACCAAAGTTCACCACAACACAAAAAGAACAGAGTGAAACTGTTAGTGTAGAATTTTGGGAAATGAGTAATGCTCCCCAAATTCCACATTCAAAAACCATAAAATTTTATAGCTAGAGGATATAAAAGTAATTATCAACTTTAATCCTGTTTTCCACTGATAAATGGGAGTAAAACCAAAAAAAGGTTAATTTGGTCCAAAGTTCCTAAAGTGGCATTACCTAGCATCTTATGGCACCGAAAGAGATGATACAATTCTTTGATGCTGAATCAGGTAAGTTATCAAACACATTCATTAAATTAATCAGATACATTAAAAGTATGACACTGGCACAGTAATTTCATATCTTAATTGGGGACACGGTGCTTAGCTACTTCTTCTTTTAAAGGAGGATATCTCTAGATTTTTGTCTATTTTTAAAACTCAATTCACCTCAAAAGTCCATTTTCTCCCTTCGAGTTAAATACTGAAGGTTTCTGAAGGTTTCTGCTACCTACATTATAAAAATCATACATGTCAAAATGTACCATACTTTATTAAACATAATATGAAGGTCTGACTCAACAGAAACATGTGAGAATGGTGACCAAAAAAAGTGGAGGGGGGCGCCTGGGTGGCTCAGTCAGTTGGGCCTCTGACTCTTGATTTTGGCTCAGCTCATGATCTCGAGGTTGTGGGATTGAGCCCCGCATCAGGCTCCATGCTCAGTGGGGAGTCTACCTACCTCTCTCTGTCTCTCCCTCTCTCCCTTTAGCCCTCCCCTTGGCTTATGCTCTCTCAATAAATAAATAAATCTTAAAAAAAGAGTCTGTTTTTAAAAAATGTGGAGGAAGAAAGTGATAATCCAAATATTTGTTATTAAAAATATCTCAACGTGGTCCTGTTGGAATTCTAAGTTCCAAGAGTACAAAGCAGAAAAGATTGCACATACTGAAACAATAAATAGGTTTAGCTGAAATATTTGTTTATATCTTTTCTCTTAGTCATTGCTTCTTTCCCATTTTATTGTTTATGGAAACGCAGTTTATATTTAAGCCAATAGATAAAAATAAAAACCCTAGAGATGGGGCACCTGGATGGCTCAGCGGTTAAGCGTCTGCCTTCAGCTCAGGTCATGATCCCAGGGGCCTGGGATGGAGCCCCATGTCAGGCTCCCTGCTCAGCAGAGTCTGCTTCTCCCTCTCTCTCTCCCTCTGCCTCTCCCCCGGCTCATGCTCGTGCACACACGTGCGCGCTCTCTCAAATAAATAAAGAAAGAAAACTTAAAAAAAAAAACAAAACACTAGAGATTATTATATATTTTTTAAAGATTTATTTATTTGAGAGACAGAGAGCGAGAGCATGAGCAGGAAGGGCAGAGGGAGAAGGAGAGAGAAACTAAAGCACACTCCACACTGAGCACAGAGCCAAACGTGGGGCTCAATCTCACGAACCTGAGATCAAAACCCAAGCCAAAACCAAGAGTCGGATGCTCGACTGTGCCACCCAGACGTGCCAAGATAACTGCATTTTTTTTAAGTTTTTTTTTTTTTAAAGATTTTATTTATTTATTTGACAGAGAGAGACACAGAGAGAGATGGAACACAAGCAGGGGGAGTGGGAGAGGGAGAAGCAGGCTTCCCAATGAGCAGGGAGCCCGATGCGGGGCTCCGTCCCAGGACCCCGGGATCATGACCTGAGCCGAAGGCAGATGCTTAACGACTGAGTCACCCAGGCTCCCCGATAATTGCATTTTTTAAGGAATTTTCTTTACGGTTACTCGGGTTCATGAGGTCACATGGTGCATAGCTAAATTCGTTCCCAAGTTCACATGCCACTTGGGAGACTGACGGAGAAACCTAAGGAAAACAAATCATAAGAATGCTTTCCTGCACTCCTATCATTTAGATAGCAGAAATAAGCTATTTCCGAACACAATCACGTATTTAGACAACCCCATTTTATACACGATCTCTTCTCCTAAGTGGAAAATCAAAATGACTCAGATAACTGATAAAGAGAAAAAAACAAAAGAGCAGCAGCAAAGTGAACCTCTTACCTCTTTTTGAAGTTGAACTTTCTCTTTTTCCAAATCCAGGAAGTCTATCTGTAACATGCCTATCTCGTTCTTAACCTTTTGAACATCTTGCTGTATTTCTTCTTTTAGATATACTTCTGATGTTCCGTAACTACATGGTGGAGAAGAACTCTCATTTTCTACTTCGGGTTCCATACTTCTATAGTTATTAGTACTGTCATTATCTGCACAGAATGGCTTCCGGAACAAGTCTTTTGTCTTCTTGTAAGTGTCTGTAACAGCAGAACTATTGTGCCTTTTTATTTGAGCCATCTGTCTCACCTCATTGGAGCTGGAAAACCTTTTGTCACAAAGGCTTTCCGAATGACTAGACTGAGGTATATGTCCCATCTCTAATTTAGAATTAGTGCTACTTTGGTTCATACTTTTTGCCATTGGCATGTCAAGCTCTTGGTCTTCTTTCACTTCAAACATAGCGAGTGGGTTCCTTACTTTTTTATTTTCTGTATCACTTTTAAAACTCTTATTTTTGTTAAAAACATGCTCAGTGTCTGGTTTGTGACCATTTTCACAGTCCGATTTATTTTCACTTAAAGTAAAATCAGAAGATGACTGCCAAGCATATTTGAGACTAGACGTTTTTTGTTCAGCAAATGCCTGAAATACTAGAGGGACAGGCACTGCAAATGTATCCCTTTTCTCACAATCGAGTCTGTCATTTGTCAAGTTAGAAGGTATTTCCATTACGTTTGCTCCTTCTTTAAAGTTACCATGTAGTGACTCTTCCTTAGGATAAGGAGGAATTTTGTGTCTTTGACAAGTTTTACCAAACTTCCGCTTTAACTCACTGGTGATGAGTTTTAAATTGTTTTTCCACTCTAATTTGCCTTGTTTGATCCAGAGTTCCTCATGCTTTTGCACAGGAGGATGTTCTGAATATACAGCTACACGAGCCTCTCTATCTGTACAGTTCTTATTCATCTCTGGTTCTCGAGACTTTTTTTGCAGATGCAAAAGTGGAACATTAATTTGCTTGGTTTGATTTTCAGATGTCTTTTCTGCCAGGATACATGTTTGTAAAATAACTTTATCCTTAAGTAATCAAGTATGGACAAAGAAAAATTAGAAAATAATTAAAATTTAACTGTTAGATTTCTTAATCTATGTTAAGCTGCTCCCAAGTCACTGGATTGTAACAAAGAAGCGAAAAATAACTCGCCCTAGCTTAAGACAGAAGAAAAACATAAATCCATCAACTTAACTTTGTCAGTTTTTTGGAAATAAACAATTCATTCCATGTTCCATCTACCAAAAAATGAATTACATTATTTTTAATGTGACAAACTTAAAAACATTTTACCTCACCATACCTTACATAGCCCCTACCGTGCATTTGAGGATTTTCTTTAAAGACTAATAACTAGAGAATAGGCAAATTTTAAGTTATTAGGAGCCAAAATCAATTAACATCAATCAGAAAGAAAATTCCTAAATCTTAATTCAAATTATATACTATGATAGTGTTATACATCACTATAATTATCTGCTTCTATCCAGCTCTAATATAATGTCCACTGAGAGTGGATAAGAAAAATGTTAATAATACTGATTTCCTACGCTGAAATGAAATAACTGAAAGAGTTATGGTTTATTACCCAACTACAAAGGTCCCATCCTGGAAGGTGGGATTCTAGGCAATTGGCAATTGTGCTGACTTTATGACCCCACTCTCTGAAGTCAACTACACAGAGATCACAAGGCAAAATAAATCTTTAATCTTGGCATTAGTGATGGGCAATACAGAACTGCACATTTGGAACCACTGAGGATAATTACTCCTTCTACGTGGATCTAAGTCAGTAGTCATCATTATTACGCTGCTCATAATTTCAACTGTTTAAACATATGATTCAATATTTGGTGTTACCTTCTTTATCACATAAAAAGTGACAAAAATGGAAGAAGCAAACACTGTTCAGGAATTTTTTTTTCCTCTCAATTCCAAGGATGAAGTTTAGCTATAAGTTACTATAAATTCTAACAATAGTTTAAGGTTTGTAACTTGTAAAATTTTATAAAAACTAAATATTAAATTATAATCTATTGACTTCAATATGTCCATTCAAAAGATAATTTCATTTGAACTATGTTACGTTATTAAAGCAGGAAAAACAATATAAAAGCGGAAATTTACATTTAAATTTAACTTTTTACATACCTGTAAGTGCTTATTGTCCCTTTCATCAAGTCTTTTTTGCTCTTCCTCTGATGTCCTTTCTAAGTCTCGTTCTCCTGGCAAATCTATATATTTAGTTAAAATGGACTACTGAGAATGGTTAGATAAAAGCTATATCCTTCTTAAAAACAGAAAATAACATTTCATCTATTGATAGTTCAAATTAAACTTAATCTTTAGCTGAATATTTACTTTAAGAAACACTTTTAATTACCGGAAACTTCAACAAACCATTTGGGAAATACTAAATGTCACCAGGTTAAAGACATACAAACATCTCAACGATTCATTCACAAGTTCATCCACCTCACATCAATGAACAAAACACTCAGAAACAAAATTTTAAAATGCAGCAGAAACATGTAAAATCACAACAGACTATTCTTTACCTTGTAACAGCACCTCTTAACACCCAAAGCCTCAGCTACAACATTATTCATGGTTTCCAAAATTATTAGGATTTTTTATGCCTTTATTAGTGTACAAGCTTCCTATGGGTGTATGTCGCTGCTGAGTGTAAACATTCCTGAAATGTTTTCCTCTCCTACTTGATAAATTTCTTCACATCTTTTAGGACACAGACTGCTATGTAAAGTCATCCTTGATTATGGCTAGTCTTCCCCAGATTAATAGGTGTCTCTTTCTTCAGGGGTACCTTAGTACTTTACAGATTTTTCTAGTGTATCTTCACCACCTGAACTGTAAATTACTTCTTTCTATATCTATTTCTTTGGCTCCTGGACTATATGGGACAATCTCTCTCTCTCTCTCTCTCTTTTTTTTAGAGAGGGGGAGGAGCAGAGAGAGAGAGAGAGAGAGAGAGAGAATCTTGACCGGGCTCCAAGCCCAGCACTGAGCCACACAGGGGCTCGATCTCACAACTCTGAGCTCATGACCTGAGCCGAAATCAAGAGTTGGACGCGCAACCGACTGAGCCACACAGGTGCCCCTATATGGGGCAATCTCTTAAGTCATCTCTATGTAAACTGTCTTCATTTTACTCAGTAATTATTTACTGAGTTCCCAGTAAGTGCTAGGCACCCAGGTTTCAAGAAGCACGTAGATAAAAGGTGTCAGGAATGGTTTTCCTGGACATAATGCCTGAACCGAAACTGAAAACAGTGAGGTCAGCCAGATTCAAAGGGATTAGAGGGAGGAAAACAGGGAGAGTATGCAAGGCTGTAGGAAGACAAGGGAGAGAACACACGACAGGGTAAATATTTGTCTAAAAGGGAGAGAAGCACACAACAGGGTAATACAGGGATCTAAGAGGAAGACATCAGCAGCAGTTCAGAATGCCAGAGAAAAGGGCAGACGGCAGAAAGGGCTAGAGAGTTTGGCAGAAGTCAAGATTATGAAAGCTTTATATGTAAGTTTAAGATACCTGGACACAAATATATTTTCAACAGTGGTTCCTAGTCATATTGACATTTGAGACAGATCACTCTAAATGCCGTGGAGAGGGATGAATTTGAGGGGCACTGTCACACAAGATGGGAGATGAATTACAAGGCAGTACTGCAAAATAAAGATGAAGTACACCTGAACTGACAGAATGGGTCCAGAAATATTGAGGATATAAAATTATCAGGGCACAGTACAGAATAAATCTGTATTAAATGAATAAGCACACAATCGTGGGTCCCTAGAGAACTAACTTTGCTCACTACTTTATAAAAGGCATCAAGAGAGAAGAGAAACAATCCACATGAACTGTTTTAAGTTGCTTGTATTTCTAATTTTTGTTTCAGATCTTCCTTTGTTACAGGAACCTGTAGGTATTTTAGAAGTCCTCCTTCTTGAATCTACCAAGCTCGGGAAGAAGTAACAGCAAACAAGTCACTTGCAGAGGTAAATAACTTTGCATTTCTTGCCTGTACTCACTACTCTAGGAGATCATTGAAAATCTTTTGAAAACACAGTGTTAATTCTACAAGTAAAGAAAGAACCTAAAACTACAGGGGTGAAAAAAATATTGTACGATTTATGAGTACAGACCTGATCACATGACTGATAAAAGGCATGGAATTAACTGGTACATTAAGTAGAGCACACATTAGATGTGGTTAATCAATAGACTGAGTATCTTAGTAGAATGAAAACTGACTTTCCACATATTATTTTTAAATAATATAGTGCTCCTTAAAACCAGTATTCCATTTATTCATTAAAAATAATAAAGGGAGGTGCCTGGGTGGCTCAGTCAGTTAAACGGCTGCCTTCGGCTCAGGTCATGATCCCAGGGTCCTGGGATCGAGTTCCGCATCGGGCTCCCCACTCAGCGGGGAGTCTGCTTCTCCTCTGACCCTCCCCCCTCTCATACTCTCTCTCTCTCTCATTCTCTCTCTCAAAGAATAAAATCTTGGGGAAAAAAAGGAAATAATGTATAATACGCTTTCAGTATGGAAATAGGACTACCAAAATGGAAAAAAAATCAATTTAATCGCCACAGAATTTTTAGATACTGAAAATCTTTTGTATTTCAAAATCAGTGTCATACTTACTGATAATAACAATTTTAGCATTTAGGGAATGAACGCGATAATCTCTTTTGTTTCCAAAATTAGTTTGATTTGGTAGATCATGTTAGTCTTTAAAAGGTTTTTTTGAAACAGCTATCATATCAAAAAATTAGCTATCTTAAAAAAGAAAAACAGCCAAAGCTTCCATATTCAAATTAATCTCATTTGAATAATGAATACCAATACAACATAGATCTTTGATGTCCCATAGATCTCAGGAGGATGAATGAGTGGCTGTTTTACCCCAAGTTTAGCATTCCATCTGCTTTCAGTATTCTTTGTGGAGCAGCTGTAATTTAATCTGCTTTAGTGCAAATACACTCAAGCCATCTAAAGTGAATTCTCTCAAGTTTCCTCATCAACTCCAAAATTTCCTAGCTACCACGACTTTCTTTCTTCCCTCCTTCCCTTCACTATCCACCTTCTTCAAAAGTAATTTCTGGGGGCGCCTGGGTGGCATAGTCAGTTGGGTGTCTTGGCTCTTGATTTCAGCTCCGGTCATGATGTCAGGGTCCTGGGACTGAGCCCCGCATCGGGCTCCAGGCTCAGCAGGGAGTCTGCTTAAGGATACTCTCTCCCTCTCCCGTTGCCCCTCGCCCTGGTTGCTCGCGCTCTCTCTCTCTCTCTCTCTCTCTCTCCCTAAGATAAATAAATAAGTCTTTAAAAAAAGTAATTTCTGGATCTACGGTCTTGACTGTTCTGCTTTTACATCCCTTTGATTATGGATTATCTCCACCGCTTCTTTCCTCTTGGTGTGGCAGCAGTATCTTACATCTATAACCTCTCTTTCTCCATCTCCTTGCTCCCCTCTAGCTAAAAACATGCTCAGCAATAAAAACAAAGTCATGCTCTTCCTTGATCCTATTATGTCTTGAACTATCCAGTGGCCCTTCCAGATTTCTCTATAGGGAAGTCTACATCCTTGCTACGTACGGAGCACATGACCCAAGGACCACCAACACTGGCATCACCTGAGAGGTCAGAATGCAGAATCCCAGACCTGCTGCTCACAATTGCATTTTTAACAAGGTCTCGGATGATTCACTACAATTTGAGAAATTCTGGTCCATACGGAGTCTGCTGCCACATTCCTTTACCTTAACTTAACCTTCTAGAAAAAGCCTCAAGTTCCTATCGATTCTCCAAAACTGAAAATGTATTAAAAGTCATAAACTTTCAGGGTGCCTGGGTGGCTCAGTTGTTAAGCGTCTGCCTTCAACTCAGGTCATCGTCTCGGGGTCCTGAGATCGAGCCCCACATTGGGCTCCCTGCTTGGCGGGAAGCCTGCTTCTCCCTCTCCCACCCCCCCGCCTGTGTTCCCTCTCTCGCTGTCTCTCTCTCTGTGTCAAATAAATAAATAAAATTAAAAAAAAAAGTCATAAACTTTCTAATGGACTTTTTATCAGGGCGAAAGCTTCCTTGATCTCCCCCTAACTGACCCTGCTCTCTTCTTCCTTTCAATTCTCTTATTTTGCACTAAATGGTACTATCTTATGAAGTGCCACCATTTTGTATGACATTAAGATATATACATTTATAGCCGACTAGGACATAGCTCTGCATAATCAGCTACGCCGGTCCTTAATGTCTTCCCAACAGTGAGGAAATCAGGAAGAGTGGAAAAATTTTGGCATACTACTCTGACAAACTTTGGTACTGGAAGCTCACTTGATATTTTTCCTGCATTTCAAATACTCTGCTCTTCCTTCTAAAGAATTATTTTATGTTACCACCTTCCACTATAAAGAGCTGCCTTTGCCCTTCATTTACTCCCGGTACTCTCCGCCTTTCTCATCATTCCCTCTTTTGCTCTTTTCCTCTTATTTCCTGATGTTCCTTAGGTCTTAGAGTATCTTGAAATGGAACCAGTAATTTAGTTCCTGCAGTGGCACTCTCAATTTAATCTGTTGCTGACACCTGATAAGATATCAATTTATCTCCTTTTCACATCTTTCTCCTTTCTATGCGTTTAATAGGTGATTTTCTTTGGATATTAGAACATATCAATCACTATTCCCATTTTAAATTAACATTCTATCAAGTGACTTTTTAATAAAATACAATTCTTACCTTCTACTTCTTCATTTAATATACGTGGTCCCTTCTGATCCGCAGCTCCAGATAAACGTTTAACGTCTTTCTTTGGAAGACTCTCAGAAATACTCTGTTAAAATTAACATCAAAAATGAGCTGCATAAAGACTTCCGAATCCTTTTCTAAGAAAATATCTGAATTTCCGATGTTAACAGCAATCAGACTTACAAATAAGAAAAGCATGTATTGAAAACCAAAACATCTCAAAACCTCATATATGCTTTCTAGATTAAGGGTACCTTTTAATCTACATTTGCCCACTGACTCTGTAAACCGAACATGGAAGGCCAGAGTAAATACTTTCATAGACAGAAGACTGATTTGTATGTACCTTTCAACAGGAACTAACAAAACACCTAACTCTCCTTTGCATTCCCCACCAAAATAAAAGGACATTAAAAAGATGTATTTAAACAAATTCTTTAATAAGTATATTTGCTACAAATTTAAACTCTTCCTGACGGCAGAAACGTTTTCAGTGCTCAAAGAAGAAGATACTGGACATGATGAGAAACCTTGGAGTATATCATCTTGAGTATAAATAGAACACTGTGGTAGCTGCTGCTTCATTTAGATAAACAACGGCTTGGAATTTTTATTGATAGGATAAATGGTTGAATGAAATGGCAAAGAAAGAAAAAAACTTTTCTTGAAATTATATTTAAATAATAGCAAAGCAGTTTAGATACAGGTATGAAACTCTTCAAAAAGTCTAAGCTTTCCTAAGGGAAGAATAAGAACATTTATTTATTAATTACCTAAAATGTACCAGGCACTTATTTTAGTATGCACATTTTCTTTTCTACACCCAACAGTAACAACAATGATTATGACAATGGGGCGGATCTTCCCGCTTCCTGGTCATTCCAAGACATAAGAGTGAAATGATGCATAGATGTGATCCATGGTTCTCTCTGTCTAGAATGTCCTTCTCCAAGACCCTGGCACGACTGGTCCTTCTCATCCGCCACTTGGCAGCTCTTGCCACATTCAGAGAGATCTTTCCTGACTAACAAAATTCCACTCCCATTCTCATCCCCATCCTAATGACAAACTCCCCCAAAATTCCCTAACCTAACATTTCCATTTTCTTTATACAAAGCACTTATAGTAACTTACAATGGATTGCTGTTTCCTTATTTTTTCTGCTCCTACCACTACAGCCTAACCCCTCAACCTATACAGCCTGGTACATAGCTGATATTCAATAACAGAAATGTATTTAAGGTCAAAACATATAAAATCTCACTGAGGGGGGTGCCTGTGTGGCAGAGTCAGTTAAGTGTCCAACTCTTGATTTCAGCTCAGTTCACGATCTCAGGGTCATGAGATCAAGCCCCATGTCCGGCTCCGTGCTGAGCATGAAGCCTACTTGGGATTCTCTCTCTCCCTCTTCTTCTGCCCCTCCCCACCCCTCTCACACGCTCTCTCTCTCTCTCTCTCTCTCTCTAAAAAAGAAATAAAATCATCTCACTGAGAAGGTCTCAAGTACCAAGTCACTATACTGTCGACCCTTACACAATGCAAGGGTTAAGGGCGTTCACAGCCGTGCAGTCAAAAATCCACATCTAACTTTTGATTCCCCAAAAACTTAACTACTAATCTCCTATTGAACTTCCTACTTTAAACGCAATTAGACTTAAAATAGGAAAAATGTAAATTAAAAACCAAAACATTCAAAGAGAAGACCTCGTATCTGCTCTCTAGATCTAATCTACGTCTTAATCCTCATTTGGCCCTGGACTCTGTAAAGTGAGCATGGAAGGTCAGAGTAAATTATAACCTAATGCTGACCTTACCATTAATGTAACGTCAATTAACCCATTTTCATGTTATAGGTATTATATACTGGATTCTTACAATATAAAGAAAAGGCTATTAAGAAAATCATAAGGAAAACAGATTAACAGTACTGTACTGTATCAAAAAAGTCTGTGTGTAAGTGGACACACAATTCAAACTCATCCCGTTCAAGGGTCAGCTGTATACCTATACAATGTCACTGAAACTTAACATATCCCAAATTAGAAATCCACCTGCCCGTTCTAACTTTGCCATTCTTTTCTTGACACTACTGCCATTTATTTTATTGTCCTTCAGAAATCTTCACATTTAAAAAAAGTGTCCTCAATATTTAATAAATCACTAAATACTGCTGTGATCATTTTTGTCCTGTATTTCTATAGCAGCCTTTACAGTATACAAAGTGTTTTCACATTTGTTCCCACATTTGTTCATTACACATACCTGAGAGGTAGGTATTAGTACCATTTTTATGAATGAGGTCACTGACATTCAAACAGGTTAAACAAGTTTTTCTGGGATCCCACAGCTACCAAGTGACAGAACCAGGATGCTAGCATATCTTTTGACTTCGAATATGGTGCTTGCACCATTGTGTAGCACCTGCCTGTGCTAAGAGGTCAGGCCCTTTTTACCTCCTTCCATGGTCTGTCACCTTAGAATAGGTCATCATCACTTTATACTTATGTTACTACAAGTATGGCTGCCACAAAGATACTTAATGCATACTATTTTAACTATCCAAAAAGGCTTTTACCTATTAAAACACCACTAAACCAGGGATGCCTGGGTGGCTCAGTTGGTTCTGGGATCTAGCCCCATGTGCTCAGTGGGGAGCCTGCTTCTCCCTCTCCCTCCGCGCCTCCCCCAGCTCACGCTGTCTTTCTCTCTCTCTCTCTCAAATAAATAAAGAAAATCTTTTTAAAAATAAATAAATAAAACACCGCTAAACCAAATTGTTATTATAATCCCAAAGCTCCTTGTAAATCCACTTGACAATCCAAATATAATACTTTCAGGGCCCCTGGATGGCTCAGTCAGTTGAGCGTCCAACTCTTGGTATCAGTAGTGCTCTGCGCCCAGAGTGGAGTCTGCTGCAGATTCTCCCTCTCCCTCCTGCTCACTCACTCTCTCTCTCTCAAATAAATAAAATCTTAAAATATACACACACACACACACACACACACACACACACATACACACACACACATAGAAAATGCTTTCAAGTCCCAGGCATTAGCTTTTCAGGTTCCAAGTTGTAAAAAACTGTAACCCAAACTTTCTAGATCTGATTAGGAATTTTGCACATCCATATACACCACAGAATCACATCTGGCCATAGCTTGGCCTGGAGTAATTCTTTAGTTTTTTAAATAACTTAATTTCAAAACCCAAACTACTTCCTTATGACTCCTAAGCCTCAGTTTTCTGCAATAATACTACGCAGCTTTCATTAAGTTAAGCTTGCAAATTAGCAGAACTGTATTATGCTGTATTATTATATTTAGCACATAATTATTTTATCAATTACACGTAAAAAGTATAAGGAAATAGTTTTTATGCGTAAATGCAGAGATGACAGAGAAAAGTCTAAGCATCCCCATTTATGCTTTAACATCATTCAATGCTTATATATATATATATTGTTTTAAGATTTTTATTTATGTATTTGACAGAGAGAGAGACAGCGACAGCAGGAACACAGGCAGGGGGAGTGGGAGAGGGAGAAGCAGGCCTCCGGCCGAGCAGGGAACCCGATGCGCGGCTCGATCCCAGGACCCTGGGATCACGACCTGAGCCTAAGGCAGATGCTTAACGACTGAGCCACCCAGTCATCCCAGAACTTTTTTTCATTAATTATAACATTTGACTCTTAGTTTGTCGTAATTTTAATCGATAAAAATATTTCGTGTTTAACTTTATCATTATAAATAATTGCAATTTTTATAAATTCTGCTTCATTTCTGTTTGAATAAAAACAGCAGAATTGGGACGCGAGGGTGGCTCAGTTGGTTAAGCGACTGCCTTCGGCTCAGGTCATGATGCCGGGTTCCTGGGACTGAGTCCGCCGGCTCCTGGCTCGGCAGGGAGCCTGCTTCTCCCTCTGGCCCTCTCCCCTCTGTTGTTTCTCTCTCTCTCTCCCTCTCTCTCTCAAATAAATAATAAATAAAATGTTTATAGAAACTAAAAAAGGAATATAAATCTGAGCCATATTGTTAAAAATTCATATATTTATGACACATTATGCACATTACTTATAACATTCCATTATATAGAATTCCATCTGTCTGCTCATTTATTCACATTCAGAAAATATGAAATGGCTTCTTCCAAGCAAGACTTTATTCTAGGCGTTCTAGGAGATGCACAATTACGTTTCCTAACATCCAGTAGCTTATAATGATGCAGGGGCTTTAAAATGAATATTTAAATAAGAATGAAATTTTAAATTTTAGAATCTGATACAAAGATTGAGTAGATATTTTTAAAAACTATACTATAAAAGATTTCTCAAATTGGACATTTTATCATATGGCTATGAAGAGCCTCTGCCTCTAGAACTGATTATTATTTTAGGCAAAACATGTATTCTTCACTTAGATAAAGTTTTAAGTATACTCTTAATGGAATTATTTTGAAAACACAGTGGAATACCTTTGCAATATAAATTTTGAGAAACAATTTAAATTTCTGAATTTCCACAATTTCTAATATTATTTTAGTCTAAATGTAGAACAAAGGATAAAAATAGAGAAAAAAGTCTTTTTTGAAACAATATGTTACCAAGGTAAAAAATGTCCAAGATAAAAAATCTCCGCAATAATTGAATCCACTATAGATTTCATTTAGGCATGAGTATACACGTCATATTAAGAAAGAAAGAAAGAAAGAAGAGAGAGAGAGAGAGAGAGAGAGAGAGAGAGAGAGAGAGAGAAGAAAGAAAGAAAGAAAGAAAGAAAGAAAGAAAGAAAGAAAGAAGTCATGTTAACATAATTTAAAACTCACAGTAAGAATCGTTACCCTTGACCAAGTATCTTATTTCCTCCATTATGGAAAAGCTTTTCCCAATATAATTTTCTGTCATTATGTATTTTCCAGCCCACTTTTTTCAGTCTCTACCTTCAGTATTTACCAGAGTAAAAAAAAAAAAACAATTTTCAACTCATCATATTTCTACAAAATGGTTTGTTATGACCAACTTTCCATCACAAACATAAAATGATAATAGGTAGGCCACTGCTAAATTTTAAGAGTAAATAACATACAAACTAAATTCAGAGCAGGAAAACAAATTGCACAAGAGAGTACTTTACCTGGATACCAAAATTTAAGTCTTCAGCATCTGATGTAAGCCATGAATCATCAGTACCAGGTTTAATGGAAATACTTAAGAGCAAAAACATACAACAAAAGCAAGTTTATTAGAAAGAAAAATCGAATGAAAGGTCAGCTATCTATTTACTGAATGAAGTTTCTTGATATAATTAAAATTTGGCCTCTGTTTTTGTTACTAAGTTTGTGTTTTAATTCCTGTATCATTAACATACAAGTACTATATTAGTTTCATGTATACAATATAATGATTCGGCAATTCCAAACATCACCCAGTGCTCATCATGACAAGTGCATTCCTTAATCCCTACCTCCTATTTCACCCATTCCCCCACCCATCTCCCCTCTGGTAACCATCAGTTTGTTCTCTATCATTAAGACTCTGTTTCTTGGTTTGTCTTTTTTTTTTTTCCCCTTTGCTCATTTTTATTGTTTCTGAAATTCTACACATGAGTAAAATCATATGGTATTTGTCTTTCTCTGACTGACTTCACTTAGCATAATACTCTCTAGTTCCGTCCATTTCATTGCAAATGGCAAGATTTCATTCTTTTCTATGCCTGAATAATATTCCATTGTGTATATATATCACTTCTTTATCCATTCATCTATCAATGGACACTTGGGCTGACTCTGGTAAATAATGCAGTAGTAAACATAGGGGTGCATGTAGCCCCTTGAATTGGTGTTTCTGTATTTTTTGGGTAAATACCCAGTAGTGCAATTACTGGATTATAGGGTGGTTCTATTTTTAACTTTTTGAGGAAACTCCATACTGTTTCCCACAGTGGCTGCACCAGTTTGCATTCCCACCAACAATCCAAGAGGGTTCCTTTTTCTCCGCATCCTCGTCAACACTTGTGTCTTGTGTTTTTGATTCTAGTCATTCTGACAGGTGTGCAGTGGTGTCTCATTGTAGTTTTGATTTGCATCATCCCCGATGATGAGTGATGTTGAGCCTCTTCTTCTGTGCCTGTTGACCATCTGTATGTTTTCTTTGGAAAAATGTCTGTTCATGCCTTCTGATCATTTTTAAACTGGGTTGTGTTTTGGGTGTTGAGTTCTATCAGTTCTTTATATTTGTATACTAACCCTTTATCAGATATGTCATTTGCAAATATCTTCTCCTATTCATAGGTTGCCTTTTCATTTTGTGGACTGATTCCTTCGCTGTGCAAAAGCTTTTGATTTTGATGTAGTCCCAACAGTTTATTTTTGCTTTTGTTTCTCTTGCCTCAGGAGAAATAATTAGAGAAAAAAAAAAAAAACAAACACTGCTATAGCCAATATCAGAGAGATTACTGCTTGTGCTCTCTTCATGTATTTTTATGATTTCAAGTGTCACATTTAGGTCTTAAACCCGTTTTTGAGTTTATTTTTAAAGAAAGTGGTCCAGTTTTCCCAACACCATTTGTTGAAGAGACTGCTTTTTCTCCATTGGATATTCTTTCCTGCTTTGTCAAAGATTAATTGACCATATAGTTTTGGGTTTATTTCTGGGGTTTTCTCTATTCCACTGATCTATATTTGTATTTTGCCAGTACCATACTGTTTTGATTACTACAGCTTTGTAATAGAACTGGAAATCTGGAATTGTGATACTTCCAATTTGTTTTTCAATATTGCTTTGGCTATTCGAGGTCTTCAGTGGTTCCATACAAAGTTTAGGATTGTTTGTTCCAGTTGTGTGAAAAATGTTGGTATTTTAATAGGCATTGCATTAAATCTGTAGATTGCCTTGGGTAATATAGACATTTTAACAATATGTGTTTTTCCCATCCATGAGCATGCAACGTCTTTCCACTTCTTCTGTCTTGACACAATTTGTCATCAATGTTTTATAGTTGTTAGAGTATAGGTCTTTCAAAATTTGGTCTCTGTTTTTAAAAAGGTTTTCATTATCTATTTTGCCTCCACCTCTCCGAAGATGTGAAATACCTACTAAAGACCCAGTCTCAGTTCCCATACCTAAGAGTGACAGGCAAGGAATTCTCTGAAATGTTTGAAAGTTAATTGTTTAAAAGTTAACCACAATGAATTATCACCTTATACCTGTCAGAATGGCTAGAATCAAAAACAAAAAAAACAAGTGTTGGTGAGGATGTAGAGAAAAAGGAACCCTTGTGCACTGGTGATGGGGATAGAAAATGGTGTGAAAACAGTATGGAGGTTCCCTGAAATATTAAAAATAGAAATACCATATGATGCAGTAATTCCACTACTGGTTATTTACTTTCCCAAAGAAAATGAAAACACTAATTTGAAAAGATATATGCACCCCCATGTTTATTGCAGCATCATTTACAACAACCCAAGTGTCCATCAACAGATGTATCTCTTACACACACACACACACACACACACACACACACAAGAATGTTACTCAGCCATAAGAAAGAATATGATCTTGCCATTCGCAACAATGCACATGTACCTAGAGGGTATTGTGCTAAGTGAAATAAGTCAGAGAAAGACAAATGCTGTATGATTTCACTTATATGTAGAATCTAGAAAGCAGAACAAATGAACAAACAAAAAGCAGAAACAGACCCAGAAATAGAGAGAATTCTGTATTGCCAGAAGGGAAGGGGGTGGGGGACGGACACAATGGGTGAAGGGGAATGGGAGGTTCAGGATTCCAGTTATAGTAAGTCACAGGGATACAAGTACAGCATAGGGAATATAGTCAATGGTACTGTAATAGCATTATGCAGTAACAGATAGTAGCTACACTTGTGGTGAGCATGGTGTAACATATAGAGTTGTTCAAGCACTACCTTGTACACCTGAAACTAACTTACCATCTTGGGTCAACTATGCTTCAATTAAAAGAAATAAATAAATATATAAATGTTAAAGAACAAATTAATGCTATTAGTGGGAATACTATTCCCAGATTAAAAGATTAAAAATTATAAGGTCCAAAGTTTTTCCTTCACAGGTCCTGCCTTATTTAGGTCTACATAAACTAGCAAGACCTTAAAAACCTTCACAGGCACTCAGATACCCAAGAAGAGAGACTGCGATAAAAATAGAGTCCGGGTAGCTGTGCCTCCATTTCCCTATACACTGCCTAGTATTTTCTTTCTGTGAGTTCCCACTCCTATTATCACTCTTCTGCAGGGTTCAGTGGTACTCTCCAACCTTTAAGTCTTTAGCCTATGAAAGCACAGACTCCCAAAACAAGGATAGGCTCAAATGACCAAGAGTAGGAGCCATTTCCTGCTCCTGGAGAACAAGCTAAATGGAGATTCAGTCCTCCATGTAGTCATCTCAACATAGACATGTTACCAACTACCCAAATAAAACTCTCTTACTGATTTGACAGCCAGTCCTACCCCACCAAACCCTACATGCACATGGGCAGGGCATCAGAGAATTAAGAAAAGAGGTGGAGTGAGGAGACCGCTACCTTGGGCCATACATCTATGTTGTGTAGAATCTCCATTCCGCCTATTACTCAAGAGGATCTAAGCCACTCTCTGTAAGTTGGGGTGCAAGTAGATGATATCACATTCTTATATGCTGTAAAAAGATTCTTCCCAGTGGCTCAAATGATTTTAATATCTCTCAACAGAAAACCTGAAGCATGCTAGTTCGTTCAATTAAACCAACAAACAAAAAAGCTGCTCAAGATTCTCTTCAACCCTCTATTTTAATATGCCGTTCTAAACAACTCCCAATATCCTGTGTCCTTCATTCCTTTGTGTGTGTGTGTGTGTGTGTGTGTGTGTGTGTGTGTGTGTGTATCCTTCATTCCTATAATTCATCTTTATCTAACTTATTATAAACCCCACTATTCTGACATCTTTTCTAAAACTATCCAACCCAGTGTTATTCTTCTTGAAACTTGGCCTCTCCTGCTAATTCCTTCCTTATCCACCTTCACTGTGTTCACAAGACCCCCTCCCCATCTTTCAATTATTAAAACATTCACCTACAAGATGAAAAAAAGGAAAAAACCTGAATTTAAATCTCATTTCTGTCACTTATATCCAAGTAAGTCACTTTTAATCTCTTTTGAGTTTCAAATTCTCCATTTAAACAACCACTTGGTGAGGATGTTAAACATAGGTTGCAGTACCAGAGGGTATTTTGATTAATTCATCTCTGAGATTCCTTAAAATCCTGAAATTCTATGTGCTTTTGATTTTGTCTAGAGAAAAACAGAGACTAATTAGCTGGCAGAAATGGAAAAAATTAATGGACTAAAACAACAAGAAAAGCAGAGAACAAAGTAAAAAAAAAACAATCAAGAAAAGATTATAGAAAAGTCATGGAGAAAAGGAAAAAGGTCTACAAAAAAAGAAGCTTCAAAGAACTAGTCAAGGGTACTAGCCTAAAGGGAAAACTAGACTGGGAAGTCAGTAAATAGAGAATCATTTAGAAATAGCCTCTAAATAGATGATAAACTTAATTAACGTAACATGGTCTACACCTAGATTACATATCCTTCACTTCTGGAAACATCATTCCTCTCAAGGAGAGCAGACATCACTATATCTAAGAATTTGCCTGATTAGGTCTTGCTTGTGTAAAAGCTATGTACTGTGGCCATAGGTAACTGAGATCTACCCTAAAATCTTTGACAGTAAAAACAAGAGACTAGTTACCACTGCAATAATGACCTCTAGTTATCACTAGTCGTCAAATATATTAGGACAAATGCTTGAACGAACCTGGTTTCTTAAGAAAACTCTAAAGCAGGGGTAACACATAACTAAATTTGAATGCGTTGATCTGACTAGGATCTGTGTCTTAATCCCAGTGCTGCTGAGGGACAAAAGAATGGATGTGGGAGTCACACAGGCTGACAGTCAAATCATGGGTCTGCTACTCATTAACTATGCAATCACAGGTCCATTAATCAACCTCCCTGCACCACAGCTGACTAATAAAAAATAGGCTACAATAGCAGAGCTACTTTGTGAAGCTGTTGTAATGACTATATAAGTAATAAAGGTCAAGCACATAATATAGTGTCTAGCCCAGAGTAGAACTCAACAAATGCTTTTCTCTGCATTCCCTTATTTAACACGTAATTTTAAAGACTCCATAAAAATCCTACCTGCTTAAAGACTCCTCTTCAGAAATCTTATCCACCACTAATGAAAAAAGCAAAATACATTTTAAATCAACAATAGAAAAATACAGAATATTAAAAGTATAAGACTGATGATTTGTTAAAAAGTATTCCTTCAAGACCACACCTGGAAACCACACTGGAAAGACTATTAATTATATTATTGGTAGGCAGTTAATGCATTAAGAAATCTTACTTTCTCCTCTACATTTACCAAATGCAAGAAGAGAATGGTATTTATCAGAATTTGATACCTTGTAACCAAACCCTATGAGACTGACCGAAACTGGTATCATTAGCAGAATCATTATCATAGACTGACAATGTCAAACTTAAATAACATGATTCTTCTGGACTTCCACTACTAGGTGTAGTTAAAAGAGACTGTATTTATTTTGCTGTAACACAACAGAACTCCTCCAGCTCTTCAGCAGACTGTTAAGTTTAGGATGAAACATCTCATCACAAAGTTTGGTCTATAGCCAGTGTACTTTGCAGCATGGCAAAACATAGCAAACAGACTCTCTCTGGCCTTCTTTCCAATTGCACGTAAGTATGAAAGATTTTAGTGACTTTAGTGATTCTGGTTTTATAAAGTATAACCTCTTGAGACTATCTACTTTCATTGCTAGAGAGTCTATCTGGACCCACCTCTTAGACCAGGATGGTACCAATAGTTAGTGCTAGGTAGCAGTACATGATGTCATTGTTCTCAACCCTCCCCACTATGTGACAAATGCCTACAGAAATCACACTTTTTCAGTCTGTAAGGCATATGTCATCAGATCCTACACTGATGAACACAAACAAAACAAAACAAAACAAAGGACAGAGAATATCTTGAATCACTACATTCCATTACCTTGGAATTTTAATTTTTTAAACATTCAAGAAGAGGGGCGTCTGGGTGGTTCAGTCGGTTAATCGGTTAAGCATCTGCCTTCAGCTCAGGTCATGACCTCAGGGTCCTGGGATGGAGCCCCACATCGGGCTCCCTCCTCAGCGCAGGTGTCTGCAACTCCCTCTCCCTCTGCCCCTCCCCCTCGTCGAGTTCTCTCTCTCTAATAAAATCTTTAAAAAAATAAAATTAAATTAAAATAAATAAAAAAAAAACATCCAAGAACATATCCACCATATGATTGCAACTATAGGACATTCTGGGAAAAGCAAAACCTTTCAAGTTAGGAGTTAAGGGTTGTGGCAAAAGGAGGGATGAATAGAAACAGCACAGAGGACTTTCAAGGCAGTGAAACTATTCCGTGTCATTATACATTTGTTAAAACCAACAGAATGTACAACACCAAGACTGAACCGTAACGTCAATTATGGACTTTGGATGGTAAAGATGAGTTAATGTAAATAAAACAGTCTATCACTGTGGTACAGGATGTTGACAACAGGGGAGGCTATGCATGTATGGCAACATGGGGTAAACGGAAACTCTCTGTACTTTCTGCTATATTTTGCTGTTAACTTGAAAATGTTCTAAAAAAGTAAGGCCTATTTATCATGAAGAAAAAAAAGGTATCCATTGAGCCTGCTATCACCACGTATTAAAGATACAGCCACCATGAAAATTAAGATAAAGACCGAAGTAACGGAATACACGTGTTATCCACCAAATTGAAGTATATGGAAATACATAAAGCAAATAATTTTATTTTTTTAAAGATTTTATTTATTTGACAGAGAGAGAGATAGCAAGAGCAGGAACACGAGCAGGGGGAGTGGGAGAGGGAGAAGCAGGCTCCCCTCTGAGCAGGGAGCCCAATGTGGGACTGGATCCCAGGACCCTGGGATCATGACCTGAGCCGAAGGCAGACGCCTAACGACTGAGCCACCCAGGCGCCCGCAAATAATTTTAATTGCATACTTAGGCAGGAAAATAATTGACAATGATATAATCGAATCTTATTTTATAATTATAAACAGGGATTCACCACCATATGAAACAAAACTGCATTATCTATATAATTAAGAGTTTTTATTCTAATTTTAAATCAGAAATCATTGTTTAAGAATCATAATGAAAGTTTAGTAAGATAAAAAAAAGATTATAATTACCTAATATTGCCCCAGTAATTTATGTACAAATACGGGTTAAATATTCACCAAAAGTCAAAAAAGTAACCAGCACTTCAATTTAATACAGATCATGTGCTGAAACCAGTACCATGTTATACCATCACATTACTTGCTGTCAAAATAAAATCTTAAAACAACAACAAAAATTAAGTCAGGGCTCTAATTCCTGTGCAAAAAAGATTCCATACAGCAGGCCAAAGACTGCCACCATTAGATCCCACTTGAATGGCTGGCCCTTGGTTGGTATCTGGGAACTTGGATTTTGGGAGGGTTCCCACCATTCCATAGCTGCTAAGAGTGGCTGTGCCTAAGTGTTGGTACAAACCAGGTGACTTATCCTGTATACTTGATTTCCTTCTGGGAACCTGGAATTTTGGTATACGCTAGGGAGAAGATGCCTACGTGATTATCATTTCAAGAAAACTTCAGGCACCGAGTCTCTATAAGATTCTTGTACTGGCAGACAACATTTCGTACGTGTTGTCATAATTTGATGCCGGAGGAATTAAACACATCACTTGATGCTGGAGGAATTAAGCACATCCACAGGCAGAGGATTCTTAGAAGCCTGCACTTGGGTTTCCTCTAGACTTCACTCCATGCACCTTTCCTCTCTGCTGATTTTGCTTTGTATCCTTTCACCGTAATAAACCAAAGGCATGAGTACAAACATGCTAAGACCTGTGAGTTCTTCTAGTGAATAACCAAACCTGGGTGTCGTTCTGGGAGCCTCTAATACAACTGCATTATGTGAAATTTTTATGATTTGGGTTGATGTTTTCTACATGATTACAGTCAGAAGGTTATTTCACAGAACACCTTTCCTTGAATCTGTTTTTCTTAATATTTGCCTTGGAGATTCCTGTATTTCTACACCCATCTGAATAAAGGCATAAAAAGAATAGATGACATAATGATCAGAAAATAATGTCAAACAAGCAACAATCTTATTTTAATCAGGAAAAAACAGAGAATCCTGATTATCAATATGTTCTACACGATAAAATTTCCTATAAAAAATGAAAAGATCACACAAATTTTCTCCAACTAAATAGGGCTTAATTTGGGGCACCTGGGTGGCTCAGTTGTTAAGCGTTTGCCTTCAGTTCAGGTCACGGTCCCAGGGTCCTGGGATCGAGCCCCACATCGGGCTCCCTGCTCAGCGGGAAGCCTGCTTCTCCCTCTCCCATTCCCCCTAGTTGTGTTCTTTCTCTTGCTGTGCCTTTCTCTGTCAGATAAATTAAAAAAAAAAAAACTTTAAAAAAAATAAATACATAAATAAATAGGGATTAATACCATTCTTATGGTAGTTAGGAATCAATAAGGTAACTGGGATAATTATAGAAAAATATATAACTATCATACACAGTTTAACAACACACTATGGATTATAGAGTTTTGTTTCCAGGGTTTTCCTTAATTTCTTATAGAATTAAAAACATAGTTCACCTATTAAAGGCAGTTGTTGACAAATTAGTCAAAAAGCCAAAAACAGGGCGCCTGGGTGGCTCAGTCGTTAAGCGTCTGCCTTCGGCTCAGATCATGATCCCAGGGTCCTGGGATCGAGCCCCACATCGGGCTCCCTGCTCAGCGGGAAGCCTGCTTCTCCCTCTCCCACTCCCCCTGCTTGTGTTCCTGCTCTTGCTATCTCTCTGTGTGTCAAGTAGATAAATAAAATCTTAAAAAAAAAAAAGCCAAAAATACTCCATCCAAAATATAAGATGAATTATCCACTCCACCCTGAAAATAGTGGATTTGATCATTAAAGATCAATAGGGCTCATTTGGGGGAAAATAGAGTGAGTTATCTTATATACATAGATGGTTAAAAACTTGGTAATCTAATTGGCCATATATTCTTGTTAAGTCACAGTTTACCGATTTCTGAAAAAAATATAAAAGCATGTCACATTAAAACTGTATAAAAGCATGTCACATTATAACTATATCAGAGAAAAATTTCTGACAATCCAGAAAATGCTTTCAGTCTTGGCAGACCATCATCAGTAACTCTGTCACTGTGATACAGATACAAAGAAATTTAGCACAAGAAACTAATAAAATATGAGATACACTTGAGATTAGGTAGCCCATGACCTTAGAAGGAAATATACATATATGTCAAACATACATATGGTCGAAGTGTGTTCTCATACTGTTGGATTCCAAGACAATTTTCCTTAGCGCTTTCTTTAGAGATGAAATTCAGAAAGGAGCAGTAAAAGTGGAGACATTAGAAGAAGGCAAATGAAAAGAGGATCAAGGGAGACAGCACTAACAAAAATAGTCAGGTATTGACTGTTTTTACTGACACCGAATTCCTAAACTAGTGAGACTAGTATATTCAGTGTCACCTTATATTTTCTCCTTGGCATTACACTAGTTTTCTGCAATAAAATATTTAAAAGAGGTCAAAAGGCTCCAAACTGCTGGTCCGTCAACTATTTCTGATCAAAATTTAAAACTCTCAAAATACAGCTGCATCATGATTCCATATCAGAGATAGGGCCCGACAGTGGCTTCCTGCCTGTTGCTGTTTTGTTTTCGTATTCATCCAGGAGAGTGTATCAAGGACTTGAGGAGAAACTCAAGTATCTCCACAAGAGACAGGTAAGAAAGACAACACTTTTCCTCGCACTTGACTCCTAGGTTTTGACAATTATGGAAAAATGTTGGCAAGTCTACTCACCAGGCTAGACCATTTTCCCTTGACCCTGTCCGGGTAGATACAGCAGTTACAAAAAAGTCACGTGGGACCTTACTTGATGTGTTATTTTTCCATATTTGGACACAGAAAGTCCCAAACATGTAAATAATAGATCTTACAACTCAAAAATTCTTTTGAAAAGGTTACCACCAAAGAGCTTTTAAAAGTTAAATCCAACTTTCTTTCCAGTAATTTCATTTTATACACATACTACTCCTCCTTGAAATATTTTTTTAAATTTTTTCAACATCACTTCCTCTACTTCCTCTCCTACATTTCCCCAGTCACCCCTCAGTCTTCTCTACTAACTCCTACCCCTCCATCCACCCCTTATATATTGGTATTCCCAGGGTTTGTTCACTGGCCTTCTTCTCATTCTATATGTTTCTCCACCATGGACAAGCTCAATCTTTGTCCAAGCTATGACTTCGCTTAATAATTATACTCAGATTATTTCAGATCTGCACCTCCAACCTAGCTCTATCTCCAGCTAGAAACTCCTCGTGTTCAATTACCCAATTACTGAAAATATACTACGTGGACATTCCATCAAATTCAACATATACAGAAAAAAACCTGGTCTTCCCTATTCCCACCGCTCTCCTCTCTTCATCCAATAAAGTCCTACTCATTCTTCCTGTCCCATTTAAATGCTAGTGTACAACCTGGAAACATGAATCTTCTTAGATTTCCTCTCTCCCCTAACTTTTTACATTCAATAATCATGAAATCATATTAACTATACTTCTTTTCTGTCTCTTCTTTCTATTTCCCCCGCCACTGCCCTACTCAAACATGAGCTCTTAACTGATGACTTCCAGAGGGGGAAAAAAAGCCACCAACTATTATTGTTATTTCTTAAATGAATAAAGAAATTTTGAGCAAAATGAAAGAAAGGGGGCACCTGGGTGGCTCAGTCAGTTAAGCATCTGCCTTCAGCTCAGGTCATGGTTTCAGGGCCCCGGGATCAAGCCCCGCATCGGGCTCCCTGTTCAGCAGGGAATCTGCTTCTCCCTCTCCCTCTGCCCCTGTCCCTCTGCCCCTGCCCCTCTGCCCCACTTGTGCTATCTCTCTCTCTCAAATAAATAAAATTTTTTTAAAAATTTTAAATATTCAAAAAAATTGAATAAATTGTGCCTCCTGACTTTTTCAGTACAGAAGGGTGAAAATTTCATAATGGACTGATACTAGGCTAAGGAAATATAAGCTTCCTTTGTCTTCCAGTCTCTTTACACGGTTTCCTTCAATATATCCTCCACATGCGGGGCCAGCAAACTACGGCCACAGGCCAAGTCCGACCTGCCATCTGGTTCTGTAAATAAAGTTTTATTGGAGCACAGTCACATCTATTCACCTATATATTGATACGGCTGCCTTCACACTACATTGGTAATTGTAGTTGAGAAACCACATGGCCTAAAATAGTCACTATCTGACCCTTTAAAGAAAAAGCTTCAAAAGGAGAAATGATTATGCTAAGCTAATCACAGTACCTGATTTACCAGTGACTGGTTTAGGAACAAGCATGCGATATAACCTAGCCTATAAAATGTTAGAGGAAATTTACTGCTAGCCTCTGAGTTTTCTTCTTATTTAAAAGAAACATATAGGGGGCACCTGGGTGGCTCAGTCGTTAAGCGTCTGCCTTCAGCTCAGGTCATGATCCCAGGTCCTGGGATTGAGCCCCACATCGGGCTCCCTGCTCCGCAGGAAGCCTGCTTCTCCCTCTCCCACTCCCCCTGCTTGTGTTCCCTCTCTTGCTGTCTCTCTCTCCTTCTGTCAAATAAATGGGTAAAATCTTAAATTAATTAATTAGTTAATTAATGAAAGAAACATATAAAGAAAAACAGTCCTTCCAGTCATTGGATATTGTCATGTGAGACTATGCCTGGAGCTGTTGCTAATTAGCCAACCAGGAAGGGAGACATAAAATAATGCCAACCTCAAAGCTGAAAAAGAGACAACTGGGATTCTGATGAGATCACTGAACCATCAAAACAATTCTAGTTCCTATTGTTTTAGTCACTGTTTTGTTTTGGTTTGGTTTGGTTTTTAGATTTCTTTATTTGAGAGAGAGAGAGAGAGGAAGCGTGCAAGAGAGTGCACGAACGGGGGGAAGGGCAGAGGAAGAGAATCTTCAAGCTGACTCCATGATGAGCACGGAGCCCAACGTGATGTGGGGCTTGATCTCATGACCCGAGACTGTGTAAAACCAAGAGTCAACACTTAACTGACTAAGCCACCCAGGTGCCCCTGTTTTAGTCACTATTATAAGTCACCTATTATTTGCAGCTAAAAGCATTTTACCTGATAAAGTTCCCAAGGTCTACAGGGTAAGATCTACTCCTTTCCATAGGACTGAAAAACTTTCATAAGCTTGCCTTAGCTAAGTATTCACCTCATTCCAACCATTCCCATAGCGCACTTTTTGTACTGGCAAAACTGAACTGCTCATAAATCCTCCAAAGTTCACTCGTACATTTTAGCCTTTGCACTGCTGTTCCGTCTGCAAAACATGTAATCTTTTTTTTTATTTTTAAAGGTTTTATTTATTTATTTGACAGAGAGAGACACAGCGAGAGAGGGAACACAAGCAGGGGGAGCAGGAGAGGGAGAAGCAGGCTTCCCGCGGAGCAGGGAGCCCGACATCGGGCTCGATCCCAGGACCCTAGGATCACGAACTGAGCCGAAGGCAGACACTTAACGACTGAGCCACCCAGGTGCCCCACAAAACATGTAATCTTGATGGATGTTTCTCCTGCCAAACATCGTCCTTCTGCCACTTTACCTGGCAAACTTACTATTCAGTCTGCATACTTACCCTAAATTCTACTAAAAGTCTAATTCCTCAAAGTCTAATTCCTCACTATGGACTTACAGTATCTGGAACATATTAAAAGTCTAATTCCTCACTATGGACTTACAGTATCTGGAACATATTAAATGTCAATAAAAAAATAACAATGGTAATTATAAGCACTAGGGGACTCTGGCACATAGTAAGCACTAAATAAAGTAGAGTAAATAATAAAAATGACAAGGATAATAACAAATTCCTGGAGGGCAGGGATTGTGTTTTTTGAATGTTTGCATTCTACAACATCAGAATAACACTCAGGAGCTAAAAGACACTTGATAGTTATTTGTTACGTGAACAAATGAAAATGAGTAAATTGCAAAAACAATAGACAGTTACCTTAAAAAAAAAAGTCTCATTGGTATTGCTGCATACTAGCTAAGTTTTGCAGTTCTTATTGTTTGCCATTTGTTTACGATACCAGGAAGGTATTGTAAAGTCCCCAGTTTTAAGGATAGTTCCTTTTTTAATGAGACAAGTCACCATAGAATAATATTTACTAAATGTAATCCACTTGTAAAAATTAAAAGATCCATTTTCATAACAAGTTCAATTTATTATAATATGCTTATAGAGAAAACAAAACATACTAACTTTAAAATCTCTTTTTCTTATTTACACAAAAATATCATATGGGATTTTAGGGGTCATGACTAAAATAATGAATTTCTTTTCAGACAATACCGCCTCATATTTTAAATTACCTACAATTAACTTCTTTTGTTGTTGTTCATACTGAGGTACTTTAATTTCTTTATTATGTTGTTAGCCAGCATACAGTACACCGTGAGTTTTTGATGTAGTGTTCAACAATTCATTAATTGCACGTAACACCTACTGCTCATCATAACACGTGTCCTCCTCAATACTCATCACCCGGTTACCCCATCCCCCCACCCCCCTCCCTTCTGTAACCCTCAGTTTGTTTCCCGGAGTCCAGTCTCTCTCACGGTTTGTCTCCCTCTGATTTCTTCCCCATTGTTCACGACAGCAGTACCTACAATTAACTTCTTAAATAATCCTGAATACTAGACTATTAAGAAAGAAATTAAGAAAGAAAAAAAAAATAGGGGCATCTGGGTGACTCAGTTGGTTAAGCGTCTGCCTTCAGCTTAGTTCATGATCCCCAGACCCCGGGATCAAGCCCCACATCGGGCTCCCTGCTCGGCGGGAAACCTGCTTCTCCCTCTCCCTCTGCCTGCCACTCCCCCTGCTTGTGCTCTCTCACTCTCTCTCTCTGTCAAATAAATAGATAAAATCTTAAAAAAAAAAGAAAGAAAGAAAAGAAAAGAGAGAAAAAAATACATATGCAATTTACACATTGGTTTTTTTTTTTTTCATTGCTCTTTCATTATCAAAACTTCCTTACTCTGACTCCATCTATGTGAGGACCACCAAAAGTAATTCATGCTGGAAAGTCTTACCTGGATTCTTATTTTGCAAATAATTGTTAAGTTTTTCTTCTCTATGTTCCGCAATTAGTTGGCGACTGCTACATATAAAAAGGGGTGATAAACAATGTTACTCTTTTAATACTGATATGAAAAACACTTACCAAATACCAAATTCTTAAAAGAGTATTTCAAATATCAGAACTAATATCAAAACTTAAAGTACCCCATATACTTCAAATTTATAAGTTTTATACACTTTTTATTAATATTACTTAATTATTAAGTATGTAATGAAAGGAGAAAAAAAGTAAGGTGAACCAGTCATGAATTAGTAATTTAGTAATTAGTTAGTAAATTAGAGTTAGCTTGCCATAATGGAAAGTGTCTAGAACTCAGAAGTCCTAAGTCTCACAGCTATTTGCTCTTGGACAAGCCACTTCTCTTGGGCTCAAAGTCTTCCTCTATAAAACAGGCATCTTACTGCCTTATTTTACAAGGTTGTTAAGAGGATTTAATGAAATATTAAACCCAAAACATGGCCTCTCAGGAAAGGTGATGCCCACTACTCTGGGAAGGGCAATATGAGACCTTTCATCACCTAATAAGAAAAGCCGCACCACAGGATTTAAAGCAGGCTTGGGATATAGGTCTAGTAACAAAGGAGAAAGAGAAGTCCAGTCTCTTCCTGCAGCAGTATTTGAACCTCTTTAACAGCTTAGAATGGTCCCAACTACTATCTGCTAGCAGAAAAGACAAGCAAAACCCTCAAAGGGTAATTCATCATGAAGGTCTGGGCTAACATATGGGCTTCACGTAAGGCTTTTGAGTGTGAACGCAAGGGTGTGTGTGGCGAAAGCCAGGAGGCCCAGCTGACAGAACAGGGTGCTGGTGCTTTGGAATAGCTGAGCATATAAGCATATGTAGTAAACTAAAAAAAAGTTGTAACTTCGAAGTCTAACTCTGGATCACCCTGAAGACTGAGGAATGTGGATCAGCAAGGGCATCCTAGGAGCAAAGATCAATCATGACCACACCACAGAACCAGTTTCTTTCTTACTTTTTTTTTTTTAAGATTTATTTATTTATTTATTTATTTGAGAGCGAGAACGTGAGAGGGGGGAGGGTCAGAGGGAGAAGCAGACTCCCCGCTGAGCAGGGAGCCTGATGCGGGACTCAATCCTGGGACTCCAGGATCATGACCTGAGCCAAAGGCAGTCGCTTAACCAACTGAGCCACCCAGGCGCCCTGCAGAACCAGTTTCAATGGCAATGCTGTAGTAGTAGAATCAGAGGAAACAAGGGAATGAGAAGAATGTCTTTTCCTTCGAAATGACTTGTGAAAAAACATGGTCTCTTTGGTCTTAGGGAACTCCTCAGGTTCTTGGAAACTTCAAGGGGGAAAGTATAGGAGATAGCCCTCAAGGGAAAGTATAGGGTTTTCTACTAACCTGAACATCTCAAGACCCAAGTAACTAGTTAGAAAAAACAAAGATGTTGGGGCGCCTCGGTGGCTCAGTCGGTTAAGCATCTGCCTTCGGCTCAGGTCACGATCTTGGGGTCCTGGGATGGAGCCCCACGTCAGGCTCCCTGCTCAGCAGGGAATCTACTTCTCCCTCTATCCCTCCCCCGCCTGTGCTCTCTACCTCTCTTCAAGTAACTAAAATCTACAAAAAAAAAAAAAAAGAAAGAAAAAGAAAAAACACAGATGTAACATTATTTCTACCCCATGCATAATAAGAGTTATACTTGGAATGAAACAGATACAGTTAGGATCCCTAAGGATAAAGGTCTCAATAGTCCTGAGATAAAGAATCCTGCACGCATTACTACTTTTTACTAGTCGTCTAGCCTTTTTCTTGATTTCTGGCAAATGATGTGGGCTAACTCACTGCCATCCCAAAACTGCCTGAATCAAACAATGAACTCTCATCTGTTACATAAGAACTAACAGTTAGGGGCGCCTGGGTGGCTCAGTCCTTAAGGTTCTGCCTTCGGCTCAGGTCATGATCCCATGGTCCTGAGATCGAGCCCCACGTCAGGCTCTCTGCTCCGCGGGAAGCCTGCTTCTCCCTCTCCCACTCCTCCTGCTTGTGTTCCCTCTCTCGCTGTGTCTCTCTCTGTCAAATAAATAAGTAAAATCTTTAAAAAAAAAACAGTTAAATTATTATATACCTCAGTTTAGTAATAATTAACACTTTAATGTAAACACTTACACTTTAAGACCACTAAAAATAGAATATTCTTCTGCAGTCCATCCATTCGCATCTTCAGAAGAGATATCAATACCTTGCTGAAGAAGAACCCTGACTAGATCTGCAGAATCATGATGTACAGCAAGCATGAGGGCTGTTCTAAAATAACAGAGAGATAACTTCACCCTTAGGAACTTAAGAGTTATTTAAACAGCTCATTTGATATACTTTATCAGGGTAATATCTTGCCTGTCAGTACAGAACTGACCATTAACATGTTCCCGCGCTCATCTTTGTAAATTACCTCCATGCCTAAAAGGAAAGGACAAACAAGAAGCCTCTTGTCCTACTGGGGTATGACAGTAGAAGCTGCTGCTTTAAAGTCCTTTGATGAACAAGAAACTATGCTGAGGTCACTCATCTGAATGGGTAAAGATTTTTAAAAAAGACTTCCCCATTTCTTCCTTAATCTGATACAGTGTGCTTCCAAGCCATCTAGAGGACAGGTCCGTATAAAAAGCTATTTGCAGGGGCGCCTGAGTGGCTCAGTCGGTTAAGCGTCTGCCTTCAGCTCAGTCATGATCTCGGGGTCCTGGGATCAAGCTCCACGTCTGGCTCCCTGCTCTAGACCCTCCCCCTGCTCATGCTCCCTCTCTCAAATAAATAAAATCTTTAAAAATAAAAAAATAAAAAAGCTTACTTGCAGGCTTAAAATAACAGTATTCATACTAACGGTGATAAAACAGTCATAGTTGCAGTAATGATGCTAAGATAAGCACGTGGTAGGCACTCAATTAAATGCTATATATATACAAAACATTACACACAACCACCCTTGAAGGATATATTATTATCCTCCTTTTCATATCAGGAGATGTATCTGGTTATAATTAGTAATGTTTCCAAAGTCACACGCCCAGCAAGCACGAAAGCTAGGAATTAAACCTAGTCTTGTGTCAATCTAAAGCCCATCTCTTTTCTCTTTATCACCCACCTATGATATGTCCTCATTAAAGGAAAAGTCTATTCAATTAAAGTTATCTTTCATCCTTCTACCTTACCAATGGAAAAAAAAAAATACTGAACATGAAAAAGGATGATGAGCCCATATTATCTGGTAATAGTAATTAATAATCACTTAGGGATCATCTAACATCAGTATTCTTCAAAAACAAAAAGCAATTTAAAGCAAAGAGTCATCCAAAAGACAAAACAACTCCTATTTATGTTTAATATTCATCTTTTAAAGAAAATATATATGAAGTAGAAGTTTCAAAAATACTATAAAAGGGTTAAGAAGTCCAATATTGCATCATAAAGTAAAATAAAAGTTAGGAGTCCACACTTTATAAAACTAATAAAACTAATATGAAACCCCTTTAGCTAATATAAAATCATATGGCAAAAAAAAAAAAGACTGCAAATGACATCAGTCAATAATATGAAGGAATATAAATTCTACCCTACACTGTTCTTCCACGTTGCCCTGTCAGAATAATTGCTTTCTGCCTAACTGATGACATGTTGACATTTTTCACTATATAATTATAAATTAATCCTCTTCTTATTAAGTTAATCTTTCTGACGTGAGTAACTGTACCACTCCAGAACAATGTAAGGTTAAAAAAAAACAACCAAAACTACTGTACCTTTGCGACTTATCAACTGCATGTACATTTGCTTCTTTTTGTATTAAAAATTCCACCATTTGCTGTTTGTTCTTACTTACAGCGAGTAAAAATGGTGTGAATTCATCCTGTAAAAGTGCAAAAACAATTTATAATTTACAAAATTACATATTTCCATACTGAATTTTAAAACTTATAAAGGATCCTCTAAACTCAAATATATAATATAGAAAGTACTCTCGCCCTTCTGTGCTTTCACCAGCTGCTCCTTCTCTTTACAATAGCCCTCCTCAGGGGGCCTGGGTGGCTCAGTCCCTTAAGCATCTGCCTTGGGCTCAGGTCAGCTCAGGTCGTGATCCCAGGCTCCCTGCTCAGAGGGGAGTTGGCCTCTCCCTCTCCCTCTGCCCCGCCCCTATGCTCGAGCTCTCTCGCCCACTCTCTCTCTCTCAAATAAATAAAATCTTTTTAAAAAAATAAAATAAATAAAACTAAATTAAATAGCCCTCTCCCACCTCTTCAACAGATTAACTGCAGTCATTCTCCAAAACTCACTTCATTGACTGGTTCCAAGAATCTTGGCTTCTATCCAAGATATGGATTATTATCTTATTATGGTATGCTCTAGTTATTTTATTGCACCCATCTCAACCAAGAGCTTCTTGAGGGAAGGGATTATTTTTTTTCTCTATATCTCCAAACTCTAAAACATAGCAGTAAATGCTTTAAGTATTTTTATTGAGTTAACAACCTAAATGATTATCTCTGGAGTAGTGTTTTTTAAATTACATTCCAAAGAACATATACTTTGCTGGAACATAAGTACTGTGCGCCAATAGAAAGATTCAATGATCATCTATGATTGAGAAATATGACAAAACTGCACTATATATCTAGCACAAAAGAAATCCGTTTAAATTTGCTTATCCCCATTTGACAATACTTTTATGTGGCAAACATTAACATTTGAGAAATTAGAGTTTCAGGGGTATAGTTTTGAGAGCTTTCCAATAAAGATGAAGGTTTTCGGGGTGCCTGGGTGGCTCAGTCATTAAGCGTCTGCCTTCGGCTCAGGTCATGATCCCAGGGTCCTGGGATCGAGCCCCACATCCTGCTCGGCGGGAAGCCTGCTTCTCCCTCTCCCGCTCCCGCTCCCCCTGCTAGTGTTCCCTCTCTTGCTCTCTCTCTGTCAAACAAATAAATAAAATCTTTAAAAAAAAAAAAAAAGATGAAGGTTTTCTCCGGGTTACACAAACATGCTTGACTCTCTTCTATCAACGGTATCAGGATCCCCGATGTCAACATAAGGCACTCTTGATCCAAATGGGTCACTGAGGAGAGGGACTCGGAATTAAAAGAGTGGCTCTGGGGCAACTGGGTGGCTCAGTCAGTTAAGCGTCTGTCTTTGGCTCAGGTCATGACCCCCGGGGTCCTGGAATCCAGCCCTGCATCAGGCTCCCCTGCTTCTCCCTCTCCCTCTGCCCTTCCTCCATACTCATGTTTGTTCTCTGTCTCTCTCAAATAAATAAAATCTTTAAAATAAAAAGTATCATTAAAGTGAAATCTTAGACAATTCAGTTACTTCAAAATATTTTCATTCAGGGAATGCATGAGCTTCCAAATATGAAAAACTGACCCTACCTATGTCAACCAACAGTGTTTCTGTAAGGGCAGTGGTAGAAGTAATGCGTGTCAAAGAAACAGAAGGTGGACTGGTGAGCATGGTCATCAGCTATTCCCCACGTACAGCTACCACCCCACTGAGGAACTACACAAGGCTGAGCAGGAACTACTCTCTGAAATGGGAGACCTCAATGTGGTACATGGCGGGAAGAGTGGCTACAAGCACAAGTAGATACCCCTGTAGGATGTCATGACCTGATCCCCTTGCTCTCATTTTCAGAACCTTGGGGCCTGGAGTGCCCAGGGCCTGCAACCTGCTGCTTTCTCCTCCCACTTACACTCACCCAAGTTACCCCACTGGGTCAGAGTCTCCCACCCATTCCCAGCAGCACCCATTTCCTAAGCCCCTGCACAGCACCCAGCGTCCATCACCTCCACTCCCCTCTAGGCCTTCAATCCTTTGTGGGCTCTGAGCCCACCATTCACTCCCAAGCGCTAATGGGAAGATTCTCTTTCCGGGGCGGAAGGGTGGCTGGGGGACGGAACTTTGCCCTCTCCATGGGCATCATCTTTCTCTAGCCCTCCCTGCCCTGGCTTTGGAGTTGTTTCCATGACGACAGGACCTGATGTATAGACTTCAGTATATGTATTTATTACACATATAAGTAAATATGTAAATAAAATGTTTTGTGGCTAAAAAAACTTATATATACCTATATATTATTTCAAATACTTCATAAAGACAGCTGATCTGTACCTTGTTTCTCGCTTCAATATTTGCATGGTGTAAAAGCAGCTTCTCTGCTATTGATGTATTTGAACCAACGGTGGCATAGTGGAGAGCAGTATTGCCAGCAATGTCCACAAGATTTGGATCAGCACCATGTTCTAGAAGAATAGTCACACATCTCTCGTTCTGGCATTGTACAGCCTGTCAGTATTACACCAAGAAACAGAGTGTAAATTCTGGAAATTTAAAGTAAACGTGCCACAGGTTTCACCAATTAGTTATGCTTAAATGCAATAAATTTTCATTCTAAGTAATTAAATCAAATCCATCTCAGGCAGACACAGCTGCTACCACATACCTTCATCAGAGCAGTCCTGTAATCTCCATCAAAGAAGTTAAGCTGGCATTTCCTCTCCACTAGGAGAGCAACGACATCTGGATGGCCACTGGCACAGGCCAAATGGAGAGCAGTCCTATGAAAGTGAAAGAACTTTTTAGGAAATTATAGTGCACTATTTCAAAACATGCAATGAATTCATGTAATTGTAAACGTTAAATAGCACCTTATTCCTATGACTCCAAAACAAAGATTTAGTTTTCTTTTGAAGAAAGTACAATATTTATTAGTGATTATTCACCACACTAATAAAGAGCAGCCTATCTGATTAGGTAGAGCATGACCTCAGGATTCAGCTTAACTTGGGTTTGAATCCTACTTCAACTCTGTCACTTAACAGTTATCACTTACTCAGCCTTATCCTCAATTTCCTCATCAACAAAATGGGGATAGAAATAGTTATCTCGGGTCCCCTGCCCAGCTCAGTTTGAAGATCATGTGACTCTTGATCTTGAGGGTCATGAATTCGAGCCCCGTGTTGGGTACAGAGACGACTAAAAAATAATACTAATAAATAAAATAAAGAGTAGTTATCTCACAAGACCTCGGCCTGATGCTTAAATGAGGATCTATGCAAAGTTTGTTACATAACATTATTATAACTATTACTATTACTATTTTACAAAGACAACATCCAATTAGGTAAAGTGATACGATTATGCCTACTTTGTAGATATGTTTTAAGGATTTTCAAAAATACTACATTTCAGTGATTCTAAGATGCTCATTTTGTCACCTTTTAATATCTCTGACACTGGAATGCAATTTATAATTCAAAATGTCTTACAACTATAATTGGCAGAATTTTTTAAAATTTCTTATCGGTACAGAAACTACTGGGGCATCAGACAATCTATGGTGCCTTACATTAAATGAAATAATGATATACACAACAGGTCTATTGCAGTTCCAGTCATATACCTGGCATTTAAGTAAATTTTAGTTCTTGAAAGCATTATGGGAAAAGAGGACTAAAATAACGGAGAATGTTTTTTAAGTAATTCTTACCCTGATTTTCAAGAAACTTTAAGCCAAAGGAAACTCAGGATTTAAATAAACAGGGACAGCTCATTTTATTAAATATTTAGATTTATAAGTCACATGAAAATCAAGTACTACCAATTATCAATATCAGTACTTAATACTATTAAAATTTCAAAAGGGCAGGTAAAGGTTAACATTTACAATTTCCTATCTTCAAGAAATGTTTTCGTTTGAAAGGAAGGAGGAAAAGCTTTAAGTGAGATTAAGTCCTAATACTTCAATTTAAAATTGCTCATCTTAGGGGCACCTCAGTGGCTAGTTGGTTGAGTGTCCAACTCTTGGTTTTGGCTCCTACATAACATGTGTTCAGATTCTATTTGATAAATAAATGGATTGAAAGAGTAGATACAGTTGGAGAGTTCAGTTATTTTTAAAGATTTATTTATTTTAGAGAAAGAGTATGCACAAGCGGGGGGAAGGGCAGAGGGAGAGGGAGAGAATCTCAAGCAGTCTCCCCACCAAGCATGGAGCCGGACATGGGGCTCAACCCCACAACCCCGAGATCACGATCCACGCCGAAATCAAGACTCTGATGCTCAACCGATTATGCCACCCAGGCATCCCAGAGAGTTCAGTATTTTTAAAGAAAACTTTTATAAAGTAAAGCAATACATTTGAAATTGCAACAATCATTTATATTTCCTATTTTTTATTTTTTTCATAAGGACACAACTAAAATTTTATAAACCTTTATATTATCATTTTTATTATTTATTTTCATAAGGATGTAACTAAAATAAAATGATTAATCTATAATCATTTATACGTAATAAAGCTACACACAACAAAAAACAGGTATATATTTAATGTATAAATAAAATCTACAAGTACACATAAAAATAACCCCTTTACTTCTGAAGAGGCTAAACGTTGTCAGAAGATACCAATCCCCACCTGCACTCCCAAATTCTTTTTAAAATGGAAAGTAAGAGGGGCACCTGGGTGGCTCAGTTAAGTGCTTGCCTTCAGCTCAGGTCACGTTCCTAGGGTCCTGGGATCGAGCCCCGCATCGGGCTCCCTGCTCAGCCGGGAGCCTGCCTCTCCCTCTACCCCTGTCTCTCTAGCTGTCTCTCTCTGTCAAATAAATACATAAAATCTTAAAAAAAAAAAAAAAAAAAAAAACACCTGTCTGTACAGTGGTCTATACGGGGAATTATGAGTGGGTCCAAAGGCAGCTGAAGATTTCGTTTTGATGCTCAGCCGACCTGGGCGCTGGACCCCTGCTGCGGGGCCTCAGGAGGGAAGACCGCAAAGCGCCCTAGGTGACAGGAGGGCTCGGTTCCACAGGCGGAGCCCGGGAAGGTGCGCGCTTCTCCCGGTCCGCCCCACCTCCTCCCCGCCGTCTCGGGCAGCCGGCCTCCAAGTCCCTATTACCTGTTCATCTTGTCTCTTTCGTTCACGCCGTGTTTCCCGAAAGTGAGAACCTTCTGCAGTTTCCTTACGTTGCCCATGATGGCAACTTTGTGGATCTTTTTGAGATCTTTGTCTCGGATGTTGTACCCCCACCCGGAGCTGCTGGTTCCAATTCTCTTCCCACACGGGATGCCCGAGCCGTCCCTCAGCGAGCTGGTGACTGGAAGGGACGACCCGCCCTTATCCTGGAAGCTAAAAAACTTCTCCATCGCAAAGCCTGGAGGCTTCACAAACACTTCACCTTCCCCTCGGCTTTTCACCACCTCTAGAGCCCAACACTAGCGCCAGAGATAAGCCAAACCCGCCTCGCCACTACATCACACTAGCGAAACTCCGCGGTTTGCCAACCGTAACCAAGCAACGAAGCCAAACACAAGTGCGCTCGGGCACCTCACAAAGCAGCGTCGCTGCGCCTGCGCACAAAGGGCCGGCGGCCAAGGGTGCCCAAAGCGCATGTGCGAGGTCCCAGTCTCTCGAATCTCAGCGTTTGCTTGTGAGCCGGGGTGGGTTCCCCTTCAAACGTTGGCGGGAGTTGGCTGAGCTTTCCCGAACATCTGCAGAAGTTAGACTCGCCGGTGTGGAAAAGCACTCTTCGTATCCTACTGGGGCTAGAGTGCATGAAACTTCAGGATGCTGAATGCCTCGTCCCCCAGAAAACTTCCCTAAAAAAAGCTCTCCCTCAGTTTATTCCTCTTCCATATCCCTCTGGGCCCCAGCCGGTCTCCATGCCAATTGAGCAGATGCTGCAATAGAAAGCTGTTTTCAGGTGCTCCTGGGTGACTCAGGTGGTTGGGCATCTGCCTTCCCCGGGGCATGATCCCGGGGTCCTGGAATCGAGCCCCAGTTTGGGTTCCAGGCTCAGCAGGAAGCCTACTTCTCCCTCTGCTTCTGCCTGATGCTCCTCCTGCTTGTTCTCTCTGTCTAGTAAATAAAATCGTAAAAAAAGAAAGAAAGAAAGAAAAGAAAGAGATGTTTTCGTGGTCAGAGACTTCAGCAATGTGTATCATCAAGTGCAAACTTATGAGAGGAAAACTATGCACGTTCTCCGGATGAAATGAAAACGTATTTCTGCATGCCTCTTGATCCTCCCATTTGTCCCAGCCTTACATTTACATTTTCTTTTCTTTTCTTTTTTTTGCTCTTATTTCCCAGTTAAATCTTTAAGCAAGCCAAGATTTATTTTGGAGCATGGTGCAACATTTAAGGTTTGGTTTGGTTTGGTTTTGAGAGAGAATGGGGGGCAATAATGGGGGGAGGGACAGCGGGAGAGGGAGAGAGGAGACTCTGAAGCAGGCTCCACCCCGAGCGCGGAGGGGTGGCGATTGATCTCAGGACGCTGACATAATAACCGGACCTGAAATTAAGATCAGACGCTTAATCCACTGAGCCACACAGGTGCCCCAACATCTAAGAACTTTTTAAAAAATAGTTATTTGCTTGTCATAACTAATCCATCTTTTCTCACCTAGTTTAAAATGCCACTTCATCGTTAAATTCTCAGTTATGTTTTTTTTTTCTGTTTCTGGGTTTTACATTCTCTACAAATGACTAGTAGTCTTCTTGTATCCGTACTCTACTAGTTTAACTTCTTTATAAACTAGGTTTTAATCCATTACAGCTCCGTAGTTCCCCTTCTTAATCTCCTCTTTCACTATTCTCTTGGCAATATTTACCTCTACATTATTTGAGATGAAGTTTTAATCACTATGCTAAATTAAAAAGAATTCACAGTGAGAATGTCTGTAATTACAGTAAAAGAATTTTAACAGAATCAAACATAAATAGTTGTGTCTAGATACATGTTATGTCTTTCAATTTCAGTGTATCTAGATACGTGTTATGTCTTTCATAAGCTTCTGGTAGTCTTTTTCCTTACATAAATCCTGCATACTTCTTTTTCTTGCATACTTCTTGATATATTTATATCTGGGCTTTTTCATTTTTCTACTGTTATGGTATATTGTTCCATTATAATTTGTAAATGGTTATTGTTTTGATATCTGTGTATTTATTTGGCAACAGAGTGAAGAACTTTTTAAGCTTCAGTCTTGTTAACAGAAGTTGGCAGTTTCTACTCTGGAAAACGGTATGGAGGTTCCTCAAAAAGTTGAAAATAGAGCTACCGTACAACCTAGCAATTGCACTACTGGGTATTTACCCCAAGGATACAAATGTAGGGATCCCGTCGTATGTGCACCCCAATATTTATAGCAGCAATGTCCACAATAGCCAAACTATGGAAAGAGTCAATATGTCCATCAACAGATGAATGGATAAAGGTGTGGGGTGTGTATATATATATATATATATATATATATATATATACACAATGGAATATTATGCAGCCCTCAAAAGGAGCGAAATCTTGCCATTTGCAATGACATGGATGGAACTAGACGGTATTACGCTAAGCGAAATAAGTCAAGCAGAGAAAGACATGTATCATATGATCTCCCTGATATGAGGAATTCTTAATCTCAGGAAACAAACTGAGATTTGTTTGAAACTACTCCACTACTGGAGTAGTGGGGGGTGGGAGGGATGGGGTGGTTGGGTGATAAGACACTGGGGAGGGTATGTGCTATGGTGAGCGCTGTGAATTGTGTAAGACTGATGAATCACAGACCTGTATCTCTGGAACAAATAATACATTATATGTTAAGAAAAAAAGAAGAAGATATTAGGAAGGGAAAAATGAACGGGGGGAAATAGGAGGGGGAGATAAACCATGACAGACTACGGACTCTGAGAAACAAACTGAGGGTTCTAGAGGGTGGAGGGGGGGTGGGAGGATGGGTTAGCCTGGTGATGGGTATTAAGGACATGATCTGCATGGAGCACTGGGTGTTATACGCAAACAATGAATCATGGAACACTACATCAAAAACTAATGATGTAATGTATGGTGATTAACATAACATAATAAAATTAAATTAAAAAAAAAGAAGTTGGCAGTTTCTGGCCGGTACTTAGGGAAGGCACAAAGTGGATGGTAAAGATTTCACCAGAAAGATTAAAATACTGAAGAATGGTATGATGCGGTTGGAAAAAAACCAAGTAAAATGCAAACAAGGTGGGCTGTGTGGCTTATATATACATATAGGCTGTATACTGAGTGTCTACAGAAAATCCTTTTAACGTGTTACTTGATGCAGTAATTACAACTGGATTATACCTGATATTGTGGGTGAAGCAGACAGAAAGGAACAGGAGCAGACCCATGACAACAGCTAATACAAAACCAGCTAACCCAAAACTCACCAGATTCCTATTACATTTGTTAATGATTTTAAGAATTAACCAAAGTAAGAGCCCTTGGCTGGCTCAGTTGGTAGAGCATGCAACTCTTGATCTTGGGGTTATGAGTTTAAGCCTCACATTAGGCATGGAACTTACTTAAAAAAAAAAAAAATTAACCAAAACAAAAACTGACAGAAACCACTGTTGCATAAGATGCACCACATAATTTGAAAGTTTGGTGTCTATGTATACGGCAAGGGAAATACATAGATATAAATTTAGGTACTTATTCTTCAGAAGCCCTTTAATGCCATTTTACGTCTGTAGGTTGAATGATTTGACAATAAGTTGCTTGGAACTAGCAACTCAGAAACCAAGGGTCTGCATCTTCAGCCAAATTGCTGCTGGAATGACCTACAGAGCTCTGGAGAGGACTAAGGTCCCTGCTGAGGAGGTGACTAGTTCCAGGATGGGTGTCTTCATTGGTGAAAGAGCAATGAACAAAAACAAAGAAACAAAAACAACAAAAAATTTCTCAGGCCTATCCAGCTTAGCTAGACAAAATTGTTTTGGTGTGTGTGAATGGTTTCAACTATGATCAACAAGCAATTGTCTCCTACAGGTTCCTGCTAGAAAATTATCTTTGTCTCTTACTTGTCTCCTCAGAATTCCCCAGGGTGACTCATGAGACCAGTAAAGGCTCTCTGTAGTGACATTTGAACATAAGACTCTGACACTTCCTAATGCAACCTGGAATGAGAGTCAAAGACATTAGCAGGCTATAAGGAGATAGGAACCCCACACCAGGACTCCAGGTAAGCTGTAGAATTGGGTTGACTCTAGTGTTTTTCTATAGATCAAAGATACTCAAAGAGTATATGATAGGTCAATTCTGAGCTTCTATGTTCCTTGGTCAGATGCTATGTGGATCCCCCAAAGAGTTTCTCACAATCAACTGAAACCTAAGGTTTCTGATTCCCAGACTTCTGCGGAAACTAATTTCAGATCTAGAACAAACAATCTCTGGAAAGTTCTTGACTAGAACTCCCATCCCCATCTAAAGCTCAAATATGCCCCGGTTCAGTTTTGCCACATGCTCATTTCAGTTATGCTAATGGAATTAATAATGTGTTAGAGTAATATTTGTTTAATGATGAAAAACAGCTGAGATATGAATGCTTTAACAAATCCCTTAGCTCAGGTTTTCCAATTCCACTTCAGGGCTGTCACAAATGTTTTCTCCTTTTAAGAGTTACCAAGAAATTCATCAAACACTTTTCCATAACTGGTTCATTCATTTTTTTGGGGACCTGTCTTCATTTGCATTTCACTGGATCTACTGAGGAAAACTGAAACTATATTGTAATTAAAGCATGATTTAAAAAAAAAAAGAATATGAGGGCTCAACCGTGTTGAGGATGATCTGCCAGTAAATAAATAAAAATAAATAAGTAAAATCAATGAAACAAAAAAATTGGTTCTATAAGGAAAAATCAAGAAACTGATAAATTCTAGCCAAAGTGATCAAGAGAAACAAAGACAAAATTACCATTATAAACAATGAGAAAGATCACATCACTACAGATTGTACACAGAGAGGTTAAAGAGTTACTGAGGAAATGTTATAAACAAGTTCATGCCAAAAAACTTGACAATTCAGATGAAATGTCAATTTCCTTCCAAGACTAAAAACTATCAGAATTGACTCAAAAAGAAACAGACCACAAACAAAATACCTAAAGAATTTGAACAAAAGGAAATCAAACCATGTCAGTGTAAGAAATCAACTAATCCCAAAGGCAGCAGTAATGGAGGAAATAAGCGACAAAAACTCTCTGAGACACACAGAAAGACAGAAAACAAACAGCAAAATGTCAGTAGTAAATCCTCCCTTACCAGTAATTATATTAAAGGCGGTGTTGGCGGACTATACATAAAAATAGTACCCACGTATAAAAATAAATCTATAAAAAAGATCCAAGTGTACATGCTGTCTCTTAAGAGACTCATACACCAAAGGACAGATCCCAGTATCTATGAAGCAACCATTCACATAACCGAAGGGACAAATACAGTATTAGTTGGAGATCTTAATGCGCCACTTTCAATAATGGATCAAACAACCAGAGAGAGAACAGAGAAATAGGACAGCGGAACAACAGCACAGACCAGTGAGGCCCCGGAGAACATGCTACCCAACGACTTCAGAACACAGTTCTCTCAAGCGCCTATGAAACATTCTCCAGGACAGACCCTATGTTGTCTACAAAACAAGTATGAATAAGTTTTAAAAGACTAAACTCATCTGAAGTATTTTTTATCATAACCTAATGAAACTAGAAATCGGTGACAGAAAGAAAACTGGAGAATTCACAAACATGTGCAAATTAAATCACACCCTTTTAAACAACAACTAATGGGCCAAAGAAGAAATCACAAGAAAATTAGAGAATACTTTGAGACAATTGAAAACACAAGACGCCGAAATTTAAGATGTAGCAAAAGCAGTGCTGAGGGAAATTTACAGCTCTAAACACAGTATAAGAGAAGAAATATCTCAACTCAATAACCTAATTTTACACCTTAGGGGACTAGAAAAGAAGAGCAAACTAAGGGCTATAAAAGGAAGGAAATAATGACGATCAGAACCAAAATAAAGGACAAAGCGAATTGATACACAATAGAGAAAAATCCATGCCCAAGGCCTGGTTTCTCTCTTTCTTTCTTTCTTTTTAAAGATCGACAAAACTGACAAGCTTTTAACTAGACTAAGGAAAAAGAGAAGATTCCAATTACAAAACTCAGATATGAAAGTGGGGACATTACCACTAATTTTACAGCCAAAAAAATGATTATATACACCAACAAGCTGGATAAGCTAGATGAAATGAACGAATTCCTGAAAACACACAATTGACAAAATTGACTTATCAAGAAAAAGAAAATCTGGGGCCCCTGGGTGGCTCAGTCGGTTAAGCGTCTGCCTTCGGCTCAGGTCATGATCCCAGAGTTCCGGGATAGAGCCCCACATCGGGCTCCCCGCTCAGCGGGGTGTCTGCTTCTCTCTCGAGCCCTCACCCTGCTTGTGCTCACTCTCTCTCACTCTGCCTCTCTCTCAAATAAATAAAATTAAAAAAAAACTGAAGAGACCGTAAGTAATCAAAATCATCCCAATAAAGAAAAGCCCAGGACCAGATAGCTTCATTGGTAAATTCCACCAAACATTTAAAGAGTTAACACCAACCCTCCTCACTTTTCAAAAAACGGAAGAGAAAGGAACACTTCCAAGCTCATTCTAGGAGGCTAGCACTATTCTGATCCCAGAGCCAGACAAAGATGCTACAAATAAAGAAAACTATAGACCAATATCCCAGAGGAATACTGATGCAAAAAATCCCCAGCAAAATACTAGCAAAGGTAATTCAGCAGCCTCTTAAAAGGATTATACACCATGATAAAGTGAGTTTTACCTCCATAATACGAGATTGGTGGAATATGAGCAATCACTCAAAATAATATATCCCATTAAAGAATGAATGGGGGGAAAAACACATGATCATCTCAATTCATGCAGAAAAAGTATTTGACAAATCTCAGCATCCTTTTATGATAAAAAACGCTCAACAAACTAGGAACAGAAGAAAATCTGATGTTTCCTCAAAAAGCTGAAAATACAATTACCGTATTAGGCAGCAATTCCACTCTTAGTATATACCCAAAAGCAGTGACAGCAGAAACTCAAACAGATATTTGCTCAACAATGTTGATAGCAGTATAACAACAGAAGGCTGAAGCAACTCAAGTGCTCGATGAACAGATAAACAAAATGTGGTTTATACATATCGTGGAACATTATTCAGTCATAAAATGGAATGAAATTCTGAGATATACCACAACGTGTATGAACCTTGATCACATTAAGCTAAGTGAAATAAGCTACTCACAAAAGGGCAAATACTGTATGATTCCACCTAGGAGGTATCTAACACAGGCAAATTCATAAAAACAGAAGACAGAAGAAAGGTTACCACGGGCTGAGGGGAAAGTGGAGTGAAAGCTATTGTTTAATTGGTACAGAGTTCCTCTTTGAGGTGATGAAAAAGTTCTGAAAACAGATAGTGGTGATGGCTGCAAAACAATGCAAACGTACTTATTGCCCCTGAGCTGTAAACTTAAAAATGGTTAACATGGTCAATTTTATGTTTACTTTACCATGATTTAAAAATAAATAGATAACTGGAGAGTCCTGCATCTATTAAAGAAATTGAATCTACGGTTAAAAACCTTTCCATGAAAAGAATTCCAGGCCCAGAGTGAATTCTACTGAACATTTAAATAATAATCCATTCTAAACAAACTCCTCCAGGAACGTGAAGAAGAGTGAATACTTTCTTAGTCACTCTGTGTTATACATTACCCTGATACCAAAACCAAAGACATTATAATTAAAAGCTACAGACTAATATCCTTCATGATGACATATGCAAATCCTAAACAAAATTTTAGCGTAACTACTAAAAATATGTATAAGACAACAACACATCACAACCAAGTGGGGTTATCCTAAACAATGAAAAAAATCAATGGGGAAACTAATGATGATTAACATAACAATAAAAAATTTAGAGCAAAAAAAAAATCAATGGGGACTTTATTATATAATCATCAACAAATGCAGGAAGTGCACTTAACAAAATCCAACATGCATTCCTGACAAAACCTCTCCGCAAATCAGAAAGAGAAGGGAAATTCCTCAACCTGATAAAGGGCATCTGTGAAAAACATACAGCTAACAACACACTTAATGGTAAAAAACTGAGTATTTTTCCTCTTCATGCCAGGAACAAAAGATGGATATCAGGCTCTTCACCTTTTTTAAGATTTCTTTTTTTTTTTTAAGCCAGGGCAATAAGACAAGAAATAAAAAGAACCCAGATTGGAAAGAAAAAATGTAGAAATTCAATGGAATCTACAAGATTTAAAAAAAAAAAAGCTCCCAGAACTACTTAGCAAGTTTAGCAAGGGTGGCAGATACAAACTAAACGTTTAAAAGATCTATTGTATTTCTAAATATCAGCAATAAACAAAGGATTCTTCTCTTGAAATAACATTTTTTAATAAAAATCTATTGACTATTTAGGGCTAAATCTGACAGAAGATGTAAAAGACATGTAACCACTCTGAAAGAAATTTTGAAAGGCCTAAATGAATGGAGACACATAATTTGTTCTGTGATCGTTAAGACTCAATATTGTTAAAAGGTCAATTCTCCCCAAATTGATCTATTTGGGTCAATGCAACCCCTATAAAAATCCTAGCAGGCTTTTATTTTTAAATCAACAAACGGATTCTAAAATTCATCAGGAAACACAAAAACATTAGAGCCAAAATAATTTTGAAAAAAGTAACAAAATTGGTAGACTAACAGTATATGACTTCCAGGCCTACTATAAAGGTATAGAAATCAAGGGTGCCTGAGTGGCTCAGTTGGTTAAGCGACTGCCTTCAGCTCAGGTCATGATCCTGGAGTCCTTGGATCCAATCCCGCATCAGGCTCCCTGCTCAGCAGGGAGTCCGCTTCTCCCTCTGACCCCCCTCGTCTCATGTGCTCTCTCTCTCTCTCATTCTCTCTCTCTCTCAAATAAATACAATCTTAAAAAAAAAAGCTATAGAAATCAAGACAGTGAAGCATCCTGACATGAGAGACCAATAGATTAATGGGCTAGAAGGGAATCCCGAAAGAGACTTACCATATATAAACAACTAAGTTTTTACAAAGGTGCAAAAGCTATGCACTACAGAAAGGACAGTCTTTTCAACAAATAGTTTTAGAATATATAAGAGAAAAAAAAAGAAAGGAAAAGAACAGAACTTCGATAAATATGCTTCATACTGTATCCAAAAATTAATTCAAAATGAATCACAGACCTAATGTAACACATGAAACCATACAACTTCTAGAGGAACACATTAAGAAAAATCACTGCAACCCTCTGTTAAGCAAAAGATATAACACTGAAACCATCATTAATACGAAAAAATTGATATACCGGATTTCATCAAAATAAAAAACTTCTGCTTTTAGAAATAAACTGTTAAGAGAATGACAAGAGGAGCCACAGTCTAAGAAAATATCAGCAAAGCATATATCACGTAATAAGGGGTTCATATGCAGAATATATAAAGAACTCTCAAAATTCAAGAAGAAAAAACAGAAAATGAACAGAAGATTTATACACTTCACTCACACACACTCAAAATACAGCTCAACGGACAGCAAATAAGACACTCAACATCACTGGTCATTAGACAATGCAAATTAAACCACAATGAGACTACCAACACATACATACCTATTGGAACGGTTAATATTTTAAAGTCTGATTGTGCTAAGTATAACAGGTGAGGATGTGGAACAGGAACTTTTATATACTGCTAGTGGAAATGTAAAATGATACGATCACTTTATTAAAACATGGATGGAATAGTTTCCAAACTTAAACATGCATTTACCATATGATCCAGCAATCCTATTACTGGGTATTTACTCTAAAGAAATAAAAATTAATATTCATATAAAATCCTGTACCTAAATTGTTTATACAGGTCTATTCATAACCACCAAGAACTGGAAACAATCCAATATCCTGTAATAAGTGGATGGATAAATCAACTCTGAAACATCCACATGCAATGGAATACAACCCAGCAGTAACAAGAAACAAACTACTGGCATGCAAGAGCTTGGATACAGCTCAAAGGCATTATGCTAAGTGAAAAAAAGTCTGAAAACTTTACAGGATATATTCCATTTATAGGACATTCTCAAAAAGATAAAATTATAGTGATGAAGACTGACCAGTGGCTGCCAGAGGCTAGAGGCAGGGGAAAAGTATGACTAAAAAGACACTAGTTTTTTAGAAGGATGGAACTGCTTAATATCCTTACTGTGGTAATGATTAAATGACTGTATACATTTGTATAATACCTGTTAAAATTCAAAAAACTGTATACCAAAATGAGGGCAATTTATAGAGTTATTAAAAAAAAAAAAACCACACTACCTACTCATATGCTAGGAATATAACAGATCAAAAATATTTTCTAAAAGAATAAATTACCAGAGAACATGTAGTATAAAATTTCTGCTTCTTTCTGATTTACGATTTACTTTCCTACTAAGTCCAAGACCGATTTTGTAAAACTGTTCCATGGGCTTTTGAAGTAATGAGTTCTTCCCTCAAAAGATTTATTGATTGGGTGCCTCGAATGGCCCACTTGGTTAAGCGACCAACTCTTGGTTTCGGCTCAGGTCATGATCTCAGAGTCATGGGATTCGAGCCTTGCGTTAGACTCCGCACTCAGCACAGAGTCCGCTTAAGACTCTCTCTCCCTCTCCCTCTGCCCTTCCCACCCCCCTACCCCGCCCTACCCCCCGGGATCTCTCTCAATGAAATAAATCAATCTTGTTCATTGAGGGGCACCTGGCTGGCTCTGTCAGTAGAACGTGCAACTCCTGATCTTGGAATGGCAAGTTCAAGCCCCAACGTGGGTGTAGGGATTATTTAAAATTAAAAAAAAAAAAAAACAAAAAACAATTTGTTGATTGTGTTATTCTATTTCCCTATGGTCTCATTTGTGATTTTTGGATCTATTTAATTATGAAAGAGATATAACAAATCTCCTAATATAACTGTATCTTCATCAAATTCTCTTGTGTTTTGAACAGGTTTTGCTCTGAAATATACCATCTATGTTTGGTGCCTACTTGTTATGACTGTTACAGCTACTTTGTTAATTAATTGGGCCTTTCATTATTACATACTATCTTATTTCATTATATCCAGTGCATTAACCTTAAATTCTACTTTAAATTACATTAATTACCGCCTCCGCTTTTATACTGTTTGCATTTGCCTGGCCCATCCCTTTATTTTCAACCTTTCATTATGTGCTTTAAAGTACTCCTCAAATCCATCTGACAGTATGAGTTAGTAGAATTGGACCTATTCACATTTAATTAACGGATATATTTTAATTCTGTTACTTCCTTCTTATGTTTAACATTTTTGACATTCTGTTCAAATCTGTGTTTGATTTAATCTTTTTATATCTGTATTACTATGTTGTGATTAAAAGAATACCAAGTTAGAAGTTAGGAGGCTGGGTTTAGTCTCAGCTCTCTTACTGAGGTCTAGCTAGGCAGGAGCTTCACCTCTTTACGTCAGTCTCCCCTTTCTCATCAAGGAATATAAGAATTCCTGCTTTACCCGCTAGTTATTTTGGGGGGAGGGACGGTGGAGAACATCGGGGTAAGGGGACATCAAAAGGAATACTCTAAAAGCCTGAAGGATCCAATAGAGAAATAATTGAGGACCTAGATCCCCAAATCTGAGTGTGCAAACTTTAAAAGTATCAACAATAAAATGTTACCTCTGCTACCTCAGAGGATAGAGTAAATATGTCTTAAGAGAAGGAGGGGTAGCTGGGGGTGAGAAAAGATGTACAAAACCTTATGAAGATGAAAGTCTCAGAGATGAAGAATAACCTGGGAAGCCAGGGCTTGTTGTGATGACTACTTAAAAGGAGACAAACAGTATGATGGTTTTATGGCAGAAAGTAACAGCAAGATAAAAAATGTTTGGAGAGGAAAGAGGGCTGTGGAGAAAGGTCTTGTCAGAAGCGGGCTGAATTCCAAGACTCCCAACTTGGCTTCTGCTGATGGACATGGGGCTGGCAGAGGGTTGGATGGTCTCATTCCAAACCAGTATCATTAATCAATAAATAAGAAATTAAATGACAACAAAACAGCTTGGAAATTAAAAAACACATTCCTAAATCAAAAATTTCAAATGTTCAAAGACAGCAAAACTGAAAATTCAAACTATCCAGAGAGCAATGGAAAAGAAACACACCCTACCAAAACCTATGGGGCACAACGAACTTGTTCTTAGAGGACATCTTTATTAAGGACTAAGGACTAAAAAGAAGGGAACTTAATACTACTCTTAAAAAACTAACAAAATAAACTAAAAGAAAAGTAGGAAGGAGAGAAGGAAAAAAATGAAGCAATTTCTCAAACACTTAAATAAATAGATTCCTCAGGATACCAGAGTGGCTCAGTGGGTGCAGTGTCCAACTCTTGATTTCAACTCAGGTCATTGTATCAGGGTTGAGAGATAAAGCTCTGTGTCAGGCTCTGCACTGAGCATGGAGCCTGCCTGAGATTCTCTCCCTCTCCCTCTGCTCCTCCCCCCACTCGCACATGCGTGCTCTCTCTCTCTCTGGAATAAATAAATAACATCTTAAACAAAAAAGCAGAGAAATCATTTTAAATTTTAATTTAAACAAATAAATTTTCTAATTTTTTATTTGAAAAACTTTTACTCAAAGCACTCTTTACTCTCAAAGGTCACCTAAAACAAAGTAAATTAAAAAATAAAAAACTTTAAAAAATAAACACTTTAACATGAAGCAAATTTTGCCTGTTTAATCAGCTTATATAAAATCAGTGTAACTAATTTCTACAAGGATCTAATCTCCATGCTTAAATTTCAATCAGTTCTATCTATGCAGCTGATTAAGTACCATCATAAGGCCTTGCCATGAGCAGAAAAAGAAACCTGACGCCTTTTGTTTTTCCAAACACCCCCTCGCAGGAAACAAACAAAAAACCCGGTCAAAATATTCTTACAATTTTGTGTGTGTGTGTATTTATTTTGATGTCAGAAATATTAAATATTTGTTGTCTCATTCTGAGATTCAAATATACATATGCTGAATCTCCTTTTCTGATTTCTTTTTTAAAGATTTTATTTATTTATTTGACAGAGAGAGACAGCGAGAGAGGGAACACAAGCAGGGAGAGCGGGAGAGGGAGAAGCAGGCTTCCCGCGGAGCAGGGATCCTGATGCGGGGCTCGATCCCAGGACCCTGGGATCATGACCTGAGCCAAAGGCAGATGCTGAACGACTGAGCCACCCAGGCGCCCCTCCACATCATTTTTTCTAATGTGTTTTAAACATTTTTATTCATTTTGGTAAATTCTACCCACTTTTTTCTTTTCTAGCTTCTATTGTCCTTTATTTTGTTTTCCACAGTCTCTACTGTCCCTTGTGATCCTTCTAATTTCGCCCTTCTTTCAGTAATGGTTTTATTTTCTTAACCTTATTTTCCTTTCTGCTCAATTAGCTTACATTGCATTTTCTCATGCAGTCACGCTCTCTCTTCCTGACCTCTTTTATCACTGCTTTGTGCTCTCAGTGGTAAATATTTCCAAAAAGGGTATTAAATTCATAGGGAAACAGCTGGGCATGATTTTCATCTACTTTACAGAAGTAATTTTTCTGTTGAGCATTCATCTGTCCTTTGTTTTGCTGCTACTTTCTTCCTTTTTGATTCTTGAGTGGTAGCAGTAGTGTTTAGCTGAAATCCTTTTGATAATTCATCTTTAAAGGAGGTGAGGTTCTTTTGGACAAGCTATCTGTAAGAGATTCATGCAGAAGGCTATCGTGGTTCCAGTTCTTGACCAGCTAAACTTTGTCTTGATTCAAGGTTTTATATGAGAATCATTTAGGTTTTTTGTTTGTTTGTTTACTTTTCAACAGCCAATGAAGATAGGCAGCCTTGAGGTTTTCACAATGCAAAGACATCTCTTCCCCTACTGCTAGGAGACAAATGTAAAAATGCCTTGTTTGTATGATTCTTTGTTTGACACCTGATATTCTTGCCTTTGTAACTTTCAGCAAATTTAATGCACGATGTGTGAACTTGGTTGACAGGAAGGGAATAGGGTATTTTTTTTTAAAAGAGTTTATTTATTTATCTGTCAGAGAGAGAGAGAGAGAGAGAGCACAAGCACGGGGAGGGGCGGAGGGAGAGGGAGAGGGAGAAGCAGACTCCCTGCTGAACAAGAAGCCCAACACGGGGCTCGATCCCAGGACCCTGGTATCATGACCTGAGCCAAAGACACTTAACCAACTGAGCCACCCAGGCGCCCCAGGGGAATAGGGTATTGTAAAATTTATATTTTGGGTTTCTTTTTTAATTTCTAGATTATTAATCAAATCATTTAATTCTAAAATTAGTATTACTATTATTATTTAAGACAAAGGTAGGTTTTTTTTCAAAGTTATTGGCAAATTAACTTAAACCCTCCCAAATATTTCATGGCAATATGGTGCAGAGATAAAATCGCTTTATTTTATCTCTGCGCCGGAAGAGACAAACACTCTTCCACCTTCCCTCTTACCCCAAATCCCTACAAATGACAGGGAAAGAAAAATTAAAATCTGTAACAGTGCCGGAAAGCAAGAGAAAAGAAAAACTCCTGAGCCATTTCTAACAGACAGAAAGGAGATACGACTGGCTGAGGAAAGAACTGCTGCGAACTGGATGCTCTGCAAGTGTCCAGACTCAGAGGCGATGCATGCGAGATGGATGCTAGATGCATGGACCGCCTTCCTCCTACTGCAAAGACCCTCTTCCCCGTGGTCAAGGAGCAAGTCGCTGAGGCATCTGCTCCAGGATGGAGAAGTGACTATGGAGAGTTAAGCTGCCCCTTGCAAATGGTGTCACGCCAGCCAAGCAAAGTGGTCCTCGCTGAGGGTATGGATGCCTAGCGTTCTACATCCGCTAACCCATCCTGTACCTTCTCCCCATCGTGGGAGACAGACCGCGACAAATACTGTACCCACACCCAAAACTGCCAAATATATGAGGAAAATCAGTGCCCATAAAAGAGAGGTACCAAACTTCATTCACACAACTAATACTGAAGGGGAAAAATGCTTAATAGAGCAAACAAAAGGAGGCTTTAATAGAAGTGAAATTAATATCTTCAGAAGAACATCATAACTATGAAAAAAGAACAGGTATTATAAAAATGCAACTTTAGATCTTAAAAATAAAAAATGTTTTTATTATTGCAATAAAATTCAATATATCGGCTGAATGATAGAATGGACACAAGGGAAGAGCAAGTTAATAAGCTGAATACCCAGCCCTAAATGCAGCACAACAGAATGACTGGGTGGGAAGTGTGACATAAAGGTTGAGTGTTGAGAGGGGCGCCTGGGTGGCTAGGTCGGTTAAGCATCTGACTCTTGGTTTCCTCTCAGGTCATGGTCGTGAGATCGAGCCCTGCATCAGGTTCCATGTTCAACACAGAGTCTGCTTAAGATTCCTTTTCTCCCTCTCCCTCTCCCTCTGCCCCTCCCCACTGCTCCCTCTCTCTCTCTCTCTCAAATAAATAAATCTTTAAAAAAAAAGAAAGAAGTTGAGGCTTGAAAGTCCCAGAAAACCTTGAACCCACCAAATAGGAGTTCCAAGGAAAAAGAGAGAGAAAAGGAGTCAAAAAATAATAATAAAAGCAATGACAGGAGAACATCAAAAGAAGTGAGTCTCCAGATTTAAAGGGACTAATAAAAATGAAGCAGGAAGAGAAACAACCATAGATATTAAAGGGGTTCAAAAAAAATCTCCCCAAAATGTGTCACTTTGGCATGTGGACTATTTTAAAATGAAAACAGTCAAGACCCAGCAAACTCAGGAAAAACTTTTACTACTCCCTTAACGACCTGGAAGAATTTAGATAGGGGCCTGGCCCAGAAAGAACTATTACCAGAGATAATTTGTTTTATCTGAAAGACAGGTCTGTATGGCAGGGCAAACACCTAATTCCCAAACATCCAAATAAGCTTGAAAAGTAGAAGGAAATATTTTTCCACCCCAATAATCTGTTCTTATGAAATATTAAAGGAGAAGAATAATCTTAAAAGCCTTCAAAGAAGAAAAATAATTATCTGCAAAGAAGCAAGAATCCAACTGGCGTTAAATTTTATTATAGCAATGCTGGATACAAGAAGTCAATAAAGCAAATTTCCAAAGCAGCAAATGAAAATAATTTGAATCTAATTTAACTTTGAATCTAAACAACTAAAATATCCACCAGTAACAGGATGATTAGATAAGACAGAGTATATTCATATGACGTGCTATGATTCGGCAGTTAAATATAATGCCATCTCTAAGACATATTGTTAGTGAAAAAGCAAGTTACAGAAATATAAATGTCAGTCATGGTTCAACCAGGGGAAACAGAATCAGTAAGAAATATATAATAGATTTATTGCAAAGACTTGGCTTATGCAATTATCAGGGCTGGCTAGGCAAGTTGGAAAATCACAAGGCGGACCTTCAGGAAGGGAGTTATCTACAACTGTCAGGCACAAACTGAAACTGCTGCCCCAAGACAGAATTTCCTCTTCGGGGAAGATTAAGCACTGCTCTTAAGAGCTTTCAAATAACTCAATCAGTTCCACCCAGATTATCTAGGACAATGTCCCTTCCTAATAAGTCAACTGCTTATGGACTTTAATCACATCTACAAAACACCTTCAAAGCAACACCTAGATTAGTGTTTGATGTGATACCTGGGAACTATATAGTCTAGCCAAGTTGACACATAAAACTGACCATCACAACCACATGTATATGAATGTATATACACATTTGTATTGTGATACAGATGCACTATGGGACTGTGTGTGTCTATGTTTGTATGGAGACAGAGTTGAGGAAGGACGCACACCAAATGGTAACAATGAAACAGTAAAAACTGAAAAGGGGGAGTGGTGTAGGGCAAAGAGGAGATTCATTTCTTATTCCTTATAGTTCTGGTGGGGGATGTTGATAAGGAGGGAAACACACACGTCCAGGGACAGGAGGAAGATGAGAAAGCATTGTACCTTCAGTTTAATTTTTCCGTGAACCTAAAATGAATCTAAAAAGTAAATTCTATTCTTTTTTTTAAGATTTTATTTTATTTTTTATTTTTATTTTCATTTTCACTCATTTGACTTTTTTTAGAAAAAGAGAGCATAGCATGCATGAGCAGGGATGGGGAGAGGCAAAGGGAGAGGGAGAGAGAGAATTTTTTTTAAGATTTTATTTATTTGTCAGAGAGAGAAAGGGAGAGAGAGAGCACAAGCAGGGGGAGGGGCAGGCAGAGGGAGAGGGAGAAGCAGGCTCCCCGCGGAGCAGGGAGCCCGATGCGGGACTCGATCCCAGGACCCTGGGATCATGACCTGAGCCAAAGGCAATGCTTAACTGACTGAGCCACCCAAGCGTCCCAGAGAGAGAGAATCTTAACAGGCTGCAAGTCCAGCACGGAGACCAACATGGGGCTTGATCTCACAACCCCAAGATCATGACCTAAGCCAGAATAAGGAGTCAGATGCTTAACTGACTGAGCCACCCAGGCACCCCTAAGATTTTATTTTTAAGTAATCTCTACACCCAACGTGGGGCTTGAATTCACAACCCCGAGATCAAGAGTCCCATGTTCCCCCAACTGAGCCAACTAGGAGCCCTGTTCTTTTTTTTTAATGACAGATTACTTACCAAAAAACCCCCCAAACAACAATCAGGTTGGTAGCAGAGCTCTAATCAGCAAAAATAAATGCCAACAGGTAGCAGGAAAATATCTTTTACATACTAAAGAACTCAGAACCTAGAATTCTATATATAATAAATTATTCAAGAAGGAAAACAATTCAATATATTTTCAAGTATGAAAAAATGAGAGTTTACTCCTCACTGACATTTGTGAAGAAACTGCTGAAGAATATGTATGCATCAGCCATAAAACTGATTCAAAGAATGAAGGAGGAAATTCAATGGTGAGCAAATTCATTTGAAAAACACAGCTAAACTAAATGGAGTATTGAGTGCGAAAAAAATAACCACAGTATGGGGTCCTGGGTGGCTCAGTTGGTTAAGCGTCTAACACTTCATTTTGGCTCAGGTCATGATCTCAGGGTCCTGGGATTGGGCTCCACGTTCAGCAGGGAGCCTGCTTAAGGATTTTCTCTCTCCCTCTCCCTCTGCCTCTCCCCATCCCATTCTCTTTCTCTCTCTAAAATAAAAATAAATAAATCTTTTTTTTTTAAGATTTCATTCATTTGACAGAGAGAGACACGGCAAGAGAGGGAAACCAACAGTTTGAAAAACAGATGGGGCACACAGGAGGGAGAGTGATTTCCTCATATCAGAATGTGGCCCACAGAGAGAAGGATCATGGGAAGACCCCTCCAGGGACAAAGGAATCGGCAGGTGCCATTTCCCTCCCCCTCCCCCCCAGAAAAAACAATGGCCATCTGTGAGAACAAGCGCTGTGTCAATACTTGCTACCTAACTTGTTTGCACCAAGCCCCCAACCCCTTGCTTGGGCAGATCCGCCCTTCCCAGTGCTGCAGGGCCCCTCCCTGAGAAGACCAGGCCACCTGTCCACCACATCTCCAGACCATCACATTTTGCGGGACCTCAGTTCCTGCAGCACCAGGGGCAGGTCTCATTTTCAAGGAGACCACTGCACACCTTGTTAAAATGCACCCCCACCACTGTTGGGGACCAAACACTGCCCACAATAGGCAAGGAGACCCTCTGCAGACAACTGGACGGAAGGAAAAAGAGGCCAAGCCTCAACAGCAGAGCACACACAACACAGAGGAGACAGTCCCTGAAGCCCCAGGGAACAGGGGACACTGCACTGCAAGGCACTACAGGACCTCTTCTTCATAAGGCTACTATTGTTAAGAGCAAGAGAAGCAGCTGATTCTCCTAACACACAGAGACAGACACGGTTAGACAAAATGAGGAGACAGAGAAATATCTCCCAAATGAAAGGACAGTGCAAAACCACAGTAAGAGACTTAAGTGAACTGGATATAATTCTGATAGAGGATTTAACGACCATAAAGATATTCACCAGACTTGAGAAGAGTGGAGGACATCAGTGAGACCCCTTAACACACAGATAAAAAAGAACCAACCAGAGATCAACAAGACAATAAATGAAATTAAAAATATACTTGGTGGAATAAATAGCAGGCTAGATGAAGCAGAGGAATGAATTAATCACCTGGAAGACAGAGGAGTGGAAAGTAACCAAGGTGAGCAAAAGAGAGAAAGAAAATTATGCAAACTGAGAATAGTCCTAAGGAACTCAGTGACTCCATCAAGCATAGTAACATTTGTACTGTAGGGGTCTCAAAAGAATAACAGAAAAGATGGCAGAAATTCTATTTGAAGAAATAATAGCTGAAAACGTCCCTAATTTGGGGAGGGAAACAGATATCCAGATCCAGGAGGCATAGAGAGTGCCCCAAAAACTCAACCCAAGAGGTTGAGATAAAGAAAATATTTTAAAAGCAGCAAGAGAAAAGAAGACAGTCACTTACTAGGGAAAACTCATAAGGCCATCAGCAGACTTTTCAACAGAAACTTTGCAGGCCAGAGGTAGTGACATGATATATTCAAAGAGCCCAGAGGGAAAAATATGCAGTTAAGAATACTCTGTCCAGCAAGACTATCATTCAGATAAAGAGTTTCCCAGACAGGTGTGCCTGGCTGCCTTGGTCAGTTAAGCCTCCAACTCTTGATCTCAGCTCAGGTCTTGATCTCAGGGGTGTGAGTTCAAGCCCCTCATTGGAGTCCATGCTGGGTGTGGAGCCTACTTTAAAACAAACAAACGGAGTTTCCCAGACAAATAAAAACTAAAGGAGTTCATGGCCACTAAACCAGCCCTGCAAGAAATATTAAAGGGGACTTTTTGAGTAGAAGGGAAAGACCATAAGGGAGAATATGAAAAGCAAAAAAACACAAAAGCAGTAAAAATAAATATTTCTGTACAAATCAGTCAAGGGATTCATAAAATGAAAGGATGGAAAATATGACACGACATACCTAAAATGTGGAAGGAGAGGAGAAAAGAATGGGTTTTAACTTAAGTGACCATCAACTTAATATAGACTGCTATATACAGGAGATGTTATATAAAAACCTAATGAGAACCACAAATCAAAAACCACTAATAGATACGCAAAGAATAAAGAGAAAGGAATCCAAGAATATCACGAAAGAAAGCCAAAAAGCAGGAGAGGAAAAGATCAAAGAAAATCTATTGAAAGAACCACAAAATAAGTAACAAAATGGCAATCGATACGGAGATCTATCAATATTTACTTTGAATGTAAATGGACGAAAGGCTCGAATGAAATGACATAGGGTGACAGAGACCCATCTGTATGCTACCTAGAAGAGACTCAATTCAGACAAAAAAACACTGCAGATTCAAAGTGAGGGGATGGAGAAATATTTATCATGAAAATGGAAGTCAAAAGAAAGCTGGGTAGTAATACTTAAATCAGACAAAACAGACTTTAAAACAAAGAATGTAACAAGAGACAAAGAAAGACACTGTATAATAAAGGGACAGTCCAACAAGAGGATATAACAATTGTAAATATTTTTGCACTCAGATCCATAAGTCAGTTAATAAAAAACATAAAGGAAATAACTGATAGTAATACAATAATAGTAGGGGATTTAACACCCCACATACATCGGTGGATGGATAATCCAAGCACAACATCAACAAGGAAACAGTCGCTTTGAACGACACACTGAAGCACATGGATTTAACAGACATTCAGAACATTCCATCCTAAAACAGCAAGAATACCACCTTCTTTTCAAGTGCACAGGGAACATTCTCCAGAAGAGATCACATATTAGGCCACAAAACAAGTCTCAACAAATTCAAAAAAATCGAAGTCAGACCATGCATCTTTTCTGACCACAATGTTATGAAACTAGAAACTAACCACAAGAAAAAGTCTGGAAAGAGCACAGATACATGGAGGTCAAATTACACGCTACTAAACAATGAATGGGTCAACCAAAGAAATGAAAGAAGAAATAAAAAATTTCATAGAAATGAGTGAAAATCAAAACACAATGGTCCAAAATCTTTGGGATGCAGCAAAAGTGGTTCTAAGAGGCAAGGTTATAGCAATACAGGCCTGCCCCAAGGAACAAGAAAAAAATCTCAAATAAACAATCTAACTTTTACCTAAAGGAGCTAGAAAAATAAGACCAAACAACATTCAAACCAGCAAAAGGAAGGAAATAATAAAAATTAGAATAGAAATAAATGATATAGAAACTAAAAAAACAAAAGAACAGGTCAATGAAAGCAGCAGCTGATTCTTTGAAAAGATCAACAAAATTGATAAACCTCTAGCCAGACTCATCAAAAAAAAAAAAAAGAAAGAAAAGAAGAAAGAGAGAGAACCCAAATAAACAAAATCACTAATGAAAGAGGAGAAATTACAACCAACACCACAGAAACACAAATATTTTTAACAGAGTATTATGAAAACCTAAATGCCAACAAATTGAACCATCTAGAAGAAATAAATTCCTAGAAACATATAAATTATCAAAAGTAAAACAAGAAGAAATAGTTAATTTGAACAGACCAATTACCAGCAGTGAAATTGAATCAATAATCAAAAAACTCCCAAAAAACAAAAGTCCAGGACCAGACAGCCTCACAGGCAAATTCTACCGAACATGTAAAAAAGAGTTGATACCTATTCCTCTCAAATATTTCAAAAAAATAGAAAGGAAAGGAAAACTTCCAAATTCATTCTGATGAGGCCAATATCACCCTGATACCAACACCAGAGAAAAATACTACAAAAAAGAGAACACAGGCCAATATCTCTCATGCAAAAGTCCTCAACAAAATATTAGCAAACTGAATCCAACAGTATGTTAATAAAAAAATCATACACCACAATCGAGTGGGATTTATTTTCAGGATGCAAGGGTGGTTCAACAGTCCCCAAACAATCAACATGATATGTCACATCACTGAGAGAAAGGATAAAAACCATATGATCATTTCAATAGATGCAGAAAACCCATTCAACAAAGTACAACATCCATGCATGATAAAAACTCTCTGTTAAGTAGGGCTACAGGGAATATACCTCAACATAATAAAGAACTTATATGAAAAATCCACAGTCAACATCATAATCAACGGTGAAACAACAGAACTACCCTTTGATCCAGTAATTGTACTATTGGGTATTTCCCTCAAAACACAAAAACACTAATTCAAAAGGATACATGCATTCCTATGTTTACTGCAGCATTATTTACAATAGCCAAAATACGGAAGCAGTCCAATGTCCATCAACAGATGAATGGATAAAGAAGTAGTATGAGTGTACACACACACACATGCACACACACACACACAATGGAATATTATTCAGTTATAAAAAGTAATGAAATCTTGCCATTTGCAACAGCATGGATGGAGCTAGAGAGTATAATGTTAAGCAAAGCAAAATAAGTCAGTCAGAGAAATACAAATACCATATGATTTCACTCACAGGTAGAATTTTAGAAACAAAACAAACCAGCAAGGGAAACAAAAAGAGAGGAGAGACAGAGAGAGACAAACCAAGAAAGAGAGTCTTAACTATGAGAATAAACTGATGGTTACCAGTGGGGAGGTGGGTGGTGGGTGAAACAGGTGATGGGGATTAAAGAGTACACTTATCATGGTGGAAAAATAAAATAAAATAAAGAAAAAGAGGAGGGAAAAGAAACAGGTTATTTCTATCTTATATAAACTTTTGCAGAGAATAAAAAAAGAGAGAAAATTACCCTTACAAGGCTTGTTAACCAACTTGGACCATAAAAGAAAATTAGAGGCCAATCTCACCTCAACATGAATGCAGTATTGCTATATAAAAGTTAGCAGATGGAACCCGCATTATATTCTGACATTTAGGGTTTTCAAGCATTTTTCCCCAAGATTAAAAAACAATAATACCATTTGCCACATACATAGATGAAGGAGACTCCATAGGTTCTTCCCAATAGATTAACTCACATGATTTGATAAAAATTTTTTTTTCATGATTTGATAAAAATTTAACTCCATCATGAAAAAGCAACTTTGTAGCAAACTTTCCTTACCTTCATAAAGGTACAAAACTAAAACAAACAAAAAATCCCACTCAGTGGTGAAAATATTTCTAATAATAATAGTCCTTACTGAATTTCATGTTTTAAATAATTTCACGTGTATTCAATAATTTAATCCTAAGAACCCCAATAGCAAGGTATTATCTTCTCCATTTGACAAGTGGAAAATGTGAGAGAGAGGTTAAGTAACTTGCCCCAAATCACACAGGTAGTAAGAGGTAGAGCTGGGATGTGAACCCCACAGAAAAACACAATCACAATTAATGCTAGGTGACTGCCAACTAGGGAAAACATGGCAAGCAATTCTCCTAACTCTAGGAACTGCTCACCACCTGCCTTTCAGTTCCTGCATGTTAAAAGGTAGGTGAGGACTTTCATAAAAAAGGTGACATGAACACAGGGGTCCCTCCATCCTGGGAACTGTGGAACAGACCAAAGATAAACACTCACTTCTCATTCTACATATTGACTGCTAAGCTTTTACAAGGCAAATGTCTATTTTAGCTTTGTAGTTAATAAAAATAATAAAGTGTACCAGGTTCACCTTAGCCAATAACTGTGTTACTGGATGATCCCAGAAAGGTTAGGACGTGTGTGTGTGTGTGTGTGTGTGTGTGTGTGTGTGTGTGTGGACAAAGCAAATTCCCCCAATAAAATATAAGTCTTGTAGAACAGGCACGCATCTTACTCACCTTTAGGAAGTGTTTCTGTGTTAACTAGACTCCCGAGGGCACAGGCATGCCCCAGACAAATTTGGGGCTAGTGAGGCTATGGGTCAAAACACGTGATCCCTGGGTCGCCTAGGTGGCTCAGTCGTTAAGCATCTGCCTTCGGCTCAGGTCATGATCCCAGTGTCCTGCGATCGAGTCCCACATAGGGCTCCTTGCTCAGTGAGGAGCCTGCTTCTCCCTCTCCCTCTACTGCTCCCCCTGCTTGTGCTCACAAATAAATAAAAATCTTAAAAAAAACAAAGAAACACGTGCTCCCCAACCACACCTCCAGGTCCCAGGCGCGAACTTCCGGAAGTCAAACAGACTCCGGTAGAATTTCTCGAGGAAGCCGTTACTCCCCCCAGTAGCTGCGGTCTCATCAGCTGTCCAGTTTGAGGATGTTGCTTTTCCTTGCTGAAAATGAGCCTTAGTCCCTCCACGGTGGTGCCAGACGCCTGGCCCGAGGCGGAGGCGAGGCGGGAAGCAGAGCTGAACTGGGCTTTGGGGCAGAGCGTGCAGTCCCTCGGGCATCCCATTCCCAGTCGGTGTCAGTGCAGGGACGTTCAAGTCTGCCGGCTCCCCGGTCAGAAAATCAGTTGTCGGAGAGACCCCACTGCCACACCAACTGCCTAGAGGCGACCCCCTCCCACGCCTTCGGAAGGCTGGGGTGGGAGGTGGGCTCGCACCCCTGGATCTTCCTGCTGGCACCCATGCTGCTGACGGCCCCTCTGGGCACTGCCTCAATTTACTGGCCCAAGGATTTATTTTTATATTTTTCTTTTTAATTTATTGCAGAGAGAGAAGAGAGAGAGAGAGAGAGAGAGAGAGAGAGAGAGAGAGAGAGCGCGCGCACATGAGACGGGGGAGGGTCAAAGGGAGAGGCAGACTCCCTGCTAAGCAGGGAGCCTAATGTGAGACTCGATCCCGGGACTCCAGGATCATGACCTGAGCCGAAGGCAGTCGCTTAACCAACTGCGCCACCCAGGCGCCCCTGGCCGAAGGATTTAGAAGAAAACCTCGAGAAGTACACCCCCAATGGGAGCCCGGCCAAGGCTGAGCGGCGCTTTGTGCAGGGACATGTTACCGCTGACTCTTACCGCTTCTCCATCTCCAGGAAAAGCACCAAAGTCAATTTCGCCTGTATTCTGGCAGTCTCCAACACGGCCTCACTGCTGGAACAAGAAATTCTAGAGGAAATTGGTAAACTGGACGACATGGTACAGGATCTGTATGTGACAGAGGAAAACGGAACCCAGATCCGCTACAGTCAGGTGTGCACTAAGAACCAGGGCCTCTGCGTGCCCTCCAACCCACTCCTGGCTGCCTGGCAGATGAACAAGAACCTCGACCTGAGACACATCACCTTCCCAATCTTCAACCAAACAGGTCAGCCCATCTACCTGGCCGGCACCATTGGAGGAACCCTTTCAGGCAAGAGGTCGGTAAGGAACCAGTTACTCGTGAAGGCCAAAGCCATGTGGCTTCTGTACTACCTGAAGACTGAGGATGGAGAGATCAACGAGCTTAGCAAGATGTGGTTGATCCATTTCCTGAACCAATTTAGCAACATCGAAACGAGTCTGGCCCTGAAGAAGATCCAGGTACCTGGTGGCTGGGCTTGATAGGGAGGCCAGGAGAAGGTGGGAGGAATAAGGACACTTCTTCCAAGGATCATAGCAGTAGCACTCCCTGATTGAGGGAGTCCTTGGCTTGAAGCTGGGAGTGCTCTACTCTATTTGGTACTTAATCCAGGGTCCAGAGTCCTTAATCTAACACATCAAAGGATGCCACAAATCTTAAATCCTTAGTAATGTTCTGGTGGAAAACACAAATCCTACATCCTCAACGTAGGTCTGTTCCATACAGACATTGACCATCAGGTTTCCTAGTCAAATGACTTTGAAATTCCTACTTTTAGTTAAAGTCTCTGCTGTTTGGGGGAGCCCCCAAAACTTGTTTGGACTTCAGTGAAATAAAAAATAAAATTAAAAAAAAAAAAAACCACCCTTAAGCAGAAGTTCCATGCTGTTTTTGTAAAGAAAACTAGCTTAGCATTTTCCGAGTGATCGCATAGTGCCAGGCACATGCTAACTATTCGGTAACGTTGGGCCAGCAAGCCTACTAGTACTTGTGAATAAACCTGGTCAAAGTGAGACAACTACTGGAAAAAGCCGTTGAATGCTAGATCTTTCCGAAATATCAACGCAATTAAAATAGTAAAAGACAACAACCTAATAAAATCTAGAAAAAGTGACACTTTTCTGTGGCTGTCAATGACTTCACGGTCTCATACAGAACTCAGATTTTGTATAGTCAGGAGTTTCAAACTTTGGGTTTTTGCAAGAAACTTTGGAAAGCATGCCAGGGATTTGTGGGAAGAAGCAAATCTATGTTGCCTTCTTTATTCTAAAGTCATAGTTCACATATTTTGATCTTTTACTAAACTTTAACCTGTTGTTTCAATGAATAAGCTATAGTGTTTCAGTAGTGTTTGCAACACACACAGATATTGGGAGTGAAAAGTTATTTACTTGGGTATATTTTTGTGGCAAGTGATCTATTTCACATCACTTTCCAGACAACTGGAATTTGAAGCAACTTCTACGAAGGTGATCCCTTTGTTGCACTTGGCGCACCTGCTAATCATATTATTTGCAATCGCATCATGCTACAGGTAAACAGCTTTACTGGTTGTTCAACTCTTTTTAAAAATTATTTGCGTGCGATGAAATACATATGAAAGATATAAAATGTCATTTCACTCATTTTTCAGTGGCATTAATCAGATTCACACTGTCAGCCGTTGAATTGGATTGAACGTGCAACTGTCACAACTATCTGTTTCTAAACATTTTCCATCACCCCAAACAGAATTTGTATAAGCATTAGGCAGTAACCCTCCACGGCCCTAGTCCCGGTTAACCTTCATCTACTTTCTATCCCTATGAATTTGCCTGTTCTAGAGATTTCATATAAGTGGAATCATACAATATTTGTTCTTTTGTAACTGGCTCACTTCACTTAGCACAATGTTTTCAAGGTTCAGCTATGACGTGGCATGCACCAAAACTTCATTCCTTTTTATGACTAATATTTCATCGTGTATAAACAGCACTGTTTATCCACTTATCTGTTGATGGGCACTTGGAATGTTTCCACCTTTTGGCTATTGTAAATAATGCTGGTGGACAAATATTTGTTTGAGCTCCTGTTTTCAATTCCTTTCAGTATATATATACCTAAGAGTTGAATTGGTGAGTTGTATGCTAATTCTTTGAAGAACAGCCAAACTGCTTGCCACAGAGGCTACCCCATTTTATATCCTACCAGCAATGTATAAGGGTTCCAATTTCTGCACATCCTCACCAACACTTGTTACTTTTTCTTTTATTGATTATAGCCATCTTAGTAGTGGCAAAGTGTGGCTTGATTTACAATTCCCTAATTAATGACGACGTTCAGTATCTTTTCATGTGCTTATTGGCCATCTGCCTATCTTCTTTGGAGAGATGTCTATGCAAGTCCTTTGCCCATTTTCTAATTGGGTTGTTTGTCTTTTGGTTGTTGAGTCCCGTTGTTAATGAGTACTTTGTGTATTTTGGATATTAAACCCTTATCAGATAGATGATTTGTAGGGGTGCCTGGGTGGCTCAGTTGGTTAAGCATCCCAACTCTTGGTTTCAGCTCAGCTCATGATCTCAGGGTTGTGAGATCAAGCCCATCGTCAGGCTCAGTGCTGGGTGTGGAGCCTACTTAAGATTTTCACTCCCCCCCCGCCCGCCCGTCTCCCCTGCTCATGCTCTTGCCATCTCTCCCTTTCTTTCTCAAAAAAGAAATTATAATAATGATTTGTAAATATTTCCTCCCACTTCGTGTACTGTCTCTTCACTTTTTTGATAATGTCTTTAATGCACAGGAGTTTTTAATGTTGATGAAATCCAATGTATCTTTTATCATTTTCTTTTTGCTACTTATGCTTTTGGTGTTACATCTATGAATCCATTGACAAGTCCAAGGTCATGCACATTTTCCCCGTGTTTCCTTCTAAGAGTTTCATGGTTTTAGCTCTTATATTTAAGTTGTGGATCAGCTTTTAGTTCATTTTTGTATATGGTATGAGTAGAGGTCATTCTACTCACAAATGGAATTCATTCTTGCACACAAGGAAATCCAGTTGTCCAAGTACCATGTGTTGAAGAGACTGTTCTTTCCAAGTTGGTTGGAATACGGCATCCTTGTCAAAAATCAATTGGCTGTAGACATATGGGTTTATTTCTGGACTCTCAATTCTCTTCCATTAGACTACCAGTCTGTTGATTTGCCAGTACCACACTGTTTCGACCGCTGTAGCTTTGTTGTGGAAATCACAGTCCTCCAGTTCTTTTCTTCTTTTTCATGATTAGTTTGGATTATCCAGGGATCCTTGCAATTCCGCAGGAAGTTGAGGGTTGGGTTTTCCATTTCCTAAGAAAAAAGGCCAACTGGAATTTTGTTAAGAAAGATTGTGTTGAATCTATAGGTTTAGGTGTGATTGACATTTTAACAATACTGTCCTCCTCCCTATGAACTAAGGATTTCTTTCCATTAATTTAGGCCTTTAGTTTCTTTTACCAAATTTTTCTAATTTTTAGTCTTTCACTTCCTTGTTTAAATTTATTTCTAAATATTTTATTATTTTGGACACGATTTAAATGGAATTGATTTCTTCATTTCATTTTTGGATTGCTGATTGCACACAAATAGAAACACAACTGATTTTTGTGTGTTCATCTTGTATCTTGCAGCTTTGCTCAATTTGTTTATTAACTCTATTAGTTTGTGGATTCTTTGGAATTTTCAGATATAGAATCATGGAATCATGTAAAAAGGAATAGTTACCTTCTTCATTTCCAGTTTGAATTCCTTTTATATCTATTTCTTATCTCATGGCTCTGGCTAGCACTTCTACTTCAGTGTTGAATGCCATTGGAGAAAATGGGCACCTTTCTCTTGTTCCCGACTTTAGAGGGAACTCTTTCAGTCTTTCACTATTGAGTATAATGTTAGCTCTGCAGTTTTCATAAATGGCCATATCATTTTGAGGAAGATCACTTCTATTCCTTGTTTCTTGAGTTTTTTTTTTTTTATCATAAATGGGTATTAGATCTTGTCAAATGCCTTTTCTGCATCTATTGAGATGATCATGTGCTTTTTATCCTTTGCTCTATTAGTGTGGTGTATGACATTGACTGATTTTCCCATGTTGAACCACTCTTGCATTGCTGGGATAAATCCCACTTGGTCATGATGTGTAATCCTCTTAATGTTCTGCAAGGTCCCTAAAATAGCAGTTAAAAGTTTATATAAAGATGTAACTATGTGATCAAATATGCAAGAGATGGAGTTTCCCAGAGTTTATAACACAGAACAGTAACCACCACAGGCTCCTCCTCCAGGGCCTTCTTCCCTGTGTGTACTTTTGACTCCTTTATTCTGGTTCTCACTTTCCCAAAGTCCAGGCGTCTGAATGATCTTTCCAACAAGTTCCTCAAAGGCACACTGTACACCATCACAGGTTTTTGCACTTCCCTCTGAAATTCAAGAAAAAACTGTCAGTCTATTCTTTTCTGGTCATATTCCAATGTTTTCATGGGAAATTATTATGGCATAAATATCAACCGGCAGTATATGCAGAGGCAAATGAGCAATTTCTCCCCAGAGGTTTAATATTCGTGAATTTCCCCCAATTCTCAAAGCTGAGCTATTCAAATTCTATCCACAAGAAGAGGGGTATATAAGCCCAGAATTTTGTGATAGAATTGTACACTGTAAAGCCCTACTCAAATATGATGCTAAAGTTCCTTCTTAATTTTTCAGTTAGTTCTTAAAATGAACCCCCAAAACAGATTATTATTCCCATTTCAGAATAAGGAAATTCAGGCTCCAAGCTCAACAGTCGGGCTGTTCTGTGCCTGCAACCAAGCAGCTAGAGGTGACTGGATAAATGATATACAACCATGGACACTGGTCTCCTTTGGCATTTATGCTCCCCATCAAACGCATGTGGACATTGAGCCCTGCTCCCCAATCCTACCTTTCTCTAATAATTACCTTTTTCACTATCTGAGATGACTCTCTTATTCCTGTATCATAAAACTCCTCTATCTCAGCTCATGACCTAACTTTATGTTGAGAAAAATAGAAACGATCTGACAGGAGCACTGATCATCCCACCGAGAGAGTCACCAACCTGTCTGCATTTGTGACCTTAGGCTCTGCCTTCGTTCCTGTGACAGTGGATGAACTGTCCCTGCTGCTATCTAGGAGCATCCCCTTTTCTACTTCTCGGATCCCATCCCTTCTCATTCACTGAAGAATCATGTGCCCTCACTACTGGATCACATCAGTCAGCTTTAAAAAGCCTGCCAAAATTCCTGTCCATCTTACTAACCAACCAAGTAACCAACCACCCTGCCTTCCAGCCCACACACTCTTGTAGAAGGCACCTGGGTTCTCCCTCTGTTTCAAAGCAAAATTATCATCAAAACTTAACCTATGTAAGCCGTTTCCACTTCCTTATTTCACATTTTCTCTTCAGACTCGAACTGACCTTTGAACAACACCAGTGTGAACTGTGCAGTTCCAGTTACACACGGCTTTTTACAATAAACAGGACAGTACCGAAAAGGTATTTTCTCTTCCTTATGATTTTAATAACATTTTCTTTTCTCTAACTTTACCGTAAGAATACAGTATGTAATACACACAACATACAGAACATGTGTTAACTGACTTTATCAGTAAAACTTCAGGTCAACAGGCAATTAGCAGTTCAGTTTTGGGGGAGTCAAAGGTATACGCAGATTTCCAACTTGCGGGGGGGGGGGATGTGTCAGGACCCCTAACCCCACATTGTTCAAGGGTCAACTGTACTCTAACTAGGTTTTTGTTCTCACCACTCCGTGGAAACGTTCCTTTCTTTTTTTTAAGATTTGATTTATTTATTTAACAGAGAGAGACATAGCGAGAGGGAACACAAGCAGGGGGAGTGGGAGAGGGAGAAGCAGGCTTCCCGCCGAGCAGGGAGCCCAATGAGGGGCTTGGTTCCAGGACCCTGGGATCATGACCCGAGCCGAAGGCAGACGCTTAATGACTGAGCTACCCTGGTGTCCCTGCATGAAACTTGTCTTTTAAAAAATACCAGCATTCTCCATCTTGTCAAATCCAATGTCTTCATCCTAAATGCCAGAGACTCAGAGTTACCCCTGATTTCTCTTTCCTTATCCTCAATACCCAGAGTCCTGGGATCGAGCCCCGCATCGGGCTCTCTGCTTGGCAGGAAGCCTGCTTCTCCCTCTCCCACTCCCCCTGCTTGAGTTCTCTCTGTCAAATGAAAAAAATAAAATCCTTAAAAAAAATACCCAATCTATTAGCAGAGCCTGTCACCTTTACCATCCAAATATCTCCTAGATCTGCCAACCTTCCGGAAGCCACCCACAACCACTCCCATAGTCAAAGGCACCAGCATTATTCATCTGGGCCATGACAAGCCTCTTGCTTCTGCTTCTCATGGACCATTTTCTGTACAAACAGGTCTTTTTAGAAGAATATCAGATCACAGCACTACTCCCCTGCTTTCCACACTTGGAATAAAATCCATTTCTTTACCATACCCTACAAGGCCCAACATGACCTTTTAAATTTCACTCCCACCGTCACCACCTTTGCCCCCAACATGTACTATGCTCCCAGCCCACAAGCTTTCTTCCTATCCCTTAAACACACTAAACTCGTTCCTACCTCAGGAAATATTTGCTATTCTGTCAGCCTGAGATGTTCTCCCTCTAGATCTTCATTTTATGGATTCTTGTTCCAATGGCACTACCTCAAAGAACTTCCCCTAATTACCTCCCATCGCCATCATACTCTCTCTCCTTCATAGCACTACTTACTTATTTAAGTCTGTTTCCTCTACTAGAATGTAAGCTTCATGAGGGCAGGGACTTTGTCCATTTTGTTCATCTGTTTGTTATAGTCTCAGTGTTCAGTAAACGTTTACTGAACTAATGTATCAAAATGAAGGACACCCAGCAAGTAAACAGAAAAGGCAGTACTCAATTCCTTTCTAAAACTGCCTATTACCTTCCACTTACAGCACCCTGCTTCTATCTATAGATGATGTTCTTTTATTTCCATTTCCTAATTCCTAAAAGATTCTAACAGTGGAATAGCTAAACCAGTAATTCCTAAAGCTGGCTTCACATCAGAATCAACTAGGATGGTTTTAGAAAACGGTCTTCCAGGCCCAGTTTCAGACCTGTGACAAGGCCCAGGGAACCTGTAACGTTAAAAAAGCTCCACAGTGATAGAGCTTGTCCACTTTTCTAGACAGGGGGTCAACAAACTTTTCCTGTAAAGGGCCAGATGGTAAATATCTTACGCTTTCAATGCCATATGGTTTCTGCTGTAACCACTGAACTCTGCCATGAAGCACAAAAGCAGCCACACACAGCATGTAAATGCACAGGCAAGGTTGTGTTCCAACATAAATGGTGGAACCAGATTTGGTCCCATGCTATAGTCTGCCAAACCCTATTTTACCATGCTTCTCAAGTATTAATGTGCATTCAAGTCACATGAAGATCTTGTTAAAATACACATTCCAGGGGCGCCTGGGTGGCTCAGTCGGTTAAGCGTCTGCCTGCGGCTCAGGTCATGGTCCCAGGGTCCTGGGATCCAGTCCCGCCTCAGGCTCCCTGCTCGGCGGGAAGCCTGCTTTACCCTGCTTCACCCTCTGCCTGCCACTCCCCCTGCTTCTGCTCTGACAGGTAAGTAAATACAATCTTTAAAAAAAAAAAAAATACAGATTCTAATTCAGAAAAGCTGGGCTGCGACCGAAATGAAGCATTTCTAACAAACTCCCAGGTGGTACCACTGCTGCCAGTACAAGCACCAGCGAGGTACAACACACACTGGGTGCCCGGCTTTGCCCAATGCGCTGTGTCCTGACAGGAATGATCTGTGTCCTATACAACTTCACATAATGAGAACCGATTCTTTTTTTTCTTTTACACAGAAGGAAAAATGAACCTGGCTCTACAGTTAGCACAAGAAAATGATGAACTAGGTACATACATTTTACTGTTCATAAAGAGAAAAATGTAGCAAAAACTCCATTTTAAAATTCCTCATTACTAATGAAAGGATAAATTCAGGCCTTTGTTTCTATCGACTTCACGATTTTCTTAAAAGATAAATATAAGGATTAAGAAAAGCTACCGAAATACAGTCAAAATGCCAAATGTCTGACTTCTTACCTTACCAGTTTTATTTCCAACTAGCAGGTTTACTACGTCATTTCTCGTGCAGTATGTTTCCAATTCATTTAACCAATTATCCAATTTGACAAAGGTATCTCTTCTTGTGACATCATAAACTGAAATAAAAAGGGTCACTTATTAAATAAGCATTAAAAATACGAAGCAATGGCATTGTATTTTTGATATTTCACTACAAACTAATATTTCTATATAGGCAAGTCTGTTTCTAAGCCTTCAAATGCTGAACATTCAGTATCTACTCAGGCAGATGGAAGAAACAAGTGTATTAAAGAATAATAATAAACATATACATACACACACTTCAATTTCCTTAAGACACACCGTGAGAGAAATGAAATTATATCCTGGGTGATAACTGAAACTGAATTCAAGCAAAACAACAGCAGGGAGCCTGCTTCTCCCTCTCCCTCTGCTGCTCCCCGGCCTGTGCTCTCCTGCTCTCTGTCAAATAAATAAATGTTGGGTTTTTTTTTAAAAAAAGGTGTTTTTTAAACTTAAAGATGCTAAACCAAAATAAAAGTTGCTGTTAAATTAATGAAATGAACCTAAAATCTCACTATTTATGTTTATTTTTAAAACTTTCCCAGGAATATTAGTAAGAAGTACTTTTCAACAACTTACAATGAGAATCCACATTTGGTTTTTAAATTCTGTATGATTATGAATCAATGATGTTAAGTGCCTTGTTAGACTTTTTAGGACTCATAAAACAGATTCAACTACGCAACTAGCATGTTTCTTCCTTTATAAACGCACACAAATGTTAATGCACTGCTGACTGAAGATCAGTTTCTGGTAACACTCTTCAGACAGACCAATTACATGTCGATTAATCCTTAATTATGTCTTCATCAACATGTGCTTTTAAGCCAAATAAATTAATCTGATCTTTCTCTTTTAATTGCTAGACAAAGGACTGAAAAGGAATTTTGAATGTTTAAATATTCATTAGTATTAAATGAAGCTAATATAACTTCAAGTTACATAAATACATACCTGAAGAAAAAAAACTCACTGACCTTCACAGATAAGGAAAATCAGAAACTGCAATAATAAAACAATAATATCCTTAAAGCAGTATCGTAAAGTAAAACCTTACCTAATATCACACCCTCTGCACCTCTATAATAGCTGGGAGTTAATGTTCTGAACCTCTCCTGACCAGCAGTATCCTAAAGGTGACAACCAATTATTACTAAATTTAAAAAGTATAAATAGTATTAAGAGTAGAAAGTCAAACAGCATTATTAAAAATATCCATGCACAAGCTCATTTAAAACTTGAAATTTAAATTAGATGCATTCTCTTACTGAAAAGGGTTACATAAAATAAAAATAAATGCTGACTCATGTCTAGAAAAATGCATCTAAGTAAAGGGGTATTTCTTCAAGATTTTTTATCACACATGAAACCCATTTCCTTGAAAGCCATGGTTCTCAACTTCAGAAGCACAGTGAAATTTCCTGGGAAATGAAAAATTCCAATGCCTGGGTCCAACCCCCAGGGATTCTGGTTTAATTGGTCTACAGTAAGACAGAAGTTTTCAAAGCCTTCCTGGGTGATTTTAATGTAGAATCAAGACTGAGAACCACTTATTTTGTTTTAAAAGAGAATTACAGGAGTGTCTTACTTTAGGTAAGCAATTTTTAGGTTGGACTCTTAAAAGTATTTTCTCTATATCTTCTTTTCGGAAAATGCATAAAACCAAACCACTTGCTATCACATGTTTCTGACACATATTGGGGGAGAGGAACATAAAAGATGCACACCAGCTAGGAAGTGCAAGTTTCGTGAGGAAAGAGACCTCATCTGCTTAATCATCGGTTTAACCCCAGTGCCTAGAGCAATTCTTGCCACAGGATAGTTGCTCAACTTTCCTTGGAAACCAACCAACCAACCAACCCAAACTAATTAACAAGTCTGTACTTCCGGACCTGGTTCCTTCTGTCTTCTTTCTACCATCCTTGGACTGTGGCTTCAAGATACCTAAGATTATGCAAAGCAGCAGTTGACAAACGGCTCCCTCCGCCCACCACCTGTCTTATTAAATAAAGTTTTACTGGAACACAGCCAGGCCTGTTCGATTATACAATGCCACATGGCCTGTCTTAGGATTAGACTAAATATTTACCATCTGCCCTGTAAGAAAAAGTTTCCACTCTGCTAATATCAAATAACCTGAAGAAAAGTGAAGACATATGTCAAACATCAACTTAGCTGCCAGTCTCATGGTTGTAAATCCGAGTTTAGCTATGGGGCAAGCAGACGCTCCTTCAGATAGAAAACATGTTCATAACCTCTAAGAGGTTTATAAGATTGCAGAGGCATTTTAAACCAGCAGTGACGGGCTCCAGCTACTTACTTTCCTACTTACCTACTTTCTGTCCCTGGCCAAAATAGAGACTGCTTTAATATAAGAGCAACAGGTAGAGAATATATGAGTAATTTATGGCCCCAGAAGAGAAACTTAAGAGGAAAATAACTTTCAAAGTAAACCACTCTGCAAATCTACTACTCTTCCCCAGCTACGCTTACATAAATGCAGAATGTCCTTGCTTCCAGACTCTCACCACTACAGAAACTGCCCCCAGCCCTGCCATCTTGAAGTGAAAAAATTAACAAAATTAAACTTTCTAAACAGATAAATTTATGATAAAAATGATTTCTCTCTTTACAAAAATTCCCTTTGCTTCAAAGTTTCTTACAAAACCTCTGATATTTAAAATTATTCAATTTGCATATTGACTCAACTTTTCAAAAAACAGTAATATAAATTAAAGGTGATTCAAGTGACGTGTACTTACTATCTAAAGCAGATTATAATTTGGATAATGTGATATAGGTTAGGGCAAGGACCAAGCAAGAAATATTTTAGTCACAAGACTTTTGGTTGTAACAGAAAAATTGTTTTCATAACAAATCCGTATCCACACTATAATAAATTAATATCCAGAAACAGCGGAAAGCATTTGAATATGAATTTTGTTTCCCTTGATATTCACTGAGATCAACTTATAGTAACTGATCTGAGACACAACATAAAAAACAGAACTGTGGAGTGCCTTGGGCATCCGACTCCTGATTTCAGCCCAAGTCCTGATCTCAGGGGCCTGGGATAGAGCCCCATGTGGGGCTCTGCGCTCAGCGGGGAGCCTGCTTGAGGATTCCTTCTCTCCCTCTGCCCCTCCCCCTAAAACAAATAAATAAATCTTTTAAAAATCAGAACTGTGGTTCTAGTTAAAATATCCATAAAGTGTTTTAAACATGAAGACAAGAGCAGGGCACCTGGGTGGTTCGGGTGGTTCAGCTGGTTACGCGTCTGACTTCGGCTCAGGTCATGATCTCAGGATCCTGGGATTGAGCCCCATGTCAGGCCCCGTGCTCAGTATCCAGTCTGTTTCTCTGCCTTTACCCCTCCCCCTGATCAGGTTCTCTTGCTCTTTCTCATAAATAAAATCTTAAAAACAAAACAAAAAAAGACTAGAGCAAAAAAAATATAGTATGTTTAATGTTAAAATACTACACGACTGACACTTTATACACAAATATTTAAATTAGTCCAGCTATTTAGAGTCTTGATTTTTTTGGATCCACTTATAAAAATGTTTAAGTAGGTATGATAATTTGAGCAAACACCCTGTGCCACAATATTGGATCAGAATATATTACACCTATAAAATTTATAGGCTTACATAGTCAAAAGTTAAGATTTTTGCTTGTTTTTGTTTTCAAGATAGGAATTTGCAATAAGTGTAATAGCATCCTTGTAAGATAAGAAAAGCAGAGCTTACTATCTGTGGTTTTCTTCTCTGATGGGAGAGGAGAAAAGAGATTATTAAAGATTAGAAATGGACAAAGGACAAGGAAGGATCTGGAAAGACTAAATATTAAAACGTGGGAGTGGAAGTGAGGGCAGGATATAGAGAAAAATAGCTTTAGAGGTGCCAAGTAGGCCGTGATGTGTGTGCGGCACTTTTAGGAGCAGTGAGGACAGGGCTGTACTTGATTATTCTATTTGACTGATCCTAGGAGAAGCATCGAAGCAGGAGAGGAACTGAGAGGAAACAATGGACTCATGTATTTCTATTTATGAGTGAGGAGGCCTTCCTAAATATGACGTAACACCCAAATTCATGAAAAAAAAAAAAAACTGGTCTGACCACAAAAATACTAAAACCTTGGTATGGCAAGAACATCTCTCCCCACACCATCCATACCCCATACACACACTCACTCATCCTAAACAAGATTTGAAGGCAAATGACAAACAGGAAAAAAATATTTGCAGCACATGACAGAGTTAGTATTACAAACACACACACACACTCACACACAAGAACATTAACATTTGGGGCACCTGAGTGGCTGAGTCAGTTGAGCTTCTGACTCTTGATTTAAGCTCAGGTCATGAGGGTCTCAGGGCTCTGAGACTGAGCCTCTTATTTAAAAAAATATTTATACGCCTATGATAAAGATGTCACTTCAGTAATACCTGCCAACCTTTTTATTATACAGGAACTAAAAAGTAAATTTAACAATACCTCTTGCATAAAAGAAAGATCTCACGGAAACCACCAAGCCTTAGATCCTATTCTAACACGTATATCTCACAAAACAGTAGCAAGGGCAGAAAGAAGGGATAAATTCAACCATGAAAAGTATACGGAAAATCAGGCTCCCACTTTTGTACAGGGAGAAGCTAGCATTCTTAAACTGTTCGATATATTTTATTATGGCCTAGTCCAACATTTTCCAAATTGTTTTTTGCTAGACATTACTATTCTTATCAATATCATAATTATATTTTGGGGAGGGGGCCAATAGGCTACCGATCGTGTAAAGTATTGCATGTTAGAAAAAAATTAACAGAAAAACATGAGACACACTTACACAGTTACTTGTTATTTGGGATGAAATGTGTATTAGAAATAATATGCCATTCGGAGAATGCCAGGAAAATGAATCAGATCATACAATACATAAACACGTGCTGTTTCAATCTGTAACCGATGCCCAGTTACTACTTCATCACCATGTTGAAGTACATCTCAGTGTGATGACCGCTAACCAGTTCCAATTATCCCATGTAACAAAAACGTATTTATATATTTAGTTCTCATAGTATATGTGGGAATCCGATATATAAGAGCATAGTTTTATAAATTATATATGTAATGTAATCTATTGGCAATCATTTAGATAGAGAGAGAGAAGTAGGTAGGTAGGTAGACAGGAGTGGGAGAGAGACGGGCAGACAGAGATAGACACTAAGCATCTTGGACGTCTTTGACAGTTATTGCTATTTTATTTGGTCAGCACTATCATGAAAAGGTCTTAGGAAAGCAACATGTATCAGAATGTTTGGGTTCACAGGGAAATGAAAGGACAGTAAGTAAAGACTAGGCACTGAGAGTAGAAAATAGATCCAAAGTTGGCAAACTCAAATTTCAGGAATATACTAACAGACTAACATGAAAAATACTTTTTTTCCTGAGCATCACTTCATCCCCTTCTCCCCAACAACTGCCTTCAGTGTTAGCTGAGTATACACTGTCTTCTTAAAACTTTAAAGAAACATATTCAATAGCAATAATCCGTTCTGGCAGATAAGATGATTTTTCTATACTTTATTCTGCTTTTAAGTATTCTCAAGGGATTATATATTTTAAAATTCTGAGTAAGTGAAACAAGTCTCTGCCTCATTACCCAATATAAGACATAGCCATTTATTGTTTATCCATTAACCAACAAATTGTCCAAAAGTTATTTAATACAACTTGTTTCCCTCTAGAACTCTACACACATCAACTTCTGCTTCTTTAAAAAATACAAGTTGAATACTTGTACAAAATACATTTTTAAAACTCTTACCCAAATTGCAAGTTTAGCCTTATTGCCATCCACTGAAATTGTTTTCACCTTAAAGTCAACACCTTGAAAAAAATGAAAATGTTGATAAGCATCCCAGTAAAATAATACTTTTAAGATCAATTACCAAGAAAATAAGAACACAGAAAAGCCACTTTACCAATACCCAAATTCACATCCTAAATTCCTGGGAGTTATGGATGTGAAAATCAAAAAGTGTCACTAAAGTTCAGCAGCTTAGGATTTAGTCAGGATAAATGAAAACCAAATGCTTGCAGAATTCAAACACTTACCTACCTGTACTTGCTTGAAAAAAATAAAAATTATAATGGAAAAATAAACTTCAAGGTAAGGTGATTCATGATGCACGTTAAAAGCCAAGCGCTGGAATTCACGGTGCTCGTGTAGAGAAGACTACCTATGGCTGACTCTGGATCAGAGCAATTTTCTAAGGGGCTCCAAATGCAGCGACACTCCATCATTAAGAGTTCTGTCCAGAGCCAGCCAATCCCCTGACTCAGATTCTGACTGTAAGCAGCTTGGTAAAAACATAAAAGGGCCACTTACTCCTTCTCTTATGAATTCTTGTTTGTTTTTATCCTAAAAAACAGTATTCGTTCTATGTAACTTTATCAATGATTCCTTGCTACTGCACAACTGCAAAAGAATTTACATACAAAACCATCTGTGCCCAATCCCCTAAGAATCCTCTTCGTAAGTGAAAGAAGTGCTTAAAGTGCTATGAAAATCTTCTATAAGTACAAATTCCTGTAAAGAGAAGAGCTCCATAAGAAGACACGTACTAATTTATTATGTAAAGAGAAGAGCTCCATAAGAAGACACGTAAGGTTTTACTACAAAGGCCCCTCCCCCTCCAAAAAAACCTCTCCCTTTCCAGGAACAGGAGTTGACACATGCCATCTGGCTTAAATGAACAGTAACTGCGCACATGTCTTTAAAGAGTATCAAAATTAATGTGCAGTCTACCCCACTGGCCAGAGGCAAAATATTAGCTCAAGAAGCCTGGAATGAAACTTTCAAAAGCTCTTATTAGCTTGTCACAATTAATTCAGAACAGTCACAAGTAAGGATGAACAGCACCCTCATATGCTAAATGCTTACGACAACACCTGTCACCAAAATGGAAATACATGAGTAATTCTTGGATGATTTCTAGTGATCCACTACAAACACAAATTAGGTAATAAACATGCACTTTTCCAGGTCTTTCTGTATGCCAAAGATTAAAAAAAAAAGTTTGGGGCACCTGGGTGGCTCAGTCGTTAAGTGTCTGCCTTCGGCTCAGGTCATGATCCCAGGGTCCTGGGATCGAGCCCCCCATCGGGCTCCCTGCTCCACAGGAAGCCTGCTTCTCTCTCTCCCACTCCCCCTGCTTGTGTTCCCTCTCTCGCTGTGTCTCTCTCTGTCAAATAAATAAAATCTTTAAAAAAAAAAAAAAAGTTTGTGTTTTGGGCTAGAGTGATAAAGGAGCTGATAAAGCCATACCTAGAATCATGGGCAATTATGACAGGCTAATAACATAGTCCCAGGAAAATTTAAGTTAACGTTTCTTCGCAGCTAAACAAACAAAAAATCTATTAAACAATCTTGTATTCACCAGGTCTAGATAAAGAAATATTAATGCCACACCATTTATATAAAAAATATGAAGGGCGCCTGGATGGCTCAGTCACTCAAGCATCTGCCTTCGGTTCAGGTCATGATGCCAGTGTCCAGGGATGGAGTCCCACATCGGGCTCCCTGCTCCGCAGGGATCCTGCTTCTCCCTCTGCCTCTGCCTGTCTCTGTCTCTCATGAATAAAATAAAAGTAAAATATTTTTTAAAAAAGTTTGAAATTATTTACATTTTATTCATAATACTTTAAAAACAGAACAAAGCCTGAGAAAATTCAGATGAGGGAAATGGTTCTGACTTGGTGCAGGTACTAAATTAAGGCCAATGTAGACATTACATAGAGAAAACCTGTCATACACACTCTCCAGTTAAATTCTCAAAGTTTTTCAGAGCATAAAGAACTTTTTTTTTTCCTAATTACTCCAGACAACATGCTCAAGGGCAGACTGACTTTTTCCTAGCTACCCAAGAAAAGAAACTCACTGTTCCCAAAATGTTTGTGTTTACCTCCCTCTCCCAATGTCCTTCTTCCCTTTTACAATTTCCTGTTTTTCATATGTTTCTTCACAGTCTAATAACGGTCTCTGTCATATGTATCATTAAGTTACTCTTCTGAGATATTAGATCTGAAAGTGACAGAGAACATCCTCAGGTAACAATGCCCACTGGCATCCTACCACCAAAGTCAATACACACAGGTAGCCTGAAAGGGCACCGCATCTGGATCCAGACCCTGCAAGTCCCCGTTTCATCTTTCCTTGGTCCCTCTGGTGAATCTCCTATGCAGACACTGAGTTCTTTAGCTTTCACCTGCTCAAACGGCTTCTTCACCAAGTCTGGTTCTTCTGTTTCGCCAGTGGCTCTTAACTTGCTTTTATAAAAAGGTGGCCACAGTAGGAATCTTTTTAATAAATCTGACTTTGCCAACTTCTTACTAGATTTGATTAAACCATCTGTTCAACCTCATGTGGATGACAAGGAGCTCTGAACAGTTTGAAGCTGAACATCTTAGAGAAAAACACTCCTGTGTATCTCCTCTACTCTCCTACAACACTGAACACTTCTGTGACCAGATACTCTCTGACTGTCCAGGGACGGCCATCAGTGTCCTACAGTTCAATTCAGTCTGATACAGTCAGATCCCACAGTGTAAGGGCCAACTAATAAGAAGTCCTATAAGACTGCTGTACTCCCATTTCAGATGCCATCCCAAATCCAGGTTGTTACCTGTGCTTCCGACCACCCGGCTATTAATCAAAGGTTCCCACAATCTCCTCCCTTGATTGCTTTAATTTGTGGCTCACAGAACTCAGGAAGAGTTGCTCACTAGAGTATCATCTTATTATAAAAGGATAATAACCCAGGAATAGCCAGATGGAGGAGACAAATAAGGAAAAGTATGGGGGGAAGGGGCACAAAGCTCCCATGCCCTCTCCAAGCATGCCATCCTCCCAGAACTTCCATGTGTTTGCCAAAACCGAACTCTCAGAACCAGTAAATTCAGCATTTTTATGACGGTTTCATTACTCAGGCATGATTGATTAAATCACTGTCCTTCAGTGACTGGACAGAATCTCCTGTCCCTCTTCCCTCTCCCTTCTCCTGAGGTAGGAGAGAGTAGGACTGAAAATCCCAACCCTCTAATCACATGGGTGGTTCTCCAGGCAGCCAGCCTCCACCCTTAGAGGCTTTCCAGAAGTCAGAGCGCTAACATAAAGTCGGGTACGGTTGGAAGGGGCTAGTTATGAAAAGCAGAAGACGTCGTCACTGCTTTGATCAGTTAAGAAAGTCAAAGGGTTTTAAAAACTCTCTGCCAGGAACCAAATATGTATTTCTTATAAATCACAATATCCACAGAAGAACTGTCATTTTGGCTTTTTCTTGTTGTTCGTTTGGGCTTGCACTTCTAATACAATATTTAATTCAGTTTTTTTAAAGTAATCTTTTTTTAGGCATATCTGCTACTTTGTGAGGGGTAGTTCAGTTAAAACTAGACATTATGGTCAATAAAACCTTTAAAACAAGCAGTGAATGGAACATGAAAGTTTACCAAAGATATTACCAACCGTATCATAAAGAGATACTTGTCAGCGAGAAACCAGAACATATCAATGGAATCATCTGCCATGTCAGAAGTAAAGGGCAATCAACAGAAACTGAGAACAAAGATGCTAGAATTAGCAAACAGGAAATTAAAAGCTATTTTAAATGTACAGCACATGTTTAAAAAGTAGACATGAGATTAAAAAGACCCAAATCAAACATCTAGAGATAAAGTGACAATGTCTGAGATGTAAAATACGTGGGATGAGATTAACAAAAATTAGACATCACAGAAGAAAACGTAAGTGAGTATGAAGACACAATGGGCCCCTGGGTGGCTCAGTCAGTTTAAAAGCCACCTTCCGCTCAGGTCATGATCCTGGGGTCCTGGGACAGAGCCCGTGTCAGACTCCCAGCTCAGTGGGGAGCCTGCTTCTCCCTCTCTCTCTGCCCTTCCCCCCAGCTTGTACTCTCTCTCACTTTCAAATAAAATCTTTAAAAATAAATAAAAATAAGTAAAATCAATGAAATAAAAAAAATTGGTTCTTTTTTTTAATTGGTTCTATAAGGAAAAATCAATAAACTGATAAATTCTAGCCAAAGTGATCAAGAGAAACAAAGACAAAAATTACCATTATAAAGAATGAGAAAGATCACATCACTACAGATTATACAGAGGTGAAAAGTCTACTGAGGAAATGTTATAAACAAGTTCATGCCAAAAAACTTGACAATTCAGATGAAATGTCAATTTCCTTCAAAGATTAAAAATTATCAGAATTGACTCAAAAAGAAACAGACCACAAACAAAATACATAAAGAATTTAAACAAAAGGAGGGCGCCTGGGTGGCTCACTCGTTAAGCATCTGCCTTCGGCTCGGGTCGTGGTCCCGGGGTCCTGGGATCGAGTCCCACATCGGGCTCCCTGCTTGGCGGGAAACCTCCTTCTCCCTCTTCCACTCCCCCTGCTTGTGTTCCTGCTCTCATTGTCTCTCTGTCAAATAAATGAATAAATAAATAAATAAATCTTTAAAAAAAAAAAAGAATTTAAACAAAAGGAAATCAAAACATGTCACTATAAAAAATCAACTAATCCCAAAGGCAGCAGTAATTGAGGAAATAAGCGACAAAAACTCTCTGAGACACACAGAAACAGAAAACAAACAGCAAAATGTCAGTAGTAAATCCTCCCTTACCAGTAATTATATGAAAGGCGGTGTTGGCGGAATATATATAAAAATAATACCCAAGTATATAAATAAATCTATAAAAAAGATCCAAGTGTACATGCTGTCTCTTAAGAGACTCATACACCAAAGGACAGATCCCAGTATCTATGAAGCAACCATTCACATAACCGAAGGGACAAATACAGTATTAGTTGGAGATCTTAATGCACCACTTTCAATAATGGATCAAACAACCAGAGAGAGACCAGAGAAATAGGACAGCGGAACAACAGCACAGACCAGTGAGGCCCCGGAGAACATGCTACCCAACGACTTCAGAACACAGTTCTCTCAAGCGCCTATGAAACATTCTCCAGGACAGACCCTATGGTGTCTACAAAACAAGTATGAATAAGTTTTAAAAGACTAAACTCATCTGAAGTATTTTTTATCATAACCTAATGAAACTAGAAATCGGTGACAGAAAGAAAACTGGAGAATTCACAAACATGTGCAAATTAAATCACACCCTTTTAAACAACAACTAATGGGCCAAAGAAGAAATCACAAGAAAATTAGAGAATACTTTGAGACAAATGAAAACACAAGACGCCGAAATTCGAGATGTAGCAAAAGCAGTGCTGAGGGAAATTTACAGCTCTAAACACATTATAAGAGAAGAAATATCTCAACTCAATAACCTAATTTTACACCTTAAGGAACTAGGAAAGAGCAAACTAAGGACCATAAAAGGAAGGAAATAATGACGATCAGAACCAAAATAAAGGACAAAGGGAATTGATACACAATAGAGAAAAATCCATGCCCAAGGCCTGGTTTCTTTCTTTCTTTCTTTTTAAAGATCAACAAAACTGACAAGCTTTTAACTAGATGAAGGAAAAAGAGAAGATCCAATTATAGAACTCAGATATGAAAGTGGGGACATTACTACTAATTTTACAGACCAAAAAAAAAATTGTAAGAGAATATTATGGACAATTATACACCAACAAGCTGGATAACCTAGATGAAATGAACAAATTCTTGAAAACACACAATTGACAAAATCGACTCATCAAGAAAAAGAAAATCTGGGGCCCCTGGGGGGCTCAGTCATTAAGCGCCTGCCTTCGGCTCAGGTCTTGATCCCAGGGTCCTGGGATCGAGCCCCGCATCGGGCTCCCTGCTCTGCGGGAAGCCTGCTTCTCCCTCTCCCACTCCCCCTGCTTGTGTTCCTGCTCTCTCTCTCTCTCTCTCTGTCAAATAAATAAATAAAATCTTTAAAAAAAATTAGAATCTATTTCATAACAAATACACATCTTTCTAAGGATGTTTTATTTTGCCTTCAGATTTTTTCACAAACTTCAATTTACTACGAACTATGTCTAAGAAAACTTCATTTTGTAAATAGAGAAAATTAGTAGATCCAAAGTTAAGTGTACTTATTTCAGCTGACACAGAGTGGTAACACTAAAGAACTTCAATAGAAAATTTCAAGTCTCCTTTCTAAGGAATTAATGTTTACTGTTAAAATGATCAGATCAGCTATTTCCTTTAAAAATGAAATCCAGGGGCGCCTGGGTGGTTCAGTCGGTTAAGCGTCTGCCTTCGGCTCAGGTCATGGTCCCAAGGTGCTGGGATCGAGCCCCACATCGGGCTCCCTGCTCGGTGGGAAGCCTGCTTCTCCCCCTCCCACTCCCCCTGCTTGTGTTCCCTCTCTCACTGTCTCTCTCCCTCTGTCAAATAAATAAAATCTTTAAAAAAATAAATAAAATAAAATAAAATAAAAATGAAATCCAGGGGCGCCCGGGTGGCTCAGTTGGTTAAGCTTCTGCCTTCAGCTCAAGTCATGATCCCAGGGTCCTGAGATGGAGCCCTGCATCCGGCTCCCTGCTCAGCGGGGAGTCTGTCTCTCCCTCTCCATCTGCCTCTCCCCCAGGTCATGCTCTCTCTCACTCTCTTGCTCTCAGATAAATGAAATGAAATGAAATGAAATAAATCCAGGGATGCCTGGGTGGTTCAGTCGGTTAAGCGTCTGCCTTCAGCTCAGGTCATGATCCCAGGGTCCTGGGATTAAGTACAGCATCGGGCTCCTTGTTCAACAGGGAGTCTGCTTCTCCCTCTTCCCCCTGTTCATGTTCACTCTCTCTCTTTCTCTCAAATAAATAAATAAAATCTTTAAAAAAAAAACTTTAAATAAAAATAAAATCCAATAATTACTATTTTCCAAATGTTTTCTCTTCTCAATGCTGTAATTTTTTTTTTTTTTTTTTAAGTAGATTCCATACTGGGCTCCAACACAGGGCTGAAAACTCATGACCCTGAGATCAAGAGCTCGCCGCTTACCGACTAAACCACCCAGGCACCGCTTAATGCTATAATTTTTTTTTAAATCCCTTATTTTTTGATATAGTGTCTTAATAAACAATTAGGGAATAAAAAGTTTCTAGTTCTGGGGTTTGACTATTATTTCTTCTAAAATCAAACACTTCAATGGAGATCAAAATCGACACAAAAAGACATTAGAAAAACTATACAACTCCCCCAAAATTTGAACTTTTTTTTTTAAGTTTTTTTTTTCTATTTTTTCCCCAGTAATCTCTATAGCCAACATGGGGCTCAAAGCCACGACTCAGAGCTCAAGAGTAAGATCAAGAGTCGCGTGCTTTTCAGACTGACTGAGCCAGCCAGGCACTCTTCAAACTTTTTTAATGCCCCTGAATTAGCATTTAACTATTACTTTAAACTTACTTTTCATACCAACATGGAATTTTTATGGAATTACATCTACATAATCTAATGTTTGATTCAACCTCTTCTCCCAATGTTAGTGCTCTTCCTTTCTGGCTAATATATTTCTGTCTGTTAACTCACAGATGTAATTCCTAGGTCAAATTTCACTCAAGACAGATATATAGGTTTATTCTAAATAATTGGGATTACGCTGGATTGGAAATGGCAGGGTTATTCCAACCACAAGCACAGATCAGACCTCCATTTGTTCAAATACCTTTCTTCCACTAAAGAAGTATTAGCATTCTTCAGCTATCAGAACCAAATGGAGGAAGCAGAAGCACAAAGAAGGAATTAAAAAGTGTCATTATCCTGAGGGACCAGGATGTCCAAAAGACACAAGCATGCTAAAACTCAGGATCTCAACAGATCAGGACTAGATCAAAGCACCACAGGTAAAGTTCTTACTAGTATGAAGGTTACAAAAAGAAAAAGGAGAAGACATTAGTTTTATTTATTGTTTTTAAGATTTTATTTATTTTGGGGCACCTGGGTGACTCAGTCGTGAAGCGTCTGCCTTCGGCTCCGGTCATGATCCCGGGGTCCTGGAATTGAGCCCCGCATCGGGCTCCCTGCTCAGCGGGGACCCTCATTCTCCCTCTCCCACTTCCCCTACTGTGTTCCCTCTCTCACTTCTCTCTCTCTCTTTCCGTCAAATAAATAAAATCAAAAAAAATTTTTTTTATTTATTTATTTGACGGAGAGAGACACAGCGAGAGAGGGAACACAAGCAGGGGGAGTGGGAGAGGGAGAGGCAGGCCTCGATCCCAGGACCCCGGGATCATGACCCGAGGCGAAGGCAGATGCTTCACGACTGAGCCACCCAGGTGCCCCAATAAATAAAATCTCTAAAAAAAGACTTTATTTATTTTGACTGGGGAGGGTTAGAGGGGGAGGGGGAGAGAATTTCAAGCAGATTTCACACTGAGCACAGAGCCCAACGCAGGGCTTCATCTCACCACCCTGATTACATGACCTGAGTGGAAACCAAGAGTCAGACGCCTAACTGACTGAGCCACCGAGGCGTTCCAGGACATTAGTTTTAACACAAACTTTCAAAGGACATACAGCCGTAAAAAATAATCTGTATTCTTGAGAGTATTATTATTAAGAATTGATATAATATTCTATCCTTATGAATGGACTTTTGTTAAAACCTAATATGCAAGGTCAGATCCTATCTGCTTCACTGCAACATTAATAAACATGTTGTGGGGCACCTGGGTGGCTCAGTCGTTAAGCGTCTGCCTTCAGCTCAGGTCATGATCCCAGGGCCCTGGGATCAAGTCCTGCGTTGGGCTCCCTGCTCCGTGGGGAGCCTGCTTCTCCCTCTTCCACTCTCCCTGTTTGTGTTCCCTCTCTCGCTGTGTCTCTCTCTGGCAAATAAATAAAATCTTTAAAAAAATAAAAAACAAACATGTTGTGGCATGGTATAGATCAATCTAACAACTAATTGAGGATCTGCCATAAAATTACCTAAAGCCCTGATTTGAAAAAATAAATAAAATTTAAAAATAAAGTCCTGGGGCACATGGCTCAGTTGGTTAAGCGTCTGCCTTTGGCTTGGATCGTGATCTCGGGGTCCTGGGATCAGGCCCCACATGGGGATCCCTGCTCAAGGGGGTGTCTGCTTCTCCTTCTGCCTCTGCCCCTTCCCCCACTCATACTCTCTCACTCGGTCTCTCTCAAACAAAGTATTTTTTAAAAAGCCCTGTATTTACTTTAACTATAATGTCGTTAACATTGGTTTCACATGTACATCATTCAGTATTTGTATATACTGCAAAATGATCACCACAATAAATCTAGTTAACATCCGTCACCACACAGTTGTAATATTTTTCTTTCCTGTAGTGAAAAAAATTTTTTTTTAAAGATTTTATTTATCCGACAGTGAGAGACACAGTGAGAGAGGGAACACAAGCAGGGGGAGTGGGAGAGGGAGAAGCAGGCTCCGCGGGGCTCGATCCCAGGACCCTGGGATCATGACCTGAGCCGAAGGCAGACGCTTAACGACTGAGCCACCCAGGCGCCCCAACCTGTGGTGAAAATTTTTAAGACCCATTCTCTTAGCAACTTTCAAATGCACAATTCAGTATTAACTATAGTCACCACACTGTACATTACTAAAAGCCTATTTAATTCATTTACATTTCCAACCTAGATCTCTAATTACACTAGCCCCTGCTGTACTCAAAATGCAAAGCGCAATTCTAAGAATTACATCATTTCCAATCCATCCTAATCTCCTTAATCATTTTGACTGTCTTTACCTGAATCTAGTTCATGTGGAAATCAGAAGTAACCATAATATTTCAAGACTTTTTTGTTAACTTCTACTAATTTTGTTTAAAGATTTTATTTATTTGAGAGAGAGAAAGAGCGCGCGCAAACATGAGCAGGGGGAGGGGCAGAGAGAGAGGGAGAAGCAGACTTCCCGCTGAGCAGGAATATGGGGCTCAATCTCAGCACAAGGAGATCATGACCTGTCCCAAAGGGAAAGCTTAACTGACAGAACCACCCTGATGCCCCTGTTAACTTCCACTAATTATTCTACAGATTTTCTTATCACAATTGCAAAGCTGAATCCGAATTTTAAAAATAGACAAGGATGTACAGAAAGGAAAAGAATCCACTAAGCTCAATGAAAATTAGCCTGATTCCTATAATTCAGCACTTTGGTGATGAAGGGAAGCCCCCATATTACAAACATACCTGTTCTTATATTTCCAACTTGGAACTCAGAACAAACGATTAAATAGTTGTTAGGTTCCTAGACTTGCCCAACAAGAGTCTATCTATCCCATGACGTTTTTTTTTTTTTTTTAAAGATTTTATTTATTTATTTGACAGAGAGAGAGCGAGAGAGCAGGAACACAAGCAAGGGTAGTGAGAAAGGGAGAAGCAGGCTTCCCACTGAGCAAGGAGCCCGACGCAGGACTCGATCCCAGGACCCCGGGATCATGACCGGAGCTGAAGGCAAACGTTTAATGACTGAGCCACCCAGGCGCCCCTCCCATGACATACCTGAATTAGTCTCTTGAGTTCTAGATTCATTCGAGTCTGGAGACAGTGTGATAAAGTAAGAGTGTAGCCTCTGGAGCCTCTCAGAGTTAGGCAGAAACCCTGATTGCCAATTACTAACTGTATAATCAAACAAAACTCATTTAACTTTTCTGACTTCTAATTTCCTCATCTGTGAGAATACTGCCTATCATGGAGAGTTTTTGTAAGGATTAAAGATAATACAAATCAACCAGCAAAGACTATGACAGAGTAGGTACTCAATAAATAGAAGCGATTATAGTACCCTCTTCACACCAGCTTTTTATCCTCTATGCTGAGGTAAATACCCCATTCAGTCAGTATTCATTAAAAGGAACTGAGGAGGGGCGCCTGGGGGGCTCAGTCGTTAAGCGTCTGCCTTCAGCTCAGGTCACGGTCCCAGGGTCCCGGGATCCAGCCCTGCATCGGGCTCCCTGCTCTGCGGGAAGCCTGCTTCTCCCTCTCTCACGCCCCCTGCTTGTGTTCTCTCTGTCAAATTAAATAAAATCTTTAAAAAAAAAGAAAAAAAAAGGAACTGAGGATATGGAATTAGAAAATATGGGTTTGATTCCAGACACTGTCTAATACAAGATACAGAACTTTAGGCTAGGTATTTGATGCCTCTGAACTGCAGACTGATCATCTGTTAAAAAAAAGAAAATCATAGAATTACTGTAGTAATTGACATTATTTATAACTGGCATGCATTGTACAGTATCACAAATGTTAGCTTTTACCTACTCCAAAGTATTCCCTCTCAAAAATTACCTGCCTTCCAAGATCAAATGTGCATAATGAGCAATGAGCATAAGCTAACATCAGGGAAAAAGGACAACAAGGTAAACTAAGTAGCTCACTGATGATATCCCCTTCACACTTCATACTCCCAGACTTTAGAATATACTTGTTAGGGTCGCCTGAGTGGCTCAGTCGTTAAGCGTCTGCCTTCAGCTCAGGTCATGATCCCAGGGTCCTGTGATGGAGTCCCGCATGGGTTTCCTTGCTCAGCAGGGAGCCTGCTTCTCCCTCTGCTGCTCCCCCTGCTTGTGATCACTCTCTCTCTCTCTCTCTCTCTGACAAATGAATAAATAAATAAATAAAATCTTAAAAAAAAAAAAGTCCCAGATTAAAAAAAAAAAAGGAATATACTTGTTAACCCAAATGTAGCTCTGATTGGGGGAATGCCAGGCAGAAAAATTAAATTAACAAGTTGTATGGAAGACTTGTACGTCTTTCCCCAATCTAGCAATCTGCATGCTGAGAAACCTTTCTTAAGCAGTTTCTACTCCTTTTCACTTAGCTTACCTTCCTATTCCCCAAAACAGTTCCCATGACAAAGGCAATACAGACCCTAAAGTAGAGCAAAGAGAACTGCCCAGAAGAGTGTGTGCAAGTTGAGGAGTATTGTCCTTGACATAACCCACCAGAAAAATTCAAACTAAAGACAGAAAAAGGCAAAGATTATTCCTCATGTCTTTATAAAAAATATTTTATATTTTGAGTATTATTTCCCCATAGCAATTTCAAAAGCACCATCCTTTTTACAATAATACTCTTTTGAGAAGTTTTGCCATTAATAAAACAATTTAATAATTAAAGTCAACAGGACCCGACGAGCTGAGAACGTGCTCTAGGCTCAACTGCACTACAGCCAAAAGAACTTGTCTGCTAAACAACTCACCTGAGCTGAACTGTACTTCCAAACTGTAGGAAAACAAAACGAAAATTGAACTCTCAGGATAAAAATCACCCAGGCAATAAATTAACTCATCTTGGGTATAAAAAATTCTCAAAACACAAGTGACTGCGTATTTTCCCCGAGAGGTGGCATGTTTACGTAGGATGTTGGTTATAACCCAATCAGGGTCACAGAAAGGATATAGAAAGATCTCAAAAGACATCTAAATGGATATTCCTAGCACTATTTGTTTCCTATTCACAGCACCAAAGTTAGCAGCACAGCATTTCACAAAGACAGCTACTATATCAACTTCCACAGTCTCCATCATCTTCTGAGCCTTTCTGAGCCTGACCTCACCTGAGCGTCTCAGGAAGGCACTTAGTAGCCTGCATCATGCTGCCCAAGGTTTCAAGGCTACTAAAATAAACATTATGTGTGAATTTCATCTCCCCCTCCCCCCCCCCACCACAGGAAAATCAGAATACCTCACTGGTGTCAAGTTTAGAACAACCAAAAACAATTTGGGGCCACTGGCAATGGCTATGGCACCATGGTACTAACATGTTTAACAGAGACTACAGGAGAAATACCATGATTTATCTTAACTAGGAATATTACCAATAAAGTTTAAAAGTGTTTCAGAGCTACATGATAGTGGCAAGAGAAGAGAAACAAGCTCAGGGAGGAAAAAAATAAAAACCTTACAGCACACAACTACCTGAAAAAAAAGTAGTCGACAGACAAGTTAAAACACGTTTGCATTTGCCAACACATAGCAGTTACCACACCATACATTTGTCAGATTTCCCAACACGCAAAACAAAAGAAGCCACCCTTTTATGAAGTACTTATTTACTGACTTCTACAAGAAATGACTTTTCTGGATTGGGGGCAAATTAACTTCCTGTGCTTTTACTCTGACTTTCAAAATCTTCAAAACCTTCAGCCTTATCAGGGGATACATTGAGATTCACCTCAATTTTAAGGCTTTTCCTGTCAGCTTGCATACGCGTTGTATGTGTTAACATCGAAACTACAAGACCACTTTTCTCTTTGAAAACGATATTCACGTTCCTATAGATTTTAGAATATTTTTCTAAAAGGCTAACTACAAAGTTTGCAAAAACAAGCAATACAGTAGACCGTGGTGGGCATTCAACAAGTTTATCAGAAGTCCTACTAAAGTAAAAGCTTGAAGAAGTTTATGAGATAAACTCCTACTGTTGATACTGAAGATAGAATGTTACTAATATGGAAATTGAGAAATATTCAAAATATTCTGAAAACAGTATCTCCTAAAACTAAAAGCATTTGCCAACACAGAAAACTACTGGTTCTTAAAAATGATAATCACATGGGAGGCATTTCTGTAAATACTGAAGTTCTGAATCGCAATAACCCGATTCTTTCAAAACACGTTTGGGTTATAGCTTATTAATCTATCCGGATTCATATTCTATGCATTTACTTAGGTCGGAAAGAGAAAAACCTCAGAAAATAAGCAACGGGCGGTTACAACCGTTCTACTTTAAGTTACTTATAAAGACAACAGTTGAAGAACTTTTGGGGAAGAGAGAGTAAGATTTTTCCAAGTAGTTAAGAACAATTTACGTTTTATAATAACGATAGTCCTAACAACCTCTAGAATACATGATGGTGGGGCGGAAGTGAAAATGATGAGAGGGGGAAAAAACCCGACATGAAAACGGACAGCCAGGCAAATTTACAAACCTTCAAATTTAAAGGAATTTTGAGATTCACTTCTCTTACACGCCCTCCCTCACTCCCCACTCGCTTCCTCCTCTCTTCGGGGAGGTCTGTGTAATGTGACTCATGACAAATTTTTTAAAAAAATAAATAAATAAAAGACACACCCTCTGGGTTGAACTGACATAATCGCCCCCACCCCACCCTCCCCCGACACACACCCCGCTTTTCCTCTCCCTTCTGCCGCTCCTCCCCGCGCCTCGTCCCTGCCCTTTCCTCTCCCCGTCCAAGACCCCTCTCGGGACCGAGGGGCAGGCGGCTCTCCCACACAGGAGTCCAGCGAATGGAAGGCGGCCGAGGGCAGCGCGCGACCCGGGGGGCCCAGCCCGAAGGGAGGCGGACAGCAGGAGGGCGCCGGGCTGCGGCGGCGGCGAGCTCCGGGTTCCCTCGCCCATTTTCTCTCTCCCCTTCTATCGGTTTCAACCACCACAGCCACTTCCTGTATCGCAGCCCGACTCCCTCAGCCCGGCCACTTGCTCTCCCCGGCTGGGGGTTCGGGTTGGGGTTGGGGTTGGGGTTGGGGCTGAGGCAGCCGCTGAGGTTAGGGCAGTTCCCCACCCCGCCCAGTGGGCTGGTCACTCGGGCGGCAGGCTGTGGATCCTCGGCCCGGCCCGCCAGCGCCCGCCCGCGCGCTCGCGCTCCTCACCTGTGTGTAGTTGTTTTCACAGTAGTCCGCCACCCGGGTCAGATTCTGGTAACTCTCTATCAGCGCCCTCTGGCCAGACGGGATCTCCTCCCCTAGTAACATCTGCAGCTCTGCCATTTTCCACCCCTCTGCATCGCTTCCTCTCGCGTTAAAGAGACAGAGGCAGCAAAGTCCGCGGAGGACCCGAGCACCTCTCAGCCCGGATACAAACCGCCTACGGCCCTCCCGCCTGGTATTGTGGGACCGCACCACCTCCTCTTCCTCCTTACTCTCTCCACCCCGCTCCACCCACTTCGCGCAGCCGCCTCAATCCCGTTCTCTCGCGAGACCTCACGTTTTCCCGCCTCTTCCCCGCGACCATGGGATTTTTTTCTTTTGCATGGTCTTCGGGGAATTGTAGTCTCTCGCGGTCTAAGCTGCCCACCGAAAGCGCATGCGTTTAGGGGGAGCCTCCGAAAAAGAACGGGGAGGAGCGTAAAGGACAGCCCAGGGAGAAAGTTCAAGTGCGAAGTTTCCCGACATCTCCGGCAGGTGGCGCCACAGGGCGACTCTAGAGAATAAAATCCTTTCCCTGAGAAGGCTGTGAAAATTGGCGGAATTTGGGATGTGGCTGGAGCTTGAGGTGCGCAGGGCCGGAGACGCCGCAGACCCGGGACCCGGAGCAGCTCGGAGGCGGTGAATAATAGCTCTTCAAGTCTGCAATAAAAAATGGCCTCCAATAAAACTACATTGCAAAAAATGGGAAAGAAACAAAATGGAAAGAGTAAAAAAGTAGAAGAGGCAGAGCCTGAAGAATTTGTGGTGGAAAAAGTACTGGACCGACGTGTACTGAATGGGAAGGTGGAGTATTTCCTGAAGTGGAAGGGATTTACAGATGCTGACAATACTTGGGAACCTGAAGAAAATTTAGATTGTCCAGAGTTAATTGAAGCATTTCTTAATTCTCAAAAAGCTGGTAAAGAAAAAGATGGTACAAAAAGAAAATCTTTATCTGACAGTGAATCTGATGATAGCAAATCAAAGAAGAAAAGAGATGCTGCTGATAATCCAAGAGGCTTTGCCAGAGGTCTTGATCCTGAACGAATAATTGGTGCCACGGACAGCAGTGGAGAATTAATGTTTCTCATGAAGTGGAAAGATTCAGATGAGGCAGACTTGGTGCTGGCAAAAGAGGCAAATATGAAGTGTCCTCAGATTGTAATTGCTTTTTATGAAGAGAGACTAACTTGGCATTCTTGTCCAGAAGATGAAGCTCAATAATTGTTTGCATTATTTTATATATATATATATATATAATCCGGGTCTTTGTTTTTTGATTTATTAGTGTGAAGAAATAACATTCTAATGAAAATCAAGTTCGATATGTTTGTTTTGAAGTAGTATTGGGGGAGTTGTTGGGGTTTTTTTGCATCTATAGCACTGGTTACTTTGAACAAATAAAAGCTTTCTGTAGTTGCTTCTTTTATCAGAAAAAAAGTATTTGAGACCATGGTATATTATCCCCCTGCATTAGAGAACACCTTTTCTAAATGTTGGGGGAAATCTTCATAGTCGTTACTCAGTCAGAATTTGTGTTTAACTCCTATATGCCTAAGGACCATTCTGGATTTTTTGTTTATTTAGGGGGTTTTTGTGTGTATACTTAAAATACATACATAAATGCTTTTTGTTTTTTAACATTCACCAAAACAAAAACAGCATTTATAACCATGGATAAGCCCGTGTTTCCGGAATGCTATCATTTTCAGCAACTTAAGAAATTAATCACTTAAAGTTAAACTGAAGTTTTTCCTGAAGCCTTAACCTTTCAGATTTTTAAATTGGACAATTTAAAAGCAGCCATATCAGAATCCGTATTCATATCTACAGTCATAAATGCAAGTTCACTTGCAAGATCCCTGAAAGGAAAATTTTATCACCACCGACAACCTCCCCACCCAAATGACAAAACTAGACAAGTCCTGGTGTGTTTTAATTAGGTAAGCAAAACTTAGTTAAATGGACATTTAAAGGTTCCTTCTAGTGAACCATTCCTTTTCAAGAAGTTGAAATCTCTGTGCTGTATTGACTAAAAGGTCATGATTCATGGAATGTCTAAGACTTTGTTCATGGAAACCTAATCATAATCAGATGGTTAGAGATGTTGGCAATTTAGCACCTGTTGGAATAAATGGGTGAACAGACTTTTATAATCCAAATTCTTAACCTGCATGTATTTTCTTTACCCCAACTCGTTCCTGACATGGAGGCTCAGTCTTCTCAGTATTTGAGTTACTGGTTCAGCAGAAACCAGGAAAAACAGTAACTTTGTAGTCAGAATGTTATCCAACTGTATATTGTTTACTTTATTGTAAATAAACATATGGTAAACAGTGGTCAATAAATAGTTTTATATTCCTTTAAAAAAAAAGAAAATTGGCAGAATTTGCTTGATTAGGAAATGTCAGTGAATTAGAGATACCAATTCTGATACGGGATTAAAAAGGGCTAGAATATGAAGAAATCCAAATCTTTACTTCCTCTTCTCAGACATAATGCGACTCAGGCTTTACTTTCTAAACTTCCTCCACCCTCAATTTTTTCATTTAAAGTTTAGCACACAGGGCGCCTGGGTGGCTCAGTTGGTTGGGCGACTGCCTTTGGCTCAGGTCATGATCCTGGAGTCCCGGGATCGAGTCCCGCATCGGGCTCCCCGCTCAGCAGGGAGTCTGCTTCTCCCTCTGACCCTCTTCCCTCTCGTGCTGTCTATCTCATTCTCTCTCTCTCAAATAAATCAATAAAATCTTTAAAAAATAAAATTTAGCAAACATTTATCATTGCCAGCTCTGTACCAAGCAATGTACTACACACTGGTGGTATGAGTTGAAGAATGATACTCCGTACCTGTAAAGATTCACAATTTAAAAATAAATACACATAATTTCAGTGTTATCCCATCCTAATCGCTTTTTCTTTGTCTCTTCTTTGCAAATAACTCCCTACAGTTTTGAAGTTAGGTACGCATTATCTAGGTTGCAAAAAATCATTTGGTTGTCTTTTTTTATCAACCGCTTTATAATAGTGTAAAAGGCCCTATATCTCAAGATTTTCGTTTCAACAAGAACATTAAATGCTTTTGATATAATGAGTTATGAATAGTGGTGTCCAATGGCCAAAAAGCAAACTAATTTAAAAATCATTTAAAAATCCGTATTTCATCTCTCCACTAAGTCATTTCAAATCACAATAACTATAGGGATAATAACATGACCCAATCACATATTTAAAAATTGACCCATCAATAGGTATTTATTGAATATTATCTTTACTAGAGGCCATAAAATTTTCAACCTGTAAAAGGAAAACTGTGAGCCTCCCACATGAGAAAACTACCCCTAGCCACCAGATTCCCAGATCCATAAATCAATAAACAGCTTACTCTCCATAATTGTCTGGAATAGACATAATAGTCTTTCTTTAATATTTTCATTAATCCAAGCATTATTTCATCCAAGTTCTTGAAATGTGATATATTTGGTGCCCAAATGGGGTGTCTTCTCTCGATCAGATGGGGGCCCCCAAATGTGGGGCCACAGTTGGGTGGAAGCCACTAGCACCAGCAGTTAAAGAATTCACGTGAAGCAGAATAAAGGAAATAGAAGGTTATTGAATCCACCGCAAGGGGCCAGGGGCAGGACAGCAGAGAGGCTGTCTGCAAGGCGGCAGTGGGTGGGGGCTGTGTTTAAAGGGGGAAGATGAGGAGGTATGGCAACATATGGAATGTTCCCTTTTTTGGGGAACTGTGCCCAGTTGTAAGAAGCCCATTGGTTAGTTAGGGCTATGGATATTTTGAGGTGGGTCCCCTGATGGGCTTGTCTGTATTTCGCCAGGTGGTCGATGTGCCCTTTCTACATTCCATTGCTCAAGCCTGTTTGCCTAAAAACAGCCTTTACATTAAATACTTTTTTTTGAATGTGATATATTCTTAAATTTGGTCTCCACAGGAGCCAGAATTAACTACAGACATCACTAAGCTTGCTTACATCCATATTTGACACCTTTCTTTCTTTTTTAGTTTTGTTTTTGTTTTGTTTTGTTTTTTGTTTTAGTAATCTCTATACCCAATGTGGGGCTCCAGGTCAGGACCCTGAGATCGAGGGTCACATGCTCTTCTGACTGTGCCAGCTGGGTGCCCCCATATATTGATACCTTTCGACAACACTGGGGAGGTAAATAAACAGTTGCCCCTGCTTTTCAAAGTATTACAAGATTTCTTTCATGCCCACAACTCTGAGAGATAAATGACCTAAAGATTTGTTTCTATCTTTACCAAATAAGACAGCAAGGGATTTAACTAAGAACATTGAAAATAATAAAGTTCTCTGACTTCTAGATCAGTGCTCTTTCCTACAATTCAGTTAAATCTGTCTGTTCAAATACTTGTGATTCATATAAAATCCATTCAAAGCAGTTATCCCTCATACCTCCAAGTTAATTGAGTTGAATATGCTATCCTTTGTATTTTTACTTAAAAAATAGTTTGATAATTATAGTCTGTAAGCAGACAAGGTTTCTTTTTTTTTTAAGATTTTATTTATTTATTCGAGAGAGAGAGAGTGAGCAAGAGAGAGAGAGAGAGAAAGCACCAGCCAGGGGAGGGGCAGAGAAGGAGACTCCCCGCTGAGCAGGGAGTCTGGGATCATGACCAGTCTGGGATCACGACCTGAGCCGAAGGCAGACACCTAACCGACTGAGCCACCAGGTGCCCCCAGGCAATATTTCTTAGTTTAAAACCAAACGGTGTCAACTACACTTCAACTTAAAAAAGGGGATTTGTGGGGATAAAACTGTAAAACCCAGCACCATACGGTACCCATGGGCTTTCAACACAACTCAAAATAAGAAATATTCTATACAACATGACCCAGAACATAGATATATATATACTTGCTGGTATAAAGGTTTTACAAAACTAAATATGATATACTCTGATATTTCCTGTTCTATTTCATTTCACATAATGCTGATAAGGACCACTGAATTGATTTCATGACCCATGGTTTGAACACCATTTTTCCCCTCTCACTGAATTAAGCAAATATGACTCTATACCATAAGCATATGTTACTATGATAAATTTATGTTGTTATAAACTTAAAAAGTCAGTTATTAACAGACAAACCAGAAAAATATCCATATTCAAAGATTTAATAGAGTAAAATTTAGCTGAAGGATCTAAATTTCTGTACCAAACCAGCTTCCCTTGTACAACCCTATTCAAAATCCTCATAGGTTTGTAAAAATTGACAAGGTGGTTCTAAAACTTGTTTGGAAATGCAAAGACCCTAGTAGAGCCAAAACAATACTAAAGTAGAAGAATGAAGTTAGAGGATACATGCTACCAAATTTCAAGATTTACCATAAAGCTACAGAAATTAAGACAATATGAACCTGATGTAAGAACAGACACAAATAGGGCACCTGGGTGGCTGAGTCATTAAGTGTCTGTCTTCGGCTCAGGTCACGAGCCCAGGGTCCCAGGATCGAGCCCCGCATCAGGCTCCCTGCTCGGCGGGAAGCCTGCTTCTCCCTCTCCCACTCCCCCCTGCTTGTTGTGTTCCTGCTCTCACTGTGTCTCTCTCCGTCAAATAAATAAATAAAATCTTTTAAAAAAGAAAAGAACAGACACAAATATATGCATAAATTGGATTGATGACAAAAGTGCCAGTGCAATTCAAGGAGGGAAAGGATTCTTTTTTCTCAGTAAATGTGCTGGAGCCATTGGACATTTGTTTTTTGTTCTTGTTATTGTTTTTTGTTGTTGTTTTTTTTAATGAACATTGAACCTACCTCACAACATACTCCAAAATTTATTCATATTCAGAATATATCACAGGTCCAAATGTAAAAGGTAAAGCAATAAAGCTTCTTTTTTTAATTAAAGATTATTTTTTAAAGATTTTATTTATTTATTTATTTGACAGAGAGACACACAATGAGAGAGGGAACACAAGCAGGGGGAGTGGGAGAGGGAGAAGAGGCTTCCCACTGAGCAGGGAGCCCGATGCGAGGCTTGATCCCAGGACCCTGGGATCATGACCTGAGCCGAAGGCAGACGCTTAACAACTGAGCCACCCAGGTGCCCCTTAATTAAAGATTTTATTTATTTATTCATCAGAGAGAGAGAGAGCATAAGCAGGGGGAGCAGCAGGCTCCCCACTGAGCAAGGAGCCCAACTCGGGACTAGATCCCAGGACCCCGGGATCCTAACCCAAGCGGAAGGCAGACGCTCAAACCAACTGAGCCACCCAGGCATCCCAGCAATAAAGCTTCTGCAAGGAAATATCAAATAACTTCACAAGTGTGGGGTAGGCAAAGATTTCTTAAACAGGATACAGTAAGCACTGAAAAATAAAGAAAAAATGGAAAAACTGCTTTTTAGTGAAGTGTGAAGGTGAGACATTACATTCATTTCCAAAGCTGCTGTTACAAATTACAACAAATTTAGTGACATAAAGCAACACTAATTTATTATCTTCGCAGCTCTGGAGGTCAGAACAGTCAGCTAAAATTAAGGTGTCGATAGGGCTTTGTTCCTTCTGGAGACTCCAGAGAATATGTTTCCTTGCTTTTCCAGGTTCTAGAAGCTACCTGCATTGTTTGGCTCATGGCTCCTTCTTCCACCTTCAAATCAGCAGCAGAGTGTCTTCAAATCTCTGACTTTCCTTCTATAAACACATTCTTCCTCTCTGACTCTGACCATCATTCTTCCTTATAAGGACCCTGTGACTACATACATCCCAGATGGATAATCCAGGATAATCTCCCCAGCTCAAGATCCTTAACTTGATTATGAGCCAAAGTCCTTTTTACCGTATAACGTAATATACTCATAGTTTCCAGGGATTTCCAGGGATACGGGGCGCCTGGGTGGCTCAGTCCGTTAAGCATCTGCCTTCGGCTCAGGTCATGATCCCAGGGTCCTGAGATCAAGTTCTATATCGGCTCCCTGCTCTGCAGGGAGTCTGCTTCTCCCTCTCCCTCTGCCCTTCCCCCCCACTTGTACTCTCTCTCTCAATCTCAAATAAATAAATAACATCTTAAAAAAATACTAGTAAGAAAGTGAAAAGATAAACCACAACATATACATTTGACAGAGGACTCATACCCAGGATATAAACTTTTTTTATTATTATGTTATGTTAATCACCATACATTACATCATTAGTTTTTGATGTAGTGTTCCATGATTCATTGTTTGTGTATAACACCCAGTGCTCCATGCAGAACGTGCCCTCCTTAATACTCATCACCAGGCTAACCCATCCCCCCACCCCCCCCAGGATATAATTCTTAAAAATTCCTCCAAGTCAATTAAAAAAAAAAACAATTCAATAAAAAATGGACAAAAGAAGACAACTACATTTCACAAAAGGCCAATACATATAGGAAAAGGTACTCAACTCATTATTCATCAAGGAAAGGCAAATTAAAGCCACACTGGGGGCGCCTGGGTGGCTCAGTCCATTCGTGTCTGCCTTCTGCTCAGGTCACGGTCTCAGGATCCTGGGATCCAGCCGGTGTGGGGCTCCCTGCTCAGTCGGAAGTCTACTTCTCCCTCTCCCTCTCCCTCTGCAGCGCCCCCTCCAAACTCATGTGCACACACTCCCTCTCTCTCAAACAAGTAAATAAAATCTTTGAAATAAATAAATAAGGCCATTCTAAGATAACACTGCACTCCACCAAGATGTAGTGTAAATTTTTTTTAATTTTATTTATTTACTTACTTAGAACGCGCTTGCGAGCATGTGCACACGTGTGCCCAAGCTGGAGCTGGGGGAGGGGCAGAGGGAAAGGGAGAAAGAATCCTAAGCAGCTCTGCCCTGAGCCAGGACCCTCACACGGAGCCGGATCTCATGACCCTAAGATCATGACCTGAGAGTAAATCAAAAGCCCCATACTTGGGGCGCCTGGCTGGCTCAGTCGTTAAGGTTCTGCCTTCGGCTCAGGTCATGATCCCAGCGTCCTGGGATCAAGCCCCGCGTCGGGCTCCCTGATCAGCGGAAAGCCTGCTTCTCCCTCTCCCTCTCCCACTCCCCCTGCTTGTGTTCCCTCTCTCGCTGTGTCTCTCTCTGTCAAGTACATAAAAAAAAAAAAAAAAAAAAAGCCCCATACTTAATGGACGGAGCGGCCCAGGAGCCCTGTAGTGTAAATTTTGTTTTTGTTTTTCTTAAGATTTTATTTATTTGAGAGAGAGAGAGAAATAGCCACAGAGATAGCAAGAGAGAGCACGAGCAGGGAGGAGAGGGAGAAGCGGACTACCCGCTGAGCAGGGAGCCCGATGCAGGGCTCAAGGCGGGGCTTCATCCCAGGACCCTGGGATCGTGACCTGGGCCGAAGGCAGACGCTTAACCCACTAAGCCACCCAGGCGCCCTGCAGTGTAAATTTTAAAAGACTGCACTACACACCCATTAGAATAGCTAAAACAAAATATCCTGACAATAGCAGACAATAGAATGAAGAATGATTGGACTCTCATACCTTACTAGCGGCAAACTGCTACAGCCCCTTTGGAAAGCAGTCTTCACAGTTTCTTATAAAGCCAAATATATACCTAATATATAACCTAGCAATCCTGCTTGTAGGTATTTACCCCAGAGAAATGAAAATGTATGTTCACACAAAAGCCACTGTTTGAATGTTTACAGTAGCTATATACACAATCATTAAAAGCTGGGAACAACACAAATGTCCTTCAACCAGCTATGGATAAACAAACAATAGAATACTATTCCGCAATAAAATGTAATAAACTATATATGCATACAAAGTCATGGGTGAATCTCAAATGCAATTTGCTAAGTGAAAGAAGACATACACACACACACCTACGTATTGTATTATTTCATTTATATGAAATTTTAGAAAAGGCAAAACTCCCGTGATAAAAATTAGATCAGACTTTGCCAGAGGCCAAATTCCAAACAGACACAAATAAACTTTTAGAGGTGATGGAAATGTTCTAGATCATGATTGTAGTGAGGGTTACATGACTAAATACACTTCTCAACCTTTATTGAATTGCACACTTACAATCAGTGAGTTTTATTGTAACTAAAGTATATCTAACTGAAGCTGACCCCAAAGAAAGTACAAGCAGAAGAAAAATCCCTTGCTTCAAATATTAAAGAACAGGGAAAACATTACATATTTTTGTTAGCTTTGATACAGGATAAAAAATCATCCAACCCAGAAAGATAGGAGACAACTTGTTTTTCCAAGTTATAAAGGTGACTAAATGGTGGAGAGTTAACATTAAAAATTGCAAGCAGACATGATGACACTAAGTTATGAACATCATGAAAACTTTTGGGTCCAGTTTCCCTCCCACAATGTACACTTTTATGCTATTTACTGATTTAGCGTATTTCTTATTTTTTAAGAGTTTTGGGGTTCGTTTTGTTTTGTTTTGTTTTGTTTTAAAGATTCTATTCATTGGGACGCCTGGGTGGCTCAGGTGGTTGAGCCTTCGGCTCAGGTCATGACCCTGGAGTCCCGGGATGGAGCCCCACATCAGGGAGTCTGCTTCTGCTTCTCCCTCTGACCCTCCTCCCTCTCAGGCTCTCTCTCTCTCTCTCAAATAAATAAATAAAATCTTTAAAAAAAAGATTCTATTCATTTATTTGTCAGAGAGAGAGTGAGCACAATCGGGGGAGCGGCAGGCAGAGGGAGAAGTAGGCTCCCCGCTGAGCAAGAAGCCCAACTCAGGACTCCATCCTAGGGCCCTGGGATCATGACCTGAGCCAAAGGCAGATGCTTAAACAACTGAGCCACCCAGGCGTCCCTGATTTAGTATTTTTCTGTGGGTTTTGTTTGAATACATTAAAATGAAATGTCTTTCAAAGAAATCCCAACAGAATAAAGAGTTAAGAGTGTTTATATTAAACCACATGGTGTATACTGAAGGCTCAAGCTGAAAATCAGACCTTATATATTTCATTTCGTGGATGTCTAGTCAAGATAATCAATTTGGTCATGAAAAACAATTTGTAATTGCAAATTCTGCACATATGCATGGGGATAAATGGAAATTTCATACATTCAACTTTGAAATAGCAGATTGCTGATAATCATAAAGACCTTACTTCAGAGGGGTTAAGAGATGTGCCAGGAAAGAATAATTTGGACTCTCTTGGTACAAGATTGCTTCTCGTGTTTTCTGGAATACAAGTGATACTGCCTACTTAGTGAACGTCAGACATCTGCACAGTTAATTCACAATATTGCATCCCAGGATCCTAAATTAGAATTGTGTGGTCAACAAACCAGAATATAGCCTAGAAATGTGGTATAATGGAAGGAAACCAGGAGTCAGGCAACCAGGCTTCTTCCCCCACCATCCCTCCTGTCTCCATCCACGACCACTATGTGACATGATCACATTCTCTACCAAAAAAAGTGTGTGTGTGTGTGTGTGTGTGCGTGCACGCGCGCGCACGCGCACGCGTGCGTGCTAGTCTGCTCAGGCTGCCAAAACAAAATGCCACACATTGAGTGGCTTAAACAACAAATTTTATTTTCTTACACTTCTGCAGGCTAGAAGTCCAAGATCAAAATGTCAGCAGATTTTGTGTCTCCCAAAGCCCCTCTCCTTGGCTTGCAGATGGTCATCTTCTCATTATGTCCTCATGTGGGACCTTTTCCCTGGTGTCGATGTCCTAATCTCGTCCTTTTTTTTTAATATTTATTTGAGAGAGAGAGGGAAAGGGAGCAGGGGGAGAGGAGAGAGAGAATCCCAAGCAGACTCCAGGTTGAGTGTGGAGCCCAGAGCGGGGCTCTATCCCATGACCCATAAGATCACCACGTGAGCCAAGACCAAGAGTCAGGACACTTAACCAACTGAGCCACCCTGGAACCCCCTAATCTTGTCTCTTGATAAGGACACCAGTCATACTAGATTAGGGTCATAGCTTATGACCTCATTTCATCTTAATTACCTAGTTAAAGGCCCTATCTAGGGGTGCCTGGGTGGCTCAGTCGGGGTTAAGCATCTGCTTTTGGCTCAGGTCATGATCCCAGGGTCCTGGGATTGAGCCCCAAGTCAGGCTCCCTGCTCAGTAAGCCTGCTTCTCCCTCTCCCTCTGCCTGCAGCTCCCCCTGCTTGGGCTCGCTCTCTCTCTCTCTCTCTGTCTGTCAAATAAATAAATAAAACCTTAAGAAAAAATAAATAAAGGCCCTATCTCCAAATACATTCACGTTTAAGGTACTTGAGGTTAGGATTTCAATATATGGACTTTGCAGGGGACATAATTCAGTTCATTACAGGTCATTCTAGGATTAACTGACATCCCAGGATTCTACAACCCTCCATTATCACCTCTCTGCTTCTTTTCAAACTAACAATACCATCCCGGAATCCTCAGAGAAGGAGGGTGAATAGAATGCTCTGTTTAAACAGTTTAGCAAGGCCCACACAAGATAGGAGGATTTTAGGAGATAGAATGAATTGTAAACCCTCCTTCAAATTTTATTATAATTGGTTGTAGAAATTCTTTTACACAGAGTCATCATATTTGTAGCACGCCAGACCCACAGGCTAGTTTTCGGGCAGGTCTGATTATTCCTTTAACGTGAGGGAAAGTCCTACCTTAGACACCTTAAGTCAAGCCACTTCACAGTGGCAGTGTCATTTTATTTTATTTTTTTAAAGATTTTATTTATTTATTTGAGAGACAGAGACAGAGAAAGAGAGAAAAGCAGACTTCCTACTGAGCGGAGAGCCCAACATGGGGCTCGATCCCAGGACGCTGAGATTATGACCTGAGCCAAAGGCAGACGCTTAACCAACTGAGCCACCCAGGCGCCCCGCCAGTCTTATTTTAGAGTGGAACAAGCTGTTATCATGAAATAATTAAAAATTAGCAGTGGCTAAAAACGCCAAGTTCCTGGAGTCCTGTGGGGAAAAATATACCCTTTAAGTGCAATCTCATGTTGTTTTTTCTTCTTTCCCAGAAGCTGTAATATTTCCAGCATGGCTTGAATGTATTAATCACTTGTTAATTTTGGAAGCTGCTGAATCAACACAACCTCCTCCACCTCTCATTTTCAACTTCAGTAAGACGCTGCGGGCCTTGGTGACAACAGAACTGTCCCCAGAACCGTTGACCCTACCAACAACAACAAGTACCTCACTCTTTCTTTTTTTTTTTTTAAAAGATTTATTTATTCATTTGACAGAGAGAGACACAGCGAGAGAGGGAACACAAGCAGGGGGAGTGGGAGAGGGAGAGGGAGAAGCAGGCTTCCTGCCGAGCAGGGAGCCCGATGCGGGGCTCGATCCCAGGACGCTGGGATCATGACCTGAGCCGAAGGCAGATGCCTAACGACCGAGCCACGCAGGCGCCCCACGTATCTCAATCTTTGAACCTAGCTGAGAACTGGATAATCGTGGCCCTTCCCTGAACTTTGTCCTCCAACCCTTCCAGTGGTTTTATAAATCCCTTAGTGCTGGAAATATCTAGAATGATTTCTCTTTTCCCTACAAATGAACAAAATAATATTTAAAAAGCTCTAAAGACAAATGGCAGCCCATGTAAAGTTAGTATATCTTTAGTTGGAAGTTACAGAAAACAAAACCCGAGGTAGCATAAGAAAGAAAAAGACAAAAGGGGAAAAGAGAAAAAGAAAAAATAAGTTCTCACTACGAGAATTCAGGCTCACTCACAGCACTCAAAACTTCCAATGCAGTCAGTCCTAAGAAAATACTTGTGCAAGTCATTGGGAAGGGCATCAGGAACCCAGGCAAGTATTCTCATTTAGTGCCCTGTATCTTTGCAAAGGTTTTGTTTTGTTTTTGCTACCCTTTGTAAATGGCGGAGATCAAGGCAAATTTGTGTCCCCAGTTTTTCATCTCCACCATTCAAGAAGCCAATCCTCCTCTCAAATCCCTCCGTTCCACATCCACATTCCTCAAAAAGAAAATCTGGTAAGAGCATTAGCACTGACAGCAATGCCCTGAGATTGGTGTGGGAAGTTTCCAGAGAGAGTAGATAATCAAAGGAAATAGAGTTTCAGGTGTTCACTGCAAGTGGGGAAACTTTTACAATACATATCTATGTGGCCTGGGTGCTACCTGTGTCATTGTGCAAGTTACTCATACACAAGAACATCTGGTTTCTCCCCAGGAGTTTATGCTGTTCCTGTTTGTTGTTGTCGTTTGTTTGTTTAATGACTTCTCCAAGCTAGTTCTGTAATGTCTGTATTCTTTGTCATTTGTAGCCACTGAGCTCACGGTCTCCTGGGCACAGGCACAACTCTGCATGGATTTGTGGTATTCTGGATTTCCAAAAATATACGTTGTGGTTTTTCAAAACCCTCTCTGGACATCTCATTCTCCAGATTTTCCTTAAAAAATTTTTTTCAAACTCTGTTTTCCCTATTATGGCCGCCACAGCCACTGCAATGGTAAACAGTTAAAAGTGGTTTTCAACAAATACATAGGATTGTTGGTGCTAAGTGAGTTCTGAGTCAAGTGAAAGCTAAGTCCTGAGAATGGGGCTTTTCCAGGGAGCTGCCAGCAAGGTCAAATAGCAGTAATTCTCTGGGCATCGGACTTTTGGGGGCTTTCCCAACCTGTTCTTCCCCATCCAGAGGCTGCTAGGATGATGCTTTCCAAAGTACTATGATTGTAAGACAGTTTGTCTTCCAGGCGACTGCAGAGCTAGGGAGAGAGGGATGGAAATAAGGCAAGTTCAAACAACACAAAGCTTACTGTTTTTACTGAGATTTAGCTGTTTTTCTTTTTCTTTTAAGATTTATTATTTGGGGCGCCGGGGTAGCTCAGATGGTTGAGCATCTGCCTTCGGATTAGTTCATGATCTCAGAGTCCTGGGATCGAGCCCCAAGTCAGGCTCCCTGCTCAGTGGGGAGTCTGCTTCTCCCTCTCCTTCTGCCACTGCCCCTGCTTGTGCTCTCTCTCTCTCAAATAAATAATAGATTGTATTTATTTATTTGAGAGAGAGCACACACAAGAGGGGGGAGGGGCAGGGAGAGAGAGAGAGAGAGAGAGAGAGAATCTCAAGCCAACTCCCACTGAGCCCAAGCCAGAAGCCTGACTTGGGGTTCAAGATCATGACCTGAGCCAAAATCAAGAACCTGAGGCTTAACCGACTGAGCCATCCAGGCGCCCCTCAGCTTTTTCCTTGAACCAATGCTCCTTTATTTCCACAGTTAATTTTTTTTAAGATTTTATTTATTTATTTAATTGACAGAGAGAGAGAGAGAGAGAGAGACAGCGAGAGAAGGAACACAAACAGGGGGAAGGGGAGAAGCAGGCTTCTGGCCGAGCAGGGAGCCCGACGCGGGGCTCGATCCCAGGACCCTGGGATCATGACCTGAGCCGAAGGCAGTCGCTTAACCAACTGAGCCACCCAGGCGCCCCTCCACAGTTAATTCTTTTTTAAAGATTTTATTTATTTTGGGGTGCCTGGGTGGCTCAATTTGTTAAGCATCTGTCTTCGGCTCAGGTCATGATGCCAGGGTCCTGGGATCGAACCCCCGCATCTGGCTCCCTGCTCAGTGGGGAAGGCTGCTTTTCCCCTCTCCCCCTGCTGCTCCCCCTGCTCAGGCTTTCTCTTGAGCTCTCTCCCACTATCTGTTGAATGGAGAAATAAAATCTTAAGAAAAAAAAAAAGCAACTGCAAACGCAAGAAAACTAGAAGTGACCACACATGCCCAGGGAAAGGCTCTGAAAGGACTTGAGAAGAATTTTAGTTTTACCTCAGGCTGATCCTCCCACAGACAGCCTACAACAATCAACAAACCCTAACAATAAACAAAAGCAATAACAAAAAACAGGAAACCCTGGGGACAGGGGAGAATCTGATATCCAGAGTTACCACATTATTAGATTCAAATGCCCAGTATTCCACAACAACAACCAAAAAATCACATGGCATACAAAAAACAGTAAATATGGACCAATGAAAAAAACAAAACAATAGCAAATATCACTCATAAAGATCTAATTAATGGCACATATACTAGAAAAAGATGTTAAAACAACTGTTTTTAAAGATGCTCAAAGAACTAAAGAAGGATGTGGAGAAAGTTAAGAAAGCATTGTGTGAACAAAATGAAAATATCAGTAAAGAAACAGAAAATCTAAAAAGAAACCAAAAACAACTCATTTGCATTTGCCTACTAGTTAATGATGTTAAGGATCATTTAATGTACTTATTGTCCATTTTCATATCTTTTTTAGAGAACTCTATTCAAGCTTTTTGCCCATATTAAAATCTGATTGTTTTTTTGTTGTTGGGTTGTGGGAACTAGTATTTCAAATCAGGGGGAAAAGATGGATTGTTCAATAATGGAGGGCAACTGGGTAAAATTCTATAAAAAATTTAAAAATTGTCAGGCGCCTGGGTGGCTCAGATGGTTAAGCGTCTGCCGTCGGCTCAGGTCATGGTCCCGGGGTCCTGGGATCGAGTCCTGCATCGGGCTCCCTGCTCCTTGGGAGCCTGCTTCTCCCTCTGCTTCTCTCTCTCTCTCTCTCTCTCCCTCTGTCTCTCATGAATAAAAAAATAAAATCTTAAAAAAAATTTAAAAATTGTCACAACTTTCCATGTTTGTTTCTTAAAGGGAAATAAAATATTTGGATGAAAATGCAGACCTTTTATGCACCGTAACCAGTCCCTCTACCCATCAAGGCAATCACTAGCATAGATTTATTGTTTCTCTTTTTATTGAAAAACAACTTTATATACTAAGTTGGTATAAACAATTTGTAATTCTGTTTTGTGTATTTTATATATTCTAAAAATTTATTTTTTCACGTAACATTATCTTCTCAAGATTCATAGAGTCTAGCGTAGTTTACTCCTTTTCGTTGCTATATGGTATTTCATCGTTCCTGCGTTCCATATTTCATTATGTACTCGCCATTTGAAGGTATTTTGGTTGTTTCAAACCGCTTAATACTACAAACGGCTCTCTGATGAGTATCCTTATATCTGTCCCCATGCACACACGGGTGAAAGTTTCCTAGAATTTATGCTAACAACAGAAATTGCTTCATTAATAGGTATGTGTATTTTCATTTTTGGTAGAAAATACCAAATTGGTCTCCATTAGGTTGTATCAGTTTACACTCTCATCAGGAGTGTATGAGATCTGGGTGTGTGGGTGGCTGAGTCGGTCAAGCGGCTGCGTTCAGCTCAGGTCCTGATCCCTGGGTCCTGGGATCCAACCTGGCGTCGGGCTCCTTGCTCAGCAGGGAGCCTGCTTCTCCCTCTGCCTGCCGCTCCCCCTGCTTGTGCTCTCTCTCTCTCTCTCTGTCAAATGAATAAATAAAATCTTACAAAAGAAGTTAAAAAAAGGGAATGTATGAGCGCTCTGTATGTTCATATTCTCATCAGCATTTTATATTGTCAGACATAAGATCATTAGCAGGACTGAGGAATAAAAAGTGGTATATCATTGTTGTTTTAATCTGCATTTCCCTGATTATTATAGAGCTTATCTTCCCATTTGTGTTTTTGACCATTTGTTATTCCTCTTCTGCTGTGTGCTAGTCTTTTCCCTGACCCATTTTTCTATGGAGTTTTTTGTCCTTTGGTTTTAATTAACTGTAAGAATTCTTCATTCTGTACAAAAGGTTTTTTTGTCTATTACAGATTGCTTCAGTTAGAAATTCCATTTTGCTTCAAGCAATAAAACCCTACGGAAAGACAAATGTCTATATTTTTCTTGGATCAGATTTTGCACAGACCGTACCAGGCCGGTGCCGTTGTTCATGAAGCTACCAAGGACCGCGGCTCCTCTTCCCTTTCAGTTTTCACCAACTTGGTACATGGCTTTCATCACTGTGGGACAAGGCAGCTGCTATACTTCCATCTATTTCAGCATTTCAAGGATAAGAAGGATGCAAGTAAAAGGCAAAGGCTAAAAAGGGCAAAGGGGTGCTCCAGCTAAATCTTTACGCATTAAACACCTTCACGGAATCTTGCCATTTGCAATGATGTGGATGGAACTAAAGGGTATTATGCTGAGCGAAATAAGTCAATCAGAGAAAGACGTGTATCATATGATCTCACTGATAGGAGGAATTCTTAATCTCAGGAAACAAACAGGGTTGCTGGAGTGGTGGGGGGTGGGAGGGATGGGGAGGCTGGCCGATGGACACTGGGGAGGGTGTGTGCTGTGGTGAGCGCTGTGAATTGTGTAAGACTGATGAATCACAGACCTGTACCCCTGAAACAAATAATACATTATATGTTAAAAGAAAAGTAGATAGTAGGAGGGGAAAAGGGAAGGGGTGGAAATCGGAGGGGGAGACGAACCGTAAGAGACTACGGACTCTGAGAAACAAACCGAGGGTTCTAGAGAGGAGGGGGTGGGTGTTATTAAGTATTGCAACTTATACCACTCATGCATACAATTTGAATTTTTTTTAAAGATTTTATTTATTTATTTGAGAGAGACAGAGAGCACGAGCAGGGGGAAGGGGCAGAGGGAGAGGGAGAAGCAGACTTCCTGCTGAGCAGGGAGCCCGACATGGGACTCGATCCCAGGACCCCGGGACCATGACCCAAGCTGAAGGTTGATGCTTAGCTGGATGAGCCACCCAAGCACCCCACAATTTGAAATTTTTAACATAAAAAAAGTTATATATACACTAGGGACATATATGAAGACTAATTTTCAATGGAATTGTTGTGTCCAAAATTACAGAGGTAGGAAGTGAGAAATGTCTTTTTTGTTTTTTAAGATTTTATTTATTTATTTGTCGGAGAGCACAATCGGGGAGCGGCAGGCAGAGGGAGAAGCAGACTCCCTGCTGAGCAGGGAGCCCCACACAGGACTCGGTCCCAAGACCCCGGGATCATGACCTGAGCTGAAGGCAGATGCCTAACCTACTGAGCCACCCAGGTGTCCCGAGAAATTGCTTTTATCTTGGATTAATTCTTTTTCTACCACAGCACACACTGGTTGATTTTAGCCAAACTTCCTTATTCATCAAGAAATTGAAATTTGGCCAAGAAAATTGAGTTTCTTTCTTCTTTTTAAAAATGTTTTATTTATTTATTTATTTGAGAGAAACAGAGATAATGAGAGAGAGCAGGAATGGGAAGAAGGGGGAGAAGCCGACTCCCTGCTGAGCAGGGAGCCCGACTGGGGGCTTGATCCCAGGACTCTGGGATCACGACCTAAGCCGAAGGCAGACGCTCAACCAACTGAGCACCCAGGCGCCCCGAGGAGTTGAATTTCTTAATATGGAAGTTCCGTTAAGCAGAGTGTACATTTAACTTTTTCATTTATGCTAGTCAGTTTGGTTTGTCACAATCTTTGAATAAAAAATACATTATTATAGTTGCATAATGCAGTTATTCTATATTTTCACGTATTGCTCTTTTTAAATGACATTTGCCAGTTATTTTAATAACACCTACGGCCTGTGTGTTCATTTATTCTTTTATTTACTGGACTATGTTAGGCATTGTTATTTAAGTGTAAAAATCTGAGTTTTTTTAAATCAAAAGAGTATAGCAACTACCAGAGCCATAACGTTTGTTTCTGTAAGACAAAAATAAAAGGTTATCTGAACTATTGATGAAATATTTAAAAATCACTATTGGTATAGCTCAGCTGATTTCTAGCCTTAGATTGTCGATTGTATTCTCCAGTGATCTGTATTTAATATGTTTCCAATAGGTTCATTTCAGCCAACAAATGAAATGATGCTCAAATTCTATGGCTTCTATAAGCAGGCAACTGAAGGACCCTGTCCCTGTAAACTTTCAAGGCCTGGATTCTGGGATCCTATTGGAAGATACAAATGGTAATTTCACATAGAGAGCTATGAAAGGGATTTTATGTTAGTGACATAATTATCATATGACTTATTTGTGTGGTTATGTATTAGTCTGAGCAGAAGTGTTCTAACGTACTAGATCCAATTTTTATCTTCCATGTGCTTTTAACACAATTTCATACAAATAGAAAAGTCTTGGGGAAGAGAAGAAGATAAAACCAAAAGGTGTATCAAAGATTAAAAAATATCATTTTCAGTTAGTCTTTCCTTTGATAGAGTTTTTTTCATTTATCGTAAGAAGAGCAACTCCCAAAATCAGTTAAACAAACAAACTCTTCTGCCTCTTGTACCTACCAAGAAAAATAATGACTTTACTTGCCAAGGGACACTGTTTGCCTTGAGCCTTTAGACGATAACTAGGCGTATGACTAAGGGACTGCTGTGCTAACTTTTTATCTAGGCTGTGTTCCTCCTGTCCCACTGTACTTGAATAGAAATTTGATTTTTAATATCCTTAAGAAAATCATAAAATAGCCGGAGATACCTCTGTAACATAGACTGTACGTTATGAACAGAGTATGCTAATTGGTGAAGCGTGTCTTAAGAGCCACACATTTTGATGGCTTAATATCTTTCTTTTTTTTTAATTCCATTTATGTATTTGAGAGAGAGAGAGAGAGAGAGCACATGCAGGGTGAGGGGCAGAGAGAGAAGCAAGACTCCCTGCTGAGCAGGGAGCCCGATGCAGGGCTTGATCCTAGGTCTCCGGGATCATGACCTGAGCTGAAGGCAGATGCCCAACTGACTGAGCCACACAGGTGCCCAATGGCTAAATTTCTTTACACTGCATTGGAAGTCCTTAAACTCTTTTGAGGATTTCTTAGTACTGTACTTTCCTCTAAGTTCTTTATGAATAGTCATAGATAATAGGTCAAATGTAATAGCAGTATGTTACCTAATCTGTTTTAGGAAAGTTGATTTACTTTATGATTTTTCCTCAGAAATGACCATTGGTTGATTTAAACTGCTTCTGGAAAAAATATGTAAAAAGAAAGGTTTTCATTTTAGGCAAAAATTTCAAAGGACTCTTCTCATCATCTAGGGGTTTAAAAATGTCCTCTGCCTCACATTTTTGGTTTTTTAGAAGTAGGAAACCACTTGTATTTTTTGAGTGTATAAGTTAGACTCCTGTTTAAATTAATGGAAACTTTTAAGCAAAACTTCTGTTCATTTAAAACATGGCTGTGATAGTTCATTTCATGTAGAGTTCTAAAATGTTCATTTATGTCACTGTTCTTTATAATATAAAATTTTTGAAGAGTTCCTAGCAAATATTTTTCAACAGTCTATAGTGTCTGCTCTATACTATATATAATATAGTCTCTGTAATCTATAGTCTATAATCTATAGATGGGCTGTGTATTTACTAGTTTTAAATACTATTCAATTTGACAGTTTACTCTGATCCTTTTCTTTAAGATGGTACATTTAAAGTGATCCTTTGAGAGCATAATATCTTTGTGTAGGCTTTAAGTAGAGAGCCCGATTTAAATTGATGACCCTATAGCATTGACTACAAATTGTATTCTGAGCCATTGGAAAACGTGTCTTTTTGTTATTTGGATATTCTCATTTCTAGGAATGCTTGGAGTTCATTGGGTGATATGACCAAAGAGGAAGCCATGATTGCATATGTTGAAGAAATAAAAAAGGTAGGGGAAATAATTCACAGCAGAAAATGAAAATATTCATGGGGCACCTGGGTGGCTCAGTTGGTTAAGCATCTGATTCTTGATCTCAGCTCAGATCTTGATCTCAGGATCACGAGTTAAAGAAAAAAGGAAGAAAATGAAAATATTCAGAACAGCTCTAATTTAATTTGTTATCAAGCAAATTAGCTGCTTTGTTTTAAGGAACAAAGAGATTATAATATATTAGGATATAACATCTAAGTTATTGAATTCATTAGTGCTTTATCTGTCTCCTCAATGTTCATCTTAAGGTCAATGTTTTTTCCTTAAGATCACATTGTAGTGATGTGATTTTTCTTTTTTTTCCATCTTCTCTCTCTTTCTCCGTTGTCAACTTCTTCAGAAAGTTTGGAAATAGGAATCTTTTGAAGTACTGAAATCCCTTTCTCAGGAATCTGGGAAGTACCTGGGCTGTCTTGAAACCATTTCTGCTTTGGAACTTTTTACTTAGGAGAAATAGTTAACAACCCTGCCCCTCAGTGTTCTCATCAAGTTTGACCCACAAATTGAGATATTCCTATCACAGGACTTCTTAGTAACAAGCCTTTTTCTGTGAATGCAGAGATCCTTCAGAAGCAGAATAAGAGAAGGATTCTTTTAATGTCTCATAATTAAGAGGGAGAGCATTCCTTACTGTTGTCTGTTCAAGGGATTGTTTTGAGGAGCAAATTTATGAAGAAATCTTGGATTTTAAAGATACTCTTAGTGTCTTTTTATAAAGCACCGTTTCTATTTTGGAACTGGATCAGAAATTGTGAAATTTAGGTCTGTTTGATAATCTTAAATAAATTATCTGTGAACATAAAGAAAACCCGTAAAAAGGAATACTTCTTTTGCCAGATTGTTTGGCAGTGTTAATTTCTAGAAGTCATTTCTATTTGGTTGATTGAGCTTCATTTGTTTTGTTTTATTTTGTTTTCTTCTACACTGCTCAAAGTTGTGCCCTTTGTTAAATTTTCGCAGTTTATTTACTTAGTGGACCTGGTTTATCTATAACAGAAGGCAGAGTTTAGTCCTTTTGGCTGTTAACTATATCAGTAGCAAAATAACAAAGGCGCCTTTCAAAAGCAGAGAGAGCAACTCTGGCTCCCTTTTTGATTTGGTAACTATTCCTTTTCTTTCTTTAAATATCATTCTAATTTTTAGGACACACTTCTATCATGTAAAGTTGAATTGACACATTGGGTCAAATTTTCCCATTTTCCCTATACGATTTGTTTAATTAATGATGTACCACAGTTTAAAGTGGGAGGGAGATGGATTTAAACTGTAACTGCTGCCGTTTAGTTGTCTTAAGATACTTCAACTGTGCCTGTAGATTTCCGTAACTGCTTCTCTAATTGAAAGGATACGCCAGCTATTTCCATTCAGACTTTTAAAATTTCATTTTTTATATGGTGAATATAATAAAATTTATAGTAAACTTTTAGAGATAAATCTAGGAATGTTAGGATACCCCTCAATTGAAAATTTGATTAGTTTTTGAAAGTATTTTCAGAGAATTGCTTTTGTGGACATCAGCAGATAAAATTGTATGCTTTTAAATAAGGATGTTTCAGGGGGTCCGAGGCACCTGGCTGGCTCAGTTGGTAGGGTATGCAACTCCTGATCTCAGGGTTGTGAGTTCGAGCCCCATGCTGGGTATAGAGATTACTTAAAAATATACATATGTATTAAATAATGGTGTGGGGTAGTACATTGTCCCAAAGATTTGATCACTGAATTTGGGGCATTTTTTATTTTTTTAAAGATTTTATCTATTTATTTATTTATTTATTTGAGAGAGAGAGGGAGAGGCAGAGGGAGAGGGAGAAGCAGGCTGAGCAGGGAGCCCGATGCTGCGCTAGATCCCAGGAGCCAAAGGCAGACACTTAACCGGTTGAGCCACCTGGGTGCCCCGGGACTTTTCCTAATTGCAATAATTTACTAATTGAACCCGTTTTTATTTTTTTATTTTTATTTTTTATTTATTATTATTATTTTTTAAAGATTTTATTTATTTATTTGACAGAGATAGAGAGAGGGAGAGCACAAGCAGGTGGAGTGGCAGGCAGAGGGAGAGGCAGAAGCAGGCTCCCCGCCGAGGAAGGAGCCTTGACGTGGGGCTCGATTCCAGGACCCTGGGATCGTGACCTGAGCCGAAGGCAGCCGCTCAACCGACTGAGCCACCCAGGCGCCCCTTGAACCAGTTTTTAAATTATATTTGTAAATATGGTCCACTGTGCTATTGCTCTTTAGAATTACTTTTTTAGTATACATTTCATTCTGTGCTTTTGCCTTCAAATGTTTAAGGAACTTATCAATTTAATTTATATCTTTTAATAGGTAATATTTTGTGGAAAATTGCTTTTTGTATTTTATAAACTGTCCAGTGAAATATCACTGAAAAAGTTGCTGGAATCAAAAATTCTTTTAAAATAATTTAATAGGATTTTAGCTTTGAGAGAACAGAATAATGTGGTTTGTGGGAAATAATCCATACTTCTTTAAATAAAGTTAATTTTGATTCATAATCAAAAGGAAATATAAAATTTTATTTTCTGTACGAACTTTACAGGCTATCTTTTTTTGTTTTTGTTTTAAAGATTTTTATTTTTAAGGACCTCTACACCCAGTGTGGGGCTCGAAATTACAACCCCAAAATCAAGAGTCGCATGTTCTACCGACTGAGCCAGCCAGCCGCCCCCCAATTTTATAGGCTTTCTTAATGAGGATTTCTGGAGAATTCAGCCAGACCTTGAAAAATATGCAGTATGTCTGTTGGATTTAAAGAGAGATCGGTATACTCAACTCTGGCTGCCCATTGAAATCACTAGGGTGATTTTGTTTAAAAAAAAAAAAAATGCCCCAGCATAACCCCAGACTAATTATTTCAGGATTTCTAAGAGGATGGGATAATCGCTATACTGAAGGGAGGATTAGAACAGACTCTCACAAAAGATGGAACCTGAAAGCTACCATGGGTGAGGGTCTGGTCGGTAGGTCTACAAGTGCAGAACATTGGCGTTCTCTTTTTAAAGCTTGACTGATAATAACCATCTTTTGGAGATTTAGAGAAAAACCAGAATGCTAATTTCTTTTTTTTTTTTCTTCCCCAGAGCGCTAATTCCTTAAGTTACAGTGGGTGTTACACTCTTCTACTGCACAACAGGCTCAGGATTGAGATATAAGACACTCCTCAAAATGCCAGAGGCACTTGAGAAACTGTAAGATTGTCTACTGAACAGAGTGTAGAACACTGGAGATTTGGATGACATTAAAAGATGTGTTCATCTGACCAAAAAAACAAAAAACAAAAAACAAAAAAACTGAGGAATTTCATCTTTGCTTGCTTTACAATACAGCATATCTGTACCTTTGATAGGATATTTTCATCATACAGAATTGATGTTTCGTACCAAGGAAATGTGCTAGAGAAACCTAGAAAAATTATTGTGCTTTGGATGCTGTTTTTCGAGTCCCTGCGGTTCACCAAATAGTCTTCATTTGGATAGGTTACAATCCAATTGACTTGATTTAGTTCACCTATACTGTAAATAAAATCTTCTCTGGGGTTAAGGAGTAGTTACCTAGACTGAGATTTGGCTGGCATAGTTCATTCTGTATAATCTCTCAACACACCCCCGCCTTGTGTATTAAATTCCTTGTATGTGCTAGATGCTGGGAATACAGGAGTGATGAAAAACAGATGAAGGCCTTGTTCCACTGAGGTTACATTGTATTGCGAAAGATAGGCAGTAAGCAAACAATAAAGCAGGGAGAGTGACGGAGGAGTCTGAGGTGGTTCTTAATTTTAAAGATACAAGTGGCCACTTTAAAACTGTGTGTAAGCTGAAAAATATGCAAAAGTGATAGAGGATTTTGGTTGCTTTAAGTAATAAATGTGTTCATCTTAGTAATAAAAGTAATATATGTAAATGAAAAAATCCAAACATCAAAAAAAAGTATAAAATGAAAAGTGAGTCTTCCCTATTCCTCCGTTTTAATTGTTTAAGTGATAATTACTTTTAAATCTGTTTTGTAGATTGATTCAGAAAACACATATATGTAGCTATATCTTCTTATTTAAAAGAGAAAAAAACTAATGATGGTATCATACTACTACTGTTCACTAACTACCTTTGGCCTGTAAAAAAAAAAAATCCAGATGTTTTCCCAGCAGCGTGCACGAAGCTAACCTTAGTCTTTTTTTTTAATTCTTATTTTTTTAAAGGTTTTATTTATTTATTCATGAGAGACAGAATGAGAGAGAGGCAGAGGGAGAAGCAGGCTCCCCACGGAGCAGGGAGCCCGATGTGGGATTCGATCCCAGGACCCTGGGATCACGACCTGAGCTGAAGGCAGACGCTTAACCAACTGAGCCACCCAGGCGCCCTAACCTTATTCTTTTTAAATATCTACAAAATATGTCCTATATGGAAATATTTTCTTTTATCAGTTACCAGTTGATGGCTATTTATTTGAATGCCTTTTCAGTTAGTTTACCTTGCTCTTTAAATTTGATGATTCTAAATTGGCCCATAGGTGTGAAGGTGACTGAAAGTGTTGACCATTTCCTACTTCCCTTTTGTGCCCTTTTAGAAACACTACCTTAAAGAACAGACAAATAATTTTACTCTAACCCCAGAATTTTCTGTTGTATTTAACATTAGTGCCCTTAGTTTTTAACGCACAATTTAGAGGTTATTGTGTAAAATTTTAAAAGAAGCCTATGTAAAACACAGTCTTCAAAATGAAGACACTTTTAAATCCTGAATATACTTGAAACTTTTCTAGAAGAGTGTACACTTTAAGTATGTAATTGATATAGATACTTTGGGGAATCTATAAATGAACATCAGATCTCAAAAATATTACTAAATAAATTGTAAATATTATATTATTTGGTACTAGTGTATATGAGATTAGTAGTTTGTGATTTCACAAGATTTGTTTCTTTTGATTACAGATTCTTGAAACTATGCCTATGACTGAGAACGTTGAAGAGTTGTTACATGTCATAGGTCCTTTTTATGAAATTGTAGAAAACAAAAAGAGTGGCAGAACTTCTGATTTAACCTCAGGTTGGACTGTCTTACCTTGTTTTTAATCCAGCAACTGATATATTATGCATGCATTAATATTTATATGTCTAATTTTTTTTTTACTTTCACATGCCAGTCCGACTGGAGAAAATCTCTAAATACTTAGAAGGTAGGAATAATGACAACCATGTAAACATTTTGTTTAAAATTTACATGCCAAAAGATTTTTCACAAATTTATATACCTTATAAGCTTGTCACTCAAGAGTTTTCATTCCACACAAAAATACATTGCATAAAGTTAAAAAATATTATAAATGCTTAAGTTTTAACCCTTCAATTATTAAAACATGACAGGTGGCTCGCTAAATATATACAGAATTGTAACAGAATTCATGATTTTATTTTGATAGATCATACTTTCTGATTTGCTTTCTGGATTAGATTAACAGTGCCATGGCTAAAATGGTTTTCTAGCTAATTTTAACATGGAAATGTTTATAGTATGGTTTAACTACATAGTGTAGTAACCTAAAACAAGACATCAGTGAATTCACTTAGCTTGGACTTTGTTTTTAGATTCTAATTTCGTGTTCTCAGGAAAGAATTGAACGACCTATCTTTTACATACTAGCAGGAGTTGAATAATAGGCAAGTTTGCTGGCATTAACTGTAAACATTTGCTCTTTAAATTTTTTTTTTTTTAGAAAGCAGAGTGAAATGAGCCTGTAAGAATTACTTCAAATGAAAATTATATATGTTTTATTTTTCTGGCATCCCTATTTACAAGGTATCTTTTACTAATTGGCAGAAATTAGGGGTTTGCAAACAGTTACCTCCCTGTCTGTCATAAGATCTACAGTTTGTGTCTGCAATAGTAACTGACATGCTCACTGAGCATAACGCTCATATAACCACATCCTCCATAGCTGACTTGCCTAAAGGAATCAAATTTTAACAAATAATCTTCCATATAATTCATGCTCGTCAATGCAGAAAAAATATTAAGTATTTCCTCTGTGTGAAGCATGTTTCTAGGATTCAGAGGAGAATAAATCTGGATCTGTTTTTAGTTGTATTTAAGCTGGCCCGGAGGGAAATGTTTAAACAACTAATTGTAAAGACAAGGAAAAATGAATAATGATAACAAAGGCTCAGGTCCATAATCCCTAAGCTATAATTTAAAAAATTCAAAAAGCTCGATAAATCAGATTTTTTTTTTGTAACTCATTTGAGAGCAAAACATTTACTTTAGGCAACCAAAATCCTCTATCAGTTTTGCACATTTTTCGGCTTATACACAGTTTTAATGTGGCCACTTGTATCTTTAAAATTAAGAGCTGAACGTGAACTAATTGAGCAGCAGACCCTGACCTGAAATGACATGAGGCTATTTTAAATCTTTATTCAGTGTGACTATTCATATTTGTTGCTGTCAAAACTTTATTTATTATTGTTTTTTAGTGGGAGCTGCCTTAGACTCTGTTGAAGGTGTTACATAATATATAGTACCTATAGTATATGACCTTTGCAAAATTAGAAAACTGGATTTTAAATCATATCTGGATCCAAGGGTTATAAGGGATGTGGACCTATACCATAATTTATTTAACCTGTAACATTCTAAGGGAAGGTTGAGTTTTTTATTTTAATTTCAGTAGAGTTAACATACAGTTTTATATTTGTTTCCTCTTCTAATCTTCAAAAAATGCTGCTGAAAGTAACCCTGTACAAATGTCATTTAATATATGGGTAGGTATATCTGTAAGAAATAATATTAGAAATCTAATAGCCAAGGTCAAAGTATATGGGTGTTTCATAGTTTGCAATCTTGACCTTTTTTTTTTTTAACAGAGAGTGGTATTAAAAGTAGCCACTTAGGCCCAGTAGAACAGATGTATCTGTGTCATACAGGCTTTTTCATAGTATACGTACATAGTTTTGAAATCAGGAAGTATGAACTGTCCAACTTTGTCCTTTTTCAGGATTGTTTTGACCATCCTGGATCCTTTGCATTTCCATTTGAATTACAGAATCAGCTTGTCATTTTTTTGCAGAAAGGGTCACCTGGGATGCTGATAGGGATTGCAACGAATTGTAGGTCATTTTGAGGAGTATTGTCATCACAACAGTATTGTCTTCCAATCCATTTGTTTAGTTTTTTAATTTCTTTCGGCAATGTTTTGTCATTTGCAGTATAAAATTCTTACACCTTCTTTTGTCAAGTGTACTGCTGAGCATTTTATTCTTTCTGCTGCTATTATAGATTATTTTCTAATTTCATTTTTGGACTGTTCACTGTTAGATTGTAGAAATACAATCTGTTTTTTTTTGTTTGTTTGTTTCTTTTTTGTTTTGTTTATTGATCTTGTATCCTGCAGTCTCACTGAACCCTTTGTTAGTTCTAATAGGGTTTTTTTGTAGATTCCTTAGGATTTCATGTATACAAGAGCATGTCATTTGCAAACAGAGGCCATTTTACTTTTTCCTTTTCAATCTGGATGCCTTTTACTTATTTTTCTTATCTAATTGCCATGGCAAGAACTTCCAGTACCATACTAAATAGAAATGGCAAAAGCAGACCTCTTTGTTTTCTTCCTTATTTTAGGAGCGAAAAACATTCAGTCATTTAACATTAATTATGAGGCTCGTTGTGAACTTTTGTAGATGCCCTTTATCAGATTGAGGAAATTCTCTTGTATGTTTAATTTCTTCAGCATTATTATCATGAAAGTATTTGATTTTTGTCAATGCTTTATCTGCATCTATTGTGATAATCATGTGGCTTTTGTCCTTTATTCTGTTAGTGTGGTGTATTACATTAACTGATTTTTGGATGTTGAGTAGGGCCTGCTAGTAATTCTCTGGGCTTTCTACACTTCTCATCACAGAACTGCTGTGATGCTGCTTTTGCTGCCCTCAAGTAGTTTTGCTACAACCATTCGTTTGATGGGGGCTTAAGGGGTTCCCTGTTGCTTAGTTTTGTTGAAGATGTCCATGACTGGTGGGCATTTTCGTTTCTTTGGTTTTTTTTGTGTGGTTTTGTTTTTTTGGTTAGTTTTTTTTCTTGTTTTCAGGTTTTTTGTTCTTTTGCTTGTTTGTTTCTTTTTTTTTTCTTAGTCTTGCTTTTTCTGGTTGTCAGGGAGAGAACAAGGAGATTCATAAACTATGATGCTGCATGGTTTTCTAAAAGAGAGTAGAACACAATGGCAATGGTAGAGTTGAGTTCTTACTCTTTTGTTCCTGTTTAAGATGTATGGAGATTTTGAAATTTAATATGTTGTTTGGGATGTAGGGAAGCATCCAAAATGCATTTGAGTAAGTGAAAATGAGCCCAAAAGTTTATGGAGGGAGACCACTCTTTTTGGCCAGTAGCCATGTAGGAGGCCTTTATTATCTTAAAGAGTGATGGAAATGTAATTCCCTTATATCTCAAAATGAGGTCCAGTCACCAACAGCATTGGCATCACAGGGGAGCTTTACGGAAATGCAGAATCTTACATCACTCCAGACTTACAGATTCAGAATCTGCATTTTAACTGGATCTCAGGGGATTCCTGTGCATGTTAATGTTTGAGAAGTTCTGACGTATTTACCCTCAAAATTTGACTGGCCAGTAGGACAATGTATGTGCCTTTTTAAGTGATTGATCACATTAACTGATGCTTTAAAAAAACGGTAAATATAAAATCTTAAAGGTAATAAAAGGATGAAAGAACTTTAAAATGTAGTTCCATTATAATATTGATGAGATTGTTATATTTGTTTTCAGTATGCTAGCATATAGCAACTGTCTCTTCATTTACTGTGTATAAAGAAGATCATTCATCTCTAACTTTACTATTTTGATTGATAATTAACTTAAAAATAACATTCTCTGTCTTGTTTAGAAAGGATTTAAGATAGCTTTGTCATTTTTGTTGTAAACTGATACTTGAAGAAGTTTATTTATGTAATATATGTATACTTATAGTCAAAGAAAAGAATAAGAAAAATTTTAAGTTTTAGCCAAATGATTTTATTATTTGTAAATTACAGCCATATTGTATGTTATAGCACTAGTGATTAAGTGATCATTTCATATTTTAGATCTTGGTAATGTTCTAACTTCTGCTCCAAATACCAAAACTGTTAATGGTAAAGCTGAAAGCAGTGATAGTAGAGCTGAGTCTGAGGAAGTAGAGGCCCAAGAAGAAGTGAAAGGAGCAGAACAAAGTGATAATGGTAATCCTTGGATGATGAGCTAATAATTTAACATTAAAGTAAATAAAGTATGGGGGCACCTGGGTGGCTCAGTCGGTGGAGCATCTGCCTTCAGCGCAGGTCATGATCCCGAGGTCCTGGGACTGAGCCCCGCATCGGGCTCCCTGCTCTGCAGGGAGCCTGCTTCTCCCTCTCCCTCTGCCATCCCCCCGCCCCCCCCGCCCCTTGTGCTCTCTGGCTCTCTCTATCTCTCTGTCGAATAAATAAATAAAATCTTTAAAAGGAATAAAATAAAGTAAATAAAATATGGAGCGGTTTGGGCTGATTTGGTGTTGTATGAGAATAGTGTGTATGGTGGGATGTGGGCTAATGACCTTATAACCAAGTTTTTTGCGGGCCAAAAGTATGGGAACAGTCAACTTTGTGCATAGATAGAATAGATGGAATTGAACACTAACAAGAATAGACCACTTCTCCAAATGTAATGCCTGAAATGCTGCATTAGAAATGTATTCATTTTGGGCGCCTGGGTGGCTCAGTTGGTTAAGCAACTGCCTTCAGCTCGGGTCATGATCCTGGAGTCCCGGGATCGAGTTCCGCATCGGGCTCCCTGCTCAGTGAGGAGTCTGCTTCTCCCTCTGACCCTCTTCCCTCTCGTGCTCTCTATCTCTCATTCTCTCCCTCTCAAATAAATAAATGAAATCTTAAAAAAAAAGAAAGAAATGTATTCATTTTATGGAGCGCCTGGCTGACTCAGTCAGTAGAGCATGCGACTGTTGATCTCAGAGTCGTGAGTTCAAGTCCCATGTTGAGCACAGAATTTACTTAAACAAAAGAAGAAATGTATTCATTTTAGGTATTGTTCCACATATGACTATGCATATGTTACCAAGGAGAGGAGACAGGTTAAACTCTCAGACCTTATCAAGAATAGAATGGAATCTAGAGAATTGGATTGATGAAGAGGGGACATTGGAGTCATGGGGTACTGCACAGGGGGGTGGGGTGGGCGGCTTGTTAGTAAGAGTACCAGTGATTCTTGGGAAGACTATTTGAGAAAGGGGAGGCAGGAAGACACTAAAACAAATGGCACAACTTAGTTTTGCTTTTACTCTCTAGAAAGATATGACAAATAATACCTTCTTTGAAGGATATTTTTATTGACTGTGTGGACCCCTTTGTACTGCTGGGTCTTGTAAGGCAGTTTGCCTATGCTTGAGAGAGTGTAAAGACCTTAAGAGGTTATCTTTTATTTATTTATTTATTTATATATTTTTAATGATTTTATCTATTTATTTGACAGAGAGAGAGAGAGACCGCGAGAGAGGGAACCACAAGCAAGGGGAGTGGGAGAGGGAGAGGGAGAAGCAGGCTTCCCGCCGAGCCGGGAGCCCGATGCAAGGCTCAATCCCAGGACCCTGGGATCATGACCTGAGCTGAAGGCAGCCGCTTAACCAACTGAGCCACCCAGGTGCCCCCGCGAGGTTATCTTTTAAAAGGGGTTCTAGGGAAGCCTGGCTGGCTCAGTTGGTAGAGCATGTGACTCTTGATCTTGGGGTTGTGAGTTCGAGCCCCATGTTGGGTGTGGAGCCTACTTAATAAAATATAAAATAAAATAAAATAAAATAAAATAAAATAAAATAGCTTCTAGAAGATTTACAGGGAACTGAAGCAGTTTTGAGTGCGCTCTCAGCATATAATAAACCCCTTTTCAAGGAGTACTCCATCTCTCTGTTCCAAGTAGGAAACTGATCAAAGGGATTATGGTAGGTTGGAGAAATGATTACTTGATATTAGAACATATATACAGAAATTGACCTGCTGTGAACTTTTATGAATCTCCCTACTTTCTTATAAAAGATAGGAAAATGATGAAGAAATCTGCAGACCATAAGAATTTGGAAATCATTGTTACTAATGGCTGTGATAAAGACAACTCTGCTCAGGATACACAGAATGACATTCATGCCGGTTCTTCCTTGAATGGCAGAAGTGCTGAAGAAATAAAGGCTGTAGATGAAAACTTGGAGCAAACTGGAAAAGATGCTGTGTGCATTCATCCAGGTATTGTCCCATCATAATTATCTGTCCAGCCTCTTTCCTATGAATGGAATATTGTCTTCATTATTTTAGGATGTTTAGGAGCAGTTTAGAATTTAAAAACCTCTTATTCAGGGGGCACCTGGGTGGTTCAGGAAGTTGGGTGTTTGACTCTTGATTTCGTCTTGGGTCTTGATCTCAGGGTCGTGAGCACACATTGGGCTTTGTACTGGGCAGGAAGCTTACTGAAAAAAAGAAAGAAGGAAGTAAGGGAGGGAGGGAAGGAGGGAGGGAAGAGAGAGAGAGAAAGGAAGGAAGGAATGAAGGAGTTCCCATAAAAATCTCTTATTCAGGAATATCTTAGGGTTTATTAATATTATAAGGGTGTATAGCCTTGAAAGATAGTGGAATTAGGGGCAACTTTTATATTTTTATTGAGACTTTTTTATTGTGTTGCATGGTATTTTACAATAAAATTTTGAAAAAAAAATTTTTTTAAGATTTTATTTGTTTATTTGACACAGAGAGACACAGTGAAAGAGGGAGCACAAGCAGAGGGAGTGGGAGAGGGAGAAGCAGGCTTCCCGCGGAGCGGGGAGCCCGACGCGGGGCTCGATGCCAGGATCCTGGGATCCTGACCTGAGCCGAAGGCAGACGCTTAATGACTGAGCCACCCAGGCGCCCCCTTGCGTAACTTCTTTTAATACCAGATGTACATGTTCATCACTTTGAAAATATACCTATAAAATGTTTAAACATTTGTATTTAAAATTATTTTTGTGATTTTAAAAATATATAATATTCCTGAATATCAAAAAATATTTAAATATTGTCATTTATCATATATTTATATTTGTAAATATTCTGAGGGAGGTGGGATGGGGAGACAGAGGGTAAACTCAAAGCTAGTCCCTATGTTTGAAACATTGATTGACAGTCAAGAAAAGTGAATAATTTTCAAATAAATCTGTTCTTCACACTGACTTATTTTTTAAAGTATAATTAACATACAATATTATATTAGTTTTAGGTGTACGACATGTTGATTCAATGATTCTGTACATTACTTAACTCGGTGCTCACCACGATAAGTGTAGTTACCATACAACTCTATTACAATATTGTTGACTGTATTTCTTATGCTATACTTTCCACCTCTGAGACTTATTTATTTTCCAGCTGGAAGTTTGTAGCTGTTAATCCCCTTTATCTATTTCACCCATCCCTGCCACATCCACCTCCCCTCTAGCAACCACCAGTTAGTTTTCTGTATTTAAAAGTTGTTGGCTTTTGTTTGCTTTTCAGACTCCACACATAAGTGAAATCATACCGTATTTGTCTTTCTCCGTCTGACTTATTTCACTTAGCCTAATACCCTCTAGGTCCATCCGTGTTGTTGAGAATGGCCAAATTTCATTCCTTTTTTATGGCCAAGTTACTTAGTTCATATCATTTCGTCTAGGAAGCCTCCACTCAGCCCCAGTACGGCGCCCCTCGCGTGAGTTCCTGTAGCGAGCGCCCATTGTCTGTCTTTTTCATAACACTTATCAAACTATGTTGTAGTGATATTAACTTCTTTCACTCCCTTACCAAGACTAAGAAGCCTCTTGCAGACAGAGATTTTTAACTCTTTCTTCATCTTATCCTTAGAGTTTAGCATAGTAACTAGAATAAGAGTAGACATTTTTAACCGTCTGAGCCACTCAGGTGTTCCCAAGATTAGACATTTTTTAAAAAATCTCTTGGATGAATGACTGACCCATGAGAACAATTCATTGTCAAAACTACTCAAGTCTTTTCTCACGGATAAATCATTTCCATCCCGTTTCTTCCTGACACATAGGAAGCAGTAGATGAATACCTTTTTAGAAAAATATTTCCTATCATAACATGAAAAAAGTTTTATAGGAACAGTAATTCTTCTATTATCGTAAAAACTTATGTTTATAGCTTTTACCTAAGTATTGTTTTAAATTTGTAGTCTTTAGACAGCTTTACATCAAACAACGGACCATTTCGATATTACCTGGATGGTGATCCCAATCAGCCCTTGGAAAATTCTGCTTTTCCTGAAGAAGGATCTCCTGGAAATGGCAACATTGGGGAACTGCAGGTGGTAGCCGTTGAAGGAAAAGGTGAAGTAAAGCATGGAGGAGAAGATGGCCGGAGTAACAGCGGAGCACCACACTGTGAGAGACAGGGTGGAGAAAATGGGGACTTCTCTAACGTCAGAAGAGGGAGAGGTGTGTATTCTTTTTTGTTCTCACTGACTCTTTATAAACGAATTAGTAAAACGGGAAAGTTTCAGATGGGAGAGACGTTAGAACTATCCACCTACAAAGGAGATGTTAAAAATTATCCTTACATAACATATGACCATTTTTCTTTATGCCTGGTTCTCTCCTTTGATTCTACGAGGCATTGTAGTTTGGTCTCTGAAGGTACCGGTTGGGGGGGTGGGGAACATCCCTATTTCTCCATCTTTCATGCAGTTTTCCGAGGTAGCCAAATTTATGTTCTGTCACCCCTCTTCCCCCGAGCAATTGCTTACAGGTTCCTCTAGCTGCGTTTCTGCTTTTATTTGCTACTGTAGGTAAAAATTTGAATTCTGTCTTTTCCACATTTCCTTACTTAAATGAAAAGATAGCTGACAAATCAAGAAGTAGAAATAAAGAACATTTAACAATACAAAGGTAAACATTAAGAATAGTACTGTGATCAGGTAACAGAATAGAGTTGAATGGGGAAGAAAAGTAAGTATGTATTAATTTATAATTGTTCATAGTTAGGAATGAATAGGTACTGTCCAAAAAGAGAATTAACGGAAAGATAAATACCATATGATCTCATATGTAGAGTCTAAGAAAAAAGACTAAGCTTATAGATAGAGAATAGTTAGATTGATCACTGCCAGAGGCAGAGGTGCAGGGGATGTGAAATGGGACAAGGGTAAAAGGTAAAAACTTCCACTTCTAAAATAAGGAAGTCATGGGGATATGATGTACAGCATGGTGACGATCATGAATCATACTGTATTGGGTATTTGAAAGTTGCTAAGATAGTAAATCTTAAAAGATACCACAAGGAAAAACAATCTGTAACTGTATGGTGACAGATATTAACTGGACTTACTGTGGTGATTATTTTGCAATATATACAAATATTACATCATGATGTTATTCGCTGAAAAAAAGGAAAATCCCTATATAATTTCATGAGATCATAAAAAGTGAAAGGATTATCTGTGTGTCCGGTTGAAAAAAATCTGCATAAAACAAATGAAGACATAGGGGGGAAAAAAGAGAGAATTGATGGTATTAAGAAAATTATTGTTTAGGGCTCCTGAGTGGCTCAGTTGGTTAAGTGTCTGCGTTCAGTTCAGGTCATGATCCCAGGGTCCTGGGATGGAGTCCCGCATCGGGCTTCCTGCTCAGCGGGGAGTCTGCTCCCTCTCTCTCTGCCCCTCCCCTCTGCTCGTGCTCTCTCTCAAATATATAAATAAAATATTTAAGAAAAAGAAAGAAAATTATTGTTCACACACTAGCCATTTGAACACGTACCAAATGGTAAATATTAAACAAAGAAGAGAAAGATCGCAACCTATTACTAGAGCCTTGGATTCAGGTCCCTTTCTTTAAGCAGTTTACCAAAACTGTATGTATGAAAGGCTTCCAATTTATTTTTTTTAAGATTTTATTTATTTATTTGAGAGAGAGAGAATGAGAGATAGAGAGCATGAGAGGGAAGAGAGTCAGAGGGAGAAGCAGACTCCCCGCTGAGCGGGGAGCCCGCTGTGGGACTCGATCCCGGGACTCCAGGGTCATGACCTGAGCCGAAGGCAGTCGCGTAACCAACTGAGCCACCCAGGCGCCCGAAAGGCTTCCGATTTATAACCTGACTTCACCCCACCTATAAAACACCACAACTCCCGGCAATCACAGGGGTTCATAAAAGTGCCAGACCATGAAGTTAAGCTTCACGAGCTTCACAGTAAATCTGCCTCAGCATTGAACAAGTATTATTGAGCTGTTCTTTGTCAGGCTCTGTTCTGGGTTCCTGGGGATGCTGTAGAGAACGAGATAGTCCCTCCTTCCACAGAGCTCATGTTCTAGTAAAGGGGAGCTGACAGTGAATAAGTCAATAATTCAGATTGGTTGCAAATGGTGATAAGTGCTCCAAAAGGAAAAAAATGAATCGTTGGATTGTGTGACTGGAGGTGGGGATTACCATCACATGGGAATGGTCTGATTAATCCTGTCTTTGTGAAGGCTGGTTTGAAAGCTGACTGTGACATAGGATATGGTAAAGTGAGCAGAGATGGGACTAATTCTCTAGGGCCTTCTGTACCCTCCGACAGGCCCTCACAGAATATCTCAGTCTCTTAGGGATGCAGGAAAAAACCAAGCCTCCAACCAGATTTCCCACTTTTTTCCCCCTTGCAAATTCCATACCAATAGCTGAAGTGGTCCTTTCCTGAAAGCTGAAGAACCACTTCAAAACTTACTTCCCTTCAATACAAGAGTAAAGTCTTGAAATGGCATAAGCACCTCGGTGTTCTCTTTGGGGTTTCACCTGGTAAACAGCCCCAGTTCCGTTTCTCTAGCAAGACCACTTTTACAAAAACACTGCTTGATGCAAGCTCACCTTTGGGAATCCTGCTGCCGCTCTAGGGCTCCAGGGTGCCACAGGGCAACGAGGTAAACAGTTTCCTATTTATTATTTAAAACAAACAAACAAAACTTACCCGCTGTATTAGCAAACAGATAAGAACTTGTAATATTCCATTTCTGCACAGTAGTACTTTTTATATGCTGCAATGTAAAACTGTTACAGCCTTTCTGAAAAATAACTTGGCAACACTCATTGAGAACCTCTACAAAGGGGCGCCTGCATGGCTCAGTGGGTTGGGCATCTGCCTTCAGCTCAGGTAATGATCCCAGTGTTCTGGGATCGAGCCCTGCATCAGGCACCCTCAGTGAGGAGTCTGCTTCTCCCTCTCCCTCTGCTCCTCCCCCTGCTCATGCTCTCTCTGGCTCTCAAAAAAAAAAAAAAAAGAAGAACCTCTACAGAGTTGTCATCCTTTGACCCAGTAATTCTTCTTTTTTGATTCTGTTTTTCCTAAAGAAATCAGAAATTTGGGCAAGAATTTATTTTTTAATTTTTAATTTTTTTTAAAAGATTTTATTTATGTGACAGAGAGAGAGACAGCAAGAGCAGGAATACAAGCAGGGGGAGTGGGAGAGGGAGAGGCAGGCTTCCCACCGAGCAGGGAGCCCGATGTGGGGCTCGATCCCAGAACCCTGAGACCATGACCTGAGCTGAAGCCAGACACCTAACGACTGAGCCACCCAGGTGCCCCATTAGTAAGGAATTTTTGAGAATGCACCCCAAGTATGTAAATTATGTGTGAATTACATGCATTTCGTCATGTGCTAGTGTAATAAGTACATTATAAAACCTTAGCAAGAAAAGCATTGAGTATATTAATACAAATAGAAGCTTATATATCTACTTCTTTTCTCTCTGTCTTTTGTGTACTTCCTGCTTGCTTCCACTCCACTTTGGAGATTTAGAACTCAAAGAAATAATAGAGGAAAATGAGTAAAACGCACTGTTGCTACTTCTATAACAATTATTTAAAACTCCCTTATTTTGCTGTCTTAAAATAGGGCATAGACTGCCACACATGAGCGAAGGACCCAAGGGTCGGCAAGTAGGAAGCGGAGGTGATGGGGAACGCTGGGGCTCCGACAGAGGGTCAAGAGGCAGCCTCAATGAACAGATTGCTCTCGTCCTCCTGCGCCTGCAGGAGGACATGCAGAACATCCTTCAGAGACTTCATAAACTGGAAACACTAATGGCTTCGCAGGTGAGCTTTCGAATTTGTGTTCCTCCACTGCCGATCCTGTAAAACAGCAGATAAGTGTAATCTGTGTTGATCAGATTTACACAAATCAATGTAATGTAATGATTTTTAAAACAATAAAAAAGACTTAGGAGTGCTTGGCTGGCACAGTCGATAGAACATGCAACGCTTGATCTCTGTGTTGTGAGTTCAAGCCCCATGTAGGGCAGAGAGATTACTTTTAAAAAATAAAGTAATTTTAAAAAATTAAATAAAAAGGATTTACGTTTGAAAATATTGTTTACTTAAGAAAAGACTTACCCAGGGGTGCCTGGCTGGCTCAGTCGGTAGAGCATGCGTCTCTTGATCTCAGGGTTGTAAATTCGGTCCCCATGTTGGGTGTAGAGATTACTTTAAAACAAAGCAAAACAAAATCTTGAAAAAAAAAGACTGACCCAAAAGCGAACTGCCACTTAATAAAAAAGTTTTCTAGTGTAAAATTACCAGTACCATGTTGGAGGTAGAAGTAGGGTAGCTTAGTATTAGAAGGATAAGTGCTGTTAAGGGGCGCCTGGCTGGCTCAGTCAGAGAGTGTTGGTCTCTTGATGTTGGGGTTGAGGGTTCAAGCCCCATGTTGGGTGTAGAGATTACTTGAAAGTAAAATCTTTTTTTTAAGAGTTTTTATTTGAGAGCGAGAGAGAGAAGCGGGGAGGGGCAGAGGCAGAGGGAGAAGCAGACTCCCTGCTGAGTAAGGAGTCCAACGTGGGACTCAATCCCAGGACCCCGGGATCATGCCCTGAGCCAAAGGCAGGCACTTAACCAACTGAGCCACCCAGGTGCTCCTATTCTGTGACTTTTTTAAAGAGTATATTGTTTACACTTAATGTTTTTAATGGTATGGAAATTCTGCTAAAAATTCTTTTAATTTTTTTCTTTACAAGTGTTTTATTCTTGGCTTACATAAAGCAAATAAAAAAAAGATTCTGACATGTTAAAGACTTTTTCCTTAAAATTTGCATAATTCATTTGGATGACAAAAAGAAAGAAATTGATGGTAGAATAGTAGCAGATTGTAGAACTAAAGGAAACTTAGTTCAATACCTCTAGTTCAGCAGAGGAAGAAGGTGAGATTGGGGCAGAGCCCGCTCTATGCCTAAACTTTCCAGATTTCTCATGCAGTGCACTTTCCATCACAGTAAGCTGCCTGAGACTCATGCACTCGATAAATATTTGTTGAATGGCCACACACCGGATACTTTTCTGGGCAGTGGACGCATAAACGAAATGGGAGATAGCGCTGTGTAGCAGAGCTTGGAACAAACTACCTGGATTCAAATCATAGCTCTGCCACTTACTGTGTGGTCTTCAGTCAGGTTACTTTACTTCTCTATGCCTCAGTTTCCTTATCGATAAAATGGAAATACTGGTAATGCCTATTGCATAGGATTGTTCAGAGAATATTTTTTTAAAGATTTTATGTATTTATTTGACAGAGAGACACAGGGAGAGAGGGAGCACAAGCAGGGGGAGTGGGAGAGGGAGAAGCAGGCTTCCCACTGAGCAGGGAGCCCGATGTGGGGCTCGATCCCAAGACCCTGAGATCATGACCTGAGCCGAAGGCAGACGCTTAACGGCTGAGCCACCCAGGAGCCCCAGGATTGTTCAGAGAATTAAGTAAAATGCATAGTACAGTGCCTGGAACACTCATGTGACATTTACATATTGTCACATGACATGATGATGGTGACGATAATAGCGATGATAGTAAGCCAGCTTGGTTTCCTCCCTCAGGAAGTTCACAGCCTTAGAGAGGACCTCACTTAAATAATTCTCTGTCTTCATATTTCCTTTGCAATGGTTGCAACTGTATGGGATTTTTCCTTTCAAACATCTTTCCAAAAAATTCAGTAGGGGCGCCCGGGTGGCTGAGTCGTTAAGCGTCTGCCTTCGACTCCGGTCATGATCCCAGGGTCCTGGGATCGAGCCCCGCATGGGGATCCCTGCTCGGCGGGAAGCCTGCTTCTCCCTCTCCCACGCCCCCTGCTCCTGTTCCCTCTCTCGCTGTGTCTCTCTCTGTCAAATAAATAAATAAATAAAATCTTTAAAAAAAAAAGTCAGTAATCCTTAGGTTAATCTAGCCATAGAATGGTAAATAGAACTTCTAAATATGTAAAAGCCACTGATACCAACAAAAATTCATTGGTCGACTAAACTTTTGTCAGACTCCTGCACTTTCTCTCAGGCCCATCTCTCTACTTCTGCCTTGTAAAATCCAGTTTTATCAAGAACCCTGCTCCGTCAGTTGAACCGGGCGGGCTCCTCATCCTCCACCAAGCCCAGGTGATGTCTGAGATCGCCCTGGCTCGTCTTCAGCACGAATCCTGTTAGGTCGGTTTAGCCAGAATCTTCCTTATCCCTGATGTTTCCTGTTAGGATTTTCCATCCACTGATCCCAGCCCTACTCCTTGATACGAAATTCCCCCTCGCCCATGCTGCGTTGGGAGTTGAGCCCCCTCCGTCTCCCCCTACTGTAGAAGTCCCTATGCCCATAGTGATAGCCCCTCCTCCATTGAAGAAAGTCTTCCTTACTGTGCTTTCACACGTGTCCCTGATTTTTTTTTTTAACAACGTGTATGGATAAATATCATTAAACCAAAAAATTATAATGCTACTTATACAGCTAGTGCTAGTGCTGCGTAGATGGAAGAAAGGGTCCTTGGGAATCTTCATTTATCTTTCCAGACCTTCATTACATAGAAAAAAAAATCTGCTAATAGTTACCATTTAATAGTTCTGACTCTACCTTAGTATTTGTTAGTAGTTGCTGCTTTAATGAGAATAGTGTCATCACATTGGGATTTGGTCACCTTGAATTCCATTCAAATTCACGCGGACTAACGTGACCTTAGTTAAGTCAGCATACACCAGGGATCCCAATTTTGTAAATCTATCCTTTATTCTGAAGAAAGTGCCATAAGGTAAATCTCCCGGTTAAATATTATTATGCCTTGGGGCATCTAAGTGGTTCAATCGGTTAAGCATCTGACTCTTTGTTTTGGCTCGGGTCATGATCTCAGGGTCGTGAGATCGAACCCCACATCGGGCTCCACATCGGGCTCTGTGCTCAGCAGCAGTCTGCTCAAGATTCTCTCTCTCGCTCTCTCTCTCTCTCTCTGCCTCTGCCCCTCCCTGCTGCATGCTTGCACGTGCGCACTCTCTCTTTCAAATAAATAAGTAAATCTTTAAAATATATCGTTATGCCTACAAGGTACAATTACAAATAATATCATAAGATCATTCCCTTGTCTAGATTCTTTCAGCACTTGCAATTTGATTATACTCTTCTTTAACACCTTAATGGTCTGTGAGGACTAATGCAACATCTGGAGGCATCTAATTTAGTTGTACCTGTAAGGTATAGTCATCGTGGGTACTGGGGTCCTTGAGATCATATGACTTCTAAGAAGGAAATTTAAAGCCTGTCTCCTCCTTACCACTTCCTGCTGTTGGTTCAGTTTACAAGCCTCTGTGCTGTACCTCGAACTTGCCCACAGGCGCCCTCCCACCCTTGGTCTTTGCACTTGCTCTTCCTCTCTACTGAAGATTGTTCTCCTCAACCCCCCGACCCTGCCCCCCTTAGCCACAGAGCATAGTTTTCTTTGTTTAGGTCTTTGCTCCAGTGTCAGCAAAGCCTTCTCTGACCACCCTATTTTTTTTCTCTAAATTTTTTATTGTTATGTTAATCACCATACATTACATCATTAGTTTGTGATGTAGTGTTCCATGATTCGTTGTTTGTGCATAGCACCCAGTGCTCCACGCAGAACGTGCCCTCTTGAATACCCATCACCAGGCTAACCCATCCCCCCACCCTCATCCCCTCCAGAACCCTCAGTTTGTTTTTCAGAGTCCATCGTCTCTCACGGTTCATCTCCCCCTCCGATTTACCCCTTCATTCTTCGCCTCCTGCTATCTTCTTTTTTTTTTCTTAACATATATTGCATTATTTGTTTCAGAGATACAGATCTGTGATTCATCAGTCTTGCACAATTCTCAGCGCTCACCATAACACATACCCTCCCCGGTGTCTATCACCCAGTCACCCAATCCCTCCCACCCCCACTCCAGCAACCCTCAGTTTGTTTCCTGAGATTAAGAATTCCTCATATCAGTGAGGTCATATGATACATGTCTTTCTCTGATTGACTTATTTCACTCAGCATAACACCCTCCAGTTCCTTCCACGTCGTTCCAAATGGCAAGATCTCATTCCTTTTGATGGCTGCATAATACTCCATTGTATATATATACACCACATCTTCTTTATCCATTCATCTGTCGTTGGACATCTTGGCTCTTTCCACAGTTTGGCTATCGTGGACATTGCTGCTATGAACATTGAGGTGCATGTACCCCTTCAGATCCCTACATTTGTATCTTTGGGGTAAATGCCCAGTAGTGCAATTGCTGGATCCTATGGTAGCTCTATTTTCAACTTTTTGAGGAACCTCCATACTGTTTTCCAGAGTGGTTGCACCAGCTTGCATTCCCACCAACAGTGTGGGAGGGTCCCCCTTTCTCCGCATCCCCGCCAACATCTTTCGTTTCCTGACTTGTTCATTTTAGCCATTCTGACTGGTGTGAGGTGGTATCTCATGAGGTTTTGATTTGGATTTCCCTGATGCCGAGCGATGTGGAGCACTTTTTCATGTGTCTGTTGGCCATTTGGATGTCTTCTTTGGAAAAATGTCAGTTCATGTCTTCTGCCCATTTCTTGATTGGATTATTTGTTCTTTGGGTGTTGAGTTTGATAAGTTCTTTATAGATTTTGGATACTAGCCCTTTATCTGATATGTCATTTGCAAATATTTTCTCCCATTCTGTTGGTTGTCTTTTGGTTTTGTGGACTATTTCTTTTGCTGTGCAAAAGCTTTTTATCTTGATGAAATCCCAATAGTTCATTTTTGCCCTCACTTCCCTTGCCTTTGGCGATGTTTCTGGGAAGAAGTTGCTGCAGCTGAGGTCAAAGAGGTTGCTGCCTGTGTTCTCCTCTAGGATTTTGATGGACTCCTGTCTCACATTGAGGTTTTTCAACCATTTTGTGTCTATTTTTGTGTGTGGTGTAAGGAAATGGTCCAGTTTCATTCTTCTGCATGTGGCTGTCCAATTTTCCCCACACCATTTGTTGAAGAGACTATCTTTTTTCCATTGGACATTCTTTCCTGCTTTGTCAAAGATTAGTTGACCATAGAGTTGAGGGTCCATTTCTGGGCTCTCTATTCTGTTCCATTGATCTATGTGTCTGTTTTTGTGCCAGTACCATACTGTCTTGATGATGACAGCTTTGTAATAGAGCTGGAAGTCCGGAATTGTGATGCCGCCAGCTTTGCTTTTCTTTTTCAACATTCCTCTGGCTATTCAGGGTCTTTTCTGGTTCCATACAAATTTTAGGATATTTGTTCCATTTCTTTGAAAAAAGTGGATTGTATTTTGATAGGAATTGCATTGAATGTGTAGATTGCTCTAGGTAGCATTGACATCTTCACAATGTTTTTTCTTCCAATCCATGAGCATGGAACATTTTTCCATTTCCTTGTGTCCTCCTCAATTTCTTTCATGAGTATTTTATAGTTTTCTGAGTACAGATCCTTTGCCTCTTTGGTTAGATTTATTCCTAGATATCTTATGGTTTTGAATGCAATTGTAAATGGGATCGACTCCTTAATTTCTCTCTCTTCTGTCTTGTTGTTGGTGTATAGGAATGCCACTGATTTCTGTGGATTGATTTTATATCCTGCCACTTTACTGAATTCCTGTATGAGTTCTAGCAGTTTTGGGGTGGAGTCTTTTGAGTTTTCCACATAAAGTATCATATCATCTGCAAACAGTGAGAGTTTGACTTCTTCTTTGCCGATTTGGATGCCTTTGATTTCTTTTTGTTGTCTGATTTCTGTGGCTAGGACTTCTAATACTACGTTGAATAGCAATTCCGACCACCCTATTTAAAATTGTAAAACTTGGGCACCTGGGTGGCTCAGATGGTTAAGCGTCTGCCTTCGGGTCAGGGCATGATCCCGGGGTCCTGGGATCAAGTCCCGCATCGGGCTCCCTGCTCCTTGGGACCCTGCTTCTCCCTCTGCCTCCCTCTCTCTCTGTCTCTCATGAATAACTAAATAAAATCTTAAAAAAAATTAAAAAATAGATAAATTAAAAATAAATAAATAAATAAATAAAATTGCAAGACTCTCCTCTCCAACATGTCTCATTTCCTCTCCCTGTTTTCCTTCATCTTTTTTTCCTCCCTCCTGTCTTATTTTTCTTTATGGTGTTTATTACTACCTGATATACTGTATATTTTACTAATTTGTTCATTATTATTTGTATCTCTCCATTACAGTATAAGCTCCATTAGGGCAGCACTTTTTGTCATTTTGTTCCCTGTTGCATTTCTAATACCCAGAGTAGTAACCGGTACATAACAGACGCTGAGTAAACATTTACTGAATGAATGAATGAATCAATGAATGATCTTATTAATTTTCATACCATTTCTATGACGTTATAATAAATGGAGAAACTAGAGTAATAAGTTTCCAACAATTAGTATAAGGAAACTTGTTTTCTGGATGAGCCAAGTTGGAATATAAATTTCCTCAATTAAGTTGAAATTTTTCTGCTTAGTTTATACATCTCATTGAAAAACCGACAGTATTCCTCCGCGCAGGAAAGGTAACTATGTGAGGTCAGGAATGTGTTAATTAACTTGATTATGGTAATCATTTCACAATATGTGTATGTATCAAATGATCACACATATATATTAATTATATCTCAAATTATATCCTTTTTTAAAGATTTTATTTATTTGACAGAGACACAGCGAGAGAGGGAACACAAGCAGCGGGAGTGGGAGAGGGAGAAGCAGGCTTCCCGCGGAGCCAGGAACCCCATGCGGGGCTCTTTCCCAGGACCCTGGGATCATGACCTGAGCCGAAGGCAGATGCCGAACGACTGAGCCACCCAGGCGCCCCTCAAATTATATCTTAATAAAGCTGGAAAAAAATTTAAAAAGTAAACCTACAACACTAACATTTCATTTCTCATATTTATCATACCTCTTGTGCTATAGTTTTTCATAAATTTTCAAAACAGATCTTTGGATATGATTTATAATTTTTTTAAAGATTTTATTTATTTATTTGACACAGGGAGAGAGATAGTGAGAGCAGGAACACAAGCAGGAGGAATGGGGGAGGGAGAAGCAGGCTTCCCGCGGAGCAGGGAGCTCAATGCAGGGCTCGATCTCAGGACCCTGGGATCGTGACCTGAGCCAAAGGCAGACACTTAAGGACTGAGCCACGCGGGTGCCCCATATGATTTATAATTTTAATAATAATCAAGGCTGCAGTTCTCAGATGTGTTTGTAAATAGGTAATTTTTTTGGAAATTAAAGAATAAGAAAAGTTGATTAGGTAATGTAATAACAGTATAAAAGAAGTAATGGTTTAGATTAGTTTGAGGTTTTATTTTGATAATTTTATATAATTTGAACTATAAAATATAAAATGTCAAAGGTATTTATTTGGCCAGCAATTTTGGGGACCTTGTTATTTGGCCAGTATGGGTTTTAGGACAATTGAAGCATGGTTAGCAGAATAAACTAATATTTTAGCCTTTAAAAAAAAAGATAGGAAATAGAAAAATTACTATTTTTTTCTCATTTTGTCCAAGCTAAATCACTTTCATTTGTATTTATAGGCAAAATCGTCCACATTACAAACCAGTAATCAGCCTCCGTCACAGGTAAGAAGTTCTTAAGTCTAAGTCCCAGGGTTTCAAATAACTTAAAATAAATTTAGGTATACAAGGTTCTTAAAGTATTCCAAATGAAACCTACCCTCTAGAGCTTTGAAGTTACAATATACTTGTTATATGTTTAAGTCTGAAGTACTCCTGGGAGTCTACTTACTGAATTATGCTCTTAGGTACAGCATACCTCCCTTCTGTTTAGCAGGACTGAGATTTGTTATTAAGTTTTATATTTTCAAAATTATGAAATAGTATGTTTTTATGTTTATACATGCAGTGTGTAATAGACTGGTGACCAACTTATTTTATTTTCTCAGAGACCATCTTGGTGGCCCTTCGAGATGTCTCCTGGTGCATTAATTTTTGCTATCATATGGCCTTTTATTGCCCAGTGGTTGGTGCATTTATATTATCAGAGAAGGAGAAGGTAATGTAGTTTTATGATTGACAATAGTTTGCAGAGTCTTATAATCTATAGTAGACAGAGCTTTCAATAGCAGTGAAGAGGATAGGTGTGTTTTATAGATGTATTGTCAGACTGGCCATTCTGTACCGATCCCGAGACTGAACTATCTTGGAAATGATACCTAGTGGATTTCTAGTACCTGTTAGACTTAAAAAAATTAAAGTCTGATGGTTATTTTGGGCTCTTTGCTAACATTAAAGGACCACAGACAATAGGTAGGGAAACAAATAATGCCTGCATGCTCTTTGAACTAGACATTGACATTTCAGAAGATTTTAGCCTGGTGTTGACTATCTCTAGAAATAGAGATTTTTCTAATTTGAGGGCCAATATTCCAGTTTGGGATGCCAGGAGATACCTCAAATAGGCCTGAGAATAATAGATTGGGATCCTTGAAAGGGCTCTGAGATTGTCTAGGTTAGGAATAACCTGAGGCTCAATCTCTTGGGTTCATTAAAGCATTTTTTTTTTAGACACTACGTAAACTGAATTACTTCACATGGCTGGGCATATAGACCATCGTTTACCCCACTCATGGCCTCACTTACTATGTTTTTGGTGTTTTCATCACCATGTCCCATTAAATAACAACAGATGGGGAGAAGAAATAGGATATTTGATAATTTTAAGTGCCGTCTTAAATATGTGCAATAGAGACACATTTTTAAAAATCTACAAGTTTAAATAATTATGGGTATGCTGTTCTTCTACCAAAGAACCCAAGTCCCTAATTAACTGTATTTGCTATCAAAAGCGGAAATGAGGCATTCGCCCTTCTCTTCTCTGAAAGGGATAAACAGCACACTAGTTAACGTAAGTGCTCCAGTCATAATACCTGATGGCAGAGAAACTGAAATGCATCGGGATTTGGGTGAATCCTTTTAGTCTTCCCGTTTTCTGCTTATGTTAAGACAGTTTGACTTATGTTCGTAAGAGAACTAAATAAGTTCCGTGGTACATTCATGTTCTTGGAATACACCCGCCCACTTGAAAAACCTTGAGTAGGAGTTCAGAAACAAAAACTGCTCTCACACTGTTATTTACCTCTTTTCTAAGTCATTTTTATAGATGTCATTTCAGCTGTGTGGAAGGTGGGTGGCAGGGTTCGATAAACCTTAGTTTAAGTCCTTTCTTTTCTTCTTTTTACACATTTTACATTTCTCCCATGATGGTCGGGTTTAGTGCTATGCGGTAGTTTTTTTTTTTTTTTCAGATTTTATTTATTTGAGAGAAAGAGAGTGAGCGAGGGAGAGCATGGAGGGGAGCGGGCAGAGGGAGAGGGCGAAGCAGGCTCTCCACTGAGCAGGGAGCCTGACGGGGCTCGATCCCAGGACCCTGGGATCATGACCCGAGCCGAAGGCAGACGCCTAACGACTGAGCCACCCAGGTGCCCCTCACACAGTGTTTTAAATTTTAATTTCCCTAATAAATGGAGAGAAAAAGGACCCAACCTTTTCTCACTATTTCGTAAGAATGCTAGATTGAAGCAGCAGGACACAATGGCACCAAAGTTAGGTGTTGACATAATTGGCAATGTATTTAAAGTTCCTTTTCATGTTTCCTCTGTTGAAAGTTGAGGATTGGAGAGTAGAGAAATTGGCACAAGATAAAAACCCTAACACTTACTTGGGTTAATAATTTATGTTATGCTTAAGTTTGCAGCAGCTTATCACTTTATTAACGATGGAAAAAACAATGACTTTGCTTCAGAAGTCACCAAAAATTGCAGTTTTTCCAAAAAGTTTTTTTTTAAAGATTTATTTATTTATTTATTTGACAGAGAAAGACACAGAGAGACAGGGATCACAAGCAGGGGGAGTGGGAGAGGGAGAAGCAGGCTTCCCGCGGAGCAGGGAGCCCGATGTGGGGCTCGATCCCAGGACCCCGGGATCATGACCTGAGCTGAGGGGAAGATGCTTAATGACTGAGCCACCCAGGCGCCTCCTAAAAGTATTTTTTTAAGATATTCCTTCCTGGTAGACATCTACACCATTTCTCCTAAGCATCCCTTTCGATTACTTACAGATGCCTCTGAATGGAGATACTCTTACCTATTTTTTTTAAGATTTTATTTATTTATTTGATAGAGATAGGGAGAGGAAGAGCACAAGCAGGTGGAGTGGCAGGCAGAGGGAGAGGGAGAAGCAGGCTCCCCACTGAGGAAGGAGCCTGACGTGGGGCTCGATCCCAGGACCCTGGGATCATGACCTGAGCCGAAGGCAGCCGTTTAACCAACTGAGCCACCCAAGCGCCCCACTCTTAACCTATTTTTTTTTGATGTAGTGTTCCATAATTCATTATTTGCATATAACACCCAGTGCTCCATGCAGAATGTGCCCTCTTTAATACCCATCACCAGGCCAACCCATCCTCCCACCCCCCTCCCCTCTAGAACCCTCAGCTTCTTTTTCAGAGTCCATCGTCTCTCATGGTTCATCTCCCCCTCCGATTCCTCCCCTTCATTCTTCCCCTCCTGCTATCTTAACCAATTTTCAATACTCTACTTTGTTATTGTTGAATCTTCATCAAGTTTTCAGTATGTTAAGTGTTTAGTCCTTCCAAATTACCAACTATTTAGACTGTGCAACTGCATTTTGTTTTAAAGATTATTTATTTATTAATTTATTTGACAGAGAGAGAGAGAGACAGTGAGAGGGAACACAAGCAGGGGCAGTGGGAGAGGGAGAAGCAGGCTTCCCGCAGAGCAGGGAGCCACACATGGGGCTCGATCTCAGGACCCTGGGACCATGACCTGAGCTGAAGGCAGACGCTTAACGACTGAGCCACCCAGGTGCCCCCGCAACTGCATTTTGATGAGATAGTGGGTTTTTTTTTAAAGATTTATTTACTTATTTGTGAGAGAGAGCACACGGAGAGGAGGGGCAGAGGCAGAGGGAGAGAGAGAGAATCCCAAGCAGACTCCCCGCTGAGCGTGGAGTCTGACATGGGGCTTGATCCCAGGCTCTGACCTGAGATCATGAAACTGAGCTAAAATCGAGTTGGATGCTCAGCCGACTGAGCCACCCAGGTGCCCTGGATCAGATAGTGTTTTATGTATTATTTGTTCATATATGTAACAAATTAACTGGGGTTGGAGATAGAGCCATATTTGATATGGAAATACGTTTTGGCCTTGAGGGGACTTAGACATCTTTTCATCCGGAAATGTGTAGCAATTTTTTTTTTTAAAGATTTTATTTATGTATTTGACAGAGAACGACACAGCGATAGAGGGAGCACAAGCATGGGGAGTGGGAGAGGGAGAAGCAGGCTTCCGGACGAACAGGGATCCCGATGTGGGGCTCGATCCCAAGACCCTGGGATCATGACCTGAGCCGAAGGCAGACGCTTAACAACTGAGCCATCCAGGCGCCCAGTGTGTAGCAATTTTTAATCTGACAGGTATATAGGAATGAAAACTAGAGAGCAGTGTGTATGGTTTGCAGGAGATGGGTTCTGTGTTAGAGATGAGGAGAAAGATCCAGAAATCCAGTTAGACTGGGAAAGGTGTGGAAAGGAGTGGATATGCCCTATTCTTAATAGGAACCATCCTATGCCTCGACCCCTCATACAGTGTCTGTGGGCTTTCAATAAATGTGTGCTGAGGGCATGACTGAAGGCCCACTATTTGTAGGAGTTCACACGGAAGTACCATATGATATAGAATGCTTTCTTTCTATTTATTTATTTATTTTAAATGTTTTTTTCCCCCATTTTATTTAATAAATATGCATCTGGGTACGAACACACTGAGAGAGTTCCATATATATGTAAAATAAGTAGCTGTCTATTTGCGGTAAGCTTTTTGAAAAGACGTTTGTTTTGTTTCCTTAAACATTCAAAGTAATGTGTGAGGTCCACTGCTTGATTCCCCCCCCATCCCCCACCCCCCACCCCCTGTGCAGAAGAATCTAAATTCAAAAGTAAATTACTCGTGGGGCGCCTGGGTGGCTCAGTGGGTGAAGCGTCTGCCTTCGGCTCAGGTCATGATCTCAGGGTCCTGGGATCGAGCCCCACATCGGGCTCCCTGCTCAGTGGGGAGTCTTCTTCTCCCTCCCCCTTTGCCTGCCACTCCCCCTGCTTGTGCTCTCTCTCTCTGTCCAGTAAATAAATAACATCTAAAAACAAAATTGTATTATCACTCTGCAGCAGATCAGAAAAAAAACCAAAAAACAAAAACATTTTTTCTGAATGTGGTATGAAGAGCAACACCTGCAGACTTCTTGTTCAAAAATTGGCCCTGCGCAGCCTCTGTGGTTCTTCCTCTACCCAGTTACCCAACCTGACCATTCTAAATAAAATTATCCAGGAGTACAATACTAAAAGCAGCCCTATTAAGTCCAAAAGACTACCCTTAAGCTATTACTTTGAAGGGAAGCATGTTTCTAACCACTTTTCTTTATCATTCTGCCCAGGTTCATAAATATGCGTGTAGTTTTCTTGGGGCTCTGAGCTTTCAGTAGCAGGTTCTAGCAACTAGGTAGGTGTGGGGAGGATTTCTGCAGGAATACTCTTCAGGTGGAGCCTGGGGCAGATGGTCCTGCCTCGAAAAGTCCAGGTTTCTGAGGAGGGGAAAGAATCCATCAGTCCAGCCGAGCAGATCCTTGAGCAGGCAAGGCGAAAGGCATGTTTCCCTCTACCCTTAATCTGTTGTTTTCTGTAACTTTTCTTATCACACCATACCCTACATTTTGTAAGTTAATTTAAAAAGAAAAAAGGACAAAAAGATCTCAGGAAGAGCCTTGAAAAACATTCTAAAGTTCTGAAAATACTGATGGGGATTTATGTTTATTTACCTATTACAGGAGAAGACTGAAGATTAGAGAGTTGTGTGCTTTTTTGTAAATCTGCAAAGGATTTTGTGTAGGAATTTACATCACGTGGGTTGTTAGTAAGTGTCGCTAACTGTTCATGCACCTTCCAGCTAACATTTCTGCTAAAACCTCACTCGGGCTGTTAGTCTTCAGAACCAACCCGCAATTGTGGGACGCCTTGGTGGCTCAGTCAGTTACGCATCTGCTTTCAGCTCGGGTCATGATCTTGGGGTCCTGGGATCCAGCCCCAGCCCCACTTTGGGCTCCCTGCTCAGTGGGGAGTCTGCTTCTCCCTCTCCCTCTGCTCCTCCCCCCGGCTGGTGCTCTCTCTCTCTCTCTCTCTAAATAAATAAAACCTTTAAAAAAAGAAGTACCACCCACAATTCTGTTCTGGCTCCAGGCGCCTTTTTTTTTTCTTCATGACTTGAGGGCTGTCCTTATGTTACATAATATGAAAAATGATCTGCTCATTTAAAATGTCACTCCTGCCAAGGAAGTGTACATAAGAGGTTTTCTACAGAAGATAATGGCTGATGGTATTATCTAAAATATCACTCCTGCCAAGGAGGTTGCATAAGAGTATTTCTACAGAGGTGAGGAATGAATCTGTGATGAGAACGTTCCAGGCATTTTGGCATCTTGAGTTGTGGGGAGGGAATAGAGATTTCACCGCTGTGGGACCTTTCCCAGACCTCAGATCATACGCGAATTGTTTTGTGCTAACAAGCCCACCCTTCTCTGATCACTCGTTCATTCTGCTATCACTAAAACTGTCACATTATACCTTTCCAAACTTAGTTTATATATCTCCCTCTCACACCCAAGCTAACCTGAGAGCTCTTCTGAGAACTGAGAGCCTGCCTCATTTATGTTTGAATCCTCAGTGCTTGGCACAGTGCCCAGAAAGTAACAGACACAAAATATATGTTGACTTTTTTTTTTAAGGTTTTATTTATTTAGTTGACAAAGAGAAAAGAGCGTATAAGCAGGAGGAGTGGCAGGCAGAGGGAGAGGGAGAAGCAGTCTCCCGTCTGAGCAGAGAGCCCAGACCCCAGGACCCTGGGATCATAACCTGAGCCGGAATCAGACACTTAACCAACTGAGCCACCCAGGTGCCCCAATATATGTTGATTAAATGAGTAGTCTAGGTTGTATATCTATCAACCTTTTGTAATCTTACTCAGCTTTTTTTGTTTCAGAACTTTTCCAAGTTATAAATTAATTCCCAAAACTCTGAATTGCATTAAGCCAACTAGAAAAGGATGAGAAGTAATTTCTTAAGAACTGTTGGTAATTTTATGGTTTGATTCTGAATGTGAATATTATGGTTATGTTATCGTTCAAAGAATTCTCTGGTATGGATGTGTTTTGTATTCAGGTTGCATTTATATTCATAGGAAATTGGTTTTTACTTTGTTTTTAAAGAAAACTGAACTGAAGAAAATGATATTTTCCCCAAGAAGACTACTGGGCCTGAATGACCTCAGAATGAAATGGAACATGGAACTCACAAGAAATCTTAGTTTGTGATGATTACACTTCTTTTTGTCGTCAATAGTTTGGTTTGTGTACATATATAGATATTTTGCACTACACAAATGATAACATTTTAAGGACTAATATTGCTGATACTTGAATCATTAATCTCAACTAGGTTATAAGTAGAATACCTAGATTTGCCCTACCCTTGAACTTGAAGGACATTAAATTATTAATTATTGTTTGGTAACATGTTTACCTGATTATCTCCCATAGGGAACTATAAGCTGCTTTTCCAAGGTATAGTTGTGATAATGAGATGAGATTTGTAACTGGATATTTTTAATTTTCTAAATTAACTATGAGAAAGAATGCAAACCAAGAGTGAATTTCAAATGAGATTAAATCAACTTTCTGTCTTAGTCACTGAATTGCCATGCCAAGGACTAGAAAACTGCTGGAAGAATCTTCTCCACATCCACTCCGTGGGCTGCCCCGAATCCCTCCTGGGCATTCACAGCGCTGACTTTAGTGTTTAGGCGCCCTTATTACAAAGTAGAGCCCTACATCCGAGGCGTACTTTCTCCAAATGAACGCAGACTAGACATAACCTGCTGACAGGAATGATGAAGAATCGGCTGCAAGTAGGCCTGGAAGTACACTCTGAGCCTGTAGCTCATTGGTAAGATTTTCTCCAGCCGTATACATTTATTCCTTTGTAATCGCTTTTCTGTAACTGAGGATATCTTGTTTCTGCTTCATAGGGTGCTTTGAAATATAAAATGAAAACTTATTTATACTGTTTTTACAAAGGTCAAAAAGGAAACACATGAAAATCACTTTTCTGCAACTGGTAAACTACGCAGACTGGACTCCTAACCTCTTAGTGCCTCCGTTTTTCTCTCATTCAAAGGCATATAATTCAGTTACTTCATTTTTTTCCCCAAATAACTAGAGATCCGTTTTCCCTTCGGGGTATAATATTTGAGATATACCTATTTCACAGGGGTAACGGAAGGATTCGCAGGCTAGCAGGCCATATGCTTCCATATGAGTAAGGCACACCCAACTAATGTAAACTTAAATGTCCCCCGTTTAGACTAAAAAGAAGACTGTAATTTAGATCCTTGAAGGCTTTGTTTGGAATTATTCTTCATGTATACCTTCCAAAACTCCATTTATTTAGATGTACCTTGTACTCTAAAGATTTCTCTCATTCAAAGGCATGGTAGCAAATAATTTTTAAGCATTCTTGGTATGTATGATGTTGGGTTAAGCATCATGTGTTCAGAGCGTTTTTAGTAAGAAAGTAATCCATCCCTAGGATAGAGGGTGGTTCTTTGTTTGCTTGAAGAAAAAAGTATAAGAACATAATTTGCGTTCCCCAGATTCTTTTTTCCTTTTTTTCATGTAACTTGGTGTTTTTTATTTTTTAATCACATCTTGACTAAAATGTGTCTATCTAAAGGGATTACTAATATTTGCTTTTTAAAAACTGTTCTCTAGTTATTTGGGGAAAAAAATGAAGCAAGTAACTGAATTGTATGTAAAAATAACATTTAAACCTGTGGATCAGGGATTATTTTCAAAAATTAGATATCAATTTGGTATCAGAAAATGGTGGCTTTTCTCTTTAGTAAATCAGTTAACTAAATGCCAATTAAGAATGGAAGCAGAGGTGATTCATTACAGGCACTGGGAGGTGACTGACTCCTAGGGATAACCATTTGTATCCCATTCCAAAGTCTTATTTTATAGTTTGAAAAGCACTTTGCACACAGTTCTTGTATATACAAGTAAAGATGTAATTATGGGATATAGTGTGACTGTTTTGTTTAATAAGAGCCTCGTTTAAAATTTTAAATTGACAGCTGGTATTTTTTTAATGATCTACTTCTTTTCTGTTTCTTTACTGTAAAACTACGTTAAAAATAAAAGGTTAATGAGAAGTGCTATGGTTTTTATTACTTGTTACTGCTAGAAGTACATTGATTATAAAGGATTAAACGAGCAGAAATAGTGGGAATTCATAGAACGTAATCATGCCTCTTTCGGAATAAAGCCATGCTATTACATACAATTTCATAAAAGTCCCAACGTGGGATAAAGTAGAACTCCTTTAGTCATTTGGTTAAGAATGTTATTGATCCAGTCAAAGTCTCAGTTTCCATTCTTTCACCAAATAGCTAGCTTCCCCCAGCCACTCAGTGCACCCTTAATCAGCGAAGACATCTTAAATACACACAGTTGGTCTTAGGTGGAATATGGTGAGAGAAGTTTGTGTTTTTTGGTTTGTTTTGTTTTGTTTTTTCCTAAAGATTTTATTTATTCATTTGAGAGAGAGAGAGAGAGAGCGCACAAGCAGGGAGGGGAGGGAGAGGGAGAAGCAGGCTCCCAGCCGAGCAGGGCGCCCGACGCGGGACTCGATCCCAGGACCCTGGGATCATGACCTGAGCCGAAGGCAGACGCTTAATGAATGACTGAGCAACCCAGGCGCCCCAGCTTATTTCTTTTTAGCACTGACTCATATTTGATCGTATGGATGCACCACAGTTTATTTAATCCTTCCACCTATTGAAGAACATCTTGGTTGCTTCCAAATTTTAGCACTTATGAATAAAACTGCTGTAAACGACTGTGTGCAGGTTTTGTGTGGTCATACTCATTTGGGCAAATACCAAGGAGCATGATTGCTGGATCACATGGTAAAGGTATGTTAGGTTTTTTTGGGGGGTGTAGTGGAGAGAGAGCATGAGCGGGGTGGGGAGGGCCAGAGAGAGAAGGAGAGAGAAAATCTCAAGCAGGCTCCACAGCCAACACATTGCCCAATGTGGGGCTTGACCCACAACACTGAGACCACGACCTGAGCCAAAATCAAGAGTTAGATGCTCACCGACTGAGCCACCCAGGTGCCCCAGTATGTTTAGTTTTATAAGAAAGTGCCAAAATGTCTTCCAGAGTGGCTGTACTATTTTGTATTCCCACTAGTAATGAACAAGAGTTCTCGTTTCGTGTCTTTGCCAGCATTCGGTGATGTCAGTGTTTTGGATTTGAGCTGTTCTGAAGGGTGTGCAGTGGCATCTCGAGGTTTCATTCTCTTTCTCTTTGAATTACAACCTGTAAGGTTGATACTGTAGAGATCTGGGCCATCTATCCTGCAACTTGGAGGAGGCTGAGATAATAAGGCCAACATCTGGACCTAAGAATTTAGACCCCAGTCAGATACAGTGAATTCAAGTGAACTCTGAAAACACTACCCCTCTCTTTATACAATTTGTTTACATAGATTAATAAATTTCCCTTGTTACTTAAGGTAGTTTCAGTTAGGTTTCTGACACTTGCAGCCGGAGACCTGACTACTGTAGGCATCTCTTGATTCTCCGGACGGATGTGGTGTGCAGGGTTTGGAGCCGGACTGTCTAGGTTAGAATTGTGTGCAGTTATGGGAAAATCACTTAAAACTTGTGTTTCAGTTTCCTTGTATATAAAATTTGGATAATGATGTCATAGCGTTAATACATGTAGTATACAGAGAACAGTGCTCAGGACCCGGTAAGTACTTAGTAACTGATAGCTATTCTGCTGGCACTATCCTTTTGATTATTTCACTATCAGTCCTTTTACAGAGGTAGGACGAGAAGACATAAAATCCAATTCCCTTTCACAGGTTTTGAAAGTGTTATAAAAAGATAGATACTGGAGGGCGCCTGGGTGGCTCAGTTGGTTGGGCGACTGCCTTCGGCTCAGGTCATGATCCTGGAGTCCCGGGATCGAGTCCCGCATCGGGCTCCCTGCTCGGCAGGGAGTCTGCTTCTCCCTCTGACCCTTCCCCCCTCATGTGCTCTCTGTCTCTCATTCTCTCTCTCAAATAAAATAAATAAAATCTTAAAAAAAAAAGATAGATACTGGAAATGTCAGTGCAAGGGTACAGACTTTTATTTATTTATTTATGTTTTAAACAAGAGCCAGTCTCCTCCACTTATCCTCTGGATATGATCCCTTTCCTCAAGGATTTTTACCATATTTTTCTTCCCCAGAAGCAACTCCTTTCATCACTTTTGGTTGATTTTGGGGGGGGGTACTTACCTCCAAGGTCCTAAATAATATGTTTGAACTGCTATTCTTTGATCCTTGTGTTAGGAATTGTTTACTTCCCACTACCGAAATTGAAGATCTCATTATTTTTCCTTCCTTTACATTCATTGCTCACGTGTATCCTTTTCATTTCCCCACCTTTGAAATACCGCTCGTCAAAACTGAAGGGTCTAAGATTTTATGCTACCAGGAAGCTAGCAAGTTTGCCTGGCACAGTTTTATGGATGCTAGTAGAACGAAGGAGGGTTTATTATACATAGCAATATTAGCAGCGAGAGTATCAGCATTTTGGTACTGGTGCTCCCAGCCCCAAGCCCCACAGGGTGACACAGGAGGTCAGATGGCACCTGCACATGCAGTGGGGGTGCCTTACAGGAGAGGAGCCCTGACTTTAGGGAATGCGAATCTTTTATTTTTTTAAAAGATTTTATTTATTTGACAGAGAGAGGCACAGCAAGAGAGGGAACACAAGCAGGGGGAATGGGAGAGGGAGATGCAGGTTTCCCGCGGAGCAGGGAGCCCGATTCGGGGCTCAATCCCAGGACCCCAGGATCATGACCTGAGCCGAAGGCCGACGCTTAACGACTGAGCCACCCAGGCGCCCCAGGAGTATTCTTTTCTTTATACTATACTATATGCAATATCCTTTAAAATCTCTCTGGGGATACTAATGATAATACTTTTGAAGTTTTCTCTCTGTGTGTAGACTCTGTTGCCCTCATTACTTTTTCTCCAAATTGTTTTGGTCTATATAGTTAAAAAGACTTTCCTCAGGTATCCAGTAATCTTGGTTCTTTGCTCATATTTGTGAGTAAGAGACTACAAAGCTGATTGGAGGCTCTCAGTGGGGCTTAGATACACTAGGCTTCACTGAAGGGCTTTCTGTATAAGCCATTTAAAGTTGGGGAACTTCCACGTCACATCTTTGGATTTCTTTTTTTTTTTTTTTCTTTTAAGTAAACTCTGTATCTTAAGTGGGGTTCGAACTCATGACCTGGAGATCAAGAATCACATGCTCTGCTGACTGAGCCAGCCAGGTGCCCCATCTTTGGATATTTTTAAAGATCTCTTGAGCTGGTTAAATTCCTGATATCACTCTACTAATCTCTTGCCTAGAGGGTTAGATCATTTCTATCTACATTCTGGGAGCTGACTGAGGGTCAGGGTTAGAGGGCTGGGGGTCTTTTTTTTTTTTTAAGATTTTATTTATTTATTTGTCAGCGAGAGAGAGAGAGACCATGAGCAGGGGGAGTGGCAGAGGCAGAAGCAGGCTTCCCGCCGAGCAGGGAGCCGGATGCGGGGCTCGATCCCAGGACCCTGACATCATGACCTGAGCTGAAGGCAGACGCTTAACCGACTGAGCCACCCAGGCGTCCCATGGGCTGGGGGGGTCTTGGCATTTGGTGTACATGTTCGCTTAAAGCCCATTTTAGTGCCATTATTGTATTAGAGACCCAACAGAAAAGGCAGATTCATTTGGATATGTTGAGGAGAGTGCAACAAAGAGCCTATTTATACAGGAATGGGTAGGGCATAAGGAAACCACAAGGAATAGTTTAGTGCTATGTCAGTTTGCTAGGGCTGCCACAACAAAGTACCATAGACGAGGTGGCGAAAACAACCTAGTAGTAAAGCCCATTTATTTTCTCACAGTCTGGAGTTTACAAGTCCAAGGTCAGCATATTGACAGGATTGATTTCTTTTGCGGTCTCTCTCCTTGGCTTATAGGTGGCCATCTTTTGCCTGCAACTTCACACAGTCTAAGCTCTGTATTTGTGTCCTACTCTAGTTTTCTTTTTCTAAAGATTTTATTTATTTATTCGACAGAGACAGCGATAGAGTACAAGCAGCGGGAGCGGGAGAGGGAGAAACAGGCTTCCCGCGGAGCCGGGAGCCCGACGCGGGGCTCGATTCCAGGACCCCGAGATCACGACCCGAGCCGAAGGCAGACGCCCAACCATCTGAGCCACCCAGGCGCCCCCTACTCTCCTTTTCTTATAAGGACGCAGTAATTATTATATGAGTTATATGAGGCCACCCTAATGGCCTCATTTAACTTAACTCCCTCTTTAAAGACTCAATCTCCAAAAACACTTACAGTCTGAGGTCCTGAAGGTTAGGACTTCAACATACGAATTTGGGGATGACACAGTTCAGATCATAACAAGTACCTTCGGAGGTAATAACAGTAGGTCTCCAGTGATAAGGGGAAGGAGCATTATCAGATGCCACAGACAGATTGGTACTGTGGAGACAGTTACTTTACAAGAGCTGAAAACTGGTGGAGAGGCGACCAGCCTACCTGGACCTACAGGGAAGAAAGTGTGGGAATCAATCTTCCAACTTCCGTCTTTTCCTTCCCTGGAATCTCCTGGTCATACTCCCCGGTAGCCAAATCTAATCGGAAGCCAGAGTATAGGGCCGTCTGTTGATGTAGCCAACACTAGTCAGCTTCCCAGGACACACAGCAGGCTGGAGAAGGGTGGAAGGGGATCTGGAGGGGCAAATGAAAGATCTACAGCACAGTCAGTACCCCTGCTTTCGTGTGTGCTTGGGATCCTCTCTGTTTGCCTATAAAGAGGAAAATCCCACACTATTTGGCAAGAGGAAGGGAGGGCATATTTAGAAGGGTGTGTGCAGTTGGGGAGGAGATCTACGATTTGGCTTCTAATATGGAATTCAAGGAATTATTTTAACCACTCCTTTTGACCCTTACTTTGGGATGTTTCTGGTGCCTACACCTGACTGAACCTATTCGAGGACTTTTGTAGTGTAAATTGGATTTACTTTTGGCTATCTCCAAGACGCACTGAGGATGTCATTTCCTAAGTTTTTACTACTCACCCATTTATTTTTAAAAATTTTGTATTTAAATTCTTGTTAGCTAACATACAGTGTAATATTAGTTTCTGGTGCACAATGTAGTGATTCAACTTTTTGGTACATCACCCGGTGCTCATCACAGCAAGTGCCCTCCTTCATCTCCACCACCTATTCCACGCATGCCCCGCCCACCTCCTCTCTGCTAACCATCTGGGTGTTCTCTGTAGTTAAGAGTCTGTTTCTCGGTCTCTTCATCTCCCTTTCCCATTTGCTTGTTTGTTTTGTTTCTTTTTTTTATTAAAAGATTTTATTTATTTATTCATGAGAGACAGAGAGAGAGAGAGAAGCAGAGGGAGAAGCAGGCTCCCCACTGAGCAGGGAGCCCAATGCGGGACTCGATCCCAGGACCCTGGGACCATGACCTGAGCCGAAGGCAGACGCTTAACCATCTGAGCCACCCAGGCGCCCTGTTTTGTTTCTTAAATTCCACGTATGAGTGAAATCATATGGTATTTGTCTTGACTGAGTTATTTCACTTGGCATAATACTCTCTAGTTCTATCCACATCGTTGCAAATGCCAAGATCTCATTCTTTTTTATAGCTGAGTAATGTTCCTCCTTCCCTCCCTCCCTCTCTCTCTCTCTCTGATGTGGAAATGGAGAAAGATGTGGAATATCACCACATCTCTTTCTCCATTCATCAATCAGTGGACTCGGGCTGTTTCCATAATTTGGTTATTGTAAATAATGCTGCCATAAACATAGGGGTGCAATAGCCCTTTGAATTAGTATTTTTGTATTCTTTGGGTAAATTCCTAATAGTGCAGTTGCTGGATCATAGGATAGTTCTATTTTTAACTTTTTGAGGAACCTCTATACTGTTCTTCAGAGTGGTCGTACCAGATTGCACTCCCACCAACAGCGTAAGAGCGTTCCCCTTTCTCCACATCCTCACCAACACCTGTTGTTTTTTGTGTTGTTGATTTTAGCCATTCTGGCAGGTGTGAGGTGGTATCTTATTGTAGTTTTGATTTGTATTTCCCTGATGATGAGTGATGTTGAGCATCTTTTTATGTCTGTTGGCCATCTGGATGTCTTCTTTGGAAAAATGTCTATTCATGTCTTCTGCCCATTTTTAATTTGGATTATTTGTTTTTTGGGTATTCAGTTGTATCAGTTCTTTATATATTTTGAATACTAACCGTTTATCAGATATGTCATTTGCAAATATCTTTTCCCATTCAGTAGGTTGCCTTTTAGTTTTGTTAATTGGTTTCTTCGCTGTGCAGGTTTTATTTCACTGTAGTCCCATTAGTTTATTCTTTGGTTTCCCTTGCCTTTGGAGACATATCTAGAAAGAAGTTGATATAGCAGATGTCAAAGGGGATAGTGCCTGTGTTCTTTTCTAGGATTTGTATAGTTTTGGTCTCACAGTTAGGTCTTTATTCCATTTTGAATTCATTTTTTAAAAATTTTTTATTGTTATGTTAATCACCATACATTACATCATTAGTTTGTGATGTAGTGTTCCATGATTCATTGTTTGTGCATAACACCCAGTGCTCCACGCAGAATGTGCCCTCTTTAATACCCATCACCAGGCTAAACCATCCCCCCACCCCCTCCCCTCTAGAACCCTCAGTTTGTTTTTCGGAGTCCATCGTCTCTCATACTTACTTACTCCAACTTACTCCCCTTCATTCTTCCCCGCCTGCTATCTTCTTCTTCTTTTTTTTCTTAACATATATTGCATTATTTGTTTCAAAAGTACAGATCTGTGATTCATCAGTCTTGCACAATTCACAGTGCTCACCATAGCACATACCCTCCCCAATGTCTATCACCCAGACACCCCATCCCTCCCACCCCCCCACCACTCCAGCAACCCTCAGTTTGTTTCCTGAGATTAAGAATTCCTCATATCAGTGAGGTCATATGATACATGTCTTTCTCTGATTGACTTATTTCACTCAGCATAACACCCTCCAGTTCCATCCACGTTGTTGCAAATGGCAAGATTTCATACCTTTTGATGGCTGCATAATATTCCATTGTGTATATATACACTACATCGTCTTTATCCATTCATCTGTCGATGGACATCTTGGCTCTTTCCACAGTTTGGCTATTGGGGACATTGCTGCTATAAACGTTGGGGTGCATGTACCACTTCGGATCCCTACATTTGTATCTTCGGGGTAAATACCCAGTAGTGCAATTGCTATTGGGTACCTCTATTTTCAACTGTTTGAGGAACCTCCATACTGTTTTCCAGAGTGGTTGCACCAGCTTGCATTCCCACCAACAGTGTAGGAGCGTTCCCCTTTCTCTGCATCCCTGCCAACATCTGTCATTTCCTGACTTGTTAATTTTAGCCATTCTGACTGGTATGAGGTGGTATCTCATTGAGGTTTTGATTTGGATTTCCCTGATGCCGAGCGATGTGGAGCACTTTTTCATGTGTCTGTTGGCCATTTGGATGTCTTCTTTGGAAAAATGTCTGTTCATGTCTTCTGCCCATTTCTTGATTGGATTATTTGTTCTTTGGAAGTTGAGTTTGATAAGTTCTTTATAGATTTTTGATACTAGCCCTTTACCTGATATGTCATTTGCAAATATTTTCTCCCATTCTGTCGGTTGTCTTTTGGTTTTGTGGACTGTTTCTTTTGCTGTGCAAAAGCTTTTTATCTTGATGAAATCCCAATATTTCACTTTTGCCCTTGCTTCCCTTGCCTTTGGCGATGTTTCTAGGAAGAAGTTGCTGCGGCTGAGGTCGAAGAGGTTGCTACCTGTGTTCTCCTTTAGATTTTGATGGACTCCTGTCTCACATTGAGGTCTTTCAACCATTTTGAGTCTATTTTTGTGTGTGGTGTAAGGAAATGGTCCAGTTTCATTCTTCTGCATGTGGCTGTCCAATTTTCCCAACACCATTTGTTGAAGAGACTGTCGTTTTTCCATTGGACATTCTTTCCTGCTTTGTCAGAGATTAGTTGACCATGGAGTTGAGGGTCCATTTCTGGGCTCTCTATTCTGTTCCATTGATCTATGTGTCTCTTTTTGTGCCAGTACCATACTGTCTTGATGATGACAGCTTTGTAATAGAGCTGGAAGTCTGGAATTGTGATGCCGCCAGCTTTGTTTTTCTTTTTCAACATTCCTCTGGCTATTCGGGGTCTCTTCTGGTTCCATACAAATTTTAGGATTATTTGTTCCATTTCCTTGAAAAAAGTGGATGGTATTTTGATAGGGATTGCAATGAATGTGTAGATTGCTCTAGGTAGCATTGACATCTTCACAATGTTTGTTCTTCCAATCCATGAGCATGGAACGTTTTTCCATTTCTTTGTGTCTTCTTCAATTTCTTTCATGAGTATTTTATAGTTTTTTGAGTACAGATCCTTTGCCTCTTTGGTCAAATTTATTCCTAGGTATCTTATGGTTTTGAATGCAATTGTAAATGGGATCGACTCCTTGATTTGCCTCTCTTCTGTCTTATCGTTGGTGCATAGGAATGCCACTGATTTCTGTGCATTGATTTTATATCCTCCTACTTTACTGAATTCCTGTATGAGTTCTAGCAGTTTTGGGGTGCAGTCTTTTGGGTTTTCCACACACAGGATCATATCATCTGCAAAGAGTGAGAGTTTGACTTCCTCTCTGCCGATTTGGAAGCATTTGATTTCTTTTTGTTGTCTGATTGCTGTGGCTAGGACTTCTAGTACTATGTTGAATCACAGTGGTGATAGTGGACATCCCTGTCGCGTTCCTGACCTTAGGGGAAAAGCTCTCAGCTTTTCCCCACTGAGGATGATATTCGCTGTAGGTTTTTCATAGATGGCTTTTATGATATTGAGGTATGTACCCTCTATCCCTATACTCTGAAGAGTTTTGATCAAGAAAGGATGCTGTACTTTGTCAAATGCTTTTTCTGCATCTATTGAGAGGATCATATGATTCTTGTTCTTTCTTTTGTTAATGTATCGTATCACGTTGATTGATTTGCGGATGTTGAACCAACCTTGCAGCCCAGGGATAAATCCCACTTGGTCATGGTGAATAATCCTTTTAATGTACTGTTGGATCCTATTGGCTAGTATTTTGGTGAGAATTTTTGCATCCACGTTCATCAAGGATATGGGTCTGTAATTCTCCTTTTTGATGGGGTCTTTGTCTGGTTTTGGGATCAAGGTAATGGTGGCCTCATAAAATGAGTTTGGAAGTTTTCCTTCCATTTCTATTTTTTGGAACAGTTTCAGGAGAATAGGTATTAATTCTTCTCTAAATGTTTGGTAGAATTCCCCTGGGAAGCCATCTGGCCCTGGGCTTTTGTTTGTTGGGAGATTTTTGATGACTGCTTCAATTTCCTTAGTGGTTATAGGTCTGTTCAGGTTTTCTATTTCTTCCTGGTTCAATTTTGGTAGTTGATACATCTCTAGGAATGCACCCATTTCTTCCAGGTTATCTAATTTGCTGGCATAGAGTTGCTCATAATATGTTCTTATAATTGTTTGTATTTCTTTGGTGTTGGTTGTGATCTCTCCTCTTTCATTCATGATTTTGTTGATTTGGGTCATTTCTCTTTTCTTTTTGATAAGTCTGGTCAGGGGTTTATCAACCTTGTTAATTCTTTCAAAGAACCAGCTCCTAGTTTCGTTAATCTGTTCTACTGTTCTTTTGGTTTCTAGTTCATTGATTTCTGCTCTGATCTTTATTATTTCTCTTCTCCTGCTGGGTTTAGGCTTTATTTGCTGTTCTTTCTCCAGCTCCTTTAGGTGTAGGGTTAGGTTGTGTATTTGAGACCTTTCTTGTTTCTTGAGAAAGGCTTGTACTGCTATATACTTTCCTCCCAGGACTGCCTTTGCTGTATCCCAAAGATTTTGAACAGCTGTGTTTTCATTTTCATTGGTTTCCATGAATTTTTTTAATTCTTTTTTAATTTCCTGGTTGACCCATTCATTCTTTAGTAGGATGCTCTTTAGCCTCCATGTATTTGAGTTCTTTCCGACTTTCCTCTTGTGATTGAGTTCTAGTTTCAAAGCATTGTGGTCTGAAAATATGCAGGGAATAATCCCAATCTTTTGGTACCGGTTGAGACCTGATTTGTGACCTAGGATGTGATCAATTCTGGCGAATGTTCCATGGGCACTAGAGAAGAATGTGTATTCCATTGCTTTGGGATGGAATGTTCTGAATATGTCTGTGAAGTCCATTTGGTCCAGTGTGTCATTTAAAGTCTTTATTTCCTTGTTGATCTTTTGGTTAGATGATCTGTCCATTTCAGTCAGGGGGGTGTTAAAGTCCCCCACTATTATTGTATTGTTGTCAATGTGTTTTCTTGCTTTTGTTATTAATTGCCTTATATAATTGGCTGCTCCCATGTTAGGGGCATAGATATTTACAATTGTTAGATCTTCTTGTTGGATAGACCCTTTAAGTAGGATATAGTGTCCTTCTTCATCTCTTATTACAGTCTGTGGTTTAAAATCTAATTTGTCTGATAGAAGGATTGCCACCCCAGCTTTCTTTTGGTGTCCATTAGCATGGTAAATGGTTTTCCACCCCCTCACTTACAATGTGGGGGTGTCTTTGGGTCTAAAATGAGTCTCTTGCAGACAGCATATTGATGGGTCTTGTTTTTTCATCCAATCTGACAGCCTGTGTCTTTTGATTGGGGCATTTATCCCATTTACATTCAGGGTAACTTTTGAAAGATATGAATTTAATGCCATTGTATTGCCTCTAAGGTGACTGTTACTCTATATTGTCTGTGTTCCTTTCTGATCTATGCTGCTTTTAGGCTCTCTCTTTGCTTAGAGGACCCCTTTCAATATTTCTTATAGGGCTGGTTTCGTGTTTGCAAATTCCTTTAGTTTTTGTTTGTCCTGGAAGCTTTTTACCTCTCCTTCTATTTTCAATGACAGCCTAGCTGGACATAGTATTCTTGGCTGCATATTTTTCTCGTTTAGTGCTCTGAAGCTATCATGGCAGTCCTTTCTGGCCTGCCAGGTCTCTGTAGATAGGTCTGTTGCCAATCTAATGTTTTACCATTGTAGGTTACATATCTCTTCTCCTGAGCTGCTTTCAGGATTTTCTCTTTGTCCGAGACTTGTAAGTTTTACTATTAGATGTCGGGGTGTAGACCTATTTTTATTGATTTTGAGAGGGGTTCTCTGTGCCTCCTGGATTTTGATGCCTGTTTCCTTCCCCACATTAGGGAAGTTCTCTGCTATAATTTGCTCCAATATACCTTCTGCCCCTGTCTTTCTTCTTCTTCTGGGATCCCAATTATTCTAATGTTGTTTCGTCTTATCATATCGCTTCTCTCTCGAAGTCTGCCCTCGTGATCCTGTAGTTGTTTATCTCTCTTTTTCTCAGCCTCTTTATTTTCCATCATTTGGTCTTCAATATCGCTGATTCTCTCTTCTGCCTCATTTATCCTAGCAGTTAGTGCCCCCATTTTTGATTGAACCTCATTAATAGCCTTTTTGATTTTGACTTGGTTAGGTTTTAGTTCTTTTATGTCTTCAGAAAGGATTTCTCTAATAACTTCCACACTTTTTTCAAGCCCAGCTAGTATCTTTAAAGGCATGATTCTGAACTCTAGGTCTGACATCGTACTAATGTCCGTATTGAGTAGGTCCCTGGCAGACGGTACTACCTCTTGTTCTTTTTGCTGAGGTGATTTTTTTCATCTTGTCATTTTGTCCAGAGGAGAATAGATGAATGAGAGAACAAAATGCTAACAGGTTAACAACGTCCCCAGCAAATATACTCTATACAAATCAGAAAAGACCTGAAACCAGGGGAAAAGAAAGGGAAAGAAAGAAAAAAGAAAGAGAAAAAAAAAGAGAAAGAAAAAGACAAAACAAAACAAAAACAGAATAAAATTAAAAAAACAGAATATGATTAAATATGATCAGGCTAGTGCACAGATCAGTGCCACACACTAGATTCTGGGCGTATTTTGGTCTGTTAGAAGAAAGTGCCTTCTAAAATTTTAAAGGAAGAAAGACTTATATATGTACAAAATAAGGGTTGATACAATGAAGGGATGGAAAATGACTGTAAAGATGAAAATTATAAAAGATTTTATAAAAGGAATTGATAAGATAAGAAGTTGTTTGAAAAAAGAAAGAAGATTTAAAAAAGAAAAAAAAAGGGAGAGAATATGATCAGGCAGGAGACTAGAACAAAGCCATACACTAGTGATTTAGGGTATATTTTGATCTGTTACAAGAAACTGTATCTCAAAATTTTAAAGAGAGAACAACTTATATATATATGGCAAAAATAAGGGTAACTACTATGACGGGATAAAATATGATCCTAAAAATGAAAAATAAAAACATTTTTTTTTAAAAAGGGATTGATAAGATGTTGGTTGAAAAAGGGAAAAAGAAAAATTCAAAAAAAAACAGTTAAAAAAATTAACTTTGAAAAACTAATGAATCATGGTAAAAAAGCCATGAATTCTATGTGCAGTATTCCCCTAGCGCTGGAGTTCTCCCGTTCTCCTTGATCGGTAAACTTGGTCTTGGCTTGCTGGCTGTTCGGGCTGATCTTCTGGGGGAGGGGCCTGTTGCTGTGGTTTCCAAATGTCTTTGCTGGAGGCGGAATTGCCCCGCCCTTGTCAGTCCGGGCTAAGCAAGCTGCTCGGGTTTGCTCTCAGGAGCTTTTGTTCCCTGCAAGCTCTCTGTACAGCTTTGGAGGACCAGAGTGAAAATGGTGGCCTCCGAATCTCCACCCGGAGGAGCTGAGAAATTGGGGCCCTGCTCCTCAGTGCGCCCCCAGAGAAAAGCAGTCACTCCCGTCTCCCCGGTCTCCGGCCACACTCCGTGCTCACCCGGCCTGTGACCGAGTGTTTCTATCTCTGGCACCCGACCATGTGTGGAGTCTCCAAACCCAGCAGATCCCTGCGGTGCGCTCCCGCGCCGCTCCTCCCGGGGAAGGAAGGGGAGTCTCCCCGGACCTGCCACCTGTTGGGTCCCTGCTGGAGGAGCAGTGGCCCGACTGGGCCGCGGATCACAGTTTATGGCAACCCCGAGCTGAGAGCCCGCGCCTCGGCTCTATCTCTGCAGCCGGCGTCCCCGCTCCAACACCTGGGAGCTCTGCCGCCCTCAGGCACCCCCGGTCTTTCTGTGACCCCGAGGGTCCTGAGACCACACTGTCCCAGAGAGTGTTCCACTGCCCCGCTTAGCCACTGGAGCGACGTCCCTTAGCGGAGCCGACTTCTAGAACTTCCGATTTTGTGCTCCGCGGCTCCGTCACTTGTCAGAAGCGGCCGACGGAGGCCCCCTCCTCCGCCGTCTATCCTCCCAAATATCGCCTCGGATTCACTTCTCCGCACATCCTACCTTCCAGAAAGTGGTCGCTTTTCTCTTCAGAGAGTTGTTGCTATTCTTCTCGTCGATCTCCTGTTGAGTTCGTAGGTGTTCAGAATGGTTTGATCCCTATTGAGCTGAATTCCTGAGACCAGACGAAATCCAGGTCTCCTACTCCTCTGCCATCTTACTCCGCTCCCATTTTGAATTCATTTTTGTCTATAGTGTAAGAAAGTGGTCCAGTGTCATTCTTTTCCATGGTGCTGTCCAGATTTCCCAACATCCTTTATTGAAGAGGTTGTCTTTTTCCCACTGGATATACTTTCCTGCCTTGTTAAAGATTAATTGACCATATAGTTGTGGGTTCATTTTTGTGTTTTCTCTTCTGTTCCATCGATCTATGTGTCTATTTTTGTGCCAGTACCAGTACATGTTTTGATTGTAATATAACTTGAAGTCCAGAATTGTGATGCCTCCCGCTTTGTTTTTCCTTTTTAACATTGCTTTGGCTATTTGGGGTCTTTTGTAGTACCATACAAATTTTAAGATTGTTTTAGCTCAGTGAAAAATATTTTTCATATTTTGATAGGGATTGTATTAAATGTGTAGATTGCTTTGGGTAGTGTAGACATTTTATCAATATTTGTTCTTCCAATCCGTGAACATGGAATGTCTTTCCATTTCTTTCTGTCATCTTCAATTTAATCAGTGTTTTATAGTTTTCAGAGTACAGGTCTTTCACCTCTTTGGTTAGGTTTATTACTAGGTATCTTATTGTCTTTGGTGCAATTGTAAATGGGATTGATATTTTAATTTTTCTTTCTGTTGCTCTATTATTGGTGTATAGAAATCACCTGGGTGGCTCAGTCAGTTAAGTGAATGCCTTCAGCTCAGGTCATGATCCCGGGGTCCTGGGATTGAGCCCCATACCTGGCTCCCTGCTCAGCGGGGAGCCTGCTTTTCCCTCTCCCTCTGCCACTGACCCTGTTGTGCTCTCTCTCAAATAAATAAAATCTTTCAAAAAAAAAAAGATTCATTTTTATTGCTTTTATGTTTCCTGCTTCTATAGTGTCATTTTTGGTCTCTCCTTTCCAATCAAAAAGTACCCTGTAATATTTCTTGCATGGCTGGCTTAGTGGCCACAAACTCCTTTAGTTTTGTCTGGAAACTCTTTATCTCTCATTCTATTCTGAATGATAGCCTTGCTGGATAGAGTATTCTTGGCTGCAGATTTTTTCCACTCAGCACGTGGAATATGTCACACCACTCCCTTCTGGCTTGCCAAGTTTTTGTTGAAAAACCTCTTGCTAGCCTTATGGGTTTTTCCTTGAAGGTTAATGACTTTTTTGGTCACTTTTAAGATTTTTTATCACTATATTTTGCAAATTTAATTACAATATTTCTTGGTGTGGTCCTCCTTTTGTTGATTTTGATGGGAGTTCTCTTTGCCTCCTAGATCTGGATGTCTGTTTCCTTCTCCAGCTTAAGGAATTTTTCAGCTATTATTTCTTCAAATAAATTTTCTGCCCCCTTTTCTTTTTCTTCTGGGGATCCTATAATGCAAATATTATGACATTTGGTGGAGTCACGGAGTTCCCTAACTCTATTCCCATTTTGCATGATTCTCTCTCGTTTGTTCAGCTTTATTGCTTTCCACTGTTTTGTCTTCTGGGTCACTAATTCATTCCTCTGCTTCTTCCAGCCTTCTAGAACCATGTTTCTAATCTCGTTTATGGCACTCTTCATCTCTGATTCTTTTTGAACTTTTCTCTACAGTAAGGATCACACTGATGTCTTTTATTCCTTTCTCAAGCCCAGTGGGTGTCCTTATGATTGTTGCTTTCAATTCTTTATTTTTTATTTTTATTTTTAAAAGATTTTATTTATTTGAGACAGAGAGAGAGAGAGTACAAGCAGGGGGAGCAGCAAGGGGAGAGAGAGGGAGAAGCAGACTCCTCGCTGAGCAGGGAGCCCGACGAGGGGCTCGATCCCAGGTAGGGATCATGACTTGAGCCGAAGGCAGACACCCAACTGACTGAGCCACCCAGGCACCCCCCTGTTGCTTTTAATTGTAACAGGCATATTACTTACATTTCATTTAGATCTTTGCCTGTGGCCTTGTTTTCATTTGGGATAAATTCCTCTGACTTCTCATTTTGTCTAAGTCGCTGCCTTCTTGTCTGTGTTCCAATTATGTCTCGTGCTCCTGATAGTAATGGCCTCTTGAAGATGTCCTGTCGAGCCCACAGCCTGGTGCTTCAGTGAGTGCCTCCGGTGTGTGTTGTGCGCACTCTGCTGTTTTGTTCTGACTGCTCTGTCCTTGAGGCCAGTCATCTGCAAAGGTTCTTTGCCTGTGTTTGGTACCTGGCTTGAATGTGGTGAGTTTTAACTAGGTGTGCTTTGGTCTACTTGTGAAACGAGTCCTGTCACCACCTCCACTGGAACTGAGGCCCTGCAAAACTCTCTGGTTGGGAGATGTGGTATGGGCTAGGCTTTGTGTTGGTCTTCTGGGGGAGGGGCCCCCCCACAGTGGGACTGAGGCAAGCCTAACTGAGAAGGGTGGTTCCACTGGAGTCCAGGGGGATGGTGCTTGGTGTAAGTGAGTTAGGTAGCCAATATTGGTGCCACAGGGCTTCCTACAGGTGGCTCCCTGTTTATACTGAGGGGTAGGGTAGGTAAATGGCACTAGCTGGTACCTCTGACCCCGGAGAGATGTCTGCATGAACTCTGCCTCTCAGGGGCAGCTCCAAGAAGAGGGAGTAATCTCCCCACCATGTGCCCCAGCACTCTTTAGATTGTTCTTTCCAAGCTGTCTGCCCCCAGGGTTGTCTGCCTTCTCTCTAGGAGCCGCATAGTGCCTATGGGCTCTATCCCAGTCAATCCTGTTGAACTTTAAAACTCCAGGCTTTCAGCCCTCCTAGTTGCAAGAACTCATGAAATTCAACCCCTCTTGTTTTCTGAACCAGGTGGCTATGGGGAAACCTCCTTGTGCAATCCAGTGTGCTCCTCTCTCTCACCCTTCTCTGTGACCATGGCTCCTTCCCCTCCACGACAACCAGGATCCATTTTCTCTCCGAAACCATGTCTCCATACTTCCTACCATCTGCGATGTGGCTTCTTCTCCCCCTTTAGTTGTAGAGTTTGTTCTCTTCGTCCTCAGGTCTGTTTCTGGGGTATTTGGGATGATTTGATCGTTATGTAGTTCTATTCATGGGACGAGACAAGACTAGGGTCCTCCTACTTTGTCACCATCTTCCTTTATCTCTGACTACTCACCCATCTATTTACCACTGGGTAACAAATTATTATAGTGAAGTTGAATCTTAGTGTGTATATATATTTAATAGAAGGATGTTGACAGATAATATACTTGAAGTGTTACATTTATTAAGCAAAAAGAAGTTATTATTTATTTTTAAGGATCAGGTTGTTTCTTGTAATGTTGCACATGTTTTAAACAAATTCTTTTAAAATGTAAACCATCACGTTTTATTAAAATTGAATAAGCTGTTAAAATTGCTAGACCATATCACACCTAAGCTCTCCAGTACAATTTTAAGCAAATATGTATTGTAGAGAAAGCACCAGAAGTAGTGAAGGCAGCAAGACTGTTTCAAAGTAAGCTAAAGCCTCTATCCTTTTTATTCCTCATTCCCTAAAGGAGTTACACTACCAAGTGAAGGACTTTCCCAGCTGCAGTTTTGAGGCCACAAGTGCAAGCTTAAATGATTGCTCTCAAGACTTCAGCTTTTGCAGGCAATCATGTCCAAACAAATTAAAATAAAACCGTATGATTTTGTTATTTTAACACCAAACTGTGAATGGTGCACTGAAATCAACATGTGAAAGAGAGTTAGGCTCAAAGCTTGTTTCTTTTCTAACAGAGTAGTGTCATTCTAGTTTTACTGATGTATGAATTTTCATAAGGTGCGGTAACAAAATAAATAAAGTGAAAAAAGTTTTGACGATCTATATACAACTCTGAGATTAAGATAAGTCATTGACTGTATTCTTGAGAGACTTTTAACTCTGTGGAGGCTGTAACATACATTAAAAACTCATCGATCCAAGTAACATAATGATTCTTCTTCCCCCTTAGATCACTCTCTTATAAAGGAGTATATAATTATGATAGCTTATAAGCCAAGATTAGATTAAAAGGAAAATTTATGTGCTATAGACTAAATCCAGATACGGTCAGGTGCTGAGCATTATTTCTGGCTTCAAAGTAGGATGTATCTGTTTCGTCATCTGGTTGGGGTATGAAAGGCATAGTTTGATGCTGCAGATTTTCCCAGTCCACATCACTGAAGAGAGGATGACGTTTCAGCTCTTAGGAAAAATATAAAACAAAACAGAGCATTATAACACTGTTACCTAAGTAAGTACTGTTTTACAGGAAGTAAGGGAAGATCTCAGATATATGTTGCCCGGTTTTGCTTCATACATATGTGTTCAATGTCTGTCTTCCATGTACTTCACAATGGCTCACATTATGTCATTTTGTATAACACTTGACACATGACAGGTGCTTGGCCTGTATTCGTCAAATGAGTGAATGAATGGTTTTCCTTAATAGAAGCCTATATTATCTCATGCCTCCATCTTCTCACACAATCCCTGACTTGATGGGACAAGAGCTTGGCCTGCTTCCTGCTCCCAGACACAGCTTCCACACCACTGATCTTCATGATTAATGCTCCACTTCTCATTCCAAGTCCTTGCTACCTGTTTCTATCTCTGCAATCCTTATCACCACCGATTACCCTAGGTAACTCTGGTAAAAACGTCATCCTCCACTACCTTAATTTCTTTCCTATGCCCCATCCTTATCCTTCATGGTGATTTCAACACATACACTGATGACATTTGTGACATATTCTCTTCATGGTTGACTTCTTTGATTTCATTGATTGTATCTCGACTACATGCCCTTTTAGCAGCATGAATATATCTGGAGTCTTTACGCTTCACTTACAAGATCTCAACTTTGCTCATCTCTTTAGCTACATTTGCAGTACCTGTCTTCTTTCCTAATTCCTTCTACCTGCTAAAATGAAAACATGCGGGATGCCTGGGTGGCTCAGTCCGTTAAGTGTCTGCCTTCAGCTCAGGTCATGATCCCAGGGGCCTGGGATCGAGTCCCGCATCGGGCTCCCTGCTCCGCGGGGAGTCCGCTTCTCCCTCTGCTGCTCCCCCCGCTTGTGTTCTCTGTCTCTCTCTCTATCTGACAAATAAATAAATAAAATATTTAAACAAAAAATAAATAAAATAAAATGAAAACATGCTCTTTTGATCACCCTGTGATATTTGGTTGCTAGACACAACCTCCCGTATCCTCAACCTTTCACTTTATAAGACAAATATAGGGATGTTGGCAAAAAATTAGGTGACAATCAAGGCATTAAGTAGTTCAAAAAACCAACAACCGAATTTAAGGAAAATATTGGGAGAAGACTACACAGACAGGAAAGAATTATGTGTCTATATTTGGAGTGATGGCTTGGGAAGTCAACATATCTACAAGTTGGTTTTTCCCTAAAGTAAGAGACTGGTAGGAAAACAATAAAATAGCAAAAAGAATCTGTCTCTTAATTGTTCAAAATAAATGTCTGAGCATGGATTAGTGTTACTTATAGCAGTAACTCTTAAACTGATATCTGGCTGCGATGTGACGCTTTATGACTCTCTCATCATAACTATTTATTTAAACTGAACTCACAAAAGAATTCTAGGCCAGTTTAAGATTAACTGTATAAACAGTTGTTGCAACAACTGTTTTTTAACCGAAGACCTCTCCTGTCATCTGCTTCACTATGTAAACTGTTCATTAAACAAACAAACAAAAATCTGAGGTCATTGGTGAGAATGGTGTTCTATCTCTGTTTATTTCGTCCCTTGCGAAGCAAAATTGCCCCAGTTGAAAACTCCTAAAGTAATTTTTAAAGCTGAGCTTTCAAATGTCTGCACCCTCACTTTACATAGGATTTTCCTCAAATCCCACTGTTCACAGAGGTCTTCCTGACCACTCCAGCTAGAAAATCTCTTGTCAAACTTTGTAGCCACTCACTTGCTTCATCTTTCTTCTCAGTACTCACTGCTAGATGCATTATGTCATATTGTATCTCATTACCTGTGTCTTTCCCCTACAGAGTAAATTGTACAAGCACATGGATTTTAGTCTGGTTCATCCCTAGGATACCTCCAGCACCCATTGCCTGGCACCTAGAAGTCACTCTACAGGATTTGTTAAATAAGCAAATAAACTGTTGATCTTATTAGAGGGAACACCTAGAAGCTGACACAAGTGACATATTATTGAAGTTCATTTTTCTGAATGCCTTAGACCACATGGAAATGCATTTGGGGACATAGCTGCTTCTTTGTCTATGTATACTTTGTTAGAAAAGGGATTTTAAGGCAGCTGACATTAAACCTAATTGAATCTAAATTAAAGCTAATGAGTTTCCTAGTTTCAAAATTGGAGTTTAATATACCCCTCCATTGGAAAAAACCATTGAATGGATCACAAAGATACCAGATTTGTCTTATTTGAGACAACCTGGAACTTGATACATTTGTCAGTCGATAATATCAGAAATGAAGCAGTCAGAAATTATAGAAGAGAGTTTTGATAACAAAAAAAAATTTCCTGTATTGGTTGATGAGTAACTTTATTAGGCTTTGAAAAAACCCAAGACACTGACAACATAAGATTGCTTTAAGGTACCTGTTTGAGATTAATAAAATTCAGTGAGTGAGTATCCCAACCTGATGCAATGAATTTTAATGCAGAATAAGGACAAATATATCAATGCATATCTAGCAGGCAAAAATAAACTGAAGAAATTTTTAACCAATTTAGCAGTCAGATTATCTATAGTATTGTCCTAGAACTTAGTATCATTATTACAGTTCATCTTAAACAAATCAAGCTAGGAGTTTATTAACACAAAACCTTACCTTTCATACCAGCTCTCTTTGCATTATCAAGAGTTAAAAGTACTTCTACTGCATTTTGAGCATTATCAGATAACTTTTCTTCACCTTCAGGCCAAGGGATATCTACAGATACAAATAGCTTGTTAATCATTGATCAAATAATACACAGAGATAAATGCATCTGTCTTCATAGAAAAAGAATCACCTCTTTTCAGAATATTTTGGAATACTTGTTGTGGTGTTTCATCATTGAAAGGAGGAATTCCTGTTAGAAACTCAAACAAGCAAACTCCAAGTGCCCACCAGTCTACTGCAGGACCTGGAATTTAAGAGGGAGTAGTTGAACTTGCAAGCATTTTGTGCAAATGTTTCATCAACTAAAACGTTACTACATGGATATTTGGGCACAGTCAAGGCATTCATTTCCTAAGGCTTTCTTCTAGTCCATAAGGTATAAAAACCCAAATTATCTTCATTTCAGTAACATGGCAATTATTTTCCTTCTCTGTTCTCCACGAAGTTTAGATTAGCAATTAACACAGCTACTCAAAGAAAACCTAAGTTGTCTTTCTTTTGTCACTCACTAAAAACCTCTCATATTCAGGATATTTACTTGTTCTAAATCCTAAAACACTAGAAGAAATACATTTAACCCACAGATTACTCTCTAAAATAGAGTACTTGTCAATTTCAAATGGGGGAGGGAAACAATAACATTTAGATGATTTTGTACTCCACCTACTCACATGGGTATGAGATGAAGTAGCAACACTTATACTAATTGGAGGACAGCCTGGTTAAGGAAGGAAAGCCTTACAGTGTTTTAATGTCCTTTTACTCCTTTTAAAAACAGAGAAGGGCAAATTAGTTCAACAAAAAATATTCACTTAAACTATGGCTTGAGGAGGTAATTAGGAGGTAAGTCTTTTTTTTTTTTTTAAGATTTTACTTATTTATTTGACAGAGAGAGACACAGCGAGAGAGGAAACACAAGCAGGGGGATTGGGAGAGGGAGAAGCAGGCTTCCCGCTGAGCAGGGAGCCAGATGCGGGGGTTGATCCCGGGACTCTGGGATCATGACCTGAGCCGAAGGCAGACGCTTAACGACTGAGCCACCCAGGCGCCCCTGGAGGTAAGTCTTAATAAATCCGTAGAACTGATTTCTAAAGATCTTTACTGGAAGCATCATCTATATACAAAGATGTTTCCAACAATTATTTTAAACATGACCTTATAATCTGGTTTATAGTTTTGTTAGTTCTATGAAAAAGTATTTCTGAAGCAAAGGTTAATTTTAGTCAAAAAATGATTACCTTCAATATAATTAAAATAGGAATTCTAGTCTAGTACTAAATGTGCTTGAAAATTACTCTTTAAAATCAATTTCACGGGACGCCTGGGTGGCTCAATCAGTTAAATGTCTGCTTTTGGCTCAGGTCATGATCCCAGGGTCCTGAGATCGAGCCCATGTCGGGTTCCTGCTCAGCAGGGAGTCTGCTTCTCCCTCTCCTGTTGCGCCTCTCCCCTGCTCGTGCTCTCTTTCTTGCTTGCTCGCTCTCAAATAAATAAAAAAAATCTAATAAAAAAATAAACTGCTATAAAATCAGTTTCACAAAATTCATTATTGTAGTTAAGCAACTGCCACCATTCCATTTTAAAACAAGTAGGAAAGCACTATAGAATCTGCCATTAGGAAAATAATCGCATGCATTTAGAGTGCCTCTTCATTGCAAGCCACATAATCCCATCTTCCCTAAGGAACAAAGAATGTAAACAGTCTATAGACTTCTATTTCTATAATAATCACTATAAAAAAAACCCCATACAAACCACCTTGGTTAGTAGACCTTTTAAGCAGCACTGAGAAAGAATAGATAGAATAACCAAATAACAGAAAAGTAGGGGAGAAGTCAGGAAAAAATAGGTATCTTCATTATTTTACTTAGGTTAGAAACTAGAACCCTTTTCCCAGCTCAGCCAAAATGTACTCATGTCAAAAACTGACACGATTTCTCCATGGATATGTCAGACATACCCATATATTTGAGTCAAAGTCTAATAAGATCACACATGATGATAAACTGGAGCAATTATAATACATACTATTAGCCAGAGAAATAGAACAAACTTGTTTCACACTACTGGTTTTCTAATATGAAACCCCCATCTGTAATTTGTACACTGATACTGTTAGGCCTTTCTGTTTTCTAATAATAATGGAATTCAATGGGTAGGAAAATTCAAGCTCTTTTGTCGGTGCTAATTTTAGTATTTTTATTAAGCCTATTTTCTGGGTTACAATAAAAAGGCTGTATCTTTACTCTCGGCCGCCTTTAAAAGTTATTTAAAAAATCCTACATGCCTACATTTGTTTTCATAGAGAACATTCTGCCCGGATGTCCTCCTGTTCAGAAGACAGAATACAGTTCATTTTCTATTTCCTAAGTAAGATGAAAGGGAAAATACTTTTTTATGCAATGTGATCTAGTTATACTTTGACCAGTTTAATTTGCTTTGCCATATTACTTTATAGAGAAGTTCACTCACCGGAAGCCAGAAATCCTGCATGTAAGAAAAGAGAAGTTAGGTACGTTGTATTAAAATCATGAGTTCATCCTCACATCCTTCACCCAACTAGATCCTAAATGTTATGCCAGACACAAGGGACACAAAGGTAAATAAGAAAGAGCTTTTTCCAAGGAGAAAACAACCTACTCCAGGCAAGACAAAAGAGATAATTTTGACACAATATTAAGAGAAATGAAATAAAAATATGCACAAGAAGCTATGGGAAACTCTGGCCAGAGTTCCTAAGTAATTGGTAGAACCGGGGAGACCATGGAGGGCTCAGAGAAGTCTTAGCTGTTCTCAGCATGATGTTTAGAAACAGAAAGGTCAAGACAAGAAACAAAGTTGCTATAGAGACTGCCCTTGAGGCCTGGGACTTGGGGAAAGAGGTATAAAGCAGTGATTTTTCTTTTTAAATTATGAATTGCTTTGTACTGGGGCCCTGGATGGCTCAGTCAGTTAAGTGTCTGACTCTTGATCTTAGCTCAGGTCTTGATCTCAAAGTTGTGAGTTCAAGCCCTGCATTGGGCTCCATGCTGGGTGTGGAGCCTACTTTAAAAAAAAAAACACAACAATTTCTTTGTATTATTTGTTATTTTAAGAACTGTGTATCAAATATTTTATAGAAAATGAAAATCTTAAAATAAATCACTAGATAGCTGAGGTAATTCGATGTCCCATTAAAATAGTGGCAAGATCCTAAAAAGTATAAAAGTAAGCTTTATATGTGAAGCTTAGTTTTATACTGTATCCTAAGTAGAGAAAATGTATATTATAGGAAATGAGCTGGCAAACCTGTAACTTAGCAACATGGACACTGTACAAAGATCAGTTAGGTGCCCAGAGGAATTTAGTTGCTTGGGCTAATAAGGGGGAATTCGAAATGTGTTTCAACACTGTAGAGATTATTAACAGTGTTAGTGAGTGCTACCAAGGAATCCTCCTGGAGTGCTATGTAGAAGGGAAACCTAGACTCTTGTCTTAAGAAATTTTCTTAAGCTTTTGCAGTGGAGATAAATATAATAACATAAGGTAAAATGACATAAGCTTTAAACAATTTCTAATAAAGTGGCAGAGACGTGAACTACTTCTCCATAGGTGGCCAATGGATGCTTTGTGAAAGAGGTAGCATTTGAACAGATAATGAGATGAGAAGAAATTTGACTGGAAGAGGACTGGGTTCTGGCATTTTTCAACGAAGGCAAAATACTTGTGCAAAATAAGGAAAACCTGAAAATAATGTGTCTAAGAAATGGAATGGGAACATAAGACCTATAATGAGATTCTTTGACTCCGCCAGTGCCTCGATCGTAGACTACCCAGACGCCAAACTGTGTGTGCAAAACACATTTGTTGTTTATAAAAGAAAGAGATTCCTTGAGAGACGAGGCTAGTATAAGAGCTTAGAGCCTCCGATGCCATGATCAGTAATCTGGAGTTTGTTCTGCAGGTAGGAAGGAGCCATCGTGGTTTTTAAGGGGAGAAGCAGAATGACGGGCCACTTTATGTCTTCCGAGGGAAAATCTGGTGGCAATGATTATAGATGATAGGATGAAGCTGATGTCCCAGGAAGAGAGCTCATAAATTAATGAAAGGGAAAGAGGAGGTTCTTACAGAAGACAGTGGCAGAGATTAAAAGGTGAGAAGAAATTCTGCAGGGACAGAACTGACTGGATTTAAAAGCCTGAATGCAGGGACAACGTTGGTGTCATCACGCAGATGGCAGAACCGAGAGAGGAAACAGAGGAAGAGCAAGCTGGACACGTCCTGTACTGACACACAGCACTTGAATCCCCAGGGCAATGCCGCGCAGGTACTTTGGCCACGTGTACGCCGCCTAGAGAAAGTCAGGATTAGAGACAGATATTTGGGAAGCACCGACGAGGACGTGACTGCTGAAGTCACGGGAGAGATATTAACAGGAAGCAGGGGTAGGGAAACAAGGGAAAGGGCAGGATCGGGAAGAATCTCTATATACTGAAGAGCTGAGGAGTTAGCAACAGAGGGAAGACGAAGGAGACCGAGAAGAGGCTGGCAGATCTGACAAGAGTGACGTCACTGACGACTGGTAATAAAAAAGCGCCAGTTACAGGCGCCCAGAGGGCTCTGTCAGTAGAGCGTATGACTCTTGATCTCAGGGTTGTGAGTTCAAGCCCCATGTTGGGAGTAGATCACTTACAGATAGAAATCCTAAAAAAAAAAGTGTCAGTTAAATGGTAGGGATAAAAATCAGATTGCCAGAGCAAAAATAATCAGGCAAAGGAAAGAGGCAACCTTTGAGAAGGTGGGTGGTGGGGAAAGACAAGGGTGGAAGCTTATTTGCAGGCTAAGGAGAAAAGCAGCATAGAAATAAAAATAGAAGGGGTGTGTGTGTTGAGGGGGGGGAAGATGAGACAGTCGATCACCAAAGGAGCCTGAAGAATAGGGAAGTAACTGACAAGATCAAGAAGGTGATCACATTATGGACTGAATTATGTCTCCCTGAAAAGACATGTTCAAGTCTTAACCGTGAGGTCCTCTGAGTATGCCATCTGCAAATATGGTCCTTGCAGAGGTCACACTGGAGTAGGGTGGGCCCCTAATCCAGTATGACTGGTGTCCTTATAAAACACAGCCACGTGACCATGGAGACAGGGAGAATACCACATGCTGGTCTGAGTGAGGCCCCTGCAAGCCATGGGTTGCAGGCAAACCACCAGAAGCTGGAAGGGGCGAGGTCGTTCCCCTACACCTTTCAGAGGGAGCATGGTCCTGTCCACGCCTAGATTCCAGACTTCCAGCTTCCAGAACTGTCAGACAATAAATTCCTGTTGTTTTGAACCATCCAGTGTGTGGCACTTGATTATAGAAGCCCTAGGAAACCAATACAGTTCGTTTCAGAAGGCAGGAAGGGAAAATTCTTCAGAGAGAGGAAGGGGAAAAAAGACGCTAGGTAAAAATGCCACCCCGGTCTTCCTCTGTTGCGTCCCAGAGATGGCTCCTCTCTGGCTTGACCCTTGTGGTGAGGGTCTTCTAAGTTTCTGAGGGCGAGCTCTAACCAGGAGTGCGCTGCTACAGACTGAACAGAAGTTTTGGCTCAACTCTGCATTCCTGAGCCAAAGCTGGAACAGACCTCAGGAGACTTTTTTGAACTAAGATGACAGAGCAGGTGGGCGGTAGGACTTCTCTGGGGCCCGGAGACTGAATGGGAAGGCAAAGATCAAATGGCTGCATGTCTTCTTTTACCATAAGAAATGCCATATTTACGAGAAAAGAGTGTCACATGAGTTCCTGTTCTCTTACTCTAGGCAATTCAAATACCAAAGAAATTTAGAACAATTTTACCTCAAAAGAAAATGTAGTGCTAGAGAACACTTCAGAAACTCAAGACATGGAAGCCTTACCATGGGCTCTGCCCAATAACAGCTCAGGTGCAAGGTAGTCCGGAGTCCCAAGAATCCGCCCATCATCCACGGGGGCTGCCCCTCGCCTCACACTCTTTGGAGTTCGGTATGGGGTTCCTGATTTGACCTGATTTGGGGTCTGCTAATTTAACAAGAGTTTACAATAAATATCTTCATTTCTGTTTTTCTTTTTAAGATGTTATTTATTTATTTGACAGAGGGAGAGAGAGAGGGAGAGAGCCGGCACAAGCAGGGGGAGGGGCAGAGGGAGAAGCGGGTTCCCTGCTGAGCAGGGAGCCCGATGTGGGGCTTGATCCCAGGACCCCGGGATCATGACCTGAGCCGAAGGCAGACACCCACCTAACCAACTGAGCCACCCAGGCACCCCATATCTTCATTCCTTTTACAGTGAATAGAAATGCTAAAAAAGCAAAGCTAGGCTGCTGGGCATAAAAGACATACTCAAATCCCTGATCAGTTTTGAAAATGGACTCATTACCAACTATAATTTTGAACAGTCCTGATAGCTGGTGAAATTAAATAGCTTAGATAAGACCAATTATTTCAATAAGATCAAGATATGCAAGAAAGAATGAAGAAATCTGCAAGAAAAATTTCTTTCTTGGTAGAATGGATTAATACAAATTAAGAATGGTCACTGAGGGACGTTGTGGCTGACAAATGATTGAATTACTGGGACAACACATCAGCTGGAACAAAATATAAATAACTTCTTGTGCTAATTGGTATGTAAGTTTTAAAGATACTTTGTGGTCTCACAAGGACTCTGTGAGACCAGTGGGAGAGGTGTCAGCATATTCTACAGAGAGGTAAGAAGCTGAGGCTCTGAGGAAAACGGACTTCTAAGTCACTCAGTAAGTTCTGAATAGAAAACTCCAAGTCTTGTGACCCTAATTCAGAGTTTGTATTCTCAACTTTATGTCATGTCTCCAAAAAAAGAAAAAAAATGAAACTTTGCGTTTGTTAAGATAAAGGTTTAGAAAATAAAAATAACATAAGATTTGAAATATATATTTTCCAACTATTTCCTACAAAGAAAAGAGATAATCTAGGAAGGTCCTTAAAAGGGAGTAAGATAGAGTGAACTTTAATATTGTATCTTAGAGTTGCTGTTGTCAAGTGAAAATATGTGACTGTAAATATGTAAACATGTGATTGAAAATATGTGACAGTCTAGGGGCGCCTGGGTGGCTCAGTTGGTTAAGTGGCTGCCTTTGGCTCAGGTCATGATCCCGGGGTCCTGGGATCGAGCCCAGCATCGGGCTCCCCGCTCAGTGGGGAGTTGGCTCCTCCCACTCCCTCTGCCCCTCCCCGCTGCTCGTGCATGCATGCGCTCTCTCAAATAGATAAAATCTTAAAAAAAGAAAATATGTGAAAGGCTAGAGAGCAAATGAAGAAGTGCTTTAGTTAATAATAATAAATTGCTACCAGCTTTGCCTTTTGGCATCAAAACCTCCCAACAGTCCAGATTCCCAACCAGCAGAACAGAAAATCTCAGATAGTCTAGGTGAGAGGCAAGCATCTGGCCTTCATAGTTTACGGGTATAAAATCTAACGACAAAGTGCTAAAAAGTTAGAACATACCTGATATGGCATATAGGATGTTCCTTTTTGATTAGGGGTTATAGCCATGGGATACGAACCACTATAAACACATGAAATTTCCATTGCATCTAAAGAGGTAATGCTCATTTTGGATGGTTCTGAGTTATTGGATGCATTGATATGACTGTTAAAACTTCGAAAAGCTACAGCATTTCTTTTAGATAAGGTTAATGTTTTCAACACCTCTGAAGACGGAGCTAACATTTTTTGGCCACTGCCTTGGACAGCAGGATTCTCATCACCTTTCGGCAAGGTATTCTCCTGCCAGCTGGGTGATACGGTGAGTAGGTCTTCAGTGTTTGATTCTTCAAAAGAGGATTCTTTGATGCTTTTATCTGGATCTAAGGACTGCCTTTCTAATGAACTTTCCATGATAGAAAATCCCGGAAAAGATGAATCAGAGTCCATACAAATACTTTTAGAAGCTCTCTCATCGTCGGAACATAGAAAACTAGAACTGAGGAGGTCCTTCTTGTCATTCTTATCACAGTCCTCATCCAGTTCACACAGAAGGTTTTTTGCTATCATTGGGGTAGGTGATTTTTCTGGGGTGTGTGGTTTACCAATGAAAGAACTGACCACGTTCTCCTCAACAGCACAGTCACTTTGCTGACCACATACAGATAGCTTCAGGTCTTGGACCTCAGTTGTTAAGCCCGTCCTTTGATTTATATAACCACCGCTCATTTCATTTCTAGACTTCTGCTCTACACAGTTTTTTTTATTCTGTATGATGTTCTGACAAGGACTAGAGTCAACTAACTCAAAATTTCTTTTAAAACCTCTTTTCCCAAGGTGCTCTTCAGTCCTATCACCGGAATCCACAGTCCACTGCTCTGACTGGTGAAAACCAGACTGTGCTGTGTCAGTGGCTACATGAATATTATTTATATCCAGTTCTTTTGCTTCCCAAGAAACTTCCCCGGGGAAGCATTTTTTAGCCAGGTTTACACAGGAGCTTCCAGTCTCAGGAACGGCACTGCTGTTATGAATGGGAGAAACTGCTAACTCAAGATCCTTTTTATCGAAACCTTTGGTTTCAATGGAATCGGTAGATTTTGTACATGAAGGCTTTTCTATTATATTCCAACTCATCACCGTAGAGCCCAGTGCATTGTCACTTTCCTGAGAGGGAGGAAAAAACACTTTTTTAGTTGTATAAAACTGAGATTCTTGAACCTTTTAAAACCTCTCTTGACTTAGGTGGGATAAATGACTCCATAAATTACTACGCTACCTATTCCCACTTACCAATGGAACAAAAGAACAATGAAAACAGAGAATTAAAGAGCAATATAAACAATTAAAGCATGTTTTAATACATATTTTGAGTGAAACACTGGTCTAAAATTCAAATAAACTATCCTTTAATATGTCTTTTCATAATTTAATATGTATTTGTATAATATGTATTTGATAGTCTATAATCCATATGTTTTCTTTTTTTTAAGATTTTATTGATTTATCTGAGAGAGACACAGGGAGAGAGGGAACACAAGCAGGGGGGAGTGGGAGGGGGAGAAGCAGGCCTCCCGCCGAGCAGGGAGTCCGACGCGGGGCTCGATCCCAGGACCCTGGGATCATGACCTGAGCCGAGGCAGATGCTCAATGACTGAGCCACCCAGGCGCCCCTCTATGATACATAGCTGATAGATGTTCTTTAGCTAGCACAAATTAATAAGCAACATTTTCAGGCAAAATCGAGGGTAACGCTATATTATATAGATACCTTCTTTGCAATATGGGTACAGACGATTCTGTTTTGAATTACAAAATGCACAGGACTTAAAATACAGTTAATGGAAAATTATAGACAAAACTTTTGTTAATGGAAACAGGTATCACTTCGTACAAGTATAATAAAACCAAGCTGATAAAGGTGAAGCTAAACGAATCATAATTTATGATTAAAACCCAAAAATAACAGGAATTAAAATCCACTGTCAACAAGATGCAACGATGAGGCATTGATAACAAACCACTTGCCTTAAAATCTGTTTGAATTCTAACTATCTGTAGGTGCTTTTGTGCGATCAGAGCTTTATACAGAGTATCATACATTGGTGTATGGTAATCAGGATTTTTACAAGATTACTAAGAGTGCATCTTCCATAAACTCGAACACTGCCTATTTTTGGTATGTAAAAATCAAACTTCATTAACTTACTTAGTAATAATAAGGAGTGCTTAGTCATGAACAATAGCAAAAATCCCTAAATTACAACTCACAGATCTGCAGGCACAGATCATCCAGGGATTAGCACAGGGTTTATCAGGGTTCCCCTGTGGTCCATCGTCACTCCTCTGATCATAACTTGAGAGGCACTACCATAATCCAATCATTGCATTCCCCACGGATACAGAAGGGGTAGGGAAAGGTAAAGCTGTGTATGGTTTGAAATATTACACAATATGCTTTCTTGAACAGCAAAGAGGTGAAATAAGTTATTAGGAAAGGAAATCTGTTTATCCTGTAGCGTGTATTACCTGTAGAGCAGCCTATAAGGGAAAAAGATCAAGAAACACTGCCTTGACTAAAAAATAATCTGACTTTACTTCTAGAACACAAATATCCAACAACGAAGAAAATCACATTACTAAGAATAAGGAGTAAATACAATCCAAATTATTTACTCAAACAGAAGGTCTACTTTTTGCGTATTGACATAATTCTAATCTAACATTATTTTATGTGCACTCTATGAAGGAAACCTTATTATAATTTAAAACTTGGGGCGCCTGGGTGGCTCAGTCGTTAAGCGTCTGCCTTTGGCTCAGGTCATGATCCCAGGGTCCTGGGATCGAGCCCCACATGGGGGTCCCCGCTCAGCAGGAAGCCTGCTTCTCCCTCTCCCACCCCCCAGCTTGTGTTCCCTCTCTCGCTATGTCTCTCTCTGTCAAATAAATAAATAAAATCTTTAAAAAGATAAAAAAATTAAAATAAAATAAAAATTAAAAATAAAAAAAAGCCCATCTAGATGCCCTGAAACAAATATTTACTATCATTTTTCTGCAAGCTCATTATATATTAATCATGAATAATTCTGCATTTGAATGAGAAATGAAATACTTAAAAATAATTTGACAGATTATACACGGAAATGGAGACTACCTTGACTGCCATTCATGTAACAGTTTCATTTCCTTATAGAATGTACATGGAAAGGTATAAAGTGTCTCCACCGTTAATGTGACATAGGAAAGAGGCTGGGGTTGGGATAAAGGTCACTCTAACCTGGCAGTCCTTCTCCCATCGGGGGCTGCTGTGGCACTCAGACTCCACACTGGATACGAAGGTGTGGGACTGGCTGCTGGCACTGGATGTAGCCAGCCTTCTCCTGGACTGCAGGAGGTTAGACGTTAGGCACTTCACAGGCATCCTGGGATTGGAGGCTACTGTTTCAAGACCTGTAGGGAAGAAAAAATATCGGAGCTTATGTCACATCTTTCTGAGTTCCTCACCAAACCTGAATTTTCCCAGATAATTAGGCAAAGTATTAAGTATTGTACATCAGAGCTCTGTGTAAACATTATCTGATCCGCCAGGATGGCTCAGGTGTTTTGGACATACAAGTACTGTTATGAACGTTTACAGAGAAAAAAGCAAACCCTCAACATTCACAGGTGAAAATCAGGACAAAAGAACTAAGCTGTAATTAGGAGGAAACCCATTATCCACTTTGAAACTCTTCTTTATAAAGGAGCATTATTGATATGCTATATCCAGATATGATATAAGATAGGAATGTGACTAAATTTACTCAGTTCAATTCGTATTTAATTAAAACCATAGCTTTAGGGGCACCTGGGTGGCACAACCAGTTAAGGATCTGACTCTTAGGTTTCCACTCAGGTCGTGATGTCCGGGTCATGAAATGGATCCTCGCATCGGGCTCAGGCTTAGGATGGAGTCTGCCTGAGATGCTCTCTCCGTCTCCCTCCCCTTCCCGCCTGTGCTCTCTCGCTCTCTCTCAAATAAAAAACATAGCTTTTTTCTAATGTTGAGGCTTATGTGCTCACAAGCGTGAATTATCTACATCCATGAGGGATATTTTATACGACTGGGTAAAACAAGTAACAGTGAATTGGCTAACAGCAAGCCAGTACAAGAAAGCAGCATCACCTACATGATACATGTTTGTCTCTCATAGACTCACGCTAAAAACTGTTGTTCCTGAACTTATGAGACACAATAGGCTTTTACTAAAGATCATATGTGCATATACAGATTTTCTATGTATATAAAAAGATATGTATATCTTGCCTTTTCTTTCCCAAAGAAGGTGAACTCGTGACTTTAATCTCAAGTAAATTCTTACAATTTTTTGATTTAATGAATCTTGGAACTTTAAAACTAGAAACAGAATTTCAATGGCCATCTAAAGCAACTTTATTTTTGGTACAAAAACCCTCTCAATGAAATTCCTCACTCATTGGACACTGACCTTGATATGTGACTAAACTGCTCAGCTTGTCCCTCCCCCCTGCCCCAGTAATGTGGAAATTTGTGTCTACCCCAATGCCATGTGCGCACTGTGTATTTGCTAAAGAGTTCTCTCTGGATCAGTGATATAATCAGACCATTCCTTTCTTTGGAACTTTTGTGTTTTTTATTTTATTTTTTAAAGATTTTATTTATTTATTTGACAGAGAGAGAGAGAGCGAGCGAGCACAAGCAGGGCAGAGGGAGAGGGAGAAGCAGGCTCCTCATTGAGCAGGGAGCCCAATGCGGAACTCGATCCCAGGACCGTGGGAACACGACTGGAGCCTAAGGAAGATGCTTAACCATCTGAGCCACCAGGCGCCCCTCTTTGGAACTTTTGAGGACTCCCCTTTTTCTACAGCTTAAATTCTAGGTTCCCTGTAATGACACTTAATCCTTCCCCATCTACCTGCTAAGCTTCCCTTCCCCTTGCACATGCTTCCCATTCTCACAAAACACGTTTAGTCCCCATTGTCTGAAGATGGAATACTTCCAAGTGTCTGTGCCTTTGTTCATGCCTCTACCCGAAATGCTTTTCCAGTACACTTGGAGCTACTGCTATATCTTCATTGAGAACCGTTCCTTATTTTCCCAGTTAGCATTTAACACTTTCTGTGTTGTATCACAGTATCCTTCTTGCGATTTTATTTTAGAGGATTGCTATTGTTATCCCTTTACACATGTAATCACCACAGAATTACAAGTTCTTCTGAGGCAAGGACCTCTCTTATTCATCTTGATATCCACTTGGTGACCAGCAGTGCCTTGCCCTGATTTACTTCTGACTAGATTTAAAAAACTAAGGGAGATGCCATTACTTTCATTTAAGAATAAGGCTGTAGTAGCAACTGCATATTCTGTATTTTAGTACTTTTTATTTGTCAAAGCTATTTATGTTTTTCAGCCATTTTGATTTCCACAGAAGTGATTTTGACAGAGAAATAAGACTCACTGACTTTGGAAGAAAGGGTCAGTGGACAGATAATTATAGTTGCAATCAGGACTTGGCTTACCCACTTCTAGTGTGTAACTAAACATTTTCAAACATTCATTTTCTCATTTGTAAGGGAGATATCCTGGATATGTACAGATTTGAGGACTAAATTAAAAATGAGGTAACATCTACGAAAACATGTGACACTAATTGCCCTTCAAAGCATCATTATTCACATTCCCAAGATGAAGAACATCGAGCGCAGAGAACTAAATCATCCACCGTTGCTAAGTTATAAAAGGTGAAGTTAAGTGCTATACAAATGTCCCATTCTCTTCCTCCACTACTTTTGTTTTTCATTGTCAGCTAATGAAAATTTATATCTTTACTTCAACTATTTTATTTCAAAATCTTTTGGAAATAATTTTATAAAGACACAAAATATTATAGGTACTACATCTTCTCTATATAAGATTTCCATAGACCCAGTACAGTGAAATTTACCCAATGATCATTCTAATACCAAACTGAGGAATATCTCATTAGCTAGGTATTTTATTCTGTTGACTTAAAGATCTACAGCAGGGGCGCCTGGCTGGTTCAGTCAGTAGAGCATGTGACTCTTGATCTCGGGATTATAAGTTCCAGCCCTATGTTGGATATAGAGATTACTTAAAATAAAATCTTTATTAAAAAAAAAAAAGATCTGCAACAATCTGTGTCAGAAATGGCATTTACACGAAGAAATATAGGAATGCCACAGACTGTTCAAGTATTTGTATCTCAAACCCGTATTAGAAATTTAAAAATTCAAAAACATTTTGTTCCTCAAAAGACACACTTAATGGAATGAACTACCTTTTTCTTTTATACTCACATGAGTTTAGTAGTTTGCTAGAATAAGGAGTAGTATCCCTGTGATCTACAGACATAGGACAAATTAGTCCTTGAGAAAGGTGCAATGTTTCAGATACATGGGTTGAAAGAATATTTGTAGAGTCTTTGTTTTTTTCTGCAACTGGTGTGTTCTATTAAAGAGAGAAAAACAAAAACAAATGCTAAGATTTACCGCCACAAAACACCACCTAAATACATAGACTGTTATACCACCTAAGTAGATAATGTTAAAGTAACTCAACATGCTTGATATTTAAATTTATTTTGAACAGTTATTTAAAAAAAGCATGTACAATTTTAAATGGCAATCATGAGAGGGCATGTCATGTGACTTTTTTCTAATCAAGTACTTACAAATCCCAAAGAGCTGATGAGAGATAACACTTGTCCTGGGGTTCTTGCATAATCTTGTCTAGGTTTAGCCATTGATGGTGTTGTAAGGATATCCATCATATTGATGACTATGTATGGAAAGAAAAGTATATGAAATTCTTTAAAAACTTCAATATTATTGTCTTACTAGTCACTAATCATCTGTTCTGAACTTTGTCCCCTTTCCACATTAACATTATCTATAACACTGGCTTGTGTAAGATGAACGTATCCAGAGAAGCCACCATGCCACGGAGTAAACATATACAACCAAGCAGACAAAGACAAATGCTATATGATCTCATTATATATGGAATCTTAAGAAACAAAACAAAACTAAGCTCACAGGTACAGAGAACAGTTTGCGTGGGATGCCAGAGGCAGGGGTGGGGGATAGGAGAAACGGGTGAAAGGGGTCAAAAAAAAAAAAAAGATAAATATTTCCCTATTTAAAAAAAAGCAGCTGATTTAAATCATTAAACTTTGATAGAATAGAGTCTTCCTCTGGAATGAATAGAACACAGTGTAATGACCCAAACTAGGGAGTACTCAATCATCAAACAAGAGTATTATCTAACTGGCAACAAAATAATTCTTGGTAAATCAAATAGTAGAAAAGGATGTGGCAAGAAAAATTAAGAAAGGAATATTAGGAATATAAATTAAAATTTCAATATCACAATCTGTTTAAGGAATTAGTACAAATTATGGGCCCCCCATTAACTAACATGTGCAAGTGTAGGTCAAGATAGAAATTGATGCAGAATTTTTATCAGTTTCAGTGCATAACTTTGTAAAATAATTCAACATTCACACATAATGTACTGTTTTCTTTAGATATCAAAAATGGTGGGTGCCTGTCAGGCGGTAGAGCATGCGACTCTTGATCTCCGGGTCATGAGTTAGAGCCCTAGGTTGGGTAAAAAGATTACTTTTAAAAAATCTTTTAGTTATTTAAAGATTTTTAAAAAAATTGATTTATTTATTTGACAGAGAGAGAGAGAGAGAGAGAGAGAGAGAGAGAGAGACACTGACAGAGGGAACACAAGCAGGGGGAGTGGGAGAGGGAGAAGCAGGCTCCCTACCGAGCAGGGAGCCTGATGTGGGACTCGATCCCAGGACTCTGAGATCATGACCTGAGCCGAAGGCAGACACCTAACGAGTGAGCCACCCAGGCGCCCCTATTTTAAGATTTTTTATTTACCTGACAGAGAGAGAGAATGTAAAAGCAGGGGGAGTGGCAGGCAGAGGGAGAGGGAGAAGCAGTCTCCCCGCCAAGCAGGGTCCCAGGACTCTGGGATCATGACCTGAGTTGAAGGCAGATGCCCAGCCAACTGAACCACCCAGGCGCCCCTTAAAAAATAATTTAAAAAAATAATCACATGCCCCCCCACCACAAATGGTAGGAAAACCATAATATTCTACATGGTATCAGGCTTTTTCTTAAAAGATTTTATTTTTAAGTAATCTCTACACCCAATGGGGGGTCGAACTCACAATCCTGATATCAGTATCCTCCACCGACTGAGTCAGCCAGGTGCCCTCCTATGTGATATCAGACTTTTAAAGGTAAGCTGAAAATTTGAACTTAACAAATTTTATTTATATCATACATTGATGAAGAAATAAGGACTAAGAGGTAACAATAAACATCTTAAAGAATATTTTATAAATTAGGGGCGCCTGGGTGGCTCAAATGGCTGGGTGACTGACTCTTGATTTCAGCTCAGGTGGTGGTCTCAGAGTTGTGGGAGCCCGACCCCTGTTAGGCTCCAGGCTCAGCTGGGAGTCTGCCTCTCTCCCTCTGCCCCTCCCCCTGCTCATGTGCCCACGCTCTCTCTCTCTCTCTAAAATAAAAATAAATCTTTTTTAAAAAATGATCTTTTATAAATTAAATGTTAAAAATATTATGGCAGTGATTTCTTGGATAGGATTCCAAAGGCACAGGCAAAAAGCAAAAATAGACAAAAGGGGCTATGTCAAACTTAAAAACTTCTGTATATCAAAGGAGATAATCAACAGAATGAAAAGAACCTACAGAATGGGAGGAAATATCTGCAAATCAGTTATCTGATAAGGGGTTAATGTACAGAGTATATAAAGTACTACAACCCAACAATTAAAAAAATAATTATCTAATTAAAAAGTGAACAATGGATTTGGACAGATATTTCTCCAAAGATAACACAAACAGCCAATATGGTTATGAAAAGATGCTCAACATCAGTAATCAACAGAAAAAGGTAAACCAAAAGTATAATGAAATATTATCTCATACCCATGAGGATGGCTAGTATCAAAAAACAGAAAATAGTGTTGGCAAGAATGCGGAGAAACTGGAACCCTGTACATGGCTGGCAGGAATGTTAAATAGTGCAGCCACTATGAAAAACACAATAGAAGCTCCTCAAAAAATTAAAAATAGAATTCCTATATGACCCAGGAATTCCACAACTGGGTATATACCGGAGAGAACTGACAGCAGGGTCTCCAAGGGATATTTATACATTCATGTTTATTGCATAATTCACAATAGCCAGGAGGTAGAAGCAACCCAAATGTCTACTGACACATGAATGGATAAAAAAAGTGGCATATATCCGTATAATGGAATGTTATTAAGCCTTTAAAAAGAAGGAAATCCTGTTAGATGCTGCGATATGGATGAACCTTGAGGACATTACGCTAAGTGATATAAGTCAGTCACAAAACAACAAATACTCTATGGTTCTACTCACATGAGGTGCCTAAAGTAATCAAACTCACAGATACAGAATAGAATTGTGGTTGCGGGGGCTGGGGGAAGGGGAAATCAGGGGACAGTGTTTCAGTTTTGCAAGATGAAAAAGTTCTAGAGATCTGTTGCATAACGATGTGAATATAGTTAATACTACTGAACTTTAAAAAAAAAAAAGTTTGGGCGCCTGGGTGGCTGAGTCGTTAAGCGTCTGCCTTCAGCTCAGGTCATGATCCCAGGGTCCTGGGATCGAGTCCCACATCGGGCTCCCTGCTCGGCGGGAAGCCTGCTTCTCCCTCTGACCCTCTCCCCTGCTTGTGTTCCTGCTCTCGCTGCCCCTCTCTCTCTGTCAAATAAATAAATAATAAAATCTTTAAAAAAAAAATTCACTTTTTAAAAAGGGTAAATTTTATATTATGAATTTTTTACCACTATTAAAAAAAAAAAAAGAAAAACCAAATTCAGAATCTGTATACTTAAAAGATGTTTGTCATATTAATATTTATACTAATACAAATGTAGAGTTATTTGGGAGGCAAATTGTGTTTTATTTATTTTTATTTTTATTTTTCATATAAGCCATCTACTCAATGTGGGGATGGAACTCATGACCCCCATATCAAGAGCTGCATGCTCTACCAACTGAGCCAGCCAGGTTCACCATGGGAGCCAAATTTTAAATAAATCATCAGATAGGAAAAAAATAAAATAAAAAATATTAAACTGTTGTATCACCATAACACAAAATTCATCTGATTTATGGCTTTTTCCAATATCTTATCTGAAACTCAGGGAGTTAGATTTGCCTCACAATTAAAAGATATTTAGATTTTAGAAAGGTAATGTGATAAATACATAGTGGCTTTTTATTTTTTTGTTGTTTTTTTATTGAGGTATGACACACAATTTTACCTTAGTTTCAGCTGCACAACCTAGTGATTCAACAACTCTATACGTGATACTATGCTCACCACGAGTGTAGCTACCGTCTGTCATACAATGCTTTTACAATATTATTGTCTACATTCACTGTCCTGTACTTTTCATCCCTATGACTTATTCATTCCATAACTGGAAGCCTGTGTCTTCCCCTCCCTTTCACACATTTTGCCCTTTTGCCTGTTCTCCCCCACAATCATCAGTTTGTTCTCTGTATTAATGGGTCTGCCTCCACTTTTTTTTGTTTGTCTGTTTTGTTTTAGATTCCACGATATTAAGTGAAATTATATGGTACTTGTCTTTCTGTATGACTTATTTCACTGAGCATAATATCCTCCAGGTCTGTCCATGTTGTCACAAATGGCAAAACCACATTCTTTTTTATGGCTGAGTAATATTCTTGTGTGTGTGTGTGTGTGTGTGTGTGTGTGTGTGTGTACACACGCCACATCTTCTTTATCCATTCATCTATTGATGGACAGTTGGATTGCTTCCCTATCTGGGCTATTGGAAATGCTGCTGCAATCAACATAAGGATGCACATTATCTTTTCAAATTAGTATTTTTGTTTTCTTTGGGTAAATATCCAGTATAATGTATAGTAAGGAACACCCCTAGTGGCATCTCATCTAGCCACGTGTACTCAAATATTATTATTACTGCTGTGAAAAATCTGAGTAGTTACATGAAATGGGAGTAATAAAAACTATAAATAGCCCATATCAGCTCAGGTCAGATTTTTATCAAACTAAATGAAAATCTTTAGGTCTTAAAAAGTTTTTGAAATTTGTACTTGCAGATAAAGAATTATAGATCTGTTTATTTTCAAACAATTATAATCCCGTGGTTTATAATTTATAAGCCCAGTTTTTTGCTATCCTGTTTTTATTTCTATCTGCTACCATTTTAATAGAGAATACAATATGCTACCAAGTTGATAGGCTCTCAAGTATCCACGTTTCTATGATAAACTTAAGTAATTTCTACTTTCTCCCTATTAGAAACAATGGTGCTACAAAGTTTTATTCATATATTTTGTTCTCTTGAACCATTTCCTCAGAATAAATTTCAAGATAGACTAATTAGGTCAAAAAATTAAACTCTTTTGTTTCTTAAAACACATTGGTAGATATCAGTTAGAAAGTACCGTGCTAATTTACAATGTTTCTGAAAAAACTAACTGTGCTTTTGCAGTCTCATTAATTTTAGATCTTCGGTCCTTTTTTTTTTGCCTAGCTTAACAGTGTGAAATGATTCTTTCGTTATTTTTTAAATTAGCATTTCTTTCATTACCAGTAGCGAAATTACATACCCCCATATATATGTGTGTGTGGGTATGTGTGTGTGGATTGTGTTTGGTTTCTTTGCCCCTTGTTTATCAAGGTCTCTGTGGTGGTCCTATGAGTGTGAATAAGTTCTGTAGGTATTACTATTTCTCATGTTATAGTTATTTTTGTCATTTTCCTGATGTTTAATTGGTCAAACCAGTTTCAGTAGAGACAAAAAGTCAGAAGAACAGAAATTGTGAGTTCCTCTTTGAAGATCCAAAGATCTTTGAGCGCCCTTGATGATTAAGAAATGATTTCCATTTCTCTTTTTTTTTTCCATTTTTCATCTTCAATTGAAAGGAAATACCATTATACTTTTCTAGTCTTTTTTGGAACAAATAATCATCAAATTTTAGCATTATAAACTAACAAAATAGTTTAAGTTAATAGTATGTAGTTGTTGGGTATTTATTTTTTTAGTTGTTGGGTTTTTACAAAGGTACTTACCTGCTATTTTTCTTACCTCTATTCAAAGTAACTTTGGAAAGACCAAAATCTGTTAGTTTAATATGACCTTCATTAGAAATAAGCATATTGTCTGGTTTCAAATCCCTGCACATACAAAAGACAAATAGTAGATAATTAAAAAAGAGCTAGTGTTGATGTCAGAATTAGCAGGGAAAAACTCAGATAGTTACAGAAGAATCAAACCCTATTTTCTCTAAAATAAGGCACTTATTGTTGGCTTTGAAAGTGCAAAAAACAACTCTCAAAAGTAAATAATCTTCTGTATATTTGAACCTACGAGAAAGTTAACTGATTTAATACTAGATCCTCTTTGGCATTATTCCTCGATAGTTCATTATAACAAATAAACCTCATTAGATAAAATAAAGCTCAGGCCACACCAAAATCATATTTACCTCATTCATGGAGGGTAAGATTAAGCCTTAACTGAGAAGAGCCACTTAGAACATGACTTTCTTTGCACACTGCAAGTCAGTGGCATTATAAAGTAGAGCACTTTTATATGACGATAGGGAGTGGAAAAAAGATTCAATATCCTTCACAACAAATGGTGTACCCGTGCTAAACGCAACATATTCAAAGCACAGGGAGGGGAGACAAAAGAAGAATTGATGGAATTTATACTTTTTTTTTTAAACTTAGTGCTTTTATTTACTTTTTATTTATTTATTTTTAAAGATTTTATTTATTTATTTGACAGAGGGAGACACAGCGAGAGCAGGAACACAAGCAGGGGGGAGTGGGAGAGGGAGAAGCGGGCCTCCTGCCGAACAGGGAGCCCGATGTGGGGCTCGATCCCAGGACCCTGGGATCATGACCTGAGCCGAAGGCAGACGCTTAACCAACTGAGTCACCCAGGTGCCCCGAGTTGATGGAATTTCTAAACTCATACAAGTTACTACCAAACTTTAGATAAATCCAGATACATGGGCAAATGATTATGCAAATATTTCAAACTCAAATATTTAATCCATAATTTGATTATTTGTGGTTTTTAGTAATAGTTTGTAGAAAAGTCAGTCTTTACCTGTGGATGATCCCGTGTCTGTGAAGATAGTCTAGAGCCAAGGCTACTTCAGAAATGTATTTCACAGCCATCTCTTCATCAAAATAACCATATATATGTAAGAGAGACTTGACATCTCCACCAATAAGATATTCCATTACCTATCAAAAAGGAATACAAATGTTACAAAATAAAAACAATATGATTTCTTTAAAAACATTATTTGGTATCAGTTATATATTTTTAGCATTGTTCTTTAACAGACACATTTTCTTGCTCTCACTCAGTACACGTTAATACAAAATTTGCTCATGTTGCCATATAGTTTTTTTAAATTGAATTTAAACTGTTTAATCTGAATAAAAATTCAGACTTACAGAAAGGTCTAAGAACAGTCCCATATACTCTTCATCTAGATTCACCCCCTCTGAGCATTTTGCCCATTTGCTTTCTTCTTCTCCACACATATGAATATGAAATAAATGTCTGTTGATAACATAATTGTTACATAATTAAAAAAGGAACACAATTATTAACATACATATCTTAAACGCACGATTTTTATTCGGACTAAACAGTTTAAAAAATGTGACAACATTAACTACTGTTACTTATAGCTTTAAAATTTTTGCTAAATAACTGGAGAATAAAGTTGAAGAGGTCATGACCGGTCACTACAAAATTCTGTGTCATATATCTCCTAACAAGGATATTATTACATAACTACAGCATAAAAAAATTCTAGGAATTTAACACTAATATAATACTATTATCTAATTGATATTGTCCATATTCAAATTTCTCTGCGTATCTAAATAAATGTCCTTGATAAGACTTCTCACCCCCCCCTGCCCAAGCCAGGACCCCCATGGTATTTAGTTATCATATCTCTTTAGTCTCCTTCAATCTGGGACAGATTTTCTCCTTTTAGAGGGGGGCAGTCTTTCTTGACATTTGATTATCTTCTCACTATTCAATTCAGGTTTGCATTTTTGGCAGGAATTCTAAATAAGTAATGTTGACTCTTTCTTAGAGACACTCGCAGCAGATAATGTCAGCATGTTCCATTACTGGGGATGTTGACTTTGATCACTTAATTAAGGTGGGACTTCTAGATTTCTCCAATGAAGGAGTACTTTTTTAACTCCCTTGATAATTAATTAGTAGTGGGGGGGGAATACATTGAGAGTATGTAAATAACCTGTTTCCCAACACATCTGTAAGCACTGACCTTAGCATCATGTGACCACAGATGATTCTTGTCTGAATCCAATATTACTATGCGGTTGCAAAGCTCTATTATTCCTTCTTCTACATGCACTAGTCATTATTCTCAAAAATTTGTACAGTTTTAAGGTATAAAATACTGCCTAGTGAGAACTTCATAAAACAAAGTCCCTTCTTTCCTCTTTAGGTCAGGAGTTTCCCTGGTATATACAGGTTAGTCAATGTTTGTTGAGGAGATCAATCATGAACACATTTGCTAAGCCCAAAGTCTGTGCTACACATTGTGCTAGAACTGAGAATATAAGCAGGAATAAGGTGTCTCTGCACTGAAAGAGTTTATAATTTAGTAGTAGGTAAATAAATAAGTAAACAGATACTTTATTTGAGCTCACGGTGATGTTTATTTTCTTACATGCTCATCAACAATAATTATTGATCCTTTTTATTTTGTCAATCTAAGAAAAAAATGGACTTGTTTAAATGTTTATTTACTTTTAGGGAGATTTAGGATCTTTACACTATTTTTTTTAATTTTTAATTTTATTATTTTTTAAAGATTTTATTTATTTGACAGAGAGAGAGACAGCGAGAGAGGGAACACAAGCAGGGGGAGTGGGAAAGGGAAAAGCAGGCTTCCTGCTGAGCAGGGAGCCCGATGCGGGGCTCGATCCCAGGACTCTGGGATCATGACCTGAGCCGAAGGCAGACGCTTAACCGACTGAGCCATCCAGGCGCCCCATTTTACACTATTTTTTTTTTAAAGATTTTATTTTTAAGTAATCTCTACACTCAACGTGGGGCTTGAACCCACAACCCCAAGATCAAGAATCACATGCTCCACTGACTGAGCCAGCCAGGTGTCCCTATTTTTGGTCTTTTAGGTGCCTTCTGTGAATCACTTCTATTCTTTGCCCATTTTTCTACTGGGGTATTTAATTCTTTCTTATTGATGTATAAAATCTGTTTATATAGGAATAAAATTAGCCGTTTGTGTATTTTATGAAAAATATTTTCTCCAAACTTGCTATTTGACTAGGTAAATGGTATTTTGTGTCTATATATGTTTTATTTTGTGCTTAAAACACCTACACCAATTTATGATTTAAAAATATTCACATGAGTTTTCTTCCAGTACTTTTTTGAAAGATTTTATTTTATTTAAGAGAGAGAGCACATGTGAGAGAGAGTATGAGCTGGGCAAGGGGCAAAGGGAGAGGGAGAAGCAGACTCCCCACTGAGCAAGGAGCCCGATGGGGCTCAATCCCAGGACCATGGCATCATGACCTGAGTTGAAGGCAGACACTTAACCGACTGAGCCACCCAGGTGCCCCTTCTTCTAGTACTTTTATGGATTCCCTTTTTTAAGTAGAAATCTACGATACAAAAGGGGAACAAATGACCGTAGCACTATCCGGAGTTTCATAACCAAGCAAAAAATGATTTCAAGTGACTTCAAAAAACAGAATTTTGATAGTATATCCCAAGGATAAAAAGAACTGCAAAACTAAACAAAACAAAATCCTAAATTGAATCTAGTTGTTTTAGTGTTAGTATAACCATATTGACCCAACAAACAAGAGCCCAGGGCCGGATGGCTTCCCAGGGGAATTCTACCAAACACTTAAAGAAGAATTAATATCTATTCTTCTGAAGGAAAATTTCCAAACTCTTTCTATGAGGCCAGCATTACCTTGATCCCAAAACCAGACAAAGAACCCACCAAAAAGGAAAATTACAGACCAATCGCCCTGATGAACAAGGATGCACAAATTTTCACCAAAATACTAGTCAATAGGATCCAACAGTACATTAAAAGGATTATTCACCACAACCAAGTGGGATTCATTCCTGGGCTGCAAAGGTGGTTCAACATCCACAAAGCAATCAATATAATACACTACATTAATAAAAGAAAGGACAAGAACCATATGATCCTCTCAATAGATGCAGAAAAAGCACTTGACAAAGTACAGCATCCTTTCTTGATCAAAACTCTTCATGGTGCAGGGATAGAGGGCACATACCTCAATATCATAAAAGCCATCTACGAAAAGCCCAGTGAGTATCATTCTCAGTGGGGAGAAACTGAGAGCGTTCCCCTAAGGTCAGGAACACGGCAGGGATGTCCACTCTCACCACTGCTGTTCGACATTGTACTAGAAGTCCTAGCCTCAGCAATCAGGCAACAAAAAGAAATAAAAGGCATCAGAATTGGCAAAGAAGTCAAACTCTCATTCTTCACAGATGACATGATACTCTATGTGGAAAACCCGAAAGACTCCACCCCAAAATTGCTAGAACTCATACAGGAATTCAGCAGAGTGGCAGGATATAAAATCAATGCACAGAAATGAGTTGCATTTCTATACACCAACAATGAGAAAGAAAGAGAAATTAAGGAGTTGAACCCATTTAGAATTGCACTGAAAACCATAAGATACCTAGGAATAAACCTAACAAAGGAGGCAAAGGATCTCCACACTGAAAAGTATAGAACACTCATGAGAAAAACTCCTGAGGAAGACACAAAGAAAGGGAAAAACGTTCTATGCTCATGGATTGGAAGAACAAATATTGTTAAACTGTCATTGCTACCTAGAGCAATCAATACATTCAATGCAATCCCTATCAAAATACCATCCACTTTTTTCAAAGAAATGGAATAATCCTAAAATTTGTATGGAACCAGAAAAGACCCCAAAGAGCCAAAGGAATGTTGAGAAAGAAAACCAAACCTGGTGGCTCACAATTCTGGACTTTAAGCTCTATGACAAAGCTGTCATCAACAAGACAGTATGGTACTGGCACAAAAACAGACACATTGGCCAATGAAACAGAAGAGAGAACCCAGAAATGGACCCTCAACTCTATGGTCAACTAATCTTCGACAAAGCACAAAAGAACAGCCAATGGAAAAAAGACAGTCTCTTCAACAAACGGTGTTGGGAAAATTGGACAGCCACATGCAGAAAGATGAAACTAGACCATTTCCTCATACCATACACAAAAATAGATTCAAAATGGATGAAAGACGTAAATGTGAGACAGGAATCCATCAAAATCCTAGAGGAGAACACAGGCAGCAACCTCTGTGACCTTGGCCGCAGCAACTTCTTGCTAGACACGTCTCCAAAGGCAAGGGAAGCAAGGGTAAAAATGAACTATTGGGACTTCATCAAGATAAAAAGTTTTTGCATAGCAAAGGAATCAGTCAACAAAACCAAAAGACAACTGACAGAATGGAAGAAGATACTTGCAACTGACATATGAGATAAAGGGGTAGTATCTAAAATCTATAAAGAACTTACCAAACTCAATAGCCAAAGAATAAATAATCCAATCAAGAAATGGGCAGAAGACATGCACAGACTTTTCTCCAAAGAAGACATCCAAATGGCCAACAGACACATGAAAAAAATGCTCCACATCCCTTGGCATCAGGGAAATACAAAACAAAACCACAATGAGATACCACCTCACGCTGGTCAGAACGGCTAAAAATAATAAGTCAGGAAATGACAGATGTTGGTGAGGATGCAGAGAAAGGGGAACCTTCCTACACTGTTGGTGGGAATGCAGGCTGGTGTAGCCACTCTGGAAGACAGTACAGAGGTTCCTCAAAACGTTGAAAATAGAGCTACCCTACAACCCAGCAATTGCACTACTGGGCATTTACCCCAAAGATACAAATGTAGTGAACTGAAAGGGCACCTGCACCCCAATGTTTATAGCAGCAATGTCCACAATAGCCAAAATATGGAAAGAGCCCAGATGTTCACCGACAGATGGATAAAGAAAATGTGTGTACACACACACACACACACACACACACACACACACACACACACTGGAATATTATGCAGCCATCAAAAATTGAAATCTTGCCATTTGCAACAACGTGGATGGAACTAGAGGGTATTATGCTAAGCAAAAATCAGTTAATCAGAGAAAGACAATTATCATACGATCTCAATGATACATGGAATTTAAGAAACAAGGCAGAGGATCACAGGGGAAGAGAGGAAAAAATAAAACAAGATGAAGCCAGAGAGGGAGACAAACCATGAGACTCTTAATCTCAGGAAACAAACTGAAGGTTGCCGGCGGGGGTGGGGAGGGGTGTGTGTGTGTGTGGAGGTATGGGGTAACAGGGTGATGGACATTAAGGAGGGCAGGTGATATAATGAGCACTGATGAATCACAGACCTGTACCTCTGAAACCAATAATACATTATATGTTAATTAATTGAATTAAAATTAAAAGAAAACAATATTGATATTGTTATTTTGAAAGTATTAGATATATATAATGTTATAAGTTTAAGCAAACGAGTAATTATGTTAATGTTCTTAAGAACCCAGATGGTAAGGGTAAAAGAATACATTTTTTTTCAAAATATTTTTATAGGTTATATTTTTTCAAAGATGAGGAGTAAAAATTCTATAATTTCCCATTGAATTAGAAATTTCAGCATGTACTTATGATATAGTTTTCTCTTTCTATAAAAATGTTTTGGAGCCTGGGTGGCTCAGTTGGTTAAGTGGCCAACTCGATTTCAGCTCAGGTCATGATCTCAGGGTCGTGAGATCGAGTCCTGTATTGGGCTCTGTGCTGGGCATGGAGCCTGCTTAAGATTCTTTCTCTCCCTCTGCTCTGCCCCCCTCTAAAAAAAAAATGTTATAAAATACATAAGTCACAGGGATGAAAAGTACAGCACAGGAAATATAGTCAATGACACTGCAATAACTTTGGTGACAGATGGCAACTAGACTTACTGTGGGGATCATTTCATAATCTATAAAATCACTATGATTTATACCTGAAACTAATAGGATATTGTTTTTCATCTTTTTAATCTTTTAATCTTATTAATCTTTTAATTCTTCCTGGTGCTCTCTAATGCCTTTACTACATACCTACATACTGTTCCATATACTCTGTGTGATTAAATAGTTCCCTACCTTCTTTGGGAATGCAATACGTCAATGTTTCCTTCTTTTTCTGTAAAAAGCCAGATAGTAAATATATTAGGCTTTGCAAGCCACATGGTCTGTGTGGCCACTACCTCACTCTTCTGATGTAGCACAAGAGCAGCCATAGATAATAAGTAAACAAAAGGATGTGGTTGTATTCCAATAAAATGTAGTCATGGAAATTCAAATTTCATATAGTTTTCACATTTCACAAAATATTATTCTTCCTTCGATTTTTTTTCAACATTTTAAAAATGTCAAAACTATTCTTAGCTCACAGGCTGTGCAGAAACAGTGGGCCAGATTTGGCTCACCACAGGCTTGAAAGATGGAAAGTCAATTATTCTTATAGTATTTAGTTTCCACCTTCTTACTGCTACTCTGTATTTTTTTTCAACTCTCTCAGACAGTGAACCATCCTATAAAGTAGACCCACATATCTGCCTTTCTTAGAACCTAGGGGGTCTCCTAAAGGACTCTGAGGGTGAATTCCCTCAATATAAATTTGTATCTTTGCTTCAAAACCCTGCCCCACAGCATTAGCAGGTCTTGTCTCTTAAGAGAAGGTCATTACAAGCAGGTACTGCAATTCATGCTAAGGTATTTGTTGGAGTGTTGTTTAGAATTGTAAAAGAACCCAAACCAACTCATTAATAGGACATTTGTTATAAAAATTACGGCATTCCTAAATAAATCCATGTAATTCTGGGTAGCTATTAGAAAGGATGAGTTCACCAGTAAGTGGAAAAAATATGTAGAATAGGTAAGTATAATATGGTCACATTTCATGTACTTAAACTGTGTACAAAACTTTTATTGATCCTGAATTAGTCCTAATGCAAAAAGGCTGCTAAAAAGGGTGCTCACCACTGTCCTAGAAAAACTTCTTATTCTCCAAAGTTTTCTGGTCTTCCCATTAAATCTTTCAAACCACATTTAATGTCAGTTTAAATATACTCACAGATTTACTGAAAGACGAGAAATGGATTTAACCATCAGGTACCAAAAGAGTTTTAGGGTGAACTCTATTTTTATAATCTATCCTGAATTTTCAGGTGTACAGTCTGAAGCTGGATATGAGGTTCTGTTCAGTTTCAAGCTTTTGATATAGCAAAAAGTTGAATTGTCGCACAATTATGTTCCACAGACTTACAAGAGAGCTTTAGCATATCGAGGATAAAGGGATTCCACTCCCAGAAGGCAAATCAAATCATGAAAGGAATGAGTGTTCTGTTGGTAAACTACAAATTTGGGTCTAAAATCTACATCCTAAGGCCCATCCATTCATAGAAAACCGTTTGTGCATACTGAACAGAAGCTACTGGAGACACCAAACATTTAATCCACGGACCATCTCAGGAGTCAGATCTCCAGAATTTGTAGTCAAAATATCTTCACCAATTCCCACTCCCTCAGATTCTTCATTAGAAATGAAAAGCAAGGGGCGCCTGGGTGGCTCAGTCGTTAAGCGTCTGCCTTCGGCTCAGGTCACGATCCCAGGGTTCTGGGATCGAGCCCCGCATTGGGCTCCCTGCTCCGCGGGGAGCCTGCTTCTCCCTCTCCCACTCCCCCTGCTTGTGTTCCCTCTCTCGCTGTCTCTCTCTCTCTCTCTGTCAAATAAATAAGTAAATAATCTTAAAAAAAAAAATGAAAAGCAAGCAACTCTCAAAGTCCACATGCTCAAAACCCACCACTTCCCAATACTTTCCTTACCATATACCAAACTTTATATAGTATTCCTAGTATATGTCCTTTACTTACCAAATATTTTTAGCCCTATGTGCCAGATACTGTTCTACATGCTTTATATTAACCAATTAAAATGTCATAACAACCTCTGAGGTAGAGACTATTATTATCTCCCTTTTGCAGATGAGGAGACTGAGGTGGGATAGTTAATTTTTATGTATCAATTTGGCTAATCCATAGTACACAGAGATTTGGTGAAACATGAACCTAAATGATGCTGTGAAGTTGTGTTTTAGATGAGATTAACATTTAGGTAGACTTTGAGTAGAAGCTGATGACCCTCCAATGGATGGGTGGGCCCATCCATTCAGTTGAATGGCATTAAAAGAAAAAAGATCAAGGTGTTGTCGTCCATGCCCCGACCTCCACCCCACCCCAAGAAGAAGGAATTCGGCTTCTACACTGCTTTTGGACCTGAGTTACAACATCAACTCTTCCCTGGGTCTACAGGCTGCTGGCTTACCCTGCAAGATTTCAGACTTGCAACCCTGACAATCACATAGAGCAAGTCCTTAAATCCCCACCCTCCACACACACACACACACACACACACACTCTCTCTCTCTCTCTCTATTAGTTCTTTTTCTCCAGAGAACCCTGGCCCATACAACAGGTACGGGAACTTGGCCAAAGCCATAGAGTAAGTGCAAAAGTTGTAATTCAAACCCAAGTACTCTAAACCCAGAGACTATATTCTTTTTTTTAATTATATATATTTTTAAAGATTTATTCATTTTTTAAAAAAGATTTTATTTCTTTATTTGACAGAGAGAATGAGGGAGAGAGAGAGCACAAGCAGGGGGAGCAGCAGGCAGAGGGAGAGGGAGAAGCAGGCTCTCCCGTGAGCAGAGAGCCCAATGCGGGGCTCGATCCCAGGACCCCGGGATCAGGGCCTGAGCCAAAGGCAGACGCTCAACCGACTGAGCCACTCAGGTGCCCCTTAAAGATTTATTTTTAAGTAATCTCTACACCCAATGTGGGGCTTGAATTCACAACCCTGAGATCAAAGAGTTGCATGCTCTACCGGCTGAGCAGCCAAGTGCCACCCCCCCCCCCAATTGTATTCTTAAGTCAATGAAGTCAGTGATTGCTAATGTGTGAAGAAAAAAATGTAAAATTATTTACTTACCAAGTAGACATTGTTTGCTGACTGTAGTGAATAGTACAAATGGACAATGAAAGGACTTTTGCTTAGTGCTAGTGCATCCCTCTCAGCTTGTACCTGATGAGTCATATTTTTGTTGATCATATCTGCTTTTTTGACAACCTATGGTAGACAACATAACAATACGTACGTTTTATTTTTTATTACAAAAGTGTTCTCAGGTTTCAGAGTTGCCTTTGTGGAAATAACCAGAGAGAGCAAACATAGATGTCACTGTCATTGCCCTCAGGAAACTGTCAGAAAAACAGCTAATATGGTAAAACAAAACTAAACTTTCTTCAAGAGAACTACTTATTTTAGCATCAAGTGGCAAAAGTATCACATCCCTTTTGAGAAGGAAAAAAGAAGTAAACAAATGCGCCCCTAGTGCCCTACATGTTAGTAGAAAAGAAATTCCACTCTACTATTCTTAAAATAAATTCTAAGGTGGTAATGTTCCTAATAAGCCCCCAGATAATCAGGAAGCTAGGCACAGGTAATTAGCAGCTAATAAATTTTCTTTAACTTCTGATTCTTTGATGGATGGGAACTGAGTCAGAAAGAGGAAGAATATAGGAAGTTTGTGTGCCTAGAAAAAAATCTTAATAGTTAAAACTACTGAAAGTTAACAGTCTCAAATGCTGTCTTACAGAAAATGACAAATTACTCTTTTCAAGTTTCAAGGTAATTGGTACAGAAGCAAAACTGTAATACAATCTATATTAAAACTGGGGCACTAAATTGAAGTCAGTAACATTAAGATCAATTGTCAGGATGATTAAAAGACATATTTCTTCCAGAGACTCATTAGAGTAATAAAATCAATATTAATGTGTATAATTAATACAGTATAAATTCCAGCCTTATATCCTTCCATACGAAAATTGAGGGAAATTGTCAAAGTCAGTCTGTAACATGATTTCGCCCATCATTTCCCTAGATTGGAAGCTCTGTGAAGGCATGTTTGTTTTGTTCACCACTGCACCCTAGACCCTACACACGAAGGGGATACTCAACAGATATTCATCGAAAAAATGAATTGGTGTTTTTATTTCAACAACTGATAATGACTGATTAGGAAGTATAGTAGAAGGAAAAGCAAAAAATTGGTGGAACATATGAATCAAGGAAGAATTGATTTCAATGGAGTGGGTCTGAAAGGTCAGGTAAGGTTTGAGGAGGAGCCATGCGGTGCGCGACTCCTGGGATCAAGAGCTGAGCGGAAGGCAGACGCTCAACCGACTGAGCCATTTAGGCGCCCTACGATTGCTTTTCTAAGGAGTTTGGACTTTAGCTTGCGAGCCACAGCCTAAGGAGGGGATGAAAAAGTTAGGGATTCTATTTAGGGGCCTATTCCAATAGACTAGGTATGTAAAAGAAGGTTTGATGAATCTCAAAGATGTTGTCCAGTAAAAAACAAACAAACAAAAAAACTCAGATGCAAAAGACTATATATTGCATGATTCCATTTACATGCAAGGTAGAGAAAAGGCAAACCTATAGAGACAGAAAGTAGATTGCTGGTATCCTGGGGCTAGGGGTGTTAGAGGGAGGTACTGCAGACAGGCAGGAGGTCTTTTTAGGGTGATGGATATGTTCTAAAATTGGATTTGTGTTGATAGTTACCCAATCTTTAATTTACCAAAAATTGACTTGTACTTTTAAAAAGGAAGGGAGGGAGGGAAAGCGGGAGGGAAGGAGGAGGAAAAAAAAACAAAAGAAAGAAAAAAATGAAGTCCTGTATTTGGGTAGTCTTGGGAATGAGATGGAAAATAAAGGAATATGAGACAGAATTGACAGGACTAGTTGAGACATTGGTTATACAGATGAAGTAGAGGAAAGTTAAAATGATTCAAGTTTCTCGGCTGAATGAGAGTGATGAAGGTGATTTTATTAAACAGAGAGAGGGAATACAGAAGATTCAGTGTTGAAGCAGGCAATGTCAGGCAAGTACAATTTCAAGATACCTGGTAGATATTCACATAGCAATGTCCAACAGGAAGTTGAAACTGCATCAGCACTCAGACTGCTGGTTTCTTTCCTTTATCATGTTTCACTCAGTGCTGAAATAAGAGTAACCTGAAACTAGGGAGTGGGTGAGGACCAAGAGTGGCCAGAAGAGCCTCAAATACATTGAAAGCTCTTGAGTGCTTCTGTAATGATACGTACTGCTGCAAGGATAAAGGAGTGACATGTTCTAACATGTTTCAGTTTAGTCTTTAAATAATTGTTTCTGGGGCGCCTAGGAGGCTCAGTTGGTTAAGCCACTGCCTTCAGCTCAGGTCATGATCCCAGAGTCCTGGGATCGGCCCCGCATTGGGCTCCCTGCTCGGCGGGAAGCCTGCTTCTCCCTCTCCCACTCCCCCTGCTTGTGTTCCCTCTCTCGCTGTCTCTCTCTCTCTCTCTCTGTGTCAAATAAATAAATATATAAAATCTTAAAAAAATAACTGTTTCAAATTTAATCTTTCCAACTTAATCCCGGTAAAGGTCAAGGTGGTAAAAAGGATTCAGAAATCCTGGCGTATCCTAGGCATTGGCGGTGTGAAAAGAAAAGTGGGGCAGAGGCGAGACACCCAGCCTGTCGGCGCTCTTGTCACCCCAAGTAAGAGGTCATATCACAGGGCCATAGAGGCTCCTATGGCCCTGGGGCCTGCCCAATTCAGGGGCAGGAAAGAGGGCCGAAGGTTCGGACCCTTTCCCTTTCTTTACTCCCCGACTTCTTACCTTCACAGCATACAACTTGCCGCCTTTCTGCCCGAGATACACCTTCCCAAAGGCGCCACGGCTAATGGGCTTCACTATGGTGAATTCCTCAATGGAGGGAGGTCTTGGCACCGGGATCCTATTCACGCACTTCCCTGTCACCGCGTCTCCTTCACTCTCCTCGCTCCCCGCAGTGGGCTCCATCGTAAGCCAGCCCAGGCGGAAGGCGGCAGCATCAGCTAAGGCCCTTGCCGAGCCACAACTCCCGCCGCCTGGGTTCACGGGAAGACCCCGCCCACGCAGTTCGTCGTCAGTGACGTCACCGCGTTGCCGCGCTCGCCGCGCTCGCCGAGCGGAGCCCAGCGCAGACCCGCCGCGAGCCCAGCGCAGGCCGGCCCAGTCACCTCTTGTTCCTCGGCACGTAAGTACCCGATGGCGGTGTGGGCGGGGACGTTGGGAAATTCTCCAACCAACCACAGACTCTTCGAGGGCGGTGACGGCGGCCCAATTACTTCATTTGTCATGAGGGAAGAGGCAGAGACCCTTTGGCCTACAAGAGAAAGGGGCTACTGCGCGGACTTGAAGCTCAATCGCAGAATTGAGGTTCCTCCTGACCTCCACTCGAGGTTTGGTGGGGACCCTGCCTTCATCTCACTTTTGCTTTGTTTTGTTTTCTCTGTTTTTTACTCCTTCGCGACTTCGCAGCCTCGCGAGAAATGTAAGCCCCTTCGATCTGGCTAGTGGAAATCAGAGAATGTGGAGAAACTGGATGAGCGGGAAGCCGGTGGCTGGCCCTGCCATCTGACCTATAATGGGATGTGACTTGCCTGACTGAAGCGGACTAGGACCAATAGGAAGAATTTTCGATTTACTGTGGGGAGGGTAAAGAGCACCAAATAGTAGCCAAAGAGTTTATCGTAGCTCAAGGCCCAGTCGGAAAAGGAGAATATACTGGAAGATTTGATAAGTTAGGTGTACAAAGATTTAACAGGGTCAATGCCGTCCCCCCTTAAAAAATAAGACCAGAGAGCTTGGGGAACCCGCGCTTGTATTAGTCAACGTGAACATCAACGAGTTTGCGGGCCAGGGTACCTCAGCGGCTGCAGTAGATACGCGTAGTCCCCTTTATTGCCCACCTGCCCCGCAAGTAGTGTTGCGTTGGAGCCTTGCCTTCCGGGGCGGATTGTCTCGTTGCAGCAGCTGTAAGAAGGGGAAGCCATTTTCTGTTTCTAGGAAGAGTAAGAGCAAAGGGGAGAGGGGAAAAGGAAGGAAGGAAGGGCTCAGCACCTCCCCGCCGAGCCGTGGACAGAGGGGGCACTTTCGGCAGGCGGGTGAGGTCGCTGAGGGCCCGGAGATGTCTTCCCTGTCGAGTACGGTGCAGCCCCAGGTGAGTCCGGCTTCCGGTCCTTTTTTTCTCCACTCCTGTTTGCCGCTTGCGTTTCATAGCAGCTGTTTCTCGTTCGGGATCCTAGGAGGGAAGCGATCAAGGCAAAGCGAGTCCTAGGGTTGAGAAGAGATCAGCGGCTAGGCTGAGAGTAAAAGGCGGACGATGTAGCAGAGATCGATATGATGGAGACATTGGTTTCTCGAGTTGATAGCGTGGAATTTTTTTTTAAAGATTTTATTTATTTTTATATGACATAGAGACAGCGGTAGAGAGAGAGTATAAGCACGGGGAGCGGCGGGCAGGCAGAGGGAGAGGGAGAGAGAGAAGCTGGCTTCCCGCCGAGCAGGGAGCCCGATGCGGGGCTCAATCCCAGGACCCTGGGATCACGACCTGAGCCCAAGGTAGACGCTTAACGACGGAGCCATCCAGGCTCCCCTAAAAATCTTTTAGGTATTTTTTTTAAAGATTTTATTTATGTATTCATGAGAGACAGAGATAGAGGCAGAGGGAGAAGCAGGCTCCCAAGGAGCAGGGATCCCGATGCGGGGCTCGATCCGAGGACCCTGGGAATATGACCTGAGCCGAAGGCAGATGCTTAACCATCTGAGCCACCGAGGCGCCCCCCCGAAATCTTTTTTTTTTTTGATGGCAACATTTTGATAGGTTTTTTTTTTTTTTGGAGTTCGCAGTTTTGCAAATAAGCAGTTTGTGAACACATTCAGATTTTAAGATAATTTTTAACACTTTAGTTTCAGCATATAATTACGTGTAACCCCACTGTCTTGTTTTTTTTTATTTTGTTTTGTTTTTTTGCTAGTACTGGCTGGATAATCGAAAATGAAGTGATTAGTTATTCATTGGGCATCAGTAATGTGCCTGCCAGGTGGACAAAACAAATGTGGAATCTTGATGGTGCTATGAAGAAAAATTGAATAGGAGTTAGCCAGGTGAAGAGTGAATGGAAGTGAACAGGTATCTCAGGTATATGCAAGGCTATCTGGAGGTCCTGAGATAGGGAAGAGCTTAGCTGATTGGAGGAACCAAAATAAGGCCAGTCTGGCTAGAATGTAGTGATTAAAGGGTGTGATGACAGAAATGAGATTGGGGAGAAGCCTTAGGCAGATCATACAGGAAGTTATATTAAGGTAATTTTTTTTTTTTAAGATTTTATATATTTATCGGGGAGGGTGGAGGGAGAAGGAGAAGCAGACTCCCCGCTGAGCAGGGAGCCCTATGCAGGGCTTGATCCCAACGCAGGACTCCATCCCAAGATCCTGGGATCATGACCTGAGCCGAAGGCAGACGCTTAACGGTCCACCTATCCGACTGAGCCACAGGCGCCCCTAATAAGGAACTTCGGATTTCATTTTAAGTGTATCGGGAACCATTGAATGTTTTTAAGCACAGAATGCCATGATCAGATTTACATTTTCAGTAGATCACTCTGGCTTCTATGGAGAATGTAGAAGGGCAAGAGTAGAAGTGTTTTCGGTTAAGGATGTTATTGCAGTAATCCAGGAGGGGGATAACGTGCCACTAAAGTGGAAGCAATGGTTATGGGAAGAAGGCGATGAGTTAGCTTTTTTTGTTTGTTTTGTTCAAAGAGTAGAATTTTTTGTTGTTGTTTAAAGATTTTATTTATTTGTCAGAGAGACAGATAGTGAGAGCAGGAACACAAGCAGGGGGAGTGGGAGGGGGAGAAGCAGGCTTCCCGCCCAGCAGGGAGCCCGATGCAGTTCTAGATCCCTGGACCCCGGGATCATGACCTGAGCCAAAGGCAGACGCTTAATGACTGAGGCACCCAGGCGCCCCCAAAGAGTAGAATTTAATGAGGGATTGGATATGAGGGATGATGGAAAGAAGTGTTTCTGGTTTGATCAGCCGGATGCATGAAAATGTTATTTACCAATATGACACTATCTGTGTAACCAAACTCAAGGGGTTTGCCACTTGAGATGCATCAAACTGAAGGAAACCCAAGGGAGTGTTGAAAACAAAGAACTTTATTACTAGTTACAAGTAAGGAGACAGATGGTTCTCAAAGCACTCTCTTGGTGGGGTTAGTATAGGGAAGCTTTTATTCAGTGTATTAGGGGGTGGGGCAGGGAGTTCACCTAAGCACTTCGGTTCAGTTACTCATGCCCAGAATGTCAACATGCTAGTTCAAAAAAATGGTGGAAAGCTCCGCCTCTAGGAGATCTTGGTAGTATAATGAGCTAAAGGTAACTTCAGGACAAGTCAGAGGGGCTTCTCTGCAGTTCGTCAGGTCCAGTCCAGCTCATACTGGCTCCCATAAGGGGCTGTCAGGGGAGACACAGCTAGCAAGGGGCTCCCAGGTGAAACATGTCTCCTTGGCTGGAACTGTTGGTTCTACAAAACAAAACCTATTCCTTCCCTGCTTTTGTCCCTTTCCTTCTTTTCTGCTGATAGTTTTCCGCCCTCTTACTTGAATAACTTCCTATTGCATCCTCGCTTACATCTGGAGGAGTCCTACCAGTTGTTTGGAAAAGGAAGTCTGACTTGACCTGTTGAAAACAGTATTAAACCTTTTAAAAAACTGAACTTCAAGAAGTTTATATCAAGAAGACTCAATTTTAGGAGAATGTATCATCAGCTGGATGGAGAGTTAGTGGTATGTGATGTTGGTAGAGATGGTGAAGATATTTTGTGTACTATAGGCAGGCTTAACTGGGCTCATATAGGACCCTTATGCATTTTATGCTTTGAAAGATGGTAAACATTTGTAATTCCTGGTTGCTTAATCCATTGAATATGTCTGAATTTATTTTTTTAAAGGTTTTATTTATTTAATTGAGAGAGAGAAATAGAGAGTGAGAAACAGCATGAGAGGGAGGGGATCAGAGGCAGAAGCAGGCTTCCCGCCGAGCAGGGAGCCCGATTTGGGACTCGATCCCAGGACCCTGAGATCATGACCAGAGCTGAAGACAGACGCTTACCAGACTGAGCCACCCAGTCGCCCCATGAATATGCCTGAATTTAAACTGAAGTTAGGAAAGATACAAAAGGTGAACTTTTTCATTGAGAAGAGATCAAACCATCTTTTAGCAATTTAAATCCTTTTTTGAATGAGAAGAGCTATAACTGATTGAAATAAAGCTTTTCAAAGAAATAGGCAGAAAATAATGTATCTTAAAATAATTTTGATTCCTGTAGTTTTAAAAGAGCTTATTGTTTCTCACCCTAAAAGCAATACATGCTCATTGCCAAAAATGCCAAAAAGAAAAATACAGAGAAGAAAATAAAAATCCTCCATAACCTCATTGCACAGACATCATATTGTAGAATATATTCTTTCATACTTTTTTTTTAAGATTTTATTTGACAGAGAGAGACACAGCAAGAGAGGGAACACAAGCAGGGGGAGTGGGAGAGGGAGAAGAAGGCCTCCTGCCGAGCAGGGAGCTGGATGCAGGACTCCTGGGACCATGACCTGAGCCTAAGGCAGACGCCTCATGACTGATCCACTCAGGCGCCCCTCCTTCATACTTTTTACGTCTATACAAATACGTGTATGCATACTTTTTTTAGAGGATTTTATTTGAGAGACAGAGAACAATGGAGGGAGGGGCAGTGGGAGAGGGAGAAGCAAACTCCCAGCTGAGCAAGGAGCCCAATGCGGGACTTGATCCCAGGGCCCTGAGACCATGACCTGAGCTGAAGGCAGATGCTTAACTGACTGAGCCACCCAGGCGCCCCCTTTCTCATTCATTTTGCTCAAAATTTCTTTATTCATTTAAGAAATAACAATAATAGTTGGTGGCTTTTTTTCCCCCTCTGGAAGTCATCAGTTAAGAGCTCATGTTTGAGTAGGGCAGTGGCAGGGGAAATAGAAGAGACAGAAAAGAAGTATAGTTAATATGATTTCATGATTATTGAATGTAAAAAGTTAGGGGAGAGAGGAAATCTAAGAAGATTCATGTTTCCAGGTTGTACACTAGCATTTAAATGGGACAGGAAGAATGAGTAGGACTTTATTGGATGAAGAGAGGAGAGCGGTGGGAATAGGGAAGACCAGGTTTTTTTCTGTATATGTTGAATTTGATGGAATGTCCACGTAGTATATTTTCAGTAATTGGGTAATTGAATACGAGGAGTTTCTAGCTGGAGATAGAGCTTCTAGGTTGGAGGTGCAGATTTGAAGAATTATTAGGCGAAGTCATAGCTTGGACAAAGATTGAGCTTGTCCATGGTGGAGAAACATAGAGAATGAGAAGAAGGCCAGTGAACAAACCCTGGGAATACCAATATATAAGGGGTGGATGGAGGGGTAGGAGTTAGTAGAGAAGACTGAGGGGTGACTGGGGAAATGTAGGAGAGGAAGTAGAGGAAGTGATGTTGAAAAAATTTAAAAAAATATTTCAAGGAGGAGTATTAAGTGTATAAAATGAAATAACAAAAGAAAGTTGGATTTAACTTTTAAAAGCTCTTTGGTGGTAACCTTTTCAAAAGAATTTTTGAGTTGTAAAATCTATTATTTACATGACTGGTACTTTCTGTGTCCAAATATGGAAAAATAACACATCAAGTAAGGTCCTACGTGACTTTTTTGTAACTGCAGTATCTACCCGGACAGGGTCAAGGGAAAATGGTCTAGCCTGGTGAGTAGACTTGCCAACATTTTTCCATAATTGTCAAAACCTAGGAGTCAAGTGCGAGGAAAAGTGTTGTCTTTCTTACCTGTCTCTTGTGGAGATACTTGAGTTTTTCCTCAAGTCCTTGATACACTCTCCTGGATGAATACGAAAACAAAACAGCAACAGGCAGGAAGCCACTGTCGGGCCCTATCTCTGATATGGAATCCTGATGCAGCTGTATTTTGAGAGTTTTAAATTTTGATCAGAAATAGTTGACAGACCTGCAGTTTGGAGCCTTTTGACCTCTTTTAAATATTTTATTGCAGAAAACTAGTATAATGCCAAGGAGAAAATATAAGGTGATATGCTGAATATACTAGTCTCACTAGTTTAGGAATTCGGTGTCAGTAAAAACAGTCAATACCTGACTATTTTTGTTAGTGCTGTCTCCCTTGATCCTCTTTTCATTTGCCTTCTTCTAATGTCTCCACTTTTACTGCTCCTTTCTGAATTTCATCTCTAAAGAAAGCGCTAAGGAAAATTGTCTTGGAATCCAACAGTATGAGAACACACTTTTACCGTATGTATGTTTGACATATATGTCTATTTCCTTCTAAGGTCATGGGCTACCTAATTTAAGTGTATCTCATATTTTATTAGTTTCTTGTGCTGAATTTCTTTGTATCTGTATCACAGTGACAGAGTTACTGATGATGGTCTGCCAAGACTGAAAGCATTTTCTGGATTGTCAGAAATTTTTCTCTGATATAGTTTTAATGTGACATGTTTTTATATTTTTTTCAGAAATTGGTAAACTGTGATTTAACAAGAATATATGGCCAATTATATTACCAAGTTTTTATCCATCTCTGTATATAAGATAACTCACTCTGTTTTCCCCCAAATGAGCCCTGTTGATCTTTAATGATCAAATCCACTATTTTCAGGGTGGAGTGGATAATTCATCTTACATTTTGGATGGAGTATTTTTGGCTTTTTTTTTTAAAGATTTTATTTATCTACTTGACACACAGAGATAGCAACAGCAGGAACACAAACGGGGGAGTGGGAGAGGGAGAAGCAGGCTTCCCGCTGAGCAGGGAGCCCAATGTGGGGCTCGATCCCAGGACCCTGGGATCATGACCTGAGCCGAAGGCAGACGCTTAACGACTGAGCCACCCAGGCACCCTGTTTTTGGCTTTTTGACTAGTTTGTCAACAACTGCCTTTAATAGGTGAACTATGTTTTTAATTCTATAAGAAATTAAGAAAAACACTGGAAACAAAAATCAATATTGTGTTGTTAAACTGTGTATGATAGTTATATATTTTTCTATAATTATCCCGGTTACCTTGTTGATTCATAAGTACCATAAAAATGGTATTAAGCTCTATTTATTTATGTATTTATTTTTTTTAAAGTTTTTTTTTTTTTTTTTATCTGACAGAGATACAGCGAGAGAGGGAACACAGCTAGGGGGAATGGGAGAGGGAGAAGCAGGCTTCCCGCTGAGCAGGGAGCCCGATGTGGGGCTCGATCCCAGGACCCTGGGACCATGACCTGAGCTGAAGGCAAGTGCTTAATGACTGAGCCACCCAGGTGCCCCAAATTAAGCCCTATTTAGTTGGAGAAAATTTATGTGATCTTTTTATTTTTTTTATAGGAAGTTTTATCATGTAGAACATATGGATAATCATCAGGATTCTCTTTTTTTCCTGATTAAAATAAGATTGTTGCTTGTTTGACATTATTTTCTGATCATTATGTCATCTATTCTTTTTATGCCTTTATTCAGATGGGTGTAGAAATACAGGAATCTCCAAGGCAAATACTAAGAAAAACAGATTCAAGGAAAGGTGTTCTGTGAAATAACCTTCTGACTGTAATCATGTAGAAAACATCAACCCAAATCATAAAAATTTCACATAATGCAGTTGTATTAGAGGCTCCCAGAATGACACCCAGGTTTGGTTATTCACTAGAAGAACTCACAGGTCTTAGCATGTTTGTACTCATGCCTTTGGTTTATTACGGTGAAAGGATACAAAGCAAAATCAGCAGAGAGGAAAGGTGCATGGAGTGAAGTCTAGAGGAAACCCAAGTGCAGGCTTCTAAGAATCCTCTGCCTGTGGATGTGCTTAATTCCTCCAGCATCAAGTGATGTGTTTAATTCCTCCGGCGTCAAATTATGACAACACGTACGAAATGTTGTCTGCCAGTACAAGAATCTTATAGAGACTCGGTGCCTGAAGTTTTCTTGAAATGATAATCACGTAGGCATCTTCTCCCTAGTGTATACCAAAATTCCAGGTTCCCAGAAGGAAATCAAGTATACAGGATAAGTCACCTGGTTTGTACCAACACTTAGGCACAGCCACTCTCAGCAGCTATGGAATGGTGGGAACCCTCCCAAAATCCAAGTTCCCAGATACCAACCAAGGGCCAGCCATTCAAATGGGATCTAATGGTGGCAGTCTTTGGCCTGCTGTATGGAATCTTTTTTGCACAGGAATTAGAGCCCTGACTTAATTTTTGTTGTTGTTTTAAGATTTTATTTTGACAGCAAGTAATGTGGTGGTATAACATGGTACTGGTTTCGGTAGCATGATCTGTATTAAATTAAAGTGCTGGTTACTTTTTTGACTTTTGGTGAATATTTAACCCGTATTTGTACATAAATTACTGGGGCAATATTAGGTAATTATAATCTGTTTTTTTATCTTATTAAACTTTCATTATGATTCGTAAACAATGATTTCTGATTTAAAATTAGAATAAAAACTCTTAATTATATGGATAATGCAGTTTTGTTTCATATGGTGGTGAATCCCTGTTTATAATTATAAAATAAGATTCGATTATATCATTGTCAATTATTTTCTTGCCTAAGTATGCAATTAAAAGTATTTGCTTTATGTATTTTCATATACTTCAGTTTGGTGAATAATACCTGTATTCTGTTACTTCGGTCTTTATCTTAATTTTCATGGTGGCTGTATCTTTAATACATGGTAATAGCAGGCTCAGTGGATACCTTTTTTTTCTTCACGATAAATAGGCCTTACTTTTTTAGAACATTTTCAAGTTAACAGCAAAATATAGCAGAAAGTACAGACAGTTTCCATTTACCCCATGTTGCCATACATGCATAGCCTTCCCTGTTGTCAGCATCCTGTACCACAGTGATAGATTGTTTTATTTACATTAACTCATCTTTACCATCCAAAGTCCATAATTTACATTACGGTTCAGTCTTGGTGTTGTACATTCTGTTGGTTTTAACAAATGTATAATGACACGGAATAGTTTCACTGCCTTAAAAGTCCTCTGTGCTGTTTCTATTCATTCTACTCCCTTTGCCGCAACCCTTAACTCCTAACTTGAAAAGTTTTGCTTTTTCCAGAATGTCGTATAGTTGCAATCATACAGTGGATATCTTCTTGAATGTTTATTTTTTTATTTATTTTTTTAAAGATGTTATTTATTTATTTGAGAGAGAGAGAGAACTCAAAGAGGGGGAGGGGCAGAGGGAGAGGGAGATGCAGACACCCCCGCTGAGCAGGGAACCTGATGCGGGGTTCAATCCCAGGACCCTGAGGTCATGACCTGAGCTGAAGGCAGATGCTTAACTGCTTAACCAACTGAACCACTCAGGCGTCCCTCTTCTTGAATGTTTAAAAAATTAAAATTCCAAGGTAATTGAATGTAGTGATTCAAGATATTCTTTGTCCTTTGTTTTGTTTTGCTTTGTTTGTGTTCATCAGTGTAGGATCTGATGACATATGACTTATAGACTGAAAAAGTGTGATTTCTGTAGACATTTGTCACTAGTGGGGAGGGTTGAGAACAATGACATCATGTAGTACTACCTAGCACTAACCATTGGTACCATCCTGGTCTAAGAGGTGGGTCCAGATAGACTCTCTAGCAATGAAAGTAGATAATCTCAAGAGGTTATACTTTATAAACCCAGAATCACTAAAATCACAAAATCTTTGATACTTACCTGCAATTGGAAAGAAGGCCAGAGAGAGTCTGTTGGCTATGTTTTGCCATGCTGCAAAGTACACTGGCTATAGACCAAACTTTGTGATGAGATGTTTCATCCTAAACTTAACAGCCTCTGCTGAAGAGCTGGAGAAGTTCTGTTGTGTTACAGCAAAATAAATATAGTCTCGTTTAACTGCTCCTAGTAGTGGAAGTCCAGAAGAATCATGTTATTTAAGTTTGGCATTGTCAGTCTATGATAGTGATTCTGCTAATGATACCAGTTTCTGTCAGTCTCATAGGGTTTGGTTACAAGGTATTAAATTCTGATAAATACGATTCTTTTCTTGCATTTGGTAAATGTAGAGGAGAAAGTAAGATTTCTTAATGCATTAACTGCCTACCAATAATACAATTAATAGTCTTTCCAATGTGGTTTCCAGGTGTGGTCTTGAAGGAATACTTTTTAACAAATCAATCTTATACTTTTAATATTCTGTATTTTTCTGTTGTTGATTTAAAATGTATTTTGCTTTTTTCTTTAGTGGCGGATAAGATTTCTGAAGAATAGTCTTTAAGCAGGTAGGATTTTTATGGAGTCTTTAAAATTATGTGTTAACTAAGGGAATGCAGAGAAAAGCATTTGTTGAGTTCTACTCTGGGCTAGACACTATATTATGTGCTTGACCTTTATTACTTATATAGTCATTACAACAGCTTCACAAAGTAGCTCTGCTATTACAGCCTATTTTTTATTAGTCAGCTGTGGTGCAGGGAGGTTGATTAATGGACCTGTGATTGCATAGTTAATGAGTAGCAGACCCATGATTTGACTGTCAGCCTGTGTGACTCCCACATCCATTCTTTTGTCCCTCAGCAGCACTGGGATTAAGATACAGATCCTAGTCAGATCAACGCATTCAAATTTAGTTATGTGTTACCCCTGCTTTAGAGTTTTCTTAAGAAACCAGTTCGTTCAAGCGTTTGTCATAATATATTTGACAACTAGTGGTAACTAGAGGTCATTATTGCAGTGGTAACTAGTCTCTTGTTTTTACCGTCAAAGATTTTAAGGTGGATCTCAGTTACCTATGGCCACAGTACATAGCTTTTACACAAGCAAGACAAATTCTTCAGGCAAATTCTTAGATATAGTGATGTCTGCTCTCCTTGAGAGGAATGATGTTTCCAGAAGTGAAGGATATGTAATCTAGGTGTAGACCATGTTACGTTAATTAAGTTTATCATCTATTTAGAGGCTATTTCTAAATGATTCTCTATTTACTGACTTCCCAGTCTAGTTTTCCCTTTAGGCTAGTACCCTTGACTAGTTCTTTGAAGCTTCTTTTTTTGTAGACCTTTTTCCTTTTCTCCATGACTTTTCTATAATCTTTTCTTGATTTTTTTTTTTTTACTTTGTTCTCTGCTTTTCTTGGTGTTTCTTTTAGTCCATTAATTTTTTCCATTTCTGCCAGCTAAATAGTCTCTGTTTTTCTCTAGACAAAATCAAAAGCACATAGAATTTCAGGATTTTAAGGAATCTCAGAGATGAATTAATCAAAATACCCTCTGGTACTGCAACCTATGTGTAACATCCTCACCAAGTGGTTGTTTAAATGGAGAATTTGAAACTCAAAAGAGATTAAAAGTGACTTATTTGGCTATGATAAGTGACAGAAATGAGATTTAAATTCAGGTTTTTTCCTTTTTTTCATCTTGTAGGTGAATGTCTTAATAATTGAAAGATGGGGAGGGGGTCTTGTGAACAGTGAAGGTGGGTAAGGAAGGAATTAGCAGGAGAGGCCAAGTTTCAAGAAGAATAACACTGGGTTGGATAGTTTTAGAAAAGATGTCAGAATAGTGGGGTTTATGATAAGTTAGATAAAGATGAATTATAGGAATGAAGGATACACACACACACAGACAAAGGAATGAAGGACACAGGATATTGGGAGTTGTTTAGAAAGGCATATTAAAATAGAGGGTTGAAGAGAATCTTGAGCAGCTTTTTTGTTTGTTGGTTTAATTGAACGAACTAGCATACTTCAGGTTTTCTGTTGAGAGATATTAAAATCATTTGAGCCACTGGGAAGAATCTTTTTACAGCATATAAGAATGTGATATCATCTACTTGCACCCCAAGTTACAGAGAGTGGCTTAGATCCTCTTGAGTAATAGGCGGAATGGAGATTCTACACAACATAGATGTATGGCCCAAGGTAGCGGTCTCCTCACTCCACCTCTTTTCTTAATTCTCTGATGCCCTGCCCATGTGCATGTAGAGTTTGGTGGGGTAGGACTGGCTGTCAAATCCGTAAGAGTTTTATTTGGGTAGTTGGTAACATGTTTATGTTGAGATGACTACATGGATGACTGAAACTCCATGTAGCTTATTCTCCAGGAGCAGGAAATGGCTCCTACTCTTGGTCATTTGAGCCTATCCTTGTTTTGGGAGTCTGTGCTTTCATAGGCTAAAGACTTAAAGGTTGGAGAGTACCACTGAACCCTGCAGAAGAGTGATAATAGGAGTGGGAACAGAAAGAAAATACTAGGCAGTGTATAGGGAAATAGAGGCACAGCTACCCGGACTCTATTTTTAAAGCAGTCTCTCTTCTTGGTTATCTGAGTGCCTGTGAAGGTTTTTAAGGTCTTGCTAGTTTATGTAGACCTAAATAAGGCAGGACCTGTGAAGGAAAAAATTTGGACCTTATAATTTTTAATCTTTTAATCTGGGAATAGTATTCCCACTAATAACATAAATTTGTTCTTTAACATTTATATATTTATTTATTTCTTTTAATTGAAGCATAGTTGACCCAAGATGGTAAGTTAGTTTCAGGTGTACAAGGTAGTGCTTGAACAACTCTGTATGTTACACCATGCTCACCACAAGTGTAGCTACTATCTGTTACTGCATAATGCTATTACAGTACCATTGACTATATTCCCTATGCTGTACTTGTATCCCTGTGACTTACTATAACTGGAATCCTGAACCTCCCATTCCCCTTCACCCATTGTGTCCGTCCCCCACCCCCTTCCCTTCTGGCAATACAGAATTCTCTCTATTTCTGGGTCTGTTTCTGCTTTTTGTTTGTTCATTTGTTCTGCTTTCTAGATTCTACATATAAGTGAAATCATACAGCATTTGTCTTTCTCTGACTTATTTCACTTAGCACAATACCCTCTAGGTACATGTGCATTGTTGCGAATGGCAAGATCATATTCTTTCTTATGGCTGAGTAACATTCTTGTGTGTGTGTGTGTGTGTGTGTGTGTGTGTGTGTGTAAGAGATACATCTGTTGATGGACACTTGGGTTGTTGTAAATGATGCTGCAATAAACATGGGGGTGCATATATCTTTTCAAATTAGTGTTTTCATTTTCTTTGGGAAAGTAAATAACCAGTAGTGGAATTACTGCATCATATGGTATTTCTATTTTTAATATTTCAGGGAACCTCCATACTGTTTTTCACACCATTTTCTATCCCCATCACCCTTGCACAAGGGTTCCTTTTTCTCTACATCCTCATCAACACTTGTTTTTTTTGTTTTTGATTCTAGCCATTCTGAGAGGTGTAAGGTGATAATTAATTGTGGTTAACTTTTGAACAGTTAACTTTCAAACATTTCAGAGAATTCTTTGCCTGTCACTCTTAGTTATGGGAACTGAGACTGGGTCTTTAGTAGGTATTTCACATCTTCGGAGAGGTGGAGGCAAAATAGATAACGAAAACCTTTTTAAAAACAGAGACCAAATTTTGAAAGACCTATACTCTAACAACTATAAAACATTGATGACAGAAATTGTCAAGACAGAAGAAGTGGAAAGACGTTGCATGCTCATGGATGGGAAAAACACATATTGTTAAAACGTCTCTACTACCCAAGGCAATCTACAGATTTAATGCAATGCCTATTAAAATATCAACATTTTTCACAGAACTAGAACAAACAGTCCTAAAATTTGTATGGAACTACTGAAGACCTCGAATAGCCAAAGCAATATTGAAAAACAAACTGGAAGTATCACAATTCCAGATTTCCAGTTCTATTACAAAGGTGTAGTAATCAAAACAGTATGGTACTGGAAAAAACAAATATAATCAGTGGAATAGAACAGAAAACCCCAGAAATAAACCCATAACTATATGGTCAATTAATCTTTCACAAAGCAGGAAAGAATATCCAATGGAGAAAAAGCAGTCTCTTCAACAAATGGTATTGGGAAAACTGGACAGCTACATGCAAAAGAATGAAACTGTACCACTTCCTTTAAAAATAAACTCAAAAATGGGTTTAAGACCTAAATGTGACAACTGAAATCATAAAAATACTTGAAGAGAGCACAAGCAGTAATCTCTCTGAAACTGGCTGTAGCAGTGTTTTTGTTTTTTGTTTCTTCTCTGATTATGTCTCCTGGGGCCAGAGCAATAAAAGCCAAAATAAACTGTTGGGACTGCATCAAAATCAAAAGCTTTTGCACAGTGAAGGAATCAGTCCACAAAATGAAAAGGCAACCTATGAATAGGAGAAGATACTTGCAAATAATATATCTGATAAAGGGTTAGTATACAAATATAAAGAACCGATTGAACTCAACACCCAAAACACAACGCAGTTTAAAAATGATCAGAAGACATGAACAGACATTTTTCCAAAGAAAATATACAGATGGTCAACAGGCACATAAGAAGATGCTCAACATCACTCATCATCAGGAAAAGGAAAATCAAAACTACAATGAGACACCACTGCACACCTGTAAGAATGACTAAAATCAAAAACAAGAAACAAGTGTTGACAAGGATGCGGAGAAAAAGGAACCCTCTTGGATTGTTGGTGGGAATGCAAACTGGTACAGCCACTGTGGGAAACAGTATGCAGTTTCCTCAAAAAGTTAAAAATAGAACCACCCTATAATCCAATAATTGCACTACTGGGTATTTACCCCTAAAATACAGAAACACCAATTCAAGGGGATACATGCACCCCTATGTTTACTACTGCATTATTTACCAGAGTCAGCCCAAGTGTCCATTGATAGATGAATGGATAAAGAAGTGATATATATACACAATGGGGAATATTATTCAGGCATAGAAAAGAATGAAATCTTGCCATTTGCAATGAAATGGACGGAACTAGAGAGTATTATGCTAAGTGAAGTCAGTCAGAGAAAGACAAATACCATATGATTTTACTCATGTGTAGAATTTCAGAAACAATAAAAATGAGCAAAGGGAAAAAAAAAAAAAGACAAACCAGGAAACAGAGTCTTAATGATAGGGAACAAATTGATGGTTACCAGAGGGGAGATGGGTGGGGAAATGGGTGAAATAGGAGGTAGGGATTAAGGAATGCACTTGTCATGATGAGCACTGGGTGATGTATGGAATTGCCGAATCATTATATTGTATACATGAAACTAATATAGTACTTGTATATTAATGATACAGGAATTAAAATACAAACTTAGTAACAAAAACAGAGGCCAAATTTTAATTATATCAAGAAACTTCATTCAGTAAATAGATAGCTGACCTTTCATTCGATTTTTCTTTCTAATGAACTTGTTTTTGTTGTATGTTTTTGCTCTAAAGTATTTTCATTAAACCTGGTACTGATGATTCATGGCTTACATCAGATGCTGAAGACTTAAATTTTGGTATCCAGGTAAAGTACTCTCTTGTGCAATTTGTTTTCCTGCTCTGAATTTAGTTTGTATATTATTTACTCTTAAAATTTAGCAGTGGCCTACCTATCATCATTTTATGTTTGTGATGGAAAGTTGGTCATAACAAACCATTTTGTAGAAATATGATGAGTTGAATTTTTTTTTTTTTTTTTACTCTGGTAAATACTGAAGGTGGAGGCTGAAGAAAATGGGCTGGAAAGTGCATAATGACAGGATAATTATATTGGGAAAAGCTTCTCCATAATGGAGGAAATAAGATACTTGGTCAAGGATAACGATTCTTACTGTGAGTTTTAAATTATCTTAACATGACTTTTCTTTCTTTCTTTCGTTCTTGCTTTCTTAATATAACGTTTATACTGATACCTAAATGAAATCTTCAGTGGATTCAATTATTGCGGAGATTTTTTTTCTTGGACATTTTTTACCTTGGTAACATATATTACAAAAAACTTTTTTTTCTATTTCTATCCTTTGTTCTACATTTAGACTAAAATAATATTAGAAATTGTGGAAATTCAGAAATTTAAATTGTTTCTCAAAATTTATATTGCAAAGGTATTCCACTGTTTTCAAAATAATTCCATTAAGAGTATAGTTAAAACTTTATCTAAGTGAAGAATGTATGTTTTGCCTAAAATAATAATCAGCTCTGGAAGCAGAGGCTCTTCATACCCATATGGTAAAATGTCCAATTTCAGAAATCTTTTATAGTATAGTTTTTAAAAATATCTACTCAATCTTTGTATCAGATTCTAAAATTTAAAATTTCATTCTTATTTAAATATTATTCATTTTAAAGCCCCTGCATCAGTATAAGCTACTGGATGTTAGGAAACGTAATTGTGCATCTCCTAGAACACCTAGAATAAAGTCTTGCTTGGAAGAAGCCATTTAATATTTTCTGAATGTGAATAAATGAGCAGACAGATGGAATTCTGTATAATGGAATGTTATAAGTAATGTGCATAATGTGTCATAATTAAAGATGAATTTTTAAAAATATGGCTCAAATTTATATTCCTTTTTTATTTTTTATTATTTTTTTAAAGATTTTATTTATTTATTTATTTATTTATTTATTTATTTATTTATTTATTTATTTGAGAGAGAGAGAGAGAAACAGCGTGAGAGGGGAGAGGGCCAGAGGGAGAAGCAGGCTCCCCGCTGAGCCGGGTGCCCGATGTGGGACTCAGTCCCAGGACTCTGGGATCATGACCTGAGCCGAAGGCAGTCACTTAACCAACTGAGCCACCCAGGCGCCCCTCCTTTTTTTTTTTTTTTTTTAAGATTTATTTGAGAGAGGGAGAATGAGACAGCACATGAAAGGGGGGAGGGTCAGAGCCAGCAGACCCCCACTGAGCAGGGAGCCCGATGCGGGACTCTTTCCCGGGACTCCAGGATCATGACCTGAGCCGAAGGCAGTTGCTTAACCAACCGAGCCACCCAGGCACCCTATATTCCTTTTTTATGTTTAAGATTTATAAGTGCAAATGAATTATGTTGAGGAAATAAATAAGAAAAAAGGTTACAGTATATTATTTAGTATCCTCTAATTGTGAGCTCAGAATTTTGTTTTTTTTTTAAGATTTTATTTATTTATCTGAGAGAGAGAGAGAGAGAAACAGCATGAGAGGTGAGAGAGTCAAAGGGAGAAACAGACTCCCCGCAGAGCCAGGAGCGCGATGTGGGACTTGATACCAGGACTCCGGGATCATGACCCGAGCCAAAGGCAGACGCTTAATTGACTGAGCCACCAAGGTGCCCCAGAATTTTAGATAAAAATTCCTCAACTTTTTAACCCCATCTGTGTCCCATTAGATATATGCTTTCAAGGTGTACATTTCTCCTTAGAATTCTCATTACCAATTCTTTCTCCATGTGGAAAGTTGATGTGTTAGAATCATTTCTTTTTCTATTTTTTTCTCTCTGTAGTAATAATTTATAGCTTTCAGGTACTGACAGATGACCACTAATTGAACAATTTACAGTGAAAAAATTAAATTCTTTACTACAGTATTTATAAACAAATAATTGCAGAGTGAGAAAAATCAGTATTATTAGGGATATACTATGAACGAAATCCTCTGTTTTAGATATATTTATAATATATATGTAATGTATATATTTACAACATATATGTAACGTATATTTATAACATGTAATTGAAAAAATTTGAGACTTCTGTTTATAGTATATCCATAATCATACTTACATATACTGAAAAATATTTTTTCCACTTACCTTTTTTTACTTACATTTTTCCTTTTCTTCCTTGTCTTAAGCTTGTGCTTGATTGATTGGTCCTGTCTTACGTTTTTCCTTTTCTCTTCTTTTCCCCCCAGTGCTTTTTTTTTTAATGACTTATCCTTACCCTAATTTTTCCTTGCAGAAAACATTTTAGTCTGTTCTTTCAGTCCATCTCTTTCTGTCTCCCTTGTCAACATATTTTTTAAAATTTAAATTCAATTTAATTTATATATACTGACTGTATTATTAGTTTCAGTGGTAGAATTCAGTGATTCATCAGTTGCAGTGCTCATTAATTCAAGCACCCTCCTTAATGCCCATCACCCAGTTATTCCTCTCCCCCCGCCTACCTCCCCTCTAGCAACCCTCTGTTTCTTCCCTATAGTTAAGAGTCTCTTAGGATCTGCCTCCCTCTGTTTTCGTCTTTTTCTTTTTTTCCCTTCCTTTCCCCTATGTTCATCTGTTTTGTTCCTTAAATTCCACATATGAGTGAAATCATGGTATTTGTCTTTATCTGACTGAGTTATTTCAGTTAGCATAATACCCTCTAGCTCCATTTACGTCATTGCAAATGGCAAGATTTCATTCTTTTTGATGGCTGAGTAATATTCCAGTGTGTGTGTGCGCGCGCATACACATCTTCTTTATCCATTCATCTGTCAGTGGACATCTGGGTTCTTTCTGTAGTTTGGCTATTGTGGACATTGCTGCTATAAACATTGGGGTGCAGGTGCCCCTTCAGATCACTATGTTTGGATCCTTTGGATAAATACCTAGTAGTGCAATTGCTGGGTTGTAGGGTAGCTTTATTTTGAACTTTTTGAGGAAGAATTTATATAATAATCAGGGGTAAGGAAAATAACATTTTGGGACTAGCTATTAAATCTTTCATAATCCTCATCCCATGAGAAAATATAGGCTTAGTAAATGGGAGAACTGAGATTTGAATTACATTTGAATGATTCCAAAACCTGTGTTCTCTGTGTAGTGGTGCACATTTGATAATGGTTAATATTATAATTATTTTATCAAATGTGATACTTGTAATCCTTAAAACTATTAATTTTTTATGAAGAACTGGAAGAAAATTTCATCCTTACATTTAAGTTTAATAAAGTGTAATATCTTATATTTAATTTAGCAAAACCTGTGTTTATAGATAATGCAAAGTGAAATCTGTTTTAGGCCTTAATCAGATTTATTATGAATTTTGAATTTTTGGCCATTGTCTTTCTTGTGGTTTCTTTCTTTTTTTTAAGATTTTATATATTTATTTTTGTGAGAGAGAGAGTGTGAGTGCACGAGCAAGGGGAGGTGCTGAGGAGGGAGCTTGATGCAGGACTCAATCCCAGGACCCTGGGATCATGACCTGACCTAAAGGCAGACACTTATCATCTGAGCCACCCAGGTGCCCTTTCTTGTGGTTTCTGATTTAACTTACTGTGTGGTATAATCTTGGTAGGTTTTAGATCTTTTTGAGAATAAAGAGAGGAAATAAGTAAACATTTAGCCTTTTCATTAATTAAAACTGAAATTTCTGATTATGTAAGTGAGGTTCTTAATCTTTATCCAATGAATGAAATAAATTTTAAGCTGCAACACTCTTAAAGAAAAAATATAAAATTTTGTTTCTGGATTGTGATTTATTTATTTTTAAATGTATCTGCATTTAATAGATACATAGACACACATCAAATGAATGAACTCACAATTTATAGTTTTTTTCTAATATGAACTATTTGTCATTGTAGAATCATAAGGAAGGAAAGGTTGCCAACAGAGTATACAGAATTATTTCTGGAAGATGATTTTTACTTTTTCAAATATCTCCAATAGTGGATACATTTTATATTATTCTCAGGAAACTTTAGTATTCATAGTTGTTAATTTTTGTTTTAGATTTAAAAAATTTTAAGTAATCTCTATACCCAACATGGGGCTTGAACTCACAACGCTGAGATCAAGAGTCACACACTCTTCCGACTGAGCCAGCCAGGCGCCCCCGTAGTTGTTAAATTTAACACGTGAATTCTTTCATATCTGAAACTCAGAAATACTGGTGATTTGATTTTTTTTCTCCCTTTCTTCTTTCCTCATGTGAATATTGGGTCCTGCTTGATAATCATACATGTTTTTGGAGACTTTAATACCTTCAACTTGGATGATCTTGATTATTAATTTTTTAATACTAGATTCTTTCTCCAGTCTTTAACTACCATCCTATATTCATAGATAGGAAATTAGAGCTATCAGTATGCTGTTCACAGTGGAATAAGAAAATCATGTGAATTTTAAAATAGGGTTTTATATTTTTCTCGTACATCATACTAGTACTTAAAAATGCCTCAAAATTCTATAATCCCATAAGTATTTCTGTTGTTCAATTTAAATCTTTTAAAATTAATTTTTAGAGAAGTATTCTTATAAAATTTTGAATTGGTGTTTTGCAATTAAATCTTTTTATTAATCTTAAAAATGGTATTCATTACAGAAATGAATACTTGCCTATATATATATTTTTTTTTCCTAAAGATTTATTTCAGAGAGAGAGAGAGAGAGAGTGGGGGGGGGGAGGTGCCGAGGGAGAGAAAAAGAGAGGGAGAGAAGCAGACTCCCCACTGAGCATGGAGCCTGATTTTGGGACTCAATCTGACAAACCTGAGATCATGACCTGAGCCCAAATCAAGAGTCAGATGCTTAATCAGCTGAGCCACCCAGGTGCCCACTAACTTACCTATATTAAGAAAAGTCTATTTTCTATCCTTGAAACTAATGTTGAAGTATATAAATGAAATATTGAATCCCATGGTTTTTTTCCCCCTGTTTTTATGTTTGTTCTGAAAATTTCAGAGTTTTGTGTAGGTTTACATTAATTATATCAGGTTAGTATATTTTAGAGATATTTATGTTTTTTTAACATCGTGGTTTTCTTATCATTTTTTCCTACTCCAAATCTACTTGTCTAAAACTTTCTCCTTAAGTCTCCTGGGTGCTTCAAAGTTGTTATGTCCCAGATTGAAGACATTGCTTCTGACCCTTTCCTCTTCCCTGACTTTGTAATCTGCCTTGTCATTTGTTTTCCCCATCCTAGTATATTGTACCACTGAAACACTGAAGCAGGAAAAATCCTGGACTCCAAACTTCCCTGAAATTACTACATCCAGGGGCACCTGGGTGGCTCACTCGGTTAAGCATCCGACTGTTGATATTGGCTCAGGTTATGATCTCAGGGTCCTGGTATCAAGCCCTGTGTCAGGCTCCATACTGAGTAGGGAGTCGGCTTGAGGATTCTCTTTCTTCCTGTCCCTCTGCCCCTCCCCGTGCACACACACACACACTCTCTCTCTCTCAAAATAAGTAAATCTTTAAAAAAAAAAATCACCACATCCCTACCTCTGAAACCAGTAATACATTATATGTGAATTAATTGAATTTAAATTAGAAAAAGGGACGCCTGGGAGGCTCCCTTCGTTAAGGGGCTGCCTTCAGCTCAGATCATGATCCGGGGGTCCTGGGATCGAGTCCCAAGTTGGGCTCCTTGCTCAGCGGGAAGCCTGCTTCTCTCTCTGCCTGACACTCCTGCCCTGTGCTTTCTCTCTGAGAAATAAATAAAAAATCTTAAAAAAAAAAATAAACAAAAAAATCACCACATTCAGTATTTTGTCCCTGCTTACCATTTTTCATATCTTATTATAATTCACTCTCTCACATAGTTTTGAAATACTCTTCTGGTTTTGGTTCCTTTATGTGCATCTTCACGTTGCTGTCAGACCTTTCTAAAATATATTTCTGATGATGTAACTCCTCTGCTTATTTAGTGGATCCCCATTACATGAAGGAGAAAGTTCATATTCTAGCATGACACTTGCCTTTTTTGGTTCAGTCCTGATTTTCCAATTATCTCTCTCTATCCCATTCCCAAGAATTGTGTTCCAGTTTTGCCACATTCTGGAGCTGTCATCACTTACTGTGTTATTTCATACTTCATCCTTTCGCTCATTCTGCCTTTTCTAGAATGTCCTTCGCACACTTCTTGTGCACCTTGTCTGTCTTTCAATATACAGCCCTGTCTGCAGCATTTCCTGAGCTTCCCATATGCATCTCTTTTCTCCTTTGTGCCTTCACTGTGCTTTATTCACTTCACCTGTAGAACTAGTAAATGATACTCTTCTGTTCTTAATTGTCGTTGTCCGTCTCTAGCCTGCTAGCATACAGGGCAGTCTCTGTCGTTTGTATTTCCAGCTTCTCCCAGGAGAGTGCCTATGACTTGACAGGTACGGTATGTATTTGTCATTCTGAGTGAGTGAGTGAGTGAACAAGTGAATTAATGTGATGTTTTCTGAAGTTGGGTTTTTGTTTTGTGTTGTTTTTATAGGAAGGAGAGGTGCAGCCGGCAATTGGAAAACAGGACGATGGTATTAGTATTACTGAAAGTGCTCCACAAGAGCAAACAGTTAATGACAATCTGACTTCTGCTGATAGAGCATACAAAAGTAATAGTAGTGGTAAGTTAGTAAACATCTATGAATTTTTTCCTATGTTCAAATGCTAGTATAAAAAAATCTGAAAGTATGTAGATCCAGATATATTACGCATTTCATTAACATATTTTTCTTTTGCTGTCTTTCTTTTTAAGTGTCCCGACTACTACTTTTTCTTCCTGAAAATAATTCAACCCCTGAAAATCTTTACTGCTATTAATTTTATTGAAATATTCAAGAGTGGGGATAAGCTTGTATATACGATAATGTTTCATTAATGTATCTGACTGTACTTTATAGTTACGATGTCAGCATTAGGATTAGGAGAAGAGGAAGATGGAGAATCACCTTGGGATTGTGAGGTACTGTTTTCTTCTTATTTTAAAATATAAGCATTGTGGGGCACCTGGGTGGCTCAGTCAGTTAAGTGTCTGCCTTCGGCTCAGGTCATGATCCCAGGGTCCTGGGATCGAGCCCCACATCGGGCTTCCTGCTCAGCGGGAAGCCTGCTTCTCCCTCTCCCACTCCCCCTGCTTGTGTTCCCTCTCTTCCTGTCTCTCTCTCTGTCAAATAAATAAAATCTTAAAAAATATATAAACATTGAATGATGTTAAAGCATAAAAGGGATGCTTAGCCTCTACTCTGTCATCTCTGCATTTGCCCATAAAAACTATTTGCTTATGCTTTTTACCTGTAATTGATAAAATAATTATGTGCTAAGTATAATAATACAGCATAATACAGTTCTGCTATTTTGCAAGCTTAACTTAATGAAAACTGTGTAGTATTATTTCAGAAAACCGAGGCTCAGGAGTGATAAGGAAGTAGTTTGGGTTTTGAAATTAAGTTATTTAAAAAACTAAAGAATTACTCCAGGCCAGCCTATGGCCGGATGTGATTCTGTGGTGTATATGGATGTGCAAAATTCCTAATGAGATCTAGAAAGTTTGGATTATAGTTTTTTACAACTTGGAACTTGAAAAGCTAATGCCTGGGACTTGAAAGTATTTTTTATATATATATATATTTTTTTTTTTTTAAGATTTTCTTTATTTGAGAGAGAGTGAGTGAGCAGGAGAGAGAGGGAGAGACAATCTGAAGCAGACTCCACTCGGCGCAGAGCCCTACTGATACCAAGAGTTGGATACTCAACTGACTGAGCCATCCGGGGCCCTGAAAGTATTATATTTGGATTGTTAAGTGGATTTACAAGGAGCTTTGGGATTATAATAACAATTTGGTTTAGTGGTGTTTTATTTATTTATTTTTAAAAAAGATTTTATTTATTTGAGAGAGAGAGAGAGAAAGAGAGCATGAGCTAGGGGAGGTGCGGAGGGAGAGGGAGAAGCAGCCTCCCCATTGAGCACATGGGGCTAGATCCCAGAACCAACTGATACTGGATCTGATCCCAGAACCAACTGATGCCTGATAAACTCAGGCATCCCTGGTTTAGTGATGTTTTAATAGGTAAAAGCCATTTTGGGTAGTTACAATAGTATGCATTAAGTATCTTTGTGGCAGCCATACTTGTAGTAACATAAGTATAAAGTAATTCATAACCTCTTTTAAGGTGACAGATCATGGAAGGAGGTAAAAAGGGCCTGACCTCTTAGCACAGGGAGGTGCTACACAATGGTGCAAGCACCGTGTTTGAAGTCAAAAGATATGCTAGTATCCTGGTTCTGTCACTTGGTAGCTGTGGGATCCCAGAAAAACTTGTTTAACCTGTCTGAATGTCAGAGACCTCATTCATAAAAATGGTACTAATACCTACCTCTCAGGTATGTGTAATGAACAAATGTGGTAACAAATGTGAAAACACTTTGTATACTGTAAAGGCTGCTAGAGAAATACAGGACAAAAATGATCACAGCAGTATTTAGTGGTTTATTAAACACTGAGGACACTTTTTTTAAATGTGAAGATTTCTGAAGGACAATAAAATAAATGGCAGTAGTGTCAAGAAAAGAATGGCAAAGTTAGAACGGGCAAGTGGATTTCTAATTTGGGATATGTTAAGTTTCAGTGACATTGTATAGGTATACAGTTTGTTGAACAGGATGAGTTTGAATTGTGTGTCCACTTACACAGACTTTTTTTGATACAGTACAGTACTGTTAATCTATTTTCCTTATGATTTTCTTAACCTTTTCTTTATATTGTAAGAATCCAGTATATAATACATACAACAAACAAAATGTGTTAATTGACCTTACATTATTGGTAAGGTCAGCATTAGGTTATAATTTACTCTGACCTTCCATGCTCACTTTACAGAGTCAATGGCCAAATGAGGATTAAGACGTAGATTAGATCTAGAGAGCCGATACGAGGTCTTCTATTTAAATGTTTTGGTTTTTAATTTACATTTTTCCTATTTTAAGTCTAATTGCTTTTAAAGTAGGAAGTTCAATAGGAGATTAGTAGTTAAGCTTTTGGGGAATCAAAAGTTAGATGTGGATTTTTGACTGCACGGCTGTGAACGCATTGTGTAAGGGTCGACAGTATAGTGACTTGGTACTTGAGACCTTCTCAGTGAGATGATTTTATTTATTTTTTAGAGAGAGAGAGAGCGTGTGAGAGGGGTGGGGAGGGGCAGAAGAAGAGGGAGAGAGAGAATCCCAAGTAGGCCTCATGCTCAGCACGGAGCCCGACATGGGGCTTGATCTCATGACCCTGAGATCATGAACTGAGCTGAAATCAAGAGTTGTACACTTAACTGACTCGGCCACACAGGCACCCCCTCAGTGAGATTATTTTAAATGCTTTGACCTTAAATACATTTCTGTTATTGAATATCAGCTATGTACCAGGCTATATAAGTTGAGGGGTTAGGCTCTAGGGGTAGGAGCACAAAAAATAAGGAAACAACAATCTATTGTAAGTTACTATAAGTGCTTCATATAAAGAAAATGGCAATGTTATGTTAGGGAATTTTGGGTGAGTTTATTTAGGATGGGGGTGAGAATGGGAGTGGAATTTTGCTAGTCAGGAAAGATCTCTCTGAATGTGGCAAGAGCTGCCAAGTGGCGGATGAGAAGGACCGGTCGTGCGAAGGTCTTGGAGAGGGACATTCTAGACAGAGAGAACCATGGATCACATCTATTCATCATTTCACTCTTTATGTCTTGGAATGACCAGGAAGCAGGAAGATCCACCCCATTGTCATAATCATTGTTGTTACTGTTGGGTGAAGAGAAAAGAAAATGTGCATACTAAAATAAGTGCCTGGTACTTTTTAGGTAATTAATAAATAAATGTTCTTATTCTTCCCGTAGGAAAGCTTACTATACCTTTTGAAGGGTTTCATACCTGTATCTAAAATTTTTTGCTATTATTTAAATATAACTTCAAGAAAAGTTTTTCTTTCTACTTTTCCATTTCATTCAACCATTTTTCCTATCAATAAAAATTCCAAGCCTTTGTTTATCTAAATGAAACAGCAGCTACCACAATGTTCTGTTTATACTCAACATGATATTCTCCAAGGTTTCTCATCATGTCAAGTATCTTCTTATTTTAGCACTGAAAACGTTTCTGCCGCCAGGAACAGTTTAAATTTGTAGCAAATATACTTATTAAAGAATTTGTTTAAATACATCTTTTTAATGTCCTTTTATTTTGGTGGGAAATGCAAAGGAGAGTTAGGTGTTTTGTTAGTTCCTCTTGAAAGGTACATATAAATCAGTCTTCTGTCTATGAAAGTATTTACTCTGGCCTTCCATGTTTGGTTTACAGAGTCGGAGCAAATGTAGATTAAAAAGTACACCTAATCTAGAAAGCATATATGAGGTTTTGAGATGTTTTGGTTTTCAATACATGCTTTTCTTATTTGTAAGTCTGATTGCTGTTAACGTCGGAAATTCAGATATTTTCTTAGAAAAGGATTCGGAAGTCTTTATGCAGCTCATTTTTGATGTTAATTTTAACAGAGTATTTCTGAGAGTCTTCCAAAGAAAGACGTTAAACGTTTATCTGGAGCTGCGGATCAGAAGGGACCACGTATATTAAATGAAGAAGTAGAACGTAAGAATTGTATTTTATTAAAAAGTCACTTGATAGAATGTTAATTTAAAATGGGAATAGCGATATGTTCTAATATCCAAAGAAAATCACCTATTAAACGCATAGAAAGGAGAAAGATGTGAAAAGGAGATAAATTGATATCTTATCAGGTGTCAGCAACAGATCAAATTGAGAGTGCCACTGCAGGAACTAAATTACTGGTTCCATTTCAAGGTATTCTAAGACCTAAGGAACATCAGGAAATAAGAGGAAAAGAGCAAAAGAGGGAATGATGAGAAAGGCGGAGAGTACCGGGAGTAAATGAAGGGCAAAGGCAGCTCTTTATAGTGGAAGGTGGTAACATAAAATAATTCTTTAGAAGGAAGAGCAGAGTATTTGAAATGCAGGAAAAATATCAAGTGAGCTTCCAGTACCAAAGTTTGTCAGAGTAGTATGCCAAAATTTTTCCACTCTTCCTGATTTCCTCACTGTTGGGAAGACATTAAGGACCGGCGTAGCTGATTATGCAGAGCTGTGTCCTAGTCGGCTATAAATGTATATATCTTAATGTCATACAAAATGGTGGCACTTCATAAGATAGTACCATTTAGTGCAAAATAAGAGAATTGGAAGGAAGAAGAGAGCAGGGTCAGTTAGGGGGAGATCAAGGAAGCTTTCGCCCTGATAAAAAGTCCATTAGAAAGTTTATGACTTTTTTTTTAATTTTATTTATTTATTTGACACAGAGAGAGAGACAGCGAGAGAGGGAACACAGGCGGGGGGGTGGGAGAGGGAGAAGCAGGCTTCCCGCCAAGCAGGGAGCCCAATGTGGGGCTCGATCCCAGGACCCCGAGACCATGACCTGAGCTGAAGGCAGACGCTTAACAACTGAGCCACCCAGGCACCCTGAAAGTTTATGACTTTTAATACATTTTCAGTTTTGGAGAATTGATAGGAAATTGAGGCTTTTTCTAGAAGGTTAAGTTAAGGTAAAGGAATGTGGCAGCAGACTCCGTATGGACCAGAATTTCTCAAATTGTAGTGAATCATCTGAGACCTTGTTAAAAATGCACATTGTGAGCAGCAGGTCTGGGATTCTGCATTCTGACATCTCAGGTGATGCCAGTGTTGGTGGTCCTTGGTTCATGTGCTCCATAGGAAGGATGTAGACTTCCCTATAGAGAAATCTGGAAGGGCCACTGGATAGTTCAAGACATAATAGGATCAAGGAAGAGCATGACTTTGTTTTTATTGCTGAGCATGTTTTTAGCTAGAGGGGAGCAAGGAGATGGAGAAAGAGAGGTTATAGATTTAAGATACTGCTGCTAAACAAAGAGGAAAGAAGTGATAGAGATAATCCATAATCAAAGGGATGTAAAAGCAGAACAGTCAAGACCATAAATCCAGAAATTACTTTTTTTAAAGATTTATTTATCTTAGGGAGAGAGAGAACGAGCAACCAGGGTGAGGGGCAACGGGAGAGGGAGAGAGTATCCTTAAGCAGACTCCCTGCTGAGCCTGGAGCCCGATGCGGGGCTCAGTCCCAGGACCCCGACATCATGACCTGAGCTGAAATCAAGAGCCAAGACACCCAACTGACTGTGCCACCCAGGCGCCCCCAAAAATTACTTTTGAAGAAGGTGGATAGTGAAGGGAAGGAAGGAAGAAAGAAAGGCGTGTTAGCTAGGAAATTTTGGAGTTGATGAGGAAACTTGAGAGAATTCACTTTAGATGGCTTGAGTGTATTTGCACTAAAGCAGATTAAATTACAGCTGCTCCACAAAGAATACTGAAAGCAGATGGAGTGCTAAACTTGGGGTAAAACAGCCACTCATTCATCCTCCTCAGATCTATGAGACATCAAAGATCTATGTTGTATTGGTATTCATTATTCAAATGAGATTAATTTGAATATGGAAGCTTTGGCTGTTTTTCTTTTTTAAGAGAGCTAATTTTTTGATATGATAGCTGTTTGAAAAAAACCTTTTAAAGACTAACATGATCTACCAAATCAAACTAATTTTGGAAACAAAAGAGATTATAGCATTCATTCCCTAAATGCGAAAATTGTTATTATCAGTAAGTATGACACTGTTTTTGAAATACAAAAGATATTCAGTATCTAAAAATTCTGTGGCGATTAAATTGATTTTTTTCCATTTTGGTAGTCATATTTCCATACTGAAAGCTTATACATTATTTCCCTTTTGTTCCCCAAGATTTTATTTCTTTGAGAGAATGAGAGAGAGAGAGAGAATGAGAGGGGGGAGGGTCAGAGGGAGAAGCCGACTCCCCGCTGAGCGGGGAGCCCGATGCAGGACTCGATCCCAGGACCCTGGGATCATGACCTGAGCCGAAGGCAGCCATTTAACTGACTGAGCCACCCAGGCACCTCCCTTTATTATTTTTAATCAGTAAATGGAATACTGGTTTTAAGGAGCACTTTATTATTTAAAAATAATATATGTAAAGTCAGTTTTCATTCTACTAAGATACTCAGTCTATTGATTAACCACATCTAATGTGTCCTCTACTTAATGTACCAGTTAATCCCATGCCTTTTATCAGTCCTGTGATCAGGTCTGTACCAATAAATCGTACAATATTTTTTTCACCCCTGTAGTTTTAGGTTCTTTCTTTACTTGAAGAATTAACACTGTGTTTTCAAAAGATTTTCAATGATCTCCTAGAGTAGTGAGTACAGGCAAGAAATCCAAAGTTATTCACCTCTACAAGTGACTTGTTTGCTGTTATTTCTTCCCGAGCTTGGTAGATCCAAGAAGGAGGACTTTTAAAATACCTACAGTCTCCTGTAACAAAGGAAGATCTGAAACAAAAATTAGAAATACAAGCAACTTAAAACAGTTCATGTGGATTGTTTCTCTTCTCACTTGATGCCTTTTATAAAGTAGTGAGCAAAGTTAGTTCTCTAGGGACCCATGATTGTGTGCTTATTCATTTAATACAGATTTATTCTGTACTGTGCCCTGATAATTTTATATCCTCAATATTTCTGGACCCATTCTGTCAGTTCAGGTGTACTTCATCTTTATTTTGCAGTACTGCCTTGTAATTCATCTCCCATCTTGTGTGACAGTGCCCCTCAAATTCATCCCTCTCCACGGCATTTAGAGTGATCTGTCTCAAATGTCAATATGACTAGGAACCACTGTTGAAAATATATTTGTGTCCAGGTATCTTAAACTTACATATAAAGCTTTCATAATCTTGACTTCTGCCAAACTCTCTAGCCCTTTCTGCCGTCTGCCCTTTTCTCTGGCATTCTGAACTGCTGCTGATGTCTTCCTCTTAGATCCCTGTATTACCCTGTTGTGTGCTTCTCTCCCTTTTAGACAAATATTTACCCTGTCGTGTGCTTCTCTCCCTTGTCTTCCTACAGCCTTGCATACTCTCCCTGTTTTCCTCCCTCTAATCCCTTTGAATCTGGCTGACCTCACTGTTTTCAGTTTCGGTTCAGGCATTATGTCCAGAAAAACCATTCCTGACAACTTTTATCTACGTGCTTCTTGAAACCTGGGTGGCTAGCACTTACTGGGAACTCAGTAAATAATTACTGAGTAAAATGAAGACAGTTTACATAGAGATGACTTAAGAGATTGCCCCATACAGGGGCACCTGTGTGGCTCAGTCGGTTGAGCGTCCAACTCTTGATTTCGGCTCAGGTCATGACTTCAGAGTTGTGAGATCGAGGCCCATGTGGGGCTCAGTGCTGGGCTTGGAGCCTGGACAAGATTCTCTCTCTCTCTCTCTCTCTGCTCCTCCCCCTCTCTAAAAAAAGAGAGAGAGTGAGAGAGATTGTCCCATACAGTCCCGGAGTAAAAGAAATAGATATAGAAAGAAGTAATTTACAGTTCAGGTGGTGAAGATACACTAGAAAAATCTGTAAAGTACTAAGGTACCCCTGAAGAAAGAGACACCTATTAATCTGGGGAAGACTAGCCATAATCAAGGATGACTTTACATAGCAGTCTGTGTCCTAAAAGATGTGAAGAAATTTATCAAGTAGGAGAGGAAAACATTTCAGGAATGTTTACATTCAGCAGGGACATACACCCATAGGAAGGTTGTACACTAATAAAGACATAAAAAATAGTAATAATTTTGGAAACCATGAATAATGTTGTAGCTGAGGCTTTGGGTGTTAAGAGGTGCTGTTACAAGGTAAAGAATAGTCTTGTGATTTTACATGTTTCTGCTGCATTTTAAAATTTTGTTTCTGAGAGTTTTGTTCATTGATGTTAGGTGGATGAACTTGTGAATGAATCTTTGAGATGTTTGTATGTGTTTAACCTGGTGACATTTAGTATTTCCCAAATGGTTTGTTGAAGTTTCCTATAATTAAAAGTATTTCTTAAAGTAAATATTCAGCTAAAGATTAAGTTTAATTTAAACCATCAATAGATGAAATGTTATCTTCTATTTTTCAGAAGGTTATAGCTTTTATCTAACCATTCTAAGTAGTCCATTTTAACTAAATATATAGATTTGCCAGCAGAAGGAGACTTAGAAAGGACATCAGAGGAAGAGCAAAAAAGACTTGATGAAAGTGAAAATAACCACCGATAGGTATGTAAAAAGTTAAATTTAAATGTAAATTTCCACTTTTATATTTTTTTCCTGCTTTAATAATGTAACATAGTTCAAATGAAATTATCTTTTGAATGGACATATTGAAGTCAATAGATTATAATTTAATATTTAGTTTTTATAAAATTTTACAAGTTACAAACCTTAAACTATTGTTAGAATTTATAGTAACTTATAGCTAAACTTCATCCTTGGAATTGAGAGAAAAAAAAGTCCTGAATAGTGTTTGCTTCTTCCATTTTTGTAACTTTTTATGTGATAAAGAAGGTAACACCAAATATTGAATCATATGTTTAAGCAGTTGAAATTATGAGTAGCATAATAATGATGACTACTGACTTAGATCCACGTAGAAGGAGTAATTATCCTCAGTGGTTCCAAATGTGCAGTTCTGTATTGCCCATCACTAATGCCAAGATTAAAGATTTATTTTGCCTTGTGATCTCTGTGTAGTTGACTTCAGAGAGTGGGGTCATAAAGTCAGCACAATTGCCAATTGCCTAGAATCCCACCTTCCAGGATGGGACTTTTGTAGTTGGGTAATAAACCATAACTCCTTCAGTTATTTCATTTCAGCGTAGGAAATCAGTATTATTAACATTTTTCTTATCCACTCTCAGTGGACATTATATTAGAGCTGGATAGAAGCAGGTAATTACAGTGATGTATAACACTGTCATAGTATATAATTTGAATTAAGATTTAGGAATTTTCTTTCTGATTGATGTTAATTGATTTTGGCTCCTAATAATTTAAAATTTGCCTATTCTCTAGTTATTAGTCTTTAAAGAAAATCCTGAAATGCACGGTAGGGGCTCACTATGTAAGCTATGGTGAGGTAAAATGTTTTTAAGTTTGTAACATTAAAAATAATCGAATTCATTTTTTGGTAGATGTAACATGGAATGAATTGTTTATTTCCAAAAAACTGACAAAGTTAAGTTGATGGATGTATGTTTTTCTTCTGTCTTAAGCTAGGGCGAGTTATTTTTCGCTTCTTTGTTACAATCCAGTGACTTGGGAGCAGCTTAACATAGATTAAGAAATGTAACAGTTAAATTTTAATTATTTTCTAATTTTTCTTTGTCCATACTTGATTACTTAAGGATAAAGTTATTTTACAAACATGTATCCTGGCAGAAAAGACATCTGAAAATCAAACCAAGCAAATTAATATTCCACTTTTGCATCTGCAAAAAAAGTCTCGAGAACCAGAGATGAGTAAGAACTGTAATAGAGAGGCTCATATATCTGTATATTCAGAACATCCTCCTGTGCAGAAGCATGAGGAACTCTGGATCAAACAAGGCAAATTAGAGTGGAAAAAGAATTTAAAACCCATCACCAGTGAGTTAAAGCGGAAGTTTGGTAAAACTTGTCAAAGACACAAAATTGCTCCTTATCCTAAGGAAGAGTCACTACATGGTAACTTTAAAGAAGGAGCAAACGTAATGGAAATACCTTCTAACTTGACAAATGACAGACTCGATTGTGAGAAAAGGGATACATTTGCAGTGCCTGTCCCTCTAGTATTTCAGGCATTTGCTGAACAAAGAACGTCTAGTCTCAAATATGCTTGGCGGTCATCTTCTGATTTTGCTTTAAGTGAAAATAAATCGGACTGTGAAAATGATAAAGGAGACACTGAGCATGTTTTTAACAAAAATAAGAGTTTTAAAAGTGATACAGAAAATAAAAAAGTAAGGAACCCACTCGCTATGTTTAAAGTGAAAGAAGACCAAGAGCTTGACATGCCAATGGCAAAAAGTATGAACCAAAATAGCACTAATTCTAAATTAGAGATGGGACATATACCTCAGTCTAGTCATTCGGAAAGCCTTTGTGACAAAAGGTTTTCCAGCTCCAATGAGGTGAGACAGATGGCTCAAATAAAAAGGCACAATAGTTCTGCTGTTACAGACACTTACAAGAAGACAAAAGACTTGTTCCGGAAGCCATTCTGTGCAGATAATGACAGTACTAATAACTATAGACGTATGGAACCCGAAGTAGAAAATGAGAGTTCTTCTCCGCCATGTAGTTACAGAACATCAGAAGTATATCTAAAAGAAGAAATACAGCAAGATGTTCAAAAGGTTAAGAACGAGATAGGCATGTTACAGATAGACTTCCTGGATTTGGAAAAAGAGAAAGTTCAACTTCAAAAAGAGGTAAGAGGTTCACTTTGTTGCTGCTCTTTTGTTTTTTTCTCTTTATCAGTTATCTGAGTCATTTTCATTTTCCAGTTAGGAAAAAAGCTCGTGTATAAAATGGGGTTGTCTAAATACGTAATTGTGTTCGGAAATAGATTATTTCTGCTATCTCAATGGTAGGAGTGCAGGAAAACATTCTTATGATTTGTTTTCCTTAAGTTTTTCCGTCAGTCTCCCAAGTGGCATGTGAACTTGGGAACGAATTTAGCTATACACCATGTGACCTCATGAACCAGAGTAACCGTAAAAAAAATTCCTTAAAAACTGCAATTATCGGGGTGCCTGGGTGACTCAGTCGTTAAGCATCTGCTTTCGGCTCAAGTCATGATCCCGGGGTCCTGGGATGGAACCCCGGATCGGGCTCCCTGCTCAGTGGTAAGCCTGCTTCTCCCTCTCCCACTCCCTCTGCTTGTGTTCCGTCTCTCTCTGTGTCTCTCTCTGTCACATAAATAAATAAAATCTTTAAAAAAAAAACTTTAAAAAATGCAATTATCTTGGCACATCTGGGTGGCACAGTCGAGCATCCGACTCTTGGTTTTGGCCTGGGTTGTGATCTGAGTTTCCTGAGATTGAGCCCCATGTTGGGTTCTGTGCTTGGTGTGGAGTGTGCTTTAGTTTCTCTCTCGTTCTCCCTCTGCCCTTCCTGCTCATGCTCTCGCTCTCTCTCAAATAAATAAATCTTTAAAAAATATATAATAATCTCTAGTGTTTTTTTTTTTTTTAAGTTTTATTTATTTATTTATTTATTTGAGAGAGCGCGCACGTGTGTGCACGAGCATGAGCCGGGGGAGAGGCAGAGGGAGAGAGAAAGGGAGAAGCAGACTCTCTGCTGAGCAGGGAGCCTGACATGGGGCTCCATCCCAGGCCCCTGGGATCATGACCTGAGCTGAAGGCAGACGCTTAACCGCTGAGCCATCCAGGTGCCCCATCTCTAGGGTTTTTATTTTTACCTATTGGCTTAAATATAAACTGCGTTTCCATAAACAATAAAATGGGAAAGAAGCAATGACTAAGAGAAAAGATATAAACAAATATTTCAGCTAAACCTATTTATTGTTTCAGTATGTGCAATCTTTTCTGCTTTGTACTCTTGGAACTTAGAATTCCAACAGGACCACTTTGAGATATTTTTAATAACAAATATTTGGATTATCACTTTCTTCCTCCACATTTTTTAAAAATAGACTCTTTTTTTAAGATTTATTTATTTATTGAGAGAGCATAAGCCAAGGGGAGGGATAAAGGGAGAGAGGGAGAGACAGAGAGAGGTAGGTAGACTCCCCACTGAGCATGGAGCCCGATATGGGGCTCAATCCCACAACCTCGAGATCATGAGCTGAGCCAAAATCAAGAGTCAGAGGCCCAACTGACTGAGCCACCCAGGCGCCCCCCTCCACTTTTTTTGGTCACCATTCTCATATGTTTCTGTTGAGTCAAACCTTCATATTATGTTTAATAAAGTATGGTACATTTTGACATGTATGATTTTTATAATGTAGGTAGCAGAAACCTTCAGAAACCTTCAGTATTTAACTCGAAGGGAGAAAACGGACTTTTGAGGTGAATTGAGTTTTAAAAATAGACAAAAATCTAGAGATATCCTCCTTTAAAAGAAGAAGTAGCTAAGCACCTTGTCTCCAATTAAGATATTAAATTACTGTGCCAGTGTCATACTTTTAATGTATCTGATTAATTTAATGAATGTGTTTGATAACTTACCTGATTCAGCATCAAAGAATTGTATCATCTCTTTCGGTGCCATAAGATGCTAGGTAATGCCACTTTAGGAACCTTGGACCAAATTAACCTTTTTTGGTTTTATTGCCGTTCATCAGTGGAAAACAGGATTAAAGTTGATAATTACTTTTATATCCTCTAGCTATAAAATTTTATGGTTATTGAATGTGGAATTTGGGGAGCATTACTCATTTCCCAAAATTCTACACTAACATCAGTTTCACTCTGTTCTTTTTGTGTTGTGGTGAACTTTGGTTCATATATTTTAATGAACACTGTCACTTTTTTGATAGCCCTAGGATCCAAATGAAAAAAGAATTGTAAAAGGCAGTTGGGGAAAAAATAGCTCAGTGCAGAAAGAGGAAAACTTCTGTTTGTTCCTAGAGCACCACAATGTCACATCCTTTAAATCTGGCTTTTTTTGCAAAATCCAGGTGATAACAACAGAAGACGACACATTTTTGTGTCTTTGTCTTTTTATTTCTTTGTAGGTGCTGGTCAGATGGGGTGGGGTGTGGAATGGTAGGGAGCAAAGTGTGGATATGAATACAAAATTAAGAAAGCCCTTTTTCAAATTTGGGAAAATTCTGCTGTTTTAATTAATTATTTTTTAAAGATTTTATTTATTTCTCAGCGAGACAGAGAGAGAGACAGAGCAGAAGCAGGAGGAGCGGCAGGCAGAGGGAGAAGCAGGCTTCCCGCTGAGCAGGGAGACTGATGCCGGCCTCGATCCCAGGACCCTGGATCAGACCCCAGCCGAAGGCAGACGCTTACCCAGCTGAGCCACCCACGCGTCCCAATTCTGCTGTTTTTATTCAAACAGAAATGAAGCAGAATTTATAAAAATTGCAATTATTTATAATGATAAAGTTAAACAAAATATTTTTATCGATTAAAATTACGACAGACTAAGAGTCAAATGTTACAATTAATGAAAAAAAGTTCTGGGATGCCTGGGTGGCTCAGTCCTTAAGAGTCTGCCTTCGGCTCAGGTCTGATCTCAGGGTCCTGGGATCATGTCCCGCATCGGGCTCCCTGCTCAGCGGGGAGCCTGCTTCTCCCTCTGTCTGCAGCTCCCTCCCCCTGCTTGTGCTCTTTCTCTGATAAATATATAAAATCTGTAAAAAATGTATAATTAATGAAAAAAGTTCTTTTTAATGAATAAAGTAGTAACAATTATCCTTAGTATCAAATTTCCATTAAAGATTAATGAAGAAAAGAAGAGACACCAAAGTAATGGGATGGCAGTATTCGAAAACGTGTGCGTTGTCGCTGCTGCTGCTGCTGGACTAATTCCACAAAGAGAGAGTGGAAAAACTGAAAACCACCTCTCTCCTTTTGGGAGAAAGGAAGATTCTGATGGGTAAGCCTATAGCAATATTTAAATAGTAGGTAATTATTATTTTCCTATAAAACAAATTCTAGTTGGAGCTAACATTCATGATTAACAAATTTTGTGTTTTTAGTAGGGCTATTCCGTCCTGGGTGCTAATCAGAAAAATGCAAATAACGAGATATCATTTTTTGCAGTCATTGTGATAAATATTTTATTAAAAAAATAATACCCAAAGTTAGCAAATGTGAGGAAAAAGGCATTCCTATACACTGTTGTTAGATGAAATTGGTAAATCCTTTCTGAACGGTGATTTAGCAGTGTGTTTCAAAAATTTTAAATATGGTGTCCCTTTTTTAAATTTATTTTTTAAAAGATTTTATTTCTTTATTTGACAGAGAGAGACACAGCGAGAGAGGGAACACAAGCAGGGGGAGTGGGAGAGGGAGAAGCAGGCTTCCCGCGGAGCAGGGAGCCCAGTGCAGGGCTCGATCCCAGGACCCTGGGATCATGACCTGAGCCGAAGGCAGACGCTTAACGACTGAGCCACGCAGGCGCCCCAGATGCTGTCCCTTTATTCCAACGCTTCATTGCCAGGACTAGATCCTCTAGGAAAACATGACTGGTGGAAATACACACACACACACACACAAACACATTCTAAGGACATTTATTGTACGTTATTATATATATAACATGACAGATATGTTGAGGATGTTTATTATAGCATTCTCATATCAAAAAGTTGGAGATAGTCTAAATATCTGTCGATAAGGAAGTAAGTTGTCACCCCTATAAAACAATGTAATATGCGACCATTTGAAAAAAGGAGTTTAGGTCGACAGTGTACTGATTGTTTAACAAATATATTTAAAGTGTTTGGTTTGATATCATGTCTTATGCAAATTTTACAATACTTTTAATATCTGCTGAGTTGCAAAAGGAAGTTACCTGCTACACTGCCACTGTATCTTATTTCCAACAAAATTGCTAGTTATTAGGTTTTGGGTTTTGGTTCTGTTGAGCTTGAGTGTTCAAATGTTGGACCGTCAAATTGATCTGAATATTACCAAGAGAGTTCGTATGTCAACTTGTCCCATATTCTATATAAACATTTGATTTGATGATCCTTGTGCTATAAACCAAGATGTTGCTAATGCAGTGAATCTTTGTAAGGTACCTTGCATGCATGCTATTAACCTTCCTTTTTAAAGAGAATATATTTCTGTATGCACCACACCAGATTTTTCAATAGTGACTTAATATTCTATAATTTACGAAAATTCAGTTTACAGAATAGGAATATTTTCTGCATTCCAAACCCCTTATACTTCTCTTACAGAATTTTTTTTTTTAATTTAATTTTTTTAAAGATTTTATTTCTTTATGTGACAGAGAGAGAGACAGCGAGAGAGGGAACACAAGCAGGGGGAGTGAGAGAGGGAGAAGCAGGCTTCCCACAGAGCAGGGAGCCCGATGTGGGGCTCGATCCCAGAACCCTGAGACCATGACCTGAGCTGAAGGGAGACGCTTAACAACTGAGCCACCCAGGCGCCCCTCTTATAGAAATTTAATATGACTAACTATTTTGGATATATCCTACAGTTTGATCATTTTTATCAAGCATGAAATATTGCTCTTCAAACTTAATACTTTTTCTGTCGTCTTTCTAAGCATGAGAAAAAATGATTATCAGGTTATATAGTGTTATATATATATATAATACATCTAGAAAATTTTTAAGGAGTCTTTTGGTTGTATAATTTTGTTAATTATTTAATGCCTTGGTCTGCCTTTTTTTTTTAAGATTTTATTTATATTAGAGAGAGAGAGTGCGTGGTGAGAGAGAGGGACAAGCGGACTTGGCACTGAGAGCACAGCCCCATGTGGGGCTCGATCGCACAACCGAGAGATCATGACCTGAGCCAAAATCAAGAGGTTTAACCGACTGAGCCACCCAGGATCCCCCTTAGTCTGGCATTTTTTTTAAAAAACATTTAGTGCTATATGTATGTAATTTAAAAAACTATATTACAAAATATATTACAAAAATACTACGTCATCATTGTGTAAGGATTGAACCAAACAAGAAAATTAAATCATCTATGATCTTTCCTCTTAGCTATGAAATCCTTAAAAGAACCATGTACACTCACTGATCCGCATTTACCTCCCATTCACTCTTGAATTCTGTCTAGTAATTTTCACTCCCACTACTCCAGAATTGATTTTACAAAGGTTTCCACTGATTTTCATTTTAATAAATCTAAACATAATTTCTTAGATCTCATTTTATTTAACCTATCAGCAATATTTGACCCAATGGAGAACTCTCTCCTCCAAAATTCTGTCTTCACTGAGCTTCCAGGATCTGACTCACTCCCCTGGTTTTCCCCCTGCCTTCCTAGTCTGTACATCTCAGCCTGATTTGCTGCTTTCTCCTCATCCCCCACCTCTTACTTACACATTGACATCTTCCAGGAATCAGTCCTTGATTTTCCTTCTCTTGACTTTTACTATCTTGTATATTCTAATAATGATCTTCAAGTTTCTATCTCCAGCCCAAATCTCTCTGCGTAATTCCGGACCTACATATTAAACTGCCTATTTGATGTCTCTTTGGGATAGCTCTTGGGTCTTACGAACTTAACATGTCCAAAATCGAACTACTGATATTCTTTCTTATACCGGCCCTTCTTGTCTTTCCTAATTGAGTTAATGACAATTCTTCCAGTTGCTCTGCCAGAAAACTTGGTATCATCTTTGACTCATGTCTTTTTCTTTTTCATACATGTCACATCTAATCTGTCAGCAGATCTTGTCAGGTCTTCCTTCAAAATATATCCAGAAGCCAAACACATCTTCCATGACCAAGCCACTATCATCTGTTGTGTGTATAAGTGTAATAATTAACTAATTGGTCTTCTTGTTTGTTCTTTTGTCTTTTCTCTGTTTCCATTAATTCTAAACACAGTGGATCTATTAAAATGTAAGTCAGATTATGTGTTCCTCTGCTCAAGACCCAATTGCCTCCTATTTCACTCAGAGTACATGCCAGAGTTCTTTGTAACACCTACAAGGCCTTGTATGATCTGTTCATCTTGGTCTCTCCCTATCCCTTACTGCCTCACTCCTATTTTCTGTCCCTTTCACGCTGTCCAGCCACACTGAATTTCTCACATTTTTCCCCTCACTACAAACACTTCGAGCATCCCTCTGTCCTTGCTGTTGACTCTGGAGTGCTTTTCCCTCCAATACCCTCATGGCTTCCTTGCTCCTTGCTCCTTCCTTCCCCCCCCCTTCAATTTTGTGCTTAAAAGTTACTTTCTTAGCAAGGCCTTTCTTGGTTATCCTGATTACCTCTTTCCCTACGGCACATCAAAATTTGATTTCTCTGCTTTAGTTTTTCTCCTCTAGTACTATCTTGCCTGTGTAGTTTATTGTTATTGTGTTTACTTCACTCATGAGTAGGATTTTTATCTATTCATCGCCATGTCCTCAGTGCCTAGAAAACGTCCTAGCGTATACAGTTCTGTTCAGCAAATGTTTATTGAGTGCATGGAGTTTCACCTGCATGTATTGTTTTTTAACATAATACTCTCACTTAAACAAAAAGAAAGTTTGATATGGGTCCATTCTGACAATTTAATCTGTCAGTTGTATGCATTTTTTTTTATTTTTGGGGGGCCCAATGTTGTGGTTACTTGCTATTTATTCTTTTACTGGTATTTATGCTAGTTTTAATTATGGTAAAGTGGATCAGAGGAATAGCAAACTTCATTTATATTTTATTAAGGAAAACGAAATATGGTGGCAAATTATAGGACTTTAAAAATTCTTGCCAAAAGATTATGAGCCCTCAATATCTGAAATAAAAAGATGAAGTTGGAATTTATTGGCTACTAGTAAGATAGACCTATGCTGGTCACTTAGAGTCTTTTCTGACAGAGCAGTCTGCTATTCTTATGTAGGGTTTTGGGAAGAGTAGAGTTTAAGGTTTGGGGGACTTTCAGAGAATTAAGTGGTTTGTCATCATGTGAAAGACCATGGTAATTTGGGTGAGACTGTTGTTGATTGGTTGGCACGTGAGGCATGTGTATGGAATGGTTTTGTCTCCTACTGGCTTTCTTTGAGAAGGGAGGAGCTGACACTGGTTGGTTGGTGAGTGAGGCCAGTGGGCGTTGATCAGTCACACACATTTAAACCTGGTTGTGCTGGCTTCTTTTCCCATGGCTTCATATTTGGGTCCCCCCCCCAGGTTTGAGGTGACTTTAACTAGATGTTTTCTATTTAAAAGTTGCTTCTATCAACTGTGTTCAAAATGAAAGCTATTTCATATTCTGTAATTATAGATTTATTTTTGAGATTTGGGTTAAGAAGAATTGTTTAATAATTGCCTTCAGGAAGATCCTTCTTTTTTGGATGTTAAATTTTAACTAGAAGAGTTATCTGTGTAACAGTTTTAAAACAATAATTGCTAGCTCTGTTTTTGTTTTCAGTGCTCTTAGGGGCTCATGTTCAATTCCTAAATTAATAATCTCCTGTGGGAAATTTCATTCTTTTTGTAAATTTAGGTAGCTATATGCTTCTAATATTCTCTTGCATACATTTAGTCCATGAAAATGTAATTACAATTTTCTGTTGGTAAATCTAGCTTTTTATATTAGGATTAAATACTTGGCTAAAAGTATACAAAAGTCACCAAATCATTTTCTTTAAAAAAATTAAAATTTTTTTATGTATTTGTAAGAGAGAGAGAGAGAGAGAAAGAGAGCTAGAGTGAGCGCACAAGCAGGAGGGAGGTGCAGAGGGAGAAGTAGAAGCTCAGTGGGGAGCCTGATGCAGGGCTAGATCCCAGGACCTGGAGATTATGACCTGAGCCAAGGCAGACACTTAACCGACTGAGCCACCCAGGCACCCCCAAATCCTTTTATTTTCAAACAAAATTAACCAGGTTATTGCTATTTTTGAGTGATATATATAATGACAGATGAGTATTTTTGAATTTTCTCCAGATTTATTGAGGTATAATTGACAGACAACTGTGTAAGTCTAAGGTATACGTATATTAATTTAATACACTTTTATATTGTAAAATGGTAAGAGTGTTAATAACTCCATCATCTCACATAATTATCATTTCTTTTTTAGCAGCTCTTTTAGCAAGTTTCAAATATATAATACAGTATTGTTAACTGTAATCACCATTCCGTACATTAGACCCTCAGAACTTACTAATCTTATAACAGGAAGTTTGTATCCTTTGGCCAGTATCTACCCATTTCCCACAGCCTCCTACCCCTGGCAAGCAGCAGGGTGTAAATTTGTTGTTTTTTTTTTTTAAGATTCTACATGTAAGTCAGATCATACAATATTTGTCTTTTTGTGTGACTTATTTCATTTAGCATAATTCCCTCAAGGTTCATTTCTGTTGTCGCAAATGGCAAGGTTTCCCTCTTTTTTGTGGCTAAAATATTCCATTGTAAATATATACCACATTTTTTAAACCCATGGATCCATTGATGGACACTTAGGTTGCTTCCCTGTCTTGGCTATTGTAAATAATGCTGCAGTAAACAGGGGTGCAGATACCACTTCGAGATGATGATTTTGTTTCCATCAGATATGTTCCCAGAAATGGGATTACTGCAGCATATGATAGTTCTATTTTTAGTTTTTTGAGGAATCTCCGCAGTGTTTTGTATAGCGGCTGTACCAATTTACAGTCCCGTAATGGTGTACAAGGATTCCCTTTCCTGTACATCTTTGCCAGTGGTATCTCTTGTCTTTTCGATGAAAGCCATTTAACAGGTGTGAGGTGATAAATATATGATTGTGGTTTTGATTTGCGTTTCCCTGATGAATAGTGATGTTGAGCCCCTTTTTCGGTACCGTTGGCCATTTGCATATCTTCTGAGGAAAGTTGTCTGTAAGGGTGCTTTGCTGGTTTTTATTTGAAGGATTTGTTTTTTGCTGTTGAATTGTATGAATTCCTCATATATTTTAGATATTAGCCTTTTTTCAGATATGTGGTTTGCAGATATTTTCTTCCATTCTGTAGGTTGCCTTTTCATTATGTTACTTGTTTCTTTTTTTTTTTTAGATTTTACTTAAGTTCAAGTTAGTTAACATATATTGTATTATTAGTTTCAGGGCTGGACTTTAGTGACTCATCCCTCGCATGTAATACCCAATGCTCATCACAAGTGCCCTCCCTAATGCCCATCACCCAGTTACACCATCTTCCCACGCACCTCCCCTCCAGCAGCCCTCAGTTTGTTTCCTATAGTTAAGAGTCTCTTATGGTTTGCCACCCTCTCTGTTTTTATCTTATTTTTCCCTTCCTTCCCCTATACTTGACGTAAATGGAACTAGAGTGTTGCTTGTTTCTTTTGCTGTGGAGAAACGTTGTTCCATTGTTTTTGCTTTGGTTGCTTGTACTTTGGATGTCATATCCAAAATCATTGCCAAGATCAACGTCAGGGAGTGTTTTCCCTGTTTTCTTGTAGGAGTTTTATGGCTCAAGGTTGTACATTTGAGTCTTTGATCCAGTTTGGGTTAATTTTTGTGAGTGATGCAAGTTAGGGGTCCAGTTTCATTCTTTTGTATGTGAATATGCAGTTTTCTCCGCGTCATTTATTGAAGAGATTATCTTTTCTTCTTTGAGTGTTCTTTATATGCATGGGTTTATTTTTGGGTTCTTGATTCTGTTTCATTGGTCTTTGTGTTTGTTTTTATGCAGGTTCCATATACTGTTTTGGTGACTACAGCTTTGTAACAGTTTGAAAACAGGAAGTGTGATGCTTCCACCTTTGTTGTTCTCTCTCAGGGCTTCTTTGGCTGTTTGGGGTCCTTTTTGTTCCATACAAATTTAAGGATTGTTTTTCCTATTTCTGTGCAAAATGTCACTGGAATTTTGACAGAGATTGCACTGAATCTGTAGATGGCTTTGAATAATGTGGATGTTCAATATTAATTTTTCCAATCCATAAACAACGAGGTATCTTCCTATTTGTGTCTCTGCTCTCTCTTTTATCAAAGTCTTGTAGTTTTTAGTGCACATATCTTTCACCTCCTTGATTGGATAATTTGAAAGTTTTAAAATTTGAAAATTTTAAATTCTCAGATTTTTTTTGATCCATTTTCCTGTCAGTGATTTCTATTGCTTTTTTGCATTTCATTCACTATATTATTCAGCTCCAGAATTTTTGTTTAATTCTTTTTTACTATTTCCAGCACTTTTCTAAAGAAAAGATTTTACGTATTTATTTGAGGGAGAGAGAGAAAAGAGCAGGTCGGGGGAGGGACAGAGAGAGGGTGAGAGACTCTCAAGCCGACCCGGGGCTCGACCCCACGACCCTGAGATCATGACCTGAGCGGAAATCAAGAGTCAGACACTTAACTGACTGAGCCACCGAGATTCCCTTCCAACGCTTTATTAAACTTCTCATTTTATTCATACAGTGTTTTTCGCATTTTATTGAATTGGCTTTTTTTTTTTTGGTGAAGATTTTATTTATTTATTTTAGAGAGAGCGTGTGTGTGAGTGGGGGAAATAGCAGAGGGAGAGGGACAAGAAGACTCTGCACTGAGTGCAAGCAGGATGCACAGCTGGATCTCATGACCCTGAGATCATGACCTGAGACAAAACCAAGAGTCAGACGCTCACCTGACTGAGCCACCCAGGCAGCCCTGAATTGGCTTTTTGTGTTTTCTTGTAGCTCACTAAGTTTCCTTCAAACTGCTATTTTGAATTCTTTTTTGGATAAATTACAGATCTCCATGTGTTTGAGATCAAATACTGGAAGATTTGGTGTCCTATATCCTTGACTTTTTATATTCTTTGAAGTTTTGCATTGCTGTCTTTGCATTTGAAGTAGCCTTTGATGACTACCTTTCCAGTGTGTCCAAACCTGATGTTTTTTTGCTCGCGTGGTGTGCTGGAACTTTTCTGCAGGAAACCTGGTGTTCCAAAAAGTCTCTCTCATCCATGGGTGATTATCTAAGACCGTGTTTTCCAGGGGCTCCCAGATGTGGCTGAGAGGAAGGGGCTGGAACCGGTTTATGGGCTATTGCTGGGTCCACAGCTGGGAATGTAGTGAGTGTGCCCGTCACCTGATGCATGGGTAGGCACGACTTTTCCGAGGTCCCTTGCTGTATGGTCCTTGATTCCACAGCTCCTACAAAGAGATCCATAGCAGTTTTGTCCCCACAAATGACACTGTATTGTAGTTGTATATGTATCTGTCTTTGAAGCAAGGGATGTGTATTTCCTTGTATATGGTTGGATTTCATAACTGTTCTGTGAATTAATAAATGCCAATTGAGCTGGCTAACAGAATTTTACAAAAAAATTGTTTTTATTCTTTACCCGTAAAATTATTAGAAAACATTGGTTTTTTAATGGATATTTTAACTGGATTTTTAAAAGTAGTGATCCTGGTTTGCATATGAAGGAAGTAAGGAAAGATGAAAATGAAAAATGGACATCAAAAGTATCTGTGATTACGCCAGGGCTTGAGAAGGCCGATTCCCTAACTTCGTGTCCACTACAAGTGAATGATGAGAGCACTTCAGGTGAAATGGATCAGGATGAAGGAAGGTAAAAGCTATAAATTCTTCATTTCCCTCTGAAGGAAGTTTAGCAGTGATTACTTTTTCTGGAAATAAAACGCTGTAGTGTAGGTACAGGCTCAGGCAGGAAATAGTCAAGTATATCAGACACACGGCTTGAAAGGTTAAGATTAAGGACAAGGGACTCTGACAAGGAGCAGTTTCAGTAGTCACCATGGAAGCTGGACTGTAATGGATAAGTCGAAACAACTCCTTAGAGAATTTTTATGGGGAAAGGTAATAGAGAAATGGGTGATAACTGAAAAAGAATGTGGAATTCAAGGGAATTGTCTTTCTTTTTTTATTTTAAGTTGGGAGCTTTTAGAGTACATTTGTATGCTGCTGGAAATGATCCAATAGAGATAGACATGGTTATTTAATTTTGTTTGCATTTCCAAATATTAGAAAGCTTATTGATTGTATTACATTATCTTTTTTTTTTTTTTAAGATTTTTTATTTTTTATTTGACAGAGAGAGAGAGTATAAGCCGGGGGAGGGGCAGGCAGAGGGAGAAGCAGGCTCCCTGCCCAGCAGGGAGCCTGATGTGGGACGGGATCCCAGGATCCCGGAATCATGACCTGAGCCGAAGGCAGACGCCTAACGACTGAGCCACCCAGGTGCCCCTATTTTAAGATTTTTGTATTTGCTTGACACAGAGAGAGAGAATGCACAAGCAGGGGGAGCGGCAGGCAGAGGGAGAGGGAGAAGCAGGCTCCCTGTCGAGCAGGGAGCCTGATGTGGGACTCGATCCCAGGACCCCGGGACCATGACCTGAGCCGAAGGCAGATGCTTAATGACTGAGCCACCCAGGCGCCCCTGTATTACATTATCTTTTAAAGATTACAGTAATTGTCCTTAGTACTCCTATTCATGTAGTTTTGTGGCAAGAGGTGGTTTTTTTGTTTGTTTGTTTTAAGATTTTATTTTTTGGACAGAGACATAGCGAGAGAGGAAACACAAGCAGGGAGAGTGGGAGAGGGAAAAGCAGACTCTCGCTGAACAGGGAGCCCGATGTGGGGCTTGATCCCAGGACCCTGGGACCATGCCCTGAGCCGAAGGCAGATGCTTAACGACTGAGCCACCCAGGTGCCCGTGGCAAAAAGTTGTTTATTCAGAATGGGTTCCACAGTGGAGTATTCTCATATAATTGAATGTGCAGATACTATCATTCATAGACTTAAAAACATATAGATAATAGTAAATATACAAACTCTTAGGCCATTCTGAGTGGTACTGATCATTCCTTGATGATTTTAGATATTCAGTGCCTTTGACAGTATCATGAATAGCTATGGTTTTGTTAGGGACTTTGAAGTATCTGGTTGCATTAAGTTAATATTTGTTTAGATTCTGGGGAAAGGGGAAAGATTTTATTTATAGTTGAAAAATAAACTATTAATCTATCATAGATTATTACTTTTAGATTATAAAATTTCTAAATCATAAAAGCCATGGTCCCTGTACCAAGAGTGTCATTGACACATACTGTGTGCTCATAAGTATGTATTTGTGAATAAACAGTTGAATGAATAAATGAATGCCATTGATGAACTTCTTTAGAAGAAGCAGATCTTTAGTTTATTGAAAGTGGATTTTCAATATTGCCTAGGTATGAAGACTTTTTATTTTAAAAAATATGTGTAAGATTCATAGAGTATAATTATAGCTAGAAATGGAATAATAGTAGATTCATTTGCTATCATATTAGAAAGACTTAAATATTACTTTCACCACATATTGTAAAACACATGTTTTTGAAGGCACATAATCCTGGATAAGTTACTTATTTCTGTGCCTCATTTTCTTCCTTTGTAAAATACCTAATATGAGTATCTATGTTTATAAGATTGGTGTGACGCTTAAAATACTTTTAAGATGTGTACAGCGTTCATAGTGAGGCATAGTAGTTGCACAGTAAATCCTCAAAACACTAGTATCATGATTATTAGAAAAGGGTTTCTTTCATATAAGAACTCAACTTGCACTTTCCAGATAGTTTTTAGAGCCAATAAAAGCTTGTTTTTATTGAAAATAACAACAAAAAATGTGGTGTATTTCTTCGTATCAAATAATGCAAGTAACATTATGATTTTCCTTTGCTTTTTGTGGATTTTATCTAAATTTAATCCTTTGTTATTAGTATTAATAATATTGTTTAGCTATGATTTAGATATTCTTTGTATTTTAAGTATTTAATACTTGCCTGAAAGGAATTGTTTTTTTTTTCTTAGACCTGCAAAGAAAAGATCTCATGAAAAGAAAGAGGTAAAAAATATATATATAATTTTATTTCATTTATGAATTTTTTAATTTTCACTTTCTTATATTACTTTGATAAATAATACTTATTAGAAATGTTATTCTATGGTAAGAAATTACTTTAGGAAAGGTATAGTGAAAAAATAGAAAATCTTCCTTTGTTGTATAGACATTTATTGTGAAAAAGTTATTCAGAAATACTAATTATTGATAAAGGTCGTTTTGATAAAAATCAGTTCTTTTAAAAAGTACCTATGTTTTTGCTCCTATAAAAAGATGGGTATTGATCATCTCTCTACACTTGGTATATTTTATGAATATTTGGGGGACATTTTGAAATAGTATATTTTATTTGTAGGTCAAAAAGCAAATGAATTTTATGGATGACCTTGACTTAACAATCTGGAACAACTTCAGAGGATTCCAGGTTGCCTTGCTCTAATTATATGAGTTGCGTGTCGCTACCTGCACAAGTTGGCAAGGATTGTAAAGGTAGGACCATTGTATCAATATAAAGCCTTTGTATGTATATCACCGTAGTAATAAGTGCACGTCTTGTATAGTGCTGTACCACACAACACTCATGCGGTACTCATCTCAGAAATACGTTTTATATGAAAACAGAGAACTGTTGAATACTCTCAGCCAAAGGGCTATAATTTCCACTCTATGTTTTGTCATGGGAATGGCACACCTGATGTGTTGTTAACTCTGCTTCTCTTCTGTGCCTTCACCCAAGGTCGGGTTACCATTATTTTTCTCCTAGAATACTGAAATAACCTCAGGACTGTTTTCCCTGTCATTCCACCTCCCAGAATCTTGGTCTCCACTGCAACCGTAGTTATCATAATTTTTAAAAATTCATGTTTCATCACATTACCCCCTTGCTTAAAGCTTAGCTATTACTTCTCATTGCTCTAAGGTGAAAGACCGCAGTATTCTAGCTTCATCTTGTATTGTTTCATATCCTTCTTTTTTTTTTTTAATTTTTTTAAAAGATTTTATTTATTTGACAGGGAGAGACACAGCGAGAGAGGAAACACAAGCAGGGGGAGTGGGAGAGGGAGAAGCAGGCTCCCCGCGGAGCAGGGAGCCGGATGCGGGCCTCGATCCCAGGACTCTGGGATCATGACCTGAGCCAAAGGCAGACGCTTAACAACTGAGTCACCCAGGCGCCCCTGTTTCAGATCCTTCTTTCCATCTGTGTCTCAGCCACTGTTTTCGATGTTTTTTCCTATAATAGAGCTTTTTTTCCCCCAACAGCTTTAGTTAGGTAAACTGCACATATAGGAAGTGTATACTTTGATAGTTTTGACATATGTATATGCCTATGAAAACATAACCATAATTCAGGCAGTTGACCTATCACCCGTAAGTCTCATGTCTCTTTATATTCCCTTATCATGAAACTGCCAAATTGTTTTCTAAAGTAGTTGTACCATTTTCCATTCCCAGCAGCAGTGTATGAGAGTTCTAATTTCTCCCTGTATATTCATGAACACTTAGTATTGTCAGTTTTTTAAATCTTAGCCATTCTGATGGGTATTTAATATATATATCATTATGGTTTTAATATACATTTCCCTAATAACTGGTAATGTTGAGCATATTTTCATGTGCTTATTTGCCATCTGTATATCTGCTTTGAACTATCCAAATCCTTTGTCATTTTAAAAATTAGGTTGTTTTCTTATTTGTTGAGTTTTGAGAATTCTTTGTATATTCTAGATATAGTTCCTTTATCACCTATATATATTTTTTAAGATTTTATTTATTAATTTCACAGAGAGAGAGACAGCTAGAGAGGGAACACAAGCAGGGGGAGTGGGAGAGGGAGAAGCAGACTCTCCGCTGAGCAGGAAGCCCGATGTGGGGCTCGATCCCAGGACCCCGGGATCATGACCTGAGCCGAAGGCAGACACTTAATGACTGAGCCACCCAGGCGCCCCTCACCTCTGTTTTCTCCCAATCTGTGACTTTTCATTCTCTCCACAGTGTCTTTTGAAGAGCAGTTTTTCTTTTTGATGAAATCCGGTTTATCCATTTGTTCTACGGATTTTTGCTTTCGGTGTTCCTATCTAAGAAATCTTTGCCTAGCAGAAAGTCAGAGGTTTTCTCTCATGCTTTCTTTTAGAAGTTTCGTAGTTTAAAAACAAAGTTTTATAGTTTTAGGTCTTACATTTAGATCTGTGATCCATGTGATCCGTGTCATCATTTTGTATTCTTTTTTAAGATTTTATTTATTTATTTGACAGAGAACATGAGCAGGGGGAATGGCAGGCTGAGGGAGAGAGAAAAGCAGGGTCCCCGCTGAGCAGAGAGCTGGACATGGGGCTCGATCTCAGGACCCTGGGAGCATGACCTGAGCCAAGGCAGACACTCAGCCAACTGAGACACCCAGGCGCCCCCATTCTCTATTCTTTTTTCTATTTATGATGCATAGTATGGATCCAGGTTCATTCTTTTTGCATATGAATATCCAGTTTTTTCCAGCACCATTTGTTGAAAAGGCTATGTTTTCTCCACTTCCTGCCATTGTGTCTTTGTCAGGACCACTTGACCATATGTGTGTGGGTTTATTTATGGACTGTCCCATTGATCTCTTGGGCCTTCTTTATGTCAATATCATGCTGTTTTAATTACTACCAGTGTATGATGATTTTTGAATTCAGGTAGTTAGTGTTAGTCCTCCAGTTTTGTTCTTTTTCAGGGTTCTTTGGTATTCTATTCTAGATCCTTTGTGTTTCCAGAACATGAATTGTATTTATTTATTTATTTTTTCCACATGAATTTTAGAATCAGTTTGTCATTTTCTCAAAAAAAAAAAAAACAAAAAAACGACTCTGGTGGTCTTCTGGAGATCAGGTTTGGATTATGTTGAATCTACAGATTAATCTTAACAATATTGAATTTTTCAACCCCAAACAGGGTATATCTCTCCATTTATATAAGTCTTCTTTAATTTTCTTGGTAATCTTTTGTAGTTTTTAGTGTATAAGTCTTTCTATCTTTTATGTTATTACATGTGGTTATTTTTTATTTTTCAATACAGTTTCAATTTTTTAATTAATAATTAAAATTAATTTTTAATTCTTAAATTTTAATTTTTGTCTATTGCTAATATGTAGAAATACAGATGATTTTTGTATAATGATTCTGTATCCTCCAAACTTGATGAGTTCATTTATTAGTTCTAGTAGCTTTTTAAAAAATTCTGTCAGATTTTCTACATAACCAAAGGTTATCACACTTTAACTACTGTTTTACTGATTTCTTAAGGTGGAGGCAAAGGTCATCAATTTGAGACTTTTCTTCTTTTTTCATATATACATTCAGTGCTGTAAATGTTCATATGAGTGCTACTACAGCAGGATTTCAGAAATTCTAATGTGTGTATTCAATTCAGAATACTTTCTAATTTCTTTTGTCATTACTTCTTTGACCCGGGGGTTATTTAAAGATCTTATTTATGTGTGTGAGAGAGAGAGAGCATGAGCTGGAGGGGAAGCAGCCTCCCCTCTGAGCAGGGAGCCACATGTGGGGCTTGATCCCAGGACCCTGAGATCATGACCTGAGCTGAAGGCAGATGCTTAATCAATTGAGCCACCCAGGTGCCCTGACCTAGGGGTTATTTAGATGTGTGTTAGTTTGTGGTCACAGAGCACACTTTCATGACTTCTGTCCTTTTGACTTGCTCCTTTTATTACAATTTATTTTATGACCCAAAATATAGTCTCCTTTGGTAAGTGTTCCATGGATAGCTGAGAAGCATGGTGGTGTTCCAGTCTACTATATCCTTGCTGATTTTCTGCCTATTGAAATCTCAGACTATAATTGTGAATTTGCCTGTTTCTCTGTAATGCTATCGATTTTTGCTTTATGTATTTTGAACCTATTAATAGATGCATAAACATTTAGGTTTGTTATGCTTCTTTTAATTGACCCTTCTATCATTATAAAATGACCTTATTTATTGCTGCTAATGTGTTTTGCCATGAAATCTATTTTGTCTGGTATTAATATAGCCACTCAGGCTCAGCCTTCTTTTGTCAAGCTGTTAGTGTGGTCTGTCATATTTCTGGCCTTTTAAAAAATTTGTGTCTTTACACTTCAGGTGTATTTTTTTAATGGGTGGCATATAGTTGGGTCTTCCTTTTTCATCCATTTTGACAGTCTGCCTTTTCCTTGAGGCTTTTGGACCATTTTCATTTAATGTGATTATTGATGTGGTGGATTTGAATCTGTCATCATATCGTTTGACTTCCATCTGTCCTTTCTGCTTTTTGCTCCTATTCTCTTCTTTTTCTGCTTTCTTTTAGATTAATCAAGTAATTTTTATGATTTAGTTTTATTTATGTGAGTATGCGTATGTGTGTATTTTGCTTACTCTAGCTATAACTCTTTAGTTGTGCTATTTTAGTGATTAGGGTTTAAAGTATATGACTTAAGCATTACAGTCCACCTTTGAGTAATGTTATACCACATCATAGTAGTTTGAGAAAAGTATAATAGCTTACTTCCATTTCTTCTCTCCTAGCCAGATCCTTCTGGATCTGTGGGATAATAGTTTTCATTATTTAGAAAGGTTTTGGTCATTTTTTCTTTCCTTTTTTAAAGATTGTATTCATTTATTTGAGAGAAGGAGAGTGAGAGGGCACGAGCGGGGGAAGGGGCAGGGCAGAGGGAGAAGTAGACTCCCCAGTAAGCAGGGAGTCTGACACGGGGCTTGATCCCAGGACCCTGAGATCATGACTTGAGCTGAAGGCAGACACTTAACTGACTGAGCCACCCAGGCACCTCTAAAATATCTTTTATATTGAAGTCATTCAATATATATTTGTTTAATGTATGAGTGAGGGAATGGGAAAACACATAGTCCTTTATATGCAAAAAATACTCATATATTTTATTTCCTTTTTTTTAAAGATTTAATTTATTTGAGAGAGAGAGAGAGAGAGTATGAGCGGGGGGTGGGAGAGAAGAACAGAGGGGAAGGGAGGAAAGAATCTCAAGCAGACCCCGTGCTGAGTGTGGAGCCCGATGCAGGGCTCGATCCCAGGACTCTGAGATTACGACCGGTGCCGAAACCAAGAGTTGGATGCTTAACCAGCTGAGCCACCTAGGCGCCCTATATGTTTTATTTGTTCTTGTTTTTTTCTCTGATGTAGATTCTGCTAGTTTACTAAAAATCCAGGATGCGATTCTTTCGTATAAAAGATTAGTAGAACAACTTAAAAGAAAAAATAAAAAAATGGAAAATAAGGTTAATGGACTACAAAAGGAGCTATCAGAAACAAAAGAATTGAAATCGCAGTTGGAGCATCAAAAAGTGAAATGGGAACAAGAACTTGGCCGTTTGAGGTATGACATCTTGGTTTTAAGGAAATATTTGAACTATTTACCTTTTTTTTTTTTTTTTTAATAGGCTCCACACCCAGTGTGGGGCTTGAACTCACAGCTACGAGGTCAAGAGTTGCATGCTCTACCAAGTGAGCCAGCCAGGTGCCCCTTGAACTACTTACTTTTGTAATACAGATGTGTAGGAGAAGTGTTATAATTGCTACCTTGCCTTCTGGAATTTTTCTAGGGAAGACAACTTCTTTAGTAGTGTGAAGTATGAGATTCTTCAAAATAATTCAGCAAGTTCTTGACAGTGAATACTTCTACTGATAATGTATATTCCATATCATAATTTTAATGACCATATAGAAGTCCACCATATGGAATCCTCCTTATTTAACAAATTGAAGTTTGGTTATTTTCCATTTTTCTATACTTTAATTAATGCTGGAAGGAATATCTTTTATATAAATCTGTTTCTACAATTCTAGTTACTTACTTGGAATAAATTCTTCAATATAGTATTGTTTGCTTAAAGTATAAAAATTTTTAAAGAAGGTCTTTGATCCTATTTTTAAACTGTTCTCAGGGAAGTTTATGTTAATTTCTGTGCCCATCAACAGAGTATGAAATGGCCATTTTTCTCAAGACAGGAAAACTTTTTAAAATTTATTCAGTTTTAAACATATGCAGCCATTAAAAAGTAAAATGGAAAATGATTACTGCTCAGTTTTTTCAATATCTCTCTTATAAAATTAATCCAAAAGTCTCTGCTATAAGCACGTACGACTCTTTATTGTTTACTTAATGTGGATCCTGTGTTGTTCTAAAAGGAGTTTTCAAATGATTTATAAAATGGATAATAGGGGCACCTGGGTGGCTCTGTTCGTTAAGGGTCTGCCTTCGGCTCAGGTCATGATTCGAGGGTCCTGGGATCGAGCCCCATCTCCAGATCTCTGCTCGGCAGGGAGCCTACTTCTCCCTCTGCCTGCTGCTCCCTCTGCTTGTGCTCTCTGTCTCTGTCAAATAAATAAATAAAATCTTAAAAAAAATGAATAATAATCAACAAGGTAAATTGAGAGTATTGCAGAAGAAACATAAAATGTATAGGGCAACAGATATTCGACTCCCCAGCCTAGTCCTGGATCACAGTAATCTGCAGGTGTATGTTGTGTAAATGTCATCTGCAGATGCTGTCTTATACTGCAAATTATTTTTGGAGGTACCTGTGATGTTTTGTGAAATAGAAATGTACTTCTAGTGAATTCATAAACTTTTTTATAAAGAGCAACTTCTCTTTTTAATTAGTAACTCAATTATCTGTTCTAATGGAGGAGGAGTAATTATGACTATATGGGAAAAATGACAATTTTTAATTCTCACTTTCTTGAATAATTTCAAAATTCCTTTCTCTACAATATCTACCAGAGTTAGTACTAAAACTTATTACTAAGCTGCATAATGCTTTCTCATTGCTTCTTTTCAACTATATATATCTTTTGGAAGAGATTTAAGTGAGAAATAAAACATGAGCCCGAGAAAGGAAAAAATTGAGAACACAGAAATTTCATTTGGGTAATAAACTAGTGTATGTGGAAGCAGATCATAAAATGAACTTTTTATCGCTTACAAAACATTTTAAAATAAGCACATTTATTTGCAGATTTACCTTAAAACGTGAAAAAGAAAAAAGAAGAAATGGTGATATATGAAAAAATGAGGGAGCAATTCAGAGTAAAAGAAGAGCAGTATAATAAAGAAGTCGAACTGAAACAACAACTTGAACTTTCTCTTGGAACACTAGATGTGGAATTGAGGACTGTAGGAAATAATTTGGATCAGGTAAATCTTTGATAAAAATTGCCTATTTCGATCAATATTATTTATAATATCCCCTTGATTTAATGTATATTGTTTAGGTATAAAATAGATAAACACTTTAATTTTATCCAAATAGGAACTATAATATTTTTAGCTAAAGTTATTAACTCACTGGGATTCTTGGCTTCTCCTATATGCTCTCTATATATTTCCTGAATGAAGGGATAGAAGGTAAATTGAGATAAATGTGAATGTTGGCTTTTTTTTTAAGATTTTATTTATTTTTAGAGAGAGAGCATGAGCAAGGGAAGGAGTAAAGGGGGAGGGAGAGGGAGGGAAAAGAATAAGAAGCTCAAGCAGACTGTGCGCTGAATGAAGAGCCCAACTCGGGGTTGGATCTTACAACCCTGAGACCATGACCTGAGCCAAAAGCAAGGGTAGGATATTTAACCAACTGAGCCACCCAGGCACCCCAGTTTTGGATTTTTTATGTTAAAATACAGGGCAAATCGCCTTGAGACTATGATGGAAGTAGTTAAATGTTTTGCAAAGAAATTTTATTTCACATTCTATATCTCCTTGTACTTTTATTTTATGACAAATTTAGCTGTCATTTAAATTAAAATTTGAATTATTCAGGATAAAAATCCTTGTATTTAAAAAGCCTACTACTTTTGAACATTTTTTTTAAGTTCTCTTAAGCTTTTGACTTTTTTTTAATGGTGTGATCCAAAATCCTAATGAAAACATGTCTCTAGGTTGTAGAAGAGCGAAATGACGCTAAGTTACAATTTTCTCGAGAACAGGATGCCAGAGTATTACAAGATGGAATTCTAAAGAATCACCTTTGCAAACAAACGGAGATGGAAGTGGCTAATAACAGAATGAATTCTGGGGTATTTTCTTTAGTTATTGTTAAGTACATGTGTATATGTATTTGTGTATATATACATTTTATTTTCTAAAATTATTTTTTCTCCATGTATGCATATATATATTTTAAAAACCAACACCGTAGATCGTGGAAAGCATAGAGGATTTTTAAAGCATATATGTCTGTGTGTGTGTGTGTGTGTGTGTGTGTGTGTGTGTGTGTGTGTGTGTGTGTATTTGGGGGGCCTAGGGGGTGGTGACATTTTTGGTCCAGTGGATAAAGTAATAACCTTAATTTAAATGCGTTTGTCTGCAAGAGTCAAATAGTGACGTTCATAATGTCCTCACCCAAAGGAGAGGCTTTTATTATTTTCCATAAGAATTGATGAGCTTTCCATATGCTCAAAACTATTGCTACTAACAACATATGTTTCAATTTTTGGCAGTTACTTCATCACCTCTGTATTGAAAGAGAAGTTAGCTTAACATTGCCAGTGATGAACAGGAGGAAGAATGTAGCCTGTTCAGAGACTTTATTTTGGATTTAGTCTCTACTTTTGAGAAAAGTAGCCATTTGCTCCAAGTAGTATCCAAAGCGCTTTTGAAACAATCCTATGCTAATGATAACGTATTGATGAGTGTTGTATTCCTACTAAAATAGCTCAGTGTATTTTCCCCTATTTTAAACATTTTAAACATCATGAAGAGGAAATAAAATTTATTTCAGCAGCAAATAATCTCATGATTTTCCTAAGAGCTGTATAAATTTTACCTTATTTACCATCAGTATTTTGAAATATAAGGCTTCTTTTGTATTTATGATTTACACTAGAGAAGAGCTGCGGTTTGGTGTAAGAGCACTAGTAGTGAAGTAAGAAGACCCGGGGAAAGTCCTGCAGCTCACTTAATGTTTTTAAGCTCTCCATTCTAGAATTGTGATCACCAAAAAGTTCACTGATGTATGTAGAAGTGTTTATAGTATAGTGCTTAGATTTGTCAGTTATCAGTAGGTGTAATTCTTATAACTGACTATAGAAACGTTAGAAAAGTAGAATTTCTATGGAATATTGTCAGGAAAAAAGAATTTTAGGAAATTTAATCTGTCAAAATAAATGCAGAGCTAGGGATTTTATTGTGGGGGAGCTGTGTTAGATATCAGACTGTAAATTCAATTTTTAGTGTAATCAGATTTATTAATCTTTTATTTCAGGCTTTCTGGGTTTGTTGTAAATCAGAGAAAGACCTTTCCAATTCTGAGATTCTTAAAAATTTTGTCTTGGTTTCTTTTTTCCTTTCATGCATTCACTGTCTTCAATTAAATTTTTGAACCTGTGGGAATTTATGCTGGTCTAAAGTTTGAGGTTTGGACCCAACTTTATTTTTTTCCAGTTGGGATATCCACCAACTGCAACCTATTCATTGTATAAACATAGGTTATTCTTTATTTCAGAGAAAATCATGATGATGTCATTTTATTGAATTCCAGCTAAAAGTCTCTTTTGTTTTACTTAGATTTCTAATAGTCATGAAAAAGAAGAAGATCTGTTGCCTAAAACCCACATGTGGCAGGATGAAATTGCCATGCTAAGACTGGATCGAGACACAATAAACAATAAGAACCAGGACATGGAAAAGAAATAATGTGAAGGCATTGAAATTATAAAAGAAAAGAATGTCAGTCTTCAAGAGACCATAAAACTGAAGGTGGAAACATTAACAAAAACAATATTAGAATATAGTGGACAGATTAATGCTCTGACCACTGAGAATACAATGCTAAAGTCAAACTGGAGAATGGAAAGCAAAACAAAGACAGACTGGACAGAAAAGTTGAATCTTACCGAGCTAGACTTGCTACTGCTATAGAGGATTATGATCAAAGTCAGGCATCAAAAAGAGACCTAGAACTTGCTTTCCAGAGAGCAGAAGATGAATGGTTTCGTCTGCAGGACAAACTGAAGTTTGATGTGTCTAACCTAAAAGAAAACAATGAGCTTCTTTCTCAAAACCTTTCTAAAGCTGAAAGTAAATTCAATACTCTAGAAATTGAGCTCCATCACACAAGAGATGCTCTCAGGGAAAAGACTTTGGTTTTAGAATGTGTACAAAGAGACCTAAGTCAAACACAGTGTCAGAAGAAGGAAATGGAACACATGTATCAAAATGAACAAGGTTTTTAGAGGAGAGATTATCTCAACTACAAAGTGAAAATGTGTTGCTTCAACAGCAACTAGATGATGCTCACAACAAAGCTGCCAGTAAAGAAAATGTCGTAATTAATATCCAAGACCAGTTTCAGGATATCATAAAAAAACTTCAAGCTGAAAGTGAAAAACAAGATCTTTCTCTGGAAGAAAGAAAAAAAGAGTTAATCAATGAATGTAATCTTTTAAAAGAAAGAATGTATCAGTATGAAAAGGAGAAGGTAGAAAGAGAAGTAAGTATCCAGAAAGATAAATATTTTTTAAGCTTTCTAAGAGAAAATTCAAAGTAATATTTGATTATTATTATTTTTAGAGAGAAAGAGTGCACCTGCACATGAATGGGAGTGGGGCAGAGGGAGAGGGAGAGAGAATCCCAAGAGGGCTCCACATCAGAGAACTCCACCTCATGACCCCGAGATCATGACCTGAATGATTATGGCTGAATTTTGAATCTAGTTGAATATAAAAAATATATAGACTATAATTCAGCATAACTTGTATCCAGCAAATAAAAATTAAGACTTGAAAGGTGCTTTAATTTGAATAAAATTGTGTCGTCTATGAAAGTTTAAGAGGTTAAGTTATAAATTGTTAATAGATAGGCTGATATTAATAATTTAGTCTTATACTGCTAAAATAATATCTTTAATCTTTGTCACCACATTTTAATACCATGATGAATAGATAAATGGAAATGTTCATACCTGAAATGAACATTTTGAAATTGAGATTCAATTAAGTGGATGAACTTGACTGTGTACTCCAGATTTCCCACATGAACTGAATTCAGTGTAGATGCTGTATGTCAGTACTTTTCCTTTGGTAGCTTTTTATACATCTTAGGTTGGAAAAATTTTATTTTTATTTATATAAATTTGAATTTTTAGTCTGAAATTATGTATCTTATGACCTTTTAACTCTTTGCAGACACTTTTCATTAAATCATAATTTGGAACAACTGTGGTGAGCTTTAGCAAAACTGTTTGATTTAATCTTCCCACTGCTATTTATAATTTTTTAAGGCAATTTTACAAATAATTTGCTTCTTTCAAAGCTCGATTACTATCATTTGGGCATAAGCTTGTCCAACACAAAGAGAATTGTATCTGAATATATTAATTTGGCATTGGATCTCCATTTTCAGATTAATGGGGGGCGGCAGGATTCTTGTGTAGCAGGAATGGAGGTCAGGGAGGGAGGTGAAAGCCAGGTTATCTAGGGCCTCGAAGCCCATTAGAATGACTTCACTTTTGTTCTGAGATAGTAATCTCTTGGAAGGATTTGAGCAGAGGATGGAATATGTGAGGAACTTTGACATTAATTTAAGCCTCTAATGAAAAAGACGGAAAACATTTCATAATGTCGAATTTACCACTGCTAGGCTCACCTATATACGCACTTCTTTTTGAGACTTCAGTAGGCTGGGAAGCTTTGCAGATTCATCAACAAGGAATGGATAGTGAGGCTGAATTAATTATCTAAGTAACCTAATACTGACTAGGCAGGAGGATCACACCTGTATGTGGTGATATTTTTCAAAGTACATATGTTCGAGTTATGTATTATTAACATAACTTAATAGTAAGATAATTTATAAAATCAGTAACAGAAACGTCTTATTAGATAGCTGTGAGACACCTTCAGCTAGAACTGGCTGATGCCCTAAAAAAACAGTCTATGTCAGAGGCTTCACTGGAGGTTACATCACATTGCCGTATTAATTTAGAAGATGAGACACAGGATTTGAGGAAGAAATTAGGTGAAATCAGACGTCAGGTATGTTTTGAATGTAGCATGTGTCAACAGTTAATCTGTAGCAGGTTAATATAAAGTGTTTTAGGATGCTAATTTCCATGGACCACTTTCTTTTGTATTTTCATTATAATTTAGTGCAATTTTAGTATCTTCACAATGCACTTATTTCTTAAACTTTGACTTTCATTCTTCTATTTGTGTTATACATTTTTTTTCTTACAGTATTTACCCTTAGGAAAGTTGAGACTTGTGCATCATTCCTCCCAGAAATTGAGGGACTTTTTTTTCCTACTAAACAATTTTTTTAAAGATTTATGTATTATTTGAGAGAGAGCAAGAGCATGTGCGCATGCACACGCGTGAGTGCAGTGAGAGGCAGAGGCAGAGGGAGAGGGAGAGAATCTCGAGCAGACTCCCTGCCCAGCACAGGGCCCCACGCCAGCTCGATTCCATGATCCTGAGCTGAAATCATGAGTTGGATGCTTAACCAACTGAGCCACTCAGTTGCAATGTTTTTTAATGGTATCTCTGTTACCATGATGAGTGAGCCATATAAAATCAGAAGATAATGTTTAATGGAATGTTTCAGAAAATAGTCTTATTTCTCACGTTCACTTTTGTGAATGGATATAGAATCTGTACTGATTTTAGGATAACTTGTACAGAAAAGTCATTTTACAAACCAGTTGAACTTAGGCATTTCCTTCATTTTCTTTTCCTTTTAGATATATTGTAAATGCATAGAAATATTGAGATCATATGTAGTATATACACCCAAAAGATAGAATTAAGAAATTAAGAATTAAGAAAATTATCTAGGTCCTGTCATTGGATTTTTTTTATGATTTTATTTATTTGGCAGAGACACAGGGAGAGAGGGAACACAATCGGGGGAGTGGGAGAGGGAGAAGCAGGCTTCCCGCCGAGAAAGGAGCCTGATGTGGGGCTTGATCCCAGGACCCTGCCCCCATGACCTGAGCCAAAGGCAACCTCTTATTGACCGATCCACCCTGGCGGCCCTAGTGGATTTTTTAAAAACTTTATTGAGATAGGGCGCCTGCGTGGCTCAGTTGGTTAAGTGACTGCCTTTGGCTCAGGTCATGATCCTGGAGTCCCGGGATGAGTCCCACATCGGGCTCCCTGCTCAGCAGGGAGTCTGCTTCTCCCTCTGACCCTTCCCCTCTCATGTGCTCTCTCTCTCATTCTCTCTCTCAAATAAATAAATAAAATCTTTAAAAAAATACTTTATTGAGATATAATGCACATACCATACAATTCGCCCATTTAACATGTATAGTTCAATGTTTCTGATTGTATTCATAGAGTTGTGCAACTATCACTGCCATCAAGTAGAACATTTTCATCACCCTGAAAAGAAACCCTTCGCCCTTGAGCCCCCAGCCTCAGGCAACCACCAGTCTACTTCCCGCCTCTATCGAGTTGCTTATTCTGAATATTTCATCTACAGGGAGTCACATGGTGTGTGGTCCTTTGTGACTAGCTTCTTTCACTTCCTCTTTTCAGGGTTCATCTGTGTTACAGCATCTATCAGTGCTTCATTTTTTTTTTTTTATTGTCAAACAGTACTCCATTGTGGGCCAAAACCCTTGTTCATTCATCATTTCATGCACCTTTGGGTTGTTTCCCACTTTATGGCCATTAATGCTGCTCTGAACGTTCATTTAATTATTGTCTGGGCATCTGTTTTGATTGCCCTGCTGTCAGATTTTATCCTCGGAGTGGATTGGTTTGATTTCACCCTCTCTCAGCCTTTTCCTCGTGGTGTCCTTTCTGTCCTTTTAATTTCCCTTCCTCTTGCCTAGTCCTACACTGTTCAGACCTGGCTCCTAGTCTCTCATTCTCCATGGAGCTCTCTCTGACTATTCTAATTCCCACGGCCTTTACTGTCTTCACACTCGTCTCATCTAGTCTGTGCAGAACGGTTTAGTCCTTTATTTTACATTGGTTTTATTTTTTTCATGAGAGAGAATTTTGTCTTTCTAAGTCCATGTTTATCTAAGGGGGATATGTTTATCTACCATGGGATATGCATGGTACCTATCCTTGTATAAATTGAGGATATTTTAACTTAACAGTTTTTAGGATAAAATTAAATACTTTATAGCATGTCAGTAATTTCTGATTGAAAACACTGACATAATAAAGCTTTTATTCTAAATGTATTTGAAGCAATTAAATGTAAAATTGAGAGCATTTAATCTGACAGAGGAGAAGTGTTCAATCAAATGCTTGTTTTTTCCCCCTCACTGTGGAAAAACAGTCTAAATTTGCCTTTCTTCATTTTGCAGCCAGTACTGAGATTACTTTACCAACTATAAAGCTCCGGGGACAGCTTTTCTTTTTTCTTTTTTCTTTTTTTTTTTTTTTACCTTTTTTAAAGTTTGTTTGTGAATTTATTTATTTATGTAATTACTACACCCATTGTGGGGCTTGAACTTATGACCCCAAGGTCAAGAGTCGCATGTTCTTCCCACTGAGCCAGCCAGGCGCCCCTGGGGACAGTTTTTTCTGATATGCCATACCACGTAGCCTTAATGTATTCATCAGAGTACTTGCTAAAGTTGTGTAACACAAACAGTTGCTAAGATAATGTAAACGTGAAATGATTTGGGAATGTTGATTTAGCAAGAGTCCATTATTTCCATGTCAGTGGCTTTACCTTGCCTCTGATGGTCCTGTAAATATTTATTACTCAGTCTAGGAGGTACTGTTTGCACTGTAGTCCATGAGATTGTCCACTGAGTAGTATAGAGTTCAGGAAGTAAGTTAAAATTATAAGTGGAGTGGTCGGGGGTGGGAGGGATGGGGTGGCTGGGTGATAGACATTGGGGAGGGTATGTGCTACGGTGAGCGCTGTGAATTGTGCCAGACTGTTGAATCACAGATCTGTACTTCTGAAACAAATAACGCAACATATTTTAAGAAAAAAGAAAAAGAAGAAGATAGCAGGAGAGGAAGAATGAAGGGGAGTAAGTCAGAAGGGGAGCCGAACCAGGAGAGATGATGGACTCTGAAAAACAAACTGAGGGTTCTAGAGGGGAGGAGGGTAAGGGGATGGGTTAGCCTGGTGATGGGTATTAAAGAGGGCACATTCTGCATGGAGCACTGGGTGTTATGAACAAACAATGAATCATGGAACACTACACCAAAACAAATGATGTAATATATGGTGATTAACATAATAATAAAAAAACTCTAATTAGAAAAGAAAAAAAAATTATAAGTGGAAAAAGTACTGTTAGCTAGTGGAATTGGTAAAAGTTTTTTGAAGTACTGAGGATGTATTCTTATTCTGGGCCTCATGCTCCCCATTTGCTGCCCCTTTCAGTGGCATGAAGAACAATTTCAATATAACTTGTATAAGAGACCACTTTCATTGGCCTGCCATCTGCCTAAAATATCAAATATTTTTAGAACATAACATACAGCAACTATAATAATGCTAATTGCAGACAGAATTTGGTGTGTGCCACTTACCCTTCTTTTTTTTTTTTTTTTAAAGATTTTGTTTATTTATTTGAGAGAGAATGAGAGATAGAGGGCACGAGAGGGAAGAGGGTCAGAGGGAGAAGCAGCCTCCCTGCTGAGTAGGGAGCCCGATGTGGGACTCGATCCCGGGACTCCAGGATCATGACCTGAGCCGAAGGCAGTCGCTTAACCAACTGAGCCACCCAGGCGCCCTGCCACATAGCCTTCTAAATAGTTTATGTACAGGGGCTCCTGGGTGGCTCAGTTGTTAAGTGTCTGCCTTCGGCTCAGGTCATGATCCCAGGGTCCCGGGATCAAGTAAGTCCTGCATCGGGCTCTCTGCTCTGCGGGAAGCCTGCTTTTCCCTCTCCCACTCTCCCTGCTAGTGTTCCCTCTCTCGCTGTCTCTCTCTCTCTCTCTCTCTCTCTCTCTCTCTGTCAAATAAATAGAATCTTTAAAAAATAAAAGTAGAAAAAAGTAGTTCATGTATATTTCCTAAATTCATCTTCCCCACATCCCAGTGTGGTAGATACTTTTATTATCTTCATTTTACAGAGAAGAAACTGAGACACAGAAATTTTAAGTAATTTGTTCCAGGTCACACAGCTAATACCCAGTGAGTTGGGATTCAGACCCCAGGCATTGTGGTTCCTACGAAGATAATGCCTCTCATACTATTCCATGAAATATCTAGTTGTCACTGAAAGCAACATGTTAACTTTTATAATCCCTGGAATAGCCATGGTCATTCACATATGTGAATATTTAAAATTATAATTGATGTGGTGCTTAGAATACAAAAATGGAAATGTTTCCCATAAGGTAATTTCCTATCTTTCCCCCTTTGACCAATATATAAATTTGTAGGTTTAGGTGATAAAATATAATTTAAAAACATTAAAAATGTTACATTTTAGTAACTGGAGAAGTCAGCAAACTTTTTTGTAAGGGGATTGTAAATATTTTATTTTAAGATTTTATTTATTTGAGAGAGAGAAGGGACAGTGGGGGAAGGGCAGAGGAAGAGAGAGAGAGAGAGAGAAGCGGACTCCCTGTAAATATTTTAGGCTTCGTAGGCCATAGGTCTCTGTTGTAGCAGTTCAACTCTGCTGTAGCCATAAATGAGTATGGAGAGGAGATTGTGGCTGTACCCAATAAAATTTTATTTACAAAGACAGCTGATGATGGTTTTATACTAGATTGCCAGTAGTTAAAATTATTTCTTTTTTTTCTTTCTTAGTTGCAAGAAGCACAAGATCGACATGCAGAGGCTGTAAGATGTATTGAAACGTTGAAAGATCACGTGCAAAAGTACAATTTAAAGCAGCACAGAAAATAACTTGAGTATTTCTAAAGCAGATAAGCAGTGTAGTATGAGAAAGATACCAGTTACGATAATAAGTACATCATTGTGAAGCTGGATAAAAGTTTCAGCTTTGCGCTATTTTGAAATGCATAAATTTTGCATATTATCTTTAAGTTTTGCACATTAACTACAAAACACAACCAGAAAAATGGCACAATTGCCAAATCTACTTTTTAAATTTTTAAGAATTTATGTAAGACCTTCAGATGTTTTAGAAATTATACGGTACTTTTAAAATTTGTGTGTGAGAGTAATTTTAAAAATATTCATTTTAGGCTTGAAGTTGAAAATGACAAGTTAAAAGTTACAGTCAAAAAACAAGCGGGCAAAATTGAACAACTTCAGGAAAACCTGTTAAGTACAAGTTCGGTAAGTCAGTCTCTTAATTTCTGTCCTACTGAAAAGGACTTTTTATTTCTCTATAGTAGTATATAAGACTGTTTTGTATAATACGAAAATTCTCACTCATAAAAATGTTTATTATATTCATATTGCTCCTTGCTACTGGTAGTATCATTCATCTTTATAGATGAAGTTGACTGAATTCATAAAGTAATAATTTTTATAGTAAGACTGTAATAAAAATGATTGTGGTAGTCTAAGATAAGCAATATTTTATACATACCACATTTTATTTATCTGTCAGTGGACAATTGAGTTTTTCCACCTTTTGGCTATTGTTTAGTAATGCTGCTGTGAATATTGGTATATAAACGTCTGAGTCCCTACTAATATTTTTCAGTATGTTTAAAAATTCCCAAACTTTGAGTAATAATTTGATGTTGAATTCTGACTTTCTCTTGTCATCTAAACCCTTCAGTGAGATTTGAGAATGGATTACTTTAATGACAATTTGTTGTGACTTATAATTATAAATTTGTAATCTGTTGTCTTCATCAAGAATGACTACTAGGTCATTATGCAAACATTTTTCTCAAAGGAATATATTTTTCTCTTTGTTGGATTTTGAAAAGGAAAAGAGATGCCAGTGAAAAAGTGGAAATGACTGCTCAATCAGGGCCTTACATAGTAACATAGTGTTCCTAGCATTCACTGCAAGTTCAGGAACTAATTTTTTTTCTCATTCATTTGAGTTAATCAGCCTCTCAGAGATTTAACAATCCAAACTCAGAAAAAATTAATGTGCAATCCAGGATTCCAACTTATTGATATGTAGTGAAAACTATAGAACTATTTACCAAGCAGCACCGGATTATCATGCCATTTATACCCTCCTTCATAGAGAGGCTACCAATGATTTAAGATGAGAAGACTGCATTGTGAGTCCTAATTTGGAACAATGACGTAGATGTACCTACCACTAGTTTCTTTTAGTCACAAAAGCTGCATACTTGCAAATTTCATTATACAGCTCTACCTATCAGGGGAACGAGCACATTCTGTTGACTGGTCCTTTTTGTGGCCAAAGAAACATCGAAAATTATTTTTTTTCTAGATGTCATATAAATTAGTCACATTGTATTACTGTACTTTTCATTGAGCAAGTAACGTGACAATATGTGAATGAGAATGCCAGGAGTTGTCCCCCTATGGTGTCATATAGAAATCTATTAAGGAAGGTATCAAATCTTGTAAAGTTTGTAAGAATATCCGTAGATATTCTGTAGATGCCAATGGAAATGAATTAGGGTTATGACATAAAATTATTAGCCACTTTAAGGTCTACCCTGTGAAACAAAAACTTAGCTTTCAACCAACTCAGTCCATAGTCCTCACATCTCTAGAAGGATTTTATCTCATGAATCCCTAGGCCAGAGACTACCTGGGTTAAGATATTGGATGGACATAGTTTTGAGGTGAAGAATCTGGCTTGGGAAGAAGAGATAGCTCTAGGCTGACTTAAGCTTCCAAACAATATCGTCAAGTATGTGTCTGAAAAGAACTTCAGAAGAAGACTTCCATAAGATCAAATCTCTGTGGAATAGGAAATTATTCAAAAGAAAACAAAGGCAAACCATTGATAGTCTGACCCTTGTGAGAGACATTTGCATCAGAAAAGAAAAGCAAGACAGAGTATGGTGGTCAGCATCCTAAGGGTAAGGGTGCCCCCTGTGATTATAAAATAACAATACACTCAAAGTAATACCAAAAAGAGTCAACAGAAAAGGTACAAGATTAGCTGTCTAGGGGTACCTGGGTGGCTCAGTCAGTTAAGCGCCTGCTTTCGGCTCAGACCATGATCTCAGGGTCCTGAGATGGAGCCCTGCTCAGCTGGGAGTCCGCTTCTCCCTCTCCCCCTGCTCCTTCCCCTATTCAGGCACTCTCTACTTCAAAGAAAAAAATTTTAAAAACTTAAAAAAATTTAGCTGTCTATAAAGGTAATCCACATCAGGTAATGGTTTTTGAGTGTGTGGTTGAGAATATTGTCTGTGACGAACTAGAAGGAAGATCAGAAAGTAGGGATGACCTCAGTAAAGGGGCCAAGGCTGGAAATGTAGATTAGAGAATCTGGTTTTGAAGCCTTGAGACTGAACCAACTGTGAGAGGATTTGATATGAGGAATAGCAAGGGTCAGGGACTAACAGCGGCTGCTGTCATTTAGAAATAAAATGGGATTAGAAGAGCAGAGGGAGGGTATGGTCATTGTTTTCAGCTGTTGCTGAGAAGTACAGCAGGATAAAGACTTTAAAAAAAAGATCCTTGATGACCCTCAAAATTTTTTAGTGGAATTCCAGGATTGAAACTCAGATTTTAGTGTAAAAGAAGACAATAAGTGTTGGAAAGATGAATCTGTGGATGAGATGACACATTAAAGAATGTTCAAGTCCCGTGAAAGGGGAGGAGCAGGATGATAGAAAAAGCTTCCAGAGCTAAGCAAAAGTTTTTATGTAATATCGAGAAGACTTAAACTTTGTTTAAAGAGAAAGGTAGTTAATAGAAAAGAAGAAATTGAAACCTTGCAGAGATGCTTGAAATGCTTGCAGAGAATGAGGGTATCTCATTCTAAAGTCAGACGATCACCAAAACTGTAATGGGGCCTGCATAGGAATTTTTCGGAGATGATCTTAAAAAGGTATGATCTCACAAAACCCAGGGTATCTTAAGCTATGGATGAAAATATTTCTAGGGCACCTTTAGAAACTAAAATGTAAATATAACCACTTTTTAAAAATTTTCATTAACCCTTAGTATTAATATGGGTAAGAACCTCTGTATTTAACAAGTAAATTTTGGCCATTTAAATTCTAGTAAAAATAATGATGAAAATGTAAAATCAGTTGAAGCTGTTTTTAGGAAAGGTCCTTATATTTGAAATTTATATTTATTGGCATCAGGCTTATAAAACTGCATTATATAAAACTTAAAATTATAAATTTTAAACTACATTATATAAATTTAAAATTATAAATTTATAAAATTTATAAAATGTAGTTTATGAGCCTTTCTAAACACGTTATTCCTCATGAGTTCATGAGAAATAATATTTTATGATAGAAGAATGAGTATCTAGATTTTTAAATATAATTTTCTTTAAACATTTTCTTCAAAGTCTGATGATGAACAGGGACAGTGTTAAGATGAGGGAAGGTTTAAGAGACTTTCTACTATGAGGTGACTTACAGTTATTTTATGGAGGAAAGATCTGAAACAATCCTAGAAAAATAAAAGTATAAATGTGTGGCCAAGAGAACAATAGCAGAGATCTGTTTTAGTAACTACTAGTGGTTTTAATTTTGTTCTTGATTTTCTGAGTTATTTGAGGTTCCACATTCCAAGACTACTTCGAGTATAGATAACATTTTGTTGAAAATGAATTTATTTTAAAATTTGGGCACCTGGCTGGCTCTGTCAGTAGAGCATGTGGCTCTTGATCTTGGGGGTTGTGAGTTCAAGCCCCGTGTTGGGTGTAGAGACTTAAAAATAAAATCTTTAAAAAAAAAATTTGGTCATAGTTTTGCATTAGACTATTTTCACTCTACTTCCAAACGGTATTATTTTATTCATGCAGGTTGGTGATCTTACAGCAAAACTGGAAAGTGCATCTTCAAAATGTCTATACCTGGATGCAAAAAACCAGCTTCTTACCCAGGAGTTATCATCTATGAAGGAAATGCAGAAGAAATATGAAAAACTAGAGAAGAATAAAAAGAAGTTGAAACAACAAGTAGTACACCTCAGAAGTCATTTAGAACTCAGTATGGTAGAATACAGTAAAATAGAACAATGTAAATGGGAGCTTGAAGAAAGAATAAGATTGGACATAACAGAAAAATTAAAAGAAGCCAGTCTGTTTTTACAGGTTAATTTACTGATCTGTAGTATGCTTTAATCATTTCACTGCAAGTTACATTTTGGTTATATGCATTGTATAATTTTCCTCTACTTCCTTGATAGCCATTTGGTAAATTTGAAGGAACATTTGTTCCTTCTCTTTAAAAATTTCACTTTTCATCATTATTCTCACTAAATTGATTTTTCAGAATGATTCACAGTAGAGAATCATTTTATTTTTTAAGACCAGTTGGTATAAAACAAGACTATTGACAGGAAAAGAAAAAATGGTCTTTTAAAAATTTTAACCATGGGGTGCCTGGGTGGCTCAGTTGGTTGAGCAGCTCAGGCTCGTGAAATCAAGCCCAGCATGGAGCCTGCTGGGAAAAAAAAGATGGTACCATACTTGGATTATTTTTTTTAAAGATATTTATTTATTTATTTATTTATCTGGAAAGCACGGGTGAGAGGATGCACAGAGGGAGAGAGAGAATTCCAGGCAGACTCCATGCTGAGTACGACACAGGGCTTTAATCTCAGGACCCTGAGATCACGATTGAGCAGAAACCCAGAGTCCGGCGCTCAACCGACTAAGCCAGCCAGGCACCCCCTGTTTTTGGATTATTCTTAAGTTGTATTGTTCACTTTTTAAAGTTTTTAAAGGATTCTCTTATTCTCTGAATTATCAGATTGCATGAGTTCTAATATAAGAATGATTGAACTTTATCATTCAGATTTAATTCAGTTGACATTGATGAGAAATATTTTACACTTCAGCTTTTTTTTCACATTTACAATTGCTCTCTGAATCATTGACTCAAAACTAAAGGAAAGAAATATACTGTATTTACCCAGTTTTAAAACTATGCTTTTAATTTGCTTTAGACACAAGTAGCATCTCAAGAAAGGTTAGGACAGTTAAGAGAAACTAATAATGCTTCAATAAGAAGTCAAATGGAACTCCGAATTAAAGAATTGGAATTTGAACTATCCAGAATGAAAAGTTCTCGAGATTTTTATAAAACAGAATTGGAAAAACACAAGCAACTCTACGTAGAAGAATTAAAAGTTCAAACGTCATTGACAAATGAACGGAGCAAGTAAGTTAAAACAGAATCATAGAAAATAGATTTAGCTTGTTAATTTGCCTCTAAAGCATAATTTTTATGGAGCCAAGTTCATGAGATGAGTAAGATAGTTTAATTTTGGAAAACGATGTTTGTAAAAGAACTTACCTTTGAAATGTTAGTCCAAGACAGTTTGCCTCTCTCTTCCTTTTTTCGGTTTTACATGATTTTATTTTTTTCCCCTTAATATTTTCAGTTAATCTGATCTCCTAGTCTTTAAGCTAATTGTTAGAAGCTTTATAATTTAGACAGCATGTTATTATAAAATTGTTTGTCAGAATTGCCCTGAATAGCAATGAGTTTCTTAATATTAGTGAGTTTATTTTTGGAAGAGTACATCTTTAACCCAAACTGCACATCCTGGCAGCTTGGTAAATTTACTTTTTTGATTGTGATTTTTGTTATTATTACCAAATAGAGGGTGCTTTGAAACAAACTGTTTTTTATATAGTTTTTCTACCTTACATAAAGGTATACATGTGAAATACAACAAGATTCACCTAGGGGTGAAAGGCAGCATAATTCCCAAAGTGGCTAAAAATAGCACCATGGTGGACATGAGGAGGGGCTGGGTGAAAGACAGAAAGGGTAGATTCCACCTCCAGTACCCTGGTAACTGTGTTATAACCTAATTGCCTCCGGAGCTGTTTTCTGTCTTTCTGATCACAACTCTGCCATCTAGCAGTTGTTGGTCTAAATTATTCCTCAGTGTCAAATGCTCAATTTCTCTGAGATAATGAGTGAAATGTACAAGAGTGGTGAAAGCCAATACTTGAAAATGTCTTTGAGGGATGGTTTATTTTTATTTTTGTTTCAAAGATTGTATGTATTTATTTGACAGAGAGCAAGCGAGTGAGCTCAAGCAGGGGGAGCGGCAGGAAGAGGTTGAGGGAAAAGCAGGGGCTCGATTCCAGGACTCTGGGGTCATGACCTGAGCGGAAGGCAGATGGTTCACTGACCGAGCACCCAGCCCCCCGGGATGGTTTTATATTTTTGTATCTCTAAACTGGTTTACTAAATATAAGTATATGTAATGGCATGCTGCTTTACTAAATATAAGTATGTGTCGTGGCATCCTCAAGAACCTTGTAAGTACAGCCATTCCAGAAGGCAGCATGTATTACCTGTTAAGCATTGTGCATCACTAATAGCCATTTCTCTCCCTCCTTAATTTGAATTACTTGTTAGTTAGGAATCTCTAGAAATATATGTACTTCTTTAGAACAATTTTAAACCTATCATTATATATTGTAGGTCTGCTCTGTCACATTTTCAGTGTTAAAACACCGTTTAATGGCACATTCTGTTTACTATTATGGAAACTTTCAAAAAATGCAAGTCATTTAGGAATGATGTGGGGAGAAATGAAATACTAAGCGCTGTGTTTTGTAATCTTAACAGGACTAATGAGAAGCTGGCAGAGAGCAGTACCAGACTTCTGGTGGAGAAACAGCAAAAACAGTCTTTGATTAATACTATTACTATGAGGCCTGTCCTAGACTTGCCTTCTGTTAGAATTATTAATAATAGTTCACTGCTCAATAGAAACGTTGCTCCAAGAGAAAACCTAGTGATTCTTACCCCACGCTCACGGCCTACAAATAATGGCATTGAGACTTTCTTGACCAAGGTTAGTTATGTTATCTTTTTTTCTTGGGTTTCAGATTTCTGATAGAATTTTTGTTTTTAATTTGGTGAAATTCTAAGACTACTTTCAGGGATCATTTCTATAGTTTGTTAATTTGGTGAAATTCTAAGACTGTACTTTCAGGGATCATTTCTATAGTTTGTTAATTTGGTGAAATTCTAAGACTGTACTTTCAGGGATCATTTCTATAGTTTGTTAATTTGGTGAAATTCTGAGTTGTTTGACTAATGCACACTAAGTAAAAGTCATAATTATATGTGCTAATAAAGAAATGAGACAGAAATTTTATGATATTTTTTTAGTTCCTGGAGCTCTTACTTTCAAGAGATACCTATTATTAGCTTTATTTAATATATATAACTAAACTGACATATTTTATTTTTTTTTAAAGATTTATTTATTTAATTTTATTTTTTGAAGATTTTATTTATTTATTTGACAGAGACACAGCGAGAGAGGGAACACAAACAGGGGCAGTGGGAGAGGGAGAAGCAGGCTTCCCTCCAAGCAGGGAGTCCGATGCGGGGCTCGCTCCCAGGACCCTGGTGTCATGACCTGAGCCAAAGGCAGATGCTCAACGACTGAGCCACCCAGGCGCCCCTAAAGATTTTATCATTTTAAAGATTTTATTTATTTATTTGAGAGCAAGAGAGAGAGCATGAGAGGGAGGAGGGTCAGAGGGAGAAGCAGACTCCCTGCCGAACAGGGAGTCCGATGCGGGACTCGATCCTGGGACTCCAGGATCATGACTTGAGCTGAAGGCAGTGGCTTAACCGACTGAGCCACCCAGGCGCCCCAGATTTTATTATTTTAGAGAGAGTGCACAAGAGGGAGAGAGAGCATGAGACTTTCAAGCAGACTCCCCACTGAGCGTGAACCCTATGTAGGGCCCAGTCTCATGACCTATTTTCTTACATGAGAGTACATTCTTAATTGCTTTCTTACTTATAGCATTTTTTTTTTTTTTACGTATAACACTTCTGTTTCACGTTTTACAAAATGTCTTGTTGAGCAGTTGTAGAGCATTTTCTAAGTAGCTAAAACGAGCAAATATTTGATTTTTTTTTTTTTTCAGAGAGGGAGTTCAGGCAGGGGGTGAGGAGCAGAGGGTAAGCAGGCTCCATGCTCAGTGCGGAGCCCCATGTAGAGCTCAATGTCACAACCCTGAGATCATGACCTGAGCCAAAATCAAGATCAGACACTTAACTGACTGAGCCACCCAGACGCCCCACAATTTGAATTTTTTAAAAAAAGTTCACGTATATCTACCTTGTCATCACTTGAATGATTGATGACTAATATGGGAATGATAGGGAGTCTTTAAATTGCAGCTAGTTTCCATTGTGTATCATTGTTATTAAAATATCCATTTCAATGAATGCACATAGGTTTATGGTTTTGATGGTATATTCATGGTCTTATTAACGTAGACAAAAGTAGCATAGGCTCAGGGTAAATGAGGCCTCAGTCTTGTTCTTTCATTCGGCATCGTTATTGTCTTGCTCTCTTCCCTTCTAATTTGAGGACTTTCTTTAGTGTTATGCTTGGATGCCTTTCGATTTTTGGTTTGTGATCACCATGAAGTTCATATGTAACATCCTATGTATAATAGCAGCTTATTTTAAGTTGATGGTTACTTAAGTTCAAACACATTTTAAAAACACTACATTTTTACACCCCACCTTGTTTTATTTATTTGATGGCTTAGTTTACATCTTTTTATTTTGTGTATCCCTTAACTAATTACTGTAGATATAATTGATATTACTACTTTTGTCTTAACCTTCGTACTGGCCTTATAAATGTGATTGATCTATTACCTTTACTGTATGTTTGCTTTTACCAATAAAACTTTCTTTCATAATTTTTTTACTTCTAGTTATGGCCTTTCCTTTTTTTTTTTTTTTTTTAAGATTTTATTTATTTATTTGACAGAGACAGCCAGAGAGAGAGCACAAGCAGGGTAAGTGGGAGAGAGAGAAGCAGGCTTCCTCCTGATCAGGGAGCCCGAAGTGGGGCTCGATCCCAGGACCCTGGGATCATGACCTGAGCCGAAGGCGGACGCTTAACGACTGAGCCACCCAGGCACCCCTCCTTTTTTTTTTTTAATTTTAATTTATTTATGAGAGAGAGAGAGAGCAGAGCAAGTGAGCGAGAACACCAGTGGGAGGGGAAGGCCCGAGGGAAAGGGAGAAGAAGCAAGCTCCCTGATCAGGGCGCCTGATGTGGGGCTCGATCCTAGGAGGTCCCTTAGCCTGTCCTCATTTTTAAAATTCTTTTTTTTCCTTTTGGCTTGGGGGATTTCTAGTACCCTTTCTTGCAGATCACAGATCTGTTCTGCAGCTTTTAATCTGCTGTCGATTCCCTCTGGTGTATTTTTCATTTCAGTTATTGTATTCTTTAGCTCTGATGGGTTCTTCTTTATATTTTCTCTTTGTTGAAGTTCTCACTGAATCCATCCATTCTTCTCCCAAGTTTGCTGAGCATCCTTATGTCCATTACTTTGAACTCTTTATCAGGTAGATTACTTATCTCGGTTTCATTTAGTTATTTTTCTGAAGTGTTGTATTGTTCTTTCATTTGGAACATACTCCTCTGTCTCCTCATTTTGTCTGACTTTGTATGTTTATTTCTGAAATTGTTCTTTTCCAGCTTTTTCCCTCTTCCAAGTATGTTGCTTTGAACAATGAATGTTAGTTATAAAGTCAAGGAAGGAGAAAACATTTTAAGTGTTGTCTGGTCATTTTTCTTGTTGGAACTGTGGTGGAGTAGGTGGCAGATGACATTGCTCTTCTCTTTCTGAGTTGAGAACACAGGAGTCAGGCAGATGGAGATAAGCTTAGTAACTTTATTACTAATACATACAAACAAATAGGAGGATATGGTTTAAGTATGTAAGTATGTAACAGCGAGCTTCCCAGTACTTTATCCCAAATTAGACGCTTCCACACACAGTTGTAATGGAAGGAACAAATGTTTGATGCCCATCCCACAAAGATGAGAGCAGACTTGAATTCATGTTACTGTGGCAGGCACATCTTTTCAAAGAAGAGATTTGGAACCACGTAGGCATTGCTTAGTGCCTTCTCCCAAATTCACCCTTTAGGTAAATCTCCCTTCCTGTCGTGAGGAAGGTAGAGAAAAGTCCTCGCATGGAAATGAAGGTTTACCTATAATTTCTGACTTAATTTAAATTATAATTAAAGTTAATCATGTCTTTTGTACATACCAACTAATGATGAGAGGTTGGTCAGAGCATGCTAGATGGTAAAGAGAAATCTGTTTTGTGTTTTAAATTTTGTTATAAATAACCCACAACATAGGTAACTCATTTGTTGATTGATTTTGACAAACCAAGTTTTATTTGAAGGAAATGGATAGTTCTTTCAAGGAAGAATTTCCTCAGGTTCAGGTTCTTTGGTTCAACTAAAGATGTTCTCCTTCAAGCTCCTTGTCCTTTGGTTAAAAAATTTTGTGCTTGTAAATCCTGCGTATGTTGACTGTTACTAATAGGAGTTAAGATAACTTCTGTTCCTCTATTTTTGTTCATGACTTTAAAATTTATAATTTAGTTAGAAAGCTATTTTGTGCCTAATGCCTGAACATTATTATAGAGCCACATGACAAAGTTTTATGTATTCATATTCTCTGAGTTATAGTTGAAAATGCATGCGTTGTTCCTGAATATGAGGAAGTAACTGGCATAAAACTCTAGGCTCAGTAGGACCTACACCACATTCCCGGCTGGCAACTAGGTGGTTTTTTGACCTCAGGCAAACTACAATCTCTCTGGGGCCTCTTTGTCTCTTATGTAAAATTAGGGACTTTGAAGAAGTTAGTGACTTTTATACCTTTGGAAAAAAATTTTTTTCCAAAGAATGGAACTTAAATCTTTTTTTTTTTTTTGCATTAAACTGTATTATATAAAATAGAGGCAGGTAGAGCTGTTCAGCTAAAGGAGAGATGGGACTACACCTGTAGACTTCCTTTTCCCTCAATCCTGCTGTGTCCCCAGCGGAACCTTAGATTTCTGTGGGCATAGTTTGAAAACTAACAGTTATGAGAAAATCTTTCTAGTTAATAATTCTTCAAATTAAAATTTGCTGATACATTCATTGTACATTGTTTTTCTCTGTATAATTTTCTTACCCTCCTGTATCTTTGATAAGTGGAAAAGTATAAATAAAATTGCAAATGTGTTCTATTTATTAATGGACTTAAAGCTATTTCTGCTATCTAAGCACAATTCTCACCTGGGAATAAACAAAGGTCACAGAAGTAAATATTTAGGAAACGAGCTTTGGGGAAAAGATAATAACATTACGTTGGTAGTTCCTTAAGTCACGTCATATGAAAAAGTGGTTTATATTTTACATAGTATTTATTAATGGTATTATAAAACTGCTTCAATAAAAGTTTCTCCCATCAAGTGGTATTGAGTCATTAATTTTACAAGGCCTGTCTAGTAATGTCAGATTATTCGTTGTCTAAATCCTGAATATAATGTTACTGTCAAAAAGTGTTATGGTTCCTCAAAAAATTAAAAATAGAAATACGATACAATTCAGTAATTCCACTCCTGAGACTTACCCAAAGAAAATGAAAACACTAATTCGAAAAGTTGTATGCACCCCTGTGTTTTTTGAAACATTACTTACAATAACGAGAGTATGGAAGCAACCTCAGGGGGCATCAACAGACGAATGGATAAAGAAGATCTGTTATATGTATACAATGAAATATTACTCAGCTATAAAAAAGAATGGGATCTTGCCATTTGTGACAACATTGGTAGACCCAGTGTTTTGGTAAGTAAAATAACTCAGAGAAAGGCAAATACCCGTATGATTTCACTTATGCATGGAATCTAAAAAACTAAACTACTAATAGCCTAGTTAGACTTGATTTCTCTTTCTTCAGGAAGCCTTACCCATAACATTAAATAATCCATTAACACATGTTTTGTACATTACATGTATTATGTACTGTATTCTCACAATAAAATAAACTAGCGAAAGAAAATGTTGTTGAGAAAAACATAAGAGAAAATACACTACGATGCAGTATCAAAAAAAGTCCATGTTTAAGTCATTTTTAACCCTGCAATCTCAAGTTTTCTCAGAGATCTCGGAGGCTGAACAAACCTGCACCGGTGGTGGTTGTGGCGTTCTGTTCCACAGTCCAGTGTGTCGTTCACTGTTGTTATTGTATCATCATCAATGTGTTTCTTTAATTTTGTTATTAATTGGTTTATGTAATCGGCTGCTCCCATGTTAGGGGCACAGATATTTACAATTGTTAGATCTTCTTGTTGGATAGACCCCTTTCATTATGATACTGTCCTTCCTCATCTCTTATTACAGTCTTTGGTTTAAAATCCAATTTGTCTGGTATAAGGATTGCTACCCCAGCTTTCTTTTGATGTCCATTAGCACGATAAGTGGTTTTCCACTCCCTCACTTTGAATCTGGAGGTGTCCTTGGGTCTAAAATGAGTCTCTTGCAGACAGCATATCGATGGGTCTTGCTTTTTTATCCAGTCTGATACCCTGCGTCTTTTGATTGGGGCATTTGGCCCATTCACATTCAGGGTAACTATTGAAAGCTATGAATTTAGTGCCTTTGTATTACCTGTAACGTCCCTGTTTCTGTATATTGTCTCCGTTCCTTTCTAGTCTGTGTTACTTTGGGGTTCTCTCTTTGCGTAAAGGATCTCCTTTAATATTTCTTGCAGGGCTGGTTTAGTGATCAGAAATGTTTTAGTTTCTCTTTGTCCTGGAAACTCTTTTATGTCTCCTTCAATTTTGAATGACAGCCTTGCTGGAGAAATAAAGTATTCTTGGCTGCATATTTTTCTCCTTTAGCACCCTGAATATATCCTGCCAGTCCTTACTGGCCCGCCAGGTCTCTGTGGTTAGGTCTGCTGCCAGTCTAACGTTTCTACCCTTGTCGGTTAAGGACCTCTTGTGCCGAGCTGCTTTCAGGATTTTCTCTTTGTCTCTGAAATGTGCAGGCTTCACTACTATATGTCGAGGTGTTGACCTGTTTTTACTGATGTTGAAGGGGGTTGGGTTCTCTGTGCCTCCTGGATCTGAATGCCTGTTTCCTTCCCCAGATTAGGGAGGTTCTCCGCTATCATTTCTCAAATATACCTTCTGCCAACCCCCCTTCCTCTTCTTGTGGGATCCCAATTATTCTAATATTTCGCTTTACGGTATCACTTATCTCTTGAATTTTCACCTCATGATCCAGGAGTTGTTTATCTCTCTTTTTTCTCAGCTTCCTTATTCTCCATCATTTTTTAATTTTTTAAATTTTTTTTAAAGATTTCATTTATTTTATTGACAGAGTAGACACAGCAAGAGAGGGAACATAAGCAGGGGTCATGGGTGAGGAAGAAGCAGGCTTTCTGCTGAACAGAGAGCCTGATGCGGTGCTCGATCCCAGGACCCTGGGATCATGACCTGAGCCACAGGCAGATGCTTAACGACGGAGCCACCCAGGTGCCACATTTTATTTTGTCTTCTGTATCACTACTTCTCCTTTCTGCCTCATTTATCCTAGCAGAGCCTCCAAGTTTTTTTTTATTTTAAATACATAATTTTTATTAAGTATAGCTTAGTAAGTCTGGAAAAGATAAGTAAATAATGTTTTATTTCACCCTTACCCATATGTATGTGATAAATTCTTTAAAATTTCTTTTTATTTTAAGTATTTTATTTATTTATTTGACACACAGAGATAGTGAGAGAGCACAGAGAGGGAGAAGCAGACTCCCCGCTGAGCAAGGAGCCCAACATGGGTTCGATCCCAAGACCCTGGGATTATGACCTGAGCTGAACACAGCTGCTTAACCAAGTGAGCTACCCAGGCACCCCTAAAATTTCTCTTCAGTTAGCTGACATATATCATTAGTTTCAGATGTAGTGTTCAGTGAATCATCAGTTGTATATAACACCCAGGGCTCTACACATCACGTGCCCTCCTTCATGCCCATCACGCACTTACCCCATCCCACCACCCACCTCCCCTCCAGCAAACCTCAAGTTGGTTTCCTATAGTTAAGAGTCTCTCATGGTTTGTTTCCCTCTCTGGTTTCTTCCCATTTTAGTTTTCTCTCCCTTCCCCTATGATTCTCTGCACTGTTTCTCATATTTCACATATGTATGAAACCATATGCTAATTGTCTTTCCCCTATTGACTTTTCTCTCAGCATAATACCTTCCATTTCTATCCACGTCAATGTAAATTGTAAGATTTCATCCTTATGATGGCGTAGTAATATTCCATTGTACTTATATATACCACATCTTTATCCATTCATCTATTGATGGACATTTGGGCTGTTTCCACAGTTTGGCTATTGTGGATATTCCTGCTATAAAAATTGGTGTCCAGGTGCCCCTTCTGATCACTGCATTTGCATCTTTGGGGACAATACCTTGTAGTAGAATTACTGGGTCATCAGGTAGCTCTATTTTTAACTTCTTGAGGAACCTCCATACTGTTTTCCAGAGGGAGAGCCTCCATTTTTTATTGCAGCTTATTATTAGCCGTTTGATTTTGATTTGTTAAGATTTTAGTTCTTTTATTTCTCCAGAAAGGCATTCTGTAGTGTCTTCTATGCTTTTTCAAGCCCAGCTAGTATCTTTATGATTGTTATTCCAAGCTCTAATTCCAGCATCTTACTTTCATCCATACTGATGAGGTCCCTGTCAGTCAGTACTGCCTCTTGTTCTCTTATTTGAGTTGAGTTTTTCCATCTAGTCATTCTGTCCAGAGAAGAATAGATGAATGAGAGAACAAAATACTAAAAGAGCAACAACGACCCCAGAGAAATCTACTCTTAACAAATCAGAGGAGACCTGAAACCACAAAAATAAATAAATGAAGAATTAAAGTCGAAAGAGAATATAATCGGACAGCTGATGAGAACAGAGCAATACACTAGATTCTGGGTGTATTTTGGTCTGTTTGTTAGAAGAAACTACATCCCAAAATTGTAAAGAAAGAAAAACTTATATATATGCAAAAATAAAATTAAATACAATGAAAGGATAGAATGTAATTATAAAAATGAACATTAGAAACATTTAAAAAAAGGAGTTGATAAAATAAGAAATTGGTTGTAAAGGAAGAAAAATTACAATTGAGAGATTAAGGAATCATGAGAAAAAGCCATGACTTCTATATAGTATTTTCGTCTAGTGCTGGAGTTTTGCAGTTCTGTGTGATCGGTAAACTTGGTCTTAGCCGGATGTTCTTGCTGATTTTCTGGAGGAGAGGCCTGTTGTGCTGATTCCCAGGGGTCTTTGCTCCGGCAGTATTGCACTGCCCTTGCCAGGGGCCAGCCTAAGTCAGGGCCTCGGGATTGCTCTATGTGGCTTTTGTTCCCTGAAGGCTTTCCGCACCACTTTATAGGATGAGAATGAAAATGTCAGCCTCCCAGCGTCCAGCCCTGGAGCTGAAAGCTGGCACCCTCCGCTCTTCAGTGTGCCCTCACGGAGAAGCTGTCAATCACTCCTATCTCCCTGGTTTCTGTCTGCCTTCTGTGTACACCCAGCCTGTGACAACATTTTTATCTCAGCCACACCAACAGTGGTGTTAATTGATAGCCTTTTTGTATTTTCCAGTTTTTATTACTACATATGGACCTAGAGATTTACACAGACATCATTTTGATATATTGCTGCTAAGGCTATTGTCAGTGTTTGTATTACAATTTTTATAGTGCCATAAAACCTATGTATAATTTTAATTTTAATTTTAAGTACTGATTCGTAGCTCTTTCCTCATGGTGAAATAAGATTTGCCTAAGGCTTTTCACCTTTTCTGTTTATTTTTGATTTACTTTTTGAAAACAGTCTTAAAATTAGAGAAAAGAAAAATTGGAGAAAAAAGAACTTTTTCCCCCCAGAACGATTTGCAGGTAAATTGTTAAATTATGCCTGATTCCCATAGCATTTATATCCTACAAGTCAGTATATTCCACATAACTACTGTACAACCCTGAGAATCAGACAATTAGCTCTCATACAATTAAGCCTTGAATAATGTCGGGGTTAGGGGCACTGACCCTTTGCAGTCAGAAATACGTGAATAACTTTTGACTCCCCAACTTTTGACTTTACTAATAATCTGCTGTTGACCAGAAAACTTACTGGTACCAGAACAGTCAATTAACCTGTGTTTTGTATGTTACATGTATTCCATATTACATTCTTAGAATAAAGTAAGCTAGAGAAAAAATGTTATTGAAATCATAAGAGAAAATACATTTACAGTATTATCATGTATTTATTGAAAACATCTGCCTATAAGTGCACCCACTGAAACCATGTCAACTATACATTCTATCATTTTTTTAAAAGATTGTATTTATTTATTTGACAGTGAGAGCACAAGTAGGCAGAGCGGCAGGTAGAGGGAGAGGGAGAAGCAGGCTCCCCACTGAGCAGAAAGCCCGGCATGGGGCTCGATCCCAGGACCCCGGAATCATGACCTGAGCCGAAGGCAGACGCTTAACCAACTGAGCCACCCAGGCACCCTGTACATTCTGTCATTTAATCATCATATTTTTAAGTTTTGTCACTTGTCTGTAATATCCTATACGCACGGAAGATCCTGTTCAGAGCCATGTATTTAATTCAGATGTTGTGTCTCTTAGTTCTTTCAGTTTAGAATAGTTCCTTAGTCTTTCCTTAATTTTCATGACTTTTAATCTTTTATTAAAGAGTTAATTCCAGTAATGGAGAATGTCTTTCAATGTGGGTTTTTCTTATGTTTCCTTATGATAAAATTCAGATCAGGGACGCCTGGGTGGCTCAGTTGGTTAAGCAACTGCCTTCAGCTCAGGTCATGATCCTGCTGTCTTGGGATCAAGTCCTGCGTCGGGCTCCCTGCTCAGTGGGGAGCCTGTTTCTCCCTCTGCCTGCCACTCCCCCTGCTTGTGTTTTCTCTCTTTCTGACAAATTAAAAAAAAAAAAAACTTAAATTCAGATCATACATTTTTAGCAAGAGTATGACTGAAGTGGTCCTCTACTCTTCTCATTGCATCCTATCATGTGACCTACAATTTTGATTTGTCCCATTGTTGGTGATGTTAGCATTGATCCTGGAGGTAATATCTGCCAGGTTTCTCCTCTGGAATGTTAACTTTCCACTTTATAACTCATTAGTATTTTAGGGGAAGTACTTTGAGACATGTAAATATCTCCTTTCTCACACCCTGTGCCAGGCCATGTCTTCTGCAGATGATTTACTGCCCCCACAAGGCTCTGAAAACCCCATGCTGGGCTGTTCTTTCCCTTCAGTCTGTGATACCACATTCTCTGTTGTTGACCTTTCAGGGGTGTTCCAACACTGTGCAGGGTGGCTCTCCCACTTTTATGCCTTCCCCATTCTACCCAGGCTCCAACACCACACTCTGGGCCACAGTTCCCTGTTTCTATGCTTTTGAACTGAAAATTTGGGAATACAAAGAAGAGACAGGGGGGAAAAGGCTCCATAGGTCTTTTATATTCAACTTGTCAAGCTTTACAAAGCAAAGATTCTGATTAGAATTGCATTGAATCTATAAATACTTTATAGGGAAAAGACATAGTACTGAGTTTTCCTAACAGTATTTCAGTTGATTAACTCTCAATGTTAAAAAATTTCCTATAAAGGTCCTGCCGATGTTTTTTAGATTTATTCCCAGTAATTGAATACTTTTGACCCCATTATAGATATTGTTTTTAAAAATCAATTTCATTTCCTGTTTGTTGCTAGCTTATAGAAATAACATTATTCTGTATATTGAGCTTAGATTTACCTATCTTGCTAAACTGTCTTATTATATTGTTTCTCACAATTCTGGAGGCTAGGAAGTCCAAAATCAAGGCACTGGCAGATTCAGTGTCCAGTGAGGGCCGGCTTCCTGGTTCATGGATGCTGGTCTTCCTCCTGTTTCCTCATAAGGCACAGGGCCAAGGGAGCTCTCTCAGGTATCCTTTATTTATAAGGGCACTAATCCCATTCATGAGGGCTCCACCTTCATGACTTCATCACTTCCCAAAGCCCCCACCTCCAAATACTATTACATGGAACATTAAGATTTAATACATGAATTTGGGAGTGGGGGGAACAAATAGTCTATAGCAAGGTTGTTCCTTGTTCTTGGCCAGGTAGGCTTCCCCAATATGGCTGCTTACCTCATGAGGCCAAGAAGGAGAATTTCACTGCAGAGAGGGCTCAGTCCTCTTTTAAGGGTTTCATCTGCTTAAATCAGGCTTACATAGAATAATCCCCTTTTGATTAACTCGAAATTAACCATTGTATCTGCAAAATTCCATTACATTTGCCATTTTCTAATGGCTATGGTCAAGTCACAGAGCTTGGCTACACTTAAGGGCAAAGAATTATAAAAGGTGAGAACACCAAAGGGCATTTATTATGGGGTCACCTAGGGTCTTTCTGTTACGATTGTATTAACAAAGTTCCCTTATACTACTCATTTTCTAAGTTTTATCATGAATGTTGAAAGATAATAGATGTTTGTTTTGCATATATTGAGATAATTTTTTAAAAATTTGTCAATGTCGTGAATTACATTAAGTGCTCATGTTAAACCAACCTTGCATTTCTTAGGTAAACTGAATTTAGTTGTGATTTCAGTCGTCTGTTTCATACATTGCTACTCTTGATATGATGAAATTTTGGTGAGGATTTTGTCCTCTCTGTTCATGGATAATGATAATGCAAGGAGCTTTGAATGCTTTTAACTCAATTTACATGGGTCCAAACTTATGTGTATTGTTGCTTTGTGTTTTAATTCTCTCTTGTATCTTTAAAAAATACTCAACATTTTTATAACTTTTATATGATACTGTCAGTGTTCATTTAAATTGAAGGACATATTTAATTATTTTTTCCCCTCTCCTCTTGCATCTCAGAATTTCTACTTGGGATTATTTTTCTTCTGTTTGTTTATGTACATTCTTTAAAATTTCCATGAGCGAGAGCTGCCAGGTAATGAATCTCTGTTTAAGATGTCTTTATTGGGCGCCTGGGTGGCTCAGTTGATTAAGTGTCTGCCTTTGGCTCAGGTCATGATCCCAGGGTCCTGGGATTGAGCCCCACTTCAGGCTCACTGCTCAGCGTGCAGTCTGCTTCTCCCTCTCTCTCTGCCCCTCCCCCCACTTGTTCTTCCTCTCTCGCTCCTTCTCTCTCACTCTCTTCCAAATAAATAAAATCTTGAAAAAAGAATAAAAATGCCTTTATTTCCTCTTACTCTTGATACACATTTTCACAGCATAGAGAATCCTAGGTGAGTAGTTACTTTCTTTGATCATACAGAAAATGTCATTCCACTGCCCTTTGTGTCTCATAATTGCTCTTTAGAAATTAGCTGTCTACCTGTTTCTCCTTTGAACATAATCTGTTCCCCACTCTGCTCTTTTCCCCACAATTTTTGGTTGCTCTAAAGATTTTACTCTTGCGGGCAGGGAGGGGAGGAATTCTTTTTCTTTTTGTGTTTACTGCAGGTACGCTATTATGGGTCTAGATTTGATGTCTTCCTATTTATCTTAATAATGTTCCATAATTAGAATTCCATTTACAGCAGCTCCAAAAACCAAAATATACCTAGGAATAAACGTAACCTAGCAGGTAAAGGATCTGTACTCTAGAAACTACAGAACACTTATGAAAGAAATTGAGGAAGACACAAAGAGATGGAAAAACATCCCATGCTCATGGATTGGAAGGATAAATATCGTTAAAATGTCTATGCTTCCCAGAGCAATTTACCCTTTCAATGCAATCTCTTTCAAAATACCATTGACATTTTTCACAGAGCTGGAACAAATAATGCTAAAATTGCTATGGAACAGAAAAGACCCTGAATTGCCAGGGGGAATGTTCAAAAAGAAAACCAAAGCTGGAGGTACCACAGTGCCTGACTTCAAGCTATATTACAAAGCTGTAGTCAAGACAGTATGGTATTGGCACAAAAACAGACACATAGATCAGTGGAACAGAGTAGAGACCCCAGAAATGGACTCTCAACTCTATGGTCAACTAATCTTTGACAAAGCAGGAAAGAACATCGAATGGGAAAAAAAAGACAGTCTCTTCAATAAATGGTGCTGGGAAAACTCGACAACCACATGCAGAAGAATAAAACGAGACATCCTCTTACACCATACACAAAGATAAAATGGGTGAAAGACCTCTATATGAAACAAGAATCCATTAAATCCTAGAGGAGAACATAGGCAATAACCTCTTTGACATTGGCCACAAGAACTTTTTCAAGTCACGTCTCTAAAAGCAGCAGAAACAAAAGCAAAAATGAACATTTGGGACTTCATCAAGATAAAAAGCTTTTGCACAGCAAAGGAAGCAGTCAACAAAACTTAGAGGCAATCCAGAGGATGGGAGAAGATGTTTGCAAATGACATTTCAGATAAGGGGCTGATATCCAAGATCTATAAAGAACTTCTCAAACTCAACACCCCAAAAACAAACCAGTCAAGAAATGGGCAGAAGATATGAAAAGACACTTCTCTGAAGAAGACATCCAAATGGCTAACAGACACATTAAAAAAAATGTTCAACATCGCTAGCCATCAGGGAAATACAAATCAAAACCACAATGAGATACCACCTTACACCAGTTAGAATGGCCAAAATGAACGAGACAGGAAACAAGCGTTGGCAAAGGTGTGGAGAAAAGGGAACCCTCTTACACTGTTGGTGGGAATGCAAGCTTGTACAGCCACTCTGGAAAACAGTATGGAGGTTCCTCAAGAGATTAAAAATACAGCTACCCTATGACCCAGCAATTGCACTACTAGGCATTTACCCTGAAGATATGTATGTAGTAAAAATAAGGGGCACATGCACCCCATAGTTCATAGCAGCAATGTCCACAATAGCCAAACTGTGGAAGGAACTGAGAGGCCCTTCAACAGATGAATGGTTACAGATGTGGTACATATATACAATGGAATATTACTCAGCCATCAGAAGGGAAGAATACTCCCATTTGCATTGACATGGATGGAAGTGGAGGGGATTATGCCAAGTGAAATAAGTCAAGCTCCTATGTGGAACATAAAGAATAGAGCAGAGGACCACAGGGGAAGGGAGGGAAAACTGAATGGGAAGAAATCAGAGAGGGAGACAAACCATGAGAGACTCTGGACTCCAGGAAACAAACTGAGGGTTACAGAAGGGAGGGGTAGGGGGATGGGGTAACCGGCCGATGGGTATTAAGGAGGGCACGTGTTGGGGTGAGCACTGGGTGTTATAGGCAACTAATGAATTGTTGAGCACTACAACAAAAACTTATGATGTACTGTATGCTGGCTAACTGAAGATAATCAAAATTCATTTGGCCTTTTGAATCTGAATTGGTGTCTCAGATTAAACATATTTAGACTTTCTTATCTAGGCCCCATATTTCTTAACCTCTCTTTCATGTCTCCATGGTTGTCTTTTGGTCTCTTCCCTTATATCCTCAATTATTTCTTCTATTTTCCTAGTTAATTTTCACCTCTGCTGTATCCAGTCTGCTGTCTTACCTATCCATAGAAATTTCAATTTCAATTTTTAAAATAAGTTTTCTTCGGGTCTTTAAAAAAATCTATTTAAATAATATAGTTTTTCATTATTTGAAGAATATGGTTTTTTTTTTTAATCATTAACTGAGGATCTACTTCAGGGGAGGAAAAGATGGCAGAGGGGTAGGGGACCCTTTTCCAACCGGTCCCTGAATTGGGCTGGATATCTACCAGACCACTCTGAACACCCAGTAAAGCACCCTGAGATATAAGAAGACATATCTGGATCTCTACAAACAGAATATCGCAGGCAGTTGATTTGGAGGTATGAAGCGGGGAGCCGTGATTCTGCGGGCAGCTATGGGTGGATAAACGGCAGCAGGAAGGAGCCTGGCCGTCGGGATCCTACACTGCTAGTGAGCGATAGCCTCCCGCGCTGGGGACGAGGCACAGACTCGCACACCGGTAGCGGCAGGGAAAGGACTTTAGGGCAGTCCCCAGACTGAAACGTGGAGCAGTGGGGTGCATGGGAACTGGGGGAGGCTGTCGGTTTTAGAAACAAAGGGCAGAGACATGCCCCGACCAGGAGGCGAGGACTAGGAGTGCTGGTGAGGGGCACACAACCCAAGACGCTGCAGTTCATAGCAGCACAGACAGAAGTGGAGATAGTGTGGCCTGGAGAGCTCACTGAAGAACAGACTGCGATATTTCTGCTCAGAGGCAGAGAGGGTTGGAAACGATCTCTTCTGTGCTGGCTCTCAGAAGAGACACATAAAGCCGCCAAGGAAAGCCGCCAGAGAACAAAAGCCCCCCAAAACGGGTTTTCACTGATCCCATCCCCTGCTACAGGGGGCAGGGCAACTGCCCAAACAAGGTTGCCTGAGTAACAGCACAGCAGGCCCCTCCCCCAGAAGACAGGCTGGAGAACAAGAGGCCAGCAACCCTAAAGTTCCTATAAAAAGGTGCATCTTGCTTGGGTCGTGGTCAATAATTTGGACTCTGTACATTCCCTTCAACCACCCCTCAACAGGATGACTCAGAGAAGGAACCCCCAAAATAGGAAAGACTCAAGAGACTGTGACTTCTGCCACAGATTCATAAATGGATACAGATATCACCAAGATGTCGGAGATGGAATTCAGGGTAGCAATTGTCAAGACAGTAGCTAGGATGGAGAAATTGATTAATGGCAATGTAGAGTCTCTAAGGGCAGAAATGAAAGCTGAACTGGCAGAAGTTAAAAATGCTATCAGTGAGATCCAATCTAATCTAGATAATCTAACAGCTAGGGTAAGCAAGGCAGAAGAATGACTTAGTGATCTAGAAGACCAATTAATAGACAAGAAGGAAAAAGAGGAGGCCAGGGAAAAACAACTCAGAATCCATGAAAAGAGAATCAGGGAAATAAGTGACACCATGAAACGTTCCAATGTCAGAATTACTGGGATCCGTGAGGGGGTGGCGAGAGAGGACTAGAAGATATATTTGAGCAAATCTAGCTGAGAACTTCCCTAATCTGGGGAATGAAACACATATTTGTGTCCTAGAAGCAGAGAGGACCCCTCCCAAGATCAAGGAAAACAGGCCAACACCCTGGCATGTAATAGTAAAACTCGCAAATCTTAGAACCAAGGAAACCGTCTTAAGGGCAGTTAGGGGGAAGAGATTGCTTACATACAGAGGGAGGAACATCAGAATAATGTCAGACCTATCCACAGAGACTTGGCAAGTCAGAAAGGGCTGGCAAGACCTATTCAGACACATGCAGCGAAGAATACTTTATGCGGCGAGGCTGTCATTTAGAATGGATGGAGAGATGCAGAGCTTCCAAGAGCAGCAGAAACTGAAAGAATATGTGACCATTAAGCCAGCCGTGCAAGAAATATTAAGGGGGGTTCTATAAAAGGAAAAGACCCCAAGAGTGATATAGAACTGAAATTTACAGAGGCAATCTATAAAAACAAGGTCTTCACAGGCAACATGATGACAATAAATTCATATCTCTCAATAGTCACTCAACTTGAACGGCCTAAATGCTCCCATAAAACGGCACAGGATTGCAGATTGGATAAAAAGAGAGGACCCATCCTTATGCTGTCTACAAGAGACTCGTTTTCAACCTAAAGATACATCCAGACTGAAAGCGATGGGATGGATATCCATCTTCCATGCCAACGGACCTCAAAAGTAAGCTGGGGTAGCAATTTTTATATCAGACAAATTAGATTTTAAGCTAAAGACTGTACTTAGAGACACAGAAGGACACTATATCATTCTTAAAGCATATATCCAACAAGAAGATCTAACAATTGTAAATATCTACACCCCCAACATGGGAGGAGCCATCTACATAGGCCAACTGTTAAGCAAAAGAGAGTCATATTGATAACAATATGTTAATTGTAGGAGACCTCAATACTCCACTCTCAGCAATAGACAGATCATCTAAGCAGAATATCAACAAAGAAACAAGAGCTTTGAATGACACACTGGACCAGATCGACCTCATAGATATATACAGAACATTCCACCCTAAAACAACAGAATACTCATTCTTCTCGAGTGCACATGGAACTTTCTCCAGAATAGACCACATACTGCACCACAAATCAGGTCTCAACCGACACCAAAAGATTGAGATTATTCCCTGAATCTTCTCAGACCATAATGCTTTAAAACTGGAACTCAATCACAAGAAAAAATTTGGAAGAAATTCAAACACTTGGAAGCTAAAGACCACTCTGCTCAAGAATGTTTGGGTCAACCAGGAAATCAAAGAAGAACTTAAACAATTCATGGAAACCAATGAGAACAAAAACACATCGGTCCAAAACCTATGGGATACAGCAAAGGCAGTCCTAAGGGGGAAATACATAGCCATCCAAGCCTCACTCAAAAAATAGAAAAACCCCGAATTCACCAACTAACTTTACACCTTAAAGAACTAGAGAAAAAGCAACAAACGATTCCTAAGCTATGCATTAGAAGAGAAATAATTAAGATTAGAGCATTGATCAATAAATTAGAAACCAGAAACACAGTGGATCAGATCAACGAAACCAGAAGCTAGTCCTTTGAAAGAATTAATAAGATCAAAAGCCACTGGCCAGACTTATCCAAAAGAAAAGAGAAAGGACCCAAATTAATAAAATTGACTAACAGCAAGGAAACAGAATCAATTTTTAGAAATTATTATCAACAACTATATGCCCATAAATTGAGCAACCTGGAAGAAATGGATGCCTTCCTGGAAACCTATAAACTGCCTAGACTGAAACAGGAAGAAATTGACAACCTGAATAGGCCAATAACCAGTAAAGGGATTGAAGCAGTGATCAAAAACCTCCCAAAAAATAAGAGTCCAAGGCCTGATGGATTCCCTGGGGAATTCTACCAAACATTCAAAGAAGAGTTGATACCTATTCTCCTGAAGCTGTTTCAAAAAATAGAAACAGAAGGAAAGCTTCCAGACTCATTTTAGGAGGCCAGCATTACCCTAACCCCCAATCCAGGCAAGGACCCCATCAAAAAGGAGAATTTCAGACCGATATCCCTGATGAATATGGATTCCAAAATTCTCAACAAAATCCTAGCTAATTGGATCCAACAGTACATTAAAAGGATCATCCACTACGACCAAGTGGGATTTATCCCCAGGATGCAAGGGTGGTTCAATATTTGCAAGTCAATCAATGTCATAGAACACATTAATAAGAGGAGAGAGAAGAACCATATGGACTCTCAATTGATGCAGAAAAAGCATTTGACAAAATACAGCATCCTTTCCTGATTCAAACTCTTCAGAGTATAGGGATAGAGGGAACATTCCTCAAGTTCATAAAATCCATCTATGAAAAACCCACAGCGAATATCATCCTCAATGGGGAAAAGCTGAGAGCCTTTCCCTTAAAATCAGGAACACGACAAGGATGCCCACTCTCGCCACTATTGTTCAACATAGTACTAGAAGTCCTAGCAACAGCAATCAGACAACAACAAAAAAATAAATTGTATTCAAATTGGCAAAGAAGAAGTCAAACTCTCTTTGCAGATGGCATGATACTTTATGTGGAAAATCCAAAAGACTCCACCCCCAAATTACTAGAACTCATACAGCAATTCAGTAATGTGGCAGGATACAAAATCAATGCACAGAAATCAGTTGCTTTCTTATACGCTAACAATGCAACTGTAGAAATGAGAGAAACGATTCCATTTACAATAGCACCAAAAACCCTAAGATACCTCGGAATAAACCTAACCAAAGAGGTAAAGAATCTATATTCTTGGAACTACAAACACTCATGAAAGAAATTGAAGAAGACACAAAAAGATGGGAAAACATTCCATGCTCCTGGATCGGAAGAATAAACATTGTTAAAATGTCTATGCTACCCAGAGCAATCTATACCTTCAACGCCATCCCGATCAAAATTCCCATGACATTTTTCAAAGTGCTGGAACAAACAATCCTAAAATTTGTATGGAATCAGAAAAGACCCCGAATCGCCAAGGAAATGTTGAAAAAGAAAAACAAAGCTGGGGGCGTCACGTTGCTTGATTTCAAGCTATACTACAAAGCAGTGATCACCCAGAGAACACGGTACTGGCACAAAAACAGACATATAGACCAATGGAACAGAATAGAGAGCCCAGATATGGACCCTCAACTCTATGGTCAAATAATCTTCGACACAGCAGGAAAAATTATGCAATGGAAAAAGGACAGTCTCTTCAGTTGATGGTGATGGCAAAATTGGACAGCTATATACGGAAGAATGAAACTCAACCATTCTCTAACACTATACTCAAAGATAGACTCAAAATGGATGAAAGACCTCAATGTGAGACAGGAATCCATCAAAATCCTACAGGAGAACATAGGCAGTAACCTCTTTGACATCGGCTACAGCAACTTCTTTCAAGCTACAACCCCAAAGGCTAGTGAAACAAAAGCAAAATGAACTTTTGGGACTTCATCAAGATAAAAAGATTCTGCACAGCAAAGCAAAGGAAAGAGTCAAAAAACAAAGAGGCAACACACAGAATGGGAGAAGATATTTCCAAATGACACTACAGACAAAGGACTGATACCCAAGATCTATAAAGAACTTCTCAAATTCAACACCGAAAAAACAAATAATCAAGTCAAAAAATAGGCAGAAGACATGAACACTTTTCAAAAGAAGACATACGAATGGCTAACAGACACATGAAAAATGTTCATCATCATTAGCCATCAGGGAAATTCAAATCAAAACCACATTGAGATACCGCCTTATACCAGTTAGAATGGCAAAAATTGACAAAGCAAGAAAAAACAAATGTTGGAGAGGTTTTGGAGAAAGGGGATCCCTCTTACACTGTTGGTGGGAATGCAAGTTAGTAGACCCACTTTGGAAAACAGTATGGAGGTTCCTCAAAAAATTAAAAATAGAGCTACCCTATGACCCAGCAATTGCACTACTGGGTATTTACCCCAAAGACACAGATGTAGTGAAAGAAGGGCCATATGCACCCCAGTGTTCATAGCAGCAATGTCCACAATAGCCAAACTGTGGAAGGAGCTGAGAGGCCCTTCACCAGATGGACGGATAAGGAAGATGTGGTCCATATATACAATGAAATACTATTCAGCCATCAGAAAGGATGAATACCCACCTTTTACATCCACATGGATGGGAGTGGAGGAGATTATGCTAAGGGAAATAAGTCAAGCAGAGAAAGTCAATTATCATATGGTTTCACTTATTTGTGGCACATAAGGAATAGCAGGGAGGACATTAGGAGAAGGAAGGGAAAAATGAAGGGGGGAAATCGGAGGGGGAGACGAACCATGAAAGACTATGGACTCCGAGAAACAGACTGAGGGTTTTAGAGGGGAGGGGGGTGGGGGATGGGTTAGCCTGGTGATGGGTATTAAGGAGGGCACGTACTGCATGGAGCACTGGGTGTTATATGAAAACAATCGTGAATCACTACATCAAAAACTAATGATATATTTTATGTTGACTAATATAATCAACTAAACTAAACTAAACTAAAAAACAAAACAAAACAAAAAACCCTGAAGACCTACTTTTAACAAGAAATAAAGGTTAAGGGTAGGGACCACTAATCAGAAAATGGGAATGACTACACTTTTGTTCTTTTTTATTTTTTAACTTTGAAATGTACAATGTGAAAACCAAACACCTCACTAAAAAGGAGAACTACAGGCAAGTATCTCTGATGATCATGACTAGCAAATCAAACTGAACAATACATTAAAAGAATTATTCACCCTAATTAAGTGGGATTTATTCCTGCATTGCAGGAGTGGTTCAATATTTACAAATCAATGTGATACACCACATTAATAAAAGGATAAGAACCATATGATCCTCTAAATGGATACAGAAAAAGCACTTGACAAGAAACATCATCTGTCCTTGGATAAAAACCCTCTACAAAGTAGGGATAGATGGAACCTACCTCAATATCATAAAGGCCATATAGGAAAGACCCACAGGTAATATCATCCTTAATGGGGAAAAACTGAGAACTTTTTCCCTACGGTCAGGAACAAGACAGGGATATCCTCTCTCACCATTACTATTTAACAGTACTGGCAGTCTTAGCCTCAGCAATCAGACAACAAAAAGAAATAAAAGGCATCCAAGTCGGCAAGGAAGGAGTCAAACTTTCACTATTTGCAGACAACACGATACTCTATGTAGAAAACCTGAAAGATTCCACCAAAAAATTGCTAGAACTAATGCATGAATTCAGCAAAGTCACAGGACATAAAATCAACATAGAGAAATCTGTTGCATTTCTATACACCAATAATGAAGTAGCAGAAAAAGAAATCGAGGAATTGATACCATTTGCAATTGCATAAAAAATAAGATACTTAGGAATAAACCTAACCAAAGAGGTAAACGGTCTTTTTTCTGAAAACTACAGAACACTTATGAAAGAAATTGAAGAGGACACAAAGAAATGGAAAAACATTCCATGCTCATAGATTGGAACAAGCATTGCTAAAATGTCTATGCTACCCAAAGCAATCTACACATTTAACACAATCCCTATCAAAATCCCACCAGCATTTTTCACAGAACTAGAACAAATAGTCCTAAGATTCATATGAAACCATGAAAGACTCTGAATAGCCAAAGCAATCCTGAACAAGGAAGAACAAAGCTGGAGGCATCATGATTCTGGATTTCAAACTATATTACAAAACTGTAGTCATCAAGGCAGTATACTACTGGCAAAAATACACATAGATCAGTGGAACAGAATAGAAAACCCAGAAGTGGATCCACAACTACACAGTCAACCAATCTTCAATAATACAGGAAAGAATATCCAATGGATATTCAACAAATGGTTTGAGAAAACTGGACAGCAACATACAGGAGAATGAAACTGTACCACACCTTCTTATACCATATGTAAAAGTAAATTCAAAATGGTTGAAGGACTGAAGTGTGAGACAGGAAACCATCAAAATCCTGGAGGAGCAGCAACCTCTTTGACCTTGGCTGGAACAGCTTCTTACTAGACACATCACCAGAGGCAAGGGAAACAAAAGCAAAAGTGAACTATTGGGACTTCATCAAGATCAAAAGCTTGTGTGCAGCGAAGGAAACAAAACTAAAAGGCAGCTTGTGGAATGGGAGAAGGTATTTGCAAATGGCATATCTGATAAAGGGTTAGTATCCAAAATTTATAAAGAATTTACCAAACTCAACACCCAGAGAACAGATAATCCAGTTAAGAAATGGGAGGAAAATCTGAATAGACAGTTTTACAAAGAAGACATCCAAGTGGCTAACAGACACATGAAAAGATGCTCAACATCACTCATCCTCAGGGAAATGCAAATCAAAGCCATGATGAGATACCACCTCACACCTGTCAGAATGGCTAAAATTAACAACACAAGAAACAACATGTGTTGGTGAGGATGCAGAGAAAGGGGAACCCCCTTGCTCTCCTGGTGGGAATGCAAACCATTGCAGGTACTCTGGACAACAGTATGGAGTTAAAATTTAAAAATAGAACTACCTATGATTCAGCAATTGTACTACTTGGTATTTACCCAAAGGATACAAAACTACAGATTCAAAGGTTTATAGTTCCCCTGATGTTTATAACAGCATTATCAACAATAGCCAAACTATAGAAAGAACCCAAATGTCCATTGATTGATGAATGGATAGAGAAGATGGGGCATAGGAATATTATTCAGCCACCAAAAAGAATAAAATCTTACCATTTGCACCAGTGTGGATGGAACTAGAGTGTATTACGCTAAGCAAAATAAATCAGTCAGAGAAAGACAAATACCATATGATTTCACTCATATGTCGAACTTAGGAAACAAAACAAATGAACATATGGGATGTGAAAAAAAAGAGGGAACCAAACCATAAGAGACTCTTAACTATAGAGAACAAACTCAGTGGTGATGGAGGGAGGTGGGTGGGGGATGGGCTAGATGGATGATGAGTATTAAAGAGGGCACTTGTTATGATGAACACTGGGTGTTGTATGTAACTGATGAATCATTGGATTCTACTCCTGAAACCAATATTGCACGGTATGTTAACTAGAATTTAAATAAAGATCTTTAAAAATGTGTAATGTGATGAGTTGATATATGTATACATTGTGAAAGGATTCTCACAATCTAGTTAATTAATGCATTCTGCCCCCACTTATTTATTTATTTATTTATTGGTGAGAACACTTGTTTTAGTTTCTTAGTAAATTTCAATTATACAACACAGAATTATCAACTATAGCCACCACATTATGCATTAGATCTTCAAACCTTATTCGTGTTATAACTAAAAGCTTGTGTGCTTCTACCAACCTCTACACATTTTCCCCACTCTCCAGCCCCTGCAACCACCGTTCTACTGTGTTTATATGAGTTCAAGTTCAAAAACATTTTTTTTAGATTCCACATATACATGATATCATGCAGTATTTATCTTTCTTTTGCTTATTTAGCATAATGCTTCTGGGTCTATTCATGTTTTTGCAAATGATAGGATTTTCTTATTTTAAAGGATAATATTCCTATCTATCTATCTATCATCTGTCATCATCCATCACATTTACTTTATCCACTCATCCATCAATGGAAACAGGATTTTTCCCATACCTTGGCTGTTCTGAATACTGCTGTGAACATAAGAGTATAGATGTCTTTTTGTGATAATTTAAGTTCATTTGGATAAATATACCCAGAAGTGGGACTCATGGATCATATGGTAGTTTTATTTGTAATTTCTTGAGGAACCTCCATACTATTTTCAGTGGCAGCTGTACCAGTTTACATTCCCACCAACAATGTATGAGTGTTCCCTTTCCTCCACATTCTCAGCATTTGGTACCTCTTGTTTTTTTGATAATAGACATTGTAACAAGTATAAGGTTATTTCTTGTTGTAGTTTTGATTTGAATTTGTCTGGTGATTAGTGATGTTGAACACGTTTTCATGTATGGGTCGGGCATTTTTATGTCTTGGAAAAATGTCTATTCAGGTCTTTTGACCATATTTCAATTGGGTTATCTAGCTCTCTATTGAATTACATGAGTTCCTTGTGTATTTAAATATTAACCCCTTACTGGTTATGGTTTGGAGATATTTTCTCCCCATTTCATAGGTTGCCTTTAAAAAATTTTTTTTATGTTAATTTCTCAGTGCTCATCGCAAGTGCCCTCTTTAATTCCCATCACCTATTTCACCCATCTCCCCACCCACCTCCCCTCTGGTTACCATCAGTTTGTTTTCTATAGTTAAGAGGCTGGTTTTTGGTTTGTCTGTCTGTTTTTTTCCTCTTTGCTCATTTGTTTTGTTTCTTAGGTTCCAAATATGAGTAAAATCATATGGTATTTGTCTTTCTCTGACTGACTTATTTCACTTAGCATTATATTCTCTAGTTTTATCCATGTTGCTGCAAATGGCAAGATTTTTGTTCTTTTTTTATGGCTGGAAAATATTCCATTTATATATACCACATCTTCTTTATCCATTAATCTATCAATGGACACTTGGTTTGCTTCCCTATCTTGGCTATTGTAAGTAATTCTGCAATAAATATAGGAGTGTACATATCCCTTTGAATTTGTGTTTCTGTAATCTTTGGTTAAAAACCCAGTAGTGCAAAAAACAAAAACAAAAACGAACAACAACAAAACCCCAAAAACAAAAAACCCAGTAGGGTCGTTAGTTCTATTTTTAACTTTTTGAGGAACATCCATACTGTTTTCCACAGTGGATGTACAAGTTTGCATTTGCACCACCAACATTGCAAGAGGGTTCCTTTTTCTCCATCTCCTCACCAACACCTGTTATTTCTTGTGTTTTTGATTTTAACCATTCTGACAGGTATGAGGTGATATCTCATTGTAGTTTTGATTTGCACTTCCCTGATGATACATGATAATGAGCATCTTTTCAAATGTGTGTGTTGGCCATCTCTATGTCTTCTCTGGAAAAATCTCTGTGTCTTCTGCACATTTTTAAATTGGATTATTCATTTTGTGTGTGAGTTTTATAAGTTCTTTATAGATTTTAGATTCTAACCCTTTATTGGGTATGTCCAATTTAAAAAGTCAGAATGGCTTTGGTGTGATGTTTAGGGTTTTCTCTATATAAAATCATGTCATCTGCAAATAGATACAACTTACTTTTCCCTTTCTGATTTAGAAAACTTTTAATTTTTTTCCTTGCTGATTGCACTGAGTAGGTATGTTGAGAAAGGGCATCCTTGCCTTGTTCCTGATCTTAGATGAAAAGCTTTCAAGCTTTCATCATTGAGTGTGATATATGTGGGCTTGTCCTGTATGTGGCTTTTATTATGTTGAGGTTTGTTTCTTTCTATACCTAATTTGTTGAGGGTTCTTATCATGAATGGATGTTGAATTCTCTCAGTTGCTTTTTATGCATCTACTGAGATTATCATATGATTTTTATCTTTTATTCTACTAACGATGTTATTTATTATCTATTAGTATTATTTTTATTGATTTGCATATATTGAACCATCCCTGCATCACAAGGATGAATCCTGCTTGATCATAGTGTATGATAGTTTTACTGTGATGTTGAATTTGGTTTGCTAATACTTATTGAGAATTTTTGCATCTATGTTCAGAGGGGATATTGGTCTGTGGTTTTGTGGGGGGTTTTGTTTTTTATTTTTTTCTTGTAGTGTTCTTATCTGGCTTTGGTGTCAGAGTGATGCTGGCCATGTAAAATGAATTTGGGAGTATTCCTTCCTCTTCAATTTTTTGGAAGAATTTGATAAGGATTGTTGTTAATGCTTCTTTAATGTTTGGTAGAATTCAACCCATGTAACCATCTGGTCCTGGTCTTTTTGTTGTTGAGAGGTTTTTGATTACTGATTCAATGTCCTTTACTCATTATTGGTCTGTTTGTATTTTCTATTTCTTCATGATTCCGTCTTTATAGGTTATATGTTTTTATGAATTTATATGTTTCTTTTAGGTTTCCAATTGTTGCCATATAATTGTTCACAGTCATCTTTTATACTTGTATACTTGTGGCATCGGTTATAATGTCTCCTCTCTCATTTCTGATTTTATTTAAAAGTTTTTTCTATTTGAGTATAGTTAACACAGTGTTACATTACTTTCAGGTGTACAACATAGTCATTCAGTTTCTCTATACCTTATGCTATGCTCACCACAAATGTAGCTACCATGTTTTTTTTTAAACCACTTAAAAAAAGAAAACTTTTATTTATTTATTTGAAAGAGAGAGCACAAGCCAGGGAGGAGGGGCAGAGGAAAAGGGGGAAGCAGACTCCCTGCTGGGCAGGGAGCCCAATGCAGGACTTGATCCCAGAACACTGATATCATAACCTGAGCTGAAGGCATATGCCCCTATAGCTACCATGTTTCACGATACAAACGATCACAATAACATTGACTATATTCCCTATGCTGTGCCTTTTATTTCCATGACTTATCTATTGCATAGCTAGAAGTCTGTATCTTCCACTCCCCTTCCTACATTTTCGCCCATCCCTTCACTCCTACTCCGCTGGCAACCATCAGTTTATTCTCTGTATTTATAGGTCTGATTCTGCACTTTGTCTGTTTATTCATTTGGATTTTTTGGATTCCACATTTGTCTTTCTCAGTATGACTTAATTCACTTAGCATAATACCCTCCATGTCCGTCCATTTTGTTGCATATGTCATGATCTCATCCTCTTAAGGCTGCACAAAATGCCATTTTGTATTTCTTCCTTATCCATTTGTCTATTGATGGATGTGTAGGTTGCTTTCATATCTTGGCTATTGTCAATAGTGCTGCAATAAATAGAGGGATGTATATATCTTTTCAAATTAGTGTTTTCATTTTCTTGGGTAAATAGTAGTGTAATTACTGGGTCATATGGTATTTCTACTTTTAATTTTTTGAGGAACCTCCATATTATGTGAGAGGAGAGGGAGAGGGAGAAGCACCCACTGAGCAGGGAGCCCGACACGGGGCTTGATCCCAGGACTCTGGGATTATGACCCGAGCCGAAAGCAGGCGCCCAACCGACTGAGCCACCCAGGCGCCCCTGTGTATGGTTTTAGAAAGTGATCCAGTTTTATTCTTTTATATAGCTCTCCTGTTTTCCCAATATCATTTATTGAAGAGATTGTCTTTTCCCCATTTTGTGTTCTTGCCTCCTTTGTCATAGAATAATTGACCTCATGAGTATAGGTTTGTTTCTGAGCTCTTTTCTGTTCCACTGCTCTATGTGTCTATTTTTGTGCCAGTATCATAATGTTTTGATTACTACAGCTTTGTATTATATCTTGAAATCTGGAATTGTAATACCTCCAGCTTTGTTTTCTTTTTTTTTTCTCAAGGTTTCTTTGTCTATTTGAAGTATTTTGTGACCAAGAAAAAAAGAGAAAGGACCCAAAGAAATAAAATCAGAAATGGAAGAGGAGAAGTAACAACTGATACCACAGAAATACAAAGTATTATAAGAGAATCCTGTGAAAAATTATATGCCAACAAATTGGACAACCTAGAAGAAATGGGTAAAATCCTAGGAACATATAATCTTCCAAAACTGAATCAGGAAGAAATAGAAAATAATTTCTGATTTTATTTATTTGTGTAGCCAAATTTTTGTTTTCTTCTTCTTAGTGTAGCCAAAATTTTGTTTAGTTTTGTTAATCTTTTCTGTTATTTTTCTGGTCTCTTATTTATTTTTGCTCTGATATTTATTATTGCCCTTTCACCCCCCCCCAACATTTATTTACTTGTTGATTTTCCGTCTGGATGGTTTATCTACTGTTGAAAGTAGGGTATTGAAGTCTTCCACTCTTATAGTATTGTCTGTTTCTCTCGTCAGACCTTTTTATTTTTTTTTAAGATTTATTTATTTATTTTAGAAAGACAGTGTGTGCAGTGTGTAGGGGCAAAGGCAGAGGGAGAGGGAGTCTTAAGCAGACTCTGTATTGAGTGTAGAGCTTGACGCGGGTCTCCGTCTCATGACCCTGATCATGACCTAAGCCGAAACCAAGATCTGGATGCTTTACCAGCTGTGCCACCCAGGCACCCCTCTCTTCAGATTTAGTAGTATTTGAAGTAGGTGCTCTCATGTTGGATGCATATGTATATTAATGATTGCTGTATCTTCTTGATCAATTGACTCTTGTATCATTATATAATGATCTTCTTTGTCTTTTGTTACTATTTTTGGCTTAAAGTCTATTTTGTCTAATGTAATAAGTATAGTTACCCCTGCTCTCTTTTGGTTTCCACTGCATGGAATATATTTTTCCATCCATTCACTTTTAGCCTATGGGTATTAAAGCTGAAATGAGTCTCTTGTAGGAAGCATATATTTGGGTCTTATATATTTTATCCATTCAGTCACTGTATGTCTTTTCACGGGAGAAATCAATGCATTTTCATTTTGAGTAATTATTGATAGGTAAAGACTTACTTACACCATCTTATTTTTCCTAGCTGTTTTATAGTTCCCTTATTCCATTCTTACTCTTTTACTGACTTCCTTTCTGAATTGATGATTTTCTGTAGTGGTATGCTTTGACTCTCTTTTATTTATCATTTGTGAATCTATTGTAGGTTTCTGCTTTCTGGTTACCCATGAGGCTTATGTGAAACATCTTATATGTATAACAGTCTGTTTTGAAGTAGTCACCTCTCCTGAACTTTATGTCCTGACTTTGGTAATAAAAGACTTTTCCCTCAGAGTGGGGGCATGCTGATGCAGGACACCAAGTGTGGGGTGTGGGTGGCAATGGGCCTCTTTGGCTCAGGCCGCTGCGGTCCACAGGATTGATAACTCTGTGGTCCTTGGTGAGCATTCAAGGGGTCCGTAGTGGCTTCAAGGGCCGTTGAAGTCCTCAGTGGCACTTCCAAGTACAATGGTTAGGGACCAGGCAGGTTGTGGTGGTGGCCAGAGCTTGTGGTGACATACTTGGCTGCAGGGTCTAGCTGCAGGTGCCTGTGTAGTGTCATGTGCCAATTGGGCACATAATGTAGTGGTGGGGTCAGGGCAGGCAGCAAAGGACAAGCCCAACTACAGGCTCACTGGCATCCCCTACTGTGGCTGCTGGGTATTGCCATGGGTGCACAGCAGTGTAGACTGTTGACAGGAGTCACACCTAGGGTGTGTGGGTGCACAGCTGGAGGGGCTAGCTGTGGCACAGGCCGGTGATAGAATACAGGGCCTAATCCAGGCCCACAAGCAATTACAGAAGTCCTGGCTGTTGGTGTGCTCCCCTATGCCTCCACAGTCTTACTCCAAGGCATGCCCATTTCAGTGGAGGCCAGGGACAGTTGTCACGCTTGCAGTATGCAAGTGCACAGCTGGATGGGCTAGCCCCAAGTGCACACATGGTGGTGGGGTCAGTGTCGGGCCTAGCCTGGCATCTTACAATTGTGCAACTACAGAGGCCTGGGCTGACTGCTGGTGCAGTTTCCAGGCTCTTTTGGGAGCCAGAGAGGGGAAGTAGTGGGAAGAGACTCAGACAACTGCTGTCAGCAAATTCCAGTACTTGTGGGGTCAAAGCTGGTGAAAACTGCAGGGGTTCCATGGAGGCTAAGTTGGCTATCGATTTCTTCAGTGGCAAAAGCTGCTGGGTTTCTCTGCAGCGGTTCCTCCTGCATGGCTATTAGTAGCTCCTGTGTTTCTTCTTGTTCCTAGCCATCTCTGTACATCTCACCTTTGTTGGTCTCTGGATGGGGTAAAAGTGAAGTGGGACCTTTGTGTGGTACCCTGAAGGCTGGGGAAGCTGGTCACTCACTCTGCTTTTCCTTTTCTGGTAAGTGGAACTCTTTCTGGCTGGGGATTTCCCTTCTGGCACTGAGCAGTGCCCACTTGAGGGGTGAGACTATGCAGGCAAAAATGAAGTGTTCTTCTCTTATGCAGTTATTCTCAAATTGTTTGTTCCACTGTGTTTGTTGCTAAAGTTTCTTAAGAGGATCCTGAGCTCTCCCAGAGCCATTTTTTTCATGGAAAGCTGTCTGATTGTTGATCTTTGTGAAGGGATGGAGGTCTTCCTACATTGCTATTTTGGTGATGTCACTCCCAACTTTCCCGGATCTTAACATTCACTCCAAAATTTGTGAAGCATTGTGCTAGATAGTAAAAGAGGGAGAAGTCAAGAACAATGTTTTATTGATCCTGAGTTAGCAGAATTCCTTACACTGACAGTCATTAAAAACTTACATTATTTACTTATCATCACTCTTACCCTTATAATTAATTTTGGAAATACAAGCTGAAATGTTTTTATTATTTCCTTTATCAAGCACTAGAAGGCCATACCACAGTCTGGGGAGTCATCAGTGCCATTGCTGTCAATCAAAGTCAGCTACTCTCATCGCCAGACCATCTCAGAGGAGCAGGAGAGGGTCCTACAGAGGAGCATCTATTTGACTCATGTTGACCCATTAAGAGTACACTACAACTAGGCTCACAGCATGGGAATGTTTGCTGGAGATCCCACTAAAGTGGAGACCTTGGCAAACACCATTGGGAGAAACAAGCAACAGGGGACTCCTGTTCTGAAGGTTGGTCAGTGAAAGGCAGAAGTGGCCACACTGAATCTGCAGTGGGAATAATAGGCCTCATTAAGTTGCTTCTAATGATGTACCATGTGAAGATCCTTCCATCTTTGTGCTATGTAGACAGTGTAAACAGCATAAACACTAACAGGTTTTGAATCTGTCCATTCCAGCAAGCCTGGAGGCTTGGAAAGAATCCTAAGAATTTATCAGGGGAGCTAGGTTTAGCAGTTTTGGATTTGGGGGGAACCAATGTTCATGTTGTCATTAGACAGTTGAAGCAGTAATCCCAGAATCTTAGGAGGCTAAATGAAACATTTTTACAGTCTGCAGGTTCCAGGAAGTCCCTTCAGCTCCCAAAGGAAGACATGGCTTATTATATGGGTTAAAGTATTTAAGTATTACTGCAAAATCTGGCCTACACAGCATCTTGCAGAAGGAGCCACACAAGCTTCCTGTACAGGAAAGCATTTGTAATCACTTCCTCATAGCATCTAAGGCAACATCTACAATCAGCAGCCAAGGAGGGAACAGTTCAAACCTGGGTTCCCCCTCAGCTGATTTTCGTGTTCTGTGGAAATGGACTCTATTACCAATGGGTGGGAAAGATCCTGCTCAAATGTGAAGCAGTGCTCAGAGAAAAATCCTGGGAAATTGCCAAGTTGTTTCTCCAGGAGGATCCCACAAGTCTCCTTGAATTTTTCAAATCCTGAAATAACCCAACCTCTCCTTTGAATGCTCCAAGTAGCTTTGACAACTCTCCTGAAATACTGGGGCACTGTGCCTAATGCCATATTGGATTCCTCCGTGGGAGAAGTTGCTGCCATCCACTGTGCAGGGGTCATTTCCCTTGAAGATGCTGTGAAGGTGATCCACTGCCAGAGCAGGTTACAGGCAGAGGTGGTTGGAGGGAAAATGGTGGTTGGAAGCATTCCCGCAGAGGAGATCTCAAAGGCGCTTGTCTTTCTTTCCATAAAGGTGTGCGTTTTAGCCTTTAACAGTTCTAGCTCCTGTACTCTGTCAGAAGAAGCAAAAGCTATAGCCAGGTGTTGTGAAAAGCTGGCTCAGGAGTTTGAGAAAAGGAATATATTTCTGCGTATCTTGTCAGTTCCAGCTACTTATCATAGTTATCTGATGGACTTAATACTGAAAGATGTTGAAGAGTGCATTGGGAACTTGGTGAGGAGGGAATCAGAAATAGAACGGATTTCAACAGTCACAAGAAAAACAACCCCTGATTGAGATTTTTCTATTGGCAAATATAGGTCCAGGACTGTTTGAGAGCCAATTGCCTTCACCCAGGTTGTCACAGCTGCAGTCAAAGGAAGGGAAAATGCTGTGTTTGTTGAAATAGCTCCAAAGAGAGAAATCCAAAGAAATAACAGGGAAATCTTAGGTGAAGAAATCAAAATTTTTCTTTCTCTACAACCAAATGAAGAGTATGAGACCCTTTTGATTTGGTAAAATCTCTGAATTTGGATACATCCTTAATTGGCCATGCTTTTTTGAAGGTTTGAAAACAACTCCAACATGTTACCCAAAATATTGGTTTGATCACAAGAATCTTAAGACTTATTTAAACAGTCTTCAGTTGTAGAACAAAATTATTTACTTCAACACCCTCTTTAAAAAAAAAGATTGTATTAATTTATTTATTTGAGAGAGGGAATGAGTGGGGGAGAGGAGCAAACAGACTCCCCACTGAACAAGAAGCCTGATGCAGGGCTTGATCCCGGGACCCTCAGATTATGACCTGAGCCGTAAGCAGATGCTTAACTGACTGAACCACCCAGGTGCCCCACTTTAATACCCTATAATTAGTGGTAGCAATGACAACTTAGATTTTACCTGTTTTGTAACTTAGGATAGGGCGTCTTATGTTTTTGAGCACAAAAACAATGGGACTCCTTTGGTTCCTGTTTCCTGGTTTGGAATCTGTTTTGGCCTGTGTGCTGGACAGTTTAAACCTCCAAGTACCTCTGAGTACATGTCAGGTAAGAGTGGGTTTCTTTCTCTTTCTTTTTTTTTTAAATAAGATTTTATTTATTTATTTGACAGAGAGAGAGATAGTGAGAACAGGAACACAAGGAGGGGGAGTGGGAGAGGGAGAAGCAGGCTTCCCACTGAGCAGGGAGCCCAATGTGGGGCTCGATCCCAGGACCCTGGGATCATGACCTGACCCAAAGGTAGATGCTTAATGACTGAGCCACCCAGGTACCCCAAGAGTGGGTTTCTTAGCTTCCTGTGTGGTGAGCCAAAACTTCTTAGATATGAATGAGCAGCTGGAATCAGGAGAAACAGAAACAAACTTTAAAATAATCCCTTCAACATCAGCAGTTTATGCAACAGAGGAAGTTTAAAAAAGCTTTGAGTGAAAAAAGCATATTTCTCTTTGTAGGCTCTTTCAAAGGTGTTAGTTGATTTTAACTGGTGATAAATTTTATGAAATACTCTTCCATGTTGGCTTTCAATATGGTACCATTTCAAATAGTTAAATACCATTTTATTAAATATTTAATATGTAAATATTAAACAACACACTAGTGCACAAGTAATGGGCCAAATAAGAAATCAAATGGCAAATCAAAATATGTCTTAAAAGAAAAAGGAAATACAATATTCCAAACCCTATAGAATGCAGCAGAAGCAGATGTTAGAGTGAAATTTATGCTATAAATGCTTGTATTAAGAAAAAAAGTTCAAATAAACAACTTAACATTACAAGGAACTAGAAAAGAAGAAACGTAGCTGAAATTTAGTAGAGGCAGGAAATAACAAAGAGAAATCAGAAATAAATAAAATAGAGACCAGAATAAGCAATAACATAACATTGAAAGTAATGACCTGTTTAAAAAGTTTGGTAATGCTTTAACTACATTAATTAAAGGAAAAAGAGAGAAGACTCAAAAACCAAAAGGAGAAATGGAAGAGAAAACAATACAACAGATCACCACGGAAATACATACTGTGATAGAAGCTATAAATAATTATATACTAACAAATCAAATAACTTAGAAAAAAAACCCAGATAGTTCCGAAAAATGTGCACGTTACCAAGATTGAATCATGAATCTTGAATCCAAGAAGTAGGAAATCTTCTTAGACCAATAACAGGAATGTAAGTTGAATTAGGAATCAAAAATTTCCCAGCAGAGAAAAGACCAAGACCACATGTTTCATTGGTGAATTCTACCAAACATTAAAAACAAACAATTAATGACAATCTTAGTCAAAATCTTACGAATAATGGAATAGAGGGAGCACATTCAAAATCATTCCATGGGGCCAGTATTACCCTTATACCAAAGCAGGATAAAAAACAATACTAGAACAAAAAAGTCTAGTTTGTCCCATATAAGTATTACTACTTGGACTTTCTTTTGACATCCATTTGTGTGATAAATGTTTCCCCAACCCCTCACTTTCAATCTGCAAGTGTCTTTAGGTCTAAAGTGAATCTCTTGTAGGCAGCATATAGATATATAGATGACTCTTGTTTTTTTTTTTTATCCATTCTGCCACCCTATGTCTTTTGATTTGAGCATTTAGTCTATTTAGATTCAAAGTTATTATTTATAGATATGTATTTATTGCCATTTTATTACTTGCTTTTCATTGTTTCTGGAGATTTTCTCTGATCCTTTCTTGTCTTTGACAAGACTCTCCTTGGTCTCTCCTTTGCACTCAAGGAGTCCCCTTTAATATTTCTTGTAGGGCTGGTTTAGTGGTCACGAACTCCTTTAGTTTTTGTTTATCTGGGAAACTATCTGTCCTTCTATTCTGAATGATAGACTTGGTGGATAGAATATTCTTGGCTGCAGATTTTTCCCATTCAGCACTTGGAATATATCATACCACTTTCTTCTGGCTTGCCAAGTTTCTGTTGAGAAACCTTCAGCTAGCCTTATGGATTTTCCCCTGTAAGTTAAAGACTTCTTTTGTCTTGCTGCTTTTAAGATTTTTTTTATCAGTATATTTTGCAAATTTAATTACCATATGTCTTGGTGTTGGCCTGCCTTTGTTGATTTTGATGGGCATTCATTGTGCCTCCTGGATCTGGACGTCTGTTGCCTTCCCAAGATTAAGGAAGTTTTCTGCTATTATTTCTTTTTTTTTTTTAAAGATTTTATTTATTTATTTGAGAGAGAGAATGAGAGAGAGAGAGCATGAGAGGAGAGAGGGTCAGAGGGAGAAGCAGACTCCCTGCCGAGCAGGGAGCCCGATGCGGGACTCGATCCCGGGACTCCAGGATCATGACCTGAGCCGAAGGCAGTCGCTTAACCGACTGAGCCACCCGGGCGCCCACTGCTATTATTTCTTGAGATAAATTTTCTGCCCCTCTTTCCTTCTCATCTTCTGGGACTCCTACAATATGAATGTTACTACTTTTGATGGAGTCACTGAGTTCCCTAAGTCTTTTCTCGTGTTGCATATTTTCATTCTTTCTTTTTTTTGTTCAGCTACATTATTGTCCATTATTTTATCTTCTACATCACTAATTCATTCTTCTGCTTTTTCCAGCCTGCTATTCACTGCATCAATCCTATTTCCAATCTTGTTTATTGAATTCTTCTTCTCTGATTGATTCTTCTTTTCCTTTTTTTTTTTTAAAGATTTTATTTATTTATTTATTTGAGAGAGAGAATGAGAGAGAGAGAGAGCACATGAGAGGAGGGAGGGTCAGAGGGAGAAGCAGACTCCCCGCCGAGCAGGGAGCCCGATGCGGGACTCGATCCCGGGACTCCAGGATCATGACCTGAGCTGAAGGCAGTCGCTTAACCAACTGAGCCACCCAGGCGCCCTCTTCTTTTCCTTTTTTAAAAAAAGATTTATTTATTTATTTGAGAGAGAGAGAGAGGAGGGGCAGAGGGAGAGGGAGAGAGAAACTTTTAGTAGACTCTTCACTGAACTCAAAGCCTGACGTGGAGCTCTATCTCCCGACCCTGAGATCATGACCTGAGCTGAAACCAAGAGTCGGATGCTTAACCAACTGAGCCACCCAGGCGCCCCTCTGATTCTTTTTTAACTCTTTTATCTCTGTTGTAAGGGTCTCACTGATGTCTTTTTTTCTTAAGCTCAGTGAGTATCATTATGATTGTTGCTTTAAATTCTCCATCAGTCATGTTACTTTTATCTTTCACTCAGATCTCTGGCCATGGTCTTTATCTTGTTCTTTTATTTGGGATAAATTCCTCTGTTTTGGCATTTTGGCTAAGTCTCTGCCTTATTCTGTGTGTTAGCTGCCTTTGATTTTATTTTCTGATGAGGTAATGGAAAGCATAACAACCATCAAAATTAATAAACGTCTGTAGAGAGAAATGTATGACTATCATATACATTCAATGCTGTTAGACTATTTCTTGCAAATGACAGTTGTCATGGCCACAAGAGACAGAAAAAATAGAGGAAAAACTGGTGTTTCATCAAAGATAGGCAAATTGACAGTTTCCAAAAAATCTGGAAGGGGAAATGAATATACATAAAGGTCATCAAATGTTAAGAAAACTACTTTGAAGTGTGTGGCCTTTTTTGTGGACAAATATGGTTACCATTTAGCAAGACTAGAAGAGATTGGGTTCATGTATAGTAAACAAAAATTCTAATGATAACTTTCTTCCAGAAAACACTGGAAACACATATCACACACTGAGATGCTTGGGTATGCTGGTGAAGTGCTTCCATTACTAGTTCTAGCTGACACATTTGGAATAACTCAACAGTTTACAAAGTATTTACCTTATGACTCCAAGTATATTAGGTTTCAGGAATGGGAAACAAGCCAACATCCTGAGATGAGAGTATGTGATATGATAAAAACTGAAATAAAAGACTTCTGTCATCTTTTATGCATATGAGGAATTACACAACGAAATGAAGAGATTCCAGGTATACTTCTTCAGTACCTCTCAAAGTGCTGTGAGGCATTTCATCAAATTATTTGGGCCTTAAAAGACCAAAGTGCTGATTATTCTGTGATAGTAATCACTATGTAACAATAAGAAATGTGGATCACATTAATCCAGGATTTGTTCTCTCTGGCATGACTTCGAATGAAGTGCCACGCATCACATTTCAGATGATAGATATTAGTGATAAAAGCCCAACAACACAAGTTTTGCAGAAGCTTTTATTAACTGTAAGGGGAGGGGGTGCCTGGGTGGCTCAGATGGTTAAGCGTCTGCCTTCGGCTCAGGTCGTGATCCCGGGGTCCTGGGATCGAGTCCCGCATCGGGCTCCCTGCTCAGTGCAGAGCCTGCTTCTCCCTCTCCCTCTGCCATTCCCCCTGCTGTGCTCTTCTCTCTAACTCTCTGTCAAATAAATAAATAAAACCTTTAAAAAAAAAAAAAACTGTAAGGGGAAAGATTATCCAAAACTCCCTACTGATCAGGGGAGAATACCTATTCCTGAAATCAGGCATACTTCCTTTGAGAGGCTTTACAATAGCAAACCTCACAAAGGCAACCAGAACTCTGAATTGTTTACTCTCTACACCTCAGATCCTACAGTGTAGTAGAGGTGACAGCTGATGGTGACATTTGTGGAAGCTGAGACTGATAAAATATGTGTTCACTCAGATTATTTTCCTGTGAAGACCTCCAGCTGCTATATTGGCGATCCTTTATATTGGGCTGATGACACAATGGAGAAACATAAATTACTGCACTGTGAACTTCAGTGGTCCAGAAACAGCCATAGGCAAGGATGTTAAAGAAGTGAAGATGGGTGATCACATTGCCACCTGTTTTCCTGTTGTGGCATCATCACAGGTCTTAATTCCTGACATCATGTGCTTTCACAGCAAGAAGTTTTCAGTATTTAGAAATGTACCATGTACACCATACTTTATAATAGCTTGGAAATTCTCACCCAGATATTACCAAATGCCAAATGTCTCTCCATGCTTGCTGTTATCTTCCCACAGCCAGGATCAGTTCTAGGTGAGGTGCTGACCTTAGCTGCTAAGGAAGTAGGCTGGGGGTAGGGCACTCTCCTCTCCCTCTTTGCTGCTCCATGGCAAAAGGTAGAATGCTGCCAGGCACTTATTTTTCTCCCCTCTCTAGGGGAACTCTTCAAAGAAACACTCACTGACTTTCCTCGCCTCTGAGATGCCATATTCCTATGGCCAAAGCCAGTATGAATTTTTATAGCAATTACTGCATAATGGTCACAATCATGTCCAGATCCACATTCAAAATCTTAGCCAGCTTTTACAGAAATCATGTCTGATAGCATCCAATAGATCTGTAATTGGTTAAAAGTAGTAAATATGAAAAATAATTTAAATTTAGCTCGCTCTCTTTTTCAATAAAATACACTGGCAAATCCTCTTCTGTCTTCATATTTCACACGTGTGGCCACCCTCCTTGCTGTGTTAGAAGTCAATGTTCCAGAATGTCAACTTTCACAAATACCTATGTGTAGAGCAAAGAGGAAACTTTTTAAAGTAAATGCGGTGCATGTTGTATCAAGGAGGCTCTCTGTCCTTGGATTTGAAACTGGGAAGTTTATTGTACAGAAAGGAAGTGGCTCTGTTGCAATTCTTTCATGACAAAATCCAACTTCTGAGCAGTTGAAAGAAATGCAATTTCTGGAAAGTTAGAATGAAGGAAGCAGGATTATCAGCTTTTGTTGTGATGTCGGTTTTCGTTCTGAGATGGAAAAGGCAATAAATGCAATAGGAAATATCTTCTCAAAGAATGAAATCAAAAGTGTATTACGTAGTGTTGGGGTCTTGGATGATGGGCCCCTTAGGGCTCTCAATGTGTCTCAGTTTGAGTAAGTGTTAAATCCCAAAGTATCTGGAAAGTAAATGTTCACCTTGCAACCAGAGGGCAGGAACTTAATTACTTTGTGTGCTGTTCATCTGTTTCTGCCTGTATTGGGAATGCAATGCAAGCCAACTATACTGCTGCTAAATCTTCACTAGATGTGTTCTGTCACTACCTGGGAAGTGTGGTCTCAGTGGACAATTAACTTGGGGAGCCTTGAATCTTGGATTGCTGCTAAGCAAACACCAACTTCAAAGTGTTTTAGCCACCAAAGGAGTACTTATTCTTCAACTACCAGAAATCCATGGGCACCTTGAAAAAAATGTTTAATACTGAATAATTCTCAACAAGCTATAATCAAATTTAATTTCAGGAAATTACAGGAAAACTTTCCCGAAATTCCATCTCTTAGAATTCATTTCCCAAAAGCTTTCCAAGATGAATTCAATTTTCTGGAAGATTCTTGCATGGCTTATCCTCATTATCCATCTCAGATATCAACAGATGAGTCACTTCTTTAGCTAGTACATTTGTGAATACGAACCTTGAAGACTTTACCATGTCCACATTGCTTACATCATTAGGCATTACCGGCTGTGACAGTTCAGAGTAAGCTCTTTCATGATCTAAAGTTTCAAATTCCTCTAATCAAGCTGCTTGATCCAGGAGCAGCTCTGCAAACCTTAAATTTTTTTCTGGAAGAACAATCAAATAAGACTTGAAATAGCAGAGAGTGACCACAGTCTGTAGATTTTTTTTCTAAATTCATGCATCATGATGAATCAGAGTGAAAATAGAAGTACCAGATTATAAACAGGATCCATCAAACTTGTGTTAATGTAACCAATGTTTTATGTATTTTTTTCCTGAAAATTTCAGACAACTTTTATTAATATTAAATTGATATTTTAAACTAACTTAACATTTAAATTTGAATGCTAGTAAACATTCCCTATAGTAACTCATTTAATTAGTGAAGGCTAAATCTAAAATTTTTAATTAAAATAAAAAATTAGTCTTTACTGACCAAAATGTACGATTTATTAGATTTAGCACTTTTCTAATCATTTGGTCATTGTTGATTCTTTATCTGAGTAATCTCTACAAAATTCCACTAAAAATAAATTAGTAGTCAGAATTTTTCCTAAATACCAAAAGATTATCTGAAGAATTTACTTAATTGGTTTCACATACAAAGGAAGGTAATTGGTTTACTTAGCAGAGATTCTCATCCCTATTGTTTTTTTCTTTAAATATTTTATTTACTTACTTTAGAGAGAGAAAGAGAGCACAAGTGGGAGAGGCAGAGGGAGAGGGAAAGAGAATCTCGAGCAGACTCTGCACTGAGCATGGAGCCCAAGGTGGAGCTCTGTCTTACGACCCTGAGATCACGACCTGAGCTGAAACCCAGTCGGCCGCTCAAACGACTGTGCCACCCAGGCGCCCCTCATCCCTATTGTTTTTATTGTCGGGCTAGTGTTCTTAGACAAATATGATGGTAAGTAATTAAACAATTAAAATAAATATATAGATTTTAAATTTAAATGAGGGAAAACTAATGGCTTACAAGAATACAAAGTTTTTAAAACACCACTGCCTAGGGATGCCAGCTGGCTCATTTGGTAGAGCATGCAACTTCTTGATCTTGGGGTCATAAGTTCAAGTCCCTCATGGGCATAGGGCCTACTTTTAAAAAAATTTTATAAATATGTAAATAAAATACCACTGCCTAATTCTAAAGCATTTTACTACTATGCTATACTACATTTAATACCAGTTAAGATCTCACTCTATGCCAAGCACTGCATTAAATTTTAGTAAATTTAACGAGAGCTATAAGTAATAACATGCTTCTATTTCATAAGTTTGTGTACATTTACTAGCCTTGAATTTTCTAGGGAATACTAAGCCAGTAGTAGTCCAGAGGCCCAAGGATATATTTAGGCTTCACTAGAATTAAGAATAGTCTCTCCATTACATGGAAACTATGGTCTGGCATGTATTTTGAAAATTCTTTTCCTTTGTGTTTTAATTTGTGAGGTTTTCTATTTTTTATAAAAAGAAATAGTTGGAATTCTGATGTGGATAAATTGATTTGTCTTTCCCTTTAACATTCTGCCTTTGGAGTCTTACTTAGTTTTCCCTATTCCTAACATTATACAAATATTTACAATATTTTTCTTATGCTATTTTTGAATTTCTACTTTCTTTCAAAAAAAATTTTTTTAAAGATTTTATTTATTTATTTGTCAGAGAATGAGAGAAAGAGAGAGAGCAAGCCAGCACGGGGAGCAGCAGGCAGAGGGAGAAGCAAGCTCCCTGCCAAGCAAGGAGCCCAATGTGGGGCTTGAACTCCCGACCCTGAGATCAAGACCTGAACTGAGATCAAGAGTTGGATGCTTAACTGAGCCACTCGGGGTGCTCCATTTACTTTTTATTTTTTTATACTACTTTTAGTTATTTTTAAGTGTCTCATAATCAATGTCTCTTGTCCAGAATCTAAAGTGTTTCTGCACAACCACTGTTCTGACAAATGATTCAACAAGTGATACAAAGACAAAAACAGGATTAAATCATGTTGATCGATTCTCAAACTGAGAACCAATCCTCTACAAACAAAACCTCACTTCAAGGGGAATCGACAATAGTGATGCGATGTGGACAATTCCTGTAGGTTTGGCAGAGAGGAATCAGATAGAGGTTACTAAGGGTGAAAGTTTTCTTTTCTTTTTCTTTGGTTATGGCGGAAAGTAACCACCAGAACTGGTTTTAAACCTGTCCAATTGATTAACGATAACTTTACATCAATGAACACATCATCTAAGACCTAGCAAATCAGTGGCAGCCCCAGGCGTCTGGAAGTCAGTAAATCAAAACAGATGTGTTCCAGTAGCTACACTTGCACAGCTAAAGGTCAATCAATCTCTAAATGCTCACTCTACTGTGAGTAGAACTTCACATATCCAAAACCCCATTGAAGATTAGTTTTCTGCTTTGCTCAGAGAGATGATTCCTAACTAGGATAGTTCTCTCCCTTGCTTTGCAAGCAATAAATTCAGCTTTTTGTTTACTCCCTTGACAGAGTGTTGGATGCAATGGGAGTGAACTTTTAGTCAAAGTATCTTCAACCTTAATGCTGCTGTCTTGAAGAATTGATGACTATTATGGGAGATGAAAATACAATGATTAACAGCTCTTCTCTGTCTTCTTCTTCCTAGTTCTCCTTTTCTTCCTTTAAAATTTTTTGGATGTAAAAATTATACCTTCAATTACAAAAAATAAATTGAGGAAAGGATAAAGAAGAAAACAAAGGTCCATTGCAAACCCCATCCTCATAAAGAACTACTGTCAATGTTTCAACATCCTTTTACTCTTTTCTAAACAATTGTCTCTCTTTTTAAAAAGATTTATTTATTTATTTGAGAGAGAGAAAGAGAGAGAGAGTGAGGTGGGGAAGGGGCCAAGAGAGAAGGAGAGAGAAACTCAAGCAGACGCCACACTGAGTGCAGAGCCCGACATGGCGCTTGATCTCTGGACCCTGAGGTCATGACCTGAGCTGAGACCAAGAGTCACACTCTAAACCAACTGAGCCACCCAGGTGCCCCTATGCAACTGTCTTTATATATTTATGTTTTTCTAGCTGTATTGAGGTGTAATAGACCAATTATCCATTTAGATGTTTTATTACAACAACCACCTTTGTCTGTTATTTTGTGAACTTATTTTTTATTATAAAATAATACTTCTAAAAAATAAGTTGTAATGGTTTTTTAGTATTCTGTGTTATGGATATGTAATTAATTCATTTAGTTAATGTATATTGACGATTGACTTTGTGGCTTGTTATAGTAGGTATTAGGAACAAAAGCATGAAGATCAACAAGATAAAGGACCTTGTAGGTGGATGGTGTGACCAGGTTTATATACAGTAAGCTAGGCACAGACAACAGGATGATTGCAGATTGTAATAACTGCTGTGACAAATAAGAAAACAATGTGATGCAACCGAGAGTAACTAATGTATGTTTATAGGCTACTTTCATTAGGAAAGACCAGAAGGAGGGGAGGAAGCCAGCCAGAGAAAGAGCCAAAGAGTCTGAGAAATAGTTTTCAAAATAAAAGGGGAAAGTGCAAAGATCTGAGGTAACAAAGAAATAGAAAAAAGAATCAAATACATGGATATATAGTAGAAGATGAAATTGGAAACTAGATCATACAGGGTGCTTTGTAGACTATCTTTAACAATTTGTATTGTAAGTATGATAGGATGTCATTGAAAGATTTTTTTTAAAGATTTTATTTATTTCTTTGAGAGACAGATAGCAAGAGCAGGAGCAGAGAGGAGAGGGAGAAGCGGGCTTCCCGCTGAGCAGGTAGCCCGATGCAGGGCTCCATCCCAGCACCCGGGGACCACGACCCGAGCCAAAGGCAGACACTTAACTGACTGAGCCACCCAGTCGCCCGTCATTGGAAGATTTTAAGCAATAGAGTGATACTATGTGAATTTATGTTTTTAAACTCTGCCTCTTGGAAAATTAAGGAGGCCAGAATGTAAATTGAAAGACCATTCGGAAGGCAGCTGTAATTTTCCAGGGAAGGTACGTAGATAGCTTGGACTAAGGTAGAGATAAGATATTTTTTGAGGTTTCAGTCAACTAGTCAGTGCTAGACTGGACTGGGAGGCCCAGGAAAGGGGTAATCAAGGATGACTCCTAGATTTGGGCTTGAACAGTTGAGTATGTAATGGTGTCATTTGCTGAGATGGGAACAAAGAGAAAGGAACATATTGAGGTGGGAAGGGGAGCAAAAAAGGGAATATTCCATTAGGGACATAGTAATCTTGAAATGCTCGATAGATATCCAGTTGGAAGTTTTGAGTAGACAGTTTGGTCCATGAGACCGGAACGTGGATGAAAGTCTGCCCCGGAAATATAAATCAGTGTAAGTATATGGTCTTTAAAGCTATGTAACTGGACAAAGTCACTCGCAGAGAGTTTGTATGGGGAAGAGGACCAGAACTGAGCTCTGAAGTACTGCAACCTTCATTGCTTCAGCAGTGAGGGAAGCCAGCCAAGGAGCCAGGGAGAAACTGTCCAAAAGGGAGGAGCACCCAGGACTATGTGAAGGCAGAAAGAAAGTGGGGTCCATATTGAATGCGGTTGAGGGCAAGAAAGTACCCATCGAATCTGGTAACCAGGAGGGCAAAAGCAGTGTCCGTGGCTTGGTGGGAAAAGTTGAGGAGGGTCTGAGAGATGAGGAAGAGGAGACAGTATGGCTGGAAGCAGGCCCCTGACACTCTCCTCTCCTTCAAGACCCTTGAGAAGAAGGAGCGCTGGTTTACCCGTGCAGTGCAGGGAAGGGAATTTCAAATTATTGCCTCAACTGCTTTTCTTACTAGGTGATGGGGAGATGGCTCACTTTTTTTTTTTTTTTTTTTTAACCCATACATTGATAAACATTGCCAAGTGTTGGTTCCAGGGATGGGGGCTGTGTACTTGCATATACGGGCATGTTTTTCATCATGCTAGGAGTTGATTTAGTTCGGTCAAACATTCTTTTAACTTTAAAATGTATCTTTATAGACTTCACCATGACAGTAAACATCCGTTTAATGCCTGCTCAGATTTCTTCTAGTACAGCTAGTGTTCTAAATTGAAAATGATCACAGCCCCATCTCGTGGACTTGTTTAGCTAGTGAAGGTGCAACTGTGGCGTGTTGTCTATTCTCCGCGACTCTCTCTGGAAGACAGTCAAGGCTTTTGTGAGCTTACTGGCTATCTGGTAAATGAATACAAAAACCAAATGTTTGGCCACTTAGCTTTATTTTTGTTTTGCTTATAATTTCAGAGATTCTATGTTAAACCACATAACTTTATGGGACAAATAGAGGCCACTGGGCTAGTGGGGATACAACTGGGAGATCCAGACTCATTCCAATGTCAGGAGGCTACAGCACTTCCTAGAAAGTGTCAGAATTATAATCATCCCTTGGCTTCTGGAGGTGAGAGTAGGAAGTGTGTTTCTTCCACGACATAGAGGCAGTTAGGCAGTTTTCTGATTGTGTAAATAATCGTAATTTTTATAGAAAAACTTTGGAGATTAAAATTCAAAAATAAAAGCCACTCATCATCCAATCACTTGAAGACAGTTGTTATTACCATTTTTGTGTATTCTGTTTCGGAGTGTAGGATTTTGATGCAGATTTTTAAAGCCATTGAGATCATTATATATAGAAAGAGAGCTTTGTATTTGGTTAAGGTTTGAAGGCTTTGGGGTTATGTAGGAAGCTACAGATAAGCAATCTATTTCTGTTTGTGTATCATGAACAAACTGATATTCAGACTGTGGCTTTTGCAGAGCCAGGCCATGAGGATTCATCTCCTTAGAAGTTTGCAGTGGTCTATTTTGTGCAGTGAGATTGTAATAATTTCTTTTTTCTTTCTAACTTCTCATGACCCCTGGCAAACACTTAAAGTCCTAGGCAACATGAGATTTTGACATTGGTGAGTCACTGTAATTTATGGCCACTTTGACCACAGGGAAGTAAGTGGTTGTTTTAGATGCTGGTCTTGAGCTAATGGTGGGTGGTCATGGTGCCTCGTAGGGGCTGGCTTTAGAATTTGTATGACTACAGTTTTATTTTGAGTGACACTGGTATTTAATAGCTTTCCAGGGTCTCTGCAGACAGTGGGCCATCAGGGCCTCAGGAACAAGTGCATCTGAGGCAAGGATTCACTCAAATGGACGAGAACATCTTGACTGGGGATAATTCTTTGCTGCTTTAACAATTTGATTTTTCAACCTGATCTGCAGGCCAAGAATTTAATGCAGCTAAGTCATATGTGTGAGCTTAATAACTAGCATGTAAGAGAGCTTTAAATTGTATGTGCAGGTGTGGGTTGGCTGCTCCCTTTTTATGCTTTTTTTTTTTTTAAAGATTTTATTTATTGATTTGACAGGACTCTGGGATTGTGACCTGAGCCTAAGGCAGATGCTTAACCGACTGAGCCACCCAGGTGCCCCTCTTTATGCTGTTTTGAATTGAATTCAGAGCCAAGGGAGGAATTTATGGAGGGGCTAAGCCATGGATATACATGGTTTATAAACAGTCTTTAAGAATCATTCCCCACTTTGATATACAGAGCCTGTAACATCTCAAACCCTAGGATGCACGGTCTCTTGAGTAGAAATGACAAAGGGATTTGTCCTCTGAGGCCTCTAGAGGAGCACTTCATCAAAAGCCCCTTTATTTCAGGAACTTGCTGAAAGTGGTTCTCCAGCTGAAACAGTTCTGGAGATGAACATTCCCTGGGAAGCTGGGTTCACAGCCCTAAGAAATTCCACAGCAAGTGGCAGCCGCCATAGTGGCTCCGGACCAAAAATACCAGTTCATGAGAGAGAGTGCAGGCTACGTCGCCAAGTCGGAGCCCACACCAATGCAGAAAAATGGCACTCAAGGGGAAGTCTAAACTTGAGTGAAAATGCTGAAAGGGAAGAGCTTCTCAGGATCTGATGCCTGGGACTGCTTCCATTGCAAATTTTAAGGAAAAAAAAAAAAGAGAGAGACAGGAATATCTCAAATGACAATCCCTGAGAAAAGAAATGAGTGAATCCCAGCCCCTCCTACACCCTGGTCCCACAAAAGTGGTCAATCTCATGGTGTCGAATTTAACCTCTTTTGAGAGGTTCTCCCAAGGGTTTTAAAAATTGAGATATAAAAAGACTCGTTTACAAAAGCCAGACTCTTAACTCTAGAGAACAATCAGATGGTTACCAGAGGGGAGTTGGGTGGGGGGTTGGGTGAAATAGGCAAAGGGGATTAAGAGCACACTTACAATGAGCACTGAGTAATGTATAGAAGTTTTGGATTACTATATTATACACCTGAAACTAATATAACACTATGTTAATTACACTGGAATTAAGATTCAAAAATGAAATGATTGAGATTAAAAATAAATGAATGAATAAATATTATATATATAAATAAAATTCATGGTTTAAAAGTGTACATATCAGTAGTTTTTGCATATTAACTATTACTATTACCTGTTTACCTTTAACTAAAACCACTAACAAATTCCAGAATAGGGGCGCCTGGGTGGCTCAGTCGTTCAGTATCTGCCTTCGGCTCAGGTCATGATCCCAGTATCCTGGGATCGAGCCCCGCATTGGGCTCCCTGCTCTGCGGGAAGCCTGCTTCTCCCTCTCCCGCTCCCCCTGCTTGTGTTCCCTCTCTTGCTGTCTCTCTCTCTGTCAAAAAATAAAGGGAAATCTTAAAAAAAAAAAGAATATTGTCCAGAATATTTTCATCACACCAAAAAGAAACCCCACACCTATTAGCAGTCAATCACAATTCTCTCTCCCACCCCCTGGCAACCATAAATCTGCTTTTTATCTCTACCGATTTGCCTATTCTGGACATTTTATATAAATGGAATCATACAGTGTGTAGCCTTTGTGACTGACTTTCACTTTAGCATATTTTCAAGGTTCATCCATATCATAGCATGTAGCAACTCCCATTCGTTTTGACAGCTGAATAGTTTTTCATTGCATGGATATACCACATTTGTTTATCCATTCATCAGTTGATGGCATTGGATTATTTACATTTTCCCCCTTAGATTTTATTTATTCATTTGAGACAGAGAGATACACAGAGAGAGAACACGAGCAGGGGCAGAGGCAGAAAACAGGTTCCCTCCTGAGCTAGGAGCCCAATGCAAGCCTCGATCCCAGGACCCCAGGATCATGACCTGAGCCGAAGGCAGACGCTTAACCATCTGAGCCACCCAGGCGCCCCGAGTGTTTACAATTTTTTTAAGAGATTTATTTACTTATTTGAAAGAGAGAGAGCGTGGTGGGGAGGGTCAGTTGGAGAGGGAGAAGGGAGAGAAGCAGACTCCCTGCTGAGCGCATAGCCTAGTGGAGCTCAATCTAGTGACCCTGAGACCAGGACCTTAGCTGAAAGCAAGAGTTGGGTACTCAACTGACTCAGCTACCCAGGCACCCCTGGATTGTTTACATTTTTTTTGGCTGTTAGGCATAATGCTATGAACATTCTTGTGCAATCCTAATTGGTTTTTAGGGTCATGTTCATGGACCCCAGACAAGCAACATAGGTTGACTAGTAAAGTTGAAAGAAATATTTTTCAGATACTTTTGAGGTTCTATTATGGCTTTTGACAACACTAAGTGCTGAGATTTGGAACATAATTATCTTTGGGATAACTATACTAAGATTTGGGGATTGCCTTATTTTTTTGAATGTGTAGGTGTGACAAACAATTGCTGTGTAATTTTGCATGCTTTAGATCCTTCACAGTGAGCCTGCTGAACTGTGTAGCAGGGAACAAACACAATTTCTGAAGTCCTGAACTGCTGCCACTCTAGAGAAAGACAGTCCAGGCTTCAGCTGCTTAAAGAATGCAGACATGGAAAATTCATCCAGCTGAAATTGAGCAGAGTGAGAATTTGGGGAGAATGATTTTAGATTTTAAACTGAGATTTGAGACTTTAATTTCTTGGATTCATAATGCCCAGGGACAGCAGGATTTTTTCATGCATTAGCCCTTTGGGACTGTAACTAAACGATTTTGGATTTTAATTTTTTAACATTTTTTAAAAAAGATTTTATTTATTTATTTGACAAAGGGAGACACAGTGAGAACAGGAACACAAGCAGGGGGAGTGGGAGAGGGAGAAGCAGGCTTCCTGCGGAGCAGGGAGCCCGATGTGTGTCTCGATTCCAGGACCCCGGGATCATGAGCTGAGCCGAAGGCAGATGCTTAACGACTGAGACACCCAGGTTCCCCTAATTTTTTTAATTTTTTAAGATGTCTATCTTTTAATTATATTGCTGGGAAATTAATAATGGGAGGAGGGTTTATTTAATTTTGGAGTATCATGATATGTTGACATATGATTTTTGGAATATTTTAATTTAATTTGGAATATTTGATTTAATTCTAATATTTTAATGTTGTTATTTTAATCTCTTGCAGAAACTCTGAGAGGCTGTTGGACAATATAGCTGGGCAAAATTTGGAATAGGAAATAGAACAGAAGTGAACGTGCATCTTTAAATTCATACATGGCCATTGAGGTCATTCAATTAATATACCATTCTGTCCCACTTCAGAGCCTAGAGCAAAATCTAATTCTTTTAGCAGTAAGAAAGGTCCCAGAACGTCTCAGAAAGATCCACAAAAGAGAATGGAAGGGCAGTTATTTTCTTACAACAAATATTTTCTTCACTATGATAAATGTGTATTAGTTCTATGCTAATAATGCCTCATGGAGTAATTTTTAGACAATATCTAAAAAAATGACCAGAGACCTACATTTAGAATAAAATTAAAAAAAAATGGAGCACAAGATAACTCTTCTGTTCAAAAGTAAAGGAAAAGTACAAGAAATGATGATTGTATTATCAGTTACTCTTCCATCTGGGAGATGGAAAATTTCTTTTGCCATAGATTTTTTAAGTAGCTAGATTACAGACACATTCAAATGTGAAAAAAATAGTCCTGGATTTTCCTCTCTTAGTTGAATCACTGCTACTTCCACAGCCAGGAGTGTAAAAATGGTGATTGGACTTTGGCCCTTCAGCGTTTTCTCCTTGGGCTAAAGTGGAAGATAAATTTGGCGGCTCTTCCAAGGGTAGGCCTTGAACCCTTTCCTGCCAGCAGGGAAAGAGGCTGGAAACCTCCTAGGCTCTTTCTACCCCTGACCTGCTGGCACTGTGGGGTCTTCCAGAATTTCCCCACTTGCTGCTACTTCGCATACTCTTCTCTGGAAAGGTAGTCACTTTTCCATTCCTGGCCTTTGGTGCCAGATTGTGGTATAAGATTGGACCTGTTTCTGTTTGTTTGTTTCATCGTGGAAGTTATATCATGGAAGACCTGTTTCTCACTGTTTTTACTTTTTAAGTTCATGTCATTCACTTTCAAGAGTGATTTCAAAAGGGATTTCAAGAAGGGTGCCTGGGTGGCTTAGTTGGTTAAGCATCTGACTCTTGATTTCGGCTCAGATCGTGAGCTCATGGATCGTGATCTCATGGGTTGTGGGACTGAGCCACACGTCAGGCTCCAAGCGCAGTGGGGAGTCTGCTTGAGATTCTCTCCTTCCCTCTCCCTCTGCCCTTCCTCCTGCTTACTCTCTCTCTCTCTAAATTAAATAAATAAATCTTTAAAAAAAAGAGAAATTTCAAAAATTTGTGCTTATATGGCCATTTTATTCCAACTTTAGACTATTTAGAAATCTTTCAGCCTCTCTTAAAAAAAAGTCTGGCATATTTGTTTAGTTAATACATGGACACCATGCCAGGCTCTGATGAAGAATGCTATTTTTATTAAAAGCCATCTCTGGAATTTTGAAGTTAAAGAAAAATTCTGTGAAAAATCCCACCTAGTCATCTAATTTTAGTAGTGTTAGGAAGTTTACCTATTTTTTTTTTCTTTTTGAAAGATGATTGAATACAATATTGCACAATCAGACCTTCACATTCTACCAGGCATATGGTGAGTGTTCAACAAATGTTGGCATTTACCATTACTACTCTTTAATTTGCTCAGCCACAGACGATCACCACACAACAGTTTTACCCTGTGCTTATGTAATATCTTCTTGCTCTCCTTCTCTCTCCCCTCACTGGCTCTTTCACTCTTCAATTTTTTTCTTTCTCTTCTTGCTGTGGTCAACTCCACAATCATCCTCAAAGTCCACTACTATTTCTATTCTCATTATTCCTATCAATAATTCCACCAGGCAAGTAGTGCAAATTTGTATATTTACAAATTTCTTTTTTTTTAAAAACAAGATTTTATTTATTTGAGAGAAAGAGAGTACATGAACGGTGGGGGGAGGGAGGGGAAGAAGGAGAGGGAGAGGGAGAAGCAGGCTCCTGGCTGAGCAGGGAGCCCAATGTGGAGCTAGATCCAAGGACCCTGAGATAATGACCTGAGCTGAAGGCAGATGCTTAACTGACTGAGCCACCCAGGCACCCCTGTATATTTACTTTGTAGTCCTATAAAGTACCAATGTGTTTCTTATTGAGGTATATTATTAAATTTAAACAAACTATTTAAATTACTATATCAACTTACACTAGGAGGTCCTATATGCTAATATAAATGCATACCACCCAAATATTATCGCTCATTGGGAGATCCCTTTAGTCTTCATGGACTGATGTGTCCATGGATGTATCAGATTGCATTTATAATGCAGAAGAAGGCCTGCTTCTGCTTTCCATGGCACCATTTTATATTCAAAGTAAGGATGCATGTTAGTTAGCTCATGGCATTTTCTTTCAGTTTAGTCTATAAGATGTGGACATTTGGGATGACATTTTGGCTCATGCTCATCATATTTCTTTGGTCAGTCCAGACATTCCTGGGAAGGATTTTAACACTTCTTTTTATAGCACTATGTTTTCTGGAAGTCAAGCTGTACTTTCATGGACTCTTAAAAATCAAGTCACATGTTGTTTCTAGTGCTTGGAACTATCTCTCAAAGACATTTGCTGATTACCATGTTAATGCCTAAAAAATGTTTTAAATCTTTTTTCCATGAATGCATTATCTTAGTATTCAGAATTGAGATCTGTCTCTGATTCAAAAATCAAAGTATAATCATGGAAACTATTTTTTCAGGAAATTAGATTTTCCTGGCTGAGATTGCAATGAGTCTGATTGTCAAGGAAAACTCTCCACATGAAAATATTCTAAAGGAGGAATAAAGAGGCTTTATCTGGGAATTTCAGAACACGGAGGGAAATGATTGTTTAAGGTGGGCCTGGTTTTGGCAATGATTCTTTAATATATTGAAAAACGTGAGATAAAATTTTTATTTTTACTTCTTCATAACCACAAGATGGCACCAGTTTCCCATTTTTAAAAGTGTGACACTACTGTTTTTCATTTTTTTACATTTTTTTTCAAGATTACAAGCTGTTGGGTGACGTTTGGTTATAACTTTCCTTCACATACAGGCTCATAGACTGTAAGACTAGACTTACTGCATTAACTAAGAATTTGTAGGTGGAATAAGGTTTATAATATGCATTGCTTGTAATAAAGCTTCAATGTGGAGGGAGTGACTAATGAATAAGGTGGAATATTGCAGTAATTTTGCTCACAAATGTGAAATTACAGAGTAAGTTTCAAACTCAAACCCTCATACTGGCAATTTTATGAGCATTTTCTCATACAAACTCATATAAATGAGTATAAGCCAGCAACTAAAAAGCAATAAGTACTAGAAATCTATTTACATGCTTTGGGATCTGGCTATATATATGTCTTGTCTTCGTTACCAGAATTGTAACGCATTTATGAGTTTGGATGGCCAAGGCCAAGAATCAAAGCAGATTGTATCTAATTGCTTCCTGCTAGTTTTTCTAGATTATCCTATAAATAAAATTCAGATTTCTCAAAATGACTACAAAATAGATTTTGGCTAAACATTCCATGATCACATTTTTTTGATGTTGCCTTTAAAGCAACTTGAAGTTGTGACATCCTTGTGACACTCTAAGCCCTGGTGAGTTTGGGATCGGGCCCAGGAATGATGAGATGGCATTGATGAAGCCTGTCTGTTTTAATTGTTTTCCACATTAGTTTACAAGTGTTAGAACTGTTCCAAAGGACTTAAGGCAGAGATGAAATTTTCTCATTCAACTGAAAAGTCCCCAGATAGCCTGGCTTCCAGAACAATTGGATTCTGGGCTCAAACATCATTAGGGCTTGATATCTGACCCCCGGCCCCTGCCTCGCACTGGGCTGGTTTATATGCAAGCTTCCTGTCACGGCCCCCTGGAACTTCTAGGCTCTCTCTTTGTGGCAAGATGACTAAGGCAGTTCTAGACCCAGAAGAGTTCAAGATTCAAGTCTAGTGAACACAAGCCCTTTATTTAGAGATCTGGGAATCACTCATATGTCCACTCACCAACCAAACTCCAAGGGCAGGGGAATGTGATGTGCTGATTGTTGTGGACCTGAGACATCTGGTCCACCATTGGACCAGTGTATGTGGACTAGACTGAGGAAGGAGTAACCTCCAGGTTGAAATATGGGGCTGTTTTGAGAATGGGTGAGGTGACAGGATCTTACTCTAGAAGAATCTTCCACAGCTCTGCGCCTAAGGAAAAACAGTACTGGGTGCAGAGGAGATCTCTATGCTTCTGAAAATATTTTTTGAATGAGTATTTTCGAAGCTTTGGAAAATGCCAAAGCTAAAAGACATGTGGGTCATACACTTGCATTCTTGCATTCGTAGTGCACACACTGATAAAACTAAGTAGGCAGGGTTTTCTTTGGTGTCCCTCAGATATCTTTTTCTTACCTATTATCACTGTGGAGGTCACAGTTCTCCAGGATTTCTGCATTCCTGTGTGTTCCAAAACTTTTTTACATCCTGCTAAAAAAACTCACGTTTCCTAAATAACATTCTATGTTTGTTATAATTTAGGTGCTAGATATTACCTCCTGGCTTTGAATGCCTTAATTCAAAGAATGACCAATAATATTGATTAATATTTTTAAATTTAATTTAATTTTATCGTGTTATCTTAGTTACCATATAATACATCATTAGTTTTAGATATAGTGTTCCATGATTCATTGTTTGCGTATAACACCCAGTGCTCCATGCAGTACGTGCCCTCCTTAATACCCATCACCAGGCTAACCCATTCCCCACCCCCCTCCCCTCTAAAACCCTCAGTCTGTTTCTCGGAGTCCATAGTCTTTCATGGTTCGTCTCCCCCTCCGATTTCCCCCCTTCATTTTTCCCTTCCTTCTCCTAATGTCCTCCTTGCTATTCCTTATGTGCCACAAATAAGTGAAACCATATGATAATTGACTTTCTCTGCTTGACTTATTTCCCTTAGCATAATCTCTTCCAGTCCCATCCATGTGGATGTAAAAGTTGGGTATTCATCCTTTCTGATGGCTGAGTAGTATTTCATTGTATATATGGACCACATCTTCTTTATCCATCCATCTGTTGAAGGCCATATCAGCTCTTTCCACAGCTTGGCTATTGCGGACATTGCTGCTATGAACATTGGGGTGCATATGGCCCTTCTTTTCACTACGTCTGTGTCTTTGGGGTAAATACCCAGTAGTGCAATTGCTGGGTCATAGGGTAGCTCTATTTTTAATTTTTTGAGGAACCTCCATACTGTTTTCCAAAGTGGCTGTACCAACTTGCATTCCCACCAACAGTGTAAGAGGGTTCCCTTTCTCCACAACATCTCCATATTTGTTGTTTCTTGCCTTGTCAATTTTTGCCCTTCTAACTGGTGTAAGGTGGTATCTCAATGTGGTTTTGATTTGAATTTCCCTGATGGCTAATGATGATGGACATTTTTCATGTGTCTGTTAGCCATTCATATGTCTTCTTTTGAACAGTGTCTGTTCATGTCTTCTGCCCATTTTTTGGACTTGAATATTTGTTTTTTGGATGTTGAGTTTGAGAAGTTCTTTATAGATCTTGGAAATCAGACCTTTGTCTGTAGTGTCGTTTGCAAATATCTTCTCCCATTCTGTGGGTTGCCTTTGTTTTGTTGACTGTTTCCTTTGCTGTGCAGAAGCTTTTTATCTTGATGAAGTCCCAAAAGTTCATTTTGGCTTTTGCTTCACTAGCCTTTGGGGTTGTAGCTTGAAAGAAGTTGCTGTGGCCGATGTCGAAGAGGTTACTGCCTATGTTCTCCTCTAGGGTATTGATGGATTCCTATCTCACATTGAGGTCTTTCAACCATTTTGAGTTTATCTTAATTAATTCTGTGATGCCTGTGTGACTCATTATGTTGTGAACTTGTTAAATACGTGGAATGTGTTTTGTTCATCTCTATGACTGATGCTTAGCTCTCAATATATGTTGGTAAAATGAATGAAGGCATAAAAAGATTTGAAACTTAAGGTGGATGGTTACCAGCCATCTGTGCTTTTCAGAGCTTGTAAACATTTGCCTCTTCTGACAAAGAATCCCTGATCTACCTGCCTAATTATAGATTGTAATTATTTTGTCCATTTTTTAGAGGTAGCTGGGGACAATATTAGCTGTTTACTACACTTTCAAAGTAATTTGGCACAGAATAGTATATGATCTCTGTTTTCTTCTTTCTGGATTAGAGTACTAAATAATAGCTCATGCCAGGGAAAGAGAAATGTAATTAACTGGGATTACTATTAAATGTGGGTATTTAAGTGGTTCAGTCCTGGTAAAGACAGTAGAGGGCTACTCCAGTGAAATGTGATTGGTTCTAAAGTAAGTAGGATTGGATTAATGAGAAGGTGTCTGAACGTATCTAATTGAGAATAATAAGTGATATCAGATATAGTCTATAATTTACCCAAAGGGTTTAGAGAGGGGATATGTTGCCCAAATATATACAAGGGCCATATCATTTTTAAGTTATATTTCCCTTAGCATACGAATGTTTTGATCCGCTTACATGTGTGTATAATAGAATAAACAAATGCTGTAAAGGCCAACGCTACAGCATATGGAAGCCTCCTTTGTTACAGGGGTGTGATTTAAATGGTTGGAATCTCAACAGGAGGGAAAGGAGTGTCTCTGGGGGTTTTGCAAGTGAAAAAGGCATTGGGCAACTTAAATTGAGTCAGATGTAAAGAGAAGAGAAGTCAGAGGTAAAGTGGTCTTGGCCAGGAGTTCCCTGTCTGGTCCAAGAGTATGAGTTGGCAGAGAATATAGGCTAGGATGAGAAAGAGGGTAAGAATGGCAGCTGTGCTGAGCGTCGAACTCTCCTACAAATGATATTTTGAAGTGAGGGAAGTACTGAGGGTGTGTTTGAGGAAGGAGACGGAAGAGATCAGAGAAGGAGAAGCATGCCTAAGGCAGAAGCAAAAAGTAGAAGGCAATTCCACCCACTTCTCAGCTCTGACCTAACTCTGTTAACATATTCTGGTTTGGCAAACTGTCCTGGGCCTACAGAAGACAAATGAAGGGAACCGCTGGGGAACCAGCCACCTTCTAAATGCTGTTGTAAGGTTGTTGTCTAGCTGTAGTTCTAAGACCTTCCTCTCCTCACCCTCCCTTCATCGCCTGTTTTCCTCCTCTTCATCAGTCCAATCCCTTTGGGTTATAAGTAATGGAAACCCAGTGCAAAGTAGCTTAAGCAAAAGGGAGTTTATCAACGCCTAAGACTTAAAAGTTCAGGGTTTGAATGACTCCAAACAGCTGCATATAGATGCTCCACTGTTGCCTCTTTCTATTTTTATTTTTTCTGTTGTCTTCATTCTCCCTCACATCTGTCCAGGGTGCCGGGAAGATTGTCCCAGCAGCATTAGACTTTCATGATTTTCATAGCTCAGTCTCAGAAGCCATTCGTCTCTTTCCCAGTATTCCTACAAAGGACCCTCATTGGTTGGTCTGGGTTGTGTGCCCACCTGGCTGACCACTGCGTAAGAATTATAGGGACCACACAAGGAGCAATACTCAAAAGAAAATGTTTATGGAAAGATTTTAAATGTAACCCATGTCCATTATATCTTCCTAGGAAACTGTCAGGACTGTAACACGGCCCCAGGCCAATGTTCCCAATGCAGTAAGAACTAATCTACTAAATACAGTGAAAATGCACAGTTTGTAATTACGCATAAGGACTAGATCTAAGTTTGGATCTAAGTTTGGAGATCTTCAACCTAGGAGGAAAAACTCATGGAGAGAATTACAGGTTTGACCTGTTGTTACCCTCTAGTATTTCTTGTTCTTTTTAGCCATTTACTTCCATGGGTAAGCATAACGGTGGGCAGGTTGACTTGAGAAGAATTTCTGGTCTCAGAGTCTCCCGACCTAAAATCAATTGCGTTCCCTCTCCCTCCTCCATCCCTCCCTCTGCACCTCCCCCACCCCATCACCAAATGTGACTGGATTTCCCTTGACCCACTGTACGTAGGACTTGCTCAGAATCCTGAAATGGGACATTCAACAGAAATCTTGGGACTGAAATCTTTGTGTTCAAAGTGGGGATTGGGGATGCTTCCTTATACTGACATGTGGTCATATAATTGTGCCAATAATGAAAGCTCTAGATGTAGCTACTTTCATTAACTTCCATTTCACAGAGGTAACAAGCGTTCCGTTGTGAGTGCCTGGGAAGATGTCTCTTGCCAAATCTGGAGAAGAATATATGAAGGGAAGAGTTCTTCTGGGTAAACCTTCTTGGTACGAGTTATCAGAAGCTTTTGTAGAGCTCAACAGCATACTGCAAAGTTTAATTATATACTCATATATTTTAGGCTCTCTAAGTTTATTTGATAAAGGTTCAACCCATTATATTAACATAATGACTGTGCTTTTCTTGTGGAAAACTTGGAAACAGACTAATAAAATATCTCCCCTGCTATGAAAACTAGATGGCTTTAGTTTGAGAGAATTGAATGTGGTTCATCGCAGTCTCACACTGATAATTTCTACACTATTTTGGACAGCATTCTCAGAGCATTTAACATTTACTTTGACGGCAAAGCTGTGGAAAGAAAGGTTCTGACTGAGTGGTTATGAACCAAAAATCAGGTAAGAAGTTTGACTTTTAGGCATAATTTCCACCCTGTTAATCCTCCTATGGCTCTTTAGGAAATGAGATAGAGAATAATCCATTCTTAGTGGGCCGAAGAGGCTCAACATCTGAAAAGTTAGCACGTATATTGGAAGTTAAATTTCCATTTCATACAATTAGAAAATAAGACAGACTATTCCAGAAACAACTATGGACGTTAGGAAAAGGAATATTTCTTAAAGAACATGCACCTGTAAATCAGAGAAGATGTTATCCTAACATTATTTGAAGTTTCAACAACTCAACATTGGTACAATTAATGATGGCAGCCCCTCCGGTGCAGCGTTCTCTCACGCAGGTGCTCTGCACACCACGTGAATAGTCACTCTCAGTGTCATAACTTCCATCTTGCCATCATCCGTCACCTCACCTCCAGAGGCAGAAATGACAGCATTTCACCTTCTGACCACAGCCTTCCCTTGTTCCAGATCACGTGGTCGTCACTTTCCACTACTTTGAACCTCACTGGCACAGACAGGTTCCTCACGCTCTGCTCCTCCCAGTACCCTGGGCCTCTACTCTTACCATTCCCAGCTTAGATTTCTCTTTCCTCAATGGCCAGTCCCCCCACTTGTATTTCAAATTCCATCTTCCCGTTTTTTGTCCAGTTCTTTACTACACTATTAATAACCCCTTCTCTGTCTTGTAACTTCATTCTACTTCTCACTGAATCCTCCTGTTAGCTTTTAAATATATTAAAGACTCTCCCATTAAAATAACTAGAGTTGGTTCTCATACACTGCTTCAGCTACCCTTCTGTATCTCTCTCCTCCACCCTCAGACTCCTTCAGAGAAGACTTGGAGTCACAGCATCCACTTCCTCACCTCCCACTTACTGCCCAGTCCATTCCTATGCAGCCTCTGGCTCGACAGAGGTATTCTCAACACCTTTCACTGAAGTCACCAGTTTTGCGCTTCCACATATAGGTGAGATCATGCAGTATTTGTTTTTCTCTGTCTGGCTATTTCACTTAGCACAGTGCCCTCAAGGGCCATCCGTGTCATGGCAATGGGAAAGATTTCCTTCCTTTTTACAGCTGAATAACTTCCCACATTCTATATATATAGTGGATATCTATATCTATATATCACATCTTCTTTATCCATTCATCCATTAATGAACACTTAGGTTGTATCCATAGCTCAGCTATTATAAATAATCCTTCAGTGAACATGGGGATGCATCTATCTTTTCAAGTTGCTGCTTTTGTTTCCTTTGGATAAATACCCAGAAGTGGAATTGCTGAATCATATGGTAGTTCCATTTTTAACTTCTTGAGGAACCTGCACACTGTTTTCCACAGTGGCTGCACCCATGTACATTCCCGCCAACGGTGTACAAGGGTGCCCTTTTCTCCATGTCCTCACCAACACTTGTTATCTCTTGTCTTCTTTTTAATAGCGGTTCTGACAGATGTGACGTGATATCTCACTGTGGCTTTGATCTGCATTTCCTTGATGATGAGTGATGTTGAACATCTTTTCAAGTAGCTGTTGGCCACCTGTATGTCTTCTTTGGAAAAATGTCTATTCAGAGCCTCTACTCATTTTAAGATCAGACCGTGTTTTGTTTTGTTTTGCTATTGAGTTGTATGAGACCTTCGTGTATTTTGGATAGCCCCTCCATCCCAAGTCCTATTTCCCCGTTCCCTTTGCATTGACTGGTACCACCATGCATTTGGACATGCTAGTCTATCTCTCATCCTATCTACCACTGGATTCTGACATCTTTACCTCTGGAGCATCTTTTGAATTCTTCTATCAGTTTCTACCATAGTCTAGACACAATTTTTTACGTGGTATATTGCATTATTGGCCTTAAAAGTGACCTTCTTGTATGCAATCTGACCTTCACCCTGGCAGAATATGAATCTGATGATACCACCCCTTGGACAAGACACTTCAGAAATTCCCCTTTCTATTTAGGATAAAGACTCCATTTCTAAACATAAGTCACCTGTGCCGGTATGATCTGGCCCCTCCCTTAAACTCTGACTTTCTCCTGCACCACCTCCCTCACTCATCTATGCTCTAACCTCTCTGGCCATGCTCTCTCTTGCCACAGAACATTCTCACATGAGGCTCCTTCTATCTGGATTACTCTTTTGCCCCTCCACTACTTACCAAGTTGGCTCCTATCTTCCCACAAGATAAGCTCCAGGTTTACCTCCTCGAGTGTGCCTTTGTGGACCCCCCTTGCATGTATTTCTTGGCACTTATCAGTGATAATTTTACATTTGCTTCTATTATTATTGTTAGCCAACAGTGCCTGTCTTCCCTACGGGACTCAAGCTCCACAAGGTAATGAATTATGTTGTTTTTGCCAATCATTATTACCATATAGTCCCAGGAAAGAGAATGTAATAGGAGCTCAATAAATATTTGTTAGATGAAAGATTGCTTAGATTGCTTTACAACGTATTTTTCTATCTAAAAAAAAGCAGTGTGTGATTACTGTTAGGTTTGTGCCGTCTTGAGAGTTGTCTTGAAGTGGCCAGCAGAAACTTTGATGGCATACACGAAAGGGAGCGTATGTAGCAGGCCACTGTGTGTGTTCTTTCAGAGTAGGTTGTGGATATAATCCCCCAATTTCTCAGAAGAAATGAATTGTGGCTCCTACCTTATTTCCTCTCTAGTCACATAAAAAGCAGACTAAATGGAATCAGTTAATTTAGCACCGTTTCAAGTGAAGTTTCACACTATTCCTGGGATGGGATAGCATTATAGGATAGTTGACATGATCTAAGATCGGCCGTGGACAATTGCAGTTGGTGTTCTTCCCTACACGTTGGAAAGCATTTTGAAGTTTCAAGAAGTGTTACCAGAAAAAAAGATCTTGTTTGCATACCTAAAAGCTGTTCCTACCTTTTCTCCAGCTGTAGAGCCTTTATTGCAATCCAGTGTGTAGCCCCAACTCATGTGACTTGAGAAAGACACACTATCCAGGCCCCAGCAATAAATTCTAATTGATCTAAGCCAGTCGTTGTGATCCAGTATCCTTGTCAGTTATTGAATCTGATGTGGGCATGCCACCGTATTTCTGCCCAGTGAGATGTGAGAAGCCTTCGGGTTCTTGGAGAAAAGGCTCTTCTCTTATTATCAGAGGCACACGGATGAAAGGTCCCTCTCCTTCTGCTCAGTGCTGTTGTGTCTGAATGGGGTCCTGAGAAGGCTGCAGCCAGCTTGTGACAATGGGAACTAGTCTGCAGATGAGAGACATACTGAGCATGGCAGAGAAGAAAGATAGAAAGCTCTGGGCCACAGGCTAGTTCTCCTCACTGATATGGCTGGGTAGGCATGCGCAATTTGCCGGACACACACACACGCACATGTTTGTACGTGTGCAACAAAGAATTTGGCAAAACATCATGTGCTTCAGTTTCCTTCTGCTGTTGCATGCATATACGTATAGAGTATACCCATCACAGGACAGAATCTTATAGGGCTATGTTTCAGGAATGAAACTGAAAATTAACCACTTCCATCAATTTCATTAAAGGTGAAAGAAAAATTGTGGTATGGCAAACACTGAAAAATTTCCCAGCCTCTCATGGTTTCTTCCACTTTTAAGAGCTTGGAGATTACATTGGCCCCACTTGGATAACCCAGGACACTCTCCCTGTCTTGAGGTCAGCTGGTTAGCAATCTTAATTCCATCTGCAACCTTAAGTCTCTTTCTGTATGCAACAAAGCCTAGTCACGAGTTCTGGGCATTAGGACGCAGAGGTATTTGGGTGTCACTCACATCCTTGCTCTCTTAGTATGTCTTCCACTTTAAGTTCATTCAAAAAATTATCCATTTGGTGAACATTTGAGCCCTTGCTATGGAAATGGAAATGAGAGGTGGTCCCTGCAATTAAGGAGGTGATGATTTAGCAATGTATTTCTCATAAAATGTTTTAATTTGTAGCATTCGATTTAATGGTAAGGGAGATATTGTTCTAAATAGTCTAGATATCCTGTCCCAGATACTCTAGATGTATGTGTGTATGTGTGTTTTTCATTTTCTAGCTGAGTAACAGGAAGTTTACTGAGGTAAAGCTACTCTTACCCAGGAGTGCAGTTGGGAAGACACGGAGACAGTGTGTGAATGGTGATGTTCTTGCTTGTCCAATGGTTTTTCCTCTGTATCAGTGAATGCTTTATGTATGAAGAATTCCGGTCTCGTTTTTGTTTTACGATAACTTCCAGAAGTGTAAAGCAAAAAGGGAATGTGGCTTTCCCTGTTTTCACAGAATTTCAGCTGAGAACAGTGGGTGATAGAATCCTCATTGCATCCATAAAGTGCAGGGACGGTAATTTCCAACAGTCTAAAAAGAATAAAGATTTCTTGAAGTTTTCTTTGACATACATCAGGAATACATACGTATGTGAGTGCATGTGAGCCTGTGAGTGGCTTTTCCTCTCTCCTCCTGGTGGAGAGACTCTTGCATGACTCTTGCCTTAAGAATTCTAAAGGCCGGAGTTTGGCAGGAGTTAATCCATCAGCGCCGCAAAGAGGAAGGGCAGCAGAAAAACATGCCATTTGGGAAGGAAGGGTATGTGATTTCATGGGCTGGAGGATATTGCACAGACGAACGAGCTGTGCTTGAGTGAACAGACGGGTCCCTCTCTGGAGGGCAGGGGACCTCACCAGGAGTTTGTGTGGTGGGAACCACAAAGGGGATTTTAAAAGAAGTCAGCTGCAAGAGCATCTGCGTTGGGGGATGCAAAAACTCCACCAAGGAGACCCAAGACAAAACCTGCCTTAACAGAGTGAACAACAGCTATTTTAGAGGAACGACAGTGACGGGGACCGCACCCCTTCTCGGAGACAGCAGCAGGATGGGAGAGGAGGAGTGGAGGAGAGGAGGAAGGCAAGAACAGACACAACCCCCTACCCCTTTCCCCTCGCTGATGTCAGTGCTGGGCGTATTCCTTTGTCCTCACGAACGACTTTGTGCTGAATGGTTCTCTAAAGGACAACTTTTAATTTTAAATGCAGTGTTTCTCAAACTTGGGTTTCTAAGTTTCTGGGAGTTACTAAGTCTAAAGGCTCAAGCTGTATCTTGGGAGGTCATGCTCCCGCCTTACTCATTTTTTCACAATATTACCTTCAGTATAATAATTTGTATTTAAAAAGCTATATCCATTGACATTGAAGAACCCACAAGATGTCACATTTATAGCTTAAAATAAATAACCCCGACTTGAGGAGACTCTTACCTGTCAAATGTCACAAGCACAGGCAGGAGTATGTCAAGATTTGTGTCTCATAATTGGGACTAAACATAGGACGAAACTTCGCTTTCGGTTTTGCCATTTTGTCCTGGGGATTTGTTGCACCAGTCCAAAGTGGAGTTGGTCTCTGATCTTTAGGAAATGAAACAGGGTCACTGTGGCAGTACATAAGACAATTTCTTGTCTTAGGGATGGGCGCTGTCTCTGTATACAGTGGCTTTGGTCTGGGTGGGTCCATGGCGGGAGATGGCCAGGAGAGGAGGTGACTGAAAGGGAGGAAGGCCCTTGTGATTCTCCTTAAGTAGGATGACTACCGCTGCTCTTTTCAAAAGGCACAGGCAGGGTTATCATCTCCGCATCTCTGAATGGGTACATGGAAATCTAGGTACCTTCAAACTTTATTTGTAAGTACACCCAACTGCTTCCCCGCACAGCTGACCCAGGAGAAATGTGGTAGAGTAATATACAGCACAACATACCCTAAGTTGATTTTGGATCTTCATCTATGCACCCTTTGGCGCTGCCAGCCATCGGTGATTTGAAGATTCTTCCTTCGGTCAGAGGAGGATGCCTTAGCCAAATTGAGGCAAGTAGCCATTGTTGATTAGAAACTTTCAAAATCCCCTATTCCTTCTAACCAGTGGCAATGGGGACCGAGTGAAGAAAACACAGACTGTGATAAGTAAAGCTTTACCCTAGAAAAACGGTCTGCTGAAAAGTTTTTGGTCTCAAAACGCTAATACACGAGTCAATCACTGGGAGCAGAATTCATATGAAGAAAATAACGAAGCTTTTTCTCAGGGAATGGGCAAAGTATTTCTCCACATTCCTGAAGTCACCTGAAACTGTAATGCATTTCACCACATTTCAGCAAGATAATAAGAAAGTGCTGTGGGGACAATGGCTTGTCTTGTACGCATTTGTCTGTGTGAGGATGAAATAAGCCACCAGTGGTGTGGAAAATCTGTAACTAGTGTTGAAAAGCATATTGAGGGGTGCCCGGGCGGCTCAGTTGTTAAGTGTCTGCTCAGGTCATGGGATCGAGTCCCACATCAGTCTCCCTGCTCCGCGGGAAGCCTGCTTCTCCCCCTCCCACTCCCCCTGCTTGTGATCCCTCACTGGCTCGCTGTATCTCTCTGTCCAATAAATAAACAAAACCTTTAAAAAATAAAAAAAGAATAGGGTATTGAAATTATAGATTATATTTATTCATTCCTTACTGGCAAAGGAATTATGCAACACACTGGCTTTAATTCATTTTATTACCAACAAATTGTTGGCAAAAGGCCTCGATAATGTATTTTCTTTTAAACACCAGATAAAGTGTTGAAATAAAAGTAAGCTATTGTTTATTTTTAAAGTTACCAAATTTCTGTTCCAGAAATATTATGACCTTCACTTTTAAATGGTGTCGATAATGTAGGAAATGAACTATATTTCTTGGTCAGCAATCTGAAAAATTCATAAAACCCTGTCCCCTCTTTGACTCTTGAACCTAGCAGCGGTAGGCTGCTCCCAGAATTTCCATTAGAGTTGATGAAAGACACAGGTGCGCTCTGAGAGGCAACCATATCTGGTGGCCTGTTATTTGAATAACATTATAAAAGACTGCTTTAGAGAGAGAACCAGTATGGGTAGGAGGCAAAAACCGAGGGACAAAAGTCTGTGTTTCTCTATGTGGGTGTATATTTATGGGATTTCATTGGTTGCCTAGTTCAGAGAATATCTCTTGAGAAAATAATTGTGGGGAAAATAACTCAGGAGAAAGAGAATAATGGAAAGTAAAACCTTAAAGGATTAATATATTTGGGAATCCAGTTTGCAATCTTGTGCACGCATGTGTGTGTGTGTGTGTGTGTGTGTGTGAGAGAGAGAGAGAGAGAGAGAGAGAGAGATGGGGGAGAGGGAAGGTGAGAGAGGGCGAGAGAGACGGAGAGAGGGAGAGAAAGGGAGAGAGGGAGGGAAGAAGAGAGAGAGAGAGACAGGGAGGGAGAGAAAGAGAAGGAGAGAGAGAGGAGAGGTGAGAGAGAGAAAGTAAGAGGGATTACTGACTGCTACCTCTATTGGTAGCATCTATTCAAAAACTATGCATACCTACTAAGATTGTTTTAGGCTCGGCCATCTCTATGCCAAATATCTGTTTCTTCAATAAATGACTTTTAAAAAACCTCAATAGCTCTATCATGGCTTGCAATTGATTCTTGGCTCAAGATTATTTGGCTTTAGGTTTTTATTGATGGGTTGTGTGTTTTTCCTATTAACATTTTTTTTTTTTTTGTGATTTCCATAGCAGTTTAACACCTGGAATATAGTTTTTATTTTGGAGGAAGAAAACTTATTTATTTCATTTTATTAATTTTTTTCAAGGTCTTTTAACATCATGACCTAGATGATTGTCCTCATCATTGTTGATGATAGTTATTATTTGAATGAGTTAACTGTCATATGGGCTTAGTCAACCTGAAACTTTAAATGTGTGAGTTTTATTTTGTTGGGCCAACATTACAACAGAGGATGAAAAAAATGTACCGTTCTGAATCCCTTAAGGCAGGCTCTGGACATCTGACATGCCTGTACAAAACATAATCACTTATTCTGCCTGAAAGCACATGCCAATGCTTTTTGCTATATTTCTCTGTTGCTAGATACTGGATTTTGCATATCTCTAAAGTCAATCTACCTCCACATACTTTGTAGTGTCTGATAGGCTGATTCTCTACAAATGTTCAGGGCACAGATATCACACCAGACTTGAGAAAAACGTTCCTTTGGTTGGATTTTGTTGTGTCACATTATGGAATTCCTTTTTCTCTTCTACTTTCCAAAAGGTAGTACTCCTAGAGATTCCTGCATTTATAAGAGTATCCTTCAACATGCCAGAGTGTGCTGAAGATCTGGAGGGCTTGGCGTTTCCAGTGAGTGAAGACTTTTGTTATGGCAAAATAATGAGGTGTGGGCTTTTTATTATGAAGTCTCCCTGGAGTGTCAGTGGTTGTTTTTTTTTTTTATTTGCTTTTCTACTTACTAAAAGTAAGTGAACCCTTAAATCTAATAAATTCTATTAAAATAAGGTACATACTTTATAATTCAAAATCAATTTCCTTGTTGATACCCAGAAAGTTGATGCCGATCCTAAGCCATTTTAGAAAAGAGAAGAAAACAGTAATCATGATTGATAATATGTAGGAGTACTACACTTCCTTTACCTAAATTTACTTTCCAGGTTAATGTATGTTAATATACTTATAAGAATAAGCTTTCATTTCCCCTCCAGTTTGCTCATGAACCGCTGTGGCAATTTCCTGCCCTGCCACCAACACATGTAGACACACACACAGACACTAACTGGTGTATGTATGTACACACACATTCCTATCTAGTGATGAGGTCTCACGTTATCCTGCTGGACTTCATGGTAATTGCAATCCAGATGCTCAAAAAAATATTTGTGAAATGAATGAACAGATTGCAGGCTTTTAACACTAGAAAGGAGATTTATTATTACTGTTGTCAAAAAGAAAGAAGTGTTAACAACCGCCTCTCATTTACCCTCCCTCTTTTAGTCGGATATTCATTCTCTGAGTCTGTTCTTCTTATCAGGACTGAAATGCCTAACAAGCAATGTGGTCGTAATGGCTCTTCCTGGATTCGGACTCCATTTGCAATCCCTGCCCTGCCTCTTGAAGAAAATCTGGGCTGAAGGTTTCTGTCTCAGGGCATTGTCCATGCAGAGTAAAGATGAAGTCCATAATAATTCCACTGTGAGTCAGGTCAGATGCCCTCTGAGAAAAACTGGAACTTTAGAATTCTTAAAGCCTTTCTCTTTTTGAAGAAAAGAATATATTCTTTTCAATTATCTATGCAAAAAGAGAAAATGAATGCTGATATTCTCTATTAACGTTAGAAAAATAAACAGTAAGATCATTTTAAATCTACAGTTGCCAGGAATATCCACTCTCCTCTGCACAGCGTCCGATAATAAGTATTCTATTATGTATCATGTACAAAGTATGTGTGCACATATGCACACATATACATACATATGTACATATATATAAAACAAAGCAGATATCAGTTGTGGACTGAGTATCAAATCAAAGTGATAATTTTAAATGCTTGTATGTTCTTCATTATAAGTATAGCTGTGTCATAATTTGATTATCTCTTTTTTTCAAAGTTACTCTCAGCTGATACTTTAAAAAAATGTTTATTTTTAAGTAACCTCTACACTCAGCATGGGGCTTGAACTCACAACCCTGAGATCAAGAGTCACATGCTCTACTGACTGAGCCCCTACAGTCTGATACTTATATGGCCAACAAATTCTTTAACTTTACACAGTATGACTATATACTTTGACAAATATTAACTGACAAAGTTATACATAAATCACCTCAAGGATTTTTCTCCATAAAGAAAAGGAAAAAAGTTGGGGGGAGGGGTGGGAATAGAGGGTGAGAGTCATCTTATCTTGCAGATTTGCAGCATAAAAGGATATTATTTATAGTGGTGATGTATTCTTTGGAATTTGAAGGCAAAAGTGTTATATGGAAGAATTTTTCTGAACTTCCTGGGCAATTGGCATAGGATATGTATCAGTCTCTTTTGCAATTTCCTTGAAAACCTATTTACTTTGTTAAAGCAAAGTCTTTTTGTTGTTATTTTAGAAAGTTTAAGAGACAATCAAGGGAATTGTAAGATCATTTTCGCATTATATGGCTATTAATTTATTGAGAGAGAAAAGGGATTTTCCAGATATATTGAAGTCCCATGTAATTAATTTACTTCAAAGCTTACTTCAAGGAGATGAACTAGAGTGAACCCAAACTGTAAACTTAGATAGCAAAATGACATAAATAGGAAAAAAGATAGGGGACTTGTTTCCAGCTCCGATGAGATAATTGAAAGACTGTCCTCTTATTGGAAATAACAAGACAAAATGTGTTGAGCAACTGTCTTCAGAAACCGGGCAATAAACAGTGAAGGACTATGATCCCTGGAAAAAAGGAAACAAATGAGGTGAACCATAGAACCCGGTTCTCTGACCTCCTTAGAGACATTTTCCAGCCTGCAGCCCAGGAAGGAGAATCTAAGCAAAGCATAGCATTTTCTCTAAGTCGAGGAGACCAAGCAGAGTTTAGCGGGGATGAGGTGGCTGAAATATGTGAGGCTGATTGCCAGGGAAGAGAGAGCTTTAGCGATAAAGTGCTTCAGAAATGTGCATGGGGTTCCTTGCAGTTTGTCCTCAAATCCCCAGTCACATATGTGGACGATGAACTTCTTTGAAGTCAGGCAAAGCCTGGCCAGAGTCTGTCCCTAAATACTTAACCACGCATGCATGGATAAAACTCCACGAGCTTAGGCAAAACATAATTAGAGAAATAGATGCTAAAAAGTTGCCCAAGCTAATCCAGAGCTGGGGGACGGTTAAATTTTGAACAGCCAGACTGCAGAGTCTGCCCTGGGGCTTTCAGGAGAAACTCCAGATAGTTTTGCCTCATACTATGGCACAACTAGCCCTGGGACTAAAGTCTACTCTAGACTTGCCCTAACAAGGCTTATAAATAAGTCTTGAAAGGATCAACCTGATATAGAAACAACTTCCTGTCAGATCAAAGTCCAATAGTATTTAAAGGAAGCAAAGAGGGGCGCCTGGGTGGCTCGGTCGTTAAGCGTCTGCCTTCGGCTCAGGTCATGATCCCAGGGTCCTGGGATCGAGCCCCACATCGGGCTCCTTGCTCAGTGGGAAGCCTGCTTCTCCCTCTCCCACTCCCCCTGCTTGTGTTCCCTCTCTCGCTGTGTCTCTCTCTGTCAAATAAATAAATAAAGTCTCTAAAAAATAAAATAACATAAAATAAAATAAAATAAAATAAAGGAAGCAAGGAAATTTAGTACTCAACATATATACTCTACAAGGTCCAACATCAAATACAAAAGTACTAGGCATGCAAAGGAGGAAAATATGACCCATAACTCTGGTAGAAATCAACAATGGTAAACAGTAGCTTGACTCAATGATGGCTCTCAATTATCATCACCTCCTGATAGTCATATCCTTTAGTCTCCTTGCACATTGAGTTAGAATGGGTTGGTATGACCAATAGAGTGCATTAGCGGTGCACCCTGTGACAATCTAGGTTAGGACAAAAGGACAATTGGATCCCTTGTTCTGGGAGAAGCCAGCAGCCACATCATGAGCAACCCTGTAATGAGGCCCAGATGGAGAGGAACTGAGACCTTCACAAAATAGGCAACCCAACTTGCCATGCCCATGAGTTAGCCACCTTGAAAATGAATCTTCTTCCCGCTCCAGTCAAGCGTTCGGATATATGCATCCCCAACTGACGTCTGAATAATCTCACGAGAACTGCAAGACAGTGCATCCAATCAAAGCCATTCCCCAGTTCCTTAACCACAGAAAATATGAAAGACAATAAATGTGATTATTGTTTTATGCTACTGAGTTTTGGGATAATTTGTTAAGGAAGAATAGAGAATTAATATAGACATTGGTACTGCTACTATTAACAAAACCCCCAAAATGTAGGAGTGACTGAGCAAGTAGGGAAAAGCTAGAACATCTTAAGGGGCCTTTAGTGAAAGGCAAAAGGCCTTGAAGTTACTATTAACGACATTGTGGCCCTTGAGGAGGCTGCCCCGGAGGCAGTAAGTGAGAAGAATATGATTGGAGACTGGGAAAAAGAGAATCCCTGCTATATGGTGGCAAAAAGTTGAGAGGCACTGTCGATACGCACAATACTGTGGTATCGTGGGAACTAGAAAAGGCACTGAATCAGCTGGATGATTAAACTAAGAATCTTTTCGGGCAGGAGGTTGCAGGTGCAGTCTGACTTCCTTTTGCAGTTTTTTGCACAACGTAAAGGACAGAGAGAGAGAAGTTAGAGAAAAAGTTGTTAAACACAAGCAACTGCTAGGTTTGAAAGCAAACAATGCTAAAATTAAGAAATGGCTCTAGGAAAAGATCAAATCCAAAGAACTGTTAGGAAAACATGGTCTAAAGATGAAACCAGACATGGCGGGGAGTGACGGCATCAAGATGGCAACACAGTGGTTCCCAACTGCTGTCCTCTTCACAAGAACAACTAGCAACTTTCCATAGGCAAGACACCATTTGAAAATCCCAGAACATGGGGGTAGGGCTGAAGGCCCCCCCCCACCCCAGAACACAGAGACTAAAAATGGATTGAATTAGAAGGCCGAGAGGAGCCCTTATACTCTGATTACATCACCCCTCCCCAGGTCAGCACAGGGAGGCACTGAAAGGCACCCCCCTCCTTCCCATCCCCAGGGCCTATCGTTTCTCCAGTGGGGGAAAAAAGAGCCCAAGATGAACATCTAGTTCTCCCAGCGTTGTGAGACATGCTTCCTGGAGGGCCCATTTGGGTCTTGCCTCACAAGGCTCATAGGAGAAATATATGAGGCTTGAACCCTGGGGATCAGATTGAGATGGAGGAGTTGGGGTAGGGTTTACAACAACTAGTGCTCAGATCTTGGCCAACAGCATTCTTCCTTGCAGGAGGAACCAAGTAGATATTGTAGCCAGTGGCTCTGCCCATCTGCAGAGCTGAGTTGGTGGCCCTGCCTGGCCAGGGAGCAGCTCAGGTTGATTATGTCCCCAGTAAATGAGCCATACACACCTTGGAGCCCATTCAATCCTTCAGCCTTGGCAGGAAAGCGAGCTCAAAGCCCTGCCTAATGCTGAATATAGCCTTCCGTCCTGCCAGAACAGGAAGCCTAACCAGAGTACCTGGGACAATGCATAGACAATCCTACAGACCCATATATAGTAGTAGCTGCACAGAGAGCCCAGCCAGTGGCTCTGCCGATCTCCAGAGCTAGCCAGTGGCCGGTTGGGTCAGGGAACTTGGTGGCAAGTTCTGCCTGATTCATGGACCCATCCGGCCAGTCATACCAGCCTTGGAGCCAGTTCTGTCACCACACCCAGGCAGGGAAGCAAATTCAAAGCCTGTCTACTGCAGAATATACCCCACAGTCCCGCCTAACCAGGAAGCCTAATCAGAGAACCGGAGAAGCTGTGGAGCCCATCCTACATGCTCTAACCCAGGAGCCAACTTAGCAAGTTGGAGATGAGAAGGATATGTGATTGGAGAGGGCTAGAAATTCACAAGTGAATTTTAAATTAAAAAAAAAAAACAAAACCTTTTGAGAAAAATTCTGTGCCCAGATGACTTCACTGGTGAATTCTACCAAACATTTAAGTAAGAAATTGTATCAACCATACATCATATATTTCAGAAACTAGAAGAGGACTATTTACCAGCTCATTCCCTGAGGGCAGCATAACCCTGTTATCAAAACCTGAGGAAGACATTATAAGAAAAGGGAACTGTAGACCAATATCCCTCATGATCATAGGAACAAATATCATTGACAAATATGACAAAACTAAGACACTAATATATGAAAACACTAATATGCCATGACCAAATGTGAGTCATCTTAGGAATGCAAGGTTGGTGTAAATACTAAAAAGTCATTCAGCATAAATTGCCACATTCTCAGATTAAAATAGAAAAAATAACATGCTAATCTTAATAGATGGACAAAAATTATTTGACAAAATCCAATACCCATCCATGGTAAAACATCTTAGCAAACTAGGAGAAAGGAACTTCCCCCATCTGATAGAAACAACTATGAAATACCTCGAGGTAATCATCATTTTTAATGATGAAATTTTGAACATTTCCTCTAGAGTTGGGAACAAGGCAATGAGATCTGCCTTTAGTGTGTTTTCCCACAGTTTACTGGATGTTTTAAGCCACTGCAATGAGTCAAGTAAGAGATAAAGATTATATAAGAAGAAATAAAATGGCCTTTATGTGACCTTTACATAATTGCACAGATAAAACCTGCTAAAGAAACTACAAGTATCTACAAGAACTGATAAATGAACCTAATAAGGTTACACAATATAATTTAGGTATGTTGAAATCAATTGTATTTTTATGTAGTAGTAAAAACAAAATGGAAAAGGAATTCAAATTTATTTACAATGCCATAAAGATAAAAATACTTGGAAAGTAAATCAACCTGAACCTATAAGATATTCCTGAGGGAAATTAAGGAAGACGCAAATAAATGGAAAGGTAAACCATGTTCACAGATTAGAAGATTCCAAATGGCTAAGATACCTATTTTCCCCCAATTGATCTGTAATTCACTATAACCGAGTCATGAACCCGGAAGGCTTTCTGATAAATTGACAAGTGATTCTAAAATTAGTATCTAAATGGGAAGAACCAAGACTAGCCAAAATAATTTGGAAAAGAAAAATGCTGGACCCATTATACAACCTAATTTCAAGATTTAATATAAAGGTTCAATAATCAAGGCACTGTGGTATTGGCTTTAGGATAGACAAACAGATCAATGCCCAGAAATAGAGCCACACATAAACTGTCAGCTGATTCTTTGACAGAGGTGCCAAATTAATCCTATGCTGAAAATGTAGTCTTTTTACTAATGATGCTGGAAAACTGAATGGGTAACTATTATGGAAAGATAATGAACTTCTATCCACACGTCTCAACAAATACAGATCTATGGATCATAGACCTGAATGTAAAATTAGAATTATGAACTCTGAGAAAAATCATAGATGGATTTTTTTGTAATCTTGGAATAGGCAAACTCTTCTTAGAGAGGACACAGAAAACACTGACCATTTTTTTATGATAAATAATAAATTGGATTTCAAAACTTTAAAAATTTCATTTTATCAAGATACACCGTTAAAAAAATGTATACAAAGCCCCCAGACTGGGAGAATAAATAATAAGTTATACTTTTACATATTAATGATCTAGGAAGTAGAATGAAAATAATATTCCATTTATATTATAATGCATAAAATATTTGAATTTCAGGCAGAAACTTCTAACAATGAAACAAAAGGAAAAAATAATTGGAAAGTCATACCTTATGAATGATTGTATAGACCGTAATAAAGATGACAACACTTCCTAATTTAGTAAAGATATTTTAATGTAAGCCTAATTGATTTTTCCAGGATATTTTCAATAACAGTTTAAATGAGATTTCCAAGCCAAGGAAACATGCCTTTGTTTTTAGTTTATTGACTATTTCTAATAGTGCACTGTTATCAGATTGGAGTGTGACAATCAGGAATTTTATAATTGGTCTTTGATTTGTTGGTGGATATTCAAACAAACCTTCAAAAAAAAAAGGTTAAGAATACTGGAATAAAAATTAGGCCATGAGCAGCCCCAAATACCATAACAAGAAACATCATCTTAAAAAATGTCCTGAAGATGTATGCTTTAGCTGCAGATAAAACACACACCCCTATTACTGTTGAAAGTGCACTTTGTAACAGTGGGTAGCCTAGCCCATACACTGCCTCAATTGCTTTTCGGTTTACTGACGGCTTAGAGCTGGAAACAAATGCCTAAGAAATGTGTGCAGAAAAATCGAAAGAAAACCCTATGCAAATGACAAGATTAACCATGGATATGGAATCGAGACTGACATTCCAGAATGCCAGGAGACCCGTTACTCCCACAATCGCAGAAGCAGTAGCAAAAGTTACCCACAAGGAACACAGTGGATGAGGAATTAACAATAAGGAAACAACGAACATAGCGGTTGATGCAACAATGACATTTCGAACAGTGTTTTCCAATACGGGGGTATACTGATCAAAATATACAAATGCCTGGTTATACACCATTAGGGGGATTTCGCACTTTTCAGCTCTGCTTCGTAACTGGGATAACACCTTCTTCTCATTGGCTGAAGAAGAAACACCCACGGTCTGAACGAAGCCCCGGGAAGAAATAATTTCATATGACGATGAAATATTAGTATCAGACACAAAAAGTGGAAAACGTGTTAAAAAATTGGGCAAGCCGTTCATAAAAGTGTCCTTATCATTTACATCTTGCTTGCTGTTTTCCATATACTGCACATACTCTCGTAACCAAAACTCTGTGAGATTTTTATCTACATAGTCACTGTTTTCCAAATCTGCCAGACATAGTTCCAGTTTTTGCCTAGCATCTTTATCCCAGTAGTCAAGAGTTTCAGTAACAACAACCATAACCCTGGGACCATAATCCAAAAAATATTCTTCTTCTACATTAAAACATGGTGTGATGTAGGAATCGTCACTTGCCAAATTTCGAAGGTCTAAACCTTCCTGCACTTGGAAACACCTATAGATACTACTTATGATGTACAAAATGTATATAAGCACTACAAAAAATCTGGACTCAGTGCTTGTGAGAAAAGGGCCAAAATAGTCTCGAAAGAACAAATTCATCAGATGGATATCAGTTTCTTGTTCATCCGGGAGAGAATCACATGGGAGACAGCAGGACCTTTTCAGTGAGGAACATTTTTGGTCAGCAGTTTCTGGCTTTTTCAACCAGCGTAGACAGACTCCTTCTCTTTTACCATCCAGAGCCATAAATGCTCCGAAACAGGTGATGTTATAGAAATAACAAAAGAGCAGGGTTGTTCCCGTATAGATGCAAAAGTATTGTATGGACCTGAAAGAGGTCATAATCCCTGTATAGAAGGCTAGGACGTTGGTGATGGTGGTGATTGTAATCGACACCGCCACTTTGGAATAGACACTGGACAGCCGCTGTTTTGTGTTATCCACGAGGCTAGTCTTCTGCCAGGCAGAAATCATTATGAACATATCGTCAACCGCAACACCTGTTAAAAGAGGGAAACAATCTTCATGCATATTAATACCCATTAAAAACTAAACACATAAACTCAAACCATCTTCTTTGTCCATCTCTTATAAGGGGTCTTATTTATCTTGCCCAATCTGTGCTTTGAAACTATTTTCCCAGTTGCTTTCTCTGGTTGCCTCTGAATCCACCACAGAATTCACCCCTTCCTCTGTAACAACTCTGCTTTGTACGTACTCCCGTTATTTGTACATAGCACAGGATGCTCTACTCCTAGTCTTTATGTAGGGTGTTTTAATGACGAGTCAGGAAACTGTTGTGGGTGTTAGTCGAAGTAGAATTAGCAGCATATCTTTGATTCCACTGGATTACTTGAGAGACCATTTTCCCTCATAAACCATTTTTTAAATTTTTTATTGTTATGTTAATCACCATACATTACATCATTAGTTCTTTTTTAAAATTTTTTTATTGTTATGTTAATCACCATATATTACATCATTAGTTTTTGGTGCAGTGTTCCATGATTCATTGTTTGTGCATAACACCCAGTGCTCCACGCAGAATTTGCCCTCTTTAATACCCATCACCAGGCTAACCCATCCTCCCACCTTCCTCCCCTCTAGAACCCTCAGTTTGTTTTTCAGAGTCCATCGAATCTCATGGTTTGTTTCCCCCTCCGACTTACTCCCCTTCATTCTTCCCCTCCTGCTATCTTCTTCTTTTTCTTTTTTCTTAACATATGTTGCATTATTTGTTTCAGAAGTACAGATCTGTGATTCAACAGTCTTGCACAATTCACAGCGCTCACCATAGCACATACCCTCCCCAATGTCTATCACCCAGCCACCCCATCCCTCCCACCCCCCGCCACTCCAGCAACCCTCAGTTTGTTTCCTGAGATTAAGAATTTCTCATATCAGTGAGGTCATATGATACATGTCTTTCTCTGACTGACTTATTTCACTCAGCATAATACCCTCCAGTTCCATCCACGTCGTTGCAAATGGCAAGATCTCATTCCTTTTGATGGCTGCATAATATTCCATTGTGTATATATACCACCTCTTCTTTATCCATTCATCTCTCGATGGACATCTTGGCTCTTTCCACAGTTTGGCTATTGTGGACATTGCTGCTATAAACATTGGGGTGTACGTACCCCTTCAGATCCCTACATTTGTATCTTTGGGGTAAATACCCAGTAGTGCAATTGCTGGATCTTATGGTAGCTCTACTTTCAACTGTTTGAGGAACCTCCATACTGTTTTCCAGAGTGGTTGCACCAGCTTGCATTACCACCAACAGTGTAGGAGGGTTCCCCTTTCTCCGCATCCCCGCCAACATCTGTCGTTTCTTGACTTCTTCATTTTAGCCATTCTGATGGGTGTGAGGTGGTATCTCATGAGGTTTTGATTTGGATTTCCCTGATGCCGAGCGATGTTGAGCACTTTTTCATGTGTCTGTTGGCCATTTGGATGTCTTCTTTGGAAAAATGTCTGTTCATGTCTTCTGCCCATTTCTTGATTGGATTATTTGTTCTTTGGGTGTTGAGTTTGATAAGTTCTTTATAGATTTTGGATACTAGCCCTTTATCTGATATGTCATTTGCAAATATTTTCTCCCATTCTGTCGGTTGTCTTTTGGTTTTGTGGACTGTTTCTTTTGCTGTGCAAAAGCTTTTTATCTTGATGAAATCCCAAGAGTTCATTTTTGCCCTCGCTTCCCTTGCCTTTGGTGATGTTTCTAGGAACCTCATAAACCATTTTATACAGATGCCCAAACACATCAAGCCAACATTCTGTTGCTTAAAATATAAGCTGGACTTATCTGTTCTACAGTTAGCATCTAACTATCAATGTGGTATGATTTGAGAGGGACCACATAGTTCTCTCTCTCTCTCTCTCTCTGTCACACACACACGTACACACACACACACACACACACACACACAGAACCGTTCACACTCCCGTGAATACACATACTATCCAATCCTGGTTTACATTAAATCAATTATATACACCTTAACCATAGTTGTTATTGGCTGTGGGGGGTACTGAGTGACTAAGTATAGCTGTGGACTAGACATCCAGTATACAGCTCATCACTGTCTCCCCTGGGAAACCAAATACTACTACTTCCAAGTTCCTTGCTTCCTCAAATATAAACACCTTTGTTTTCTCATGCTTATTATAAATTCTGAAAGTACAGGAAAATACAGAGAAAAAATTTGAGCAACTGTAATTCCACCCTTCATTTTTACATATCTCCATCCAGAATTTGTCCTGTACAAATACGCCTGTACAACTGTATCTCTCTATTTTGAACACCTTGTTTCATAACCGGCATTTTTCTGGTAGAGGTTTTAGGTCTTATATGTACCTTATAGATCTTATAAGTCTACCTCTTTCTAAGGACTGAATAGGATTCAAAATCTTAATATGTTACATTTGAGTTGCCCAATCCCATGTCGATAGGGGATTAGATGGTTTTCAAAACATTCCTGTTCTACATAATGCCAAAATGAACATAATTTTTCTACTTTTTAAGCACTTGTCCAATTACTAGGACAAATGCCTAGAAGTGGCATCAGTAAGCCAAAGCCATTCCCTGTTTAATTTTTAAGTCTTTTGATTTGTTGCAAAACTGGACTAACAGAAGGGTGTACCAGTTTATCATTGTCCCGTAGCAGGATGAGTGTTCATTTCCATACAACCTTCCTTCAATCTTGCTGACATTTATTAATCTGGTAAGAAAACAAGGTGTCTCACTTTTGGTTTAATTTTCATCCCTCAGTTAATTGAGAGAGCAAATTATTTTTTTCTTATATTTCCGGGGATTCATATTTCAGACTTTTGGGGTGTGAACCGCCTGTTCATGTCCCTTGTCTGTGTTTTTCCATCTGGGGTACTAGACTTCTCTACCTCTAAGGACATAGAATTCAATTTGACTTTCTTTTTCCTGTCACCTCATTTTGGATCTATAGAGCCACTTAAATTTAATTATTTTGCTTAATCTAACCTAAACTCCTTCCCTTATCTACCCTGCACCCCCACATTTACAATGTGTAGTCTCAACGTTTTGTTTTACTCACCCAGAATAAGAAACGGTGAATTTGCAACTATGATCACAAATGGCACCCCAATGTACAACATCAGGCCAAAACCGCTCACCACTGCCAAGGCCGCAGAAATCACTCCAAAGGCTGCAGCTCACGTTTTGTTGCGTACACAGTCACTCCTGTAAATTTGGAGAGAAAAATCATGGGATCTGTGGTGGTAGCTTCTATACTGAAATTCCATCGGTTTATAGCATTCTCGACTTGGACACCTGGTCAGAAAGCTCTTGGGCAATCATTCCCATACCTGTCTACTGGAGACCTTTAACTCCCAGGCACGATCCCAGACCAAGTGGGAAAAAGGAGAGAGGGAACAGAGAAGTTATCTGTGCTTTTGCCAAACTTCCTGGGTGATTCTTCTGCAGCTGAGCAAGCACTACTCCCCACTGACTGGTAGCTGAGAACCACAAAGATACACTAAAGCACTCCCGATGGTTAATTCCACTCTGCTCTTCAAAGGGTGTCAATGGAATACAACAGCAAAGGGAGGGCAAGCTGTAGCAGAGAAAGTACCCATACCCAGTGCTCTTTTCACCCAACCCTTGACCCCAGCTAGCCATAGATGCAATCCTAAATAACTCCTGTATTTCAGAGCCAGGTTCAATATGCATTGTGCTTAGCAAAATGTAGAAAGACTCCTCCTAAAACATTTTCAGGATTCTTGTCTACTGCTGAAGTGCGCTCAAGAAAAGTTGCTACTAATTGCAAAAGAGTTGGAAATGTAGTCCATTTTGAGTAACAAAGATGTGCCTGTTTCCCAGAAATGAGAATATATAGACAGCATTTTAAAGTATGGATTCAGTACTTGACCTACCCAACAACCACAACATGACATTTTTTAAAAAGATTATTTATTTATTTATTTATTTATTTATTTATTTATTTGTCAGAGAGACAGTGAGAGAGCCAGGGAGCACAAGCAGGGGGCATGGCAGGCAGAGGGAGAGGGAGAAGCAGGGAGCCTGACGCTGGACTCGATCCCAGAACCCTGGGATCATGATCTGAGCCAAAGGCGACGCTTAACCGCCTGAGCCACCCAGGGGCCCTCCACATTACATTTAAAAATATTGACAACCATCTCTGGTTTTATACCTCACTTGTTTGTTAACCACTTCAAAACAAATGACTGATACTCGTCTCTAGATATTTTTAGGAAGAGAGAGAAACGAAGTTTGGATTGAAAACTAGGAGTCCACTATGGAAATGGAAGCACTGATTCTAACACAGCAAGAACACGACTAAAGACCTTTTACTGTTGTAACAATAAAGTAGCTAAACTTTCTTATTATGAAAAAAAAGGTCTACGCCATGGCTGTATTTCACTTTTTTTCAGCCCACCGGCGCTAGGAGTTAAATTCAGGGCCCCAAATCAACCACATACGCAAAATTCCAGAGCAAAAGTAAATTGCTTTGTTAGAATAAAATTTGACTATAATGAATACTTTCTTCAAACACTACTGGCTTATAGCAGTTTAAAAGAAGAAAGTAACAAAGATGAACTCTGAAATCAGAAAGATTAAGGAGGATAAAAGTTACATATGACATTTATTTCCATTCCTTCTTTCAAGTTTCCGGATTTTTGGGTGTGAATTTTTCAGATGGGGGAGTATGACTTTACTTTGACTAGTTGCTGAGTTGACTTTCTCTCAATGACCTTTATTTTAATGTTCAATAGGCAATGGAAGAAAAGATTTGAAAGTGGAACACTGTAGGAATTTGGTGAATATACTTGCAGATATTCCAGTCCCCCAGAAGGATTTTGCTTTAAGCAGTTTATCAGAATGACCTAGGAGAGTCTTAGAACTTTAGATTTCCTGGAACCTAGCTATGCAGATCCTGATTCAGTAGGTTTGTAGTGAAGCTGCTGAGTCTCTGTGTCTAAAACTTTCCTCATATGATTGCAGTGCTCAGGCCGATTTGGGCATCACTGGCAGCAAAATGGCCAATCTTCTGAATTTTTTATTCACTTAGCCGAGAAGGGCTAGATTAGAAATTACTGCCCTTAGAAAACAATCTGTATGGTGAGGGTTACCTTCCTTGAAAGGTAATGATGTCTCCCATGAGTAAACAATAATTTAGAGTGTGTTTGAGAAGGGAAAGATTTTCCCCAGATTGTTTCAGAAACTGATCTAATATTTGGGGTAAGTTTTGTCATTTCCAGAATGTTAGACAATTCTGAAATAGTCTAGAAGCTCAATATACCACTACTTGCTGTAGAATAAGGTTTAAATTAGAGCATAAACTTGAAAAAGTCTTGCTATTGTTCACATGACTTCACTACAAGACAATAAACATAGAACCCTAAAATGTGTTCAAGTAAGGGTTCGGGGGCGCCCGGGGGGCTCAGTCGTTCAGCGTCTGCCTTCGGCTCAGGTCATGATCCCAGGGCCCTGGGATCGAGCCCCACATCGGGCTCCCTGCTCCGCGGGAAGCCTGCTTCTCCCTCTCCCACTCCCCCTGCTTATGTTCCCTCTCTCGCTGTCTCTCTCTCTGTCAAATAAATAAAGAAAGAAAAATCTTTCTTAAAAAAAAAAAAAACACGGGTTCTGTGTGAGGCAAATGCATGCATGCAAGAAATAACCTTCATACGTAAGTATCTGACACAAACAGGATAGGCAATGGCTTAGGGACTGTCTAGGAGGTCCTGCCCAGAACAGAGAGAAGAGATTCTCAGTGATAACAGAGGGGTAAGAGTGGGAGATGTCCAAGGAACTTACAAACACATTCTTGGGGGAATTAGTTTTATTTTCGAGCCCAGAGAAGGCTTGAAATTGAATTGAATCATCGAACTGAACCATCATGGCAGCATCTGTACCTTAAGAATTTTCCTGCTCCCTTTCCTCTTCTCCCTGGGCATGCTCCAACCCAGGAGGCAGCTTAGCAAGATGGAAAGTAGGGAGAGACGTGATAGAAGAGGGCTGGTGAGTCCCCTTTTTCCCCATTAAGGACTATCCCGCGCAGCCTGCTCTGGCTAAGAGTGCTGGGGGGAAACTTAGCTTCAAACCCAGTTACCCCTCTTGATTATTACATGGACACTGGCATTTTAATTCTGAATGGACCGTTTTGTCTTACCTAAGAATGACCACAAAAGTCATAGGACCTGCCTGAGTTTTCGGGTGACAGAGGAAGAACTTGCTCGACCTACAAAACTTAAAGGGAACAAAGGGAGACCAAAATAAAGTTGCTGTATGTTTATACCTCATGAGTCCCATGTGTTCAGTATGTTGGTTACATCCACATAAAGTCTTCAAAGAGACATAAATATAAATCATTTTCTAATTGCCTTTGGTATAAGATTTTCTGTATTACTGTCCATAATCATCTGTTGTTGTTTTTTTTTTAAGATTTTATTTATTTATTTGACAGAGAGAGACACAGCGAGAGAGGGAACACAAGCAGGGGGAGTGGGAGAGGGAGAAGCAGGCCTCCCACGGAGCAGGGAGCCCGATGCGGGGCTCGATCCCGGGACCCTGGGATCACGACCTGAGCCGCAGGCAGATGCCCAATGACTGAGCCACCCGGGCGCCCCTGTCCATAATCATTTGTGAAGAGAAGCAAGAATTGATATAAACTTGTAGCTTCAGAACCAACTATCTAGTTGAAAACTCTAGTTGAAAACTTTCTCTAGTAGAAAACTTGTACCAAACCAGTTGTTGGTACCTTGTAGATTCCACACTAGTTTAACTTTTTTTTTTTACTCTACCGACTTTAACAAGACTGAATTTTGTCTTTTCCCCTCCCCATTCTTTCTCCCTCTCTCCCTCCCTCCTACCCTTCCTCTTTAGTATTTTGGTTTGTTTGCTTTCTAGGGGATGTGGTCTTTCTTTCCAGAATAACAAAATTGTGAGATAGTTTATTGACTCCAAAGAAGTACCCACTGTGGTTAACTCCCTTTACCTCCTGGGGCCTCATTTTTCTCTACTTTAAAATCTAGAGAGTTAAATGATATCATTTGTTCGCAAACCAACCTATGCATGAGAATCAACTAGAGAAGTTTTTGAAATATAGATTTCCTAACTGAACCCACAGAGACTTCGTTCAATAGGGCAGGACCTCAGAATATGTGGGTTTAGAGATCTCTCTGTGACTGCTGTGAGAATCACTGGAATGATATAATCTGTGGGGTTCTTTCTACACCTCAATTCTTTTGTTTTGCTGATATTTTTCATATTTTGGCTGACTGATCACAAGAGCCCAAGTCAACCCTAATGCCTAAATAACAATTTTTAAGTGCTTAACAAGGTAAACCCACATCAGAACAATGAAGATACCTAAGTCAGTTAAATTAGAGATTAATTTTTTTATATACTTAGAAGTGCTAGTTCAAGCGTATAACAGAAATAAGGACTTGTTTAGTTCTATCAGCATATCTGCCTCCAAATGGAATAATTAGTCATAGTTGGCACAATATGTAAGATAAAAAACATACGCCAAATCAAACAAAACTGGCCACAATTTCTTTTTTTCTTTTCTTTTTTTTTTTTGAAGATTTTATTTATTTATTTGACAGAGAGAGACGCACAAGCAGGGGGAGTGGCAGGCAGAGGGAGAGGGAGAAGCAGGCTCCCTGCTGAGCAAGGAGCCAGATGTGGGGCTCGATCCCAAGACCCTGAGATCGTGACCTGAGCTGAAGGTAGCCGCTTAACCGACTGAGCCACCCAGGTGTCTCTGGCCACAATTTCTTTATTTCTTTTTACTATTCTCTCTGATTCCACCTTATGGCTAATCGGGAAAAAAGTTTAAAAAATAAGAGTTTAGTGCTGGACGTCAGCAAAACCTGGAGTAGGAATTTCCAAGTCTCATCACCCCTCCCAAGCCCCAGAAATATAGAAAAAGAAGCATATATTTTCAGAATTCTGTGAACTCTGAAAAATAGTCAAAAGCTTACAACAACCAAGCAAATGTTGACTAAAAGAAAAGGTGGGGGAGCACTTCAAACTAGTAGGAAGGTTTTATAGTGAATTTACATGCCCTGTCCCTCTCCCTCTCCAGTGTGGTAGAAGTCATAAAGTGGCAGATGTGTTAAAGTGGCCACAGGCTCAAGGTGGCCACAGCGTTAAGGCAGTGGCAGTCTTAAAGCCGTAACAGCTCATGTCACCAGTATGGAAACAATTCCCTGTTTCTGGAGGAAGCAGAGCAGATCGTATTCCTAAAACATTTTATGTCTGTTCTAACATGTTTGGGGGCTACCTGAAAGACTGATGCGAAGCACTCCTCTGTTTTGTCTAACTCAACTCAGGTTGAGAAAATTGGAAATGCCACAAGTTGAGTTAACAAACCTCAAGTGCATAGAGCAAAAGATAACAGCTCAAAAATACAAAAGACCGCTTGTGGCTAAAGATGAGTAGCATTTCTCTGGGAATTTAGGACAGTAAAAAGCACTCAGGTATACTGGGGAATTTCAAAAGTTACTCAGGGCAAGATGTATGCTCAGAAAAAACCTGAGAAGACCCTAAGCTTTCACCTAGGGCTGATCCCTAGGCACAGTGTAAGCCTTGCTAAGTGCTGAAGGAGGGTCCAGGCATAGAACCACTTTGCAAAAAGTGGGAGAGCCCCTGGCATCCAAGGAAATCTATGTCAAGACACTAGCTAAGGCGCCTGGGTGGCTCAGATGGTTAAGCGTCTGCCTTCGGCTCAGGTCATGATCCCGGGGTCCTGGGATCGAGTCCCGCATCGGGCTCCCTGCTCCTTGGGAGCCTGCTTCTCCCTCTGCTTCTCTCTCTCTCTCTCTCCCTCTCTCTCTCTCCCTCTGTCTCTCATGAATAAATAAATTTAAAAAAAAAAGACACTAGCTAAACACAAGCTAAGGTACAGAAACTTCAGTGACTACAAAAACAAGAATTACAGTCTTTACAATAATAGTTTGAGAAAATCACTAAGAAAATGGACTACTGCAGACTTAAATAAACACATTAAAAAACAACAGAAAACTCTAGGGAAGGGGGAATCTGATTTCCAGTTACTACGTTATGACAGCCAAATGCTCAGTTTTCAACAACAACAACAGCAAAAATCACAAGGTATACAAAGAAAGAGGAAAGTGGCTCAAAATATGTTTGAAACAAAATAAATCAACAGAAATAATCCTTAAGTAAAGACAGAGATAGGACTTAACTAAACAAACACTATAAACACTGTTCTAAATATGCTGACAGAGCTAAAGGAGAACACTGATAAGGAAATTAAAAAAAAGTTTGAATTTATAATAATAAATTAAAATAATGTTACATTTAAGATTTATTTATTTGAGAGAGAGCAAGAGAGTGAGTGGGGGGAGGGGCAGAGGGAGAGAATCTTCAAGCAGACTCCACTTTGAGCACAGAGCCCACTATGGGACTCAATTTCACCACCCATGAGATCATGACCTGAGCTGAAACCAAGAGTCAGACACTTAACCAACTGAGCCACGCAGGCGCCACCCTATTTGTGTGTTTTTGAAGTTAAGCTGGTATCAATTTAATGTAGATTGTTTAAAATTTAGAATTATATGAATCTCCATGGTAAGAAAATCTCACAAAATCATTGCCAAAGGAAATGACAAGAGACTCAAACAGCTCACTAGAAAAATGGAAACTAAATATTCAAGAGGCATAATGGATAAAATGAGGGACAAAAAGCTATAAGATACACAGAATGCAAAGAGCCAAATAGCAGAAGTCTTTTCTTGTCAGCAGTTACTTTAAATATAAATGTATTAAACTCTCCAGTCAAAACGTAGAGATTGACAAAATGGATAAAATAACATGATTCAACTATCTGCTGTCTACAAGAGACTCACTTTAGATCCAAAGACATAAACAAATGGAAAGTTAAAGGATGGTGAAAGATGTTTCATATGAATAGTAACCAAAGGACAGCTGGGGTGGATATACTAATATGAGACAAAAGAGATTTTATTTTAAAAATGGTTAAAAGAGACAAAGAAGGACATTATATATTGATAAAAAGGCCAATTCATCAAGAAGATAGAAAAACTACAAACATACATGCGCCACCAATAGAGACCCAGAATACATGAAGCAAATATTGACAGACTTGTAGAGAGAAATAGGTAGCTCTACAGTAATAGTTGGAGAATTCGGTATACCATTTTCTTTTTTTTTAAAGATTTTATTTATTTATTGAGAGAGAGAATGAGAGAGAACATGAGAAGGGGAGGGTCAGAGAGAGAAGCAGACTCCCCGCCGAGCAGGGAGCCTGACGCGGAACTCGATCCCAGAACTCTAGGATCACGACCTGAGCCAAAGGCAGCCACCCAACCAACTGAGCCACTCGGGCACCCCAGTATACCATTTTCAATAATAAATAAAACACCTAGGCAGATAATCTATAAGGAAACATAAGAAATGGACAACACTATAAATCAGTTAGACCTTACAGAGATATATAGAACACTCAACCCAATGATAGCAGAATTCTCAAGTGCACGTGAAACATCCTCTGGAATAGATCATATGTTAGGTTACAAAATATGTCTGAAAATATAAAAATATTGAAATTACACAAAGCATCTTTTCAACCGGCAATGGAATGAAGCTCCAAATCAATAATAGAGGGAAAACTGGATAATTCAAGATATATGGAAATTAAACAACTAATGGGCCAAAGAATAAATCACACAGGAAATTAGAAAATACTTAGCAACAAATGAAAAGAAATACACAGTATACCATATCATAATTTACTGGATGTAGCAACACCAGTGCTCACAGATAAATTTATACTACATTAAAAAAAGAAAAAGGATCTTAAATCACCTTATGGTGATTTCTAGACATTCTGTAGAAATAGAAACAAAACAAAACCCAAAGCTAACAGAAGGAAGGAAATGAAAAGATTAGAATAGAGAAAAATAAAACTGGAATAGAAAAACAAAGGAGAATGAACAAAAGTAAAAGTTGGTTATTTAAAAAAATCAACAAATTGACAAACTTTTATCTAGAGTGACGAAAAAAAAGAAGATCCAAATAACTAAATCAGATATGAAAGTGAAGGCATTACTACTGATTTTAGAGAAATAGAAAGGATTATAAAAAATACTATAAACGACTTACACCAACAAATTAGATAACCTAGATGAAATGCACAAATTTCTAGAAACTCACAAAAGACCTAAACTGACTCAAGATGAAATAGAAAATCTCAACAGACGTGTAACAAGTAAAAAGATTGAATCGGTAATCAAAAACCTCCCGACAAAGAAAAGTCCAAGACCAAATCATTTCACTGGTGAATTTTACTAAACACGTAAAGAAGAATTAACACAAATCCTTCTCAAATCCTTCCAAAAAATTGAAAAGGAAGGAACACTTCCTAACTCATTCTATGAGGCCACATTACACTAATACGAATGCAAGACAAAGACTACAAGAAGACTACGGATCAACATCTCTTATGAATATGGATGCAGATATCCTTAATAAAATTCTAGCAAACCCAATTCAATAGAACATTAAGAGGATTATACATCATGACCAAGTGGGATTTATCACAGCGATGCAAGAGGGGTTCAACATGGGAAAATCAATCAATGTAATACACCACACTAATAGAGCAAAGGATAAAAAGCACATGATCATCTCAATAGATGCAGAAAAGGCATTTGACAAGATCTAATACCCATTTATGATAAAAAAAAAAAAACTCAAGAAACAAGGAATAGAAATGAACTTCCTCAAAATGATAGGGGCATTTATGAAAACTGCAGAGCTAACACTATAGTCAATAGTGAAAGATTGAAAGAGTTCCCTCTAAAGTCGGGAACAAGATAAAGGTGCCCATTTTCACCAATGGCATTCAACACTGAAGTAGAAGTGCTAGCCAGAGCAATGAGATAAGAAATAGAAATAAAAGGAATTCAAACTGGAAATGAAGAAGGTAACTATTCCTTTTTACATGATTACATGATCCTATATCTGAAAATTCCAAAGAATCCACAATCAAACTAATAGAGTTAATAAACAAATTGAGCAAAGCTGCAAGATACAAGATCAACACACAAAAATCAGTTGTTTCTATTTGTGTGCAATCAACAATCCATAAATGAAATGAAGAAAGCAATTCCATTTAAATAGTGTCTAAAATAATAAAATATTTAGAAATAAATTTAAACAAGGAAGTGAAAGACTAAGAATTACAAAAATTTGGTAAAGAAACTAAAGAAGACCTAAATTAATGGAAAGAAATCCTTAGTTCATGGGGAGGAGGACAGTATTGTTAAAATGTCAATCACACCTAAAACAACCTATAGATTCAGCACAATCTTTCTTACAAAATTCCAATTGGCCTTTTTTCTTAAGAAATGGAAAACCCAACCCTCGACTTCCTACGGAATTGCAAGGATCCCTGGATAATCCAAACTAATCATGAAAAAGAAGAAAAGAACTGGAGGACTCTGATTTCCACAACAAAGCTACAGCAATCAAAACAGTGTGGTACTAGCAAATCAACAGACTTGTAGGCTAATGGAATAGAATCGAGAGTCCAGAAATAAACCCATACGTCTACAGCCAATTGATTTTTGACAAGGATGCCAAATCCAACCAACTTGGAAAGAACAGTCTCTTCAACACATGGTACTTGGACAACTGGATTTCCTTGTGTGCAAGAATGAATTCCATTTGTGAGTAGAATGACCTCTACTCACACCATATACAAAAATGAACTAAAAGCTGATCAAGGGCGCCTGGGTGGCTCAGTTGGTTAAGCGACTGCCTTCAGCTCAGGTCATGATCCTGGAGTCCTGGGATCGAGTCCCGCATCCAGCTCCCTGCTCAACAGGGAGTCTGCTTCTCCCTCTGACCCTCCCCCCTCTCATGTGCTCTCTCTCTCTCATTCTCTCTCTCTTTCAAATAAATAAATAAATCTTTAAAAAAATAAAAAAAATAAAAGCTGATCAACAACTTAAATATAAGAGCTAAAACCATGAAACTCTTAGAAGGAAACACAGGGAAAATGTGCATGACCTTGGACTTGTCAATGGATTCATAGATATAACACCAAAAGCATAAGTAGCAAAAAGAAAATGATAAAAGATAAATTGGATTTCATCAAAATTAAAAAATCCTGTGCATTAAAGACATTATCAAAAAAGTGAAGAGACAGTACATGGAAGTGGGAGGAAATATTTACAAGTCATGTATTTTTTTTTTTTTTTTTTGAGAAAGAGAGAGATAGCAAGAGTGTGAGCAGGGGAGAGGGGCGGGTGGGGGGGGAGAGAAAATCTTAAGTAGGCTCCACACCCAGCACTGAGCCTGATGAGGGGCTCGATCTCACAACCCTGAGATCATGAGCTGAGCTGAAACCAAGAGTTGGGACGCTCAACCAACTGAGCCACCCAGGCACCCCTAGAAATCCTATCTCTGATAAGGGTTTAATATCCAAAATACACAAAGTACTCATCAACAGCAGGACTCAACAACCGAAAGACAAATAACCCAATTAAAAAATGGGCAAAGGACTTGCATAGACATCTCTCCAAAGAAGATAGGCAGATGGCCAATAAACGCATGAAAAGATACTGAACATCATCAGTAATTAGGGAATTGTAAATCAAGCCACACTTTGCCACTACTAAGATGGCTATAATCAATAAAACCAAAAGTAACAAGTGTTGGTGAGGATGTGCAGAAATTGGAACCCTTATACATTGCTGGTAGGATATAAAATGGGGTAGCCTCTGTGGCAAGCAGTTTGGCTGTTCTTCAAAGAATTATCATACAACTCACCAATTCAACTCTTAGGTATATACTGAAAGGAATTGAAAACAGGAGCTCAAATAAATATTTGTCCACCAGCATTATTTACAATAGCCAAAAGGTGGAAACATTCCAAGTGCCCATCAACAGATAAGTGGATAAACAGTGCTGTTTATACACGATGAAATATTAGTCAGTCATAAAAAGGAATGAAGTTTTGATGCATGCCACGTCATAGCTGAACCTTGAAAACATTGTGCTAAGTGAAATGAGCCAGTTACAAAAGAACAAATATTGTATGATTCCACTTATATGAAATCTCTAGAACAGGCAAATTCATAGGGATAGAAAGTAGATGAAGGTTAACCGGGACTGGGGCCGTGGAGGGTTACTGCCTAATGCTTACACAAATTCTGTTTGGGGTGATGGAAAACGTTCAGAAACAGATAGTTGTGACGGTTGCATGTTGAATCTAATTCAACGGCTGACAGTGTGAATCTGATTAATGCCACTGAAAAATGATTGAAATGACATATTTTATATCTTTTATATGTATTTCATCGCACGCAAATAATTTTTAAAAAGAGTTAAACAACCAGTAAAGCTGTTTTACCTGTAGCATGATGCGATTGCAAATAATATGATTAGCAGGTACGCCAAGTGCAACAAAGGGATCACGTTCGTAGAAGTTTCTTCAAATTCCAGTTGTCTAGAAAGTGACGTGAAATAGACCACCTGCCACAAAAATATACCCAAGTAAATAACTTTTCACTCCAATATCTGTGTGTGTTACAAACACTACTGAAACACTATAGCTTATTCATTGAAACAACAGGTTAAAATTTAGCAAAAGATCAAAATATGTGAACTATGACATTAGAATAAAGAAGGCAACATAGATTTGCTTCTTCCCGCAAATCCCTGGCATGCTTTGCAAAGTTTCTTGCAAAAACCCGAAGTTTGACACTCCTGACTATACAAAATCTGAGTTCTGTATGAGACCGTGAAGTCATTAACAGCCACAGAAAAGTGTCACTTTTTCTAAATTTTATTAGGTTGTTGTCTTTTACTATTTTAATTGCATTGATATTTCAGAAAGATCTAGCATCCAAAGGCTTTTTCTAGTAGTTGTCTCACTTTGACCAGGCTTATTCACAAGTACTAGTAGGCTTGCTGGCCCAACGTTACCGAATAGTTAGCATGTGCCTGGCACTATGCGATCACTTACTCAGAAAATGCTAAGCTAGTTCTCTTTTCAAAAACAGCATGGAACTTCTGCTTAAAGGTGGTTTTTATTTTATTTTATTTTATTTTTTATTTCAGTGAAGTCCAAACAAGTTTTAGGGGGCTCCCCCAAACAGCAGAGACTTTAACTAAAAGTAGAAATTTCAAAGTCATTTGACTAGGAACCCTGATGGTCAATGTCTGTACGGAACAGACCTATGTTGAGGATGTAGGATTTGTGTTTTCTACCAGAACATTACCAAGGATTTAAGATTTGTGGCATTCTTTAATGTGTGAGATTAAGGACTCTGGACTCTGGATTAAGTACCAAATAGAGTAGAGCACTCCCAGCTTCAAGCCAAGGACTCCCTCAAATAATCAGGGAGTGCTACTGCTATGATCCTTGGAAGGAGTGTCCTTATTCCTCCCACCTTCTCCTGGCCTCCCTATCAAGCCCAGCCACCAGGTACCTGGATCTTCTTCAGGGCCAGACTCGTTTCGATGTTGCTAAATTGGTTCAGGAAATGGATCAACCACATCTTGCTAAGCTCGTTGATCTCTCCATCCTCAGTCTTCAGGTAGTACAGAAGCCGCATGGCTTTGGCTTTCACGAGTAACTGGTTCCTTCCCGTCCTCTTGCCTAAAAGGGTTCCTCCAATGGTGCCGGCCAGGGAGATGGGCTGACCTGTTTGGTTGAAGATTGGGAAGGTGATGTGTCTCAGGTCGAGGTTCTTGTTCATTTGCCAGGCAGCCAGGAGTGGGTTGGAGGGCACGCAGAGGCCCTGGTTCTTAGCGCACACCTGACTGTAGCGGATCTGGGTTCCGTTTTCCTCTGTCACATACAGATCCTGTACCACGTCCTTCAGTTTACCAATTTCCTCTAGGATTTCTTGTTCTAGCAGTGAGGCCGTGTTGGAGACTGCCAGAATACAAGCAAAATTGACTTCGGTGCTCTTCCTGGAGATGAAGAAGCGGTAAGAGTCCTTGCCGGTAACATGTCCCTGCACAAAGCGCCGCTCAGCCTTGGCCGGGCTCCCTATGGGGGTGTACTTCTCCTCGAGGTTTTCTTCTAAATCCTTGGGCCAGGGGCGCCTGGGTGGCTCAGTTGGTTAAGCGATTGCCTTCGGCTCAAGTCATGATCCTGGAGTCCCGGGATCGAGTCTCACATCAGGCTCCCTGCTCAGCAGGGAGTCTGCTTCTCCCTCTGACCCTCCCCCCCTCATGTGCTCTCTCTCTCTCTCACATAAATTAAAAAAAAAAAAAAATCTAAAAAAAAAATAAATAAATCCTTGGGCCAGTAAATCGAGCCAGTGCCCAGAGCGGCCGTCAGCAGCATGGGTGCCAGCAGGAAGATCCAGGGGTGCGAGCCCACTTCCCACCCCAGCCTTCCGAAGGCGCGGGAGAGGGGCGCCTCTAGGCAGTCGGTGTGGCAGCGGGGTCTCTCCGACAACTGATTTTCTGACCGGGGAGCCGGCCGACTTGAACGTCCCCGCACTGACACCGACTGGGAATGGGACGCTCAAGGGACTGCATGCTCTGCCATGAAGCCCAGTTCAGCTGTGCTTCCCGCCTCGCCTCCGCCTCGGGCCAGGCCTCTGGCACCACCGTGGAGGGACTAAGGCTCATTTTCAGCAAGGAAAAGCAACGTCCTCAAACTGGACAGCTGATGAGACCGCAGCTACTGGGGGGAGTAACGGCTTCCTGGAGAAATTCTACCGGAGTCTGTTTGACTTCCGGCAGTTCACGCCGGGAGCCTGGAGGCGTGGTTGGGGATCACGTTTTTTGTTTTTTGTTTTTTTAAGATTTGTATTTATTTATTTGTGAGAGAGAGAGAGAGTACAAGCAGGGGGAGCAGTAGAGGGAGAGGGAGAAGCAGGCTCCTCACTGAGCAAGGAGCCCGATGTGGGACTCGATCGCAGGACACTGGGATCATGACCTGAGCCGAAGGCAGATGCTTAACGACTGAGCCACCTAGGCGACCCAGGGATCACGTGTTTTGACCCATAGCCTCACTAGTCCCAAATTTGTCTGGGGCATGCCTGTGCCCTCGGGAGTCTAGTTAACACAGAAACACTTCCTAAAGGTGAGTAAGATGCGTGCCTGTTCTACAAGACTTACATTTTATTGGGGGAATTTGGTTTGTCCACACACACACACATGCACGTGTCCTAACCTTTCTGGGATCATCCAGTAACACAGTTATTGGCTAAGGTGAACCTGGTACACTTACTTTATTATTTTTATTAACTACAAAGCTAAAATAGACATTCGCCTTGTAAAAGGTTAGAAGTCAATATGTAGAATGAAATGTGAGTGTTTATCTTTGGTCTGTTCCACAGTTCCCAGGATGGAGGGACCCCTGTGTTCATGTCACCTTTTTTATGAAAGTCCTCACCTACCTTTTAACATGCAGGAACGGAAAGGCAGGTGGTGAGCGGTTCCTAGAGTTAGGAGAATTGCTTGCCATGTTTTCCATAGTTGGCAGTCACCTAGCATTAATTGTGATTGTGTTTTTCTGTGGGGAGTTATGGCATTTTACCGAAATCTCCAGATTGTAAGAATACCAAGGCCAAGAGTTTAAGGAAGATACCTTTAACAGTATTTTAAAGGAGAAAGTAATAAGAGATACTGTTAAGTTGGCTTTACAGAAAGTCATTGCTTAAGAGTGACATTAATAACCACAAGATGGCACACATTTTCTATTGAATTTTTAAAATTTTTAAAATTTTTTTATTTTTTAAAGATTCTATTTATTTTTTGCCAGAGAGAGAGATCGAGAGAGGGAACACAAGCAGGGGGAGCTGCAGAGGGAGAAGGAGAAGCAGGCTTCCCGCTGAGCAGGGAGCCTGACATGGGGCTCGATCCCAAGAGCCTGGGATCATGACCTGAGCCGAAGGCAGGAGCTTAAGGACTGAGCCACCCACCTCATTTTCTATTTTAAAAAAAGTTAGGGTAAATGGGACCGAGGATTCCTTTTCTCCTTTATCTGCACGTTGCAAGTTCTAGTTATAGCTACATCTGGAGTTTATCCTTGGTGTGCTATAAATCTAGAGGCACCTGTATCACATTTAAATGGAGGAACTGATCTGGAAATTCCATTTGTTAAACCATATCTACATTATGGAGAGAAATGGCTCAGCTGGTTTCCTAAACATTTAGGATGTAATGTTAGAGGGAGGGTGTTCACAAGTATTCTGTAATGTGCAAAACCAAACACAGGGCCTCTTACTGCCCATCTTTATGGTATTTCTTTAGCACAGCATCAGCGTGTTATTTTTTATTCTCAAAACACAACATTCAAAACAAAATTTCTACAATTGCTCATAAATCAGCCACTGTGAAGTACTAAATTCTTTTTTTTTTTTTAAAGATTTTATTTATTTATTTGAGAGAGAGAGAATGAGAGACAGAGAGCATGAGAGGGAGGAGGGTCAGAGGGAGAAGCCGACTCCCCGCTGAGCGGGGAGCCCGATGTGGGACTCGATCCCGGGACTCCAGGATCATGACCTGAGCCGAAGGCAGTTGCTTAACCAACTGAGCCACCCAGGCGCCCGAAGTACTAAATTCTATAGAAAAATATGTACCTCAAGGTTTGATTTTATCGAGTTTTTTCATTCTAGTTCATTGATTCTAGATTACGTAATTTTGCTAATCTAGTTATCTAGATTACTAATGTTTGTGTGGGTTTAGAATGTCAATAAAAAAAACCACTAATAGTTGTTCCCCACCGGTTTTACTGTATTATTCCATAAAAGGAATTTGGCACTTTTAAAATGAGGTCATCTGCCCTATTTGAGTCGTGAAACCCTTTCTATTGGTTTCAGAGCTCTAGACTAATCCAAGTGCAGCTATAACATGGCCTAGAAGTCACATGTCTTAAGTGACAAGTCTCTGAAGTTTCTTCCTTTCAATTCAGACAACCCTCTGGCCTTAATCTGAGAATGGTGTCTACTTTGTCAGGATAGGATTCTCCATACTTTATAAAATACCTTCTGGATGAGAAGGGAGTGGGTATTGGGAATTCAAGAATACAGTTTAGAACTTAAAATTTTATCTAGTATACTTCTTACCCATCTTCAGTCTAGATAAAATGAAGCAGGCAAAGCATTACCTTTTCTTTTCTCTTACACGTTGATTCCATTTTCTTCTGTTCCCCAGTCCCTTCTCAAGCCTGTCCAATTTTTTTTTCTCTTCCCCCTGTTTCTCCTTTTCTAAGTCCCATTCTCTCAGGTTAGCCAAACTGACTTTGGCATAAATAAAGGGCAGTTGCCCATTATTTTTTTATTTCTTATTGAAAAATTTTTTTTGCCATTTTTATTTATAGGATGCTTCTCTTTTAAGTCTGTATTTTAGTTACTTGATAATCTGTTTCCCACACTTGAGTATGAGCTCCTCAGACACAAGGACTGCATCTTGTTCATCCCTGTGTTTGATACTCAGAGGACACTCTAATGTTAGTCATAACTTAGGTGGTCCTGCTTGTGTTTCCACAGCTCTAGAAATGATATAATTCAAATACGGCAGACACAGGGCTGAAATATATTCTGTGGATCCCATAGGGACTGCTCAGATGCCTGTGTTGTAACTGAGACAGCAGGTATTTTTTTGCATCTTTTCACCTGCCCTATCTTAAGCTTTTTTCCTTTTCCTTTCTGGAATTAAAACAGTATAGCCATTCCTCCTAACTCGTATAATAATCTGTCACAGAGCGTTATGAAGTCACTCGGTTTTCCTTTTCTAGATTGAAATCTAAAGATTTAATAAAACGATTGGTCCTTGAGAAGAGGCTCTAAAATTGAAATATGAATAATTAAGAAAGCAACTGAAGAAAGGACAGCAGCAAGAATTGATCATGAATGTAGTGATGGGGAAGAAACTTTTTTTTTTTTTGAGAGACAGAAGAGGGAGAGAGAATCCCAAGTACGCTCCATGCCCAGTGATGAGCCTGACTTGGGACTCCATCTCACAACCCTGAGATCATGACCTAAACCGAAATCAAGAGTAGACACTTAACTGGCTGAGTTACCCAGGTGCCCCAAGGAGCATATTGTTAAAATGCATGTACATATAATGGTAGGGTGGTAGGTAGGCTTTTATATTGGTGGTCTCCAATGAATCGTGGCTCCCGGTATTTATGACTTTTCATAGTTCCCTCCCACATTCACTCTGGGTTTAGCCATGTGACTTACTTGGTTCAGTGGGACATTAGCAACTGTGACATAAGCAGAGGTTGATAAGTACTTGTGCATTTGGGGTTTGACTTCTTGGAAGCAAGAGAACTCAGGTTTTTATGGACTTGGGGTTCACAGCGCTGCTGGTAAAACTCTTCGAAGTAGTTATTTTATCATTGACCTTCATTAAATTCCTTTTTATGTAATAAGGTGAATTTCTCATTTTTTATACTATAGCGATGCCCAAAAACATGGCTCAGGAAATAGCAGAAGACAAGCTAGAGAATGCTTGAGAGAAAGAAAAATTAAGATTTCCTTAAAGGAATTGTTGGAATTTGGGAGAGCACATTAGACAGAACAGGAAAGCGGAGATCTTGAAGGCCACGCTCAACGTACAGAAAGGAAAACACAGCAACAGTAACCAGACTTGACAGCTTACTGTGTAGGACTTTAAAGGGGGAGGGGATAATTAAAAATTAATAGGTTAGAGAGAGTGACTAGAGTCTTAAAAAATGTAACAGAGGAAACCAGACTAATGCTCCCAGAGGGAGCACAAATCCAGGGGATACCTGAGTAACTGCAGGTGCCCTTGGGGATGTTCCCTTGAAGAACGGGAGAGCTAGTCACAGTGGTTACAAAAAATCTGAGTAGACTTTTAAGTCTAGAACGTGGGCAATTAGATTAGACTCTTTCGCATATTGTTAAGTCGGTCTCAAAGTGATGAAGTTATTTAGGGAAAGATTTTCGTATCTCCTGAGCCCTAGGGGACCAAGAATTTCTAGAGTTAAATCTTCTCAAAAGAGAAGCACAGGTAAGAGGAGAAATGCTACAAGGAACCAGGGGCAACGAAAGTGATTGACCCTGGGCTTGAAGTCCATTGGGAGAGTATGAATTTATCCAATGGAGGTGAAGGTGGGCGAGATTCGGTAAGCAGTGGGTAATTGGATCATTCAGTAACTCCTTGGCTTTATACTTCTGTCTTATGGGAGCCTTCCCAAAACAAAACTAGAAGACTATGTTAGCAAACCAAATGTCTGAGCCTTAAATCAAGGGGAAATAGTAAAGGGAGAGCACTCAGTGCCACCAAACAGGGCTGCTTACAGGTTTTTTGAGAAGGAAAGGGATCACTCTGAGGGGCAGGATAACATTTCTAAAACTAAGGGAACCTTCTTAAAAAGAGTAGAGCAAATGCAGCCCAGAGGAGCGGGTAGTCTATGTCCTGGATCTCCACCACAGAAAGCAACGTGAGAAAGGGAAGATCTTCTGCCTCCCACTGAAGTGAAGTAAGTTCTTAAGTGTAGAGAAAATCCAAAAGCTGAAAAAGATTAGTTTTGGTGGGGAGAGAACATGGCAGAAGTATTGATCCTTGCTAGACCCCAAGGGGCATAGACTTTAGGAGCATGAATAACAGATTCTGTTCAGGAATCTACTGAGGGTGACTCTACCGCTGAAATGGATATGGGGACCTCATTGGAAAGTGACCCTAAGACACAAATTCTAGGGCCCACATAAATTCTGCTCAAACAGGACTAGACAGAATCCACACTCAACCCAGGAGTACATGGTCTACACGGCCAGTGGAAATTAAGCAGTTTTGGATATTTTTCAAGAAATTATGGCATCCTGGTTAAAAGTATGGACGGACTTTGAGGTTAATGTGCCTGGGTTCACATCCCAGCTCTACCTCTTACTACCTGTGTGATTTTGGGCAAGTTACTTAACCTCTCTCTGTCACATTTTCCACTTGTCAAATGGAGAAGATAATACCTTGCTATTGGGGTTCTTAGGATTAAATTATTGAATACACGTGAAATTATTTAAAACATGAAATTCAGTAAGGACTATTATTATTAGAAATATTTTCACCACTGAATGGGATTTTTTGTTTGTTTTAGTTTTGTACCTTTATGAAGGTAAGGAAAGTTTGCTACAAAGTTGTTTTTTCATGATGGAGTTAAATTTTTATCAAATCATGTGAGTTAATCTAGTGGGAAGAACCTATGGAGTCTCTCCTTCATCTATGTATGCGGCAAATGGTATTATTGTTTTTTAATCTTGGGAAAAAAATGCTTGAAAACCCTAAATGTCAGAATATAATGCGGGTTCCATCTGCTAACTTTTATATAGCAATACTGCATTCATATTGTGGTGAGATTGGCCTCTAATTATCTTTTATGGTCCAATTTGGTTAACAAGCCTTATAAAGGTAATTTTCTCTCTTTTTCTATTCTCTGCAAAAGTTTATATAAGATAGAAATAACCTGTTTCTTTTCCCCCCTCTTTTTCTTTATTTTATTTTATTTTTCCACCATGATAAGTGTACTCTTTAATCCCCATCACCTGTTTCACCCACCACCCCCCTTCCCACTGGTAACCATCAGTTTATTCTCATAGTTAAGACTCTCTTTCTTGGTTTGTCTCTCTCTCTCTCTCTCTCCTTTGCTGGTTTGTTTTGTTTCTAAAATTCTACCTGTGAGTGAAATCATATGGTATTTGTATTTCTCTGACTGACTTATTTTGCTTTGCTTAACATTATACTCTCTAGCTCCATCCATGCCGTTGCAAATGGCGAGATTTCATTCCTTTTTATAACTGAATAATATTCCATTGTGTGTGTGTGTGTGTGTGTGTGTGTTTGTGTGTACACTCATACCACTTCTTTATCCATTCATCTGTTGATGGACATTGGGCTGCTTCCATATTTCGGCTATTGTAAATAATGCTGCAGTAAACATAGGAATGCATGTATCCTTTTGAATTAGTGTTTTTGTGTTTTGAGGGAAATACCCAGTAGTACAATTACTGGATCAAAGGGTGGTTCTGTTGTTTCACCGTTGATTATGATGTTGACTGTGGATTTTTCATATAAGTTCTTTATTATGTTGAGGTATGTTCCCTGTAGACCTACTTAACAGAGAGTTTTTATCATGCATGGATATTGTACTTTGTTGAATGGTTTTTCTGCATCTATTGAAATGATCATATGGTTTTTATCCTTTCTCTCAGTGATGTGACATATCATGTTGATTGTTTTGGGACTGTTGAACCACCCTTGCATCCTGGGAATAAATCCCACTCGATTGTGGTGTATGATTTTTTATTAACATACTGTTGGATTCAGTTTGCTAATATTTTGTTGAGGACTTTTGCATGAGAGGTATTGGCCTCTGTTCTCTTTTTTGTAGTGTCTTTGTCTGGTTTTGGTATCAGGGTGATATTGGCCTCATCAGAATGAATTTGGAAGTTTTCCTTCCCTTTCTGTTTTTTGAAATAGTTTGAGAGGAATAGGTATTAACTCTTTTTTACATGTTCGGTAGAATTTGCCTGTGAAGCTGTCTGGTCCTGGACTTTTGTTTTTTGGGAGTTTTTTGATTATTGATTCAATTTCACTGCTGGTAATTGGTCTGTTCAAATTAACTATTTCTTCTTGTTTTACTTTTGATAATTTATATGTTTCTAGGAATTTATCTGTTTCTTCTAGATTGTTGAATTTGTTGGCATATAGGTTTTCATAATACTCTTAAAAATATTTGTATTTCTGTGGTGTTGGTTGTAATTTCTCCTCTTTCATTAATGATTTTGTTTATTTGGGTTCTCTCTCTCTCTTTCTTTTCTTTCTTTCTTTTTTTTTTTTGATGAGTCTGGCTAGAGGTTTATCAATTTTGTTGATCTTTTCAAAGAATCAGCTGCTGGTTTCATTGACCTGTTCTTTTGTTTTTTTAGTTTCTATATCATTTATTTCTATTCTAATTTTTATTATTTCCTTCCTTTTGCTGTGTTTGAATGTTGTTTGGTCTTATTTTTCTAGCTCCTTTAGGTAAAAGTTAGATTGTTTACTTGAGATTTTTTTCTTGTTCCTTGGGGCAGGCCTGTATTGCTATAACCTTGCCTCTTAGAACCACTTTTGCTGCATCCCAAAGATTTTGGACCATTGTGTTTTGATTTTCACTCGTTTCTATGAAATTTTTTATTTCTTCTTTCATTTCTTTGGTTGACCCATTCATTGTTTAGTAGCGTGTAATTTGACCTCCATGTATCTGTGCTCTTTCCAGACTTTTTCTTGTGGTTAGTTTCTAGTTTCATAACATTGTGGTCAGAAAAGATGCATGGTCTGACTTCGATTTTTTTGAATTTGTTGAGACTTGTTTTGTGGCCTAATATGCGATCTCTTCTGGAGAATGTTCCCTGTGCACTTGAAAAGAAGGTGGTATTCTTGCTGTTTTAGGATGGAATGTTCTGAATGTCTGTTAAATCCATGTGCTTCAGTGTGTCGTTCAAAGCCACTGTTTCCTTGTTGATTTTGTGCTTGGATTATCCATCCATCGATGTATGTGGGGTGTTAAAGTCCCCTACTATTATTGTATTACTATCGGTTATTTCCTTTATGTTTTTTATTAACTGATTTATGGATCTGAGTGCAAAAATATTTACAATTGTTATATCCTCTTGTTGGACTGTCCCCTTTATTATACAGTGTCTTTCTTTGTCTCTTGTTACAATCTTTGTTTTAAAGTCTGTTTTGTCTGATTTAAGTATTACTACCCAGCTTTCTTTTGACTTCCATTTTCATGATAAATATTTCTCCATCCCCTCACTTTGAATCTGCAGTGTTTTTTGGTCTGAATTGAGTCTCTTGTAGGTAGCATACAGATGGGTCTCTGTCACCCTATGTCATTTCATTGGAGCCTTTCGTCCATTTACAATCAAAGTAAATATTGATAGATCTCCGTATCGATTGCCATTTTGTTACTTGTTTTGTGGTTGTTTCAATAGATTTTCTTTGATCTTTTCCTCTCTTGCTTGTTGGCTTTCTTTCGTGATATTCTTGGATTCCTTTCTCTTTATTCTTTGCGTATCTATTAGTGGTTTTTGATTTGCGGTTCTCATTAGGTTTGTATATAACATCTCCTGTATATAGCAGTCTATATTAAGTTGATGGTCGCTTAAGTTAAAACCCATTCTTTTCTCCTCTCCTTCCACATTTTAGGTATGTGGTGTCATATTTTCCATCCTTTCATTTTATGAATCCCTTGACTGATTTGTACAGAAATATTTATTTTTACTGCTTTTGTGTTTTTTTGCTTTTCATATTCTCCCTTATGGTCTTTCCTTTCTACTCAAAAAGTCCCCTTTAATATTTCTTGCAGGGCTGGTTTAGTGGCCATGAACTCCTTTAGCTTTTATTTGTCTGGGAAACTCCGTTTGTTTGTTTGGTTTGTTTGTTTGTTTGTTTGTTTTAAAGTAGGCTCCACACCCAGCATGACTCCAATGAGGGGCTTGAACTCACACCCCTGAGATCAAGACCTGAGCTGAGATCAAGAGTTTGAGGCTTAATTGACCAAGGCAGCCAGGCACACCTGTCTGGGAAACTTTTTATCTGAATGATAGTCTTGTTGGACAGAGTATTCTTAACTGCATATTTTTCCCTCTGGGCTCTTTGAATATATCATGTCACTACCTCTGGCCTGCAAAGTTTCTATTGAAAAGTCTGCTGATGGCCTTATGGGTTTTCCCTAGTAAGTGACTGTCTTCTTTTCTCTTGCTGCTTTTAAAATATTTTCTTTATCTCAACCTCTTGGGTTGAGTTTTTGGGGCACTCTCTATGCCTCCTGGATCTAGATATCTGTTTCCCTCCCCAAATTAGGGACGTTTTCAGGTATTACTTCTTCAAATAGAATTTCTGCCACCTTTTCTGTTATTCTTCTGAGACCCCTGCTTGATGGAGTCACTGAGTTCCTTAGGACTATTCTCAGTTTGCATAATTTTCTTTCTCTCTTTTGCTCACCTTGGTTACTTTCCACTCCTCTGTCTTCCAGGTCATTAATTCATTCCTCTGCTTCATCTAGCCTGCTATTTATTCCACCAAGTATATTTTTAATTTCATTTATTGTCTTGTTGATTGCTGGTTGGTTCTTTTTTATCTGTGTGTTAAGGGGTCTCACTGATGTCCTCCACTCTTTTCTCAAGTCCGGTGAATATCTTTATGGTCGTTAAATCCTCTATCAGAATTATATCCAGTTCACTTAAGTCTCTTACTGTGGTTTTGCGCTGTCCTTTCATTTGGGAGATATTTCTCTGTCTCCTCATTTTGTCTAACCGTGTCTGTCTCTGTGTGTTAGGAGAATCAGCTGCTTCTCTTGCTCTTAACAACAGTAGCCGTATGAAGAAGAGGTCCTGTAGTGCCTTGCAGTGCAGTGTCCCCTGTTCCCTGGGGCTTCAGGGAGTGTCTCCTCTGTGTTGTGTGTGCTCTGCTGTTGAGGCTTGGCCTCTTTTTCCTTCTGTCCAGTTGTCTGCAGAGGCTCTCTTTGCCTATTGTGGGCAGTGTTTTGTCCCCAACGGTGGTGGGGGTGCATTTTAACAAGGTGTGCAGTGGTCTCCTTGAAAATGAGACCTGCCCCTGCTACTGCAGGAACTGAGGTCCCGCAAAATGTGCTGGTCTGGAGATGTGGTGGACAGGTGGCCTGGCCTTCTCGGGGAGGGTCCCTGCAGCACTGGGAAGGGCGGATCTGCCCAAGCAAGTGGTTGGGGGCTTGGTGCAAACAAGTTAGGTAGCAAGTATTGACACAGCGCTTGTTCCCACAGATGGCCATTGTTTTTTCTGGGGGGTAGGGGGAGGGAAATGGCACCTGCCTGTTCCTTTGTCCCTGGAGGGGTCTTCCCATGATCTTTCTCTCTCTGGGCCACATTCTGATATGAGGAAATCACTCTCCCTCCTCTGTGACCCATCTGTTTTTCAAACTGTTTGTTCTGGTGCTGCATCTGCATGGGCTGTTTGTTGGCTGTCTCTTTAAGGGTGGGGACTCTGCTTTCTAACACCCTCCAGGCTCTCCCAGAGGTGAGCCTGCCAATTTTTAAGATTCCAGGCTTTAAGTCCCACTAGTTCTAAGAACTCATGAAGTTCGGCCTCTCTCTCTTTCAAAGGCAGATGTTTCGGGGATTTGTCCTCCCTGTTTGCGGGCTCTCCAGTGTGCAAGTCTGTTTTGTACCCTTCTCTGCACCACCAGCTCCCTCTCCACCAAGGACGTCCACGGTCCGTTTAGCTCCTAGACCGCGTCTTCCGTGTCTTTGCCCTTCCTACCTTCTTCAATGTGACTTCTTCTCTTTCTTGTGTAAGTCTTGCGTCATTTTCTGGGTGATTTACATTGCTGTGAGTGTTATCGAGTTGTATCCGTGGGAGGAGGCAAGCTTAGGGCCTTCCTTCTCTGCCTTCTTCCCAGCAGACCAGAAACAACCTTTTTCTAAAAGATTGCTAAATCTGTCCTGTGACTTCTCTGGGTCTAGTGCCTTTAAGAGATGGACATTTTTAACAACCAATTCAATTTCTTTGATAGTATCGGGTGAATCAGGTGTTAAATTTCTTCTTCAGCCAACTTGATAATTTTTCTAAAAATGTGTTTGACATTAATTTTTAAATTGCGGTAACATTTTCAAACTTTTTTTTTTAATTAAAAAAAATCTATTCTTTATCTGTACTTCTGACCCGTTTTCTATTCTTAATATTAATCTGTGTCTATTCTCTTTTTCCCTTAGGAAGGCTTTTAAAGCTATTTTTTATTTACTACTCTCTTAAGAGAAGCAGGTTTTGATTTTGCAGTTGAACTCTTTTAATATGCTTTGATCATTGTTTCTTTAATTTCTACCTTTGCCTTGATTTCCTCCTTCCAACTTTTTAAATTTTTTTCTGACTTAAGTTGACAGCTTAAGTCACGTTGGGTGTAGAGATTACTTAAAAATAAAATCTTAGGGGTGCCTGGGTGGCCCAGTCAGTTAAGCATCTGACTCCTTATTCTGGCTTAGGTCATGATCTTGGGGTTGTGAGATCAAGCCCCATGTTGGGCTCCGTGCTGGACGTGCAGCCTGTTTAAGATTCTCTCTCTCTGGGACGCTTGGGTGGCTCAGTCAGTTAAGCATTGCCTTTGGCTCAGGTCATGATCCCAGGGTCCTGGGATCGAGTCCCACATAGGGCTCCCTGCTCAGCGGGGAGCCTGCTTCTCCCTCTCCCTCTGCCTGCCCCTCCCCCTGCTTGTGCTCTCTCTCTCCCTCTCTCTCTCTGACAAATAAATAAATAAAATCTTAAAAAAAATTCTCTCTCTCCCTCTCCCTTTGCCTCTCCCCATCCCTGCTCACGCATGCTCTCTTTTTCTAAAAAAAGTCAAATGAGTAAAAATGAAAATAAAAATAAAAAATAAAATAAAATCTTAAAAAAAAGAATAGAATTTACTTTTTAGAGTCATTTTAGGTTCACGGAAAAATTAAACTGAAGGTACAATGCTTTCTCATCTACCTCCTGTCCCTGGACGTGTGTGTCTCCCTCCTTATCAACATCCCCCACCAGAACTATAAAGAATAAAAAGTGAATCTTTTCAGTTTTTACTGTTTCATTGTTACCATTTGGTGTGCATCCTTCCTCAACTCTCTGTCTCCATACAAACATAGACACACACGGTCCCATAGTGCATCTGTATCATAATACAAATGTGTATATACATTCATATACATGTGGTTGTGATGGTCAGTTTTATGTGTCAACTTTGTTAGACTATATAGTTCCCAGTTATCACATCAAATACTAATCTAGGTGTTGCTTTGAAGGTGTTTTGTAGATGTGATTAAAGTCCATAACCCGTTGACTTATTAGGAAGGGAAATTGTCCTAGATAATCTGGATGGAACTGATTGAGTTATTTGAAAGCTCATAAGAGCAGTGCTTAGTCTTCCCTGAAGAGGAAATTCTGTCTGGGGGCAGCAGTTTCAGTTTGTGCCTGACAGTTGTAGATAACTCCCTTCCTGAAGGCCCGCCTTGTGATTTTCCAACTTGCCTAGCCAGCCCTGATAATTGCATAAGCCAAGTCTTTGCAATAAATCTCCTATTATATATTTCTTACTGATTCTGTTTCCCCTGGTTGAACCATGACTGACATTTATATTTGTATATGTAACTTTTTGTATATGTAACATTTATATATGTAACTTGCTTTTTCACTAACAATATGTCTTAGAGATGGCATTATATTTATCTGCTGAATCATAGCACGTCATATGAATATACTCTATCTTATCTAATCATCCTGTTACTGGTGGATATTTTAGTTGTTTAGATTCAAAGTTAAATTAGATTCAAATTATTTTCAATTGCTTCTTTGGAAATTTGCTTTATTGACTTCTTGTATCCAGCATTGCTATAGTAAAATTGAACACCAGTTGGATTCTTGCTTCTTTGCAGATAATTATTTTTCTTCTTTGAAGGCTTTTAAGATTATTCTTCTCCTTTAATATTTCATAAGAACAGATTATTGGGGAGGAAAAAATTTTCCTTCTACTTTTCAAGCTTATTTGTCTGGTCTAATAATCGACTGAGCCACCCAGGAGCCCCTCTCAACACTCAACCTTTATGTCACACTTCCCACCCAGTCATTCTGTTGTGCTGCATTTAGGGCTGGGTATTCAGCTTATTAACTTGCTCTTCCCTTGTGTCCATTCTATCATTCAGCCGATATATGGAGTTTTATTGCAATAATAAAAACATTTTTTATTTTTAAGATCTAAAGTTTCATTTTTATAATACCTGTTCTTTTTTCATAGTTATGATGTTCTTCTGAGGATAATTTCACTTCTATTAAAGCCTCATTTTGTTTGCTCTATTAAGCATTTTTCCCCTCCAGTATTAGTTGTTTTAATGAAGTTTGGTACCTCTCTTTTATAGACACTGATTTTCCTCATATATTTGGCAGTTTTGGGTGTGGGTACAGCATTTGTCGAGGTCTGTCTCCCGCGATGGGGAGAAGGTACAGGATGGGTTACCGGATGTAGAACGCTAGGCATCCATACCCTCAGCGAGGACCACTTTGCTCGGCTTGCGTGACACCATTTGAAAGGGGCAACTTAACTTTCCATAGTCACTTCTCCAGCCTGGAGCAGATGCCTCAGTGACTTGCTCCTCGACCACGGGGAAGAGGGTCTTTGCAGTAGGAGGAAGGCGGTCCATGCATCTAGCATCCATCTCGCATGCATCGCCTCTGAGTTTGGAAACTTGCAGAGCATCCAGTTCACAGCAGTTCTTTCCTCAGCCAGTCCTATCTCCTTTCTGTTAGAAATGCCTCAGAAGTTTTTCTTCTCTTTTGCTTTCCACACTGTTACAGATTTTTATTTCCCACCCCCTGTCATTTGTAGGGATTTGGGGTAAGAGGGGAGGTGGAAGAGTGTTGTCTCTTCTGGTGCAGAGATAAAATCTCTTTATCTCTGCACTGTATTGCCATGAAATATTTGGGAGGGTTTAATTTGCCAATAACATTGAAAAAAAAACACATACCTTTGTCTTAAATAATAATAGTAATAATAATTTTAGAATTAAAATAAATGACTTGATTAATAATCTAGAAATTAAAAAAGAAACCAAAAAAAATAAATTTTACAATACCCTATTCCCCTGGGACGCCTGGGTGGCTCAGTTGTTTAAGTGTCTGTCTTCGGGTCAGGTCATGATACCAGGGTCCTGGGATCGAGCCCCGTGTCGGGCTCCTTGTTCAGCAGGGAGCCTGCTTCTCCCTCTCCCTCTGCCCCTCCCCCTGCTTGTGCTCTCTGTCTGACAAATAAATAAATAAACTCTTTTTAAAAAAATACCCTATTCCCTTTTTGTCAACCAAGTTCACACATCATGCCATTAAATTTGCTGAAAGTTACAAAGGAAAGAATATCAGGTGTCTTGTTGTTATGGACAATGTAATAAAAAGAAGCTCTAAGGAAATGATGAAAAATTTGCAGGTTCAGAGGCTCAGAGAAAAGCCAAAGAAGAATAAGATGTGTGTTCATGTATATGTGTTTATACACTTTTATTAGGATGCCGAATTTGAAGAAATACAGTTTCTGGAGAGGTTGATTAAGAATGCAAAATCACCATCAGAGAAAATGGAGTGTAAAACTTCAAAACATTTATCAGCGTGAAATGAGTGAAATCTGGGGATTATGAGAACAGCTTGTAGATTTCTGCTGTGATTTCCACTGACGGTAGGGGCTGCATTCAAAGATTGTGTATACCCACTGGGCTTAAATTCTTGAAAGAAGATGCATGGTTGTGTTTTCTTGGTCAGGAGAGCCCTAAGTCAAATGTCTGTTTCTACAATAAGGATAAAAGTAATTCTTTGGCTGCTTTAGGGGCGCCTGGGTGGCTCAGTTGGTTAAGCGACTGTGTTTGGCTCAGGTCATGATCCTGGAGTCCCAGGATCGAGTCCCGCATCGGGCTCTCTGCTGAGCAGGGAGTCTACTTCTCCCTCTGACCCTCCCCCCTCTCATAGGCTCTCTCTCTCACTGTCTCTCTCAAATAAATAAATAAAATCTTAAAAAAAAATTCTTTGGCTGCTTTATCATGAGCCTCAATGGACTCATGGCCCAAGATTTAATAGGCTCTGGGTTCCTATTGATGCTCTGCATGTTTTTCCTATCAACCACTTTTGTTTGTGGATTAGATTCCCCTCCCCATCCTACGTTGTCTTTGTTTTTGGTTTTGGATTAAGACTGATATTTCTACTGTACATGATCACTATGATGGTGACTTACTTGATTTGCTAGGCATTTGGCTTTGTTCTACCTGAAGCTTTAAATTGTGAGCTTGTTGTTGTTGGGTTAACAGCATAGTAAAGAAACATGTCTTAGATTGTTCATCAATGTCATTTTAATGCCCTAAGAATGTTCCAGGACATCTGGAATAAGTGTCTGTCCAAAGCAAGGTCATCAACGATGTCTCAGGGATACATCGTAAGCATTTCTATATATAATTCTATCTCTTTATATGCTGATGTTCAACAAATATTAAATGTATATTTGGGACCAAATATTGTAGTCCAGTTTGGAAAAAAACCTTTCCTTGCTATAGAGTTCCTTTCTTTTTCAAAAGAAGGAGGAAACATCCTTCCATCCATTATTAAGATTAAAACAGTTGGGGCTTCCTTTAATCCATTTTTAAGATTAAAGCACTTGGGGCATCTCGGTGGCCAAGTTGGTTGATTGTTGACTCCTGCTTTTGGCTCAGGTCATGATCTCAGGGTCGTGAGATTGAGCCCCTAGTCGGGCTCCATGTTCAGTGTGGGGTCTGCTTGAGATTCTCTCCCTCAGCCCCTCCCCCCTGACTCATGCGAGCATGCTCTCTCTCTCTCTCTCTCAGATAAATAAGTAAATCTAAAAACAAAAAAAAAAAACAAAAAACAAAAGCAAGCACAACAGTTATTGCATACCACATGAATGTCATGGAACTTACTGGAGTGCATTGACAGGTCTAGATTCAAACACTTTAATTGTATAGTGATAATATAACAAGAATGTGAATTCTGTTTTGTTTCCTGCAACTCGAAGGATGGAATCCTTATATTTGTTAACTCCTAGAACAGATTAAATTCCTGGGGTGTCCAGATGGCTCAATCAGTTTGGAGCGGGACTCTTGATTTCGGCTTGGGTCATGGTCTCAGGGTCATGATCTCAGGGTCATGAGACTGAGTCCCACATAGGGCTCTGAGCTCAGTGCTGAGTCTGCTTAAAATTCTCTCCCTCTTCCCCTACCCCACCCCTCCCCCTTGCTCACATGCACAAGCCCGCACACACACTCTCTTTCTCTCTCACAAAAAAGAAGAGATTAAATTCCTAACTCTCTGTAACATAAAAATCAATAAAAGCACATGTTGTACGATTCAAAAGAAATTTCCTTATTACAGTGTAGATGACATGCACTCATTTGCTGCATAAAGATAGATCAGGATTGGGTAAGATCATTTTATTTCTTTGGTGTAATGTGTTTGTATACTAAGAGGAATATGTGCTGTGGGTAAGCTTTAGTTTTCTCTAATTGGCTACATTCTACATCAGTTCTCTTCCTTCTCCCATTTCCTGCTCCATTCTGCAAAATGGGATTGAGGATTCAGGTCATTCATAGTTGAATTTCTAATAAAATATGCTATTTTCCAGCAATAAATGCACCTTAGGTGCTTTTTATTGAAGATGTCAAGTGATTGCGTTATATCAATATACAGTTGGAAGTTTTTAATTCCTGTTGTAACAATGCATTTGAACTCAAAGGTGGAAGCTAAAGAGGGATAATCTCTAAGATGTGAATTCAGTGCTGTGACTCTTGTAAGAAGGTATTGTAAACCGAACAGAGCCATTTGTTCTTTTCCCTTCCCAGTAAGGAAGGAAAGATTACCCAGAGACTGGAGCCTACATATTGATGAAACAGTCAACACTGTATCAAGTTATGTTGCTTCCTCTTTTAACATAGTTGTTCATTGTAAACCTTACTGCAAACATTTTCAATTTTTCTCTAACTTTGCCTTTGAAGAGATCACAATACCAAGGCATTACATTACCATGAAAAATATATCACAGGCAAGGTTTTCATTTATGGATTAACATTCTTCCTGGATAAGAAAGTTATGTGGGAAGTCGGTTTTACATTTTAAGAGATTTTAGTGCAGTGGGTCTTCATGTTTTAGGATGTAAATAGCTGATAAAAACCATGTGACTTCTTCTCAGGGAAAATGTGCATGTGCACCTGTGTTCATGGTTTTGCCTGTTTCTGGAAGCTCATGACTCCGTGAGGTTCGTTTTTGACTTAGCAGTTTGAGAGCAGAGCAGATTCTTCGATACTCATTTTGCCAGTACTGCAGATGGGACAGTTATGTGATTTAATTCCTATTTTAAAAAAATTTTCACTGTGTGGAATTTGCACATGCAATTAAAAAAAAAATAGGGGCGCCTGAGTGGCTCAGTCGGTTGAGCATCTGCCTTTGGCTCGGGTCATGATCCCAGGGTCCTGGGATGGAGTCCCACATCGGGCTCCCTGCTCAGTGGGGAGTCCACTTCTCCCTCTGCCTGCCGCTCCCCCGGCTTGTGCACGCTCTCTCTCTCAAATAAATTTAAAAAAAAAAAGAAAAAAAAAGACTAAAAAAATACCAGGTTAGAAAGGCTGCTTAGTTAAATCCTTAATAATATAACCTAGGGCAAGAAGACAGGAAGCTGTGTTTCTGTCATTTGTACCGATAAATCTAGCCCCCACATTCATTTATTCAGAGGTAGGATTGTGCACCGGTTAGTGGCATGAGCTCTATTAGTTAGGCACCTGTGTTCACCTCCCAGCTGGGCAACATCTTGGGTGTGTAACCTGGGGCAATTTAAATGGGGACCAACTAGAGCACCTGCTTCTAAGGAGTGTAAAATAGTGCTAGCACTTTGTACAAACTCAAATGCCCAACACACAACAAAAGAACTATGCTAATATTTAGAATACATAAAGCAATTGTTTGGTTATGCCTTTCTGAGCTCTCTTTTTGTGCCAGTTCAGTGAAATGGACTCAATCTAGGAAGAGTTTCTTAGACTTTCCTGTGTTGTCCTGACTGAGCTGTCTTCCCCCAGCACAGTCCCTGGGAAGTTTGGGTAGGGCAGGGACAGATGGGTCCCCAGACTCTGCAGCAAGCTGCTAGAACACGGATAATCTGCGTGCTTTCTTTCCAGGCCTGCAGGCTGAAGGTATGAAGCATTCTGCATTCCCTTTCTGCGGTTTACAGTCTGGATTTGAGGTCCTTAGATATAAGTTTTGACTCTTGAAAGAACTTAAGTCTGCCAAACAAACAAAAGATTTTGCAACAGTCCTGCTGAAGCTGTTATAAGGAAGAGATTTCAGCTCTTAAGTTGAATTTTAGCAATTAGATATTTAGAAATAAAGGATGATACATTTTACAGAAATAGAATAATTACAATTTTAAAACATTTCCCAGAGTGAAGCTCTGGAAATGACAACATTCAGGCACTGATTTTGATAATGGGTAATTTCAACAACATATGGTAACATTTATAAAAATGTGTAAGTAAATGATCAAAACAAATTCATTGGACATTTATATTTCTGTCATGTACTTGTGTAGGTGTTTCCTTATTCTGTAGGATCAATGGTTCTTTGGGTGACATACCATGTAGCAGATGGAAAACATTAACTACTATTTTCCATACTTGTCAAAATGTTTGGTAATCATTACTCTAATTATATATATATATACATATTGTACTAAGTCACAGTGAAGAAAATATTCATAATAAAGTGAACCACTGGTGTGAAATGAAAAAGAAGCCAGACTTTAAAATGAAAATAAATATGAATTGGATCTTGAGCTGAGTAGCAATTTTAAATTTAAAACCATACAGAAATAAAATGATAGAGATTTGATTTTGCTTTCTTGGATCTGTATGCAACTTTTCTATGTATTTTTAGTATCTAAAAAATATAGATGTAACATATTTCACAAATCACACCTGAGAGCTAATAACAATTTGTCATTAACACAAGTTTGTTAACTAACCCATAAAGAATATTCTGAAGCAATTGATCTGATTTTACTCTTGGAACTAAGTCAATTAAGACCTCTATTTTTGATAGTTATGTTCAATATGAAAATCCTATTTTTAGGACTTTCAAAAATTTATGAATTACTGTTGATGTCTTTAACATCAAAGCTAAAGAATTTTAGAACTAATGCTGGGGAGGGGGTGCTCCTGGGTGGCTCAGTGGGTTAACCATCTGACTCTTGATTTTGGCTCCAGTTATGATCTCAGGGTTGTGAGATAAAGTCCTGCTCTGCACTGGGTGCAGAGACTGCTTAAGATTCTCTCCCTCTCCTTCTGCCCCTCCCCCTGCATCCCTCTCTCTCTCTCCAAAACAAAACAAAACAAAACAAAACTAATGAGGAGCTAGGCAGTTATCTGGTCTACCTCTTTTATTTTATGTGAAACAGGAAGTTACATGAAGAAGAGTTTAAATGGTTTATTCCTGTTAATTGGGATCCATTATTCCTACTTTGCTTCTCAATTTTTTTCTCTTTATTTTTAGTGGAGGAAGTTCTGCAACTCTGGTGACTTTACCTTTGTTTGCTTTTGTATCATAGCTAAATAGATTATACTTCTTGGTTTGCTAACTGTACTTTCTCTTGACTGTTCACTAGAAATACTTGTCCTCAGTCTATAACCTACTAACCTTTCAGTGGCCATCAGAGAAACAGTTCTCACTGTCTTGATACTGCCTTGTAGCTTTTTTAAAGATTTTATTTATTTATTTATTTATTTATTTATTTATTTATTTGGCATGATCAGGGGGAGGGGCAGAGGGAGAGAAAGATAGAGAATCTCCAGCAGACTCTGTGCTGAGCGTGGAACCCATTGTGGGGCCCAACCCTGAACTAAGATCATGACCTGAGCTGAAATTAAGAGTGAGACGCTCAACCAACTGAGCCACCCAGGCACCCCTTACCTGCCTTGTAATTTTTACAGCACTACCTGCTGTTTCTTTGATAAATTAGAACTCTGCCAGGTAAAAGTGGAAGAAACTTTTTTAAAAAAGTACTTAAGAAATAATTTGTTAAATGTAGGCTGTGGACTCTCATAAAACAACTTAGCTTCTAGAAGGTCTGGGGTATACTTGGGCCTCAGGAAGATCTGGGACCAAACCTTGAATGCCATCAAGACTCTTGTGGTTCATCTGTTTTTCTGTCTGCCTTGGCTTCCTTTTTTTTTTTTTTTTTTTTGAATACAATGAATTTTTTCTCTAAAAGTCTACCAGCAGGCATAAATTTAAATCTCAATAGATTGCCAATTCCAGTTCTAAGCTTCTGGGAAAAGGACACTGATTGGCTTAGCCTGAGTCATGTTCCTGCTTACAGACTAATTGGCTGAGGCCAGGAAATGAATTACCACCAGAACAATGTCTTCGCTCAAGTAACCATTCTCGGTCCAGCCGTGTCCCAAAAGTGGGGTCATAGTGCCTCCCACCATAACCTAGGGTTTTGGGTAAAGGGCAGTTCCTAGAAAAGGGGTGCCTGATAAATGATTGTCATGGAGGCCACTATGTAACCAAACTTGAGATTTGTTCTCCATGGGTTCCCAGATCACCATTCCAATCTCTCCTTTCCCCAGTTCTAAAGAACATGTCTTTAGATTTTACCCACACATCTTTATACTGGTACCAAGATTTTTTATAGTTTTAATTGGGCAGTGGATGATACGTATGAAAGATCATACATAATGGCAATGTAATTTAAGAAGCACAAAACTAAACACCTGTGAATCCATGAGCTAAGCTGAGGAAACAGCATTTACAAATGCTAGTGAAGCCACTGGTGGGCACACTGCAGCACTCCTCCAGCATCTTACTTAATCTATTAAATAAAGGTTAGTATATTTCCCCTTTCTTGGCAGGAAGACAACAGAAGGTAATAAATACAGGCTCTGGAGTAGAATTCTGCCTTTTCCACTAAGTACATGCGTGAACTTAGCAAGTTCCTTCATTTTCCCGTGTCTCTATTCTTCATCTGTAAAATGGGATTTAAAAGCAAATGTTCCCATCTCAAAGAATTTGACAATTATATGAGAAATGCAGCATTTTTTGTCAGAGTGAAAACCTGGAACTTGGAGACAATATAATATGAATATTCATTAACAAAGGACACTTAAACAAGTCGGTAGACTCAAACAGTTGATGGTGATGAAGCAATGAACATCACAGAGCTTAGCTGTAGCTATAGGTATTTCCCTAATAGAAGGCAGTGGACTGTCTACAACACATGTGGCTGTTTCCCTGGTCTCTCTAGTTTGCAACAGTGAGGCCAGAACTTGGTTGGGCATGTAGAGGCTGAGACAAAGAGGCACCATACGTACTTGTGTCATAATGGAATGGAAAGATTGTTACTGAGTTTTGGCTTTCTCCTGTGGAGGAAAAACAGGCAAAAACAGGGAGCCGGGGACCTGAAGAGAGAAGATGCAGGGAAGCTTTGATATGAGTAGTCATTGGTATGGCAGAGTCAAAGTGTGAAGCAGCCAATAAGTGACACCCTCTGGTGGTGCGGGGAGGGTGTGGGTGGTGTGGGGGTAGGGGCAGTTTGGTGGCAACCTTTGGCCCGTTGGCCAAATCCAGCCCACCAACCTAGCTCTGTATAGCCCGGTAGCTATGGATGGTTTTTCACATAGAAATGATTGAGAAATAAATTTTTTAAAATAATATTTCCTGACACGTGAAGATTATGTGACATTTCCACTTCAGTGTCCACGGGTCACATTCTGTTGGCACGTGCCATGCACATTCATTTGCCTAGTGCCTCTGCCTGTCTTCCCCGATGGCGGGGCTGAGCAGTTGTGACAGAGGCGCTATGGCTCCTGAAGCCAAAAATATTTACTATCTGGCCTTTTACTGAAAAAGTTTGCCGATCCCTGCCTTAAGGCATAACCCGCAGATTTCAGGAAGAGATGCTAAAACTTAATTCATGCTGAGCACTCACTTTTGCCCAGTGTGGCTCTAAGCTCTTCATGGGTATTTAATGTAATCCTGTGAGTAACACTAAAGATGGGTACTGTTACCATCCCCATTTCGCCAGTGAGAAACCGAGACACCCAGGTAAGTTGTCCAATGCCGTACCATTAGCGAGTAGAAAAGCTAGGTTATGAACCTAGGTTGTCTCGTCCCAGAGCAGTAATGTGTAATATCCAGTTTAGTTTTATTTCTTGTCTGTTACACAATTCCTGCCAGTTTCCCTGGGAGTGTCAGTACTATGGTGTAAACAGTTTGCCCCCCGGGTCTCAGTCCTACTGTAGACACTCGCAGGATTACCTGTGCCTACACTTGAGGCACAGCATCAATGGAGGAGGACTGTAGCCTGGAGGAATGGTTCCGGTTTAACCCTGGGCTTCACATTTGATGGCATCATAGAATGGAGGGGATAATTGTGTGTGTGTGTGTGTGTGTGTGTGTGTGTGTGTGTGTGTGTCTATGTAATACACATAGAAGATGCCCAGGATTCACCGCAAACGGCAGATAGTAGTTGCCCTTGAAGACTGAATGGATAACGTAGAATTGGCAGATTTCTACATTTTAATTCTATGTAGTTTGAGATTTTTAAGTGAAGTTGTAGTCTTTGTATTGCCATAAACAACAACAACAGCAATAATAACCCTATAGAATATGGTAGAAAGAACCCTCTGAACCGGTTTTTCCTTTTGTGAGGTAAATTAGCCTAACTCTCCAGTGATTATCTCAGTGATACTGAAAAGAGATAAATTGTTTAATAATTCAATTCCCCAGGATACGGCCTAGATGGAAGAGAGATTATCCAACCACCAAAAAATGCCCTGCTCTTCTAATTGGGATATGCCCAACTTAATCAAGAGTGGAGGACACCCTTTCTTCTTTTCAGAGATAGAGAATGGCATTGGGCTTCCTTTTTATTTTATTTTAAATCCAGTAGAGTTAACATACAGTATTATATTAGTTTCAGGTATACAACATAGTGATTCAACAATTCTGTACACTATTCAGTACTCATCGTGGTAAGTGTACTTTTAATCCCCTTCACCCATTCCCCGCACCCCCTTCCCCTCTGGTAACCCTCCAGTTTGTTCTCTAGAGCTAAGAGTCTGTTTTTTGCGGGGGGCACCTGGTTGGCTCAGTTGGTAGAACATGCAACTCTTAATCTTGGGGTCATGAGTTCGAGCCCCACATTGTAGAGTTTACTTAATAAAAAAAAATTTTTAAAAAGAGTGTTTTTTGGTTTGTCTCTCCTTTTTTTGTTTTCCTTTGCTGGTTTTGTTTCTTAAATTCCACATATGAGTGAAATCATATGATATTTGTCTTTCTCTGACTAACTTACTTCACTTAGCATTATACTCTCTAGCTCCATCCATATTGTTGCAAAGGCAAGAGTTCATTCTTTTTTATGGCTGAGTAATATTCCATTATATATATATACCATTTCTCTTTTTTAATTTTTTTATTGTTATGTTAATCACCATACATTACATCATTAGTTTGTGATGTAGTGTTCCATGATTCATTGTTTGCATATAACACCCAGTGCTCCACACAGAACGTGCCCTCTTTACTACCCATCACCAGGCTAACCCATCCCCCCACCCTCATCCCCTCTAGAACCCTCAGTTTGTTTTTCAGAGTCCATCGTCTCTCATGGTTTGTCTCCCCCTCCGACTTACTCCCCTTCATTCCTCCCCTCCGGCTATCTTCTTCTTCTTTTTTTTTTCTTAACATATATTGCATTATTTGTTTCAGAGGTACAGATCTGTGATTCAACAGTCTTGCACAATTCACAGCGCTCACCATAGCACATACCCTCCCCAATGTCTATCACCCAGCCACCCCATCCCTCCCACCCCCCACCACTCCAGCAACCCTCAGTTTGTTTCCTGAGATTAAGAATTCCTCATATCAGTGAGGTCATATGATACATGTCTTTTTCTGATTGACTTATTTGACTCAGCATAACACCCTCCAGTTCCATCCACGTCGTTGCAAATATATACCATATCTTCTTTATCCATTCATCTATTAATGGACACTTGGGCTGCTTCCATATTTTGGCTATTGTAAATTATGCCGCAATAAACATGGGGTACATATGTCTTTTTGAACTAGTATTTTTGTCCCCTTATGTACATACCCAGTAGCAGAATTACTGAATCATATGGTAGGTCTATCTTTAGTTTTTTGAAGAACCTCCATACTGTTTTCCAGAGTGGCTGCACCAGCTTGCATTCCCACCAACAGGGTAAGAGGATTCCTTTTTCTCCACATCCTCACCAACATTTGTTGTTTCTTGTTTTTTTTTATTTTAGTCATTCTCATAGGTGTGAAGTGATATTTCATTGTAGTCTTTTTTTTTAAGATTTTATTTATTTATTTGACAGAGAGACAGCGAGAGAGGGAACACAAGCAGGGGTCGTGGGAGAGGGAGAAGCAGGCTTCCTGTGGAGCAGGGAGCCCAATGCGGGGCTCAATCCCAGGACCCCGGGATCATGACCCAAGTCGAAGGCAGACGCTTAACTGACTGAGCCACCCAGGTGCCCCTCATTGTAGTCTTGATTTGCGTTTCCTTGATGATGAGTGATGCTAAGCATCTTTTGATCTGTTGGCTGTCTGTATGTTTTCTTTGGAGAAATGTCTGTTCATGTCTTCTGACTGGGCTTTCTCTTGAAAGATATTCACACATGTTAGAGGATGAAGCTCCATGCAGACAGCTTTATCTGTTTGACTTTCTGCTGGTGGGAGTGGGAGAGGAAGTTTCTTCTTTGCTCAAGAGATTAAGGGAAACCAGTACTAGGCTTTGCTCACATGTGATACCTGCTGCTTCCCCTTTAAGATGGTGAAGAATGTGCTTTTCTTCCTAGATAACTGGGTACTCAGAAGGATTACGTCCATTTCTCTTGCCTTCTCCCCCTCCCCCAAATTCCCACGCCCACTTCCCCAGGACCAGGAGAAAGAATACTGCCAGATGTTTGGCTACTCAAGGCTGGAAAGATATGGCAGAACCCTCCAACACTGAGCCATCACTCATACCTGGCTCTAAGCCCTCAGCTTTGGACTGAGGAGTGAGCTCTGGTCTTCTGAACTCCTCCTGGTATTTTGGGAGACTGTCTCAAGTTTAGTAAAAAATAGTAGCGAATGTCGCTTCCATTTTTGATATGGCCTTAAAAATGAAGTAACTGAACAAGCTGGGCATCTCAGTTCTACTTCTTTTGCAATGTTGAATACAGACTCCCATGTTAGAATCATAGCTAAAGGAAAATAATCACAGGACACATGTAACATCACAATATTTTTGCATTCAATGTTAAAAAAATAGCATAAAGTCAAACTTTGTTTCTTGGAAAGGACTATCTTTTTATTTCTGAGACTATCTTCTTTCTGTTTGGGTGGGGGGGATGCCCTTTTATGAAATTAATTAGGAATTCCTATAATTTGCAAGAAACTGTTCTAGGTCCTTAGGTGTTAGCAGTGAACAAAACAACAGGAAGCCTCTTAACACAAGAGCAAATTCCAGAAAACGAACAAATACATAAAGCTATGTATTAAGTAATTATGTAATAAGTGCTATGAAGAAAAATGAAGCAAGGTCAGGAGTCTAAGCAGTGGGGCTCCACCTTGGCTCAATCCTGGAAACACCTGAGAGCTTTTTTTTTTTTTAAGATTTATTCATTTGTCAGAGAGAAAGAGAGAGCGTGCACAAACGGGGAGTGGCAGGCAGAGGGAGAAGCAGGCTCCCCACTGAGCAGGGAGCCCAACACGGGACTCCATCCCAGGCTCCTGGGATCATGACCTGAGCCGAAGGCAGACGCTTAACCGACTGAGTCACCCAGCTATCCCAGCACTTGGGAGCTTTAAGAAATGCCAAAGCCTTCATCCCACCTGGACAGATTCTATTTCAGTTGCTCTGGAGTACAGCGTGGGCATCTGGATTTTTAAGCTGCTCAGGTAGGTCTAATGTACAGCCAGAATTGCGAACCACTAGGTTCGAGAGTGACATAAATGCTCCTTTAGGTGGGTGGTCAGACACTGCCTCTCTGACTCAGTCACATGGGGAGAGACCCAAAGGAGGACAGACTGTGAGCCAAGAGCCTATCTGAGGTGCAATCCAAGTAGATGGACCACACAGGTCAAGTCCTGGGGTGAGGGCAAGCTTGGTGCGCTCTCGGGATTGGAAGCCTGTCTATTTGGGTGGAGCAGAGTGAGCCCAGGGGGAGAGCGAGAAACCATTAGGTTGCAGGGGTAGGCGAGAGGCAGATCACTTAGAGCCCTGGAGGCCATGGAAGGAACTTGGGTTTATTCTAATGTGATAGAGAAGCCACGGGAGGGTTTGGGGCTGAGAAGTGAAATAATTTAATCCATCTTTGAAAGAATTACTCTCGCAGCTCTTTGGAGAATAGGCTAAGTATCAGGTGCAAGAGGGGAAGTAGGGGACCAGTTAGGAACCTGTTGCTGTAGAGCAGCCTAGAAATAATGATGGTTTAGACCAGAGTGTTAGGAGATCAAGGAGCTAAGAAGTGATTGGATTAGGGATAATTGGGAAAGGTAGAGCCAAAGGAATTTGCTGCTAAATTGGATGCCAGGTGTGAGAGAAATGAAGTAAGAAGTCAGGAATAACTCCCAAGCCTTTGGCTTGAGCAGACATTTTTGGGTGGATTGGTGGTGCCATTTGCTAAGCTGGATGACACCAGAGAAACAGATTTGTGTTGGCAGGAAGGGATCAGGAGTTTTGTTTTGGAACATGTTACATTTGAGATGAAATGATGCTGGGATAATAAATAGTAGGGTTTTACTTGTTAATATCCTCAATTGACACACAGTTGGTAACATTGGTCCCTTAATTTTAGAAGTGATACTATTCTGTAAATATTTTAAGGCAGTACTTCGCACGATTAGGAATTGTGTTAGTGTTTATAAATATCTCCTGGCAAAATATGTCTAAAAGAAATTGGAGGATTTCCAGTTTTAAGAAATTAACAATCTTTTACCAACTAAGACTGTCAAAATCAAATGTTCCCGGTTTTATTATCTTCCTGAATTTCCTACATTTATGGCAAAATTAAAGCATCAGTCTAATGTTAGTCTGGGGGATTTCTATAGGAATACATTCACAACAATGGCTGGACTAAAGCCTTTCAGTTTCAGGCCACTGTCTGTGTGTAAAATTAAGATACCTATGATTTTATGAGACCTCTGTAGCCACTGTCGCATCTCAGAAGATGAAAATCAAGAATTTATGTAACCTAGAAAAAATATCTTTTCTTCCAGCACCATGAGTGATACCAGAGTACAATGTGTTATAAATGCAAAGAGATGTTGTTAATATTTAGTAGAGTCATATTGAATGTCTGACTTTCCCCTCTATTATTTGGCCAATGGAACAATAAAATAATTCCCTATGATGTCAGTAGCCACATTGTGAATTTGAGTGTTTGTAGGTAGAGTTCCCTGTGGCTCAGAATGTCTGAATAGGAGTCAGAATCCAAAGTGTGATATTACGACCTCTTTCAAATGCAAATAAAATGAAGAGTCCTTCCATGTTTCTCTGGCAATACAAGCAAAAAACTAATTACATTTTTCTTTTAGGAAAAATAAAATATGAAAGAAAAAGCCAAAATTCCCGAGAATCTGAATGTCTTTCAATGAAGTTCATTTCCTAATATCCAGTGATTTTTATCACTAGGTAGAAAGCCTCTACACTGAAAATGTACTTGGCAAAATTGATACAAAAGCAATAAAACCATCCCATGGGGACAGAAGCTGCATTTTGTAATTTCATTTGTCGTGAATTTATTTGCAACTAAACTGTAGCCATCTGGACACTAGTGACATTAAAAGCATGTCCATGTTGTGCCTATTTGGGTCACTTTTTGGGTAATTTTAAGGGTGTCTTCGTAAATATAAGCAGCCTAAGTACCCGAGCATTAGTGAGGTCCCTATGGAGTTTTTTAGGTCCATAATGTTTCTACTGATTTCTTTTCGTAGATCTATGACATGCATCCCCAAAGCAGAGCTTTGTATATTTGTTGAGGAATAATCACACACACACACACACACTAAACCTGCTTCACAGAGGCTCCCCAGAGTGCTCTCTCTTGGTCCCAAAAGTGCTGGGAACTGGAAGGGGCCATCGGGAGCAGCAATTCCGGGGGATCCCTATTCTCCCTCTTTCTCTGCTGTCAGTCTTTTTTGTGATCTTTTCACGGTCGTGAAAAAAATTTAAAAACATGACCTATCTGACGAAAGCTGACAACGAAATCCTACTGGCACAAATAAAAATCGGTCTTCGTTGCAGTTCTATGAGTCACACACACACACACACACACACACACACACACACACAGACTTCTGATAGTAATGCTAACATATGTTTAACATTTACTTTGTGCTCTCCATGCATCATTAATCCTGAAAACAGCGCTATGATGTAGGCATTACTGTTAGCCCCATTTTACAGATGAGGAAATGGGCCTTGGAGATTAAGGAACTTGTCTCAATCTATCCAGCCACCCAGTGGAGCATCTGGAAATGCTATCAGGGTTCTCCAAGAGCAACCACCACAGTCTCCCAGGCTTCTGGGCTCTTGACTAACCCCACATAAGGCATTCACCACCTCCTCTCCACCAGCTTTTCAGGAGACCCACCACATCACTAGGCCCTTGGGTAGAGGGTAATTAATGCCTGTCCTAAATAAGCAATATCCTGGAAGCTTAAGAGAACCAGAGATATTTAAAGCTAAATTCAGCCATCAGACACTATTTACTCACCTGGCAAAACCCAGTCCATGGGAAAAAGGAAAGAGCAATAATTATCCAATAAAACCTCCCCTTCCTTTTCCTGAAAGTTAATTTGAAAAGGGATCCTACTTCTGGTATGTAAAAACCTAGAGTTGAAAGGGATCTCTAAAGGCAAAGAAGAGATCAATTCTAGCTTCTTTGTATTTTAATATAATTCTTGAACATGAGTCTTTGTTTTAAAGTTTTATATATTGTGAAGTTTCAAAATAACAAAAGATGGCTGGTGTTCAGGTCTTAAGCTTCTCCAGAAGGAAAAGACTTGTCTTGAAAGCATTTCTAGCTAAAAGCTTCAGCAAGCTCTGGCAACGCTTTGGAATCATGAACAACCTTGTTCTTTCTCAAACTATTCCACTCAAAAGTCATTTCTACTTAACTCCTTGCCAAATGGTTGGGCTACCCTAAGCCCTGCTGCCTCCCAGAATTCATCTCCAGGCAGATTTGCCTTGTCGCCTTTCCCGATTAATCTGGTTCTGTGCACCTGAGCAGGGGACAGATCCAGAGGCTGTAATGCACTTAGGCAGGATTTTCCCTCTGGGCTGCCAGCCAAAGTCAGGCCCAGGTGGCTGGTGATTCAAGTTGAAACGAACGTTGGCTCAGTCCAAGTTCTTGGTTTTGATCTGTAGGAAAACTTCTTTGTAATGTGTGCCAGGGGAATGTAATTTTAAAATAATAATAATAATAATATAATAATAATAATAATAATAATAATATGCAGGGAATGGTTATATAAGAGTAAGAGTGCTTTATGGTCCCTTGGCTGGGATGGTTAAAATACTGTATTAGAGGGGGGAAAACATAACGTGGAAGAATACCACAACCAAGGCTATGGTATAAAACAAACCCCTTTTTTAAAAAAATTGGGGTGTAAGTACCCTTTTTAAGGGAATTTGAGGCCGTCCTGTGACTTTTCAGGAAGTCACCCCGTTTGCTGCTGCTGGGGTTTTCTCCCAAATCTTGAAAGTATTAGAAGGTGATGAATCACAAAAGCCAAGAAGAAGCTTCTCATTCTTGTCCTCATCACCTGGCATGAGACTATAGATTACTATATGTAATATCCTTTAAAAAGCATCTACAAAAGGAGATCTCTTGAATTCTAAGATTGATTTACATTTTAGGTAAATTTTTACTTGGAACAACATAGGCCCACATGGATATCGAGGTCACTTATTTCTCCTTTCCCCTCATTTGACTGATTTTTATCTGTGGAATGCGGTGGATAGTTGTGAAAACTTCTGCAAGTAACTCTCACAAAAAGTTTTAAAACATAGGTAGTTGAAATGATTGCTTCAGTTCTCCATGTATTAATGTTATGCAGACATATCAGTTATAGACCAATTATTTATACTGCAGTTTATTTCTGTGGTTAATTATTTTTTATTATTAATATTTTAAAGCATATCTAATGCTCGTGGGTCCTGAGAATGTGCATAACAACCATCTGCTTAAACTAAAATCTATTGTAATATGTGTCTAAAAATTAAAATTTAGCAATCATAAGCAAAAGCCGTACTTTAGGTAGAACATTCCTGTAAAATTATTTCCACTTTCCTGTATATATGAAAATTTACATAATAAAGGTGGGGGAAAAAAAAACAATTATACTTACCTGGTGGGACCTCTGTAACTTTCCCGTTAAAATACCCAAGAAGGTATACAGAGGGGCAAAAAACGGGAAACAGTACGGGAAAGTAAGGAGGGGGTAAAAAAAAAAAAAAAAAAGACTGCAAAGTTGAAAGACAATTGCGCTATGATATGGCTAGGGGTGGGCTAAGGGACACACTCTGGGGCTCTGTGTGCTGTGAATTCTAAACTAAAGCAGCAGGGATCACAGCAATAAAGGAAGAAAAAGGCTTTGATTGATCTCAACTACCTGCCCAGAACAAGGAGCTCTCTTGGACTAAAACACCAAAGACGCATTCAGCCGGCTCCCTGCTGCACGCGAGCTCTGAGCTCTGGTGTAAGCCGGTCAGAGTTGCGGCCCCTCAGCACTTACTCTCCTCCCCGCCCCCCGCCCCCAAGGCTCTTTCCTTTCTAGGTCCACTCAGACCCTGCAGCTCCTGCCACATCGCTGGCAGGCAGCGTCGTAAGTTTCTGTATAAAATGATCTTTATGGGGGCGCATGGGTGGCTCGGTCCTTAAGCGTCTGCCTTCCGCTGGGGTCATGATCCCGGGGTCCTGGCATCGAGCCCCACGTGGGGCTTCCTGCTCAGTGGGGAGCCTGCTTCTCCCTCTCCCTCTCCCTCTGCCTGCCCTCTGCCTACTTGTGCTCTCTATCTGGCAAATAAATAAATACAATCTTTTTTAAAAAAGTAAATAAAAATTATCTCATCAAGGGCAAAAAAAAGGAAGAACCCCAAGAACAGTGTCTGTAGGGGAAGGGTTCACAAATGTCACAACAGAGCTAGAACCGGTGGCCGACACTTGAGCGCAGCTGGAGAGCTCAGGATGTAGGGCACAGGTCCCCACTACCCATGACACATCCATTAGGGCAAAGTGTTGGTGACCACGGCTTGGGGATTAAATCCATGCTTTTAGGCTGAGTTGGTCTAAACCCACATATTTACTCTTTTGGGTGCTCTTCATTTTGTCTGCAGATTCTTCTACTGGGTATAATCTCCCTTCAGCCTACACATGTTCTGCCGACCTTTCTTGAAGAGACTGTCTATTGGCAATGAATTCTCTCAGTTTTACTCCGTTTGAAAATGTCTTTACCTTGCCTTCAGTTTTGAAGGAAAATTTTGCTGGATATAGAAATTTAGTTTTTCCGTCTCCCCTTTTCAGATCTTTAAAGATGTGGGTCTGGTGTTTTCTGGTTTTCATTGTTTCTGGGAGAATTCAGCCATCATTTGCATCATTATTTCTCTTAAAGCAATTTTTCCCCCCTCTGTGAATGCTCGTAAGATTTGCTGTTCATCTTTGGTTTTTAACAGTTTGACTCTGTTGTGTCCAGGGGCAGTTTTCGTCATGTTTATCCTGCTTGGAGTCCCCTGAGATTCTTGAATCTGTGGGTTGATATCATTAATCCAAGAAATTTCTCAACCATTATTTCTTCAGATTTTTCCTACGTTCCACTCTCTCTTTCCCTTGGGGACTCAGTTTCATGCACAATGTTAGGCCATTATTTATTTATTTTTTTAAGATTTATTTATTTGACAGAGAGAGAGACAGCGAGAGAGCACAAGCAGGGGGAGTGCGAGAGGGAGAAGCAGGCTTCCTGAGGAGCAGGGAGCCTGATGCGGGGCTCGATCCCAGGACCCGGGGATCATGACCTGAGCCAAAGGCAGACACTTAACGACTGAGCCACCCAGGTGCCCCCACAATGTTAGGTCATTATTGTTACTGTCCCAGAGAACTCAGATTCTCTCTCTTTTTAACCTCATTCTGCCCCCCACCTTTGTTTAGTTTAATTTGAATAATTTCAGTTGACTTGTCTACAAGCTCACTGATTTCTTCTCCTCTGCTGTGTCTAGTCTGCTGAGTCCATTGAATGATTCTCATATCTGTTACGTTTTTATTTCTGTTTTTAATTTTTAATTTAATTTAATTTTTTAAAAAAGATTTTATTTATTTATTTGACAGAGAGAGAGACAGCGAGAGAGGGAACACAAGCAGGGGGAGTGGGAGAGGGAGAAGCAGGCTTCCTGTGGAGCAGGGAGCCTGATGCGCGGCTCGATCCCAGGACCCTGGGATCATGACCTGAGCCGGAAGGCAGACACTTAATGACTGAGCCAACCCAGCTCCCCTAATTTAATTTTACTAAAGATTTTATTTATTAATTTGGGAGAGAGAGAGAGCACGAGGCAGGGGAGGGGGCAGAGGGAGGGGGAGAAATAGACTCCTCGTTGAGCGTGCTCGGGGTGGGGGGTGGTTGCCTCAATCCCAGAACCCCAGGATCGTGACTTGAGCTGAAGGCAGATGCTTTAACCGACTAAGCCACCTGGGCACCCCTGTTATGTTTTTATTTCCAACATTTCTATTTGTTCCTTTTTTATAATTTCCTGCTCTCTGGATATTGCCCATCTATTTATGCGTTGTCCATTTTTTACCTACTAGGTTCTTTTACATATCTATTATAGTTATTTTAATGTCCTGGTCTGATAAGGCCACTGTCTGGGCCATCTCTGGGTTCACTTTTATTAATTGTTTCTTTTTTCAACCATAGCTCACATTTTCTTGCTTCTTTGAATGTGCCATAATTTTTAATATTAGATCAGGCAATTATGTGTGAAAAAACAATGGAGAGGAAAATAGTATTTACTCCCAGAAAGTAAATGTAGGAGGCTGAGTTAATCTAATCTTTAGCTGAACTGAGTATGGACTTGGTTGCAGCTTTGGTAGATTCAGGTCAACACTAGATTCAAATGTTGTTGTTGTTGTTGTTGTTGTTGTTGTTTAAAGACTTATTTATTTATTTGGGAGAGAGAAAGGGGGGAGGGGAGAGGAGCCGATTCCTCACTGAGTGTGAGCCTGATGTGATGCGTGATCTCACAACCCTGAGATCATGACTTGAGCCCAAACCAAGAGTCAGATGCTCAACCAACTATGCCACCCAGGTGCCCCTAGCTTCAAGTGTTTTGAGGGCTGGACCAGCACTTTCCCTTTAGCAGGGCTTGGGACCTTACAGATGCTTTGCGTTTTTGTTTTTTGTTTTTGTTTTTGTTTTTGTTTTAGGTTCAGGGGTAGAATTTAGTGATTCATCAGTTGCATGTAACACCCAGTGCTCATTACATCATGTGCCCTCCTTAATGCCCATCACCCAGTTACCCTATCCGCCCTCCCACCGCCCCTCAGCAACCCTCTGTTTCTTAGAGCTAAGAGTCTCTTATGGTTTGCCTCCCTCTCTGTTTTTATCTTTTTTATTTTTCTTTCCCTTCCCCTATGTTCATTGGTTTGTTTCTTAAATTCCACATATGAGTGAAATCATATGGTATTTGTCTTTCTTTGACTGACTTAACTTTGCTTAGCATAATACCTATCTCTAGTTCCATCCATGTATTTGCAAATAGCAAGATCTTATTCTTTTTGATGGTTGAGTAATATTCCATTATATATATTTACCACATCTTCTTTACCCATTCATCTGTCATTGTGCATCTGGGCTCTTTCCATGTTTTAGTTGTTGTGGACATTGCTGCTATAAACACTGGGGTTCATGTCTTTATGCCTTATAACCAAGTCACCAGCTTTGTAAACCATGGAAGATCCCTTTCTGCTTTACAGGCTAGCTACCAAGTTTTTGGGTCAATGGGAAGTTCTCTTTGCATTTCAATTATGATCGCCACTCAGAGGGCCCCAGGAGATCTCTCTATGCCTTACCCTGATAGCCTATGCAGTGCACTCAGTGAAGACCCATAGAGCCCAGGGGTCTTTATCTCAGGACTCCGCTCTCCCCCAGCTATAGGAAGCTGCCAGCCGATGCCTTATACTGAGTGAAACATTTAGAGTTTTCTCTCAGTCCTCCTTACCTGCTCCCAGGCTTTGGTTTACCACCTCTGTGTATTCAGTGAAAGCCCATGGGATAGAATTGACAGGTGGGTGTAGAACCGATCTGTGGCTACGGATCCTTGGGATTCCAAAATGTAACGACAGCTGACATGGGGCATTAAGATTATGGGACACTGGAGTGCCTCGGTGGCTCAGTTGATTAAGCATCTGTCTTTGGCTTAGGTCATGATCCCGGGGTCCTGGGATCAAGCCCCACATTGGACTCCCTGCTCAGTGGGGAACCTGCTTCTCCCTTTCCCTCTGTTCCTCAGCTTGTGCTCTCTCTCTCTCTCAAATAAATCAATAAAATCTTTAAAAAAAAGATTATGGGACACAGCTAAAGTTGTCTTATAAGGAAACACAGAGCCTTAATGAATATAATGGAGAAGAAGAAATGCTGAAAATCAATGATAAATCTCCACCTCAGAAGATAGAAAAAAAACATAAAAATAAACCCAAACAAGGAGAAATAAGGAAATAAAAAAATTAATGAACTGTTTAATCAACAAATTGTAGAGAGGATTGAAAGAAACCAAAATGAGCCTTTAGAATGAATTATAAATTTAATACATTTCTGGGAACGCCAATTGAAGAAAAAAAGAAAGGCCTCAATAATCAAGAATGGAAATGAGATACACCTCAGATGTTACAGAAATAAAATAGTTTATAATAAAAACAAAACAAAATACTTCACACACACACACACACACACACACACACACACAAAGGGAAATTTAAGGGGATGAATTCTTGAGAAAAACAAACAAAACCTTAAAATGAACTACAAAAAAGAAAAAGAAAGCTTTAATAATCATTAACTAAATAAATAATAAAATTAAAGAAATTTTATCAGTAGTCAAATAGCTAAAAAAACCAAAACTTTGGGCGCCTGGGTGGCTCAGTCTGTTAAGCATCTGCCTTCAGCTCAGGTCATGATCCCAGGATCATGATCCCAGGGTCCTGGGATCAAAATGGGCTCCTTGCTCAGCAGGGAGTCTGTTTCTCCCTCTCCCCCTGCCCCCCCAACTCAGCGCGTGCACTCTCTCTCTCTCTTGCATGCATTCTCATTCTCTCTCTCTCTCTCAAATGAATAAAGGCAATCTTAAAAAAAAAACTCCAAACTTCAGGCCCGTGTGGCTTCACTGGCAAGGTTTCCCAAGCATTAAAGGCAGGAATAACACTATTCTTGCATAAAATCTTTTAGATAATAGGAATAAGTTGGGGGAAAACTTATTTTGTGAGACTAGCATAACTTTGATACTAAAGCCTAACAAGGACAAAACAGGAAAGGACAATGACAAGCAAACTGAATTGGGTAACGTGTAAAAAAGGATGACCGTTCTTACCAAGTAGGGTTTATATGAAAGATGTAAATTTAACATAAAAAATCAATAATATTGTAACTATATATGGTGACAAATGTTAACTGGATTTATTGTGGTAATCATTTCACAAGGTATACAAATATTGAATCATTATTTTGTACACCTGAAACTGTACATTATGTTACACGTTTTTTACACCTCAATTTTTATTTAATTTTAATTTTTTTAAAGATTTTATTTATTTATTTGTCAGAGAGAGAAAGCACAAGCAGGGGGAGCGTCAGGCAGAGCAGGGAGCGGGAGAAGGAGGCTTCCCGCTGAGCAAGGAACCTGATTTGGGACTCGATCCCTGGACTCCAGGATCATGACCTGAGCCGAAGGCAAATGCCCAAACGACTGAGCCACCCAGGTGTCTCAGGTATACCTCAATTTTTAAAAATGGAAAAGCAATAAATGTAACCGATTGACAAAGGAAATATGTCCTATAATAATCTCAACAGATTAAGAGAAAGTACTTGATAAAATTCATGATCATTTATGATCGAAAACTCCCAGCTATTGTGGAATAAAAACAAATTATTTGTAGATTACCAGAAATCCTCCCATAAACGTTATATGTAATGATGAGTCATTGAAGTTTCCGTTGGAGTTTAGGGAAGGACAAGAATGTTCATGCCACATTTTCAAATTAGCATTTTGGTAATGCCCCTAGGCAGAGCAATAAAACAAATGAGAAACATCAAGTTTTGATGATTGGAAAGGAAGAAACGAAACTGGTATAATTCACATGTGACACAGTTGTGTTTTTGGTAAAACAATATAATATACAGATAAAATATTAGCGTTAACAAGGAAGTTGAATGAGATAGGTCTATATAAAATCAGTACACAAATTTCCATTGCGTTCCTGTACACCAGCAAATTCTTAAAAACATACGATCTACAATAGCATCAAACAAAGTCAGCTATCTAGGAGTAAATCTGGAGATATAGAAAGGATATATTTATAGGAAAAATAGCAAACTCAAGAGACATTCACAGATTTAAATATATGAAAAACACCACGTTCATAGATTAAAAGACTCAATAATGCACAAATTAAATTGTTCACAAATTGATTTATAGATTAAAAAAAGTCAATAACTTTTTTCAGTGAAATCTCAAGAAAAGTTCCAACAGCTTTGTGTGTCTATCTTTGTGAAACTTGACAAATGGATTCTAAAATTTATACAAAAAAGAAAAAGACCCTGAATTTAAAATTCATATGAAATTTTAAAGGGCCAAAAGTAGCCCAGGTATTCTTGAAGAAGATGTACAGGATGGCAGGATTTCCTCTCCTGGCTATCAAGATGATTTCTAAAGCTGCAGTAATTAAGAGAGCCTGATATTAGTAATGCAATGGACAAATAGTAAATGGATCAAAATAGAGAGCTTATAAAAGGTTGTCCACGTACATGGACCTTGCTATATGAAAGAAGTTGTAAACAGACTAGTAGGAAAGTTCTTACAATAAAAGTGCTCAGGTAATGGGATGTCCATATGGAACAAAATGAAACTGAATCTCTAACCTTATATCATATACAAAAGTCAAAACCAATCAGATTAAGGCCAAAATGGAAAGGCAGAACTATGAAGTTTAAGAAGACAATAAAGGAGACTATCTTCACTGCTTCAGGAAAGGGAAGAATTTCTTAAACATGGCCCCCAAAAAACACATAAAAGAAAACATGAGTTGCATTACATTGAAATGAAGAATTTTATTTAAGAACATCATAAAAGAGGTGAAAACACAGCCATAGTGTGGGAGAAGACATACTGCAACTATATCACTGACAGAGGACTAGTATTCAGAGCATTTTGAGAACTTTCACAATGTGAAAAAGATAGAGAACCCTAAAAATAGGCAAAAGACTCCAAACAGGCACTTTACCAAAGGGGAAATCCAAATGCCCATAGACACGAATAGGTGCTCAATCTCATTAGTGATTGGGGAAATGTAAATTAAAATCATGAGATACTACTTCGATGTTATCAAATTGGTGGCTTTGCGGTTTCATCGTTTATTAGCTTGACTCATATCTTTTCAATATCTAGACATGGATATGAGCTCCACTTGTTAGTAATGTTAGCTGGGATTAAGTGATGAGGACTTTTTTTTTTAAGATTTATTTATTTTGCGGTGGGGAGAGGTAGAGAGAGAGAGAGAGATCTCAAGCAACTCCCCGCTGAGTGCAGAGCCCACTGGGGGCTCAATCCCACGACCCTGAAATCATGACCTGAGCTGAAACCAAGAGTTGGATGCTTAACTGAGCCATCCAGGTGCCTCGAGGAAGACTTTTTGATAAAGAATTTTGAATTTATAGAAAAGCTGAAAGAATGGCACCCCCCAAAACAATTTTTTCCCTTGAAACATTTGGTTGCAACATGTAAGTTGCTACATGATTGAAAAAATGTTACGGTCTCACAATATACCAAGAGTTGGCAAAGATATGGAACTACAAGAACTCATATGTAGAATAAATGAGTGTCTAAATTGGTAGAACTACATTGGCAGATGGTTTGACACTGTAAGGTAAGATTCACAATATGTCTACCCTGTGACTCAGAGATTCTGCTCCTAATTATACCCGGGATATATGTACGAGAATGTTCACAGCAGTGTTGTTGATTAAATTACCCCAAACTATGGGCGCCTGGGTGGCTCAATTGCTTAAGCGGCTGCCTTGGAGCTCAGGTCCTGATCCCAGGGTCCTGGGATGGAGGCCCGCATCGGGCTCCCTGCTCAGCGGTGAGCCTGCTTCTCCCTCTACCTGCTGTTCCCCCTGCTTGTGCTCTCTTTCTCTGTGTGTGTGTGTGTCAAATAAATAAATAAAATCTTAAAAAAAAAAATTACCCCAAACTGGAAACAGCCCAAAGAGTCATCATCGGCAGAAAGGATAAATAAATTGTGGTATTTTTACAAAGTAGAATCTTATATAGCAATGGAATTGGATGAATTATAGCTACATACAATATAGATGCAGGTTATAAACAAGTTAAGAAAATAAACAGGACAAAACAGATCATTCCACCTAAGAAATTTAAAACAGGCAACACTAAACACATTATTTATGGATGGAGGCTTACATGGTAAAAATATAAAGGAGAATAGGAAATGATTAGCATAAAAGTCAAGTAGGAAATGATTAGCATAACGGTCGGGATAAGCCAAGCCCTCTTTGGGGGAAGCAGGGTTTTGGGAGTAAGAAGGACTGCTCAATGGGTGGCTGCTATGCTAGGAATCTTCTATTTTGTGACCTACAGGATGGCTGCATTGGCATACGGTTTTTTAGCTATTTGTTCAACTATGCACGTACATTTTACATGTGGTAAAAAATAAAGTGTGTGAGAGAGAGAGAGAGAGAGAGGGAGGGACAGAGGGAGAGAGAGAGAAGATGGAGGGAGAGACTGATTGATTCTTGGTTTGATTTAATGTGGTCCCAATAAACTTATTGTTCACTGGTTTGGTTTATTATGGTTTGCCAACCATAATAAAATTTTTGCTATCTTAAAAAAATGAATTGAGGATGAGAAAATAACCATGTAGTTACAAGAAGAGAAGTCATTATTGTATAGTTCAAAGATAGGATTGAAATGTTACAGAGTTGGTGAGCTAAAGCAAATTGGTTTCACCTAGTGACATTCTTGCCCCTCTTGATCTGTGAAGTTTTGTGCGTTCATGGTGACTCCTAAAATAACTGTCTCCCTGTTTTCTTCTAGAAGTAAATGATACCAGAACAGAGTAGTTTTGTCCACTTGCAGCTCCTCTCATTTGGTGGAAGTGAATGAATCACATCTACTCATTCAGAGTTTTGTTCTGTCTTTGAAGTTATGAACTTTCAAAGTATAATAGCAAAAAGCAATAACAACATAACTGAATTGTGCTTGTAGAGGTTAAAAGGTGTATCTCCTTAATTCAGGGCCTATATACTAACATGGGAACACTGCATTCTTGGTTTTGCCCTTCACAGTTAGAAAGACAAGCTATAATTGTGTGGCTATATATAAAAAAATTTCTAACTTTCGATAGTACTAAGAGTTAGTTGTGAAACTTCTAGCTTCCCTGAAAACAAACAAACAAAATGAAATCAGAATGACCTCTGTACACAAAAACACACAAAACCCTCATCGAAATGACTTCCTATAATTGGAACAAGTGGGGCCCCACATTCTCAGAAATAAAAAAAAAAAGATCTGTATGTTCTGTATGCAAACAATTACATGCGTATTCAAGTAACAGGAAGTTAAGGGAACTCAAAGATCCTTTCAAGGGAGAATAGATAGTTAAGAGAGTCAATGCAGGGAATTAGTATATGCATTCAGGTCATGACCTCGCTCCTTTGGAACAAGCTGTTTTCATAGGTTTTTTAAATAATCATCCCGAAGAAAAGCACATTAAATCGCAGTAATATGGTTTAAATTAGAGTGCCGGAGTAAAATTAGGCAAGAACAAAATTGTTTATTATTTTATTTAAAGACTAATTTTGAAAAATCCTACCAGGATGATTGATTATGGTATGGAAATGACTTTTTAGGAAACAAATGGTTTCCCCAAACATTTTGTAGGGCTGGTCCTTTTTGGTACGGAGAATACCAGCCAGTTCAGATGTTCTTCTGTGGAAATATTTCTGCCCCTTTTCTGCAGGCTGTGGGCCCCACTACAACCAGGTTGTATCCCCCAGTTTTCCTTTGAGCTCCTGCAACTAAGACAAGCCAAGATAACTGGAAGGAAAGGACCTTAAGGTAGGGTTGATATTTTTGTGTACTTACAAGGTACAGAACTCTGGATTAAGAGCTAGACGATCTGGATCCCAGACATTTAATAGTTGAATGATTTAGAGCAAGGCACTCAAATTTTATTGGTCTGTGTTTTTTTGTTTTTTGGGGGCAGTTGGGGGGGTTCGTTATTTATTTTTTTCATCTGTAACCTAGGGATATAATTACATATCTTGCCTACATCACTGGGTTGTTAAAAGGATCAAATAAATATCATGTGTTGAAAAATACCAGTAAAATCTAGAATCATTTTTACGGCACTCTAGAACAATTCTGTGTTGCTTGTTCCCCGGCCCTGTGCCAGCATCCTTTGCCCTTGACCTGGCTCTGACCTTGCTCTTGGACCTCCAGAGCTTATCATGGAGCCAGTGATAGGATGGCAACAGTAGAGGCACAGAAAATGGGAGAGGAGGGACCTGAACAGAGCAGTCCCAACAGCTCAGTTGCCCCAGTTTATTAGCTACACTCTTTGTTAGAGTCCTAGCCCCGAAGAATACAAAGAATAATTTTTATGAAAATTATTGTGCAATGTCAGCAATGTGTTTCTGAACAATTGTATTTTTCTAGCTCTGAGTTCTTTCACTCTGATCTCTAAAATTAAGATTTAAGACCCTGTGGAGGAGGGTCTCTTACTCTGGGGCAATCACCGGCTCTGCCAGAAGGAGCTCCATCCACATTATGGAATCATGAAATGAGTTGAATATGGTGGGATTTGGTTTACTAAGCATTGCTTGAGACAGGAGGGACCGTACCGGTTTCAAAATGGTAACACTTGACGGAATGTAATACATGTTTTAATGGGGTATGGTGAAGAATGTGTAGTGACAGTGTTTTCTAGGCTTTTCTGAGGCAGATCTCAAGCTTTGCATTGATATTACAAGTGCATGGGTTATATACCTGAACATATAATCATAGGGGTCACTTTAGAGGGGAATTTTCTCATTCTTTATGAGGGTTCACAGGCTAAGGAAGGAATACTTTAAGGTTAGAGAATGTTAATACATGCGTAGGCATCAATAAAGTTGAAGCCAAGACTAACCAGAGTAACTTGCCTTACCACCATAATGGAGTTTCGCAACAATGGTGCTATTGACATTTTGAGCTGGATTGTTGTTGCAGGAAGCTGTCTTGTGCATTGAAGGATATTTTGCAGGATCCTTGGCCTCTACTCACTAGATGTTGATAACACTTCTCCAGACATTGCCAAATGACCTGTGGGGGGCAAAAATCACTCCGGCTGAAAATCACTGCACTTAAAACCTTTAATTTGATTCACTGCACAAAAATAGTCTTTTGCTTCTGGAAATTTGCTCTTATGAAGGAACATACTTTTCAAGTAATCAACAAATTTTAGTTCTCACTAATTTTACAAATAATTTTTATGGATTTATAATTTACAAAATATTTCTATGTACAATATTATAAAATTGAAAGAAGGAAAGGAGTCAACATTTATTAGTTACCATATGCCATCCGCTGAAGGACTTACTTCAAATACATTCTTCCATTTAGATCATGGAGTATTTCTATATGAGAGTCATTGCCTCCAGATTATATAGATGATCAAACAACCTTAGAGATGGTTAGTGGCTTTCCCAAGAAATGTAGTGAATCTCCTGTTTTCAAGTTTTACGACTCTTTATCCCACATCACAGCTGCTAGGGAGGCATTGATCTTTTACACCCCAAGGTGAAATAGCAATTATGATCTGTGTGTCAGAATTAGCTATCTCATAAGGGGCCCCAGTCTTTTTTTACAGGAGTGTTACACTTAGCTGTTTTGAGTTTGACGGGCCCCCAATCCACCATGTATCACCATTAAAAGAAAATTCAGTTCCGTGTTTTGCATTGGGCCAGTTAAAATAACCAAATCACTCACGCTCTCTCTGGGTCAGTAAGTTACATCAGCCTTCCATCTGGCTGGTCTGGATTACAGGGCGTGTGGGTAGCAGAGTAAGTAGGGTAACAGATGTTACTGGGGATTTGGAGCAAAGGAGGGCGATTTCCTTGCAGCTGATAAACAATTTGGAATTAAGTATTAGATACCCCTTTTCTTAAGAGTCCTTCAGTCCCTGCATTTCCGGAATGCACCCATTCTTTCTGGCTATCTTTTTCCCGGGCTTCAGTCTGCCATCACCCACAGCTTCATCAGTCTTTTCCTTCAAGTACCCCTCCTATTCCTGGACTCTCTAGATGCCTTCATCTTTAGTTCTCCCCTAAATTAGATTCCCTTCATTTACAGGACAGAGTGATTAGCTCTCCACCCCCTCCTCAGGTTGGGGTCTACCCCACTGTTGGAAGAGGCATTCATCACTCTGCTAAACAAAAGGCCATCTCCTCAAACGCTCACCCTTGTGCAGCACTGAAGGACGGGCAGCTTTGCAATTTCTGCCTTCCCTTCGTCCCCACCCCACCCCCATTCTCCTCCCAAGCTCTGTAAGTGGAAGAGGTAAATATAACATTTACTTTCCCATTGGTAAGAATTGTCTAGCTATCCCCAAACACATCTTGGAAGGAAGCAGTAGTCAGTTTTTTTGTTTTAAAATACTTCTTATTGAAGTATCAAATACATACTGAAAAGTACACAATTCCTAAGTGTACATCTCTATTAATTTCTATAAACTGAACACACCCATATAACCAGCGTCCAGAACAAGAAGCAGAACATTACAAGCATTCCAGAAGCCTCTTTGTTCCCTCTACCAACCAGTGTAGGATTTTCTAATAACAAAGAGTCTGTGCATACCCACATATGCTCTCCAACCAAGAACATTGCAATGAGTAACTTAGTTTTAGTACTGTGTTGGCATACAATCAGAAGCTCACCACATGAGGCATGATTGCTTATATTATTTGTACACAAGTCATTGAGTATGTAGTGATTGTGTTACTATTGAGGTTTAGGGGCTCAAGAAGGGGGAGAAATCTCCCATATCCTGTTCCTGGGATATCTCAGAGCCCGGGGGCCTTTCCTAGATGGGGTTCTCTCCTAGTCACCCAAGAAACCCCAATCTTCTTTGGGTTCTACAAGTATTACCTGTTCCGGTAAGTGATTACAGCTCTCCCAGCGGAGTTCACGCTCCGGCAGGTGAAAATATTGCTCCTAGAATCACCAACACCGCCACTTTCTACTGTAGTGTGTCAGCACATAGGAGACCCTGAAGTCGTAGAATTCTCTACCCCCAGTGGATCTCATCTCTGGCAGCACATTAGTATTGAAGAATTAAAAAAAAAAAAACCCAAACCCAAAACCAGCCAAAAAAACTCCACCAACCAGCCCAAACCACAAAAAACCCCCAACTCACTTGCACGGATTACATCAGACTCTCTTGAGGGGTAGGGTCCCGCACTGATACTTTGCAAGTTCCAGATGTTTCTGAAGGGTTGAACTTCTCATCTTCTCCTTGCAGCACCCCTCCCCATCAACAACTCTAATTGCATTCTCAAGGTGACTGAAGATTTACCCCAGACTTGATTCCCTAACTACCTTTCAAACATAGGGTAGGGCATTTTTTGTTTTTGTTTTTGTTTTTGTTTTTTTTTCCAACCAACGGACTATCCTTTGGTTATCAGAAACTGGCAAAACACCTCCACTATCTCCCAGTTTCCTTCCATTGGCCAGAGCCGCTGGGTTCCTTGTGATGAAGACCTGACCACGAGAAGCCCCTTCCGGGGGAAGCCGAGTCTACTCCAGCATAAGAGGTGCCTTCGTCCAGTCGTGTTCAGTTCAGGACACGCGGTCTCCCTTCACAGAGCCACGTGGACAAGAGGCTTCCGTGTCTCCGAAGGCAGTGTTACTGTCAACAGTCACCAGCCAGTCATTCACCAGCGACCTTCTGATGGCTTGTGAGCCGCACGGGTGACGTGAGGGGGTCGGAGAGTGGAGAAGATAGTCCGATCTGGCGGGGAGGGGTGCACCCCAGAAATTCAGTTCAGGAGAGGTGTGTGTGGCGGGGGAGGTGTTGGCCGGGCCATGGAGGATTTCTCTTACAGGAAAGAAATCAGTCCGTTTCCTTTCACGTCATCATGTGCCTCCTTTTTCTGGCTCTTTCTCTCCCCCTAGGAAGTATTGTGTCCACATCTTCCTTGGAACTGCATCCGGCTTCCACCACCGGAACGATGCAACAAGTAAAGGATGCGCAGTGACTTGAGAAGACAGCCCAGAGGCGACCTGTCACTGAGCCTGGGGGACGGGGGTGGGGGTCACAGGTATGAAATTAGCCCCAAACATCTCTGACTCCTATTACCCCCTTCTCCATGAGTTTCAAGAACTGGAAATTCCACCTTTTCTTTCTACCCCCTTCTCTTCATACAGACTTAAAAAAAAAAAAATTCCTCTTTTTCAGTAGTTCTTCACGTTCTTTTCTTGGGGGGGAGGTGCTACAATGTGGTTTAATTAAAGCACGGGGTCGGCACCTGTGGGCAAAAAGAGCTGCCTGCTCATGTTCCTTCTAACCTAATATTTTAAGGGCAGGAGGATGGATGTTATACTGGAGAGTTTGCTCCAAACTCTAGACTTCCAAGAGATGTCTTTGCTGGAAAACAACGTGTACCCCTTGATACACTTGAAGCCCCAGCTTTGAAACTGGGCCCCAAGCAAATAGTCCTTAACTTACCATTCCGCAGTAAAACCTCTGGGGAGTGACCAACTCTGATGGCAGTCTGATGGATGGGACTGGCTGGATTCATAATAATAATAATAATGGCCATCATTATTGAGGATCTGCTGTTCACCAGTCACTATGTATTCATCATGTTATATGATTAATCCTTAAAGGTGGTGTAACTCATGTCATTTTACAAATAAAGAAATCAGGGCTTAAAAACTTGAATGGCGGGGCGTCTGGGTCGCTCAGTCAGTTAAGCGTCTGCTTTCAGCTCAGGTCATGATCTCAGGGTCCTGGGATCAAGCCCCGCATCGGGCTCCCTGCTCAGCGGGGAGTCTGCTTCCCCCTCTCACTCTGCCTGCTTCTCTGCCTACTTGTGCTATCTCCCTGCCAAATAAATAAATAAAAAATAAAAATCTTAAAAAACAAAACAAAACAAAACACAACTCGAATGGCTTGCCTCTGGTCACACGGAGAGCGACTGAATGAAGCTTTGAAACCAGGTCTGGCTGATTAGATCCTTGTGGCCTTTCATAGACAACATCAATCTTCTACATTTCCCCCTATAAGGCAAAGCTGCTAAACCCTCTCAGGTGCCTGGTGCTCTTAGGCCAAATCTGAATTCCGAATTCCCCCCAATTATGACCCACTTTAGGCTTGCCCTCTTCAGTTCCACATGAAGACAGTTATGTACTGTTCTCCACTTAAGGCTCTCTCTCTCTTTCTTTTTTTAAAGAGATAGCTACCAAAGTAGGAACAGTTCCATATTCTATGCAAAATGTCATGAGTTCATCTTTGGTTCTTCTTGGAAAGTACCTTCAGTTTATGAGAGTTTTCCAAAAGCAATGCCTTAACCAAGATTGATGCTGATAGTTGGGATTTTAGGCATCTTGAAGAGAGAGATGTCTATGGGGTACTTTTAGAGGTTTTTTTGAATGGGTCAGTCAGGGCCCTTTGGTTGGCAAGTAAGGGAAATGCATACTCAGTCTAGCTTAAGGGGAAAGAAGTAATACTAGACAAATACTGGAAACATCAGAGAGAGAATGGTAAATACATAGTTTTATGGAATTTAGAATATTGCACTTTAAATGAACTATAACTATGTCTCACAACGTAGGTAAATCTCTAAAACAACACTGAATGAAAATGCCAAGTTGCATCGAGTACCTGTGTAATTTGATGAAATTATAAAGTTAAAAAATCTGTAAACCAGGTTTAAGGATACATAACTAGGTAGTAAAAATATAATGTCATGTTGGGCATGAGAAACACTAAATTTATGACAGTAATTATCTCTGGGTTGGAATTGGGATCTGCTGGGAGCACACAGGTTGTCTCAAATCTGCAATGTTTAATGCTTTACATGGAGAACACCTAAATTATGATGCTTGACATATTTGATAAAACTGATGTTCATTATATTATTCTCTACTCTCATCTGTGTGTTTAAAATAATTCATAATTGGGATGCCTGGGTGACTCAGTCAGTTAAGTGTCTGACTCTTGATTTCGGCTCAGGTCATGATCTCAAGGTCATGAGATCAACCCCAGAGTCAGGCTCCATGCTGGGTGTGGAACGTGCTTGAGATTCTCTCTCTTCCTCTCCCAGTGCCCCTCCCCCCATGCTTGCTCTCTCTTTCTCTCTCAAAAAAATTAATAAAAATAAAATAAAATAATTCATAACTTTCTTTAAAAAGGGAATCTACTATAGGGGAGCCTGGGTGGCTCAGTTGTTAAGCGTCTGCCTTCGGCTCAGGTCATGATCCCAGGGTCCTGGGATCGAGCCCCGCATTGGGGGGGGGGGTCCCTGCTCAGTGGGGGGCCTGCTTCTCCCTCTCTCACTCCCCCTGCTTGTGTTCCCTCTCTTGCTATGTTTCTGTCAAATAAATAAATGAAATCTTTAAAAAAATAAAAAAATTTAAAAAAAAATAAAAAGAGAATCTACTGGCTCATGTAAGAGAAAGATTTGTGAGCATCTGTGAATCTGGCTCAATCCAGAGGATCAAGTGGTGGTGTTAGGAGCTCTCAGTCCTTGTATCATGGCTCTACCTTCTTACCTCTGGGCTCTGTTCGAGTTCCTATTCATGATAGTTTGAGGGCTCCCAGTAGCTTCAGGCCCATGTCCTAACCTTTCAGCATCTCTTGTAAAATGGACTTCTCTCTCCTGACAGTTTTAGTAAGAGTCCTAGAATTTCATCCCATGGACTCATGTGCCCATCCACGAATTAAATCATTTTGACTAGGGAGTCTAGTCCCTTCCCTTAAGTGAGCTAGGGAACTAGGCCTTAGTTATGAGCCACCCCTTAAGACTGATGAGACAAGGGATCAGCTTGTCTCAAATGGTATTAAAGGAGGAGTTTCCCAAGGTAATTAGGAGAATGTCTGACAAGAAGAAAGGGAGATAGATTTAGGGTAAAAAGAAACATATATACCACAATAAACCCTTTGACAAAGAATGGTATATCTATGATTATCTTGGAATGATGCCTTCTGTGCTTGTCCATCTCTAAGTGAAAGTGACTTATACCAAAATATATCTCAGTCTCACTGAGGAATATATTTATATATGCAAACTCATAAAAAATATGCCAGAAAATATAACTGAACAGCATATAAAGGAACAATTTGCCAAAATCAATCAAGATTTATCTTAGCATAGAATAATGTAGTAAAATTCATTAATATAATACATTGCATTGATAAGTTGTGAGACATAACAAACAATAGGTGAAACTCTATAGGTATTCCCATTAAAATTAGGAACAAGAAAAAATGGTGCTCATTATCACTATTAATTTTTTTATGAAATGCTAGTCAGTGCATTAAGGGAGAAAGCAGATATAAAAAGTATCATAGCTAGAAGGTGGGGGAAATGTTCTACCCATAAAAGACCCAAACTAACAAAAGTGGACAGATTCAGTCCAGTTTATGAACAAAGAGAACCTGATCTAAAGGACGAGAGCACAAGCGTGCTTTGGAATGGGGACAATGGGAGTAGTAGATAACAGAGGCGGGTCGTTCTAAGAATTATCTCAGAACTAGAGAAAAAGAACAAGATCCAGCCCCCAGGAAATGAGGCTGGCAGGAATGAAGCCGGAAGGAGGTTCCAGCCAGCTGGCTTGGTACCCATAGGGCACTGATACCGTAGCACCAAGAATAGGGAAGCCCTGAGTCCTCCAGGTAGTAGAAAGTCAGGTAGGGGCCCAGACTTGCCACGTTGTATATCTGTCAACACTTCTGGGTATTCTGGAACTATAGACATACTTAACATAGGCATACTTAGATGAGAGCAAGAGGGCGAGAGATTTTGAGGTGGTGCAGGGCTGGCTCATCATTGGTGGGTGAGGGCAGGCAGCCTATTCCTAAATGAATACTCCTTTAACAGACAATATAACTTGGCTGAGAACAGTATGGGAGAAGCTCTGACAATGCTTTCTATGTGTATCAAGGATTGTGAATGGTATATCATAAAATAAATCATTATGTTTTAAATACACTAATGAAAGATATCTGTTGAAGTTTGAGCCCTTGACATGGGCGATTATCCTCTGTTACTCAATGGATCTAGCCCTCTGAATAGACTAGAGGGCCAGAAATTCCAAAACTGAAAAGGCACTGGTCAAAGTGTCTGCTTTCAGGTATATATATATATATATATATATATATATATATATATATATATCTGTATGTATATGGTTATATATATATATATATAATTATTTAAAATAATTAATTCTCAGTTAAAATTCTTTTGAAAATCTCCAACCCCAAATAGTTTTCCTGGTAAATTCTACCAGATAAGTAAAGAAGAAGTAACACTAATTCTACCCAATATCTAAATAAATTAAGTCAATAATAAACAATCCTCTCAAAAATAAAGCACCAGGCCTAGACGGTTTCACTGGTGAATTCTACCAAATATTTAAGGAAGACTTAAGTTTAAATTGAATTTAGGTTGGGGTGCCTGGGTGGCTCGGTTAAGTGTCTGCCTTCGGCTCAGGCCATGATGTTGGGGTCCTGGGATCGAGCCCCATGTCAGGCTCCCTGCTCAGTGCTCTCTCTCAAATAAATAAATAAAATCGTAAAAAAAAATAAATTGAATTTAGGTCAATTCTCCAAACTCTTCTAGATAATAAAATATAGAACATTCTCTAACTCATTTTATGAAGCCAGTAAACCCAAACCTGACAAAGATAGTACAAAGAAAACTAGAGACTTTCAGGTATATTCATATCAGGTTTATCTAGGTTTTAGATTCTCAGACTACACTGATTGATAACTCACAACTGACTTTATAATAAAACACCATACCCCTAACACTATATTTTCTTTTGAGATCCTTTTGTTAGCTTACCTCTTCCTGGCTTTTGGTAATTTAAGTTGTTGGCTATTGACATCATGGTCTTCTTATCATTCACTCTAAATATTAGCTATTCACTTAATATGTCTTCACGAAAATCTACAGCCTACCTTGAATTGTTGTCTATCTACTCCACCCCATGTTCAAATATCAGAATGCTCACTTGGAGTTTTGAACGAAAATGTCATCATCAACATGAAATATCTAAAACGTTCTAGTCAGTAGTGAAAATGAGTTCATGCAAATACTTGAATAGCACAGAACTCTTATCCATTTAATCAGTGTTCCCAAAAGTAAATTTCTCTTCTTTTGGCTAAGAGACAAAACTGTAAATAACTGGATGAGTTAGGGCTTCTTTTCCTATACCACTGGGTACTGGTGGTTGAGGAAATAAACCTTTCCAGGTTTAGCTAAAGTGTACATGTTTATGGTGATTCTATGATATGGAGTAATGGAAGTATATTAGGAGATATAATCCTGATTCAATTTTCATCCCCTGACTTATGACCTAGGGTAAATCACTTCAACTCTGTGACTCAATTTCTTTTCTTTCTTTTTAAAAAGATTTTAGTTAATATTTGAGAGAGAGAGAGAGTGCAAGAGAGAGCGAGAGAGAGCACGAGCAGGGGGAGGGCAGAGAGAGAGAGGGAGAGAGAGAAGCAGACACCCTGTTGAGCAGGGAGCCCATCACGGGGCTTGATCCCGGGACCTGAGATCATGACATGAGCCGAAGGCAGCTGCTTAACCGACTGAGCCACCCAGGTGCCCTTGATTCAATTTCTTTAACTATAAAATGGGAATAACATTAAATACTTACTTCAGTGAATTGGCGAAGAGAATGGCTACATTGGTCAAGGTTCCGGCAAGGAACAGAATCTAACTCAGGTGTCTCAAGAAACTATCATCAAGGGACTATTTACAGTAATATGGTCACGTTAGACAACCAATAATGTATGAACTCGGAGATTAATGTAGTGGGAAGTTTTTTCCACTCTAGACCTGAAGGGGAAGTGGCAGGCAATAATGGTACTGGAGTCCAGTGAGAGCTGGGACTATAGCAGGTAATCTAGACCTGGGAAGTCAGATGCTCTCCGTGGATTATGAGTTTTCTGAGAAAAGCAGCATCCTTTATAGCTTGCAAGTTTCAATTTTTTACTGTATCCTAAAGGACAACACTCCAGCCCCACAGGATATTGTCCTCACGCTTGCATCTCAACTGAGCCTGCCTTCAGCTATTCCATAGACCAGCTGCTTCTGGGTGGTAGGGTGTGATGATAACACCAGTGAAGTCCAAGGGCCTTCATGAGCCCGCTGCCAATGAATTCCTTGGTAGGAAGTGGTGTTGTGTAGGTTACAATGGGTCTGGGGTCCAATGGAGAATAACTGCACAATGGTCCTCTTCTCAGTCTCAGCTACCCTGTCCCCTGGGCCCCGAGACAGCCGTGCTTGTGTCTAGCTACAAAACCTAGTATGCAACGACATGGATGGAACTACAGGATGTTATGACAAGTGAAATACGTCAGTCAGAGAAAACCAATTATCATATGATCTCACTGATATGTGGAATTTAAGAAACAAGGCAGAAGATCATAGGGTAAGAGAGGAAAAAAATGAAACAAGATGAAACCTTGTTTCATCAGAGAGGGAGACAAACCATAAGAGAATCCTAATCTTAGGAAACGAACTGAAGGTTGCTGGAGGTGGGGGGAGGGAGGGATAGGGTAGTTTGGTGATGGACATTGGGGAGGGTATGTGTTGTAATGGGCACTGGGTATTATATAAGACTGATGAATCATAGACCTGTACCCCTGAAACAAATAATACATCATATATTAATTAATTGAATTTAAATTTAAAAAAATTTCAAAATTTAAAAAAAAGAATGAGGGGGAAAAAAAGCCCAATATGGCTACTCCAGCTCTTGACCCTGACCCCTCTCATCCTAGGGCTGCAGACCAAAGCTCTGGTGCATACCAATGGAGACAGGAGATACCCAGAAGGTGGGGTTGTTTTCGGAGACTCTGCTCAGCCAGGGGCAGAGGGAGCTTGGGGGCTGGGGGAGCGGGGAACGCGGGGTGGGGGGGGAATGATCTATGGCTCTGCACCAGTAGCACCCGAACTCCAGCCACAAAGGCCTGTTGTACTTGGACACAGCAGCCTTGTACAAGCCATGAGTTACAACGCTCATGTCGGTGCCTGTTAGAGCGTGCAGGTTCTGCAGGCGGCATTTCTATTCTCTTCACCCTGATGCTGAAAGGCACAGCAAAAAGATGCAGAAAAGTCAATGGCCTGAATGGGATCTCTTTCCTCTCCTGTCGTCCCGCCCTGGGGCCACTGGTGGGGGCATGTTGTGATCAGCACAGACTCCAAGGCCTTCCCCATCACACTTCCAGTCTTTCTTACTTACAGTCTCTTCCTCCATACTGGGCCTGCTCTTAGGTCATCTCAAGCTTCAGGTCTTAAGCATCTTGCCTTTGATTGAACTGATCATATTTTTGGTTAATATGGCAGAAGGAATTAATACTAATGTATGGAACCACAATAAGGTGTGTCTGAAGCCTAAGCAAGAATGATTCTTTTTTCCAGGGATTTAAGCATAATAGTGTATGTGTGGAACAGAGCACCCAGGCCAGATCATTGGTTAAGAATGTCATTGACCTGATCGTTCTGTTTTGGTGTCTTGGTATCTGCCCTGAATTTCAGAACCACAGTTCTAAAAGAGTTTGGAAAAATTTTGTGTCCAAAGCCTACCTTCATATAAAATTCAACACGGTTGAAACCTAACTCATTTTCCTCGCTCTTTCTTTCAGGAATTTTCCTTCTTAAGGGTGGTACTAAGGCTTAAAATATTAGAGAAATGCTTGATATTTTTCTCTCCCTTTTCTTCTCCTTGCCCTTCACCAGTTGCCCCATGCAATTATCCCTTGTGTCTTTTGTAGAGAGCCTTCCATTTCTAGGCCCCCTGCCACCACTATATTCCCACCCTTTCCTGAATACTTCCTATACATAGCCAGATTTATCCATCTAAAAGATTATATTTACCTATCATCCCAATGCCTTTGTTTACACTGAATTCATTCTGCCTGAAGTGTTGCTCCCTTCCTTGTACTGGACGTACTTTGTCAAGTCCTGCTTTCTTTGTGAAGCCTTTTCTGGTTGTTCTAAGCTTCACTGTCCAATTGCTCTGGTCTGACTTTCTGGAGCATGTATTGTCTGTATCAATCATTTAGCACACACACACACAAATACTACTTTGCCTTATCTGTGCACGAATGCTTGCTTCCTTTCTAACAGTGCCTGGTAATGGTTGTGCATTAAGAGTTATTGAGGTTTTGGGGCGCCTGGGTGGCTCAGATGGTTAAGCATCTGCCTTCGGCTCAGGTCATGATCCCAGGGTCCTGGGATCGGGCCCCACATCGGGCCCCCGGTTCAGCGGGGAGCCTGCTTCTCCTTCTCCCTCTGCCTCTCTCCCTGCTCATGTCTCTCTGTATCTCTGTGTCTCAAATGAATAAATAAAATCTTTAAAAAAAAAAAAGGAAAAGAGTTATTGAGGTTTCCCCCTCATATTCGAGTTAGAGATTTAAGAGACATCCCAACTTATGTAAAAAAACAAACAAGCAGATTTACATCATTCCAATTTCCTGAGGTTGACTTGGGGTTTTTATGTTGATAATTTTTTTTTGGAGCAACTATTCCATGCCTCTATGCTAGACATTATACTAGATGTTGGAGACAGAATAATGAAGGACAGCAGTCAGTTCTGCTTTCCAGAAGCTCACATTCTGACTGGGGAACAAACAATTCAACACAATTATAATACTGTGGAGTACACCCATCGTGATAAATGCGTAGGCACTCTCAGAACACAGAAGAAGAACATGTAATGCCGACGTGGGAAGCCATGGAAGTCGTCCTAGAGAAAGGGACCCCAAAACAGGAACACGGAGGATGAGTAGAAGTTGCCCACGTGAAAGTGCGCGTTGAGTGTGTGTGCAGGGATGGCGTGGGGAATGGGGGACAGAAGATTGCTCCAGGCAGAAGGAACGACATGTGCGGGGTCCTGAAGACAAGCAAAACTTGGTTCATTGAAACTATGGAGGGAGTTTAATTTGGCTGGAACACAGAGTACGAGGCATGGGAAAGCAAGGGATGAAGTTGGAGGGATAATCAGGGCTTGTGATAAGATAATAAACACTTGTGAAGACAGTGAGCAGCGGACTGAAGGCCAGGTGACTACATTAGATTCACATTTTGGGAATACCACGTTGCCTGCAGTGTAGAGAATAGTTTGAGGGGACAGGAGAGCGGAGGCAGGCAGGCCAACTGGGCTGCTGAAAATAGTAGGTAATCCAGCAAAAAGTGGATGATGACCTAATCACAGCAGTGGTGGTAGAGATGAAAAAAGTGGATAAATTTCAGGGATGCTTAAGGTAGGACTGCGAGGACTAAGTGGGTGTAGGGAGTGAGAGAGAGAGAGAGAGAGAGAGAGAGAGGTAGACGTAGGCTAAGGTCATGCCATAAGAAGAAAATCAGGAGAAAAAGCTAGTATGGAGGAGAAGATAATGCGTTCGGTGCCAGGCACGTTTAGCTTGGCATTCTGCACCTGGGCATAGCCACGTGGAGGTGTCTTGGCAGTTATGTACCTTGACCTAACCCTCAGGAGACAAATCTCTGCCAGAGATATCACTTTGGGACTACTCCAGGCAAGTGGGGTAAGGAAGCTGTACAGGTCCTAGAAGACAGTGTGTGTGTAGAGTAGTGTGGAGTAGAAATGTGTGTAAAGTAAGTAGATAAAATCCGACTAAAACCCAAGGAACAAAAGGGTTTAAAAGACGAGCAAGAGGATGTTATTAAAAAAAAAAAAAAAAAAAAGACCCGGAAAAGTGGCCCAGAGGTAGGAGGATACCTAAGAAAACATGGTGTTGCCTAAGTAGGTCAACAATGTTACATAGGATATCAATCGATCCAGGCCTGTTGTTTAGGAGAAGGTCTTTTGTTTTTATCTTGGTGTGAATACTACAGTGCAGCAGTTCTCACACTTTTTGGTTGTATAAATGATTGTATACTCTTACAAATTATTGAGGACTCAAAAGAGCTGGTTTTGTGGCTACATCTATTAACATTTACTCCATTAGAAATTAAAACAAACCTCTAAACTATTAATTAACAAATAATAAACCTATTTAGTTAATATGTTTATAAAAGTAACTATTTTAAAACAAAAAACTTAGAGAAGAGTGGCATTATTTTACACTTTGGCAAATCTCTTTAATGTCCGGCTGAATAGAAAACAGCTGGATTCTCATATCTGGTTCTACCTTCAATCCGTTTTGCTCTCACACGTTATGTGTAGCCTCTGGACAATTCCACTGTATTATCATGAGAGAACAAGAGTGAAAAAAGTAAATAACATCTTAAATAATTATGAAAATCGTTTCACTATTTTGCAGACTCCCTGAGAGGGAACTCTAGGGATCTGGGGACTATACTTGTAGAATCACTGCCCCAGAGACGGAGAGCTTGACAATACTGTGAGCCTCACAAATAACCTCTTGATTCCATAGTCAAAAGTAGGCAGGACAGAGTCGACTGAGGTTTCAATGGCTATTTTGCAAGAGGTTGAGGTTGCCTGTTTGCTACTATCTTCCAACGTTAGGAATGGACTCTAGAATGTTCATTCAATTAATTCATTCAACAAGTATACATTTAGGGGCACCTGGGTGGCTCAGTCATTTGAGTGTGGGACTCTTGGTTTTGGCTCAGGTCATGATCTCGTGGTCGTGAGATTGAGCCTTGTGCCAGGCTCGGTGCTCAGCACGGAGTCTGCTTGGGATTCTCTCTCTCCCTCCCCTCCTCTCCCTCTGCACCACCCCCCACTCACTCATGCATATGCTCTTCTCTCTCAAATAAATAAATAAACCTTTTAAAAAAACAAATATTTATTTAGCACATATTCTATGCCAGTAACTGTTCTAGATGCAGAGGATATAACAATGAACAAAACAGACAAAAATCGCCTTCATGGAGCTTCCCTTCCATTGGGGAAGATTACACAGTCAACAAAATAGTAAAATATATAGTATACAGGAGCATGGTAGATACTATGCAGAAGAATAGTATTTACTATTTACTATTTACAGAAGAACAAAGAGGGATAGGGATTGTTGGAAGGATTTGCAAATTTCAGTAGTAGGGACAGAGAAGGACTCATCTGAGCAAAGGCAACATTCCAGCAAAGACCTGAAGGAGGTGAGGGAGTCATTTGGTTGTCTGGCAGAAAAGCTTTTCTAGGTATTTGAAAAAATGAGGTTTTAAAATTTATTCTAAATTGTATTAATATATATTCTTTAATCAGATATCTATTGTATCTGGCATTAGCTGCAAGTATAAGAAAATAAGATCTGAGAGCTAATATTCATTTAGTGTCTGCCACGTACCAGGCACTTTGCTAAACATTATATATGAGGTTTGGTACCTTCACTAATATTTGCAGTTTAGTGAAGAAGACAAAGCCTATACATAAAATTCCTGCAGTTATGGTGTAGCAGTTCTTACGAGGAGCAGTAGTCGGTTTGAAGTTGCACCAACAGAGGTTTGTATGCACCTGATCTACCTGACATTCACATCTCTCTTTCACAGTGAACTGGCGCGTGAAGGGTACAACTCTTTAACCTAACAGAAGCTGATCCAGGAAGTTAATAATACCCGATCGCACCTTTTATAGAGCACTTGAGTTTAGTCGGTATTATTCTGAGAAGTATTGTTGCCTTTTATGAGTCGGGAAATAGGCTCAGAAGGCTAGGTCATGTAAGGTGGTTATATGGTATGCTGTGGGGTCTCTGAGCACAACAGTCAAGAGAGAATTCTTGAGGAGTTGTATGGAGCAACTTAATGTTTATTTAGGTAGCACGGGGACAGGACCCCTGAGCAGAAAGGGCTGTACTTTTTGTTGTATGATGCTGGTGGTTATATGCTTAGTGCTCAAGGGGGAGGTGAGATGTGCAGAGAGTATTAGATCATAAATCTTTTCTACCTATTTCTACTCCTAAAACTACTTTCACAAGATTTCTCTGGTGTTTATTATTCGGTTCAGTATTAACTATCAGTGAGATATACAGGCAGTCATGAGACTGTAGCAAGCAGCACATATTTGAACCTTATCAAAACTATGCAGGCTGCAGGTCAGCCCACAAGTTTGGTTGGCAACATTTTCCTAAAGGTATTGGATGGCTGACCAGTTAAGCTGTGTTAAATTTTCTGGAAGGTTACCTAGAGTGTTTATGTAATTGAGGTTCTTCCTCTAGTGTAAAATCAGTTGGGTGGATTTATTGGTTTCTTTAGTTCCCTCCCTTCAGACAAACTTGTTTGGATCTGATCTGCTCCAAACTTTTCTCAGTACTAATGGTCAGCCTTTTGGGCTAAAGATGAACATTTTTCTGCTTCTATCCCTCATCAGGTAGGGTTGGGACCTAAATTTACGATACCTGCCTTCAAGCACAAGCTTTTCCTATTGCAATGTAGCTGTTACGAGCAGCTGCTGAAATAAAAGAGCGTTATGCTCTGCCAACTCAGCCCTTTCCCAAGCACACCACTGAAGGAGGGGTAGGTTAGGACACGGGAGGAGTAACAGCCTACAGAAGCTGGGGAAATTACACCCGGTTCTTCCCATCTGCGCTTGCGCAGGGGATGAATCGGTTCTCCGGAAAGACGCCTGGGACTCGGAGTTTGCGCAGACGCAGAGCTTCCTCAAGGCGGAACTGGGGCGACCAGGGCTTCTGCAACCTAAACACCCGGGGAGAAAGGAAGGTGGCAGAGGCGCAGCGCTGCGCATGCGCGGGCACCTCTCTTCGGTGAAGGGTGGAGAACCGGACTGGGGTGGCCAGCTGGGCTCAGACCGGAGTGGGGTCAGGATGGACGAGGACGTGCTGACCACCCTGAAGATCCTCATCATCGGTGAGAGTGGCGTGGGCAAGTCCAGGTGAGACGGGTCTGCGGGCGGTGACGAGGGCGGCGGGGCTCTTTCTGCCTCCGTGGCCGCTGTCTGCTGGGCCGCGTCGGGAAGGGTAAAGGCGGCGGCCGGTGCGGGCCGGGCTGGGGGCGGGCTGCGCTCGTTCTCCCCGGTCTCTCCGCCGCAGGGTTTTGCAGCCCCCGCCCCGCCTTGTTGTGGGTCCCTGGCAGGCCCGCCTTGTCTGGATAGGATTCCCTTTCTGTCCTACCAAATAAAAAACAATTCTGAGGGCCGCCGCTCGGCGAGCGCGGTTGCTGCCGAGGAGCCTAGGGCGTGGCGGGCGGCTTTGGGCCCGGGTCTGGCCGAGAGCGAAGCCCGGACTCGGCCCCTGGGGTTCGGGCTCACTGTCACCCTGCGAGTTGTAACTTTAGCACTTTGGTTTTTCTGTCAGGCTTTCTCTGAATACGTCGTGTTCCACACAGGAAGTTTCCTGACGCCTTGGGTCACATTCCTGGCCTATTTTGGTGCACCCCGTTGCCGCTTCTCTGTTTTCTTCTGAGTCAGCTGTGAAAGAACTCTTTGGTCTTCTGACTACTTGAGTAATTCACTTTAGTATGAGATGCTAGAGTTTAAGCTGTGGACTTTATTCCTTGAGAATAAAGTGTAATTGTTCCTTCGCATTCTGCCACATCGTATAGAGGTGAAAGAGCAAATTAGCATTTTGTGTTTTCTTTCTTGACTTTTTCTTGAGGGAAAATAGTAGTTGACAGTGGTTCGAGTTGAGTTACCAGGTAAGAACAGGGACGCTCAGTGGGTGTTGCAAGCGGGTTGTGGTTTCATCCAAGCCTAAGAACAAAGTTCTCCAGGTCAAGTTATTCTTGCCATCTGATTATTATTATCACTATCACTAGGTTATATTCTAGGCTGTCTTGATTTTTAAACAATATTCCAATTTCGGGAGCTCTAAGTAATTTCATATTTTAGCTGTACCTGCTGATAAACTTATCTCCAGATCACTTCATCAAGTTATACTTTTTTAGATGCTTGAGGATTTGAAATTTTATTCTGTAATACGTTTTGCAATTTTATATATTTTTAAAGTATGACAATATATTTTCTAATTTTTCTCATTTAGTGTACTCTATTGGAGTGAGGGATTTGTACATAACAAGGAATAAATTAATGAAACACTGTGGGCTAGCAAAATAGTATGGGGAGCGTGGATGTGTGTGTACGTATGCATTATTTAAAGGACTGAATAGGGGGGCGCCTGGGTGGCTCAGTTGGTTAAGCGACGGCCTTCAGCTCAGGTCATGATCCTGGAGTCCCGGGATCGAGTCCCGCATCGGGCTCCCTGCTCAGCGGGGAGTCTGCTTCTCCCTTTGACCCTCTCCCCCCTCGTGCTCTCTATCTCTCATTGTCTCTCAAGTAAATAAATAAAATCTTTAAAAAAAAAATAAAAAAAAATAAAGGACTGAATAGGGCGCCTGGGTGGCTTAGTTGGTTAAGCATCTGCCTTCTGCTCAGTCCGTGATCCTGGAGTTCCGTGAACGCAGAGGCCTGAGATTGGCCCTGCGTTGGGCTCCTCAGCGGGGAGTCTGCTTCTCTGCCCCTCCCCTGGCTTGAGCTCGCTCGCTCGCTCTCTCTAAGAAACAAATAAAATCTTAAAAAAAATAAAGGACTGAATAAAGTACTTTTCATTCTCACTATTATATTTGAGGGTTAAAAAGTTAATATATTGAACATTGTCTTAATAGGACTTCTACAGCCTTGTGGTCTTTTTTTTTTTTTTTTGAGATGTGACCCTCACTTAGGTTAAGGCATATGAAATTGCTGATTTTGAAGTCAGGAATGGTTGAATGTCATTTCATGTGGTTCAGCCCAATACAAGTTTGGTTGGCAGCATTTTCCTAAAGGTATTGGATGGATGACCAGTTAAAGCTGTGTTAAATTTTCTGTAAGGTTAACTAGTGTTTATGTAATTGAGGTTCTTCCTCTAGTGTAAAATCAGTTAGGTGGATTTATTGGTTTCCTTAGTTCCCTCCCTTCAGACAAACTTGTTTGGATCTGATCTGCTCCAAACTTCTCTCAGTACTAATGGTGAACTTTCAGCTGCTCACTGCAAAATTTTAACACCTTTAACTACCTCTTTCAAGAAAGGATTGTGTTTAGGGAGAAAGTTGGCTTGTTTTTCTAGCTAGCTGTACATTATTGGTGCATGTTCTTTGCTATGGAAAACAACCTTGAACACTTATTCTTTCTGGGTGCGATCAGAATAAATGACTCTACTAAGATAGAAGCCTATTCTTTTTAAGCTGAGTTAGTACAAAAACATTTGTCATGGATATAATCTTAAGGGTTGTTCTGACCAATAGGTTTGTTTCTTTACAGATCTAGAGGTAATGGAAGCGAAATACCACTTGTATTTTTGCACAACAAAGGACGTCTTAAGTAATTCAAATTAGTGGGTTATTTTTCCAGTTTATTTCAGACTGTTGGAGTGTGATGAGCATGTGTGGTAGCAGCCAGGAGATCAGGATAATGAAACTGGTGCTGCCACTTTTGTGACCTTGTGTGTGATAGTTGAACACTCTAGGTCTTCATTTCTTACTTGAAAAATGGGGTTGGAATAGAAATCCCTCAAACCCTATCTAATGTTAAATGTATAAGATGCTTTGATTCTGTGGCTAGCCATGGTCAAGTAAAGAAGTAGCAAAGTGTTTCAGAAACTGGGAGGGATTACAGAGGTCTTCTGTAACCTAAATTGCTGTCCCTCCTGTGTCTCTGTGTCCTCATCCTTTTTAGCCAATTTCATTTGTAAATTAAGAAATGCAGACTATTTATGATCACACTGTTTATTTAAATTTGGTTTCCTCCAAATGATGTGGTGGTAGTTACTCCTTCCATCTACAGCTCTGCATGGAGAGTATTTTGTTCCTTTGACTTTGAAAATATGAATGCTTAAATATACATCCTTTAGAGCATTGGTTCTTAATTATTTTCTGGTTGTGGAGTCTTTAAAAAGTCTTAGTCTTTAAAAGTCTAAACGTCTCTCTGCCTAGAAAAAAAGCATAACATAGAGTTTAGAATACGTTTCCAGCTGACAGTGTACCCCTGGCTTAAGATCTGCTTATATTCAGAGCCAGTATTAAAATTTGTTGCTTTGTACCGTATCAGCTCCCTGGCTTTCCTGACAAAGTACCTTTAATGACAAGGATTATCGTAAGGATTAGCAATTATGTAAGAAGAACCGCTGGCTCAAGTGTCTGGCACATTGTTGATGTTCAATAAATAATAGCCAATACCATTGTTATTATTTGTATTATTCTGGTATTATTATTACTACTGACACTACTCCTCTACAAGTTTCTTTTATGTAATAATGTTTACTGTGGTGACCAAGTATGGATACATATCTTTTCCATTCTTAAAATATGAGTAACTAAATTTTTAGTGAAATTTTTACTTTTATTAATTTAAAAACCTACTGTTGGGGAGAGAAGAAAATTTTTACAAGTGCAGTCTTTTAAGATTCTTGTTAGTGCTGTCACCTGACTCACGTTGGAATAAGCAAAGTTATAGTCAGGAGGGTACAGTGGTAAGTGGAAAATCTGTTTATTTCACTTTTGTGGTGCTGGTTTCATGGTAAACACAAGAAAGCAAAACCAAGAAAGGGAGAGTTAATCCTTCAAATACAGTTAATGACGCCAGATTTTGAATACCAAAAGGCCATTGTGTGTTGCAGTATACTCTGGGAAAAACAATCTCTAGCATCAGTAATTACAACCTACAGAAATATTTGTAAATTTTTTTTTGCATTTCAGACATCTGATAGCTATTTCCTTGATTTTATTTATTGATTTATTGATTTATTCTTAAAAGATTTTATTTATTTGACAGAGAGAGACACAGCGAGAGAGGGAGCATAAGCAGGGGGAGTGGGAGAGGGAGAAGCAGGCTTCTCGCCAAGCAGGGAGCCCGATGTGGGGCTCCATCCCAGGACCCTGGGATCATGACCTGAGCTGAAGGCAGCTGCTTAACAACTGAGCCACCCAGGCGCCCTTCCTTGATTTTATTAATGCATACAGGTCGATAGAACAGTCTTGTCCTATTGTAGGAGATAATGTGAAGGAAGATTGATTAATTTTATAAATCTAGGGCTTTAACAAAAGATTAGATTATATTTTTGAAGAGCTTCTAATACTTGACACTTCCACTTTATAGTAAATAAATAATTCTGGGAGATATAAAATCTTAGATTATTCATATGGTGTCTTTTTTTTAAAATTCAAATTCAATTAATATATAATGTATTATTTGTTTCAGGGGTACAGGTCTGTGATTCATCAGTCTTCTATAACACCCAGTGCTCATTACAACACATACCTTCCCCAGTGTCCATCACCCAGTCATCCCATCCCCTACCCCACTTCCATCAGCAGCCTTCACTCAGTTTGTTTCCTGTGATTAACAGTCTCTTATCGTTTGTCTCCCTCTCTGGTTTCTTGTTTCATTTTTTCCTCTCTTCCCCTATGATCCTCTGCCTTGTTTCTTAAATTCCTACTCATATGGTATCTTTTGCTATTATTTCATCTCTTTCTAGTTTCTTTACTATTTCTTAGGTTTAGTCCTCCTTATCTCTCACCATAACCATGGCAGTTGTCTTCGGTTAATTTTCTTGCATTTTTTTGCTGGCATTAACTTTTCAAAATGTAGAGCAGTCCTTGCCATTCTTTTTTTTTTTAATTTTTTATTGTTATGTTAATCACCATACATTACATCATTAGTTTTTGATGTAGGGTTCCATGATTCATTGTTTGTGCATAACACCCAGTGCTCCACGCAGAACGTGCCCTCTTTAATACCCATCACCAGGCTAACCCATCCCCCCACCCTCCTCCCCTCTAGAACCCTCAGTTTGTTTTTCAGAGTCCATCGTCTCTCATGGTTTGTCTCCCCCTCCGACTTACTCCCCTTCATTCTTCCCCTCCTGCTATCTTCTTCTTTTTCTTTTTTCTTAACATATGTTGTATTATTTGTTTCAGAAGTACAGATCTGTGATTCAACAGTCTTGCACAATTCACAGCGCTCACCATAGCACATACCCTCCCCAGTGTCTGTCACCCAGCCACCCCATCCCTCCCACCCCCCACCACTCCAGCAACCCTCAGTTTGTTTCCTGAGATTAAGAATTCCTCATATCAGTGAGGTCATATGATACATGTCTTTCTCTGATTGACTTATTTGACTCAGCATAACACCCTCCAGTTCCATCCACGTCGTTGCAAATCTTGCCATTCTTTTTTAAAAAAGCTTTCAGTAACTCCCTATTGCCTACTTGATTTCATACACCCTACCTAGCATTTGCTAGAGTATACCTATTCTGGCTATCGTGTGATCTACCTTCACTTTTTACTCTATGTTTTCTTCCAGCTTAGGTAGTAGTCCTACTACTTACTGCTTGTTACGAAATGATAGATTTTCACAGCTTTCTGTTTTACTTGAATTCAGAGTGTAGTACACATCAGATTTAAACAAAAAATTAATTTGTTGCTTTCCAAGAGACTTACTTCCCCCCTTTTGTCCACGTCACAGTATGACATGTTGCTGATAGTATTTTCTCACAAGGACATACCTTTACAGTTACCAAAACCAAACCCAAACCCAAATCTTTTCACACTTGGGAATTGTGTAGGGGAGCATGGGGAATATATTAAGTAAACTGCTTTGCTCTTGGGATTCTTTTATTGCCTTTCCAATAATTTAATTCCTCTCTATATACCTGCAGTGGAGCAGTATTTGTGGGAGCAGACCTACATCAGCTATTCTTATCTGTGTCTAAGTTTTTTTTTTAAAGTGGGCTCTCTTTTTTTAGATTTTATTTGAGAGAGAGAGTGAGAGAGCGAGAGAACGAGCACAGGGTGAGGGGCAGGGGGAGAAGCAGACTCCCTGCCTAGCAGGGAGCCCGAGATGGGGCTCGATCCCAGCACTCTGGGATCACGACTGAGCCACTCAGGCGCCCATTATCTGTGTCTACTTTGTGATGAAATCTAATAATCATGAACATTTGCCAAATGGTTAGGAAAAAAGACGAATTTCTAATCTGTCTTTTTAACATCTCTTTTAGCCTGCTCTTGAGGTTCACAGATGATACTTTTGATCCAGAACTTGCAGCAACGATAGGTAAGCCTATGTTTAAAAATTCAATAGAAATGCGACGTATTTTCTTGCCTTCAGTCTGTTTTATCTAGTTCCTTCTACCCTCCATCTACCACCCCATTGTTTCCATGTCTGTTGAATTCTTTTTCTTTCAAGGCTTAACTTTGGCTTCATTAAATTTCCGAAGCCTTCGTAGATCTCACCAAGCAAAAATAACGTACTTGTTGTTTCATGGCACTTGGTTAACACTGTGGATATTATGATTATCTCTACATACATTTCTTTCTTGTACTATGGATTGTCTTTTATTTAGCAGCATACAATTATCTGAATATTTATCGTATGTCAGGCACTCTCCTAAGGGTGGGGTTATAATGATGAATAATATAGACTTGGTGTCTATCATCATGGACCTAACAGTCACCTAAATAGTAGAGTGTGTTAATTTTGCATTTTTAGCATTTGCTACAGTATCCTGCATATATTCTGAACTCACATGTTTATTGATATTAGTTATTAAAGATTACTAGGAGCAGTAATTCCTAACTGCCTCTTTAAAATGAAATTGAGTTTGCCTAAAAGTGGTTTGCCACATTAGCTTACTAGAATATATGAGAAGATTGAGCTATTTAGCGTGTGTATCACATGTTTAGGGAGTAGATGACGATATAAAGGTATCAAGAGACAGCTTGCATTGTGAAAGAGCTGAGTCAGAGCAGGATAGTAGTCTTGACTCTGCCTTGAACCAGTTGTCTAGATCTTGAGGAAGTCCTTTAACTTCACTGTTTTCACCTATAAATGGAGGAGTTTTGGTGAGAGATAATCTGTTTTCCTTACAGCTCTAAAATTTCATGATCTGTTGAGTAGAATGTAGTAAATATGATCCTAGCATTATTATTAGGGAAAATAGTTTCTCTTAACTGGCTTTGTTTTCATTTTTTGTGTGTGTGATTTGTTTTTTTTCCTTCTTTTTTTCAAATGTTAAATAATTTCATACTTAGAGAAAAGTTGTAAAAATAGTACAAGAATTCTTGTATGTCCCCAAATGTTAGTATTTATCACATACGCTTTATCACGCTCTCTCTCTACACACACACACACACACACACACACACACACACACACACACACACACACACACACACTGTTCTTGTTGTTTTTTGAGTTGATGGTAAAATTGCAGACAAGATTAACCTCTAAATACTTTAATGTGTATTTCCTGAATGAACGTGGATACAGTTCTACTGTATACAGATAGATTTCATTAATTGTCCCCCTAATGTCTTATTTAACGAAAGAAAAAAAATTGTTTCTGGTCCAGGATGCAGTCCAGGATCACAACTGAGTTTAGTTCTCATTTCTCTTCAGTGTCTTAATCTGGGCAGTTCTTTGTCTTTCATGGCCTTGACATTTTTGAAGAGTACATACCAGGTCAGTTATAGTATAGAATATCCTTCAGTTGCATCTGTCTAATGTGTCCTAATGGTTAGATTCAGGTTATGCATTTTTGGCAGGAATTCCACAAAGTGCTTCTCAGAGCATGGTGTGTATTTTGTACCATATATTTGTACCATTATTGGTGATGGAACTTTGGTTACTTAGGGTGATATATTGCCAAATTTCTTTATTTTTTTTAAGATTTTATTTATTTATTTGACAGAGACACAGGGAGAGAGGGAACACAAGCAGGGGGAGCGGGAGAGGGAGAGGGAGAAGCAGGCTTCCCGCAGAGCAGGGAGCCCGATGCGAGCCTCGATCCCAGGCCCCTGGGATCACGACCTGAGCCAAAGGCAGACGCTTAACGACTGAGCCACCCAGTCGCCCCGCCAAATTTCTTTAAAGTGTCATCCTATCATTCTAACTTTGGTGGTTGTCAGACAGTGATTTTTCAAATTCCATCTACATTTCTTATTTATAATTGTGCAAGGAATTCAATATGAATTCATTGTGCCTCTAAATGTTTAATAAATTATACCAGGCATTACTTAACATTTGTGTGGCATATTAACATTTACAGATTTACATTTATGTGTGTGAAAAAGAGTCATTTAAAACACTAGTAATTTAAAATCCATTTTAATTTGGCTTCGATATATTATTTGTTCTTTAAAAAAATTAGTAGTAAAACTTCATTTCACTCAGTACATGCCTAGCAATGGATAGCAAGGGGTAGAAGAGTAGTAACTGGAAGGAAAATGAATTTGTCTGGAGTTAAAATTTTACTAAGGGAATGACCAATATATAATATAAAGCTATTTGTCTTCATTTCAAGCCCAAATGGAATCTGGAGAGTTGGACAATGACAAATTATATATTGTCCTCATTATTAGAAAGGCTTTGTCTACTTTAAAAATAAATACTAAGATTGTGGCATACTGACGATGTAAATAATTTGTTCCCCAAATGGGCTCTGGGTCTTGTAAAGTATTTTTTCCATTTAGGTATCAGATTATTTTCTGCTTTAGGTTATAACTAATATACACATGAACTTTTAAAACGAAACAATTAGTTCAGTTGCTAATGACCTTGTAATAATTAGTGTTTTGTGGAAAATTAGTATTTTACCGGTAGGATAGTAAGGAAAGCACACCTTTATCTTTTTAGTAATATAGTGAGACACTCAAGTTTCTATCTTGTATAAAATATTCTTTTTTTTTTTTAAAGATTTATTTATTTATTTATTTATTGAGAGAGAGAGAGAGTGGTAGAGAGCATGAGAGAGAGGAAGGTCAGAGGGAGAAGCAGACTCCCCGCTGAGCAGGGAGCCCGACGCGGGACTCGATCCCGGGACTCCAGGATCATGACCTGAGCCGAAGGCAGTCGCCTAACCAACTGAGCCACCCAGGCGCCCTATAAAATATTCTTTTAACGTAATTGTTGGATTTTGAACCTGAGGACGGTACAATAAAGTCGGGTTTTCTTCTTTTGCTTTCTGGTAGTTAGCCAGAATGACAACAAAGAGAGGGAAAAACTAAAACACAGACCCCATATTCCACTAAACTAGAAGAAAGCTAAAAACCCCAGGCCACGAAATAGGTGGAATGGCTGCCAAGAGCAGTGAGTGTAAGCAGACTGTATGTGGGAAGAAGTAGACTGAGGATGCCACAGCTGCAGAGCTTGGAGCCAGCAAGGGAAGCTTCCTGAACCTGAGCGGCCCACCCTGAGATGCAAAGCCTAATCCCTTGTTTGCAAAAGCAAAATGGATTTTTTTAAGCTAATGGCAGGAGTTTCCCTGCACCTAGGTTTGATACTAAGAAGTTGGGGAGATGAAGCCAAACAAAGAATCATACAAACAAGGCATTTTTACATTTGTCTCTGTAGCAGTAGGGGAAGAGATGTCTTTGCATTGTGAAAACCTCAAGGCTGCCTATCTCCATTGGCTGTTGAAAAGTAAACAAACAAACAAAAAACCTAAATGATTCTCATATAAAACCTTGAATCAAGACAAAGTTTTGCTGGTCAAGAACTGGAACCACGATAGCCTTCTGCATGAATCTCTTACAGATAGCTTGTCCAAAAAAACCTCACCTCCGTTAAAGATGAATTATCAAAAGGATTTCAGCTAAACACTACTGCTACCACTCAAGAATCAAAAAGGAAGAAAGTAGCAGAAGAACAAAGGACAGATGAATACTCAACAGAAAAAATACTTCTGTAAAGTAGATGAAAATCATGCCCAGCTGTTTTGTTATGAATTTAAAACACTTTTTGGAAATATTTACCACTGAGAGCACAAAGCAGTGATAAAAGAGGTCAGGAAGAGATAGCGTGACTGCATGAGAAAATGCAATGTAAGCTAATTGAGCAGAAAGAAAAATAAGGTTAAGAAAATAAAACCATCACTGAAAGAAGGGCGAAATTAGAAGGATCACAAGGGACAGTAGAGACTGTGGAAAACAAAATAAAGGACGATAGAAGCTAGAAAAGAAAAAAGTGGGTAGAATTTACCAAAATGAATAAAAATGTTTAAAACACATTAGAAAAAATGATGCGGAGGGGCGCCTGGGTGGCTCAGTTGTTAAGCGTCTGCCTTTGGCTCAGGTCATGATCCCAGGGTCCTGGGATCGAGCCCTGCATCGGGATCCCTGCTCCGTGGGAAGTCTGCTTCTCCCTCTCCCGCTCTCCCTGCTTGTGTTCCCTCTCTCGCTGTCTCTCTCTGTCAAATAAATAAATAAATAAAAATTAAAAAGTGATGTGGAAATCAGAAAAGGAGATGCAGCATATGTATATTTGAATCTCAGAATGAGACAACAAATATTTAATATTTCTGACAACAGTAAATATACACACACAATTTTAAGAATATTTTGACTGGGTGTTTTGTTTGTTTGCTGCAAGGGGGTGTTTGGAAAAACAAAAGGCATCAGTTTTCTTTTTCTGCTTATGGCAAGGCCTTATGATGGTACTTAATCAGCTGCATAGATAGAACTGATTGAAATTTAAGAATGAAGGTTAGATCCTTGGAGAAATTAGTTACACTAATTTTATATAATCTGATTAAATAGGCAAAATTTGCTTCATGTTAAAGTTTTTATTTTTTACTTTTTAAAAGTTTTTTATTTTTTAATTTACCTTGTTTTAGGTGACCTTTGAGTGTAAAGAGTGCTTTGAGTAAAACTTTTTTCAAATAAAAAATTAGAAAATTTATTTTTTTAAATTAAAATTTAAAACGAGTTCTCTGCTTTTTTTAAAAAAATTTTATTTATTTATTCCAGAGAGAGAGAGCGCCCGCATGTGCGAGTGGGGGGAGGAGCAGAGGGAGCAGGAGAGAATCTCAGGCAGGCTCCATGCTCAGTGCAGAGCCTGACACAGGGCTTTATCTCTCAACCCTGATACAATGACCTGAGTTGAAATCAAGAGTTGGACACTTCACCCACTGAGCCACTCTGGCATCCTGAGGAATATATTTATTTGTTTGAGAAATTGCTTCATTTTTTTCCTTCTCTCCTTCCTACTTTTCTTTTAGTTTATTTTGTTAGTTTTTTAAGAGTAGTATTAAGTTCCCTTCTTTTTAGTCCTTACTCCTTAATAAAGATGTCCTCTAAGAACAAGTTCGTTGTGCCCCATAGGTTTTGGTAGGGTGTGTTTCCTTTTCCTTGCTCTCTGGATAGTTGAATTTTCAGTTTCGCTATCTTTGAACGTTTGAAATTTTTGATTTAGGAATGTGTTTCTTAATTTCCAAGCTGTTTTGTTGTCATTTAATTTCTTATTTATTGATTAATGATACTGGTTTGGAATAAGACCATCCAACCCTCTGCCAGCCCCATGTCCATCAGCAGAAGCCAAGTTGGGAGTCTTGGAATTCAGCCCGCTTCTGACAAGACCTTTCTCCACAGCCCTCTTTCCTCTCCAAACATTTTTTATCTTGCTGTTACTTTCTGCCATAAAACCATCATACTGTTTGTCTCCCTTTAAGTAGTCATCACAACAAGCCCTGGCTTCCCAGGTTATTCTTCATCTCTGAGACTTTCATTTTCATAAGGTTTTGTACATCTTTTCTCACCCCCAGCTTCCCCTCCTTCTCAACTCCTAAGACATATTTACTCTATCCTCTGAGGTAGCAGAGGTAACATTTTATTGTTGATACTTTTAAAGTTTGCACACTCAGATTTGGGGATCTAGGTCCTCATAATTATTTCTCTATTGGATCCTTAAAGCTTTTATAGTATCCCTCTTGATGTCCCCTTACCCCGATGTTCTTCACCCTCCTTCCCCTCAAAATAACTAGCAGGTAAAGCAGGAATTTTTATATTCCTGATGGGAAGGGGGAGACTGACTTAAAGAGGTGAAGCTCCTGCCTAGCTAGACCTCAGTAAGAGAGCTGAGACTAAGCCCAGCCTCCTAACTTCTAACTTGGTATTCTTTTAATCACAACATAGTAATACAGAAATAAAAAGATTAAATCAAACACAGATTTGAACAGAATGTCAAAAATGTTAAACATAAGAAGGAAGTAACAGAATTAAAATACATCCATTAATTAAATGTGAATAGGTCCAATTCTACTAACTCATATTGTCAGATGGAATTGAGGAGTACTTAAAAACAAATAACGAAAGGTTGAAAATAAAGGGATGGGCCAGGCAAATGCAAACAGTATAAAAGCAGAGGTGGTAATATAATGTAATTTAAAGTAGAATTTAAGGTTAATGCACTGGATATAATGAAATAAGATGGTATGTAATAATGAAAGGCCCAATTAATTAACAAAGTAGCTGTAACAGTCATAACAAGTAGGTGGTATATATAAGAGCAAAACCTGTTCAAAACACAAGAGAATTTGATGAAAATACAGTTATATTAGAAGATTTGTTATATCTCTTTCATAATTAAATAGATCCAAAAATCACAAATGAGACCATAGGGAAATAGAAGAACACAATCAACAATTTTTTTTTTTTTTTAAGATTTTAAATAATCCCTGCACCCACCATGGAGCTTGAACTTGCCATCCCAAGATCAGGAGTTGCATGCTCTACTGACAGAGCCAGCCAGGTGCCCCTCAATCAACAAATTTTTTGGGGGGGGTAAGATTTATTTATTTAATTGAGAGAGATCCCGGGGGTGGGGCGGGGTAGGGGGGTGGGAGGGGCAGAGGGAGAGGGAGAGAGAGTCTTAAGCAGACTCTGTGCTGAGTGCGGAGTCTAACGCAAGGCTCGAATCCCATGACTCTGAGATCATGACCTGAGCCGAAACCAAGAGTTCGTCGCTTAACCGACTGGGCCATTGAGGCACCCCGATCAATAAATCTTTTGAGGGAAGAACTCATTACTTCAAAAGCCCATGGAACAGTTTTACAAAATCGGTCTTGGACTTAGTAGCAAAGTAAATCGTAAATCAGAAAGAACCAGAAATTTTATACTACATGTTCTCTGGTAATTTATTCTTTTAGAAAATATTTTTGATCTGTTATATCCCTAGCATATGAGTAGATAGTGTGGTTTTTTTTTTAATTACCAAACAGTAAAATTGCCCTCATTTTGGTATACAGTTTTTTGAATTTTAACATGTATTAGACAAATGTATGCAGTCATTTAAATATTACCACAGTAAGGATATTAAGCAGTTCCATCCTTCTAAAAAACTAGTGTCTTTTTAGTCATACTTTTCCCCTGCCTCTAGCCTCTGGCAGCCACTGGTCAGTCTTCATCACTATAATTTTATCTTTTTGAGAATGTCCTATAAATGGAATATATCATGTAAAGTTTTCAGATGTTTTTTTCACTTAGCATAATGCCTTTGAGCTGTATCCAAGCTCTTGCATGCCAGTAGTTTGTTTCTTGTTACTGCTGGGTTGTATTCCATTGTGTGGATGTTTCAGAGTTGATTTATCCATCCACTTATTACAGGACATTGGATTGTTTCCAGTTCTTGGTGGTTATGAATAGACCTGTATAAACATTTAGGTACAGGATTTTATATGAATATTAATTTTTATTTCTTTAGAGTAAATACCCAGTAATAGGATTGCTGGATCATATGGTAAATGCATGTTTAAGTTTGGAAAATATTCCATCCATGTTTTAATAAAGTGATTGTATCATTTTACATTTCCACTAACAGTATATAGAAGTTCCTGTTTCCACATCCTCACCTGTTATACTTAGCACGATCAGACTTTAAAATATTAACCATTCTAATAGGTATGTATGTGTTGGTAGTCTCATTGTGGTTTAATTTGCATTGTCTAATGACCAGTGATGTTGAGTGTCTTTAAAGTTCTTATTTGCTGTCTGTTGAGCTGTATTTTGAGTGTGTGTGTGTGAAGTATGTAAATCTTATGTTCATTTTTTGTTTTTTCTTATTGTTGAATTTTGAGAGTTCTTTATATATTCTGCATATGAACCCCTTATTACATGATATATGCTTTGCTGATATTTTCTTAGACTGTGGCTCCTTTTGTCATTCTCTTAACAGTTTATTTCTAAAAGCAGAAGTTTTTTATTTTGATGAAATCCGGTGTATCAATTTTTTCATATTAATGGTAGTTTCAGTGTTACATCTTTTGCTTGACAGAGGGTTGCAGTGATTTTTCTTCATGTTTTCCTCTAGAAGTTGTATGGTTTCATGTGTTACATTAGGTCTGTGATTCATTCTGAATTAATTTTTGGATACAGTATGAAGCATATGAATCAAAGTTCTGTTCTTTTCCTTTCTTTTTTTTTCTCTTATATATTCTAAAACTATTTGTTGAAAAGACTGTCCTTTCTGTAGTGCATAGCTCTTGCACCTTTGTAAAAACTTAGTTGTTTATATATGGTGAGTCTATTTCTGGACTCTCTTCTAGCCCACTAATCTGTTGGTCTATGTCAGGATGCTTCACTGTCTTGATTTCTATAGCTTTTTTTTTTTTTTTAAGATTTTATTTATTTGAGAGAGAGAGAGCAAATGAGAGGGGGGAGGGTCAGAGGGAGAAATGGACTCCCTGCTGAGCAGGGAGCCGGATGCTGGACTCCATCCAAGGACTCCAGGATCATGACCTGAGCTGAAGGCAGTCGCTTAACCAACTGAGCCACCCAGGCACTCTTGATTTCTATAGCTTTATAGTAGGCCTGGAAGTCATATATTGTTAGTCTACCAATTTTGTTACTTTTTTCAAAATTATTTTGGCTCTAAAGTTTTTGTATTTCTCAGTGAATTTTAGAATCCGTTTGTTGATTTAAAAATAAAAGCCTGCTAGGATTTTTATAGGGGTTGCATTGACTCTATATAGATGAATTTGGGGAGAATTGACCTTTTAACAATATTGAGTCTTAACGATCACAGAACAAATTATGTGTCTCCATTTAGGTCCTTCAAAATTTCTTTCACATGTCTTTTACATATTTGGTCAGATTTAGCCCTAAATATTTAATAGATTTTTATTAAAAAATGTTATTTAAAGAGAAGATCCTTTGTTCATTGCTGATATGTAGAAATACAATGGATTTTTTAAACGTTTAGTTTGTATCCTCCAACCTTGCTAAACTTGCTAATTAGTTCTGGGAGCTTTTTTTTTTTTTTTTTTTTTAAATCCTGTAGATTCCATTGAATTTCTACATTTTTTCTTTCCAGTCTGGGTTCTTTTTATTTCTTGTCTTATTGCCCTGGCTTAAAAAAAAAAAGAAATCTTAAAAAAAGTGAAGAGGGCTGATATCCATCTTTTGTTCCTGGTATGAAGGGAAAAAATACTCAGTTTTTTACCATTAAGTGTGATGTTAGCTGTATGTTTTTCACAGATGCCCTTTATCAGGTTGAGGAATTTCCCTTCTATTTCTAATTTGCTGAGAGGTTTTGTCAGGAATGCATGTTGGATTTTGTTAAGTGCATTTCCTGCATTTGTTGATGATCATATAATAAAGTCCCCATTGATTTTTTTTTGCTTTAAATTTTTTTATTATGTTAATCACCATACATTACATCATTAGTTTCCCCATTGATTTTTTTCATTGTTTAGGATAACCCCACTTGGTTGTGATGTGTTGTTCTCTTATACATATTTGTGTTAGTTATGATAAAATTTTGTTGAGGATTTTCATATGTAATCATGAAGGATATTTATAGCTTTTAATTATAATGTCTTTGGTTTTGGTATCAGCGTACTGTATAACTCATAGAGTGACTAAGAAAGTGTTCACTCTTCTTCATGTTCCTGGAGGAATTTGTTTAGAATGGATTATTATTTAAATGTTCAGTAGAATTCACTCTGGGCCTGGAATTGTTTTCATGGAAAGGTTTTTAACCATAGATTCAATTTCTTTAATAGATGCAGGACTCTCCAGTTATCTATTTATTTTTAAATTGTGGTAAAATAAACATAAAATTTACCATTTAACCATTTTTAAGTTTACAGCTCAGTGGCAATAAGTACATTTGCATTGTTTTGCAACCATCACCACTATCCGTTTTCAGAACTTTTTCATCACCTCAAACAGGAACACTGTACCAATTAAACAATAGCTTTCCCCTGAGCCTATCGTAACCTTTCTTCTATCTTCTGTTTTTATCAATTTGCCTGTTTTAGATACCTCATAGGTGGAATCATAACAGTATTTGCCCTTTTGTGAGTAGCTCATTTCACTTAGCTTAATGTGATCAAGGTTCATACATGTTGTAGCATATCTCAGAATTTCATTCTATTTTATGACTTAATAATGTTCCGTGATATGTATAAACCACATTTTGTTTATCTGTTCATCTGAGCACTTGAGTTGCTTCAGCCTTCTATTGTAATACTACTGTCAACATTGTTGTGCAAGTATCTGTTGGGGTTTCTGCTGCCACTGCTTTTGGGTATATACATAAGAGTGGAATTGCTGCCTAATACGGTAATTGTATTTTCAGCTTTTCGAGGAAACATCAGATTTTCTTCTGTTCCTAGTTTGTTGAGTGTTTGTTTATCATAAAAGGATGCTGAGTTTTGTCAAATACTTTTTCTGCATGAATTGAGATGATCATGTGTTTTCCCCCCCATTCATTCTTTAATGGGATATATTATTTTGAGTGATTTGCTCATATTCCACCAATCTTGTATTATGGAGGTAAAACTCACTTTATCATGGTGTATAATCCTTTTAAGAGGCTGCTGAATTACGTTTGCTAGTATTTTGCTGGGGATTTTTGCATCAGTATTCCTCTGGGATATTGGTCTATAGTTTTCTTTATTTGTAGCATCTTTGTCTGGCTCTGGGATCAGAATAGTGCTAGCCTCCTAGAATGAGCTTGGAAGTGTTGCCTTCTCTTCCGTTTTTTGAAAAGTGAGGAGGGTTGGTGTTAACTCTTTAAATGTTTGGTGGAATTTACCAATGAAGCTATCTGGTCCTGGGCTTTTCTTTGTTGGGATGATTTTGATTACTTACGGTCTCTTCAGATTTTCTTTTTTTTTAATTTTTTTTATTTGAGAGAGAGGCAGAGTGAGAGAGAGTGAGCACAAGCAGGGTGAGGGGTAGAGAGAGAAGCAGACACCCCGCTGAGCAGGGAGACCGACGTGGGGCTCTATCCTGGAACTCTGGGATCATGACCTGAGCCGAAGGCAGACGCTTAACCGACTGAGCCACCCAGGGGCCCCAGATTTTCTTTTTCTTGATAAGTCGATTTTGTCAATTGTGTGTTTTCAGGAATTTGTTCATTTCATCTAGGTTATCCAGCTTGTTGGTGTATATAATCATTTTTTTGTCTGTAAAATTAGTGGTAATGTCCCCACTTTCATATCTGACTTTTGTAATGGGAATCTTCTCTTTTTCCTTAGTCTAGTTAAAAGCTTGTCAGTTTTGTCGATCTTTAAAAAGAAAGAAAGAAAGAGAGAGAGAAAGAGAGAAAAGAAAAGAAAAGAAACCAGGCCTTGGGCATGGATTTTTCTCTATTGTGTATCAATTTGCTTTGTCCTTTAATTTGGTTCTGATCGTCATTATTTCCTTCCTTTTATAGCCCTTAGTTTGCTCTTTTCTAGTCCCCTAAGGTGTAAAATTAGGTTATTGAGTTGAGATATTTCTTCTCTTATAATGTGTTTATAGCTGTAAATTTCCCTCAGCTCTGCTTTTGCTACATCTCAAATTTCGGCGTATTGTGTTTTCATTTGTCTCAAAGTATTCTCTAATTTTCTTGTGATTTCTTCTTTGGCCTATTAGTTGTTGTTTAAAAGGGTGTGATTTAATTTGCACATGTTTGTGAATTCTCCAGTTTTCTTTCTGTCACCGATTTCTAGTTTCATTAGGTTATGATAAAAAATACTTCAGATGAGTTTAGTCTTTTAAAACTTATTCATACTTGTTTTGTAGACAACATATGGTCTGTCCTGGAGAATGTTTCATAGGCGCTTGAGAGAACTGTGTTCTGAAGTCGTTGGGTAGCATGTTCTCCGGGGCCTCACTGGTCTGTGCTGTTGTTCCGCTGCCCTATTTCTCTGTTCTCTCTCTGGTTGTTTGATCCATTATTGAAAGTGGTGCATTAAGATCTCCAACTAATACTGTATTTGTCCCTTCAGTTATGTGAATGGTTGCTTCATAGATACTGGGATCTGTCCTTTGGTGTATGAGTCTCTTAAGAGACAGCATGTACGCTTGGATCTTTTTTATAGATTTATTTATATACTTGGGTACTATTTTTATATATATTCCGCCAACACCGCCTTTCATATAATTACTGGTAAGGGAGGATTTACTACTGACATTTTGCTGTTTGTTTTCTGTGTTTCTGTGTGTCTCAGAGAGTTTTTGTCGCTTATTTCCTCCATTACTGCTGCCTTTGGGTTTAGTTGATTTCTTACAGTGACATGTTTTGATTTCCTTTTGTTTAAATTCTTTAGGTATTTTGTTTGTGGTCTGTTTCTTTTTGAGTCACTTCTGATAGTTTTTAATCTTTGATGGAAATTGACATTTCATCTGAATTGTCAAGTTTTTTGGCATGAACTTGTTTATAACATTTCCTCAGTTACCTTTTCACCTCTGTATAATCTGTAGTGATGTGATCTTTCTCATTCTTTATAATGGTAATTTTTGTCTTTGTTTCTCTTGATCACTTTGGCTAGAATTTATCAGTTTCTTGATTTTTCCTTATAGAACCAATGTTTTGTTTCATTGATTTTACTTACTTATTTTTATCTATTTTTAAGGATTTTATTTATTTATTTGAGAGTGAGAGAGAGTACAAGCTGGGCGGCGGGGCAGAGAGAGAGGGAGAAGCAGGCTCCCCCACTGAGCTGGGAGCCTGACAGGGGCTCTATCCCAGGACCCCAGGACCATGACCTGAGCCGAAGGCGGCTATTAAGCTGACTGAGCCACCCAGGGGCCCATTGTGTCTTCATACTCACTTACGTTTTCTTCTGTGATGTCTAATTTTTGTTAATCTCATCCCATGTATTTTACGTCTCAGACATTGTCACTTTATCTCTAGATGTTTGATTTGGGTCTTTTTAATCTCATGTCTACTTTTTAAACATGTGCTATACATTTAAAATAGTTTTTAATTTCCTTTTTGCTAATTCTAGCATCTTTGTTCTCATTCAGTTTCTGTTGATTGCCCTTTACTTCTGACATGGCAGATGATTCCATTGATATGTTCTGGTTTCTCACTGACAAGTATCTCTTTATGATACAGTTGATAATATCTTTGGTAAACTTTCAGGTTCCATTCACTGCTTGTTTTAAAGGTTTTATTGACCATAATGTCTAGTTTTAACTGAACTACCCCTCACAAAATAGCAGATATGCCTAAAAAAAGATTACTTTAAAAAAACTGAATTAAATATTGTATTAAAAGTGCAAGCCCAAACGAACAACAAGAAAAAGCCAAAATGACAGTTCTTCTGTGGATATTGTGATTTATAAGAAATACATATTTGGTTCGTGGCAGAGAGTTTTTAAAACCCTTTGACTTTCTTAACTGATCAAAGCAGTGACGACGTCTTCTGCTTTTCATAACTAGCCCCTTCCAACCGTACCCGACTTTATGTTAGCACTTTGACTTCTGGAAAGCCTCTAAGGGTGGAGGCTGGCTGCCTGGAGAACCACGCATGTGATTAGAGGGTTGGGATTTTCAGTCCTACTCTCTCCTACCTCAGGAGAGGGGAGAGGGAAGAGGGACGGGAGATTCTGTCCATTCACTGAAGGACAGTGATTTAATCAATCATGCCTGAGTAATGAAACCGTCATAAAAATGCTGAATTTACTGGTTCTGAGAGTTCGGTTTTGGCAAACACATGGAAGTTCTGGGAGGATGGCATGCTTGGAGAGGGCATGGGAGCTTTGTGCCCCTTCCCCCCATACTTTTCCTTATTTGTCTCCTCCATCTGGCTGTTCCTGGGTTATATCCTTTTATAATAAGATGATACTCTAGTGAGCAACTCTTCCTGAGTTCTGTGAGCCACAAATTAAAGCAATCAAGGGAGGAGATTGTGGGAACCTTTGATTAATAGCCGGGTGGTCGGAAGCACAGGTAACAACCTGGATTTGGGATGGCATCTGAAATGGGAGTGCAGCAGTCTTATAGGACTTCTTATTAGTTGTCCCTTACCCTGTGGGATCTGACTGTATCAGACTGAATTGAGCTGTAGGACACTGATGGCCATCCCTGGACAGTCAGAGAGTATCTGGTCACAGAAGTGTTCAGTGTTGTAGGAGAGTAGAGGAGATACACAGGAGTGTTTTTTTCTAAGATGTTCAGCTTCACACTGTTAAGAGCTCCTTGTCATCCACATGAGGAGGTTGAAAAGATAGATTAATCAAATCTAGTAAGAAGTTGGAAAAGTCAGATTTATTGAAAAGATTCCTACTGTGGCCACCTTTTTATAAAAGCAAGTTAAGAGCCACTGGCAAAACAGAAGAACCAGACTTGGTGAAGAAGCCGTTTGAGCAGGTGAAAGCTAAAGAACTCAGTGTCTGCATAGGAGATTCACCAGAGGGACCAGGGAAAGATGAAATGGGGACTTGCAGGGTCTGGATCCAGATGCGGTGCCCTTTCAGGCTACCTGTGTGTATTGACTTTGGTGGTAGGATGCCAGTGGGCATTGTTACCTGAGGATGTTCTCTGTCACTTTCAGATCTAATATCTCAGAAGAGTAACTTAATGATACACATGACAGAGACCGTCATTAAACTGTCAGGAAACATGAAAAACAGGAAATTGTAAAAGAGAAGAAGAAGATTGGGAGAGGGAGGTAAACAAACATTTTGGGAACAGTGAGTTTCTTTTCTTGGGTAGCTAGCAAAAAGTCAGTCTGCCCTTGAGCATGTTGTCTGGAGTAATTAGGAAAAAAAAAGTTCTTTATGCTGTGAAAAACGTATGAGAATTCAACTGGAGAGTGTGTATGACATGTTTTTTCTATGTAATGTCTACATTGGCCTTAATTTAGTACCTCCACCAAGTCAGAACCATTTCCCTCATCTGAATTTTCTCAGGCTTTGTTTTGTTTTTAAAGTATTATGAATAAAATGTAAATAATTTCATACTTTTTAAAAAAAGATTTTACTTTTATTTTATTCATGAGAGACAGAGAGAGGCAGAGGCAGAGGGAGAAGCAGGCTCCCCGCGGAGCAGGGAGCCCGATGTGGGACTCCATCCCTGGACCCTGGCATCATGACCTGAACCAAAGGCAGATGCTTACCTGACTGAGCCATCCAGGCGCCCTTCATCCTTTTATATAAATGGTGTGGCATAATATTTATTCATCTAGACCTGGTGAATACAAGATTATTTAATAGGAGATTTTTGTTTGTTTAGCTGCGAAGAAACATTAACTTAAATTTTCCTGGGACTATGTTATTAGCACTGTCATAATTGCCCCTGATTCTAGGTATGGTTTTATCAGCTCCTTTATCACTCCAGCCCAAAACACAAACTTTTTTTTTTTTTAATCTTTGGCATACAGAAAGACCTGGTAAAGTGCATTTTTATTACCTAATTTGTGTTTGTAGTGGATCACCAGAAATTATCCAAGAATTACTCATGTATTTCCATAATGGTTACAGGTGTTGTCATAAGCATTTAGTATATGAGGGTGCTGTTCATCTTACTTGTGACTGTTCTGAATTAATTGTGACAAGCTAATAAGAGCTTTTGAAAGTTTCTTTCCAGGCTTCTTGAGCTAATGTTTTGCCTCTGGCCAATGGGGTAGACTGCACATTAATTTTGATACTCTTTAAAGACATGTGGGCAGTTACTATGCATTTAAGCCAGATGGTATGTGTCAACTCCTGTTCCTGGAAAGGGAGAAGTTTTTTTGGAGCGGGGGGGGGGGGGGAGCTCTGTAGTAAAACCTTACGTGTCTTCTTATGGAGCTCTACTCTTTACATAATAAATTAGTACGTGTCTTCTTATGGAGCTCTTCTCTTTACATGAATTAGTACTTACAGAAGATTTTCATAGCACTTTAAGCGCTCCTCCTTTCACTTATGAAGAAGATTCTTAGAGGATTGGGCACAGATTTTTTTTGTGTGTAAATTCTTTTGCAGTTGTGCAGTAGCAAGGGATCATTGATAAAGTTATATAGAACGAATACTGTTTTTTAGGATAAAAACAAACAAAGAATTCATAAGAGAAGGAGTAAGTGGACCTTTTATGTTTTTACCAAGCTGCTTACAGTCAGAATCTGAGTCAGGGAATTGGCTGGCTCTGGACAGAGCTCTTAATGATGGAGTGTCGATGCATTTGGAGCCCCTTAGAAAATTGCTCTGATCCAGAATCAGCCATAGATAGTCTTCTCTACATGAGCACCGTGAATTCCAGCGCTTGGCTTTTAATGTGCATCATGAATCATCTTACATTGAAGTTTATTTTTCCATGAAAATTTTTATTTTTTTCAAGCAAGTACAGGTAGGTAAGTGTTTGAATTCTGCAAGCATTTGGTTTTCATTTATCCTGACTAAATCCTAAGCTGCTGAAGTGATAGTGACACTTTTTAATTTTCACATCCATAACTCCAAGAATTTAGGGTGTGAATTTGGGTATTTGATAAAGTGGCTTTTCTATGTTCTTATTTTCTTGGAAATTGATTTTAAAAGTATTATTTTACTGGGATGCTTATCAACATTTTCATTTTTTTCAAGGTGTTGACTTTAAGGTGAAAACAATTTCAGTGGATGGCAATAAGGCTAAACTTGCAATCTGGGTAAGAGTTTTAAAAATGTATTTTGTATAAATATTCAACTTGTATTTTTTAAAGAAGCAGAAGTTGATGTGTGTAGAGTTCTAGAGGGAAACAATTTGTATCAAATAACTTTTGGACAATTTGTTGGGTAATGGATAAACAATAAATGGCTATGTCTTATATTGGGTAATGAGGCAGAGACTTGTTTCACTTACTCAAAATTTTAAAATATATAATCCCTTGAGAATACTTAAAAGCAGAATAAAGTATAGAAAAATCATCTTATCTGCCAGAAAGGATTATTGTTACTGAATACGTTTCTTTAAAGTTTTAAGAAGACAGTGTATACTCAGCTAACACTGAAGGCAGTTGTTGGGGAGAAGGGGATGAAGTGATGCTCAGGAAAAAAAGTATTTTTCATGTTAGTCTGTTCGTATATTCCTGAAATTTGAGTTTGCCAACTTTGGATTTATTTTCTACTCTCAGTGCGTAGTCTTTACTTACTGTCCTTTCATTTGCCTGTGAACCCAAACATTCTGATACATGTTGCTTTCCTAAGACCTTTTCATGATAGTGCTGACCAAATAAAATAGCAATAACTGTCAAAGACGTCCAAGATGCTTAGTGTCTGTCTCTGTCTGCCCGTCTCTCTCCCACTCCTGTCTACCTAGCTACCTACTTCTCTCTCTATATCTAAATGATTGCCAATAGATTACATTACATATTTATATATGTATACATATATAATTTATAAAACTATGCTCTTATATATTGGATTCCCACATATACTATGATAATTAAATATATAAATATGTTTTTGTTACATGTGATAGTTGGAACTGTTTAGCAGTCATCACATTGAGATGTACTTCAACATGGTGATGACATAGTAAATGTTTGGGCATCAGTTACAGATTGAAACAGCAAGTGTTTATGTATTGTATCATCTGATTCATTTTCCTGGCATTCTCCGAATGGCATATTATTTCTAATACACATTTTATCCCAAATAACAAATAACTGTGTAAGTGTGTCTCATGTTTTTCTGTTAATTTTCTTCTAACATACAATACTTTACATGATTTGTAGCCTATTGGCCCCCTCCCCAAAATATAATTATGATATTAATAAGAATAGTAATGTCTAACAGAAAACAATTTGGAAAATGTTGGACTAGGCCATAATAAAATATATCGAACAGTTTAAGAATGCTAGCTTCTTCCTGTACAAAAGTGGGAGCCTGATTTTCCATATACTTTTCATGGTTGAATTTATCACTTCTTTCTGCCCTTGTTACTGTTTTGTGAGATATACGTGTTAGAATAGGATCTAAGGCTTGGTGGTTTCCGTGAGATCTTTCTTTTATGCAAGAGGTTTTTTTAAATTTACTTTTTAGTGCCTGTATAATAAAAAGGTTGGCAGGTATTACTGAAGTGACATCTTTATCATAGGCGTATAAATATTTTTTTAAATAAGAGGTTCAATCTCAGAACCCTGAGACCCTCATGACCTGAGCTTAAATCAAGAGTCAGAAGCTCAACTGACTCAGCCACTCAGGTGCCCCAAATGTTAATGTTCTTGTGTGTGAGTGTGTGTGTGTGTTTGTAATACTAACTCTGTCATGTGCTGCAAATATTTTTTTCCTGTTTGTCACTTGCCTTCAAATGAGTGAGTGTGTGTACGGGGTATGGATGGTGTGGGGAGAGATGTTCTTGCCATACCAAGGTTTTAGTATTTTTGTGGTCAGACCAGTTTTTTTTTTTTTTCATGAATTTGGGTGTTACGTCATATTTAGGAAGGCCTCCTCACTCATAAATAGAAATACATGAGTCCATTGTTTCCTCTAATTCTTCTGTGGTTTTATATATATATATATGTAAATCAGTTCCTCTCCTGCTTCGATGCTTCTCCTAGGATCAGTCAAGTAGAATAATCAAGTACAGCCCTGTCCTCACTGCTCCCAAAAATGCCGCACACACATCACGGCCTACTTGGCACCTCTAAAGCTATTTTTCTCTATATCCTGCCCTCACTTCCACTCCCACATTTTAATATTTAGTCTTTCCAGATCCTTCCTTGTCCTTTGTCCATTTCTAATCTTTAATAATCTCTTTTCTCCTCTCCCATCAGAGAAGAAAACCACAGATGATAAGCTCTGCTTTTCTTATCTTACAAGGATGCTATTAGAGTTATTGCAAATTCCTATCTTGAAAACAAAAACAAGCAAAAATCTTAACTTTTGACTATGTAAGCCTATAAATTTTATAGGTGTAATATATTCTGATCCAATATTGTGACACAGGGTGCTTTGCTCAAATTATCATACCTACTTAAACATTTTTATAAGTGGATCCAAAAAAATCAAGGCTCTAAATAGCTGGACTAATTTAAATATTTGTGTGTAAAGTGTCGGTCATGTCGTATTTTAACATTAAACATATTTTTTTTTTGGTCTAGTCTTTTTTTTTGTTTTTAAGATTTTATTTATGAGAAAGAGCAAGAGAACCTGAGCAGGGGGAGGGGTAAAGGTGGAGAAACAGACTCGACACTGAGCATGGAGCCTGACAGTGGGGCTCAGTCCCAGGACCCTGAGATCATGATCTGAGCTGAAGTCATATGCGTAACCAACTGAACCACCCAGGCGCCCTGCTCTGGTCTTTATTTTTAAAACACTGGGCTTTATGGGTATTTTAACTAGAATCAAGAGTTCTGAGTTTTAAAAGATTTATTTATTTATTTTAGGGGGAGGGGCAGAGGGAGAGAGGGAATCCTTAAGCAGACTCCCCGCTGAGCGCAGAGCCCCACATGGGGCTCTATCCCAGGCCCCTGAGATCAGGACTTGGGCTGAAATCAGGAGTCGGATGCCCAAGGCACTCCACAGTTCTGATGTTTATGTTGTGTCTCATCAGAGCAGTTACTAAGTTGATCTCAGTGAATATCAAGGGAAACAAAATTCATGTTCAAATGCTTTCCACTGTTTCTGGAAATTAATTTATTATAGTGTGGATATGGTTTTGATATGAAAACAGAATTTTTCTGTTATAACAAAAAGTCTTGTGACTAAAATATTTCTTGCTTGGTCCTTGCCCTAACCTATATCAAATTATCCAAATTATAATCTGCTTTAGATAGTAAGTACACTTCACTTGATGCACCTTTAATTTATATTATTGTTTTTTTGAAAAGTTGAGTCAATATGGAAATTGAATAATTTTAAATATCAGAGGTTTTGTAAGAAACTTTGAAACAAAGGGAATTTTTGTAAAGAGAAATCACTTTTATCATAAATTTATCTGTTTAGAAAGTTTAATTTTGTTAATTTTTTCACTTCAAGATGGCAGGGCTGGGGGCAGTTTCTGTAGTGGTGAGAATCTGGAAGCAAGGACATTCTGCATTTATGTAAGCGTAGCTGGGGAGGAGTAGTAGATTTGCAAAGTGGTTTACTTTGAAAGTTATTTTTCTCTTAAGTTTCTCTTCTGGGGCCATAAATTACTCATATATTCTCTACCTATTGCTCTTATATTAAAGCAGTCTCTATTTTGGCCAGGGACAGAAAGTAGGTAAGTAGGAAAGTAAGTAGCTGGAGCCCATCACTGCTGGTTTAAAATGCCTCTGCAATCTTATAAACCTCTTAGAGGTTATGAACATGTTTTCTATCTGAAGGAGCTTCTGCTTGCCCCATAGCTAAACTCGGATTTATAACCATGAGACTGGCAGCTAAGGTGATGTTTGACATATGTCTTCACTTTTCTTCAGGTTATTTGATATTGGCAGACTGGAAACTTTTTCTTAGAGGGCAGTAAATATTTAGTCTAATCCTAAGGCAGGCCATGTGGCAGTGCCTAATCGAACGGGCCTGGCTGTGTTCCAGTAAAACTTTATTTAATAAAACAGGTGGTGGGCGGAGGGAGCCATTTGTCAACTGCTGCTTTGCATAATCTTAGGTATCTTGAAGCCACAGTCCAAGGATGGTAGAAAGAAGACAGAAGGAACCAGGTCTGGAAGTACAGACTTGTTAATTAGTTTGGGTTGGTTGGTTGGTTGGTTTCCAAGGAAAGTTGAGCAACTGTCCTGTGGCAAGAATTGCTCTAGGCACTGGGGTTAAACCGATGATTAAGCAGATGAGGTCTCTTTCCTCATGAAACTTGCACTTCCTAGCTGGTGTACGTCTTATTTTCCTCCCCCCAGTATGTGTCAGAAACATGTGATAGCAAGTGTTTTGGTTTTATGCATTTTCCTAAAAGAAGATACAGAGAAAATACTTTTAAGAGTCCAACCTAACCATTGCTTACCTAAAATAAGATACTCCTATAATTCTCTTTTAAAAAAAAATAAGTGGTTCTCAACCTTGATTCTACATTAGAATCACCCGGGAAGGCTTTGAAAACTTCTGTCTTACCATAGACCAATTAAACCAGAACCAGTGGGGGTTGGACCCAGGCATTGGAATTTTTCATTTCCCAGGAAATTTCACTGTGCTTCTGAAGTTGAGAACCATGGCTTTCAAGGAAATGGGTTTCATGTGTGATAAAAATCTTAAAGAGCTACCCCTTTACTTAGATGCATTTTTCTGGAGATGAATCAGTATTTATTAATTTTATTTTATGTAACACTTTTCAGTAAGAGAACACATCTAATTTAAATTTCAAGTTTTAAATGAGCTTGCACATGGATATTTTTAATAATGCTGTTTAACTTTCTACTCTTAATACTATTTATACTTTTTAAATTTAGTAATAATTGTTTGTCACCTTTAGGATACTGCTGGTCAAGAGAGGTTCAGAACATTAACTCCCAGCTATTATAGAGGTGCACAGGGTGTGATATTAGGTAAGGTTTTACTTTATGATACTGCTTTAAAAATATTGTTGTTTTATTATCGCAATTTCTGATTTTCCTTATCTGTGAAGGTCAGTGAGTTTTTATTTTTCTTCAGGTATGTATTTATATAACTTGAAGTTATATTAGCTTCATTTAATACTAATGAATATTTAAACTTTCAAAATTTCTTTTCAGTCCTTTGTCTAGCAATTAAAAGAGAAAGATCAGATTAATTTATTTGGTTTAAAAGCACATGTTGATGAAGACATAATTGAGGATTAATCCACATGTAATTGGTCTGTCTGAAGAGTGTTACCAGAAACTGATCTTCAGTCAGCAGTGCATTAACATTTGCTGTGCGTTTATAAAGGAAGAAGCATGCTAGTTGCTTAGTTGAATCTGTTTTATGAGTCCTAAAAAGTCTAACAAGGCACTTAACATCGTTGATTCATAATCATACAGAATTTAAAAACCAAATGTGGATTCTCATTGTAAGTTGTTGAAAAGTACTTCTTACTAATATTCCTGGGAAACTTTTAAAAATAAATATTGGTCAATTTTAGGGAAAATTGTCTTTTTATATTATGTCATAAATAGTGAGGTTTTAGGTTCATTTCATTAATTTAACGGCAACTCTTATTTTGGTTTAGCATCTTTAAGTTTAGAAAACCTTTTTTTTTTTTTTAAAGATTTTATTTATTTATTTGACAGAGCAGGAGAGCACAGGCCGGGGAGCAGCAGAGGGAAGGGAGAAGCAGGCTCCCCGCTGAGCAGGGAGTCAGAGGTGGGGCTCGATCCCAGGACCTGGGACCATGACCTGCCCCGAAGGCAGTTGCTTAACCAACTGAGCCACCCAGGGGCCCCTAGAAAACACTTTAAATTAATAAGGTCTTTATATTAATAAGCCCTTAATATATTTTAATGCAGTGGGATGGAAGATGAAAGTGATAACAGGGAGACAATCAGGATCTTATCCGTTAAGTTTACATACTTTTTCAAAGTTGCAAATTCTGGTCCTTGTAAGAAACAAATTAACAGGGTCATAGATCTTTGAATCCATGGAAAAAAGTTTGGTATTTTGCCACAGATTTGGATCTGAATGTTTTAGTTTTTGGATGTCTTTTATTGTTAAGAACGGGAACAGCTGTTGTTTTGCTTAAATTAATTTTCAGTTATCACACAGGATATAATTTCATTTCTCTCACGGTGTGTCTTAATGAAATTGAAGTGTGTGTATGTATATGTTTATTATTATTTTTTAATACACTTGTTTCTTCCATCTGGCTGAGTAGATACTGATTGTTAAGCATTTGAAGGCTTAGAAACAGACTTGCCTATATAGAAATATTAGCTTGTAGTGAAATATCAGAAATATAATGCCATTGCTTCTTATTTTTAATGCTTATTTAATAAGTGACCCTTTTTATTTCAGTTTATGATGTCACAAGAAGAGATACCTTTGTTAAATTGGATAATTGGTTAAATGAATTGGAAACATACTGCACGAGAAATGACATAGTAAACATGCTAGTTGGAAATAAAATTGATAAGGTAAGAAGTCAGACACTTGGCATTTTGACTGTATTTTGGTAGCTTTTCTTAATCTTTATATTTACCTTTTAGGAAAATCGTGAAGTCGATAGAAACGAAGGCCTGAAATTTGCACGAAAGCATTCCATGTTATTTATAGGTAGGTGTGTGAACATTTATCCTTTCATTAGTAATGAGGAATTTTAAAATGGAGTTTTTGCTACATTTTTCTCTTTATGAACAGTAAAATGTATGTACTTAGTTCATCATTTTCTTGTGCTAACTGTAGAGCCCGGTTCATTTTTCTTTCTGTAAAAAAAAAAGAATCGGATCTCATTATGTGAAATTGTATAGGACAGAGATCATTCCTGTCAGGATACAGCAGCATTCGGCAAAGCCGGGCACCCAGTGTGTGTTGTACCTTGCTGGTCCTTGTGCTGGCAGCAGTGGTACCACCTGGGAGTTTGTTAGAAATGCTTCATTTCAGTCCCAACCCAGCTTTTCTGAATTAGAATCTGCATTTTTTTTTTTTTTAAGATTTTAATTTTTTACCTGTCAGACAGAGCACAAGCAAGGGGAGCGGCAGGCAGAGGGAGAAGCATGCTTCCCACCGAGCAGGGAGCCCGATGCAGCACTGGATCCCAGGACCCTGGGACCATGACCTGAGCCGAAGGCAGACGCTTAACTGACTGAGCCACCCAGGCGTCCCTGGAATCTGTATTTTAACAAAATCTTCATGTGATTTGAATGTACATTAATACTTGAGAAGCATGGTAAAATAGGGTTTGGCAGACTACAGCATGGGGCCAAATGTGGTTCCACCATTTGTGTTGGTACACAACCTTACCTGTGCAGTCATCGACATGCTGTGTGTAGCTGCTTTTGGGCTTCATGGCAGAGTTCAGTGGTTACAGTAGAAACCATATGGCATTCAAAGCCTAAGATATTTACCATCTGGCCCTTTACAGGAAACGTTTGTTGACCCCCTGTCTAGAAAAGTGGACAAGATCTATCACTGTGGAGCTTTTTTAATGTTACAGGTTCCCTGGGACTTGTCACAGGTCTGAAACTGGGCCTGGAAGACAGTTTCTAAAACCATCCTAGTTGATTCTGATGTGAAGCCAGCTTTAGGAATTACTGGTTTAACTATTCTGCTGTTAGGATCTTTTAGGAATTAGGAAATGGAAATAAAAGAACATCATCTATAGATAGAAGCAGGGTGCTGTAAGAGGAAGGTAATAGGCAATTTTAGAAAGGAATTGAGTACTACCTTTTCTGTTTACTTGCTGGGTGTCCTTCATTTTGATACATTAGTTCAGTAAACGTTTACTGAACACTGAGACTATAACAAACAGATGAACAAAATGGACAAAGTCCCTGCCCTCATGAAGCTTACATTCTAGTAGAGGAAACAGACTTAAATAAGTAAGTAGTGCTATGAAGGAGAGAGAGTATGATGGCGATGGGAGGTAATTAGGGGAAGTTCTTTGAGGTAGTGCCATTGGAAGATCTAGAGGGAGAACATCTCAGGCTGACAGAACAGCAAATATTTCCTGAGGTAGGAACGAGTTTAATGTGTTTAAGGGATAGGAAGAAAGCTTGGCTGGGAGCATAGTGTATGTTGGGGGCAAAGGTGGTGACGGTGGGAGGTGAAATTTAAAAGGTCATGTTGGGCCTTGTAGGGTATGGTAAGCAAATGGGTTTTATTCTAAGTGTGGAAAGCAGGGGAGTAGTGCTGTGATCTGATACTCTTTTAAAAAGACCTGTTTGTACAGTACAGAAAATGGTCCATGAGAAGCAGAAGCAAGAGGCTTGTCATGGCCCAGTTGAATAATGCTGGTGCCTTTGACTATGGGAGTGGTTGTGGGTGGCTTCCGGAAGGTTGGCAGATCTAGGAGATATTTGGATGGTAAAGGTGACAGGCTCTGCTGATAGATTGGGTATTTTTTTTAAAGATTTTATTTTTTTCATTTGACAGAGAAAGAGCTCAAGCAGGGGGAGAGGGAGAAGCAGGCTTCCTGCCAAGCAGAGAGCCCGATGCGGGGCTCGATCCCAGGGCTCTGGATATTGAGGTTAAGGAAAGAGAGCAATCGGGTAACTCTGAGTCTCTGGCATTTAGGATGAAGACATTGGATTTGACAAGATGGAAAATGCTGGTATTTTTTAAAAGAAAAGTTTCAACCAGGGACGCCGGGGTGGCTCAGTCATTAAGTGTCTGCCTTCGGCTCAGGTCATGATCCCAGGGTCCTGGAATCAAGCCCCCTCATCGGGCTCCCTGCTGGGCGGGAAGCCTGCTTCTCCCTCTCCCACTCCCCCTGCTTGTGTTCCCTCTCTCGTTGTGTCTCTCTCTGTTAAATAAATAAATAAAATCTTAAAAAAAAAAAAAAAAGTTTCCACGGAGTGGTGAGAACAAAAACCTAGTTAGAGTACAGTTGACCCTTGAACCATGTGGGGTTAGCGGTCCCGACACCCCCCCCGCCGCAAGTCGGAAATCTGCTTATAACTTTTGACTCCACCAAAACTGAACTGCTAATTGCCTATTGACCTGAAGTCTTACTGATAAAGTCAGTTAACACATGTTCTGTATGTTGTGTGTATTACATACTGTATTCTTACAGTAAAGCTAGAGAAAAGAAAATGTTATTAAAATCATAAGGAAGAGAAAATACCTTTACGGTACTGTCCTGTGTTTATTGAAAAATATCCACGTGTAAGTGGAACCACACAGTTCACACTGGTGTTGTTCAAAGGTCAGTGAGAGTCTGAAGAAAAAATGTGAAATAAGGAAGTAGAAACAGCTTACATAGGTAAGGCTTGATGACAGTTTTGCTTTGAAGAGAGGAGAGAACCCATGTGGCTTCTAGAAGAGTGTGTGGGCTGGAAGGCAGGGTGGTTGGTTACTTGGTTGGTTAGTAAGATGCACAGTAATTTTGGCAGGCTTTTTAAAGCTGACTGATGTGATCCAGTAGTAAGGGCACATGATTCTTCAGTGAATGAGAAGGGATGGGATCCGAGAAGTAGAAAAGGGGATGCTCCTAGATAGCAGCAGGGACAGTTCATCCACTGTCACAGGAGCGAAGGCAGAGCCTAAGGTCACAAATGCAGACAGGTTGGTGACTCTCTCGGTGGGATGATCAGTGCTCCTGTCAGATCGTTTCTATTTTTCTCAGCATAAAGTTAGGTCATGAGCTGAGATAGAGGAGTTTTATGATAAAGGAATAAGAGAGTCATCTCAGATAGTGAAAAAGGTAATTACTAGAGAAAGGTAGGATTGGTGAGCAGGGCTCAATGTCCACATGCGTTTCATGGGGAGCATAAATGCCAAAGGAGACCAGTGTCCATGGTTGTATATCATTTATCCAGTCACCTATAGCTGCTTGGTTGGAGGCACAGAACAGCCCGACTGTTGAGCTTGGAGCCTGAATTTTCTTATTCTGAAATGGGAATAATAATCTGTTTTGGGGGTTGATTTTAAGAACTAACTGAAAAATTGAGAAGGAACTTTGGCATAATATTTGAGTAGGACTTTACAGTGTACAATTCTATCACAAAATCCTGGGCTTATATACCCCTCTTCTTGTGGATAGAATTTGAATAGCTCAGCTTTGAGAGTTGGGGGAAATTCACGAATTTTAAACCTCTGGGGAGAAACTGCTCATTTGCCTCTGCATATACTGCCGGCTGATATTTATGCCATAATAATTTCCCAGGAAAACATCGGAATATGACCAGAAATGAATAGACTCTGACATTTTTTTCTTGAATTTTAGAGGCAAGTGCAAAAACCTGTGATGGTGTACAGTGTGCCTTTGAGGAACTTGTTGAAAAGATCATTCAGACGCCTGGACTGTGGGAAAGTGAGAACCAGAATAAAGGAGTCAAACTGACACACAGGGAAGAAGGCCCTGGAGGAGGAGCCTGTGGCGGTTACTGTTCTATGTTATAAACTCTGGGAAACTCCATCTCTTGCATATTTGATCAGATAGTGACATCTTTCTGTATATAAACTTTAACTGCTATTTTAGGGACCTTGCAGTTTGCACATATTTGTTTTGTATCATGGCAGTAAATATTTGCAAGAAATCCCACTCATCGGCTTTCCCAGGTACAATGTTATGGTAAGCATGCACAGTTTGCAGTCTACAGTTTTTTATGTAACATAAAATAGGTGTACTTTTTTAAGTACATTTGATTTTATGATTTACATTTATCATGTGATTAAAAAAATCCACCTATCTAGTCTTTGTTGATACAAGGTCTACTTTTGGTCTCTTCTTTGCTTAAATACTCCTCTATCAATTACTGAATTAATCGGTATGTAGAACTCCCAGAACCACTGGGAGATATTCAGGTATCATCAAACCTGGCAAATTTCCTTTCAGGAATAACACAGAGCATGATTCCACAGCTTTTGTAGGATGTTTGCTGACAGATTCTCTTTTAGTACTAAGCAAAATTCTCTACAGGATGCAATCCAGGCCAATTTATAATTAAATCTCTGTTCTGATGATGCTTCTAAAGTAGCATTGATGTGTTAAGAAGTTTGGTCTTGCTTTTAAATTTTCTTCAATGAGTAGCTCAGTTGCTTAACTGGAGTTTTAACTCTGTGATATGTACATTGGATTCTAACCCTTTGTGCAGCGTTTTTAGTTATGTGGTGTTTGGCAGAATGACAATAAGGTTTTCCCCCATTTTGGTTTTGGAAGGACGAGAATAGTGTGTTTATGTAACTCATGTAGTACTTTCCTTACCACTTTAAAAACCAACACCTTTTTCCATAGATGGTGGTGGGGTTTGTCCAGGTACCTCAATTGTAGCTTGTGTCCTGTTTATGAACATCTGTATCTTATGACTTCCCTAAATGACTAGTTGATATTCAGAAACCTATATGTGTTTTGAGGGTTGGGAAAAATAGAACACTAAATGACAATATGAGAAAGACATATTGCTTCCAGATTTTGATGTGTGTGGGAAAATATTGTTGCAATGAAAATCTTGGTAATTTACTGTAACACGTAGCCAATAGTTTATCAAAACCAACTTGTACAGACTAATAAATATTTTCCACAGTATTCAGTTTTCTAACCTCTTGCTATTATACATTGCTTATTTTTTTCACTCGTATGTTACTTAATTTAACGTTGTTATCTGCTATATTAAGCCCCCAAGTAAGTTATTTGTCCTTTCAAGCAGGTCACCATGATACCCCTCAGTAAGATTTCTGATATTAATTTCTGGGCAGTTTGTTCTTTGTATACAGTTGCAAATGATAGATTTTTTCCTGGGTCGCCTTTGCAATAACTTGTGATAGTGGATTTACTTCAGGTTGGGTTCTTTCTGAACTGTACATCTTCACATAAGAAAACCTTACATTCTACTTGGTTCACACTTGTGAGACCACATTACATGTGATTAAAGGTTTTATACATTATATATGTGTTTACTAAATATAAAACATTTACTCGTTTGCTGTTGGAGAAAGGTAGCTAACACATGTACTTACGATTTGTTTGTGTTACCTTAAAGCTGTAGATTTGTATATTTATGTAGTGTCTGTATTGACAAGACATTTATTTCTGTTACTGCTTTTTGCTCCTTGAGCTATATAAATCTTGTGCATTGGATTGTTGTGTTGATTTGATCAAAATTTGGATACATATGAGTCACTTTTAAAAACTAATTTTGTTTGATAGATTTATATTGTAACCTTTTATAGTTTTTGAAATAAATATAGCCTGCTTTCCCTAGATGCATTTGTGGAGGAGGTATTCTACATTTCCCTATTACTCTCATGGGCTGAGGAACATCTGAATATAGTGGTCCTCAGTTTCTAATATATGGCTTTCATTTTACTATTTTGTTGCAAGCTTATTTCCTAGTGGAGTTTTCCTAAGTGTAGTAGTTATGATATCTGAAATTAGTCACTTAAATAGCTGAGGATTTTGTTAATTCTTCATTTCCACATCATTTGAAGTAGTTTAAAAGTGCCTTTTGCAGATGGTGCAAATTAGAAATATTAGAATATAGTGCTTTGCATTCTAGGAGTACTGACACAGACCTAAACAAATAAATACTCAATTTATATTAAGAGTGATAGTCAACTTTTATTGAAAGCTTCCTTGGTACCAGGTGTTCTAAGAGCTGGTTTATTTATTTCATTAAACCTCACAGCAACCTTAAGAGACTGCCTGGTAAAGCTATTATGCCCATTTTAAAGATGAGGATAATGAAACATAGGTTTTCTAGGTAACTCCACAAAGATCACAAAGCTTCATCAGTGATGGAGTTGGCTTCCAGTGAAGGCATTTTTCATTAAGTCCGTGCATGGTCTCAACCACCACTCCTTTGTTACTAGGTCTTTTGTTTTAACACAGCAGGATTAAAGGCATTCCCTCATGTTTTCTAAATCATTTTTTTGTTATGTGTAATAGAAGTAGGTCAGATTTCTTGGTTATAAAGTAAATTCCATTGATGTAAACTAACCAGGTAAGTCATTTGATCTAAAAGTTAAGGTAGTAGAGTGGTTGGTCTCTTTAGTCCTTTTCCTTCTTTGGATGGAATGATAATCCCTGACTTAGGAAAGATATAAAATCAGGAGATGTATGGGACCTTAACTTTGTAACTGGACCTGAGAAAAGGAATTAAATCTGGGAATAGTCTTTTGCTCAAAATTGAAATCTGGGGGAATGTTCTCGTTTCAAATGCTTAATTGCCGTTATCTACAGATTCACACTTGGAGTTGACTTTATAATTGAACACAGTGGAATTGAACTTGATTTTGATTCATTGTACTTAGCAAACTCAAGAAATATATGTGATTCTGTACAAGTGTGGAACTGACCCCATAGCTCATAAAAGAATCCTTATACCACTACCTTTTCTATCTGTGGGATGGCACAGACCTACCTCATATCCATAATACCTTTAAACACAATTTAGTGTATAGTTTTTCGTATTTTCAGGTGAACTGGGATAATCCTCTAGGTACTCTGGATTGTAGTTCTTCTCAATATTTAAGTATTATGCTTCTATATCTTGGGTTCCATTTCACTAGTCATACTTTGAAAGTTTTTTGTCTGTTTAGGTAGAGGGAGAATCCTTTATTTTATTTATTTATTTATTTAAAGATTTAATTTATTTATTTGACAGAGAGAGACACAGCGAGAGAGGGAACACAAGCAGGGGGAGTGGCAGAGGGAGAAGCAGGCTTCCCGCGGAGCAGGGAGCCCGATGCGGGGCTCGATCCCAGGACCCTGGGATCATGACCTGAGCCGAAGGCAGACGCTTAATGACTGAGCCACCCAGGAGCCCTGGGAAAAAGCCTTTAATCAGTTTCTGGAAGACATTACCCTAGTTCTGAGCCCAGCTATTCCTTGGGTAATTAACTAGAGACTCCATCTTGGGTTTTGTCTAAGAATGTTGAAAGAAGTGAATAGAAAGAAACAGCCTAAGTCAAGACTTGGAGCTAAGGAATATAAATGCAGATTTACCGAGGGATTTCTGATTTTTTCCCCTCCAAAATGGGAGCATTTTACCAGTTTGAACAAAAAAAAAAAAAAAAAAAAGGAGTCAATTTCTCTTGGGGCTTTAAATTTTACTATTTGTTGTTAGCTTTTTGTTTCATATTTAGAAATCCATGTTGTTTCTGATTATGGTATAAAGTTTGCTTAAGTGCCTCTTAGAGGTGGTGTGTTAACACATACATTTCCAGTTGTGTGTGCATCTGTTCTCAGTCCTGCACCCCCACATCTCTCACACATAATACTTTTTTTAATTAACCTGGTAAGTGACAGATTATGTAATTTTATTTGTATTTCTTTGATTACTAGTGAGATTGGCATTTTTAATATTTTATTGGATATTTGTATTGTTTTCTTTAATTCCTTGCTCAGGTATGTTGTGGTTGCCCATACAGCATTCACTTCCACCCGCATTTTCTTTGGATAACCAACTTCCTCCCTTCACATATGTGGTTTAGATGGGATTGTCACACCCCCAGCTCTTCGTAGGGTTGGCCTGGTTACCTATAACCATTGCTACTAACTCTTCCTCTTCCCCCAGCCCCCAAAATAAATGGTTCAAGGATAGTCACCTGACCCAGCTCAGGCTGCTTAGATACAAGATGTTTGGTGAGGCTTACTTAGGAAGGCTGAAAGAAGACACCTTCTTGGAGATATGTTCTGAACTTGCTGCAACTAGTTTTTCTAATACAAAGGAGCCAGCCTTGGGTCTGTACCAAAAAAAATGAGAGGGAGTCTAAGTTGGAGCCCTGATGCAATCTGGAACATTTGGATCAAGTTGGACCTGAAATCAGCCCCACTTACGGACTTTTTACTGATGTGAGCCAATAAATTCCATTTTTGTTTAAGCCAGAGTTGGATTTTCTTTTTTCTTGCAACCAAATGTATGCTACATGAGTATATATGTTCTTATTTTGTAAGGGTTCTTTGTGCATTGAGTTCAGTATGTTGATATTTATTTGCATAGGGAAGAAAAAAGGAAATCACTTGAAAAGCCATTACTCTTAATATGTTAGTGAGGTTACTTTCATATATTTCTTTATAGACTTATACATGTAAATGAGTTGAATTCATGTGATTTTAAGGGACCTCTTGGCTTTTAGGGTCTTATGTTTTTTGTCACATGAATACTCAGCTCTTACCACTCTCCTCCCTGAAATAATCAGTGTTACAACCTGGCATGTATCTCCTTTTGCATTTCTCCATGCTTCCATAGTCACCTCCAAAATCATATGCAATATGTATATATACATTGTCATACAACAAATGGGATCATCCTGTTTCCTTTCTTACCTGACAATAGATTGTGAAAATCCCTCTAAGCCATGCATCTAACATCTGTTTTAGTGATTGTGTAGTATTAATATTCCATGGTATGGGGTATGGATTACCACAGTTTAACTATTTCTATAGTGACGGGCACTCACATTGTTTTCCATTTTTTGCTTTTGCAGATGGTACTGCAATAAATATTCTGTACGGAGATCTTTTTGTTTCTGTGGGATATGTATCTAAGAGTTGGATCCATGGGTCAAAAAAATGTGTATTTTTTAGTTTTGATATATTTCATAGATGGCTTTCCAAAAATGTGTAATAATGAACATATCCACCAGCATTCCCCATCAGCCGCAGGAAGTGTTCTCAAATTTTAATTTTTGTTAACTCATTTGCAAGGTGTAACTTATTTTAGTTCACATTTTCTGTAGAGCATTTTTTTGTGTTTGTGGGCCATTTGGAGTTGCTCTTTTTTGAAATGATTCATATTCTTTGCCAGTTTTTCTGTCAGTTTTTGTGGTTTTATCTTATATAAGCTCTTTGTGTAGTACAGATATTAACCCATATGTGTATGTTTTAAGCATTTTTTTCTGACCTGTGTTTGTTTTTTCACTCTGATGATGCTGTGGTTTTTCATACAAGTTATTTTTTTAATATTTTATACTTTCTGTGTTCTGCAACTCTCAGGTTGTACATGCAGTCTCCTTAGCCTCTTCTGAGATCATTGTTTTCTTTTTTTCTTTCTGAACCACTAATAACTTGGAATTACTTTTGCTTATGTCACAAGATAGGGAGCCATCTTATTCTTCTCCGTATGGATATCCAGTGTGCCTGCACTACACATTAAATACATTTTTTCCCCCACTGAGCTGAAATACCACTTTTGTCCCAGATTAAATTCCGCTAAGTACTGGCATCTTCTTTGATCTTCTATTTTAGAGTCTCTTAACCTTGGAAGGTAATGTATTTCAGTTGTGTGTAATGTAAACCAGTTTCAATTGGTTTTCTTTAATCCTGTGTATATTGTTTTTATGCTTTAAAAAACATTCTTAGAAGGGCTTTGCAGCTTTCATCAGACTGTCCAGGGGCCTGGTGAATAATAGTTTTGATGTTAGTGGCTCTATAATATGTTTTTTGGCTGGTGAGTCCTTTCTCACTCTTTTTCAATTTGTTTTTTACTTACGATTCTTAAAGATCACTTTATTCTTTGCCCATTTTTCCTTTTTATAGTTCCTTTTTTTTAATGAGTTTTTCCTAAAATATGATATGGATACTAATCCTTTACCATTAAGTCTTCTCCCAGTTAGCGATTTCTCCTTTGGATTTGTTTGAAATATTGCATAATTAAAACATTTTAAACCAAAAATTTAGTCATTTTCATCAGTGTTTTAAAACTGGGAATCTGGGCACCTGGGTGGCTCAGTTGGTTAAGCGACTGCCTTCAGCTCAGGTCATGATCCTGGAGTCCCGGGATCGAGTCCCACGTTGGGCTCCGTGCTCAGCAGGGAGTCTGCTTCTCTCTCTGACCCTGTTCCCTCTCATGCTCTCTATCTCTCATTCTCTCTCTCTCTCTCAAATAAATAAATAAAATCTTTAAAAAAAAATAAATAAAACTGGGAATCTAATTGGAATCACATGTTTTTACTTGCCATTAGGAAACATAGGATATCTTTCTGTCCAGATTTTTTTACCGTTTTAAAAATGGATAGGTTTCTTTGCATAGGTCCTGAACTTTATTAAAAGTTATTCTCAGGAATCCTGTTTTCATTAGTGTGAATAGAATTGGTTTTTCTCATTTCAGAATCTATGTAGTTGCTTTTCGGTCTATCCAGGTGCCAAATCAGCTTGATACTTTGGTTTAAACTAGAGCGTCTATGTTTTTTAGGTAAAAAAACAAATTAATTTATTTTAAAAAGTATATTATTTCGAGGAAGCTGCAGGCATCTTTTGATACTTTGCCCTGACAAAGTGGTTAGAGGAACCCTCCCATTTCACACCGGCTGTTAAGGCCTGCGTCCCCCAGCCTTCTGTGGAGGCCACTCCCGTGCTGTCTCCAGGCCCCAGTACCTCTTAGATACCTTCCATTGGCCATGCTGTCCCTGGCATCCACCGGTTTCTGACTCTTTTCTAATGTCTTAATAGCGAAACTGGTCTATTCTGTTGTTGATTACTTTGTGTCTTGTGAGATTCATAAAATTGGGAAGATTCTTTTTCTTACATGCTGAAATACTCAGTTTTGAAAAGGGGGATTGTTTGTTCATTGCAGGTTTCCTAAAAGTCAGTACAGCATACTGGCTAAGAGTGTGGCCACTTGGCATCAGAGTATGCTCATATTCCAGCTCAGTTATTTTACTGTGGTATGATCTTGGGCCAGTTACTTAACCTTTTTGGGTCTCAGTTTTTTCATACTGAAAATGGGATGGGGCACCTGGGTGGCTCAGCTGGTTAAGCATCTGACTCTTGATTTCTGCTCAGGTCATGATCTTAGGGTTGTGAGATCGAACCCCACATTGAGCTCTGCACTGGGTGTGGAGTCTGCTTGGGATTCTCTCTCCCTTTGCCCCTCCCTAGCATGTGTGGGCTCTCTCTGACAAAAAAAAAAAGAAAGAAAGAAAATGGGATAATAGTCTCCACAACTTTGTCAGGTTGTGAGCATTAAATGCATAAGAGAGTGTAAAGCCTGACACAGTGTGCTTCAGTAAGTGTTAGCTGTTACTATTAGCATATCCTGGTTTTTAGCTGCCTCAGCTTTTCTATTGTTTCTTAAATCAATTTTTATAATTCCCAGAGAGAAAACAATACATTTTTTTTTCTTTTGAGGCTTAAAGATTTTCTGGAACAAAATTGGACATACTCATTTAAAAATTATTTTTCTAAAGCTACAGTTTCTCGTTTGTGTGTATTTTCCTTTTTTGTTTTGCATGCATTTTATCTCTCTATGGTCCTTTTTTAAAAAAAGATTTTATTTATTTGAGAGGGCAAAAGTAAGTGAGATCACAGAGGGGGAGGGAGAAGCAGACTTACCACTGAGTGGAGAGCCCGATGCGGGGCTTGATCCCAGGGCCCTGGGATCATGACCTGATGAGCCAAAGGCAGATGCCTAACTGACTGAGGTACCCAGGTGCCCCTGCCATGGTCTTTTAAACAGGCAAAAAGGTAGTCTAGAACCGTGAACTGGAAATAAATACTATAATGATTTCTAGGTAGAGTAGATAAATTCAGATAAGGTACCTGTTCAGAATACTGCCAAGTTCCTTCTATTGCCAAGGCCTATCCAGGCCTTCTATTGACAGCAGGCCTCACCTCAGGCTACACGACATCCATCGCATGTGTCTTGGGGCTCTGAAGTCTACACACACTACAGGAGCTCCAAGCATTCAGCTTGTTGAGTCAGGAAATAGTACAGCCTCCTGCCACAAGACATTTGTTCTTTTTAGATTCATGTTCCTTCAGCCATATTTTCCTCACTAGGAATTTTAAGCTAGTTAAATATTCCCACATGTCACACTCATACCACCTATTTTAGGTTAAACGCAACTGACATCCAAGTTTTCTGTAATGCAACACTAATAAATCTTGTACCAGATAACATAACCATGTACATTTATAAACTTGTCTGTTTACACTTAACTCTTGCACAGCTCACTTTATAGTAATAGAAATACGATTAAATCACTCTTACAAAATGATTGTAGTTACAATACCAATAGAACTACCAATCACAAACGGCTAAGAGAGAGAGCTTCATTAGCTTTCTTTTTGTCCTTAGGTGTAATTTCACCATGGACATACAATCAAGTGTTCACATTACTTGAATACTTTTTCTCTATGGTTTATTAGGTTTGTTATCTATATGAGTTCCTTTGCTCCTACTTGTACTCAATTTTAGGGCTTACTTTTTCATCCCTTTTATTTGATTTTTCCCATTCCTACAGATGCCATCCTGATCTCATGCCCTCCCCATATGTAGTCATTATCACTAAGTTCTGGTTTATTCCTCTGTATCTCTTTTTGCAAAAATTATGCAATATTCTTTTTTCCCCCATTTCTTACAGAAAGGGTAGCATACTATATACACTCTTTTGAGTCTTCCTTTTTTACTTAACAATGTAACCTGAAGAAATCATTCCACATATCATTGGTCCATGGAGCTCTTTCTCATTCTTTTTTTTTTTTTTTTAATGGTTGCAAGTCCTCTGTTGTGGATTACACAGCTTGTTTAACCGGTGGCCCATGAATGGACAGTGAGTAACTGTGTTTCATTTCTTTGGATGATAAGGTCCTAAGTCAATTTAAAAAATCTTTATTGAAGTATATTTTACATAATATGGAAAGTATTTTAGGATCATGTTTTGATGAGTTTTAATAGATATATACACTTGTATAATCACTATCACAATAAAGATATGGAACATGCCTATTGCCAAAAGGGACCCTTGTGAATAATGTCTGGTTTCCTTCTTCCTCCCACCTCCACTATACCCAAAGCGGCTTGGGGCTTTCTCTGTGGACTCCTAGGCAGATGGGCTCTGGCCTCTATTGCAATCTTTACCTGGATATTATAGACTTCCTTTTTCTTTTCTTTTATCCATTAAAGGCATCCATCTTTTCTCCATTTTGCATAGATTTACAGAAATACAATGTTCTTCACTGCCTTCACTATTAAGATTTGTTTGTTAATTCCTTTATTTTTAAGATGCTCTTGGGAGGGCATAGAAACGTGCTTGGGTGTATCTCCTAAACTAGAGCAGTCATTGGTCTTTTAACTAGGGGGAAAAAAAGGTAGAATCAAAGGATGGTCAATATTTTGCAATAGATATACCAAGGCAAGTGAACTGGAAAGATAGGCAATGTCAGAGAAATGCTTGAGTTTGAGATTTTAGGAGTAAATCAAGATTATAACCATGTCATGGGTACCTGAGGGAGTGGAAGAATAGATGGTTCAAAGTGAGGAGACCAAGATGCTAGATGGATCATGGATGTTTTTTCAATCAATAGATACACAGTTGAATCTATTTCTAGATTTGATCCTGTTCCAACGATGTAGTGGTGTGCCAAAATCAACCATTTAGATTTACAGAATATTTATAAATTAAGTTCTCCCCCTCACTGCTTTTTTTAACAACTTATTTTGCCAATCATTATATCCTGTTACAAAATAAAATCCTTTGGAATTCTGACAGGAGCTGCATTAAGTATATGTATTAATTTGTAAACTGACATTTTAAAGTCTTCCTACCCAGACACATGGCTTATCTTTCCATTGTTTCAGTTATTAATATCCTTCAGTAAAATTTTAGAATCTCCTTTGTATATATCCTCTAGCTACATTTGTTAATATATTCCTGGGCATTTTATCATTTTTTTGTTACTACAGTGTATCAAGGGTTTTTATTTTTTATTTTTTTAAAGATTTTATTTATTTATTTGACAGAGAGAGAGCACAGATAGGCAGAGTGGCAGGTAGAGGGAGAAGCCGGCTCCGCTGAGCTGAGAGCTCGATACAGGGCTTGATCCCAGGGCCCTGGGATCATGACCTGAGCTGAAGATGCTTAACCGACTGAGCCACTCAGGCGCCCCAATCAAGGGTTTTTAATATTTTTCATTTTTAATTAATTGTTCTCAATAAATAAAAATTAGTGCATATATTTCTTATAAATAGCATCTTACCAAATTTGTTATTAATACTCATCTCTTTAGTGTTTTTTTATTTCTAGGTTCGTAATTATATGTGTGAGTAAAGATAATTTTGTTTGTTCCCGATTTTATGACAATAGCTTTACTGTTTTGCCTTTTAATGTACTGTTTGCTTTTTTTACTTCAAGAAACAGTCTATTTTAGAATGTTGATGCGGCTTCATTCTTTTAATATTTTACTTCAGTCTTATTTGGAATGGCAGCTGAATTTTTTTCAAATTCTTTTTATTGTTCTTTTCACCACCTGTTAATATAAGTAAATATTTTGTTGCTTGGTTTAATATAATGAATTATGTTGAAGATTTCCTGTTGCAAAACCATCCTTATAGTCTTGGAATATATATTACTTGTCTGAAGTGTATTGTTAAATAATATCCTACTGGATTCAACTTATATGTTTACTTATAACTTTTGCATCTATAAGTTACATGAAGGCATGGGCAAAGCTTGTGAATTCATCTGTCTGTAGAAAATTGAAAATGTATGTTCGTACATACAATTATGCTTCTCCCCTCTGTCCTGTAGACCTCTAGGTGTTCCATTGTGTTTTATGGGAATGGATTCAGGGAGCGCAAACTCTGTGGCCATCCAGGGAGACCCTCTGTAGAAAAGTGACTGATAGTAGATCATTTTGCCCTAAATTTTCAAATTAATTGCTAATTAAGATTCTTAATTTCTTCTGTAGTTGGGGGTATACCTTATTTCTTTTTTCTTATTCTTACTTCTTATTCCTAATTGCATATTTTTATTTACTTCCTTTTTCCCCCTTGGTCAGACTTGAGTATTTAATCTATTTTATTTGTATTTTCAGAGAACAAGAATTTATTTTATTCTTACTTTCTATTTTAAAATTTCATCCTTTTTTTTTTTTTTTACACTTTTTGTTTTGGAATAATTACAGATTTGCAAGTAGTTGCAAAGATAGTGCAGACGGGCCCTTACACCTTCACCTAGTTTCCCCCCAGTGGTTACATCTCACATAACTATAATACAATATCAAAACCAGGAGATCTACATTGGTGCAATGCATGTGTACATATTTCTATGCTACATTATCCTGTGTGAATTGGTGTAACCACCATATCCAAGATATGGACAATTCCATCACTACAAAGATCTCTCTTGTTCTATCCATTTATGTCACGGTTGCCCCCTTTCCCCCACCATCCCTGACCCCTTGCAACCAGTACTTTGTTCTCCATCTATATAATTTTGTCATTTCAAGAATGTTATATAAATGGACTCATGTAGTATGTGACCTTTTAAGATTAGCTTTTTTTTCACTCTGCAGATGTCCTTCATCCATCTAAGTTGTTGTGGGTATCAGCAGTTCTTTCATTTTTCTTGCTGAGTAGTAATAGTATGGGTGTGCACAGTTTGTTTATCTATTAACTTATAGTAGGCATTTTAATTGTTTTCAGTTTCGGGCTATGCTGCTGTGAACAATTGTTTACACTGTGTGTGGATGGAAGTGTCAAGGAGTGTGGGTGCTCTGTCATTGTCCTTGATTCGTAATTCTGTTTTATTATAATATTTAAAATTGTTCTTTAGTTGTATACTTATTTTACTGGCAATCTCTAATTAATAGAAACATTTAAGCCCTTTTCTACTGTAGATGGTTTATTTTGATTATCAGGTATTCTTTTTATTTCTAATAACAGTTTTAATTATGTCTTTGGGTAAGAGCTATTTCAAGGCATGTGACTTAATTTCATATTTAAGGCCTTTGTTTTCTTTCTTTCCCTGTAGGTTATTATTTTTTCACCTTCTTGTAAACTTCTAGTTTACAATTCAATTATGGTTAGAAAATGTGGAACATAAAATCTCTCTACTTTTTGGAATTCATTAGGGTTTTCTCGATGGCCAAGAATTTGATTTCTTTTTTTCTGCTTGGTTTATATTTTATCAGTACTATTTTATTTTATTTTATTTTATTTTTTTATTTATTTGAGAGAGAGAGAGCACAAGATGGGGGAGGGTCAGAGGGAGAAGCAGACTCCCCACTGAGCAGGGAGCCCGATGCAGGACTCGATCCCAGGACTCCGGGATCAGGACCTGAGCCGAAGGCAGTCGCTTAACCAACTGAGCCACCCAGGTGCCCTTATCAGTACTATTTTAAACTTGCAGTTGGATAGGCCAGAGCAGCCAAGGGCAAGAGCAGTTAGCTCATCTGGCAGGCTGCAATGATGCAGTATGCTGGGGTGGTTCAGTTTGGGGCATCTGAAGTTTTTCTAAGTAGAGGAGAGCTGTCCTAGGAAGAGGACCAAAAGGTACTTAGTACTGAAGTCAGGGAAGATGGAGACCAAGAAGAAACATAATTACAGAAAGAAAAAACACTACTATTTACTGTCTCATAGATACCAGCTCCTGTGCTTGGCTTTCACTCGTATTAATCATTAAACCTTTAAACGTGTTCACCACACTACTATATGGAATATATTATGTTAAAGTACATGTATTAAAGATGTTTATAAGGGCACTAGAAAAACAAATCCTTACACTTAAAATCTGGTGAGTAGGTGTGAAAATTTTTATTTTACAGAAAGGGAAATGGAAACAGATTAAGTAACTTCCAAGGTCACAAAGCTAATAAGAGAGTTGGGATTTTGATTGATTTTTAAACATATTTCATGGATATAAGAAATTTAGTATAATTTATAGAAAACAAAGTTGTATACATATGCATCTGTTAAGTAAAACATGTATCATTCACATCTTCTGTGGCATTGTTGTTATTTTGTCTACTTGAGCTGTCAGATTCCAAAAGAGTTGTATTACGTATATTATCATGATAGATGATTTTATCAAGTTCCTATAACTAACTCTAGAAGTTTTAGCTTTGTGTGTAGTCTGTAAGGAAACACAATGTATTTATTCTTTATGATTCTATCTTTTATCATTGCATAATACTCCCTCTTTGTCTTGTTTAGTTAGTTGGGGTCTTGAATTTTGGCTAATCTGATGATACCGTTGCAACCATATATTATTCTTATATGTTTATTTCATTACATTTTTTCCCATCTTTAAGAATCTAGATAATGTAGATATGTTACAAAGAATAATATGATGAATGCACATTGAAGTCCTATTTGTGTGTGTGGGAGTATGCATATAGTATAATTTAATTTTGGAAATTCCAATTTCTGTATAAATCAGCCTTGGTGATAAAATCGAAAGCAGAAATTTACCTTTAGATTTCTGCTTCCAAGTGTGGAAAAACTTGAACATGCAAAATACAGGAATTCAGATTTGTTTTCCAACTGTTTTCAGGTCTAAATGAGCTCAAAAGAGTATGGGGCAGGCGGTGAGGTCAAAGATAGGTGAACAAATTATAAAAAACCTTACTTTTATATACCGATTTAATAGGGAAAAGGAACTGGTTAAAACATTCAAAGGGAAGGACATGGAGATACGAAAACTCACTTAGTTCCAAATGATTAAGATGCAACTGTTGGAAATCCCATTTCATTCTCCACAGATGAATATAATTTGTATAAATTATATCTTAGATGTGTCAATTAACTAGATGAGGAATACTTCACAATGTATATGTATACCAACTCATCATGATGTATGCTTTAAATATCTTATAATTTTATTTGCCAATTATACCTCAATAAAATGGGGTACAAAAAGCTTTTCTTTTATTCAAGAATGGGTCTTGACTTATAAAGGATAGGTATTACAGTTCCTAGGTTAGTATTTGAAAACAGTTGAAGTAAATTCAATAGATTCTAAAGCTATCTTGAATTCTAGATCTTTTTGAATGTAAAAGACAGCCAATCTTATATTTTGGATGGGTAGAGAAATTTCCATCCACATAGCATGAAATGTTTTGATAAACATGGAAATGCGAGGAAGATACAGTTGCTGGTGGAAAAATTAGCAGCTGTTCTTGTGTAAACCAGTTTTAATTTTCTCACTCATATAAGAAATACTTTTTATTTTTTTATTTAAAAAAAAATTTTTAAGAAATATTTTTAATTGCCTACAACCTAGAACAAGACAGACAAGTTCTCTACATTCGTGGAATTTATATCCTTGTGGGACAAGATAAACAATAAAAAAAACTACATTTAGACTTTGATGTCATGTTTTTCTATATCAAAATCCACACTATAGCATGTTCTCCTGCAAAAAAGGGCACATTGTTTTGCTCTGCCACTAAAGCATGAAAGTTTCTTGGAAATGAATTCATTATTGTATGTTAACTCTTGAGCCTGACCATTTCTATTGCTAGGATCAGATGGCTTGAGATAAGACCAAAATTGGAGGGACAGAATACAAAAAATAAGTAAAGATTGTCGATTTTCAGTGAGGATGTTGCAGGGAGGGTGGGCATGGAGCACCAAGATAACTTCGATTTTACTATTCTCTAAATTTTGAAATTTAGCTATTAAGGTTTGTAAAGTGTGTGTGCAGGGCAAAATTGTAGCCTGTCATGTCAGACAATTTTTCTGCATAGTCATGTTTGAAGAACAGAATTTGACTGATGATACATCTAAATCCAAGTAACAACTTAAAGTGAGATTCAGCATTTTATTCCTTTCATATGTATATACTATGCAACTATGGTCATCAAAAATTGAACCAGTTATTTTTATTTTAAAAAAAATTTTTAAAAGATTTTATTTATTAGAGTATGAGCCAGGGGAGTGTCAGAGAGAGAGTGGGAGAGGGAGAAGCAGACTCCTTGCTGAGCAGGGGGCTGGACCCCAGGACCTCAAGACCATGATCTGAGCCAAAGTCAGACTCGTAACCAACTGAGCCTCCGTTTGTATGTTTGTTTATTTATTTAAGATTTTGTTTATTTATTAGAGAGAGCACAAGCAGGGGGAGTGGAGAAGGAGAAGCAGACTTCCTGCTGAACAGGGAGCCCGATGCGGGACTCAATCCCTGGACCCTGGGATCATGACCTGAGCCAAAGGCAGACGCCGAACTGACTGAGCCACCCAGGTGCCCCTGGAACCAGTTATTTTTAAAGGATAGTTATATACCAAGAAGAATGGGCATTTTCTATAAGAAATGTTTGTGGTGGTTGCTTTTTTAAAAAATAGCTCATTGAAAGAGAAGAGGCAAGGTATAAATGTGTGACGGCAGCATCAAGATCTCTAAATGAGATCTCGCCATTCTCCATGAGGTGGCAGCAGTCCTTCAGTTACCTGAGAAATCCTGTCGTGAAGGTCACCTTCAAACCCTTAAGAGACTGTCCAACTGAGAATTTTTACAGGTTGTGCTTTTTTGTTGTTGCCAGATTTCTTTTCTTGTCCTTTGCTCTGTCTCTCTTTCTCATTCTTGCTGTCTTTTTTTTTTTTTTGGCAAAGTTCAGCCATGGATCACCTTTTTATTAGATCTGAGGCTTCCTTTTCTGAAATGGCCTACTTAACGCTGAAGTCAACAGGCTGACTTCACAACAGTCCTCAGGGCCAAATTACAGTTCAGCATCCACAGAGGCTGACTTGGCTGGAGACTGAGAAAATGGAAACATAATTGATCTCGCATTTTAGAGGAGAGGATTGCTTCCTTCCTAGGATATGTATTTATCTTTTTAAAGAGAACTTTCAGGGGATGGAATAGAGGCATCACAGATAAAAAGTGGATGCCACCAATGTTTTGTAAAACAGTTAATTTAAGGCTTTAAAATGATTTATTTACTTTTATATTTGCTTTAAAATCATTTTAGAGATTAAAGATGAGATTATATCAGTCTTCTTTTTGTGAGGAGGGAACTGTTTTCTGGAAACACTCAAGTTAAAATAAAGGATTTAAAATTGCACTTCATTTGCCACCAAACTTTTAAAACTAAATTGTTTGATGATTTCGACTACAGTATATTGAATACATTTAATTCTAATAGGCTTCCTTCCCCAAATGTTTCAGATTATAAGACAATTCTGTCATTGTATTCTTCATCAGAATCTGGCACTACCTCTCGTTCTCTGCTTACTTTGCTCAAATGACAACTATTTCTGGTCTGAGTAATGACAGGCATGCTTGATATAAATATGTGTTCATAATGGTAGAGTCATTTTTAGAAGCTTCAGAAGTCTTTATTCCACTAATGTTCTTGATCACACTTGCCACTTTAAAGGTGTTGGTTTTATTGATAACGTTTACATTTTTATTAGTAACATTTCTGTTTCTTTATTTTTTGCTTCTATATTAATTCTTCCCTCTACTTTTAAAAAATAGACTTTGTTTTTTATAGTACTCGTAGGTTCAGAGCAAAATTTAGTAAAAGAACAGCATTCCCATATAGGCCCTGTCATACATATAGACAGCCACCCCCACTATCAGCATCTCACACCAGCTATTTTCCCATTATTGAGTTCTTTTTTTTTTAAGATTTTATTAATTTATTTGACAGAGAGCATGAGTGAGCACAAGCACGGGGAGCAGCAGAGGGAGAGGGAGAAGCGGGCTTCCTGCTGAGCAGAGAGGATGTGGGGCTTGATCCCAGGACCCCGGGATCATGACCTGAGCCAAAGGCATACGCTTAACTGACTGAGCCACCCTGGTGCCCTTCCCATTATTGATTTCTAGTTTAGTTCCAATGTCATCTGAGAGCATATATGAATTCTATTCTCTCAAATTTGTTATGGTCTCTTTGTGGGTCAGAAAATCTATCTTGGTGAATGCTCCACTTAAGTTTTAGGAGAATTTATATTTTGTTGTTGGGTAAAGTTGTCTGTTGTCAATTATAACCAGTTGATTGATGGTTCTGTTGAGTTCAACTGTGTTTTTTGTTATGTTCTGCCTGCTGGATCTGTCCATTTCTGATACAGGGATGTTGAAGGCTCCAACTATAATTGTGGGTTCATCTATTTCTCCTTGCAAATCTATCAGTTTTTGCCTTATGCATTTCAATGCTGTGTTGTTAGGTACATACACATTAAGAATTGTTATGTCTTTTTAGCGAATTGACTTCTTTGTTATTATTTAATGCCCATATTTATCCATAATAACTTTCCTTACTCTGGGAAGACTGATCTGTCTGAAATTAAGATAGCTAGTCCCATTTTCTTTTTGATTAGTGTTAGTGTGGTATATCTTTTTCTATCCTTTTTAACCTGTCTCTCTTTTTTTAAGATTTTATTTTTAGGGGCGCCTGGGTGTCTCAGTTGGTTGAGCGACTGCCTTCGGCTCAGGTCATGATCCTGGAGTCCTGGGATCGAGTCCCACATTGGGCTCCCTGCTCAGCGGGGAGTCTGCTTCTCCCTCTGACCCTCTCCCCTCTCATGCTCTCTATCTCATTCTCTCTCTCAAATAAATAAATAAAATCTTAAAAAAAAAAGATTTTATTTTTAGGGGCGCCTGGGCGGCTCAGTTGGTTAGGCGACTGCCTTCGGCTCAGGTCATGATCCTGGAGTCCCTGGATCGAGTCCCGCATCGGGCTCCCTGCTCGGCAGGGAGTCTGCTTCGCCCTCTGACCCTCCCCCATCTCATGTGCTCGCTCTCTCATTCTCTCTCTCTCAAATAAATAAATAAATAAAATCTTTAAAAAAAAGATTTTATTTTTAAGTAATCTCTACACCCAACATGGAGCTCAAATTCAACCCCAAGATCAAGAGTCATATGTTCTACCAACTAAGTCAGCAGGCACCCCTGTTGTCTTTATATTGAAAGAGGGTTACTTGTAGACAACATATAGTTGGGTTTTGTTTTTGATCCACTCTGACAATTTCTGTGTATTGATTGGTACATTTAGATTACTGGCATTCAAAGCAATTATTGATATAGTTTAATGTTTATTATATTTGTTACTGTTTTCTATTTGTTGCCCTTGCTCTTTATTCTTATTTTTCTTTTGCTCTTTTTCTGCCTTTTGTGGGCTTAATTGAGCATTTTATATAATTCCATTTTCTCACCTTTCTTAAACTTTCAATTATACTTTTTTTTTAAAGATTATTTTATTTTAGGGGCGCTGGGTGGCTCAGTCATTAAGCGTCTGCCTTCGGCTCAGGTCATGATCCCAGGATCCTGAGATCGAGCCCCACATCAGGCTCCCTGCTCGACGGGAAGCCTGCTTCTCCCTCTCCCACTTCCCCTGCTTGTGTTCCCTCTCTGGCTGTCTCTCTCTCTGTCAAATAAATAATATCTTAAAAAAAAAAGATTATTTTATTTTAAATTCCATTCTAATTAACATACAGTGTTATGTTAGTTTCAGGTGTACAATATAGAGATTCAGCAATTCTATACATTACTTAGTGCTCCTCATGATAAGTATGCTCGTTTTGATGTTGTTATTGTTTTTAGGTGAGCTCCATGCCCAATGCTGGGCTCAAACTCACAACCCTGAGATCAAGAGTCACATGTTCTACTGACTGAGCCAGGTGCCCCAATTATGCTTTTTTTAAAAAAATTGTTTTAGTGTTTGCCCTAGAGTTTGTAATATACACTTACAACTAATCCAAGTCCACCTTCGAATAATGCTGTACCACTTATGAGTAGTACAAGTATTTTATAAAAACAAAATATTCCTAATTCTTTGCTCTTATCCCTGTGTCATTGCTGTCATCCATTTCACTTAAACACAAGTATATACAGACGCATACATAATCAAATAGATTGTTGCTATTATTATTTTGAACAAACGTTTCTATTAGAACAAATAAGAATAAAAAAATAAAAGCTCTTATTTTACCTGCACTTACTCATTCCCTGATGCTCTTCCTTTCTTGATGTAGATCTTAGTTAGTTAATCTTATTTCAGCTCTATGCTCAACGTGGGGCTTGAACTCATGACCCCAAGATCAAGAGTGGCATGCTCTACTGACTGAGCCAGCCAGGCATTCCTGTAGATCTGTTTTTAACCCATAATATTTTCTTTCTTTCTAAAGAACGGCTTTTAACATTTCTGGCAAGGCAGGTCTACTGGCAACAGAGTCTCTTGATTTTTGTTTGAAAAAGTTTCTATTTTCCCATCACTTTTAAAGGATAATTTTGCAGGGTACACAATTCTGTGTGGTGTTTTTTTCTTTCAACACTTTCTAAACATTTCACTCTATTATCTTCTTGCTTGCGTGGTTTGTGAGAAGTTGATATAATTCTTATCTTTGCTCCTTTATAGGTAAGGTTTTTTCCTCTGATTTCTTTCAAGATTTTGTATTTTTTATTTTCTGCAGGTTGAAAATGATATGCTTACGTATCGTTAGCTTTTGTTGTTATTGTTGTTTTGTTTTGTTTTTGCATTTATTCTGTCTGGTGTTCCTGAGTTTCTTGGATCTGTGGTGGTGTCTGACTTTAATTTGGGAAAAATTTCTGTCATTATTGTTTCAGATATTTCTTCTGTACCTTTTTCTTTCTCTTCTCCTACAGTATTTCCACTATGTAAATGTTATGCTTATTTGTCCCACAGTTCTTGAATATTCTGTTCCAGTTTTTTTCATTCTTTTTTCTCTCTGTTTTTGTGTTTTGGAAGTTTCTATTGACATATCCTCAAGGTCAGTGATTCTTTTCTCAGAATCTAGTCTTACTGTCTAGTCTACTAATGAGCACATCAAAGGCATTATTTATTTCTACTACAGTGGTTTTGATCTCTACTTTTTTGTTTTTGTTATTTCAATTTTTATTTGATTAATTATAAAGGAAATTGAGCATCTTTTAAAAATTTTTTTTCAATTTCATTGTGGTAAATCATACATAACATAAAATTTACTATCGTAAGCATTTTTAAACATAGAGTTTAGTGGTATTAAGTACATTCATAATGTTGTGAAATTATCACCACGATTTATCCCCATAACACTTTTCATCTTATAATACATTAAACAATAACTCCCCATTCCTGCAACCACCATTCTAATTTCTGTCTCCATGATTTTGACTATTTTAAGTAATTAACATAAGTTGAATCATACAGTATTTGTCTTTTTTTGACTGGCTTATTTTACTTAGCATAATGTCCTCAAGGTTCATTCATGTTGGAGCACATTGCAGAATTTCCTTCCTTGTTAAGTCTGAATAATATTCAATCATGTGGATATACCACATTATACTTATTCACTTATTTGCCACATTGCAGAATTTCCTTCCTTGTTAAGTCTGAATAATATTCAATCATGTGGATATACCACATTATACTTATTCACTTATTTGCCAATGAACACATGGGTTGCTTCCAAGTTTTAGGTTATTGTAAATAATGTTGCTATTAACATGAGTATACAAATATCTCTTAAAGACCCTACTTTCAATTCTTTTGGGTATATACCGAGAGCTGGAATTGCTAGAAAATATGGTAATTCTATTTTTAATTTTTGAGGGACCACCATATTGTTTTCTACTGTGGCTGTTCTCCATTATCCATGCACAAGGGTTTCAATGTCTCCATATCATTGTCAACACTTATTTCCTGTTTTTTGGATAGTAGTCATCTTAATGGGTATGAAGTGGCATCTCATTTTAGTTTTGATTTGCATTCCCTAATGATTAGTGATGTTGAGCATATTTTCATATGTTTGTTGGTTATTTGTATATCTTCTTTGGAGAAATGTCTATTCAAGTCTTTTGCCCATTGTTGAATAAAGTTGTTTGTTTTTATATTGTTGGGTTTTAGGAGTTCCAGAATATATTCTGGATATTAATTCCTTACCAGATATTTGACTTGCAAATATTTCCTCTCATTCTGCCAGTTGTCTTTTTAGTCTATTGGTAATGTCTTTTGATGCATAAATTTTTAAATTTTTCCTGAAGTTCAATTTATATATTTTCTTTTGTTGCCCATGCCTTTGGTGTCATATTCAAGAAATCATTGCCAGATCCAGTGTTGTGAAGGTTTTGCCCTATATTTTTTTGCCTCAGAGTGTTTTTTTTTTTTTTAAGATTTTTATTTATTTGACAGAGAGAGACACAACGAGAGAGGGAACACAAGCAGGGGGAGGGGGAGAGGGAGAAGCAGGCTTCCTGCTGAGCAGGGAGTTTGATGTGGGGCTTGATCCCAGGACCCTGGGATCATGACCTGAGCCGAAGGCAGACGCTCAACGACTGAGCCACCCAGGCGCCCCTCCCTCAGAGTTTTATAGTATTAGGTCTTCATTTAGGTCTTTGATCCATTTTGAGTTAATTTTTGTATATGATCTTAGATAAGGGTCTAACTATTCTTTTGCATGTGGATATACAGTTTTCCCAGCATCATTTATTAAAAAGACTGTCTTGGGGCACCTGGATGGCTCAGTTAAGCATCTGACTCTTGGTTTTGGCTCAGGTCCCATGATCTCAGGATTGTGAGTTGGAGTCTGCTTGAGAGTCTCCCTCCCCCTTCTCCCCCCTCTGCTCCTCCCCCGGTTTGTGCGCACAGTCTTTCTCTCTCTCTCTCTCTCTCTCAAATAAATAAATAAATAAATAAATAAATAAATAAATAAATAAAATCTTAAAAAAAAAAGACTGTCTTTTCCCCATTGAATGTTCTTGGCAGCTGTGTCAAAAATAATTTGATCATATATGCAAGGGTTTATTTTGGGGCTCTCTATTCTATTTCATTTGTCTATATGTCTGTTTTTATGCTGATACCAGGCTGCTTTGATTACTGTAACTTTGTAGTAAGCTTTGAAATCAGGAAGTGTGAGTCCTATAGCTCTGTTCTTTTAAATGATTGTTTTGCCTATGTGAGGTCCCTTGAGTTGTTATAGGAATTTTAGGATAAGTTTCTCTGTTTCTACAAAAAATGACTTTGGTCTTTTAATGGGGATTGCATTGAATCTGTAGATTGCTTTGGGTGGTATTGACATCTTAATAATATTAGGTTTTATAATCTGTGAACATGGAATATATTTCCATTATTTATGTCTTTAATTTCTTTCAACAATGTTTTATAGTTTTGATTGTACAAGTCTTTCATTTTCTTGGTTAATTCCTAAGAATTTTATTTTTCTTGATGTTTGAAAATGGAATAGTTTTTGTAATTTCCTTTTCAGATTTTTCATTGCTAATATAGAATGCAACTTATTTTTGTGTTAACTCTATATATCTATTCAGCTATTTACTGAATTCATTTATTAGTTTTAATAGTTTGTTTTGTGTGTAAAATCTTTAGGATCTTCTACATAGAAGATCATATCATCTGTGAACAGAAATACTTTTCTTTCAATTTGAATACTATTTATTTATTTATTTATTTATTTACTTACTTACTTATTTACTTTTGCCTGATTGGTCTGACTAGAACTTACAATACTATGTAAAATAGAAGTGGTAAAAATGGGCATCCTTGCCTTGTTCTTGATCTTAGAGGAAAAGCTTTCAGCCTTTCAACAGTGAGTATGATATTCACTATGGATTTTGCACAGATGGCTTTTATCATGTTGAGATAGTTTCCTTCCATTCCTCGTTTGTTGAGTGTGTGTGTGTGTGTGTGTGTGTGTGTGTGTGTGTGTGTCTTATCATGAAAGGGTATTGAATTTTGTCAAAAGCTTTTGCTGCATCAATTGAGATGGTCGTTTTGTCTTTCATTTTGTTGATGGGGTGTATTATATTGATTGATTTTTGTATTCTGAACATTCTTACACCCAAGAATAAATACCACTTGGTTATGGTGTATAATCCTCTTACTGTACTGCTGAATTTGGTTTGCTAGTGTTTTAGGGGGATAGGCACATCAGTGTTTATAAGAGATGTGGGTCTGTAGTTTTCTTACAGTGTCTTTGTCTGACTTTGGTATCAGAGTATTGCTGGCTTTACAGAATGAGCTTGGAAGTGTTTTCACTTTTTTGGAGAAGTTTGAGAAGTATTGATGTTATTTGTTCTTTAAATATTAGTAGAATTCACCAGTGAAGCCAGGGCTTTTCCTTGGCAGAAGATTTTTGATTTCTGAGTCAATCTTTTTACTAGTACTAGGTCTATTCAGATTTCCTATGTCTCATAAGGTAGACTTGGTAAGTTTTATGTTTCTAGGAATTTGTCTATTTAGGTTATCCATTTTATTGTTGTACAGTCGTTCATAGTACTCTCTGTAGAATTAGTAGTGATGGCCTCACTTTCATTTCTGATTTTAGTAATTTGAGTCTTCCCTCTTTTTTTCTTAGCCCATCTAGCCAAAGATTTGTCAATTTTTATTTTTTTCAAAGAACTGACTTTTTGTTACGTTGACTTCCTCTAGTGTTTTTCTATTCTCTATTTTGTTTATCTCTGGTCCAATATTTATTTCCTTCTGCTAGCTCTGTGTTTAGTTTTTTCTTCTTTATCTAGTTCCTTAAACTATAAAATTAGTTTATTGATTTGAGATCTTTCTTGTATGTTTTAATGTTAACATTTATAACCTATATATTCCCCCTTAGCACTCTTTCACTGTGTCACATACATTTTGGTATGTTGTGTTTTCATTTACATTTGTCTCTAAGGATTTTCTAATTTTCTTGGATTCATTAGTTGTTTAAGAGTTCATTGTTTAATTGCCACAAATTTGTGAATTTTCTAATTTTACTTCTGTTATTGATTTCTAACTTTATCCCATGTGATTGGTGAAGATATGTTGTATGATATCTATCTTTTTAAATCTATTGAGACTTGACTGGTGGCTAACCTATGGTCTGTCCTAGAAAATGTCCCATGTGTACTTGAAAACAATGTGTATTCTGTTGTTGTTCTGTATATGTGTGTTAGATCTAGTCGGTTCATTGTGTTGTTTAAGTTTTCTGTTTGCTTACTGATCTGTCTGGTTGTTCTATGCATTATTGAGAATGTGGTATTGAAGTCTCCAACTATTATTGTAAAACTGCGTATTTCTCTCACCAATTCTGTCAGTTTTTGCCTCATATACTTTGATGGTCTGTTATTAAGATGCAAGATGTTTAATATTATATCTTCTTACTATATTGAAACTTTTATTAACATACAATGTCCTTTGTATTTTGTAACAATTTTTTTAAAGATTTTATGTATTTATTTATTTGAGAGAGAGAGCATGAGAGGGGGGAGGGTCAGAGGGAGAAGCAGACTCCCTGCTGAGCAGGGAGCCAGATGTGGGACTTGATCCCGGGACTCCAGGATCATGACCTGAGCCGAAGGCAGTCGCTTAACCAACGGAGCCACCCAGGCGCCCTGTATTTTGTAACATTTTAAAGTCTATATCTTCTAATAATAGTATAACCACCCTTGCCTTTCTATCTGTTTACTTTCAATCTATTTGCGTCTTTGGATCAGTACATTGCAATTCTATTTACTTGTCTTTCCAATTTTGGGGGCAGTGGTTTGCCCTGTGACCTTACCTCTCTGCCATATCTAAGAAGAGTTGTTGATTTTTCCATTTGTTTAGCTTTGTACTTGTTAGGACAGAGTGGTAACCTCCAAGCTCCTTACGTGCTAGAACAGAACCCTTTACGTTTTTTTTTTAACTTTTCGTTTGAATGGTTTGTCAATATCTTTCATTGTTTCTTGCATTTAAGATTATATTTTTTTACTAGTTCTATTTCTGTATTCCATAGTTTTTGATATGTGTCATTCATTTTCAAATAATTTGTAATTTCACATTTTCTTATCCTTTCAGACTTAAAACTTTTTATTCTAAGAATGTTTATTTTTTTTTAAGATTTTATTTATTTGAGACAGAGAGAGAGAGAGCAAGCACAAGTGGGGGGGCAGAGGGAGAGGGAGAAGCAGGCTCCCTGCTGAGCAAGGAGCCTGATGTGGGGCTTGATCCCAGGACCCTGGCATCATGACTTGAGCCAAAGGCAGATGCTTAACTGACTGAACCACTCAGGCACCCCAAGAATGTTTAGTTTAAAGACTTATTTATTTTAGAGGAAGAGAGAGAGTGCAAGCAGGGGTGGGGCAGAGGGAGAGAGAATCTCAAGCAGATTCTGCACTGGGCGCAGAGCCTGACGATCCTGAGATCCATGGAGCCCATGACCCTGAGATCATGACCAGAGCCAAAATCAAGTGTTGGATGCTTAAGTGACTGAGCCACCCAGGTGCCCCTAAGAATGTTTAGTTTAACTTGGGATAAAATTTTGGTGGGAGAGAAGGGGGGCTTTACTTTGCTATTAATTTTTGATATTATTGCACTGAGGTCAAACCATGGACTTAATGTTTTCTTCATTTTGCCATTTTTTTTTTATATTTTCCTCTGTGGCCTAATCCATGGTTGATTTTGTAAATGTTCCATGTGTGTTTGAAAAGAAATAAATTCTCTGTTTACTAGGTTCAAATGATGGGCCATGAGTATATATTGGGAAAGAAATATGGTGGGCACATTCTGTGTTCATAGATACTTCTGGATTGCCCCCCAAAGAGTCTATAGAAATTTACCTTCCTGTATGTGAGAATCTGTTTATTTACATCCTCACCAACACATGGTATTATCATCTTTTTAGTTTTTATCACAATGGCAAGAAGCACCTGATTAATTTGCATTTTTGTTATTACTGAGATTGAACATTTATTTATATGCTTATTTGACTTGAATGTCAGCTTCTTGAATTGCTTTTTTTGGTCCATCTTTCTTCAGATAAAGGATTTTTCCCCTTGATTTGTACGAGTCTTTTGCAATTTAGGACAATTTTTACAAATATTTTCTTCAAACTGTCATTCATCTTATATTCCCTCTTATATTCCATCCTATATATCATGTTAACTTTGTATACATCTTTAGGAGTCTGGGGTGAAAGTGTCCTGACCTTTGTCTTCTAGTTGAATTATCTCATCTTCACTTATGCCTGCAACTTTTGATCCAAAAGTCTCTCTCACATAGGCCCTTTTCTGAGGCTCGAATCATAAGCCAACTTTTAAACATTTCACAGGATCCTTGAACCCAATGTTTCTAAAAATCAGTTGACTATTCTCCACCCACCTAACCCAACAATTTCCCTCCTTGCACATTCCCTGTCTCCACATAAATGACCCAAGCTGGAAAGCTGAGAAGAAGGCTTAGATCCCTTCCACTTACTTTTCATCCTTTGACAACTTACAGTAGATGCTACTTCATTAACATTTCTAATCTTTTCTCTTCATTAATCCTCACTGCTTATCCCTAGTCCAGGTCTTCATTAAAAGCTGGAGAGAGTATCTCTAAAACTGGAGAAAAAGGATACAAATGATGTTTTATTCCTCATCAGAACAAAGGGAGCCAGAGATAATGAAACAACATATAAAATGTTGAAAAAAAAAGTCTGTTAACTCAGAATTTTATATCGGTCTAGAAAATCCTTCAAAACTGAACTTGGGATGAGGAAATTTTGGGGTAAGTGAAAACTGGCAGAATTTTTTTGCCGGCATACCGGCCCCTCGAGTCTAAAGAAAGTACTCCCGGTTGATGTACTAACAGGTGGAAACTTGGAACTACAAGATGGAAGAGCACCAAATGGTAAATATGTGGGTAAATGTCAAAGAAGACCTTTTTTAAAATTTCTCTTTCTTAAAAAGACAATGAACTATTTTCTAATAGCAAAATAACAGCTATTGTTTATTGACCAATATTATTATGTCCTTTTATGTGTAGTAATTCACTTAATTCTCACAACAAACCTATAAAGTGGATATCTTTCCCATTTTACATTTGAAAAAATGGAGATGATTATAATCTATATAACCCACAGTTAGAAAGGAGCAGAAGTGAATTTCCAGCCTAAGACTTTTTGACTGTAAACACTTAGAGATCTCCTGAAGCAGTTTCCAAATTTACCTTTAGTTCTTTGATCTCAGAGTCATCTTGGAATACTACCCTAATTATTGTGATGGCAATACAATAGGGCGGCAGAAGACCAGGGGTCCTGACTGGGTCTACTCTAACATATGTGCACCCTTGTGATTAACTCTGGTGATGTCAGGGAATTGTGGTCCAGGTCCTCACATTAACTTCTTTCTATGAACTTGTACTTTTGAAATAGTTTTAGATTTACAGGAAAAATAGAGAAAATAGTATAGAGTTTTCTCAGGTACCTTGCACACAATTTCCCTATTATTAACATCTTACATTACCATGGTACATGGTACAATAAATGAACCATTATTGATGCATTATTATTGATCAAAGTCCATAGTTTTTAGTTTTTACCTAATGTCCTTTTTCTGTTCTAATGTCCCATCGAGGGTACCACATACATCGAGTTGTTGTGTCTCCCCAGGCTTCCCTTGGCTGTGGCAGTGTCTCTGACTTTCCTTGTGTTTGATGATCCTAACAGTTTTGAGGAGTCCTGGTCAGGTGTTTTGTAGGATGTGCCATTGCACCCCTCTCTCAGAAATTATTTTAAGTTTACGAAATTAAGAATGACATAAATATTGAACATAGTCAACCTCTTTTAGAAGACACTGTTTCAATAACTGCAGAATATACATTTTTTTAAAAGATTTTATTTATTTGAGAGAGAAAGAGAGCAAGCACAAGTGGGAAGGAAGGGCAGAGGGAGAGGGAGAAGCAGGCTCCCTGCTGAGCAGGGAGCCCGACGTGGGGCTGGATCCCAGGACCTTGAGATCATGACCTGAGCTGAAGCCAGAAGCTTAACTGCCTGAACCACCCAGGTGCCCCATGAATCTACAGTCTTTTAAAAAGCACATGGAAGGGGTGCCTGGGTGGCTCAGTCATTAAGGGTCTGCTTTCGGCTCAGGTCATGGTCCCAGTGTCTTGGGATCCAGCCCCACGTCGGGCTCCCTGCTCCGCGGGAAGTCTGCTTCTCCCTCTCCCACTCCCCCTGCTTGGGTTCCCTCTCTCGCTGTCTCTCTCTCTGTCAAATAAATAAATAAAATCTTAAAAAAAAAAAAAAAAGATAAAAAACACCTGGAATAGGGACACCTGGATGGCTCAGTTTGTTAAATATCTGCCTCTTGATTTCAGCTCAGGTCATGATCTCAGGGTTATGAGATGGAGCCCTGCACCAAGCTCTGCACTGAGCATGGATTCTGCTTGAGATTCTCTCTCTCCCTCTGCCTCCGTCCCTCCCCCAACGCACGCGCACTCTCTCTTTCCAAAATAAATAAGTAAATACAATCTTTAAAAAAGAAACACACGTGGAATATTCACCAAAATGGGTCAAATCCTGGGCCATGAAACAAGTCTCAGTGGATTTCAAGAGAATGAATTCTTACAGACTATGTTCTCAGATTGAAATAGAAGAAAGACAGAAATCGGTAGGACCTCAATAAAAAAGTGAGGTCTCTCTTTTCTCACGTAAAACTGCTTAGCCTAAATTCCTTAGTAGGGCATAGTCTGTAATTATCTGCCTGTACCCTTTCAGCCACCTCCCCAGCTCAGTGAGAACCTTCTTAGTGTGCCGGACTGGTGTTCTGATAACTCCTCTCACTTTTTTGTCCTCCTTCGCTCTGGTAACTTGTTTTATAAGGCCTCCATGCTTTTTAGTTTATGACTCTCCCTATTACACAGAAGGCCCTTCTCTTTATTTGTATCTTTTAAACAAAATATGTTTTCTGCTTTGGTTATGTTTAGGCTGACATTAATAGTGCCAACGTGTTAGCCTTCACCTCATTTATCAGATAACTCCATTATCTTCTGTTTTTGTGTCATTTTGATTTGTGTGTGCTTTCTGTAAACAGCATACAGCTGAATTTAATTTGTTTCTGTTTTTAGGTCAGTCTAAGAATCTTTTTTTTTTTTTGCTGGATTTAACCCGTTTATTTTTACTGCAGTAATTGATATAATCTTATAGCTCTAACCTTGGTGTATGTTTCCCATTTATTGTACTTTCTTTTTAACCTATCAAGTGCTCTGATTTCTTATCCTGTCTTCTTTTTCCCTCTCCCTCATCCCTTCATCCCTCTTATCCATTCCTTTTAAAATATTTTTGTGATTGGGGGGTGCCTGGGTGGCTCAGTCGTTAAGCGTCTGCCTTCGGCTCAGGTCTTGATCCCAGGGTCCTGGGATCGAGCCCTGCATCGGGCTCCCTGCTCCGCAGGAAGCCTGCTTCTCCCTCTCCCACTCCCCCTGCTTGTGTTCCCTCTCTTGCTGTGTCTCTCTCTGTCAAATAAATAAAATCTTTAAATATATGTATATTTTTGTGATTTCAAAGTTATATATCTTCTTCAAATTGGTAACCTTATATTTTTCTATCAACATTGTTGAGCCATCTTTTTTACCTGCCTGTTTTATAGCCTGAACAGTCAGGGATCTTAGCATAGTTCAATACCCCTCTTTGCCTACCCACTGAATTTACTTTCTGTGAACTTGTAGTTGCAGAATTGTATGATGGTTTGGTTTTGTATTTGAATTCTAAATTTAAAATTATTTTACTACAGAGATAATATTGCTTTACTGATTTCTTGTAGATGTATGGTCATAGGCAAACCTACTTATATATTTTAGTAGGTAACCTGTTTTGCACTTTGTTTGTTTGCCCTCCCTCCCTCCCTCCCTCCCTCTTCTTTTCTTCCTCTTCCTCCCTCCCTTCCTTCCTTCTTTTTTCTTCTGTCACACCTAAATAACTTTATCCTCATCAAAATTTTCAATTAGCTGTATCTGGTATGCTCTCTGCCCCCACAACTTCCCTTAGACTTTCAGTGGGCTCTTACGTTTATTTTCCTTGCTTCTTAATATTTTTCCCACCATCCATGACTTTTTGTTTTGCACTGTATTCCAGAAGAATCCCCCAGCTTGCATTTCCAGGTTACCAATTTAATTACTTATTTCCAACTCACATACTGAAATTTATTTGTGGAGTCGGGGGATGACAATTGTTTCAACCAGTCTGATCACTTTTTTCTACAAACCTTGGCTTGTGATAGCCTCTCATCTCTCTGAGGATACTAATGGTTATTTTGCAGTTTCCTCTGGTCTTCTTTGCAAATTCTGTTTCCTCATGTTAGTTCTTTTCATGTTGATTTTCCTCAGGTGTCTGGTTGTTCTTGGAAATTTGTTTAAATTTATGAGGAGAGATTTTTATTCCAGCACTTTTAGATGAAAGGTATTCCTTCAGCAAGTTGAGCATTATTTTCCTGGAAGTGAATACGCATTCCCAAGGTTGTGCAGGAAAGTCAAGGAGGATGTACGTGTAGGAGGGTTTTTCTTACTGTAAGTGGTTACCTTGTCTTGCAGGTGCAGGGCTCCCGTCCTTCTTATCAGCTGACATGTGTGGGATACTACTACATTTCTGTGGTGCTCATAGAGCCTTTCATATCAGAATTCATAGTTTATTTAGTGCAATGTACTCTCAGCATATTAAAAAAGCCACAGACTTTCCTCATAGTCACCTATGGAACTCGAGCCTTCAACACTGGAAGGGCTATCAAGATCGGAATGAACAGAGTCATCCACCAGTAAGTTTTCACTAGGGTAGTGAGATGTATTGATTTTTTATTATTGCCATAACAAATTACTGCAAATTTAGTGGCTTAAAACAACATAGATTTGTTATTTTACAATTTTAGAGGCCAGAAGTCCTAAAATCAAGTTGTCAACAGGGCTGCATTCCTTCTGGAGGCTGTAAGAGGAATCCATTTCCTCACTTTTTTCTGGCTTCTAGAGGCTGCCTGCATCCCTTCGCTCATGGCCCCTCTTCCATCTGTAGAGCCAACAGTCCCGTGTCTTCAAATCTCTCTCTCTCTCTCTCCCTCCATCTCTCTCTCTCTCGCTCTCTGACCCTGCTTCTGTCATCACATTGCCTTCTGTGAGTCTGACATTCCTGCCTCTCTCTTATAAAGACCCTTGTGAGGGTCTCCCTTAAGAGACTAAGAGGTTTGTGCCTCTCTTTGGTGAGGCATAGCAGTGGGTGGTCTCAGAGAAGATAAGGAGAAGGCATCCTTGGTTTGGGGTCACTTCCCTAGCAGCCCTTCTGCCCTTTCCCTCTTAGTACCCCCACTCCCTACCAAGCCCCATCTCCTCTCTTTCCTACTCCTTCCCACTCCTCAACACGGATAATTCAGTCATCCTACAGGGATGCGGAAGCCATGCCACCCAATTAACACAATTCAAAGGATAAATGTCAACATTTATACAAAATATTGTCAGAAGGGTATAAAAAGTAGGGAAGGATTCTTTATGGATTCTGTAAGGGCCTGTAAAAATCCAATTTATGTACCAGAAATCACTACATATGTTATATAGTTGAAATACCTCTACCAAATCCTGAAGTGTATATGTATTGGGCCTGCATTTAATCTCGGGTCGTCTCTTTAGATTATGATGTGAAATGCACTTTTGAGGCCTTTGATGAGAACCACATGGCGGAGATTTCCTGCTAAGCTGTAGAACGGGGTAAGCCCTCTGCCCGCACAATGCATCCTGTGTAGCTTTCGTGTTTGATGGATGGCCCGCTCTTCCGTGTATGTAACAGATGCATCTTTCTGAAACAGTGAAATTTGATAATAGAGCCCATATTTAATATATTGGACTTGAGCTGTTGGTAGAACTAAACACTTTTCGGCTGAGGATGCCATTCTTTCTTTTTGTCTGAAACAGAGTATTTGTTATTGTTGAACGCTGTGCTCCCAAGAAAGGGCAGACAAGCAAAAGAACAGATAAAGCACGGGGCAGTAGGAAGTGGTGTCAAGACCTAGCAAAGTCATTAATCACAATTAATGAGGACCTGGAGGCCATCTAAAGTTCAATTTTGTGATACTAAAGAAGACAGTATATAATAAACAATTTAACAGAATAAACATTATTTCACAAAACTCCTGGTTGAAACATAATTTTTTCTCTTACAAGTATTTTTTAAATCATGAACTACTTCAGACACACAGAAAACAGAGAACAAAATATGCATTTAAGATCCAGTAACATTTACTTCATTTACTCTTTTAGATAGTGAAAAAAATAGAGGGGCACCTGGGGGCTCAGTCAGTTAAGCATCTGCCTTTGGCTCAAGTCATGATCCCAGAGTCCCTGGATCGAGCCCCATGTCAGCGGGGGAGTCTGCTTCTCCCCCTCCTCCTTCCCCTGCTCCTCCCCCTGCTCATGCTCTCTCTCTCTCAAATAAATAAATAAAATCTTAATAAATAAATAAATAAATAAATAAATAAATAAATAAATATTTTTAAAAATATATAGAACAGATATAGTCAAAACCGCATTTCAAGTCTTTCCCTGACCTCATTCTTCCTCTCTCCTTCCTGCCTCCACGAAGCCAGCCACTCTCCCCAGGTTAGTAAATACCTTTCTCATTCAGCCTTTTGGTTCTTACAAGGTTTCTTGTAAGAGGTAGTCATAAAATACACATTTTTGTTTGATGTGTTTGAAACTTTATATAAGTGGTATAGCACACCTATTATTTTGCAACTTGATCCTTCAACATCGCTTTTGAGATTTATTCCCAAAGATACATGTGGCTCCAGTAACTGCATTTAAATGATGTCATTCTGTCCCACTGTATTAACACACCACATTTTATCTGCCTCTTCTCTTATCGACACATATTGAAATTGTTCCACTGTTTTGTTATTTCAAAAAAAGGCGGGGGGGCTGCAACAACCACAGGTTTTGCTTTTCTTGTTTTTGTGTATGTTTGTATGTGTGTTTGTTTTCTAGTTTATTAATTTCTACTGTTTTTGCCTATTTTGAAAAATTTACTCTATCTATCTTGTCCTTGCCCTTTGTGTGGGGAAAATTCCCCTGTGTCTCTTCTCAAGCCTAGTCACACTCAACACTTCTGTGACTAGATAGATGCCAGCGTGATTTTCCCGCATCAAGCAATTCTGTGACTCCAGTGGGGCATCCTATCATCCAGTTCTGGCACTACCTGGAGTTAGCAACAGAACCCACAGGTTAAGGGCTCAGTTCCACAAGTCTAAAATCAAAATTGGTCTGTATTACGATGATGGAGCTCCACCCTGGCTCCCTGATTCTTGCTGCTATGCAGTAGTAGTTGGGTTCTGTCTCGAGTCTCTCAAAAAGCAGAAAAGTGAGAAAAACCAGCATCTTGGGTTCATGCAGCTCTTACAATGCTCAGGTCTTTCTAAGTGTCAAGAGGAAGAAAACACCCTGTGAGTATTTGCCTTGTTTTGAAACTTTCCCCCAAGTTTCACTGAGCTTCTTGCACTTTTGGCAACTTCTATTTCTGCACGATTTCGTGAGATTTGACTTTTTTGGGAAGACCTATTCCTAAAAGAGAACTATTGCTGGAGTGCAAAATTTCGAAGAGCAAAGTAAGAAAGCGAGCTTTTCAGAGAAACCACCACCATATTTTTCAGCTCTGCAACCCCGAAACACAAGATTGTCATGTAAGAAACACAAGTAAGGGATTTTCTCTGGAAACCAGTAACAATAACAACAAAAATCCCTTAAGCTGCAAAAAAATTAAATAGATTATAATTAAGGAAATATTTTAAACAAAATCCAGCTGTTAATCTAAATGCTGATGTTTTTATGCTGTTTCTAATAGCTTTGGATTGAGAAGACTCGAAGAGAATGCCTTAGAGTAGAATTAAACTTATTAGTGGTATTATTTTCACCTATATCCTCCTGAGCAGAGGTGAGTCCTGGTTGGCTCATATAATTGTCATCCTCATAGTGAAAGAGGCTCTATTTAAACAGACAATTCCAACTTAGCTCATGTTATCCTAGCACATTATATAAGCTGAAATGTTTGTTGCAAGAATTGATTGATTGGAATATACTGAGATGAAATTTAATGACATTTATTTTAAAATAAATTTAGGTGAAATGTATTTTTGAATTACACAAACAATATGAGGTCATTTTAGGAACATTAGAAAATTTAGATACCAAAGAATATGGATATATAAGAACAAGCTTACATATTACTTATTCCTGTTCTTGATCCCAAAACCCCTCTCAAAAGAAAATCTAAAGAAATAAAATAAAAAATAAGACAAGTCTTGAATTTAGGAAAATGCCCACTACATTGTACAAATATCACGGAATTCCTGCCGCATATATTATAGGTCGGACTCAGGGAAGGAAGCCATGGAGTTATGGGTCTCTTCTTTTTCTGAGAGAGCAGTGCAGCATTTTTGGAGGCAAGAAAAGGACATTCTGGTGGGTGGGGGTGGGGACAACACTGGAAATACCAGGTCTGAAAGCACTGGGGGGTCAGGAGTGCCTGGCATGATGTGGCCCCATCTCCCTGCTGCAGATCATGGAGAAGTAAAAAAAAAAAAAAAAAAAAAAAAAAGAGTCTATAAATGAGGCTGATGATAGAGAAGCAAGAGGCTCTCCCCTACTATTTTCCTGTGATCTGGTGGCTTCTTCAAAGGATGCAGACTCCTTACAACTTGGGGATGTTCCTAATCTTTAGGGGCTGTGAATTGTTAAGATAAAAAAAAAAAAAATAGACCAGAGAAGAAACAGCCCCTGGTAAGGCCATGTATACCTCTAGGACGCTATTGTGCCCCCAGGAACGTGGTTACAGGAAACCCAACAAATGAGAACAAACAATATCGACACCTGAAACTATTGTATGTCAACTATACTGCAGTAACAGGGGCGCCTGGGTGGCTCAGCCGGTTAAGCGTCTGCCTTGGCTCAGGTCATGATCCCAGAGTCCTGGGATCAAGTCCCGAATCGGGCTCCCTGCTCTGCGGGAGGCCAGCTTCTCCCTCTGCCCCTGCCGCTCCCTACCCCCAGCTCCCGCTCACTCTCCCTCAAATAAATAAATAAATAAATAAATAAAATCTTAAAAAAAAAAAAACCCTATACTGAAGTAACAAACGAATAATAACGTCAAAAACAAATTAGGTTGCCAAAGCCGAAGCTCCTGTTCTGAGACCCACATTCCTCCTGTGTGCCTCAGACGACTGAGTGGTCCGTGCCTAACAATGTAAATCGGTGAGAAAAATCTATACTAACCAAAAGAAAGGTGGTGGTGCTGTGTTCATACCAGATACAAAATATTTTAAAGGAAGATGCGTTACTAGTGATAGGAGGGTTCCTGCACGGTGCTACCAGAACGGTTAACTAGGAAACCAGAACACTCCATCTGCTCTTACCACTTAGTACCACCATTTCAGACATGGGAAACATGTATTGAGAAGCACAGTAGGAATAAATCCAACATGGTAGTGGAGGTTCTGGTACTCATTTCTCAGTAATTGGTGCATTCCTTCAATGAACACTTATCAAGCACCAACTATGTACTACATGTCCTTTTGAGAATCCAACAGTGAATAAAAGAGGCAAAAATCCCTAAGCTCAAGGAACTGTGATTCTGAGATTAGATCAAATAATCCTCAAATTAGTAAGGACAGAGAAGATTTGAACAGCACAATAAACAATGTTCATCCAATGGACACATCCAGAACATTGTTTTAAATCACATGCAAAACATTTATAAGAAACTGACGATAAGCTGGGCTCTAAAGTAAACACACACATGAAATCTAAGGATTAATATCACATGGACAATGTTTTCTGACCACAGTGCTATGAAGTTAGAAATCAAAACTAAAACTGTAGGAAACATAAAGCTATAAAGATGTGGCTCTCCCATAACTTTGTAATTACACTCTTGGGTTTCCACCCTCAAAAAAAATCTGGCATGTGTGAACCAGGGGAATATGTACAAAAACGTCATAGAAACTCTGTCTGTTAAAAAAAAAAATGGTTGGAAACAGTTTGTCTGGAAACAGAAGTTCACCTACAAAAATTAGGTTAAAAACAATTGTGGTCTATTCTTATAACCAGCGATAAACAGTTATAATCTACACATGTATGCATCAATGTAGATGCAAATCTCAAAAGGCTAATTTTCATGTTATTTCATCTAGACTAGTTTGAAAATTATGTACTATGGAATAATATACTGCTTCGCATTGCATGACAATGTGGGAAGTGGTCAAGAAAAGCAGGGGCGGGGCTAGACCCAGAATTTGGGATTGTAGGAAGGGGATGAGATCAGAGGATTAATCATGTTTCCATCTTTTTTAAAAAATGATTTTTATTTTTATTTGACAGAGTAAGAGAGCACAAGCACGGGGAGCAGCAGAGGGAGAGGGAGCCTGATGGGGGGCTTGATCCCATGATCCCCTGGGATCATGACCTGAGCCAAAAGCAGATGCTTAACCAACTGAGCCACCCAGGTGTCCCTATTTCCATCTTTTTACCTGGGGGCAGGCTACAGGGTGTAGTAAGAATTCTAACATGGACCCAGTGATCTCCGTCCCCTAGTGTTACGCCTGCAACTATGTCACTTAATATTGCAAAAGGGGTTTTACAGATGTAATCAAGGTAATTTATCAGTTGATTTCCAGTTAATCCAAAGGGAGGTTGTCTGGGTGGGTCTAACCTGATCAGGGAAACTCTTTAAAAGCAGACTTTTTTCCAGCTAGTTGCAGAATAGGAAGCCAGAGATTCAAAGCAGGAGAAGGCTGTGACTGGCATGCCATTGCTGGCTTGAAGATAGAGGGGCCGTGTATGTCAAAAACTCGGGACTTAAATTCTTCAATGGCAAGGAACTGAATTCTGCCAGCAAGACTAGCTTGGATGCTGATTCTTCCCTAGAGCTTCAAATGACAATTCAAGCTGGCCATCATCTTTTTTTTTTTTTTTAAGATTTTATTCATTTATTTGAGAGAGAGAGAGAGAGCATGACCAGGGGGGAAGGGCAGAGGGAGAGGGAGAAGCAGGCTCCCTGCTGAGCAGAGAGCCCAATGTAGCACTTGATCCCAGGACCCTGGGATCATGACCTGAGCTGAAGGCAGACACTTAATTGACTGAGCCACCCAGGTGTCCCAAGCTGGCCATCATCTTGACTTCACCCTTGTGCTATAAGCTCAGCAGAAAACCCCGTCCCACCACGCTGGACTTCCGGCACACGGAGCCGTGAACTAATGAATGGGTGTTGTCTTAAGCAGTTAGGTTTGTGGTAATGTGTTCCAGAGCAATAGGAAACTGATATACATGGGTTATTTATATTGTTGTAGTTGTACATTTTATATATGCTGTAGATAGTCTTTGGGGTGATTTCATTATTTAATAAACTTTTTTGTTGTTTGCAGAATATTTTTGAAATTTATTTTTAATGAGATGTAATTGACAAATAACGTTGTGTAAGTTGAAGGTGTACAAATGTGTTGACTTGATACATTTATATATTAAAGAGAAAGTCAGCAATGAATTCTCTTGACTTCAGTGTGCCTTCAACAGTGCAGATGTTGACAAGGTGGGGGGGTGGTCTGTGAAAAAAAATCTGACCCATGCGATAATGACAATATGTCTTCCAGATAAATCATGGGTCATGGGCCCTTTTTTACGATGTCTTTTAGTAGACCGCATAAAGTTACCAAGCAAAGATTACGAGGTTGGGCCAAGAATGCAGACTACTATTTATGGAGGCCCAGAATTTGGGAAATGATTCAGGCCTGTTTATTCTGTGTAATGATGTTATTGTTGCACTAAACATAGGGGTTGTAAAGTGATTCTGTGTGTTGGTCTAAATGTGTAAATATTTCTGTTATGGCATCCGTATGCACACCGACCATGAATATTTTATGGTGTGCTTGAATTAAATCCATTACAATCAAAGAAGGCATTTGAACTTGGAGTGAAGCTGGCATGGCTGCCGGTGTCCTGAACCCAACAGGCATGAAATTACTACTAATAATACAAGGAAATAGGGGCATAAAACGCTGGAGCCTTAAGAAGGCAACACTGTTGACGCTAAAAATACGTTTTAACAGATTTTACAGATGTGCGATGAATGGCACCAGATAAATGAAACCTAATGTAAATAATCAGCCACAAGATGGCATTTGAATACTGATGTATTTAAAGTTTGGGACCGTATTGTGACTTAAACACATGCTTGTCTCAACCTCTTCCCTCCCCTGGTCACTTTTTCTCATAGCACCATGTCATAAGACCATCAGGCTTATTTTCTTTAGAGCCTAATTATCCTAAATATTTATTTTTCAGTTTGTTTTTTTAAAATCTCTGGTGATGGTTAGTTTTATGTATCAATCTGACTGAGCCATGACGTGCCCAGATATTTGGTCAAACATGACTGTGTCCCGTCTCTGTGAGATTTTTGGATGAGATTAACATTTAAATTGGTAGGCTGAGTAAAGAAGATTGTTCTCCATAACGTGGGTGGGCCCCATCTAATCAGTTGAAGGCCTGAATAAGGACGAAACTTCCCCAACCTTCTCCTGTCTGATGGCCTTCAAACTGTAACACCGGCTCTCCCTGGTTCTATGGCAGCCTACCGGTCTTCAGATTCAAACTGGGACATGGGCCCTGCAGATTTTGGACTTAATTATGTGAATCAGTTCCTTATAACAAATCTATCATCTCTCTTTCATTGACTCTATCGATGAATCTGTCATCTATCTGTCCAACTGATTCCATTTCTCTGGAGCATCCTGACTACTATATCTCTCAATTTATTGTTGACAAACTCCCTACTATTACGAACGTTCCATAAAGGCAAAGGCTTTGTTTCGTTTGTTATTATATCCCTGGTGATCAGGCAGGCCCTTAAAAATTATACAGACGATATTTGCTGAGTGAAAGTATCTCGCTGGGGGAGCCGTGTTGCCTTTAGGTGTTGTGGGATGGCACTGAAGGGGACACATGTTAGCTCAAGAAAGCAGCCTCTACTTGGGTGAGTGGTGAAACACGTCCTGTTTTTGCAAAAAGTAAAACGGAAGAGAATTTTTAAGAGTCAAAGCGTATTATTACTCAAAGGGGAAGTTTATGTAAATTCTGCTAAAAGGCAGGGGTAATCTATTCATGAGTTTTAAATTTTGTTTGTAGAGATTTGGAAATTATATAGGTTGATAAAGAAAAATGAGACTTTTATCCCTAAGTTTTGGCTAGCTCTGGAATCTCTAATCAGATGGTTCTGTTGCCCCAGAGATCCTGAGTCTTGACCATGTCATTCAGCTGAAAGCAAAGTGCAAAGAGATCAGTGTCAGTCATGATTACAAATCTCAGTTGCCTCTGTTAGGAAGCCATGGAAGGTATAGAAACCATTGCTGATGGATGTGAGCCGAGGGGCTCATGCGTCATGTCTGTGACCTGCAGATTCGATTACAAATCACCATGTCTCACTGCATCGTGTCGCCATGATAAAGCAGGTAGTCCTCCCCTGTGAGCAGTCTTACAAACTTAAAAAAAAAAAAAATCAGGTGAGAAATATATTCTGTGTGACTGGCTTATTGAGTGGGCTGAACAGAGTCAGGGTACCATCCGAAAAGGCACTGTTTTTCTCTCGCGCTGCCTTTAGACAAGCTCTTTCTGGTGTCCCTTTCCCTGGTCCCCACTGGCAGCATGTCTACTTTCAGTGGTGAGGGCTGTCAGGTTTTCAGATGTTACAAGTCCACCCAAAACAGCCCCTCGGCTCCAATACCAGCCACTCCTCTCCTCCCCCTTCTGCCTGGAAGCTGTGGTTCACGGATCTGCTGTGGGGTCAGGTGAGTTTGCAATCTCTTTGGAACCTTCCCCGGTGTATCCTGAAACTGGCCCCGGACATGGGAGGCAGGGGAAGGCAGAGAGAGAGACGGAAGAAAAAGGAAAGCCACTCCGTATTAGTAAGCAAGGGAACTTAGGAGGCTTGTCTTGGCGGTGGCAAGTGGAGTAGATCTCCGCACCTGCCTGCCAGAATCTTAAGTTTATATGGAACCTATAACTGGGTTCAGTCGGGTGTCCAGTCCAGACTTCTGTCTCAACACCACATTTCTGTCTCAACGCTGTATCTTTGGAGCAGCAGACGGGACAGGGGCTGGGGAGCCTCCGATTGCCTGGGTCCAGCTCAAGGGTCAACTGGCGTTGCATCTTTTTTTGGGGGGGGGAGTGGAGGGGCATATTACAGAATGTTTTATTCTTTTTTTAACTTATTGAGAGATAATTGACATACAATATTATATTAGTTTCAGGTGTACAACATTGTGATTTGATATTTGTATACATTGCAAAATGGTCACCGTAGTGTCTGTCACTTTACAAAGTTACCCTCTGTCACCTTACAAAGTTAATACAGTGTTATCGACTGTATTGCCAGGATGTACACGGTCACATCTTCCTGATGACCTCCTCCAACAGCTCTGTGCTTTCATGAATGCTCCACCTTGATCTCACACTTCTCCATTAACTACTGTTTTCCTAGGTGGAGGTGGGACAAGGAGCGGGAAGAAGGGGAGAGAGGAAAAGGGGCAAAGTTCTCTTCAGAGGGGTGGCGCTGTTTATAGTCCTCTCCGCAGCGTCAAATCGCCCTCTGTCATACGGACCTCCAAATGCTGGCTCTTTTGGGGGGCATATTAGCGGATCCTTCAGAGAAGCCCAATGGGGAGCTCCGCCCCGCACTCTCCTGACCCCTCCCACCTTCACCCTACTTCCTGCTCGCCTGTCATAACTCTCCCCCCACTCTTTCTTCACGGTCTCTTCATCCTGACTGGGAGCCCCCTTGGTGGCGGGGGTGGGGGGGTCCTTTGAAGCTCGCTCATGCTCAGTCACCTGCCACAGCACCCTTAGCCCATGGAGCGCGGGCTCACGGGCCCCCTCCTTCTCAAACGGTGCAAGTACAGATGGCTGGACGACTGCCCCCTGCAGCCTCTGTTCTCTAGCGCCCTGAGGGCAGCTCGAGAGCGCCTCCTGCCCTCAGATTCTTCCAGCTGGGAAGCCGGCGGGCCCCCTGCCACCTTTCCCCTTTGACTAAGCACCAGCCACACCCTGCTGAACTGGAGCTGGGGCCTCTCACTGCTTTGTTCTCTGCCCAGGCCTGGGAGACGCCCCCGCAGTCAGTCCGCCTGGTCATCTGATTTTCAACATTTGCTCAGGTAATAGATTTTAATTTTTTTTTTTTTTTAATTAAAGGGAGCCTTCCAATTGTATATACTTAAGTCCCACAAAACCCGGTTATCCCATCTCCTGGGAGAAACTTCTCTCTGACTATTTAAGGAACACCAAAAGTAGGATAAAATGCGATGGGTAGGCCCTGACCCCCCAGTTTGTCTTATTTTAAGAAACTGGCTTTCAGGGCTCCAATTGATTGGGACATATATTAAGTTAAAATTTGCGGAAGTGTGTTTTGCCCTCATTATTCTAGGTAACTCCGTGGCCAATGGGACACATATCTCTGTCAATCTACCTGGTCTATCAACATAGATACTTTAAAAAAATGAAGTGGAAGCATACACATAATTCTTCAATTTTCTTCTTAACATATTATAGGCATTTCCTTGTCTCTCTGTATAAATCTATCTCATAGTGTATGATAATTTTTGTCCCAATTAATTGACATTTAGATTATTCTAATTTTTCCTTATTATAAACATACTTTTTTTTTAAAGATTTTATTTATTTATTTGACAGAGAGAGACACAGCGAGAGAGGGAACACAAGCAGAGGGAGTGAGAGAGGGAGAAGCAGGCTTCCTGCGGAGCAGGGAGCCTGATACAGGGCTCGATTCCAGGACCCTGGGATCATGACCTGAGCTGAAGGCAGACACTTAACGATTAAGCCACCCAGGTGCCCCATAAACATACTTCTTTTATGTGATTTTACTGTCCAACCGGGTCATACAAATTTACACTCACCAAGACTGTATGACAATACCCATACACCCTTGATAAGAGCAGGTGCAATAAATCTTTTTAATTTTTGTCAAATATATAGGCTCTAAACTGTATCTCCTTCCTTTAGTTTGAAAAAATATGTTATAAATGAAATTGAACATTTTTACCTATGTGTATTAACTTTTCAACTTATTTAACTTTTATTTCTTCTATAGCGAATTGATACTTTATATCTCCTATCTTTTAGCTTTGACTATGGACAGCCATTAGGTCAATGTTAGTATAGACTGCACAGGATGGGTAAAGCTCAAGCTTTTCAAGAGCCTGTCGTGGCATTACCTCCTGGCAGGTAACTGTACTTAGTGTGGAGTTATCTACTGACAAGGGACACTTTTTCTATAGATGAGCAATTGCACAATGTGTGTGGGGGCTGAGATTACTTAGTGCAACTGGAGTGTGGCCAGAGGGCCTGGCCCAGACAGCGGGTGTGCAGGCTGCAGTGAGGGGAAGGGTTTAAGACTAAGGTTTTGCTGCATGACCTTGATTTTCAGAGTCTTCAGGAAAGATCGGGGTGGGATTAGACCTCTTTGGCCATTGGTGGTGAGAATAGTATTTACTGCTCTGAACTGCAAGGAAGCTGAGTTCTGCCTGCTCAAGAGAGCCCTAGTAAGGCTCCAGCTTAATGTGGCTGCCAGGCGTAGATAGGCGGCACCAGATCAATTGGCTCCAAATGTCATTTTTCGTTCAGGGCGAGGAAGGAATTGTGCAGGGGCTGATCTTGAATTTAAGTGGCTGCCCTTGAATTAAGCCACCGCCCTCATGTGGCTTCCAGTTAGCTCCAGAAAAGGGTTGCCAGACTGAGCGAATAAATACATAATATGCCCCATTAAATTTGAATTTCAGATAAACAAAACAAAAATTTTTTAAAGATTTTATTTATTTGAGAGAGACAGAGAGAGCATGAGCAAAGGGAGGGGCAGAGGGAGAGGTAGAAGCAGACTCCCCGCTGAGCAGGGAGTCCGACATGGGGCTCCATCTGGGGACTTGGGGGATCACCACCGGAGTGGAAGGCAGGGCTCAACTGACTGAGCCACCCAGGCGCCCCTACAAAACAAATTTTAGTACTGAAGTATATTCTCTGCAATATTTAGAATATACTAAAAGGTATTTGTTGTTTATCTGCAATTCGTATTTCACTGAGTATGCTGAATTGTATCTGGCTACCCTCTACTAGATCGATGAATTACCTTGAACATAGCTCCCGGTGCCCAGGATCCAAATTGTACAGTGTATGTTGTATTATGGAGCAGCCCCGTGGTAGAAGAATGGTTTCCGCTAGGGCTCTAGGAGCGCAAACTTCACAATTAGCAAGAGCAGCTTTGATCTTCCAGCGGAAACAGACTTGGAGAATGAAAGAGAATGCATCCCTGGCAGGTAAGTTTCTCCACAGAGAAGCCACCGCCCACGGCATTGAAAATGCCGGTTCACGCAAGAGAGCTCCGTATTTCCCAGGGCAGAGCCACACTCTCCGCAGCGAGTTGCCAGAAACACGAGACCCAAAGGAAAAGAGTAATTCAGCTGACTGAATATGGCGAATGGGAAATGAAGGCTTAGTGCCTGGAACTGCATCACTGCAGAAATATTAGCAAGAACATAGCATTTTTAAGAATGCCGCATTCTGAAGGGGGCTACAGTACGTATTAGGTAGCTTTCTCCCGTGTGTTAATGCGTGGTGCCCAATTTAACCTCTTGGTGGAAGATTTCTTCCAAATGGAGTTTAAATTCCCAGGTTGTGGACTCTGGACAACTGATGTAGACTAACCAGTATCTTGGTGAATTGAGTCAAGATCTTCTCCATTCTCTCCTTCAGACACCAATGACTTTTTGCCTTGCACTTTGGCAACTGTAAGCACTGGGTTCTGAGAACATAATTTTATCTGGGATAATTGCAAATAGGGTCTGCAAATTGGCTTGCTTCCTAAATTTGGTAGCTGTAAAGCCAATGTTATGATATTCTTACCTTTCTTTGAACACACTGGAATTGTTAAAGGCAGAGTGTATGAGAGGCTGGAAGTTCAACTTCTCTGGTCCAGAATGAATTACACCTTTCCAGAGATCAGCCCCGTCTACTGCTGCTGAGCAACACTCACTCCACCCAAGCATCGAGGGATGTCTAGAGATACTGCACATAATCAGAGCAAAATCTGGTCAAAATCAGACATGATGGGGGAGGAGGGATATTAAACCTCAATTTCTTTGGGTTTTTAATTCACCAGGGTGGAAGCTTTTGGATATTATATCCTTTGGACTGTAGCTTAAGAATTTTGGATTTTGATTGATTGATTGATTGATTTGTTGTGTTGGAATAGTTCCGATTCTTTTTTAAATTTTTAAATATTTATTTTTTAATTTAAATTCTAGTTAGTTAACATATTGGTACAATACTGGTTTCTTGAGTAGAACTCAGTGATCACCCCCAGTGCTCATCACAACACGTGCCCTCTTTAATGCCCATCACCCATCTAGGGCATCCCTTAGCCTCTTCCTTCCATCAAGCCTCAGTGTGTTCTCTATAATTAAAGTCTCTTATGGTTTATTTCCCTCTCTCTTTTTGCCCCCTTCCCATATGTTCATCTGTTTTCTTTCTTAAATTCCACATATGAGTGAGATCATATGGTATTTGTCTTTCTCTGACTTATTTCGCTTAGCATAATACGCTCTAGCTCCATCCACGTTGTTGCAAATGGTAAGATTTCATTTTTTTTTAAGATTTTATTTATTAGACAGTGAGAGAGATAGCAAGAGAGGGAACACAAGCAGGGAGAGTGGGAGAGGGAGAAGCAGACTCCCCGTGGAGCAGGGAGCCGGATGCGGGGCTCGATCCCAGGACGCTGGGATCATGACCTGAGCTGAAGGTAGATGCTTAATGACTGAGCCATCCAGGCACCCAAGATTTCATTCTTTTTGATGGCTGCATAATATTCCATTGTGTGTGTGTATACACACACACACACACACACACACACACACACACACACACCACATCTTCTTTATCCATTCATCAGTCAATGGACATTTGGGCTTTTTCCATAATTTGGCTATTGTTGACAATGCTGCTATAAACACTGGGGTGCATGTGCCCCTTCGAATCTGTATTTTTGTATCCTTTGGGTAAATACCTAGTAGTGCAATTGCTGGATTACAGAGTAGTTCTGTTTTTAACTTTTGAGGAATCAGATTTTGATCTCTTTAAAATTTAATCTTCAAATTTCAATTTCTCAGGAGGAAATTCATAATGGGAAAAGGTTTTCATTCAAATGTGAAGTAACTTTATATTATTGAAATTTTATTATTAATTTAAATAATAAAGGATTTGATATAAACAGTTATTGGATTATCTAAATACCATGAAGAACCTCTGACAATATGGCTGGATGTAATTAGGTTGGAAAATAGAATAGGGAGCGTTTAGCCTTGATTACAGATTGGCCCAAAGAAAGAAATTAATGTATTTGCACTATTCCAGACCATATTAAAAGATGCAAAGCTTGCTAATTAATTTTATAAAGCTAGCATAATCTTAATATCAAAGTCTGATATTAAGATAACAGATACAAATATACAGTGGTCCTTTATCCAGGGGGATATGTTCTGAGACCCCCAGTGGATGCCTGAAACTGGATAGTACTTAACCCTATATATACTATGTTTTTTCCTACACATACGTACCTATGGTAAAGTTTAATTTATAAATTAGGTGCAGTCAGAGATTAACAACAACAATAATAAAATAGAGCAATTATAACAATGTACTGTAATAAAAGTTATGTGAATGTGGTCTCTCAAGTTATCTTAATTCTACTGTACTCATGCATCCTTCTAATTGTGATGATATGAGATGATGAAATGTCTAGGTGACGAGACGAGGTTCGGTGAGTGATATAGGCATGTGATATAGCGTTAGGCTGCTGTCAATCTTCTTTTTTTTTTAAGACTTTATTTGTCAGAAAGAGAGAGAGAGCACAAGCCGGGGCGGGGGGCAGCAGGCAGAGGGAGAAGCTGGCTGCCCTCTGAGCAGGGAGCCCGATATGGGACTCGATCCCAGGACCTGGGATCATAACCTGAGCCGAAGGTAGATGCCTAACTGACTCAGCCACCCAGATGCCGCTCAGAATGAGGGTCATCTACTTCTGGACCATGGTTGACCATGGGTAACTGAAACAGTGGACAGTGAAACCATGAATAAGGGGGACTACTATACAGCTAGTTCATGTCATTCATGAGAGTTATGTTCCATACAATTGCCACAGACCCTGAATTAGTGAACACTGACCCATCGCTCTTAGTTAGGGCAAATACACAGTTAGGTTCCTGTAAGCCTCCGGGCATAATATTTTCATCAACCAATTAATGCATAACCTTGTTTTATGTGTGTTTCTGTTTAGAGACACCTTGTTTATTATATATTGTTCTTTATTAACACTGAACACATGGCCAACCCATGCCTACAAGTCATGCCTGAATGAAGCTTTCCTAAGACACATATTTTCTCCCAAAGGCACATCACAGTCTTTTTACACATAGGCATCCCGGACAATACTTCAGCACTATGGTTATGGGCCATTTTAAACATTGAAATCACCAACAAAAAGCACAAAAGTGCAAAAAACATAGCCACCACCACAAACTGGACACTTGTTTACAGTATGAAAATTGAAATGAGTTTGAGAACTTCTCAAACTCAACATCCAAAAAACAAATAAGTCAAAAAATGAGCAGAAGACATGAACAGACACTTCCTGAAGAAGACATACAAATGGCTAACAGACACATGAAAAAATGTTCATCATCATTAGCCATCAGGGAAATTCAAATCAAAACCATATTGAGATACCATCTTACACCAGTTAGAATGACAAAAATTGACAAGGCAAGAAACAACAAATGTTGGAGAGGTTGTGGAGAAAGGGGAACCCTCTTACACTGTTGGTGGGAATGCAAGTTGGTACAGCCACTTTGGAAAACAGTGTGGAGATTCCTCAAAAAATTAAAAATAGAACTACCCTATGACCCAGCAATTGCACTACTGGGTATTTACCCCAAAGACACAGATGTAGTGAAAAAAGGGCCATAAGCACCCCAGTGTTCGTAGCAGCAATGTCCACAATAGCCAAGCTGTGGAAGGAGCTGAGATGCCTTTCAACAGATGGATGGATAAAGAAGATGTGGTCCATATATACAATGGAATACTACTCAGCCATCGGAAAGGATGAATACCCAACTTTTGCATCAACATGGATGGGACTGGAAGGGATTATGCTGAGTGAAATAAGTCAAGCAGAGAAAGACAATTATCATATGGTTTCACTTATTTGTGGCACATAAGGAATAGCAGGGAGGACATTAGGAGAAGGAAGGGAAAAATGAAGGGGGGGAAATCGGAGGGGAGATGATCCATGAGAGACTATGGACTCCGAGAAACAGACTGAGGGTTTTAGAGGGGAGGGGGGTGGGGGATGGGTTAGCCTGGTGATGCGTTTCCGCCAGGATACAGAATCTGTGAATACTGAGCTTTGCCTGCATGGCAAAACTGCATTCATAGTAGCAACACAGTTCTAACTGTGGACTAAGAACCCAAATGAAGACAACTGTAAGAGACTATTAAAGGGCATTAGACAATGATATACCCTGAGTAGATGGCTAGACCCACTATATTTCTGGATGGGAAGACTTAATCATATAAGATGTAGTCAAAATTACATTGGGTAGTTTTATTTATTTATTTATTTATATTATTATTATTATTAATTTTTTGAGAGAGAGAGAGAGGGCGCATGAGTGGGGGGGCATTGTGAAGGGACAGAAGGAGAGGGAAAGAGAGAAACTTAAGCAGACTCCATGCCCAGGGCGTAGCCTGATGCAGGGCTTGATTTCATGACCCTGAGATCATGACCTGAGCCAAAATCGAGAGTCAGACGCTTAACTGAATGAGGCACCCAGGCACCAATTTTTTTTTAAGACAAAGCATTATAAAGTTTTTGTGTAAAAATAGATATGTAAGAGTTGCCCAAAATGTTTTTAGAAAAAATAGAGAATATAAAATTTACTATGAAAATATTGTTAAGAAAACTGTGTAGCACAGGCATAGTGGTAAAAAAAAAGAGAGAGAGAGAGAGAGAGAGAACTTAGAAATAGATCCACAGCACTGTCCTAAATGAGCACATGCCATTTCTGTTCATCAGAGGATAGGGTGATATTTTATAGCTGGCGTTGTCATGACTCTCTTTACATACTGAAAGAAAAGACTGAGACCCGAACCTCACATGATATACCCAAAAATGCATTTCAAATGGATGAGCTATAGTTCTTGATCTTTTCAGCTGTAGAAATTTTAAAGAAAATTCAAGACGCGGGTTTTATCACCGTGGGTGGCATCGGCCTTTAGGAAACCGAGAATCCATAAAGAGTTGACTACCTAAAACTTAAAAATCTCTGTGTGTGAAAGGACAAGATTAAGAACAAAGTTAAAAGACAAACAAGTCTGGGAAAAAGCATTATTAACCCATGTGAAAGACCAAGTGTTAATGTAATTCAGCTTCTACCAATTCATAAGAAAAGGAACGTACTATGACAAAGGGTGTGTGAACATTCTCAGGAGAGAAGAGGCCCCCCCCCCACCCCGAGTGACCAATCAACATACACAGATATGCTCAGCGTGAAACAGAGAAGTGCCAACAGAAATAACAATAAGATCATCTTCCCCCCATAGAGTTTGGGGGGAAGGTGGGAAAGCACTGGGCTCAAAAACTGTGGGGAAATAGGCATTTGTATCTACTTCTATTGGAAATAAGACTTGTTAGCATAATTTTTGGAAAACGATACACCAATATTTATTAAATGCCCGATGTCCGTGCCTGTAAATACTCAACCCATCAACAGTATGTGTAGGAACCCATCCTCCAGAAATCAAAGCACCATTTTAATATATATTCACATATATTCATCTTATTCATCTACTGCAGCATTGTTTATAACAGGAAAAAAATGGAAACATTCAGAGTGTCTACCAAATACGAGTGTAGCCAGATCATGGGACAGTCCGCATCTGTGAAAAAGGATGCAATAGACTTTCTTTTCATGCGGTGGCTTTTTCCCAAGATGGTATCTTTAAGACCCTGTGAGATCTTGCTCTGAGTTTCTCTAGAAATTCTCTAGGCTTTGCAGCTCTGGCTGAGCTTCAGGTAAGATAGTGTTACGGAAAAATTGTGTTTGTGATCTTGCATTTAGTAGCAAAACAGGTGTCCCTCTCTGGGGCCACCCACACCATCCTGCTTATGTGCTTAACAGGTTCACAACTTTCTCCCATCTCCCCCTGAGAGGCAGAGGAAATCGCATCATCCTTCTACCAAACTGTTTCGGGTTTCACTGGCCCGGTGTGCATTGCCCCAGACCCTTAGAAATATGACCCCTTGGATGGAACCACATTAAAAAAGTTTTTTTAAAAATGATTTCAGAAAACCCTGGGGAAGGGGGTAGGTGGGGATAAAAAACACAATATGGGTTTTTCAATAACATCTTGAACTTATAACTCTGGAATATTGTCTTTGAGCCATTAATGAAACCCACATTGCACCAGGGGCCTTGATGTTGCACACGGTGGGGGCGGGCCACTGCATTCACTGTCCTTTGGCTCTGCACTCCTCATTACGTCCATGTTCCTTTTTGTTCTCGAAGATAACTTCTGGGGTGCCCGTGGCCTCTGTGACATTTCTCCTGGGAAGAACTGGCTTAGAAATTCAAGCAATGCTTGACTCTATGTTCCATGCCTGACATTACCACCTGCTCAGCCTGAATAACTTTGCAGGGGGAGGGGGGGCCTCTGGCCTGCTCTCCTCAGTTTGGGTTGATGAGAATTCCCCTCAGAGCCTAAACCTTTAAAATCTGCCCAGAAGAACAGCAGCAGTCCTACAAATTAGTAGAGGTGCACAGGGCCTGAAGGAAATTGGAAATCTTAGAAATTACATTATTTCTAGACTGGTAGAAACTTTAGAGGGGTGTGTGTGTGTGTGTGTGTGTGTGTGTGTGTGTGTGTGTGTGTGTTTAAATCCACCCCCATTTACAGACTGAAAGGAAATAGGATTTCAAGAAAAGAAGACTTCAAGCTTCAGATAGTTGCTCCGGACCTGGGTGTCCCTCAGCCAGTGCTTCTTGGAGTGTGGTCTGTGGACAAGTTGCTCCAAATCTCCCAGGAGCTTGTTAAAAATGCAGATTTCAGGCGCCTGGGGGGCTCAGATGGTTAAGCATCTGCCTTCAGCTCAGGTCATGATCCCAGGGTCCCGGGGTCGAGTCCCGCATCGGGCTCTTGCTCAGCGGGGAGCCTGCTTCCCCTCTCGCATCTCTCCTCCCCTCTGCTCATGCTCTCTCTGTCAAATAAATAAATAAAATCTTTAAAAAAATGCAGATTTCACAGAGATTCCAATTCAACAGGTCTGAAAGTAGACCCGGAAATCTGGATTTTAAAGTCCTCCCGGCGATGTGTACATTCTCTATGATGTAAGAACCAGTGGCTAGGCTCAGTCCACCTACCTGGGGGCAGTCCTTCTCTGCTGAGAAGGCAGGCTGGCAGGTGCACCTGAAATGGTGAGACAGCTACGATTTAGAAATTGAGCCTATAAGCGCCCCAAGACATTCCCACTGAAAGACGAGAGTTTGTCCTTCCTGATCATTGAAAGGATGATGACTTCTAATACTGCTAATATAGTATGTTAATATTTTATAACTTCTGATACTGCTAATTAAAGCTGACACTTTGTCTTGTTTCTGTGTTGACAAAAGCAAATCAGTGATTCTGGCCATCTGGAGAGTTATTGGTGCTCCTTGGGCTGAGGTGATTTGATCCTTCATACTTACGTGCTTCCTTTGGCTTATGGAAGGTGCCAGATGCTGGCATCTGGCAAAGCTGGGAAAGAAGAGGCAAGAATGGCTGATGTTCTTTGGGCGGGGCTGTAGGTCTTCTCTTCTGAACCTAGTGGAAACTGTGCACCTCCTCCATAGAAACACGTACCCACACAGACCTGTGCAGAAATTCCTGAAAATACATGGACTCTATGAACTCAAACACCCCCACTAGAGACAGAAAATCTTTTCTACTTTAATTGACTCCAAGAACTCCCTACAGCTATATTCTGGGGGATCTGGAATTTAAAGTATCTAATTTTTCAAGAAAACACTGGAGAACAGCAAATTCTGTAAGATGCTGGTTATTAATAAAGTTGGGTGATGGTTGTAGCAAGGTGCATTAATATACTTTCTTTTGGGTATGAAATTTTCTGTAGCAGAAAATGGAAATATTTAAATATCAAATTCTCTTCTATTCATTTACATTTGGTGTCTCTGTTATCGAGGGAATCTGGGTTGCCAACTGAATACCGATGAGGACCAATGAAGTCACATTGATAAAAAAACAATCCCCAAATTTTGCAGCTGTAAAAAAGTCCCTTATTATACACCAAATGTCAGGCTTTCTCTTGTAATTTATAATCTGTTCTACTTTCCGTGGGGACTCATATCAATGTCAGCTCTTGCCACAGACTGCTGCATAACACACCCTCCCAAAACGTGGTGGCATAAAAAAAAATAAACTTTTATTTGGGCTCACATGTCTGGTGGGGCAGGCCAGCTTCAAACTACAGGCTGACTGGGGGAGCTCTGATGATCTCAGCATGTTCAGGCGTGTGTTAAGTGCTTCTCATTTTCCTGGGCTTGTTGAGCTCCCCAGGGCATGCTCTTCTCACGAGAGAGGCTCAAAAGGGCAAGGCCCTGCTTGCATCATGTTGCTAATATCCTGTTGGACAAAGCAAGTCACCCAGTGAAGCCCAAAGTCAAGGGGAGGAGGAGAACATTGCACCAGAGGGAAGAATTACCAAGTCCCATGGCACAGGGACCGGAGAGGGGGTGGTCAATAATCTCTTTACCATAGGGCCAGTCCATTGGTTTTTCCACCTCCAATAAAGAGAAAGGTTACTTTCCCTGAGTATTTAAAGTGAGCCAGCCCTCTGTTACAGGCTCGTCTCCCGACAGAGGGGCCCATGGGAAGCTGTCTCCCCAATCCAGATTTCCCTTGGCTTTGGTGAGACTATTTCTAACCCTCGCTCTCAAATCTCCTAAAATTATTATGTCAGGGACTGGATGGTTATACTATATAAAATCCCAAAGGCTGTCAAATTGAATCCAGACATCTAAGGGATAAATAAGTATATTAATAGGCTGGATTTATATTTATATTATTTATATTTATATGTGTGAAACCCCACCAGGTCTGTCAGGAAGCTGTATGAAGTTGGAACGGACCAGCTTACGTGTACCAAGAAGCCTGAAAGCTTAGCCTCTGTTAACAGACATTGTGAGAAGTCCGCTCTCCTCTGGTCATGTTGCTTTCAGTAGGGCCAGATAGGAAAAGGCCCCAGACCTTAAACCCGAATTAAGGTGAATTTATATATATAATTTTTTTTTTGCTTCTACAATCTTTCCCAGTTAATGAAAAGATTCTTAGTCACCAGGAAGCTAACCCCCTTCAGAAAACCCTCCTCAAAAAAAAAAAAAAAAAAAAAAAATCGTGATTTTCCTTAGGGGCCTTGCTGTTCAAGGATTCCTTATCTGATAACTTCTTACCTTTGAGTAAGGACAGGACAAGCCTCTGGGCTTAAAAGTGTAGAAACAACATTCTCTTCTAATGCAGAACAGAAGACTTGTTTGTCCCGTCCATTTAGGGAAAAACTGTGGTAGGCTGATGGTGAAAAATGGCCCCCGGTTCTCCACCTCCCCCTGGATCCACACCCTTTGTCCTGCGATTTAGAAGAATTTCCTCGCACCAAGAGGTGGAGCCTGTTTCTCCACCTTTCAAATCTGGGCCAACCATGTGATCTGTTTTGGCCAAGAGAATGCTCTCGAAGAATACCGTGCGGTTTATGAATCTAAGCCTAACGAGGCTTTGTGTGCTTCCGCTGTCCTTCGGAACCCTGCCCCGCGGCCACGGAGCGAGCCCTGCCTCTGCCCGCCCGGGGGGGGGGGGGGGGGTGGGTGGGTTGGGCGGAGAGGCGGGGGGGAGGAGACCGCCGGGGGGGCGGGGGCAGTAGTGGCTCCTCCCTGCTACCCCCCAGCTGCCCGGCCAGCAGACCCCAAGAACCTGGCCGAAATCAGCCGAGCCTGCCCAGGTTGGCAGAACTGCCCAGGGGAACCCATAGAACTCAGGAGCAAAATGCCCGTTATTCTATGACGCTGTGGCTTCGTGCACTGGAGGGATCTGGAAGCCGTGGTGGGGCTCGGTTAAGAAATGAGCCTGCGGAACCGAGGGAACCGTCTTCACTTCCTGGTGGCGTTGGGTGGCTGTGGGGACTAGCCTGCAAAGGAGGACAGCGGCGGAAAGGAAGTGAATTCGTTAGTTCGATCATGCCCCTCAACTGGCTAATAACGATACACTGCTGGAATAGCAGAGTATTTATTCCACGGCGGCCAATCTGCTGGTTTCCTGACAGGCTGCAGGTGCGAAGGGTGGTGGCGGGCGGGAGGACCGGCTAAACCCGAAGCCCGTGTGCAGAGTCCCTGTTCCGTCGCCAACAGGTGCGTCACGAGAGGCCAAGAGGGTTCTTTCCACTGACGCTCAGCACCTGGGAGCCTCTTCAGGGGAGCCACACCTTAGCATGGTCACGGAAGGTCACAAGTGCCTCCTTCTTTATGGGCACCGGTCTCCTATAAGGCGATGGGATCTGGCTTCTGAAATGACGGAAAGTGGCAAAAAGATCAGGTATTTTCTTCCACAAAGAATTATTCCAATTTCTCTAGCTTTTCTTGACAATGGAAGATACATGGGTCTGAACACCGAGACTGCCATTCTAGCAAGTCAGGCTTTTTCTGAGTGTCCTCCGTGGAGGGGGCAGGCTGCTATGGGGCAAGCCCACTGACACCCCCCCATCTCCAGTCCCTTCAGAGCAGCTAGGCGCATGCAAAATGCAGAACAGGGTCATCAGCCCCTCTTTTCACCTGCCACCTTCCCTCCCATAATGGCCTTCAAGAGAAACTGGAGAAGCCTACACTCCAGTGCCCTCAGCCCTCTACCCTCTGCTTGGGCTGCCTAACATAGTTTGGGAACAAGACATTTCTTATATGCTTAGGGCACTTCATGCTTTAAACGTGCTTTCGTATCTTAACTCATTTTATCTTAAACATCAAAATGATTCACTAGGATAACAAAGGTCTTTTCATACTCTACAGACTTGGGAAACTGAGACGCAGAATCTCAGGGGTGACCTCAGGAGTCTGGTGACTAACACCCAGCCCGATTCCTGTATGACCCACAGACAGACAGCTTGTACGTGCGATGTTGACTCAGATCCTAAACTTCTTCACTTGGCTCTACTGTTGGGAGATTCGGCAGATGACATCTCCCCAGAGCACCAGAATCTTCCCGTAGCGGCTCTTTTACTTAGCTAATTGGAAGCTTTCTGTTCGGAGGCCTTAAAGTGAGCGACAGCAGAGAGGGGGAAAAGTTTATTTCCATGCTGCTGCGTCTAATGACAAGTAATCAGTTCCACAGGTACCTTTTTCATTGACCTTTTTTCCACATGGTGCTCTCAGGAAATTCCATTACTATTGATCCCCTCCAGTTTTAATGCTGTAATGATGCTGTTTCCATTCACAAGGGAAATGATTATGTACACTCTGAGTTGTGAATACATATGTACATATTTATATACGTATCTTTGTTGCCCTAGCAAAGTTCTCCATGCAGTTAAAGTGGTTTGTGAATATCTTTCCTAAACCCCCTCCAGATGTGTCACCAGCATACTGTAAAGTCAGACTTTTCTTTTGTTTGTTGGTCGGTATTTGGTTTGAACGTGCCAGGCATTTTATATTACACAAAAGCGATGACTCTAGAAAAGGTTTGTTCTCCTCTTCTCTCCCCCCAACCCTCCCGCCCGCAAAGAACTCCTTTTCAACGTAAGAAGTCAAAAGCTTCCTGTGTTATTCTTTGGGTTTCTCCCTCCAACATTCAAACCTTCGTCTGGGCCAGAAGAAGAGTCGAGGAGGCTCCCTCCAGAGTGGCAGCCAGCTTTCAGAGTCTCCCCTTTCCAAGTGGAGAAATAAATTAAAGCTGACGCTTGGAGCGTGTGTACGCCCGCCGCCTTTAGATTTGTGCTCGCGAGAGTTTATTTATTTTTGCTCCGTTGCAAAAAGATTTATGAGCCCTAATTATGAATTCTGACACTCTTGCACTACCATGGATGCACTTAGGTTGCTTTTCACTTTCTGATGGCTTTCCAAATCTTTCCTTTTCAACTCTCAACCCTCAGGGGCAACAAGGGTCCCTTTTGAAAGAGGGTCTGGCCAGTGCCGCCGCCTACAATGGCTCTGTTTGCATGGCTGGAGTTTCATCAGGGCTCCGGGATTGATGGATGGGCAGTAACCTCGGCTGCTGCTTTATTTACTCTTTCTTGGCTCTTGTCTCTTCTAGAGAATTGAAGTCAATATATAAAAAATGTGTTTCTAAATAAAAGCCGGCAAGTGGAGTGTCGGCCTGGAAATAACCTTTTCAAGCCATTTCGGAAAAGCAAGAGTACTTCATTATTTGAAGTTTATTCTAAAAAGATAACAGTTGATGGCCGATTTGGCTGGGACTGTCGTGTTGGCCCGGCAAGTGAAAAACTGCATTGATTATGCAAAACAGGGAAACTGACATGAACTTTAGGGACAATTCATCCAAAGGGCCGTAGGATGAAGTGGGAGGAGCCTTTGGATTCTTCAGCTAATGCTCAGCTCCCGGCATTTCTCCAAAAGCAGGCAAGAAAAGAGGTCGATGGGATGGGCGGAGCAGTAGTTACAAGACCTGGAATCAGTCCAGGTCCCAAGTGTCCTGCGGGAAGTACAGGGGTTCACCCCGGAGGGAAGGGTATAATGAAGGGCTTGAACAGCATCTGAAAATCCAAGCATATTCTGGAACCTGGGCAGGATTCTTAGCTCTTCTTTTCCTGGCTCCCTCCCTTCGGCCCAGACTCCATCTACTACTTTTCTGGTGTGTGGACCTGATTCTTGGGGTGTGGGGTGGTAGTCAGGGTGGTGATGGACTGGGAACCTCACCTCTTATGCTGGAGAGCAGGCTTCCCAGGGGATGGCAGCAATGTGTCAGGTCACCTGAGACCTCTTGGGGGGGGCGGGGATTGGAAAATTTGTTCTTTCTTTTCCAGAAAATGGCGAGGGAGAAGCCAAATATCTTAATATCTTCTCTCAACTGCCTGGGCCAGCATCATTCAGTCTGGGCTCCTGGTTCCTGAAGGATTGCTCTGCCCAACTGGTTCCAAAGATCCCCCCAGATGAAGCAGTCGCCACGAAGAGCTGTTTTGAAGACCCTCTACTAACCACAGCTGCTGTGATTTTTCAACCCACGAACTAGGATATCCCTCATTTTCTTTTTTTTTTAAGATTTTATTTATTTATTCATGAGAGAGAGAGAGAGAGGCAGACGGAGAAGCAGGCTCCCAAGGAGCAGGGAGCCCGACATGGGACTCTATCCCAGGACCCTGGGAACATGACTTGAGCCGAAGGCAGACGCTTAACCATCTGAGCCACCCAGGCGCCCCTAGGATGTCCCTTGTTTTCATCACACGGGTCCCATAAAGCCCGATAGGCAAGAGTCAGCCATTTTTTTAAAGTGCCAATGAAATCATGCCCATGTCTTGCTCACTTAAACGTCTCCAGAAATTTCCCATGAGCTCAGGACAAAACTCGAACTTCTTGCCACGGCCCATGTGACCTGCCCCGTCTCCTGCCTGTCTCCCCAGACCCCACGGTGCTCCAGCCACATTGGTTTTCATTCTCTTCCACGGATGTGCCCAGCTTACGGTTATCTGAGGGACTAGGCACTGTGTGAAGTGTTCTATCCCCGAGATCTTCACCCGGCTTGCCACTTTCTGTCCCTTCTGTCTCTGCTCAAACATCGCCCCTCTGAAGCAATTCCGACAACTCCATCAGATAGCTTCTCCCCAGCTCCCCCCAAAGGACTGCATCCGGAAACATAGCACCTTTTTTACTTTCTTCACAGAATTTAACAGTATCTGAAGCCATCTTGTTTGCTTAACTGTTTCCTTCTATGTTGGCCTCCGTCATCTGCCCCCCCAGCCCCCAACTCTGAATTTAAATGCCATGAGAGCAAAGAAGCCTTCTTCTGCCCCATGCTACATGGTATCCCCAGTGCCTGTCATGGATCCTGTTTCATAGAAGGAGCGCAGTGAATGTTTGTTGAGTGAATGAATGAGTGAATGAATGAATGTGTCAGACACTGCTGGTGGTGGAGGATCAACAGTGAGTGAGAACTGACCCCCCACCTCCACGTGGCTTGCAGGCCAGTGGAGGAGACGAGAAATGGAATGGTGACCCACACGCTGTTCCACGGTAAGTGCCGGGGAAAGTCTCAGGGCCAAGGACAGACTTGAACAGGAGACTGGTCTAATGGAGGGAGGAATCCAGGGGGCTTCCCTGGGGAGGTGATAGAATCTAAAGCATGAGAAGAGTTTTCCACTTAATAATTTAGGGTTAATTTGGTAATTAGCCTGGCTCTCAGAAGATAACAGAGTGAGAGACAGGCTCTCACATGGGAGTGAGTGGCCACCCAGAAGAGCCTCTCCAAGACCAGTGGACTTCAGTTCACAAGTCTTTTTACACCTGAATCCACTGACTTTCCACCTTTTCTTCTTTCTCTTTCTCTCCTTTTTGTTCTTTGAAAAGTGTTAAACTCTCTTCACGAAATACACTGATTTTTTTCAACCTACATTTGCTTCCCCTCAACCCCCACCCCCCAGTTGTTTGTGATTCCAACCTAGGTGCTTTAAAATGTCTTTTCTTACACATTTTGATCTTTTCTGATGATTCCCTGCGTGTGTGATCGGCCTGGAGCTGCTCCTTCTTCCAGAGTCGGTCCCAGCACCGCGTGTCCCAGCTGTCCCTTGTCACTCAGGAGCAGCCTGGCCACAGGCTGGAGCACCGGGGCCACAGAATTTTCAAAAGGCTAACAAATCAGAACCCAGCCAGGCTCTGCCAGGCACCTTTTCGTTTCTCCTGAAATTCTGTGTGCGCTCTGAAGGAAATTTCTTCTGCAGCTTTCCCCCCTTTATATAAATCAGCTCCTGAAAATGGTGGTTGTTAGAGCCATTGGGAGCTCAGCAAGTTTCTCTGCCCCTTTTTCCCTTCCCCAGTGGAGCCTAGAGACTTAAGAGCCGCATGAGGTTTCAAAAACAAATGAACAAACTTCCTTCTCAGGGTGCTGCTATTGGGGGTGAGTCTCCTTTTCAGCTGTCTCCAGCTCCAAGTGAAGGAAGGAGGGAGGCGACCGAGTCCCGCCCTCCCTCGGCACAGATGACCTGCACAAGTCAAGGGCGGGCCTTCCCATCCTCAATCAGAGAGATTTCCATTATGGCCAGTTAGAAAATGCTGCTTCCCCAGACCAGCAGTTCAAGTTCAGCTGCTACATGGATGCATGAGTTCATCATGAACCACTGCCACCCTCCAGCTGGATGGAGGACAGAGCACTGGAGGGCTGTGTGCGTCTGAGAAAGGTGCCGTAAGCCATGTACCAGATGGTCCCAGGCACTCAGGACACCGAGTTCCCCATGTGCCTCTTAAATACAAAGAGCAAATGTCCCCTCTAGAGGCTTATGGGGATGCATGCTGAGCGCTAACTCCTCCACAGCCCAACGGAAAGATGATGATTGTTTAAAAGCCTGTGACCTTTGAACGATTAATTGAATATAAAGTTGATGTTAGTCTGAGAAACCACATTTTCAGGTAAAAGGGTCAGATCTTTGCAGGCAGTGGTCATTACAGACAAAAAAGATCCCACTTTGTGGGTTAGGGTGTTTGGAAATCAAGAAGAGAAAACATTCTGGGCTGAAAACTTTTCCTGAGATAATCTTGTGAGTAAAGATTGGTCCTTGCTTTAGGTAAAAGTTGGTATGGAAAGGAAAACCTATCCAGGGAAACAAAAAGCTTACAACAGGGTTTTGGAAGTGAGGTCTTTTTAGACCGATGGATGTAGTTTTGGAATTGGGTTTTGAAAACTGTTTTTTAACTCTCTGACCTGAAGTTGTGCTTGAAATTCTGCAGCGTGCTGAATCCTTTGGGTGTTTGTTCTATCAGGTCCTTAAAGAACTTGGTCTTTGTTTTATCAGGAGAGCTATTTGAGCTAAGAAGATAAGAATATTTTCGTTCTCTTCCAGTGTCTTCACACTGAGAGAACCCGAATTCAGTCGAAATGAAAGAAAACCATGGTGTTCATCCTGTAGGGGAAAGCTGGCTTATCTAACAACGTTAGTGGCTTCTCACTTTTGGGAAGGGCGCCGTTAGGCCACTTGGCTCTTAGGGAGGACCTACCTTAGCATCTGTTTCTGCTAAACAACAGAAATCTGAATAGGATTTTTGCTTTTATGAAGAAAGAGGAAAAGTGAAAATAGCAGCATCTCAAGTCCCGCCGATCTCCTTCCCCGGGAACTCCACTCTGCATCCCGGCACCAGGCCGTCACTGCTCTGAACTGTGTCCGTGAGCATCTGTGCTTTACCTCGATTTATTTTGTGCATCCCTTAATGAGCTGTGTCCTAAGGTATCAGTAAAGCCTAAAAGAGGTTATTTTGGGGGTGTGGGAACGCTCAAAAACTTTTCCATGTAAATGAATGGCAGTTTCTTCTTTGCTTTATGCCATTTCAACTTAGGAAGGGTTTCCGAGGAACATGCTCTATCTTCACGTGGCGGGGGGAAACCTGTATCTCACATCAAGAACTGAGAGCACAGGTAAATAGGAAGAAAGGGATGACATGTTCTTTCAACTCTTGGTTCAAGACGAAGTTGTATTCCTAGCCCTAGGAATAAGTCCTCCCTTCTTTGCTTCAGAAATTTATCAGCCTGGAAATCAGGTATCTCTTGAGCAGCTCAGTTGCCATTTTTAATGGATTTAAAAAATTCTGCTGAACTTCTCCCACATGCTAGATTCTTCACTATATGTTTCTTGTTAGATGGACTCAGTATGTTTTAGCTTTTGCTTGTTAAAGTTATTTACATGGCCTAAGGTCAAACGGTGTTGTTTCACATTTTGCTTGGTGGAAACATTGCTGGACTCCATTGTTTTTATAGGAAAAGATCAGTTTCAATGAGGTGGTAGAGAACTTCACTTCTAATGTGTCTGTTTAGCAATACATTCACCAGGCATTCAACTCTTCTGGAGAAGATATAAAGCAATGAGGTCTGTATCTGGAGTTTCAACGTGGTGGTTCCTGATCTGAGCGGGGCTGGTTCGCACGTTGTCAGGCTCACACACCAGCAAGGGAGAAGGTCAAGCATAACATTCTTTCCAACAGAGGCAATGGAGTGGTGGCTTTGCTCGCTCGAGAATTATGTAAGAAATTGAGATGTCTGGAGGTCATCGATGGTAACCGGAGGAGAAAATTGAACTGAACAGGCTGCTCCCACTTAGCGAGGTTCCTCTAGGAGATTATTTACAAGTCTTAGAGTCCAGCTCTGGTAGAGCTCAGTTGCAGAGAGTTAGAGAAAAGCTGTAAAATAAGCTTAAATCAGCCCATCCAACATTTGAAAGGGCAAGGGACGGGGGAAGGGGGAAGGAACAAAAAGGGGAGGGAAGAAAGAGGGCTCATTCCAAAATCCGCTTAATTTATTCCTTCCCTCTTTCTCTTTGTCTCCTTGGCTCTCATCTCTTTCACCACGAAGTCTGCAAGTAGAGCAAAAGGGGTGGGGGTGAGTCGCCAAAATGGTAGCCATCTCTGCTGTTCTGGTAGCAAAGCCTCTGGACTTAGGCGGCCATTTTCCCTTGGATCATGGATGTCCAAAAGTGACATTCTATTAGCTCAGCAGCACATGCAAAATAATAACCATAAACCCAAAAATGTGCTGTGGAATTTTCTCCAGCTCTCTTAACGAGCTTTGCAAAGCTCCTCTGTCAAGGAGAGCGGGGAATGTGTAATTTCAAACACATTTTTAATAGTTTCTCTTGGCTCTCTTCGAAGAAGAGGGAGGCATGCTGACGCGGCTGTAGGAGAGGCAGCAACTTTACAAGAGTAATGTTAAACAAATCACCCAGGTGCTAGTAGCACTTGGAAAGCATGGGGAGCTGCCTGTGAAGCTGGGGCTCATCAGGCAAGAGCTGTGCTGGAGTCTGATGGGTGGCTCTAGAAGTCAAACCAGTATGGCATATGGCAGGCACCTTCAGAGCGCTCTGTCCAATTCATGCTCAGGCGCTTCCACTTTCCGAAGTCTGTTTTTCCCTTGACACCCAAGCAAGATTTTGTAAAATAGACGAAAGTGGTAGAAAGAGTGGAAAATGGTAGCAGGTGCCAGACCACCAAGGAGCATCAGTTAGGATGCCCGGAGCTCTTGGTCCCTGGCTGTCGCAGCAGATAGATCCATGGGTAACTCAGTGTCTTAGACACATTGCTGAGAACCCTGAACTCCTGGAGATGGGGCAAAGGAAGTGTGTGACTCTTGGGCTTCTCTTGCTCAAGAACCCCAAAAAGACTTATCAGAAAGACGTGAAGAACTGACCAAAAAAAATCTTATGCTCAGGATAAAAACGGTCATAGGAAGAATTCTGTACCTTCCTGCCTCTCTCCATTTTCCCACCACTATTTATAAGTACCTGACCATAGATTCCTAACTGAAAATCAGAACTCATGGTAAGATAGTGGGTCAGAATATTTGAAATCGAGATAATTTTGAAAACAATCTGTGACTATGGTTATTGTAATATAGATTTCATTCAGGGAATCTACTGAAGTCATTATGCCTATCAAATTAGGAAATGCTAACTTGAAGAGAACATTTCCTATTTTTTATCCAATAATCGGTAAAGGCAAAGTTATTTCCTCATGGTCCGTTTCAATATAGCATCTGTTTTTAAGGGAGAGAGGAAATGGAGATTTACTGAATCAGGGGGGGTAAAAAGATACCAGGGGTCATCCGTTCCAAGCCCCTCATTTTACAGATGGCGAGACTAGAGATGACAAAATCGGGGGCTGAGAAACTCAGAGCCCCCCATTTCCAAGCTCGGTGTTATCTCTACCACTTTCTGCAGCCCCTTGTGTATCTGCTTTACGGGGGCCAGTTCTGACTGGAGGGGTTCCACTCCCGGCCATCCATCCTCCTATTTCTGTCTGCAATGGGGAGACAGTGAGCTTCTTCCTCGACTCCCAGACTTTTAGCAGCATTGCAGCTCGAGTGGGATCCCGAGGAAGGAAAATGCTGAGTGGGGTCTGGCCTTGGTACAAGTAGGCTAATCACGGTGAGTGGCTGGTAGGGGCTGTGAGAAAGACAGGAGCTCCCTGCAGTACCACTTTCCTCCCAGCCCCAAGCTTGCCCTCCCAGTCTCCTTTAGGTCATCTATTTCTTCCCTCACAAAAACATCTGGTTGTTTCCAAACTGAAATTTTTATGCATTTCAACTCATGTAGGAATGTCGAAAAGCTGTTCTGAAAAACACAGCTCTTCCCTGTGCCAAACCAGTTGGGCTGGAATGAACAACTGTTGTTATAAATCTCCACTCTGCCTCTTCAACAGCCCCAGAAGGTACAAAATAGAATGTTACATGAGACTGGCCAGACGGATCGAATAAGACCTGCCCAGAGGAGCCCTGTGTGTGAAGACCATGGAAACACCCCTTTCTCTCCTCTCTCCTCCGTCCTCTGACTCTCTCTTTCAGACAATTTCTGGAACTGTTGGCAAGAGGACAGCATGTCAGGGTTCTCTGTGTTCACAACAAATTCTTTTGTGTCCTTAAGTGGAAAAATATTTTATGACAGGGCAGAGCAGCTGCTTGTTCTATGAGTGATTCACAAAGAAAACTCAGCGACCTAATGATGTGTGTCCTTGCCAAGACCCAGACAGGGAAGGGGATAAAAAAAAAAAAATTTAAAAGAAAAAGTGGCTCAGAATCAAAAGGCTGAGAGGTACTTTGGAAGTCATTGAGGATGCGAGGCCACCTTTCCACTGAGAACTTCCCACCATGGGCTCTGGAGTTGCCTCATTGGCTGCCATTTATTTCACACCCGTTCCATAGAGGTCCTCTGTCCATGGGGTGACACACTTGTCCCCGAATCCCATGCACAAGACCTCCTGTCTACTTGGACCTTGTTTGCGTGATTTGCTCACTATTTCCCAGCAGTGTGTGTTCTCATCAAGATGGTCTGTTGCAGCTCTTGGTGCTCCATATAATTAAGGGCTAGAAATAAAGGGTCCTCGCGCTCCTAGAATCGGAGGGCGTAGACGGGATGGAAGACACCTAAGGAATCATGTAGCTCTATTTACCACACACTGCAGGATTTCTTTCTGCAAAGTATCTGTCCTCAGATGACTTTGACCAGGTCTTGCCCCCACAGGGAGCTCACTATCCCACAAGACAGTCATTGTTCAGGGGCTGTAATTGCTAGGAAGCACTTCGTTCTCTTGTTGAACAAGTCTGTCTCCCTGACACTCGGACTTCCTTCTGCAATACGTCCTCCTTCTTTTTGACAAATGGTCCTTTCAGTATTTGAAGAGAGCACTCACATTTCTCCAGCTTTCTTTTCCAAGCAACATATCCTATTTTTGCAGCCATTTCTCATGTTCTTCAGAACTGTGCTCATTTAGTCTTCCACCTCTGCTTGCCTTCTAGTTATTCTTAATTCTCTGATCTTTTTTCCATGTGAAATCATGCCAACTTGAGTCTCCTTCATTCTGTTCTTCTGTGATTTACTTTTGGAGACTAAATCTAAGACTTTTCCTTTTTCTCCCCTGTGTTAAGGTTCATGCCACCAATTTCAGCCAACATTCAAGATGGTTGATGGTGTGTTGAATCCTGAATCTGTTGTCTATGGTACTGGCTGTCTCTCTTGATTTGTTTTCACTTGCAACACTGAAATTGTCTTTCTTCTTAAAAGTCAACGATGAAAAAGTTAAAGCTCAGAAACAACTCTCTAGATGTTATCAGGCCATTACTCACTCTTCAGATTCAATTGTTCACCAATTTCAGGTCCAGCCAGCCTCGTTCTCATCCAGCCTGCATTTCATTGTCTTGTCTTTTCTCTCTTTTTTTAAGATTTTATTAATTTTTTGAGAGAGAGCACAAGCCGGAGGGGGGAAAGGGAGAGGGAGAGAAAGAAACTCAAGCCGACTCCATGCTGAGGAGGGAGCCCGTCTCAGGGCTCGATCTCACAACCCTGAGATCCTGACCTAAACCGAAACCAAGAGTCAGACGATTAACTGATGGCGCCACCCATATGCCCCTTCACCATATTTTCTATACAAATCTTGGTGGGTGTTTTGTCACATGTTTTGCTGAAACTGCATAGCATGTCCACTGCAGTTTCCTCCTGTATCAGCCCAGAGATGCTGTCAAGAAAATGGAACTAAATCTAGTACAGGAACCTATCCCATCAATGCCATAGAAGCTTTTGCTTCTAAATACCCTTCTGGTGAAACTGTTTGGTTGGCTACCTTTGCTGCTGCCCTCCGCCTTGAATTCCCTTTGGGGACCCCTTTCTTCTGCATTCAGAGCACCAATATGCCTTCTGTGGACCATCATAGAATTCATCTGACCCATCTCCTAAATCCACGGGAGGTTGCCTTCCAGGATAACATCTGCGTTTCAAGGGCAGCCCTCTGTGCCTCAACCCAAGAGAGCAAAAGGAAAATTTGTGGCGACACCCATGGCTGGTGTGCTCACACCTGGAGTCTGCTGACTCTGTAAAGCTGGCCTTCTCTTTGCAATCTCTTTGTGCCTCTGGCAATTCTCCCCGTGCAACCAGACCTCGCGCCCCAACATGGCCAACAGGCACACTGGTCACAAAATGGGAATCTTTGATGAGGCTCAAGACAGGCTTCTTTTAGCCAGTACTGAAAATGGCTTCAAGGGATTTTTTTTTTTTTTTCCCTTCTCAGTTCTTTTCTAAACCGTGCTAAGCCAAGCTAGGCCAGTTGGGGTTTTAAAAATCTCCCCCTCTTTTTTTTCCTTATCTCTTTTTCCAGCACTCTTTTTCATTAGCAACAAGCAGAGGGCTCGTTTATTCATTCATTCAATCAAAGAGTCATTAAGCACCTACTATGTGCCAATCTGAGTTAGGCACTGGGGATTCAGAGGGGAGCCATGCACAACGAACCCTGTCCGCGGGGAGTTGCCAGTACAACTAGGAAGCAACTGTGTGAGATGGGGTTATGGGAGGGCTAGGGCCACCTCTTCGTCTAGAGGTCAGGGCAATGATGTGGATCATAACAGGGCGGTGGTGACCTGAGTGAGTGCACCTCAAAGCCCAAGACAAGACGGCTGCCCCTGGGAACCATGCCCAGAGTTATGTCCCTTAAAACTCCTCCGAATTTCCCCAAACTTGAGGGTCCTATCTCTATTTTGGGAAAGGGATCTAATCTGATCTCATTCCATAGCTCATCTCAACTTAAACCCTGGGGCTGTACAGGATATTTACTTACCTGTGGGTGATTTATCTTTGTAGGAGAACTGCCTGGAAAGCATCTTTCTCATTGCTGGAATTTCCAATTTCCCCTCTTCCCACCCCTGAGTCTCCCCTTCCTCTTCAAAACACGAGCTATGCCTACAAGTGCCCCAAAGTTCCCTGTTAGAATTCCTGGTTATTCTACCCCGAGGGCTTTGGATCTGAGAAACTAGGGCCGGAAAATGTGTTTTTGACCACCATAAGCAAAGCTCCGTTTCCATGGCCCAGCAGGATGGCTGGAGTGACTGCCTTCCAGCCCTGTTTTCTGCGGGCGGCGAGGAGTCCTGGTCTGGCTGGCCTCCTGGCGCATGGACCTCTGGGACCTGCAGAACCTGTACAGCCAAGAAGAAAGGGAGGTGAAAGGCAGTATTACGAGCAGCGTTTTCCCAGCCTTGTCTGTCTTGGGCAGGGGTGACTGCACTCCTGAGGACTAGCCTCCGCCTTGTCCTGCCCCTGCCTCCGTCCCTTCCTCCCCCTGCACAAGGTGCATCTTGCTGGCTGTGGCCGCACAGCCCCTTTGTCTTCCTGCCGGGTGTCCCTTCATCCCCCCCCCCCCCCCCCGTCCCAGGCCATGCCAGGGCTCCTTCCCTCCAGAAGCCCCTGGAATGGGAGTCAGAGGCTTTGCACAGCAACTCGGGGCTGGAGCGCCATGGACCGCATCTGCAAACGTGGAAAATTTCCCTGTTGCATTCTCCCTAAACATTTGACAAGAATTAAAACTTCCCCCCCCGGGGGGGGGGGACCCGATTTCACATATTGAAACCAAACTTTTTTCCTTCTTAAAGGCTCTCTCTCTCAGCCCTGGATTCAAAAGGAATGATTTCCTTGGAAAGAAAGCCGCTGGTGCTCACGGGGCCGTGGTCAACACCGCCTGCCCGGGATGCCCGGTTTAAATTAGGGCGCCGAGGCCGGCAGGCACGTTCACTGTCGTTCTGAATGGGTTTCAGGGCTGTCACAACTCATATCCTACCGGGGGCCAAACCTGTTTTCCCTGGAAAAATAATAAAATGTGGAGCCGGTTTCTTTTAAAATGGCTTCTGTTTCACAATTCAAGTTGAGTTTTCTGTCAGGAAATGATTAGCCATTAGGCCTTTTAGGTGGAAGAAGGGGGGGTGCGGAGAAGGCAGAATTTAAGGGGTCTGCTCTGTCCCCGGCCCTGAGTCAGGCTGGCCTGGGCCCAGCGGGGTCGGCAGGTCCTCGACGTGTTCCTCTGAGTCTGACAGCATGGAATAATCGAGGCATGGCAGAACCTCCGCTCAGGACAAAGAAGGCGCTATTCTGTTACTCCTCTGTCTGTGGTGGGGTCATTTCTGCAGCACTGGGCCGGGCTCCTTCCAAAAGGGACAGGGGCCAGCATAACGAGGCGGAACATACATCTGTCCTGAAGCCAAGCAACCACTGGATGTCAGCAGCGGTGTCACTTCAGGACCAGGGGGATGGGCCCGTCAAAGTCCCAGGCAGCCCTAGACGAGTGTCAAGTGTCGGCTGCCAGGAAAGCAAAATGGAAATAGGGGGCATGGGGCTGGGGGGTGGGGCGGGTAGCCTGGAGAGGGGGCACATCCATAAATATGCATGTCTGGGCTGTGTGGGGAGCAAATTGAATGTTAACGTTCGTACCCAGGGCACACTGGAGCATATTTGTGAGCATCCCCCAGAAAGGGTGGGGAGCTCAAATACACATTTGGAATTTTCATTGGAAACACATGCACAATTAACAAAAACGAAAGCCTATCTTAGAAAACGTGAACTTGCACCTAGGCAATTAGCAAGCTGGTTCATTTTGATTTGCTCCGATGTGGGGCTCACATCACCAACCCCTAATGCTGTGGCAAGGGTGGAAGTCTAGGAGGTTTTCAGATATGCTGAGGCCTGTGGAAGGCTGTCCGGATTCACGCGGTGGCTGGAGGGCAGGATGGAGGCTGGGCTTTTTATATTTAACACCCTGTGATTCCCAAGTCGTTCAGTTTGGAAAAGGGATTTGGAGAGAAAGTATTCATTGTATTTGTAAACTTTTTATGAATCACCTACAGAGAAGCGTGTCTCCCAGCTCAGTGAGTTTTCTCAAACTGAACACATCTGTGTAACCAGCACCCAGCTTGCAGGACAGCCCCCCAAGGGCCCCCCTCAGCTCCCTTCCAGGCCCTGCCGTCTCCCTCTTAGTCATCATAGTTTAAATTACTCATTTCCTGTCAGCCCCTAAGATGATGATGATTTATCTTGTGCCCGAACTTCAGGGCCGAGCACGCCCAGGCCAGGGGCAGGCCATGTACCCCAGAGCCCTCCTCAGGCTTCCGCAGCGGTACCTCCACTTCCCTCTGACTCCCCAGTATTACCCAGAGTCTGGCTCAAATATCATCTCCCTCAGATCTCTCCAGATTTCTACCTCCTCGATTCCAGCGGCTCTGGGAGTTTGTCAACGCACTCAGCTTAGATACTAAGTCCACTGGGGCCTCGGTACGGGTGCCACAGACTGGGTGGCTTGTAAACAACAGAAATTTATTTCCCACAGTTCTGGAAGCTGGGAAGTCTGGGATCAAGGTGCCGGCGGATCTGGTGTCCAGTGAGGCCCTGACTTCTGGTCTCCCTGTTTCCTCAAGTGGAGGAAGGAATGAAAGAGGTCTCTATTACAAGGGCACTAATCCCGTTCATGAGGGTCCCACTCTCATGACCTGATCACTTCCCAAAGGCCCAGCCACCTAATACCATCACCTTGGGGGGTTAGGATTTTAACATATGAATTTGGGGAGGATACAAACGTTCACTTCCAACCAAACGCATCGAGAGCCAACCGGTACCAGGATCTCTGCTCTTGAAGAGCTTAGGAACCTGTGTGGGGGGAAGAAAGACAAGTAACCAATAGGGTGTGGTCACTGCTAAGGCCATAGTTAGCACAGGGGGAGGAAGGGGACCCAAACGGGAGCATTTAGCTTGGTCTTAAGAGGTCAAGGAAGGCTTCCTAGAAGAAGAGGAGCCTAAGCAGGGACCTGGAGGACCAGCTCGGAGCCATCCACGTGAAGGAGCAGGTGGTAAGGAGAATGGAGCTCAAAGCAGCGAGAATAGCATGTGCAAAAATGGGAGAAAGGCGAGAGGTGAGATGGGAGGGATGAGCTGGGATCGGTGACCTTCTGTCTCAGTTTGCCCTGGGCTAATCTCCACCTACATGTGTTGCCCCAGCATAAAGACCACTCCCCGCCCCTCCTTCACTCGTAGTGATTGGCTTGGACACAAAAGTGATACGGTCACCCATTCAAGCCACATCAAAGAATCCAAATTCCATCCTGAAGAACCCAGGGAGCCAGCAAAGGCCTTTGAGGAGGGCAGAAACCTGATCCCATCTGCAGTTTAGAAATACTACTTTGGTGGCAGTAAAAGAATGTTTTGAGGAAAAGAATACCAGAAGCAAGAGATATTTTAGATTACTGCTTTAATCCAAGGTAGGGATGATGGTGGCCAGGGTTAAGAGATTGATGGTGATGGTGGATGAATCCATGATATATGAGAAGTACAGAGAGGGAGGAATCACAAGGGCTTGGTAGTTTTATTTACTCTATGTTCATTAGTCATTTATATGCTGCCTTTGGAGATTTAAAACTGGATTCTGTTGGCAGCCTGGCGCTTGGGTTCCAGGAACACAAAACCCTTTGGAAAAGCTGGAAGAAGAGAATGACCAGCCCAGCGTGGTGTTTTCCCTCTCTGGAATGCAGAGCTTTCTTTTGCTGAGCCGGGTCCCAGCAGTGGCCTGGGGTGTAGCCAAGGTCAGGGCCGGGGCAGGGTGGTGCTGGTTCGGGGTGGTACAGACAGCTTGGTAGCAATGGGGTTCTCTGCAAAGACTTCACCCTTTGACTGGGAGGCGGGTTCACATCCTGTAGGGTTGAGGAATGTTACAGGCTTGTGAATTACATTTTAAAAAATATTTTATCAACACCTCTAGCATAGAACAAACTCCAGTCAGTGCCACATGTGTTTTCCATGTGTGTTGCGACTGTAGGAAGTAACCAAACAACTCTGTATTGAACTTGTCAGAATATAATCAAAAATTCCGCTAATTACTTCAGCATGAAGCCTACCGAGTGCTCTCCCTTAATCATCAGAAGCAGGTCCTATTAGCGAGCACCGCGGCTCAATAACACCACTTTATTGTGTGTCTTGGACAACTGCAAAAGCTTATCTTTCACTGTAAGGTTTTCTCATTTTTGGAACCTCCGTCCCCATAACAGTCATCATTACTAACTACATCAAGAGTGTAGTTCTGGGAAAAGTACTGTGCAAAGAAATTCCTGAAATGGGAATGAACATTCATGTTGACGTGGTGGTTTTGCCAGAAAGTTAAACTCCAGCAAATGAATTGATTTTTCTAGGCGGCTGGCTTCATTGCCCGAGAGCAGCAAACAAAACTGCCGTGTGTACATGCTGGTTAGCACGTTTGTTTTATCTCTGAGAAGCCAGTAATAACCACAGAACAAAGTTAAAGGAGCTCTGAGCCCAGGCAGAAGAATTAAGAGGTTTATAACATTTACAAAGAAAAACATTGTTTCTCTTTAATCTTTCTTGTTCATTTCAGCTCCCTTTAAGCATCTGCCAGGTCTGAGGCTAGAAAGGAAGAGAAAGAGAAAGAGAGGCAAGTGAAAGCAGGGAAAAAGAAAGAGTAAGTTCTCAAATAGAGAGAATGCATAATTATGTCTACGGATAGGAGAGCCTTAGTGCAGAGTCTGTAAATGTTTATATTTGGTTTTTAAATGAAATATGGTAAGCTCCATTTACTATTCAGAAATCCAAATTTATAAAACAGATTTTTTTTGTTACTGTTGTTAGCGGGAAGAGGAGGTGGAAATGGGCTGGGATAGGAGTTTTTCACATTGCATAAAAATTCTTTACTTTGCAAAATGATTCACTGAATGCTTCCTTTAAATAACAACTCTGCTGGTGCATTTAATTTACCAAAAAAAATCAATTTTAAACAGAACTTTAGGAATAAAGTCTGTGTTATGCGGTGAAAATGCAGTAGGCATTTAAAAATAAAAACAGACTGGGGTGAATATTAAAATAAATTTGCATTCTTTGAATAAACTCTTACTAGGCAAGTATCGGGATGTGGCTTAAGAGCATGATGGGAGGGTCAAGGTGGAGGGGGAGCAGAGAAGGTTGAGGGAGTAAATTAGGTAGGATTAGGAGAGGGAAGATGGATTTATATTTAAAAAGTGGACATGAAATCATATAAGGAATGAGTTTTAATAGGAGACCTTGCTTCAGTAATTGTAAACAAGTGTATTTCTAGTTCAAGACGCAGATAAGCTTTCCTGCATTTAAGCACGCAGGTGATTTCCCCTCCCCCTCCAAATTCCCATTGAAATAAGCAAATAAATACACAACCAAGAAATCTGCATCGGTGTTTACCTGGTTTCTACAAGAGCAGGTAAGACAGACAAGAGCAGTGATGGGAGGGGCAGTGGACCCTAATATTTTAGGTTGCGACTCCTGGGAAGGTGGATAGAAGTGACTTGAAAGGTCATATACATAATGTAAAAAAACTAATTTAAATATTAGTAATTCGGGGGCACCTGGGTGGTTCAGTCAGTTAAGCGTCTGCCTTCGGTTCAGGTCATGATCCCAGGGTCCTGGGATCGAGTCCCGCATCGGGCTCCCTGCTCCGCGGGAAGTCTGCTTCTCCCTCTGCCTCTGCCACTCCCCCCGCCCTGCTCGTGCTCTCTCTCTCTCTCTCTCAAATAAATAAAAAAATCGTAAAAAATTATTAGTAATTTGGGTCTAAAAGTTTGCATTATGTCAACAATAATGTGGAGCTGGGGGATATGAAGTAATAGTCTGTTTCGAGTCTTGTTTTCCATGAAGGACAGCAAAGACTTCTTGCCTCTTTGTGATCAAGAATTTAGGTTCAAATATTAAAAGGCAACGTCCTATAAAAGAAACAGGAATATAGAGAGATAAAAACGTTATAGCATAAGTCATGCCAAAAGGAAAAGAGAAGTCTTCATAATATATTATGAATATACATATAATATAATATGAATATGTACTATATATATCCGTATATATATAATAATATAGAGAGACAATTTGGGGGAAAGACAGAAACTTAAAATCATATGCAAATACTTTGATGCTGGTAAGTAAGCATAGGATCCAGAAAACATATGCCCCTTTTCTAGCACGCTGTGTTAATGAGTTTTAGGGAGCTACAAGGCAGGCCGACTTGAATAGGGGTGAGAAGCTAACATGTTACCCAGGTCCAGTGAGAGAAAGAAGTCACCTTTACATGATGGGAGAATAGTCACCTGTGGAGACAGGTGGCTCGTAAGAAGTGTTGACTGTCACAATGATCAAAGAACTTTTTTTTTTAAAAGATTTTACTTCTTGAGTCAGAGAGAGAGAGCACAAGCAGGGGGAGTGGCAGGCAGAGGCAGACGCAGGCTCCCCGCTGAGCAAGGAGCCCAATGGAGGACTCGATCCCCGGACCCCGGTTCAGTAGGTTAAGCGGCTGCCTTGGACTCGGGTCATGATCAAAGAACTTTTAAGAAGAGGTTTGCCCCATCTGATATTCTGTTTCTTAGGCTGCTGTAATTCACTATCCCTTCATCACCTCTAGGGTTCAGTAACCTTTGCAGAAGGTTTAGAAGTAATTAAAAGCTTATGTAAGGTCTGGAGCGACAAGGACGTTGAGGGGATTAAAGGCAAAGGGATGGGTGCGGCTCCAGGAAGTGTTATAAAAGGTATTGAGGGTGGAAGACAGACGATCTGAGCAAAGTTCACCATGAGGATTTAAGTTCCTAGAAATTTGCCAAAATCTGGGAGAGGATGTTAGACTTCTCATTGAATGTGGTAGAGAGGGTCCATGGTTTTTAGATATCAAGGAGCCATGTGACAGCTGGGGTACAGAGGGTCTATATTATTAGAGTTAAAAAGATACATCTATGAAGAAATAAAATGAGAAACAGCCACAGTGCATTAAATAAGATACACAAGGTTGGATCAAATAAAGCAGTTTTCACATTAACCTACTATTTAGTGACAGAGACTCAGAGACTTGGCGTCACGGCAGGATGTAGTAGGTCACAGAAGCCCAATGTTCTCCCTGCCAAGGACTAGAAAGATCCAGAAAATTTCCAAGATTTTATGTTTTCTTTTAAAAAAGATTTATTTATTTTTATTTAGAGACAGAGAGCAGGGGGAGGGGCAGAGGGAGAGAGAGAATCTCCAGCAGACTCCCCACTGAGCGCAGAGCCCAACGCGGGGCTCAGCCTCACCACCCATGAGATCATGACCTGAGGCAAAATCAAGAGTCAGACATTTAACCGACTGAGCCCCCCAGATGCCCCTCCAAAATTACATGTTTAAATACCCAGCAGAGTTGTGGAGACAGGCAGAACTAGATGGGTTGGAATTCCAGGTCTGAGGTGATCTGGCAATTACCAGCTATTCTCTTTGCTGAACCTATTTGCCACTTTGGTTAAAAATAAGAAACTGTGTGGGCGCCTGGGTGGCTCAGTCGTTAAGCGTCTGCCTTCGGCTCAGGTCATGATCCCAGGGTCCTGGGATCGAGCCCCACATCGGGCTCCCTGCTCCGCGGGAAGCCTGCTTCTCCCTCTCCCGCTCCCCCTGCTTGTGTTCCCTCTCTCTCGCTGTGTCTCTCTCTGTCAAATAAATAAATAAAATCTTAAAAAAAAAAAAGAAATGGTAAGAGAGACAGAGGGATTTCCATAATGACACAAGAGCCAATTCATCAAGGAGACATAATAATTTTAACTCTGTATATACCTAATAGTTCTAAAAGATATAAAACAAATGTTGATAGAACTAGAAGTAGTAATCGATAATCCACGATTTTAGTTGGAGATTTTAATACATCATTCTCGGTAACTGATCGTAATTGGTAGTAATATGTAGAGAAAAAAATTAATGAAAACACGGAAGATCTGAACCTAACTGACACATATAGAACATCACATCCACCAACCGCAGGACAAGCATTCTTTTCAAGGTTACATGAAACATTTACCAAAATAGACCATATGCTGGATCATAGAGTAAGTCTCAAAAAATTTCAAGGGACTAAGGATATACAGAAAATGTTTTTTGACCACAGCAGACTTAAACTTGAGACGAATAACAGAAAGTTGAGAAGAAAATCTCTAACTTTGAATAACACCTGTATTGAAGAAGAAATCACGGTAGTAGTTATGAGATATTTTGAACTCAATAATAAGAATGTGGCATATCAAAACTTGTGGGATGCCATTTCTGACCAAAGAGAAATGTATAGTTGAAATGAATATATTAGAAGAGGAAAAGGGGAAAAATCAATGATTTAAGCCTCCTTTTTAGGAAATACAGAGCAAATTAAACCCTCAGAATATGGAAGGAAAAATAAAGCTGAAGCAGAAATCAGTGATGGGAAGGAAAGATACAGTGGAAAGGAAATCAAATTACAAGTACATACTAAGAAAACTTCTTAGCAAATCTATTAAAGCTAAATATGTGTATATCCCAACACCCAGTGATTCCACTCCTGGGATACGTATTAAGAAAAATGAGTTCTTGTGTCCTCCAAAATCGGATATATACACAAGGCATGGACTAGGCAGGCATGCATAAGAATGGATGCCTTCCCTGACCTCACAGGTCATGACTCTACTTCTCCCTATTTTCAGCAGAAGATTGGAGGTTTTCTCCTGAGAGAGGGCGAATCTGACAGGTTCTGGATTTGGCACAGCAAGAAAGTGAGAGTGAGGTGCCATATTGAAAATAGAAGGTCAAAGGAAAGTTGACAGTGGTGGTGAAACCTCTGGTCCTCTCTCTTCATTTGGGTCTCAGAAAACTAACAGCCAGCCTCAACTCTCTAACAGAAAATTGACTCCTTCCTGAGAAAACCTCCTAGCTCAAATGAAAAGGCTACTCTAATCCTTTCTTGCAAGAGCTCTGTGTTCTTAAAGCCCAAACCACTGGCTTTCAGCGGGACCCCAGTGAGTTGGTCAGCTGGAGTCTAGGCGATTGGTTCTCAACATTCTGCACATCACCTGGGGGCTCATAACCAATATCCCAACCTGTCTTCGAGGGCTCACCTAATCTGGGGTTCCCACTGCATTTGGGGGAGGAGTGAGGACAATTCAATTTGAGAGGTAAAAAAATGAGCAGAGTGCAGCTGACATCTGGATTATACCTGTATGAAGAAAACAGTAAAAAAAAAAAAAGGAATATTTAAAAAAATAAATAAAATTGCAATGACATTAATTGCACCCTAATTTAATAAATAAGCCCTAATATAGGTGTTTAACAAAATCAGTCCAATGGTTCTAAATTTCACTGAGAGTAATAAACATAAGGGACAATGATTTCTAAAGGGTAAGGAAAGTAGACTTACGATATAAGATATTAAAATTATAAATTTACAGGAAGTGGCATTTTACATCAGCAGGGAGAGAATTGATTGTCCAATGAATTGTGCTGATGACCTAGAAAAAGGAAAGAGTAATGATTTTATGTTTTTTTCCAGTGGTTAATTAATGAAGAGTTTATGAGAACCTTGGCCGTCCCCAGTCAAAGATGGTAACCACGACGGCTCCCAGTTTACCCATCCGCAAAGAACCCGGGATTGACAAGGTTGCTTGCTAAGATCCCTCTCAGCTAAAATCTAAACTGAGATGGTTCTGCATTTGTTTGTCTTTTTCAAAGCTCAATTGAGCGGTGGCATTTGGTAAATGAAAATAGAAAGACAAAAGTAAAAATAAACTTGTCTGGCTTTCTCTCTTGAAAGAAGAGGAAAGATGTCTGAGATGGCCCATTCTGGCCTCGGGGGCCCGAGGGACTTCTGGAGCTTTCTGACATGCACTGTTTGTTTTCAATGGGAAATTACTCAAAATGTAATAAGGAAATGTTTTGCTGAGTAAATAGGTCCGTTTACGTCTTGTGGCGTGGACGGCTAAAAAGAATCTAGGCCTTTTAGCTCCCTTGGCTGAAATCCCTTGTGGGAGAGAGGGATTTCTCTCTTCACTAGTATTTCTTTCTTTCCAAGGGGTTCTTCCTCCTCCTTCTTTTGAAATCAGATATTTTCAGACACTTGAAATCCAGGGAGGGAAAAGAAACTTTATTCTACTGTAATGGCGAGGAAAATTATTAATGTTTTGTGGTCACAGCCTTTCCCGGACCTCCTGGGCCTCTCTCAAGAGAATTCTAGCTTTGTCAGCTCAAGCCTGGGTTTACGATGCAGAATGGAGGCGGAGACAGACACACAACCGGACAGACACACAACTTCCTGTTGACGCTGGAAAGGACAAGATTATTCCTGAGAACGACAGTGGAGATGAAAGGGAGGAGGGGTGGACCGGGAAGATGGGGAACAGCGGCCAACTGGGCCATGGAGAGGAGCTGAGAGGGAGGGAGCCCTGGTGGGGGTCAGCTGCCGTGGTGGGGGGCGGGTGAGCCCTGAGAGTGGGCAGCCGCCGAGTTGGGGCTCCAGGGCTCCATGTGACTGGCCGCACTGAGAGAGTAAGCTCTCTCCACGTTTCTTGGCAATTTTTCTATAAGTGAAAGTTGGAACTGACTTCATTTATATTTTTCAGCAGAGTGTGGTTCTTTGAATCAAAACGTATGTGCCGAAGCAGGGCCAAGTAGGTTCCCGTTATATTTGGGTTATGCCACAAAAGCCAAAGGTTGGATCACTCTTGGCCCCTGTCGCTCACTTTTCTCTTGGCCTTGCCCCATATTTTTGCCTCATATAAGGGTTCTCCTGTTCCTTGCTTGTGGGCCTTCTCTCTGCTCCGGCTGCCCTTCCCCGATTCCTTTAATCCCAGTACAGCTAAAAATACAATAAAAAAAAAAAATCAATCTCAAATACTACCAATGTCACCTCATCTTTGTCCTCATTTGCAGTCTCTGAAGAAAATTTCTGTTTGGAAATGATTAGTCGTTTCAAAATGACTGCAGGATGCTCCCCACCAACTGGCTATCTGCGGACATAACGATATTATTTTTGCATTGCAAAATCCAAGCCTCTCGTGGAAACGCGCGATGCTGGGTCCTTGCTTCCTCATACATCCTCCCTCTGCTTCCAGACACACGAGCACTCACTGAAAGGTGGTTGTCAAGTCCGACGTGCTATATGCACCCATCAGTTCAACAAATAGTCATTGGAAGCCTGGGTGCCAGCCACTCACCTGGTATGAGGATACAGCCGTACAAAAAGACGTAACAAAACAGGCTGAAGGGATCCTGCTTTCCTGTGTTTACAATCTGGTGGCTATATAGGAGACAGATCGTCGGGAGTGCTGAGACTGATGACTGAAGCAGGGCTAGAAGCTATCAGGATGGATGGCCGGAGTTGAAATATTTGATGGGGTGGCAGGGTGCGTTCTCACTGAGGAGGTGATATTTGAATAAAGACCTGAGGGACATGAGAAGGAGAGCATCTCAGTGGGAGGAGCTGCTGGGGGAAGGCTGTGAGGGAGGAAGATGCCTGCCAGAGTGACTGGGGGAACAGCACAAGATGATTTCTGAGAGGCTGTGGGGGTTGGGGAAGATCACCCAGGGCCTTGCAGGGCACAGCGAGGACTTGGGCTTTTCATTTATGTGAGATGGGAACCCACTGGAGGAATTTGAGAAGAGAAGGGACATGATGTGGTAAATTGTAACAGGATTGTTTTGGCTTCTGTTTTGAACACAGAGTGAAGACGAGGCAAGGGGGAACTGAGGAGACCAGCTATGGAGCTACGGTAGTGATTTAGATGAGGCAGGCTGGAGGCTTGCACCAGGGCACTAGTCGTGGACATGGGGAGAAACTAGATTCTGATGCACTTTTAAGGAAAAGCTGATGACACCTGCTGACCATCTGGATTCAAGAGTGATTCTAGATTTTTGGTGGGTTAGGGTCGCCCTTCACCGAGAAGGGGGAAAGCTCTGCCTGGAGCAGAGCTGGGTGGGAATGTCAAGAACTTGGTTTTGCACATGTTAAGTTTAAGTTATCTAGAAGACATCACATGGAGGTATCAGGTATGTAACTGTTCAGATGAGGTCAGGGCGATGGTGTGGGCTGTGCGTATAGATCAGGGCATCACCATTACGTGGTTGCTATTTAAAGCCATAGGACAGTTTAGGATCAACAGGGCAGTGTCTGCAGATAGACAAGAGAAGATACCCAAGGATGGGGAACTGGAGCACATCAGTGTTTAGAAGTCAGGGAGATGAGGAAGAGCCAGAAAAGGAGACTTAAAAAGTATGGCCGCAAAGAGGTTGTCTTGGAAGCCCAGTGAAGAAAGCACTTCGGGAAGGACGGCATGATCAGATGTCAAATGCCAGTGGTGACTCAAGAAAACTGAGGACAAGAAGGTTGACCATTGGATTTAGCAAAGTGGAGACTGTCAGTGGCATGGACAAAAGCAAATTCAGTGGCATGATATGGGTGAACATCCTATTGAAGTGCTGCACAGAGAGAGGAAAATTATAGAAAGAGGGAAGAATTGTTGGAGCAATGTCCTTTCACACTCAAGGGAAGGCAACACCGAGTGCACCAGTAAAAGGGTTGGCTTCAGTTGGGTGTATGATCCTCACAGGAGAGAAAGTGGAGAATATGGGAACAAAAGTAAGTTTGTGGTGGTTGGAACTAGGGGAAGACCTTTTTGATTGCTTTCTTTCTTTTTTTTCTTTTTCTGGTGAAATAAGAAGTAAGATCATAAGCTGGGAGGGAAGATGGATAAAGCATGAGGTGGTTTTCTAGGTTTGCTGTGATAGTGGGAGAGTGAACAGACTGAAAAAAAAATCTGTTTAACCAACAGAAAACATGTTAGTGCTCACGAATTAAAACAAGACCAGTGAACATGGTGGTGCTTTTTAAAAAATCTACCCCCGGACAGCTGTTCCAAATAGCTAGAGTCGGATTTAACCACAGTTGGGATTTTGCCACGGGAGTACCCTGAAGGAAGAGAAGAGCCAAGGCGTTGTGGGCATAGATGAGGGTGTGAGTGAAATTTTAGTTGACTGAAGAGCAAAGTGAGAACATGAAGGACAGTGGAAAAGATGGTGGAATTCACGGATGGAAAGTTCTACTGTCTAAGAACTTGCTGGTTTTGGGGGAGCTGAGAGGAGGAAGTGGAAGGAGGGGAGTTGTTGAATAGAGGGCAAGAGCTTTGAGTTTGAGAAAGAGGATTTGATATTTCTGTTAATGACAGGGTAAAGCACGTGACCAAAGGAATGAGTGACTGAGATTGGGTGGTGACAAGACCACTGGAGACGAGGCACTGAAGGAACTGGATTACAGGGTTTTTGGAACGATCCTGGGAAGGATTGAGGGTTAGGGAACAGGAGGAGAGGATGGCTGCAACAATGTGGGGTAAGAAGAAGGGCTGTGGGAAAGATAGCAGCCACCCCCCTGGGATGCTCCGCCCCCACCCGGGGTCCTCAGGGGAGAGCCAACTTTTAGAAAGAGGAAGAAGGTGAAGAATATGTCCATTGAAGAGGCATAGGGCTGAAGGAGCTTTGCTGATGCTTGACCTTGAGTTCTAGAAGATAGGGATGTAGAGATGTGGGAGATGGGAGATGGGCTCAGAAGGGGCAGTTGGCAGAGCCACCCGGGGATTCAGGTCCGAAGGAAGAGGGAATACCTGGGGGTCTTGTGGCGACTGACATGAACAATGATAAGGGGTACAGGAAGATGAATCCTGCTGGTGCCAAGGCAGCTGTGAGCGCTAGTAGGAGCAAGATGTGGGGTCCAGGTTTCCAGGAGCTCACAGAGTTGTGGGTAGTGGTGTGCCGGAGATCTCTAACTAGCTCTCTAAAGAAAAGTATGCATGGATGTATATACATACGTATGTTTATTATAGATTTTACTCACGTAAAGGATATGTGGTAGCATACAATTAATAAAGCATAATAAAATATAAATATATAATAATATAAAAATAGTCTTTATTCTAAATTACATTCACCTGTCACTTCAGTGTGACCTTTTTATCCTGCAAAATCTACTATCAGTTATCTTTTATTGTGGTAAAATATACATAACATAAAATTTACCATTTTAATCATTTTTTCAAAGATTTATTTATTCATTTGAGAGAGAGAGAGAGGGAGTGAGCAGGGGGAGGGGCAGAGGGAGAGAGAGAATCTCAAGCAGACTCTGTATTGAGTGCAGAGCCCAACTCGGGGCTCAATCCCACAACCCTGAGATCACAACCTGAGCTGAAACCAAGAGTCGGATGCCCAACCGACTGTGCCACCCAGTTGCCCCCATTTTAATGATTTTTAAGTAGGCAGTTCACTGGCATTGAGTACATTCACATGGTGCAACCATCACCACAATCCATCCCCAGAATTTTTTAATCATCCGATACTGAACTCTATACCCATTGAATAATAACTCCCTATTCTCTCCTCCCTTTAGCCCCTGGGACCATTGTCCTACTTTCAGTGTCTATAAATTTGACTCTTATAGGTCCTAATATTAGTGCAATCATACAATATTAATCTTTTTGTGTCTGGCTTATTTCACTTAGCATAATGTGTTCAAGTTTCATCTGTTTTGTAGCAGGTGTCAGAATTCCATTCCTTTTGTAAGGCTGAACAATATGCCATTGTATGTATGTATCGCATTTTGTTTAGTCACCCCTCAATGGACATTTCAGTTGTCTGTGAGTAATGCTGAGTGAGTAATTGTGAGTAATGCTGCTATGAACATGGGTGTACAAACATCTGCTTGAGTCCCTGCATCTGATTCTTTTGGGTATATATACAGAAATGGAACTGCTGGATCATACAGTAATTCTGTGTTTAATTATTTGAGGAACCAACATTCCATTCACCACAGCAACTGTACCCTTTTACAACCCAACCAGCAGTGCACGAAGGTTCCAGTTTTTCTACATGCTTGCCAACACTTGTTTTGTTTATTTATTTATTTTTGGTAATAGACAACCTAGTGGGTATGAAGTGGTATCTCATGGATTTGATTTGTGGTTCCCTGACCATTAGTGATGTTTACATCTTTTCATGTGTTTATAGGCCATCTGTATATGTTCTTGCGGGGGAATGTCTATTCAATTCCTTTTTTTTTTTTTTTTTTTTAAAGATTTTATTTATTTATTTGAGAGAGAGAATGAGAGACAGAGAGCATGAGAGGGAGGAGGGTGAGAAGGAGAAGCAGACTCTCTGCTGAGCAGGGAGCCCGATGTGGGACTCGATCCCGGGACTCCAGGATCATGACCTGAGCCGAAGGCAGTCGCTTAACCAACTGAGCCACCCAGGCGCCCTGTCTATTCAATTCCTTTGCCCAGTTTTAAATTACATTTTGGTCTTATTTTGTTTTGTTTTGTTTTGTTTTGCAGGAGTTCTTGATATATTCTGGTTATTAATCCTTTTCAGATACATGATTTGCAAATATTTTCTCCCACTCTGTGGGTTGCTTTATTTCTCTGCAGACATGTCTTTTTTTTTAATAATTTTTTATTGTTATGTTAATCACCATGCATTACATCATTAGTTTTTGATGCAGTGTTCCATGATTCACTGTCTGTGCACAACACCCAGTGCTCCACGCAGAATGTGCCCTCCTTAACACCCATCACCAGGCTAACCCATCCCCCCACCCCCCTCCCCTCTAGAACCCTCGGTTTGTTTTTCAGAGTCCATCGTCTCTAATGGTTCCTGCAGACATGTCTTTTGATTCACAAAAACTTTAAATACTGATGAAGCTCTCTTTGTTTATATTTTCATTTCTTGCCTGTGCTTTTGGTGTTATACCCAATAAATAATTGCCAAATCCAATGTTCTAAAGCTCTCCTTATATTTTCTTCTTAGAATTTTATAGTTTAAGCTCTCATGTTTAGGTCTTTGATTCATTTTTAGTTAGTTTTCATATATGGTGTTAGGTAAGGAACCTACTTCATTCTTTTGCATTTGGCTATCCAGTTTTTTCCACCACACTTGTTGAAAATTCTGCCATTAACCGGTCTTGGCATCTTTGTTGAAAATCATTTGACAATGTATGCAAGGGTGATTTCTGGGTTCCCCATTCTGTTCTATTGGTCTGAATGACTGTCTCTATGTCAGTATCACACTCTTTTGATTACTGTAGCTTTGTACTAAGTTTTGAAGGTAGGAAGTATGAGTCCTCCAACTTGTTCTTTTTCAGATTGTTTTGGCTATTGAGGGTCCCTTGAGAATTTTAAGATGGATTTTTCTCTTTCTGCAAAAAATGATGTTAGAATTTTGGCAGGGATTGTACTGAATTTGTAGATTACTTTGAGCCATATTGATATCTCGACAATATTAAATCTTCTATCCATGAACGTGGGATGTCTTTCCATGTATTGATGTCCTATTTAATATCTGTCAGCAATGTTTTGTAGTTTTCAGTTTATAAATCTTTCACCTCCTTGGTTAAACTAATTCATAAGTATTTTGTTCTTTTTGACGCCATAGTTAATAGAATTGTTTTCCTAATTTCCTTTTGGAATTGTTGATTGTTAGTGTTTAGAAATGCAACTGACTTTGTGTGTTGATTTTGTATCATGCTGAATTTGCTTATTAATTCTAGCAGTTTCTTATGGAATCTTTAGGGTTTTACATACATGATTACATTTTCTGCAGAGATAATTTTATTTCTTCCTTTCCAGTTTGAATGCCTTCCCCCCTCCTTTTTCGCCTAATTGCTCTAGCCAGAAGTGTCAATACTAAGCTGGACAGAAATGCCAAAAGCAAGCATCCTTGTCCTTGTCTTAGAGGAAAAGACTTCAGTCTTTCACCATTTAGCATGTTAGCTGTGACTTTTTCATATATGGCCTTTATTATGTTGAAGTAGTTTCCTTCCATTTCTAGTTAAGTTGAGTGTTTTTATCATTAGAGAGTTGAAGTTTTTCAAATTTTTTTTCTGCATCAATGGAGATGGATCATGTGGATTTTGTCTTTCGTTCTCTTAATGTGGTGTTTTACACTGATTGATTTTTGTGTGTTTAACATCCTTATATCCCAGGAAAATATCCTACTTGGTCATGCTGTATAATCCTTTTAATATATTGCTGGATGTGGTTGCTAGTACATTTTTGAGGATTTTTGCATCAGTATTTATCAGGGCTATAGGTCCGTGGTTTGTTTGTTTCCCTTGTAGTGGTGTCTTTGTCTGGCTTTGGTATCACAATAATCCTGGCCTCATAGAATGAATTAGAAAGTGTTTTTCCCTCCTCAGTTTTTTAGCAGCACTTGAGAAAAATTGGTATTAGTTCTCTTTATATGTTTGTTTTACTTTACTAGTGAAGACATCTGGTGTGGGGAATTTTTTATTACTGATTTTATTTCCATGATAATGATAGGTCTTTTCAGATTTTCTATTTCTCATCAGTTAGTCTTGGTAGGTTTTATGTTTCTAAGAATTTGTCATTTCATCTAGGTTATCCAATTTGTTGATATACAACTGCTCATAGTCCTCTCTTATAACCTTTTTATTTCCATAGAATCAGCAGTAATGTCCTTGCTTTCATTTTGGATTTTAGAATTTCTGCCTTACCTCTCGTTGCTTAGTTGTCTAGTTAAAGTTTTGTCAATTTTATTGATCTTTTCAAAGAAACAACTTGGTTTTGTTGATTTTCTCTATTGCTTTTCTAGTCTCTCTCTTATTCCCCCCGCCCCTTTTTATGGTACAAAGGATTTTATTTTTTTTTCTTTCCAAAGAAAGAAAAAAAAATTTAAATTCTAGTTAGTTAACATTAGTGTAATATTGGTCTCAGGAGTATAATTTAATGATTCATCACTTACATATAACACCCAGTGCTCATCATAACGAGTCCCCTCCTTAATTCCCATCACCCATGTACCCCATCCCACCCACTTGCTTCCCTCAACCCTCAGTTTGTTTTCTATTGTTAAGAGTCTCTTAGGGTTGGGGCCCCTGGGTGGCTCAGACAGTTAAGTGTCTGCCTTCAGCTCAGCTTGTGATCCCAGGGTCCTGGGATCGAGTCCCGCATCGGGCTCCCTGCTCCGCGGGGAGCCTGCTTCTCCCTCTCCCTCTGCCCCTGCTGCTTCCCCTGCTTGTACACACTCTTTCGCTGTCAAAAATAAATAAAATCTTAAGAAAAAGAGTCTCTTAGGGTTCCTTTTCTCTCTCTTTTTTTCCCTCTTCCCATATGTTCATCTGTTTTGTTTTCTAAATTCTACATATGAGGGAAATCATATGGTATTGTCTTTCTCTGACTGACTTATTTCACTTAGCATAATACATTCTAGCTCTATCCACATTGTTGCAAATGGCAAGATTTCATTCTTTTCGATGGCTGAGTAATATTCCATTGTAGATGTATACCACATCTTCTTTATCCATTCATCAGTTGATAGACATTTGGGCTCTTTCCGTAGTTTGGCTATTGTTGATAATCCTGCTATAAACATTGGGGTGCATGTACCCGTTTGGATCCCTTTTTTTTTTTTTTTTTTTTTTGGTATCCTTTGGGTTAGTACCAAGTAGTACAATTGCTAGGGCATAGGGTAGTTCTATTTTTACTTTTCTTTTTTTAAAGATTTTATTTATTTATTTGACAGAGACAGAGATAGCGAGAGCAGGAACACAAGCAGGGGGAGTGGGAGAGGGAGAAGCAGGCTTCCCACGGAGCAGGGAACCCGATATGGGACCCGATCCCAGGACCCCGGGATCATGACCTGAGCCGAAGGCAGACGCCTAATGACTGAGCCACCCAGGTGCCCAGGGTAGTTCTATTTTTAACTTCTTGAGGAAACTCCATACTATTTTCCAGAGTGGCTGCACCAGTTTGCATTCTCAACAGTGTAAGAGGGCTCCCCTTTCTCCACATCCTCACCAACATCTGTTGTTTCTGGTGTTGTTAACTTTAGCCATTCTGACAGATGTGAGGTGGTATCTCATTGTGGTTTTGATTTGTATTTCCCTGATGATGAGTGATGTTGAGCATCTTTTCATGTGTCTGTTAGCCATCTGGATGTCTTCTTTGGAAAAATGTCTGTTCATATCTTCTGCCCATTTCTTAACTGGAGTATTTGGTTTTTGGGTGTGAGTTTGGTAAGTTCTTTATAGATTTTGGATACTGATCCTTTATCAGATATGTCATTTGCAAATATCTTCTCCCATCCCATAGGCTGCCTTTTAGTTTTGTTGATTGTTTTATTCTCTGTGCAGCTTTTTATCTTATGAAGTCCCAATAGTTCATTTTTTATTTTGTTTCCCTTGCCTCTGGTGACGTTTCTAGTAAGAAGTTGCTCTGGCCTAGATCAAAAAGGTTACAGCCTGTGTTCTCCTCTAGGATTTTGATGGTTTTCTGTCTCACATTTAGGTCTTTCATCCATTTTGAATTTATTTTTGTGTATGGTGTAAGGAAATGGTCCAGTTTCATTCTTCTGCATGTTGTTGTTCAGTTTTCCAACACCATGTGTTGAACAGACTATCTTTTTCCCATTGGATATTCTTTCCTGCTTTGTTGAAGATAAGTTGACCATAGAGTTGTGGGTCCATTTCTGGGTTTTCTATTCTGTTCCTTTGATCTATGTACCTATTTTTGTGCCAGTACTATACTGTCTTCATGACTACAGCTTTGTAATATAGCTTGAAGTCCAGAATTGTGATGCCTCCAGCTTTGCTTTTCTTTTTCAAGTTTCCTTTGGCTATTTGGGGTCTTCTGGGTTTTGTACAAATTTTAGGATTGTTTTTCTAGGTATGTGAAAAATGCTGGTGGTATTTTGAGAGGGTTTACATTAAATGTGTAGATTGTTTTGGGTAGTAGAGACATTTTAAGAAGTTTGTTCTTCCAATCCATGAGCATGGAATGTTTTTCCATTTCTTTTTTCCTCTTCAATTTCTTTAATAAATGTTCTATAGTTTTCAGAGTACAGGTCTTGTTTACCTCTTTGGTTAGGTTTATTCTTAGGTATCTTACTGTTTTTGTGTAAATGCAAATAAGATCGATTCCTTGACTTCTTTTTCTGCTGCTTCATTATTTGTGTATAGAAATGCAACAGATTTCCATACATTGATTTTATATCCTGCGACTTTGCTGAATTCATGTATTAGTTCTAGCAATTTTTTGGTGGAGTCTTTCAGGTTTTCTACATAGAGTATCATGTCATCTGTAAATGGTGAAAGATTGACTTTTTCCTTTCCGATTTGGATGCTTTTTTATTTCTTTTTGTTGTTTGATTGCTGAGCCTAAGACTTCCAGAATTATGTTAAATAGTAACAGTGGGAGTGGACATTCCTGTCTTGTTCCTGACTGTAGAGGAAAAGCTCCCAGTTTTTCCCCATTAAGGATGATATTAGCTGTGGGTCTTTCATATATGGCTTTTATGATGTTGAGGTATGTTCCATCTATACCTACTTTGTTGAGGGTATTTTTTTTTTTAATCAAGAATGGATGCTGTATTTTGTCAAATGCTTTTTCTGCATCTATTGGGAAGATCATATGGTTCTTATCCTTTCTTTTATTAAAATGGTGTATCACATTAATTGATATGCAAATATTGAACCACCCCTGCAGCGCAGGAATAAATTCCACTTGATTGTGGTGAATAATTCTTTTAATGTACTCTTCAATTTGATTCGTTAGTATCTTGTGGAGAATTTTTGCATCCACGTTCATCAGGGATATTAGCCTGTAATTCTCTTCTCCTTTTTAGTGGGGTCTTTGTCTGGTTTTGGAATCAAGGTAATGGTGACCTCATATAAGGAGTTTGGAAGTTTTCCTTCCATTTCTATTTTTTGGAACAGTTTGAGAAGAATAGGTATTACCTCTTTTTTAAATGTATGGTCTCCTTTTTGGAACAAAAGAAGGAGCTCTGGGATATGACAAGAAAGGAGACACTAGCCTTTCATCCAGGGCTTGCTGTCTCTAATCTGAATCTGGTCAACTTCTTTGGAAAAGAAAAGAACCCTGGAATGTGAAGAGAAAGGAGACAGTAGCCACACACCCAGTAAAGGAAGAGGTACAGATACAAGAGTGAGAAATTCTACAGAAGTCCGATGAAAAATGGACCAGACAGATCATTCCAGTTATCAAATTTTCCAAGGTTCAATATTCACATTCACGTAGAGAGGACTCAGCATGATTGTGGACTATCTTTTCGTGAAAAATAAAATCCAACATACTCACTAGTGTCTGACATGTTCCTTTGCATAAAATGTACAATGTATGTTCCACAATTATTAATGCTTTATCCACTGTAATGTATTTAATGTTCTTGATTCTATGTGTTAGTGTTAATACTATTGTCCTTTTACGGACAGAAAGCATTTAGATAAAAGAAGGTTTAGTGAGCCTCTCAATATTGGTAGAGTCAGTGTTTAAATATGGATACCCTAAAAGTCAACATGGGGCAGCCAGGTCAAACGCCCTTCCAGAAGGTGACCTGTGTTTGGATTCTCTTTCCTCTTTAAAACTCAATGATTCACCCAGAAGTCTTCACACAGAACAGCTTCCATGAACTGAGACTTCAAACTGAAATTTCCAGGCCATACTACACACATAAAGCCTGAGTGGCTTTCTGGTTGACTACTCTAAACACACAGGAAAGGCCCAGCAATGAGTCCACTTTCACACCTGGAGAACCAAGACTATATACCTGTGTATCTGACTACATTTTGATAAGGCTAATACCTTTATGAAGAACACAACTATAAATGTGTCCTCAGACATTGGTTCTCAACATCTGTTCCCTAGACAGGCACCTGAGATTGGGTAAGAAAGGTAAGTTGGGGGGCTGTACCCCAGAACTACTGACATGGTAATGTGGGGATAGGCACAACAATCCAAGATTTACAGATCCTCCAGGTGACTCTGACTCAGGCTAAATTTGACAACCTCTGCAGGAACTAAGTCACGGTCAGTCTTGAGTTATCCAAACAGAAGTCACTCTTAGAAACCCTCTATGCTTGAAGCCTGGCCAGCCGGCCATGGCAGCCATGCGCTCTCCCACAGATCCAGCGCTCCGCCACCTGGTCAGCCGTTCAGCCTCATCATTCTTGTATGGCCTGGGCCGTCAGCAGTGGGGCTGGGCTGCTCCGGCCGCGTCCACGCCGTGTGCTGTCTCCTGCCATATGTTGGGCCCCCCTGTTCATTCATCATGCCTCCTGAAAAGTCTCTTAATGACATTATGTTCACAATCCATAAAACATAATTAAAATATGTAAATCCATTATATTCTTAAAAAAAAAAAAAAGAAACCCTCTATGCTTGGGGGCGCCTGGGTGGCTCAGTCATTAAATGGCTGCCTTCAGCTCAGGTCATGATCCCAGGGTCCTGGGATCAAGCCCTGCATTGGGCTTCCTGCTCTGCAGGAAGCCTGCTTCTCCCTCTCCCACTCCCCCTGCTTGTGTTCCCTCTCTCGCTGTGTCTCTCTCTGTCAAATAAATAAAATCTTAAAAAAATAAAAAATAAAAAATAAAAAATAAATAAATGTCTGGTAAAATTCCCCTGGGAAGCCATCTGGCCCTGGACTTTTGTTAGTTGGGGGATTTTGATTATTGATTCAATCTCTTTGCTGGTATGGGTCTGTTCAGGTTTTCTATTCCTTTCTGTTTCAGTTTTGGTAGTTTGCACGTTTCTAGGAATTTGTCTATTTCTTCCAGATTGCCCAGTTTGTTGGCACATCATTTTTCATAATATTCTCTTATAATTGTATTTCTGTGGTGTTGGTTGTGATCTCGCCTCTTTCATTCATGATTTTATTTATTTGGGTCCTTTATCTTTTCTTTTTGATAAATCTGGCTAAGGGTTTATCAATTTTATTAATTATTTCAAAGAACCAGCACTAAGTTCCGTTGATCTGTTCTACTGGGGGTTTTTTTGTTTGTTTTTTTGTTTCTATATTGTTTAATTTCTGCTCTAACCTTTATTATTCCCCTTCTTCTGCTGGCTCTAGGCTTAGTTTGCTGTTCCTTTTTCTAGCTCTTTTAGGTGTAAGGTTAGGTTGTACATCTGAGACATTTTTTGCTTCTTGAGGTAGGCCTGTATTATAATATACTTCCCTCTTAGAACTGCCTTTGCTGCATCCCAAAGGCTTTGGACTATCATGTTTTCATTTTCATTTGCTTCCATGTATTGTTTTTTATTTCTTCTTTAATTTCCTGGTTAACCCATTCATTCTTTAGTAGGATGTTCTTTAACTTCCATGTATTTGTGACCTTTCCAAATTTTTTCTTGTGGTTGACTTCAAGTTTCATTGTGTTGTGGTCTGAAAATATTCATGGTATGATTTCAATATTTTGTACTTGTTGAGGGCTGACTTGTGACCCAGCATGTGATCTATTATGGAGAATGTTCCATGTGCACTTAAAAATGTGTATTCCACTGCTTTAGGATGAAATGTTCTGAATATATCTGTTAAGTCCATCTGGTCAAGTGTGTCATTCAAAGCCATTGTTTTCTTGTTGATTTTGTGTTTAGATGATCTGTCCATTGTTGTTAGTGGGGTGTTAAAGTCCCCTACTATTATTGTATTATTATCAATGAGTTTTTAAGTTTGTTATTAATTGATTTGTATATTTGGGTGCTCCCAAGTTGGGGGCATAAATATTTATAACTGTTAGATCTTCTTGATGTATAGAGCTCTTAATTATGATATAATGTCCTTCTTCATCTCTTGTTACAGTCTTTCATTTAAAATCTAGTTTGTCTGATGAAAGTATGGCTACTCCAGCTTTCTTTTGATGTTCATTGGCATGATAGGTGTTCTCTATCCCCTTACTTCAATCTGCAGATGTCTTTAGGTCCTAAAATGAGTCTCTTGTAGGCAGCATATAGATGGGTCTTGTTTTGTTTTTTTTAACCCATTCTGATACTCTATGTCTTCTGATTGGAACATCACATATAATAATTGTGTAGCTTTTAAAGAAACTATCTAACTTTTTCAGACTGCCTGTACCATTTAGTTCCCACCAGAGACTTATGGGAAACTGAGTTTCTCCTCATCCTCACCAGCATTTGGTATTGCCTTTTGTTTTTCATTTTTGTTTTTGTTTTTTAGCTGTTCTACAAGATGTGTAGTATTATCTCCTCATGGTCCTAATGGCTAGTGCTGTTGAACATCTTTTCATGAGCTTATTGCCATCTGTATATGTTCTCCAGTGAAATGTCTCTTTGTCTTTTATTCATTATGTTCTAATCAGATCACTTTTTTTTAAAGATTTTATTTATTTATTTAAGAGAGAGAGAGACACAGCAAGAGAGGGAACACAAGCAGGGAGAGTGGGAGAGAGAGAAGCAGGCTTCCCGCAGAGCAGGGAGCCCAGTGTGGGGCTGGATCCTAGGACCCTGGGATCATGACCTGAGCCCAAGGCAGATGCTTAATGACTGAACCATCCAGGCACCCCAACAGATCACCTTTTTTAATGTTAAGTTTTGAGAGTTCTTTATTCTCTTTAGATTCAATCTCTAAAACGATTGAATATGTAGTATGCAAGTATTGCCCCCTTCTGTAAGTTGTTTCTTCATCCTTTTAGTAGAATCTGTCATAGAATAAGGTTTTAATTTTGATGAGGTCCAGTTTATCAATGTTTTCTTTTATGAGTATTTCTTTTGTTTGTTTTTAAAGATTCATTTGTTTATTTTAGAGAGAGAGAGAGTGCATGGGGAAGGGAGGGGCAAAGGGAAAGGGAGAGAGTCTCAAGCAGACTCCGAGCTGAGTGTGGAGCCCAATGTGGGGCTTGATCCCATGACCCTGAGATCATGACTTGGGCCGAAACCAAGAGTCAGATGCTTAATCAAATGAGCCACCCAGGAGCCCCTTTATTTACTAGAGATGGATTTCTGGAGATTCCTACTCTACTCTCTTCCCTGACATCAGTCCTCCACTGTCAGGTTTTGTACCATTTCCAGCAATATCATCACAAAATCAGGCTAGAAATAATGCTTGATTACTGTATGATTTAGTAAAGAAATCACTCACATCATTAATGTTGGTGGATATTTTTGTTTATTTAGCTTAAGAAGAAAGTGAAGCAACAGAAGTATGACAGAACTTCACTTGTTTGGTAACAACATGAAAGATTTCTTCGTTGAATTGGGTAATAGTTTCCAAATACTGCAAAACTATTTCCTCATTTTTTGTGCTATTCATAATGTAACACTAAGAGACACAACACTCTTGATTTTAATGTTTAAGAATCTGCATTTTTAATATTTTCTTCTCATTTTCCTAAATTTAGACCAGATCAGAAAACTATTTCTGTACAGAACCACATAGTAAATATTTCTGCTTTGCAAGCAATGACTCAACTTTGACAACATAGCACAAATTAATGATAGACAATACATAAACATGGCTACGTTCCAATACAGCTTCATTTATGGGTGCTAAAATTTGGAATTTTTTGTAATTTTCACATGCCATGAAATATCACTCTCTTCCGTGAAATGTGTGAATTAAACATTCCTGACTACTCTTCTAACTGCACACCCTGCCCCAGCTCCTCACATTCTTCCATAAACCCTCCGTTCATAGTTCTTCATACTGCTCAGCAGAAGCTGAAATTATTTTGTTCATTTATATGTTTTCTTGTTTACTCTCTCTCCACATTAGAATGTGAGCTTGAGAACAGAGAGACCTTATCATTTAGCTTCTTATCTCTAGCACCTATAAAGGTGCCTGGCATCTAGTAAGTGCTTATAATTCTTTCTTTCTTTTTTTAAAGAAAGAATGAAATTCAATAGTAAATTCGTATTCACCTTACCATCACTTTTATTCTGGCATGTATTCTTATGTAACAGAGCCAAAGAATATTTCACATTTCAAATGATGTGGAGAATTCCCACTCCATTTTTTTCCTAGAAAAGCTGCAAAGAGCCACGCCCTTGAGAGCATGCTCATCTCTGCAGGAAGTCCCATAGCTTCTCATAGAACGAAAGCAGTGTTTCAGCCAGGCCAGCTCTATAAGGCAACGCTCTGTTGGAAGTTGGTAAAAAATATTTGTGAGAAATGTTTTCCTGAGTGTTCACAGCTTAATGGAAAGTTGTTATTTTAAAGGTGCTGTACGAAGCCAGTCATGTTCCGCGCGCGAACGGGTTCTCTATGCAACAGCTCTAAATGAGTTTCAGGCTCCCTGGGGACTTTTTTGATAGAAACCAAATTTCACAGTTCCTGACTTGGCCATGTTTGCTCAGGGAGACAGTCTTGTTTGACCTGCTCAGTAATTGTGAGGCAGAGCTTCCTGAGAAACCAGCCAGTTTCACGAAGGACTACTGTGCACGTGGCTGATGCTTCTGCCTCCTCTCAATGGTGTGTGTGTCTGTGTGTGTGTGTGTGTGTGTGCGCGCGCATGTGTTTAAAGATTTTATTTATTTATTTGACAGAGAGACACAGCGAGAGAAGGAACACAAGCAGGGGGAGTGGGAGAGGGAGAAGCAGGCTTCCCGCCGAGCAGGGAGCCCGATGCGGGCCTCGATCCCACGACCCTGGGATCATAACCTGAGCCGAAGGCAGATGCTTAACCGACTGAGCCACCCAGGCGCCCCTCTCTCAATGTGTTTTAAATCTGTCTTCTGCCTCGAGGTGGATCTGCTGACCTGTGAAACGTTGAATAGCTGTCACTACAAGACACACTCTAATAAAAATTGCCATCTTTAAAACTGACCCGTGTCCCTGTCACGATCGTGGTGGAAACATCTGGAATCATATCCAAATAGAGCATTTTCAGTATTCTTTGCCATCGGTATCCTACATAAGTAGAATTTATAGGGTAACACAGTCTTGTTAGTTGGAACATCACTACCTACATGAACAAGCATTCTTAAAATCTGTAGGTAGCAACTGCGCTCCAGAGCCATTCTAGCTTAAGCAGATTTTCCACAGTGTTTCAGACTCATCAAGTTAGAAGAAGAAGGAGGAGGAAGAGGAGAAACGGAGAAGGAGAAGGAGAAATCAAATCTTCCCTCCCAGTCCTGCTGACCTGGTTTCCATTCAATGTTTGCTACCTCTGTCTTTTATTCTTCCGGTATCACCCAAGTCAGCAGGGCCACAGTGCTGTTCCAGTGACTACTCTCTGACATCCCACATCCAATAAACACTGACTGCTGTCATTGCTCTGGAACCATCCCTCAGAGGGCTCCCTACCTGCTTGACTCTCTGCCCCTCTCCTGCCCCACAGACCCGCCCTCACTCTGGCCTTCCTGCCACTTCCTCCGCCGTCTACCTTAGAGGCCCCTCCTTCCCCTGCGCCTCCCTTGTCCAGCAGTAGCCCAACCTGCTTCTGCGATGTCCCTCAGGTCTCCCCTCCACAGTCCCCACACACAAACCTTCCCTGACCACCGCTACCCCAAGCCAGGGGAGGTGCCTCTCCTACCTGCATCCTCTGTTTAGCTCTTTGGGCGCAAATACCAGGCCTGTATAGAAAGAACCCTCCTTGTTCGAGAAACAGTGGAAAGGAAATAAAAGCAGCCAACACCGTGCAGGTCGTTTTTTCCTGCTTGCTCTCAGATCCTGGCCCCACGCGACTGGTCCGTATCTAGGGCGTTCTTGCTCTCTGGAGTCTCCGGCCAGAGCCCGGAGGACGGGAGGAAGGGAGAAGCCAGGACGTTCCCTCACGGCTTCAGAAGGCGCCTCGGCAGTGGCCCCTGGGGCTCCAGCTCCCACCGGACAGGTCGTCCTGCCCCTCTGTGGTCCCAGCCCCCGATGCGGCAACTGCCAAGGAGCCTGGGCTCTCATCTCGTCCCTCACCCCTGCAGCCGGTTCCCTGGATATAACTTCCCCGTTTAAAATATCCAGGGTGTTTACGCTTTCCTGATTGAACCCTGACTCATACAGGCCTCGGGAGAAATTCTCCAACACAAGAAGGAAAACTTAATATTCAAAAGGCAGGGGGAACATAATTTTGTAAAAGATTTACTGCAGAAAAAGGAAGTCGTATTTAGGCAGCATCTGCTATGGACCCAGTCAAATTTAGGAAAACATGGACTTTATGAAATGGGACTGAAATCAGTCATCCAGCTAAGATTTTCTTTTTAAAGATTTTATTTATTTATTTGAAAGAAAGAGTAAGTGAGCACCAGCGGGAAGGAGGGGCAGGCAGAGGGAAAAGCAGGCTTCCTGCTGAGCAGGGAGCCCCATGTGGGGCTCGACCACTGGACCCTGGGATCATGATCTGACCTGAAGGCAAATGCTTAAGGGAACGAGCCACCCAGGTGCCCCAAGATTTTCTTGAAAAGCTAAATGGGATGAGGAAGGAATGCTATGAAATACAAATGAAATAAAAGCTCTGAATTGCTATCCTGGAATACCAACTTAGTAATATGGAAGACAGACTTTACAAAACACCTTCACAAACTCAAGAGAAAAGGGGGAAAAATATTCTGAGAGACGAAAATAGTTTTAAAAGCCATCTTTGTAAACTTAGTAAAGGGTTTTATATTTTGGTAAATACAAGATGGATCACTTATGATAAAGCCAAGGGACATTTGGTTAAATTTTTTTGAAGTTGGATTTTGAACAAAATATAAATGTGTGTCATAGTTGGTATCAGGAACTCTAAAAACCCGTTGTGAATCAGATTCACCTGAGAACTGTTGAACAAACAAAAATTTATGAACCCTGTCCTCGGACCTTTATTGAGTAGGTCTGGGACAGAGCCTGAGAATCTGCAATTTAAAAGATTATCTCAGTTCATTCTGACACAGCTGGTCCTGCCCCGGGGTTGTAAAATTACTGGTTTGAACAAAAAGTTAAATTACTGCACCACCTGGTGGCAGTATACCCTAATTGCAAATTCTGTGTGTCTGGCATGGTGGGGGTGGTTCCTGGCTAGAATAGGACCTGATCTTTATAGTATTCCTCTTCTTCTTTTTTAAAGTTATTTATTTATTTATTTATTTATTTATTTATTTATTTATAGTAACCTCTGCACCCAAAATGGGGCTGGAACCCATGACCCGGAGACCAAGAATCCCACGCTCTTTCCACTCAGCCAGCCAGGTGCACCAGACCTGATTTCTTTTAACTGAATTAGTTCTATTGAGCAAAACTTAGTAACTGGCTGAAAATGTGGGAAGGAAGAAGGAGGTTATTAAATGAATTGGGCATGAAAAGGCAAAAGAAGTACCAACTGCCATAATGAATTGAGGCCCAAATATTCTTCAGTTGGTGTTAGGATGGGACTCTCTTTTTTGAGAGAAGTCCTAAGCCTGTCTCTACCACAAACCCTCCTCTGTAGGGGCATGCTGGCCTCGGCGACTCATTGAATCCTTAAGACGCTCGGACCTAAACAATGTCAAAGAGGTGTTTTCTTGACTCCCTGAGAATAATTCTTTAATCATGGACAGGTAGAGCATGCGGCCCAAAAGTCACAGCCGCTGGTGGGATATCTGACTACCAAATCCAGCCTTGTTTTGAGACTTTCTTTTCTAGATGTCAGTTTGAAAATGCCATATTTAACAGCCACCATTCAGGAGTGGGTTGTTCCTCCCCCACAGACGTTAGACCTGTGATGTCCAGACCAAGAAAAGCTGAACGCTATTTCACACCTACATAGGTCCATGTTCTTGGTTCCAATTTCCTTTTTGAAGCTGAACCTTCTTTCCCAAAGAAGCTGGGCCAGGAATCGCTCCATCTTTCCAGTGAGACTCCACCTACCAACGAGGGTGTAGTCCAGCCCTTGTAGATTCAACAGTAAAACCATGTTAAAACACGACACGACCATGTCATTTTCATTCTACAAGATACCCAAATACCGTAAAGAGCTGTTTCCAGAAAAAAGTTTTCACATCGGGGCTGTTGGTGTGTGTGTGTGTGTGTGTGTGTGTGTGTGTGTGTGTGTGTGTGTGTGTTGTTTGTTTTTAGTATCAGAAAGCTGACTTCAACTCACAGACAAATTACCAAGTAGCTACATGAAGTTAAAAAAGGAGAGAGAAAAAAAGGGAAAAGAATGAATTAAAGAGGTGCACCTGGGTGGCTCAGTTGTTAAGTGTCTGCCTTCGGCTCAGGTCATGATCCCAGACTCCTGGGATCAAGTCCCGCATCGGGCTCCCTGCTCAGCGGGAAGCCTGCTTCTCCCTCTCCCACTCTCCCTGCTTGTGTTCCTGCTCTCGCTGTGTCTCTCTCTGTCGAATAAATAAATAAAGTCTTAAAAAAAAAGAATGAATTAAAGAGGAGTTAGAAAGTAAAACAAAAGTGTGGGGTCTGGCTGGAGAAATCGTGTGCTTATCTAGGATATTTCTGAGGACAACAATGTCAGAAGAGTGAAATGTAATTCCAGCTACACTTTGAGCTAAGAGTGCGCTGCAGGAAGCAGTCAGCTCCGTTCTGGTTTAACATGATCAGGAGCCTTCCCTCTGGGATGAGATGCTAAATCCACTGGCTCCTTTCTGGAAGGTCTTAATGAGCCAGCTCCAAGCTGAGGCTGTTTCTCCATTGGTCAATAGCAAAAGTATGGAAAATTCCAGACAGTGGATAAACAAAAACCTTCCAATGTATTTGGCTTTGGGGGTGCATGATATACGATGGTAGAGTTTTCAGTAGCAGATTTCCTTCCTAATGATGTTTTTCTTAGGCTAATAAGGCAGTCTCCCCTCTATGCGCCAGCACATTTGTGGCTGCACCAGCCTGCACTGCTCAGAAGTTCTGTCACTCTGGTTTTTGCCTCTGTCACCTGCTCACATGCAAGTTCCTCTGATGATTCTTAACACATGTCAGCAGATAAATGCACTTAAGCTCTGCTTCTCACGTTCCCTGGAACCTGGAATTGTCTGTTGTGACTAGGTAAAATAACTTAAATATTTGGTATATATATATATATATAGGCAAGTTATCTCTCTCTCTTGCTCGTGTCTATGTGACGAGTATTATTTTCTGAGAAATCTGAAAATAAACTTTGTATGAACCAGCATTGGTTCTAACTGGGAGTAAGCGGGTAGAGACTCCCACGACCTGAAAGCAAATTCACTAAACATCAATTCGCTTAGTGACCAATTTCCTCAATTGGTGAGGATTTCTCCCCAAGTTCGGTTTTGCTTTGGCTTTTCCACAGGTCTCGGACCCTGCCCACCTCTGTCCTTGTCCCTGTCATTTTGTGTACGAATGGGTGCCTTTCAGGTAACTACACAAGACGCTTACTGTCTTCGACACCAACGGATTTTGCTCCTGGCCTGGTTTTTGCGTTTTCAGCAGGATCTGTCCCTGCCTCTATAGTGTCTTAGAAAGAGGAGCGATCTTTCCTGAGAGGAGCGATCTTTCCTTAAACACTGTTTGGGGCCTTCTCCATTTTTGCTGATTTGGCCATGCAGGTACCTGTCCCTGTCCCCTGCCTTTGGCAGTGAACTGGTCACCCGGAGTGAGGGATTAGGGCAGGGCAGGGGTGACACCCTCCGCAGCTCACTACGTGATTTGGAACACTGGTTGCATGCTTCCTAGCCCGCCGCCTGCCTAGGCTGCTGCCCTTCCTGGTCACAGCAGCTCCGAGAGCCATTTCGGCAGGGGCTGCAGAATGATGCCCGCACAGAACCGGGAGCATGTTTTTGTTAAATCTCAGCTGGTGTTGGTGGGAATTGTCACACCCACCTTCCACCGAGGGGAGGTCTGCTGAAGGGGGTGTCACAGCCTGCAAGTCCGGCAGCGGGACCCGGGGTCAGACTCTTCTGAGAGAGGGAGGGCGGGAGAAGGAAGGCAAGGTGGCCCCCTCCAGGAGGGGGGCCCAAGACTGGAAAAACGAGGAGCCGGGTGGCGAGGGATCCACCTGGACATAGTTGAAGGTCCTCCCATTCTGCGTGAGGAGAAAGGATCCCGGGGCAGGACCCTAACGTCGTGCATTTACTCAGGTTCGCTCAGATGAGGTAAATGTGGAGGAAGTAGAAGTCCTGAAGCTACTTTCTGATCTCTTTTTTAAAAAGTAATATATATCTTTTTTTAAAAGCCACGTAAATACCATTTCTAAGGGTACAATTAAGTGGCATTAAGTACATTCATAATGTTCTACAACCATCACCACCCTCTATCTCCAGCATTTCATTACTCCCAAAAAGAAACTCTGTACCCATTAAGCCCCTTCCCCAGCCCCTGCCAACCTTTAATCTACTTTCTGTCTCTGTGAATTCATCTATTCTGGGAACTTCAGTTAGGTGGAATCATACAAATTTTATCCTTTAGCGTTTGGCTTATGTTACTTAGCGAAATGTCTTCAAGGTTCGTCTATGTTGTAGCATGTGTCAAAATTTCGTTCTGCTTTACGGCTGAATAATATTCGATGTCTCTTTTTTAACCACTGGATTTCTCCCACTTTGCAAAAACACAGAGTGTTCCATGGCATACACGAAGCCATGCATCTCATCGAAGGCTTTGTCTTAAAAAAGACATCCTGACTGGTGGAGAATTGGCCTCTGGTAGCTTAGGCTGGGAAAGAAAAGAGTTGTCGTCTTAATGAATCCACTTTTTCTTTCCACGTACGTCTCCTCCCCATCAAGAATTGATGACCTTTAACCTTTTTGAGTTGGACAAACTTGGAAGAATGACCTGGCAAGGAGTTAAATATATGGAGGAAGATGATTCAGAATCCATTTTAATTTTTGCCTACACCTTAAAGGAAAAGAAATGTTCCTAATTTGTGGTTATTTACAGCACTGTAAATCAAGCAAATGCCATGAAGTGCCAATAAAAATTTTTAAAAATCAGCCTTAAATAGCTAAACTCTCAACAGCAGCTCATAAAGTGAGGCTTGGCAGTTGTTAGGTAGTTATGGTTAAATTGACAGTCCTTTGGGGAGTTAAGATATCCAAAAAGCAGAGGTAGTTAAGACTATAGTGATAAATGGTTGGGCTTGTTGGTTGAAGAGATTTTATAGCACACATTTAAGCTTAACCGCCTGTGAGAAGGTGAACAGGAAACCGAGGTTATCACTTCTTCATAGCCACTCTGTTCATTATGGACCTCAGGGGGTCTTGCAGCACACTGGGAAAAGCAAGACGGAGGTTATTTAGAGGAGGAAATAATTTCTAGGTAATATGATAATGTCAGGCAGAGAGAGATAGGGAGGGACCGAGGAAGAGAGAGAGTGAGTGGTGCAAATCTAGTAAAGGTACCAAAAAATAAAAAAAATAAAAAAAAAAAAAGGAATATCACAAAAGGAATTTCAAAGACCACAATAAAGAATAATAACAAGAATGTAATTTCCTCTGAGACTTCTGACAGAAGATGGAGGTGCAAAGTTATACTTCCTCCACTCCCTTTGCCAGAGCCTCCCCCAAGTACCAACAAGAAGAAAAGAAAAGGCAAAGTTCCATATTTGATGAAACTTGGCTTGGGCTCAACCACTGAATATGATGAATATCTATTGTAGGCAGTGACATTTTGGCCAAATGAGTTCTGCATCTCAGGCAGGGTATAGATTGCTCTAAAAGTAAGTGAAACAAAATCCTAAAATAGCCAACCGACAATCCCTTACTTAGAAAGACAAGGACTTGGGTCATGAGCAGACCACAGGAAAAGGGGTAAATCCTGACAGGCATTTATTTTCTTAAAGAGGGAGGGGGTGCTGCAAGACTTATTTCCCCCTATCCAGAAATGGATTAGAAGTGAGACAGGCCTGAAAAAAAGACAGAAAACAAGATCAAGTTTGCAATTGCTGATCTGAGTCAGTGGAACAAAGAAGTGATCGCTGAGAGCTGCCGTATCTCACTCTGAGCCTTTCCAAGTCCTGCCTGGGAGACATGCTCATCCCAGAGAGAGGAGTTCTGCCCTCACACAGACAAAGAGCAGATTTGTTGAGAAATATGAGCATGGTGTTGTTTTGAAGCACATACCTGCACTGAAGCTGCCAGGGACACTGTGCCCTCCCCGGTCCCACAACCATTTTTGAGCAAAGAGTAGCAGTAAATATAAAGGACTAAAGGCAGGACCTGAATGTTATTTTGAAAAAGGACAAAATCAAACATAACAAGCAAAAAGCAAATGAAGAACCTATATGAAAAGAAGTTTTCCAGGAAAAGAATACTTATGACAAATACTACTCTATGTACTCTATTTAGATGCTAAAAAGAAATAGATTTTGAAAAGCAATCTCTAAGAGGACATAAATGATTTAACTATTACAACAGAGAGAGTAATAAAGACATGAAAAGTGAGCCTCCTAAGGGCAAGAAAGAAATACAAGATAATTTAAAAAACAAAACAAAGCACAAAGATGTGAAAACAACAAAAGGAAAACTCGATGCCACTAAACTTAGGTATGAAAGACTGACGCACGAGATTCATCTGGAATTCTACTCTGCTAGTACACGTTACTGATACCCAACACCTAGCAGAGTATCTGGTGTATTACAGGTGTATAGCTGAATAAACGAATAAGGCAAATGGCAATTTTGAAGAAGAAAACAGAAAAGGGAACTTAAAAAATAATTTAGATATAAGAACTTTTTTCCTGAAATAAATTAGATTTCAGTCTGTAGATCCAGAAAACATGCAATGCTCCACAATGCTTCAAAAACATTCTGAACATTAATTATAAACAAAGAGTTGTATGGGCACTCGGGCAAAACCAAAACCAAAACCAAAACCAAAACACGCAATGTATTGGGGGGAATATAAGGCTGCACAGAGTTTCCCACAACATCTAATTGGTCTGTTAGTAGCGGAGCAATAACAAGAGTTCCAAGTGTGAAAGTAAGACCCAGACTTGTACGCTTTTCTAGGTATTATATGTATGAAGGTTTTTATTTCTAGGTATTTCTAGGTATTAAATGTATGAAGGACAGCTTCAACCTCAGGGAATGCAACATTCATGAGCTCATCTTAAAAAAACAATAACAACGTCTATCCAATCAAAAAGTAAACCAGAATAGAGAACTCAGGAAGGGGAAGTAGCATATGAAAGGACTCATACTAACCCCATTTCTGTAACAGTGGGGGTTAAGATTTCAGAGAATAATTTAAGTAGCACAAATATCGGCAATGCAAAATTAATAAGAAAATTGTTTAAATGGCGTGTGAGAATGAAAGGAAGTTTAAGAACTTCAGGGACTTCATCTTTCATATTGAGGATTCAGCAGGAGTGTGTAGCTCAGGAAATAGAGATGGGGAAATGGCAGTCCGTGTGCATCTCAGCTGCCCTGTCCCTCCCTGCCAGTTCCTATTCAATGCCTCAAGAAGATGCTCTTAAGTCTTTAAGCAGAACCTATGGAGTTAAGAGGACAGAGAGAGAGAGAGAGGAGTGCAAGGAGAAGAGAACCCAGAAAGAATAGGAAGGGGAGTAGAGAAGGAAGGGTGGAAGAAGATTATTTGTTTCCTTTTGTCCAGACTAGAACCTGGAGAGCTGTAGAGAAGAGCCCCAAAGTGAGCATGGAGCTCTAAGTTCTTAGAGAAAGTGTACCTTGTGAAAATAGATCTCTGAGAAGAAGGCAGCTTAGCCAGGGTGTAGTCCTGACTCTCAAAGTGCTGTGGGACTGTTAAGCAATTAGCCAAGGTCTTCCTACTTTTTGCAGTTCTGCAGGTCTGGAGAGCAGAAGGGATGACTCTGGGTGCCTTAACAGGGGATTACAGCTTGCCAGCTGGTCTAGCTCCTGATCACAAGGGCTGAAAGTGTCTGCCCCACCCCCCTCCCTACTCATAAGCTTTCCACTGCCTAACTTGGGCTTCATGTTGAAGAAAATCTTGAGCACACAATGAAAATGGTGATTGAGCAGTCAGAGAAAGAATAACAAACACAATAAACAGAACAGGCAGTTTCTACTGAAATGATGGATGGAGAACTATCACAACTGGATAATAAACAAACAGACAAACAAATGCATTTAAAGAGATTCAAGCATAGTATTTTACAAGATATTTTCTGCAAGATACTTGCTATATACACACACACATACACACGAGCACAAACATGTATACATCTGATAAAGTACTGAGAAATACTTTGAAATTAAGAAGAAAAGAACAGACAACCCAATACAACAATGGGCAAAAAAGTTGAACAGGCACTCCACAATATCCAAATAGGCCATATATATCAAAACCACAAATTACATATTAATTAAATATTACATAATATTAATATTAAATAATATAAATATATTTAATATTATTTTGTTTTAATGTTAAAAACACAAATTAAAACCACAGTGAGATGCCCCTGCAAATCTACCATAATGGCTAAAACTTTAAAAACTGCCAAGTTTGCATAGTGATTTGAAGGGGCACCTGCACTCCAATGTCCACAATAGCCAAACTATGGAAAGTGCCCTGATGTCCATCAGCAGATGAATGGATGAAGAAGATGTGGTATATATAATGGAATATTACTCAGCCATCAAAAAGAATGAAATCTTGCCATTTGCAACATGACATGGATGGAACTAGAGGGTATTATGCTAAGTGACATAAGTCAATCAGAGAAGACAATTATCTGATTTCACTCATATGTGGAATTTAAGAAACAAAGCAGATGATCATAGGGAAGGAGGGAAAAATAAAATAAGACAAAATTTGAGAAGGCGACAAACCATAAGAAACTCTTAACCAGAGGGTACAAACTGAGGGTTGCTGGAGGAGAGGTTGGTGGGGGGGATGGGGTAACTAGGTGATGGGCATTAAGGAGGGCACGTAATGTAATGGGCACTGGGTATTATATGCAACTGATGAATCACTAAACTCTACCTCTGAAACTAATAATATACTATATGTTAATAACTGAATTTAAATAAAATAAAAATAATAATAAATATATAAAAAATAATTTTAAAAAACCTGGCAAGTTTGTGGAGCAAGTAGGTATCTCATATCTTGCTTGTGGAAATGTAAACTGGTATCACTACTATGGAAAATTGTTTGATAATATTCACTAAAACTAAAATATAACTCAACAAGTCCACTTCTACCTAGCAGAAATACATACATAAATTTATCAATTGTGCAAGAATGTGTTTATAGTAGCATTATTTGTCATAGCTCCCCAAATGGAAAACAATCCAAATGTCCATCAAGAATAGGGTGTATTAATAATTTGTGGTACATTCTTATAATGATGTAGTAGTATATAGCAATAAAAAAATGAATTGCTGCTGTATGCAATGAGATGGATGAATCTCACCAAAACAATATTTTTATTTATTTATTTTTTAATTAATTTTATTTTATTATGTTATGTTAGTCACCATACAGTACATCATTAGTTTTTGATGTAGTGATCCATGATTCATTGTTTGCGTATAACACCCTGTGCTCCATGCAATACATGCCTTTCTTAATACCCGTCTCTGGGTTAACCCATCCCCCCGCCCCCTTCACGAACCAAATATTGAGCAAAAGAAGACAAACAAGATTATAACTCTATGACTCCATTTATTTAAATTTCAAAAGTAGGCAGAAGTCAGAAAAATGTTTACCTTTAAGGGGAATTTCTGGAATACTTCTAATGTTTTTTATCTTTATCTCTGTGTTGGTTATACAATTATATTCCCTTTGTAAAAGTTTGCTGAATTATACATGTGTGATTTGTGAAGTTTTCCATGCTACAATTTAATTAAAATGTTTAGAAAAAATTAACATCTGTTTATAATAAAATCCTCTAGTAAATCAAGAATGAAAGTATATTGTTTTAAAATATAAAAAAGAGTAACACCTCAAATCTACATCTTTTATTACATATAATATTTAAACACTAGAGGTGAGACCATTAATGTAAGAAAAAATACAAGAAAGCTCACTATCACCTCTATCCTTAAAAAATTATTCTGGAAATGTTAGTCAATGCCACAAGGGAAGAGAAATAGAGTACAAACATTGGAAAGGGGTCAGTAAATTTTATTATTTAGAAGTAATATGATTGTATGCCTGGAAATCCAATGGTACATCTGGAAAATTAATTTGAAGAATAGAATCCTAATTGAGGTGACTGGCTAAGAAAAACATTTAAATATCAATAGTTTGCCCATAAAAATGATAATTAAGATTATAAAAAATGGAAAAATCCCATCCAGAATATAATACAAAAGTAAATACCGAGGAATAAAAATTAAGATACATGAAGGAAAATAAAACTGTTGAGGATCAAATGAAAGAAGAAAATTGGACAATAAAACTCAATATTGCAACATGTCAATTGACCTATATATTCATGCAATCCACAAATGCCCACACAATTTTGAGGGGAGTGGGGATCTGGCAAAATAATTTATCATGTATATCTTTAAAAGTTAAGATGAGGAAAGAGCCAGGAAAATCATGAGAAGGAATAATAGAAATGAAGGACTCTATACGCACTACCATAATAAGAAACTGAATAAAGACTTCCAAAGTAACTATTTAGATCAGTGGATTATCCAGCAAATAATTTTGAGACACCACCTATGTTTCCTTTTGCAGGATGGAGGCGGGGGTGTTCAGTGAAGAGCCAGAGAAATAGTTCACTTTTTAAAATTAAAAATTTTTTATTTAGACTTTATCTTTTTATTTTATTTTTTTAAAGATTTTATTTATTTATTTATTTATTAGAGAGAGAGAGAGAGAGAGAGAGAGAGAGCATAAGCAGGGGGAGTGGCAGGCAGAGGCAGAGGGAGAAGCAGGTTCCTTGTGGGGCTCGATCCCAGGACCCTGGGATCATGACCTGAGCTGAAGGCAGACCTTTAAACAACTGAGCCATGCAGGCACCCCATAAACTTTATCTTTTAGAGCAGTTTTAAGTTCACAGCAAAACTGAGAGGAAGGTACAGAGATTTCCCCTATGCCCCTTGTCCCTACACATGCACATCCTCCTTCATGTTCAACAACCTCCGCCAGAGTGGTATATTTGTTACAACTGATGAACTGGCATTGAACACATCATTACACCCAAAGTCCATAGTTCACACCATTCTTGGTGGTGTGCATTCTGTGGGTTGGACAAATGTGTAATGACACCTGTCCATCATCATGGTATCACACAGAGTATATTAACTGCTCTAAAACTCTTCTGTGCACTGCCTATTCATTCTTCTTCAACCCCAGCTCCTGAAAACCATTGATCGTTTTGCTGTCTCTGTAATTTCCCCTATCCTAAAATATCATATTGCTGGAATCATACAGTTGTGTAGCCTTTTCAGATTGGTTTCTTTCACTTAGTAATATACATTTAAGTTTCCTCCATGTCTTTTCATGTCTTGATAGCTCATTTCTTTTTAGCACTGAATCATTCCACCATCTGGTTATACCACAGGTTATTTATCCATTCACCTACTGAAGAATATTTTGGTTGCTTACAAGTTTGGACAATTATGAATAAAGCTTCACCTTTATGTGTAAGTTTTTTGTGGACATAAGTTTTCAAATCCTTTAGGTAAATAACAAGGAACATGATTACTGGTTCACATGGTATGCTTAGTTTTATAAGAAACTGTCAAACTGTCTTCCAAAGTGGCTGTTATTATTTTGCATTTCCACGAGCAATGAATGAGACTTCCTGTTGCTCCACAGTCTTGCCAGCATTTGGTGTGGTCAGCATTCTGGACTTCAGCCATTCTAATAGGTGTATAGTGGTATCTATTGCTGTTTTAATCTGAACTTCCTGATGACATATGATGGGGCTCATCTTTTCCCATGTTTATTTTCCATATGGATATCTACTTTGATGAGTTTTCTATAAAGGTCTTTGGCCCATTTAAAAACAGACCAAGTTTTCTTATTGTTAAGTTTTAAGAGTTCATCGTATACTTTGGATAACAGTCATTTTTCAGATGTGTCTATTGCAAATATTTTCTTCCAGTCTGTGGTTTGTCTTCTCATTCTCTTGGCATTGTCTTTGAAAAGTTTTTAATTTTAATAAAGTACAGTTTACCTTTTGTTTCATGTATTGTGCCTTTGGTGTTGTATTTAAAATGCCATTGTCATCCCCAGGGTCATCTAGATTTTCTCCTATGTTATCTTCTAGGAGTTTTATAGTTTTGCATTTCACATTTAGGTCTGTGATCCATTTTGAATTAATTTTTGTGAAAGATGTAAAGTCCGTGTCTAGATTCATTTTTTTTTGCATGTGGATGTCCAGTTGTTCCAGTAATTCCATTTTTTGAATTTTATTTTTTCTTTCAAAAATTCTTTTTGAATTTTACCATTTTATTTTTTCTCCATTGTATTGTCTTTGCTACTTTGTTAAATATCAGTTGTCTATATTTGTGTGGGCCCATTTCTGGGTTCTGTATTCTGCTTCATCGTTGCATTTGTATAATCTTTCACCAATACTATGCTGCCTTGATTACTGTAGCCTTATAGTAGGTCTTGAAATTGGGTAATCGTCAGTCCTCCCACTTTGCTGTTCTTCAATGTTAGATTGGCTATTTTGGGTCTTTTATCTCTCCATATAAACTTTAGAATCAGATTGTTGATATCCACAAAATAACTTGCTGGGATTTTGACTGGGATTGCATTGAATCTATAGATCAAGTTGGGAAGAGCTGACATCTGAGCAGTATTGAGTCTTTCCATCCATGAACATGGACTATCTCTCCATTTACTTAGTTTTTTAATTTCATTAATCAGAGTTTTGTCATTTTCCCCCTATGGTTCTTGTATACATTCTGTTAGGTTTATACATAAAGATTTCATTTTTGGGCGTGCCTAGCTCATTTTTTATGCCAAAATAAATTTGCCAATGGACATAAGATTTAAACATACAAAAATAAATCATAATACTAACAGCAGAAAAGATGAATGGATTTTTTTTTTACAAACTTGGCACTGTATAAGTACAAGGTACTATGATTATAAGTGCTTTATATATAATAACTAATCCTCACAACACTACCAAGTAATTATTATAATCCATATTTTACAGATGAGGAAACTGAGGCTAGATAAGTTAAATGTCTTGTTCAAGATTGTAGAAATAGTAAGCAGAAGGGGCACCCAGGTGGCTCAGTTATTAAGCGGCTGCCTTCGGCTTGGGTCATGATCCCAGGGTCCTGGGATCAAGCCCCACATCGGGCTCCCTGCTCAGTGGGGAGTCTGCTTCTCCCTTGCCTGCCATTCCTCCTGCTTGTGCCCTCTCTCTTCCTCTCTTTCTCTCTCTCTGTGTGTCAAATAAATAAATAAAATATAAAAAAAAAGAAATAGTAAGCAGGAGATATAGATTTGAATCTCAGAAGTCTAGCTCCAGAGTTCGTGTTCTGAACTACTATACTACAAGTATAGGCAGTACCTTCCTAGACAATTCTATGCATATGTATAGATTACATTTAAGCTTCTGAATTTAAAAATATATTTTTAAAGATTTTATTTATTTATTTGACAGAGAGAGACAGCGAGAGCAGGAACACAAGCAGGGGGAGTGGGAGAGGGAGAAGCAGGCTTCCTGCTGAGCAGGGAGCCTGATGTGGGACTCGATCCCAGGACTCTGGGATCATGATCTGAGCTGAAGGCAGACGTTTAACGACTGAGCCACCCAGGCGCCCCTGAATTTAAAAATATTTTAAGTGAAGTAAAAAAAATATATAAAAACAGTCTTGGAAAATATTTACAGCGTATATTATAGATGGAATAGAATAGAATTTTAAAATATTCAAATAATGTACAAATTACTAAAAAATGGATGAAAGGAAGGAAAGAAGGAAAAAGAAATAAAAAAACAAAAAAAAAGACATAAACAAGCAGTTCATTGAAAACAAATACCAATGACCAATAAGCTTATGTGTGTCACTCATCTTGAAAAAGTACCAGTTAAAACAATGACAAAATACCACTTTTGCCTACCACATTGTCTAGTATTGAAAAGTTTAATAATACTCAATGTTTTGAACAAGTTGAAGAAAAACGGACATTCACATCCTACTGTTGAAAGTGTAAATTGGGAGACCTTTTACTTGGTAATTTGGCAGCATCCATCAAAAAAATTTAATTTACCCATCATTTGACCCATTAATTCCACTTCTAGATATTTATTCCATAGACGTCTAAGTGGCTGAAGACACATATATACAAGAATGTTCACTGCACCAGTATTTATATCAGTGATGTTGAAATATGGTCTGTATGATGATGACTATTCACCAATTGTTTGTTATTAGTCTGTGAGGAGATAAGGGGTCAGAATATAAATCAACTAAGAGCACTGTGAGTTCAGGTGACAATTTTTATTCATAGAAGTTTTTCTTGCAGTATGCTAATTTATATTCTGGTGTAAGTTCCTTATCTCAATGTAAAACATCACTTTAAAAAATTTTTTTTAAGATTTTATTTATTTGACAGACAGAGACACAGTGAGAGAGGGAACACAAGCAGGGGGAGTGGCAGAGGGAGAAGCAGGCTTCCTGCGGAGCAGGGAGCCCGATGCGGGGCTCGATCCCAGGGCCCTGGGATCATGACTTGAGCTGAAGGCAGACGCTTAACGACCGAGCCACCCAGGCACCCCGTAAAACAGCACTTTGAATAGCACTAGTTTATAATAACTAAAAATTGGAAATAATCCAAAAGTCCACCAAGTAGGTATTTGCTAAGTAAAGTAGAAAAGATCCAAAATAAAATCGTATGCATTCATTTAAATAATGAAATCTACATATATATAGATATGATACATATATATACATACACATGATGGAATGGAAAAAATATTGCAGAATAGTATTAATATGGTAAGAAATGCAAGATGAAAAAGTACAAGTTTGTATATGCATAGAGTTTCTGGAAATAGACACAAGACATTGTTAACCATGGTTATCTTTGGGATGTGGGATTGGGATCATGGAGAGATAGGGTATGGATTTTGTTTTTTTTTTTTATCTTATGCCCCCCTACACTGCTTAAATGTTTCTACTGCTAGCATAAGTTATGTTTATACTTTTTCAAAACATGAATTAAAATTTTAAATTTTGTTTAAAAGCCATGAATACAAGTCAGATTAGACTCACTGCAGATCAAATTTCCAGAAACTGCCTTTGGGCTGAAATTTATTTCAGAAGACTTACTGAGACAAACTTTACATGAATTTCCATGGAGTCATCCGTGTAAAGATGTAAAAAGCACACCGGCTTGTTTTCCCAAACTTAGAAATTGGTTTTTCTCACCTTAAAAAAAAAAAGAGTTTATTATGGGCAATACATACACTTCTCAAACCAAATTTTTAGTCCACCTCTAAGATGTGTCTCCAGCCTAGGAAGTGATGAAGTTAGGATTCTGTCCCTGCAGTGTAACAGTCACCTAATTCTGACCATAACTGTTAAAAAGAAGTAGAGGACCAGAAGACTCTGCTCAAGAAGGCCCAAAGATGGTAGATCACAATATGAACTTGACAAAATCTGGGGGTCTTATAGGCTTCATGGAAACCACAGTTTATATTGCCAAAAATATGGGATATTCGGTCTTACAGAGTCATCTGGAACACATTAATAATCATTAACATTTGTACAGTACATGCAGTTTGCAAAGTACTTTTATATTCACTGCCTTATTTAATCCTCACAATAGATCTTTGGAGTAGGTAAATTTCATAGATCAAATTTTATAGATGCAAACACTGGGTACACAAGACTTATGCTTATTCCCCAAAGTCACCAAGCAGTGAAGACGCAAAGCCAGGTTATGCCAGTCCAAGTCCTTACCACCACCCCACACTGCTTTCCAAGGCATGGCTGACCTAAGCCGCCCCAGACAGAAGAGTCTGGGCGGCTTGCTTACTCTCGGTGTTTATTTGCATGATGTTATGCTGTTGAGCTGGATGAGTTTAAAAGCAGACCATGGCTGTTGCCACTGTTTGTTAAACATTGCTACTCGGAGCAGGCAGGGATACAGACAGCAGCTTGAGTTCTTAGTCATCTTGAACAGGATCAAGCAGGATGAATAGAGGGAAAAGCAATTCTAGTTGATATGGATGAAGGAAGCTCTCCCACAAGCTATGTTTTCTATTGGCATGTCTGTTCTTTCCTACCTTTGTTATACTTTATCCTTTTCTCTGGAAAGTTCAAGGTAATAATAATAAAATGATCTTTCTTGAAGGTCTCTCCAACTCTGATCCCAACTATTATTACTCCATAGCATTCTTTCATGTCAGATATCTTTCCTTTCCCAAGGCTCTTCATTAAACTGTCTGTATCTCATACGCTATGTGTATTTCTTTCTTGCACACAAACCCTATATAGAGGAATTATAATTATGTGATAATACCTTCCACTTATTAAGCACCTATTAAATGCCAGGCATTGTGGTAGGCACTTCATGTGTTGTATGTGATCTCTAAACCTTGTAGCAAATCTACAAGGTATGGACTCATTCCTCTCACTTTGCAGATGAAGAAGGCCAAGCCCAGAGTGACTGAGTCTGGATCTTACGCAGTGAGTGGCAGAGCTGAGATTCAAACATAGATCTGTCTAACTTCAAAGCCAGTAATAATGCTTATTGTATTAGCTTCTCAAAGAAGGTGTTTAGTGAAAATGTTCATTTTAAAGCTATGTATTTTAACAGTTAGCATCATACTCTCTTTTCCTCGGCTCTTAAAAGGTAGGTTGGTGGTCTAAGGTGATGAAAATCAAACCTAATACAAATGCAGTGCTGCCATATCATATCCCTTACCAACCTACAGAGACTTAAGCATATAATGGACCCTTCTGTTCTACTTCTTTCTCCACCTGGTCAACTCTCAAAGGAAAACAAAATTCATATGATCATTGAGGTCTAGAAATTAACTTTTATTTTCAATCTGTCAAGAACTCCTGGCAGTTATTAATTTTATTAAAATGATTACATATGGCAAAACAAAGAATAGAGGTAATTCTATTTCTCTACAACATAAATTATGAGTTAGATTCTTAGCTGCTGGCTCAGCATTGTTCAAGATTCTTTTAAAGGATTGGGGGGACTTTAATTTCCAGAAAATGTTAAAGCAGCAAAAGAAAAAATAAATTAAAAGTAATTGCAATTGGAGATATTGCCAAGGATGTGCTAATTATAAAATCTTCTTGATGTGTTTATAGGCCAGATTCCAAGATTTGGTATTTAAAAAAAAATCATGTGAAAGCTCTCCTATATTGGCCTGTCATCCATAGTTTATAACATAGAACAAATTTGCTGATTCTTTTTAAAAAGATGGCAAAAATGAATGAGGACTAATTCAAATAAAAAACAACCAGCATCCATTCATCTAACTGAAATATCTCAAAACAAAATCAATTTTATTAAAATATTTAATACCAGAATAACTTATAATAGTATGAAAAAGAATGAAGTACTTGTCCTTAGTTTTCTTTGACATGATCACATTTTGACAAAATTAATTTATAAAGATTCCAAAGTTTTTATCATGGATCTGTAACTATTTAAGGATGTAAACCAAAAGAACTCATACTTCATCTGATCATACAGTCATAACTTAACATATCTTGCTTTGCATTTACTGTTACTGCAAACAGCAATTTAGAAAACAAAGTAAAAATATATATATACAAAATATTTTTATATCAAATTATTTTCATTACACTAAATAAACCCAATCCCCAAATGTTATGTTACATGAAAAAGTGTCCTACAATTTATATCAAGATTGATATTGTCCATGTATCAACTAGAGCAGCCTTTGGTTTTAAAAGTGTTTTGCAAAATAAAGAAAAATATCACCACATGGCTGCACTATTGGCTCTCATTCACACTCACAAAAAAGCTTTCCAGTTTAGAAAAAAAATTACAAAATAGATTACATACCCAGAAAAAACATCCCACCATAAGAGTCAAATCCTTTTTACTTCTCTGTAGCACATATACTCTGTTATATTTGGCATCTCCACTGTTTATTCAAGTTTCAAGTCTCCCCAAGCTGATTAGAATATTATTGTTTGATTGAAAACTATATTCTTCTTTCTTGATATTGATTATTCTCACTCAATGATAGTTTAATTTAGAAACAAAATGTTCTTTCTTTTAATGCATGATTTCACTTAATTTTTACTTATTTAGTGTGCTACTTGGCAAAATTCAAAGACTGTCAATGTTTTGTTTTCCATATGTTTTAAATTTAAAAACCAATTGTAAGTGTGTATACGTATATTCACAGAGATACATTTCTTCCATTGTCTTGTTCTCGTTGCAATACAAATTGTCCATCAGCAATTATAATTTGAAATGAACCAACTAAAAGGTTTTTCAACCGTTCCATATGAAACAGTTTCCATCACAAAAAGCACTGAACTCTAATGCAAACAGGATCATGTGTTAAAACTAAACTATAGGTTTAGTTCTACACAGGTACGTTTTGAGTCATTTCTATAATAAAATTTTTAAAAACTTCAGCGAAACTTAAGAAAAAGAAAATCCAAATTAATTCTAAAAGGGCATTGTGGTATTTTTCCAGCAATGCTTGGAAAAAGGTTTTCAGATCACAATGTATTCACTGGGATTCTTCTTATGTGAATCTTCTTATGTGATCGCTGCTCCTTTTCTTTTGGACCTTTGTTGTGTGTCAGATAGGCAGGCAAGAGACATGCATGAATTTCTCACTGTCACTCTGAAAAGCATGCTGAACAATTTTAAATGCTGCAGAAGTGGGTTTTTTTGTTTTGTTTTGTTTTGTTTTGTTTTGTTTTAGAGGAATGTTTCATTTGGGCTGAATAGATTTCCAAGTTTTAACATGTGAATTACTGAATACATCGTGAGGGCTTTCAGCGAGTGTGGGCTTCAGTCCTGGAATGGTTACAGGCCCGTCTGGAGTGACACACACAGACTAACAAGCATGGTGGTGGTGTCGTTTGAGGCATAGCTACTCCGCTATGCCCACGTTGTGGCTGATTTTGGGGAAGCAAGGCACTTACTGTAATGGCAATGCAGACACTCGATGCATAGTTTGAGTAACATAAAATAAGTTACTATTTTTGATTAAAGTGAGGTTTTTATAATTTATATGTCTTTTATAGAAGCAACTAAATGATCTAGTTAGGATAATTAAAAATAAGAAGAGGTTTGATAGGGAGTCATTTCCACTTCTGCTTCGGCTCTTAAGGAAGAGGATTTAGGGGAAAACACTGACGTGAAGAACAGCCATTGGTCTGAAAAGCGACAAACCCTTAAAACTGCTGGGCCAGTGGCACTTTGACGGTCTTTACTTCTGCTATATGTGACGACTTCTGGATGATGCAGCTGGTAGTTCCCTGCAGGGTGTCTTTGCCCTGTGCAAGATTGGTTAATGCCATAGCTGCATTAATCTCCTTCCAGTAAGTGTCATCCTTGCTTGGTCCCTTCCTGTTGGCTGCACTGGATTTAAGCAAAAAAAAAAAAAAAAGAAAGAAAGAAAAAAAAAGAAAATGATCAAACTCACTGCAGTGTACATGGAAAATGCCATCAGTGAAAAGCACAAATGGCAGATAATAACATATTTCTCACCTGTCGCCCTTATTGGATCCATTTTCCAGAGTGTCTGTAAAGACAAGCAAAAATTCAATTATTTTTCTTTTTTTCTTTCGGTTTTAATCTCTGGAGTTGCATCATTAATGACCAGGAATAGAAGCTCATCAGGAAATATGGTTGAAAATCAGTTAATTTTTTTTTCTACAAAGATAAAGTAGTTTAAATTAAGATACAAAAGAAATCTCTCTGCAAATGGGAAAAGGTAATATAAAATACAAAATAGCTTCTGTAGATATACAAAAATCTGACGATTTATTCTGAGAAATTGGGCTTTTTCATGAGGAGGCAAACAGTATAGGGACAAGCACGCTAACTCTTCCTGCGGTCAGGTTCTGGTCTCACTCCCCTACTCACCTGCTATGTACCTTTGGACAGGCTATGATGTTTCCACAAAGTCTGGGATGCAGTTTCCTCAACTATAAAATAAGGGAGTTCCTAGAACTTCAGGGTGCCTCTGGTTCAATATTCTATGAATGACTTCACGGGAATCAAACTTTTCTCTCAGAAAAGGGACTGACAAACAGTTCCCTCTGGCTAGCTAGCAAATGAGCGACAGATTCAATGTAGCAGCACAGGACTTCTGGCCCTATTAGAATAATAGGGCACCAGTCTTTTAGTGGCAAAGGAACCCCTCATACTGCAGGAAATGAACATTATGGTGTGAGCTTTGCTTATGCACTCTCTCTTTTGCTGTAGATTTCCTCCCTCTCTCAGGCACTAATGTCTACCAAAGCAAACGTCAATATCAAGAAAGATGAAATGGGCTATTGATCTTGATTAAATCTCTCTAGTTAGCTTTTAGGCTAAAAGAATATGGTATTGGCAACACAAAAAGAGACATGCTGGAGGGAAAGATATAGACAGGGTAAAGAGGACCTGCTAGCATGGCATGGGAAATGGGGCAAAGGAGCAGGGTTGGGACTCCCCATCAACCTACGAGACCCCAAAACTAGGTTAAGTCATGACCACCACCACCACCACCACCACCACCATCATCAAAAACAACAATAAATATTACCAAGTAGTTACAGAATGAGGCACTTTGCCCTACACAGGAAACATGAAAAACACAATATTTACTCAAGGCCTTCTTCTGGTTCTATGGCTTTTGGAAAGCTGTCTTTTCCTGCCCTCCATCCTCTCCCTTTGTTTTATCTCCCCAACCCAGTATTTTTGAAGGCATTTTTTCCCCCTCTGCAATGCTCAAGGCTAGTAAAGTCAGGCGGCATAATTTTCCAGTTCTGGGCTCTAGGACAGTCATGGGACTTGAGAATAAGAGCATCAACATGATCATAATACAGTGTAACCGGGGTAAAATTTTCCAAGGAAGATATGGTCAAGAGGAAATGATTATATGTCCATGGAGATGAGGCAGCTAAACTCCTGTGTCCTCTAGGAAGCAAAAGAATTAGAAAAGCCTGTTAGTGCATACTGAGTCAGGCCTCTTGGTGTGGACCTGGGTAAAATAATGGGTCACTATGGGCTTTTTGTACCACCTTTCCCAGGGACCCAGGGAGCTTAAAAAAAAAAAAAAAAAGAAGAAGAAGAAGGCAGGCAAACAAAACAAAAACAGTGCATAAATGACAAGATTGTTATGAGGAATAAATGAGTTGCTATGTGTCTGGCCCAAAACAGAACAACAAACGTGCCTTTCTTTGATCTTTCATTTAGGGGTCCTTTGGGGGAAATAGCTCAATCTGTGAGCAGTTGGATGGTCACCCTCTGGATCTTCTGGTCCCTACTAGGTTGGCCTGGATGGTTAGCTATATTTCTGTTGCTCTTGATATTTTTGGAATCATACAATTAACTTATGTAATTGAAGGAAGAGAATGACAGTTTTTAATTCACAGAACTCTAATAATCCTAGTTTACGGATCACTTCTTATGTGCCAGGCAGTAGACTAAGCACTTTGTGTCGTAGCTTATTTTGTATTAGTGACTCTGTATGTGGATAGCATGTCTCTGTTATGTCTGTTAAGTCATTCTTTGTTTCGTACTATTATCTGTAAATCTTTACTCAAGAATGACAGAGACAAGGCACTACCAAAACAGAGTCAAGGCCTTTGTTTAGGAGGAGGAAAGCCAGCAACACTGGCTATTTTACAGAGAGGAAAAAAAAAAAAAAGAGTTAAGCTTTTGCTCAGTTTTGCCCACAAATTGCAACAATTCTGTTGCCAAAGTGAAGCAATAGGTTATGGAGATATTTATTCAATGGAAAGACTTGGCAAAAGCAGAATAAGTTCCATGAAGCTTAAATAACATTAGGGAAATAACAAAACATAATTTAGAAAAGACCATGTAACTGATGCTCTGGCTTACAAACAAAGCAGTCTCACATATTCAAAGGGGACCAGAGTTGGATTCCCTACCTGAACGGTCTACCCGAGAGTGATTACCGCACAGACAAGAAGGAAGCCTGTGGCTATCAAATATGTAAGGGGTTACAGAACCCAGAAATGCCATAAGTGAGTGGAGCCTGCCTGTGAAAGGAGAACATGGAATTCACTGTTAAGGTCCACGGAGAGCTTCTATTTAAGAGGACGTGTGAACTTGTATGTCCTGCAGCCCCATCAAAGGCGGCTGCCTCCCTGAACTCGTTCCACAGAGAAACAAGCTGACTACAGCCAACTGTGAAATTATAAAATTCTGCTTACTCCTTGGGTGTATGTGTTTTACAGTGTGGTGCCTATGAAAATACCTTTGAAGTGTAAAACATAGATTCCAATCCCTGTGCGGGTGTTCTTAGTTTCACGAATTTCAACAATGTCCCCAGCAGCATTCAAAAGACTGCATCCTGCGTTTTATTTCTAAAGCTGATGGGTACGTTCAATGTCATTAGGTATGGATTCAGGTTCTTTTCCCAGCAACGGAAGAAAGGTCTTCGTAAAAAGCAATAAATAGAAGAGACATTTTGCTTCTCTATCAAGAGCAATGCGAAAACAGTGTGTAACAAAGCTCAATGTCAAACATTTCAAACCAACAAGAAAGAGGTGACTACTACTATTTGGGGCGGAGGGGGGTGGGGAGAGTCTCTGTGTCCAGGGTGCTTTTGGTTCAAAACATAAATTGGTGTTAGAAGGGCATGCTTTTGCTGTTGCTGTTATTGGTGGGTTGCCCGGTGTCACTAGGATATTAGGCATCCAAGAGCCACCTCCTGCAGAGTAGTGCGTTCTAGTTCCCAGAAGAACTAGCAGAAGGAAGATAGCAAACAGGGGTCCTTTTACTCTGAAACATTTGTGCTTTTGTAGGAAAGCAAAGGACAATAAAGATCCGGTGGTTTGGGAAGATTGTTTTTCTAGTCCTTACAATCTAACTCCTTATAGTAAATAACTCTATTAAAGGTGAAGACTTTTTTTTTCTTACGCTTTTTTTCTTTTTGAAGTGTAAACTTGCTGGCTCTTATCTGATCCAAGTATTTTGTGTCTTTTCAGCCAATAGATAGGTGTGGTGAGTCTACTGACCCACCACCAGTGCTCAGGGGGCTCACACCACTTCTGCCCACTGCAGACAGGTGGTCTCAGTGGCTCCTGTCCAGGAGCGGGCATCCAGTCACAATCTGACAGGAGAGGGAAGGATTCTGAATGCTGCTGAAAAGACAGAAATCTTAAGTCTGAGCAAGAGCAGACATTTCACTGCTGTTAATTAACATGCACAGACTTAGGGTCTGACTGCCCTACATTCAGCTCAGCTGTATCTCTCACTCTGCAAGTAGCTTGGCTGGGCCTCTCCGAAGTCTGGGCTAAAATGCCTTTTTAGATTCTAAGGTTCCAAAAATCAGCTACGCTGTCAATTACCATAAAAGCAACTGGTTGGCAGGAACAACTTATTGAACCAGCCAAAAGAGCGTGTTTTAAGACCAAAAAAAGAAAAGGAAAGAAAAAAAAGAGGTGCGTAGTTAGGAAAATCTTGGATGCCGTAAAACCCAAACCATGTTGAAACTTAAAGTGGGGCTATCCTCAGTTTGGACATGTGTTTCCTTATAAAGTTACGTTGAGAAACAATTATACGGAAAACCACTTCTATTGCAATTCGAGAAGTGTAAGCACCAAGCTCTGTGGGCAAAGTGTCCACTCGACCTTGATAAATGCAACTTACAAACGTATTAGTTCTGAGATATATTCCTGAAGTAAGAGTTACGGTCATAGAAAGAGACAAAAATATGGCCAAATCTGTTTCTCTGAAATATTTTTTTCCAAATTTTATCAATAAGCCCTGAAGTTAGGAATGTTTAAAAAATATTCCACAAATGTGGAGCAATAACTCACATCACTGAAATGTAAATAAAGAATATGAGTATTTTTAAAAATTAAATAATCTAAAGATCACATACTACATATTTCCCTAAATTGAAATGGAGTGAGTCAGAGCTCCAGACGCTTGACAACTGCGGCCCTTCACACTGTGTCCGTTTTGGGGCCATCACTAGGGACAGCTGATGCGGACAGCCAGGGTTTGGTGTGTTTCTGATCTCAGAGGTCCCAAGAGCCCCCAGGACACCAGATCAGTTTCTGGAGTTATTTACATACTTGGAACAGTTGAGATAAAGAACAAGACTCTGGCGAACCGGGCAGATGGAAAATCTCTCTGAAGCTTACGAAATGCCGACGGCTCTAAATCTACAGGACCTTACCCCAAATGGACAGAGCGATCCCTGGGGTTCCCTGCTCCCACCTCCACAGTCTCTATCTTACTTCCCTACATACTGGATCCAGGCGGGGGTCACACACACACATACAGATTGGTTCCACTGGGACTCTACACTTTCCTTTTAAAAATAGCATATGCTATGTTTCTCTAATGAAAAGTCATACAGGTTCACTGCAGAAAATCTGGGGAAAAGCGTAAAAGAGAAAATAAAGGCAATTTAGGGATAACTAATATAATATTTGAATATATGGCTTTTCAAGCAAGCTTATATATGTTTTTAAAAATAGGGTCATTCTGTACATGTTTGCTTTTTTCACTGAACTTCGACTTTTGCCTTATTAATAAATAAGATAGTAATCTTGTTAATAAATAAGGTAGTAATCTACCATGTGGCCTTCCCTGATGTGGCAGTGGTTTTTGCCTGTGAAATATAAACAGATTGGAAGAATTCAAATCCAGCTTCATCCAGTTTAAACTTGAATATTGAGAGACTCAAATGTTACAAGAAGGGGTTATCTTTAAAAATAACAATTACTAACATTGATTGGATGCTTATTCTTATGCCAGGCACTATGCCAGGAACTCTAAAATGTTATCTGGTTAAATGCTTACAATAACCCTGTGAAATGCACCATGGGCCTTATTTCCAAATGACACTGTAGCTTAGAGGGGTCCAGAAACTCGCAAAGGACACAGTTTGGCAATGCGGGTGGTGAGTATCACATCAGTCGACTCTGAAGGTCATGTTTTTACCTACTGCATTCAATTATTCGAGTGGTCTCTGTTGACAAAGCCACCTTCTAAGACCGTGACAAGGCTTAATGCACTGTTTACATAGAAAGCCTGTCGAATGACAACCTATTAAAAATCTATTAAGCACCTTTTCTGTTCTTTTTGTTAGTATTTTAGACCACAGAGATGCAAAAACAGACTTTTTTTCTGCTTTTGATTTAATCTGTAGTATAAAAAAAAATCTGTCCAAATCACAGAATAGGGACTCTAAGCTCTCTTGAGCTCTCTCCCATGCTTTATGACATTTTAATAGACGCGATATCCTTCTAATCACTCTTCTATTGCCCAGAGTGAATTACTGCTAAATAACTCCTAGACAGCTGTGGCTGCATCACTTTTAGAGGAAATTTTTGTGGTTAGCCTCTCTTTGGGGTAAGCAGAGCTTCTGAATGAGTAACAATAAATCATTCTAAGTGGTGTGTGCCCCAGCAGGAAGGAAAGAAATACCCAATAACCTGCAACATGTATCTGTTGATGACAGAACTGCTTCTTCCAGTTCTACTACAACCAAAAGTGAGGTCTACTTTAAAACTTGTGCATAGCAGTAAGAGATCGCAGCTGAACTTGGTGAGCATCAAGGACACTGCTTGCAGAAGAGTTACTGGAGGCTGAGTTTTGACAGCCTGAGATGGGTGGTGGGGCGAGAGTTTTGCAAGCTTTCTGAATAGTGAGAGTTATAAATGAAACCCACCTCATCTTCATGGACAGAGTTAGTATTTTTTTTTCCTTTTTGCAATATACTAGCTCAATTATTTATCCTGAGCCCTTAAAGAATGAATGGCTTCCAAAATCATTTCAGAGTTTGAAGAAAAGTCTTTTCCAAAAATTAAGCCAGTGTTTCCTCCAGCCATGACTTCGACCATCTGGCCAAAGATTCTTTTCCTTCCTGCTACCTCTCATGTGGGCTGGCCCCTCACTATGGCTAATGATGCCCAGATGTCCTGGATCCACAGGATCCCCACCTTCGGCTGCCTCTCTGTCAATGCATCATCTCCTCTAACTCCTGCCAGGAAATAAAAATTAGAAACCACACCCCTCTCTTCTGGACCAATAGCAAAGAGCTCCTCGGTCAGGGTAGGGGTAAGCTGACATCTCAAAGCTTTCACGACAGGTTATATTTCCATTAACAACAACACTCTTTACTGTTCCAGTAGTAACCCATGTCTGTGTGCAAACCTGTGAGAGTGTGGCTTGGCTCCTTATCAGTTATGGAGTAGTGGCCTTGATGGCCCTCCTTATTAAGCAGAGCATAAGACCTTGAGACTAATGGCTCCTTGTTAATTCCGAGTGGTACCTTTGTTACTGTAAAATGCACAGGTATTCTGACCTCATCAATCTAGGCTGGAGGATTAAAGGTGTAGGAAGTGGGATTTATAATTTGAAAGTAACTTTTCAAATAAGCAGAGTACCACCCAGTTATAACGTCTCAACTTCACTTTCAATCTTTTTCACTAAATATATTAAATATTCTCAATGCTAAGTTGTTCTGCATGATCCCATCTACCAAGATTGTTCCTCTGTGATCTCAAAGACTCCACCTTCCCAAAGTCTAAAACTTTCAGTCTGAAACTTCACTTTGAAAATTAGAAACCAGTCTGTGGGGAGGAAATTGTTGGTGAGTGACCAGAAAGGGGGTCTGGAAATGTTAAATATTCTCATTTCTGTTCTTAGCTCATCGTTATTAACTACGAGGGTGGTCTGGTATGAGGCACAGAGGCAGCCTAGGGCAGTGGTTGGAGAGCCCAGACCCTGGAACCAGACAGCAGGAGATGGACCCCTGCTCTACCGCTTACTATCTGTTTGACTGCTGACCAGCTGCTTGACTTCAATTTTCTCACCTATGTAATGGGGCTAACAGTACTATAATGATACACTTCTTCTGAGGACAACATGATTGAATACTTTTTAAAACAGAAGAGAGCTTGAGCACGTATACCTTCAAGCACTATATGAACCCTCGTAAAATAAAATAAAAAAATTAACCTCCTCTCTCACTTTACTTTTTACATTTAGAATATGGGGTTGAATGTAGTCACCAGAAAAATTAGTATTGTTCAGAGATTTAATAAGAAAACCATTATGTAAGAACAAAATATTTTAACTCTGGGCAAAGCCCATCAGCTCAGATTAATGGATTAAGTGTGCAGAATCTATCATCTTCAAGGACAAAATGGATTTTCTGATGCTATTTTGTGCCAAACTATCACAACATGCCAAGACAAAGAATACTGGAGCCACATGAAAGAAGAGCTGCAAACTTTAAGTGTCTAATGGATTTCATTACTTCATTTTTCTCAAGGGGAATACTGGAGATGTTACCCAAAATGCTTCATCCATGAAAGCTAGTTTTCCAGCCAAAGTCTCAGAAAATGACTTCCTAACTATGCATGAATAACTTGTGTGTGTGTCTGTGTGTTGCAAGGAGCATTAATTGTTTATAAAAGCACTCCTTTTGCATGCCAGTTGGGCTACTAGTTTTGAAAACTGGATGGACTTACCAATTCTTAGCTAACCTTAATTTTGGCCCAAAGTTGATATTGATATTCACCCCCTAAGTTCTTCAATAGCACAAGAACTCTTTCTCCCAAGATCAATTTTATAGCTGCTACATTGCAGTTCTAGAAGGTTGACTTGTTTAATGAATATATATCTTTGTATAGTGTTAGGTTATGAAGTATTAATATGTCTTTCATCAGCAACAGGAAATGGAAAAATATGCATTTGTAATAATCTAGAAACTGGCTGGAAAGTCTGGCTCCATCTATGTATTTTCAAGCTCTTCAGTATCTCTGAAAAACCATTAAAAAGTACTTTTCCTTGGATATATGAACCATAGTGTATCTTTGAATTGGCTCACATTTTTGCCATGTTTTTCAAATTCTTCAAATTACCATCCCCAGAAATGGCACTTGAGATGAGGAGACCTTGCTTTTAAACCTGTCTGACTGCATTAACACCAGAAATGACACAATAAAAGAGATGACGCTCACAAACTTCTTGGATCTTTCTGAGGAGTAGCAAATGACTGCTTCTCTACCCACAGTTCATCTGCTGTATTTATTAATAGAAAAGAAACATATTTTAGACATAAGATGAACAGGATTACAGTCCTTCTACTTTTCAAATACATTTCAATGTTCTTAATACACTTAAAATGTTAAAACTGTGCTTGGCATGTCAGTGTTCTATGTTCACACATTTCCACATTTAAAGGTTCTGTGATTTTCTGCTTTTCATTTCAGAAACAGTCATTTAAAGTCTAAAGTAGGGTGAGGAGGGGCTTTGAAATGAAGACTGGGAAGATTTTTGCTGATGGTATTGAAGAGCATGCGAATTTAAAAAAGGAACTAGGTGTAAAGGGGAGATAAAATGCCTTCCATGGCCTTGGTTGCTGCTGGAGGTCCCAGAGAACTCCTAGTCTAAAGGTCTTCTGATGACCTGTTTTGATCAAGGAAATACCAAATCCCTCCCCCGCCCCATTTAAATCTTGCCAGAAGTATCTACTCTAAATTTTGCCCAGGAATCTACATCCCAAAGCATTTATTAAATTCTGATAGCATACAGATCCTAATCCACTATTATCACCTAAATTTAGAATACAAGAGATTTCCAGGAAAAAAAAATGGGGGACAAATGGCTGAATAGTAACAAGTTGCTCTGTTTGGAGGGAAAGCAAAATCATAGATAGATCAAAAACCATCTTTTTGTACCACAATTTGTAGAAGCACAGGATGTGTCCTGGGACCACAGGAAAATAGCTGACTCACTAGGTACGTGACCTTGGGCAAGTTAGTTGTGCACACCTGTGTCTAAGTGTCTTCCCCTACAGAATGGGGACAACAGTAACACTTACTTCCCTGGGTTGCTGTGAGGGTTAAACGAGGTTGTGAGCATTAAACTCTTGGAACAGTTCCTGGCCCATAGTAAAGGCTATGGCGTCATGATTCCTGAAGTAAAGAAGCAACACTGTCTGTCATCCTTAACCAGTCACAGGGGCTGCTCCAAGTGCCACAGAGGTGCTAGCTTCACCTGCGGTTTCCGCTATCACACTCTAGCCTCTAACCCATCTTCTTGAAATGCTGTAGAGAGGAGAATAACATACACAAGGGAACTTCTCAAAAGGGCAGGCTCCTGGATCCCATCTCGGAACGCGATTCTGTAGGTCACAGAGATGCTAAGGAATGTGCCTTTGAATGAGCTGCCGGGATGCTCTAATGTAGATGAGGAAAGGGCTGCCCCTGGAGAAAAACTGCTGTGGGGCATTAGACTGTGTTTAGTGCTGGAATTCCTGGGGGTTCACTCCAGAGTAGCAGCAGCATAAGGCAGAATTTAGTCGGTATTTTTCAAAAATCATTATGGGTTCTTAGTATTCCAACAAGGGTCAAATAACAAGGCTGTATTTAACAAACCAAGTTCTTGAGTCTACCTTCATGTGAATAGGAGATATAACATTATTGTTGGAAAATATTGTTCAGTTATGGGTTTCAGAGATAATTTTCATTGTGTCAATTTTTGCTGAAACAGGAATATAATACCACTAAGAATGCCTTTTTGCGGGGGCGGGGGGTGGTAAAACATTTTACTTTCTTGCATTGCTTTTCCCCAGTTATTATAATTTTTAATATACTATGACATATAATTCAGGGACAGTCATTACAAATACAAACTGGAGAATAAAGAAACCCAAGATTTTCACTGTAATGTATTACAGAATACTTCAGAATAATCAAATCATCCTCCTTCTTCTAATTGGAACAGCGATGGTAACAATATACTGTTATAAGATCTGTGTTTTCTATTTTGAAAATAAACATGTTGGCCCAGCTCTATATTGCTGTGATGGTGGGGCCTTTTAATTTTGAAACTCTTGTGTTTTTTTTATCTTTCCTTTGGGAAAATAGGGTGACAGATAGTAATCCACATGGGGTCATCAAAAACTAATTATTCAACCTAACATAGAATTTTTTCTTTCTAGGGTAGGATAATAAGCTTTTTTAAACTAAAGTAAACTTAGTTTCTGCTGCCCTTAGTAGAATGTTTTATTCAGGCCTGCCTCAAAAAGAACAGAGCATTGTTTTATTATACATCAACACAGTGATGAGGTTTTACAAACATTTTTTGGCTATTTTTAATGTTATTTTTACAGCAACCCTGAGACGTAGCTGGAGCTATATGATCTCTAAAGAGGAACAAGGATAAGGGGTACAGAACCACTATGCAAAAAGTAGGCCACCACCAAGGCCAAAATCACTAAAACTGAATGCAGTGGTCATGATGTTGAATACAGTTGTGAAGAAGGATTGTGAGAGGATCCTGTCCAGGCATGCCGATGGCTTTGCTCTTAAAGAATGGCAGAATGTCAGAGCACCTTGGACCAAAGGACTGAAGAGAACCAAAGTACTAATGGTGGTCATTTCAAATCCACCTAATGGTGGATGGGCAGGCTGAAAACTGAGAACAACTCTTGGCTGGGTGTCTGCGGGAGGGTGAGCCGAGAATGTTCTTTCCCCAGAGCACACAGACCCATCCTATGCTGAGACCACCACTGCCAACGGCCTACCAGAATCAGATGTATAGCAAGTCTAAAATAATAAGGTTTCACACCAATGCTTAAGGAATGTAATATGCAAGAAGGGTACTTCTGTGAGCATCATAAGATATTAAAAATATAGTACTTAAGCATGGAAACGAAGAAATGATAAAGAGAAGGCAAGCACCCTTATGTTCGTACATCAAACAAAACAAAACAAAACAAAACAAAACAAAACAAAACAAAACACCAGAGCTCAATGACTACCACGAAAGGACAGAACAAGTATAAAATTCTTGCAAAGCCATTCCATGAAAATGTAAATACAAAAGAATGGCATGTTTTCATGATTTAAATATATTTAAATGCAAGCAGCTGCCATACATATTGTCTTATAAATGTCATATGCTGTTATAAGTAAATAAGTCACCTGAAAAATAAAAAAGAAAACATTTACTTTAGTCATTAAAAATTATTGATTTAGGGGCGCCTGGGTGGCTCAGTCGTTAAGCGTCTGCCCTCAGCTCAGGTCATGATCCCCAGGTCCTGGGATCGAGTCCCACATCGGGCTCCCTGCTCCGTGGGAAGCCTGCTTCTCCCTCTCCCACTTCCCCTCTTGTGTTCCCTCTCTCACTGTGTCTCTCTCTTTGTCAAATAAATAAAATCTTTAAAAAAATTTGTTGATTTAGAGAAAGGAACAATTAACCTAATACTTTCTCTAGGCTAAAAGTAATCCTCTCCTATTCCTTATATTTTCTACCTTTTCCCATACTCTTTGAAACTTTAGAGAGAAATGTACTATTTTAACAATCAATAATATAAACCAATTTTAAACAAAAGAGAGAAAGGGAGGGAAAAGGCAGAAGGCTGTGCAAAAAGGAAAAGAAAGCAAAAGTTACATTTCCAGAACAAACTAGATCCACATATCTGCATTTTTGTTTCTGGTGATGGAATACACTATACATTCTCAAAAATAATTTAAAAATTAAATTCTCTAATTCTAAATTCTCTCCAGACATCCAGAAATATATGATGAATCAGCAATGAGAAAAAGACAGTAATTATTGCCTTGAATCAAAGTATTATATAAAGGAACCTGGCTCTCATACATAAGAGTAAACAAACTACATATTTTGAAATATGTAGTTTTCATGAAAGCACAAAAAAATTACCCTTTTGGGGGGTGGGGGTAGGGAAGGCTAATAACAGCCAGGAAAACCATACATTCCTTTATAAGATTTCCAAGATCTTGTAGGTAAGCGGCTCTCTCCCCTTCCTAATAGGATGTGGTAGTTCTAGTCACTTTTCCACACTCAGGAGGTGAAAGCAAGAGGGGTTGGTATACAAGGGCAGACTAGTTTTTCACAAGAAATTAAGAGCTGTGAAGGCCCCTGGACTTAGAAAAGTGCCACAGCACCACTGTTTGTGACATCTATTATTTCAGATGCCTATCTACTTAGAAGCACACCCAGTTAACGCCCAGCATGAGTGCACCACTCTCTGTTATGCATACAGTTCACACATGGGTCCAAAGCCAAAGGAGCTGAAGCATAGGAGGAGTAACCATCCCTCCCAGGCCACCCACAAAGGGAGCTGAACACAGGACATTACAAAACACACATGAAGAAGTGAGCCATTGTTTCAGGCTTTAGGGCAGCAGTTAATTATACAGCCCTCAGCATAAGATGAGAATAGGAGGGAAGAAGGTGGAGTTGGGCAGCAAAGCTTTTCAGAAAAAGTATTTCTCTTATTTTCCAAACTTGAAGTAGCTGGATACATTACCCAGTTGATTTGCAGCCTATGTTAGGAGGCTTATAAAAGCCATTCTATAAGATAGTTTATTAGACAACATAATACATTGATTCTTACTTGGACAAGAAGATGGCCAATAATAATCTCAAAGTGAAAGAAGCAAGAAATCTGTATTTGAGTTGACTTACAGGAGCTCCTAGGAGAAGACTAAAGAAATGAAAGATGAGCAGTGATAAAAAGCCCTTGGTGAAAATGCATTTAATTAATTATTCACACAACTAATCCTTATAATAATAAGAATTGGCAGGGCTAGTAAAAGCAGAAAGTGGGTCCAGAAATAGAAAAGAGATTGTTTTTACACTGAAGAAAAGAGGAAGTAAGGGGAGTTGCGTGGGGGCAAGTGTTGGAAACATCTATCAAAATTTTGCTTTAGAAACGGGAATCAGAATTTATGATTAATTGAAGAATTTTTCAAATGGAATTCCAAGCTAATTTTAGCAGTCTTTGAGGCACAGAAAGAATAAACCATTAGTTACTTAATTCCTCCTGCTGCTTTTAATGGGATTCGTGTCTTCGTTTTGGTTTATCATGAATTGAGTACACCTGTTCTCTGCTCATCAGTGCAAACTGTGGAGGGTACCTTCATTTAACCACGCTTGATTCCCCCAACAGTAAGGTACACTGGAAGGAGAGTAGATTTGGAAGCAAAAGCTTGGGGTCTGAATCCCAGTTCTGCTGCATATTAGCAGAACTGGGGCAAGTTACACCTAATCTCTCTGAGCCTCATTTTTTTCATCTATAAAATAGATACAAAAAATATTGAACAATGAGGACTCTTGTAGAAATTAGAAATAATCACTGTAAGACACAAGGCACCCAGTAATACTCACTACATAACAGCTACAATTATTCCACAATTGGAAATACTCTGCAGTGGCAGCAACTTTTGACGAATGTGGAAGATTTACCTTGAAGTGGAGCAGATAACAAATAACACAACAATTCAAAAGAGCTTCTATATTTGAATTATCTAAGCTAGGTCAAGGGCAGCCATGTTATGTCTATGATGCTCATGTGTGGAGAATCATCACAGGAGCAAGACTGCATATTATGAAGGCTTCGGTTTTGCAATGGCTTGGAGAATATCACTTCAGTTGCTTGGTAGCCATAATATGCAAAACATGAGGATGGAATCTTTGGTGAGAGTGAGAATGAGCATACCAAGGCAAATTCCAGGATTATGTCAGCAACTGGTCTTTTGCTGCTCATTTTGGGGCTGACACATGTAATAGCTATTGGACCAGTGGCTTACATGTGTTACCCATGCAATCATACAGGTATGTTGTAGTGTTTACTCTTAAATTCTTGGAGAAAGTTTTACATGTGAAGGCCATTACAATAGAATATAGCACTTGAATTTGGGGAAACAGCTTTGGAAATTCCCAATTCTTATAAGCTACTTCTCTAATATTTGTCATTAAGGATTTTCTATGAAGATCTAACTAACTGGTATACCTATCCTTTTCACAAGGAATAAAATAACGACTTAAATCATATTTAAAAGACCTTAATTGTACCACGGCTTCATCTTAAACAGCTGAACTTGATATCTCTAAATTCTTGATTGGAGCAAGAATGAATAGATTATTCTAAATACTCCTGATATTTTACAAGGAGACTGATAATTATTAAAAAGTTCTCCCCACTGCATGGCAGAATGGGAGAAATATTTGATTTTTCTTGAAAAATTTTTTTTGCCATCTTTGGCTGGCTGGCACTTTGATAGAGAATGTGCAACTACACTATAGTGAATCTGAACTTATCCAAGTGAAAACCAAATTATCTTTTTGTGTCAAATGGAAAATTATACTTTATATGTATCATTTTATCCCCCCAAATCCTCCCTGCCATTTTGGGGCATAATTAAGGGCTGGGTCAAGTTAACATAATTCAGGTGATGAAAATATTTATTGGACACTTGTAAGTCATAAGTTTGCAATTTATCTCATTTCCTTTTTGTGTATACCTATCATTCCCCCTATTTTAGAATATGGGAATTGAGACTGAGAAAAAATGACTGATAGGTCCAAGGCCAGATTGTTAGTAAACAATAGGGCCAGTACTAGAAGCCAGATCTTTTAATTTTAAGTGTAACAGAATTTGCTCTTCTCCAAGTTGTCTTTACTTGTTCATGAGTCCATGGGTCACATAGCAAACATTTACTGAACGCATCTTATATGCCAGGCACTGTGGTAGGCCCTAGAAATACAAATCACTAGTGGATCTCATCCCTAAGCAACACACACTTTGAGAGAGAAATGACAACAGCTCTTTGTGGGCAGTGCTGTGGGAGGGAGCAAAGGCAAGGTCAGGGAGTGGGAGGGGGGCTCCTGAAAGGAGAAGATATCCTTGGGCAGCAGGCAGAGGCCCTGGGCAGTTGCTTCCAGGTGCAAGCAGCCCCCCTCCCCTCCATTCATTCCAGCATGCTCAACCAATGTCATCATTATCTGAGGGCCAAGTCCTAGAAAAGATGGGAAAGCACAAGGAAAAATGAGCAGGAGTTACTCAGGTGAAGAAGATGACTGTGTGAAAGTGCAATGTCATGACAGGGAAACTCTTTTCGGCATTGCTGGAACGAATGAGGTGTGTGACAGGGCAGTAGGGAGCTAAGCCAAGAGAGATTAGCAGAGGCCAGGCACTGAGGGGTTTATGGTTTTGTGTGCAAGATAAGGAGTGTGAACTCGATCCTGCAAGGTATGGGAAGCAAGCAAAGAATATTTAGCAGTGGTATGACAGATGTGGATCTTAGAAAGCTCCCTCTTGCCCTAGTGGAAGACCAGATTGGAGGAGCCAGGTGGGTTCATGGCAGGGACCTAAGGCAGAAGTGAGGAGTCCTGGGATTAGGAAGGGAACAGTGGGGATGACAAGCCAAGATTTGAGAGATAAGGGGGCAGACTTGTTGAATGACTAGATGGGTGTAGGGACAGGTGGCGGGAGTCCGAGATGTCCCTTAAATTTCTGCCTGGGATGACTGGGTGGACAGTGATGACATTCCAGAGAATGAGGTAAGAAAGGAAGAAAAGCAAATTTCCCTTTGGAGGAAGCAGGCCATAACAAGTGATTCTGACATTGAGAGTCTGAGGTGCTTCGAGGACCTTCAAGTGTGCATGTTGATGTACTCTTAGAGATGTATGACGCCACCCTTAACATAAAGAGAAAACTGTTTCTGGATTACTTTTAGGAATTTTTTGATATTTGCAACTCAAGGCATTTGTTTTAACATGGAAATTCATCAGCATATAGGAAAAGCGGGTATACAGATAAGTAAGGACGGGTCTTATATGAACCTAAACATAGATTAATATTTTAGCACAGAGATCTAAATATTTTCCCAAATGCTCAGTTAATATTATTCAACATGTGATTTCAAAAAAACCGTGTAAAATACCAAAGTCTTGGAAGATGAATTATTTAAAAATCTTTATTAGTCACACACCCTTAATACATCCTGCATTTGCTCTGAGAAGGAAATGTATACCCGAAGGGTGAAGGGGAAAAAATCGTTTCCTTAAGTGAAAGAACAGGAAGAGAAGAGGATCTATCTGGCCGCTTGCCAGTCTGAGAATATTGAAAAGCTAGACGTTTCAAGACAAATCTCCACTAATCCATCTTTTACCAAAGTTCTCACTTAAAGTCCACTTTTTGACATGAAATATTTAATAGGAACTTATTTTAGCCACAAAGTGCCCTTAAAAAAATATAATATTGGACCCCATACTAGGCTAAAAGAAAAGGGTATTAGGTGACTGAAAAGAAACTTGCATTTAAAAAAAAAAAAAGGAAAAGAAGGACTTGTGGAAAGCCTAAAGCAGTTAATGAGGGTTTCTAACTGAAAACTGAAAGTTAATGACAACACATAGTTTCTTTGCTATTGAGGACAGATGCTTCTTAAAGAATGGGTAAATCAATAAAGTTCGTTTTCTAGTGGCATCTGGAACCACAATTTTAATCTGTTGAAATGGCAGAAAGACAAAGAACAAAATACAAATAAACACAAAAAGGTTTTCTTTTAGAAAGAAGCACCATTTAATTGGCTTCCACCCTCGCAGTTTATATTCAGCTCCCTGACGGGGAATATAACTCCCTCAGGAAGGTGGCTTTTTGTTGGGTGCGTGCATGATGTTTATTCGTCTTGCATCTAAAAATTAGAACATAACAAGCTTCTAATCATCACTTGTTAATTCCAAACAAAAAGAATTCTTTTTTTTTCCACTGAAAGCAGATTGTAGTAAAAAAAAAAAAAAAAAAAAGCAGCATTCTCCAAGGTCATATGCTGTTGGCAAAGCTCAAAAAAACCTTGTAGTCCAACTTGCTTATGTTCAGCTGTGTTTACTTAGACTTAACATGACAAAGTCTGCCTCTGATTATGCTGTGCAGTCATCTGCCCACAGATAAATAGATATTACACAAACTTTTGGAGAGAATGACATTTGGCCTCCATAATTTTGGAATAATTTACTATGTACCTTCAACTTAAAACACCAAAATGATCCACAATATGTTTTTGGGAATGAAACATAAATATTTCATTTTACAAAGGGAGCAGTCTCCATGACCTTTATGGAGTTTAGGTAATTTACTAACAAAGTATGGTACTGGTTTGGAAGGTGTGGGGTAGCTCTGCATCAGGCAGTTGGAGGCAACATTTACTTCAGTCTTTTCAATAACCATCAAGATTTCAAGGAATTCCTGTAAACAAACTGTCACTTAAAGAAAGTAACTTTCCATCAATTTTTGCAACAAGTCTCCAGAACAGAACATGCATATAAAAATAAGAGTTAACTAAATTATTTCCAGAGACTGCATCTTGGAGTAATGTTTACACTATCAGTAGAAAGCAAAAGCTCAATGTTTTACCACCATATCTTACACTAAATGCAAAATTTTGCTTTTGGGGTAATGTAAACCATTTCCATAGCATACAGTCTGCTCCTGATTACCTAAGAATTGATTCTGGCCCATCATATTTACTTTGCTTGCTGTTGTATTTACATAATAAAAGATACACATACTTTCCTCAACAAACTGATATTGTTTCAAAGGTGGAAATACTTATTATATTCCCTAGCTATCAATCAATAAACCAATCAATCCACAGATCTTTACTGCATTTTGCTAACAGCTGGTAACACAGTAGTGAACGAGAGGGAGATGGTTCTGTCTTCTGAAATGTATCTAATGAGAAAAATGACAAATGGAACGCATGCTGTCACTTTCTGGATTACTCAGCTTAATTTGCAGAATTATGAAGTTTTCCTCCACGGAAATGAATATATTTTCAACCCTGAGTCTTGTTTTATTATTGAATTAACTTAGGGATGGAGCCCTTCATTGGGAGTGCTGGTGGTCTGTGAAGGGAGCCATGAGTATTCTGTTTTGCCAGCTCTCTTTAGCAGAGCAGGCCACGTCTGTAAAAGGGTTAGTTTTTGACTGATTCATTTAATGCTTTCTAGTGTGGCCTTTATTCTAATTTACTAAATTTGCTTTGAGAAGCGCTCCGTAAAGTGGACTAACATAAAGGACGGCACTGCTACTGTTCTGGCAACTGCCACTTATATTTAATAAGCAAAGATTTCTAAAAGCCTTTCCCTCTAAAAAACTGAATGGATCCATGTACCTCATGCCACGTTCCCCCATTGTTTTCTCTTACTGACTTTGAGATTCACAAAAGATATATATATATAAAAGAAGGAATATGTTTTCCAATGTGCATGCCTTTAAGGTCAGCAAACAAATCTATAACATGTGCTGGAGACTGGTGTCCTGCTCACACCAGTCTCTGCAAGAGCATGCATGTAGGCTTCATTAGCTTTTAATGCAAAACTGCGTCCGCAAGTCATTCTAGAAAGGGCAGATTCCTCAGATTCGACGTGTAGTCAGAGAACTGAATCCAGGAAAATGAGGGAGTACGAAATTCTCTTCTGAAGCCCAGCCACATGACCAAGCCACTGATGAAACAGCAAGCCCAGTGAGGAAGGCTGTTACTGCTCGAAAGAAATTACTTTCACAGCTTGAATCCGAGGTCCTATGAGAGCTGCCTCAAAGAGGAAGGTAAGTGGTATTAGAAAACATGGGGGACAGACAGATGACTGCACAGTTTACTTTCCGAGCATGGGGGCTGTGGGGCCAGTTGATATATTAAAGTAATGAAAACCCTTTAAGTTACGGAGCCACTTGCTGCGGGATTTCTTATAAAGGAAAAGTAAATTTGCCCATCTTATTCGATTGGACCGAGGCATAACCCTGCACAAAAACTAGTACAGAAGCTCGTTTTTAAAAAGGAATAAAAAAATCCTATATGCGCAAATTATCTGACGTTCATTCAGGGCTATCAGCCGGGCTGTGTTATGTCTAAGAAAGGAACAGTAGCCATCAGTATCTCCGACCACGCAGTCCACGCTCTAAAACACAGAATTTAACACAGAAGAAAATGTTAGTTAGCGGATCACTTGACAGGAATTAGTTTGCCGAACTTGTGTAGCTGAATCAAACTTAGATGGCTCTCTCAATGTTAACCAAAGTTGGAAGAAGAAAAAAAAAGGAAAGCTTTTACAACCAAAAATCTTGAAAAATTTCCTATATTTTTTGGTTTCATTTTTCCCAGAACTGAAACACCACAAAATAACACCACCTCAGTGCACTCATTTCCAGCTCAGTCAGGAAGTGCTGAGGTACATAAACATTTTTTATTTCACTTTTTTACAAGAAGGTGACCAACATTTTCTTAGCCTTCCAAAAAGCTTCAGGTTTGGAATACATTTTGGTTAAATGTCAGCAAAGGAATTTGCTCATCGTTCAAAAAGCACTTTTTCTTTCCAACCTTGGAATATACGTAGAAACTGTGTTGTGAATGGAATTGCAAAAAAAGGCTTGGAGCCACAAAGGGAAATCCAGTTTTACAATTCCGAAAAGAGGTATGTAGGGAAGGATTCTGTACAGGAGGAAACAGGAATAACAAGGGACGTTCATATTGCATAGCTTGTCAAGTGCTTTCACGATCATTATCAACAGCTCCCTCATTTTACTGATGTGGAAATAAATCAGAGATATTAGATGACTTACCTAATGTTTTTCAGTTAGTTAGTGGTAGAGGCAAGAATATCTGAACCCAGATCTTCAACGTCAAAAGCCATAACTGGAAGGCATGGAATTGAAAACCAAAAGCCAGCATTGTGCATAATGGGAAAAAACTAGAAGTGCTGCCCTGAATGTCAGAAGCAGGATAAGAATGTGCACCATCATCACTATTATTTAACACTGTATGTGGAGGTACAAGTCAATGCAACAAGGCAGGGAAAGAATCATGGCAAAAATTTCAGCAGGAGGTAAAACCATCACTGTTGGCATGTCATGTAATTGTATTACTAGAAAACACAAGGAAGTCAACCAAAAAACTGCCAAAAACAATAAGCAAATTTACAGTGGTAGCAGAGTATAATATTAACATATAGAAATCAATGGCATTCTCATATAAAAAACAACAACCAGTTAGAAAAACATGATGGAAGAAAGGACTCTACTTATAACAACAAAACAACAAAAAGATAAAATACCTATGAATAAAATTAACAAGAAATATGCAAGACCTATTTAGAACATTTTAGAACTCTACTAATGGCTGCAAAAGAAGACGTTGACAAACATACCAAGTTTTTGGATAAGATAATTCTACATCCTAAAAATACCATTTTTCTGTAATTAATTTGTAAATATAACACAATTCCAATAAAACTAACAAAACGGGTTTTTTTAGTAGACAAGTTGATTCTAAAATTAATGTGGAAAAATAATCAAACAACAATAGCTAGAAAAACTATGAAAAAAGAATGAGAATAAACACAGCCAGATATTAAACATATTCTAAAGGCTCAATAATTAAAACAGTGAGGGACTGGAACATGAGTAAAAACAGAAGTCAGTAAAGGAGAATAGAGAGATAAGAATGGCTCAGTTTAAAATGTGGTTTATTTCCACCAGGGAAGAAGGAGAAAGACAGATCACTAAATGGTATTAGGATAACCGAGTAGCTATGTGGGGAAAAAACGTTGAATATTTTTTTCACATCATATGATACCATATGTGAAACTCAGATGCATTCCAAATAGATAAAAGATTTAAGGTAAAAATTGGGACCCATAGAAATATCAGAAGAAAACTTTCGACACCCCCTTTAAAGTTGTGAAGTAAGGGGATTCTCTCTATCACTTAAAATCTAGAAGTCATACAGAGAAAGATTATTAAACATAATTACAGTTTTTTAAAGGCTACCTGGTGAAAAATCAAAAGGAAAATCAGAACATATATAGTTAATCGGGACAAAATATTTTTTACAAGTATCTCCCTACTCCATAAAGTGTTCTTCAGATTAATAAAACATTATCCACAAGAGAGTCCCATAGCAAAAAGAATATGAATGTATATACACAAAGGGAGAGAATGAAATTTTGTCACTGTCTTATTTCACTTAAAATCATGTCTTTAAGCTTCATCCATTTTGTAGAGTGTGTGTCAGAATTTCCTTCCTTCTTAAGGCTGAATAGTATTCCATTGTATGTATACACCACGTTTTCTTTATCCATTCATCTGTCAGCAGACACTGGGTTGCTTCCACCTTTTGGCTATTGTGAACAAAGCTGCTATGAATGTGGGTGTTACAGACAGCTGTTCGAGTCCCTGTTTTCAGCTCTTTTGTGTATATACCCAGGAGTGAAATTCCTGGATCATATGGTAATTATATTTTTGCTTTTCTGAGGAACTAGCATACTCTTTTCTATAGTGGTTGCACTATTTTATATTCCTATCAGTAGTGTACAAGGGTTTCAATTTTTTCACATCCTTGCCAACACTTGTTAATTTCTGCTTTTTTTTTTTTTTTTTAATAGTAGCCATCCGAATGGGTGTGAAGCAGTATCGCATTCTGGTTTTGATTTGCATTTCTCTAATTAGTAATGTTGAACATCTTTTCATGTGTTTATTGGCCATTTGTGTATCTTCTATGAGGAAATGTCTATTTAAGTCCTTTGCCCATTTTTTAATTGAGTTGTTTTTTGCTGTTGAGTTGAATAGTCTAACTTTTATATAAAATAGGGAAAATAATTTACATTCGCATTTGCTTTTAAATATTAAGGAATCTCTGTAAAGGTACATTAAAAGTTAAATATTTAAAAAATATACTTAGATGACATTCCCCCATTACATATTTATAGTATCCTGTATTTCTTTGTAGTATTTGGCATACTTCTTTGTTCAATGCTTGTCTCCCACAATATGCTGTCTATCATGTTCATTGTTTTAGGTATTAAGAAGGGCACGTATGGAGCACTGGGTGTTATACACAATGAATCATGGAACACTACATCAAAAACTAATGAGGTACTTTACGGTGACTAACATAACATAATAAAAAAATAAAATAAAAAGAATAGGCAAAAAAAAAAAAAAGCAAACCAGTACATAGCAGAAAGGATTCTCAATGATTATTTGTTACCAGACTCACTAACCGATGAAGAGAGAGTAATTTATCATGTTAGTACGTATTATGTTATTGGGATGCCAGACTGTCAGATTACAAAATGTCATGCTGGAAAGCAGAAAGAAGGACCCGAGGGAATTAAGCAGTAGGCTCAGGGCTGCATTATTTTTGTGTGCTCTAGATACTTCTGTTTTTGCACACTCTTTCCTACATTAAAAAATGTTAAAATTACATTTTATGACTACATCAACATATAAATGTATATAATCCATGTTTGCTATGTGTTCATTGCTATTATGTTCATTTTTCTTTTGATTTTAAAAGAAATTAAGATGGAAGTATTTCCATGGGTCCTAGGAATTGTGTAACAGAGGGAAGTTGGCTATCAGAGAGGTAACCAAGGAAAAAGCAGTGGATGTGCAAAACTAAGTTTTGAATTTCAAAGACAATGAAAAATAAAATAGAACTTTCTTCCCACCCTACTCTAAAATGTTCCTCTGGTTAATTCACTTGAAATTTCAAGAGAAATTTATTAAGAGAAAACCAACTCTGCTTTTCTAAATGGAAGCTTATAGTCTATAAAAAAAATTCTATTTGAAAGCACAGTGACTCATGTCGTACACGTGCAGATTAAGCTAAAACTGGCCTGTGTGTTATTCTATCAGAAATAAGCAGCAATAAACCAAGGTCAACTTTGTACCCTTAAAAAAATGGAAAAGTGGATAATGCTAGCTTTTGCAAATTTTCCAAATAATTTTCTCCTACAATCTACCCATGAAGAGGGAAACAACTCTCTTCATTGATTTAAAGAATTTCTTTAACTTAATTCTTCCAACCAGAGAGTATTAAAGTATTTAACAGCTGGTACACCAACCACTTAGAAGACAAGCTGGTTATAAAGATAGGGAGCACTGTGGCACACTGTCGAGTGTTTAACACTTTGTTATAGAAAAAACTTTGCTTCCAACTTCACACACTTTTTCTCCGATGTGGTCCACTGACCATCGCAAGGTCTTTGATACTTTACCTGGACTTATATTTTTCTTGTGCACCATTCATTTATTTAGTCATTCATTCATCTACGCATTTTTTTATACCTTAACACACAGAGAAAATCAACTGCAGACCAGCTTGTTGGGTGTGGGGATGAATGGTTGCACCCTCAGAATCTGTATTTTAGGGAAGTCATAATCTAATGACGGCAAAAAACTAGTTCTTTCCTTCACACTGATTTCTGGCAGCTCTGGTGACAATAAGAAAACAAAGGTGAGCGGATACAGATGTGGCTCTATGCTAGAAGCACGAAGGACCTTGACGATAGCAGGGTTTCCTTAAGAGTAGGATTCATTGCTCCTCTGGAGTGGGGCTGAGGGAATATCAGCCAGTTTTCAGCCAAATAGAACTTTGACTTCCTTCTCCTCGATGCCTCTTCCTCAACATTGACAAAATTGTGATAAGAAGCTCTTTCCCCAACTTGCTTCTTACCACCACCACTCTTGTCCAAAAGAACCACAATGTGAGCCACACATGCAAACCACATAAGCAATTTTAAATTTTCTAGTAGACACACTTAAAAAAACAAAAAGTAAAAGATAAAGTTTTTTATATATATATTATTTTTTAGAGAGAGAGCGCACATGCATGCAAGTGGAGTGGGGTGGGGTAGGGGGAGGAGCAGAGGGAAAGGGAGAGAGTGAATCCCAAGCAAGGCTCCACGCCCATCACGGGGCCTGACATGGGGCTCCATCTCACAACCCTGAGATCATGACCTGAGCTGAAATCAAGAGTTGGATGCTAAACTGACTGAGCCACCCAGGCACCCCAAAGATGAAATTATTTTAATAAAATATTTTATTTATCTCAGTATAGCCAAAAATATTATCACTTCAACATCTAATTAATAGAAAAATTAATGATATATTTTCCATGCTTTTTTCCCCCCATACATTTAAACACATCTCAGTTGGGACTAGTTACATTTTAAGTGTTCAGTGCTCCATGTGACTAGACACTACCATATTGGATGCCACCGTTCTAAGTGACTCTAGATAAAATTCACACATGAACCACTCTGTGAGCCCATTCCTTAACTCTCATAGTGATATAGTGAATTCTGAAGAATCTTTGAAAGTACCGAAAATGTCCATAGTTTCCTACAGCATTTTTGTGAAAGCAGAGATTTCTAGAATTGTCCTACAACAAAGAAGCTGAAGATAAGATAGGGCTTGACTGTGGCCATGTATTTAGCTTTCCATTCTTAATCCCTGGTTTAAAGAAACCTCTTATTCCAGATTCACTACTAATTGGTCACGATGACCATTTCCCCCTTTTGCCAGCTTATTTTCAGTTTCTGCATTAGCATGAGAAGGAAAGAATCCTTGATGTTGCTGACTCCATGCACACTTTAACACAGTTTTTCCCCTTTAACAGTACCTTTTTATCTTATTTATGGGACATTGGGAGAAGACTGAATGAGGCTTATAAAAAGTTTACACATAAGTCCCACAGTACTCAATAAATAAAGAATACCGGTTTAAAGGCTCACCCCACACTACTCAACATGGAATCCACAAATTCCTTCAAGGGCCCTTCAGGCCTAACTTGTCAATAATTCCTGCTTTTTAAAAATTCTCTGATCCTTTAGCATGCAAACCCTGATGTGAAAAATCTGGAAATAAGAGTCATTCCTTTGTTCTATTCTGATTTTCCTTTCTTCCTCTAGCTGTCTCCTTTCTCAATCCAAACAACTTTTCAAATGTTCTTTTTCCCACATCACTATGAAGTGGGTTTTTTTTATGTTTCTCCTCTAGTTTTTCTTTCCTATTACACATTTCTTCTGTCTTTCTAATTCTGATATCATTATTTCTTATACCTGGCATGTAATCATATTTATACTTTCTATCTTTCTAGATGATTCTCTCTCAAAATCTGATTCTCTAGCTCTTTATCAGGATAGAGTTATCTGACCCATAGTCAAACATTAAAACAGTCCTTCCTTCCCAGGTAAGAAATTTATATATAATTTACCTCAAGTACCCAAGTTTAAATGATTGGTGATTAAAACAGAGGTGAATGAAGTGACTTTTGACCATGGCCGAGTCTTTCTATGGCAGAAAGGACTTGAAGAGAACAGTCTAATCGTGATGACTTGGTTAAAGAAGGCGAAATGTATCTAAAGTTGCCCCTTTGATTTAACATCCTCCCAGCCTTCCTGTGGTTGATAAACCAGAGAGTAAGCTAAGGACCAGGGACCACAGAAGGAACTCCAGTGCTGGAGGGAAGCATGGACAGGGCCTAATTTCCACTTTGAGGAGTACTACCCCTTCAACACAACCTCAGAACTCTAAAGGTTATAATGACATTTCTGGTCTATTCCTAACTCCATACCTCTGCCAGTTTTTAACACTGTTTACCAGTGATATTCTAAGTCATATCATGGGACCGAATGGGAAGCTTCCCTCAGAAATATGATAAACTATAGCCCAATCATATCACTGCTTTCAAGTAAGATGAAAATCTTTTTGTCCTGCTCAATCACAGGTAAGAACAAAACTATACATGCTAGAATACCCTGGAAATGGAAATGGAATGAAAGCAACAGTGCTTTGAAATCACAGACCCTCACCAAGAAGGGCAACTCCATCACTGGAGAAAAGAATGTATCTCTTAGAATAACAGAGTTGCAAATTTAAATCAAATGGAAGAAACTACCTAATTGACTCTTTTCCAAAAATCACTATCCACTTTTTTATACCAATTTCTAATCCTATATCATGTTCTTCACCTTTCCTGATAATACATGTATCATTTTCTTAATAGAACATAAACATGAACGAAAGTGTTTTCTGCTGGATTCACTGATTTTCTTTTTTCCCAGAAGCTTCGATGCCACCCTCAGTTTCCAGATTGGCCAGGAAGATGGAATGGGCAAATCCATTAGTGTGGGCTCCTGAGCCCGGAAGTGACCTCCACACCAGCTGTCCTGACCTGGATTCAACCCTGCAGAGGTTATGAAAGCACTCTGTGACTAACCACTAACTTTGTTCCAGAGGAGAAGCCCAAGAAATTTCTAAACTCACAGTCCCAAGAAGACTAGAAACCCCGGAACTATCTCAAAACTTAGGGGGAATGATGGTTGGGTTTAAGGGAATCCTTGAAACCCCTAAAATTATAAACACGTATAACTGACCAAAATAAAATGCCATTTAATATCATAAATACTTTATAAGGAAAGTGAAGGTAATGAACTACAAGGCCCCTTAGGTTTGTTTAGCATTTTGGTGGGTGGGTTTGAGCATGCAAAGGTAGGCCTGGAGCAGAGTTTGGGAGTTGATGCAGGAGAGAGCTGGATTCTACTACACTGAGTGAAAAGAACTTGGGAGATTTTGAGACAGCTGGGGAATTAGAGGGTGAGTAAGAAAGGGTGGAAGGTGGAAACAAGGAACTAGTGAGATGCTGTGAGGCTGGGGACCACGTCAGGCATAGCAGGAAGAATCCCATGTGGGATGTCTAAAGGACACCTAAGAAATAGGGAAAAACAGTGCTCCATAAGAAGCTTTGTGAACTGCTATGATATATGGCCCTCTTCCATTCCCTCCAAATTGTCCATAGTCTACTACATGCCTGCATCTTCTGAGTGGAAGGATGCACTGACATTTGAGGAAGGGAGCACATTTCATATCTGAATCAATGTGCTGCAGAACAGGGACCACATATGTGAGATGGCAATGCAACCCATAAGCTGAACACAGTTTGGAAAGTACGCAGTGACATATTCTTGGAAGACAGAACCCTCGGGCATAGTCAGGAATCCTCAGAAGGGCCCGACCTTCCACAGCATGAATAAAGTGTCCAAGAGAATTCTATTTAGTTCTAAAGAATCAAAGAGACCTCTTCTGCCATCTGGGTTACACTACAATGTGGGGTGGAGAGAATGGATGTGCGTTCCTCTGGACAAGGATCCAAAGCTTTTTGTCCAGTTTTCAAGGCAGCCCATGTATAAAAGGAGGAACAGCTCCAAATAAATTAAGAGTCACTGTTTTGGAGAGTTCTACTCCATAAATGATTTTTTTTTTTTTATTTTGAGTATACTTGATGGAAAACACCGTAAAATCGAGTGGAAAAAGCCTGAACGAGGAGCTGAGAGACTCAACTTCTATTTCTGGCTCTGCCATTAAGTAGCTGTGCATCAGTGGGTCACTCCCTCCCACCCTGTGAGAAAGCAGGAATAATTATCTTTATTTTTACCTCATAGAGTTGTAATGACGATCAAATAAAATAACAGATGTTCATGTACTTTCTAAAGTCCATAAAGCAACACAATATATTATTAGATCTAATCTGGCATTAGATTTGCTAACCTAATACCAGAATAGTAAGTACAAAAATGACCTTAGTAAAAATATTTTTACAATTCAATCATGGATATTATCCCCTTTTCTTGCCATAATAAACAATGGCATTCTGCTTTAAAGGATATTTTTATTGGTCATCCAACTTTTGGAGTCTCACTGTGTTCTAGCCTCACTTTACAGCTTCTATTTTGTGATTCTTCCTTGCTCCTCTGCAGGTGAGCACGTCAAACCTGTGCGGGGGAGGGAGGGATGGGGTGGAAATGGGAAGGCCTTTGCTTGCTTCAGCTACGCAGGGCCATGGGCATGACATTTGATCTTAACACAGGGATTAAGTCATTCATGAGTAGAGCCCAAAGGGAGGAACAGCTCCAAAAAAACAACCAGCCTTGCTGGTACTACAACATCCAGAAATTCACAGTCGTTTCTGCTACAGTTATAATTTGTAGTCTGTCTGGCACTGAGAAATCTAACTGCAGTCTCTGTGGTTTAAATAAAATGTATCTACAGCAGCTTGGAGCCATGTTTTAAAATGTTCCATGTTATTTTAGTTCAAGGACAAGCTTTTAAAATTAAAAGAAAACTTTGGCTTTAATTATAGATTAAAAGTGAGTTTTTTTTTTTTTTTAAGGAATGCTATTGCGTCCAACTTTTGGAGAAAGCATTTAAAATAAAAAAATTAATTCTTCCCCTAAAGTAACAATCTTCATTAATATAGGAAGATCAAAAAACAGAGAGCATACACTCACACATAAAGACAACATTTTTGTGGTTTTAAAACTATGATAGTCACAGTTCATCTACTCAGTATGATATTTTCCAGTAATTTCAGTTACATTTTATGACCAGGATGCAATACTTTAATAGGCATTACTGCTGACACAACGACAGGCCTAATAAAAGGCAGTTAATATTGTTGTTTAACCTTAAATGTAAGAAAAACCCAATATCTTAGATTATAAACTTATGAAACTGAATTATAGTGTTGAATTATATTGTTCATATAACCAAAGGAGTCAATGCAGGAGTATTTGAAGACACCAAGTGTCTACACTGTCTTTAAAACTTGATTCAATTTAAATCTGTTTGTGGAATGTATCTATTCTGCAATTCAAGGCACAACTGTATTTCCTGTGGATTTCTATAGAGTGGCTTGAAGTAGAAGCCTGAAGTCAAATACATTAGCAGGGGCAGTCAGTAAAGCCTCAGACCCCAGACAAGTGCTGGTTCCTTGCCTGTCCCCAGTACTCTGGGGCTGCTCAGGATGCTACAGGAAGGAATCTGACTGTAGTCCCACTTTTTTTCTCAGCAGATTTGCTGCCCCTTCCAAGGGAACAGCTCCCCCTAATAAAGGGCCCCATCATCCTTGTTCTGTGTGATTGCTTTATCTACTTTCTCCACGTTTGGACTCCATAGCTCTCAGGAAGATTGCTTCAGGCAGATGCCTGCTCCCCTCTGGCCACTGTTGTGTCCCTGGATTCCCTCTCCTCTCTATGGAGATGCTCTATGCTTCCTCCTGGAAGTCTATGGACTGTGTGCCATTGCTTGTCCTACAGAGAGGGCTCTGTCCTAATGGCATTATCGCCACCCTTAAATGCCCATAGCGGGACTCTGAAAGAAAGAGCCTGCATTACGGCAAAGGAAGTGGTGAAATAAATTCTGGACTGAAGGTTGTAATCAAAGATGAAGGAGCCACAAGGCTGATAATAATCTTCTGCAATGGGGAAACGATTAGGATGGCCCAGAGTAGCCAAGGGGGCTCCTTTGATACTCTCACACATTCAATCACTTAGAGACTTGCAAGTTCTGCTTTCAAAATACCGTGTGGGAAATGGGGATGGTAATGGTACCTACCTCACAGGGCTGTTATGAGGATTAAGTAAGAAAATGCATGTCAAGTACTTGGCACAGTGCCTGGCACTCAGTAAGTGCTCAATAATTACCAGCTACTATTATTGTCATTATTATGCCCTAAACTGTTTTGACCATGCTGTTTCTATCACCTCAGAGGTATCAGTTGTCCTGAGATAAAGGCCTGCATTTTTTAATCGAGAACCATTAACTCTGGAGGACTGAAGGGGTAGACAGAATACTTATTATGATAGGAGGGGCACAGACCACAGTGCAAGGACAAAGCTCCTCAGAAGCCAGGAGGTAGAAGAAAGCTTAGAAAAGGAGGTGGGAGGATCTCTCAAAGAAACTGCCATTTTTGTAACTTTTCCCAGGTTTGGGAAAAAGTAAAAGATAGTGGTCCTGAGCAAGGTTTTTTTTTTTTTTTAATGTTTTATTTATTTATTCATGAAAGTCAGAGAGAGAGGCAGAGGCAGAGGAAGAAGCAGGCTCCCTGCCTAGCAGGGAGCCTGATGCGGGACTCAATCCCAGGACCCCGGGATCATGACCTGAGCTGAAGGCAGATGCTTAACCATCTGAGCCACCCAGGCGCCCCTGAGCAAGGTTTTAGAGTCAGACAGATCTGAGTTTGAATCCTGGCTCTGCAACATCACAGCTTATGCGGGCAAATTCTATATAACTCTGTTCGCTCATCCTCAAAAGAAGGGCAGTAAGACATACATCATAGAGTTATTATGGGTGTTAAATAACATAGCACATGAGGATAAAGCACAGTGCCAGGCACATAGTAAGTGCTCAGTAAATGGCAGCTATTGTTACTACGTGTAGTAAACGTCCATCATCCCACGGGAAACCATCTAGGAATCTACCTTAGAAATACACTTGTCAATTCTCTGATTGCCTGCATGTTAAAATGCCAGCTTCAGGGCACCCGGATGGCTCAGTTGGTTGAATGTCCAACTTGTGGTTTCGGCTCAGGTCATGATCTCAGGAAGTCTGCTTGGGATTCTCTCTCTCTCTCTCCCTCTGCCCTCTCCCTGCTTGCATTCTTTCTCTCTCTCAAAATAAATAAATAAAATCTTAAAAAAAAATGCCAGCCTCATGTTGTGAGATAGAATTAAGGAAAGCAAGACTAACCAAATGTATAAAGAGAATACATAATGTGTGATTTTTGTGCTCGTATGTAACTAATTATGTAAATGTCAACCAATTTATTTAGACAAGATTTGATTTCCCAGTTTAAAGCCTATCCATACGAAAGCAGTATATTTTTTACACTTTATAGTCAAAAGATCACACTAATGATAATGATTATTTTCTAAACTTTTGAGATTGCATGAGCAAAACCTTACCTAAATCCCCCTAAGTGATCTCTGCTGGGATAGGCAGAATTTTGCCCTCCTGACTTTTTCCCTAGTGTCACATCTGTGAATATGTTATGTTACATGTTTAAAGTGGCATTGCAGAGGTAATTAAGATTACCAATCAGCTGACCTTAAAATATGGTGATTATCCTGCATTATCTGAGTGGGCACAATTTAATCATATGTGCCTTTAAACTCAGAGCTTTCTCCTGTGGGGTTGTAGGACAGAGAGATTCAAGTGTTAGAGGCAATCAATGTGCTGTTGCTGGTTTGAAAATGCAGGGAAGGAATGGGGCAGTCTCTAGAAGCTGAGAGGCAAGGAAGTGGGGACCTCCATCCTATAATCACGAGGAAATGAATTATGCCAATATCTTAAATAAGCTTGTGAGTGGGTTCTTCCCCAGTACCCCCAGATAAAAGCCCAGTGTAACTGACACCTTGATGTCAGCCTAGTGAGACTCTGAGCAGAGAATCCAGTCATGAGTGAGACTTCTGGCTTACAAAACTCAGAGATAATAAATGGTGTTAAGCTACTGTTTGTCGTAATTTGTTATGCACAAATATAAAACCAATACATAGGCCTAAGAACTGTTTTTCACTTTATAACCACAGTTGTCCCTTTCAAATCTGTCATGGCAAAGTAATTAAAAAATACTCCTTTTCTGACTCTGGCATACAAGCTGTCTGTCCCTAGTAATGTATGTGCCATGATCTCGAGGTGGCTTTTTGGCATTTCTCTTCTCCCTCTTAGTTTTAAGGCCTTCACTTAATATGTTCTTAAAATAAGTGCTTGGAGGGGCACCTGGGTGGCTTGGTCATTAAGCATCTGCCTTCGGCTCAGGTCATGATCCCAGGGTCCTGGGATCAAGCCCCACATCAGACTCCCTGCTCAGCAGGAAGCCTGCTTCTCCCTCTCCCATTCCCCCTGCTTGTGTTCCCTCTCTCATTGTGTCTCTCTCTGTCAAATAAATAAATAAAATCTTTAAAAAAAAAGAATAAGTGCTTGGATATACTGCTGCCCACTAGCATCTCCAACAGAGGGTATGCAGGCTCATTGGAAAAGAAAGCCCTTCAAATCCCTATATTCCAGGAAAACCCTTGTGAAGGGATCTGCTGCGATGTCTGGCTAAGAATTAGTTCTGATATTTACTGTTTATTCTTTTTGCCCAACACCATATCAACCAGTGATAATATGTAAAGCCCTTGGCCTCATAGGAATGATTCTAGTGCTTCAAAGGATATACCAAAGCATTTGCTATATAATCCAGGGAAAGACCCACTCAGTATAACAGATATTGCCTAACACAATGACAATAAAGTCACCATAAAGACTCTGGAAATGTTAGGTGCTCCAAATAAAAGAGGGTGCTACTCTAGGAAAGATATTAGGAACAGTGGCCTATTTTAAATTAATTACTGTATAAATAGCACATTTCCACATGTTGACAGCTGGACTATCAAGCATATCCCTGAGGGAAGAAAGAAAATTCATAGAAAAGTATTCTGTGGTAGTCCACTACCGCCCAGAGACACGGGAATGTGACGAAATACTCAGTCAGCTCAGCCACAGTTGAACAAACTGAGGAAGACTCTGGATAGCAGAGCCCTGAACAAAGACCATGCACTTTACTGTTTAAAAAAAAAAAGAGAGAGAGAGAGAGAGAGGAGAGAGGAAGGGATGAAGGAGGGGAAGGGAAGGAAGGAAGGAAGGAAGGAGAGAGAAGCAAGATATTAGAGAAAGTCGAGATATTCTGACATTTTCAAAATAAATCAAATATATTCAAATTTCAATGTGCAATCCATTAATATGATATTTTTGAAATATGATAACCCTTTCCCTCCCATGGTATCTCTTTATTTTGATGTATAACTTTAATCAGCTACATTTATAGCACTAGTTAAAAATTATTAAAGTAATCCAAGTACAAAAGGATAAAAAAAACCCTAACAATCTGAAGCATATGATTATTTAATGCTCCATTAATTGATAATTTTGCTTGAAGGAAAGATTGGAAAAAAGGAATGGAATTCTTTTTTTTTTTTAAGTATGGAATTCTTAGCTCCTTAATTGTACTTAAAAATTCCCAATAGTACCCACTCAAACAAAGAACTTAAGTTTTCCACTGAAAGGGTGAAAAGAAAAGTCAGTTCTAGCATGCCCTGCCACGTGCTTAACTACAGGGTAAAATAGTATCCATTCAGATTCTAATCACATTTCAAAAGGTAGTATTTATTAGGTCTATGGCTGCCAAGTACTACTATATCATATTATAATTACAGGCATTTTTAAATTTAAATTATATCTAGCTCTTTATTTCAAGCACTGTAGTTTGGAAAGTCTTACCATCATAATGTGTCATGTTTATGTACATGAAACCTAGCAAAATTTTCCAGGAGTTCCCATGTTCCATTCTGTATATAATTACTCTTTATTTATTATTCCTTTGATATCCAGAATCTATGCATAAATCTGAATGTGTGCAAATTCCCACTAAAAACTATCAGCAACAAACATCTTTATGATAAAATCATTTACTGACAACAGTCTATATTACAGAGTTCCCTTTAAGATGGTACACTGAATAAGCTTTATTCACTTCTCTCTCAAAACCTCATTAAAATTACAGAATGTAAATTTAAAAACAAATCAGTGCCTAGCAATGCTTGAAAACAATAAAGGGCACCATGGTCAAATCAAAAAAGTCGAGAAATTCATGAAAGATGAAATGCATGTGGCATTAAATTGACAAGGAAATCTAAACAGAGAACCACAACTCAAAACAGGTGGAGGCCAAGACAGTGGCAGAGCGTGAGCTGCGTTTCCCACCAAGGAAGACACTGCAAGTCAGCAGTTCACAGAGATTAAAGCAGGCCATGGGAAGAATCATGAAGGTTACCAGTTAAAGAACAGCATCAGAGGAGCTAGGCCATTCTTTTCCTTCCTGAGCCTACAGAACACCTCTAGGTCACCTGAACCCAGGACACAGTTTCTACAAATGTTCTTTAAACAAGTTAGGGGGCGTGAACAAAGACAACTCCTAGATTAAGGCCATGAAGAGATGCAGAGTAGAGATTTAGGTAACTTCTGATTTCTATGGGTTCATGACTGCTATGAAAAAGGAGCTATAAGAAAAAAAATGATGTTCTTGGAGAATAAAAACAAGATACCAAAATTAAAAGAAAGACTACAGTAGAAAGGTTGATCAATAGAATGGATAGGGCAAAGCTGAAGACCACATGAGTGATCTGGAAAGGAAAATGGAGATAACTTTTCATGACATGGAAGGGAAAGATGAAGAGCATGAGAGGGAAGTAGAGAACCAAGGGATCCCAGGCCAAGATGATTTCACAGGTGAACTCTTTCTGGTCCTCAAGATATGCAGGAAAGCTAATCCTTACATTGTTTAAACTTTTCCAGAGTAGAAAAAGATGAAGTACTTTCTAGCTCATTCCACAAGACTGTATCAAAATTGTGTAAGGAGAGCATTAGAAAAAAAGAAAATGATAGACAAATCTCACTTGAGAATTTTGATATAAAATGATTAAATAAAATGTTAATAAATTAAATCCAGAAATATATTAAAATAATGATATATTGTGATGGAATAGAATTTTCCCCAAGAATTCAAGGAAAGTTAAACACTAGGAAATTTACTTTATACAAGTAGATTAAAAGAGGACAGTCAAATGGTCTTAAAAATTGTGGAATTAGCATCTGATAATTATAATAACCTATTTAGTTATGTGTGCATTTTGGGAGTGGGGAGAGTCTCTTATTAAATAATCTAGGAATGGAAAGAGAATCCCTTACCTTGATAAAGTGATTATATCAGAAATTCTTTTTTTTTTTTTAAAGAGTTTATTTATTTACCTGACAGAGAGAGACACAGCAAGAGAGGGAACACAAGCAGGGGAAGTGGGAGAGGGAGAAGCAGGCTTCCCGTGGAGCAGGGAGCCCGATGCGGGGCTTGATCCCAGGACCCTGGGATCATGACCTGAGCCGAAGGCAGACGCCCAACGACTGAGCCACCCAGGCGCCCCAATATCAGAAATTTTCTGCAAACATTATACTTAATAGTAAAGTATAAGAAAAATTCCCTTTAATGCCTGCCATCATTACTATTATTCAACATTGTTTTGGAAAATTTGGTCAATGGAATGTAATTAACTGGAGGGAAGGAGGAAGAGAAAGAAAAGAGGAGAATAAATACATAAAACTGTTACTATTTGAAGGTTGTAGGTTTGTGTGTACACTGACAATTGAATAAAAGAAAATATAAGACAATCTGAGAAAACTACACAAAACTCAAGAGATTCCCTATTTATCAGTGATAACTATTATAATATGTAATAGATAGGAACTTATCCACAAAGGAAACAATAAGAATGACAAAATAAAACATTTAATAATTTAATGAGAAGTATGCAAACCTTATGTAAAGAAAACTATAAAAATTTATTGAATGTCCTGAAAAATAATCAGAATAAATGGAAAAATATACTATGTTCCTGAGTGGAAAGACTTGATATAAGAAGGATAAAAATATTCCCCAAATTAATATATAAATTCAGTGCAATCCCAGATGAATTTCCAATGAAATTTTTTAAAATGGAACTTGTCAATCTTATCCAAAATTCAACTGGAAAAGCAAATTCAAGAACCTGGACGAGAATATTTTGAACAAATTGAGAGTAGACATAGCCTGCCATATGTCAAAATGCACAAGAAGGCTACAGTCATGAAAACCGTGTGCTACTGATGTAGGAGTATTTTTAAAGTTTGGTGGAACACACTACAGTCTAGAAATAGACACAAAGAAAGAAAGGGAGAGTATAATAAAGGTAGCATTTCAAATCAGTAAGGAAATGGGGAAGTACTCAATAAATAATTGTGTTGGGAAAAAACAGAATATAATATAGAATATATAATTTACAAAAAATTTTAGGTCGATTATAAGTATATAAATGTACAATTAAAATAAGAAAAGTAGTAGAAGAAAATGTAAAAGCGAACTTTTCCCATCTTGGGATAGGTCTTCCTAAAAACGACACAAGACATAAAGAACGTATTGACATATTTAATCATAAGCCCTCTCCCCTCTTGGCCTCCTAACCTACCCTCAGGGCCCAACACCCTCCCTGGACAAAGTCCTGTACCTGCCACCATATGGTGGCTTTCTGCTGCCAAGCTCCCTGAAGCTCCTTTGAAATGTTCCTGAGCTCAGAGCCCAAGTTGGGAGTGATAAAACGGTAGGCACTTCACTATGACTTTCTGTCAACTGCAGGGTTCCTTTTGTCCCTATGCTTTTTTTACAGAATCTCAGATTATCAAAGGTAGAAGGTACTTATGCACCCCCATTTTACAGGTGAAGGAACCAAGGCCCTGATTAATAAAGGGACTTGCCTTGGAACACATACCTAACTGCTAGCAGTTCCAGTTGAATATGGTGCTCCTGGTTTCGAAGGCAATGCTTTCTGCTCTTTCCACATTATAACTTCCTGTGGCCTAATGTACACGTGGGTAATTTCAGGTCAGGGGAAGAGACTCACTACAGAGAAAATTTGAACCCAGCAAAGTAATTTTTCAAACCACATATGAAACAGTAGGAATTTAACTATAGTCAAAATACAGATTAAACTTGTATTGCTTCCCACAAAGTCCCTACTCAGACCTTGACACTATCATTTTAGTTAAAGCACCTGAGAGACAGGATGATATCAAATAGAACATCGATAGATCATTTGCCTTTATCTTTCTGTTCTGAGCTTCCTATGAGCATTTCACTGAGTGTGTACGTCAGGGGTGGGGATTAGGAACAGTTTTGGGGGGTTGGTAATATTCAAGAAATCATAAAGTTGAGCTTTTTTATATTTTCCTAATGAGAGGGAAGTTATTGTAACTATAAACTAAATTTTACTGCTTCAATCATAGTAACCGTGAAATAGTCCTCAAACACCTTTCAAGATAGTTGAAAATTACTATTCCAGGTGATTTATGTTTATACTTTTTAAAGCACATTTTAAGAAAAAAATATAAATAAAAAATCTTCTGAAGGAAAAAAGTACCCAGGTTAGATAAACCGGAGGCCCCATGGGTTATGAGAAAATCTGAATGGGTGCCATATTTCTGAAAAGGTCTAAAGTAAAGGAACCCAGGAGACACAATAAAAACTAAGACAAGACCAATTGCATGACTGACAAGGTTGTGAAAAAACTCCTTGATCCAGCTGGATAGATTTAGCTGTTCAGAAAGAATTAAAAGAAAGAGAGAGAGAGAGAGAGAGGGAGAGGGAGAGGGAGAGAGCGGGGGTGGGGGTAGGGGGACAAAAACAAAAAAACACAGAGAGAGAAAAAATGCTGGCAAGGCAACGATAAAAGAAAATGCAAAACAACAATGGCACTCAACCTCAGTCGCAAACTAGTAAAAGCTATGTGGGTTCTCAAGCAGCCACAATATTGCAACCATCTAGCTTTGTGCTCCACAAAGACATCACACCAAAGGCACTTGGCACCAAATAACTTCTGGCCAGGGATTTTACATTTAGAAATGTAAGACCCAGTAACATTTAAGGAATTCTTCCTCTTGCCAGATAGCCATCCTCTTGCCCTGAAGCCATGTGACAAATGATCCTGAATACCACGTTGCCTTTTATGCATCTGTTGTCTAAATCAGTGTAGAAACTGGAAGGAGAGACTGAATTCTGGCCCTTAGCAAAAGGGTACATTTTAGTGTCATAATGACAGTCTTGGCAGAACAGGGCATTCTTACTTGAAATGTCTCTGCCATACTGAGAGCTTTGTCCACCATAACCTGAGTCTGGCTCCGTTGAAGGGACTATCAGTTCTAAATTTTAAATACACAAGCAACTATGTGAAAATTTAAAGAGCAAACTGTTTCTTGGAAATCCCACTTCATGAATGATTGTCTCTGACCACCTTTCAGCACTTGAAAAGGTTTCATGTTCATTTGTGTTGTTTTCTGTTCCTCTCAAAATCACCATTTAAAGCTTTTTTGTTCTCTTTATTTAATGACACTTGATAAAAGGCAAAGTTGCTTTGGGGTGTGTGTGTGTGTGTGTGTGTGTGTGTGTGTGTGTGCGCGCGCGCACGATGTATATAATGGCACCAAAAAGGGAACACATTCTTTTTGTCAAAGATGTTCACCTTGGTCACTGTATCAAAGATGCTCTAAAGCACAGAAGCAGGTGGGCAAGAGACTGTTTTTAACCTTATCTGCAGTTCAGGGACAGTGGGAGACACCGCAAGTGCTTGAGAGCATCCTGGCCACAGTGCCCTCACTACGGGGCTGCCCAAATCTGTGAGACAGAGAAGTCTGTCTAGCCATGTGCCTGGCCCGAGGAAATGCTGAAGGTGAATTCAACTCTGCAGTAACTCGGCGTATCTTGCACCACGGTGTCCTACTTGCCTGAGAATAAGAGTTCATGGCTCTTTTTTCAGACTGGGAAGACCTCAAATTGTTGGAAGAGGATGAGCAATGTTGTTGCTTAAACCTGAGACTAATCTATCTTCCCCAAACCATTTTCCATTTGGGTTGTTATTATCACTTAAGTTTTTTTCTGACCACTATCAGGTAAGGACTCAATGTCTCCAGTGTTCACACAAGGCAGAAGGAAGCTACCACTGGTCAGTTTCAAAAGCCACTTTGTTTTCCTAACTACACTCAATTTCTATTACCACTATGACTACACACACATGCAGAGGTACACACAAACCAGTGGTATTAACTTTCAGGCATTTTCTGGAAACTATTCATGTTTCGCTTAGTAACTAAAGGGTGACCCCTAGGTAATGATGCCTATTACAACCTGCAGTCCATAAACCTATGTAAGGATCTTTCTACTGCAGCCATTAAAATAGAGAAAATTTTTCAAATGCAAACATACCTAGCCTAAGTTCTCAAAAGTTCAACTCTAATGACTTAAGTATATATTTTATTTAAAAGTAGAAGTCAATTAAGTACCTGAAATTGCCCAAAGCAATTAGACTTATTGTGCCAAGGATCTGGATCATATCTCCAAGCGACCAAGCAACTCATATCCAAAAAACTAACAACTTCAATGCCTAGGATAGAACCTAAAGCAGTTTTCTAACCTGTAAATTCAAGAATTGAACTAGAGGATCCTTTAAAAGTTCAGTTGGAATTATAAAAATCCTTGACTATTTCCTTCTTTAGTACAATGAAAATGAGAGAAATTGGGTAACAACGTTGTTAAAAGAGAAAAGGGACATTATGCTGCTGTACCTCAAACATGCCATCCTTCACCTAAACTGAAAACTAAGAGAAAATTCATATTTTGTAAAAGAATTATTTTTTTTGTGAGTGAACAAAATATTTAACTTTTCTGCTTCCTCAAAACTCACAATTATAAATGATATAATTTCTAATAGAAAACAAGAGTAGACGCTTCCAAAATTTAAAAGTACCAAAATTCTGGTCTGGAAGAAAACACATATTTATTCTGAGTAAAAATTCTGTTACATCAACAAGACACATTTTGACATAGAAAAATACCTGTTTAATTTTAGAAACAAAGTAGGGAGGCAGAAGGGAAAAACTCACTGCAGCTAACCAAAAAAGAAAGAAAGAAAAGAAACCACTTCCATATTCATTAAATAGAATGTCTTGTTATTTTCACAGACAGTAAAAACTTTTTGACATCCTTTTTCGTCCCAGACTGGAGAGGTGTCAATGGATCTTATTTGGTCTCTTCAGTGTGTAAAGAGTTTACAAACCTAACCAAATTTAGAATTAGTGGGAGTTAGGCACTTATGTTCCTTATACATAAGAGAAGAAAAAAAGGCCCTTTTATGCCAGCTTTGAGTTGGGCTTGAATTTTTATGACTTATTTAGAAGCCCTAGGGAATGAAAAAAAAAGTCTCTTAATGGAAATACTGACACAGGCTTAAATATAGTGACATGAACAAGCACGTCTATGAAACAGCACCAGGATGTGACTGACCACTCCAGCAAGTCTGAAATGCAGACAGTTTCAGACAATCAATGAGAACTGACCGCATGCCAGGAAAAAAGTAATGGCAAGTTAGAGAATCAAAATTTCAGGTTGATAAGCTTGTTTTTAACAGGAACATATGTAAAATATATGGGATCTTTACTCCAAAATATAGAAGAAAAAGAAAAATGTAAGCTGTAAAATTTCTGCCTAGACTTCCTCCAATTCTGTTATAGGATTAAAAATAGTCATTCTTAAAAAGTCAAAGCTGTCATATCAATCCTGAGAGATGTGGCGGGAGAGTTGAAATCAGTGGATCTAAATCTGTGCTTTGTTTCTCAGATCTTACTTACAAGGCTATGTGCGAGATAGAGAGAGACTACAAATATTTGTTTTTGTCTATCTGCTACACTTTTTTATTCTTTGGTGGATTTTTAAAAACTAGCTAATCTTTTCCATGTATCATCCTTGCCTTTTCCTGAAAGTCGCTTCTTTTACTTGAAAATCGGGTTAGTTTCATTTTATACTTCCTAAGTTATTATTTTGAATCTCTTAAACATCTCATAGTTTTCAGCTACATTTTGTTTAATATTTTCCTCTGGCTTTAACTTTTTTGCAATTGCCTTTCCTTAAAGCCGTTTAAGCTGATTCAAGATCATTTTTCTTTCTCTTGTCATGTCCACGGACACAGATCAACATATATCTGTGTACATTAAGATGTCTTTTATGGTTTGGAAGGCAAACAGACCCAATCATTAAAACACTAACTCACTTAAGAAACCGTTATGGGGCAAATATGAGAAAGACACTGTACTAAGTGCTAAGGGGGTTATAAAGTGAATAAAATGCCACTTCGGGGCCTCAAAGAACTTTTAATACACATAAGGCAGTGAGTAGCATCACAAAAGAGAGACAGAATGCAGCTGTATTTCAGAAAAACAGCGTGTCTAACCTTAACAAACACGGGATATTAGCGTTGCTATCATTCTTAGGTACCGCATAGAAGAAACCCAATGTGAAAGGGCAGAAAACATTAGGACCAAACACAGTCCTAAGAAATGGGTACATTTTCTAAACTAAGCTGCCATATCCTTTTGATTTATTTGTAAGCCATGCTGTTTGTAGGGGCTGTAGGTCTCAGTATTTACATTCAGGTTTTTCAGACTCTCCTATGATACCAAATAAATAGAAAAGTGAAGGAAAAATCTACCCCTGAAGGACGCAGCAAGCTGCTCATGCCAACAGTTGTTCTTTTTTTTCTATTTTTGTTTGCCATTAGTCTCTCAGTTTTTAACAGTAGATGGAACACTTAGGCAATATCGTTTAAATTTTTCAAGTGAATTCATTAGGGAAATTTAATTTTAAAAATCAAGTGACTTTTCAATAGTTTATATGAATGTGTTTGGTCTTCAGCATCACTGATAAATATTTAAAAATCTATGGTGTTCAGAGTATCACGCTTATGTTTTAATAATTCTAGAGTAACCCCATTACTACCCAAAAGTCAGAACTTCTGTAGATCTCATTTACAAGATTATGGTTTGGAATCAGAAGTTAGGAAAGGACCCCTTTCAGCAGGCTATCAGAAAGACATCATTCTTTATTCAAAGGTGTTAGGGGCAAGTTTAGGATTGTGGTTAATCCTAAAATTACTGATTTGAAAGGGTGGAATATCATATAAAAAGCAATAGGAGGAGGTAGTTTAGAGAAGAGAGGATATTGAAGCACACTCCACATGCTGTGATTAATATTATAAGCTTAGGAGAGCAGAAAATTCTATATTTTTAAAATCAGTACTTAACTTTGTATCTGGAAATTTCGCTTATGTGGAATACCTCATTCCCAGATGGTGTTTGATAGGTGAGGTATTATTGTAGTAAGGATACAAGACAAGAAATTGGATAACCTTTCAAGTATCCTTTAAATGTCACTAACTGGGCTGGTGATAGAAGGTTTTATTATTCTCTGTTGGAATACATCAGCAGTCATTTGCATGCCAGGAAAAGAATGTCTGGAATAATCCAAAAGGGCAAAGCTTAGTTCTTTCACTAAAAACAAGGAAGTGACAGGCACTAAAAGGGAAATAAAAGAAGATAAAAGTATCCAAAGCGGAATTACCGGTCAACAAAATCCCACAGAGAACTAGCAGGTACACAGAAACACATACTATTTTAACATTTGGCTCTTGACAAAGCCTTCTCTTGACTACCATGAAGCTTTCTTTAAGCTACCCACAAACACAAAACCTAAAATTGATGAAACATATAAATTAGTAGTGATTATTCACTGTTCAAAAAGATCTGCCAAGACAGCCCTTTAAATCTTTCTTCTGCTTCATTTAACTATGGTTTCTCTGATGAGCATCTTAACACAAAACACAGGGCTCCAGTGAGCCTAGAACAGGGCCTGTGTAGAGTAGCTCTTAATAAACATTTCTCTATGTGGAATAAATGCATGAAAGAGTACCTCATATATGAGTGGACTGTATCTCAGAAATGTACCTGTGAAGTCAGCTTTTAGAACCGAGAGCGCACTACTCCAAAGAGGTCATGCTATAAATTAAGGTTAAATCCCAGGCTAATCCAATGTTTTATGGAACTCATGTGCACACCTGGGTTTTACCACTGATAATGCCAGCCTAGATTCTAAAGTACATGCATATGCAGGAAGAGAGAGAAAAAAGAACATCTCTCTTCTCTCGGGGGGCATCATTAGCAGAGAAAAAATGTTTGGAAATGGCACTTAGCCTCTGGCATCCTCCCAAACTTACTTTCTATTTCCTAGTTCCTCCTTCGTTAGTAACCAAAATCCCTAGTTCTGTCATTTTGCTCCAACTGTGGCAGGCCATGCAAATGGACTCTACCTTCCAAAGAATTCCATGCACTAAGTAAGTGACTTCTTTCTTCTCTCAATCAAAATCTCCATTTCTTCAGGGATATTCACCTCAGTCAAATGGAGGGGAAGCTAATCTAATTAATTCACACTAACATAGAAAAGAGTTCTATCCGCCTAAATGTTTTTGCCACACCAGATGTGTCTAATTAAGAGGGATTTTAGACAGTTTAACAAGATGAAGTTTAAACATTCAGCCTGTGGGAGCCGGTTAAATTTATGAATTATATACTACCAGAGCAGTGGGGCTCAGAGAATAACCATTCGAATGTACTAGCCATTTATAAGTTGATCATTTGTGAGCTGCAAAAAGAAAGAACATAACAGGGACTTGTCCTCAAGCCAAGCAAAAGAAGGAGGGGAAGTCCACACGTTTTATTTCAAGACTAGCCTGATTTTCCCCTCGCCAATGCACCTCTTAAAAACCTCCTCTCTCTCCTTTGGTAAAGAAGGAAATTTGATAGGCTTTTGAGGGTAAATCAAACTTGAATGCCAAGTTAGGAAAGGCTCCAGTGAGGACACACTCTGTAAGGTGGCCCAGATGGCAGATGGCTCCTTCACGGATGGTCCCATCTGGAGAATATCAGTACTGATTCAATAGAAATGGCGGTGGATATTAAAGCCAGAGTCCTCATTGTGATACCTCAGAGAGCAGACCCACCTAAGGACTAGAGGACTTGAGGTCGGTTTGTAATGGTGATTCGCTCCATCAAACATCTGAAAATTGTCATCCATTAACCAATGAAAAGTATTGTAATTTTAAATTAGACAGCTTAATTCAACAGACAACACTGAGTGACTAACTTTTGTCGAGTATTATTTAATTGTATTTAGAAGCAATAACCTTAAAAATTCTAATCAATTCTAGGGGCGCCTGGGTGGCTCAGTCGTTAAGTGTCTGCGTTCGGCTCAGGTCATGATCCCGGGGTCCTGGGATCGAGCCCCACATCGGGCTCCCTGCTCCGCGGGAAGCCTGCTTCTCCCTCTCCCACTCCCCCTGCTTGTGTTCCCTCTCTCGCTGTGTCTCTTTCTGTCAAATAAATAAATAAAATCTTTTAAAAAATTCTAATCAATTCTAATATTATAATTTCTGCTGTCAGAAATGCTTTAGCCAATATTTATTGAAAGCCTAGCATGCCCCCTGAAGAGAGAGCTTTTTTTTTTTCCTTTTTGCACGATGGGGAGACAGCAGGTTACAGAGAAATATTTAATGTCTACATAAAATCAATAAGAACGTGTTTGTATCAACTTTGATATTGTTAGTCAAGTGGAGAGGAAGCTAATCTGATTAATTCACACTAACATAGAAAAGAGTTCTATCGCCTATATGGTTCAATTAGGATTACTACATCATAATCCAGCAGGCTTTGCCCTCCTAGAATTTAACAAGTGAAATAAAATTCAGTGATACATTATCTTTCCACACGCCAACTCTTTCATATGGCTTTTTGATTCCATATCATTAATGAAATGCATCATAAGATAGCAAAAATGGGTGGAAAAATGGATACAGTTGTTTTTAGCATAGATGAACTAATAAATAAAACTAATAAATAAAAAATAAAAAAGTGTTTAAAGGCAATCTAGTCTTGAAAAATAATTTAAAAGATGAAATCTTTGCACTACTACAAAACTGGGATGGGGGAGGGGAGTGGTATTTAATAGCAGATTTAGAGGATTTCTATTTAGGTGAAGAAAGAAAGATATAACCAGAAGGAACTGAAGGAATTCAGCAGAAGCCTGCATGCCAGAGAAAACCATAGCAGTTGCTCAGAAAGTATTTATTGAAATCCCGTTCTACTATTTATGCATGAGTGGTAAACTGCAGCAACATTGTCGCTCAGTTCCTCCAGAAGACAGCCATTTATTGTTTCAGGCTGATTTAGCCGACCAGTCTTAGACCACCAGTCTTTCTCAATTCTCTATCCACAAAACCAAAAAAATGTATTCTGTTCTTTTTAAAGTTTAGACACATGCATGCAAAACCAGAAGTTTACGTGTCTAGGCTGCTTTCTCATTGCTTGCATAACTAAAAAATAGGTTTTTATTTAAAAATAGAACTTGGCAAAAGAATAGGCCATTGGATACTTTAATAAAAATAAATGGCCAACATACTTAACTTTGAGAAGCATCAACTATATAGGCATGCTATTCCCTCTTTGGTTTTCTATTTTATCACCTTTGAAAAGAGCATGCATTTTCAGAAGACTCATCACACCAGGTAAATTTCAAGTTAGTTTTTACTGGGCAGCATAAAGAAATTTATAGGAAATTTTAAAAAATAATAGACCTTCAATTATCCCACCTATTCAAAATTAATTTTCATTGTTTCCAAAAATCTTCCTTGTTTTTTATCTATACATACTTGTACTGTCATAACTGCATTCAGTGTTTCCACAATTTTAAACTGTTTTTCACTTAACCTTATGTTATCAATATTTCTCATGTTGCTTCAAAGTCCGCATCAGTATCATTAATAAAAATGTTGATTTTTATGCTATTCTAATCTGGTTTTAGATTAGGATATCATTTACATTTTTAAAAATTGACATACTTCCCATATTTTTACGTGTTCCAGAAAAATGCATAAAGCATGAGAATTAATTATTTCTTCAAAGTTTGGAAAAAAATCCAATGACTCTATCAAATCATGTGTTTTGGGAATGGGGTTTACTAAAAACCTTGACTTTTCCTGAATTAGTGGTATTTACAACTTTTCTCATTATAATTTTATAATTTAATTTGTGTGGATAATACCAATTCATTTCATCTACACATTTGCATATAGTATATTGTCAAACAACTGTGCATAGTACACCATAATTTTAAAAACCATTTTTAATGACTATGTATTGATTGCTATATCTCCTTTCTCACTTCCAACTTTAATCTGTGCCAATTTTTGCTTATTTTTTTAGTATTGCTTTCAAAGATTCAACTTTTTATTTTGCAGCTTTCCATTTTAACATTTTTGTTTTATTTTTATTCTTTTTTCAATTATCTGTACTTGAATGACTTGATTTCCTATCCTTTCTTATCTCCGTAAATAAAATTCATGACTTGATTTCCTATCCTTTCTTATCTCCGTAAATAAAATTCATGAAGCTCTGATTTATCTCCAAGTTCTGCTCTGGTCACATTAGCTAGAAGTTAGTATGTAGTTTTAAAATTTTTGTTATTAGCTAAATAGTCTTTTATTTCATCTTTTACTTCTTCCTAGACCCAATTATTATTTACAAGACTTATTTTGTATCTCAGAGCGTTTGGAGTTGTTTTCATTCTTGAAGTTGGAGATGCAAACAGAAAATGAGGTTAAGTCTTTAAAACTGTATTGAGATTTTCTCTGAATCCTCACAGATAATATATCTTGTACACATTTGTAGACACTTGAAAAGAAGATTTCTAGTTAAATAATCTGAAAGGTATATTAAACAGACCAAATTTAAATTCTTTTATAAAGCCCTACTATTCACATATTAAGCTCCTTACAAGGACTACATGCAGTATTGTTTGTGTAGTATTTAGTAGAGGGCCTAGCATATCATAACTACTGAATAAACGAGTGGTGGTGGTATATGTAATAATTAAGAGTCATCATAGTCTGCTATTAGTTACATTCCTCCTACCCCTTATGCAGGCTAAGCTGCACTACTGATCCAGGAAGAGTAACTAGTTATGTGTTCTTGGTCTGGGTTTTCTTACCTATGATATAACATGGCTGGACTAGATGCTTTCTGAAGTTATTTCCAACTCTAACATTTCTAAATCTCATTTGTTGGCATTTTCAGAACGTGGACTCTATCTACACCAGATGTAGGTCACACATATCCTTTGTTCTGAAGTAACTTGCTCAAACACTCTTTACGAGCAAAACTCTCTGGAAACTGAAGTGAAGAGAGAAATTTTTACCAAACTCACTACTCCATCAGAAAGTTTTGGACAGGCAGAAATCGATTTATTATTTTTGGAATAAAAGTAAAACTTTCAAAGCTATTTATCAGCCCGATTTGTGCTTTCCAGGAATAAAAGTAAAATTTCCAAAGCAATTTAAGCCAGACCTACACTCTCCCTTCACAAGAGTCTTGGCACCCATGCTAATTTGTGTTCATTTTCCACCACTATTAGCAATCAAAGAATTTAAGAGAAAAGATGAAATACAAAGTGTTTGCATGACTGCCTATAATTCAGGGCATTCCTCCTCCAAGAATGTATATCACTGAGATTAAAAATGAGTATTAAGAATGAAAATTCTCATCTTTATTATTAAGGGTGAAAATCCCCAGTAGACCATCACCTATTAACAAGCATATCTGGTTATCAAAAACAAAAGCTTTCAAATTAAATTATGGGCTATATGTGACTAATTTCATACAAAACCAATAAAAATTATGACTTTATACCTGTTGAAATAGACCCCTTGCTGCAGTTTCTAGTTCTGTTTTAGACAAGGTATCATGAGAAGCACAGACTTACCTGTACGATAGACAAAGTTGCCTTCGGTTTCTGATGATGAGGGAGACACCAATTCTTCCTCAAATTCATTGGAACTAAAAGATCCCGAATGGTTTCTTTGCCTTGTCTTTCCCATCATGGCAGCGTTTGTGGCCATGACATGTCTCAAAGAGTCGTTAAGGTAACGATTCAATAAGCTGCTCTTGTATTTGGGGGGTGATACGTAGTCCTCACTGGCCCGTGACTCTGGCCTGATCACTCCAGCTTTTATGACTGAGCTTTCACTTTTAATCACAGGATGGTGAACTGGATTATTATAGCCCCCTTCATTTATGTGGTTTCTTGGAGGATTTTCTCCATCTAAGGGAGAAAAATATCAGTAGGTAGTACTTAATATACTTTTCCCCAGCCACCAAACTGTTATAGTTAATCATTAAATATATACATAAAGACAGAATATTTAGAGTGTATAAAATTATCTTTGATACTCAAGATTAATTTTTAGGCAAGGGAAGCAGGAATCTACGTAATCTCTCCCTATGGTACTTTAATTTTAATGAATTTCACAGGAAATGTTATTCCGACACATGATAAATCTATAAATAAGAGGAAACAGCCATAATTCTGTTGGTCATTTATAGTATTGTAAAAGTGAAGTTACCTCATGCACTAAAAAAGAACCATTATGGCACCATCATGTTTTGTGGGGTCAACCTTAAAAATAGCAGTCGGGGTGAACTTCTTATTAACAGAGGTAAAGCAAAAAAAAAATATTAACCAACCTTCAGAACATGAATCATCGCTGCTTACACTAAGCCGCTCAGCATTTCCTTGAACATACTTGTTGTACAATTTTATTCTTAAAGCCCAGCTTAAATCTGGCTGTCGAACAGTATTCTTAAGCCGACGTCTTGCATTAGCAAACCAATTTGACACCTATAAAAGTTTTATTTTTCAATTAACAAAACATAAAATATTACCCATCACATAATTACTTTCCCACAAGGGACCTACGCCTCTCTCAGTATCTTTGATCATTAAATAGTCTCAGAATGTAATAGTACTAGACATTCATTCCATTCATTCACTCATTCATTCAACAAACATGCTGAGCACTTACTACAGAGACTGAGCACATACTGTATTCTGGGAATGAAAAAAAAAGAACATCCTTTGCCATTAAATGCTCAGGCTAGTAAGAGAGGTAGGAGAGTGTACAAATAACTTTAACATAGGAAACAATGTGATGAATGGCTTAGGAGGCATTAAAATAATACGATGCAGGAGTCCAAAGGAAGAAGGGGTTACTTTCAAGACTTCATGAGGAATTAAGTGAAGCGTTGACGGAATGTGTCAAGGTATAACGGGTAGGGAAGTGTGTTCCCAGTAAAGAGGACATGGGAACAAATATGAGTCAAATTCCAGAGACACCGTGGTGAGTGAGGAAGAGGGAAAAGTTAAAGATGACCTTGAGTCATCCCTGCGTAACCAAGAGGATAGTGCCATTTGGAGAAAGAAAGTAGAACTGTTTAAGGGATGTACTTGGTTTGGGGAATGATTAGTTTGAGGTACTAGAAAAGCATATTGGTGAGATGTGCAGTAAGAAAATAAAACTGATATCCGAGACTCAGGGAGAGGAAGAGCAGATGTGGGTCAAACACACAGAGGTGACAGCAGCAGTTTTGAGTAGGTAGAAAGAAAGATGATTGAAGACCAAACTCTGGAAACCTCCAGACATCAAAGAGGCAGGACTATAAAAGAGGAGCTAGCAGAACAATCAGACATAGAGTAATCAGACAAGCAGAGGGGGAAAAATGCCAGTAACACCCAGCTTTAAGTTGCCAAGTCAAGTGCTTCCAAAAGCAAATAGGTGAAGGCAAACAAACACTGCAGAACAAAGGGAAGTTACTTCCATTGTTTTTAAAAGATGCTATTGGATTTCCAGAAGTTAAAATGGTGCTTGAGATTTCCTTTAAAATATCAGGCTATCATCAGAAAAAAAATATGTAAATAACCCGAGGGGCCAATATTTGCTTTTAAAAGAATGAAATGTGGAAAGAGAATTACATCTTTCTGCCAATTTATTCTAGAACATGACTCCATATTACTGTAATGGTTTATGTGGCAAAGCTTGCATTGGAAATTTCTTTTTTCTTTTTTTAGATTTATAATATAAATACACAATTTTTACACATTTCTCAAGACCTAATTATTGAATGGACCTAGGGTGAATCCTACTTTTTAAGAAAACAAAACCACAATTCTTTTCCTCTTTGCCTCCATGGGTTTTTTTTAAAACATGGTAGTTTTCCCCAATTTATACACACACACACACATACACACATATATGTATACAGAAAATATATCATATATAATATATATATTCAGTATTATTACCTCCTTTGTGTCTTAAGTAATAACTGTCCTTTTAAATTTATGTGCATTGATGTAATAACTCACCATGGCATTCCAGAAGTCTTAGTCTACTAATCTTCTTCCTAACAAGTTCCGCTATAATAACTATGATTTAATCTGGCTTCAAATTATAAGTCTTCTCCAACCTCTATAGACAAACAACTTCTGGGACTATTCATTCAATAAATACACATTGAGTAGCTCTTGTGCTTTAGCCATGGTGGTCAGTGATAGAAATTTTTAAGCATTAGGATAAACTTTGTCCCTGCACACAGGGAAGGATTAGCATAGAACTATGTATTAACTGTGATACATGGGTGACCATTCACTTGGAAGCACGAAATGCCTGGTCCAGTCCTCAAACCTCCCTCTATTCTCCAAGTCATGGCCAAAATATTCATCCATGCCTTGGATAGTAGTAGTAACTGGGAATTTTAGAACATTCTTTTTCTGAACTTCCCTATCTTCCATTCTATGCACTTGGATGAATCTTAAACACCACCTTCAAATTCAAGTGTTGATGCACCATGATAATTTAATTGCTTAACTTCTTCAAATTCTCATTAATGTCCTATTGTCCTATAACTGTGTTATAATGGAAAGAAACCTGGTTTTCTGTTCTCAATTTGCCAAAAACATGTGTGAATTTAGAGAAGTCACTCAACTTTTCTGAACTTTAAGCCTTTCATCTATAAAATGCATTAGATGGTGCCTAACACTTACCAATTCTAAAAACTAAGATCTGTGAATATAGTCTATGCTCTCCTACAAAAGTGTTAATTTATTCCCTTTATAGCTGGTGCTAACCTACCTTCTGCTCTTGACCACCACCCTTTCGAGCAATCAGACATGTGTGTTTATGTCCCCTGACATGCAGAGGACAAATTGCAACTACTCCTATGCCTACATCACTTATATTTATTAGAATACTTCAAAACGTTTTTACTACTTTCTTTACTAAATATCATATAATTCAGAGTATCCCTAAATCATAACTAAGCTTAAACTTCAGCACAACCATCACATAATACAGTATAAAATCCAATTCTTAAGCAACTCTTCATATTTTTTTAAATGCAATAGCCTTCTAATTTCCAAAAACACTAACACACTATAATCCTAACATACAAAAATGGGGACCTTTAAATGTCATGGTGAGATTACAGGTTTTCATATGCAGGGGTCATATCCTTTTTTGTGTTTTATATACTCAGTTCTTACCATAATATATTAATCACAAATTAGAAAATTTTCCAGAAAGGTTTGCTGATATCTAACATGGACTGTCTCTAACCTGATTTCCTAAGTTTGACTGGCAAGCAATCTGCTAATATATTTACTCTGCCAGTATTTTATCACCAGAAATTTACCATACAATTTAAGGGCTGGATATAGTCCAAGGTGTTTAATAATCTGCTTGTGTTCAGTCATGTAAACAGCAAACAGTTGGTTAACAAATTTGCATAAGTACTGTTCTGCAAATTTTTTTGTCCTGATGAAATAATGCAAACTCGATCTGTTTGTTTCACAGAAGGTTAAAAATACCAGTTTGGATTTTCTACCTTTAACTTACTATGGATTCTTTCAGGTTGTCATGCAAATCTCATTAAATTCTATTTCACATGAAACAGGCCTCCTTACCAAGGATAGGTTCTGCAACAGCATTTTGATGTCAAACTCAGAGCTTAAGAGACACTGTATTTTACAGTGAAAAGTTGGAGAAGCAAATATCTTAGAATTTGGAAGAGAAAACTAAGTAATTTTCATCCCTACTCTAACCGAGGTGTTTACATTCATCATACTGACATAGCAATCATTATAGTAAGCCCAAAGGGATAAGATAGCATCTGTCCACCTTTGAACATACAGAATTAACAAACTTATTCTGAGTTACTCAACTGAAGTATTGAAAACCTCATTTCTACACGATGTAGTATAACACTTGGAATAAAGACCAATCTGAGATTTTGTTGAATATTTAACAGGTGCTATAGTCCTTGCAGTTGATAACTACATACATATCTGAGCAGAAGCACTCACCCAGCAAAAACGGAGCTATGTCAACAGACAGGGCAAAAATCTTAGAACACAGCAGTTTTAATCAATTGTACATGGACATTATCATAGGAATGTGAAACTTCTATAAGTAAAGGAAGCATCAACATCCAATCATTAAATGTAATCTCAAACTCTACGTGCATTGCACTCTGCATTGTGACCATGAAAGAAATCATCCCAAGGAGACACTTCACTCTTTATAATCCAGAAAAAATATAAATATATTAAAATTATATACACATGAACAATGGGGATCACTGAAACCAGATATAGCACCCATCTGCCCTTCTCTGAAAAACTTCTTCCAAGGCAATTATTCTGCAGTAAGCTCTATATCCTACAATAATACAAAAATCCCAATTGCATACCACTTTATGTTATTCCACAATAAAGCTGTTCACATTTTGATAATACAGAGTATATTTTTTATAATATTTAAGCAATGGTTAGCCACAGAAATTAAGCACAATGGAATATTTTGGTTGGCTAAAGTATACCCACACACATCATTACCTGTTAATTTTATGAAAATGTTTATATCTCATTAGGAAGTAAGATGCCAGATTAACAATAAATAACTCTTTCTGCCTCATTTTTCAGGGACAAATACAATGCAGGTGCGGATTAATATCCTTAGAGCTTCTATTTATCAGAAAAAGTACCTTTTGTGGTCCTAAAAATATTTCCTCCACTAAAGTTTCAGTTCCTTCCTTCTAGATTTAGTGGAGATTGCTGATCAGGTTTTATGTCCTTCTTTATCATTTTAAGAGTAACAAAACAAGGCAAAAGTACATTTTATGAAAAGTTTAACAGCTTGACACACAGTCAAAAAGAAAATGTTAAGTGTAAAAGAAATTCTCAAAATACAAGATACTCTCATAGTTAGGGAATAAAAGTTATGTTAACCACTTATTAACATCAGTCATGGGAAATAGAGATAGGAGGTACTGAAAAAAACCGGAAATAGGACTTTAGACCCAGAAATAAGGGGAACACTCCGTATTTGTCCACAGACATAAAAATATGACATATTTCCAGCTATACTGAAGATAATGAGTTATATTCATGCTGTTCTATAGAACCATCTTATAGCATTAAGGATAATGCGCTGCCCTCTGTGTATTCAATGGAATGGATTTTAAAACTAGAATATCTCAGATTTCAAGACATTGTCTAGTTTTCAGAATGGTGTTTTGGAAAGCTGCATGGTGATTATAATGGTTTTCCCCAATTAGAGCTTAGTCACTCTGTAAACATGTACGGTGCTGGAATGATATGAAGGTGTGAAGATGACAAAGACATGATCGCTCTTCTCAAGAAGCTGACTCCACAAGAGAATTTATTCACTGGGAGAACTTGACTCATTCAATAGGGGTCTAATTTGCAGGGATCAAAAGTTTTACTCAGCTCATAGCTTTATATTTTTTCCTTCAGAAGTGTAAAGTATTTACATAATTTATTTGGTTCCCATACAGTCAGAATTTGCTTGGATGTTTAATGTATGTCTGACTTTCACGAACTCTCACATATATGTCAACATAAGTGCAGCTGACTCTCGAACAACACAGGTTTAAACCTCACAGGACCATTTATACTCGGACTTTTTTCACCAAATACAGTACAATACTGTAAATGTATTTTCTCTTCCTTATAATTTTCTTAATAACATTTTCATTTCTCTAGCTTGCTTTATTGTAAAAGTACAGTATATAATACGTATAATATACAAAATACGTGTTAATTGTTCACGTTACTGGTGAGGCTTCTAGTCAACAATAGGCTATTAGTAGTTATGTCTTTGGGAAGTCAAAGTTATATGTGGATTTTTGACTTGCAGGGAGGGTTAGCACCTCTAACCCTGTGTTGTTCAAGGGTTAGCTGTAAATAGATATGTATGCATACATATATACACATACACATATATATGTATATATGTTATTCTTACACAGATATCCTATTATGCTTAATTGAAAATAAGCAGAGCCAAATTGGATTACTATGTTGAAAGGTCCCTTGGCTATTCTATACATTTGATTTTTTCCATTTATCACTACAACGTTCCAGAAACCAACCTCATTTATTATAAAAATTTGGAAATCATTAAGCAGGTATCTTATTATTATAAATAATTATTGCTCCACTTAAAAATTAAATAATTCTGTGCATTTTTATTTTCTGAGGACTAGGGTAACAAAAAGAAAACATGATAAGAATATAAGATATAGTTAGAAAATCGTAATAGCATTACCAAGATCTTAATGCAAAAAGAATGGTTATTTGTATTTGAACTATCATTACAGGTAGGAAATAATTTGTATTTGAACTATCATTACAGGTAGGAAATAATTTGGTTCTGTATTAAAATTACAACTACTTGTATTGTATCTCAACAAAACTACTGTATACAAAAATTTAAATGTCTCTACTAATGACAATGTTACTTTTCATAATTAAAAAATGTTCTAAATATGTCATATTTTTTGTTTTCTGTATGAAAGAATGACAAGCATTAAGTATGAAACTGTATGATATACCAGAATTAGTCTAATGTTTTATTGCTGACATCACTATGAAACATTCAAATAGCTCTATAAACTAGTGTATTTTCAAAATAAATAGCATACCTTTTTAAACTGAAATTTGAACATATGCATTTATTTTCACAAGTCAGGTTTTTCTGACTGGAATCACTGAAAATTCATAGTTTTATGTTAAACAGATATTAAGCCAAGAACACTAAATAAATTTTCCCCTTCAGTGCTGCAGCAAATCACTATTAATACTATTGCCTGTTAACATGAAGCAAAACAGATGTTTTTCTCTACAATTATATTCTGAATATAAGCAGACAAATGCATATTATAGTTTTAATAAGCTTGAATACAAGTCAACTTTCATGCTTTGTCAAACTTTCCAGCAATTCCTAAAATGTCAACCTTAAATACTCTGGAAAGCAGCTTTTATTTTATCCAGTAGTTAAATATTATCTTTCATTTGGGGCCTCTCTCATTATAAATTTAATGGAATGACCAAAACTTCACAAATGCAGTAATGTAGTGCTACTATAATATATGAAACTTCTCAGCTTATTTAGCTCCTCCTCCTCCTTCTGAATAAATTTGTTGTTTGCATGTATAAAAGTTCATGTCATCAAGTTTATTAAAGAAGTCTGTGGTGTGTTGGAAACAGCATTTGATCTGGGATTACATTATTTCCAGGCCTACCTCTACCCCATACTAATACTTAACTGCCACAGTGCCTTGGTCACATCATCTGTAAAATGCTTATTATTGCTCTACCTCACCCCATTTTTGTGAATACCAAGTAAGACTATGTAGGGAAAAAGCTAGTCAAATATAAAGGAGTTTGTTCACTAGAGAAGAAACAAACTTGCACCCTTTCTCTGCACTTGACAAAATAAACTAACCACTTGAAATTGGCCTCTTCTTAGACCCAGTAGAAAAAATACCAGCAGCAATATTCTGTGGATTCTAGCTAATGCTCAGGATGCCTCTTATTAAAAAATAAAAATAAAAAAAATCAAAACCCATTTCTTGCCCTTTCACCCTATGTCCTAGCTTTGTCAGTAAAGGTAATTTTTAAGTTATCCTGTACTTGATCTTTAATACGGGTACCTAATATTGAGTGCCTTTCTGCATGGTTCTCAAAGTTTCATCCAGGGCCAGCAGCTTCGGTATCATCCTGAGAACTTGTTAGAAATGCAAATTATTGACCCCACCCCAAACCTACGACTGAATCAGAAACTCCGGTGTGGGGCCCAGCAATGTGACTTTGAACAAGTCCTCCAGGCTATTGTGATGCACACTCAAATTTGACAATCACTGCAAGGAGTCCCATCTGTACCCATCAATATAGGGCACACGAGTCCAGAGTCCCAGACACCTTTTCGGAACTCGCAGTTGACTTTTCACTGCCCTCCCTAACAAAACACCGTGCAGTCCCTCCTGAACCGAGCATGAGCGCTGAATTGATAGATAAGATTGAGAGGAAACCCAGAAACTTCCTACAAGCCCTCAGCATCCTCTGAGGCAGGAGCCAGAGCACCAGGACCGGCCTCGACCAGCCCCATCCTTCCCCAGCGGGAGGCGCCAGGTGGAGATTCGCGCACACACCACGCGGACCGGCTCCTCCGCCGCGGTTACCTGCACCAGCGTCATCTGCGAGCCGAGCGCCAAGAGGATCTTCTCGGTCTTGGTGGGGTACGGGTTGTCACGGTGCTTGTAAAGCCACTGCTTGAGGGGCCGCGCCATGTCTTGCAGAGCCTGCCGCTTGTGCCTCACCTTCCCGCCATTCTGCCTGGCCCTGGACACCGGGAGAGAAGGAGGAGGCCCGGGTGAGCGGCGCCGCCTGGCCGCTGCCCCCAGAACCCCCCCACGGCTGGACACGTTTGCGCCCGCAACCCCGCGCCCCCGGAGAACGGCCGCCGCGCCCGCGTGCCGCTCTGCAGGGCGTCCGGCTCGGACCCACGCGCCCGCCCCGCGCCCCCAGGCTGAGGTGAGGCAGGGAAGGGGGCAACACGACTTCTGGGCGCGAATACCCTTCCCTGGGCGTCTCTCTTTGAAATGGCCTGGTTGTCGCAGGGGGTCATGTGGCGGTGACCGACACTAAGTTTATTTTGAAAGGGGGGCTAGCTTGGAGTGAGTAGCCAGGGGTTAGAGGTTAGGTGACGATGGTGAAATGATCCGAGGGAATTTGTTATTCAGGCTACAGATCTGCGCAGCAGGGCTGTCGCCCTCTCCTCGCCCGCCTGCGCCGGCGCCCTGGAGTGGCTCTGGCTTCGTGGGCCGGGTCAGGCTGCTGCCAGCTCTAGGGAACTCATGCCTGCAGCTCGGGGCTTCCCGTTGCCCGTGGTCAAGGGAAAGGTCGCCCACTGGACGGCGGGAATAAGGCAAGGGATGATGGCCGTCCCGCCGCCCTGGTTCTTTCCTTTGATCCTCTGGAAAAAGGGGCAACTTTCCAAGCAAGTGTTTGTGGAGGAAGGACGCAGAACCTTAAAAAACAACAATAACAACAACAACAACAAAACACCACTCTAGGGGCCTTTTCCCGACTGAAGGGAGAGTTTTAAAAGTATGGAAAACTCCGTCGGTGAGGAAAAGCACATTCAAAGGGGGAAGGGGCCGAAGCAGCCTGGAGCCGGATGCTAGGCGCTGCGCTCCCCCGCGGCTCCGGGAGGTGTCGCCGCGCGGCCGCCGGCCCGCCCCACCGCTCGGGGAGGCTCGCGCGCCTGCGCCGCAGCCTCCAGGACTTTTGCCTCTTTAAACACTTTGAAATGCAACTCCATCCGAAAGAACTGGTAGTAACATTTTGACGAAACCTAATCTCTATTTTCCTAACCAACAACGCCGCAGAACAAGCAGCTGATGCAATCTTTCAGGTGGAGACGGCCAGGACGGCTGCCCCTCCCCCCGCAGGGCGCTCAGGGAGCCCCCGCCACGCCTCTGCAGCCGCAGTTGCTGGCCCACCCGCGAGTTCTCGCTCCCCAGCAGCCCCTCACCCCGCTAGACCGAAACCCGGCCCGGCAGGCCCGCGGCCTCCCCCTCCGGGCTCGCAGCGGGCCCAGCCGAGCCGCGCGCGCGCGCGTCCGGGGCGCCCTGCGGAGAGCCGACCTTGCCAACACCTTGGCCGAGGCGGGGCGAGCTTCGAGGCCGTGGCGAGGCCCTGTCGTGACATAAGAGGGGAAGCCCCGACTGTTTGGCCCTGCCCTGTTCCTAGGCATCCCGCTCAGACCTCTCCGCCTCGCTCTCAGCCGCGCGTCTGCACCCGTGGTCCGGAGAGGGGCAGGTAGCCCCCTACCCCGAGGTCCAGATATCAGGGGACTGAAGGGCCGTTCCAGGTGTCCTCAGTTTCCAACAAGCCTCTTCGGAGCTATCCTGATGAACCGATTCCCCAATATTCTGAGAAACTAATGCCTTAAAAGGACAATGCGCGAGACCTGCCCTCCCGGGAACTCTGGGCCCCTAATCCACGGGCCCCGGCTGCCACTCGCACGCCCGCGCCGCTCACCGCTCCCACCCCTCCGGGCTGCAGGGGAGCAGGGGTCCCGGGAGCGTGAGCGTACCCAGTTCTCCGGTGTCTCAGGCCGAGGTTGTCCTTGAGGGGCGGGCCGTCCGGAATGCCCACCTCAGGGCGGGCGTGGGTGCTGTCCAGGACGCCACCATAGGGGCGGTTGCCTCGTTCCCGTTCCGGAACACCGCGGTCCTCAAAAAGCACGGCGCCGCTGAGCTTGTTGAAGACGATGGTGTTCATGGTGCCGACTGGCTGGGGTTCGCCCCGCGGCCGCAGGGCCTCGAGGCCTCGCCGCCGGAAGCTCCGCAGGGCTCGGGTTCTAGGAGAAAAAGATGCATCACGTTACTCGCTCAGTGCTCACATCCCTATGCGTCCTGAGCCCCGGGCTTGGCCGAGGCTCTGGGCCGGGGAGCCGAGGGGAGGAGCGGCGCCGCCGCACCTGGACAAGGGACCCCTTGCCTCTTCCCACCTGGCTACACCGCTTCCTCCCTCCCCCCAACTCCCCGCACGCTCCCGGGACAGGTCCCTACCCTCCTCCTTGCCCTGGCGATCAAGTTCCCAAGGAACCTCAACCAGGAATAATTTACCTGCGTAGGCAAAGGAAAGTAATTCCTAAACGAGTTCTTTTCTTGGTTTTAATCTGGAAGAACTGCATTCGGGTTAGCGGAGCGGGATAGCACGCGCGCGCGCGGAGGAGGGGGGGGTTGCTCTTCAGTCACAACGGAAGTCTAAAGCATCTCGGATCTCCCACTCGGGTTTTAAGGAGAGGTTGGAAGGAAGGGAAATTTTTGGGTAATATGAACAACTGCATCTGCAAGTCCCGGTTAATGAGTCCCAGGCCACACCGGGATTCCGGGGATTTTCATGTTTTCTAGATCCTGGATGGTTTGGCTGAAACCCCTGTGTTCTAATTCCGGTTAAGGTCCCTCGGGGTAGGGGTGAGGGCAGGGAAAGTTAGCTGACTCCGGAGCTAGAAAGTTAAGTGGCGTCAGGGACAAATGCACCACATTGTCTCCTTCCCCCGGAGTCTTCCTCCCATCCCCCAGCCCGCTCCAGGATGCGCAGGGTCCCGTCAGGTCAAAGGCGCTGGAGTCCCGGGCATTCCGGAGCCCAATGTCAGTGCTGTCCTCTTCCGCAGCGCGGGTATGAGCCTCGAGCTCGGAGCCCTTTCTCACCCGCCCCTTTTTCGGGTCTCGGGGAACCATGTGAGGTTGCATAGGTGTTAGCGGAAGGAGGCATTGCGGTCCGCGCACCACGGAGCCTGCGGCTGCTATGGTTAAAGAAAGCTTTCAGCTCACCTCCCGGGTCGCGGCGGCCGGGAGCCTCTGGCCGCAGAGCGCGGGCCTCAGGTTCAAGTCCGCGCCGCCGCCGAGCAGTGGAGTTACCGCCCCCATCACCCCGCCTCGCGCCTCGGGGTAGCTCCTGTTTCTTCCCAGCCGCCTCGGCACTGCTGCCAGCGTCCGCTCACCCCGCCCCGCCCAGGCGTGGGCTGCCACACCAACACGTACAGATCTTCTGCCTCGAAGTGCGCCCACACTTGCCAACGCCCCCTGCCCCGCCCTTCAGCCACCGCAGCAGCGGCCACGCGCGACATTTAGGGCCGTGACCATAGCGATTAAGCGACGGCTACCGTCAGTACTCGTGGGGAGGTGAAGTCAGACTTCTGCTGGCTGTCCCATGTACTGTAAGGCTGAGTCCTCCCACGCAGACAGGTACGTGTCTGGAGTGTGCACACAGCCTCGGCGAAAAGTGTCAAAGCAAATTTCCGTGCTCGAAGCCCCTGTTCTAAGGTCAGGACTAACCTTGGTTTTGTTTTGTTTTGATTTTTCTTTTTAAATCAGTGCGCTTAGTGCTTTGCGTTCATGCTGCGTTATTTGTAAAACACACCCTCTTCCAGTCCCACAGTGTTTCCCCACCCCAGTCCTGTCCTCCCGTATTCAACGGCGAGTTTTTCTTAGCGACTCCGCCGAAAGGTTTGCCATACCGGACCCTTCCCGGCTGTCCCAAGCCCACACAGAGATCTCAACCACAGACACCCGTCGCGGTCTGCGTCTGCAGGCAGCTGGCGAGGTGGGAGGGGGCTGCAAAGGTCCGAGAGCTGGGTCCTGACCGGAGGGGTTCGGGGGGGGGGGCGTGTGAAGCGCGGTTCCTGGCCCTCACCCGCGGCCCAAGCGCAGTCCCCAGCGCCTCTTCTCTGCTCCTGTACTCCCCACTTACCCTTACCCTGACTCACTCCAAACTGTCGCTTGGGGAGATCCCCTCCCTGTGGAACTACCCCGCCCAACGCCCGCGAACAATTTAGCCAAGGAGAAAGCGGCCAGGTGGGCTCCCAGGCTCCTCGCAGACCCTCGGGCCAGCCTCGGCCACCACCAGGGCGAGTGCCCACTGGACCTCGGAGGGGGGTGGGGGAAGGGCGGGGAGAACGGAGGCGCGGGGGGCAGGGGGGAACCAGCAGCTTGGGAGCCAGAGCGAGCCTCACGTCCCGCGGCCCGGAGCAGGGCTGTACCTGTGGCCGTGGGGCCGGCGGCCGGCGGCAGGGCGGCTGGCTCTCCCGCGTCGAGGCTAGGCGCACTCCCATCCCCGCCGCATGTTCTCGGCGCGGGCTCCAGCGCGCTCACCGCAGCCACCGCCGTCGTCTCGGCTTTATTTACCCAGACGGGCGCGCGCGGCCCGGGAACGGGAATACCGAGGCCTTCTCATGTTTCTTGACTGCCCGGCCCAGCCGGCGAACATCCTGCGGGCGCAGTATCCACGTTCCCGGGCCGGCGAGAGGAAGCCTCGGCATCCACCCGGCCGCGGGGACTGCTGTTAACCCTCGCAGACGAGCCGCCGCTGCAGGCGCCGCCGGGGAGCCCCCCGGCCCGCCCAGTCCTCCCCAGCGGGGCACGGCTCTCATATCCGCCGGCCTCGCAGGCGAAGAGCAAAAAGGGGCTATTTCCTTCGCACTTAGGGGAGAAATTGGAGAAGCCGCAAGTAGCGCCCGGCTTGGGCTCTGGGAGATGAGAGGCTGCGGTGCAAATCCCGCGTTTTAGCTGGCGGGAGAGCCGGAAATTTACGCGTGGCTAGGCACGAGAGAGCATTGCGTCGCGCCCTTTATTTTCTTCGCGATTAGCGAGAGTGAAGTTAGAGCTCGGGTTTGTGCCTATAACGCGCGAGCATATTACAGGAGGTGCTTGCGCCCTTGGAGCTTCTTTTCTGGTGTCACTGGGCTTCTGAGGTCCGGGCTGTCTCAAATCCAGGCACATGTTCACCGTCCGAGGCCAGCGCTGGAGAGGCTGCGCTCGCCGCGGGACGTAGGGGTGAAGGGAGGCGAGCATAGGTGCCCAACCCACTGTGCCCCAGGTAGGGAAGAGAAGGCGAGCCCTGGGCCAGGGAGCTGCATGGAGGAAGGGGGATGGAAATTGGAAGAAGAGCTGGGACACAGTGCAAGGAGAGAGAATGCCTCTCAGATTCTCTTATTGATGATGGTCCCCTTTCCACCATCACCCCAAATATGAGAGTAGCGAAAGCTGTGATTTAGGTGCAACTGCAAGCTCAGGGCTTCTGGCAGCCTCGAAGATCCTCAAGGCGCCGAGCACGAAGCCGCCCGCGTTCTCGCCGTGGGCCTTGCCGCCGCAGCTACACCTTCATCTTTTTGTAAGAGCGAAAGTAGATTTTCCCAAACCTGAAAGTTAGGGCATCATTTGTTCTTTTCTCCTTAAAGGTGGCTGGCCAACTCTACGGCAGGGGTCCACCTAAGCATCTTCCTTCTGTGTGGCCTGGAAGTGGTTAAATATTTATATATATTGAAGCTATTATTTCCAAGACTAATCACACCTTTGAATTTTCCATTGTATTATCTCCCAAAATACGCAACGGCAAACCGGGCAGTAGCACAGTGTAAAGCAGAAAAGGACGAAGGTTTAAGTTTTTGCGCATTAGGCAAATATTATCATTTGATCACATTTTCCAATGTCCTTGTTTTCCTTTATTGTATAATTTGCGGCTGGAGCGTTCGCATTTTGTCATTGGCGCTGCACTTGACTTGCTGTAGTGTGAATTCAATATACGCATCGGTCTACAGTCCTCGCTGTGGGATTTAAAGTCTGGGATACATCATAAAATTTCAGCCACAGACTTGTAGCCACTGTTCCACAACAATTGATAATTCAGAGGAAGAAAGAGACGAATTCTGTCCTATGGTCTCTATGACTGATGGTGGTCACCAGACATTATAATGAAGTCAGCTGTAAAACGCCCCTCTGACATATATTTTGGTCAGCTGTGCTGGGTAAAGCAACAGGCATGTATGTCGTTGCTTGCAATTTCATAGTACAATACTGACTCATGGAGAAATATGCTGTAATGCTGTTTTAGTCTTAACTGCATTTACACAATTTTAAAATGCATTTAGAGGACTTTGACTTGAGATATATTTACATGTAAGATTTGTTTTCTTAAAATCTGATATAAAATATACAGCAAAATATCTTTCTGCAAAACATTTTTTGTTTGGCGTAGGAATAACATACACCTTAGTTTTTAAGTCACTGAAAAAGTAATGCAGAATTACTTTGGATTATAGTTTAGTAATTAGAATCCATTTTAAAATGAAAAAAAACAGTGAAGGGTTGATTTTAAAATGAAATAGTATGGAGAATCCCTCTGCAATATACAAATTGGCATGTATTTTGTGATAGACCAAAATTTTATTTTTGCAAGTTTCATCCTCTCTGCAAGAGTAAAGTTTCTTCTTTATTTTAACCCACAGTAGAGATACAGTTATCATTATCTTAAACTTCACCTTTTCTGAAGATGAATTTTACTGAGCTTCTAATGCTATATTCTAATCTCAGTATATGAAATGCTGTATTATAATCCTCAGAAGTAAACCCTGAAGTTTTAGAAAACATATCAGAAAATTTAAGAGAGTATGTAATTTGTGGGAGATAGCCATATGCAGGGAAATGAAAAAACAGCTTAGGCCAGAAGTCAGAAAATTTGAGTCCTAATCTTAATTCTGGTTAATTTGATCTTGGTTTAGCCTGAATTTACTAAACTATAAAATGAAGATATTAAGTTTTCCACAAATTTGCCACGTGCTATTATTAAGATTTTTTTAAATGTGAAAGTAACATGTTGCCATTGCTAAAGCTAGAAAAATGTTAAGTAAGAACATTTGGCAGAAATCTTAATTCATTTTATTATACCTAGAGTGTAGTTATAAATATAAGTAATTTTTACTTTCTAATAAAAAAAAGAAGCCTTTAGTTTAAGAAGGAGCCTGACATTTCAGAACAAATATTGGTTAAAGTTTTTGAAAATAAGGATTGTTTTTAAACTTTCTTTTCTAGTTATTACTTACGGGCAATGAAATAAATTACAAAGCCAGGGAATGACTGTCACTTCCCGTCCAAATGTTATAAAATAGTAAATTTATGAACAAATAGCAGGTTCACTTCACACTTGGCCATTGTGACTTGCAGAGATACATGCTGAAGTGCGTAAGTGGAACAACGGAAGGAGTAGGGAAAGTCACAGCTGCAGAAACATTGTGGGCAAACCAGGAGAATCGGAGTGGCCTCCCAATTTCTCATAAGGCATTTGTGCTTTGTTTGTAATTTAATTGCATAAATAATACAGGATAAATTCTCTGGGAGAGGGTCTTCTCCATAAGTTCACTGACAACCAAGGGACAGAGTACAAATGAAAGTTCCTCTTCGGCCAGCTCCACCCAATCATGTTCCTGGGAGGCAACCACCAACAGGTGGCCACTGCTGGTTTGATGTGTAGCCTTTGGGTCTTTTTTCGCTGTGTTCACATACGTGAATGCAAACAAAACATTACAGTTTTGTTTTATGACCTTTTGAAAGAGATGACACCATACTTATACCCTTATACAAATGTACACACTCACAGACACCCAGAATTAAACTAAAACTTGCCTTTTCATTCAACTTCACAGAGAACTTTCATATTAGGACATATACATGTAATTCCATATTTTTAACTGTTACATAATGCTCCATAACCATTTAGCCATTCCCTTCCTCATTGTTGCCTTTTCAGTTTTCACTATTATAAACATTAAACACCCTTGTTTAGTATTATTTCTGCACATGTGTAAACATTTTTCCAGGAATAGCTACACCAAGGTAGAATTGCTGGGTTGAAGACATGATTTAAAAATTTTGATAGCTATTTCTAATTTCCCTCCAAACTGTACCCCCCCACAAAGGCCCCATTTGCTGACATGCTACACCGCATTTCTTATGTTTGGATTTCATAATGTTTGCCAGTCTGATAAGTAAAATAATGTCTTGTTTGAGAATCTTTTCATTTGTTTATGAGCCATTTGTATTTCTTAATTGAAGAAACTTGCTTATATCTTTATCAGATGCCTTGTTAATTTTATAAAGGTTCTTTATTAATCATTTTTTCCATGATATATATGCTTTATATATTGCAAATATGTTACCTTGTCTGACGTCTGCCTTTTGCCTATTTTGTTTTTGTCTTACAGAAGGTTTAAACATGAATATAGGTCAATAGGTCTGCATTCTCCTTTATGAATTCTGGGTTTTGTGTCTTCCTTACAAAGGCTTTTTTTTTTTGTATTTTCTTCTAATGCTTTTAAAAAATTGTTTTCACTTGGCTCTTTAATCCTCCTGTAATTAATCTGTATATGTTGCGAGGTAGAAACCTAATTTGATTTTTTTTTTCTTCTTCAATGGAATAGCCAGTTATTCCTATGGTGTCTAATAAAGAGTTTTCTCCCATTGACTTGAAATTACTTTCCTAGTGTTCATGGCAAATTCCTTTCCATGTGTAGGTTGGTCTAAGAAGGCTTTAAGAGATGTTGCAAAACACCCAATAGACTGTAATAAATTTAATCTTCAAAAATTTAAAACCATCCTGCGCTCCAAAGACTTCCAATATTATTCTGTTTCTAATTTCAGAGTGTGTCAAGTATCAAAATAGTAATATGCATGGCCTGGTTATGGTTCTAATTTAGAAGGCTAATTCAATACTGTTTTAGGACGAAGTTGCCGTTTATTTTGTCGCCGTCCTGCTCGAAGCAGGAGAGCAGTTTCAGGCAGCCATATTCTCCAGAGTGGAGTATGGGCCGCACAGAGGTTTGCAAATGCATCACATAACCAAGTGGTAACTGATCACGAGCAATATAAGGTTATTTGTCAAAGTGATGAGTCCCTGCCATCCATTATTTGAAAAAGTAAAATGCATCTTTTTTTCTTGCTCAATTCTTTATGGAATGTGAATGACTTTTTTTTTCACAAAGCAACCAGCCAAGATGAGAACCTTCAATCTGATTGCATTAAGCCAGTTTCACTCTGGACAAAGGACAAAAATGCAAATATTTTGTTGCCACCATTTCCTCAAAATGTCGGCTACATAAAAGTACCAACAGTAGCACTGAGATCCAGGTGGGTTAATGTTTTTTTTTTCTATTTCACAGAGCTTGAGACAGGATCTGAAGTAACCTTGGGACACTGGTACCTCATCTTTTCGCTTGATTCCAAAATATCTTCAGTACCCACCACCAATAGTCACGGAGTCTCTACTCCATTACACACATGAAAATATACTATATCCTGGGGTCCTGAGGGGAATCTGGAGAACATTTTGTCCTCAAAATGTGCATTGAAATACAAGAATTTCTCCCAGGAGACTATTCTATCTTGGAAATCAATTTGTTTGCACATCACAACGTGGCCATTTAAATAAATAGAGTGAAGACTTTTGATCACAATCTAGTATGACTTGATGTTTGGAACCTAATGGACTTCAGGTACTCAATAAAGTTTTAAGATTTAATTACTGTATGTACTTCATGCTGTATCAAGCTTTTGGCTGACCCCCCACCCCATCCATCCTCCCTGCTTTCATTTTTATCCCATTTTTATCTATGTGCAGGATATTTGAATAAGTTCATCGAAGGAATGCATGTGAGCAAAAGTGATGTGTTCAACTTTTGCTTAACCTGCTTAAAAAGAAAATGCTTGTCCTTCTCTTTAACTCTTCCCTGTTACCAAAGACTGGAACACAGATGTGGCAGTGACCCACATGTAGTGATCAGATAACAACTCAAAGAACAGCAGAGCCACAAGATGAAAGGAACCCGGGGTCTCGAGTGGACCACATGGGTGAGAGCTTCTGGGCCTGGGCTCAGCTAACTCTTTCTGGAAAGGGCTGGACAGTAAATGTTTTAGCTTCTGTGGGTCATAAGGTCTCTGTTGAACTCTGCCATTGCAGTATGAAAGCAGGCATAGATAATGCTTGACTATGTATGAGTCAATGAATGAGTGTTGCTGTGTTTCAGTCAGACTATTTAATGGACACTGAAGATTGAATTTTATGTAATTTTCATGTGCCACACAATATACTTCCTCTGACCTTTTTTCCAGCCATTTAAATATGTACAAACTATTCTTACCTCAGAGACAGAAACAGACAGCAGGCTACATTTGACTGGAGGTTGTGTTTGCTGGCCCCCTGGACCTGGGCTACTCAGCTCTGGACTCTTATGAGAGACGAAAAGACCTCCCCTTCTTGAAGTCACTGTATTTTGGGGTTTCCTTGCCAAGGGAACTTAGCCTGTACCCTCCATAATGCACACCTGTACAAAGTTACCACCAGTGGGCTTAAGCAAAGTGCTTTTTAGATGACTAGAGGCTTTCACAAACAAAGAGAACTGGAAAGGGGATGTGAAGAAAGCATGCTTTCTCCCCCACTCCTCCTGAGAATGTGTTACATGTGTTTAGAGAATTAGCCTAATTATTTTTACAATATTTTTGATGCTGTTCTTTTTTTAATTTTACCCCTTTAAAAAAGGTATTGACATACTTTAAACACAGTATTGGTGTTTGGGTTTTGATGTTTATTTTTTTTAAGTCATGGAAAAAGGTGATTAATTTATAAGGATTACTGTTTTCTGGCTCACTTCCTCCTGCCTCTCCCCAAAACCCCACAAAATTCAAACTATTTTTTCATTGTTTTCTTTTTAAATCAACAGTAAATATTTATGGGACACCTGCATGCAAAATCCTGTGCCAAGAACTGCTTTGAATTTGATTTAAAAGACATGATCTTTGCCTAGCTTATAAACTTGTTAAGAAAGCCCGGGAAAACAAACATACCTCATCTAAAATGTTCTAAGGTGTCTGATATAAAGATTGCTTGAATCCAGTAAATCTGTAAATCATCTGTAGAAATGCATGAGGGAACTTGAAGACGATAGAAGGGCCATTTTATGTGTCTGCAAAAATTTTGTAACCATATTACCAACATCCTTCCCGAAAACATGCAAAAAGATCATTATTTCAGAAATTTGAGCCTGATTGAAAAACAGCATTTTCACCTCTTACATCAGACTTTTCAAATTTTATGCCCAAAACCTCTGGGTTTCAAGAGAGATTTTTAGGGCTTCCATTGAAAAAAAAATTACGGAAAGAGTAAACACACGGGTTAGCTCATGATCTTTCCTTCTTCCTTCCCTGGTCCAGGCCTTCCTGCAACCTGTCTCTGGCCTTCCACCTTTACACTCCTTTGGAAAACTGTAGAAGGGAGAGGGGGTTTGGAGGAGAGGAGTTTTGTGAATAAACTTGTCATATGTGGCAGTGAGGTAATTCTTAAGGCTTGGAGAGAGAAGCCCCCACCGCTCCTCAGCTTGAGGAGACTAAGTCTTGCCCAAGTATCTGGGCCCCAGACCCCCAGACCCCCACAGGCATGTTTGTGGGGGCGCAGTCAGGTCTGCACCTAGAACTATGCAGTGATCCTAAGTAATTGACTAGCCATCCGTTTGTTTTGATATTCATTGATCTTTGCTAATTTGATGCTATCGGCTACCACAAATCCTGTTTAGAGGGGAGAATGGGCTATACAAGAAAGGGAAAAGGAAAAAAGGTGTGTATGCCAGTGAATTGTGCAATCTAAATAGCCCAGAATCTAGGATAAGAGAAGCCTTGCAATATCCAGATGTCACAATTTTTTCCTTGGACCTGCAGTAGCAGTCAGCTCAAGACAGAATGTCCTAATACGGCTCTTCTGGACTCTTATAAGTGGGGACATAATTACGGATTTTGTAAAAATTTACATGATAGGCACACAGCACTTACTACACGCCCATGTACTATTCTAGGCACTTAACTCATGTAAATCTCACAGCCACCCTTTGCGGTAAGCAACCATTAGTGCCCATTTTGTAGAAGAGGACACGTAGGCATAGAATTGCCCTAAGTCACGGGTTGATCCCTGGTGGAGCCAGGATTTGAATGCAGTCAGGCGAGTGCCTGACTATAACTAACTGCCTCTTTGAAGGTACCTAGGAAGGGTAGAGAGAAAGAACTTTAAATACTTGACTGTGTAATTGTAGGCACAGTTAAATATGTGGTTGTACACTTTTGGCTCCTCACATAACGGCAGGAAATTCAATGCCAATGTGTTTGCTTTTCTTTCTGTATGTGACCTTTTTCCTAGGTGGGGATTAGGTGGGATCTCAGTGTCACCTAGAATGTGACGACTTCCCACAGCTCCAACATCATGGTAAAAAGCTCTATTTCCTGTTCATCTTCGTGTGTGGGTTCACACTCAAAAGCCAGTAAGTGCTGACTCTTGTGTGGCTTCTCTAAATCTGGAGAACATCCTTCCTACCAGGCAGTGAAGTGATTCAGCAACTGGAAAAAAAAAAAAAAAACATGCTTTGGAATAACCCCAGCAATCTGGAAATGTTGCTTTCTAACAGGAGTAGACACAGCACTATTGTAAGTGGCGTATCTCATGTGGGGTGAAAACCAGTAGCTTTGACTGAGAAGCCTACAGAGATGATAGAGGTTCATACGACGCCGTGAGCTTCTTCCTGCTGTTTTGTCTCTGTTTTGTTTTGTTTTGTCTTGTTTTCATTTGTGATAGTTTGTAGGCCTGCCTCTAACATTTGTGTAGTCCAAGGCAAGAGTACAAATGAACGCCTACACACCATATGTCTAAGTATTTAAAAGTTACAAATCAAGCTAAACCACTGTTTAATAAAATATGTCACATCCCTCTACCTTCACAACTGTACTATCATAAGGAAAAATCGAAAACTATGTAAAGTTATGATTTTTGTTGGGAAAATATCAAAAACTAGTTGGTTTAATTGTTACTGCACATGTCTGGATGTTTTGTTGTTAGACTGGCAATGTGAGATCAGTAATAAAATGAAAGAGACAATTTGTAATTTATTATGTATTTATTTAATGAAATTTATTTTTCTGCTCTTCATTTCAGTAAAAATCACTGTGTTATTATAATCAGTATTCTCTCACAATTCTGAAAGAATTCAAATAAAATGTAATTCTACTAAAAGTGTCCAAAATATATTGAATATCTGAAACATATGAATATATTCTCATCAAGAATATACATTAAAACAAATATAGAAAACTTTAAATTTATTTTAATATATATTATTACAAAGTGCTATTTTTATTCTAAAATACATTATATATAACACTCAAATAGAAAAGAAAAATTAATGATGAATACAAGATTTTAAATAAAGCTGAAATTTTATTTAATATTTTGAAAAATTAATTTAGAATATTTTATATAAATAAAATTATTTGTTAATACTAGTGTTCAAAGCACAGCTGGTTGTCAATGTAAAACATTGGTAACCAATTTTGTGAATGATTTGTCTGTATCTGCACACTTACCAATCTTTGAGTGATATGAATTGTTTAATATTGCAAAATGTTCTTTTGCTGCCAGGTGCCACCATTGCAGAGATTTGCTAAACATTGAATACCTGCAGAACCATGTATTGGAGAAGCAAGAAAATGATGGCAGGCACTCCTGGAAAACAAATGCTGCATGAGGTAAGGCTAGATAGCATTCGTGGAATTTGCTGAGGTGATTAATTTGTCTTTTCTCCCTGCTCTTGGAAGCAATGGTCGCCTCCAATGCTCTTTGCAGGATAACCCAAACCTTTACAGTTTTGGGATGTGATCACCTTTTACTTTGAGGATGTACAGCAAACGATGTGTAGAAGCATTTCTTTGGGCCCTGAATAGTGTAGTCACGACAGCAGATTTTTGGGTTTTAAGTTGCACTGTGTTCTAACGAGTGCTAAATTCTACACAACAGAAGCACCCTGTGTTCCTTAATACAGTTACCTGCACGCGTGTGTGTGTTGGAAGTCCTTTAAAAGAGAGGCTTGGGGCAGTGGCCTTTTGCCTGGGTCTAAGGGTGATATTGGTTGTTTCGAGTGCTTTTCAATTTTTACGTATTTATTTATTTACATACTTACTTCTCTTTTTTTACTTTATTAAACTTGGGCCCTCTGATGAATCAAAATGAAATCACACTTACCGAAGCCTTTCCATCAGTGTATCCTCTGATGATCCTACTACAATGATTAACATGTAGGACAACACCTGAAGTGACAGAAAGCAGGGTCATTTTTAAAGCCGTGCCAGGGAAACATACATTTTTTTTTAAAAGATTTTATTTATTTATTTGACAGAGAGATAGAGAAAGAGCCAAGCAGGTAGAGTGGCAGGCAAAGGGAGAAGGAGAAGCAGGCCTCGGTCCCAGGTCCTTGATCCCAGGACCCAGGGATCATGACCTGAGCCGAAGGCAGACACTTAACCAACATTTTTTAACAGGGGCAATTATTACAGAGCCATCCTTTGGGAAATAATGTCATCCCTGAGGGTCGGAGGATTATACACTTGAACGAGGTCAGCTTTGCAAAGTATTTCCCGTAAGATGTACCAGGAGACAGCTGATTATGGGCAATGCATCTGGCTACCACTTACTTGCCTTATTCACGGGCAATCATGAGCTCCACAAAATGCTTTTAAAAATTTTCTTCAACGCCATGTTTTTCAACATGTAGCCTATGAACTGCCTTAAGCAGGGGTACTGGTTAAAAATGCACATTCCAGATTCCAACTATACATGAGCTTAGGCCCCATGGTGATGCTGACACAGGTGAAACAGGTGTTTCTCAAACCATGCTCTGAGAAAAAAATTATCTAGGGCAATGGCGCTTAATCTCTTTTAACTATACCTGATTAGTAAAAATATTTTGGGCAGGTATCTTTATTATATAATCATTTATTTATAAATAGTGTATGTGCACTATTATGCTATTATATCATGTAAATTGTAAAATACAAAAAACCAGAAATTTGTTTAAAAGGCAAAGGTAAACAATATTTTAAAATAACTGTTTTATCTTTCAGTGATACAAAAATACTTTTTGCTCCAGCAAAATATAATTGTTAATAAAGAAATATTTATTAATATGATCAACAGGCTATTTTTAGTGAAAGCAATATAATATGAATTGCCTCATACTTTAAAAAAATCTTGGCTTGGGGCGCCTGGGTGGCTCAGTCGGCTAAGTGTCTACCTTCGGCTCAGGTCATGATCCCAGGGTCCTGGGTTGGAGCTCCACATCTGGCTCCCTGCTCCACGGGGCATCTACTTCTCCCTCTCCCTCTGCCTGCCCCTCTGCCTACTTGTGCTCTCTATCTTTCTGTCAAATAAATAAATAAAGTCTTAAAAAAAATCTTGGCTTAATAATTTAAAGGTTAGGACTCAAGTTCAGGTTAATCAGAGACTTGTTTTTCATATCATCTCGAAAAAAGATACTTCAAGACACAAAACAGGTCGATTTCTGACTGTATTTACCATTTGTTTTCAGCCCATCCACAAATTATAGAAAGAGTTTGCTTAAAATTATGCTTACAAGTCTTCCTTGATATTAACCAGTTTTTGTAAATTAATCACAACATGTTACATTTTTATTTTCAAAACCTGAATTTAATAATCACTGAAACTCTTTGAGAGATTTTAAAATTCTGTTTTCAAGTTTTTAAAGTATGATAGGAGTTTCAATAGGCAATACAAGTCATTTTCAGGAACAAAATCACTCAATGATGGTACATTTCTAAATCATGAGTGTCTTTTGGAAAGCAGTTACTTTCTCAATTATTGTTAAACGTCATCTTTACCTGAAGGGGGCAGATGAAGAGTGTTTTATGTTTTTTGTTTTTAAATAACAGTAAGGTAGATTCCCATTGAAAGTCACATCCTCAAGAAAATAAACAAATGACTAGTGACTTAAAGCTAAGGTTTCCGAGGTGTAAAGGAAATGGTGAAAATCATGAGCCTGCCAAGAAATGGGCAAAGGCTAGATATTGGGAGGCCTGTATTTTATGCCCACTGCTTTCATTTTCATTTAAAAATGGAGCAGTCATAAACGCTAATTGTGGACATCGCCGATTCACTGTGGGAGGGGCAGGGAGGCCCCTGGGATGACTCTCAGTACCTGGGTGTGTAGTGGAATCCTTCACTGTGAGAGAGAATAGTAACAGTAACAAGAGCTGACAATTATGAAACTCTTGGGTGCTAGGCACTGCCCAGGGTTTTATGTGAATCACTTCATTTCTTATTCACACAATGTCCTGGGCACAGTTCTAGTATCAGGCTTTTATGGATGAGGAATCTGCATTCGAGGTCATATAGTTACTAAATAATGGAGCCAGGAATCTGGCAAGTTTGGGGACTTCATGTGTGGACCTGAGGAGTTGAAATGCAGGTCTGGCCCCAGACCTACGATTATGACAACTCTGGCTTCCCAGTAAGATGGAAGAGGTACTGGAGGGTGCTTGGGGGCTGCATGCTACATACTTGGGAAGCAGACCTCCCTCCCGTGGAAGGTGCCCTCTGCAATCTTAAATCTGCAAACAGAGTAGAGGCTAGAATATCTGAAATCGTCAGCTGATCTTGTGGAGCATTGATTTCCAGAAGTCTACAGCCTTCTCGGCAGGAATTCTCTGTCTGGTTGTTTTGGATATCATTAACTTCAGAATGTGTTTCTTTAATTTCTGTGACATATAGAGATGTAGTATTAGTGGCTAGGGCACTTTCTAATAGTATAAATATTAGTTTGTGTTTTCTTGGAGCGCTTCTTCTGAATGAGTCGATACATAAGCATCCATTCTATTCCAGGCATTGTGCTAGATTCTTGAGATTCAGTGGTTTCAAAAATCAGTCCCTTACTCTCAGTCTAGAGAGAAAGAGGTGAGTGGGTAGGTCATTAATATAGCATGTTGAGATTGTTTATATGGCTAAAACGGCTGTGCACAGACTTGGGAAGACAGAAGGCTTCCCAAAGGAATGATAAGAAGTTAGCTAGGTGGAATGGTCGGGGCGGCAGAAGGGGTCCCATTCATATGTGTATCATAGTACTTGAAAAAAGGTATCATGTGCTTCCTCCTTCATGTCCCCCCTCTGTCCTTCCCCGTTCCCCTCTTCACAAACTTCCTTTCATTGCCTGTTTTTTTTTTTTTTAATTCCTTCCTTCCTTTAAAACAGAATCACTTTCTTATGTTCAGAAGACGTATTATTGGCAATAAACAAAAGGAGGATGAGCAAATCTTCACCAATAGTCCTTACCTAAGATTAAAAGCTCTCTGTTTAAAGTCATCGAAAATTATTGCAGTAATCAGTGCTAGGTACCAGAACGGTCTAAAACTCTAAGGGCATCGAATCATGGCACTCCCACCCTCAGTGCATAATTCTTATAGTTTTTTAATAAAGGAACGTTTTATTGTTACAAACACTGCATAAGTACCTTGAGAAAGCTAGAAAATTAGATAAGCAAAAATTAAGAAAAGCACTATCTTCCTGCTACTGGGGATTATCTTTAATATCATTTTGATTTGCTTTCAGATACTTTATATTTATGGATGTATTTTTATTAAAATGAGATAATACTTTGCAAGTTGTTCTGTATCCTGGTTTTCTAATGATCTTTCCCTTTATGAGTCAAAATTTTAATCTTATCTAACAGTCTATCTCTAATCAGATTTTCTCAACTATCCTCATAATATCCTTTGGAGCTAGTTAGTCCTACATATTGAATCTAGTTTTTATGGCTCTCAGTTTTCTTTTACTCTAGCATCATCCTTAACTTTTTTCCCATTGTACACTGACTTGTTGAATAGACCAGACCAAGGATCCTAACAGAATGACTCATCTTAATTTTGCCTGGGTGCCTTCTGGTGCTATCATTGAACTTCCCCCATCCACCCTATATTTTCTTATGCTGAAAGTCAGGTCTAAACTTTTTGCTGGGTTCATGTTAAACATTTTGGCTAGGATACGCCATAGGTGACGGTTTATAGTTTATTGTGGCACATCAGGAGACATAATATTTAATGGCTCCACCATTCATGGGGCTAAATTTGTGCACCGATTCGGGTGATGAAAATCTGATCCCCCTACAAACGGACACTTATGTTTTTCTCCTGTGACTAGAAAGAAATCTTTGTGGTATTACGTTGGCTCTTGGCAAAATTCAGATTCCCCATAAATCATGCACTTAATGCCTTTAACACTACTTGACAATCCTTGCCTGGGTCAATAATTTCATTAGGGATCAACAATGATTAAAATCTAATTCAATCCTTCCTTTTCTCTTAGTCGTTGACATTCTTCTATGAGATAAAGCTTATCCTCATCAAGTGGGGTTGTTTTGTTTTGTTTTGGTTACTCTGTAAAATAGTCTAACTGGAACTGCAGAATAAATGTTTAATATTCCCTATTAGATACATGTTTTCAAAGGAAAAAGCTTACTTAATAACTCCCTCAAATGATGACATCTGGGGGAGGGGGAGAAGGCTTTTTCTTTTTTAAGTATCATTCTCGGTTCATGGATTTGCATTGATTCAATCAATGTTCCTATATCCTCAAAACAGTTTTTGGAATTAAAAGTTTTAAGTTGAGTAATTCAGCATCAGTTGTTTTACACTGCAGTGCTATTTAAAAGAAACAGATACAGCCAATTCTACCATTTTATCAATATTTTGAAAAAATGAGATTGACAAGATGGTGAAAATCCCTTTCATTACACATGACGAGCACCTGGCTCGGAGTATGCCCTCCACCCATTGCAGTGTGTGAAGTTCTGTCTGTCACCTTCGCAAGATGAAAGTGAATTTACTCTTGGAAAAATGGATTTACCAATGCCTAAAGGGAAGCACCATTTCAGGAACTGTTCATTGTACCATAGTCAAGATAAGATGTCTCTATTTGGGGAATTTTTCTTTTCTTTTCTTTTCTTTTTTTGCAGTACAGATATTGAACTTCAGATTTTTTTCTTACCTTTTCAAAAAATGAGTTGATAAACAGCTAACTATTGGCGTAGTGGCACAGTTCATTCCATAGCCCATACATTGAAAAGAGGCATATATTTATTTGCTTGTTATTCTGTCTTCTAAAGTGAAGTTAAATCCAGAAGAACATGAAAATTATAAATGTGTGTGTGCAGGCACATATGAGGATGCACCCATGCACACACACACACACAAAGATGTATTATTAAATTACAGAGTTACCAATTCTCTTGACTTCAGCACTGAAAGTCTCTTGTCACAGTAAACACTCCAGTCCCAGGCAAAATGGGATAGTTGGTCACCCTAAAGTTGCCATATAGAAAACACATGGGATTCAACAAGAGGTCTCTAATGAATCTTGCTGTTCTTGACTCAGACATTTAATAAGGCCTTTAATTCAGACATGAGTTGATATATCAAACTGGCAGGAAAAGAATTACGTACATAAGAATATGAATTCAAAGAAGTATCAGGAATGTACTAAAGGTCTTTAAAACTACCAGTATGAAAGGGATCAAGAATCTTACTACTTATTTCTTCTTCAGAAGAGGTAATATAGGTGCCAGTATTTCTGAATATTTCAGCCAAAGCTTAGAAAACAGAATGGCGGAAGGTATAAGGGGCTTGAGTTGATTTTCACTATGGAACTTTATTTATATAGAGACTATTCAATGATTGTTAAGTTGAAAAAGACCTTGAGGAGTTATACAATCTATCTTTCCACATCTAGTCAAGGCCACGTTTAGATCATGATGGGATTCTACCCAATATGTTTTTAAATACCCTCAAAGAAAGAGATATTCCATTATTAATTTTATGCTTTACCTGAAACTGTCATCCTTGATATGGAACTAATTTTTTTTCTGGTTGATGTTAGAGATTGTGAACAGCCAGAAACCATTCTTTGACAAAGGTTAGAAGATTATTTTTCAATTTCCTTTAAGTATTCTAATTCTAGACACTTTTAACTTTTCTTCAAAGTTTGTACTTTTAAACCTTTGGTTGCATCTGTGCTCTCCTCCAAATCCCTAAAGCATACATTTGGGTATGTTAGCCAGCATAAAAAAGATACAAGTTTTTATATTCTTTCATTTATAGCACTCATGAAACTGACATATTTGTAGTGAAAATAGTATTATATAATAGCCTATGTATCAGGACCTTAATGAATTAATGTTTCAAGAAATAAAACCACTAGTTTTATTTATCAGGGTTTAATAGACTGTGTAGGATCTCCAGATAGCTTTACAGATATGGCATCTTATTGTTAAGGATTTATGTCTACAATCTCATTCTTCATTCTCAAGACCTGAGATAAGCCTAATCCTAGGTGCTTTCCTAGTAAAAAGAAGTGCTTTGAGATTACAAAAGGGAAAGAATGTAATCCTGTGAGACATATATTTTAATTTTAGTTCTTTTTCTGGTTTCCTGATACTTGACCTGGGTTATTGTGTTTGGTAGGTAATTTAGGAATACCGAAATATTTTACTTAGGTTGTTGGGGTTTTTTGAGATTGAAAGAGATAACAGAAGTTAAAGGATATTTGCTACTGGATGTCAGTGCAAAAGAATTAAAAAGCAGTCTTTTAAAATTGAACATGCATACAAAGTCACATGGGGGATCTTATTAAAAATCAGCTTATGATGCAGTGTGGCCCAAGATTCTGCATTCCTAACTAGCTCCTAGGTGGTGCTAATGGTCCAAGGACCATACTCTTGCTTGCTTGCTTGCTTAATTGAAGTAGCTGACACACAATCTTACATCAGTGTCAGGTGTACAACATAGTGATTCTGCAACTCTATATGTTATGCCATGCTCACCACAAGAGTAACTACCATCTGTCACCATATAGCACTATTACAGTACCACTGACTATATTCCCTATGCTGTAACTTTCATCCCTGTAATTTATTCATTCTGTAACTGGAAGCCTATACCTCCTGCTCCCCTTCACCCATTTTGCCCATGCCCCACTGCCTTCCCTTCCGGCAACCACCAGTTCGTTTTCCGTATTTATGGATCTCTTATTGCTTTTTTGTTTGTTTGCTTTTGTTTTGTTTTTTAAGGACCACACATTGAATAGCAAGGTTGTAAAGAGTTTAGTTAGAGCTTACTTCAGAATTATTTTTAACCTAGAAAGACAAATAGTACCCAATGAGATACTCTCCCAATAGGGAGCGGTGGGGAGATGGATAGAGATGGAAAAATTATTTTAATGGTATTATTGGCATAGAGAAGTATTTGTAAAAACTAATTAAGAAAGCTATTTCTGGGGCGCCTGGGTGGCTCAGTTGATTAAGTGACTGCCTTCGGCTCAGGTCATGATCCTGGAGTCCTGGGATTGAGTCCCGCATCGGGCTCCCTGCTCAGCAGGGAGTCGGCTTCTCCCTCTGACTTTCTTCCCTCTTGTGCTCTCTGTCATTCTCTCTCTCTCAAATAAATAAATAAAATCTTTAAAAAAAAAGAAAGCTATTTCTGTAGCACAGTGACTAAACTGTGATATAAATACGAATACTATATATAATGGCGGCTTATCCTGTAATTGGTGAGTGTTTTAGTTATGAATTTTTAATTCACACTTTATAACTAGATTTAGACTTGTTTTACTCCCTTTTGATGAAATTAATTTTTCTCTATTTCATATCATGAATATATGAAATTACTTTCTACAAAGTTCATATACAGGAATGTGGCATTGCAAATACCATAAACCAAGTACATTTTTACATTTTGTAATTAAAGTTAACATTTAGATCGGGGCGCCTGGGTAGCTCAGTTGGATGAGCACCTGACTCTTGATTTTGGCTCAGGTCATGATCTTGGGGTTGTGCCTGAGCCCCGTGTTGGGCTCTACCCTGAGCATGGAGTCTGCTCAGATTCTCTCTCTTCCTCTGCCCAGTGCCCCTCCCCCACCACCACCCCCACCCCCTGTGCCTGTGCTCACTCTCTCTTTCTCAAAAAAAAAAAAAGGGGGTGACATTTAGATCATTTGAGCCAACCCCTGACAGCCTCACTGAAGTAGTGCCGACTTCAATTCATGGTCATTTATTTCAGCAGAAATTACTTATTGAGCAGCTCCTTATTTATTTACTGTGCTTTTTGAATTCTTGCTTGATCTGTTAGGATTGTTTGTGATTAACAGAAAAAAAAATCAAAGTGGTTTAAACTAGGTAATAGTTTACCTCTTTCTTATATATTCAAGAGTCTACTTGACATTCCAAGATGTTAAGGATCTAATCACCTTCTGTCTTGTTACTTCTCTAAGGCATGCCTTTCTGTCCTGAGATGATTATCTGGTCCAAGATGGCTGCTGGAGTTTTCAGCCATTGTGACCACATTCCAGTCAGCAGAAAGGGAGAACAGGAGACAGAAATGCATGCTTCTTCCACCCCCACACTACTTTTTGTATCCCGCACATCACATTTAATCACATGACCACACTTAGCTGCAAGCAAGGCTGAGAAATGCAGTCTTTATTCCAAGTGGCCATGGTGCCCATCTATAAAATTTAGGATACTATTACTATGGAAGGAGGATTGGCAAACTATGACCTGTAAGCCAAATCTGGCCACTGCCTACTTTTGTAAATAAAGTTTTATTAGCCCACAACCACGCCCCTTCATTTACATACTTTCTGTTGTTGCTTTCACACTACAATTGCAGAGCTGAGTAGTTGTGGAAGAGATCATATGGGCCACAAAACCTAAGATATTTTCTGTCTGGCCCTTTACAGAAAATGTTTGCTGCTCCCTGCTATGCAAGGAAAGGAAGGATAACCTCCAGCTTCTGTTACTTTTTTTAGGCTATCTTCCCCTCTTCTCTCATCCTTAGTCAATTTTTAGCTCACTTATTTATTTATTTTGTTAAGATTTTATTTAAGAGAGAGAGAGATAGAGCACGAGCAGAAGGAGAGAGACAGAGGGGGAGAGGCAGACTCCCCACTGAGCTGGGAGCCCTATATGGGGCTGGATCGCAGGACCTGAAGATCATGACCTGAGCCAAAGGCAGACGCTTAGCCATCTGAACAACCCAGGCACCCCAATTTTTAGCTCATTTATAAAAACCAGTAGTGCCTACAAAATGCTAAGAAAATAGGGTTTGAGTGAGAATTGCACTTCCTGGCACAGGATGTTAGGGAGACCACTTGAATAAGTTACTAAAATGTTCCCACATGGCTATCTTTTTCTTTATTTCATCAAGATAAGATTTACAATTGTTCCACATTTGGGTCTTGTATCAGGCAGGACTTAATTGATGTAAACAGAATCTACTCTAGCTAGTTTCATCAGGAAGGAATTAAATGACATAGAAAATCATTAAAAGTTTGGGGCGCCTGGGTGGCTCAGTTGTTAAGCCTCTGACTTCGGTTCAGGTCATGATCCCGGAGTCCTGGGATTGAGCCCCACATCGGGCTCCCTGCTCTGTGAGAAGCCTGCTTCTCCCTCTCCCACTCCCCCTGCTTGTGTTCCCTCTCTCACTGTGTCTCTCTCTGTCAAATAAATAAAATCTTAAAAAAAAAAAAAAGAAAATCATTAAGAGCTTAAGAGTGGGCAGGAGAGGTGCTCAATAAGTAAATTCTGGGTAGATTTTTAAGAAACGACTCTCTAAGTTCACTACAGAGCAGGACCACCAAAAGAGCTTCCATCTCGTCCTGATCAGGGAGCTACTAGCTCCAGAACACCACCAGCCCTGTGTCATAGTCAGCAATTGCGGTAATTAAGCCACCACTGTTGCTGGCTCCAGAGCTATGACTCATTCAAATAGCATCAGTGTCTTCCACTGTGCCTCTGGACACAGTGGACCCATGGAACTTATGTGTGGACAATTGGAACATCTGCTGAGGGTAGCATGATAAACTTCGAATGTCTCTGGGAGGAGACCTTCCAGAAGAAATGGCAAAACTGCAGAGGCAAGGCCTCTACCTTACTTCCAAATGCCAGATCTCATGCAGAACGCGTCTGATTTGTCAAATCTAGATCGCATTCAGAATCCAAGCTGCAAGGTAGTCTGGAAAACATAGGCCTTAAGTTTCTAGTCTCCGTAGACTAGAAGGCCAACTAGAAAAAGAATGGAATGAAGGGTGGGCACCAATAGTTGATGCCCTGTTCTAGAACTATTGTTCTGGAATGGAAGCTCAACACCTATAGGGGATGATGTCCTTTTTTTGTTGATTCTGACAAGTCAGCACATCAGTCTATCAACAGTCTTCCTGAACTTGGTCAAACCATAAAAGTTTTATATTCTCAGAAGCATACTAGAATGAGGCCATCTTAGATTTGAAATAATCATTTTCATTTTTGGATCAGTGCCTTCATATATATTTTTTTAAGCCAGAAAATGCATTCTGCAGGTAAAACATCCCTTGGAAACATTATACAGAAGTAAATAAATAAATAGCTGCTCTCGTTAAAGCAGTGGTAGGGCCTGTGGCAGAAATATTTTGTGCTCCCTGTATATTCCAGGTGCTTGCTTATGTCTTCCAGATTCCCTTGAAGTTAGGTTGAGACCATGTGACGGCATTCCTGCCGATGAAATGTGTCACTTCGCTGGCCCTAAAGCCCCTGTGGGCCCTCCTTTTCTTTCTTCCTATTACAGCAACAGTGGAGCCATGTATTGATATTGTAGCATCACACCATGAAGACGACCAGCCCCTGGACTTCCCAGATGGAAGAGAAGGCCTTTCACCCTACACTGGTGTTTGTGGGGAGAGAAATAAACATTTGTGGTATGATGCCATTGAGATCACAGGCCGTCACCACATAGCCTGTCTCTCTTGACAAATATGGGCCTGATGTCCTACATTTAGCCCCTCTCATTCCTCCAGTGCCAACCTCTGTACCTCTCCTTTTTTCTCTGCTTTCTACCCACCTCCCAGGGCAACTCCACATAGCTACTTCTGGGGACGCAGTTTGTAAACTGTTACTCTGGGCTTTTCAAGTATCCTCTCCTCTGGTTTTGGAATATAAACAACTGTATAAAAAATGAGTATTACTTTACAGATAAATGGGAGTGGGACAGGCAGGTGCTGATCTCTCATTGTAATTCTGAATTATTCTGAATAATTCTGAATTATTCTGAACAGTCCTGAATTTATGTTTTACACATAGAACTTGCACTGCCCAGAAAGAGTGTGAAGACCGTTGTTTTCAGGTTTAGAAATTATTATATATGGAATCCAGCTTTTTCTGGAAACAGCATTGTTTGTCTAAGTGATACAATTTGATATCATTTGAATCTGACTTTTCAGTAGAAACGATGTTAAAATAGGCACAGAGGGTCCTGATTGAAATTCCAATTTCTGAAATAAAAATTACTACAGACACTATATTTAACCAGCTGGAAATAGTATATTTGATTGGCAATAGAAATAAAGTTATATTGTTCAAATAAATGGGAGCTGTATTAACCAATCACAGAACATTTAATTTAATAAAGAGCATCATCATAGTACACTGCAACTAATTAATCAGCCCATGAAAAGCAATCTCAACAAATAGTTCACAAAATTCAGAATGGCTTCTCTGAAAGATTGACAGGTTTTTGGGGGAACAGACCTATGGCATGCCTCATCCAGGAATTTGATGACTTTCTTTTTCTCATCAAACATTTCCCTGTAATAATCTTAGGCATCAGAGATCAAGCAGCTGACCTTGGAGGTCAGACTGATCTATTGGAGGTCAGACTGTTTCTGTCAGCTTCTCTCTGAGATCTTTGGTGTCCATGCATATCTGGAAGGTCAGGAAGAAAAATGTGAGTGGACTGAATATGGATCTCTCTGCTTTTACAAAGCGAGCTTCTAATCCATTCAGGCATCAGTTCAGGTGCCACCTCTTCCGGGAGATCTTCCCTGACCACCTTATCTGAAATAGCTATACCTTCCTCCCCCATCACTTTCCAGGCCTTGCTTTACCTTATTTTCCTCATACCATTTATCACTAATTGAAATTATGTTGTTTATTGTCCTATTTCTTCACTAGCATGTAAGCTCCATGAGGGGAGGGGCGCCTGGGTTTCTCAGTCGTCTGAGCTTTGAACTCTTGGTTTCAGCTCAGGTCATGATCTCAGGGTCGTGAGATTGAGCCCTGCATCACGCTCCATGCTCAGCACAGAATTTGCTTGAGATTCTCTTCTTCTCCCTTGCCATCAGCCCCTCCCCTTGCTTGTGTACTCTCTCTCTCAAATAAATACATTTAAAAAAAAGCCTCCACAAAAGGAGAGCTTTTGTTTATCACCACTGTAACTCTAACAAATACATTGCCTGGCACATTACATAGTAAACATTCAATATTTTTTAGGTTTCTCTGCCAGACACAAGAGGGGAATTTTCTCTGTATTTCTTATGAGAACCTGTTAGGGCTCTCAGAGGTAAAGCTCATAAAAGTGCCACCCACCTTTCTAAGGCCGGATCCCACTCTGGAGTTTTTAATTCTCAAAATTGTCCGCACAGAGCCTCCAGCAATTTGTCAGTTACAATTTAGGTTTCCTATCCCATTGCTGGGTCTCTAGGAGGTTTTTCCTGGTGGGATTCACCTGTCTCTATAATTTTTGGGGCAGAGGTTTGCCCTGTGACCTCAGTTCTCTAATGGATTCCAAAATTGTTGTTGATTTCGGTTCATTCAGCTTTTTTTTGTGTGGATAGGAGAGATGACTTCCAAGTTCCTTATGTGCTGGACTGGACACTGGAAACCATTCAACATTTTAAATAAATGCTGAGTGAATAAATGCTGTAGGAATGTACAGCTATCAGCTGGCTCGCTACAATTGTTTGCTCTAGTTTTGTAAATCTGAACTTTATTTTAATCAATCACAACCTAATTGTATGGGAAGAGATGAATTTGTATGCCGGTGAATGGCACTCCCCTGATGATTGAACTTTTTTACTACATCGGATTGTTTGCATAATGCAGAGAGTGGTATATAAAAGTTACATTACCCATTAATCATTAATTCCTTAAACTGAAAGCAACATATTCTAAATGTATTGATTATGGTGTAGGCCAAGCTGCAATAACAGAGACTTCCATAAATCATTGGTTCAAATATAATAGAAGTGTATTTCTCTCTCACACAGTCTGGGGGGAGGTGGTGGCCCGGGTTGGGTGGGAAAAAGATCAGGTAGAGACCTGGGCTGAGTTTAAAGAGAATATGTAATCCGGATGCTGGCTATTTAGTTAGGAAGGACTGCACATGATCCAAATATAAAGTGTGCATATGTGTGTGTATCTGGGGTTCAGTGTGTATATGTGTGTGTATATGGGGTTCAGATGAATCAATTTAAGCATAGCATTCCATTTGAAGAAATATATACTCCAGCAGCCCAACAAATTAAAAGATGTTTTAATATTTTATGTGCATTTCTCAAGAACTGTTAGGGAGATCTGTGCCATAACCCACAACAATACTTTAACAAATATCATCTCTCCTCCACGCTTCTTTCATACTCTGTATTTGTTCCAGAGTCTTCTTACAATCCCCCAATTCCCCTGACACCCACCTTTTATGGCTTTTCTGTCTTCTTCCTCCTGCCTCCACCTCAAGCTCTTTCTTATTTAGATCAATTTAGAATTGAACTTCTTTTTATGTGTTTCATTTCTGCTTTGCTCATTACCGGGATTCTCCACAAGAAAGAACCCAGGGCTGACCCAGAAAGCAAATATCCTTTCCCTTTTCTTCACGTAGCTCTGGCCCAATTGCTCTCCCTGTTTTCAAATTTTGCATTACAAAAATACCAAGAACTAGACTGGCAAAGAGAGACCTGCTTAAAGTGGTGGGAGAAGGGTAGAATCTGCACAGACAGGAATGGGGAGGCAATGAATATTTACACGTTAAAATGTCTTGTTTCCATCACACATATATCATTAAGAGCTCAAGTGAGGATAATGTGGACTGCTATAACTCCAAAACAGATGGAAAATCTCTCAGTTTAAAAATATTCACAAAGCTGGATTTATGCAGATGTTCCACCTGAAGGCAGAGCTGAACAAATTAATGTTCACAGTGGACTGTGAAAGTCTAATCTATAAAGTGAAAAGGGAAGGGAAGGAAACTGAAAATTACTGAGCACTTACTCAATATTGTGTTAAGCTCTTTGAACAATGTCATGTCATTTAAAACCCTCCATAACCCTTCAGATCAGTGTTCTCGGCTTGGGGATCTGCAGACCATATTCTCAGTAGTACGAGTGCTGAGATTGAAAAATGCTTGTGTTTTCCTACCAAAAATAACATGAAAATGTTTAACACGATATAGTGTGAGTGCCTGACATTAAGCTTTTTTGATTGTAATGTAAGTGCCTGACATTAAGCTTTTGATTGCTGAGGGATCCATTTCAAATATGTCCATCTCGAATAAACACATTGCCGGCTGTATGACACAGCTTCTAGCTAAACAACTAAGCTAAGGAGTTAGGCTGCCCCAGCTGTCCCTTTTCAGAAAGTCCTGCCTCATCTAGATAACTGACTGCTTGAGGCACCCTGCTTTTTCCTTCCTGTACCCCAATTCCTGCCCTTATGTTCAAATTCGCCAATAAAGAGTGAACCCAAGAAACCCTAGGGACCCACACTTGGACGCCAATGAAGTCAAAGCTCCAGGTCCACATTCCCTCCCTCTCTACCTGTGACCTCACTATGTGGCCCTTGGATATGCTGTGTACCTTCCAGGGCCCCCAAAGTTCCCTTCTGGTTGTTACTGAAGTGCGTCTTGCAATTGTAAGAACACAAAGGGCTGGTACAGCCACAACTATTGGCTCTGGTCAGGGAAAATGTCTACGGGAGCTTGCCATAAGTAATATGGGTCCAGGTAATAGGCTTTGGGTATTCCTGGCCCAATGCATTACTAACGATTGGCTGACACTGACAGGAACACAGGGGCATGTTGTAGATCATCAGAAGGATTACCTTATAATCAAATAATTATAACCAAAGAGTCACACAGTATCTCATTGCTACCTTAATTGAGGTAGACTAATGAGAAAGCACAAAGTCAGACTTGATATGTAAATGACACATGTCTGCCAAGTAGAGGCCAAAAGACCTCGTACTGTATGAAATGAATGATGACTTTGCAGGAGTTCAAATTCAGAATTGGGCTAAGAGATTTGAGTCATCATCTGGCATATGGTAGTAAAGTCATATTCTAAAGAACATGCATCATAGCATTATTAACATTTGAGCTGTGATTTGGCATAAACAAGAAAATGTCATCACATTTGTTAATGCTGTTTCCTTGAGTTTTGTTGTTTTTATGAGTATGTGAACAAATTTTACAAATGTGTTTTGATTTCTATCAGTGTGGTAAATTGGATTATTCTTCCCAATTTTTCACTCTCTCTCTATTCTTATAGCCAACTTGTGTCCTGTGACTTTGCAGCACCTCTCACTAGAGAAGGCAGAATGTTAATAGGAGGCTGAAAAAAAGGCAACTTGTTTATGTGGCAGCAAAACATTTGTAAAACTGTTGCATTCAATAGCACAAAAGCAAAAAAAAAAAAAAAAAGTACCTAGTGAACCTGTGGCATTAGGCACGGAGGTTCTCAATCAGAATGTTGATAATGTGAACAGGCTGCAATTTGCTGCATTTGAAAAGGTACAACAAGAAAGTGATGAGCTCAGGAACATTGGCCAGTTTGTAGGCAAAATTGAGAGGGAATGTAGAGAGCCTAGAAATTCCAGAAGCTGTAGGGTTGATAAATAAAATCGTTTCTCATTTCCATTCAGTAAAAGATAATATTGAAAAATACCTTGTATTTGAAAGACCTACTAAAACAGCCTCATGGAAATGACAAAATCCAGGCACAACCTCGTTAAGACAAACCTTAAGACCATGTCTGGCAGTAGATACTTTCACCTGGACAAAAGGACTTTGAGAAAAGTGGTTATGAACCCAGAGTACTTGTAATTAAGTCGAGAGAGAGACAAGCCTCACAAAAATTACAGTGTGGACTTTGGCACATGGATTGGCTATAATTAACTGCATCAAAAATCCAAAGGTTTTTGAGAGCCGTGTTTGCAAAAACGCCGCCATGCTAGATTAAGAGACTGACTTTGAGATGGGTTAAAGAGCTCTGGGCTCCCAACTTTCTACAGGTAGCAAGTAGGTGAGGGAGCTGCTCATATTCTGCAATACTATTTTAGATGTGGCCCAGAAGGGTGGAAAAGGAAGGTCATGCCTGAGGCAGAGCAGGACCATGGAGAACAATGGACTGGGGCATTATTCCCAGGGAGTGGTGCCAGGGCCTAATAAAGGACTGTTCCCTACCCTTGTGGGGAAACTGGCTAATACCTTCATATTTCAGAGTGTCTATGGACCAGTTGACCCCTTCATGCCTCCTAATCTTACCCTTTTCAAGTAGGACCAAACTTGGGACCACCCAACAATAAGGCTGATACTAACATTAAAGTGTGCAGCCTGAAAAAAAGAGAATCCTGCAGAATTAGACTGGGGATGAGAGGACCTTGGGGATTAAAAATACAGATTACAAAACAAGTAGAATCTTGTAATGTTCAAAGGAGATTTTCTTGTTGAAGTTTTCCCCACTAGACCATAATTTGAGTAGCCTCGAAATTAATCACATCATGGAGGGGTGAAACCCCCCCCAGAGATTTATGTTTTTACATGGCTCATTGTTAACAAGTCTTTTTATACATAGAAGAAACGTGAAAGCTCCTCGGGGGTTTGCACAAACTGTCCCTAAGATGGGCCATTTGGAACCCCGTGGTCAGTTACCTCATGAAAGCCCTTGCTTTCCTTAAGTGATTGCCTCCTTTGGGTGAGCAGAGACCAAAGGCCACAGCCACTGGAGCAGCTCCAGCCCTCTCTGTCTGTCTAGAAGGAACTATGGGGACTACATGCATTGCTCTCATGCAGGCAAGCGGATCACAAAAGTGTGTTGTTTATGAGCATTACTTCCTCAAGGAGTGTTGTGGGGATACTAAAGTGGTAAAAAGAAGAAAAGGGAAAACTAATAAGGAAAGGAGTTTAAATCCTCTCCCTCTGGCCACCTGTAGCCAATTTTCTCACTTTAGAAAACTTCATTTCTGAAAGCTCTCAAAATTTGCCCACTTCTGAATTCCCTGGCCTTCTCTTGGGTAAAAGAACTCACCTCCTTCATATGATACGCTGGGACACAGTTGCTCTGGAAGCAGTTTGGAATCAGAAAGGGATGGCTACCCCATAAATGCAGGGTCTCTTCCAGGAAATAACGCAGGGTGGTTCAGGTTCAGGTTCAGGAGGTGACTCTTCTTAGAAAGGTCATTCTTGCAGACTCCTGGTCCTGCAAAGGTCAGTCTGGTTTGGAGGTTCTCAGCAGGTGCCTGTGTCCAGGCTTCTTTGTCATTGATGGCCTTGGGGACAAAGAGAGCAGGTGTTTAGCAAGGTCAAACTCTGTTCTGCAACACTGTGAGGAAGATAATACTTCAGACAAATCAAATTCGCATCAGAAAAATTCACAGATTTTTGGTCAAATGTAGACTTGCACGATTATCTTTATTATTGGTTGATTGACTGCTCTTTCCATGATCATGGGTGAGACCACTTTATTTCCATCTTTTCCTTTTCTACATTCCCCCCAGCTCCTTTTTTGGGGGTTGCTAATCCAATTCTTGGTGTTGTGGGTGTGGACGTGGAAAAGGAGAGTGGCTGCAATTTTGGAAGGAGTGGGGGTATGGATCTTATTCTGCAGTTTTTGCAGTAGACTTTCTTTAAAAACCACATTGAGTTAAGCTGTTTAAAACAAACTGATGTGAGCAAGGTGGATATAAACAATGATTTTGCCAATTTTAAAAAGTATTTGAATTTATTAATTAAATGAAATATCAAAATACTCTCAAAAGCCTGAAGTGACATGTCTAATTTTTTTAATTGAATTAGACTTTTTGTTCTCTCTAATCCTAAAGTTAGACATGAATTGATTATAGTAACTGTTACATACCTGACAAGATGTGACATATTACTAATACATAAATCTGAAATTAGATATAGTTATGTCTTATGTAGACCACTGTACATATCCTTAGTCTTTAGCAATTAATTTTGGATAGATATGATAGATTCTTTTTATTTTAAAATTCTTTTAAAACCAGGACAATGAATCTATTTTAGCAAATTTATTTTGTATCAAAAAATAAAACTTTCTAAATAAAACATAGGCAGTAATTTATTTGACATGGCCACAGATACAATTTTCTAGATGAAACAAAAGCAAAAATAAACTATTGGGACTACATCAAAATAAAAAACTTTTGCATATTGAAGGAAACCATCAGCAAAACAAGGCAACCTACTGAATAGGAGAAGATATTTGCAAATGATATATCCAATAAAGGGTTAATATCCAAAATATGTAAAGAAGTTATATAATTTATCACCAAAAAACCCACAAATAATTTCATTAAAATGGGCAAAGGACCTGAATAGACATTTTTCTAAGGAAGACATACAAATGGCCAAAAGACACATGACAAGATGCTCTAAATCACTAATCATTAGGGAAATGCAAATCAAAACTACAATGAGATGTCATCTTATACCTGTCAGAATGGCTAGAATCAAAAAAACAAACAATAAGCGCAAACAATAAGTGTTGGCAAGGATATGGTGACCTCTTGCACTGTTGGTGGAAATGTAAATTGGTGCAGCCACTGTGGAAAACAGTATGGAGGCCTCTCAAAAAATTAGGAAGGGAAGTACTGTATGATCCAGTAATTCCACTACTGAGTATTTACCCAAAGAAAATGAAAACACTAATTTGAAAAGATATATGCACTCTTATGTTTATTGCAGCATTGTTTATCATAGCCAAGATATGGATACAATCTACATGTCCATCCATAGATGAATAGATAAAGATGATATAGTGTGTGTGTGTGTGTGTGGCTATACACACACACACACACACACACACACACACACAATGGAATATTACTCAGCCACAAAAAAAGAATGGGCGCCTGGGTGGCTCAGTTGGTTAAGCGGCTGTCTTCAGCTCAGGTCATGATCCCAGTGCCCTGGGATGGAGTCCTGCATCAGGCTCCCTGCTTAGCAGGGAGCCTGCTTCTCCCTCTGCCTGCAGCTCCCCCTGCCTGTACTCTCGCTCACTCTCTCTCGCCCACGCTCTCTCTCTAACAAATAAATAAATAAAATCTTTAAAAAAAAAAAAAAGAATGAGTCTTGCATTTGCAACAACATGGGTGGATCTAGAGGGTATTGTACTAAGTGAAATAAGTCAGAGAAAGACAAATACCATATGATTTCATTCATATGTGGAATTTAAGAAACAAAACAAATGAACAGGGGCACCTGGGTGGCTCAGTCATTAAGCGTCTGCCTTCGGCTCAGGTCATGATCCCAGGGTCCTGGGATCGAGCCCCGCATTGGGCTCCTGGCTCCGCGGGAAGCCTGCTTCTCCCTCTCCCACTCCCCCTGCTTGTGTTCCTGCTCTCTCTGTCTCTTACTCTGTCAAATAAATAAAATCTTTAAAAAACAAAAACAAAAACAAAAACAAAACACAAGTGAACAAAGAAAGAAAACAGAAAAATAAAAAAATAGACTCTTAAATATAGAGAATAAACTGGTCGTTGCCAGAGGGGAGGTGGATGGGGGAAAGGGGATTAAGAATATAGACTTATCATGATGGGCACTGAGAAATGTATAAAACTGCTGAATCAATATATAGTACACCTGAAACTAATATAACATTATATGTTAATTATACTTCAATACAATTTTTTAGGTAAAACTTTTTTGTTGAAATATTTCAAATTATTTAGAGGTACGTAAAAAATATCCAATATATCTGTTAACAGTTTAATACTTTGGTGTATATTCTCCCAGACATTACACATACCCCCATACATAAATGGACTTTGTATTTATTTGAGATATATATATATAGAGAGAGAGAGAGAGAGAGTGCATGCATGCACACAAGCAGGGGGAGGGGCAGAGCGAGAGGGAGAGCAGACTCTCCACTGAGCAGGTAACCCGGTGTAGGGCTCCATCCCAGGACCCTGGGATCATGACCTGAGTCAAAGGCAGATGCTTAACCGACTGAGCCACCCAGGTGCCCCCATAAATGGACTTTTAACAAGCTTTTCTCCCTCTGCTTTTCATTGACATTGTTTCCATCAGTTTAATGTAATTTAATTCATTATTCTAAACAATTATATAGTATTGTATATACTAGAATTTAACCATTCCTCTATCAATTGGGCATTGATTTGTAGAAGATTGTTACTTCTAATTAAATTTATATTATAAACAATGTTGAAAAACAACTATGTAGAAATACATTTTTACTCACTTAGAAAATTCTCTATAGGAAAGAGTCCTGGAAATGATATACTTGATTAGACTTTGTACTTTTAAAATGTTCATAGATGCTATCTAATTATTTTCCAAAAACCTTTACTAGTTTACAATTGCATCATAAAGAGATAAAAAATTTTTCCAAAATTCCTTTGGATTTTTTAAAGAAATTTATTTATTCATTTGAGAGAGAGAGATAGAGTGTGCGTGCACAAGCTGGGGGAAGGGCCGAGGGAGAGGGAGAAGCAGACTCCCCGCTGAGCAGGGTGTCTGACTTGGGGCTCTATCCCAGGACCCTGAGATGACCTGAGCTGAAGGCAGACGCTTAACCGACAGAGCCACCCAGGCGCCCCATGGATTTTTATACAATCATAGAATTCAGCAAAAAAAAGGACATATACACACTTCCTTTCCAGTTCTTATACAATTTTTTTCCTTCCATTTACTTAGACTTCTGATCAAATATTGAATGGAATGGTGATATCAGTCATCTTCGTCTTGATCTTTAATGGGATTATTCTATAGTTTACCAGTAAATGTGATACGTACTGTGCGTTTTTTGACTGATATCCTTTATCAAATTAAAAGAGTTGTTATGGACTGAATGTTTGTGGCTCCCCCTCCTCATGTGTTGAAGCCCTAACCTCCAAGGTAATAGTATTTGGAGGTAGGGCCTTTGGGAGGTAATTAGGTTTAGAGGAGGTCATTAAGTGTGAGGTTCCCATGATGAGATTAGTATCCTTATAAGAAACGGAAGAGCACAAGCTCTCTCTGTTCCTCTTTCTTCCCCTTTTTCTTCTCTCTGCTGTATGGGGGCACTGTGAGAAGGTGGGCATCTGCAAACTACAAGAAAGATTCTCATTACACCCTGAACATGCTTGACACCCTGATCCCCAACTGTTATCCTCAAGAACTGTGAGAAACAGATTTCCGTTTTTTGTCGCCCAGTCTGTAGTATTAGTTATGGTAGTGCCTGTTGACTAATACAAGAGTTTTGAATCAATTGGGTGTTCTCAGCTGCAAGTGATGGAAAACCTAATTAGGTGGAGCTTAAACGTTAAAGGCATTTGTTACCCGCCTTAAGAACTTCAGGGTTTCAGGGAACTCCAGGGCTGGGTAACCTCACAAATCCAACAAGGGCCTGGGTTCCTTCATCTTTTCACTTCCGTGTTCAGCACACCATGTTCCTACACACATGTAGGAATTCCTGCCTTTTCTCATGATCTTGAAATTGCTGCCACAGTTCCAGGTGTCATATTGAGACAACAACTTTTTGAGGCAGAAATGGGAATATGTGTGACTTTTTCAAAGGGAGGAAACCTTGCCAGCCCTCTATAGCATACCTATGCTAATGTCTCACTGTTCACTATGGAATCATTAACAGTGAGATCGTCATGATTAGCTTGCTTCAGTGAAGACTTACCCTGTGGGCTGGGGAGAAGCCTACCCTTCCTGCAAGATTGATAGCTTTAGTTCTATATTGCTGGATAACAAACTACCCCCTGAATTTGGCAGCTTAAAACAACACGCATTTATTATCTCACACAGTTTGTGAGAGTTGGAATCTGGGAATGGCTTAGCCCAGTGGTGGTGGTGGTTGAGCGTCTTTCATGAGGTTACAGTGAAATTGTCATACTGGGTGGCAGTCATCTGAAAGCTTGACTAGGACTGGAGGATCTGCTTCCAGAATGTCTCAGCAACATGGCTATTGGGGGTGAGGGGGACTCGGTTGCTGGTTGGTTTTGGCAGGGGTGTCAGTTCCATGCTGGATATTGGCTGGGGGCTTCAGGTCCATGCCACCTGAGCCTGTCCACAGGGCTACTCAGCCCTGCTTTAGTGACCTAGTGCCCCAGCTCACACAGTTGGGTAACTTCTACTTTATTCTGTTCATCTCACAAGTGAGTCATTATTAGGCTCCATCTCTTGCAGAAACCAGTATCAAAAAATTCGTGGACATATTTCAAAACCATCACAATTGCCATCAGAGAAGGGTGACTAAAGGGGGTGGTTCTCTAAGGAGGGAAGAAATGAGGGTGGCTGACAAAGACACATTATTTTTTCTACCTTCCACTCTTGGTTTGCTAGGTTTCTTAAAAATTATGTACACTTGAATTTTATCAAATATAATTTAAATTAGAGAAACAAATGTAACTTTTTTTCTCTTTTAATGTGTTGGTTTACATTCCTAGATTTTTCTAATGCTGACACACATTGTTATTAGTAGGATACGTCTTTACTGTCATTCTAGATTATTATTTTTTGGTACATTCCTTACTTGATTTTGTACCTGCGCTCAGAGGTGAGATGGATTTCTTCTTTATTCTTCTATTGTCTTGTCTGGTTCTGGTATTAAAGATATGCTAACCTCATCAAATGATTTGGGCAGGCTTTCCTCTTTTTCTATTTTCTGAAAAATAAGCTATGTCTAGCTATCTCTCTTGCTCTCCTTTTTGCTATTCTTGCTCAGCCCCCCCCCCTTTTTTTGGCCCAGGGATGTCTTTTAATCTAAAAATTTTTATTTCTTAAGTGTGTGGTGTTTTCTACCACTGCTTTTTTTTTTCTTCTTATAATCATATTTAGCCTCTAGCTCCACAAGGATCCCATGGTTTTTCAGGCTTTATTCTGCTGAAAGTGCCACAGTTTCTGCGGAGCACTAGCCTAGTATATCCTCAAAGTTTTAAGTAGGCGTCCCTCTACCAGTGCACAACTCCCTTTGGCTCCATGGGTTTACCGACTCTACCCGAGGTGGCTGAGAGGGTTCTTGATGGGAAGATGGTGACATGCTTCTCTGGCAGTCTTCACCTATATGTGCTTGGACTTACGGGCATTCACTTGTTGCTGGCTTCTTCATAAATCCGACCTCATTTGCTTTTGTACTACAAAAATTCTTCACAATATCTGCTTTTACTGGTGATAATAGTCCTTGGTGTCTAGGAATTAGTGGATTTATTTTTATTTTAGTTTTTAAAATTTATTTGTTATTATTATGTCCAATTAGCCAACATATAGTACATTGTAAGTTTTTGATGTAGTGTTCAACGATTCATTAGTTGCGTATAACACCCAGTGCTCATCACAACACATGGGATTTATTTCTTTTACTCTTCATCTCCTTGAAAATTTCAAAGAGATTTTGGGAGGAAGGGTAGTCCTTTTGGGAGGAATGGTATAGTTTGTTGCTACTACACACTGTGAAAAATAGAACTTGACCCACACACAAGCATGTCCACAACTGTGGCATTCAGAAACCATTATCTTTTTAGATATACATTATAAAAATATTGTATGCATACTATAGAAAACTTGGAAAATGCAAAAACATGAAAAGAAGGAAAAAATCCATTGCCCAAACACCTCAAAACAATTACTTTTATCAGGCCTGGGTATTTTCTTGTAAACCTGTTAAGTATTTGTAATCATATATAAATATACATATTTATATATCTTTTTTTTTTGAGAGAGAGAGAGAGAAAGACAGAGAGAGCATGAGGGGAGCAGGCAGGAGCAGAGGGAGAGGGACAAGGAGACTCCCTACTGAGTGCAGAGCCCAGCGTGGGGCTCGATCCCACGATCCTGAGATCATGAAATCGAGCTGAAATCGAGTCGAAGCTTAACAGACTGAGCTACCGAGGTGACCCTGTATATCTTTTTTATTTAGCATTATACCGGAATTCTTTTTTGGTGTTATTGCTTGCTTTGTAATGGTAGTGTCATAATCACAATTTTCATGATTCTAAAAACTAATTTTTTAAATCTGATATGGCCTTTGATGTTGTTTATAGCATACCATTTTTCCACTTTTACGGGATTTTCTACTAGTCCTTGGGTTGTGCTTTCTATAAGCAACAATTGCTCACCTTTTATCTTTGCACGATCTTTTCCATTATTTTCTTTGGTACAGTGTAATTATGTATACTCGATATGTTATTTTGCTGCCATAGGCAGCTCTACCAAGGTGTTCTCTCTGATCTGAATGTCAGTGAATCATCTTGATTCCCTTCCCATTTATCTGAAACCTCAGAATGTGAAGGCTGAGTGCTGGTGTTCTAAATGCTGTTGGAAGCCTCGCTCTGACCTTTAGTGAATGAGTCCTGATGTTTCTTCTATAATTTCAAGCCCTGTAATGGGATTCATTACATTAGGCATTTCTTACTCATTTAGGTAATTTCCTTAAGCTTCACATCCTTCCCTCAACTCAGGCTGTAGCACTTCAGCTAAGAGTCACTTCCTTCACTTCCCCCGGTTCTCCCCAGAAGCTGTTCACACTCTTCTCTGGGTTCTTTTTTTAAAAAATAATAGTTTTTTTTTTTTAAGATAAAATTCACATACCATGAAATTCTTCGCTTTAAAGCATACAATTCAGTATTTTTTAGTATATTCACAGTGCTGTGCAACGAGCAGCACTATCTAATTTTAACACATTTCCATTACCCCAAAAAAGAAACCCCTTACCCATAGCAATCCTTCCTCATTGTCATCTTCCTCCTTGATCCCCCTAGTTTCCTGGGAAGTGCCAATCTAGTTTCTATGGATTTGCTATTCCAGACATTGCATATACATGGCATCATACTGTATGTGACCTCTTGCCACTTAGCGTGATATTTTCAAGGTTTATCCCTGTACTATTTATTTATTTATTTATTTATTTATTTATTTATTTATTTAATCATTTATTTGAGAGAATGAGAGAGAGAGAAAGAAACAGAGGAAGGGCCGAGGGAGAGGGAGAGAGAGTCTTAAGCAGGCTCTACACCCAGTGTGGAGCCCACACGAGGTTCGATCTCACAACCCTGAGATCCTGACCTGAGCCAAAATCAAGAGTCGAACGCATAACTGACTGAGCCACACAGGTGTCTCTATCTATGTGCTTTTTAAAAATTGTGGTAAGAAAATATGAGAGCTATATCTTCAACAAAATTCTAAGTGTACAATACGGCATTGTTGTCTAAGTGTACAATACGACGTTGTACAGCAGATCTCTAGAACTTATTCATCTTTCACAATTGAAAATTTATACACATTGATTAGCAACTCCCATTTCCCCTTCTCCCAGCCCCTGGCACCCATCATTCTAGTCTTTGTTTCTATGAGTTCCATTATGTTAGATTCTTCACAGAAGTGGAATCATGCAACATTCGTCCTTTTGTGACTAACTTATTGAACTTAGCATAATTCCTTAAGTTCATCCATTTTGTCACATATTACGGGATTTCCCTCTTTTTTAAGGCTGAATAATATTCCGTTGTACTTATATACCATATTTTTTTTATTCAAGTTGTTTCTTTTTTCTGTTGTATGGGTAGGCCACATTTGGCATCATCAGTAAATGAACGTTTGGGTTGTATGTACTTTTTGGCTATTATGAATAATGCCACTATGTCTCGGGAGTTTTAAGAGGGGGAAAATCTCACGGGTTCTGATGTAAGCATTCTTAAAAGGGGGTATGGGAGGGGAGGAGCCATGGGAATTTCCTTAGACCTCTCTGCCCCATGCTCTCACTTGAACAATGGATTTGCCTTCTTTCTCCTTTGGCTTGTTTCTTTCTTTGTTTCTTTCTTCTTCTTCTTCTTTTTTTTAGAGAGAGAGCTTTAGAGAAGGAGAGAACACGAGGTGGGGGTAGGGGCTGAGAGAGAGGGGGAAAGGGAGAATCTTAAGCAGGCTCCACGCCCATCGAGGAGCCTCATGTGGGGCTCAATCTCACAACCCTGAGATCATGACCTGAGCCGAAATCAAGAATCAGACACTTAACCAACTGACCCACCCAGGTGCCCCTCTCCTTTGCTTTCTGTTCCAGCAAATCTTTGTTATCAGTGAGCTATTTGTCAGTGCCTCGCAAGGCACTGCTCTGCAGAGCCCTCTATGTCTTCTAGTCAAGAAGAACAGGAATGATGAGCCACCATTTTTTGTTATTGGTGAGACACCGGCTTGGGCAGAAAGGGTTCTACCTTCTACAAGAATTTGCTGCTTTTCTTCTTCCATGCTGCTTCCCTCTGTCCCAAATAAGCTTCTCCTCAAACTGAGTAGGAGTCACAGGAATATTTAGGATTTCATGTACTCACCTTCTTCTTCCCTCTCACTTCCCACTGTTCTAGAATGGAAAGTTAGGAGCTCATCCAAATGACATAATTTACTGGTCTCTTTCTTGCCCTGACTGCCACTGTTCGAGCATTATTATATGAAGTTGGCCTTCTCTCTGAGCATTGCTTTTTTCCTTCTGTTTGTAACCTATTTTTGCTCATTTTATTAGTTTTAAGGGGAGGGACATTTTGTGATTTGGCTTTGTTTTTCAGAAAGTCTTCAGGTGATTCTCCAAAAACTGTTACAAACTATTTCCTTAATTGCTATTTAATAGTCCATGGAGTGAATGGAACATGATTTATTCCAGATTTCCCTTATTTTTGGACATTAAGTTTGTTTCCCTTTTTGGTTATTATAAATAATGGTTGGAGGAACAATTTTTGCATAAATCTTTTTGTTTTGAGGTCATTTTCTTAGGTTAAACTGCCAGATGTGTAATTATCTGAGCAAAGAATAAGTTGGTTTTTACGGTCCTTGAAACATCTATGCCAAATTTTGTCCCCAAAAGATTGTTCTCACTTGCACTTCCAGGGTTAAGTGCCTCTCTGATTGAATTTTTGCTCTTATTTAAACAAAACAACAAAACACATTCTTCTTGTTAGAATTTATAGCACTACAAGTTAGAAAAAGCATAAAATTAATTGCAATTGCCTTAAAAGGCATAAAGGTGTGACAATGCTATTGTTATTTTGTTTTGCGTATCTGTGTACTTTTTAATGACTACTGTGTATATTTCAATGGAAAAAACTAGAAAAATGCATGTTGGATCAGCGTGATCTTGCAAGTTTCAGTATACTTAAGTAGATTTTTCAGAATCTTTTCAGCTGTGTCACTTTTTGTTCTCAACAGTTTTATCGAGGTAGACATACATACTGAAACATATAGCATACTGCATTTCTTAAAGTGCACAATTTGATGAATTTGACATATGTATATGTCCATGAAATCATCAGCACAAACAAGATAAAGAATATTTCCATCATTTCCAAGTTTCTTCTTGGTCTTTGTATTCTTTCCAGATCTTTCCAGCACTCCCATCCCCCATCTGCTTTTTTGTCACTGAAGATTAGTTTGAATTTTGTAGAGTTTTAAAATTAAATAATAAATTCCATGCTCTTTTTTTTGGTCTGGTTCTTTCAATCAGTGTAACTATTTTGAGAGTCATCTATATTGTTGTGTTTCCAGTTTGAGGCCATTACCAAAGAGTTGCTATGAACTTTTGTATAGAAGACTTTGCATGGACTTAGGTTTTTTCTTCTTTGGGGTAAATACCTAGCAGTGAAAAGTGTGGGTCATATGGTAGGTATATGCTTATCTTTTAAAGAAATTGCCAAATTGTTATCCCAAGTGTCTATACCATGTCACATCCTACCAGCAGGGTATGAGAGCTCCATTTCTTCCACATCATCACCAACACTTAGTATGGTCAGTTTGAGTTCAGACATTCTGATTCTAATGGGTATGTAGTGGCATCCCCCTGTGGTTTTAACTTGCATTTCCCACTAGGCTACTTTTGTGCTCTAAGGATGTACAGTGATATAGTGGAATTGTTGTGTCCCTTTATATGGTTTTGTGATGCTGGATAAATTATTTAATCTCTCTGTGCCTTGGCTAACTCATCTAAAAAAATAAGGATGAAAACTGTACTATATACTTCAATAAGGTTGTTATTAAAATTCATGGACATGAATATAAAATGCTTTGTAAACTATGTAATAGATATTATCATGATGATGGTTAAATTGCTGCATGATTTTAGGCAAATCACTTCAACTTATTTGAGGATTACTTTCCAGTTCTGTAAATTGAGGCTAAATAAGGGGACCTCTAAGTTTCCTTCAAGTACAAAAATGTTCTTGTGTAAAATATATACTGATGTTCCAATACCACATATATATAACACGTTTCTGGAAAAGTACTGCTTAATGTGGAAAAAATGATAGCTAAACATTAAAAAGCCATGCATACTTTATAATTTCTTATTATCTTAGCTATGCCAAATTTTAAAATTTTAGCACAGATTTCTTTTTTTTTTTTTTTAAAGATTTTATTTGTTTGACAGAGAGATACAGCTAGAGAGGGAACACAAACAGGGGGAGTGGGAGAGGGAGAAGCAGGCTCCCCGCCAAGCAGGGACCCAGACACGGGGGTTGATCCCGGGGCCCCAGGATCATGACCTGAGCCGAAGGCAAATGCTTAACAACTGAGCCACCCAGGCGCCCCTTAGCACAGATTTCTATTTTACTGTGTCTTATGTGGAGGTAGTTACTAATAAGTCCTTCCTTTGTTTCTGTAATTGTTCTGATCCAGAGAGAAAGAAATTTTAGCATTTATACACAAGTTCATCCTCTGTATTCTATCTTCAAAATAATGTGATCATTTCACTAAATATCATGCAGTCAGTTAAGGCATTTTTGTAAAGTTTAAAAAACTGTCTGCTTATTCAGATCAAGAGCCAGGCCAAATTTTGGGAGATAAAAGGTCTAAGAACCACTTCTATTTGAATTTGTATATAAATGAAATAATTTAAAGGAACACCTAATTGGAATTGAGAAAATCAAGGGAACTGTGGTATGGAGCTGTTGGAAGATTCCAGGCTCCTTATTTTAATAATGTTTTGCCAAACATCTGTTTTATTGCTTAAAATCAGGTAAACAAATAATAAGAAATTTGATAGGATAGAATCTCAAAGTTGATTTTCAAATTATTAAGAGATTTAAGGATATGGCTTGTCGTACCTAATTAACGTATTTCTTAGTAGTTGACTCAAACATATTTATTCCCTGATAATTTCAGTGACTTCATCGATATATTTTGATGCAGTTTAACTGCTTGGTTTGAAATATACTCACAGTGACATGTTTTTTTCTTCAACTTTTCTTAAATACATTATAATTTGTCCATATTCCATAGAGTTTAATGGCCATCTCTTAGATTGGAGAGAAACAGTAGTGAGCGGGAGCCAATTCCTTCCTTCATATTCTCCGGTATATACCAGATTGAACGCTGACAAAGTTACACCACTGGTCTCCCCTTTCTGCTTAAAAATTCTGTTTTTCCAATATTTTATTTAATTATCTCACCATCCTTCTTTAGTTCCAGTACTCCATTTCAGGGCTTGATATCATTGGATTTGTATTTCCAACGGTTGTAGAATTACAATGATGGCTCTAGTTCTTTCTCCCTGCCTATATTCACACCCTTGGCCATCTCATTGCAAGTGAGCGGAGTGACTGCCCATCCCTCAACACTGGGCTCAGCCAGCTGACTCGCTTTGGCTAATGGGATGTTAGCTGAGCTGACACAAGCAAAGTCTTGAAAAGGGCGTCTGTGGCTTGCTCTCTGACACCCAGGACATCACCATGAGAATATCTTTGGGCTAGCCTGCTGGAGGATCTGAGAAATGTGGGCAGAGCCAGAGTCACCCTGGTCATGTCCAGTCATCTGGATCAGGCAATGGCCAGCTGACCCCCAGTTGTGTGAACTGGTCCAGCGAAGATCAGCAGAACTGCTAAGCCAATCCTCAAGTCACCCCCAGACGCGTGAGCAATGAACACAACATTCTCTGCCAGCAACGGTCTGTGATTATTTGTTGTGCAGGTTATTGTCACAATAGATAAGGACACATTAACCAAGTCTTATTTCTAAGCAACTTTCCTTCATATACATAATATTTTTTTAAAGATTTTATTTATTTATTTGACAGAGAGAGAGACAGCGAGAGAGGGAACATAAGCAGGGGAAGTGGGAGAGGGAGAAGAAGGCTTCCCGAGGAGCAGGGAGCCCGATGCGGAGCTCGATCCCAGGACCCTGGGATCATGACCTGAGCCTAAGGCAGACGCTTAATGACTGAGCCACCCAGGCGCCCCACATAACATTTTTTTTTTTTTAAACTAAACAGACTATAAAGGTAGAATGGTCTAGAACAAAAAGGTATGGCCATCATTTGGTCAAATTTTGCAAATATGCCAGGAATTTCCTGTGCTGTTGATAGAGAATGAGAAAAAGTTTTATACCCACATTGTTTGACAAGATGGACTGATTTAATACCACTGGAACTTTTATTAGGATAAAAAGGTTAAAAGCCAGAGACAGGGTCTGATGCTTTTCTGACTTAAATAAATTCAGGTAGGTGTCTTAAAAGTGGAGTTTCACTGTTTGAAATGCAGTTAGATGGTACAGTTACAAGGCAGAGGTTCTCAACCTTGGCTGCCAATCAGAAGCACGGGGAGCGGGGGGGAGTTCCAAAAATACCCATGCCCAGGCCCATCCCAGACCAACTACATTGCCATTTCTGGGAACAAGGCCCAGGTTTATACGTTGTTTAACAGCTCTCTGGATTTTCTAATGTGCAGCCCAGGCCAGCAGATGTTACCCTAAGAGGAATGATTGCATTATATAGGAGATAATGCTAAACATTTCAGTCTGACCTCAGAAGTAGACTCCTTACAAAAAAAGGTAGTGTTCGGTCAATTCTATGGTGATGAGGTGCAGAGCAGAATGGTTGTAAGACATGAAACATATGGACACTGACTGGAAGGCCTGCCTTTTCTTCCAGCATAGGTGGGAGCTCACTATCTTATGACTATTGTCGGCATGTGGGTTTTTTAAAAAAGTTTTTATTTAAATTCGAGTTAGTTAACATACAGTGTAATACTAGTTTCAGGTGTAGAATATAGTGATTTAACAACTCCACACATCATCCGGTGCTCATCACGACAAGTGCCCTCCTTGATGCCCATCACCTGTTTCACCCATTCCCCCCACCCACCTCCTCTTTGGTCACCATCAGTGTGTTCTCTGTAGTGAAGAGTCTGTTTCTTGCTTGGCCTTTCTCTCTCTTTTTTCTCCACATAGGAGTGAAATCAATATGGCTTATGTCTTTCTCTGATTGACTTATTTCACTTAACATAATACTCTGTAGCTCCACCCACATCACGACAAATGGCAAGATTTCATTCTTTTTTTATGGCTGAGTAACATTTCATTGTATGTGTATATCTGCCCATTTGTTAATTGGATTATTCATTTTGGGGGTGTTCAGTTTTATAACTTTTTTATATATTTTGGATACTAACCCTTTGTCAGATATGTCATTTGCAAATATCTTCTCCCATTCTGTAGGTTGTCTTTTAGTTTGGTTGATTGCTTCCTTCACTGTGCAGAAGCTTTTTATTTTGATGAAGTCCCAGTAGTTTATTTTTGCTTTTGTTTCTCTTGCCTCAGGAGACACATCTAGAAAGAAGTTGCTATGGCCAATGTCAAAGATGTTACTGCCTGTGTTCTCCTCTAGGATTTTGATGATTTCCTATCTCACGTTTAGGTCTTTAATCCATTTTGAATTTATTTTTGTGTATGGTGTAAGAAAGTGGTCCAGTTCATTCTTCTGCATGTTGCTGTCCAGTTTTCCCAACACCATCTGTTGAAGAGACTTTTTCCCATTGGATATTTTTTTCCTGCTTTGTCAAGGATTAACTGACCATACAGTTGTGGGTTCATTTCTGGGTTTCTCTTCTGTTCCGTTGATCTAGGTGCCTGTTTTTGTGCCAGTACCACACTGTTTTGATCACTACGGCTTTGTAATATAACTTGAAGTCCAGAGTTGTCATGCCTCCAGGTTTGCTTTTCTTTTTCAAGATTTTTTTTGGCTATTCAAGGGTCCTTTAGGGTCCCACACACATTTTAGGATTGTTTATTTTAGCTCTATGAAAAATGCTGTTGGTATTTGATAGGGATTACGTTAAATGTGGAATGTCTTTCCATTTCTTTGCATCATCTTGAATTTTTTTCGTCAGTGTTTTATAGTTTTCAGAGTAAAGATCTTTCTTTCACCTCTTTGGTTAGGTTTATTCCTAGGTATCTTATGGTTTTTGGTGCAATTGTAAATGGGATTGATTCCTTACTGTCTTTTTCTGCTGTCAGCATGTGTTTTGATTGAACAATTTCTACCTGTCTTGTTCAGTGGAACACACAGCTCAACAATATCTTAACTTTCCAAAGCTTTTCATTAACAATTCCTCCTTGAACCCCTCAGTCTGCTTCCCCCAAGAATGTACTAACCAGAGCTGAAACAAAGAAAAGTATAGTGCCTTTAGAAATCAAGAACTGCAACAAAGATTGTGGGTGTGGAAAATGGCAATTATGATTTCCGCTTCCCTAGCAGGTTGAGCTGCTGTTTGAATACTTCTAATGGTAGTATTGCTTGTTAGGATAAGAATTCTAGCTCTAAATTCAGATAGGCCTGGATTCAAAATCTGGTTTTGTCACTTACTAATTTTAGTTTCATCATTTTAAGGATGGGGAAAGTAATGGTCAGTTGCTCAAGAGGTTGTTGGGTATATTAAATAACATGATGTGGAAAAGTGTCCCTTACAGTTCTTGGCACATGGTAGTATTCAATAAATGTTACCTATAATAATAATAGTTGTTTTAATTACTATTATAAGGCAATTGATTCTATTTTATACTGTTGGGCAGCTCTGTACAATATTTAAGTCACTATATATTTTCTCAGGACTTCCAATGACTACAGTCATATTCTGAAGTACTGGGGGTTAGGACTTCAACCTATGAATTTGGCGCAGGGGCACAATTAAATTCATAACAAAAAGCTCCAGAATCTTCTCCCAGAATTTGAATCCAGAGCACAGTGACCAAGGCCAGAACATGGCATGAGCTGGTTCACTATGGCAGGGTGTCTTGGAGGGTCTTTCCCTTAGTACCCAGGGCTGCCCTGACTTGACTTCTGTCCTTCATGTGACCCAGTCCTTTGCTTTCTCTTCTTTTCTATGAGCAACCCCTGTTTCATTGTGATACATTCCTTTCTTTTCCCTTTAAGCTAGCCAGAGTCATTTCTATTGTTTGCAATAAAAAAAAAAACCGTCTAACTGACACATACCCCTAAGTCTGTTTCCCAAATGTGGACTCTAGACAACTTGTGCTGAAAGCCGGCATCATCTCTTGGAAGTCTTTGCTACCAGAACCAACAAATTCCCAATTTCAGTTGGACTGAAAGAAAACTCCCTAATTGTGTATGTGTGCCTGCAGATATTTTGCTTTACAAGTGAATTAAATTACTTATGTGCTTAATAGTAATCTGTTCAAAGAATATGTGCTGTAAAAGGATTAGGAGAAAGTGTTCATTTTTTTGGAAAAAATTCTGTTTATCACTGAAAACCCTTAATTTTTTTTAGTTTAGTTAACAATTGTGAAAGTTCCCATGAGGAAGACCAGGAAAAAAGTTGGGTTATGGAAAAGTTGGGTTAAGCTGATAGAGCATAAGTTCTGTGTGCAAGAAACGTGTTGCTTGGGAATAAAAGGTTTCAACTGAAAGTCAAACCCATTATGCTTGATTCACAGGGTAGTGACTCTGACAGAGACTACTATTTACATTCAGTGTCCACCCCCCTCTACTCATTTTATGGTATTAGACTATTTTAGCTGGACACGTGGCCACCCAGAATAAAGGGAACATTTCCCAGCCTCTCTTGTGGCCAGGGGTGACCATGACTATACACTACTGGATGGGACACATGTACAGTGATATGGGCAGCTTTTAAGGTTTGTACCCTGCCCATCCCTTTCATTCCTTGCCATGGATAATTATGGATCTAGTGGGCTCTCTTAGATGATGCAGACAGGGGCAACACCCCAGAACAGCACTATGCCAAGAGAGAAGGAACATGGCCATCTGCTGACTTTATGGGACAGACCCTTGGGATCAGCGTGGATACCAAGGGTATCCTTGTGAGATGGAGAAAAATAAACTTCTCTCTTGTTTTAGACTCTGTATTTTGGTTTAAGTTGCAGCAATATCTATGTCCCATCTGACATAGTGGCCATGAAAATGTTTTCTATTCTTGATTGAGTATGGGGGTAATAGTGGAAAATGGGAATATAACCAAATTAGAACTGTTGGTAATGAGTTGTGTTCAATGTGTATTCGATATCATACATGTATTCAGTGAACATGTATGATCATGTATGATACTCAGTTTTATCACATGTTGAAAGTGAGAGGAAGGCCCTCAACTTCAGTAAAAAATGTTATATATTTCAATTTCTCTTAAAAAATGCCAGTAAAGACCATTTCCATGATTTCAAGAGGTTTGCCAAGTAGCTTGTATTGCAGTCAAGTGGATTTTGTTAATGGCCTGATCCTATCACTTGAGAGCCAAAAACAACTTAATTTTTTAATGGTGAAGAGAAGAAAAGAGAATTTCTTAAGAAAATCAAACTCTGGTGCGAACAGCTCTATCACGGTGTATATAACTCCTTTCAAACATCAAATACTCAATTTTCTTCTGTCTTCAGAGGAAAAAAAAATAATGACATCATATTGGGCGCATTATAAAACCACATACATATGCGGTAACAGAAGTGGGAATGCTTTCCAGAGTCAAATGGAACCGAAGAATGGAAACCATTTGCCCCTAACTTCCAACTCGAAGCATACAACAGTCCAGCTCTTGAGTGTGGTGTGTTCCTTGATTTAGTCTTTGACAGAATGCTGAAAGTTGTCCTCAGTTGGAAGTTTCTCCATAATTTCAATCCAAATATCCAGAGCCATTTGTCAGAGCCATAAAACATTTTCTGCCAGTTCTGATGACCTATAATTGTGAGTTAAAAATTTCTTATCTAGCAAAATAAAGAATGAAAAATAAAACCATTTGAATTTGGAATGTAATCTAACACTTGAGCTATCCATTTTTGAGGTTGATGTAGATTTTTGGTGAAAAGATGGCAAATGTTAAAATCTTTCCAACAATTATATATTTTCTCTTTAATACTCTCATGAATGCTTTTTAAAAAAAATTACCTAAAATGGATGGCCCCTCTGTCCATCCAGTGTCTAATAAGAGGATCTCGTGTTCCAAAAGTTAAAGAAAAACTACTTCTTTCCTCCAGAGTTTACATTTCCAGGTTCTTTAGGGTTAAGATTCTTAACTGGGGTCCGTGAGTGAATATATAAGTCTGTGAGTTCACTCGCTGAAATGAAGGTCAAAATTTTGAGGATGCAGATCCATAGTTTTCATTAGATGCACACAAGCATCCACAACCCCAAAATAGATTAAGAGTCTACAAGGTATTGGATAATAGATACTAAATAAGAGTTTAATATAACCTGGCTCTATACCATTAAGCGATTAAAACAGCTTAATCCTTTTGGAATGACAAAAGCAGAAAGAACATCTATTGCAACAGCCCACGGTTTTCAAAACGTTGTTATTTTTCCTCAGTTGTACAAAGTCTTGCTTGCTCTCTGTGATACTGAAGCCAGAGCCTTGCTTGCAGCAGCTGCTTAATGGAGAGTAAAACTCAAGATTGGAATAAGAGTTTGATGTTTACTGCATCAGTTTCGAAGTCCAGCTGTAAATATACTATAGTTGAGAAACGGAGCAATATAATCTTTTCAAGCTTGAAAAAACAGTCATGCAGAGCCAAAGACTTTGAACTGTTTGCTTGTTTAAGAAGAAATCTATTTCAAGATTTGATTACCACTAACTCAGACAACTTTTTCATCACTAAGTCCTTTCAATTCCATATCATGTGTTTCAAATTTTGTCTGCATAACTTATTTTTGTTCTACTTCTCTGTCAAAAACAATGTGGAAATCCCAGGTTATATAATTGAGGACTTGGAGAGGCAATATACATCTAGCCAACCAAAATAAAATGAAAGCTATTATCATGAAACATGCTTAAGGAAGTCTATCCTTTGTTCGGGTAAGAGTGCCAACATTGGTGATCTTAGAATGAAGTCAAAGGAGACTAAAATGGGTTTTCCTTAATAAAACTGTGTACAAAATCACTCTTTATCATACAGATGATCCGTAAAAGTATTTGTGCATTTTTAGATACCCATGAAAACAAATCAGTTTTAAGTAAAATTATAATGTATTATTTTTATAATATACCTGGAAGCTGAAATCATTCTATTCATCTTCCTTATTTGGGTTTATTATCATACCCATTTGACAAGTCAAGTGAAAGCCACTCTGCATACCCTCTCTGTATATAGAGCACACACCAAAGTGCTAATTTCTTTCTTCCTCCTTCCTGGAATCAGGTTGATCATGCAATTCATTTGAGTTACTGTTAGAAGGGAAATGTTGCATGGCTTTGAACTAATGTCTCTCCTGTCTCTAGAGTTTTAAATTCACAATCCGGTGTTCTAGGAAGAGGAGGTTATCAATGTGCAGAGTTCTGAAGAGTCCCACAGAGAGATAAGGCAATTTAGATTTCTTTGTGGAGGGCACAAGAGAGGAGTAGGAGACTCTTGATAGCCACCGGATAGAATAAGGAAAACATTCCTCTGTGGGGTGGCAGTGTAGAAAGGCTGACCATTACTGGACTGGCTATTGTATAAAATTGCCGCAAAAATGCTTAATAAAGAGAAAATGAACAGCATATGGACTCTGGTTGAGACTTCATGAAAACACTCAGGGAAAGAAAGAACAAAGGGCAAGCTTTCCAATGTATATGGAAGAAGTAAGATGTTTTTCTAAATTTTTCTATCACTGTCAGCGTTTTGGATGGAAATATGCTGTAGGAAAAAGATTAGCTCCAGTTTGCTCAGAAAGAATTTTCCCTGCAAATAATCCTGTGTGTTTTTAATATGTCGGGTTACATTGCCAATCAGCTCTATTTGGTAATTTTCAATATGATTTCTTTTTAACCCATGAATTATTTAGAAGTGGGTTTTTAAATTTCTGAATTTATCGATGTCTTGGCTCTCTTTAGCCATTGATTGCATTTGTAATTTTATTGCATTGTTTTTTGTTGAGTTGTGTTTTGTGGTCAAGTGTTGATCCATTTTTTAAAATGTTCAATGTGTGCTTGGAATTTATATGATTATACCATATTTATTTGTAGGACTACATACATATACAGTGTATATATCCAGATATGTATCAGTTATGTCAAGCTTAATAATTCTATTGTTTAGATTTTCTGAATTTCTACTTAATTTTTATCTACTCAATCTGTCTCTGAAAAAGGTATGTTAACCCTTTTCCATTATGATCTATATGATTTTCCACTATGATCCACTCACCTCATTGCCTGCCACCCCTTGTTTTTCTGCTTATTTTTTGCTGCATATATTTTGAGGTTATGTTTTCAGGTGAATACAGAATAAGAATAATTATGTCTTCCTAGTAAATTTATCACTGAGTAGCTCTTGAACCTTAAAAATGCCATTTTGTGCTTAAATCTGTTCAGTATATAAAAGCTTCTCTTTGGTTAATATTTATCTGGTGTGGTGTTCATCACTGGTTGCTCAACCGCATCTCTTTACCCCTCTTCCAATAGAACCAAAACCTCAGTTTTGTTCCAGTAACCACCTCTTTCTCACACAGCTAAGTGTCTCAGGTGAAGGTATGATTGGCTTGAGGGTGAGTCCATTGTGTTTTCCAGTTGATTGATTATTGGGCATGAGATCCAGTGTTGGCTAAAATGAAGTGTGTGGGTAGGCAGGGAGTGTCCTTCTTCTGAGCAAGAGCCATGGTCTCTTATTTCCACCTGGATATTGCTGTTTCTGGTATGACACCCAGAATTGCTGCAACCATCTAGTTACAAGCCTATAAACCAACACAGGGATGTCAGAACAGAAGGATGGAAAGGACCTGGGTCCTCCATACAGCCATTTGCCTAATTTCTTTTGCATATCCTTTTAATTTTTTTTCAAGATTTTATTTATTTATTTATTTGACAGAGAGAGAGAGAGAGAGAGAGTGCACAAGCAGGGGGAGTGGGAGAGGGAGAAGCAGGCTCCCCGCTGAGCAGAGAGCCCGATGTGGGGCTCTATCCCAGGACTCTGGGATCATGACCTGAGCTGAAGGCAGATGCTTAACCGACTGAGCCACCCAGGTGCCCTTAATCCTTTTAATTTTTATGTGTAACTTTCCTTCTAGTGCCTTATATAACCTGAATAAAGTTGAGTTGCTTCAGACCTGAACACAGATTTTTTCTTAACCTCTTAAGAGGTACATTCATCCATATACATTCATTTAATAATATGTTTGCACATGTTGTGATGAGCATGGGTATTATACGCAACTAATGAATCATTGAACACTACATCAAAAACTAAGGATGTACTATATGTTGACTAACTGAACATAATAAAAAAAAGTATATTTGCTCGTCATCTTATTTTGCTGTTTTCAGCTTTGCAATTTCTTTTGCTTTTTAATCTTTTGTCATATGTATTAGGTTCTATTTACATTTTTCTTGATAATTTTTGAAAATTATAATCGTTTTTTCATTCTGCAGGCAGAGGTCTTTAAAAATAAGAAAAATTCTCGATGTTCAATGCCAGTTTTGTAAAAGCAAAAATTGGTACAAATTAAATGGTAGCAAGAATGAAATAAATCATTATGTATAATGAGATGTTTATAAGTAATTGAAGTGGTACTATTGATATTCACCTGGAAAAAAATTTTAAAGACATAGTGATAAAAACAGTTTATAAAACTCTGTTACAGCTGACCTTCTGTGACTTCCTGTAGTTTCTTCCCATTTCCTTTATATTTAGCAGAAATTCTATTACGTTCCTGGTATATAAATGCCACTTTTCCTAGTTTCCACAACTAGCTCAGACTTTCTCCTATTTTTATATTCCTTTGGTCCTGTCATTTGCCTGAGTGGTGGTGTAAGAATTAGGGCTTCTACATTTACTGTAAGTCTTTTTTTTTTTTTTAGTGTTGTGTTTCATTCATTCATTCCTTCAATAAATATTAGTGACTACCTACTAAGTGCCAGGTTTTTAAGTCTAATTGTAAGGTTAAATATTTAAGCTTAACTGTGAGATTATATAATCCATAAACTAAAAATAAAAGAGGCTGGAAGATAGAAGGTGTTAGAAAATAAAAACCCTATAGGGTAGCTTTGACCATGAATGACTAGGAGAGAGAATCTCTCATTCATGTATTTGCAGTGTTCCAACTAAGTAGGGTAGAAGAAGAGAGTTCAAGGAAAGTAAAAGGTTAGTAAATCTGAAGTTACTTATTTTTTTTAGAGATTTCTTTATTTGAGAGAGAAAGAGAGAGAGAGACAAACAATAGTGAGTGGAGGGAGGAGCACTGGGGGAGAATCCCAAGCAGACTCCCTGCTGAGCCCAGAGGCCCAATGCAGGGCTCAGTCTCATGACCCATGAGGTCATGACCTGAGCTGAAATCACCAGTCCAATGCTTGACTGACTGAGCCACCCAGGTGCCCCAGTCTGAAGTTATTTTTAAGGTGTGACTCTTACTCTATAACTTACCAGGAAAATCAATGTGTGTCAGTACCTCAGAAAACCAATAGCCTTATTTGTTATCTATGCCTCAGTTTCCTCTGTAAAATGGGCTAAGAAAATAATATTGACCCTTCTAGGTCTAGACTAAGGACTGAGTAAACACAGGTAAAATGAGGTAATAATGACGTTACTATAGTATATTATAATGATATTATATATTACTATATGATATTAATAAATTATATAATGATATTATATTAATATGTCAGGCACTGTTGCACTTACTTTTCATATGTTAGCTCCTTTAATCCTCATGTTACCCTATGACGTCAGTGTGATCATTCTTATTTTGCAGAGGAGCTTTAGAGGCTTACTCTAAACATTTTCCCTAAGAAATACATTTTTTTCCCCAGAAATTTCAAAGATATCAAGACTAGTAATTATAGGAAAAAAACTGAAATTATGCTTTTTTACAGAGCCAAAATTACTGTTAATATAAGAAAAAATGTATCACACACAGTTATTCTCACCAATTACATTTCACTGAAATGAAAATAGAATTTATTGAGATGATAACTGCATACGCGACAGCTATTTGCATTGAAATGTTTTCAGCTTTATTTTGAACTCACCTGGAAGCACAGGAACCCTGCCAAAGATCCATTGTGAGAGGGGGGATTCACACGCCGACATGTTTAGTGTTAGTAGAAGGCTGTGTAGCCCCTCTTATGCTTTCTAATACACAGAACTGTTGCTCTTGTTTAAGGCAGAAATGGGAAAGGTCCAGGCTAAGGTTTAGCCCCTGAGAATGTTCTCTAACCTGCCATGGTTGTTCTGTGATAACCTTGTTTCTTACTGTTTGTCTACTTATTCACCCAAACCAGAACAGACCAGTAAAGGACAATCTATTCCAGCTACCCTCCCGTCACCTGCACTACCCGAGACAGGCATTTTACTGGTTCCTTCCACTGCACACTTCCCCACTGAGTACCAGCTACGTGGGGTAAGTGTGATGGAGTCATCATTGGACCCACGGAAATCAGCATACCTCCATCCCCTTACATAGTTCCTCAGGGATGGATACAGTTAGGTCTAAGGCAATCTATGTTGTCATTACATGAGTCAGTTCAATCAGCGGGAAGCCCAGACAGTTTACTCAGTGGCTTGAAGAAGTGAAACTCTTCTGAATGGAGTGGTGTGAGGATACGACCTTTGGAATTGCTGCAGCCATTTTGCAGCCATGAGGGAACCCAGCTGACAGTAAAGCCAACATACAGTCGAGGGACAGCCAACATAATTTCAGACAATAAAATTCAAACCCTAATGAAAGTTTATGTGAAGATCACTCTACCTTTGGACTTTTGGTTACATGGCCCAATAAATTCCCTTTATTTTAAATGCCATTTTGAGTTAGGGTTTCTGCTCTGTAACTAAATGCATCTTAGTCGGTGCTGTCTGTGGTGCCAGGCAACAGGCTTGCAGAGAAATGTATGAAATCCAGGACTGGTTATTTAGCCACATGGTAACATAGTCAATAGTAACTTGGTTTTTATTATTGCAGTGATTAACTGCTTCCTGATGTCTTTTGTGTCTACCCTACATTGTATTATCTTTCTCACTTTTGATGTGGTCCCCTACACATTTGTGCTCCTTCTTTTTGTTCATCCTTGGTGATCTGGCTGGACATCTTTCCTTGGTTCTCTAAATTGCCTTTCAGAACTTTGCACAGTTCTGCTTCGCCAACTTGGCAGGCTCCTCCCTGTACTGCACTTCCCATATAGTTTGTTCACCTGCCAAAATTGTTTGTTTAAAGAGCATCCAGCTCTTCTGGACTCCTTTCTTCCCATCAGGTCTTTTTTTTTTTCTTCCTCATCAGTGCCCTACACTTGTTGAAATTTGCTTTCCCAGAGCTGATTATTTTTCCCTCATCAGCTTCTTTCCTTTTCCTTAGGAAAGGAATTTTTTTTTTATTACTTTCACAGAAGTTTCAATTCTCTTTTAGGTCTTTATTAACTTTGCCATTATTGAAAATTGAATTAAAAAGGATTTTTGCCTTATGATGCATTTTTTTAACAAGTAATTACCTCCAGTGTATTTTAAATCTATTTCACAGTTTATGGTGGTTGACCCATTTTCCACAGCAAATATCAGGGAAGTTAGAAACCTGTCTGATCACCACATTGGGATATTAGGATTCCTGTCCTCGTATAATTCTGTGAGGGGTAAAATAAAGCAGATGTAAATATGTGTTTATATTGTTTGCTTATCTTAAAATCACTCTACTAACACATTTTGAAAATTAAAAATTAAATTATTATCATAATCCCAGGAGCCAAAGCAATGACTTTTATTTTTTTTTACACATCTTCCCCCCTGGCCCCCTATATCCACCCATACACATACACTCACACACTGACATTATTTCCATGTGCTCTTGGGGGGGAAGAAACCCGAGCTGTTTAAGAGGTGGCTGCAAAACTCTTCTGAGGGGAGAGAAATGTCTTTTTAGTAAAAACAGTTTAAGGGTCATTTTGATTGTGGAAAGATAGTCCTTAGGATTTGTCCTGGATGGATTCAGAGTGAGGCAAAGAGAATTAAATGGCTCTATATAAGAGAAATAAGAAATTGTAAATTTTCTGCTAAAATACCTATAATCATTCCCTACCCCATCCCTGGCCTGCCATATGCATTCCTTTTTGCAACGTGACTTTGTCGCTCACTCTATCAAGTGGAGACCCGTGACTTGCTTTGAATGCAGCAGAGGGGATGGTGTACTAGTTGTTCCTACGGTTCAAGAAGCCTTGTATACATGTGCTTGTGCTCTCTTAGTACCCAGCCCAACCTCCATGTGAACAAACACTGGCTAGCTTACTAGAGGATGAGAGACTGCATGGCAGATTCAGGTCAGCCCATTTGTCCCAGCCGAGGCCCTAGACATAAGAGAGCCCAGCTACTAAAAACAAAGCTAACCTCCCTCGGACAGTAGAGGCATGAGGGTGCCCAGCTGAGTCTTGTCCAAATTGCTGACCAGCAGAATCACTAGCTAAATAAATGGTTGTTCAGAATGGTTTGTTAAACAACAAAAGCTAATCAATACAAAAATATTTAAATCTCTGAGGATAGTGTCATGGGAGGAGGTGCTGGGAATAGGGAGAGACTATGGGAAAGGAAAATCGGTGATGAGGAAGAAAGAGCCCAACAGGGCAGGCGACATCAGTGAGAGATTGGCTGTGAGAATGGCTGGGAAGCAGGGCTGGGGTTGGTATTACAGAGTAAGCTTTCTTTAGTCCTGCCCTAGTCCCAGAATCTTCCGCAAATGACTCCTACTCATGTTTGCCTTGGATGAGTGGTATTTTTCAGAATCAAAGAAAACAGGTTGTGTTTCATATCTGTGATCACAAGGGTATGAAGGGAGGAAGGAAAGGGTAGGAGCTGTCAGAAGTGAGACTGGGTGAACTGAACATCTACAGGAACCAAGCAATGACTAGAATCATGCAATAACACGGAAAGATATGTCGTACCCAAGAATTCCTGGAAATATTGAAAGTGTTGAGGTTATTTTGCTCTATGTAGGATCAAGCCAATTTTATCTAATTAGTGCATAAGATCACCCCCACAAACCAGAGAACTTTCAGCCACCAGGAACCATCAGGTTATACATAGTTTCTGTCTACCATACATAATGTTGTGTCTCTTTTCATTTGTTTCAAGAGTGTAAGGTGGCTGCCAAAAACATTGTATGGCACGCCAGTTCAGCTCTGGCACTGGTAAGAAGTCATCTTCATTGCTTCACTGCTATTTTTTCTCTTAATACATCTGGAATCAAAAGAGAAATCTGCTCATTAACCACTGTAAAAAGCCAGGCAACAGCAAAGCAAGGGTGAAGTTAAAACTGAATTCCTGGATATATTTGAGGTAAAGGGAACAATGCAGACAAGATGCAGAAGAAGGACGGTCCAGCATATTTGGGGAAGAGAAACAGTTTAGTTTGGCTGATTATAGTGGGCAGTTGTTTGAAATACCATATGATGTGTTTTTCCTCCCTATTATTTCCAGAGTCGGGTTTTTTTTTTTTTTATTTGTTTGTTCGGTCAGTTGGTTGTTTTGAAAACCCTGCAGCCTTCTCTCCATTTAACGAAGAAGCCGAAGATAATTTTTTACAGGGAAAAGGAGCCTGAACACGATCCAGAACAAAGTCCTTGCTCAGCTTTGAGTTTCAAACTAGGTTTTTAAAATAAAGTCTGTAGATAAATAATAGTCTCAAAAAAATTAGACTTTCAAATACTCTGCATCCTAGAAAGTCAAAAGAGTGGTGGCTTTTTGCAGTGACTGGGATGTGGTCTGAAAGGGACTTCTGTGGTGCTGGTGATGCCCATTCATTGATCTGTGTGGTCTCGATCTTACATGGATGTGTTTGCTGTGAGAACATTCATTGAGCTATACACTTATATTTGTATAAATACATAACTGAATGAATAATCAAGAGAAAAAATAGACTTTCAAGCAGAAGGAGAATATTTTCTCAAACTTCTTGGAGCAGAGTTTTTATTTAAAGAACCAAAGTTTGGAGAGGTGGCCTCAGAGAAAGATGAAGAATACCATTAGAAAAAGTGCCCGCCCCGCAGAGGGGAATGAAACCCCTCTACTTTGGGAGGAGATGCCTGGGAATGCAAGGAAGAGAAAGGGAAGAAGTTGTCTACGAGCGCTTGGCCCACTTGGGATTTTGAGGGAAACAAAAAATATTAGAGATAGCCTGGGTGGGGGCAAGCCTCGGAGAAGTTCCAGTGTCAGCAAAACACTGAGGAAGATGCCCCGGTACATCTGGCTGGGAGGGGGACATCAGGGCAGCCTCCCAAGACCCCCTCCTAGCTCTATGGTGCTGGGAAAGTTGCCAGCACATCCCAGCCCTCCGGGAGGGCTCAGGAGTGTGGTGACCTGGATGCCAGAAGAGGCCAGGGGTTCTCAAGAGAAGCTGCTGAGATGGCGGCCTCTTGAGTAGGATCCATGGAGGACTCCAGGCATCAGCACAGTTGCCAGTACAACACCCCAAACCCCAGCCACACGTCAGCAGCCACCAACACAAGATGCCCAGCAACCATGACAGCCCCAACTCCTTGTAGGGTGACAGGGAAGCAGACTGGTGATGAGACAAACAGGGTAACATAATTTACCTGGAGGCTCCTTACCTGATGCCTCCCAGGAATCCCCCTGCCTGCAAGGTGCCAATGAAGGAAGGAGGTGAGAAAGGCAGGGAGTACTCAAGAAGGGGGCAAACTCTGAAAGATGGAGGAGCTATTCTAAATCAAGAAAGGCTGGACACTTTTAATTGGCAGAGTCAAGTTTTTCAACCATCAGTAGAAAGACATGTAAAAATCAAAGGAAGTTACATAAATTTTTGCACATCTGAGTCAACATATGTGATTTTTTTTTTTGGACCAAAGTACATATAGAATATATTTGAAAGAGAATAGTGGGAGAGAAGACTGGGGAGGTAGGTTGAGATTAGAACGCTAAAGTATTCTTTAAGGGAAGGGAAATCGAAAACGTTTATGTCAGTTTCCCTGATCTCTGAACAGAAGGGGCAGGACTACATCTGATGATCTAAGAATATTTATTTATTTTTTATTTATTTTTTTTAAAGATTTTATTTATTTATTTGAGAGAGAGAGAGAATGAGAGATAGAGAGCACGAGAGGGAAGAAGACTCCCCGCTGAGCAGGGAGCCCGATGCGGGACTCGATCCTGGGACTCCAGGATCATGACCTGAGCCGAAGGCAGTCGCTCAACCGACTGAGCCACCCAGGCGCCCTAAGAATATTTATTTAGAAGATTATTATTAAGAAGGTTTTCTCCTGGAGGACATTATGCTAAGTGAAATAAGCCAGTCACAGAAGGACAAATACTGAATGATTCCACTTCAATGAGGTTTTCCATGACTATTCTAAAACAGTCAAACTCATAGAAGCAGAAAAACCAATAGCAATTGCCAGCGGATAGAGCTGGGAGGGAATGGGGAGATGGTCAATGGGTATAAAGTTTCAGTTACACTACATGAATAAGATCTAGAAACTGCTGTACAACATGCCACCTATAGTTAACAATACTGTAATGCACAATTCAAATTTGTTAAGAGGGTAGGTCTCATGTTAAGTGTTCTTATCATACACACACACACACACACACACACGCACATGACACAAGGAAACTTTGTAAAGTGTTGGGATATTTATTACCTTGACTGTGGTGCTGGTATCATGAGTGTTTGCATATGTCCAAACTCATCAAATTGTACACATTAAATATGTGCATTTATTTGTATATTAATTAAAACTCAGTAGAGTTGTTTTTTTAAAAAAGAATAAATTGAGGGTTTTCCAATGCTTATAAGGGATTCCTCACTCCTTCTTTGGAACATCAGTCCTCTGCCTAAAGGGCATAAAGAGAAATATTCTTTCTCAGGAAATTAATAACAGTATTACCCAAAAATGAAAATCTCACACAGCTACAGTCCAGGGCAGGTCCGTTTGAGCTCAGTTGGGCTCACAAGCAGAATCTGCCGAGTTCTGAGAAGACTGACCACAAATCTTGGCACGACCACATCTGTCTCGCACATTTGTCTGAGGCATTCATTGGCAGAGAAGAAAAGACTCTCCTTTATACCTTCAAGTTTGTTGTTTTAGCCCATAATTAATTCAGATTAAGAGAATAACCCAAATAAATTGACCTCAGAGATTACAGTGTGTTAGCTTGTCTTGTGGTTTAAATCAGCATCAGCAGCTGTTTATTGCTCCAACAAGATGGTATAACTAAGATGATCCCTTGATATTTTACACCTTGCAAGTGAAGGTTGGCAACAGCCACCAAAGCTTTAAAAAGCGACACGTTTCCTTCAGGGCAAACCTGGGTCTAACTGCAAGATCCTCCCGATGTGTGCACGACACGCTGGCAAGATGAGGTGTGGTGGGTGCTGCTACCATTGCCCTGCCGTGGAGGGGCCTGAAGCGGGAGGGGAAGTGTGCGCAGAAGCAGACAGCAGCATTTGCAAGCGGTCAGGAAATCAGTGTCACTGTCTTTCCAGGCCTACTTGTTTCTAAGTTTGGGTTGCGTCCACAATGCAAATTGCACAAATTCTCACGGCAGTGCCCCCCGAAGAAGGAGTTCCAATAGCTCCAGTGCAAACTTTTCTCTCTAAAAGTGCAGTATTGTACACGGCGGTTGCTGAAAAGACACATTTGCCCTTTAGCACAACCTAAACATCACACAGTGGAACTTATGAGAGTTATGTTCATTTTTTTAGGCCATTTTGGTACTATTAGTGGCACAGATGCAAGGCCTTACTATTTTTCCAAAAGTATGACTATACCTTCTTAAATGCCTAATTTGCACTCACTGAATCACACACTGCGAGAACTTGGCTCATTCAGAATTTAAAATATACTGAACCTACTGAAGCAGCTTGAGGGGATTCTTTGTCTATGAGTCAGTGACCGTGAAGCTGTTGGAATGTTTAGGGAACAGAGGTCCTTCTAGAGAGACGGAGTGAGTGTACATCAAGTCTGCTGACTCTGCTGGTAAGGATGCCCCAAGCCACCTTTCTAATTATAGATTTGAATAGTTAGGTCTTAAAAAAACACTGTATCCAATTCAGCAATTCCACTCTTGCATCTATACTGAAAAGAACTCAAAGCAAGGACTTGAACAGATATTTTGTACACCCATGTTTAGAACAGTAGCCAAATAATGGGAGCAATTCAATTGCCCATCAGTGGGTGAATGGTTAAACAAAAGGTGGTATACACCTACAATGGAATAGTATTCATCCATGAAATGGAAGGAAATTCTGGCACATGCTACAACATGGATAAACCTTGAAGACATGCTGAGTGAAATAAAACAAACACAGCAGACCAAATACTGTATGATTCCACTTATATGACATTTGTAGAGCTGTCAAATTCATAGAGACAGAAAGTAGAATGGCGATTCCCAGGGGCTGGGGGAGGGAGTAGAAAGAGGAGTTACTGTTTAATGGAGGCACAGTTTCAGCTTGGGGTTCTGGAGATGGATGGTGGTGATGGTTATGCAACAATGTGAATGAATTTAATGTCACTGAACTGCACATTGAAAATGGCTACACTGGTACATTTTATGTCATGTATATTTTACCACAATAAAAAAAATTAAAAAATAACTGTACCAGGGGCGTCTGGGTGGCTGAGTTGGTTAAGCGTCCAACTCTTGATTCTTGATTTCGGCTCAGGTCATGATCCCAGAGTTCTGGGATCGAGTCCCGCATCGGGCTCCCTGGTCAGCAGGGAGTCTGCTTCTCCCTCTTCCTCTGCCCCTCTGTCCACCCCCCCGGCATGCTCTCTCTCAAATAAAATCTTTAAAAAAAATAACTGTACCCCAAATATAATGCTGACTATAGCCTTCTAGATGAATTGCTTTGAAATTCATACAATTTTGAATTTAAAAAGTCTTCATGCCAGTAGAAAGAGCGATGACTCTGAGAGATCCATCAGGAGGGAAAGGAGCATTCAGACATGATGGCTGATGATCTGACAATAACCCAAAGAAATAATGAAAACTCATATAAATTAAAGCAACAGTATTGATGAAAGAAACCCTTTAGCCTAACCAAGTGGATAGACCAAGACTTATCCAACATGGTACCCCCTGGCTATATGGGACTAGTGAGCCCTTGAATTGGGGCTGGTCTGAATTGAACTGTGCTTTAAGTGTAAAATACACATCGACTTCAAAGATTTAGTGAAAAAGAAAATGTAAGGTATCTCAATTTTTATATTGATTAAATGTTTAAATGAGAATATTTTGGATGCATTGGGTTAAACATATTAAACTTAATTTCACCTGTTTTAACATTTTTAAATAGGGCTACTAGAAATTTTATTTATGTATTTATGTATTTACTTTTTTTAAAAGTTTGTTTAAGTAATCTCTACACCTTATGTGGGACACAAACTCACCACCCTGAGATCAAGAGTCACATGCTCTTCTGACTGGGCCAGCCAGGTACCCCTGCATTTGCTACTTTTTAATTGAGATATAATTGACATACATTCATTAGTCTCAGGTGTACAACATAATGATCCAGTACTTGTATAAATTGTGAAATGACCACCTCAATAAGTCTAGTTAACATCCGTCACCATACATGGTTACAAAAAAGTTTTTCTTGTTATGAAAACTTTTAAGATCTTTTCTCTTAGCAACTTTCAAATATGCAATACAGTATTTTTAACTATAGCTACTATGTTGTACATCACATTCTCATGACTCATTTTACAACTGAAAGTTTGTGCTTTTTGACTCCCTTCACCCATTTCACCCACACCCTACTCTCCGCTTCTGGGAACCACCAGTCTGTTCTCTATCTATGAGCTTGGGTTTTTGTTTTGTTGTTTAGAGTCCACATATAAGTGAGAGCATATGGTAGCTTTCTCCATCTGTCTTGCTTCCCTTAGCATAATGACCTCAAGGTCCATCCATATTGTCACAAATGGCAAGATTTCACTGTTTTTTTAATGGCTGAATAGTATTCCATTACACACACACACACACACACACACACCATTTTCTTTATCTATTCCTCCATCAATGGACAACTTAGCTTGCTTCCATATCTTGGCTATTATAAATAATGCTGAAATAACATGGAGGTTTATTTATCTTTTTGAATTAGTGTTTTTGTTTTCTTCAGATAAATACTCAAAAGTGTGATTGATGGATCATGTGATAGTTCTAATTTTTTGAGAAAACTCCATACACTTTTCCAGTTTTTATTTCCACCAAACAGCACATGAGGATTCCCTTCACATTCTCACCAATATGTGTTTTCTTTTTGAAACTAGCTATTCTGACAGGTGTGAGCTGATATCTCATTGTGGTTTTGATTTGCATTTGCCTGATGGTTAGTGATGTTGAGCAAAAAATTTAAAATACAGAGTGGCTTGTCTTTTATTTCTATGGGACAGCACTGCTCTAGAGGTATACCAGGGCTCTTCCTAGTATAACAGAATAGAAGTAGAGTTCATTTCATGATTGTGGATTCATTCTCTAACATATAAGAGACCAGCAGTATTTGTTATTTTTAAGACTTTATCAGTTCTGCCAATTTTTTCTCAACGTTTTTTCTCATACTTGTTCCTTTCTATTCCTTTTTTTGTTTGCTTGTTTAATTTAAATTCAATTAATTAACATAATGTATTAGTTTCAGAGGTAGAGGTTAGTGATTCATCAGTCTTATATAATACCCAACACTCATTATATCACGTGCCCTCCTTAATGTCCATCATCCAGTTACCCCATCCCCTCACCTCCAGCAACCCTCAGTTTGTTTCCTATGATTAAGAGTCTCTTATGGTTTGTCTCCCTCTCTGATTTCCTCGTTTTATTTTTTCCTGTCTATTCCTATTCCCTAGTCTTGGCCCTCTGCAGCTTTAAACTGGATCCCATGTTTATTGATTTCATTTCCTCTCCTATAATCTATTCACTATACCCCTACCAGATTAACTTTTAGGAAACCCTTGTGTAGATGTTTTTTTCTATGCTCAAAACCCAGTGACTACAGTCTGGGGAGTTTGCAGATTCTGGGTTTCCCAAAGATTCTGCATCAGTAGGTTGGGGTGGGGCCCAAACTTTTGCATTGTACCAGGTACCCCAGACTGTCGTAAGCAGGAGGCCTGAGGAACAGTGGCCGGTAGGATTAAGCTCAGATTCCTCAAAGTAATTTTCAGGACTCTTTTTACCTTCATAATCTGGTTAGTCCAATCTGTCTGAGGGAGAATGGAAAGAATCTATTCCTAGAGAACCCCTGGAAAAAAATAGCCTTCTGTCCTAAGTAGCTTTGATACTTGCCTAATTAAGGGCAAGTGATTTGGCCCTAAATATGTCTCCAGTGCTGCTATTCTATGACCCTACACTTACCATTATGATGATCTACATCTTCAGCATAATTTTTCCAAGCTTCTTTCTAAATTTGAGGAAGTCAGCCTCTTTAGTACTGCATTTTGCAGTGCTATCATAATATAAATCTACATAGACCAAGATAGTTTTGACATGTGCCCTTTTGCACAAATTATTTTCTTTGGTTCTCTATTGATTACCTCCAGGCATCTTTAGGGGGTGTGATTGTCAGGATTTAATCAAATAAGCTCTCATTCCAATAGATAAAGATTATGATGTTGCAGACTTGTGAACCATATCTGGTTCTCAGAATCATTTTGATTTTTCTGCATGTTTGCTTGTTACAGAGTGTCTCATAAAAATTCACGTCAAAGCCCTTAACCTCCAATCTCAAAATTTGGAGGTCGCTTTTTAAGGAAGTAACTAAGGTTAAATGAGGTCAGAAGGGAGGGACCTAATCCCATTGGACTATGGTCCTTATAAGAAGAGGAAGAGACACCAGAGACTGGTCTCTCTTTGCATGCACACAGAGGAAAGGCCATATGAGGACACAGCAAGAAGGCATCTGTCTGCAAGCCAGAAAGAAAGGCCTCCTCAGAAACCAACCTGCTGGCAGCTTGATCTTGGACTTCTAGCCTCTAGAACTGTGAGAAAATAAATGTCTGCCGTTTAAGCCACTGTGGTATTCCGTTATGGCAGCCCTAACAGACTGATACAATAGCCAATATTTAAAATTTGGGAGGGTGCCTGTAAAAGTCTGAATTTCTCTTGAGAAGTTGTAAGATTTAGCAACAACTGGCTAGAGATGAGTAGTAATTTGTCTGCATTCTCTAGTTCTCTAGTCTCCACCAATCCCTTTGTCTCCCAGATGTGTAGGCTAAAGGCCAGTTGCCAATTGTGTTGCTCTTATTTTATTTTTTGTTTTAATTTTAATTCCAGTGTAGTTAACATACAGTGTTATATTAGTTTCAGGTGTACAATATAGTGATTCAACACTTCTGCACATCATCTGGTGCTCATCATGACAGGTGCACTCCTTAATCCCCATCACCGATGTCCCCATCCCCCCACCCACTTCATGTCAATATCTCAAAAACAACAACATATCTAGCTCTCTCCACTCATTTATGTTACTTGTCTAACCTTGTGAACACCAAGGTTTATAATTCCTAATGTAACATAGCTACTGGGAAAGGTCAGTTTTCTTTCCAATAGTGAAAAAGGATTTGCATTTAACTACACACACTCTTTATCTGAACTCCATTTTTTGATATATAGTCATTCTCATGAGCAAGCCAATAGATTAAGCCTATATGAACCATATGATATACACTAATATACCTTTCAATCATTAAAATAAATTGGGACATAAATCTAAACTAATGACAAATCTTAACTCTGAACATCATGAGCCAATTATGTAATTTACAAAGGATGTCTTTTTATCAACTAATAAATCAGGGTGGCATGAACTGAAGAAAGAAAAGCTCCCTTTGGTCTTGACATATGCAAATAAAGAATAAATTATTTTACTTGAAAATTTGAAAATAATGGAGTTATAAGGATTCCATCTGTTACATGATTTCAAGTCAGCCATGACAGTTGTGCATCAAAAACATATTGAAATATTAACTTTATATCTTGCATTTATAGAAATTAAAGCATAAAACTTTTTAAGAGGCAGAAAATGTAATAACCATTTGTCAGAGAAAATGGGAACAGAAGCTGGAGACATAGAGATTTGAATGCAGAGAAAAAAGGAAAACAATTGCTAGAGGGCAAGGAAATTAACAATTAGAGCATAAAAGAATAGCACACAAAAGGAGAGATGAGAAGTCTATGATAGTCTACTGTATTTACTTGTTGGTGGGCATAATTTTGTTGGGACTGTATTTCTATTAGATTTATACAGGCAAAATATATTAGTAAATTACAGTATTGTTTGTTTTAGGTATCTATAATGGAGTAAACGAATGAATCAAAATCATTCTTTTCAAGACAATGTTTTATGAAGCAATCTATCAATGACCTTTTGAATTATTTCATTTGTCTGCTTCCTATATGCTTGGGAAATAGAATTCATCTGCTTAATTTACAAAAACCAAATAAGAAAATGTTCAGAATTTACTATGGGCCACCCCAGTGTGTTTCAGTTATATGGTATTATTAATTAGCTGTAGTTGAAAGCTATTGCAAATAATAGTGGTTTAGATGTTGAAGCTACAATTCTTATTTCATAAAAAAAAAAAAAAACCAACAAACCCTGCTCAACTATTTTATCTATGGTTTGTGTATCCCATTTGTTAACTGAGGATCTCTCTTTTAAAGTTAGTATTAGGAAGAATGTCTGCCTTAGAAGTTTCCAAATAATAAAAAAGTGAAATTCATTGGGAGTGTTTTTATTGAAAAAAAGTAATTTATGTTCTTTGTGAACAGATTAGAGAACATAGATGAGCAAAGAGAAAACAAAAACCATTCTTATTGTACCATTCAGATATAACCATTTGTTTAATCACAGCTTGGTGTATTTAAGTTGTGTCTTCTCTCATTGTGACTAGCTACATGCATATAATTTTCTAAAAATGTGCCCCCACTGTGTATATACTGCTTCAAAACCTGCTATCCAATTTAACAATATTTTACGAAAGGCTTTCTATGTCATTAGCCATTTTACAACATGTTTTCATTGTGTGGTTGGACCATAATTGAATTAACCAAATTTTTTCCTAACATTTGTACCATTATAAACAATGATGTGGTAAATACTCTTGTAGAATAACTGGGCACCATCTAAAAGGCACACAAAATTATAAAGCTTTTGGTGTGCATTGCCAAATTGCTCTTGCAGAATGACTGTGCCCATTTAGATAGACCCTAGTATGATATGAGAGTATCTATTTTGCCAATTCTTCTGTATTAAATAAGATCACAAGTAGGAAGTACATAATACAGTGCCTGCATATATTAGCATTATGTACAATTTGGTTCTCTTTCTCCAGTCTGATTAAGGGACAGAATTCTACCTTCTACATTTGGGCACATGAGAAAGTGTTCTTTGGGTGGGCATTTAGTGCATTTGAGACAATTAAGTGGGTTTCCTTATTGTTTTCACTGAATTATAGGAATAAACATAGCCTATTCCATTCCCAAGTTTTCCATGGAATGAAATGAAACATCTTGAATTATTTGGACTGTGAAATTATCTTTTAAAGCTAATCCCATTAGGTCAAAGAAAAAAAAAAGATTTACTCAATGATCTTGGTTGTCTGTTTATCAACAACTGAGATTCTCATTTTCCTAAATGGAAATAAATTTTCTGAGTGTTTTGGATCATAGTCTCTTAAGTCCATGCAAATGCCTTAGAGAGGCATAGTGATTATACCAAAATCTATCAAAATAACAGGATTTGCAATGTCATCCCCTAAGAAAACCAACCTTCTGTTAAAGGTCAGAACCTAGCAAGGTCTTAGAAAGAAACAAGTTATTTTTAGTGCAAGTCATCCTGATAGTAGCAAAAGGACATTCACTATGAACAGCAGAATGATTATGGCAAGGATTTCTAAAAGGAAGCCCTGCAAACTGAAGACAGTGGAAGATCAAAGAATATCTACTTAAAATTCCTTCCATCTTGAACTCCTTTCAGACTGAAATAACTGGCTATCACCAAGAGTATATTGGAGTCCCAGGATGTCCTAGGGAAGGATAAATCCTAAAAAAGAACTGTTGCTGAAAACTTATAAGGAATTAGGGCTGCCAGCTTTAAATAGCAGAAAATAAATTATAACACACAAAATCTTACCAAAAACTAATGAAAAAAAAATAAAAGATGAGTGCTATCATAGCATGTAGTAACAAAGAGATGGTGTGGCTGTCCCCATGCTTGTTCTTGGATAGCTCTGGGTGCTTTCACTGTCTTCCCCCAACCCCAGATTCAATTAGCCAACATATAGTACATCATTAGTTTCAGATGTAGTATTCAGTAATTCATCAGTTGAGTATAACACCCAGTGCTCATCACATCAAGTCCCCTTCTTAATACTTCCACTGTCTGACATTTTTCTAGTAAGAGCAGAGTTTTCTGTGATGTCATTTCACACACACACACACACACACACACACACACACAGCCAAAAATTGACCCTTAACTTGAGGTTCTCCTTTGCAGTACCTAAAAATACTACCTTTCTGGAATTTTTAAGAATTTAAAAAATTCTTAGGAACATACAAGATGATTTTCATGTTAATTTCCTTGATCTGTTTCCAAGTGCTTAGTTTCTTCTCAAATGACAGTTCTGCTTTTCTTTTATGCATTTATTAACCATAAAAAATGAAAACCCCAGCTTCTTTCTATGAAGCCTATTGTAAAGGAACAGTCCTTCACTTCCAATTACTCTTCCAATTCTTTCTGTGCTGTTTTCTACCTGCTGCTTCCCGTGGCTCCTAGGACCCCCTAAATTCCAAGAATATCTTGAAATCTTAAGACAGTGGTAAAAGCTTCCTTTAATAAAAATATAAAAATAATGTTTGTTCATTTTCTATAGCTGTCATAATCCATGATTTCTAAGATGTATTTTTAATGTTCATGAACCACGGCAAAACAGTAACTTTAACATTAGAAATATGTTGAAAGTTAAAGGAGTTACACTATTATTTAAATTCAGTTCTTAGCATTAATACCACTGCCTTGTTCTTATTATCTTCTTTTATAACCTCCTCTCAAAACCAGGGAAGATGAATTGGTGCTTTACAAAACCTTGAAATCCTCAGAAATGTCTTATCTTTTTATCAGAGAATTTATCACTAGTATAATTTTCATCCTGTGCAGGCTTTTCATTTCATACAAATTATTTACATTTAATTCAATTAAGTTTATGATCTTCTCCAAATTATGACAAACATAGACAGTACTTAGTATTTTTTAATAAATTCGCCTAGCCTGCTCTTCAAAAAATTACCCAAGATTGTCAGTTTATGGAGCTGATGCATACAAAGCTATTTTCCTGGCTAGTACTGGATGCTTGGGACAGTTAGTTCCCAAACATTTTAGCACACCGAGGTTACATATGTGATTCTTTTAAGTGGCCTCTAATGTTTCCATAACCTGATAAAATGCTATTAATCTTTTGTGGCCACTTTAAAAAAAAGTACTTTGTGTGCTAAAAGTGAGTTCAGAAATTCAAAGCAATTTTATGTGAAGTAATATTATCCTTACAGCAGCATAAATTAATTCTTCAATAAAAATGTTGGTCAGTCCTGTGAGGGAAATAAAACATATAATTGTTTATGCTTTGTAAGTCTAAAAGTAAAAATACCACTTATTGCTTATGTTTTTGTGATTTGCATTATCTGGTACAGTGACAGTCACACATTATCTTCTCTGATGTTCGATAGTATTTAGGAGAAATCTGGAATGGCCTCAGGATGATCTCTTTAGGTCCCACTGCTTGACTCTAAATTCTATTTAATAACAGTTCGTGAAATCAGCACGTCTCCTTAGAGCTCTCCCGTGGGTTGCAAGTGATCAAACAGACAAAACCATAATGACAGGACAGTGAGATAGGTTTAACAGAAGGGAAGTTCTAAAGACATGCAGGAATGACTGTTGAACTGCACACCGGGAAGGATACCTTTTATTAAAATCATCACAAATACAAAAGTATCACTGCAATAGATATATGTACTGTATACATATGTTCTCAAATTCCTAGAAAATTATCACAAATTTATTGGCTTTACATTTCATTACATGGCATATCCCTAAAATATTAAATAGGACACAAATATTATGCAATTTGTGGATGAATAACAATACTCTTTGCATTTTTAATTCCTGTATTTTCATCCAGACATTTATCTGTTTGTGAAGCATTTGCTAGTAAATACTTCCTGATCTAGGCTTCCTGGCCATGGGACTGCCAGGTTCTCTGTCATGCAAAATTTGGTGGCTGGTAATGTCTATTCACATTTCAAGTGTATCTTGCCTTTTCTGTAGCAAGAGCCAGTTTGCGTATGTTGTATATACAACCAGCGGCAGCTTCCTGGAGGTCCTGGTCTGGGGACCCAACCATATCCAGCAGAAGCTGTCACATGTAAAAGAGGAGGATGAAAAGGGAAACAAATATAAATTAATTAATTAAATTAACCCCAAGGCATAAAGTTAGGCTTTGAAAACAATTCTCATATTAAATGTTTTTTAAAAGTCACCAAAAAAAGAAAAAAGGTACGAGAAATTCCATTTAGGCAAATGCAAATATAAATGGTACTTAACCAGATGCAGGGATTTCTCATGAAATGCTTACCTTTTTATTTTCTGGAGCTGAGCTAGACCTGTTTCTGCCTCCTTTCTTTGGTCATCTAACTGCTGTGGATTCAGCTTTGTAATTTCTCTTGCATTCTTTCTGGCTTTTCTGCCTCCAGGCCAACCCAACAGCATACCATGCCTAGACTATTAGTGTGCCCCCTTAGATTTAATTTCTCTGTATTCCAACCTACCTGATCATGTCACAACCTAATTATGTCAATTCCCTAACTGCATTGACTCCCAGTGCTAAATAACTATAGCCCAGTCTGTTAACGCGTCCTTTGAAGGATTTTTGTGCTCTGGCCTCAGTTTGCCTTTCTAGCCATTCATCTTTCTCTTGCTCTATCCTGTACTCCAAGGTCACACACTTCCCCACTTCTTTTGCCCTCATTGATGCCATCCCTCTTCCTAAAAGGCTCTCTCATCCTATTCTCTGACTTTCCTAAATTTTATCCATCTTTCATGACCCAGTTAACTTTTCCACAAAGCCTCCACTGATTTCCATCAAATAAGATGCCATTTCTCCCTCATCAGAACTCGGCAGTTTACTGAAATGCCTATTACTATCGTTATATCTCCCCTTTTATTTATTTTATTTTTTTAAAGTTTTATTTTTTTTATTTACTTAAGTAATCTCTACACCCAACGTGGGGCTCAAACTCATGACCCTGAGATCAAGAGTTGCGTGCTCTTCCAACTGAGATAGCCAGGCGCCCGTATATCTTCCCTTTTAAACAGTTATTTGGATTAATGTTTTCTGTCCTTCTTTAGATTGTAAACTCTGAAACTTATAATACTGTATCATGCCTAATACATAGTAGATACCAAATAAGTGTCAAAGAAATGAATTAGAATTTTAAAAATCTATCAATTATGATTCCAATGAGTAGTTCTGACAAAGGATTTGAAAATTTAATTTGAGTCAAATATTTTCTACACAGTAGCAATTGGGTACAAATGTTGATAGTGACAGAAAAGAAGGATGACTTGACAAGCAAAGAGATGTTGTAAAGAGAAATGTTGTGAAACATCTTAAATATGGTGGGGTTAGGGGTTGGGCTTTTATTCTCTAGGTAATAAAAGGGAGTTATTTAAGCACTTTAATCAGGAGAGTGGCATGGTCACATTTGTATTTTAGAGAGATAACTTTCACGGCACCGTGAAGAATATGGACTGTAGAGAAAAGAAACTGAAGGATCCTTGCAGTCCTTCAGGCCAGAGGTGAGGAGGGCTGAATACAGTGGGACCCAGGGGTAGTGCGGCCAGAATGAGTCGAAGGGACATCTGGGGGGTTAAACTGTTCAACAAATGGCCAAGTTTAGCTGGTAATCCAAATAGAAGAAAATAAAGATGGTAATCTCCCATCATAACATAAGCATCACATCCAGGTGGATTAATGATTGAAATAAGAAAGGAAAAACATAAAACATTTGGGAATGTTGTAGATAAGAAAACCCTGATCAAACTGAGGTACTGAAGGATGTCTGGCTTCTCAGGTCCTTGACCTCCTCATTGTCCATGGTCTTCACCACCCTTCAGCCCTCCGCTTCCAGGGTCACAGCCTGGTCCTTATTTTTCGTCACTCTCAACGGTGCCACCTCCAAACTCTCTGACCATTGTTTCTTCTCCTGTGATTTGGCCATTGAACAGCTCCTACTTGTTTGTCCTCTTTGTGATCTCTAGTCCATTAGCCTGTATATATTTTTCTCTAACCATCTCCTGTCTTCTCTTCCTCCAGAACCGGTTTAGATTCCACAGTCCATCTTTTCAATGGCATTCTCTTACTGGTGTCTTAAACCTCCTCATGACATCCATCTGGCAAAACCGTAACTGTGCATAAATGCAGCTCTGTCTTCACCATGCCCCCCACCAATTACGGAGCCCTCTTGGAGGCAGTAAGTATAACAGGCAAATGAATTCAATATAAATCCAACCTCTACTGGATTTTCATCGCTGCTCAGCAATCTAAATATGTCTCTCTCTAAGTACATCACTTTCTCACCCTTGTCAGGCCTATTTCAAGTCTTCTTCATTCTTCTCCAATCTCCAGCTCTTCCTTACAGCTCCCATTCTCAACAGATAACCTGGAAGGGCTCCTTCATAAACTTGATAGAAGTCATCAGATAGGAACTACTCCAACCACATCTGCAACTTTACCTCCTCCATCTTAGCACACCTTTTCCTTCTTCCTTCCAGTCATAATGGATGTCTCTTTCCTTCTACCTAAGGTCTACCATGCCACTTGCATTCTCTATCCAGTCTCCTTCTCTAGGACATTTTACTACCATGTACCCCCTCTTTCTTACTTTATCTTTAACCTTTCCCTTCTACTGATTCCTTCCCATCATCATTTAATCCATGTCTCCACATCTTAACCTCCCCACTCCTCTGCCCCCACCACCACTCTGATTCCTTTTCCTTTCTTCATAGCCAGATTTCTTTATTTTTCTTAAATTGTTATTGAGAGAGAAAGAGAGGGGGGAGGCGCAGAGGGAGAGGGAGAGAGAATCTTAAGCAGGCTGCATGCTCAGTGTGGAGTCCTATGTGGGGCTTGATCTCACCACCCTGTGACAGTGACCTGAGCGGAAATCAAGAGTAGATGCTTAAGCGATTGAGCCACCCAGGTGCCCCTAGCCAGACTTCTTTAAGAGTTGTCTGGACTCACTGTCTCCAGTCTTAAATTCTGTTCAACTCACTCCAGGTTGGCTTCTGCATTCATCTCTCCACCGAAACAGCCCTCTTGAGGTCATCAGAAATTTTCATCTTGCAAAGAGCAATAGACACTTTTGACTCGTCTTATTTGACTCCTTAACAGTGTTTGATAACTGATCACCTTCTCCTCTTTGAAATGACCCATGCCATCGGCTTCTTATATCACACTGTCCTTGTACCCATTTGTCCTCTCTTCTCCCTCTTCAGTGATAGCTCTTTCTCCTGCTCCCCTCCATATCTTGTTAGAGTTCCTTAGAACAAATTCCTCTTCTGTCTTCATTCTGTTTTCTCTCCCTAAAGGGTTTCTTTCACTACCTGCCTTCAAATATCATTTATATGGAGCACTCCCCCTCCTCCTCAATATTCTTCTGGATCAGTGAAGATATCACCACTTGGTTGCTCAAGCCAGAAATCTCCTCACGTCACACTCACTCCCACCTCATCTCCCCTGCACTCCATCCAAAAATGATCATATCTTTGCAATTCAATGGCCTACACTTACTCCAAAGTTATTTGCTTCTCTCTATTGCCATTGTCACCACCCCTGTATAAAGCCTACAACAGTTTCCCACTGTCCTTATACCCTCTCTTGCCTGGCCCCCAACCAATCATTCATACTGCATCCAGAGTAATGTCCTAAATTGTGAAGTTCACCAACAAGGGGCAAAATCGTAGAGAAGCAAAGGGAATAAGACATGATCAGTCTTCCGAGATTCAAGGAAGGAAATACTCTTCTGAGTAAGGGAAAGAGGGCTGTTTGGGGGAGCTCCTGTCTTGGGAGTTTTGTATTGTTAAAGTAATTAAACAAGGAGGTCATTAGACAAGGCAGCTCTAAAACTTTGATCATGGCCTATGTAAGCAAACCAAAATCTAACCCATAGTCAACACACTTGAATCTAAGAAAATGAAACCTGAGGCTAGTCAATTACAAATAGTCAACTAGGCTCTCCCAAATAAGGCAACTGCTTACACTATAGCCAATCAAATAATCTCCTTGCTTTGCTTCTGTATCTTCTTTATTAAAAACCTTCCCCTAGCTCCTGGTGGGGGAGCTCTCCTAACCACTTTCAGTTTGGCACTGCCTGGTTTGAATCATGCCTCAGTTTATCTTTTAACAGCATTACTGAGTATTTTGCTCAATAACTGAGGTGTAAGATGGAGGAAATAGGTTGTAGGACTGCAGTTCATTTGAATAGCCATGTATTCCGAGCTGGGCTGGAAGGGAAGTCCAAACAGAAGGCTACTGATAATCTGGGAGACTGTCTGGAAGAATTAGAAAGGGAGATCTCTGTGAAGTGAGGAAACAGTGTTAGTGGAATTGAAGCTCAGGAAGAAGTTGAAAAATAGGACATTGAAGTTTGAGAATGGATTTTCTGGAGTTTAAGATTCTACAGATAAAGTTGTCTTGATTATCGACGAGGTCCTGGATGTGACCATGGGAACATAGGTCAACATAAGATTGTTAGGCAATTTTATGCACACACGCACATGCACACACACACCCCTATGAACACACTTATTTAACTTATATTCTCATTCTATCTCTCTCTGCAGAATGAACAAATAGTGGAAAAATAATGAGAAGGAAGAACAGGGTAGCCAGCACTCCTTGGTTACTGTAACACATGGCTTAGATGTCTCGGTATTGTAACTCACACTTAAATCCCTTTTCTAGCTTGCAACTTTTAACTCTTGATCTACAATTCAATGTTTTTATTAATTTATTTGCTTATACCTCATCTTACTGTCATATGAAAGCTGCTAAAGCAGATATGAAGCTTAGACTATTTCTTCTAAATATATACTTTTTTTTTTTTAAAAAAAGATTTTATTTATTTGTCAGAGAGAGAGCGCACAAGCAGGGGGAGGGGCAGAGGGAGAAGCAGGCTCCCTGCTGAGCAAAGAGCCTGATGTGGGACTCAATCCCAGGACCCTGGGATCATGACCTGAGCCGAAGGCAGATGCTTAACTGACTGAGCCACCCAGGCGCCCCTTCTAAGTATATACTTAACACAGGCTTTCACACACCACTCTTTTTTCACACACACACATTTTAGTTGTCCACCTCCATCCCTATAACCTTCTATCACTCTTGAGTATTGAGTATGAGCTATAAATGTGGAGATTTTGCTCCTTTGTGTCATTACAAAATCAATAAACAAGAGCAGTCCCAGTCTTGATGCCAAGGGAGCCTGATATTGATACTTCTCTATTCTCAGATGGACCTATTTTTTCTTTCAATTCTGCTTTCCAAGCTTTAAATTGGTTCTTTAATCAAAACAAAACATTCCAATAATTTTTTTTGGTAAATTACATAATCCCTTATGGATTTTTAAAAAAATTATTAATAATTTCCCTTTACATAACGTATTTTCTCCTTCCTTCCCCCAAGAAGACAATGATTCAAAAGAATTCATGAATTCCCTCATCGATTCCATTGTTTTATAAATAGAGCATTAAACTCTTCCAACAGCCTAGATCATTTGAATAGACAATATTTATTACTATATTAATTTTTTATTATAGCCATATCAATATAATGAATGTCAGTTACCTGTCAGCTTTTCTGGGCCCTGGATGAGGGAGGGCCTGATGCTCCATGAAAAGCTTGATTTTCACAAGCAAATGGGATGTATAGATAATCTACTGCCTGAGTTCTCTACGTTGTTCGGGAAGTTGGAGAAACATCGATTGCTAGCTCCAACAAGCCCAGCTAATGCCTATCTCACAAGGTCAGCCTGCCTTGCTTTTATACTGCTCCTTGGTCTCTCCTCCAGTAGATTCTGTTGTTGATATTTTTTAAATCCAGGAAGAGGTGAAATAGAAATCTAGCTGTGAACCCAGACTGTCTGAGCAGGGAACTAGACCCTTGCCTTATGCAGGTCAGCTGCTTTCTAGGAAAGGTAAACAGTAGTCAAGGAGCTGGGTTTTGAGGTCATAGCTCCTTGGATTTGTATCCCGACTCTTCCACTTACTGGTTGGGTTACTGAACCGCTAAACCCGATCTTCTCATAAGTTTAAGAGGATCACCTGACTCTGGGGCTTCTTGGGGAGATAAGTAAGAGAATAGAGACCTTGAAAAAATGTTTGAACACCTGTATTCATAGCTTCTTCCTGTCTTTACATCCTTTGATCTTCCCCTGCTCTCCTCTTCCCATTCTGTCTGGCTGTTCCCTGAGCCTTCTACGGATCCAAGCATGGACTGTGTGAGAGGAAAAACCGGAGAAGCACAGGCAGGGAGAATTCACACCAGAAAGGCGGAGGATTCCTTGTGGGAGAGAAAGAAACAACGTGTGGGGAAGGAAAGGAGGAAGGTGGAGAGAGGGAAGAGTTTCCACCCTGTTTTGAATAGAGTTTGGAAAAGTTGGAATGGGGGGGTTATTTTAGGAGCAACTTTAGGGTGAGACAGATGTACTGAGTATAAAAAAAGATAAGAGGATTTTAAAGAAGTTTAACAGTGCACGATTGTGCTGTTTTCAAGAAAGTGCAACGAGGATTAAAGTTACTTTCAATTGCTATTTGGTCACCAGGCTTTTGGGTCTGACTGCATTTCCATGTCAGGACTGGACCACGAGGCAGCTTGGCTTCATACAGGTTATGCATTTGAATCACATAAACCCATGCTCAGTACAAAGTAAGAGCTCCGTAAGCGGTATTCATTATCATGGTGATTATTTTGCCAGGTCTGAAGTCTGGTTCTGGCGTCTATTCCCTGAAGCCCAGCCCTGGTTAGTTTGGGAGGAATGAGGAAGCAGGAATTTTGGCCCTAACGTCGGGCTAGCCCTGGCAGCACTTGGTGCAGTCCTCACCTCATTTCTGGTTGACCCCTATGGGCACCAGTGGCCCAGGCTTCACTTGGCATCAGCTGTTGCCACCACACCCCGCATGGCTCTCTTGGAAAGTGGCCCTTTGGCCTGATACCTGCCCAAACCGGACCTGCATTTCGCCCATTATCCCTGAGATCTTGTTTTTGTTCTGTGGTTCCCCCCTCCTCTGGCTTTCCAAGTCAGTTGCATTTATTCCCAAACCCTTGATGCCAGTTATATAATTTCTTATTACATAAACTAATGAACTGTGAGTGTGAAATATACTAGTCATAACGTTTGGCAGGCTGTTGGCATCTCGGTGTTTCACAGAAAGCCTGCAGCGTGTTGACTATGCCAGGAGTCAGCGAGATAAAGGGTACAGAGGGAGAGGATCTGCTGTGCATTCACATGCTTTATGTTAGAATGTAATGTTAAATCAATGCAGGACCCTTTTTATGATTCTACTCTGTAAATGACTTTTGCTAGGACCTGAGTAACTTCTAGCCCTGAATGCATTAAGAGGACTACTACTCTTTGGGGGATTAATTTAGCCTCAGTTCCTTGCATTAACCACGAGGTTTCATTCTGTATCACATATGGTGGTTAGTAAATGTTTAACCTAAAAGCTCAACTAGTGGAACCCAGCAGTCCAGTATCTTAAAGGCGTAAAGTAGAGGTGAGGGTGAAATTAAAAAAAAAAATAAGCAAAAGGAGAAAAGGATGGCTTAGAACAGTACCTGTGGTAAGCAGTAAGAGTTGCTTCCTTAAATGTAGGAGTGACTCCCTGGCATCGGGCCTGCAGGTTACCTAACATTCGTAGAATGTGAAATGATTTTATGAGCTACCAAGCTTGCTATGTGCCAGGTACTGTGATTTATTCTTCACTAGTTAATTGATCCTGTGCACCCATTTTCCTTAGCCAGGAACATTCTCAATCAAGGGTATAGTGTTGGAAGTATAGAATTTTCTTTGTGCTCAGGGTAGGAATGGCTTGATATTTGAGAAGCACTCCTGAGACTCTCTTTTGGTGATGCTGCTCTCGGAATTTATTGGTTTTCCTGCATTTTATTTACTGCTGTCAATGAATGTCACTCATTGCGTTGTTAATACACCCAGAGGCTGTGTTGGTAATGCTGCTTTACAAATTGAAAAAGGATGTGCTACTTGCCCAAACCACTATCTGAACAACATGTACTATATATGTGTCTTGGTTTTGAATTGGACTCAGGATTATATGCTTTTGTTTCTCTTAAGAGCTTAGTAAGCAAACTAGGGCACTCGGAGGAATGCGTTAAAATGAAGAGAAACATTCATATAACGGAAACTTAGGGCAAAATTCTGCATTTGATGGGCAGCTAACAGAAAGTAAAGAGCAGCATGTGTTTTCCAATCACTAACGGGGAGGGCGGTTTGTAATACTTTAGCAATAATTACAGAAAGGGGTACTTTTCTTAGGAAAGTGAGATGCAAATTGGGTACAAGTGATTATGGAATCAGTACACTCTTCTGGGTGTATAGTTTTTGATCTGTAGACATTTTCCAACTATAAAAGCATTTCTGATATTATAAGGGGGAAAAACACCTCAGGTTTACCTTTTTGAAGTGTTTGTTCCTTTCCAAAACTTTCCTCTTTTTAATCTTTCCCTCTCCCAAACATACCCAGGGACCTTAAATTTATTGGGAGTTTCATATGTACACTGAAGGAAAACTAGCCCCCTTGCTTTCAAAGTTAATTGCATAGAGCGCTTTAAAACATCATTCAAACACATTACTTTTTACAACGCTGGCGTGAATGAGGACAAGGGGAGGGGCACAAAGCATGGTTTGTGGATCTGGCTAACACAAATACTTCCTCCAGTGTCAAAGGCTTTGATCTCAAGGCGCATGCCCTCACTACGCAGCTGTGACCTATGATTCACATCCCCTGGAAGGTGAGGCAAAGGTAGCATGGGAATCGGTGTCTGCATTCAATTTTTACTTTTATATCTAACAGTTCATGATTTTATATAATATTTCAGTTGTATGAAAAATATGTACCAATTTGAGTGGTAACAGATTTTCTTGTGGTTTGACTCAACATTGTTTGGGTGAACACAGACTGGAAATATGAGTTTTAATTAGAGCCGGATGAGCTCTGAAATACCTGCATGCACTCCAAGCTTAGCAGGTTTTCCAGAAAGATCTTGAGTTCCCGAGCTCATTTGAACTGTGAACCCTTTCGCTGTTTTCCAATTCACAAGGCATCACGGTGTGGTTATAACACTAGCGTGTAGCCTGGTAACAAGCAATGCATTCGCGCTTTGTCTGCCCCTCACACTGGCTTCCCAGCCCTCCAGGTTGGCTGAGGCTCCACAGTGGTTTCTCTCACATCCCGACTTTGAGCCCTGGTAATTCATTTCATATGACAGCTCACCAGAGCCGTGGGCCTCAAAACATATTTTACATTTGCTGGTTGGGGCAAAACCCTTGATTCTGTTTGGTCAGTGAAGTGGATAAAGGGGCTTGCGTTTTAGTGGTATCTGTCTGCCTCCCGGTGACAGGAGTGTGTGCCCTGTTTACGTGATCTGGGGTTCATGTCCACAAAGCTTGAAAGTGGGGTCTGCTTGTTTGATCTGGTGCTTCTTCTGTGCAGATGTACATTTATACTTGAGTAGGTTTGCCCTCTGGTTTTTCTTCCACATTGTTTTCCATGAGTCTTCCAGTAGAGAGTTTTTGTGCCCAGACACACACACACACACACACACACACACACACACACACACACACACACGTAGATTGGAGTGCTGGATCTAGAGTACCCGAAGGTAGAAAGGGGATATATAATAAAGAGAGCCCTAACAACCTTCTAAAGCATGCTAGAAATTCTAGAAATGGACAATGCCTTGATGACTGGCAGCATCAGGAGATTGTGGGACTTTGTGCTCTTTGTTGGAGGAAAATGAAGAGGTAAGTCTTCAAGTGCCCTGCATGGCAGTTCATGATACCCTTTGGAATAGCTTCAAGTTGCTCTTCAGTTTTTTTTCCTATCAAATATAAAGAATATCTGTGCATATGGGAGTTTCCTGGCTAAGAATGCTAAAGAAATGATAGGCTAGGAATGGATAAAAAGATTTATGAGGATAGGGTTGTTTAGGATTGCTTTTTGCTTTTGGGTAGATCAAAGTGACAAAGATAATTCTCTGGAAGTAAAAAAAAAATAGTATGTTCTCATAGATTATGGAGTGTAGTGGCTGGGAGTTCATGCTTTGAGTTCACAGTCTGGGTCTGAATCCTGGCTTCTCCTAACCACGTATGATGTGTGGTAACTCTCTCCAAAGATGGTATTTGTCTTTCTTTGACTGACTTATTTCACTTAGAATAATACCCTCTAGCTCCATCCATGTCATTGCAAATGGCAAGATTCTATTCTTTTTGATGCCCTAGTAATATTCCATTGTATATATACACCACATCTTTATCCATTCATCAGTCGATGGACATTCGGGCTCTTCCAGTTTGGCTATTGTTGAAAATGCTGCTGTGAACATTGGGGTGCATGCAACCCCTTCGAATCTGTATTTTTGTATCCTTTGGGTAAGTACCTAGTAGTGCAATTGCTGGGTCGTAGGGTAGTTCTATTTTTAACTTTTTGGGGAAACTCCATACTATTTCCTCCATTCCTACCAGCAGTGCAAGAGGGTCCCCCTTTCTCTACATCCTTGCCAACATCTGTTGTTTCCTGTGTTAATTTTATCCATTCTGATAAGTGTGAGGTGTTATCTCATCGTGGTTTTGATTTGTATTTCCCTGATGATGATTGATATTGAGCATGTTTTCATGTGTCTTTTGTCCATCTGGATGTCTTCTTTGGAAAAATGTCTATTCATGTCTTTTGCCCCTTTCTTAACCGGACTATTTGTTTTTTGGGTGTTGAGTTTGATAAGTTCATTATAGATTTTGGATACTAATCCTTTATCAGATATCTCATTTGCAAATATCTTCTCCCATTCCATAGGCTGCCTTTTAATTTTGTTGATTGTTTCCTTCACTATGCAGAAGATTTTTATCTTTTTTGCTTGTTCATTTTTGCTTTTGTTTCCCTTATCTCTGGTGACATGTCTAGTAAGAAGTTGCTCTGGCCTAGGTCAGAGAGGTCGCTGCCTATGTTCTCCTCTAGGATTTTGATGGTTTTCTGCCTCACATTTAGGTCTTCCTTCCATTTTGAATTTATTTTTGTGTATAGTGTAAGAAAGTGGTCCTCATTCATTCTTCCGCATGTGGCTGTCCAATTTTCCCGACACCATTTGTTGAAGAGACTGTCTTTTTTCCATTGGATATTCTTTCCTGCTTTGTTGAAGATTAGTTGACCATAGAGTTGTGGGTCCATTTCTGGGTTTTCCATTCTGTTTTATTGATCTATGTGTCTCTTTTTGTGCCAGTACCATACTGTCTTGATGACTACAGCTTTGTGAAATAGCTTGAAGTCTGGATTTGGGATGCATCCAGCTTTGCTTTTCTTTTTCAGGATTGCTTTGGCTATTCAGGGTCTTTTGTAGTTCCCTACAAATTTTAGGATTGTTTGTTCTAGCTCTGTGAAAAAGGCTGGTGGTATTTTGAAAGGGATTGCATTAAATGTGTAGATTGCTTTGGGTAGTATAGACATTTTAACAATGTTTGTTTTTCCAACCCATGAGCATGGAATGTTTTTCCATTTCTTTGTGTCCTCTTCAATTTCTTTCATTAAGTGTTCTATAGTTTTCAGAGTATAGATCTTTTACCTCTTTGGTTAGGTTCATTCCTAGGTATCTTATGGTTTTTGGTATAATTGCCAATGGGATCAATTCCTTGATTTCTTTTTCTGCTGCTTCATTATTGGTGTATAGAAATGCAACAGATTTCTGTATGTTGATTTTTATATCCTGCAACTTTGCTGAATTCATGTATTGGTTCTAGCAATTTTTTGGTGGAGTCTTCCAGGGTTTCTACATAGAGTATCATGTTATCTGCAAATAGTGAAAGTTTGACTTCTTCCTTGCCAACTTGGATGCCTTTTTTTTTTTTTTTATTGTCTGATTGCTGAGGCTAACATACTACGCCGGTAGTATGTTAAATAGTAATGATGAGAGTGGACATCCCTGTCTTTTTCCTCACCATAGAGGAAAAGCTCTCAGTTTTTCCCCATTGAGGATAATATTAGCTGTAGGTCTTTCCCATATGGCTTTTATGATGTTGAGGTATGTTCCATCCATACCTATTTTACTGAGGGTTTTTATCAAGATTGGATGCTGTATTTTGTTAAATGTTTTTTTTTTTTTTTGCATCTATTGAGAGGATCGTATGGTTCTTATCCTTTCTTTTATTAATGTGGTGTATCACACTGATTGATTTGCAAATGCTGAACCACCCCTGCAGCCCAGGAATAAATCCCACTTGATCGTGGTGAATAATTCTTTTAATGAATCATTGGATTTGATTTGCTAGTATCTTGTTGAGAATTTCTGCATCCATGTTCATCAGGGATATTGGCCTGTAATTCTCCTTTGTAGTGGGGTCTTCATCTGGATTTGGAATCAAGGTAATGCTGGCCTCATAAAATGAGTTTGGAAGTTTTACTTCCATTTCTATTTTTGGGAACAATTTGAGAACCGGTATTAAGTCTTCTTTAAATGTCTGGTAGAATTTGCCTATGAAGCCATCTTGTCCTGGACTTTCGTTGGTTGGGAGATTTTTGATTACTGATTCAATTTATTTCCTGGTTATGGATCTGTTCAAATTTTCTATTTCTTTCTGTTTCAGTTTTGGTAGTTTGTATGTTTCTAGGAATTTATCCATTTCTTCCAGTTTGCCCAGTTTATTGACATATAATTTTTCATAATATTCTCTTACAACTGTATTTCTGTGGTGTTGGTTGTGATCTCTCCTCTTTCATTCATGATTTTATTTATTTGGGTCCTTTATCTTTTCTTTTTGATACATCTGGCTAAGGGTTTATCAATTTTATTAATTCTTTGAAAGAACCAGCTCTTAGTTCCATTGATCTGTTCTACTGTTTTGTTTTTTTTTTGTTTCTATATTGTTTATTTCTGCCCTAATCTTTATTGTTTCCCTTCTTCTGCAGGCTTTAGGCTTTGTTTACTGTTCCTTTTCTAGTTCCTTAAGGTGTAAGGTTAGGATGTATTTGAGACTTTTCTTGCTTCTTGAGGTGGGCCTGTATTATAATATACTTCCCTCTTAGGACTACCTTTGCTGTATCCTAAAGGTTTTGGACGTCATGTTTTCATTTTCATTTGCTACCACGTACTGTTTTATTTCTTCTTTAATTTCCTGGTTAACTCATTCATTCTTTAGTAGGATGTTTTTTAAGCTCCATATATTTATGGTCTTTCCCAATTTTTTCTTGTGGTTGACTTCAAGTTTCATAGCATTGTGGTCTGAAAATATGCATGGTATGATCTCAATATTTTGTACTTGTTAAGGGCTGACTTGTGACCGAGTATGTGATCTATTCTGGAGAATGTTCCATGTGTACTCAAAAATAATGTGTATTCAGCTGCTTTAGGATGAAGTGTTCTGAATATATCTATTAAGTCCATCTGGTCCAGTGTGTCATTCAAAGCCATTGCTTCCTTTTTAATTTTGTGCGTAGATGATCTGTCCATTGCTGTTAGTGGAGTGTTAAAGTGCCCTACTATTATTGTATTATTATCAGTGAGTTTCATTGCTATTAATTGACATATATTTGGATGCTCCCAAGTTGGGAGATTTGTTTATTTTCAAGAGACAGAGAGAGAGAGCGAGCAAGAGAGAGCAAGTGGAGGGAGGGGCAAAGGGAGAGAATCCGCAAGCAGACTCCCTGCTGAACGTGGAGTCTGATGCAGGGCTTGATACCATAAGCCATGAAATCACAACCTGAGCCAAAACCAAGAGTTGGAGACTTAACCGACTGTGCCACCCAGGCGCCTATATAATTGTTAGATCTTCTTGATGGATAGACGCCTCTGAGAGATTTCTTTATCTTCCAACTTTTCTATTCAATTCATGCTCCCTGAGTGTTCTTTTCTTTTTTATAGAGCCCTGTTCTGGTTTCATGGATGCAATACTTTTTTATCTCTCTGAGGATGTTCACTTTTCTTCCTTCCCTCTGCTATACTCTGTTTCTTCCAAGGGCTGATTTGTTTGTTTGTTTCTATTTGTTTTAGTTTCTGTCTTCTATGTTCAAGACATCCTTCAGATGTGACTTACTTGTTGGATGAATGGAAAGTTTGAACACATAGATAGGGCTTATTGACTTTGTGTTTTACTGCAGGGTAATCTGGGTGGTCTCAGGGCCACTCAGAGTTGTGCTCTCCATGAAGACACCAGATTAAAGATGCTTTAAATGCAGATCTCACTTGCTCACCAATTCATGAACACTGTTGAGGGGCTACATCTTCCTGGAAGAAGGGATGGCCTTTCCTTCCCACAAAAGTGTTATCTCCTTTTTTTTTTTAAGATTTAATTTATTTATTCATAAGAGACAGAGGCAGAGGGAGAAGCAGGCTCCCCACTGAGCAGGGAGCCTGATGCGGGACTTGATCCCAGGACCCTGGGATCATGACCTGAGCCGAAGGCTGACGCTTAACCATTTGAGCCACCCAGGCACCCAAGTGTTATCTCCTTTTTAAGTCTGACACCAGCAAAGCTACATCTGCCCAGAGGGAACATCTTTTTCTAATTCACACACAACAGTTCCCCACAGGCCATCAAAGACCCTGGAAAGCCTGGCTGGAGTTCTCCCCAGGTCAATATCTTGAAATCTCTTGTGATGAGCTGGTCAGATTCTCCAAGGAAGAGTTTTTCAAACTCCAGCCCACAGAGTAAGGACTGGTTTGTAGGAATTTGGGACTGAGTAGGGCAGATAGTCCATTTAGCTTTCAGTGTTTATATGGTCACTTAATCTCCATCTTCAGTAGAATATCCTTACCTCACAGTGGCTGTTGTCCTCCAGTCCAGAGACCCTATTTTATCTTCTCTGAGCAGTTGCTGAGTTGGGAAAGGGCAGTGACTTGTTATGTGGAGTTAGGGAAGAGGCTCTTTTACTCAGTCTTCCTTATTATAGCCTCCATCCTGAACCCTACCAACCAATTCCAGAGGCACTTAGGGCTACTAATTCCTAGTATTCTGAGGCTTCCATGTTGCAAACTGGGTTTGTTCTCAGTTTCTCCCACTATTGACTTTGCATGCTGATTCTTGAAGTCTGCTAGGCAGTTGTCACTCTTCCACTGAATTTCAATTTATAAAATTTTGTTATTTTCTTCTCTCCAGTTCTGTCTTTGTTGGTCTTTTTTCTTTAAGTCCCTTGAATGTAATGTTCGATTTCAGAAGGAAATAAAATTAGATTCAGGAGTTTAATCAATCTATAGGTTTTCTCTAGACATCAGGAAAAATGCCCTGGATATCAACTCTGGATAAAATGCCTGCATTTAACGTGGGTCATCTCCCATTGAGAAGAGACTGAAAGTCTATGTGGTTGTCTATGTTCTATTGTTATATCAGTTTTGTGAAAGAATATTTAGAAATAAATTTTTTGGAGGGAGGTTATATATATATATACACATACATATATGAGTCTCCAGCTCAGACCATTCAACTGCCTCATTCACATCTGCACTTGGATATAAAGCACACTAAGTTTTATATTAACAAAGCTCAACTCCAGATCCTTCCTTCCAAAACCTGTTTCCCCATGGCTTCCCCACCTCAGTTCATGTCAACTCATCTCTCCAGTTGGCTGGGCCAAAAACCTTGGAGTATCCCTGACTTCTCTCTTTCTCTTACTGCCTTTATCCAAGCCATGAACAGATCCTGTTGGCTTTACCTTCAAAATGTACTCAGAATCTGACCTCTTTCATTACCTCCACTGCTGTGATCTGAGCCACTATCATCTCTTGCTTGGATTTAAGGACAAGGCCAAGTTTTGATATGCAAGAAGACCTGGAGCTGATTTTGAAAGATATAGCTTAGAGAAAACTAAATCACTCAGATAGGCAATTTGGGAGAATCTTTCCTTCTTTTTAAGATCCCCTGGGGGAATGAAAGCCTAGTTTAGACATGGCCATGGGACTTTTTACGAGCTGCCAAATGTAATACTTGACTTGGAAGTTGTTGGCATTGCTGCAATGTATATTCTCTTCTATCACTACAAATCTTTGATTTTTTCCTTTATTATAATTTTTTTGCTTTGCATACAATGACCTTATAAGAATGTTCTTGTTTGTTGTTTTCATCAAGGTAGAAGTTAGTGGGGAGGACAAGATAAAAGGGTGAAGTTCCAAGTCTATGCCAGCTCTGTATAGTATAGGAACAAAATGCTTAAAAGAGTGAAACAATACATAACCTGAGTCAAACTATCAGATGCTGGGTGATATACAGAATTCCCTCTAAATTAGACGCTGTCTAGGGCATGGAAAGCAGAGGGACGTTTGAGCCAATATTTCCTACATGATCATGGGAATAGCAGCCTTAGCTAACATCCGAGCTACTGAATATGGTTTTGTTTTGCTTTTCTTTTTTTGTAACATGAATAAAACTGTGACTAAAGATGACATCTCATCTCAAAATAAAAAAATAAACAGTGTGACCCAAACAATAATGTCACCCGTAGCCTCAGAACTTGACCTCCTCTGTTCCATTGATCTTTACCCCTATGCCACGTCAACTAGTCACCTATTCTTGTGGTCATACCTGGGCCTTCCTAATACCAGCAACTGTTTCATCTCTGCCTCTAATTGTCCTCTCAAAGCTCCAGGTTCTGGAACAGACAGACTGGGATTGAGAACACAGGAGACACTTGTATCGTCACAGTCTCCCTCCTATTGCCTACCTTCTGTGATCTACCATGTCAGCTGCTTTTCTGTCACTCGGTTTAGCTCTCTTTTCTCTACTATTCTCCTATCATACCAACATTACAAACTGAAATCCCAGATCTCAACCAGGCTTCTGGATAATGCACACACGTTCATGATCTCTCATCTCAACTGGCTCTCCATTCTGGCAATCCATGTAGGTATCTTTCTCATCAGCTTTCTTTCTCTGCAGCAGCTATTTAAAACTTTCTCTACTCTCCTCAGATTACCTAACCCACCACTTCAGTTCCTTGCTCTCAGCCTGTGCCTTTGCCTCCTACTTGATGGGGAAAATAGAAACCACAAAAAGGGAAATTGCCCAACTCCCTGCCATCTCGCGCATAGATTCCCACTGCGAGTGTGCCCATCCTTTCCCCCCTTGCCATCTGTCATATACAAGGTGTATCTCTCCTCCAGGCTAAACTCATCTCCAGGCCCTCAAGCTCTGTGTTCCCCCACCTCCCCACTCCTCTGGAAGCTTACTCCACCATCATTCCCACTCTGATATCTTCACTGTCTCCCCTCTCTTCCTGCTCTTGCCAATCAGCACAGAAGCACACTCATGTCCCTGCTGTCTCTGAACACAAAACAAACAAAAGAAAAAACCCACCCCAACTGCTTTTACTTCCCCTTTCAGCTATCATTCTTACTCCCTTTTCTTCTCCACCAAACTTTTCGGAGTGGCCTCTCTTGCTGTCTTCATTTCCTCACCTCTTTTCCGAGAGTAATTGCTTTGCTCTGAATCCAGTAGACACTTTTTATCTTGTCTTTCTTCACTTTTCAGTCAGTCATGTCCTTGTGCTCAAAATAATCTCTCTTCTTGACTTCCTTAAAATAGCACTTTCCTGATTTGTTTTGACTGTTTTCTCTTTAATACTCTAGTTGCTTTTTTTTTTTTTTTTTTGGAATCCTCTTTCTCTGCCCATCCTGCTATGACTCAGGATATCCTATCAACCTCTCATTTTTTCTTTTCTCTGTATGCCCTCCAAGAGAAATGGCACCCACTCTCCTTATTTCATGGGCCATGGCTCCCAAATCTGTGTTGTTAAGACTTCATATATCTATCACACATATATATGTATATATGTGTCTGATATCACATATAGATATATATCACATCTCTGTATCTTCCAAGATGTTCAAAGCCAATATGTCCCCAGTGAGCTCTTGTTTCCTTCCACAAGTAGATTCCTTCTATCATCCTTGAATCTAGTCACCCAACTTAGACGTTGAGGCATCCTCTCTCTACCCTCTTCCTCATTCTTCACCTAGTGCTATTGTTTTTACCTCCCAAACATCTCTTCAGTCCACCCATTTCTCTCTGTCCCCAGTGCTTACGACTACCTTGGTTGAAGCCACCATTATCTCTTTCTGAACTGCTGCCTAATTTACCTTCTATCCCTGTTCCATCCATTTTCAAACAGAGTAACTTCTAAAAGGCAAATGGGACCAATTGACTCCTCTGCTCCCAACATGTCAATGGCTCCCCAGTGCCCTAGCCCTACAATTCTAGTCCCTCAAAAAGATTCACAGGGGTCTTCCTCAGCAGGCTCCAGTTATTACTTTTTTTAAAGATTTTATTTATTTATTTGACAGAGAGACACAGCGAGGGAAGGACCACAAACAGGGGGAGTGGGAGAGGGAGAAGCAGGCTTCCCGTGGAGCAGGGAGCCCGATGTGGGGCTCGATCCCAGGACCCCAGGATCATGACCTGAGCTGAAGGCAGATGCTTAACGACTGAGCCACCCAGGCGCCCCTCCAGTTAATATTTTTATCTTTGGTTCATCTTTAGCTTCTAGTTTGTTTTCAGTGAACATACATTACTTATGTTATTTTAAAAGTCGTAACAGGTGGATTAGCCAAAAAGAAGTGAGACATGCAAAGGAGATGAAGAGCCAATGAAGAGAAAGAAGGAGGACCAGGAGACTGTGGAATCATAGGAACTAAGGAAGGGTGGCACTTTATGAAGATGGTGGGGTCAATATTATAATGAGACTTGGGGAGCTTAAGTAATTTGAGGACTGAAAAGAGTGCCTTGGATTTGGACCCTTGGAAATCCTAGAGATTATCGATGGAGCAGTCTCTGAATTTTTGAAGGTAAAAGCCAATGACAATCAGCTGAAGAGTCAGGGAGAGTGGGAGAAATGAGGATCTACAGAGGATGATACTCCTTGGAAAGAGCAGATTCCATAATGGATGTGATCAACTGATGGGGCATTATGAAATATGTAAGTAGGCAAGAAGACATTAAGATTGAATATACAGAAGTTAGAGGGAATAGCCAATGTCAGAATTTCCAGCTTTTGGAGATAAAATGAGATCATGAGTACAGTGGGTGAGAATAGCCAGGAGAAGAAATACTCAAAGACCAGAGAGATGTATAGACTGAATGTAGCCACAGATAAGTTTGTTGGTGTAGAAAAGGAAGGCAAGGTATTTTCTGCCAATAACCTCAATTTTCTTTCTAATCTTGAAGACAAGTTCATGTGAGTAATATCCCTACTTAATACAGACATACGTCTATAATTGATAATTTCACATAGAAATATTTTAAAACAATAAAGGATATGCACTATTTATAAGAAGACATTTGCCTTAATTACCTAAAGAAATCTTCACTGGAAAGATTTTGTTTTTGTTTACAACTTTGCTCTAGGAAATGCTAAGAATTTATAAAATCTGACGTCAAACTGTAAAATTAAATCTTGCCAAGCTAGGAAAAATTTTAAAATTGTTTAAAATAAAAAGAAGGCCAAGCATCATCTCAAAATGGATATATTAAAATGGGTAATAATTTCCACAATATTCTCAACATGAGAATCAGTCTGAATTATTAATGTTATATTGTTTGCATTTATATTCATCTCCCAAAACTGGCATATTCTTAGAAGGAATTCAAAACCAAAGACATGTTAATATCTAAAATACCTTACTCGATATAGATTTCATCCCCCATGGGAGCAAAAATGGAAAGCTATCCAGAAGAGATGAAGCCAAAGAATTGAAAAGGAAAAAGAAAAACCCTTATAGTGAAACTACTTTCCCAATTTTATTTTGATTTCTTTTCAGCTTCAGGAGCTGCTTAATATGGAAAAAATAAAGCACGAGGCTGGAGAGAAAAGCCACAATTTTTCTTCTTCAGTGTCAAAGAAATAGCTTTCTCTGCTCCTACTAAATTGGAACTAAGCTCATAAGGATAAAAATAAATGACTAATTTCTTGGGAAATAACCTTAAATGAAAGACTCTTTTGGCCCAATGGTTGCTTTTCTTAAACTCCAGTTGACTTAACCTCAGTCTCAAGGTCCCTTCTGCTCTCCCTTTCATTCCACCCTCCTGGTATCAAGTGTGCCTTAAAAGTCTGTCTCATCACTTGCTACGCCTTTGGGAAATGTTTTCCTTTTCGGATACAATTTGTGGGAAGGAATAAGTCAAATGGGATTGTGGTTACTTAATTTCTCTTTTACAACCTTATTTCTAATGTTTAAGATTTTTTTAAAAATGGAAACTAAAAAAACATGATCATAAAATTTTGCAAGTGATGTTTCCACCAACTCTGACAAAAAGCCCTGATAATCCTTTAGAAGTTTTTAATATATACCTAAATATTAATTTGTCTTCTCTTTTTAGCTAAAATTATATAAAATGATACTTCTTTGTGTCGTCTATGTAAGAACTTCCAATTTCAGTGAAAGAACCTGAATTCATTTTATAACAGAATGATCCTTCTTCCTCTCTGGCAAAGACTGTGTTCATTTCAGAGCCCATCTTGCCTGATTTTTTGCCAGGTTAGCTATTTAGAACTACAGGGCTGGCCCTAAGCATAGTATCTAGGCCAGTGATTAAAAAAAATTTTTTTTTAAGCAGTGGAAATCTTTTCCTCCCCTGCCCTCAAACAAAACTTTAACTATCCCATGAAATTCACATATACATAAATATATGTATGTAAGATAAGATGGAACATCTGAAGAGAGAATAAGGCATGGGTTCCTAGAACTCAGCCTGTTCCTTCTTGTTCTTCATATAGACTCTCAAGGTACCTTCTTTGATTTTATGATACACACAAAAAACCCTCATCTTCACAATAGGAAGAGGGCCAATCTTTGGTCTCCATGCCTATTTCCTAGAATTTCTCTCTCACTACAAAATGCCTCCCCTTGCTATTTGCTCCTCAGTTGGTGATGTAAGCCTGCTCATGGTTCATTCATTCCACACAGATCTGCCCAATCCACACTCACTCTTCCAAAAACTGCCCCAAACCACCACCTGCACTGCAGTCCTAAAAATTCAGTCCTTCCATTCTGATAGTCTAGGCTAGACATTTGGGAGAACACAGTTTGAACACATAGCTACTGAGTTTTACATGAGTGTTAGCTTTGTTTACTCCTCCCAGATTTAAAAATTTGTGTTTACAAATTTTAGAGGAATAATTTTTAGGCCAAATACTTAGTTTACAGAATTTCAAATTATATGCCAAAGTGATACATTTTAGGCAGCACAGATAAAACAGTTCTATTTAGGAAGGTCGTCTGGGCCCTCCTGAAATGGTACATGTAGAACATGGTTTATATGTTATACTAGCCTGTCTCAGTGTCCTGAGAGAACTGGAACAGGTCACATCCCAAAGCCAGTTCCAGGACTGGCCCAGAGATCCTGTTCAAACATTTTCATAAAGACATTCCTTCAATCTTACTTTAAAATCTACTTGGATCTGAGGTACTAAAGTAGCTCATTTTATTAATACTTATTTTACGTTAAACTAGCCTCTTTAATATATATCTTACACTTCTGGCAAGATTTTACCTTTAAATCAATTTTTTTTTCTCTGTTACATCTTTTTGATTATGATAAGCAGGTGGGGCATGTCTTTGTTTGCTGTGTCAATCAGGCAAAGGTGTTGGTGATCACCTGTAATGTGATGTGAAAGACACTATAAGGAAGGCACAGTCTAGCCCTCAAGGAGTGTACAGGGTGAGGAGCAAGGTATGTGGCAGCCTGTGGCTCAGGGGAACAGCCCCCTCTCTGCCTTGGGGTGGGGGATCCAGGAGCCAGAGATGATGACTGCCCAGCTTTCTGGTTGTTGTGCCCAATGAATCAGAGGATGGGTGTTGGGGAAGATCTCTGTCTTTACAAAGCAAAGCCCAGGTCGGACATAAGCTAAGGCTCAGGCAGGCTTTCTCAGATCATCATCATCCAGTTTCCACCAGAAATGACATTCCCCAACCCATTCCACCATTACAGACCCAGGAGAGGCGGGGAGGATGGGTATCCTTTGAGAAGGATGGGGCTAATAATAACAATAGCTAACATCTCAACAAACAATTAGTGCTTACCAGGTATCGGGATTTTTCAAAGTGCCTTCTATATGCCAATTCATTTAATGCTCTCAACAAACCCGAGGATAAATATTATCATTAATATACTAGTGTTACAGATGGGGAAACTAAAGCAGAGAGAGATTAAGTCACTTGCTCAAAGTTACCATGTTTGGGAAAGCCAGGATTTGAACACAAGCTCCAGATCCCATGCTCTTACCCATCACACACACTGCATCCCTTGGTGTAAGTACCTGTGGAGAGGAAAGGAGAGGAAGCCGGTCTGGCCTGGTCCCTGAACTCCTGGTGCTAGCATTTCCTGCGGTGCATCCAGTTTTCCCTGGTCCTTGGGCCATCCCATTGTGCCCGCACCCAATCTTAAACTCTGTAGTCACAGTCAGCTGCCTCCATCTGCAATTCTTCCACTCAGTGGGGCCTCTTTGCTTCTGCAAACTCTCCCTGTGGGTCCCACGGGAGCGTGTGACTCCCCTGTATGCTATGATCTGTGGGGACCAGGACCTACCTGTGGCTGAACTCTTAGATGCCCATCTCCACCCGTGGTGGACCATTGCTCCTGCACCATACTGTGTTTGCAATCAGAGACCCTCAGGGCTTCTCCTGAAGCCTGAACCACTTACTTTCATCTGTATATCCTCAGGGGCTAACTCCATCAACATTATTTTGAGGTTAAGATGCTCTGCATATTGGGTGGGGGAGATAGGGTATCTGGGTGATGGGCATTAAGGAGGGCACTTGATATAATGAGCACTGCGTGTTACATGCAACTGATGAATCACTAAGTTCTACCTCTGAAACTAATCACTCTATGTTAATTAAATTGAATTTAAATTTAAAAAAAAGAGGCTCTGCATATTTCAGCTCCAGCAACAAAAGAGAAACTGAGATTTCAAAATTGCTCTTCTGATCCTTTTATTCATTTCAACTCATATTCCTTTCCAAAAGCACTTGAATATTTTTTCCCCTCTGGTCCAAAATAAAACTTACCGGTTACTCTTTTGCCTGGGCACAATGACGCTGGATCTCTCTGCTTAATATTCCTTGTGGCTTACTTGTGTTCAAAAACTGGATTTCATTGTGTATGTTGTTTTTCAAATTGTTCGATAAGATTATTCCTAGTACTGGCCCTTGAAGAATGTTACCCAGGAGGGCACCTGGGTGGCTCAGTCGGTTAAGCATCTGCCTTCAACTCAGCTCATGATCCCAGGGTCCTGAGATCAAGCCCCGCATCAGGCTCCCTGCTCAGTGGGGAGTCTACTTCTCTCTCTCCCTCTGTCCCTCCCCCTGCTTGTTCTCTCCCTCTGTCTCAAATATATAAATAAATTCTAAAAAAATAAAATGCTGCCCAGGAACAGCTGGCCCCTCTTATCTACTCTCTCTTGTCCTTGTGCCCTTGTCAGGTTCCCTGACCGTGGCAAAGCTTACTGCTTTTGAATTGCTTCAGTGCAGAACTTTGTCACAGACTTCCTAGAAACATACATGACGACTGGTTTCCTGCTTTGGGGGCACTAGAAGAGCCCTAAGCACTTTTGATGAATTACCAGAATACATGTAACCTGCAAAGCTATTTTTTTCTCCTCGAGCTTTATGTCTTCACACAGGGTAAAAGGACTTACTTCATGTTGCATTCCAAGAAGGGACATTCACAATGCAAATCTTATTCTCTCCATGATCCTATGGTATGTTAAAATCTCTCATGTATTAAAACTAAACATCTCTTTTCGGTCCATCAGTTTCCTCTGACATAAGCTATTATTAGGAAAATTATCTTAATGGGCATTAAAGTTACAATTATAAGTAACAGAAATAATTTTAAAATTATTTCAGTAAAGTCAAGTGTATACGAGAAAAGTCTCAGTGCAAAGTGGCAGGTAAAATCTGTGATGAAATTTTTACCTCAGTGCAACAGACCGGCTTTCTCTTTTGCCCAGCCATGCTTTTTGAAGTTTTTCATGTACCACAAAATACATAATAAGGGATAGTTAAATTCACTCTGAACCCCAGCTACATGACCATGACATATTTGGAGGTGACTTTGAGGTGCATTCCCAAATATGGTGCAATGCTTTCTAAATTTACAGTCTGATTTCCTGCTACCAGTTATGACTGCCAAATGCTTCTGACAGTGTGGCCAGTTTGTGGTGTCCCTAAAAATCATCAGCAATTTGAAAACATTAGCGCCTGGCAATAGTCATACTTTGCAATGATTGCCTGTATTTATCACCTTACTTTTCCAGGGTACAAATGGAAAAAAAAATCACAGAGAAAAATTAAACTTCTCTAGCCATGGGGAAAATATAGAGTCGAAAAGTCAAATGCATGATAGGGTCCCAGCCCCTTTCTGTATTGCTTAGAAATAAAAATAGACAATTGAGGCATGAGGCTTACGTGGCTACGGAGAAGAAGAATACCGTAAATATGTATCCCTCCTCAAATGCTGCTTAGTTTGTCTGCACATTGGCAGAGTATTTTCATATTAGGATATTATGGTTATGTGGCAGTACTAAAAATGGGGAGACATTCATTGCTTCATTCAACAAATATTCACTAACGTTCTGCTTGGTGGCATGAACTGTTCCTGGGAGCGCAGAAGTGCATGAGACAGGCCTGGAATCTGCCTTCAGGAATCCTATAGTTTCCTGAGACAAACAGCATAACAACAGAGAAGAGACAGTCTTAGGAGAGCACAGATGGATGCGGGAGTACATGCAGACTTCCCTGAGGAGCAAGAGTGAATCTGAAGCCCAAAGGATGGACGTGAGCAAGGCAAAGTGTGGTATGGGCACTGGGAGAGCATTCCAGACACAAGAAGAACAGTGGGGCCACGTACTAGGGATCTGTGGTTTGTGCAGAGCACAGAGGTGCCAACAGAAGAGATGAGTAGCATTCAGGCCCTGCTCTGCTCTCCACTTGTACATCGTGGTGCGTAGCTGCCCCCCGCCCCACCCAAGACCATTATTTCTCTCCACACAAAAGTAACAAATGCTTGCCAAGCCAACTCCTAGGATTATATTAACTTGAGTCCAGGACAAACTATTTTCACATAGAGACCCCGAAACTTAGTGGTTTAAGCAACCTAGAAGTTTGTTTCCCCTTACGTAACACTGCAGGGGGTCCAGGGCTAGTAACGTGGCTCTGCCATCTTCATTGGGTTAGCTAATCTCTGAGTCCAAAGCTGCCCTGTGGTCTCTATCCTTCAGCTTTCAGGAATTGGGATGGGACCTGGGGATACACATGCATCCCTTTATGTAGGGCGAGAAACACAAGGAGTGTGCATCACTTCTCAATTCTCATTCACGAGAACTTAGTCACACGGTCACACCAGGATTCAGGGGAGGCTGAGAGAAGTATTCCGTGGCTGGAAGCCATGTGCTGTGCTAACACTAGCTTCAAAGAGGGGAGGATGGATGTTGGTGGACATGCGGCAGTCCGCGCCACAAAGGGCAGTGGGGAAAGAGGGAGGGTACAATGGCAGAGAGGCAGGCGGGAGTCTGATCACATGAGGCCTCGTTCAGAGCCAAGGAAACCACGTTAGTGTCTTGAAAAAGGGCAGTGGCAGATTTATGAGTACAGTATTTGCTCACAGAAAAGGCTTTTGCAAAAAAGCCTTGATTAATCGATCAGGGCAGACACACGCCAAGGTTTTCCATGGATTCTCCCACTTAATTGTCACATGTCCTTGTTTACCAAAAACCCAAATACATATTCAGGGGACACATATGTCTGAGTCATATGGTTTCTGAAGCAATGGCCTGAGGGCTTTTAACAGATACAGATAGTTGTGTGTAGATAGAGACAGAAACCTGAAATACCCTGTGCTATTCAGCTTTACATGGTCACTGACCGTAGGGTGTGCTCTGAGTTTACATACGGTCACACAGCTCCCAACAAAACACACAACCTAAGGTGCAGAGGTGGCCGCACCAGCACATTCCTATCTGCAGATACAAGCATGGCCTCTGCATTGTGGTCAAGCCACAGGAGAGATGACCCATCCTCGTGGGGCGGGGGGCACAGTCCTGCCCTCAGCCTCTCTGGGGGAGCATCAGATCCCACCACAGATACAGGGCCATCCACATGGCATTCAGGCCAGCACCCCACATTCTGTCTACACTGGAAACATCAGGGCCAAGGACTTAGCTGCTTAGTTGGTTCAGTATACAGGAACGGGACTTGCATCCAGGGACAAGCACTTTAGAAAGCCACCTATCCCATACCCACAGCCTCAGCTTGGCAGAATTCTGCTCCCGCAAGGATGACAGCAACATTCTGATGCACCCACTGTGAGGCAGGCTCTTTATATATAGAAATGGAAATGGAAATATAAGTGTGTGTGTGTGTGTGTGTGTGTGTGTATGTGTGTGTGTGTGTGTGGATGGATGGATGTGTATATATATGGATGTGTGTGTGTGTGTATTTCTTGTCATTTTCATCCTCTTGGTAACTATTTGAGGTACATATTATCATCCTTAGAGAACCACAGAGCCCGGGGAAGCTGGATGAGTTGGCAGCGGCACCATTGCCAGGATTCAAACCCAGTTCAGTCTGGCACCAAACACATGCTCATTTCCCTGCCTCCTGTGTTAGTTATTGAATTAGGAGATTTCTTCCTTGGATTTAATCTATTTTCTAAATTGGATCAATGGGCTCGCTTTTAGACATCTGTCTAAATTAATGTATTATATATGTCTATAGTCTAAAATGATTTTTTCAAAACCTACCTAAATTTGCATGCAAATCACTGGCTAGATCCTATAAAAAGTACATCAGAAAATTCTGATGTTCTTATTCTTGAAAAATGGTTTGTGGCAGCTTTAGTGCCAATAGGCTGTCTGGACCCTTATCTTAAGGCTTCATTATCAGATCATTCTATTTATGATAGGACATCATTTCTTTTAGGATTTCAGTCAATGAATATGAAAAATACAGGTAAGTCATGGTGGTGGTGTTGATTTAATTATTGTTATCAACTGATTGATTAATACTTAATTTCTGGTTAATAATCATTTATTAATTGAACTGAATTGTCAGAGCTAAAACTTAAAATGGTGCTGAAGCACAGAGGACTGATTTAATAAAAGTCAAACCTAACAAGGAGAATTAAGTGAATCACACAGCTAAGCTTCAAACTAGAAATGGGGCTTCTCTCACTTAGCCAAGGGTTTTTGAGGTTTGTCCGTTTTGTTGCATGTGTCAGCGGCTTGTTCCTTCTCATCGCTGGGTAGTATTCCATTGTATGGATGTACCCATCTTTGTTCAGCCATTCACCTGTTGAGGGACATTTTGATTGTTTCTATATTTTGCTGATAGGAAGAATGCTGCTATAAGTATTCACAGAGAGGTTTTTGTGTGCACATATATTTTCATTTCTCTTGGGTAGATACCTGGGAGTGGAGGGGCTGGGCCATACGGTAGGTGCACGTTCAATTTTGTAAGAAGCTGGCAAGCTGTTTTCCAAGGTGGCTGTATCACGTTGCATGCTCAGTGTATGAGGGTTGTGGTTCCTCCACATGCTTGTCAGCACTTAGTACTGTCAGACTTTTGAATTTTCGCCATTCTGGTGGATGTATGCTGGTGTCTCAAAAGGTTTTGGTTTGCATTTCCCTGATGGTTAGTGGTTTTGAGCATCTTTTCCTGTGCTTGTTTGCCATCCGTATATCTTTGCTGAAGTGTCTATTCAGACATTTTGCAAATTTTTAATTGAGTTGCAATAATTCTCTATGTAATTAGAATACAAGTCCACTGACAGATATGTAAAAGTGTACATATATATATGGGGACTTGTCCCGGTTTTGACAAAAGAGCTGGACCTCACGTTACCTAAGTCTGGATCTTGGGTACCCCACTTCCAGACCCAAACTCCCCCACTGTGAGGATTTCTGGGACTTGTACCAGCAAAATCGAGGGTACATTTTGGCGCAAGAAAGGTATATTCATCCAGATAGATATCCAGACATATGATTATTTGTTGTCAACATGCAGTTTCACCGTAAAGGAAAGCAGCATCTTTGCTGCCTCTCCTAGTCTCAGTAAGCATGCTGCATTTCCATCTGGACAGCCCTCTGACTGTGCAGCACCCCACCAGCGGCACTCCCTGACCTGTCCCTGGCTGATTGTGCAACACATCTTAGATGTGTTTCTACTTTTCTTTGGCAAAGATGCCAATTTTCAAAGAGATTTTCATTTTTACTTCTCTGCATGCAAAATGGAATAAAAATGATCTGGTCAACATTCTTATAAGTAGTTGCACTGGCAAGTGACCATCTGAGAAAAAAAAAATACCGTTAGGAATTTATTTTCACAGAAATTTGATCAGATTTCCCCCAATTAGAAAAGCATGACCTAGGGAAAGTATCAACATTTGCAGTAGTCAGTGTGCATATTTTAAGTTACTTCTTGCCATAAGCAGAGGTAAAAATACTAAGTCCCATGTCATAAAGAGACCCCCTCAAACTGCATGTCAGTTTTCATTGCTGTACATGGAAAATTAGGGGTGCTTTTCTGATTTTTTTCCTCCTTGGGGATTCAAACTTTAAACTTGGGTTATAAAGAATAATAGCTTCAATGCTAGAAATATTTTTCTTACTTTACTCATGGGTAACTGAAGACCTAGAGAATGAAGTACTTTTTCCCAAAAGCATTTTGCAAACTAGGACATTATAAACAAGTCTTGACTTGTTAACCATAAGGATAAGCCATTATGTTTGATCACTCCTGAACCACAGACATAGTTGCTCTGATTTGGATCTGCATAAGCTGTAATTAATTTGATTTTAAAAATGTAACTTTTGTTTAGCACCTGTACTTTTAAATTTGTGTCCAAAGATATTTCAAAGAGACATCTTACACCATGGCAATGGTTTGGAAAATACAGAGAACACAGCTCCTAAGAACCTAAGAGTTTTGTATTTTTTCTTTTAATAACAAAAACTGATTGATCCTGAAGGCAGTGAAAAAAAAGGGAGCCTTAGAAGGGAATGTTAATGCATGCATATTTTTGGTACATTAAAGACTCCAACGTGCTAATTCAAGCACTGTTTACTTTTTGTATATAACAGGATTGCTGTTTTCAAGTGAAAAACAGAAGATATTTTCTGAGTGCCAAAAACTACTTATTCATGAAGTCTGAAATACCATTATTATTATTATTAATTCTTACGTCTAGCATCTGTGAATAGCTTCTTATACGAGAAAACCATTTTGGGTCAGCCGAAGGCCAAAAATAATGAGCTGGCCTCCTGCCTCTGTGTATTGAGTCAAGTAGCTGCCAATTAATAAAACTGATTTTTTTTTTTGTTCCTGGGATAAATTTCAGAAAATGAAAACAAACAGTTGTTGGTGCTTTTCATAAATTTCCAATGGAAAGAATACTTTTTTCACAAGTTTAAAGACTGACTGCACTATAAGTAACTAAACAATTACGAGAAGCCGCCCGGTGTATTTCTGTGGTTTAGCAAAAGGGCCAAGTCGGAAGGAAAAGACATTCCCAGCATTTTCTGAAGCTAGATAAATACAGAGAAGAAATATAGATGAAAGATGGAACTGCTCTCCATAGTCCCTGCCAGATTCCTCGACTTTTTGGCATACTGATTGAATTTGGCAAATGTAACCAGTAACAATCTTTTCCATTAAAAAGAGCAGCATATACTTTATTTTACCATACTGTTTGTGCATTTTTGACCCTCCAAAACTGTCTCTCTGTTTTAGAAAGTGATTCTTTCTGCAGAGTTGGCTGAAATTTCATTTATTTGAAACGGATCATTTATCATGAAACAAAAAAGCTGCAGGGTACAGCTACTGTTGAACAGCTCTGAGAGACCTACAGCTTGGCAGGAAAAGTGTCTTTTTCTGAGACCAAAAGATGCTTTACCATGTGCCAACAGCATCTCATGCCAACCTAATGCCTTGATATCCAAACCTGTGTAAATTTGAGGAATCCTGGACTGTACAGTTTAGACAACATAAGCTACCCAGCCCTGTCATTTTCTTTTATTTGTGATCAGAAAAACTCTAATATAGCCTGATGTTCCTAATTTTGGTAACATGATTATGTTAAGAAAAAGAGTAACTCTCCAGCAACTCTCCAGCCCCAAATCTAATTTTCATGGACTCCAACACTTCGTAACCCTAAAATGTTTTTCTCATCTGGCAGTGAGACTATAGTAAACTTATTAGGATAGGTAAGTAGCAATCTCTAAAAATACGATGTTGACAAGCAAGTACCAAGGCCATGGTTTCCAGCTTCGCCCAATTCAGGAAAGGAAGGCTCCCACCTGAGAGGCCTCTTACGCAACTCGGATGGAAATGACTTTTTGTTTTTACCTTTCATTGGTTTCATCTAAACTGAACAAAAATAAAAGATTAGGGTGTTCACCTGTTGCTATGAAGTTTCTGAGTGCAATACGATAGACATGTTTTCGTTTTTAAACAGCCAAAAATTCAAGTAGCCTTTGTATAGTTGGCAGTGAATTGTGTGTATTATTGCTCTAATGTTATTTGCCATCTCATGCACCCTTTCTTAATCATTAAGTAGCAGCTAATTTAAAGCAAGGGAAAAGAATTAGCTTGGTGTGAGTGCCAGATAAACCCTGTGGTTTCAATTTAAAGTTTGGAGCCAATAGCGACAGATATAAAAATGAGAATCTGTAATTTGCCAAGTTTAAAGACCCAAAACCAACATGTGAATGCTTCACAGGTTTATACGTGCATAAAATGAAGACTGTTTTGCATAGATTCAAAATGCTGAGGGAGTGTTGTTTCTTAAACTTAAGATGATAGTATAATACTAGACCTCATTTAATCACAAAGTATTTGACCAAAAAAAAAAAAAAAAAGAGCCTAAAGTCACTGTTTAAATTTCAGAATGCGAAATCCATACCAGCAGTTGGCAATAGCTAGGTCTGAAATATTTTCAATAAAAATTATATATAATTACCTTTCACATTTTGTAATTTACTTCCATTTAACTCACAAAGCTTGCTTTATGAATGAGTTCTTTAATAATAATAATAATAAAATAGAACTAGCCAAAGCTGTTAGCAAGAATTTATAATTTTAACAAACAAGGCACAACACTTTAGAAATAATGGGTAGAATGACTTCTGTACATCTTTAAAAGATTTGCAATAATAAACTACAACTAAAGTATATACAACTCTAAAATGCCCTCAATAACAGCATGATAATAAAAGACAGTGAATTTCAACTGACCTAACAGTTTCTCATGTTAGTTGGTCCAGAAATCGAAATCCTGGCTTGTCACATTAGTGCACACCCTTTACACTCTCTTCCCAGCCCACCAGGGATGCTCTTGACTGTCCCTGTCCCTCACCTGCAGGGCGAGCCTTGGAAGCCATTCTGTACACAGCACACTGTTTCCTTGTCCACACTGGTTGGATGAGAGGTGGGTGCATTTCCCGAATGGAGCCAATCAGATCCCCCTCCCTGCAGTTTCTGAATTGAAAGTGGGAATAGTATGCTGCCTCATTGGGTTGACCGGAGGGTGAAGCTGGGGGACACAGTGGAGGAAACCATGGAGACACCGGGAAAGCCAACTGACGGAGAAAGAATGAAGTGAAACGGACACAGATGACAGATGAAAAAGAAAAATATGCTAGAAAACCTGTGAGACTCTATCCCAGCACCTTTTCAGGCTCTACTGCCTTTCCTTCCTTCCTTCCTTCCTTCCTTCCTTCCTTCCTTTGTCCCTCCCTCCCTCCCTTCCTTCCTTTCTTTCCCCGTTTCTTCTTTCTTTCCTTTCCTTTCTTTCCCTTTCCCTTCCCTTCCCTTTTTCCTTTCCTTTCCCTTTTCCTTTCCTTTCCTTTCCTTTCCCCAAGACAAAACTAAGAGTCAGGTGCTCAACCAACTGTACCACCCAGGTGCACCCATGGCTCTGCTGATTTCTTGCCCATGAGATCTGTCAAACATCCGTGTATCCTCTTTGGTGCTCAAGCTTATTTGAGTTATTTATGTTGCTTGCAATTTATTGTATACTAATTGATCCTGCATTCTATCTAGGGGACTTTGGATACACTGCTTAGATTATTGAACTAAAGCTTCCCAATCTTTAAAATGGGTACAGTAATGCCTGCATCACAAGGTTATGGCAAGGACTGAACAAAATAAGAAGTAAAGCACCTAGCCCAGCAGCGACCACTCAGTAATTGGCTGCTATTTTAAAAAGAGATTGTCCTGTAATTTACATTTTATAAAATATATACAGCTATTTATATTACATATTTGTCAGTCAAGGGAAAGCTCTGCAATCTCTTATTATTAAGCCTAATATTCTAATATTTGCTAATTATTCATTTAATGGGTGATTCAAATTATTTGGTGAAATTTAAAATAAAAAAGGGCTTGCTAACAACTATTATCACTATGGTTATTTCCCTCTTTGTAGTAGAAACCTTGTTAAAAAAATTTTGTGAATAAATCCATAATTCTTCCTGTTCCCTTAATCTCTCATCTAATCTGTAATGAAGTCCTGTGTAGGCGGCCATGTTGTCATGCACTGACAGCTCACCACCTTCCTAGGGGGCTTTTTGCTAACACACTTTTTGACCTACCCCCTACACACCTCTGAGAGTGATCTTCAAAAACACAGACAGGATCATAGTATTGTTCTCATCAAAAATTTTTTAATGGCTTCTCAGTACAGTAGAATAAAATCTCAGTTCTTTACTATAGTCTGGCACTCCCCATGTAATCCAGCCCCCCACCCCTCCAGCTCTCCAAACACATCTTGTGTCACTCTCCCGTTCTGTCACTCAGCCTCAACTGCCTTGATCTTCTTGCAGGTCCTTGGAAACTCTAAGCACATTCCCACCTTATGACCACTGCACATACTTTCTTTCTGTAAACTCTTCTCCTGTCTTCATTTTTCGTATCTTAGTGTAGACACACCTGCTCCAAGATGCTTTCTCTGACTTCCAGGTCTAAAGTATGTTAGTCCTCTGTTAGTCTTCATCCAACCCGAGTTGTTTCTTTCATAGCATTCAGCACACTTAGTAATTTTGTCCATTGATTTGTTTTTGACCAGGCCCTTCTTATAGTGCTTGAGAAAGCTATGAGTTCCTCTGTCCTCCTCTCTCCTCCTGAATTCTGGGAGTGATGAATAGGTCAAGTCTTGCCTGTGTGGAGAATCTGTATACTGTGTCTTTATTCTACCCCTCTGAAAAGGGATACCCTTTGTGGAGGAGCAGTCATTTCCTGGATTAGCAGTAAACATATGTGGTCATTCTTGACTATGTTTTCAAGAGGTCTTTCCCCAGTTAGAAATGCATATTTTCCTCTGATTTCAACAAATTAATAACCAGTATATGGGATATAGAAATGAAGTAGGGTGGAATCACCTCTTTTCACAAAGAGTTATCAATATTCAATCGTTTGAAGGATTAATTTGTTAAAAGGAAAATTCAGAAGCATATAGAATCATCTTTAAATAGATTCCATAAAGTCATAGACTATCTCCAGATAGATTAACTTAAAGTAGAAAGTAAAAGATAATTCCCTGTGGTAAAATCTTTAAATAAATTTAAAGGATAAACTGAAAGGGAAATTCAGGTCAGTTAAGTGATTAAAAATTCTTTTTAAAAAAAGATTTCATTTATTTATTTATTTGAGAGAGAGAGAGAGCAGGGGCAGGGGCAAAGGAAGAGGGAGAGAGAGAATCTCAAGCAGACTCCATGCTGAGGGAGAAGCCCTGCACGACCCTGAGATCATGACCTAAGCTGAAATCAAGAGTTGGACACTTAACTGACTGAGCCACCCAGGAGCCAAGTGATTAAAATTCTGAACAAAAAATATTTATCCAAGTTTTACATTTGACTCTCATCTGACATAAAATCAGTACAGTAAAAGCAAAAGTAATAATTTAGTAATAATTATTAAAACCAATTATCAGTCAGTGCATAGGCCACCAAAAATCATGTCAAGAATGCTCATAGCAGCACTATTTTAATAGACCTAACTTGTAGAATGTAGAAGATTATTTATTGTAGAAGATTATTTAAAAAGGGTCTTGTTCAAGTTACCTGTTTGTGAGTTTCTCAGAATGTTGAAGAAGTACTATGTAATTTGTAAACAATGTCTGCAGTTATGTGTAAAGTAATGTATTATATATTCCCTAGAACAGATGAGAAACTAGTATCTAAAGTAAGTTAGAAAAGAGTATCTGGAATAAATTAGAAACTGGTGTCATAGTTTAAAAAATAAAAGGTTGAAGGCACTTATGGAATATTAAGTCTTAGCAGAAACAACCTGTCTGCACACAAATCTGTGCACAGATATCCTGAGGGTTAGGAAAGATAGAGCTGAATCAATAATAATTTACAAGTCATTCCAGTAATCTGTGTAAATATACAAAATCTGAATACAATTATGGTGAAGGCTGTGGTGGCTGCCCAGCATAACTGAGTAGAAAAGCAACTGGCTGATGAAGAATGTCTCTACATACCACAATTACCTGAGAGATAACTATAAAATTTAGCATCTAAACTTAATAAATTTTAAAAATAGGCTAAATGTGTACTAATTCATCAGAATCCAGGATATTAGAAGAATGTCCCCCTTGAAATATATAAGCAATGTAAGGGCAAATAAAAAGTTGCTTTATACTGAAAGTAGAAGACTTAGGGATTTTCCTGTCTAAGGGGCGGTGTGGGATAATAATATGAAATAAATAGGGGTTAGAAAGTTATAGTGACCACATGTTCTGATCCCAAATCAGGAATTTTAGCAATTTATATAAAAAGTTTTATGAAGGTATAAAAATTAAATTACATTTACACATTTAACATACATTTAGGGTCCATCTAAATCAATTTTATAGAAAATATTAAAACCATATCAAATTTGAATAGTTAATAAAGGCAATCATGGCAGGAATCTTTTAGCAGTATTTAATTCCTTTTACTAAGTTTAAGTGTACTCCTTATCCAGTGCTTCTCAAACTTTACTATGAATATGAACCATCTGGGAATCTTCTTAAAATGCAGATTCTGATCCCGTAGCTCTGGGGCGGGGCGGGGGGGGGGCGTGGGGAGTTTGAGATTCTGATCTTCTAACAAGCACCTTGGTGATCCTGCTGTTCTCTGTCTGGGACCACATTTTGAATAGCAAGTCCCGAGCCCTTGGACTGTTGGGAGAGACCAAGAGCAAGGAAAGGCTCCAAACCAGTTGCCTCCAAGCCACAGGAAACTTTGTCCATTTATTCCAGTGTGCCATACAAATATTCCATGTTTTTCTGCTGACAGGGAAAAGGTTGGGAAGCAGTGTTGTAGAAGGCCATCATATAACCATATATTTTGATACATTTTCAAGGGCAACAACATGAATTAGATTGGGTCTGGCATATTGGGTCAGGTCTTCCTATTTTCAAAGCTTACAGCTTTGAGGATAGTATTTTAAACTAGTTAACATGTCAATTTGTCCTCTCTTAGGTATAGGAACTTACGTTTTTTATAGCATTAGCAGAAAGTTCTCCTTGTTTTCTTTTCTTTGATGAGGAGCAAATAAAGTGCCTTAGGGACATTGTCTTCACGCTTGCAGGGGTACTGCAAAGCACAGTTCTACGACTACATGCCTATCCCAGTTCCACACGGGCTGGAGCCACATTCATCCTGTTCAGCAGGACATCATACACTGGAGCATTCTATGTGCACAGTTGTATTTGGTAGGTGGATTAGCTTCCAATGCAATGGCTTAATCATCCTCAGGTGTCCTTTAACCTTTTCCTTTGAAAAGGTTGATTTTCGTTTCCCTTGTGTTCAGTATCATGGACCAACACTGTAAATGATGGTCTGGCTGTCTTGCCACTGAAACTCCTAGGGATCAGTGGCTCTTAAACTTTTTGTGTGCTTCTCAGTTACCTTAGGAGCTTGGTTGAAATATAGTTTCCTGGTCTTATTCATAGAGACTCTGAGTCAGTCAATTTAGGGTATGGCCCAGCCACCTTTATTAATTTTTTTTTTCCAAGCTCTGTATTGCTTCTAGACAGGGGGACGGTAGACTACACCCTTTGAGGAACACTGAGGACCACAGTACGTGAATGTGGCCCAGGAGAAACTGTTGGGAATGTTCCATAATGAAGAGTATTGTGTAAGGAGAGACGAAGGCTCTGACTTGTAAGAAGCTGTAAGGCTAAGGATGGACACCAAAAGGCAGGAGCTTTTTGTCCCAGGGGTCCTGTTTGAACTCAGGTTTTTAATTTCATTTCCTTCATTAGGGGTTTTTCTGTTTACTGTATAATAATTAATGGCATTTATAGGGCCTAGAAGTCTGTCCCTTGGTGACAGGGGATGTTTTTCACAGTAAAAATAAGATATATGAAGGGTGACTAGTTGCAAAGATCTTAGACTTTTGGAATAGAGCTCATGTAAGTGGTGGGTATAGAAAGCTGACATAGATTAGTGTAAAAGGCTTAAATTAAGCCCAAAGCTCATGTATTCAGGTTTTCTACTTGCAATTTCCTTAATTCTAAAAATACAAACATATACATATATGTGTGTATACATAAACATACAAACATATCCAACATAAAATGCCATTAATACTAACTAATATATCACTACCTTTGGAAAATATACCTACTCTTCTTAAAGGCCATGTAATAGAGATAATTGTTTTAAAAAAATCACAAAATCATCTGGTTTTAACTTCATATATTCTTACTCGTAATAATGTTTAACAGGCATAAATGAAGAATACACAGAAGCTGCAAGGACAGCAAGCAAGGCTAGAAAATCCTGAAAACCAAGACAGGAACAGAGCATTTGGGATGCAGAAGGACGGCACCGTTCTACCATAAAACAAGTGTGCTCTCTGCCCAGTCCTATTTCCCCTTGTGCTTTCCCAGACAGCTGCTCTGTCTCCTAAAGCAGTTTCTCACCCAGGCTCAGACTTCCAAACACAGCCTTGCACACCAGCACCCACACCCACACACGTGTGCCATCAAGGCACTCCTGCTTTACCCTGCAGTGGGTGTTAAGAGAACAGACTATGGAACCAGAGTTCCTGGGTCCTTTCCTTATGACCTGGGTGATTCAGGGCAAGTCACTTAATCTCTATCTAACTCAGTTTCTTTATCTGCTAAATGGAGATAAATTCCCATCTCACTGGAAAATGGAGAAGACTAAATAAAAGGATATGTGTGAACGTAGCTTTTGGAATAGTGGCTGGCACAGAAGAAGCCGCATAAAATGAAAATGATATTATTTTCATTATTATCTCTTTTGCTGTACTTACATGCAGCTCTGTTTTTCATCTTTTGTCACCTTTAGCTTTCAGGAAGGGGAGGGAACTTTATTTTATTTTGCCGGGTTGTGGTGGCGGTGATGTAGCCAAAGCAGAAGATGGGTTCATTATAGTGAAGCAGAGCTAGTTTGGATGAAGGAGACAAGTATTCTATTAGCTCAGACCGTCCTAGACATGTTTGATTTTTCCAAAGGCTCCCTGGGTATTTTAGAAGACTGAATCACCTCAAGGGCAAAAGCATTGCCTAGAGGTCTCCGTGGAAAACTTAAAAAGAAGAAAATAAAGTGGCTTTAAAGAATCATTCTTGTATCAGATTTTTAGAGACACTACACTTATAAGAATGCAAAGAATTAAGATTAAAATTCTTAATTCCTCCTGAAGAGATTCTTATCTTGTAAACCTTTCTGTCAAAGCAGAGTGCTAAATAAACATGAAAAAGATGGCTCCTCCTGGGTTCCATAAACAACTATTAAAGGGCAGTGTGGCCCTAGTGCACTAATTTTCAATTCTTTCTAAAGCAGCAAAAAGCTGTTTTGAAATAAGATCTCATGCATAATTCTAATATGTAAAATGGAAAAACTAGCTGGTCTAATTAAAGTAGGTGACCGCCCCTCACACCAAGCATTGGCTTCCCCCTTGCTCTGAGTACTGGGCCCTGATCTCTCCCAGGGGAGCCCTAACAGTCCATGAGACACTGAAATTCGCTCATCTAGTGGAAACAGCCCTAAACTAGACATCACAATCATTTATGATGTTATGCCATGTGTTGATTGTGTGGTTTTTGGTACCTCACTGATCTCTGGGACTTACATTCCTCATATGCAAAATCTGTGTTTAAAATGGATAACTCACCTCTACCAGCTCTCACTTTCCATGAACTTATTATAAAAAGAAAATTAAGAATTCTGCTTCATGCCAAGATAGGGTAACATGGACCAGATTTATCTTCCCGTCTAAAACAACTTAAAAATGCTAAAACCTACAAAGCAATGGCTTTTAAGACACAGGCCATCAGGAAACTAGGATCCCCAAGAGAAGGAAAACTCCAGAGGTAAGCCCTACGATTGTCCCGCCTACTGCCTGGAGTGAGCTGTAGCACAGGGAGGGAGAAGCCAAAGGAAGCACAGCAGCCTCCCTGAGCTGGGAGGCCAAGCTTGGGAGTCTGGAGGTCTGTGATGACTGGAGTCTTCAGGGAAGATTACTGGAGGGGAGAGAGCTCTCTGAGCACAGACCTCTGGAGACCTACAGTCGGTGCCCCTGAAACTTCAGTGCAGAACTGATAAGCACTTGTGTGTGCAGAAACTACATACCCAAGGACAGATCAGCTGGGACAATCTCTGAAGCTCATACAGGTTCAATAGTGCCTGATCTCACCACTCAGTATGAAAGACTTCCTGATTCATGGGTTTCAGGTACAGTAACTGGAAGGCTCTTACCTCAGTAGTGGGTACTCTAATGTTGCTAACAAAGCATGAAACTGAAAGGATCAGATTGTTTCTAAGTAACCTAACGGCATCCTAGAAAAAAACTCAAGAATATTTATGGAAACTATCTATCACTCAACACATTAAAATTCGGTGTCTTCCAAGAAACAGACTCTTAACTATAGAGAACAAACTGATGGTTACCAGAAGGGAAATGGGAGGGAGGATGGGTTAAATAGGTGATGGGGATGGAGGAGGGCGCTTGTGATGAGCACCAGGTGATGTATGGAATTGGTGAATCACTACATTGTACACCTGAAACTAATACAACACTGTATGTTAACTATACTGGAATGAAAATAAAAAAAAACAATAAAAAAATCCTCCCCCACCCTAAAGTCAGTGTCTGACATGACCCATGGTAAAGAGGAATATCAACCAATTGAAATCAAACCAGAAATGACAGTAGGACTGTTACTAGAACTGGATTTCATATGAGCTAGAGGAAAGACCCTAATCTAATTTTGAGAGGTGCAATTATACTGAGACATAAAACTCACCGATGGAAATAAAGGTAAATTAAACAGTGGGGGAAAAAAAAGATTTTCTGAACTTGAAGGCATAGAAATAGAAACATTCCAAATTAAAACAAGAGAGGAAAAAAGACTGAAAAAAATGAACAGGGAAAACATCAAGTAGCCAAATATAGGTGAAAATGGAGTTTCCAAAGGATAGTAGAAAAAGGAGACAGAGAAAAGTATTTGAAGAAATAATGGCTCCAAATTTTCCAAATTTGATGAAAACTATAAGCCTATAGATCTAAGAAGTTCAAAAAGCCCAAGCATAAGAAACAAAGAAAACAACACAAAGGCACATCATCAATCAAATTGCTCAAAATCAGGGAAAGTGATAAAATCTTAGAAGCAGTGTACAAAAAAAAAGACATACACATAAACAAGCATAAGAATGACAGATTTCTTCTCAGAAACAACACAAGTGTGAATAAAATGAAGGAACATGTTTACTGAAGGAAAAAAAGTCTTTGTAAAATTCTCTGCCTACCAAAAATATTTTTCAAACACAAAGACTAAATTAAGTCTTTTTTAGACATACAAAAATAAAAGAATTTATCAACAGAGTTGTACTACAAGAAATGTTAAAAGTCCTTTGGAAAGGAATAAATAGCACTTTTTCCTATTTATTTAAATCTCTCTAATTGATAATTGATTTATTTATAATCAGAAACAAGAACAATGTGGAGTTTATAATATATATGAGTTGACTGCATGACAATAGCACAAAAGCCAGGAGGACAAAAATAGAAGCATAGTGTTGTATGATTCTTAAACTATATGTTTCTGTGTGTAATATAACTTGAAGATACACTGTACTGAATTACATATGTATACTATAAACTCTAAAGCAACCACTAAATGAACAAGGAATCACAACTAATAAAAATTAAACAATAAATAAATAATAAAAACAAAAGGGATAAAATGGAATTTTTAAAAAATTCAATTAAGCCAAGAAGACAAAAAGAAAATAATAGATGGGAAAAAGAGGGAACAAATAAAATCACACTTAAAGCCAATCATGTCAGTAGCATATTAAATGTAAATAGTGTAGACACGCCATAACCTCCCCCAAAAAGGCAGAGGTGATTTGAATGGAAAAAAAAATCGGGGGCACCTGGGTGGCTCAGTTGGTTGGGCAACTGCCTTTGGCTCAGGTCATGATCCTGGAGTCCTGGGATCGAGTCCCACATCAGGCTCCTGGCTCAGCAAGGAGCTTGCTTCTCCCTCTGGCCCTCTCCCCTCTCATGCTGTTTCTCACTCTCTGTCTCTCTCTCAAATAAATAAAAAAATAAAATCTTAAAAAAAAAAGCAAGCCGCTACTAAGTGCTGCCTACAAATAGCTAACAAATAAAAATACACAAATGGGTAAAAGGTTAGGAAGAACTATAGGATTTAGCATGCTAATTCTAACCAAAAGAAAGCAGGAGAAAAGGCAGATTTCAGAGCAAAGAATATGACAGGGGTCATCAGGAGGACATACTATTCCCAAATACTTAGGCACTTAACAAGAGAGCTTCAAAATGCATGAAGATAGAGACTGTTTAGAGCAAGACGGCAGAGCAGTAGGAGACCTAAATTTCGTCTGGTCCCAGGAATTCAGCTAGATAGGGATCAAACCATTCTGAACACCTAAGAACTCAACAGGAGATCGAAGAAAAGAATAGCAGCAACTCTCTGAACAAAAAAGCGACCACTTTCTGGAAGGTCTCTTCTGATTTGTTTAGTGTATATTTTTCTGGGGTCGTTGTTACCCTGTTAGCATTTTATTCTCTCATTCATCTATTCCCTTCTGGACAAAATGACAAGATGGAAAAAATCACCTCAAAAAAAAAAAAAGAACAAGAGGCAGCACCGACTGCCAGGTACCTAATCAATACGGACATTAGTAAGATGTCGGAACTAGAGTTCAGAATGACGATTTTAAAGATACTAGTTGGGCTTGAAAAAAGCATGGAAGATATTAGAGAAACCCTTTCTGGAGAAATAAAAGAACTAAAATCTAACCAAGTCGAAATCAAAAAGGCTATTAATGAGGTGCAATAAAAAATGGAGGCTCAAACTGCTAGGATAAATGAGGCAGAAGAGAGAATTAGTGATATAGAAGACCAAATGATGGAAAATAAAGAAGCTGAGAAAAAGAAAGATAAACAACTACTGGATCACGAGGGCAGAATTCGAGAGATAAGTGATACCATAAGACGAAACAATATTAGAATAATTGGGATCTTAGGTGTCTGGGTGGCTCAGATGGTTAAGCGTCTGCCTTCGGCTCAGGTCATGATCCCAGAGTCCTGGGGTCGAGTCCTTCATCGGGCTCCCTGCTCTGCGGGGAGCCTGCTTCTCCCTCTCCCTCTGCCTCTCTCTCTCTCTCTCTCTGACTCTCATGAATAAATAAATAAAACATTTAAAAAAATAGAATAATTGGGATCTCAGAAGAAGAAGAAAGAGAGAGAGGGGCAGAAGGCATATTGCAGCAAATTATAACAGAGAACTTCCCTAATTTGGGGAAGGAAACAGGCACCAAAATCCAGGAGGCACAGAGAACCCCCCTCAAAATCAATAAAAATAGGTCAACACCCTGACATCTAATAGTAAAACTTACGAGTCTCAGAGACAAAGAGAAAATCCTGAAAGCAGCTCGGGAGAAGAGATCTGTAACCTACAGTGGTAGAAACATTAGATTGGCAACAGACCTATCCACAGAGACCTGGCAGGCCAGAAAGGACTGGCATGATATATTCAGAGCACTAAGTGAGAAAAATATGCAGCCAAGAATACTATATCCAGCTAGGCTGTCACTGAAAATAGAAGGAGAGATAAAAGGCTTCCAGGACAAACACAAACTAAAGGAATTTGCAAACACGAAACCAGCCCTACAAGAAGTATTGAAAGGGGTCCTCTAAGCAAAGAGAGAGCCTAAAAGTAACATAGACCAGAAAGAAACACAGACAATATACAGTAACAGTCACCTTACAGGCAATACAATGGCACTAAATTCATATCTTTCAATAGTTACCCTGAATGTAAATGGGCTAAATGCCCCAATCAAAAGACACAGGCTATCAGATTGGATAAAAAAAACAAGACCCATTGATATGCTGTCTTCAAGAGACTCATTTTAGACCCAAAGACACCCCCAGATTGAAAGTGAGGGGGTGGAAAACCATTTACCATGCTAATGGACACCAAAAGAAAGCTGGGGTGGCAATCCTTCTATCAGACAAATTAGATTTTAAACCACAGACTGTAATAAGAGATGAGGAAGGATACTATATCCTACTTAAAGGGTCTATCCAACAAGAAGATCTAACAATTGTAAATATCTATGCCCCTAACATGGGAGCAGCCAATTATATAAGGCAATTAATAACAAAAGCAAAGAAACACATCGACAACAATACAATAATAGTGGGGGACTTTAACACCCCCCTCACCGAAATGGACAGATCATCTAAGCAAAAGATCAACAAGGAAATAAAGATTTTAAATGACACACTGGATCACATGGACTTCACAGACATATTCAGAACATTCCATCCCAAAGCAACAGAATACACATTCTTCTCTAGTGCCCATGGAACATTCTCCAGAATAGATCACATCCTAGGTCACAAATCAGGTCTCAACCGGTACCAAAAGATTGGGATCATTCCCTGCATATTTTCAGACCACAATGCTTTGAAACCAGAACTCAATCACAAGAGGAAAGTCAGAAAGAACTCAAATACATGGAGGCTAAAGAGCATCCTACTAAAGAATGAATGGGTCAACCAGGAAATTAAAGAAGAATTTAAAAAATTCATGGAAACCAATGAAAATGAAAACACAACTGTTCAAAATCTTTGGGATACAAAGGCAGTCCTAAGAGGAAAGTATATAGCAATACAAGCCTTTCTCAAGAAACAAGAAAGGTCTCAAATACACAACCTAACCCTACACCTAAAGGAGCTGGAGAAAGAGCAGCAAATAAAACCTAAATCCAGTAGGAGAAGAGAAATAATAAAGATCAGAGCAGAAATCAATGAAATAGAAACCAAAAGAACAGTAGAACAGATCAACAAAACTAGGAGCTGGTTCTTTGAAAGAATTAACAAGATTGATAAACCCCTGGCCAGACTTATCAAAAAGAAAAGAGAAATGACCCAAATAAAAAAAATCATGAATGAAAGAGGAGAGATCACAACCAACACCAAAGAAATACAAACAGTTATAAGAACATATTATGAGCAACTCTATGCCAGCAAATTAGATAACCTGGAAGAAATGGGTGCATTCCTAGAGATGTATCAACTACCAAAACTGAACCAGGAAGAAATAGAAAACCTGAACAGACCTATAACCACCAAGGAAATTGAAGCAGTCATCAAAAATCTCCCAACAAACAAAAGCCCAGGGCCAGATGGCTTCCCAGGGGAATTCTACCAAACATTTAAAGAAGAACTAATACCTATTCTTCTGAAACTGTTGCAAAAAATAGAAGTGGAGGGAAGACTTCCAAACTCATTTTATGAGGCCACCATTACCTTGATCCCAAAACCAGACAAAGACCCCATCAAAAAGGAGAATTACAGACCAATATCCTTGATGAACATGGATGCAAAAATTCTCACCAAAATACTAGCCAATAGGATCCAACAGTACATTAAAAGGATTATTCACCACGACCAAGTGGGATTTATCCCTGGGCTGCAAGTTGGTTCAACATCCCCAAATCAATCAATGTGATACAATACATTAATAAAAGAAAGAACAAGAACCATATGATCCTCTCAATAGATGCACAAAAAGCATTTGACAAAGTACAGCATCCTTTCTTGATCAAAACTCTTCAGAGTATAGGGATAGAGGGTACATACCTCAATATCATAAAAGCCATCTATGAAAAACCCACAGCAAATATCATTCTCAATGGGGAAAAACAGAGCTTTCCCCCTAAGGTCAGGAACACGGCAGGGATGTCCACTATCACCACTGCTATTCAACATAGTATTAGAAGTCCTAGCCACAGCAATCAGACAACAAAAAGAAATAAAAGGCATGAGAATTGGCAAAGAAGTCAAACTCTCACTCTTTGCTGATGATATGATACTTTATGTGGAAAACCCAAAAGACTCCACCCCAAAACTGCTAGAACTCATACAGGAATTCAGTAAAGTGGCAGGATATAAAATCAATGCACAGAAATCAGTGGCATTCCTATATACCAACAACAAGACAGAAGAGAGACAAATTAAGGAGTTGATCCCATTTACAATTGCATCCAAAACCATAAGATACCTAGGAATAAATCTAACCAAAGAGGCAAAGAATCTGTACTCAGAAAACTATAAAAGACTCATGAAAGAAATTGAGGAAGACACAAAGAAATGGAAAAATGTTTCATGCTCATGGATTGGAAGAACAAGTATTGTGAAGATGTGAATGCTACCTAGAGCAATCTACACATTCAATGCAATCCCTATCAAAATACCATCAACTTTTTTCAAAGAAATGGAGCAAGTAATCCTAAAATTTGTATGGAACCAGAAGAGACCCCGAATAGCCAGAGGAATGTTGAAAAAGAAAAGCGAAGCTGGCGGCATCACAATTCCGGACTTCCAGCTCTATTACAAAGCTGTCATCATCAAGACAGTATGGTACTGGCACAAAAACAGACACATAGATCAATGGAACAGAATAGAGAGCCCAGAAATAGACCCTCAACTCTAGGGTCAACTAATCTTTGACAAAGCAGGAATGAATGTCCAATGGAAAAAAGTCTCTTCAACAAATGGTGTTGGGAAAATTGGACAGCCACATGCAGAAGAATGAAACTGGACCATTTCCTTACACCACACACAAAAATAGACTCAAAATGGTTGAAAGACCTAAATGTGAGACAGGAGTCCATCAAAATCCTAAAGGAGAGCACAGGCAGCAACCTCTTCGACCTCAGCCGCAGCAACTTCTTCCTAGAAACATCACCAAAGGCAAGGGAAGCGAGGGCAAAAATGAACTATTGGGACCTCATCAAGATAAAAAGCTTTTGCACAGCAAAAGAAACAGTCCACAAAACCAAAAGACAGCCGACAGAATGGGAGAAGATATCTGCAAATGACATATCAGATAAAGGGCTAGTATCCAAAATCTGTAAAGACCTTACCAAACTCAACACCCAAAGAACAAATAATCCAATCAAGAAATGGGCAGAAGACATGAACAGACAATTTTCCAAAGAAGACATCCAAATGGCCAACAGACACATGAAAAAGTGCTCAACATCGCTCGGCATCAGGGAAATCCAAATCAAAACCTCAAAGAGATACCACCTCACACCAGTCAGAATGACTAAAATTAACAAGTCAGGAAATGACAGATGTTGGCGGGGATGCGGACAAAGGGGAACCCTCCTACACTGTTGGTGGGAATGCAAGCTGGCGCAGCCACTCTGGAAAACAGTATGGAGGTCCCTCAGACAGTTGAAAATAGAGCTACCATACGACCCAGCAATTGCACTACTGGGTATTTACCCCAAAAATACAAATGTAGGGATCCGAAGGGGTACTTGCACCCCGATGTTTATAGCAGCAATGTCCACAATAGCCAAACTATGGAAAGAGCCAAGATGTCCATCGACAGATGAATGGATAAAGAAGAAGTGGTATATATATGCAGTGGAATATTATGCAGCCTTCAAAAGGAATGAAATCTTGCCATTTGCAATGACGTGGATGGAACTGGAGGGTATTATGCTGAGCGAAATAAGTCAATCAGTGAAAGACAGGTATCATATGACCTCACTGATATGAGGAATTCTTAATCTCAGGAAACAAACTGAGTGTTGCTAGAGTGGTGGGGGGTGGGAGGGTTGGGGTGGCTGGGTGATAGACATTGGGGAGGGTATGTGCTATGGTGAGCACTGTGAATTGTGCAATACTGTTGAATCATAGATACGTACCCCTGAAACAAATAAGGCAATATAGGTTAAGAAAAAAAAAAGAAGAAGATAGCGGGATGGGAAGAATGAAGGGGGGTGGGAATCGGAGGGGGAGATGAACCATGAGAGACGATGGACTCTGAGAAACAAACTGAGGGTTCTAGAGGGGAGGGGGTTGGGGGTATGGGTGATGGGTATTAAGGAGGGCACGTACTGAATGGAGCACTGGGTGTTATACACAAACAATGAATCATGGAACACTACATCAAAAACTAATGATGTAATGTATGGTGATTAACATAACATAATAAAAAATGCATGAAGAGAAACTGATGAGATAGAACTATTAGAACAAGTTGGCAAATCCACAATAACTGGGGTATTTCTGTAGTAGAACAGTTAATACATTTGCCTCACAAAATAATTGATAGAACAAGTAGTTATAAAATCAACAAAGATGTAGAATATTTGAACAATATTAACCAACTTAACCTTATTAAGCTTTGTAGAACACGTTATTTAACCACATCAGAATACTCTTTTTTTTTTCAAGTGCATGTAGAACATCAGTGAATTAAACCATATTCTGGGTCACAGAACAAATGTCACATTAAAAAAAAATAGTCAAGTATTATGATGTATGCTTTCTGACTACAGTGGAATTAAATTATAAATCAACAACAGAAAAGCCAATGAAAAAACCTCAAATATTTAAAAACTAAATATAACACTTCTAAATAATCCATGGGTGAAAGAAAAAATCAAAAGGGAAACTATAAAATATTTTTAACCAAATGAAAATAAAAACATAGCTTACCAAAATTTTTGAGATGCAGCTAAAACAGTATTAGAAGGAAATGTATACAACTAAGAAACATTTTTAGAAAAGATTAAGGTATCAAATCAATTATCTTAGTTTCCACTTTAAGAAAGTAGACAAAGAGCAAATGAAACCACAAAGTAACCAGAAGAAAGGAAATAAGGAGGATCACAGTACGAAATCAATGAAATAAAAAATAGAAAAAGAGAGAAAACCAAGGAAACAAAAGCTAGTTCTTCAAGAAGATCAATAACATTGATAGACTTCTAGCCAGACTGGTCAAGAGAAAAGAGAAGACAAAACTTATCAATATCAAGAGTGAAAAAAATGTCATAACTACAGATTATAAGTATATATTAAGAGGATAAGGGAATGTTATGAACAACTTTATGCCAATACATTTGACAATATAACTTAGATGCAATGAACTAATTCCTTGAAAGACACAAACTACCAAAGAGCACTCAAGAAGAAATAAACATGAACAGCCCTATCTTGAGTAAAGAAAGTGGATATGAAGTTTAAAACCTTCTGAAAACAAAAACTTGAGGTTCAGATGGCTTCACTTGTGAATTTTACCAAACATTTAAGGGAGAAATAATACCGGCGCTATAAAATTCTCCTGGAAAATTGAAGCAGAAGGAACACTTTCCAACTCATTTACTGAAGCATTACTATGATATAGCATTACTGTGATAGCAAAACAGAGACATTACAAGAAAAAAATACTACAACCAACATCCCTCATGAACACAGATGCAAAATTCTAAAACATTTTAGTAAATTAAGTTCAACAATGTATAAAAAGGATAACACATTGTAACCCAGTAGATACAATAAAAAGCATTTGACAAAATCCAGTATCTATTCCTGACAAAAAAATTCTCATCAAAGTAATAATAGAAGGGAACTTACCAAGCCTGATAAAAGTTACCTAACAGGGGCGCTTCGGTGGCTCAGTTGATTAAATGTCCAACTCTTGATTTCAGCTCAGGTCTCGATCTCAGGGGGTTGTGAGTTCAAACTCCAAGTCGGGCTCCATGCTGAGCATGACAAAAA